>NC_064622.1:130256091-135256091 GCF_023898315.1 Schistocerca nitens | reverse complement strand
CAAAACTTAGATACTGAGTAAAGTCATTGGTCTCAGCTCGCAAAATTAGGCGCCGAAGCTTCCTCCTGGTTGTAGCACTGATCGTAATTTTATCTTGTAACAATCAGTGAACACAAAAGTTTTGGTCCTATCATTCACTGGAGTATCTGCATTGCATTTACTTAGGCCATTAACAATACAGTTACCACCTATCTTTACGAACTGAACCGCGTGCGCACTAAACGGATTGTTGTCAAACAATTAAGGTGATCGACGAATGACTCTGAAGTAACTGACAGATGCAGAGGCTCGATCGTAAAATGTATTCCCTACTACAAGAACATGGCCTCATTCACAGCATTAGCTTTTGGTGGAAGTATTTTGGTCAAAAAGTCACCTTGCGTCATTTACAGTGTGCTTATCGTTCTGATTATAATCTGAAATGTAAATCGCATTTCATTCAAAAGGGGAGTTGTTCAAGCTATATTTTTTTTATACACATGAATTTTCACTGTAGTGGTTTTACTTCTGTCATTTGACTTTGGATTTCCTGTAAATCCGCCTCGAAGAGGCAAAGACTGGAAACTAAACATAGCAAACTGTGTCCTCAGCTTTTTCGGGAAGAGGACACAGAACGAACGTCAATTTTGTCAGTCATTACGAAGGAAAATGCTGGATTACGAAAGCAGCATTTTCACATCACATGTGTCTCTTCTTCGTCATTCGAAACGTATAACGGAAAGAAAGTTACACTGACGTGGCCAATACGTTATATTACTAGATCAAATGTGCGTTTAACACCAGGAAAACGTCGATAAATGCCTTTCTTGCACTGTATTATCCGCCAAAGCACTGTAAAATTTACTATTTAAAACAACTATTGCGTGCACACGATAGAAATGAAGAACTAGAACCAGTCGTAAACAGTAGTCTGCTAATGTTTGCGGGCAGCTAACATGGTGGCGTTGGCTTCAGAGCAACGTACAGAGTAAGTCTGCAGCGCCATCTCCCCTTATTATACCTCCATGATTAAAACCACTTTAAACAACGCAGTAAATTCATAAGCGAGAAACAGAAGACAGTTGGCTCAATAGGGCTAGTCATAGATGAAACTTTGCGTCTAACTTGTGAGAATAAAAGAAAGCAATTGCCGAGTTGTCAGAACCGCATTGCTGACTACGAGTTGTGTGCTAAATTATTAAAATGGATGGCATGTGTTGGAATGCCAGGCAGCGTAGAATCAGGACAATGTTTTCTCTGAGAGCGAAGACTTGGAATGGGTGATTTGCATGATTTGTTGGGCTGGAAACATTCGCCTCTACTGAGCAGATTGCCTGTTCATTGAATTTCCACAGATTGCTTGACCAATGAATCCTAGTAGGACAAGACTGCGCCCCTTATGTGGACTTTCCCGTACTCTCTTGACTGTATCATTGATGGTTACAAGTCTGTTTATACAGTGTTTGTATCTTCACAGTACATATAGGATGCTCTCGTAAGAGGAAAAGTGTAACAGGACGTAGAGAATGCTCCACTGAAGAAAGTAAAAGATATGGAAGTAAACTTGTCTACCACTTTGTCTAGCATTACTCTTTTCCAGCTTATTTAAACTAACATCTGTACAGGTTTACATGTACTGTGCTATAAATTTACTTTACGGTCTTTATTTGCTGCAAGGAAACAAGGAGGACAAGTCTCATCACTAGGAAGTCATGGTACAGTTTTTGTTTACTTTACTTGTGGTTCAAATGGCTCTGAGCACTATGTGACTTAACTTCTGAGGTCATCAGTCGCCTAGAACTTAGAACTAATCAAACCTAACTAACCTAAGGACATCACACACATCCATCCCCGAGGCAGGATTCGAACCTGCGACCGTAGCGGTCGCTCGGTTTCAGACTGTAGCGCCTAGAACCGCACGGCCACTTCGGCTGGCTTTACTTGTGGCTCTGTTGTATCGTATTTACATTGTCCCATCACATAACGTGCTATGAATCAACGACAGAGCCATTCTTTACTCAGTGCTATTCAGAGACGTACAGTACAATACGATGGAGCAGTACCGGTACAGTTTTGCAGAACTCACTTTGTGTATGGGGAAGAACGGTGCAATGCTCTCGCTGCTGAATGGCTGTACAGGGAACGATTTCCTAATAGGCATCATCCGTCAATCGACGAATGCGGGAGACTGGTTCACTGGAAAGGAGAAAATGTTCAAATGTGTGTGAAATCTTATGGGACTTAACTGCTAAGGTCATCAGTCCCTAAGCTTACACGCTATTTATCCTAAATTATCCTAAGGACAAACACACACACCCGTGCCCGAGGGAGCACTCGAACCTCCGCCGGGACCAGCCGCACAGTCCATGACTGCAGCGCCTGAGACCGCTCGGCTAATCCCGTGCGGCCTGGAAAGGAGAAACGAGGGACATGGCAACATGAGGACCTCTCGCGCACCCGATTTTGAAGAGGAGGTGCTGGAACGCATTGCAGCGGACCTCAGTACAAGAATTCGTCGTGTTGCACGTGAAATATGTGTTGCACATACTAGCGCGTGGCGAGTACTCCACTAACAACTATTACACCCATATCACCGACAACGACTCCATGCAATGCTTTTGACTGACTTTGAACCAAAAATTCGCATCGTGTCAGTCTTTGCTCCAACAACGCATTGATCGACCAGGTTTCCTCCAAATCGTGCTCTTTACTGACGAGGTCTCATTTCATCGTGATTGCGTTTCGAACAGCAGAAACAGCCATTTGTGGGACGAGGAAAATTCTCACGCTGCGGTAGAGTCATATCATCAAGTACGTTTTGCTGTGGACATCCGGGCAGGCATTTTGGGTGACAATATCATTGGGCCACAGTTTCTACCTGGTCGTCTGAATGGATACCTGTATTTGAGGTTCGCGTAATGTGGTCTACCTAAGTTGTTGAAGAACGCTTGGCTGTTCGTGAAAGGATGTGGAAGCAAAAAGGATGTGGATGCAAAATAAAATGACGGTGCTCCGCCTCACATCAGTGTGGATGTCCGCAACCATCTCATCACTGTACAGGGTGATTCAAAAAGAATACCACAACTTTAAAAATGTGTATTTAATGAAAGAAACATAATATAACCTTCTGTTATACATCATTACAAAGAGTATTTAAAAAGGTTTTTTTTCACTCAAGAACAAGTTCAGAGATGTTCAATATCGCCCCCTCCAGACACTCGAGCAATATCAACCCGATACTCCAACTCGTTCCACACTCTCTGTAGCATATCAGGCGTAACAGTTTGGATAGCTGCTGTTATTTCTCGTTTCAAATCATCAATGGTGGCCGGAAGAGGTGGCCGAAACACCATATCCTTAACATACCCCCATAAGAAAAAATCGCAGGGGGTAAGATCAGGGCTTCTTGGAGGCCAGTGATGAAGTGCTCTGTCACAGGCTGCCTGGCGGCCGATCCATCACCTCGGGTAGTTGACGTTCAGGTAGTTACGGACAGATAAGTGCCAATGTGGTGGCGCTCCATCCTGCTGAAATATGAATTGTTGTGCTTCTTGTTCGAGCTGAGGGAACAGCCAATTCCCTAACATCTCCAGATACTGTAGTCCAGTTACAGTAGCACCTTCGAAGAAATGGCACAGAAAACGTTCACCTTAGGCGAGTCACGTTCATACTGAGTTGTTTCCCGCGGATTCTCAGTGCCCCATGTCGATTCACTTCTGCCGTACTCAATAACACAAAAAGCTTTCTGTTGAGCGGTCGCCATCTTAGCATCAACTGACGCTGACGCCTAGTCAACAGCGCCTCAAGCGAACAAATGTACAACTAAATGAAACTTTATAGCTCCCTTAATTCGCCGACAGATAGTGCTTAGCTCTGCCTTTTGTCGTTGCAGAGTTTTAAATTCCTAAAGTTGTGGTATTCTTTTTGAATCACCCTGTATTTCGTGGTCGCTGTATTGGAAGGGGAGGTCCTATTCCATGGCCAATTCCAACACATTTTGTAAGATACAGTACAAATGGTACGTTCATTGTTTCAACGGTATTTGCACTTAACTGTAACTAACGTAAATAAAAAAGTACACAGTAATGTTATTTTATTCTTATCATCTCCTTAAGCTGGCTTGTCTGACTCCAGGTTCCCTACCTCAAATTGTTCAATGGAGCATACTCTATTCCTGTCGATTTTTGCGCACTCTTACGGAAACACACTGTAGGCTATATCACGAGCGTGTGCATGCATGTATGAAGAAATAGATACTGTCACTGATGATAACAGACGTGGTAGATATCACAAAATAGATTCACACTGCGCGACTATGCACTGACGTCAACTGTTTGCTACACATAAAAATTTGTGCCTGACTGGGAATCGAACCCGAATTTGCCGCTTATCGTGAGCGGTCGCCTTAACAATTTTGGCTATCCGACTACGTCACCAGAACCTATGAAAACTTGCGTATTTCACGTAATCACGACCCATGTGCTCAGACAATTTGTGATTCCCGCACAGAGGAAAGTTTAGATGGGAAAAGAGGAATACGTATTGGTGGAAAGAGAATAGAATTTACAAGATTTGCTGATGACATGGTATTAGTGGCAGAAAGTGAGCGGACAGTGAATAACATGCTCAAAGATTTGAATGAAGCTTGTGTGGAATATGGGATACAAATAAACACAGCAAAAACAAAGAGTACGGTCATCAGTACAAGACGCAGACTGTCCAATACTAAAATAGGCCAATCTACCATTAGCTAAGCAAGTGAATTTAAATATCTGGGAAGCACAATAACTGAAGACTTGAGATGTCACCAGGAGGTGAAAACTCGAATTTCCATAGCGAAGGAGGCATTCAACAGAAAGAGGAGACTCTTATGTGGCAAATTAGATAAAGGACTAAGGAAAAGGCTTGCCAAATGTTTTGTCTGGAGTGTGGCACTATATGGGGCAGAAACATGGACTCTGAGACGAGAGGATGAAAAAAGGTTAGAAGCATTTGAGATGTGGATGTGGAGGAGAATGGAGAGAATAAGGTGGATGGAAAGAGTGAGTAATGAAAGAGTATTGGAAAGGGTTGGTGAGAGAAGATGTCTGCTGAAGGTTGTAAGAGAAAGGAAAAAGAATTGGTTGGGACATTCATTGAGAAGGGAGTGCTTGCTAGTAGATGCTTTGGAAGGATTGGTTTGTGGGAGAAGACTGAGAGGAAGAAGGAGATACAAGGTGATAGACGACATAAAGGGAAGAGGAAATTATGCAGACTTGAAGAGGATGACAGAAGACCGGACAGCCTGGAGAACTACCGTGTGAAAACCTGCCTTTAGGCAGAACACTGATGATGATGATGATGATGATGCACAGAGAAACAATTTTTATTTCGTCTTTTTCGTCCGTCGAAGCATGAATACATAACTCATCGTTTCAATGTGTTTATACAGTGTCTGTGTCTTTCACAACACAGTGTCACTCGAACGTGGATGCACGCTCGCAGTAAGAGATAATCTGGGTTCGATTCCTAGTCCGGCATACATTTTCATGTGTTGCAAACAGCTGGCGTTAATGCATCGACGCAGAGTGTGTATCTTTTTCGTAATAACCATGGGATGGTCCGTGGAAATACGATGTCCAGCCACTGCAAGTTAGTTGGCCAGTAGAAAGCTGGTGTGTCGTTGGTAGCGAATGCACTGTTCTTGTACAGTCCGTACTGTTTGTCCTGTGTGACGTTTACCTCAGTGTCCTGGTTGCACGCCCAAAAGATGACGGAATATTTCTTCTGCTGATAAAACTTCAAAAAATACATTTAAATCCATCTGCTCCAAACCGCAGTGAAGTAAATGGTAGATAGTACTTCCAGCTGTACCGCATATTAGAATTTCTTCCTATTCCATGGGTGTCTGGAGCGAGTGAGATATGGCTGTTTCAGTGGCTCTATGTGTGGTATAATTGATAATCTTACCTTCCCGGTGCCTACCCGAGCGGTATGTCCGGAGCTGTAGTATATTCCTAGATCCTACACTTAATGCTGGTTCTTGAAACGTTGTAAATAGGCTTCAGGCAACTGCGAGTTCAGAATTCACGTGACTTTTTCCTATGACAAATGCAGCTAGTGCTCTTCTTTCTAAACGAACTGTAGCTGTTTTTAGTTGAATTCGTAGTGGGTCTGCCGGCCGCTGGTGGCCGAGCGGTTCTGGCGCTACAGTCTGGAACCGCGCGACCGCTACGGTCGCAGGTTCGAATCCTGCCTCGGGCATGGATGTGTGTGTTGTCCTTAGGTTAGTTAGGTTTAAGTAGTTCTAAGTTCTAGGGGACTTATGACCTCAGCAGTTGAGTCCCATAGTGCTCAGAGCCATTTGAACCGTAGTGGGTCTCAAATACTTGAACAGTTTTCTAGGACAGGTCTCAAGGGTGTTTTGTAGTCAATCTCCTTTGTGGACTGCCTACATTTCTCACAGTATTCTACTAATGCACTAGACTCTCCTCGTGCTTTACCTACGATTGAACTTAGGCGATCATTCCATTTTGTATCTCTATAAATACTTACGCTCAGATATTTGTATATGTTAATTAATTCCAACTGTGATTCATTGGTATTGTAGCCACGTAGATTAAAATTTATTGTGTTTTTGTGAAGTGCACAAATTTCGAACATTTGAAACAAGCTGATAATCATTGCATCACTTTCAATTTTTATCGACTGAAAGAGGTGTGTTATCTTCTTACGAGTTTTTGTTATTTATGAGGGGCACGTCTACCTCATTACGACGTCTATTACAATCTTTTAAATTACCTCTGTTTCCCAAAAAACATGGACTTATGTAAATACACTGACCTCTCAAAAAGGAGGAAGAAATTAGTCATATCTTTCCTGATGATTCTCGCTCACTGTGTGTACAATGTCGCGCAAAACAGAAGCAGATTTTCTCACCACACCTAGAAGTTTAGAAAAGTAACTTTTTTATTTGTGCAATGGGTATCGCCATGCCCTCAATTCAAACATGGAGATTATTATAGAAAAACGGCAGAGGAGTCTTTCCTTTTCGAAAATCTGTCTGACAGGATTAAGATTTTGAACGCTTCAGGTAATGATCTTTTTGAGAATTATAAAGGGAGGTGGATCGTGTGTAGGGTGAGAATAATCGGAGATTATGTCCGAACAAATGGAGTTCAAATACAATCAAATTTACGTAAGTCCACAAGCACTTCGGGCACGATATGTATGCAATATTAATTATAATTGGTCCCTTAGCATAAAATGGGGTCGTTAATCGCTTTCTTGAGCATAAATATCAGCATGGATATCCCATGAGAGAGTTAGGCTATGGAATCCAGGAATCTATAAGGGAAGAATAATTCTGTCTAACAATTCACATAATCAATCATAGGAAAGTCTCTTGTTTCCATCTAGCGAATAGTGCTGCGAACTACAAACCAAGAGTTCTGCTCAATGGACAAACGTTGAGGTACAATCCTTTCCCAAAATATCTCGGAAACGCTCTAGATAGAACCCTGAGCTACAAAGAGCACATCACCAAGCTTTCTCATAAAGTTTCTGCAAGGAACAACGTACTAAGTAAGCTCAGTGGTACCACCTGGGGAACCTCTGTTGACTGCGTTTAACTGGCATCAGTCTTGTGTACTCTGCTGCCGAATACTGTGCACCTCTCTGGTTGGAAAGTGTACATGTGAAGAAGGTAGACACAAAACTTAACGACACATTGGTTCCATCAAATCAACCCCATGCCACTGGTTACCTGTACTGAGTCACATCCCTCCACCTCACTTAAGACGGAAACAAGCTCTACTGAGGGAGGCCAAGAAAATCTCTGCATCACCTTCTCTACCACTGCACCAGGAATTCTGTCATCCGCCACAGCAACGATTGCGATCAAGAAGATCATCAAGTGTTACTGCAGGACAACTCATCGCGGATGGTTTTGATCTAAATGAAAGCTGGTAGCATGAATGGTCAGTAAAAACATTGGGAACAAGAACCCATCACCTTGATGCCACAAAGAAGCCGAAAGGTTGACCTACCGAGGAAACTTTGGTGCCGCCTCAACAGGTTAAGGACTGGACATGGTTGTTGTAGCTACTTCAGGTACAAATGGGGTACAATGTGTGAATGTAATCAAGAAGAGCAGACAATTGAACATTTAGTCCAACGCTGTCCACTTCATTCATACCCTGGAATTCCCGATGACTTTTTCACTCTCACACCCAGCTTAATTAACTGGTTGAAAAACACGGACTTTAAGGTTTAATCTTGTCTTATATCATATATATATATATTGTATAAAATCATTTGCCTTATATCAGCTGTATATTGTATAAAATCACCTTACGATTAAATAAATAAATAAATAGGAAATAAATTACAGGAAGCTTCTGTCCACTACTCCAGCCTAGGAAATCTTTATGATTTGAAAGGAGGTAGCTACACTGGAGGGAAGCCTACTTCAGAGACCTCCCACAAATACGGAATTAAATTTCATACCTTTCCATTATTGATAATACCACCGTATACTCTCAGACCAGTTTTACTCACGACAGATCGCCCTGTCGAATGGATTTATGCTCCAACGGAAAACCATTGCTTTCGTTATACATGAAGGACCAGTTCGTTACACAAAGCACCAGTTGATAATACAGGGAAAATGGCTATAAAACCACGACAAAATCAATAAATAGTACCCTGAATACTACTAATTAATCACTGAGAGCAATTACTCACAGAATAGTCAAGGACATTTTGCGGTTAGAACAAAGCACTGTGGCGACATCAATCATGTCACAAGAGTCTGATTACATTAGCAAAATTTGTCAGAAATCACTTCCTCCGATGAGTTTAATTCTTCCTGTACTTCCTGAATATCAATTACCTGGCTCGGGGGAAGGCACTAAAGCAAACAAACAGAAGTTCTGAAGGCACAAAGTCTGGTCTGTCCGAGAAACAAAGTACGATTGCAAGGCCACACATTTCATTGAGATTTAGAAACGGATTGCTAATGATAAGTCACCTGCAAAAATTTTGTAACAAAATCCCCTGGTACTATAATAAAAAATTTTTTTCACTGTGACTATAACATTATCTTTCACATTTCACTTTATTACACACAGAAGTCATAAATATTGGCTATTAATGAAACATGTGTTATCGACCCAGTCCGAGGTTCAAATGGCTCTGAGCACTATGGGACTCAACTGCTGAGGTCATTAGTCCCCTAGAACTTAGAACTAGTTAAACCTAACTAACCTAAGGACATCACAAATATCAATGCCCGAGGCAGGATTCGAACCAGTCCGAGGGTTTCCTTCATTGTGCAACACAGTCTGACACTCCACTCTTTTTCACGTTTGTCAGACGTCAGCAAAACCACCTGTGACTGCATTAGCGTCTATAGAATAAATGACTGGGATTAGGAGTGGACCTTTATTCTGTGACAGAGCACATCGGTGATTAGCTGTACACAATTTGCTTAATTTCAGAACTTTTGTCAAAGAAGTACACGAATTTACATAGATTGTGACATGAAACTTACAGGACAGTTGTCAATATAACGCATTACGACCTGTTTAGCCAAAATAACACTGAATACAAGCCGACCGTTGTGATCGAGCGGTTCTAGGTGCTTCAGTCCGGAACCGCACTGCTGCTACGGTCGCAGGTTCGAATCCTGCCTCGGGCATGGACGTGTGTGATGTCCTTAGGTTAGTTAGGTTTAAGTAGTTCTAAGTCTAGGGGACTGATGACCTCAGATGTTAAGGCCCTAAGTGCTTAGAGCCATTTGAACCATTTTTTTTAACTGAACACAACAACATCAAATTCAAATAGAAGGTTCTCTACAAGTTGAAGTTGGCCAATATTACGACAAATCACCCGATTCCTGATCTAAGTTCGGTACTATTTAGGATGACAATCAAGTCTACGGAGGACGATTAGTTTTTGTAACAAGATGAGCAAAAGATTACTCAAGATTGCTCGAGTTCACAGTGGACACAATCTGGTGAAGCAACAAGTTTACGCCTCTGCTAGCGGCATTTACCTTAGCTGTGATGAACTGTCAGCTGCAGGGCTGCTCTCGGTCTCTGAAAATCCTGTAAAAAAGCTAATCAAAACCTTTCTGATTTTATCAGAAGAAACTGTCCTATGTTTCTCGTTAGGCAAGAAAACATGCACTCATCCCTAGTCTGAAAATATGGCGATATATACGTGCATAGATGGAGCAATGTCTATACTACAATGCCCTCTCAGTTCTCAAAAGAACAATTAACTATGTGGCTGTTTCATTTCTCCACTGTTGGAGCTCAATAACTCTGAAAGGGTACAGTACCGCCCGACATTGAAAATAGGTACAACATACTTCATTATTTTTGTCAGAACAACACAGTTTTTTTGTAAAATAACTCAATTTCAATTAATACAGCGAAGCCGTATACCAGTGTAGGAAAGAATGACAATTTATTTATTTAATTGATCACATGTGCACTCCCACGAAATAAATCCCTACATCCAGTTTGGTGAGATCTGTGAAATGAATGAATGTATGGTCGTCTGCTAACCGCAGATAGTGAATGTGAATATATGATCATCTTTGAGTCGATCCTTTGGCCACCTTTGGTGGGACCAAAGAGATGAAATTTACCTGAGCTTTGAGCGCCTGAAATGTGGCTGACCAATACGGCAGCAAGGTGCTCCCCCACTTCGACAGAGGTGCGAGAGAACCTGAAGAACGGCCATGTTTCAGCACTCTGCCGCTGGATCTTGTGCTGTTAAGACCTGTCTTAGTTGTGCTCCGTCAAGACAAAAGAGTGGAGACATGGTATGCATGTGGAATATTTAAGAGTAGTTTGAAATAATAATTTCTCTATTTCAGGAACTTTTGTGGGGAGAATTAAATGTCAGGCAGGTAATATTAATGGGATCGTAGTAATCTTCGGAAGTGACCAACGGTCACAATGAAACCACGTGTAGCAATAAGTTGAAATACTTCCGTGTGCTTAAGTTAAGCTGAATTACTAGCGTGTGTACTATAAGTTGAAATATTTAAGAAATGGCGTGTGCAGGACTTGAAATTAGAGACGAGTACTTCCACGTGGTGAGTACTGTGTGAGTCTCAATCTGTGCATGAGACAAAGTATAAAGAGAAGTACTCGTCCATGGTACCAGTTGAGGACTCGTGTGTGTGATGAATATGTTCTTAATATTACTTTGCGAGATATGCTTCCGAGTGACGCTTGATTCAAACTATAATACTCTGAGAGAGAAGCAAGGTGAGTCAGCCGTCTATCCAGCAACGCCACTTGGCTTGCATTGCACAGGAAGACGTGCATATATCTTCAGAGTTCATAGTAGGAAAGTAGAATTACGAAGTGGGGCAGTGTCGTGTGAAACTGAGATAAATATTAATTGAAGTGGGAAAGCTGAAAGTGATAATGTTGTGACTATTCCCGGTGTAGGATTTCATGTTGTAGTGTGGTGTATGTCATGTAATTTAAATATGTGTGGTTCGCATGGGAGAGTAGCAAGGTAATTTCAGAGGTAGTGGGTTATGCGTGTTCCTTTTGTACTGCTCGGTCTGGAGGAAAGTTTCGTGATGATGATTGTGAGAGTCGAAGTGTGAGAAATAATAAAAGATCCACCATCCTATCCAGAAAGTGCACCGTAGCGTTAAATAATTGCGAGACCATAAGATATAGATTCACCAATGTAAAGCCATGCCCACTGGGCGGAATTTCTCATGTGTTATTGTTGTAGGTTATAGAATTTGTGTGTTTAGGTTATAGAATTTATCGGAATAAATAAGATAGTGAAAGAAAAATATTGGTGGCCTTTTCCTTCGAATTGTATGTTGTCATGATATCCAGAATTTATAATGTGTGCGCCACTCATATTCAGTGCGATGGCCACGTGTTGATAAAAGCCGTTAAATAAAAAATAAAAAAATGAAAATGTGGTATTGCCAGTGCGTAGTGAACAGTCAGAGTTCTGTAAATTACTAATAGTCAGATGTGAGTTTCCGTTGCGTATTATTCATACAGGAGGATAATTTGTAACTTTATTGTGAGTACGAGAGTTCATGTTACTCGATAAATAAGAATGAATCCACTCGCTTGGCAGACCACTCATCTTGCAGGCCTGACTGCTTGATGCCACAGTATGAGCAAGGCATGTGGGCGCCTCTGTGCCTCTCAACTCTTGACCTAATTTCTAGCTGAATGTCTGCTGAAGTGAACGCAGTGTTCACACAAAATTCCTCTCTTGTTGTCGTACAGAGCGTGATGCATCCTGGTTTCGAGGAGAGTCCCCAAAGTTTTCGGCCTTGTGTCTTTTCAAAAATGGTTCAAATGGCTCTGAGCACTATGGGACTCAACTGCTGTGGTCATAAGTCCCCTAGAACTTAGAACTACTTAAACCTAACTAACCTAAGGACAGCACACAACACCCAGCCATCACGAGGCAGAGAAAATCCCTGACCCCGCCGGGAATCGAACCCGGGAACCCGGGCGTGGGAAGCGAGAACGCTACCGCACGACCACGAGATGCGGGCCCTTGTGTCTTTCGTAGCAACTGTCCCCCACCTGTGTCCTTTCGTGGTTTCACATCACGGCTTTTTCAGACCAATGGGAGGGCACCTTTCACCTTGTGAAAACTACCTCTGCCAATCGCAAAGGGCCTACCTTCAAACTGCATCGAAATTTCGCCCCTTTCTACTCCTTCCAAATTTATTCCAGCCAATCGGACATTTTGCGCCCATTGCTGATGCCTAAAAATTACACACGTACATCACGAGGACACCACAGGCGTTTCACGCGATGACCTGCGTTGCTGGTCTGTTTGTATCCATCTGTACATTCCCCAACGCAGTTTTTTAAAGAATTTCTCTGCAGCAAGCGGCGCTGATCCACTACCTGCTCTTCTCAATATTTCACCTGGAGGGTTCATTGCCCCTTTCACCACGGATCACCAACCACTTTTTAAAAGCGTTCTGTTGCACTCGGGCTGTGACGGCGCAACTCTCGTCTGCCTCCAAACTAAAACATCTCCTCCAGCAGTTTTTTTTCACCTTATGCACATTGACATGCAGAATTTGGGTTCGGTGTGTTAATATCGTTGAATCGAGTGTCATCCTTTTGCATAACGTACTGTACATCTTAATAGACAAATCTGCTCATTATCACTGAAGTATGTCAGGCGACATACTCATCTACGACATATAAAATCCCTCATGTAAGGTGCAAAATTGGCATTCATTCAATCTGCCATCTTCCCATATCCTTCCCCCCCCCCCCCCCCAATGAACCATGGACCTAGCCGTTGATGAGGAGGCTTGCGTGCCTCAGCGATACAGATAGCCATACCGCAGGTGCAACCACAACGGAGGGGTATCTGTTGAGAGCCCAGACAAACGTGTGGTTCCTGAAGAGGAGCAGCAGCCTTTTCAGTAGTTGCAGGGCAACAGTCTGGATGATTGACTGATCTGGCCTTGTAACACTAACCAAAACGGCCTTGCTGTGCTGGTACTGCGAACGGTTGAAAGCAAGGGGAAACTACAGCCGTAATTTTTCCCGAGGGCATGCAGCTTTACTGTATGGTTTATGATGATGGCGTCCTATTGGGTAAAATATTCCGGAGGTAAAATAGTGTCCCATTCGGATCTCCGGGCGGGGACTACTCAAGAGGACGTCGTTATCATGAGAAAAAAAAACTGGCATTCTACAGATCGGAGCGTGGAAGTCAGATCCCTTAATCGAGCAGGTAGGTTAGAAATTTTAAAAAGGGAAATGGATAGGTTAAAGTAAGTTATAGTGGGAATTAGTGAAGTTCGGTGGAAGGAGGAACACGACTTTTGATCAGGCGAATACAGGGTTATAAATACGAAGTCAAATAGGGGTAATGCAGGAGTAGGTTTAATAATGAATACAAAAGTAGGAATGCGGGTAAGCTACTACAAACAGCATAGTGAACGCATTATTGTGGCCAAGATAGACACGAAGCCCACGCCTATAGTACAAGTTAATATGCCAACTAGCTCTGCAGATGACGAAGAAATTGAAGAAATGTATGACGAAATAAAAGAAATAATTCAGATAGTGAAGGGAGACGAAAATTTAATAGTCATGGGTGACTGGAATTTGGTAGTAGGAAAAGGTAGACAAGGGAACGTAGTAGGTGAATATGAATTGGGGGTAAGAAATGAAAGAGGAAGCCCCTGGTAGAATTTTGCACAGAGCACAACTTAATCATAGCTAACACTTGGTTCAAGAATCATAAAAGAAGGTTGTATACATGGAAGAAGCCTGGAGATACTGACGGATTTTAGATAGAATATATAATGGTAAGACAGAGATTTAGGAACCAGATCTTAAATTGTAAGACATTTCCAGGGGCAGATGTGGAAAAAAATGGTTCAAATGGCTCTGAGCACTATGGGACTTAACTGCTGAGGTCATCAGTCCCCTAGAACTTAGAACTACTTAAACCGAACTAACCTAAGGACATCACACACATCCATGCCCGAGGCAGGATTCGAACCTGCGACCGTAGCGGTCGCGCGGTTCCAGACTGAAGCGCCTAGAATCGCTCGGCCACTCTGGCCGGCGCAGATGTGGACTCTGACCACAATCTATTGGTTATGAACTGTAGATGAAAACTGAAGAAACTGCAAAAAGGTGGGAATTTAAGGAGATGGGATCTGGATAAACTGACTAAATCAGAGGTTGTACAGCTTTTCAGGGAGACCGTAAGGGAACAAATGGCAGGAATGGGGGAAAGAAATACAGTAGAAGAAGAACGGGTAGCTTTGAGGGATGAAGTAGTGAAGGCAGCAGAGGATCAAGTAGGTAAAAAGACGAGGGCTAGTAGAAATCCTTGGGTAACAGAAGAAATATTGAATTTAATTGATGAAAGGAGAAAATATAAAAATGCAGTAAATGAAGCAGGCAAAAAGGAATACAAACGTCTCAAAAATGAGATCGACAGGAAGTGCAAAATGGCTAGGCAGGGATGGCTAGAGAACAAATGTAAGGATGTAGAGTGTTATCTCACGAAGGGTAAGATAGATACTGCCTACAGGAAAATTAAAAAGACCTTTGGAGAAAAGAGAACCACTTGTATGAATATCAAGTGCTCAGACGGAAACCTAGTTCTAAGCAAAGAAGGGAAAGCAGAAAGGTGGAAGGAGTATATAGAGGGTCTATACAGGGGCGATGTTCTTGAGGACAATGTTATGGAAATGGAAGAGGAGGTAGATGAAGATGAAATGAGATATATGATACTGCGTGAAGAGTTTGACAGAGCACTGAAAGACCTGAGTCGAAACAAGGCCCCGGGAGTAGACAACATTCCATTAGAACTATTGACGGCCTTGGGTGAGCCAGTCCTGACAAAACTCTACCATCTGGTGAGCAAGATGTATGAGACAGGCGAAATACCCTCAGACTTCAAGAAGAATATAATAATTCCAATCCCAAAGAAAGCAGGTGTTGACAGATGTGAAAACTACCGAACAATAAGTTTAATAAGCCACAGTTGCAAAATACTAACGCTAATTATTTACAGACGAATGGAAAAACTAGTAGAAGCCGACCTAGGGGAAGATCAGTTTGGATTCCGTAGAAATATTGGAACACGTGAGGCAATACTGACCCTACGACTTATCTTAGAAGCTAGATTAAGGAAAGGCAAACCTACGTTTCTAGCATTTGTAGACTTAGAGAAAGCTTTTGACAATGTTGAATGGAATACTCTCTTCCAAATTATGAAGGTGGCAGGGGTAAAATAAAGGGAGCGAAAGGCTATTTACAATTTGTATAGAAAACAAATGGCAGTTATAAGAGTTGAGGGGCATGAAAGGGAAGCAGTGGTTGGGAAGGGAGTGAGACAGGGTTGTAGCCTCTCCCCGATGTCATTCAATCTGTGTATTGAGCAAGCAGTAAAGGAAACAAAAGAAAAATTCGGAGTAGGTATTAAAATCCATGGAGAAGAAATAAAAACTTGGAGGTTCGCCGATGACATTGTAATTCTGTCAGAGACAGCAAAGGACTTGGAAGAGCAGTTGAACGGAATGGATAGTGTCTTGAAAGGAGGATATAAGATGAACGTCAACAAAAGCAAAAGGAGGATAATGGAATGCAGTCGAATTAAGTCGGGTGATGCTGAGCGAATTAGATTAGGAAATGAGACACTTAAAGTAATAAAGGAGTTTTGCTATTCGGGGAGCAAAATAACTGATGATGGTCGAAGCAGAGAGGATATAAAATGTAGACTGGCAATGGCAAGGAAATCGTTTCTGAAGAAGAGAAATTTGTTAACATCGAGTATAGATTTAAGTGTCAGGAAGTCATTTATGAAAGTATTTGTATGGAGTGTAGCCATGTATGGAAGTGAAACATGGACGATAACCAGTTTGGACAAGAAGAGAATAGAAGCTTTCGAAATGTGGTGCTACAGAAGAATGCTGAAGATTAGATGGGTACATCACGTAACTGATGAGGAGGTATTGAATAGAATTGGGGAGAAGAGAAATCTGTGGCACAACTTGACTAGAGGAATGGATCGGTTGGTAGGACATGTTCTGAGGCATCAAGGGATCACCAATTTAGTATTGGAGGGCAGCTTGGAGGGTAAAAATTGTAGAGGGAGACTAAGAGATGAATACACTACACAGATTCAGAAGGATGTAGGTTGCGGTAGGTACTGGGAGATGAAGAAGCTTGCACAGAATAGAGTAGCATGGAGAGCTGCATCAAACCAGTCTCAGGACTGAAGACCACAACAACAACAACTGGGTTGTTGGATCCTGTGTTGACGATATTGCCCAAGAATCCATGAAAGAAGCAGTGGAGGAGGTTCTGGTGGTGAATGAAGAAATTCCAGATGTTCAGAATCCTCGGGACCTGACTGTCGCACTAGATGGTACGTGGCTGAAGCGCGGACACACTTCACATAATGGGGTAATAACGGCGACAAGTGCTGATACTACAAAAATTATAGATGTTGTAATTAAATCCAAGCACTTAAGGTGTCCTAAAAGAGTGAAGGATGAGCATGCAGAAAACTGTCGAAGGAATTACAGTGGGTCTAGTGGGGCCATGGAAGTTTCCGGTGTGAAAGACATTTTCAGTCGCTCTCTTCTGTGGTACAAGGTCAGATACCTACAGTTCCCTGGTGATGGTGATTCGAAGTCTTTTGCTGCTGTATCTGAGCTGAAATCTTATGGAAATGATGTTACCATTACTAAACAGTAGTGCATAGATCACGTTCAGAAAAGGAAGGGAACAAGGCTGCGTCGACTGAAGACCACAATGAAAGGCAAGTACTCAGTGATGGAAAACCTTTGGGTGGAGCTGAAAGACTGACAGAAGAGGTAATCAACAGATTGCAGAGAGACTATGGACTGGCAATAAGACAAAATACTCACAGTGTTGATGCAATGGAAAAAGCTGTAATGGCATTTTACTACCACACCTTGTCGACTGACGAGGAACCACTACATGTACTATGCCTGCAGGGACCCAATTCCTGGTGCAAGTACAACAAATATCAGGGATCTGAACTTGTATACAAGCATCATCACAGTCTACCAAAAACTGTCATGAAGGCTATAAAACCAATTTTCAGAGATCTTTTTGCAACTGAACTTTT
The DNA here is from genome assembly GCF_023898315.1 of Schistocerca nitens. Classification (NCBI taxonomy): domain Eukaryota; kingdom Metazoa; phylum Arthropoda; class Insecta; order Orthoptera; family Acrididae; genus Schistocerca; species Schistocerca nitens. The sequence goes on along the minus strand of NC_064622.1, from coordinate 135,238,475 downwards.
GAAGAAATGTCTCCATGGACGTATACAAAATCAAAATGAGAGTCTGAATAATGTAATTTGGACCAGAATCCCAAAAAATGTATTTGTGGAAATTCATATTCTTCATTTTCGAGTATATGATGCCATTGCTACGTACAACAAAGGTAACATTATAAAGTGCAATGTGCTGCAGAAGTCGGATGTGATGCCCGGAAAGTACATGGTGAGTGCAATGATGTCGATAGACAATGAGAGGAAACGGGATGCTGAAAGGAAAGAAAAGGAGTGTGAGAGGCAAGCCAGACAAAGAATGAAAGGTGTGAAAAGAAGGTTAGATGGGGAGATGTCTAGTGACAGTGAAAACCCCTCTTATGGTGCTGGACTCCACTAAAACGTTAGTGAAACTTTGAAACTCGTTTTCCACAAGTCCACTTTTTTGCCATATAAGGAACATTTTCAACTAAACTATTAGAGATAAAGACTTAAAATTTTCAAGAAATGTAAACAGTGCCAATATACACCTTGTATCATAGCCTCTTTGTGATACATAATTGATAACAGATTTTATTTCAAAGATACTATGTCAAAAATGTGTCGGCTATTTTCAGTAACAAAATAATTAATATCTTCCCAAAAAACACCAATAAATTAAAATCCAAATGGTACATGGTATTAAATATATGTAACATTATTCTGTAAAAGTTTCATCATTCTGGTGTTAATAGTTCACAAGAAAATGTTCCTTACATTAAAAATTGGAGGTATAGGACGTTCCGGGTCCCCTTAAAACATCAATGTAGGCCTGTGCTGCGATAGTGCCACGCAAGGCAAAAAGGGGTGCAAGCCCCCTCTATGAAAAACACGACCACACCATAACACCACGGCCTCAGAATTTTGTTGTTGGCACTACATACGCTGGCGGATGACGTTCACCGGGCATTAGCCATATTCACACCCTGCCATCGGCTCGCCACATTGTGTACCGTGATTCGTCACTCCACATAACGTTTTCCACTGTTCAATCGTCCAGTGTTTACGCTCCTTACGCCAAGCGAGCCGTCGTTTGGTATTTAAAAATAGCAAAAAAAAATATTGTATTTATATTCAGACAGTTTGTCCATCAATTTGCTCAGCTCATTAATCTTCCATTTATACATTTGCCATTCTTCATTCTTTTAGGTACCTCATGTAAAATTTTCATGATGCTCTAAATTCCACCCAGTGTATGATTTGTACTTCGCAAATGATGGCCAAAGGCAGTTTTGTTGTTTGGACTGAGGTTTCTTGTAACTAATTTGGCCTATATAAAAATGGATACATGTTCCACATTGTAACCTGTACACACTAGATGCATAATACTTCTCTCCATTTTTTACAGTTTTATGTCTTAGTTTAAACCTGCTATTTTGTACTTTTTAGGAGAATAGTGTACTAACTTTTCAATAATAGAGCCTATGGTATCACATATCAATACCATCCCACTGGCGTCCCACAGTTGCTAACGGAATTGCAAGTTTCTGTCTGACACTGACAGTGATCGCACAGGATCTGGTGGACCCAATGGTGCTCGCCCACTGACCCAAGTCCCCAGCAAAACTACAGTCCAAGCGTCCTCTGTCGCCGTGATATTGCACGGCCGGCAGCAGCCAGTCAACCCACTTGCACCTGGAACACCACCGTTTGCGATTAGTACAGCAAACCTCATCCTAGCTGACATTCTGATGGTTGGACTTGCTGCATTATATATAATGAGTCTTCGAATGTCAGGAGAAATATAAGTAAGTCTCTTGTTTATTGTGTTATCTTCCTCGCTGATCATTTCTGTTCCTGTCCAGCTTTCCTAGGACGATAGTTGCCTCACTGCTCTGTAGCCTGGTTCTTCTTACCGTTGTGTACGAAGTCGTACTTAATGCGGTCATAATATACTGAAGAGCCAAAGAAACTGATACAGGTGCCTAATATCGTGTAGGGTCCCCGCGAGCATGCAGAAGTGCCACAACATGACATGACATGAACTCGACTGATGTCTGAAGTAGTGCCAGAGGGAAACGACACCATGAATCTTGCAGGGCTGTCCATAAATCCGCAAGAGTACGAGGGGCTGGAGATCTCCTCTGAACAGCACGTTGCAAGGCATCGAAGATATGATCAATAATGTTCATGTCGGGGGAGTTTGGTGGCCAGCGGAAGTGTTTAAATTGATAAGGGTGTTCCTGGAGCCACTCTGTGACAATTCTCGACGTGTTGGGTTGTCACGTTGTCATGCTGGAACTGCCCAAGTCCGTCGGAATTCACAATGGACATGAATGGATTCAGGTGATCAGACACGATACTTATGTTCGTGTCACCTGTCAGAGTCGTATGTAGACGTCTCAGGGGTCCCATATCAGTACAATTGCACACGTCCCACACCATTACAGAGCCTCCACCAGCTCGAACAGTCCCCTGCTGACAATTTGAAACGAGACTCGTTCGACCAGGCAACATATTTCCAGTCATCAACAGTCCAATGTTGGCGTTCACGGGCCCAGGCAAGGCGTAATGCTTTGTATCGTGCAGTCATAAACGGTACACGAGTGGGCCTTCGACACCGAAGGCCCATGTCGATGATGTTTCGTTGAATGGTTCTCGGTCTGACACCTGTTGATGGCCCAACATTGAAATCTGCAGCAATTTGCGGAAGGGCTGCACTTCTGTCACGTTGAACGATCCTCTTCAGTCGTCTTTGGTTCCGTTCTTGCAGGATCTTTTTCCAGCTGCAGCGATGTCTGAGATTTGATGTTTTACCGCGATTCTGATATTCACGGTGCACTCGTGAAATGGTCGTACGGGGAAATCCCCACTTTATCAGTACCTCGGATATGCTGTGTTTCATCCCTCGTGCCCCGATATAACACCACTTTCAAACTCACTTAAATCTTGATAACCTGTCATTGTAGCATCAGTAACGGACCTAACTGCGCCAGACACTTGTTGTCATATATAGGCATTGCAGACCGCAGCGCCCCTCTTCTGCCTTTTTAGCTATCTCTGTATTTGAATGCGCATGCCTACACCAGTTTCTTTGGCGCTTCATTGTATTTCAGTGCAATAAACTTTTTTTCTTTCCTTATGCGGATTTTTTTCGCTTTTGTATTTTTTGAGAATTTTTGTAACTAACCTTCTCTTAAAACCATTGGCTACTGCGACTTGTTTGAGGATGCATAGCTCCTGTTATATTTCCGTTTCATCCAAGGGAAACTTACATAGGCGAGCCACCATTGCAAAGAAATACGTGTTTTTGTGTTATGGTGGGTCGATGGAGTCGACCCTTGTTATTGCATCTGAATGCGACGATTTACAAAAAACGGAAAATTTCAAGTCATTTTCTGCCTCTGTTACTGTTAAATCTAAGAAATTTTCTTTCGGACTCTTCCGCTAAAGTGTGTTTAATACTGTGATGTTGCTGGTTAAAAGTCACATGCAAGGCATGCAGATTCTTCTCCCCTCCCTTTATGTATCTTATTCATATCGTTAGTGTCTACAGTGGGTTATGCTGAAGCATCGCTGTCTCTGCATTATTGATAATAATTGAAATTACGAAAAATTATAAGTCTGAAATAACTTGTGCATCAATATGAGGGTCGCTAAAGAACCGACGGTACTTACAGATTGCAGGTACATACGGATTTATTACATTCACGTCAAGAAAAAGACAACAACGAAGAAATGATAATAAAAATACACGGTGGAATAAAATGCTAATTAGACATTCTCCTTCAGACTGTTACCTTCACACACAAATATCTATAATCAGTGCATACATGCTTATCATAATAATTAATTTTGCTTAGGATTTTCAGTTCACAACTATCCACCTGTCTACAAGTACATATGCATCCATATTCCGCAAGCCATCTTATGTTATGTGGCGGAGGCTAGTTCTAGTACCCCCTGTTATTTTCCCTCTTTCTTGTTCTCCCTTTCCCAGTCGCGGAAAGAGTGATTGTTGGCAAGACTACGTGTGGAATTTTAGCTTCATGGTTTTGGTCGATCTATTCATAGAAGGAAGTAAAACACTGGGTGATTCTTCTAGAAATGTACTCTCTCACAAATTTAATAGTAAACCACGCTGTGATACACAGCGCCTCTTTTGTAGCGTCTGCCACTCGAGTTGGCGTTTCCGTGATTCTTTGGTGCTTACGAAATGAACCCGTAAAGAAACGCGTTGCTCTTCTTTGGATCTTCTCTGTTACTCCTATCAGTTATGTCTGGTACTGATCCGAGAGCCACGATCAACATGAGATTAAAAATAAAAATAAAAAATGAAGTTAGACGAAACAGTGATTTGAGGAACGGGTATCCGAAGTCACCGATGTGGGAGCCGTACGTGCACCAAACGTTTATTTACAATTAAACTATCAAGTATGCACGACCAATCCATTTCCCTCGATACGCTCCATTTAAATAATTACTCGCATCCATTTCAAATTGTGTCGGTGTACCGTCATGCTGACAACACAGCTGTCGCCGAACGATTTCCATCTACACAATGCGGCATATTGTGTATTTTTTCTGTTTTTGTTACCTGTATTTAAACATTAAGACTTAGCATGAACTTCTAACAGACGTAAACGACCACTTTGTTTTGTCTATTACGTAAATAAAGCCAACAGAATATAATAGTCACTACAGTAACATCGTCTGTATCCAGTGAGGTACAGAAAACAGTAAGTAGGTTGCACTAGATTGCATATTAAGCTACACACACTAATTCTATTCTGTACATTTGACGTCCAGGCTCATCTTCACAGACCCGGTACGTAAATGTACGAGAAACATTCATTTTAGAGAAGACGTTCAAAGCGACCACCTTGCATTACAACTCTCTGGACCCTACGCAACACACTCTCGTCCATCACTGCCGAAGCGGCACGCATGCGAGCTATTAGTCTTGTTCATCCATGGCTGGAGTACTACACACATCAAAATAGTTTTGCATCACCTCGGTTCCGAGAGTTCCGGAACCTGTACAGAAAATTGGAATAGAGATCAATATAAACATCATTTCCGCCCTGTTTATTGTTCATGTAAACCACACATTGCGTGTTGTACCACCATACAGCGAGACCTTCAGAGGTGGTAGTCCAGATTGCTGCAAAGATGGACCTCGCCGTAGACGTCAGGAGTGAAGTTGCACATCATACAGCCTATTGCGCACAGTTTGAGTCGTAACAAGACGTCCTGTGACTGCACGAAAAGCGTTATTCAACATGGTGGTGTTGCTGTCAGGGTTCATCCGAGCCATAATCCGTAGGTAGCGGTCAGTTCCTGTGTCTCTGTATCTCCTCCATGTCCGAACAACATCGCTTTGGCTCACTTCGAGACGCCCTTCCTGGCATACAATAACACTGCAGACGCGATCGAACCGCGGGATTGACTGTCTAGGCATGGTTTAACTACAGACAACAAGAGCCGTGTACCTCCTTCCTGGTGGAATGACTGGAACTGATCGGCTGTCGGATCCCCTCCGTCTAATAGGCGCTGCTCATGCATGGTTGTTTATCTCTTTGGGCGGGTTTAGTGACATCTCTGACAGTCAAGGGGACTGTGTCTGTCATACCCAAAGTCAACGTCTGTCTTCAGGAGTTCTGGGAAGTGAGGTGATGCAAAACTTTTTTTGATGTGTGTATAAACTTTTTTCTTGAAGTAGCCCCACAAATAAAATTCTAGTGAATTAAGTTCCAGGGAATGTGCTGGTCAGATCATTGGACATGCACGACCAATCAGTTTCCCTCGATACGCTCAATTTAAATAATTACTCATATTCATTTCAAAGTGTGTTGGTGTACAGTCATTCTTACACCACAGCTGTCGCCCAACACCAAGTGAAACGTTTTCTAATGCGCCAGGCAAAGTACTGCAAAGAAACATAAGATATATAGGCACATTCAACTTGTCCAGCGTACTGCTGGGCCGAAAAACTCTCCTCCCACGATTCCGGCCTACAGGTTTATGCCAAGGCGTGCCTTGAAAGCTAAGTTCATGGGTGACATATGAGTTGTGTTCTGACCAGCAACGGCTGCTATGGAGGTTGAAAATACCTTCACGAGAGAAGCTAGATTTGTTAGTCCACATCACGTTATCAATAAAATGTTCGTTATGTTCCACTTAGTGCAAAAGCAATTCACGAAACTGTACTCGTGGAAAGTGGTCTTCTGATCGCTGAGCTTGAGTTGCCGGCCGCGGTGGTCTAGCGGTTCTAGGCGCTCAGTCCGGAACCGCGCGACTGCTACGGTCGCAGGTTCGAATCCTGCCTCGGGCATGGATGTGTGTGATGTCCTTAGGTTAGTTAGGTTTAAGTAGTTCTAAGTTCTAGGGGACTGATGACCACAGATGTTAAGTCCCATAGTGCTCAGAGCCATTTGAACCATTTGATGTTGAGTTAACGTGTAATGATATGGATGCAATTCTTCGTCGTACAACACTCCAACAAACAGTCTTGGAGGTATCTGGAACTGCCCTGCAATATCACGGGTACTTCGCCTAGGTGACTGGTGAATGTTTTCCAGAATCACGTACACTGTTTGTGGACTACGTCTAGTCCTTGGACGACCTCTGTTCATTGCTTGTGGACGAAGATCGGGAGCTGCGATGGCTGGTACGGTGGTACGGGCTGATATTCCTCTGTAGAGTCCGATGCGCTGCATGCTGTGACAGTGTTCCCAGCTCCTCATTTTTATTCATGTTTTTCAAAATGCACGCGATGTCATTTTGCTAGACTAACGTGTCTGTTGAATCTGGAGGAGTAATCGCATGCCGACCTCCAAGTACGGAACTACTTCTCATTTTTTCTTTGTTCAATATCGTACAGTCAATCAGGGTATCTTTGTACCAGTCAGCACTTTTGTTTCAAAATTCCGCCGTTGAACCACTTGGCATTATTTTGCTCTAAAAGTAATATATCCGGAAATTTAGACGCAACGTTGTGCTCGAATATGTGCTTGTTTTTATATACCCACTTTTTAAATGTATGTAATACATAAATAAATATGTAATATACACAAATCAAAAAAAGTTTTGCATCACCCCGGTTCCCACAACTCCTGAAGATAGATGTTGACTGTGGATATTGTATCACAGACACAGCCCCTTTGACTGTTAAGAGATGTCACTAAACCCGCCCAAAGATGTAAACAACCATGCATGAGCAGCGTCTATTACATGGAGGGGGTCCGACAGCTAATCAGTTGCAGTCATTCCATCAGGAAGGAGGTACACGGCTCGTGTTATCTGTAGTTCACAATGCCTAGACGGTCCTCGCTGATATTTTGTGCCGGGAAGGGCTCTCAGCAAGGGAAGTGTCCAGGCGTCTGGGAGTGAACCGAAGCGATGTTGTTCGGACATGGAGGAAATGCAGAGAGACAGGAACTGTCGATGACATGCCTCGCTCAGGCCGCCCAACAGCTACTACAGGAGTGAATGAACGATACCTACGGATTATGGCTCGGAGGAACCCTGACAGCAACGCCACTATGTTGAATAATGCTTTTCATGCAGCCACAGGACGTCGTGTTACGACTCAAACTGTGCGCAATAGGCTGCTTGACGCGCGATTTCACTCCCGACGTCAATGGCGAGGTCCACCTTTGCCACCACGACACCATGCAGCGCGGCACAGATTGGCCCAACAACACCGCTCAGGAATGGCATCACGTTCTCTTCACTGGTGAGTGTCGCACATGCCTGCAACCAGGCAATCGTTGGAGACGTGTTTGGAGGCAAACCGGTCAGGCTGAACGCCGTAGACACACTGTCCAGCGAGTGCGGCAGGGTGGGGGTTCCCTGCTGTTTTTGGGTGTCATTATGTGGGGCCGACATACACCGCTAGTGGTCAAGGAAGGCGCCGTAACGGCTGTATGATACGTGAATGCCATCATCCGACCGATAGTGTAACCATATCGGCAGCATATTGGCTAGGCATTCGTCTTCATGGACGACAATTCGCGCCCCCATCATGCACATCTGTGAATGATTTCCTTCAGGATAACGGCGACGCTCGACTAGAGTATCCAGCATGTTCTCCAGACAGGAAGACTAATCGAACATACCTAGGATACATTGAAAAGAGCTGTTTATGGACGACGTGACCCACCAACCACTCTCAGGGATCTACGTCGAATTGCCATTGAGGATTGGGACAATCTGGACCAACAGTGCCTTGATGAACTTGTGGATAATATGCCACGACGAATACAGGCATGCATCATTGCAAGAGGACGTGCTACTATGTATTAGAGGTACCAGTGTGTACAGGATTCTGGACCACTACCTCTGAAGGTCTCGCTGTATGGTGGTACAACATGCAATGTCTCGTTTTCATGAGCAATAAAAAGGGCGAAAATGATGTTTATGTTGATATCTATTCCAGTATTCTGTACAGATTCCAGAACTCTCGGAAGCGAGGTGATGAAAAACTTTTTTGATGTGTGTATAGCGGAAAAGTTATTACCAAAGATCTCAAAGACTGATTTATTTCCAATTTTTACACAACACTCTAATGAACAGACAGATGGACACGGGCTATATGTATTAATATACATATAAACAATGTTGGCACGGAAGTTGTATTTATGGCTTATCATATTGTGACTGAAATACTACTACAGAATCTGAATATGCAATAACAATAAATAAGGCTCAAGGTTAGATGGTGGAACAGAAGATGGACAGAGGGGTATTTGAAAACGGAGACAGATAATGAAAAGGAAGAGACGGACAGATTGAAGGGTCAGGAGAAAATGGCGAGAAAGGGGAAGAAGAAGATTGACATATAAACAGGGGCAGAGATGATGGACACAGGACGAGGAAGAAAAAGGGGACAGAAGGAGATGGAGAGAGAGATTGAAAGAGAAGATGGACACGGAAATGAGGCAGGAGATGATGGACAATGAGAGAGGGACAGGAAGAGATGGAGAGAGAGATGGGGAAGCAGGAGATGGTAAGAGAGAGGAAGGAAGTGATGGACAGAAAGAGGGGGAAGGAGGAGGAGAGCGACAAAGGGAGGGAGAGGAGGAGATGAACAGAAACGGGGGAGAGAAGGCTACAATTCTCAGACATATTAGAAACGTGTGCTTCCTATTTTCTTTCTTTTCCATTTAAATAGATAGAGCCAAAGCGAAGCGTGGCCGGGAACGGCTATTGCGATGGTCATTCAATAATTGAAGAGACAAATTGGTCTGGAGAAAAAAAGCGTTTATTTTTACAAAACAATACCTTTTTACTTTTCAACATAATCCCCTTGAACTTCTATGTACTTGTTCCAACGAGCTACAAGCTCTTTTATTGCGGCTGCAAAGAACTCTTTATCTTGATGTTCGAACCAAAGTCCCACAAATTTTTTCACTTCCTCGTCCCGGAAATCTTTTCCCATGTAATATCTCCTTCAGTGCACCTAACAAATGGAGATCACTAGGTGCTACATCAGGACTGTAAGGGGTATGAGGCAGCACTTCCCAGCCCATTTTGTCGATGGTTTCACGGGTTAGTTGAGCAGCTGGGGACGTGCGTTTGAGCCGCAGTTGTGTCCGGCTCTTCGAAAAGCGCGCCAGGCGGAGTGCTTTCGCTTCGCGTCTAGTGTTTGCGATGGGGCTTTCGGTTTGGGGCGCTATTTGGATCGTTACCGCCCCCTGGCGGGAGGTGGAGCAAGTGTACGGTTGCGTGACGATCGAGGAGGACGTACTGGGCTGTGACGGAGAGAGGTGGTGGCGCGAGCGGGGCCCTATTGTTGGGGGGTCGTCAACTGCTCGCCACGTGCTTTGGCCGGCCTCTTGGCTGTCAGGGGCTGTCTACCTCACCTGCACGTACGTGGCTTATGAAGCTTAGAAGCAGTGGTGCAGGAGATCAGCGCGTGGGACCGTATGTCTTCTTATCGGCCACTGGTAGCGGCTGGTTCTGACGAGCATAAGGAAGTGCAACGTGTTCCCGGCGCTGTGGTGGAGTGTGGGAAGTTGAGTACTGTTTTTATGTAACAGAGTTATATACATATATAAAGGGGTTTTTCAAGTTCTAGTGAAGTGTATCAGTTTCTTCATCAGTGGTTTTGTTGGGGTCTTCCCACCACAGTTTCCGTTTGCCTGTCCGCGGGAATGTGATAATTGCTTCTTGGTCGGGCCGTTTCATTCACACCTCGATTGGGTGATTTAGGGTCGGTGTCGCGTGTCGCTGTGGTTCGGAGTCTGTGCAGGCACCGCCCTTGCTACATCTTCTGGTTTTGGGTAACTCGGGGAGGTGGTGCCTTGTAATGGAAATTTGGGGCTGATCTGCTGTGGCTCTGTAGACCACCAGTATTGTGATTTGGGCCCCTTTACACGTGTCACTCCCTCACCGAGCTAAGGAAAATTTTTTCTGGAGAACTGCCTTTAATGTGAAGGTTTGTGCGCTGGCTTATTTACATTTATCTTGTAACAAATGACAGGTGTAATATAAGTTATTTAACAGGCGAGAGAACTATTTTAGCTTTAGTACTAACTAGCTACTTAAAGGTGTTTTTTTTTTAAGGAATTGTTCTCTTATAGATATAACAAGTTTAAAATCTTATTATTGGGAAGTTGTTAACGTCATACCTTGCAATATCCTTTACATATAGATAATTTGCCAGCTATTTAAAAGAGTTTTTTATTGTTGTCTTTATATATATATATATATATATATATATATATATATATATATGTGTGTGTGTGTGTGTGTGTGTGTGTGTGTGTCAAGTGAAAATCTTACTATAGGGAAGTTGTTAACGTCATTCCTGGCAATCTCTTTTTCATAAAGAAAATTTGTCAACTATCCGAAATTGTTTTTTTTTTAAATGACAGACTTGTAATTTATTATTGAGAAAGCCTTTAAAATAAAAGGATAACCTTAGCAGTGTGTGTTATTTCACCAGCACCTCCTGGTCCCTACTTCCACGATAACGTTTTCGGAATAACATGTGTACTTGAGTTGTTGTTTGTGAACCGCCCTAATTGACGGTTCAGCGTTGTCTTGCTGGAGAATCACATCTCTCCTCTGAGATCCACGACGTCTCTCTCTCATGGCTGGCTTCACCTTGTTTAAAAGCAAATCCGAGTAGTATTGGCTGCTCATAGTACACTGCTCTTCGAGATAATCACAAAAAACTGAACCTTCACCATCCCAAAACCCCGTCAACATGACTTTTCATGATGATGCTTGGGTTTTGAATTTTTTCTTGACAGGTGAGTTGATGTGCTCCCACTCCATGCTTTGTTGTTTTGGTTCTGGCTCATAATAGTGAACCCTAGTTTCATCACAGGTTAAAATTTTGTTGAGGAAGAGCTCACCTTCTCTTTCATAACGTTCCTTTAGCTCTGTGCACACTCTCAACTCTGTTTCCTTGTGTAGCCGCGTCAACTCCTTTGGGACACATCTTGCACATGTTTTGCGGTACTTCAGCTTGTTGCAGATAATGTTATGAACTGTACCAGTACCAACTTGAACCTTATCAACTATCATTTACACAGTCACACGGCAGATGCACTTAACATTACGTCTACATTGCCACGAGTCCTCTGCATAGCGTCTGTCCCACCACTCTTCTAACAATAGAACTCGCGCTTTCCTCGCTGCCAAGGAACGATGACAAAAGCACGCGTTTTCCAGCGATCCAGCTACTCTGACCAAAGACTGCCCACGAATAATAAGCTATTCAAAATTGTCGCTTAGCGTTTGAGACATCCCAAATATGTACAAATTCCAGAAACGCACATAACAAACTCCTAATAGATCTGTTTCGTAACAGTGAAAGATTTTACAAAAGAGGCAACAAAAATTAAAAAAAATGGCTCTGAGCACTATGGGACTTAACATCTGACGTCATCAGTCCCCTAGAACTTAGAACTACTTAAACCTAACCAACCTAAGGACATCACGCACATCCATGCCCGAGGCAGGATTCGAACATGCGACCGTAGAGGTCGCGCGGTTCCAGACTGAAGCGCCTAGAACCGCTCGGCCACAAAAATAAATAAATAAAATACAGTGTGATTCAAAAAGAATACCACAACTTTAAAAATGTGTATTTAATGAAAGAAACATAATATAACCTTCTGTTATACATCATTACAAAGAGTATTTAAAAAGGTTTTTTTTCACTCAAAAACAAGTTCAGAGATGTTCAATATGGCCCCCTCCAGACACTCGAGCAATACCAACCGGATACTCCAACTCGTTCCACACTCTCTGTAGCATATCAGGCGTAACAGTTTGGATAGCTGCTGTTATTTCTCGTTTCAAATCATCAATGGTGGCTGGGAGAGGTGGCCGAAACACCATATCCTTAACATACCCCCATAAGAAAAAATCGCAGGGTGTAAGATCAGGGCTTCTTGGGGGCCAGTGATGAAGTACTCTGTCACGGGCTGCCTGGCGGCCGATGCATCGCCTCGGATAGTTGACGTTCAGGTAGTTACGGACAGATAAGTGCCAATGTGGTGGCGCTCCATCCTGCTGAAATATGAATTGTTGTGCTTCTTGTTCGAGCTGAGGGAACAGACAATTCTCTAACATCTCCAGATACTGTAGTCCAGTTACAATAGCACCTTCGAAGAAAAAGGGACCAAAAACTTTATTGGCTGAAATGGCACAGAAAACGTTCACCTTAGGCGAGTCACGTTCATACTGAGTTGTTTCCCGCGGATTCTCAGTGCCCCATATACAGACATTGTGACGGTTGACTTTCCCGTTAGTGTGGAAAGTTGCTTCATCACTAAACACAATCTTTGAAACGAAAGATTCATCTGTTTCCATTTGAGCAAGGATAAAATCACAGAAATCGATTCTTTTACTCTTATCAGCTGCAGACAGTGCTTGAACCAATTTCAGACGATAAGGTTTCATAACTAACCTTTTTCGTAGGACTCTCCATACAGTTGATTGTGGAATTTGCAGCTCTCTGCTAGCTCTGCGAGTCGATTTTCCTGGGCTGCGAACAAATGCTTGCTGGATGCGTGCTACATTTTCATCACTCGTTCTCGGCCGTCCAGAACTTTTCCCTTTGCACAAACACCCATTCTCTGTAAACTGTTTATACCAACGTTTAATACACCACCTATCAGGAGGTTTAACACCATACTTTGTTAAAAATGCACGCTGAACAACTGTCGTCGATTCACTTCTGCCGTACTCAATAACACGAAAAGCTTTCTGTTGAGCGGTCGCCATCTTAGCATCAACTGACGCTGACGCCTAGTCAACAGCGCCTCAAGCGAACAAATGTACAACTAAATGAAACTTTATAGCTCCCTTAATTCGCCGACAGATAGTGCTTAGCTCTGCCCTTTGTCGTTGCAGAGTTTTAAATTCCTAAAGTTGTGGTATTCTTTTTGAATCACCCTGTATTTGGCTGCATAGTAGTTTATTAATGATTCCGGATCAACGTTCCCTAATTAATGCATGCCCTGAGTTATCGACCTGACTGCTTTCCAGAAGGTCTTCACAATCTGATCGTGTCAGGCTCCACCAATTTATGCGAAATCGCGCTTGTTTGAGTTGGTACTGTTACGTAAATCACATCTAGTCATAACCGACACACAGCGTTAAGATCCGATGCTGGTAAAAATGTGCACAATGGATTTGAACCTCAAAGAAGGTCGTGGCCTTAATGTGGGGAATCAGAATTTCACGATTTCATTCATCGCAAATGGACAAAGGGATAGCTTGTTAGTGGAATGAGAATCAAATCCAAAATTAACTTGTAGGTTTATTGCGAATAAAAATATGCATTACTCAGTCAAAAGTGTACATGACTTTTGGGATGTTACTTTACAACAATGAACATACAAATCTTTCCCGGAGCTACTGACAAGGGAACCTCCCCATCGCACCCCCCTCATATCTAGTTATAAGTTGGCACAGTGGATAGGCCTTGAAAAACTGAACACAGGTCAATTGAGAAAACAGGAAGAAGTTGTGAGGAACTGTGAAAAAATAAGCAAAATATACAAACTGAGTAGTCCATGGGCTACATAGGCAACATCAAGGAGACTGGGACCGCAGGAGCGCAGTGGTCTCGTGGTAACGTGAGCAGCTGCGGAACGAAAGGTCCTTGGTTTAAATCTTCCATCGAGTGAAAACTTTAATTTTTTATTTTCAGTTTATGTGACAAACTCTTATGTTTTCATCACTTTTTTGGGAGTGATTATCACATCCACAAGAAAACCTATATTGGGCAAGGTAGAAGAATCTTTTTACCCATTCGCCAAGTGTACAAGTTAGGTGGGTCGACAACATATTCCTGTCATGTGACGCACACGCCGTCACTAGTGTCGTATAGAATATATCAGATGTGTTTTCCTGTGGAGGAATCGGTTGACCTATGACCTTGCGATCAAATGTTTTCGGTTCCGATTGGAGAGGCACGTCCTTTCGTCTACTAATCGCACGGTTTTGCGATGCGGACGCAAAACACAGACACTAAACTTATTACAGAGAACAAAGACGTCAATGAACGAACGGACAGATAATAACTATGCAAAAATAAAGAAAGTAAAATTTTCACTCGTGGGAAGACTTGGACCAAGGACCTCTCCTTCTGCAGCTGCTCACGCTACTACGGGACCACGGCGCTCCTGAGCTCACGTTCTCCTTGATGTTGCCTATGTAGCCCATGGACTACTCAGTTTGTATATTTTGCTTATTTTTTCACAGTTCCACACAACTTCTTCCTGTTTTCTCAATTGATGTGTGTTCAGTTTATCAAAGCCTATCCACTGTGCCAAGCTATAACTAAATCTGAGGGGGGTGCGATGGGGAGGTTCCCTTGTGAGTGGCAACGTTACATGCGGAGGATGGACTTTAGCTGTTCATTCATTCCTAAAACTACAGGGCTATTGCAAATGATTGAAGCGATTTCATAAATTCACTGTAGCTCCATTCATTGACATATGGTCACGACACACTACAGATACGTAGAAAAACTCATAAAGTTTTGTTCGGCTGAAGCCGCACTTCAGGTTTCTGCCGCCAGAGCGCTCGAGAGCGCAGTGAGAGAAAATGGCGACAGGAGCCGAGAAAGCGTATGTCGTGCTTGAAATGCACTCACATCAGTCAGTCATAACAGTGCAATGACACTTCAGGACGAAGTTCAACAAAGATCCACCAACTGCTAACTCCATTCGGCGATGGTATGCGCAGTTTAAAGCTTCTGGATGCCTCTGTAAGGGGAAATCAACTGGTCGGCTGCAGTGAGCGAAGAAACGGTTGAACGCGTGCGGGCAAGTTTCACGCGTAGCCCGCGGAAGTCGACGAATAAAGCAAGCAGGGAGCTAAACGTACCACAGCCGACGGTTTGGAAAATCTTACGGAAAAGGCTAAAGCAGAAGCCTTACCGTTTACAATTGCTACAAGCCCTGACACCCGATGACAAAGTCAAACGCTTTGAATTTTCGGCGCGGTTGCAACAGTTCATGGAAGAGGATGCGTTCAGTGCGAAACTTGTTTTCAGTGATGAAGCAATATTTTTTCTTAATGGTGAAGTCAACAGACACTATGTGCGAATCTGGGCGGTAGAGAATCCTCACGCATTCGTGCAGCAAATTCGCAATTCACCAAAAGTTAACGTGTTTTGTGCAATCTCACGGTTTAAAGTTTACGGCCCCTTTTTCTTCTGCGAAAAAAACGTTACAGGACACGTGTATCTGGACATGCTGGAAAATTGGCTCATGCCACAACTGGAGACCGACAGCGCCGACTTCATCTTTCAACAGGATGGTGCTCCACCGCACTTCCATCACGATGTTCGGCATTTCTTAAACAGGAGATTGGAAAACCGATGGATCGGTCGTGGTGGAGATCACGATCAGCAATTCATGTCATGGCCTCCACGCTCTCCCGACTTAACCCCATGCGATTTCTTTCTGTGGGGTTATGTGAAAGATTCAGTGTTTAAACCTCCTCTACCAAGAAACGTGCCAGAACTGCGAGCTCGCATCAACGATGCTTTCGAACTCATTGATGGGGACATGCTGCGCCGAGTGTGGGAGGAACTTGATTATCGGTTTGATGTCTGCTGAATCACTAAAGGGGCACATATCGAACATTTGTGAATGCCTAAAAAAACTTTTTGAGTTTTTGCATGTGTGTGCAAAGCATTGTGAAAATATCTCAAATAATAAAGTTATTGTAGAGCTGTGAAATCGCTTCAGTCATTTGTAATAACCCTGTATAAGGAATGTTTGTCTCCCCTACATATTGATTATGATAGCTGATCATTTGTTATAAGAGGTTATAAGAGAGAACCACGGATTTTAGCTTTCACTAACAGACTGAAAATTCTCGCCCTAACTGCTGATGAGACTCTCATAACCGAAGTTCCCTAACATGCCACTGCTGCATTCATGTTCAGCCTAATATTCGACGCCTTGTGAGTTGAGCGGTGTCCAGGTGACTAGCTGTGAACTAGTGCAACACTTGCTGTGTGCCGATGGTAGCAGACCCTCATCTCTACATGACGAATTCATGTGCGAAATGACATGTTTCACTCCTTGTGAAGAACTAAACAGTTTGGCACTCTGAAATCCATTGATCTTTGTAGCTTGTTCTAAAACTACCTTCCCTTTACTTCCGGCCAAGAGTTACAAGTGCCAGCCACTTGACCAAATCTTCTACGTCCATCTAAGGTCACAGGGCAGTCAACCAATCGTTGCCTTATGTTAAAATAGCTAGCCTCTCAATACAGTCCGCGAGAAAGCTGAAAAGCGGACGAGAGGTAGTTCCTCACACTCCCAAATATTCCCAAAATAGTACTCTGTGTTGGATGTTTGCGGAAAAATTTCGTCAGTTCACATGGTTCAAATGGCTCTGAGCACTATGCCACTTAATTTCTGAGGTCATCAGTCGTCTAGAACTTAGAACTAATTAAACCTAACTAACCTAAGGACATTACACACATCCATGCCCGAGGCAGGATTCGAAGCTGCGACCGTAGTGGTCGCTCGGCTCCAGACTGTAGCGCCTAGAACCGCACGGCCACTCCGGCCTGCTTTCGACAGTGAGCTGATTTTACTACAAAGCGACTTTGACGCACTGGGGACGCCTTTCTTCAGACATACCGCCATTTTGTTCCCCGAAGCGAAAGCGGATCCGTGGCCCTCAGTTGACGATACACAGCGCCAGGCCGGAAACGGTCACTGCTCTTCTGCCCGGGCTGCAATTCCCAGAAGGACTTACATGGGATTCGCTTTCCCCCAATCGTCCTAACACGCACCATTTGCCTAGAGCTCATGGCTCGCATCCAGATTCAGAAGAAGAAATTACGAGCACCACGTTATTTGGAGTGTTATTAGAAAAATGAAAATCAATCCGACCAACCACTTTCATGAAAATAAATCTTTTGTTTGTTGTTGTTATTGTGGTCTTCAGTACAGAGACTGGTTTGATACAGCTTTCCATGCTACTCTGTCCTGTGCAAGCTTCTTCGTCTCCCAGTACCTACTGCAAACTACATCCTTCTGAATCTGTTTAGTGTATTCATCTCTTGGTCTTCCTCTATGATTTTTACCCTCCACGCTGCCCTCCAAAACTAATTTGGTGATTCCTTGAGGGTTCAGAATATGCCCTACCAACCGATCCCTTCGTCTAGTCAAGTTGTGCCACAAACTCCTCCCCAATTCTATTCAACATCTCCTCATTAGTTATGTGATCTACCCATCTATTCTTCAGCTTTCTTCTGTAGTACCACATTTCGAAAGCTTCTATTCTCTTCTGGTCCAAACTATTTATCGTCCACGTTTCACTTCCATACATGGCTACACACCATACAAATAGTTTCAGAAACGACTTCCTGACACTTAAATCTATACTCGATGTTAACAAATTTCCCTTCTTCAGAAACGCTTTCCTTGCCATTGCCAGTCTACATTTTATATCCTCTCTACTTCGACCATCATCAGTTATTTTGCTCCCCAAATAGCAAAACTGTTCTACTACTTTAAGCTTCTCACTTCCTAATCTAATTCCGCAGCATCACCCGACTTAATTCGACTACATTCCATTATCCTCGTTTTGCTTTTGTTGATGTTCATCTTATATCCTCCTTTCAAGACACTGTCCATTCCGTTCAGCTGTTCTTCCAGGCCCTTTGCTGTCTCTGACAAAATCACAATGTCATTGGCGAACCTCAAAGTTTTTATTTCTTCTCCATGGATTTTAATTCCTACTCCGAATGTTTCTTTTGTTTCCTTTACTGCTTGCTCGATATACATATTGAATAACATCCGGGATAGGCTACAACCCTGTCTGACTCCCTTTACAATCACTGCTTCCCTTTCATGCCCCTCGACTCTTATAACTGCCATCTGGTTTCTGTACAAATTGCAAATAGCCTTATGCTCCCTGTATTTTACCCCTGACATCTTCAGGATTTGAAAGAGAGTATTCCAGTCTACATTGTCGAAAGCTTGCTGTAGGTCTACAAATGCTAGAAACGTACGTTTGCCTTTCCTTAATCAATTTTCTAAGATAAGTCGTAGGGTCAGTATTGCCTTACGTGTTCCTACATTTCTACGGAATCCAAACTGATCTTCCCCGTGGTCGGCTTCTACCTGTTGTTCCATTCGTCTGTAAAGAATTCGTGTTAGTATTTTGCAACCGTGATTTATTAAACTGGATTTTCACATCTGTCAACACCTGCTTTCGTTGGGGTTGGAATTATTATATTCTTCTTGAAGTCTGAGAGTATTTCGCCTGTCTCGTACATCTTGTTCACCAGATGGTGGAGTTTTGTTAGGCCTGGCTCTCCCAAGGCTGTCAGTAGTTCTAATGGGATGTTGTCTACTCTTAACTAATCTTATATCAGCATCGGCGCGCAAGTCGCCGAAGTGGCGTCAAATCGAAAGACTTGCACCCGGCGAGCGGTCCACCCGACGGGAGGCCCTAGTTTGACGACCTATGTGCTCTATTCATGCGATCTCATTACAAAACTGAATAATTATGATAGGAGACAGGCCAGATGACTCGCCGATTTTCATTTTTCATTTCAGTGCAAAGACTAATACACATGGCTCATCCGTTATTATTGCATCTTATTCTGTATATAAGAAAAATTGATAGGATCGGCAAAACCCAACATTTCTTTATAAATATCTCTTTGGCTGACTCCCTGGAAACGAGAGAGGCAGTATTTCCATGGTGCTCTTGAAATTTCGAAACGGTTTTGTCCTCTTATTTCTTTCCCCGCGGGGCAATAACGCTGTTTTCGGTAGCAGGTCCCCGCTGCGAGGAATCCGCTGAGAGGCGGGGGCAGGCACTTGCTAGAGCGGAGGGAGCGGGGTGGGGCAGAGGTCCTCGCTTCCTCTCACACAACAATTGAATCGCGGCAGCTCCCGCCTCGCCTCACCGGCAAAGAAGCAAACGTGCGCAATCAGCGGCTCTCTTTATTTTCCTTCGCCCTCTTTCCCGCCATCTGATTCTCCTCCTCTTTTTAATCCCGTGTCCTCGTAGCTCTTTTTTCGATGCGGCTGGCAGTCTTTTCCCCCAGTGCCGAAGGGATGGCATCGGAGTTGGATCCTCTACCCCGACTCTCCTCCCCCTCACCGGCCCGAAAAAAAAAAAAGACTCGGAGAGAGGAGGGAGGGGGGACTGAATTTAATAACGCAGTGAACATGTGGCGCAGAAGAGGGGGCAAAAGGAAAATCGGGTTTTTCCGCGGCATTTCGAGCCGTCGGGAGAGCGAGCTGTCGCGTCCGCAGCGACAAATGCCGCTCGTCTGTCGCCTGATCTCGCTCTTTCCGCCAAGGGCGTACTTTTCTGCCGCCGGCGCTGGCGTGGGGACGGCGGCGGAGCGGGAGAACGGGGTAGGAGGCGGGGGAGGAAGTGGAAGATCGATGTGCGGGCAGAGTTGAAAGTCTCGCACTCGGCCAGGGCGAGGGCGCCGGCGCTGGAAAAAGCCAGCGAGGCGGCTGCAGTCTGCTTCCTCCCGGAAGAGGCCGCTTGGGGTCGCCTAACTCGGCTTGCCCGCATGTCACCGGAGAGGGCCCCAGTGTTCTAGTGCCTATCGAGTATTAATTTCTCCAGTCCGTCCCAGCTTGTAACATGATTATTAGCGAGACCATTTGTAACATAATTATTGACGAATGCACATCTCGGAAAGGGAAACTTAATACTTGCGGAGGCAAAGTGAGTGACGTTGGTCTGCAGATGAAACGTTGTCAAGCAGTGTTCCTTCAATCCCTTCTCGATTGACGGTCAACTCCTCCATCAAGTTCCCTACCCTTGCGATGGACCTGGAGATGTAGTGGTAAAGTACCGGGTGATCAAAAAGTCAGTATAAATTTGAAAACTGAATAAATCACGGAATAATGTAGATAGAGAGGTACAAATTGATACACATGCTTGGAATGACATGGTGTTTTATTAGAACCATAAAAATACAAACGTTCAAAAAATGTCCGACAGATGGCGCTTCATCTGATCAGAATAGCAATAATTAGCATAACAAAGTAAGACAAAGCAAAGATGATGTTCTTTACAGGAAATGCTCAATATGTCCACCATCATTCCTCAACAATAGCTGTAGTCGAGGAATAATGTTGTGAACAGTACTGTAAAGCATGTCCGGAGTTATGGTGAGGCATTGGCGTCAGATGTTGTCTTTCAGCATCCCTAGAGATGTCGGTCGATCACGATACACTTGCGACTTCAGGTAACCCCAAAGCCAATAATCGCACGAACTGAGGTCTGGGGACCTGGGAGACCAAGCATGACGAAAGTGGCGGCTGAGCACACGATCATCAACAAACGACGCCCGCAAGAGATCTTTCACGCGTCTAGCAATACTTTTGTTTTTTGGTTCTAATGAAACCCCATGTCATTCTAAGCATGTGTGTCAATTTTTACCTATCTATCTACATTATTCCGTGGTTTATTAAGTTTTCAAATTTATGCTGACTTTTTGATCACCCGGTATACTATGTGATCAAAAGTATCCACACACCTGGTTAAAAATGAGAAGTCCGTGGCGCCCACCAACGGTAATGCTAGAATTCAATATGGTGTTGGCCCACCCTTAACCTTGATGACAGTTTCCACTCTCGCAGCCATACGTTCAATCAGGTGCTTGGGGGATGGCAACCCATTCTGCACAGGGTGCTGTACTGAGAAGAGGTGTCGATGTCGGTCGGTGAGGCATGGCACGAAGTCGGCGTTCCAAAACATCCCAAAGGTGTTCTTTAGGATTTAGGTCAGGACTCTGTGCAGTCCAGTCCAGTACAGGGACGTTATTGTCGTGTAACTTGCGCAGCCACAGGCTGTGCATTGTAAACATGTGCTCGATTGTGCTGAAAGATGCAATCGCCATCCCCGATTTTCTCTTCGACTGTGCGAAGTAAGAAGGTGCTTAAAACATCAGTGTAGTCCTGTGCTGTGGTAGTGCCACGCAAAGCAACAAGGGGTGCAAACCCCCTCTAGGAAAAACACGACCACACCAGTGCTTCCGAATTTTACTGTTGGCACTACACACGCAGGCGGATGGCGTTCACCGGGCATTCGCCATATCCTCACCCAACCATCATTACTCATATAGACAGTTCATCCATTCCGGGAATGAGGATCTCGACGATTTTTGCCTGATACTCGCAAAATATCGATCCCATGCATTCCAAGACTTTCGAGAATCGTTTAATTTCACGTGCGAAGTCGGACAACAAATGACAAAAGCAATATTTTTTCGTTTAATAAAATTCCAGATTAACAATTTTCTGAATTTTTTCCCTTTACTTGTACTGTGAAACCTTGCTCCTTCCAAATTCTTTCATTCTACATCTACATCATACTCCGCAAACCAACTAATGGTGTGTGGCGGATGGAGCTTTCGGTACCGCTACCTATTCCCTCCAACCCTTTTCCACTCGCGAATATTGTGTGGGAAGAATGATTGTCGGTAAGCCTCTGTATTGGCTCTAATTTCTCGAATTTTCTCCTCGTGGTCAATACGCGAGATATAAGTGGGGGGAAATAATATGTTGTCCGAGTCCTTCTGAAAAGTGCTGTCCCGAAATTTCAATAGTAAATGTCTCCGTGATGCACAGCGCCTCTCTTGTAACGTCTGCCACTGGAGTTTGTTTAGCATCTCCGTAACGCTCTCTCGCCAGCTAAATGATCCCGTGACGAAACACGCCTCCCTTCGTTGGATCTCCTCTATCAGTCCTACCAGATAGGGATCCAGATAGACGAACAATACTCAAGAATCGGGAGAACATGCGCCTTATAAGCCACTTCTTTGGTGAATGAGTTATATTTCCTGAAGATTCTTGCGATGAATCTGAGTCTGGTGTCTGCTTTTCCCACTGTATTTTTTATAAGGTCATTCCTCTTAAGGTAGCTCTGGATAGTTACGCCTAGATATTTTACGGCAGACGCTGTCTTCAGCTGTTTGTCATCAACAGTGTAGCTGTACAGTAGTGGATTTCTTTTCTTATGTATGCGCAGTGTGTTACATTTATTTACGTTCAGTGTCAACTGCCAGAGCCTGCACCATTTCTCAATTCTCTGCAGGTCGTTCTGCAAATTCTTACTATCTTCTGGCGTTGCTACTTTGGTATGGACAACTGCACCATCTACGAATAGCCTTTAGGAGCATCCGACGCTTTCTACTAGATCATTTACATAGATTTTAAACAGCAACGGTCCTATCACACTTCCCTGTGGTACTATGGATACTACCTTTACATCTGTCGATTTTGTTCCGTTAAGAGCGACGTGTTGAGTTCTATTTGCAAGAAACTCTTGAATCTAATCGCAAGTCTGCACCGATACTCCGTAACTTCGTATTTTTTTCATTAAACGGCAATGCGGGACGGTGTAAAATGCATTACTGAAATCAAGGAACAAGGCATCAAACTGAACGCCGATGTACAGTGCGCTGTGGACCTCATGGAGCAAGAGATCGAAGGATCTCTGTTTGCGGAATCCATGCAGATTTTATAGAGGAGATGTTCGTTTTCCAAAACCGTCATTATTCTTGAGCATAAAACATGTTCCATAATGCTACAACAGATTGAAGTGAACGATGTAGGTCTATAATTGTGTGGATCTGTCTTACGGCCTTTCTTAAAAACGGAAATGACCTGCGCTTTTTTCCAGTCTTTAGGCACCTTTCGTTGCTCAAGCGATGTACGATAAATTACTGCTAGAAGCGGAGCAAGTTCTTTTGCATAATGAGTTGTGTAGGTCGCTGAGTGTATAAGCAGCTGATGTGAGACGTCAGAGAGTGAGGTTGCGAAAAAAATGTGGAATGCTTCACGACTTTGTATGTCATCCTTGCGCAGGCGCCATACTATTCTTCTCAGTACCGTTACAATTTTAGTATATGTACCGCCAAAGCGGAATTTTAGCATGTATGCCCATGGGCCATGAGCCCCACGGGTAGTCAGCAAGGTCGCATTATTCGCAGTATTATGCCACCATTTTGGCCGTCGAGTCCGTCGCATGGTACAATATCCGTTGGTTCCCCAGCGGTGGTGCTTTGTTACAGTAGGACAGGGCCCTTATTCGCACTGCTCGCATCGTCCAGGACTGGTTTTGTGAGCGGGAGGACCAACCGTCGCACCCTCCCTGCCCACCATACTCACCAGATCTCAATATTGTTGAGCCTTTGTGGTCTACACTGGATAGGAGTATGCATCATCGCTACCCACCTCCATCAACGGTACCCAAACCTGGCACTACTTTGCAGGAAAAACGCTATAAGATGCCCCTGAAACCCATACAGGACCTGTATTTACCCATTTGGAGACGACTGAAAGCTGTTTCGAATGCAAACGGGTTTCTTACACCGTAGTAGACAAGGCAAGAGTTGTGTTTTTGGTTTTTTCATTTTTTGTCCAATCCCTATTATTGCTACCTCGTCTATCAGTAACACAACAGACGTCGTCCTCCACTGGTAGGTATTCCTGTTGAGTTGCATCTGTCTAATACTCTACTGGCCATTAAAATTGCTACACCACGAAGATGACGTGCTACAGACGCGAAATTGAACCGACAGGAAGGAGATGCTATGATATGCAAATGATTAGCTTTTCACAGCATTCACACAAGGTTGGCGCCGGTGGCGACACCTACAACGTGCTGACATGAGGAAAGTTTCCAACCGATTTCTCATACACAAACAGCAGTTGACCGGCGCTGCCTGGTGAAATGTTGTGATGCCTCGTGTAAGGAGGAGAAATGCGTACCATCACGTTTCCGACTTTGATAAAGGTCGGATTGTAGCCTATCGCGATTGCGGTTTATCGTAACGCGGCACTGCTGCTCGCGTTGGTCGAGACCCAATGACTGTTAGCAGAATATGGAATCGGTGGGTTCAGGAGGGTAATACGGAACGCCGTGTTGGATCCCAACGGCGTCGTATCACTAGCAGTCGAGATGACAGGCATCTTATCCGCATGGCTGTAACGGATCGTGCAGTCACGTCTCAGTCCTGAGTCAATAGATGGGGACGTTTGCAATACAACAACCATCTGCACGAACAGTTGGACGACGTTTGCACCAGCATGGACTATCGGCTCGGAGACCGTGGCTGCGGTTACCCTTGACGGTGCATCACAGACAGCAGCGCCTGCAATGCGGTACTCAACGACGAACCTGGCTGCACGAATGGCAAAACGTCATTTTTTCGGATGAATCCAGGTTCTGTTTACAGCATCATGATGGTCGCATCCGTGTTTGGCGACATCGCGGTGTATTCGTCAACTCCATACTGGCGTATCATCCGGTGTGATGGTATGGGGTGCCATTGGTTAGATGTCTCGGTCACCTCTTATTCGCGTTGACGGCACTTTGAACAGTGTACTTTACATTTCAGATGTGTTACGACCCGTGGCTCTACCCTTCATTCGATCCCTTCGAAACCCTAAATTTGAGGAGAATAAGGTACGACCGCATGTTGCAGGTCCTGTACGGGCCTTTCTGGATACAGAAAATGTTCGACTGCTGCCCTGGCCAGCACATTCTCCAGATCTCTCACCAATTGAAAACGTCTGGTCAATGGCTGCCGAGCAATTGGCTCGTCACAATACGCCAGTCACTACTATTGATGAACTGTGGTATCGTGTTGAAGCTGCATTGGCAGCTGTACCTGTACACGCCATCCAAGCTCTGTTTGACTCAATGCCCAGGCGTATCAAGGCCGTTATTACGGCCAGAGGTGGTTGTTCTGGGTACTGATTTCTCAGGATCTATGCACCCAAATTGCGTGCAAATGTAATCACATGTCAGTTCTAGTATAATATATTCGTCCAATGAATACCCGTCTATCATCTGCACTTCTTCTTGGTGTAGCAATTTTAATGGCCAGTAGTGTGCTATCCTGCCTGATTAACAGTCCGTTCTTCTTCTTCTTTTTCTTCTTATCCCCTTGTGGCCTCTGTAGCCCCTTCATGGTCTGCATTTTCTTCTTCTTCTCTCATAGCTTCTTCCTCTTTTCTTTTCTCCCGCTGTTCTTCCGAGGTCCTCAGTGCCACTCCTCTAGTTTGCTCCGCTGGCAACTCTCTACTCTTTTCCTGTATCCTCCCGTGTGTCACGGTCCACACTTGGGCATTGCAAGACGCCAATTAGAGATTCATAGTGTGTGATTAATTTGTTTTTGCCAGTTTGATCACAGGTTTGCGTAATTTCGTTTCACATGCAAACCTTTTAAGTGAAATTGTTTTGTAAATTTGAAAAGGGAAGGAGGAAGCGTGTCGTAGGCAGACGGTGATGAGCAACAGCGGAACAGAAAATTCTCGGCCGAAAAAACATGCACTTGTCTCCGGGAGCTACAACGACAGCCATCCGTCAAGGTTGAATTTGGGACAAGTGATAAAAATGCCATTCTTTTGTCGACCGTAAATGGTTTCGCAGCGTTATAATATGAGGTAAACGGCAGAGAACTTGAGCTTTTGGTCCTCAAATGAAGTTAGCTGAGTCGAGGTATTGGTCCACATCTGTCTCAAGTACCGAACACCTGAGAGGTGAGTCGATCTCAGAGGGTTCTTCAAATGGAGTTTCTGTCAATGGGAGATCTTCGGTAATTTTACTGAAGCGTGTAGTAACCGAATTTGACGGTGGACAAGACATTTGAACCTGATATTCGTTAAGTATTGTTGGTTGAGTTAACTCTTAAAAAACACGTAAGAAATATTATTTTACGACCAACACAATTCTGGATTTTAGAGTGGCTCGAAGATTGACTTAGCAGAAATCGGAAGCATATTCGACTGGTATCTGGTACGGAATAGCTTGCATTCCAGAGCCTACGTGTGTTGTATCTGTGCGACCATGTGAAAGGCAGGAAGAGTTGTTTATTCTGTGAAGTGATTTACTGTGGAAATAATAGGGGCTACTCATTAGTACCTGATAAGTTGTGTCGAAGATGATTAGAGTCCATTACTATCAGATCGTGCAGGCAAAATTTCGATCCCTTCTATGAACATACTGATCCACTTAATACCGAAGGCCATCGTTTTATTTGCTTGATGTTGAATCTGGAGCTAATTATCACAACGTGCAGTGTAAAATCATTTGGACTAGTACTACACACAGTAGTTACAGGGCTGTTTGTTACGCACGGGAAAAAAAATGGTTCAAATGTCTCTGAGCACTATGGGACTTAACATCTATGGTCATCAGTCCCCTAGAACTTAGAACTACTTAAACCTAACTAACCTAAAGACATCACACAACACCCAGTCATCACGAGGCAGACAAAATCCCTGACCCCGCCGTGAATCGAACCCGGGAACCCGGGCGCGGGAAGCGAGAACGCTACCGCACGACCACGAGCTGCGGACTACGCACGGAAAGTCATCGAGTAAAACGGAAGTAATATCTGGCGTTCCCCAAGGAAGTGTTATAGGCCTCTATTGTTCCTGATCTATATTAACGACATAGGAGACAATATGAGTAGCCGTCTTAGATTGTTTGCAGATGATGCTGTCATTTACCGTCTTGTAAAGTCATCAGATGATCAAAACAACTTGCAAAATGATTTAGATAAGATATCTGTATGGTGCGAAAAGTGGCAATTGACCCCGCATAAAGAAAAGTGTGTAGTTATTCACATGAGTACTAAAAGAAATCAGCTAAATTTCGATTACGCGATAAGTCACACAAATCTGAGGGCTGTAAATTCAACTAAATACTTAGGGATTGCAATTACAAATAACCTAAACTGGAAAGATCACGTAGATAATATTGTGGGTAGAGCAAACCAAAGACTGCGATTCATTGGCAGAACATTTAGAAGGTGCAACAGGTCTACCAAAGAGACTGCTTACACTACGCTTTTCCGCCCTATTCTGGAGTACTGCTGTGCGGTGTGGGATCCGCTTCAGGTGGGACTGACGGATGACATCGAAAAAGTACAAAGAAGGGTAGCTAGTTTTGTATTATCGCAAAATAGGGGAGATAGTGTCACAGACATGACACGTGAATTGGAGTGGCAATCATTAAAACAAAGGCGTTTTTCGTTGCGACGGGATCTTCTCATGAAATTTCAATCACCAGTTTTCTTCTCCGATTGCGAAAACATTCTGTTGGCACCAACCTACATAGGGAGAAATGATCATCACGATAAAATAAGAGAAATCAGGGCTCGCACGGAAAGATTTAAGTGCTCATTTTTCCCGCGTGCCGTTCGAGAGTGGAACAGTAGAGAGACAGCAAGAAGGTGGTTCATTGAACCCTCTGCCAGGCACTTTATTGTGAAAAGCAGAGCAATCACGTAGATTTAGATGTAGTGGAATCGGTTTTAACGAATGCATTGACTAACGACTAATAAATGTCGTTGCGTTTTATTGCTATAAAAAGATACAGCATCTGAGAAGGGTGAGAATACAAGTAATTGGTCGACTATTTGTAATAAAGCAGCAAAAGCCAGAGGCTGCTAATGTAGCATGGTAGTAAGTCTATAAATAATTCACGTAAAACATACGCTTAAAATAATCCCAATGAATCCGTGCTTTGGAATACAGATGTAGAATGAGGGGTAGAAGGTGTCCTTTCTGTCAAGAGGAACGTAGCTGTGGGTTTGTAACATAGTGCACAGCGAGCTAGAGGGTAGTTATGTACATCTGTCGTCCATTTCTGGCATACAGCTTCTCCAATTATTCTTCCCTTCTGACTTGATCCACAGTTCCGATCAATCCCTTGTGAGTTTAACAGCCCACTTGGTTCCTGTCTTTTCTCTTGACCTCTCTGTTGCTTCCCTCACTCTTTTCATAATTTTATCCATATTCATCCTGTTCACAGGCCTCCCAAATCTGATTTCTACTAGTATTGTCCTCATGCTCCCCTAGTCTTCGCATCCACGTCTCACCATCTATTTTAGGGCCCAGTACTTTCCTCAGTATTTTTCTTTTTTCTTTCTCTAGTTGTTCCGCACCATGTCGTCCTAATTATATCGTCTCAGCCAAATACAGTACCGCATTCCTCACCGTTAATTTGTTTTACACTCTAAGACTAAAAAAAGGAAAACGACGCACCACGAAGGAATTATCCACATGGGATGGAATCTGATGAAAATGATGTACATGTACAGACAAAGAAATTTTTTAAACTTTCAGAAAAATCGGATGATTTACTCAAGAGAAACAGCTTCACAAATTGGGCAGTTCAATAACTCGTCAGTCAACCTCTGGCCTTTATGAAAGCAGTAAAGTTGACCAAATTCTGTCCAACTGGCGCGTTAAATCTTCAAAACCCCGAGCTGGTTGCAGGTCTCTGCCCATAACGCTTACTCTTAAAAATATTCCTTTTGGCGTGTATATCACTGATCATGCAGAAAGCTGGCGTCAAATTCTTCATGCTCTGTTATTCCCTAATTGCTCCTATTTCTTCTTTTTCAGTTCTCACGGAAATTGAAATTCTGTACGGTACCTTCTGGTGTCGCCACCCCCTCTCCCCCCCCCCCCCTCCCCACGCACACACACAGTGGTATTCAGTGCCTTCCTCTTGTTTTAGGCGATCCGCAATCCCACGATTTTGACTATCTAGCTTAGATCGCCGAACTGTGTCTTTGCGTATCCTTCTGTCTCACTCATTATCGCCCAACCATTCGCAACGTCCACTTTGGCACTAATGTCGTTTTTTCCCACACTTTCGTGTTTGGTATTCTCAGTTTCTTTTTGATTGCTCTCTACTGTCTGAACACTACGTCCAACACTACTGGATAAAATTGGTGGCTACCACTCTACCTATTTGAAATGGTTCAAATGGCTCTGAGCACTATGGGACTCAACTGCTGTGGTCATAAGTCCCCTAGAACTTAGAACTACTTAAACCTAACTAACCTAAGGACAGCACACAACACCCAGCCATCACGAGGCAGAGAAAATCCCTGACCCCGCCGGGAATCGAACCCGGGAACCCGGGCGTGGGAAGCGAGAACGCTACCGCACGACCACGAGATGCGGGCTCTACCTATTTGACACCGGTCTTTCTCAAACTCTTTCGATAGTGCGCCTCTGAATTTTACCCCTGCCTTTGTGACTGTCGAATTACTGTTATTAGTTCTTGTGTAATACCGTCTACTCCTATGTTCTTTGGGATCCTTCCAAGAGTCTGTTTGTCAATGGAGTCTTAAGCCTTCATGAATTCCACGAAGGTTATTATGTTATATTATCCGGGGACTTAGAAACGACGGAGAGGCCCCGTCCCCGCCGCAGCCGCAGTGGTCCGCAACCCCACGACGACTACCGCAGTCCACTTCACCCCTCCGCCGCCCCACACCGAACCCAGGGTTATGCAATCGGTTCGGCCCCCGGTGGACCACCCAGGGAACGTCTCACACCAGACGAGTGTAACCCCTATGTTTGCGTGGTAGAGTAATGGTGGTGTACGTGTACGTGGAGAACTTGTTTGAGCAGCAATCACCGACATAGTGTAGCTGAGGCGGAATAGGGGGAACCAGCCCGCATTTCCCGAGGCAGATGGAAAACCGCCTAAAAACTATCCACAGACTGGCCAGCTTACCGGACCTCGACATAAATACGCCGGGCGGATTCGTGCTGGGGAACGGCGCTCCTTCCCGACCGGAAAGCCGTGCGTTCGACCGCACGGCCAACCGGGAGTGCACGAAGGTTATTACCATCATTTTGTTCTGTAAGACCCTAAGTTCAATCAGCTGTTTCAGAGAAAATATCTGTCCTATGAATCCTCTTCCCTTCCTAAATCTGTCCTGATAGTCTCCAGCTGTACTTTCTATCTGTTCTTCTATTTCCTTCAGGAGGCGTTGTGGTTGGGCTCCAGCAGCAACATCCCTCTGTAGCTGTTTGCATCCCTCTTGACCCCTTTCTTGTCTATTGCCACTACGGTCCCATTCTTCCGTCCTTCTAGTAACTTCTCTGTCGTCCTAGTCCGGTAGATAATGTTGATTATAATGTATGCCGCACTGTCCCCTCCCTACTTCATCATTTCTGCTGCTATCCCATCTTTTCCAGTTACTTTATTATTCCGTAAGTCACTTACAACTCGTGCGACATCATCCGTGTCTCCAGTTCCATCCATATTTACTGTTTCTCAGACTAACTGCCACATGGTCAACGTTGAATTCTACAAGGAGGGTGCTCGGGATTGCCCATATCTATGTCTTGCCCTGAAGTGTGTTGCCATCAGTCTTATTTTCTGTTCATGTCACAGTTCAGTTAACCTTTCCCCATTACTGTTTGTCCTACTATTCGCTTATGTTGGTTCTACCTTCCAATCTGTGCATTATAATCACTTAACGAGTATCTTCACCTGTCTGTGTGGAATGCTTTGCAGTGTATTATCTATCTCCTCCAAGAAGCTATCTTCTACTTTTTGGTCATTAGTGTCTGTCATTGCTCGTGTTCCTTTCTGTTATATATTCTCCTAGTTAGTTTACCATAGTATGCTTTTTGTTGCCTGCTCGGATTGATAGTATTCATAACATTTCTGATCCATTCTTCACTTCAGTTATACCAGCCTCCTATCTCTTGTGTACTATAAACCACGTACCAAGGCGTGTAGGTGCGTGTATTTTCTTTCCCACTCTGATTCCTGGTTTTCCTTTAATCACGATGAAAACTCCTGATGCCGCAGTACCCTCGTCACTGTACCTTGTCTTCTGCATGGCTGGTATCACGATGCTCCTTTCTTCCGTCCCGTGTATAAACTACTTCATTTTATCGGTCATGGTCATTGTCTATAATTTTATGGCTCTCATTATGAAAATATTGATAACCTTGATGTTCTTCTACATACACATCTACATCTACACGGATACTCTGCAAATCACATTTAAGTGCCTGGCAGAGGGTTCATCGAACCACCTTCACAATTCTCTATTATTCCAATTTCGTATAGCACGCGGAAAGAACGAACACCTATACCTTTCCGTACGAGCTCTGATTTCCCTTATTTTATCGTGGTGATCGTTTCTCCCTATGTAGGTTGCTGTCAACAAAATACTTTCGCATTCGGAGGAGAAAGTGAGGAGATTCCGTCATAACGAAAAACGTCTTTCTTTTAGTGATGTCCAGCCCAAATCCTGTATCATTTCAGTGACACTCTCTCCCATATGTCGCGATAATACAAAAAGTGCTGCCATTCTTTGAGCTTTTTCGATGTACTCCGTCAGTCCTATCTGGTAAGGATCCCACACCGCGCAGCAATATTCTAAAAGAGGACGGACAAGTATAATGTAGGCAGTCTCCATAGTAGATCTGCCACATTTTCTAAGTGTCCCGCCAATAAAACGCAGTCTTTGGTTAGCCTTCCCCACCACATTTTCTATGTGTTTCTTCCAATTCAAGTTGTTCGTAATTGTAATTCGTAAATTCAACTAAATACCTAAGAATTTACGGCCTTTAGATTTAACTGATTCACCGCGTAACCGAAGTTTAACGAATTCCTCTTAGCACTCATTGAATGATCTGACATTTCTCGTTATTTACGACCAACTGCCTATTTTCGCACCATTCAGATATCTTTTCTAAATCGTTTTGCAATTTGTTTTCATCTTCTGGTGACTTTAGTAGTCGATAACCGGCAGCGTCACCTGCAAAACAACTGAAGACGGCTGCTCAGATTGTCTCATAAACAGTTTGAATAGATAAGGAACAACCAAGGGACTATAACACTACGTTGGGGAACGCCAGAAATCACTTCTGTTTTACTCGATGACTTTCCGTCAGTTACTACGAACTGTGACCTCTCTGAGAGGAAATCACAAATCCAGTCACATAACTAAGACGATATTCCATAAGCACGCAATTTCACTACAATCCGTTTGTGCAGTACAATGTCAAAATCCAGAAATACGGATTCGATCTGAAATCCCTTTTCAATAGCATTAAACACTTCATGCGAATAATGAGCTAGTTGTGTTTCACAAGAACGATGTCTTCGAAATCCTTGTTGATTTTGCGTCGAGGTTCCTGAGAACTCAGACTCTTCCCTTACGCACAATCCAATAACCAACAATATCTACTCGCGAATTTTCCACACAAATGAAGGCGTGACCCAAGAATCCGTTCTAACACCACTACTCTCTCACATACACACAGCCGACATACAAAAACCACCCCCTCTTGTATTCCGACAACACCGTCACCTTTTCTGCAGTCCATCGTATCCTCCTTTCATCCCAACGATTCCTCCACCTTCTAATCTGCCTCGCTCTGTGCGTTTGTTGTTGATTGCTAAGCCAGTTTGCATTGTCAGATAATTCCATTCTGAATGTATGCGACTGAATTGTATTATGAATATGAGACACAGTTGGAACAGTTAACAGATCTTTCAGACATTATTCTTGATTTGCATTTGTCTAGAGATTAATTCCTTGCTACAAGAGGCTCATTAAATCTCTGTATGATAGTTTGTTGTCAAAAATGAAATGCTTCAGGTTTACTCTTTAAATTATCGTCATATTTTATTCATTTTTAGAATATATAAATATTGATAACATTATCTAGTTCACAAAATTTCATCCTTTTCTCTACATACGTGATCTAGAGTCTAGCCAGTATGAAGACTAGAATGGAATCCCGTGAAAAAAATCGTATACGTTGTGAGCTCACGGTAACTGCTCCCAGGTATCTGAGTGTTTTGGAACATTTCAATTTTTAGATAATTTCCTCTCACACATCAACATCACATTAATTTTGCGCATGTAAGTTACTATTTTTCTGGTTCCAATTAGATACTGTTAATATAAATAACATCAAACATACAGTAATAATTTTGATGTGGGTGGCACTAATACCACTTTCTCCCAACTTGTTTATTAAAATATAGGAATTTTAACTATTGACAGTGCCCACTTGCAGTCCTTGTATAACCAAGAAAAAAGCAATAGCGTGATTAATTTTTTTTACCAAATATGCCACTTTAAACTTCATGCAAAATAACAATGAGGAACCAATTTTAGAATAACACAAAACTTCAAATGCAAGAAACTGTTCAAACCTGGGCACCAAAAATGGTAACATTTAGCTTGTTGGGGTGTAAGTGTCATTTAATTTTACAGGAGTAGTCAGTTTTTCAACCCAGGTACATATAAAGCAAATAGTGAAAAATACATGCAGTGCTAATGAAGCTAGTAATAGTTTTGTAAGCGAATAATTATACGAAATATAATTAAAGAGTTTTTGGAAACCCATGGTTTGCACACAGCTGCATTTTCATATTATCAAACAAACAGTTTTGATCAGAAACGGACCATCGTCATGTGTAATGTGTCATCCATGATTAGATACATGACAAATGATAATTATTAACAAGCATCACGCAGTAAAACAAAATGTTAAATTCTAATATAACGGTGGTGTACATACAGCACAAAGTCGGTAACGTCTACATCTACATGGATACTCTGCAAATCACATTTAACTGCCTGGCAGAGGGCGCCGAAGAACATAGCAAGACTCAAAATGCAATGTGCACTGCCACATTGTCTACTGTGTGCTGTATGTACTCCATTATTACATTCGTATTTAACATGTTGTATGTGGCATAATGCTTGTCAACAGTTACGATCTTTCACACATATGATTAAAGATGTCACATTATCCCTGAGGATGGTCCGTTTCTAATCGAAACTAGTTGTCTAATAAAGTGTTAATATAGCTGTGTTCAAACCATG
This sequence comes from Schistocerca nitens, assembly GCF_023898315.1. Lineage (NCBI taxonomy): Eukaryota > Metazoa > Arthropoda > Insecta > Orthoptera > Acrididae > Schistocerca > Schistocerca nitens. Next base: position 135,204,367 of record NC_064622.1, on the reverse strand, counting down.
ACTTTATGCGAATTTGTAGAAGCTGTAAACCATCGCCTTCTGAAAATAATGTAAGTAAAATGTGTCAAGTTATTCAGAAAACAAAGACACCATCATAGTACAAATGACCTATGTTATTCCTATCAAAAATCTTTCTTGAGATACATCTAAGTCAAAAACGAAGTAGGCACTGTTCATCTCAACAATTTCCTCTCCTGGTGTAACCAGTAGCATGTAAAAAAAAAAAAAAATGACAAATAAAAGTAATACGAGGGCTACCCAGAAAGTAAGTTCCGATCGGTCGCGAACTGGAAACCACTGGGAAAATCCGGTAATGCCGTGCACAGATGTATTGGGCAGTGTCTCTAGTATTCCCGTCGATCGTGACGCGTCGCTCTTTTCAGTTTTGAGTGAACAGTGAGCTCGTAAAGATGCATAGGGAATAGCGTCTCCCGCCAAGTACGAGGGCCTGGTTAGAGATTTCGCCTGTGTCATGCAGCCCACATAACACAACTGTCGAGCAGTTCCTACTTCATGCCATTTTTCGGCCGCACACTGCAGGGGCAATGGAGACGCTCCTGCAGCGTTTCCGACGAGAAGTGTTTGATCACCCACAATACAGTCCGTAACTGGCTGCCCTTGAGTCTCATCTCTGCTCACAAGAACCGATGGCTATGAAGACACAATATTTACACAGACGACGAGCTGCAGACCAGTGCAGATAACTGGCCGAAAGCACAGGCGCCTGTTTTCTATGGCGAGGATAGTGGAAAGTTGATACAACACTACGACAAAACTCGAAGTTGGAGCGGTGACTATGTAGAGAAGTAGGTGGAAGTAGGTGAAGTAGGTGGAAGTGTTGCAAATAAAACATTTCTGGTTTTCACTGTGGTTTCCATTTCGCGAACGATCGAACTTACTTTCTGGACAACCCTCGTAGTTACAGCGGGAAAGATAAAAAAAAGGCGAATATGCTCCTCTGTAACAGACTCTCATGGAAAAATGGGAACCAGCATGTGAACTTATTTGTACTCCTTTAACACAGAATATTCTAAATCATTTTAGCCAGTCTCTCTCTGTACTGAAGTTTTCATAGTCTAGCGTCTCTCTCCAATTGCTCTTGTCTCTATTTTTGCGTCGTCTCTTTGCCACTGTCGAGTCTTGTACCATGGGAAGAAAGGTGAGGATGTTGTTTGGTGGTCGGTATCCTCTTTCTACAACACCACTTCACGCATGTATTAACAGGGTTCTTCATCCATAAGAACAAACAGCTACTTATCTTTAAGGAGTTGTTCTGGTACAAGCTCTTCCGTAATAGACCACGTTAGTCTCACTGCTGGTGAAGTACAAGTTCCGCTATGTACACTGAAATGGTCGCTAGGTACTGACTGAATCTTAGCTAGAGACTGACTCTGACTAACTGCGACTCCTACTGTGACATGCTAGGTGACTATCTGTGACTATCTAAATACGGCGATCTAAATACTGGTGGTCGAGAGTTGGCAGCGCGTTGCTTGTGAGTCTGTCTTTGGCCTCTCTCCTAATAGGCGCGCTCGATTCAGTGCCTGTTATCAGTCTTCTTGCAACCTCTTTGCCGATCGGTGCGCTGGCGATAGCTTACGCCAGCACATACATAAGTCTCTCTCCCACTGTCTCTTTTTTCTGCCATTGGCACTTTCACCTGTCTGTCTCCCCCATTGTCACTGTCTTCATCCCTTTCTCTCAATCGTCCATACCACTGTCCCCTTCTCTGCCACTTTCACAGTCCCTCTGTCCCACTGCCATTGTGTTTGCCAGATTCTTTTTCTGTCCCATGTCCCCTGTCTTTTTCTTTCTCGCTTATGGTCTTCTGCCTTTCTCTTCAGCCAGCACTGTCTTCTCTCCACACACGTCCTTGAGGAGGGCTCTCTCAGGGTTTGACCACTAGATCCGGAAACTTTAAAACATGGGTATATAGGATGGAGAAAACTGGCAAATTGTTTCATGTTAAAGTTCACAGTTCTGGGAGGAGTCCAGAGTCCCCAAGCCTATGTATGGTCTCCACACATCTCTCTTCTTGATTGCCATTGTCTCCTCTCCCTGTTGTCCCCACTGCTGCTATGTCCACCCATCTCTCTTTATCTTTCAAAGCCACTATATTTCACACACCATGACTGTCTCCTCTCTCTTTCTCTCCCACTGGCACTGTATCCTCGCTCTTCCTCCGTCACCGTCCCTTCACTACTCTTTTTTAGCACAAAAATGCGCGAATATGCTATCATGAAAAAGTTTTTGGTGAGGAAGGCGAAATGAAGATTAAGACAGCTGATTCCACTCTTTTCTGTCAGAATCTGTGAAACAGGAGTATATTCGCCTTTTTTGTGCTCCGACAGGAGCTTTTTTCAGCTGGTTCCCTTTTTTCCCCATTATAGCAGGGTGCGCTTCTTACATAAAACGAATTTAATATGTCAGTAAAGTTTGGACAGTTTATTTATATACTTCGGCACATTTAAGTACTCTGACACACAGAAGCAACAAATACGTATGCATAATATAAGATTAACACAAAATCGTATCCCGTCCAACACAAGTTTATTTTACATTACCCCAAGTAAAAATACACAACATCTTTAGGCTACACCTACAGTATACTAAAAATGCCGTGTTTGTTTTACAAGTACCTAGAGTTTTGTATGACAAAATAGTTTTTTTTTACTTACGCCATCAGGTGGCACCATCGAATAATTTCCAGGTATAGACAACCTGTACAAGTGTGAAGTGCCCATTACACATAGACTACGCGTCATAAACTTTTCTTGGTGAAGAAATGACGACGATAAACATAGTTTGGTGAACTCAGAATCATTGCGATGACCCCAGAACCCTTAAAATACGTTCACTACGTCAGTTAACACTACATATACGCCACAGCGGGATATTACGTGCAGATTTTACGTGCATAAGTACGGTAACTTTGAACCTCTGGATCTCGATAAGGAATAATGATACGGGAAAAAGTGTCAAGACTCCACGAGAACATCGTCTTAAGAACATATGGTTAAAATTTCAACGATTTACCACGAATATAAATACAGAAGTGGCCATCGCCACTAGCATACTTTTGGCATCCAAAAATCATGGTTGTACGGGTTTATGAGGAACCGCCCATGAACAATTGCTACTTTTATAAACCGTCTAAGGCCCATCCTAGGCCACACCTACTTCAAAAGAACAACCGACTTGCTCAGTTTGCTTGAGCTTGAGGAAGTGTGTATGTTTAAACTTTGATCCTGCACTATAGGATAACTACAGTATGCTCGTTCTACCGATAGGTATACAAATGATCACTAGGACAAGGGCTATCCAAAGCACTTGACCCCTTACGTCTGTGATAAATGGAAATCCACGTACGACCGCCTGAAAAATCGCATTCTCATGCGTCGCTTTTTGAAACATATTGCACGGAGCGATATGAAAAGTAACCCGACTGTTGTGTCCCAGAGACCGGTGGCTGCTAGGGAGGGGTGGGAGGTGAGGGGAGAGGCAGGCACCGTTGATATTTCCTGCCGATGTTTGGGTCTAGGGGTGGGAAGAAACGCTGTTCCTTACTTTGGAAACACTTTGGTGACGCCAGAAGAGCGACACTCGCGAGAAAAGAGACTCCTTTCGCATTGGCATGTTTGGAGCCAATATTTCAATACAATAGTTCCATCTTTTACCGATTTACGCCGTCTTGCGGCTATCTTGAATTAACTGGAAATCCACAGCCGTCCAAACCGCCTCGTTAAAAGGACTTGGACTAACGCACGATCAAAAACTAATCTGTAACTCTCACCTACTAACCACCTAGAAGAAAACTAGCGTTAGAATAAAATTAATAACTGGCCGAAAATGGCGATTAAATTCCACGATAATCACTCAAATAAATAAATTTCTCTCTATTCCAACCTTACCTATTCCAGTGTAGTTGGGACATCCGCTCCTCACAATTTTTCTCACTTCCTCCAAATCCACCTTCCTATCGTCTCCAAACTGTCCAAGTAATTTCTCAGTGCAAATTCAATCGCCTTTCCCTCTAGACCATGAACTCATCCCTAAAATCTAATCTTTCTTCCAACCATAACCTACCCCCATCCTACACCATCCCAAATGAAGACTGTAAGCGGCACTTTTCTTCATTCATCGATCATCCCACACATCTCCTAACCCGCACATCCTACCTGCCAATTTTTACGGTCATATACATACTTCATCCTTCTCAATATCATGTCAGCATCAATCCTTACCGCATCCCACCCTTTACCTGCAGTTACCAGGAGCGCACGACATATCATGCTCAAATAAAGATAAGGGTGTATGATACACTATTGGCCATTAAAATTGCTACACCAAGAAGAAATGCAGATGATAAACGGGTATTCACTGGACATATATATTATACTATAACTGACATGTGATTACATTTTCACGGAACCGCGCGACTGCTACGGTCGCAGGTTCGAATCCTGCCTCGGGCATGGATATGTGTGATGTCCTTAGGTTAGTTAGGTTTAAGTAGTTCTAAGTTCTAGGGGACTGATGACCACAGCTGTTAAGTCCCATAGTGCTCAGAGCCATTTGAACCATTTTGAACATTTTTACGCAATTTGGGTAAATAGATCCTGAGAAATCAGTACCCAGAACAACCACCTCTGGCCTTAATAACGGCCTTGATAAGCCTGGGCATTGAGTCAATCAGAGCTTGGATGGCGAGTACAGGTACAGCTGCCCATGCAGCTTCAACACAGTTCATCAAGAGTAGTGACTGACGTATTGTGACGAGCCAGTTGCTCGACCACCATTGACCAGACGTTTTCAATTGGTGAGAGACCTGGAGAATGTGCTGGCCAGGGCAGCAGTCAAACATTTTCTGTATCTAAAAAGGCCCGTACAGGACCTGCAACATGCGGTCGTGCATTATCCTGCTGAAATGTAGGGTTTCGCAGTGATCAAATGAAGGGTAGAGCCACGGGTCGTAACACATCTGAAATGTAACGTCCACTGTTTAAAGTGCCGTCAATGCGAACAAGAGGTGACCGAGACGTGTAACCAATGGCACCCCATAACATCACGTCGGGTGATACGCCAGTATGACTGATAGTCCCTGCTGCTGCAAACGTCGTCGAACTGTTCGTGCAGATGGTTGTTGTCTTGTAAACGTCCCCATCTATCGACTCAGGGATCGAGACGTGGTTGCACGATCCTTTACAGCCATGCGGATAAGATGCCTGTCATCTCGACTGATAGTGATACGAGGCCGTTGGGATCCAGCACGGCGTTCCGTATTACCCTCCTGAACCCACCGATTCCATATTCTGCTAACAGTCATTGGATCTCGACCAACGCGAGCAGCAATGTCGCGATACGATAAACCGCAATCGCTATAGGCTACAATCCGACCTTTTCAAAGTCGGAAACGTGATGGCACGCATTTCTCCTCCTTACACGAGGCGTCACAACAACGTTTCACCAGGCAACGCCAGTCAACTGCTGTTTGTGTATGAGAAATCGGTTGGAAACTTTCCTCATGTCAGCACGTTGTAGGTGTTGCCACTGGCGCCAACCTTGTACGATTGCTCGGAAAAGCTAATCATTTGCATATCACAGCATCTTCTTCCTGTCGGTTAAATTTCGCGTCTGTAGCACGTCATCTTCGTGGTGTAGCATTTTAATGGCCAGTAATGTGTAACAATCGTATTTTCATTGACATCAGCACCATAACTATTTGATGAAACTCTCTGGACATCCCTCTGTAACTGACCATTGTATGTCATGAGAGGTGAGAGCGTAACGCGAGGCAAGAATAGAGATGCAGTAACAGCAGAATGAGCTGGTCACGAGAGCTCAGTGACTTCGAACGTGGACTTGTCGTTGGATGTCACGTGAGTAAGAAATCACGAGGCACATTTCAACTCTTTTAGAGCTGCTCAAGTCGACTGTTGGTGATATGATTGTGGAGAGGAAACGCGAAGCAAAAACCACAGCTAAATCAAAAGCAGTAATAACGGACAGGGACTGTCGAGCATTGCGGAAGTTGGTTGTAAAAACTTGCACGAAATCAGCGAAATGAGTCACTGGTGAGCTCCTAAGTGCCACGACCAGTCCAGCTAGCACAATGACGGTGCGTAGGGAGTTAAAAATAATGGGGTACGGTGGGCGAGCAGCTCCTCATAAGCCACACATTTCTGCAATCGTGCTAAGAAACGGCATAGACCGCGTAAAGAGCGACTCTGCTGATCAGTGAATGACTGGAAATGACTGATTTGGAGTGGTAAATCACATTATTCGGATTTGCCGAATACCTAGAGAAAGTTGGGCAACGACGTTGCCGCAGTGGATACACCGGTTCCCGTGAGATCACCGAAGTTAAGCGCTGTCGGGCGTGGCCGGCACTTGGATGGGTGACCATCCAGGCTGCCATGCACTGTTGCCATTTTTCGGGGTGCACTCAGCCTCGTGATGCCAACTGAGGAGCTACTCGACCGAATATTAGCGTCTCCGGTCACAGAAAACCATCATAACGACCGGGAGAGCGGTGTGCTGACCACACGCCCCCTCCTGTCCACATCAAAATGATTCAAATGGCTCTGAGCACTATGTGACTTAACATCTAAGGTCATCTGTTCCCTAGAACTTAGAACTACTTAAACCTAACTAACCTAAGGACAGCACACACACCCATGCCCGAGGCAGGATTCGAACCTGCGACCGTAGGGATCGCGCGGTTCCAGACTGAAGTGCCTAGAACCGCACGGCCACACCGGCCGGCCTTGTCCACATCCTCCACTGAGGATGACACGGCTGTCGGATGGTCCCGATGGGCCACTTGTGGCCTGCAGACGGAGTGCTTAGAGAAAGTTACCTACCGTTGTGTGTTATACAAATAATGATGTATAGAGGAGGTGTTATTACGGTATGGCAATGTTTTCCGTGAGTAGGGTGTGTTCCCCTTATTATGCTTAAGGAAACAGTATATTCCTAAGGATATGAACACATTTTACAACACTGTGTATTATGTACAGTAGATGAACAGTTAAGATTGGTTTATTTGTGGGAGAGACCAGACAGCGAGGTCATCGGCGCCGTCGGATTAGGGAGGGATGGGGAAGGAAGTCGGCAGTCCTTTCAAAGGAACCATCAGGGCATTTGCCTGAAGCGATTTAGGGAAATCACGAAAAACGTAAATCAGGATGGCCGGACGTGGATTTCAACCATCGACCTCCCGAATGTGAGTCCAGCGTCCTAAACAGTTGAGAGACAACGATTGTTTGTATCAGTGTGATAGTGCGCCCTGTCATAAAGCTGCGTGTGTGAGGCAATGGTTTGCGGACCGTAACATTTCTGAAGCGGACAAGCCTGTCCAGAGTTTGGATCTGAATCCAATGGAACGCCTTTTAGGAGTTAGAACGACGACTTCGCTTCAGGCCTCAGCGACTAGCGTCACTATCTTCTCCGGTTTCGGCTCTTGAGGAAGAATGGGCTACCATTCCTCCAACACATTCAGACACCTCGCTGAAAGTGTCCAGCCGACCGCTGTGGTCGATGTCCTTAGGTTAGTTAGGTTTAAGGGGGCCGATGACCTCAGATGTTTAAGTCTCATAGTGCTTAGAGCCATTTGAACCATTTGAAAGTGTTCCCAGCAGGCCCTGACATCATCTTTATGGATAACAAAGCGCGTCCGCATCGAAAACCGCAGGTGGAGGAACCCGTGAAGCGTGAGGATTGTCAGCGAACGGATTGGCCTGCCCATTCCCTCCACTTAAATCCCATCGAGCACGAGTGGGATGCACTGGGGAAACATGCTGCAGCTCGTCCACAAGAACCAGTGACCATCCAGCAGCGCTTAACCACGCTGGTGGAGGAATGGAACGCCCAACCACAAGAACTGTTTATCAACCTTGAGGCCAGCATGGGAGCATTTTATAGAGCGTGCATTGCCGTTCGTGGTGATCACACACCCTATTAAGTCTCCTCTACTAAAGAGACTGCCTGCACTACGCTTGTCCGTCCTCTTATAGAATACTGCTGCGCGGTGTGGGATCCTTACCAGATAGGACTGACGGAATACATCGAAAAAGTTCAAAGAAGGGCAGCACGTTTTGTATTATCGCGAAATATAGGAGAGAGTTTTGGGATGGACATCATTAAAAGAAAGGCGTTTTTCGTTGCGACGGAATCTTCTCACGAATTAAATGGTAATTAAACCAAGACCCTAAGCTGTCGATAGGCTTTGATATACAGCAACGGGGACAGTTGAAAATATGTGCTCCGACCGGGACTCGAACCTGGGATCTCCTGCTTACATGGCAGACGCTCTATCCATCTGAGCCACCGAGGGGACAGAGGATAGTGCGATTGCATAGATTTATCCCTTGCACGCTCCCCGTGAGACCCACATTCCCAACTTAATGTCCACGCACTACATTCTTAGTGCCCCTGCCGATTACACTCATTACTTGCGGCAGACAATCTCACTGAGTCCCGTAAGAGATGGGGCAAAGCGTGTGCATCCAGCACGAAAGAAGGTCAATGGTCGGTTTGCCTTAACTATATGAAGATGGTATCTGTTCCTAAGGACATGTCCGAAAGAACAGATACCGTACCATCTTCATACAACTTCTCACGAAATTACAGTCACCAAGTTTCTCCTGTGAATGCGAAAAGTTTTTGTTGACAACGACCTACGTAAGGAGAAACGATCACCACGATAAAAATAGGGAAATCAGAGCTCGTACGCTGTACGAGATTGGAATAATTGAGGATTGTGAAGGTGGTTCGATGAACCCTCTGCAGGCACTTACATGTGATTTGCAGAATATCCATGTTGATGTAGATGTAGGTGTCGTCCATTTTGTAATGTCCAGGGGGTCCATCATGAATGGCCGTGCAACAACTGCCTTCGACGAAAAGCGTCCTTTCTGTTTGTCTCATTAAGTGTTTCTTTCAGTTATGTCCTGTACTATACTGTACTGTACTATTGTCGCAGTTCTTTCTTTGTGTGGTCCACGTTTCATCGAACTATCGAGTTATACTACTTGGCAGTGAGACATCTTGAGAATGTTACTTTCGTCCTTCGGTTTTGCACACCAGTGCACTGTAACTACAATTCGACCGAACATTGGAATTGCATCCCTCCATCAACTTCCAGCGCTCACTCGCTCCTTACACAGATTGAACGTCATACACACTTCACATCTCGCAAGCTCGGCTCCAACAACTGCGCTGTACCTCATCTAATTTCCAATCCTTTTGTGCTGCCGCCCTAGTGTCAGTTCATCCAACTAATTCTACATCTACGTATTCTTCACAGCCTCTCCCAGTGTGGTTTTAACAAACTCCTTCTTCCACACAATGAAATCCATAGCTAAATTTATTCTTCCTATGAGATCTATCCCAATTTCCGCCTCCCGTACCTCACTCCAAGACTTTCTCCTCCCCCCCCCCCCCCATACACAAACACACTCTCCTACTCTTTCCTACCCCTTTACCACCAATTTTCCCTCATTACACGCATTCTAAAGCATAAAATATCATGTTCCTTTGATGTTCCACACCTTACACCACTAGAACAGCTAAATCTCTCCCCTCTCAAAGTATCCCCCCCCCCCCTAGTGCCAAGTCTTCCAGTTTTAGATCATGTGTTTCAACAGTGTTATCAGAATTTCTTATAAAATACCATCAATGTGGAAACGTTATTTCAATAATTCTCAAAACCAGGTAAACAGCAACATGTGGAAATCACTGTTGTGTCATGCGTAAAAGAAATCACCACCTTTTGCAGACAGACGTTTCTGGCGTGTAACATCGCAGTGAAACTGTTTTCTGAACAATTAAAATCCTGGAAATGAAGCTGTGACTTCGAAATGTACAGTGGCATAACAGAAAAAGCTGTTGCAAAGACGGTAGACGTGTTTTACTATCAAGTTTTCCATTTTTTTCACTGTCCCGATTTTGCAAAAGAGCATTCATGATCCCACGTACTTAGACTTAGTTCCTCCAACGCTAAGTACCATATCGGGCAAGAAGCTTGCTCCAGCAAACTCTGTCAGCTGGCAGGTTTTCAGCTTCTTCCAAGTTCAACAGAGCCAAACACTCGGTGAAGTAAGAAATCAGAAACAGAAATTTCGGGTACGGCCTTTCTGCCTTACATTCCCAGAGTGACGGACAGAATCGACCGTATATTGCATAAACACGGCGTAAAGACAATTTTCAAACCGACAAGGAAGAAAAAAGAATGTCTTAGATCGGCAAAGGATAAAAGGGACCCACTTGCAACGTCGGAAATATACCGCTTACCATGCGCATGCGGAAAAGTTTATGTCGGAATGACTGGACGATCATTCAACACCAGGATCAAAGAAAATAAGCGACATTGCAGGTTGGGGCAGGTGGAGAAATCAGCCGTGGCAGAGCACGCGCTCAGTGAGACCGACCATGTAATAAAGTTCACCGACACGGAAGTTCTGGCTGTAGAGAAGCACTATCACACCCGCTTATTCAGAAAAGCCTTAGAAATACACAAACACGGGAATAGCTTCAACAAGAAAGAAGAAAGCCTGAAGGTAAACGGATAGTGGCTTCCCGTACTGCAGCGAACGACCGTCGCAGGTAGCAAGAGGAGAACCGCACCGGAAATGACCGCGGAGAAGCCCTCGGACGTTGGTCGCGAGCTCGGCTCCAGTTCACCACCGGCAATGGAGGGTGAAGCTTTGACAATGCCACCCACTCGCGCTGGCGAAACATCAGTAAAATCATCAGACGAACGTCGGCCGAAGAACGCGAGACAGAAGCAAATTGGCAGTTTGTCAATAAGTGGCCAATAAAGCCATAACAATTTTGTGAAAGCGACTGTACTTCCGCGCATCTGCCTTCGAGGCGAGAAGAAGTACACAGCTTGCTCGCCAGCACTATGTGACACTGTCTAGCTATCTCTCTTTTAAATTAGATGGGACCTGTGGTATTTATTGAACCGCCTTCTATTGCCCTTAGCGGAGTCCTCATGGATGTGGATTGTGTTACATACAGAATAAATACACTGAATGAGCCAAAGTGTTATGGCTAGGTGTTTAACAGCGTGTTGAATCACCTTGAAAACGCAATACAGCTGCAGTTCTGCGTGTCATGAATTCGGAAAGTCCTTGGTGGGTTTGTAGAGGTATGTAGCAGCAGATTCCTACAAAAAGGTTGCGCAGTTTCCGCAAATCACAGGCCGGTGGTTTGAGGGTACAGATTAAGCGCCCGATAGCACCCCATTGGATTCCATAGGAATCTGCCACCAGGACATCGGTGTGAATCGACTATCATGCTTCTAGTGCCACATTAGCACGATTCTGGCCTTGTAACATAGATTGTTATTCTGCTGAGAGAAGCCATCTAGTTTGGGGAAGACATCAAACATAATCGGATGCTAAGGAAGCCCAGATGATTGTTCCTCATAGCATTGTACTGCCTCTACCAGCCCAGATCCGTGAAAGGGTGCACGTTTTGAGAAGCCATTCGTATGAATGATGGCGTATTCAGTCACGAACAACGATATGATGCAACAAAAAACCTGATTTTTTTGACCAGACGAGACACATTCCCATTGATTCATGGTGCAGTCTCAACGTTCTCATGTCGAGGTTGTTGGTACAACATGAGAAAACATAGAGGTTGCCTGTTGCCTTGCCCTGTGTTCCACAATGTGCGCTGAGTGGTGTGCGCCAAAGAGTTCGTTCCTCTACCAGAAATGGACTCTTTCGCCTGAACTGCCATAGGTGGCCGTCTGTCCTGCTATACAGAGCGTGGAAGCCTACGATCGTCCCGTTCTGTGATGAGGTGCAGACGTCCAGTGCCTTGTTGCCTACTCATGGTTTCACCGCCCATGAACCACTTCCCACAGATGATCACAACAGTACCTCGCGTGACTCTCCATTATGTGCATTATCTTATAACGTTCATAATCAGCGGTTGCTCTTAACACTTTCCAGAGCTAATGAAAGTCCGTACACTCTAAGACAAAAAAAAAAAAAAAGGACGCACCTCGAAGAACTTACCCGAATGGCACGGAAATCGGTACAATGGTTCAAATGGCTCTGAGCTCTATGGGACTTAACATCTGTGGTCATCAGTCCCCTAGAACTTAGAACTACTTAAACCTAACTAACCTAAGGACAACACACACATCCATGTCCGAGGCAGGATTCGAACCTGCGACCGTAGCAGTCGCGCGGCTCCGGACTGAGCGCCTAGAACCGCGAGACCACCGCGGCCTGCCGGAAATCGGTAGATATACTTGTAGAGACAAATGATTACAGTTTCAGTAAATTTGGTGATTTATTCAAAAGAAACGGCTTCACAAACTGAGTAAGTCAATAACGCATCGGTCCACCCCTGGTCCAGTTATTCGGCTTGGCAGCGTTGACAGAGTTATTGGATGTCCTCCAGAGGTGTATTGTGCCAAATTCTGTCCAAGTGGCGCATTAGATAGCCAAAATCTCAAACTGTTTGGAGAGTCCTGTCCAATATTCTCCAAACGTTCTCAGTTGGGGAGAGATCCGGCAACCTGTAAGACCAGGATGGCTTGCCATAAAGGGCAATGAAAACGAGGCGTGCCATTGTGCTGTAAGGGTGTTGCGGATAGTAGTCAAAGTGGTCCTACTATGAAAAGAAATGACTCTCAAATCATCACTTCCGGTTTTCGGGCCGTAGGGCGGGGAACAGTCAGGTTGGTTTCCTACCACTGTCTGGGACGTCTGCAGACACATCTTCGAGCTGGAACCTGACTGGTGCAGAACTGTCTTCAGTGATTAGTTCCAGTTCGAACTGAGACCCAATGACCAACGAAGACACGTCTGGGGACGCCCCAGAATACCACCTGACGATCGCCAGCCATAGTGTTGTAACCTCCCCACGGAAAATTTAAAAGGACAGTACTTAATAGAAATGGAACCAAATGTAACCTTCCCACAAAAATATAAAAAAAACAATATTTATTAGAAATGGTGCCACAGCTAAGTATAAACTCCCACAAGAATATTAATGGCAAAGACAATTAAATGAAAGCTCGCTATCTGACTCAAGTACAAGTTCCCATTAAATAATGAACGCTAATCCCATGATAATGAAACTGTAATGATAACCTAAACTCAATTCAACCGAAAGGTCGGTGTTTGCCCTGTGCGAAACGAGAATAAATTTCTTACCTTATTAAAACTGCATGTCAAAATTCTGCTCTTATTGTTCTCTGTCGCTTGCATGAAAAGCATTGGAAGTACCTTTTAAAAATCTTTGTTAAAAGGAAATGGAAGGAAATTTGAATGATTGTCTCTAAATTGCTTTTAAATCAAAATTATTATTGGGGGCGATTTTTGAAAGTTAAATTACAATGAGTGTTCGTTACATTATCTGATGAGCGCAAAGCTGCATGATTATTTATTTAAGTAAATTATACCTCGTCCTGAATCTCGACCATTGCGATGCCGACGCCCGCCGGCTGCTCTCCGCTACTGCTAGCAACCGACTCCAAGCACTACTGAGGACTGACTACTGCAGACTGACTGACTGCTCGCTACTGCGAGTCGAGCGCAACTGCTCTGGTCAGAGATTCTACAATGTCTCAGCATCGCTGCCGCACAACATACGTGTTTCATAACCCTCCACTGGGGGGGCAAAAATTTGGCAGCGATGGTGAGTCATTTGGACTTGCCATCGTAACAAATTTTCCTTTTAATTAATTAACATTTACAAAATATTTAGATGTATCACATGAATTAAATGTTGTGCGCATGCACCGATTATAAAACATTACAGACAAGACAAAATATAAGTACAAAACAAATCAGGAAAAATGTATATACAAATTATTTGACAGATAACAAAGTGTACACACACTGAAAAATTCTTTAGCAGTTTCATCATGTTGACAAGTGTCATGAGTGCACATGCACTGCAGTGGAGAACATATCAGTAAAAGACGAAATGTATATACAAGAGTAACAAATGACATAAATCATAAAAGGTATACAGAATGAACACAAATCATATCGAAAATTGAGAAGAGTGCACAGGCACTGTAGTTCAGTTGAAAACATATTCACATAAGTGCACATGCACTGAAAACTTTTGAACATTTTTATAACAAATAAACGCAAGAGTAGAAAAAAATCATCAAATCACAAAAAGTATATACAATATAGATGACAAGAGTGCACACATACTGCACTTCAAAACAAATCGAAAATGTCTTTAGTATTTTGACAACAAATGGCAAAAATCATGTCGACAAGTGACACAAGTGTACTCGCACTAGAGTTCAACAAATCGAGAAAAAAATGTATATGCCATGAACATAAATGGTGTTAGTAAAAAAATGATTTTCACTATTAGGATAGGAAAGGAAGGATTGCATCATGGTTGTAGCACTTTAGTTTGCACATAGCTGCACTGAAAGTCCATATCTTTCCACAGAATCACAACTAAGTGATACAATCTGCAGTTCCGTTCGCAGAAGTATTTATCAGCGTATCAAGACAATGAAACGTCGTAGTAGTATTCCATACTATCATTTGGCAGTATACCAGGTACACCAAACAGTGGGACCAGAATAACGTCTTCATCGCTTACGGTGGTGGACAGCATGTCGTGTCAACACCACGCTCTTAAGAGGCGGCACACAGTGCTCCATAACAAAGTCTTGATTAGTGATTACATAAGTAATTTCTTCGCCTACAGTGGTGGACAGCATGTCGTGTCAACACCACGCTTTTAAGAGGCGGCACACCAACGTAGAATTAGTGCAAAAACCAAATATAGTGCTCCATGATAATGAGGATGGACAAGACAAATGGATGTTACAATAATTTCAGGTAGTTAGGTCAGAAGGTGAAGGACATTAACTAACACACAAGTTTTGATTAGTGATTACATAAGTAGTTTGCGGTATCCATACTCTAGTCATTGAACATTTCTGTACCATGAATGTAGTATTACAGAAAAATGTTCATTAATTAATTTAAAGACAAGAGTGGTAATCAATCGCCATCAAGTATTGAGTATTACAAAACATTTTTCCTCATTCAAATGACATATTTACAAGTAACTATTAACACTCAGTGGCCTAGCAACTTTCGATTAGTACAAAATATTTATCATCATTCAGTATTAATATGGGAAGTCATCATTGCAAACACTAACAAAACGTTAAGTTACATTAATTATTGGCACTCAGTGGCCAGCAAGTATTGAATAGTATAAAACATTATTCATCATTCAGTATTCTTCATATCATTAAGAAATCATTATTAGAAAAATCAGTTAATTACAGTCATAGCATTAATAAGCATGGGCATAATAAGTAATTACATTAATTATGGGCACTCAGTGGCCAGCAAGTATTGAATAGTATAAAACATTATTCATCATTCAGTATTCTTCATATCATTAAGAAATCATTATTAGAAAAATCAGTTAATTACAGTCATAGCATTAATAAGCATGGGCATAATAAGTAATTACATTAATTATGGGCACTCAGTGGCCAGCAAGTATTGAATAGTATAAAACATTATTCATCATTCAGTAGAAATCATTATTAGAAAAATCAGTTAATTACAGTCATAGCATTAATAAGCATGGGCATTATAAGTTACATTAATTATGGGCACTCAGTGGCCAGCAAGTATTGAATAGTATAAAACATTATTCATCATTCAGTAGAAATCATTATTAGAAAAATCAGTTAATTACAGTCATAGCATTAATAAGCATGGGCATTATAAGTTACATTAATTATGGGCACTCAGTGGCCAGCAAGTATTGAATAGTATAAAACATTATTCATCATTCAGTATTCTTCATATCATTAAGAAATCATTATTAAAAATCAGTTAATTACAGTCATAGCCTTAATAATCATGGGCATAATAAGTAATTACATTAATTATGGGCACTCAGTGGCCAGCAAGTATTGAATAGTACAAAACATTAGTAGCATTAATAAGCATGGGCATAATAAGTACTCTCATTACAATAGATAGTGGCAATTATGTTTAGGTATCATTAAGAAGTCATTATTCAAGTGACATACTATTCAGAGCTGATCAGTGTTATTCAGAATTATCATAAACTAGTGACATTATCTGGGACTGTTAATACATTTTGTTTTTTCTGCTAGCAATGCATTGCTTTGGGTAATTATAAGGGAAAGCAAGAAGAAATAAGAGAAAAAATTGCTTCTAGGTTGTTCCTATAAATGAAAAGATTGTGTAACGTCATTCGTCATGAGTCAGCTGTAGCAAGGTTATCACATTTATAAATGATAGACACAAGTGGGTAAGAAAAATGCAAGTACTAGAACAGGTATAATAAGTAACAAGTTTAGTAAGTATCATAAAAAGCTTCTCCTGAAAGAAAAATACAAAATGGATTATTGAGCTGAAAGAAGAAACGCAGACTATGCTGAAAAGTAGTGAACTTCGAATTAACAGGTAGTGAAATGTGTATAAAAAATGTGTTCCATAGCTGTCCTTTCCAAAACCTTCAGTCATCCTACTACGCAATATAACACCTGCTGTCAAAGTAAACTGCAACAAATACTTAAATAACTACATAGCATAAATACATAACTTCAACATTATCCTCATCTGTAAAGAAAAAACCTCATTATTCATATCATCATAACTCCATCATTATCATCACCTGTAAACAAAAACTTCATTATTCATAGTACCATATTCTTCATCATTGTTCATTATCAGCATTCATTATCATCTGCAAAAATCATTTCATTATTCATCACACAACTATTCCTAATCCCTAGCATATTTCATCACTTAAAACTAAAATGTGTAGTTCTGTCTGACAGCTTGCATCAATCGCTTTGTATTCTGAAAGAAAAAATTAGTTAAGACTGCTATTCTGCGATGTGTATAATATATTCTGGTTAATGCTTGTTAATTCTGATCCATTTACTCGTCCTCATTAGCTTATTGCATCTTCTTTCGTTTATTCCATAGGTGAAATTCCCACTTCTGTTTAATTCATTTCCTGTACGCATCATTTATTTCTGAAATTGATGAACAAAGATTAATGTCTTGCATTTAAATCATATACCCATTAAATAGTGACTGGTTAATGGTGACTCAATTAAGCATACAACATAACATGACAGAAAACGTAACATCTCAAGGCACAGACAGTGTTTAAAGGCAAAAAGTGTACAGAGAATATCGTAATGCAGCAGCAAAAAAGGAAAATGTAAAACAGTCATGATGTTGAGATATCACAAGGCAAAATGTCAAAGTCAAATGGTGTGTGTTATACCTTAACTAGTTCACAGTGCATACAAACAAAACATGAAAACAATCGTACATACATAAGAAAGACAAAATGTGACATTCGTTGTGTTCAGCTTATATGTAGTGTAGTTAATAGATGCGATAATTAAAGACTTCAATGGAGAGAGAATTTGATAAAACTAATGCGTCATTATAGAGAATTGCATAATTGTTCATAAAATGCGTAAGTTCATCTGAAAAAATGCACGGTCTAGTGTGTAACGACAAGAAGAGCGACCTGCTAACCTTACCTTGCCGGGCACTTGCCAAGAAAAAATACGATAATCATCAATAGGTAGTCACATAAATGTAATTGCATAAGTGGTCACAAAATGTGTAAACGGCCTCATAGCATGTTACATCGTAAAGTGGTTTCATTCGATAAAGGGTTTAATGTTTGACACATGATGGTTGCCTTTCGATTTTCTGGTTCTCAGAGTTTCGACGTGTACAACATTGGGGTGAGGAATGCTGCGAATCCGATATGGACCTGCGTATAGAAGTTCAAATTTACTGCACTTACCTTTTAATTTGCTGGATAAATAGTGTGTACGTACTAATATCTTCTGTCCAACGTGAAAGTCTCGGTGTCTACAAACCTGTTTTTGCTGTCTTCTCCGGCGCTCTGCGGCACGTTTGATGTTGTTCAGCGCAATGTCAATTATTTCGTAGTGTCGTAATCGACGAGATGTAGGAAATGTTACTAATTCTTTGATTTTGTTTGGTGGTTCAACGTTTTTCAGTATAACAGACGGAGGTAGCATAGTGGATTCATTTGGAATGGAATTAATTACATCTTGAAATGAGTGTACGTGTGTGTCCCAATTAACATGTCTTTTGTGGCAGTATATTCTACACAGTTTACCAATTTCTTTCATTAGTCGTTCACAAGGGTTCGAAGAGGCGTGGTACTTGGATATATAAATCGGAGAAATGTTTCTAGCTCGTAACATGCGTGTCCATATGACAGAACGAAATTGTGATCCATTGTCAGAAATTACTTTCATCACATGCCCTACATGAAATAAGAAATGCTTTACAAATGCTTTCGAAACAGTTTTAGCAGTAGCTTTGCGTAACGGAGTGAAGGTAACAAATTTTGAAGTGAGTTCAACAGCGACAAAGATGTAGCAAAAACCTCTATTAGTTCTCGGAATTGGACCAAAAATGTCTACTGCGGCCATATGTCTTAATTTAACAGGTACAATGGGATATAATGGAGGAATGTGTGAAGTGGTGTCAGACTTAGCTTTCTGGCAAATTTTGCATGACGCTAAAACTCGTCGTATACGTTTTTCCATGCTGGCAAAATAACAGTTCTGTCTCAGTATCAGAAAACATTTTCTTGCTCCGTAATGTGCGTAGCTTAAATGAGTGTACCAGATTAATTTGTTAACCAGTTCGTCAGGAATGCATAATAACCAATTGTTACTGTCTGGATGAGAGCGGCGAAACAGAATGTCATTGCGTACAGTGTAGTGGTTCCTAATCGTAACATTATTCTTATCTTGCCAAAGGTGTTTAATTTCTTTCCACACATTGTCTTTACTTTGCTCTCGTGCTATGTCCTGTAATGACGATGAAATAAAATTTTCAAATGCTACTTGTTGAATGTACATGACGCTGAAATTTGCTTTGCAGAAGTTGGTTGCTACGTCTTGCTGATTGTTGCTGAGAGAACGAGAAAGTGCGTCTGCTATAACATTTTGTGTGCCGGGAATGTGAACAATCGTAAAATTAAATTCCTGCAAATACAGTTTCCATCTGCTTAATCTGTCGTGAGTAAATTTAGCTGAAAGTAAAAATTGTATAGCTCTGTGATCTGTGTAAACGGTCGTATGTCTGCCATAAAGAAAGTGTCTAAATCTCGTAAAAGCCCATACAACACATAATGTTTCTAGTTCAGTAACGGAATAATTTCGTTCAGCAGGTGACAAAATGCGGCTTGCAAATGCGATGTTTTTAATTACTATTGAGCCATCTTCTTCAATTTCCTGAAAAATGTGTACGCCTAAAGCTGTGTTGGAACTGTCGGTGGCAATAGAAAAATTTCTAGTAAGGTCTGGGTGCGATAAAAGTGGAGCATTCAACAAAGCATGTTTTAGGTTCACGAATTCAGAGTGTGCTTGCTTATCCCATGACCAAATAGTGTTTTTACCTGTTAATTGGCATAATCTAGGCGTGTCTAAAGCAGAGTGATAAATAAATTTACGAAAAAAGTTAATTAAGCCCAAAAAACTGCGTAATTGTTTCTTTGTTGTAGGAACAGTAATGTCACGTAGAGCTTGAAGTTTTTCTGGATCAGGCGCAATGCCTTCTGCTGAAATTACGTGTCCAAGAAATTTTATAGAAGTTTTACCAAAATGCGATTTACTGAGGTTAACTGTAAGTCCTTGTGCATGGAAAGTTTGCAATAGTCGTTCTAAAATCAGATTATGTTCAGACCAGTTAGCTTCTGCAATAAGAATGTCGTCTACGTACGTCGTAATTCTGTCTTTAAGTTCTGTCGGAAGTATTGTGTTCAAACCGCGAATAAAAGCAGCAGAAGAAATAGTTAGGCCGAACGGTAATTTACAAAATTGATAACAGTCACCAAAACAGAGAAAAGCTGTATACTTTCTGCAATTCGGATGAAGTTGTATTTGCCAAAATCCCGATTTCAAATCTAATGTGGAATAAATAGCTGTACCGTGAAATTTCTGTAGTAGTTCCTCTAATGTCTGTGGTCGATCTGTTTCATTAATAATAATGTCATTAATGTGACGTGAATCAAGTACGAGGCGAAGTGAGCCATCTTTTTTCTTAACAATATGTAGTGGGTTTATGTACGGACTAACTGCTGGTTCAATAATTCCTTGATCGAGCATATCCTGCAATTCTTTTTTAACTTGTTCTCTATGGATATACGGAATAGGATAATGCTTAGCTTTAAATGTGTCGTGCTGTTTGACTTGAAATTCATACATAAAACCGGACATAGTACCAGGAATGTTGTCGAAAACTGAAGCTTGTTGTAAAAGAATTTTATGTAATTGCGTTCGTTCGTCGTCTGTATTTGCACTGCTTTGTTTAACTTTATCAGAAATCATTTGCATTACGTCGTAGTCAGTTTCGTCTGGAGTATTATAGTTGTGTACGTACGTATCCGTGAACAATGTGGGATTACAGTCTATGTTACGCGATACTGAAATGACCTCTGTGCGGTTAATTGTTTCCTCTTCTGTCGATAATGAGTGCTGAAACTCTAAAGCTAATTATACATTTTCGTCTTTCAACATTAAATAAGAATTTTGAAAATCAACCACTGCGTCGTGTTGTACGAGAAAGTTCATGCCTAAAATAACGTCTGTTGTCAATAAAGGAACAATCCAAAAATTTGAGTGAAAAGTATGACCTGCAATACAAAATGATAAATGCGTCTGTAATTTAACGTCTACTCCTTTACTCGATACTGCTCCTTTCACTTTTGTTTTGCCTAAAGGTAATGTGGGATAGGTGTTCTCATTGTTACACTCGTTAAAAGTTTCTTCATTAATAACCGACATAGGTGAGCCAGAATCAATTACTGCTGAAAATTTCGATGAACCAATTTTAATTTCGATGACAGGATGTGAAATGGTTTTCTGAACAACTGGTTTTTCCTGCAAAAGAGTGTCTCTGATGTCGTCAAACGTAATTACATTCTCATGAACAACATTCTGCGTGTCAAAAGTAGTGCCTGTATTATTGGAAGATGCGATTTTTACAGTATCTAGTCAAATTCTATCTGACGTGTTACTATTATCATCACGAGGATGTTGTGGCATTTCTACAATTTGAACTGTCCTATTACTTCTTCCAGACGTATTACGCTCTGGATGATACCTACTGTCGGGTTCATTCATGAGAATAGGTTCTTGTGGATAATTTTGCTGTTGGTATGACCGACTGTTGTTAGATGTACGCTGAAAACTATCGTCATTATTTTTACGTCTATCGTAATAGTCATTCCTATACGGTGCATTGCGATAGGAATTGAAAAACTGTCTTCTCTGTACGTAGTTATTTCCTTGCTGCCGTGCGTTACTATTTGTTGTACCAGGGACTATACGTGTACGCGGCGAAACATTAAAGCCTGGTTGACCTTGTGCATTCCATTGTTGGTTAGGTATTCTAACCGGTTGACTTTCATGCTGTTGTGGTGGAAAACGTCTATTGTTACCAAAATGTGGTTCCTGTTGCTCATAATTTTGACGATACCGATAATTAGAATTTTGTCTGTTACCAAAGTTCTGGTGGTTGTCAGTCTTAAAGCGTCTATCACTTCTACCATTGAAATTACGTGTCTGATTATAATTGCTGTACGTTTGCTGGCCTTGGCTGTTATACGAAAAGTTTTTGTTTACGAAAGAATAATCTGATTGTTGTACTTCTAAGAGTTGTAACAGATCTCTGAATGCTGAAATACTTTCCTTTTGCTGACCGGTTAGAAGTGAAACTCTTAATGACCTTGGTAATTTAGAGATACATAATTGAATGAGTGCAGATTCACTGTACGGTTCACTTAGGTACTGGTTCTGTTGCACCATGTGCTCAAAAAATTGCGTCACACTCGGAAAATTGGAGTTCTCATAATTTGGTAAGCTAATTAACTGATCTTTAATTCCGCTCTGTGTCGTCTTTGACCAATACGCAGATAGAAAAGCATTCTGAAATTCCTCTACCGAGTAACATTGTCTCGCGATCGGTCTCATACGATTTGCCGGTTCGCCTTCCAAAAAACTGCAAATAAATTCAAGTTTATGCGTAACAGGCCAAGTCGGTGGAAAAGCAAAGCTAAATTGTTGTATCCAATCTACCGGGTGAATCTGTGTTCTGTCGTTTTTAAACACTTTAAACTTTCTCACTGACAGAAAATGTTTGTAATCGAAATTATCATCTCTGTATGATGGAACAGGTTCATGGTTGTAAGAGAATCTGTTGAACTGTGATTGTTCGGAATCTAAGTCCCGTACTCTCTGTAGATTACCCAAATTACACGCGTTGCGCGAGTCTGGCAAATGTTCGAAAAGTGGTGTCTGCTGTGCTGTGTTATTAACTGAAGTGTTTTTCATCTCTGTTACTTCTTGCTGTAAACTTGACAGTTTTCTACGCAAGGTGTTATTAGACGAATCAATCTCATTAATTGTCTGCTGTAAATTTTGAAATTCCGGTGTTTGATTAAATGCAACCGGTGAAGTATCGTCTGATTTATTGTCATTAATGCTTTCGATGGCATCAATACGACTGGCCAATTCATCACATTTTTCAGTCAGTATTTTTACCTGATCATCGGTTTTAGTGTCAGTGGCATTAATCTGGTTTTGCAATCTACGTGTAGTTTCGTTCAGTTTTTTAACATCAGCTTTCACGACATCGGAATCCTGTATTAGTTCTAATTGTTCGAGTCTATCGGTCACTGTTTGAAAATCTGTTATGTATGTGTCTGTTTTCGATTTCAGATCAGAAATTTCGTCACGTAATTCTGTGTTTGACTGTTCGATGGTATTAATTTTGTCCGAAACTGTGGCAATATTATTGTCTACATACGTTTTTGCCTTCGCAAACATTTTACGTTTGTCTTCTTGTCTCTGTGCAGTGATTGTTTCCATTACCTGGCGTTTTACTTTATTTTGATCATCAATAAATTTACTAAAACGCGTATTACTGTTTTCTATGTGAAGACTAAGACGTTCGTTAATTTGTGTGTTCTGTTGTTCGAATTTTGCGTCAATCTTTTCATCCATTGTGCGCGAAAGTTCTACCGTCATTGCTTTAAACTCGTCGCGTAATTGTGTAGCTTTTTCAGAGCATTGTTTAGCGACTGTACTGATTTCCGCTCTAAGTGTTTCTGTTGCAGCTGTTTGCAATTCCCTTAATTCCTGAGCAACAGACTTAATTTCTTCGCTATTTTTTCGTGAACAAGCCTCGATTTCCTCGCGTAACTGTTCCTTAGTGTCATGGCACTGCGCGGCAACGGCACTAATTTGTTCACTTAACTGTCTATTCTGTTCACTAAGTTGTTGTTTGAGATTTACATCATTGTTGTCTTGTTTTTCAATAATTTGGTTAATTCGTTGCAGCAATAGTGCCATAATTTGATCTGAGCCAAAATTAACATTTCTATTCTCTGTGCTGATTAATGGTGGATCTGGAATCGTTTCGCTTTCTGTAACCATTTGGTTATTTTGCGATTTACAAGAAGGTTTGTCAGTCAGATGTACACTGTTAGACATTATTTCGGAATTAAATAAGTCCGGCGTACTTTCCGTACACTGATCATTTTCATTAGACAAATTTGTCTGTTCGTTATTTGAATTTTCCAAACCGGGTGTGTTAAGCTGGGCAGCGCTCATTACAATAGAGCGTCCCGCGTCATTGATTGTCGTCAAATCAACAGAAGACATAACCGAGTTCGTTTGTTCATCATTAAGGTAAAAGTCGTCATTCGCGATTGGAACGCACTGACTGTTAGTGAACACAGCATTGTCATCATTACACTGCGTGTCACTAGTATTATTGGTCACGTTGTTTAAGTCGGTAATTTCGTTCATGATACCTCGCGATACACTATTCATAGTCTTTCGCGGCATTTTTACAGTAGTCACAATTAATCACAAAACAAATAAGCACAATGCAAAATCAACACACAAATACAACAGAGCAACGAATTGCCGTTGACCTGTAGAAAGAAAGTCACAAGATTAGTAAAAGCGTTGCGCCAAATCCTAATTATATCTAAGAAATAAGAGCAGATATCTGACTGTTTTTCAAAAGATTCTCTACGAAATACGATCCTGGACCGGGTGTCGCCAAGTGTAACCTCCCCACGGAAAATTTAAAAGGACAGTACTTAATAGAAATGGAACCAAATGTAACCTTCCCACAAAAATATAAAAAAAACAATATTTATTAGAAATGGTGCCACAGCTAAGTATAAACTCCCACAAGAATATTAATGGCAAAGACAATTAAATGAAAGCTCGCTATCTGACTCAAGTACAAGTTCCCATTAAATAATGAACGCTAATCCCATGATAATGAAACTGTAATGATAACCTAAACTCAATTCAACCGAAAGGTCGGTGTTTGCCCTGTGCGAAACGAGAATAAATTTCTTACCTTAGTGAAACTGCATGTCAAAATTCTGCTCTTATTGTTCTCTGTCGCTTGCATGAAAAGCATTGGAAGTACCTTTTAAAAATCTTTGTTAAAAGGAAATGGAAGGAAATTTGAATGATTGTCTCTAAATTGCTTTTAAATCAAAATTATTATTGGGGGCGATTTTTGAAAGTTAAATTACAATGAGTGTTCGTTACATTATCTGATGAGCGCAAAGCTGCATGATTATTTATTTAAGTAAATTATACCTCGTCCTGAATCTCGACCATTGCGATGCCGACGCCCGCCGGCTGCTCTCCGCTACTGCTAGCAACCGACTCCAAGCACTACTGAGGACTGACTACTGCAGACTGACTGACTGCTCGCTACTGCGAGTCGAGCGCAACTGCTCTGGTCAGAGATTCTACAATGTCTCAGCATCGCTGCCGCACAACATACGTGTTTCAGTGTCCGACAGACAGGTGTGATGCTTCGCAGTGATATTTCATTTCAAACCAGGACACCTTTGGTTGTCATCCGAGGCACTCTTACAGCACATCGGTACGTCGACGATGTTCTACGTCCAATTTTGTTGTCCTTCGTGAGGTCACAGTTCGTAGTGATCAGAAGTGATATCTGGCGTCCCGCAAGGTAGTGTCGTAGGCCCTCTGCTGTTCCCGGTTTACATAAATGATCTGGGTAATAATCTCAGCAGCTCCCTTAGATTGTTTGCAGATGACGCTGTAATTTGCCGTCTAGTTAAATCATCAGACGATCATTTCCAATTACAAAATGATCTAGAGAGAATGTCTGTATGGTGCGAGAAGTGGCAATTGGCACTAAACAAAGAAAAGTGCGAGGTCATCCACATGGGTACTAAAAGAAATCCGATAAATTTTGGATATACAATAAATCGAACACATCTAAGGGCTGTCAATTCGACTAAATACCTAGGAATTACAATTACGAGTGACTTAAATTGGAAAGACCACATAGACAATGTTATGAGGAAGGCTGCGGTCAGCAACGCCTCTCTAAAACAACAAGTGTCTGGCTCAGTTCTTAGGTCGTTTACTGCTGCTGCAGTCACAAGTTATTAAGATTTGAGTCAGTTTCAACGTTGTGTTATAGTTGGAGCACGAGCGATGGGACACAGCATCTCCGGCGTAGCGACGAAATTGAGATTTTTCCCTTTAGACAATTTCACGAGTGTACCGTGAATATCATGAATCCGGTAAAACATCAAATCCGCGACATCGCTGCGGTCGGAAAAAGATCCTGCAAGAACGGGACCAACGACGACGGAAGAGAACAGTTCAATGTGACAGAAGCGCAACCCTTCCGCAAACTGCTGCATATTTCAATATTGGGCCATCAACAAGTGTCATCGTGCGAACCATTCAACGAAACGTCGTCGATATGGGCTTTCGGAGCCGAAGGACCACTTGCGTACTCTTGATGACAGCACGACACAAAGCTTTACGACTCGCCTGGGCCCGTCAGCACCAACATTGGACTGTTGATGACTGGAAACATGTTACCTGCTCGGACGAGTCTCGTTTCAAATTGTATCGAGCTGATGGACGTGTACGGGTATGCAGACAACCTCACATATCCATGGACCCTGCGTGTCAGCAGGGGACTGTTCGAGCTGGTCGAGGCTTTGTAATGTTGTGGGGCGTGTGCAGTTGGATTGATAAGAGACCCCTGATATGTTTAGACACGACTCTGACAGCTGACACGTACGTAAGCATCCAATCTGATCACCTACATCCATTCATGTCCATTACGCATTCTAACGGATTTGGGCAATTTCAGCACGACAGTGCAACGCCCCACACGTTCGGAATTGCCACAGAGTGGCGCCAGGAACATTCTTCTGAGTTTAAACATTTCCGCTGGCCACCAAACTCCCCAGACATGACCATTACTGAACGTATCCGTGATCCCTTGCAACTTGTTGTTCAGATGAGATCTCCACCACCTGGTACTCTTACGGTTTTATGGACAGCCATGCAGGATTCATGGTATCAGTTCCCTCCAGCACTACCTCAGACATTAGTCGAGTCCATGACACGTCGCGTTGCGGCAGTTCTGCCTGCTCACGGGGGCCTACACGACATTAGGCAGGTGTACCAGTTCCTTTGGCTCTTTAGTATAGACTTCCATGCATTTGCGAAACATATTGCGTGTTTAAATTAACTGCATTAAAAATTTGAACAACTGACACCTCATAATCTCCATACTGATACCGTGATGCTTCACAGCAGGTAATCGATTAGACGTCGGTCGGCTACCTACAGTCGACATACACTATGTGATCAAAAGTATCCGGACACTCTCAAAAACATACGTTTTTCATATTAGGTGCATTGTGCTGCCACTTACTGCCAGGTACTCCATATCAACGACCTCATCACCATTAGACATCGTGAGAGAGCAGTATGGGGTGTTCTGCGGAACTCACGGACTTTGAACGTGTTCACTTGTGTCCTACGTCTGTAGGCGAGATTTCCACACTCCTAAACATCCATAGGTCCACTGTTTCGGATGTGATAGTCAAGTGGAAACTTGAAGGGAGACGTGCAGCACAAAAGCGTACAGGCCGGCCTCGTCTGTTGACTGCCAGAGACCACCGACAGTTGAAGAGGGTCGTAATGTGAAATAGGCAGACATCTATCCAGACCATCACACACGAATTCCAGACTGCATCAGGATCCACTGCAGGTACTATGACAGGTGGGAAGTGAGGAAACTTGGATTTCATGTTCGAGCGGCTGCTCTTAAGTCACATCACGCCGGTAAATGCCATACGACGCCTCGCTTGGTGTAAGGAGCGTAAACATTGGACCATTGAACAGTGGAGAAACGTTGTTTGGAGTGCCGAATCACGGTACACAATGTGGCGATGCGATGGCAGGGTGTGCGTATGGCGAATGCCCGGTGAACGCCGTCCTCCAGCGTATGTAGTGCCAACAGTAAAATTCTGAGGCGCCCGTGTTATGGTGTGGTCGTGTTTTTCATGGATGGGGCTTGCACCTCTTGTTGTTTCGTGTGACACGATCGCAGCACAGGCCTACATTGATGTTTTAAGCACCTTCTTGCTTCCCACTGTTGAAGAACAATTCGGATATGGCGACTGCACCATTCAATACGATCCAACACCTGTTCATAATGCACGGCCTGTGTCTGAATAGTTACACGACAATAACATCTCTGTAATGGACTGGTCTGCATAGAGTCCTGACGTGAATTCCATAGAACACCTTTGGGGTGTTTCGGAACGCCGACTTCGTGCCAGGCGTCTCCGACCAACATCGATACGTTTCCTGAGTGCAGCACTCCGTGAAGCATGGGCTGTCATTCCCCAAGAAACCTCCAGCACCTGATTGAACGTATGCCTGCAAGAGTGGAAGCTGTCATCGAGGCTAAGGGTGGGCCAACACCATACTGAATTCCAGCATTACCGATGGAGGGCGTCACGAACTTGTAAGTCATTTTCAGCCAGGTTTCCGGATACTTTTGATCACATAGTGTATGACAGATGAAAATAGACGTCAACTCAACAAAGTTCTACTACAGGCTTGCTACGGGCTCGGCAAGTACTCTGGGACTATGCCTCCCGTACAGAAGTACAGTTGGAACAGCCGACTTCCACCCGTGGCAACGTTTTGACGGCCTAACAGCCGTCGCTCCAGACCGGGATCAGCGTAAGCCGCGCATATCCGCTTTTGGCCCGTTTGCCTGCCGGGCGCTCGGCGTTCAATTAAAGAGGATGGGCAGCGTGGCCGCCTCCCCTCACCCAGAATCACGCCGCCTCTCTTGTCTCGCCAGTTCTCACCTCTTCCTGCTGCAATCGGCATCAGGTTTCTGCGTTTAGAGACCAAATTGCCGTGCTGATTGCGGATGCAAGGAAATCGCCACCTAATGAGGGATTATTATTCGTATTTTACTGACGGCGGCTATTTCGTTCGGGAGGCATGCAGCGGAAACCAACGTCGCTACTTAGCTTCAACAAAGTGAATCGGGTGCAGCACGCGGCAACTGTACTGCACTAATCGATACTGCTTGCCATGCACCAGGCAGTTATACACTACTGGCCATTAAAATTGCTACACCAAGAAGAAATGCAGATGATAAACGGGTATTCATTGGACAAATATATTATACTAGAACTGACATGTGATTACATTTTCACGCAATTTGGGTGCATAGATCCTGAGAAATCAGTACCCAGAACAACCACCTCTGGCCGTAATAACGGCCTTGGTACGCCTGGGCATTGAGTCAAACAGAGCTTGGATGGCGTGTACAGGTACAGCTGCCCATGTAGCTTCGACACGATACCACAGTTCATCAAGAGTAGTGACTAGCGTATTGTGACCAGCCATTTGCTCGGCCACCATTGACCAGACGATGTCAATTGGTGAGAGATCTGGAGAATGTGTTGGCCAGGGCAGCAGTCGAAAATTTGCTGTATCCAGAAAGGCCCGCACAGGACCTGCAACATGCGATCGTGCATTATCCTCCTGAAACGTAGGGTTTCGCAGGGATCGAATGAAGGGTAGAGCCGCGGGTCGTAACACACCTGAAATGTATCGTCCACTGTTCAAAGTGCCGTCAGTGCGAACAAGAGCGGACCGAGATGTGTAACCAATGGCACCCCATACCATCACGCCGGGTGAGATGCCAGCATGGCGATGAGGAATACACGTTTCCAATGTGCGTTCACCGCGATGTCGCCAAACACAGATGCGAACATCGTGATGCTGTAAACAGAACCTGGATTCATCCGAAAAAATGACGCTTTACCATTCGTGCACCCAGGTTCGTCATTGAGTACCGCATCGCCGGCGCTCCTGTCTGTGATGCAGCGTCAAGGGTAACCGCAGCCACGGTCTCCGAGCTGATAGTTCATGCTGCTGCAAACGTCGTCGAACTGTTCGTGCAGATGGTTGTTGTCTTGCAAACATCCCCATCTGTTGACTCAGGGATCGAGACGTGGTTGCACGTTCCGTTACAGCCATGCGGATAAGATGCCTGTCATCTCGACTGCTAGTGATACGAGGCCGTTGGGATCCAGCACGGCGCTCCGCATTACCCTCCTGATCTCACCGATTCCATATTCTGTTAACAGTCATTGGATCTCGACCAACGCGAGCAGCAACGTCGCGATACTATAAACCGCAATCGCGATAGGGTGCAATCCGACCTTTATCAAAGTCGGAAACGTGATGGTATGCATTTCTCCTCCTTACACGAGACATCACAACAACGTTTCACCAGGCACCGCCGGTCAACTGGTGTTTGTGTATGAGAAATCGGTTGGAAACTTTCCTCATGTCAGCACATTGTAGGTGTCGCCACCGGCGCCAACGTTGTGTGAATGCTCTGAGAAGCTAATCATTTGCATATCACAGCATCCTCTTCCTGTCGGTTAAATTTCGCGTCTGTAGCACGTCATCTTCGTGGTGTAGAATGTTAAACTGACAGGGTTCCGAGTTCTATAAATGCGGGCTGTATACATCGCCAGCAGATTGCGCTGAGAAAGTAATAGTTCAGCTCTCCGACATCAAGTGAAAATATGGCGCTGTAACCAGTCAGAATGTGATGTGGGTGCAGGGAAAGGGGAGGAACGATCAAACGCGTGATAGCGGTGGTTCTGTTACTTTTGTTAGAAAGCGGTCACATATGTTCAGTGTGGTCTCCCGACTCAGCAACTTGATAACGCAACACAGTTGACAGCCGCTTGCAGCATACCGATATAATCTCAGTGATGTGTTGTCGTGTGCTATCCCTCAAATCAAGAAGAGTCAGGACACATCCATGATACGCACGGTCTTTCAGATATCCTCAGGAACAGAAGTCACACACATTTAGGTCGCGGCATCTGCATGACCAGACATCTTGAAATTGCCTAGAGTTGATGTAGAGGTCACCGAAGGTTTATTGTTGCAAATCGTTCAGCTGACAAGCGACGCGTGGTGTCGCTCCACTTTGGATGAAGGACACGGTTGTGTTCTTGCGAAGCAGGAATCACGTGTAGCACAAGGAGGTTCTTACAACGTGAAGATGGCACTGTACACGTAACAAGCCTTCGAGGTGTCTTCTCCTCGAAGAGAAATGGACCGAGAATGAAGGAACTTGTGAAACCACACCGCATAGTTACATAATGTGAGTGCAGTGGATGTTCCTGCACGCATGTGGTGGAGCAGAACCCCCAAATGCGACAGTTCTTTGTATTCACGGCACGGTGCGGAATAAAATTAGCTACGTCCCTCCAAAGAATATTCCCCGACCACATGTCATCCATTTCCATACGTGCCAGAAATCAAAGGGCCATGGCGTTGTAATCTATCTTGGAGCTTCATCTGGTCCACATTCTGAATCTTCAAGGGATACCAGTGTAAAATGGACAGTAAAATCTTTTGAACTGAGAGACAATTCCCTTGACACAGCTCGAGCACTGAACATGCTGCATCGCCGCCCTTAGCTACAGCAACTTCATCAACAACCGCCATGGGAATGGGCCGCCTCCCCCTCACTGCTGCACCAGCTAAATCACCTGTTTCTTCAAATTTCTTGATCATATTCATTAGCCCATTTACTGAAATAGGGCTTTTTCGCAGCTATTTCTGTCGGTCATATATCTGTGATACAGGCTGCTATTTCTGCTGTCAGCCAGTTCACGAAAGGAAATCAACATAAATTGCGAAACAACAAACGGCATACTGACATCGAAACAGGAAACAATGGACATTCTGACTACTTACAGCGCCATATACTCGCCTGGTGGCAGAACGTGGAAGTTTCTTTTTCAGCGTTCTCCGCGATTATACGAGAGCATATCAGGGGACATTACGCCCTGACATCTTGAAATGCAGCACCACCACTGGGGGACGGCAGGGAGTGGCCGAGCGTTTCTAGGCGCTACAGTCTGGAACCTCGCGACCGCTACGGTCGCAGGTTCGAATCCTGCCTCGGGCATGGATGTGTGTGATGTCCTTAGGTTAGTTAGGTTTAAGTAGTTATAAGTTCTAGGGGACTGATGACCTCAGATGTTAAGTCGCATAGTGCTCAGAGTCATTTGAACCATTTTGAACCACCACTGGGGAACAAACATTGTACCATGGAATCGACCCTGAACAGCCAAGATGGCCAAATAATCCTTGGCAGAGTAACGGTCAAATAGTCCTTGGCAGAGTAACGAGGGGCCCAAGGAATACCACCACATGGCTGCCCAAATCTTCACTGAACGCCCCGCTCCCCCGCATGTAACATTCTTGGGCCGTAAAGTCGTTCAGAACATGGGAACAGTGTGAAAGAAGACTCAACCGACCAAATTACTTTCTTCCGTAACTCCATGGCTACCATCTTGCCGCAATGGATACACCGGTTTCCGTGAGATCACCGAAGTTAAGCGCTGTCGGGCGTGATTGGCACTTGGATGGGTGACCATCCAGGCCGCCATGCGCTGTTGCCATTTTTCGGGGTGCACTCAGCCTCGTGATGCCAATTGAGGAGCTACTCGATCGAATAGTAGCGGCTTCGGTCAAGAATACCATCATAACGACCGGGAGAGCGGTGTGCTGATCCCACGCCCCTCCTATCCGCATCCTCAGCTGAGGATGACACGGCGGTCGGATGGTCCCGATGGGCCACTTGTGGCCTGTAGACAGAGTGGGAGGGGGGTAACTCCATAGTCTAGATTTTGGTTTTATGGCTTCGGCCCCATGTTTATCTGTTACGGCCATTTACATCACTGACGAGTGGTTTTGAAATTCCAGGTCTCCCTGAAGTTCCCTGCTTCTGGAGCTCCATTCGTGTTGTTTTGATGCTGACGGGGTTTGCGAGTGCGACATTCAGCTCTGCAGTGATTTTTGCAGCTGTTGTCCTCTTTATTTTTCGTTATAATCCTCTTCAATGACCGTATGTCACGATCGTCCAACATACAATTTCATCCGCATTGATTTACCGGGTGATATTTTTCCGCGTTCACTGTGTCCTGTATAAATCTTCAACACGGTACCTCTCGAAACACCAAAACCTTTGGCTGCCTTGTTTACGGAAAGGACCCACCATCCGAGCGCCAACAATTTACCCATTTTCGAGTTCACTTAGCTCTGACATAATGCGCTCACAACTGCACAGAACACCTGACCACGACTGGGGATACTGCACAGGTGCTTCTGTGGCCTTATTTAGCAAAAAAAGTTTAGAAGGTATTGAATTTGTGAACAGAATAAAAATTCGATTGAAGGAAATAAAAAAAGCAAAGCATCGAACGATAAGCTAGTGAAACAACAGACGAACAACTTTTAGAGTTGAAGTTTATTTTTCTGTGCTAACAAAGAGAGAAAGACAGTACAATAACTTAGTTCAACTATGGTTTGAATGTCAAAAGAAATTGGTAATTCTGAAATTTATTTCTAGTAGTTTCTTCTTTGTCGAGGGAACAGCCTTCAGTTTTATTTATGTAACCGTCAATACACCATCGCTTGGCACGTACGTTCTAATTCAGCAGTGCGGCTGATATATAATCTCCCTTGACAAAATACTTGCCGCGCACTTAAAACAGCACACTGGTCGCTTTGGAGGGCTGTAGACGATGTGGAGCTGCTAACAGATCTGCGAATGTCAGTGGAGTTGTGTGTCTGCACCAGTCGGTTTTAGGGAATAAGCTTGTTAAGATGGGTCGACGTCGAGACGTGACGATGTCAGAAAGGGACTATCGCGATTCGACATGGCCATGAGCACACTGCGAAGGAAGTTGCCCGGTTCTTTCTTACATGAAAGCAGACAGTGTATACGAGGAATGGTATATCACACGTAGCAGTGTTACACGGCGTGGGAAAACTGGTCGTTAATAGATCCTAATCGACAAGGACTGAAGACGAGTGTCACGCCTTATCTATGACAATCGCTTTTAGATACGTCGGGAGTTATTGCTGTCAGTGAATGCGGGTCTACCTCAGCCAGAACTGGATTGAACAGTGCAAATACAACTGCATACTATGACCTTCGCAATTGCTAACCTCGCAGGGGAGTGTTGTTCACAGACGCAAATAAAGTTGCATGTCTTTAATGGACCAAACAACACGGAAAGTGGACAGTGGTTTGCTAGAGACGTTACTGTGTTCCGAAGAGTCGCGATTTCGCCCCTTTTTACAAGATGCAAGACGTCGAGTCCATCGATGAGCGCAGAACAGGTTACCGTGATCGTGAACTGGGACGACTATTGCAACATTCTCGGTGAACAAGTGTTGCCCTTTCTTCACGATGAGTATGCTGTAGATACGCCCAATATGACAACAGGCTTGTTCACAGGGCTGCGCACATTAGGGTTTAACATCCCATTGACATTGCCAACGTCAGAGACGCAGCACGAGGTCGGAGTATTTCAAGGATTGGGAAGGCATTTGCCTGGAACGGTTTAGGGAAATCTCGGAAAATCTAAATCTCTGTCGCCAGACGCAGATTGAACCATGGTCCTCCCAAATTCGAGTCCAGTGTACTAACCACTATGCCACTGCACTGGTTCGCGAGCACTTGGACACCCTGTCACACCTAAACCGGCTCGCCAAATCACCTCACATTATACAAAGGTTGTCAAGAAAGTAATTTCCGATCGGTCGCGAAATGGACACCACAGTGAAAACCTGATGTAGCTTTGCACATATGTGTTGGGTAGTGTCTCTAGTATGACCGTCGATCGCATCAAGACGCTCTTTTCAGTTGTGAGTGAGTAAAGGTGCCTAGAACAACGATGTCTCCCGCCAAGTAGGAGGGCCCGCTGAGAGGCTTCGCCTTAATGAATGCAGCCCACCTAACACAACTGCCACGCACTTCCTTCTTCACGGCGATTCTCAGCCGCACTCTGCAGGGGCAGTGAAGACGCTCCTGCAGCCTTTTCGATGGGAAGTGTTCGATCGCCCACAACACAGCCCTAATTGGCTCGTCCTGAGTGTCATCTCTGTTCACACGAAAAGCTGGTTACGAAGATAGCACTTGGGCGCAGGCTACGGCCTACAGACCAGCATAGAGAATTATCAGAAAGTACAGGCGGCTGCCTTCTATGGCGAGGGTGTTGGAAATTTGGTATAACGCTCCGACAAATGTCTAAGTCGGAGCGGCGACTGTGTAAAGAAGTATCTGGAAAATGTAGCTAACTCTTGCAAATAAAATGTTCCTGATTTTCTCTGTGGTTTACATTTAGCGACCGATCGGAACTTACTTTCTGGACAACCCTCATATCTTTGACCACTAATTTTTTTTCCTAAGTTAGAGACATTAATGAGCATTTCTTTTAAGTATTGTGTCATTCAGAAGGATCAATATGAAACAGATATTTCCCGCTGTTTCGTTTCCCAACGTGGGGAGAGGCGAGATATGTAGGGTTATTTATATCTCCAGGGCTTCAGAAGACAAATGCGCAAAAACTTCAAGTCAGAAAACAAACCCATATTAGTGGACAGAGAAACTCTCCAAGTTTGTAACCCACATTACAGGCTCTCACTGTGGGCACCGTTTGTGATGCGGCGAACTTCAATACGTGGGTGAAATTCATTGACATTATTGTCCCGCTTTGCAAATCTGTTCATTATGTTGCCAGTCTGTTGGCGCGAGCTAATTTGAAGTGACAATACGCAGCAGAAGGGTAACACTGAAACTTCAAGACTGCAGGATGTACAGGTGCATTCTCTAATTACACTGAAGCGCCAAAGAAATTGGTGAACGCATGTGTATTCAAATATGGACATCGTAAACAGGTAGAATACGGCGCTGCGGTCGGCAACACCTGTATAAGACGACAAGTGTCTGGTGCAATTGTTAGATC
Source organism: Schistocerca nitens (assembly GCF_023898315.1). Classification (NCBI taxonomy): domain Eukaryota; kingdom Metazoa; phylum Arthropoda; class Insecta; order Orthoptera; family Acrididae; genus Schistocerca; species Schistocerca nitens. The sequence goes on along the minus strand of NC_064622.1, from coordinate 135,169,099 downwards.
GATTACAGCTACTACAATCGGAGGTTATCAAGATTTAAGTGAGTTAGAACGTGGTGTTATAGTCAGCACACGAGCGATGGGACACAGCATCTCCGAGGTAGCGATGAAGTGAGCATTTTCCTGTACGAAAACTTCACGAGTGTACCGGGAATATCAGGGATCCTCTAAAACATCAAATCTCCGACTCCGTTGCGGCCGGAAAAGGATCCTCCAAGAACGGGACCAGCGATGACTGAAGAGAATCGTTCAACGCGACAGAAGTGCAACCTTCCCGCAAATTGCTACAGATTTCAGTGCACGGCCATCAACAAGTGTCAGCGTGTTCTAACAACCCTACCACAACAAAGGTCAAAATTTAATAGTGATTGTGGTGTTGCTCACGCTGCTAAATACTGCATTTTCGGGCAACAACAAAGTTATTATGTGGCAGGTGTCATTAGACCACAGTTAATAAAGTCATTTCATGTAATAATGAATAAACTAGGCACTCATCTTTTCGTGTTTCCTACGCTGGTCTCGTTGTAAAATCATGGCTCAATCGTCGAAAATCTAGGTGGTGATGGTTCCAAGCTGGTATGCAAAGAGGCCTAGGTTTTATTCTGCTATATTCAAAAGTTTTGTAGATGTGTTTCACAAACCATTCTTGAAGATTAAACCTTTGAAAGTTAGCACTCCGAATTTAAGTTACACTTCCTTTTTATTGCTTTTGTTGCAATATCACGTAACACACAAAACATCACTTCACAATACAAAACATACTTGAAAACATCTTCCTCACTGTTAAAGTTCACATTTTATAAGGTGACTACGTTATGCGTCTTTCCAACATGACGTCCAAGACTTGACACTCTCAAGGTCCGACTCTCTAACAACTAACTAACTAATAATCGCTTACGCGCCCAAAAATCAGAGAGTTTCAAGTACGACAAAGATCATAGTGACAAAAGAAAGAATACACATAAGAATAATATCATTGCAACATAAACATATCGATGTATCAAAGTACCTCTACATTAATGAAATCAAATATGAATGTTGTCTCAGAAATATGTCAACTACTTTACAGAAACACAGCAGAATATTGCTGGTGTCGAGAGGTTGAGTTGAGGTGCCGTAACGGTTAAATAATTCAAGTACCATTACAGTGTGAACCATCCAAAGAAGCATAATCGATATGGGCTTTTGGAGCCGAAGGCCCACTCGTGTACCTTTTATGACTGCACGACACTAAGCTTTATGCCTCGCCCGGGCCCGCCAATAACGAGATTGGACTGTTGATGTTTGGAAAGATGTTGCCTGGTTGGACGTGTCTCGTTTCAAATTGCATCGAGCGGATGGACGTGTACAGGTATGGAGACACCTCATGAATCCATGAGCGCTGCATGTAATCAGGGGACTGTTCAAGCTGGTGGAGGCTCTGTAATGGTGTGGGGCATGTGGAGTTGGAGTGATACGGGACCCCTGATGCGTCTAAATACGACTCTGGCAGGTGACACGTACGTAAGCATCCTACCTGATCACCTGAAGCCATTCATGTCCGTTGTGCGCTCCGACGGACTTCGGCAATTCCAGCAGGACAATGCGACATCCCACATGTCCAGAATTACTACAGAGCGACTCCAGGAACACTCTTCTGACTTCCGCTGGCCACCAAACTCCCCAGACATGAACATTATTAAGCATATCTGGGATGCCTTGCGACGTGCTGTTCCGAAGGGATCTCCACCACCTCGTACTCTCACGGATTTATGGACAGCCCTGCAGGATTCATGGTGTCAAATCCCTCCAGCACTACTTCAGACATTAGTCAAGTCCATGCCACGTCGTGTTGCGACACTTCTGCGTGCTCGCGGTTATCCTACACGATATTAGGCAGGTGTACCAGTTTCTTTGGCTCTTCAGGGTATAAGAATTCTGCTAAGTATTAGAAGGGTTGTGTAAAGAAAGAGTCATTTTTATTACACATAATATGCTTTGTCTGTTTAAGACTTCATAAGGTTATATCAAAAAATAAAAGAAAAGCTAGGGCATAACAATATAAAAGTGTAGTAGGGCATGATTCTAAGCTCCGCCAGAAAGTTATTTAATTTCTTTTTCCAGAAATGAGGGAACAGGTAAACACTCACGGAAAGCTGCTATCAAGAACGTTTCATAATACCGGCTAGAAAGGTGATTGGTCAGAACTGATGGTAAATAAACCAAGTAACAGGCGTTTCTATCGCGCTAGATCCACTGAAACAAGTCCATATATAAGACGGTAATATTAATAAACCGGGGGTAAACGTATGAAAGTAAAAGAAAGGTCTTTACAAAACGATTGAGGTAACGAGAAATTACCTCGGAGATCATGAATACTACCGAGCGAAGTGCAGCGTAGAGTCACGCCCACATCACATAAACGTAAAAATCAGGTAAGCAAATTGCAGAACGAGATTTTCACTTTGCAGCGGAGTGTGCGCTGATGTGAAACCTCCTGGCAGATTAAAACTGTGCCGGGCCGAGACTCGAACTCGGGACATTTGCCTTTCGCTGGCAAGTACTCTACTGTAAAGTTTGGAAGGTAGGAGACGAGGTACTGGCAGAAGTAAAGCTGTGAGGGCGGGGCGTGAGTCGTGCTTGGGTAGCTCAGGTGGTAGAGCACTGGCCCGCGAAAGGCAAAGGTCCCGAGTTCGAGTTTCGGCCCGGCACAGTTTTAATCTGCCAGGAAGTTTCAGGTAAGTAAACTGTCTACAAGGCGGCCACAAAGGAACTAGACTGTGAAAGACGTACATGTGGACTGCGATAGTAGAGTGGAACGAGCATAGGGGGCGCAAATGTCGGAAAATATTCGGTTCAGGTAGGAGTAAAACTAAAGAAGAAAGTATCAAAAGTAAGGAGTAAAATTTATTTAAAAATATTTATTTTAAAATGACCAATCTACAACAAGCGCCAAAAAACAAGTGAAATACCAGGGACATTCAATAAATAGTGCAACAGGTTTTATTTTTGGAAGCATGTTGGTTTGATTCAGGATTCCAATACACCATATTTTTCCCCACTCTTTTGACTACAAAACCCCATTTTCCAACATAACCTCCGTTCAGTGCAACGCCTTACGCCATCTTACTGGGTAAGCCCGTGTGCCCTCATGTTACCACCATATTGGTCGACGCCGGAGCCAACGCCTTGCTGCATCAATAACCAAATAGATGGAAGTCGGGAGGTGTGAGATCCGAGATCCAGGCAGTAGGGCAGATGATGAGTATCGCAACTCGTGGACAAGTGTTTCAGCACTACCAACAGAGCCATCCAGCTGAGCAGCGAGGTGTTTGATTGTGATACGTAGATCACCTCGAATAAGAGCACACGTTCCAACATTTGCAGGAGTCACAGCCGTTTGCGGCCGGCCATCACAAGGGAGATCGGACATGTTTGCGCGACCTTGTTGCGATGTGATACTCGGCTCGCCCAACGGTTCGCCGTGTTTTTGCTTCCCTGCCAGGTCTCTGTAGGCATTCTGCAAGCGCCTATGAATATGTGCGATGCTCTGGCTTTCTGACAAAAGAAACTCAATGACTACTCTCCGCCGTTACAGACGTTTTGAAGCCTACGTATAGTACCGCCACCTGTCGGAACTTCATGAAACTATAGTTTTTTTCCCTTTATTGAATTTCTATACCCCCCCCCCCCCGAAGGGGGCGGGCTGGTATCAGCTTAGTACGCTGCTCTTCAGCCTCCAGAATTTTTAAAACATAAGAATACAAGAAACAATAAAAGCAGGCGATCAAACGGTGACTTAAATTGTAAAACGGCGGAAAATTGTGGAAAGTTAAAACATAAAACAAAGGGTGGGCGATGCTAATAAAATACGCAGGAACAGACAGGTAAAATAGTAGACAGGCAATTAAAAAACACGGCGACAGTCTGGTTTCTGTTCGCAAGAGATATAAAAATCACACCCAGCAGCAGTATGATGCCCGTTCGCAACAGTTCGGAAAAGACGCACAACATTTAACAATCACTGGAAACACTGCACTAAAAAGTCGACACGAAGATGACACACCACAGCCATGGGTAGATAGGTGGGGTTGGGGGGGGGGGGGGGGGCGTGGACGGATGAGGGGGGAAAAAGGGAGGAGGAGAGGAAAAACGAAAGGGGGGGGGGACCGACGGAGGGAGAGGGCTCATAAGCCGGGGGAGGGGAGGGGGACCAGGGCAGCCGCGAGAGGGAATGCGGAAAGAAGGCAGAGGAGGGAAATGCAGGAATACTCAGGGGAGAGATGAAACTGTAGAGAACCAACTGTCTCATGAGGTCGATCTTATAACACGTAACATGAGATCATAATTAGCCTGATTCTTACTGACCAACTGATCATTTAGAAGCCTATCATTATTACCAGTTAAATGTACCGTATATTCCGTCTCTTCAACTGTTAGTTATTAACAGGGTTTCCTTCACCAGTGGGACATTGATACATAGCAGTATAATGTAACTCATTACCAATAGTCCTCTGATGGCCTATCGTGGGACACATAGCTTCCAATGGTAGACAAAGGGTTCATCACATAGAAAATGTGTGGGACTATTGTAAAAGCTGATGAAGCGCACTATCAATACCTCCGTAATTTCGTAACTCTACGGGATCTAATCATCAAAGTGTGGCATTAGTTTGATATAGCATGCCTCGAGAAACTTATGGTCTCCCTTCCTCGCCGAACTGAGGCCGTGTGTGAAATCTAGAAGCGGTTTTGGAAGGTATTAGCGTGATGTCTCCTGAGGAGGGGTGACTAATTTCTTTCCGCTGTTCTTATTGAACTGTGCGGAACTGTCACGTGCACCATTATTAAAATCTTATCAACCCAACCTAAAAAATGGTTCAAATGGCTCTGAGCACTATTGGACTTAACATCTGAGGTCATCAGTCCTCTAGAACTTAGAACTACTTAAACCTAACTAACCTAAGGACATCACACACATCCATGCCCGAGGCAGGATTCGAACCTGCGACCGTAGCGGTCGTGCGGTTCCAGACTGAAGCGTCTAGAACCGCTCGTCCACAACAGCCGGCTCAACCCATTCTACATATCACAGTTTCACGCAGAGAATCCCTTCAAAAAAAATGGCTCGGAGCACTATGCGACTTAACTTCTGAGGTCATTAGTCGCCTAGAACTTAGAACTAATTAAACCTAACTAACCTAAGGACATCACACACATCCATGCCCGAGGCAGGATTCGAACCTGCGACCGCAGCGGTCACGCGGTTCCAGACTGAAGCGCCTTTAACCGCACGGCCACACCGGCCGGCGAATCCCTTCAGATAGTTGATCACCGAACAAGCAAATAAGAGGATAAATGTAAATAAATGCTAGTGAGTTAGCGGTACATTCATGTGATGTTCGAATACAGTATTAATTGCTTGTTGCTTGACTTAGACGCGTCGATTTATTAACTAGGCGTAACGTTGCAGACGACAGGGGATGGAACGAGCACTTGTATTGAAGGCTAACGGTCGACTACATTTTATTGGAAAAGTGTCGTACATCTATGAAGAAAATCAGTTACTAAATGACTGTAGAGGCTGTGTTTCACAATATTAGCGTGTTGGGGGCTGAGTAACTTTTTCCCGATAATCGTATATGCTGCGTATGTTGCTCTGATCGGAAAAAAATTAACGACGAGAATAGATAAACTAACATATTAATTACAAGGTGGAAATGAATGAAAGTGCAGGAGCATTTCACCAGTGGCCTCCCAGTCGTGCACAGCACAGGAAATTGGACATCACATCGCGTGACGTCAGCGTGAGTATATTGCCAAATGGTGCTGGCCCCGCAGCAGGAGGTAGTTGAAGGAACAGAAAAATACTGTGTGTCAATCATCGAGCACTTACGGTGCGGTTTGATGATCTTCTTCATTACAACGTGGCCCATAGACAACATTTGGATGAGTTTAGAGGGGAAGGATTGTAAGTAGCGTGAATAAATGTAAGCTATGTGTAAGGTGCATGAAGCGCACTTTGAATAAGAAAATGTTATCTGACATTGAAGTCAACGTAAAAGATTTGGTCGCCACCAACTCTAGCCACACGACAAATAAAAGGTTGGGCTGAGTCGGAAAATTACTTAATTTATTCATAAGAAAAACTCATAAAAGAACATTCATTATAAAGTCATTCATAAAAAATGGGATGTAATTATTAATATGATTCAGCCATTGTTCACGTGAATCAAATATTAAAATAAAGAGTGCGTGAACACTGTGCATAAGTGCAGCTTGCACCAACATCCCTGAAAACGAGATCTATTCTAAAGCATTTGTTTTAAATAAAAAGGGTATACTAATTATTGGACCTGTGCACATGGAAACGCTATGGATGGGCTAACAAGGAAACTACAAGCTAAATGGCGTAGGTAACGGAGACGTAACATCGGTACACTGGATAAGATTGGAGGCAAAATTATTTATTCCTTAAAACATAGATGTAAGGCACGTATACAACTGCTGTTGCCTGGTAACTAAGTACAATTGCTTGTGAAACGCTATACGTTTCACAACAGACTCGTGTGCCCACGTGGTTCACAGAGACAAATTTTAGTAGCATCAAACCACGCAGACGCGAGCAATTAACATTTTACAGAGGACACATTTGAATAGACAAAGGATAATGGTAGAGGGCCAACAAACGCTAATATTAACCCAAGTGGATGGTTTCCAAATAAATGAGACAAAGAAAATTCACAAAGGTGGAAAAATTACCAAAACTAGGAAAAGATTAGAATGTATGCACACGCAGTTGTAGGCTCACGAACATTCACACTGAACCGAGGGCGCTTAAACATATGCAACACCTTTGTGCTACGTTCTTCTTACGGATCAAAGTAAAGTCTGCATTACGAATCAAACTGAAAGTCTGCAAAAGCCTTGCATACCTTACTGCGATCCAGCAAAACAATCTTTATACGTTGAAACGCGAGACCAAAAACTAACAGCTCCCCTCTCGCTATGAGACAAAGCGCCACGCAGTTAAATCAACTCATCCTTCTTCGAATAGACTTCGGCTGCAGACCCTCGGCGAGCTGGAAGCACACTGACCGTCTCACACACTCCAACGTCTCCCACACGACCCCGTGGCCAGGAAAACCCAGAGATGAGGCTTCCGCCACCAACCTAACACCGGTAACTTTCACACAAGGAGATCAAACCTCTTTTCCTACCTGAAAACTACAAGGGCTGGCCATTCTGTACGACCACCGCTGATTGTCTGCAGCAGACTAAACCATCGTATAGGAAAATGAAACACATCCACATTCATTCACTCACGCATGCCAGAGAGTTCTGTATCACCGGAAAGCAAATAAAATGGAAATGAGAGGAGACTAAAGGGCATTTTCAGAACCAATGGGAAACGGGAGGAAGGACGAAGAGTGGCGAGTGTAGCCCACGAGTTTGGTATTGCTCACAGCGTTGTTTTACTTACCGTGGGGAGCGATCGGAACCACATGCACTGCTGCCCGAAGGAGAAGAGATGGTCGACCACGATCAGCTACAGTACCAGATGACCGCTACATTGTGCAGCGGGCAAGCAAGGTTCCACGTCAAACAACGGGTCCAATGGGAACCACATTTAACAGGATTACAAGACACACACAATCTCGCGCTTTATGGCAGCACGGCGACTGCATGGGGATGGGCTCTTTACCCGATAGCCAGTACGTTGCGTTCCGTTTATACCCACAAATCAGTGGAACCATCAGCGATGGTGTCAACAGCACAGTAAACGGATCAACGAAGAGTGGGGTTACGTGCTTTTCTCGGATGAGAGCAGTTTCAGTCCGGTAGTAATTCCGGACGTACTGAAATATGGCCAAAGGCTGTAACACGAAATAGAGCCAGGAACAATGTAGAACATGATCGTTTTGGTGGCTTAAATCCCATCGAACATGAGTAGGATGCGAAGGGGGACGTATTACAGCATATCAATACGCACCCATGACTGTCCAGTGGTTGTCAACCGCACTAGTGGAGAGATGGAAATTCCTACCACAAGAACTCGCTGTCAACCTTGTCACCAATATCAGAGTACGTTGCAGAGCATGCATTGCTCTCTGTGGTGATCACACACCCTTTTAAGATCCGGTTTCTCCCTTTCGTAATGACCAGGGGACCGTCGTAAGTCTCGGTGACTTCATTGTAATTATTTGTCTTTAAATGAGAGTGCCATTTCTGTTCATCTCTTTACGTATTTCTTTAGATTACCCTCTCTATTATATACTACGGCAGTTGTTTCTATGTATATTACAAGTTTCATCAGGCTATGTTCCATGCCAGTGACACATAGTGCAAATGTTACTTGGGTCTTTAACTTTTGAACACCAGTGTGTTTATGTATCGGACAGGTAAATTTAGATCTCTAATCCACTATAAGTATAGTATAGTCACTGTATGAACACAGTTTCTATTTACAGGATGCAGAAAAGAATTAAGATTCAAGTATCGAACATGCCTTTATCGGATGAAATAGACACATCAAACTACACCGATGAGGCAAAACATAATGACCACTGCCCACGAAAGCATAGAATGTCGCCTGGTGCTGCGGGCATGTCACGTGGAAAGGAAAGTGTACAATGGAAGCAGAGGCACTGAGCGAAGTGGCGCAGTGCTTAGCAGACTGGACTCGCATTCGGGGGAACGACGATTCAAATCTGGGTCCGGCCAAGCCGATTTAGGTTTTTAGTAATTTCCCTAAATCGCTCCGAGAAAATGCCTGGATGGTTCCTTTTAAAAGGTATGGTCGATTTCCTTCTCCATTCTTCACACAATCCGAGCTTGTGCTCCGTCTTCAATGACCTCGGTCGACGGGACTTTAAACCCAATCTTCCTTTTTTCTTTCAGTGGAAGCACAGACGACAGGGAAACATTCTAGCAACCATGCGGCCCGCAAACATCGAAAGGTACTCATATAAGCGACTCTGACAAAGGGCAGATTTTTATGACAGAGTGCGTGGGAATGAGCAGCTCTGAAATGGAGAAGCTGGGTGGCTATGTAAGGTGGTTGGTTGATGGTTAAACCACAAGTAGGTGATAAAGTGTTGGACCTCCAAGTCCCAGCATAGAACGTGGAGATCAGAGGCTTGTCCGCCCTGTAAAACGGGATAGCTGGCTCCCTGTGCCAGATCTGACGACACGGCACAATGTTCGTATAGGCGCAAGTTTTTGGGAGCAAACCGTTCAGCAGAAATTGCTGAACATGTGTTACCATATTGACTCAACGACGTTATCAGTTACTATTACAGTGGGTACACCATCTTTGAGACTGAACCATGAACCAATGAAGACGTGTCGCCTGCTCGGATAAATTGCGTTTTTTTATTTATTTTATTTTATTTTATTTTTTTGTTACAACAGGTCAATAATCGTGTCCCAGATACGCCGCCATTCACACGAACGGCTGCACGAAACATGTACCTCGCCACGGACGCCAGCAGGTGGGGACAGTATCATGCTATGCGTGGCATTCATCTGGACTTTCACGTGTCCTCTGGTCGCACTCGAAGGCACCATGACAAATGTGGATCACGTGAGCATAATTGCGGACCAACGGTATCCGTTCATATTTGATGTCTTCCCTGACGGTGGTGCCATCTTCCGGCAACATGAGTGTCCACGTCACAAGGCCAGAATTGTGCTACAGTGGTTTGTGAAGCACTATAATGAACTCCCGTTGATGCCTCGGGCACCAGATTCGCCTGGTATGAACCCGATGTAACATGCCTGGGATAGTGTCTGACACAAGCTCCATGACAACAAATCATCGGCCTATGATTTATGAAACTGCATATGCGCCTGGTGACTCTGGAAACTTTCCATGAACTTGTCGAATTCGTGCTACGCAGAATATATCTAATTTACTGGAATTGTGTGATCTTTTGCGAAGACACAAGGTGCCACACACTTCCAGAAACCTACCAAGAATTTGTGAATCCATGCCATACAACCTAGCTGCTCAATTGCGTAGACCAGCGTACTATCACGTAGGTACCGCTAATGATTCGGTCTACCATTGTATGTTCAGCAGAGGCAAGAGTATCAATGCGTGTGCCACGGGGAACATTTTGGACGCTAATGTAGCTAAAAGACGTGTATGATTTATGACAGAGATTGGGACTTGGAGGTCCAACACTTTATCACCTACTTGTGGTTTAACCATCAACCAACCACCTTACATAGCCACCCAGCTTCTCCATTTCAGAGATTGCTTACTGCTCCCTACAGGAAAGCATCGTCACTAAATTATGTCCCTAAAAAATGCAGCACGAATATGAGGTGTGTTAAAAATAAGAGGTACGAAATAATACTGTGGTTATAGTTGAAGTCTTTATTCAAAATTAAATCACCACAGGCCGAGCACAACTATCCCAATGATTGATGAGCTGAAGAGTTCCCTGTTCCCAGAGATCCTGTGGCTGTGACAGGAGCCAATCCTCCGCTGTGTCCTTCAGTTCGTTGTCTGAGTTGTAGCTGTTTTTCTAGCGGCCCAAACACATGGAAGGTGCAGGGTGATATGTCCGGGCTGTAGGGCGGATGATCAAACTTTTTCCACTTGAACTCGATCATCACACTATGTGTGGCCTTGGAGACGTGTGGACGGGTGTTATCGAGGAGCAGTATTACTCCCTCACACCTTCGTGAGCAGTCCAGGCCGTTTGCTCTGATAGAACGTGCGGGGGGTACGGAGTGCCTCACAGTACACGTCATGGTTAATGATTTCTCCGTGCTCGAGAAATTCGATCAGCATCGGACCTCGGACGTCGTAAATGACGGTGAATATCATCTTACCTGAGGGTCACAGCTTTGAATGTTTTAGGGCAGGTGACGACACACGCTTCCCGTCCATAGACGTATTAGTGCGTTATCCCAGAGCGGCAGATACAAATTTCAACCGGTTTGGTTGTTACAACGTTTCGTACATTTTCATTTGATCAATCCTTATACGTAGTCTTCTTACCTGAACACTGAAAAATGGCTCTCTTAAAATGTTGATAAACGCAATATAATTCTCATGGCTCAGAGGAAAACTCGACAGCACGCGATTTCAAGTTCAGATATAAGCTTCTGGTGCCCGCGATGATCTCTAAATTTTTAATGGTAATATTACATCGTGAAGCTATGTGAGGTGAGCCAGATACGTGAAATAAGTAGCGGAGACAGCGAAGGAACAAATTAGATTTGTTAGCAGGGATCTGTGAAAACGTGATACACCCGTAAAGGAAACCGCGTAGACGACAAGAGTGACAAATCCTAGAGTACTGAGTTAGGAGTCTCGCTTTCGTATGTGTTATCGCAGACAGCAAACTACGAATAGTTTAGAGACGCTACGATCGTAGCACATCACTAATGACTACGCAGAAAAGTTATGAATATTATCAGGAAACTTCAAATAGAATCTTTGGAAGAAAGGTGACGTTGGGTAAATTTAGACGACCGGTATTCGAGGAAGACTGTGCAAGATCTCTGCTGCCTGCTTCATAAGTGGCCCGCTTTCTACATCTACGTCTACATCAACATCTACATTGATCCAGAAAGAGATTTTCACTCTGCAGCGGAGTGTGCGCTGATATAAAACTTCCTGGCAGATTAAAACTGTGTGCCCCACCGAGATTCGAACACGGGAGCTTTGCCTTCCGCGGGCAAGTGCTCTACCAACTGAGCTACCGAAGCACGACTCACGGCCGGCTCTCACAGCTTTACTTCTGCCAGTACCTCGTCATCCCCCAGGCTGTGGCTAAGCCATGTCTCCGCAATATCCTTTCTTTCAGGAGTGCTAGTTCTGCAAGGTTCGCAGGAGAGCTTCTGTAAAGTTTGGAAGGTAGGAGACGAGGTACTGGCAGAAGTAAAGCTGTGAGTGCCGGCCGTGAGTCGTGCTTCGGTAGCTCAGTTGGACGGCAGTCTGCGTTCGGCAGGGCAGCAGTGCGCACCGCGCTCGGCCGTCCACGCCGCTGCGCGCGGAGTGTTTTGTTTACTTCCTCGTCAAAGCGCTTCTCAGTCGAACAAGCTGTAATGGCCAACTCTTACAGGAAGAACACACTTAAGTTCACCTTCTCAAACGAATACGCACGACCCAAAGCACTGGCCGTCGAACGCTTCCTACGCGAAGACGTGAAGATCCCGCGTGACGAACTCATCGGCATACACCTATCGATCATTAGCAGCGTCGTTTATGTTAAGATGACTTCCGACGCTGCCTGCAACGAGATCATTCAAAGGACGCGACACGGACTAAAATTTCGGCACTCCGACGGAAACGTCGGGCCTGTGGATGTCGACCATGCAGGACTTGGCCTTCGGACGATCCGTGTATTCGAACTGCCTTTCGAGGTGAATGAAGATGAAGTCATCGCGGCGCTAAGCCCGTTCGGAAAAGTCCAGAGCCACGTAGCCGAGACATGGGCACAGTTTACGACGTATCCGGTGCTTAATGGTGTGAGACAAGTCCGAATCGATCTCAAACGGCACGTTCCCTCGTACATTTCTATCGGCGGCTGCCGTGCGGTGGTCATTTACGACGGACAACCTCGAACATGTTCCGGTTGTGGCAAAGAAGGCCACGTCCGTAATGAATGCCTGCAACGCCGCATCACTCAACTAAGGCCCGACGATACGAACACCGACAGGACCACGACCACCCTTCCAGTCACCTATGCGGCGACACTGCACGTCCAGCCTTCACAAGGCGCCGTTCATGAGCGTCTCTCTGGTCCGATACACCCGGAGGCGTCCCAGCACCTTGACACCGGCGATGCCGCCCGTGAACACGTCCAACAGCCGGACACACCCACGCTAGAAGATCACAAGGATACCAATGAGACTGTTCTGGAGAATGAAGACCGCATCATATCACCCGCGGCTTTTGTACCGGAACGACGTGAATCTCTTCCTTCCTCCGACACCGAAACTCATTGCCGAAAGCAGAAGTCGCCCAAACGACGAAAAAAACGCCGCAAGACATCAGACTCGACCATTGAGCCCCCTCCGCAGGACGAAGAGATGCCACATCACTCCGACGGAGAACACGATAACACTTTCTCCTCTGCCACGGAGACGCGTCATCCACAAGACGGTGAACCGTCCAACACAGATCGTGCGCAAGCCCTGCGCCCAGAAGACATGGAGCATAGCACGCCTGTTGTCACCGACGCCATTGAGCCGACTCGGCCAGAGCTGCCACCTCTCGCCGATGTCAAACCTGTCGGACACCTTTCATGGGCGGATGACACGGATTTCCCACCTCCTTCTGATGCGGAAATGAGATCTGTTTCTCCGTTAGACCAAAACTAAAATGGGGGAAGTTTCTACGGCGACTCCTGCGACATCTATGGACTTCCAGCATCCACCACAACAATCTTCACCAGCTACGAACCTATCGGCACCACGGATCTCCCATCAGGCGTACCGAATAGCTACTATCAATACTAATAATATCGGCTCCCACGCTAAACTTCAACTGCTCCGTGACACGCTAAGAGCAGCGGACATCGACATCGCCCTATTACAAGAACTGAGGACAGCGACTTGGACTGGGTGTTATGGATATGAGACGTACGCCGCCCCTGCAGCTATGGAACACACAGGCGCAGCCATCCTCCTCCGAGAAGGAATTGCAGTTTCCGATGTCGCATACCTCCCAACAGCGCGAGGGGTGGCCATAACAGTTGAAGGACTCAAAATCATCAATCTCTACGCCCCATCGGGCACTGACAAACGGAGGGATCGCTCCCAGTTCTACGCAGAAGATATCACGCCTTTATTCCTCGGTCGATACGATCATCTCATCGTAGGTGGAGATTTCAACTGTGTTCTCGAGCGCACAGACCAATACCCCCATTTCACCACATGTCCGGAACTTCGCTTCCTCGTCCGCCGCCTTCGTCTCCTCGATACTTGGCGAGTGGTCCACGGCGACCGCCCGGGGTATACACACATCACGAGCCACTCCGCCAGCCGACTCGATAGAATATACATCTCTGACGCTCTGAAATCAGTTCTCCTCGACGCGGAACGTTGGCCGTCTGCCTTTTCGGATCACGACATCTACATCTGTACTATGAACCTACGTCGACAATCTATATGGCGCAGTGCAGGACCTTGGAAACTCAATGTCGCGCTGCTGCAGGACCCTGAATGTCGACAACAGGTCTCCGACACGTGGCACACCTGTGTTCAACGCATTATGCGTTATGAGACCACACTGCAGTGGTGGTTGCTGTGCGCCAAACCGGCCATCCGACGCACATTGACACACTATGGCAGAGCCAAAGCCAGGTGGAATCACCATACAACTGATTTCTACTATAGCGCTCTACGTGAACTCATGGAACATCCTCCATCCCCGGATCGCCTCAAAGAAGCTCAACGCACCAAGGCAAAGATTTTATCCTTGACCAGATGCCGTCTAGAGGGAGCCATTGTCCGCGCCCGCAGCCAAGACAGGATTAACGGTGAAGAACCTTCTATGCATCATGTTGTTCAAAACGTTCGTCGACGCCGATAGGCTTTAATGACAACTTTAGACTTACCTGATGGACGACGGCTGACTTCGCAAGCTACCATTGCGGGTGCATTCACAACGCACTATAGACTTTTCTATCAAGAAGTACCTGCCGGTGCAGAGGCCATTGCTGAGGTTGCCCAGGAGACACTTGGTACTCTCAACGCAGCAGCTGCAACCCTCCTGACTGCTGAAGTGACCACCGACGACGTCCAAGGCGCTGTGGCCAAGGGGTCTCTGAATCGATCTCCCGGCCCGGATGGTTTACCTCTCGAATTTTACAGAACCTTCCAAGATTTGATGATGCCACGATGGAGGGACATGTACTGGGAACTTTTGTCCGGCGCGGCGAACCCGCCACCAATGTTCATGGAAGGCTTACTTGTACCAGTCCCGAAACCCGCAGGAGGAACACGACTCGACAGTTATCGGCCGATCACGTTACTCAATTCGGACTTCAAGATTTTCACACGCCTTCTAGCAGTGCGACTTAAACGTGTCTTACGGGACATTGTTTCCCCCGAACAAACATCCTTAGGCGGCGATCGTAATATACAGACAGCCCTCAGTGAGTATCGAGATGTGATCGCTGTGGCAACACACTCGCGACTGCCAGGCGCTTTAATCTCCATCGACTTCAAACAAGCGTTTGACCGCGTCAATCATGCATTCCTCAACGCAGTGATGGACCGAATGGCAATTCCCCCGACGTTCACGCAAGTGATTATGCGGCTCCTTCGTGGAGCAACGTCCAGACTTCTCGTCAACGGCAGACTTACTGAACCTATACGGATTGAACGTTCAGTACGGCAGGGTTGCCCTTTGTCGACGGTGCTTTATGCCATTGCGATGGAACCACTCATTTGCGGATTACGGCGACGTTTGACAGGTATTCCACTCCGGGATCATATGTTCCGCTGCCGAGCTTACGCGGACGACTTGGCCCTCGTCGTACGTTCAGCGGCTGACGTACAAGCTGCGATGCAGTGGATTACCCGTTACAGTGCAGGGGCAGGGAGCGCTATGAACGTGGCAAAATCATGCGCCATGAAGATCGGCCGCGGCCTTCCCGCGGACAGCGTAGTTCCATTTCAACTGGTGGACACCCTTCGTTGTCTCGGATTGGTGTACACGCGAGACATTCGCCGCACCTCGGCGATCAATTTTCGGGCGCTGCTGCAACGCATCCGGGCCAGCATACAAAACCACATACTACGCCCGCTGAATATGTGCCAGAGAGTCACCTTCGTCAATACCCATCTGGCAGCTCGGATACCCCATATAGCGCAGATTCTGCCCATCACTGCGACAATGGCGGCCAGGTTACAGGCGGCATTCGGCTATTTCATTTGTTCTGGACACATCTTCAAAGTCCAGTATGAAGCTCTCACCTTACCGAAGCGGGACGGTGGCCTCGATCTGGTTAATGTGAGAGCCAGGACTACGGCACTTTACACCAATACTATGCTCCGGTTATGGAAAAGCCAAAATGCTAGTTTTACTGGAATGTTGACCACCGAGCTCGCACCTGTTTCGCGACGACCACCGACGTCTTTGGCACACATCCCACCTCCGATGTCACATATCGGCCGTTTCTTTTTGGAGTACAGCTACATATGCACCGAGCTCCCCAGGACCAGGAAGACGACCACCCGCGACATCTACGGCCTTCTCCGAAAGTCTCCACCCCGCAACCCCGTCGAAACACGTCACCCCCAGGTTTCATGGCCTACAGTTTGGAAAACGATCCACCAACCATATCACACCACTGATACCACCTCTATGTGGTATCTTCTCGTCAACGGCAAGTATACTACACGACAGAAACTGCATCGCATCGCACTGGTGGACTCACCCCTGTGCCTCAAGTGCAATGTCGAAGATACGGATTTACATCGTTTTGAGTGTGGGTCAGCAGCAGCTGTCTGGACCCTCGTACAGAAGATTGTGGCTTTCTACCTCCGAGTACCACCACATCACGTTTCTCCCACAATGATGATATATCCAGACACGACCTACTTTCCATCGGCTAAGTGGCACGCCATCACATGGATCAGTGGCATGGCTGTCAACTACCTCTTCCGGGACGACATCGTCGATCCGGCGGACTTTTGGACACGCCTCCAAGTACATCACCACACCCTTCGCCGGCATCGACACTATCGGGCCACTTTCGCGAACTATTTACAGAGCATTTTCACCAACCCGCCACAAAGCTGGAATCTCAACGAACCGTGCCAGCCAAGACTGGACGATCCCACGTTCCCCTTCAATGGTCAATGATAGAATGCATTTTGTTCTGCTTGCGCGCCAAAGTGGAGCCTGGCGCGGAAAGTATTCCTATTTTATTTCACTTCTCTTTTCTTCTCCTCTTCTAAATTTGTTTTTCTCCTTACACATGTTTATCCTTTTCACACATAGCTTTCTATCTGCAGCCTATTTGTTTTCTTTCTCTTGTGCTACCAAAAAAAAAAAAAAAAAAATTGCTGCTGATGGTGAGACTGTATACTCATTTATGTTAAACAAAAAAAAAAAAAAACACAAGAAGACCGTTGCGGAAATATTTGCAAAGGATATTGTGTTATTTTATGAAGAACGTCGTCTTTTATTTTCTTACCCAAGAGGTTTTTATTTTTTTTCTTTAAAAAAAAAAAAACAAAAATAAAAAAATAAAAAAAGTTGATAGAGCACTTGCCCGCGAAAAAAAAAAGATGGATAGAGCGTCCGCCATGTAAGCAGGAGATCCCGGGTTCGAGTAAAAAAAAAAAAAAAAAAAAAAAAAAGTTGGTAGAGCACTTGCCCGCGAAAGGCAAAGGTCCCGTGTTCGAATCTCGGTCGGGCACACAGTTTTAATCTGCCAGGAAGTTTCATCTACATTGATACTCTGCAAATCTTATTTAAGTGCCAGGCAGAGGGTTCATAGAACTACATTCGCAACAACTACCTATTATTCCGATCGCGTTGTAATGGTTCTCTATTTACCTGACCATTACGGCACTCCAACCCCAGTTCTCGATACCAGTAATATCGTACTACTTTTCTGCGAAGTAACAGACATATTTTTGTGACAATATTCACATTTGGTTTTATTAATGTTTAGGTACTGCGATGTATCGATATATTACAGTGATATGGTTCTTGTGTGTATTCATTTATGTGAGACTGTCAAAATTTTTTTACTTACTTGTAACCGATTTGGCGCGAATGCGCACAGAGCAGTCTTTGTTTCACTTTGGCAGAAGTTAAGTTGTTATTTCGCTTTGTAAAAGAACAGTCAAGTCTTGTGTTTGGTTAAAGTGGAAATTAAATATATGAAGATTGATAAAAAACTGTTTTCTTGATGATGTGACAATTAAGAACAAGTATATGTGAATTTACAAGAAGTTTAATAAAAATGTCGATCGTGAACACCAAGTCATACCATTGTTCTGATCTGGGATTGTTTGATCATTAAGAATTTCCTGAAAGACGCATTTGTTAGGTCTTCAAATATTGCTAAAATACGGATCTGGACATTCTAGCAGTCAAAGTGGAATCACCCTAGAGTCAACAAGATGAGCCATAACAACTTCGACGAAATCTAAGTGGGAATCCATTCAAGTTAAGTGCCAAATTAATGACTTTTTTACAGTGACCTCATTATTTCCATTCTGACGATACCATCCACAGTCAATAGCTATGTTGTTGCCCGATAAAGCGAACATATGCTGCGTGAGCAACATTATGAACCGGATTTCTAACCTACTTTGCAAGTGGTGGTATTGTTAGAACGTACAGCGCGCGGAAAAAACGAACACATATATCTTTCCGTGCTATCTCTGATTCCCCTTAGTTTATTATGATGATCGTTTCTCCCTGCGTAGGTCGGCGTCAACAAAGTATTTTCGCATTTAGTGAAGAAAGTTAGTGATTAAAATTCCGTAAGAAGATTCCGCCGCAACGAAAAACGCCTTTGTTTTAACGATGTCCACCCAAAATCCTGTATCATTTCAGTGACACTCCTCTATTTCGCGATAATACAAAATGTACTGGCCTTCTTTGAACTTTCTCGATGTACTCCGTCAGTCCAATCTGGTGTGGATCTCACACCGCCAGCAGTATTGTAAAACAGGCCGGACAAGCGTAGTGGAGGCAGTCTGTTTAGTAGATCTGATACATTGTCTGTGTCCTGCCAATAAAACGCAGTCTGGTTAGCCTTCCCCAGAATATCTTCTATGAGTTTCTTCTAATTTAAGTTGTTCGTAATTGTCATTTCTAGGTATTTAGTTGAATTTATTGCTTTTAGATTAGACTGATTTATCGTGTAACCGAAGTTTAACTGATTCCATTTAGCGCTCATGTGGGTGACCTCACACTTTTCGTTATTTAGGGTCAAGTGTGAATTTTTGCACCATACAGGTATCTTTACTACATTGTTTTGCAATTTGTTTTGATCTTCTGGCGACTTTATTAGTCGATTAACGACAGCGTCATCTGCAAACAAACTAAGACGGCCGCTCAGATTGACTCCTGAATCGGTTACAGATTCGGAACAGCAAAGGGCCTCTAACACTACCTTGGGGAACCCCAGAAATCACTTCTGTTTTACTCGACGACTTTCCGTCAATTACTACGAACTGTGACCTCTCTGACTGGAAATCACGAATCCAGTCACATAACTGAGACGATTCCATAAGCACGCAATTTCACAACAAGCCGCTTGTGAGTTACACTGTCAAAAGCCTTGTGAAAATATAGAGATACGGAATCAATTTGAAATCCCTTATCAATAGCACTAAACACTTCGTGTGAGTAATGAGCTAGTTGTGTTTCACAAGAACTATGAAAATGAAACTTCCTGGCAGTTTTAAAACAGTGTGCCGGACCGAGACTCGAAGTCGGGACCTTTGCATTTCGCGGGCAAGTGCTCTACCAAGAGCGATGTTTTCTAGGTGAGTGTTGACTGTGTGTTCGCCACGAAAATAACATAATTCAGATTTTTGCAACGCTCGGAAGTATTTAGACAGTAATTTTTTCCCTCGAATCACACTGGCATAGAACAGGAGAGAGAGCAATGTTAATATTGCTGCTCAGCGTAGTGGCTTGTGGTGTACATGTTACCGACCAACCGTGAAATACGGCGTTTAACGGAATGCCTAGAGGATATATTGAATAGCAAAAATCATGAAGCAGGGTACAGAGTACATCTTATTTCTTTCACTAAGACTTATTCTTTTCAAAATTAAAAAAAGAGCCACTCAACGTATCAAGGTAAATTGGTTTTTTATTGTTATTAAGGTTACACATGGCAGATATGTTCTGAAAAATATACAGTTCAAATGTCCACGACGTCTTTGGAAACATGGACGCACACGATTGCCCCAATGATTAGTTACTCTGTCGAACTTTAGTGGTGTTTATGTCCGCGCTAGCCTGACGAAAGCTCGCCTCCAAATGTTCCAAAGTTTGTGGCTTGTCAGCATAGACCTGCGCTTTCATCTAGCCCAAAAGAAAAAAAAAATCACACGACCGTGGCTGCCAATTCCCTGCTCCACATCTTGAGATGATCCGGCCGCCAAACTTCTCCCTCCAAGCATAGCATCAGTTGTGTGGCACGTAGCACTATTCCGGTGGAACCACATGTTTTCAATATCTGTGGTCTCACGTTCTGGCTACAGAAATTTGCGCAGAATGAGTTTGTAGCGGTTGCCATTGACTGTACAGGCTCTTCTCTCAACATCTCGACAGCAATAAGGTCCAATGCCGCCGCCACGCTATAAACCGCACTACACAGCGAGTTTTTCTGAATGCAATGGCACTTCATGGAACGTTTGTGGATTCTTCTAACTCCAATAACGACAATTTTGCGTACTGGCGAAGCCAGTAAGACAAAAAGGCGCTTCGTCTGTGAAGATTATTTTTCCACTAAAATACACTGCTGGCCACCGTAAATGCAACACCAAGAAAGACAAGAGGTAGCACAACAAAATTTATTTTGTAGATAACATGTTGACCAAGTATCAAATGATTACGTTTACAGACGTCTGTGACATATGGTTCCTGCCAGAATCAGTAGCCAGAGTAGCCGCCATTGTTGGAGATCACCGCTGCCACACGTCTCGGCATTGAGTCAAAGAGACGTTGGATGTGTTCCTGGGGTACAGCAGCCCAAGCAGCTTCCACACGTTGCCAAAGATCATCTGGTGTGGCAGCTGGGGATGTAATTTGGGTCACTCGTTGAGCAACCATGGATCACATGTTTTCTATCGGCGAAAGATCCGGAGAGCGAGCCGGCCAGGGAAGCAATTCAATCTGGTTATTGACGAAGAACCTTTGGACAATGCGTGCCACGTGTGGTCGCGCATTATCCTGTTGAAATATGGCTGTGGCCGAGCCCTGAAGGTAAGGAAGGACAACTGGCTCCAGCACCTCGGATATGTAGCGCCGGCTATTTAAAGTACCGGCAATGCGTACTAGAGGCGTGCGAGAGTAATATCCAATAACGCCCCATACCATAATACCCGGTGCAAGACCAGTGTGGCGGTGCATAATGCAGCTGTCCAGCATCCTCTCTCCACGGTGTCTCCACACTCGAATCCGACCATCGTGGTGCTGCAGACAGAAGCGTGCCTCGTCAGTAAAGACAACGTCATTCCATTCTGCCGCCCACATCCGTCTGTCATCACACCATTGGCGACGGAGACGTCTGTGGTTCTGCGTCAATGGTAGACGAAGCAATGGACGTCTTGCGGACAGACCACTCTGCTGTAAACGGCGTCGAATGGTACGCGCAGACACTGGATGATGCGTTACAGACGCAATGTGCTGTGCTATGGTTCGGGATGTCACTGAGCGATCCGTCACTGCCATGCGCACAATTTGCCTATCAGCACGTGCAGTGGTGCACCGAGGTGAATGCGATCGACCACGTCGGTCCGTCGTACCTCCTGCATCCAACGGTCACATATCCGCATTACAGTTCTTTGGTTTCGTCCAACACGACTAGCGATTTCTCTGTATGATAATCCACAATCTCGGTAAGCCACTATCCTTCCTCTGTCGAACTCGGATACTTGATCAAAAAATGTTCGCTGTTGTCTACGAGGCTTAACTGATCGTCTTGTGAAAAAACCACAAGGTAAACACACGTGCCGAACGTACAATCGTCGAAATCGCCAAGCCTTAAATGGCGCTATGAGGTGGCGCCACAGGCGCGCGTGATGTGCGTCTGCGCTGAAATTATAATCAGTTGCATATCTCATCGCTGCAAACTCATGGTGTAAATTTCACTTGATTCGGATGCTTCCTTCAGGGTGTTGCATTTACGGTGGCCAGCAGTGTAATAGTCAACTTCCAACTGCTGTACGTCCAGTCAGCGAACTCACGACGCAATCTGTGATCCTCTGGCTTCAATTCTTGAGTCAGTACTACTTTTCATGGGTGCAGGCCCAAAATCTTTCGCAAGAATCGCCACGTTGATGTCTCAGATAGCCACAATCGTTGAGATCGTCCCGAAACTGGCACATTCGGCTCTTTCTCAATGCTGGCCGCTATAGCTGTGACATTGTTCTTACTTCGCGCTTTACGTTGTCTTCTTGGTGGCTTCTGGTCGTGTAGAGTGAAATCCCGCTCAAACGTGGCCACAGTGTGGCGTATAGCCTGGATAGAGAAACGATGATGGCAACCCAATTCTCAGATGAACAAACGACGAGCACCCACAACTGAGCCGCCACTTTGGTAGATTTTTTAAATGATTTCTAAACGTTCAGGAAGCGTGCGTCACTGCGCGGCGAATCGACAAATTGTGTTGGATATTTTTACATCTGGAAGTGCATAAAAAATATTAGAAACTCGAAATTACGATTTTAAAGAGTACCACTCTTTACGAAAGCCTCTTTATTTTGACAGTGTAAGATCCACAGATGTCATTATTGTAACAGTTTCAGTACAGTTTGGCCGGAGTTCAGTTGTATCAGAGTCCCACTTTCGCTAAAATGGAGGCTGCACGTGATGATTCTGAAAATTTATCGTTAATGATCGTGCAAATGCAATGAAACAAAGTTTTTGTAGAGATTTACAGACAACAAAGAGTAATTCTTCAAGAAACAGTGTTTTTCTAACAGGCGTTCACTTTAAGGAAATAACAATGGGCGCCAATGCGCATAAGAGTGTGGGAAAGAAACAACCTCGTCATCATTGCTTAATGAAAGAAATACAGTGTAATGTACTTACAGGGAACACAGAAACTTATACAAACGCTGAAGGAAATATGTGATGGAACCAAATTTTACGTACCAGATGGTGAGTTGTTGAGCATACTTTATGAAACATATTGTTGTATTGGCTGTGATGGGCGAGGCAGGATGTTAAAGAAATTGTCTACCAGGTAAATTAATATAACACATGGCACAGAGCTTTTCATACACATCTGTGAAGCCTGCCAGCAATCTACCGGGACAAGGATCTGTGAAGTGCATGTGCAAAAATACGTAATTGCTAGAACTGCTTGTATGTGAAGAGGAAAGTTATTTGCGATTCAAAATGTCATTTCATTTCTCCTTGCTGTAATAAATAAAGCATAAAAGAGATACGTAAAGTTTTTTTTATATATGTAAAGGTTTCTTTAAATTGCCGCTTCCAGTCACAAACTTTGTCAACTATTGTATTACTTATTTATTTAGCGACATGTTTCGAGGGTTAAACCTCATCTTCAGGCTAAATGGCATTACAAAAACAACTTTACAATAAGGTCATACTGATATTACATAGCCGTTTCGTAAATGCTTTGGTCATCCAGTGGAAGAAGAGAAAATTTAGTAAGAGGCGATGTCACTTTGGAAGCTGTACTGATGTTTGCACGAAAATGTTGTGTAATGGTCACTCACTTTATTCTTCTGGTGTGGCAGTCTCGTTGTGATGGAAATGGATACACCGCAACACATCACAACGAGAATGGCACGCCAGAAGAACCAAGTGAGTGACTATTACACATTTTCGTGCAAACATTAGTCCAGCTTCCAAAGTGACATCGCCTCTTACTAAGTTTTGTCTTCTTCCACAGGATGACCACAGCATTTACGGAAAGACTGTGTAATATCAGTATGACCTTATTGTAAAGTTGTTTTTGTAATGCCATTTAGCCTGAAGATGAGATTTAACCCTCGAAACATGTCGCTAAATAAATAAGTAATACAATAGTTGACAAAGTTTGTGACTGGTAGCAGTAATTTAAAAAACACTTTACATATTTCTTGAGACAGTCACGGTCGGAAAATGGTCAAAATGGCTTCAAATAAAAGAGATACATAATTGGAAGTTTAGATTCAGTTACTGCTTACTAAGCGTTTGAAATAATACAGGTTGACTCTTACAGAGAAGACAACAGCAACCGTCCACTTTTTACAATGTTATTTATTTATTTAAATAGCGCCGTTACCGGTTTCGAACCGAAAGTTCATCTTCAGACGGCTTGTTCACGTTAGGATACATTTTACATTAGCTTTTTTCCAAACGATGAAATTTCCTTGGGGTTTGGAAGCCATTCCGCACCCCCTTACTCACCTGATCTTGCACCCTCGGATTTTCACCTTTTCCGCTCTCTATCGAAAAACCTTCAAGAAACTTCCTTTCCTGATGAAAACGAGCCCCGAACATGGCTCGAACGAGTTCTTCGCGTCAAAACCATATGATTTCTACAGTCTCGCGGGACGGTGTGCCCGTGCGGTTCTAGGCGCTTCAGTCTGGAACCGCGTGACGGCTAGAGTCGCAGGTTCGAATCCTGCCTCAGGCATGGATGCGTGTGATGTCCTTAGGTTCGTTGGGTTTAAGTAGTTCTAAGTTCTAGGGGACTGATTACCATAGATGTTAAGTCCCACAGTGCTCAGAGCCATTTGAACCATTTTGTTTATTAAAGATATGATAAAACGCTACAAAGTTGTGCACTAACCCATTAATCAAGTCTTTATGACCGTCCTTAGTATGTTACTGTCTGTAGTTAGAAGACATCGTAGCGCTGTGTGAGCAAAGTGTAAAAGGCTCGCGGTAACGACGGAGAAAGAAAGAGAGAGAGAGAGAGAGAGAGAGAGAGAGAGGGAGAGAGGACTGCGCTGTCCAGCTCGACGCGACGGCAAGGCAAGGCGAGGCGAGGGCAATCCGTCGTCGTCGACGGTGGCGTTATATCGTCATAACTGAATCTCCGGCCGCTCGCAATTCTGCCTGCGAAGCCGGGAAGCGGGAAAGGGGATGCATTGTAACGTCGGGCGTGCCCCTGCTCGCGCCCCCTGCAGAGTAATTCAATATCAGCTCAAAGCTTGTCTTTGTGTACTCGCCAATAACACGAATATTAACCTAATTGGTATGCTCCATTACTGCTGCTGTGAGGGGTAGGACCGCGGCGGCGCGAGGGGTTGGGGGCAGCGGCTGCTGGGATTAGGCGCACGTTCCGGGCGTCGTTGTAGTTAATTAACTCGCTGGCAACTTCTACCCCTCCCTCGCCGCCCGCCGACGGCCGCTCTGACCCACCCCTCCCGCGCTCGACGCCCCCCACTACGGGCGTCCCTCTCAACCCTCACGCAGCGGCGGCTCGGCGCGTCGCGACCCGACGCTCCCCACCACTGCGCCTCGTTGCCTAGCGACGGTGGGAGTGGTCACGGCCGCGCGGACCAATGGCGCCCGGCCCGGAGAGCGTCGCGGACCAACCGGTGCGAAGCGTCGTCAGTGGCCATTTTTACAGACGTCGCCCCTACCCTTAGCAGAAGCTCCCTCCACCCTACAGCCGTGGACGACTTACCGAATGCGGTGTAGGGATCGTGGAGAGTTTGGGATGCGCGCACACAAGTGAAGAGGGCGCGCGAGTGTGTGTGCTGTGTATGTGTGTGCGTTGTCTCTGTTTAGAAGCAATTTCAGCAGCGACGAACGCGGGGCACGGTGTATCGTACGCTCTACCCCTTAGGGGACGACGGCACAAAAATCGAGGAAGGAACGAGAAAGAGGGCAGATAGGCTCGATAGCAAAATCTGCTCGTAAGAGATTCTCTTTTTTCCGTTTCTCGCGGCCACCACCGGTGCGGCCGGAAGGGGAGAGGGGAGGAGGGAGGTAGGGCGCAACTGTGGAGGGGAAGAGTTTCCCCCACCCCCTGCGGAAGTACGGATTGCAGCAACGAGCGACACAACCCCTTCAGTTGCTGCCCCTTAGTCGCTAGAGCTACACCGCAGATTGGTCGCGTTTGTACGGCCAAAGCCCATTCCTCCGGTACAGAGGCGGGAACTCCAGAGACGCTAGGGTGCCCACGCCTACCCTCCCTCTCGCACCCACCGACGGCCACGTATTCAGCACCAGAGAACACCAGTCGCTGGACAGGTCCGTGGCGGGTGGTTGACAGATCGGCGACACAGACGCGGGTTCAGAACGTCTTTCCCTCTCTGGGGGACCTGCGATGGTTCAGTAGCGGCCTGGTGCGTTGCTCTTCGGCGCCACTTGACGATGGACAAGCAGAGGCTGCAGGACCCGAGGGGCAGCAGAACGTCCTTCCTCATCGAGGACATCCTCTTCAGGCCCAAGGCGACTCTCCCGCAGGTAAGGACCACGTGGGAGGCATTGCGCTTGCTGTGTGTCAGTCTCCATCACGCTGTAAACAACCGCAAGGCTTATTTCTATTGTCATGTTGCTGGACTTGCTTTCTAGTATCATGAACCACCTGAAACTTGCAGCACTCCTGATTCCTACCTCGTGAGTCCAAAAATTTTGAGATGGATTAGTAATAAAAGTTAAGGTGGTGGCTGGTAATGCTTCTAGTATTCTACGACGTCTCACCCACACATGAGTATAGCGCACACAATGTTCATACCATCGCGAGAAACTGCCAGAAAACTCATTTGAAATGCTGTTGAGCTCTCATGTCAAACTGGCTTGAACGTCGGTTATGTCGTGACAGCGCTGACTTCGTCATGTGAATTTTTGTTTTGTGGTAGATTCGTATTGATAACGCGTGTCTCATCACTCATTATGATTTTTTTTTCCTGAAAGGAAATGCCCACCTTTTGCATTTCAATCAAATCGTGGTAGGCGTCTACGCGTCGTTGTTTTCTTTCGGGCGTAAGTGTAGAGAATGCCTTGAACATATGATTCAGACGTGCTGTTCCACTACGATTTGTGACACAACAACGTTCACACAGGGCGACCGCACGCCTTGTATTTAAAACCGCCTGTTCACAACTGACTGGACGGATTCGGATCTGCTGTTTACAGTAATTAGATCGAGCTGTCACTGCAGTTAACTGCGCTGACGTTGCTTGTATGTCAAGAATAAAATCAGGCTCGGAACCTTTTAGATGTACGGAGTATTTGGTGAAGGTACCCTGATGTTGAAATGAGCTTTTGAGCATTACTCAGAAATCCACACTTTTTTTTCCTCTGACCATTTACCTCTTGTACCAACCCACACATTGGTGGAAGAATTTTTGTTTTTAACGGAATGATGTAGCCTACGTTTTAGTGGTATTCTAAAGCTTTCGGAAACTCGAACAGTGACGTAACGCTCGTTAATGCTGGTATTAAAACTTTCCACAAAAATAATTTACAAATTTACATCTACACGATGTTCTTCATCCACGTCCCATTCGCGAAAGGAGCATGGGAACAACTAGCAGTAAACTTCGGTATGAGCTCTAATTTCTCTGATTTTTTCATCGTGGTCGTATCTCGGAGGAAGTAATACGTTGCCCGACTCTTCTTAAAATGTACGTTCTCTGAATTTCAGCAGTAACCTTTTCCGTGACACATGACACCTCTCCTGCAGTGACTGCCACTGGAGTTTGTAGAGCGTCTTCGTAACACCCTCGCGTGAACTAAACTATCTCTTGACGCAAAGCGCCGCTCTTACTTGGATCTTCTCCATCTGTTAATCCTACGTGGCAACGATCCCACACTGTTGAACAGCACTCAAGAATCGGCCAAACAAGTGATTCGCAAGCCACTTCTTTTACGGATGAATTACATTTCTGATATGAAAGAACAACCAGTCTTGATTGCAACACTGGAATTTTTATGTTATTTATCCTCCAACGACGCATTTTCATATGTGCCAATGGAAAAATGTGGTGTTAAGTACTCGTATATAGGATGCCGCGCATACAGATATCCCAGTAGGAAACAGCCGCGCTCAGAATTTGAAAAAACCTTATGTGGTGTCTGGTGCATAACATGAGAAATATACGACAATCGGCAGCTAAAACACATAAAAGCCCCTAGTGGGTAGTTGCCCTTGCCAATTTTTAAAAAAAAATTTTAAGGCCGTCGCGCGATACGCGGCGCCGTCAACATCCGCTGAAACAGGGTGTCACTACGTTGACGCATCACACAGTAAATACGCAGGAGGCGCAGTCGCTGATGCTCCCCGCTGTGCACATAGAATTACATTTCGTTATGATTCTTACAATTAGTCTCAACAGTGCATTTGTATTTCCTACTATTAATTTTATGTAGTTGCTCAGTTGTGGTCTCTCCGAATTCCTAGAAATCTTACGGTTGTTACTTTTTCCAGCGAGTTTTCGCCAGTAGCCTAATCGAATCGTAGTTGATTTCTCCGCCTATTTAAACGCTGTATGTCACATGTATTTACGCTCAGGGTCATCTGCTAGTCTTTGCACAAATGATCGATCCTCCGCTTGTCATTCAGCATTTCACTATAGTTTTTATTGACAATTGAACTCATCAATACAGCCAGTTCAAAATCACAGGGCTGCCTTTCGATAGAAACCGTGCAGCTATCTTTTCCACGTATTAACGACTATTTTAAACATGAATGACTGTGATATAAACGATAACACCACAGCCAAAGGCACAGCCAATTGTTGTTGTTAGTGTATAGATACCCCTCTGTTGTGGCTGTACCTACCGTACGCCTGTCTGAATCGTTGATGCACGCAAGCCACCCTACCACATCAAATATTGTGCAGTACTAATCATTTAACTTGTATATTATTATCCTGTAGCGGTTGTTTAACAAAAGATTTGATCGTCTACCGCCACCCCGTCTCCAAGCTTCTTTATCTGAAAGTTTGTTGTCAGCTGTCTCTCCTGCAAACCCCTACTATTTCTGAGATCCCGCTCTTCCTGGGTTTACCTCTTTCCTGACTCCCTGGAGCTCCCCATAATCATACTTTCTGAGGTATTCTTTGGTCATCCGTACGTGTAACACAACCTTACCACTCCGGTTGTTTCTTTTTCCATTCACTGTACCAATATCAAATATATTTCCGTCACTCCCTTAATGTCTTCAGTTCTTACCCGGTCCGTTATTGTAGTCTTGCAACACCTTCTCAAAATATGTTGCGCGGAGCTTTTCTTTCATTTTCTTTGTCCGTATCGACATTTTCTCCTATGTATAGTACAATATTTTCCACAAACCTTTTGTACAGGCGCTTCTTCGTAACTTTGAAAATATTCTCATCGTATAAAACTGGTTGTAGGTTCTTAGTTCTGACCTTTCCTTTCCATATTTTATTCAGTACATCTTCGACCTACCTTCCATCCGCTGTCATTGTGGCTCTTAAGTAGTTATATGAAGTTGTATTTTTAATAACTGCCTTCTTGGTTTTAAGTCATGCCCTTCCGCTCTTATAATCGTATACTGTTAATTTCTAACAGTTATTTCGATATCCCACTCCTCGAAATTCCTCCACTAACTTTTTGAATGTGCAGCTTATGTCTTCTTCAATCTCGGCACCAATCTCTGTTATCATTTCCTGCTAACAGAACCATACTTGGACATCTTATCCTCCAGGTTTTAAGGTTCTTATCAATATATGCCATAAACAACGTAGTAAATTTGCAACAAATCTGTCTCACTCCTTTGTCAACAGTAAATTCTCCCAAAAGATAGTTACCTCTTTTGAGACAGTGAGCATTAGCTTTATAAAGCTGTTTCACTACACTGAAATAATCTGCAGAAACATTTTTGTCTTCTATTGATTCCCACAGATATTTAAGTGGCACATTGTAAGAATCATTCTTCAACTCAATAAATATCATATGCCTCGTCCTTCCATGGTTTCTGCTAGCTGCTTGAGACAAAACACGTTGCCTGTGTATGATATACCAGCCCTACTCCCCTTTGTTCTTCCAAATCTTCTACCTGCTGTTCTATTCTTTGTTTTATGTTTCGTCTATACAGCCAACCCACATAACAATGATTTCCTACAATTATTGACATCTATTTTATCGAAGATATACTCTCCATCCACACATCTGTTAAATTCTTTTGCGAGCATTTCTGATGCGACCAAAGGGGAATTTTTCGCCATCGCTACGGGTATTCCTACATGGCAAGACGCATTGTTGTTATTCTAAACACGCCCAATAAACCTTGACACATACACTCCAGCGCGCGCCCGCGCATACACATAAACTCATGGATTATAATTTAAATCAAACTTTAAACTGTAGTTCTATGTCCAATTTATAAATGTCTAAATTCATTGTTTCCAAGAGTATCGGTAAACTGCAGGAAAGTTTGTATTTCATTTTAACCAAGCCCGTAATCAGACAATCCGATTCCTCACTATGTCTAGACCCAAAGTATATGTGACTGAACTCTTGGATGTCCCTGGAGTCGCAGTGTGCTGAAGACATCAGTCGTGTTTGAATTTGACTGTGGCAATGTTCATTGAAACCACTTCGTGTACTCTTTGTAAGGGTTTTACGTTTCACATCCCCGTTTAAACATTTGAACTTATTTCAGAAGCAATTGCCCCACACTGAAACAAACAAACATATCCTTCCGTCACCGGTGCAGCAGTGTTTGATAGAAACCTGTGATGATTTATGATATATGACAAACTGAAACAGTTGTCTGTGTCACTCATGTTCTTTACTGAACGTATACGATGGATTTCGAGAACTTTCATCCTCATCCTCTGGAGGATGCGGTGGTTTCGTTGTGTTTACCCCAAAAGAAGGCATCTCTTTTTGATTGCAGTCCGTGGTATAACGTCATTGTATAGTAATACCCTACAGTATGCGTCTTACTGAAAAAATTTGAAAAAAATGCAGGATGATATCTAGCTGTACTAATAAAACATGAGCGGTCTCTTGAGAAGAAGGTCTAAGGTGAACACTATCAAAAAGGAAAACAAATATGTTGCAGTGTAATAAAATTAAATCAGACGATGCTGAGAGAATTAGTTGAAAGACTTCTGCTATTTGTGCGGGAAACAGATTCGTGATAGATGAAGTAATGA
This sequence comes from Schistocerca nitens, assembly GCF_023898315.1. Classification (NCBI taxonomy): domain Eukaryota; kingdom Metazoa; phylum Arthropoda; class Insecta; order Orthoptera; family Acrididae; genus Schistocerca; species Schistocerca nitens. The sequence continues at coordinate 135,138,352 of NC_064622.1, read as the reverse complement.
TGATATTAAACGCAGACTGGTACCAACAAGAAAAGAGCTTGTGAAAAAGAGGACTTTCTTAACATCGAAAATAAATTCAAGGGTTAGGAATTATAAATTTTTTAAAGGTACATGTCTGGAGTGCAGCCCTGTGCTGTGTGTCAAATGTCAACGACAAACAGATCAGACAAGAATAGTATAGAAGCGCTGCGAGTGTGAAGTTACCGAGGACCGCTGAAGATTAGGTGTGTAGACCAGGTAACTAAGGAAGAGGTACTGGATGAATTCAGAAGGAAAGAAACTTATGGTACGACTCCACTAAAAGAAGGTACAGGTTGATAGGACATATTATTAGGCATCAATACAGCCAGTTTTCTAATGGAGAGGCAGACCAAGGCTTGATTACCGTAAGCAGTTTCAAATGGGCGCCATCTGCAGTAGTTATGCAGAGATGAGTACAGGCTTGCACGGAACAAACTAACGTGGAGAACTGCATCAAATCAGTCCCCGGCATTAAGACTAACAAATTACGCTACTGGCCACTAAAATTGCTACACCACGAAGATGACGTGCTACAGACGCGAAATTTAACCGACAGGAAGCAGATGCTGTGAGAGGCATATGATTAGCTTTTCAGGGCATTCACACGAGGTTGGCGCCGGTGGCGACACCTACAACGTGCTGACACGAGGGAAGTTTCCAACCGATTTCTCATACACAAACAGCAGTTGACCGGCGTTGCCTGGTGAAACGTTGTTGTGATGCATCGTGTAAGGAGGAGAAATGCGTACCATCACGTTTCCGACTTTGATAAAGGTCGGATTGTAGCCTATCGCGATTGCGGTTTATCGTATCGCGACACTGCTGCTCGCGTTGGTCGAGATCCAATGACTGTTAGCAGAATATGGAATCGGTGGGTTCAGGAGGGTAATACGGAACGCCGTGCTGTATCCCAACGGCCTCGTATCACTAGCAGTCGAGATGACAGACATCTTATGCGCTTGGCTGTAATGGTCATGCAGCCCCGTCTCGATCCCTGAGTCAACAAATGGGGACGTTTGCAAGATAACAACCATCTGCAAGAACAGTTTGACGACGTTTGCAGCAGCATGGACTATCAGCTCGGAGACCATGGCTGCGGTTACCCTTGACGCTGCATCACAGACAGGAGCGCCTGCAATGGTGTACTCAACGACGAACCTGGGTGCACGAATGGCAAAACGTCATTTTTTCGGATGAATCCAGGTTCTGTTTACAGCATCACGATGGTCGCATCCGTGTTTGGCGACATCGCAGTGAACACACATTGGAAGCGTGTATTCGTCATCCATATTGGCGTATTACCCGCCGTGATGGTATGGGGTGCCATTGGTTACACGTCTCGGTCACCTCTTGTTTGCATTGACGGCACTTTGAACAGTGGACATTACATTTCTGATGTGTTACGACCCGTGGCTCTACCCTTCATTCGATCCCTGCGAAGCCCTACATTTCAGCAGGATAATGCACGATCGCATGTTGCAGGTCCTGTACGGGCCTTTCTGGATACAGAAAATGTTCGACTGCTGCCCTGGGCAGCACTTTCTCCAGATCTCTCACCAACTGAAAACGTCTGGTCAATGGTGGCAGAGCAAATAGCTCGTCACAATACGCCAGTCACTACTCTTGATGAACTGTGGTGTCATATTGAAGCTGCATTGGCAGCTGTACCTGTACACACCATCCAAGCTCTGTTTGACTCAGTACCCAGGTGTATCAAGCCCGTTATTACGACCAGAGGTGGTTGTTCTGGGTACCGATTTCTCAAGATCTATGCACCCAAATTGCGTGAAAATATAATCATATGTCAGTTCTAGTATAATATATTTGTCCAATGAATACCCGTTTATCAACTGCATTTCTTCTTGGTGTAGCAATTTTAATGGACAGTAGTGTATTCTGTGAGGTGAAAACCCTCGAAACACATCAAGAAGCTTAATTATAAAACGTGACTTATTATGAAGGAAGGACTTCCGTCTGGAGTATGGAATCGTAATGACTACTGGAATGTACGAGGGGCTTTTAGTAAGTAATGTAACACATTTTTTCTCGGTCAGTTTCAGGTGAAAAATGCGGAATTTGTTGTGGGAGATTGTGGAATATTACCGCTTCAGCCCCAATGGTATCATGAAGTACCGACAGGTGGCGACGCTATACGCAGCCTTCAAAATGGCGTCTATAACCGGGGTGCATTCCACGAAGAGAGTTGTCATTGAGTTTCTTTTGGCGGAAAACGAAAGCTATTCCCGATACTCGTAGGCGCTTCCACAGTGTCTACGGAGACCTGGCAATGAACAAGAGCACGGTGAGTCGTTGGGCGAGGCGTCTGTTATCGTGGCAACAAGGTCGTGCAAACCTGTCCGCTCTCACGCGTGCCGGCCGGCCGGCCGGACACAGGTGACGCACCTTCTATGTTGGAACGTGTGGACACTCTCATTCGAGCAGATAGACGGATCACAATGAAACATCTCGCTGCACAACTGGACGTCTCTGTGGCTAGTGCTGACACACTCGTCCACCAATTGGGATACTCCAAGCCTGAGTGCTTCGCAGCCCAGCAGAAGGCATGAGCAACGAAGGACTCCGCGGGAAACAATACGTGGATTATGGGGAGCTTATTGATCCAACACGATACTGGTTTCGGCGTCGACCAGTAGAGTGGTACCATGCGGACATACATGCCCCACCAGTATTGTGGCATAAGGCGCCCCTTGAACGGATATTATGTTGGAAAATTTTTGGAAATTTGTGGTATGGTCTTATGGGACCAAACTGCTGAGGTCATCAGCTTACGCACTACTTAAACTATTGTATTGTATGTTAACCGGGGGCCTAGAAACGTCGGAGAGGCTCCGTCCCTGCCGCAGCCGCAGTGGTCCACAACCCCACGACGACTACCGCAGTCCACTTCACCCCTCTGCCGCCCCACACCGAACCACCCTTTGAGGGGTTATTGTGCGGTTCATCCCACGGTGGACCCTCCCCCCCCCTCCCCCCCTCCCCCCCTGCCCCCCTCCTCAGGGAACGTCTTACACCAGACGAGTGTAACCCCTACGTTTGCGTGGTAGAATAATGGTGGTGTACGCGTACGTAGAGAACTTGTTTGCGCAGCAATCACGGACATAGTGTAGCTGAGGCGGAATAAGGGGAACCAGCCCTCATTCGCCGAGGCAGATGGAAACCGCCTAAAAACCATCCACAGACTGGCCGGCTCACCGGAACTCGACACAAGTCCGCCGGGCGGATTCGTGCCGGGGACCAGGCGCTCCTTCCCAGTTCGGAAAGCCGTGCGTTAGACCGCACGGCTATCCGGGCAGGCTAACTTAAACTAAGTTACGCTAAGGACAACACACAAATACCCATGCCCGAGGGAGGACTCGAACCTCCGACGAGGGTAGCCGCGAGGACCGTGACAAGGCGCCCCAGGCCGCGCGGCTACCCCGCGTGGCGGATATTATGTCCAAAGGTAGAGTTTTGTAGCCGAAAGAGTGGCGAATAACATGTCGTATTGGAATCTTAAATAAAACTAGCCTGCTTTCATAAAAATGTATAGTATTTTCTATTGAACACCCCTCGTATTTCCCGTCTAGGTTGTAAAACTAAGTTGTTGCTTATCATTCATTACGCCACGCCATCTTCTGATGCTACTAAACCTTTGCACGCGAACACGTAGAGCTCACCGCGACCATTTCCGTCAGAATGAAGCTCATTGATTTAAAAAGTACACTACCATCACTAGGTGGCATGGGCCGAAATATGTATTTATTTATTTATTCGTGTCTGAAGTACCAGGACACAACTGTGCTGATTTAGAAATATACATATTTGTATACACCAGTAATTCAAAGTCATATAAACGTAATAAAATGAACACATAGGGAAAAGAGTAAGAAATCAATATTTACATAATACACACAATAGTAAGAAATCAATATTTACATAACACGCACAGGAGTAAGAAATCAATTTTTACATAATAAACACATCTACACTAGTTGTGCCCAGTATTTGGCAACACTTGCGAGGTGCCGGGGCTAGTAGTGTATTTATCACTAAATTCTACTAGAATCCACATGTGTAAATCATGCTCTAAGCCCCCCCTATTCTAACTCCGACTTTTGCTGTTGCACAAGGATAAAACAAATACGCGAACTGACTCTAATCAACCCTGCTAGTGGAGTAGAAGAGAGTTTGGCACCTGCAATAATTTAATTTGATAAATAAGTTAAATAAACAAAGGTTTCATTAGCATAGTGAGGAATGATAGGGTTGCTCTATTGATTAACAGAAAGAAAGTTCTGTCCAAAATAACAATATGATTTATTAAGATTAAACGCAGAATAGTAAAAGAGACACAGGAAATATAAAACATCAAATTGGCTAAAATTGGAGATTCATACAAACACAGTAAAGGTGAAGTTGTCCCTAACTTAGATCGTGAGGTTTAAGACGAAGTGGTATGTGGAGCCAATTCCTTTCCTCTCAAATCTCAAGAGAGACACACAGCTAACCCAATAGTAATTGCTGCTACTCGAAACTGAACAAAGTTAGAAAAGGATGAACAGGCGCGCTCTGCTGAGCTCTGATTATCACCTAGGAAAATCCCTATCTGCCGGTGCTGCGGACGTACATTACCAACAGTCTTCTTATCTCCCAGAACACGATCTGGCGTACCGCAGGCGAGGGCTGGTAGCTCCGACGTCCTCGACCGAAAGGCGACTGCCGACTACCCAGAGCACCCGTACAGGCCGAACACCGAACATTCCCGCCCCCACGACAGTGGCCGTGGTTACGTTCCAATCAGCAACTCGAAAACCGGCGGAAATTCCACTCCATTGCCGGAGCACTACCATTCCACCAATGGAGATTCTTGGCGCCAATTTCTGTGCTGATTTTGCAGAAAGTGCGGGAATTTTCCCGCCACAACTGCGTGGGTACACAAGTCATTCCCACGCCTCGCTGGTAGCCCGCCAGAAAGTGTTTTCGCAAAGTTTCTCTGAAGTAACGGAACCTCTAGCCCAGCCGCTACTTCACACCCCAGCGGGCGTGTCTCTTGACAATGTCGGCGTCTGAAAAGCATTCACTCGACTGCCTCACACACGTCGGCTTAACTCTCTCCAGTTCCACTGAGCCCGCCTGTCACCGGCCCACCCGGGTGACGAGAGACGCTGCGTGGGAAGTACGCGTGTTAAGGAAAAGCAACCCTCCACCGCATGCAACTAGAGAGGAGAATCGTAAGATAGAAATATGAGAGGGGGCTCATGCCACCTCTCACACTGACTGCGCTGCTATAAGCCAAGGCCAGTTCCAGTCCTGTACAAGAGTATGGGCAGAGACGACACCTCAGGAGACAGCTTGTAGTTTGTTCATCTCTGCACTCACACAATGTGTCTCCGCCTTGAGCGATGCCCCATTTCTTCAAGTTGTCCGTCGTTCTTGCAACGCCGGAGCGCAGTCTGTTCAGGCACTTCCATGTGCACCATCCTTGGTGACCAGGTGGCAGAGTTTCTTAAATTACGTCTAGCACTGGATGGACAGGATGTGTCTTCTTCCACAGTTCAGCCTTGGATATACTTTGATCTCTGTCAATTCTAACAGAAGACTGTATAAAGTTCTTCCTGGACTTTAGTTGAGGTGGGGGTGCCTGATGTTCGTGCAAGGGGTGATCCGGATTATTGCAGACCTTTTGTCTGTCGTTGCTAGCAGCTATGTCGCGTCTAATATCGGGAGGGGCTATTCCTGCAAGTGTATACAGCTTCTGTATTGGCGTTGGCTTCAGACAGCCTGCGGGTTTCATTCAGGGAGGTGTCCACTTTTTTTGCATGTGCAGAATTGAACCACACTGGAGCGGCATATTCGGCAGCGGAGTAGCAGATTGCCAGGGCAGTTGTTCTTACTGTCTGGGGGGTGGCCACCCCATCCAGAACCAGTCACCTTGCGCAGTAGGCAATTTTGCGATGAAATATATGAACGGATTATTTTGCCATGTAGACGGGAGATACATTTTAAAAATATGACTTGACACAGATAACTTTCGTAATTTGCCCAGTAAGGAAATATATGTCTGGAAATGTGTTTCATGTCAGTTCAATGTAGTAACTACATTGTACAGTGCAAGATTTATCTGTTTATTACTATCAGCGTTTTCTCTTGGGAATACTGACCACCGGACTATAGTCCATCGAACCCCAGCCCTTTTACAAACAGATCCTGCTACAACATTTAAACTTTACTGTCATTCTCACCCTCTTCCGGACCTGGATTGGACAAACAGCTTAAGAAAGGTCCTTTTTGTAAACCCGCATCATTACTTTCGGGTACACAGCCACTAAGGACTTGTAAGTGTTTCCACAGTAACTGTAAACTTTTAAGCAAAATTAAAATTTACTTACTTCAGGACGAAGGCCAATTTCGTCCGCAGAGGCCAGTGACAAATGACATCAAGAAGCAGCCAGTTACACCAGCTTTCACATTCCCAGGAAACAGGGCAAGTAACTTGTCTGAGCTCGTATCGGCGCTGCCAAATACTGACTATTATAGGTACTAACGAAAGGGACGAATAAAGGACAATGAAACCAAGAACTTGTAGTATTAAACAAACGTCAGGAAAGTGTTGATTACCCTGACACGACATATGCCAATGTTACAACACTGTTAACGAAGTTGGGATGTTATTACATATGATGAAAAGATCCGTATGTGGTACATGCAAGATGGTGCACCGGTGCATTTTCATGTGGCTCTTCTGGAATACGTAGTACTAATCTTCGACAACAAGTGTATTGGTTGTGGCTCGCCAGTACCATAGCCATACACGTCCCCCGATTTGAACCTGTTGGATTTTATTTGTTTGGGGATATTTAGAAACTATGGTGTATTCCAGCCCTGTTGTTAGTGCCGATGAACTCCGGCACATATTGTGAAGGCGTGCTTATGCTTGGCTTCACATGCACAGTTATTATGGGAAACACTTGTATTATCTTTGTCATCAAACGCATATCCGCAGTTCGGAGTTTCGCGGAGGCTATCACGTACTCAGTCATAATTACTCGTTTCGGGAAAACCACAGGTTTATCGACCTATGTTTGCCAGATTTATTTGCATGCCTTTTTTTACTCTGCTCGCCCCTTTTGTTTCTACCTTTTGTTCGACAAACACTCTGTATTTGGCAGTACCAATTAGAGTTTCAAGCACGTAATGTGCCCTATTTCCTACGAATGTAACGTCTGGTGTCTGTACTGCTCCAACAAAAATTCGAGAATCGGTATTGCGCTAGGGTCCAAACGCAACAATGATGGGAAAGTCTGTAATTTTAATTGTCCGTTATTTTGCCTCTTTTTTGAAAAACTTTTAGAAATAGGTTAGGTCTTTGGGCTGTATTCCCATATCCATATCACTTGCAGTACAGCTAGCAAACTGTCATTTGATCTGTGTTAAACACAATTTAATGGATGGATCTGAGTCTATTGTATTCTTTTTTCTCCAGTTCCCAAGAAAGTAAACAATTTTAAGTAGTTCATTGCGTCTGAAACACTAAAAGCTTTTAACGAGCGTGGGAGCTCGTAACAGAAAAAAATTGCCTCGCTGCGATAGAAGGTTTATTCGAAATCAATAGTATACAGAAATTACGCTCAGTACTTCTCCATTTTCTGTGGCGCTATTCCACTTCCAGGGGATTGCGGAATAAAGCCGATGCGTTGTCTGCAGAGTTCTACAAGTCTATTCATTATTCAAGTAATTGTAACTATATGTGACGGTAGTATCTGTTCCCGAAAGAACAGTTACCGTGGATGACCATGCAGCTTTGCTAGAAATGAAATGATAATTAAATGGACACCCTAGCTGCAAACAGCTGCAAACAGCTGAGCCACCGCGGGCACAGAGGATAGTGCGTCTGCAGGGACTTATCCCTTGCACGCTCCCCGTGAGATCCACATTCCCAACATGTCCACACCACTACATTCGTAGCGCGCCTAATAGATGTTAGCCCATCATACTCATTACTCGTGGCACATTAATCTACCAAGTCCCGTACGAGTTCGGGCACAGCGTCTGCGTTCGCACAAGAAGGTCAATGGCCGGGAAGACATATTTTAACTATATGTGACGGTAGTATCTGTTCCTGAAAGAATAGTTACCGTGGATGACCATGTAGCTTTGCTAGAAATGAAATGATAATTAAATGGACACCCTAGCTGCAAGCAGGCGTTGATGTACTTCATTGGGGACATGTTGAAAATGTGTGCCCCGACCGGGACTCGCATCCGGGATCTCCTGCTTACATGGCAGACGCTATATCCATCTGATTTTTAAGTTAAAATATGGCTTCCCGGCCATTGACCTTCTTGTGCGAACGCAGACGCTATGCCCGAACTCGTACGGGACTTGGTAGATTAATCTGCCACGAGTAATGAGTATGATGGGCTAACATCTATTAGGCGCGCTACGAATGTAGTGGTGTGGACATGTTGGCAATGTGGATCTCACGGGGAGCGTGCAAGGGATAAGTCCCTGCAGACGCACTATCCTGTGTGCCCGCGGTGGCTCAGATGGATAGAGCGTCTGCCATGTAAGCAGGAGATCCCGGATGCGAGTCCCGGTCGGGGCACACATTTTCAACATGTCCCCAACGAAGTACATCAACGCAGCTAGGGTGTCCATTTAATTATCATTTCATTAAATAATTGTCATAACGAGAACTTATAAAAGCGTGTCTGGGGATAATATTTGTAGAACACGGGGCTTGTAGAATCGGCAGCTGACGCCCTTTTCGTCGTGTTAACTTCATACAGCCGTGCGCTAACATCTTGTCTGAGAACCCTATACACTATTTACTGCTGCTGCGTCCGCAAACTACCTGCGCTCTTAGCAACAGATGCCAACATTTACCATTCCATTCTTAGAAAACTAGTAGCTGCAGATGGCGTCATCTTTAACAATCTCAGACAGGAACGATTCAGACTATCAAGAACTAGATGATGAACAAGTAGGTATTCACATATTGTCAGGCACTGGTCTGTGTCGTTTTGTCGTTTGTAAGGTGCTGTGGTCATCCTCTGCACCATCCCTGCTAAAATAAGATATCCCACGATGATTGAATGGTTACAACTCGTCATACCTGCTAATTACCTGGGTGACTATCGTGGCTCATACGGATTTGAGGTGTTCAGAATGTCTTTGTCAAAGTCATATGTGTGTTCTTACTGAATATCATAGACACCCCCATAATAAATCATCCTTAAAAGAAAGGAAAGGAGGAAGGAAGGAAGAAAGGAAGAGTTGGGTTTCATTTACCGTCTATATCGAGGTCATTGGAGACTGGATATCATCCTTCTATCAGACGACAACAAACGTCTTCACGAACATTCCGCAATCACGTTCTCCTGGTAGACGGTAAAAATGTTTGCAGTTGCCTCCGTTGCCTTTGCTAGAGAACAGCAATCAAACAGAAATATATTTCGAATGTGTTTCGTTCTTCCCACTTTATAGCCATAAAGAGCACACATTTTTATAATACCTGCAAAATTCAAGGGGCAATTACAACACTCCACAGAACGAATGGTAGATAATGTTATGATGGCGACGAACGAGTCGTCGCCAATGTTGACTGGTGCCCAATGCTCAAAAGAAACATATAAATCACAGCAGGTTTGTCAGTAACGTCGATAAGGTGCTGGCTGCATGGTCTGGATCTGCAAAGACTAAAATAATTAGAAGTTGGTGGTAAAAAATAATATATATTGTACTTAACTGATTGTGCAGGATTCTTCTTCGCTGCATACGTATAATTATACACAGATTGCCACTGAGGCCTCACTTAGGCCAAACGTTACTAAGCGCCTTGTTAGAGGTTGCTTCCTATCAGCTGAAGGCTATGCTACTTTACTACTTGACGTGCCGAGCAACAGTGGACGAGAGCTCCCTAGAAACTTGATACAAGGGGCGGGACGGCGCTGGTAGCGACTCGCGGGTCCAACGATAGTAATGCGGGCCGCGGTCGATAACTCAAATCCCTAACAAGTGTCGTATCGAACATTGATACCACAGATAAAGAAAAAGAAACAGTATCCTACTGTAAGAAAAAGAAAACCCAGTCCTCGATGGTGAGTGTTCATCGGAGGTGAGGGTATCATCTGGAGTGCCCCAGGGAAGTGTGGTAGGTCCGCTGTTGTTTTCTATCTACATAAATGATCTTTTGGATAGGGTGGATAGCAATGTGCGGCTCTTTGCTGATGATGCTGTGTTGTACGGGAAGGTGTCGTTGTTGAGTGACTGTAGGAGGATACAAGATGACTTGGACAGGATTTGTGATTGGTGTAAAGAATGGCAGCTAACTCTAAATATAGATAAATGTAAATTAATGGAGATGAATAGGAAAAAGAATCCTGTAACGTTTGAATACTCCATTAGTAGTGTAGCGCTTGACACAGTCACGTCGATTAAATATTTGGGCGTAACACTGCAGAGCGACATGAAGTGGGACAAGCATGTAACGGCAGTTGTGGGGAAGGCGGATAGTCGTCTTCGGTTCGTTGGTAGAATTTTGGGAAGATGTGGTTCATCTGTGTAGGAGACCACTTATAAAACACTAATACGACCTATTCTTGAGTACTGCTCGAGCGTTTGGGATCCCTATCAGGTCGGATTGAGGGAGGACATAGAAGCGATTCAGAGGCGGGCTGCTAGATTTGTTACTGATAGGTTTGATCATCACGCGAGTGTTACGGAAATGCTTCAGGAACTCGGGTGGGAGTCTCTAGAGGAAAGGAGGCGTTCTTTTCGTGAATCGCTACTGAGGAAATTTAGAGAACCTGCATTTGAGGCTGACTGCTGTACAATTTTACTGCCGCCAACTTACATTTCGCAAAAGATCACAAAGATAACATAAGAGAGATTAGGGCTCGTACAGAGGCATATAGGCAGTCATTTTTCCCACGTTCTGTTTGGGAGTGGAACAGGGAGAGAAGATGCTAGTTGTGGTACGAGGTACCCTCCGCCACGCACCGTATGGTGGATTGCGGAGTATGTATGTATGTATGTAGATGTAGATGTAGGTGTAGGCTGCGGACTCGTGCATCAACCTATTGTTAGAAACAAATGATGTTTTAAATATTAGTTCGCCAACAACGGTACTGCGTACATTGCAGTTTTGTAGTACCCATTCCTCATTTTGATGATCGGACCTTTACTGCAGGTGGAGTTCTATGCCTTTGGACCCTCGATAAGGTGATACTTAGATGGAAATGGATAAAATGTACTTCCGTCTCAATAAAAGTAAATATATGTTTGCTGTAATAGCGATATTATGTGTTTAACAACTATAAATTCCGTATTTAATGTCCAAATTAAAGCGCTGATTAAGTATTCAAAAATATTGTTATATTCGTAGATGGTAATGTGCTTTAGAGCATTTGTTTAAGGGAACAAACAACAAAGTAGCCCATGTCCATCATGAATGCAGCAAAATCCAGGAAGCCTATAAATTGTGCTTAGAATATTATTAACGCGCCGAAATTCCGTATAATTAAATAATGAAAAGCTAATTCAGAAGGAACACATCGTTAGTGGTCAGATCCGAGGAGATACGAACTTTACATTACATTCTCGTTTCTTTGATGAAATTGCGTACTTTCGCTAACAGATGAGGCACCTACATTAGTTTTTTAGCCGCGCAACTGCTTTCACTTGCTGTACACAAAAGGCACATATTTCTGTCACGGGCGATCGCATTGAATTTATCGCAGCAAATTTCGGACAGAGCTACGGGAACTCCCAGAAGTATGATCTGCGAACACACGGCGCCATAACATGGCGTTTCAGCTGATAGTGAAGATCAAATTCTCTGTGCCAAATCAAAATTACTTTTTTCTTTCAACAGTCTACGTCAGAGTGAGTATCAGATACGTATTGTAACGCCGTTCACGATCGGCGCAATATGTCGTCATCGCTGAAGTCGTGCTGTTGTTAATTATGGTGCTGAGAACATCATTGTATCTGAGTAGCGTTTGGCAAAAGCAGTTTTCGACCCCGTGCACGGCGCCAGAAAGATCGACGTCAGGGCAATAGGCAGGCCTGTAAATGGCGTCAATCTGGATTTGTCAAACGGCAAGAGACGGCGTCCCTTTTGCAGGGACCGATGCGGCGGTCCAATATTTTGCTGGAAAGTGACTGCCGATGATCGACAAGATAGTTGGGAATCGCATTCGCCTCTATTATGGCAATGTACGAGGGTCATTCTACATTCTGATCTGACGACCCGCGCAGTTCCCATAACCACCCAACCCACCCTGCCATATACCTTCCTAATCGTTGGCGCCGATTCTAAGGCCCATGTTAACGAGCAAACTTGTGTATCAAATGGGTCCCTGTCTAGACGCGGATTTGTCAAACACGTCCGTAACGTACAAACAAATTTTGTCACTTTAACCTCATTTTGAAACAGACGCTGTTCGTGTTCGTGAGTATTTTGACAGCAGTGAGAATGACCACAAATGCAGACAAAACGGTCCTGGCATTGCCTTCGGCACTGTGTTTTAAGAAGAAGGAGAAAAGAAGACACTGATCCAGTGAATGGCTTAAATTGAGAGGGTGATCTACCCATGAAAAATATGCTAACGGAAATATTATTCTCTGAAGCCAGTGATTGCATCAACATTCTTCGAATGGAAAGTAATGCTTTTAAAAATTGTTAAGGCTCTCGTAAAAGAGCAAACTTGTGTGTCAAATTCGCTCTTATCTAGATACGGAGGTGTCAAACAAGCTAATTAATACGTGCACCATGAAAGCTTGTCAGTTTAACTTCACATTTGAGGTAGCCGTTTCTCGTGTGTCTTGTACACTCCTGGAAATTGAAATAAGAACACCGTGAATTCATTGTCCCAGGAAGGGGAAACTTTATAGACACATTCCTGGGGTCAGATACATCACATGATCACACTGACAGAACCACAGGCACATAGACACAGGCAACAGAGCATGCACAATGTCGGCACTAGTACAGTGTATATCCACCTTTCGCAGCAATGCAGGCTGCTATTCTCCCATGGAGACGATCGTAGAGATGCTGGATGTAGTCCTGTGGAACGGCTTGCCATGCCATTTCCACCTGGCGTCTCAGTTGGACCAGCGTTCGTGCTGGACGTGCAGACCGCGTGAGACGACGCTTCATCCAGTCCCAAACATGCTGAATGGGGGACAGATCCGGAGATCTTGCTGGCCAGGGTAGTTGACTTACACCTTCTAGAGCACGTTGGGTGGCACGGGATACATGCGGACGTGCATTGTCCTGTTGGAACAGCAAGTTCCCTTGCCGGTCTAGGAATGGTAGAACGATGGGTTCGATGACGGTTTGGATGTACCGTGCACTATTCAGTGTCCCCTCGACGATCACCAGTGGTGTACGGCCAGTGTAGGAGATCGCTCCCCACACCATGATGCCGGGTGTTGGCCCTGTGTGCCTCGGTCGTATGCAGTCCTGATTGTGGCGCTCACCTGCACGGCGCCAAACACGCATACGACCATCATTGGCACCAAGGCAGAAGCGACTCTCATCGCTGAAGACGACACGTCTCCATTCGTCCCTCGATTCACGCCTGTCGCGACACCACTGGAGGCGGGCTGCACGATGTTGGGGCGTGAGCGGAAGACGGCCTAACGGTGTGCGGGACCGTAGCCCAGCTTCATGGAGACGGTTGCGAATGGTCCTCGCCGATACCCCAGGAGCAACAGTGTCCCTAATTTGCTGGGAAGTGGCGGTGCGGTCCCCTACGGCACTGCGTAGGATCCTACGGTCTTGGCGTGCATCCGTGCGTCGCTGCGGTCCGGTCCCAGGTCGACGGGCACGTGCACCTTCCGCCGACCACTGGCGACAACATCGATGTACTGTGGAGACCTCACGCCCCACGTGTTGAGCAATTCGGCGGTACGTCCACCCGGCCTCCCGCATGCCCACTATACGCCCTCGCTCAAAGTCCGTCAACTGCACATACGGTTCACGTCCACGCTGTCGCGGCATGCTGCCAGTGTTAAAGACTGCGATGGAGCTCCGTATGCCATGGCAAACTGGCTGACACTGACGGCGGCGGTGCACAAATGCTACGCAGCTAGCGCCATTCGACGGCCAACACCGCGGGTCCTGGTGTGTCCGCTGTGCCGTGCGTGTGATCATTGCTTGTACAGCCCTCTCGCAGTGTCCGGAGCAAGTATGGTGGGTCTGACACACCGGTGTCAATGTGTTCTTTTTTCCATTTCCAGGAGTGTAGCTTACACCGTCCATAGGTGAACCGGAGTCCTTCGATTTCCTTCATTTCATGGCACTCCCGCTTGTATGTTATAAGTAAAATAAATGCTCCTTCTTCTTTATATACGGCTGGGAAAGGTTTGACACTTCTTGAATATTGGTAATTGTCAGTGCTATTTGGTTTTTATCCTTGATCGTAGTTTCCATAGTTATGGAAACTCACGATGCAATGAGATAAATGGTAGTAAAACACATTTTCACTAAACATATGCGGCGAAACATTGACACATACAACTTCCGCCGTCTAGTCAAACTTTCCGTAGTTAAAATATCACGCAAACACGTCAGGCACAATCTATGCTTGACAAACACGTCAAACAGCACCGCACACTGTCAAGTTTTTGGCAAACGTAGTACAGTGTGACAAATTGTTTAATCGTGTACAGGGGCCATAACACTAAAAGCGAGCAGGAACGGTCTTTCACTGTTGATCTGTGCGTTTTTAAAATGTGTGACAAAATTAACCATCTCACAAAGGTGCGCTGAAAGTGGAGTGCCGGCATTGGTGGCCGAGCAGTTCTAGGCGCTTCAGTCTGGAACTGCGCGACCGCTACGGTCGCAGGTTCGAATCCTGCCTTGGGCATGGATGTGTGTGATGTCCACAGGTTAGTTAGGTGTAAGTAGTTCTAAATTCTTGGGGACCGATGGCCTCAGATGTTAAGTCCCATAGTGTTCAGAGCCATTTGAACCATTTGAAAGTGGAGTACAATGTGAATGCACAAAGGAAGTCCGCCATATCGAAATTTACAGACACATTTAAGGAAATGTGATGAGCGAAGAAACTTCATTTCGAAAATGGTGCAACATGTTTAAAGGCAGGCGAACTTATCCATATTAAAGAACGTACAGGCTTACGAACTCAAATCTAGGACAGACGTTTCATTATTGATGGACAAAGCTTGTGCTTTCCTGAAATGTCACGTTCAGTTTTTCTTACTGAAATTGTTAGTGATAGATTTGGAAGAGCTCCCCGCTTGTACTAAGCCTCTTAGTTTAGCTAGCGAGTCCCTAGAGTAGGGTAAAAGCAGCGTGCAGTACGACTGGCCATGTTTGTCCACCCAAGTTACGCAGATTAAGAGAAACCGTCCTTGTAATACCTTACTGAGTCGTCGTGTAGGATTCTTTCTACCTGTTTCGCCGAGAAGCTCTGAAGTTTATGCCTCCCTCCTCGATCGAAAATTCTTTTCAGGCTCAGCCCACTTGGTATTTGGTTCGAGGAGGGAAGTGTGATAGAGAAGTCCTTGGAGTTGTGCAAAGCCACTGTGCTAGGATGGCGTAGCGCTTAGCGCATCTGCCTAGTGAGCAAGAGACCTGGATTCGAATTCCATCTTTGGTACAAATTTTCATTCGTCGCTTCAGTCTGCATATATAGATCATACGCGTTGGATACTTTAAACGGTCTCTGGTTTCATATACATAGATCAGCCAGAACATTATGACCAAACTACTATCGATATAAACCAGCCCAGGCGATAGCAGCGTCAGCAATGACTGCTAGTGAGACACACGCACGGTGCATGCAGTATTAGTGAGCATGTTGTCCGCGTGTAGAAAGGAGAAGGTGCACTGTCTATATGAGTGTGACCGAACGCAGATTTTGATGACCTTGAGGATCGGCACAAGAAAATCGGAAACTGCACGACCTGTCGGGTATTCGAGGAGTGCTGTAGTGAGTGTCTTCAGTGCGTGTCGAAGTCGAGGTGAAAACATGTCCAGACGTCGTGTGTTTGGGTGACCACCCCTCATTACAGACGTCAGAGGAATGGTAAACAGGACAGGCGGCGAACTGTGGCGGAATTAAAATGGTTCAAATGGCTCTAAGGAGTATGGGACCTAACATCTGAGATCATCAGTCCCCTAGATTTAGAACTGCTTAAACCTAACTAACTTATGGACATCACACACATCCATGCCCGAAGCAGGATTCGAACCTGCGACTGTAGCAGCAGCGCGGTTCCGGACTGAAGCGCCTAGAACCGATCGGCGACAGCGGCCGCCTGGCGGATTTAACATCAGATTTAAATGCTGGGCAGGGTACACGTGTGTTTGAACACACAGTGCAGGTACCACGCCTAAAGATGGGTCTCTTCAGACAACGGCCCCCAAGCATGTACCAATGTTAACGCCACGACATCGGCAGCTACGACTGAAATGTGCACATGACCATCAGTAATGGACGTCGACGAAATGGCAGGTCGTTGGTCTGATGAATCTCGATACCTTCTTCATCATGCCCACGGCAAGGGCGAATCCATCGTCTTGCAGGGGAACAGTTCCTTGACATGTGTACTGCGGGACGGAGGCAAGCTGGCGGTGTCTCCATTATGCTCTGGAGAACATTCGCGTGGGCATCCACAGGTCCAGGGGAGCTCATGCAAGGCACCATGACGCCCGAGGAGCATCGTACACTGGCTGCAGACCGCGTACACACCTCCGCGACAATTATGTTGCCCGATGGCAGCGGCATTTGTCAACAAAATAACGCACCATGTCACAAGGCCAGGAGTATGATGGAGTGGTTTGGGAAACACATTGGAGAGTTCCAATTGAAATTATAATTATATTAATACCTTCAGCTGCTAACGGGAGTTGATATATATCCACGGGGACAGGTGAAAATGTCTGCCCCGACCGGGACTCGAACCCGGGATCTCCTGCTTACACGGCAGACGCTCTATCCATCTGAGCCACCGAGGGCACAGAGACTGCAGCTCCTCCCGCGAGACCCACATTCTCACTTTATATGTCCACACACTACATTCGTAGTGTCCCACCCCAACACACTCATTACTCGTGGAAGACATTCTTACCAAGTCCCTTAAGAGTTCGTGGAATATATGTGCATCCGCACAGAAGAAGGAGGTCATTGCCGGTTAAGCCAGAACGATATACTTGTATGGATATGGTGTCTGTTCTTTCGGACATGTCCGAAGGAACAGACAACATATCCATATAAGTTCCAATTGAAGTGCTGGCCCGCAAGTAGCCATATATGAACCCGAAAGCACACATAAGGAATGCGATTGAACGTGACATCAGAGCTCATTGCCCTCCTGCCCGGAATTTACGGGATTTGGGTGGCTGGTGTGTGCAGATGTGGTCCCTCCAGCGACCTGCCAAGGGCTCACTCTTTCTATGCCACGACGCATCGCCGCTGTTATCCATCTGAAAGGTGAACGTACCGAACTTTATGTAGGTGGTCATAATGTTCTCGGCGACCAGTGTAGATTCGTTAGATTTCCATTGCTACCTGGCTTTCGTACACTGTTTATGTGGATATGGGCCGTCGCAGAACCCAACGGGAAGAGACATTTATTATGTTCAAAACGTCGTGCGAGATGTAGAAAACCTGATCCATGACTGGCGTTGACAGATCCCACTGACGCCTCGAGTGCGATACGACGGTCTCCGAAGGCCAGAGTCTCGACTTCTCCCAGTCCCGATTCTTCACTGGGAGATGGTCTTCCACCCCGTTCTTCGTAAATTCAGAATTGTCTGAGCACTTCCGAAGGGTCTGCGTTACTTAAATAGAGTCTCACATGATGGTACATTGTTACCGTACTTCTGTACCAGCTCAGCAGAAATTTGTCTCTCCTGTACAAGCATTCGCCACTTACTAGCGTCGGCAGTAAATAAATTAAAACACAAGAAAACGCACACTGGTAATTCAGTCAGTCATCTTCCTTTCGTTGGTGTGCACTGAACTCACAGCAACCTTCAACTAAACACGGCTGACCTACTGACTGGTGTGAGTTTTCCTTGCACTCCCATTTGTTTACTCAAAATGGTTCAAATGGCTCTGTGCACTATGGGACTTAACTCCTGAGGTCATCAGTCCCCTAGAACGTAGAACTGCTTAAATCTAACCTAAGGACATCACACACACCCATGCCCGAGGCAGGGTTCGAACCTGTGACCGTAGCGGTCACGCGGTTCCAGACTGTAGCGCCTAGAACCGCTCGGCCACCCCGGCCGGCCATTTGTTTACTATCAACTACAGAAAACAGATGCCGGCCGGGGAGGCCGAGCGTTTCTAGGCACTACAGTCTAGAACCGCGCGACCACTACGGTCGCAGGCACAAATCCTGCCTCGGGCATGGATGTGTGTGATGTCCTTAGGTTAGTTAGGTTTAAGTAGTTCTAGGTTCTAGGGGACTGATAACCTAAGAAGTTAAGTCCCATAGTGCTCAGAGCCATTTGAACAGAAAACGGATCAGTTACGTTACCCGAGGTGTCCTAGTACAGGAATGTCAAACTCAATTTCGTGTTACCTTTCTAATAATATCATGATTATGTAAATGGTACACTGCGGTCTGTTTGTGAATCTATCTTGAGGAGAGGAAGTGGATTACCGAATAAAAAATTTAGGGTGTTATGACGGATGTCTTTCAAATTCTGAAGGTGGTAGGGGTAAAATACAGGGAGGGAAAGGCTATTTACAATTTGTACAGAAACCAGATGACAGTTATAAGAGTCGAGGGACATGAAAGGGAAGCAGTGGTTGGGAAGGGAGTCAGACAGGGTTGTATCCTATCCCCGATGTTATTCAATCTGTATATTGAGCAAGCAGTAAAAGGAACAAAAGAAAAATTCGGAGTAGGAATTAAAATCCATGGAGAAGAAATAAAAACTTTGAGGTTCGCCGATGACATTGTTATTCTGTCAGAGACTGCAAAGGACTTGGAAGAGCAGTTGAACGGAATGGATAGTGTCTTGTAAGGAGGATATAAGATGAACATCAACAAAAGCAAAACGAGGATAATGGAATGTAGTCGAATGAAATCGGGTGATGCTGAGGGAATTAGATTAGGAAATGAGACGCTTAACGTAGTAAAGGAATTTTGCTATTTGGGGAGAAAAATAACTGATGATGGTTGAAGTAGACAGGATATAAAATGTAGACTGGCAATGGCAAGGAAAGCGTTTGTGAAGAAGAGAAATTTCTTAACATCAAGTATAGATTTAAGTGTCAGGAAGTCGACCATCATCAGTTATTTTGCTCCCCAAATAGCAAAAGTCCTGTACTACTTTAAGTGTCTCATTTCCTAGTCTAATTCCCTTAGCATCACCCGATTTAATTCGACTACATTCCATTATCCTCGGTTTGCTTTTACTGATGTTTATTTTATATCCTCCTTTCAAGGCACTGTCCATTCCGTTCAGCTGCTCTTCCAGTTCCTTTGCTGTCTCTGACAGAATTACAATGTCATCGGCAAACCTCAAAGTTTTTATTTCTCTCCATGGATTTTAATTCCTACTCCGAATTTCTCTTTTGTTTCCTTTACTGCTTGCTCAATATACAGATTGAATAACATCGGGGATAGGCTACAACCCTGTCTTATTTCCTTCCCAACCACATGTCCCTCGACTCTTATAACTGTCATCTGGTTTCTGTACAAATTGTAAATAGCCTTTCGCTCCCTGTATTTTACCCGTGCCACCTTCGGCATTTGAAAGAGAGTATTCCAGTCAACATTGTCAAAATCTTTCTCTAAGTCTACAAATGCTAGAAACGTAGGTTTGCCTTTCCTTAATCTATCTTTCAAGATAAGTCGTAGGGTCAGTATTGCCTCACGTATTCCAATATTTCTACAGAATCCAAACTGATCTTCGCCGAGGTCGGCTTCTACCAGTTTTCCCATTCGTCTGTAGAGAATTCTCGTTAGTATTTTGCAGCTGTGACTTAACTAATAGTTCGGTACTTTTCACATCTGTCAACACCCGCTTTCTCTGGGATTGGAATTATTATTTTCCCAGTTAATTATCATTAAAGTTAGTCAATCGGGCCGTTGCGTGGCCAAATCCAAGCGGCCCTCCAGAAGCGGTGTCGCCACACGTATTCCTTTGGTTTCCGAAACCGAACAAGAGAGTGATATAAAAATTGGACGTGGGACGGTAGTAAGGATCTGACCCGAGCCAAAGGCTGAGCAGTCTCGTGCGCTGTCATCTACGCTCGGATAACAAGTGACACTAATTGCATGCATCGGGCGTCTTGAATTTGCGCGACCAACGGCCTGACAGGGCTAACTTGAGTGCTAATTAATTCGGAAATGTTGCTATGTATGGAATTTTTTTCCGAACAATTCTTTCTCAACACAGCCTACCCTGCAACACTTTTAGAAGTTTCCCAGACTGTACCTAAGCAAGAGGTATGTGGGTGACCATATACATACAGAGTGTTCCAGTAGGAGCGGCCGATATTTGGGAACATGACAGGATCGATCATTCGAAAAAAAAAGAAAAAGTAAACATGGGTTCTAAAATGCATACCTTAAGAGCTATGAGAATTGTCCATCTTCGATAGTGTGAAACACATCTCTTCTACTAAGAAACTGACAATAGCTCTCTTCAGCTATTCATTTTTGAAGTCTTGTTTACTAGACAACTTTTTGTATTGTTTTGGTCCATACTACTTCTTCCCGAAACGTCGAAAGCAAAGAGCTTGCAGTGGAAGAGATTTATTACACAGTGTCGAAGACGAATAAATGTTCATGGTTCTTAAGGTATGCATTTTACAGCCTATGTTCACCACATTTTTTGCTTCCAAGATACTTCCTGTCATATCCCTGAATATTGGTCATTCAAATATTCGCGCTCATGGACGCCGAAGGGCAATTCCTTGCATGCTGACCGTACGAAAGGAGTCTAACAAAATTTCGTTCCTATATTCTCTGTAGAAAATGGTCGCCAAAGAAAGGCAATTTTGGAACACTGTACTCACATGTCCGATACCTGTCTTCATTCAGTAATGTGTAGCAGATCAGCACGGTTAGGACATTGGGTGGAGCTTTGCGTTGTGCCATTATAGTTAAAGAGTTCAATTAAGGGTCTGTCCAGTGCTGCAGTATACAGCGTTTCTAAATCGTACATACCTTTCTGCAACAGTTGTTTTAACGTTGGAAATAACGATTATTTATCAGACGTGTAAGAAATATTCCTGAAGAGCTATCAACAGTTAAAAATAAATAGGACAGTAATAACCTCAGAGCTCATGAGTACCGAGATGTTCAGCATAAACGCCATATTGAATAAGAGCGGACAGTTGTACTATTTTAAAAACATGATCAACGGCGACAGCATGTCTTTGATTGTACTCTCAGCTCCGCGTTAGAATTAATAATTATACTTGGTTTGCATAAGACTTCCCAAAACTGCATTAGAGGCTGGTCCCGGCGGAGGTTCGAGTCCTCCCTCGGGCATGGGTGTGTGTTTGTCCTTGGATAATTTAGGTTAAGTAGTGTGTAAGCTTAGGGACTGGTGACCTTATCAGTTAAGTCCCATAAGATTTCACACACATTTGAACAACTGCATTATTGTGAATAATAAAGCAAATATCGCATCATGCGCTGTAAAATTACAAATTAAAAAAAGAAAGGGTCACCTAGACGCTGAAATGAACTCTCCAACTCGAGTAGTGTAACGCAAATCGCCACCCACTGCCCTAACTGTGCGGAACTGCTACACCCTATTGTATAAAGACGTGTGATTACAGTGTTGACACGTTGCCTTTCTTTGACGCTGATTTTCTACCGAAAAACTGCACGGGACGAAATTTTGTTACAGGCATTCTTATACTGTTAGTATGCAAGAAATCGCGCTATGACGTCCAAATGCGCGAATTTTGACCCACCAGTATAGCGACGAACAAGCGAATTACACACGGCTGTGCAAATCGTAGGACGAAAGTAAATTTTGCGTGATGTATCACTGAGTAGCAATATACCGAGTGGTTATAATTAAAATGCAACTACTCACAGAGGTCCAGTGACGGCTATAATTATCGGCAGCGAAACTTGCTGTATATGCTAATGCGCTGGTGCGGAACCGATTTAAACTGCAAAAAACTTAGTTCCAATTTTGGTGACCAGGTGCAAGTTTGGCGCTATGAATACAAGAAACACTTACAGATATGTTTGCATATCGATTGGATTGGGAATGGGACGTGAGCAGAAACGCTCAACCAAGTGAGAAAGGCATAACGTTGATTCTACTAATAACTGCCGCTTACACAATTTGCTCAATATGCCCGCCAGAGACGTCGACGATGTGCTACATCCGTGAAACGATGTGATCAAAAGTTGCTCGCATCAGTTGTGTTGGAATTTGAGTAACGTATTCATATATACTGGCCTTCAACTCAGGTAGAGATCGAATGTGTCGCTAGTAAACGATAGGTATTTTAGATATCACCAAAACCAGATGTCATATGGATTTGGATTAGGTGATCTTGCAGGGCATAAATCTGGAGAGTGTCTGGACATAACACGTTCGTGGAAGGTTGCTTTAAGGAGATCTTTTACTGGACGAGAGACAAGAGGTGTTGCTACATCTTGCAAGAAAACAGTAGTTTCCACACAGTTGCGCTCTTCCAAAGCAGGAATCACATGCTGTACGAAGAGGTCTCCGTAACGTACAGGCGTCACGGAACACCTTACAAGCCCTCTGGCTTTATTCTCTTCAAAGAACAACAGACAGAGAGTAAAAGAGCTTGTGAATGCACACCACACATTCACATTCGGCGAATGCAACTGCTCCTCGTTCACGACACACGGTTCAACAATACCCCAAACCCAGCAGATGTGTTTGTTCATTGTACCCCGTTATGAGAACTGTACCTCGTCACTCCATATAATATTATCCAGCCATATGTCATTCGATTCGTGCCCAAAACCGAAGAGCAAATTCAGAAAGTTGCTGCGGATCGTGCTGCACTGTCTGGATCTTGTACGGAAACCGGTGTGAAACACGTAGATCGCAAAACTTTCTGTACTGTGGACCATGGGATGGACCATTGTCGAGTCACTGCACCAGCGCTAGCGCTACCCATGGGCAGTTACAGCAACAGCAATCTCATCAATGACTTGCACCGGGACAGGAAGCCTTCCTCTTCCAGGTGAGGTGCCACACCAAGCTCATTCGCGTGTTCGAATTTCACTATCATCATCTTTAAACCATTTAATTACATCAGGTCTCTCCTCAGACTTTTCAGTCGGCGCACAAGTGATCGATGGAATTTAAGTCGGACGAAGCGGGCAGGACAGTCCATTCGTCGAACATCGTCCCGTCCCACGAGCTCCTCCACGAGCGATGTTGGAATCGGTCGTGTGATATCAGCCAAAAAAATAAAGTCAGCTCCGAATGCACCCCTGAAAAGACGAACATGGGACGGAATATAGCGTCACAATAAAGGTGAGTGGTGAGTGTACCGTGTCCAAAGATTTGGAGGTCAGTGCGTCCGTGCAACATCATAACTCCCCCACCATAACACCTGGAGCACTATAACGATCACATTCGAGAATGTCTCTGGGTGCATTACGTATTCTCCCTTCTCGCCATATAAGGGTACATCCAGCATTGTCGCACATGTGTAATCATCATTTATACGTCATACTCGAGTGAGATCAGAAGTTTTGGTATTTGAACTAAAAAAGTTGGTGACTTGAGCAAATGAAACTTATATGTGTATAGGACGCACGTAGTACAACTGTCATTTAATCCCTTCAACGGATTTTCTTTCTTAACAATTCACAGAACACATACACACGAACATAAGCATTTCATTTGATAAATACAGAGTTAATATCGGGGTTTTAACGCTTTATAATATCGGGGTTTTAACGCTTTATAGTATTTATCACATTAAACTTACAGTTATAAATGATATGTCAAATGAAAGAGCAACACAGTTTTACCAAGAACCTCACTGGCATAGCGAAGTAAACGATTGGTTGAACTTCATTGTACCCAAGCGCTGGATAGGCCGCAAGGGGCCCAATGACAGAGCTTGCTTTGCATGGCCTCCACGTTCACCCGACCTAACGCCTTGCGATTTTTTCCTTTGGGGCTTCATCAAGGATCGTGTGTACGTGCCTCCGCTACCAGCAGACCTCCATGAATTAAGAAACCGGATTGAAGCAGCTTTTGCTACAATCACTGAAGACACACTTATCAACGTTTGGGAAGAACTCGGCTATAGACTTGATGTGTGCCGTGTGACAAATGGTGCTCACATTGAACATTTATAAGGTTCTTGGTAAAACTGTTTGAGTTGCTCTTTCATTTGACGTATCATTTATAACTGTAAGTTTAACATAACAAATATTATAAAGCGTTAAAACCCCGATATTCATTTATAAACACCCTGTATTATTTGTGAAACCTAAAACGGAAATTATGGGCAATTTTTTTTCTCGAGAAAACGGGCTTGCTTGTTGAAGAGCGAATTATAGTGAATCCAGACTCATCGTTTTGATTTTAATATATTATTACGGCAAGTTGCAAACCACCGTCAGTGAACGCTGAACGTCGTACGAAAAGAACGAGAAGTCGAAATTTAGGGAAAGGTTTGAAACTGAACAAGACTACGCAAGCGCAATGAACGAAAGGAACTGGCGGAGAACGGTGGATCTGAAACGAGGAACGATTATGACTTGAACAAGGACAAGATCGAAGCGGAAACGAGAAACATCGGAAATGGAACGAGGAACAAGTGACCAGCCCAAAAACAATGTGACCGACCGAAGGAGAGCGAGGGAGGGACGAAACCAATCTGAAGAGACCGGTGAACGACCTGTTCCTTCTCGAACGACCCACTTCTATCGCTGTCAGCTGCCGGAGGCAAGATACAGTGGTCATTGTTGGCCAGGGTCTGCAGCACAGATAACAGGAGCAAGAATACGGTTTAACGTTTTTTTCGACGTCAAGACCGTTGGTGACAGAGCACTAACTCGAACTGGGGGAGTTGGGGAAGGAAACTGGCGGTATCTTTTTCAAATGAACCTTCCTGGCATTTGCCTCATCTGTCTTAGGAAAAGTGCGTACAACCTAAATCTTATGGCCCACAGCAATATAAAACTCATTCCTCCAGTGCACTATCTCGTTTGATGGTGTACAGTAGAATACCCGTCACGTCGATCTCGTGTTCCGCTATACCAGCTAGAAACGTTGAGTCGTTACGGTACGTGTATTCTTCTGTTTAGCTGTCGCAGGGTATGAATGCAGGGAAGCTGCGATTGCATGTGCCAGGTGTAGGGAC
Organism: Schistocerca nitens; assembly: GCF_023898315.1. Classification (NCBI taxonomy): domain Eukaryota; kingdom Metazoa; phylum Arthropoda; class Insecta; order Orthoptera; family Acrididae; genus Schistocerca; species Schistocerca nitens. The sequence goes on along the minus strand of NC_064622.1, from coordinate 135,113,000 downwards.
ACCAGATGCTCGCGAAGGACGGCTCACGGTGGCGGGCGCTGCAAGAAGAGTACGCTGAGAAGCAAACTGCTTATGATGACTGCCCTCCGCAAGATCAAATGCTGCTTGGTGGCGTTACAGGCGTGTACTACGGTAAGCGAAGTAGAGAAGCGGAGCAGAGACGAATGAAGACTCATTCAAACGACAATTCGGGCCGCAAAAATGGAAGAATAACGCTGACAAAAGGGACTTTGACAAAGGGCAGACTGTTACAGCATGGCATCTCGGAAACGGTGAACCTCCTCTGCTGGTCGCGTGTTACTGTTGCGATGATCTACGTGCTGCTGCTGCTGCTGCTGCGAGCATCAGTGTGAAGCGGTTGAATGCCTACGAAAACATGACTAGGAGACAAGTTGTGTGGACCCTGATTCTACTCAGTTCTTTAGAAAATCAAAACTGCAATCTCACCACAGTTATTTAAAGGAGATAGGAAGCCCGGGATCACTGATGATGGACAGGCTTGTGATTATTGTACAATTTTAATTTGACTCAAAACAAACTTTATTATAAACTTCAATTCAGACATTTGCCCTCTTGCTGATGCAATATACAAATCTTCACTTTAAGTGAATTACATAAGCACGAGTAAGAATCATATTTTGCGTCCCCAACCAAAATCATTGATAGTAGGTACGGTGAATAATGGATCACAAACAATCGTTCTTGTTTAACCATATCTCATAAGACTAATAACATTATACACTTCCAACCAAAGTTACACAGCCACACAATAGCAAAACTTCATAAACAACAAGAGATCTTAAAGCTTAATCAAACTGAACTGTCCACATAAAAGTCCACAGTGAAACATGCTTATACCAAAAATACAAGGTGGGCCAACGACGGTCGCAAAACTTGCACACAGGAATAATAACAAGTTGCATGTTCATTAAAGATGCACAAAAGATTAAAATAGGTGTTAAATAAGAACGGCTTCTAATAACTCAACCAGTAAAATAAATTACGGAAATGCTAATATTATAATAGGGTAACCTCACTTAACTAACGGACATAATGACTCAGAATGATTCTCAAATTGTACTTGACTTTAGAGAACAGCGTCAAGGCCGATAGCAGTGTTTGGAAGCAATAACGCTACGGCCGGAAGACAATACTGCCCACGGCTTGTGCACAGGGTCACATAGCGGGCGGTATATATTTATATATAACCCGACCGGCACCTCAATGAGCGGTCCTGACAATCCACAACCGCGCAGACGCCAGGGAACAAGCAGTCTTAACAAATGGCCTGCAGCACAAATAGATTGCAATGAAAAGAAGGTCAAATCACAGCCACACTGCGATAAATAATCAGCACACCCCCCAAATTCCTCGTCTTCCAGTAAATCAGCGGGAAACTTTAGAGATCACTTCCAGCTGCCTTAAGGCATTTTCAACATTAAAATGGTTCAAATGGCTCTGAGCACTATGCGACTTAACTTCTGAGGTCATCAGTCGCCTAGAACTTAGAACTAATTAAACCTAACTAACCTAACGACATCACACACATCCATGCCCGAGGCAGGATTCGAACCTGCGACCGTAGCGGTCGCCCAGTTCCAGACTGTAGCGCCTAGAACCGCACGGCCACTGAGGCCGGCTCAACATTAAATAAAGATACAAAATGCTGCCGTGACAAATGATTAAACCATCAACTCTACGGCTGCCGGCAACGTACACCTTCGCAGCCAGTCCCAAAGCTGGCAATATGCGCTAAAACAAGTTAAAATTTGCATGAAAACCACTTAAAACACACACTCCACGGATAAACAGAAACGGAATGTGGAACATAAGTCTCCCTAAAATAGCCACTGTGGAACCAAGTTCAGAACCATCTCCGACAGCTACCCATGCCGACATAAGGTTCAACAATCTTCTTAGTTGAACACAGAAAAAAAGTCATATGTAACTTGGAGCTTGCAAATTACGAGCTGGGAAGCTGTTTCGCGTGAGACGACGAACCCACCACAATTTTGCACGTCAAGGCGCCCTATGATCGGCACCGTACATCCGGCGCGCGCCGAAAGACAAGGGCGGCGAGCACGCCGAGGCCCATGCATCACGGTTAGGGACGCGGGCTTGTTTTCAACACAAGTTGGCTCGTTGAACGCCGACCGGAGACTCACTCATCAGATGTTCACCCGGAAAACCGCCGGGGGAGCAGTCAAAGATAGCAGGACAGCCGAATATCGATATCAGCGATGCAGGTGGAACACCCTAGCGCCAGCCGCCACGGCTCTGTGTTGGATGTCCACGTACCATCGCAGAAGGGGGAGTACAGAGGCTTGCTGCTCGGTAAAACAGGAAAGACGGCGATCTGCGACAGGTCTGACGACAGGGTACAATTCTGGCCCAGGCACAAGTGTTTGGGAGTACACTGTTCAGCGACCACTATACAACATGGGGTTCCCCGGTAGATGACCCCTGCGTTTTCACATGTTGTCCCAACGACATCAATCATTGTTTGCATTCTGCAAGGGATCATCGAGATTCGACCGCGGATCAATTGAAACACCTCGCCTAGTCGGATGAAGCACGTTTATTATTAACGTGCACCGCGTCACGAACTCTGGCCGGTAGGGCTAGTACAGAACTGTGGGAGACTTTCATTTGGGATTCCATTGGATCTGTGGTAATAATGGAAAGTACCGTGACAGCTGTAGACTACTTGAACCATCTGCAGCGCTTCGTGTTAGACGTCTTTTGCAACGGTGAAGGCATCTTCCATCAGGATAACTTGCGAGGTGCCGGGGCAAGCAGTGTATTTAACACTAAATTCTTCTAGAATCTACATATGTAAATTATGCTCTAAGCCCCCCCCCCCCTATTCTAACTCCGACTTTTGCTGTTGCACATGGATAAAAAAATATACGCGAACTGACTGTAATCAACCCTGCAAGTGGAGTAGAAAAGAGTTTGGCATCTGCAATAATTTAATTTGATAAATTAGTTAAATAAAGGAAGGTTTCATTAACGTAGTGAGAAATGATGGGTTGCTCTACCGATTAACAGAATGAAAGTTCTGTCCAAAATAACAATAGGATTTATTAAGACTAAAACACAAAATAATAAACAAAAACACATGAAACATTTATAATACATCAAATTGGGTCAAATTGGATACTCAAACAAACGCTGTGAAGGTGAAGTTGTCCCTAAACTAGATTTTGAGGTTTAAGACGAAGTGGTATGTGGAGCCAATTCCTTGCCACTCAAATCTTAAGAGATACACACAGCTAACCCAACATTAATTGCGGCTACTCAAGACAGAACAAAGTTAGAAAAAAACGAACAGGCGCGCTCTGCTGAGCTCTGATTATCACCTAGGAAAATCCCTATCTGCCGGTGCTGCGGACATACATTACCAAACTGTCTTCTTAACTGCCAGAACACGATCTGGCGTACCGGAGGCGATGGCTCGTTGCTTCGACGTCCTCGACCGAAAGGCGAGAGCCGACTACTCCTGAGCACCCGTACAGGCCGAACACAGAACATTCCCGCCCCCACGACAGTGGCCGTGGTTAAACGTTCCAATCAGCAACTCGAAAACCGGCGGAAAATTCCACTCCATTGCCGGAGCACTACCATTCCACCAATGGAGATTCTTGGCGCCAATTTCTGCGCTGATTTTGCTACGTCACGGAGCTATGCCCTGAGCAAGCCAATCACAGTTACTATTTTGCAGAAAGCGCGGGAATTTTCCCGCCACAACTGCCTGGGTACACAAGTCATTCCCACGCCTCGCTGGTAGCCCGCCAGAAAGTGTTTTCGCTAAGTTTCTGCGAAGTAACGGAACCTCTAGCCCAGCTGCTACTTCAGGCCCCTCCGGGTGTGTCTTTTGACAATGTCGGCGTCTGGAAAGCATTCACTCGACTCCCTCACAACCGTCGGCTTAACCCTCTCGAGATCAGCGGTGCCCGCCTGTCACCGGACCACCTGGGTGACGAGAGACGCTGCGTGGGAAGTCCGCGTGTGAAGGAATAGCGACTTTTCACTGCATGCAATTAGAGAAGAAAATCGTAAGATAGAAATATGAGAGGGGGCTCATGCCACCTGTCAAACTGTCCTTGTCACAAGTTCATAATATGTAAGGATCATGCTAGTCAGTTCACGTCGGTGTCTTGGCCACAAATTTCTACCAATTTGAACCCGGTTAAATACATGTGGGATATTATAGGGTGTGATCTCCGTGCCTATAAACCACCGGCCCGTAATTTCAGGGAATTGCGTAGACATTTGGTGCCATGTAGCTACCAGCCGACACCTACCAACAACTTGTTGAACCTGTACCACACAGTCCCAACAACTTGTCGAACCTGTACCACGCAGTCCCAACAACTGGTCGAACCTGTACCACGCAGTCCCAACAACTTGTCGAACCTGTACCACGCAGTCCCAACAAGTTGTCAAACCTGTACCATGCAGTCCCAACAACTTGTCGAACGCGTACCATGCAGTCCCAACAACTTGTCGAACGAGTACCACGCAGTCCCAACAACTTGTCGAAGGCATGCCAAGCAGTCCCAACAACTTGTCGAACGCGTACCACGCAGTATTGCTGCATTGCTTTCCAGAGATGGAGCAACACGCTATTAAGCAGCTGGTCATAATGCTTTGGCTCATCATTGTATACGGTGCGAGGCATCCCATGGGAACCACCCTCCGTGGCCGAGGTCGCTAACGCGCCCTCGTGCCTTGGCTCTCGACTTGGAGGTAAGCCAGTAGTGTATCAGTGAGAAGAAAAGAAGAAAGTCGTGGTCGCCAAGAGGTACAGGACAGACATCATGAAGTTCCTGAAGATAGCACTCGAGGCGGCTTCCAAGAAAACGACGCAGGCAGCGTGACGTCACCGCTCATCCCTCACCGCGCAAACGGGAGCCCAACAGGGCGCGGCAGCTGCCGCCGCCGCCGCCACTGCAGTCCCCAGTAGCGCCCCGTCCGCTGGGAAACGCCAACAATACAGTGACCCAGTGTAGGGTGTTATGTGCTAGTGTCAGTGTCGAGTGAAAAACAGAGTAAGCAAAATCAAAAAGAAAACAAATACGCTCCTTCCACTTTAAAGAAGTGCGAAATGACCCAGAAAAAAACACAACGGAAAAATCTTCGCAAAAAATTTCAACAAGCCAAGTTAAATTTTGTTGTAAAAAAAAATCTCCCTTCTCTCTTCAATTTTAAACCAAATGTAACCTAGCCGGCCGTGGTGGCGTAGCGGATCTAGGCGCTTCAGTCCGGAACCGCGCGACTACTACGGTCGCAGATTCGAATCCTGCCTCGGGCATGGGTGTGTGTGATGTCTTTATGATAGTTAGGTTTAAGTAGTTCTAAGTTCTAGGGGACTGATGACCTCAGATGTTAAGTCCCATAGTGCTCAGAGCCATTTGAACCATTTGAACCAAATGTAACCGTAGAGTGTATTGTGTGGTTTTTTTTATTCACCTAGGTTTGTTTTGTTGTGTAATGTCTTTTCCCTTTGGTAAACTTATGTTCCACCAAACCAACATAAAGAAATGAAACCTCGCAGACACGCCAAGCTCACACGTGCAAAATATAAATTATTCATAAAAATAGGCTTAAGTGTCGTAAATGATGGTGTAACCATAGTTTTGTTGCTTATGTATATCTAACTAAAACCACCTAAAGAGACGTGGAACGAAAACTTTCCACCTAAATTCCCCCTGTGCAAAACTCTTCAAATGTTTCAAAAAATTTCCTTAAATCCTGTTAACAATATTATAACCATGTACAGTCGTTGTTTGTACTTGCTTTCGTCTTTAAATGAATTAACAAGCCCGCAAAACATAAGAGCACCCAAATACGAGGGTTGGAACTTAAATAGTGGCAACTATTTATTCACAACCGATACAAAAGAGTTACATATTTGCAAGTGTTACTGTCCAAAGTAGGCACCAGCGTTGTCGTAGGCATAGTATACCGTTAGCAGATCCTGTTCTGTTGATGGTGCGAATGGAGCGGTCTATAAGTTATGGTGATTCTCTCCTAAGCGAACCTTTTCATCTCAGAGTAGCAGTTGCAACCTACGTCCTCAACTGTTTACGGGATGTATCCCAATCTCTGTCTTCCTGTACAGTTTCTACCCTCTACAGCTACCATGGAAGTTATTTCCTGATCTCTTAACACATATCCTATCATCCTCTCCCTTCTTCTTGTCAGTGTTTTCCACATATTCCTTTCCTCTCCGATTTTGCGGGAACCTCCACATTCCTTACCTTATCAGACCATCTAATTTTCACATTCACCTGAAGCACCACATCTCAGGTGCTTCTGTTCTATTCCGGTTTTGTCACAGTCCATGTCTCCTAACGTACATTCTCAGAAATTTCTTCCTCAATTTTAAGGCCTATGTTTGATACTACTACTACAGTTCCCTTTGCCAGAAATGCCCTTTTTTCCAGTGCTAGTCTGCTTTTGATGTCCTTTTTGTTTCATCCGCCAAGGATTATTTTGCTACCTAGGCAGTAGGAATCCATAACTCCATCTATTTCGTGATCATCAATCCTGATGTTAAGTTTCTCACTGTTCTCATTTCTGCTACTTCTCATTACTTACGTCTTTCTTCGATTTACTCTCAGTCCATATTCTGTACTTATTAGACTCTTCATCCCATACAACACATTCTGTAATTCTTCTTTACTTTCTTTACACGTGGTCCCGGGTTCGATTCCCGGCCGGGTTGGGGATTTTCTCTGTCCGGGGACTGGGTGTTTGTGTTGTCATTATCATTTCATCATCATCCTTTGTGACAGTGGCTAGATTGGACTGTGTAAAAAATTGGACTGTATAAAAATTTGGACTTTGTACGGGCGCTGATGACTGCGCAGTTGAACGCCCCACAAACCAAACATCATCATCATCCTCTTCACTTTCACTGAGGATAGCAAAGTCATCAGTGAATCTTATCATTGATATCGTTTGACCCTGAATTTTAATCCTGCTCTTGAATCTTTCTTTTATTTCTCCCATTGCTTCTTCGATGTATGGATTGAAGAGAGGTCAAAAGATTACACGTCTGTCTTACACCCTTTTTAATTCGGTTTCCCAGTGTTATTGGTGCCACTTGGTTCTTGTACATTTTGTATATTACCCTTGTGTCCCTACAGCCATGTTTCTGGGAACAAATATTCTACTGAAATTTGAAGATGTTGCAATCAACAGAATTTTGTCAATATTGTATTTAAGAGTTAACGTGTTACAGTTACGCACACTAGCAATCAGCAAGTGAAATCAAATTAAGAAGAAGTATCATCAAAAGCAAGTTACAAGATAAAAACATTTTGAAATTAAAGCTATTACCAACTAACAAATTTACATTTGCAAGTCAATAGAAATTATTAAGACTTTAAAGAAAATTCATTTGCAGATATCGCGCGTTCTATGGTAGACGATCTTCAGTCTCAAGGTACATGATGGTGAACGATAGATGAAATATGGCTTAACAGTCCACACGTTATCGAAGTACTTCTAAAAATACACAGAATTTTATCCACCATAAAACTCTGAACTGAAGAATTAACAACAGCCTTTAAATTGTTTTAATATATCAAACAGTACTTAAATATGCCCCCCATATGAACCATGGACCTTGCCGTTGGTGGGGAGGCTTGCGTGCCTCAGCGACACAGATGGCCGTACCGTAGGTGCAACCAAAACGGAGGGGTATCTGTTGAGAGGCCAGACAAACGTGTGGTTCCTGAAGAGGGGCAGCAGCCTTTTCAGTAGTGGCAGGGGCAACAGTCTGGATGATTGACTGATCTGGCCCTGTAACACTATCCAAAACCGCCTTGCTGTTTTGGTACTGCGAACGGCTGAAAGCAAGGGGAAACTACAGCCGTAATTTTTCCCGAGGGCATGCAGCTTTACTGCATAGTTAAATGATGATGGCGTCCTCTTGGGTAAAATATTCCGGAGGTAAAATAGTCCCCCATTCGGATCTCCGGGCGGGGACTACTCAAGAGGAAGTCGTTATCAGGAGAAAGAAAACTGGTATTCTACGGATCGGAGCGTGGAATGTCAGATCCCTTAATCGGGCAGGTAGGTTAGAAAATTTGAAAAGGGAAATGGATAGGTTAAAGTTAGATATAGTGGGAAATAGTGAAGTTCGGTGGCAGGAGGAACAAGACTTTTGGTCAGGTGACTACAGGGTTATAAATACAAAATCAAATAGGGGTAATGCAGGAGTAGGTTTAATAATGAATAAAAAAATAGGAGTGCGGGTAAGCTACTACAAACAGCATAGTGAACGCATTATTGTGGCTAAGATAGACACGAAGCCCATGCCTACTACAGTAGTACAAGTTTATATGCCAAATAGCTCTGCAGATGATGAAGAAATTGATGAAATGTGTGATGAGATAAAAGAAATTATTCAAGTAGTGAAGGAAGACGAAAATTTAATAGCCATGGGTGACTGGAACTCGATAGTAGGAAAAGGAAGAGAAGGAAACATAGTAGGTTAATATGGACTGGGAGTAAGAAATGAAAGAGGAAGCCGCCTAGTAGAATTTTGCACAGAGCATAACTTAATCATAGATAACACTTGGTTCAAGAATCATAAAAGAAGGTTGTATACATGGAAGAAGCCTGGAGATACTGACAGGTTTCAGACAGATTATATAACGTCAAGACAGAGATTTAGGAGCCAGGTTTTAAATTGTCAGACATTTCCAGGGGCAGATGTGGACTCTGACCACAATCTATTGGTTATGAACTGTAGATTAAAGCTGAAGAAAGTGCAAAAAGGTGGGAATTTCAGGAGATGGGACCTAGATAAACTGACTAAACCAGAGGTTGTAGAGAGTTTCAGGGAGAGCATAAGGGAACAATTGACAGGAATGGGGGAAAGAAATACAGCAGAAGAAGAATGGGTAGCTCTGAGGGATGAAGTAGTGAAGGCAGCAGAGGATCAAGTGGATAAAAAGACGAGGGCTAGTAGAAATCCTTGGGTAACAGAAGAAATATTGAATTTAATTGATGAAAGGAGAAAATATAAAAATGCAGTAAATGAAGCAGGCAAAAAGGAATACAAACGTCTCAAAAATGAAATCGACAGGAAGTGCAAAATGGCTAAGCAGGGATGGCTAGAGGACAAATGTAAGGATGTAGAGGCTTACCTCACTAGGGGCAAGATAGATACTGCCTACAGGAAAATTAAAGAGACCTTTGGAGAAAGAGAGCCACTTGTATGAATATCAAGAGCTCAGATGGAAACCCAGTTTTAAGCAAAGAAGGGAAAGCAGAAAGGTGGAAGGAGTATATAGAGGGTCTATACAAGGGCGATGTACTTGAGGACAATATTATAGAAATGGAAGAGGATGTAGATGAAGATGAAATGGGGGATACGATACTGCGTGAAGAGTTTGACAGAGCACTGAAAGACCTGAGTCGAAACAAGGCCCCGGGAGTAGACAACATTCCATTAGAACTACTGACGGCCTTGGGAGAGCCAGTCCTGACAAAACTCTACCATCTGGTGAGCAAGATTTATGAGACAGGCGAAATACCCTCAGACTTCAAGAAGAATATAATAATTCCAATCCCAAAGAAAGCAGGTGTTGACAGATGCGAAAATTACGGAACTATCAGTTTAATATGTCACAGCTACAAAATACTAATGTGAATTCTTTACAGACGAATGGAAAAACTGGTAGAAGCCGACCTCGGGGAAGATCAGTTTGGATTCCGTAGAAATGTTGGAACACGTGAGGCAATACTGACCTTACGACTTATCTTAGAAGAAAGATTAAGGAAAGGCAAACCTACGTTTCTAGCATTTGTAGACTTAGAGAAAGCTTTTGACAATGTTGCCTGGAATACTCTCTTTCAAATTCTAAAGATGGCAGGGGTAAAATACAGGGAGCGAAAGGCTATTTACAATTTGTACAGAAACCAGATGGCAGTTACAAGAGTCGAGGGGCACGAAGGGGAAGCAGTGGTTGGGAAGGGCGTGAGACAGGGTTGTAGCCTCTCCCCGGTGCTATTCAATCTGTATATTGAGCAAGCAGTAAAGGAAAGAAAAGAAAAGTTCGGAGTAGGCATTAAAATCCATGGAGAAGAAATAAAATCTTTGAGGTTCGCCGATGACAGTGTAATTCTGTCAGAGACAGCAAAGGACTTGGAAGAGCAGTTGAACGGAATGGACAGTGTCTTGAAAGGAGGATATAAGATGAACATCAACAAAAGCAAAACGAGGATAATGGAATGTAGTCGAATTAAGTCGGGTGATGCTGAGGGAATTAGATTAGGAAATGAGACGCTTAAAGTAGTAAAGGACTTTTGCTATTTGGGGGGCAAAATAACTGATGATGGTCGAAGTAGAGAGGATATAAAATGTAGACTGGCAATGGCAAGCAAAGCGTTTCTGAAGAAGAGAAATTTGTTAACATCGAGTATATATTTAAATGTCAGGAAGTCGTTTCTGAAAGTATTTGTATGGAGTGTAGCCATGTATGGAAGTGAAACATGGACGATAAATAGTTTATACAAGAAGAGAATAGGAGCTTTTGAAATGTGATGCTACAGAAGAATGCTGAAGATTAGATGGGTAGATCACATAACTAATGAGGAGGTATTGAATAGAATTGGGGAGAAGAGGAGTTTGTGGCACAACTTGACTAGAAGAAGGGATCGGTTGGTAGGACATGTTCTGAGGCATCAGGGGATCACAAATTTAGCAGTGGAGGGCAGTGTGGAGGGTAAAAATCGTAGAGGGAGACCAAGCGATGAATACCCTAAGCAGATTCAGAAGGATGTAGGTTGCAGTAAGTACTGGGAGATGAAGAAGCTTACACAGGATAGAGTAGCATGGAGAGCTGCATGAAACCAGTCTCAGGACTGAAGACCACAACAACAACAACTTAAATATGTGCAACTCGTAACATTTACTAACGCTGCGCAAAACACAGTCACATGTGTGACAACAACAAAAACAGCAGAAAATGCCGGACACTGATTATGGCGGTTTCTGGTGCTCATTTCTTCACGCGACTCTAAAATCAGTCACCAGATTGAAACACCGACCAGGAAACATTTCGTGTTCTCAGATACAGCATCCTGCAGGAAATTTTTCCCTTGTAATAGCATTACAAGCACGTTATATATTACTATTTTCGTGCGATTTTGATTCGCGTTCAAAATATGGTGGTCACAAATGTTATCACAATTTAATTTAATTTCGGCAGATGGATTGTTTAATTCTTTGTAGGGTTCCCATCCATTGGCGGTATTCACATCAAACAATGGTTCTGTGTCCTTAGTCAGTATGCCTTTGTGGAAGTAATTATTAGGAGTGTGTGCTATTAATGAGTGGGAATATATTGAATAATAACAGTTTGAGTCAAGTTTCACGACAGTCATTCCGATTTCTAACTGTTACACACACACTGTTGAATCACAACTCTACCTTTGATACACGTAAGTTCTTTTTTCTATCATGCTTAAGGTACGTTCTGTGTAACTCACACGTAATATCGTTTCATCTCTCCCCAGTCAGCTAACAATATCATATCCACTTTAATATCTTTAGCGCGACAAGCAACTCGCGTCCATTCTTCGACCCCAGACCCGACAGACTTCATCCGTTGACTCTAGCAAGTGCCTGTTGTCTGCACTGTCATTGCGGCTGTTGAAGGAAAACTGCCGTAGTAAGGACGGCGTACCGTGACGTCAAGGAAATTCGGGGCACGTCTCGTCCGGAAAGCGTGCTGCACCCCACACGTCGCGTCATAGCGTGGCAAGACGCCTCCAACAACTCGACGTCACAGCATTCCGCCAACGGGAGGTGCATTCCTTCTATTTCAAAATGATTTTGTCTTGTAACTTGTTTTTATGTCTATATGAAGACACGTAATGAGGGTGGAATTGTGGTTCATTCATCTCATAACGTACATCTGCAATACATTTGATTTTCGTACAGGAGACATGTCAAAAATTTATAATAAGGTTACAATGATTTTACACAAATAAATAAACAATAGTACTAAAATAAATAATATTATTAAAATAAATAATAACACTATAATCATATTTCTTGGGATTTGCAACACATTGTATCCAGCTCAAATTTCCAGTTTGTCCTACATTAAATCAACCAAAAAGTAACAACATTTCAGTATCAGTGCCTCATAAAGCTTTCTTTTAAGTGGATCTAAATTCATCTGCATTAACCTGTTCCCCTTTTATTTATTATAAATTTTCATTCCCAAGTATCGAGGTTCCTGGGCATACGGTTTCTGGCGGTGGGTGGGAAGCATAAAATTTTCTTTGCTTCTTGTATCATGTGAATGAACAAAATGCTTTCCCTCAGGCAGTTATTTCTGGTGTACAAAAAGACAATAATCTTATATATCTTTTTGTACACCAGAAATAACTGTTTGATGGAAAGCATTTTGTTCGTTTACACGATACAAGAAACACAGAAAATTTTATGCTTCCCACCACCGCCAGAAACTGTATGCGCAGGAACCTCGATACATGGGAACGAAAATTTATCATAAATTAAAAGGGAACAAGTTTAGAAATCGAGGTTGAACTGACGAGGGCTTAAGTCAGGGGAGTGCAGTAGGTGGTATAGCACTTAGCAGCCCCACCAGTCAAACAAATCAGTAACAGCCTCCACCGTACGTGCTTGAGCATTGTCCTGCAAAATGATGGTCAGGTCCTGGAGAAAGTTTCATCACTTCTGTCTCTAAGCTGGTCGTAGGTTGTGTACCAAAAATGAACAGCGTAGAGACAGAAGTTATGACACTTTCTGCAGTATCTCTTCATCATTTTGCACGACAGTGAAGCTGTTAATGAATTGTTTGACTGATGCGGCTGCTAAGTGCTATACCCCCTACTGCACTCCCCTGACTTAAGATGTTGTGAGTTCAACTCGATTTCTAAACTGAAGGAAACACTTCACGGCATTCGTCGGGCAATAGACCGCGCCGCTCGCACTGTCAACACAACTGGCATTGCTAAGAGTGTCCTACGACTTCCACAAAACTGGCAACGGGTTATACACTATACTGATAACTACTCTGAAAGTCAGTAAAACTTTTAAACACGTATCTATTTTGTACGACCTGTAAATAAATAGTTGCCACTATTAAAGTTCTAACCCTACAGGATGTTCCATTTATCTTGACCATAGTAAATAACAGTTTGTCCAGATGCAAATTACAAAATGTTTCAAGCAAATGTTCTTTAGCCGTCAGGGGGACGTCAATCAGCATAATTGCCTCCGTTGTAGCTTTGTTTTTTTACAAAGATATGAATAACGGTATGACTTTTTTAAATGGCACCCTGTATTTTTTATTCGGTAATTCATTTCCTCTCCTAAAGATCTATTCAAAAATGTATCACAGTGTACTATTCACTGAAACACAACGTTATTAATTACATAACACAACACTGACTTTGAGCCCGGGATCACAAACTCGTCTACTTACTGGAGTTGTCAGAAAACAAATGAAAACCAAGTAAAAACATAACACAAAATTGACATTGACTCTCCTGTACCATTGCCCAAGAGTAGGACATTCAAGTGCTCAAAGTGGTGACCCCGGACACCGATACAATGGTGCGCTCGTTGAATGAAAGAGTTATTTACTGATTCCATTGTTGCCTGCTGAAGAGAATCACAAGCAAAGACGATACGTTCCTGCATGTCCTCTGGAGTTGTTGGAATACCGCGATAGAGAACGTCTTTAATGCATCTCCAAGAAAAAAGTCCAGAGGATTTAAATCAGGAGACCTAGCAGGCCAAGTAACTGCTCCTCCTCGACCAATCCGTCTGGCAGGATACCTTCGGTTCAGAACACGACGTGCACGCAAGGCATTATGTGCTGGACATCCATCGTGTGGATACCACATAAGCATTCTGGTTCTTCGCGGCACTTCATCCAGAAGAGGAGGAAGTATTCGTCTGAGGAAGTTGGCATATACTGTGCCGTTTAGACTACCATTGACGAAATAAGGGCCAATAATTGTAGTACCAAGCTTCCCACACCAGACGTTAACTCTCCACTGACGCTGATGTTCCACCTGTCGCTGGACCAGTAATTGATGTTCCTTGTATTAGCTGTCCTCTGTTTGTGAAGGAACATTCATCGCCGCGCGGGATTAGCCGAGCGGTCTAGGGCGCTGCAGTCATGGACTGTGCGACTGGTCCCGGCGGAGGTTCAAGTCCTCCTTCGGGCATGGGTGTGTGTGTTTGTCCTTAGGATAATTTAGGTTAAGTAGTGTGTAAGCTTACGGACTGTTGACCTTGGCAGTTAAGTCCCATAAGATTTCACACACATTTGGACATTTGGAACATTCATCGGTAAATAGAACATTGGAGAAGAAGTACGGGTTTGCGAGGATTTGCTGCTGTGCCCACTGACAGAACTGTACACGATTCTGGAAATCATTCCCAAGCAACTCTTGATGTAGGTGTTGATGGTAAGGATGTAACCGGTGACGTGTAAGAATACGATGTACATTGGTTTTAGGAATGCCAATCTCGTGTCCAAGATGTTGTGTGCTCACATGTGGATTCATAGCAATGGAAGCGAGAACAGTAACTTCGGCAGCTTCGTCTGTGCGAGTGCTACGACGTTTGGGTTATCGTGGGTTGAAACTTCCCGTTTCCTGAAGCATCGCAACAAGACGAGAAAACATCCGTCTCTGTACAATTCCGCTGCCTGTGTGGCATTTCGCCTACCTCCAACAACAACAAAATTTGGAAATTTGTGGTAAGGACTATGGGACCAAACTGCTGAGGTCATCGGTCCCTAGGCTTACGCACTACTTAATCTAACTTAAACTAACTTACGCTAAGGAAACATACACACACACACACACACACACACACACCCATGCCCGAGGGAGGACTCGAATCTCCGACGGGGGAACAACAACAACAACAACAATAAAAGAAACGTTATGTCGATGCAGTTTGTAGGAAGGACAGCCTTTACTGCTTGCCTACTCTACTCAACAATATTTAAAAGGACTAAACTACAATACTAAATGTACCCATACATAAGAAAACAGTATTGCAATTACTGTCCTGCTAACTTACATTCCCTGTAGATGAGTAGGTTGGTAGGACATGTTCTGAGGTATCAAGAGATCACCAATTTAGTATTGGAGGACAGCGTGGAGGGTAAAAATCGTCGAGGGCACTATGGGACTTAACTTCTGAGGTCATCAGTCCCCTACAACTTAGAACTACTTAAACCTAACTAACCTAAGGACATCACACACATCCATGCCCGAGGCAGGATTCGAACCTACGACCGTAGCGGTCGTGCGGTCCCAGACTGTAGCGCCTAGATACGCTCGGCCACCCCGGCCGGCTTGCTTGGGTCCTGTTAACTACTAAATAACTTGTAAGAAGGGATTTCACAAATTAAGTCTATTTAAAAACTTCAGAAATCATCATGACCAATAATAGTTTGACAAGTATTAATAATGGTGACAGGCCTGACAATGACCATATACGTATCAATAATGGCTGAGTGCCAGATTGAAAAATTATTTCAATTTCAAAGTTACATCAACATTTAATAACCACGGCATATTTGTGATTTAGATGTGGTGAATAATAATTATTATCTGGAGCATAAGGAGGCTTCTTTAATTGACACGCAAAACATGAGGTTATTGCAAAGTCGGACTAACAATCACGAGCGTAACCCTGCAATTGCTTTTGTGCTATGCTTGCGAATTTTACCTTGAATTCCATCTTGAAGCGTAGTTAAGCCATCAAAATCTCTCCTGGCTATATAAAATAAAATCAGGCCTTGGGTGTGGTAAGATCTGCCATCACCGACGTGAGAGCAGCGTGACACGTCTTCGGTATCCGAGTTCTCGACCGACTCTACTACTTCCACTCTCGCAGACAGATCTCGTCTCACAACAATTATTAGAATCGCGCTCTCATGTGTCGCCCTCAGATTGTTACTATCGATCTCTGAGTGCTTACACAATGCAAAGAACAGCCTTAAGTTGACTATATCGTTTTCAATGGAATGGGGAGTTCTGACACACTCCTTAATAACAACCGTTTGCCTTTTCGAATTTTGTATGCTTAATTGCAAAATTAACTATTTTTCGAGGTACTGCGGGCTCATCAGCAGTTGTAGGTGTTACAAGAACATTATCATTTGGACTACTTGCAGCTAGGCGCTCAGGTGGTATTGCTGGCGAAAATAACGAAAATTTAGGCATAAGTTAATACACTCCTGGAAATTGAAATAAGAACACCGTGAATTCATTGTCCCAGGAAGGGGAAACTTTATTGACACATTCCTGGGGTCAGATACATCACATGATCACACTGACAGAACCACAGGCAACAGAGTATGCACAATGTCGGCACTAGTACAGTGTATATCCACCTTTCGCAGCAATGCAGGCTGCTATTCTCCCATGGAGACGATCGTAGAGATGCTGGATGTAGTCCTGTGGAACGGCTTGCCATGCCATTTCCACCTGGCGCCTCAGTTGGACCAGCGGTCGTGCTGGACGTGCAGACCGCGTGAGACGACGCTTCATCCAGTCCCAAACATGCTCAATGGGGGACAGATCCGGAGATCTTGCTGGCCAGGGTAGTTGACTTACACCTTCTAGAGCACGTTGGGTGGCACGGGATACATGCGGACGTGCATTGTCCTGTTGGAACAGCAAGTTCCCTTGCCGGTCTAGGAATGGTAGAACGATGGGTTCGATGACGGTTTGGATGTACCGTGCACTATTCAGTGTCCCCTCGACGATCACCAGTGGTGTACGGCCAGTGTAGGAGATCGCTCCCCACACCATGATGCCGGGTGTTGGCCCTGTGTGCCTCGGTCGTATGCAGTCCTGATTGTGGCGCTCACCTGCACGGCGCCAAACACGCATACGACCATCATTGGCACCAAGGCAGAAGCGACTCTCATCGCTGAAGACGACACGTCTCCATTCGTCCCTCCATTCACGCCTGTCGCGACACCACTGGAGGCGGGCTGCACGATGTTGGGGCGTGAGCGGAAGACGGCCTAACGGTGTGCGGGACCGTAGCCCAGCTTCATGGAGACGGTTGCGAATGGTCCTCGCCGATACCCCAGGAGCAACAGTGTCCCTAATTTGCTGGGAAGTGGCGGTGCGGTCCCCTACGGCATTGCGTAGGATCCTACGGTCTTGGCGTGCATCCGTGCGTCGCTGCGGTCCGGTCCCAGGTCGACGGGCACGTGCACCTTCCGCCGACCACTGGCGACAACATCGATGTACTGTGGAGACCTCACGCCCCACGTGTTGAGCAATTCGGCGGTACGTCCACCCGGCCTCCCGCATGCCCGCTATACGCCCTCGCTCAAAGTCCGTCAACTGCACATACGGTTCACGTCCACGCTGTCGCGGCATGCTACCAGTGTTAAAGACTGCGATGGAGCTCCGTATGCCACGGCAAACTGGCTGACACTGACGGCGGCGGTGCACAAATGCTGCGCAGCTAGCGCCATTCGACGGCCAACACCGCGGTTCCTGGTGTGTCCGCTGTGCCGTGCGTGTGATCATTGCTTGTACAGCCCTCTCGCAGTGTCCGGAGCAAGTATGGTGGGTCTGACACACCGGTGTCAATGTGTTCTTTTTTCCATTTCCAGGAGTGTATGTACGCAACGGAAAGGTCGTTATGTTTTAGGATACTTACATGGAACTGCGTAGTGATATCCATGATAAATTCATTTCGATAATATGACTTTCATTCAGCTTACACAAACACGCACGTAGTATTTATGTGCATTAGGTTACAGTAAACAAAGCTGAGCGAAAACTGAGAGAGTATCATATCATACTCTTTGACTGGAGATGAATTAAACAGAACAAAATATTTACAAGCAGGGGTAATGGAAGTAAGTGGTCATTGCAAGCTACAGATGTGCTCAAACGTTGTGAACATACATGGACTACGGATGGAAAAAGTTGCAGATATACGAAGCGTGAAATATTCATTATATAAATAAAAGAGTGAATTACCTACTAGCCCCGGCCAGATATGCGAGGGCATGTTAAAAAGTAATGCCTCTGAATTTTTTATGTGTAATCTTCAAGATTTTTAAATTAAACAGGCCGGCCGGAGTGGCCGAGCGGTTCTACGCGCTACAGTTTGGAACCGCGCGAACGCTACGGTCGCAGGTTCGAATCCTGCCTCGGGCATGGATGTGTGTGTTGTCCTTAGGTTAGTTGGGTTCTAAGTTCTAGGGGACTGATGACCTCAGCAGTTAAGTCCCATAGTGCTCAGAGCCATTTGAACAATTTTTTTTAAAACTAAACAAGCGTTGTTATTAACATTCGACATCTTTCTTATTCATATCTACATAGTCATTTCTCAACATATTCACTCTGGTGACGAAGAGATTCCTCCCAACGAGAGACCAGTTTGTTGACGTTGTTGCCTACAGAATGTCTGACTTTGTTGACGGAGCCACAACATCGCCTCTGCTTTCACCACTTTATCACTACCACAGGTGTTTTTAAGTTTTGGAAACAGATTAAAATCCGATGTGGGCAAGTCGGGACCGTATAGAGCATGATCTAAGACAGAGAACGCAAAATTTGTGGTAAACTGCTGAGGTCATCGGTCCCTAAGCTTACACGCTACTTAATCTAACTTAAACGAACTTACGCTAATGACAACACACATACCCATGCCCGATGGAGAACTCGAACCTCCGATGGTGACAGTCGCACGGTCCATGACAACGCGCCCCTGATTGCGCGGCTACCCCGCGCGGCAGAGAACGCGAGGCGTCGGATTGTTGCAGATGTCGCAGCGCTGGTAGCTGGTCCCGCATTCTTATCCTGTAGGAGAGGATGCGCCATTTGTGGATGAACTATTCGAATTCGTGCTTTCAGTTTTCTGAAGGTGACTCACGGCCTGACTTAGTTATGTTACATTCCGCCATGTTACAAGCTACAATTCGGAGCTCTCTAGCGACAGAGGGCCGCAAATATGTAGACATGAGAAATAACGATGTTGTATATTAATAACGTTTGTTTTATTTAAAACTCTTTGAGAATTTTCACGTCAAAAATTATGAAGCATTATTTTTCATTACACCCGCGTACTTACTGTGCAAATACAGTAATTCCGTCGGAGATAGCAAAGGACTTGGGAGAACAGCTGAATGGAATGGGCAGCAAAATAACTAAAGATGGTCGAAGGAGAGAGGATATAAAATGTAGACTGGCGATGCCAAGGAAAGAAGAAGAGAAATTTGTTTACATCGCGTATAGATTTAAGTGGCAAGAAGTCCTTTCTGAAAGTATTTGTATGGAGTGCAGCTATATATGGAAATGAAACGTAGACGATAACTAGTTTAGACAAGAAGAGAATAGAAGCTTTCGAAACGTGGTGCTATGGAAGAATGCTAAAGATTGGATGTGTAGATCACGTAACTAATGAGGAGGTACTCTGAGCACTATGGGACTTAACATCGGAGGTCATCAGTCCCCTAGAACTTCCAACTACTTAAATCTAACTAACCTAAGGACATCACACACATCCATGCCCGAGGCAAATATCAAAGCTCATCTACCACTTCAAGTGTCTCATTTCCTAAACTAATTCCCTTAGCATCGCCTGATTTAATTCGTCTGCATTGCATTATCCTCGTTTTGTTTTTGTTGATGTTCATCCTATAGCTCCTTTCAAGACAGTCATTCATAGGTCCTACTGTATATGTGCATACGCGTAATCCATTTCTAAGAACGTCCTCTCCAGATTCAACCATTTGTAACCAAAGGTCGATTCCACCAAAATACAGGCTGTAACACAGATCGCATAGCCCAGCGATTTTGTCTCCATGCACTTTACGTCATTGTCCAGAAGCATTCCATACAGATTATAAACGTATAAAATGCCTTGGTCCCAAAAGGAAGCTAATAGTACACTACTGACCATTAAAATTGCTACACCAAGAAGAAATGCAGATGATAAACGGGAATTCATTGGACAAATATATTATACTAGAACTGACATGTGATTACACTTTCACGTAATTTGGATGCGTAGCTCCTGAGAAGTCAGTACCCAGAACAACCACCTCTGGCCGTAATAACGGCCTTCATACGCCAGGGCATTGAGTCAAACAGAGCTTGGATGGCTGCCCATGCAGCTTCAACACGATACCACAGTTCATCAAGAGTAGTGACTGGCGTAATGTGACGAGCCAGTTTAGGTTAGGTTAGGTTAGGTTAGGTTAGGTTAGGTTAGGTTAGGTTAGGTTGCTCGGTCACCACTGACCAGACGTTTTCAATTGGTGAGAGATCTGGAGAATGTGCTGGCCAGGGCAGCAGTCGAACATTTTCTGTATCCAGAAAGGCCCGTACATGACCTGCAACATGCGGTCGTGCGTTATCCTGCTGAAATATAGTTTTTCGCAGCGATCGAATGGGGGGCAGAGCCACGGGTCGTGACACATCTGAAATGTAACGTCCACTGTTCAAAGTGCAGTCAATGCGAACAAGACGTGACCGAGACGTGTAACCAATGGCACCCCGTACCATCTTCATGTCAACACTTTGTAGGTGTCGCCACCGGCGTCAACCTTGTGTGAATGTTCTGAAAAGCTAATTATTTGCATATCACAGCATCTTCTTCCTGTCGGTTAAATTTCACGTCTGTAGCACGTCATCTTCGTGGTGTAGCAATTTTAATGGCCAGTAGTGTACATTGTAGCTAAATTATACACTGAGATGACAAAGTAACGGCCGAGCAATATCCACATATACATATGGGGGTAATCTCGCTTGGACAAGGTACAAAAGGGCAGCGCATTGGCATAGCTGTCAATTGTACTCAGGTGATTCATGTGAATGGTTTCCGACGTGATTACGGCCGCATGCCGCGAATTAACAGACTTAGAGCGCATAATGGTTGTTGGAGCTAGACGTATGGGACATTCCATTTCAGAAATCGTTAGTAAATTCATTATTCCGAGATGCAAAATGTCAAGAGTGTGCCGAGAATACCAACTTTCAGGCATTACCACTCACCACTGACAACGCAATGGCCGACGGTCTTTCTTAAAGCCGAGAGCACCTAATAGATAAGCAACACAGCATGAAATAACAGCAGAAATCACTGTAGGATGCATGACGAACGTAGGACAGTGTAATAAAATGGCTGCAGACGACCGGCGCGAGTGCCTTTGCTAGCAGCACGACATCGCCTGCAGCGACTCTCCTGGGCTCGTGACCAAATCAGGTGACCCCTAGTCGACTGGGAAACCTTATTATGATCAGATGAGTCCCGATTTCAGTTGGTAAGAGCTCATGGTATCGTTCTAGTATCTGGCAGAGCCCACGAAGTCACGGACCCAAGTTCTCAAGAAGGCACTGTGCAAGCTACGGAGTGGTGCGGCCTGTTTACACGGAATGGCCGGAGTTCTCTAGTCCAACTTATCCGATCAGTGACTGGAAATGGTTATGTCCGACTACTTCATTTCCAGCCATTCATGGACATCATGTTCCCAAACATGTCATCGGCTCACAGTTGTTCGTGATTGGTTTGAAGATCATTCTGGACAGTGATTTGGTCATGCAGATCGCTCGACATGTACCCCTTCGAGCATTTATGGGACATAATCGAGAGGTCAGCTCGTACACAAAATCATGCATCGACAACACTTTCACAATTATGGGCGGCTGTAGAAGGAGCATGGATCAATATTTCTCCAGGGGACATCTAACGACTTGCTGAGTGCATGCCACGTCAAGCTGGTGAACTACACCAGGGGAAAGGAGGTCAGACACGATATTAGCACGCATCCTATGAGTTTTGTTACCACACTGCAATATTAGCCATGCGAACTTTCAGATTACATCTTCTTGACAGCTACCATATTTATGAAACCGTAATTGGCTCTATGGCTACTTTCGTGAACATAAAACTAATTACACTACTACCCATTAAAATTGCTACACCACGAAGATGAAGTGCTACAGACGCGAAATTTAACCGACAGGAAGAAGATGCTGTGATATGCAAATGATTAGCTTTCCAGAGCGATCACACAAGGCTGGCGCCGGTGGCGACACCTACAACGTGCTGACATGAGGAAACTTTCCAACCGATTTCTCATACACAAACAGCAGTTGACCGGCGTTGTCTGGTGAAACGTTGTTGTGATGCCTCGTGTAAGGAGGAGAAATGCGCACTATCACGTTTCCGACTTTGATAAAGATCGGATTGTAGCCTATCGCGATTGCGGTTTATCGTATCGCAACATTGCTGCTCGCGTTGGTCGAGATCCAATGACTGTTAACAGAATATGGAATCGGTGGGCTCAGGAGGGTAATGCGGAACGCCGTGCTGGATCCCAACGGCCTCGTATCACTAGCAGTCGAGATGACAGGCATCTTATCCGCATGGCTGTAACGGATCGTGCAGCCAAGTCTCGGTCCCTGAGTCAACAGATGGGGACGTCTGCAAGACATCAGCCATCTGGACGAACAGTTCGACGACGTTTGCAGCAGCATGGTATATTCAGCGTGGAGACCAGGTCTGCGGTTACCCTTGACGCTGAATCACAGACAGGAACGCCTGCGATGGTGTACTCAACGACGGACCTGGGTGCACTAGCCGGCCGGTGTGGCCGAGCGGTTCTAGGCGCTACAGTCTGGAACCGAGCGACCGCTACGGTCGCAGGTTGGAATCCTGCCTCGGGCATGGATGTGTGTGATGTCCTTAGGTTAGTTACGTTTAAGTAGTTCTAAGTTCTAGGGGACTGATGATCACAGACGTTAAGTGCCATAGTGCTCAGGGCCATTTGAACCATTTTGAACCTGGTTGCACGAATGGCAAAACGTCATTTTTTCGGATGAATCCAGTTTCTGTTTACAGCATCATGATGGTCGCATCCGTGTTTGGCGACATCGTGGTGAACGCACATTGGAAGCGTGCATTCGTCATCGCCATACTAGCATATCACCCGGCGTAATGGTATGGGGTGCCATTGGTTACACGTCTCGGTCACGTCATGTTCGCATTGACGGCACTTCGAACAGTGGACGTTACATTTGAGATGTGTTACGACCCGTGGCTCTACCCTTCATTCGATCCCTGCGAAACCCTACATTTCAGCAGGATAATGCACGACCGCATGTTGCAGGTCATGTTCGGGCCTTTCTGGATACAGAAAATGTTCGACTGCTGCACTGGCCAGCACATTCTCCAGATCTCTCGACAATTGAAAACGTCTGGTCAATGGTGGCCGAACAACCGGCTCGTCACAATACGCCAGTCACTACTCTTGATGAACTGTGGTATCGTGTTGAAGCTGCATTGGCAGCTGTACCTGTACACGCCATCCAAGCTCTGTTTGACTCAATGCCCAGGCGTATCAAGGCCTTTATTACTGCCAGAGGTGGTTGTTCTGGGTACTGATTTCTCAGGATCTATGCACCCATATTGCGTGAAAATGTAATCACATGCCAGTTCTAGTATAATACGAGGGCCGTTCAGAAAGTAACCTCCAGTTGATTTAAAAAAATACACCAAGTTAAATAAAAATATTTTAATATATACATCTTACAACTACATCTTTGCACTATTTTTCTACATAGTCTCCATAGCGATTGAGGCACTTATCGTATCTTTTCACAAGCTTTGAAATTCCTTCTGCATAAAAATCACCCGCTTGTGCCTGGAGCCAGCCTGTGACCGCATCTTTGAGCTCTTCGTCGTCATCAAACCGCTGTGACCCGAGCCATTTCTCCAAATGCATGAAGAGGTGATAATCACTTGGCGCCAGGTCTGGGCTGTAAGGTGGATGGTTGATAACGTCCCACTTGAAGGACTCAAGAAGGGCCGTTGTTCTGCGAGCAGAGTGAGGACGGGCGTTATCGTGCAAAAAAACGATACCGGAAGTCAGCATACCACGGCGTTTGTTCTGTATAGCCCGTCGTAACTTTTTTATTGTTTCACAGTACACGTCTTGATTAATGGTCGTACCACGTTCCATGAATTCAACCAACAACACCCCTTTGGCATCCCAAAACACCGTTGCCATCAGTTTTCTGGCAGAAAAATCTTGCGAGGCTTTTCTTGGTTTGGTAGGCGAATTTGAATGTGCCCACATCTTTGATTGTTCTTTTGTCTCAGGGTTCACGTACTTAATACAGGTTTCGTCACCGGTCACGATTCTGTTTAACAATGGTTCTCCTTCGTCCTCATAACGTGACAGAAAGTCTAATGCAGAGGCCATTCTTTGAGTTTTGTGGTGGTCGGTAAGAATTTTGGGCACTCATCGTGCACAGAACTTACGGTAACCCAATCTTGCTGTCACTATCTCGTACAAGAGAGTCTTAGAAATCTGTGGAAAACCAGTAGACAACTCTGACATTGAGAAACGTCGATTTTCACGAACTTTTGCATCAACTGTCTGAACGAGTTCGTCAGTCACCAATGATGGTCTACCACTCCTCTCTTCATCATGAACGTTTTCTCGTCCACTTTTAAATAAACGTACCAATTCACAGACAACTCCTTCACTCATAACTCTTGGTCCGTACACGGCACAAAGCTCACGATGAATAGCTGCTGCAGAATATCCTTTGGCTGTAAAAAACCTTATGACAGCACGCAGTTCACATTTGGCGGGGTTTTCTATTGCAGCACACATTTCAAACTGCCACAAAAACTAAACTAGCGCAGGTACGACGTTCACTCGACCACGGCTTGATGCCGACTGACCTGTTGAGTGCGTGAACGCACAGATGGCGTCGCTACTCCCCCCACAACCCGCACTGTGACCAATCGGAGGTTACTTTCTGAACCGCCCTCGTATATTTGTCCAATGAATACCCATTTATCATCTGTGTTTCTTCTTGGTGTAGCAATTTTAGTGGCTAGTAGTGTACGTGTGTAAGCCGGGGCTACCGTTGCCTCCAAATGGTGAAATGCGATGGTGGGCGGAGTGCTCGATGGGAAGTCTTACAGGTGCACGGCGGATCTGAGCGAAGTCCTGTCTGCTGGACGTTGAGCCGGGGCTTAAATAAGCAACACGCAGAGGAATACAGCAGCGGCGCTCGGAGAGCACGTGACGGCGGATGCGTCGTAGTGCCAGGGATGGCAGCGCCGCTGTCGCTGATGCGCGTGCTGCTGGTTGATCGTGAGCGCGACTGAGGCGCCGCTGGTGACGCCTCCAAGCTATCAGCGTGTCAGCTGTCTGTTTATCAGCGGTTCGGTGTCTATGTTGTTATTGTTGTGGTCTTCAGTCCAGAGACTGGCTTATGCAGCTCTCCATGCTACTCAATCCTGTGCAAGCCTGTTCAGCTCCGAGTAACTACTGCAACCTACATCCTTCTGAATCTGCTTAGTGTATTCATCTCTTGGTCTCAATTTGCGATTTTTACGCTTCACGCTTCCCTCCAATACTAAATTTGTGATCCCCTGATGCCTCGGTACGTGTCCTACCAACCGATCCCTTCTTCTAGTCAAGTTGTGCCACAAATTCATCTTCTCCCCAGTTCTACTCAGTACTTCCTCATTAGGTATGTGATCCACCATTTAGTCTTCAGCATTCTTCTGTAGCAGCACATTTCGAAAGCTTCTATTCTCTTCTTGTCTAAAGTAGTTATCGTCCATGTTTCACTTCAATACATGGCTGCACTCCATACAAATAGTTTCAGAAAAAGCTTCCTGACACTTAAATCTATAGGTCTACTTGATATTAACAAATTTCTCTCCTTCAGAAACTCTTTCCATGCCATAGGCAGTCTACGTTTTATATCCTCCCTATTTCGATAGTTATTTTGCTTTCCAAATAGCAAAACTAATTTACTACTTTAAGTGTCTCATTTTCTAAACTAATTCCCTGAGCATCACCTGATTTAATTCGACTACATTCCATTACCCTCGTTTTGCTTTGTTGTTGTTCATCTTATGTCCTTCTTTCAAGACACTGCCCATTCCGTTCAGCTGCTCTTATAGGTCCTTTGCTATCTTGACAGAATTACAATGTTGTCGGCGAACCACAAAGATTTTATTTCTTCTTCGTGGATTTTAATTCCTACCCCAAATTGTTCTTTTGTTTCCTTTACTGCTCGCTCAATATACAGATTGAATAACATCGGAGACAGGCTACAACCCTTTCTCACTCCCTTCCCACCACCGCTTCGCTTTCCTGCCCCTCGACTCTTACAACTGCCATCTGGTTTCTGTACAAATTGTAAATAGCCTTTCGCTCCCTTTATTCTACCCCTGCCACTTTTATAATTTGAAAGAGAGTATTCCGATCAACATTGCCAAAAGCTTTCTCTAATTCTACAAATGCTCAAATGCTAGAAACATAGGTTTGCCTTTCCTTAACCTATCTTACGAAATCGTAGGGTCAGTACTGCCTGACGTGTTTCAAACTGATCTTCCCCGAGGTCGGCTTCTACCTGTTTTTCCACTCGTCTGTAAAAAAATTCATGTTAGTATTTTGCAACCGTGACTTATTAAACTGATAGTTCCGCAATTTTCACACCTGTCAAAACCTGCTTATTTTGGAATTGCAATTATCATATTCTTCTTGACGTCTTATGGTATTTCGCCTGTCTCGTACATCTTGCCCACCAGATGGAAGAGGTTTGTCATGGTTGGCTCTCCCAAGGCTGTCAGGAGTCCTAATGGAATGTTGTCTACACGGTGTTAATCACACGCCATACACTTCATGCAAACAGAGGAGGACACCCGTACGCACAGGAGGGAAAATGAAAGGGAAGGAAGAATTATTGCAGTACAGCAAACAAGCAAAAGAGTTAAGAGGCGGCACGAGCATACATACGAAAATCTAACCTTGTTTGTCTTAAGAGTAATTGCAGAAACAACTCCACACTGCGAATAGTACAGTTCATCATTCGACATAATACTATGGATGTTTCACTGTCACTATTTCCTCACACAAAACACATTTTGAAAACGCCCCACCCTACGTTTCTTCGTTTTCCGTAGGCGTGCCTGTTTCCTTCCACATGGAGTGTCAGTTGCTTCACTGTCTTCTTCGCTTGCGGAATCAGTATTGCTTTTGTCATTATGAATACATCTGTTCGCATTTGTACCACCCTTCCCACATTTCTGACCATCTCCTTCACTCGAAATATACTGCTCTTCGGTTATCGTTACGTGCGCACTGCGTTATTCCAGTCTCCTCTTGTTTTGGATGCAATTTGTTCTTCTATGTGTTTAAATAACGTGTCCATTCTGAATCACATTAAATTCAGAAACACTGTTTTAGACTCTTGTCCATATTAGCTCTATAGGATTCAATTCTGCTGGTATGACCATTTTCCGTTAACGTCTATTATATAAGTGATGTGGCCTGATTTGTTCATTTTGATCAGTGAGTACAAATGGGGTCTCAGTATGTCCTTATGGCAGAAAATTCCCTTTTCTAATAACCTGGAGATCTTTTCTCTCCTCGTGGATTTTGACGCTGGAGCTCGAGTCCGTCGCTTATTTTGATAAGGGACGTTATCTTTAACAAGGACAGCGTCAGGTAGTAGATTAGGTAATAATCTATCCTTCAGCTAGTTTCCATAGTTTGAGAAAGCCATGTCGTCATGATAATCACCCATTTTCTGACTGTTTTAAACCTTCGCTGCAAAGGCATTTCCCCCACCATCACAGATAATGATACTTGAACTTCCTTTTGAAGCAGGTTTCAACAGATCTTGTAGTGAATTGTCACTACATCTGTACGATGCTGTGTGACAAGTGCGACCATATGCCTCGTCCATATAGACGGTAGGATGACACTAACGTCTGTATTCTCGGATACTTTTTAAGTAACCAATTCGTCTTGTCCTGAAATTACTTTGTTCCTGGAGAACTTTTCGCTTATCTGCCGTCTTGTTCCACATCTAGAGCGCGAAGAATTTTGCGTGCGTTGAAAATGTTGTGGATTAACCTGTTCTGCATGCACTCTTCCCAATTCTCTCTTGATTCGGTGAACGGAAATGTGAATTTTATTTTCAATGGAGCACCTAGCAGAGCTTTCTTTCCATAAACTGGTAAACATATGCAATGATTCGTGTGCTTGCCCTTTAACATGCTTTGTACAGATAGCATTTTTCATTTCGAATGTGTTCTCCCAGAGTGTTTTCTACTGGGGCACTCCGCCTGACTCGATGGCAACACGCCTGATGCTGGCGCACTGCTGCATTATGTCTATTGCACTACGTGTTTGCGGTGCTCACGTTTGTTTGCATGATATGTGCTGGCGGTACTCGTAAATGATCTCCGTGGAAGAAGTGTCAGCGGTTCCGAAGCAGGCTACCCACCGGTTACAAGGGGTGTGCCGGAAGTAGCCAGCGGACTATGGGGTAAAACAATATCGAACTTCCAGGCGTCATGAAAACGAAGTTCTTCGTGGCGATGGCCTAGTATAAAACATTCTCGGTTTTTCTTCCACGTCAGATCTGTATACAGCCCCGAGCTCCTGACAGTCACCACACCCACATCTCCGCTCTATCCAATCCACAGCCGCCTCCGACTCCTGAAACTCCTCTCTGGCCAGACATGGGGGTTGAACCCCTCTACCATCCTCCATCCTCCACACCTGCAATTCCTTAATCTGTCCCATCCTCTGTTATGCCAGTCCCACCTGGATATCCGCCTCCCCCCCTCCCCTAAATTCTATAAGTCCCTGCAGATCCTCGAGCACCATGCACTACACCTCACCTTCCATATACGTCTCCCGTCCCCCACACGGATCCTCTACGACCTGATTCCTTTACCCCATCTGCTCCTTTTCCTCAAACATATCCATATCCTCTACGCCTCCCGCGGCCTTGATCCCCCTCATCCCCTCGTTGATCCTCTCCTCTCCAACCCCCGCCCTCTGCCGCACCTTCACTGTTGTGTCCACCCTACCCTTCACCTCAACACCATTTCCTCCCCAAGGTGGCTTCCATCGACTTCCCCTCCCAGATGATGCCTCTCTCCCATCATTTATCCCTCCTATCAACTCTGATCCTCACCTCCCCCTCCCTTCCTTTGTCCTTTCCCCGAGCTCCCTCTTCCCCCCCACCTTCCATCCTGTTTTTACCCCGCCTACCCTCTCTCTGCCTCCCTTCTCTCCCCTAATCTCTTTTTGCTCTCCCCTCCACTGCCTTTTGCACCCCTTCTCGCATCCACCCTGACCCCCCTTTTCTATGTCCCCTCCCTCCATCGGCTCCCCCTTTTTTCTTTTCCTCTCTTCCCCCCTTTTTCCTATCATCGGTCTGGGCCCTCCTCCCCCCCCCCCTCACTACTGTTGCGTGTCCCCTGTCAGTGTTGCGAACAGCCACCATACTGTCGCAGTTGTGTTTTTTTTCTCGTGCCTTGTTTTTTTATTTAATTGTACCTGTCTGCTTATTGTGTGTTTTCATCCGCATCATCACTGCAGTGTTTTTATATTTTAAACTCCACAACTTTCCCCTATTTTACAGTTTTTTTATAATGTTACCGTTTTATAGCCTTTTTACTTATTTGTTTATTTTCTCATTATGTTTTTTAACTTTTCTGTTGGCTGTAGAGCAGCGTATTACGCTGCTGTCAGCTCGCCCGACTCCTCTCTGGGGGGGGGGGGGGGGAATCGAAATGCAATAAAGGTAAAAAAAGTCACCACCACCGGCTTCGGCAGGAGCAATTAACTGTAATGGCTGCCACTGTGGTGGCCAAAACAGCCCATGGACATCTAGTGACTGATTAGCGTAGGTTATCAATATGTCACGCTGCAGCAGTTGGTGGCAATGTTAGTGATGGTACACGATTAGTCTAATTTAAATGTAACTCGTCAGACATCGAGGCTGTTTAAATAAAAAAGAAAAAACGGAAAAAAGTGTAGTCGGTGGGTAGGCGCCTGTATGGAAATCGAAAGCATGCAGGGTGGAACCACTGATTTTTCCGTCTGCCTTTAACCTAGCATTCACTTTTCCGTGATTTGGAGATCGCCAGAAGCATCACGTCATTCGAGTTCCATTACACTGTAGGTCATGTTTTCCCAGTTGGATACCCGGGATAGGGTAGGGACGCAACAAGTGGCGTTCATTTGAAAGACTTGCACCTGGCCTTTGACCCAGACCAAATTATTACGAGTATTATCTGCTCAGCACGATCGCTTTCTTGCACGCACCACTAACATTACATCAGACTCCCAGTACGTAGAAGCATGGGAGAACATTCCCAGCTTCATACAAAATTATTCTGTCTTTATTTGTGAGGCTGTGAGTTACGTTTATCCAAAGTATTGTCGTTTGTTTTGCCAAAAATTTATTACAAACAATGGACTCGTTTGGCACCCTCAGCCACGCCATGTGAAACAGCGTCATTTTGGCTTTAGTACTACACCAAATGAAGTATAACTGTTCAGTGTCCATGTTGGTAGCATGGAATCACTTTTGTGTCAAATGAAGATGAGATGTTTGATGTAACCGATTGGCAGAATTTGATAGTTAGTGTGCCAGAAGACGAAGATCTCTTTCATGGTGCAATATGGGCTCACTTCTTCGCCAAACAAGCATGTAGCATTCAGTACATGAGTGCATGCTGAAAACTAATGTCTCCGAATTTTTTATGTGAATTCTCATACAGTTATTAACTTTATTAACATTCTACATTTCTATCCTTCATGTCTACATATTTATTTCTCAACATAGTCACCCTAGCGATGAACACATTTCTCCCAACGAGAGACCAGTTTGTTGGCACCGCAATGCAGAAAGTTTGACCTTGTTGACGGAGCCACAACCTCATATATATGTTTGCAAGGCTTCATCACTATGAAAGTGAAGTTCTCGACGGTGTTGTGTTTTGGAAACGGATGAAAATCGGATGGGGCCAAGTCGGGACTGTGTGGAGGATGACCGATGACAGCTGAAGGAGAGAGTACTCCATGTCATCTGTGGACGAACTCTTCGAATTAGTGCTTTCGGTTTCCTAAGGGATTCCTCACGCAGCGACGTAGTTACGTTTCACACCGCAATGTCACACTCCACAATGTTTGGAGCCATCTAGAGGCAGAGGGCTGCAGCCTGCGTCAGGAAAGCGGGAAAGTCGGCCGAGCAAGATGCGTGACATGTAATAACTCAACTAATACTGAGAACAGAATAAAAAGTTCGGAGGCAGTATTTTTCAGCATGCCCTCGTAGTAGTTTGGCACAATGAGCTCATTGCAGCACGAAAAGGAGACGACCTGTCTGATGTAATCAATATAAGCCTGCAGCAGCCTGAAGCTGCGTGGTCCAGTGTTGCAGAATAGTACGAGTCGTATGTCCCCACTAATACAAAAATTAACGCGAAGTTTTGGTGTAGCGTGAAACAAAATTACTGAGGGTTATAAATTGACAGCCTCCGTTCCGCCACTGCTGCGTCCTCGATAATGCTGCAGTAACAGAGAAGGGGCGCCTTCGAGGTCCTTTCTTTTCTTTTCTTTTCTTTTCTTTCTTTTTTTATTTTTTAAAAAAATACTTCTGTACCCCGCACGCCATATTACGGTGTGTGGCGGGCAGTACTTCTTGTACCGCTATCTGATTCCCCTTCCCTCATCTATTCGCGGATGCAGCACGAGAAGAATGATTATCGGTAAAGTTCCGTATGGCGTCTAATTTCTCTGATTTTCTCGTGATAATTTCACAAGACGAATTTCGGAGGAAATAATACATCGACTGATTCTTGGCGGAACGTACCGTCTCGAAATTGTAATAGTCAGCCTCTCGATGATACACAGCGCACTCTTGTAGCATATGCCACTGAAGTTTGTTGAGCATCTCCGTAACTCTCTCGTGCCGAGTAAAGGATCCGGTCACGAAGTTGTACGCACATGCTCATAAATTAAAGATGACTGCTGAATGCGGTGCCACGCAACGTGGCACTACACAAAACTGGCGCTAATAGCTTAGGCACATAAGGAACACACATGACACAATATGTAAGTCTACGGTATTGGTGATAAGTTGAGAAAACCGTCCCGAAACACATGTGCTACAAAACTAAACTGTTTCCTGTGCATGTACCCCGACATCAATATGGGATATGATCACCAAGCACACGTACACAGGCCACACAACGGGTTGGCATACTCTGGATCAGGTAGTCGAGCAGCTGCTTGGGTATAGTCTCCCATTCTTGCACCAGTGCCTGTCGGAGCTCCTGAAGTGTCGTAGGGGTTTGAAGACGTGTATCGATACGTCGACCGAGAGCATCCCAGACGTGCTCGATGGGGTTTAGGTCTGGAGAACAAGTAGGCCAGTCCATTCGCCCGATATCTTGTTTCAAGGCACTCCTCCATGATGGCAGCTCGGTGGGGCCGTGCGTTATCATCCATCGGGAGGAAGGTGGAATCCACTGCACCCCTGAAAAGGCGGACATACTTGTGCAAAATGACGTCCCGATACACCTGACCTATTACAGTTCCTCTGTCAAAGGCATGCAGGGGTGTACGTGCACCAATCATAATCCCACCCCACACCATCAAACCACGACCTGCATACAGGTCCCTTTCAGTGACATTAAGGGGTCGGTATCTGGTTCCTGGTTCACACCAGATGAAAACCCGGCGAGAATCACTGTTCAGACTATACCTCGACTCGTCCCTGAACATAACGTGGGACCACTGTTCCAATGACCATGTACTGTGTTCTTGACGTCAGGCTTTACGGCTCTCCTGTGACCAGGGGTCAGTGGAATGCGCCTTGCAGGTCTCTGGGCGAATAAACCATGTCTGTGCAGTCGTCTGTAGACTGTGTGTCTGGAGACAACTGTTCAAATGCCTGCGGTAAGGTCCCGAGCAAGGCTACCTGCAGTACTCCGTGGCCGTCTGCAGGCACTGATGGTGAGATATCGGTCTTCTTGTGGTGTTGTACACCGTGGACGTCCCGTACTGTAGCGCCAGGACACGTTTCCTGTCTGCTGGAATCGTTGCCGTAATCTTGAGATCACACTTTGTGGCACACGGAGGGCCCGTGCTACGACCAGCTGTGTTTGACCTGCCTCCAGTCGCATTAGTATTCTACCCCTCATAACGTCATCCATATGTGTTCTTTGAGCCATTTTCAACACACAGTCACCATTAGCACGTCTAAAAACGTCTGCACACTTACTCGCTACACCGTATTCTGACACGCACTAACACACCTCTGCGTATGTGGACTGTTTCCAGCGCCACCGTGCGACGACCGCAGGTCAAATGCACCGCATGGTAATACCCCGAGGTGATTCACACCTGCAAACCGCCCACCAGAGCGATGTTTCACCATATATCAGCATTATCTTTAATTTATGAGCATGAGTGTATTAACACGCTCGGTATTAGTCGTAGAACGATGAACAGCATTGCAGAACAGGTCGGAGAAATGTTTTACCAGCGGAAAAACGCCCCTATCAGAGCACAAAAAACGCGAATAAAATCCTTTTTAAAAGTCTGTCGGAGAAATGGGGTACCAACTGCCTCATTCTACCTTCCTCAGCACCTTTAAAATTTTTCCCTAAAATTTTTGCCTTTCGAACATACTCGCGCTCTTTTTAACATCCAACTCACCTCTCACCCCTACAAGCTTCCCCAACTGTCACTCCCTCACATCCGCTAATTCAACGCTGTAAGTCGCTCATACCCATCCACTCCCATTTTCCCATCTCACTCACTCATTCAGCCCATTTCATTATCATAATCATAATCTCTTTGTCTCGCTAATTGTTGCTATCCCCTGTCTCGCAGCCACTGCCTCCTTCATTATGTCCTAATACTATCAGTGTCTCCCTCTTGCTATCTCTTTCTATTACTGTCTCATTCATTCATTCCATCAACTTCTGTCTCTTCTCACTGTCACTATCTCTCTCTTCCTCGCTGTCATTGTCATAGACTCTGTACCTCGCTATCACTGGCTCCCACCCATTTCCGCTTTCTCTTTATTCCTCTCCCACTGGCATTGTCTGCTTCATTTTTTTCCTAGCGCTGTTCTGTCACTGTCAACTATGTTCCGCTGCCCCCTTTCTCTCACTCTGCGATTATCTCCTTCGCTATTTCTGTACTTCAACAAATCTCTGCTAACTTCCAGTGTTTATTACTTTCTGTCTCTTTCCCACTGCCACTTCTCCTTCTCTCTAAACATAAAAAAAGCACGAATATGTTCACATGACACAATTTCTGGGGACATTTTTAAAGCTACTGATGCAGCTGGTACCTCAGCTTGACACTCAGAGTCTTTTAAAAAGGAGCATATTAGCCTTTTTTGTACTCCGATAAGCCGGCCGGTGTGGCCGTGCGGTTCTAGGCGCATCAGTCTGGAACCGCGTGACCGCTACAATCGCAGGTTCGGATCCTGCCTCGGGCATGGATGTGTGTGATGTCCTTAGGTTAGTTAGGTTTAAGTAGTTCTAAGTTCTAGGGGACTGATGACCACAGCTGTTAAGTCCCATAGTGCTCAGAGCCATTTGAACCATTTTTGTACTCCGATAGGAGCACTTCTCCGCTTGTTCCCTTCTTTCCCCTGCCACAGAAGAGTATGTGACGCATATGAAAAAAATGTTAACGGTCAGTAAAATTTTCATAGTTTACTAATGTGAAATTGAAATAACACAAAACTAATTTTATACCTGTGACAGGATTTCACGTGCACAAAAATTTTGCATGTGCTTTAGTACCACAATACGGCCTTTCCAGAAACTTTTGATGACATCGGAGACATTTTACAGCACATTTCTCCGTGGTACGTAACTTGATAAACTACTTTTTCGCCTCACACCAGATTTGACGTGTATTACGCATTGTCGTATGGATAACATACACTCACGCTCATAATTTAAGGGTAATGCTGATACATGGTGAAATAACGCTCTGGTGGGCGGTTTACGGGTTTAAATCGCCTCGAGGTATGTCCATGCGGTGCATTTCACCTGTGGTCGTCACACGGTGGCCTTTGCAGCAGTCCACACCTGCAGAGGTGTGTTGGTGCATGTCAGAGTACGGTGCAGCGAGTAAGTGTGCAGACGTTTTCAGACGTGCTAATGGTGACTGTGTGTTGAAAATGGCTCAAAGAACACATATTGATGACGTTATGAGGGATAGAATACTAGGGCGACTGGAGGCTCGTCAAACACAGCAGGTCGTAGCACGGGCCCTCCGTGTGCCACAAAGTGTGATCTCAAGATTATCGCAACGATAGGAAACGTGTCCAGGCGCTACAGTACGGGACGTCCACAGTGTACAACACTACAAGAACACCGATATCTCACCATCAGTGCCCGCAGACGGCCACGGAGTACCGCAGGCAGCCTTGCTCGAGGCCTTACCGCAGCCACTGGAACAGTTGTCTCCAGACACACAGTCTACAGACGACTGAACAGCCATGGTTTATTCGCCCAGAGATCTGCAAGGTGGATTGTATTGAACCCTGGTCACAGGAGAGCCCGTAAAGTCTGATGTCAAGAACACAGTACATGGTCATTGGAACAGTGGTCCCACGTTATGTTCACGGACGAGTCCAGGTATAGTTTGAACAGTGATTCTCGCCGGGTTTTCATCTGGCGTGAACCAGGAACCAGATACCGACCCCTTAATGTCATTGAAAGGGACCTGTATGGAGGACGTGGTTTGATGGTGCGGGGTGGGATTATGATTGGTGCATGTACACCCCTGCATGTCTTTGACAGAGGAACTGTAACAGGTCAGGTGTATCGGGACGTCATTTGCACAAGTATGTCCGCCTTTTCAGGGGTGCAATGGGTCCCACCTTCCTCCCGATGGATGATAACGCACGGCACCACCGAGCTGCCATCATGGAGGAGTACCTTGAAACAGAAGATACCAGGCGAATGGAGTGGCCTGCCTGTTCTCCAGACCTAAACCCCATCGAGCACGTCTGGGATGCTCTCGGTCGACGTATCGATACACGTCTTCAAATCCCTACGACACTTCAGGAGCTCCGACAGGCACTGGTGCAAGAGTGGGAGGCTAAACCCCAGCAGCTGCTCGACTACCTGATCCAGAGTATGCCAACCCGTTGTGCAGCCTGTGTACGTGTGCTTGGTGATCATATCCCATATTGATGTCGGGGTACATGTGTAGGGAACAGTGGCGTTTTTTAGCACATGTGTTTCGCTACGGTTTTCTCAACTTATGACCAATACCGTGGACTTACAGATCTGTGTCGTATGTGTTCCCAATGTGCCTATGCTATTAGCACCAGTTTTGTGTAGTGCCACGTTGTGTGGCACCACATTCTGTAATTATCCTTAACTTATGAACATGAGTGTAGATGCCTGCATACCTACGTATGACGTGTTCAGCCAAACTTTGGTTAATCTGATGATAATGTATAAAAGGAAACAAGTAATTAAAGAAAATAGTCACCACACAACATGTGACTTCCATGTATTTTTATAGCGTCCATGACAGCGCTGATACAACCTTCAGACTATGTACAAACGGGCGCCTACCTCATACGTATCTTCATGTCACACCCGTTATGCTACATTCTGCGCTTGAGGCTCATTGGCGCAAACACTTGCATGTTAAAATGATGTCGTGAAGAGATAGGGAGTGGGCGAAATCGAGCAGTCAACCAACAGCTTTTGTGGAGTGCAGGTGACACGTTTTGAGCGCTCTGGCGCGGAGGTAGTGCGGCAGTGCGTGTTTTGGAAGTTAGTAGTCAGTGATCAATAAATCTGTTCCCTCTGTGAGGAAAGTTCAGAAAGACTTCGGAAGGCCGATCCCGTCCGCAGGGATGTGAACCGGCTTAGTCAAATGCCCGTTTTCAAGGCAGTTGGTAGCTGCTGTTTAGTGAGCGCATAGAGACTCTGTAATAAGCGGCCAGCTAGCAGAACGTGGAGCAAAAAACTATTTGCAGGTGTGTTTTCTAATGAACGAATCAGATCTAGCAGCGCTTATTGGAAGATAATAAAATGAGATTTGCTCCAATGGAAATTTAAAGTGTGGAATTGTTGTGTACCGTCTTCTCCTGTTTGTCGCTCAACTGTGACCCTGTTGTTTACAGAGGCGATCGTAGGATATTGTTATTGATCGTGAACTTTCTGAGTAAAGTGTTCGTTGTTCTATCCAGTAGTTGGATTTTGGAGTTTTTTGAAAGTTGTCGGATAACTACAGGGCATTGATTAGTGGAATGGAAGAATTGAGTATTGTAGCCCTGCTTCGTTACCCAAAGTGAGACTGGCTATTCTTGTTTAGCTTGATAGTATATTTTTAGCAGTACACAGAAATTAGACAGGTCCACCGACAAATGTTTCGGAGAAAGCTTCCAGAGCAATACATCACGTGTTTTGTCTCGCACAACGCAGGATACGAAGAGCACTATACAAAGAAAAGTGCAAGGCCATCACATAGGTACTAAAACAAAATACGATAAACTTTAGTTATACGATAAATCGCCCAAATCTAAGGGCCGTCAATTCGACTAAATACCTACGAATTACAGTTACAAGTAAGTTAAATTGGAAAGACCACGTAGATAATATTGTGGGGAAGGCGAAACAAAGACTGCGCTTTGTTGGCAGAACACTTAGAAGATGCGACAAACCGACTAAAGAGACAGCCTACATTACACTTGTCCGGCCTTTGCTGGACTATTGCTGCGCGGTGTGGGATCCTTACCAGGTAGGATTGACGGAGGACATCGAAAAAGTGCAAAGAAGGGCAGCTCGCTTCGTATTATCGCGCAAGAGGGGTGAGAGTGTCACTGATATGATACACGAACAAAGGCGGTTTTCTTTGCGGCGAGATCTGTTTACGAAATTTCAACCAGCAACTTTCTCTTCCGAATGCGAAAATATTTTGTTGAGGCCCACCTACGCAGGGAGAAATGATCATCATAATGAAATAAGAGAAATCAGAGCTAGAACGGAAAGATTTAGGTGTTCCTTTTTCCCACGCGCCATTCGAGAGTGGAGTGGTAGAGAAGTGGTGCCGGCCAAATGGCCGAGCGGTTCTAGGCGATACAATCTGGAACCGCGCGACCGCTACCGTCGCAGGTTCGAATCCTGCCTCGGGCATGGATGTGTGTGATGTCCTTAGGTTAGTTAGGCTTAAGTAGTTCTTAGTTCTAGGGGACTGATAACCTCAGATGTTAAGTCCCATAGTGCCCAGAGCCATTTGAACCATTTTTTGAAGAGAAGTGGTATGAAAATGGTTCGATGAACCCTCTGCCAGGCATTTAAATGTGAATTGCAGAGTAACCATGTAGATGTAGATGTAGAGTGCATGGGCTCTGGCCATGGCCGCTAGTCGGACATCGCAAGACGCTGCAGAAGCTCAATGGGCGGGACGAGAAGGAACGTATTATGCTAAGACGATTGGAGTCGAGGTGTTTTGGTGCTGCAGATTGCCGTTACGTGCTCGTTTCTACACTAGATGAAGTTGTGTGGTTTGATGTTGCAGTTCATAATACGACTTAACTGTTACGCCTGTAAGGAGTTCCATTGCTATACCAGATAGTGCTGCGTGGTTTTGTATTACAGATTGGTAATATGGCTCCAACATTATGCCTGACAAATCTTGTAGTTCGTATTTTCAGCTTTCCATTTACAGGTGAATTTCGTGGTGTTGCAGACTGTTGACATGGGCAGCTTGCTATGCTGTATGGAGGTGAGTGGTCTGGTGTTGCAGCGGCTGACGAACCTGAGTGGTTTGGTGTCGCGGGTTGGCATTAGGAGCCCAACATTACGTCAGTTGGAGCTGAGTGGTGTCGTGATGCAGGTTGATGAAATGGGCCAACTACGATGCCAACTGGAGCCGTGTGATTTGGTGTTGCGCGTTGGAAGTGTGCGCCCAGTATTATGCCTGATGAAACTGAATGGTTTGCTGTAGCAGACTGGTAGTCCAGGGCCAGCCTTAGGCCAGCTGGAGCTGACTGGTGTGGTGTTGTAGGTGGGGAGACTGGGCCCCGGTGAAGC
Organism: Schistocerca nitens; assembly: GCF_023898315.1. Taxonomy (NCBI): domain Eukaryota; kingdom Metazoa; phylum Arthropoda; class Insecta; order Orthoptera; family Acrididae; genus Schistocerca; species Schistocerca nitens. The sequence continues at coordinate 135,074,068 of NC_064622.1, read as the reverse complement.
TGGGTGTTTTGGTGCCGCAGGTGGGCAGCATGGGCCCGACGCTGAGCCGCGGCGCGGGCGTGATGGATCCCGGCTACCCTCTGCTGCCGGCCGCCTACCTGCACCCACACCCGTACCTGCACAAGGCCGAGCCCTTCTTCCTCACCCCAGGTAAGCCGCTGCTCGCAACATCCACACAGCCACTAATGCATTATTTGCACTGCACATTACATATCTGTTAGGCAGCTTTTTAACTGTGTTGACGAGATCCAGTCGCTCTATCATCAATAGTTCCATGTTCCAGGGGATTTCACTCACGTCAGAAATGTCACGAACGAAATGACAAGGTTTTACGTTATAGCCCCAATATACACTACTGGCCATTAAAATTGCTACACCACGAAGATGACGTGCTACAGACGCGAAATTTAACCATTCACACAAGGTTAGGGCCGGTGGCGACACCTACAACGTGCTGACATGAGGAAAATTTCCAACCGATTTCTCATACACAAACAGCAGTTGACCGGCGTTGCCTGGTGAAATGCTTTTGTGATGCCTCGTGTAAGGAGGAGAAATGCGTACCATCACGTTTCCGACTTTGATAATGGTCGGATTGTAGACAATCGCGATTGTGGTTTATCATATCGCGACATTGATGCTCGCGCTGGTTGAGATCGAATGACTGTTTCCAGAACATGGAATCGGTGGGTTCAGGAGTATAATACGGAACGCCGTGCTGGATCCCAACGACCTCGTATCACTAGCAGTCGAGATGACAGGCATCTTATCCGCATGGCTGTAACGGATCGTGCAGCCACGTCTCGATCAGAACAGATGGGGACGTTTGCAAGACAACAACCATCTGCACGAACAGTTCGACGACGTTTGCAGCAGCATGGACTATCAGCTCAGAGACCATGGTTGCGGTTACCCTTGACGCTGCATCACAGACAGGAGCGCCTGTGATGGTGTACTCAACGACGAACCTGGGTGCATGAATGGCGAAACGTCCTTTTTTCGGATCAATCCAGGTTCTGTTTACAGCATCATGATGGTCGCATCCGTGTTTGGCGACATCGCGGTGAACCCACATTGGAAGCCTGTATTCGTCATCGCCATACTGGCGTATCACCCGGCGTGATGGTACGGGGTGCCATTGGTTACACGTCTCGGTCACCTCTTGTTCGCATTGACGGCACTTTGAACAGTGGACGTTACATTTCAGATGTGTTACGACCCGTGGCTCTACTCTTCATTTGATCCCTGCGAAATCCTACATTTCAGCAGCATAATGCACGACCGCATGTTGCAGGTCCTGTACGGGCCTTTCTCAGAAAATGTTCGACTGCTGCCCTGGCCAGCACAATCGCCAGATCTTTCACCAACTGAAAACGTTTGGTCAATGGTGGCGGGGCAACTGGCTCGACACAATACGCCAGTCACTACTCTTGATGAACTGTGGTATCGTGTTGAAGCTGCATGGGCAGCTGTACGTGTACACGCCATCCAAGCTGTGTTTGACTCAATGTCCAGGCGTATCAAGGCCGTTATTACGGTCAGAGGTGGTTGTTCTGGGTACTGAGTTCTCAGGATCTATGCACCCAAATTGCGTGAAAATATAATCACATGACAGTTCTAGTATAATATATTTGTCCAATGAATACCCGTTTATCATCTGCATTTCTTCTTGGTATAGCAATTTTAATGGCCGGTAGTGTATTTTATTTTTTTCTTAATTTTCGCTCCTGAGTGTTCTTCTTGCCAGAATTTATGGAACACAGTACCTGAAAAGTAACTGAAAGATTCTAGATATACAGAATGATTCGAAATTCTCTTACCATTGAAATGATAGATATGTCTCTCGTCATGAAATGTGTATTTAAATGAAAGTTACCAAAATTTGTAAGTGACAAAGTGGTCTCAACTTGTTTTCCTTCATGTATATCATGTAGAAACCAATTATCTACCGTAGCGTGCAAAGCCCTGTAGACAAATTTCTTGGGTAATGGATAATAGCTTTTCTCGTATTCCATCATTCAAATCACTGATTTAACTTTCCTTTTGTATACATAGTCCTATAACCAAAAATCACGCCCGGTAGTTGTGGAGGCCAGCAAAATGGTTAACCAAGACCGAAGAATCTTGTGGAGAATGTTCGGTCAAGATCTGTACGATTGGTGCGTGGATTAATGCGTTGATATGCCATCTTGGTGGAAGAAACTCAAGTGTCAGATGTAGCGGAATTACGTCAATGAGATATTCTTGCAACATCGTTAAGTACACGTCCGCATCCACAGTGGGGGTTACAGTTAGCCAGAGATTCACCTAAGGAGAGCCACATTCATGTTCTCGAATTTCATGAGGATATTCGTCTTGTGGTGCAGTTCTTCTTGTTGTGTCCGTGGACAATAACATCATGTAAGTTAAAAATAAAAATTGAACCCACTGATGATAGCACAAAAGTGCTGAAACATGTATAGGTGAAGCAAAACAGAAAAAGGTGTCTTGCGTAATGCGGAACTTCTCAACCCATGAGGATTTTCACTGATACATCGATAAATAAATCCACATGTGTCAAACGTAGTCTGATTGGTTCATTATGTAACCTTACCAATAAAAAATGAAAAACAAACCCGGTAACACTAGTAGCACTCATAGCTGGGGAGCCTATGTGCTGAAGTTTGCTTAATTATTAAGCTGAGGCCGAAACTTTTGCGAAGGCCCTAACGGTATTCAGAAAAGATAGGCTAAATACAGTTGGCGGTGCCATGTTTGTCGCTGTTAGAAGTAGTTTATCTTGTAGCAAAATTGATTCATATAGTTCCTGTGAGTTAATATGAGTAGATGACATTCTTGGCAGCCGGAATAGAATAATAATTGCATCCTTTTACTGACCTTGTAAGTAGCGTGAATAAAAGGACGCTATGTGTAAGAAGCATGAAGCGCCCTTTGAATGTATCCTGATAGCTAGAAGAGCCACGCGCACTTTGAATAAGAAAATTCTATTTGACACTGAAATCAATGTAAAAGATAGGGTCGCCACCAACTCTAGCCACACGACAAAGAAGAGGTAGCACTGAGTCGGAAAATTACTTAATTTATTAATAAGAAAAACTCACAAAAGAACATTCATTGTAAAGTCATTGATAAAGAATGGGATGTAATTATTAATATGATCCAGGCATTCTTCCCGTGAATCAAATATTGAGTAAAGTAAAGAGGGCGTGAACACCATGCGTAAGTGCAGCCTGCAGCAAGATTCGTGAAAACACGATCTATTCCAGAGCATTTGTTTCAGATAAAAAAAGGGACACTAATCACTACACCTGTGCACATGGAAACGCTATAGATGGGCCAACAAGGAAAACTACAAGGTAAATGGCGAAGGTAACGGCGACGTAACATCGGTACACTAGATAAGATTGAAGGCAAAATTATTTATTCCTTAAAACATTGATGTAGTGCATCTATAGCCTGCTGTTGCATGCTAACTATATACAATTGCTTGTGAAATACGACACGTTTCATAACAGACTCGCGTGTCCACTCGGTCCGCGGAGACAATTTCTATGGACCGTGGCCAAATTTTAGTCACATGAGACAAAGAAAATTCACAAATACTCAAAAATTACCAAGATCCGGAAAAGATTAGAAGCATACACACACAGTTGTAGGCACATAAACATTCACACTGAACCGAGGGCACTTCAACACATGCAACTCCTTTTGGCCAAATTTTAGTCACATGAGACAAAGAAAATTCACAAATACTCAAAAATTACCAAGATCCGGAAAAGATTAGAAGCATACACACACAGTTGTAGGCACATGAACATTCACACTGAACCGAGGGCACTTCAACATATGCAACTCCTTTGTGCTGCGTTCCTCTCACGGATCAAAGTCAAGACTACATTGGGAATCAAACTGAAAGTCTACAAAAGCCTTGCATTCCCTGCTGCAACCCAGCAAATAAATCTTTATAAGACGAAATTCGAGACCAAAAGCTAAAAGCTCCCCTCTCTATGTGACAACGCGCCACGCGGTCAGTCCAACTCACCCTTCTTCGACTGGAGCACAGCTGTGTACGCTTCCCGTACCGGCGGCAGACTGCCTCCCGCTTCTCCAGCCTCTTCCACGCTCCGCGTGGACCGGAAAACCCCAAGATGCCATTTCCGCCACCAACCTAACGCAGGTGGATTTCTCACAAGTAGCGGAAACCTCTTTGCCGACTTGACCACTACGAGAGTTGGCAATGAAAGGTGGCTACAGGACCCTTTCAACCTCTCAACTCAGATTATACAACTGCTGAAAGGTTCAAAGAAAACTTGATTCTAATTTCAAACACGTACCTGACACATAAAATTATAGTTGGTGGTGTCTTCATTTTACCCTAGAAATGTTGGGAAAAAAATATATGTTTAAATCCGGAGGTACGCATAAAACATCATCCGAAATTTTGCTAAACGCATTCTCTGAAAATTATTTCGACTAATAAGTTCATGAGCCCACTCGAACAGTAAACGGTTGTGAAAACACACTTCACCTCTTAGCAACAAACAGTCCTGAGCTAATAACGAACATCAACACGGATACAAGAATTAGTAAACACCGGGTTGTCCTAGCGACACTGAATACGTTTTGTATTATTGAGAAATAGGGAGAGAGTGTCACGGGAATAATACAGGATTTGGGCTGGGCATCATTAAAACAAAGACATTTTTCGTTGCGGATGAATATTCTCCCGAAATTTCAATAACTAACTTTCTCCTACGAATGCGAAAATATTTTGTTTATGTCGCCCTACATAGGGAGAAACGGTCGTCATAATTAAATAAGGGAAATCAGAGCCCGCACGGACAGATATAGGTATTCGATTTTCCCGCGCGCTATTCGAGTGTGGTATAATAGAAAATTATTGTGAAGATGGTTCGATGAACCCTCTGACAGGCAGTTATGTGTGATTTGCAGAGTATCCATGTAGATGTGGATGTAGATGCTGTAGATGTGTCTGGCAGTTAATACTCCGATTTCGAAATATATATGAGTAAAATGAACCTCTAGTAAACTGGTAGTAATCAGTATGTTCGTTACCCCGAATTATAGAGTTTTCTAATTAGTAGTGTAGATTTCCCATTTGCTGATACGTCTGGAAATAATCAGCTACCAATTTCACAGAAGAATAGCTCAGTAAGAGCACAGACGATGAATATAAATAAAGCCTGATACAGGTAGCCTGAATATATCAAGTCAATACAAATTGAACATACTAACGCTGATGTTCTCTGTATCACGTAAGCCGCACATGGATACATCACCGACAATGAGTTACCTGACGCATCAAACATTCCAGCTGAACGGGAGACGATAGAAACAAATCCATTTGTTGAGGAGCCGGTTTTTCGCCATTTCATGAACGATGTGCACTTATTCAGCGTCAGCTACAGAGGACCACAGACACAAAACGTAGCCATCTTTCGTTGCACGAGGTATCATGCAATTCACATCTGGGAACCCTTAAAGAATTCCGGCCAAACTATCCAACACACTCCGTAACCACCGAATTCATGAGCACTCAGTCCTGCAGTACACTCTAACGACTTAATGGAATGGGACACTAGTTCATTCGATTTATCCCTGACTTCCTTTTGGATGTTCTGGCAACACTTTGTGCAGCATTTCACTGGCTAACCACGATTTCATTCGGTGGTGAGCCGTTTCTCTGTGTTACATTTAGTGGAAATTACCATTCCACGAATGCTGCACTCTTCCTGACTATCAATCTTTTCGGTCCTCTGGGGGTATGCTGGTATTTCATCACTTATCCGTATCGACACAGTGCTGGAAAATAGGACAAAGTGGAGACGTTTCCACCAGGCCTTTGAGTTCTTTATCAAAAACCAGTAAAGATGAAAAAAGATACTAATTTAACGTTCAGTGGATGACAATGTCATTAGAAACGGCCCATGAGTTCGCAAGAGACTAGGATGAGGAAGGAAATAGACCGATTCCTTCCCAAACAAATCATCACGAAATTTGCTTTAACCGAACTACGGAGACCACGGAAAATATAAATGTGTTTGCTGTGGTGTCACTGCCAGACACCACACTTGCTAGGTGGTAGCTTAAATCGGCCGCGGTCCATTAGTACATGTCGGACCCGCGTGTCGCCACTGTGTGATCGCAGACCGAGCGCCACCATACGGCAGGTCTCGAGAGACGTACGAGAACTCGCCCCAGTTGTACGACGACGTTGCTAGCGACTATACGGACGAAGCCTTTGCTCTCATTTGCCGAGAGACAGTAGAACAGCCTTCAGCTAAGTTCATGTCTACGACCTAGCAAGGCGCCATTAGCCTTAGATAGCTTGTATCTAAAGAGTCGCACTTGTATCGCCACAATCTCCAGATGTCTCATCAAGAACGATGTATACAAAGGAAGGATTAAAAGTTAAGTAGTCCAGAAGATATGTACTTTTCTTTATAGCATTCATTAAGTCTCCTGTTTCAGACCTCACTCCATCCTTCGTGAGTTAGCGCGTGCATCTTGGCCGCCTCTTTCAATTAGTGTGCGTAGTGTTGGCAAGTCTGCCGACACAACATTTGCTAAAGTGGGGTTTCATCTTACAGTTAGCTTTGAAACGTCCCCTTAGAACAATTATACATGACTGTGCTTAAACTGACACGCAATATTTTTTAGCGCAACGCAATCTGACTTTCAAAGATCCCTACAAAAAAATGGCCCTGACTAACATTAACCTATACCTTTCACAAATCACTTACCTCACAAAAAATCTTGGTTACTCGAACTACTGCAATACAGCGAGCGCCACTACTTCCAGCTAAATAAAAGATTCTAACTACAGAAGGCACTAACTACTGATAGGCATAGTTAGCAAATGAAAGATTTTAATAGAGAACAAACAATGTATTTACCTTAATAGTGTTGAAAAATCATAATATACATAACAGTTCATGACATCCAGTCTTACAAATTTCCAAACTCCGCCATCTCTCTCCCCACATCCACCACTGCTGGCGGCTCACCTCCAACTGCGCAACGCTACGCGCTGTTCACATCCAGCTGCCCAACATTACAATGGCAGACAACAATGCAAACTGGCCACGGACTGCACACAGCACAGCCAGTGATTTTCATACATAGCGCTACGTAACGTTGCCAATAAGAAAACATAAACAGCCTACTTACATAGCCCCCATGCTCCCCACAAAAAATTTTACAAATGGTTTTGGACACTGGCCAATACAGATTTGAAAAAATTTTTCATAATTACAATAACAAAGAAATCAAATGCACACACTTATTGATAAAATGTTGGTCAAAAGCTAAAATTTTCTCACAGTCCATAAAGACAGTCCTGATCGTTCATTACAGTGAAATTGCAGTGTTTTTCTCAAAGTCTGAGCAGTAAAAGAAAATGCACACGGAAGTAGTGGATTTACATGCAGTCTTGAAGAAGTAGTGTTGTCCTTCCAACGGAAAGACAGTTCTGACTCTAGACCTGCAGACAGGTAATGGTCCACAACAGAGCAAACCCACAGCAGAGTCTCTCGAAGCTGTGAAGAATATTGGTAGGCAGGTCATCACAGAGTGGACCCACTGTAGTCCTGGTAGAGATTACGGTATTGATGGGCCACCAGAGGTGCAGACCCACTGTAGTCCTGGTAGAGATTGTGGTATTGGTGGGCCACCAGAGGTGCAGGCCCACTACAGTCTTTGTAGAAATGGCCAGCAGCCATCTTTTGTGACTGTGCAGGTGCACAATCACCATTGAAGAGTCTTGCAGATAATATAGCAAGTCCATAACCACCACTTGTGCACTCACAAAGTTTTTGGAATTGACCTTAAAACCAGCAATGCTGTTAATGAGTCCCTTGCTGAATTATTAACACATGTGTAAACACTAACAGTCCCTACTTCTCACATATTGTCCATATACTATGACCAACAGAAACGTGTGCAGTGAAATGTAACTTACAAGTTACTTAATTTGATGAACTGGTGTCAATTACAATTTTATAACATAAGAATACAATTACAAAGGTACAAAATACATCATTAAAGAACATAAAAATACAGATAACATTTTTAGTACAGGCTTTACAAAATAATCGAAATAAAATATACATCAGTGTTACAGGAATTATGAAATAAGTAAATACATAAAATATCAGAATAACTTTTGAAACATCAGCTTCACACATGAGCATTAAAACAGAACAGAATAAATAATGTCTAAACATCTTTACAAAGTAAATAACATATTATTAGAAAAATTCTACAACATAACTCTTATTAGCTAAACACATAAAGACAGGAAAAACGCAAATATACAAGAGTACACAAACACATAGGGGGATAACACAATGGAAAGGACAGGGTTCGTTTTCAGTGTAACATTTGGTACTGCAGTCCAACCCAAAACTTCATTCCATAGATCTTTCGTCTTATTTCAACATTTGTTTTCACCAAAACATCCTATCCAAGCATGCTTTCTGTATTTATATGTTCACATATTTCTTACCTCATTATTTATTTTCCATTACCTTACATCATTTATTTCCAAGAAAATCCTACCTAAACTTGTTGTCTCTAAACCCTACTTTTTTGTTCATATCCTCTTTCAAAATAATTTTTTGGCCAAACCATATTCTTATAGCTTCTCTATGCATTTCTTCCAATTCATCACAACTCGTTCTCTTATATAGCCTACCCCATTTTAAGCTAACTTGAATCTACTGAGCTCAGATATATATACTAAGGAACGATGCAATGCAGCAGCACAAAACAATTAACACAAACAGCAATGTTAAAAAATACAAAAGGCAAAGCAAGCAGCATAAATTAGCAAAGCAAATGCAATATTACAACTAATATAAGGCAATGTGCAGCAAACAAGAAAAATAAATTCGTAGTAAAACTGGCTTAACAGAGTAATACAAAGTGAAATTTAGTAGCACTATGCCTGGCAAACAGCAGCAGCAAATGCAATAACTTATATCTAAACATGACAAAGCTCAAGCAGAAAAAAATATTACACTAAAGACAACAATGCAGACAAGGGAAATGTATATTTACATCCTAATGTCTATGTAATTAAAGTGGTGCACCACAAAAACTAATTCTACAAAAAATTACCAAGTACTTGTAAAGAAAATTATATATGCAGTTACTGTTATTAGTCCCTTCTTATTGTTCTTTCCATTCCAAGAGCTCCTTTTTCGAAGAATGTGGATCATAAAGTAATTATTTAATAGATCTGTTGACAGAAAGTGTTCACATTAGCAAATGCATTTTATTTTATTTTATGAAACCAATGCTGCAAGACAGCTGGAAACCAGATATCAAATGAAATAAGCAACTATGTACAAAGTAAAGCATAAAATAATCATTCAGTAGTCATGAGGCATTTCATAAGTTAGTAGAAATTCTCTCAATTCTCGTAGATAGACACTTGTCCTAATCAGGTGTGCAGATGTAAGAATGTTTCCAAGTTATGAGCGTGTCGTATTTGCGGTGCTTTCTACAAAGGAATGTCAATAGCGAGGTTAATGTCCTCCTTTTTCTCCACCTGTGCCTCTGAAAGGCACACACTAATGGCTTTTTTTTTTTCAGGCAACTGTCGCGTGGCTGGGTGCTTACAGTGACCTACCTTCCTTACCGAAATATTTTCGACATCAGTTTCCACTACAGTGACAGTTTGATAGAAATAAGATTTCACAGGTCGAAATATTTGCATTCCAAATCTGTAGAAACAAAATCCTATAAATATAACAGTGTCCAAAAATTTTTCGCCGCATTGTGATACATTCACGCATTTACACACATTTCATAACTCGTAAAGTACGATTCTTGGTTTCCAACATCCTTTTTCACAAGTCAGAGTCCCTAACCACTACTCATTATTCCTTACCTTATTACACATATACATATTCATCAACACGTCTTCAATATTTCATCATAATAAATACATAGCATAATCAGATTCCTCATATAGCATCATCTCATTGATAATAAACGTACCTCAACAACATAATACACATCGTCGTCATAATAATAACATCATAAAACCTCAGTCAAATCTCAAAAACGTCGTAGCTTTCTGCAATAATTTCAAAACCTAAAAAAATTCTCTGTTCATTAAAATAGTGACATCCACCTCAAACGTACTTTAAATATCATGACCCATATCAAATACATCATTCTAAGCTCTCATAGTATCACAATGATTCTGAAAAAATATGAAGAGTTCACAAAGTACATACAAAATACAATTTCATAAACGTGAAGTTAACCAACTGTGTAATTGCGTACACATGTGTCACTGATGTAGTAAAAAAAAATGTTTATCTGTCAATTAAATGATCAGATAGCTGTGTAATTTGTGTGTTAGAGAAATATGGTACCGATGTGTAAAGTTGTATAAGCAAATACCATATTAGCTAGGGCTCCTTGTGCTTGCCAAACACATAGTACACAGAGTAAGCGTGTACCCCCCTGAGGATTAATGTAATTATATCCTCAGGTGTTACAGATTACAGCAATAGAATGAAATGTATCACAGAAAACTTTCTTTGTAATTCAAAAATCTTGAAAAATAAATGGTTTAAGTACAAAATTAATCACTCAAAAGCGTGTCCTGTAGCGCTAAATGTGCGTCTTGCTGTAAGATAATTCTGTGCAACTGTCGCAGTTATCGTCCTCTGTAAGTAAAGTTCTGCTGAAGTCAATGTACTTACCTCATCATAAACGAAAGTGAAATGCTTTGCGTATAGATACCGTAGTTACTACGTACCTTACCGTGATCAAGAAAGTACTATAATGTAACATATTGTTGTGCTACGAAAAAGGCTGTCTCATTGTAGCTATACCACAAAAGTTACTACTAAAACATGTTTAACTTTCCAGAATAATACATAAAACTATGCAGACATAAAACAGAAACACCGCAAAAGCAACATTGTAAATTATCACTCATAAGTAGCGTCGTGATAAAATCGTGTAGCTGTCACATAAACTAACCACTGTGTCATCTGGTATCTCACTGAAAGTACTTTACATCCAGAATGTATTTTCAAGTAAACCAAAATGTTGCATTGAAATCTCATTAGCAGTACCAGTATATGTTCTAAGTATGTAAGTCTTATAGTCGTTACGTAATCGTGCAACTAACAAGCAAGAATGTACACACACAATAACACAGTGTCGTCTGTTCACCATAACAATGCATTCGTAATTTCTATTTAAATATGTTCCCTAGGTTATAGACTGGATAGTTTATTTTAAAACATAGTTACATGTTAACAGTTTCTAAGTGTGACAAAGAGTACTAGTAGCGTGGAGTCAAAAATTTTATGGCAAAGACTGAGTTAAAAAGCAGATTATCTTTCAATCAACGGTTTTACATGGGAAATGTGGTGTAAACCTTTACTCTTCCTAGTATGCAGAGTTTCAACTTGAACGCAATTATCATGCGGTATACGTCGGTAAAGAATACTGGAATTTTTCTCAAGGTTATCGTCTATGTTATTTTGCTCTGAGCCAGCCAGCGCACATGGCTGCCTGCAGTGCGAGTCATTGTCTGCTATCTCTTTGTTGGCGTGCGACGTTATTGGGGTTAGGAGACCTAACTTCTACAAATCCACCTTGCCCAGAGGGCCCAGCCCTGTTTAAATCCCGCCAGTTCTGATGAAATTCAGGTCTGTCGTTATGATTATATCGTCTGTCGTCATGTCGGTAGTTCCTGTAGTTTCTTTCTTGTCGTTTAAGTGGTGGAGAATTTCTCCCTGAATTATCACTGCACGGTGGACCATTGCGTCTGACGTTATTCTGTCTCCCGTGATAATAATAGTTCTGGTTGCCATATTGTCTGTTTCTGTGATTGTCTCTGTCATATTCATTGCTACGGAAATGCGATCTTTCTCTGTAACTATTATTCTGCCAACGGTTGTCATACGGGTGGTGTCTGTTTTGTTCACGATTTACGTTGTAAGAATAGCCTTGTCGTGTATTATTTCTGTCATCGCGGAATTGTGACAGATGTGACCTGTAATTGTTGTGCTCCTGTTTTCGCGTCCCGCGATTGTCAGTGTCAATTTCCAGTTCTTGTAACAGTCCCTGAAAAGCTTCAATGTCGTCTTTGCAACGTCCTGCCAAAATAATATTTCTTAAATGTTCAGGCAATTTCATTAAGCAAATGCGGATGAGTTCTGAAGGGCTGTATGGGTTTGAAAGATATTGATTCTTGTGCAACATGTCTTCAAAATATTTCACAAGACTGGAAAATTCAGATTGTTCGAAACGTTTCATCATTATGATGCTATGTTTTACTCGGTCTTGTGTAGCTTGAGACCCATACGCTGAGAGGAATGCATGATAAAATTCTCCTTCAGTGTGACAATCGTGAATGACTGATCGCATTCTCACAGCTGGTTCATTCTCCAAGTAGCCACACATAAATTCTTACCTGTGCTTCAATGACCAGTTGGGAGGAAAACAATGAGAGAATTGATGAAGCCATGCTTGTGGATGAATGTCGTTGCCAGAATTCTTAAATGTTTTAAATTTACGTGTAGTAATGAACAGCTTATAGTCAAAATCATCGTGTCGGCGAGTCGCACATCGCTCATTGTTACTTCGTTTCGGCGGTTCCATCTCAAAATCCAATGCGCCTTGCCAATTTCTTTCATAATTTCCGAAGTGTCCTGTGTTATTATTTTGTGGTTGTTCCGTATTTCTATGTCCCTCTTCCCGTACTGGAGTGCGAGTGTCCTCTGAAATATGTAATTCTTGTATTACTTGTGCCAACTGATCTTGTACTTCCCGGATTTCTCTTTTGTACTGTGTATTGATTTGATTTTGATTTTGTTTGAATTTTCTAATTTGTTCATACTCTTCAGTGTCAGTGAAGGCTACAGGTCTTGTGTCATTCAGATCATCATCTACCTTTGTAGATAAGTTAGTGAACTGATCTGAAAGTTCGGCTACTTTATCCGTTAGTGAAATTATTTCCTCTGTGTGTTTTTCTGAACCAAGTTTCAGAGTGTCCATTTGTGTTGAAATCGTATCTACTGTGTCCTTTAAGTTTTCCTGAGTTTTTGCAAGTTGCGTAACCGAATCGGTAGATGGAACTGGGTCAATTTTAGGTTGCGAGGTTTCGTGATTTTCATGAACAATAGTTTGCAGTTCTTTTATGGTTGCTTCGTGATTCTGTAATGCATTTTCATGACGCGAAAAAATAGGTTGAAAATGCTCACAAATTTGTGTTTTTACGTCATTACAGACTTTTTGACATTTCGATTCAATATTATGTAACTCAGTAGTTAAATCTTCAAGTGTTTGTTCAAGCGTGGTGTCTAACTTCCGAAGATTTTGTTCCATTGTGTCTAACTTTTGAAGCTTTTGGTGTGTTTGTCTCTGATTTTGTTCCAAGGTGTCTAACTTTTGAAGATTTTGTTCCATTGTGTCTAACTTCTGAAGCTTTTGTCCCATTTGTTGCATTAACTTTAATAACAATGCACTGGTGTCTGAAACATGTTCCTCAGTGCTTTTCGGCCGTGAATTTGCACCGGCAACATTCACATTTTGACAAGCGCAAAATGTGTCTTGACTCATTTGAGAAAACGGTGAGAACCCAAAACCTGAGTCTACAGTATTTGCAATATTGTGTTCTGTCATTCCCGATTCCTGAGGCGAGCTGTTGCCGACTGATCGATCGATAATGCTTCCCTGTTCACTACCTGTTTCACTGTCTACACCATTATTTGACGCCCGCTCCATTTCCCTATGCACAGTTACCAAATTACTACTTTGAACGCCCGCATCTCGTGGTCGTGCGGTAGCGTTCTCGCTTCCCACGCCCGGGTTCCCGGGTTCGATTCCCGGCGGGATCAGGGATTTTCTCTGCCTCGTGATGGCTGGGTGTTGTGTGATGTCCTTAGGTTAGTTAGGTTAAGTAGTTCTAGGGGACTGATGACCATAGATGTTAAGTCCCATAGTGCTCAGAGCCATTTGAACCATTTGAACTACTTTGAATGTCTGTTAATTCATTACACAGCGGTGCTGGTAAGCTACGCTCGTCGTCACTATTATTTCTCAGTTTACTTTGGAGCCTAGTGTTACGTTTTTCACACGCCATTATTGTCACAATATTTCACACGATAACACAGAAAAGCACAATTTGAAGAGCAAAAATAAGAGAACACATTAACATAGCACTGAAAATAATATCTAGTTAATTGCAGCTGCGAAATACTTGGTGCAAATCTACATGCATGCCACAACTGTTTTAATGTACAACAATGAAAGACTGCAACTACAAAGGAGATTCTCTCTACAATTACGTGCTAGCAATAAACAAAATCTACACTAATTACACAAACTACAAGAAAAAATCAGAAGATTCCAGTGAGATATCCTCGGCTAAGGGTCGACATATGAAACGTCCCCTTAGATAAATTAATTAAGACTGTGCTTAAACTAACACACAATATTTTTTAGCGCAACGCAATCTGACTTTCAAAGATCCCTACAAAAAAATGGCCCTGACTAACATTAACCTATACCTTTCACAAATCACTTACCTCACAAAAAAATCTTCGTTACTCGAACTACTGCAATACAGCGAGCGCCACTACTGCCAGCCAAATAAAAGATTCTTACTACTGAAGGCCTTAACTACTGATAGGTACAGTTAGGAAATGAAAGATTTTAATAGAGAACAAACAATGTATTTACCTTAATAGTGTTGAAAAATCATAATATACATAACAGTTCATGACATCCAGTCTTACAAATTTCCAAACTCCGCCATCTCTCTCCCCACATCCACCAATGCTGGCGGCTCACCTCCAACTGCGCAATGCTACGCGCTGTTCACATCCAGCTGCCCAACACTACAATGACAGACAACAATGCAAACTGGCCACGGACTGCACACAGCACAGCCAGTGATTTTCATACAGAGCGCTACGTAACGTTGCCAATAAGAAAACATAAACAGCCTACTTACAGCTTCCCTCGAGAAGAGCTCCAGTGCCTGAGTCACCGCGCCATCTGGCTCGGTGAGGCACCGTCATTTCGTTCGCGAATTTTCAAGTCCCACTGGCATTTGTCTAGTTGTACGCTATGAGATTAAGGCGTACTTTGTCTAAGTTTGATACATTTCTCATTCTACATATTTGCTGAAATGGTTATAACGCTTCGATCGCTCATAGCGTATCTCCCTTCCTATCAGTTTTTTCACTTACTTCCTCGTAAAGTGACGACCCTGTCCCTCCTTCTGCCCGTCAAGCAGACATGTTATCTTGCGCTCTTCCTCCTTTCCTCTTTGCCGTCTTTCACTCAAATTCTCCCTACCCCGTTTGTTCCACAACCCTTTTCTGTCCCACTCGCTGCCATCTCTCACTCTCTACCTCCCCCTCTGTCCCAGGTCCTCTCGCGAGTTTCACTTGTCTCCCTGTCTCACTTCTCCTTTATCCCTTCCCCCTCCCTCTCTCTTCTGCTTATCAACATCCTCTTTCCCCTTTAACACACCCACTTGTTTGCCTTCTCTCACGGTGTTTTTCTGTCCGACATGCTCCATGTGTCTGGTTCACTCTTTCTACTGGTCTGTGTCTCCCTTTTCCCAACTTCCACTTTCTCTCTCTCTATCGCTGTCTTTTCCTTTCTTCCCCACTTTCCTTCTCTTTCTCTCTCAAAAACTTTTAAGCGCCTCTCGATTTTCTCTCTCTACATCTCCTTTTCACAACCTCTGTTCTCTTTTAGATCTCCCTTTCCTCCTCTAATTTCACTCTCTTCTCTTAGCCTATAACATTCCCTAACTTTCAAGTCTTCCTTCACTCTTTGTGTTTTATTTTGAGTCACCATCTTTTTCTTAATTTAATACTTTTCTCTTACCAGCACCCGTCTCTCTTTCTTTCTTTCTCTCTCTCTCTCTCTCTCTCTCTCTCTCTCTCTCTCACGCATATGCGCACACTCACAGACAACACGTTCATTGTCATGAATTGCTTTGTGAATCTACAGAAGACTAAACATTTGCGTGTAGAATAATCCTTAAAAATCCTGACAGCTCAGACTGTTTGCCGCACCGAAACTCGAAACTGGATTATTGGCTTCCACAGGCAATGAATGCTCTCAGCATATGAGCTATCGAGACATGACTCACGACCTAGCCTCATAGTTTTGCTTCTGCCTCTGCAGACTGAAAGGTTCATTCTAATCTAGAGAATACCCTTGGGGGAAGAGAAACAGAAATTACATAAAATTAAATTAAATCAAAGTAAATACGTAATGATACTGAAAAAGGTAGCAACAGACGTCTTAAAGAGAGAGAAAAATTTAATAATCTTAACTGTTTATAGGAAGCGAGGCAAGCTTGTATTGAGTGCTCAGGAGAAAGAAGTTTACTTGCACTTGGTACGTGCACGTCTTGAGCAGACAGCAGCTGGTGACGGGCGGCGTGTGTCGGGCTGTGCAGGAGGCATGCCGTTCGGGCCGCTGCTGGCGGGCAGTGCGGGGGCGGCGGCGGTGGAGCTGTCAGCCAAGCACTGCCGGCGGCGCAAGGCGCGCACCGTCTTCTCGGACCAGCAGCTGACCGGCCTGGAGAAGCGGTTCGAGGCGCAGCGGTACCTCTCCACGCCAGAGCGCGTCGAGCTGGCCAACGCCCTCAACCTCTCCGAGACACAGGTACCGCTCACTGCTACAGGGAAAAACCTCCAACCTTTGAGTAGCAATAACACTTAGCTACAAAAACAAAAGCGATATTTTTCACAAGTATCAGACTCGTACCACTCCTTTATAACGCAAGCTTTATCAACACTATCTGATCAAAAGTATCCGCACACCTATTAGTTGATATTACACTAAAGCGCCAAAGAAACTGGTATAGGCATGTGTATTTAAATACGGAGATACATAAAAAGGCGAAAGATGGCCCTACGGTCGGCAACGCCTATACAGGGTGTAGAAAAATTGTGTCACGAAAAAATTTTAACCCTGCATAGCTGATGCCAGTAGGAACCAGAATTACTAATGTTGTGTAGGTCAACAACGCACCATTTTTAAACAACTGAAACTTGGCGCCACGCGCTCCGATTGGCCGCGGGATTGCCCTGTTGCCGGATGCTCTGGACAACGCATGACCGCGAATGCTTTGCCTGCCGGAGACCGCCATGTATCCAAGGCGGCCCGCACGCTCGGTGGTAGCGTGCCAGCCTTCCATTCTGGGGGCTTGGGGGCGAATTCGCCACTGACCCGACACATCCAGAGTAGTTTCATGATAACACGTACCGGGAACAAACCCGTCAATAGCTGTTAATTCGCATATTGAAAGTCTTTTACAAATTGTGTCGCCCTGAAAAGGGCCTTTTTTGTAGCTACGCCATTGTTTACTTAAAGCAGATCCTCGAACTCGATACCCACTGACGCGACTCAAGCTTGGTAACGTCGAATGGTGTTTTGCCAAAATGTTTCAAAGATTCGTGACACTGTCCTGATGTGACTAGTGGCATGTTGAATGCGATCCATTAATTCCTCTTCGTTTCTAGGTGGTTCGTGGCTGGGTGGGTGAACTAGAACCTCGAAGAATCCCCACAGGAAAAAGTCCCGTGGCGTGAGGTCTGGTGACCGCGGGGGCCATTGCCTAAGAGCACCTCTGCCAATTTCCCGGCCGTCGAAGAGTTCATTTAAAAATCCGCGCACAGCACGACTGCTATACGCGAGCGCCTCATCATGCTGCAACTAAATGCGTAGACATATGTTCAGGGGAACATCTTCCAGTAGACCGGGTAGAGTTTCTTACAAAAAGTGAAGGTAATTTGTCCCGGTAAGTCGAGGAGGTAGACGGACCGGCCAAATCAGATGCCTGCCCAAATGTTGAGCGAAAATCGTTCCTGGTGCCAGTGGGTGTACGTGACGTGAGGATTCCCCCTTGCCCAGTAATGATCGTTTTGAGTGTTGTATGGCCACCCTGACGGAAGGTGCACCCGTCGATAAACAACACAATGGCAATGGCAAGGAAGTCGGGATCTTGTGCAACACGTCGCAAAAACCATCGGCAAAACCCTAGCCTGTGTTCATAGACCGCCACCGGATTTAGGTCTTGTACGGGATAGAAACTAAATGGATGCTGGCCGTCATCCCTCAAAACCTCCCAGACTAACCGATGAGTGGCCCCCATGTCGTGTCCAACCGCTCGAGTAATTGTCGTAGGTGCTTCCTCGAAGCGCTCGAGAACAGTCTCTCAAAAGGCAGCATCCCGTCGTGCTCGAAGTGATCGCAGTGATATCCCGCTAACGAGTCTGTTTCACCAAGTCGCTGGTAAATTGCAGTAAATTTGCGGGTGTTGGTGGCGTCTTGATGGGTACCGTTCCTCATACAACCATCGAGCTTCATGCGCATTACCATCGGATAGTTCATAAACAAAAAGCATGTCTCGTTGTTCTTCAAACGAGTACTTTGCTGCCATGCTTACTGTATGACTAAATCACAGGTGACGTGTGTGCTCCGAAGCGAAGCTTACGTGTGAATGCCGCTGACGTGAGGTGGAGACAAACGGCAAGACCTAATCGACACGTGCGCGTATCACGTTGGACAGTCACGGGGCGAGGGACGTTTGTAGGTGTGAACCGAAAACCACAGCGCTGCCCGTCAACCGAAGAACGGCAACAGCGCAATCCCACCGCCAACCGGAGCGCGTGGCCCCAAGTTTCTGTAGTTTAAAAATGGTGCGTTGTCGACCTACACAACATTAGTAATTTTAGTTCCTACTGGCATCAACAATCCAGAGTTAAAATTTCGTGACACAATTCTTCTCCACCCAGTTGTCAGATCGGTTACTGCTGCTATAATGGCAGGTTATCAAGATTTAAGTGAGTTTGAAAGTGGTGTTATATCGGCGCACGACCGATGGGACACAGCATCTCTGAGGTAGTGATTAAGTGCGGATTTTACCGTACGGCCATTTCACGAGTGTACCGTGAATATCAGGAATCCGGTAAAACGTCAAATCTCCTACATCGCTGCGGCCGGAAAAAGATCCTGCAACAACGGGACCAACAACGACTGAAGAGAATCCTTCAACGTGACAGAAGTGCAACGCTTCCGCAAATTGCTGCAGATTTCAGTGCTGGGCCACCAACAAGTGTCAGGGTGCGAACCATTCAACGAAACATCATCTATATGGGCTTTCGGAGCCGAAGAAACACTCGTGTACCCTTGATGACTGCACTACACTATGCTTTACGCCTCGTCTGGGCCCATCGGTACCGACATTGGACTGTTGCTGACTGGAAACATGTTGCCTGATCGAACGAGTCTCGTTTCTAATTATATCGATCGGGTGGACGTGTACGGGTATGGAGACAACCTCATGAATCCATGGATCCTGCATGTCAGCAGGGGATTGGTCAAGCTGGTGGAGGCCCTGTAATGGTGTGAGGCGTGTGCAGTTGGAGTGATGTGGGATCCCTGATGCGTCTACATACGACTCTGACAGGTGACACGAACGTAAGTATCTTGTCTGATCACCTGCATCCATTCATGTCCATTGTGAATTCCGATGGGCAGTTCCATCATGACAATGCGACACCTCACACGTCCAGAATTGCTACAGAGTGGCTCCAGGAACGCCCTTCTCAATTTAAACACTTCCACTGGCCGCCAAATGCCCCAGTCATGAACATTATTGAGTATATCTGGGATGCCTAGCAACGTGCTATTCAGAAGAGATTTCCACCCCCTCGTACTCTTACGGATTTATGGACAGCCCTACAGGATTCATGGTGTCAGTTCCCTCCAGCACTACTTCAGACATTAATCGAGTCCATGCCACGTCATGCTGTGGTAATTCTGCGTGCCGCGGAGCCCTACATGATATTAGGCAGGTGTACCAGTTTCTTTGGCTCTTCAATGTAATATGGTGTGTGTCTGTTCTTCTCCTTCATAATGACTTGACCTTTGCTGGGACACTTGCAAAGAGGTGCCTGAATGGCTGTTGAGGAAGGGCAGTTCATTCTCGTCAAGAGTCGAAACCAGAGAAGATAGCAATGTTGGACGCTCGGGTCTGGAGTGAAGCAGTCGGTAATGGTGTCCAGGCAGTTTTAATCAGATAATGTATATTTCAGTTCGATGTTAACTTAAGTGCATAGAGTATATGCTGAATAAAAAAGGGATACATATTGCGTTAAATATCTCTTGGGAGACACGCACCATGTGGCTGAATTTGTGCAAATAGGTTCATAGTTGAGACTTGTGTTGATGGTGCGTGTGCCAATGTTCCAGGTGAAGACGTGGTTCCAGAACCGGCGCATGAAACACAAGAAGCAGTTGAGGAAGCTCAGTGAAGAAGGCAAACATCCGTCCGGCGAATCTGCCTCTGGTGAGTCTTCTTTCTTTGCTGGCAACCTGTAGAGCCTTGATCTCTCTTTCACACGCCCACTGTCCACGGGGACTTGGTGACTGTTCACACACTATGTAGCGTGCCAGAAGCATCACTAGGCGGAGGACCCTTAATTGTGTATCGACATTTCACCTAGAATCCACCATAGGCCCTCCATTATTCATGGCGGACTTGGAATATTTGTATAGAGAACGATTGAATTAGAGCTTGTAGGTGGTTTGTGCGGCAGTGGGGGTCCGGAAAGGAGGGTTGGTTCTGTAGATTCCCAGTTGGTTAACCCCACTCGGAATGATCACTTGTGGCCCCATTTCAGGGCTGGCGTGCGATACGTTCGAGACTGTTTGGGGATGGCAGGGATTTCCTGGAACTCCGGTTCTAAGGATTCACATTGTTGTCCCTGGCAATCAGGGTCTCACTCACATGACCGTAAGTAATATTAGTACATATCATAAATGTAGAATTCCATAGCAGAGACTTCCTGGAGAACATAAATTCCTTAACCCCGAGATGTACCAATGGTTAAGACTAGAAAGTGCCAGTGAGTCTTCAACTGTTGCTCCTGATGTGATGGAAGTGTAGATGGTCAACAAATATGGTACCACGTTTTAAGGTTTTTGGGTGATTTTTTTGTTTTGTATTTTATACACTCCTGGAAATTGAAATAAGAACACCGTGAATTCATTGTCCCAGGAAAGGGAAACTTTATTGACACATTCCTGGGGTCAGATACATCACATGATCACACTGACAGAACCACAGGCACATAGACACAGGCAACAGAGCATGCACAATGTCGGCACTAGTACAGTGTATATCCACCTTTCGCAGCAATGCAGGCTGCTATTCTCCCATGGAGACGATCGTAGAGATGCTGGATGTAGTCCTGTGGAACGGCTTGCCATGCCATTTCCACCTGGCGCCTCAGTTGGACCAGCGTTCGTGCTGGACGTGCAGACCGCGTGAGACGACGCTTCATCCAGTCCCAAACATGCTCAATGGGGGACAGATCCGGAGATCTTGCTGGACAGGGTAGTTGACTTACACCTTCTAGAGCACGTTGGGTGGCACGGGATACATGCGAACGTGCATTGTCCTGTTGGAACAGCAAGTTCCCTTGCCGGTCTAGGAATGGTAGAACGATGGGTTCGATGACGGTTTGGATGTACCGTGCACTATTCAGTGTCCCCTCGACGATCACCAGTGGTGTACGGCCAGTGTAGGAGATCGCTCCCCACACCGTGATGCCGGGTGTTGGCCCTGTGTGCCTCGGTCGTATGCAGTCCTGATTGTGGCGCTCACCTGCACGGCGCCAAACACGCATACGACCATCATTGGCACCAAGGCAGAAGCGACTCTCATCGCTGAAGACGACACGTCTCCATTCGTCCCTCCATTCACGCCTGTCGCGACACCACTGGAGGCGGGCTGCACGATGTTGGGGCGTGAGCGGAAGACGGCCTAACGGTGTGCGGGACCGTAGCCCAGCTTCATGGAGACGGTTGCGAATGGTCCTCGCCGATACCCCAGGAGCAACAGTGTCCCTAATTTGCTGGGAAGTGGCGGTGCGGTCCCCTACGGCACTGCGTAGGATCCTACGGTCTTGGCGTGCATCCGTGCGTCGCTGCGGTCCGGTCCCAGGTCGACGGGCACGTGCACCTTCCGCCGACCACTGGCGACAACATCGATGTACTGTGGAGACCTCACGCCCCACGTGTTGAGCAATTCGGCGGTACGTCCACCCGGCCTCCCGCATGCCCACTATACGCCCTCGCTCAAAGTCCGTCAACTGCACATACGGTTCACGTCTACGCTGTCGCGGCATGCTACCAGTGTTAAAGACTGCGATGGAGCTCCGTATGCCACGGCAAACTGGCTGACACTGACGGCGGCGGTGCACAAATGCTGCGCAGCTAGCGCCATTCGATGGCCAACACCGCGGTTCCTGGTGTGTCCGCTGTGCCGTGCGTGTGATCATTGCTTGTACAGCCCTCTCGCAGTGTCCGGAGCAAGTATGGTGGGTCTGACACACCGGTGTCAATGTGTTCTTTTTTCCATTTCCAGGAGTGTATTTACACTGCCTGGCAAAACAGGTGAAGCTATCATACGGTGAGGAGGAAACTGTGGCGTCCCCGCACTCCAACCGCGTTCTGATATTGTCGACGCCGTAGAACTGCTACTGCCACAGCTCTCGCAGTGGAGTTGGGACACGATGCGCGATGACGTAGGTCCCCGTTGGTGAACGGGAGACAGAAATGCGAACTCGTACGATGGATGCTTCTTCTGATTTAAGATTGAATGATTCATTGCCTGGATATGCAGTGGTTGTTAAATCTTATCTCATCCACATCGTACACACCACCAATTGCGAGGAAACTGTAATTATCAGTCTTCTCGTACGTTGTTGGCTCGTTGCTATGGAGTTGTTGAACCTGTATGAAGCGAGATCCACAGATACTCTTTGATCACGTCTGAGTGAACCTACGCCGTAATGTTAAAAAAAAGTTCAAAAGTTCTCTTTTCAATTAATGAAGTAGGTATTTTGATATTCAGATTAAATTGTCCCTGCTGAACAGTCGTTGGTTAACTATCATTGATTAAATCACTTAATAATGTACTCCACGCTTGATATTTCACTTGGAACGAACAGTTTATTGTTCCTTGGCCACTAAATACTTTATAACTTTCGCACCACACGCACACGCAGTTGGCTGGTAAAGTCAGTTCTATTAAAATTAAGTTTCTTGACAATTACGACAACTTGACCCTTCAGCGTAATTGTATTATCTTCGTGAAGTCGTGTAATTGTGTCCTACTCGACACTAATTGAGTGTAGTCCTTCGAAACATTATCCACTCTTCTTTTAGTTCCAACTATTTGAAAGTCAAGTCCAATATTCACTAGTTTCGTCAATAAAGTTCAATTAACCCGTTATGCACTGTTAAACGCGTCCATCAGTTCCTGTCCTCCCGGGTTCGATTCCCGGCGGGGTCAGGGATTTTCTCTGCCTCGTGATGGCTGGGTGTTGTGTGCTGTCCTTAGGTTAGTTAGGTTTAAGTAGTTCTAAGTTCTAGGGGACTTATGACCACAGCAGTTGAGTCCCATAGTGCTCAGAGCCATTTGAGCCAGTTCCTGTCTCTGCTTAGAAAATCAGTTTCCGAAGTTCGTGAATCACGTCACGCAAGAAACACTTCTGAACGCAAAACAATCTCGTCGCGTTCCGTACTCTCAATAACTAAGACAATATTTGTTCTCGCACGTCTTTACAGGACGAGAGCCAGCAAGCGACATCTTCTGTGAAAGAGTATTGTAGGCGCATTGAATTTCTTCATTGCGCTTACAACTCTCTTCCACATAAAAGTTATCTCTGACTAACATCACCTTGGACTTAGCTTTCAAGATATTAATTGCAATTATCACTTGGATATTTGTCCATTAATTAAATCTGAGGTTTCTTCCTCCTCTTTTCATAACAAAAACTCTCGGTGATATATAATGTTGTTGTTATCAAAACTTCTTGGTCTTAGCTTATAGGCAAAGATGTCGTATTTGCCAAGATAACTCTTCCCTACTTCATATTATGATATTCTGTCTTAATTGACTTTAAGGGGGTCGTTGGGGTGTTATAAAACGAAATCAGGTTTCATGGGTTTAGAACGTAAGTTTTGTTATTTCGAATGTACAACGAAATCGGCAATAGTATGACTTCTTGATATCGTGGATACTGGCTGTGGGGCAGAATTGGCAGCGGAGCTGGTGCCACACGTAGTATCAGGGACAGGTTTGGGGATCTTGCTGGTCACAAGAGCACCTCATGTCACACAGGCAGTTCATAGAGATGCGTACCACGTGCAGATGTGGATTTTAATGTGTCAACAGCGCGGCCGTTAGAGACGGAATCCAAGCTCGGATTACGAAAGGATATGGACGGTAACCGGCCGTGGCGTTTTAAAAGGAACCACCGTGGCATATGCCTGGAGCGATTTAAGGATATCACAGAAAAGCTAAATCTTAACGGCCGGACCGAATTTGAATCGTAATCCTCCAGAATGCGAGTCCTGTGTGCTAACTACTGTGCCAACACGTACGGTTACCGACAATAGTCAGCCGGGTTAGTACAGAATCGTCAGTCATCATTTGACTCATTGCAAGACCATTCATCAGTAGGACATGGTCACCTGTCACGACTGTTGGTGTTGTGGTGTTAATGGGAACCTCTGCGTGAGGCGGCAATTCCACAGTCTAACTGCTGCTAGTCTCCACCCAATGGTGCCAGATGACACAGTATACTTCAGCGAGTCCACTGCTGGATGTTCAAAAGTTCAAATGTTTGTGAAATCTTATGGGACTTCACTGCTAAGGTCATCAGTCCCAAAGCTTACACACTACTTCACTTAAATTATCCTAAGGACAAACACACACACCCATGCCCGAGGGAGGACTTGAACCTCCGCCGGGACCAGCCGCACAGTCCATGAGTGCAGCGCCCTAGACCGCTCGGCTAATCCCGCGCGGCACTACTGGATCTCAGGTGGTAGGAACACTATGTGCTCGGTGCACAGTACGGCGTTACTCAATTCTGGTATTCACACGTAGTGGACTGGAACCTTGAGAACGGGTACGTCCGCCCTTGGTTTCCCACACAGCGCAACATCGGGACACTGTTCTGTCGGAATGCCACACAAATAAGGATATTGCATCATCTGAGGAGCCAGCCAAATGGAGGCCTACAACGAACTCTACCAGGTGTTGATAACGCTGTGCTACACAAGTACGCAGCATATCCATATCGTTCACAGTAACCACTAAACCTCCGCCGCTGTTCACGTCCCTTATACACCCTGCCAAGCCTGGTAACAACACGAAACACGAACAACAATAATGCATCTAGTGGTCGTTATATCAGTCACAGAGATTTGTAACTCTATTTACATACCCGCCGATTATGTGTACATGTCCGACATTACATCGACATACAACCAAATCTTTCAGTTGCTTTACTTCTTTTGTCAGTGTTGTTTCACCCTTTATTGCAAATGCTTAAACTACATTACAAATCAGGAAGTGGATGTTTAATGAAAGCTGTATACATCTTCCTGTAGCTGTGAGGAAATATTACTCGCAGTAGGTTCTAGGTGGTGAGCGTCCAGACCGTAAGCAATAATAAATAAAGAAGAGTAGCAAGAGCGATGTTGACCACAACCCATTCCTTGACCATAGCCGGCGTGGTTTCAAGCTCGTTACGACAATTCGCTATCAGGAAGAATCTAGACTCTATTTACTTCGATTTTTTTTTATACTTTAGTCGGGCCTATGTGCATCAGTAGTTTCTCGGAGAACAAGGATATTGTGACCACACAAAACTACGACCGTCAGGCAACGACTGTGGATTCTCTAAGTGCTCTGCGAGATGGTTCATTTTTAACTGCAACAGATGAAAGATTAGTTATCTTCATTACATGAATGGACAAAATATTTACTTAACTTGAGACGTTTATTTGCTACAGGAGAGTGTAGAATACGACTGTCATTGACTATAAAAATATCACTTGATGCATATCATCACACAAATTGTAGTTGTGGAGTATAGCGTTCAACATTAACACGTCTAGATGTTCCACTGGACTTCGACCAACACTGTGCTATTAGACGATGTTGACTGTTCAAGCTGAGCTCACGAACTGGGGTAGAACTCTTCCAAGCTCTGCTCTATATTGACTTCAGTGTGAGGGCGCTGCAGTGCTGGGTAGAGCAAGAATGTAGCCAAGGGGGGTAGGGGGATTCTGGGGGGGGGGGTCTGGAACCCTCCCCTCTCCATCATAAATGGAGTGACATACGACCTAACTGTCATGCAGTGGAACAGAAAAAGATTCTCCATCATATGACGAAAAATGGACATGCACTATTAACAGCCAACAAGACCATAGATAGATTAAAACTATCGCTATATCGATAGCATTATCGGCTGTCGCCACCCTATTTTAGCCAAGACCAACCACTTTACACTGTTGGCCTTACTTCAGCTCAATAGCATTAATGTCGGTGTACTGTACCCTTTGTTTTACAGTAGATAATATCTTAATGTCATGGTAACCGAACGAAAACGAAATCTTTTACTGCTGTTATCAAAGTAGTTCTGCGTTACTTATAGGTGCATATATACAAATTTAACGTTATTTAAGAAAATTAGTGACAAATTTCAGTTACAACAAACATAAGAAGTCTGTCTTTCATGTAAAACAAATGATCCTATCTAATCTTCATTCAGTAGCCTGATTTTATATGATGTGGATAGTGTAAGGAAATAATACTTTCAATTCATTGTAGTACACTGCTGGCCACCGTAAATGCAACATCCTGAAGGAAGCATCCGAATCAAGTGAAATTTACACCATGGGTTTGCAGCGATGAGATATGCAACTGATTAGAATTTCAGCGCAGACGCACATCACGCGCGCCTGTGGCGCCACCTCATAGCGCCATTTAAGGCTTGGCCATTTCGACGAGTGTACGTTCGGCACGTGTGTTTACCTTGTGGTTGTTTCACAAGACGATCAGTTATGCCTCGTAGACAACAGCGAACATCGTTTGATCAAGTATCCGAGTTCGACAGAGGAAGGATAGTGGCTTACCGAGATTGTGGATTATCATACAGAGAAATCGCTAGTCGTATTGGACGAAACCAAACAACTGTAATGCGGATATGTGACCGTTGGATGCAGGAGGGTACGACGGACCGACGTGGTCGATCGCATTCACCTCGGTGCACCACTGCACGTGCTGATAGGCAAATTGTGCGCATGGCAGTGACGGATCGCTCAGTGACATCCCGAACCATAGCACAGCACATTGCGTCTGTAACGCATCGTCCAGTGTCTGCGCGTACCATTCGACGCCGTTTACAGCAGAGTGGTCTGTCCGCAAGACGTCCATTGCTTCGTCTACCATTGACGCAGAACCACAGACGTCTCCGTCGCCAATGGTGTGATGACAGACGGATGTGGACGGCAGAATGGAATGACGTTGTCTTTACTGACGAGGCACGCTTCTGTCTGCAGCACCACGATGGTCGGATTCGAGTGTGGAGACACCGTGGAGAGAGGATACTGGACAGCTGCATTATGCACCGCCACACTGGTCTTGCACCGGGTATTATGGTATGGGGCGGCATTGGATATTACTCTCGCACGCCTCTAGTACGCATTGCCGGTACTTTAAATAGCCGGCGCTGCATATCCGAGGTGCTGGAACCAGTTGTCCTTCCTTAGCTTCAGGGCTCGGCCACAGCCATATTTCAACAGGATAATGCGCGACCACACGTGGCACGCATTTTCCAAAGGTTCTTCGTCAATAACCAGATTGAATTGCTTCCCTGGCCGGCTCGCTCTCCAGATCTTTCGCCGATAGAAAACATGTGGTCCATGGTTGCTCAACGAGTGATCCAGATTACATCCCCAGCTGCCACACCAGATGATCTTTGGCAACGTGTGGAAGCTGCTTGGGCTGCTGTACCCCAGGAACACAGCCAACGTCTCTTTGACTCAATGCCGAGACGTGTGGCAGCGGTGATCTCCAACAATGGCGGCTACTCTGACTACTGATTCTGGCAGGAACCACATGTCACAGACGTCTATAAACGTAATCATTTGATACTTGGTCAACATGTTATCTACAAAATAAATTTTGTTCTGCTACCTCTTGTCTTTCTTGGTGTTGCATTTACGGTGGCCAGCAGTGTATATTAAAAAGTTTTTAGTTAAACAGATTAACTCAGTTTGTAATTTTCTTGTTGTTATCATATAAAGATAATTGATATACAAGACATTCACTTAACGATTTGTGTGAAAGAACTATAGATTAAATATTGCTTTAATCTATTTAAAATTATTCAGAGTAATTATTTTTACTCATATTATTTTGTTTTGAAGTTTTCATTCATTTTCAGATGTTTTGTTATAATCTTCAAACTGTAATGCTTACAAGTTGTAGAAACAATGATATAAAAATATTTTTTTCTTTACTTTTGTAGTAATATGTATCTTGATTTGGGGACTACGAATTTATTCCTCGGGCTGACAGTATATAATTTTAAAGTTAGTTTACGTAATATTTGGACAATATGCATAGTCCAGCGATGATTACATTGTAATGCGGCTGGTGATCATATGTGCAATAAGATGGCTCTCTTATGCAAAGGCGATTCGCCATGTCTTCAAGTTTTACTACAAGAACAATGTTCTACTATCAAATATCTTATTCGGACTATCCTTAGAACACTGATTCCCACCATCACAACCCTAACATACTTGCAAAAAAAGTCACACAAACAACAAAATATGTTGTAGGTCACAGAGGAGTTTGTTAGCATCAAAGAACTGTACAATCATATTATCATGGATAAATATTAATTTATCTATGAGGTTGCATATATTAGAAGTCTAGCTGAAATCAATGCGCGAACCAATGTTAAGATCCATAAACTGTAGCTCACAGTATTCGTGCATTCCGCTTTGTTTTATGAATGAATTAGGTTGCTGCAGTCACTGTCTGACTCTTGAAAGAGCAATTTTAGAATAAAGTTCTTCATCCCCTAAGGAAATTGAAGAATTTTAATTAAATGAAATATACTTTAATAGTATCTGAGACATAATTAAGGAACTGGAGATACTTTGATGTGCTGAAGGAGTCTGATTCGGTTTCAGGTAAGTTTTTTTTTCAGATTTAAGTACAATAGGCGTATTTTAGTAGAAGAAATATAGCTACTGTCAGAAGAGATTTGGACCCACTTAACTTTATCAGTTATTCAATCCAACGCTAAGAGTCTTCTGCTCTGTATGTTTGTGCATGTAAATTATACTTGCATCAGAAGTAATTGTTTTTCTTACACAAAATCACCGAAGTTTCGAGATCAGCTAATTTTTATTACTTATCTATATTCTGGAAGGATATAAAACATACAACGGACTACCAATAAATGATGTATGGTTCCCATAATGCGCAAAACAACCAACCAAACAAACAAAAAACAAAGAGATGTCTGCGGTTCCCATTTTCTCACTAAGACATTCATTTATGTTTCTTCTCCTATCAATTCTACCAATGTCACCAATAATCCTACCATTCACTACGTCATTTATATAGTGGATCGAAATTACCGAATCGTAGGTTTGGTAGAGCGCAAATCTACCCCTGATGCTTTTAAAGAGATGTTTCATGGATGATGTTTATCGCTGGAAAAAACTGGTTTTCATTTATATCAATTTTCTGCATTTCCGATTCAACCTGAGCATCAAAACTGCTCAGAATGGTTCAAATGGCTCTGAGCACTATGGGACTTAACATCTGAGATCATCAGTCCCCTAGAACTTAGAAGCGCTTAGAACCGCTCGGGCACACCGGCCGGCTTAACCGGTTTCTGAAATAACTGGTTGTTGTTTTCAGCAATAAATGTAGACATCAAACAAACACTGAAAAATTCGAAGGCTCCCTCACACTTTTGCATTATATGTTCTAAAAACTAAAATATTAACTAAAATTCATAAATAAAAGAAAACTTAGTGTGTCCACCGTTTGCTACTTTACCAGAAAAGAAATCAGAAGTGTCTGGTAGTGTACACCACAAAAAAACACTAGTATTTTTCTGTTGATTATAATGTTGTGAAACTCTGCTCAAAATTCTCCTTTACAGGTGAACCACGCTTCCCTAAAATTCCCCCAATAAACAGAAGTCGACCCTTCGCCTTCCCTACCACAATTCTCACATGTTAGTTCCACCTCATATCTCTTTGCAACGTTACGCCCAGATATTAAAACGATGTCGCTGTGTCAAGCAAGACACTACTAATACTGTATCCGAACTTTACATGTTTGATCTTCCTACTCGTCCGCATTAACTTACATTTTTCCACATTTACGGCTAGCTGCCATTCATCACACCAACTGCCCACTCTGTCCGCCAAATCATATATATACACTCGCCGTCGAGCACATCATCGTGCGTTGAATTATTTAAGAAGTCTTCGAGCCACTCACATACACTATGTGATAAAAAGTATCTGGACACCCCCAAAAACCTACGTTTTTCGTATTAGGTGCATTGTGCTGCCACCTACTGCCAGGTACTCCATGTCAGCGACCTAAGTAGTCATTAGACATCGTGAGAGAGCAGAATGGGGCACTCCACGGAACTCACGGACGTCGAACGTGGTCCGGTGAATGGGTGTCACCTCTGTCATACGTCTGTACTCCTAAACATTCCTAGGTCTACTGTTTCCGATGTGATAGTGAGGTGGAAACGTGAAAGGACACGTACAGCACAAAAGGGTACAGGACGACTTTGTCTGTTGACTGACAGAGACTGCCAACAGTTGAAGAGGATAGTAATCTATCCAGACCATCACACAGGAATTCCAAACTGCATCAGGATCCACTGCAAGTACTATGACAATTAAGCGGGAAGTGATAAAACTTGGATTTCATGGTCGACCGGCTGTTCATAAGCCACACATCACGCCGGAAAATGCCAAACGACGCCTCGATTGGTGTAAGAAGCGTAAACATTGGACGATTTAACACCAAACTCCCCACGCGTGAATATTATTGAGCATATCTGGGATGCCTTGCAATGTGTTGTTCAGAAGAGATATCCACCCCCTCGTACTCTTACGGATTTATGGACAGCCCTACAGGGTTTATTTTGTCACTTCCCTCCAGCACTACTTCAGACATCAGTCGCGCCCACGCCACGTCGCGTTTCGACACTCCTGCGTGCTCGCGGGGTCCCTACACGATATTTGGCAGTTTTACCAGTTTCTTTGGCTCTTCAGTGTACAGCGTGTTCCATTGATAGAGACCGGGCCAAATATCTCACGAAATAAGCATCAAACGAAAAAACTACAAAGAACGAAACTCGTCTAGCTTGAAGGGGGAAACCAGATGGGGCTATGGTTGGCCCGCTAGATGGCGCTGCCATAGATAAAACGGATATGAACTGCGTTTTTTTAAACAGGAACCCCCATTTTTATTACATATTCGTGTAGTACGTAAAGAAATATGAATGTTTTAGTTGGACTACTTTTTTCGCTTTGTGATAGATGGCGCTGTAATAGTCACAAACGTATAAGTACGTGGTATCACGTAACATTCCGCCAGTGCGGACGGTATTTGCTTCGTGATACATTACCCGTGTTAAAATGGACCGTTTACCAAATGCGTGTTGATGTATGGCTATTGTGATCAAAATGCTCAACGGGCGTATGCTATGTATGCTGCTCGGTATGCTGGACGGCATCATCCAAGTGTTCGGACCGTTCGCCGGACAGTTAGGTTATTTAAGGAAACAGGAAGTGTTCAGCCACATGTGAAACGTCAACCACGACCTGCAACTAATGATGATGCCCAAGTAGGTGTTTTAGCTGCTGTCGCGGCTAATCCGCACATCAGTAGCAGACAAATTGCCCGAGAATCGGGAATCTCAAAAATGTCGGTGTCGAAAATGCTCCAATATCGATTGCACCAGTACCATATTTCAATGCACCAGGAATTGCATGGCAACGACTTTGAACGTCGTGTACAGTTCTGCCACTGAGCACAAGAGAAGTTACGGGACGATGACACATTTTTTGCACGCGTTCTATTTAGCGACGAAGCGTCATTCACCAACAGCGGTAACGTAAACCGGCATCATATGCAATATTGGGCAACGGAAAATCCACGATGGCTGCGACAAGTGGAACATCAGTGACCTTGGCGGGTTAATGTATGGTGCGGCATTATGCGAGGAAGGATAATTGGCTCCCATTTTATCGATGGCAATCTAAATGGCGCAATGTATGCTGATTTCCTAAGTAATGTTCTACCGATGTAACTACAAGATGTTTCACTGCATGACAGAATGTCGATGTACTTCCAACATGATGGATGTCCGGCACATAGCTCGCGTACGGTTGAAGCGGTATTGAGTAGCATATTTCATGACAGGTGGATTGGTCGTCAAAGCACCATACCATCGCCCGCACGTTCACCGGATCTGACGTCCCCGGATTTCTTTCTGTGGGGAAAGTTGAAGGATATTTGCTATCGTGATCCACCGACAACGCCTGACAACACGTGTCAGCGCATTGTCAATGCATGTGCGAACATTAAGGAAGGCGAACTACTCGCTGTTGAGAGGAATGTCGTTACATGTATTGCCAAATGCATTGAGGTTGACGGGCATCACTTTGAGCATTTATTGCATTAATGTGGTATTTAAGGTAATCACGCTGTAACAGCATGCGTTCTCAGAAATGATAAGTTCACAAAGGCACATGTATCACATTGGAACAACCGAAATAAAATGTTCAAACGTACCTATATTCTGTATTTTAATTTAAAAAACCTACCTGTTACCAACTGTTCGTCTAAAATTGTGAGCCATACGTTTCTAACTATTACAGCGCCATCTATCACAAAGCGAAAAAAGTGGTCCAACTAAAACATTCATATTTCTTTACATTCTACACGAATATGTAATAAAAATGGGAGTTCCTATTTAAAAAAACGCAGTTGATATCCGTTTGACCTATGGCAGCGCCATCTAGCGGGACAACCATAGCGCCATCTGGTTTCCCGCTTCAAGCTATACATGTTTCGTTCTTTGTAGTTTTTTCGTTTGACGCTTATTTCGTGAGATATTTGGCCCGGCCACGATCAATTGACCACCCTGTATATCTCAACGCTACTCGGAAAACATAAGGAGCGTTCGCTTAGGCCAAAAGGAGAAATCTGCAGCGGCGGATCACAGTCTCAAGGAAAAGTATGTGTTTGGCTTCAAACAAGCAAGGCCGCTGTGTAGGGTATATGTGTTCTATGATTCGATCTTTAAAGAGGCCGTGGAAATACGAGTCCATGATAACCGTGCCAACCGAGATAGCAGCTTCCAACTTAGCTCCGCATGAGATGCAGCCATAACAAAAATACGACAAGAACGCTCCGATGCGAAACCGGCACGGAATGGACAGGCCCCACCAGGATGCGACACCCGAACCCGCAGGGAGGTCTCACCATCACCGGCCCCCAAATCCCCCCCCCCCCCACCATCGGGCCGCGACAACCCCATCCGGAGGCGTGCGGTCAGAACGCGAACCCGACAATTCACCTGAAGATGACATATTGGAAACTTGAAACGTTGCCTCAGAACGAGGCCTTTACTTGGTTGATAACCCGAGAAGACTTCATCACCTACACTTCGAACACACCTATCACATTCCTATATTATCGGTTTCATATCCTTCCAGTTGTCAAGCGAATGAGAAGATATGGTTTTCAGTGAGATGAAACTTCAGATTGTTCGTCTACTAAATGCTCGCTTATTTGTAATATACCAGGTGTACCGGTATGAAATGAGCGTCATTTTGTGAAAATGAAACACTAATTTTGAATTGAAAAGTAAAAACATTTTATTCAAAGTACTGATAGTTGCTTTCTATACATTTTGACCACCTTTCTGGCAATTTGTGGACACCACGCCAATATAAATGTTCGTCTTTTGAAGCAAACCAATCAGACACCCAATTTTCGACTTCTTCGTAGGAATCGAAGTGTTCCTCAGCCAATGCGTGTCCCATTGATGAAAACAAATGGTTGTCGGAAGGGGCCAAGTCTGGTGAATACGGGGGTGGGATAGCAGCTCCCAGCCAAGTGTTTTGATTGTATCCTGAACCAGTTTTGCTGTATGTGCAGGTGCATTGTCGTGTAAAAAAATTACTTTTCCATGTCTTCTAGCCCATTCTGGTCTTTTTTCTTTCAATGCTTAGTTCAAATTGATCATTTGTTGTCTGTAGCGATTAGTATTCACAGTTTCACCGGGTTTTAGAAGCTCATGATACACCACACCTTTCTGATCCCACCAGACACAGAGCATTGACTTCTTGCCGAATCGATCTGGTTTTGCAGTCGATGTTGATGGTTGTCCCGGGATTAACCCATGATTTTTCAAGTTTAGGATTCTTAAAATAAGACCATTTTTCATCGCCAGTAACAATTTGATGCAAAATTGATTTTCTTTCATGTCTTTGAAGCAAAATTTGACAAATGGTTTTTCGGTTTTCCATCTGTCTTTCATTCAATTCATGTGGCACCCATTTTCCACACTTTTGGATCTTTCCCATAGCTTTCAAACGGTCATAAATTGTTTGTTGTGCAACATTTAGCATTGCTGCCATTTGCTTCTGACTCAAAGTATCATCTTCATCCAATATTGCTTGCAATTCGGTGTCTTCGAACTTTTTTGGTGGTCTTCCCCGTTCTTCATTTCTTACATCAAAATCATTATTTCTGAACCGTTGAAACCATCTTTTATATGTTGCTTCTGATAGAGCATGATCACCTATGCCTCGAAAAGCATTCGATGCGACTCTGCAGCACTTTTTTTCAAATGAAAACAAAAAATTAACGCTTTCCGCAAATCATCACTTCCTGATCCAAAATTCGACATTG
The DNA here is from genome assembly GCF_023898315.1 of Schistocerca nitens. Classification (NCBI taxonomy): domain Eukaryota; kingdom Metazoa; phylum Arthropoda; class Insecta; order Orthoptera; family Acrididae; genus Schistocerca; species Schistocerca nitens. Next base: position 135,039,192 of record NC_064622.1, on the reverse strand, counting down.
TTAACACGATGAAAACATATGATGTTGTTTGTTCCATGACGTGATGTATACTAAATATCTTTGACAGACGTCATACCAACCAAACAAAAAAAAAGTAAGGCACGTTCACAACAAATGTTCCTTATCGACACATTTGTATCTTAACGCTCATTTCATACCGGTACACCTGGTAGACGAGACATCTCATTTCGTGCAGCCCTGACGACGAGCGCAAAGCAGCGTAACCATTCAAGCGCGCTCCCGACGTCATGCGAGAGCCGCCGATCGCTCGGTCGAAACTAAACTTTGTAAACGCAGCGCAGCACTACGCGATCGCATCATTAGCCCGGCACCGCTTCATCAAATTGGCAGAATGTGGGGCCGATGATGGCCCGCTGAAAATTACTCTTCGTAACTGCCGCGCTACGCCATACAATCAATAATGTATTAGAGGCAGCGCGGCGCCGGATTATAAAACTGCCAGCACGTTCGCGGCAATTAGTTTCGCATTATTGTTATCAAGAGCATTTCCAACCTTTAAAGCTGTTGACGATGTCACGCGTTTTGCACATTTGCGTAACAGGAGTGCATAAATTGCTGGTTGAAAGTTTCGTGGTACTTTCGAAAATAACCCTGTACCGTTTCCAAAGATTAGGCCAGAACGGAACAAAATTTCGTGACCGAATCGTATTCGCTGGGACTATAAACGTAACGTTAAACTACACGTTTGGGGATGCGTAAATCAGTGTGTGACATTGTGGCGAAACTAACACATGTCAAGGTAGTAATGAAACATCTGTGGTCATCAGTCCCCTAGAACTTAGAACTACTTAAACCTAACTAACCTAAGGACATCACACACATACATGCCCGAGGCAGGATTCGAACCTGCGACCGTAGCAGTCGCGCGGTTCCGGACTGCGCGCCTAGAACCGCTAGACCACCGCGGCCGGCTGCATAGTGTAATTATATAAACAAGACCGTCAAAGAATAAACGTATCACACTTCAACGCCGCGTACGCTGTTTTGGCATGTCTATCAGATTAATTTTGGTAGGAGCGGGCTCTGCTCTTATTGATGGATCTATCTTTTTTTTTCATAAAAGACCTTTACTGTGCTGAAATGTAGTGAACTATAATGTGTAACGTACCTTCAACAAATAAAGCAGATGTTCGTCTGTGAAAATGGACTCGATAAGCAACCTGAGCTACCAGTAATGGGAATCTGACGTGCATAACACTGTGTGCGTGTTGTATGGGTGTCGGTTTCACTGTCCTTTAAGCCCTTGACAGATCATTATACGAAAAACTTAAAACTAACATTTGGATAATCTATCTGACTGCGTATTTGAATATGAAAAACTACAGGAACAAATGAACCTGTAACAAAAAATACCTATCTGACTGCGTATTTGAATAAGAATTTACAAGTGATACAGAATCTGGCTTGTGCAACGGAATTTACTGGATTAGAGTACATGAAATGTTGTGGTGTGTCAGTGTCTCCGTTTGGCCCTAAGCTTTACACTCTCCTCTTTATATGACTGTCTTTTTCCAAGTGGTTTACAGCAATTCGCAGCAGCATGCAGCAGCAACGGTAAAAAGCTTAATGTTGCTAAGAACGAATGAAATAAAAAGTCGTTTGCTTGGGTCCTGTTAACTACTAAATAACTTGTAAGAAGGGATTTCATAAATTAAGTCTATTTAAAAACTTCAGAAATCATCATGACCAATAATAGTTTGACAAGTATTAATAATGGCGACAGGCCTGACAATGACCTTATAAGTATCAATAATGGCTGAGTGCCAGATTAACAAACAATTTCAATTGCAAAGTTACATTAATATTTAACACCGACAGCATATTTATGAATTAGATGTGGAGAACAATTATTATTATTTGGAGGATAAGAAGGCTTCCTTAACTGACAAGCAAAACATGGGATTATTGCAAACTCGGACTAACAATCATGCGCCTAACCCTGCAATTGCGCTTTATGCTATGCTTGCGAATTTTACCTTGAATTCAATCTTCATGCGTAGTTAAGTCATCTAAATCTCTTCTGGCCATCTCAACAATGCTTAGAATCGCGCTCCCATGTTTCGCCCTCAGATTGTTACTATCGATATCTTAGTGCTTATTTATTTCCACAGAGAATCGCAGAATCTTACACAATGCAAAGCGTAGCCTTAAGTTGGCCATATTGTTTTCGATACCCAATGTAATTTTAATCAGTGTAATGGAGAGTGCTGACACACTTCTTAAAAATGTTGTATAAATGTTGATGCAAAGCTTAACCATTATCAAAACATCCTTCAAATTATTACGTTAAGCAAGAATTTCTATAAAAAACTGGCCAGGTGTGAGTAGCACTCCCGCACTGAGGGTTCCGTACAGACTTCATTACGCATATAGATAGTTCATCCATTCCAGGAATGAGGATCTCGACGATTTCTGCCTGTTATCGACACTGTTACTAGCAAGATATCGATCCCAGAGATTCCAAGACTTTCGAGAATATTTTAATTTCACGTGTGAAGTCGGACAACAAATGACAAAATGATATAATTCCAGATTAACAATTTTCTGAATTTTTTTCCCTTTACTTGTACTGTGAAACCTTGCTTCTTGCCAAGTTCTTTAATTTTTACGTCTACGTCATACTCCGCAAGCCACCTAATGCTGTGTGGCGGAGGGTACGTTCGGTACCACTACCTGTTCCCTCCAACCCTGTTCCACGCGCGAATATTGTGTGGTAAGAATGATTGCCCGTAAGCCTCTGTACTGGCTGTAATTTCTCCTCTTGCTCAATACGCAAGATGTAAGAGGGGGGAAGTAATATGTTGTCCGACACCTCCTGAAAAGTGCAGTTCCGAAATTTCAATAGTAAATCTCTCCGTGATGCACAGCGCCTCTCTTGTAACGTCTGCCACTGGAGTTTGATTTAGCATCTCCGTAATGCTCCCTCGTCGGCTAAACGACCCCGTGACGAAACACGCCGCTCTTTGTTGGATTTTCTCTATCTCCTCTATCAGTCCAACCCGATGGAGATCCCAGATAGACGAACAATACACAAGAATCGCGTGAACAAGCGCCTTATAAGCCACTTCTTTCCTGGATGAGTTACATTTTCTTAAGATTCGTCCTTTGAATCTGAGTCTGGTGTCTGTTTTTCCCACTAACTGTTTTATATGGTCATTCCACTTAAGGTCGCTCTGTCTCCAGTTGTCATCAAAAAAATGGCTCTGAGCACTATGGGACTTAACAACTGAAGTCATTAGTCCCCTAGAACTTAGAACTACTTAAACCTAACTAACCTAAGGACATCACACACATCCATGCCTGAGGCAGAATTCGAACCTGCGACCGTAGCGGTCGCGCAGTTCCAGACTGTAGCGCCTAGAACCGCTCGGCTACTGCGGACGACTGTTTGTCATCAGTAGTGTAGCTGTACAGTAGTGGATTTCTTTTCCTATATATGCGGAATATGTTACATTTATTTACTTTCAAGGTAAACTGCCAGAGTCTGTACGAATCATGAATTCTCTGCAGGTCGTTCTGCAAATTCTTACAATCTTCTAGCGTTGCTACCTTGGTTTAGACAACTGAATCATCTACGAATAGCCTTAAAGAGCATCCGACACTTTCTCCTCGACCATTTATACATATTGTAAACAGCAACGGTCCTATCACACTTGCCTGTGATAGTCCGGATATTACCTTTAAATCTGCCGATTTTGTTCCGTTAAGAGCGACGTGTTGAGTTATGTCTGCAAGAAAGTCTTCAATCCAATCGCAGGTCTGCTCCGATACTCCGTAAGCTCGTATTTTTTCCATTAAAGGCAATGCGAGACAGTGTCAAATGCCTTACTGAAATCAAGGAACCTGAGCGCCGTTGTCCACTGCGCTGTGGACCTCATGGAGGAACAGAGCGAGCTGAGTTTCGCAGGATCTCTGTTTGCGGAATCCATGTTGATTTTTAATAGAGGAGATGTTCAGTTTTCAAAAACGTCATAATTCTTGAGCATAAAATATGTTCCATAATTCTACAACAGATTGACGTCAACGATATAGGTTGTGTGGATCTGTCTTACTGCCTTTCTTAAAAACGGGAATGACCTGCGCTTTTTTCCAGTCGTTAGGTACCTTTCGTTGCTCAAGCGATCTACGATAAATTACTGCTAGAAGGGGAGCAATTTCTTTCCCATAATCTTTATAGAATCTTATAGGTATCTCATATAGTCCTGACGCCTTTCCACTACTAAGCGATTCTAGGTGGTTTTCAATTCCGCGATCGGATATCTCAGTATCTGCCATTTCAACGTTCGCGCGACAATTGAAAGGAGGAACAGTGTTAACGATCTCACGCGGTGGAACAACTACCCTAACAAGCATATGTGGCATAAATGGCCGATAGTTTAATTTTATTGACTTAGAAGCTTGACGTTTTTGCACCACCAAAGAACCATGGACCTCAGTATATAACAAAAATTTCAACTTGTCCTCCCGTTCCTAAGAAAAAGAGGTTTTAACAGCCGGAGGGACAGACCGACAGTCCGATAACAAATGACAAAAATGTTTTCGTGTATTGTAATTACAAATTACAAATTAACAATTTCTGATTGTTCCACTTACCGGAACTGAAGAACATTCCTTCTTTCCAAAATTTAATGATTTCAGATTAACAGGAGGTACCGTACAGGTTTTGATGAGTGAATCTGCGAATACCAAAATATGTGACGTAAATGGTCCTATCTTTTGATTGCATTGACTTGTAAGCTTACGTTTATTATATCGTGGACGAGCTATAGATCCTAGTATGTGACATAAATTTCAACTTGCTACGTCTACGCGTTCCTGAGGAAAAGGGTTTTCGAAAAACGGACAGATAGACAGACGGACAACAAAGTAATCATGTAAGTGTTCCATTTTCACTGACTGAGGTACAGAACCTTAATAATGGTAACAGTGAAAGTTTGAAATTCCTTATTGCAGTACATTTACTTTTTGTATGATGAGTTGGCGTTAGATGTAAATTAGAGAAAAGAAACAGTACAACTGCAACATTTGTCACACAATCTGTAGCACAAAATGGTAACTCGGCTACACAGTCACGCGGTCCCAACTGCAAATTGGCTTCCAGAGACAACAACAATTTGATTTGCAATGTTTCATACCATTATTGGCCGAATTTAAAATGTTAATACGCTATGCTATCATATTTTATTCATTAACAGGCGCAATCTTATGTTAAAAGTAGAACGCAGTAGCGAAGTATTAAAGTTAGAGACAGTGGACGTATCTTCAGGTAGAGTAACTCGCAGCGCGCAAATTACACAGACTATCTACATCCTTTAATTGAGAACAAGAGCTCGTAGTAAATTCCAGCAAACTTTATACACAATTTCAAACACTTTCACAACTTCCTCTCGCGGACCCTCCACGCAGAATAATGTAAGAAACGAGTTTATCGCTTACTGCATTTTCGCTGTTCATTCAGTAAAACTTGAACATTAGACATCACATTTTAATTTACTTTCCTACTACTAACCTGTTCGCAACACAATATGCAGACAATATCCATATACACCCTTTTATATATGACACACAATCCAATGATGTGATAACCATTCAGATACGCGGAAAACAAGTTTTTCTTAGAACGGAGCGCGAATTATCCAGAACCACTCTTCCACTATTTGATAATTAGCGACTTTCAAAAAACCTTAAAAGTAAGTCCAAATCTTTTTTATACTTTTTTCTCCTATATATCCGCGCAATGTTTTCCCTCCTTAACGTCAACTCATCTTAACGTAATCAAACTTCTGTGATTATTGTATGCATAGGAGTTCGATTGTTTAGTGGCGAACGTGCATGAAACACATACACCCATGTTACCAAAGAGTGCGCCAAAGATATTAAAGATGAACTGCATAAAATTTTATATGATGGTTAGAAACAGTATAATGCAGCTTGAAACTCAGTTCATAAAATTGTTCTTGGAATTTAGATATTACTGTAAAAATATAAATTTTCTTACATCTTTAATTATTAGTGTTTCTTTCCTTGACAAACTATTAAACCAACGACTGCCATATTTGAACTGTGTCATGTCTACATCCATTTAAACAATTATACGTGGGGCGTTCAATACGTAATGTAACACATTTCTTCTCGCCCAATATTTCTGTTCAAAAATACAGAATTTGTTGTAGGACATCATGGAATATTCCGGCTTCGGCCCCTTTAGCTTCATTAAGTTTCGATAGATGGCGGCGCTACATGTAATCTTCAAAATGACGTCTGTAACGGAGATGTGTTCTGAGCAGAGAGGTGTCACTGAGTTTCTTTTGGCGGAAGACCATAGCATCGCAGATATTCATAGGCGCTTGCAGAATGTCTGCGAACACCTGGCACTGAACAACAGCACGGTGAGTCGCTGGGCGAGGCGTTTGTAATCATTACAACGAGGTCGCCCAAATCCGTCCGCTCTCCCGCGTACCGGCCAGCAACGCACAGCTGTGACTCATATGATGTTGGAACGTGCGGACACTCTCATTTGAGGCGATCAGTGGATCACGGTCAATCATTTCGCTTCTCGACTGGGTATCTCTGATGGCAGTACTGACACACTCGTCCACCGGTTGTAGTACTAAGAGGTGTGTGCCCGCTGGTTTACTTACCTTCCGATTTCCGTCTCTTCGGCATAATGAAGGCTGCAGTCCGCGGGCGTCAGGGGATGGAGGCTATTGATGTAACAAGCCGTTGGCTGCGATATAGCTAGTAGAGTGGTACCATGCGAGCGTACAGACACCCCCCCCCCCCCCCCCCAGTAATGTGACGTAAGGCTGTCGCATTGAACGGAGATTATGTTGAAAAGTATGGTTTTGTAGCCAAAAGAGTGAGGAATAATATGAAGTATTCTAATCCTGAAAAAAATCTGCTTTCAGAAAAACGGTATTATATTACTTGCCGGCCGCGGTGGTCTAGCGGTTCTGGCGCTGCAGTCCGGAACCGCGGGACTGCTACGGTCGCAGGTTCGAATCCTGCCTCGGGCATGGGTGTGTGTGATGTCCTTAGGTTCGTTAGGTTTAAGTAGTTCTAAGTTCTAGGGGACTTATGACCTAAGATGTTGAGTCCCATAGTGCTCAGAGCCATTTGAACCATTTGAACCATTACTTACCGAAAGCCCTTCGTACATCATCAATTTTGAAAACCTTCAATAACAAAAAATAACGTTGTATATCCATTTGGCAGGAATCGTTATAGGAATTTCGGCACCTTTACATCTCATCTCCAACACAACATTGGGCTCTGTCTGTTTGTTTGCTGCACTCTAAGAAACGTGTGAGCCAAATTTCAAGGCATTATACGACGAATCACAGATGTCCTGGGTCGTGCGGTAGCGTCCTCGCTTCCCACGCCCGGGTTCCCGCGTTCGATTCCCGGCGGGGTCAGGGATTTTCTCTGCCTCGTGATGACTGGGTGTTGTGTGATGTCCTTAGGTTAGTTAGGTTTAAGTAGTTCTAAGTTCTAGGGGACTGATGACCATAGATGTTAAGTCCCATAGTGCTCAGAGCCATTTGAACCATTTGAACAGATGTCCTGAGAAATATGTGCGTAGTGTCAGCAAATGTATTTTCCGGAAAAAAGATTTTAAGGATTACACTTACATTTCCTTCAGTTATACATTCTCAGGATGCGCCAGGATAGTGTTCAGGATGTTCTTCGTCCTCAAGACTTGTCTTGTACCTTCTTTTCCGTTGTCTTGTTTCATTTTCTAGGTCCTGAATAAACACGTCAGCTCTAGACACACGACGACGGTCAATTTTTTCAAGAATTGTTAGAGTGAATGCACGAACACTGAAGCCCAAACGCTATCACACTTATGTGGACCTACCATCAATCATTACACATTCTGGAATGCATTTCTAGTCGGTGTAGAAATTTTTATTCCACAGACAGTTGCGAAAGGAAGCGTGACCGGAAAACATCGAGACACGTAGATTCTTTTTTTCTCCATCAGTTCCTATGTGATTTCTAAAATGAAACTTTGGGAACTATTTGTCAACAAATATTACTACTGAATGAAAACAAAATCGAAAAATTCAATTTTGGACACATTTACAAACGTCCCTCCTGGAAGAATCGGGGCAGGGACGCGGGGGTGGTGGCGGGGGGAGGGGCGGGGGGGAAGGAGGACGTCTGTAGGAGATATTGAGTTATTTTTGTGATTTTATAAGATTTTCGCAACTGTCTTATTCCACCAGAAGCTTGTGTTACTGTTTTGAACAAAAACTGTTCAATTCTTAACCTGTAAAGTGAGTCACTTTCAGATAATTGTACGCTGGCTGGATACAAAATGTGATTGAAGCCTCCAATGTCGGTTTGATCAAATGTCGGTAAATTCCTGTATATCAGTGACCCTTGATTTGACGAGCAAAAAAGTCAAATGACCTACAAGCCTGCTGGCTTCAATCGTTTCTTCCCTGTCATTCTATTATTCTATGAACGAATTTTCTCCACGCTGGATGACGTTCTAAGGTTTTGTGTAAGGAGATCTTAAAGGTAGTCGTACAGTATCAAATGGTTCAAACGGCTCTGAGCACTATGCGACTTAACTTCTGAGGTCATCAGTCGCCTAGAACTTAGAACTAATTAAACCTAACTAACCTAAGGACATCACACACATCCATGCCCGAGGCAGGATTCGAACCTGCGACCGTAGCGGTCGCTCGGCTCCAGACTGTAGCGCCTAGAACCGCACGGCCACTACGGCCGGCCGTACAGTATCGCCCGGTAACCAAACGTGCGAGGTTTATTGTAGGTCATTCTGTTGCGGCTTACTCACTGGCCAATAGCCTTGGTTTTGCAGAGATGATTTCGGCCAGAAGTCTCAGATGCTCTCTGTACACCAGTTGAGCTGCCGTGTAGTCCAGATCTTCTTTGCCCACTGTCCCATTGTTAGTGGGGCAGTCGTGGGTTGTCGTAATATGCGACCAGCCACACAGTCGCGACAGCTCGTGCAACAGTGACGATTCAAAACAAAAGGTGTGGTCACGGTTTCTGCGGCCATGTCAGTGGCCATACAGGCCTCAGGCCAGCGTGTAAATCTGTCAGCCACCTTTAGTAAATTATATGTAAACTTGAGGTAAGGGGTTCCAGAAAGGAAAGAAAAGGGGTTGCTGATATCAGCTGAATCGGCAAATGACGCAGGATCAGCAGTGACGAGTGAAAATGTGGGCTGGACAGGGATTCGAACCTAAGATCTTATGCTTACTGGGCAGGTGCGTTAACCACTGTGTCACCTGGGGCACAGTGTCAGCGCAACTGCACCGATTACCTTAGCACACTACGGGTCACCCACATTCCCAACCAGCGCCATCTATCGGCAGTCCCTACCCATTTTCCCCATTGTTGCTACTCTGAGATTCCTGCAAAAAGTCGGACGTACTGTCGCATCCGTACTGAAGAAGGTAGATTCATTTCCTATCTAGACGAAACAGTTACATGAATGCGTCGTCTCTGTTCTTTCGAACATGTCCTGTCAGTGTAGAATTTCCATTTTGCCTCCACACCCCACACTTCAATATCTGACCTGCAGCTCAGCAGAAAACAAGCACTAATGAGTTACTTGTGCCACACGTACGTGGAGATACTATCCAACCTAAAATAATACTATTCGTAATAACTATAATTATTAATCCAAAAACGAAGTAAAACTTACATGTATATAATCCTGTTCAGTACACGGTCCTCAGTTACCAATAGAAATATTTGCACTTATACCACTAACATCCTGTATGCACATGGTGCTCGAAGCTATGGTCATCAGAGACCTTGTATTGTTGAAGCTTACACTCAGAAGACTGGTTTGATGTGGCTCTCCATGCTCCTCTACCTGTGTAAGGCTCTTCATCTCCCAGTAACTGCAGCAACTTACATCCTTCTGAATCTGCTTGCTGTAGTCAACTCCTGGTCTCCCTCCTCGATTTTTATCCCCCACACTTCCGTCCAATACTAAATGCGTGATCCTTTGATGTACTATATTATAATGTTTCTTACCAACCGATTCCTTCTTTTAGTCAAGTTCTATCACAAATTTCTCGTCTGCACAATTGTGTTCAGTACCTCCTCATTATTTACGTGATCTACCCATCTAATCTTCAGCATTCTTCTATGGCGCCATACCTCAAACGCTTCTATTCTATTCTCGTCAAAACTGTTTATCGCCCATGTTTCAATTCCATACATGTCTGCGCTCCATACAAATACTTTCATAAAAGGCTTTGTGACAAATGCCGGCCGTTGTGGCCAAGCGGTTCTAGGCGCTTCAGTCTGGAACCGCGCGACCACTATGGTCGCAGGTTCGAATCCTGCCTCGAGCATGGATGTGTGTGATGTCCTTAGGTTAGTTAGGTTTAAGCAGTTCTAAGTTCTAGGGGACTGATGACCTCAGATGTTAAGTCCCATAGTGCTCAGAGCCATTAGACACTTAAATCAATACTCGACGTTAACAAATTTCTCTTCTTTAGAAACACTTTTCTTGCCACGGCCTGTCTACATTTTACATCGACTCTCCTTCGGCCAACATCAGATATTTTGTTGCCAAATAGCACAACTCATCTACTACTTTAAGCGTCTCCTTTCCTAATCTAAATCCCTCAGCATCACCTGATTTAATTCGACTACATTTTATTATCCTCGTCTTGCTTTTGATGATGTTCATCTTATATCCTCGTTTAAGGATCCGTCCATTCCACTCAACTGCTCTACCGAGTCCTCTGCTGTCTCTGGCAGGTATCATCGGCAAGCCTCAAGGATTCTGAAACTTCCTGGCAGATTAAAACGGTGTGCCTGGCCGAGACTCGAACACGGGACCTTTGCCTTTCGCGGGCAAGTGCTCTACCATCTGAGCTAGACCCAGCACGACCCACGACCCCTCCTCACAGCTTCACTTCTGCCACTACCTCGTCTCCTACCTTCCAAACTTTACAGCTCTCCCGCGAACTTTGCAGAACTAGCACTCTTGAAAGAAAGGATATTGCGGAGACATGGCTTAGCCACAGCCTGGATTAGCCCAGTTTTAATCTGCCAAGAAGTTTCATATCAGCGCACACTCCGCTGCAGAGTGAAAACCTCATTCTCAAGGATTTTGTTTCTTGTCCCTGAACTTATTTCGTATTCCAAATTTTTCTTTTGTTTCCTTTACTGCTTGCTCAATGCACAGATTGAATAACATCGGGGATAGGCTACAACCCTGTCTCACTGCCTTCTCAACTGCTGCTTCCCTTTCATGCCCCTCGACTCTTACAACTGCCATCTGGTTTCCGTACAAATTGTAAATAGCCTATCACTCCCTCTGTCACGTTTAGTGTTTCAAAGAGCTTATTCTAAGTCCACAGATGCAATAAACGTAGGCTTGCCTTTCCTTAACCTATGTCTTACGAAGTCGTAGGGTCAATATTTCCTCGTGTGTTCCTATGTTTCTCCGGAATCCAAACTGATCTTCTCCGAGGTCGGCTTCTACCAGTTTTTCCATTCTTTTGTAAAGCAATCATTTTAGTATTTCGTAGCCATGATTTATTAATCTGATAGTTCGGTAATATTCACACCTGTCAGCACCTACTTTCTTTGGAATTAGAGCTGCTATATTCTTCCTAATGTCTGAGGGTATTTCGCCTGTGTTTCCAGGCTTGCTCTCCCAAGGCTATTAGTAGTTCTAACAGAATGTTGTCTACTCCCCAGGCCTTGTATCGACTTAGATATTTCAGTGCTCTGTTAAATTCTTCACGTAATATCACATCTCCCACGTCTTCTTCATTTATGTCCTCTTCCATTTCTACAATGCTACCATCAAGTGCATCTCCCTTGTGTAGACCCTTTATATACTCCTTCCACCTTTCAGCTTTCACTTCTTTGCCTGGGACTGGATTCCCTCTAAGGTCTTGACATTCGTACAGGTGGTTCTCTTTTGTCCAAAGGTCTGTTTAATTTTCCTGTAGACGGTATCTATCTTTCCACTAGTGATATATGCTTCTAAATCTTTCTATTTGTCCTCTAGCCGCTCCTGCTTAGCCATTTTGCAGTTCCTGTCAGTCTCATATTTTAGACGTTTGTGTTCCCTTTCGCCTGCTTCATTTACTATGTTTTTGAATTTTCTCCTTTTCAATTGAGTTCAGTGTCTCTTGTGTTAGCCAAACATTTCTACTGGCCCTAATCTTTTTCCCTACTTGATCCTCTGCTGCCTTCACTCTTTCATCTCTCAAAGCTACCCACTTTTCTTCTGCTGTATTCCCTTCCCCTATCCCTGGATATCGTTCCGTAATACTCTCTCTGAAACTCTCAACAACCTCTGGTTCTTTCAATTTATCCAGGTCCCATCTTCCGCAATTCGTACCTTTTTACAGTTTCTTCAGTTTTAATCTACAGTTCATAACCAATAAATTCTGGCCAGAATCAATATCTGCCCCGCAAATGTCTTACAGTTTAAAATCTGATTCCCAAATCTCTGTCATGCCATTACGAAATCAGTCTGAAACCTTCCGGTGTCTCAAGGTCTCTCCCATGTATACGATATTCTTTCATGATTTTTATACCAAGTGTTAGCTATGATTAAATTACGCTCTGTGTGATTAAATTACGCTCTGTGCAAAATTATAGCAGGCGACTTCCTCTTTCATGCCTTTCTCCCAGTCCATATTCATCAACTACTTTTCCTTCTCTTCCTTTTCCTACTACAGAATTCCAGTCCCCCATGACTATTAAATTTTCGTCTCCTTTAAGTATCTGAATAATTTCTTTTACCTCCTCGTACATTTCTTCAGTCTCACTATCTGCGGAGCTACTTGGCGTATAAACCTGGACCGCTGTTCATAGTAATTTATCCGCATTCCTGTTTTCTGATTCATTATTAAACCTACTCCTGCGTTAGCCTTGTTTTATTTTGTATTTATAACCCTGTATTCACCCGACTAGAACTCCTATTCCTCCTGACACCGAACTTCACTAACTCCCACTATATCTAACTTTATCCTATCCATTTCCCATCTTAAATTTTCCAACCTGTCTGGCCGATTAAGGAATCTCACGTACCACATACCGACCCGTAGAACGCTAGTTTTGTTTTTCCTGATAACGACATCCTCCTGAGCAGTCCCCTCTCGTAGGTTAGAATGGAGGACTACTTTACCTCCGGAATATTTTAACGAAGAGGATGCCGTCTTCATTTAACCATGCAGTAGAGTTGCATGCCGTCGGTAAAAATTACGACTGTGGCTTTCCCTTTGATTTGCAGCCGTTTCCAGTACCAGCACAGCGAGGCTGTTTTGGTTGATGTTACAGCCAACGATCCAGACTGTTTCCGCTGCAACTACTATAGTTCAGGAACCATACGTTTGTCTGGCCTCTCAAAAGAAACCCCTCCGTCGTGGTTGCACCTACGGTATCGTTACCTGCATCACTGAGGCACACAAACATCCCTAGCAACGGCAAAGTCCGTGGTTCGTTACTAAAGTAATTTCACAAAAAATCGGCTAAAATGCTTAAAATTAAAAGGTAAAGAATGAAATAGATATCTGATCGACTCAGTTCCATTTTCACTCGCACTTTGACACAGAAGCACAAAATACTGTACTTAAGACTGAGCATACAGCCAATTTGTAAACCGACACAGATTATACCTAAACAACAGCTAAAACAATGTAAAAGGGAAGTGTGATAGGCTAATCACTGAGAAACGAAAAGATAGCCACGCACCATGAAAACATATTAAGAACTTTTATGTAATAACCTATGCAAAAGGTCAGCTGCTACAGAAACTCTAAGAAATCACATTTTTTCATCGTCTCCTAAGTTAGATGGCAAATCAGTTAATAAGTCTTTTTAGCCTTTCTTTGAAGTGGGTCCGTGCATCGTCGGAGTATCCATTCGGTTCCCAAATGGGTTATTTTACGAAGACTCTCGACTGTTTTCCAACAACCTCTGACAAGCTGTGTGGGCGACATTACTCCCACGCGCGGTCTGCAAAAGGGAGCCGCCGCTTTTAGACTGGCAGGCGCCGTGTAGAAAGGAAGTGAAGACAAGGCTACACGAACCGACAACGCGCTCACGTTGCCGTGAACGTAATTGGCGTGGCGGAGGCGGCGGCCCGCGCGGCGTGTAGTTAAACTATTACCCCGCCAGCGAGGGGGAAGCCCCGACCGAGACGGCGCTCGTGCGCCGTCGCGCCACTTCGGCTCGTTCCGGCGCGGCCCACTTGCGCCCGACCCGCCGCCGGCGTCGCCTAATTGGACGCCCGGTAACTAGCAAGTTAGCAAGACGTCGTCCGGGCCCAAAGGGAGCGCGGGCGCCCGAAAGAACGCCTGCTTAAAGACGTTGCCGGCAATCGATACTGTGTAAAGTTCAGTCGACGGCGGCGGGAAAACCTAATTACGTCGAACTTGCGGCGTGCAAGGCGGCCGAGGCGCCTCAGAGGCGCGGCCGCACAAGGAGGCCGTCTTCGAGGCTACGGTCGAGCTGCTTCGCGAGACACGCAGGAAGTACAGGGGGAAAGATGCTGTCTCAGCAACGCTGAGCGCCAAGCTTCACAGCCTGTGTTTTGTAAGCCTTCCTGTCATCAAGCGGTACACGTACCTATGATATACAGGGTGTTACAAAAAGGTACGGCCAAACTTTCAGAAAACATTCCTCACACACAAATAAAGAAAAGATGTTATGTGGACATGTGTCCGGAAACGCTTAATTTCCATGTTAAAGCTCATTTTAGTTTCGTCAGTATGTACTGTACTTCCTCGATTCACCGCCAGTTGGCCCAATTGAAGGAGGGTAATGTTGACTTCGGTGCTTATGTTGACATGCGACTCATTGCTCTACAGTACTAGCATCAAGCTCATCAGTACGTAGCATCAACAGGCTAGTGTTCATCACAAACGTGGTTTTGCAGTCAGTGCAATGTTTACTGATGCGGAGTTGGCAGCTGCCCATTTGATGTATGGATTAGCACGGGGCAATAGCCGTGGCGCGGTACGTTTGTATCGAGACAGATTTCCAGAACGAAGGTGTCCCGACAGGAAGACGTTCGAAGCAATTGATCGGCGTCTTAGGGAGCACGGAACATTACAGCCTATGACTCGCGACTGGGGAAGACCTAGAACGACGAGGACACCTGCAATGGACGAGGCAATTCTTCGTGCAGTTGACGATAACCCTAATGTCAGCGTCAGAGAAGTTGCTGCTGTACAAGGTAACGTTGACCACGTCACTGCATGGAGAGTGCTACGGGAGAACCAGTTGTTTCCGTACCATGTACAGCGTGTGCAGGCACTATCAGCAGCTGATTGGTCTCCACGGGTACACTTCTGCGAATGGTTCATCCAACAATGTGTCAATCCTCATTTCAGTGCAAATGCTCTCTTTACGGATGAGGCTTCATTCCAACGTGATCAAATTGTAAATTTTCTCAATCAACATGTGTGGGCTGACGAGAATCCGCACGAAATTGTGCAATCACGTCATCAACACAGATTTTCTGTGAACGTTTGGGCAGGCATTGTTGGTGATGTCTTGATTGGGCCCAATTTTCTTCCACCTACGCTCAATGGAGCACGTCATCATGATTTCATACGGGATACTCTACCTGTGCTGCTAGAACATGTGCCTTTACAAGTACGACACAACATGTGGTTCATGCACGATGCAGCTCCTGCACATTTCAATCAAAGTGTTCGTACGCTTCTCAACAACAGATTCGGTGACCGATGGATTGCTAGAGGCGGACCAATTCCATGCCTCCACGCTCTCCTGACCTCAACCCTCTTGACTTTCATTTATGGGGGCATTTGAAAGCTCTTGTCTACGCAACCCCGATACCAAATGTAGAGACTCTTCGTGCTCGTATTGTGGACGGCTGTGATACAATACGCCATTCTCCAGGGCTGCATCAGCGCATCAGGGATTCCATGCGACGAAGGGTGGATGCATGTATCCTCGCTAACGGAGGACATTTTGAACATTCCCTGTAACAAAGTGTTTGAAGTCACGCTGGTACGTTCTGTTGCTGTGTGTTTCCATTCCATGATTAATGTGATTTGAAGAAATGAGCTCTAACATGGAAAGTAAGCGTTTCCGGACACATGTCCACATAACATATTTTCTTTCCTTGTGTGTGAGGAATGTTTCCTGAAAGTTTGGCCGTACCTTTTTGTAACACCCTGTAAACAACAAGATCTGAAAGGGTACAGATCATAAGTTAACTGATCTCTGGCCTAATAGGGAGAAAGCCTCAGACGCGACCAAACGATTCGGCTCGTACTTGGCATGTCCTGTGTGTACAACGTAAAATGAAAGCCCCGAAGGTATTTTGGCTCAAACCTCCCTCTCCCCCCTCCAGTTTTGAGAAAGCATTCCGTCTTCAGGCCACAAGAGGCCCATCGGGACCATCCCACCGCCGTGTCATCCTCAACTGAGGATGCGGATAGGAGTGGCGTGTGGTCAGCACACCGCTCTCCCGGTCGTTATGAAGGTTTTCTTTGGAGCCGCTACTATTCGGTCGAGTAGATCGTCAATTGGCATCACTCGGCTGAGTGCACCCCGAAAAATGGCAACAGCACATGGCGGCCCGGACGGTCACCCATCCCAGCGCCGGCCACGCCCGACAGCGCTTAACTTTGGTGATCTGACGGGAACCAGTGTATCCACTGCGGCAAGGCCGTTGCCAGTTTTAAGAAAACAATCCCTAAATTTCGCGGCACACAATCGACTCAAAACTGACGGGATCGATTGTCAACTGAAAAATGAGCATGTTTCACCATCACATACGGCGACCAGAAATACGTATTTTCCTAGAAATCGAAGAAAGAAACTGTTACAATGACCCTTTATGTACCCACAAGGTAACATCTGTCAATGAAAGAGCACTTTCGTAGCTACCATGGCATCTATCTGGGATGAAGAGAAACTGCTTTCGATTCCCAAATGCATTCTTTTGTTTTCATCATTTGTATTTTTTCCGTATTGAAATTGGTAGGAATAGGAGGATTAATAAGGTAATCAGTGAGGAATAATAACAAGGTAGACAAATTTATCGAGCAACTTCTGTTGTTGTTGTGGTCTTCAGTCCTGAGACTGGTTTGATGCAGCTCTCCGTGCTAATCTATCCTATCAGTAAAAAATTACACTTCTAATCCTGGGTGCCCTACTGTGGCTTTTGCACTCAGTTACATGTCCTCACATTCTCTCGACATCCACATGTATGGTACTCGTCATATAAATATTCATCATTGACGTTACATTGTCTGTGCTTATACAGTGTCCGTATCTTCACAATACACAATTCATGACTGCCGCACAGGCGGACAGATATTATATCGTCATTTTAGCCTGTTGAGGCATACATGCATCGTTACTGGTTAGAGTATCTGTGTTTATATAGGGTCTGTTCCTACAGACATGCATGCATGTCTGATGGACTTCGTATTGTGAAGAAACAGACACTGTATACACACAGACATTTAGTGATCAATGATGCATCTATACCTCGACGTGCTAAAATGACGATATTTCTCCCCTCTGGCCTCTGCCAGGCACTTAAGTGTGAATTGCAGAGTAACCATGTAGATGTAGATTTAGATTATGTGTATGCGAGCATAAGGATTGTGAAAACGTGACATACGGGATTTTGGACAGCCCAAGTGTTCAAGACGACTATTCGTGATAGAAGGGAAATTCGGGTTCGAGTACCGGTCCAGCACAAATTTCCGTGTGCCGCAAACAGGTGACGTCAATATAGTCGCAATATCCGTATATATTTCATAATACAAACATTCGAAGCAAATACACTCGCTGCACCAAGAAACATGTAATGAATGCTATCTTCGTGCGACTGTATCGTTCCTTCCGAATATCCTAATATTTGGCGGAAAAAAAGTTAGTTTACATTTTAAAATATTTCTTTTTCGGGAATTAATCATAATGCGTATCGTGCATACGATAACATCGACTAAAAGTCATTGTTGGAAGTTCATTATAAATTTTGCTGTAAATCGTTGCCACATCCTCACAGTTGTGGAATTCTCGCAGGGTTTCCAGAAGCACATTCAATTTTGAAACCTTCAATTGACATTCTGTAACGGGACTCGCTATAAACAAGCATCGCGTGGTCGATTGTGGTCCCTCGTCAGGAATTCCCGACTTTATTACTCGGAATTGTTTCCATACTTGGAAGCTTAATGCACCCTTTTCTAATAATAATAAAAAAATAAAAAAACGACACACTACAAAGGATTATACAAATGGGTAACAAACTGATATTCGTGCAGGTATCGGCGGAAAATGCAAAATTGTAAACGTTGGCCACCGATGGATGAATGTTTGACGCTACAGCGTAATTTCACCACGCATCTCGCAAGGATAGTAAACAGGGGATATGTAGATACCAGGGCATAAAGTCTTTGCGAATTTCATGGTGTGTATGTTCGCCCCCGGTAGCTGAGTGGTCAGCGCGACGGAATGTCAATCCTAAGGGCCCGGGTTCGATTCCCGGCTGAGTCGGAGATTTTCTCCGCTCGGAGATTGGGTGTTGTCTTGTCCTAATCGTCATCCTTTCATGTCCATCAACGCGCAAGTCGCCGAAGTGCCGTCAAATAGAAAGACTTGCACCCGGCGAAAGGTCTACCCGACGGGAGGCCCTAGTCACACATCATCATTACGTTCCGTCTATTCAGTTGGAAAGTAACTACGCTACCCAGACAGAAGCGTGAGTAATATATGCAGATTGCAGCATTTGAGGGATACCTGCAGTTTGTTTCAAAGAAGGGGGTTGGAGTAATCGGCGAATCGCACTACATTTGAACAGGAGCAATGCCACTATTCTACAATGTTGGCAGGACTGGATGAATCATGGCCGAACACAGCGTCAAGAAGGAAGCAGTCGACCTACAGAGACGACAGAACATGAGAACCTAGGAATCGTCTGAGAGGTTCTCAAAGTCCCGAAGTTCGATTTTACACAGGGTACGCGAAGGAACTAGCCCCCCTTCCTGCAGGGGTGTACCGTAGGTCTCTAGAAGAGCGTAGCGTTCCAAAGGATTGGAAAAGGGCACAGGTCATCCCCGTTTTCAAGAAGGGACGTCGAACAGATGTGCAGAACTACAGACCTATATCTCTAACGTCGACCAGTTGTAGAATTTTGGAACACGTATTATGTTCGAGTACAATGACTAGAAATCTACTCTTTAGCATGGGTTTCGAAAAAGACGATCGTGTGAAACGCAGCTCGCGCTACTCGTCCACGAGACTCAGAGGACGATAGACACGGTTTCCCAGATAGATGCCGTGTTTCTTGACTTCCGCAAGGCGTTTGATACACTTCCCCACAGTCGTTGAATGAACAAAGTAAGAGCATATGGACTATCAGACGAATTGTGTGATTGGATTGAAGAGTTCCTAGATAACAGAACGCAGCATGTCATTCTCAATGGAAACATGTCTTCCGAAGTAAGAGTGATTTCAGGTGTGCCACTTTGCGCCGACTACCTTTGACATCCGTAGACCAAGAAGCCCGTTTGCAGTGTCATCGGGCGCATTCGTCTAGGAATCTCAATCACTGCAGTAGAACTGTCTTCAGTGATGAGCCCCGCTTCGAACTCAGCACCGATAAACAGCGAAGACGTGTCAGGAAACTCCCAGGACAGCGGTGGTTCGGCCGTCATACGTCCCGGCAACGAGGAGTGGTGGAGTGTGTGCCATTTCGTTACATAGCAGGTCTACTTTGGTTGTCATCCGCTACACCCTTACAGCACAAAAGTACAGCGACGATATTGTACGCCCCGGTTTGTTGCTCTTCATGGCAAGCCATTCTGAGATTACATTTCAGCAAGATAATGCCCGCCCACACACGGTGAGAGTTTCTACTGCTTGTCTTCGTACTTTCCAAACCGCCTACTGACCAGCGTGGTCGCCGCATCTCCCCCAAACCGAGAACGTTTGACGCATTATGGGCAGTGCCCTCGGGAGTTTCACGATACAACGCGCCAGTTGGACAGAATTCAGCATGATATCCCAACAACTTTATCAATCAGTGCCAATCGTAATAACTCCTCGCGCAATGGTCAGAGGTGGACCAACGCCTTACTGACGTGCTCTATTTCTCAAGTTCTTTCTCTTGAATAAATCACCCAATTTTTCTGAAATTTTAATCATTTGTTTGTCTCTACATTTAGATCACCAATTTCAGTCCTATTCGAACAGTGCCTTAGTGGGACGTCGTTTTTTCTTTTCTTTTTTATCTTACACTGTATTTTAATTCCTTACTAACCGAAATCGTTTGAGAAATTTATTTGTTTATATTGCTATTATTCCTTATCGATTACCTTATCAACCGTCGTATTCCTACTAATTTTAATATACAAACAAAAAACTGCAGCGCGCATTTGAGATTCGACCGGAGGTTCTCACATCCCCGAAGAGCTGCCTTGGTCGTTTCGTCAGCAGCACTTTCGTTGAACATCATCTACACAAGCGTCAGTCTTAACGGTTTCTTTCCTCAATTTCTAGGAACGTGTGTGATGATGAAAAATACTTAATTTTCAATTATCTCGTCAAGTTTGGGACGATTGCTCGCCAGGAACTTTAGGGGTGGTTTTCTCGAAAAAGAGGGATTTTTGAGCCGAAGTACCTTACACACTTTCATTACGTGTCGTACACGAGCGACCTGCCAAGTATAAGTCGAATCGGTTGCCCGTGTCAGAGGCATTCCACCGTTCGGGAGCACAGATGCAGCGAGAACGCCAAACACATTACCTATGAGTACAGTAACTGACAGAATCAGTGAAATCATTGGTCAGAATATTAGTCACCCTATTAAAAGTTCACATTGTAGAACTGGTAGCTGGAGGTCGTTTGACCATCCATCAATGACTTTATGCATGGCTGTGAAGTGGTGTGTACGTGCCAGTCGCTTGCATGGAATCAGAGCAGTTGACGCGTTTACGTGACTGAATGACAGACATGAGCTTTCGCGAATCTTCGTGCCGACGATCACACTATCACTGAAGCTGCCAGATTCATTCGTGCATCAACGCGGCGTCCAACAGGTCTAGAAGGTGTGATGTACCACTGGCGGCCATGGAATACATATTAAGCCAGGTGTACAAGTGAGAGTTTCTCACTCTCAAAGAGCTTTTGCGAGTAATACGTCTAGTGCAAACAACGTCGAGAGTCATCTCTCTCTGAGATTGGGGAAACATCCCAGATAGTCGCGCTCTGCGAGTTTAGACCTCACGTTGGCTGGTTGGTTGGTTCGGAGTGTAAAGGGACCAAACAACAGGGTCATCAGTATTTTTCCTGATACAAGCAAGTCTCAAGGTAAAACAATTCCCAAAACGAGTCGGGGAAAGTAAAAGGGCGCCAAAGTGACGGGGAACCACACCGAAAGAGAAAACGAAAGAAGCGAACCAAAAGGGGAAAACGTACACTAAAAGGAAAAGTAGTGGAAGGTATTAAAAGAGTATAACGGTTGGCCTGGGCTGGCTGATCGCAAAAACAAAAAAGGATGAGCCAGTCAGCCTGCAACACACTGAAATCTCAAGTCTGAAAGGCAAGGCCAGAGGAAGACAAATAGAGAAAAGACGAACACCAAGGCGAACAAACAGCAAAGGAACAGTGAGGAAAAGTTCAAATGGTTCAAATGGCTCTGAGCACTATGGGACTTAACAGCTGTGGTCATCAGTCCCCTAGAACTTAGAACTACTTAAACCTAACTAACCTAAGGACATCACACACATCCATGCGCGAGACAGGATTCGAACCTGCGACCGTAGCAGTCGCGCGGTTCCGGACTGAGCGCCTAGAACCGCTAGACCACCGCGGCCGGCAGAGTTCAAATGGAAGAAGGGTGGAGGCCTGGGAGAGAAGGCCAGACGTGCACCCTTAGATTATGTGACAACCCCCCCCCCCCCCCCCCACACACACACACACAAATAAAACGTAAAACGACATCAGCAATTGAGGCATTGTCGTCCAATAACGGCCGTGTGGCGGGAAGGTTCAAAGTCCGCCGCAGAGCGGCGTAACAGTTGTGTTGTCAGTGTACTCGTACAAGCACGCGAGCCGACCTCAGTCTCCTCAATGTGCTCGTACGTCCTTTAGAAGATATCTATCAACAGTTGTGAATGTGGACAACCATCAGCCGTATAACGGCGAGCGATAAACCGGAAATCCAGCTTCGAGTCGCGGTCCGGCACAAGTTTTCGTTGTCGTCATTTCGTTATACGGCTAATGGTTGTGCGAATACAATTCTTTTATTTCATAACGGATATAGTCGCCGCAGTGCCTGTTCCATCGGACATGCATGCATGTCCGAAGCAATATTGCACCGTAATTCGGAATAACAAATGGTTCAAATGGCTCTGAGCACTATGGGACTCAACAGCTGTGGTCATAAGTCCCCTAGAACTTAGAACTACTTAAACCTAACTAACCTAAGGACATCACACACATCCATGCCCGAGGCAGGATTCGAACCTGCGACCGTAGCAGTCGCGCGGTTCCTGACTGAGCGCCTAGAACCGCTAGACCACTCGGAATAACACAGACACTGCAATATCGTATAATCCTTTAGAGCCGTCAAGAAAGTCAACATGCTTTGCATAGTTTCGCTAAGCCAGTACGATACGGATTTCAGTAGCAGCGCGCCCTCTCGCTCATAACCCAGCATCCGTCTGACTTTTAGTATTGGACTGACGTCAGTCAGCAACATGCAGCGCGACATTCATTGCACACCATTTACAGACACAGCAGTCTGAAACAAGATATGTTACCCGAAAAATTTGCCGATTGTACTGAACGACATGAAACGAAGAAACGACGCTCATCGCATTACCAAAATTGTTAGCCGTTGCGTACAAATGCGCGTCTGTGTTTCGACCGCGAACTGTGGTCGTATGACGTGACAAGTTTGAAGTTGCTCCATCAGTTAAATGGCAGTGACGAGGAGTCAGCTGTGCCAGAAATTGTGCACGAGGTCTGCCAACAAAGAACAAGGCTGGTGATGCGAATCTGTGTACTTACTAAATGCAGGAAGTAACAAATATGTACCGACAAACTTCGACGATGACAGAGTGCGTCTTGAATAATTTTAGTATTGGAACCCACGAGTAACCTCTCCAGCCCTCAATCTACAAAGAATCGGACTCGCGTATATAAAACAGCTTCAAACGACAGATTGAACCTGAGTTAATATGACAAATCTTTGACGTTACTTTCGTGAAACCTTCGTACACTACTGGCCATTAATATTGCTACACCACGAAGATGACGTGCTACAGACGCGAAATTTAACCGACAGGAAGAAGATGCTGTGATATGCAAATGATTAGCTTTTCAGAGCATTCACAAAGGTTGGTGCCGGTGGCGACACCTACAACGTGCTGACATAAGGAAAGTTTACAACCGATTTCTCATACACAAACAGCAGTTGACCGGCATTGTCTGCTGAAACGTTGTTGTGATGCATCGTGTAAGGAGGAGAAATGCGCACCATCACGTTTCCGACTTCGATAAAGATCGGATTGTAGCCTATCGCGATTGCGGTTTATCATAACGCGGCACTGCTGCTCGCGTTGGTCGAGACCCAATGACTGTGAGCAGAATATGGAATCGGTGGGTTCAGGAGGGTAATACGGAACGCCGTGCTGTATCCCAACGGCCTCGTATCACTAGCAGTCGACATGACAGACATCTTATGCGCTTGTCTGTAACGGTCATGCAGCCCCGTCTCGATCCCTGAGTCAACAAATGGGGACGTTTGCAAGACAACAACCATCTGCAAGAACAGTTCGACGACGTTCGCAGCTGCATGGACTATCAGCTCGGAGACCGTGGCTGCGGTTACCCTTGACGCTGCATCACAGACAGGAGCGCCTACGATGGTGTACTCAACGACGAACATGGATGCACGAATGGCAAAACGTCATTTTTTCGGATGAACCCAGGTTCTGTTTACAGCATCATGATGGTCGCATCCGTGTTTGGCGACATCGCGGTGAACGCACATTGTAAGCGTGTATTCGTAATCGCCATAGTGGCGTATCACCCGGCATGATGGTATGGGGTGCCATTGGTTACACGTCTCGGTCACTACTTGTTCGCAGAGACGGCACTTTGAACAGTGGACGTTACATTTCAAACGTGTTACGAACCGTGGCTCTACCTTTCATTCGATCCCTGCGAAACGCTACATTTCAGCAGGATAATGCACGAGCGCATGTTGCAGGTCCTGTACGGGCCTTTGTGGATACAGAAAATGTTCGACTGCTGCCCTGGCCAGCACATTCTCCAGACCTCTCACCAATTGAAAATGTCTGGTCAATGGTGGCCGAGCAACTGGCTCGTCACGATACGTCAGTCACTACTCTTGATGAACTGTGGTATCGTGTTGAAGCTGCACGGGCAGCTGTGCCTGTACACGCCATCCAGTCTCTGTTTGACTCAATGCCCAGGCGTATCAAGGCCGTTATTACGGCCAGAGGTGGTTGTTCTGGGTACTGATTTCTCAGGATCTATGCATCCAAATTGCGTGAAAATGTAATCACATGTCAGTTCTAGTATAATATATTAGTACAATGAATACCCTTTTATCATATGCATTCCTTCTTGGTGCAGCAATTTTAATGGCCAGTAGTGTAGTTGAAGACACAAACTCCTGATTCTGTCGATTTTATTAGTTTCGAATTATTCACCCACAGTCTAATGAACAGGTCAAAACCATGCAATAAATTAAAACGTTATGGATGATGCTGCAGTTTTACCACATGAATAACGAACATTTAGTTTTCCTTTCCTTATTTTGTGGAACTGTAAATGAGAGAAAGTTCAGAATGGGCTTGAAAATATGTTTAAACTTTGTTGGTAGTCGCTAAGTGCTCTCATCATCAAATACTGGATGAGTATAGACTGCGTAACCTGCCCTCCTTTTTAAGAAATGCTAATTACTCAGTAATCTCCTGAACCATATGTCGTACGATGATCTAACGGAAAATCTCCCAAAAATATTGAAACACAATTCGCCTACAATCGCATGGCTGTTAAGCAACACATCGCACCATTAATTGCAAATAGAACAAACTAATCTCACACTTCAATAAATCGGAGCTTTTCCTAAACCTGGAGAGTCTATACTCCACCAAAATCGGCGAAATAATCGTTTTCTACACAAGCCGATAATCTTCTCAAAATATCTTTCCAAAAGACTTAGAATTGCCCTGAACATACTTGAGTTCTAACCCCGTTGCAGACTATTTCAGGTACCGTAGGTGTGAGCCGATCTCACCACCCTCTTGCGATAATCTCTCTCGAGGCTCACTACTTGAACAATACTCGGATACTAATCTGAAATTCTATAAAGACAAGCCAAGAACCATTCTCTGCAAACAAACATATCACGCTGATTCTCTCTTCAACAATAAGTGTTTCTTGTTAGCAGTCGTCGGCATGGGTTTCTTTCTAGTGGCCAGCTGCTCCGTATTTGTCATCTTTGCCTCACGCAATGATTCAACAGTCGGCTGTTCGTTGCAAACTCGCTGACTTGACACGATACAGCTTTTCTCGAACATTAGGCGTCACTTATCCACAACATTTTAACACAAAAAATATAAGAAAACTTTACGAACCTCTTAACAAACTCTTCCTTCACGTGAAACATTGAGGTCGATAATAAGTTGAGACGACATTAACAAGTGATGCGCTTTTTCGAGCTGAAGGCGTTTGGCGCATTACACCATGTCACCGGGCTACAGTCGCTAGCGATTGTTTTGAAGAATATTCTGGACAGTTCGAGTGAATGATTTGGCCACCCAGACCGCCCGACATGAATACCATCGAACAATTGCGGGACGTAAACTTGAGGTCAGTTCGTGCACGAAACCCTGTACCAGTAACAAATGGTTCAAATGGCTCTGAGCACTATGGGACTTAACAGCTGAGGTCATCAGTCCCCTAGAACTTAGAACTACTGAAACCTAACTAACCTAAGGACATCACACACATCCATGCCCGAGGCAGGATTCCAATCTGCGACCGTAGCAGTCGCGCGGTTCCGTACTGTAGCGCCTAGAACCGCTTGACACCGCGGCCGGCGCACCAGTAACACTTTCGTAGTTATGAACGGCTATAGAGGCAACATGGCTCAATATTCTGTAGGGGACTTGGCAACGACTCGTTGAGTCCATGCCAAGTCGAGCTGCTGCCGTTGAAAAGGAGGTGCGATGCGATATTAGGAGGTATCCCATGACTTTTCCCACCTCAGTGTGTGCTGCTTCAAGACGTATACTCAGTTTCTAATTTTGACACTTTTATTATTGTGTTAAGAGTTGAACGTAAGATTATACCGCTTAATGAGCAGATCACAACAGCATTTTAATTTTTTAAATCAGGCCAGTAATTATAAACTATTGAAAATCCAATTTTTGTTGACAACGCGCAGCTGGTATCGGGTGACCGTTTAATAGTGTAGATTACTTGAAATGTCATCCAAAGACCCTAAAGATCGCTGATGTAGGGGAAAACGCCTACCGCTAGGCCAATCCTTTTGCAGCGAACCTGAATTGTATAACGCTGGAGCTTCTGCCGTCACGGCGCTTAGCGGTCTCTGCTGCATAGTTGTGACAGGTGTCGTCGCATTACACGCTCCCATTACTTGCTGATCCACAGCGAGGAGTTCGGTCTGTAGTCCGTCAGTGTTACAGCTTTCGTTTGCTGACGAAATATCCATCTTTTTGATTTGCAGCTCCTTGTATTGGCCGTGTTTGCAGTTAAAATTTTTGGATGTGAGGTCCGCCAGTTATGCAAAACACCGTTTTTCTCAGTACCTAAACTGAGAAAAACGGTGTTTTGCATAACTGGCAGACCTCACATCCAAAAATTTTTGCTGACGAAGGCGTGGTTCAACATCTGGCGTTTTCCCCCTGTAACTCTGAGGTCATGCAGTGTCATTGGATGACGTATCCCCAGATGACGTATCCCATCCTCAATCTTTTTCTCGAAAAGCCCTCTACAACATTCAGTGTCTATTGCACATACTACTTCCAAGTAGTACCCATCTGAGTTCACACACGTCTGCAGTTGTTCCCTTACACTGCTCAGAACATTTCTGCATGGTATTTCCTGTGTGTTCTCACGGGATATTGCTCACTATCGCCTTTCTTCAAAGTGGAAGAATATGTGTTTTTTACTGTTATTATTTTTAAATGACCTCCGATTACACAGCCACGTAGGGACTTCCAACAAGTAACTTACACATGCCATCTCAAGCTAAGATCATTGTGCAGCAAGAGTTTCACATTATCAGAAGAGATTATGCTCGAATTTCTTTCGGGCACAGCTCTGCTTCGGTACGGGTAAAAGTTTCATGACAGTGCGACTGCCGCAGCTGGAAATGTAATAGAGTACTGGAAGTTAATGTTGTATTATTAATTCAAATTGAAAAAGATATATTATTAATTAGGTTTAATTTCTAATCCGTAATATAAAAACCTCTGTTATTAACAACCTTTTGTGATCTGATGTGCAAATTTTCAACGCTGAATCGATAAAAATCTATTGGTATTTGTGCAAAATATCTGGAGGTGGCACTTTGTACGTCATCCGTACTTTCAGCATTTTTGCCGCCTATAAAATGTTATAGTGATCGGGAGAAATTAAATCCAATAGCGCTTTATCGGGCGAATAGTGTGGATGAAGTGCAACAGCCAACCCGAGTTCACAATTTTTTCAGGTGTTCATCTTGCTCATTACGGTCCTTATAATCATGTTGCTGAATAACGCCTTTTTTGTTGTCAATTGCTGGGCACTTTTCAATTATAGACTGAGTTATTCGAGCCAGTTGTTCACAGTAAAGATCTGCATTCACAGTTTGTCCAAGTTTCAGCACTCCAAAATTAACGGTTCCGCGAATACTCCACCAAACAGACAAAAGTTCCTTTTTGGGGCGTGGACCTGGCTTAGCTGCACTTCAGAGCCACTGCATTTTGCGCTTTTGGCTATCCAAACAGGCCATGGAAGGCCCAACGATACCGACCGGCCGCCGTGTCTTCCTCAGACCACAGGCGTCACTGGATGCGGATATGGAGGGGCATGTGGGCAGCACACCGATCTCCCGCCCGTACGTCAGTTTACGAGACCGGAGCCGCTACTTCTCAATCAAGTAGCTCCTCAGCTTGCCTCACAAGGGCTCAGTGCACCTTGCTTGCCAACAGCACTCGGCAGTCCGCACGGTCACTCATCCAAGTGCTTGCCCAGCCCGACAGCGCTTACCTTCGGTGATCTGACGGGAACCGGTGTTACCACTGCAGCTTTTGGCTATCATAGACGACCCAGTTTTTAGCCCTTGTGATCAAGAGATCAAAAAACGCTTCTGTATTGCGCCGTTGAAGCAATAACATGAATGCGATGGATCCGTTACCGCTTTTTTTTTTTTTTTTTTTTTTTTTTTTTTTTTTTTTTTTGTATTTACCAATCTGCTGCAATATTCTTGGATGGCCGACCAATGTTGGTTAAAAGGTTTGACAGCTTTTGAATGTCATTGTCTAAAACTGTATGTCTTCCTCATCGATACGAGTCCGAAACAAAATAGCCGGATCTGAACTTAGAAAACCTACTTTGGCATTAACAAACGTTTAATGAACGTGGGTAAACGTCGAAAATGTTTCTTGGTAGCAACTGTTGCGCCACTACGCCACGAAAACTCAAAGAGAATACAGTGTACCTCTTCTGGTATTTGGCTGGCCATTTCACTACAAATTATAAAAAAAAAGAAAAGAAACAATTTATTACGAGTAAACAGGTCACTCTAACCTTAAAATGTCTTTGACACGACTCAAACCCTGAAGTACAAAAATGGCTCTGTGTACTATGGGACTTAACTTCTGAGGTCATCAGTCCCCTAGAACTTAGAACTACTTAAACCTAACTAACCTAAGGACATCACTCACATCCATGCCCGAGGCAGGATTCGAACCTGCGACTGTAGCGGTCGCGCGATTCCAGACTGTAGCGCCTAGAACCGCCCGGCCGGCTCTGAAGTACACAATGACCTGATAAATGACAAACGAATATCTACATGCGCAGAAACGACTTCACTTTCCGGCGCCCTTATACTCTAGAGTTGAAGTACGGGGGACAGTACGATTCTTGTGGGCAAAACGCCTAATCTGCTCTCATATTAACCGTCAAATTCTGGTGATATGTGGACCAAATGCAGTGTCGCGTCCAGTCGCAGTGAAATGGTGCCAACAATTTGGCTAAGGCAGCACAGTCGTGCGTGGCGCTGATCGGGAATTTCAGGTGTTTCAACCGTGCGATTTCCACATTTTGGCCAGTCTGAAAGAACATATTGGGGAAAGAGGTTTTCCGACAATGAGGACGTCCTCGCAGGTGTTCTTGAATAGCTTCGTGAACAAAGCGTGCAGCTCTGTCTTCGGGGAACTGAACAAGTGGTAGAGAATTCCGTCCTTTGTTTGCAAAGACTTGACGACTATGTTAAACAACAGCGTCGTGCATCTGCGTCACTTTGAAGTGTATGGCAAAATTCAATAAAAGTTATTTGGTCTGAATTAATAATGTGTAACTCACTTTTTGAAACCTCATCATATTTACACAACCACATAGTTATTTAATACAGGGTTATTCGTAAGTAGCTGCAGCGTCTCAGTGGACAGAGCATCTGTCCAAGTTCTTACCTCATACTACAGGTGCACATTGTGGGTACTGTTTGTGACGCAGCGTACATAAACACAAACTAGCAACTGTTTGAAGTCGCTGGTACGAACTTCCTGGGATATACAGGTCATGCAGGAAGTGTCTGATAAGCCTGTAAGCGTGTTACAGATTAGCTTTTGCTGAGAAACAATCGATAAGAAAAAGAATTCGATACGTTGTCCCGTCTACAAGTAGCACTGAAGTTAGCCAATCGGCCCGTTGCGCTCGCAGATTCTAGCGGCCTGCCAGAGACCGTGTTACCCAATGTGTTCTTCGTTTGGTTTTCTAAAACCGAAGAACAGAGCGATACAAAAATTGGAAGTGATATCGAACCCAAGGAAAAGTGGAGGAGTCTCACGCTCTATCATTTTCGCTTTAAGGTCGCTGTTTGTATCTGGCGGGTAGCTTGAATTTGGCCGAGCAACGGCCTTCAGTGTCAGTTACCTCCGAAACGCCGCAACGTATCGAATTTTTTTCTTAACAATTATTTCTCAGCGCAGCCTACCCTGACAAGTTTTTCCGACTTTTTTTGACCACCCTGTAAAAAACGAAATCTCCTGATTGATTCACTGTCTCATCGTATCCCAGCCCAAACCACTAAGGACAGAAACTCGAAATTTGGAGAGGGCGTTATGTTATGCTGTAGGGATCGTTTAAGAAAGGATTTTTCGAAATTCCACCCCGAAGGGAATAAGATGGGGGATGTAAGGTATTTTGAAAATTTGTTGCTATAAATGCAATTCTGAAGATACGAATATGAAAATTGGTATTTGGTTTATCGGCCAGAAATATAGAATAAATATTTCAGCATTTTTGGAAGTTGAATCCTTAAGGGTGTGAAACTTTAAAAATAATTATTAAAGAACTATCTATGAAAATTGGTAGTTGACTTTCTGGTTAGATATAAGAAAATACGTTCTTCAATGGTTTGAAAATTCAACCCATGAGAGGGTGAAATGGGGGATGAAAAGTTTCACGAAAATATTTCATTAAGAAAGCATTTTTGAAACTATATTTATGAAAATTTCTATTTGACTTCTCGTTTGAAAATTTAAAAAAACACCTGTTTAAGTGTTTTTCTCTTTTGGCAATTCTACCCTTAAGGAGGTGAAATAGGTGAAAATTTTTATAAAAATATTTCGTTACAACAAAAAAAGAAAAAGAAAAAGATCTGTACTGACTGTTCAGTCTATGCGACCGAAGCAGTGGACACTAAGCTTGTGCGACAGTAAAAAAGCAGATGATTTGCCTAAATTTTCTAACACGCTCTCTCCCTAGTGGAACTACGCCACGGCTAGTATATCGAATCGAAAATCCAAACATGGGGAGATGCTTTATCCGCAGATATGTGTAATTTTTCTGTATATGTCTTGTAGTTTTCGAGCACCTATCTTCTGGTAACCTAGACACACTTTTTGATAAACCTGTATTTCACGCACTATATAATTATTTGAAACGTTTACCGCGAAACTTACGTTCATCATTCGCATCCCTGTTAATTACATATTGTCACTCTAAATAACACAAGCAAATAAACTTTCGCATTTTTTTCTTTCACATGTAATGTAATAGCCTTGCGCTGATATGTGGACTCAATAGATGATGTGATTGTTGTGGCTTGGCGTCTTCTCATCTTGGAATTTAACGAGGAGTATTCGGCTGTCGGGCAAGATTCGTGATGCTTGTGGATTTTGGAATTTCCAGTCTGACTGCTGCCTTGCCGAGTTTCGCCTACTGGCTGCCGTAGTGGAAACATCTGAGTAATTGTTGATTTACGTCAGTTAATTGTGGAGCATGTTTTTCGTAATACTGAGATTCAGTGGAAATGTCCAAGGAAACACCTACGTCCTATTCGCATTTTTATTATTTTTGTTACATGACGTCGCGAAAGTTTGAGGTCTGAATAATATGTTTAAAAGTTACAGTCTTGCTCCTCACTGAGTTTCCTTGCAAACACTACAGTAAAACGACTCCTTAGACGTGCTGTGTGGAACTTGAACATCTAGACTGATTTCTCAAAGTCTATTATTTTACATAAATTTCTTCACGTACAGCAAGTACATTGCCATGGCTAAAGATAAGGCTCATTCTGATTATAAACGAACTATAATAGTTTCCTTTGTTAAATAATTTAATTTTTTCGCTACACCGAGCGTATGCACTTCAAAATCACTCAAGTTCGGTACTTAAGACGCCATCATGCTCCACTCTTAGCTCGTCGTTGCTAGTATATCTCTCTCACGGTCGTCTCAACCCTGGAGCGTCTTCCCTGATATCATTTTATAGATTTAATTTTAACTGATGCTTGATCGCATGTGAATCCTGATACTGAACACTTGTTCCTTCCAGTTTCAGTACTTAATATTTCTGTTTGCTTCTAAATGTCAAATGTAGACTACATTTCTATTAATGAGTCAAATTTTGGCTCTTCCCATTGTTATAATTGTGCTACTGTCCTCCCTTTTGACCTACATTCCTCCGATAACGCTTGATTAATCGATACTCAAACTGATAGTCCTTTAAGTAGGGTCGAATCTAATTTTTTAGAAAGAACTTCCCGCGCTTCCATGGTGACCGTCACAAAAAGTTCTAGTACCACCTCTGCAAAAAAAGGGTTACTATATTAATCGAGGAGTCACTGGATGTGGGACCGTGGCGTTGTCCATACAATCCGTGCGTTCACCCACTAATTTGATCCCATCGAGAGGTAGTAGAGAGGAAAGCGATTGAAGGGTACCTTTTTTTAAGGACAGAGAGGGAGAGAGAGAGAGAGAGAGAGAGGGGGGGGGGGGAGTGGAAGCGCCATGGGAAGAAATCTCTGCGATAGTTAGGACGCCGGCTGCTAGCGGATTTCTGCCAGTGGCGACAGATCACGTGTGGGTGGTAGGAAATGTTAGTAGACGGATATTACCACCGACGATGCCTCCTGGGACACGTGCAGCGTCAGCGTATCTGTAACATGCAAACGGCGTCACCAGAGATGTCAGTTTCGTTATAAAATCGGCCGCTCGCTGTGTGGAATGGTGTGGGACTTGTTTGTGTTTCGTGTGTTCGGCTTTCCTGTTATTGTCGGTCAGTAAGCTGTAAGTGTCCAGTTGATGATGGCAGTCAGGGCATCACCTTTATTGGGTTTCACTTTTTTAGAGGATAGGGTGGGTGTGGGGGCAAGGTGAGATATACCACCACAAGCTACGTTCTCTTCTTTAGAGTGTCTGCTATCAGTTGTGCAGCTTCGCACGACATGCTGAATCGCTCCCTCTGTTGCAGACGGGCCCGTTGACTTCTCCTCGCGGCCGTCCACGGCGACGGCGCCCCAGCCACCGCACCAGCACCACCTGCAGGCGCAGTCGCAGCCGCAGGTGCCGCAGCACGGCACGCCCACGCTCAGCTCGTCTGTGTGCTCGTCTGACGACAGCGAGGACGAGATCGACATCGTGGGGCACGGCGGCCGCCTCTCGCCGCCCCCGCCGCCCCCGCCGCCCCCGCAGCTGCCCCTCCCCCACCACCACCACCAGCAGTCTCTTCCCCTGCCGCCGCCGCCCCCACCACTCGTGTGACCGGCGCCCATCCGGCCGGGGGGACCCTTCCTGGGCCAATAGGTGCCGGGCGCTGCCTGCGGCATATGGGGATTCCCAGTGCAGCGGCGGTACGTGGGGATTCCCCAGATGTGAACAGTGACGCACGGGGCGATGTGCTACTCCAATGTGTGCCGTCGCATTCCGTTATTGGTGCATGAAATGGAGTCATTAGCATCCGTTGGACTGCTGCCGGATCATTCTCGACGATAACAGGTTCCCCGGGCAGCGACGTTACGTGGGGATTCCCCCGATGGGAGCTCTGTTCGCCAAGGACGCTCAGAGACACTCTGGTGAGCCTCCCAGATGCGACATCGAACTCTATCGGTGGTGAGTGAAGTGGAGCAATGAGCATCGGACAGACTACTGACGAATCATGCTCCGTGAAAATGGGCGCACTCAGAATTGTTGTAAATCTTATTCTTTTAGTAAATCGAAGAAAATCTTGAGAAACAACTGTTGTGGAGTTCGAGTCAGGCATGTGACTCACTAGATCGGTAAATCTCGTAACTATTAAGATAATTATGTGGCTTAGATCTATGTTATGGAATTAGAGGGCCCACTTATTAGAATCTGAAGAAACAGTGGTTGCCATGAAATTATGCGACAACTTACAGCCAGATTGATGACGGTTTACAGTCTCCTTTCAGTCATATCTTTCCTGATAGAGTCTGCTCTTAGTTCTGTAACCACAGTTTTACGCGATATGCTGACTCCTCACTCAAATGCAGACGGTCCATTAGATGTTTTTTCTATCGCATACAGTTTGGTTACAATACACATAGTTATAAACATACGTAATTAGAATGGAAAATAAACTGATCTTTTACTGTGATCTAGATTCATAATGCGATTCTTTCGATCCATATGAAGATTCTGGCTCAGAATGTTTGCAGTTACAATAAACAGTTTACTTCCGTGGAAACACTCCAGTTATTGACTTTTTTTAAACATCGCAGCTGAAACTGTTACGTGAATACCACAATATTCATGCAGTAATAATTACATCTTAAAGCAGTTTTTCATTGCACACTTCCGTGCTGGATTGCGTCGGTATGGTCAGAGACGAAGACTTCGCTTCTATCCAGTGGTAGAACGATCTGGACAATGCAGCCAGTACGACGCTGTTCCTCAGTACTACAGGTTGACCGAAGCTGGTAGATGTCAGAAAGATCTGCGCGAAAGGAGTACCTGGTCCAGCAACATTTCGATGCATTGTGAGGCATTAAACCCTAGTCATTTTCTCTCGTTCTCAAGTATCTCGGTTAGTATACCTGAATGCGGTTCTTGGTTCAAATGGCTCTGAGCACTATGGGACTCAACATCTGAGGTCATCAGTTCCCTAGAACTTAGAACTACTTAAACCTAACTAATGTAAGGACATCACACATATCCATGCCCGAGGCAGGATTCGAACCTGCTACCGTAGAGGTTGCGCGGTTCCAGACTGAAGCGCCTAGAACGAATGCGGTTCTCTTAGTATTAACTACCACATAATATTGTTGGAACAGCCATTATTTTATAAAACTCCATTCCATATTGTTACAAAACTTACCTTCGTATCCTTGGTGTATCAGTGTCATCGCGTGATGGCTGTGCAATTTCTGCAAAGTCTGTGATTGTGGTCATTTTTATACTTAGTATGTAATGAACACATATACCCGCTCTTCGCACTCTACTGATTATATGAGCATGGTATGTTTCATAGTAAGCTGTTTCTTCTTTTGTATGTCGACATGAAATTTTAGATGTAAAGCAATATTATCCTCCTGGTGACGGCAGAAAGCAAGTGTGTCATCTTTTGATCGGTAAAATGTAATGAGTGAAACTGCAATTTATATTCATTTATCGCTAAAATAAAGCCGGCTGTTGCTTCTTTGTGAAAAGCTACATGGCCTTCAGTGACTACAAGGGGAATTCTGAGGCCGATCAGGCAGCCTGGCTTCGCCAACTTTCCCAGCATGCTGGTTACAACAGAAATATGATGTGGGTGCTTTTAGTGCTTAAGGTTTCAGTAAGAACTTCCTTGAATGACACCCGAATCCTCCATGGTGTGGAGATTTGGTAGTATATTGTATTTGGATCCTCAGTGTTCTTAAGCAAGAAGAAGAAGAACCAGAGAAGTTACCACTATAGTTATGATAAATACTAACCATTTCAACCACTGACACCGAAATTTAAACTATATCTTGATGTACGAGGCGTGTTTTTTTAAGTAAGTACCTTTTTGAAATTAAAAAAAGACGTGCTAAGATATCTCAATAGTTTTATTTTTACATGAAAGCCTGTACCTTTTCTGCATAATTTCCGTCAATACTGAGGCACTTGTCATAACGTTGTACCAGTTTTTTAATACCCTCCTTATAGAAGTCTACCGCCTGACTTGTTAACCACTGCCTCACCACTGTTTTGACTTCGTCATCGTCTTGAAGACGCTGACCGCCCAGGTGTTTCTTCAAGTGCAGGAACAGACAGTAGTCACTGGGCGCAAGTTCGGGGCTGTACGGAGGATGATCTAGAGTTTCCCATCGAAAAGATGTGATGAGATCTTTGGTCTGATTCGCCACATGCGGACGGACGTTGTCTTGCAGCAAAACGATGCCCTTGCTCAAATTCCATGGACTGTTGCTTTGCTTCTGGTGTGATGTAGGTCACCCATGTTTCATCGCCCGTAACTGTTTGGCTTAAGAAATCATCACCGTCGTTGTGGTACCGTTCAAGGAAAGTCAATGCACTGTCTAAACGTTTGGTTTTGTGCACATCCGTCAACATTTTCGGTACCCAACGTGCGCACAATTTTCGGTTATTCAAGTGCTTGGTCACAATGCCACACAAAACACTACGAGAAACATTAGGAAAGTCATCCCGCAAGGAGAAAATCGTAAAGCGTCTTTTTTTCTCTCACCTTATTGTCCACTTCCTGCACCAAAGCCGGCCGCGGTGGTCTTGCGGTTCTAGGCGCTCAGTCCGGAACCGCGCGACTGCTACGGTCGCAGGTTCGAATCCTGCCTCGGGCATGGATGTGTGTGATGTCCTTACATTAGTTAGGTTTAAGTAGTTCTAACTTCTAGGGGACTGATGACCACAGATGTTAAGTCCCATAGTGCTCAGAGCCATTTGAACCATTTGAACCTGCACCAAATTTTCATTAACGACCGAAGGACGCCCACTCCGTTGTTCATCATGAGCATTTGTGCGGCCATCTTTAAATGCTCTCACCAACTTTCTTACCATTCCATCACTCATAATGTTTTCTTCGTAAACTGCACAGATCTCACGATGAATATCAATCGCTTTTAGGCCTTTAGCACTAAGAAATCTTATAACAGCCCGTACTTCACAGTCGGCGGGACTCAACGATTATCGGAGACATCTTAAATACTCAGTACCCAACGTAAACAAGGAAGAATCAGACTGTAATGGCGTCAGTGCGTGGATTAAGGTACAGGCTTTCATGTAAAAATGAAATTATTGAGATATCTTAGCACGTCTTTTTTTAATTTCAAAACGGTACTTACTTAAAAAACACACCTCGTAGATATGGGCATACACAGTACAACTGCTTATAGGTTATAGATTTAGTTCTCAACAAGAAAATCTGTGCTGAAAGTGATTTTAGAGATCTAGTTGAAATGGACGAAAACTAATAACCTCTGTTAAAAATGGAATGCACAAAGTTGTGGATGCTCTACAATATTAATTTATTTCGTTTATCGGTTTTCAGCTTACAAGCTATCATCAAACTATTGTCGTCAAAGAGAGTACGATACTGTTGAATAAGACTTCGTAAGACGTTACAATGGAAACGTGCAAACAGCAACGAAATTCAAAACGTTAAACACATAAAGGAAACAGAAAAGAAACTCTAACACGAAACATGGAGATTGTGTGTGTGTGTGTGTGTGTGTGTGTGTGTGTGTGTAGATGAGGTGGAAGAGGAGGTGAACAACATTGACAAAAAAGACTACATGTAACTATGGCAAAACAATATAGCAGCATATATAAAATGTTAAATTAAATTAAATTAACAAACATAATAAAATTAATACAAGAGGATTGATGAATAGCTGGAAGAGGTATTACATATGAAATTTGACGCACAGATACAATAAAAGATACAACTGACAATTTTAACAAAAAATACAACTGAGTGTCAGTGTTGTGAATAACGTCTCTTATTGTAGGGGAAATGTATATACAACAAAAGAACAGAACATATGGAACACATAAACAATCATAATTAAATAAATGTAGGAAGAAATGGAGGAATAGAATGGAATTGCCGATGTGAGAAGAACTGAAGAAATTTGAAGTGTAATAGAAGTTTAGGAGAGTGGAATTACTGAGCTGTGCGTGTTAATTTAATATTAAATCAGGACTTTTATTGATTTCCAGGGCTACCAAAAGTTTTTGCCCTTTGTCTTCTAAGTGGAGAAATGGCACTGTAGCTGAGGTGTATGGCCGGCAATCAGTACGTACTAAGCAAATGTGCAGTAGAATCCTGTAACCTCCAGCTGTGTTAATGTTCAGCAAGCCTAGTTGCTATATCTATGCCTGACTGACTAATATAAAACTTAACACAGTGCGGACAAATGATTTTATGTACCTCACTGTTGGTGATTAAATGTATATTATCTTTATTATTGAAAATGTATTTGGCTTTGATGTTCCTCACATAGTTGGGAATCTTGAAGTTGCAAGATTTCAGTAACTTGGTTACACTTTGTGACAGCTGTCCAAAGTATGGAATAGTGCACCAGTTACACCACACATTGGGAAGCAACAGCAGAGGTAGCATAGGGGACGGGTACAAATTAATTTAAACTTTTAGATAGGGGCTGAATGTGTTTCTTTGCTAAAGATGACATTTATTCTACGTTTGCGTCTCTTTATGTGTGACATGTAATTTAATGGTTCAAATGGCTCTGAGCACTATGGGACTCAACTGCTGAGGTCATTAGTCCCCTAGAACTTAGAACTAGTTAAACCTAACTAACCTAAGGACATCACAAACATCCATGCCCGAGGCAGGATTCGAACCTGCGACCGTAGCGGTCTTACGGTTCCAGACTGCAGCGCCTTTAACCGCACGGCCACTTCGGCCGGCTGTAATTTAATGTTATTGACCAGTAATGTAGCCTCTTTTATGAATATAGTCAGTTACAGTCTAATGATGGTCTTGTAAGCCGTACTTACAGAGCATATACAGTTTTTTGCATTTCGTTTATAATTATAAAGTTGTACCAGGAAGAGACGGAAGAATCATTTAACATAATATCCTCTCTACATACATGTGCAATCACGGAAAGATAACAAAAGGTCATATTACGTTATAAACATATATAAATTTGCCACCATCGTGGTTGATTTGTTCATTTTCCTACTCTGACATTGTTCGGAAATAGATATTTATCTTGTGGCAAGTAGGGTAATTATCTCTTTTTACCACGTGTTTATTAGGTCGCTTTGTTGTCAATCAAATTTTGAAATTGATTTTAAACTAACTGCCCGATAAGCTGCAGAGGTAAGACTTTCCACATGGCTCAGAGCTGTATGGCAATGCAATGCTGATTGACTTTCATCTCTGGTGTGTGGCGGAGGGTGGTTTGTGTATCACTGCCATTTCCCCCTTTTCTGTCCCACTTGCGAGTGACCGGTGAAAGCTTAAGTCTCGATTTGAACGCCGCCCGTCCCGCGTTCCAGTCCAGTAGCTTAACTTCTCAAACAGTAATTTTGAAAAGCACGTCGT
Organism: Schistocerca nitens; assembly: GCF_023898315.1. NCBI lineage: Eukaryota > Metazoa > Arthropoda > Insecta > Orthoptera > Acrididae > Schistocerca > Schistocerca nitens. The sequence goes on along the minus strand of NC_064622.1, from coordinate 135,000,138 downwards.
CTTTATTTCACTTATTGTCAGTTCAAAAACCGGAGCACCTTCGTGCCACTCTCGTACTGAGTGAACGAGTCTGTTGCAAGCCTAGCAACACGAGTCTGCTGAATTTTTGCCATCTACAAACAATCGAGCTTTACTCCACAAGTCTTTCTTGTAGATGCACTACATTTTCCCACGACCTTTTCCATACGTCAAAGTCATCCACTTATCTTACATAAAACAGGTTTTACATGTTTGCCCCCCTACTCCAAGACGTTTACTCGATGTCAAAAAACTCTGCATCATATCAGAAACCCTGTAGTCGAGAACCGCAGGACCTTTTCTCGTATTTTCCTGCCACTTACCTAGAGCCGCACTGAAGACCAAGTACCGATTTTAGCATTTTACCGATAGTACACCACCCTTCACAAAAACGATTTTCTTTCTTAATTTATGAGGCGCACATAATTTTCTTCTGTCAGTCTCTTTCGCTGAAAGCACTGAGAATAGTCTTCCCTTGAGTCTCCGGGGAAGAAAGTTAAGGTTATGTTATAGTCATTATCAACGATATTTTGTCAGGTAAATCTCCCCAGAAGCACAGACGATTCAATACGTTTAGTGAAAATGACAACGACTACCCGAACTTATCAATAACGGACTAATGTCCTTAAACGCTAGTGTATAAAGTGTTCTCCATAATAGGCATACGAACGTTAGAGTTGAGGTTTGTGAATGCAGAACAAAAGGGAAAATATCTTTAAAATCAAAGGTTGCATATGCAAATAATTTTTCCACGAGGAGAAATTCAGAGACCTCAAGTGAGTGCAGAAAACTTCTTTCGAGACCTGTTATCAATATATTTTTAAAAAATATTGCGTCTGCACATGTAGGAAGAGTTAATATGAAATTGGAAGTGCAAGAACATTAACAACTACCACAGAAAAGAGCCTCTTCGGGAATCAGGGTAAAATGTGTAATTCAGTGACATTGTAAATACATACATCGTGTACATAACTAGATAACGACTGTCCAAGACAGCATTGAATGTGTATGTAGTGCTAGAATACTGCGTAGACAAACTGACACGCGTAAGAGTTTATCTGCAGAGCTTTTATCATAACCGCAGTTCAGCAAAGACGTTAAATGTGAATTCATGCATGTTAACCGCTAAAAAACACCGGCTTTAATTTCGACTAAGAACATTTTTTGTAGTCCTACAGAATTCTGCTTTGTAAGGAACATTTCTTTTTGTAGACAAATATTAATAACAATGAGTTTGTTGGCAGTCTGAAGTCACTTAAATACATGGAAATAATTTACTGTGGACGAATTTTACGACTGAAAACGTTTTAATTGTACAATGAGACATGAAATATGTATGTGAAATAATTTATGTATCCACTCAAACGATTTCAAATAAAGAACAACAGTAATACCTGATGTTAGCATTCTGAAATAATGTTCGCCTTATTGCCAACTCATTTATTAGCATTACCTTAATTACTGAGAAGCTCCCGCATGTCACACACTACTTCCGATTGTTAATGTTGCAACACGGTAACGTGTATAAATCCATCAGCAAATAAGTGCAGATGAAAGTCTGGTAAGTAGTCGAACTTAAGCCTAGCATATTTAACCTGATCGTAATATTTGTGTCTGGAAACTACAGTCTTAGCAGAATTTTCTAGTCAGGTCTCAAAAATTGCACTTGCCGAAAAAAATTGTTTTCGTCATCTTATCCCGAATATGAAGGAGCTGACACGTGCGAATACTTCCGAACGATGATTCTAATAAGCAATGGTTGCAAAATACTGACAGAAGAATGGAAAACGTAGCAGGGGTAAAGTACAGAGAGCGAAAAGTAGCAGTAATTGAGAATGAATACAGTCTGTACATTGAGTAAGCTGTGTAGGAAACAAACGAGAAATGTTGAAAGGGTAGACTGGCAACAGCAAGAAAATCGTTTCTGATCAAGAGAAATTTTTTAATATCGAATAGCAGCTTAAGTGTTAGGAAGCATTTTCTGAAGGTATTTGTATTGAGTGTAGCGTTGTTCGGTGGTGAAAAGTGGACATAAGCATTTCAGACAAGAACTGAAAACAAGCTTTTGATATGTGGCAGTACATAACAATTTCTAAAATTGGATGGATAGATCGCGTAATGAGAAGGTACGGAATTGAATATGGTGGAAAAGAAGTTTGTAGACCAACTTGACTAAAAGTAAGCGATGTTGATAGAGACACATCCTCGTGCATCAAGGAGACGTCAATCTTGTAATGAAAGAACGTGCCTAGGGTTAAAAATCGAAGAGGAAGACCAAGGAATGAAAACAGTAAGCAGTTTTAATTGGATTCAGAGATGAAGAGGCTTGCGCAGCATAGACTAGGGCGGTGGAATGCATCAAATCAGTGTTCGGTCTGACGACCACAGCAGCAACAATCTCTCGAAGTACAGGTAAGATGACCAATACGATAACAAGCTAACAATCAGACAACGCTTGATTTCAAACAACAAATTTTATTAATTTCATAGCTAAGCTTAGTTTCGGTGTTAGAATGATATAATACAACCAACGCGATGAAATTGGATTTTATTTTGATACAGCGTGAGAACACAATGCATTCCTTTAACTAATCGCATTAGTGTTCAGCACACTTGGTACTGTGCTGGAATGGCTGACACCTGGGTGTAACAGCAACAGCATTGTTCATGGTTCAAACATACAGCAAAATGTGGCAATACGTTAAACCATAGCAGCTTATTGGATCAGTGAGGTGACAAGCGACGAAGTATTGCAAGAATGTCTTACTCAATTGTTTGGATTATTTCTCATACGCGATAGAAGCTTCTGCTTGGGATTCAAAATTATTTACAGCTTCTACGTTAGTGAATTTCACAAATGTAAAAGCAGACAAAATTCAGAATCTTAAAAACTTTGGTTTACATCAGTTGCTAGCTGCATCAAGAAATGAACAGTATCACTTCTAAAAGACGTCTGAATGAAGTGGCCTGCTAAAAATACTCATGATTAAAGTTAACAACATTAAATAAGTTACAACAACAACAGAATGCTCAAGTAAAAGTCTCAGTTGGCCAATGATCCGCATGAAACCGCAGTGACGTCCCAGTTAGGTGGGACGCTGACGCCACTACCCGGGAAACAACGGCCGGATCCGCGCGGCGAGGCGAGTTAACATCCAGCCAGCCTATAAAATTTAAAACTTAAAGTTAGGTTACAAGATTAAAGACCGATTAACACACAAAGCAATACATCGCTAGAAAGAGGCCCAGAGAGAGACGTGGTAGTAAAATGGCCAGCCTCAACTGACAAGGCCTAAACCTGCAAAAGCCGGCCACGATGGCCGAGCGGTTCTAGGCGCTTCAGTCCGGAACCGCGCGACTGCTACGGTCGCAGGTTCGAATCCTGCATCGGGCATGGATGTGTGAGATGTCCTTAGGTTAGTTAGGTTTAAGTAGTTCTAAGTCTAGGGGACTGATGACCTCAGATGTTAAGTCCCATAGTGCTCAGAGCCATTTGAGCCAATCCTGCAAAAGACCTAATAACATATGTCAGTAAAAATGGCTCTAAGCACTATGGGACTTAACATCTGAGGCCATCAGTCCCCTAAAACTTAGAACTACTTAAACCTAACTAACCTAAGGGCATCACACACATCCATGCCCGAGGCAGGATTGGAACCTGCGACCGTAGGAGCAGCGCGGTTCCGGATTGATGCGCCTAAAACAGATCGGCCACAGCGGCAGGCATATGCCAGTAGCCACAGCAAAATTGGCTTAAGTATTAACACAAAAAATTCGAGAAATCGTTTCATGACATGCCAGACAGTGACGGGTTTAAATAAGTGGCCTTAATACGAAAGTTGAAACTTTAATAGGGGCAACTATTTATTTACAGCTCGTACAAAACAGATAAGTGTCTCAAAGTTTTACAGCCTTCAAAGTAGTCACTAGCATCGTGTATAAACCGTCGCCAGCGATGTGGAAGTCGTAGAATACTAGTAGCAGTGCCAGTTGTGTTGACAGTTCGAGCGGCGCGGTCTATTGCCCGACGAATTTGTAGCAGTTCTGAAGCGAATGCCGTGAAGTGTTTCCTTCAGTTTAGAAATCGAGTTAAGCTTACGAGGGCTTAAGTCAGGGGAGTGCAGTATCTGGTACAGCGCTTAGCAGTCCCTTCAGTCAAACAAATCAGTACGAACTTGCACTGTACGTACTTGAGCGTTGTCCTGCAAAATGATGCTTAGATCCTGCAGAAAGTGTCATCACTTCTGTCCCTATGCTGTTCATTTTTGGAACACTACCTACGACCAACTTAGAGACAGAAGTGATGACACTTTCTGCAGGACCTGGCCATCATTTTGCAGGACAATGCTCAAGCACGTACAGTGCAAGCTGTTACTGATTCGTTTGACTGATGGGGCTGGTAAGTGCTATACCACCTACTGCAGTCCCCTGCCTTAAGCGCTCGCGAGTTCAATTCTTTTATCTTGGCGGTTCGCGCATGCCCGCCCAGACGCAGGAGATTGCTGCGTTGCCAGTTGCACGCGGCAAGAGAAGCAGCGCCATAGTATTGTTGTTGTTGTGGTCTTCAGTCCTGAGACTGGATTGATGCAGCTCTCCATGCTACTCTATCCTGTGCCACCATCTCCCAGTACCTACTGCAGCCTACATCCTTCTGAATCTGTTTAGTGTATTCATCTCTTGGTCTCCCTCTACGATTTTTACCCTCCACGCTGCCCTCCAATACTAAATTGGTGATCCCTCGATGTCTCAGAACATGTCCTACCCTTCTTCTAGTCAAGTTGTGCCACAAGCTCCTCTTCTCCCCAATTCTATTCAATACCTCCTCATTAGTTATGTGATCTACCCATCTAATCTTCAGCATTCTTCTGTAGCACCACATTTCGAAAGCTTCTATTCTCTTCTTGTCTAAACTATTTATCGTCCACGTTTCACTTCCATACATGGCTACACTCCATACAAATACTTTCAGAAACAACTTCCTGACATTTAAATCTATACTCGATGTTAACGAATTTTTGTTCTTCAGAAACGCTTTCCTTCCCATTGCCAGTCTACATTTTATATCCTCTCTACTTCGACCATCATCAGTTATTTTGCTCCCCAAATAGCAAAACTCCTTTACTACTTTAAGTGTCTCATTTCCCAATCTAATTCCCTCAACATAACCCGACTTAATTCGATTACATTCCATTATCCTCGTTTTGCTTTTGTTGATGATCATCTTATACCCTCTTTTCAAGACACTGTCCATTCCGTTCAACTGCTCTTCCAAGTCCTTTGCTATCTCTGGCAGAATTACAATGTCATCGGCGAAACTCAAAATTTTTATTTCATCTCCATGGATTTTAATTCCTACTTGGAATTTTTCTTTTGTTTCCTTTACTGCTTGCTCAATATACAGATTGAATAACATCGGGGAGAGGCTACAACCGTGTCTCACTCCCTTCCCAACCACTGCTTCTCTTTCATACCCCTCGACTCTAATAACTGCCATCTGGTTTCTGTACAAATCGTAAATAGCCTTTCGCTCCCTGTATTTTACCCCTGCCACCTTCAGAATTTGAAAGAGAGTATTCCAGTCAACATTGTCTCAAGCTTTCTCTAAGTCTACAAATTCTAGAAACGTAGGTTTACCTTTCCTTAATCTATTTTCTAAGATAAGTCGTAAGGTCAGTATTGCCTCACGTGTTCCAATATTTCTACGGAATCCAAATTGATCTTCCCCGAGATTGGCTTCTATCAGTTTTTCCATTCGTCTGTAAAGAATTCGCGTTAGTATTTTGCAGCTGTGACTTATTAAACTGATAGTTCGGTAATTTTCACATCTGTCACCACCTGCTTTCTTTGGGATTGGAATTATTATGTTCTTCTTGAAGTCTGAGGGTATTTCGCCTGTCTCATACATCTTGCTCACCAGATGGTAGAGTTTTGTCAGGACTGGCTCTCCCAAGGCTATCAGTAGTTCTAATGGAATGTTGTCTACTCCGGGGGCCTTGTTTCGACTCAGGTCTTTCAGTGCTCTGTCAAACTCTTCATTTACATCCTCTTCCATTTCCATAATATTGTCCTCAAGTGCATCGCCCTTGTATAGACCCTCTATATACTCCTTCCACCTTTCTGCTTTCCCTTCTATGCTTAGAACTGGGTTTCCATCAAAGCTCTTGATATTCATGCAAGTGGTTCTCCTTTCTCCAAAGGTCTCTTTAATTCTCCTGTAGGCAGTATCTATCTTACCCCCAGTGAGATAAGCCTCTACATCCTTACATTTGTCCTCTAGCCATGCCTGTTTAGCCATTTTGCACTTCCTGTCGATATCATTTTTGAGACGTTTGTATTCCTTTTTGCCTGCTTCATTTACTGCATATTTATATTTTCTCCTTTCATCAATTAAATTAAATACTTCTTCTGTAACCCAAGGATTTCTACCAGCCCTCGTCTTTTTACCTATTTGATCCTCCGCTGCCTTCACTATTTCATCCCTCAATGCTACCCATTCCTCTTCTACTGTATTTCTTTCCCCCATTCCTGTCAATTGTTCCCTTATGCTCTCCCTGAAACTCTGTACAACCTCTGGTTCTTTCAGTTTATCCAGGTCCTATCTCCTTAAATTCCCACCTTTTTGCAGTTTCTTCAGTTTTAATCTATAGTTCATAACCAATAGATTGTGGTCAGAATCCACATCTGCCCCTGGAAATGTCTTACAATTTAAAACCTGGTTCCTAAATCTCTGTCTTACCATTATATAATCAATCTGATACCTTTTAGTATTTCCAGGGTTCTTCCATGTATACAACCTTCTTTCATGATTCTTGAACCAAGTGTTAGCTATTATTAAGTTATGCTCTGCAGAAAATTCTACCAGGCGGCTTCCTCTTTCATTTCTGTCCCCCAATTCATATTCACCTACTACGTTTCCTTCTCTCCCTTTTCCTACTCTCGAATTCCAGTCACCCATGACTATTAAATTTTCGTCTCCCTTCACTACCTGAATAATTTCTTTTATCTCATCATACATTTCATCAATTTCTTAATCATCTGCAGAGATAGTTGGCATATAAACATGTACTACTGTAGTAGGCGTGGGCTTCGTGTCTATCTTGGCCACAATAATGCGTTCACTATGCTGTTTGTAATAGCTTACCCGCATTCCTATTTTTGTATTCATTATTAAACCTACTCCTGCATTACCCCTATTTGACTTCGTATTTATAACCCTGTATTCGCCTGATCAAAAGTCGTGTTCCTCCTGCCACCGAACTTCACTAATTCCCACTATATCTAACTTTAACCTATCCATTTCCCTTTTTTAATTTTCTAATCTACCTGCCCGATTAAGGGATCTGACATTCCACGCTCCGATCCGTAGAACGCCAGTTTTCTTTCTCCTGATAACGACGTCCTCTTGAGTAGTCCCCGCCCGGAGATCCGAATGGGGGACTATTTTACCTCCGGAATATTTTACCCAAGAGGACGCCATCATCATTTAATCATACAGTAAAGCTGCATGCCCTCGGGAAAAATTACGGCTGTAGTTTCCCCTTGCTTTCAGCCGTTCGCAGTACCAGAACAGCAAGGCCATTTTGGCTAGTGTTACAAGGCCAGGTCAGTCAATCATCCAGACTGTTGCCCCTGCAACTACTGAAAAGGCTGCTGCCCCTCTTCAGGAACCACACGTTTGTCTGGCCTCTCAACAGATACCCCTCCGTTGTGGTTGCACCTACGGTACGGCTATCTGTATCGTTGAGGCACGCAAGCCTCCCCACCAACGGCAAGGTCCATGGTTCATGGAGGGAGGCATAGTATAGTATAGTTCGCAAACTTACGTTTAGGGGGGAGCGCGCAGTTTATGAAGTAAAACCACCATGGCCGCATTAACCCATTCGCTGTTACAGAGACGTGCTCCCCGCATTCCGCGCTGTGCGCGATTTTCTCTTCACTGCACTGTTCGCCTGTGCAGACACATAGTGTCCCAACTGCTTAGACACACTTATCATTCGATTTCACAAAAACTATTTGGCCGAAAAATTTGATTTTTTACACATCTTCTTGACTGATACCTTCCCCCCATAAATGGCTTAATTTTGTTTCGATGTTCAACGCAGTTGTTGAGCAGCATTAAATGTAGTAAACCATTGCACTAAATTTAGAAGAGTTTGCAGAGGTAAAAGTCCATAGCATATACTTTCCATACGGTCGATTTTAGTTACCACTAGAAATTTCAAAAAATTACATTCAAACGAATAAAATTCATGAAGTGAGACACTTCGATATTGTTTTTAAATAAAGAAAATATTAAGCACCGAACAAGGTTTGAACTCAGAACCTTTCGCTTAGCAGCCAAACACTTTAACCATTCAATATAGTTCCTGGAGGACTCTAACATATCACGCAAAATACCGACAAACACTGTTGGTATGACTACGAATTACTCGCGTTTCGTCGAAGTTCAATAGGAAATAAACAATTACTGCTGTTATTTATTGCGAAAAAGCGGTTAGTGAGAATGATACAAACACCTTTCCTTGCTATCGCCAGAATTAGGAAGCTTATTGCTTGTTTGGTTTAATTAATTAATAGAATATGAAGCAATCGGTATAAACAATGCTTTTTCCAAACTTTCTATAAAAGTGATTCTGCTATCAAGATATTGCTTTTGTTCAATTACTTTATTTATGACTGAACGTTTCTAAAACTGAAGACACTCTTCCGTGCTCTGCACTGCAGTCGAGCTCTGGCCACATCGTTCTCTGTTCATTGGCTGACACTGTTTTGTGACGTCAGATGCGCAGAACGAACCCAAACTCGGCCGCCGTCCTAAATGATGCGCACTTTAAGTTCCGTGATACCACACAACGTTAAATTTTCTAAGTCGTTTTTCTTCCTAGCTGCCTAAAGGCCGACTGTCCGCTTTCACGTCTCAATTCGAACTGCACCCTTCGGTGTCTAGACCAGGACTGTCTCTCTCTGCCCGTCTCCAGCCGCGTCCCCCGCGTGCCGATCATCGTCGCTCAACTGACTACGCAGTTCCCTTTCCTGAAGCCGTCCATCTGATTGGCTACAGCTTATTCTACATTATTTTACGTTTTAACATACTTAAATAATAATAATATTCATTACATAATAAATGTTAAATTCTTTTAGATAAAACCAATACATTTTCCTTCATAACTTTGAATGTAACCGTGTAGGAATGTGTTTCTGATAAATAAATAAAGAACAAAAGTAACTATTATGCACTAAACATTACAACAAATATTCTATTACCTAATGATTCAATAAGGTGTCATGTTGTCATCGTTCAATGTGTTTTGTGTGGAGGAAATCATGATCTGATGCTTAACTGGAAATACTGATAATTTAAATTTACTATATCTTTTAAACAAATAAAGTTACAGAGTTGATATTTACAAAATTTGTCATTTTAATGATGCGCTTCTATATGAAATGTCGATCGTTAAGATCGACCAAAGCGTTCAGACTTTATCATTCAGCTCTATGTTACAAAACTTGTTAATTTCACTTTAACAGTAAATCCTAAACTATTATAGATATGATCGATAATCAAATTTTTTTGGGATCGCCATGAAAATTTATGAAGGATGGTAGATTAGAATTACAATGGCTTCATTGCCTATTACGTACTACAGATTTAATAGTTTTCGTAAATGTTTCCCTTTATGACCGATCTTAGGTCCGCCATATTTAAGACTGCTACGTATCATTGGCCACAAATAGCTTCTACAAGGTTTCTCTATGACGTAGGTTCTAGCCTGTCGCACACTACAGCACTTGGCCTCATTCAGCACAATAGACGGTTTCCCCATCTCGTGGCGGATCTACACTCTTTGTGGCATTTAAATGAGAGGGAAATGCTCATTAACTCACATGGTGTGGGCTGTGTTCGCATGGAATGGACTAGATCCTCTTGATAATTGGCTACTTGATCTGCAGCCATTCATGGACGTCATATTCCCAAACAACGATAGAATTTTTATGGGTCACAATGAGCTATGTCACCAAATCACACCTACATCTACATCTACATTTATATTCCACAAGGAACCCCACGGTGTTTGGCGGTGGGCACTTCACGTGCCACTGTCATTACCTCCCTTTCTTGTTCCAGTCGCGTATGGTTCGCGGGAAGAATGACTGCCGGAAAGCCTCCGTGTGCACTCGAATCTCTCCAATTTTACATTCGTGATCTCCTCGGGAGGTATAAGTAGGGGGAAGCAATATATTCGATACCTCATCCAGAAACGCACCCTCTCGAAACCTGGACAGTAAGCTACACCGCGACGCAGAGCGCCTCTCTTGCAGAGTCTGCCACTTAAGTTTACTAAACATCTCCGGGACGCTATCACGCATATCAAATAACCCTGTGACGAAACGTGTCGCTCTTCTTTGGATCTTCTCTATCTCCTCTGTCAACCCGACCTGGTACGGATCCCACACTGATGAGCAATACTCAAGTACAGGTTCAACGAGTGTTTTGTAAGCCACCTCCTTTGTTGATGGACTACATTTTCTAAGGACTATTCCAATGAATCTCAACCTGGTACCCGCCTTACCAACAATTAATTTTATATGATCATTCCACTTCAAATCGTTCCGTACGCATACTCCCAGATATTTTACAGAAATAACTGCTACCAGTTTTTGTTCTGCTATCATATAATCATACAATAAAGGATCCTTCTTTCTATGTATTCGCAATACATTACATTTGTCTATGTTAAGGGTCAGTTGCCACTCCCTGCACCAAGTGCCTATCCGCTGCAGATTTTCCTGCATTTCGCTGCAGTTTTCTAATGCTGCAACTTCTCTCTATACTACAGCATCATCCGCGAAAAGCCGCATGGACAACTGTTCGCGATTAGTTTGTAGAATATTCTGGACCATTCGAGCGAATGGTTTGGCCATCAAGATCGCCCGATATGCATCCTATCGAACATTTATGGACCATAATAGAGAGATCAGTTCATGCACGAAATCGTGCGCCGGCAACACATTCGCAATTATGGACGGCTATAAAGGTCGCATGGCTCAATATTTCTGCAGGGGACTTCCAGGGAATTGTTGAGTCCATGCAATGCCGAGTTGCTGCACTTCGCGGAACAAAAGGACGTCCGACACGATCTTTTGTCACCTCACTGTACTTTCCGAATGCAACTCGTATAGTTCCCGATCCTGGGGAGGCGAGGAGATTCGAAACGTTCCTTTCGCTTCTGCTCGGAACTTCGGTGGCGTCCTGCGGAAACTGACTGGCCCGCTGCCAGCGTCCACACTCTCTTAGCGAAGTGCGGCACGCGAGACAAATTTTGCGGTGTACTGCTACGCAGATTTAGTAGAAATGTTTATTGACAGACTTGGATTGTCTGTCTGCATTCCTACTCATGTATAATCAATTGAAATAGGGTTCGTTAGTCTCTTTCTTGATACTGCAAAGTCCATATTTAGAAGCCCTGTAGCAATTCAACCACTTTTATAAAGTTTTTATTAAAAATTAAACTCCTCCAGCTCTATTTAAGATTTCATATTTATTTGGCTACTAGTTTCGACGTTGCGTCAACACCATCTTCAGGCCCTATATAACGCACCACACATAAAACAATATGAGACATCAGTAGTCTATGAACTATTGTACAAAATAAATATATTATAAATACATAATATAAAGAATGAATTCATTAAAAGTAGTTACATTTCGTTCCTTTTCTTTAAGATGCAATTTATCTTGCCATTAGCAATTTATATCGTACAAACAAGTACAAATGAGTTTATATATACACGGTTATTTCCATTACAGTTCAATATCAGACATTTGAATAAAATGGGATTACATATAAGTCTAGGTAACACACTGTTACTCTTAGAGATAATAATTTAGGCATTAAACAGTACTAAAATGTGTTAAAAGCGAATAATAATACCCTAAATCCTTCTTTGTGTGCACAATTTAGCTAACAGGAAGGAAAATACGCATTGCCAATCAGACATATGTAAGGTATTTTTATAAATAGTGAAAAGTGGGAAAGGTGAAAAGCAGTTACGTTTGTATAACACTGTATCGTCATCACTATAAAGTAACAAAGTGAAATAGGTTACTTAAACAACCTCATTCATAACGATATGAAACACAAGTGAGGAGGAACTGGAAGAATGGTATGGAACCCAGTTAATATATTAATAGGTAGTCAATGGTGTAAAATAAATACACATGAGTCAGTTCATGAATCTACTCATTCCAACAAGAGAAATATAAGCTAACATGCCACAAAAATGCATCATTTCAATGTCAGTGCCTCATTTATGGCAGTAACCCAGGTCTAAAATAATCTAATTCTAATAGCCCTGCATTAGTAAAAAATGATCAAGTACATAACAGTGCCCCAAATAGAAGTAAACAGGGTGTTGTCAGTCAAAATAGTTCATCACATATGTAAAATACTTGTAGTTCCTCTAATAACTAATTACTAAAGAAGAGTACACAGAAAGATATACAAAGTATAACTCTCGTATCGTTATACGAATCTAGTCAAAGGTTGACATAAGTCAACAACAATCAATGAAACGCCTAATCATCCACTCACCTGGACGACTAAAGTATAACATTTATATCATCAGTGCACCACTACACTCACTCGTTTCTCCTATCTTTTAAAAACCTGTTCTTGAATAAAATTATTAGTTTAAATATATTGACTATCTACTCATTTACGAGAACGATCATGAGAGTGGAGGGTAAAACGGTTCTGAATAAAAGGCCCATCATATGATTAGGATAAAACTGGATTATAGCACTGACTCGTATAAACGAAAACTGATAAAGTGTCAAGTATAGATTCTGTCTAAGGGAGGCTTGTTCTTTCATCGAAGTGACAACATGGTGACCTCCGTAGTACATATAAACGTGTACCGAAACATGAACTACTTGTCCTGTGATCAATACAAAACGGAAAAATCTTCACACCAAGGGAATCAATCCAAATATGCGAGACTCGACACAATCTAGAGCCAAATTCCCATATATAAGACGGATAACCATAAAAATCCTTCTTAATGATTGGTATAATGGTTACCAGATATCCGGTAACCGCGCACTTTTATAAAGATTCCGAGGTCCGTCCACTGGACTGGAATATATTCACCACCTACAGTTCCCCCACCTCCTTCATCTCGCTCCTAAAAAATACCGTCGAAAATCTACACATAATAAAACAAGGATACATTTCAATACCGATAAGCGAAAGCCTCACACAAGAATATCACTCTCAAATTACCACGGAAACAAATATAATTTCTCGACTTCTATTAAACCTCGCCAAATCCATCTCATTTACTAGATCACCCTGTCCACCAAGTTACTGGTTCCGCGATCTGCTATAAGCGTCCTCCTTAATGGGTATTCACACGTTCACCTACAGTCAATACTCGCCTAGAACACTCGAAAGTGTTTAAAGCACACTTTCACACTGGCACGCGGGAACGCATTTTCTAATTCTTGTACACCTTCCACAATGGAAAAAATATCTTGGTTGATCACTCACTATCACCACCTACTGACTTCAGAAACGCAGTTTAGAACACTTCTTCCGTCCCAGAGGGTGCACAACACAACCTAAACCCTCAAGGTCTGCCACTCAACTCCTCGATTTCGCGATGTATGCTCCTCTCCACAAAATTATTTAGTACATAGGCTTTTCAGCCAGGACCAGAATGTAGTCATCCCGATCGGCCATTTTCTGCTTCCTCTTGAAGTACTTCTGTAAGGAACAACCTCCACAGTTGTTTAGGAAATGATGTGTTACAGATTAAGACGTGATCTGTGACGCTCGCATATTCTGCATCGTCCAAGCTGTTTGAAGAAGTATTACTAAAGCTCTCTACCAAGCGAACCTCAGAACTCAATGTTCTCATCCGCCAGCATGCTCGTGGCAAAGATTGTCTATTTCTCGAGGGCACCTATAATTCTGCAATAATGATACTGTGGCATGGATGGCTGTCTACAGTCAGGAACCTGATACTTGTATTGGGTGGTTACAATTTCCAAGATGCTACTCCAGGCGGGCGTAAAAATAAATGTGTGCAAATGGAAAATAATAAACGCTAAAATAAAGATTTGGCCCTGTCTGACTACCTCCTGAAGCAGATCTTAGGATCTCTTAATGGACTTTAACATATAAATTACAACCTAAACATAAATAAATGATTAAGGCAACAAATACTACTAAACGATAAACGTTGTTCCTGCTTATAGATTTATTTTGGATTAAATAAACTTTATATTACAAATTTTACATTTCTTAAGTAAAATTACTGATCAATTGCCCAACTCTGCCCCTTATTATGACTGCACAATCTAATTTCAATAACGCGAAATTACTGACATCATCTACATCTACATCTCCATCTACATCTCCATCTACATCCATACTCCGCAAAAAACCTGACGGTGTGTGGCGGAGGGTACTTTGAATACCTCTATCGGTTCTCCCTTCTATTCCAGTCTCGTATTGTTCGTGGAAAGAAAGATTGTCGGTATGCCTCTGTGTGGGCTCTAATCTCTCTGAATTTATCATCGTGGTCTCTTCGCGAGATATACGTAGGAGGGAGCAATATACTGCTTGACTCCTCCGTGAAGGTATTTTATCGAAACTTCAACAAAAGCCCGTACCGAGCTACTGAGCGTCTCTCTTGCAGAGTCTTCCACTGGAGTTTATCTATCATCTCTGTAACGCTTTTGCGATTACTAAATGATCTGCTGCTCTCCGTTGGATCTTCTCTCTCTTTTCTATCAATCCTATCTGGTACGGATCAAACACCGGTGAGCAATATTCAAGCAGTGGGCGAACAAGTGTACTGTAACCTACTTCCTTTGTTTTCGAATTGCATTTCCTTAGGATTCTTCCAATGAATCTCAGTCTGGCACCTGCTTTATCGATGATTAATTTTATATGGTCATTCCATTTTAAATCACCCCTAACGCCTACTCCCAGATAATTTATGGAATTAACTGCTTCCAGTTGATGACCTGCTATATTGTAGCTAAATGATAAAGGATCTTTCTTTCTATGTATTCGCAGCACATTACACTTGTCTACATTGAGATTCAATTGCCATTCCCTGCACCATGCGTCAATTCGTTGCAGATCCTCCTGCATTTCAGTACAATTTTCCATTGTTACAACCTCTCGATACACCACAGCATCATCTGCAAAAAGCCTCAGTGAACTTCCGATGTCATCCACAAGATCATTTATGTATATTGTGAATAGCAACGGTCGTATAACACTCCTCTGCGGCACACCTGAAATCACTCTTACTTCGGAAGACTTCTCTCCACTGAGAATGACATGCTGCGTTCTGTTATCTAGGAACTCTTCAATCCAACCACACAATTGGTCTGATAGTCCATATGCTCTTACTTTGTTCATTAAACGAATGTGGGGAACTGTAACGAACGCCTTGCGGAAGTCAAGAAACACGGCATCTACCTGGGAACCGGTGTCTATGGCCCTCTGAGTCTCGTGAACGAATAGCGTGAGCTGGGTTTCACACGACCGTCTTTTTCGAAACCCATGCTGATTCCTACAGAGTAGATTTCTAGTCTCCAGAAAAGTCATTATACTCGAACATAATACGTGTTCCAAAGTTCTACAATTGATCGACGTTAGAGATATAGGTCTATAGTTCTGCACATCTGTTCGACGTCCCTTCTTGAAAACGAGGATGACCTGTGCCCTTTTCCAATCCTTTGGAATGCTACGCTCTTCTAGAGACCTACGGTACACTGCTGCAAGAAGGGGGCAAGTTCCTTCGCGTACTCTGTGTAAAATCGAACTGGTATCCCATCAGGTCCAGCGGCCTTTCCTCTTTTGAGCGATTTTAATTGTTTCTCTATCCCTCTGTCGTCTATTTCGATATCTACCATTTTGTCATCTGTGCGACAATCTAGAGAAGGAACTGCAGTGCAGTCTTCCTCTGTGAAACAGTTTTGGAAAAAGACATTTAGTATTTCGGCCTTTAGTCTGTCATCCTCTGTTTCAGTATCATTTTGGTCACAGAGTGTCTGGACATTTTGTTTTGGTCCACCTACCGCTTTGACATAAGACCAAAATTTCTTAGGATTTTCTGCCAAGTCAGTACGTAGAACTTTACTTTCGAATTCATTGAACGCCTCTCGCATAGCCCTCCACACACTACATTTCGCTTCGCGTAATTTTTGTTTGTCTGCAAGGCTTTGGCTATGTTTATGTTTGCTGTGAAGTTCCCTTTGCTTCCGCAGCAGTTTTCTAACTGGGTTCTTGTACCACGGTGGCTCTTTTCCATCTCTTACAATCTTGCTTGGCACATACTCATCTAATGCATATTGTACGATGGTTTTGAACTTTGTCCACTGATCCTCAACACTATCTGTACTTGAGACAAAACTTTTGTGTTGAGCCGTCAGGTACTCTGTAATCTGCTTTTTGTCACTTTTGCTAAACAGAAAAACCTTCCTACCTTTTTTAATATTTCTATTTACGGCTGAAATCATCGATGCAGTTACCGCTTTATGATCGCTGTTTCCCTGTTCTGCGTTAACTGTTTCAAATAGTTCGGGTCTGTTTGTCACCAGAAGGTCTAATATGTTATCGCCATGAGTCGGTTCTCTGTTTAACTGCTCAAGGTAGTTTTCAGATAAAGCACTTTAAAAAATTTCACTGGATTCTTTGTCCCTGCCACCCGTTATGAACGTTTGAGTCTCCCAGTCTATATCCGGCAAATTAAAATCTCCACCCAGAACTATAACATGGTCGGGAAATATTTTCCAAATTATCCTTCAGGTGCTCAGCCACAACAGCTGCTGAGCCAGGGGGCCTATAGAGACATCCAATTACCATGTCTGAGCCTGCTTTAACCGTGACCTTCACCCAAATTATTTCACATTTCGGATCTCCGTCAATTTCCTTCGATAGTATTGCACTTCTTATCGCTATAAACACGCCTCCCCCGTCACTGTCCAGCCTGTCTCTGCGGTATAGGTTCCAATCTGAGTTTAGGATTTCATTACTGTTTACGTCTGGTTTCAGCCAACTTTCTGTCCCTAGTACTACATGGGCGTTGTGACCGTTTATTAATCAGAGCAGTTCTGGGACCTTTCTATAGACGCTCCTGCAGTTTCAAATGGGTCAAATGGCTCTGAGCACTATGGGACTCAACTGCTGAGGTCATTAGTCCCCTAGAACTTAGAACTAGTTAAACCTAACTAACCTAAGGACATCACAAACATCCATGCCCGAGGCAGGATTCGAACCTGCGACCGTAGCGGTCTTGCGGTTCCAGACTGCAGCGCCTTTAACCGCACGGCCACTTCGGCCGGCGCTCCTGCAGTTACTATTAGCACATTAATATTGTTATTCCCTGTTGCATTTTGCCTACTCCTACCTTGCGCGTCTCAGGAGGCGTCTTGTCGGGCCTAGGGAGGGAATTCTCTAACCTAAAAAACCCCCATATGCACTCCACACGTACTCCGCTACTCTTGTAGCCGCTTCCGGCCTGTAGTTCACTAGACACTACTTTCAAAGATGATCTATGGTGGTGTGGAACCTTAGTGGAAATAAACTAAAGTGATCACAGCTGTTTAGCTTTTATAGCCCCAATAAGCCGAAGCAATTTGCGATATCACCGTATGTACTGCGTCCGGTGCGTCGAAGTGATGGTTCTCGTACTCGTCTGCGACGATGGAAGAACTCCAGCCACAAATAAACTCTTTCAAACACTAGGACGGCAGAAGGCGGTCCCCTGAATAATGTACTCTAATACTGTCTTCTTTCCTCTGTGTTCTACAGACAAGAAACGCGAACTCCCAATCACAAGGACGGAGTTCAGATAACGTCTCAACGTAAGTATAAGCAGAGGAAGTGCTCTCAATTACTGAACGCTGCGTACTCAACGACGACTTTCAACACGGAGGTGAAGTCCAGAATCGTATAGGTTCGCAACGGTACAGTGTCTAGCAGTTCTAACTATAAACTCTCATGAGAGCAAAGACAGCAAGTTCGTCTGTACCAACAAAAGCTAATACTGAGCGACGGTCACACACGGGCGCTCAAAACAGAAGACCACGTTTCTCCACCGCTGGCTTCCCAGCAAGGCTCAGCTCCCCTCCATCGTAATTCCGAAAACGAATCATATTCTATCTCTCTACAGATCCTTCCGAACGCCGACCAACCATATTTTAGTCTTTTGTCGTCCAGCGCGGAGAGTTTGCGAGGAAAAACCAATACTCGTACAATGGTACGCTTCTGAGTAAAAATCCTTGGAAATAACCCAGCCTGCGTGGTTTCCGAGGTGCCGCTTCTTCGTTCCTCTCACCTGCGTCCAAGATTTGCAGAGTTCGGGCCTTCCGGCCCTATTACAATAGCGGCCGATAGCGGCCGGCCGCCCCTGTATTGTGTCTTCGCGCTCCGGTGTCCAGACTGCCTTGGCACTTCCTGTTTTGAAGCAGTACCAACATACCTTTGTTTGCCTTCCACCCAGGGCTTCATTTCCGCCTGCCGTTTCATTTCCACTGTCACTCCAATCACTAGTATGATAATAAATACACTCCGTCACCTTTCACGCAATAAGCGTTAACAATTATTTACATGGTGCACGTGACAATGTCAGTCTCCTTTATATATTCATATATACGATGTACAATCTATCACATGATACCTAATTGTGTTTGTAGATCACGGCAAAAAATGTGGATGGGTGCTTGTAAGGTGCGAAATTATAGCCACCTTACAAATTAAAATACAGCTGCTCACGGACGTCCTGTGTGCGCTGTAATTATCGAATGGCAGCGAAACTTGGTAGCTATGATAAAGCGTTAACGTGGAGCCGATATGTGCTGGAAAACAAATTGGTTCCAGTTATGGTCATCAGGAGCAAATCTGGTGCTGAACACTGTCTATTTGACGGTATGACGTCGACGCTGTCATTTGACAAGACATAGCGTGGCTTATGTTGCAGTTACTGTGCTGCATTGACAATCGCCGACTGGAAGGTTTCAGGAGAAGCGCAATGTCATTAAACGGTTTAAGGAAGACGGTAACCAAATTCGAAAACAGGGATGAACCTGGTGTGGCACCTGGATGAGGACTATGCCCTGCCTCGATGGAAGCTATTGACGAGGTTGCTGTTGCTCAAACAGCAAATTCCACGCTTAGTGCAAGGGGTCGTGCAGTGACACGAGAATTGTCCATCCCAGGGCCAACAGAACAGAAAGTTTTGCAATCTTTTTTACTTGTATGCGGAATAGATTCAAACACAGCAACTGAAACATCATGATCCGCAGCAGTGTTCTGAATTTGCTCTTCGGCTTCTGGCACGGACTGAAGTTGATGCCATATGGCCGGGCAACATTCTGTAGAGTGACGAGATATATTTTATGCTACAGGATGTAGCGCATTCTGCCAAATTTGGGATACTATTAAACCGTATGTTGCGCACGAAGGACCATTTCACTCGCCGTATGTGACTGTGTAGTGAGGATTCACAAGCACCTTTACCTTCGGCCCGTTCTTCTTTGAAGTGAATCCACCCACAGGGTGAGTCAGGTAATCGAGACCCACTCTGTTCAGCATGTGGTTCCTGGCTTCGAAGAGCGCACCTGTGGGGAAAGCAGTTTTCATACAAAACGGAGCAACACCTCATATCGTTGGCCCAGTAAAAAGATGAGCTTGATGCAACTATCCACCAACGTGTTATCATCAGAGGGTTTCCAGATGCATGGCAAGATCACTGATCTGAAACCATGTGACTTTTGACTCTGGGAGCCGGCCTGTGTGGCCGAGCGGTTCTAGGCGCTTCAGTCTGGAACCGCGCGTCCACTACGGTCGCAGGTTCGAATCCTGCCTTGGGCATGGATGTTTGTGATGTCCTTAGATTAGTTAGGTTTAAGTAGTTCTAAGTTCTAGGGGGAAAATTGTACCCGTGGTCTAGGGGTAGCGTCTTCGATTCATAATCAAAACGTCTTCGGTCCCGGGTTCGATCCCCGCCAGTGCCTAAATTTTGATAAATAATCAGCATTGGCGGCCGAAGACTTCCGGCATAAGAAGTCAGCCTCATTTTGCCTTGTCAAAGAGAGCGGAGGAGCGGATAGAGGTTCAGAGCACTCTCTTGTCCTAGGGGTGGGAAATTGCCCCTAAAGGCGGAAGAATCAGCAATGATCAACGACATTAGGATGCAGAAGGCAATGGAAACCACTGCATTAAAGACACGTAATGTGTATCCACAGGACGTGTGGCCTGTAATTGAAGAAGTGTCATGATGATCTCACCATTGGCAAAAGATTCCGGAATAGTCCCCCCATTCGGATCTCCGGGACGGGACTGCCAAGGGGGACGTTACCATGAGAAAAAGATTGAATAATCAACGAAAGGATAACGTTCTACGAGTCGGGGCGTGGAATGTCAGAAGCTTGAACATGGTAGGGAAACTAGAAAATCTGAAAAGGGAAATGCAAATGCTCAATCTATATATAGTAGGGGTCAGTGAAGTGAAGTGGAAGGAAGACAAGGATTTCTCGTCAGATGAGTATCGGGTAATATCAACAGCAGCAGGAAATGGTATAACAGGTGTAGGATTCGTTATGAATAGGAAGGTAGGGCAGAGGGTGTGTTACTGTGAACAGTTCAGTGACTGGGTTGTTCTAATCAGAATCGACAGCAGACCAACACCGACAACGATAGTTCAGGTATACATGCCGACGTCGCAAGCTGAAGATGAACAGATAGAGAAAGTGTATGAGGATATTGAAAGGGTAACGCAGTATGTAAGGGGGGACGAAAATCTAATAGTCATGGGCGACTGGAATGCAGTTGTAGGGGAAGGAGTAGAAGAAAAGGTTACAGGAGAATATGGGCTTGGGACAAGGAATGAAAGAGGAGAAACACTAATTGAGTTCTGTAACAAGTTTCAGCTAGTAGTAGCGAATACCCTGTTCAAGAATCACAAGAGGTATACTTGGAAAAGGCCGGGAGATATAGGAAGATTTCAATTAGATTACATCATGGTCAGACAGAGATTTCGAAATCAGATACTGGACCGTAAGGCGTACCCAGGAGCAGATATAGACTCAGATCACAATATAGTAGTGATGAAGAGTAGGCTGAAGTTCAAGACATTAGTCAGGAAGAACAGTGTGCTCCCTGCCGCCGTTGGATAAGCAGCTGCAGCAGCAAGTCGTATACTCCTAGCTCACACATTTGTTACATAGTTTAATTCTTAATTTCTTTGCGTGTTTTTGGTACTTGCATTGTTTAATTAATAAATTTCGGGCGTATTATAGTATTTGAGAGTTGTAGCATCGCGTTTTAGTACCTGAATAGTGTAAAATCGCGTAGTCTCCTTCCGCCGACGAGCAGTGTGTCAGCAGTGCGCAAGTAGCAGCATTACTGCATTTACTAGGCAATCTTGTATTTTAATAACCGTTTAAATTTTGTCGATTTGTTTGCACTCTCTGTAGATTAGTTCAGACATTCTTTGCACAACAGTTTTTAGCATGGATAGGGACTGCAACTGCTGTGTTCGGATGCAGGCTGAGTTGGCATCCCTTCGCTCCCAGCTTCAGGCAGTGTTGGCTTCGGTCACACAGCTTGAGGCTGTTGCCAATGGGCATCACTGTGGGGGTCCAGATGGGGGTTTGTCGGGGACGACCAGCTCGTCCCACGCATACCCCGATCGGACTACGACTGTGGTTGCCCGGGATACTGCCCACATTGAGGCTGATCCCTCACCTGTGGTAGAGTGGGAGGTCGTCTCAAAGTGTGGCAGGGGGCGAAAGACATTCCGGAGGGCTGAACGGAAGGCCTCTCCAGTTTGTCTGACGAACCGGTTTCAGGCTCTGTCTCAGGCTGATACTGATCTTCGGCCTGACATGGCTGCTTGTCTTGTTCCAGAGGTTGCCCCTCAGTCTGCAAGATCCGGGCGGTCGCAGAGGGTGGGCTTACTGGTAGTTGGGAGCTCCAACGTCAGGCGCGTAATGGGATCCCTTAGGGAAATGGCAGCAAGAGAGGGGAAGAAAACCAATGTGCTCTCCGTGTGCATACCGGGGGGAGTCATTCCAGATGTGGAAAGGGTCCTTCCGGATGCCATGAAGGGTACAGGGTGCACCCATCTGCAGGTGGTCGCTCATGTCGGCACCAATGATGTGTGTCGCTATGGATCGGAGGAAATCCTCTCTGGCTTCCGGCGGCTATCTGATTTGGTGAAGACTGCCAGTCTCGCTAGCAGGATGAAAGCAGAGCTCACCATCTGCAGCATCGTCGACAGGACTGACTGCGAACCTTTGGTACAGAGCCGAGTGGAGGGTCTGAATCAGAGGCTGAGACGGTTCTGCGACCGTGTGGGCTGCAGATTCCTCGACTTGCGCCATAGGGTGGTGGGGTTTCGGGTTACGCTGGATAGGTCAGGAGTCCACTACACGCAACAAGCGGCTACACGGGTAGCAGGGATTGTGTGGCGTGGGCTGGGCGGTTTTTTACGTTAGATGGCCTTGGGCAAGTACAGAAAGGGCAACAGCCTCAACGGGTGCGGGGAAAAGTCAGGACATGCGGGGACCAAGCAGCAATCGGTATTGTAATTGTCAACTGTCGAAGCTGCGTTGGTAAAGTACCGGAACTTCAAGCGCTGATGGAAAGCACCGAAGCTGAAATCGTTATAGGTACAGAAAGCTGGCTGAAGCCAGAGATAAATTCTGCCGAAATTTTTACAAAGGTACAGACGGTGTTTAGAAAGGATAGATTGCATGCAACCGGTGGTGGAGTGTTCGTCGCTGTTAGTAGTAGTTTATCTTGTAGTGAAGTAGAAGTGGATAGTTCCTGTGAATTATTATGGGTGGAGGTTACACTCAACAACCGAGCTAGGTTAATAATTGGCTCCTTTTACCGACTTCTCGACTCAGCAGCATTAGTGGCAGAACAACTGAGAGAAAATTTGGAATACATTTCACATAAATTTTCTCAGCATGTTATACTCTTAGGTGGAGATTTCAATTTACCAGATATAGACTGGGACACTCAGATGTTTAGGACGGGTGGTAGGGACAGAGCATCGAGTGACATTATACTGAGTGCACTATCCGAAAATTACCTCGAGCAATTAAACAGAGAACCGACTCGTGGTGATAACATCTTGGACCTACTGATAACAAACAGACCCGAACTTTTCGACTCTGTATGTGCAGAACAGGGAATCAGTGATCATAAGGCCGTTGCAGCATCCCTGAATATGTAAGTTAATAGGAATATAAAAAAAGGGAGGAAGGTTTATCTGTTTAGCAAGAGTAATAGAAGGCAGATTTCAGACTACCTAACAGATCAAAACGAAAATTTCTGTTCCGACACTGACAATGTTGAGTGTTTATGGAAAAAGTTCAAGGCAATCGTAAAATGCGTTTTAGACAGGTACGTGCCGAGTAAAACTGTGAGGGACGGGAAAAACCCACCGTGGTACAACAACAAAGTTAGAAAACTACTGCGAAAGCTTCACTCCAAGTTTAAACGCAGCCAAAACCTCTCAGAAAAACAGAAGCTAAACGATGTCAAAGTTAGCGTAAGGAAGGCTATGCGTGAAGCGGTCAGTGAAATCGAAAGTAAAATTCTATGTACCGACTTGACAGAAAATCCTAGGAAGTTCTGGTCTTACGTTAAATCAGTAAGTGGCTCGAAACAGCATATCCAGACACTCCGGGATGATGGCATTGAAACAGAGGATGACATGCGTAAAGCTGAAATACTAAACACCTTTTTCCAAAGCTGTTTCACAGAGGAAGACCGCACTGCAGTTACTTCTCTAAATCCTCGCACAAACGAAAAATGGCTGACATCGAAATAAGTGTCCAAGGAATAGAAAAGCAACTGGAATCACTCAACAGAGGAAAGTCCACTGGACCTGACGGGATACCAATTCGATTCTGCACAGAGTACGCGAAAGAACTTGCCCCCCTTCTAACAGCCGTGTACCGCAAGTCTCTAGAGGAATGGAGGGTTCCAAATGATTGGAAAAGAGCACAGGTAGCCCCAGTCTTCAAGAAGGGTCGTCGAGCAGATGCGCAAAACTATAGACCTATATCTCTGACGTCGATCTGTTGTAGAATTTTAGAACATGTTTTTTGCTCGAGTATCATGTCGTTTTTGGAAACCCAGAATCTACTATGTAGGAATCAACATGGATTCCGGAAACAGCGATCGTGTGAGACCCAACTCGCTTTATTTGTTCATGAGACCCAGAAAATATTAGATACAGGCTCCCAGGTAGATGCTATTTTTCTTGACTTGCGGAAGGCGTTCGATACAGTTCCGCACTGTCGCCTGATAAACAAAGTAAGAGCCTACAAAATATCAGACCAGCTGTGTGGCTGGATTGAAGAGTTTTTAGCAAACAGAACACAGCATGTTGTTATCAATGGAGAGACGTCTACAGACGTTAAAGTACCCTCTGGCGTGCCACAGGGGAGTGTTATGGGACCATTGCTTTTCACAATATATATAAATGACCTAGTAGATAGTGTCGGAAGTTCCATGCGGCTTTTCGCGGATGATGCTGTAGTATACAGAGAAGTGCAGCGTTAGAAAATTGTAGCGAAATGCAGGAAGATCTGCAGCGGATAGGCACTTGGTGCAGGGAGTGGCAACTGACCCTTAACATAGACAAATGTAATGTATTGCGAATACATAGAAAGAAGGATCCTTTATTGTATGATTATATGATAGCGATATGATAGCGGAACAAACACTGGTAGCAGTTACTTCTGTAAAATATCTGGGAGTATGCGTGCGGAACGATTTTAAGTGGAATGATCATATAAAATTTTGTTGGTAAGGCGGGTACCAGGTTGAGATTCATTGGGAGAGTGCTTAGAAAATGTAGTCCATCAACAAAGGAGGTGGCTTACAAAACACTTGTTCGACCTATACTTGAGTATTGCTCATCAGTGTGGGATCCGTACCAGATCGGGTTGACGGAGGAGATAGAGAAGATCCAAAGAAGAGCGGCGCGTTTCGTCACAGGGTTATTTGGTAACCGTGATAGCGTTACGGAGATGTTTAATAAATTCAAGTGGCAGACTCTGCAAGAGAGGCGCTCTGCATCGCGGTGTAGCTTGCTCGCCAGGTTTCGAGAGGGTGCGTTTCTGGATGAGGTATCGAATATATTGCTTCCCCCTACTTATACCTCCCGAGGAGATCACGAATGTAAAATTAGAGAGATTAGAGCGACTGGAACAGGAAAGGGAGGTAATGACAGTGGCACGTAAAGTGCCCTCCGCCACACACCGTTGGGTGGCTTGCGGAGTATAAATGTAGATGTAGATGTAGAATCAATACGCAAAGAAGTGGGATACGGAAGTACTAAGGAATGACGAGATACGTTTGAAGTTCTCTAAAGCTATAGATACAGCAGTAAGGAATAGCGCCGTAGGCAGTACAGTTGAAGAGGAATGGACATCTTAAAAAGGGCCATCACAGAAGTTGGGAAGGAAAACATAGGTACAAAGAAGGTAGCTGCGAAGAAACCATGGGTAACAGAAGAAATACTTCAGTTGATTGATGAAAGGAGGAAGTACTAACATGTTCCGGGAAAATCAGGAATACAGAAATACAAGTCGCTGACGAATGAAATAAATAGGAAGTGCAGGGAAGCTAAGACGAAATGGCTGCAGGAAAAATGTGAAGACATCGAAAAAGATATGATTGTCGGAAGGACAGACTCAGCATACAGGAAAGTCAAATCAACCTTTGGTGACATTAAAAGCAACGGTGGTAACATTAAGAGTGCAACGGGAATTCCACTGTTAAATGCAGAGGAGAGAGCAGATAGGTGGAAAGAATACATTGAAAGCCTCTATGAGGGTGAAGATTTGTCTGATGCGATAGAAGAAGAAACAGGAGTCGATTTAGAAGAGATAGGGGATCCAGTATTAGAATCGGAATTTAAAAGAGCTTTGGAGGACTTACGGTCAAATAAGGCAGAAGGGATAGATAACATTCCATCAGAATTTCTAAAATCATTGGGGGAAGTGGCAACAAAACGACTATTCACGTTGGTGTGTAGAATATATGAGTCTGGCGACATACCATCTGTCTTTCGGAAAAGCATCATCCACACAATTCCGAAGGCGGCAAGAGCTGACAAGTGCGAGAATTATCGCACAATCAGCTTAACAGCTCATGCATCGAAGCTGCTTACAAGAATAATATACAGAAGAATGGAAAAGAAAATTGAGAATGCTCTAGGTGACGATCAGTTTGGCTTTAGGAAAAGTAAAGGGACGAGAGAGGCAATTCTGACGTTACGGCTAATAATGGAAGCGAGGCTAAAGAAAAATCAAGACACTTTCATAGGATTTGTCGACCTGGAAAAATCGTTCGACAATATAAAATGGTGCAAGCTGTTCGAGATTCTGAAAAAAGTAGGGGTAAGCTAAAGGGAGAGACGGGTCATATACAATATGTACAACAACCAAGAGGAAATAATAACAGTGGACGATCAAGAACGAAGTGCTCGTATTAAGAAGGGTGTAAGACAAGGCTGTAGCCTTTCGCCCCTACTCTTCAATCTGTACATCGAGGAAGCAATGATGGAAATAAAAGAAAGGTCCAGGAGTGGAATTAAAATACAAGGTGAAAGGATATCAATGATACGATTCGCTGATGACATTGGTATCCTGAGTGAAAGTGAAGAAGAATTAAATGATCTGCTGAACGGAATGAACAGTCTAATGAGTACACAGTATCGTTTGAGAGTAAATCGGACAAAGACGAAGGTAATGAGAAGTAGTAGAAATGAGAACAGCGAGAAACTTAACATCAGGATTGATGGTCACGAAGTAAATGAAGTTAAGGAATTCTGCTACCTAGGCAGTAAAATAACCAATGACGGACGGAGCAAGGAGGACATCAAAAGCAGACTCGCTATGGGAAAAAAGGCATTTCTGGCCAAGAGAAGTCTACTAATATCAAATACCGGCCTTAATTTGAGGAAGAAATTTCTGAGGATGTACGTCTGGAGTACAGCATTGTATGGTAGTGAAACATGGACTGTGGGAAAACCGGAACAGAAGAGAATCGAAGCATTTGAGATGTGGTGCTATAGACGAATGTTGAAAATTAGGTGGACTGATAAGGTAAGGAATGAGGAGGTTCTATGCAGAATTGGAGAGGAAAGGAATATGTGGAAAACACTGATAAGGAGAAGGGACAGGATGATAGGACATCTGCTAAGACATGAGGGAATGACTTCCATGGTACTAGAGGGAGCTGTAGAGGGCAAAAACTGTAGAGGAAGACAGAGATTGGAATACGTCAAGCAAATAATTGAGGACGTAGGTTGCAAGTGCTACTCTGAGATGAAGAGGTTAGCACAGGAAAGGAATTCGTGGCGGGCCGCATCAAACCAGTCAGTAGAATGATGACCAAAAAAAAAAAAAAAAAAAAATAGTTCTAGGGGACTGATGACCTCAGATGTTAAGTCCCATAGTGCTCAGAGCCATTTTTGACTCTGGGGAATCTAAAAGAATGCTTTTACCAGGAACACACTCTGTCTCTATCTGATCTGAAGGCCACTATACAGGAACACGCTGCTCAGATTCCACGGGAACTGCTGCGAGCAACTGTTGATCACATCATATTATGGATGCAGCATCTCATCGGCATATTCGGTGCTCATATTAAACAAACTATCTAAGCGGCAGTTAATAACAAAATCAACTTTATGTCTTTGTCACTTGTTTGTTTCTTTCTGCTCACGTACCATCCTAATCACTTACATACGAAAACATTTCTGTAATTATTTTTTCTTCGCAGCGCTAGATGTGCACCTGGTAGCTAAAACTGGAACTAATTTGCTCTAGCATAAACCAGTTCCGAATTAACGCACTAGATTATCTACGAAGTTTCGCTGTCATGCGATAATTAAAGCCCACTCTAGACCTCTGTGAGTAGGTGCACTTTAATTATAACCACCTGATATAATGAAAGGGTATGTAAAACATTCTTGGTTGTCTTGCCGCGTCAATTCGAGTAAAATCTCAAGCTTTCGACGATAGCCTCCATCGTCATCGTCAAGAGCAACTGCTGCTCTGGTGGCATTATACAGCCTGTGGACGGCTTCTGACTGGTCGGCTTGTGATTGGTCGGCGATAACGCACTGCTGTCGCAGACGGTGTGAATGTGTGCGCTGGTGGCGCCATCGCTCCCGTGGGAACGTAAACCTTGGAAGGAATGTCTCTGCTGCTTCTCCGCGTGGAGGGCTCGTTTCCCTGCACCGCTCAGATAGCATCCGCTATCACGGTTAAAGTTCTCGCTCATTCTTATTTCAACAGCGTCCTTAATAACAGAATCTCAGTATGTGGAGGTGTGAGATAAAATTTTTGTTTCATCGAACAGTATATTATGTTTCTTCATGAGGCTGTGCTCCACAATTGCCGATTTCTCCAGATCTCTATTTTTGGTACGCCGTTGGCGTTCTGCTGAGCGGTCGGTAACGGTACGAATGATCTGACTTCTATAATTGCTTCCACAATCAAAAGGGATATTATAACTTCCAGTGACCCTGAGGCCGAGACTGTCCTTAACAGGGCGCATCATCTCCTTAATTTTCTTAGGAGGACGAAAAATCGGTTTTATACCCCGTCTACCCAGGACTCTTGCTATTTTGCTGGATACAGAGCCACAAAAACGAAGAACCGCAATCAGTGTTTCATCCTGTGAGTGTGCAGCATTTCTACTTTTCATTTTCTTGGAGAACGCTGCCTTTACATCGCGTGCACCATAGCCATTCTTTCAGAACACATACTTCAGATGGTTAATTTCGGACTTCAGGTGGTCCTTGTGAGAAATAGTTTTTGCTATACATACCAACGTCGTACCGTTTCCGACCGCTGTGCAGAACACCAACGGCGGCGGAACACAGGCTCATGAACAAACATAAAATACTGTTCGATGAAACAAAAATTTTGTCCCATGCCTCCACATACTGGGATTATGTTAGGATGCTGTTGAAATATGAATGAGCGGGAAGAACTTTAACTGTGATAGCGGATACTATCTGAGCAGTGCATGGAAACGAGCGCTCCATGCAGGGAAGCAGCAGAGACATTCCTTCCAAGGTTTACGTTCCCACAGAAGCGCTGGCGCCACCGGCGCACACATTCACGCCGTCTGCGACAGCAGCATAGCCGACCAATCACAAGTCGACCAGTCAGAAGCCGTCCACGGGCTATATAAGGTCACCACAGCAGCAGTGAAGACCACACCCTCCATCTCCTTTCCCAAAGCAACTTCCACCGTCTACCCCTCCCGGATGATGAGCTTCGCCCTGACATCTACCCTTCCTACCAACTCTAACCCCATCTTCCTGCCTCCTCCTCAGGGCTCCCTCTCCTCCCCCTCCATCCTTCTGAGCGGCTTCCCCCTCCTACTCCCCCTCCCTCGCTTGTGCCCCCTTTCAGTGTATCTGCACTCCCTCCTGCCCTGTCTACCCTCTTCATCTCCCACCCCACGTTTCTCCTGCCTCTTCGTGTACCCGCTGACGCCCCTATTCTCTTCATCCCACCGCTTCCCCTGCTGCCCCTTGCTCTCCCCTCCTTTTCCATCCTCTCTGACCAGTCCCTCGGCAGGTCCCACCTGGCAGTTTTATTCTTCGCCGTGTGCGCCACAAGTGGGTTTTAAGTGTGTTGTTCTGGAGTGTTTTTAATACTGTGGCCGACTTTTAACTGCCGGCCGAAGTGGCCGTGTGGTTAAAGGCGCTGCAGTCTGGAACCGCAAGACCGCTACGGTCGCAGGTTCGAATCCTGCCTCGGGCATGGATGTTTGTGATGTCCTTAGGTTAGTTAGGTTTAACTAGTTCTAAGTTCTAGGGGACTAATAACCTCAGCAGTTGAGTCCCATAGTGCTCAGAGCCATTTGAACCATTTTTTTTTTTTTTTACTTTTAACCTGTGCATGTCCATTCAGTGTCTTCTCTGTGTTTTAAGAATCGCCAACTGTGTTTTTTAACTTTCTGGTGACTTTTTTTAACCGTCCCCCATGAATGTCTCCATGTCAGTCTATTTTTACCTCCATTTTCTCCCTTTACTCTGTTTTATGTTCCCCCTTTTTTTTATCGCATTATGTATGTAACGGCCGCAGCTCGTGGTCTCGCAGTAGCGTTCTCGCTGCCCGATCACGGGGTCCCGGTTTCGATTCCCGGCGGGGTCAGGGATTTTTCCTACCTCGAGATGACTGGGTGTTGTTGTGTCGTCTTCATCATCATCATTCATCCCCATTACGGTCGGAGGAAGGCAATGGCAAACCATTTCCACTAGGACCTTGCCTAGTAAGGCGGCGCAGATCTCCCGCGTCGCTCCCTTACGCTCTCTAAAAGGAGTATGAGACCCATCACCATCATCATGTATGTAACATTTTATTCTTATTTTAGTTGTCATGTCACTCAGCTGAAGGGTGGTGGATTGTGCCGCTGACAGCCCTCCCCTGCCCATATGGAGCAGGGGAATGATATCACAATAAAGAAAAAACAAAAAAAGGCAGTGAAGACAGGCAGTGGCTCTTGACGATGGCGTTTGAGGCTATCGTCGAAAGCTTGAGATTTTATCCCGAATTGACGCGGCCAGCAAGCCGAGAATGTTTTACATATAAGTGCCTTCGCAAAAGACTTCATTCTCATAATGAAAGGATGTTCTTTCTTTGTCCCTTGCCTCACTGTGATGAATAGTTGTGTGAGTGAACTTACAGTGTTTACAGCCCGTAGTATTTCCAGATCCTGAGATGTAAACGGGAAACA
Organism: Schistocerca nitens; assembly: GCF_023898315.1. Taxonomy (NCBI): domain Eukaryota; kingdom Metazoa; phylum Arthropoda; class Insecta; order Orthoptera; family Acrididae; genus Schistocerca; species Schistocerca nitens. The sequence continues at coordinate 134,969,308 of NC_064622.1, read as the reverse complement.
TGTGAGGCCTCGATAGGTCGCTGGAGGGAGTTGGAACATCTGCACACACTGGTCACCTAATTCCAGTAAATTACTGGGATGGGCGTGATGAATACTGACGCCACATTCGAGCACATCGCAGAAGGTTTCGATTGGGTTTAGATGTGGCGATTTGGGGGATCTAGTACATCAATCTCAACTTGTCACAGTATTCCTCGAAGAACTCCATCAAGCTCCTGACCTTGTGATATGGTGCACTAGTTTGCCGAAAAATGCCACTGCCATCGGGGAACACGGTCGTTATGAAAGGGTGTATATGGTCTGCAACAATGTACGATACTTCTCGACCATCATAGTACCTTGCACGAACTCTACTGGATATAGGATGCCCACGTGATTGTTTCCCAGAGCTTAATGGCGCCACCAGCTTGTCTCCATCCCACATTACAAATATCAAGGAGCTGTTCCTCTGGAAAATGACGGATTCGTGCCTCCCATCGGCGTGATGAAGAAATTACTGGGATTCATCAGACCATGCAACGCTCTGCCACTGCGCCAACGACCAGTGTCGATGGTCACATACCCATTTCAGTCGTAGTTGCCGATGTCGTGGTGTTAACATTGGCACACGCAGGGATCGTCAGCTGGGAAGGTGCATCATTAGTAGTGTTCGGTGCACTGTGTGTTCAGACAGACTTGTATTCTGCCCAGTATTAAAATCTGACATTAGTTCCGGCACAGTTCGCCGCCAGTACTGTTTTCCACACTGTCCATCCTAAAATCGTTCAAATGGCTCTAAGCACTATGAGACTTAACATCCGAGGTCATGAGCCCCTAGACTTAGAACTACTTAAACCTAACTAACCTAAGGACATCACACACATCCATGCCCGAGGCAGGATTCGAACCAGCAACCGCAGCAGCCGCGTCGTTCTGGACTGAAGCGCCTAGAACCGCTCGGCTACAGCGGCCGGCCTGTCCAGCCTACCTCGTACGACATCTGTAATGAGTGATGGGCGGCCAACCCCACGACTTCTGGACATAGTTTCATCTTGGTTTAGCCATGTGTTGAAGACACTCACCACACCACTCCGAACACCCGACAAGTCGTGCAGTTTCCGAAATGCTCGTGCCGAGCCTCCAAGCCATGACAACCTACCCTCTCTCAAACTATGTAGATCGCTCGTCTTCTCCATTCCAAACACAGATAGCATTCACACTGATACTACATGCACGGTGCGCGTGTGTGACAAGCTGTCGTTCCTCGCCAGGTGACGCTGCTATCGCCTGGACGGGTTACATCAACAGTAGGTCGGCGGTCATAATGTTCTGTCTGAGCAGTGCATGTCTTTGATGGTGGTGGTGGCATCTTGCAGCACGATAACTATCGGTTTCACAAGGCCAGAATTATGGTGGTTTATAACAGCTATCTCGCGTTAATTTATTGCCCACTAAATTCAACTGATCTGAATCCGGTGGAACAGGTTTGGTACGCTACTGGGCCCAGATCCGCGTCCTCGAACCAGCGGCCCCTAATTTACGGCATTTTGTTAGACATTTGGTGCCACATACCTCCGGAAACCATCCAAGGTCTTGTTCAGCCCAAGTCACGAATAATCGCTGCTGTATTGGGTCCCAAACGTGGACTAACACGCTATTTCAATCAAGGCAATACCAATCGCCGTTATATAGGTTTATTTCTAGGCAACCGGTTTCGACCTTACACCAAGTCATCTTCAGGCCTAAACTGTGGTGGATATGACAGAACAATAATTACGTACTGAAATACAGAGCATATTGACAAAATGAATCAAGTGTTGCATATTACTTTACGTAATAAGAATTATACAGTGAATGTTGTATCAGAGCAAAAAATCATATTAAAATACAGAGCGTATTCCTTAAAAGCTGCAAGTGTTGGATGTAAATTTTCTTAATTAAAAGAACTTAGTCTTAATAAACTCCATAATACACGGAAAATACATTATTCTGTTATATCCTCCACAGTTTTTTAAGGCCTGAAGATGACGTAGCGTAACGTCGAAAACGGTTGCCTAGAAATAAAACTATTTAACAGCGATTAGTATTGTCTTTATTGAGCATTGAACAGCCGTAGTCACTTACTCCACCGGAAGGTGGAGTTACAAACATGCTACTTAGCAGGTGGCAGTGGCTCACCATTCTACCGTACCACTGTCCCTGAAGCAGAAGGGACTGGGCTGGACCCACGGAGCGGTATGGTCCGACAATGAGAGCAGAACCGTACTAGGGGTCTCCCCACGGCAATTAGGGGCGGGGCGTAACGTCAGTGTTGACGTAGATGTCCGGTGACGGGCACGTGGCGGCCGCGTGGCGGGCGCTCCAGTCCCAGCCCTCTCTGAGGGGGTTCCCCGCCGCGAGAGCTCGCCGCTGGAACTCCAGTAGCGAGCGACACCACGTGAGATGAAGTGAGGTGGGCTACACAGCACAGCAGGCTGCTGTTAGTTACAGGTGGCCACTATGATACTTTCATCCTGTCTCTACCTGTGCCACGTATTTATTTTTTGCTTATATAGCCTGACCAAAAAAATGTGTATGAATTCCTAAGGGACCAAACGTCTGAGATCATCGGACCCTAGACTTACACGCTACTTCAAGTAACTTATGCCAGTAACTTCTACCAGTCGTAAAAGGCGACGAAAAGAAAAAACCACTACTGGGGCTAACCCCCCCCCCCCCCCCTTTTAGTGTGATTAGTTGGTTCAGGACAGAACTAATGAAGCCTCGGACAAGCGCTGTCACGGTCGGGGACGACGCTTGAACCCTATGCCCGTCCACAATGGTAACGACACTGCTAGCCACACGGAAAATGATTTAAATCCAAACAGAGGTGTTTTGCAGGACATGCTTCCTGCAACCACTCTAGAAGGAAAACAAAGACAGAGGATGAGATGGTCAGATGAAGTTAACCGACACCTCATGTTCTGTTATTACCAAGCAACAAACCTAGGAACCAACACAACTGGATACAGATCACAAGTATACACAACATTTATTACGAGATACCCAGAATTAAAATTTTTAACAGAACAACGACTAGCTGATCAGATCCGTGTAATAATCAAAAATAACAGGATACCCTAGTCAGAATTAGAAAACATCAAATAACAAGTACAACAAATACTGGAACAAAATACTGTGTAATCAGTAGAAGAAGAAAGTACAATAATGGACTCAAACATCCCAGAGCAAACAAACAAAGAACACGCATCAATTAAACAATCAGAGTAAAACGAAATCTTAAGACAGCCACCAGAACAAGCACAAATAGAACACGAAGTGACACACATGTTAGATATAGAAGAAAAATTTCAGCTGACATATATAGAATACAAAGACACAAATACATGCATAGACCACCAAATAACCCACAAGTCAAAACAACAATAACAACTATCAACACAATCATACACAACAAAATAAATGAAAATACAACTATGGAAGAGTTACAACTACTGGTTTATATAGGAGCACTCACTACACTAAATATACACACTAGGCAGAGATCAGAACCAACCAACACACAGAAGAAACCCACAAAACCAGCATGGCAACACAGGCTACAGATCAGAATAGAAAAACTGAGAAAAGACATTGGACAGCTAACACAATTTATAAGAAATGAAATATCAGACAAAAAACGAAAAAGGTTAGGTAAAATCTCACAACAAGAAGTGATAGAGCAATAAAATGAAAAGAAGCAGAAATTACAAGCATTGGCCAAACGACTTAGAAGATACAAAAAATTTGAAAATCGAAGGAAACAAAACCAAACATTCAACACAAACCAAAAGAAATTTTATGAGACAATAGATAACACACACATTAAAGTAGACAACCCACCAAACATAAGAGACATGGAACACTTCTGGAGCAACATATGGTCAAACCCGGTACAGCGTAACAGGCATGCACAGTGGATACAAGCAGAAACAGACGCATACAAGATGATTCCATAAATGCCTGAAGTGATAATTTTGCAACATGAAGTCACCCAAGAAATTAATTCTACTCCCAATTGGAAAGACCCTGGAAAAGATAAAATAGCAAATTTCTGGCTAAAGAAGTTCCTCAACACATTCACATCTAACTAAATTATTTAACAGTTACATTGCAGACACATACACATTCCCTGATACAGTTACACATGGAATAACTTATCTGAAAGCTAAAGATCAAGCAGACACAGCAAACCCAGCTAAATATCGCCCCACAACATGCCTACCAACAATATACAAAATATTAATTTCAGTAATTACACAGAAATTAATGACACATACAACACAGAACAAAATTATAAATGAAGAGCAAAAAGGCTGTTGCAAAGGAGCACAAGGATGTAAAGAGCAACTGATAATAGATGCAGGGGTGACATATCAAGCTAAAACTAAACAAAGGTCGCTACACTACGCATACATTGATTACCAAAAAGCTTTTGATGGCGTACCCCACTCATGGTTACAACAAATATTGGAAATATACAAAGTAGATCCGAAATTGATACAGTTCCTAAACATAATAATGAAAAATTGGAAAACCACACTTAATATCCAAACAAATTCAATAATATCACATCACAGCCAATACAGATTAAGCGTGGAATATACCAAGGAGACTCATTAAGTCCTTTCTGGTTCTGCCTTGCTCTGAACCCACTATCCAACATGCTAAATAATACAAATTATAGATACAATATTACTGGAACATACCAACATAAAATCACACATTTGCTATACATGGATGATCTAAAACTACTGGCAGCAACAAATCAACAACTCAGCCAATTACTAAAGGTAACAGAAGTATTCAGCAATAATATAAATATGGCTTTTGGAACAGACAAATGTAAGAAAAATAGCATAGTCAAGGGAAAACACACTAAACAAGAAAATTATGTATTGGATAACAACAGCGACTGCATAGAAGCGATGGAAAAAACAGATGCCTATAAATATTTAGGATACAGACAAAAAATAGGAATAGATAATACAAATATTAAAGAAGAACTAAAAGAAAAATATAGACAAAGACTAACCAAAATACTGAAAACAGAATTGACAGCAAGAAACAAGACAAAAGCTATAAATACTTATGCTATACCAATATTGACCAACTCATTTGGAGTAGTGAAATGGAGTAACACAGACCTAGAAGCACTCAACACACTTACACGATCACAATGCCACAAATATAGAATACATCACATACATTCAGCAACAGAAAGATTCACATTAAGCAGAAAGGAAGAAGGAAGGGTATTTATCGGCATAAAAAACCTACATTATGGACAGGTAGACAATTTAAGAAAATTCTTTATAGAGCGAGCAGAAACTAGCAAAATACACAAAGCAATCACTCATATAAATACATCGGCTACACCACTGCAATTTCATAACCACTTCTACAACCCTTTAGAGCACATAACATCAACAGATACGAAGAAAGTAAATTGGAAAAAGAAAACACTACATGGCAAGCACCCGTATCATCTAACACAGCCACACATCGATCAAGACACGTCCAACACATGGCTAAGAAAAGGCAATATATACAGTGAGACGGAAGGATTCATGATTGCAATACAGGATCAAACAATAAACACCAGATATTACAGCAAGCATATTATTAAAGATCCCAATACCACAACAGATAAATGCATACTTAGCAAACAACAAATAGAAACAGTAGATCACATCACAAGCGGATGTACAATACTAGCAAATACAGAATACCCCAGAAGACATGATAATGTAGCAAAAATAATACATCAACAACTTGCCATACAACATAGTCTAATAAAACAACATGTTCCCACATACAAGTATGCACCACATAATGTACTGGAGAATGATGAATGCAAATTATACTGGAACACCACATAACAAACCTGACATCCTACTCACCAATAAAAAGAAGAAATTAACACGACTAATCGAAATATCCATACCCAATACAATAAATATACAGAAGAAAACAGGAGAAAAAATTGAAAAATGCATCCAACTGGCTGAGGAAGTCAAGGACATGTGGCATCAGGATAAAGTTGACATTATACCAATTATACTATCAACTACAGGAGTCATACCACACAATATCCACCAGTATATCAACGCAATACAGCTACATCCAAACGTATATATACAACTACAGAAATCTGTAATTATTGATACATGTTCAATTACCCGAAAGTTCCTAAACGCAATGTAACATATACCGTACAGTTAAAAGGAAGTCACGATTGATCAAGGTCCGCGTCACTTTCCATTTTTAACCAGACATAACATCTGAGAAAGAAAAGAATAATAATAATAACAATGAAAATAATAGTTAACACTAATAATAATGAAGAGGATTAAGAATGATATACAGGGGGCGGGCAAAATAATATGAACACCTGACAAATACACAATATTTACTTATTGATAAGGAGATGGGCCACAATTGGCTTTGAGAACAGCTGCAGCTCTTCGCCGAATACACTACAGGCCATTAAAATTGCTACACCAAGAAGAAATGCAGATGATAAACGGGTATTCATTGGACAAATATATTATACTCGAACTGACATGTGATTACATTTTCACGCAGTTTTGGTGCATAGATCCTGAGAAATCAGTACCCAGAACAACCACCTATGGCCGTAATAATGGCCATCACACGCCTGGGCATTGAGTCAAACAGAGCTTGGATGGCGTGTACAGGTACAGCTGCCCATGCAGCTTCGACGCGACACCACAGTTCATCAAGAGTAGTGACTGGCGTATTCTGACGAGCCAGTTGCTCGGCCACCATAGACCAGACGTTTTCAATTGCGGAGAGATCTGGAGAATATGCTGGCCAGGGCAGCAGTCCAACATTTTCTGTATCCAGAAAGGCCCTTACAGGACCTGCAACATGCGGTCGTGCATTATCCTGCTGAAATATAGGGTTTCGCAGGGATCGAATGAAGGGTAGAACCACGGGTCGTAACACATCTGAAACGTAACGTCCACTGTTCAAAGTGGCGTCAATGCGAACAAGAGGTGACCGAGACGTGTAACCAATGGTACCCCATACCATCACGCCGGGTGATACGCCAGTATGGTGATGACGAATACACGCTTACAATGTGCGTTCACCGCGATGTCGCCAAACACGGACGCGACCATCATGTTGCTGTTAAAAGAACCTGGATTCATCCGAAGAAATGACGTTGTGGCATTCGTGCACCCAGGTTCGTCGTTGAGTACACCATCGCAGGCGCTCCCGTCTGTGATGCAGCGTCAATGGTAACCGCAGCCACGGTCTCCGAGCTGATAGTCCATGCTGCTGCAAACGTCGTAGAACTGTTCGTGCAGATGGTTGTTGTCTTGCAAACGTCTCCATCTGTTGACTCACGAATCGAGACGTGGCTGCACGATCCGTTACAGCCATGCGGATAAAATGCCTGTCATTTCGACTGTTAGTGACACGAGGCCGTTGGGATGCAGCACGGCGTTCCGTATTACCCTCCTGAGCCCACCGATTCCATATTCTGCTAACAGTCAGTGGATCTCGACCAACACGAGCAGCAATGTCGCGATACGATAAACCGCAATCGCGATAGGCTACAATCCGACCTTTATCAAAGTCGGAAACGTGATGGTACGCATTTCTCCTCCTTACACGAGGCATCACAACAACGTTTCACCAGGCAACGCCGGTCAACTGCTGTTTCTGTATGAGAAATCGGTTGGAAACTTTCCTCATGTCAGCACGTTGTAGGTGTCGCCACCGGCGCCAACCTTGTGTGAATGCTCTGAAAAGCTAATCATTTGCATATCACAGCATCTTCTTCCTGTCTGTAGCACGTCATCCTCGTATTGTAGCAATTGTAATGGCCAGTAGTGTAGATTCTCTCATTCTTTTACCAAAATAAGCGGCAACTGTATAAACGATGTTGGGGCTGCAAATCTGGTCCTCGGTCTATGCTGTAAAACTCCCCATAAATTTTCAATGGTGTTGAGATCTGGTTATTGTGCTGGCCAGGGAAGACGTTTGATGATATTATGATGCTCCACAAAAGATACCTGAACCGTTTTGGGTGTGTGTATGGACGTATTATCATCTTGGAGTATGGCAATGTTCTGCAGCAATATGCTAGTCATACTAAGCATTTCATTGTCGAGGATGTCGAGATATTCATTCGCACTAATCCGGACAGTGAGGGAAATTGTAGGACCAGCTGAATACCACGACGTAACCGGCCAAAGCGTTACATAATTTCCCTTATGCTTGACCGTAGGAAGGAGCCATTCCGGATCGTTGCCTTCTTTTTTGGTGGTATCTATACACAGGCCCAGCAGTTTGTGGGAAACAACGTAAACGATGGTGCAGCGGACCATACCACATTCTTCCATTCATCAAGCGTCCAGGTTTTATGATCGTGGCGCTACTTCTTTCACAGCATTGCTTTGGCTTCCGACAGTAAGGGTTTCGCAATGATAGCCCTTCCTTTAATGTTAGCCTTGTGAGGTTCCCGCAGTACCGCTTTTGTCGACACAGCATCACTCAAGTGAGTGTTGAGTTCTGCAGTTACTTTTACTGCAGTAGTTTTGTGTTCTCTGGTCACAATTTTTTTGAACTCTCGTCGGTCACAGGGAGCTACTTTCGACTTTTCCTCCACTAGTTCTCTTGGCTAACGATGTTTTACCATGTTTCGTGTATCCTGTCATTACCGTGGATACTGTCGCTCGTGAAACGTTAAACAATTCAGCCCTTTTCGTGTCAGTTACACTACCGGGTTGCCCTTTTTGAATGTCTGAGAGATGGCTTGTGTTCACTGTTGCAGAACAAAGTGTAAAGTACACTGGAAGGTAACCTCCAAGACTTGCCACGTCAGCTGTGCACTGCAGCCGTGTCGCAGTATTTACACGTATGCAGTGGTGCCAACTTGCAACAAGATATACTACATTGCATGGTACTCATTTTGTCCAACCCCTGCAGATACGTTTAGCACACTTGAATAAATGTTTTGTGTTATAGAAGCGGAAGGGATACGGAAAGAGGAGAAGATTGAAATGACAGTGACTGTTAGGAATGAACAGAATTTAAATAAAGAAATCTGATAACTTGGTGGATTGAAAAGTTTTGGGGACGGGAAATGACAAGGTTGGAGGACTTTACTTTGTTGAGAACGGCTATTTCTGCTGTGCTGTTCAGGTAGTAGTAAAAGAGTTTAAGATAAAGAGGACGGAGTGAAGCTACTGAAAATACGGTAGAGAAAACATAGAATATGATACGCTCTACGCCTGTCAAAACGCAGCCACGATTGTTGTCCTTAGGGAGGGGTGACATCTTACAATGCCAGTTCCAACCTGTGTGAGCTTTCGTACGAAAGTCGTTGGAGAATAGCATCACCTTACTCAAGTTTGGGAGTACTGGTGACTCTACGGGGTCCTTATTAAGTTCGAAAGGATATACTTTTTTATGTTTCTGTAGTGAATGAAGTGATGCTGACACCTTCTTACAGACTTTAATTGAGTATTCAGTCCAGTCTAAGTGGTGGTTCACAGTTAACTCCAAGTTCTTTGCAGGTGTGGAAAAGTTTATTTTTGTGCCGTTTAGGATTAAGCGTGGAAGAGATTCTCTGATCTGCGGGGTAATAATTCTTCTGTGAGCGACTAAGATTGTCTGCATTTTACGTAGGTTAAATTAAAAACCTTTGTTCTGCGCCCACTCGTATAAGACAAGTAAGTCAACTTTTAGATATTATATTGGATGGCTGTGCGCAAGTTTGTTGGACTTTCACTTAGCTATAAGTGAAGGTTTTCAGCGTGTGTGTGATATTTGCAGTGGCTCCTACACCAAAAAATTATCAACTGCTGAAATAGGAGATGCAACACTGTGAAATATCGTATGGGATGAAACATTATGACACGAAATATCCGAGAAATTATCATGGGGATAGGTGGATGTTTACCTCAAAAGAAAGGAGTGCAGAATAAATGAATCATCATAAAATACACTCCCGGAAATTGAAATAAGAACACCGTGAATTCATTGTCCCAGGAAGGGGAAACTTTATTGACACATTCCTGGGGTCAGATACATCACATGATCACACTGACAGAACCACAGGCACATAGACACAGGCAACAGAGCATGCACAATGTCGGCACTAGTACAGTGTATATCCACCTTTCGCAGCAATGCAGGCTGCTATTCTCCCATGGAGACGATCGTAGAGATGCTGGATGTAGTCCTGTGGAACGGCTTGCCATGCCATTTCCACCTGGCGCCTCAGTTGGACCAGCGTTCGTGCTGGACGTGCAGACCGCGTGAGACGACGCTTCATCCAGTCCCAAACATGCTCAATGGGGGACAGATCCGGAGATCTTGCTGGCCAGGGTAGTTGACTTACACCTTCTAGAGCACGTTGGGTGGCACGGGATACATGCGGACGTGCATTGTCCTGTTGGAACAGCACGTTCCCTTGCCGGTCTAGGAATGGTAGAACGATGGGTTCGATGACGGTTTGGATGTACCGTGCACTATTCAGTGTCCCCTCGACGATCACCAGTGGTGTACGGCCAGTGTAGGAGATCGCTCCCCACACCATGATGCCGGGTGTTGGCCCTGTGTGCCTCGGTCGTATGCAGTCCTGATTGTGGCGCTCACCTGCACGGCGCCAAACACGCATACGACCAAGGCAGAAGCGACTCTCATCGCTGAAGACGACACGTCTCCATTCGTCCCTCCATTCACGCCTGTCGCGACACCACTGGAGGCGGGCTGCACGATGTTGGGGCGTGAGCGGAAGACGGCCTAACGGTGTGCGGGACCGTAGCCCAGCTTCATGGAGACGGTTGCGAATGGTCCTCGCCGATACCCCAGGAGCAACAGTGTCCCTAATTTGCTGGGAAGTGGCGGTGCGGTCCCCTACGGCACTGCGTAGGATCCTACGGTCTTGGCGTGCATCCGTGCGTCGCTGCGGTCCGGTCCCAGGTCGACGGGCACGTGCACCTTCCGCCGACCACTGGCGACAACATCGATGTACTGTGGAGACCTCACGCCCCACGTGTTGAGCAATTCGGCGGTACGTCCACCCGGCCTCCCGCATGCCCACTGTACGCCCTCGAAGTCCGTCAACTGCACATACGGTTCACGTCCACGCTGTCGCGGCATGCTACCAGTGTTAAAGACTGCGATGGAGCTCCGTATGCCACGGCAAACTGGCTGACACTGACGGCAGCGGTGCACAAATGCTGCGCAGCTAGCGCCATTCGACGGCCAACACCGCGGTTCCTGGTGTGTCCGCTGTGCCGTGCGTGTGATCATTGCTTGTACAGCCATCTCGCAGTGTCCGGAGCAAGTATGGTGGGTCTGACACACCGGTGTCAATGTGTTCTTTTTTCAATTTCCAGGAGTGTATTATTACATAAATAACAAACTTGGGTGGTGAAGTAAGGGATGAAATAATATATAGTATTATATGGGGTGGCACACTGTGGCACAGAACAGGCGAGAAGGTCTCAAGAAAATAGTTGGATACTTTTTTCCTACAAAGGAAAGAGTGGAGAATGAGTGAAACACCATAAAAAGTTACCGTAATTGTATGAAAATCACGAGCCTGCAACTTAAACTTCTTGTCACATTATTTCTCAAAAACTGGTGCTCGAGGACCAATTTGTAATGGTGAATCTATTTTTTTCCTTTTTTTAAGTTAGGATTTTTTGCAAAATATGATCTCATATTTTAAAGATGTAATTAACTGAAACACAAATATTAAAATTTTAATCCAAGTCATATGTTTTCTTTTATTTCTTTAGGTGTACATTAAAATTACCATTAACCGTTCTCTTAGTCATGTTATGGGCCTGTGTTCATTTAACTTTCAAACTTTTTTTCTTTTTTCATTTCGTCACAGACCGTCGCCTTCACTGTCTCTCTTCAACAGCTAAGAGTAACCGGCTGTCCCTCCTCGTACCTCTTCTGAGAGTGTGAAGTGGACTTTTACATTTATGTACAATACAACTTCTTGCAATTCTCCATCATGCATTTCACACTGTTCTAGAAATCTGAATGTTTCTATTCCCTAGAAAATGTTTAGCAACCGCTCTGCAGGCAGTCCATGTACCCTTTCTATAACTTTCGTCTTATTATCAAATTATTGATGCTTCACCAGTCTGTGAATTTGAGGACCAATAAAAATTATAGCTTTCAGTTTTTCTGATGAAGGTAAAATTCACAGAAAGATAATTAATGCAAGAGCCCTTACAAACTGTATCAAGTTCTGTTTAATATGTAGTGGTGCAAGCCATACTTTTTGTGGTCTACACGGGTTTCATGTAAGATTTTTTAGTCCTAGACACAAAATGTCTCCCACTATATCTAGGCTGAGCCTCTGCATTTCCGTTTTCAGAATTTCCTGCTTCCAGACCTCGTTCAAGCATCTGACAATTTGCGCTCCAATTCTTTGAATGTCACTTTCGTTGGTTATTTCATCTTTTTGTTATGGTTACCTCTTCGTTGGCAGTCCTGTCTTTGACATCCGAATGAGGACTAATCTGGAATCACTTGTCCATGGGGAATCATCATGACAATATTCCTTTTCGGGCCACGTCCTTATGATATATATTACATGTATCAAATGCAGTGGCTTCCATGCCTTCTACGTCCTTATGTCGTAATCATTACTGTTTCTTCCGCCTTTTAGGAATAGTTTCCGGCCCCAAGGGCAATGTAAAATGAATTGCCCACTGAACAAGGAGATCAACTAATCACTCAGCCATATCACATAATTTATAATAGATATTTAACTGAAAATTATTTACGTTGCTGTGGTGTGAACAAATTGAGCATCTTCTGAAGCATAAATATACGAGGTGTCTTCAAAGAGTAAGTTACACATTATTATGGCAGGCCAAGTATCTTTTACTCTTCAAAGTGATACAGATACACAACACTACTTTTCAATGATGTCATCAAGTCCTTGTAAAACGGTCAGTACTTTCTAGCAATAATTCAATGCCTCGATGACAGAAAACCATATGGACCCATTTGAGAACCGCTGGTTGAATGTCTTCATCATGGGAAAATCTTTTTCTCTCATATATGGTATTTCAGCTCACCGAAAAGATGAAAAAATGAAATGATGTGTGACAGCGGCCTCCCGGCAGGTAGACCTGATCGCCTGGTGCAGGTCTTTCGAGGTGACGCCACTTCGGTGACTTGTGCATCAATGAGGAAGAAATGATGATGAAGACGACACAAACACCCAGTCCTTGAGTGGAGAAAATCTCCAATGCAGCCGGTAATCGAACCAGGGCCACCTGGCATGACAAGCTAGCACATGTCTGCTCAGCTACTGTAGTGGACTACTGAAAAGAAGTGAATAACATGGTGCAAGATCTGGACTTGGGGGCCCAAAACCAATGACTGTGTTCTGTTGCCATTTTCTATGCATTGTTTCCTGTATGAACAGGATCTAAGGCTCATACTGTTTCTGGTGCAGACTCAAACCCTGCATGGGCAAATCTTGCTTTAATTCTGTAGGTAGCACTACATTTTCCGTAGGTTGTGTGCTGTGAGTAGCAGGGCAAAGCCAGTATCAGTGCACTTTGTTAGTGTGTGTTGCATGCATTCAGGGGCAAACTTTATTAATTTATGACCCCTTCCCCTTAACCTATTGTTCTGTTAATTGGTTTATGACCCTCTGGGGGTTGTTTTATGACCCCATGGGGATGACCTGACCCTCTAAGAAACCACCCTCCCACCCTTATTCCTCCTCCTCCTCCCCTGGCCCTCTGGGAAATCCACCAATACAAGCACACCTTTGATATAAAATTAATTGATTAATTAATGAAGTCAATAAATTAAATAACCCATCCCCTCTGGGAAATCCCCCAGTGCTCTCCTCCACCATCTGGAAATTGTGTGAAAAGGATTAGGTCTGTGCTGGAGAGGAAGGATCTCACTATAGGAAATTCAAATCAATATCAATTACATAGCAAAGGATATACTGTTTCTTTATAAAATTCAATTCGCAGAGATTGGCTCTCTCCTTTGTTTGGTGGGAAAAGTTCACCATTCCCTTCTGTTTCAGAAGATACAGTTGTTGTATAATAACTGAGAAGAAGTAACTAAATAGATTGCTTTTTTATCCAATTGCACAAGGAATACCAACATGAAGTCAATGTTAACACAACTCACCACATGTAACTTTATTGTTAAAAATATTTTCATCCTATATTCACACCAGCTGCAGGTAAGACATGCCAGTCAGTTCATGCACTCCAACACACACTGCACCATACCACATGTGTCAGAATGTCAGAATCATTTGAGTCCAAGATACTCAACTGGGAGGCGCGGTCACTCACAGAGGAATGCATGATATCTGATATTGGTTTCCTTTGAAATTTGCATAGATGAGTTTGGATATTTGGGAAGCAAAATAATGGATGATGGTCGAAGTATAGAGGATATAAAATCTATACTGGCGATGGCAAGGAAAGCGTTTGTGAAGAAGAGAAAGTTTTTAGCATTGAGTATAGATTTAAGTGTCAGGAAGTCTTTTCTGAAAGCATTTATATGGAGTGTAGGTATGTATGGAAGTGAAACATGGATGATAAACAGTGTAGAGAAGAAGAGAACAGAAGCTTTGGAAATGTGATGCTCCAGAATAGTGCTGAAGATTCTATTGGTAGATCATGTAACTAACGAGGAGGTAATAATAGAACTGGAGAGAAGAGGAATTTGGGGCACAACTTGACTAGAAAGAAGGGATTAGTTGGTAGGACATTTTCTGAGGTGTCAAGGGATCACCGATTTGGACAGGAGGGAAGAATGGAGGGAGACCAAGAGATGAATACACTAAGCAGGATCAGGAGGACGTAGGGTGCAGTAGTTACTTGGAGATGAACAAGCTTGCACAGGATAGATTGGCATGGAGAGCTGCATCAAACTAGTCTCTGGACTGAAGATCACAACAACAACCATACTCACTTCCTATTTTTTCCCAAACACACACCTTCCACACAAGGTCAGTGGAATCAGATGCTCTATGTGCTCGCCCTGCAAGGTAGATACCGACTGAGCTAGTTCACAATGCCAGCACTAGAGAATGTCCCAACCCAACCCTCACCCCTCCATCCCCACCCCGCCCAGAAAAAATTGGCAGGAAAAATACTCACTCTATGCTGGAGAGGAAGGGTCTCATGACACTAAATTCAAATCAATGTCAATAATATATTGATGCATATTATGTAATCAGTTTGCAGGATACAGGGTTCCCCCACTTTGGTAGAGCTCACGTCTGCACGCCTCCACCCCCTTTTCCCACGATGTAATAACTGTAACCGCCAAGGAATGGAATGAAGTGGGATGTAGTAGCTGCCTTTTGGGGTTTTCCGCAAATGTGTCTGTCGTCTGGGCGCCGCCACGGACGTCAAAAACCACCCAGTGTCCCAACCATCGATCACGATAGTAAATAATATCGACCAAGGACAGGATGTCGGCCTCCTTTGATCCCATGAACCTTAGCAAAGCTTTAGGTGGCAGCAACTCTTTGATATTGATACCCGATAAATTCCTGTTGAAACGCTCTCTCTCCCTCTCTCTCTCTCTCTCTCTCTTTCTCTTTCTCTTTCAAGCTGCTGTTTCCTGTCCAAAAAGCATCTGTCATGTGCCACACTAACCCATCTCATATTCTGAACAAAGTGAATACCTGTAAATCACCAGCTGTGGATGTCTTGGAAATATTCCCTCACTCTATCAGACTGATTGACTAATTAATTAAATCAGGACAGAATTGGTATATCTGGTGGGATTCGAGCCTCCAACTGCCCGGTTTCCAAACACTTCTGTACTTCCCCCCCCCCCCCCCTGCCTCCTGTTGGTGATACTGGCACAGTTACATCGATTGGTAGAAAGTCCATTACATTGGAGGAAGCTGAAAATTTCAAATTTCAACTCAACTGTGAGCTATGTCCTTAAACAGTCTGTAGAGAAGTTGGATTGATGTGTGTACTCGCAGTACCACTATTGAAAACAATGAATTGACCAATCGGGAATTTGATGTCTTGATTTGAATTTGTGCTGTATAAAACGATAATTGGAATTTCAATTTTCGGCGAGAATTCATATTGTCATAGCTGCACAATTCCCGACCGCTCCATGTCTGTCAAGTGTATTTTATAAAGCACTATATAATGCCTAAGGTTGTTCTCTCAACTACACCAGAACAAAGAAGGAGGAGGAACGGGTCTACCACATGATAGCGTAGAACAACAACAAATACCACTATATACAGAGTGCAATGCGATGTATTGAGAAGCACTAAACCTTGATCCTATCAGTTGTCATGGCTAGATGCCCGAAATCGCTGGAAACACATACGTACAGCCCACTCATCTCCCAGACGTCGACATGCAGTGCACCCATTCCCTCATAAACTGCCAGCGCCAACGCTTAGAGGTAGGAGAAAACTGCCGCCATGACCATAGTCACAATCGTGGATGTGTGTGTCTGCTGAAGTTCACCACCTTGGCCATGGAGGCCTCCTGGGGATGATTGGAGTGATAGAAATCCGAATGTTACCAATATATCCAGCGCCAACACTTGGCAATGACCGATATTGAATCACTCAATTGTCCATAGAGAATACATGAACCACAGCAGACAGTCCAATGCATACTGTTTACTAGTTGACTATTCAGCTATCCATAAGGTATCACAAATGTCACTTCCGGGACTTGTCCCTGCAGCTGCAGGGAAGAACCGACTACACAGAAGGCCGGAAATTTACTATATAGCAATCTTAAGCTGGAAATGTCAATTCGTTCTGGCCACCAGCTACCTACACCACACACCTGGACAGCCAGCACAGTCGTCCTAGGAAACAAGCGACATATTTATCACTGTAATTACAATTAAATATTACGATTGCAGCCCCAATCTGGTAACATTCGACACTGAGGACAGTATCAGAAATACCTACTCCTGACACCTGTAGCTCTAGGACGAAACCCCCTTTGAGATATCAGTATCAATATCCTCCTTATGGCCGTAAATAATCTCCCATGTAAAATCTTTCATCTCCCTTAATGCATTTAAGTCGCAATTCTTCACGTCCTTACCTCCCTTACAACTGGACATAGCCATTTTCTTTACATCTGTCGGAATATTAACCACAGTAACTTTAAACCCCAACACCTACTTTGTAAGCCTGCTGATTACAACTAATTTATCACATATCCCCTACTAAGTATAATACTTCGCCAATAACAGAATGCTGGAGGCACCAAACAATACTGAGAGAAAATCCGCAATGGATGGACTTGTTCCATCTGTTTTTCTTGCGGGTAGTACCAGTGGATCTTAGGAAGAGAGACATAATCGTCTTATAAGCGGCCAGCTATTAAAGACACGATCACAAACACTTAGTTACTGTCAATCTGGATAACAAGGGGTCTTGGTCCTAGAGCCACACACAAGTATCACAAACAATATCCATGTTAAAAACTATACCTGCTTTATAAATCGAGGTATGGTATTGCTTACAAGTGAAGTGGTTTTCCATACAAATACTGTGACATTGAATATCGACGGTGATCGCAGCGTTGTGTATTAACAGACCGAAAATGCGGGTGCACATCGCCAGCTGTATAAGCTTTTAATAAAATCACCCTTCTTACTGAATTTAGAAAGTGATTCGGCTAAGGGACGTTGTATTAAGCCGATATTTGAAACACCCTCATGCACTAACAAATATTTCCATGCTGTCAAACAGTATTTGTAATGCTTTCTATCTCGATACCATGTAGAAAGTGTAACAGAGGTTCTGTATTACATCCACTGGGTTATATGTGAGGGAGGATGATGGATGATTGAGAATGATCATATACAGTAGCTGGTGAGTTATGTGAGGTATCATTTAAAAAATGCAATTTTAGATTGAAGTCGTAAGAAATGTACAAAATCCTATGACCAATAACCAGGCTTTTCCGGTCTGTAGTGGTACAATTTCTGGTAGAAATTCTGTCCGTGATTTGGAATCAAATCTCTCTATTCCACTAAACACTTGCATTGGATTCTATGGAGATTAATTTAATGATTACATCCACTAGTGAATCATAATCATGGCACTCTCATATCTCAAAACGAGTCATAGTTTTCGAACCAATGTGCTAAAGAATGGATACAGCAAAACTCCAGCATTGTTCTAGACAGTCGCTCTGTATTTTGTAACTGTTCCTCGGTCTCTGCCCCGCCCTTCATGCAGCTTTACCTATGTGTTTGTTCCAGCTTAAGTCAGAACTGAGCGGAAGTCGGAGAGCGCTATGTCTGCCACCTTCTGCATCCCATGGAGAAACAAGGTGAGTTGAGTTAATGCAGCAGGACCATGTTTTGACCATTCATGTGTAAGCACGGGGCCAAACATAGATTTCTCCTGCAACATGAGGTAGTAGAGGAGACAGTATGAACAGTTAGGGTGGTGTTTCCTATCTTCAAAATTAGCTACACTTCACATAATACAGGAACAGGAAGATGGACGAGAATTTTGCTACTGCATTGCAGTGCATTTCCAAACTACAAGCAGGTGCTGCAATCCAAAGGAGATCTGCATCTCTCAGGGTGCAGTCATGTCTGTCACCAAAACATTCTCTCCCTCCTCGTTATTTTGCACCATCCAACAGAGAAAAATCACAAACTACAAAAGCTTTGCTAACGGCACGCGGTAGAGAACTTGATAAGATATTACCACATCCCTCTATTCTGATATATCGAAAACAAATACCATTTGCATGCTGACATCGAGCATATGTGATGGTTATTATTAAATACATAGGTATTGGTCCATTAGAGCAGGTGGCCAGTGATTGAAGTCTTTTGTACAGATGAGCGTGAAGTTTCATCACCAATGCTGTAGGAGGACCATATCCCACAAACTATCAATCACAAGAGAGGGATCCTGTGTTATTCCTTCATAAGCAGTTTGATACATTGTTTCTCTGCTGTAACAGATCAAAGCAGTGTATGACAACAGCTTTGTACACTGCCATACTTTTTTTTTTCCATCGCGACTTCAAGGTCTGAGTCAGGTGCTAAACTAACATTAACAATTTTCGCTCCATTGGCTCCCACAAAAGGTGGACATCGCATGGTGAAAACTATGCTGCTCCGACAACACAGAGGAAGGTTGAAATAAAAGACAGAGGAAAATATATAAACTGGAAGAGTTTGCGACATTGTGGAGCATTTCCAAATAGTTGCCCAAATGTGATGATCTCTACATTTAATCTCATCTTCCACAGTAATGGGGTAGCAGTTGTCTCGGTGTTTCATTTCAAAGAGACACTGAGCATTGATTCCTCATATTGGTGATGAATATTGCACCCATGTAAATGATCACTGTTTCAGTATGCTGGGTGGTAGTCATCCTGACCTCCAACTCCTTGGACATCGCATCTGTCGTTATTATGACTTACAGTGCATAACTACATGTGGAACTAGGGAGTATTCAGCAGGACTTAAGCCCACAAAGCACGGATATTATGCACCATGAGCTGTCACTCTCACCATTGGAAGAATGGAATGGTTTTCATACACGCAGGCAAGCATACAAGTACCCTCACCCTTCCACATTTTTTGTCATATTTTCATCGTTTTCAGGGTTTTTTTCCAACAATTTTCTTAATTTTATCAAATTTTCCGTAATTTCAGTGCATTTTATCCAATTACTCAAGGTCCAAACCACCACTCACGACGAATTGTCACATTGACAAAATGTCTCTTCATGTCGATCTCGTGACGCTATCAGCCAATGACATTGCAGCATGGTTCTCAATTTCTGTATCATTGCTAAACTACCCTCTCCATTACTTTACGAGGACTATATACATGTGGACATATCATGAACTATTACAGAGCCTACATCACATGAGATAAATACTGTTTCTTTTTGTAGGATATAGCCATCAGCAGATAGAAGGTGCAAAAACTACGTTCCTTAGCCAGAACATATTATAATTCTGTAAGATATTATTACAATTTGCTATCTTCGCTATGTGGATGGAGTCACAAAGTTGTTGTTGTTGTGGGCTTCAGTCCTGAGACAGGTTTGATGCAGCTCACCATGCTACTCTATCCTGTGCAAGCCTCTTCATCTCACAGTACCTACTGCAGCCTACATCCTTCTGAATCTGTTTAGTGTATTCATCTCTTGGTCTCCCTCTACGATTTTTACCCTCCACGCTGCCCTCCAGTACTAACTTGGTGATTCCTCGATGCCTCAGAACATGTCCTACCAACCGATCCCTTCTTCTAGTCAAGTTGTGCCACAAACTCCTCTTCTACCCAATTCTATTCAGTACCTCCTCATTAGTTATGTGATCTACCCACCTAATCTTCAGCATTCTTCTGCAGCACCACATTTCTAAAGCTTCAATTCTCTTCTTGTGTAAACTATTTATCGCCCATGTTTCACTTCCATACATGGCTATACTCCATACAAATACTTTCAGAAACGACTTCCTGACACTTAAATCAATACTCGATGTTAACAAATTTTTCTTCTTCAAAAACGTTTTCCTTGCCATTGCAAGTCTACATTTCACATCCTCTCTACTTCGACCATCATCAGTTATTTTGTTCCCCAAACAGCAAAACTCCTTTACTACTTTAAGTGTCTCATTTTCTAATCTGATTCCATCAGCATCACCCGACTTAATTCGACTATATTCCATTATCCTCGTTTTGCTTTTGTTGATGTTCATCTTATACCCTCCTTTCAAGACACTGTCCATTCCGTTCAACTACTCTTCCAAGTCCTTTGCTGTCTCTGACAGAATTACAATGCCACCGGCGAACCTCAAAGTTTTTATTTCTTCTCCATTGATTTTAATACCTACTCCGAACTTTTCTTTTGTTTCCTTTACTGCTTGCTCAATATACAGATTGAATAGCATCGGGGAGAGGCTACAACCCTGTCTCATAAATATGTGGCTGGTTTCCTAGAATGACTCTTCCTGCCGTCCAGGTGTGTGGCAGAGGTAGCCGACGGCCAGAACAAATTGACATTTCCAGCTTAAAGCTGTTGCGAGTGGCGGGTACAAAGAGAAGTTCCAGCTGTCCAGCTAGTCGGTTCTTGCCTGCAGCCATGCGGACTAGTCCTGGTGGCGGCCTTCCTGGCACTCTGTGGATAGCTGAATAGTGAACTAACACTCAGTGTGCACTGGACTGTCTGTTGTGTTCCGTGTACTCTCCATGGAAAATTGAGCGATTCTATATCGATCACAGCCAAAGGAATGCACTAGACATCTTGATAACATCCAAATTCCTTCCATTTTAATCATCCGCAAATGCATTCAGTGGGATGGTGCACTCTGAGACATACGTGCATCAACCACTGTGACTGAGGCCACAGCGGCTTCTTTCTCTGGCCACTGAGCATTGGCGCTGGTTGTGGAAGAGGGGACAGCCACACTGCGTGTGGATGTTTGGGAGGTGAATGGGCTGTGTGTACATATGGTATGATTGTTTCGAGCAATCCCAGGCATCCAGCCGCGACAACTACTAGGACTGTGGTTTAGCACTTCTCTTGCTGCAAAGACAGGAACAGAAGATATTTTTTACAGTATATGAGGCGTTCTCTCGAACAACAACTTAATTGCAGTATATGGAAATCGAGATACAGAGCATCAAAAATCTGATGTCATGTTTTTATTCACTTCAATCCCTCATATATGGACGAAATCTCAGTCAAATATAAATGACGTATTGCTGTTTCAGAATAAATGAAGTGACAGTGGACTATGTACGACTTATATATTAATCTGAACTGACAACATAGTGCCACAATCAAGCTGTTTTTCCGTAGATCACTGTATAAGACGAACACGAAAGCGACATTTTCCATTTTTTACTCTTAAACAGTCTTTAAATCTAAACTTATGGTACTCAGACTGTAAAGCAACAAAATATATTTTTATTTAAGAAATATAATTAGTTCCCAAAGCAACAGTACACTGTGAAGGTGTCCCTGATGGCATTATGTATACCAACAAACATGACACACAATAATCTTCGTTAAAAGCGTAGTATAGACATAATCAGCCACAAAGTGAAAGAAATGCATTTATTCAATTACAGACATATGCAGGACACAATACCATCCTTAACAATGATCTGCAACTGTCTACACGTGGTTACTGTCGATCATGTGTCTGTTCCACATCCTGAGGTGTCATTGTCTGTCACAGATGCATAACTGTCGACAATATTCTTCAGCATTTCTGCATTGTCGTCTCGAAGGAACTTCAGTTGTACAAAGGTATCTTTTTTCTTTGCATCCGTAATTCCAAGATGAGACATCTTCACCATCACCATGTCCAACATCCGCATTCGTAACGTACGTCCTCGTTTCTTTATTTGGTAAGGACAGAAACTACTGATTATCAAACAAACAAACCGGCAGCAAATCTTTTTTTATATATTTACGACACTCGGTGATTGCATGAAAAGGAAAAGGACCCTGCTTGGCAAATATGCCAGAGGACAACGACAACATAGGAGCCTTATAAGTTTTCACTATTGCAGGTTATTATTCAAGTCAGTCACGCTTTGTGAAAGAAATGCAACTGGGTACAGCCTCCACAATATCTGTCGGTTAACAGTCTTATAATGCTGTAGATGAGCGGACGACGTACAATGTAGCCGATGACAAAGCTGAGCTGCCGCTGTTGCTGCTGCTGCTGTTTGAGATACCCGAGTCGTCTCCAGAGCCACGGATAATTATGGGACAGGCAGTAGTTAGAATTGGAGCTTCATCCGCCTGTCCACTCTTGCCGTGCTGTCAATACTCGCCGCATCTCGTGGTCGTGCGGTAGCGTTCTCGCTTCCCACGCCCGGGTTCCCGGGTTCGATTCCCGGCGGGGTCAGGGATTTTCTCTGCCTCGTGATGGCTGGGTGTTGTGTGCTGTCCTTAGGTTAGTTAGGTTTAAGTATTTCTAAGTTCTAGGGGACTTATGACCACAGCAGTTGAGTCCCATAGTGCTCAGAGCCATGTGAACCATTTGAATCAATACTCGCGGGTTAACGAATCTGACGCGAGCAATAGACTGGAAAGTTGCACAGTCACACCAATATTCAAGAAAGGTAGTAGGAGTAATCCACTAAATTACAGGCCCATATCGTTTACGTCGATATGCAGCAGGATTTTAGAACATACACTACTAGCCATTAAAATTGCTACACCAAGAAGGAATGCATATGATAAACGGGTATTCATAGGGCAAATATATTATACTAGAACTGACATGTGATTACATTTCACGCAATTTGGGTGCATAGATCCTGAGAAATCAGTACCCAGAACAACCACCTCTCGCCGTAATAACAGCCTTGATACGCCTGGGCATTGAGTCAAACAGAGCTTGGATGGCGTGTACAGGTACAGCTGCCCATGCAGCTTCAACACGGTACCACAGTTCATCAAGAGTAGTGACTGGCCTATTGTGACGAGCCAGTTGCTCCGCCACCACTGACCAGACGTTTTCAATTGGTGAGAGATCTGGAGAATGTGCTGGCCAGGGCAGCAGTCCAACATTTTCTGTATCCAGAAAGGCCCGTACAGGACCTGCAACATGGGGTCGTGCATTATGCTGCTGAAATGTAGGGATTCGCAGGGATCGAATGAGGGGTAGAGCCACGGGTCGTAACACATCTGAAATGTAACGTCCACTGTTCAAGGTGCCGTCAATGCGAACAAGAGGTGACCGAGACGTGTAACCAATGGCACCCCATACCATCACACTGGGTGATACGCTAGTATGGTGATGACGAATACACGCTTCCAATGTGTGTTCACCACGATGTCGCCAAACCCGGATGCGACCATCATGATGCTGTAAACAGATTCAGGATTCATCCGAAGAAATGACGTTGTGGGATTCGTGCACGCAGGTTCGTCGTTGACTACACCATCGCAGACGCTCCTGTCTGTGATGCAGCGTCAAGGGTAATCGCAGCCATGGTCTCCGAGCTGATAGTCCATGCTGCTGCAAACGTCGTCGAACTGTTCGTGCAGATGGTTGTTGTCTTGCAAACGTCCCCATCTGTTGACTCAAGTATCGAGAAGTGGCTGCACGATCCGTTACAGCCACGCGGATAAGATGCCTGTCATCTCGACTGTTAGTGACACGAGGCCGTTGGGATCCAGCGCGGCGTTCGGTATTACCCTCCTGAACCCACCGATTCCACATTCTGCTAACAGTCATTGGATTTGGACCAACGCGAGCAGCAATGTCGCGATACGATAAACCGTAATCGCGGTAGGCTACAATCCGACCTTTATCAAAGTCGGAAACGTGATGGTACGCATTTCTCCTCCTTACACGAGGCATCACAACAACGTTTCACCAGGCAACGCCGGTCAACTGCTGTTTGTGTATGAGAAATCGGTTGGAAACTTTCCTCATGTCAGCACGTTGTAGGTGTCGCCACCGGCGCCAACCTTGTGTGAATGCTCTGAAAAGCTAATCATTTGCATATGACAGCATCTTCTTTGTGTCGGTTAAATTTCGCGTCTGTAGCACGTCATCTTCGTGGTGTAGCAATTTTAATGGCCAGTAGTGTATACTGTGTTCGAACATTATGAATTACCTCGAAGAAAACGGTCTATTGACATACCGTCAGTATGGGTTTAGAAAACATCGTTCTTGTGAAACACAACTATCTCTTTATTCACATGAAGTGTTGAGTGCTATTGAAAAGGGATTTCAGATAGATTCCGTATTTATGGATTTCCGGAAGGCTTTTTACACTGTACCACACAAGCGGCTCGTAGTAAAATTGCGTGCGTATGGAATATCGTCTCAGTTATGTGACTGGATTTTTGATTTCCTGTCAGAGAGGTCACAGTTCGTAGTAATTGACGGAAAGTCATCGAGTAAAACAGAAGTGATTTCTGGAGTTCCCTTTGCTGGAGGCCCTTTGCTGTTCCTTATCTACATAAACGATTTTGGAGACAATCTGAGCAGCCGTCTTCGGTTGTTTGCAGATGACGCTGTTATTTATCGACAAGTCATCAGAAGATCAAAACAAACTGCAAAACGATTTAGAAAAGATATCTGAATGGTGCGAAAAGTGGCAGTTGAGCCTAAATAACGAAACGTGTGAGGTCATCCACATGAGTGCTAAAAGAAACTCGTGAAAAATTCGGTTACACGATGAATAAGTCTAATCTAAAAGCCGTAAATTCAACTAAATACCTAGGTATTACAATTATGAACGACTTAAAATGGAAGGAACACATAGGAAATGTTGTGGGGAAGGCTAACCAAAGACAGCGTTTTATTGGCAGGACACTTAGAAATGTAACAGACCTACTAAGGAGACTGCCTACACTACGCTTGTCCGTCCTCTTTTAGAATACTGCTGTGCGGTGTGGGATCCCTACCAGATAGGGCTGATTGAGTACAGCGAAAAAGTTCAGAGAAAGGCAGCACGTTTTGTATTATCGCGAAATATGGAAGAGAGTGTCACAGAAATGATACAGGATTTGGGCTGGAAATCATTGAAAGAAAGGCGTGTTTCGTTGCGACGGAATCTTCTCCCGAAATTCCAATCACCAACTTTCTCCTCCGGATGCGAAAATATTTTGTTGAGACCGAGCTACATAGGGAGGAACGATCACCACGATGAAATAAGGGAAATCAGAGCTCGTACGGAAAGATATAGGTTATCATTCTTTCCGCACGCTATACGAGATTGGAATAATAGAGAATTGCGAAGGTGGGCCGGCCGAAGTGGCCGTGCGGTTAAAGGTGCTGCAGTCTGGAACCGCAAGACCGCTACGGTCGCAGGTTCGAATCCTGCCTCGGGCATGGATGTTTGTGATGTCTTAGGTTAGTTAGGTTTAACTAGTTCTAAGTTCTAGGGGACTAATGACCTCAGCAGTTGAGTCCCATAGTGCTCAGAGCCATTTGAACCATTTTGCGAAGGTGGTTCGATGAACACTCTGCCAGGCACTTGAATGTGATTTGCAGAGTATCCATGTAGATGTAGATGTAGATGTAGATAGCTGCACACCGCGTCTGCGGGAGCGCCCAACAAACACCTCCGCACTCCTTCATGACTAAAGCTGCTTTGCTTCCTCTCTGCTGGCAACGCGACAGAGACTCTCCATGCGCAAAGATAAACAACGGCACAGCTACTGCCGTTTCGTCGTTGCTGTCGATACATTTAAATACAGTTCCCTTGGCTATTACCCATCAATTTTCAATATTTTCATTATAATTACAATCAATTATATACAGTCAGAAATAAATAAACTATTACATCGATTACGTATTAAATACAGTGTCTGTAAAAAGCTTTCAGGTTCAGAATTAGCAGTACAGTACAAGTTATCAATGGATATTAAACGGCGAAACATTTTGAATGGTTCAGAAGGTATTTTATCTGCATTTTCGGTGTTACAAATGCACGACCGTCTTTGTCCGTCAGTACATGAGGTGGCAGTTCTTTGATGTTTCCACTTCACAATCGCATCATCGGCAATCGACTTCGGCAGCTTTAGAAGCGTTGAAATGTCAGTGATGGGTATGTTACACAGGTGACATTTAATGACTAATTTATGTTAGAAGTCGCTAACCGACCCATTTTTCTGTTACAGCTTTTCTACTAGCAACACAATATTCCCCGTCCTATTTTACACTGGCGGACCCGCTTATAACACATGAGCTGCAGGTTAGTGGCAAGTAAGACACTCGCCTGCAAGCTGAAGTTACGCTCTGGGAGGAATTCTGAAATGTTTGACCGTGCGTTTGCCTAATGAATAGGGGGTATCGAACATTAATTTCGTATCTATGGCAATCAATAGAAAACTGAAAGGCTTTATTTTGGGGATAATGAACGTAGTCAATCCATCCAAATGAAATACCAAACGGTCGCCAGCCTAATTAGGCATCATAATTTGAAACATTATGTTTCAAGAAACATGAATATGAGTTACTGACTTTCATTAATATTCCTTTTAAATAGTGCAATGAGTACACACTACTACCGGACGAACTGAGTAGTGGGTAGCAGTAGTTACTATTTACACACATCAGCAGTCATAGGAAATTTAAAAGTTATTTCGCCCATAGTAATAATAGTTACTGTTACAATCAATAGCTAACTCAGCATTAATATGTTACTAAAGACCTCACAAGACTAAAATTGGGCATGACAAGAGTCCTAGTTTAATTAGCATACAGACACCACAAATTATATTAAATAACATTACACAGACACTTTTTTATTCTCACACTTTTACGGAAATGCTTCAGAGTTCTTTAGCGAAAGCAGTATTTAGTTTATATTTCTTATAATAGAAAAGAATATAGTGGCGGCCCATAGACTGAAATTATCTTTACAGGCAAATTCTGTGACTATTTCAGAAACAAATTGCAATTTGTCAACATTGATTTCTAACCCCACTTGAAATAATTTAGATGTTCATACTTTAAAGCAAGTAATTCAAATATTAAGTTCAATTAACTTCAGAAATTAGTTCATGGTAATAATCAAAGCAAAATTACTTTTCATATAGGTTCAGTTTGTGTGCTTCATCCATTACCTGTGAAGCAGATACTTTTACGGTGATACTACACACTTTGGCACTGAACTTTAGTACATTTAGTACAGAAGCCAACGGTTAATTAATTAGAAACAGGATACTCGGTTTCTGCACATTTAGGATGGGACCCTGCATTGGTTTCAGGATCACGATAGTTTTAAGGTTCAAACACGTGTTGTCACTGGAATTATTATTGAATAGAAAAACACTCACGCAAACATACTGGTCCATACTATGATACATATCTGAGTTCCTGAAGTTGGCGGAGCACTAGCGCAATAGTGGTGGCAGCACGTGGTGGCTATCTGGCCTCATACTCTTGTTGCTGGATGCTCTTTATAAATTCTTCTTGGCGACGTATTATCCTCGTTTTAGAGCCATTTCATAATAACAAGAGCATCATACGACAGCCGAAACGACACCCGAGGCAATTTCAATATAAATCGGCTTTCAAATGCCTCTCTTGGTACCCTCAACATTAACCGCATAACGGCTATCCACTGAGTGCCTAGGGTGCTCACCAACTAGCCGTCCAGGACGACCGCCAAAACCACCTTTTAACGCACCCCAGGCCACTTTCGTAGCGGAGGGTGTTCCCTACACCTTTTATACTATACAATACAAGATCCCTAAGCATGAACCAGTTTTTTACACACACATTTCTCTTTTTGAACATACATATTTCATAAAGTTTCATTACTTTTAAACATTACTAACTTCTACAAAATATATATATATATATATATATATATATATATATATATATATATATATATATATATATATATATATATATATACTCCTGGAAATTGAAATAAGAACACCATGAATTCATTGTCCCAGGAAGGGGAAACTTTATTGACACATTCCTGGGGTCAGATACATCACAAGATCACACTGACAGAACCACAGGCACATAGACACAGGCAACAGAGCATGCACAATGTCGGCACTAGTACAGTGTATATCCACCTTTCGCAGCAATGCAGGCTGCTATTCTCCCATGGAGACGATCGTAGAGATGCTGGATGTAGTCCTGTGGAACGGCTTGCCATGCCATTTCCACCTGGCGCCTCAGTTGGACCAGCGTTCGTGCTGGACTTGCAGACCGCGTGAGACGACGCTTCATCCAGTCCCACACATGCTCAATGGGGGACAGATCCGGAGATCTTGCTGGCCAGGGTAGTTGACTTACACCTTCTAGAGTACGTTGGGTGGCACGGGATACATGCGGACGTGCATTGTCCTGTTGGAACAGCAAGTTCCCTTGCCGGTCTAGGAATGGTAGAACGATGGGTTCGATGACGGTTTGGATGTACCGTGCACTATTCAGTGTCCCCTCGACGATCACCAGTGGTGTACGGCCAGTGTAGGAGATCGCTCCCCACACCATGATGCCGGGTGTTGGCCCTGTGTGCCTCGGTCGTATGCAGTCCTGATTGTGGCGCTCACCTGCACGGCGCCAAACACGCAGACGACCATCATTGGCACCAAGGCAGAAGCGACTCTCATCGCTGAAGACGACACGTCTCCATTCGTCCCTCCATTCACGCCTGTCGCGACACTACTGGAGGCGGGCTGCACGATGTTGGGGCGTGAGCGGAAGACGGCCTAACGGTGTGCGGGACCGTAGCCCAGCTTCATGGAGACGGTTGCGAATGGTCCTCGCCGATACCCCAGGAGCAACAGTGTCCCTAATTTGCTGGGAAGTGGCGGTGCGGTCCCCTACGGCACTGCGTAGGATCCTACGGTCTTGGCGTGCATCCGTGCGTCGCTGCGGTCCGGTCCCAGGTCGACGGGCACGTGCACCTTCCGCCGACCACTGGCGACAACATCGATGTACTGTGGAGACCTCACGCCCCATGTGTTGAGCAATTCGGCGGTACGTCCACCCGGCCTCGCGCATGCCCACTATACGCCCTCGCTCAAAGTCCGTCAACTGCACATACGGTTCACGTCCACGCTGTCGCGGCATGCTACCAGTGTTAAAGACTGCGATGGAGCTCCGTATGCCACGGCAAACTGGCTGACACTGACGGCGGCGGTGCACAAATGCTGCGCAGCTAGCGCCATTCGACGGCCAACACCGCGGTTCCTGGTGTGTCCGCTGTGCCGTGCGTGTGATCATTGCTTGTACAGCCCTCTCGCAGTGTCCGGAGCAAGTATGGTGGGTCTGACACACCGGTGTCAATGTGTTCTTTTTTCCATCTGTTACAAACTTTAACTTTCTCTCTGACAATTCAACTACCTTCATTAGTAAAGAACAACCACTTTACAGTTACATACACACAATTACACTGTATAAATTATTTACAATCGATAGTGGTGTTACACGCTTCTAGTGACATCTAACGGTCAATTCTGCACTAGTTCATAAAATACTTTTGATCAGATAGTGTATATACTGTTTGCTGTGGCATTAGGAAGAGTCTTTCAAGACAACTTCAATGCTGTAGTAAGTATGGAACTCAAGGCCACAGTGACTGAAACCGCTATCCCACCGTTCTCCCAATGATACCAGTGGAAACAAGCGCGTAACTCAGGAACGGTTCGAGTGCTTACGAGCGCGCTTGAAGCCAGTCGGTCTTCCCTCTGCTATTGTCACGACAGACTACTTTCTCATGAAGCTATTCCCACTATCAAAATGGGAACGACAGTCGGAAAACAGGTACAGTTTTCATTTATGAGGAATGTCACCAAGCAGAGTCGGCGGTGCGATTTTATGTTCAGATGTATCCTGACGGCGCCAAGCCGATACAATCTGCCTTTGCAAACTTCATACAAAAACTTGAAAGAAACTGGATCTGAGAAGAATAAAATGTAAAGTAGATAAGAACAGCAGCTGAACAGAGATATGCAACTACCGTTTTAGCAACGGTAATGCACAATCCATTGACCCCTAAGAGACAAATTAAGCGTGCAGGCTGCGTCATCCAAAGGTGTGCTCCGAAAATACTACACTTCAACACATTTCATGCTTCCTTTATTTTTCTCTGCCGTCATTTTCGTGGCAACGACTTCCAAAATCGCTAAAAATTCTACGACTGGTGTTTACAAAAATTGCAAATTGACACAGCGTTTCTAAGTAAGATCTTATTTACGAATGAAGTATCGTAAGCAGTCCATTGTAAAGTACGTGTGTAGGACTGTAAACGGATCCTAGCCAAGGCTCGACATACGTTACGTACCAAGAATAATGGAGATGTAACCCTTGCGCGCAATTTCTGGTTAAACCACCTCACAAGGACAATTATAAATTTAAAAATTGCAGGGTCGCCACCAGCCCAGGCCCTTCTTAACAATTAAGAAAAGACCGAACTGGAAATTATCAGTTCAATTAAATTAAGAATTTAATTATAAGAATGCAATTTTTTTAAAGACAATAACAAGATGAACAGCATTGTATGTCGTATATCAATGAGCTTGTTTAATTAAATTGATTTTTCCTCCCATTTTTGTTCATCACAAGCAAGCAGATTAACTTAAAAAAAATCAGGGAATAGAAAATTAATTTGAAAAGTGGCATCAATGAGAAAGATAAAGGACGCAGAGTTTATCTTTTGATTTCCTATGGAACACAAAAAAAATCAAACATAATATAATTTAATAAACCTTACTTTGATTGCTCAGTCTTTCTGGGAGAGTTAATAAATTAAACCGCAATCAGGCGGTGGACAGAATAGGATGCACAGAATCCAGTGAGACAAGAGTCTACAAAACGACTCCACAGAGAGGTTTCATCACACCGAATCCCCCCCTCCCCCCTCCCAAAAAAAAGACTGTGCAGTGAACGTTATTGCCATTGCTATGACGTTACCCAACAGGTTTTTCACCTTGAAAATTTCACAAAAAAAACATATAAATTCAAGCAACCAGTAATTGCAAAACTCAAGGATAAATACAAGTTTATACTTAAACCATTATACCATTGTTCGGCCGTTTGTAAGCGGCAGGCGCGGATTCCACGTCGTACATCTACTATACAAACCTTGCGAATCGCATAAACCCCTTTCCAAGCTAGTGCATGAGCATTATGGTCATATGTATCTCTCTGAACCATTTCTGTCGTAGGTATGTAGATGGAATGATTGAATTATTGTGTTCCACTCCCCTTTTGTGTGTTTTTCCTTGTTTAATTGCGCTATTCTACCAATTTTTGGCGAATTATTTAGTTAAATTTTTCATTCAGGCACCAGTCATATGTATTCATGGGATGTGCATCAAATTCAGTAATGAAATAAATGTGCTACGTAAAAGATAAACTCTGCGTCCTTTATCTTTCTCATTGATGCCACTTTTCAAATTCATTTTCTATTCCCTGATTTTTTTAAAGTTAATCTGCTTGCTTGTGATGAACAAAAATGGGAGGAAAAATCAATTTAGTTAAACAAGCTCATTGATATACGACATACAATGCTGTTCACCTTGTTAGTGTCTTTAAAAAATGAATTCTTATAATTAAATTCTTAATTTAACTGAACTGATAATTTCCAGTTCGGTCTTTCCTTAATTGTTAGGAAGGGCTTACGCTGGTGGCGACCCTGCAATTTTTAAATTTATAATTGTCTTTGTGAGGGGGCTTAACCAGAAATTGCGCGCAAGGGTTACATCTCCATTATTCTTGGTACGTAGCGTATGTCGAGCCTTGGCTAGGACCCGTTTACAATTCTACAAACATACTTTGCACCATGTCCAAATCAACCACGGCGTTATGAAATACTGGCCAGACGGAGGTACACAGTGGCTGAGATGTAAGTATCAACAACGACTTTTGTTTGTTAACATGTTTTCTGGGCTTTCCAAGAATCATATCTTTAATCCCTGTTTCATTCATGGGATTCTAAATAGCCATAAGTATCTACTGTTAACCGGCCGGGGTGGCCGAGCGGTTCTAGGCGCTACAGTCTGGAACCGCGCGACTGCTACGCTCGAAGGTTCGAATCCTGCCTCGGCATGGATGTGTGTGATGTCCTTAGGTTAGTTAGGTTTAAGTAGTTCTAAGTTCTAGGGGACTGATGAGCTCAGAAGTTAAGTTCCATAGTTCTCAGAGCCATTTTTATCTACTATTCCTAATATATCTGCTGCTGCAGCTGTTGAAACAGATCCCGCAGGGGAATAGGCAATCCATGTCGTGTCAAAATGGCGCACGTCCCGACCAATTCTCACAATGACGGACCTCCTTCACAGATCATTTTGAGATGGCTGGATCGGACATGCTAGAAACACGAAGCGGTCTGCATATTGACAAGATTTAACACCTCTGGACTTATAAGAGTCAAGAGCTGGGTAGGACGTGTGCTGGTCTAGCTTATACGGGCCAGTCTGGTAACGATGTTGTAAATATTGTGTGTAAACCTGTACTTTGTTCCCGTGTACTTGTTCGGCCTGTATTCCGCCTCCGGGGACACAACACCGGGGCGGGACGGAACGACAGCTGGGTACTTGGAGATTGTACGGTCTGCCCGAAGGAGGGCAGCGGCAGTGGTCTGGAGTGGGTCCAGGACGGGCCACGTTTGCATCCCACCTGGTGTACCGGGGTCCAAGCGAGGCGTACACTGCGGGACGCGTGGCTGCGCTGCAGCAGTGACGGAGGCGGTGGCGGGTGTTGCCATCCAGCGAGCACCACTAGCGGCACGTTGCGGCACCGCATCCAGAAGGGCACGGGCTCGAGTCTGACCCTGTCCTGGGAGCAGCGGCGGCCTGAGGGCCACTGGTGGCCAGTACTTCCACTTTCGTCACATGGTCGGACAGAGCAGGCCAAACGGGGTGGAGGGCGGCGAGGACCAGGGACTGTAGCAGTCTCCGGAATCGCGGGCAGCTATGCGGCAGAAGACACGGCGCATCAGCGGGCGGTGACCGGGTAGAGTGCGGCCGGCGTCCAGATGAGCGGCCTCGATGACCGCAGCAGTGGTTTCGGCGGTCCAGGAGTGCTGGGACGGCCGGAGTCGCGGAACAGTGCATGGACCGCGCACCGACAACTCGTTTCTGTAAACTAGCTCAATAAAGGAATACTTCCGAATACCGCTGTATCCCTCTGCACTGCCCCTTGATGCTGTTGAACATGCTTGGCCTCCTGACGAAATACGACGAGGTGGGTCCCGGCTTCAGCTCGGCCATCTGGAGTCCCGGGTTCGACCATCGACGGTCCGCAACAATACCTCACACATAGATAAATGGAAATGTTACATGGATATGGGTCCCGAAATGCTTTATTTCCAGGTTAGAGCTCATTTTCTATTTTTCTTCATAATCACATAAATAGTGGGAAACACAACTGATCTGAATCATATTTAACAAACAGAATACAAAAGGTTATGCTGAATAATTCAAACAATGTTGGAAGGCGAAAAAAATTTAATGACAAAGAAGAACCCTCGAGAAATTATTCAATCGCTTTATCAGAAAGATTTGCTGTCAGTGACTGGGCCGAAATTGTTGGTGATTTTTGTTAGGGCCTCTTGTTCTTCCATCCATGTTCAGCGGAGAAACTTACCATGCTTTCTTAGATAATACTTACCTGTACTTCTAGAACATGTACCTTTACGACGGCAACAAAACATGTAGTTCATGCACGATGGAGCTCCTCCTCATTTCAGTATGAATGTTAGTAGGCTCCTAAATACTCGTAGTAGATTCCGTAACAGACGGGTAGGCAGAGGTGAATCAGTTCCTTGATCTCCAGGCTTTCCGGACTTACACCGACTATACTTATACACTCCTGGAAATTGAAATAAGAACACCGTGAATTCATTGTCCCAGGAAGGGGAAACTTTATTGACACATTCCTGGGGTCAGATACATCACATGATCACACTGACAGAACCACAGGCACATAGACACAGGCAACAGAGCATGCACAATGTCGGCACTAGTACAGTGTATATCCACCTTTCGCAGCAATGCAGGCTGCTATTCTCCCATGGAGACGATCGTAGAGATGCTGGATAAAGTCCTGTGGAACGGCTTGCCATGCCATTTCCACCTGGCGCCTCAGTTGGACCAGCGTTCGTGCTGGACATGCAGACCGCGTGAGACGACGCTTCATCCAGTCCCAAACATGCTCAATGGGGGACAGATCCGGAGATCTTGCTGGCCAGGATAGTTGACTTACACCTTCTAGAGCACGTTGGGTGGCACGGGATACATGCGGACGTGCATTGTCCTGTTGGAACAGCAAGTTCCCTTGCCGGTCTAGGAATGGTAGAACGATGGGTTCGATGATGGTTTGGATGTACCGTGCACTATTCAGTGTCCCCTCGACGATCACCAGTGGTGTACGGCCAGTGTAGGAGATCGCTCCCCACACCATGGTGCCGGGTGTTGGCCCTGTGTGCCTCGGTCGTATGCAGTCCTGATTGTGGCGCTCACCTGCACGGCGCCAAACACGCATACGACCATCATTGGCACCAAGGCAGAAGCGACTCTCATCGCTGAAGACGACACGTCTCCATTCGTCCCTCCATTCACGCCTGTCGCGACACCACTGGAGGCGGGCTGCACGATGTTGGGGCGTGAGCGGAAGACGGCCTAACGGTGTGCGGGACCGTAGCCCAGCTTCATGGAGACGGTTGCGAATGGTCCTCGCCGATACCCCAGGAGCAACAGTGTCCCTAATTTGCTGGGAAGTGGCGGTGCGGTCCCCTACGGCACTGCGTAGGATCCTACGGTCTTGGTGTGCATCCGTGCGTCGCTGCGGTCCGGTCCCAGGTCGACGGGCACGTGCACCTTCCGCCGACCACTGACGACAACATCGATGTACTGTGGAGACCTCACGCCCCACGTGTTGAGCAATTCGGTGGTACGTCCACCCGGCCTCCCGCATGCCCACTATACGCCCTCGCTCAAAGTCCGTCAACTGCACATACGGTTCACGTCCACGCTGTCGCGGCATGCTACCAGTGTTAAAGACTGCGATGGAGCTCCGTATGCCACGGCAAACTGGCTGACACTGACGGCGGCGGTGCACAAATGCTGCGCAGCTAGCGCCATTCGACGGCCAACACCGCGGTTCCTGGTGTGTCCGCTGTGCCGTGCGTGTGATCATTGCTTGTACAGCCCTCTCGCAGTGTCCGGAGCAAGTATGGTGGGTCTGACACACCGGTGTCAATGTGTTCTTGTTTCCATTTCCAGGAGTGTATTTGTGGGGGCATTTGAAAGTTGTTGTAGACAGAACCCCGAGACAAGATATATAGAGACTTCGAGCCTGCATTGTGGAAGGCTGTGAAACAAGACGCAACTTTCAAGAAATACATCAGTACATTACGTATTCAAGGCGACGGCAGGTTGATGTCTATAGGCCTGCCAACAGAGGGCATATTGAACATTTAACTTATAAAAATGTTTCATACTGTACTGATACTTTCTTTTCCTGTGTTTCCCACGATTAATGTGTTGAAGAGTTTCAGAAACTGAACTTTAACATGAAAATAAAGCGTTTCCGGCCCCGCGACCATGTAACTTACTTTTTTTCTCTATTTCTTAGAAATGTTTCCATACCATGCCATTTATTCGTTCGGAGCATGTTTCTGGTGGCCATTCTCGGTTGACATATCTGTATACCTCACAGCGACCGTAATGCAGCTCTGCTTTAATAATAATTTGAAGCATCCCTCAAAGCTATGGTGCGACTCTAACAGCTTCAGGTGCTGGTGCCGTTGCGGGTTCGTGAAACAGTAAGCGAAGTAGACAAGCAGAGCAGAGGCAAATGGGAACTTATTCCAGCAACGATATGAGGCGCAAATGGGGAAATACACTGTCATAAGTTACTCTGACAAAGGGCAGAATGCTGTGGCCCAGCGCCTGGGAACGAGCATATCGATTAAGCTGGTCAGCTATTCCTGTGGTACTGTAGTGAGGAGTTACTGAAAGTGTTCAATCTCCGTGAAATCATGAGTCGGCGACAAGGAGTGGGATATCCACACCTCATCACATGACGTGAAAGTCGAAGGGTTGACCACTCTGTAAAACAGGAAAGCTCTAGCACACCCTTCAGCGTACACTGATCAACGTAGGGCTTCGCAGCAGATGACTCCAACTTGTTCCCATGCTGACCCAACGACATCGTCCTCTACGATACTAATGGACAGGTGGTGGAGCGTCAACCAACGAAAAGATCTCACTCGGTCGGACGAACTACAGTTCTTGGTACACCAGATCGCTACCAGTATCTGGCTGCTCCTTCCTGCAGGTGAATGGCAGCTCAAAACATGCAAGTAGTGGGACAAAGTTCGTATGCCCCCACTCTCCATTGTTGCCAAATTTATTCAAGATGGCGACGATAGATATGGCAACATCGCAATGATGTCATGCTGGAAAGTTCAAATTTTGGCGGGAAGATAGGTCAATTGTGCTATCTCTACTAACCTAACCTCCTCACCTCCCCTCTCCCCTCCCCTCCCCTCCCCTCCCATCCCCCAGAAAATGCCAGGTTCTAATTCCAGCAGGACAATGCAACACACCATGGCTACCTCCATAACCTAAGAAAACGCCAGAAAAAGAGCACTTGGGATACATCCACGAACTTAAGTCATCCGACTGCCTCCTCATTGTAGGAATTGGCAGGAAAAGGACTCAGTCTGTGCTGCATAGAATGGATGTAAGTTTATTTTGTAGGTGGTCTTTATTTAAACAATTTGAGGCAGTACCGCCATTCAGTGTGTTCACCATATCTTCCGGAGTCCAACTGACCTTGTACACAGTACCACCACCAGGGGGCACCATCGTCCCTACTGTGACATAATCCAAGATGGCGGTTTGGAGGGGAAATATGGCAGGAAAAGGACTCAGCCCTTTCTGTGCTGCCGAGGAGAGGAAGGAGTGTACTTTATTTATATTTTTGGACCAATTTACTTAGGGACAGATTTGACATCATATATTTATTACACTGATACAAAACACTCACCCTGAAGTGCTTGAGTTCGCAGTAAATAGATTACAGACCTGCTAACTACTCGTAAATAATGCAGTACACAGGATACTGAAGTGCAGATTACTCATACGTCACCGAAATAATGCAGTACACTGATGTACACAAGTGTAAACAACTCGTAAATTGTCAAAATAATGCATGTAAAACGCTCTGCAGACACGCTCGCTAGCTATAAGCTGTCGACGTAATGCACCGCACAAACGCTCAGTGCACATAAAAAATGCGACATATCAGTGAACTGTTCCAATGCACACATGTTTTGCCAGGCCAGCTGGATGCAAGCCTGCAACAGAGCGTGAGCCATTGCTCTCAGGCCGCTGCCGACAGCAGGTGAAAGTCGCATCTACAGATAGAGTTCTTCGAGTGCTATACTGACGTCACATGTCTATGTAAATAAGAGGAGAGTCACTCTCTGGGCTGCACACATGTGTTTACCATTGCTGGAGCGAAACCTCTGCTTCCCAGAATATCACAGGGTGCACTGTTCCTAGCGATCCCAACAGGACACGCGAGACACCTCTGGCCGCATATGGGCTTACCCAGCCACCACGTGTACCTGCTGGTCGAGTGCCGGCCTAATAGTCATGTGAGAGATGTCTGTGTAGTGACTCAACAGTGCAGGTACAGTTAAACGCTCTTAATGTTATACTGATGTCTCATGTGTATGTAAATAACAGCCAAGCTCCTCTCTGGATGCACTATGGAAATCTTCTGCAATGCTTTCAGAAACTGACTAACGAAAATAGCCCAGAATAGCACCGATTGCTTTCTCCCTCTCACTCCTAATGGGACAGCCTGTCCATTATTTATCAGTCCCTTCTAGGAATTGGTAAACTTTCACAGAAATAGTTAAACCTCACATTTGTTGCAGCTTTCGTGCTGTCTCAGCTTGTCGGAATGGAAATTCATGTCCTAACAGGACCTGTTTCTAACGAGGCACCCCATCCATCATGTGACAGATGTGTTTAAACGTAGAGGTCGACTATCAGCTTCAGACAGCAGTTTGGAAACTCTCTGCAATGCAGCCTAACTCTTCCAGTTTCCTTATGATGTAACCATCTTTTATTTAAAATCATACAGTGTGTGTGTGGGGTGTGTTATGGTAGCAGCAGTAAAAACATGAATTATATCGTCTGACATCTAGTTTTCCGTGAGAAGAAATGGATTGGAAAGTGTTAAAGTCAGTTTAGAACCTGACACAGACCTTGCAGCGGTGATGGAAAAAAAATATGGCAGTGTACAAAGTGTGTTACAGCAGAACAAAAACGTTTCAAACAATGACACAGGGTCACAGGGAGAGTCTCTTCGACTTATAGTATATTTTGTGGGATACAGACATCCTCCTACAGTACACGCGATGCACCTTTACACTGGTCCCTGCAATGGATCAATAGCTGTATATTTAATAGGATTGTCACATGTGCTCGATGCTGGCACGCATACAGTATTTATTTTCGGTATATGGGAGTAGCGAGATGTGGTAAAAAAATCTTATCGAGCACTCTATCAGGTGAAGTTAGAGGAGCTTTTATTGTTCGTAATTTTTATCTGCTGGATGCTACAGAATAATGAAGACAGCATGTTGGGGTGATAGACGCGAATGGGCCCTGAGGGACGTGAATCTGCTTCGGACAGCCGTACTTGTATGTAGTTTGAGGATGCACCCAGTTCCCATACTGTCTTTTATACATCTTCGTGTTGTAGGAGCGGGCTTCATTTGGCGCTGACATTACACATCGTGCATAGTTGGTGGAGCTATGACAGTATGTTCCCCTTTCCATCTAATCGTCAAAACATGGTCCGGTCGCACTAACTCAGCTTTGCCTGTTTCTACATGGGTTGCAGAATATGGTAGATGTAGCTCTCTCTGACTTCTTCTCAGTTCTGCCTTAAATTGGAACGATCACATGCATAAAGCTACATAAATGGCAGCAGTTGCAAGATGCGTAGCGTCTACCTAAAACAACGTTGGAATTTTGCTGTAGCAGATAGGTTCGAGAAAGGTGACTCTTTTCAAGATACGACAGTGCCAGAAATATGATACACTAGTGGCTGTAATTATAAAGGACTTCTCCACAGGATCCAACGCCGGTATGTGGTAGAATGGAGAGACTTGATTCCAAAGACCAGACAACATTTATAGCAGATAGCGTAACACTAGAGATCTGAAAAGCTAGTGTACATGTCTTATGACCTCAATCAGCACACCATCTACTGTTTGTGATCCTTCTCAATCAACCATCGCCTATAACACAGTCGATATATCACCAAACCTCTGACATGGCATCGGGACAGAATATCTAGCGGCGGTGGCGTGAGGGAGTTGCAAATACCGGTTTCATACCACGTTCCTTAGCCGAATCAATTTCTAAATTCGGTAATTTTATTATGAGGTTGCACCGTCAGCAATGTGTACTGTATTGTTGGTCTGATACTATGCACCCCGGCGAGCACCATCTATATTCAGCGTCACGGTATTTGTCTGGAAGAAACCATTTCATCCAAAGGTAATGCCATACCTCGGTTTATAAAGCCAGTATAGCCTATAACATGGATACTCGTATGCATCTGTTGAACTAAGACCACTTGTGGCAGTAACATGCAGTAGTTATTGTGATCGGGATTTTTAACATCTGACCGTTTGTAAGACGATTACGAATCTCTTTCTAACACACAGTGGTACTACTCGCAAGAAAAACTTATGAGACAGGTCCACCCATCGTTGATTTTCGGTCAGTATTATTTCGTACCGCCAGCAGTCAGTTACTGACGAAGTATTATACTTAGTAGTAGGGAATGTGTGATAGGTCCGCCTCGAGCATCAGGCTTATAAAGTATGTGTTTGTGTTCCGACATGTGCAAAGGAAATGACGAAGTCCAGGCGTAAGGAAGGTATTGATTTGACGTGAAATACTGTGATAGCAAAAGGAAGAGTGTGTCAAGTCATAAGAATGGTACAGATATTTCTATTTCCAGAGCCACAGCCATCAACAGGGTGTATTTCTAGTACTTCGCTCATTGTCGAATGTCGTTCAACTGAGACCAAAATCGTATCATTTAATTGTAAGTATAGTGATCAAATATATATGTGACCGATTTCCTACGACGATTATGTCTAGGGGTGCATGGCGTGCTCGCGGTGGCCTGTGAAGGAAAGGTTCACGTTTCCCATTAACGGCAGGAGCCTTCCAAATGGAAAGACCTGTTGGGATGCAACAATGTAGCTCACTTAACTGTGTCGTCCTCTATACAGCCGAATAGCGAACTAATACTTCTTACGTGTTGAACAGCATTCATGATCGCGTGGAAATTTGACAAGATTCAATATAGACGTGTTTGCGCTGGACAGTTATTCCCTCCATGTAAATTGTCCGATTGACTGCTCGTTCACATTTGCCGTCTTTATTTGATTGAGAGAACATCGATTGTGGTGTGTGTTAAGTGCATCTAGCAGGTGAAAGACGGCTGGAGGACACGTTTGCTGATTCTCTAGACATGAGAAACTCCTTAGTTGAGTTTGTAAATTATAAAGATGATTTGGAACCAACATCAGTATTCGTGAGTGGAAACATCAGTTTCCTCTATTTTTTCAAGTTTTCACGTAAAGGTCTTCGCAGACAGGATAACGTTCTAGTCACTCAATGGTTTACAGCACGCTCCACCTCGCTAAAGTTTCGGGTTTGTAGATAAATAATTTCCAGTCTTTGTGCTTGATATCGAGAAGTATCAAGTAAATGGTATAATATTCTAGCAAAACATGTGAAAATACGCGTCTTCTTGTAATCCCAGACTCTTGAGATGTGTGTAGAAAGCAAGCAAGCAAGCAAATAGGTCCGGTCCAGAAGCAGTGACACCTTTGTGCCTAGGGGAACCGACCCAGCCTTTGTACAACAGTCTTCGCGGTATATGTTCGAGTGTCTGGTGGTCGCTACTGCGTGCCCTATCATGAGGGAGGTATAGATTCAGCACATAGATAGCCATAATGGGAATGAAAGATTTATTTTTTATTGGATAATTATTAGCGCTATAGATACTGAGATTCGTTCCAGAACCACAGTACATGACTGTGGAAAGCATAGCAGCAAGCAAACAGGTTGGAATCGGAAACAGTAACGCCTCTGCTCCAAGATGGGGCTTGCCCATCCTTTGTACATCAGTTCAGAGAGTCTGAGAAAGCTTGTGGTTTATGACGATTTGGCTCACGGCTCCCCCTGGGCGAATAAATAGTGAACTAATACCCAGTTTGGATTCAAAAATGGTTCAAATGGCTCTGAGCACTATGGGACTTAACATCTATGGTCATCAGTCCCCTAGAACTTAGAACTACTTAAACCTAACTAACCTAAGGACAGCACACAACACCCAGCCATCACGAGGCAGAGAAAATCCCTGACCCCGCCGGGAATCGAACCCGGGAACCCGGGCGTGTGAAGCGAGATCGCTACCGCACGACCACGAGATGCGGGCCCAGTTTGGATTGAGTTGCCTTCAGGAGCGCAGGTGTGTCATGTGTATAATCTGCGGAAATTTGAAAAGATTCAATATGACAAGTGTTTGCGCTGGAAGTATTGATGGCATTCTCCTGGGGTGTGGGATCGTCCACAACAGGCTGGCCTCTCTCTCTGGTTGACACCCACTTCCGCGGCTGCGGTCATGAACCGCGTTTACGGTGATAGCTTCCTCCATCGGCGCTGCACAGCGGCATGGTGAATACGTGGGATGTATTTTACGATCTGTAGATGACTATTTTTTTTTGCCGCTGAAAGTCTCGTCTGCAGAAAAAAAGGCGGACAGTGCTTCCACACCAGCAGCATCAGTAATTTGGCGGGTAAATTCAGTAAGAGCCAATCAGAATGTTCCATCCACTCACAAAACATCCTTTGTGGTGGGGCACAGGAGCCTCTACATAGCAATGAGAACGTTTGTGTCTCAGTGATGTTTGTTGAAAGCAAGACTGAACGATTTTCAGGAAGACTAACACGTGATGGACGGGGTGCCTCGTTAGGACCATCAGGAAGAATTCAATCGGTGTTATTCTGGGCTATTTTCCTGATCAGTTTCTGTTAGGACAGGAATTTCCATTCAGGCAAGCTGAGACGTCACGAAAGCTACAACAAACGCGAGGTTTAACTATTTCTGTGAAAGTTTACCAATTCCTAGAAGGGACTGATAAGTAATGGACAGGCTGTCCTGTTAGGACCGCGAGGGAGAAAGCTTTCAGTGTTATTCTGGACTATTTTCGTTAACAGTCTCTGAAAGTATTTTAGAAGATTTCTATAGTGCATCCAGAGAGGGGGCTTGGCCATTATTTACATAGACACGAGACATACACGTGGTGACTGGGTAAGCACGCATGCGGCCGGAGGCGTCTCACGTGTCCTTTTAGGATTGCTAGAAACAATGCACCCTGTGCTATTCTGGGAAGAATTGGAACTGATTTCTATAGTGTGACCTCTGATGTCAGTATCCACAGGAAGAGAAGTTTCGCTCCAGAAAATGGTAAACACTCGCTTGCGGCCCAGAGAGTGACTCTCCTATTATTTACATAGACATGTGACATCAGTATAGCACTTGAAGAACTCTATCTGTAGATGAAACTTTCATCTGCCGTCGGCAGCAGCCTGGAAGCAATAGCTCGTGCTTCGTTACAGGCTTGCATCCATCTGGCCCAGAAAAGTGCGTGTGCATTGGAACAGTTCGCTGAGACGTCGCGTTTTTTACATGCACTGAGTGTTTGTGCAGTGCATTATTTCGACAGCTTATAGTTAGCGAGCGTGTCTGCAGAGTGTTTTACATGCATTATTTTGACAATTTACAAGTTGTTTACGTGTTTGTACATCAGTGTACTGCATTATTTCGTTGATCTATGAGTAGTTTGGACAAGAAGAGAAAAGAAGCTTTCGAAATGTGGTGCTACAGAGGAATGCTGAAGATTAGATGGGTAGATCACATAACTAATGGGGAGGTACTGAATAGAATTGGGGAGAAGAGGAGTTTGTGGCACAACTTGACTAGAAGAAGGGATCGGTTAGTAGGACATGTTCTGAGGCATCAAGGGATCATTAGTTTAGTATTGGAGGGCAGGGTGGGGGAGGGGGGGGCGGTAAAAATCGTAGAGAGAGACCAAGAGATGAATACACTAAGCAGATTCAGAAGGATGTAGGCTGCAGTACGCACTGGGAGATGAAGAAGCTTGCACAGGATAGGGTAGCATGGAGAGCTGCATCAAACCAGTCTCAGTACTGAAGACCACAACAACAACATGAGTAGTTTACACGTCTGTATGCTGTATACTGCATTATTTCGGTAATTTACGAGTTGTTTGTGTCTTTGCACATCAGTGTACTGCATTATTTACGAGTAGTTTGCAGGTCTGTAGACTATTTATTGCGACCTCAAGCACATCAGGATGAGTGTTTCGTAGCAGTGTAGTAAATATCCTATGTCACATCTGGCTCTAAATAAATTGTTCCAAAAATAAATAAGGTAAACTCTTTCCTCTCTCCAAGCGCCCAGAACAGGCTGAGTGCTTTTCCCGCCAATTCCTAGGACGAGATGGGGGTCGGATGACTT
Organism: Schistocerca nitens; assembly: GCF_023898315.1. Lineage (NCBI taxonomy): Eukaryota > Metazoa > Arthropoda > Insecta > Orthoptera > Acrididae > Schistocerca > Schistocerca nitens. The sequence goes on along the minus strand of NC_064622.1, from coordinate 134,925,203 downwards.
AGGTTCATGGAGTTAGTCCAAATGCCCTTTTTACCCGCCATTTTCTGTGGTTAGTGGAGGTAGCCATAGTGTGTTGCACTGTCCCGCTGGAATTTGTACTTACTAGCATTTTCTGGGGGAGGAGAGAGGAGGGGAGAGAGGAGTTGGTTAGGTTAGTGGAGGTAGCCCAGTTGACCTATCTTCCCGCCAAAATTTGATCTTCTCAACATGACGTCATTGCGGCATTGCCTTATCTATCGTCGCCATCTTGGATCCATCATCTTGAATAAATTTGGCAACAATGGAGAGTGGGGCCATACGAACTTTGTCCCACTACTCATGCACAGTTTCACCAATTGGAGGGAGCAGTGCTGTGCCGTGGGAGATTCAATGACCTGAGCTTCCTTGGGACTTATAGTAATAGTCAAAGGCTGCCTGACATATGTGGATTACGTGAACATTAATGTGGGCTACTTGCAAACCTTCATGCTTTACATCTTCGCCGAAGGCGGTGGCATCTTCCAGCAATATAATTGTCCATGCCACAAGGTCACAATCATGTTGCAGTGGTTTGAGAAGAATGATGATAGTGAATTTTCGTGGATGTCTTGGCCAGCAAATTTGGCTGATATGACTCTGAGGGAACACTTCTGGGGCTCTATTTGGAGCCAGCTCCATACCCATAAACCACCGGCCTCAGTTTACGGGAATTAAGTGTGCCATGCTTTGACATCTGGTGCAAAATACCTCTGGAAACCTACCAACGACTTATCGAATCCATGCTACCCAGAATCACTGTTGTGTTGCGTTCCAAAGATGCACCAACAGGCTTTTAAGCAGGTGGTCATAGGACTTTGGCTGATCAGAATAAATTATAAAGCAGTGACACAGAATGAGATTTTCTATCTGCAACTGAGTGTGCGCTGATATGAAACTTCCTGTCAGATTAAAACGGTGTGCCGGACCGAGACTCGAACTCGGGACCTTTGCCTTTCGCGGGCAAGTGCTCTACCAACTGAGCTACCCAAGCACGACTCACGCCCCGTACTCACAGCTTCACTTCTGGTAGTACCTCGTCTCCTACCTTCCAAACTTTACAGAAGCTCTTCTGCGAACCTTGCAGAACTAGTACTCCTGAAAGAAAGGATATTGCGGAGACATGGCTTAGCCACAGCCTGGGGGATGTTTCCAGAATGAGATTTTGACTCTGCAGCGGAGTGTGCGCTGATGTGAAACTTCCTGGCAGATTAAAACGGTGTGCCGGACCGAGACTCGAACTCAGGACCTTTGCCTTTCGCGGGCAAGTTTGGAAGGTAGGAGACGAGGAACTGCCAGAAGTAAAGCTGTGAGTACGGGGCGTGAGTCGTGCTTGGGTAGCTCAGTTGGTAGAGCACTTGCCCGCGAAAGGAAAAGGTCTCGAGTTCGAGTCTCGGTCCGGCACACCGTTTTAATCTGCCAGGAAGTTTCATAGTGACGCAGAATTTTGCCTGATATGGCGAGTTCTAAATTGGTGACGCAGTGGTAGAAGACTGCACTGTAAACCAGTTGAGGTTGCACCAGCCACGTGGACAGAATTAGAAATGTTCCATATAGGTCAAAGTATGGAGAATGGTTATCGCTTCTTCTAGCTTCGGAAGCAGATGTCTGATACCGGCATACCACATAATTCGTGTCACATAGATAGTTTGTTAGCCGAGTTGTTGCTGTTACTGATATCATATAGAAAATTTCGAGGTAATATCGCTAGCATTTTTTTTTTTTCATAAATATGGCAGCACCATCTAGATTATTTCAGATACACTGAAGAGACGTGGTGATTGAGTATTGGTATATGCCGTCGGCTACTGCGATAAGCACATGTGGCACAAAATTAGTCACTCCCAGGAGACTTCACGGTCATACCGTGTAATACAACCTTAAGCCGTAATAATGGCTCGATTCAGCGGGGAAGGGAGTCAAGCAACTGATGATTAAGTCCCGTAGAGATACCAATTTGTTACTGTTACCTTCTGTCCCAGGTAGTTCCAGACATTTTACACAGAATGAAAGAGAAATACTGACGTCAGACACATGAGGGCATTTAAATAATTCAGTGGCGATAAGTGGACATAAGTGTTGGACTAGGAGTCGAATACGGATTTTCGGCTTTCTACGAGCGGTCACCTTAACCACTCTGGCTATCTGAGCACGCTTCCCGTCCAACTCGACTTCTTTACTTGTAGCTCATTACTGCCGTAGCGCTCTCTGTCCACCATCCTCACTGCTCGCAGCATTTAACGTGATACCCCGAGAAATCGAACCAAGGGTGCATCCACCCTGAAGGGCGCATCCGAAAGAACAGGCACTACACATATATAGTAATTTTATACAGAATTAAGATCAAGCGATTTTGCAGACAGTCAAGATGTCATAGGTTGCTTCTTGTTCTTCAACTCGGGAACGTATGCATGTAACCGTGAGAACACAGCTGTTGTCATCTTGGAAGACGATGTCCATAGCATACTCATAATTAAAATGTGGAAAAACTGACAACACTTGGTCACCGATAATGTTAAAAGGAAATGCTGCTCCATTTTCCCTGTAACGTGAGTGGATGGGTCCAAGTCATGATGTGAAAACCGCTCCCAAATCATTAAAACCGCCTCCTGCTTGAACTGGCAGATCCACAACTGCGGGTTAAATGCCTCATCGGTCCGTCAGTGCACCCAACTCCGTATCATTTGAAAAGCGATAAAATCGTGAGTCGTCCTACCATATCACACGCCTCCAGGCAGCTCCTGAGCCGTTTCTGTGTTGCTTCACCCATAATAGACGTGTTGCTTTTTGTGCAGCTGTGAGCAATGGCATTTTGATCTCCAGAATCAAATAAATTGCCATCATTCAAAATATGGCGTAACATGCGTACTTGCTCACCACTGAGGACGTACGCATGTGATGCCATGTTTTGTATGAAGACATTTGTTTGACATTCTAAGATGGGGTGCGCCCGAAGCATGTCAGTAAAAACGGTATTTGAAAGCAGGTAATCAGTTCATTTCAAGGAACCCATTTGTCAGTGTTATAAGAGCTGCCCCAAGTTCTGCCATTGATGTCGGACCACTTTTTACTGCACTGATTGCATACAACCGACTGGCACATACACAACGTATCATTGCCATCGTTTACAGGGGTTGGACAAAAACATGGAAACGCCGCGAAAAATGTATACTTGAACATACTAAGTACATATGCTAGCCAATCATACTGGTTACACTGTCGTATTTGACCACAAACGACAATTGTGCAGTGTGCTCAATACGTCTAAGGGTCAGTCGTTATCAGAGCAATGTTCTGTATAGGTGACAGTGCATCGTGTTTGAGGTGAGTCAGTTCAAACGTGGGCACTTTGTTGGTACTGTTGTGAATTGGCAGGAGCCAATTCACGGGGTTTGGAGGAAGCCGAAAGGCACGCGTTTAAGCTCGCGCAGGCTGGCGTGAGGTCTGGAACAGGTAAAGTAATTATACTATCAAGAAAATTACGTAGCTGCTGGAATACTTAACTTTAATCCATAATCGGTGAACATCGGTCTGACGGTACAGGCATCACAATATAAATAGCAATTGATAATGGCGCCTTGCTAGGTCGTAGCAAATGACGTAGCTGAAGGCTATGCTAACTATTGTCTCGGCAAATGAGAGCGTAATTTGTCAGTGAACCATCTCTAGCAAAGTCGGCTGTACAACTGGGCGAGTGCTAGGAAGTCTCTCTAGACCTGCCGTGTGGTGGCGCTCGGTCTGCAATCACTGACAGTGGCGACACGCGGGTCCGACGTGTACTAATGGACCGCGGCCGATTTAAAGGCTACCACCTAGCAAGTGTGGTGTCTGGCGGTGACACCACATTCCTCCCCCGCAAATCAGCGTACGGTTGTGTTATAAGGCTTCCGCCCGGCGTGGGGAGGACCCCATGTTGACGTATGCGACGAGGTGGGGAGCCTAACAACAGGCGAGGCTGTGCCACCCGCACCCTGCCATTCGGCCCGAGGGGAGCTAGGAAACGCCTGAAAGCCTACTCCAGGGTGCACGCCAACATGCGGTGTATGCGCCCGTAGAGAGACAGGAGGGGACGAAGAGTCGACCTCCATCGGGGCGGTGCACCCGACGGGCGAAGACGCCATGTGGTCCGGAGCGGGCAAGAGCTCCATGTCGGAGGACAGGTGGTCACGGGAAGCGATCGGCAGCGCGTGACCCAGGGAGGCGCCCGGCGGTTGCAGCGACGCGTCCACTGCGGGCGTCGCCGGCGGGAGAACAGGCGGCGGCGCGTCGCCATGGGGCAAAATGGAAGGCAGCGTCGGTAACACCTGGGGATGAGGCGAGCCAGTAGATGGGTCCTCAGGGCGCTGACCGGACGGCACCGTCGCTGAAACCAGACGGGGAGTGGCAGAACCCGTGCGACGACAGAGGCGCAGCTGATTGAGATGCCGACGCACCTCACCAGAGGCTCCCAAAACCAGATACATAGCGCGGCCGAGGCAGCGAAGAATGCGCTCTGCGAGCCAACGCCGTGAACCTCGATAGTTGCGATAGTATACAACGTCGCTCGGGGCAAAAGCAGGTGTCTGCCGCTGCACAGGAACCTGATGCGGCGGATGTAGCAAAGACATCAAGGTGCGATGAGGATGACCGTGAAGCAACTCAGCCGGCGAGCGACCATCTCGAGGCTGAGAGCGATACGTGGACAAAAAAAGCAATAACGCGTCCTCCCGAGAATGCGACCCTTTCAACTTCAACATCTGTGACTTGAAAGTCCTGACCAATCGTTCAGCGGCACCGTTTGACTGCGGCGAAAACGGCGCGGACGTCAGATGTTGAATACCATTGGCTTTGCAGAATGAAATTCTGCGGACATGAATTGTGGGCCATTGTCGGAAACAATAGTCTGTGGAAGACCTTCAATGCAAAAGATAGCGGATAACGCTTGGATGGTGGCAGAAGACGTCGTGGAAGAAATCCGGACAACAAAAGGAAAATTACTGAACCAATCGACCACAACCAACCATCGAGCAGTCCAGAATGGACCAGCAAAATCGATGTGTAAGCGTTGCCAAGGGGAAGTGGCTTTTGGCCATGCAAAGAATTTCCTCGGTGGTGCGGATTGTTGTTCGGCACACGCCATGCAAGAAGAGCACATATTCGTAATCGCAGCATCGATTCCGAATCAAGTACAGTGCTGACGAGCAAGTTGTTTCGTTCGCACTATACCCCAATGTCCTTGGTGGAGAAGCCGTAAGACAGAGGACTGTAACGAACGTGGGACCACGACCCTGGACTGATCATTATCAGAACGCAACAGCAAAACACCACGTCGAACAAAAAGTCTCTCCTTGTGAGCAAAAAATCGGCGAACCAACGGATCCTCGATCCGTGACTTTGACAAGGGCCATTGCGTAGCAACAAAACGCAAAACGGTAGCAAGGACAGGGTCGGCAGCTGTGGCTGTAGCTACACGACGAAAATCAATCGGAAACGATTCGACCACTTCATCGGTTTCCGAATCAATGAACATGCAAGCAAGTTCGGAAGAATCGAATGCTCTATCCTCAGCAACAGGCAAACGGGACAACGCATCGGCGTTTCCGTGCTTAGCAGTGGACCGATACAAGATATCGTAGCGGTACTGCGAGAGGAAAATAGACCAGCGAATGAATTTCTGCGCTGTACGTGGAGGTACAGGCTTGTTCGGATGAAAACGCGATGTCAAAGGTTTGTGGTCTGTGATGATGGTAAAGTGACGACCATACAAGAAATCATGAAATTTAGTAACACCAAATACGAGAGCCAAAGCGTCCTTCTCGATCTGTGAATAATTTCTTTGCGCAGACGAGAGCAAGTTGGACGCATAGGCAATAGGGCGATCATGCGATCCATCTTTGTGCGCAAGCACAGCACCGATCCCGAAATCCGATGCATCTACCATCAACAAAAGGGGTTTCTGGGGATCGAATGGTGTAGGGCAAGTATTGGAAAGCAACGCCGATTTCAACTGGAGAAAGGCGCGTTCGCATTTCGTCGTCCAGACGAACGGAACACCTTTACGGCGTAAGCGATGAAGCGGAGCTGAAATGGAAGAGGCGTGGCGCACATAGCGATGATAATAATTGATTTTTCCCAGCACATTCTGTAGCTGCTTCAAATTCTGTGGCGAAGGCAAGTCTTGTATGGCACGGAGGTGCTCTGGACTGGGATGTATGCCTTGGACATTGATTACATGTCCCAGATAGGGTAAGTCACGAGCAAAAAACACACATTTGTCCTTCCGCAAGCGAAGACCATTTTGTCGCAAGACCTGAAATAATGTTCTGAGATTGGCTAAATGTTCTTCTTCCGTCTTTCCGGAGATCACAATATCGTCCACATAGTTTGCTGCAGTACGGACCGACGCACAAACAGTTTGCAGATATTGCTGAAACAATGCAGGGGCGGATGCACACCCGAATGGCAGTCTTTTGAATCGTTACAAACCAAGATGCGTGTTAACCACCAAAACGCGCTGGGATTCTTCGTCCACTGGTATTTGCAAGTACGCATCTGCTAGGTCCACCTTCGAAAAATATTTACCCGGGCACAGTTTGTCAAAAAGATCTTCCGGGCGGGGTAAAGGAAAAGTTGCAGTCACTAGTTGTGGATTCACTGTTGCCTTGAAGTCCACACAAAGTCTCAATTTTCCGGAAGGTTTTGGCAAAATTACTAAGGGTGAGGCCCAGAGAGAAGCCTGCACACGTTCAATTACACTTTGTGATTCCAAATCGTGTAACGTTCTTGCGACCTCATCACGCAATGCGTGGGGAACATTGCGCGCTCTGAAAAATTTCGGTTGCGCGTGTACTTTCAGTTCCAAATGTGCTTCATAGTTCTTAGCGCAACCAAGGTCCGGTGCAAAAATGTCTGCAAATTCTGCACATAGACGAGAAACACTGTCTGAAGGCACAGTCTAGTTCACTGTTAGGACCTGATTGACTATAGACAAGTTAAACAACTGAAATAAATCTAAACCAAACAAGTTCACCGCAGAAGAAGAACGAAGGACGTAAGATGACACAAATTTTGTTTGTCCCTTGTATGTTGCAAGAAGGCTGCTCTGTCCTAACACTGGGATAGCCTGTCCTGAATAACTTCTTAACTTAACATTTGCGGCACGCAACGGAGGTGTGCCCAGCTGTTTGTACGTGTCGTGATTGATCAATGAAACTGCAGCTCCGGTATCGAGCTGGAATGGTATCATGTTGCCATTAATGTCCAAGTCTACAAAAAGTTTATTGTCCTGCTGACGACAAGAGCGACTGTCTCGTGCATCGTGAAGTAACACTGGTACAGAATCACTTGCGACTTGACGGGATTTCCGTCGATGTCGACGCACACCATTTGTGGGATGAACACAGTCACTGTTAGAGAGAGTGGCACTGGGCGGAGTGGAATGAACTACATGAATTTCCATGGGCGAAGGTTCACGAGCCTGAGTATTCTTGGTTCGATTCCGATTCCGATTCCGATTCCGGCGCGAAGCAAAGGGCCTGGAATGGTTGTGAGTGTCCGATCTGAGCTTTTTCTGGCAAACACTTTGAACATGTCCTTTTTTATTACAGAAAAATCAAATAGCTTGGCGTGACGGGCAATTCGCATGTGAATGTCTAATAACACACCGCGGGCATGATTTCACTGCATTTGCTTGCTTGCGCGGAACACGTGGCGGGGGCGCGAGGGCTGTTTACTGTTCCGTGTAGCTCGCCCAGCGGGCTGGTTAATGTGACACACGGCTGGTGAAGTTTCAAATGATTCCTGAGCAAAGTCAAGTGTGTCCTGCCGACCCAATATGTCCATCACTTGTTGAAGGGAGGGATTGACTAGTTTCAAAATCTGTTCCCTTATACGAACATCAGAAACGTTCTGTGCAATTTCATCACGTACCATAGTATCTGAATAAGGGAGTCCACATTCACACTCAAAAGCACAATCCCTAGTAAGGCCTTGCAAAGTTGCAGCCCACTCCCTACTAGTCTGACCGGCCGTACGTTTTGTACGAAAGAAAGTATACCTTTTTGCAACTACATTGACTGATTCTTTGAAATATGCATCTAATGCCGACAAAATTTCGTCGTAGGACAGAGTTGTTACGTCGCGTCGGGGAAACAATTTGACTATCACACGGTACGTGGACACACCAACGCAAGAAAGCAGAAAAGGCTGCCGCTCATTACCTTGAATTCTGTAGGCGGCGAGATGGAATCCAAATTGGCGTGACCACTCCGTCCAGCTTTCCAGTGCCGCATCAAACGGACGAAAAGGTGGTGCAACAGCGTGTTGTGGCTGCGGTAGCGGTGGAGCGGCGGCTGCCGCATCGTTTTGCATTGCACGTTGACCCTGGACGAGCTGTCCAAGGGCATCCAATAAGGCCTGCGTCTGCTGATTCTGCAAGTGATAAAATTCGGACAGTACATCTGGAGATGGTGGCGAAGCCATTACACAAGGAAATCAGTCTATCAATACAAACGCAAAATTCTCGTCGCCATATGTTGTGAATTGGCAGGAGCCAATTCACGGGGTTTGGAGGAAGCCGAAAGGCACGCGTTTAAGCTCACGCAGGCTGGCGTGAGGTCTGGAACAGGTAAAGTAATTATACTATCAAGAAAAGTACGTAGCTGCTGGAATACTTAACTTTAATCCACAATCGGTGAACATCAGTCTGACGGTACAGGCATCACAATATAAATAGCAATTGATAATGGCGCCTTGCTAGGTCGTAGCAAATGACGTAGCTGAAGGCTATGCTAACTATTGTCTCGGCAAATGAGAGCGTAATTTGTCAGTGAACCATCTCTAGCAAAGTCGGCTGTACAACTGGGCGAGTGCTAGGAAGTCTCTTTAGACCTGCCGTGTGGTGGCGCTCGGTCTGCAATCACTGACAGTGGCGACACGCGGGTCCGACGTATACTAATGGACCGCGGCCGATTTAAAGGCTACCACCTAGCAAGTGTGGTGTCTGGCGGTGACACCACAGATACTCGTCAGTTGAGTGCTTCCGTAATCAAGCGAGCCGAAATGTTTTGTGTTTCAAGGCGAACCGTATCGTATATTTATACCACATACAGGGAAAGCGGAAAAATGTCACTCGCTAAGTCACAACGCCGATAGAAGCGTGTGTTGAGTGATCTTGGCAGACCGTCATTCAAGAGGAGTGCGACTAAAAATAAGAGAACGTCAGCTGCAGAGACCACTGCAGAAGTGAACATAGCGCTAACGATCCCTATCAGCAGCAAAACAACTCGAAATGAGCTCCACAAGCAGGAAATTGCAAGACGTGCTGCAATTCCAAAAACACGTATCAGCGATGCATATGACTTATTACCGTCCCGCTGACTTGAGTACAATTCTGTTTCAGGTTGGTATGTAATGAAAATCACTTCAGCTTATCGATTGTACGAAAACGCATTGGATTTATTTTACTTATCGAGGATTTTTTTTTCAGTGGACTTGGCTACACGATCGACTTATGTAGAAATACGATTTATCGAGGATCGAATTCGCAAGAGTCACCTGAAGACTGGAAATGTCAAACATTCCAAGTGTCATATGTGAGAGGAATAGATGGCTTTTATAACATTTTCCAGGTACACGTTGTTTTGTCTATTAACTCTAACAGTTTTTACTATTTTTGAAACCTAGATTACCTCCTTCCGTTGTAAAGACGGTATTGAAATACAGGTAAAGACAAAACATGTACTCTACTTAACACACAAACCGTGCTTCAACCAAATGGAGAAGACCTTGCGCTTAGCTCTGGAACCCATAGAGAAGGCAATACCTGGCACAAAGACCATGCGTCATCTTGTAATGAATTTTTTAAATATTTTCTCCACGATTTGGCTCTTGGAACATGTATAGGGACCTATAAGAAGTACCTACTAGAACACGTGAAAAATCACACTTAGAATGTTTGAAATTCCAGCACTTGAACAGTACATCAAATGCAGGCGTTTATTACCAATTTGTAGTGCCATGAGTTTTCAACGCCTGCGATCGATATATCTGCGACGTGCGACTTTTTGATCATATTTTATCGTCTTATTGTCTTAACCCGACATGAGTCATGACATGCTTATAAGGGCTATTCGGAAAGTAAGGGCCGATCGGTGCGAAATGGAAAGCGCAGTCAAATTCAAAAAAGTTTTATTACCAACAGTTAGCTACACCTTCGAGCCACTTCTCTACAAAGTCACTGCTCTGAGTAAGAGATGTTTCAGAGCGTTGTACCAACTTTCCAATATCATCATCATAGAAGGCAGTTGCCTGTGCTTTCTGCCAATTCTCTACACTGATCTGCAGCTTGTTGTCTGTGCCGAAATGTTGTCTTCATACATAGCAGTTCGTGTGAGCAGAGCTGAAAATCGAGGGAGCCAAGTCCTGGCGCCGGCCGCTGTGACCGAGCGGTTCTAGGCGCTACAGTATGGAACCGCGCGACCGCTACGGTCGCAGGTTCGAATCCTGCCTCGGGCATGGATGTGTGTGATGTCCTTAGGTTAGTTAGGTTTAAGTAATTCTAAGTTCTACGGGACTGATGACCTCAGAAGTTAAGTCTCATAGTGCTCAGAGCCATTTGAACCATTTGAACCAAGTCCTTGCTGCATGGCGGATGATCAAACACTTACCACCGAAAAGGCTGCAAGAGAGTCCTCATTGGTCTTGCAGTGTGCAGCAGAGGTCAAAAAATGGCTCTGAGCACTATGGGACTTAACATCTGAGGTTATCTGTCCCCTAGACTTAGAACTACTTAAACCACACATCAATGCCTGAGGCAGGATTCAAACCTGCGACCGTAGCAGCAGCTCGGATCCGGACTGAAGCGCCTAGAGAATTGTCATGAAGAAGGAAATGCGTGACCGTCACGTTGTGTGGGCTACATTAAATCAGGCGAAATCTGTCACAGGTACTCGTACTTGGTGGGAGACATTACTTTCTAGGCATTTTTAAGTGCTCATTGTGCGCTCAAAACTGAAAAGAGCGATGTGACGCGATCTACGAGCGTACAATAGACACTGCCCAGCACATCTATTGAAAACGTTATTGGATTTTCATTGTGGTTTTCATTTCGCGATCGATCGGACCCTACTTTTCGAAAACCCATCGTACTTACGAGCTGCCGCTCAGATCGGTGGTGAAACGGGATGTTTAGTCATCCGTTTCGTGGTGTGAGAGCGGTTGCGACAATAGTGAAACGGCGATGGGGTCAAGCTGAGGTTTTGCAGGTATCTATCGTTGCGTATAGTGCAGAAGGATGGTAGGCTACGGAGGTGGGTATGGTGATGATAGGGAAATGACACTCTGGGTTGGCTTACTAATTTGCTTTTATTGCTCCTTCACTTGTTTGCAATGAACATGCAGAAGTGCACAGGTGTTGGTTAAAAAAAAAGTAGATGAGACTTACTAGATTCTCCAATCATTTACCAGAACAAGCGGTCACTCCGTCCTATGACTGCATTAAGAGTAGGGTAAACGCAATCATGTACAGTACTACAGACCACGAACCAGATTCTGTTGCTCTAATCGAACGCTTAGGTTCGAGTACAAATCGCAATGAAACTGACGTACAGACTTACAGGATGACAATGATTGAACTATATGACATTAAATTGTCATAACTTCTGAATGGTTCGCGTTAGGATGTTTAAATTGCATGGTTGGCCTAGCGGCATGACAGGAACTAGTATGCCCATGTATGGTTTGGTTTAGCGACGAAGCCCACTTTCATTTGGATGTGTTCGTCAATAAGCAAAATTGACGCTTTTGGGGGGGGCTGAGAATCCGCATTTCGCGATCGAGAAGTCCCTTAACTTTCAACGGGTGCAATGTCCAGCCACAGAATAATCGGTGCTATATTCCTTGTGGCACAGTGACTACCGAACGGTACGTGAAGCTTTTGGAAGATGATTTCATCCCCATTATCCAAAGTGATCCTGATTTCAACAAAACGTGTTTCATACAAGACGGAGCTCGGCCCCATCGAAGCTGGAGAGTGTATGATGTCCTGGAGAAATAATTTGGGGATCGCATTCTGACTCTGGGGTACCCAAAGGCCACTGGCATGGACCTCGACTGGCTGCCTTATTCTCCATATCTGAACATATGCGACTACTTTTCGTGGGGTTATTGTAAAGACAAGGTGTATAACAATAACCCCAAACAAACTAAAAACAACTATTCAGGAGGTCATCGATAGCATCGACGTACTGACACTTTGGCGGGACATGCAGTATTTCGGTGTTCGTCTGCGCCGTATCATCGCCAATGATGGTAGGCATATCGAACCGAAATCCGAATATCTTCAGTGACATTTACATGTTGAATAAATTGTGTGCACACCATAGTTTGTAACTACTCTACTTTTTTCATATAGTTCAATAAGTGTCACCCAGTAAGTACATGTAGACAAATGTACGATGGAAACTGGAAAGCCTAGCCCAGAGGTAAGTACAGACAAGCTTTTGTAAATCCTTAGTGTACAAGATGAACAGAGTTTAATGCTTACTCACTTAGTGCCTGCTTAGGCTCGTTCATCCGAGGCTGCTGTCACTTGAAATCTCGAACTCTATCTTGCTCGGCGTTTGAGGGCCTCAGTATACGGCGGTTGGGGCGGATTACTCACAGATGGGATGTGAATGCGCCATTTCTTACCTCTAGCTCGTAATCAGTGAGCATGAAATCAGCGGTTTGTCAATGCTTACGACCTCTTAATGAACTGACGAAAGCGGTTTGCATTGCACGTCTTACAAAGCTTTCAGCAAATTTTCATACAACTTTGCTTCCTCCGTTTTTCCCCAAAATTTGAGGCTTTAATGAAATAAATTGGTTACATATGTATCATTCAAAGTATTTTCCATCGCGGCCACTACTTTCTCTCATCTTTTGAGCAGTGTACGAATCCCGCGACGAAAAAATTGTTCATCTTTTGCAGCGATCCACGAATCGATCCAATTTGTGACTTCTTCATGAGATCGGAAGTTGGCCAGACCATGCGCGATTGATCTAAACAGGTGATAGCCAGACGGAGCAATGTATGAAGAACACGGCGGGTGGCGTAGGACTTCCCATTTTAACGTTTCCAAGTACGTTTTGACGTCTTTTGCAACGTGGGGTCGAGCGTTGTCGTACTGAAAAATCATTTTATCGTGCCTCTCGCTGTATTGCGGCCGTTTGTCTTTTAACGCTCTGCTCAAACGCATTAACCGCATTCGATAACGAGCACCTGTGATTGTTTCACTTGGTTTTAACACTTCATAGTACACAACGCCGAGCTGGTCCACCACATGCAGAGCATTATCTTGGTAAGATAGATACTGCCTACAGGAAAATTAAAGAGACCTTTGGAGGAAAGAGAACCACTTGCTTGAGTACCAAGAGCTCAGATGGAAACCCAGTTCTAAGCAAAGAAGAGAAAGCAGAAAGGTGGAAGGAGTATATAGAGGATCTATACAAGGGCAATGATTTTAAGGACAATATTATGGAAATGGAAGAGGATGTAGATGAAGATGAAATGGGAGATATGATACTGCGTGAAGAGTTTGACAGAGCACTGAAAGACCTGGGTCGAAACAAGGCCCCCGGAGTAGACAACATTCCATTAGAACTACTGATAGCCTTGGGAGAGCCAGCCCTGACAAAACTCTACCATCTGGTGAGCAAGATGTATGAGACAGGCGAAATACCCACAGACTTCAATAAGAATATAATAATCCCAATCCCAAAGAAGGCAGGGGTTGACAGATGTGAAAATTACCGAACTATCAGTTTAATAAGCCACGGCTGCAAAATACTAACACGAATTCTTTACAGACGAATGGAAAACTGGTAGACGCCGACCTCGGGGAAGATCAGTTTGGATTCCATAGAAATATTGGAACACGTGAGGCAATACTGACCTTACGACTTAGCTTAGAAAATAGATTAAGGAAAGGTAAACCTACGTTTCTAGAATTTGTAGACTTAGAGAAAGCTTTTGACAATGTTGACTGGAATACTCTCTTTCAAATTCTGAAGGTGGCAGGGGTAAAATACAGGGAGCGAAAGGCTATTTACAATTTGTACAGAAACCAGATGGCAGTTATTAGAGTCGAGGGGTATGAAAGAGAAGCAGTAGTTGGGAAGGGAGTGAGACACGGTTGTAGCCTATCCCCGATGTTATTCAATCTGTATATTGAGCAAGCAGTAAAGGAAACAAAAGAAAAATTCGAAGCAGGAATTTAAATCCATGGAGATGAAATAAAAATTTTGAGGTTCGCCGATGACATTTTAATTCTGCCAGAGATAGCAAAGGACCTGGAAGAGTAGTTTAACGGAATGGACAGTGTCTTGAAAGGAGGATATAAGATGAACATCAACAAAAGCAAAACGAGAATAATGGAATGTAGTCGAATAAAATCGGGTGATCCTGAGGGAATTAGATTAGGAAATGAGACGCTTAAAGTAGTAGAAGAGTTTTGCTATTTGGGGAGCAAAATAACTGATGATGGTCGGAGAGGATATAAAATGTAGATTGGCAATGGCAAGGAAAGCGTTTCTGAAGAAGAGATATTTGTTAACATCGAGTATGGATTTAAGTGTCAGGAAGTCGTTTCTGAAAGTATTTGTATGGAGTGTAGCCATGTATGGAAGCGAAACGTGGACGATAAATTGTTTGGACAAGAAGAGGATAGAAGCTTTCGAAATGTAGTGCTACAGAAGAATGCTGAAGATAAGGTGGGTAGATCACATAACTTGAGAGGAGGTATTGAATAGAATTGGGGAGAAGAGAAATGTGTGGCGCAACTTGACTAGAAGAAGGGATCGGTTGGTAGGACATATTCTGAGGCATCAACGGATCACCAGTTTAGTATTGGAGGGCAGCACGGAGGGATACCAAGAGATGAATACACTAAACAGATTCAGAAGGATGTAGGTTGCAGTAGTTACTGGGAGATGAAGAAGCTTGCACAGGATAGAGTAGCATGGAGAGCTGCATCAAACCAGTCTCTGGGCTGAAGACCAGAACAAACAACATCTTGGAGCCGTGAATATTCGGTTTGGCCGTCGACATGAAAGCATGGCCGTGATATCCCCATGATTTTTTGCGTTTATGGTTATCGCAATGAACCCATTTTTGCTCCCCGGTCACAATTCTATGCAGAAATCCTTTCCGTTTTTGCCTCTGAAGCAACTGCCCATAAAGAATCAAACACTGTTCAACGTCTCTTGGTTTCAGCTCACACGGGACACAAGTTACTTTTTTCTGAATCATGTCCATAGCCTTGAGACGTTTTGCAATAGCTTGCTGTGTCACTCCCACTAATCGTGCCAATTCTTCTTGACCAGAATGAGATTTTCACTCTGCGGCTGAGTATGCGCTGATATGAAACTTCCTGGCAAATTAAAACTGTGTGCGTGACCGAGACTCGAACTCGGGACCTTTGCCTTTCGCGGGCAAGTGCTCTACCATCTGAGCTACCCAAGCACGACTCACGGCCCGTCCTCACAGCATCAGTTCCGGCAGTATCTCGTCTCCTACCTTCCAAACTTTACAGAAGCTCTTCTCCGAACCCTGCAGAACTAGCACTCCTGGAAGAAAGGATATTGAGGAGACATGGCTTAGCGACAGCCTGGGGGCCCGAGTTCGAGTCTCGGTCCAGCAAACAGTTTTAGTCTGCCAGGAAGTTTCAATTCTTCTTGAGTTTGACGCGAGTCTTCACTCAGCAATGTCTCCAATTCTGCACCTTCGAAAACATTCTCTCTTGCAGCACTATGCCGGTCTCCGACGTTAAAATCACCGTTCTTGAAGCGTTGAAACCACTCACGACGCGTTCTTTCACTAATGGCGTCCGTATCATACGTGCTCGAGAGCATTCGATGAGACTCAGCCACTGTTTTCTTCATACTGAAACAAAATAGTAACATCTCCCACAAATGATGAGAATTAGGCTCGTAAACTGTCATTTTCAATCATGAACAAGTTTATGATGCAGACACAAATCGACTAATTTTGAATGAGGTTATGTTGACAGATGTCCAAGCTAACTACCTGACGTCTGCTATGAGTTTCTTGGTACCGGTACTTACCGTTGTCGCCACCTATCGGCAAACGGCGGAAGCAAACTTGTACACCTTGTATTTTCACGATTTCTTTTTCTGGTTATCTTTCATGATTAAGCCACTACATTATGCACAGCTATCATGCCTATGTGGTGATTTGTTCCTTGACGTCGTTTTATACCAGAGAAACGACCGGGTGGCGTGTCGCGGTGTTGGCGCTGTCAGGTGTGACGACATTTGCCACTCCGCTTTGATCCCCCCCGTCCCCCGTATCCGCGAGGCGCACCCTCCCGCCCTCTCTGTCTCCTGACAGGCCGTGCTGGAGAGCGCACGCCGTCTATTACGCAGGCCGCCCCTACGACCCGCTCACCCCACAACAAACGTTTTGTCAGCCTTGTTAGCCGTAATCACAGGGCGGCGCTGCGCCAAAATAAAATCTGCTTCCCGCCAGCGCAGACGCTAAGCGGGGCTGCCGACCGCTTCTCGCCCTCTCCCGCCACCCTCCGCTGCTGCTGAGTGCCCGCTCGCTATCTCTCGTCGCCCATCTCGCTGATGGAGCATACTCACCATAACGACAGGCTGCGCTGCACTGTGCTGACTGACGCTAATATCTGTACCACGCTTCCCTCCCGTCATGAATTCAGTCGCTTCTTGCGCACTCACTTTTCGCTTGAATGTGCGGTACGAAGGTGGGCGAACACTGTGGGATTACACACGTTGCGTTAGCGAAGATGCTTGAAGCTGTGAGAGCGTTGGTAGCGAAATTCGAGGTTCCGGTCTGGCATAGTTTTACCTGCCGTGGGGTGTCAACACAGCGTACATCCGCTGCAGAGTGAAAATACCTTATAGAAGCAATACGCCAGGTTATCCCTAAGCAACACTATCTGATCCTCTGTGTAATGCGTAACTGACCGCCAGATGTGACGAGAGACGCACCGGCCAGTACAGAAGGAGGCGGGGATTATTGTGCTGTCAGTAAGGAGCAGTACCTGCAGAAAGGATCAGTCGCGAGAACTCGGCGACTTTGAGCGAGATTTCTCATTAGAAGTCACTCGAGTAACAAATCCATCAGGGGCATTGCGACCGTGCTAAAGCTCCCCAGATCGACTGTTGATGATGGTTCATGATGTGATTACGAAGTGGAAATGCGAAAGAATAACCACAGGTATACCAAGACCGCGCAAAACCTCATTTACCGACGAACAACGAGTATCAGCAGTTGAAGACGGTCGCTCTGAAATACCACGTGAAAAAACAAGAGGAATCACTCCTGAATTCCGAAATGTTACCGGCCGTCCAGCTAGCAACATGACTGAGTAGGCAGTTATAAGCAGCAATCAAACGAGTCAGATGGAAAAAAGTTAGTGAACTGTTTATTACACTACTGGCCATTAAAATTGCTACACCACGAAGTTGACGTGCTACAGACGCGAAATTTAACCGACACAAAGAAGATGCTGTCATATGCAAATGATTAGCTTTTCAGAGCATTCACACAAGGTTGGCGCCGGTGGCGACACCTACAACGTGCTGACATGAGGAAAGTTTCCAACCGATTCCTCATACACAAACAGCAGTTGACCGGCGTTGCCTGGTGAAACGTTGTTGGGATGCCTCGTGCAAGGAGGAGAAACGCGTACCATCACGTTTCCGACTTTCATAAAGGTCGGATTGCAGCCTATCGCGATTGCGGTTTATCGTATCGCGACATTGCTGCTCGCGTTGGTCGAGATCCAATGACTGTTAGCAGATTATGGAATCGGTGGGTTCAGGAGGGTAATACGGAACGCCATGCTGGATCCCAACGGCCTCGTATCCCTAGCAGTCGAGATGACAGGCATCTTATCCGCATGGCTGTAACGGATCGTGCAGCCACGTCTCCATCCCTGAGTCAACAGATGGGGATGTTTCCAAGACAACAACCATCTGCACGAACAGTTCGACAACGTTTGCAGCAGCATGGACTATCAGCTCGGAGACCATGGCTGCGGTTACTAAATGGTTCAAATGGCTCTGAGCACTATGGGACTTAACATCTATGGTCATCAGTCAGCTAGAACTTAGAACTACTTAAACCTAACTAACCTAAGGACATCACACAACACCCAGTCATCACGAGGCAGAGAAAATCCCTGACCCCGCCGGGAATCGAACTCGGGCGCGGTAAGCGAGAACGCTACCGCACGGCCACGAGCTGCGGACAAACGGTTACCCTTGACGCTGCATCACAGACAGGAGCACCTGCGATGGTGTACTCAACGACAAATCTGGGTGCACGAATGGCAAAACGTCATTTTTCGGATGGTATCAAATCAAATGGCTCTGAGCACTATGGGACTTAACATCCATGGTCATCAGTCCCCTAGAACTTAGAACTACTTAAACCTAACTAACCTAAGGACAGCACAGAACACCCAGTCATCACGAGGCAGAGAAAATCCCTGACCCCGCCGGGAATCGAACCCGGGAACACGGGCGTGGGAAGCGAGAACGCTACCGCACGACCACGAGCTGCGGACTCATTTTTCGGGTGAATCCAGGTTCTGTTTACAGCACCATGATGGTCGCATCCGTGTTTGGCGACATCGCGGGGAACTCATGTTGGAAGCGTGTATTCGTAATCAAATGTTCAAATGTGTGTGAAATCTTATGGCACTTAACTGCTAAGGTCATCAGTCCCTAAGCTTACACACGACTTAACCTAAATTATCCTAAGGACAAACACACACACACTCATGGCCGAGGGAGGACTCGAACTTCCGCCGGGACCAGCCGCACAGTCCATGACTGCAGCGCCTGAGACCGTGCGGCTAATCCAGCGCGGCTGTTCGTCATCGCCATACTGGCGTATCAGCCGGCGTGATGGTATGGGGTGCCATTGGTTACACATCTCGGTCACCTCTTGTTCGCATTGACGGCACTTTGAACAGTGGACGTTACATTTCAGATGTGTTACGACCCGTGGCTCTACCCTTCATTCGATCCCCGCGAAACCCTACATTTCAGCAGGATAATGCACGAGCGCATGTTGCAGGTCCTGTACGGGCCTTTCTGGATACAGAAAATGTTCGACTCCTGCCCTGGCCAGCACATTCTCTAGATCTCTCGCCGATTGAAAACGTCTGGTCAATGGTGGCCAAGCAACTGGCTCGTCACAATACGCCCATCACTACTCTTGATGAACTGTGGTATCGTGTTGAAGCTGCATGGGTAGCTGTATCGGTACACGCCATCCAAGCTCTGTTTGACTCAATGCCCAGGCGTATCAAGGTCGTTATTATGGCCAGAGGTGGTTGTTCTGAGTACTGATGTCTCAGGATCTATGCACCCAAATTGCGTGAAAATGTAATCACATGTCAGTTCTGGTATAATATAATTGTCCAATGAATACCCGTTTATCATCTGCATTTCTTCTTGGTGTAGAAATTTTAATGGCCAGTAGTGTAAATACTCGGCCAAATTATAAGTAGTAACACCCAAATGGCTCCTACTTCCAATCTGAGTAACGTACATTGGTAAAAAGAGCTTATGCCATTTCAGATGCTGAAGGTTTGACACAAAGTGTGGATCATCTAAAGCGGTGTTCAAGCACAATGCTTACACCGACAATCACATCCGTCCCGCTCTACAGATTGGACCTGCGTGGGAACCAACAGAAGATACAGGCTAATCTGTGCCATTCCTAACTTTCGCGGGAAGCATATCTTCAAAAATAGGATTAATTTTAAAGAGATTGATATTGCAAGCTTATTCTGTCCGCCAGTTAAGACTAGAGCGCTGCTTGGATCAGTATAGGGTGATTCGGGTTTGAGTAGTCCCAGTGTCTACAAAATTATGAGTCATTGCGGGAAAATCTATGCTGGACAAACGGTTCGTACGGTCCAATCGCCTCATGCGTTTATTTCGACCAGAAAAAACTGCTGTTGTGGAACATTGTCTTACTCGCGAGCATAAAATGTTGTATGATTAGACGCAAATGGCTGCCCTCGGTCGCGTTATTGGAACCGTGTAGAGAAAGAAGCTATTGAAATCCGGCTATCTGAGGATATTATAGCCGGCCGATGTCGCCGAGCGGTCCTAGGCGCTTCAGTCTGGAACCGCTCGACCGCTACGGTCGCAGGTTCGAATCCTGCCTCGGGCATGGATGTGTGTGATATCCTTAGGTTACTTAGGTTTAAGAAGTTCTAAGTTCTAGGGGACTGATGACCTCAGATGTGATGTCCCATAGTGCTCAGAGCCATTTGAACCCATTTGAGGATATTAGAAGCAGAGATAAGGGATATCCTTTAAGTAATAGTTGGAACCCTGTTTTGTTTGACATTAAAAAACAGCAGTCTCTCTCGATCGTCAAACGACGTCAACAGTGTTTGATATCGATTTATCGTTTCCGCGAGTTTTCACCACCGGTGCTTCGTAGTGCTTTGCACTATAGGACAATTACGTTTGTGCATTTGCAGTAGTCCGGCTAGATATGGGCATAACTGTTCTTTTCAGAGATCGGTTCAGAACTGGTCACTCACTGGAATCAACTAATTCTGTTCCACAACTCACCACACACTCACAAAGTAAGTAATAGCTAGGCACATTGGCTTTTAACTCAGGTCACTAAATCTGTATTTTTATCTCATTTGATCCTATTTTGAAAGAACATATGAATAGGAGTCATAATTTTGTGTAATGTCCCTCGTAATTTTGAGATATGAACGTTTTAATGATCGTCTGCTGTAAAAATTGTAAATATTACAACAAAATCTTAGATATTTATTATCAAGAGGAAAATTTTTTTGAATCAACACTGATTCTTGTTATATTTTGATACTTTTACTGGAAAAAACAAAATTTAATAACTATAACGTAATGGTAATTCAAGTGTATCTGTAATCGTAATGTACTGCCAGTATTACCGTATGTTGTTGTTGTTGTGGTCTTCAGTCCTGAGACTGGTTTGATGCAGCTCTCCATGCTACTCTATCCTGTGCAAGCTTCTTCATCTCCCAGTACCTACTGCAACCTACATCCATCTGGATCTGCTTAGTGTATTCATCTCTTGGTCTCCCTCTACGATTTTTACCCTCCACGCTGACTTCCAATGCTAAATTTGTGATCCCTTGATGCCTCAAAACATGTCCTACCAACCGATCCCTTCTTCTAGTCAAGTTGTGCCACAAACTTCTCTTCTCCCCAATCCTATTCAATACCTCCTCATTAGTTACGTGATCTACCCACCTTATCCTCAGCATTCTTCTGTAGCACCACATTTCGAAAGCTCCTATTCTCTTCTTGTCCAAACTGGTTATCGTCCATGTTTCACTTCCATACATGGCTACACTCCATACAAATACTTTCAAAAACGACTTCCTGACACTTAAATCTATACTCGATGTTAACAAATTTCTCTTCTTCAGAAACGATTTCCATGCCATTGCCAGTCTACATTTTATATCCTCTCTACTTCGACCATCTTCAGTTATTTTGCTCCCTAAATAGCGAAACTCCTTTACTACTTTAAGTGTCTCATTTCCTAATCTAATCCCCTCAGCATCATCCGATTTAATTTGACTACATTCCATTATCCTCGTTTTGCTTTTGTTGATGTTCATCTTATATCCTCCTTTCTAGACACTGTCCATTCCGTTCAACTGCTCTTCCAAGTCCTTTGCTGTCTCTGACAGAATTACAATGTCATCGCCGAACCTCAAAGTTTTTACTTCTTCCCCATGAATTTTAATACCTACTCCGAATTTTTCTTTTGTTTCCTTTACTGCTTGCTCAATATACAGCTTGAATAACATCGGGGAGAGGCTACAACCCTATCTCACTCCTTTCCCAACCACTGCTTCCCTTTCATGCCCCTCGCATCTTATAACTGCCATCTGGTTTCTGTACAAATTGTAAATAGCCTTTCGCTCCCTGTATTTTACCCCTGCCACCTTCAGAATTTGAAAGAGAGTATTCCAGTTAACGTTGCCAAAAGCTTTCTCTAAGTCTACAAATGCTAGAAACGTAGGTTTGCCTTTTCTTAATCTTTCTTCTAAGATAAGTCGTAAGGTTAGTATTGCCTCACGTGTTCCAACATTTCTACGGAATCCAAACTGATCTTCCCCGAGGTCCACTTCTACCAGTTTTTCCATTCCTCTGTAAAGAATTCGCGTTAGTATTTAGCAGCTGTGACTTTTTAAACTGATAGTTCGGTAATTTTCACATCTGTCAACACCTGCTTTCTTTGGGATCGGAATTATTATATTCTTCTTGAAGTCTGTGGGTATTTCGCCTGTCTCATACCTCTTGCTCACCAGATGGTAGAGTTTTGTCATGACTGGCTCTCCCAAGGCCATCAGTAGTTCTAATGGAATGTTGTCTACTCCCGGGGCCTTGTTTCGACTCATTTCTTTCAGTGCTCTGTCAAACTCTTCACGCTGTATCTTATCTCCCATTTCATCTTCATCTACATCCTCTTCCATTTCCACAATATTGTCCTCAAGTACATCGCCCTTGTATAAACCCTCTATATACTCCTTCCACCTTTCTGCCTTCCCTTCTTTGCTTAGAACTGGGTTGCCATCTGAGCTCTTGATATTCATACAAGTGGTTCTCTTCTCTCCAAAGGTCTCTTTAATTTTCCTGTAGGCAGTATCTATCTTACCCCTAGTGAGACAAGCCTCTACATCCTTACATTTGTCCTCTAGCCATCCCTGCTTAGCCGTTTTGCACTTCCTGTCGATCTCATTTTTGAGACGTTTGTATTCCTTTTTGCCTGCTTCATTTACTGCATTTTTATATTTTCTCCTTTCATCAATTAAATTCAATATTTCTTCTGTTACCCAAGGATTTCTATTAGCCCTCGTCTTTTTACCTACTTGATCCTCTGCTGCCTTCACTACTTCATCCCTCAGAGCTACCCATTCTTCTTCTACTGTATTTCTTTCCCCCATTCCTGTCAATTGTTCCCTTATGCTCTCCCTGAAACTCTGTACAACCTCTGGTTTAGTCAGTGTATCTAGGTCCCATCTCCTGAAATTCCCACCTTTTTGCAGTTTCTTCAGTTTTAATCTACAGTTCATAACCAATAGATTGTGGTCAGAATCCACATCTGCCCCTGGAAATGTCTTACAATTTAAAACCTGGTTCCTAAATCTCTGTCTTACCATTATATAATCTATCTGATACCTTTTAGTATCTCCAGGATTCTTCCAGGTATACAACCTTCTTTTATGATTCTTGAACCAAGTGTTAGCTATGATTAAGTTATGCTCTGTGCAAAATTCTACAAGGCGGCTTCCGCTTTCATTTCTTCCCCCCAATCCATATTCACCTACTATGTTTCCTTCTCTCCCTTTTCCTACTGACGAATTCCAGTCACCCATGACTATTAAATTTTCGTCTCCCTTCACTACCTGAATAATTTCTTTTATCTCGTCATACATTTCATCAATTTCTTCATCATCTGCAGAGCTAGTTGGCATATAAACTTGTAGTACTGTATATGTACCCAAAAAGGAAACATTAATCAACACTGTCATTTATAAATAAAATCTGACCCATTTTAGTCGATGTGAATCTGTTTCTATTCTCTCGTTGCATATTTGTTCTGCTTTTGAAAATATTCATTCACAAGGAACTGATGTTGTGATTCATCAAACTTTTTGAAACAATTCGTACAGAGTTGACCACGGCAATTTTCTTCTTCCCCTCCAGTTTAAGGGATCGTTGTTTCTAGGCAACCATCCTTCCTCTAAATATTTGCCCTAGTCGATAACTGCGGCACTTTCAGGTCCGTAATTTGCTTGAAGTTGACCAATAGTTTCATCAAACTCCTCCCAGGCTGAAGAAGTTTCATGCATTACTGTGGGAACTGGCTGAGAAATGAGCTCTGTTTTTTTCTTATCGAACAACCGAAGCTTTCATTTCTGCAATAGCCTTCATATAGCAATCCTAAAATGTTTTGTCTGCTGAAAATCTTTGTCTTTTGAATTGGAGGTCCAGTAACGTTAACCCGATCGCTTAATGCGTTTCTGGAGATAACGGCAAACCACTCTGATAACCCTTTAAGGAAATTATAAACCAATGACTCTATTTCTTGAGGACATTTTACATTTTTGTGTTTAAAAGGTTTCAGTTGCTATTCCATTAATCTTCGCAAGATTTCCATTTCTGAATTTGAAACTGTTTTCTCTGAGGACACTTCTTTGGTTACCTCATCGACAACTTTCAATATCTGAAAAGCCTGTTGCATTATCTCCCAAAATGTACCTTTTAAGTTTAAGGTTATCGATTTTACACCTAAAATAGCGAGGCAAGATATTATGGGATCTTTACTTAAAGTAAATATTTCCAACATTTCACAAGTAGAGTTCCACCTCGTTGGGACTTGTTGTTTCAGTTTCAGTGGGTCATTTTTTAAATTTCCTTGCATTCCTGAAAGTTCGCTTACAGCAAAGGGTCTCTCCTTAAAAACCATAATTCTTTTGACTTCGGCAACGGTTTTCTGTGTGAACTTCTGAATTGCGTGTTACATAGCGAGGTATAAAGAATGTGCAAAGCATGGGGAAGTTCGAAAAGCATGGCAGTTAATTTCATATCTGACGCATTGTCTGTTATTATGGAGGTGTTTTTAAATCGATATTGTATTTGGAAACGACAGACTTTACCCAGTATGAGACGTTTTCCGCAGTGCGTCTGTCTTCGAATTGAGAGAACTGTGAAAGATATGACTTTAGTTCACTCTTCTCATCTTTGAAATGTGCAGTGAGAGCATAGAAACTAATGCTATTTACACTCGTCCAAGTACCAGACGTAAGGCAGACTGCCTTTGCAGTGGCCACATCATTTTTAATTTTATCGAATAACTCGTGACACAAAATAAGTATTAGAGACTTTGATGAAGTTTCTCGACTTGGTAAATTAAAATTTGGGCAAAACATTATATATACAGGGTGGTCCACTGATAGTGAACGGGACAAATATCTCACGAAATAAGCATCAAACGAAAAAACTACAAAGAACGAAACTCTAGCTTGAAGTGGGAAACCAAATGGCGCTATGGTTGGCTCGTTAGATGGCGCTGCCATAGGTCAAACGGATATCAACTGCGTTTTTTAAAATAGGAATCCCCATTTTTATTACATATTCGTGTAGTACATAAAGAAATATGAATATTTTAGTTGACCACTTTTTTCGCTTTGTGATAGATGGCGCTGTAATACACTCCTGGAAATGGAAAAAAGAACACATTGACACCGGTGTGTCAGACCCACCATACTTGCTCCGGACACTGCGAGAGGGCTGTACAAGCAATGATCACACGCACGGCACAGCGGACACACCAGGAACCGCGGTGTTGGCCGTCGAATGGCGCTAGCTGCGCAGCATTTGTGCACCGCCGCCGTCAGTGTCAGCCAGTTTGCCGTGGCATACGGAGCTCCATCGCAGTCTTTAACACTGGTAGCATGCCGCGACAGCGTGGACGTGAACCGTATGTGCAGTTGACGGACTTTGAGCGAGGGCGTATAGTGGGCATGCGGGAGGCCGGGTGGACGTACCGCCGAATTGCTCAACACGTGGGGCGTGAGGTCTCCACAGTACATCGATGTTGTCGCCAGTCGCTACGGTCGCAGGTTCGAATCCTGCCTCGGGCATGGATGTTTGTGATGTCCTTAGGTTAGTTAGGTTTAACTAGTTCTAAGTTCTAGGGGACTAATGACCTCAGCAGTTGAGTCCCATAGTGCTCAGAGCCATTTGAACCATTTTTTGTTGTCGCCAGTGGTCGGCGGAAGGTGCACGTGCCCGTCGACCTGGGACCGGACCGCAGCGACGCACGGATGCACGCCAAGACCGTAGGATCCTACGCAGTGCCGTAGGGGACCGCACCGCCACTTCCCAGCAAATTAGGGACACTGTTGCTCCTGGGGTATCGGCGAGGACCATTCGCAACCGTCTCCATGAAGCTGGGCTACGGTCCCGCACACCGTTAGGCCGTCTTCCGCTCACGCCCCAACATCGTGCAGCCCGCCTCCAGTGGTGTCGCGACAGGCGTGAATGGAGGTACGAATGGAGACGTGTCGTCTTCAGCGATGAGAGTCGCTTCTGCCTTGGTGCCAATGATGGTCGTATGCGTGTTTGGCGCCGTGCAGGTGAGCGCCACAATCAGGACTGCATACGACCGAGGCACACAGGGCCAACACCCGGCATCATGGTGTGGGGAGCGATCTCCTACACTGGCCGTACACCACTGGTGACCGTCGAGGGGACACTGAATAGTGCACGGTACATCCAAACCGTTATCGAACCCATCGTTCTACCATTCCTAGACCGGCAAGGGAACTTGCTGTTCCAACAGGACAATGCACGTCCGCATGTATCCCGTGCCACCCAACGTGCTCTAGAAGGTGTAAGTCAACTACCCTGGCCAGCAAGATCTCCGGATCTGTCCCCCATTGAGCATGTTTGGGACTGGATGAAGCGTCGTCTCACGCGGTCTGCACGTCCGGCACGAACGCTGGTCCAACTGAGGCGCCAGGTGGAAATGGCATGGCAAGCCGTTCCACAGGACTACATCCAGCATCTCTACGATCGTCTCCATGGGAGAATAGCAGCCTGCATTGCTGCGAAAGGTGGATATACACTGTACTAGTGCCGACATTGTGCATGCTCTGTTGCCTGTGTCTATGTGCGTGTGGTTCTGTCAGTGTGATCATGTGATGTATCTGACCCCAGGAATGTGTCAATAAAGTTTCCCCTTCCTGGGACGATGAATTCACGGTGTTCTTATTTCAATTTCCAGGAGTGTAGTCACAACGTATAAGTACGTGGTATCACGTAAAATTCCGCCATTGCGGACGGTATTCGCTTCGTGATATATTACCCGTGTTAAAATGGACCCATTTCGGAAAAGGTCGATATCGTGTTGATGTATGGCTATTGTGATCAAAATGCCCAACGGGCGTGTGCTATTTATGCTGCTCGGTATCCTGGACGACATCATTCAAGTGTCCGGACCGTTCGCCGGATAATTACGTTATTTAAGGAAACAGGAAGTGTTGAGCCACATGTGAAGCGTGAACCACGACTGCAACAAATGATGATGCCCAAGTAGGTGTTTTAGCTGCTGTCGCGGCTAATCCGAACATCAGTAGCAGACAAACTGCGCGAGAATCGGGAATCTCAAAAACGTCGGTTTTGAGAATGCTACATCAACATCGATTGCACCCGTACCATATTTCTATGCACCAGGAATTGCATGGCGACGACTCTGAATATCGTGTACAGTTCTGCCACTGGGCACAAGAGAAATTACGGGACGATGAAACATTTTTTGCACGCGTTCTATTTAGCGACGAAGCGTAATTCATCAACAGCGGTAACGTAAATCGTCATAATATGCACTATTGGGCAACGGAAAATCCACGATGGCTGCGATAAGTGGAACATCAGCAACCTTGGCGTGTTAATGTATGGTGCGGCATTATGGGAGGAAGGATAATTGGCCCCCATTATATCGATGGCAATCTAAATGGTGCAATATATGTTGATTTCCTACGCAATGTTCTACCGATGTTACTACAAGATGTTTCACTGCATGACAGAATGGCGATGTACTTCCAACATGATGGATGTCCGGCACATAGCTCGCGTGCGGTTGAAGCGGTATTGAATAGCATATTTCACGACAGGTGGATTGGTCGTCAAAGCACCATACCATGGCCCGCACGTTCACCGGATCTGACGTCCCCGGATTTCTTTCTGTGGGGAAAGTTGAATGATATTTGCTATCGTGATCCACCGACAACGCCTGACAGCATGCGTCAGCGCATTGTCAATGCATGTGCGAACATTACGGAAGGCGAACTACTCGCTGAGAGGAATGTCGTTACACGTATTGCCAAATGCACTGAGGTTGACGGACATCATTTTGAGCATTTATTGCATTAATGTGGTGTTTACAGGTAATCACGCTGTAACAGCATGCGTTCTCAGAAATGATAAGTTCACAAAGGTACATGTATAACATTGAAACAACCGAAATAAAATGTTCAAACGTACCTACATTCTGTATTTTAATTTAAAGAAACCTACCTGTTACCAACTGTTCGTCTGAAATTGTGAGCTATATGTTTGTGACTATTACAGCGCCATCTATAACAAAGTGAAAAAAGTGGTCCAACTAAAACATTCATATTTCTTTAAGTACTACACAAATATGTAATAAAAAATGGGGGTTCCTATTTAAAAAAACGCAATTGATATCCGTTTGACCTATGGCAGCGCCATCTAGCGGGCCAACCATAGCGCCATCTGGCTTCCCCCTTCAAGCTAGGCAAGTTTCGTTCTTTGTAGTTTTTTCGTTTGACGCTTATTTCGTGAGATATTTGGCCCGGCCACGATCAATGGACCACCCTGTCTATATTAACTCTGTGTCTTCAGCTATAGAGAAAGGATGGTATTCTCCGCGAATCATTTTTAAAAGCTGTACATCTAACGCCACACTTTTATTTAATATGAGAGGCTTCATAATACTAAAAAAATTTACTTATTGGTTTTTGTAGATGAAAAGCAATTGAGAGTGGGGACATCACAAAAGGAAATAAATGAGTTCGTCCAGAACCTGATGGCACTGATGGGCTGGATACAGCCTGAGACTCTATTTGCCTTTCTGTGAGAATATCTTCACCCGAGGTGGAAGCAGATGTCAATGAGGACGGTTCACGAGAAACGATTCCTCGAATTTCTGCATCGATTGCAGAATTTACTATCAACATAGCAAATTTAAAATTGGTTGTTCTGAAAATCCGACTTATGCAAACACAGTTAGTTTATTTTTGTATTTACGTAGACATGTTTCAACACCTATGTGTCATCTTCTATGGGTCAAATTTTAATCTTTTTTTTTCATTTCTGTAAAGTACAATATCAGCTTTTATAATAATTTAACTGTTGTAGGTCTACGAACTACAATATGTGCAATTTTCTTTGTTTTGTTTAGACGCTAACCATAGAATGACATTGCTACATGAACTGCATTATTATACACCGTTTTTGTGCTCGTTTTCGTGTTTTTTTTTTTTTTTTTTTTTTTTTTTTTTTTTTTTTTTTTTTGACAGCGTATCATCTGAAAAACTAGGCATGAAGAAAATTAATGCGTATTTACCAAGAACTGTTCCGTGGGTAGAGGTTATGTGTGGTTCTGTACTTTCATTTTCTCGTCGTGTTTCGTGTCCGGCTGGTGTCTCGATCAACAGCTATTCAGTGCACTGTTTCCACACAGTTTTTCACACAAACTTTCGATCCCTAGTTCACCTCACATGAACTTACACAAATTGTGGCGAAACGTGATCTGAGCGACTCCATTCTCAGTGAGAGGTGTTATGTTATTATTGCTGCTCACTTGTTCATCGTTGGTCTTGTGTTTGTTGTGGCGCTAATTTTGAATGTTTCGTCAGTACTGGTGTGGTGCGGCTGCCGGGAGAGGACTGAATGTATGTAATGTGTGTGTGTGTGTGTGTGTGTGTGTGCATGCGGAATATGAGAGAGAGAGGTGGAGTGAGGGGTGGGGATGGAACAGAGAAAACAGAATTTTCTTTTAGCTTATATGTATAGACTGTTTGAGTGTTATGTTTTAAGTGGGGAGGTACCTTTGTATAGTTCACGGAGTGTTCCAAACAGTGTTTTATTGCACAATGTTGTATTTTCATTCAGGACTCTCTTTCCTTGTATTATTGCTTTTTGTATGTTGTAGTTCTCCTCTACTGTGAGTTTTTGATAGAGACTGTAGCTTTCTCTGAGGTTCTTAAGATCATTCTCCATGTTAGTTGGGTGGTGGGTCTCTTGTATGAGATGATCTGCAAAAGTGGAGTGTGTACTATCACTTCTTAGGGCGCTGATGTGTTCAGAGTACCTCGTTTTGAAATTTGTGCATGCTGACGTATGTAGACCGACTGGCATGAACTACAAGTTAACGGATATATTCCGGCTTTTGAGAATTTGTCTGCTTAGTGCTTAGATTTTTCTGTACTGTGTTATTTGTAACCTTGTTTCTTAACCATGTTTCGCACCCTGTGTACGTTTTGTTACTGTATGTTAGTGTGTGCCATGCTGTACTCTTTGTAGGTGTTCCTGGTACGCTGTGTTTGTCTGGAGTTTGTGTTCTTGGTTCTCTGCTGTGGCTGGTGATTTGTTCATGGTTTGTTCTCTTTTAATTTGTTATTTACTTTTGTTGTTCAGTTTGTTTATCATTTGTGTGTTGTATCCATTCTCTCTGGCTATTTGTTGTATTGTGTTTAGTTCCTGTGTGTAGTTGAGTTTGTCCAGTGGAGTTTTGTTGAGCCTGTTTAGCATGTGCCTGAAACTTGAGAGTTTGTGCGCTTGGTGGTGATTGGAGTTGATGAGATTGGTTGTACTTGTGGCTGTAGGTTTCCTGAAAATTCCAAAATTATGTTTGTTGATGGTTCTGTGTCTGGTGATGTCTAAGAAATTACGTTTCATTTCCTCTTCTGTATCAATGGTGAATTATATTTTAGGGTGAACTGTGTTTGTCACTGTGTAATTGTTTTATTCGGCTGTCTATTTCTTCAGTCAAGCAAATGATGTCATCCACAATACTGCAGCTGTTTCTTTAACAATGCTGAATGTTTCTTCTACTGGCACATTTGTGTACACGTATGTGATGTCATAAGATACCAGGGTTGCTGTTGATGGCATGTTTATATCTTTTATCTCTTCCTTCAGTTCGCTGGTATTTTTTATGTTTCTGCTGTTTGTGAAAGTATATAATTTTTGTAGTAATGTATGTAGGTGTCTAGCTAGGTGGTAAGATGGTGCAGTTTAAAATTTGATCACAGGCCTGAGTGGACAGTTATTTTTGTGTATCTTTGGTACACTATTGAGGCTGGGTGCTTTGGGATTATTTTGTGTCGTGTATTTGGCTCGAGTTCCCGTGACGGTGAGAGTTTTTAAGAATTTTTGTATGGTGGGATCATTGATTAATTTGATGATTTTGTTTTGTTCTATGATTTCTTCAGTTTTCTTGAAGTACTCTGCCACATTCATAAATACAAGTGTACTCCCTTTGTCTGCTCTGGTGATTATTGAATTGTGTACTTGGAGTTTTTTGTTTAGTTTTATGGATTTATGTTGCTTTGTTGTTTTTGTTTTTGAGATGATATGGGTCTTGTTATCCTTGATTGTGTGTTTTATCTCTTCTGCTACAAGTTCCTTTGCCAAGTTGGCACTGAAATTCGGGTTGTCCAACTTTTCTTCTGGCTTCATTACGTATTCTGTCTCTGTAATTAAGTTTGCTTTGATTTTGGGTGACAGGTTTGTATTTATGTTGTGTTTTGGCCCCTTTTTCAAGTAATTCTCTTTCTTGTTTCGTTAATTCTGTGTCAGTTAAATTGACAAATCTGTCATGGACTTGTGTTGGGCCCCTTATCTATTGTTGTGGTAGATCTCATGAGATTATTCAGTTTTTTGTTTTGTGTTTCTTTCTTTTTGTTCATTAGCATTCCTGTGTAACACTTGATTTCGCGAGTTATGTCATCTAAATGGGCTGGTGTTTTTAAGAGATTAGCTAATTCGAGGCGTTTTTTGTACAACTGAGGATTAAGCTGCTGCTTTTTCGCATATAGGAAGCGAATTTCTTCTTCTATCCAAATAATTTCTTTTCTCTTGGCTACTTGTGCTGCAGGTGACTTTCTGTTTACATTGACTTTTATAAAACCAGGGATTATGTTATTACTAAGACAGACTTTGTTAAACCTGGTGTTGAGGATAGTTTTGTGCAGCTGTACTGTTGTGTTCTTGAATTTGTTGTAGAGCTTCGTGGAAATGCTTGGCTTGTCTTTGAGATACTCATTTTACTAAGGTTAGAAGCTCCTCTTGATGTTCTTCCGTGCTGGTTATTTAAAATTGGATGGTTTTGTAAACCCACAATACTTGGAATTTTTGTTTTGTTTACACGCTCACCTTGGAATTACATCACTAGACGAACTGTGTTATTATACACCGGTTTTTGTGCTCTTTTTCGCCTTCTTTACAAAAAAAAAACAAATAATTATGTTTTCTCGTTTCCATCCCCACCCTTCATCCTAGTTCTCTCTCTCTCTCTCTCTCTCTCTCTCTCTCTCTCTCTCATATTCCGCATGCACATGCACACACACACACACACACACACACACACACACACACACACACACACACATTACATACATTCAGTCCTCTCCTGGCAGCCACACCACACCAGTTCTGACGAATCATTCAAAATTAGTGCCACAGCAAACACAAGACCAACGATGGCCCAGTGAGCAGCGACAATAACATAACACCTCTCACTGAGAATGGAGTAAGAAGTGTCTGCTGAGATCACGTTTCGCCACAATTTGTGTAAGTGCATGTGAGATGAACTAATTGTGTGGAAAACTGTGTGGAAACAGTGCACTGGATAGCTGTTGATCGAGACACCAACCAGACACGAAACACGACGAGAAAATGAAAGTGCAGAAACGCACATAACCTTTACCCACGGAACGGCTTTTGATGAATACGCATTAATTTTCTTCATGGCTAGTTTTGCAGATGACAGATGACATGCTATAAAAAAAGACGAAAATAGCACAAAAAGCCGGTATATAATAATGCAGTTCATCTAGCGATGTAATTCTAAGGTGAGCGTCTAAACAAAACAAAGAAAATGGCACGTTGTAATTCTTATGCCTATAACGGTTAAATTATTATAAAATCTGATATTTTACTTCACAGAAATAAAAACATAAAAGAATTTGACCCACAGAAGATTACACGTAGGTGTCGAAACATGTGTGGGTAAATTGAAAATTAAACTAATTGTTTTTGCATAAGGCGGATTTTCTAAACAATCCAGTTTTAAATCACAAACATAGAAGAACATCAGTAGGAGCTTCGAACGTTAGTAAAATGAGTATAGCTATTTTAAATTGTAAAAGATTAAAGCGAGGACAAATATATACGTAGCACATTCCATAATCAGAAGTTACAGAGCAGGATGTAAAAGTTAGTGATCTGCGAAACCTAGACCCACAACCGTGAAGCTTTTATCATATACGAAAAGATCTGAAACAGTTATACTGATTAAGAAACTCTCGAAGGCAAGCCTGATAATATGCGAGGAGTTCACTGGTGAAAGCTAAGAATTTTGAATAATGTGATATCCGGATTTGGGCTACAAAGCCTGTAAACAAGAGATGGCAGGATAACGGTGCGGATAAAGGTTGAAAAAAGAAAAAGAAACAGTGCAAATGAAGTCTAAAGCCTGTGCTTTAGGAGATACGAATTTGTCTACTTATGCAGACACGGGTTCTGCCAATGTATCGTTATTGTTACTAAAGAACACAGTTATCCATCACTTTCAACTCATTTTGACGAACTCCGCCATATATTTCAGAATAGCGACATCCAGGTCTTTCTTCTGAGGAGCATGGACACCAGGCTCAAGCCAAGAATCCTTTCTAGTCCCTTAAAACTAGTCTCCATTGTCCTAAACCACCCCAGTAGTAACAGATGAGGGGTGGAGTAGCGGCATACAAACGCTTTCACTTACTACTGCCCGTGCTACTCACACCCAATAGTAATGAAGACAAACATGTCAAATATATGTTCGTAAATATCAAATCCTGTAAAAAATTTGCCTAATCTGCGTCCTCTACAGAGCTCTGCAAGTACGTGGGATAGCCTGTTTCAAAACTACCCTTTCAAAATTCGGTTCGACTTGGAAGCATACAAATAATGCTAGTAACACGTAAATTTTGTCCCACTTCACTTTCAAATTCACGTATGTAGTGTCTTCTTCAAACGTAATAGCATTTCAGCTTGCACGTACCCACAGTGCAGCCTCTAGTCAAACCCTCATACATATATTTGCTACGAAGTCCACAAGCAATGAAATTAGTACCTGGAATCGGTTCACAACATCATATTCATGACTTACTTTCCAAAATATCCAAGGAATAAACTGTAACTGACAACATACGGAGACTTCAATTGTATCAGTGTACCTGAACTTGCATCCGAGGTGCAAGAGATAATTTGGGAGACAACATCCGTTCCGTTCCTGGACTTGAAAGTCAAGCTCCATGGGTTAACCACCAAATTAACTAGATTACATAACAAATACGCTTTCCCAAAGACCGAAACCTGAAGGGAAAACCTGTACCTTAGATGATAGAGGAGCTAAAATAGTTCATGAATATCAGAGACACTGCACATCGGACTTACAAACGACCTACTACCACTGAAAATGAAACTGATTGCAAGTGAAAAGCTAACAGAGTCAATCAATTTGAGAGAAACGATAACTAAGGCATTCCAATACGTTAATCTAAAACACAAGTACCAGATGTTCTTTAGAAAAGATAGTGTTTTCTACAGAAGTACAGGCAAAGTAGAAGCTCCAGGTGATCCCTTTGTCCCAACGAAAGAATTAGATCCTTACTTATCATTAGCGATAACCGTCATTGAACCGTAAACCAAGCATAGACTCACTGGTTATTTCACGGAGGAAAATGACGTTAGTCGCGAAAAATTCTCTCTTGTGTTGACAGCTCCGTCGACAACACAGCAGAAACACCCGTTCCCATCAGAATACTAACACTAGAGACCCGATTGCTAAGAAGAGTAGCTGGGTGCATTCTTGATGATACTATTACCCAGTGGGAAGAATATATTTGGGAAGACCGAGGAAAATCAACCATTTCAACCAAGAAGGCGTGACAGCCAAGTACCTAGTATATGCAGGTAGAAGAAGAAGAGATATCGTATTAAAATATTATAATTTTTTAAGTAACTGTGATTTTAATAAGTTTTTAATTACATATAAAACTGTAGTCTGATTTAAGTGGGGTCCTGAACGCATTGATCTGTCGAGGTTAAATGAATAACTAAAAAATTAAACATAACATACAGGTTGTCCCAGGACGAATGGTCAATATTCGGGGATGAAGGGAACGATCATTTGAAGAAAGAAACTTCATGTGGACATATGCACTATTCTGAATGGTTTCCGAGATAGAACATATTTAATATACATTGTTATTTGTTTTCTTTATTATTCAGTACATTTTCATTGTTTACAATGTACCGCAGTAGTGTAGACGAAGTCGAGACGAATAATCTGATATAGGACATGAGGGCTATCAAGTTGGGACACTTGGCCTAAAAGTTGGGATACTTGGCCTAAAAAAACCTGCCTACATCTCAACGCATGTGCGTCGCGCGAGAGTTTCATTATTTTCTCGTTCTCTTCACGCAAACTATAAGTTCTAGAGAAAAAATAAATAGGACCTTTTTATAGGAAATTAAATGTAGTTTAATTTTGTACTGCGACACGTTTTCGCTACAGGACACGATTTCCAGTTATTCAAGAAAACCTACAAAAGTAACTTTCAAATGGTTCAAATGGCTCTGAGCACTATGGGACTCAACATCAGTGGTCATCGGTCCCCTAGAACTTAGAACTACTTAAACCTAACTAACCTAAGGACATCACACACATCCATGCCCGAGGCAGGATTCGAACCTGCGACCGTAGCAGTCGCACGGTTCCGGACTGAGCGCCTAGAACCGCGAGACCACCGCGGCCGGCAAAAGTAACTTTAAATGAGTTATGTTTCAGAAACACTTTGGAACAGGGCATATGTCCACATTTAGTTATTTTGCTTCAAATGATCGTTCCTGCCATGTCCTTCAATGTAGACAATTCCTTCTGAGACAACTCGTATACATGGCCTGTCATATACATTAAAATAATTATGTGTTACACATACCATAATTTTTGTAAAAAGCTGCACTCAGACAGAGAAATGTTCAGTCAGGAAAGCGAGTTGCAGGCTCTATCACTGTGCCAAGAGCCACAGACAACACAGTGACACCTCAAGTTGCCATGTGATCTGCTCCATGGTATCTCATCTGTGAGAAGGGTGGGGAGCAATGAGCTATCTTTCAATCCGATCCGTAGGAGTGGCGGGGAGCAATGAGCTACCTTGTGATCTGATCCCTGATCACTGGAGAACAGTGAGATAGTGGACAGCTTACAGTCCGATTCGAGAGAGTGATGGGAGAGGCGGGCTATTGGGAAGGCAGTGATGCCTGGATCACCTTGCGATATGCTCCCAGTGTACAGTGGCTGGAGATCATGGCTTATACGATCGCTGACAACAGTTTCCGAATGCGATACAATGTCGAAAGATAAGAAGTAACAACTCACCTAAAAGTATATAAATACTTACTGACCTTCTGAAATTTGAGGTTTTCTTTTCAAATGAAACGCGAAAACATTATGCTGGAAGTTGGTTGGTTGGTTGGTTTGGGGAAGGAGACCAGACAGCGAGGTCATCGGTCTCATCGGATGAGGGAAGGACGGGGAAGGAAGTCGGCCGTGCCCTTTGAAAGGAACCATCCCGGTATGCTGGAAGTGTTTTATATGTTAATATAATACTGTACAGTCTGTCGGTACCCCCAGTAGCTGTGCAGTCAGTGTGGAGGATTGCGAAGTGAAGAGACCTGAGTTCGATTCTCGGCCGACTCAAAGAATTTTTTTTTCCACTCGAGGACTAGGTGTCATGTTGTGCTTACTTTCGTACCACCATAATTGGGATTATTATTGAGATGGCTGAATGGATACGGCCTGACAGCCAATAAACTGAAAAAAAGGAGCTTTCTTTAGATTCTGTTGTTTTCATACACTGCTGGCCACCGTAAATGCAACACCAAGAACGACAAGGGGTAGCACAACAAAATTTATTTTGTAGATAACATGTTGACCAAATATCAAATGATTACGTTTACAGACGTCTGTGACAGGTGGTTCCTGCCAGAATCAGTAGCCAGAGAAGCCGCCATTGTTGGAGATCACCGCTGCCACACGTCTCGACATAGAGTCAAAGAGACGTTGGATGTGTTCCTGGGGTACAGCAGCCCAAGCAGCTTCCACACGTTGCCAAAGATCATCTGGTGTGGCAGCTGGGGATGTAATCTGGGTCACTCGTTGAGCAACCATGGACCACATGTTTTCTATCGGCGAAAGATCCGGAGAGCGAGCCGGCCAGGGAAGCACTTCAGTCTGGTTATTGACGAAGAACCTTTGGACAATGCGTGCCACGTGTGGTCGCGCATTATCCTGTTGAAATATGGCTGTGGCCGAGCCCTGAAGGTAAGGAAGGACAACTGGCTCCAGCACCTCGGATATGTAGCGCCGGCTATTTAAAGTACCGGCAATGCGTACTAGAGGCGTGCAAGAGTAATATCCAATACCGCCCCATACCATAATACCCGGTGCAAGACCAGTGTGGCGGTGCATAATGCAGCTGTCCAGCATCCTCTCTCCACGGTGTCTCCACACTCGAATCCGACCATCGTGGTGCTGCAGACAGAAGCGTGCCTCGTCAGTAAAGACAACGTCATTCCATTCTGCCGTCCACATCCGTCTGTCATCACACCATTGTCGACGGAGACGTCTGTGGTTCTGCGTCAATGGTAGACGAAGCAATGGACGTCTTGCGGACAGACCACTCTGCTGTAAACGGCGTCGAATGGTACGCGCAGACACTGGACGATGCGTTACAGACGCAATGTGCTGTGCTATGGTTCGGGATGTCACTGAGCGATCCGTCACTGCCATGCGCACAATTTGCCTATCAGCACGTGCAGTGGTGCACCGAGGTGAATGCGATCGACCACGTCGGTCCGTCGTACCCTCCTGCATCCAACGGTCACATATCCGCATTACAGTTGTTTGGTTTCGTCCAACACGACTAGCGATTTCTCTGTATGATAATCCACAATCTCGGTAAGCCACTATCCTTTCTCTGTCGAACTCGGATACTTGATCAAACGATGTTCGCTGTTGTCTACGAGGCATAACTGATCGTCTTGTGAAACAACCACAAGGTAAACACACGTGCCGAACGTACACTCGTCGAAATCGCCAAGCCTTAAATGGCGCTATGAGGTGGCGCCACAGGCGCGCGTGATGTGCGTCTGCGCTGAAATTCTAATCTGTTGCATATCCCATCGCTGCAAACCCATGGTGTAAATTTCACTTGATTCGGATGCTTCCTTCAGGGTGTTGCATTTACGGTGGCCAGCAGTGTAGATGAGAAAAGCTCCGCGTACTAAGAAGATATGCAAATCCATGTGCACATGGTCTATAACACATTTTTTGTAGCTTGGGAAACGTTTTCTGAAGGATGCAGCGGGGGGCGCCGTTGCAGCAGCCTACCAGAGAATTTTCATTCTGCCCATTACAGCCACCAGAGATGTATTTCGAAATAAGATGCGTTTTTCTGAGTCACCCATCACCCACTCTTTTTAAGGGTCTGGCTCTTTGAAATAAGGAGCGGACTGCCCATCTCTAAAACGTACAGGTGGTGAATAAAGAAACCGCCGCTACGGTTTGTTTTCAGTTCCGACGAGTTAGTGTGACGGCTTTCTCACCTGAAGATGGCGGCCAGTTGGAGCGCCGAAATACTGTGGCAAGATGACTTATGTTCCAGGTGAAAACCTGATGTGAATACCAAGGGAAATGTTATTTCACTTCGCCTGGTCAGAATCGCTCTCTTGCTATTACAAGAGATTTCCGTGCAGTAAAAAAGAGGAAAATACGGGTGGAGTAGAAGCCAGCATTTATGGTAAAATAAATAAACTTTATGGGAATATGGCAAGATAAAAAAATATTGGTAAAGTGCCACTTCACCTACTACCTTTGGAGAGCCTCCCGCATGACGGCGCTTACTGGAGCTGCCCGCTGCTGGCGTGTCCGCCTCACGCAGGTCTGTTATGAGCGGTGAGGACCACCGCTGCGCGTGCAGGTGTCTGCGCGTGTTATTTGATTTGCCGCGCGCGCCATTCTCCGTCTGCTAATCCGCCGGCGGCTAGGGGAACCCCCGCCGGGCCGGCACGCGCCGCCAATAATCAGGGCTCCATCGCTCTCCCTGAGCCCCCCCCCCCACCCCCCACCCCCCCCAGCTGTTGGGCTCATCCCTCTGCCAATATGCTGCAACTGCCCATTCAATGGACTCCCCGCGCAATCTTCCTACCTGTGGCGCCGTATTCATCCTTAATGTCAAACTGAGTTAGATCAGGCAGTTTTCTGCTACAGCTGAAGTCCATTTATCCAGACTAGATGATGAGATGTTGGCCTCTGAATCATTCCTCCAACTTTCGTGCCGAACGAGGTGATACAATGGTTAAGTACTGCAAGTCATCAGTTCAACAGAACTGTTTGTCGGATCAGGTAGCACTGTGAGCCATATCGACTCTTGTACGTGACAGCAACGAAAATTTAGCTATCGTTCGTGCACACAACCAGTCGTATAATATTATTAATTCGTTTGTTTATAGTGGTCATATACACAATACACAATAATACTCAAAAAGATAAAATAATAAATGAAAGAGTCCACTTCTGCAGCCGGCCGGTGTGGCCGTGCGGTTCTAGGCGCTGCAGTCTGGAACCGCGTGACCGCTACGGTCGCAGGTTCGAATCCTGCCTCGGGCATGGATGTGTGTGATGTCCTTAGGTTAGTTAGGTTTAATTAGTTCTAAGTTCTAAGCGACTGATGACCTCAGAAGTTAAGTCGCATAGTGCTCAGAGCCGAGCCACTTCTGCAGGCAATAATTTCTTCAGTAATTTTGATTACGTCGTAATGTGAAATTGTGATGCGAATTATTTAGAGAAGAAAGGGAAAAATGATAGATAGCGACAGCGGCGAAGTTCAGTTTGGGAAAGCCAGAAACACGAGAGGCAACACCCTCTATACGACTTGTCTTAAAGGACAGACTGAAGAAAGGCATGTCGGGCAAACCGACGTTCATATCATTCGTAGATTTAGAGATAGCGTTTGACGATGTCAACTGGAGTATAGTCTTTGAAATTCTGAAGTTAGCAGTTGGCGGAAGTTTATGCACAACTTATAAATAGAAAAAGAAAAGAAAACTGATTGCAGTTATAGGAGTCGAAGGACACGAAAAGGAGGCAGTAATTGGAAAGGAGAAGGGCAGGATGTACACTTATGCTCACAAATTAAGTATAATGCTGATACATGGTGAAACAACGCTCTGGTGGGCGGTTTGCGGGTTTAAATCACCTCGGGGTATGACCATGCGGTGCATCTGACCTGCAGTCGTCGCACGGTCGCGCTGGCAGCAGTCCACACACACAGAGGTGTGTTGGTGCATGTCAGAGTACGGTGCAGCGAGTAAGTGAGCATACGTTTTCAGACGTGCTAATGGTGACTGTGTGTTGATAATGGCTCAAAGAACACATATTGATGACGTTATGAGGGGTAGAATACTAGGGCGACTGGAGGCTAGTCAAACACAGCAGATCGTAGCACGGGCCCTCCGTGTGCCACAAAGTGTGATCTCAAGATTATGGCAACGATTCGAGCAGACAGGAAACGTGTCCAGGCGCTACAGTACGGGACGTGCACGGTGTACGACACCACAAGAAGAACGGTATCTCACCATCAGTGCCCGCAGACGGCCACGGAGTACAGCAGGTAGCCTTGCTCGGGACCTTACCGCAGCCACTGGAACAGCTGTCTCCAGACACTACAGGCGACTGAACAGACACGGTTCATTCGCCCGGAGACCTGCAAGGTGCATTCCACTGACCCCTGGTCAAAGGAGAGCCCGTAAATCTTGGTTTCAAAAACACAGTACACGGTCATTGGAACAGTGGTCCCAGGTTATGTTCAGGGACGAGTCCAGGTATAGTCTGAACAGTGATTCTCGCCGGGTTTTCATCTGGCGTGAACCAGGAACCAGATACCAACCCCTTAATGTCCTTGAAAGGGATCTATATGGAGGTCGTGGTTTGATGGTGTGGGGTGGGTTTATGATTGGTGCACGTACACCCCTGCATGTCTTTGACAGAGGAACTGTAACAGGTCAGGTGTATCGGGACGTCATTTTGCACCAGTATGTCCGCCTTTTAAGGGGTGCAGTAGGTCCCACCTTCCTCCTGATGGATGATAACGCACGGCCCCACCGAGCTGCCATCGTGGAGGAGTACCTTGAAACAGAAAATATCAGGCGAATGGAGTGGCCTGCCTCCAGACCAAATCCCATCGAGCACGTCTGGGATGCTCTCGGTCGACGTATCGCTGCATGTCTTCAAATCCCTGGGACACTTCAGGAGCTCCGACAGGCACTGGTGCGAGAATGGGAGGCTATACCCCAGCAGCTGCTCGACCACCTGATACAGAGTATGCCAAACCGTTGTGCGGCCTGTGTAAATGGTGATCATATCCCATATTGATGCCGGGGTACATGAGCAAGAAATAGTGGCGTTTTGTAGCACATGTGTTTCGGGACGGTTTTCTCAACTTATCACCAATTCCGTGGACTTACCGATCTGTGTCTCCGCAATATCCTTTCTTTCAGGAGTGCTAGTTCTGCAAGTTTCGCAGGAGAGCTTCTGTTAAGTTTGGAAGGTAGGAGACGAGGTACTGGCAGAGTACAGCTGTGAGGACGGGGCGTGAGTCGTGCTTGGGTAGCTCAGTTGGTAGAGCACTTGCCCGCGAAAGGCAAAGGTCCCGAGTTCGAGTCTCGGTCCAGCACACAGTTTTAATCTGCCAGGAAGTTTCATATCAGCGCACACTCCGCTGCAGAGTGAAAATCTCATCTGGACTGGAAACATGTTGCCCGGTCATACGAGTCTTGTTTCAAATTAAGTCGAGTGGATGGACGCGTACGAGTATGGAGACAACCTCATGATTGCAAGGACCTTGCATGTCAGCAAGGGTCTACTTAAGCTGGTGGAGGCTCTGTAATAAGACCCCTGATACGTCTCGATACGGCTCTGACAGGTGACACGAATGTAAGCATCCTGTCTGATCACCTGCATTCATTCATGTCCATTGTGCATTCCGACAATTCCAGCAGGCCAATGCGACACCCCACACGTCCAGAATTGCTACAGAGTGGTTCCAGGAACACTCTTCTGAGTTTAAACACTTCCTTTGGCCACCAAACTCCCCAGACACAAACATTTCTGACATATCTGGGTTGCTTTGCAACGTGCTGTTCAAAAGAGATCTCCACTCCCCTCGTATTCTTACGGATTTGTGGACTGCCCTGCAGGATTAATGGTGTCATTTCCCTCCAACACTACTTCAGACATTAGTCGAGTCATGCCACGTCGTGACGTGGCACTTCTGAGTGTTCGCGGAGTCCTACGCTATCTTAGGCAGGTGTACCAGTTTCTTTGTCTCTTCTGTGTAGTTATTCATGCTGAACAACGTGTGTGATATTGATAGCTACGAGCCACGGCGTAGGTGTAAGTTCTTTGGTTGGCACTACGACACACACCGACGACAGCGCCCTCTAGCCGGCGATGTGCAGCTCTACGAGCGCCGCTCCAGATTCAGCCCATTTGATTCCGAGTAGACGACCAAGTAACATTGTTTCTATTTCATAGTGGGCGAACCACTACAGATTTTGCCAGTGTATCTTGATTGATGTACAGCTTCGCAACTACGTGCTCATCTCAGCCAAAGTCAAGTATTATCAGTTGTGTATGTTCATACACCAGTAAAAGAGCTGTAACCCATACGCAGTACCGCAGCATTTCGCCTTTTCCTGCTCCTACTCACTTCCTACATTCGGCCTACCCTTCAGTTTACAGTAGCAGACCCACGCGCCGCCTTCCAGGCGGGATACAAAAATGTGGACATAAATGTAATTAATATTTATTCCCCAGAGAAGCAGGGAACGCTAAAAGGAATGCGAAGAGGAACCTTGACTGACAAAGAATGCAGTAGAATGAAGGCTATGCTCCAAGAACGTTAAGAGGCACAATTTAATATGACTCAAATCTTCATTCACAATTTCCTGCAAATTGTATTTTTCATAATTCAGGTACTCGTATTTCCTTAAGTTTATAAGGCACTCCACCAACTTTTTCTGTAACTTGCAGTTGTCTATATCCATATAGAAGACAGAAACTTCATTGCAGTGCCAAGTAAATTACAAAAAAATTAAATTTTTAATCATGAAAAATGTTTTAGAAATTGACCTACAAGATATAATACAATTTTGGTTGATATAATGTTCGGAATTAAATGGGTCAAGTGCCTCATACATAACTGGCAAAAATAGTCTCTACTCCAATTGTGATATGGGACTAAATAATACCTGAATATGAAAAAGCATTTTAGAATATCTTGTGCATAAATTGAGGCATTAAAATGGGAAAGGTAGTATGTAAAAACAAATTCGTTTTCAGATTTTTTTATGGGAAAGGCAATAAAATATGTCGCCGTTGGTTAGAAGTAGCAGAATGTCAAAGCTGAGAGTGGTTGCGTTCTTATCAACGACGTTAAGATGACGCTTGTAGTAACATCACGTGAGCTGGCATGGATATGGGAGTAAGCCAACAAGCGACCGAGTTACCAGCTTTTACTCTGTGTCCAACCGTTCGTTGCAGTTTTGTTACTAGGAGTTATTAGTACGACAACATGCCTACAAACTGGTAAGCTATATTTTCCGCCTGCAGTGAAATTCAATTGATTACATTCCGGGGTAACACCTACTTTTGTGTGTTTCATTACGACCTAACCGATCTGTATACTTCCTTTAATCAGGGTTATTGCAAATGCAAATATAACTGCCGTAGTCTTGAAGAGAATGGCGTACGGAAGCTGCACTAAGAGTTTTGGGACGAAAATCTGAGAAGTCAAGGTAAAATTCTTTTTGGTTTAGTTAGCATAGACTACGTAAAACAAAGAAAGTTGTGTAATATTGACGATCGCTATTTGAGCGGAAGACAAATATCTGTCA
Organism: Schistocerca nitens; assembly: GCF_023898315.1. Classification (NCBI taxonomy): domain Eukaryota; kingdom Metazoa; phylum Arthropoda; class Insecta; order Orthoptera; family Acrididae; genus Schistocerca; species Schistocerca nitens. Next base: position 134,881,328 of record NC_064622.1, on the reverse strand, counting down.
CTGACTTTGACTGTGTGATGTAACAATTGATCCAGCCAAAATAAAAACCCGATTGTTTTAATGGCTTTAATCTGTACAGTGGTAAACAGTATGGCTGATAATGTCAGTTTGACATTCCTAGAGTCGAGGCATTCATACATGCCTTGCGACTGAGATTTCGGCATAATTGTGAAAAGAAAGATTTCACAACCAATGACTCCCAACGAAATAGATGATACGATTAGAGAAACAGAGAATGTACGACCATTACCCGCCAGGTTAGCCGAGCGCGCTAACGCCCTGCTTCCTGGACTCGGGTAGGCGCGCCGGCCCCGGATCGAATCCGCCCGGTAGATTACCGACGAGGGCCGGTGTGCCGGCCAGCCTGGATGTGGTTTTTAGGCGGTTTTCCACATCCCCCTAAGTGAATACCGGGCTGGTCCCGACGTCCCGCCTCAGTTACACGGCTCGCAGACATCTGAACACTTTCGCACTATTCCATGGATTACACTAGTCGCAGACAGTTGGGGTACACTAATTCCTTCCCGGAGGGTACGAGGTGGCGGCAGGAAGGGCATCCGGCCACCTGTTCAACTAACATTGCCACATCCGATTAACCATGCCGACCCTGCGTATCCGCGGGAAAAACGGCACAAGCAAAAGAAAAGAAAGAAAGAAAGATTAATGGAAAATCTCATATAAAGTTGTGAAACAAATACTAACAAAGAGTTAGAGAGGCTGGCCAGTACTTACCGCAGCTCAGTACAGCCGATAGATACACAAAACAAAACAGAAAATTTACGTATCCTAGCTTTCGGAACGTTGTTCCTTCGTCCTCGCTGACGAAGGAACAAAGTTCCGAAAGCTAGGATACGTAAATTTTCTGTTTTGTTTTGTGTATCTATCGGCTGTACTGAGCTGCGGTAAGTACTGGCCAGTTCGACGCTAGCGGCCGTGCGAAGCGGAGGTCCGATACTTCCGCCTGTGCAGCGTGTGCGAGTGTTTGTTTACTTGTGGACTTAGTCTGCGCGCGGGCTAGTAACAACGATCATGGCGAAAAAGTACAGGAAAACTACATTACGATTCAATTTCTGCAAAGATTACGAACGACCAAAGGCTTTAGCAGTGGAACGATTCATTCGAGAGGAAGTCAAGATACCGCCAAACGATACTGTCGGAATTCACCTGTCCATCATCAGTCCCACGGTGTATGTTAAGATGGTAAATGACGCTGCGTGTGAGAGAATTCTACAGGCGACAAAAGCAGGTCTCCAATTTTGCCATAGTGACGGGAATGTCGGCACGGTAACTGTAGAACATGCTGGTCTGGGTGTACGGACAATACGTGTTTTTGATCTGCCATTTGAGCTCCTCGCTGACGAATTTATCGAGGCTTTTAAGCCATACGGCACGGTACATGGTCACACGGCAGAACGCTGGACACAATTCGCCACGTACCCCGTTCTTAACGGAGTGCGACAGATAACTATTGATCTTCAGAAGCATGTACCGTCCTATCTGACACTTGGTGGTTGTCGGGCGGTGGTGATTTACGATGGTCAACCACGTACATGTTCTGGCTGTGGCCAGGAGGGACACCTCAGGTCGAACTGTATGCAACGGCGCATTACGCAACTGCCTTCAGATGTGCGGGAGCCGTCGCCGGCGATGACAGTACTACCGATCACCTATGCCAAAGCCCTCACTGCGTCCGCTTATGTCCTTGTAGCAGACGTCGGAATGACAGAGGATGCTGCTCCATCGAGCACACAATCTAGGGCGATAACATCAGATGATATCGAACTCCCACCAAGCACATCGATAGTACACGAAGCAGTTCCAGCCACTACGGATGGTGTTCCGTCTGGAACGCACTCTGTGACGACAACATCACTTTCGACCGAACTCCCGCCAAGTACAAAGATGGGACTCGAAACACTTCCAGTTCTTACGGATGCTTTTCTGTCGGGCAGCCGTGATTCCCTACAATCTGAGGACACGGAAGGAAGATCACGCAAACAACGTTCCCCGAAAAGGAGGAAACGGCGGCGTCGCACGACATCTCCTCGGGATGACTCCCGTTGCCCCGATGACGATGTGCCTGTGGACTAAGACGACACGTCAGCCTCTACGAAACAGGATGAGGCAATGGAAACTGTTCGATCAGACCCGCAGCGGTCTGTCACATTGACGGCACCGGGACGTGGTGATGCTGGAGAGGAATCACAGCCAGTTGGCTCTCCAGACGCAGTGAAAGGTATGTGCTGACATTCGATCAGGACAGAGCCAGTGAAAAATGTCGATAGTTCCCAACCGCAAGGTTGGAGGAGTTGTACATCTTCGAGTAGTAAGATCTTTGACAGCTAACAGAGCTAGGTGCACGCGGTAAAAGTTTGAGCAGTGGTGAGGAGATGCGCAGAGACAGCAGACGTGTTTCGAGTCGGAGCTAGATGCCTGCAGGAGGCAGCCGGGTCGTGACAGCATCAAAGTAAGAATTGGCGCTACGCACATAATAAGCTATATATTGAGCGAAACTCGGCACATACCTGGGGAAACTAGAAAGAATAATTAATAAAATAGGTTTTCTTTGGTTAAATAATGTCTAAAAGCTAGATAGAAATCCCATTGTTGATGCAATAAGCGTTTTGTGAAACTTTCTCGTAAATCCATGCTATAGAAGGTTTTTTCAGTTTTTCACATGTGCCTTAAAAGTTTGAACAATAAATATTTTTTAGATAAAATTAGAGTTTCATCTCACACCTTATGTCGTTCTCCGCATCCTGTGCTTGCATTGAACCAAAAGGTACATTAAAGTAAAGTTCCCATGAGTAAAGCTAATAATTTCATTTATCAGAGTAAAATAATCTATATGCCATTGCACAGTTGGCAAATTATTCAGATCCGGACAGAATTTTTATTAAGTAACAAACAGGGCCAAAATGAGTAAAGTTATCTAGAATGACAATTTTATGCCATTGCACTACGGCTGAGTTGAATATATGTTTTATTATCGGCTAAACGGGATGGAGTGCACGAGCTAAGTCCACAGACGCAGTCAGATGCAGGTTGGTGACTTTCATTTATTTTTACCACTAAACTTTCACGCAGTCAGATGTGTATTTTGAGTATTAATTTTCCAACAATATTTTCATGCATTCAGATAAAGTTCAGTTCAGTTAAATACGCAGTCAGATGCAAGTTTTATTAAAGACTAAAGCAGTCACATGCAGTTCAGTCTAGTTTAAATAGAGAATTTTTATTAACAACACTTTCAGCAGATGCTGTGGCTATGGACACGAATATATCACTGCCGGATAAGATGTGGTATGACGATATTGTGGAGGCGCCGGACGTCATACAGAGGCAGCCGGCACTCACGAAGACGGCCTAATAATTGCTGCAGGTGAAGGGAGAAGGGCGAGAGAACGTCTTCTAACTCAGCCCCCAGCGCTGATGCAGGAAGATGTTGTTGGGCCTCGACAGAGTGGGATTCAACGCCATGCGAACCGTATTGCGACATTAAATATAAATGACGTGCGTTCACCGGCCAAAATACACCTACTGAAGGAAGCGATTTGGGCATCTGATGTGGATATTGCTTTGCTGCAAAAGTCCACATAGCTGCACTCCCATACATCGCAGGCTACCAATCCTATTAGTCACATGGAGATCACAATGGGAGTGGGGTGGCAGTTTACGTGCGAAATGGCTTCCCAGTAGAAAACGTGTGTTATCTTCCGTCGGCCAGGGGAATGGCGTTCACGACGTTTGGGACACGCATCACCAATCTTTATGCACCGTCGGGAAATAATCGGCAGCGGGATAGGGCGCGATTTTATGCAGAAGACATTGCCCCACTATTCCATGGACGTTATGAATAATTGGTGGAGATCTCAACTGTGTTCTCAGCCAGAAAGACCAATGGCCGAAAGCAAACATCAGCCAGGAGTTGCGAATCGTTGTCAACGACCTTGTACTTAGTGACACGTGAAAATTACGACATGGAGATGCACCGGGATACACCTATGTGACAAGTCATTCGGCGAGCAGATTAGATCGCATTTATATCTCACGGACTCATGCAAATGATGTCCAGGACGCGGAACGCTGGCCATTGGCATTTTCACAGCGCTTACATCTGTACAGTGCTTCTTCCCCGTAGAGAGGTGTGGAACAGTAAGGCCCCGTGGAAACTAAACATACAACATCTAGATGATCCTGAATGCCGTCAACGGATCCTTGAGACATGGATGATGTGCGAGCGAAGGGTTGGAAGGTATGCGACGATGCTTGATTGGTGGCTGACTTGTGCTAAACCGGCGCTTCGCCGTACGTTCATCTCATATAGCAGGGAGATGGCAGAATGGCGCCGCCGTACGACCGACTTTTATTTTGCAGCACTGCGCGACCTGGATGATGGTCCGCCTGGACAGGTCATCTGGATCGAAGGCAAAAGGATAAAAGCTAAACTAGTGGCCTTAGCTCGGAAACATCTTCAGGGACCATGGTGCGCACCAGATGTCACGATACGATAAGGCACGAGATTCCTTCCATGCACCACGTCGTGAATGAACGAAAGCACCGACGACGCGTTTTGGTACGGGAATTAATTACCTGCGAAGACCGAAGAGTGACGCGTCAAGCGGACATTGTCTCTGCATTCGTCGACCATTACCAACACATCTATCGGGAAGAAGCAGCCCCTGTCGATGAGCTCGGCCGTATAGCCACGTACGTCTCCCGTACACTGACGGTGGAAGCCGCGGGAACCTTACTGGAAGCCATTAGCTGTGAGGAAGTACATGATGCGATCGCAAAGGGTGCGTTGAATCGGTCCCCAGGCATTGATGGGCTTCCTGCTGAATTTTATCGAGAATTTCGCAACGAAATGGCACCGCGATGGACGGAAATGTACAACGAGATGTTAAATTCCGATGCGCCTCTTCCACCGGCTTTTATGGAAGGCCTTTTGGTGCCAGTACCCGAAGCCAGGAATTGCGGTCACACATTATCGCCCCATCACCCTGCTTAATGCCGACTATAAGATCTTTGCACGGTTGCTAGCGTCCCGATGTCGTATGTTAATTCGTAGCGTTCTCTTGTAAATAAGCTGTTTATGTTTTCTTATTGGCAACGTTACGTAGCGCTCTGTATGAAAATCACTGGCTGTGCTGTGTGCAGTCTGTGGCTAGTTTGCATTGTTGTCTGCCATTGTAGTGTTGGGCAGCGGCAGCTGGATGTGAACAGCACGTAGCGTTGCGCAGTTGGAGGTGAGCCGCCAGCAGTGGTGGATGTGGGGAGAGAAATGGCGGAGTTTTGAAATTTGTAAGACTGGATGTCATGAACTGCTATGTATATTATGATTTTTCAACACTATTAAGGTAAATACATTGTTTGTTCTCTATTAAAATCTTTCATTTGCTAACTATGCCTATCAGTAGTTAGTGCCTTCAGTAGTTTGAATCTTTTATTTAGCTGGCAGTAGTGGCGCTCGCTGTGTTGCAGTAGTTCGAGTAACGAAGATTTTTGGTAAGGTAAGTGATTTGTGAAAGGTAGAGTTTAATGTTAGTCAGGGCCATTCTTTTGTACGGATTTTTGAAAGTCAGATTGCGTTGCGCAAAAAATATTGTTTGTTAGTACAAGCACAGTCATGTATAATTTTTCTAAGGGGACGTTTCACTCTCTCCAGAACAGACGACACCGGGTGGATCGGTGAATGTGCAAACAGCTACTGGCGAATGCCGTGATGTGATAGCGCTGGCGGAGGAGTGCCGGCTTAAAGCGGCGATGGTGGCGGTTGATTTTGACAGTGCTTTTGATAAGGTGCGCCACAACTATCTGTACGCTGTACTGGAACAAATGGGATTTCCAGACCGTTTTAGTGGTCTCATTAGAAGGATTTATGGGGGCGCAAAATCCTTGGTACAGGTTAATGGGCGTATAGCAGGGCCCATTCAAATTCGACGATCTATTCGCCAGGGCTGCCCTCTTTCGATGCTGCTGTTCGCGGTAGCGTTGGAACCATTAATTGGGAGGCTAACAAATTCTCTTTCTGGGATGGAACTACGGGGCTACACCTTCAAATGTCGTGCCTGTGTGGACGACCTCCTGCTGCTCGTTCGTTCTGAGGAAGAGGTGAAGACGGTCCTTGAACTGTTGTTGGACCACAGTGTGACGGCGGGTAGTGCAGTGAACATGAGCAAATCGGCGGCAATGCCGGTTGGAAGGGGCCTAACGCCGGAAGACATCAGTCCGTTTCCTTATGTGCAACGATTCCGCTATCTCGGTATAGACTTTACCTCATCTGTAAAACATACTGCGGCAGTTAACTACCGACGTATTTTACAGACAACACGTACCATGGTCCGACAACATCTCCTACGGCGCCTTGATCCTTTGCAGCGAGTCGAGTATCTGAACACTTACGTGATTTCTTGAATGGTGCATATTTCGCAGATCCTGCCCCTACCATTCACGCTAGGCTATTTTGTGATGATTGGATTGCCCCTCAAGGTGCGATACGCAACGCTCACGCTCCCTACGGACAAGGGGGGACTCGGACTTACGAATATTCACTGCCGAGCGACGCTGCTCCTTCTAGCCACGATGTACAAGCAATGGCGTAGCGGGCGTGATTCCCTTACATCCCGCCTACTGGATCTCCTGGTTCCATCGTCCCTCACACCTCCGGTAGAGGTGGGCAACATTACGCCACATTTTGCGCATGTATCAACATTTATCGTGGAACTTAGTTATATCAGAGACGAGCTTCCGCGCACGAGACCGCCATGCGCGAAGGATTTTTATGTTTGGCTGCTACGACGGATAAGTCGTAATGTCATTGAACTCAAACACCCGAGGTTGCATTGGCCGAAGATTTGGAGACATGTGCACCAAAAATTCCTTCCTACCTTCGTTCGGGCACTGTGGTTCATTGTCGCCTGTGGCAAGTTCAACACCAACCGACGGCTCCATGCAATTGGACTAGTGGACACTCCACTATGCCCGAAATGTCGCCAAGTGGATGACGACCATCACCGCTTAACTTGTATCGCGGTGGAGGACGTTTGGCTCCTAGGAAGACAGATGGTGACTTGCTACCTCCGTGTGACCCCGCAACATATTACACCTGCTTCCTTCTTACATCCAGAGAGTGACTACTTTCCGGCGACTAAATCACAGTCGATCATCTGAGTCAAAGGTTGGACGATCGCGTACCTCTATGGGGATGCTGCCAAGTCGCGACTTGACTTTTGGTATTTCTTGCAGCAAGCCCACAACGAGGTTCATAGATGGTCACACTATCGGAAAACCTTTGCCAACTATCTTCAGGCAGTCTTCCTCGACTCCCCACACAGTTGGGATGTGCCGGGTGCAGTCGGTGTGCACATTTGACAGCTGATAATGAACCTCACGCTTCTCTCACCACTCAATATGTAATGCACATACTATACCATGAAATGATCTGCATGTTCCTTTCAACAGAGTGATCTTTATTGAAAATAAATAAATAAATAAATAAAAAGCATCCCTGTTCCTTAAATTTGTGATTTGTTTTACAATGTTTTTTTTTTTTTTTTTTTTTTTTTTTTTTTTTTTTTTTTTTTTTTTTTTTTTTTTTGCAGAGGATGCATTTCATTTCGTTTAGTATTTATGAACTGCCTAATTTTGTATCCAAATAGAATACCCATAAAAAAATAGTCAAAGTAACAGACTAGCAGACTGTCTCAGATTTGATTCATTCTGATCCCATATTATTTTATTTCTCGCCATGTAAAACTAGTAGATATAAAAAAAAATAAAAAAAAAGCGCGCTAACGCGCTGCTTCCTGGACTTGGGTAGGCGCGCCGGCCCCGGATCGAATCCGCCCGGTAGATTACCGACGAGGGCAGGTATGCTGGCCAGTCTGGATGTGATTTTTAGGCGGTTTTCCACATCCCCCTAGGTGAATACCGGGCTGGTCCCGATGTCCCGCCTCAGTTACACGGCTCGCAGACATCTGAACACTTTCGCACTATTCCATGGATTACACTAGTCGCAGACAGTTGGGGTACACTAATTCCTTCCTGGGGGTACGGCGTGGCGGCAGGCAGGGCATCCGGTCACCCCTTCAATTAACATCGCCACATCCGATTAACCATGCAGACCCTCCGTATCCGCGGGAAAAACGGTACAAGCAAAAGAAAAGAAAGAAAGAATGATTAATGGATAATCTCATATAAAGATCCTCCCTGACGAAAGAACAAAGTGCCGAAAGCTAGGATACGTAAGTTTTCTGTTTTGTTTTGTGTATCTATCGGCTGTACTGAGCTGAGGTAAGTACTGGCCAGCCCCTCCATCTCTTTGTTAGTATAAGAAAGAAAGAATGAAAGACCATTCGTTTTTGCAAAGGTGACGGAGGAAGATTTCTATGATGTCGCCTCGATATGCAATACTTTATTGCATACAGTTTCAGTGGTCAGTTCTGTTTCTTGGATTAGAACTGTGAGGGATAAGCTGCCCATCATATAAATAAAAGATTGGATCAATGAAACGGAACCATAGAGGGAGTACAACATTTTGAAAATGGGTACTACTGTCAAGAACATCTCTGCAGTTCGCTCCCTGCTAGCAGTTGGAAGAAGGCCCATCATTAGTGCTGCTAAAAAAGACGTCAGGACTACATGGACATAAAATATCATGCATTTTACCGCAATCTTTGTCATAGTAATTATATTCCTTATACAAATGTGACAGCTTGTAAATATATTTGTAAAGTTAACTCTGAGTTTCTGTATCCATTTTGTAAGTACAGCTTCGTATTTCGTGGTGTCAAAATCGTGTCTTGCTTCTCCTGTCAAATTTTCTTATCAGAACTTATTCCCTTCTCCACGTCATCCCTTCAATTTTTTGTTACTGTTATCTGTACGACCCAGGTTGTTCAAAATATTTGCAAATTGTTTACAAATTATTGCGTTAAACTACAAAACTGTGCTGACTTTCGCATATGAACCAAAAAAGTACCCCTCGCCCCTATGTACGATACTACAAATTAAACCATTCCAAAAACAGACATGTAGCTATGTAATCATGACGATAATGAAATTTCCGTAGTGTATTGTGCCCTCCACTAGGGTGCGCTTATGGCAGTCAGAGCACTTTAACTTAAAGTTTTGTGCTAATTCTGAGCAGTTATAGGTTTTGCTAGTTTTATGGTCGATGCTGCCTAGAATCAAGAAAATAAACAACATTCATCATCTTCATATGGTGCTAGCACCTGCCGTTATGGTATAGGTGTAATCCGATAAGCTACGCGATCACCTCTGCTCGGGAAAGCCAGCACTTTGGAGAGCAGTTACATTCCTGACAGGTTAAGGTCGGTAACTTCACCCTCTCCCCGACTTGTCCATTCTGTTATCTGCCAACACTATAAAGCAAGATGGCATGAAGCCCATGCAGTCATCACCTACCTCGATACAGACGGCGTTTGACTGTTGTCCCGGCCAGCAAGTTCTCAAGAGCTCTCACTCATTGAAAACGTCTGATCTTGGGTTGGCGAGGATGGGCGCGCTACCACAATCATTGATAGTACAGAGCTCATCAGAACAGAATATCGAACCCCAGTCTTTCATGCAAGCTCAGTTAAACATGAATTCTTCCTGCTACATCCACATCAACATGTATCCAGAGGGTGGCAGAAATATGGAAATATTACAAACACAACACGTTACCATGGCTACGTAGCCATGACGTAGGAAGCCCACTGGCATTCAAAGTAGCTTTCAGCCGTCTTGGAATGTACAAATACAGGTCCTATATGCTTCTCAATGGAATCGTATACCATTCTTCCTGAAAAATAGTGGCAATTTCAGGTAACGATGACGGAAATGGGTGGCGATCTCACACCATTCTCTCCAAAGTAGACCACATAGTACTGAGATCTGATGACTGCGGTGGCCACGGGAGACGCACCAGTTCATTCTCCTGCTCAGAAAATCAGTCCTGGAACAGTTTCGCCAGTGGGGAACAAATATTGTACCAATGAGCACATCTGATCAGGCAAAATGGTCACATTAATCCTCGGGAGTAATCTGATCTTTCAGAGTAACCATCGGGTACTTGAAATACCACGATATGGCTGCCCAAAATCATCACCGATCCCCCGCAATGTGTTACTCTTGCTACTAAGCAACCTAGACCGTAGGCTTGGGACGGCCTAGACTCATCCGACCAAATGACTTTCTTCCATTGCTTCGAGGTCCAGGTGTTATGACATCGGCACCACGTTTTTTTCGTAACGGGGATTTACATCAGTGACGAGTGGGTGACGAGTGGTTTTGCAATCCAGCTCCCTGCTTGTGAAACTCCTTTCTTATTGTTTTGGTACTGCGAGGGTTCGCGAGTGCGACATTCAGCTCTTCAGTGACTTTTGCAGCAGCCGTCCTCCATTTTTCGACTCAGTCCTCTTCAATGACCGCCTGTCACGCTCACGCAACACACATTTTCGTCTGCGTTGTGACTTATCGGATGATCATTTTCTGCTTTCCATGGGTAGGGGTATAAATATTCGATACGGTTCCTCTTTAAATACCAAATATTTCGCCTACCATGGTTACGGGTGCACCCACCATACGAACACCAAAAACTTCCCCGTGTTCCAGTTCGTTCTCTGCTAGCAGTTGGAAGAAGGCCCATCATTAGTGCTGCTAAAAAAGATGCCAGGACTACATGGACATAAAATATCATGCGTTTTCCGCAATCTTTGTCATCATAATTATATTCCTTATACAAATATGACAGCTTGTAAATATATTTGTAGGGTTAATTCTGAGTGAACTGCCCTACCACAAACTTCCTGATTTTACGCGTTCGTTTCATTTACGCCTAGATATGACAATTGCGTAACTGTGTCCAGCAGCACACTCGTAATACTATACATTACTGAATTGTTTTCCTACTCATCTGCATTAACTTATATTTTTCCACATTTAGAATCAACGGCTATTTATCCAGTCATACTGTATACGCGCAGTAACCAAAAGTTTCGTAATGTTCAAGCCTTCCCAGTTATAACTGGGAGCAGCGCAAAGTAACATGACAGGTGCGAGTTGGGTCTAAGGGTTCTGTACACAATAAATTACATATACAGACAGTGATAATAATTTCATGTGGCTCAAGGGCCTGGTGGAAGTCTTTCTAAATGACGCCACTTCGGCGACTTGCGAGTCCCTAACCTACACCAGTGATCCAGCTGGGGAAAGGGGACCCCTAGTTTAAGGTGGAATCCGAATGTGTTTTTTGTGGAGATTTCTCACACAGTTGAGAGGTGAAGGTCAGATTCGACGAAGAGTGAAACGTCAGACAGAGATCCGATTCCGCAACCTCTCCGCTTGTAGGCACGCGCTTTAAAATTATTTATTTATTTATTTATTCGCGCAGTGTACCCCTCTGGCCGAACACGCTGAGCGACTTGAATAATGACAACAAAGCCAGCGGGTGTATTTGAATCTACCGTCGCTTATTCTTTTAACACATGGGTTCCAGTTGTCGTCTGACCATGCTGGGTCTGTTATTGCCACGGGAGGTACGGAAACCAATTAATTTTGGCCCCATGTAAGCGATTCTGTAGATTGTTCATGAAAACGGTTGTTGGTGGCAGGTTACGTTCGGGACCTGAAGACGACACCAAGTGGTGTCGAAACTGGTAGTATGTGTTAAAAGGAATAAACGACGTTCGATTCAAATACAGCCGCTGGTTTTGTTATAATTATTCAAGTACTAAGTGCCCGGCTGTGGTCACACTTTCCTTGATGGATTACCAGAGGCGCTGAACTACCGTTCCGGCTACCACTACACCATCAGGAACAACGTACTCGTATTTATGGATATTTCTTCTATGGGTTTCGATGACAGAGTTTGTGATTGTCGAAGTATGTCACATGAATGACGTACCTTTTCATTTTATTGAATTAGAAGCTTAGGTTCTGTACACCGCCGAGGGATCGTATACAACAGTACCTGGCGTATATTTCAACTTGACACCTAAACCTGTTCCTAGAAAAAGGGGCGCTAACAAATGGACAGACAGGGAGACAGACGGACAACAAATAGCAAAAAAATATTTTTGTGTGATTTAATGAGAAATTAGCAGTTTTAGGATTTTTTTTCCTTTAGTAATACTGTGAAACGTTGCGTTTTCTCAGATTTTGTGATGTAGGTCAGCGGGAAATGTTGTTGTTGTTGTGGTCTTCAGTCCTGAGACTGGTTTGATGCAACTCTCCACTCTACTCTATCCTGTGCAAGCTTCTTCATCTCCCAGTACCTACTGGAACCTACATCTCTCTGAATCTGCTTAGTGTATTCATCTCTTGGTCTCCATCTATGATTTTTACCCTCCACGCTGCCCTCCAATACTAAATTTGTGATCCCTTGATGCCTCAGAACATGTCCTACCAACCGATCCCTTCTTCTAGTCAATTTGTGCCACAAACTCCTCTTCTCCCCAATCCTATTCAGTACCTCCCCATTAGTTATGTGATCTACCCATCTTATCTTCAGCATTCTTCTGTAGCATCACATTTCGAAAGCTTCTATTCTCTTCTTGTCCAAACTAGTTATCGTCCACGTTTCACTTCCATACATGGCTACACTCCATACATACACTTTCAGAAACGACTTCCTGACACTTAAATCTATACACGATGTTAACAAATTTCTCATCTTCAGAAACGCTTTCCTTGCCATTGCCAGTCTACATTTTATATCCTCTCTACTTCGACCATCATTAGTTATTTTGCTCCCCAAATAGCAAAACTCCATTACTCCTAAAAGTGTCTCATTTCCTAATCTGATTCCCTCAGCATCACCCGACTTAATTCGACTACATTCCATTATCCTCGTTTTGCTTTTGTTGATGTTCATCTTATATACTCCTTTTAAGACACTGTCCATTCCGTGTAACTGCTCTTCCAAGTCCTTTGCTGTCTCTGACAGAATTGCAATGTCATCCGCGAACCTCAAAATTTTTATTTCTTCTCCATGGATTTTAATACCTACTCCGAACTTTTCTTTTGTTTCCTTTACTGCTTGCTCAATATACAGATTGAATAACATCGGGGAGAGGCTACAACCCTGTCTCACTCCCTTCCTAACCACTGCTTCCCTTTCATACCCCTCGACTGTTATAACTGCCGTCTGGTTTCTGTACAAATTGTAAATAGCCTTTCGCTCCCTGTATTTTACCCCTGCTACCTTCAGAATTTGAAAGAGATTATTCCAGTCAACATTGTCAAAAGCTTTCTCTAAGTGTACAAGAGCTAGAAACTTAGGTTTGCCTTTTCTTAATCTAGCTTCTAAAATAAGTCGTAGGGTCAGTATTGCCTCACGTGTCCCCATATTTCTACGGAATCCAAACTGATCTTCCCCAAGGTCGGCTTCTATCAGTTCTTCCATTCGTCTGTAAAGAATTCGCGTTAGTATTTTGCAGCCGTGGCTTATTAAACTGATAGTTCGGTAATTTTCACATCTGTCAACGCCTGCTTTCTTTGGGATTGGGATTATTATATTCTTATTGAAGTCTGAGGGTATTTCGCCTGTCTCGTACATTTTGCTCACCAGATGGCAGAGTTTTGTCAGGACTGGCTCTCCCAAGGCTGTCAGTAGTTCTAATGGAATTTTGTCTACTGCCGGGGCTTTGTTTCGACTCAGGTCTTTCAGTGCTCTGTCAAACTCTTCACGCAGTATCATATCTCCCATTTCATCTTCATCTACATCCTCTTCCATTTCCATAATATTGCCCTCAAGTACATCGCCCTTGTATAGACCCTCTATATACTCTTTCCACCTTTCTGCTTTCCCTTCTTTGCTTAGAACTGGGTTTCAATCTGAGCTCTTGATATTCATGCAAGTAGTTCTCTTTTCTCCAAAGGTCTCTTTAATTTTCCTGTAAGCAGTATCTATCTTACCTCTAGTGAGATAAGCCTCTATACCCCATAGATTTTGATGACTCAGTTTGTGACCAACGAAATACGTGATATAAATGTCCATACATTTTGGCTGCGTTGACTTAGAAGTTTAAAATTTTTACAACCCCCAGGGGTCGTAGAACTGTAGTATGTGACATAGATTTCCATTTGATACCTGTTTCAGTTCCTGAGAAAAAGAGTTCTTAATGTACGGACAGGCAGGCAAATACGGCAAATAAATATTTTAATGTGATATAATTACAAATTATACATATAATATATATAATTACATGTATGGAAGTGAAACATGGACGATAAATAGTTTGGACAAGAAGAGAATAGAAGCTTTCGAAATGTGGTGCTACAGAAGAATGCTGAGTATTATATGGGTAGATGACATAACCAATGAGGAGGTATTGAATAGAATTGGCGAGAAGAGGAGTTTGTGGCACAACTTGAGAAGAAGAAGGGACAGGTTGGTAGTACATGTTATGAGGCATCAAGGGATCACAAATTTAGCATTGGAGGGAAGCGTGGAGGGTAAAAATCGAAGAGGGAGACCAAGAGATGAATACACTAAGCAGATTCAGAAGGATGTAGGTTGCAGTAGGTACTGGGAGATGAAGAAGCTTGCACAGGATAGAGTAGCATCGAGAGCTGCATCAAACCAGTCTCTGGACTGAAGGCCACAACAACATAGTAGCACAGTGAAACGTTGCTTTTCCTCAAATTTCGTGATGTAGGTCAGCGGGAAGTACCCCACAGATTTTTATGACTCAGTTTGTGACTATCGAAATACGTGACATATATGTCCATACATTCTGCCTGCGTTGACTTAGAAGTTTAAATTTTTTTACGCCCCCTAGGGGTCGTAGACCTGTAGTATGTGACATAGGTTTAAATTTGATACCTCTTTAAGTTCCTGAGAAAAAGAGTACTTAACGTACGGACAGGCAGACAGGCAGACAGGCAGACAAAAAACGGCAAATAAATATTTTTAATGTGATATAATTACAAATTAACGATTTTCGGATTTTTTTTAACTTTTACTGTGAAACTTTGCTTCATGTCGATTTTCGTGATTCTAGGTCAGTGTCGTCTTGATGCGTGAGTCTGCGAGCATCGAAATATGCTATACAAATGGCAGTATCTTTTGATTTCATTGACTTATACGGCCAAAGGACCGTGGAGCGTAGTACCTGTCATTAATTTCGATATCTCTATCCGTTCCTGAGAAAAAGGGGTCTCAACAGTCGAACAGACAGACTCACAGGCAACAAAGTGATTTCGTAAGGGGTCCGATTTTTTCCCACTGCGGTACGGAGCGCTAAAAAAAAAAAAAAAAAAGCAATAAAACTGTTATCCACAGAAAAAAGCCATCGAGTAAGAATTATCGAAAATAACATGATTATCCGTCGATAAATTACCATATCGGAATCATAAGCAAAAATTACGTAGTGAGCAGTACAGTAATAGCAGCGGCTCATTGTGAGGGGCGGCCGGCGCGCGCCGCTCATTACACGCTACGTGGCCGCGCGGTGACCATTACCTGTGCCGCTGCTCGGCAATTAGGGGGTTCCCCGCGAGCGTCCATTTTGGCGGGCGCTCAGCCGTCCACCGGCCGCGCGCCCGCCGTAGTAATCCGCTAATAAGCCGTGATTACCCCCGCTGATCAATATAACGGCGTGCCGCGGGTTGGCGCACGCGCCCCGCAGCGCGCGGCTCGCAGCTCGTACAGCGGATGCAGCGGGCAGCGGAAACATCTGCAAGTCCCACAAATGTCGCCTCACACCACACAAAACTATCGTACGACACACACAAGGAAGCATCCTTTTAAGAACGCCAGGAGCGTTTGGGACAACATCTGTTGTTGTTGTTGTTGTGGTCTTCAGTCCTGAGACTGGTTTGATGCAGCTCTCCATGCTACTCTATCCTGTGCAAGCTTCTTCATCTCCCAGTACCTACTGCAGCCTACATCCTTCTGAATCTGCTTAGTGTATTCATCTCTTGGTCTCCCTCTACGATTTTTACCCTCCACGCTGCCATCCAGTACTAAATTTGTGATCCCCTGATGCCTCAGAACATGTCCTACGAACCGATCCCTTCTTCTAGTCAAGTTGTGCCACAGACTCCTCTTCTCCCCAATTCTATTCAATACCTCCTCATTAGATATGTGATCTACCCATCTTATCTTCAGCATTCTTCTGTAGCACCACATTTCGAAAGCTTGTATTCTCTTCTTGTCCAAACTATTTATCACCCATGTTTCACTTCCATACATGGCTACACTCCATACAAATACTTTCAGAAACGACTTTCTGACACTTAAATCAATACTCGTATTAACAAAATTCTCTCCTTCAGAAAAGCTTTCCTTGCCATTGCCAGTCTACATTTTATATCCTCTCTAGTTCGACCATCATCAGTTATTTTGCTCCCCAAATAGCAAAACTCCTTTACCACTTTAAGTGTCTCATTTCCTAATCTAATTCCCTCAGCATCACCCGACTTAATTCGACTACATTCCATTATCCTCGTTTTGCTTTTGTTGATGTTCGTCTTATACCCTCCTTTCAAGACACTGTCCATTCCGTTCAACTGCTCTTCCAAGTCCTTTGCTGTCTCTGACAGAATTACAATGTCATCGGCGAACCTCAACGTTTTTATTTCTTCTCCATGGATTTTAATACCTACTCCGAACTTTTCTTTTGTTTCCTTTACTGCTTGCTCAATATACAGATTGAATAGCATCGGCGAGAGGCTACAACCCTGTCTCACTCCCTTCCCAACCACTGCTTCCCCTTCATGCCCCTCGACTCTTATAACTGCCATCTGGTTTCTGTATAAATTGTAAATAGCCTTTCGCTCCCTGTATTTTACCCCTGCTACCTTCAGAATTTGAAAGAGATTATTCCAGTCAACATTGTCAAAAGCTTTCTCTAAGTGTACAAGAGCTAGAAACGTAGGTTTGCCTTTCCTTAATCTTTCTTGTAAGATAAGTCGTAGGGTCAGTATTGCCTCACGTGTTCCAACATTTCTACGGAATCCAAACTGATCTTCCCCGAGGTCGGCTTCTAGCAGTTTTTCCATTCCTCTGTAAAGAATTCGCGTTAGTATTTAGCAGCTGTGACTTATTAAACTGATAGTTCGGTAATTTTCACATCTGTCAACACCTGCTTTTTTAGGGGTTGGAATTACTATATTCTTCTTGAAGTCTGAGGGAATTTCGCCTGTCTCATACATCTTTCTCACCAGATGGTAGAGTTTTGTTAGGCCTGGCTCTCCCAAATCTGTCAGTAGTTCTAATGGAATGTTGTCTACTCCCGGGACAACATCTATAGAGGCATTATGCGTCGTCCTTGGTGTGTTCGCGATAGACTTTACTTCAGAGCTGCAGCATTCTGGGTGAAAAAGGGACGCCAGGGCAAAGTACAGGAAATTGCGAGAAAACAAATAACTGACAAGGCGTAATGATACTTGGCAGTCTGAATGAAACGCAACAGAAAACGGACGCAGAGAACACACATTCTTCCCGAACATCCGAGAACGAATGCGCATGAAATACAGGGTGTAAATTTTAAGTTGACAAACCAGAATAACTCGGAAAATAAGCTTCAGACGAAAAAATGTGTAGAATGCAAAGTTGATTATTTCTGAGGGGGACATCTGCTGGTACTAAAATTAGCCCGCCACACCAGCCCCTTGGGGGTAGGGCGGGAGGCAACTTTAAAGGATCAAATAGTAACTCTAATTTTTTATTGCAGAATCAGATTCTACATAAAAAAACTACGTACAGTTTGTCTTAAACATTTGTTTTGTTTCTTGGTAGTTGGCGCTGTAATTCACGAAAATCCATGTTCTCAAATGCAAATGGCTCTGAGCACTATGGGACTTAACTTCTGAGGTTATCAGTCCCCTAGAACGTAGAACTACTTAAACCTAACTAACCTAAGGACATCACACACACCCATGCCCGAGGCAGGATTCGTACCTGCGACCGTAGCGGTCGCGCGGTTCCAGACTGTAGTGCCTAGAACCGCTCGGCCACCACGGCCGGCCCATGTTCTCATTTTTACATTGAAAATGGTTACGGATAAACAAAAAATACTTATTTACTTAGTAAATTTGGATTCGCTAAAACTAAAACTCTCCCTCTCTCTCTCGATATGGTGGTATTTGAGAGAGAGGTATTAGAGTTTTACAAATGTTGACCCAATACGAATATGCGGAAAAAATTAATATTTCGGTCAACATTCGTAAAACTCTAATTCCTCTTTCTCAAACCCCACCCTATCGGGAGAGAGGGAGAGTTTTAGTTTTAGCGAATCAAAATTTGCGAAGTAAATAAGTATTTTTTTATTTATCCGTAACCATTTTCCACGCAAAAATTAGAACATGGATTTCCTTGAATTACAGCGCCAACTACCAAGAATCAAACAAACGTTCAAGACAAACTGTACGTAGCTTTTTATGTAGAATCTGATACTGCAATAAAAATGGGGGTTCCCATTTGAAATTTTAAAGTTTCCTCCCATCCCACTCCCAGGCGGCTGGGGTGGCGGGCTAATTTTAGCACGAGCAGATGTCCCCCTCGAAAATAATCAACTTTGGATTCTACACATTTTTTCGTGTGAAGCTTATTTTTCGAGCTATTATGGTTTGTTAATTTGAAATTTACACCCTGTATATAGATCCGACATGTAGTATGGTCCACTTTATTTCGCGATATGGACCGTACCAACAACATCTCCAACGTGATGGACTAAAGTGATGCTGATACAGACATATGCACATATTGAGAAACCGCCACAGCGGAAGACATCACACTATATTGCGACGTGTAATGAAAAGGGATAGGACAGTAAGATGACAGGTTAGAACTGAACACCATCATCGACAAAACTTCACAAGCATTCCATACAGCATACAGACAGGAACGACCATACATGAGATAGAGAATACGGTATCACCCCACAAGACAACACAACACGTGGAACGGTTCCGACAACAACACAACCACTGACTCGGATGCCTCAACAAACTCAGAACAAGACATATGGATTCATAGAATAATATAAAAAATAAGAAGAATTATGAAAAAAGCATACAGGGAGAGTCACTAACTATTGCCACCTAGAATAACTCCGGGAGTATGATAGTAGCTGAAAAGTTTGTGGGACAAATGGTGCATGGGTCAACGGGGACCATAATATGACGTTGGTTTTTTCATGCTAGGTTGGATCGCTTCAGAGATATGAGAGTCAACTTTGTTTTTTTCAATGGGATACTATAGTTTGGTACTTATTGTCTGATAGCGGCTATCGAGACGAATCCAATGATGTGTAACAGTAAGATCTTTAAAGGTCAACGAAGATCAAAAAGGTGGCATTGACGTCCATTCACAGGTGTTCGAAGTGATTACCGTTGGTATCAATGCAGTGCTGCAATCTTTTTATCATGGATTGGGTGGTATTCCTTATCACTTCGACACTTATCGAAGCACGTGCTCTGACAATTCACTCTCCTACATCGTGCAAATATTAAATATTCGCCGAACACGGCGTATCCATCTAACGTGCCATTGACATGTAAACACCATTGGACGGTTTCGCAATACAACACTAATAGCAACGGTAAGACTAGTATCGTCGAATCAAGCGAATGTGAATGATGTACTACTTCGAAGAACAAGTCGATACGCTTCTCATTTACGGAGAATGCCAACGAAATTCAGTGAGAACTAGAGACTTATACGCTGAAAGATATCCTCAACGTACTCACCCTACACGTCGTACACTTAAATATGTTTATGACAAATTGAGAACAACTGGATCTTTAACGCATCAGAAACATATCCGGCAAAGGAAAATTACTACGAAGGAAACGGAAATTGGTACTCTTGCTATTGTGGTTCGAGATCCTTGTGCTAGTTCGCGTCAAATCGCAAGGGAATCCTGCATGAGTCAGAGTAGTGTTGTTCATGTTACGCATCGCTATAAATATCATCCTTCTCATATCAGCCCCCACCAAGAATTAACTGGTACCGATTGCATGCGTCGCATTAAATTCTGCCGGTGGGCTCAACTTCATATTCAGAGTGATGACACATTTAGGTTGGTTGGTTCATGGGAAGGGGACCAAACAGCGAGGTCATCGGTCCCATCGGGTTAGGGAAGGATGGAGAAGGAAGACGGCCGTGCACTTTCTTAGGAACCATCCCGGCATTTGCCTGAAGCGATTTAGGGAAATCACGGAAAACCTAAATCAGGATGGCCGGACGCGGGATTGAAACTACTTAAACCTAACTAACCTAAGGACATCACACACATCCATGCCCGAGGCAGGATTCGAACCTGCGACCGTAACAGTCGCGCGGTTCCGGACTGAGCGCCTAAAACCGCTAGCCCACCGCGGCCGACTCCCGAATGCAAGTCCAGTGTGCTAACCACTGCGCCACCTCGCTCGGTGACACATTTATTAATTTGATTTTATTGACTGTCGAGGCTACATTCACGAACCATGGAAATGTTAATATGCATAACATGCATTAGTGGGCAACTGAAAATCCATGTTGGGTGCGGCAAGTTGCACACCAAAAACGGTGGTCGGTGAATGTATAGTGGGAGATTCTGGAGGACAGAATTATAGACCCCCATTTCATCGAAGGAAATCTTAATAATACGAAGTACACCACATTCCTGCGAGAAATATTAGGTCTGTTATTGGAAAAAATAGCTTTAGGAACAAGGAACAGAATGTGGTATCAACACTATTGGTGTCCAGCACATTTTTCGCTGATGACTAGAAATTAGTTGCAGAGACAGTTCCCAAATCGTTGGATTGGACGCTCGTTCACCAGACTCGATGCCTCTGGATTTTTTCTTGTTGGGATTTGTAAAAGACATTGTTTATAAAGACATCCCAACTACACCTGAAGATATGCGAGAGAGAATTGTCAGAGCATGTGCTTCGATAAGTGCCGATGTGGTAAGGAATACCACTGAATCCATGATAAGAAGACTGCCTCACTGCATTGATACCGATGGTCAACGCTTCGAAGACCTTCCTTGACCCTGAAAGACCTCACTGTTACACATTATTGGATTCGTCTCGATAGCGGCTGTGAGAAAATAAGTACCAAACGTTAGCATCCTATTAAAAAAAAAAAAAGTTGACCATATATCTGAAGTGACCCCACCTAGCAACAAAAACCCAACGTCATATTATGGCCCTGTTGTCCCTTGCAACTTTTGTCCCACAAACTTATCAGCTACTATCGGAGTTATTCTTTGTGGCAATAGTTAGTGACTCACCCTGTATATTGAACATAATCCAACGATAGAAAATGTATAAAAATGTATTAGGATTGTAACTAAAGATAAGCAACATGTAAATAATTCCTAATTTTAACTTCATAACAGCGTGCATTACAGAAATACACTGAGCTGTAACTTCCTGGGGAGGCGAGGCCCTACGAACTTCCGAGGCTTGCATCCCACGAGAAAAGTCATGACATTGCAATAATCAACAGTAAAATTACTATGTGAAGTGTATAATAATTCATTATACGTAATGAAAAATTATAAACAACATACATTGCTGCTCCATCTGGGACTGGCTCTAAGTTGTGATTCTTGAGTTTCTCCCGGCGTATTTGATAATCAAAATATCCACGGGTGTACTGCCGGTCTACAGTGTCCAACGGGCACAATATTTCGGCGATCATACATGTCGCCATCATCAGGTGAACTGACGGACTGAGCTCCTGTGAACGTGCCGGCACGGAGATCCGTACACTATGGCTGCTCAGGTGGAACTAGGTTCGGTCGCGGCGGCGGCGGATTTAAATACCCTCCGCCCGCGGCGCGCTCACTCCGCCGTCCGCGCCCCGCGCCACGGTCGCGCGGTGGAACAGATTGCGACGGCGTCTGAGGTGACGTCGGTGTGATGGCTCCGTCCGCCGTGGTCGTCACAACTATACATTTGCTCGATTTACTCTTGATTAACCCAATCGCTGGTTCCCAAGCCTTGCTAAGATTATAGCCACAGTCACGATTTATGCGGTCGTCATTGGTGCGAATTTCGATGGCCTCTCTAACAACGCTGTCCCAGTATCTCGACGTCTGTACCAGAATCCTCGTGCGTTCATACTCCATAGCGTGATTTTCCGACAAACAATGTTCAGCGACCGCCGACTTGCTCGGATACATCAGTCGAGTGTGCCTCTGGTGTTCACGGCATCGATCCTCGACGGTACGCATCGTCTGACCAATATACGACTTGCCACATTGACACGGAATCTGGTACACGCCGGCCTTCCTCAAACCGAGGTCATCTTTGGCGCTCCCCACCAGTGCACGAGTTTTATTCGGAGGACAAAACATCGTTCCGACCCGGTGTTTCTTCAAAATGCGGGCGATCTTTCCCGAGAGTGCGCCTGTATATGGGATAAACGCAGTGCCTACCTCCTCCCTCGTGATTTCATCCATATCCACAGGTTGTGCTGTAGTGGTTGGGCGGAGAGCACGTTGAATCTGCCACTCTGAGTACCCATTTTTTCGAAATACAGTTCTCTGATGTTCCAATTCCTGGGGTAGACTCTCTGCGTCAGAGATAGTGCGCGCCCTATGTACTAGAGTTTTAAGTACCCCATTCGTCTGTGAAGGGTGGTGGCAGCTGTCTGCGTGCAAATACAGATCAGTGTGCGTTGTCTTCCGAAACACCCCATGACCTAGGGTGCCGTCAGGCCTTCTCTTGACCAAGACGTCAAGGAAAGGTAGTTTACCCTCCGTTTCAGTCTCCATAGTGAATTTGATGTTGGGGTGTATGGAGTTTAGATGTGTAAGGAAGTCAAGGAGTTTATCCATACCATGTGGCCAGATGACGAAAGTGTCGTCCACGTAACGGAAAAAGCAAGTAGGTTTCCATTCGGATGACGACAGGGCTTCCTCCTCGAAGTTCTCCATGTACAAATTCGCTACCACCGGTGAGAGTGGGCTACCCATGGCGACTCCCTCCGTCTGTTCGTAGTATTCTCCATTAAAAATAAAATACGTGGAAGTCAAGACATGCCTAAAAAGTTCAGTGGTCTTCTCGTCAAACTTCTGACTAATCAATTCTAGTGACTCTCGCAGGGGTACCCTCGTGAACAAGGAAACGACGTCAAAACTCACCATGATATCTGACTCACCCAACGTGAAGCTATCAAGGCGTTTAACAAAATCCACGGAATTACGGATGTGATGAGGGCATTTACCCACGTAAGGACTTAATATTCCCGTCAGGTATTTGGCCAACAAATATGTAGGTGCCCTGATGTTGCTGACAATGGGGCGTAATGGTACCCCCTCTTTGTGAACCTTCGGGAGTCCATATAGTCTAGGCGGTACCGGACCTTGGGGTAACAATTTCTTAGCGTCACCCTCCGGTAATTCTGCGTCCTTGAGAAGCGACCTCGTCTTGTTGTCCACCTTCTTTGTAGGGTCAACGCTGATCTTCCGGTAGGAATCGTCATTTAGCAGGCTCTGCATCTTATCAGTGTAGTCCTTATGGGAGACAACAACTGTAGCATTGCCTTTGTCAGCCGGTAAGACAACAATTTCAGAGCGCTCCCTCAGATCACGAATGGCCGCCCTCTCTTTACTAGTGATATTTGACTTCATCGGCTTGGATTTCGTCAACGCACGATAAGTTTCACGACGTATTTCCTCAGCTGATTCAGGCGGAAGTCGAGCTGCAACCTGTTCAACAGCACTAACAATTTCTGCGACCGGAGTGAACTTGGGGGTGGGAGCGAAGTTGAGACCTTTCTGCAAAACCGAGACCGCATCATCACTCAACACCATGCCACTCAAATTGATGACAGTCTTGTCCGGAACCTGCAGAGATGGTTTGTCAAGGAGACGTGAGAACTTAGCTGTTTGACGTCCCGTTGCCTTCTTATGGGCGGAATCAGCTGCAACCCAGGTGACACCATCAATCCAATCCCAGGAAAAAGAAGTGAAATTACTAGCCAGTTGCAAATATAGTTTGAGTAATTCCTGTGAGATAAACTCAAGGCTCCGGCGGGTGAATTGCACTCTCTCACGTACCAATGCGAGGCTGGCTCGTTTCTTGATTCTCTTAGCTGCTGCAGAATCGATGTGATCCATAACCTTAGCAAAATTTGGAACAACGTTCTCGGAACGACATCTCTTTAGAAAGGCAAGAGTACTTAGCAAACGACATCTACGGTGGCGCAACTTTTCAAATTTCTTCATGCTGCGATACATCTCCTCCCCGTAAAGGTGTATGATGTGATTCTTGAGTTTCTCCCGGCGTATTTGATAATCAAAATATCCACGGGTGTACTGCCGGTCTACAGTGTCCAACGGGCACAATATTTCGGCGATCATACATGTCGCCATCATCAGGTGAACTGACGGACTGAGCTCCTGTGAACGTGCCGGCACGGAGATCCGTACACTATGGCTGCTCAGGTGGAACTAGGTTCGGTCGCGGCGGCGGCGGATTTAAATACCCTCCGCCCGCGGCGCGCTCACTCCGCCGTCCGCGCCCCGCGCCACGGTCGCGCGGTGGAACAGATTGCGACGGCGTCTGAGATGACGTCGGTGTGATGGCTCCGTCCGCCGTGGTCGTCACAACTATACATTTGCTCGATTTACTCTTGATTAACCCAATCGCTGGTTAAACTCGTGCACTGGTGGGGAGCGCCAAAGATGACCTCGGTTTGAGGAAGGCCGGCGTGTACCAGATTCCGTGTCAATGTGGCAAGTCGTATATTGGTCAGACGATGCGTACTGTCGAGGATCGATGCCGTGAACACCAGAGGCACACTCGACTGATGTATCCGAGCAAGTCGGCGGTCGCTGAACATTGTTTGTCGGAAAATCACGCTATGGAGTATGAACGCACGAGGATTCTGGTACAGACGTCGAGATACTGGGACAGCGTTGTTAGAGAGGCCATCGAAATTCGCACCAATGACGACCTCATAAATCGTGACTGTGGCTATAATCTTAGCAAGGCTTGGGAACCAGCGATTGGGTTAATCAAGAGTAAATCGAGCAAATGTATAGTTGTGACGACCACGGCGGACGGAGCCATCACACCGACGTCACCTCAGACGCCGTCGCAATCTGTTCCACCGCGCGACCGTGGCGCGGGGCGCGGACGGCGGAGTGAGCGCGCCGCGGGCGGAGGGTATTTGAATCCGCCGCCGCCGCTACCGAACCTAGTTCCACCTGAGCAGCCATAGTGTACGGATCTCCGTGCCGGCACGATCACAGGAGCTCAGTCCGTCAGTTCACCTGATGATGGCGACATGTATGATCGCCGAAATATTGTGCCCGTTGGACACTGTAGACCGGCAGTACACCCGTGGATATTTTGATTGGCTCTAAGTTGTTCCGATGCCTTCCCACCTGGAATAGTCAGGTAGTGAGACACTTTCTTCCATTAAAAACCTCTGCTATCATCTATTAGCTTCTAATCGAATTTTAAAATTGTTTCTGTTTTCTTTTCTTCAATTTATGTTCATTTTATCCAGTACCAATTCATTATTATTACTCTTGTTTTATTTCTCAAGAAAAAAATGTTAGAAATATGGAACAATGTATTGTAACAGGCAAAATTGTAAATTATACGATCTGCTTTTTAAAATAGGCAGCAGGTCTTTCAAGATGCAATAACTGAAATAAAAAAATAAATGAAATGTCGCTTTATTTCACGCTTACATCTAAATACAGGAAGCGAGAAAACAGGATTGCTAAAAAAGAGAGGAATGAAAAAGGATATAGCCTTTGACATTTTCACGTACTGTAAGGCCCAGTCACATTAATGTGACCATCACATATATTCGACGTCAACGTTCGATGTCCACTCACAGGCAGCAGATCGTAGCACTAGCTGTGGAGAATATACACTACTGGACATTAAAATTGCTACACCAAGAAGAAATGCAGATGATAAACGGGTATTCATTGGACAAATATATTATACTAGAACTGACATGTGATTACATTTTCACGCAATTTGGGTGCATAGATCCTGAGAAATCAGTATCCAGAACAACCACCTCTGGCCGTAAAAACGGCATTGATACACCTGAGCATTGAGTCAAACAGAGCTTGGATGGCGCGTACAGGTACAGCTGCCCATGCAGCTTCAACACGATACCACAGTTCATCAAGAGTAGTGTCTGGCGTATTGCGACGAGCCAATTGCTCGGCCACCATTGTCCAGACGTTTTCAGTTGGTGAGAGATCTGGAGAATGTGCTGGCCAGGGCAGCAGTCGAACATTTTATGCATCCAGAAAGGCCCGTACAGGACCTGCAACATGCGGTCGTGCATTATCCTGCTGAAATGTAGGGTTTCGCAGGGATCGAATGAAGGGTAGAGCCACGGGTCATAGCACTTCTGAAATGTAACATCCACTGTTCAAAGTGCCGTTAATGCGAACAAGAGATGACCGAGACGTGTAACCAACGGCACCCCATACCATCACGCCGGGTGATACGCCAGTATGGCGATGACGAATACACACTTCCAATGTGCGTTCACCACGATGTCGCCAAACACGGATGCAACCATCATGATGCTGTAAACAGAACCTGGATTCATACGAAGAAATGACGTTGTGCCATTCGTGCACGCAGAGTCGTCGTTGAGTACACCATCGCAGGCGCTCCTGTCTGTGATGCAGCGTCAAGGGTAACCGCAACCATGGTCTCCGAGCTGATAGTCCATGCTGCTGCAAACGTCGTCGAACTGTTCGTGCAGTTGGTTGTTGTCTTGCAAACGTCCCCATCTGTTGACTAAGGGATCGAGACGTGGCTGCACGATCCTTTATAGCCATGCGGATAAGATGCCTGACATCTCGACTGCTAGTGATGCGAGGTCGTTGGGATCCAGCACGGCGTTCCGTATTACCCTCCTGAACCCACCGATTCCATATTCTGCTAACAGTCATTGGACCTCGACCAACGCGAGCAGCAATGTCGCGATACGATAATCCGCAATCGCGATAGGCTACAGGCCGACCTATATCAAAGAAGGGAACGTGATGGTACGCATTTCTCCTCGTTACATGAGGTATCACAACAACGTTTCACCAGGCAACGCCGGTCAAGTGCTGTTTGTGTATGAGAAATCGGTTGGAAACTTTCCTCATGTCAGTACGTTGTATGTGTCGCCAGCGGCACCAACCTTGTGTGAATGCTCTGATAAGCTAATCATTTGCATATCACATCATCTTCTTCCTGTCGGTTAAATTTCGCGTCTGTAGCACGGCATCTTCGTGGTGTAGCAATTTTAATGGCCAGTAGTGTACTATCTGAGGTACTGATAATTTATTATATGTAGTGAAAAGTTGTAGATAACATATTAATATCATTTGTACTTAGATCTAAGCAAATTGCTGCTCAGTCTGGCACTGGCTCGACGTTGTTCCTTTGCCCTCCGACCTGAAACAGCCAGGTAGTGAGACACTTTCTTCCATTAGAAACCTCTCCTATCATCTATTAGCTTCTAACTGAAGTTTTAAATTGTTTCTGTTTTCTTTTCTTCACTTTATGTTCATTTCATCCAGTACCAATTCATTATTATTACTCTTGTTTTATTTTTCAAGAAAAAAAAATGTTTGAAATATGCAACACTGTATTGTATCAGGCAAAATTGTAAATTATAGGATCTGCTTTTTAAAATAGGCAGGAGGTCTTTCAAGATGCAATAACTGAAATAAAAAATAAATGAAATGTCGCTATATTTCACGCCTACATCTAAAAACATGAATCGAAGAATTAGGATCGGCAAAAAAAAAGAGGAGAGCGAAAAGGGTGCAGCCTTTCATATTTTCACGTACTGTAAGGTCCAGTCACATTAATGTGATCATCACATATATTCGACGTCAACGTTCGATGTCCACTCACAGACAACAGGTGGTAGCACTAGCTGTGGAGGATATATTAAGCGACTCAGGGAATGCGGAATACAGTGCAGTAGTTGTCGTATTGCGGAAACGGAACGATTTATTTTTCGTCCAAAAGGGCATGATCATTTTCTTTCGGGCATTTCCGAAACGGCTAAGTTTGTTAATTGTTCCCGTGCCGCTGTGGTTAGAGTATACCGTACATGGCAAAATGGCGCTATCCAAATCCGGCTCCGTGTCAAGTGATGGACCACGGCCCACAGATGACAAGGGTGAACGATGGCTGTGGAGATGTGCGGGGGCTAATAGACGTGCAACTGTTGAGCAACTGACCAACCAAATGAACCAAGGGGCTACCACAGTGTCTCCTCAACGACCATTCTGCGAATGTTGCTGTGTATCGGCCTCCACTGCAGTATCGGGATTGGATGTCCACTGAGAGGCAACAGGTGGTCTCTTCAGTTGAGTCACGTTTTATCCCCTATCGGACAGATGGCTGGTGGTATATACAGCTTGAAACCTCTGAAAGCGTCCTGGCCGGAAGGCATTCCCTGGGGCACCAATGGATCAACACGAGTACGCACCTGTCCTTGGGGACCATGTGCACCCCCACATACAGTTCGTTTTTCATCGGCACGACGGCACCTACCTGCAGGACAACGCAATGCGTCACACAGCTCGCCGTGTACGTGCTTGGTTCGCAGAGCACCAGGACGAGTTTACCGTACTGTCTCGGCTATGAAACTCCCCGGGTTTAAACCTAATCTAGAGTCTCTTGGACCACCTCGATCGAAAAATTTGCGCCACGTATCATCAGCCAAGAATACTAGCGCAACTAGCGACGGCACTGGATTCGGCGTGGCTCCACATACCTTTCACAACTTCACTGACTCTCTTCGTGCTTGTCTCGTAGCGGTCCGCGCCGCAGAAGATGGTTATTCAGGCTTTCGATGAGTGGTCACATTAATGTGACTGCGCAATGTATATTCAATACATATTTAGGGAGTAATTAATACATATTTAAATGACATTGTTAGACAGTGAGACTGGATATCAAGAAAGATGACATATTATTATTATTATTTAGCGTACGGCTAATACAGACATATCATAAAATTAAATTACATATACATATGTACATATTTATACACAAGAAACTCAAGTTTGTCTTTACAACTGAATATCCAGTCCTTCAGTCCAGTGCATTGCATCTGGAGTTGCTAGCAGGAAGTCCTCTTCGGTACCGTGATAGGCTCGAATCCTGCATTCACTGACAATGTGGTGAACAGTCTGGTATGGAGCCCCGCAGCCACAGGCTGGATTAGGCAGCTTCTTCCACTTAAAGAGAGCATCCATGCATCGGCCTTGACCGGTACGGATTCTGTTGAGGGTAGCGCAGGTCTTGCGTGTGAAACTTCCCCTTTGAATAATTTTACATGACTGTGCTTAACCTGACACACAATATTTATAGCGCAACGCAATCTGACTTTCCACACACAATATTTTGTTAACGCAACGCAATCTGACTTTCAAAATTCTCTACAAGAGAATGGCCCTGACTAACATTAACCTGTACTTTTCAGAAATCACTTACCTCACAAAAATCTTGGTTACTCCCACTACTGCAATACAGCAAGCGCCACTACTGCCAGCTAAATAAAAGATTCAAACTATGGAAGGCACTAACTACTCATAGGGATAGTTAGCAAATAAAAGATATTAATAGAGAACCAACAATGTATTTACCTTGATATCATGACAAATTACAAAACTCCGCCATCTCTCTCCCCACATCCACCACTGCTGGCGGCTCACCTCCAACTGCCCAGCGCTACGCGCTGTTCACAGCCAGCTGCCTAACACTACAATGGTTGAGTATTACAACAATGCAAAGCAGCCACAGACTGCACACGGCACAGCCGGTGATTTTCATACTGAGGTGGCGTTATCAATAAAAAAACCTAAACAGCCTACTTACATAGCCCCCATGCTCCCCACAAAAAATTTTACAAATTGGGTTGGGCAGTGGGCAATACATATTTGTTAAAATTTTTCATAATCGTAATTACAATAACAAAGAAATCAAATGCACACACTTATTGATACAATGTTGGTCAAAAGCTAAAATTTTCTCAGAGTCCATAAAGACAGTCCTGATCATTCATCACATTGCAGTAAAAGAAAATGCACACGGAAGTAGTGGATTTCCATGCAGTCTTGAAGAAGTAGTGTTGTCCTTCCAACAGAAAGACAGTGCTGACTCTTGACATGCTGACAGGTAATGGGCCACAACAGAGCAAACCCACAGCGCTTTCAATCGAAGTTTTGAAGAATATCGTTTGGTAGGTCATCACAGAGCAGACCCACTGCAGTCCTGGTAGAGATTACGGTATTGGTGGGCCACCAGAGGTGCAGACCCACTACAGTCCTTGTAGAAATAATGGTATTGATGGATCATCAAAGATGCAGACCCACTTTAGTCCTTGTAGAGATGGCCAGCAGCCATCTGTTGTGACTGTGCAGGTGCACAATCACCATTGAAGAGTCTTGCGGATAATATAGCAAGTCCATAACCACCACTTGTGCACTCACAGAGTTTTTGGAATTGTCCTTAGAACCAGCAATGCTGTTATCCAGTCCCTTGCTGAATTATTAACACACGTGCAAACACTAACAGTCCCTACTTGTCACATATTGTCCATATACTATGACCAACAGAAACGTGTGCAGTGAAATGTAACTTACAAGTTACTTAATTTGATGACCTGGTGTCAATTACAATTTTATAACATAAGAATACAATTACAAGGGTACAGAAAACATCATTAAAAACATAATAGTAGAGATAACATTCGTAGTAATAGGGGCTTTACAAAAGAATAGAAATAAACATATACATCAGTGTTACAAAAATAATGACATAAGTACTTACATAAAGATCAGAATAACTTTTGAAACATCACCTCCACATATGAGCAACAAAACAGAATTTACCAAGTAAATAACATAGTATTAGAAAAATTCTACAACATAGCTCTAATCAGCTAAACACCTAAAGACAGGAAAAACACAAATACACAAGGGTACACAAACACATAGAGGGCTGACACAAAAGGAATGGATAGGGTTCGTTTTCAGTGTAACTTTTGGTACTGCAGTCCAACCCAAAACTTCATTCCATAGATCTTTCGTCTTATTTCCACATTTGTTTCCACCAAAAAAATCCTATTCAAGCATGCTTTCTGTATATATATATGTTCACATATTTCTTACCTCATTATTTATTTTCCATTATCTTACTTCATCATTTATTTCCAAGAAAATCCTACCTAAACCTGTTGTCCCTAAACCCTACTTTTTTTTGGTTCATATCCTATTTCAAAATACTGTTTTGGCCAAACCATTTTCTTATAGATTTTCAATGTATTTCTTCCAATTCATCATAGTTAGTTTCTTATATAGTCTACCCCCTCTTAAGCTAACTTAAATCTACAGAGCTCAGATATATATACCAAGGGACGAGGCAATGCAGCATCACATAAAACAATAAACATCAATGACAAATATTTCAAACTGGCAAAGCAAGCTACAGTAAATCTAAATTACCAAGCAATTCAACATTACAACTAATATGAGGCAATGCGCAGCAAACAATAAAATAATCATTAGTAAAACTGGCTTAACAGCGTAATACAAAATCAAATTCAGTAACATTATGCCTGGCAAACAGCAGAAGCAAAAGCAATAAATTATATCTAAACATGACAACGCTCAAGCAGAAAAATATTACAGTAAAGACAACAATGCAGATAAGGGAAATGTATAATCACATCTTAATGTCTATGTAATTAAAGTGGTGCACCACAAAAACTAATTCTACAAAAAATTACTCAGTAGTTGAAAAGAAAGTTATGTATGCAGTTCCTGGTATTAGTCCCTTCTTATTGTTCTTTCCATTCCAAGAGCTCCTTTTTCGAAGAATGTGGATTACAAAATTATTATTTAATAGATCTGCAGACAGAAAATATTTATATTAGTACATCTATAAAATTTTATTTTAACCAGTGCTGCAGTGCAGCTAGAAACTAGATATTAAACAAAATGGGCAAAGCAAGGCATGAAACGTCATTCACTAGCCATATGGCATTTCTCTCAATTAGCACGACAATAGCCGTGAAATGTTGCGATGCTTTCTACAAAGGAACGTCAATAGCGATTATAATGGCCTCTTTTTTCTTCTACCTGTGCCGCTGGAAGGCTAATGGTTTTTTTTTTGTTCGGGCGGCTGTCGCCCAGGTGTCTGACACAGCTGTGTGCCCACGACGTATTACGTGCAGGTGGTCACTTAACTTTCGTACGGAAATATTTACGACAGCAGTTTCCGCTACGACAGTCTCACATAAAAATATTTCACAGGTCAAGAATTAGCGTTGCAAATCTGTAGAAACAAAATCCTATGAATATAAGTGTCCAAGAAATTTTCGCCGTCATTGTGATACATTCACGCATTTACACACATTTCATAACTCTTAAAGTACGATTCTTGGTTTCCAACATCCTTTTCCACAAATCAGAGTGCCCTAATCACTATTCATTACTCCTTACCTTATTACACATATACAAATTCGTCGACGCTTCGTCAATATTTCCTGTTAATAAATACATAACATAATCAAATAACTCATATAGCATCAGCTCCTTGACCATAAACATACCTCAGCAGCATAATACACATCGTCGTCATAACATCATAAAACCTCAGCCAAATCTCAAAATCGTCGTAGCTTCCTGAATATTTTAAAACCTAAAAAAAAATTCTCTGCTCATTTCAAAAGTGTTATCTACCTCAAACGTACTTTAAAAATCATGATCCCATACCAAATACATCATTCAAAGCTCTCATAGTATCACAATGGGTCCAAAAAAATATGAACAGTTCACAAAGTATAGACAAAATACAATTTCGTAAGTGTGAAGGTATCCAACTGTGTAATTACGTAAACATCTGTCACTGATGTAGTAAAAAGAATGTTTGTTTCTCTGTCAAATAATCAGATAGCTGTGTAATTTATGTGTTAGAGAAATATGGTACCGATGTGTAAAGTTGTATAAGCAAATACCATATTAGCTAGGGCTCCTTGTGCGTGCTAAACACATGATACACAAAGTAAGCGTGTACCCCCCTGAGGATTAATGTAATTATACCCTTAGGTGTTACAGATTACAGCAATGGAGTGAAATATATCTCAGAAAACTTTCTTTGTAATTCAAAAATCTTTAAAAATAAATGTTTTAAGTACAAAATTAATCACTCAAATACGTGTCCTGTAGCGCTAAATGTGCGTCTTGTTGCAACATAATCTCTGTGGCAGTGTCGTAGTTATCGTCTTCCGAAAGCTAAGTTCTGCAGAAGTCAATGTACTTACCTCATGATAAACAAAAGTGAAATGCTTTGCGTATAGATATCTTAGTTATTACGCTTATTGCCATGATGAGGAAAGTACTGTACTGTAACGTATTGTTGTGCTACGAAAAAGGCTGTCTCATTGTTGCTATACCACAAAAGTTACTACTAAAACATGTTTTAATTTCTTGAATAATGCCGAAAAACTGTGCAGATATAAAACAGATACACCGCAAAAGCAACATTGTAAATTGTCACTCATTAGTAACGTCGTGATAAAATCCTATAGCTGTCACATAAACTAACCACTGTGTCATCTAGTATCTCTCAGAAAGCACTTTAAATCCAGAATGTATTTTCAAATAAACCAAAATGTTGCATTAAAATCTCAAGTTAAAAAAGCACATTATCTCTCAATAAACGGTGTTACATGTGAAATGTGGTGTAAACCTTTGCTCTTCCTGGTACGCAGAGTTTCAACTTTAACGCAATTGTCAAGTAGTATACGTCGGTAAAGAATACTGGAATTTTTTTTCTCAAGGTTAGCGCTATGTTATTTTTCTCGGAGCCAGCCGGCGCAGGTGTCTGCCTGCGGTGCGGGTCATTGTCCGTCTCTCCACTGGCGCGCGTCGCTAATGGGATTCGGAGACCGAACCTCCACAAATTCGCCTTGCCGAGAGGGCCCAGCTCTGTTAGAATCCCGCCAGTTCTGATGCAATTCAGGTCTGTCGTTATGTCGGTAGTTTACATAGTTTCTTGTTTGTCGGTCATGTGGTGGAGAATCTCTCCCGGAATCGCAACTGCGCGCCGAACCGTCGCGTCTGAAGTCATTCTGCCACCCTTGATAATAATAATTGTTTTGGTTCCCATATTGTCTGTTTCTATGATTGTCTCTGTCATAGTCATTACTACGGAAATGCGATCTTTCTCTGTAACTATTATTCTGCCAACGGTTGTCATAAGGGTGGTGTCTGTTTTGGTCACGATTTGTGTTGTGAGAGTAGCCTTGTCGTGTCCATTTATTATTTCTGTCGTCACGGAATTGTGACGGATGTGACCTGTAGTGATTGTTTTCCTGTTTTCGCATCCCGCGACTGTCAGTGTCAATTTCCAGTTCTTGTAACAGTCCCTGAAAAGCTTCAATGTCGTCTTTACAACGTCCTGCTAAAATAATATGCCGTAAATGTTCAGGTAATTTCATTAAGCAAATGCGGATGAGTTCTGAAGGGCTGTATGGGTTTGAAAGATACTGATTCTTATGCAACATGTCTTCAAAATATTTCACAAGACTGGAGAATTCAGATTGTTCGAAATGTTTCATCATTATGATGCCATGTTTTACTCGGTCTTGTGTGGCTTGAGACCAGTATGCGGAGAGGAAGGCATGGTAAAATTCTCCTTCACTGTAGCAATCGTGAATGACCGATCGCATTCTTACAGCTGGTTCATTCTCTAAGTAGCCACACATAAATTCTAACCTGTGCTCCAATGACCAGTTGGGAGGAAAACAATGAGAGAATTGATGGAGCCATGCTTGTGGATGAATGTCGTTGGCAGAATTCTTAAATGTTTTGAATTTACGTGTAGTAATGAACAGCTTATAGTCAAAATCATCATGTCGGCGAGTCGCATGTCGGTCATTATTACGTCGTTTCGGCGGTTCCATCTCAAAATTCGGTGTGCCTTGCCAATTTCTTTCATAATTTCCGAAGT
The DNA here is from genome assembly GCF_023898315.1 of Schistocerca nitens. Classification (NCBI taxonomy): domain Eukaryota; kingdom Metazoa; phylum Arthropoda; class Insecta; order Orthoptera; family Acrididae; genus Schistocerca; species Schistocerca nitens. Next base: position 134,846,360 of record NC_064622.1, on the reverse strand, counting down.
GTCCTGTGTTATTATTTTGTGGCTGTTCCATATTTCTAAGTCCCTCTTCCCGTATTGGGGCGCGAGTGTCCTCTGAAATACGTAATTCTTGTACTACTTGTGCCAACTGATCTTGCACTTCCCGGATTTCTCTTTTGTACTGTGTATTGATTTGATTTTGATTTTGTTTGAATTTTCTAATTTGTTCATACTCTTCTGTGTCAGTGAAGGCTACAGGTGTTGTGTCATTCAGATCATCATCTACCCTCGTAGATAAGTTAGTGAACTGATCTGAAAGTTCGGCTACTTTATCCGATAATGTACTTATTTCCTCAGTGTGTTTTTCTGCTGTGTCTTTTAAGTTTTCCTGGGTTTTTGCAAGTTGCGTAACCGAATCGGTAGATGCAACTGAGTCAAATTTAGCTTGCAAGGTCTCATGATTTTCATGAACAGTAGTTTGCAGTTCTTTTATGGCTGCTTCGTGATTCTGTAGTGCATTTTCATGCCGCGAAAAAATAGGTTGGAAATGTTCACAAATTTGTGTTTTTACGTCATTACAGACTTTTTGACATTTCGATTCAATGTGATGTAACTCATTAGTTAAATCCTCACGTGTTTGTTCAAGTGTGGTATCTAACTTTTTAAGATTTTGTTCCACTGTGTCTAACTTTTGAAGATTTTGTTCCATTGTGTCTAACTTTTGAAGATTTTGTCCCATTTGTTTCATTTCTCTCTGATTTTGTTCCATTTGTTGCATTAATTGCAATAATAATGTATTAGTGTCTGGAATCTGTTTCTCTATGCTTTTTGGCAGTGCATTTTCACCGGCAACATTCACATTTTGACAAGCAGAAAATGTGTCTTGACTTATTTGAGAAAACGGTGAGGATCCAAAACCTGAATCTACAGTATTTGTGAGATCGTCTCGTGTCATTTCGGATTCCTGAGCTGAGCTATTGCCGACCGATCGATCGATAATGCTTCCCTGTTCTCTAATTGTTTCGCTGTCTACACCATTGTTTGCAACCCGCTCCATCTCCCTATGCGCAATTACCAAATTACTACTTTTAACATTAGTTAATTCATTACTCTGCGGCGCTAACATACTGCTTTCGTCTTCGCTGTCGTTTCTCAATTTACTTTGGAGCCTAGTGTTACGCTTTTCACACGCCATTATTGTCACAGTATTTCACACGACAACACAGAAAAAACACAATTTGAAGAGCAAAAATAAGAGAACACATTAACATAACACTGAAAATAATATCTAGTTAATTGCAGCTGCGAAATACTTGGTGCAAATCTACATGCATGCCACAACTATTTTACTATACAACACTGAAAAACTACAACTACAATGGAGATTCTCTCTACAATTACGCGCTAGCAATAAACAAAATCTACATTAATTATACAAACTACAAGAAAAAATCAGAAGATTCCAGTGAGGTATCCTGGCAGTGTCGCCATATGAAACTTCCCCTTTGAATAATTTTACATGACTGTGCTTAACCTGACACACAATATTTATAGCGCAACGCAATCTGACTTTCCACACACAATATTTTGTTAACGCAACGCAATCTGACTTTCAAAATTCTCTACAAGAGAATGGCCCTGACTAACATTAACCTGTACTTTTCAGAAATCACTTACCTCACAAAAATCTTGGTTACTCCCACTACTGCAATACAGCAAGCGCCACTACTGCCAGCTAAATAAAAGATTCAAACTATGGAAGGCACTAACTACTCATAGGGATAGTTAGCAAATAAAAGATATTAATAGAGAACCAACAATGTATTTACCTTGATATCATGACAAATTACAAAACTCCGCCATCTCTCTCCCCACATCCACCACTGCTGGCGGCTCACCTCCAACTGCCCAGCGCTACGCGCTGTTCACAGCCAGCTGCCTAACACTACAATGGTTGAGTATTACAACAATGCAAAGCAGCCACAGACTGCACACGGCACAGCCGGTGATTTTCATACTGAGGTGGCGTTATCAATAAAAAAACCTAAACAGCCTACTTACACGTGGTAGGTCGAATCCACTTGGAAGTTTAGCACCTGAGAAGATGTTATGCAGGCGCACATCTGTCACTGATTCCCAACGACCCTTCCATTCTTCAAGAGATTGGTAATCCTCAGCAACCATGTCAGCAGAATTGGATTGCGTGATTTCTGTCTCTTACGATTTAAAAGTGGCAAGTCGCTATGCACGGGTAGGTTAGAATTCCTGGAGATGTTGTGGAATTCTCTCACAAGGGCAGCGCATCTGCGTAGATCAGGAGGCATTATACCGGTTAACAGTGGAAGCCAATAAACTTGAGTAGATCTGCTTGCGTCAGATATTATCCGAACCTTGAACATCGCAGCGCGTCAACAATCGCTGGTTAATCTGTTAAAAAACTAGAAGCCCGCCTCGATTGCGAAAAAAGCACCTAGTGTTAACCTAGGTTTCGGCGTAGATAACTACACCTTCTTCAGAACAATAAAACGCACAAGTGCTTAAGAAGACCTTTGTCAGTTATTAAAAGAACACCAAAGCTATACATTTATAAACGAAAAAAAGGAAAACACAAACAGTGCATATGTACAAAGTCTAAACCGTTACTTAACTTAATGGTGTAACCTCCACCTCACACCGGTCTATGTTCGATGGGCCATAACCCGCCATAAACTGCAGCTACAAATGGTCGCTCACTTACACACCCGACCCGCTACCTATGCACATGCACAGGACAAGGGATGTTACTTGAATGCGCATGCGCATACGAATACGTGAAAGTTTATACATGGGTCGTGGCTAAGTAGCCCTTATATTCCCAACCGTGGATCAACGTATATCAAAAAGATAGAATGGATAGAATAAGTGACGAGCTAAATAGGAGATGAAGCTTAAAAATAATCGCACACAACTGGAGCAACTCTTAAAAACTATTCCTAAAACCAATAGTGAGCCTGGGTGGGGGGGGGGGGGGGGGGTGGCTGAGGGGACGTAATCTAAAGACGTCGTGGCTGCTTAATAATTTCGAGCGCCTCCCGTATTTTGCGTTCTCGCATCCACGATTCTGTCGTCAGTACTCGGGCTTCCTGGAGCCTGACAACATCAACAGAGAAGATCGCTACAAACTCCCGGCGTTCTGGATGCCGGCCATCTCAGTCCAAGGGGCCGCCCGCGGTCGCGGGGCAGAAGCTACACGGGACACGGACGTACCTGCACAAACAGCTGTAGAGCTACTGTCAGTCCACCTCCGCGCACACCAGTAGGAAAACTTGCCGACCAGAAGCCGAACGCTGATTAGCGGACAGCTACCAATCGTTGACAACATGGACATCCACGAATAGCCTCTTTCCTTCCATCTTCCCTTACGTCATGACTAGCCAATCATATTAGAGGGCCAATTAAAAGTTTTACAACAGTGACGTCAGACATCGACAGTCTGTAATAAATAGAAGCACCTATCCCCATGCAAAACCAGTCGTGCCCTCAGGAAGGCCGTTGCAATTCGGCCGAAACGTCGAATTTAGTTTATTATTGTTGTTAGTTTTTAGCAATGACGCGGCATAATACCCAGAAGAATTTTAATCACTATGTCACCGGTCGCGTCTCGCCTCCGTCGGCCGGCGTAATTTAATATATTATTATTGTTATTTTGATTTTTTGATTGTTGCCGACTTACGTGGTGGGCCTTAATAAAAATGATATTTCATTCAATTTTGATTCACTGTTAAATGCTTTTGTGAAGTTCTCCTTTTTAACAATATTAATCTTAAATTATTTGTTACGTTAATGAATGTTAGACTAGCTGAATCTTAAAACATGAGCATACGAGGTGCATTCAAGTTCTAAGGCCTCAGATTTTTTTTCTAATTAACTACTCACCCGAAATCGATGAAACTGGCGTTACTTCTCGACGTAATCGCCCTGCAGACGTACACATTTTTCACAACGCTGACGCCATGATTCCATGGCAGCGGCGAAGGCTTCTTTAGGAGTCTGTTTTGACCACTGGAAAATCGCTGAGGAAATAGCAGCACGGCTAATGAATGTGCGGCCACGGAGATTGTCTTTCATTGTTGGAAAAAGCCAAAAGTCACTAGGAGTCAGGTCAGGTGAGTAGGGAGCATGAGGAATCACTTCAAAGTTGTTATCACGAAGAAACTGTTGCGTAACGTTAGCTCGATGTGCGGGTGCGTTGACTTGGTGAAACAGCACACGCGCAGCCCTTCCTGGACGTTTTTGTTTCAGTGCAGGAAGGAATTTGTTCTTCAAAACATTTTCGTAGGATGCACCTGTTACCGTAGTGCCCTTTGGAACGCAATGGGTAAGGATTACGCCCTTGCTGTCCCAGAACATGGACACCATCATTTTTTCAGCACTGTCAGTTACCCGAAATTTTTTTGGTGGCGGTGAATCTGTGTGCTTCCATTGAGCTGACTGGCGCTTTGTTTCTGGATTGAAAAATGGCATCCACGTCTCATCCATTGTCACAACCCAAGGTCCGTAAAAAAAAAAAAAAAAGGTTGAGCAGTAAGCGTTCTGTCCTGCCATTGGCTGAGGCTGTGACGTCACGAAGGAACCGCCGCTGCCTCTGGAACAGCACTACAAATCGCAGCCCGCGCATTTACGCGATGTATTTGTGAAATGTTTCAGTTTCTACAGAAATAGTAAAAGGTAAATTGTTATTCTGCTATTTCTAGAAAGTTACTGCTATATTCTGTAACTTGTCCAGCTTTTAAACATACACTGCTGAGTGTTGACTTTAATAAAATAAAGCGTCTATAGATCAAACTGTGCAAAAATAAGTGCAAAGTACAGTCTGTTTTGCAGTTCTCTACGAAGTAAATGTTCGAAATGAGCATTCAATTTTCTAACTTTGGCTCTGGGAAAAGTGTTAACTTGTAGACAAGCTCTATGTAACGCTCATTTATATTCTGTTTACATCATGTCTACAAAAACACTGTCATTTTCAGTCAAGAAATTATGCAATTGCCTCATTTGTAGGAAGCATTTGAATTACCTACCTGAACTGCCACAAACACGCACACACACACACACACACACACACATTCGTAATTTTCTCACACCTCAAACCTTTGGCTTATATTTTTATCAAGGTGGATGTATAATGTTTGCCCTAGTTGTTAAAATTCGCTTATATAAAAGGGCATTGAATCAAAAAAAGTGCTGCAAAATACGATTTACAGGAAATAGTGGTAAATTAACTTACCGAGTCCGCCATTCAGCAAAGTTGGTATGTAGTGTGGGAAACAATAAGCCAATCCTTGACACTGTCAGTGTAGAGTCTTGCTAGTTGTGAAACAAACACAGTCAGATGACCTTCACTTCTATCACTAAGTTTATATATTATTTAACTTTCACAAATATTGTTTATTTACATTCTAAAGCGATGACAAATACCACTTCCTTGCTTTCCGTTGCTGAGCGGCAACTGCTTTCTTCGACTTGTCCTTTGCGGACAGCCAACGCAGTCGGATAAATGTTCTCGTCCTAGCGTAAATTTTAATGATTTCTGGGTAAATAGTGGGGAATCGCTCGGTAAGTACAGCGCACAGGTTCTTGATGACACCAGTTTCCCTGGACAAACTGTCGTGTCCATGGATCTGGGCAAAAATTAATTCAAATCTGCTAATTGTTTCGAGCCACGTTTCTGAAGGCACAAGCAAACCCCCACGAGAAACCATGCCCAGCCATCCTCTCGATGTCTCCTCAGGCAGTGTCAGTAACTCTCCAGTGGGTGTGGCCAGTGATCTGTCGTACTGTCTGCATCGATAAGCTACATATCCAGCAAGATATTTAAATCCTTCAGTGCTACAATCAGAAGCCAGTGACATTGGAGGCACATCGGATTCTCCTACTCCAAAATCTAAATCTTCTATCTCCTTCTCTCCTTCAACCATTGCCAACGCCTCAGACATATCAGGCAGGATATTGCCAAAAACAGTTGCAGTCACGAATCTTCCTTCTTCATCTGGCTCAACAGACGATGCATTTGAAAGTGGAATATCATGAGCGTTTGCTCCCAACAACAACAATCTTATCCGGCGCTTTACCTCGACTGGCGATGGATGATCATAAAAACGTCCAAGGCCTCTTATAAGAGAAAAAAAGTTCTCCAAGCAGTCTTGATTTAATCTTGCTGTAAGAATATATTCAATATTGTAAACAGCTAAGTCACTGAACAGACCCAAAGTGACCGAACAGTTTTCAAAAATCCTTTCTGGAAGGGCAGGAGATGCTTTGAGTTGCCAACACGCATCTTCTCACAACACTTAGAAAATTTACGTATGCACTGTTCTTGGGCTTGAAAATTGACACCAAATCCACAGGCTAGTGATTTATTACTTTCTTTTGTACTTGAATTAAGTACATCGAAAGTCTCATCCACCATCTGTATGAAATCACTGGCCTCTTCAGGCATCAAATACCGAATCGCCTGTGCAGTTGTATTTGATAGCAGCTGAGCTGCTGAGCGTACTCGCTGTCGCTCTCTGCCCTTCACTGTAATGTGTTGCTGAGATAACTTAGGACATATTTTCATCTCGCCACTGTCCAAAACTAACAGTTTCTCAAACACAGTTTTTGTCACAGCCTTGTTTTCCAACATTATTCCTTGATCCAGCAAGTGGTTCCTTAAGAGTTTGAGCAAATGGGGAACGTCAGCAAACAGGGTGTGGAAAACAAATATTTTCATGAGTAATGCCAAGCTCCTTCCAGACAGAACTATTCTTTGCACCCATGTCTGCTACTGCAGCCACAACATTGTAGCAAATGCTGGCCAGGGAAACAATTACTTCCTTCAAGAGTGCTGCTGTCATCTGAACGTCAAAATTGAAATAGATAGGCTGCTTCCACGTTGTAAACAAGCCTCGGACCATGACAACAAGGACATTACTGTGAGGTCCAAGAATCCTGTCATCTTGCTGATCGTAACAAATTCTACTGTCAATGTTCATTTCATCAAATGACAAAACACAAATACGTTCCCTGTCAGTCAGTGTTGCAGCCTGCATTTTCATCATCACTAAAACATCCTTCAAAATTCCTGGTTGGCAACTGAAACTGCGATTAATCCAAGAACGCAAGGTTGACACTGGAGGTAGAGGATATCCGAGTTTTTCTCTTAGGAAATTGTAACTCTTCTGCGAAAGAGCACGTAAAGTAATAGACTTACAAATTTCCTCTTTGCCCCATCGAACCCGTTTTGAACCATGCAACAAACTTCTAATTTGATTGGGTGAAAATATTTTGCCCAGTATTCGATTAGTTTCACACAAGTTCCTTTTTATTAAATTCTTCTTCGTGCAGACGTCGTTTCATTGAGGACAGCTGACCTCTAAGATCTTTATTACGTGCTCGCAATTTCATGCACATGTTCCTTAGATGAGCATTTCTCCTCTGTAGTGACGCTACAGAATTCTGTAAAGTGACTTCATGTGGATCACTACAAAGAACTTCATCTGTAAATGTATACTTGTCAACATTCCTCTTCAGTGGTGAGAGCTTCTTTAAAGTCTCTAGGCTGCTTCTACGAATTTCACGTTTGTTAAAACGTTCTTTCCTTTCTTCTATTGCAATCGGTGTGTTATCACTGGCGCTACTACCGCAAGGCAAATTGCAAGACAGATACGCATCACTCTTAAGGATTGGTTTCCGCGGTAAATTTAACAGTTCTGAACGTAAGTCCCGGATATAATCCGTTTCCTTGAAATGACGAGAGCATATTCTAGCGTTCCCTACGTTCACAGGATCTTTCCTAAAGCATTTTGAAAGCCAAACCTTTTGCAGACTTTCATCACGTGGGAAACAATGCAACACTATTTCAGTCCCTTTTGTATTGCGATTGTGAGAGTTGCAGCCAACAACAGCACAACCTGGCATTGCTTCCACACACTCAAATACTTCGGACAAACACTCACTGCACAAAGATAACCAAACGGAAACGACAATACGAACGAAACACAACACGGACGAACCACGACAACACACGTACACTTCGCGCGCGCCAAGTGCTGTTCCTCACTGACGTCATGCGCAGAACGCCAGAAATGGGTTTGCTTCTGCGCAGCCGTTACTGCTCCCTCGTGGTCACAACCGACGAAAAGAAAGTTCCATTCATGCTGTTGTTGCGCATCAACATTGCTTGGCAACATGCCACACGGGCAGCCATGAGGTCGTCCGTCAACATTCGTGGCACCCACCTGGATGACACTTTTCGCATTTTCAGGTCGTCATGCAGGATTGTGTGCACAGAACCCACAGAAATGCCAACTCTGGAGGCGATCTGTTCAACAGTCATTCGGCGATCCCCCAAAACAATTCTCTCCACTTTCTCGATCATGTCGTCAGACCGGCTTGTGTGAGCCCGAGGATGTTTCAGTTTGTTGTCACACGATGTTCTGCCTTCATTAAACTGTCACACCCACGAACGCACTTTCCTCACATCCATAACTCCATCACCACATGTCTCCTTCAACTTCGATGAATTTCAATTGGTTTCACACCACGCAAATTCAGAAAACGAATGATTGCACGCTGTTCAAGTAAGGAAAACGTCGCCATTTTAAGTATTTAAAACAGTTCTCATTCTCGCCGTTGGCGGCAAAATTCCATCTGCCGTACGGTGCTGCCATCTCTGGGACGTATTGACAATGAACGCGGCCTCATTTTATAACAATGCGCATGTTTCTATCTCTTTCCAGTCCGGAGAAAAGAAATCGGAGGCCTTAGAACTTGAATGCACCTCGTACAAGTTGAACATTGGAATAAACTTTTCATATTAATTTCCTCGGCTAGTCAGCTCACTTTAAAGCAAGAAATCTTTAGTTATTAATTACAATTGCGGCCCACACACGCGCGAGAGTATTTTTCATACCTCCGTTGATCATTGTATTGTAGTCGGAATCCTGGCTCAGGCTCTCGGCTATGGTACTGAAAATAAGAATCTTAAAGCTACATATTTTCTGCAACGTCGGGCGGCTGTGGAGAACAATTAATATTATGTTAATATCGGGCGAGTTTTTCGCTTCCGCTAATTTTTCATAAGTTAATATCGCCACGTAATGGCGTCGATGGCTGCATCGGCCGCTGCGATTGTTGAACTGTAAAGTACTTGAATGCAGGTTAAGTCAAGGATGGCGGACATGAAATCGGGATCACCTCTTACAAATTAAAAGTGCACAATAATATTAAATCAATATATTATCTGCTTAACTCATACAAATATGCTTACATTTGCCAGCACTCTCAAGATGTCCGTCTACACACAACCAAAAAAAATGTTCGTGTTTTTTGACATAAATATTTCCTATTTCATGTCCACAGTGTCCACACGCAGATTTTTCTTTCACCGTCTACATATGTCACATCGTATGTTTAAACCGTTGTAATTACTGAGGTTTGTTGCACACAAGGTGTAATACAGATGAAGTTATTTACATAACAATATAATATACAATTGGTTACGTATACAGTCATGTACAAAAGAAAAGGACATAGAATACAATTAGTTTCATTTTGGCTGCTTCTTTTTAGGGTTGCAACTTTTGCAGTGTTCAAAGGTATACAATCACGAGTTAGTCTGTAGTACTTGAAGTCCCAGGGGTGTCAACTGTTCGCTCCCCATTTGGCGCGGCCGTAGGTAAACCCTGGTGAAAACCTCGGCGGAGCGACAGACTAACCGCTTTGGTTACTTTCACTTAATTGTTTCTGGGATGTCATTGGAGTACAGGATGTACATACAGTACAAATAATTTTTTTGTTGCACTATGCAAAAAATGAGGTAATCATAACAATATATCGCCGTTATTGAATACGGTGTTGTTGATGGTCTACGCCGCGACATTTAGCTCGCGACGGCGCCGGTTGGTGTGTTCGGTGTTCGGCGTTCGCGGCGGCTGCGGAGAGGTCAACGCCCGCTCGACGCGAGCGTGTCTCTCGCCGTCGCGGAACGTCAGAATCAGCTGATCGGCTGCACGGTTGGCGATGCGCTTCTGTCTCGGCCTTGCGTGGCGGAGTGGGATGATATCCGCCCCCCATCCCCGCGCTTGTTGGCAGGAGTCAGCTCTGCTACGCATCTCCGACGTAGTACATGAAACATACACACAACCGACATAATATTTGTATCCCGCTGCAGATGGTTACGCTAGTGGGAAAGAAGCATTTATTAGTGCGGCAGTTGTTGTTAAGTTTTCGCCGGTTTCCGAGTGTCAAGCCAGCACTGTCCTGCAGAATACATGACATGGATCTTCTCCCGTGAATGCAGTTTTGATGCGCCACTGTTTCCATTACACGTCAGTTTTTGTTTTGATAAAATTAGTTATGTTTTCGCCGCACTCGCAGGCACTGGTGAGTGTCCCAATACGAGCTTAGCACAAACATTCGCCGTTTCTGCGGTCGCTGTTTTGCAACAGTCCACGCATCGCATTCCAATCTCGCATTGTTGTACTCACTGAAATTACAGTCTCTCCCAAAAATATTGACTGTGGATTCACTTCACGTTAACAGTTCACATTTATAAGCAAATTTACAGTTTTTCGTGCGTAATATTGGCGTTTGGCGTCCTTACCGCTGTTGAACGTTCAATACTAGCACTTCACTGTCCGTATCACAGTTTCACCTTCACAGTTTTTCACACTGCTTAAAGTAACTGTTTCGATTAGTTCACAAACACTAATGTATTTCATTCAGTCTGAACTGGATTTTGGCTCGTGCTGGATTTTACCAGTCTCTCGCACTAATTATTTCTTTTCATTTTCCACTTAGAGTCGTACTTGCCTTCAGATTTTTTGACTATACAATTGTATTTCCGTCTCATCTGAGGTAAGTCCCCATGTCATGTCTGCCCACTCATTGCGTACTTGCCCTCCAGAGCCAGGCTCGACTTTACAAAACTTTGCCTCTCGCATTATTGTACACATTTTATAATCTAGGCCTAGCGTGCAAGTTCCTAGATTAGTGTTAGATTTGTGACTTTTGTTTACACAATAAATTCGTGCAAATCTCTGCCTTAGCAGATGGCAATATATTTTAACAGTGCTTAGCGGTAGTCGCGTTTACTGATTTGCTTTGTACCTTGTCCACAACACATGAGGTACCTTGGGTGATGTACACCCTGCACTCATGTTGTTAAGTAAATTATGATTGAGCATACTTCAGGATCGGTATAGAACAACATATACACTATAATACTGAATTTTCATAAGCTTCATTACTACTACAGTTCAAAAATATTCATGACACACTAATGAAAAATTCCTTCATCATTACATGCTGTTGAATTTTTTTTAATATTTTTAAAGCATTTTTAAAAATGAAATTTGTTAATTATTCTTAAACCTACGTTCATTTTTTCTTTCAAAATGCAATTGCTTAAAAATACTGTTATTCCTTAACATCTACAAAATTGAATCACACTAATCTTGTGTGCCTCATTGTCTTTAAATGTTACACTAAAATCTGAACATTTACACACAGAGAAAAATACAAACTTAACCTATTATTCACATATGTATAAGGTGTTCTACTGCGCTAACTTCTTTAAGTCTGTGTAAGTATTTTTCTTGTTTCCTTCGTAATTGCCTCCTTCTTTGACGACGGGATGGTGTAGTTTGCGTGATATGAAGTATCGTGAGGTACCACTTCGATATTATAGTTGTAGGCCTCGATAACACCGGTTTTTTTCCGAAAACACTTTCTCATAATCTGTAAGTAGCTGAATCAATTCGTTTTGTTGTGCGTCAGTCAAATGTTCTGACTCCCTGACTTTCATGGCTATCAGTTTCCTTTTTTCCTCTTTGTCTTCAGTAATAAATTCTTTATAACATGCTTGACTTGTACTTAAGTCAGAATATAAATTCATTACCTGTATTCCTTCGAATCTAGACTGAAAGTTCCGGCAATATTTACCGTGCACTTCCCAAGTCCTCAACAATGGCAAAATTACACGTCTACCCTCATTCATAAGGCTTACTTCCCCGCACAAGAGGTCAATTTTTGCGTCCCTCTGGCGTAAAAATTCCATCCCCAGGATGCAAGCAACACCTAATCCCTTAACTACTAGGAACGAGCTTTTCATTGCTTCATTTCCTACCGTAAACTCGACTTGCACCTGGTGCTTTATGATATGAGATTGTGCACCTATTGCACCTGTTACACGACAATTCTTCACTGGGAATACTGGTATTCTCTTATTTTGACTCAAGTACTTGTAAAAATTTGCACTCATGACATTGGTTGACGCACCGGTATCGACTATTATCTGTATTGGTGCTCCGTACATATCTGCTTGCAATATAGCCTGCACAATACTTTTGTCAGTTCGGTTACATTTCTGCGGTATGTCTACAAGTTCCTTTTCTATTTTTATTCCCTCATTGTATCTCAGCATACAAAGTTTATGGCTGTCATCCGTGAATGTGCCCTCACTACACCATCCTGCAGCCAACAACGGAGAGCATATTGTGGCTGTCTTTTGTTTAACGGATGAGCGTTAGTGGGTTGACAGTTGTCTGTCACTTCCACTAACCTCACATTGTGGTTCTGGTTGTTGTTGTTGCTACTGTTGGGTTGGCCGCCCTGCCTCCCCGATGGTGTATTTTGATATTGTGTATGGCTCTGGTTTTGCGGTGGTCGGCTGTAGCTTCCTGACATGTTCTGTGATGGACCTGGGTTGGCGTTCCATTGTGGTGCTGTGTTTGGTTGCCACTGTGGTGTCGGTTCATTACTACCACGCCAATGGTTTCGGTTGTTCCGCCATTGCGGATTGCCGTTACCATTATATCCATTAGTCATGCGTCCATCATAATGTCTCTTTCGATTTTGACGATTACAACCGTTGCCGTTATAACCATTGCCATTGTTTGTGCCTCGATTCTGTTGCCGGTGCTCTTGCCTATTCCCGTTACCATTTGGTACTAAGTTACTACCGTTACTGTGGCTGCCATTGTAATCAGCTTTTTGTTGATTACAGCCTGTATGGTTCCACTTGTTTTCGGTTTTCATATCTTCGATCAATAAGTCAACAGAATCCACAATTTCCATGAATTGTTCTATATCATATTCCGGCACATTGATGAAAACATGTTTTGATTTCACTGGGCAACTTCATTTTTATTAATCTGATTATGTCACGATCGGACATTGGCTCGTTCCAGTACCTGGTTTTGTTTATATACTTTTCAAAATATTTGCGTAACGTTCCCATCTTAAGTGTATAACTCCTTTCGTAGTCTTTCTTGGACGCTATCGGACCAGAATTTTTGCAAGAAAGCACCTTCGAACTGTTGCATCGTTAGACATTTTTCGGACACGTCGGTGGCCCACAGTGCCACGTCACCTTGAATAAAGGAGACCACGAACTGTATTCTTTGTCTTTCCGTCCATGCCCTGGGAAACACATTCCTGAAGCTCTTAATAAATACCACAGGGTGGACATTTCGTTTTTCGCTATTGAAGGGTTGGAATGTCCTGTGTTTTATTACATTGTCCTCTTTTTTGCACATCTGATTGCTACATTCTGTGACACACATTACTTCGTGATGTGCGCTGCACGGTATCGCATGTTGTTCGTGCTCGTAATTCACATTAGGTTGCGGTTGCGCACTCGCACCCTGCATACAGTCAGCATTGTTATAGTAGTCAGTACGCGGAGTCGGATTCATTATCTGTGCGCCACTGTTTACATTGCTTTCCAACACAGACAGTCTCCGCGCGACCTCCTGTTGCCAATTTGGCAACTCCGCTGTCACACGGGATTTGATCTGTGTTAATTCGGCACGTAGTGCGGCAGCGCTAGCGTCAATATTTACACTCGCCGCCGCAGTCGCTTGTACTACAGCTGTTTTTACGTCGCTTTCAATCTTTGCAGATATCTCGCGATCCTTTACTTCTAGCCATTCATTTAATTCTTTTTCTACTTTTTGAGCTTGCACTTCCAAATATGCGTCAATACTTTTCCGTGCATCTATTACCACATTATCCACGCGGTTGGTTAAAGTCTGGACATTGTCTTCAAGCCTAGCCTGCGATATCTGTAATTTTTGCATCTCGCCGGCTAAGCTTTGCACAAGATCGGGAGTTTCTTTGCAAGCGTCCCGCATCTCGGCAAGTTCGCTTTAGATACTGTCTAGCTTCGCTTCACTGCGCTGCTCTTGCTCAATAAGCTTTTGCGTTAATTTTTTCTCCTGGTCATGTAGCATCTGAGCCAGTTTTTCGTCTCTTTGTTTCCCTTGGTCAATGAGCATCTGAGCAAATTTCTGATCTCTCTCCCTATCTTTTTCTTCTAACCTGCGCAGAAATTCTGCAAATGGGTCTGCAATCGGTGAGCATATTGGTGCCCCGCTTAATCTAGCACTCGACTGCCCCCCCCCTGCCCAGGCAGTGGAGTTGTTACTCTATTCCCATTCTGCTGTGGAGCGTCATTCATCGTCCACAGATCCTCGCCCCCCGCTCCGGAAATTATGTTATCCGAGGCGGTAGCTTGGGATTCATTTACGTATTGCAAATGACCCTCACTTTCCATATTAACAAAATTTTGTTCGTCTGGTACGGATGCTTTAGCTTGTCCTATCTTACCCATAATAAATTCACTTTAAGCCACTGACGAATCTTTAACACTGATACACACACGAATAATTATCCCCTCCAAAAATAAACACATTAACACACAAATACACACAGAATTTAATTTGCACTTTACTTACTATTTTTTATTTCACCGAAGGTACCTCATGTGCATATGGGTTCGATATTCCGCACAGAGCTACAAAGGATGCTTGCACAATAGGCCTTACCTTAGTTATTTCTGTTTATCGAAATCCTTTTTCTTTTCTACACTTTTTCTTCTCCAGATCTCCTCAGGGTGTGGTTTTGTTGTTGTACATGTAAAAGAATTCATATAGGCATTAATATTTTACAACAATTAGACACATACATAATCGCATTCATTACAATAGCGTCAGATTTAGTAAATGTATTTTCTTTGATCGGGCCCCAAAGTTGCGGCGCCAATCTCGCGTCCGTCTGCCGGCGAAATTTAATATATTATTATAGTTATTTTGATTTTTTGATTGTTGCCGACTTACGTGGTGGGCCTTAATAAAAATGATATTTCATTCAATTTTGATTCACGGTTAAATGCTTTTGTGAAGTTCTCCTTTTTAACAATATTAATCTTAAATTATTTGTTACGTTAATGAATGTTAGACTCGCTGAATCTTAAAACATGAGCATACAAGTTGAACATTGGAATAAACTTTTCATATTAATTTCCTCGGCTCACTTTAAAGCAAGAAATCTTTAGTTATTAATTACAATTGCGGCCCACACACGCGCGAGAGTATTTTTCTTACCTCCGTTGACCATTGTATTGTAGTCGGAGTCCTGGCTCTGGCTCTCGGCTATGGTACTGAAAATAAGAATCTTAAAGCTACGTATTTTCTGCAACGTCGGGCGGCTGTGGAGAAAAATTAATATTATGTTAATATCGGGCGAGTTTTTCGCTTCCGCTAATTTTTCATAAGTTAATATCGCCATGTATTGGCGTCGTTGGCTGCATCGGCCTCTGCGATTGTTGAACTGTAAAGTACTTGAATGCAGGTTAATTCAAGGATGGCGGACATGAAATCGGGATCACCTCTTACAAATTAAAAGTGCACAATAATATTAAATCAATATATTATCTGCTTAACTCATACAAATATGCTTACATTTGCCAGCACTCTCAAGATGTCCGTCTGCACACAACCAAGACAAGAGAAGAAGTGAAGACGACTAAAAAATTAACAAAAGAGCGTATCTTGTCGTCTCTTTAGATCATTTAGTTATATTTCTTTGCACTCGAAACCTACATAGAGAAATTATTATTTTACGGCTACAGGATAAAAACATATAATTCAATTTTTAAATGTCTCTTCTTTATATATACTGTTTTTTAAGTCTTTTCGTAATATAGCACTGGGGACGCTATACGCGGAAGCCTACGTTCTTATATTAATTAATGACCTTCAAAGGGAAATTTTCTAAACACTACAAAATAATGGTAGATGAAAAACTCAATAGAAGATGTGTCACATTTTCAGTTTCCCACTGCGGCATAAGCTAAAAATTAAATAGTCTTCAAATAAATGTGACGCAATACACAGAACACAAGGTGACAATATAAGGAAAGAAAAGAGCTAAACCTTACAAAGTAATGAGTACGTCTACACCCTAAGAAGAAGAAGAAAAAAAAAAAACGACGTACCACGAGAGAATTGTCCGAATTGGATGGAGATCGTTAGAAGTTATTCAGCCCACATGTAGAGATAAACAAATTATTACAATTTCAGAAAAAATGGGCGCTTTTTTCGAGAGAAACAGCTTTACAAATTGAGCAAGTCATTAACCAGGTGGCCCACCTCTGGCCCTTACGCAAGCAGTTATTCGGCTAGGCATTGACTGATAGAGTTGCTGGATTTCCTCCTCGGGTACGTTATTCCAGATTCTATCCAATTGACCTCTTAGATCGTCAAAATCCCGAGATGGTGGGAGGGCTTTGCCCGTAATGCTCCAAACGTTCTCAACTGGGGAGAAAACCGACGACCTTGCTGGACAAGTTAGGGTTTGACAAGCACGAAGACACGCAGTAAAAGCTTTTGCCGTGTGTGAGGGGGCGTTATCTTGCTGAAAAGCAATAAAACGGGGTGTAGACTATCGTCAGTGTGCTATAAGCGTGGTGACAACCGGGTCATGTTACGAAATGAAATAGCACCCCAAACAACCACTCCTGGTTGTTGAGCCATATGGCTGGCGACAGTCAGGCTGGTATCCCACTGCGATCCGTGTCGTCTCCACCTTGGCTCACTAAAGGAATAAAAATATCTTGTAACCACAAAAGGGAACTGTATCTAACAACAAGAAAGCGTAATGACCCAGAAACAGCCCAATATTATAAAAACTACTGTGCTACATTAAGAAAGGTTATTAAAAACTCCAGAAACATGTGCATCATGTCTGAGATTAATACCGCTGATAACAAAATCAAAACAATTTGGAATATTATTACAAGGGAGACAGGGCAACCAAGAGTACAGGATGACGGCATCACCATCAAAGCGCATGGAAACTTGATAAACAACAAGCTGGAGGTCGAAAACATTTTGAATAATCATTTTTTAAATGTTGTAGAGAAAATAGGATCTAAATGTTCATTAGAAGAAGCAAGGCAGTTAATGGAAGAGGCCTTACCCACACCATTTGACACAATTGAAATTCCATCCAGCTCTCTACCTGAAATTAGGAATATAATAAACTCTCTCAAGAATAAAAGCTCACATGGAATTGATGGCATTTCCAGCAGGATAAGAAAAGCTTGTTCCCAAGATATAAGTGGGATTCTTAGCCACATATGTAATAGCTCTCTGAAGCAGGGTATTTTCCCAGATAGACTGAAATATGCCATTGTTAAACCACTGCATAAAAAAGGGGATACGTCTGATGTCAACAACTACCACCCAATCTCTCTGCTGACTGCCTTATCCAAAATTCTTGAAAAAGTAATGTATTGTAGAGTAACTTCACACCTTTGTGAAAATAAAGTTTTAACAAAATGTCAGTTTGGTTTCCAGAAGGGTTTTTCAACGGAAAATGCTATATATACTTTCACTAATGAAATACTAAATACTCTGAGTAACCGGAAGACACCCGTTGGGATTTTTTGAGATCTATCAAAGGCTTTTGATTGTGTAAATCATGGAATACTTCTAGATAAGCTCAAGTACTGTGCTATGAACGGGACAGTGCTCAAATGATTTAAATCGTACCTAACTGGAAGAGTGCAGAAAGTTGAAATAAGCAGTTCACATTATATGCAAAAAACTGGTGATTTCTCAAACTGGGGAACAATTAAGAATGGGGTGCCGCAAGGTTCGGTCTTGGGTCCTCTGCTGTTAATATGTATTAATGACTTGCCATTCTATATTCACGAAGATGCAAAGCTGGTGCTTTTAGCCGATGATACAAGTATAGCAATCACACCCAACAGACAAGAATTAACTGGTGAAATTGTAAATGATGTTTTTCAGAAAATCATTAAGTGGTTCTCTGCAAATGGGCTTTCATTAAACTTGACAAAATACAGTATATACAGTTCCACACAGTAAATGGAATGACATCGTTAATAAATATAGACTTCGATCAGAAATCGGTAGCTAAGGTAGAATATTCAAAATTTCTATGTGTATGCATTGATAAAGGGTTGAACTGGAAAAAACGCACTGGAGATATGCTGAAACGTTTGAGTTCAGCTACTTATGCTATTAGAGTCATTGCAAATTTTGCCGATATACATCTCAGTAAATTAGTTTACCACGCCTATTTTCATTCTCTGCTTTCGTATGGCATCATATTCTGGGGTAACTCATCATTGAGTAAAAGAGTGTCCATTGCACAAAAGCGTGTAATCAGAATAATTGCTGGAGCTCATTCAAGATCATCCTGCAGACAATTATTTAAAGAGCTAGAGATCTTCACTGTAGCCTCACCACAAAAATCTTTGGTCACTTACTTAATAGCATCAAAAGTCTGACAGATAGCCATATAGCATTTAGAAGGAAATTAAAAGAATTTCTTAATGACAACTCATTCTACTCATTAGATGAATTTTTGGATATAGTAAGTGGGTAATTTTGCGAGGTGCCGGGGCTAGCAGTGTATTTAACACTAAATTCTTCTCGAATCTTCATATGCTCTAAGCCCCCCCTTTTCTAACTCCGACTTTTGCTGTTGCACATGGATTAAGAAGAAACGTGAACTGACTGTAATCGACCCTGCAAGCGGAGTAGAAAAGAGTTTGGCACCTGCAATAATTTGATTGGATAGAAATTAATTAGATAAAGTTTCATTAACGTAGTGAGAAATGAAAGGGTTGGTCTACCGATTAACAGAATGAAAGTTCTGTCCAAAATAATTTGATTCATTATGACTAAACTCAAAATAATAAACAAAACACATGAAACATTTACAATACATCAAATTGGATACTCAAATAAATGCTGTGAAGGTGAAGTTGTCCATAAACTAGATTGTGACATTTATGACCAAGTGGTATGTGGAGCCAATTCGTTGCAACTCAAATCTTAAGAGAAACACCCAGCCAACCCAACATTAATTGCTGCTACAGTAGTGATAACTCAGACAATGAACACCCAAGACAGAACAAACTTAGAAAAGACGAATAGGCGCGCTCTGCTGAGCTCTGATTATCACCTAGCGAAATTCCCTAATCTGCCGGTGCTGCGGACATACATTACCAACCTGTCTTCTTAACTGCAAGAACACGATCTGGCGTACCGGAGGCGATGGCTGGTTGCTTCGACGTCCTGTCGTGGTGATGATAATGTCGCGAGTATAGCGCGAAACAAATTATCCTGGTCTGGTTGTTCCAGACTAAAGACTTCCTAGCAATACAAATGCGCCTCTGAGGGAGACGAAGAAGGCTCGCCACACAATCACTGACGGTACAGCAATTTGCTTTCAGCCCTGTTCAGTACTAGTTGTTGTGGTTGGAGAGCTGTCTGCAAAATGATTAAAAACAAATCTGTGTGAAATCTTATGGGACTTAACTGCTAAGGTCATCAGTCTCTAAGCTTACACACTACTTACCCTAAATTATCCTAAGAACAAACACACACACACCCATGCCCGAGGGAGGACTCGAACCTCCGCCGGGACCAGTCGCACAGTGCATGACCTGCAAAGTGAATTGATTTTTTTTTTCAATACATGTGACATAACCCCCATCCCCTCCCCACTAACCTAGTGAGGCTTTTGTGCTGTGTAGGTCGTATCGTTCAAATATCAGATATACGAGGGCGGTTCAGAAAGTAACCTCCGATTGGTCACAGTGCGGGTTGTGGGGGGAGTAGCGACGCCATCTGTGCGTTCACGCACTCAACAGGTCAGTCGGCATCAAGCCGTGGTCGAGTGAACGTCGTACCTGCGCTAGTTTAGTTTTTGTGGCAGTTTGAAATGTGTGCTGCAATAGAAAACCCCGCCAAATGTGAAGTGCGTGCTGTCATAAGGTTTTTTACAGCCAAAGGATATTCTGCAGCAGCTATTCATCGTGAGCTTGGTGCCGTGTATGGACCAAGAGTTATGAGTGAAGGAGTTGTCTGTGAATGGGTACGTTTATTTAAAAGTGGACGAGAAAACGTTCATGATGAAGAGAGGAGTGGTAGACCATCATTGGTGACTGACGAACTCGTTCAGACAGTTGATGCAAAAGTTCGTGAAAATCGACGTTTCTCAATGTCGGAGTTGTCTACTGGTTTTCCACAGATTTCTAAGACTCTCTTGTACGAGATAGTGACAGCAAGATTGGGTTACCGTAAGTTCTGTGCACGATGGGTGCCCAAAATTCTTACCGACCACCACAAAACTCAAAGAATGGCCTCTGCATTAGACTTCCTGTCACGTTATGAGGACGAAGGACAACCATTGTTAAACAGAATCGTGACCAGTGACGAAACCTGGATTAAGTACGTGAACCCTGAGACAAAAGAACAATCAAAGATGTGGGCACATTCAAATTCGCCTAACAAACCAAGAAAAGCCTCGCAAGATTTTTCTGCCAGAAAACTGATGGCAACGGTGTTTTGGGATGCCAAAGGGGTGTTGTTGGTTGAATTCATGGAACGTGGTACGACCATTAATCAAGACGTGCACTGTGAAACAATAAAAAAGTTACGACGGGCTATACAGAACAAACGCCGTGGTATGCTGACTTCCGGTATCGTTTTTTTGCACGATAACGCCCGTCCTCACTCTGCTCGCAGAACAACGGCCCTTCTTGAGTCCTTCAAGTGGGACGTTATCAACCATCCACCTTACAGCCCAGACCTGGCGCCAAGTGATTATCACCTCTTCATGCATTTGAAGAAATGGCTCGGGTCACAGCGGTTTGATGACGACGAAGAGCTCAAAGATGCGGTCACAGGCTGGCTCCAGGCACAAGCGGGTGATTTTTATGCAGAAGGAATTTCAAAGTTTGTGAAGAGATACGATAAGTGCCTCAATCGCTATGGAGACTATGTAGAAAAATAGTGCAAAGATGTAGTTGTAAGATGTATATATTAAAATATTTTTATTTAACTTGGTGTATTTTTTTAAATCAACCGGAGGTTACTTTCTGAACGGCCCTCGTATATCTGAGTCCTGTCGCTTTCTTTCCACAAAATTAGTAACTTTTTGAACAAAGTCAGAGACTGTCTATTTGTAGGCCAAGCGATTGTCCAGAATACAGCACACTTATCAATGATAAATAATTGCATTCGGAGATGATTGAAGTCCCTCGGATGCTTCAACGCACGATAGTTTCTTCCACTTTGATTTGGCAGTGAATCATATCTGCCCATCATCTCTGAGCAGGGAGGTGGAGATGGGTGCTAGATCGTGCTTCAACAAGTCGGCAACACCAGTTGACCTAGAAGATATATACCAATCACCCTTGAGTAAATCAATGATGTATCGAATACGAACTGTGCACCGACCTCCACTTTTTTCTTTGTGACAGACAGTGCAACAACCTTCTGAGGGAGGATTTGCGGAACCCTCCTCGCCATGTTTCTTCGAACGTCTGCATCTGCTGCCTTCAGATGGAAACTGATTGGCCCACGCTAACTGTAGAAGATGCAACACTGCCGCTCATAATGTTTATTATTCTTACAGGCTGTTGATGAGGATCCATGGGATGGGTACACAGAGATAATGCCACACTTATCTTTTCGTGGTCAGAGTAGTCAGATCTCTTCTCCTGTTTCCTTCCGGTGACGTATGACGGACCTGTTTACATTGTCAATACCAAGCATATCGTTTACATCTTTAACCAGTTGACCGTAGATGGGGAAACTGTGAGCCCAATCTTCACCATACACGGATTAAGTGTTTCGCTCACAATGCCATCTTGACCCTTGCCATACCACATGAATGTAGTTTCAGTGAACATGACGCTCCAAATAGCTCCAGTATCCCGGTTTGTGTCGCATCACATGCTCTCCCTTCAGAAATTTCTTCAAGATACGATCAGGTAGATTTTCAGTAGATCTCAAATAGAGTAAGCAATACCTCGCATAGTTGAAGTAGTTAGCTGCAAAAAGTAGGGAACCATTCCTCTGCTGCCCAGAGACGTATTAGAAAATTCCCTTCTCGTCCGGCTCTAATGTAGGCATCATTATGGACACCGGCTTGGTAAGACAGTCCACCCACAACTTACCTATTTTGCTGACTGCCTCTTACGTTTCCAACATCGCTCAAAACTCTGCATAGCTGTTAATTGTTCCGTACTTAAAAATATCCCTCAGCGGCTGCTTGATTACAAATAACTGCGCACAGATATTCTGAGGAAATTTCTTTCCTGCCAACATATGAGTGACGCTACCAAATTCGCAGTTCAGAAGTTCTTGAAGACCACTGTTTGAGCCGGCCGCTGTGGCCGAGCGGTTCTAGGCGCTTCAGTCCGGAACCGCGCTACTGCTTCAGTCGCAGATTCGAATCCCGCCTCGCGCGTGGATGTGTGTGATATCCTTAGGTTAGTTAGGTTTAAGTAGTTCTAAATCTAGGGGACTGATGACCTCAGATGTTAACTCCCACAGTGCTTGGAGCGATTTGAATCATTTTTGAACCACTGTTTGCCACAACAGTCCCAACATAATCGATGAAACTCATGAGCGTCTGCACCCCACTTCCCCACCCTAACCGGAGAATAGACTTGTTATACGCAACAGATAAGGCCCATGTTAACCTAACTGCAACTTGATATATGCCTGGCCTGTTAATAACATAACATGTTTTTGCCCTGTATCGGTTGTGAGTCGTTTAGTCGCCATCATGGTGATGAGGATGTAGTCGGTGTCTGACGGTAGATGTTGATAAGGAATGTACATGAGGCCTGTCCGTGTTCTCGATAAACACAAATATTGAATCTGCTGAATTCTGTGCAGTCTTCTTCCCAAACAACGACACGTAGGAACTGATAATCCAGTTGCTCTGCTCTGTGGTCAGATATGTCTTATATTTCCAATATTTGTTGGCACAATCCTGTTGTTATCGCTTCAGTTTGTAGCTTTGGAGGTTTCTTAGGACTATGAACTATGACCCTCCCCCCCCCCCCCCTAAAATTCTATAAGTCTCTCCAGATCCTCGAGAGCCATGCACTCTGCCTAACCTTCCATATACGCCTCCCGTCCCCCACTCGGATCCTCTACGACCTCATTCCTTTCCGCATCTGCTGCTTTTCCTCGAACATATCCGTGTCCTCTACACCTCCCACCACCTTGATCCCCCTCATCCCCTGGTTGCTCCTCTTGTCTCCAACCCCCGCCCTCCGCCGCGTCTTCACCGTTGTGGCCCGCCCCCCGTCCCCCTACCCTCCACCTCTACACCCTTCATCTCCTTTCCCAAGGTGGCTTCCGTCGACTCCCCTCACAGATGATGCTCTCTCTCCCTCCATTTTCCATCCTATCAACTCTGATCCTCACCTCCCCCTGCCTTCCTTTGTCCTTTTCCTGGGCTCCATCTCAAAAATGGCTTGGTTCAAATGGCTCTGAGCACTATGGGACTTAACTTCTGAGGTCATCAGTCCCTTGAACTTAGGACTACTTAAACCTAACTAACCTAAGGACACCACACACATCTATGCCCGAGGCAGGATTCGAACCTGCGACCATAGCGGTCGCGCGGTTCCAGACTGTAGCGCCTAGAACCGCTCGGCCACTCCGGCCGGCCGGCTCCCTCTCCTCCCCACTCCCACCCTGTTTTTTCCCCTCTTCCCCACCTACACTCTCTGACTCCCTTCTCTCCCCAGAGTCCTTTTGCATTCCCCTCCTCTGCCTTTCGCCACTCCCTCTCGCATCTGCCCTCCTCCCCCCCTTATGGTTCAAATGGCTCTGAGCACTATGGGACTCAACTGCTATGGTCATTAGTCCCCTAGAACTTAGAACTACTTAAACCTAACTAACCTAAGGACATCACACACATCCATGCCCAAGGCAGGATTCGAACCTGCGACCGTAGCAGTCACACGGTTCCGGACTGCGCGCCTAGAACCGCGAGACCACCGCGGCCGGCCTCCCCCCCTTATGAGTCCTCCCCCCCCCCCCCACTTCGTTTTTCCTCTCCTCCCCCCTTTTCTTTTTCCCCATGAGTGTTAAGTGTTGTGTGTCTTTTCCGTGTTGTGAACATTAATCATACTGTCGCTGGGTGTGATTTTTATCTCTTGTGAGCCGGCCGCGGTGGTCTAGCGGTTCTGGCGCTGCAGTCCGGAGCCGCGGGACTGCTACGGTCGCGGGTTCGAATCCCGCCTCGGGCATGGGTGTGTGTGATGTCCTTAGGTTAGTTAGGTTTAAGTAGTTCTAAGTTCTAGGGGACTTATGACCTAAGATGTTGAGTCCCATAGTGCTCAGAGCCATTTGAACCATTTATCTCTTGTGAACAGAAACCAGACTGGTTTTTTTTATTGTCGTTTTTTTTATTGTCTGTCTACTGTTTTACCTGTCTGCTTTCTGTGTATTTACTTAGCATCGCCACCCCTTTTGTTTTATGTTCAAACTTCCACAACTTTCCTCCATTTTACAATTTAAGTCACCATTTTTATCGCCTGCTTTTATTGTTTATTATCTTCTTCTTATGTTTTAAAAACTCTGTAGGCTGAAGAGCGGCGTACTAAGCTGCTGGCAGCCCACCCCCTTCGAGGGGAATCGAAACTCAATAAAGGGAAAAAAACAACTATGACGTCAGCAACAACAGGGGTTTGAAGCTTTTCCTTTGTTACCCGAAAATTGGTTTCTTTGGTTTAGACATTATGGCACTATTAGTCGTAGTTACAAGAAGTGCCGTGGCTTGAGTTGATGACAGACCGTTTGATGATGAAATCCAGCAGTCGTAATTTTCTGCTACTGCCTATATAAGAGCTCCATTATTAATAGATGCCTGTTGTACCACCTCAGAGTGGATCCTTTGTGGATCGGATGCCTTTTTCTTTTCCAGTCTTGCAATCACTAACGCAACCTTCCCTTGCGGAAACGGGTGGGCAGCAGTTGTGTGGTGTGGTTCCTGAAGCTGTTCCCATAGTGTGGTGTGTTGTTACCCATCTATAGTCTAGACATCACCGAGGGGGAGTTTATCCAGCAGGTATTGTGCTGTCTGCCTCCATCCCTGAGTCACGGATCCGTCTCCCTACCTTAGCGTTGTAAGAACGAATGGGGTTCTGATTTTTTCAGGCAGCATTTTGAATGAGATTCTAAGATATTTTCTCGTGTTTATGTTGTCACTAAATTCCCCACTGTTTTCTTCTTTGTCTCTGTGAGAGTGGTTTAAAACTTTTCCTTCGCTAATCTATATGTGGCTAATCTTAGTTGTCGCTCTCCTACAGTCGTGGCTCTCTAATACGAGGGTAATCCCAAAAGTAAGGTCTCCTATTTTTTATAAGACATAGACCTGTTTGTTTCTACAATGGTTTTACATCAGTTTACAGCTTGAACATTTAGCTATTTTTCGACATAATCACCATTTCTGTCGGTGCATTTTTGTAGACGATGTGGCAGTTTTTGTATGTCCATGTCATACCAGCTCGCCGCCATTCTGTACAGAAAGTTATGAACCCATTCTTTCACCTCGTCGTCGGAGCTGAATCGCTTTCCGGCCAAATGTTCTTTTAACCTATGGAACAGGTGATAGTCACTGGGCGCCAAGTCAGGACTATAGGGTGGGTGGGTGATTATGTTCCACTGAAACTGTTGCAGGAGAGCAACGGTTTGCCGAGCGATGTGTGGGCGAGTGTTGTCTTGGTGAATGTGTACACCCTTGCTCAGCATTCCTCTTCTCCGGTTCTGAATTGTCCGTTTGGGTTTTTCAGAGTCTCACAGTACCTGTCGGCATTAATTGTGGTCCCAGCGATTTAAGCATGTGGCTTTACAAAGAAAACCTGTGAAACAGTCCTAGGCGCCTGCAGGCGGGCAACCATTTGACGTGGCTCCAATGCCCGGTGTCGTACGGTAAAAGAATGACTGTCGACTAAAAACGTGCAAATATGTGCACATAAATACATTTTTACTCTTTACCTATACTATTAACGTAGTAGGAGAGCTATTTACAAAAGTAGAGATCTGTAGTGGAAATGTTTAGCAAACTATTCCGGATAATATGGGTAGTAGGTTAGTTATAAGTCAATATACGTCTTTACACTGTTTAAAAATGTCATAACCATACCTTCTGGAGCGCTACCCTGAACCCTGGGCAAGATCGCTGTCACATATTAAACGGCCCATACAATCAGTATCTTGAAAACGTGTCTTCCGATTCACTGTTTACCTGCGACCATCAAGGCACATATCGTATCGACCAATGACTGGAAAGCCACCGCAGTATTGGTTAAGTATGCACCAGTGCAGTCTACACAATATTTCGTGGAACGAAAGTCTAAACGTGCACCCTTTTCTGGTTCTATTCTGTCCTGGTTCTGAAGCGACTTGGCCACTCGTGCATGCGGACCAATGACAAGGGCCGGTAATCCGGTCAGCCTTTGACGTGGTTTTTAGGCTGTTTCGCATTTCCGACTTCGTAAATATATAAGGCTGGTACCCATGTCGTGCCTCAGGTACACGACTCGTAGACATTTCGAAAATGTTCACACACTTTCACGTGGGACAACAACAGAGGCAGGCAGATAGGGTGCAATAACATTGCCGAATCCAGATTAACTCACCGATCTTGTGATTGATGCGAGATAAGGCCAGGAGAAAAAAGATTGAGGATAATGACGTTCATCACGTTTCTGTAGAAATGCAGGTTGGGGTAGTGTTTTACAATGTGCGAACTACCAAAGTTTGAGTGTATTTGCTATGGTACCATTTGAAAGTACGCAGTTTACGTTCGAAGGCCACAGAATCGTGAATGAGTATGCCAAACAGGTAAAATAGTATGAACATCGAAGAATCAACCCACAGATGCACCAGGTTGAAGATACCTTTTTGGTAAAGCGCCTTGTCCTGGTGCATTAAGTCCGTAAGTGCCGGCTGCACATCCTCGTCTACCGCGAATCGGTAACGCTTGAAGGCCTTTTTTAACGTACCGGGTGCCCGAATGTCTCCCACTTGAGTTGACGTAACTTCTACATTACAACACTTGCTACACTACTGGCCATTAAAATTGTTACACCACGAAGATGACGTGCTACAGACGCGAAATTTAACCAACAGATAGAAGATGCTGTGATATGCAACTGATTAGCTTTTCAGAGCGTTCACACAAGGCTGGCGCCCGTGGCGAAACCTACAACGTGCTGACATGAGGAAAGTTTCCAACCGACTTCTCATACACAAACAGCAGTTGACCGGCGTTGCCTGGTGAAACGTTGTTGTGATGCCTCGTGTAAGGAGGAGAAATGCGTACTATCACGTTTCCGACTTTGATAAAGGTCGGATTGTAGCCTATCGCGATTGCGGTTTATCGTATCGCGACATTGCTGCTCGCGTCCGCCCCTGGTAGCTGAGTGGTTGCCGGCATGGTAGCTCAGCATGTTCGGTCAGAGAGCTGGTTGGCCTCTGTAATAAAAAAACTGAGTGAAAGGATCAACAAAGAACTTGAACGGATGTCATGTGACGTCCGCAACGACCAAACACAACGATCAACAACGAAAAAACTTGAAAAAAAATATAGTGGTCAGCGCAACAGACTGTCACTCCTAAGGGCGCGGGTTCGATTCCCGGCTGAGTCGGAGATTTTCTTGGTGTTTTGTTGCTCTAATCATCATCATTTCATCCCCATCGACGAGCAAGTAGCCGAAGTGGCGTCAAATCTCACCCGGTGAACGGTCTCCCCGACGGGAGGCCCTAGTTACACGACATTATTATTATTGCTGCTCGCGTTATCGCAATCAAATGACTCTTAGCAGAATATGGAATCGGTGAGTTCAGGAGGGTAATACGGAACGCCGTGCTGCATCCCAACGGCCTCGTATCACAAGCAGCCGAGATGACAGGCATCTTATCCTCATGGCGTAACGGATCGTGCAGCCACGTCTCGATCCCTGAGTCAACAGATGAGGACGTTTGCAAGACAACAACCATCTGCACGAACAGTTCGACGACGTTTGCAGCAACATCGACTATCAGCTCGGAGACCATAGCTGCGGTTACCCTTGAAGCTGCATCACAGACAGGAGCGCCTGCGATGGTTTACTCAACGACGAACCTGGGTGTATGAATGGCAAAACGTCATTTTTTCGGATTAATCCAGGTTCTGTTTACAACATCATGATGGTCGCATCCGTGTTTGGTGACATCGCGGTGAACGCACATTGGAAGCGTGTATTCGTCATCGACATACTGGCGTATCACCCGGCGTAATGGAATGGGGTGTCACTGGTTACACGTCTCGGTCACCTCTTGTTCGCATTGACGGCACTTTGAACAGTGGAAGTTACAATTCAGATGTGTTACGACCCGTGGCTCTACCCTTCATTCGATCCCTGCGAAGCCCTACATTTCAGCAGGATAATGCACGACCGCATGTTGCAGATCCTGCACGGGCCTTTCTGGATACAGAAAATGTTCGACTGCTGCCCTGGCCAGCACATTCTCCAGATCTGTCACCAATTGAAAACGTCTGGTCAATGGTGGCCGAGCAATTGGCTCGTCACAATACGCCAGTCACTACTCTTGATGAACTGTGGTATCGTGTTGAAGCTGCATGGGCAGCTGTACCTGCACGCGCCATGCAAGCTCTGACTCAATGCCCAGGCGTATCAATGCCGTTATTACGGCCAGAGGTGGTTGTTATGGGTACTGATTTCTCAGGATCTATGCACCCAAATTGCGTGAAAATGTAATCACATGTTAGTTCTAGTATAATATATTTGCCCAATGAATACCCGTTTATCATCTGCATTTCTTCTTGGTGTAGCAATTTTAATGGCCAGTAGTATATATAGGGACGTGCCTTATCATCCCTTGTCGCAGTTTTCCAGGACGTCTCGCCTTGAGTAGACGCCGTTATTTCTCAGCGTTGCGCAGTACTGTGCCCCAGTGATGATGACATGGGGTTCCTTGAAATTAATATGCAATAGGCCCCAGTAATCAAAAAACGGGGTGAGCAGGACCTTTCCAGTAAAGGGCTGGAACATGGCGCACCATGATAGACATGTTGCCGCGCATACACTCGTTGATGGATGTCTATAGGTGTTTGCTCTTCGAAAGCGAAGAAAAGAATAACAGCACGTTGGTCCGCTTTGGACGCATTTGGTAATAACGTCGCCATAGTTCACTTTTACGCAGTTACCACTGGAAAGTCAGAAAGACACGAACGACACAGTAATCCCTTACCTATATGTTGGTGCTTATACACTGAAGCGCCAAAGAAAATGGCATAGGTATGCGTATTCAAATGCAGAGATATGTAAACTTGCAGAATAAGGCGCTGCGGTCGGCAACGCCTATATAAGACAAATAGTGTTTGGCGAAGTTGTTAGAACGGTTACTACTGCTACAATTGCAGGTTATCAATATTTAAGTGAATTTGAACAGGGTGTTATAGTCGGTGCACGAGCGATGGGATACAGAATCTCCGAGGCAGCGATGAAGTGGTAATTTTCCCATACGACCATTTCCCGAGTGGACCGTGAATAGCAGGAATCCGAAAAAAACATCAAATCTCCGACATCGCCGCGGCCGGAAAAAGATTAAGCAAGAACGGGACCAAATACGACTGAAGAGAATCGTTCAACGTGACAGAACTGCAACCCTTCTGTAAACTGCTACATATTTCGGTGCTGGGCCTTCAGCAAGTGTCAGCGTGCGAAAAATTCAACGAAACATTATCGATATGGGCTTTCGGAGCCGAAGGCCCACTCGTGTATCCTTGATGACTGCACGACACATAACTTTACGCCTCGCCTGGGCCCGTCAACATCGACACTGGACTGTTTATGACTGGAAACTTGTTGCCTAACCTCACGAATCCATGGATGCTGCCGGCCGGTGTGACCGAGCGGTTCTAGGTGCTTCGGTCCGGAACCGGGCTGCTGCTACGGTCGCAGGTTCGAATCCTGCCGCGGGCATAGAAGTGTGTTGTGTCCTTAGGTTAGATATGTTTAAGTTGTTCTAAGTCTACGGGACTGATGACCTCAGATGTTAAGTCCCATAGTGCGTAGAGACACTTGAACCATGGATTCTGCCGGCCGCGGTGGCCGTGCAGTTCTAGGCGTTGCAGTCCGGAACCGCGAGACTGCTACGGTCGCAGGTTCCAATCCTGCCTCGGGCATGGATGTGTGTGACGTCCTTAGGTTAGTTAGGTTTAAGTAGTTCTAAGTTCTAGGGGACTGATGACCTAAGATGTTAAGTCCCATAGTGCTCAGAGCCATTTGAGCCATGGATCCTACATGTCAGCAGGGGACTGTTCAAGCTAGTGGAGGCTCTGTAATGGTGTGGGGCGTGTGCATTTGAAGTGATATGGACCTCTGCTACGTCTAGATACGCCTCTGACAGGTAACTCGCACATAAGCATCCTGCCTGATCACCTATTATCCATTCATGTCCATTGTGAATTCAGAAAGGCTTTGGCAGTTGTAAGAGGACAATGCGACACCCCAAAGGTCCAGATTTGCTACAGAGTGGCCCTAGGACCACTCTTCTGAGTTTAAATACTTCCGCTGGCCACCAAACTCCCCAAATATGAACATTATTGAGCGTATCTGGGAAGCCTTGCAACGTGCTGTTCAGAAGACATCTCGGCCCCCTTGTACTCTTACGGAATTATGGACAGCACTGTAGGATTCTTGGTGTCAGTTCCCTCCAGCACTACTTCAGACTTTAGTTGAGTCTATGCCACGTTGTGTTGTTGCACTTCTGCGTCCACGCGGGGGTCCTACACGATATTAGGCAGGTGTACCAGTTTCTTTGGCTCTCCAGTGTATAACCGCATCGGAGTCGCGCTACGTTGCGTAGACACTGCTGCAACGCCCTCAAACGGAAAGTTTTTGATGGCCCCTTACAGGAGTATCTAGCGAACAATACAGGTGTGCAATAAGTGACTTTCGTAACCGAGGCACTAGCAGTACCAACTGCATTCATGGCGATTACAAAAGTTGTGGCAATGATGCTTTTTACAGTCAGCTTATGCCAATAATACGATTCGACAGCGTGGCGCAGACGTAAATGGCTGCTTTGCTGTTGATCCGAGAAGACTGTAAGTAAGGCGGAGCGGGCCGGCACTTCAAAGGAGGCGGCATCTGGCGGGGTCCCGCCCCGCTGCTGCCACCCCCACCGGCCCCGCCGCCGCCCCGCGACGCCGCCGCGCCACACTCCTCCACCGCCGGCAGAATTGAGTTAGCCGGCGTATTGCAAAGCCGCCCGGCCGCTGTATTAAGTTATTACAAGCCCGGGATTGGCGCGCCTAATCTCATTGGGCGCGCTCTCTTACTTAGCAGCAGAAGGCGCCCTGAATCAGGTTATTGCCTGCCACACACGCGCCCGCCGCGCCACACGGGATAGGCGCGCCCTCGCCGAGCGGCGTTTAGCTTTCCAAACACGCTATTCAGCGCACGGCGAGCGCGGCACAATGACGGGAATTCCGGCCGCGCCTCGCCGCCGTCTGTGCTGTTCCGTTCTGCGCTGTTCTGTTCTATCCCAGCCGGCGCTGTCGCCCCTATTCTGTCTCCGCTCACATTGTGCTCCCTCACAGAGCACGCACTTCTCTCCGACGCACAGGTCCGTACGGCCAGGACGCAGACGTAAGTAAGTACTTCGTAAGGCCCGTACCTTCTCCTAGCTCGAAACAAAAAGCCTCTTTAAATATGGATAAGTGCAAGTTAATACACAAACACGCATTTCTCTCGTCTTCGTGTCGTGTAGATTTCTACAGTCTTTAGCATAGACACGGACTGCGAATGCTGGGTTCGGATGTAAACTGACAAGGGGACGGAGCTTCCTCGTCATCACCGATTTCGTCCAAATTAATGGTACGTGCAGGGTTCAAGGGTTCAGTGCCTTGCCGTTTCTTCACGCTGGGAGACGAAATTTGTTACCTGTCAGGTACAATGTGGTGCTGTAATAACGTGACCTTCGTATCAAAGGCGCACACTACTGTATAGTTCCAAAAAAAGTTTTCAAACAATCTGCAGGTCCAATTTCGATCGTCGAGGTCTTAAGCTTTTTGTTATTAATACAGGCTGTAACACACTCAAGAGCCAAATAAACCGGTACATCTGCCTAATATCGTGTAGAGTCTCCCGCGAGCACGCAAAAGTGCCGCAACACGACGTGGATGGACTCGACTAATGTTTGAAGTTGTGCTTTAGGGAACTGACACGATGAATCCTACAAGGCTGTCCATAAATCCTTAAGAGTACGAGGAGGTGGAGATCTTTTCTGAACAGCACGTTGCAAGGCATCCCAGATATACTCGACAATTTTCATGTCTAGGGCCTTTGGTGGCCATCGGAAGTGTTTAAACTTAGAAGAGTGTTCCTGGAGCCACTCTGTAGCAATTCTGGGCGTGTAGGGTGTCACATTGTCCTGCTGGAATTGTCCAAGTTCATTGGAATGCACAGTGGACATGAATGGATGCAGGTGATCAGACAAGATGCATTCGTATCGTACGTGTCACCTGTCAGAGTCGTATCTAGACGTATCATGGCTCCGAATGCCAACATGGACGATGTTTCGTTGAATGGTTCGCACGCTGACACTTGTTGATGTCTCAGCATCGAAATCTGTAGTAACTTACGAAAGGGTTGCACTTCTGTCACGTTGAACACTTGTTGATGTCTCAGCATCGAAATCTGTAGTAACTTGCGAAAGGGTTGCACTTCTGTCACGTTGAACAATTCTCTTCAGTCGTCGTTGGTCCCGTTCTTCCAGGATCTTTCTCCGGCCGCAGCGATGTCGGGGATTCGTTGTTTTACCGGATTCCTGATATTCACGGTACACTCTTGAAATGGTCGTATAGGAAAATCCCCACCTAGGAGATGCTTTGTTCTATCGTTCGTGCACCGACTATAGCAGGGGCGGGCAGGAATCCTGCACATGTGCGGTGCACTTGCACGCGTGCAGTTAACAGGTATTCCGCGTGCACACAGGGGCAAGCTGGCCACCCGCTTATCTCCCATCCCCATCATACCTTCTGTCCGCTCCTTCCTATGTAATGCGTTTTGTTTCCTAGCTTGCTTTATTGAGTGAATGAATAAGGTTAGTAGGAGTGCTTGAAAGAAATCATGGTTTGAAAGAGTACCTATTACCTACGATACGTTTTATTTAATTATCACAGGTGGAGTTTACAATACGTTTAATATCTGGAACAAAATTTCTACAGCCGGCCGCGGTTGTCTAGCGGTTCTAGGCGCTCAGTCCGGAACGGCGGGACTGCTACGGTCGCAGGTTCGAATCCTGCCTCGGGCATGGAAGTGTGTGATGTCCTTAGGTTAGTTAGGTTTAAGTAGTTCTAAGTTCTAGGGGACTGATGACCACAGATGTTAAGTCCCATAGTGCTCAGAGCCATTTGAACCAAAATTTCTACATACAGACAAACACAAACAGTTACGTAAATTTTCATCACTGATGTTTGCTCTTACCCGAGACTTATTAATTCAGCAAATGGTTTTCCAGCTCTCGCTATATTAAGCGCAGTCTTATAACTTGCACATACCGCTGGGCTATTATTGTTGTCGTCCTGAAAACTTGAAAACAGTGCTCCATAAAATGTTAAATCAGTTAGATGAGAGACATGACGAGAGAAAGTCGCAGATCTCTCGTGACAACAGCAACTACGACAAATTCAAATGGCTCTGAGCACTATGGGACTTAACTGCTGCGGTCATCAGTCCCCTAGAACTTAGAACTACTTAAACCTAACTAACCTAAGGACATCACACACATCCATGCCCGAGGCAGGATTCGAACCTGCGACCATAGCGGTCGCGCGGTTCCAGACTGTAGTGCATAGAACCGCTCGGCCACTCCGGCCGGCCAACTACGACAGATTCATCTGGTATCGTCAGATCGCTCTTCTTAAGCTCAGTCAATTCCCCATCCGCTCAGAATCCGACAATAAATTGTACTCGGCCTTGTGAAATTTATTATAATGGCCTTCAATACTTAACTTCCGTTGACCAGCGAGAATACTGCCACATATTAAACATATCGAATTTTCACGTTTTTGCACAAAGAAAAAATGATTCTCCCATTACTTTTTAAAAGATAGCAAATCTCCACTTCTCCGTTTCTTGAAATACAACGTTCACTACATAGTGCTCGCTTCGCATCAACGTCCGAGGCTTAGCCTGGCACTACACTGCCGCAACCTGCCGGCTGTCGCCACAGCCCCGGTCGACGCCTGCACGCGAGCAGCACACGTGAAGCGCTGTGCGCTCATGAGCCGAGTGCAACGTTTGCCCGCCCCTGGACTATAGCACCACGTTCAAACTCACTTAAATCTTGATAAGCTGTGATTGTAGTGGCAGTAACTGATCTAACAACTGCCCACACAGTTGTTCTCTTACACAGGCGTTGCCGACCGCACCGCCGTCATCTGCCTGTTTACATATCTCTGTATTTGAATACGCATGCCTATACTAGTTTCTTTGGCACCTCACTGTACTTCAGGCGAGTTAATTGTCGTCTCGCGGTCTTATTAATTCTTGTTGATATCACAGATAATATCCAGTTCATGATAAGCATATGTCATAAATTATCTCTGTTCCGGCAGTATATAATTGTGGAATAATGCGTAATTAATCCACTAATCATGAAATCAATGAGCTTACACTATCTTTCTTTATGAATGCACGGTTTCTAAAGATTAATAATGAATGTTCTTTCCTGAAAGCGACATCTTTTCACATTAATATTTTACGCGGCGTAATTTATAACATCAAGCGATACCGTTCCAGTTGCTGATTATGGTAAAGATTGTGGCGAAGATCGTTGCAAAGATTATTTCTGTCTTATTGCTAAAAACTGACATTCGAAAACTTATTTCGTATTTAGCTTTATAATTCCTCACTACAGAAGAGATAAAAATTCAATTTAGGTTTGAATAGATATTCATTGAGTCACTTTCATTCAAACTGTTGTGAAATAAAGTCCATCCAGCTCAATAACGTAATTTCAATAAAACAGAGACCTTACTATATTTTGTCGAATACTGAACTGCATAATAAGTGAAACGTCAAAAAAAAAAAATGATTCAAATGGCTCTGAGCACTATGGGACTTAACTTCTGAGGTCATCATTTCCCTAGAACTTAGAACTACTTAAAGCTAACTAACCTAGGGACATCACACACATCCATGCCCGAGGCAGGATTCGAACCTGCGACCGTAGCGGTCGCGCGGTTCCAGACTGTAGCGCCTAGAACCGCACGGCCACACCGGCCGGCAATGAAACTTCGACTTTAATAGAATTCCACTGTCTTTAAATACAGCTGTCTTTCCAAAATCAATCACTCTTCATAGCCATCTTCAAATAGACATCCAAAAATCTTCAAAATCATTTACGTTGTTCTTCGAATAACTTTTTTACAACTGTTAAATATTAGTAATCGAGCCTTGTATCAAATATGAATAACATCCGTGAACAGAATTCAATTGTTCGTGGGCAAATTTGGACGTGAACTGGTTACATGCTTTATTTCATTAAAATTTACAGCCATTATATTTGTTTGTTTTCATTACTAATGTACGGTCGGACGAGTTGCTTCGGAAGTTCTTTGGAAACGTGCCGTCGTTTTAGCGTGAATGTAGACCAGCAAAGATGGCAGCTTGACGGTGAGAATACTGGTCATTCTGCTACTGCCACACCCCACGCTCGAATAATGAAACAGAAAACAGAACAAACAGCCGGCCGAAGTGGCCGTGCGGTTAAAGGCGCTGCAGTCTGGAACCGCAAGACCGCTACGGTCGCAGGTTTGAATCATGCCTCGGGCATGGATGTTTGTGATGTCCTTAGGTTAGTTAGGTTTAACTAGTTCTAAGTTCTAGGGGACTAATGACCTCAGCAGTTGAGTCCCATAGTGCTCAGAGCCATTTTTGAACAGAACAAACATCCCTTACCGTATCATATTACAAGAGACAATATTTACAATCCATGGTGGAGATAGGCTGATAGTACAGGGTACTACGCTGAGGCGACAAAAGTCATGGTATACGAGGTGCGGCTAGAAAAAAACCGGACTGATGCTGGAAAAAACATTTATTTACAATTATTTACAATTTCATGTTATCTCCTTCAATGTACTCTCCTCCTCGGTCTCTACACCGCTCCATACGAATTTTCCACTGTTCATAGCAATGCTGCAGATCATTTTCGGTAAGTCCATACATTACTTCCGTCGCTTTTTCTTTTACTGCTTCAACAGTCTCAAATCTAGTTCCTTTCAAAGCTGACTTGACTTTAGGGAAAAGAAAAAAGTCACAGGGGGCCAAATCAGGTGAGTAGGGTGGATGATCTAAGATGGGAATGTTGTGTTTTGCCAAAAACGTCTTCACTGACAACGCACTCTGAGGTGGGGCATTGTCTTGGTGAAGGATCCATGACTTTTTTCTCCACAAATCGTTCCGTTTTCTCCGTACTCGCTCACGTAGGGTAGCCAGGACGCTAATGTAGTAATGCTGATTCACTGTTTGTCCCTCTGGTACCCAATCAATGTGCACAATCCCTTTGATGTCAAAAAAACAATCATCATTGCCTTGAATTTCGATTTTGACATTCGTGCTTTTTTTTGTCGTGGAGAACCAGGAGTTTTCCAATGCTCGATTGGCGTTTAGTTTCGGGATCGTAAGTAAAAAACCACGATTCATCGCAAGTAATAACATTTTGTAAGAAGGTGGGATCACTTTCAATGTTTTCCAGGATGTCAGAACAAATCATTCTTCGGCGTTCCTTCTGTTCAATTCTGAGAGACTTTGGAACCATTTTTGAACACACTTTGTTCATGTTGAAACTTTCATGAAGAATCTGCCTAACACTTTCCTTGTCAACTCCTGTTAACTCAGACACTGCTCTGATTGTTAAACGGCGATCTTGTCGAACAAGTTTACCGATTTTTTCAATGTTTGCATCAGTTTTTGCTGACAATGGTCTGCCAGTGCGAGTGTCATCACTGGTGTCTTCGCGGCCATCTTTAAATCGTTTAAACCACTCAAACACTTGTGTTCGCGATAAACAATCATCGCCGTACACTTGTTGTAACATTACAAACGTTTCACTTGCAGATTTTCCTAGTTTGAAACAAAATTTGATGTTAACACGCTTCTTTCTGTACACACAACATTTTCCGACGCACAGACAAAACGTCAACTACTTAAAACAGACGCCACGGGCAGACTGAGTGCAGGAGGCAGATGAAACTCGAGCAGTAGGCGGAGCGAGAGTCACGTGACAGGCCACGCGACTTTCTGCCTTATTGCATTCGTTTTATTGTTTCACCAGTACTAGTCCGGTTTTTTTCTAGCCACACCTCGTATGTACTAATATCGTGTGGGACCTCCTTTTGCCCGGCGTAGTGTAGCAACTCGGTGTGGTAGGTACTCAACAAGCCGTTGGAAGTCCCCTGTAGAAATATTGAGCCCTTCTGCCTCTACAGCCGTCCATAATCGAGAAAGTGCTGCCGGGACAGGATTTTGTGCACGACCTGACCTCTTGACTATGTCCCACAAGCGTTCGATGAGTTGCCAATAGTCGAATCGTCCAGAACGTTCTACAAATCAGTCGCGAACAGTTGTGGCCCGGTGACATGACGCATTGTCATCCATGAAAATTCAATTGTTGTTTGGCAACATGAAGTCCATGAATGGTTACAAATGGTCTCCAAGCAGGCGAACATAACCATTTTCAGTCAGTGATCGCTTCAGAGGACCCAGCCCATTCCATGCAAACACAGGTCACATCATTATGCCGTTACCACCAGCTTGTAGAGTACCTTGTTGACAAGCTGGGACCGTGGCTTCATAGGGCCTGCGCCACACCATGAATCAGTCCTGACTAGTTTGCACGGCCCGACAAGAATTTCTCTCCTATGCCGACCTCTTCATATTACTGTGGCACTTGCAGCCTACGTCCTCCATTATTTGCTGGATGTATTCCAATCTCTGTCAGTTTTTGCCTTCTACAGATCCCTCTAGTACAATGGAAATTATTCCATAATATCTTAACAGGTGTCCTATCATCCTGTCCCTTCTCCTTGTCAGTGTTTTCCGCAAATTCCTTTCCTCTCCGATTCTCCGCAGAACCTCCGCTTTTCTTGTATGTTGTATGTTGTATGTTAACCGAGGACCTAGAAACGACGGAGAGGCTCCGTCCCCGTGGTAGAGTAATGGTGGTGTACGCGTACGCGGAGAACTTGTTTATTCAGCAATCGGCGACATAGTGTAGCTGAGGCGGAATAAGGGAAACAGCCCGCATTCGCCGAGGCAGATGGAAAACCGCCTAAAAACCATCCACAGACTGGCCGGCTCACCGGACCCCGACACAAATCCGCTGGGCGGATTCGTACCGGGGACCAGGCCCTCCTTCCCGCTCCGGAAAGCGGAAAGCCGCGCGTTAGACCTCTCGGGACGGGGAGGGGGGGGGGGGGGGGCTCCGCCTTTCTTACTTACCAGCCCACCTAATTTCAACATTCGCCTGTAGCACCACATCTCAAATGCTTCTATTCGCTTCCGCTCCGGTTTCCACACAGCCCACGTTTCACTACCATACAATGTTGTGTTCCAGACATTTGCTGTCCTCCTTGCTCCATTCATCATTGGTTATTTTGCTGCCTAGGTAGCAGAATTCCTTAACTTCGTCTACTTCGTGACCATCAATCTCGATGTTAAATTTCTCGCTGTTCTCGTTTCTGCTACTTCTCATTACTTTCGTATTTCTCGATTTAGCCTCAGTCCATATTCTGTACTCATCACACTGTTCATTCCGTTGAGCAGATCACGTAATTCTTCTTGACTTGCTCTCGTGGCAGCAATGTCATCAGTGAATCTTATCATTGACATCCTTTCACCTTGAATATTAATCCCACTCCGGAACGCTTCTTTTACATCCGTCATTGCTTCTTTATTTCTATCACTGCGAAAGACTACATCAGCTCTTACCGACTCAAGTCGGGACTCATCTGACCAGGCCACGGCTTCCCAGACGTCTAGGGTCCAACCGACACGGTCACGAGCCCAGGAGGGACGATGCAGGCGATGTCGGCTGCTAGCAAAGGCACTCGCGTCGGTCGTATGCTGCCATAGCCCACTAACGCCAATTTTCGCCACCCTCTTCCAACAAATACGTTCGTCGTACGTCCCATACAGATTTCTGTGGTTATTTCACGCATTGTTGCTCGTATGCTAGCACTGACAACTCTACGCAAATGCGACTGCTCCCGGTCGGTAAGTGAAGGCCATCAGCCATTGCGTTGTCCGTGATGAGAGGTAATGTCCGACATTTAGGAATGGCAACCTCTTGACACTATAGATTTCGGAATACTGAATTCCCTAACGATTTCCGAAATGGAATGCCCCATGCGTCTTGTTCCAACAACGATGCCGCGTTCAAAGTCTGTTACTTCCCGTCGTGCGGCCATAATGACGTCGGACACCTTTTCGCATGAATCACCAGAGTAGGCTACAAATGACAGCTCCGCCAATGCACTGCCCTTTTACACCTGGTGTACGCGATACTACCGCGGTAAGTACACTACTCGGCATTAAAATTGCTACAACACGAAGATGACGTGCTACAGACGCGAAATTTAACCGACAGGAAAAAGAGCCTGTGACACGCAAATGATTAGCTTTTCAGAGCATTCACACAAGGTTGGCGCCGGTGGCGACACCTACAACGTGTTGACATGAGGAAAGTTGCCAACCGATTTCTCATACACAAGCAGCAGCTGACCGGCGTTGCCTTGTGAAACGTTGTTGTGATGCCTCGTGTAAGGAGGAGAAATGCGTACCATCACGTTTCCGACTTTGATAAAGGTCGGATTCTAGCCAATCGCGATTGCGGTTTATCGTATCACGACATTGCTGCTCGCGTTGGTCGAGATCCAATGACTGTTAGCAGAATATGGAATCGGTGGGTTCAGGAGGGTAATATGGAACACCGTGCTCGACCCCAACGGCCTCGTATCACTAGCAGTCGAAATGACAGGCATCTTATCCGCATGGCTGTAACGGATCGTGCAGACACGTCTCGATCCCTGAGTCAACAGATGCGGACGTGTGCAAGACAACAACCATCTGCACGAACAGTTCGACGACGTTTGCAGCAACATGGACTATCAGCTCGGAGACCATGGCTGCGGTTACCCTTGACGCTGCATCACAGACAGGAGCGCCTGCGATGGTGTACTCGACGACGAACCTGGGTGCACGAATGGCAAAACTTCATTTTTTCCGATGAATCCGGGTTCTGTTTACAACATCATGACGGTCGCATCCGTGTTTGGCAACATCGCGGTGAACGCACATTGGAAGCGTGTATTCGTCATCGCCATACTGGCGTATTACCCGGCGTGATGGTATGGGGTGCCATTGGTTACACGTCTCAGTCACCTCTTGTTCGCATTAACGGCACTTTGAACCGTGGACGTACCATTTCAGATGTGCTACGACCCGTGGCTCTACCCTTTACTCGATCCCTGCGAAACCCTATATTTCAACAGGATAATGCACGACCGCATGTTGCAGGTCCTGTGCGGGCGTTTCTGGATACAGAAAATGTTCGACTGCTGCCCTGGCCAACACATTTTCCAGATCTCTCACCAACTGGAAACGTCTGGTCAATGGTGGCCGAGCAACTGGCTCGTCACAATACGCCAGTCACTACTCTTGATGAACTGTGGTATCGTGTTGAAGCTGCATGGGCAGCTGTACCTGTACACGCCATCCAAGCTTTGTTTCACTCAATGCCTAGGCGTATCAAGGTCGTTATTGCGGCCAGAGGTGGTTGTTCTGGGTACTGATTTCTCAGGATCTATGCACCCAAGCTGCTTGAAAATGTAATCAGATGTCAGTTCTAGTATAATATATTTGTCCAATGAATACCCGTTTATCATCTGCATTTCTTCTTGGTGTAGCAATTTTAATGGCCAGTAGTGTAAATGTGCAGATCGCTATCGCATGACTTTTCTCACCTCAGTGTAATCACTGCATCATCACAAGGGCTTGGCCAGAAGCGAGATGAAGTGGGCACTCCAAATAATCAACGTATAGAAAAAAAAAGTGCGCGTGTCGGGCGAGTCGTGAGCGACTTGTACTAGCCTCGTTTCCGGGACAGAGATTGGCGCAGCAGAAATATTACAGAGCGGTAAGCCGAGGTTCGTTGGGTCATTCCCGGTATGAACGATTCTTTTTTATTTTCAGTTTTCACGTTCTTTACACAGCAAATAAACAGAATTGAACTTATTAATATTTTCATAAAGTTCTTGGTAAGGAAAGGCAAAGGGAAATCTGGGACAGCAAATAAATTTCCAAGAAGTGACTGTACTTCTAGCTTCCAAAAGGACCCTGCAAATAAATTTCCCAGAGGTGATTGTAATTAAAGCATACAGGCGTTTGTATTCCATTAGTTTCATTTCGACGTTCAAGAAGAGTTACACGTAGTTTACTGCAAATTGTGCGTTGGGAGAGAACCTTTGGTTAGTGTATAGGAAGTCTGCTTTCCTAGAAAAACTTTAAAACAACCATTTACTTATAAAAATGCAGCCTTCATAACCTGTGCAAGTTGCCGAGAAACTCCTTGTCCCGTTTTACGATGAGTATAAACCCAGGACGTGCAAATAATAAACTGTGTAGGAACAAAAGGATATAACTTTATATTCAAACTTGTCGTGTTCGTGCCACAATCCTTTCTTGGAAATTTATTTGCTATGCCAAATTTCCTTTTGGATTTCCTTTTCATGTCTTTATGAAAGTATTAATGAATACAACATATTGAGCTTTATTTCTTTTTATTTACGATGTAATTAATTGTAAAAATTTAAGATAAAATTGTTTCCACATACGGACTCGATGCCAGGACCCTCGGATAACTGTCCTGTACTTTTTTTCCGCTGCGCCAACCGCTGTCCGGACATCACACTACTATTAAGGGGAGGTTTACTATCTTTTGGTTCAAAAAATCCATTTTTAATTGCATTTTTGCATCCATAAAAGTGTTTAGAATCCACCCATGAAATGGTTTTTCCGAATACGGAACGAAAATGTTTGTTATTCGTGGTTGAACAAAAAAAAATGCATCTGGCTGAAATCGGCTTTTTTCACACACCAGTTTTTTTATTTCGGAGGACGAGTTATTGTACCCGTGCTTGGGAGGAAACATACAAAATTCAAATGAAAGTTTGAACACCTGTGTTTGGAAGTTAGCCCCCAAGTATTTGCATTCTGGTGCGAAGACTGTGGAGATTGCGACTTTCCTGGCAGTGACCAGCTTCAACGAAGGGTATTCAGCAATTTTGAAGACCGTGACAACGATGGACGTCGCCCTGGTACTCTATTCGACGCAGTTCGCCAAGCATTCGGACGACCACCGGATTCAAGAGGTCGAAAACCGCTCGTCACCGGCCGTACGAGCGGCTGTGGAGCAGCGCAGGATGGCCCAGATCAGGCAGAACGTCCTCTATGAGGAAGAGGAAGGACTAGTTTATGGACCAGGAATAGCAAATTGAACGTACGTTGCATAATATTGCATTTATATGTAGTCAAAACTTCAAACGCGTTTTTCTCAAAATGACGTTATTTTTATCGCTCGTTATGGTAACTTCAAATCTACGGAACTGATTGGCATGATTCTGTTTCCTACGAAGCTTACTAAATTGTCTAGGAGTTGTACCACTTTTATTCCGATCCATCAAATACAAATATTATTACTTGGCCGACGAAGTCGAAAAATCGATGAAAAAAACACTATTTTTTTCAAATGGCCGCCATTTTGTTTCCTATGGTCCAAATAACTTAAGCGAAGTACAACTCCTAAAGAATCTTATATACTTCGCTAACGCCAACTCAATTTTGATTTCAGACGAGCCGGCTGACCTGTGACATACCGCACGTGGTCTACATCGAAATTGTTTCGTTCCGACGGCACTTCCGCCTTTGCTCATCGACATTTCCAGTCAAAAAACTTCCAGTTTGTAGAGGAAATATCAATAAACATTTTGACCAAATTTGACAATGATATCTACAACTCACCCCGAGAAAAAAATTCTCAAAGAACATGTTTTTTTCGGGCCAAAGATAGTAAACCTCCCTTAATAGCTCGCCTCTCCCCATGAGTGCCAAAAATGCTTTCTTTTTTTAAACGAGTGGCCACTGTAGCTCCCACTTCCCTCCCTTTCATTTCTGGCCAAACCCTACACATACCATATGAGGATTAGCTGCCGTCTCCTTGTCGGTTGATGTTCTTTCTCTCACAGCATCTTGCCATGGGAATCACTTTAAGCGGCTGGATGTGGGGACCCAAGGGACATCCACTGTCTTAGACATGTCCCCCGATCGGTCCACTGCTTTGGCGGCCCCAGTGACTGCCCACATTCAGGATGATCCCTCACCCATGGTCGAGTTGGAGGTCGCTTCAAGGTGTGGCATGGGACTGATCGTAGGGCTCGACAGACAGGTTTCAGTCGCCATCTGCGGCAATCCTTCGCCAGTTGCAGTCGTTTGCCCTGTTTCAGTGGAAACCTCCCAGTCTGCAAGGTATAAGCGTTCACAGTGGGTGGTATTACTGATAGTTGAGAGTTCCAATGTTAGGCGTGTGATGGAGCCCCTCAGGGGAATGGCTGCACTCCGCGTGTATACCAGGGGGGCGTGGAGGTCATCTCAGATGTGGAATGGGTCTTCCTAAATACCATGAAAAGCACATGGTGCAGCCAACTGCAGATAATGGCTCATATTCGTACTAATTATGGGTGTCACTTTGGACTGGAACATTCTCTCTGGTTTC
The DNA here is from genome assembly GCF_023898315.1 of Schistocerca nitens. Lineage (NCBI taxonomy): Eukaryota > Metazoa > Arthropoda > Insecta > Orthoptera > Acrididae > Schistocerca > Schistocerca nitens. The sequence goes on along the minus strand of NC_064622.1, from coordinate 134,802,399 downwards.
TGGCAGCTATCTGAAGTGATAAAGACATACAGTCTTGCTTCCAGTCTGTAGATCATTGACAGGAGCTATTGCGGACCTTTAATACAGAGTCGAGTGGAGGGTCTGAATCAGAGGCTTGGACAGTTCAGCGACGTATAGGCTGCAAAAAATGGTTCAAATGGTTCTGAGCACTACGCGACTAAACTTCTGAGGTCATCAGTCGCCTAGAACTTAGAACTAATTAAACCTAACTAACCTAAGGACATCACACACATCCATGCCCGGGGCAGGATTCGAACCTGCGACCGTAGCGGCCCCTCGGTTCCAGACTCTAGCGCCTAGAACCGCACGGCCACTCCGGCCGGCTATAGGCTGCAGATTCCTTAACTTGCGCTATAGGGTGGAGGGGACGGGGTTTGGTTGATCAGAGGTCTATTACACACAGGATCGGCTACACGGGTAGGGTAGCTGTATGGAGTGGGCTGGACGGGTTTTAGGTTAGAAGGTCTCAGTACAAAAAGGTGTTCAGTCTCAAAGAGTGTAGGTCAAACACAAGACGAGGATAGACCTCAGAACCATCAGTATTATACAAACACAGGACGAAGACAGACCTCGGAACTATCAGTATTATACAAACACAGGACGATGATAGACCTCGGAACCATCAGTATTATACAAACACAGCATGAGGATGGACTTCGGAACCATCAGTATTATACAAACAAAGGACGAGGATAGACCTCGGAACCATCAGTATTGTTGTTGTTGTTGTGTTCTTCAGTCCTGAGACTGGTTTGATGCAGCTCTCCATGCTACTCTATCCTGTACAAGCCTCTTCATCTCCCAGTACCTACCGCAACCTACATCCTTCTGAATCTGCTTAGTGTATTCATCTCTTGGTCTCCCTCTACGATTTTTACCCTCCACGCTGCCCTCCAATACTAAATTGGTGATTCCTTGATGCCTCAGAACATGTCCTACCAACCGATCCCTTCTTCTAGTCAAGTTGTGCCACAAACGTCTCTTCTCCCCAATCCTATTCAATAATTCCTCATTAGTTATGTGATCTACCCAACTAATCTACAGCATTCTTCTGTAGCACCACATTTCAAAAGCTTCTATTCTCTTCTTGTCCAAACTATTTATCGTCCATGTTTCACTTCCATACATGGATACACTCCATACAAATACTTTCAGAAGTGACTTCCTGACACTTAAATCTATACTCGACGTTAACAAATTTCTCTTCTTCAGAAACGCTTTCCTTGACATTGCCAGTCTACATTTTACATCCTCTCTACTTCGACCATCATCAGTTATTTTGCACCCCAAATAGCAAAACTCCTTTACTACTTTAAGTGTCTCATTTCCTAATCTAATTCCCTCAGCATCACCCGACTTAATTCGACTACATTCCATTATCCTCGTTTTGCTTTTGTTGATGTTCATCTTATATCCTGTAAGGTGTCAGGCAAATCCAACACCTTCCATGAAAACCCTGACATGATAAGCAAATCCAGTAGTATGTCACATAGCTCCGAATAAATCGTGACATTAAATTAACCAAAGTAAAACGAGTAACGCGTGAGCAAATGGAATACCACAGACTAACACAAGAATGCCTAAATGCATGTCATACCTTCCCACCGTGAGACAGACGCAGTTCCGAGGGGAGAAACGAGAACAGAAGCCGAGAGCAGAACCGTGTTAAGCTGGAAGGCCCTACGATAAGGGACGGACACCCACGTCGGCAGCTAACCGCTGGGACCACCCCCCAGCCCATGTTAAAAGCTAGAGCCCTCCAGAAGAACAGTATAGATCTTACGATAACACAAAAAGTGCTACCCCAGCCGCAAGTTTTAGCGTGAGACTTTTTCGTGTCTCTGTTACGTCAGAACCACCCCCAGCCCATTTTCAAAGATAGAGCAATATAGATCTTACGATAACACTAAAAGGACCACACCAGCTGCAAGTTTTCGCGTGAGACTTTTTCGCGTCTCTGTTACGTTGCAAACTTTAAAAACATTGCCCCACCACGAAAAGTATAACGTTTCTCATTGGATAGACAGAAATTTTGTAGGCAGAGCTTAAGGTTAACATTGAGACCCTGATTGGTCAGATGAAATCACAGCCAGATAGTTTTTTTAAACCAACTTCGGTAAATTGTAGTAAGGAGAAGTTAGGAGAGAGTTGCTTCCGAGACGGCGAGGTGAGCGAAGCTGTGCTGTCCGACGCCCCCTGACGATCACCGACAAGGTAATGAACGCACGCGATGCCGCATAACAGCGCATAAAGCTTCACTCAGAACTGCAGAAGTCTCATCTGTTACACCCCCTTTTTGCGTAATACTAGTGTCGATTGTCAATTACAGCTCATGGTGTTCACATTTGCCACTTGAAGCAAAAATCTGAAACGCGATGATTTTTCTGTTATATAGTTATTGAGAAGCCACATCAGCCACTGTAATTTACGACAAGTTAGATAAGTAATTAAAGATAATTGAGGGTCACTGTCCACCATTTTGATAGTTTTCTCTTTTGTGAAACTTAATTTAAACCTAGATTATAGATGTGATATGGCATAGGTCATCCTTCGATCCATTGTAGAACTTGGAAACCCATTCAGGGAATATTCATTCACATTTTTGTTGAACGCAGTTGGTTTTTACCATCCTGTATTAAAACATTTCCTTTTACCAATAGTGCAATTTATAAACAATGTTTTGTGAGTAGAATAAAATTTCCAATGGTAAACTTAACTGCTTTTTCGACGTTATTTTACCAGCTAACTAAAAATAGGAAAGCCTTGAACCCCTTCCACTAAATTTAGTTAGTATTAAGATTCTTTTACAGGGAGTGCAGTGGAGCTGACGCTGAAATCATTATTATTTGGTTATATCATCGCTAGTCTCACTGAACTCTTCTGAACTCTACATCTCATGTGTGGTCTGGCGTCTCCTTACCAGCAACAGGTCGCAGGTTCAAACTAGTCAATTCCTTAAAAAACACTCTCAGAGCGCCGTTGCGCGAAAGTGGAAGGGAGACACGATATAGAACAAACGGACACCACGGAGAATGTTAGAATCCTCCTTTCAAGACACTATCCATTCCGTTCAACTGCTCTTCCAAGTCCTTTGCTGTCTCTGACAGAATTACAATGTCATCGGCGAACCTCGGTTTTTATTTCTTCTCCATGGATTTTAATACCTACTCCGAATTTGTCTTTTGTTTCCTTCACTGTTTGCTCAGTATACAGATTGAATAACATCGGTGAGAGGCTACAACCCTGTCTCACTCCCTTCCCAATCACTGCTTCCCTTTTATGCCCAACGACTCTTATAACTGCCATCTGTTTTCTGTACAAATTGTAACTAGCCTTTTGCTCCCTGTATTTTACCCCTGCCACCTTCAGAATTTGAAAGAGAGTATTCCAGTCAACATTGTCATAAGCTTTCTCTAAGTCTACAAATGCTAGAAACGTAGGTTTGCCCTTCCTTAATCTAGCTTCTAAGGTGAGTCGTGGGGTCAGTATTGTCACGTGTTCCAACATTTCTGCGGAATCCAAACTGATCTTCCCCGAGGTCGGCTTCTACTAGTTTTTCCATTCTTCTGTAAAGAATTCGCGTTAGTATTTTGCAGCCGTGACTTATTAAACTGATAGTTCGGTAATTTTCACATCTGTCAACACCTGCTTTCTTTGGGATTGGAATTATTATATTCTTCTTGAAGTCTGAGGGTATTTCGCCTGTTTCATACATATTGCTCACCAGATGGTAGAGTTTTATCAGGACTGGCTCTCCCAAGGCCGTCAGTAGTTCCAATGGAATGTTGTCTACTCCAGGGGCCTTGTTTCGACTCAGGTCTTTCAGTGCTCTGTCAAATTCTTCACGCAGTATCGTATCTCCCATTTCATCTTCATCTACATCCTCTTCCATTTCCATAATATTGTCCTCAAGTACATCGCCCTTGTATAGACCTTCTATATACTCCTTCCACCTTTCTGATTTCCCTTCTTTGCTTAGAACTGGGTTTCCATCTGAGCTCTTGATGTTCATGCAAGTGGTTCTCTTATCTCCTAAGGTCTCTTTAATTTTCCTGTAGGCAGTATCTATCATACCCCTAGTGAGATAAGCCTCTACATCCTTACATTTGTCCTCTAGCCCTCCCTGCTTAGCAATTTTGTACTTCCTGTCGATCTGATTTTTGAGACGTTTGTATTCCTTTAAATTCAATATATCTTCTGTTACCCAAGGATTTCTACTAGTCCTCGTCTTTTTACCTACTTGATCCTCTGCTGCCTTCACTACTTCATCCCCATTGCTACCCATTCTTCTTCTACTGTATTTCTTTCCCCAATTCCTGTCAATTGTTCCCTTATCAGTATTATAGTCGTAAATTGTCATAGTTGCGTTGAATAAGAACCAGACCTCCGACAGCTAATAGACAGCAATGAAACTGAAATCATTATAGGTTATTAAAGCTGCCTAAAGGTGGAGAGGTTTTTATTAAAGACCTAACGGTGTTTAGAAAGGATACATGAAATATAGTTGGTGGTGGCGAGTTTGTTGCACTTAGTAGTTTATCTTGTAGTAGAACTTAAATAGAGAGTTGCTGTGAGTTAGAACGGGTACAGGTGATCCATGAATTGGTTGCTTTTATCAACTCCTCCTTCTCACAAGTCTGATGATTTACTTGCTGAAAGGCTGAAAGAAAGCTTAAGGCTCATTCGGACTAGAAACCCTCCTCATACACTTCAAGTAAAAAATATAGTACACCCAATTAGAGGTTTCCAATCAGCTGAAGATTTATTGTTGCAACAGTGCGAATGGATTACATGAAATGATTACGTTTACAGATCAATAGCGCAAGCCATTCTGAGATACCAGGTATTGACCCATTCTGAAGAACCCATATTAGTACGTGGTCTAACCTCGACAGACGGCAACGCAGTTGCTGACTCTGGCATCCCGTCTATCGTACAAGATGGCGAATGTTGTCCTGGGGATACGTTATGTCACGCCTGCTGGACCTGTTCGCGTTGTTCTGTTAGAGTTGTTGGTTGACAATTCACATGAGTCACTTTTCGTCCGATCGTGTCGCACACGTGCTCGGTCAGAGACAAGTCCGGTGATCGTGCTGCCCAGGGAAGTTGCTGCACGTCTTGCACCTCCCATTGAATTTCAATGGCAGTGTGTGACAGAGCGTAATCCTATTGGAACAATACATCACGTTCCTGTTTCAAGAACGGCAAAATAACAGGTCTATCAAAATTCTGCGCGTACCGAGCGCTGGTTAACGTCTTCTCCAGAAACGCCAACGGTGGACGAGAATTGTAGCTTATAGCATCCCAGGCCATAAAGCCAGTGTGTCTTAGACGAATGCACTCTACTAGACAGTGCTCACCAAGTCTACGTCGTACGCGCAAACAACCACCACTTGCATGCAGGCAGCATCTCAAAAATGGTTCAAATGACTCTGAACACTGCTAAGGTCATCAGTCCCCTAGAACTTAGAACTACTTAAACCTAACTAACCTAAGGACAACACACACATCCATGCCAGAGGCAGGATTCGAACCTTGTAACCTCCCCACAAAAATTTAGAACGACAATATTTAAATGACAATGGGAATAGAACCTAGTGTAACCTCCCAGCAATATAAATAATTTATCGACAATGACAATTAAATGAGAAATAGCAATCTGACCCAAATGTAAGCTGCCCACAAAAACGTAAGACAATTCAATGATAATGAAATCTCAATGACAATGAAAACGCAAATAGACCGAAATGTCGATCTTAGGCCCTGTGCAACTTTGAATTTAAGTGAAACTTTTCTTTAAGGAAATGCATGGGAAACTTTCTTTCAATTCAAATGATTGTTTTCTTAAAAAATTGCTTTGAAAACAAAATTATTATTGGGGCGATTCTTGAACAAATTAGTTACAATTAAGATACATTACATTCTCAGATGTGCGCAATGCTGCTTCATTACCTTATTTAAAAAATATACCTCGTCCTGAATCTTGACCAGAGAGCCCGCCGACTCCACACACACAACTGCGACTGTCTCTCGCGCGCTACTAGCACTGACTGAGTGCAACTAGCAACTGCCACTACTGACTCCCTACATGCAACTGAACTCTCGCGCGGTCAAGCGCAGACTAGCAACGATAAATAACTCTCTGGTCAGAGATTCTGTCATGCCTCGCCATCGCTGCTACTGAATACGTACGTGTTTCAACCTGCGACCGTAGCGGTCGCGCGGTTCCAGACTGTAGCGCCTAGACCCGCTCGGCCACTCCGGCCGGCTAGGCAGCATCTGCCTCACCGCTGAAGATCACGGCGCGACTTTCCATCTCCAAGTGTTCTGGCGGCACAAGTAGTATTGTGACGTCGATAGTGTGGCATGAGTGGAAGACGGGCTAGAGGTGAGCATGTGCGTAGTCGCGCTGCTAACAAACGGTTCGTAACACTTCGTGTTGACATGCGTCCGGGCTCACAAGACCTGCCACTGCGGGCCTTAAATATGACGATCCTGTCGGACGTTTGTGCTGCTTGGATGTCCAGAACCTCGTCTACGGGTGTGAGAATATTCATGTGACAACTGGTACCAGCATCGTTGCACAACTGACGCAACACATCCAACTTGTGCGGCAATTCTCCGAAAGGGCCGTCCCACTACGCAGAAGGTCACAATTTGACCACTTTCAAATTCACTCATTAGGATGTAGGAAGCACGAGTGCGACTTCGTGGCATGGTTTCCTTCTTGCTTCACACGTTTTGCACCACACTGAACCTTCTGGCTGTGAGCATTCCCTATTAAATGGTACATACAGATGGCGCTCTGGTAGTTATGCAACTGCGCTGTTGGCTGACGACGTTGAAACAATTATCAGTACATTTACCATCCCTCAGGTGACATATGAGGTCAACGGATCAAAATAGACGTCGTCTTTCCAGAGTATTATTTTTTCTTTCGACGGTGCAGAACAGAGGCGTTCTCTGGAACCACGACTTAACCACTACAACTTTGCTTCCGCCGTTTTGCAGTAGACGGCATTAGTGGAAACTAGTGGCGCAAGTCGTAGGTCGTGGCATACAGTAAGTTTAGTCATTCGAGAATGTAACTCCATAAAAATATTAGTCGATTTTTGATTGCATCTTAAAGTTATTCTCGGCAGTGTTGTATCCGCGGACCCAACCGAATAGCGAGCGCGCCCTGCCGTCGCATCGCTTGCCACAGTTTCCCGTCGCGACCGCCGGCGGCGCATGGCGTTGCCGCCGACAGAAGACGTCGCGCCATTGCTGAGCTGGGGCTTACAGCGCCCTCTGGCTACACGATATAATAGGAGCGCTGGCCCCGAGTCAGCGAGTCTTGCAGACAGCTCGTTGCAGTCGTCAGTGCTGTCGTAAGTTGTCTGGTTAGCTAGCTCGCTGTGTGATTCAGTATTGTATAACGACTTAGGCCACGAATCAGCAATATTCTTTCGACACTAATTGGTTCCAGTTACTGTATCTACGGTACACTCTTCGCTGTCAATAAAGCTAAGTAACTGTTTTATACTATCTGGCGCTTATTTGTCACTAATCGTTTTCCTACCACCAGATTTTAGTCACAACCTAGTCACGTCCCACTCCATATCCAAGTTATGGTTGCCACGCCCGGGCAGCCATAAAAGGCTGGATATGTGATCTTACGAGCCCAATTCTCGTCATCTGCGGGAGTTTTTAATTTTCTGCTTTGATATGAAGAAATCTGCGGCTGAGGCTCATAAAAAGCTGGGTAAGACCTATGATGAGACGCCTGTTAGTGACAGAAACTGCCGGCCGCGGTGGTCTTGAGGTTCTAGGCGCTGGAGTCCGGAACCGCGGGACTGCTACGGTCGCAGGTTCGATGTGTGTGATGTCCTTAGGTTAGTTAGGTTTAAGTAGTTCTAAGTTCTAGGGGACTGATGACCTAAGATGTTAAGTCCCATAGTGCTCAGAGCCATTTGAACCATTTTTTTGACAGAAACTTTGCAGAAAATGGTTTCCATGCTTCAAGAACGGTGATTTTGTCGTTGAAGTCCGGCATGGTTGTGAAAGAGAGAAAGCTTTCGATGTACTGCAACCGACGGGAACGATCACAGGAGATCGTTATCGAAAGCAATTGATGTGTTTGAGCCGATCACTCAAAGACAAACGGCTATAATACAGCGACAGACACGAAAAGGTGATTTTTCAGCATGACACTGCTCCACACCATGCCGCAAAACCCGCCAAAACATACCTGGAAACGTTGAAATAGGAAGTCCTACCCCAGCCGCCGTATTGTGCAGACTTTGTTCGCTTTGACTACCAAATTTTTAGTTCAATGGCTCACGACCTGGCTGCCCAATGCTTCCTGTTATATGAGCAATTGGAAAATTGGATCGATGCATGGATCTTCTCGAAAGACACCCAGCCGGCCGGGGTGACCGAGCGGTTCTAGGCGCTACAGTTTGGAACCGCGCGTCCGCTACGCTCGCAGGTGCGAATCCTGCCTCGGGCATGGATGTGCGTGATGTCCCTAGGTTATTTAGGTTTAAGTGGTTCTAAGTTCTAGGGGACTGATGACCTCAAAAGTTAAGTCCCATAGTGCTCCGAGCCATTTGAACCATATTTGAAAGACACCCAGTTCTTCCGCCGCGGGATTCCTATGCTGCCCGAAAGATGGAAGAAAGTAGTGGCCAGCGATGGCCAATACTTTGAAACGTAAATTTTTTGTAAGATGCTCACAATAAAGCCTCGAACTTTGAGAAAAAACGGCGGAAACAAAGTTGTAGCCCCAGTATAAGGATACTGAAATCGAGATACGGAGCATCAAACATTTTATATAGTCTGTTAATTCATTTCAAACTCTCGTAGATGGATTAAACTCCATTGAAGTAAAAACGAAGTACTGTGGTTTCATAATATGTGATGCGATGGAATAACAGTAAGAATTACTGAATGATTTGGACGTCAGTTAACTCGTTGTTCCAGAGGACGCCTCAGTTGTAGTTGGTGACGATTTAAATCTATCCTCGATATGTTATACACTGGTTGCTGGATATCTCCCCAACTGTGATCATTTGGATGGTTATGGGCAGGACCCTTCAACCAGCTCGGGACTCTGATTATCTAAAGCGCCAACTGGACGTAATATGGTACAATATCCTTCTGCTGGAATCCAACAACTCGATCAATCAACGCCGAGCCGAATAACTGCTTGCATAAGAGCCAGAGGCGCAGGCGCACCAACGTTTTATTGACTTGCTCAGTTTGTGTAGCTCTTTCTGTTGAATAAATCATCTAATTTTCCTAAAATTGTAATCATTTGCTTTTCTGTACATATATCGACTTCCGTTCCATTCGGAGAATTCCCTCGTGGTGTGTGGCTTTTTTTTTTTTTTTAAGTGTACTCGGAAAGTATCTCAGGAGAAACTCCAAAATTTTGACAGTGATGTTCGAGTTCCTACTAAATGTCGAAAGTGAAGAAACAGTGGTACAATCTTGGCTCTGATATGTGCAGCCTTGTACGTGCCTTGAGGAAATTCAACAAGTTGGATCTCAGTAGGCAGATGCTCGTGCAAATCGTCTAGAGACGGAGTGTTTTCCCATCAGAAGAAAGTGACTATAAGCCAGACAAAAAAAATGAAGCACCTGGAAGATATGTTCAGACGTCAGTGTACCTTCGTACATGTAGATACTATCAGTGGGTATGTAAATGACCAGTCTCAGTTCTCTGTGCGAGGTAAAACACCCACCAGAGCACGTTAGTGTTGGTCGTGTTTAGTGTCGTTAACAGGCTCGGTAGGTATGTAAATGGCGTGAACAGCGCCAGCAGTCAAGTGTGTACAAGGAAGCAGCAACGCCAGAAGGCAGTATCGATTTGCAGAATGACCTGCAGAGGATTGATGAATGGTGCAGGCTCTGATAGTTGACCCTGGACGTAAATAAATCTAACCTATTACGCATTCATAGGCAAAGAGAAACCCAGTGCCTTACAACTAGACAGTCGATGGTAAACTGCTGGGAACAGTATCTACCGTAAAATATCTACGAGCAACTTAAAGAGCGTCCTTAAGTGGACTGAGTACGTGAAACAGACAGCAGGAAAAGCAGATGCCACACAGATACACTATGTGATCAACAGTATCCGGACACCCCCAAAAACATACGTTTTTCATATTAGGAGTATTGCGCCGCCACCTACTGCCAGGTACTCCATATCAGCGACCTCAGTAGCCATTAGACATCGTGAGAGAGCAGAATGGGGCGCTCCGCGGAACTCACGGACTTCGAACGTAGTGAAGTGAATGGGTGTCACTTATGTCATACGTCTGTATGTCGGATTGCCACACTCCTAAACATCACTAGGTCCACTGTTTCCGATGTGCCAGCGAAGTGGAAACGTGAAGGGACACATACAGCACAAAATCGTACAGGCCGACCTCGTTCGTTGACTGACAGAGACCGCAGGTAGTTGAAGAGGGTCGTAATGTGTAATGGGCAGATATTTATCCAGACCATCACACAGAAATTCCAAACTGCATCAGGATCCACTGCAAGGCAGTTAGGCGGGAGGTGAGAAAACTTGGAGTTCACGGTCGAAGACTGCTAACATGCCAAACATCACGCCGGTAAATGCCAAACGACGCTTCGCTTGGTGTAAGGAGCGTAAACATTGGACGATTGAACAGTGGAAAAACGTTCTGTGGAGTGACGAATCACGGTACACAACGTGGCGATCCGATGGCAGGGTGTCGGTGTGGCGAATGCCCGGTGAACGTCATCTGTCAACCTGTGTAGTGTCAACAGTAAAATTCGGAGGCGGTGTTGTTATGGCGTGGTCGTGGTTTTCATGGAGGGGGCTTGCACCCCTTGTTGTTTTGCGTGACACTATCACAGCACAGGCCTGTATTGATGTTTTAAGCACCTTCTTGCTTCCCACTGTTGAAGAGCAATTCGGGGATGGCAGTTGCATCTTTCAACACGATCGAGCACCTGTTCATAATACACGGCCTGTGGCGTAGTGGTTACACGACAATAACATACCTGTAATGGACAGGCCTGCACAGAGTCCTGATCTGAATCATATAAAACACCTTTGGGATGTTTTGGAACGCCGATTTTGTGCCAGGCCTCACCGACCGACTTCTATACCTCTCCTCAGTGCAGCACTCCGTGAAGAATGGGCTGCGATTCCCCAGGCAACCTTCCAGCACCTGACTGAACGTATGCCTGCGAGAGTGGAAGCTGTCATCAAGGCTAAGGGTGGGCCAACACCACATTGAGTTCCACCATTACCGATGGAGGGCGCCACGAACTTGGAGAGGTTTCAACTCGTCCACGAAGGAAGTGTCTTACAAGACGTTTGTTCGAGGGGTTATGAGTACTGTTCATCACACTGGGACCATTATAAGGAAGGACCGATAGAAGAGATAGAGAAGATCCAACGAAGAGAGGCGCGTTTCGACACTGGCTCGTTGCGCCGGCACGAGAGCGTTGCAGAGATGCTCAACAAACTCTAGTGGCAGACGTTACAAGAGAGGCGTTGTCCATCAAGGAGAGGTCTGCTATTGAAATTTAGAGTAAGCGCTCTCCGGGAAAAGTCGGACAACATATTGCTTCCTACCTCACAAAATGTCCACGGCGACAAAATCCGAGAAATTACAGCTAATACAGAGGCTTACCGAAAGTCATTCTTCCAGAGCGCCATCCGCGAGAGGAACACGCAGAGAGGGGGAGAGGGGAAGGGGAGCGGGAAGGAATCAGCTAGTGGGTACAAGAAGTATCTCCCGCCACACACCGACACGTGGCTTGCGGAGTATGATTTAGAGGTACACTACTGGACATTAAAATTGGTACATCATGAAGATGACGTGCTACACACGCGAAATTTAACCGACAGGAACAAGATGCTGTGATATGCAAAAGATTAGCTTTTCAGAGCATTCACACAAGGTTGGTGCCGCTGGTGACACCTAAAACGTACTGACATGAGGAAAGTTTCCAACCGATTTCTCAAACAGCAGTTGATCGGCGTTGCCTGGTGAAACGTTGTTGTGATGCCTCGTGTAAGGAGGAGAAATGCGTACCATCACGTTTCCGATTTTGATAATGGTCGGATTCTAGCCTATCGTGATTGCGGTTGATCGTATCGCGACATTGCTGCTCGCGTTGGTCGAGATCCAATGACTTAGCAGAATATGGAATCGGTGGGTTCAGGAGGGTAATGCAGAACGGCGTGCTGGATCCCAACGGCCTCCCAGGCATCTTATCCCCATGGCTGCAACGGATCGTGCAGCCACGTCTCGATCCCTGAGTCAACAGATGGGGACGTTTGCAAGACAACAACCATCTGCACGAACAGTACGATGACGTTTGCTGCAGCACTGACTATCAGCGCGGAGACCATGGCTGCGGTTACCCTTGACGCTGCATCACAGACAGGAGCGCCTGGGTTGGTGTACTCAACAACCAACCTGGGTGCACGAATGGCAAAACGTCATTTTTTCGGATGAATCCAAGTTCTGTTTACAACATCATGATGGTCACATCCGTGTTTGGTGACATCGCGGTGAACGCGTGGAAGCTTACATTCGTCATCGCCATACTGGCGAATCACCCTGCGTGTTGGTATGGGGTGCAATTGGTTACACGTCTCGGTCACCTCTTGTTCGCATTCAGGGCACTTTGAACAGTGGACGTTACATTTCAGATGTGTTGTGACCCGTGGCTCTATCCTTAATTCGATCCCTGCGAAACCCTATATGTCAGCAGGATAATGCACGACCGCATGTTGCAGGTCCTGTACGGGCCTTTCTGGATACAGAAAATGTTCGACTGCTGCCCCGGCCAGCACTTTCTCCAGATCTCTCACCAATTGAAAATGTCTGGTCAATGGTGGCCGAGCAACTGGCTCGTCACAATACGCCAGTCACTACTCTTGATGAACTATGGTATCGTGTTGAAGCTGCCTGGGCAGCTGTACCTGTCCACGCCATCCAAGCTCTGTTTGACTCAATGCCCAGGCGTATCAAGGCAGTTATTACGACCAGAAATGGTTGTTCTGAGTACTGGTCTCTCAGGATCTATGCACCCAAAGTGCGTGAAAATGTAATCACATGTTAGTTCTAGTAAAATATATCAGTCCAATGAATACCCGTTTATCATCTGCATTTCTTCTTGGTGTAGCAATTTAATGACCAGTAGTGTAGATGTGATCACAGTGAAGGGCATGGAGTTGCCAGGTACTCGTGTGAAACAGCGTTATCAGCACCAGACAGAGTTCGAATGGTGTCTCATCGAGAGTCTCAATTTGGCCCACTTGTTGACACTCGTGCAATATCCAGATTGGTAGGACATTCGGATGTGACAGAGGTCCGATATTGGACGGTATGGGAACGTGAGGGTATCCATACTTGTTGTGAAGGCTTCAGTCGACCGCGTCTAACAACACAAGGGAGGATCGGCGTATTGTGCACCAGGTATATTGCAACCTCCTCACGTCTGAGCCTGACACCAGAAAACAAGTAACGGGCTCCCTGAAACTTTCTCTGTCATCCGGCAGCGTTGGTTGAAGAATAATTACAGCCTGACTAGGGACTTACCGTCTCACTAATAATCTGCAGTTAACACCACAACACAAATACAGGATGTTTCAAAAAGGACTTTACAACTTTAAAAATTCATATAAATGTATTGAAAGAAGATAGAGAGTTGGATTTAGTGTTATTTTGTAGGGAAGCACATCAAGTTTTTTTTTTTTTTTACCTTAAAGTAAATATGTTGTATGTGGTGTCCGTTGGTTATCCTGCACACATTCCATTGGAACTCAATTTCTTCCCAACTCGCTATAATATTGCAGGTGTAACTTGCTCAGTGGCGGCGTAAATTCTTGCTCTAAGTTCAAATGGTTCAAATGGCTCTGAGCACTATGGGACTTAACGTCTGAGGTCATCAGTCCCCTAGAACTTGGAACTACTTAAGCCTAACTAACCTAAGGACAGCACACCCAACCATGCCCGAGGCATTGATTCGAATCTGCGACTGTAGCAGTCGCGCGGTTCCGAACTGAAGCGCTACAACCGCGCGGCCACAACGGCCGGCTACTGCTGGTGTCATGGTGCGGGGAGCCATGAGGTATGACTTCAGGTTAAGTCTGGTAATGGTTGACGAAACTCTGATGGCACAACGGTGTGTCAAGCACATCCTGCATCTTCGAACCTATCCTCTCATACGACAGTATCAGGGTGCCACTTTTGAACAAGAAAATGCTCGGGTCTTTATGAATTGTCTGCATGATGCTGACGTACTTCTGTGGGCAGCAAGTTCCTCAGATCTGTCCCCGATTCAACAATTTTGGAACCAGCTCGGTCGCCAACTCCATGTTAATGCCAGTTTTCAGGACATCAAGGACTGGTTACAACAGTCGTGGGCGAGTTTGCCCCAGGAGAGAATGCATAGGCTTTATGGCACCCTTCTCAGCTGAATCAGCATATGTATCCAAGTCGAAGGGAGGGGGGGGGACATCTGGGGAGAAGCATCATTATACCGATAAGTAGGCTCCTAGTGCCAACTTGACTCGATTTTCTAATCACTGTACTAATATCACATAACCTCCCGAATGAGATTTTCACTCTGCAGTGGAGTATGCGCTGATATGAAACTGATGTAAGTAAAGCCGTGGGGACGGGGCGTGAGTCGTGCTTGGGTAGCTCAGCTGATAGAGCACTTGCCCGTAAAAGGCAAAGGTCCCGAGTTCGAGTCTCGGTCCGGCACACAGCTTTAATCTGCCAGGAAGTTTCAGTTTATGGTCTATCGGCAGCTGATTGGCCTCCACGGGTACACTTCTGCGAATGGTTCATCCAACAATGTGTCAATCCTCATTTCAGTGCATATGTTCTCTTTACGGATGAGGCTTCAGTCCAGCGTAGCCGGCCGAAGTGGCCGTGCGGTTAAAGGCGCTGCAGTCTGGAACCGCAAGACCGCTACGGTCGCAGGTTCGAATCCTGCCTCGGGCATGGATGTTTGTGATGTCCTTAGGTTAGTTAGGTTTAACTAGTTCTAAGTTCTAGGGGACTAATGACCTCAGAAGTTGAGTCCCATAGTGCTCAGAGCCATTTGAACCATTCCAGCGTGATCAAATTGTAAATTTTCACAATCAGCATGTGTGGGCTGACGAGAATCCGCACGCAATTGTGGAATCACGTCATCAAAACAGATTTTCTGTCAACGTTTGGGCCGGCATTGTTGGTGATGTCTTGATTGGGCCCCATGTTCTTCCATCTACGCTCAATGGAGCACGTTATCATGATTTCATACGGGATACTCTACCTGTGCTGCTAGAACATGTGCCTTTACAAGTACGACACAACATGTGGTTCATGCACGATAGAGCCCCTGCACATTTCAGTCGAAGTGTTCGTACGCTTCTCAACAACAGATTCGGTGACCGATGGATTGGTAGAGGCGAACCAATTCCATGGCCTCCACGCTCTCCTGACTTCAACCCTCTTGACTTTCATTTATGGGGGCATTTGAAAGCTCTTGTCTACGCAGCCCCGGTACCAAATGTAGAGACTCTTCGTGCTCGTATTGTGGACGGCTGTAATACAATACGCCATTCTCCAGGGCTGCATCAGCGCATCAGGGATTCCATGCGACGGAGGGTGGATGCATGTATCCTCGCTAACGGAGGACATTTTGAACATTTCCTGTAACAAAGTGTTTGAAGTCACGCTGGTACGTTTCTGTTGCTGCGTGTTTCCATTCCATGATTAATGTGATTTGAAGACAAGTAATAAAATGAGGTCTAACCTGGAAAGTAAGCGTTTCCGGACACATGTCCACATAACATATTTTCTTTCTTTGTGTGTGAGGAATGTTTCCTGAAAGTTTGGCCGTACCTTTTTGTAACACCCTGTGTGAAGTCTCATTGTGTTTTCTCCTTCCATTCTGTGCGCTTCACGATTGTATAACTAATATTAGCTTGTTGTTTCGAGTGTCTGTTGCGTGGCCCTTATTACGGAATGGAACGATGTGCACCTTGTTTTCTTTTTCACGGTGCACTTTGTATTTTGAGCGACTCACGATGTAATCTCCGACTTGTAGTTTCGAGTGTTTGTTGCGTGGCCCTTATTACGGAATGGAACGATGTGCCCCATTTTTTTCACGGTGCACTTTGTATTTTGAGCGACTCGCGATGTAATCTCCGACATCAGTGCCGATATCCCTGTAAAATTTGAGGAAAGATAGCAAATCAGATTTATTGGCATAATTTGACTAGTGACTCTGTCGGCAGGAGCGCGTGCGGACGGACGACGCTTCGTCGTTCCTCACTCGGCGGCTTGACGCGCGGACAAAGGACGGGTGCGCGCCGCTGACGGTGTACAATGCCGGCAGGCGCAGTGCGCATGCGCGGGCTGAGGCGCGACGCCCACAATGGCGCTGCGGCGCTCTCTTGTTTCCGAAATTGCAGCCATTCACGTCAATTTCGTTCATTAGCACATTTTAGAGATGGCGGCCGGTCACCGGCGCTCCCACGCAGGGCGCTGAACTGCCCCTCATTAGTGAGAACAAAAGCGAAGCGCGGCCGCACCGACACCCCTCTGCGCCGACAGCCGCGGCGGCAGCACAATGACACCCGCCGGCCGGGTCCTAGCCCGTGTTTGCCCGACACCACCATTGTAACGACACACGGGCCAACGTGCTTCTTTGTATACGGTGTTTCGTGACACACTGTAAAAGTTGCAGAAGGCGATAGTAAGAACAATTTCCCGTAATTTCGTTCGTACACCAGTGATTCGCCCGAGCTAATCACTGCACATGTGCGCAACGGACAAAAGATTTGGCACGCCCCCGGAAGAAATCTCGCTAATACCTTGTAACACCGCGTCTAGCCTAGCTTCTGTTCGACGAGGCAGGAAATTCAAAAGTTCTTCTGGTATGTCATATCTAGCTGAAATATTTTTTGATCATTATCTCCCTCAGAGCTGTCAAAGTGTGCTGAAGTTCTAACGGGTATTAATGTCGATTCTCGTACAACGTAGTCAGTCGTACACCTTACGAATCTACGAGGCGTGTGAGAAAAGTAACGAGGCAGATTTTTTATCAGCCAAAGCTTTCATTTTATTTTATGTATTTATTTATTTATTTATTTCAAACGATAATATTGAGGCCAGAGTTGTTCCATTCATACACCGACGGAATCGTTGTTCGCAAAATTGGTAGTAGTGTTCAGAGGCTTCAAGTGGTAAGGTCTTCAACGTATCGGTGACATTCTTTGAATGTTCTCCAGAGTCCCAAAATTAATTCCTTTTAAAGAATTTTTCAACTTCGGGAAAAGAAAAAGTCACAGGGACCCAGATCAGGTGAATAGTGGGGCTGTGGAGCAACATTTACATCTACATCTACATACATACTCAGCAATCCACCATACGGTGCGTGCCGGAGGGTACCTCGTACCACAACTAGCATCTTCTCTCCCTGTTCCACTCCCAAACAGAACGAGGGAAAAATGACTGCCTATATCCCTCTGTACGAGTCCTAATCTCTCTTATCTTATCTTTGTGGTCCTTCCACGAAATGTTAAGTTGTCGGCAGTAAAATTGTACTGCAGTCAGCCTCAAATGCTGGTTCTTTAAATTTCCTCAGTAGCGATTTACGAAAAGAACGCCTCCTTTCCTCTAGAGACTCCCAACCGAGTTCCTGAAGCATTTCCGTAACACTCGCGTGATGATCAAACCTACCAGTAACAAATCTAGCAGCCCGCCTCTGAATTGCTTCTATGTCCTCCCTCAATCCGACCTGATAGGGATCCCAAACGCTCGAGCAGTACTCAAGAATAGGTCGTATTAGCGTTTTATAAGCGGTCTCCTTTACAAATGAACCACATCCT
Source organism: Schistocerca nitens (assembly GCF_023898315.1). Lineage (NCBI taxonomy): Eukaryota > Metazoa > Arthropoda > Insecta > Orthoptera > Acrididae > Schistocerca > Schistocerca nitens. The sequence continues at coordinate 134,784,512 of NC_064622.1, read as the reverse complement.
TCCCAAAATTCTACCAACGAACCGAAGACGACTATCCGCCTTCCCCACAACTGCCATTACATGCTTGCCCAACTCATATCGCTCTGCAATGTTACGCCCAAATATTTAATCGACGTGACTGTATCAAGCGTTACACTACTAATGGAGTATTCAAACATTACGGGATTCTTTTTCCTATTCATCTGCATTAATTTACATTTATCTATATTTAGAGTTAGCTGCCATTCTTTACACCAAACACAAATCCTGTCCAAGTCATCATGTATCCTCCTACAGTCATTCAACGACACCTTCCCGTACACCACAGCATCATCAGCAAATAGCCGCACATTGCTATCCACCCTACCCAAAATATCATTCATGCAGATAGAAAACAACAGCGGACCTACCACACTTTCCTGGGGCACTCCAGATGATACCCTCACCTCCGATGAACACTCATCATCGAGGACAACGTACTGGGTTCTATTACTTAAGAAGTCTTCGAGCCACTCACATACTTGGGAACCAATCCCATATGCTCGTACCTTAGTTAGGAGTCTGCAGTGGGGCACCGAGTCAAATGCTTTCCGGAAGTCAAGGAATATGGCATCCGTCTGATACCCTTCATCCATGGTTCGCAACATACCATGTAAAAAAAGGGCGAGTTGCGTTTCGCAGGAGCGATGCTTTCTAAAGCCGTGCTGATGCATGGACAGAAACTTCTCTGTCTCAAGGAAATTCATTATACTCGAACTGAGAATATGTTCGAGAATCCTGCAACAAACCGATGTTAAGGATATTGGTATGTAATTTTGAGGATCCGTCCTTCTACCCTTCTTATATACAGGCGTCACCTGCGCTTTTTTCCAGTCGCTCGGGACTTTACGTTCGGCAAGAGATTCGCGATAAATGCAAGCTAAGTAAGGAGCCAATGCAGTAGAGTACTCTCTGTAAAATTGTCTTTTCAGGCCAAAGCTTCTGTGATGGTTCAAATGCTCTGCGCACTATAGGACTTAACATCTGAGGCCATCAGTCCCCTAGAACTTAGAACTACTTAAGCCTAACTAACCTAAGGACGTCACACACATAAATGCCCGAGTTAGGATTCGAACCTGCGACCGTAGCGGTCGCGCGATCAAGACTGAAGCGCCTAGAACCCCTCGGCCACACCGGCCAGCAAGCTTCTGTGATGGAAGTGCATGTAACAGGGGGTGTTGCCATGATACAGTATCCACTTGTCTGCAGTGTCCACACCCACTCGATTCGCCCTGTCAGGGACACCTTTGTGAAACACTTGACTTACTGTTTGTCCTACAGGAACAAATTCAGAGGTTTATACCAAACAAATTAACAAACGACGCAGCTGATCGTCCTTGGTACACAAAACGGGTTAGAACACTGTTGCAGAAACAACGAAACAAACATGCCAAATTTAAACAGACGAAAAATTCCTAAGATTGGCGATCTTTTACAGAAGGTCGAAATTTAGCGAGAACTTCGCTGCGAGATGCTTATAACAGTTTCCAGAACGAAACTTTGTCCCGAAACCAGGCAGAAAATCCAAAGAGAGTCTGGTCGTATGTGAAGTGTGTTAGAGGCAAGAAACAACAATGCCTTCTCTGCGCGATAGAAATGGAGATACTATGGAAGACAGTGCTGCCAAAGCAGCCTTCCGAAATGCCTTCACAAAAGAAGACGAAGTAAATATTCCAGAATTCGAATCGAGAACAGCTGCCAACATGAGTAACGTAGAAGTAAATATCCTCGGAGTAGTGAAGCAACTTAAAGCACACCGTCTTCAGGCCACAAGTGGCCCATCGGGACCGTCCGACCGCCGTGTCATCCTCAGTTGAGGATGCGGATAGGAGGGGCGTGTGGTCAGCACACCGCTCTCCCGGTCGTTATGACGGCTTTCTTTGACCGGAGCCGCTACTATTCGGTCGAATAGCTCCTCAATTGGCATCACGAGGCGGAGTGCACCCCGAAAAATGGCAACAGCGCATGGCGGCTGGATGGTCACCCATCCAAGTGCCAGCCACGCCCGACAGCGCTTAACTTCGGTGATCTCACGGGAACCGGTGCATCCACTGCGGCAAGGCCGTGAAGCAAGTTAGATCACTTAATAAAAGTAAGTCTTCTGCTCGAGACTGTATATCAATTAGGTTCCTCTCGGAGTATGCTGATGCATTAGCTCCATACTTAACAATCATACACAAGCGTTCGCTCGACGAAAGATCCGTACCTAAATACTGGAAAGTTGCACGGGCCACAACAATAATCAAGAAAGATGTTAGTAGTAATACACTAAATTACAGGCCCATATCGTTAACGTCGATATGCAGCAGGATTTTTGAACATATATTGTGTTCGAACATTATGAATTACCTCGAAGAAAACGGTCTATTGACACACAGTTAACATGGATTTAGAAAACATCGTTCCTGTGAAACACAACTAGCTCTTTATTCACATGAAGCGTCGAGTGCTATTGACAAGGGATTTCAGATCGATTCCGTATTTCTGGATTTCCGGAAGGCTTTTGACACTATACCACACAAGCGGCTCTTAGTGAAATTACGTGCTTATGGAATATGTCTCAGTTATGTGATTGGATTTGTGATTTCCTGTCAGAGAGGTCACAGTTCGTAGTAATTGACGCAAAGTCATCGAGTAAAACAGAAGTGATTTCTGGCGTTCCCCAAGGTAGTGTTATAGGCCCTTTGCTGTTCCTTATCCATATAAACGATTTGGAGACAATCTGAGCAGCCGTCTTAGGTTGTTTGCAGACGACTCTGTAGTTTATCGACTAATAAAGTCATCAGAAGATTAAAAAAAATGCTAAACGATTTAGAAACAACTTAAATTGGAAGGAACACATAGAAAATGTTGTGGGGAAGGCTAAGCAAAGACTGCGTTTTATTGGCAGGACACTTAGAAAATGTAACAGACCTACTGTAATATTTCTACTGGAATGTGCTATGCTGAAATCGGGTGCTAATAGTAGAATAAAAGCGGGTTAAAAGCCGTGAGCTGTCTGGGGAGGTTAACCGTGCGTTTACTGGGCAACTGTTTCAGCAGGTAACTAGTCTAGGTCTACCACATTACCAATCAGACTAACATTGATTATAATCTTTTACAGTCATACAACAACCGGTAATATATATTTATAAAAAAGGAGAATTTAAATAAAAAGAAAGAAATCAGTTTATATTTGGAAATTTATTTTTAAGATTGGTCATTGAAATTTCAGCATATTATACGTGAGTTATAACTGAGCTGGTGCCTTATTTACGATTGTGAAAATGTGAGATTGGAATCTTACGGAACACATAAAATATGGAGCCAAGATTGGGAGACTGGATACAACACTGCATTCATAAAACAACACACAAAGAACATTGAAACACATGCAAGAGAAAGTTAACCACAACGAACAGATTCAAATTTTCAGTCAAAGAAATTACGTTCGTAGCACAATCCTGTCCGTCATGTAATTACCACACACTGGTATACTAAATTCATATTAACTCTTTGTGAAATCTTCCCAAGAAGAATAGCTGAGGGCTACTTTGATGATTACGCCACATGCTTCACGTGGTCAACTTGGTTTACAGAAAGCGTACAACTCCACAATAATTTTGATAATTAAAATAAATTCGATCGAAAAGCAAATTACAAAAGAAAAACCTCGAACTGGTTATTAACGTCTTACTGTTAACCTGACGGGTCAAACAGTTATATAAGCACGTGGTACTGGTCTCGCAAAGTACATCCCACGTGGGTTGAACATAAAGAAAAGTTGCAATATTGAAAATATTGTTAAGACGAGACGTTATAATCACACAAGCATTCGCATTTAAGATTGATCTTAGAGTTACTGACCAACACGTGGTTCCACTTTACTCATAAAGTAATGACAAAGCAACTACCGCAAAATAATCTGAACTTGACACGAGAATTACACTACGCTGCAATTTAAGATAACCTTAGATATTTTAGAGCTAAACCCGAAATAAAATGATTAAATTCTCAGTTAGGCTGAACTTAACAAATCCATTGTCCTACGGACTTAGCAGACACGCGCTTAGCCGGAGATCTTACCATTTCAGACGCTCGCCACCGCCAGACTGCAACTGCCTACTACCAGACTGCAACTCTGCTACCACCAGACTGCAACTGCCTACTACCCAGCGTGCTCCTGAGAGTCGCTCACAAAGACAAACGGAAGGGGCCAGAGGGGCAGCTTCCTATACCAACATGACAAGGGACGGACCGGACCATACTAAGAATAGAAACCTCTTTGCTTTTAGGAACCGTAGCTACCTGTTCCAACGTTGGTCCTACTGTTCTCTAGCAGACAGCCTTGTCTGCTACCCTCAAGCATGCAACTACAAACACATTTGATCATTCATCCTCTCACACAGAAGGGAAGGGGGATGACAGTATCTTATCATATACAGTATATAAAAGAAAGCGGATGTAGGTTCCGTGTGAGACTGTGTGACATGAATTACATATAAGAATTACATATAAACTGTGTTTTAAAGTGTAGTAGTGTGACAGATCGTTCTTGTTTACGTGTAAAAGTAACACGTTCCACTACTCAGTCTCCTCCCAGATAGAAACGCCACAGTAAATTTAGAAGAGGAATTTACTCCATAAATGACATCAGATTTAAGAAGTCAAACATGAAAGGAATCCAACAGAGACCTTTCACTACTAAGGAGACTGCCTACACTACGGTTGTCCGTCCTCTTTTAGAATAGTGTTGGGCGGTGTGGGATCCTTACCAAATAGGACTGAAGGAGTACATCGAAAAAGTTCAAAGAATGGCAGCTCGTTTTGTATTATCGCGAAATATGGGACAGAGTTTCACTGAAAAGATACAGGAGTTGGGCTGGACATCATTAAAAGAAAGGCGTTTTTCGTTGCGACGGAATCTTCTCACGAAATTCCAATTACCAACTTTCTCCTCCGAATGCGAAAATATTTTGTTGACACCGACCTACACAGGGAGAAACGATCACCACGATAAAATAAGGGAAATCAGAGTTCGTACGGAAAGATATAGGTGTTCATTCTTTCCGCGCGCTATACGAGATTGGAATAATAGAGAATTGTGAAGGTGGTTCGATGAACCCTCTGCCAGGCACTTAAATGTGATTTGCAAAGTATCCATATAGATGTAGCTGTTGATGTCTGTATGCACGATACCCCTACTGTCAAAATGCAGTTCAGCATTGTTTTGATCTTTGATTTGCTCATTCGACCGTTTTTTCGGTCGAGTAGATGTCGCAGTCTGCCACTCCTCACTTCGCTGCTTTATCTCAGGTCGTACGCAAAAATCCAGGATTCTTCACCTGTGATCACACGACTCATTCATTCATGGTCATTGGCAATCCTCTCAAAAAGATCAACGCGCACGTCCTTCTGCCCATTTGTGACGTTTACCGGCACCATTTTGGCACAGACCTTTCGCATGTGCAAATCTTTGATTAGAATCTGATGTACGGTGAATGCGTTTAAATGTGAAAGGTCACCCATCATCCTTATTGTTAAATGTCGGTTTGTTCTCTCAAAAGCACGCACACGTTCTACGCTTTTGTCTGTTTTTGAAGGTGAAGGTCTCCCTGAGCGAAATTCATTTTCAATGTGTTCTCGGACATCCAAAAATGATTCGTGCCAGCAAAAAACTTGTACTCTTGATAAGGAATGTTCCTCACAGGCCTGTGTCAACTTTTCTAAGGTCACACTCGCATATTCCCAAAGTACAGGGTGAACATTAATGAAGCCGACAAACTACAGGGACGGACTGCAGACTGGGAATGGAGGAAAAAAGGTCCTATGAACATGTGTCCTAAAATGGACGGTGTGCGTGCAACGACAACAAATCGTCCAGGAGTAAAATTTGGAAATTTGTGGTAAGGTCTTTTGGGACCAAACTGCTGAGGTTATCGGTCCCTAAGCTTACGCACTACTTAAGCTAACTTAAACTAACTTACGCTAAGGACAACACAGACACCTATGCCAGACGGAGGATTCGAATTTCCGACGGGGGAAGCCGCACGGACCATGCAAGGCGCCCTGGACTGCGCGGCTACCCCGCGCGGCCCGTCCAGGGGTACAGTACAGAGTTGTAGAGCATTCACGTCACGACAGGTGTTCAAATTTGCCTCCGTGGGATTGCAGGTGATAGGGATAATAACGGTTGTCATGCACGATACACATAATTGTACTTTGGCTTACACCATGTTGGGGGGCCACTTGCTTGTAGCTTGTACTATGGTTCGTCACAACCTGTAGAACCCGGTCGTCGAAATCTGGTGTACGCATAGTCCGCCGGCTCCCGCAATGTTCGTCTGTATAAAAGTTCCCATGATCACACAAAGGCCTACAAAAAGGTTTGAACGTTTTGTGACGCGGTTTGTTTCTGTGAGGGTAGTTGTATTGGTATAGCCGTGCTGCCTCTCGACCGTTTTCATCTGTTTGGCCGTACATAACGCCACCTCGACTTATTCCCGAAATGAATACCGGACCACACCGCTCTCCCTGCCGTTGTCAGTTTTTGTGAGCGCAGCCGCTATTTTTCAGCCAAGTAGCTTCTCAGTTGGTCTTACAAGGGCTGAGTGCATCTTGCTCGCCAACAGCGCTCGGCAGACTCGGACGGTCACCCAGCCAAGTGTTAACCAAGCCCGAAAGTGCTTAACTTCGGTAATTTGAAGGCAGCCGGTGTTACCTCTGAGGCGAGGCCGTTGGCCTGTATGGTGGGAGTAGGAATGCATAATCAGCTAGGAATTGCTTGATCAGGAACAAACACTGAATGCGGAACTTTACGTCCAATAAATGCAACGACTAGCCAATGCTCTCGAGCAAAAACAACCTGATCGGCGACGTGGCGTTCTTCAGCTACACGACAACGCCTGTCCTCACACCCTCAATATGACCAAGGAAGCCATTCAATCGCTTGACTAGGAAGTGCTGCCACATTTTCCGTATTCTCCCGACTTGACGCCTTCGGATTTCCTTCTGTTCGATCCCTCTAACATGCATTGCGCAGCCTTTCGTTCAGTAATGACGCGGAGTTGAAGGCTTTGCTGAACATTGCTTCGAGTGGAAAACAGGTGATTTCTACCGTCGAGGCACTGAACAGGTTGTTGAACGTTGTGAAGAAATTGTAAACAACAACGGAGACTACATTATTGAATGATTTCTTGCTCATTTCTTGTTTATTTTACACACACTGAAGTGCTCGGCGGAGCGTTCATCGAAATACCTTCAGACTAGTTCAACTCAATCGTTCCACTCTCTAACAGCTGGGTCCGCAGCTCGTGGCCTCGTGGTCGCGTTCTCGCTACCCGAACATGGGGTCCCGGCTTCGAGTCCCAGCGAGGTCGGGGATTTTCACCTGCCTCGAGATGACTGGGTGTTTGTGTTGTCCTCATCATTTCAGCATCATTCATTAAAGTGGCGAGATTGGACTGAGCAAAGGCTAGGAATTTGTACGGGCGCTGATAACTGCGCAGTTGAGCGCCCCACAAACCAAACATCATCATCAACATCATCATCATCATCATCGAACAGTGGGTGAGAAAAACGAACAGTTAAATCTTTCCGTGCGAGCTGTGTCTTCTCTTATTTTATTACGATGATCGCTTCTCCCTATGTAGGTGGGCTCCAACAAAATATTTTCGCATTTTACTCATTTTCCTCCTAAATAGGATATCATGTCCACGACACTCTGTCATCTATTTCGCGATAACACAAAACGAGCTGCCCTTCTTTGAAATTGTTCTATGACCTCTGTCAATCCCATCTGGTCAGGTTCCATTTCGCGCAGCAGTACTTCAAAAGAGAAAGGACAATCGTACTACAGGCCGCTTAGTAGATCTGTTGCATCTTCTACCAATAAAACGCAGCCTTTGGTTCGCCTTCCCCACTACACCTTTGTGATGGTGCCAAAGTGAAATAATTACCCCAACTTACACGTCACATGAACTGAGGTGTCGCCGTTTTTTCCTTGCTCTTTTAAGCGTTGCCTTGTCTGAAATCGACGTCGCACTTTTGCACCATTATAAAGGAAGCTTATAGGCACCTTTTGAGCCAAATGTCAAGTTTTGTATCACAATGTGGGCAAATCTCATATAAGGCGAACGACGCAAAGAGCTCAGGATCACACTTTACAATAATACCGCCGTACTCACTTCTTCCAAGCCAGCAAGCCCGCTATCGCCAACGACTATTTTATTACCGGTCCTCCAGATTCACCTGTTAAGAAATGCATGAATGTATTCGCAGTTCCGAATATAGACAACCATCAGCTGTAGACTGGAATGACGACAGTGAAAATTTTTGTTGGACTGGGACTCGAACCCGGATTTCCCGATTATCGCGAGCGGTCGCCTTAGCATTTTTTAAAAATCTCATATTGTTCGCTATTGTTCGTTGCATGTATTCGGGTAGGACGACTAGCGACACCCATTCAAGTTCATCGTTTATTCAGTCACTCAGCCTTTTTTATTGGAGAGGGCAGGTATCCCTCTGACCAAACACGTTGAGTTACAGTATCGCAAATGCTATGGTCGCTGGCAACCATCAGGCTATCTGAGCACGACTCACAGACAGGCCAAACTTCAAAATGGTTCAAATGGCTCTGAGCACTATGGGACTCAACTGCTGAGGTCATTAGTCCCCTAGAACTTAGAACTAGTTAAACCTAACTAACCTAAGGACATCACAAACATCCATGCCCGAGGCAGGATTCGAACCTGCGACCGTAGCGGTCCTGCGGTTCCAGACTGCAGCGCCGTTAACCGCACGGCTACTTCGGCCGGCGGCCAAACTTCCACATGTCGTCAACCGTGTGCCTACTCCTGTACTAGTACATTCATTGAGCATATTACCGTGCAGGGGAGACACTTTGCTTGAAAGTCGCCTGTCTTATGTCGGCGGATAATAATGTATGTCCGAAGGAACAGCCACTGCGGCGACTACAGCCGTTATAAAATACATTAAAAGTACTTGCAGTTCCGAATCAATGGACGAGTAAAGGTTGTAGACACGTTGTTGACGGCATATGGAAGCTTAGGGCTAACCGTGCATCGTGCTCGGGTAGCGAAATGGTAAGCTGAGGACTAGCGATAAGCGAAAAATCTGGGTTCGAGTCCCGGGCAGGCTCAAATTTTCAGTGTCGTCATTTCATGCTACACTTGATGGTTGTCCACATTCGCAACTACAAACACTTTTGATGTGTCTCATAACTGCTGTAGTCCTAGTCGCTGCAGTGCCCGTTCCTTCGGACGTGCATGCATGTCCGAAGGGACTTTGCATCATAATTCGGAATAACACAGGCACTGCAATATCGTATGTTAAGAAATGAGCAGCTGAGTTCAAATGTGACTGCACTTCTCTTAAAGACAACCCACCTGAAGGTCGTCCCAAGACTGCATACACAGGTCAAACGCCGAGGAACAGACCTAATATGGTATAGACGATCGAGGATCAACAATAGGTTTAAAAATTTCGTGAAGAACTTGTTGCGAGAGAGCTTTCTGTTCGATACGAGACCCAGACCGCAGTAGGTGGCTGGCTCTGAGCACTATGGGACTTAACATCTGAGGTCATCAGTCCCCTAGAACTTAGAACTACTTAAACCTAACTAACCTAAGGACGTCACACACATCCATGCCCGAGGTGGGATTCGAACCTGCGACCGTAGCAGTCGCGCGGTTCCGGACTGAAGCGCTTAGAACCGCTCGGCCACCGCGGCCGGCACGCAGTAGGTACTGGCGCCCTGGTTGATGCCGTGTTTCCTGGTTTCCAGAAAGTGTACGATACAGTTCCACACTCCCATCTAATGAGCGTACGGAATATCATACCAGCCGTGTGCTTCGATGGAAAACGACTGAGCCAGCAGAATGCAACGTGTCATTCTTAACGGAGAGAAATCACTACACATAAAACCTACTTTGGGCATACCCAGAGGGAGTGTTATGAAACCATTAATACATGTCAATTACATAATGGATAATTTTGGAACTTCCATTGAGGCTTTCCATACAAAGTACTCTGTTAACTTGCCACATAAACGTATGAGAAAAGCTAAGAGGCTAAGGCGATGAAGGAGGTAATCATCGAAAGCTTGGGGTTTTCTTTGAATTTGACCAGGCAAGTTAACTGAGAACTCTTTATCCACGGACTCCATCGCGAAAGACGTCGTAGCCATGTTCCATGAGACTACTCAAGGTTAATACTGTTATGTACAGAGAAGCTGCAGCGATAGTTAACTGAAGCGAAACGCAGCAAGACCTACAGAGGAGGATCAACGCTTGGTGCAGGGACTGGCAGCTGGCTCTCAGCATAAGCACATGTAAAGTATTGATCATCACGCCAATGGCGTCTCTGGTCCCTTTTCCTTTCCTGAAGCCAAACTGGTCTTCTCCCATCACTTCTTCAATTTTGTTTTTCAACCTCTATTTAGTATTCTTGCAATGATCTTTGCCACTTGCGATATCAGACAAATTGTTCTATAATCATTACACTTCTTGACTTGCGTTTTCTTCTCAAGAGTAACCATTGTGACGTCCAAAAAGTCTTCAGGCCATTCTCCAGTTTCATAGATTTTGTTTATGAGTTGTGTCAGAACTTTCAAACTTTGATTTCCGATTTCTTTAAGCAAATTCACTGGTATGGGGAGACGCCATTGGCATGATGAGGAAATTGTCAGAGAGAGTTTTGGCCGTTAACGAAGAAGTTTGCGCTTGTTTTATAGACTGGCAGAAAGCCTTCGACAGAGTCAGTTGGAATATATTGATGAACATCCTTCAGGAAATAGGAATCAACTGGAGAGATCGGAGACTTATAAGGAACTTGTACCTGGGACAAAGGGTAAAGGTACGACTGAACTATGGAGAAACGGACAGTGTGGAAATAGGAAGGGGAGTGAGACAAGGATGTTGTCTGTCGCCAAGTCTCTTTAACCTGTATGGAGAAATGCTGGCGAGAGAGGCTGTGGAAGGATGCGGAAACTTCAAAGTAGGAGGACGTCTCATCAACACCATCAAATATGCAGACGACCTGGTAGTGCTCGCCAAAAGTCAGAGACAGCTGCAACACACGATGAACAATTTGGTGGAAACGGGAAGAAAATACGGCATGGAAATCAACATCGAAAAATCAAAAGTGATGCGCATAGCAAAGCGTGAGAAACACTTAAAGATAACTGTTGACAATCGGGAACTGGAATATGTAACTCAGTTCAAGTACCTGGGAAGTTTTATCACAAAAGATGCCCACTGCACCAACGAAATCCGAGTTAGAATCGCCATGGCCAAAACTGCTTTCAACAAGAAGAGGACTCTGCTGACCAGCAAGCTGAGTTTGGCATTGAGGAAAAAACTGATAAAGAGTTACATTTGGAGCATTCCACTGTATGGAGCAGAGACATGGACCATGAGAAAGAAGGAGAAAAAAATACTTAGAGAGCTTTGAAATGTGGTGCTGGAGGAGAAGGGAAAAGATCAAGTGGACAGATCGCATAAAAAATGACGATTTACTGCGAAGAGTAGGAGAGAAGAGAAGTACTCTGCGTACAATTCTTCAGAGAAAGGCCAACTGGACTGAACATGTACTTAGACACGAGGGACTCATACATGATGTCATCGAAGGGAAACTCAGAGGAAACGCAGGACGAGGAAGAAGAAGAATTCAACATCTGGACGACATGAAAGATGGAAGGAAATACAACAGACTGAAGGAAGAAGCTGAAGATAGGAAACAGTGGAATCAGAAATTCTCCGTACGAAGACATGGACCTGCCACTAGGCAGAGTACAACATAATAATAATAATAATAAAGTATTGATCATAAATACGCGGAAAGACCCGTTATCATGTGATTACGCAATTGATGAACAATCAGTGTACGCAGTCACGTCCACAAAATATCTAGAAATATATGTGTGCAGGGCGATTTTCTGTCGAACAACCTCATAAAACTAATCGCAGGTAACGCAGGTGCCAAACGGAGATCCATCTGAAGAGAAGTCTGCAAGTGTAGTCGACCCATAAACGAGGCGTCTCACAAAACAGTGTTCGACCTACAATCGTCAGTCTGGAATTCGTACCAGAAAGAATTGATAGTGGAATCAGAGAACACACAAAGAAGAGGAGCGCGTTTCATCACAAGTCCATTCAATAAGCCTTTCGCTACTGTGGACGTGCTTACAGGTTCTGCTACGCCGTTTCCCAGGTGCTGCGGGCGTGGAGACGCACGCCTCTTGGATTTACGGACAGCGTCCTGAGCCGCCGACTTCTCACTGCTGTGGACGCGTTACTTCCAAACCTCGGTGAATAAAACAGTTTCGAGTGTTTACCATACAACATATGTGCTTCATGACGTGCGATCATTTGCAGAAAACATCGTTTCGATATCTGGAATCTTTAAAAGATATGACCACGACTGTTCTGGCCGCATCATTCACCACGATTCGCAAGGACGCTAATGGGCGCTTCGCGTGCGGTCGTCGTTCGGATATAAAACCAGTAACTCGAGAACGAAATGCTATATCCTTCTGCTCTCAATTTTAAATAGAATTTCTATATCTTATCTACATTTCATTTACCGCAAAGTACGAGGCGTGTTTTCTAACTAAGTACCGTTTTGAAATGAAAAAAAGACGTGCTAAGATATCTCAATAACTTTATTTTTATATGAAAGCCTATACCTTAATTTACGCACTGACGCCACTACAGTCCGTTTCTTCCTTGTTTACGTTGTGTAGTGAGTGTTTAAGATGCCTCCGATAATCGTGAGTCCCGCCAACTGTGAAGCACGGGCTGTTATAAGATTTCTTAGTGCTGAAGGCCTAAAAGCGATCGATATTCATCGTGAGATCTGTGCAGTTTACGGATAAAACATTATGACTGGTGGAATGGTAAAAAAGTGTGTGAGAGCATTTAAAGATGAACGCACAAATGTTCATGATGAACAACGGAATGGGCGTCCTTCGGTCGTTAACGAAAGTTTGGTGCAGGAAGTGGACAATAAGGTGAGAGAAAGACGGTTTACGATTTCCCCCTTGCCGCGCGGGATTAGCCGAGCGGTCTCAGGCCCTGCAGTCATGGACTGTGCGGTTGGTCCCGGCGGGGGTTCGAGTCCTCCCTCGGGCATTGGTGTGTGTGTTTGTCCTTAGGATAATTTAGGTTAAGTAGTGGGTAAGCTTAGGGACTGATGACCTTAGCAGTTAAGTCCCCGGAACCGCGCGACTGCTACGGTCGCAGGTTCGAATCCTGCCTCGGGCATGGATGTGTGTGATGTCCTTAGGTTAGTTAGGTTTAAGTAATTATATGTTCTAGGGGACTGATGACCACAGATGTTAAGTCCCATAGTGCTCAGAGCCATTTGGACCATTTTTGAAGTTAAGTCCCATAAGATTTCACACACATTTGAACATTTCCTCCTTGCGGGATGACTTTCCTAATGTTTCTCGTAGTGTTTTGTATGGCATTGTGACCGAGCACTTGAATTACCGAAAATTGTGCGCACCATCGGTACCGAAAATGTTGACGGATGTGCACAAAACCAAACGTTTAGACAGTGCAATCACTTTCCTTGAGCGGTATGGGCGATGAAACATGGGTGGCCTACGTCACACCAGAATCAAAGCAACAGTCCATGGAAGTTGAGCAAGGGCATAGTTTTGCTGCAAGACAATGCCCGTCCGCATGTGGCGAATCAGACCAAAGATCTCATCACATCTTTTCGATGGGAAACTCTAGATCATCCTCTGTACAGCCCCGATCTTGCGCCCAGTGACTACCATATGTTCCTGCACTTGAAGTAACACCTGGTCGGTCAGCCTCTTCAAGACGATGACGAAGTAAAAACAGTGGTGATGCAGTGGTTAACAAGTAAGCCAGCAGACTTCTATGAGGCGGGTATTCAAAAACTGGTACAATGTTATGACAAGTGCCTCAATATTGACGGAAATTATGTAGAAAATTAGATTAAGGTACAGGCTTTCATGTAAAAATAAAATTACTGAGATATCTTAGAATGTATTTTTTTAAATTTCAAAACGGTACTTACTTAAAAAAACACGCTTCGTATGAGCTAAAATCAACCACACGTAAAGTTTGTCTGTGCAAAATCTTTACTATTTTGCATAGTGTTTCACATAATTCGATACAGCGCAGTAAATGTGGCATATAACGAAAAGAAATTGAATGATTTATCAAGAAAAAACATCAGATTTTGAGATACGCAAAAATCAAATTTTTTCACATACCGATTTTGTTAAAAAACGCACGATAAGTATTTTACAGCAGCCGGCAACTCTGCATGGACAGAATATAAAACTAAAAACAGCTCGAGAAAGAAATGAGATATTATTCTGGTCTCACTTTGAAACGAAATTTCGATATCCTCTCTAAATTTCACTCACTCTAATGCATGACCTGAAATCACCATACCTAAAGTTCAAGCAATGCGTTTTTTACCTTTGCAAACTCTTTAAAATGTCATGCAATGTTTTACTTAATTTGACGCAGCACAATGAGTGTGGTGGATAACGAAAAAGTATTTAGTTCTTTACCGAGTGAAGATATTGAGAGATTGCAGGGCACTCTCACTTCTGATTTGGTGTAGGGAATACGATCTACAGCGATTTGACTTCTAGATTGTGATGAAATGGTGGGCAGCAGGTAATGGTCTTGTTTGAGTGCTCTAGGGAAAGAAATACGGTAAGCTTTACCTGCGTTCAAAGGAACAGAGTGCCAACTTAAACGACTGCAGTAAAAGCATGGCGTTGGTGTGGTTACAAAGCGCGTTTTTTCTGAAGAACGATGAAGAGACATTTCCAGACGGCCCCGTGCTGCGGTCTTATTGTGCAAAACACATTAGCTTTGGCGCCAGACGTCCAGGTATACGGCCTAGCGCCGAAAAGTCGCCGACAGCGCATTGTAGGCCTTGTTAGCGAGCAAGCCGCCAAAAGAAATGTAAACGTTCTGCAAATTTCCGTGGGACAGAAAACTGGCGCCCAGAAGTGCAGACTCTGTTTCAAAACATCTTTGTCAATGTGAGTTTATGGCCGTTCTTTGCCAACTTTGAAATGGACGCAACAGGGGAGATAACAAGCTGTTTATGGAGGGCTGTGCTTCCACCCTGTATTGTGTTAGCAAAAGACATGGCAAACGTGCGGGAAAGAGGCTGTGAAGCTGAATTTTTTTTCTGTTTTCTGCCAATTAACTTTCTCTGATTGGTCAAATCGGTTTGGAGTGCATAGACCATTCACTGAGCTTAGAATGCCGAGCTCCAGCTCGTGATTGGCTTGTGCGGAATTGGGGGAAGTCAAAAAAAGAGAAATGTGCTTTTGGAACCGAGCTGAGGACGCAACACAGAGAAAGAGAGATCTGGACTCTTGTACAAGTCTCTTGTACTGGCGCTTCGCTAGTAAAGAACTGCAGGTCTCTACCTAAACGGAGAGACTTGTGCCCTTTGCTAGGGTGCGACTTAGAGCTTGTGCCAGTCACATTCTGAACCATCACAGGTACTGTTTATATCATCACGGTCATAACGAGTGATGCACGGGTGTACTTATTTGTCTTGAGTCGGCCGTCTAAACATTTGACGTATTCCGACACGCACAGTCGTGGCACGGAGTCAAATTGGTTTGGCAGACCAGCAAACGGGTCCACCTGCACACTGGAATCCGTTGGGGTTTCAGAGGCTCTTAGGGAAGTACCTGCGTTCTGAATTAACCGAACGTGAGACCGCGTACTTGCATTTTTCGCGAACGCGCATTTAATAACAGATTGCCGCCGTCCATGACTTCAGTCGCCGAACACATCGTAGTGTGCCGCCTTGACCAGTAGGATGGTAAAGTATTCACTGCTGCGACATACGGCTATAATATCTATTTCTCAGCACCCTGTTCTTTCGAACCATATTTTTCCTTTTTTTGTATGGTGGTGGCGTAGTTTGACGCCATAACCTGTATTAACGTGTATGAAGTGAGATAAAGCGAGTAGTGTTCTGGTTAGTGTCGTGTGTCGATCCCCAGCAGATCACTTTGTCCACCATAGATCCCATTTTAGTAAGGCTTTTGTTAAATAAATACTTTTTGTATGATGATTCTTTAATAATTTTGTTGTCTTGTCTTGTTTAATACCAATAAATCGATTCTGAATTACAACTTCTCCCTGAGTTCTGATTAACAGTTCCTTCGCATTTTTATGGCAGGTGTAGATCAGAAACATAAGGAGTAGCTTCTTTCATTTGCTGTCCACTGCGTGGATCTTTTACTTCATTAACCGTAATCTTCTTTCAATATCAGGCTGTAAGATGTGCAAAACTCAAATTTTACCTAATAGTTTTCGAAAAATCGGCTGATAAATATTTAATATGTGCTGGAACACCGTCTCTCAACACAAACACCAGCATTTGGCCAGCAGTACAGCCATCAGCACGGAACAACAGAAGTTGCCCTCAGCACGGAACGCAAAGAGCTCATTTGTAGCAGCGAAAGGGATAAGCGACGAACGGCCCAGGCTTGCTCACTGCATTCAAGTGGCAGACTCTACAAGAAAGGCACATTACATTATGATGTCGTTTGCCGTTGATATTCCGAGCACGATTACATTCCTAGAAGACTTGAACAGTATTCCATTTCACGCCACGTATATTTCGCGAAAATAACATTAATGTAAAATCAGAAGTATTCGAGCTCACTTGAAGCCTTACCAAGTACCGTTCTTAGAAGTGACGTCGGTGCACAAAGCCACCTCCATCATACACCACAAAGGCCTGTTCGCGCATGTGCAGTGTGGGTTTGGGCTCCGACGCGCGACTGGTGCAGACGCCGGCGTAGCACTGCACCAATGACCAGAGCTGTGACGGAATCCGAACGACTGCGCGATCTAATGTTCCAATGTGTGTGAAATCTTAAGGGACTTAACTGCTAAGGTCATCAGTCCCTAAGCTTACACACTACTTAACCTAAATTATCCTAAGGACAAACACACACACCCATGCCCGAGGGAGGACTTGAACCTCCGCAGGGACCAGCCGCACAGTCCATAACTGCAACGCCCCAGACCGCTCGGCTAATCCAGCGCGGCACTGCGCGATCTAAGTAGGTTTGCGCGTCATTTCAACCCAAAGGAAACTGCTGTGAAACACTCACAGAAAGCAATACTATGCGGGTTACTCTCTCAGCATTAGCGTCTTTAGATTTAAAGCATCATATGTACAAGGGCGCTTTCTATCACCGTTGGAAAACTGCCAGTTGGTCGAAAGTTCCTTTCCTTGTTACATAAGTTTTCCTGTTCAATGAACTGAGAAATAAATAAGAGACAGTTTGAAGACCAATGCGGACAGTGAGAGGCACCCACATGCCTTGCTCATACTGTGGCATCAAGCAGTCAGGCCTGCAAGATGAGTGGTCTGCCAAGCGAGTGGATTCATTCTTATTTATCGAGTAACATGAACTCTAGTACTCACACTTAAGTTACAAGTTATCCTCCTATATGATTAATACGCAACGGAAACACGCATCTGACTATCAGTAATTTACAGAACTCTGACTGTACACTACGCACTGGCAATACCACATTTTCTTTTTGTCTTTTATTTAACGGCTTTTGTCAACACGTGGCCACCGCACTGAATATGAATGGCGCACACATTATAAATTCGGGACATTATGACAACATACAATTCGAAGGAAAAGTCCACCAATCTTTTTTCATTTCACTATCTTATTTATTCCGATAAATTCTCTAACCTAAACACACAAATTCTATAACCTACAACAATAACACATGAGAAATTCCGCCCAGTGGGCATGGCTTTACATTGGTGAATCTCTATATTATGGTCTCGTAATTATTTAACGCTACAGTGCACTTTCTGGATAGGATGGTGGATCTTTTATTATTTCTCACACTTCGACTCTCACAATCATAATCACGAAACTATCCTCCAGACCGAGCAGTACAGAAGGAACAAGCATAACCCACTAATCTTTTGAAACTACCTTGCTACTCTACCATGCAAACCACACATACCCAAATTACATGACATACATCACACTACAATATGAAATACAAAACACTAAATAGTCACAACACTATCACTTTCAGCTTTCCCACTTCAATTAATATTTATCCCAGTTTCACACAACACTGCCCCACTTCGTAATTCTACTTTCCTACTATGAACTCTGGAGATATATGCACGTCTTCCTGTGCAATGCAAGCCAAGTGGCGTTGCTGGATAGACGGCCGACTCACCTTGCTTCTCTCTCAGACTTTGTATCTAGCGTCACACGGAATCATATCACGCAAAGTAATATTAAGAACGTATTCATCACACACGCGAGTCCTCAACTGATACCATGGACGAGTACTTCTCTTTATCTTTTGTCTCATACACAGTTTGAGACTCACACAGTACTCACCACGTGGAAGTACTCGTCTCTAATTTCAAGTCCTGCACACGCCATTTCTTAAATATTTCAACTTATGGTACACACGCTATTTCTTAAATATTTCTACTTATTGTACACACGCTGGTAATTCAGCTTAACTTAAGCACACGGAAGTATTTCAACTTATTGCTACACGTGGTTTCATTGTGACCGTTGGTCACTTCTGAAGATTACTACAATCCCATTAATATTACCTGCCTGACACTTAATTCTCACCACAAAAGTTCCTGAAATAGAGAAATTATTATTTCAAACTACTCTTAAATATTCCACATGCATACCATGTCTCCAATCTTTCGTCATTACAGAGCACAACCAAAAAGGTCTTAACAGCACAAGATCCAGTGGCAGAGTGCTGAAACATGGCCGTTCTCTAGGTCATCTCGCACCTCTGTCGAGGTGGGGGAAGACCATGCTACCGTAGTGGTCAGCCACATTTCAGGCGCTCAAAGCTCAGGTAAATTTCATCTCTTTGGTCCCACCAAAGGTGGCCAAAGGATCGACTCAAAGATGATCATATATTCGCATTCACTATCTGCAGTTAGCAGACGATCATACATTCATTCATTTCACAGATCTCACCAAACTGGATGTAGGGATTTACTTTGTGGGAGTGCACATGTGATAAATTAAATAAATAAATTGTCATTCTTTCCCACACTGGTATCCGGCTTCACTGTATTAATTGAAATTGAGTTATTTTTACAAAAAAAATGTGTTGTTCTGACAAGAATAATGAAGTATGTTGTACCTATTTCCAATGTCGGGCGGTACTGTACCCTTTCACCACCGGCTACCCATGCAGAAAAAAATGGCACGGTACTATCCTTGCAATGCGAGGGTAGTTCCGAACATTTTTTTTAAGAAAGCTGTATTAGAACAAACTTAGCAAGTCATCAAAATAACCAGGAGGAGACCTTAGGCCCTGGTGACCACAAATAGCCGACCAAATGCTGTTACTTTACCAAATTATTGACACAGTTGTTCCATTATTGTACTCTCCACAATACGGAGTAACGTACACATACAAGTTTACAACAATCCACATGACAAATAAAACATTACATCATACAAATAAAAAATAGTGTTGAGGTAAAAATTTGCTTAGTTACTGGGATCTTCGTTATTTTTATGAGTAATCCAAACTTCACTAATTCTATGACAAATAAAAAAAAATTCTAATTGTACTCATGAAATTTTAAATAGCTCACCGTCCAAACACAGAACAAATAATCTGACATTCATAAATTGCGTTGTAATAATCTTTACACGGCAATGTCTAAATACAAAACAAAATCAACAAAAGAAAAAAAATTTCGTACACTAGTTACACGTAGAAGTCAGGCTCCATATCAATACACGCAATAAATAGTTAGCAATAAGTGCTTGAATCCACCAGTAGCTCTCGTATCTTACTCTACTGCTCATTTCTTTGTTGTTGCACATTTGGACGACAAGAACTTGCATTTCGACTAGCCTTCGTTGCACTTTAATGTGAAATATCACCACTGTGATAATGCAAATAAGTGGCTTCAGTCAACACACCAACAAGATTATTACTGTCCACGACATCAAAATACATCAGTTAATTCCGATATTTGTTGTGCAATGCAAACTCTTGTGCCCTGTGACAACCTTACTGACCAATGCAACAAGAGCCGCTACGTTAGTATTACGCCACTGGCTAATAATTAAAGCATCATTGTACCAAATATTCTAATAAACATGCTACGTGAACTTGATAGCCCAGAACAAACAAAAACAAAAACACTAACTATTCTATACACAAATGTTAATGAAATACAATTACACTTGGTGTCCCTTCAGGAATGAAACATATAAAAAAATTTACACAATTACAAGTACAAATACATTATTCCCTATCTTGCGAGTCACACGGAATCATTTCATTCTGTGATTTTCTTGGGGTCTAAAAGTTGCTGACAGGTTCCCTAGAAACACTGTCTCGGTGTCAAAGCTCTCCCATGGTTACCCGGACGAAAGTCTTTAAGTCACTCAAATAGGCATTTTGAACACGCACTGAACAGTAAACTGTATCTCACATTAAACACAAATGTCATAGTCACTCTCAGCGTACCATCCACACGAATCTGGTCGTCCAGAAATGGCCCTACAACCACTATTACCCACGGTTCTGTCCTTTCAGTTCATGGTGTAATTAAAAGTCGTAAGTTCCAACAAACAGCACTTATTCCCGTACCAATTAAAGAAATGTCTCCTACTACAAATGCAAATGTCAATGTCCGACTTTAGTTTCTTGCGTTCATACAATAATTAGTCACCAAACGACAACTGTCCTCTTTAAGGATACCAAGCGTCCCACATGCAATTCACAAAGCACACTTAACAAGTCACTGCCAAAAGTTTATGGATCCCACCTGTAACGTCCACGCTCGGGCGTACGTTAACTCTTTAAAGCCTGTACTATGGTAAGTTGACGGGCTTCACCTTATAATAAAGGATTTTAGTAAATATGTTGACCGTGTGTACCTGAATGGAGGCACAGTACTCAGTAACAACAATGATACGTCAAGCAAGTCTAAAGTGTAACTACACGTTAGGACGGGCAAGAAACATACACAGTAGATGCTACCAATTGTTAATAATACGGTCGCCAGCCTAATAAGGCATTAAGTGAGTTTTTTCCTTGTACAAGTGGATGTACGTACAAGCATAACAACACGTAGTAATACTGCATTATATGGAAAATTTTAGAACCAGAAAAATCTACTGAACTAATATTTTCCCTTTCTGTACTAATTTGGACAAGCTATAAATACACAATATTACACTACAATGATTACTACAAACTGCGTTTTGTCTATTGGTCCGACTGAAATCGGGCATAGGTTACCCTAGAAATAGCACTTTTGAAACACACATACAATGTCAATTTTAATAAAGGTAAAACACTGATAAATTTACGTTTTATATTGACTTTAACTTTGCTGGTCAAATCAGTTCAGTACACTTCAGAATTTAAATGAATAGAAAAGAAAAGAGTGGAGGGGGGGACCCTGAAACTGTTATTGTCACTGTATTGAAATTCTTTGACTATTGAATTCATTAAGCACTCAAGATTTACAATATATGAGTTACTATTATTTTTGTCTTATTACTTCCTCATTTAACTACCATTAATTTTGTCTCAAATTAATTAAGCTTCATTACTTAACCAATTCCAAATTTATCTTCCAACTTTGTCAGACCTTTGTTCTTTGCTTATATTTTCATTAACAATAAAGCTCCTTAAATATCTTTCTAGCATAGATAGGTCTGCAGGCAATTCTTATTAACATAAACTTTAAATCTTCATTTCGGGACACTCGGATTGCACAACATGTGGAAAGGACCCTGTCTAGGTTAGTGATGAGGATAATTAATTGATAGGACAATTCTGGTAAAAGTTAAGTTGTTATTGAACAGTCAGGAACAAAATTAACACTGGTCCACACGAATACAATTCTAAAGATTCAACCTGTTCGTGTCGATGCGGCGGTTGGCGGGCGGCGAGATGTCGAGGCGCACAGCACACATACAATCACAGCTATGGCTCTTAGTGTATCGGCACTTTGCTTCTTCTTAGCGTCGCAATCCTTTTCCGTTTAGTGCCTATAGAATATAGCCATGCTGTATAGTCGTCGGAAACGGCACATCCGAGGCTCAATGAAATCACGTTTTCCAGGAGAGCCTCCTCGATCCAGAGCGTGTTTCTCAGACCGATGCCCAACTCCGACTATCTTGCTGAGCCCGTTATGCCGTGCCGCGCCCGTGTGCATTTTCCCGCGCTCGCCTGTCATCCACCTTTTACCGCTCCCCTACAGACAGGGTATTCACCAAAGGTTTTGCATTCCACATATCCTAATACATTGCCTACGTATGGACCAGGCGCACAATTACAATTTTAAACATGTTACAATAGATTCAACATGGGTTACACTTCAATTCTGTTGTAGCATTGCTTGAAATTTGACATAAATATTAATATTCACATCGAAAGTTGCTTACAATTTCTTTAACATAATGACACGAAAAGAAAAAGAAATGAAATCAAAACATTGCTTACACTAATTTATCGAAAATCAGAAGAAAAAAATTATTATATGTACAGTTGTTGTTGTTACACATGCCCCTGTTTCCAATAAATTTTACTAAGTATAAATTTAATGGGAACACTAAATTTTACATTTTTACAGTGGTTCTGAATCGTTATGTGAATGTCCCCAAAAAAATTTTCATACCACAAACTTCCTTTCACTTACATTATATAGGCCTATACTTTTTAACATATCAAGAACATTTACTTGTCATTTACTTAAGTGCCTTTTGCACAGTCCAACCTCCTATCACAACATTATTAAAATAGCAAATTACTCATTTTACTAAATTTCTCAAAGAAATAATTTCAAAATCTGGAACACAAACATTTAACTACAAAAGCAAATGCACATATCTGTATACACTATAAGACAATTTATTGCTGCTTGCATTGAATGGCAGTCCATTTCCTTACTTATTAAAAAAAACACACAATAATATTCAGAAAATTTACTACACATATTTGCTGCCTATTATTCAGATTTGGGCAGTCCTTTTCACCTCATATTGTTACATCTCCTGTATCACACTTACAATTCTCCATTGACTATTTATCTGCCCTCATTGGTGTTTGGCAGTCCTTTATATTATGACTCATATACTGTCCACTTTGGTTTTCGGCATTTACCCTTTCCTTTTCAGTCCTTTTCTCCATACATTCTTACGTTTATAGTGCATTTGGTAATCTGAAACTCACATAACTACATTAGCACACTGTCAATGGTATACATACATTTACAAAGATTTGTTATATTTGAAAAAAAAATAGTTTCAGCATAGGATACAGCACATTTACTGCAAATTGCTTTCTGAGTGTACTTATGTCACTCACTCCTAGGAACATACAGTTTCAGGTCCACAACATTTCTTACACCTAAAGGTTTTTTGGATTTTGGGTAGATCAGGTAGTAAGCATTATTGTGTGGCATGTTCTGTATTATATAAGGCCCATTATAAATATATTTAAATTTGGAAATTTCATGGTTCCGTTCACTAGACTTTTCGTGGGTTTTTAAAAGAACATAATCTCCAATTTTAAATTTTGAAACTTTCAAATTTTTATCGTGTCTTTTAGATCTAGACTCAGCTTTTTGCTTTGCCCTTTTTCTGACTAATTCTTTCTTTTGACTCAACCCCAAACTTGTACAAGGTGGAAACTCTAGTTTTTCTTCAATTAAACTTTTACTCCTGCCGCCTAACAAAATTTCTTCTGGTGGGAACCCAGTAGTATCATGATGTAAGGTGTTCATGACATTCTCAAAATCCGATATAAATCTGCCCCAGACTCTAAATCATGCCCCTTCCTGTTTTTACCGCAACGCACCTTGGTCGACTGTCACATTGTCCCAAGATACGTTCCTGACCTGTGAATCATTTATATCTGGCAGCTTTTTCGGTTTCTGGAGTTCAAAGTTTTTACTTACTTGAACTCGTTGCAAGATAAACACTGAGTCGTCCGGTGGCTCTTTCTTTCTTTGTTCGGTCTCAACATCTGGATTTTGTTTTGAAACTCCGTCATCATTAGGTACAATATCACAATTAGATGCATCCCCATTATTTTCACCAATACCGAAATATTCGTCACTTGAACTATCGTCCGAATCCGACCATTCTAGATCGCTTTCAGGTTCTAATATAAAAGCTTTTCTGAGACAGGCACTAAGTTCTTCCTCTGCGTTTTCGTCAGGTTTAGATTTTAACTCAGTATCCTCTTTTGGCAAAACGGCCTCATCATCAGCTTTACTCACATCTACTGTTAATTCATATTTCGTGTAATCCTCGTGGACTTCAATTACGTTTAGGTAATCACCTGTCCCTTCCCCCTGGTGCCTTTCGGTAGCAGCTAATACTGTTGGCGGATTGTTAACAGAAGTTACTTCTTCGTCAATGCTAAGGATTTCGTCCTCCTATTCCTTCCTATTATTCACCTTCGTCCTATTGGCAGCACGCGTACTTTGCGTGGCGCTATTTATTCTCTCCTCTTTAACCTTGGGCCACGTCACCTTATCGACGTCCCTACTACCTCCTTTTTCACTAATTAACTTCCTTGCTTCATACTCCTTCTTAAAATCCTCCCACTCACATTGCTTTAGGCCCTTGTATAGATCGTCGATCTGCACACACCAATTACTTACTTCCGCTAATCCATTCTCGCCTTTTACTTCATTGCAAACACTGCTAACCGCACCTCTCTGTGTATTCACAGTTTCATCTATTATTTCCTTCGCCACGGAATTATCACTCGTAATATATTCATCAGCTCTTACGGCTATGTTCGTACCTAATGCTGCCGTATTGCTAGCGGCTTCTCTCTGAACAGCTGTTCTGCTAGGCTGAGCCGTTGCCCTCTGATGCTCCACTCGCCTGTTAACAAGTAGCGCTCTGCGCGGCGGAGATGACTCATTCTGGCTCGCACCTGTCGCTTCTTTCGCAACAACACGTTGCGTCGTTCCACGCCTGTCTCTAACCTGTCTCATAACTTTACTATCAGTTCGGTAACCTTTCTTAAATCGGGGCCGGTATATATTGTCCGCTTCCGTTTGGCCCGCAACGTTCGCGGAATTCAGTTTCCCGCGTCGTTATTATTTTGCGCGGTGTATCCTCTACCGCGACCAGGATACCTTCCTCTTCCTCTTCCTCTACCTCTCTGTATCATATTGACGCGAAATCCATCGCCGTCATTTCTTTCGTCATTATTATGATTATTTCGGTTACCAAAATTTTGATAATTGGCACGACTTTCGCGCCAGTGGTCTTCGTCTTCGACCCTTTCGAGAAATGCTTGGAAGCTGCGATGATTGCTTCCCACGTATCTCTTTGAATCTTCTCGAAGCTTTTTATATAACTCCCATATTATTTCAGAATCAGATCTTCTTCCTCTTAAATGCGTCAACTTCCGGTACCAATATTCGCAGAAATCTTTCAAAGAATTCCTGCCCCTGCTTTCATGAAGCTTGGCCATGATAAACTCGCGCCATAAATGATCCTGTTTTTGTTTGGACCAATATTCTTCCATAAACCTTTGCTTAAATTCTTCGAATGTCATTCGTTCGGTATTCAAATTAATTCCCCAGCGCTTAGCGTCACCTGCTAAGGCGCAAATTATTATGTTTATCATTTCCTGATCAGACAAGTGTTCAGGAAATATCCTCTCGCAATTTTTGATGAAATCTAACGGATGCCATCCGTTATGTTTCTTGGCGGGATCGAAGCGTTCCTCACCTTCTAACAGCTTCGTAATTGGTGTGCCATTACAGACAACACCAGGCCTATCTTTAATTTTATTCTCAAGATCGAAAATTTTGCCTTGAATTTTCGAAGTATTTTGTTCACATTTTTGTACACATCCGGTAACTTTCTCACCTAAATCTCTTTCAGTGTCTGAAACTGCCTTTCTCAACTGTGAGATTCCGTGTTGACATTCGTTTACGATTTCAGTTTTAAGACCGAAAACTTTTTCGTTTACTTTTGTTTTAACCAGAGGCTCTACGTTCTCTTGGATGTTGAGAATTTCAACATCGAACCTACTGTTAATGTTACCAATTTCCCCCTGCATAGTATCCATATTTTCGTTAATGGTGTCAATTTCAAATTTCATAGTATTTACCACAGAACTTAAATTACCCACTTTTTGTTCTAACTGTTCTATTTGTTTACTAATTTTAATTCCTTGACCTTCGACCTGTGCTTTAATTTGACCAACTTGTGTTTTAAGCTGCTCATTCTGTGCTTTGAGCTGATTACTTTGTGTTTTGAGCGGCTCGACAACGTGTGTTTTAAGCTGATCATTCTGTGGTTTGAGCTGCTCGGCAACGTGTGTTTTAAGCTGATTATTCTGCCCTGAAATTTGTTTGGTTAGTTGTTCAAATAAATCGTTCATGCTTAAAATTTTCACACTATTCTGTTCTACAGAATCGGTGTGTTCCGATCCTACTTCAAAATTTTCTTGCAATTCTTTCTTTATCTGTGGTGAATCAAACATGTTAGTGGATTCATTCACATACCCACTATCATCTACAAAGTCACCCTCTACTTCCTGTTTTATCCCTTGCTGTGTTCGAGACGATCTCGACATTTCAATCTGTTCATTAACGTGTTCATGATATTGTATGTACGCCAATTGTCTTCCGCTAACGCCATCTGTTATCTGGCCACGTAAACTCCTGCTACTGCCAGCCGCGTTTGCCATTACGCTCGGCACATCTACTGTTTCTACATTCTTGTCCATACTGAACGCAAATTACACCACACTATCGTACTTGACGTTCACTGCTATTTACTTTACTAACTATTATTGCAATTCGAGCCACTGAACATCCACTGTTCGGTATTCACTTTAATTTGTGACCGACAACAACTGGATGTCCTGTCACTGGGAAGCCACTTGTAACGTCCACGCTCGGGCGTACATTAACACTTTAAAGCCTGTACTATGGTAAGTTGACGGGCTTCACCTTATAATAAAGAATTTTAGTAAATATGTTGACCGTGTGTACCTGAATGGAGGCACAATCAGACTTACACCTACTCAGTAACAACAATGATACGTCAAGCAAGTCTAAAGTGTAACTACACGTTAGGACGGGCAAGAAACATACACAGCAGATGCTACCAATTGTTAATAATACGGTCGCCAGCCTAATAAGGCATTAAGTGAGTTTTTTCCTTGTACAAGTGGATGTACGTACAAGCATAACAACACGTAGTAATACTGCATTATATGGAAAATTTTAGAACCAGAAAAATCTACTGAACTAATATTTTCCCTTTCTGTACTAATTTGGACAAGCTATAAATACACAACATTACACTACAATGATTACTACAAACTGCGTTTTGTCTATTGGTCCGACTGAAATCGGGCATAGGTTACCCTAGAAATAGCACTTTTGAAACACACATACAATGTCAATTTTAATAAAGGTAAAACACTGATAAATTTACGTTTTATATTGACTTTAACTTTGCTGGTCAAATCAGTTCAGTACACTTCAGAATTTAAATGAATAGAAAAGAAAAGAGTGGAGGGGGGGACCCTGAAACTGTTATTGTCACTGTATTGAAATTCTTTGACTATTGAATTCATTAAGCACTCAAGATTTACAATATATGAGTTACTATTATTTTTGTCTTATTACTTCCTCATTTAACTACCATTAATTTTGTCTCAAATTAATTAAGCTTCATTACTTAACCAATTCCAAATTTATCTTCCAACTTTGTCAGACCTTTGTTCTTTGCTTATATTTTCATTAACAATAAAGCTCCTTAAATATCTTTCTAGCATAGATAGGTCTGCAGGCAATTCTTATTAACATAAACTTTAAATCTTCATTTCGGGACACTCGGATTGCACAACATGTGGAAAGGACCCTGTCTAGGTTAGTGATGAGGATAATTAATTGATAGGACAATTCTGGTAAAAGTTAAGTTGTTATTGAACAGTCAGGAACAAAATTAACACTGGTCCACACGAATACAATTCTAAAGATTCAACCTGTTCGTGTCGATGCGGCGGTTGGCGGGCGGCGAGATGGCGAGGTGCATTGCACACATACAATCACAGCTATGGCTCTTAGTGTATCGGCACTTTGCTTCTTCTTAGCGTCGCAATCCTTTTCCGTTTAGTGCCTATAGAATATAGCCATGCTGTATAGTCGTCGGAAACGGCACATCCGAGGCTCAATGAAATCACGTTTTCCAGGAGAGCCTCCTCGATCCAGAGCGTGTTTCTCAGACCGATGCCCAACTCCAACTATCTTGCTGAGCCCGTTATGCCGTGCCGCGCCCGTGTCCATTTTCCCGCGCTCGCCTGCCATCCACCTTTTACTGCTTCCCTACAGACAGGGTATTCACCAAAGGTTTTGCATTCCACATATCCTAATACATTGCCTACGTATGGACCAGGCGCACAATTACAATTTTAAACATGTTACAATAGATTCAACATGGGTTACACTTCAATTCTGTTGTAGCATTGCTTGAAATTTGACATAAATATTAATATTCACATCGAAAGTTGCTTACAGTTTCTTTAACATAATGACACGAAAAGAAAAAGAAATGAAATCAAAACATTGCTTACACTAATTTATCGAAAATCAGAAGAAAAAAAATTGTTATATGTACAGTTGTTGTTGTTACACACCGTTCAGTGGTCAACACAAAACAAAACAATCGTCCTGTCTGCTAAAGACAAAATCTTTTCCACCACTCACAACGTGGGAACACCAGTACTTCACTTTCCACCTTATGGAGACATACAAGCAGTCGTCTTGTTTCACAGCTCCACAGTCCAGTACTAGTTAATAGTTGCTGGTAACAAATGCCCGCCGGGTTCTGCCGCGCGTCGTTAATTCTGCCGTGGCGCCGCCGCGCGACCCGTTGAGCCGCAGAAACCACCCACTGTTGCCTCCGCGGGATACTTTCCCCCGTCGTAAGGGTGGCGGAACTTATGAATGGCCAGTGGTACGTGCATGTCACCCCAGGCCGTAGCAGGCGCGTGGAGTGTACCCCGACCAGGAGTGGAGTGGGGAGTGCACCGGCTCTGTTGCCGACGTCTGCTTGGCTTATGTGGTACAGGCACGTTCGGTGTAGCCCTCAGCGCTACGACACCCAATCAGTCAGACCCTTCCGTGCATCTCGCAACATTACAGACAAAAGGATATTCTTACAGTATTTAAATACTCATTGATTACATGTATGATCTATTAGACACATTGGTAATAAAAGAATCTTTGTTCTAAAAAACATAAAATTATACACCCTAGTTTTCTACACATATAACATCAACATTTATCCCTTTTCTATATACAGCCCACACTTGTGCTATTGGTTGTACCTGTCGTCCCTCATACAAAACATGAAAGTGTTAAAAAAAAAGGAATAATAAGCAATCTATACAGCTCATAATTACGATATCCAATAGTAGGCTACTCTAATATCCTATCACAGTGAAAATGTTAGAAACTGTTTATTCTAAAACTACAATATACAGTGAACCTTTGTGCTTGTGACAGACTGAAATTAATACCCCTTGAAAGTGTTCTAACAAAAAAATAAGAAATAATCTACACAGCTCACAATTACCTACCACATGTTATTAAATAGTAAACTACTTTAACATCCTAACACAATAAACATTTTAGAAAGTGGTGACTCTAAATCTACAACATACAATGCACCTTTGTGCTTGTGACAGACTGAAATTAGTATCTTTTTATACATTTTACATTTTATTATATATAACAACATTTCTAGGACACGTATGTGACATCCACATGTCAGATGCTGACCTGACATCGAGGTTCATCCCAATCAAACAATACACAATAATGTTTTAGTTATGGATCGGTAGCACCCCCTTTACAGGAGTGTGCGCATTGATCACACTACTCTACGACTCTCACTCACCAAACATCACATTTTCCTTCTCATTCAATCCGTCAATACACTAACAGAATAGGCCTAGAAGTCAGCTAACCTTAACACCACCACACTCACGACAACATACCATACCTTTGCTCCCTTATACTCAACCACAAAGCACATGAAGCTGTTTCGGAGATAGCTTTCCAGTCTCCAAATTCGTCCTTTCACTCTGGCACCTCTCTCCATCGGCTTACCTCTGCATTCACTTTACCGATTATTCATCCTGCTAAATATCAACTTAGAATTGCGACATTTCATCTAAGAACAAAAAATACACAAATTATTCATCCTGCAAACTAACTGTACACATTCTTGGTACCGATTTGATTAGTTATACTGGTACCAGGCTTCAACAACAACAACAAAATTATTTTTGCCAAATTGCAAATCTTATGGTAAGAATTAGATTTACACTTATATTACATCCTACGTCAGCATTCCACAACATTCACCATCTCGATCTCATACTCCCTTTATGTCCTTTCACATTGTGCAGTTGTCCTCATCTCTTCATTCGTATTTCGGCTCTCCGTCCGTCCATTACTCCATCATTTTCTGGTCTTCCTTCGCCATTCGCATCAATCTCTATTGCAGCATACACAGGCCTCTCTGTAACATACATCTAAGACATCTCCACATTATTAATTCTACTCACCTTTACCACTGTTTCATCACGTCGAATCTCTCTTTATTAATCACACTCCTTCACGTCGCTTCTCTCCTTAAATATCACCTTTATCCACTACTATTTATCACGTCGCTTCTCTATCTACCATCTTTATCCACTCATTAATCATCACGTCGTTTCTGCTTTATCCTTATTCATATGACAAAAAATACGTACATACACCACTCTGTCGACTCCTGTTCATGACTCATTCGACCAGTCTATTCCGTCATACTTCCTGACATCCCGCCTGAAAATTCTTATGTTCGATTTGACCCTGCACAACGTTACACACCACAAATGAATACACTGACTATCTACCATAAATTGCCTACTTTCGACCTATCCTTAACTTTTCCATAATTTGATGTTAGAAATGTGATGAAGCCCACGCGGTTGTTTTCCCTCGATCGTCTCAATCAGTACAGCATTTTCATGGACAATCCGCCTCACTCTGAATGGTCCACTATACACCGTAAAGAATTTGCTAGTTAGGAATCTGTGCTTCTTTGATAATCGATGAGTTTTAATTAGAACCTTGTCTCCTACTGCCAATTCGATCTTACGGATCTTTCCTTTCTGCTTCTCCTGCCTATCCTTAGCTGCTTTCTTAATACGCTCTATCGCAACCTTGACAATTTCTGTGTGCCTCTGCTTTCCTGATCGCGGAATATCTACCAGCTCCCTGACTCGATCTGGTGGTGGTTCATTCCTTAGTACCGTAATTGGTGATAAACCAGTTGCTCCATGTGGTAGCTCATTGAGGATGTCCTGAAAATCTTTGAGAAAAATACTCCAACTTCTATGTTGCCTATGGCAATAGATCTTACACAACTTTCCCAGTTCTTTTACCACTCTTTCACTGGGGTTACTTGCAGCATGGTATCGGTATATGAACACCGGTTTTATCCTTCTTCTCTTCAGTGTGGTTAGCCATTGTCTGGATCTATATTGTGGTCCATTGTCAGCTATGAACTTTTCTACAGTTCCTACTTCTCGCTAAAAGTTTTTAACGATCGCTGCTGCCACTGTCCTTCCCGTCACACGTTTCAATGCGGTAAAAGTGACATACTTTGACACCAATTCCACTGCTACTAAAACATATCTATATCCTTGCACTGACTTAGGTAGAGGGCCAAACAAATCTGTTGCTCCGAATAACCTCAATCTGCCTGGCACTATCGGAAAAAGCGGTGCTTTGCATGAGATAGTTAACGATTTTGCCTTCTGGCACAATTTGCAACTACCAAGCACGTTCTTGATCCTCCTCTCCATACTAATGAAATAAACTGATTCCCTTAACTTCTTACAGCATTTCCTTGCCCCGTAATGCCCGTAACTTAGGTGCGTGTACCAGATCAACTTGTTGACTATTTCATTTGGTATACACAACACCCAGTCCTGTGTGTTCGGATTTCTACGGTAGAAAAAGGACCCCGTTCTGAATTGAATAAAAGCGCGCTATATTGGCATCTAAGTTCGCTCTAACTCTGTCCTTCACCATTCTCCATGACGCGTCTTTATCCTGCTCTTTCGCGATATTTGTGAGTACCGCCCCTATGTATTTCTCGAACGGCACGCCCTGCATATACAATATATCATATCTGTTCTCGTTTACCTCCTCATCAAAGCATTGACCATTACCTACTGGGTTCCTTGACAACGCATCTGCCACTATACTCTGTGGCCCAGGAATATACATGACCGAAAACTGAAACTCCTGTAAATAGAGTGCCCACCTAGCGAGTCGTCTATGGTTAAGTTTGGCCGACATCAGAAACTGTAGTGACTTGTGGTCAGTATAGATTTTAGTATGCCTCCCATACAAATAGTATCTAAACTTACTAAAACCCCATACTATTGCCAAAGCTTCAAGCTCAGTTACCGTGTAATTTCTCTCAGCTTTGCTAAGCACTCGGCTCGCAAATGCAATAGGTTGTTGTATTACTTCTCCTCCTTGCTCTTGCTCTTGGAACAATGTTACCCCAAGTCCACTACGGGAACTGTCCGTGGCCATACAAAACTCTTTCCCTAGGTCTGGATGCCCGAGAAGAGGTGCCGATAGCAGTGCCTTCTTTAACGCTTCATACTCTTCCTGTGCGACAGGGTCCCAATTCCATACCGTTTTCTTTCCAGTCAGCTGACATAGTCTGGGTGTCGCTGCACCCCCCAATCTTAATGAACCTCCTGTAAAAATTGATTAATCCTAAATAACCCCGTAGCTGACGTTTTGTTCTCGGCACCGGAAAATCTCTGATTGCTTCGAGTTTGTCTGGATTTGGTCTTATTCCCTCTGGTGTCACAATGTGACCTAGAAACTCGATTTCTTTTCGTCCAAATTCTGACTTTCCCAAATTCACGGTTACCTCATGTCTCTCCAATGCACCGTGCAATATGCTTAACGTTCTATTGTGGTCTTCCCAGTTTCTTTCGGCTATCAGGACATCATCCACGTACTGTGTTACCTTATCTTTTATTTCATTAGGAATGACAGTATTTAGCGCTCTGGTAAATGCCGCGGATGATACATTTAACCCAAATGGTAGTTTCCGGAATTGATACGATTTCCCGTAGCACAAGAAAGCAGTGTATTTTCTACACCCCCTATCTAACTCCACCTGCCAGAAACTCATTCTCAAATCAACTGAGCTGAAAACTCTGATCCCGTGGAACTTTTGTAGCAATTCGTCAAGTGTCAGCGGCCGATCTGTCTCTGGCTCTATTATCTTATTAATCCTTCTTGCGTCCAAAACTAATCTAACTGACCCATCCTTTTTTTCAACACAAACTAAAGGGCTATTGTACGGACTGGATGCTGGTTCGATAATCCCTTGTTGTAGCATGCTTTCGATCTCAGCTTCCACTCTTTCTTTGTACACAACAGGTATCGGGTACACTTGGGCCCTAAACTGTTTATGTGGCTTGACCTTGAATCTATACACAAAATTTCTTATTGTACCCGCAGCATGTTTAAATACCTTTCTATTCTCGTATAAAATTTTCTGCAATTCCCCGTAGACCGTGGTGCCTCGTAAATGCCAGATTTTCTCCCTGATCTCCTCCTCCAAACATTTATGAATTTCCTTCTTCTCTTGTTCGAACCCCGTATCCTGTGCCTGTTTACCGGAGTTTACCGCCAGACATAATGCTAAGTGTGCGTTATCTTTAGCATGTAAGCAATCGTCGAATCTTAATGTAATTTCCTCCGAATCTCGTTTCAACTCCATCGAACCATTTCTCATATTAACGACTGCTTTATATTGGTTCAAAAAATTAACGCCTAATATCCCTTCAACAGTTAGAGATGACACAATCATGAACACTGTACTAAACCTCTTCGCCTGGCACACAAAGTCTACCTGCGCTTGTAACTTCACCTCAATTCCCTTTCCTGTAACTGCCCCTCTTTGCAATGGCAACGTTGGCCATGGTTTTGTAAGACTACAACACTTAAACACATCTTCCCTCAAAACACTCATTAAACTGCCTGTGTCGATGACACAAGGTACGATTATATTATTTATTTCTACGCTAATTATTGGGTGGACTTCACTCCCCACATCTCCTACCTCCTCTAACAGATTCTCCCTTAGTTTTTCGTAATCGATATACCTAATATTTACATCATTAATAGTCCTGGTTTGTACCCGTCTATCATGTAGTCACCTTCTTGTCCCTCCGTCTATGTGACAGTGATTGTCCTGTCGTGAACCCAATGACTGCCTATCCTCTCTTCGCCCATCATTTTCATTTTCCCTTCTTCTTCCATCTCTGTCCCATCTTCTATTTTCCCGGTTTGCTGGTCGATACCCCCATGAATTCTGCCCCCTATTTCCTCGCCATCTTCCATTTCCGTCATTCCTCTGATTCCATGCTCTCCTGTCATTCTGATAGTTTCTGCCGTTCCTATCCTCAACTCTGTCTGACCTATGAGTCATGTCGCCGTTCACAATGTTGCTCTCATTACCCAGTTCCTGTAACAAGTGCTGAAATGACGCGGAATCGTCTAAGCCTCTGCCTGCTATCACTATATCTCTGCGCAATCTCACTGGCAACTTCGTTATACAGATCCTAATGAGCTCCCCAGTTTCGTATGGCACATCCAAATACCTATTTCGTCTCAGCATTTCCTGATAGCACGACACTGGATCTCTTATACCACCTTCGTTACAATTTGGCATCATCAATATGCTTTGCTTAACCTGGTCCTGCTTACTTTTCGACCAGAATTCATTTAAAAACTTGTCACAAAATATCTTGTAGCTACTACAGTCTTTAATAACTTCCTGCATTTTCGCTCTAGCCTCGTCCCTCAAATGGTTACACACAAACTTCATTTTGAGGAGCGGTTCCCACGATGAAGGTAATGAATCTTGAAATTGAGACAGCCACAGGCATGGATGTTGGTAATTATCAGGATCCGGAAAACAAGTGTACGTTTGTACCGACACGAAGTGCCTCCTACATTCTTCTTCCGCATTTATGTTTTCCGACCTTGGACTATACCCAGTTGGGTTTGCCACCTGTTTTATCCGACACAACCGTTCTTCTAACTCTCTGAGTTCGTCTTCCTCTTTCTGCCTATCTTCGTTTTTTGAATTTATCTCACTCTCCCTCTGCAGTCTACCTGGTGGTGTTTCACCTTCGCTTCTGCACGCTAATTGCAACTGTGCTAGTTCTTCCCTATGTTTCCTATTTGTTTCTAATTGTGCCTCTTTAAACTGTAATAGTGATTGTATCTCCTCCTGGTCGGCATAAACCTCTCGCTGCGTACTGTCAGAGCCTGTTTCGCCTCTCATACTGATCTTTTCTACATCTGCGCTAATCGTATTCATTCTGACCACTACCTCCGCAACTTCATCCCTGTGTTTATTTAGCACCACTTCCTGCCGGGTGACTTGAGCTTCCACGCTGTCTAATGCCCCTTGTTTATCTGCAAGTAAGTCCTCCACTATCTCTTTGATTCGCTCATCCGGCAACACGTCCCTACGTTCTGTAATATCGCTCTCTATTGCACTTATTCGTACCTCCAAATTATTGGCTTTTTCTTTCACGGCATCACATACTTGCTTCAACGCACCCAGATTCTTCTCCCCCTCATCTAACCGATTATTAATTGCGGACAGACGCTCATCGATAACTGTGTGTAGCTTCCTCATTGCCTCTTTATTTCCCTTATCCATTGCCTCCAGTCTTTCCTTATTTGCTTCCAATCTTTCCTTAGTCTCCCTATCTCTCTCCTTATTATCTCTATCCATCACTTCCAATCTCTCCTTATTTGCTTCCAATCTTTCCTTATTTGCTTCAAATCTTTCCTTATTCTCCCTATCTCTCTCCTTACTATCTCTATTCATCGCTTCCAATCTTTCCTTATTTGCTTCCAATCTTTCCTTATTATCTCTATCCATCCTCTGTAAAAACTGCAGTAGCACACTGTCATTTGCTACTTTCGGTGCGCTCACCTCGTTCGCCTGAGAAACCGTAGCTTCGCTAAGGGTAGCTGCACTTTCACTGCATACCTGACCTAGTCCCGGCTCGCCCGCTTCGTCGGGAAAAGCCCCCAATTGTGGACAAAGCCCACCGCATAAAGGATCACCTAGCAGCGGTCCACTGAACAATTCAGCCCCTTCCGAGTGTTTGCCGTACCCGCTCATTAGCCCATGGTCGACACCTACTTCCTGCTGCACTGCTACATTCATCCCAGAATCGCTATCCTCCATGGTGACTACACTTTTCGACTGCGACCTAGTTACTACGGACATTACGCAAAAAAAATTATACAACGATCTTCCAGCCTTGGACGATATAGCAATTAATTACATAAAAAAATAAAAGATCCTCACCAATCCAGAAAGAAATTGCAAACAGAAAAAATTTTACTTCTTAGCGCTATCACAATATATTCCATCAAAAAATAAAAAAAAATCTTAACAGCAAACCCTAACAGCAAAATATCCGGGCAAATATCTTGGCAGGGTCGAAATTATGAGAGGCACCCACATGCCTTGCTCATACTGTGGCATCAAGCAGTCAGGCCTGCAAGATGAGTGGTCTGCCAAGCGAGTGGATTCATTCTTATTTATCGAGTAACTTGAACTCTTGTACTAACACTTAAGTTACAAGTTATCCTCCTATATGATTAATACGCAACGGAAACACGCATCTGACTATCAGTAATTTACAGAACTCTGACTGTACACTATGCACTGGCAATACCACATTTTCTTTTTGTCTTTTATTTAACGGCTTTTGTCAACACGTGGCCACCACACTGAATATGAATGGCGCACACATTATAAATTCGGGACATTATGACAACATACAATTCGAAGGAAAAGTCCACCAATCTTTTTCTTTTCACTATCTTATTTATTCCGATAAATTCTCTAACCTAAACACACAAATTCTATAACCTACAACAATAACACATGAGAAATTCCGCCCAGTGGGCATGGCTTTACATTGGTGAATCTCTATATTATGGTCTCGTAATTATTTAACGCTACAGTGCACTTTCTGGATAGGATGGTGGATCTTTTATTATTTCTCACACTTCGACTCTCACAATCATCATCACGAAACTATCCTCCAGACCGAGCAGTACAGAAGGAACAAGCATAACCCACTAATCTTTTGAAACTACCTTGCTATTCTCCCATGCAAACCACACATACCCAAATTACATGACATACATCACACTACAATATGAAATACAAAACACTAAATAGTCACAACACTATCACTTTCAGCTTTCCCACTTCAATTAATATTTATCCCAGTTTCACACAACACTGCCTCACTTCGTAATTCTACTTTCCTACTATGAACTCTGGAGATATATGCACGTCTTCCTGTGCAATGCAAGCCAAGTGGCGTTGCTGGATAGACGGCCGACTCACCTTGCTTCTCTCTCAGAGTTTGTATCTAGCGTCACACGGAATCATATCACGTAAAGTAATATTAAGAACGTATTCATCACAAATGCGAGTCCTCAACTGATACCATGGACGAGTACTTCTCTTTATCTTTTGTCTCATACACAGTTTGAGACTCACACAGTACTCACCACGTGGAAGTACTCGTCTCTAATTTCAAGTCCTGCACACGCCATTTCTTAAATATTTCAACTTATGGTACACACGCTATTTCTTAAATATTTCTACTTATTGTACACACGCTAGTAATTCAGCTTAACTTAAGCACACGGAAGTATTTCAACTTATTGCTACACGTGGTTTCATTGTGACCGTTGGTCACTTCTGAAGATTACTACAATCCCATTAATATTACCTGCCTGACACTTAATTCTCCCCACAAAAGTTCCTGAAATAGAGAAATTATTATTTCAAACTACTCTTAAATATTCCACATGCATACCATGTCTCCAATCTTTCGTCATTACGGAGCACAACAAAAAAGGTCTTAACAGCACAAGATCCAGCGGCAGAGTGCTGAAACATGGCCGTTCTCTAGGTCATCTCGCACCTCTGTCGAGGTGGGGGAAGACCATGCTACCGTATTGGTCAGCCACATTTCAGGCGCACAAAGCTGAGGTAAATTTCATCTCTTTGGTCCCACCAAAGGTGGCCAAAGGATCGACTCAAAGATGATCATATATTCACATTCACTATCTGCGGTTAGCAGACGACCATACATTCATTCATTTCACAGATCTCACCAAACTGGATGTAGGGATTTACTTTGTGGGAGTGCACATGTGATAAATTAAATAAATAAATTGTCATTCTTTCCCACACTGGTATCCGGCTTCGCTGTATTAATTGAAACTGAGTTATTTTTACAAAAAAAATGTGTTGTTCTGACAAGAATAATGAAGTATGTTGTACCTATTTTCAATGTCAGGCGGTACTGTACCCTTTCAACAGTACTTATTCTATAAATCTGCTGATGTTTCCTGTAGAGATTCGGAAGGAAAATACTAGATAGAGGCAAGATTGTGCCTTCGGCAAAAAATTGAAAAAAGATAATGAAGTTATTACGTTTTTTTAAATAAACCTATACTTCATGGCATTTTAAGTGATATTTTCAAGAACATGTGGCGAAACATTAAGGACTCATGTCGGAGAAATAGAAGGGAAAGAATAATTGGAAAAGGATCAAATGTCTCAGAAAAACCAAATAAATGGGTTCTTTACGATCACTAGGTTTTCCTGGATACGGTACAACACGAAAGACAACAAGTTAAATTCCGGATTTTAAGCATGCTATTTTCATCTGCCAATAGTTTCCTCTTCTTCACCTTTGGGAATAATAAATTTGGGGTGTTACAATGCTTGCAGACAATTTGAGAAATGGTCTAAATTTCGTTGAATACGCATGTTTCGCTAAAGTAACAGCATTTCAGTCGATGTTTTACGTGATGTTATTAGACATCTTGACTACGGATTTTCAGTTAAAAATTCACTTCTGTGGTTCTAAAATGTTGGGAAATGGAATGTGTTATCGTTTTGTAAACAGAGCTAATAAATCCGTTTTTATAACAAAAATTTTTCGTTTCTCAGAAACTGCTACTCATGTAGCTATATAATTTTTTCTGCTGTTTTATTACAGCATAGAAATCATACAAATAGTAATACAATGAAGGAAAAAAAGTTCCTACTCATTTCGTCACATCTCAAAAAAATTTTCCCCCGATAAATTCGGTGGCAGAACTGGTTAGTTTCGTTCCACGATAGCTCCTGACTGGCAACGTTTACGCTTAACCCTGCTGTTCTGTTCGGGTCTATATGACCCGAAACGAATATGAACGTTATTTTACATTATGTAAATACCAATATATATTTATGAAACTTTGTGACTTTGTCTGAAAATGGATGAGCAGCATGTGTTTTAAAAGGTTTTAAAAAAGTTTAAGAAGTTTGGGCTTCAACTGTAATAGTTGCATATGTAATGTTCGGGTCATAATGACCCGACACAAATATGTTTAGTGTAACTCGTATTTATTTCTAAAATCTGGAAATGGCGAAAATTATTTTTGTTGTGTTGTGTGGGAATAGTGACTGCATCATTCCAACTTACTCTCAACAATCACCTAAAGCTCCATGCGTTCACAACAATGGGCTTGTTTGTTGCTTTCCCCAGGAAATAATAATTGGCAGTTCTCAATAATTGGAATGCTTTGTTTCTGCCCAGTTTGACTTGTGACACCATGGCGATGAGACCATTGAATGATCGTGAGTTGGAAGAAATAGTAAATGCCTCACCAGATGAAGGATCACTTTCTGAGTTTGAAGATCACATCAGCAATGCATCTGAAAGCGAGTGTTCCGATGACAGTTACGACAGTCCACAGCCCATACAAAATAGTGTAGAGACTTTTCTTTCTAAAAATGGGAATATAGAATGGCAGTTGCATCCACCAGCACAACATGGTCGCCTACCAGCTTCGAACATCATCAAGAGTACCCCAGGAGTTACCAGGTATGCAGTCAGCAGAATATCTGATGTAAAATGTTCATTTGAAGCAGTATTTCACACAGCGCTTCAAAATGAAATAATAGAGATGACAAATATTGAAGGGCAGCGAGTTTATGGTGAACAGTGGACAGATATTGATGGTTCTGTTTTCCATGCATACTTAGGACTCTTACTCCTAGCGGGTGTATATCGATCTCATGGGGAGTCTACAAAAAGTTTGTGGGATAAAGATACTGGGCGAAACATATTTCGAGCAACCATGTCTCATGAAACATTCTGTAAGATATCACGTGTCCTGCGATTTGACAAGAAATCTACTAGAGAGGAAAGACGACGTACTGACAAACTTGCCGCAATTCGTAGTATTTGGGAGAAGTGGGTAGAGGTCCTTCCTAAACTGTATAATCCAGGAGAAAATGTTACTGTTGACGAGCAGTTAGTAGCATTTAGAGGTCGCTGTCCATTCAAGCAGTATATCCCAAGTAAACCGGCAAAATATGGGATCAAAATATGGACCATGTGTGACAGCAAAACTTCATACGTACTGAAAGCCCAAATTTATACAGGAAAGGTGAGTGGAGCGGCACCAGAAAGAAATCAGGGAATGAGGGTGGTATCTGATCTCACTTCTGAGTTACGTGGTCAGAATATCACGTGTGACAACTTTTTTACGTCGTACAATTTGGGGCAGCTGCTTCTGAAAAGGAAATTGACTATGTTGGGAACTATACGGAAAAATAAGCCGGAGCTTCCACACAAAATGACCAACAAGGAGGTACACAGCTCTTCATTTTACTTCACAAATGACACTACTGTGGTTAATTATATTCCTAAGAGACACAAGAATGTTGTACTTATGAGCACTCTCCACCATGATGCGGAAATCAGTGACAGGGCTGATAAGAAGCCAAAAATGATTTTGGACTATAATTCAACCAAAGGTGCTGTAGACACGCTTGATCAGTTATTAGGTACATATACATGCAAACGAAAAAGTAATAGGTGGCCAATGATAGTTTTCTACAATATTCTTGATGTTTCTGCTTATAATGCATACGTTTTGTGGATTTCGGTTGACCCTAATTGGAATGCAAGCAAATTGACTAGAAGGAGAATATTCTTGGAGGAACTTGGAAAGTCACTGATAAAAGAACATATTGCATCAAGAACGCATTTCCCAAGAACAGAAGATTCTTTGAGAATGGTCACAAGCATCCAAAACCCGAATGATGTGGGTGGTGTGTCAGAATCGGTAACAACAAGAAAATCTACAAAACGTGCACGCTGTAAGTTCTGTCCATCAAGTAATGACAATAAAACAAACATGGTGTGTGGAAAATGTAGTAAACATATTTGCAAGAAACATGTAACCTACTTGTGTCCACAGTGCAAGCAGTAAGAAAAGAACTGTAGTATTTTATAAGATGATTGTATTGAAAATTCTGTTGTTTCAAATTTATGTGAATACTTGTGCCTAAACTACAATCAGTAAGAAGAGAGGATTCTAAAGTTGTAGTGCTTTCTATGTTGGAATGTAATAAAAAAACTGTAGTGTGTTCTGTACTGTAGTGTGCTCTAAGATGAATATCTGTAATGACAACTGTCTGTTGTTAGAAAATGTCAATACTTACGTCTAAACTGTCAACAATAAGAATAGAAGTATGGAAAAACTGTAGTGCTTTCTAAGTTGAATGCCTGTAATGGAAACTGTCTGTTGTTTCAAATTTATGTGCATATTTAAATGAAAAATATCCCTCAATAAAGTTGTATGCATTGTTATTATTATTATTATTACCATTATTATTATTATTATTATTATTATTATTATTACTAACAAGGTACTGGAATAGAACAACAATGTCGATAGCTAAAACTGTACCAAAATTTATGTTTCTAAAGCATTTTGATATGTCGGGTCATATTGACCCGAACAGTATATATGTCAAGTAAAAGTGAACAGAACAGCAGGGTTAATTTAACTGCGTATACATCGCAAACCAGGCAAAAAGAAAACAAATGCGTAGTCAGCATTCGTCTAACTGTTGTCCGGCCGGTAGTTATCGCGGAACGATGATGATCTATTTTGCCACCGAATTTACCAGGGAAAAATAAGTTTGTGTGAGAGGTAACCAAATCAGTAGGAATTTTTTCCCTACATTGTATTTGTGGAGAAATAAATAAAAAAATTATATTTACTGGTTTTTTGAAAAGAGGAAAAATTACGGATATGGAACTGTAACTACAGAAATTTTGAAAGGCTTTTTTACGGACTGTATTGTCCGGCTTGAATGCGGACAAATTCAGTGCTGCGTGAAATATGCCTGTAATATAATTTACCATTCCGATTAATTACATTTTTGAATTCTACGTCATTGTTGATTTATTCAGAGTTCTCACCTTAGACCTAAAATTCGTCCTTCTGCCACAGATTAATTCATTAGTCGCCATCGGTGTTCTTCTCTTTGTTGACCGTGTGTATCTTCCTGAGTCGGCATCGGTTCACTTCACGAAGACGGTGGAAACCAAGGAAATACAATGCTATGTCATTTTAAATAATTCTAGTAAAACTTAGATACTTCTCACTATTTTTTATTCACAACACAATAAGACTTGCTGTGCTCGTCGCACAAACCATAATTACTAACTACACTCCTGGAAATGGAAAAAAGAACACATTGACACCGGTGTGTCAGACCCACCATACTTGCTCCGGACACTGCGAGAGGGCTGTACAAGCAATGATCACACGCACGGCACAGCGGACACACCAGGAACCGCGGTGT
Source organism: Schistocerca nitens (assembly GCF_023898315.1). Lineage (NCBI taxonomy): Eukaryota > Metazoa > Arthropoda > Insecta > Orthoptera > Acrididae > Schistocerca > Schistocerca nitens. The sequence goes on along the minus strand of NC_064622.1, from coordinate 134,741,608 downwards.
TGGCCGTCGAATGGCGCTAGCTGCGCAGCATTTGTGCACCGCCGCCGTCAGTGTCAGCCAGTTTGCCGTGGCATACGGAGCTCCATCGCAGTCTTTAACACTGGTAGCATGCCGCGACAGCGTGGACGTGAACCGTATGTGCAGTTGACGGACTTTGAGCGAGGGCGTATAGTGGGCATGCGGGAGGCCGGGTGGACGTACCGCCGAATTGCTCAACACGTGGGGCGTGAGGTCTCCACAGTACATCGATGTTGTCGCCAGTGGTCGGCGGAAGGTGCACGTGCCCGTCGACCTGGGACCGGACCGCAGCGACGCACGGATGCACGCCAAGACCGTAGGATCCTACGCAGTGCCGTAGGGGACCGCACCGCCACTTCCCAGCAAATTAGGGACACTGTTGCTCCTGGCGTATCGGCGAGGACCATTCGCAACCGTCTCCATGAAGCTGGGCTACGGTCCCGCACACCGTTAGGCCGTCTTCCGCTCACGCCCCAACATCGTGCAGCCCGCCTCCAGTGGTGTCGCGACAGGCGTGAATGGAGGGACGAATGGAGACGTGTCGTCTTCAGCGATGAGAGTCGCTTCTGCCTTGGTGCCAATGATGGTCGTATGCGTGTTTGGCGCCGTGCAGGTGAGCGCCACAAGCAGGACTGCATACGACCGAGGCACACAGGGCCAACACCCGGCATCATGGTGTGGGGAGCGATCTCCTACACTGGCCGTACACCACTGGTGATCGTCGAGGGGACACTGAATAGTGCACGGTTCATCCAAACCGACATCGAACCCATCGTTCTACCATTCCTAGACCGGCAAGGGAACTTGCTGTTCCAACAGGACAATGCACGTCCGCATGTATCCCGTGCCACCCAACGTGCTCTAGAAGGTGTAAGTCAACTGCCCTGGCCAGCACGATCTCCGGATCTGTCCCCCATTGAGCATGTTTGGGACTGGATGAAGCGTCGTCTCACGCGGTCTGCACGTCCAGCACGAACGCTGGTCCAACTGAGGCGCCAGGTGGAAATGGCATGGCAAGCCGTTCCACAGGACTACATCCAGCATCTCTACGATCGTCTCCATGGGAGAATAGCAGCCTGCATTGCTGCGAAAGGTGGATATACACTGTACTAGTGCCGACATTGTGCATGCTCTGTTGCCTGTGTCTATGTGCCTGTGGTTCTGTCAGTGTGATCATGTGATGTATCTGACCCCAGGAATGTGTCAATAAAGTTTCCCCTTCCTGGGACAATGAATTCACGGTGTTCTTATTTCAATTTCCAGGAGTGTATATGGCTGCCTTTCCGCACACTCCAAAAATTACGTCAATCCTCCACAAGGCAACAATCGAAAGTGTCCCTTAGCTCCTTCTTGGAGTATGAAACAAAAGAGAATCCAATGTGAACATTACAAAGATTATAATCTACATGCCTCTCAATTAAATCTTTGGCGCAGCCTTTAAGCTATTGTATGTCTCTGCGTCGGAATGTGTCATTACATATTACTTTCTTTGATTGACGTGGTGAAATGAAATACCATCAAAAATTTCATAGCAGCAGAATAATGTTTTAGTCGTAAAACCAGAATTTTTTAGGTCTGTGTAGAAAACAGGAATCCATTAAATCTCCCAAAGTACCTAGAGCCAGAGCTGTGGAATTTTAACTGCAGGGTGTTACAAAAACGTACGGCCAAACTTTCAGGAAACATTCCTCACACACAAGGAAAGAAAATATGTTATGTGGACATGTGTCCGGAAACGCTTACTTTCCATGTTAGACCTCATTTTATTGCTTCTCTTCAAATCGCATTAATCATGGAATGGAAACACACAGCAACAGAAAGTACCAGCGTGACTTCAAACACTTTGTTACAGGAAATGTTCAAAATGTCCTCCGTTAGCGAGGATACATGCATCCACCCCCCGTCGCATGGAATCCCTGATGCGCTGATGCAGCCCTGGAGAATGGCGTATTGTATCACAGCCGTCCACAATACGAGCACGAAGAGTCTCTACATTTGGTACCGGGGTTGCGTAGACAAGAGCTTTCAAATACCCCCATAAATGAAAGTGAAGAGGGTTGAAGTCAGGAGAGCGTGGAGGCCATGGAATTGGATCGCCTCTACCAATCCATCGGTCACCGAATCTGTTGTTGAGAAGCGTACGAACACTTCGACTGAAATGTGCAGGAGCTCCAAAGTGCATGAACCACATGTTGTGTCGTACTTGTAAAGGCACATGTTCTAGCAGCCCGTATGAAATCATGATAACGTGCTCCATTGAGCGTAGGTGGAAGAACATGGGGCCCAATCAAGACATCACCAACAATGCCTGCCCAAACGTTCACAGAAAATCTGTGTTGATGACGTGATTGCACAATTGCGTGCGGATTCTCGTCAGCCCACACATGTTGATTGTGAAAATTTACAATTTGAATCAAGGAAGTACAGTACATGCTGACGAAACTAAAATGAGCTCTAACATGGAAATTAAGCGTTTCCGGACACGTGTCCACTTAACATCTTTTCTTTATTTGTGTGTGAGGAATGTTTCCTGAAAGTTTGGCCGTGCCTTTTTGTAACACCCTGTATAAACTCATAATACAGATCTGTAATAACATCGTGTACAACACTGACTGTTATTTTGTTACTTAAGGAACACATGTGGATTCAACGAAATTTAGATGTGCCCCTAAACCTTCTGCGAGAATTGTATTAATACATTTGACTAAAATAGGAAATATTTTAAATGATAACACCAAATTTAGACTTTATTCTATGTTAGTTTGCGCATAGTCTGCAACTGACAGAAAATACGTGTAACATGTTCAAGAAACCCATAAGTGCAGCTCAAAAACTCGCACTGACGCTAATTTTGTTTTGCAACACACAAATTTGAGGCTAAAATCGTTACAATAATATTTTTGTCTTTGTCACAGTTGTATTTGTTTAACAACTCAGAACGTTTTCACGCATGGAGTGTAGCACGACCGTAAGTTTTCCTCTGGTATTGAGGATGCTACCATTACGAAACGTTTAAAACAATTTGAGAAAATTTGAACATGATGCGAAGCAGCAAAATGTGTTTGTGCTTTTTAACCCTCCTGTTTCGTGCACTGCTGTGGCCTGATCACTGGGGAGGGTGTGACATGACATATGTATATAAAAAATGGCGAAAGATTCCTCTGGACCCACGCCCACCTCCCACACCCTCCCCTCCCTTTCAACAATATATTTGGTGCCATCCATGACGTTTTATTGAGCACTTCAAAAACGTACATGTACAGAAACAAACCTTGAACGATTCCTAGGCGCCTGTATGCGGGCAACCCCTTAGACATGTTACAACTTTAGATACTACACTTCTGCTCTAGTACCTGCTTGCACGCATGCGAAATCTGACAAGAGTCGAATGGGTTGTCTGCCTGCAGGTGCTTAAGAATCGGTCAAGGATTGTCTCTGTACAGGTGCGTTTTTAAAATGCTCAACCAACACGCGTGGATGGCACCGAGATGTGGATGTCGCAGTTCTGACCTCCATCGCAGAGATACGTGAGAATGGACGAGATGTGGATAAGTGGGATATGACGAACCTGTCATAGTGGCACGCGTCCACGGTGACTTTGGGCGCAATTGAGATGAAAATCGGTGCCAAGGTGTCATCATTACCCAGTCTTATACCTCACATAAACTTTTGAATTCTGGCCTTCTTCTTGTAAGCGTCGACACCACGCTGTCTGTAATATCGCCGAGCCGGAGAGTGACGTCACAGCGAGCCACACTTTTGCACCATAATAAAGGAAGGTTATAGGCATTTCCTGCATCACGATGGGGAAAAATGATAGGGATTCTAAAAAGTGAACCTCCCGCAGTGCAGAATTCCGCTCAAGTGCGGCAAATCTTGTACGAGGCGAACGACGCACAGAGCTCAAGATCACACTGTGAAACAATACCTGCGTACTCACTTCCTCCAAGCCAGCAAGCCCGCTATCGCCAGACTCTTATTTCCTAACCTGTCCTCTATATTCACCTTTTAAAAAATGGGCAGCTAAGTTTAAATGTGGTACCATTTCTCTTAAATACGGCCGACCTGAAGATCATCCCAAGGCTGCAAACGCAGGTCAGACCTCGAGAGAAGAACCTAATATGGTACTGGACGATCAATAAAGAGTATAGGAGCTGACTCCATTATCCACATGCGAGGCTAGAGTTCGGTACGTTTCACACAAAGAACTTGTTGTGAGAAAGCTTTCTATTCGTCACGAGATCAGAGCGCAGTAGATACTAGCGCTCAAATTGGTGTATTCCTAGACTTCCATAACGCGTATGATACAGCTCCGCACTCACATATAATAAACAAAAGACGATAGTCCGGAATATAATACTAGCCGTGTGCTTCGATTACGAGTTCTGAGCCAACAGTATACAAGAAGTCAATAACGGAGAGAAATCACCACGTACAAAACTAACAGGACCATTACTTTTCACAAAATATAAATAAATGACTAATGGATGACGTCGGAACTGCCATGATGCTTTGGATAAAAAGTTATTGGTTAACGTGCCAGGCTAAAGTCGGAGAAAAGCTAAGGGGCTAAGACGATGGTGGAGGCATTCATCGAAACCTTGGTATTTTATCCGAATTTACCGCAGTAAATTAACCCAGAATCTTTCATCCGAGATATCGACCGCAAAAGACGTAAGACGTCGTAGCCATATTCCACAAAGCTATTTACGGATGAAGCTGCTGTATACAGAGAAGTAGCAACGCTAGTTAACTGTAGAGAAATGCAGGAAGACCCGCCGAGCTCACCCCAATCCTGTGGTCGACTCTGCAAGAGAAGCACATTGCATTGCTGCAAAAATAACGGCTGTGTATGATCCTAGAAGAGTCAACTAATATTATGATTCTTCTACGCATATTCCGCAGAAAGTCCAAGAATTTAAAATGAGAGAGATTCGAGGAGATGGAGATGGAGGCTTACGAACAACCGTTTTTACAGTGGACCAGTCGCGACTAAACAGGAAAGGGGGCAGTGACAGCAGCACACAAAGAACTCTCCGACAAACACCGTAAGTTGTAGTTAAGATGTAGATGTCGTTATATGCCACAGTAGGAATGCAATATATGTTCTGTAAATAAATTGATCTTTGATATTTTTATTGCCAATACACAAGGAGAAGGGCTAACACATGACTTCACCTTGCCCGACCTCCCCTAAACCACGCACCCTCCCTACTCGGGTATGTCTCTCCCTTTAGACTCCCTTCCCCAGCCATCCCTTTTCCCCAGTCACAGCCTAATATTTACCGGTCATTAAAACGAAAAAATCAGCTTGTACCACAGAGCGGGCCATCTTGTTCTTTGTACCCTATTTGGCGATGACTCTGTATTCCTTTTTGATGCAAAGTATAATGAATCCTCAAATTAAATATGATAATATTCCCAGGGCTAAAAAGTCTGTATTACACTGAACCGCCAAAGAAACTAGTACAGGCATGCGTATTCAAATACAGCGATAAGTAAACAGGCAGAATACGGCACTGTGCTCGGCGACGCATATACACTCCTGGAAATTGAAATAAGAACACCGTGAATTCATTGTCCCAGGAAGGGGAAACTTTATTGACACATTCCTGGGGTCAGATACATCACATGATCACACTGACAGAACCACAGGCACATAGACACAGGCAACAGAGCATGCACAATGTCGGCACTAGTACAGTGTATATCCACCTTTCGCAGTAATGCAGGCTGCTATTCTCCCATGGAGACGATCGTAGAGATGCTGGATGTAGTCCTGTGGAACGGCTTGCCATGCCATTTCCGCCTGGCGCCTCAGTTGGACCAGCGTTCGTGCCGGACGTGCAGACCGCGTGAGACGACGCTTCATCCAGTCCCAAACATGCTCAATGGGGGACAGATCCGGAGATCTTGCTGGTTTGGATGTACCGTGCACTATTCAGTGTCCCCTCGACGATCACCAGTGGTGTACGGCCAGTGTAGGAGATCGTTCCCCACACCATGATGCCGGGTGTTGGCCCTGTGTGCCTCGGTCGTATGCAGTCCTGATTGTGGCGCTCACCTGCACGGCGCCAAACACGCATACGACCATCATTGGCACCAAGGCAGAAGCGATTCTCATCGCTGAAGACGACACGTCTCCATTCGTCCCTCCATTCACGCCTGTCGCGACACCACTGGAGGCGGGCTGCACGATGTTGGGGCGTGAGCGGAAGACGGCCTAACGGTGTGCGGGACCGTAGCCCAGCTTCATGGAGACGGTTGCGAATGGTCCTCGCCGATACCCCAGGAGCAACAGTGTCCCTAATTTGCTGGGAAGTGGCGGTGCGGTCCCCTACGGCACTGCGTAGGATCCTACGGTCTTGGCGTGCATCCGTGCGTCGCTGCGGTCCGGTCCCAGGTCGACGGGCAGGTGCACCTTCCGCCGACCACTGGCGACAACATCGATGTACTGTGGAGACCTCACGCCCCACGTGTTGAGCAATTCGGCGGTACGTCCACCCGGCCTCCCGCATGCCCACTATACGCCCTCGCTCAAAGTCCGTCAACTGCACATACGGTTCACGTCCACGCTGTCGCGGCATGCTACCAGTGTTAAAGACTGCGATGGAGCTCCGTATGCCACGGCAAACTGGCTGACACTGACGGCGGCGGTGCACAAATGCTGCGCAGCTAGCGCCATTCGACGGCCAACACCGCGGTTCCTGGTGTGTCCGCTGTGCCGTGCGTGTGATCATTGCTTGTACAGCCCTCTCGCAGTGTCCGGAGCAAGTATGGTGGGTCTGACACACCGGTGTCAATGTGTTCTTTTTTCCGTTTCCAGGAGTGTATAAGACAACAAGCGTCTTGCGCAGTTGTTAGATCGGTTGCTGCTGCTACAATGGAAGGTTATCAAGATTTAAGTGAGTTTCAACGTGGTGTTATAGTCGGTGCACGAGCGTTGGGACGAAGCATGTCCGAGGTAGCGATGAAGTGGGCATTTTCCCGTACGACAATTTCACGAGTGCACTGTGAACATCAGGAATTCGGTTAAACATCAGTCTCCGACATCGCACGGCCGAAAAATATCTTGCAACAACGGACCAACGACGACTGAAGAGAGTCGTTCAACGTGACAGAAATGCAACCTTTCCGCAAATTGCTGCAGATTTCAGTGCTGGGCCACCAACAAGTATCAGCGTGCAAATCATTCAACGAAACATCATCTATATGGGCTCGTACTCGTGTACCCTTTATAACAACACTGCCGGTCGCGGTGGCCGAGCGGTTCTAGGCGCTTCAGTCCGGAACCGCGCGACTGCTACGGGCGCAGGTTCGAATCCTGCCTCGGGCATGGGTGTTTGTGATATCCTTAGGTTATTTAGGTTTAAGTAGTTCCAAGTTCTAGGGGATTGATGACCTCAGATGTTAAGTCCTATAGTGCTCAGAGCCATTTTTTTGATAACTGCACTACACAAATATTTACGTCTTTCCTGGGCCCATAAACATCGACATTGGACTATTGATGACTAGAAACATGTTGCCTTGTCGGTCGAGTCTCCTTTCAAATTGTATAATGTGGATTTACGTGTACGGGTATGGAGGCAACCTCGTGAACCCATGGACCCTGAATGTCAGCAGGGGACTGTTCAAACTGGTGGAGGCTCTGGAGTGGTGTGGGGTGTGCGTGCAGCTGCAGTGATATGGGACCCCTGATACTGCTAGATACGACTCTAACAGATGACACGTACTTAAGCATCCTGTCTGATCAGGTGCGTCCATTCATGTCCATTGCGCATTCCGGCATACTTGGGCAATTCCAGCAGGACAATGCGACGCCGCGTACATCCAGAATTGCTACAGGGTGGTTCCAGTAACACTTTTAGGTGTTTAAACGCTTCCGCTGGCCACCAAATTCCCAAAACATGAACATTATTGAGCCTGGCTCGGAAGACTTGCAACGTGCTGTTCAGAAGAGATCTTCACCCCCTCTTACTCTTACGGATTTATGGACAGCCTTGCAGGATTCGTGGTGTCTAGTGGCTCACTTATTGACAGTGCTGGCGTAACTTACGGGTTGAGAAGCGCCTAAACACAATTGCAGACCGTAAAATTAAGTGCTGTGAAACTATTTTCATAACTGTTGTTATTTTGCCTTATTACTCTTCAGCAGAACATTGCACACTAAGCCTGGTGAAGTAATGTTAGTCGCGCTTGACAATCGCTTTGTGTATAAGGTCCGTTCTGATTCTTTTACTCGACTGTGGATATCTCTTCATATGAAAACTTCTTTTATCAGACTTCGAAAACATCTACTCACCGAAGAAATGGTTCGTACTGGGCTATTTATGAGCATTTAATGCACTCGAAAGTCTTAGCCATCTTAAGCTGAGAATGACTTCTAATATAAAATCAAACAAATATTAAGTAATATCGCTATATTCAGTTATCACACATAACAATAAATTTACAATGGAACTTACATACACTACGTTACTGTATACAACAATATGCGAGGGCACCTGGGAATGAATCCGCCTCTGTAAAATATAAACGATAATGGCGGTACGCCGTATGAATCTGCCGTAATTGCAGAAAACCCTCCGTCTTGGCTCGCTTCTACAACAAAAAGGCGCCGTCCACTTCACAAGAACGACTGAGGGACGCAGTTCTACATTTGTTTCGGAGGTTGTATCCTACAGTCGATACAACCGTTCATAGTACTTAATTGATATCTTATTTATTTGCTACGTTTCAAATATTTGGTATGTAAAATCCGCTCTTCCCGCAGATATGCCTTTAAATTGCTCCCTGAATTGCGAGGCGAAAGGACGCACCTGCAGGCGAGCAAATCAACCTAAAGCACATATCTACAAGTCATGTTCGCAAACAATGCAAGGTACACAAATTTGAACGTGGCGGGTGCGCCAGGTGTATTTCAATGGCCGTATCGACTGCCGCACGCATGTGTAGTCATCTATTCTCTAGTGTGGCTAAGAGCCGTTAACGCTCGGAACACGCTGTTGACAGTTTATTAACAGTTCCATTTCTACGTGTGCGGAAATCATCACTGACAGAACAGTACATGGAGTATTCAGAAGAAAATATGCGCTTACATCTATAACAAGTAAAATAATCTAAAAACTGTTAACATTTGTTTATGCAAAGACAGTTCGGTTTGGTAGACTGTCTCGTTAGACGAAGTTTATTACTTTTAGAATGTCTTTTGGTTATAGATTTTCAGTCTTTGTACGACGGGTCATCGTTCAATGTTCATACACAAAAAATGGTTCAAATGGCTCTGAGCACTATGGGACTTAACATCTGCGGTCATTAGTCCCCTAGAACTTAGAACTACTTAAACCTAACTAACCTAAGGACATCACACACATCCATGCCCGAGGCAGGATTCGAACCTGCGACCGGAGCGGTCACGCGGTTCCAGACTGAAGCGCCTAGACCGCACGGCCACACCGGCCGGCTGTTCATACACACAACATATACAATAATAATGCATAGGTAAGCATTGTTTCTAGTATTTTTTTTTTCACAAACATTGGTGCACATCGACGTTACTGTTAGTAGTAGGGCAACAAGGACGTCACCCCAAATCCAAGATGGCGGCCGTCACTCCAGGGGCGGCGTCACCCCAAAGTACCGTTATCCAAGATAGGGTAGTTGGACTACCTCCACTAGCCTAGTGTTAGTCACATTGCCCTAGGAACTGGCTACCTATACTAACCTAAGAATATGGTGGGAAAGAAAGGGCACTTGGGCTTATTCTAATCATCACTAAACTGACACACAATATTTTTAGCGCAACGCAATCTGACTTTCAAAAATCCCAACAAAATAATGGCCCTGACTAACAATAACCTATACCTTTCATGAATCACTTACCTCACAAAAATCTTCGTTACTCGAATTACTGCAATACAGCGAGCGCCACTACTGCCAGCTATATAAAAGATTCTAACTACTGATAGGCATAGTTAGCAAATGAAAGATTTTGATAGAGAACAAACAATGTATTTACCTTAATAATGTTCAAAAGTCATCATATATATATATTATATATATATATATATTATATATATATATATATATATATATATATATATATATATATATCAGTTCATGATATCCAATATTACAAATTTACTCTTTCTGATGGCCATACGTCCAGATCGTCCGCTCTCAAAATTCTCCCATCTCTCTCCCCACATCCACTACTTCTGGCTGCTCACCTCCAACTGCGCAACGCTACGCGCTGTTCGCATCCAACTGCCCAACACTACAATAGCGAATATTCCAACAATGTCAACCAGCCACAGGCTGCACACAGCACAGTCAGTGATTTTCATACAGAGCGCTACGTGACGTTACCAACATAAAAACCTAAACAGCCTACTTACAATATATTTTTTTTGAACAACTTATTTAGCTATGTATTTCATCTAAATTATTTATTACGCTGATGCAAAACACTCATCCTAACGTGCTTAGAGTCACTTTATACAGTTTACAGACCTCGAAACTACTCCTAAATAATGATACATTACACTGATGTGCCGAGACGCAAACAACTCGTGAATTACGAAGTCGTGCAGTGGCTAAGACACTGGACTCGCATTCGGGAGGACGACGGTTCAATCCCGCGTTCGGCCTCATCCTGATTTACGTTTTTCGTGATTTCCCTAAATCGCTCCAGACAAATGCTGGTATGGTTCCTCTGAAAGGGCACGGCCGACTTCCTCCCCCGTCCTTCCGTAATCCGATGAGACCGATGACCTCGCTGTCCGGTCTCCTCCCTCAAACAACCCAACTCCTAAATTACCCAAACAAACCAGTACATACCCTGCAGACGTGAAAATTACTCGCAGATCACCGAAATAATGCATCAAACACACAACGCTTAATCACCACTCATTGCAAGTAAAAAGCCCAACTTATCAACCACTCAAACCCTGATTCCAGTGGATGGAAACTCTCCAGATGCAGGAGAGGAAGGTTAGGTTAGTCTATTTTGCTCGGGAAACTGACCCAAATGTCCATTCTAATTACATAATTATTCACAAAGATGGGTCCTAATTACACAACTATATGCGTAGCGCTGCATAAGGACGGCTTAAAATCGCAAAAACTAACTATATAACTCACCTTATCATGCTTTAATTACACAACTATATGCATAGCACTGCACAAGAACCGCAATGCTACGCAATAACTGACAACTCGTGTTATCCTGTTGGAGAAAAAAAGTATACCACTCGAAAGCAGCGACACAAACTCTCAAACTCTACCCTACACCTACAAGCTAGGAGAAAAACGTTCAACTCACTAGATCCTGCTGTTCGACAGAGTTGAGTTTAAAGAAGTCTATTAGCTCCAAGCATTTACCATCTATCCCTGTTTGACGTCAGAGTTCACTACACACGCCTACTAAGAAATCACCCTAACCAAAGCCAGTGGGAGATCCTCTTCCTAAAAGACCGGCTTCTCATCCATATACAGTCACAAACTACGAGATCGATCTACTACGCTAACAGTCCCACGGCACCTGCCTCGCCGAAATGCCTCACCGCGAAAGCCCCACTTTCCCTCAAAATGCATCCGGGTCGTCGCTAATGCCTATTAACCATCAATGGCACAGCCCCACAACTCCTCGCATTCACAGACTTTGTTTTTACGTCACGTAGTACCCTCCAGCAGGGCCAGACGAGAGCCACCGTTCAGCGTTCGATTATTATTTATTTAACACCAGCTTCGCTCCGATAATAAAGCAAAACATTTCCGATCAAAATACATGTCCTATTTTTCACGAAAATAGACTAAGTCCAGTTTTATGAGCAAAAATCTATTTACCGGGTGATCAAAAAGTCAGTATAAATTTGAAAACTGAATAAATCACGGAATAATGTAGATAGAGAGGTCAAATTGACACACATGGTTGGACTGACATGGGGTTTTATTAGAACCAAACAAATACAAAAGTTCAAAAAATGTCCGACAGATGGCGCTTCATCTGATCAGAATAGCAATAATTAGCATAACAAAGTAAGACAAAGCAAAGATGATGTTCTTTACAGGAAATGCTCAATATGTCTACCATCATTCCTCAACAATAGCTGTAGTCGAGGAATAATGTTGTGAACAGCACTATAAAGCATGTCCGGAGTTATGGTGAGGCATTGGCTTCGGATGTTGTCTTTCAGCATCCCTAGAGATGTCGGTCGATCACGATACACTTGCGACTTCAGGTAACCCCAAAGCCAATAATCGCACGGACTGAGGTCTGGGGACCTGGGGGGCCAAGCATGACGAAAGTGGCGGCTGAGCACACGATGATCACCAAACGACGCGCGCAAGAGATCTTTCACGCGTCTAGCAATGTGAGGTGGAGCACCATCCTGCATAAACATCGCACGTTCCAGCAGGTGTTTATCAGCCAGGCTGGTGATGATGCGGTTCTGTAGCATATCTGCGTACCTCTCACCCGTCATAGTAGCAGTTACAAAACCAGAATCACGCATTTCCTCGAAGAAAAAAGGCCCGATAACGGTAGATGTGGTAAATCCAACCCATACCGTGACTTTCTCGTCATGCAATGGAGTTTCCACGACAGTTCTAGGATTTTCGGTAGCCCAAATTCTGCAGTTGTGGGCGTTGACAGACCCTCGGAGCGTGAAATGAGCTTCGTCCGTCCACAACACGTTACTCAACCAATCGTCATCTTCCGCCATCTTTTGAAACGCCCACACCGCAAATTCCCTCCACTTCACTAAATCGCCAGGTAACAGTTCATGATGCGGATGGATTTTGTACGGATAGCATCGTCGGGTACGCGTAAGTGCCAACCAAACAGTAGCGTATGGAATGCCGGTGCGACGTGCGACTGCACGAGTGCTGACTTCGACATGCATAGTGAAACACGTATGTTGTGTAGCGGCGATGGTGAGGCATAGGAAGGAGGGTCTCTGACCAGAGAGCGTGCAGTCGCGAGTTAGCTTTTAGAGAGAGTGCAGTCGCGGTCTAGATGCGAGAGAGTTTAGTTGTGTGTGAGGAGTCGGCGGGCGTCGACATCGCACTCTGGTCATGATTCAGGACGAGGTATATTATTAAGCAGCATTGCGCTCAGCTAACGATGTAAATTAACTGTAACTAATTTGTGCAATAATCACCCCAATAATAATTTTGATTTCAAAGCAATTTTTTACAAAAAAAAGAAAAATCATTTGATTCCCCTGCATTTCCTTAAAGAAAATTTTCAGTTAGATTTCAAAAAAAAAAAAATACTTGCAATGCATTTCCTCCAAGCCGCGGCCAACAATAAGAGCAGAACTTTGACATGCAGTTATACTGAGGTAAGAAATTAATTCTGATTTCGCACAGGGGCAAAGACTGATATTTCTGTCTATTTGCGTTTCCATTGTCACTGAGATTTTCATTATCATTGAATTGACTTTCATTTTGTGACGAACTTATACTTGGGTCAGACAGCTAATTTTTATTTAATTGTCTTTGTGTTTTAAAATTTCTCTGGGGAGCTTACATTTAGCTCAATGACCATTTGCATTTAAAATATTATCATTACATTTTTTGTGGGGAGGTTACACTTGGCGACACCCGGTCCAGGATCGTATTTCGTTGAGAATCTTTTGAAAAACAGTCAGGTATCTGCTCTTATTTGCTTAAATATAATTAGGACGTGGCGCAACGCTTTTACTAATTTTGTGACTTGCTTTCCTTAGATCATCGGCAATTCGTTGCTCTGTTGTATTTGTGTGTTGCTTTTGCATTTTGCTTATTTCTTTTGTGAATAATTGTGACTATTGTGAAAAATGCCGCGAAAGACAGTGAATAGTGTATCGCGAGGTATAATGAATGAAATTACTGACTTAAGCAACTTCACCGATAGTGCTTGTGACGCGCAGTGTAATGATGACAATCGTGCGTTCACTGACAATCAGTGCGTTCCAACCATTAATAATGATGTAGACCTTAATGATGAACAAACGAACTCGATTGTGTCTTCTGTTGATTTGACGACAATCGATGACGCGGGGCGCCCTATTGTAATGAGCGCCGCCCAGCTTAACTCACCCGGTTTGGAAAATTCAAATAATGTACAGACAAATTTGTCTAATGAAAATGGACAGTGTACTGAAAGTGCGGCGGATCCATTTAATTCAGAAATAGTGACTGACAGTGTACATCAGACTAGCGGACCGTTTTTTAAATTGCATAATGACCAAATGGTCACACAAAGCGCGACAATTGCAGGTACACCACTGAACAGCACAGAGAATAGAAATGCTAATTTTGGCTTGGAACAAATTATGGCAGTTTTGCTACAGTTTAAGAACGAATTTAACGAAAAACAAGACAAGCTAAATAAAAAAATAGACAGCAATTCAATACGGTCGGATGAAAAACAAGACAAACTTAGTGAACAGGTCAAACAACAGAACGAAAAACAAGACAAGCTTAATGAAAAATTAGACAATAATTCCAGGGAGCTTAGTGAACAAATTAGAGCCGTTGCCGCGCAGTGTCATGATACTAAGGAACAGTTGCGCGAGGAAATTGAGGCTTGTTCAAGAAAAAAGTAGCGAAGAAATTAAGTCTGTTGCTCAAGAATTAAGGGAATTGCAAACAGCTACAACAGAAACACTCAGAGACGAAATTAGCGGAGTCGCTAAACAATGCTCTGAAAAAGCTACACAATTACGGGACGAGTTTAAAGCAATGACGGTAGAACTTTCGCACACAATGGACGCAAAGATAGACGCGAAATTCGAGCAACAGAACACTCAAATTAACGAACGTCTTAGTCTTCACATAGAAAACAGTGATACGCGTTTCCGCAAATTTATTCAGGATCAAAATAAAGTAAAACGTCAAGTAATGGAAACAATCACTGCACAGAGGCAAGAAGACAAACGTAAAATGTTTGCGAAGGCAAAAACGTATGTAGACAACAATATTGCCACAGTGTCCGACGAAATTAATACCATCAAACAGTCGAACACAGAATTAAGTGACGAAATTTCGGATCTTAAATTGAAAACAGACACTTACACAACCGATTTTCAAACAGTGACCGACAGACTCGAACAATTAGAACTAACACAGGATTCCGATGTAATTCAAGCTGATGTTAAAAAAACTGAACGAAACAACACGTAAATTGCAAAAACAGATTAATGCCTCTGATTCTAAAACCGATGATCAGGTAAAAATACTGACTGAGAAATGTGATGAATTGGCCAGTCGTATTGACGTCATCGAAAGTACTAATGACAGCAAGTCAGACGATACCTCACCGGTTTCATTTAATCAAACACCTGAATTTCAAAATTTACAGCAGACAATTAATGAGATCGATTCGTCTAATAACACCTTGCGTAGAAAATTGTCAAGTTTACAGCAGGAAGTAACACAGATGAAAAATATTTCAGTTAATAACACATCACAGCAGACGCCACTTTGTGAACATTTGTCAGACTCACGCAGTGCGTATAATTTAGGTAATCAACAGAGAGTATACGACTTAGATTCCGAACAACCACAGTTCAATAGATTCTCTTACAATCCTGAACCTGTTCCATCACACAGAGACGATAATTTTGATTACAAACATTTTCTGTCAGTGAGAAAGTTTAAAGTGTTTAAAAACGACAGAACACAGATTCACCCACTGGATTGGATACAACAGTTTAGCTTTGCTTTTCCACCGACTTGGCCCGTTACGCATAAACTTGAATTTATTTGCAGTTTTTTGGAAGGCGAACCGGCAACTCGTATGAGACCGATCGCGAGACAATGTTATTCGGTAGAGGAATTTCAGAATGCTTTTCTGTCAGCGTATTGGTCGAAAACGACACAGCGCGGAATAAAAGATCAGTTAATTAGTTTGCCAAATTATGAAAACTCCAATTTTCCCAGTGTGACGCAATTTTTTGAGCACATGGTGCAACAAAACCAGTACCTTAGTGAACCGTACAGTGAATCTGCACTCATTCAATTATGTATCTCTAAGTTACCACGGTCATTAAGAGTGTCACTTCTAACGGGTCAACAAAAGGAAAATATTTCAGCATTCAGAGATCTGTTACAGCTCTTGGAAGTACAACGATCTGATTACTCCTTTGTAAACAAAAACTTTTCATATAATAACCAAGGTCAGCAAACTTACAGCAATTACGATCAGCCACGTAATTTCAATAGGAGAGGTGACAGACGCTTTAGGACCGACAACCACCAAAACTTTAATAACAGACAAGATTCTAATTATCAATATCGTCAGAATTTTCAGCAACAGGAGCCATATTTTGGTAACAATAGAAGTTTTCCACCGCAACAGCATGAAAGTCAACCAGTTAGAATACGTAACCAACAATGTTATGCACAAAGTCAGCCAAGCTTTAATGTTTCACCGCGTGAACGTATAGTCCCTGATACAACAAATAGTAACGCACGGCAGCAAGGAAATAACTACGTACAGAGAAGACAGTATTTCAATTCCTATCGCAATGCACCGTATAGGAACGACTATGACGACAGACGTAAAAACGATGAGCACAATTTTCAGCGTACATCTAACAACAGTCGGTCATACCAACAGCAGAATTATCCGCAAGAACATATTCTCATGAATGAACCCGACAGTAGGTATCATCCAGAGCGTAATACGTCTGGAAGAAGTAAT
The DNA here is from genome assembly GCF_023898315.1 of Schistocerca nitens. Lineage (NCBI taxonomy): Eukaryota > Metazoa > Arthropoda > Insecta > Orthoptera > Acrididae > Schistocerca > Schistocerca nitens. The sequence continues at coordinate 134,724,897 of NC_064622.1, read as the reverse complement.
AGAACAGTTCAAATAGTAGAAATGCCACGGAATCCTCCTGATAATAATAATACGTCAGATAGAATCTGACTAGATACTGTACAGGACGCATCTTCCAATAACACAAGTACTACTTTTGACACGCAAAATGTTGTTCACGAAAATGCGATTACTTTTGACGATATCAGAGACACTCTCTTGCAGGAAAGACCAGTTGTTCAGAAAACCATTTCACATCCTGTCATCGAAATTAAAATTGGTTAATCGAAATTTTCAGCAGTAATCGATTCCGGATCACCTATGTCAGTTATAAATGAGGAGACTTTCAACGAGTGCAACAAAGAGAATACCTATCCCACATTACCTTTAGGCAAAACGAAAGTGAAAGGAGCAGTATCGAATAAAGGAGTAGACGTTAAATTACAGACTCATTTATCATTTTGTATTGGAGGTCATACTTTTCACTCAAATTTTTGGATTGTTCCTTTATTGACAACAGACGTAATTTTAGGTACTAATTTTCTCGTACAACACGACGCAGTGGTTGATTTTCAAAATTCTTATTTAATGTTGAAGGACGAAAATGTGCAATTGGCTTTAGAATTTCAGCACTCACTATCTGCGGAAGAACAAACAATTAACCGCACAGAGGTCATTTCCGCAACACGCAACATAGACTGTAATACCACTTTGTTCACAGACACGTACGTACATAACTATAACATTCCAGACGAAGATGACTACGACGTAATGCAGATGATTACTGATAAAGTTAAACAAAGCAGTGCAAATACAGACGACGAACGCACGCAACTACACAAAATTCTTTTACAGCAAGCTCCGGTTTTCGACAACATTCCTGGCACTATGTCCGGCTTTATGTATGAATTTCAAGTCAAACAGCACGATACATTTAAGCAAAGCATTATCCTATTCCGTATATTCATAGAGAACAAGTTAAAAAAGAATTGCAGGATATGCTCGACCAAGGAATTATAGAACCGGCCGTTAGTCCGTACATAAACCCGTTACATATTGTTAAGAAAAAAGATGGCTCACTTCGCCTTGTACTTGATTCACGTCACATTAATGACATTATTATTAATGAAACAGATCGACCACAGACATTATAAGAACTACTACAGAAATTTCACGGTACAGCTATTTATTCCACATTAGATTTGAAATCGGGATTTTGGCAAATTCAACTTCATCCGAATTGCAGAAAGTACACAGCTTTTCTCTGTTTTGGTGACTGTTATCAGTTTTGCAAATTACCATTCGGCTTAACTATTTCTTCTGCAGCTTTTATTCGCGGTTTGAACACAATACTTCCGACAGAACTTAAAGACAGAATCACGACGTACGTAGATGACATTCTTATCGCAGAAGCTAACTGGTCTGAACACAATGTGATTTTAGAACGACTGTTGCAAACTTTTCACGCACAAGGACTTACAGTTAACCTCAGTAAATCGCACTTTGGCAAAACTTCCATAAAATTTCTTGGACACGTAATTTCAGCAGAAGGCATTGCGCCTGATCCAGAAAAACTTCAAGCTCTACGTGACATTACTGTTCCTACGACGAAGAAACAATTACGCAGTTTTTTGGGCTTAATTAACTTTTTTCGCAAATTTATTCATCACTCTGCTTTAGACACACCTAGATTATGTCAATTAACAGGTAAAAACACTATTTGGTCATGGGATAAACAAGCACACACTGAATTTATGAACCTGAAACATGCTTTGTTGAATGCTCCACTTTTATCGCACCCAGATCTTACCAGAAATTTTTCCATTGCCACCGACAATTCTAACACAGCTTTAGGCGTACACATTTTTCAGGAAATTGAAGAAGATGGCTATACAGTAATTAAAAACATCGCATTTGCAAGCCGCATTTTGTCAGCTGCTGAACGAAATTATTCCGTCACAGAATTGGAAACGCTATGTGTTGTATGGGCTTTTACGAGATTTCGGCACTTTCTTTATGGCAGACATACCACCGTTTACACAGACCATAGAGCTATACAATTTTTACTTTCGGCTAAATTCACTCACGACAGACTAAGCAGATGGAAGCTATATTTACAGGAATTTAATTTTACGATTGTTCACATTCCCGGTACACAAAATGTTATAGCAGACGCACTTTCGCGTTCTCTCTGCAACAATCAGCAAGACGTAGCAACCAACTTCTGCAAAGCAAATTTCAGCGTTATGTACATTCAGCAAGTAGCATTTGAAAATTTTATTTCGTCGTCATTACAGGACATAGCAAAAGAGCAAAGTAAAGACAATGTGTGGAAACAAATTAAACACCTTTGGCACGATAAGAATAATGTTACAATTAGGAACCACTACACTGTACGCAATGACATTCTGTTTCGCCGCTCTCATCCTGACAGCAACAATTGGTTACTATGCATTCCTGACGAACTGGTTAACAAATTAATTTGGTATACTCATTTAAGCTACGCACATTATGGAGCCAGAAAATGTTTTCTTATATTGAGACAGAACTGTTATTTTACAAATATGGAAAAACGTATACGACGAGTTTTAGCGTCATGCAAAATTTGCCAGAAAGCTAAGTCTGACACCACTTCACACATTCCTCCATTGTATCCCATTATACCTGTTAAATTAAGACATATGGCCGCAGCAGACATTTTTGGTCCAATTCCGAGAACTAATAGAGGATTTTGCTACATCTTTGTCGCTGTTGAACTCACTTCAAAATTTGTTACTTTCACTCCGTTACGCAAAGCTACTGCTAAAACTGTTTCGAAAGCATTTGTAAAGCATTTCTTATTTCATGTAGGGCATGTGATGAAAGTAATTTCAGATAATGGATCACAATTTCGTTCTGCTATATGGACACGCATGTTACGAGCTAGAAACATTTCTCCGATCTATATATCCAAGTACCACGCTTCTTCGAACCCTTGTGAACGTTTAATGAAAGAAATTGGTAAACTGTGTAGAATATACTGCCACAAAAGACATGTTAATTGGGACACACACATACACTCTTTCCAAGATGTAATTAATTCCATTCCAAATGAATCCACTATGCTATCTCCGTCTGTAATACTGAAAAACGTTGAACCACCAAACAAAATTAAAGAATTAGTAACATTTCCTACATCTCGTCGATTACGACACCACGAAATAATTGACATTGCGCTGAACAACATCAAACGTGCCGCAGAGCGCCGGAGAAGGCAGCAAAAACAGGTTTGTAGACGCCGAGACTTTCACGTTGGACAGAAGATATTAGTACGTACACACTATTTATCCAGCAAATTAAAAGGTAAGTGCAGTAAATTTGAACTTCTGTACGCAGGTCCATATCGGATTCACAGCATTCCTCACCCCAATGTTGTACACGTCGAAACTCTGAGAACCAGGAAATCGAAAGGCAACCACCATTGGTCAAACATAAAACCCTTTATTGAGTGAACATACTTTATGATTTATCACGGCGTAATGCTATTTGCTAATTTTATGAACATTTCTGCAATTATATTCACATGACTACTTATTGATGATTATCGTATTTTTTCTTGGCAAGTGCCCGGCAAGGTAAGGTTAGCAGGTCGCTCTTCTTGTCGTTACATATCAGACCGTGCATATTTTCCAGATGAACTTACACATTTTTATGACCAGTTATGCAATTATATTTATGTGACTACTTATTGATGATTATCGTATTTTTTCTTGGCAAGTGCCCGGCAAGGTAAGGTTAGCAGGTCGCTCTTCTTGTCGTTACACACTAGACCGTGCATATTTTCCAGATGAACTTACGCATTTTATGAATAATTATGCAATTCTCTGTAGTGACGCATTAATTTTATCAAATTCTCTCTCCATTAAAGTCTTTAATTATCGCCTCTATTAACTACACTACATACAAGCTGAACACAACGAATGTCACATTTTGTCTTTCTTATGTATGTACGATTGTTTTCATGTTTGTATACATTATGATATAGCTAAGGTATAACACACCAGGTGACTTTGACATTTTTTTCCCTGTGATATCTCAACATCGAGACTGTTTTACATTTTCTTTTTTTCTGCTGCATTGTGATATTCTCTGTACATTTTTGCCTTTGACCACTGTCTATGCTTTTGACATATTACGTTTTCTGTCATATTATGCTGTATGCTTAATTGTGTCACCATTAACCAGTCATTATTTAATGGGTATATGATTTAAATGCAAGACATTAATCTTTGTTCATCAATTTCAGAAAGAAATGATGCGTAAAGGAAATAAATTAAACAGAAATGGGAATTTCACCTACGGAATAAACGAAAGAAGATGCAATAACTTTATGAGGAAGAGTAAATGGATTAGGATTAACAAGCATTAACAAGAATATACTATACTCATCGTAAAATAGCAGTCTTAACTAATTTTTCTTTCAGAATACAAGGCGATTGATGCAAGCTGTCAGACAGAACTACACATCTTAGTTTTAAGTGATGAAATATGCTAGAGATAAGGAATAGTTGTGTGATGAATAATGAAGTGATTTTTGCAGATGATAATGAATGCTGATGATGAATAATGATGACGAATATACTAATATGGATAATGAAGTTTTTTTTACAGGTGATGACGATAATGAAGTTATGATAATATGGATAATGAAGTTTTTTTCTTTACAGATGAGGATGATGTTGAAGTTTATGTATTTATGCTATGTAGTTATTTAAGTATTTGTTGCAGTTTGCTTTGACAGCAGGTGTTATATTGCGTAGTAGGTTGACTGAAGGTTTTGGAAAGGACAGCTATGGAACACATTTTTTATACACATTTCACTACCTGTTAATTCGAAGTTCACTACTTTTCAGCATAGTGTGCGTTTCTTCTTTCAGCTCAATAATCCATTTTGTATTTTGTCCAGGAGAAGCTTTTCATGATACTTACTAAACTTGTTACTTATTATACCTGTTCTAGTACTTGCAATTTTATTTTTTACCCATTTGTGTATATTATTTACAAATGTGATCACATATACTGCCTTGTGTCACAACCTTGCTACAGCTGACTCATGACGAATGACGTTACACATTTTTCATTTATAGGAACAACCTAGAAGCAATTTTTTTTTTTTTTTGCTTTCCCTTATAATTACCCAAAGCAATGCATTGCTAGCACAAAAACAAAATGTATTAACAGTCTCATATAATGTCACTAGTTTATGATAATTCTGAATAATACTGATCAGCTCTGAATAGTATGTCACTTGAATAATGACTTCTTAATGATACAAAAAAAATATAAAAAAATATATATATAATGCTTTGTAACTGGCTAATAATTGCCACTGTTTATTGTAATGAGACTACTTATAATGCCCATGATTATTAATGCTATGATTGTAATTTTGTAACTGGCTAATAACTGCCACTGTTTATTGTAATGAGAGTACTTATAATGCCCATGATTATTAATGCTATGATTGTAATTTTGTAACTGGCTAATAACTGCCACTGTTTATTGTAATGAGACTACCTATAATGCCCATGATTATTAATGCTATGATTGTAATTTTGTAACTGGCTAATAACTGCCACTGTTTATTGTAATGAGACTACTTATAATGCCCATGATTATTAATGCTATGATTGTAATTAACTGATTTTTTTATAATGACTTCTTAATGATCTGAATGATACTGAATGATGAACAATGTTTTATACTATTCAATACTTGCTGGCCACTGAGTGCCAATAATTAATGTAACTATATAAATTATGTTATTAATTATGCCATTAATTAGCTCTTGTTTTCAATAATGATTTTAGTAAATGGCCACTGAGTGCCAATAATTAATGTAATTAAGACTTCTGATGAACATTATTCTGTCATACTAAACATGGTTTGTAACTGGACAAAGATTGCCGCTGTTTATTGTAATACGACTACCCATGATGGCAATAATTTAATTTTATGAACATTATTCTGTAATACTAAAATACATGGTACAGAAATGTTCAATAACTAGACTATGGATGCCGCAAACTACTTATGTAATCACTAATCAAGACTTGTGTGTTAGTTAATGTCCTTCACCTTCTGACCTAACTACCTGGAATTACTGTAACATCCATTGTCTTGTCCATCCTCATTATCATGGAGCACTATATTTGGTTTTTGCACTAATTCTACGTTGGTGTGCCTCTTAAGAGCGTGGTGTTGACACGACATGCTGTCCACCACCGTAAGCGATGAAGACGTTATTATGGTCCCACTGTTTGGTGTACCTGGTGTACTGCCAAATGATAGCATGGAATATTACTACGACGTTTCAGTGTCTTGATACGTTGATAAATGCTTCTGAACTGCACATTGTATCACTTGGTGTTGTGATTCTGTGGAAAGATATGGACTTTCAGTGCAGCTGTGTGCAAATTAAAGTGCTACAACCATGATGCAATCCTTTCCTTTCCTATCCTAATAGTGAAAATCATTTTAGCTAACATCATTTATGTTCATGGCCTATACATTTCTTTTCGATTTGTTGAACTCCAGTGCAAGTACACTTATGTCACCTGTCGACATGATTTTTTGCCATTATGTTTATTTATTGTGAAAATGCTAAAGACATTTTTTTCGATTTGTTCTGAAGTGCAGTATGTGTGCACTCTTGTCATCTATATTGTATATACTTTTTGTGATTTATTTGTTATGAAAATGTTCAAAAGATTTCAGTGCATGTGCACTTATATGTTAATATTTTTTCTACTGAACTTCAGTGCCTGTGCACTTTTCTCATTTTTCAATATGATTTGTGCTTATTCTGTATACCTTTTATGATTTCGTGATATGTTTAATACTTCAGTGCGTATGCACTTATGTCATCTGTTACTCATTGTATATACATTTCGTCATATGCTGATATGTTCTGAACTGCAGTGCATGTGCACTCATGTCACTTGTCAACATGATTTTTTTTTGCCATTCTATTTATTTGTTCTGAAAATGCTACAGAATCTTACAGTGCGTGTGCACTTTGTTATCTATCAAATAATTTGTATATACATTTTTCTGATTTACTAATATGTTTTGTACTTATATTTTGTTTTTGTCTGAAATGTTTTGTACTCGATGCATGTGCACCACATTTAACTCATGTACTACATATGGATATTTTGTAATTTGTAAAAGTTAATTAATTAAAGAAAAAATTTTGCCGCGCTTGGCAAGTCCAAATGACTCACCATCGCTGCCAAATTTTTGCCCCCCCAGTGGAGGGTTATGAAACACGTATGTTGTGTAGCGGCGATGGTGAGGCATAGGAGGGTCTCTGACCAGAGAGCGTGCAGTCGCGAGTTAGCTTTTAGAGAGAGTGCAGTCGCGGTCTAGATGCGAGAGAGTTTAGTTGTGTGTGAGGAGTCGGCGGGCGTCGACATCGCACTCTGGTCATGATTCAGGACGAGGTATATTATTAAGCAGCATTGCGCTCAGCTAACGATGTAAATTAACTGTAACTAATTTGTGCAATAATCACCCCAATAATAATTTTGATTTCAAAGCAATTTTTTACAAAAAAAAGAAAAATCATTTGATTCCCCTGCATTTCCTTAAAGAAAATTTTCAGTTAGATTTCAAAAAAAAAAAAAATACTTGCAATGCATTTCCTCCAAGCCGCGGCCAACAATAAGAGCAGAACTTTGACATGCAGTTATACTGAGGTAAGAAATTAATTCTGATTTCGCACAGGGGCAAAGACTGATATTTCTGTCTATTTGCGTTTCCATTGTCACTGAGATTTTCATTATCATTGAATTGACTTTCATTTTGTGACGAACTTATACTTGGGTCAGACAGCTAATTTTTATTTAATTGTCTTTGTGTTTTAAAATTTCTCTGGGGAGGTTACACTTAGCTCTAGTTCCATTTGCATTTGAGTAATGTCATTAGAAATTTTTGTGGGGATGTTACAATAGACGAACCCGCTACAGTCTCCATTTCTTCCTGAACTGCCTCAGCAGCATTACGCCTTGTGCTCGGTCAGTTACTACGGGGTCTATCGTCTAAACAACCCATGGCTACAAACTTCGAAATCATTCTCGCCACAGCTGCATTTGTCAATGGACCTTTATCCGTTCGAATCCCCTTCCTATGGCGATAGGATCGTAACGCTGAACTAGCACATTCCCCATTCTGATAATACAGCTTCACTAAACGCGCCTTTTCAGGTAACGTCAACATGCTGCGACTGCTGGCGCATCTGATTCTCTCTCTCATTACAGCTCCTTTTATACAAGATTGTCATGCGCAGTCATTGACCTTTAGCTGTCCAGCGCCATCTGTCGGACATTTTGTGAGTTTTTTTTGTTCTAATAAAACCCCATGTCATTCCAAGCATGTGTGTCAATTTTTATCTCTCTATCTACATTATTCCGTGGTTTATTAAGTTTTCAAATTTATACTGACTTTTTGATCACCCGGTACTTTTTCACGTTCGACTTAGAAACTCCATCACCCCCGCGAACACATTTACGTCCAAACCGATATTTCCACTCACGAATACAGATTTCCGTGAGTTAGGAGATTCCAAATCACGGCCTATAATTTACAAAGTCAAACAACGTCTTTCTCAGATCTAGACAAACGGCAAACGTGTCTTCCATCTGCTAGATGTACACACCACAATCGACCTCCTCTCAACTAAATAAAGAAGTCAAATGCGAAGAAGCACTCGACCGAACAATTTACATGATAATGGAATAATGACCCAGCGAAAACACACATCCATATTCAACCTTGTCAAATTCCCACTTGATCACGAAAGCTGTCCAATGCATATTAAGTATTAGTTCGCTATTCGGTCGTCTAGACGACTACACTATTAAGTCAAATACATTCCAGCATTGCAACAGCCCTCTCCATTCGGATGGCCTCCCGCCATTGTTGGGAAACTTGAAACATTTCCAACACAGACCACGCATAAGCAGAATAATCCTACCAAATCGAACACATATATATTTGATCGGTATACTTACAATTGAATGACATTCAACAATGAGCTAAGTATCCGAAATACACCCTGCTTATAGCTCTGGAAATAGAAATATCCGTACCATTCTTGTCACTTGACATACTCATCCCTTTCCTATCACAGTATTCCACGTCAAATCCAAGCCTTCATTACCACTGGACTTAGTCATCTCCTTTACACATCTCAGAACACAAACACATACTTTATAAACCAGATGCTAGCAACTTAGAAAATTATTCTGCTAACAAACATGTTATGAAACCCGTCATTTTCAACCCCCTCAAGCCACCGCAGCTGGATATTTATCCAGTATTTGTAAAGCATTCTCTCTCTATATAATGTCAGAGGTTCCATGATATATCGACTGGGCTATGGACGATGCTTGATTGAAAAGGATCACAAACAGTGGATGATGTGCTGATTGAAGTCGTAAGAAATGTACACTAGCTTTTCACTTCTCTAATGCTACGCTATCCGCTAGAAATGCAGTATCCGGTTTTGAATCAAGTCCTCACATTCAAGCGCATACCTACGTAGGATCCTATGGAGAAGTCCTTTATTACAACCACTAATGAATCATATTTCTACCACTCTCATATCTCGAAACGACACACCTTTCTAGAGCCGATCTGCTACAGTAAAATTCCCACCTCATTTTAGTGGCACTGCTGCCATTTCTCCAGCTTTACGAATCTAACCGTTCCAATTTAAATCGCAACTGAGTAGGAGTCAGGGAAAAATATATCTACCACCTTCTGCAACACATGTAGAAACAGGATAAGCTGCATTACTGCGATAGGACTGTGATTTGACCATTCGATGGAAACCGGAACTGCTTGAAGGAGAATGATTGTTTTCTACCGTTCTGCGGTGCGCCCCCAAACTACATACAAGTACTACAATTCCACATCCATTCACATCTATCTTCATTATTCTTTACAATCCAATAGAGAAATATTACCAACTACAGAAGCTCCACTAACTTCATCCGATACACAACTCGAGAATATTTTCACCGCATCTCTCTCCTACCATATACAGAAAACAAAATAACAGTGACGGTCCTATTAAATATACATGTTTTGATCAACTGCACACCTCAGCTTAAAGATTCATTACCTGTACCGAAGGACAATGATTGTATCCCCAGTCGCAAGAGATGTGCCCTGTGACCCTGTCTTGTTGTTTGAAACATTAATTTTCCTGCTCTAACACGCTTTGTATACTGTCAAACATTTTATTTATTTTTCAACGGCACGACTTCGAAGTCTGTGTCAGGTTCTAAACTGACATTAACACGGCCTCTCGTAGAAAACTAGACCTCGTACGATGACGTGATTGACGTCAGCTGATGGCGCTGGTACCGCTACCCAAGATCACTGAAGAGCACCGCGCCTCCCTGCCAAGTCCCCCTTTGCGGGAAGTTTGACTTTTGGAGGTGAGAGAGGTCAATTGGGACACCTCTAGACTTTGTACGGTGTAGATAAATTTGTTAATGCTGTTACTATAACACACACTCCATGATTTTAAATAAAAGTCACTTACAAAATAACGTAATTGGAATAGTTTTGCCGCGTTCGCATGGGTTTCCAAACTACAATCCGAATCTGATTATTATTCGTTTTACGGTTCGATAACATAGTTTATCCTAGAGAAACTGGGAAGAAGGATGTATGTCATGCGCTTGAAATATATTTCTTACATTGGAATATTAACAGGGCTACATTCCATATGAGTGACAAATTGGAAACTTAAGTGATCTTAACATTATAGCCCGTTTTAAGTGAGGAACGTTGTAGCCTTAGGAGTGCGCGTGTTTATTTTCTCTCTCTTAACAGTACCTTCCAGCTACTGATCCTAGACTCTGGAGTAATAGTTTAAAATTGATGGCTTAGTTGATTTACGTACAAATGCGTCGAACTCCATCTATCTGAAGCTCCATTGCTCATAAAAAATTAGCCTTTTCTAGTTCTTCTTCCTAACCGTCTGCTATTAGATCACAACACCTTCAAATCTGTTACTATACATCGATAAGGAGTGCTAACCTCCTCAACATGGACTTATCTCGAGAAATCTTGTACACTTGTATGGGCGAGGACTCAGCGAACTCCATCCATTCACGAGACGTGAAATGTAGTGGACTACTTCTGGTGCATTGCAGATTAAATATGTACCAGTGTCGCAGGGCGGGTAGGTCAATGACAGTGTGAGGAGCGTGTCTTTCAGTCTCTAATTTCAGCATAATACTGTGCGAATGCTCTGTGACCCCCATCAGCATAGACATAGATCGTAAATTAAGCAATATGCTCTAGGCGTTAGAAATATGTAGAGCGCTGTCTGATATAATTTGATGATGTGTGTTCGAGAATTAACAATAAATGTAGGTACTGCACAGTCATCTATTCAGATTCGCAAAGTGGAGAAGGGGTGTTTTAGCTATGATACTGAAATTGGGAAACATGCTCTCACATCATTTGTCGGAGTTGAAATTAATTTAGAACTGGTAAAATTGTTCATATAATCGATTGTAATGCTTATTATTTCAGTAGATCGGCGGTGTCTTTTCCGTTCACTGGCTCGTTGTTGGTTACCACATTACGATTGAGTGACAATGCTTGTTCGAGTTGGAGTAAAAGCTTTGTTGAGGGGCAACACCTTGTGGGGGATGCTACCACCGAAACAGAGATCGCGTACATGACTGCAATGTGAGGAATCAGTCGAAACGGAATGCATAGCAATCAGATTCGGACTGTTGTTGGAAACCCACATGAACACTGCAAAACTATTCCAATTTCATTAACTTCTCATGGTTGGGATTCACAGTCATATAATATTTCTTAAAAGACATCATAGTCGCCGTTGACTGTATAAAATATTTATTGTTACTATTGCAATTTCGGCCTTATGGCCATTTTCAAGTAACATTGCAAAAGTTACCTAAACACAAAAATACAAAAGTGAAGCACAGGGTGTATGTACATAATTAAGCAAACATTTCATTAACAAAGTAGCTCAATTATAAAAATTGGAGATAAATGTACATTACTTACATTCTGTCAGAATATAAAACTACCTGACATGAGTACATGTCGTCTTCAGAATGCAGCTTTGCAAAGTTGCAAAATGCAACTCATCGGGTCTTATGGGACTCTCACAGTCAAAAGGCTACATTTCAACGACGACATGTACTCATGTCAGATAGTTTTATATTCTGACAGAATGTAAGTAATGTACATTTATCTCCAATTTTTATAATTGAGCTACTTTCTTAATGAAATGTTTGCTTAATTATGTACATACACCCTGTGCATCAAAAATGGTTCAAATGGCTCTGAGCACTATGGGACTCAACTGCTGTGGTTATCAGTCCCCTAGAACTTAGAACTACTTAAACCTAACTAACCTAAGGACACCACACACATCCATGCCCGAGGCAGGATTCGAACCTGCGACCGTAGCAGTCGCACGGTTCCGGACTGCGCGCCTAGAACCGCGAGACCACCGCGGCCGGCCGCTGTGCTTCACTTTTGTATTTTTGTGTTTAGGTAACTTTTGCAGTGTTACTTGAAAATGGCCATAAGGCCGAATTTGCAATAGTAACAATAAATATTTTATACAGTCAACGGCGACTATGATGTCTTTTAAGAAATATTCCAATTTCGTTATATTGTAAGTGAATTTTATTTAAAATCATCGAGTGTGTGTCATAGTAGCAGCAGTAACAAGTTTACTTACACCGTGTGAACTCTAGAGGTGTCCCAATTGACCTATCTCACCTCCAAAATTCAAACTTCCCGCAAAGGTGGGCTTGGCAGGGAGGCGCGGCACTCTCCCGCGATCTTGGTTAGCGGTACTCGCGTCATCAGCTGACGTCATCACGTCACCGTGCGAGGTCACCCACCTCTGTCTGCCACCCACTCTGGAGTGAGGACGGACCTGTCAGATGTTATGTATCAGAAGCCGCAGCGACGTCCGGGTTACCAGGGGATTCCAGTGGCACCAGAAGTGTCGCAGGTGTCGTCACTGGCGCTCCGACGTCACAGGAACTTCGAGCATCAGCTAGAAGCTTGTCGACGGTAGCCAACGCAGCTTCCAGCTGTTTACGGGCATCAGCCAACTCTCCTTTTGCTCGCTCACAACAAGCACAGTCGCTAGGTATATAGTACTGTGTATAAAATAGATACAAGATCTCAAATGGCGCTACCGAGTTTGAAATGTATACAAAATATACCAAAGGAGAATAAGGTAACACTAAACATTTCTGTACGGTTTTCTCACAGTACTCTGGAAGCGCAAGCTATTAAACAGAAATAAATTTCTCTCCTGATGTGGATGTATTTACAGATACCTGTTATCAGAAATCCTGTTTACCGAAAAGTTACTGCACGAGATAAATATTCAGACTAGATTGCACTGATGTAAACTGTATGCTGTCTACTAGCACAAAATTAAAACTTAGTGGCGTAACAGAGTTCCTGGCGATGGGAAAACTTACATTAGGAAGCCGTCCTACGGCCAGCTCGTTCTACACAAGGATATTCAGAAGACTTAAGCAAAAAAACTACGATTAATTTTCTAATCAGTAGTCTACACAGTAAAATACACACGTATAGATCACTTCTTTGAAGAAGCACGTGAAAAAAGACTAAATTAATTTACAGTTTGTCAGAAAATTGCTGCTGCTGCTCTGCTGCGCGCCCTCTCGGCTCGGCATTTGCTTCACACATCCGTTCCAGCTGTTTCGGACAGCAGCCAACTCTGCTTGTGCCCGCTCACAACAAGCACAGTCAAATGTTCGAAATGTTCAAATGTGTGTGAATTCCTAAGGGACCAACTACTGAGATCATCGGTCGCTAGACTTACACACTACTTAACCCTCCCGTTACCAAGCTTTTTCACACCTCTATTTTACCAAGCTGGGTATTTGGACTACCCCAGAAGAGTTTTTTGTTTTATTGCATTATTTGTTCTCAGATTTCGTTATTTCCATTGAAAGGGTTTATTTAGTATTGATAAACAGCTTTTCAGGTTAGTAGAAGTATTTAATCAGATCACAGATACAAAGTACAAAAAAATTGTTATATCTTTCACTAAATTCGGTACTCAACGAACAGAAAATTAATAATATATGTACCTCAACAGTCACTGCAGTAAAATAACGCAAGACTTTCTTCAACTTTTCAGTCAAGTACATTTTTGCACTGCATGCACTTCACAGTAACAAGTTTCTTCTATGTGTATGTTACAAGCAGGTTTCTTGCATGTTACACAACAGAATCTTGTTTTCCGATCTTCGTTTCTCTTGCAATCTTGATATCGTTGTGGCGTTGGTAACTTTGAACACTGGGTCTGGATCTCTGCTGTAGGAATTGCAATACCACAAGCTTTCAGTGCATCTTGTACATCTTTATGAAGACCGTTGATATTTTTGGCTCTTTCGTCCATGTTGCCTTTGCTGAGTCCAAATGCCAGTTCAGTCGTGAAGAGTTTACGTCGGCTTCGGTTATTCTTCTGCCATTCAGGAAATCTTTGAGTGTACAGAATATATGCATTCAGTGCTGCAATATCTATCATTTCCATGAAGATTCTTAGTGGTCACCGAATTGTTCCTCTAACACAACTGTATTCTCTACAGCACCTTTGCTTTTGTTGTAGTGCAGTACGATTCCGGGTTTGTGTTCACTTTCTTCACCACTCACTTGTCTCTCATTGTTCTGAGTAGAGAGTAGTATTACTGCCTTTCCCTTCTTTGGAACATAGGAAACTAGGGTCAAGTCATTTGTGAAACCAAACATTGAAGAGTGAACTTCCCTATTTCTGTTTGGCAAGAATTCCTTCGGAATCTCTTTACTATTGGAACACAAGGTACCAACCAGTTTCGTGTTTTGTTTTAGTAGTTAAGCAGCCAATAGAAAACTGGTGAAAAAATTATTACTTGTTACACCATGACCGTTATTCAGAAATGGTTCCATCAGATCCAAAACAACTCTCTGTCCTTGATTCACTTCCCCAGTATTGTCCACCATTCCTGTGTAAATTTGGATCCATAATAAGTAAGATGTCTTCACATCAGCACAAACCCAAATTTTAATGCCATACTTGTCAGGCTTGCTCTTCATATAAACCCTAAAAGGGCAGTTTCCTCGGTATGTTGCTAATCTTTCATCAATAGTCACGTATTCATAAGGATAGAAGTTCTTGCACTAGTTAGATTGAGATTTGTCGAACACTACCCTGATGGCTTGTAGCGTGTCCTTAGTTTCTTCAATTCTCTGTGCTCTTGTGTCACTGTTGTCAAATCGCAAGAATATCAGTATAGACAAAAATCGGTTTCTTGACATGGCAGCAGAAAAGAATGGTTACCGAAAGGCAACATTACCTCCCCACAGATCGGAAGCACTTGCGTGATGTCCATGAGTTCGACCAGCTCCTATTAGAATTGCTAATACAGCGTACACTTCAGTTGCATTTATATCTCTCCATGTCGTTTTATTTGAAGAATGAGCTGCATTCCACAAAGAAATTACTCGTTTGGCTTCTGTGTTCATTTCTTCTACAATGATGCTCACGATTTACGGTGAGATAAATAATAAAAATGTATTGTGAATGTTAGAACCGTGCCTCAAAACTTCTTCCGGTTTCTAGAAACGTGTCACAGTTCCCGTTGCAATAGCTGTCGGTGACCGTTAAAACATACATTATTCCACTGAAAAAAATCTATAGTTGTATAACGCGCTAGATCGGGAAGTTACACACACTAGCCATACTCCCCTCTCTGCGTGCTACCTCAAACGGTTTGAGAGTTTCTGTTATGTATGAGGCGGAACTATGGGCCTCATGAAAAATGGGTCACCCGGCTGAGACACTCAGTTTGACTCTTAGTCTGATCACGAGGTGTGGCCATTAATTGCACGCGTTTATCACGTAGGCTGACGTGAGGATCAATGAACTATACTTGACGAGATGTATCTGGAACATCTTAGGTGATTAGAGAGATAGTAGGCAGGAATACAATTAATTGCTTAGCTTTAATTCAGCATTAGCGGTGAACGTCGATTTGACTTTGTACCATAATATTTACAACTGCAGTTATAGACTGAACTGCGAATATTTCTTTACAATTCTGATTGCTTCACACATATAGATCAATTGTCAATGCATAAACTGTATGTGGCGCCTGGCTAGATCGTAGCTACTGACTTAGCTGAAGGCTATGCTAACTAGCGTCTCTGTAGATGAGATCTCACAAGGGAACCTCCCCATCGCACACCCCTCAGATTTAGTTACAAGTTGCCACAGTGGATAGGCCTTGAAAAACTGAACACAGATCAGTTGAGAAAACAGGAAGAATTTGTGTGGAACTTTGAAAAAATAAGCAAAATATACAAACTGAGTAGTCCATGGGCCACATAGGCAACATCATGGACTATGTGAACTCAGCAGCGCCGTGGTCCCGTGGTAGCGTAAGCAGCTGCAGAACGAGAGGTCCTTCGTTCAAGTCTTCCCACGAGTGAAAATTTTACTTTATTTTTGCATAGTTATTATCTGTCCGTTCGTTCATTGACGTCTCTGTTCACTGTCTGTTCAGTGTCTGTGTTTTGCGACCGCATCGCAAAACCGTGCGATTAGTAAGACGAAAGGACGTGCCTCTCCAATGGGAACCGAAAACATTTGATCGCAAGGTCATAGGTCAACCGATTCCTCCACAGGAAAACACATCTGATATATTCTATACGACACTGGTGACGGCATGTGCGTCACATGACAGGAATATGTTGCCGACCCACCTAACTTGTACACTTGGCGAATGGGTAAAAAGATTCTTCTACCTTGCCCGATTTAGATTTTCTTGTGGATGTGATAATCACTCCCAAAAAGTGATGAAAACATAAGTGTTTGTCACATAAATTGAAAATAAAGAATTAAACTTTTCACTCGATGGAAGATTTGAACCAAGGATCTTTCGTTCCGCAGCTACCCACGTTACCACGAGACCACAGCGGTCCTGCGTTTCCAGTGTCCTTCATGTTGCCCATCTTCCCACGAACTACTCAGTTTGTATATTTTTCTTATTTTTTCACAGTTCCACACAACTTCTTCCTGTTTTCTCAATTGATCTGTGTTCAGTTTTTCAAGGCCTATCCACTGTGCCAACTTATAACTAAATCTGAGGGGGGTGCGATGGGGAGGTTCCCTCGTCAGAAGCTATAACAAGTGAACCACTCCTATTCACGTCGGCTGTCGAACTGGGCAGTGCGCTAGCTTGTCTGTTAAGACCAGCCGAGTGGCGGCGCTCGGTCTGCTAGCGTCGACAGTGGCGACTCGCGGGTCCGATGTGTACTGACGGACCGCGGCCGATTTGAAGCCTACAACCTAGCAAGTGTGGTGCCTTGCGCTGACACAACAGTTTCAATACCTCAAACCGTTTATGAGATACAAGGGTGTTACGAAGCTTTCATTCTCACTTTACGCCTAGCCATGCGAGCGAAACTGAGAGTGCTATCCATTTTCTCGAGAGTGGAGAAAGCTATAGATCCTATCCCAGATTTAAAGAATACTTTGTAAGTAGGCTGTTTAGGTTTTTATGTTGGTAACGTCACGTAGCGCTCTGTATGAAAATCACTGGCTGTGCTGTGTGCAGCCTGTGGCTGGTTGGCATTGTTGGAATATTCGGTATTGTAGTGTTGGGCAGTTGTATGTGAACAGCGCGTAGCGTTGTGCAGTTGGAGGTGAGCCGCCAGCAGTGGTGGATGTGGGAACAGAAATGGCAGAGTTTTGAGTGCGGACGTGTGTCCGTCAGAAAAACGAAATTTGTAAGATTGGGCAGGCCGGAATGGCCAAGCGGTTCTAGGCGATTCAGTCTAGAACCACGCTACCGATACGGTCGCAGGTTCGAATCTTGCCTCGGGCATGGATGTGTGTGATGTCCTTAGGTTAGTTAGGTTTAAGTAGTTCTAAGTTCTAGAGGACTGATGACCTCAGACCTCCCATAGTGCCCAGAGCCATTTGAACCATTAATTTGTATCACTGGATGTCATGAATTGATATATATATATTATGACTTTTGAACACTATTAAGGTAAATACATTGTTTGTTCTCTATCAAAATCTTTCATTTGCTAACTATGCCTATCAGTAGTTAGTGCCCTCAGTAGTTAGAATCCTTTATTTAGCTGGCGGTATTGGCGCTCGCTGTATTGCAGTACTTCGAGTAACGAAGATTTTTGTGAGGTAAGTGATCCAGGAAAGGTATAGGTTATGGTTAGTCAGGGCCATTCTTTTGTAGGGATTATTGAAAGTCAGATTGCGTTGCGCTAAAAATATTGTGTGTCAGTTTAGTGATGATTAGAATAAGTAAAGAGAGAAATGTCTTTAGTACGTTCAGTTTTGCTCAGCTGTTTGAAAATCAAATAACGTAAGAGGTTTATCAGCACAGTAATTCATAAATTTTTCTAAGGGGAGGTTTCAAGTTCAATATGTTAACTTACATTTGGTACGCAGCAACATGTGATTTAATGAGCGCCAAACGCAAATTCATAACGACCTCTTTTTTTTTTCATTGCGCACTATTCTATTTTCTTGTAGTGGCTTGTTTAATTTTGAAATGCGACAATAACTATGACGATTAACGACATGTCAAGCTGTTCTTCATGAAGCTGACGAATGAAGCTATGAGATGCGAGAGATCAAATTTTTTTTACCGAATAGTTTCTCCAGAATCGTTTGAGAAAGACTGCAGATCGGCCAGCTTGTCCGTTTGCCGATCACGCAGCAAGTCAGCCAACAGACCACCGCGCCGTCCGCTGCCCATTCTACCTGGCAGCGAAGCAGCGCGGCGCCAGGGAGCTCCCCAACGTTTAGCTTCGCTCTTCTTTGGGTTTGGTCTGGGCCCGTCAACATCGACATTGGACTGTTAATTGCTGGAAACACGTTGCCTGGCCGGTCGAGTCGCGTTTTAAATTATATCGAGCTGATGGACATGTACGGGTATGAATACAACCTGATGAATCCCTGGACCCTGCATATCAGCGGGGTAGCGTTCAAGTTGGTAGAGACTATGTAGTGCTGTGGGACATGTGCAGTTTGAGTGATATGGGACCCATGATACGTCTAGATGCGACTCTGACAGGTGACACGTAAGTAAGCAACCTGTCTGATCACCTGCATCCATTCATGTCCATTGTGCATTCCGATGGATTTGGGGGATTCCAGCAGGACAATGCGATACCCCACACCTCCAGAATTGCTACAGAGGACTAGGGATACTTTTCTCAGTTTAAACACTTCCGCTTGCCACCAGACTCCCCAGACACGATCATTATTGAGCCTGGGATGCCTTGCAACGAACTGTTCAGAAGAGATGTCCGCCCCTTCGTGCTCTTACTGATTTATAGACAACCATGCAGGACTCAATTCCCTGCAGCACTACTTCAGACATTAGTCGAGTCCATGCCATGTCCTGTTGCGGCACTTGTGCGTGCTCGCGAGGGACCTACACGATATTACGCAGGTGTAACAGTTTCTTTGGCTCTTCAGTGTATACATTGCTTACAGATTTATTATTATACGTTGACATTAGCAGAGAAGTGGGATATTAGGTTATCTACACTTGCGTAATCGACTTGGAAAAAAGTGGAATAGAGATCAACATAAATATCATTTCCACCCCTTGTATTGCTCATGAAAACCATACATTGCATGTTGTACCACCATACAGCGAGACCTTCAGATGTGATGGTCCAGACTGCTGAAAACATCTGTACCTCTAATACCCAGTAGGACGTCCTCTTGCAATGATGCATGTCTGTCTTCGTCGTCGCATACTATCCACAAGTTCATCAAGGCGCTTTTGGCCCAGATTGTCCCACTCCTAAACGGCGATTCGGCGTAGATCCCTCAGAGTGGTTGGTGGGTTACGTCGTCCATAAACAGCTATTTTCAATCTATACCAGGCATGTTCGATAGGTTTCATGTCTGGAAAACATATTGGCCACTCTAGTCGAGCGATGTCGTTATCCTGAAGGAAGTCATTCACAAAATGTGCACGATGAGTGCGCTTATTGTCGTCCGTGAAGACGAATGCCGCGCGAATATGCTGCCGATGTGGGTGCACTGTCGGGGGATGGCATTCAAGTATTGTACAGCCGTTATGGCGCCTTCCATGACCACCAGCGGTGTACATAGGCCCCACATAATGCCACCCCTAAACAACAGGGAACCTCCACCTTGCTGCACTCTCTGGACAGTGTGTCTAAGGCGTTCAGCCTGACCGGGTTGCCTCCAAACACGTCTCCGACGATTGTCTGGTTGAAGGCATATGCGACACTCATTGGTGAAAAGAACGTGATGCCAATCCTGAGCCGTCCATTCGGCATGTTGCTGGGCCCATCTGTACCGTGCTGCATGGTGTCGTGGTTGCAAAGATGGACCTCGCCAGGGACATCGGGAGTGAAGTTGCGCATCATACAGCCTATTGCGCACAGTTTGAGTCGTAACACGACGTCCTGTGGCTGCACGAAAAGCATTATTCAACATGGTGGCGTTGCTATCAGGGTTCCTCCGAGCCATAATCCGTAGGTAGCGGTCACCCGCTGCAGTAGTAGCCCTTGGGCGGCCTGAACGTGGCATGTCATCGACAGTTCCTGTCTCTCTGTATCTCCTCCATGTCCGAACAACATCGGTTTGGTTCACACCGAGACGCCAGGACACTTCCCTTGTTGATAGCCCTTCCTGGCACGAAGTAAAAACGCGGACGCAATCGAACCGCGGTATTGGCCGTCTAGGCATGGTTGAACTACAGACAACACGAGTCTTGTACTTCCTTCCTGGTGGAATCACTGGAACTGATAGGCTGTCGGACCCCCTCCGTCTAACAGGCGCTGCTCATGCATGGTTATTTACATCTTTGGGCCTGTTTAGTGACATCTCTGAACAGTCAAAGGGACTGTGTCTGTGACCCAATGTCCACAGTCAACGTCTATCTTCAGAAGTTCTGGGAACTGAGGTGATGCAAAACTTTTTTTGATGTGTGTATGATATGCCATCCATTTGCCACCATAGACTAGGAGCTTAGTATGGGTTATTGTAGAAGCTATAGTACTCATGAGTAGGCCGAGCAGGTTCTACAACACACACAGAAGTTATTAGTAATTTCTTAAAGCTTAATTTCGGAAAATGTTCGCGTTACACACATGAAATGTATTAAATGCTGTTGCTGGCACTTGTAACGTTTCACACTTCGTCACTGCAGAATGATAGTTCACGTCAGAGAACAACTGTGGGTAACTTTCCAGCTGCGGTGGCGTAAGAAAACACTTGGATGGATGTTGACGTTGACGTCTCCGATTAGTTGATGCTTTTGGCTGCCAATATCTTTACTTGTGGGCCAGTCTTGAGGTACGAACTTAGCATGCAGAAAAAAAATGGTTGGCGGAGTACCATGGCATCTACTACTTGCAGAAAACGGTGGGTGTCAACCTAAATGGCCAATACTAGAATGCAAATACATGGTCACAGACAACTGTATGAGAATGACAGTGCGAAGCATGTTTTACGCACACCGATCGTTGCCCGAGTAAACGGGATTCAGGTTCATGCTACCACGTACTGACTTTGGAGTCCGCGTGGTCGAATCAGGGAAGTTTCGACTCCAGAGACATTGTCCAATGTACAGGCTATTCCATTTCAAATCGGACGAAAAACGAGAAAATTAACCTCGTATGTTTTTGAATCATTAATAATTTTTACATGTGTCAATTACAGTAGAAGAAGACAACTTCCATAAAGTTATTTCTTAAATGCTTACTAGTTTTCGCGTTAAGATTCGGTAAGGTTTGCGTTATTTTCCGTAAGCGACGATTTGTCTAACGTGAAACTCAAGAGCCTTATATCGGATTTCAGTTAACTACAGTTCATTTTGAAGCTGAGTGTCTGCTGCTGCGTAAAACAAAAACATAACAATAAACAATTCAGTATTTAAACTCTTTTATTTATGTATTAAGCGTGAACACAATTTTCATAAAGATTAAATTTACATGGGCGAGAACCACTTTTTATTACATATTGATTTCAGTTTTAAATTTTATGGAGCCACTTGTTTGAAATATGAAAAAATACGCCTGCTATTCGGAAAGTAAGGAACGATAGGTCGCGAAATGGAAACCACAGTGAAAATCAAAACTGTTTTATTGGCAACAGTTAGCTACAACTTCCACCTACTTCCCTCCATAGTCGCCGATCCGACTTAGACGTTTGTCGTAGCGTTGTACCAACTTTCCAATGCCTTCTATGGCAGCCGCCAGTGCTTTACGGCAATTCTCTACGCTGGCCTACAGCTCGTTGTCTGTGCCAAAATGTTGTCTTCATAGCCAGCGGTTCATGTGAGCAGAGATGAAACTGAGAGGGAGACAATTACGGGCTGTATTGTGGGTAATCAAACATTTCCAACTGAAAACGATGCAGGAGCATCTTCATTGCCCCTGCAGAATTCGGCTGAGAATCGTCTTGAAGAAGAAACCGCAGGACAGTTATGTAATGTTGGCTGCATAGCTTCAGGCGAAATTTCTCACCAGGCCCTCGTACTTGGCAGGAGACACTATTGTCCTAGGTATCTTTATGTGCTCCCTGTGTGCTCAGAACTAAAAAGAACGACATAACGTGATCGACGCGCATACTAGAGACACTGCCCAACACACCTGTGCAAAATTTCATCGGATTTTCACTGTGATTTCCATTTCGCGACCGATCGCTCCTTATTTTCCGAATAACCCACGTAATTAAATTAAATATATACTTCTTCTGTGCAGATGCCCAAACAGTGCCCAAACTCTTATGGGAGTCGGCGATAAATCCGCGAGTAATGAGTATAGTGGGCTGGGGCACTATGAATATAGTGCGGGACAATAGGTTGGGAGCCGGCACGGTAGCTCAACGTGTCAGATCAGAGGGTTAACCGCCCTCTGTAATAAAAAAAAATAAATAAAAAAACTGAGTTAATGGAACGACGATGAAGTTGAACAAGCGTCATGGGGCGTCAACCACGAACAAATACAACAAACAATCAGGAACAAAAACGAGCTCAAAAAAATGAAAAGATGGATAGAGCGTCTGACATGTAAGCAAGAGATCCCGGGTTCGAGTCCCGATCGGGGCACATATTTCCACTGTACCCGTTGACTTATATCAACGCCTGTATGCAGCTAATGGTATTCATTTTCTTGTAATTTCAGTAAATATTTACGCTCTCGCTGTACTTATGTTACGATACATCGCTGCAAAACATAAACAACAGGCGACCGACAATGGCCTAATCATGATTCGTGGCTGTTGCAGGCGTTTCGATTTACTTTTCATATTTTCAACAGCTCACCAATGAAGATTCCATAAACAAAGTTGATTAATATTGTCTTTAAATCAAATGATGAACAATGTGGCGCAATTTTAATTCCATTTAAAATTGTTTCTCAGAATTGATATGAAACATGATGAAAATTATTTCAAATTTAAGCTCTAAAAATACCGCATGAATATCATCTCAAACAATACATTATTACCTTCATTTTGAATTAATTTCATGTATTTGAGAATTTTACTTTGAGTGGTTTCTGAGCAACGAGTTTCAGAATCGCTTTATTTTATTAAACTATGGTAATTTTAACACTTAAAAACCTCGAAAGCACTTGCTTATCATAGCTGCGAGTTTGCACAACTTTAGATGACAGAAAATTGAACCCCCTCGAAATGGCTCTGAGCACTATGCGACTTGACTTCTGAGGTCATCAGTCGCCTAGAACTTAGAACTAATTAAATCTAACTAACCTAAGGACATCAGACACATCCATGCCCGAGGCAGGATTCGAACCTGCGACCGTATCGGTCGCTCGGTTCCAGACTGTAGCACCTATAACCGCACGGCCACTCCGGCCGGCGAACCCCCTCGAAAAATGCAAGGTTTCCTACTGTCAGATGTGCAACGAAACAGTCCGAATGCGACTCTCCCGCCTCTTACGGCAGAGCCGCGGATCACTCCGACTGTCGGCTACGAACAACTCGTCTGACATACACCATGTGTTTGGAAACTGATTTCATTCCTGCCGTATCAGCTACGGCAACGCAGTACTTATGGTGGCTGCTTGAACAAACTACCGTAAACAATACATGTGCATTCGACCAATCAGTTTTCAGTAGGCAATGTGAAGTAGTGGACCTGGGGCCATTGTGTTCCAACGTTGCTGTGTAACAAATAACAGTAGCGGAACATCTCGAATGAAACAACAAGTTTACCTTCATCAGTCGCAGTTTATTGATTTTCCACGACGCATTTAGAAGTAAACCTACATCGTTAGGTGGATGGATGTCGATTAAAATGGCATGTATGTATCTCTAACTCAAGTGTCAAGACATTCTCCACAATGTTTCAAAAAGGAGAAAAATGTGTGCGAAGTTTGTCTTGTAGAACATGACGCCCTCACAAAAGCAATGACGCGTGGACGCCTGCAGCGACCTGACTGTAATTGAAAACGATAATAATTCATTTTTGGAAAAAAAATCGTCACGAGTGACAAGACCTGGTGTTATCAGTCCGAATCTACCACAAAACAGCAGATTGTAGAAGTTCACATGAAGCATTACAATACCAGGTGGTTATAATTAAACTTCCCCTATTTAACGCGCTATGGCACTGAAACTAATTACTTTGCGATTAGGAAACTTGGTAGCACTAATTTCAAGGACATGGGGAAGAGAAATAAAGCAGAATCAGTTCAGCTGAAACACTTTTAATGTGCTGCTACGGTATTTCATACCATTATATACTTTTACCATTACTGCTACAAAAGGGGCTCAATATGGCGTCCATCAGTGTCCAGAAGAGTCTGAAGGCGCAGGATTGCATTCTGCACAGCAGAACGAACCATGCTCTTAGGTATGCTGGCTACCTCTCTTGATATGCTGCGCTTCAGGTCAGCACATGTGTAAATGTTACCCTGGTAAAGCCTGTCCCACGACCAGAAATCACAGGGAGTGAGATAGGTGGTAGTGCCGGCCAAGCATTTGGAAACGATCAGCTGATAATTCGATCATTTCCAAATGTGTTTCGGAGCGAGCAATATGCTGTGGGGCCCCATCTTGGACGAAAACTGTTGAGTACAATCCGTCTCTCTTGTGTAGGGTGGCTATGACATGCTGGCGAAGTATATCGCAGTACCGCTGGCCAGTCACACTGCACGTCTTTCGTCCTTGAGCGCCAATGATGAACGTAGCCGTGAAGCAACACCACACGGTGACAAGTTCACCACATAGAGGAACTTCATGCACAGTGACTGAAGGTGAAGATCCCCACACTCTAAAACTGAGTGTGTTTACTTCACCCGTCAGAAAAAAATCAGCTTCGTCTGTCCATAGTATGGTCCATTGTCAGCTCTCGTCATCTTCAATCCTTGCACAAAAGTGGAGAGCGAATTCCGTAATCCTCTCAGTCGGCGATATTCTCAAAGTGCAGCTGCAGCATTACTGTTGGTTTGATAATAGAGCTACACCAAAAACGAGCTGCACCTCTTGTGCAAGCTCGTGTTGACACGTCAACAGGTGCACTGCGACTGGTCAGGTGTGTGAGACCATGAATCACGATGACTGA
Organism: Schistocerca nitens; assembly: GCF_023898315.1. Taxonomy (NCBI): domain Eukaryota; kingdom Metazoa; phylum Arthropoda; class Insecta; order Orthoptera; family Acrididae; genus Schistocerca; species Schistocerca nitens. The sequence goes on along the minus strand of NC_064622.1, from coordinate 134,699,257 downwards.
CCACGGCACCTGCTGGCCTTAACTGGAACCGGACGGAGCGCTGTCAAGCATGTATATCATGCACTCCATACTCTTGACATTACTGCTACCAAGCCTGGTACTCGCACGGTATTAAGTTTCCGTGTTATAATGTGTTAATAGGGAAAGTTTAATTATAAACATCCGGTACATCTGTCCCCGCCGTGGTGAGAAACGTAAAGCTCCTTCTTTATCTTGCTTATTTTGCGGCTATGGGACTCGAGCATGGGGGCTTGACAGAGAGAACACTGAAGTTACTAAATAAACCTATGCCTTACACGAATACCTTTCTCTTATATTTTCAAATATTAAAGTTCCTCATTTATGACATGTCAAATCTCACTTTGAAATAATAAGTACCAATCAGTATCACTTCGACTTATTGTCCTTGTGGCACGTAACACTCTCCCTAACTATCCCTAACTTACGAGGGTTATTCGGAAAGTAAGGAAAGATCTGCCGCGTTATGGAAACCACAGTGAAAATCCGATGAAGTTTTGCACAGGTGTGTTGGGCAGTGTCTCTAGTACGCTCGTCGATCGCGTTACGTCGTTCTTCTTAGCTCTGAGCACAGAGGAAGCACATAAAGATACCGTCAACAATAGTGTCCCCCGCCAAGTACGAGGGCCAGGTGAGAAATTTCGCCTGAAGCTATGCAGCCAACATTACATAACTGTCCTGCGGTTTCTTCTTCAGGACAATTCTCAGCCGCAATATGCAGGGGCAATGAAAATGCTCCTACATCGTTTACAACTGGAAATTTTTGATTACCCGCAGTACAGCCCGTAATTGTCTCACTCTGAGTTTCATCTCTGCTCACATGGACCTCTGGCTATGAAGACAACATTTTGGCACAGACATCGAGCTGTCGGCCAGCGTAGAGAATTGGCGGAAATCACTGGCGGCTGCCTTCTATAACGAGGGTATTGGAAAGTTGGTACAACGCTACGACAAACATCTAAATCGGATCGGCTGATATGGAGATAAGTAGTTGGAAGTTGTAGCTAACTGTTGCAAACAATCCAGTTTTGATTTACGCTGCGGTTTCCATTTCACGACCTATCGTTCAATAGCCCTCGTAATCCACTCTTGTTTTAACAGTTAAGCTCATTCAACCTTTATAGCGGAGAAACCATTGCTGTATTACATCCCCACATCAATTTAACAGGCAATCACTCATCACAGAAGCCTTTTTCAATAATGTAGTAGGGGCAATATGTTCTGATCACGGTTCAAATTGTTCAAATGGCTCTGAGCACTATGGGACTTAACTTCTAAGGTTATCATTCCCCTAGAACTTAGAACTACTTAAACCTAACTAACCTAAGGACATCACACACATCCATGTCCGAGGCAGGATTCGAATCTGCGACCGTAGCGGTCGCGCGGTTCCAGACTGTAGCGCCTAGAACCGCTCGGCCACTCTGGCCGGCATCTGATCACGGGACTTACTAACAAACACGATGCTGTTCCAACCCTAAACTATACAACCAGTCCCGCGCGTCTTTCCGCAAATAAACCGAATCACAAATTACTTAGATCCTAAGATCCGACCTAGGATAATACTCTCGATTTTCTTCAGCCAATTTACGCGCGACCGCTTCTTACGGAACCTAAATGACAACTCCCGTGCAACACACAACTGCGTGTGACCGGTAGCGTTTGGGCATTGTGAACGATAAGAGCACAACAGTGCCCTGTCAGAGAAAAAGTGCGGTCACCTTCGAAAAATCCAGAAGGCAGCGATGAGTAAGGAGTACAATTGCACTACGTCATAATTCCGAAGATAGCACTGTTGCTGGCCGCTGTGGCCGAGCGGTTCTAGGCGCTTCAGTCCGGAACCGCACTGCTGCTACGGTCGCAGGTTCGAACCCTGCCTCGGGCATGGACGTGTGTGATGTCCTTAGGTTAGTTAGGTTTAAGTAGATCTAAGTTCTAGGGACCTCAGATGTTAAAGTCGCTTAGTACTTGGAGCCGTTTGAACCATTTGAAGCACTGTTTCTTACAGGGTCAAGACAGTGAAGACATAACCGACATTCATGCCAACGTGACGCGCCAGTTGAACAGCATCCGAAAGTAGAGTTGCCAGATCTCCTGGTTTTGCGGGACATTCCCGATTTCAGATTAAAGAAATCGGAGTCCTGAAAAGTTCTTTCAGGATGGCAGTTTGTCCAGGATTGTGATTTCATAGGAATATTCTCATATTATCATCTATTTCTTCCTCAAATTCTTGCGTGGTTCTATATTTCAACTCTAGCTGTTAAGCTAAATAACGAAAGTTTTTACTCTCATATCTGAGTCTCTTAATGGGTATTAGGGGAAAGTGAGGGAAGTTGGTGCACCTAAGGCATTTTGCATGTAACCTTTATTCTATAATACCTAGAGCCTCCAGTTTTCGTATAGTATTAGCCACATGTGTTTACTGTAACACATCTTAAAACGATAAATATGCAGCTGACGTATAAGGAAAAAAAACTGACTAATATGACATCATTGTATTGCGTCGTTTTACCCGACATACCGGATAAAAGTGAGTTAAATTAGAGCAAGAAATGGTATAAGGTACTTATTTCCACACATCTTGTTGTACAAAATATATGTATTGAACATTATGCTTAATAAACAGAACACTAAACAACATAGTTTACAAAAACAAAATAGCAGCTTAATTAACTATGGAACAGATACAAAATAACAATAGAATCTTTATAAAATAGTGTCAAAAATGAAGAAGAAGACTAGAGTAAAGCGTATTCTGTTCCGGCGTAAAGTGAAGCGCCGGCACGCCGCGAAGGTCAGGAACGTTAGAGCAGAGACGGCTGTGAAGAAGAGTTAAGTATCGAAGTCATTCCCTTTTGTAATAAAATTCATTAACACGATTTGCTTGAATAGTTGTCTAACGATCCGAGAAAGCAGGTTTCCTAGGCATCCCGTATTTGACGAGTAGATCGGATACAACAAATTCAGTTAAGTGATCTCTTGCAGATCTATAAAACAACAAAAGTTTCTTCAGGCAGGAGTCATATTTACAGTTTTCAGGACTGTTCCATCCACTACATTCAGAATGACACCAAAAAGCACAAGAAACACACCGGTACCATTTCTCGCCATCTTTGCCGAATTCACAACATACTAAGCACAGATCTTTGCCTCTGGTATGTTGTGCTGCATGGCACTCTGTCCACTACGTATTTTATTAGTGTGGAACTGAAATGGGGTAAACCGACGCGCTTGGCCTCTGTGCGACAAATTGCTCCAACAACTATCGCTTATATAAAACTTAAGTTCCAGACTCGCACTTTGCTTAAGACAAATAATACTTACATAATCGTGAGCGCTGATATGCAGAGATAGGTGTAACAACAAAAACTTTTATTTTAACATGACAGGAAATGACACAAAAACTACAGCTCAAATAATAGTAGAAACAGACAATATACTCTCCTGGTTCTCGCGCCGATTACTGGCAAGTACGGTTCTCGCCTTCTAAATGCTTATTTATATAACTGGGCACCAAATGGCAGTGCCTAACAGATAAGACTAGCTCTCACAGTGCGTCATTTTACCCGCCGCGCAAAATTCCCCCACTCTCCCCTACTGCGCGTCACGCTGCTGAGTTTTCGTTCTTCTCTCTTATTTCACTTCCGTTAAGCTTTGCAGTAAATAGGTTCTCTGTTTCTCTTTCTGTGTCGTATCGCAGTTTATTTGTTGTTAAAGTGAACTCAAAATGCAAAGAGGAAGTGTTCATGTGAAAAAATATTCGTAAGAACGGTTCTTCATAAAACGAGATAGAAGTGACTATGACGTAGGATTTGTAATTTGTAAGTGTTATGTTTCCATTGCATGTGGGGGAAGAGTAGGTATTAAGGATAATTTAGCCAGCGTAAAGCATAAATCAAACATGTACTCTGCAGGTACTTCCAAAACTGGACAGTTGTTTGCTTCAAATTCATTTAAACAGGACAAATCAGTAACAGCTGTGAAATTAAAAATGTGCTATCTTACCATTCAACATCATATATCTTTGAAATCATTAGACTGTACTTCTAGGCTACGCTCCAGAGTTTTTGATGATTCCGAAGTGTGACGTTTAGCAGAACAAAATCAACAGCATCTGTGAAAGCAGCGTTAGCAATCGACACTGTCAAACAAATAGGCCTATGCGATAATCTGTAAAGATTCGTTATTTTGGTATAGCTACAGACGATTGTAATCACAAAGCCGAGAAATTATTTTCATTAATTGCTTAGTATTTCACATCGAAATTACCTGCCAAATGAAACTGCCTCTGTAATAAGTACAGGGTGACACAGAAAAACGGGAACATTTCCACAATCCAATAAAACTAGAAGTGATTAAGGGAAGAAATTGCATTCATAGTAATTGAAACTCTACAACTTTGCCATTTACGAAACATTGATGGCATACGTGGATGGCATTTATCATATTTTTTTTAAATTACTTTCTTTAGATGACGTCCTCCTGTATGAATACGTTTGTGAAATTTGCTGTTCAGATTCCTCATTGACCGCTGCAACATCTCAGCTGGGATACTGTGAATTGCATTCCGAATTCTCTGTTTTAGCTCACCCAGGGTTCTTGGTCTAGTCATGAAGACTTTGCTCTTGAGGTAGCCTACAAGAAAAAATCAGAAACGGATAAATCTGACGATCTATGGGGCCAGGGAATGTTACCGAATCCTGAGATCACAGGGTTGCCAAACAATCCTCGCACATATTCCATTGATTTCCGAGCAATATGTCATGTCGCTCCGTCCTGTTGAAGCCAGGCTTTTTGAACATTTGGAAAGTTGTTCAATGCAGGTGTAACGAAAGTTCGTAACATCTCCACGTAACGATTGGCATTGACAGTTGTGTTCCCTTTTCATTTACGAAAAAATACGGTCCGATAATCCCATGCGATGAAACACGACATGATACTAGCGTGTAAAGGGCGCTCATGAACGTCATTAGGATTCGTGTTTGCCCAGTAACGGTAGTTCTGTTTATTCACATAACCTGTGAGATGATAATGTGCCTCATCTGACATCCACAACTTGTTTAGAAATTCATCGTCATTGTTTATTTTTGTTATCATTTGTGGACAGAATCCTAATCGTAACCGGTAATCGTTGTCCTTCAATTGTTGCACAATCTGTAGTTTGTAAGGATGAAATTTTAAGTCAAGATGAAGAATTCTGCCAACACTCTCCGATGATATACCAATCACTGCTGCTTACTTACGAATTGAACGCCGTGGGTTCCGTAAGAAAGACTAGCGAACATCAGTGTTGGCTGGAGAACGCACACTGCTTGGTCGTCCTGTTGGTTCTTGAGGTCAAATCCAGTCTCGTCAAAGTTACTAATCCAACATTTTATCGCGTGTTTCGACGGAACGGCATCATGACGTCCTAAATTATAAAAACGTCGAAACTCCCTCTGCGCCGCTACCAAACTATCATTGTTTTAATAAAACATTTTTATGGCTAACGCACGCTGCTGCCCGTTCCGCTGATCCATGATAACTGAAATGGCGGACTGTTTACTCGCTGTCACAAACACGCAGTGCTGCCACCTGCCCATGGCTGCCACTACTCATTTCAAACATTCCTGTTATTCTGTGTCACCCTGTACGTATGCGTCACTGCATTAGAAGAAAACAAAAGTGACAAAAATGTACAGTGTTTTGCGGTGGAAATGCTATCGCTAAATTTGGAGGAGTATAGCTAGCTGGTACAAACAGTGTGTTCGCGAAATTGAAAAGTGAAGTAAACGAAGAACTTGTAGGAGTTGGATGCACCTCCCACATACCACATAATGCTGTTAAGATGGCCGCTGGCGTGATGAGTGTTGACGTGGAAACATTTTTAGTTAAACTTTTCAGTTACTTATCCATATATATACAACGAACGGAGCGTCTGAAATAATTTTGTCACACACAAAAACAAGATGGTTATCTTCGTTGCAGTAAAGAAAATATTGATACTAAATTATACTCTTACGTCGTTCTTCCTCTCAGAAGAGTCACGAGTGGCTCGCTATAGCAATTTGCAATCTTCCGAATAAAAGAGGGAATTTGCTTGAATGTTTCACTTTTTTAAGCATAAGAAAAGTGTCCCAGTTTCTGCTTCCCAAATTACGACCACTTTTATTCAGTTTAAGATAAATATCCCAATCTGTCAGACAGAAGTTATGGCAATCATATCCCAAATAAGGACATTACTGTTTCACATCGTTGTATGAACATTACGTGCGTTGTACTATATTGCGGAGAGACAATGTAAAACAAGTGAAGCATTAAAACCAGCGTCCTAACATTTTTCTATTTTTTATTAGTCCCCTCTTGAAACTTTTTGTACTGGTGTGGTTCAAGAAACAGTCTAGCCAGAATACCAAACTCTTATATGAGAATCTTTGGCTGGCAAACGTAGACGACTGCAATTCGACTTACAGTTTTAGCTAGAAGTCACTGATTTTTAACGTACAACGTTAGGTTTTCTTAGCTTTTTGGAAATGAGGTGTTTGTTGCACGTGAATTGTCGTAAAATCGAGGTCGATGCCCAGGCTTCTGTGGGGAATTCGGTTGCTCAGCACTGTGCCGGGTGACGTCGAATAGCGCCAGGCATGTGAAGGAGAAACGCAGCAGGGGAAGAGTTAAAAAGCACTGAAACAGAGCCGCCCAAGTTACAGAGAGAGAATTTATCGAAATTGTTACAAATAGCTGAATTTGGACACGCTTGCGCAAGAATTAGGAATAAATTACGCCAGGGGCATTAATTTTCGGATAACACATATAACAAGTCGTGTTACGGCCCGGACGAGTTATTTCGCTTCACTCTCAAATAATTTTAATTCGACCTGCAGTAATTTTAGCCTACGTATTTATCAGGAAACAACGAACCATAGCCGGTGTAATTCATATTTACTGGCAGTGAGCGCCCCTCCGTCTCTCGTCTTTTTTACTTTCATTTTTTTATTTCTTTTTAATAAAAAAGCTTCAAAATGCTATTCACTTCTAACAGAAAGAGCTCTTTTTTTATTTTCAAGAGAAACCGAAAAACGCACATCTGTGCAGTGAAATGTAACGTTCCCGTGTAGAGGTATTGTTTCACGGTCTCTAATTTTCTGCACGAACAGGAATGGCTGTAGCAAAGGAGAAATGAATACCATAACTTTTAAACGTGCTTGTACTAATACGTATCACCCCGGCTGCAGGTGAAAAGTAGATTGTTTGCGTTTCCACGCATTTTTTCTCTTTCTTTCTTTTTTAGGGTACCGTACCTCGATCGGTAAAAACGGAACTCTTATCGCATCACTTTGTTATCGGTCGGTCTGCTTGTCCGTTGTAGCCGCCCTCCGTCGATCTGCTATGGTCGGCTCTCTGACGGATGATATGATGTTGTTATCTACTGTATATGTCCGACTTTTAGTTATATCTATACATCAGATGGAGCAGCCACAAACATCTTCACTGCAACGGCTACTAAATCTCAGGTTTTCATAATAATTAATGTTAACTTTTTGCTCCGTCGATCAACCCTCACTTGCTGCTACGTTACCGGAGAGAAGATAGTCAATAACGTCTTTGGATGTTAGTCATAATATACACGTAATTATGGAAATCATTTTAGTTTTTTAATAACAATATCCGATAATAATTAAATGATCACGAATGATAGCGTTTTGTATAGAGTGAAAAGGAGGGTTGATCCTGCAATTACTCTGAGCAATTACGGCACTAAAATGTCTGTGATTTTTACAGTTCGTCACTCAAAGACGTTATAGAAAGGACTAAGGTCCATTACTATACTTCGATTCAGTCATTCAAACTTCGAGCGCTTTTATTTTCATAAAGGTAAGTGTCCAGTTCCGTTCTTATATTCAATTAGACGTCCCTTCGTATAGTCCACAGATCCTGTTATCAGTTATTCGGCATGTAATAGAATTTAATACTGAGCGCTACTTTTCTCGCGCTCACAATTCCTCAGATATTCTTTGTCCGTGACCTTACGGCAAAAGTCTGTCCCGTAAAAGTTAACGAAAGTCAATTTTCTTGCAGTTTAACAAAAAGTGTACTGATCCCTTCGGTAACATATCACACGGAAATGGCCGCTACATCGCACGCCGCAACTACGCAGAGCGCAGAAAACAAGAGAAGAGAACTAACAATACCCACGCATGGTTTATAAATTAGAATTTAGAAGCAAAAGTAGCCGCGTTAATCCCTCTTTGATTTCCTTGAAGCGCTACTTCGCTGCGGACGTTATTCTGATGAGAGATTATATATCGATAATTTTGATTAAAACTTTTTCAATGCTATTATTTCCGATATTATCGATCACCTCTCCCCTATACGAGAATAAGCCTGATAATATTGTCCTTAATTAAAAGAGCGGTTATACCATCTGTTAAGACACCTTTTTCTCAGGAATGTGTCAAATACTAATATCTATGGTTCCTTGTTGGCGTAAAACATTTAAGCTTGTAAGTCAATCCAGTCAAAAGATACGGGCTTTTATGTCACAGCCGGTTGATGTGGCCGAGAAGTTCTAGGCACTTCAGTCCGGAACAGCGCTGCTGCTACGGTCACAGGTTCGAATCCTAACTCAGACATGGATGTGTGTGACTTCCTTAGGTTAGTTAGGTTTAAGTAGTTCTAAGTCAAGGGGACTGATGACCTCAGATGTTAGGTCTCATGGTGCTTAGAGCCATTTGAACCATTTTTTTTATGCCACATATTTTGACACTCGCAAACTCACTGATCAACACATATGGGGCACTTCGCGTTCTCCTAGTACTACTAAACTCGAAAATAAGCAAGGATTCACAGTAAAAGTTAAGGAAAATAATCGAATATCGTTAATTTGTTACTATATCGCTTAAAAATATTTTTTGTCGTTGTTGTCCATTTGTCTGTCCATCTAATAAGACCACTTTTTCTCAGGAACAGGTGGAGGTATCAGCTAGAAATTTATGTCAGATACTAACATCTACTGTTCTACAACGGGGTAAAAAAGTTTAGCTTCTAAGTCAATGCAATCAAAAGACACTGCCGTCTGTTAAGACCCCTTTTTCTCAGGACTAGGGTTCCTTACCTCAAATTGATAAATTTACCCCTTCTGCATCACCCCTGAAAGTTTCTAACATCATCACAGTATCAGCCAGTGTAAGACGTCGTGGTCTCCTGACCTTCAAGGCTTACATATTCCGCCCTCACAATCATATTCCGCATATCAAGACGCTTCATTCGAACCGAAACTCGATAAGATAGAGTCAATGTTGTATGAATTCATATAAACGATATGCAAATAACAAGTAAGCGCACAGGGGTTGAAATACTCGAGGCTGGCATACACACATACATTCCAGACACGACGGTCACAGGAGCTTTTAATTCGGGAAAGAAAACGCACAATGGGACGTCGGTCCCTTCAGAAGACGACCCAGCCTATCTATGTCGGCCAGTGACTACCCGTGGAGTGGACAGCATGTGCCCGAGGGAAAGGAGGAACGACCCCTTGTTTGGCTTAAAAGCAAATTCCGCTACATTGTGTGGGAGCAGCCAGCCTATGCATTCTTTACACATAGCACGCAGTTTCAGAGATTTTCACAGGGAGACAGCAAACGCCAAACGCCACTGCTACGGATTTCTGGATTGGTCGCCTTAAACGAAAAGTCATTCTCCCGTTTTAGAAGAGCAATGCTGATTGGCCGATGATATTTTTGATGCCTTGAGCTGAAGGAGTAATGGAAGAGACTGAAAGATATACCCCTTCACCTCTGGTGTGGAGAGAAGCCATTACGTTGTCGCTTTTGGAGCGAGAACACGTAACGAGAGTGTGCGCGCTCGTACGTGCACTCAAAGAGTGAGGAACAAGTCTCTCCTCAGTACTTCACTGGGAGAGCATCTCTGTCGAGAGCGAATCGAAGAGCGACTCTATATTGAGTCCTTGCCATTAAGCGTTATTCACTGTGTTGGCCGCTACACTTATTGTGCAGTGTGAACGGACAGAGTTATAGTTAAACGCCTGCGAGCGAATTTTTGAGTGACATCGCGGTGGACTGGTTATCTGACTGGTGTACCACACCAATAGTTAGACTAGGGGAGAATAGGAGTCCTTGACTTCATCAAGGTGTAGGGAGAGTTTGATTGGCGAAGGTCAGTCCAGAGAGAATGAGAGTTATCTTATTTGCCTGCAGCGAGCGGCGCAGACAGCAGTCATCGCAGCTTACGGTATTGTGCACTACAGCTATTGCGAGCCCCATATTTCCTCCACAACAGTACCCTTCACTGCATTTCACATGCGACAGCCTCGACCGTACCTAGCAACATTCTAACAGATAATTATTCAAGTTGAGTAGACGCAGCTCTCAGCCATTCTGCCAAGTCAATAATCTTAAACTTTGTATAGAAATTTCATTAGCGAATCCTATCCTTGAGAGGTAACCTCACATTCCAAAAAGAACCAGGATATAACTTGTTCAATTCATAACTAATAGTGTCATTGTGATTTCTCAGAAATTTTGCAAAATAAATAATAATTTTCGTTAGTTTCATGTTTTTCTTACACTAACTAGCACTACTCCAGTACCCAAGTATCCCACTAGTTACATCAGAAATTTTGCAAATTTTTGTGTCATTTCCTTACTGCGGACGAGTCCAGAAGATATTTATTGCTGAACGTTTTTCAGGCATTTCTCTTTAGAACGTTAGGAGCGTCTGTCTGACTTCTGTAGTAGTGTGGGGGTGGAAATTGCATATTGCAGGAGCCACAGGGAAAAGGGTACATCCCAGATTAATCCGTTGCACAGGATAACAACAGATGAATCCCAAGCTCACAGAAAATGGCGACCCTCCAGGATAGGTAAAATAGGTCAGCTGCCAGGATAGGAAAGTGTCAGGATAGTTAGGTACGGCAAGGCACAGCAGTAGCACTTTGAAGAACTTTCCTTCATGTGTTAAATAGCTATTTGCAAAGATTGGGATCAGAATAGATACAGGTAGTAAAGAAAGCAGAATCGTAGGAAAAAGGGCGTGTGTTATTGTGTTGGAAAATTTTGCATTTTCTTACGATTTTTGTGTAGCTATTAGGGCATAGAATTTTCAGGTGATAGGCACAGACGCAGAGTGGCGCAGAGACGCAGTGTGACGCAGCATCATATAAGTTAGAATTAAGAAATAACATTTTTCTCCCTTTGCAAGCGCACAGGTGGAGATTGGAGACTGTAGCAGAGCAGACAGAACATTAGCCGAGAAGTCACGATGTTGTTGTTGTTGTTGGTTCAACCAACTGGTAAGTGGTCGTACAGTTTTGTAGATAGGGTTGTGGTGTGTTGAAAGAATTTCTATGTTAACGAGAGCACAAGCCAAAAGGTTACGTGAGAAACAGCAAGTAGACAAGATGGGGGAGAATCAACCAGATAGACAGCAAGTAAACGAGCTTATTGAGAATAGGACAGAAGCTGAACTTGAGAATAGGACAGACGGTGAATCAGAGAATAGGACAGTCGGGGAGCTGCAGAATCAGCAGACTCAGTTAGACAAGGGATTAAATTGAGACAGATCAGACAGATGGGAATCGAAGGGACGAGAACATCGAATTTCCAGAATATGAAATTCCAAGTAGGGCACGTTCTGAGCCAGAAATAGACAGCCCACTTAGGAAATGGCAAAGATTAGAAGTGAAACGAGCACAGGAAACGCGTTTGTTTGCCGCATATTCCAGGGACAGAATACACGTCAATACAGTCAATGAACCGGCAGTTAGACAGTGAGGAAGAGGGGGAATATTTAGAATACGTCGAACCTATCGTACACATTCTAAATATGCCCCAACAACAGACACAGAATTTTGCGGAGTTACGAGCGCCACGAAAAGGTTCCGTGACAGACGCAACTGTACCTGCAAACACAAGCTATACACAACAGACAGGGCAGAATGCGGAGTTGTTTGCGCCACGTAATGGTTCAATGACAAACGCAACTAGTCCTCAACACAGACAGCACGGGTTATTGCGGTTATCAAACTTAGAAACGCCACAGCATAGCCTAGTAAACGACGTAACTAATCGAGTAGAAAACAATAGATCGAGAATACATTGTTCAGCAGAAGGAAGTGTTACAGGACAGGACACGACCATGGAGATGTTACAAAAAATCAACGCTAGTATGACGAAACAGAATCAGGATATTAATGCACAGACAACGAAACAGAATACATAGATGACAAAACAGTGTCAGGAATTGAAACAGGATAATCAGGAATTGAAACAGGATAATCAGAACTTGAGACAAGAGATTAAGACACAGATCCAACAGGTTAAAATCCAGATGGAAGAAGGGATCGCCAGAATTGATAGATCACTCAGATAAACAAAGACGCGAAAGAATCTAGAGAAAGAATTCGGGTACTAACACGAGGTCAGCAGCAATTATGCACTGACGTGGACAAGGTCCAATTGGATATCGTAAACGTTGACAAAAAGATGGAACGTTTTACGAAAAAAGCCACTCGAACAGCAATACAAATTTCGGAAGAACAAGCAATTCAAAGGAAAGTTCCACTGAAAAAATATGATCAGCGGATCAATAAAATAGAACTTAAAAACAAAGATCAGTTTGAAAAGCTTCGAACAGAGTTGATACAAACTATGGAAGAAAAGATCGAGACCGATTACACCTGTAGCGAAACAACTGACGCGTCAAGCATTAATTCAGTACACGAACACGCGCCGTCTAAGAAAGTTCAAGTAGAACCAAGGCTAGACGTAACACTCGCGCAGAAATCAAAATAGAAAACCCCGATTAAAGTAATACATGACATGCCACAGGACCAAGCACAGTATCTAGAAAAACGGAACACATACATTCCAATACCAATCGAAAGACAGGCAACTGAAGCAATAAATCCAGTGACACAACATAATAGCAGCACAGGTACTATACCGCGAACGACGAGAGTAGAAACACACGAACAACACTTTTGTTCACCAATGATACGATATGACACGGATATGAGTCAGGAAATTGAGAACAGGCAGACAGGCAGTAGATTACCAGAGAATAAACACGACGACACAAGCAATGGAAGATTATTTGAGTCCATGAATCAGCCACAAACCGGATTTATGAGTAGATATGATACAGACCACTTCCTTACAGTTAGAAAATTTCAACATTTCAAGGAAGAAGGCGGTAGCCTGCATGCACGCACATTCATCGATCAGTTTCAAGTAGGCTTACCAAACCACTGGAGCGTAGCTCACAAAATTGACTTCATTTGTGCACACATGTCACGGACAGTAGCAGAGGTGATGCAAAAAAAAAAATCGCGCTACCTGTACGTCTTACCTACAGTTGAGAACAGCATTTCTCGAAAGATATTGGTCTAAGGAGGCGCAAAACAAAATTAAATACGAGTTACTTCAGATGACACCATATGAAAACTCAGGAGAGAAAAGCGTGGTAAAATTCTTTGATACAATGGACAAAAAGAATCAATGCCTAGACAAACCATACAGTAACGGAGAGCTGATACGTCTATGTAGAATGAAATTACCGGTAAATTATCAACAGGCGACATTAGGAAAAAATGAAAATACCGAAGAATTCAAAGAGGTTCTAAGGGAACTTGAATTTATGTTTAAAGAAGACGAGGTGAAAGAAAAAAGAAAGGAAAGGGAACAGCAAAAGGAGAGGATTAGGAACGAATATTCTAATAATAATAATCGTAATCCTAATACCAATAATTTCAGGCAATTTAACAGACAAAGACAGTGGCACAATGGAGACAATTGGCATAGAAACAATAACCAGAATAATTGGTACCGAAATAGGAACGGTAATGGACACTCATACAGTGGCGGATATGGGTTTAGGAATCAAAATGCCAACGGTCAAGGGTACTTTGAAAGAGGTCACGATGTTAGAAACAGCAACGGGCGAGACCAGGGCGCGAATAATTACCGAGGAAATTATGGTCCACAAAGACAAGAACAACACAGCAAAGGGAAACCAGAAGTAGAAATTAGGCCACCAAATTCCGAAAAACGTAAAGATTGACGGGAAAATCCTGAAGAGGTTAGGCAAACTGACGTCCATTCAGTAGGACCATCAAAAAAGGACTTTCATGTTTTGGAAGTAGCTAGGTCAAAATTAGAAAAAACTGAAAATAGCCAAAATCAGACAAACAGGGACTTACGAAAATTTCCGATAAAGAGTCAGCACCAGATACACTTGAATTACGCTACGTAGCCTGGGAAAACAGCATAGAATGGGAAAATTCTGAAAGCGAGGATGAACTGCCACCACTTCCGTGTATCAAAGAATCAAGCGATGAAGAATTGTTAACCGGACTTAGCAATATATTTGATGCGATAAAACAGAGCAGAGTGTCCTAGATAAAAACAAAACACAGACGCCACGAACACAAAAGACGTATAATGTATACAACACGGGTGACTATGAGGAGATAGAGCGAGAGTACATTCGGGAATGTTTGGAAATGAAGGAAAAGGAGAGACAAGAGCTCGAAAACAGACGAAAAGAGGTAGATAGGTCGCAAACGGTTTTGCTCACGGAGTTAACACCAAAGCAAACACAAACACAAAGGGGAGGTACAATTATCCACAGGTTAAGCTAGGAATCTATAGCAGAGGATTTGATGCAAGAAAAGGAAATCGTAACATCCATAATGATACAACCCATATTAAAGATAAACATTGGTGAAATCACGACACAAGCAATCATAGATAGTAGGAGTCAAGTGACGATTATATCAGAAGCCTATTTGAAAGGTGCAATAGAGAGAAGGAATTACCGATTTTAAGGACAAAAAGGATAAGAGTTTTTGGAGCCTTAGGAAAAAATGCAACATAGGTGAAATACGAAACACGTCTTTCATTCAGTTGTCAAGGTTACGAATTAGAAAACAATTTTATAATCGTACCAAAACTTACAGCTGACATGATAATCGGTGTAGATTTCATTAATGAGCGTAAGGTTCACATTTGCATACCACAAGGCATCGTAACAGTAGATGATGTAATACTATATTTTATTCAAACTTTGAACGGTGAAAAAGAACAGGGAAAAGTAAAGCAATTGCATTTCAGTCAAGAAGGGAATGAAATAGAGGAGGAGAGACACCCTAGATATAAGTTAGAGGAAAACCTTGACCCCCTCCCACCAGAAATAATAGAAGAAATTCATCAAGAGATTAGTAAGAAGATAGAGGAAACAGATGATATTTCGCTCCACGATAAAAAAAATTTAGAAGGCATATAGAGATCACATGCAGAGGTATTTGCACCTAACACAGGTAGCATTAAAGATTTTCAATACAAATTTGAGATCAAAGATCATAAACCCTTTTGTATTCCACGTTATTCCATACCATGTAGTTATCGAGAGCAATTATTTCTTCAAATCAGAAAAATGTTGGATGATGACAAATTGAACCCGCCAAGTCACCATATAATTCACCCTTACACGTTGTAAGTAAGAAGGATGGGAGCATACGTTTGGTACTCGATTCAAGACAAATAAATACAATTATAATTTCGGAAACAGATAGACCAAAGAAACTGGAAGAGTTGATCCAGAAGTTTCATGGTATACAGATTTTTTCATCCATCGATTTGCGTTCAAGTTTTTGGCAAATAGAATGGGAGCCTTCATGTCGAAAATACACAGCCTTTATTGTCTTTGGTCGTTGCTACCAATTCAAACGTTTACCGTCTGGCCTCAAAATTTCGTCAGCTGCCTTTATTCGCGGTCTGAATTCTATACTGAATCTCGACATACTTCGGAAAATTACTTGCTATGTGGATGACGTTCTTGTGGCGGAGGCAACTTGGGCAGAACATGATTATATACTAGATAATTTCCTACAAATTATGAAAAAACATGGGGTCACCGTCAACATTACTAAATCGCATTTTGGAAAATCAGAAATTAAATTTTTAGAACATAACGTATCTGCAAAAGGTATAACGCCAAACGAGAAGAAGATAGATGCTATTCGTAATATTCCTACTCCCTACAACAAGAAAAGTCTAAGGGGATTCTTGGGGTTGATAAATTTTTACAAAAAATTTATATAGATAGACACACTTGCAGCGCCGGTCGGTGTGGACGTGCGGTTCTATGTGCTTCAGTCTGGAACCGCGTGACCGCTACGGTCGCAGGTTCGAATCCTGCCTCAGGCATGGATGTGTGTGATGTCCTTAGGTTAGTTACGTTTAAGTAGTTCTAAATGACTGGTGACCACAGATGTCCCATAGTGCTCAGAGCCAATACACTTGCAGCACCAAGACTGTGTGCACTGACAGGAAAAAACACACCCTTGATATGGGATAAACAAGCAGATGAAGAATTTCATAAGTTGAAGGAGGCATTGAATAATGCTCCAATTTTATCACACCCAGATTTAAGTCATGAGTTCTGTCTAGTAACTGACAGTGCAAAGACTGGGCTAGGGGCAGTACTATTTCAACAAATTGAGGAAAACGATAAGAAAATAATAAAGCAATAGCCTTTGCAAGTAGAGTACTATCGAAAGCAGAAAAGAATTATTCTGTAACAGAATTAGAAGCTCTAGCCATAGTATGGGCATTTCAAAAATTTCGACATTTTCTTTTTGGCAGAAAAACACAAGTCTACACAGACCATAAAGCATTAGAGTCTTTAATTTCCCCCAAATTAACCCACGGACATTTGGCAAGATGGATGCAAATACTGCAGGAGTATGACTTTTCAATCACATACATACCAGGACCTGAAAATATTCTGGCCGATGCATTGTCTCGTTCGCCACAGAGAATGGCAGAGGACCAGAAAATCAACATTGAAGGTGAAGAACGGACTATCCATTATCTAAAACACGTACCATTAGAAAATTTTATCACAAATGCTTTAAAAATTTATCTGACTGACAAAACAAAGATCAGACCCTCCTCAAGATTACAAGATTAAACACCAACCTACCGATAAAACCAACACAGAAATTAGAGAAAAATTACATAGTAAAAGATAATATCCTATTTTTCAAACGTAATAATGATACTGCACAATGGTTAGCATGCATCCCTGACGAACTTATTAATAAATACATTTGGTATCCCCACTTTAGCAGTGGACATTTTGGACCCAATAAATGCTATCTAAAAATGAAACAAACAGTACACTTCCCAAATATGGAGCGACGTATTCGACGTGTTCTTAAAGGTTGTAAAACATGCATACAGTCAAAACATGTGGCATATCAGACTAGACCTCCAATGTTTCCAATTGTCCCTGATAAATTAAGACAGATTGCTGCAACTGATATTTATGGTCCAATTCCACGAACAAGGAAAGGCTTCACCTACATATTTGTTGTAATTGAACTAGCATCAAAATACACTACACTTACACCCTTAAAGAAAGCCACTGGATTTACAATTAGTAAAGCACTTCAAAAGGACTTTATACAACAAGTTGGGAGAGTGAAAAGAATCATCCCAGATAATAGGCCCCAATACAGTTCAGTGCATTGGAAAAACACATTAGACAAATTAAAAATCAAACCCACCTTTATTTCCAAATATAAACCAAACGGAAATCCGGCCGAACGTACCATTAAAGATTTGCGAGCACTTTGTAGACTGCTTTGCAGAAAGAACCATTGTACTTGGGACCTATATGTACGAGACTTCCAAGAGGTAATTAATGAGACACCACATACTACCACAACTTATCCACCAATCATAGTATTAAAGAATATAGATCCACCAGAAAAAATAAAATAAATCATTAAATTTCCAGTTATTCCCCGAAAGCATCAAAGACAAATCGTCGCTTCTGCCCTATAAAACATTCGCTCAGCAGCAATGAGACGTAAAATCACTCAAGACAAATGTGCCACAAAGAAACGCTTCACACTGGGCTAAAACGTATTTGTAAAAACTCATTACCTTCCACATAAGAGTCAAAATAAATGCAGAACATTTTTTGCAATCTATAAAGGGCCAATGATAATTTACAGGATCGCTCACGAAAATGCTGTAGAGCTAACGAACCCAAAAACAGGTAAAAGTATTGGCATCTAACACGTGAGCCACCTAAAAGAATGTGAATGAAAGAAATGGTAAAAGAGAAGAAAGGGAAACAGACAGAGGGGCAATGGCAAATCGTGTACTAACCACTAAATCAAAAAATAAATTAAGAATCAACAAAATAACACATTAATTAAAAGAAAAAGACACACAATACACACCAACAATCTCTTGTAGTATCAAGTACACTACAACATGCACACAAACGATAAATGGTACACAACAATTAAAAGAATGAAGAAGTGTTAGGAAATAATTAGAATAAAGAACAGAAATCATAATTTTTGCCACTATCAGAAAATTTTTGCATTATCTTAAATCAGAGTTTTTTTGTAAATAACAAATATATGTAAAACAAAAATGGTAAATATTTCTACGCGCCAGAGGGACATTGCCACCAACACCAATCACCAGCTCCCTTAACACCAGATGCTTTGAGATAGCGATGGAGAGGGTACAGACATGTTGAGAAAGCACTTAGGGCAATAACAACAACATGAAGACCAAAGCCACACTGGAAATGCAGGTTGCAACCAGGTTGGACTTCAGGAGGACAACACGCAGCACGGACATTTCATATGTCACGACACTGCTACACAGCGGAAGAGTGTGGGGAGAATCATAATATGACGAGACGACATTGGAGGTACAAAAAAATTACTAAGATCTACAAACTCATCTAGTAACATTTGGAAAGGCAGTCAGATCCTACAAATCCTATATCACTCCTACACTATAATTCACATATTCCTAGCCCAAGAAGAACAGAAGAATGCAAGAAAGAAGAGAAGAAGATGCAAGATGAAGAAGAGCAGAAGACAGCAAGATAACTTTCTCTCCTATCCTACAAAGCAAATTGCTGCAAACGTCTTTCCATGAACTTTGGGGCATGGCAACTACTACAACCACCTCTCCAAAAAATAAACCTTGAATCATCAAACAAATACAAGTGAATGGCAAACGGAATATTAAGTAGTACCAACCAACATTGTCTAGAAAGAGATTCAGCAAAATGAACAGTATTCTCCCAACCACATCATCAAATTGCCTTACAAAACCAGGTGTGAAGTACCAAGACGTCACAGCACAACACTGGGTGACGGTCGTCAGTAGTCAATTACAATCATCGAACTGCCATACCGTGCCATACGTGACAGCAAAGGAGTACCAAGACATCACTGTTTAAGCAGTAAGCCACAGTCATCATCATCATCGGTTAAAAATACCACTCCATGATGACAGTGTCAACAAGTAAGACCCGGCATCGCATGCTAGAGTGCTTCTCTCATGATTTGTGACATCCATACAAATGAGGCGACGCCCTCCAATATTTCAGTGCGGATCGTCGAGCCCAGAAACTGACGCAGCACAAAACAAAAAAATTGATAAAATACGAATGTAGAGTTAAGAAAATAATATATTTGTAAAAATATTTTTTCTTTTTTTGTAAAAGTAATTATTTTTATCATATATGTAAAGTCCATAATTTATAGATACGTTAAAACCTTTTGTAAAGAAACCTAGTTAGTATAGTTATATAATCTCACAAACTCATGGAGAGTCTGTTTATTTCTTTTATATGTAAAATTAGAAAAGGATCTATGCAGGATTTTTCTTCTTTAAGTAACATTCAAAAACACCTTTTTGGGGTAATAATATTATTACCAAGGATAGAATTAAGAGCAAACACTTCTTCATTCTTACAAAAAAAAAAACAGTGACACATAAAGAAAAAGATAATGCCTAAATAAATAAAACGAAGTAACACAACAGAGCTTTTGCGAACATTCACGCGAAGCTTAACTAAAGAAAAGATATAACCACACTAAAACATGATACACTGTACACTTACGAGTTTAGAAAATTTATTATTGTAAAAACAAATTATTGGAAATGAAAAAGAAAAACAGTGACACGTACTGGCAATGACAAAGAATAACAACCTTTGAAAGTCTACATTTGCCTAACAAGAAAACATAAATTGTAGAATTAAAAAATAGAAACAATAGCTATAAAGAAATCATTAGAAAAAATTGTTAAGAATGGCTGAGAAAAGTTTATTGGAAAATCTAAAAGAACAATGTTTTTCTCGGCATTGACAAAACCCAGACAAAAATTTTGTGAGAAGGAGGGAGGTACGTAAGACGTCGTGGTCTCCTGACCTTCATTACTTACATATTCCGCCCTCACAATCATATTCCGCATAACAAGACGCTTCATTCGAACCGAAACTCGATAAGATAAAGTCAATGTTGTATGAATTCATATAAACGATATGCAAATAACAAGTAAGCGCACAGGGGTTGAAATACTCGGGGCTGGCGTACACATATACATTCCAGAGACAACGGTCACAGGGGTTTTTAGTTCGGTACAGAAACCGCACAACGGGACGCCGATCCCTTCAGAGGACGACCCAGCCTATCTACACTCCTGGAAATTGAAATAAGAACACCGTGAATTCATTGTCCCAGGAAGGGGAAACTTTATTGACACATTCCTGGGGTCAGATACATCACATGATCACACTGACAGAACCACAGGCACATAGACACAGGCAACAGAGCATGGACAATGTCAGCACTAGTACAGTGTATATCCACCTTTCACAGCAATGCAGGCTGCTATTCTCCCATGGAGACGATTGTAGAGATGCTGGATGTAGTCCTGTGGAACGGCTTGCCATGCCATTTCCACCTGGCGCCTCAGTTGGACCAGCGTTCGTGCTGGACGTGCAGACCGCGTGAGATGACGCTTCATCCAGTCCCAAACATGCTCAATGGGGGACAGATCCGGAGATCTTGCTGGCCAGGGTAGTTGACTTACACCTTCTAGAGCACGTTGGGTGGCACGGGATACATGTGGACGTGCATTGTCCTGTTGGAACAGCAAGTTCCCTTGCCGGTCTAGGAATGGTAGAACGATGGGTTCGATGATGGTTTGGATGTACCGTGCACTATTCAGTGTCCCCTCGACGATCACCAGTGGTGTACGGCCAGTGTAGGAGATCGCTCCCCACACCATGATGCCGGGTGTTGGCCCTGTGTGCCTCGGTCGTATGCAGTCCTGATTGTGGCGCTCACCTGCACGGCGCCAAACACGCATACGACCATCATTGGCACCAAGGCAGAAGCGACTCTCATCGCTGAAGACGACACGTCTCCATTCGTCCCTCCATTCACGCCTGTCGCGACACCACTGGAGGCGGGCTGCACGATGTTGGGGCGTGAGCGGAAGATGGCCTAACGGTGTGCGGGACCGTAGCCCAGCTTCATGGAGACGGTTGCGAATGGTCCTCGCCGATACCCCAGGAGCAACAGTGTCCCTAATTTGCTGGGAAGTGGCGGTGCGGTCCCCTACGGCACTGCGTAGGATCCTACGGTCTTGGCGTGCATCCGTGCGTCGCTGCGGTCCGGTCCCAGGTCGACGGGCACGTGCACCTTCCGCCGACCACTGGCGACAACATCGATGTACTGTGGAGACCTCACGCCCCACGTGTTGAGCAATTCGGCGGTACGTCCACCCGGCCTCCCGCATGCCCACTATACGCCCTCGCTCAAAGTCCGTCAACTGCACATACGGTTCACGTCCACGCTGTCGTGGCGTGCTACCAGTGTTAAAGACTGCGATGGAGCTCCGTATGCCACGGCAAACTGGCTGACACTGACGGCGGCGGTGCACAAATGCTGCGCAGCTAGCGCCATTCGACGGCCAACACCGCGGTTCCTGGTGTGTCCGCTGTGCCGTGCGTGTGATCATTGCTTGTACAGCCCTCTCGCAGTGTCCGGAGCAAGTATGGTGGGTCTGACACACCGGTGTCAATGTGTTATTTTTTCCATTTCCAGGAGTGTATGTCGGCCAGTGACCACCCGTGAAGTGGACAGCGTGTGCCCGAGGGAAAGGAGGAACGACCCCGTGCTCGGCTTAAAAGCAAATTCCGCTACATTGTGTGGGAGCGGCCAGCCTATGCATTCTTTACTCATAGTTTCAGAGATTTTCACAGGGAGACAGCAAACGCCAAACGCCAATGCTAAGGATTTCCGGATTGGTCGCCTTAAACGAAACGTCATTCTCCCATTTTAGAAGAGCAGTGCTGATTGGCAGATGATATTTCTGAAGCCTTGAGCTGAAGCAGTACTGGAAGAGACCGAAAGATATACCCCTTCACCTCTGGTGTGGAGAGAAGCCGTTCCTTTGTCGCTCTTGGAGCCAGAACACCTAACGAGAGCGTGCGCGCTCGTACGTGTACTCAAAGAGTGAGGAACAAGTCTCTCTGCACTGGGAGAGCACCTCTGTCGAGAGCGAATCGAAGTGTGACTCCATATTGAGTCCTTGCGATTAAGCGTTATTCACTGTGTTGGCCGCTACACTTATTGTGGGGTGTGAATGGACAGAGTTATAGTTAAACGCCTGCGAGCGAATTTTTGAGTGGCATCGCGGTGGACTCGTTATCTGAACGGTGTACCACGCCAATAGTTAGACTAGGGGCGAATAGGAGTCCTTGACATCATCGAGGCATAGGGAGAGTTTGATTAGCGAAGGTCAATCCAGAAAGGACGAGAGATATCTTATTTGTCAGCAGCGAGCGGCGCAGACAGCAGTCATCGCAGCTTACAGTATTGTGCACTACAGCTATTGTGAGCCCCATATTTCCTCCACAACAGTACCCTTCACTGCATTTCACATGCGACAGCCTCGACCGTATCTAGCAACATTCTAACAGATAATTATTCAAGCTGAGTGGGCGCGGCTCTCAGCCATTCTGCCAAGTCAATAACAATCTTAAAATTTGTATAGAAATTTCATTGGCGAATCCTATCCATGAGAGGTAACTTCACATTCCGAAAAGAACCAGGATATACCTTGTTCAATTCATAACTAAAATTGCCATTGTGATTTTCGTTAGTTTCATGTTTTTCTTACACTAACTAACACTACTCCAGTACCCAGGTATCCCACTAGTTACATAAGAAGTTTTGTGAATTTTTGTGTCATTTCCTTACTGCGGACGACTCCAGAAGATATTTATTGCTGAAAGTTTTTCAGGCATTTCTCTTTAGAACGTTAGGAGCGTCTGTCTGACTTCTATAGTAGTGTGGGGGTGGAAATTGCATCTTGCAGGAGCCACAGGGTAAAGGGTACATCTCAGATTAATCTGTTGCGCAGAATAACAGCAGATCAATCCCACGCTCACACCTGTATTTAACAAATAATTCAGGACATTGGGTGCAAGTGTTACTCCGAGGTGAAGAGATCGCCACAAGGGAGGAATTCGTGATGGGCCTCATCAAACCAGTCAGAAGACTGATGACGCATAAAAAATTAATTGCTTCGTCGATGAATAACCGTAGTCCTCGGCAATTATAGTGTATCTTGGGTCCACTCCACCAGATCAAATCGTTCCCGTGACAATCCACAGTCGTAATAGGATTAACAATTTTAGTTATGAACCTTGCCTCTCAATAGATTATAAGTGTAGGGACTCTGCGACGTAGCATTGTCCGATTCTGTGATAGAAACCTGCCACGTTTGAAACAAAGGACTGGCAACACCAATACGTGTGCCGATTAGCCTGTTGACCATAGGCAGTCAGATTCACCTATCAAAGAATATTTTTGCCCGGTTAAAACTTCCACCTGTTAGCGTGGTAGTACACGACCGGAATACAATTAATACATCTGGACAGACGATGCCGGTCTTGATACGATGACAGCATATGTCACCTGAGGGATAGTAAATGTACTGATAATGGTTTCAACGTCGTCCGCCAACAGGTAGCGCAGTGGCATACCTACCAGGGCGCCATCCGTGTCTACCCTTCAATAGCGAATTCTCAGAACCAGAAAGCTCAGTGAAACTTCCTGGCAGATTAAAACTGTGTGCCCGACCGAGACTCGAACTCGGGACCTTTGCCTTTCGCGGGCCAGTGCTCTACCATCTGAGCTACCGGAACACGACTCACGCCCGGTCCTCACAGCTTTACTTCTGCCAGTACCTCGTCTCCTACCTTCCAAACTTTACAGAAGCTCTCCTGCGAACCTTGCAGAACTAGCACTCCTGAAGGAAATGATACTGCGGAGACATGGCTTAGCCACAGCCTGGGGGATGTTTCCAGAATGAGATTTTCACTCTGCAGCGGACTGTGCGCTGATATGAAACTTCCTGGCAGATTAAAACTGTGTGCCCGACTGAGACTCGAACTCGGGACCTTTGCCTTTCGCGGGCAAGTGCTCTACCATCTGAGCTACCGAAGGACGACTCACGCCCCGTCCTCACAACTTTACTTCTGTAAAGTTTGGAAGGTAGGAGACGAGATACTGGCAGAAGTAAAGCTGTGAGGACTGGGCGTAAGTCGTGCTTCGGTAGCTCAGATGATAGAGCACTTGCCCGCGAAAGGCAAAGGTCCCGAGTTCGAGTCTCGGTCGGGCACACAGTTTTAATCTGCCAGGAAGTTTCATATCAGCGCACACTCCACTGCAGAGTGAAAATCTCATTCTAGAAAGCTCACTGTCTACATCTACCTATATAATCCGGTAGCCACCAAGCGGTGTGAGGCGGAGGGCACCACTCGCGCCAAAGTGATATTTCCCTCCGTCTGTTCCACTCGCGGATGGCGCGAGGGAGAAACGACTGTCTGAACGCCTCAGCTCTAATTTTTCCTTATTTTCGAATGGTGATCATTGCGCGATCTGAAAGTTGGTGGTAATAATATATGCTCTATATCCTCGGCAAAGATCGTATTTCAGAATTTAGTGAGCAGCCCCTTCCGTTTAGCGCGTCATCTATCTGCAAGTGTGTGCCACTTCAAACTTTCTATGAGATTTGTAATGCTGTCGCGATGGCTAAATGTACCAGTCACTAATCTTTCCGCTCTTCTTTGGACCTTCTCAATCTCTTGAATCAGAGCCAACTGGTAAGGGTCCCATACAGGCGAACAGTACTCTAAGACTGGACGAACTGACGTATTGTAAGCAATTTCCTTTGTTGAAGGACTGCATCGCTTCAGGATTCTACCAATAAACCGCAATCTAGAGTTCGCCTTCCCCGTTACTTGTGTAATCTGATCATTCCATTTCAGATCATTTGGAATCGTCACACCCAGATACTTGACGAATGTTGCCGTTTCCAAAGACTAGGCATTTACCGGGTGATCAAAAAATGGCTCTGAGCACTATGGGACTTAACATCTATGGTCATCAGTCCCCTAGAACTTAGAACTACTTAAACCTAACTAACCTAAGGACATCACACAACACCCAGTCGTCACTAGGCAGAGAAAATCCCTGACCCACCGGGTGATCAAAAAGTCAGTATAAATTTGAAAACTGAATAAATCACGGAATAACGTAGATAGAGAGGTACAAATTGACACACATGCTTGGAATGACATGGGGTTTTATTAGAACCAAAAAAATACAAAAGTTCAAAAAATGTCTGACAGATGGCGCTTCATCTGATCAGAATAGCAATAATTAGCATAACAAAGTAAGACAAAGCAAAGATGATGTTCTTTACAGGAAATGCTCAATATGTTCACCATCATTCGTCAACAATAGCTGTAGTCGAGGAATAATGTTGTGAACAGCACTGTAAGGCATGTCCGGAGTTATGGTGAGGCATTGGCGTCGGATGTTGTCTTTCAGCATCCCTAGAGATGTGGGTCGATCACGATACACTTGCGACTTCAGGTAACCCCAAAGCCAATAATCGCACGGACTGAGGTCTGGGGACCTGGGAGACCAAGCATGACGAAAGTGGCGGCTGAGCACACGATCATCACCAAACGACGCGCGCAAGAGCTCTTTCACGCGTCTAGCAATACTTTGTTGTATTTTTTTTGTTCCAATAAAACCCCATGTCATTCCAAGCACGTGTGTCAATTTTTACCTCTCTATCTACATTATTCCAAGGTTTATTAAGTTTTCAAATTTATACTGACTTTTTGATCGCCCGGTATTTTGTTATTTTGTTGTCGTACATTAATGGGGATTTTCGCCTTGTTATACGCAGTAGGTTACTCTTACTAATATTGAGAGATAGCTTCCAGTCATTACACCACGCATTTATTTTCTGCAAATCCTCATTGATTTGTTCACAACTTTCGTGTGATACTACTTTCCTGTAGACTACAGCATCATCGGCAAACAGTCTAATGCCGCTGTGAAGTACCATCAACCAAATCGTTTATGTAAATCGTAAAAAGCAGTGGACCTATTACACTGCCCTGGGGCACACCTGAAGTTACGTTTGTTTCTGTTGAAGTCACCCCATTCAGGACGACATACTGCTCGGATAGACCGTAAGCGCGCACTTTTTGGAGCAGGCGACAGTGCGGAACTGAGTCGAACGCCTTTCGAAAGTTTAGATATATGGCATCAACCTGGGAGCCGGTATCTAGAATCTGTTGTATATCATGCACAAAGAGGGCCAGCTGTGTCTCGCATGACCGCTGTTTCCTAAAACCGTGCTGGTTTCTGCAGATGAGCGTCTCAGAGTCTAGAAAGGTCATTATGTCTGAGCACAAAATATGTTCCATGATTCTACAACAAATCGATGTCAGTGAAATTGGCCGGTAATTATGTGCATCCGATTTTCTCCCCTTTTTATAGATTGCTATGACCTGGGCCTTCTTCCAGTCCCGTGGAACTTTCCGCTGTTCCCATGATCTTTGATAGATGATGGGTAAGAATGGTGCTGTATTTGTAGCACAGTCAACGTATAATCTTACGGGGATACAGTCTGGGCCAGATGCCTTCCTGGCGTCTAAGGGTCTCAACTGTTTTACAATCCCAGATACACTAAACACTATGTCAGCCATCCTTTCATTTGTACGATAAATGAAAGGGGAAGTGGTGCTGCAGTCCTCTACCGTAAACGAGCTTTTGGAAGCTAGGTTTAGAATTTCGGCCTTCTGTTTATCATCATCGGTTACATTACCCGTACTGTCAGCAAGAGAAGGTATTGAATTATTTGTAGCGTTCATAGATTTTACGTACGACCACAATTTTTTGCAAACGTGTGAAGCAAGCAGTCAACCATGCCACAGATGCGTTCGGGCTTTTTAAAGCCAACGGAG
Source organism: Schistocerca nitens (assembly GCF_023898315.1). NCBI lineage: Eukaryota > Metazoa > Arthropoda > Insecta > Orthoptera > Acrididae > Schistocerca > Schistocerca nitens. Next base: position 134,672,068 of record NC_064622.1, on the reverse strand, counting down.
CACATTTGAAGGGGTTCACCTTGGAGCCTTCCAAGTGGCGGAAGGAGAATTGCCACACAAGCTGGACGTGGTGCGTTAGTTGTGCAGTGACGCTGGTATCAGTGGTCACCTCACACCCGTGGACGAAGTTCTGGACGTCCAAGCAGCACAGACGCGCGCCAAGACTGTTGTATTGTAAGGGCAGCGGTGGAAGATCGTACAGCTTGAAACGATAATGCCTGGTTGATAGCTGGTAAAAAGCATAAAATTTGTTTTGATACTGAAATATGTAAATCTCAGTGCAGGGCAACGTAACGCTAATTTTGACCGGAAACATGTCAAGCTCACGCTACACGAGGCGAAATCAATACTATAGTGCATTTAGAAGTAGACTCGTGCTCATAAATTAAGGATAATTGCAGAATGTGATGCCACACAACGTGGCACTACACAAAACTGGCGCTAATAGCATAGGCACATAGGGAACACACACGATACCGATCTGTAAGTCCACAGTATTGGTGATAAGTTGAGAAAACCGTCCCGAAACACAGTTGTTATAAAATGCCACTGTTTCCTGCGCATGTACCCCGACATCAATATGATCACCATGCACACATACAAAGGCCGCACAACGGGTTGGCATACTCTGGATCATGTGGTCGAGCAGATGCTGGGGTATATCCTCCCATTCTTGCACCAGTGCCTGTCGGAGCTCCTCAAGAGTCCTAGGGGTTTGAAGACGTGCAGCGATACGTCGATCGAGAGCATCCCAGACGTGCTCGATGGGGTTTAGGTCTGGAGAACAGGCAGGCCACTGCAATCGCCTAATATCTTGTGTTTCAAGGTACTCCTCCACGATGGCAGCTCGGTGGGGCCATGTGTTATCATCCATCAGGGGGAAGGTGGAACCCACTGCACCCCTGAAAAGGCGGACGTACTGGTGCAAAATGACGTTCCGATACACCTGACCTGTTACAGTTCCTCTGTCAAAGTCATGCAGGGGTGTATGTGCACCAATCATAATCCCACCCCACACCATCAAACCACGACCTCCCTTTCAAAGACATTAAGGGGTTGGTATCTGGTTCCTGGTCCACGCCAGATGAAAACCCGGCGAGAATCACTGTTCAGACTATACCTGGACTCGTCCGTGAACATAACCTGGGACCACTGTTCCAATGACTATGTACTGTGTTATTGACCCCAGACTTTACGGGCTCTCCTATGGCCTGGGGTCAGTGGAATGCACCTTGCAGGTCTCCGGACGAATAAACCATGTCTGTTGAGTCGTCTGTAGACTGTGTGTCTGGAGACAAGTGTTCCAGTGGCTGCGGTAAGGTCCTGAGGAAGGCTACCTGCAGTACTCCGTGGCCGTCTGCGGGCACTGATCGTGAGACATCGGTCTTCTAGTGGTGTTGTACACTGTGGACGTCCCGTACTGTAGCGCCTGGACACGTTTCCTGTCTGCTGGAATCGTTGCCATAATTTTGAGATCACACTGTGTGGCACACGGACTGCCTGTGCTACAGCCTGCTGTGTTTGACCAGCCTCCAGTCCCCCTAGTATTCTACCCCTCATAACGTCGTCAATATGTGTTCTTTGTGCCATTTTCAACACACAGTCACCACTGAAAACGTCTGCACACTTACTCGTTGTACCGTACTCTGACACGCACCAACACACCTCTGCATATGTGGACTGCTGCCAGCGCCACCGTGCCATGACCGTAGGTCAAACGCACAGCATGGTCATACCCCGAGGTGATTTAAACCCACAAACCACCCACCAGAGCGACGTATCACCATATATCAGCATTATAATTATTTTATGAGCATGAGTGTAGTTGCGACTTTTGACGTTGGCGCAGCGGAGAGGATGTGACCCCGTTGCCCGGATAACACCAATGGCGAGCAGACTTCCCCTACCACGACGCCAGTGCTTCGGTTGGTAAAGCGCCGATGTTGCCACACCGTGGATAAACATTGCCACGTGGTTTCGCGGGTAGCTGCATCTACATTCGTCATCTCTCGTCGGAGCGTGGTATTTTCTGGTGCTGAAGTTTTATGCCATTATCAGGTATTGTGAACAAGTATTTTGTGCTGAAGCTTACCGTAGGTTATCGTTGCGTTTTCACCCAATTTAATTCAAAAAGAAATGGCATACCGTTGCGCAATATTATGCGGTTCCATTTCCGTGACAAGAGACACAAACACGTGTTAACTTATTACAGCACAACTCACGACTGAGCAGTGGCATCGATGTGCCGCTTGGACTAGAAACTGCTTATAGACCAAGGTCAAACATATTGTGCCTACTCACGTCTGCAGGGTTGCCACATCTTGCAAAGAAAATCAGTCTCATTACTTTATTGTCGCACCTCGTAGATCTGGTGAGCACTATCTCGTAGTGTGCATTTGTCCAAGACACACTGCCTCCAAACCAGACATTATGACCTGGAGTGCGATAAGCTCACCCTTAATGTTTCTGGAGGGGATGGTTACCAGCACTTCTCCGTTCTTTTGTTGTTCCAACAGGGTAACGCTCGACCACACACTGCCTGTGAAATTCAATGAGCTCTACAAGATGTGCAGCAACTTCCCTGGCCAGCACTGTTTCCAGACTCGTCTCTAATCGAGCACGTGTGGGATGAGATGGGACGAGAAGTGGGTAGTGTGACTTGTCAACCAACAACTCGATACCTGGTACCTCAGAACCACTTGTGCTATTGATCCGCAGATGTAATCATTTCATGTACTCCATATGTACTGTTGCAACAATAAATCTTAGGTGAATTACAAACCTCTAAAAGGGTGTATTAATTTTTTCATGTAATGTAGTTACCCAGATTTGGAACGAACGGGTATTTCAGCACGCTGGGGCGGCAAGCTACTTGAATTCTTCAGTGAGTAGATCGAACTGGGAATAAAGGTGTACATCTGTGGGGCGTATGTTGCTTCCGGTTCGTATCATTTTGTTCTCTACGACATGTGTGCAGCACGGATGAGTTGACGCCACGTATCCCCAAGCTGGAGCTGAATACGCCATCAGCTGTGTAAAGTCGGTATTACGCGACATACCTGTCGAACACCAAGTCGTATACATTTTTGTACCAGCGCCACTAGCGTGCAAGTCTGGAACTGCCAAATTTTCGTTAGCTCTATGAGACTATTTACCTACGTATAAGTTTCCACCAGTGCTCCAACGGTACATATTTGACTGAAGACATGTTTACGTCATTGACTGTGAAAGATGTTATTTTTGTAAAGATGCTATTTACTCGTATCGAAACTTCTGGGGGGTCTACGTTCGTATTCATTCAGCAGCTACAGTGTAATTACGTGCTGGTTGTACAGAATTATAGACTAAAGTTTTTGTTTTACGTCATACTGGTTCACAAATGATTATCTACTGTTACATTCCACAGCAGTTTAGACGTGAAGGACGAAATCCTCTGTGCAGCATATGTCGTCACAGTGTCGGCCTTAGTCGTAAGGAGAAGAGCAGAAAGGCCGGTCGATGTGGCCGAGCGGTTCTAGGCGCTTCAGTCTGGAACCGCGCGACCGCTGCGGTCGCAGATTCGAATCCTGCCTCGGGCATGGATGTGTGTGATGTCCTTAGGTTAATTAGGTTTAAGTAGTTCTAAGTTCTAGGGGACTGATGACCGCAGATGTTAAGTCCCATAGTGCTCAGAGCCATTTGAACCATTTTGAAGAGCAGAACGACGATGTAGTTCCAGGAGAAGGAGCCTGGCAGGCAAGGAGTGAAAGCAGGGACGTTTTATCCCTGTTAATGAAGGAGCTGAGGCCCGGAGATCATAAGGAATTTAAGAATTTCGTCAGAAAGGGGGTGCTTTGTTTTGGCAACTTGTCAATCGTCCATGACGGGATTCGCGCAAGTGACACAGTAATTAAAGAAGCAAACTTCACAATAGTGCGACCGCAAAGATGCAAAACGCCCTTTACAGTCCTCATTGGTCGCGGCCAACACAACTTCTCTGACCCTTTTGGCTGTTCTCTCAACATTCTCCTACCTGACATACTGAAATAATACAAAAGCTGCAGTCACATCAGACGCATGCCGTATTTCCACCAATTTAGGTGAAACGTACACATATCAAAAGTAAGATTATGTGCACATTTACGTATAAACACAGAATTAAATATTTGTAGACTGCCGGCCACTGTGGCCGAGCGGTTCTAGGCGCTTCAGTCCCGAACCGCGCTGCTGCTCCGGTCGCAGGTTCGAATCCTGCCTCGGGCATGGATGTGTGTGATGTCCTTAGGTTAGTTAGGTTTAAGTAGTTCTAAGTCTAGGGGTCTGATGACCTCAGATGTTAAGTCCCATAGTGCTCAGAGCCATTTGCACCAATTGTAGACGTGCGTTATTATGATACAGCACGTCTAAAGGATCCTATAGACACATTTGCTTGCTGTATGCCTCAATAAGCGCGTTTATACTTTCTTTGTTTCATTCCATTTCTACAATAAAATTCTGTGATTAGATTTACAGATTTTATCAACGGCAATACAAAAAAGAGAACTTTCATTTATTGTATTGTTGTACTTATAAAAAATATTACCCACTGAACAACGTGTAGAATATCTCGCGCAATAGCCAAAAAAGTTCTTAAGAGCTCTCGTATATCTCGTCTGTTGACCACAAGTGAAAACAATAACAAGCAGAAAGCTGAAAACAATAACAAGCAGAAAGCCCGCTCGAAATGCTGCGTCCTCCATGCGCGCGCGCCATCACCTCAACTAATAGGCGCGCAGGGCTCGACGGCAGAACACACTGCTTCCTAGTAGAGATGGGCAAACTGAAACACGTAACTGTTTCGAAACAAATGAAACAGTACAATTAATGTTTCGATACGCTGTTTCGAAACAGTGAAACAGTTTGTGTTTTGTAATCTAATAAACCTAGACATTTTATCATCTTGAATGTCTACTGTATAGGTATGTCCACATAAACACAAATGAGGTGCGAGAGCGCTAATCATCGCAGAAAGTATGAAACTATCACTTAGGCGTCTTGGCAGTTTCGTATTTCATGCAGCAAATGCGCTGCTTTCGTGTCGTGTCACTTTCATACTTGGCTGAGGACAGCCATAGCTGAAGACAGTAGAACCACCACGAACGGAACTGGAGGTGGGAGCGAACTGCAGAAACAACGGATATGGTACTGGGATTCCCACGTTCCGCTAGTATGGGAATATACCCATCCTGCTAATTCCCATGCACACAAAGGGAATCATTGTGGATAATAGGCACAGTGACTACAGACTCACAAATAATGCCAAATAATTCAAATAAATAACAAAATACAACAGAAAAATTTTTGTCTTTCAAAGTGCTTCGAACCGTTACTATAAATTCACCATGCTTCCCAACCCTTCCCGTTCACCATTACACTGTCGGTGATATGTCAAACAGATTGCTTGCAATTATACCTACATTAAATTTATGTATATGTATAATAACTGTCACTCTACGCCTTTTTTTTATTCAAAATGTTCTAGTCTTACTTGCGTTTCTTAATATAATTACTGTACTTGAACAGAGAAACGTATGTTATAAAAAAAGTGTAATTTAACTGAATGATTTTCACATATTTATTATTTTGAATGTGAATAGTATGCGTTGTTTTATTGTTTGGTTAATGTTTATAAAGCAAATGTTACGCCATTTCGGAGTAGGACAGTCATCTAGAAACGAAGCTTTATTTTCTGATATCTTAAGCTTCATGCTATTGCTTGTCAAAACGATTCCGACACTCTTGAAAGTGTTTCACGAAGTGGTATGTTGTGTTTCAGTACCTGTGCCGAGCCCGAATCTCGTCAGACACAGAGCGGAATGAAACATCACTGTTTCGATACAATCAGTCCGTTCCAAGCACAGGTGGACTGAAACAGCCTTATTTTGAAACAACGATACAGTTTCTGTGTCTGGCTCGAGATCGAATCTGGTCCGGATATCCGAGACAGGGGCGGAATGAAACACCACTGTTTCGAAACAGTGAACCACAGCCGTTCCGAAACACTGAAACAGTTCCACGTATCGATACACTGTATCGAAACATAGAAACAGTGGCTAAGTCTACTTCCTAGCTCTCCCCGGCGGATAAACCGTCTGCTAAAATCGCAACTTCTATTCTGCCGCTGGATGGCAGGCCATTACACCTGACTTGTACACATTAGGCTGCGTTCACATTGCCGGCCGGGCCGGGCCGCGATGACGCTTACTGGCTCGGCTCGTGCCTAGCCAGTTCAGGCCGACGTGTAGTGCATTCACATTGCGCGCCGCGCCGAGTCGGGACGGCGAAATGGGGGAAAATCCACTTCTCCGATTTTCATGTTTTAAAAATTCTTAGCGGTATATAAGACTTCCCCACATCGTTTTATTAACTTATTTTTTCCTTAAAAGCGTTCCTTACGTCGTGAAAAAAGAAAGTCTACTTTTCCTTTCGCGTGATTTCTTAGTTTCGTAACGCTTCCCAACCGATTTTGAAGAAAGTATGCGGCTAAAAAATCTGATTTTTGTACACGTGGTAGTGTAACATCTTAGCTTCGTATTGAATCATTTATCTTTCCATATTTCTTAACAGTCATTGTGAAATGATGCTATTTGTCAACGTTGTGCACTTGATTTACAAATCTTGTAGTGAAAAAGTTATGTAGCGGGTAGCTTACTGTTAGATCCTTTTTAGACCATACATTGTTGGGAATGAAATGTAGCTAAAAGTACCAAAAAGTTTTTTAAATGATAGTCATAGTGATATCTGTCTCTGGTCACAACTAATGCGAGCTATTCAATGACATCAGTGCCGCGTCCGCAAGCCACGGAGTTCGCGAGGTTACAGCTTGGTTTAGAGTAGTCATATAATGCAGGACAAAAAAAAAACTAATTACTAGTAATCAGCGCAGACCTAGTGTCCGTCCCTCGTATTATTTTAATGGTCACATTGTCTAGATAAATCCAAATGTATAAGAATTTTTCCCTCGGCTACTGGACAATCATCTGCTATGCTTTTGTAATTGGCCACATGTTGCATCACAATAACAAACTGGAGACTTGTGATACGTTTACTGCAGAAACTGAAGCGCAATTCTGTAGTTTCGTTATCTACTTTGACAGAAAAAATAATGGAGAGTTAATGAAACTACTGTAGATCGACACAGATGTGCGTTTCATTGTTCTTCATTGTTTTTTTTCTTCCTTGGCGGGCTGCGCTGCACTGTCAAGGTAATCCCCACTTTTGGCTAAATGGCTGTTAGCTGCCGGAGGCCAAATAAATAAATTTAAAAAATCCCCACCCTTCGACAGCTGACAAGCAAGTCAGTAGAAAACGCAGCTGCAGTCAACAGTTGCTCGCCTTTAGCTAGTCTGTGCTGTCGTGTGGAACAATGTCTTCACTCTTTTATTGGTACTGTTTTGACTCTGCAGTAACTCGTCGAGTTTTGAAGTACAGAAGAACTAGGAGGTTATGGATTCATCCCATAAATAGCGACAGACATTTAGGAGAGTTTTTTTCTTTACATGAAGAACTTAAAAACTATCCCGAAAAATTTTATTCATATTACAGAATGAATCATAATACATTTCAGTGTGTGCTGCAGAACATTCAAGTCAAAATTTCGAAACAGAACACAAGTTTTCGCAGAAGTATAACAGCAGAAAAAAATGTGTATAACGATAAAGTAAGATTCGTTAGTATACCCTTTTTGGTTTGCAGTAGAACTTTGTACAGCATTCACTACCTCCAATTAATTGTAGTCATGCTTTTGTATTTTAAATTTCACAAACGCTTACCTCTGAGGGGAAGAGAATTTATGGGACTCCTGAGAATCATTAGGAAGTAATTAGCTTCGTCATTTTGGGTAATGTCTTGCTGTGCCTTCAACGAAGCATCGCAGAAATACTCCTTCAGAATTTTCCGACTTTTTTCTTCTTTTTTCTTCATAATGCAGCGCTTGGCAGTGGTGATGGTTCATCATGTGGAGCCACTGATGACCTCACAGAATTCTTTTCAGTACCTTGACAGATTGATAGGCGAAGAGTTTTGAGATAATGCCCTTTGACTCAGTGGTTCTTTTCCACTGATAAGGAACTGTGCATAGCTCTTGGAACTTAGGAAAATCATATGACAGAACAAAGCCCGAGTGGAATTGCATTTTAATTTACTATTCCCTCGATCAAATGACCTTATTTTGCCAAGTTATACAAGTTATTGTCCGCAGCTCGTGGTCGTGCGGTAGCGTTCTCGCTTCCCACGCCCGGGTTCCCGGGTTCGATTCCCGGCGGGGTCAGGGATTTTCTCTGCCTCGTGATGACTGGGTGTTGTGTGATGTCCTTAGGTTAGTTAGGTTTAAGTAGTTCTAAGTTCTAGGGGACTGATGACCATAGATGTTTAGTCCCATAGTCCTCAGAGCCATTTGAACCATTTATACAAGTTATTCTCTGTAACTGTCTCTCAGGTCTTTGCATTTCGATTTCATTATTTTAATTGAAAGAATATAGAAGGGTGCAAGAAAAGTCTCTTTAATTATTTATTGTTGTATAACTGTGAAATGACATGGACTAAGTAAATATCTACTGTGCAAACAAAACTGTAAAAACTTCGCCCAACACCACACTTGAGTAACAGATTTTACGATTTTTTTTTCTCAGGTATCGGTCCACTGGCATCTCCTTTCATGCACTAGCATCGTCATTCCGATTAGGAGTGTCCACCGTATCAGTGGTGGTGAAAGACTTTTGTATGGCCATATGGGAGTCACTTGCTCCCATTCATTTACCAACGCCAACTGTTTCTCGATTTAAAGAAATTGCCAGTGAAATGCATATGAGATGGGGATTTCCAAACTGTGTTGGATTTATAGACGGGAACCACATACGTGTCCAATGTCCTAAACTTTCTGGCAGCATGTTTTACAATTACAAACAGTATTATTCGATTGTACTCCAAGCAGTTGCCGATGCAAATTACAAATTTATAGCTGTAGATGTTGGTGCCTACGGTAAACAGTATGATGCAGGCGTGTTTAAAGAAAGTATGTTATATAAGAAACTTACAAATGGGGAGCTGTTATTACCGCCACCAACAAGACTTGAAGGAATGTGTCAGGAACTACCGTACGTCATTTTGGGAGATGAAGCTTACCCCTTATTAGAGAATTTGATGAGACCTTTTCCTCGCAGAAATTTGGACAACGAGAAGATTCTATAAAATGATATGCATTCCAGAGCAAGAAAAGTTGTTGAATGTGCATTTGGTATCATGACCAATAACAGGAGACTACTGAGGAAGGAAATTTAAACATCCATTGACGTAGCTGATCACATAGTCAAGTGCATTTGTCTGCTTCATAATATTGTCATTGACTGAGAAGGATGCAATGTTGAAGCTGAAAAGTTTTGTAACAATGCTGATATGCAGACAGCTGGTGCCAAATTCAACAGAAATTCCACATTACATTCGAAAACTGTCAGGAACACTTTTGTTGAATATTTCGTTAAAAATGCAACTTAAAATAATTAAAAAACCTTTCAAAAATAAATTTTGGAATTGAAGGTACTTAGCTATTTACTGTATTTTTGTGTATCTCATTTCATTGTTAATAAAACAAATAAAATTATAAAGGAAAATAATTTATATTTGTGTGTACAATCTGAAACACACTCCTTGGTTACTTCGTTCCATAATCTGGAAACTGCATCATTACTGTCATACTAGCCGAATTTCTGATACCAAATTGATGGACACAAGTTAATGTCATGTATATGTTATTCTGCATTCATTAAAGTAAGAACATCGCAAAAAGATGTCACAGACAACAGCTTATAGTAACGTGGCACAGCATGACTTTACAATGCATTGTCATCTGGTACGGACACATTTCCGTCCCTCAGTGACACTCATATCCGTCTCAGTTTACAAGTAAATGCGAACTATTCAGTGGCGGCAATGCCGCGATCGCTGGCAAGCTATTGCTGTAAATGCATGTAAATACGGTAGATTAAATAAATGAAATAAAAGTAATTTCGCATGCATCATTATAATAAACGTAATTTTCACTCACTGATTGTGAAATGTGAGGTAACATCTTAAAACAAAAGACGTGTGCAGTCACACTTGTGATGAAAGCAGAATGCGTGTACTGCAGAAGCTATAGTGCTGCTCCACAGGCTCGCGCCTGCGGTCGCCTCGCGCCAGCAATATTAATTAAACACTCGGGACGTCGCCGGCTCGCCTCCGGGAGGCTCACGCCGTGTCGGCGCGGCCCAGCCGCCAGTGTGAACACCGCAATTCAAAACCATGTGTTTGATATCAAAGCGGGCTCGGCTCGGCTCGGCTCGGCTCGGCCCGGCCGGCAGTGTGAACGCAGCCTTAGACGTGTCGTGTAATACGGCGTAACAAGAATCACGTAGACAAACCAAGACACCGCCCTGTTAAGCGGGCTTTGCCTTTGGGGCACTGGGAGGGGAGGGGGGTGTAACTGTAACTAGGCTGGAGCAACCGGAGCATTGCCCCAGGACCAACGAGATTGAGGGCCCCTGGCATCCGAAACAAAGGTAGGAAATAAAGAAGAGAAACAAATTGAAAAATTAGTAAAATTGATCAGTCAAATGAAACACTACTCTATATTAAAATAATCGAAGTGGGTTTTGGAAATCAATCTTATAAAGACATGCGAATGACTTAGTCAACTTAAACTACAGAACATGACATTGTGTTCATCTCGTCAACGTGCTCGTAAATGAAAGCAGACATAACACGGAATCTGAAGGTCACAGAAATGTTATAAGTAATTGAATTTGAATTGGTTTTATTTTATTCATACTTTCAATGAAGATATTCTTTGCACTCAACAGTGAAAGCTAAGATGGTAGTGACCGCAAACAAGTGAATATCGGTCCGAAGTCATACACATTCTTTCGACTTCTATCGAAACACTTCCGCTAGCCACTGCACCGAGAGTCTTTTTAGAGTAAACGATTAATACCTGTTGTGTTAGATCATGGGATACACAACGGCGTAAGAGATCGTGTACAAATGATACTGCTACAAGTTACTTATCACCAAAATTAAACGCAGCAATAAACAATGAGGATTACAGTGTCAGCACCACTTCGTACAATGCCATTTCATCGCCAAACCTGCTCGAATTCTAGCGACATTCACTTTTAGGACGAGGAGTTCGTAATTCTCACAAAAAGGTATTATTTAAGATGTATGCATTGAAATTGTATGTTTCAAGACACAACAGTGAACGTCCGACTTATCGAACAATGTCTCTGCGACCGATTACAAAGATCAAAAAATGTTCAAATGTGTGTGAAATCTTATGGGACTTAAATGCTAAGGTCATCAGTCCCTAAGCTTACACACTACTTAATCTAAATTATCCTAAAGACAAACACACACACCCATGCCCGAGGGAGGACTCGAACCTCCGCCAGGACCAGCCGCACAGTCCATGACAGCAGCGCCTGAGACCGCTCCGCTAGTCCCGCGCGGCTACAAAGATCACTTGGCACAGAAGTTTCATAGTACAATGTATAATTTATACTATTCCTATTTTCCTGTAATTACAAGATGTGTAAAATTTATGGTCCACCAACACAAACAGTCTCAGACAAATCTTGATAAACAGTCTGAAAGACTGGTTTGCCAAATGAAATTACCCTGAATATAACGACCGTGTCGAAGCTCTCCATATTCATTAAATGTACATACCTGTGAGAATTTTGTTTTATGGGTCCGCATAAAGATGTAGTCGATTTGACAGCTGCGTTTTGGTTACCGTAGACAGGCGGGACGCAGATGTTTTTTGATGTTTTACCTTCTGCCCGGTGTCCTTGCTCAGTGCTCTTACTGCATTTCACGATTTTCTTAAGATTATGCTGACTGGGGACGGATGCTCTCATGCTGCTCGTCAGTCGCTCGTCTGAAACTGTTGCTAAGCAACGGTGTGGGTCGCTGTCCAGATCCCTTTATTGTTGAGAACTGTGCCACGTCGGTATAATTATGTTGTTTACTCCAGCTGGGTGTCGTGGACTTTCCGACCGTCGGCTTTGCAGCCTGTGACGTCAACGCGGTGTTTCCCATCAAAAATGTTTTAGTTGTAGGGTTTCTGACCGTCAAAGGAAGCCGCAACATTGGGAAAGGCTCTGACGACTGTTTTGTAATAACAACATACCTTCACATTTCATACGGGCTGACTGTCCATGCGCATAGTAAACAGGTATTTATATTTATTTATTTATTTTTACCTTTTTTGTACTACAGCAAATTATTAAGCTTCTTCTCTTATTTTATGAATTTCAGTTTCTCAAATTTTTTATAAGAAACCAAGAGATTTTAAACATTTTCTTAAATCTCCGAGTATAGATATTCTAACAATGTCTTTTAATCTTTTGTCAAGATCTACGTATAATTTTCTACGTTTTTGAAGAGGCAGGCCAATGGAATATTTTCTCATTTCACATGTAGAATTCACTGCTTCCTCCTTTAACTTATTGATCAGAAGATATAGATACTGATGTTTTTGATTTAATTAGGAGTTTAGTTGCCTCTGCCAAACTTCGACAGCGTTCGTGGTCCTGTGCCACTGGTTAAAAACATTATACATTTCAATTGGTATACTAGGATTTTTCATCCACTGTTTGACCACATTGTCTGCAAATTTTATAATCTTTCCTCCATTGGGCATTTCCTCCATCATTAGCATCCACGCATCGTCAACACCGTTTGGTGGAAGATGTGCCACTGAAGCTCTAAGATGACGAAACAATCGGACTTCTTCCCTATCCCCGTATTCCTCCGTTAATCCTAGTTACTGTATTTTCTTCCACAGACATTGGTAGAAGCGAAAATTGCTAACGGAAAGGAATGTTTCTGGGAGCAGTGTTTTCATAGCTTTAATGGAACCCGTTTCAGAATCTAGCACTGCAGTTTTCGGTGCCCACCCAGGAATTTTATTTTTCAATCCAGAAAAAAAGTCTTTCATAGCTATTTGGACCTTTGTCTGGGAACAACCCAATACAACAGGGAATACCGTTGTCTCTTCTTCTGTACTTCCGGTGTCACCGTGTATGGCTAATAGCTGTCTGAACTGTTTCGAACAACTGTCCCGTTCACACGAACAGTTCCAATTTCACATAGCATTTTCTTCGCTTCCTCATAACGGAACACCAAGATTCTTTTGTCAGTAATAGGCCCAATCAGATTTCAAACAAAATATTACCTTTTGTACATTTCAAAAAGCCGTCGCTCAGTTTAATATCCGATCCAGAGCCATGGTTCTGGGTCGTCCCAATAGATTCCCTTCTTGCTTTACACGGTGCAGCCATGGAATTCTCATACTCCGAATATTTGGGACCAAACCTAAACCTTTATCGTTCAAACTTGAAATTCCTCTTCAAAAATTTGGAAAACGCGCTGTCTTTTCTTCGTGGGTTCTTTTCTTGCATTTAAGCATTCGTTTCTGCTTCGCTAGGAGGGCAAGAACGTTGCTATTCAGCCACGAATCTGCAATTTCCAGTTTCTTAAAAAGCCTCGGCACTTATTCCGTTTGGAATTCACTCACACGCAGTTCGTATACTCGTCACACTTTCTGTGCACCGGAAAGCGATAAACATGCTTGAGAGAACATTGCTTCCCTTTCGTTGTTGCAATTAGTTTCATACTCTCAGTGTGCAGAATTCAAGTAGCTTAGGCCTACGAAACTCTACGGTAACGAAGGCTGTCGGCAAGGGGTATTGGCACTGCTTGATTGAAGATGACAACGTATGCGCTGTTTCTGAGCGACTGGCATCATTCAGCAATGGAGGAGGCTCTGGTCGGAAAACGGACAGTGCAAAACTGTTTGGTCGGAAGTCCCACGTTGCCTAGGGCACCTACAAAAGGGTCGGAAACACAACGGTCGGAAAGCCCACGTAGCGTCTAAGAGGGCACGACTAAAACAATCACCGACAATTAAGGTAGCTATCCAGCGATAATAGCAAAGGCGTAACTAGCCTGGGACAACTGGAAAGAAAACAATATACAAACAAAATAACGAAACTTTAAAGTAGGAAACTAAAAGGGCAAAAGTCAGTAAAATCGATCACTCAGGAGAATTCTTTTGCTTTGTTAAGATATCAGAGATTGATATGCTCATTATTATGATGTAAAGGTGTGAAAATTATTTACCTCCTTTACCAGAGTCAAACAGAACCTGCATTAAGACATGAACATGAGTTAACTGTATCTACAGAACGAAAGAGGATAGCTGAGACCGTAAGTGGCGTATGCAATGATGTGCAAAAAAAGGAATCGACTGACAATTTAGATTTAGTCTTTAAACGCGCTGTGGAGGCTAAGAAGCTAATAGAGAAAGAACCCTGTACTTCGAAACAGATGGTAATTGGGTTTAAAAACTTGTTCCGCGAGCACTTCCAAGGTAATATCAAATTCAGCGCTTAGGGGTTGGCAAGTAAGAGATCATGTGTAATCTTAAATATATATTCACTGACTTTTTTGTAAGCTCTGACAAACATTGTAAGAGGTCCATGACTAAGGAATTTATTGCTAGTGCACTCGAGCAGATGTAACTTCGATGGAATGCTCACGCGCTGCCTGCGATATTTAAGCTGCAATAGAATTGCAGACTAGAGAGCAGTGTCGGCACAGTAGTAGTGGTAGCTCGCGGTCGGGCGGTTGGGTCAGGTCGCCAGTAGAGAGCAGTTGTCGAGTTGTATAGCTCACAGAGCGCACTTGTGCCCTGGAGTTTGGACAATGCAGTCCAGTAGTGGTGTTTTGTAGCTCGAGAAGAGCAGTAGAGTTATGGAATTACCAGGCCGGTCGTGGAGAACGATAGCGATGTCAGAGCGATGTAGTATAAGGTAAAGGCAAAATATTATTGTTCTTTATTGCCGCTCGCATATGTCAATTGCAACAACTGATTTTTGTACTATTGTTATATCAAAGTCGCATGTAAATGTTTTCAAAAATCTTTCAATTATAATCTTTCTTATAAAGATAACTTTTGACAGTCGTTCATCTGAATTTAAAGTTTTTATTAATTTCTCCTATCCATAGTCAAGCCGTTTACAGTAAAGAAAATCAGTTGTCCCTCATACATAACAAAATCTTGTGGCCAGCATTGCATTGGGCTGTGCCAGAAAAATTTCTTACAGGAACAGATATATACGCGTCATCCGGCGACATCATTGAGGTAAGAATTTTCAGTTTATTCAGAATGATTTTTCAGGCCCATGACGCAGCACTAGTGACGTTCAGATTTACCAGTTTGGATTCACAGTTAGTTAATTATTGAAAGGTTACATTACGAGATTTCTGTTGAAAGGTCATATATGAGTCACATTTTTATTCAGAGGTTAGTCGCCATTTTATTGCGAGGTTACTGAATTTATCTATTGGGAGGTTACAACATAATTCATAAGAGTAAGATATGGAACGATTTTTAGCAGTAGGTCATAAAAACATAATTTTACCCTTTTTAGATTTGATAAAAATACTAGTAAGAATTAATACCCCATCTATCGACTTGCAGTGACAGAGTATGGACGTTGCATCTGCTTATGATTTCTGGCTGTAAGAAACAAACATGGAAGATAGGATTTAACGCAGCATCGACGACGAGGTCATAAGACACGGACGCAAACTCAAGTAGGGGCACTATGATGACGGAAATCGGACGAACGCTTATCAAACGAACCATCCCGTCATTTTCCTCAAGCGAATTGGGGACAAACCACGGAAAACCTCAATGTGGATGGGTGGGTGGGAATTTGAAGCCGGCCGCTGTGGCCAAGCGGTTCCAGGCGCTTCAGTCCGGCACCGCGCTGCTACTACGGTCGCAGGTTCGAATCCTGCCTCGGGCATGAATTGTGTGCTGTCCTTAGGTTAGTTAGTGAAACGTCCCCTTTTAATAATAGTACACTACTGTGCTTAAACTGACACACAATATTTTTTTTAGCGCAACGCAATCTGACTTTAAATAATCTCTACAAGAGAATGGCCCTGACTAACATTAACCTGTACTTTTCACAAATCACTTACCTCACAAAAATCTTGGTTACTCCCACTACTGCAATACAGCATGCGCCACTACTGCCAGCTAAATAAAAGATTCAAACTATGGGAGGCACTAACTACTGATAGGGATAGTTAGCAAATGAAAGATATTAATAGAGAACAAACAATGTATTTACCTTGATATCATCATATATAAATATAGCAGTTCATGACAAATTTCAAAACTCCGCCATCTGTCTCCCCACATCCACCACTGCTGGCGGCTCACCTCCAACTGCGCAACGCTACGCGCTGTTCACAGCCAGCTGCCTAACACTACAATGGCGAGTATTACAACAATGCAAAACAGCCACAGACTGCACACAGCACAGCCAGTGATTTTCATACAGAGGTGGCGTTACCAATAAAAAAACCTAAACAGCCTACTTACATTAGGTTTAAGTAGCTCTAAGTCTAGGGGATTGATGACCTCAGATGTTAAGTCCCATAGTGCTTAGAGTCATTTGAACCATTTTTGGGAATTTGAATCACCGTACTCCCCAACGCGATTCCAGAGTACTACCGCCGCTACATATTGCTCTGTTGCTGTCAGATGTAGCTAGCACCAAACGTTTTGGCGACATACTGCACTGGTGTGTAAAACTTACGAACGAAAGTAACTTTCGCATAGTGCGCCTCGGTGACCATACATGGAAAGAACAGCTACAGTGTAGTAAAGAAGATAAATGAAGAAGCTCGCAGCGAGGTGCACAGACGTGACACAGTCAAGACAGTGATCAAACCGAAGTCACCACGATGTATGATGGCCCCCTGGAAATTAAAAAAGGCGGGACACTGCTCTTAATAGGTGTGTGATGGCGCGGACGGCAATGCTTGGTCTCCAAAGTACTCACATGTTGGCCTCAAGGTTGGTAAGGATTATTGCGGCAGGTCGATGCACTCCACCCCCAGTGCGGTTGACCACTTCTGGATGGTCTGCGGTACATCTGAACATTCTGTAATACGTCTCCCCAAAGCATCCCGCTAATGCACGGTGGTATTACGTCGGTCGGGAGAATGAGCAGTCTAGTCCATCGCCGGATATCCGCTCGTTTCAAGCGCTTTTCCAACTCAGCTGTTCGAAGCGGTCACGCATTGTCATCCATGAAAATTAATTCGGGGGTGAATGCACCCGCCGGCCGCTACGGCCGAGCGGTTCTAGGCGCTTCAGTCCGGAACTGCGCTGCTGCTACGGTCGGAGGTTCGAATCCTGCCTGGGGCATGTATGTCTGTGATGTCCTTAGGTTAGTTAGGTTTAAGTAGTGTGTAACCTCCCAACAGTTTATTTCCTAACCTCGCAACAGAATGGTGAATAACCTCTCAATAATAATGTGACTCATATATAACCTTTCAATAATTAACTGACTGTGAATCTAGACTGGTAAATCTGGACGTCAGCAATGCTGCGTCCTGGGCATGAAAAGTCATTCTGAATAAACTGAAAATTCTTACCTCAGTTATGTCGCCGGATAAGCCGTATATATCTGTTCCTATAAGAAATTTTTCTGTCGCAGGCCAGTGCAATGCTGGCCATTAGATTTTGTTATGTATGAAAAACAACTGATTTTATTTACGATAATTGGCATGACTATGGATAGGAGAAATTAGTAAAAACTTTAAATTCAGATGAATGACTGTCAAAAGTTATTTTATAAGAAAGATTATTATTGAAAACTTATTGAAAATTATTTACATGTGGCTTTGATATATCAATAGTACAAAATGAGTTGTTGCAAAGTACATATGCACGCGCCAAAAAATAATAATAATAATTTTTGCTTTACCTTATATTACATCGCTCTGGCACCGCCATCGTTCTCCACGACCGGCCCTGGTAATTCCATATAGGATATAAGTGCTCTCTGTGAGCTACACAACTCGACAATTACCGAGCGAGGTGGCGCAGTGGCTAGCACACTGGACTTGCATTCGGGAGGACGACGGCTCAATCCCGCGTCCGCCATCCTGATTTAGGTTTTTCCGTGATTTCTCTAAATCGCACCAGGAAAATGCCGGGACGGTTGTAACCTCCCCCTCACTTATCGACCTTAATGACAGTGAAAAATCAAACCGTGTGTACCTAATGGAAATTTGGGAAAGCAATCGTCACCGAAGTTAATCTGTCGGTAAAGAGGGAGGAAAGGGTTACATCTAAATGAAAGGAAAAATGCAAATGAAACTGGTGGAAATTAACTTTGAAAAGGGGTAAAGTTAATAAAGAAAGTAAATGTGCGGCCATTACGTTAACAATTAACTAGCGGTAATTAGATATTTGAGATTTGGGGGAAATTACGGTCGCCAGTCCTAAGGACAATTACTATAGTAACTGAAAAAGAAAGGTTATTACACATATAATTAGCACTAGAAGCGTGGCAACTGAAGGTTGACACATGTAGTGTGAAAACTGAAAGTTTGTGAGAAGTAATAAATTTCTCTGCACTCTGACTTAATTTAGCAAAAGAATTAATAAAACCGGAAAATCGAAAGTTAATTTAGTGACTGAAGTTAATAGTGAGCTTTCTTTCTGAAGCACATCGAAATTCAGTAAAATACGGTTAGTCTTGGACTACCTCAACAATCATTTCAAAAGCAACTTGACTCTACGCAATTTAGAAATAAGAGATTTAACTTTGAACTTGAATTAAATGATTCTGAACAATTAACAATAGTAAAATTTAGTACGTACCAAGCTGAGCTGCAGTCACAGGTAAGCTAAAATACGGTAACAAAACTAGCACTCTTAATTTGTGCTTGTGTAATCTAAATATTGTAGCCAGCTATGAATACTTTAACTGAACTTTGAAATTAAAGCAGTGAAATCGAATTATAATGCTTTAATGCTGGCGTTTGAATTGAAACGACACTCGGGTTCATTTCGGAAAAGAAAGGGACCTTGCTTGGCAATGCAATTGGGACAATGAGCAACAAAGGTTCATGCTACGTTGCTGTAATTTTGTGATTTGAACAGTTTGAAAAGCTGAGGTCTGCCATACAGTTCTGAAACTTTACGTGCTTTTAGTCTTCCTTGTTGATTGATTGAAGGTTTGAAGTCGCCGATCGAGGAGGTGGCGACAGTCACTCATTGTCGGCCGTCGCTGTTGCAGAAGCTGGATGCTGGCGCGCCTTCTTCTCGACACGGTCACCAGTCGAAACGGGCTCTTGATGTGTGCCAGCTAATGCTTCCCGTCCGCGACACCGTGCTAGAAACTACCATAGCCAGTCAATCGCAATTACATGCTGCCAAACCCCGAAAGCCCGGCAACTTGCGGGAGCGTCACACAACACACCTGCTCAATCGCACTACTCCAACCAGACTCCCCCTCGCTGCCCGCGCTCCACGCGGCAGAGTTAACACTACCAAAGATCCTACACACTTTCGTTCTTCACACGACCTATCGATGTATTCGTTCGATAGCATAGTTTTCCCTAGGCAAGACCCAGCGTAAAATACAAATAATATTTACAAAACAAACCAATTATACACCGACATAAATGCATATATATATATATATATATATATATATATATACAAATATTAAAACAATTACAATATATAAAGACACAGAAATGTTATATCTTCAGGTAACAAAATAAGGAAAAAATTATGGTACAATAGATGGAAATAGGAGGATATGCATTTCCGGCGTTACACGGTCCCTTTGAAAGGGCACGGCCGACTTCTTTCCCCGTCCTTCCCTAATTCGATGAGACCAATGACCTCGCTGTCTGGTCTCCTCCCCCCAAAACAACCCCAACAACAACCCAACTCGACAATTGCTGTCTAAGAGCAACCTGACCCAACCGCCCGACTGCGAGCTACTACTGCTACTGCTGCTGCCGACACTGCTCTCTGGTCTGTGATTCTACTGGAGCTTACATATCGCAGGCAGCGCTTGAGCAATCCATCGAAGTTACATCTGATTCCTTTACAAGTTCTAAGTCTTGGGGACTGATGACCCCAGATGTTAAGTCCTATAGTGCTTAGAGCTATCTCAAGCATTTTTTTGAATGCACCCCTGAAAAGATGCACTTCAGGAAGAGGTACAGTGTCACAACAATATTTACCGGTCAGTGTACCATGTCAGAAGGTCTGGAGGCCCATGCTCCTACACAGTATCATGCCTCCCCACACCGTAACAACTGGACCACCAAAACGATTATGGTCGCCAGTGTTTCTGGGTTCATTATGCATCTTCATACGGAGAGACATGGGAACACGTAATGCACCTAGAATTATTGTCGAACATGATCGCTTTGGTGGTCCAGTTGTTATTCTGAGGGAAGGCTAATGTCGCAAGGGTATACTGACCTCCAAATCTTTGATCGCGGTACACTTAACCGGTCAACGTTATTGTGACGAATATTCCTTCCCCTCGGGTGTCTTTGAACGGAGCATTCGGACTTTACTCCTTTTTTGTGGATGACAATGTGCGACCGCATCGCGCTGCACAGTTGCGGGATATGTTAGAATAGACTGACCAACCCGTTCTCCGTCTTAAATCGCATCGAGCACGTGAGGGAACGCGTTGGGGAGGCGTATTGCAGCGCATCCACTTGCTCCAAAGACCACCCAGCAGTCGTTTGCTACGCTGGTGGAGGAATGTAACGCTCTGCAAAAATGGTTCAAATGGCTCTGAGCACTATGGGACTCAACTGCTGAGGTCATAAGTCCCCTAGAATTTAGAACTACTTAAACCTAACCAACCTAAGGACATCACACACATCCATGCCCGAGGCAAGATTCGAACCTGCGACCGTAGCGGTCGCGCGGTTCCAGACTGTACCGCCTAGAACCGCTCGGCCACTCCGGCCTAACGCTCTGCCACAACAGCTACTCGCCAATGTTGTTGCAAGCATGGGACATACACTGCCGTTCGAGATGATCACACACCCTACTCACAAACAGGTCCCGCCTTTTGTAATGGTCAAGGGACCATCATACGGGGTGTTCAAAAAGTCTCTCCGCAGTGCCGTATGATTGTTAGCCGCGCGTGCCGTATGATTGTTCGCCTGCCTGGGTTGCTTCCCTTCAAGTGGACTCTCCCAACATTCCACTGTTTCGTTTATCTCAGCCAGCGTCAGTAGTATTTATGTGTGTCGTTACGTGTTGAAGTGAAAGTTTAAGTTTAGTTCCTTTGTTCGTTTGTTTCGTTTTTGTCACTGTTAAAATACTAACCATTGAAGAACATGTGTTTTTAGTCGAACAAGTGTGCAAAGCTGGCGGTAAATACACAGTTACACTTCGTCAAACATGTAATTCAGTCTTCTCGGAGACAGCACTCCCACATCACGATACTGTGCGAGATTTGATTAACCAATTTTGAAGTACAGGTTCAGTGACGGATGCACCGAGAAGTGGTCGTCCTAGCGTTTTGTCTGAGGATAAACTACTCGATATTTCCGATAAAATGTCCATGAGTACGAACAAGTCAGTAAGAAAACTCGCCCACGAAATCGATGTTAGCCCACGCAGCTGTAAGGAAAAAATAAGAACTTTTCCCATACAAAGCGACAGTCGTGCAAGAAATGAAAAATACTGATCATGGCAAGAGACTGCATTATTGTCAATGGCTCAAAAATTTCGTTCAACAAAATGGAAGGGATATTCTTAATGAAACGTTTCTCACTGATGAGGCGTGGTTCATTTATCCGGGTACATGAACTCGCAAAATTCTCGTATGTGGAGTACTGAAAATCCATTGTGTATTCATGAGGAACCACTTCACTCTGTGAAAATAGGAATTTGGATTGCAATTTCTAGACGTCGGATTGCGGGTCCCATATTTTTTCAGCGAAACAATAAACGCACAACGATACTGCAGTGATATTCTGTACCATTTCGTAGGAGAACTTGTGTTAAGTGAAATACTGAACGGTTAAATGGCTCTGAGCACTATGGGACTCAACATCTGTGGTCATAAGTCCCCTAGAACTTAGAACTACTTAAACCTAACTAACCTAAGGACATCACACACATCCATGCCCGAGGCAGGATTCGAACCTGCGACCGTAGCAGTCGCGCGGTTCCTGACTGAGCGCCTAGAACCGCTAGACCACCGCGGCCGGCGCTGAACGGTTATTTTCAGCAAGATGGTGCAACCGCGCATACAGCTCTCATTTGAATGTCACTGATTGCTGATGTTTTTGGTGGTCGCATAATTTCACAGGGACTTTGGCCTCCACGATCGCCTGACCTAACACCACCTGACTTTTTCTTCTGGGCTGCAGCGAAAGCAGCTGTCTATTCAAACCGTCCAAAATCCATCGATGAATTGAAAACTGTAATATCCACTTTCACTGCTTCTGTTACAGAAGAAATGTTACAGCTTGTGTGTGGAAATTAAATTGTGTATTCAACAACAGGGGGGACACTTTCAACATTTAATGTGAAAATTTGTAAATGAAAATGAAATTTCAATAAATTAATAACTTGTATTTCACTGAGTTTCATTTCGGTACTTTCACTGTTGCATACGTCACGCGTGGCTAACAATCACACGGCACTGCGGAGAGACTTTTTGAACACCCCTTATATGTGACTTCTGAGTAATTATTATCTTTGAATAAAAATATCATTGGTGATCCTTCGGGATAGCCGTGCGTGTTAAATCGCCGCTTGCGAGACAGGGGGTACGCCGGCGGCGGATCGAATTCAGCTGGGAGATTAGCGACGATGGTCGGTGTGACGGCCAGCCTGGATGTGGTTTTTAGGCGGTTTCCCTAATCCATCTAGGCGAATACCGGGTTGGTACCCAAATTCCACTTCAGTTACACGATTCGCAAACATACAGAAAACTTTCGCACGCTTCCACGCAAACAGTTGGTGGCCACATATTCCGTCCCGCGGGATAGCCAGCTGGCGAGAGGAAGGACATTTAGCACTCCATGCCACATCCGTTAATAAAGGTACCGAACCTGCGCACATGTAGGACAAAGACGCAGAAAAAGGAGAATAATAAAAGTGTCATTTCTGTCAGTCTCATTGCGTATTTCTTCCACTCACCTTCTGTGCTATACTGTAACAGTCCTCTCTATGTATGGTCTAAGTTTCACTAAGTTATGTTAATTTGCAGCCACACACCATGAAAAAATTATTTTCGTTCTGAAGTTTCGCACACCAGAATACTAGACGAAACTTTCAACATTTGTGATAGATGGACCATTCAGAGTAAATTGCCTCATAAACGGATTAAAACAGCAGAGCTTTGCGAGGACGAGGAGGTGCCATACGCCGTAACTGGGCTTAAAGTAACACTTTTCATCTAATGACAGATACATACATTCACAAATAAATAACTGCGATTTTGGATTGAAGTGTGTTATAGACGCGTACGTAGGAACGCTCTGGTTTTTGTCCACCACCTGTGACGAATATTTTATAACGAAGGACATGATTTTTCTCATGAAAGTGCTTGCAAGGCTACTCCCCGCGTCTGGGCACCGAATACACTCTTTTTTTGCCAACGGATGGTCAGCATTTAATTGAATTATATTGGAAATGCTGCTTTCCTACTGTCAACTTTACTAATTATTGTAAGTGATGCTGGGAGATAATGAAATTAGAATTAGCGGATTTTATTACACAAAAAACTATATGTACCTCAACTACTGGCACAAATTGTACATCCATCTGCATATTTTAAAGCATTAACCAACGTATTACCCCAACCTTTAGGCAGTTAATATATGTAACAGATATAATCTTAAGACCCCTTGCCGTGTAAAGTTTGCTCTCATACCATCACTCTTTCCACCCTCTCTCCCTCTAACTTTCTCTTTCTCTTCCTCTCCTTCTGCCTCCAGTCTTTCATATCTTATCTATTAATCCCAATCAATATTTGTTATTTATTTATAATTTTACCGCTGTAGCCAATATGATTGTTGTACTTAAAGTCTGTAAGATTTCACCTGATTGTTATAAATAAGTATGAAGTTTAAGCTATTTTAACATTTCTCCTGATTGTATAAACGAGTGTGAAGTTTAAGCTGTTTTAACTTGTCAAAATCGGATTTATATGCCACCTGAAGTATTTGTTCCAACACATGTATTCGAAACCTCAAAACAAACACCTCCAAATTCTTTAAAAAATTATTCTGTAATAATGTTGTTACGATGTATATGCTTTGTACTTTGCGATAATGTCTTCTCTTCTGCTATACGAACCTTGCACCTAGCAGTTTCCAGACGCCATATTTGTTTACAAATATGACAGTATACATGTGATGTGTTATGACAGCGAAAGGAACCTGTGACCTCTGGAGGTACTCTATTTTACTTATTATATGTTTACCATTAGATATAAGTTCAATTTTTTGTCAGAAGAAACTCAAAACCATGTTCTGAAATAGTGTCTTGTTTCTCCACTAGACAGTGCCACAAGCTCCTCCAAAAAATCATAACACAACACCCACACAAATTTCCTACTAACTAATGTAAGTCCACCTGATGACGGAGGTTTAAAACTTTGAAACGCGTCGTGGAGATAAATGAAACGGTGAATGGTAACAGTAAACTTGTTGTTTCATTTAACATTTATTTCGTTGATATTAACAGGCACAATTAAAGAACACTTCAAACAAACTGTGCGCCATTACACAGAAACCATATACATGTCCCACTGTCAGCTCTGCCTCTCCAGTACTGCCTCCAATGGGCGACTATCAGCTCTGCCTGAACGCTGCCTCCAAGCTCGGTCGCTCCACAGCAATTACAATTGTACTCTCTGTCGCCTGCGCGTCGTCGATCCAAATGTCGTATGTAAATAGTATTGTAACCTTCATGCCCTTCTGTTTCCAGCAAAGCTAATGTTTACAAGAAGCGTATTTAAGCCGTCCTGGTTTAGGACAGCGAGCTGAATTGTAATGCCTGCGAATTTTTTATTTGAAAACTCGCAAAGCTTTTTACATAAAACAAATGTTATTAACATTCTACACCTTTATTATTCATGTCCACGCATTTGCAGCGTACTGTCTGAGAAGCAGCGTGCTGTAATCGACTTCCGAATTCGAAGAGTTTGTCCACACATGGATCACCCTCTCGTTCACCATGACAATGCCAGATCACACATGAGCGCTGCGACATCTGCACACGTAGAGTTCGCTGTCATCGATCAGCCTCCACACAGCCCAGATTTGGTGAAATCCAATTTCCATCTTTTTTTCAAAACTTAAACAATACCTTCGAGGACTTCGTTTTGATGATGGTGAAGCTGTGCAAGTGGAGGTGAGGTGGCTCCGTCAACGAAGTCGAACATCCTACACTGACGCTATCAACAAATTGTCTCTCGTTGGGAGAAATGTTTTCGTAGGCACGTTGACTGTGTTAAGAAATAAATATGCAGACATGAAGAATAAAGATGTAGGTTGTTAATGAAGTGTGTTTCATTTAAAAAAACTTTAGGACTTTTTACTAAAAAAATTCGGAGGAATTACTTTTCAGCATGCCCGCTTAGTTAACGAAATCTACAGTTGTTAACAAAAGCCGAGAGTTCTTTTTACTAACTATAATAGTTTTTAAAAATAGTACGTTCCACAGTGAGTTTTTACAGGCTAAAGATAGTTTTTTAAAAAATACGTTTGAGAGTGAGTCAGGAATGGTTATCCGCTTGGGAAATACTATCACTAGCAGAAATGGGGCGCGAATGGTCACAGGCTTGTTTGGCTCGCGAGAGAGCCTACCAGGAATGCTGTAAATTCTTAAATCGCACAACTCGAAGCAATACTCCGTACAACTCTGAAGAACATACTTTTAAAGCCGCATCACTCATCTTGCAGATAAAGAAAAAACAGTTCGCCCAGAGGCGCAGATGCATTCGTTAACAGAACAGGAATGGAATTTAATGTATCATTCAATAATAAGTGTCATCTGCCACATTCTTCATAGTGATTCGCAGAGTATAGATGAACATGTAGCAATAACCTGTGTAGAAACTGAAGGAACATGAGAAATTCTTTTTTCTAAAATAATGAGCATTTTGCATCCCCAGAACGAGGAATAACTAACTTAAGTAAGACAAGAATTTAGGTCACTTAGCACATACATTTCATTAGCATTTCACATTTTTGCATGGATATCCCAACTTATGTACCTCTTTGAAATTATGTATTCATACTTGTTTTGTCTCACAGTATAATACTAGATATTGTTTCACTTCTTGTGAAATTATTCCAATTTTTATGTTTTTATCCTGAAAGGAAGAAGATTGTCTTACTACCAGAGTGTGCTGAAAAGTAATGTCGCTGAATTTTTAATTTAAAACCACTCATAGCTTTTTAAATAAAACAAACTTTATTAACATTTTATATCTTTATTCTTCATGCCTATATATACATTTCTCAACATAGCCACAATGACGTCGAACACAGTTCTCCCAACAGTTTCTTGATACCCTTACTGTAGAATGTTTGACTTTGTTGACGGAACCACATCCTCACCTCTGCCTGCACTGCTTCATCACTATCAAAGAGTGTAAGTAGGCTGTTTAGGTTTTTATGTTGGTAACGCCACGTAGCGCTCTGTATGAAAATCACTGGCTGTGCTGTGTGAAGGCTGTGGTTGGTTTGCATTGATGGAGTATATGCTATTGTAGTGTTGGGCAGTTGGCTGTTAACAGCGCGTAGCGTTGCGCAGTTGGAGGTGAGCCGCCAGCAGTGGTGGATGTGGGGAAGTGAGATGGCGCAGATTTGAGAGCGGATGATCTGGACGTGTGTCCATCACAGACAGTAACTTTGTAAAACTGGATGTCATGAACTGAGATATATATTATGACTTTTGAACACTATTAAGGTAAATACATTGTTTGTTCTCTATCAAAATCTTTCATTTGCTAACTATGCCTATCAGTAGTTAGTGCCTTCAGTAGTTTGAATCTTTTATTTAGCTGACAGTACTGGCGCTCGCTGTATTGCAGTAGTTCGAGTAACGAAGATTTTTGTGAGGTAAGTGATTCATGAAAGGTAAAGGTTATTGTTAGTCAGGGCCATTCTTTTGTAGGGATTATTGAAAGTCAGATTGCGTTGCGCTAAAAATATTGTGTGTTAGTTTAGTGATGATCAGAATAAGTAAAGAGAGTAATGTCTGAGTACGTTCAGTTTTGCTCAGCTGTTTGAAAAACAAATAATGTAAGAGGTTTATCAGCACAGTAATTCATTAATTTTTCTAGGGGAGGTTTCAAGAGGAGTCCTCAAAGGTGTTTTTTAATTATTGGAAATAGATTAAAATCGAATAGAGCAAAGTCGGCACACTATGGAGGATCATTGAAGACAGTTAACCCAAGGCATCGAATTGTTGCATTTGTTCCATGGCTCGAGTGTGGTCTGGCATTGTAACGCTGCAGAAGAGGGTGCTCCACGTGTGAACTCTTCGAATTCGAAACTCGATTACGGACGCTGTTTCTCACGCACCGAGATAGTTACATCACACACCGCCATGTTACACGCTACAATTTGGGGCCCTCTAGCGACGTGGCATAGACTCATGTCTGAAGTAGTGCTGGAGGGAACTGACACCATGAATCCTGCAGGGCTGTCCATAAATCCTTAAGAGTACGAGAGGGTGGAGATCTCTTGTGAACACCACATTGCAAGGCACTCCAGATATGATCAATAATGTTCATGTCTTGGGAGTTTGGTGGCCAGCGGAAGTGTTTAAACTCAGAAGAGTGTTCCTGGAGCCACTCTGTAGCAATTCTGAACTTGTGGGCCGTCGCATTGCCCTAATTGAATTGCCCAAGTCCGTCGGAATGCACAATGGACATGAATGGATGCAGGTGATCAGACAGGACGCTTATGTAAGTGTTACCTGCCATAGTCGTATCTAGACGTATCACGAGTCCCATATCACTCCAATTGCACACACCCCACACCGTTACAGAGCCCCCACCAGCTTGAACAGTCCCCTGCTGATAAGCAGGGTCCATGGATTCATGAGATTGTCTCCGTACCCGTACACGTCCATCTGCTCGATACAATTTGAAACGAGACTAGTCCGACCAGGCAATATGTTTCCAGTCATCAATAGTCCAATGTCGTTGTTGACGGACCCAGGCGAGGCGTAAGGCTTTGTGTTGTGCAGTTATCAAGGGTACACGGGTGAGCCTTTGGCTCCGAAAGGGCACATCTATGATGTTTCGTTGAATGGTTCGCACGCTGACACTTGTTGATGGCCCAGATTTGAAATCTGCAGAAATTTGCGGAAGTGTTGCACTTCCGTCACGTTGACAGGTTCTCTTCAGTCGTCGTTAGTCCTGTTCACGCAGGATCTTTTACCGGCCGCAGCGACGTCATACATTTAATGTTTTACCGGATTCCTGACATTCACGGTACACTCGTGAAATGGTCGTACGAGAAAATCTCCACTTCATCACCACCTTGGTGATGCTGTGTCCCTTCGTACGTGCGCCGACTATGATAGCACGTTCGAAGTCACTTAAAACTTGATAAACTGGCATTTTAGTAGTAGTAACCGATCTAACAACTGCGCAAGATCCTTATTGTCTTACATAGGCGTTGCCGATCGCAGCACCGTATTCTGCCTGTTTACGTATCTCTGTATTTGAATACGCATGCCTGTACCAGTTTCTTTGGCGCTTCAGTGTATACAGGATGTTACAAAAAGGTACGGCCAAACTTTCAGGAAACATTCCTCACACACAAATAAAGAAAAGATGTTATGTTATGTGGACATGTGTCCGGAAACGCTTAATTTCCATGTTAGAGCTCATTTTAGTTTCGTCAGTATGTACTGTACTTCCTCGATTCACCGCCAGTTGGCCCAATTGAAGGAAGGTAATGTTGACTTCGGTGCTTGTGTTGACATGCGACTCATTGCTCTACAGTACTAGCATCAAGCACATCAGTACGTAGCATCAACAGGTTAGTGTTCATCACAAACGTGGTTTTGCAGTCAATGCAATGTTTACAAATGCGGAGTTGGCAGATGCCCATTTGATGTATGGATTAGCACGAAGCAATAGCCGTGGCGCGGTACGTTTGTATCGAGACAGATTTCCAGAACGAAGGTGTCCCGACAGGAAGACGTTCGAAGCAATTGATCGGCGTCTTAGGGAGCACGGAACATTCCAGCCTATGACTCGCGACTGGGGAAGACCTAGAACGACGAGGACACCTGCAATGGACGAGGCAATTTTTCGTGCAGTTGACGGTAACCCTAATGTCAGCGTCAGAGGAGTTGCTGCTGTACAAGGTAACGTTGACCACGTCACTGTATGGAGAGTGCCACGGGAGAACCAGTTGTTTCCGTACCATGTACAGCGTGTGCAGGCACTATCAGTAGCTGATTGGCCTCCACGGGTACACTTCTGCGAATGGTTCATCCAACAATGTGTCAATCCTCATTTTAGTGCAAATGTTCTCTTTACGGATGATGCTTCATTCCAACGTGATCAAATTGTAAATTTTCACAATCAACGTGAGTGAGCTGACGAGAATCCGCACGCAATTGTGCAATCACGTCAACACAGATTTTCTGTGAACGTTTGGGCAGGCATTGTTGGTGATGTCTCGATTGGGCCCCATGTTCTTCCACCTACGCTCAATGGAGCACATTATCATGATTTCATACGGGATGCTCTACCTGTGCTGCTAGAACATGTGCCTTTACAAGTACGACACAACATGTGGTTCATGCACGATGGTGCTCCTGCACATTTTAGTCGAAGTGTTCGTACGCTTCTCAACAACAGATTCGGTGACCGATGGATTGGTAGAGGCGGACCAATTCCATGGCCTCCACGCTCTCCTGACCTCAACCCTCTTGACTTTCATTTATGGGGGCATTTGAAAGCTCTTGTCTACGCAACTCCGGTACCAAATGTAGAGACTCTTCGTGCTCGTATTGTGGACGGCTGTGATACAATACGCCATTCCCCAGGGCTGCATCAGCGCATCAGAGATTCCATGCGACGGAGGGTGGATGCATGTATCCTCGCTATCGGAGAACATTTTGAACATTTCCTGTAACAAAGTTTTTGAAGTCACGCTGGTACGTTCTGTTGCTGTGTGTTTCCATTCCATGATTAATGTGATTTGAAGAGAAGTAATAAAATGAGCTCTAACATGGAAAGTAAGCGTTTCCGGACGCATGTCCACATAACATATTTTCTTTCTTTGTGTGTGAGGAATGTTTCCTGAAAGTTTGGCCGTACCTTTTTGTAAATACAATTCCATTGTCGTTACAGAGAAAAAACCTGGCGAGGTGTGAGTAGGGCTCTTGCTCGAAATGTTTCGTGTAAACTTAGTTATGTATACAGACAGTTCATTCTCCGCATAAAGCGAAATTCTGGACTATTTTTGCCTATTATCTACATTGATACTGGCACTATATCGGTTCTGGGAAGTTGACTTTGGAAAATGCCTTACTTTAAAGTTTTAACTCGGATAACAAATGAAGAAAGAAATAATTTTTCATGTGGTATAATTACAAATTAACAATTTTCTCATTTTGTTCCTTTACTTTTACTGTGAAACCTTGCTTCCTCCCAATTTCATGATTCTAGGTCAATGGGAAGTATCCCATATGTTTTGAAACGTCCCCTTTTAACAATTTTTTACAACTGTGCTTAACCTGACACACAATATTTTTTTTTTTTTAGCGCAACGCAATCTGTCTTTCAAAATCTCTAGAAGAGAATGGCCCTGACTAACATTAAACTATCTCTTTCACAAATCACTTACCTCACAAAAATCTTCGCTGCTCAAGCTACTGCAATACAGCGAGCGCCACTACTGCCAGCTAAATAAAAGATTCAAACTATGGAAGGCACTAACTACTGATAGGGATAGTTAGCAAATGAAAGATATTAATAGAGAACAAACAATGTATTTACCTTGATATCATGACAAATTACAAAACTCCGCCATCTCTCTCCCCACATCCACCACTGCTGGCGGCTCACCTCCAACTGCCCAACGCTACGCGCTGTTCACAGCCAGCTGCCTAACACTACAATGGTTGAGTATTACAACAATGCAAAGCAGCCACAGACTGCACACGGCACAGCCGGTGATTTTCATACAGAGGTGGCGTTACTAATAAAAAAACCTAAACAGCCTACTTACATAGCCCCCATGCTCCCCACAAAAAATTTTACAAATTTTGTTGGGCACTGGCCAATACATATTTGTTAAAATTTTTTTTCACAATTACAATAACAAAGAAATCAAATGCACACACTTATTGATACAATGTTGGTCAAAAGCTAAAATTTTCTCACAGTCCATAAAGACAGTCCTGATCATTCATCACATTGCAGTGTTTTTCTCAAAGTCTGAGCAGTAAAAGAAAATGCACACGGAAGTAGTGGATTTCCATGCAGTCTTGAAGAAGTATCGTTCCAACGGAAAGACAGTGCTGACTCTCGACATGCTGACAGGTAATGGGCCACAACAGAGCAAACCCACAACAGAGTCAGTCGAAGTTTTGAAGAGTATTGGTGGGTAGGTCATCACAGAGCAGACCCACTGTAGTCCTGGTAGAGATTACGGTATTGGTGGGCCACCAGAGGTGCAGACCCACTGCAGTCCTTGTAGAAATAATGGTATTGGTGAGTCATCAAAGGTGCAGACCCACTGCAGTCCTTGTCGAGATAATGGTACTGGTGAGTCAGCAAAGACGCAGACCCACTGTAGTCCTTGTAGAGACGGCCAGCAGCCATCTGTTGCGACTGTGCAGGTGCACAATCACCATCGAAGAGTCTTGTGGATAATGTAGCAAGTCCATAACCACCACTTGTGCACTCACAAAGTTTTTGGAATTGTCCTCAGAACTAGCAATGCTGTTATCCAGTCCCTTGCTGAATTATTAACACACGTGCAAACACTAACAGTCCCTACTTCTCACATATTGTCCATATACTATGACCAATAGAAACGTGTGCAGTGAAATGTAACTTACAAGTTACTTAATTTGATGACCTGGTGTCAATTACAATTTTATAACATAAGAACACAATAACAAAGGTACAAAACACATCATTCAAGAACATAACAATACAAATAACAGTTGCGGTAATAGGGGCTTTACAAAAGAATAGAAATAAACATATACATCAGTGTTACAGGAATTATGACATAATTTCATACATAAAAGATCAGAATAACTTTTGAAACATCAACTTCACACCTAAGCATTAACACAGAACAGATAAATGTCTAATCATCTTTACAAGGTAAATAACATATTATCAATGCAAATTATATTTGAGGATCACAGTATTCCTCATCATAGTGAATGTAGCTTAGTATTAGAAGAAGAAAAAATTCTATGAAACTACACAAAGACAGGAAGAAAACAAATACACAAGGGTACACAAACACATAGTGGGATAACACAATGGAAAGGACAGGGTTCGTTTTCAGTGTAACTTTTGGTACTGCAGTCCAACCCAAAACTTCATTCCATAGATCTTTCGTCTTATTTCCACATTTGTTTCCACCAAAAAAATCCTATTCAAGCATGCTTTCTGTATATATATATATGTTCACATATTTCTTACCTCATTATTTATTTTCCATTATCTTACTTCATCATTTATTTCCAAGAAAATCCTACCTAAACCTGTTGTCCCTAAACCCTACTTTTTTTTTGTTCATATCCTATTTCAAAATACTGTTTTGGCCAAACCATTTTCTTATAGATTTTCAATGTATTTCTTCCAATTCATCATAGTTAGTTTCTTATATAGTCTACCCCCTCTTAAGCTAACTTAAATCTACTGAGCTCAGATATATATACCAAGGGACGAGGCAATGCAGCATCACATAAAACAATTAATATAAACAGCAATGAAAAAAAACGCAGATTTGCGAAGCAAGCAGTATTAAGAAATTAGCAAAGCAATTGTAATATTACAACTAATCTAAGGCAATGTGCAGCAAACAATAAAAATATAAAAATAAATCATTAGTAAAACTGGCTTAACAGAATAATACAAAATCAAATTCAATAACACTATGCCTGGCAAACAGCAGCAACTTATACCTAAATATGACATAGCTCAAGCAGAAAAAATAGTACACTAAAGATAACAATGCAGATAAGGGAAATGTATAATCACATCTTAATGTCTAAGTAATTAAAGTGGTGCACCACAAAAACTAATTCTACAAAAAATTACTCAGTAGTTGAAAAGAAAATTATGTATGCAGTTCCTGGTATTAGTCCCTTCTTATTGTTCTTTCCATTCCAAGAGCTCCTTTTTCGAAGAATGTGGATTACAAAATTATTATTTAATAGATCTGCAGACAGAAAATATTTATATTAGTACATCTATAAAATTTTATTTTAACCAGTGCTGCAGTGCAGCTAGAAACTAGATATTAAACAAAATGGGCAAAGCAAGGCGTGAAACGTCATTCACTAGCCATATGGCATTTCTCTCAATTAGCACGACAATAGCCGTGAAATGTTGCGATGCTTTCTACAAAGGAACGTCAATAGCGATTATAATGGCCTCTTTTTTCTTCTACCTGTGCCGCTGGAAGGCTAATGGTTTTTTTTTTTTGTTCGGGCGGCTGTCGCCCAGGTGTCTGACACAGCTGTGTGCCCACGACGTATTACGTGCAGGTGGTCACTTAACTTTCGTACGGAAATATTTACGACAGCAGTTTCCGCTACAATGGCAGTCTTAAATAAAAATATTTCACAGGTCAAGAATTAGCGTTGTAAACCTGTAAAAACAAAATCCCATGAATATAACAGTGTCCAAAAAATTTTCGTCGGCATTGTGATACATTCATGCATTTACACACATTTCATAATTCTAAAAGTACGATTCTCGGTTTCCAACATACGTCTTCACAAGGCAGAGTTCCTAACCGCTACTCATTACTCCTTACCTTATTACACATATACAAATTCGTCGACGCTTCTTCAATACTTCATCATTAGATACATAGCATAATCAAATTCTTCATATAACATTAGCTTATTAATCATAAACATACCTCAACAACATAATACACATCGTCGTCGTAAATATAACATCATAACACCTCAGTCAACTCTCAAAAACGTCGTAGCTTTCTGCAATAATTTCAAATCCTAAAAAAAATTCTCTGCTCATTTCAAAAGTGTCATCTGCCTCAAACGTACTTTAAAATCATGATTCCATACCAAACACATCATTCAAAGCTCACATTGTATCACAATGGTTCCGAAAAAATATGAACAGTTTACAAAGTACAGACAAAATACAATTTCATACGTATGAAGTTATTCAACTGTGTAATTACGTAAACATCTGTCACTGACGTAGTAAAAAAAATGTTTTTCTCTCTCAGTTAAATGATCTGATAGCTGTGTAATACTGTGTTGGAGAAATATGGTACCGATGTGTAAAGTTGTATA
Source organism: Schistocerca nitens (assembly GCF_023898315.1). Classification (NCBI taxonomy): domain Eukaryota; kingdom Metazoa; phylum Arthropoda; class Insecta; order Orthoptera; family Acrididae; genus Schistocerca; species Schistocerca nitens. Next base: position 134,637,639 of record NC_064622.1, on the reverse strand, counting down.
AGCAAATACCATATTAGCTAGGGTTCCTTGTGGTTGCCACACACATGGTACACAAAGTAAGCGTGTACCCCCCTGAGGATTAATGTAATTATACCCTCAGGTGCTACAGATTACAGCAATGGAATGAAATGTATCACGGAAAACCTTCTTTGTAATTAAAAAATCTTTAAAAGTAAGTGTTTTAAGTATAAGATTAATCACTCAAATGCGTGTACTGTAGCGCTAAACTGTGCGTCTTGTCGCAACATAATCTCTGTGGAAGTGTCGTAGTTATCGTCCTCCGAAAGCTAAGTTCTGCAGAAGTCAATGTACTTACCTCATGCTAAACAAAAGTGAAATGCTTTGCGTATAGATATCTTAGTTATTACGCTTATTGTTGTGATGAAGAAAGTACTGTACTGTAACGTATTGTTGTGCCACGAAAAAGGCTGTCTCATTGTTGCCATACCACAAAAGTTACTACTAAAACATATTTTTCTTTCCTGAAGAATTCAGAAAACTGTGCAGATATAAAACAGATACACCGCAAAAGCAACAAGATGAATTGTGTCACACATTAGTAGCGTCGTGATAAAATCGTGTAGCTGTCACATAAACTAACCACTGTGTCATCTGGTATCTCACAGAAAGTACTTTAAACCCAGAATGTATTTTCAAGTAAACCAAAATGTTGCATTAAAAAAAAAAAGCAGATTATCTTTCAATAAACGGTTTTACGTGTGAAATGTGGTGTAAACCTTTACTCTTCCTAGTACGCAGAGTTTCAACTTCAACGCAATTATCATGTGGTATACGTCGGATTCTGTAAGGTCCATTGTAAACTAGAAAGAATTTGTGACTCAAGTGTTTCTTCTTATGTGACAATGAATGAGCTTTAATGAGAACTTTCTGACCAATATACAATTTCTTTGCATTTGCTTCACCGTGTAGTTTTCTCCTTTTATCTGCTGCAGATTTTATATTTTTAAGAGCCAAATCAATTATGTCTTTGTGTCGAAGTTTACGTGTATTCGGGAAAGGTACAAGCTCTCTGATTCTGTTCGGTGGTTTTTCATTCTTCAGTACAAGAGTAGGTGGTAAAGCAGTGGAGTCATGAGGCATTTCATTCAGCACGTTTTGAAATAAGTGTAAATATCTGTCCCAATGCTGATGCTTTCTGTGACAATAAAGTCTGCAAAGCTTATTGATTTCTTTCATAATCCGTTCGGAGGGGTTACAATGTGGTGAGTACAATGAAATAAAAACAGGTTTGATTTTATGGTTGCGAAGCATACGAGACCAAACAGCAGATCTGAATTGCGGTCCGTTATCTGAAATGACTTTAGCAACGTGGCCAACTTCACGTAAGAAATTTTTAACAAAGGCGTTGGATACAGACCGTCCAGTGGCTTTACGTAACGGAGTGAAAGAAACAAATTTTGAAGTAAGTTCAACAGCGACTAGAACGTACGAAAATCCATTCGATGTTCTGACAAGGGGTCCCAATAGATCAACTGCAGCAAATTCTTTTAATTTAGAAGGAATAATAGGAAACAACGGAGCACGATGTGAGACAGTAGATGGTTTCGCCTTTTGACAAAGTTTACAAATAGACAAGACTCTTCGAATTCTCTTTTCCATATTGTTAAAATAACAAGTCGTTCGAAGAATATGATAACATTTTCGTGGACCAAAATGTGCGTAGCTGAAATGAATGTACCAAATGAGCTTATTAACAAAATCGTCAGGAATGCAAAGTACCCATAGCTTGTCATCAACAGTGCAGCGTTTGAACAGTATGTTGTTTCTAACCAGATAATAATGCCGAATCTGTGTGTGTGTCTTTTCATGCCATTTGCTTTTGTTGTCTTTCCAAATCGGATCTTTATCTTGTTCATGAGCAATGTCCTTTAAAGATGTGGTGATGAAGTTTTCAAAGGCGACTTTCTGAATGTAAAGAATACTGAAATTTTTCTCGAGGTTGCCTTCTGTGTTACTTTTCTCAAGCCCAGCCGGTGCGCGTGACAGTGCGTCTGCAACAATGTTCTCCTTGCCGGGAATGTAGACTATTGTGAAGTGGAATTCTTCCAGAAACAATGCCCAACGTTTTAACCTGTCATGATTTAATTTTGAAGACATAAGAAATTGTAATGCACGATGATCACTGTATACTTTTACGTGCTTACCAGAAAGAAAGAAACGGAATTTGTTAAATGCCCAAACGATAGCTAAAGCTTCTAATTCAGTAACGGAATAATTTTTTTCAGATTTTGTTAGCACTCGGCTAGCAAAAGCAATGGTTTTCTGAACAGTAGTGTCATTTTCTGTGGCTTCTTGAAATAAATGGGCACCAAGACCGACTTTAGAAGAATCCGTGCTAAGGCAGAAATCTTGTGACAGATCTGGATGAGCTAGAATTGGCGCGTTAAGTAGCGATTCTTTCAAAGAATTGAATTCCAACTGTGCTTCTTCGTCCCAGTTCCAAATAGTATTTTTTTCAGTGAGAGAACAAAGTTTTGGTGTAACAAGGATTTGCATATTCAGAAAACGACGGTAAAAATTTACGAGACCTAGAAAACTGCGGACTTGTCTTTTTGTGGATGGAACTGGAATGGCTCTGATTGCTTCTAATTTTTCAGGATCCGGCTGAATGCCTTCAGAAGAAATAATATGTCCCAAAAACCTCACCTTTGACCTACCGAATTCAGACTTTTCCAAGTTAACTGTAATTCCAGATTCTGCAAAAATACGTAACAAACTGTTGAGGATGCGATTATGTTGTTCCCATGAAGCTTCTGCTATTAGAATATCGTCCACATATAAGGTGATGTGACGTTTTAAGAACTCAGGTAATATGGAATTTAGCCCGCGAATGAATGCTGCTGAAGAAATGTTCAAACCAAAAGGAAGTTTCCGAAACTGATAACAAACGCCGAAACAAAGGAAAGCTGTGTATTTTCTACATTCTGGATGAAGTTCGATCTGATAAAAGCTGGATCTGAGATCAATGGAAGACAACACATTTACACCATTGAAATTTTGAAGAAGTTCTTCCAACGTTTGCGGCCTGTCTGTTTCAGGAATAATGATAGTATTAATTTGTCTCGAATCTAAGACAAGCCTGATTGATCCATTTTTCTTCTCAACAACATGTAATGGATTGTTGTATGAGCTTACTGCAGGCTCAATAATGCCCTCGTCAAGCATAGATTGTATTTCTGTTCTAACACGGTCCCTATAATGCGCCGGAATTACGTATGGTCTAACACAAAATTTAGTATGCTCACGAACACGAAATTGGTATTGAAATCCCTTGATTGTTCCTGTTTTATGAGTAAAAACTGTGGAATGTGCTTGTAAAATCTCAAAAAGGTCTTGCCTATCATTGTCATTACAATTCTCAATTGTTTGAATTTTTATTCTGAATTAACTCATTAGTATCAAATGCGCCGTCGATATCACCCCTGTCAGTACTTGCAGAGTGATTGTTAGTGTCAAGTTCCGTCGAAAATTCCGAACTGTTGTCTAACAGGAGGTAAAGCCGATTAATTTCTTCGTCATGGTTTGAGAGCCAATCTTCAAAATTCAAAGCTACTGACTTACCTTCTTTTTCTAAACTTATTTCAGCATCGTGAAAGCTTAAGATTGCTTTGTATTTATTCAAAAAGTCTACTCCCAGTATAATTTCCGTCGACAATAATGGAACAATAAGAAAGTTCATAGAGAAGCTGTGGCTTTGACAAAAGAATTCTAAGTAGGTTTGTTGGCGTACATCTACACTTTTTCCAAAGATTGCACCTTGTAATTTAATCTTACGTAACGGAAGTGTGGGGCAATCGTTCGATATGTTGCATTTTCTAAAAGCTGTTTCACTAATTACTGAAATGGGACTGCCAGAGTCAAGTACTGCCGTAAATTTTACGTCATTTACTGTAATGTGAATCACAGGATATGCAATGTTGTTATGTTTTACGTCGTGTTCTTGGAGTAAGATGTCTCTAATGTCTTCCATTTTTACGTAATTACTTGCTACGGCAGCTGCGTCGTTAGTGTCACACGTGCGTTTCGTGGCTGCCAGCTGTATGAGTCACTGCCTATTGTCTCTTTGTTGGCGCGCGTCGTTATTGGGGTTTGGAGACCTAACTTCTACAAATTCACCGTGACGAGACGGCCCTGCCCTGCTTAAATCCCGCCAGTTCTGATGCAATTCAGGTCTGTCGTTACGATCACATCGTCTGTCGTCATGTCGGTAGTTTCTGTGGTTTCTTTCTTGTCGGTTAAGTGGTGGAGAATTTCTCCCTGAATCGTAACTGCGCGCTGGACCGTTGCGTCTAAAGTTATTCTGTCCCTCGTAATAATAATTGTTTTGGTTCCCATATTGTCTGTTTCTCTGATTGTCTCTGTGATAGTCATTACCGCGGAGAGGTGATCTTTCCCTGTAATTATTACTACTCTGCCAACGGTTGTTATACGGGTGGTGTCTGTTTCGGTCACGATTTGTGTTGTGAGAATAGCCTTGTCGCGTCCAGTTATTATTTCTTTCATCGCGGAATTGCGACGGATGTGATCTGTAATTGTTGTGCTCGTGCGTTCCGCGATTGTCAGTGTCAATTTCCAGTTCTTGTAAGAGTCCTTGAAATGCTTCAATGTCGTCTTTGCAACGTCCTGCCAAAATAATGTGTCGCAAATGTTCAGGCAGTTTGATTAAGCAAATGCGGATGAGTTCTGAGGGGCTGTATGGGTTTGACAGGTACTGATTCTTGTGCAACATGTCTTCAAAATATTTCACAAGACTGGAGAATTCAGATTGTTCGAAATGTTTCATCATTATGATGCCATGTTTTACTCGGTCTTGTGTGGTTTGAGACCAATATGCTGAGAGGAAGGCATGGTAAAATTCTCCTTCACTATGACAATCGTGAATGACCGAACGCATTCTTACAGCTGGTTCATTCTCTAAATAGCCACACATAAATTCTAATCTGTGTTCTAATGACCAGTTGGGGGGAAAACAATGAGAGAATTGATCGAGCCACGCTTGTGGATGAATGTCGTTGGCAGAATTCTTAAACGTTTTGAATTTACGTGTAGTAATGAACAGCTTATAGTCAAAGTCATCATGTCGGCGAGTCGCATATCGCTCATTGTTAGGTCGTGTCGGCCGTTCCATCTCAAAATTCGGTGCGCATTGCCAGTTTCTTTCATAACTTCCGAAATGCCCTGTGTTATTATTTTGTGGCTGTTCCGTATTTCTAAGTCCCTCTTCCCGTGTTGGGGCGCGAGTGTCCTCTGAAATACGTAATTCTTGTATTACCTGTGTCAGCTGATCTTGTACTTCGCGGATTTCTCTTTTGTACTGTGTATTGATTTGATTTTGATTTTGTTTGAATTTTCTAATTTGTTCATACTCTTCTGTGTCAGTGAAGGCTACAGGTCTTGTGCCATTCAGATCATCATCTACCTTTGTAGATAAGTTAGTGACCTGATCCGAAAGTTCGCCTACTTTCTCCGATAGTGAACACATTTCCTCAGTGTGTTTTTCTGAACCAAGTTTCAGAGTGTCCATTTGTGTTGAAATCGAATCTACTGTGTCCTTCAAGTTTTCCTGAGTTTTTGCAAGTTGCATAACCGAATCGGTAGATGCAACTGAGTCAAATTTAGCTTGCAAGGTCTCATGATTTTCATGAACAGTAGTTTGCAGTTCTTTTATGGCTGCTTCGTGATTCTGTAGTGCATTTTCATGACGCGAAAAAATAGGTTGGAAATGCTCACAAATTTGTGTTTTTACGTCATTACAGACTTTTTGACATTTCGATTCAATGTGATGTAACTCATTAGTTAAATCCTCACGTGTTTGTTCAAGTGTGGTGTCTAACTTTTTGAGATTTTGTTCCACTGTGTCTAACTTTCGAAGATTTTGTTCCATAGTGTCTAACTTTTGAAGCTTTTGTTGTGTTTGTCCCATTTGTTGTATTAATTGTAATAACAATGCACTGGTGTCTGGAACATGTTCCTCAGTGCTTTTCGGCAGTGAATTTGCACCGGAAACATTCACATTTTGACAAGCAGAAAATGTGTCTTGACTTATTTGAGAAAACGGTGAGGATCCAAAACCTGAATCTACAGTATTTGCGAGATCGTGTCGCGTCATTTCGGATTCCTGAGCCGAGCTATTGCCGACCGATCGATCGATAATGCTTCCCTCTTCACTAATTGTTTCACTGTCCACGCCATTGTTTGAAACCCGCTCCATTTCCCTATGCGCAATTACGAAATTACTACTATTAACATTAGTTAATTCATTATTCTGCGGCGCTAACATATTGCTTTCGTCTTCACTGTCATTTCTCAATTTACTTTGGAGCCTAGTGTTACGTTTTTCACACGCCATTATTGTCACAGTATTTCACACGACAACACAGAAAAACTCAATTTGAAGAGCAAAAATAAGAGAACACATTAACATAACACTGAAAATAATATCTAGTTAATTGCAGCTGCGAAATACTTGGTGCAAATCTACATGCATACCACAACTGTTTTACTGTACAACAATGAAAAACTACAACTACAATGGAAATTCTCTCTACAATTACGCGCTAGCAATAAACAAAAGCTACACTAATTACACAAACTATAAGAAAAAATCAGAAGATTCCAGTGAGGTATCCTCGGCTAAGGGTCGACATATGAAACGTCCCCTTTGAACAATTGTACAAGACTGTGCTTAAGCTGAAACACAATATTTTTAGCGCAACGCAATCTGACTTTCAAAAATCCCTACAAGAGAAATGGCCCTGACTAACATTAACCTATACCTTTCACAAATCACTTACCTCACAAAAATCTTCGCTGCTCAAGCTACTGCAATACAGCGAGCGCCACTACTGCCAGCTAAATAAAAGATTCAAACTATGGAAGGCACTAACTACTGATAGGGATAGTTAGCAAATGAAAGATATTAATAGAGAACAAACAATGTATTTACCTTGATATCATGACAAATTACAAAACTCCGCCATCTCTCTCCCCACATCCACCACTGCTGGCGGCACACCTCCAACTGCCCAACGCTACGCGCTGTTCACAGCCAGCTGCCTAACACTACAATGGTTGAGTATTACAACAATGCAAAGCAGCCACAGACTGCACACGGCACAGCCGGTGATTTTCATACAGAGGTGGCGTTACTAATAAAAAAACCTAAACAGCCTACTTACAGTTTTAATGAGCACGTTTGCGGTTATCAAAATTATGGCATAAATGGCATTATCGTTTGACTATATTAACGTAAAAGCTGAAGTTTCTTAAGACTACCAAGAAGTCAGATTTTTGTATGTGACATAAATTTCAACTTGATACGTCTATTCACTACGGAAAAAATGGGTCTTAACAGACGGATATACAGACAGTCAGAAAGCAAATGACCAAAAAAAAATTTTTTTGTGATATAATTACAAATTAACGATTTTCGGATTTTTTCTTTAGTTGTACTGCGACGCCTTGCCTCTTGCCAAATTTAATGAGTCTAGATCAACGGGAAGTAACCTTTAGGTTTTGATAAGTGCATTTGCGAGTATCAAAATATTTGACATCAGCACCCGTATCTTTCGACTACATTGACTTAGAAGCTTACATTTATTAGATCCTCAAGAGACCATAACCTTTATTTTATTTATTTTATTTATTTATTTATTGTTCCGTGGGACCACATTTAGGAGAAGTCTCCATGGTCATGGAACGAGTCAATACATGAAATTATAACACGATTGTAGAAACAGAATGAAATGAAATATAAGAAACATATTCAGGCGACAAGTTGTTAGTTTAAATAAAGAAAATCAAGAATGTAACACTGGAATTTGCTTAATTTTATAGCTCTTCCAGGAGCTCCTCGACAGAATAGAAGGAGTGAGCCATGAGGAAACTCTTCAGTTTAGACTTAAAAGTGTTAGGGCTACTGCTAAGGTTTTTGAGTTCTTGTGGTAGCTTATTGAAAATGGATGCAGCAGAATACTGCACTCCTTTCTGCACAAGAGTCAAGGAAGTGCATTCCACATGCAGATTTGATTTCTGCCTAGTATTAACTGAGTGAAAGCTGCTAACTCTTGGGAATAAGCTAATATTGCTAACAACAAACGACATTAAAGAAAATACATACTGTGAGGGCAATGTCAAAATTCCCAGACTATTGAATAGGGATCGACAAGAGGTTTTCGAACTTAACACCACACATAGCTCGAACAGCCCGTTTTTGAGCCAAAAATACCCTTTTTGAATCAGAAGAATTACCCCAAAAAATAATACCATATGACATTAGCGTATGAAAATATGCGAAGTAGACTACTTTTCGTGTTGAAATGTCACTTATTTCAGATACTGTTCTAATGGTAAATAAAGCGGCATTTAGTTTCTGAACAAGATCCTGAACATGGGCTTTCCACAACAGCTTACTATCTATCCATACGCCTAGGAACTTGAACTGTTCCGTCTCGCTTATAACATGCCCATTCTGTCTGATTAAAATGTCAGTTCTTGTTGAATTGTGAGTTAGAAACTGTAAAAACTGAGCCTTACTGTGATTTAGCATCAAATTATTTTCCACAAGCCACGAACTTATATCATGAACTACATTTGATAATGTTTCAATATTACACACAAGATCCTTCACTACCAAGGTGGTGTCATCAGCAAACAGAAATATTTTTGAATCACCTGTATTACTAGAAGGCATATCATTTATATAAATAAGAAACAGCAGTGGCCCCAGCACCGACCCTTGGGGAATGCCCCATTTAACAGTGCCCCATTGGGACTGAACATCATTACCACTCTCAATATTGCGGAGGATTACCTTCTGCTTTCTGTTCTTAAAGTAGGAGGCGAACCAATTGTAAGCTACTCCCCTTACTCCATAATGTTCCAACTTCTGCAGTAATATTTTGTGGTCAACACAGTCAAAAGCCTTCGTTAAATCAAAGAAAACACCTAACGTTCGCAACCTTTTATTTAATCCTTCCAAAACCTCACAGAGAAAAGAGACTATAGCATTTTCAGTTGTTAAGCCATTTCTAAAACCAAACTGTACATTTGACAGCAAATTATGTGAATTTAAATGCTGCAGTAACCTTGTATATACAACCTTCTCGATAACTTTAGCAAACACCGATGGCATAGAAATAGGTCTATAATTGTCAACATTATCCCTGTCTCCCTTTTTATAAAGTGGCTTCACTACCGAGTACTTTAATCGGTCAGGAAACCGACCACTCCTAAAGGAAAAGTTACAGATATGGCTAAGTACTGAGCTAACATACGTGGAACAATACTTCAGTATTCTGCTAGATACCCCGTCATATCCATGAGAGTTCTTGGTCTTTAGTGATTTAATTATTAACTCAATCTCCCTCTTGTCAGTATCATGGAGGAGCATTTCAGGTAACAGTCTCGGAACACTTTTTTCTAAGAGTGCTATATGATTCCCTGTTGGGGCTAGGTTTCTATTTAGTTCACCTGCTATATTCAGAAAGTGATTATTAAGTTGTTGTTGTTGTGGTCTTCAGTCCTGAGACTGATTTGATGCAGCTCTCCATGCTACTCTATTCTGTGCAAGCTTCTTCATCTCCCAGTACCTACTGCAACCTACATCCTTCTGAATCTGCTTAGTGTATTGATCTCTTGGTCTCCCTCTACGATTTTTACCCTCCACGCTGCCCTCCAATGCTAAATTTGTGATCCCTTGATGCCTCAAATCATGTCCTACCAACCGATCCCTTCTTCTAGTCAAGTTGTGCCACAAACTTCTCTTCTCCCCAATCCTATTCAATACCTCCTCATTAGTTACGTGATCTACCCACCTTATCTTCAGCATTCTTCTGTAGCACCACATTTCGAAAGCTTCTATTCTCTTCTTGTCCAAACTAGTTATCGTCCATGTCTCACTTCCATACGTGGCTACACTCCATACAAATACTTTCAGAAACGACTTCCTGACACCTAAATCTATACTCGATGTTAACAAATTTCTCTTCTTGAGAAACGCTTTCCTTGCCATTGCCAGTCTACATTTTATATCCTCTCTACTTCGACCATCATCAGTTATTTTACTCCCTAAATAGCAAAACTCCTTTACTACTTTAAGTGTCTCATTTTCGAATCTAATTCCCTCAGCATCACCCGACTTAATTTGACTACATTCCATTATCCTCGTTTTGCTTTTGTTGATGTTCATCTTATACCATCCTTTCAAGACACTGTCCATTCCGTTCAACTGCTCTTCCAAGTCCTTTGCTGTCTCTGACAGAATTACAATGTCATCGGCGAACCTCAAAGTTTTTACTTCTTCTCCATGAATTTTAATACCGACTCCGAATTTTTCTTTTGTTTCCTTTACTGCTTGCTCATTATACAGATTGAATAACATCAGGCAGAGGCTACAACCCTGTCTCACTCCCTTCCCAACCACTGCTTCCCTTTCATGTCCCTCGACTCTTATAACTACCATCTGGTTTCTGTACAAATTGTAAATAGCCTTTCGCTCCCTGTATTTTACCCCTGCCACCTTCAGAATTTGAAAGAGAGTATTCCAGTCAACATTGTCAAAAGCTTTCTCTAAGTCTACAAATGCTAGAAACGTAGGTTTGCCTTTTCTTAATCTTTCTTCTAAGATAAGTCGTAAGGTTAGTATTGCCTCACGTGTTCCAACATTTCCACGGAATCCAAACTGATCTTCCCCGAGGTCAGCTTCTACCAGTTTTTCCATTCGTCTGTAAAGAATTCGCGTTAGTATTTTGCAGCTGTGACTTATTAAACTGATAGTTCGGTAATTTTCACATCTGTCAACACCTGCTTTCTTTGGGATTGGAATTATTATATTCTTCTTGAAGTCTGTGGGTATTTCGCCTGTCTCATACATCTTGCTCATCAGATGGTAGAGTTTTGTCATGACTGGCTCTCCCGAGGCCATCAGTAGTTCTAATGGAATGTTGTCTACTCCCGGGGCCTCGTTTCGACTCAGGTCTTTCAGTGCTCTGTCAAACTCTTCACGCAGTATCTTATCTCCCATTTCGTCTTCATCTACATCCTCTTCCATTTTCATAATATTGTCCTCAAGTACATCTCCCTTGTATAAACCCTCTATATACTCCTTCCACCTTTCTGCCTTCCCTTCTTTGCTTAGAACTGGGTTGCCATCTGAGCTCTTGATATTCATACAAGTGGTTCTCTTCTCTCCAAAGGTCTCTTTAATTTTCCTGTAGGCAGTATCTATCTTACCCCTAGTGAGACAAGCCTCTATATCCTTACATTTGTCCTCTAGCCATCCCTGCTTAGCCATTTTGCACTTCCTGTCGATTTCATTTTTGAGACGTTTGTATTCCTTTTTGCCTGCTTCATTTACTGCATTTTTATATTTTCTCCTTTCATCAATTAAATTCAATATTTCTTCTGTTACCCAAGGATTTCTATTAGCCCTCGTCTTTTTACCTACTTGATCGTCTGCTGCCTTCACCACTTCATCCCTCAGAGCTACCCATTCTTCTTCTACTGTATTTCTTTCCCCCATTCCTGTCAATTGTTCCCTTATGCTCTCCCTGAAACTCTCTACAACCTCTGGTTCTTTCAGTTTATCCAGGTCCCATCTCCTTAAATTCCCACCTTTTTGCAGTTTCTTCAGTTTCAATCTGCAGTTCATAACCAATAGATTGTGGTCAGAATCCACATCTGCCCCAGGAAATGTCTTACAATTTAAAACCTGGTTCCTAAATCTCTGTCTTACCATTATATAATCTATCTGATACCTGTCAGTATCTCCAGGCTTCTTCCATGTATACAGCCTCCTTTCATGATTCTTGAACCAAGTGTTTGCTATGATTAAGTTATGCTCTGTGCAAAATTCTACAAGGCGACTTCCTCTTTCATTCCTTCCCCCCAATCCATATTCACCTACTATGTTTCCTTCTCTCCCTTTTCCTACTGAAGAATTCCAGTCACCCATGACTATTAAATTTTCATCTCCCTTCACTACCTGAATAATTTCTTTTATCTCGACATACATTTCATCTATTTCTTCATCATCTGCAGAGCTAGTTGGCATATAAACTTGTACTACTGTAGTAGGCATGGGCTTTGTGTCTATCTTGGCCACAATAATGCGTTCACTATGCTGTTTGTAGTAGCTAACCCGCACTCCCATTTTTTTATTCATTATTAAACCTACTCCTGCATTACCCCTATTTGATTTTGTATTTATAACCCTGTAATCACCTGACCAAAAGTCTTGTTCCTCCTGCCACCGAACTTCACTAATTCCCACTATATCTAACTTTAACCTATCCATTTCCATTTTCAAATTTTCTAACCTACCTGCCCGATTAAGTGATCTGACATTCCACGCTCCGATCCGTAGAACGCCAGTTTTCTTTCTCCTGATAACGACGTCCTCTTGAGTAGTCCCCGCCCGGAGATCCGAATGGGGGACTATTTTACCTCCGGAATATTTTACCCAAGAGGACGCCATCATCATTTAATCATACAGTAGAGCTGCATGTCCTCGGGAAAAATTACGGCTGTAGTTTCCCCTTGCTTTCAGCCGTTCGCAGTACCAGCACAGCAAGGCCGTTTTGGTTAATGTTACAAGGCCAGATCAGTCAATCATCCAGACTGTTGCCCCTGCAACTACTGAAAAGGCTGCTGCCCCTCTTCAGGAACCACATGTTTGTCTGGCCTCTCAACAGATACCCCTCCGTTGTGGTTGCACCTACGGTACGGCCATCTGTATCGCTGAGGCACGCAAGCCTCCCCACCAACGGCAAGGTCCATGGTTCATGGGGGGGATTATTAAGTACTGTACATATATGCGACTTATCAGTAACACGGACATCCCCACTACGCACTGATTCTATATTCTCGACCTGTCTCTGCAGACCAGCCACTTCCTTTACGACTGACCATATGGTTTTAATTTTATCTTGAGACTTAGCTATTCTATCTGCATACCACATACTTTTTGCCTTCCTAATAACATTTTTAAGCACCTTACAATACTGTTTGTAATGGGGTGCTGCATTTAGATTGTGACTGTTTCTAACGTTTTGATATAATTGCCACTTTGTTCTACAAGATATTCTTATCCCTTTAGTCAGCCACCCAGGCTGCCTGTTTGTGCTAGTACCCTGTTTTGAACGTTCTAACGGAAAGCAACTTTCAAAGAGCACGAGAAAAGTCTTGAGGAAAGCATTATATTTATCGTCTACTGTATCAGCACTATAAACATCTTGCCACTCTTGTTCCTTGATAAGGTTTAAAAAAGTCTGTACAGCAACTGGATCAGCTTTCCTAAAAAGTTGGTAACTATATTTAGCATGTGTTGCAGCACAAAAATCTTTTAGACTTAAAATTTGTGCATCATGATCTGAAAGGCCATTCACCTTTTTGGTAACAGAATGCCCTTCTAATAATGACGAATGAACAAAAATATTGTCTATGGTTGTTCTACTGTTCCCTTGCACTCTCGTTGGAAAGAATACGGTTTGCATAAGATTATATGAATTAAGGAGGTCTACCAGCATCCTTTTCCTTGCACAATCACTTATACAATTAATATTGAAGTCACCACATATAACTAACTTTTTGTATTTCCTATAAAGTGAACCAAGAACCTCCTCTAGCTTTAGCAAAAATGTTGTGAAATCGGAGTCTGGGGATCTATAAATAACAACAGTAAGAAGTTTAGCTCCACTAAATTTAACCACACCTGCACAACATTCAAACACCTTTTCAGTGCAGTACTTTGAAACATCAATTGACTCAAATGGGATACCGTTTTACACATACATGGCTACTCCCCCACACCGCAAAGAGCTCCTAGAAAAGCTGCCAGCCAACCTGTATCCTGGTAAAGGAAGCCTCTGAATTATCTCCTTATTTAAGAAGTGTTCAGATATACCAATAATTTCAGAGTCAACATCTATAAGCAGTTCACTAACTTTATCTCTAATACCTTGTATATTTTGATGAAATATACTAATTCCCTCATTAATCGGATACCCAAGCTTTGTAGAAAGTGGTTTCTTTGTTAGAGAGACTTCCCTTAAGCAGGAATACCTATCAGCTGACTTCAATCTAAAAAAGGTACAGCTCTAACACCCACAACTACCGGAATTTTCCCATGAGTGATCCCACCACCCCCACCTATGCTGTCACCTATAAGTTTTGCCAACCTCCCCTTCCCATACCTGTTGAGGTGTAGGCCATGTCTAGTGAAACCCGTCCTGCCGATAGACTCCACCGACACCACTGAAATGTGACTTATGCCTTCCGTCATCAGCGCACCCCCAAGTCTTATGTTATTACGCCTGATGGCTGTATTAAGATGAGGCCGATCGTGACGCTGAAACAGTTCCACGAAATGCACATTCGTGTTGCCAGTCTGAGTGGCTATCTTTTCCAGGTCACCATCTATGTCATACTCCCCATCCCTGTCAATACTATTACCAGCCCCACCCACAATCACTACCTGATCCTCTTTAGTAAAATCCCTACATAGCCCCCCTATGTTAAAAGTCACCTGAGCCAATCCTGCATTAGGCTTCACAATGCTGGTGACCTGGTACTCACTCCCCAAAACTTCCTGCAACTGCTGGCCTACACCTCTACCATGAGAACTACCTAACAGCAGAACCTTCTTCTTTCTCTTAGACTTTGCAACTGTCTTAGCCACCGTAACTGCTGAGGTCTGCTGCATACTTCCTACATCTACAGCTACTAGAGATTCCTCTCCACTAGACTCTGACAGTTGGAGATATCTATTACAAACACCAATAGTAAAACTATCTGAAAATCTCCTTCTCCTAGCAGATCTCTTGCCAACAGCCAGCTCCCATTCCCCAACCGCCTTCTCCCTCCTCATCCTATCTAGCTCCTCCTGTGCGTTTTTCAACTGCACCTGAAGGGCACAGATCTTACGCTCCTGCTCCTCTATCAACTTACTCTTGCTACATAACCTGCAGTTCCAGGAGAGGATCTCACCAGAATGCCCACTGGCTTCCCCACTGCATTCCCCCCAGTGAAAATACTTCGAACAAGTCTCACACCGCAATCCACTGCTCACGAACCTACGGCAAAGCCCACACTTCTCACTCATGGTAAAATTTTACAATTATTGAAACAAGAAAACAACTTTATCTAAGTTCCGCTACTACAATAAGATGTTAAAAACTGACTACAATAATCACAAACTTGCTCTAACAAGGGAAGTAACTACTATTATTGACAGTATTAATCAACAACAAATGAGAATATAACAAAATACTAACACAGAAAGAAAATCAAACGTCTAATGACAGTAACGAAACTGAAAGTAGTTCGCAAAAATTTCTTCTGAAGTTATTTCACCGGAAAACACCAAGAACACCGGTTGAAGACTACTAAAGTTCCTAAATAAACTACTATACACAAACAATTAATTAGTACTTAGCTTTCGATGCGCGCTACAGCTGCAACTGGTCAGCGCGGAATGTAAACACGGGTAAGAGGTTAAGTTGCTCGATACGAAACACTCACAAATATCAGGCCACAACACAAGAAATGCAGAGGTGAATGAAGAAACCACTAATAAGTCACTTATATAGTAAATATTATCACAAAAACAGTTAAAATATATATCTGAAACCTAAAAATAGATGAAAACTTAGAGAGCGATCTCACACGCAGTCACGCGCTTATGACGTCACACCAAAGAAGAGACATAAATTTCAACTTGACACGTCTACCCGTTCCGCGGAAAATTGGTCTTACTGGCGGTCGGGCAGGCAGACAGACACACAACAAATGACACCAAAGATTTTCCCCGTGATATAATTGCAAATTAAGCATAACCTTTAGTTGCACTGTGAATTTGAAAGCCTGATTCTTGCCAGATTTCATGATTCTACCTCAACGGCAAGTTCACTGTAGTGTTTTTGCGAGTATTAAAGCATGCGACATAAACGGCCGTATATTTTGATTGTATTGATTTAGAAGATTCCATTTTTTTTTACACTGTCAAGGTATGGTAGACCTTACTACATGGAATAAATTTCAACTTGACACGTCTACCCGTTCCTGAGAAAAATAGTTTTTAAAAGTCTCAGAAAAAGCCGGACAGACGGATAACAAAGTCTAGAAGTATTCCGCCTTTACCGGCTGAGGTACGGAACTCTAAAAAAATTCATAAAATTGTAGTAAAATTTTCTGTATCCATGCACTATAATGTGTACAAACATTTCGTTTTGGTTGGTTGGAGTCACTCCTATCGAAAATGTCTCTCTTCCATTCTGACGTTCACGCACCTTTACTCACCACGGTTTCTTGAGAACTATGTCGTCATTCACCCAGGGAATTCCACGTAGGTTCCCCTATCAATTCTGTTGAGCTGTCGTATGGGGGGCTGTATCCACCTGTTGAAATTGTAGCATTTCATCTATGAGTTGCATGTTTGTTGCGATGCCTTGTTGGTGATAGCCCAAACTTTTAAAAAAGTCCCCCATAATTAGCTGCTCTAAAACCTCGTATGCTATTTCCTTTACAGATATCTCGCATTTTCCCCGAATGCTTCCATTCACCTTCATTCCATTTCCCCGGCATACTTATATAATCTTTGGTGCTAATCATGTAATTTGACTGTCAGGTTCTTCCTCAAAATGTTTCAGCCATTACCATACATCTGAAGTTACCGTCTTTCGTCCAAAGAAGAAATTTCGTCCTCGGTTTTACGCAGTTCATGACGATTGTGTAAGGATGATACCTTTCCCCTACACTGTGAGATCTTCACTTAGCAGTCGTACAGTGCGGCTGATGCTATCTGCTAATTCGTCGTTGCATATTGAGATTTGTGACATTCGCCGTCCAGTATGATGCTCTGTGTTCTATTAGCTATACATTTCTCCACGACTAAACCCTTAAAAAACGTTTCAAATAAGATGGATTTTAGTATGACTCAAATTAATTTCGCATACTGAACGCACAATAAGATAATAGCATTTTTCGTGTTTCAGGCCACACCAAAAGATTTTTTGAACACCTAAAGCTTTTTGTACGATCACTGGTCCGTGTTCTATTATAATAGACGTTTCCCCCTAAGTAGGATGGAGTCAACAAAATATTTAGATACGGAACTTAAAGCTGTAATCACACATGCATGGTGAGACAAAACAGCACATATCCCAAAGATCCAGAACATTATGACCACCTACATAATGGGGAACTACGACCACAACCATAGATGGAAACATAAAAGACCAAAAGACATACTTGTAAGGACCTAACATCTATGGCCAAGCACACGCAAACACAACGGTACAGGTGAGCCCCTGTTAAACAGACGCCATTACTGGATATCCAGCTGGAATATACTGCTGAATAACGCACCACGCAGGGAAGCCGTACCGTACACTGCATGCAGACAAGCTCCACACATCCCCCACACAGTGAGATGATCTACGGCCGATCTCCCACTACTATATAACGATCTTGGTTGTTCCACGAATGTAGCGGCTGCAGCAACTGGGATACATCGCCATCGCTTGCCACGCTAATGATGCATGATACCCATACTAATAAATCCAACCTTGCATGAACTATCGCAGCTAGTAAGCCACTACTGTTCTTACTACCCATCCCACTGTTTGAGGTTTTTTTTCCCACGGCACGAGCCTTGGCACTTTTTTCCCTCTGCTCTTCAAATCGCTACTGTTATAACCAGGAATAACACAATAACCTCTTCAGTCTGGTTTATTAAACCACAAATCACTTTTTAACAATTATGTTAGCCAAGCGTCTACCCAGGCTCACACTCAGAAGTAATGCAGAATTAAAGTTTGGTTATACCAATGTCCGAATGTGCATGGTGGGGTGAACGTCCCGTAATTATTCCCAAGTCCAGTGAAGTTCAGTCTCTCCAAGTGAAGTCGCAAGATTTTCCGCCGAGCAGCCTGGTAACCTCGAGTGGTGCGGCGAGTCATCCACAAGCAGCTGGAACACGGCGTACTGCACTTCCCGATGAGAACTGTCGTTTGCGGCGGCGGCCGGGTTTATATAAGGCTTGCTAGTTAATGGAGCCGTCGGCTGGGGTCGCTGTTTTCCAGGGAAAACCAATCGCAATGTTTCCTGGTGTAGCCAATTGCTGTGTGCTGACAAACGCGCGCGCGCGAAGGCGGCCAGCGATGGTAGCCGCGAGCCGCCCGGAGAAGTGCGGCCAGCGATGTATTTCTCGGCCACGTAAGGGAGCGTGCGTGTGAAGACGGCCAGCGATGGGAGCAGCGGGCCGCCCAGAGAAGTGCGGCCAGCGATGTATTTGGCGGCCGCGTACGGGAGCGCGTTGTTCGGTGTTCGTTAGAAGTGGTGTATACCACAGCTACCCTCACTCGCGTTTCGTCCACTATCTATCACCTGATGGACCGTGTTAATGCGTAGTCTTACCCAGACGCACGGATAACATCACAGCCCAGCATCCTGTGTTCTACTTACTAGATGACTAACATGTTTACGGAGGTGACAGTAGAACTTTTGGTTTGATCACCACGTTGGTGCGGGCGTGGAGGGGCCCCATCTTAATTAAGCCGGTATGTCCACCTTTGACGCGGATAACAGCGGTGACGTTGCGTGACGTGAAGCAATGAGGCCTTGGTAGGTCTCTGGAGGGCGTTTTCACCGCATCTGCACACACAGGTCACATAATTCCCAACGCCACATTCAATCATATCCAGATGTGTTCGACCGTGTTCAGATCTGGAGAGTTTGGGCGAGGGGGGGGGGGGGGGGGCGGTTATCAATTGGAACTCTCCACTGCCCACTGTCTTCCCCGAACAAATCCATCACGGTCCTGGCCTTGTGACGTGGGGCACTATCTTGTTGAAAAATGACACTGTCGTCGAGAAACATGATCGTCATGAAGGGGTGTCCATTGTCTGGAACCAGTGCAATACTCCTTGGCCACCATACAGCCTTGCATGAGCTCCACTGGATCCATGGATGTCCACGTAATGTTTCCAAGAGCATAACGGAGCCGCCACCAGCTTGTCTCAGCTGTCAAAGAGCTGTTCCCCTGGATGACAACGAATTCGCGCCCTCCCATTTTGCATAATGAAGAAGATGTTGGATTCATCAGACCATGTAACGCTCTGCCACTGCGTCAACGTCCAGTGCCGAAGGTCGAGTGCGCGTTTACGTCGTAGCTGCCGATGTCGTGGTTTTGAGATTGGTACATGCAGGGCCCATCGTTATGATTATTTCTTGCACTGTGTGTTGAGACACACTTCTACTCTGCCTAGCATCAAAGGCTAATGTTAGTCCCGCCACAGTTCGCCGACTATTTTTTTTTTTTTTTTTTTTTTTTTTTACCAGTCTGCCCAGCCTAAGACGTCCGATATATGTAACGATGGGTGACCGCCCAACCCCATGACGTGTGGACGTGGTTTCACCTTGGTTTCAGTCATTTGTTGAAGACACCTACCACAGCTCTCCTCGAACACCCGGCAAGTCGCGCACTTTCCGAAATGATAGAGCCGAGCTTCCGGGCCACCACAATTTGCCCTCGGTCAAACTCAGATGGATCGCGGGCTTTTCCCATTCTACACACGGACAGCACGCTCACTGATACTACATGCACCGTGCGTGTGTCTGACTAGCAGTCATTCCAATTGACGATGCTATCGCCTGGACGGATTTATGTCGATAGTTGGGCAGTGGTCATAATGTTCTGACTGATCAGGGTAATAATAACTGTATTTCATCGTCCTTTTATTCCTAAAGCGTGAAGCAAACTAGTCAAGACACTGCCGCTGACGAGGTATTTTACGGCTGACATTGTTCCCACTAGCACAGTCTAGCAGTAACGGATCTCTTTGCCTATATTTATACGCAGTACGTTACATTTATTTACGTTCAGGGCCAGTTGCAAGTCCTTGCACTTTTCGAAGTATTGGCAGTCTTTCCTGATTGTTTAGACTATTTTTGTGCCGGTTGCCTGTCGGCGTGCGCTTGTGTGTTGAATTTATGGAGCTGTGATAGAAACTCTCGCTTGCCTGTGCAGTTTCTGTGTAGTTTTAGCGGTTAATTTTCTCGTTGTGACAGCGGCCACAGATTGATGTAGAGCTAGAATTCTGTCCAATGGAATGCTACTGTTGCACCGTCATAGGATTCCGAGAGAAGCACTGAAAAACTATATGAGTTAAGCTGCCATTTTCAACATGCCGCATACCTCTATCTAACAAATATCTTAGAAATAAATGTTCGTAATCATGGAAGAGCTTTATGCTAACCCTGTATTATACAATAATTGTAGGCTCAATGTGAAAATTGCTCTAAAATGGTGTTTTTGTGGGCTAATCATTACAAAAATTTCCCTGGTAAGGCCTGAATCACAGATTCTTCCTAGATAACTATGCATCCGAAGGACAGTCCTACATACATGTAGATTACGAAAGCGGTAACCATTGAACTATGTAATATTTTCAAGTGTTGTAGATTAGAAGTAGACCTCCAAGTATTAAATAACAGTTAAAGTCAATTTTCGTCCATCTAAATTTACATGTATATCCTGTACTTCACGCACATTTTAGCATTTTTCTGCCCTTTGTGCATATTGAGCAATGGGTTCATGAGCATCTGTATTCCTCTCTATGCACTCTAATATCTCTCATATTATTCCCATGGATCCTATGCGAAAATTGCAATGGTGGCAGTAGAATTATCGCACAGTCGAGCTCGAATCTCCATTCCTTAAACTTACCCAACAGAGCTTCACGAGAACTATGTTGTGTTTCTTCCATGGAAACACATTTAAGTTCTTACAAGACACATGCAAGTTACTTGTCATATGTCTCTTAACTGCTACCTTAGCTCGTCTAAAACCGGTATCAAGGTCATCCACATGCACTAACAAGCTTTTATAATTATTACCAACTTAAATAGCGGAAGTTATTTTACAATTCACAACTGACGACATCACATGCTCTTAATGGAACGGAAGAAATCTGTGTTACTCATTCGGTCTCATTTGGACCTCACCGCCGGTGTCGGCCGATGTATGCAATAAAAATTATAGTATTACTACATCTGAAAAATCTGACTGTGTCTGCTCGTAAAAGGAACGGGGTGAGGGTGATGTTGGGCGACCGCTAGTTGTAATACTTAAGTTTGTGCTGTAGTGTAAGCAAAACACCGATTCTCGCTCTGTGTATGAGCACACTATAACAAGACAACGCAACTCGCAGAGTGGCGAGGCAGCATACACATTACGTCGCGTGACTGCCTATCATCTCTCCACTGTCTCATAACTGCCCAAGGCTGACGGCAGATCTTAGCAAACGCTATTTGTTCCTCCGTGTTTCCCATATCTCATATGGGCTAGCGCATAACCTAAAAAACACATCAAACGTGAACTGAGCTTCAGCCTTAATGACGAGTTGGAAAACTGAACTTTTAGAAGCGGTTTTTTTTTTTTTTTTTTTTTTTTGCGAGAGCATTTTATTTATTATTCAGCGTCTGGGCTGGTCTACAAGCTCTGAGACGTAGTTTTGCATAAAGAGTCAAAAATGAGTCCCTGATGCAGGGACTCATTTACCGCGTATACTGAAATATAAGTAAATATTTTTATGATGATCAACTCAATGTCGACAATTAAGACTCCAGCAGCGCTTGATATAGTATTGTGGAGAATATGCGCAGAGCATCCATTTCCTTCTACATTTTTTCCTAGTTCTTTTTTAATTTGGTGAAATACATTCCGCAGGCCGCGTCGGTAAAGCCCTCCAAAGTTGGTATTGTCTCCACAAAAAGCGACTAATTTATCTAATGGCATATACGCTTGTCTTAAAGTGTTTAGAAAAACTTTGTGCTATTGTCTCCAATGTTTCGTTATTCAGCGAATCAGACTTCAAACAGTGTTTTGCAAAATCGGGGCAAAATTGGGTCTTGTCGGAATGTCGGAATGTCGGAACAGGAAGGTCCATAATGGTGACGGTCCTGATACATAGGGACGGGTGGCAACCAGATCCTGGACCCTCATGGTGCAGATATATGTGGGGTGAAAGCTGTGACAGTACTCTCACTGTCCAATTATTGTGAAGAGTAGATTAAAACCGAAGAGGTTGTATAAAGTAGGAAATTAGTAATGTGCTGAAGGGATCAGCTGAGAAAACCATAGGTTGTTGAGTATTACAAAAGGGAGGATTAGGCAATGATTGAATGAATCAGAGGAAAGTAACACTGCACAGGAAGAATGAGAAGTTTTGCAGATGTAATCATGAAGGCAGCAGAGATGCAATTAGGCAAAGAGACGAGGCACAATAGGAAGCCAAGCGTAATGTGCGAGGTATTTAATTTAGTTGATGAATGGAAAAAATATAAAAATACAGCAAATGAATTAGGCAAAAGTTGGCTATAAGAAAGAGAAGAAATGAAATATTGTAATAACGTGCAAGACTAGGGGAAAGATGGATAACACAAGTAGCAAACTTAAAGAACCATTTTGAAAAAATAGAAGCATTTGTATGAATGTGAGGAACTCAAATGGCAAGCCAATGTTAAGAGAATGAAGATAGGCTGAAAGGTGGAAGTGATATATAGAAGGGCTGTATAAAGAAAAGAGACTTTAAGCCAATATCATGGAAAGGAAGAGGAAGTATATAAAGATAAAATGGGAGACGTGACACTGCGAGATGAATTTGACAGAAACAAGCCATCTGAAGTAGATGATATTCCCCTCAGAATAATTAAGATCTTTTGAAGAACCAACTGCGACAAAATTGGTTCAAATGGCTCTGAGCACTATGGGACTCAACTGCTGAGGTCATTAGTCCCCTAGAACTTAGAACTAGTTAAACCTAACTAACCTAAGGACATCACAAACATCCATGCCCGAGGCAGGATTCGAACCTGCGACCGTAGCGGTCTCGCGGTTCCAGACTGCAGCGCCTTTAACCGCACGGCCACTTCGGCCGGCACGACAAAATTGTTCCACTTAGTTGCAAGATATATGAGACAGGCGAAATACCCTAGACTAGATGGTGAACGGAATAATCCCAGTTGTAAAGAAGTCAAGTGCTGACAGTTATGAAAATATTACCGAACCATCAATTGAATAATTCATGTTTGCAAATAAATTTAAAGAAGAATGGAAAGACTGTTAGAAGGCGATCCCGGTGAAGATCTGTTTGGGTTCCTGAGAAATGAAGGAAAGCGCTTAGTAAAACTCAGCTCACATTAATGTGAAATACCTGGTATTTCCATCAAATTCAGTGGTTTGTAATAACCCTACTTTTCGTTCCACCAAATGTGGCAAACGAACGTCTAGGTGCAAACAGAACGAGACATGTGTGGACTGCTGTGTCCCATGTTTTTATAACAAAACCCTGTGCTATACAAGCTTGTTCAACCAGTAATGATTCTACATTAGGCAGATGTGGAAAAATTATGCTGTCATAAAACAGTAACCACCATAACGTTACGAAGAGCATTGGGGCTGTGAAACAAAAATAACGAAACGCAACCATACACAAACAACGATTCAAATGTGCAGATGGAAACTAAAAGCCAACGAATGACGTCGGGTTAATTCGCGTTTAATCATTTTTTCCGGCTGGCTAATGGAACGACAAATGACGATGGCGGAGAATCTGGCACAAATTATAGGATTTGCCTCTTGTTCGCACTGGTTTAAAAACAGAAATGAAAGCCAATATGTATAATGCGAGTAACTGGAGGTGAAACGCCGAATATTAGCACTTCACGTTACACAAGTTAAAAAACGCAACGCACATGTTTTTGGCGCGGAAATACCGTAAACTGCCACCATTTTCCGAAGTTCGTTTCGTTAGTACTGCGTAAATGGCGGCAAAAATTGCTTCTAAAAAGGGGAAAGGATGGGCTCCACAAACTGGAGAAATAGCTGGTGAAATTAATAATTTATTTTGCTAAACGGTTAATACGGTGCACAGTGAACCGGTCCCAACGAAGGGTTACCTATCTAACGTCTTCCAGCGGCAACAAAAGTTTGATTTTCAGTGTTTCATATAGTTATTAGCACAATTTAAAAATTTTAAATGCTGTCGTAAGCTGCTTCTTAAGAGGTATAATATTACATTTAGTCAAGTATTACGGTTAGAAACTATATGTGTCTGGCGATAGCGTAGCCCAGGACGTGCAAATTACTCAGACTCTATTCATCCAGTATTTGAGAGTGATGGCACTTGGCGCTGGCTCATACTAGATCACTAATTTAAACAAGGAGCAAGTGATGTGGCAGCTCTATTTGACAGCTAAACGGCAAGTAACCAAGTGCGTGTTGACATATGACTCAGCTGGCAGTAGAGTGTATACTGCAACGTGATTCGTCTGAGTCGGAGAGCGAAGGCTAATCAAACAACACATCTTACAACCATGGTTATACTGGAAAACATGGAGGAAGAGATTGAAACTGTAAGAAACAGAAAGTGGTTGCAGTAATGGAGATTTTCATGGAGCATCCAACGTGCTTCTGAAAGAACTCGCAACTGAAGACTCAAAAGAATACTTCTCAACACTCAGAATGTCGGGAAGTTGCTTCAGCTTTCTATTAGAAAAAAAGTGCAATAAAATGCAGTGCACTGATACGCATGTAACAGAAGTCGTATCCTCAGAAAGTAACTCACTGTTACTGAGTGTTGTTTAAGGATCCCGACAAACCTCTTTATACTAGACTAGAGAAGTTAACTACTTCCTTATATCTTCGAGAAGTCTGTGATGTTATTTACGAATTGCTGAAGGAGTTCTTCAAGGTAAGGACGGGTAAAGAATCGTCTCATATGGATTTATGTACTTATTATTTATTTTATTACGACTTATCTTAGACGAAAGATTAAGGAAGGGCAAACCTACGTTAATAGCAATTGTAGACTTAGAGAAAGCTTTTGACAATGTTGACTGCAATACTCTCTCTCAAATTCTAAAGGTGGCAGGGGTAAAATACAGGGAGCGAAAGGCTACTTAAAATTTTACAGAAACCAGATGGCAGTTGTAAGAGGGAAGCAGTGTTTGGGAAGGGAGTGAGACAGGGTTGTAGCCTCTCCCCGATGTTATTCAATCTGTATATTGAGCAAGCAGTAAAGGAAACAAAAGAAAAATTCGGTGTAGGTATTAATATCCATGGAGAAGAAATAAAAACTTTTAGGTTCGCTGATGACATTGTAATTCTGTCAGAGACAGCAAAGGACTTGGAACAGCAGTTGAACGGAATGGACAGTGTCTTGAACGGAGGATATAAGATGAACATCAACAAAAGCAAAACGAGGATAATGGAATCTAGTCAAATTAAGTCGGGTGATGCTGAAGTAATTAGATTAGGAAATGAGACACTTAAAGTAGTAAAGGAGTTTGGCTATTTAGGGAGCAAAATAACTGCTGATGGTCGAAGTAGAGATTATATAAAATGTAGACTGGCAATGGCAAGGAAAGCGTTTCTGAAGAAGAGAAAAGTGTTAACATCGAGTATAGATTTAAGTGTCAGGAAGTCGTTTCTGAAAGTATTAGTATGGAGTGTAGCCATGTACGGAAGTGAAACATGGACGATAAATAGTTTGGACAAGAAGAGAATAGAAGCTTTCGAAATGTGGTGCTACAGAAGAATGCTGAAGATTAGATGGGTAGATCACATAACTAATGAGGAGGTATTGAATAGAATTGGGGAGGAGTTTGTGGCACAACTTGACAAGAAGAAGGGACCGGTTGGTAAGATATGTTCTGAGGCATCAAGGGATCACAAATTTAGCATTGGAGGGCAGCGAGGAGGATAAAAATCGTAGAGGGAGACCAAGAGATTAATACATTAAGCAGATTCAGAAGGATGTAGGTTGCAGTAAGTACTGGGAGATGAAGAAGCTTGCACAGGATAGAGTAGCATGGAGAGCCGCATCAAACCAGTCACAGGACTGAAGACCACAACAACAACAACAACATTATTTATTTTAATAAGATTTATTTTTAAAGCAATTATTGTAAGATCAAACAAGACATATTTTAAAAGAAGACTTTATTGAACATCACCAAATGAAATCGAGATTCTCGCCTGCCATTCCTGATGTAACAACGTCTGTTGGAACATGTGTCGAGTTTAGTGACGAATGGGAAGCATGTCGTCGTGTTTCATTACGCCTTACCACTTCTTGTTCTGAGTTTAGTGTATTCTGATAACATGTGATGCTTCCTCGAGGAAAGTGAAGAGGAATTCTGAATGTGTTGCCGGCCGCTGTGGCCTAGCGGTTCTAGACGCTTCAGTCCGGAACCACGCGGCTGCTACGGTCGCAAGTTCGAATCCTGCTTCGGGCATGGACGTGTATGACGTCCTTAGGTTAGTTAGGTTTAGGGAGTTCTTCGTCTAGGGGACTGATGACCTCAGGTGTTAAGTCTCATAGTGCTTAGAGCCATTTGAACCATTTTTTGAACTGAATGTGTCGAATGGAATGAACAGTCTCATGAGTACAGAATATGAATTGAGAGTACATGGGCCGGCCGAAGTGGCGGCGCGGTTCTGGCGCTGCAGTCTGGAACCGCGAGACCGCTACGGTCGCAGGTTCGAATCCTGCCTCGGGCATGGATGTGTGTGCTCTCCTTCGGTTAGTTAGGTTTAACTAGTTCTAAGTTCTAGGGGACTAATGACCTCAGCAGTTGAGTCCCATAGTGCTCAGAGCCATTTGAACCATTTTTTTGAGAGTACATGGAAGAAAGATGAAGGTAATGAGAAGTAGCAGAAATGAGAACAGCGTGACATTTTACATCAAAATTGTGGAGCACGAAGTAAACGAAGTTACTGAATTCTACTACCTAGGCAGCACAACAACCCATGATGGACGGAAAAAGAGGATACGAAACGCAGACAAGCACTGACAAAGAGAAGTGTACTAGTATCAAACATAGGTCTGAATTTAAGGAAGAAATTTCTTAGAATCGAAGTTTGGAGCACAGCATTGTATTGGTTGTGAGGCACTGACACTGAGAAAAGCGGAACAGAAGAGAATGGAAGCCTTTGCGACGTGGTACTACAAAAGAATGTTGCAAATTAGGTGGACTGATGATATAGGGAATGAGGAGGTTCGGTTCTCCGCACAATCGGGGAGGAAAGTAACATAGGGAAAATACTGACGAGAAGAAGGGACAGTATGATAGGAAGTCTATTAAAACATCAGGGAATAACTTCCAAGGTATTAGAGGGAGCTGCAGAGGGTGAATACTGTAGAGGAAGACAGGGATTGGGATACATCCAGCAAATAATTGAGGACGTAGGTTGCACTGAGATGAAAAGATTTGCACAGGAGAGGAATTCGTGGCGGGCCGCATCAAACCAGACAGAAGACTGATGACACAAAAAAAGTGATGCTTCTCCATGCGAATGAGGGGAGTCTCTCTACCACGTCCAGAGCGCTTTCGGTGGAGTTGTTGCTTTCTTGACTTGAAGCATAAGGTGAAGGCAAGCCCATCGAAGCGTGGGTGATTATCTCCACTCTGTTTTCCTCAATGCAGTTTTGTAATATATTCTGTCAGCGAATCCTTTTTAGATACAGTTGGATGTGCACTTGCGCCTCCAGAGGCAATAGCTATTGCTATTATTTTAGTTGGAGTACAACATGTTTTCCGCGAACATCAAACTCGGTTTCTTTACACGAAAAGTTTAGAGGCTCACCGAGCGGTTCCAGGCACTTCAGTCTGGAACCGCGCGACCGCTACGGTCGCAGGTTCGAATCCTGCCTCCGGCATGAATGTGTGTAATGTCCTTAGGTTAGTTAGGTTTAAGTAGTTCTAAGTTCTAGACTGATGACCTCAGATGTTAAGTCCCATAGTGCTCAGAACCATTTTAACCATTTTAGAGTCTCAGATATATCTTTTAAATCGGAAACAATTTTATTTAGATTTTTTTTTCTTGTTAGTCCCACTGACTTGTTTCGTTTGCAGAAAGTTGATAGCAGGCGAACTAACTTGTTGCGTTACTTACAGTAGAAATAGTAGAAGCTTCGGTGTGTTCTTCTGTATCGTCATCGTTTGTATGAAAACAAATGTAAAAAGTGGTAGCATCTTATAAATACTACTCACATTATTGCACATTGCTTCATGATTTCTGTGTAGAAGTAAATTGCGCGTATACGGAAAGCAAGTCAAAGTGTAGAGTTTCAGAAGAACCTTAAAATATTTTTTCTCACCCGATGATACGATTGGATTGTTTGAGGGAAGAGACCAAACAGCGAGGTCATCGGTCTCATCGGATAAGGGAAGGACGGGGAAGGAAGTCGACCGTGCCCTTTCAAAGGAACCATCCCGGTATTTGCCTGGAGTGATTTAGGGAAATCACGGAAAACCTAAATCAGGATGGCCGGACGCGGGATCACCCGATGACATCGATAACGATTACATATTATGTTAATATTATAACAGTCATCGTAGCATAGAATATTAGAATCATACACAGCTTTATTATTCAGTGAATTGCAGGCCATACAAATAGACACATTGTTGTAACATGCTTTCAGGTTACTGATGCAACTGAGTGGATTACTACTGATTATGGCTTTCGAAAACAATGAAACTTCTCCAGGATGCTGTGGAGCTATTGATTGGAAACAATTGTCGTTAAGTACCCTCCTGATTCACGAAGGTTGTACTTCAGCTACAAGAAATCAGTATCGTTTTAATGGAAGTTTTTGATCATAAGTAAGGTACTACTTTACTTACGTACACTTCAAGCCTGGCCATTCCTATTTTGTATGAGAAATTGTAAATAGAAGAAAAATTCATAAAAAAGGAGTCGTTTTACGGATAAAAATACCATAAAATTCCAAACTAAGCTTCGAATATTATTTATTTAATTAAATGCTGTTCATTTTCACTTG
The DNA here is from genome assembly GCF_023898315.1 of Schistocerca nitens. NCBI lineage: Eukaryota > Metazoa > Arthropoda > Insecta > Orthoptera > Acrididae > Schistocerca > Schistocerca nitens. The sequence goes on along the minus strand of NC_064622.1, from coordinate 134,608,768 downwards.
CACAATGTGAAAGCCGAGTTGCGCTTTGAATGTCACGAAAGAAATACACTACTGGCCATTAAAATTGCTACACCACGAACACGACGTGCTACAGACGAGAAATTTAACCGGCAAGAAGAAGATGCTGTGATACGCAAATGATCAGCTTTTCAGAGCATTCATACAAGGCTGGCGCCGGTGGCGACACCTACAACGTACTGACATGAAGAAAGTTTCCAACCGATTTCTCATACACAAACAGCAGCTGACTGGCGTTGCCTGGTGAAACGTTTTTGTGATGCCTCGTGTAAGGAGGAGAAATGCATACCATCACGTTTCCGACTTTGATAAAGGTCGGATTGTAGCCTATCGCTATCGCGGTTTATCGTATCGCGACATTTCTGCTCACGTTGGTCGAGATCCAATGACTGTTAGCAGAATATGGAATCGGTGGGTTCAGGAGGGTAATACGGAACGCCGTGCTGGATCCCAACGGCCTCGTATCACCAGCAGTCGAGATGACAGGCATCTTATCCGCATGGCTGTAACGGATCGTGCAGCCACGTCTCGATCCCTGAGTCAACAGATGGGGACGTATGTAAGACAACAACCATCTGCACGAACAGTTCGACGACGTTCAGCAGCATGGACTATCAGCTCGGAGACCATGGCTGCGGTTACCCTTTAAGCTGCATCACAGACAGGAGCGCCTGCGATGGTGTACTCAACGAAGAACCTGGGTGCACGAATGGCAAAACGCCATTTTTTCTGATGAATACAGGTTACAGCATCATGATGGTCGCATCCGTGATTGGTGACATCGCGATGAACGCACATTGGAAGCGTGTATTCATCATCGCCGTACTGGCGTATCACCCGGCGTGATGGTATGGGGTGCCATTGGTTACACGTCTCGCTCACCTCTTGTTCGCATTGACGGCACTTTGAACAGTGGACGTTACATTTCTGATGTGTTACGACCCGTGGCTCTATCCTTCATTCTATCCCTGCGAAACCCTACATTTCAGCAGGATAATGCACGACCGCGAGTTGCAGGTCCTATACTGGCCTTTCTGGATACTGAAAATGTTCGACTGCTGCCCTGGCCAGCGCATTCTCCAGATCTCTCACGAACTGAAAACGTCTGGTCAATGGTGGCCGAGCAACTGGCTCGTCGCAATACGCCAGTCACTACTCTTGATGAACTGTGGTATCGTGTTGTAGCTGCATGGGCAGCAGCTGTACCTGTACACGCCATCCAAGCTCTGTATGCCTCAATGCCCAGGCGTATCAAGGCCGTTATTACGGCCAGAGGTGGTTGTTATGGGTACTGATTTCTCAGGATTTATGCATCCAAATTGCGTGAAACTGTAATCCATGTCAGTTCTAGTACAATATATTTCTCCAAGGAATACCCTTTTATCATCTGCATTTCGTCATGGTGCAGCAATTTTAATGGCCAGTAGTGTGTATTTAACATATCATGTACATATAGTTTATTGGTTATGTCGCAGCAAACATGAAACACAGCGACATGACTAAGTCGAGCTGTCGATCTTAAACAGATTTTGTGTCGACGTAAATAAGAAAAACTTCATCCATTAGAACTTGATGATCCCGAAATCATAATAAGCATACTAACATAGCGCTTAACTCTGGAATTACTTCATTTGTCCATTCATATTTGTTAAAAGCTCCACAAGTTCCCTCAAGTATCCTAACTGCTCACTTTATCTCTTCTACATCTACATCTACATCTACATTTATACTCCGCAAGCCACCCAACGGTGTGTGGCGGAGGGCACTTTACGTGCCACTGTCATTACCTCCCTTTCCTGTTCCTGTCGCGTATGGTTCGCGGGAAGAACGACTGTCTGAAAGCCTCCGTGCGCGCTCTAATCTCCCTAATTTTACATTCGTGATCTCCTCGGGAGGTATAAGTAGGGGGAAGCAATATATTCGATACCTCATCCAGAAACGCACCCTCTCGAAACCTGGCGAGCAAGCTACACCGCGATGCAGAGCGCCTCTCTTGCAGAGTCTGCCACGTGAGTTTATTAAACATCTCCGTAACGCTATCACGGTTACCAAATAACCCTGTGATGAAACGCGCCGCTCTTCTTTGGATCTTCTCTATCTCCTCCGTCAACACGATCTGGTACGGATCCCACACTGATGAGCAATACTCAAGTATAGGTCGAACGAGTGTTTTGTAAGCCACCTCCTTTGTTGATGGACTTCATTTTCTAAGCAATCTCCCAATGAATCTCAGCCTGGTACCCGCCTTACCAACAATTAATTTTATATGATCATTCCACTTCAAATCGTTCCGCACGCATACTCCCAGATATTTTACAGAAGTAACTGCTACCAGTGTTTGTTCCGCTATCATATAATCATACAATAAAGGATCCTTCTTTCTATGTATTCGCAATACATTACATTTGTCTATGTTAAGGGACAGTTGCCACTATCTGCACAAAGTGCCTATCCGCTGCAGATCTTCCTGCATTTCGCTACAATTTTCTAATGCTGCAACTTCTCTGTATACTACAGCATCATCCGCGAAAAGCCGCATGGAACTTCCGACACTATCTACTAGGTCATTTATATACACTCCTGGAAATTGAAATAAGAACACCGTGAATTCATTGTCCCAGGAAGGGGAAACTTTATTGACACATTCCTGGGGTCAGATACATCACATGATCACACTGACAGAACCACAGGCACATAGACACAGGCAACAGAGCATGCACAATGTCGGCACTAGTACAGTGTATATCCACCTTTCGCAGCAATGCAGGCTGCTATTCTCCCATGGAGACGATCGTAGAGATGCTGGATGTAGTCCTGTGGAACGGCTTGCCATGCCATTTCCACCTGGCGCCTCAGTTGGACCAGCGTTCGTGCTGGACGTGCAGACCGCGTGAGACGACGCTTCATCCAGTCCCAAACATGCTCAATGGGGGACAGATCCGGAGATCTTGCTGGCCAGGGTAGTTGACTTACACCTTCTAGAGCACGTTGGGTGGCACGGGATACATGCGGACGTGCATTGTCCTGTTGGAACAGCAAGTTCCCTTGCCGGTCTAGGAATGGTAGAACGATGGGTTCGATGACGGTTTGGATGTACCGTGCACTATTCAGTGTCCCCTCGACGATCACCAGTGGTGTACGGCCAGTGTAGGAGATCGCTCCCCACACCATGATGCCGGGTGTTGGCCCTGTGTGCCTCGGTCGTATGCAGCCCTGATTGTGGCGCTCACCTCCACGGCGCCAAACACGCATACGACCATCATTGGCACCAAGGCAGAAGCGACTCTTATCGCTGAAGACGACACGTCTCCATTCGTCCCTCCATTCACGCCTGTCGCGACACCACTGGAGGCGGGCTGCACGATGTTGGGGCGTGAGCGGAAGACGGCCTAACGGTGTGTGGGACCGTAGCCCAGCTTCATGGAGACGGTTGCGAATGGTCCTCGCCGATACCCCAGGAGCAACAGTGTCCCTAATTTGCTGGGAAGTGGCGGTGCGGTCCCCTACGGCACTGCGTAGGATCCTACGGTCTTGGCGTGCATCCGTGCGTCGCTGCGGTCCGGTCCCAGGTCGACGGGCACGTGCACCTTCCGCCGACCACTGGCGACAACATCGATGTACTGTGGAGACCTCACGCCCCACGTGTTGAGCAATTCGGCGGTACGTCCACCCGGCCTCCCGCATGCCCACTATTCGCCCTCGCTCAAAGTCCGTCAACTGCACATACGGTTCACGTCCACGCTGTCGCGGCATGCTACCAGTGTTAAAGACTGCGATGGAGCTCCGTATGCCACGGCAAACTGGCTGACACTGACGGCGGCGGTGCACAAATGCTGCGCAGCTAGCGCCATTCGACGGCCAACACCGCGGTTCCTGGTGTGTCCGCTGTGCCGTGCGTGTGATCATTGCTTGTACAGCCCCCTCGCAGTGTCCGGAGCAAGTATGGTGGGTCTGACACACCGGTGTCAATGTGTTCTTTTTTCCATTTCCAGGAGTGTATATTGTGAGAAGCAATGGTCCCATAACACTCCCCTGTGGCACGCCAGAGGTTACTTTAACGTCTGTAGACGTCTCTCCATTGATAACAACATGCTGTGTTCTGTTTGCTAAAAACTCTTCAATCCAGCCACACAGCTGGTCTGATATTCCGTAGGCTCTTACTTTGTTTATCAGGCGACTGTGCGGAACTGTATCGAACGCCTTCCGGAAGTCAAGAAAAATAGCATCTACCTGGGAGCCTGTATCTAATATTTTCTGGGTCTCATGAACAAATAACGCGAGTTTCCGCTGTTTCCGGAATCCATGTTGATTCCTACATAGTAGATTCTGGGTTTCCAAAAACGACATGATACTCGAGCAAAAAACATGTTCTAAAATTCTACAACAGATCGACGTCACAGATATAGGTCTATAGTTTTGCGCATCTGCTCGACGACCCTTCTTGAAGACTGGGACTACCTGTGCTCTTTTCCAATCATTTGGAACCCTCCGTTCCTCTAGAGACTTGCGGTATACGGCTGTTAGAAGGGGGGCAAGTTTTTTCGCGTACTCTGTGTAGAATCGAATTGGTATCCCGTCAGGTCCAGTGGACTTTCCTCTGTTGAGTGATTCCAGTTGCTTTTCTATTCCTTGGACACTTATTTCGATGTCAGCCATTTTTTCGTTTGTGCGAGGATTTAGAGAAGGAACTGCAGTGCGATCTTCCTCTGTGAAACAGCTTTGGAAAAAGGTGTTTAGTATTTCAGCTTTACGCGTGTCATCCTCTGTTTCAATGCCATCATCATCCCGGAGTGTCTGGATATGCTGTTTCGAGCCACTTACTGATTTAACGTGAGACCAGAACTTCCTAGGATTTTCTGTCAAGTCGGTACATAGAATTTTACTTTCGAATTCACTGAACGCTTCTCGCATAGCCCTCCTTACGCTAACTTTGACATCGCTTAGCTTCTGTTTGTCTGAGAGGTTTTGGCTGCGTTTAAACTTGGAGTGAAGCTCTCTTTGCTTTCGCAGTAGTTTCCTAACTTCGTTGTTGTACCACGGTGGGTTTTTCCCGTCCCTCACAGTTTTACTCGGCACGTGCCTGTCTAAAACGCATTTTACGATTGCATTGAACTTTTTCCATAAACACTCAACATTGTCAGTGCCGGAACAGAAATTTTCGTTTTGATCTGTTAGGTAGTCTGAAATCTGCCTTCTATTACTCTTGCTAAACAGATAAACCTTCCTCCCTTTTTTTATATTCCTATTAACGTCCATATTCAGGGATGCTGAAACGGCCTTATGATCACTGATTCCCTGTTCTGCACTTACAGAGTCGAAAAGTTCGGGTCTGTTTGTTATCAGTAGGTCCAAGATGTTATCTCCACGAGTCGGTTCTCTGTTTAATTGCTCGAGGTAATTTTCGGATAGTGCACTCAGTATAATGTCACTCGATGCTCTGTCCCTACCACCCGTCCTAAACATCTGAGTGTCCCAGTCTATATCTGGTAAATTGAAATCTCCACCTAAGACTATAACATGCTGAGGAAATTTATGTGAAATATATTCCAAATTTTCTCTCAGTTGTTCTGCCACTAACGCTGCTGAGTCGGGAGGTCGGTAAAAGGAGCCAATTATGAACCTAGCTCGGTTGTTGAGTGTAACCTCCACCCATAATAATTCACAGGAACTATCCACTTCTACTTCACTACAGGATAAACTACTACTAACAGCGACGAACACTCCACCACCGGTTGCATGCAATCTATCCTTCCTAAACACCGTCTGTACCTCTGTAAAAATTTCGGCAGAATTTATCTCTGGCTTAAGCCAGCTTTCTGTACCTATAACGATTTCAGCTTCGGTGCTTTCTATCAGCGCTTGAAGTTCCGGTACTTTACCAACGCAGCTTCGACAGTTGACAATTACAATACCGATTGCTGCTTGGTCCCCGCATGCCCTGACTTTGCCCCGCACCCGTTGAGGCTGTTGCCCTTTCTGTACTTGCCCAAGGCCATCTAACCTAAAAAACCGCCCAGCCCACGCCACACAACCCCTGCTACCCGTGTAGCCGCTTGTTGCGTGTAGTGGACTCCTGACCTATCCAGCGGAACCCGAAACCCCACCACCCTATGGCGCAAGTCGAGGAATCTGCAGCCCACATGGCCGCAGAACCGTCTCAGCCTCTGATTCAGACCCTCCACTCGGCTCTGTTCACTGTAATAAGTTTAGTGTCTGTGTTTTGCGACCGCATCGCAAAACCGTGTGATTCCTAGACAGGAAAACACCTCTGATATATTCTATACAACACTAGTGATGGCACGTGCGTCACATGACAGGAATATGTTGTTGACCCACCTAACTTGTACACTTGGCGAATGGGTAAAAAGATTCTTCTACCTTGCGCGATTTAGGTTTTCTTGTGGATGTGATAATCACTCCCAAAAAAGTGATGAAAACATAAGAGTTTGTCATGTAATGTCTCTTGCAGCGGTCTCTCCGCGATATTTTCAGAAATTTTATAAATTATATAACTCAGTACATATCTCGAAATATCTCTTCTTATCTTACCGATTATCAATGCAAAGTAGTTTCAAGCCCAATTATTCCTTGGAGCGTCCATTTACTCCATGGAATAGCTTCTCTGCTATCTATGTTTTCTCTTATGAAAAGAAAGAGGACTTCTTGCCGATTAGTCGTGAAAGGAGGATGTATATGTATGTATTGTTGGGCTACTCGCCATCTTGATGAGATTCTGTATGAGAAGGAATTTAATACATGAACTAAACTAAAGTAAGTGTGTTCGCGTATTATTTAACTGTTTATTATTGACAGTGTCTGCTTACTACACTGTGTTGCACGGGATCAGTGGGGAACGTCTGATTTACACTGGACAAACCTGCCGTTTTGTATGCTCAAGATATCCAGTTATTTCAAATAAATAGGCTAACACGGTCTTACCAGCAGATCTCCGGTCTTCCCCATGTGATCACCGAAAGTTAATAATTATTACAAATGTTTCCAGGAGATCCAATCACAATTTTCGTCGCACCGAGACTTCGAAATTGCTTCACTGCCTTATGGAATTTAAGTTAAGCTCAATTTAATCAGGATAGAACAGTATTGAACTGTGTGAATGTGATAAGCTTGTTTTGTCAATGAAAATTCCCTTAATATACGCATGTTTTTACTATCCTGATCAGTGAAGCTAAATCAGGCCGGTGTGAGAGAGGTTTTTTAAATTTTAAAAAATATTAAATTTGGCGACCGTGACAGGACACATTTTTGAGCATTACTTAAACATTGTGTGAATTTTATGTTGCATGTGCACGAGAGAAAAGAAGACGAGGCCTGTTCCAGAAGTCACAATTTCGCCACAACCTACGAGAACGTCGTTCAGGCCAGACAATATACAATTAAATTTTTGTAGATAGAAATTTAGAATAAGTATTTAAATGTCTATCGGTTTAAATCAGATTCATTAAGTGAATGTTGAGTTGAACTTTAGACAGGAAGTGTTTATTATAAGTGAGTATTATGCAAAATTTAGGTCAGTGACATTATTAACTCAGATGCGAGTGACTTTATATATTTGTTGTTCGGTGTATTAATGGTTCTTACTAGGGCGGCTTATAAAATGGCAATGCAACAGCAGAGCGCATCACAACAGCCCTCAGCTGTTTCTGAGGTTAGTGAAACATTAGACGCTAGCTTAACTGAAGTAGTGCCTAGAGGCAGCATTAGTCAGGCCCCACAACAAAGCTTAAGTGTTTCGATGTCATCTGAGCAGGACGTAATAAACCCATTGACTGTAATCATGCAGTAGTTAACACTGTTAGCCAAAATTGTAACAGACTTAACTAAAGCGCAAATAGAGACTAAAAGGGAATTGAATGAACAATTAGCAGCCAATCAAGTGAAAGTCCAGGAGCAATTAGAAGCTAATCAAGCGGAATTAAATAATAAATTAGTAGAGAGTTTTGAGAAACTTGATGATAAATTAAATAAAACTGCGGAAGAATTGAAAATTCAGAATGAAAAGGCAGAATTAAAATTAGCTGCTCAAATTGAGCAAGTCACTCAGCAGTGTAATGAAAATGCGAAGAAGTTACGCCTAGAGCTAACTGAGTATGTTGCTACTAAGCTTGATACTATTAAAGAACAGGTCGAGTCAATCCCACAGATAGTTCAAGCACAAGAACAGATGCAATGTTCTATGGCGGTAATTCCGGTATTAATTGAAGTTCAAGATGAATTAAAGCAACAAGTAAATGAGATGTCAGCAGATATGCAGGATTTGAGACAATCACAAGACAAGATCCCGAAGGACATCCAAAATTTGGATAAATCCATAAATAACATAAAGGAGAGACAAGACAAGGTTGATCATAAGGTAAACATTCTCGCGGAAAATTCTCGCAGTTAAGTTTAGAAAGGCAAAGGATTTCTTCAGACAATATTGAACATACGGTCAGAGCAGCTATAAAGTTCTGAAGCAAATTTATTTAATAAAGGTTTGCGAGAAGCCAAAGAGCAACTAGGCGAAGAACATAAACAATGGAAAGAAAATATTGAGAGCTATACAATCTATGACCGAAAGTTCTGAAGCAAATTTATTTAATAAAGGTTTTCGAGAAGCCAAAGAGCAACTAGGCGAAGAACATAAACAATGGAAAGAAAACATTGAGAGATCTTTAAATCTATCTCGAGAAGATTTGTGTTCCACGCAAGGAAATAAACCCATAACAAGATCTATCAATGAAGCTACATTATTTACCTGACCAAGTACAGACAGGGACATTAATGCACACGTTCGTTTTTGCAATCAACATCAATCACAACACTATGAGGGTAGTCATAATGCCTGTAATTGTAAAAGCAATACTGAGGAAAAAAATGCTGAAACAACGTCAATTCCAGATCTACAACCCAGACAAGAAAAATGTTCATCCCGTAGTGTTTATAAGAAGTTTTAGGGGAGTATTGCCAAAAACTTTGAGTGAGTGGCAAAAGGTTAGTTTCGTGACCGGTTATATTCAGGGGTCAGGAGCTATATGGGCATCTGATATGATATCAACTTGGGACACGTATGAAGATTTTGAACGAGCATTTTTATCCAAATACTGGTCTGAAGGAGTAGAAGAACGTTTAAGGCAGGAGGTATTATACCCGGAACCTTTTTCCTTTTCACGTGGGTCTTTAAAGAAATACTTTGATAAATATATAAACAAATCGCGGTATTGGAATAAGCCTATGCCTCTACAAGACGTGATTGGCATATTAAAATCTCGACTTCCGGCCAGCATCAGAAATAGAATGCTGTATATTAATGAGCATGACCTTGACTCTTTCATGACTACGCTTGACATTATAGATATGATTGAGGAAGATGAACATCGGCCAAAACAACCGGTTATGCAGAGGAGAGCGATTGAGGCGCCAAACGCAAACTGGAACGGAAACGGATTTAATAATTATTATACTAGGAATAGTCAGAGATTCAACGGAAACAATTACAACGGAAATGGAAATTTCAATAACAGTGCTGCGAGGGGCAGATTCAGAGACAATCGAACAGGTCGCAGATACAACCCAATGTTTGGAAATGCAAGAGATTATCAGAACCAGCAGTCTTCAAATAATAATAATGCGTACAGAAATTCTGACCCTAGATTTGAAGCAAATAACACAACCAGTCATCAACAACAACCAGTCATAACAGAAGTAGCAGATGATTCAAGAGGAAATAATAATCGACATTTAAACTGAAGAGGGCCGCTTTATGCTCCGTAAAGTCGGCCGGGGAATACAAAAGGGGCAAACCTGTTTTAAACGAAATTAATTCCGTGGCAATGTTGAGATATAATGAAGGCGAATTAATGACAGATGAACTGACGAGAGACTTAGAGGGCTGTGTAGTCGAAGATAAAAGGGTTCCTGTGTCTGAGATCATCACAGAATTGGGAGGAATTTTAACCAATGTTGTATTGGACACAGCTTCATCTACAGACGTAGTATCCGGAACTTTGTTTCGCAGAATTAGTAAAATTAAGAAAATCCCTGTTCTACCAGTACAAAATTGCCGAGTTATAGGTGCAGTGGGAGCAAAATCCCGGAACGTCAAGATACAAACGCTTATAGAGATAAAATTGGGAAATGTAGCTAAACAATGCACATTCCTTGTAGTGGAAAAGTTGTTAGTAGATTGTATTCTTGGCATTGGAACTTTGCAAGCCTGCAATTGCAAGTTGGACTTGGTAGAAGGAAAGGTGCAATTTAAAATCGAAGATCAATTTGTTACACTGATCTTACTGAGAAAGGAGGCAGTGTATGAGCGATATTTCCGTGGTGCTGCTGTGCAGTTGATTTGTGCTGAAAATAATAATATGTACCGACTACCGATCAAGTCAATTCAAGAAGAGGATTTCAGAAAAACAGTCGAACAGAAGATTGCTGAGTTAGATTGCATAACGGATAGTCAGAGGGAACAATTATTCAATATATGAACAGAATATGAGTCAGTTTTCGATGAAAAGCCCGGAATTATTAGAGGATATGTTTTTACATTACAGATTAAGCCCCATAAGACATTTTGCCGCACACACTATCCCATTCCCTGGCGATTAAAACAACCAGTTCAGGAAGAGATACAAAAAATGTTAAACTGGAATCCTATTGAACCGTCGAACAGCCCATATTGTTCTCCGTTGCTTGTTGTACCAAAGCCAGGAGGAAAAGTTCGATTGGTATTAGATATGCAAGGGAAATTAACAAAATTATAGGACCTGTGCGCACACATCCGGAGAACATCGATGAGTTAATACAGACATTTCAAGATGTATCCTATTTAACCAGTATTGGTTTGAGAAGTTCGTTCTGGCAAGTCCAGTTAGACAAGGACTCAAGAAAATATACTGCTTTTATATATGGAGGGAGAAGCTATCAGTTCAAGGTCGTTCCGTTTGGTCTCAATATCAGCTCTGGAGTTTTTATTTCTGCGTTGGACTATGCCCTAGGACCAGAACTACGTAGTCGAATAACAATTTTTGTGGACGATCTATTAATTGCCTCTAAAACTTGGGAGGAACATGTACAACTTATTAGGAGGATTTTTGTTGTGTTCAAACAAACTGGTATAACGGCAAATCTAAAAAAATCCCAATTTTCTCTACAGAGAATTAAATTCTTAGGACATATGAATAATGCAAAAGGCATTCTTCCAACAGAAGCGAAGATTAGTGCGACAAAAAATTTTCCAACTCCAAGAAACAGAAGACAACTGAAAGGCTTTATAGGCTTGGCTTCATTTTTTCGTCGATTTATTAAAACTCACGCAATGAACTCTGAAGCACTAAACAGGCTCCCGAGGAAAGATGTACTATGGCAATGGTCTAATGATTGTGAAAAGGCTTTTTGTGAAATTAAGGATCAACTGATAAATGCTCCGTTATTATACCACCCTGTATTGAATGTCGGATTCTGTTTAGCCACTGATTCATCAGATGTGGGATTAGGATCTTGTTTATTTCAAATTAGGTACATCGATGGTGTAAAAACCTTTTGTCCAATTGCATTTGCTAGCAGAGTTTTATCCACCTGTGAAAGAGCATATACCACTACGCAATTGGAAGCTTTAGCAGTTATTTGGCCTTTGAAAAGGTTTAATTATTATGTATATGGCTCAAGGATAGCCGTTTATTGTGACCACCAATCACTAGCCTTTTTTCAAACTTGTAAGTTGCTGCATCCTCGCTTGTCAAGGTGGACGCTGGCGCTGCAAGAATATCAGTTTCAAATTATTCATGTAGCCGGAAAAGAAAATATTATAGCTGACGCGTTGTCAAGATCTCCAGAAGGAATAACACCTGAACTGGATGTAAATAATAAGGCAGAATTTCCAGTGCTTCTTCTTCAAGAAAATAATTACAAGTTATATTATACTCATTTATGTAAGACAATGGCTCAGCTTCAGAAGAAGGATCGACGATGGAATGCTATAATACGACAATTCAATCAACAAAATCCTATGGTCAATTTGGAATACTACCGGCTTGTGAATAATATTTTATTTTTTAAATCTGGGAAGGCTGAGAATCCAAAGTGGTGTGTCTGCATACCCGAAGAATACGAAGAACGATTAATTTGGTTTACACATTTGACCTGGGGTCATGTTGGTGTTGTAAAGTGTGCTAATAAGTTTAGATATTATTGTTACTTCCCAAATATAAGGCGAAAAGTGCACAAAGTCATACAGAAATGTATTCTCTGTCAAAAGGCTAAGCCGGACAACAAGGGAAATAAAATTGCGCTTCACTCAATAATACCTGAAGCACCAAGATCACTTATATCATGTGATATTTGTGGACCACTTCCTAGAGCCAGAGGTGGTGTTAAGTACATTATTGGATTCTGTGATGTGTTTACAAAATATGTTAAACTATATCCTATAAAATCAGCAACTGCAAGAGCTGCCGCAGTGAAGTTTGTAAATGACTACATTCCTCATGCAGGGATTCCAAAATCTATAATCTCCGACAATGCGAAGATATTTACTGGATATTTATGGAGAAAATTAGTATCACAACTAGGAATAAAACAGATATTTACATCTTGCTATCATCCACAAGGGAATTTAATTGAACGGGTTTTTCGAGAACTAAACAGATTCATGAGAACGTACTGTCATGATAAACAAACTACCTGGATAAACTATTTGACCGAGTTTGAGCAGATTTATAATAATTTACCTCATAGTTCTACAAACTTTACCCCGAATGAACTGATGTTCAGAGATAACGAAAGAAACTTTTGGGTAGATAACTTGCCTAAACTCGAGGACACCAAAATGTCATGGGAAGAAAAAATTCGCAAAGCTCTCATTAATATTACGGAGAAAGCAAGACAGCGAAAGGAAATCCATGACAGAAACATCAAACGGATTCAGACTTTCAATATCGGACAAAAAATTCTTTTAAGAAGACACATCAAGTCATCAAGGTTGAAGAAGACCATCAGAAAATGGAATCTAATTTATACAGGTCCATATATAATAGTTGATATACCGAATCCTGGTGCGTATTTATTAGCATATCCGGATTCTGGAAGAATAAAAGGATTATTTCCCCATGTAGACCTAAAGAGGTACTTTTAAGGAAAGTGTTTCAAATTAAATGAAAAGTCTGTATGAAGTATTTGGGTGTTAAAAATGAAGTGCGAAGGACAGTATGCCTCAGCTACTGTGATAGGTTAAATGACAGAATGCCAAGCATCTGTGATAGTTTAATGAACAGTAAGCGATTGCTTCTGTGATAGTATAGGAATATTTAGAAAAGTAAGTGGAACTGTAGCTATTGCTGCTGTGAAGACTTACGGATTATCTGGCTACACGATGATCACCAAAGAAGCTTGTGCGTGTGAAATGATATACATTCAGGGAGTGTTAATCTCCAGTGAGAATAAGTTTACTGAAACTATATGATCGAATACGGCGCTTGCGTGTGAAGTTAGTGTTTGTAAACTGACAGTCCACAGGAGAACAAATGAACCGCGTTAGGAAATTGGAATCGATTGCTACTGTCCGCAGATATAAAGACTCGCTGGTTTTTTTTGGCGCGAGCTAAATTCTGTTCAAGAGAATTTAATTAACCAGCTTAGTGTGTGTTTATAAAATTAGAGTTAATAAGAAAGTTCTTCATTGAATTTGTAATAATGTGTCATTTTCCAGTTGGATTTGTTTATTGTTATATTGCATTCGTATATGTTCATGAGACAATGCGGCATTTGGAGTATAAAAGAGAAAAATTTGATTGTAAATAAATACTAATTAAGATTAATTTCAGCTGGAATGGTCATGCAGCAAGACTTAATTAAACGTTCTCTTTCAGCAAAATTTCATTTTAATCATGTATGAGTAAGATATAATTTTTTTTTGGAAATTGTCTCAAATAATAAAGTTTTTAATATTCTGACATGCTATCCACATTCGTACTTGAAACCAAATTAGGAAAGATTCAGATCTACTTCCACCTGGAAAAGCCAAGAAAAAAATTAAATAAATAAATAATTAAAACCCGGATTAGAACCTTTCGGCTTACTCAAGAAGATGAATGAAATTATCCATGTTTTCAAAAATTGTTTTCCGATCTGGAGTTGTGATATTGTGCAACTACAGTATCGATTAAGACACCTAGGTGTGGAAAGTATAAGACGAATGGATTTTCCCATTCCTCAGATGGAAGATTGGATGGATCAGGTCCATATTTGAGTTCAAAAATGAATATGGAGAAATTCGACTAACCCTTCTCTTCCAGGAATCGTTAATAGTTGACCATTCCTTAGACGAATTTCGATTGTTTCATGCCACAATCCTGAGTACCTGTTCCTGAGGTTCCTTCTGGTCTCTCAAATCCGTTACGTCTCCTGTCCGGTACGCCAATGCGACGCCTGTCCTCCGTGCCGTGTCGCATGTTCCTGTTCGATCAGTTTCACCGCAGTTCAGCAAGACATCGATGAAGAAAATTTTTCAGAAGATTGTAAAAAATTTGCATGTGTAAAGATTTTTTTTTTTTTTTTGCTATGAGGCAGATTTTATCTTTCCTATGAATTCTAGAATATCTCTCAAATTTCGAAATTATTCTGTCTTTCCTATCATCTGTGATACCTAGTTGGGGTCTAAGCCTCCAGGTTTTCCGGGGTTTCCCTGTGAAGGCCAGTTCCTGAATAGGTAGACCTGATTAACAACTATATAAGTCCATCTTCCCTGGTTGTGTACGTGGGATGCGGGTATGCCCCAGTACACGTGAAAGCAACAACTAGGTATCTAGGTAACGAAGATACCAAATCTCTTTCAATTCTTGTAATCAAAAAAAAAAAAAAATCTTACTAACTTCTTAAAATTTATAGGAACGTATGTTCCACAAATTCTAACGAGTTAGCTAAGCCAATAGTTAGCTCGCAAAGTGGATACATATCAACTTTGCTCGCTGCGAGGGGCGATGTAATGTCTCTTGCAGCGGTCTCTCCGCGATATTTTCAGAAATTTTATAAATTATATAACTCAGTACATATCTCGAAATATCTCTTCTTATCTTACCGATTATCAATGCAAAGTAGTTTCAAGCCCAATTATTCCTTGGAGCGTCCATTTACTCCATGGAATAGCTTCTCTGCTATGTTTTCTCTTATGAAAAGAAAGAGGACTTCTTGCCGATTAGTCGTGAAAGGAGGATGTATATGTATGTATTGTTGGGCTACTCGCCATCTTGATGAGATTCTGTATGAGAAGGAATTTAATACATGAACTAAACTAAAGTAAGTGTGTTCGCGTATTATTTAACTGTTTATTATTGACAGTGTCTGCTTACTACACTGTGTTGCACGGGATCAGTGGGGAACGTCTGATTTACACTGGACAAACCTGCCGTTTTGTATGCTCAAGATATCCAGTTATTTCAAATAAATAGGCTAACACGGTCTTACCAGCAGATCTCCGGTCTTCCCCATGTGATCACCGAAAGTTAATAATTATTACAAATGTTTCCAGGAGATCCAATCACAATTTTCGTCGCACCGAGACTTCGAAATTGCTTCACTGCCTTATGGAATTTAAGTTAAGCTCAATTTAATCAGGATAGAACAGTATTGAACTGTGTGAATGTGATAAGCCTGCTTTGTCAATGAAAATTCCCTTAATATACGCATGTTTTTACTATCCTGATCAGTGAAGCTAAATCAGGCCGGTGTGAGAGGTTTTTTAAATTTTAAAAAATATTAAAGTCACATAAACTGCAACAAATGAATGCAACAGTTTCACAGTCGCACAGTTTTCCCTGTCATCTGTCAAAACATATGTTTTTAACGTTTTCAAATTTTTCCGTGTTTAGACCGTCAAATCCTGCATATGTCCAAGCAAATCTGAACATGTCCTGGAATTTTGGAGAGCGAAGTTGATTATGTGTGAGTGCCTGAACTTTGATAATTGATACACGATCACGTAAACAATACTGCTCTGTGTACCTATGCAGCTTCGCAAAATAATTGTCTGAAAAAAAAACTTTTCACTCGAGGGAAGACTTGAACCAAGGACCTCTCGTTCCGCAGCTGCTCACGCTAACTACGAGACAACGGCTCTCTTGGGCTGACATTACCCTTACTCAATTTATACATTTTGCTTATCTTTTTCATAGTTCCATACAACTTCTTCCTGTTTTCTCGAGTGATCTGTGTTCGGTTTTTCAAGGCCTATCCACTGTGCCAACCTATAACTAAATCTGAGGGGGTTGCGATGAGGAGGTTCCCTTGTGAGAGGGAAGACCATCGTGTTCGGCTTATGGCTCTGGCGCATTGTACTGCATCTGCAGCAGCAATTTGTGCCGCAGGTGGCACCACAGTGACACAACGAACTGTCAAAAATCGGTTACTTCAAGGACAGCTCCGAGCCAGATGTCCTGTAGTGTGGATTCCACTGGCCCCAACCCCCGCCATTTGCGAGTTCAGTGGTGTGAAGCGAGAGCTCATTGGAGAACAGTAAGGCGATCTGTTGTGTTTTCTGATGACAGCTGATCCTGCCTAGATGTCAGTGACGGCCGTATGTTTGTTAGAAGGAGGTCAGTTGTGGGCCTGCAAACAAACTGTCTTCTTACTAGACACACTGTACCTACAGCTCGAGTTTTGGTCTGAGATGCGATTTCGTATGACAGCAGGAACACTCTCGTGGTTGTCCCGAGCTCCCTGACTGCAAAGCTGTACGTCAATCTGGTGTTGTGCTGCCATATATGAACAGCATTCCTGAGGGTGTTTTCCAACACAATAATGCTCGACCACCTACCGCTGTAGTAACCCAACATGCACTACAAAGTAGCGACATGTTGCCTTGGCCTGTTGATCGCCAGATCTGTCTCCAATAGAGCACATGTGGGACATAATCTGACGACAATTCGAGCATCGTCACAACTAGCATAAACCGTCCCTCTGTTGACCGACCAAGCTTAACAGGCATGGAATTCCATCACACGAACTGACATCTGGCACCTGTGCGACACAACACATGCACGTTCGCATGCTTGCATTCAACATTCTACTGGTTACACCAGTTATTGATATACCAGCATTTCACATTTGCAAAGGCTTATCTTGCACTTACATTAACCTACGGTCTTGCAATTTTACCCGATTATCTTTTGGTGCTGTGAGTTTTCTTCTCTGTGTGTGTGTGTGTGTGTGTGTGTGTGTGTGTGTGTGTGTGTGTGTGTGTGTGTGTGTGTGTGTGTGTGTGTGTGGGTGGGTGGGTGGGTGGGTGTGGGTGGGTGGGTGTGGGTGTGCGTATGTGTGCGTGTGGCGTGTCTCTTCATTTGGGCATATCTGAAAGAAAAGATACCCTGTTTGAACAACAGCTATATAACTAATTGTTCAAAGCTTTCAGAAATGTTAGCCACTTTTGTGCATCAAAATGAATCAGTCTAATAGGTGAAAATTTGTGCCAGACCACTTAACACAAGCAGTCACCTTAGCCACCTCAGCCATCCAAGCATGCCTCTGCTCTGACTCAAATTCCCAGCCTGTTACACACTGCGTATGTAGTGTCACCTAGCCATGAACTTCTTACTCACCGATCCATGATTCCCATAAGAGATCAGGCACAGTGTGCTTCTGTACTGAAAGAAAGGGTCTTTGGACGTCTTCACCTTGCTGATATACATACATATGTGGTGTCTGTTCTTCCAGACATGTTCAAAAAGACCTTGTTTGACCATGCATAATCTCTTAAATCAGTGATGCTGTATTCTTGCCAAACTGAACCCCTTTTTCGTCAGATGTTGAAACTTTACATCATCAGGATGGGCAGCTCTGGTGATATATAGTCCTCCTTACATAATGTCTCAGCAAGTTTCTGAAGAGGCATGTGCATGAAGTGAATCAAATCCAAGGATTGGAGCGATATTCTTGGTGTTATTCTCTTGGAAAAAAAGGACTGTTCAAAGGTACCAGGAGTGACACCGAGTATATCATCCTCCAAATCGAAGCGCTGAACGAGAAAGTGAGCACCATATCCATTCAAATTGTGAAAAAAGACAAGTAGGTGCCATGGCAGATGGTACTTCAAGTTCCATCTATTCTGGTCTGCATTGCGTTACTTCCTCTTTAGATGACAATGGTCTCTACATAGAGGTTCCACTTCAGCATCCAATGGTAGCCCACAAATATTACACTCAATTGCCTGTTCATACGTCGTTCTCCTGTGATTCGGTCATGATCAAAGTGCCAAGATCATGGTAGCCCACATTTGAGTTATCAGTGAGGACTTGTGAGATCCTGTCCCCATAAGCGTCTGCAACCACAGCAGTCCAGTGTGTCTGCCGGGCTTGTTTGGTGATCAATAATAGAAAGGGCAGGGGTAGTGCTGCTGCTGCTGCTAGCCCCAGAGTGATGTTGAAGAGATGTTCAATACCATGAAGGTCGATGATGATAGCAAGATGATCCAAGGCATAGCTGCAATGGCAAAGACGCTGGTATCATCAACAATGTCCGCCCCCGGTAGCTGAGTGGTCAGCGCGACAGAATGTCAATCCTAAGGGCCCAGGTTCGATTCCCCGCTGGGTCAGAGATTTTCTCCGCTCAGGGACTGGGTTTTGTGTTGTCCTAATCATCACCATTTCATCCCCATCGACGCGCAAGTCGCCGAAGTGGCGCCAAATCAAAAGATTTGCACCCGTTAGTCACACGACATTTACATTTTTTATCATCAACAATATCACAATGATGATGATGGAGGATTCGGCTGCGGTGATGGTGTTTGTAGATGCGATGAGTACATCATAGGCAAACTGGTCTGTATGTAAGCGTAATGTAAGCAGTCTCTTCAGTGATCTGTTGCATTTTCTAAGTGCTCGTAGGGACATTGTTATCACAAATTTCATCAGTTTCCCATGCAAGATTTTCGAGCTCAGCAAGCACCACTCTTGGAAAATTATCCCCAATGTAGGATGTGAATTTGTTGCGACTAGAGTCATACAAGCATACAGTTTGATATGATACCATGTACAGTATGTGTCATCGTGTGAATGTAGTATGGAAGGCAGAAGGGTTGCCCCCTCAATTCACCACACAAAACATAGGAGACACTCGAAGTTTGTGTATCCCACAAACGGACATCACTCCAGATGGGACACTCTGAAACCTTACGAACTTTTTATGCATTTCCACACATACTGGTTCCTGGCTCAAGCAGTCAATGAGGTGCCTTTCATGAACGCTCCCATGGTATATGAGTTGAGGCGTCTATAGCAAAATGATGTCTATATTCTTGTTTCCTTAGCTGCGCCGAAAAGAACCAGGACACGCTTTTCACTTATATGTAGTGTTACTTCTGGTCCTCAGAGAACAACAACAAACCAACATGTTTTGGTCTAAATTACTTTTTGCTTAACTTCTTTGTTCAACACAGTGTGCTCATGGTCGTCTCCTGGCTTATCATCCAGGATGTATACATAAATTGAACAATAAGGGTCCAGTATCTCGAATTTTCGTAGGTCCTGGGGTTGTATAAGGAATTACATGCCTTGAAAATTGCATTGCTCTGCTCAGGATGACCCCATAATTTCTAAAGCTTGCCAGAACAGACATGCAAAGCAAAATATATCTGTCTCGTCTAAATCCTGGACTTTAATGCTTGCCTGTTTAGTAGCAATATCTTTCAGAAGTGAATCATAGACAGGCAAGTATATATCGAAGTAGAGTACATGGCTGAATACCTTACCAGACCCTCTTTCCTACAGGTTGCAAAATGTCTGAGTATGGCAACTCGACAAAAGTTCCGAAACACTCTGCAACCAAATTGCCCTGTGACATCACAACAGTTCTCCCTAAAATTTGGACGATACCCTTCTGCTTGTCAGAATCACTGTCCTCTTTCAGGTTTGGGTGAGTGCGCAGTATAGGGCTTTCTTACAGTTAATGGAAGCATACTGTGGGTTGTTGACAATTTTGGGGAGCATCCTTTCCAAAACTCCTTGTTAGGCATTGAGAGAAGTGGGAGGATCTTGGTAGTCTGCATTTGAGTTATCAGAGAGGACTTGTGAGATCCTGTCCCCCAAATCGTCTGCAACCACAGCAGTCCAGTGTGTCTGCAAGACTTATTTGGTGATCCATAACAGAAAGGGCAGGGGTAGTGCTGCTGATGCTACTGCTAGCCCCAGAGTGATGTTGAAGAGATGTTCAATACCATGAACGTCGATGATGATAGCAAGATGATCCAGGGCATAGCTGCAGTCGCAAACAAGCTGGTGTCATCAGCAATACCACATTGATGATGATATTGGATTGGGCTCTGGCGATTGTGTTTGTAGATGCAGTGCGTACATCAAAGACAAACTGGGCAGTATATAAGCGTAATGTAATCAGTCTTTTTAATGACCTGTCGCATTTTCTAGGTGTTCTGCCAATAACTCGCAGTCTTATTTGCTTTCCCCACAGCATTATGTACACTGACCGAAAAAAAAAATTAGTACACCCTTTTAGAAGTCTCCAATTCACTCAAGATCTATTGTTGCAACAGTGATTAGGAATACATGAAATGATTACATTTTCAGGGGGTAGGACGTCAAACGGGCCGACTTAGAACAGGACAGGCACAAAATGACATTTTAAATTCTACTGTCTATACTTTTGCACAGCATACAAATCATACTTACAGGTGTATGAAACTCTATAATTTATTTAATTTATGAAAAATGAATGAGCTGTTACATTTTAAACTTCATGTTTAGATAAAACTAAAACTTTATAGTTAATTATATCAATTTTTACCACAATTTTTACTACATCCGGAAAATTCTAGAGTTCCATATACCTGTAGGCATGATTTGTATGCTGTGCAAAATTCATCGAAGAATCTCTCTTACTTATGAATAAAAGTCCACGTACAGCAGCAAATGCAGCCAATAGTAAGTAAAAAAAGATGAAATTTCACATGTAAAAAAAATTATTTTGTTGTTTTTGAACTTCCACTGCTATGAGTGTGAATCCTGAATCCTTCCTGGTCATGCTGACAAAGTCTTATGAATTTATTTGTAAATGACAAAACAACTCTCCGAAGAGACTCAAAAAAGGCCTTTATCAAGACCATCACTAGTGACAACTTCCTGCAATATTGAAGGCTTATCTGTAAATAAAGAAATTTTATTATCTGACATGTGCAAACGAAACAACTGTGATGTTTTAGTGTTACAAGAAACACACAGAGCACCCACTAGCCATAGACCAAAAATACAGGGCATGAAATTAGTTCTTGAGAGACCACACGAAAGGTACGGAAGTGCTATATTTGTGAAACCGAACTTAGACGTATGCTCCTGTGCTCTGACCTGCGAAGAAAATATAGAAATTTTAACTATTGAGCTACATTCATGTACTGTAACATCCGTGTACAAACCACCCAGTGCGAGGTTCAAATTTACGGAGCCTGGAAATTTCCATTCAAAAAACATTAAAGTTGTACTAGGAGATTTTAACTGTCACGGTCTCGCATGGGGTTATAAAGAGACAAATGACGATGGCGAAATGCTGGAGATCTGGGCAGACCAGGCTAAACTGAAATTGATACATGACCCAAAGTTGACTGCATCATTTAACAGCGGAAGATGGAAACGAGGATATAATCCAGATAACATCTTTGTCTCCGAAAAGGTATCCCTGCAAACTGTAAAGCAAATCGAGGACCCAATTCCAAGATCGCAACACAGAGCAATAACTTGCTGCATTACTGCAGTAATCAAATCAGATGTAATGCCCTTCAAGAGACGCTTCAGTTTCAAAAAAGCTCATTGGGAACTTTTCACAGAGGACCTTGATAAGGAGATCTTGGAAATTAAACCAGAGATATAATCGTATGAGACTTTTATAGACCTTGTCAAGAAAATCTCTCGACGGCGCATACCTAGAGGGTGCCGCACCCAGTATATCGCTGGACTCAATGGTAGCAGCAAGGATGCTCTGAAAAAGTATGAAGAACTGTACAATAAGGACCCCCTCTCAGAGGAAACGATCCAGGCAGGTGAGGTACTGATGTCTGGTATCTCCGAAGCGAGAAAGGAAAAGTGGTGTAACCTCCTAAAAGAGACGGACATGAAGCACAGCAGTAGGAAGGCATGTAAACTGGTCAAAAGTCTCAACAACGACCCAACAGAACCACAACCAAATTACAGTGAAGTTACACCTGATCAGATAGCTCACCAACTACTCATGAACGGAAAAACTAAAAGGAAGATCAGGAATAGCAAAATTAAAAGAAAATTGAACGAGGAGATAAGCTTCCTAGCTCGCCCGTTCTTCATTCAGGAGCTACAAGATGCCATCAACGATTTGAAAAACAATAAGGCCGCTGGCCTCGACGATCTGAGATCTGAGAAAATTAAACATTTTGGACCGGAAGTACAAGCATGGATCCTAGAGCTAATGAATAACTGTATCACAACAATGCAAATTCCTAAACTGTGGAGGAAAGCTCGGGTTATTGCGTTATTAAAACCAGGGAAAGACCCAGCTGAAGCTAAAAATTTCCGGCCTGTCTCACTGCTTTGTCATTTATTTAAAGTGCTGGAGCGAATGATCCTCAAACGCATAGCTGATAATGTGGACAAAGCCCTTATTAATGAACAAGCTGGATTTCGACCTGGAAAATCATGCTGTGGCCAAATCCTTAATCTCACACAGTACATCGAAGACGGCTATCAGAGAGGAGAAGTAACTGGGGTCGCATTCCTGGATCTCAGTGCGGCATATGACACAGTTAGCCATAAGTTGCTTACCCAGAAAGTGTATAATGTCACTAAGGACTACACCCTTTCTATGTTCGTGTAATGCATGCTACAGAACAGACGCTACTATGTAACCTTACAATCTAAAAACAGCCGATGGAGGACACAGAAAAATGGACTTGCACAGGGTAGTGTCTTGGCTCCAGTATTATTTAACATCTATACCAATGATCTTCCCATCAGCCACCAGACACGAATGTTCATATATGCTGATGATGCAGCAGTGGCCACTCAGGATAAAACCTTTGAACAAGTAGAGGAGAATCTCACAGGAGCCTTAACAGAACTTGCTACCTATGACGACGGCAATAATCTGAAACCAAACACTAGTAAATCTCAAGTATCCGCCTTCCATCTTAGGAACAAACAAGCCAAACGGAAACTCCGAGTCATGTGGCAAGGGGAAGAGCTGAAACATACAAACAGCCCAAAATACCTGGGAGTAACTGTTGTGTCGATTCCCTAAGGTCTCGACACAATGAGTGGCTAGGTGCACGCGAAACTAACGCAGACGGGCGTAAATTCTGAAACAGGAGACTGGATGAAAAACTATAAAGAAAAGAAGAGAGATTGTCATCTACTTAACTTTTAATGATGTTCTTCTTGTTGAAATACATCTCTTGCATAGTAGTAAGCAATTAGCAATGATACACATGGCGCCTTGATAGGTGGTAGCGATGGACTAGCTGAAGGCTATTTAATCTGTCTCTCGGCAATTGAGAGGAATACTTGGTAGGTCTAGTCGCAAGCTATGTCGTCCGTACAACTGGGGCGAGGTCAAGTCCGTGTCTTGTGACCTGCCCTGTGGTGGCGCTACGTTTACGAATACACAGTGGCGACACGCGGGTCCGACATGTACTACAGGACCGCGGCCGATTTAAGTTACCACCTAGCAAGTGTGGTGTCTAGCGGTGACACCACATTCCTCCCCCGCAAATCGGCGAACGGTCGTGAGATAAGGCTTCCGCCCGCCGTGGGGAGGACCCCATGTTGACGTATGCGATGAGGTGGGGAGCCTAACAACAGGCGAGGCTGTGCCACCCGCACCCGGCCATTCGGTCCGAGGGGAGCTAGGAAACGCCTGCAAACCTAGTCCAGGGTGCACGTCAACATGAGGTGTATGCGCACGTAATGAGACAGAAGGGTCGACCTCCATGTGGTCGGAGCACCCGACGGGCGAAGACGACATCGGGTCCGGAGCGGGCAAGAGGTCCATGGCGGAGGACGGCTGGTCACGGGAAGCAAGCGGCGGCGCGTGACCCAGGGAGGCGCGAGGCGGCTGCAGCGAAGCGTCCGCTGCTGGCGGCGCCGGCGGCGGCTGCGGCGGCGCGACGCCATGAGGCAAAATGGAAGGCATCGTCGGTAACACCTGGGGATGAGGCGAGCCAGTAGATGGGTCCCCAGGGCGCTGACCTGACGGCTCCGTCGCTGAAAGCAGACGGGGAGCGGCAGAACCCAGGCGACGACAGAGGCGCAGCTGATTGAGATGCCGACGCACCTCACCAGAGGCCCCCAAAACCAAATACATCGCGCGGCCGAGGCAGCGAAGAATGCGCCCTGCGAGCCAACGCTGTGAACCGCGATAGTTGCGATAATAGACAACGTCGCCAGGAGCAAAAGCAGGAGTCTGCCGCTGCACAGGAACCTGACGTGGCGGATGCAGCAAAGACATCAGAGTTCGATGAGGACGACCATGGAGCAACTCAGCCGGCGAGCGACCATCGCGGGGCTGAGAGCGAGATGAGGACAAAAAGAGCAACAAAGCGTCCTCCCGAGAATGCGACTCTTTCAACTTCAACATCTGCGACTTGAAAGTCCGGACCAATCGTTCAGCGGCACCGTTTGACTGAGGCGAAAACGGCGCGGATGTCAGATGTTGAATACCATTGGCCTGGCAGAATGACTGAAATTCTGCGGACAGGAATTGTGGGCCATTGTCGGAAACAATAGTCTGCGGAAGACCTTCAATGCAAAAGATAGCAGACAAGGCTTGGATTGTGGCAGAAGACGTCGTGGAAGACATCCGGACAACAAAAGGAAAATTACTGAAAGCATCGACCACAACCAACCATCGAGCATTCCAGAACGGACCAGCAAAATCGATGTGCAAGCGTTGCCAAGGGGAAGTGGCTTTCGGCCATGCAAAGAATTTCCGCGGCGGTGCGGATTGTTGTTCGGCACACGCCACGCAAGAGGAGCACATATTCGTAATCGCAGCATCGATTCCGAACCAAGTACAGTGCTGTCGAGCAAGTTGTTTCGTTCGCACTATACCCCAATGTCCTTGGTGAAGAAGCTTTAAGACAGAGGACCGTAACGAACGTGGGACTACGACTCGGGATTGATCATTATCGGAACGCAACAACAAAACACCACGTCGTACAAAAAGTCTCTCCTTGTGAGCAAAAAAACGGCGAACCAAAGGATCCTCGATCCGTGACTTTGACAAGGGCCATTGCGTAGCAACAAAACGCAAAACGGAAGCAAGGACAGGGTCAGCAGCTGTGGCAGTAGCTACACGACGAAAATCAATCGGAAACGATGCGACCACGTCATCGGCTTCCGAATCAATGAACATGCAAGCAAGTTCGGAAGAATCGAATGCTTTATCCTCAGCAACAGGCAAACGGGACAACGCATCAGCGTTTCCGTGCTTAGCAGTGGACCGATACAAGATATCGTAGCGGTACTGCGAGAGAAAAAGAGACCAGCGAATGAATTTCTGCGCTGTACGTGGAGGTACAGGCTTGTTCGGATGAAAAAGCGATGTCAAAGGCTTGTGGTCCGTGATTATGGTAAAGTGACGACCATACAAGAAATCGTGAAACTTGGTAACACCAAACACGAGAGCTAAAGCTTCTTTCTCTATTTGTGAATAATTTCTTTGCGCAGATGAGAGCAATTTGGACGCAAAGGCAATAGGGCGATCATGCGAGCCATCCTTGTGCGCAAGCACAGCACCGATCCCGAAATCCGATGCATCTACCATCAACAAAAGGGGTTTTCGGGGATCGAATGGCGTAAGGCAAGTATTTGAAAGTAACGCCGATTTCAACTGGCGAAAGGCGCGTTCGCATTCCGTCGTCCAGACGAACGGAACACCTTTACGGCGTAAGCGATGAAGCGGAGCTGAAATGGAAGAAGCATTGCGCACAAATCGGTGATAATAATTTACCTTACCCAGCACACTCTGTAGCTGTTTTAAGTTCTGCGGTGACGGCAAGTCCTGAATGGCACGAAGGTGCTCTGGACTCGGATGTATTCCTTGGGCATTTATGACATGCCCCAGGTACGGTAAGTCACGAGCAAAAAACACACATTTGTCCTTCCTCAAGCGAAGACCATTCTGACGCAATACCTGAAATAATGTTCGGAGATTTTGCAAATGTTCTGCTTCTGTCTTTCCTGAGATTACAATATCGTCCAGATAGTTTGCAGCCGTAGGGACCGACGCACAAATAGTTTGTAAATATTGCTGAAATAAAGCAGGGGCGGATGCACACCCGAATGGCAGTCTTTTGAAGCGATACAAGCCAAGATGCGTGTTTACCACCAAGACGCGCTGGGATTCGTCGTCCACAGGTATTTGCAAGTACGCATCTGCTAGGTCCAATTTTGAAAAATATTTTCCCGGGCACAGTTTGTCAAAAAGATCTTCCGGGCGGGGCAAAGGAAAAGTAGCAGTCACTAGTTGTGGATTCACAGTGGCCTTGAAGTCCACGCAAAGTCTCAGTTTTCCGGAAGGTTTTGGCAAAATGACTAAGGGTGAGGCCCAGAGAGAAGCCTGCACACGTTCAATTACACCTTGAGATTCTAATTCGGCTAATGTTTTTGCGACCTCATCACGCAATGCGTGGGGAACATTGCGCGCTCTGAAAAATTTTGGTTGCGCGTTGTCTTTCAGTTCCAAATGCGCTTCATAGTTCTTAGCGCAACCAAGGCCCGGTGCAAAAATGTCTGCAAATTCTTCACAAAGACTAGAAACACTGGCGGAAGGCACAGTCTGATTCACTGATAGGACCTGATTTACAATAGACAAATTAAACAATTGAAACAAATCTAAACCAAACAAGTTCACGGCACTAGAGGAACGAAGAACATAAAATGACACAAGTTTTGTCTGTCCCTTGTATGTGGCAAGAAGGCTGCACTGTCCTAACACAGGTATATGCTGTCCTGAGTAACTAGTTAACTTAACATTTGCGGCACGCAATGGCGCGGCGCCCAGTCGTTTGTACGTGTCGTGATTGAGCAATGAAACTGCAGCTCCGGTATCGAGCTGGAAGGGTATCACTTTTCCTGCAAAGTCTAAGTCCACAAAAAGTTTATTGTCTTGTTGACGACAAGAGCGACTGTCACTTGCAATTTTACGGGATGTCCGGCGACGTCGACGCACACGTTGGGTGGGACGAACACAGTCACTGTGAGCTAAAGTGTCACTGGACGGGTGGGAATGAACCACATGGATGTCCATGGGTGAAGGTCCACGAGCCTGATTGTCCTGGGTTCGATTCCGGCGCGAAGCAAAAGGCCTGGAATTATTGCGAGTGTCTGATCTAAGCTTTTTCTGGCAAACACTTTGTACATGTCCTTTCTTTTGACAGTAAAAGCAAATAGCTTGGCGTGACGGGCAATTTTCACGCGAATGTCTAGTTGCACACCGCGGGCAAGATTTCACTGCATTTGCTTGCTTACGCGGCGCACGTGGTTGCAAGCGAGGCGGCCGCTGCGAAGTCGGGCGAGAGGGCCGCTTAGCGTCCCGTGCAGCGGGCCCGGCGGGCCGATTAACGTGACACACTGCTGGCGAAGTTTCAAATGATGCCTGTGCAAAGTCAAGTGTGTCTTGCCTGTCCAATATGTCTATCACTTGTTGCAGGGAGGGATTAACTAGCTTCAAAATCTGTTCCCTTATGCGAACATCAGAAACGTTCTGTGCAATTGCATCACGCACCATAGTATCTGAATATGGGAGGCCACATTCACAGGCAAACGCGCAGTCTCTAGTAAGGCCTTGCAAAGTTGCTACCCACTCCCTGTTAGTCTGACCGGCGGTACGTTTTGTACGAAAAAACGTATACCGTTTTGCAACAACATTAACTGTTTCTTTGAAATAGGCATCTAAAGCCGACAAAATTTCCTCGTAGGACAGAGTTGCTACGTCGCGTCGGGGAAACAATTTCACTATCACACGGTAGGTAGACACACCGACACAAGAAAGCAAAAACGGCTGCCGCTCTTTACCTTGAATTCCATAAGCTGTGAGGTGGAACCGGAACTGATCGGCCCACTCAGTCCAGCTTTCGGTTGTGGCTTCAAAGGGCCTAAATGGCGGTGCGACAGCGTTGTGTGGCTGCGGTAGCGATGAAGCGGCTGCCGCCGCATCGGTTTGCAGCGCACGTTGACCCTGGACGAGCTGTCCAAGGGCTTCCAATAACGCCTGCGTCTGCTGATTCTGCAAGCGAAAAAATTCGGACAGTACATCTGGAGATTGCGGCGAAGCCATGACACAAGCAAATTAGAGCAAGTATAACACAAAGACTGCAACGTGGGCGCGGCACCACTCCTCGGCGCCAAAATATTGTTGTGTCGATTCCCTAAGGTCTCGACACAATGAGTGGCTAGGTGCACGCGAAACTAACGCAGACGGGCGTAAATTCTGAAACAGGAGACTGGATGAAAAACTATAAAGAAAAGAAGAGAGATTGTCATCTACTTAACTTTTAATGATGTTCTTCTTGTTGAAATACATCTCTTGCATAGTAGTAAGCAATTAGCAATGATACACATGGCGCCTTGATAGGTGGTAGCGATGGACTAGCTGAAGGCTATTTAATCTGTCTCTCGGCAATTGAGAGGAATACTTGGTAGGTCTAGTCGCAAGCTATGTCGTCCGTACAACTGGGGCGAGGTCAAGTCCGTGTCTTGTGACCTGCCCTGTGGTGGCGCTACGTTTACGAATACACAGTGGCGACACGCGGGTCCGACATGTACTACAGGACCGCGGCCGATTTAAGTTACCACCTAGCAAGTGTGGTGTCTAGCGGTGACACCACAGTAACACTGGACAGAGCACTTACTTTCAAGCAGCACTGTCACAACACTAAAAAAAAAAGGTCTGTGCCAGGAACAACATACTGCGGAAGCTAACAGGTTCATCGTGGGGAGCTCAACCACATGTTTTGCGCACCACGGGTCTGGTGCTGAGTATCTCAGCAGCGGAATATGCGGCGCCAGTTTGGAGGAACTCTGCTCACACTAAGCAAGTCGACGTCGCCGTAAACGAAACTGTACGTATTGCCACAGGATGCCTCAAATCGACTCCCACAGACATCATTTATCCCATCATAGGCATAGCACCACCCACTATCCGCAGACAAGTAGCCGCCGAGATCGAAAGATCAAAACAAAAGAATGATCCTCGACACCCGATGCATATGCACCGAAAACAACGTGTGCGGTTGAAATCCCGCAGGAGTTTCATTGAAACTACTGAAGAACTCGCCACCAAGTCCGTCGCAAGGCTGCTATCTCTTTGGGAAGAAATGGTGCCACACTCCACAATGGAACTACTTGAGGAGGGATCTGCAGGATTTCAACTACCTTTTACAACTTTGAGGTCATTAAACCGGCTGCGCACTGGAGTAACTGGGTGCAAATCAAACCTATTTAAATGGGGTTACAGTGACAGCGATAGGTGTGAATGCGGAGCAATACAGGACTTGGACCACCTACTGATTTGCCCAGATATGTCTATAACATGCACTAAAGGTGATATTTTGAAAGTCAATGACAAAGCAAACTACGTTGCTAAGTACTGGGAAGGGAAGATATAATTGGTGCATCCGGATACGGAAGAAGAAGAATTTGTAAATGTATAGACAGTGGAAATTAAAATGTCGTGTGGTGCCTCTCCTGATCCAAGTCTGCCCGTTTGACGTCCTACCCCTGTAAGTAGGCTGTTTAGGTTTTTATGTTGGTAACGCCACGTAGCGCTCTGTATGAAAATCACTGACTGTGCTGTGTGCAGTCTGTGGCTGGTTTGCATTGTTGGAATATTTGCCATTGTAGTGTTGGGCAGTTGGATGTGAACAGCGCATAGCGTTGCGCAGTTGGAGGTGAGCCGCCAGCAGTGGTGGATGTGAGGAGAAAGATGGCAGAATTTTAAGAGCGGACGATCTGGACGTGTGTCCATCAGAAAGAGTAAATTTGTAATACTGGATATCATGAGCTGAGAGATATATATATATATATATATATATATATATATATATATACTATGACTTTTGAACACTATTAAGGTAAATACATTGTTTGTTCTCTATCAAAATCTTTCATTTGCTAACTATGCCTATCAGTAGTTAGTGCCTTCAGTAGTTAGAATCTTTTATTCAGCTGGCAGTATTGCAGTAGTTCGAGTAACGAAGATTTTTGTGAGGTAAGTGATTCATGAAAGGTATAGGTTCTTGTTAGTCAGGGCAATTCTTTTGTAGGCATTTTTGAAAGTCCGATTGCGTTGCGCTAAAAATATTGTGTGTCAGTTTAAGCACAGTCATTTATAATTTTTCTAAGGGGACGTTTCACCCCCCCCCCCCCCCCCCTTAGATATCTCACAGTAAACGCAGGCGGCTAATGCTATACGAAAATTGGAGCCTCTGGATATTGCAGAATAAAGATTATAGTCAAAATGCCTTACGTACGTCAAATGCCCCCACTTTCCCCTACTTGCAATTTGATAAGAAGTCACTTATGAGGAACGGTGTAAAAAGCCTTCTGGAAATAAAAAAATGTGAACTGAATTTGACGTCGTCTGTCGATAGCACTCATTACTGCGTGAGAATAAAGAACTAGCTGTGTTTCACAAGATTGATATTTCCTGAATTCATGTTTGCTGTTTGCCAGTAAATTATTTTCTTCGAAGTAATCCACAATGTTCGAACACAGTATATGTTCCAAAATACTACTGCAAATTGACGTTAGTGATACATGTCTGTAATTCAAGATTACCCCTATTTTCTTTCCTAAGTATTGGTGTGACCTGTGCAACTTTCCAATCTTTAGGAATGGTTCTTTCGACAATTGAGGGACTATATATGATTGCAGAGTCTGGAGCTATGGTAACGTCTTGATAGAACATCGCCTTCCGATCTCCTCGTAATGCTCACAGGCTCGTATTCAGGCTCTATGCGATAGCGGTTGCCCAATACCTCTGGACGTTGTGCAAGGCCCTCGCGGGCAGATTAAAAAGATTATGCTCACTATCTTCCATTACTGTCATTATTATTATTGTGAAAGTGGGCACGGAGCGATGTCTGACAATTACAGTGATGGCTCTCGCACCAGCGAGCGTCTGCAAAAGGTGTGTAACTGAAATATGTATGGTATACTTTGACAGTGGCGCCTGATGAGTGGTTAGTGGGCTACAGATAATGGTCGAGGTGCGCAGAGCGTCTCAAAAGCATCAGTAAATTCCTCTTCTGACTTTGAAGAGCGGAAGCGGCGTTTTCGGGATGGATCATCGTGCGTACATGCATCTAAATACAGGGCGAGTCAAAAGTCGTTGGACACCTTCATAAGTTGGAAGATTAAAGGGAAAATTGAAAGGTGATGATGGGAACATAGGTTTGATGTGGGGCCACAACTTTTGGAGCGAAAGTCATTCATGGCCACCATCTTGAAATCCGCCATTCTGGATTCAAGTCTTTTTTTTTTTTAAATGGGAAGGGGGGGTGTATGACATCAAATAACACTCGCTTGAGCTCTGGAATTCAGTGATGTAATTTGTTTTTGTCTATCATGTACAGTTTAGAGGTTATTAATGCTCACCTTATTAATGATCACTTGGAACAAAGAGAGACATGAGTCGGTATCAAGGCAACTTTGAATATTAATAACTTCAAAACTGTACAATATAGACAAAAACAAATTACACCACTCAATTCCAGAGCTCAAGCGAGTGTTATTTGACGTGTCTTACACCCCCTTCCCATTAAAAAAAAAATGACTTGAATACAAAATGTCGTATTTCAAGATGGCGGTCATGAATGACATTCACTCCAAAAGTTGCAGCCCTACGTCAAACCTATGTTCCTATCATCACATTTCAATTTTCCCTTTAATCTTACAACTTATGAAGATATCAAAAATGTTCCAATGTGTGTGAAATCTTATAGGACTTAACTGCTAAGGTCATCAGTCCCTAAGCTTACACACTACCTAACCTAAATTATCCTAAGGACAAACACACACACCCATGCCCGAGGGAGGACTCTAACCTCCGCCGGGACCAGCCGCACAGTCCATGACTGCAGCGCCTGAGGCCGCTCGGCTAATCCCGCGCGGCTATGAAGATGTCCAAGGACTTTTGACTCTCCCTGTATAATCAATTATATCAGAATACCGGAGGAAGCGGTGTGAGATAGCCACCCTGCCTAAAACCACGTGACTAGAGATTAATATACTCGGTTCCTATTGGTTGAAATAAGCAAAGGAATGTGGCATTCTGCCACTAATAGCTGTTTCGGCGCGAGAGAGCATCCCGAAACCCAGACTTGTTAGCAGCAACATCAACATTGCTGACAGAATCAGCAGAGATGAAACGGCGTTATGGAAATGATGGTTCAATATCGATCCTGATTTGCTCCAGTAATACTACAAATATGTAAGTAGGATGATTTTATTTCTTATTTTTTCCCATGTTTGTGTGCGCTCATTGTAGCTGCATTCTGATAATTAATTTCTACCTCTTAACAAATACCTATTTGCAATATGAATTGTGTCAGACATGTGGGATATAAAAATGAAAAAGCTGGCATAATATGCTTACTTTCATTCCATAATGTCATATGGGATTATTTTTTGGGGTAATCCATCAACCCAAGCTAAAATTTTCCACGTACAAAAACGTGCAGTAAGAGTTATATGTGGTGTGAATTCAAGAACATCCTGCAGAAGCCTTTTCAGGGAACTAGGGGTACTAACTACTGCTTCCCAATATATTTATTCTTTAATGAAATTTGTCATTAAAAATATATCACTTTTTGAAACCAACAGCTCAATTTATGGAATCAACACTAGAAATAAGAATAATCTTCACAAGGATTTAAAGTCACTTACTCTTGTACAAAAAGGTGTGCGTTATTCAGGAAAACACATTTTCAATAACTTGCCAGCAGCCATAAAAAGCTTAACAGCCAATGAAATTCAGTTTAAGAGGAACCTAAAGGATTTATTGGTGGCCAACTCCTACTCCATTGATGAATTTCTCAGTAGAACCAAGTTATTTGTGTGTGTATAAAGTACAATCTAACTTCTGCACCATTTCAGTGCAATAATGTGTTCATTGTAAATAAGTGTGTGTGTGTGCGTGTGTGTGTGTGTGTGTGTGTGTGTGTAAGTACAATCTAACTTCTGCACCATTTCAGTGCAGTAATATGTTCATTGTAAATAAGTATTGCTGTAATTTTTAATTTTAAATTCAGTGCATTAATGCGATCTCAGTGAATGAGTGTTTGTAAACTGGTTCTTTCATATAGTGTTCATTAAAAACATGACGATCATTACACTTGGAACCCGTGAAGGCACATTAGCTTATTTGTTTCAATTGTAAATATTTGTCATGTATTATTGTTTTTTTTGACATTTTCTGCATCCTGGAGGACCTCCTCACTACGGATCAACTGGAATGAAAGTTAATCTAATCTAATATAATCTAATCTCTTCTTCCTCTGTTGCGGATGCGATGGGCGTGTGCAGAATCAGAGATGCACCTGTAACAAATATTCTACGACCTGCCAAAATGATGACGCGTTCATTACGCTTGTCCACCATGTTCTGGACTAGTGCTGTGTAGCGCGGTATCAGTACCAGGTAGTGTTGGCGAAGGATATTGAAAAAGTTCAAAGAGGGGCAGCTCGTTTTGTTTTATCGAGAAATAGGGGAGAGAGTGTCACAGGCATGATACAGGATATGGGGCGCGACAATCATTAAAATAAAGGTCTTTTTCGTTGCGGCAGGAACTTCTCATGAAATTTCAATCACCAACTTTTTCCTCAGTGTGAAAATATTCTGTTGGCGCCGACATTCGTAAGGGAGAATCATGATGAAAAAAAAAAGAGAAATCAGAGCTCGCACGAAAAGATTAGAATGTTCGCTTTTCGCGTGCTGTTGAAAAGTGGAATGGTCGAGAATTCCCTTGAAGGTGGTTCGATGAACCCCCTGCCAGGCAATCCTGAATTGTAGATGTAGTATTTGATGTAACTAGTCGGCACGTTGCATATTTCTCGGCGAGAAAGTGTACTAAAATTATGGATCTGACTGATTTCACAAAACAGAGAGACGTCGCGATTATGATTCGCGAAAAAATGTAAAGTACTAAATAGCTTCAGAATGATCTTGTATGCCTCAATGTAAAAATAATAAAATACAATAAAAAACATTTTTGTGGCGAGTTTGTCATATTTAATCTATAAATGAAAATGTTTCAGATTTTTTTGACTTATGCCCTATCCACGAAAATTATTACACCTAGGATCTGTGGAAAGAACTTTAGCATACCTACTTTTTTGTAAACACATGTGATGTATACTTGTTTTATAACATGTTCTACATCCTTTAGGATCTCCTCACTATGGATGTGGCAACTATAAATCTAATTCATCAGCGTGCGCTATCGCCTACAAAAATATTGCGTCTCTCGCACAACTGCGTCTTCCCTTCTCTTCGTTGCGCCTTTCCCCTTCCACAGGCCAGCCACCCCCCCTCCACCTCCCCCCTCCCCCAAATGCTGATTATCCAGCCCCCAACACCCCTACCCCCTCGCCCCGCGAACACAACCCGGCACTACCTGAGAGAACGGTATTCTGCAGAAAGCGGTACACGCTTCCCTGTGAGTAACGAACTCAATTGGCTTTTATTAAATCGGACGGCCGATACACTCACATGCACACACACACACATACTCATACATACACACGTACACAAATATACACTAGTTTGACGCGAAAAAGGGCTGAAAGGCACACGCTGCTGGCGCATGGTGTTGTCCTGCTACCCGGAAAAAAATATAAAAAGTTAAATAACACTGAGTTCGAATTTAATAAAGCCGGGGTCTAGTGTAATTAGCAGAGAAATCCTTTCTCCCCTTGCGAGGGAAAAAACAATAGCCGGGAAAACATAACAGAACAAAGATGAAAACGAAACTCGCCTCTATCACTGAGGGAAAATTAATTACTGCGTCAGGAGGGTAGCTTGTTGTGCCGAGGAATTGGGTGTAGGGCGAGCTGGAGAGGGAAGGGGGGGGGGAGATGAGGGGGGGCGGGCAGATTGCTGAGGGAGGCACGAATTTTTCGGACATTCGAGCCAGACGTGTGGGCCCTCGGTAGACGCAACACAAGCTTCGCGGAAATGTACGTATCTTCCGCTGCGTCCATTCTAGCTGGTAAATAATTAAGACATGGGTCCAAATTTCAGTGTGTTATACAGACGAATGGAAAAACTAGTAGAAGCCGACCTCGAGGAAGATCAGTTTGGATTCCGTAGAAATGTTGGAACACGTGAGGCAATACTGACCCTACCACTTATCTTAGAAGCTAGATTAAGGAAGGGCAAACCTATGTTTCTAGCATTTGCAGGCTTAAAGAAAGCTTTTGACAATGTTGACTGGAATACTCTTTCAAATTCTGAAGGTGGCAGGGGAAAAATACAGGGAGAGAAAGGCTATTTACAATTTGTACAGAAACCAGATGGTAGTTATAAGAGTCGAGGGACATGAAAGGGAAGCAGTGGTTGGGAAGGGAGTGAGACAGGGTTGTAGCCTCTGCCCGATGTTATTCAATCTCTATATTGAGCAAGCAGTGAAGGAAACAGAAGAAAAATTCGGAGTAGGTATTAAAATCCATGCAGAAGAAATAAAAACTGAGGTTCGCCGATGACATTGTAATTATGTCAGAGATAGCAAAGGACTTGGAAGAGCAGTTGAACGGAATGGATAGTGTCTTGAAAGGAGGATATAAGATGAACATCAACAAAAGCAAAACGAGGATAACGGAATGTAGTCAAATTAAATCGGGTGATGCTGAGGGGATTAGATTAGGAAATGAGAAACTTAAAGTAGTAAAGGAGTTTTGCTATTTAGGGAGTAAAATAACTGATGATGTTCGAAGTAGAGAGGATATAAAATGTAGACTGGCAATGGCAAGGAAAGCGTTTCTGAAGAAGAGAAATTTGTTAACATCGAGTATAGATTTAAGTGTCAGGAAGTCATTTCTGAAAGTATTTGTTTGGAGTGTAGCCATTGATGGAAGTGAAACATGGACGATAAATAGTTTGGACAAGAAGAGAATAGAAGCTTTAGAAATGTGGTGCTACAGAAGAATGCTGAAGATTAGATGGGTAGATCACATAACTAATGAGCAAGTATTGAATAGGATTAGGGAGAAGAGACGTTTGTGGCATAACTTGACCAGAAGAAGGGTTCGGTTGGTAGGACATGTTCTGAGGCATCAAGGGATCACCAATTTAGTATTGGAGGGCAGCGTGGAGGGTAAAAAATGTAGAGGGAGACCAAGAGATGAATACACTAAGCAGATTCAGAAGGATGTAGGTTGCAGTAGGTACTGGGAGATGAAGAAGCTTGCACAGGATAGAGTAGCATGGAGAGCTGCATCAAACCAGTCTCAGGACTGAAGACCACAACAACAACAACACTCTTCAAGTTCAAATGCAACCCAGTACAGATCACTGCCCGCCTTAGGTTTCAGCTACAATTATTTTTGCATGTTCTCCACGCATGTGTCCGCATCCTGTAACTGCATTTTTTATCTTTCTGTACAATGTATTTGTAGAACCTGTTCTGCAAAGAAGAAGACAAAAGACAGGCAAATAAAACGCACCCTGCTTCGTCCAGGGGCCTCGATTCTACCTGGACGCAGAACTCTGGTTTCTGGGCACAGAACTTACACGTGCTTGCAGATCCCTGTGCTTTGTGTTGTGTTGTGTTGGAAGAAGAACCAACACCGTGTTACTAGAGGAAGCCGAAATGCACGCGTTTTAGCTCACGCAGGCTGGCGTGAGGAGGGAAGAACTATACTGAATGAGAATTCAGAAAGCGGACATAATTAGTTTGATACTTAACTTCAATCCATTAATGATGAACGTCGCTCTTGACGGTACATGATTCACAATATTATCTGTTCAGTATACATTCTTGAAGAATATGGCGCCTTGCTAGGTCGTAGCAAATGACGTAGCTGAAGGCTATGCTAAACTGTCGTCTCTGCAAATGAGAGCGTATGTAGACAGTGAACCATCGCTAGCAAAGTCGGCTGTACAACTGGGGCGAGTGCTAGGGAGTCTCTCTAGACTAGACCTGCCGTGTGGCGGCGCTCGGTCTGCAATCACTGATACTGGCGACACGCGGGTCCGACGTATACTAACGGACCGCGGCCGATTTAAAGGCTACCACCTAGCAAGTTTGGTGTCTGGCGGTGACACCATATTTTGCCACACCGAGGAATGTGGCGCAGTGGTTAGAAACACTGGTCTTGTATTCGGAAGGACGACAGTTCGAATTCGTGTCCTGCCATCCAGATTTAGGTTTTCCGTGAGTTTCGTAAATCTGTCCAGCCAAATGTCTGGATGATTCCTTTAAAAAAGGGCAAGACCGATTTCTTTTCCCATCCTTGAAACATCCGAGCTTGTGCTTCATCTCTAATCACATTGATGTCGATGGGATGTTAAATCCTAATCTCCCTTCCTTTCTTTTTTTCTCAGTCATGTCGTAGTTGGGCAAAAACTTTCGACCAGGAAGGTGGCGCAGTGGTTAGAAACACTGGTCTTGTATTGCCACAGAGCCTTACACACATTCAGCCAAGTGACACTGTAGGTAAAAACATGGCCCTACACAGACGTTCTACTGTTTTCCTATTTATTCGTCATGTGTGACACTGCAGTAGAGCGACGCCCACTACAAAAGACGTATTCTCTACATTCAATTTCAGCGTATACGTCGCGAGTGCCATATGACAGGGCCTGTCTCTCGATGTCGATTTGTATTTGGTGTCTCTTAAGTGTCGGTCTGCAGTACGCCGCTGTTGGCTGAGCGACGTGCAGGATTGAGATTATAAACTCTGTGTCATGGGCTATAAAAGTAACTGATGCAGGCAAATGTCAGATCAGCAGATCTGACATGAGAGGTTACCTGAACAGGATTGCTACTCAAAACTCGGAGCACTAATATTCACTTTTTACGACTGTTTCTGCGTTACGATTAACCCCATATTTAACAATCAAATCTACTCAGTAGTCGGCAAGTTAAATGAAAACTTTAGATAAATATGCAGAACTACTGAAAGTTGGTGTTTGTAATGCGCCAAAAATTTTTGTTACGCGTTTTTCGTTTCTCATTACGTAATAGAGCCGACTCAACTTAGTCTCGACAAGGAAAAGGTTGTTTAAACTTGGTAAAAGATATGTTTTAATGTGTATTCCTTTGGCATGTTATAGTATCTAAAGACCGAGAGAAAAAGTTGACGAAAACCAAGTTGCAGTCAGAGATCCTCCATCACCAGAGCGAGTGGGTAGTAGCCATAACTAGACTCACTGATGGCGCTGCAGTCGCGGGATAATTTGAACCTTCGGCTGGACGCCATTATAGTGGTTGTAGTCTGATGTGTAGTATTGTTGTTTACGAAGGCCCTGATTTAACGATGTATATTTGTTGGGGCGCACATACAGTATTTGTTACTCGTAATTCTACTGTCTGTACGTTCCAGTCAAGAGAAGTACAATGGTGAAGAGTTGTGCAGCGATTAATTGTACAAATAAATTCGAGAAAGGAACGAATATTACATTTCACAGGTATGTGCACTTGCTTAATAAATGTTTTTGTAACACGGTATTAGCATAATGTCTGTGCATCTATTTACAGGTTTCCTTTTTCAAAACCACAGCTATTACAAAAATGGTGACACGCTGTCAGGAGGCAAGATTTCCCACCGACAGAATACCATTTTATATGTTCTGATCATTTTGAAGAAAGTTGGCTGATCGGTAGTGTTTTCATGGTCTAGGTTAGGTTGAAACTTGATAATTGGTCGTGAGTTGCCAAAGCACCATGCCATATATATAACGCACTTCTCGTCATAAAATCTAAAGCAAGGTAGAGTCAGAAAATATCTATTAATATATTGGGCAAATCTTCGAGTATTTTGATGCATTTTGCGTACATCTATCGTAAATGAACTACGAAAAATGCTAGGGGTCCAGTACATAACTTTTAGCTACGACAGATTCCATGTAGTACGTAAGATAAATTCATAAACAGTGACTAGTTGCTGTTTGTTCATAAATTAAAAAGTATATTGTAGTAACGTATTTAAATGAGGCATTATGTTTGTGACCTAACTCAAGGGAAGGCATTTTATAACCAAAAGCGATGTATAAACATTCGAACTCCGCGCATCAGTTTACCACTCTAATGGCCGCCGGCCAGCTGTTCAATTTGTCCGCTCTTCACAGTCGACCACTCGTGCGGTTGTGGGGGCCTGGTAGTAGCACAGTCCAGACTGTGGTAGCAGAGCGAGTCAGCGATGCTACGACTACTGCAGCTGGCCACCAGAAACGTTACCGAAAGCCACGAAGAACGAACTTAACATGTACAACGCATAATCACCGTAGTAAGATTGTTCGAAAAATGATTCTTAGTTCGATCCTCGAGGAAGGAAGAGTAAGTAGGAGCTATTATGACGCAGACGGGTACGGTCGGTCGTAGTGATGTATAACAGGACACTGACGTGTCATATTTTGTTTCTGAATTCTCGTTCGGCATCAGTAATAATATACACCGGCAAGTTAATTGAAATTAATTTGTTAAAGACTCGGCAGCCAATCTTGAGGTCGAGCGTTTAATCGATTGGATTAGTGCTGAGAAGTGTTAGTGTCTGGGTGGTAGCCCAACATTATTGATATATGAGCGCGTGATAATTTAGATTCGGAAGATAGCTAGGTGGGCGTCCGTGTAACGCTACGCACTGTGGATTGTTGTTGTTGTGGTCTTCAGTCCTGACACTGGTTTGATGCAGCTCTCCATGCTACTCTATCCTGTGCAAGCTTCTTCATCTCCCAGTGCATACTGCAACCTACATCCTTCTGAATCTGCTTAGTGTATTCATCTCTTGCTCTCCCTCTACGATTTTTACCCTCCACACTGCCCTCCAATGCTAAATTTGTGATCCCTTGATGCCTCAAAACATGTCCTACCAACCGATCCCTTCTTCTAGTCAAGTTGTGCCACAAACTTCTCTTCTCCCCAATCCTATTCAATACCTCCTCATTAGTTACGTGATCTACCCACCTTATCTTCAGCATTCTTCTGTAGCACCACATTTCGAAAGCTTCTATTCTCTTCTTGTCCAAACTAGTTATCGTCCATGTTTCACTTCCATACATGGCTACACTCCATACAAATACTTTCAGAAACGACTTCCTGACACTTAAATCTATATTCGATGTTAACAAATTTCTCTTCTTCAGAAACGATTTCCTTGCCATTGCCAGTCTACATTTTATATCCTCTCTACTTCGAACATCATCAGTTATTTTACTCCCTAAATAGCAAAACTCCTTTACTACTTTAAGTTTCTCATTTCCTAATCTAATTCCCTCAGCATCACCCGATTTAATTTGACTACATTCCATTATCCTCGTTTTGCTTTTGTTGATGTTCATCTTATATCCTCCTTTCAAGACACGATCCATTCCGTTCAACTGCTGTTCCAAGTCCTTTGCTGTCTCTGACAGAATTACAATGTCATCGGCGAATCTCAAAGTTTTTATTTCTTCTGCATGGATTTTAATACCTACTCCGAATTTTTCTTTTGTTTCCTTTAGTGCTTGCTCAATATACAGATTGAATAACATCGGGTAGAGGCTACAACCTTGTCTCACTCCTTTCCCAACCACTGCTTCCCTTCACTGTGGATTATAAGTACGGAAATACTATACGCGATTATATGGTAGACCTGTTGATAAATTTTGAAGAATCGTTGGACGTACTGGCCATTAGATGTTGTGGAGGTTTCTTTTCTTTGGTTAGAGATTTATGTGAATGTTGGAGAATTCATCCGTTAACTATCCAGTATTTTGGATAGTTGGAGTATTGATCGGGTGCACTATGGAAGGTGTGGGTGTAAAGGAATACGGAGTGAGTATCAGCCAATTAGGACTATTATTATTGCGTGTTCTGTGTGTTTTGGTTGGCAGGAGAGCCAACACCGTGTTACTAGAGGAGGCCGAAAGGCACGCGTTTTAGCTCACGCAGTCTGGCGTGAGGTCTGGAACAGGACAAGGAAATTAGAATTTAGAAAAACGGACGTGGCTGGTGGAATACTTAACTTTAATCCGTTAATGAAGAACGTCGGTCTTGACGGTACATGAATCAATATCAATAGTAACTGATAATGGCGCCTTGCTAGGTCGTAGCAAATGACGTAGCTGAAGGCTATGCTAAACTATCGTCTCGGCAAATGAGAGCGTATTTTGTCAGTGAACCATCGCTAGCAAAGTCGGTTGTACAACTGGGGCGAGTGCTAGGAAGTCTCTCTAGACCTGCCGTGCGGCGGCGCTCGGTCTGCAATCACTGATAGTGGCGACACGCGGGTCCGACGTATACTAACGGACCGCGGCCGATTTAAAAGCTACCACCTAGCAAGTGTGGTGTCTGGCGGTGACACCACACTATGTAAGTAGGCTGTTTAGGTTTTCTCATTGGTAACGCCACGTAGCGCTCTGTATGAAAACTGGCTGTGCTGTGTGCAGTCTGTGGCTGTTTTGCATTGTTGTTCGCTATTGTAGCGTTGGGCAGTTGGCTGTTAACAGCGCGTAGCGTTGCGCAGTTGGAGGTGAGCCGCCAGCAGTGATGGATGTGGGGAGAGAGATGGCGGATTTTTGAGAGCGGATGATCTGGACAGAGACAGTAAATTTTTAAGACTGGATATCATGAACTGATATATATATATATATATTATGACTTTTGAACACTATTAAGGTAAATACCTTGTTTGTTCTCTATCAAAATCTTTCATTTGCTAACTATGCCTATCAGTAGTTAGTGCCTTTAGTAGTTTGAGTCTTTTATTTAACTGGCAGTAGTGGCGCTCGCTGTATTGCAGTAGTTCGAGTAACGAAGATTTTTGTGAGGTAAGTGATTTGTGAAAGGCATAGGTTAATGTTAATCAGGGCCATTCTTTTGTAGGGATTATTGAAAGTCAGATTGCGTTGCGCTAAAAAATATTGTGTGCCAGTGTAGTGTTGATCAGAGTAGGTAAAGAGCGAAATGTCTGAGTATGTTCAGTTTTGCTCAGCTGTTTGAAAATCAAATAATGTAAGAGATTTATCAGCACAGTAATTCAATAATTTTTCTAAGGGGACGTTTCATAAGGTATTTGAACAACGCTTGAGAACCCCTCGACCACTTATTGAGGTGAGACCTGCAGTTTTGAGGTCCGAACGGCGCAACTTTACGTCATTGCACGTTAATATACTGTACCATATATCGCGATTGTCTTTGGAAACAGACTATCTTCCTATATTCTGATGAGTCAAGGCAGAAAATGATCCAATCAAGAACCATTTAACGAAGGGACGAACGGTGATTCTCTTTAACGAGTCAAGTGTTGTAATTGATTTAGTAACTTCAAGGTGTAGTGGGCCAGCGAATGTCAATGCGTGACGAAGTCTGAATTTTGCTAAAATCTTAAAATAGAATACAAAGTGGAGGTGACACTTTGGTTCTTTGTTTTGTGTGTTTTTTCTAGTTTGTTCTCCGATTCTAAGGGGAACAGTTTATAAACAGCACTTGAACCAACCACTGTATACCGTGACCACTGAGATTTTCAAGATAAAAATAAAGTTGTTTGATTATGTAAAAGCTTAAAACTCTATTCTGCATACGTCACTTCTAGTACAGAGAAAGTACTGAATAAAGTTGTCTTCCTTTTAATAAAGAGAAAGAACGAGATAAAGAGGCTAATTGTAAGATAAAGAAAGAAAGAAAGAGAAAAGGTGATTTTTTTCAGAGTTGCTTTAGGGAAAGTTAATTAAAGTAGAGTTAATCCCGTTTACTGGACTTGGCAAGGGCCTAGAATATAATAAAATACGTAAACGTAGAAAAGCAAAGATTTAACTATACCTTATTTGATACATATACAATAATAACCACAGTCTAACATATCAGTCGTGACACAGCTGTAACAGTTGTCGCTGTTTGACAGCTGGAGCGACACTAGCGCTCCAAGCGGCCAGAAAGGAGAACTGCAGATGCGTTGTAAAAGTAACGTTTGTTTTGCATCACTTTCCTACGTGATTTACGAATACTTGAATTATTTTTTTGCCTCCAAGAGTTTGTTTATTATCAGAAGACATAGCTGTTTCTAAAAATGATTCAAAAATAAGTGCAAGTAGGGATAAAAATCATAAATCCAGTGGTAAATTACAACAGATTCGTGAAGAAACACCTGTGACGTTGACTAGAACTGCAACTTACCACGTTGATATCAACGGAATAGAAACAAATAGATTCACACATAAGAAGCACAGACATGTACCTCTATGTGCAAAAGCGATGGACGCCCCATTTGTTGTTGAGTAGGCCTGCTGTGCTTTAGTCATTGTCGCCTGTTGCCACAAGTAAAGCCATCATTTTGTATTATTTTAAGTGGGACGAGCAACTGCCAGATAGTGGGAGAAATATACTCTGAGTCTAAGCCCCAGGTCCTCAAAGCCAATAACACTGTCAGAAGTGCTGTCACATGTTAAATTTTCCGTTAGAGGCTTTTCATCCAGTGACATATGCACTAGTTTATCAGCACTGGCGAAATTCTGTACCTTCTGCACTGAAAGATGGAACATATTGTCACTTATCCCAAATTTTACTTTTATGCCTTCCATATACCTTTGTAATGTACGCACTGATGGAAATATAAAACAGCAAACAGCTTATTTTTGTCTTTCCATCTTGCAGATGGCACACTAACCTCACTTAACAACAAGTCAAGAGCATCTTTTTTTTTAAATATCGGGATCATATAGTCTTCAAAATTTGTTTGTCCTTCTCCACTTGATCCTTCTGATACAGTTTCTGTTGCTGTCTGTAATTAAAATGATAGGCACTTTCCTTGTCCCGTAACAGTTTTGTAAGAAACCTTGCGATCTGCACATTCTGATACTCCACACTCCTTTTTTAGACACAAATAACTACACTTAATTTTACCACTTCATCGTCACAGATGGTCAAATGAATCTAGCACTGATATATGGAGAGTTGAAATGGCTGCTTCTGTGCCATAGGGGCGTTGTACAGCTTTAGACGGATTGTCGAACCTTTGTGGCAGTTTCCTCTTCATCATCAGTTGAGATGGCTTATTTGAAATGTCAGTGTGGTTAACTGCATTCCACGTGAGTTTATTATTGTCTGCATTCATGAACTGGTTTTGTTCGACGTGTAGCGGACAAAACTTAACATTATTATAAAGGTAAACAGGATCTTTCTTCGTAAGGTGTTATCGTCTGCTATTCACTAGCCATCTTCTACTCCAAACA
Source organism: Schistocerca nitens (assembly GCF_023898315.1). Classification (NCBI taxonomy): domain Eukaryota; kingdom Metazoa; phylum Arthropoda; class Insecta; order Orthoptera; family Acrididae; genus Schistocerca; species Schistocerca nitens. The sequence goes on along the minus strand of NC_064622.1, from coordinate 134,564,366 downwards.
CGAAACATTAATTATCAATACACACGTAGTTTGCAAGCGAATCCTGACGATACAGTTTAGTAACATGATGGTATATACCTCTCAGGGTCCTTAGGAAACCTAAAAAAGGACAGATGTGGTATCTTCTTCTGGTTGTTGCTGCAATTTATTGCGCTACGCTACGTTTCCATTTGTTAAAATAATTGTACAAAACAAAATAAAAAACTACTATTCGCTTTCGCCGAACTCAACAGTTTAACTTACTGGCCGCTTGGCGGGCTGCTGGCGCAGTAGGCAACAAAATCGAGGCTAAGTGTTGCAACTGTTACGTTAGACTGTGTAATAACTCTATTGTATCGGACTTGGGCGAAAGAACGAACCAAACCAATTATTATTTTTGATGCAAGTAGAAATTACTTGCACTAACATAAAATATATAAAGCTTTTATTTTGTACTCAATAGAACGTTATTAATCATGATCAAAGGTAAGAGTTTCTTTTTGATTATTGATAAACGCGAAAGCTGTTTATGAATAACAAAACATGTTTTTGTTGTGTCTAGACAAGACAGCCTAGACACAATGAGAGGAAGCCGAAAGGCACGCGCTTAAACTCACGCAGGCTGGCGTGAGGTCTGAAACAGGATACGTAATGAATGCTATAAAGAAAAGTACGTAGTTTCTGGAATACTTAACTTTAATCCACATTTGTAGGACATAGCTCTTGATGATACATTAATAGAATCTCAATATCAATTGAATACGGCGCCTTGCTAGGTCGTAGCAAATGTAGCTGAAGGCTATGCTAACTATCGTCTCGGCAAATGAGAGCGTAGTTGTCAGTAATCCATCTCAGGCAAAGTCGGCTGTACAACTGGGGCGAGTGCCAGGACGTCTCTCTAGACCTGCCGTGTGGTGGCGCTATGTCTGCTATCACTGACAGTGGCGACACGCGGGTCCGACGTATACTACCGGACCGCGGCCGATTTAAAGGCTACCACCTAGCAAGTGTGGTGTCTGGCGGTGACACCACAGTTTTATATAAGTTTTACGAAGTACTGAAGAAGTGTTTGATATATTGTTGTTTTGCAACTGTTTTACTTTATATTTTTGTTGATGAAATTGCGTCTTCTAGCACTATATGATAAATCTGTATTGTTTCCTTCGTTTTTACTACAACAGCCCTCTGTTTCACGTTACAGACGAACAATTTTCGAATAATACCTGAATCCGACATTGACAATTTCAATTTTGTTGTAAATACTCTTTATTTTTAAATAACAGGCAGGAGGATAACTTTGTAGAACAAAAATGTTCTGCACATTAGCCGTCCGTTTATATATCATCACTCAGTTTCTAGACGATTCACTGCTTCCGGCTTTAAGGCGAATCTAGCAAGACACTTACTGCATTTGTAAAGAAAGAGATCGTTAAGATGTAACACCCGGTAAGTATGCAACACACCTGGCATACAGATAACGTTGATATTATATTTTTCCTGTTTCACACTGGAGGACTGTAGACTGTCATAAGTAAGTGTAGACTACAGTTTAGACTGACCACAGCTGCTAGGAAAATTACTGTAGTCTACACTTACTTATGATGGTCTACAGTCCTCCAGTGTGAAACAGGGTAGATGTTTGAACCTGACTGCGGTCGTGTTAAGTGGCGGAAGGGACGCCGGGGGGGTTTGACACAGTGTTTTGTTCTGCCCCGTACCTTTTCTTCCTGTATGTCAATGATGTGCTACTAAACATGACAGTGACTGGATAATTTTTTCTGTGCAGATGACACCAGTGTTATTAAGAAAGACACGGAACGTACGAGGATTATTGATTTGTTAAGGTCTGATCAGTATATATACACACCCTGTGGTCCATGCACGCCGTCCTCCGTTGTTAATCCCAGGTGCTACAGGTGCCAAAGGGTTTGCCTACGCAGAATAGCGAAGGGGACTCCACGCCACCAGAGAGGATACACTGCTAAATGTTAAGACCAGCGCTTGAAAACAAATCCTTTACAGCTATAACTGGTCCTACAGCTCGTCGCTAGAAAACTTTCTTGCTGTAGGGTGAGTGCTGGATTCGGTTCCTGGGCTCACGGCAGGTGTCTGTGTAGAAGAATGGTTGTCCTTCAGCAAAACAATACGCAGAAGGGCCAAGGCATATTAATCATCTGTTTCGAGCAGTATCAACATACGACAGATAATTTATTAACAACACATAATGCACCAATTTGTGCTTCACAATTGGCAAAATTAAATAAACTGTATCATATCTTCGATTGCAATGAAGAACAATGAATATAATAAATATCGTAAATGATGTTCCTTTAAACCTACGTTAGAGACTGACAGATCTTTGTAATTTCATTGCCGGCTTTTGTGGCCGAGCGGTTCTAGGCGCTTCAGTCCGGAACAGCGCTGCTGCTACAGTCGCAGGTTCGAATCCTGCCTCGGGCATGGATGTGTGTACTGTCCTTAGGTTAGTTAGGTTTAAGTAGTTCTAAGTCTAGGGGACTGATGACCTCATATGTCAAGTCCCATTGTGCTTAGAGCCTTTTTTTTTTTTTTTTTTTTTTTTTTTTTGTAAGTTCATTATTCAAACTGCAGATGTTCAAATGCATGTCCACCTTGTTGGGTGCATTGATGAAAGCGCCGCTCGGTATTAGCATGGACATCTCTTAACATTTCTGCAGACACAGAAGTCCAAGCATGGTGTATACGTTCTTTTACCAATTGGATTTTCCGGTTCCGTTTCGAAACCCATAAGAAAAGACCCAAGGGCGTTAAATCAGGCGATTTCACTGGCCATCAAATGCAACCACCACGACCTGTCCATCGTTCGGGGTACACATTGTGGAGATATCCCTTAACACCCCTACAATAATGGAGTGGTGCGCCATCACGCTAAATCAGTGCCTCACAGCTGGGTGAAGTGGGATGTCTTCTAGGAGGTGCCCAACATTCAGCTCATTCTGTAGGAATTGCAACTACAGCCGACCAGTTAGTCTGGGAGCCAAATAAACTGCTCCAAGCCGGCCGGAGTGGCCGAGCGGTTCTAGGCGCTACAGCCTGGAACCGCGCGACCGCTACGGTCGCAGGATCGAATCCTGCCTCGGGCATGGATGTGTGTGATGTCCTTAGGTGAGTTAGGTTTAAGTAGTTCTAAGTTCTAGGGGACTGATGACCTCAGAAGTTAAGTCCCTTAGTGCTCAGAGCCATTTGAATACTTTAAAGTCCCAGAGCGCTTGCGAGTGATGTGGTCGTAATCAGTGAGGATTTGCAGGAGAGCATTAATGTAGATAGAGTCTGTTGGCAGTGCCGTCATTCGCGGAATAGCATTCATCTCCACATAAAATCTGCCTGATGAAATCCGTATTTACGGCTACTTTATTTAGGAGACGTCTGAAGAACGATATCTGAGTTTGGAAATAGTTTCCATATAGCAGTAGCTGTAGGTACAGGTTAAAGGGATGCCATTTTCGATGCTCCAGGGTCCTCTGTACCGAAGACCTCGGTATTTCCAGGTCCGCTGCACCTCTTTGTCCTAATTACGATGAGAAATAGATACCGCTGGGCGATGGCTAATGACTTTCATAATATTACTAATAATTACCATAATACTGTTATTATTATTATTTCTTTCTTTTCTCAGACGTTATGTCTGGTCAAAAATGGAAAGTGACGCGAACCTTGATCAAGCGTGACTTCCTTTTAACTGTACGGTATATGTTATATTGCATTTAAGAACTTTCGGGTAATTGAACAAGTATCAATAATTACGGATTTCTGTAGTTGTATATATAAGTTTGGATGTAGCTGTATTGCATTGATGTACTGGTGGATATTGTGTGGTATGACTCCTGTAGTTGATAGTATAATTGGTATAATGTCAACTTTATCCTGATGCCTCATGTCCTTGACTTCCTCATCCAGTTGGGTGTATTTTTCAATTTTTTCTCCTGTTTTCTTTTGTATATTTGTTGTATTGGGTATGGATATTTCGATTAGTTGTGTTAATTTCTTCTTTTTATTGGTGAGTATGATGTCAGGTTTGTTATGTGGTGTTGTTTTATCTCTTATAATGGTTCTGTTCCAGTATAATTTGTATTCATCATTCTCCAGTACATTTTGTGGTGCATACTTGTATGTGGGAACGTGTTGTTTTACAGGTTTATGTTGTAACGCAAGCTGTTGATGTATTATTTTTGCGACATTGTCATGTCTTCTGGGGTATTCTGTATTTGCTAGTATTGTACATCCGCTTGTGATGTGATCTACTGTTTCTATTTGTTGTTTGCAAAGTCTGCATTTATCTGTTGTGGTATTGCGATCTTTAATAATATGCTTGCTGTAATATCTGGTGTTTATTGTTTGATCCTGTATTGCAATGATGAATCCTTCCGTCTCACTGTATATATTGCCTTTCCTTAGCCATGTGTTGGATGCGTCTTGATCGATGTGTGGCTGTGTTAGATGATACGGGTGCTTGCCATGTAGTGTTTTCTTTTTCCCATTTACTTTCTTCGTATCTGTTGATGTTATGTGATCTAAAGGGTTGTAGAAGTGGTTATGAAATTGCAGTGGTGTAGCCGATGTATTTATATGACTGATTGCTTTGTGTATTTTGCTAGTTTCTGCTCATTCTAGAAAGAATTTTCTTAAATTGTCTACCTGTCCATAATGTTGGTTTTTTATATCGATAAACCCCCTTCCTCCTTCCTTTCTGCTTAATGTGAATCTTTCTGTTGCTGAATGTATGTGATGTATTCTATATTTGTGGCATTGTGATCGTGTAAGTGTATTGAGTGCTTCTAGGTCTGTGTTACTCCATTTCACTACTCCAAATGAGTAGGTGAATATTGGTACAGCATAAGTATTTATAGCTTTTGTCTTGTTTCTTGCTGTCAATTCTGTTTTCAGTATTTTTGTTAGTCTTTGTCTATATTTTTCTTTTAGTTCTTCTTTAATATTTGTATTATCTATTCCTATTTTTTGTCTGTATCCTAGATATTTATAGGCATCTGTTTTTTCCATCGCTTCTATGCAGTCGCTGTGGTTATCCAATATGTAATCTTCTTGTTTAGTGTATTTTTCCTTGACTATGCTATTTTTCTTCTTCTTCTTCTTATTATTATTATTATCATTATAGGTACAAATAATACTGCACGATAACAATTTCGTTTATACTACACTGTACGTACGCGTCATTTTGATTTACGCTATGCTTGCCGTGCAGACATGTGTTCCAAAATAATCACTGTCGGTGTCGTTCCAGGTAATATCGGGTGCGCCGCGGATTGGTCTTTCCACGACACGTACCTGGAAAGCTCCCTCGGTTCTAAAGCGCATCTCCATAAGTCTAAAAACAAGCACAGAAGGTAGACATCGCCTCGGAAAACGTGGGTACAGTGTTCGGGCCTCAGCTGCAGTGTCATATCGCTGTAGTCTTCGCTGGAGTACATTGTAGTTGTTACTGTTCGACTGTAAGAACTGACCCGAACTACAAACAGACGGCCACGCGACCTTTTCAGACAGGAACCAGGAGAAAAACGCACACAGATGGCGACCGTGCTCGATGGAGGTTCGCTTGTGAGTGCACTTCCCCTTTGGACAGCAGTGATGAGCCAACCCGTCTTGCACTAATGTAAGCAGGAAACAGAAAACTACAGAGGACAGCTTACGTGGGCCGTCTAGGGATACGTTATTAGCAAAAATATCATGTGCGTTTGTTCAAAATCTTTAACTCTCCGAAAGTTCTTCACCGATTCCTTTAAAATTTTGACACAACGTTGTATTCGAATACGCACGTTTTTATATACAGTACAGGGTGAGTCACCTAACGTTACCGCTGGATATATTTCGTAAACCACATCAAATACTGACGAACCGATTCCACAGACTGGACGTGAGAAGAGGGGCTAGTGTAATTGTTTAATACAAACCATACAAAAATTCACAGAAGTATGTTTTTTAACACAAACCTACGTTTTTTTAAATGGAACCCCGTTAGTTTTGTTAGCACATCTGAACATATAAGCAAATACGTAATCAGTGCCGTTTGTTGCATTGTAAAAAATGGTTCAAATGGCTCTGAGCACTATGGGACTCAACTGCTGAGGTCATTAGTCCCCTAGAACTTAGAACTAGTTAAACCTAACTAACCTAAGGACATCACACACATCCATGCCCGAGGCAGGATTCGAACCTGCGACCGTAGCGGTCTCGCGGTTCCAGACTGCAGCGCCAGAACCGCGCGGCCACTTCGGCCGGCTGTTGCATTGTAAAATGTTAATTACATCCGGAGATATTGTAACCTAAAGTTGACGCTTGAGCACCACTCCTCCGCTGTTCGATCGTGTGTATCGGAGAGCACTGCAACATACATCGCGTTTCTACAGAATGATCTGCCAACGTTGCTCGAAAATGTCCCACTGGAAACGCGTCGACGTATGTGGTATCAGCATGATGGTACACCTGCACATTCCGCAATTAACATTAGGCTGACCCTTGACAGGATGTTCAACTGGCGTTTCATAGGACGTGGAGGACACATAAATTGGCCAGCCCGTTCTCCTGATCTTACACCTCCGGACTTCTTTCTGTGGGGTAAGTTAAAGGAGAATGTGTACCGTGATGTGCCTACAACCCCAGAGGATATGAAACAACGTATTGTGGCAGCCTGCGGCGACATTACACCAGATGTACTGCGGCATGTACGACATTCATTACGCCAGAGATTGCAATTGTGTGCAGCAAATGATGGCCACCACATTGAACATCTATTGGCCTGACATGTCGGGACACTCTCTATTCCACTCCGTAAGTGAAAACGGAAACCACGTGTGTACGTGTACCTCACCCCTCATGGTAATGTACATGTGCGTCAGTGAAAAAGACCAATAAAAAGGTGTTAGCATGTGGACGTAATGTGCTGTTCCAGTCTCTTCTGTACCTAAGGTCCATCACCGTTCCCTTTGGATCCCTACGTAATTCGGTGCTCTCCGATACACACGATCGAACAGCGGAGGAGTGGTACTCAAGCGTCAACTTTAGGTTACAATAACACCGGATGTAATTAACATTTTACAATGCAACAAACGGCACTGATTACGTATTTGTTTACATGTTCAGATGTGCTAACAAAACTAACGGGGTTCCATTTAAAAAAACGTAGGTTTGTGTTAAAAACATACTTCCGTGTATTTTTGTATGGTTAGTATTAAACAATTACACTAGCCCCTCTCCTCACGTTCGGTCTGTGGAATCGGTTCGTCAGTATTTGATGTGGTTTACGAAATATATCCAGCGGTAACGTTAGGTGACTCACCCTGTATATATGTACGGGAACTGCATATGGAATAGAAATATGTATATTACATTTTTGTATACAGGGTGGTCCATCTCAAGTTTCGGATGAGATTATCTCGAAAACTATACATCGGATAAAAATAGTGGGTAAGACAATTTCGTAAGCTCAAAGGGGGACATCAAATGATACTACACCTGACCCCCAGCCCCTGCCCCCTTGGGTGGGGTGGGGGCAACTTTCAAATCTTAAATGGAGACACCCATTTTTTTATTGCAGATTCGGATTCTCCTGGAACATTTTTTTAAACCAGTGACACATGGCGAAGAAATCGAGAAACATTAAAATTGGGGAAGAACTGATTTATTTAGAATAATCCGAGAAAGATATATCAAATCGATAAAAAATGTGCACCAATTCTTTCGTTACACCAAATTAAGCTATTTTTGTACAAAGTGTACTGTATCCTACTTTTAGCGTTACCGAGGAACAACGACATGGATGTAGCAGAATGATGTTCCCATAGGGTGCTTCATTCGTGTGAGTCCCCTTGCCTCTCACAATTTGGGGTGCTTAATTAATGAAATTAGTCACGAAGAAATTGTTCAAAATTATCCCCATGCATAAAGTCAATCGTCTTCGAAAGTTGTCCAGAGTTTTGAGCAGCACATCCCGTGGTATGGCTGCACAAGCTCTTCGAATGCGTTGCTCCAAATCGTTTCGGGTTGTGGGCTGTCTTTCATAAACAATACTTTTTAAATAACACCACACGAAAAAATCAGGAGATGTTAGGTCTGCTGAAAGTGGAGGCCGCTGAATTGGTCCGCCGCGTCCTATCCACCGACCAGGGTACTGTAAATTTAAAACGTTCCGCACATTTTTAGCATAATAGGGAGCTGCTCCGTCCTGTTGGAACCACATTCGTTGCCTAGTTTCTAAATCAACATCTTCCAATAGCTTCAACAAATCATCTCGGAGAAGTTGTAAATAAGATTCCCCAGTAACATTTCCGTCAAAAAAATACGGTCCCATCAAGTAACCGTTTAAAATTCCACACCAGACCATTAACGACCACTTGTGTTGATTGACAACGGGTCTGTGCCGGTGTGGATTGACAGAGGACCAATAATGACAATCATGACGATTTAATTCGCCATTGTTTTTGAATGTGGCTTCATCGGTGAACATAACGTATCTAAAAAAATCATTGTCACATCTTATCATTTCCAAGGCCTATTGGCAGAAATGCACGCGTAGTTGCATATCTTTCGGCTTAATGCCTGTGTCAGTATGATATGATACGCATGATATTTATGTGCCTTCAAAATTCTCAAAACAGTTGATTTCGGTATTCCAGTTTGTCTCTGAATCGCACGACTACTCACTTTGGGATCCAGTTGAACACAGGCGAGAATGGTAAGGGTACGAGTGTCATTTTCATTGTCTTCGCGATGACGAGGTGGACGGTGCATGTATCCATTTCGAGCTCGTTGAGTGCAATTTCGAATAATGTTTTCGCTGTTGTCTGTTTGGGAAACAATCAGCAAACAACTGCGCAGCTGCAGCGGAATTGTTATGTCATTCAACTAAAATTAACATCAAATCAACAATCTCTGTAGGAGGATAGTGAGCCATGTTTCGCTAAAGAATAATTTACTTTCTTCAGTTCACAATTTGAAAGTGAAGAGACGTATGGTCGCATTGCACCGACCTTTATGCTGAGCCATAGTCCGCAGTTTGGCCATGGTAGGACGGGAGGGGTGGCCGAGCGCTTCTAGGCGTTAGATTCTGGACCCGTGCGACCGCTACGGTCGCAGGTTCGAATCCTGCCTCGGGCATGGATGTTTGCAATGTCCTTAGGTTAGTTAGGTTTAAGTAGTTCTAAGTTCTAGGGGACTGATGACCTCAGAAGTTAAGTCCCATAGTGCTCAGAGCCATTTGAACCATTTTTTGGCCATGGTAGTGCCACAGTCGGGTGAGTAATGCAATTCTCTGAAGAGTTCCCTAACGAGATTTTAATACAAAAAAGCTTAATTAGGCGTAATGAAAGAATTGGTGCACATTTTGTATCGATTGGATGCGTCCTTCTCGGATCATTCTAAATAAATCAGAGTTCTTCCCCAATTTTAATGTTCCTCGATTTCTTCGACATCTGTCAATGGTTTAAAAAATGTTTCAGACAAAACTTCATTACTTTTTTTTATAGAGAATCCGAATCTACAATAAAAATGGGGCTTTCCATTTAAGATTTAAAAGCTGCCCCAGTCAAGGGGGCGGGGGCTGGGGGTCAGATGTAGTATCATTTGATGTTCCCCTTTTGAGTTTACGAAGTTGTCTTACCCACTATTTTTACCCAGTGTATAGTTTTCGAGATAATCTCATCCGAAACTTCATAGTGATAGTGACCGGGTCAAATATCTCACGAAATAAGTGTCAAACGAAAAAACTACCAAGAACGAAACTCGTCTAGCTTGAAGGGGAAAACCAGATGGCGCTATGGCTGGCCCGCTAGATGGTGCTGCCACAGGTCAAACAGATATCAACTGCGTTTTTTTTAATAGGAACCCCCATTTTTATTACATATTCGTGTAGTACGTAAAGAAATATGAATGTTTAAGTTGGACCACTTTTTTTCGCTTTGTGTTAGATGGCGCTGTAATAGTCACAAACATATGGCTGACAATTTTAGACGAACAGCTGGTAACAGGTAGGTTTCTTAAATTAAAATACAGAACGTAGGTCGCTAAATAGAACGCTGCAAAAAATCTGTCATCGTCCCGTGATTTCTCTTGTGCCCAGTGGCAGACAATCACTCGATTTCCTTGATCTACACGGATGCCAAACACAAAGAAATAGACCAATATGGCTGAAACTTGGTGTGCGTTCTTTCCAAAGATGCTACTAACTAAACATAACCTCGATACGCGCCGGTTCTGCCATCTCTCGGACTTTGCACGGACTTTTCAAACGCCCCTCGTATGTCCGTGCAGCGCTGCACGTTTCGAGCGCCGTTCACCTCGATGACGGCGTCTGTGGAGAAGACCGTAGATCCCGTGTATCAAAAATCGGATTCACCCGAAGAGCCGGTACATATCCATTGATCGACGGTCGAATCGCAATGGTCCCGTGACCACTGCAATGTAATTAACGACGTCGTTAGGTCAACACGTGAACACGTAGGGGTGGTATGCTGCGGAGCTCCGTGTTCAACAATGTTCGATGAACGGTGTGCCCTGAAACACTTCAGCCTGCACCAGTATTGTGTTCTTTCGACAGAGACGCCATAGATCACCACCTATCTTACTTTACGGAACAGACAAGCCTTCGAAACCCACGTTCTGTCAAGAGTCGTGTACGTCCAACCATTTAGCGTCTAGCGGTAGTTTCATTGTACTTCTACCTCTTTCTATAAATTCTGACGACAGTAGCACGTAAACATTCGACCAGCTTCGCCTTCTCGAGATGCTCGTTCACAGGGTCTGCGTAATAGTAATCTGCCCTTTGTCGACGTCGCTTATCTCAATGGACTTCCACATTTGCAGCCCATATCTTCACTAGGGTGATCCCCCGTCGGTGTCTGCTTCGCTTATGTACTTTTCTTACCGCGACACGTGCCCACGACGTCACCAGGCAGCATCCACCATCGCCGTGGGCAGTGGTCATAATGTTTCGGCTTGTCAGTGTAACGTTAACGCTGCGAAGTAGAACATCTTCATGCTTACCAGCAGAAACAGAGACTTTGGATATTCCACAGTAACTGATGAAATCTTTTGTTACTTGACCAGAGGGAGCGTCGTCTTGAAGAAACATTTCAACGAAATTCTTACTCGTTATCTTCAGCTGTAGGTGAGTACAAAAGTCGTCGTAGCATTGTTTCAAAATGAAGCTGCCACTCGGTTCAGACAGGGAATATTTCACGTGTGATGTCGCCGAGAAATGCTCCATTCTCTTATCAATAATTATCTTCTAAACTATTCATCGACTTGCAAGACCACCGTCAGGCGATTTTTGCTTTTCCGTATCAAAGACGACAGAGTGTCGCTGAGCACTATTAGGAAAGATATTACATTTGAACGTTGTACTGTCAAAGCTACAGAGTAAAAGTCATCTTCGGTAGTAGCCCAATCGCGGATCCATAGTTCGGTTCTGAGGCGAGGAGGGATGAGATGGGGGGGGGGGGAGGGGACTTTTTAAATTCCTTCCCCTCCGCTGTAAGGAGTACAACCACGGGCATGCACAGATAACACAGGATGGGCATGAGTCTAAAACTATCTTTGACATAAATGACGTGATTAGTTTCAAAATGTGTCATGATATAAGAAATAAATTTTGCTGTTGACACAAAAAAGTTATTATATCCCAGTTAATTAATACTCATGCTCATAAATTAAAGATAATTGCAGAATGTGGTGCCAGACAACGTGGCACTACACAAAACTGGCGCTAATAGCATAGGACATAGGAAACACATACGACACGATCTGTAAGTCCACAGTATTGGTGATAAGTTGAGAAAACCGTCGCGAAACACATATGCTACTAAACGTCACTGTTTCCTGCGCATTTACCCCGACATCAATATGGGATATGATCACCATGCACACGTACACAGGCCGCACAACGAGTTGGCATACTCTGGATCAGGTGGTCGAGCAGCTACTGGGGGGCCGGCCGAAGTGGCCGCGCGGTTAAAGGCGCTGCAGTCTGGAACCGCAAGACCGCTACGGTCGCAGGTTCGAATCCTGCCTCGGGCATGGATGTTTGTGATGTCCTTAGGTTAGTTAGGTTTAACTAGTTCTAAGTCCTAGGGGACTAATGACCTCAGAAGTTGAGTCCCATAGTGCTCAGAGCCAGGAAGCTACTGGGGTATAGCCTCCATTCTTGCACCAGTGCCTGTCGGAGCTCCTGAAGTGTCGTAGGGCTTTGAAGACATGCAGCGATAGGTCGACCGGGAGCATCCCAGACGTGCTCGATGGGGTTTAGGTCTGGAGAACAGGCAGGCCACTCCATTCGCCTGACATCTTCTGTTTCAAGGTACTCCTCCACGATGGCAGCTCGATGGGGCCGTGCGTTATCATCCATCACGATGAAGGTGGGACCCACTGCACCCCTGAAAAGGTGTACATACTGATGCAAAATGACGTTCCGATACACCTGACCTGTTACAGTTCCTCTGTCAAAGACATGCAGGGGTGTACGTGCACCAATCATAATGCCACCCCACACCATCAAAACACGACCTCCATACAGGTCCCTTTCAAGGACATTAAGGAGTTGGTATCTGGTTCTTGGTTCACGGCAGATGAATACCCAGCGAGAATCACTGTTCAGACTATACCAGGACTCGTCCGTGAACATAACCTTGGACCACTGTTCCAATGACCATGTACTGTGTTCTTGACGCCAGGCTTTACGGGCTCTCCTGTGACAAGGGGTCAGTGGCTTGCACCTAGCAGAACTCTGGGCGAATAAACCATGCCTGTTCAGTCGTCTGTAGACTGTGTGTCTGGAGACAACTGTTACAGTGGCTGCGGTAATATCCCGAACAAGGGTACCTGCAGTACTTCGTAGCTGTGTGCGGACACTGATGGTGAGATATCGGTCTTCTTGTGGTGTTGTACACTGTGGACGCCCCGTACTGTAGAGCCTGGACACGTTTCCTGTCTGCTGGAATCGTTGCCATAATCTTGAGATCACACTTTGTGGCACACAGATGGCCCATGCTACGACCTGCAGTGTTTGACCAGCCTCTAGTCGCCCTCATAACGTCATCAGTATGTGTTCTTTGGGCCATTTTAAACACACAGTCACCATTAACACTTCTGAAAACGTCTGCACACTTACTCGCTGCACCGTACTCTGACATGCGCCAACACACCTCTGCGTATGTGGACTGCTGCCAGCGCCACCGTGCGACAAACCGCTGGTCAAATGCACCGCATGGCCATACCCCGAGGTGATTTAAACCCGCAAACCGCCCACCAGAGCGTTGTTTCACCATGTATCAGCATTATCCTTAATTTATGAGCATGAGTGTAGTTTTCCACTCACTTCTTGGAGTATTTGAGAATTCTGTAATTAATAAGAACTCTATACTCCAGATTCCAGTGGGAGTACATAAATGACCCTCTTGCCTTTCCCTTCCCTCCTTATGAACGCCTCTGAGTACTACTAACTACTGTCAATAGAGGTATGACGTAGCTAAGGGGCAACCATAGAGTTTTCTTTTGAGAGCGTTGCTGCTGCGTGTGCGTAGCGTAGCGCGACTCCGATGCTGGTATACAAGCATCGACATGAAGGCAAGGGATTAGTGTGGCATTAGTGCCTTTGAGACGTGAACTAAGATGACGTTATTACCAATCGCGTCCAAATATGATCAACGTGCTGTTATTCTTTTCGTGGCTGCCAAAGGGTCGGCCGATGTGGCCGAGCGGTTCTGGGCGCTTCAGTCTGGCACCGCGCGACCGCTACGGTCGCAGGTTCGAATCCTGCCTCAGGCACGGATGTGTGTGATGTCCTTAGGTTAGTTAGGTTTAAGTAGTTCTAAGTTCTAGGGGACTGATGACCTCAGATGTTAAGTCCCATAGTGCTCAGAGCCATTTTCTGCTGCCAAAGGACAAACACATCCATCGTAGAATGAAGAATGTGTACGGGGCAGCAGCAAGTCTGTCGAAAACCGCCATTGTGGAATGGTGCGCCAAGTTCCGTGATGGTCGCGATGCTATACAAGACTTAGGTCGATGTGGGAGGCCAGCCTTATCCGTTAGGCCAACTCAGGTGGGAGGCACTCGAGCACCCGCCCTGTTGTCCTCACCTCTCCTGGTGCGACTATCACGCCTCCAGTCCCTTCACCCGCTCACTACTGGGAGAGAGTTCTTTAGGCCCATCATTTGAAAAAAAACTGTGATCTAGTCAGTTAGTTTACACTTTAGAATTTTGAAAAGTTATGTATTGTTTTTAATTATTTCTTCTGTCTCGTTCCATTTGTATTTTAAAATTTTCAGTTAAATTTACTCCAAAAATTTAAGTTTCTGTAGCAGAGGTTCAGGGTCTCAGTTACACATCAAAATCTCTCTAAGAAGTATATCGAAAGTAATTTGCACTTTTAAAACTTTTTGTGGTGATCATGAAATCGTAGAAAATGTAAGTCGAGAGTGCATTGATATTGCTAAGAGGGTACTAAAAGGTATGTTCAGGTTCTGCACAATACTTACACGTCAGTATCTTTTTATTAAGTACGTTACAATATAATACGACAGCAATTAAAGAATTTTTTAAAAAATTTTCTCGCATTGACATTAAGTAACCTTTCACAACACACCTCACAACAGTTTCAAAATTTTATTTATTTATTTATTTACTTAGTTACTTTTCTTGGCGAAAAAATAAGAAGAAACCAACTTTTGTTTGTCTCATTTATGGTGCTGCAGTCTGCACGGTATCAAAATTTCCACCCACTCTGTGCAATCGAATAGTACATGGCACTGCAAATTTTATTTTAAACTTCTTAAATAAGCTTTATTTCTTCGAGGAAAGGCTATTTTTATGTTGGAACAAAAGGTGCATTTGCGTGTAGACATAACAATAGTGTTCATACAAATGACAACACACCACATCAAGTCTGTCTTCTCTGCCCACAGAAACCGCTAAAATATTATAAGAAGAAGTGGGTTAAGAGTCGATCCAGCACACCTCACTGCAAGAAATTGCAAAGATTATTTGCTTTTTAAATTAGAAAGACAGTGTCAAGAATATTCAGAACATATTTACGTCCCAGCTAAAATTCCGGAGACGCGGGAAACAGAAGCCAAAAAAGGGACTGTCCCGTTTTCTTTACGAGACGAAATCCAGCCGGTAGGTGTGCTTCTACTGTTCATTGGCAACAGAGAAATAGGCGACAGAAATTAAATTATTCTGCATTGTCGTTCTTTCAGAACACAGTTACGTCGAGTAACCCGAGTTGGTTAGTTCATCGCTCCGTGTTTAAAGGAAAAATCTTTGTGCTCGTGTGCCGTGTTTAAAGTAAAAAGCTTTGTGCTCATGTGCGGCGTAATATGACTGGAACTGGATACAGTCTTTCCTTTTACGGTTTTTTTCTTTGTTTTAACTGTTGGTTGACAATTTTGTAAGCGCCTTAGCATGAATAACGGTGAAAAAAGCAAACGTGCAAAATTAAGTGGGCGGCATTTCGGAAATTATCGAAGGAAAGGCGAGAACGAGAAGCCAATGTTCTAAAAACGCTCGGCAGAGTAGATAAATTTTTCGCTAAAAATGTTGCTGGTTCGACTTCGAGTTCAAGTAGTACGGATGATATTTCTGGCACTGTAGCTGTTGTTAAAGGAAGTAAATACAGACGAAACAAAAGTTAAAAATGAAGAAAAGGAAATTGTTCCTGATTTCGACTTTCACGAAAAACTAAGTGTCGAGTCAGACCTTACAAAAAGAAATAACTTCGTTAGTCATGATCCTGCAGAATGGTTTGTCAATGATCAACAATCGACATACTCTTACAACGTTGTATTAATCAAAACCGTAACTGTGGTTTTCTAATTCAAGAAGATCGATAGGCGATAAAACCAGATATTTGAACAAAAATGTATTTTACCATAAACTTTTAAATGGTGGATCAAGTTAGAGTGATTTTCTTGTATACTACTGTAGCACCGGTGCTGTTTTATGTGCACCAAGTAAATTTTCGGAGGTAAGGCCACGATTTCTACTAATGGTTTTGCAGACTGGAAAAATATTTCTAATATTTTATCTCATCATGAGAATACACTTGAACACAAAAATTCTGAGTTATCACTCCAACAAGAAAAACGTCACTTGGAACAACAGATAACCATTTCGAGTCTTATGTTGAGACAGAAAACATGTACTGGCGCAGTGTGTTGAAATGGGTGTCCGCAGTAGTGAAGAAGCTAACAAGTCGTGGACTTCCCCTACGTGGACACGTTGAAAGATTCCATTCATTATATAATGGTCAATTTATGATGTTTATTTATTTATTTATTTATTGTTCCGTGGAACCAAATTAAGGAGAAATCTCCAGGGTCATGGAACGAGTCAATACATGAAATTATAACACGATAGTAGAAACAGATATAAATGAAATATAAAAAACATATTCAGGCGACAAGTCGTAAGTTTAAATAAAGAAAATCAACAATGTAACATTGGAATTTGCTTAATTTTTTAGCTCTTCCAGGAGCTCCTCGACAGAATAGAAGGAGTGAGCCATGAGGAAACTCTTCAGTTTAGACCTAAAAGACTTTGGGCTACTGCTAAGATTTTTGAGTTCTTGTGGTAGCTTATTGAAAATGGATGCAGCAGAATACTGCACTCCTTTCTGCACAAGAGTCAAGGAAGTGCATTCCACATACACATTTGATTTCTGCCTGGTATTAACTGAGTGAACGCTGCTAACTAATGGGAATAGGCTAATATTGCTAACAACAAACGACATTAAAGAAAATATATACTGTGAGGGCAATGTCAGAATTCCCAGACTATTGAATAGGGGTCGACAAGAGGTTCTCGAACTTACACCACATATAGCTCGAACAGCCCGTTTTTGAGCCAAAAGTACCCTTTTTGAATCAGAAGAATTACCCCAAAAATAATACCATACGACATAAGCGTATGAAAATATGCGAAGTAGACTACTTTTCGTGTTGAACTGTCACTTATTTCAGATACTGTTCTAATGGTAAATAAAGCAGCATTTAGTTTCTGAACAAGATCCTGGACATGCGCTTTCCACAACAGCTTACTATCTATCCGAACGCCTAGGAACTTGAACTGTTCCGTCTCGCTTATAATATGCCTATTCTGTCAGATCAAAATATCAGTTCTTGTTGAATTGTGAGTTAGAAACTGTAAAAACTGAGTCTTACTGTGATTTAGCATAAAATTGTTTTCCACAAGCCACGAACTTATTTCATGAACTACATTATTTTATACTGTTTCAATATGACACACAAGATCCTTCACTACCAAGCTGGTGTCATCAGCAAACAGAAATATTTTTGAATCACCTGTAATACTAGAAGGCATGTCTCTTGAACTTATAGCCGAGTCTGATCCTTTTCTCGCAGAGCACATTGAACGATACGGAAATCCAGGGCAGGGACATACAAGTTATCTTTCTTCAACAATCTGTGAGGAAATAATGGAGCTTCTTTCTGTAAGAATAAAAAGAATTATCATAAGTGAAATAAAACAGGCCAAATAGTAAATTCTACTGTGGACATTTCACATATTGATCAATTATCTTTCATATTAAGAAATGTGAACGAGAATGGTGAATCTGTTAAACGTTTCCTTCTGGTTTTATCTAAACCGGGACACAAGTTTAAAACTTAGCTGAGGCCGTACTAAAAGTCCTGTCTACAAATTCAATTGATATTACTGACTGTAGAGGCCAGTCATATGACAACGCAAGCAATATGTCAGGAACATACACTGGTTTGCAGGCACGCATTAAAGAATGAAATCCGAAAGCGCATTATGTGCCTTGTCCAGCACATTCTTTGAATTTAGTTGACTCTAGTGCTGTAAGCTGTTGTTGGGAAGCATGTTCATTTTTCAGTGTAGTGCAAAACCTTTATAATTTTTTCTCTGTTTCTACACAGCACTGGGATAAACTTCTTTCTTTCATGAAACCAGGAAGCAAAACGGTAAAAAGTTTATCAAAAACACGGTCAGCAAGAGATGAAGCGTGTGTAAGTCTATATGAAAACTGTATGGCGTTATCAATGCCCTCAAACATATTGCCAATAATACGTTCGAAAAACCACTTGTGCGGAATGAGGCTTGAGCTTTATTGAATCAACTCAGCAGACTAGAAACAGTATTCATACTCCAGAGATTTAATAGTGTAAATCTGAAATTGCAAAGTGTAAATATTGATACTAAAATAGTGTATGAATTATATAAATCACTTGTTGGATTTATTGCATCTATTCGTGGCATTTTGACTATTATGAAAATAGATCCATGGAGGTTGTGACTGATATAGACTACGAATGCACCTGAAAAGAGATCACGAAAACGCAAACTTCATGATGACGAAGAAGCGAACTCTGAAGAAGTTTTTCTGACTGGAAGGGAAGAAACATTTCTCCCTGTACTCGACCACTTGTACGCCGAATTAGTGAAGAAGAAGGAAAGCTACAGAACACTGTTGGACTTTATCAAAACAAGACATGGTTGTCTCACTGGGAAGTCCGCGATCGTTCATTAAGTAAAATATGGCGTTTCAGTCTTCGATCGCTATTCTTTATTCTCAATAACCGGTTTCGGGCTAGCTGCCCATCTTCAGATCTGTTAGACAATGTTAAAAATGTAATTAATAAGAGAGATACAGTTAGCGATAAAAATATCTTAGTTTACAAAAAGAAATTATGGAACGTATTAAATGCCAACATACCATATGTTGTAGTTACAGAGTAACTTGTCCGTACAGAACACACAGTTCACTGTCATAAGTAAAGTAAATTTCAATCTGTTAAAACATTATATCGCAGTATTTAAGAGTAACCTGATTGGTAACAGTAAAAAGTGCCCTCTACCTATAACAATTGTGCATCTGTCATTATTTCGCCGTATATATTAATGGCGAATATTCTTTTTAATAAAACAATTTTTAAGGTAATAACATATGAATAATCATTGTGAGTGGACCATGAAACGAAAAATTTTTACATTAATTTAAATTTTTTTTATAGAGAAAAATAAAATATAATTAAAATGTAGATATTCTTCCGAAAATGTGCGTTTGCTCTTCTTTGTTTTTGATTGGTAGTGGAGTGGATTTCCCTACGTCAGAACGTATACAACGCCACGCCGAGTCGTCTTGCGCCGCGCCCAATTCACCTCGCCGCCAGTACGCTGAGGGCCGTTCCGCTGTAGCTGTTTCTTACTGGGGCGTGCTGTTGCATTCAAGAGGAAGCCTAAAACAGGTCTTTAAAAATCTCATAATAATTCCTGTGCATAAAATCACTTTGCTCATTAAGTAGTAGGTCTGGCGTTTTATTGTGATGTGCGTATATTTCAATCTCTTCGAGCACGTTGAGATAGAGACTTTTTGGAGCTTTATGTAGCACCTCCATTTGATCATTTATGTTACTCACTTCATGTCTACTCTCTTTTACATGTGTTCCAAATGCTGTTCGATTGCTATGACTGCAATGTTCCCTGTATCGAATTTCAAAATTCCGCCCTGTTTGTCCTATATAATAACTGTCACATTCAGCACATTTAATCTTATACACTCCGGATTTATTGTATTTCATTTGTTTCGTCGTTGCTGGTTTATGTCTTAATCTGTGTGCCATTTGCCCTTGGTTCTGAAATGCCACTGCGATGTTTTTTGGAAAGCATTTAGCAATTCTTTCCGACACACGCCCTTTGTGTGTCAGGGTGACAAACTTCTTCTTAACTTTAATTTTCCTAGAATCGCTACTGATGCCCGCGGATCTGTTTTTGATTTTGTTAAACATACGTGTAACATCTTGTGTCCTGTATCCGTTAGCTGCTGCTACTTGCTTAATAATATCCAGTTCTTTCTGCAACTCATCTTCCTGTAGTGGCAATCTGAGGGCTCTGTTGCACATTGCATAAAAGTACGCTCTTTTATGCTGTGCCGGGTGGTGCGACGTCGCTACTATGATGTTGTCGGAGCAAGTGTCTTTTCTATAGACGCCGAAAACGTGCCTGCCTCCCTCCTTTCTAACAGTCAAATCTAAATAGTTAATCGCCCCATTGTTTTCCATTTCTAGTGTGAATTGGATTTTTGGATGCTGCTCGTTTAAAACTTTAGTCATTTCCTCTACGTCTTCTTTTTCCCCTTTGAATAATAAAATAGTGTCGTCAACATACCGTCTGTAATAAATTAACTTCTCCTTAATTTCTGGAAAAGAGCTAAAAACTTTGTTCTCAAAGTCGTTCATAAAAATTTCAGCTAAAATACCTGATAGACTGTTACCCATAGCTAAACCTTCGTTTTGAATAAAAACTTTATCGTTAAAAATAAAACTATTAAAACTCAGTGTGAACTCTAGCATATCCACGAGTTCGACGATTTCACCCATGCTCATTGACTTATTTTTTATCAGGTTTTTCCTTATAATCTGCAAAGTTTCCGGTATTGGTGTATTAGTGTAGAGGTTCACGACGTCCAATGAGGCTAGGACTGCATCCTCTGGGATTGCAATGTCCTTCACTTCGTTCGCCACAAAAGTTAAGAAGAGAGCAGAACAGTCATGGATAAGACAGGAGATCAAATCAGGGTACATCGAGAAAGACAAACTCAATAAGCTTACGTACGATTTACATATGAAGTTAGGTAACCTATTGTCGCCACTGCAGTTTAGACAAGTTGAATATGAGATTGAAGCAAGAATCCAAGTACATAGGGACGAAATCATAAAAAGACACAATAAGAAAATTACTAATCTGTGTAGAGCAATAGCAAAGGCAGAGAGGGAAACAGATAAAATACAGTATGTACATAAGTTTTATGACAGAACCGTTAACCTAACAGATATTGTCTTTTCTGAAGAAGAGCAGAAGCTTTTGGATAAGGGGCTTAAGCATAATCCGCGAACGAACTTGCAAGAACGAGACATCAAGAGAATGATCGCAGAAGTTAAGGTAGCATGTAGGGATGCTAAGTTAACTAAATTCCAGGAGACATGTATCGCTATCAAAGCCAAAGAGGCAATTGAATGCCAGAAAACTTTACATAACGGTAAATATAGTGAGATAAGGTTAGTGAAAGAAATTAACTTAAAACTGGATTCTAACAACGCAATCGTGATTAAGTCAGATAAGGGCAGTACCTCAGTTGTCATTTACGAAAAGGAATATATAGATAAGACAATGCGGTTTTTTCAGGAAAATGGAATTAAAGAAGTCAAAAAAGATTTAACAAAGAAGTTTCAGACAGATTTAAAGGCAAGGATAGAAGCAATACAATTTTTATTCACTCCAAATGAAAAAGCTAGATTAGTAAAGATGAATCCAAGAACACCAGAAGCAAGAGCGCAAATAAAATTGCACAAGGAGAATAAACCAATGCGTGTTATTTGCAATGGGAAGGAAGCCGTTAATGAGCTCTTGAATAAGGCTTTGTACCGTAAGTTAAAATCGGCGTATAAATACAAGCAAGTTTACAACGTAAAAAATAGTGTGTGTTTCGCGAACGAAGTGAAGGACATTGCAATCCCAGAGGATGCAGTCCTAGCCTCATTGGACGTCGTGAACCTCTACACTAATATACCAATACCGGAAACTTTGCAGATTATAAGGAAAAACCTGATAAAAAATAAGTCAATGAGCATGGGTGAAATCGTCGAACTCGTAGATATGCTAGAGTTCACACTGAGTTTTAATAGTTTTATTTTTAACGATAAAGTTTTTATTCAAAACGAAGGTTTAGCTATGGGTAACAGTCTATCAGGTATTTTAGCTGAAATTTTTATGAACGACTTTGAGAACAAAGTTTTTAGCTCTTTTCCAGAAATTAAGGAGAAGTTAATTTATTACAGACGGTATGTTGACGACACTATTTTATTATTCAAAGGGGAAAAAGAAGACGTAGAGGAAATGACTAAAGTTTTAAACGAGCAGCATCCAAAAATCCAATTCACACTAGAAATGGAAAACAATGGGGCGATTAACTATTTAGATTTGACTGTTAGAAAGGAGGGAGGCAGGCACGTTTTCGGCGTCTATAGAAAAGACACTTGCTCCGACAACATCATAGTAGCGACGTCGCACCACCCGGCACAGCATAAAAGAGCGTACTTTTATGCAATGTGCAACAGAGCCCTCAGATTGCCACTACAGGAAGATGAGTTGCAGAAAGAACTGGATATTATTAAGCAAGTAGCAGCAGCTAACGGATACAGGACACAAGATGTTACACGTATGTTTAACAAAATCAAAAACAGATCCGCGGGCATCAGTAGCGATTCTAGGAAAATTAAAGTTAAGAAGAAGTTTGTCACCCTGACACACAAAGGGCGTGTGTCGGAAAGAATTGCTAAATGCTTTCCAAAAAACATCGCAGTGGCATTTCAGAACCAAGGGCAAATGGCACACAGATTAAGACATAAACCAGCAACGACGAAACAAATGAAATACAATAAATCCGGAGTGTATAAGATTAAATGTGCTGAATGTGACAGTTATTATATAGGACAAACAGGGCGGAATTTTGAAATTCGATACAGGGAACATTGCAGTCATAGCAATCGAACAGCATTTGGAACACATGTAAAAGAGAGTAGACATGAAGTGAGTAACATAAATGATCAAATGGAGGTGCTACATAAAGCTCCAAAAAGTCTCTATCTCAACGTGCTCGAAGAGATTGAAATATACGCACATCACAATAAAACGCCAGACCTACTACTTAATGAGCAAAGTGATTTTATGCACAGGAATTATTATGAGATTTTTAAAGACCTGTTTTAGGCTTCCTCTTGAATGCAACAGCACGCCCCAGTAAGAAACAGCTACAGCGGAACGGCCCTCAGCGTACTGGCGGCGAGGTGAATTGGGCGCGGCGCAAGACGACTCGGCGTGGCGTTGTATACGTTCTGACGTAGGGAAATCCACTCCACTACCAATCAAAAACAAAGAAGAGCAAACGCACATTTTCGGAAGAATATCTACATTTTAATTATATTTTATTTTTCTCTATAAAAAAAATTTAAATTAATGTAAAAATTTTTCGTTTCATGGTCCACTCACAATGATTATTCATATGTTATTACCTTAAAAATTGTTTTATTAAAAAGAATATTCGCCATTAATATATACGGCGAAATAATGACAGATGCACAATTGTTATAGGTAGAGGGCACTTTTTACTGTTACCAATCAGGTTACTCTTAAATACTGCGATATAATGTTTTAACAGATTGAAATTTACTTTACTTATGACAGTGAACTGTGTGTTCTGTACGGACAAGTTACTCTGTAACTACAACATATGGTATGTTGGCATTTAATACGTTCCATAATTTCTTTTTGTAAACTAAGATATTTTTATCGCTAACTGTATCTCTCTTATTAATTACATTTTTAACATTGTCTAACAGATCTGAAGATGGGCAGCTAGCCCGAAACCGGTTATTGAGAATAAAGAATAGCGATCGAAGACTGAAACGCCATATTTTACTGTTGGACTTCTTCAGTTTTCAGTAGGCTTAACTTTAAGAACAGTTCACTGACGATATTTCTGGATGTGCAGAAAAACTCCAAGCGTCATACGACACAGATTTAGAGCCTTCCTTCCCTAGTGAATGTGTACATTTCGCGGAACTTTTGAAATCTTCTGAGATTAGTGATATATCAGTCGAAATTATATTTTTACGAAAAGAGAGGCTACATTTCGTGCTTCCGAATGTTGACATTGCTCTTAGAATATTTCTATGTATGGTACTTACAAATTGTTCAGCAGAACGTTCG
Source organism: Schistocerca nitens (assembly GCF_023898315.1). Taxonomy (NCBI): domain Eukaryota; kingdom Metazoa; phylum Arthropoda; class Insecta; order Orthoptera; family Acrididae; genus Schistocerca; species Schistocerca nitens. The sequence continues at coordinate 134,540,596 of NC_064622.1, read as the reverse complement.
TTTTCGGCTCTTAAAAGACTGCAAACGTACCTACGTTCTACGTTGTCTGAGGAGAGATTGAACACATTGATCATTCTTCACATCGAAGCCAACCTCCTAATACTGTAGTATATTACAACTGATGCTTATTATTGGCGTCTGCTGAAATGTATAGTTATCGCGGAAATATACGTTATCGGAGAGTACGCTCAGATGAAAAAGTGATAATAAGTAACGTAGTTTAGTTCTGTAGATAAATACGAAATAGCTTTGCTAATACCGTTAGAAAGGGCTATGGCGAGAGCAGTAGCTATAGTACACAACTGTTCAGTCCTTACATGAATTAAAGGTATTGCGTACACTTATCATACAGCATCTATCTACACAGACCCTAATGCTTTACACGTTAGCCGCGCGGGATTAGCCGAGCGGTCTCAGGCGCTGCAGTCATGGACTGTGCGGCTGATCCCGGTGGAGGTTCGAGTCCTCCCTCGGGCATGGGTGTGTGTGTGTATATCGTTAGGATAATTTAGGTTAAGCGGTTCAAATGGTTCAATTGGCTCTGAGCACTATGCGACTTAACTTCTGAGGTCATCAGTCGCCTAGAACTTAGAACTAATTAAACCTAACTAACCTAAGGACATCACACACATCCATGCCCGAGGCAGGATTCGAACCTGCGCCCGTAGCGGTCGCTCGGTTCCAGACTGTAGCGCACAGAACCGCACGGCCACTCTGGCCGGCTAGGTTAAGCGGTGTGTCAGTTTAGGGACTGATGACCTTAGCAGTTAAGTCGCAAAAGATTTCACACACATTTTGAACTTTACACGTTAACTATTAGATTATAAAACAAATTTGATTATTCCTCAATAGTCTGTAAAATTATGCAAATGTAAATCCAGTTGTTTGTCTGTATTTAGTTATTAGTTCGTTCACTGAAATCTCTATTTCATTTTCATTTCTTACTCTTTCCTGTAGATTGACGTATTAATACCGAACGTGTCTTTCCTTTTTTTTTCTACACATACAAGTTATTAGATCGTAAAACGACATTTTAATTTTAAACGCATCCCTGTAAAGGTATGTATTAATTTCTAATGTATGACACATCCGCTTCAATTTTTAGACCGTAATTTTTCAACAGTTTCGTGTAAAAGAACATATTAAAAGTGCATCTATGACAAAAACCCGTTGTCTCCCACACGATCAGCTGAATTTTAGGCCAAAAAGAGAAGTTATTCTCCTTGTGTTCCTTTCTGTTATCTTTCGACAGAAGAATGTGTTAACACAATCCAGTTTTAAGTTTGTTTTATCCGCTGCCGTACACTAAGTACAGTTCAGGTATCATATTACATTTTGAGTGAGCGCGACTAGACAGCTGACGCGTCCTTCAGAACAACGAATAGCAGAGTACGGAAACAGCTCACAGCGCTCCCACCCAAAACGACAATTGTGAAGTGATCGGGTAATAGTTATTATTTAAAACGTGTTTTTTTTTGGGGGGGGGGGGGGGGGAGACATATAGTATGGTGTGCCTAAGGGGGCAAAATTTTTAAATTCGACACTGATTGTATAGATATGTTGTCTGTTCTTTCGGAAACGTCTGAAAGAACAGACGTCACATTTATGTAACTATCAGTAAGGTACGACTATCGGACCCATTTTTTCAATATGGATGCAAACGAAGACCGATATCTTGCGGGAATCTGAGATATTGAGTGAGGGGTCCATTGGCCGGTGAAGCTACGCTAGTAGTGAGGAACGGGCTGGGTATCTGGGTTGGCTGGGCAGCCGGCTCCGGTGGCCGAGCTGTTAAGGCGATCGCTCTCGTTAGGCGGGAGATCCGGGTTCGTGTCCCTGACCGAGGCAAATTTTCACTTATGGCCATTGATTCATTTCAGTACCCAAAAGCGACTGCTGTCACTGAATATCTTTGAATAGATGTCGTTATTGTTTTATTTCGGGATAAATTGAAGAGAGTTCGTATTTTATCAGTCTATATTTTCCGGAAAGAATAGCGGAAGCAAAACTGAACATAGTCCATAATTATGAAGTCAAGGTCAAAAATCTAAATGAGCTCAGACGAAGCAACCACACCAAATGACTTGAGTGCGGGAAGTCAGGTAGCTGAAGTCTAACGAGCTAGTTCTACAGAGTACAGCGGGAACATGAAGATAAATCACAGGATCACAGACCAACCACCGACCTAACAGGAATGAAATAAGGATCTAATAACCTAGTCGATTGCTAGCTGAGACGGTAGTCTCACAACGTGAATCTACGATTGCATCAATTGTCGAATCGATCGCGCGAAGTCGAAAACAAATTAAATGTCGAAGCATACGAATCTATAAACAGAATAAATGATTCACAATTTTTACAGATGCGAGAAAAACCTTGCCAAATATATGAAAGATCTTCTGAAAGAAAATTCTCAAATAATTAAGGTTAAAAGAACACACACAGTCACGGAACAAAACTGCTTTGGGACAGCATTTATCTGGAACTGGTCATTCCTTAGTGAGCACTGATAATTGTATGCGAATTCTTCACAGAGTGGAAAAAGGCCATGCTCTTAATTTGTTAGAGGAGCTTGAAATTTATAAAGCAAAAAATAAAGAACCAAAAAACTGCTGAAATAGCAGAGTCTCTTTATGCCCAATGCCTACTTTGCTTTTTTTTTTTTTTAATACACAAATGGATAAAAGGAATTTTTCGATGACTGTCGTCTCGTTACTGTTTTATTTCTGTTGTTTGTTCAAACTCATAAAAAAAGGAACTGGGAGATGTACTATGATTATCTTCTCATGTCATCGATAATCCAGCTGCGAGGGGGATTATGGAATGCGCTCCAAAGAAAATTAGAAAAATATTGCCTATATTAAGAGTTCTTGACGATCACACAATGTCGTTCCTTGAGGTAATACCAAAAATCGGGTACTGTGTTCTCACCATTACCGAATAGGTAGGGAACAGCATGGCCGGCGCTCTACGTCACAGAGTTATTTGACAATGTTTTACCCTAATCACTGCACGTCTATGTTATATATAGTGTGTTGATAATTTCACCTAGTACTGAGTGCCTCATAGATTTACTTCGTTTTCGTACGTTTTACGCATGACTCTAGTATGTTCTTGTTCCTTCTGTTCATTTCCTAGACTGCATTAACCAGATAATGTGGGTCATCCACTGTTACAGAATGTTATCATTCTTTTCTCGCAACGGAGCACCGCAGGGTACGAGGGGCCCTCTGCCGGTCACGTTCCTCCAACCACTTCCCGCCTGTGCGGAATTCTGGCGTTAGCGCTATCAGAGGGCGCTGATTATGTGCAGCGCTATGGTTTCTTTCATTTGTGGATTCTTTAGCGATTTGTTTTATGGCTGTTTAATATTATCCGGTGCACTATCAAAGGTGTTTAATATTTATGTCATTATCTAGAATATTGACACTAGAGCATATGTCAACTACTGTTTCTTAACTCTTCCTCTTTTTAACAACCTTATTTTTGTCGTGTTCTTTTTATTGCTTTTTATTACTGTAATGCCTTTTATACGCTATGAGCTCATTACAGACTTCAACTATTGTATCCCCTTTTATTTTCGCTGTTCAATTAATTACTGAAAACTTGTGTATGCCGACATTAGCGACATCTGGTGAACTTACAACACAAACATCTTGTGGCAACTGCACGGCAGCTTGTTTTGAACAGTAATGCTACTGACAACATAACTCGTACATATTATGTTATTTATATATATTTCACGATGCTTGTGCTGATTCCGCATTTAACATTTGACGATGCCACTATGGCTGCAGTACATCAGGACTTTGTTTTTATGAAACAGGTATGCCTCTTCATACTTAAAACGCGCACATGCATATATTGTCAGTAGCACTTTTCGATATGGTCTATGTTTTGTTTTTAAGCTGTAGACATTCTGCGAGTGTATTTATGTTTTTTCCCATTTTTTTCTGCAGATGGTCATTATAGACCGAAACCGGTAATCTGTTAACAAAAAGTTTGTGACCATGGACGTACAGTAAAGGAAACTTACGCTCAAAAGTTCGTGCAAGTTAAGAAAGTAAGGCAAAAAGCGGCAAATGGTGAACGTTGTATTTCACATCGAAACTTATCGATTTAAAAAGAGAGTTGGAAACAAGAAAGCGAGCACATGTCGAAAGAAAAGAGTGGAGGCTAATAGAAAGAATGAATGCTAGCAAAAAATTTACCCTTCGGCAATATGGGTGAAGTTAACGAGACCTCTGCAACTAACAAGTAATGTGCGATATCAGGAAGATACAAGAGGAGACGAGTGTGATGAAGGATACCGTTACGAGTGAGCGTGGCGGAACCCCCGAAAACGTACCCAGCAAGGAGCAGGGACGGGCAGGCCGTCTGCTCCCTCCTTCTCCCTCCACCCCCACCCCCACCTCCCACACCCCAGAATAAAATACTTGCAAACTGGACTCCCATCCTGTTATCCTGCTCTTCCAAACAGACATACGTATCAATTCAATATTATTAGCAAGTGTACCCGGAGCCTTTTGACGTGAAGTCTGAAAACTATTTCGAAATTCACGCCGAAACTAAACTGTGTCTTTCCAAAGGAAGACTGCAGCATCATACACACATAAAAAAAGTTTTGCATCACCTCGGCTCTGAGAGTTCTGGAACCTGTACAGAAAATTGGAATAGGGGTCAACATAAGCATCATTTCCGTCCTTTTTGTTCCTCATGAAAACCACACACTGCATGTTGTACCACCATACAGCGAGATCTTCAGAGGTGGTGGTCCAGATTGCTGTGCACACTGGTACGTCTAATACCCAGTAGCACGTCCTCTTGCATTGATGCATGCCTGTATTCGTCGTGCGGGACTGCTACGGTCGCAGGTTCGAATCCTGCCTCGGGCATGGGTGTGTGTGATGTCCTTAGGTTAGTTAGGTTTAAGTAGTTCTAAGTTCTAGGGGACTTATGACCTAAGATGTTGAGTTCCATAGTGCTCAGAGCCATTTGAGCCATTTTTTTGTATTCGTCGTGGCATACTATCCACAAGTTCACCAAGGCACTGTTGGTCTGGATTGTTCCACTCCTCAACGGCGATTCGGCAAGACCCCTCAGAGTGGTTGGTAGGTCACGTCGACCATAACAGCCCTTTGCAATCTATCCCAGGCATGTTCGATAGGGTTCGCGTCTGGAGAACATGCTCTCCACTCTAGTCGAGCGATGTCGTTATCGTGAAGGAAGTCATTCATAAGATGTGCGAGATGGGGGCGCGAATTATCGTCCATGAAAACGATTGCCTCGCCAATATGCTGCCGATATGGTTGCACTATCGGTCGGAGGATGGCATTCACGTATCGTACAGCCGTTACGGCTCCTTCCATGACCACCAGCAGCGTACCTTCACTTGCTGCAGTCGCTTGACAGTGTGTCTAAGGCGTTCGGCGTGACCGGGTTGCCTCCAAACACGTCTCCGACAATTGTCTGGTTGAGGCCATATGCGACACTCATCGGTGAAGAGAACGTGATGCCAATCCTGAGTGGTCCATTGGGTATGTTGTTGGGCCCATCTGTACCACACTGCATGGTGATGTGGTTGCAAAGATGGAGCTCACCATGGACGTCGGGAGTGACGTTCCGCATCAAGCAGCCTATTGTGCACAGTTTGAGTCGTAACACGAGGTCCTGTGGCTGCACGAAAAGCATTATTCAACATTGTGACGTTGCTGTCAAGGATCCTCCGAGCCATAATCCGTAGGCAGCGGTCATCCACCGCAGTACTAGCCCTTGGGCGGCCTGAGCGAGGCATGTCATCGACAGTTCCTACCTCTCTGTATCTCCTCCATGTCCGAACAACATCGCTTTGGTTCACTGCGAGACGCCTGGACACTTCTCTTGTTGAGAGCCCTTCCTGGCACAAAGTAACAATGCGGTCACGATCAAACCGCGAAATTGACCTTCTAGGCATGGTTGAACTACAGACAACACTAGCTGTGTCCCTCCTTCCTGGTGGAATGACTGGAACTGATCGGCTTTCGGACCCCCTCCGTCTAATAGGCGCTGCTCATGCATCGTTGTATACTTCTTTGGGCGGGTTTAGTGAGAACTCTGAACAGTCAAAGGGACTGTGTCTGTGATAAAATATCCATAGTGAATGTCTATCTTCAGGAGTTCTGGGAACTGTTGTGATGCAAAACTTTTTTTTTTTTTTTTTTTTTGATGTGTGTATTTAAATATCGCCTCCAGCAGCTCTGACAGTGTCAGGTATTATAATATTGTGTATTCAATAGGGAAGCAGTAACTGTAGAGTTGCTCGGTCAGAAGAGTTCAGTGACTTCGTACGTAGACCGGTCATTGGGTGTCACCCGAGTAACAAATCCATCAGTAATATTTCAACCCTTCTAAAGCTGTTCGAGCCGACTATTGGTGATGTGACTGTGAAGTGAAAATTGGAAGAAACAACCACGCGTAAACCAATACCGGGCGTACCTCTTATACTGACGGGCGTGCACCGTTGAGCATTGCGAAGGGTGTTTGTAGAAAGTCGGCATGAAATCAACGTAAGAAATCACTAATGAGTCCCAAAGTGCTATCATCAGTCTAGATTTCACAATTACTATGTGTAGGGAATTAAAAACAGTGGGATGTAGAGCGTAGCTCAAGAAGGTGGCACGTAATCTTAATGATCAGGAACTTAACGCCACAGCTTCCCTCCAACTCCCCCTCCCCTCACACTCTTGTCAAACACTGGTGACGAATTTCTCCTAGCACCTGGATTCGAACTGTTTGCCTCCAGGCTAGTACCACCACACGAGTTTGGATTAATGAGCTAGGTTACAGTGATATGTGTATAATAATATAACTACCAGTGAGGCATCAGTGAAACGTGATTTGATTCCTAATAACCAGGAAGTTATGATGATGACTAGGGTACAAGTTTCCCACTTAGATTAGTCTTCTTTTTGAACCGATGTCTTGTTTACGATCCCTTCAGGTGCAAAATCGCGCGGTCTAACGATCGGAGTTAGCCAGCGTGCAGGCAAGTACTTCGGTATAAGACAAAACATTAACTGAAATTTGCAGCAAATTCGAGAAAGTGTCGCGTACACGAGTTCACATATTCTGTAACTATATAATGTGACACGATTTTTACGGTTACGGGCTTCAGTTGCTGAAAACGGCATCTCTTACAGGATAGCTTTCTTGTCCGACTGCTGCGATCACTTCTTTTCTCAGTAATGGGTAGAGGTATCTAGCGAAAATGCTTGTCAAATACTAAAGTCTGTCATCCCTTGGTAGCGTCAAAAACTTAAGCTTCAAGTGAATGCAATCAGTTATTATGCTGAGAGGTGGATGTTACTTGCGTGTATTTTTCGTGATGTGGGTGTCACCTGCGTGTATCTTTCATAATTTCATTTTTGAGCCGCTATATTTAATCTTCATACAACCCACATTGTTCTGATACGTGTCCACGCCTGGGGAAGGATTTCTAGTGCAGAATTTATTTTACTTTATTTCCTCATGTGAGTACTAAGATCGGAGGTCTCATTCCCTTCCGTATCCCCAATCTCTTACGTAACTGCCTGCACGGAAACAGCTACATGCTTGTCTTTAGGTCGTGTCTGAGGCGATTCCTGCCTTCTCCTCTTCCTCATCGAAGACAAAGGAGACTCGTTGGCCTTCTTCAAACTTTGGCTGGAGGGGGCCTCAGAGGCGGCCGTACACTTTCCCGCCGTTTTCAAAACCCAGTTTCTGGAGCGGTACAGGGGAGATAGCGTGAGAAAGCTTCCAAAAAAGTACTACAAAGTCCTCTGTCCTCAAGGAATGTACTATAAAATCCTCTGTCCTCAAGGTAATGCGGCCGTAAGCGTCCCGCATTTTTTTCCGATCCTTCGGATTGCCTTAGCATGTCGCGCTGTGTAGTGGGCGTTGGAGATCAGCCGAGGCCGCCCTCACTATTAGATTTTTGCTCTGGACACAGCGTCCAGCGAGGGTGGGGGTGGGGGGTGGGGGGGTGGGGAAGGGAAGCTGTTAAGGTCTGGGACAGGACACTCTTGTTCCAGGCTTCGGTAAGCACAGACGTTTCTGCTAGAACGTGGATCTAAGCGTTAATTCCGGTTCAAATTTAGTTAAATTGCGTTCAAAACTGATGCCATCAGCACCACCAGGAGTGGGCAGAGATTCCTATATTCGTTTTGAGTATCGCTAGTGTATTTTAATCATTTCGAGTGAACTTTAAGATCGAGGATGTGGGTCTTTAGTTAGCTACGGACCATCCATGTAATCATGTTATGAAGTCAATGAAGCGTGTCGTACTGACTCTTTTCTTTCGTTTCTCAAACGAGGTTAGAGTTGCGAAGTATTCATTCTGTAACATTTCTACAAATAATTTCATGTGATTCTGTACTTCTTGTCAGATGGAATCGATCGCCCCGTGGTCAAGAGACGCTATCATAACGGACGTAGTTCGCGCTGTTAAAGTGTGTCTTGGCTTGCCAGTGTAAAGAATGCCGTCTTCCCTACGTCAAATAGTTTATTCACAGGTTCATTTAAGTCAGTTGGAGATAGCGATGAGAGCGTTTGCAGTCCTAGTCATGTCCGTGTCTGTTACTTTGGTAGTGTGCATGCCCGGTTCCCCATCACATCAAAAATGTAAACAAACCTTCAGAGTGAAATGAGGCTATCCCGCAGTGAATTCTCACAAACAAAAAAGGAAAGCCCCTGTTCATACACAAGGGACCATAGTAGGTAACTGATGTTTAACATGGGCAGCGAATAACGTTACTTTTCTGTGAGCGAATTATTGTAACAAATGGTTAGGCAATTGAATAATTTTCCATCGAGTTCGTTCCACATTCCTCTCTATAGCAGAGTATCCAACCACCTCTGGTGTTATATTAAAGATAATGCACATTGAGTTAAATGCGTCACTGCACGGTTGTATTGCCTTGTAGCACGGATACTAGAATACACGGCAGGGATCAAGAGGCGTAAGCGCAGTAGCAGACCTCGCCGCTGACGTCGGAGTGAATCAAACCCGCTTCAACAGCTCGCAGTTGCGATAATGCATTGTGTCGTAATTGCGTTTACGAGCGGAAACGAGATTGTTTACGGCAGCGTGAATTTTTATTAGTGACTGGCGATTCAGTACATTATCAGTTCATTGGGGGATTTTTTAGAGTACGTTCTTAAGTGAAAAATAATGATTTGCTGCGCGATCGTCAGTTGTACTAACCACAGCAGACAAGTAAGTTAGATATTAAGTTTCACATATTTTCTAATAACAATGACACGGGGGGAGACAAATATATGCGTGTAAACGAGCAGGTTCGTTTTCAGTTGAAAATACTCGCGTCTGCTCAATACATTTTACTGATTCGGATTATGAAAGTTATTTGAAAAGTGAACTGTCAAATAATCCTACGAAACAAAAGTTGTAGACTGATGCTGTTCCAGCTCCAAAACTACCATCCAGCAGTGCTGATTTATGGCGTAATAATGGCCTATTAATGAGAGAAGTATGCGGGCACAAAAATGAAGCTGCAGTAAATAAGAAGATATTTTATGGGCAGATATATTATCAACTAATGAATAAATTAGTGTCAGGAAAAACGTTAACCGTGAAAACAAACGCTGCTGCGAATTCGACAATACGTACTTACGCCAGCAATTGGAAATTGTGGAAACAGAAATCAATGGCCTTGTGGACAGGAATGCAGATTTACAGGATCGTCTCTCGATGTAGCGCTGAGATACTGTAATTAAAACATGTTCAGAAAGTGATTCATGGATCTTTTTATGTCTGCCAACAGCAGGTGGTTACGAAAGGACTATGTGGTCATCTGAAGATATTGCAAAGGCTGGAAGTTTACGTTGCCTATCTAAGGCATGGGACCGTTACGTGGCCTTCATTTATCGTTAATCTCTCAGCACAAAGTCCCAAGTGACTGGAAAAAAACGTAGGTGACACCAGTATATAAAAAGGGTAAAAGACGGACGGACCCGCAAATTTACAGACCAATATTTCTAACTTCGATTTGCCGCAGAATCGTAGAGCATATTCTCAATTCCAATATAACAAACTTTCTTGAGACCGAGAAGCTTATGACCACGAATCTGCATAGTTTTAGAAAGCATCGCCCGTTAGAAACTCAGCTTGCCCTTTTCTCACACGATATACTGCGAACTATGGATGAAGGGCAAAAGGCAGATTCCGTATTTCTAGATTTCCGGGCAGCATTTGACACCGTGCCCCATTGCAGGCTGTTAACGAAGGTTCGAGCATATGGGATAAGTAGACAGATACGTGAGTGGCTCGAAGACTTCTTAAGTAACAGAACCCATTATGTTGTCCTCGACGGCGGGGCTTCATCAGAGACAGGTGTATCGTCAGGAACCACCACCACCTAGAGACTTTGGAGTTTCGTCATTGTCATGGTATATGAGATATCAACAGCTGCAGAATAATATTTCACTGTGGGTGTTGTTATGCCAGCACATATTAAAACTGTGTCATTGCAGGTAACGCTGAATGAGGGTCTTGATATAGCACACATTTCATATTTGGATAGAAGAACAACTACAAAGCAAATGCATGCCAAATTCAAAATAAAGTTGAATAGATGCCAACATAAAGGACGCACCTCAATAAGACAGTCATGACCATCCAACTGGAAGTATGTTAAGAAGATACCAATTAAACATTCCGTACCAAGCTGTTCTGTATGAACTAAAGGACACTTGACATGTCAGTTAACCATCTGGGACATTTAAGATACCGGACAGATTAAGTAATTGGAAGCGTTATTAACGAGAATATCGTTATATGAGGCGGCACAAGTGATACAGGACGCCACTGAAATCTGGTTGTGATAACACCTATTCTGCAGCGTAGGTTGAAAGATGATTATTTGGTCGTGAGTTGGCGAATGTCTAATAATGGGAAAGCTAACACATAGACAAACAACACAGATATGCTTCATACAGAGAGATCGCTTTTTAAACATGAAAACGGCAGTTTCAACATCCGTCAGCACTCATGCTAACTAATGCGAGAGTGAAAAACAACACCCACTCACAAATAGAGAATAACACGTACCGGTGATGTGTAACAAAATACAAATTGCAGAGAAATTTAAACACGAATAAAATGTAACACGAGCCAGACATATATATTTCGTTTTGGCCGAGTGGTTCTAGGCGCTTCAGTCTGGAACCGCGCGACTGCTACGGTCGCAGGTTCGAATCCTGCCTCGGGCATCGATGTGTGTGATGTCCTTAGGTTAGTTAGGTTTAAGTAGTTCTAAGTTCTAGGGGACTGATGACCTCAGATGTTAAGTCCCATAGTGCTCAGAGCCAATTCAACCATTTTATATTTCGTTTTCAAAATCAAAATAAAGCCACTTGAAAACGAATACTATTTACTGCGAACCTTTGCTCACAATTTTAGTCAAATGTATCCAAAATTTAAGATATTCCACTAGAAAAAAATAATGATTGTACTAGTTGGGTAGTTTTCACACGCCTTCGTGTGCTCAATGGGTTGGAAATTGTCCCGATGAATCGCTGAAATCCATTTCCGACGCAGATTCGCATCTGTCGGAACGGAAAACGACATTACTTTCGGTCCAGTTGCGTAATTCCCACGACACTTTGGCACACATCATTTGTAAACTATGTTCACAGTAGATTCACTATAATCGCTAGTTTTAAGCACGAATGTAGTACTCGATCCAACAAACGTGTAGATAAACAAACGCTTCGAAACACAAAATGGTGGCCCGCTTGGAGTGACGTCACGACCTGCTATGTATTTCGCGCCGCGGTCTTGTCTCTGTGGGTGGTGCGGGAACGCCCCGGGGAAGTGTGATAGGACCACTGTTGTTCTCTATGTCATAAATGATTTGGAGGACAAGGTGGGCAGCAATCTGGGGTTGCTTGCTGTGATGCTGTGGCGTAGGGTAAGGTGTCGAAGTTGAGTGACTGTAGAAATATGGAAGATGACTTACACAAAATTTCTAGTTTGTGTGATGAATGGCTGCCAACTATAAGCGTGTAAAAATGTAAGTTAATGCAGATGAGTAGGAAGAACAAACGTGTAATGTTCGGATGTAGTACTACTAGTGTCCTGCTTGGTATAGTCAAGTCGTACGAATATCTGGGCGTAACGTTGCAGAGCGATATGAAATGTAACGAGCGTGTGACGACTGTGGTAACAAAGGCGAATGGTCGACTTCGGTTTATTGGGAGTATTTGAAGAAAGAGTGGTTCACTTTTAAAGGATATTCCATACAGGACGCTGATGCGACCTGTTCTTGAGTACTGCTCGAGTGTTTGGGATCCGTACCAGGCCGAATTGAAGGAGGACATCGAAGCAATTCAGAGGCGGGCTGCTAGATTTGTAACCGGTAGGTTCGAACAACGCGCAAGTATTGATGTTTCGGGAACTGAAATGGGAATCCCTGGAGGGAAGGCGACGTTCTTTTCGAGAAACACTATTGAGGAAATTTGGAGAAGCGGCATTTGAAGCTGACTGCCAAACGATTCTATTGCCGCCAACATACATTGCACTTAAGGAGCACGGAGGTGAGATACGAGAAATTAGGCCTAATAAAGAGGTATACAGACAGTCGTTTTTCCATCGCTCTGTTTGCGAGTGGAAGAGGAAAGGAAATGACTCTTAGTGGTTCAGGGTACCCTCCGCCACACACCGTATCTATGTAGATGTAGAAGTAGATGTAGATGTACATCTCTATGACTACTCTTTGCCTACCACCGTACCGCAAAGAATTAAGTCTTTGATTTTGAGCCGTAGTGCAAGCGTAATCAAATCATGTAGTACGTGCAAAATGGCTCTGAGCACTACGGGACTTAACATCTGAGGTCATCAGTCCCCTAAAACTTAGAACTACTTAAACCTAACTAACCTAAGGACATGACACACATCGATTCCCGAGGCAGGATTCGAACCTGCGACCGTAGCGGTCGCGCGGTACCATACTGAAGCGCCTAGAACCGCTCGGCCACTCCGGCCGGCCAGTACGTGCAAGATAAGAAAGAATTGCTACATTAAGCTCTAAAATATTGGCGGATAACTCTAGCTACGACTGTAGAACTGTCATCTTCTGAGAAGCGAGACACATTGTCTAAAGGAAAATGAATGTGGCAACAAGGAAGTTGAAGAGGTTGTTCCAGAGATGGGAGAAACCTTTTAGAATTGCACCGAACACAAAGGGGGAAAATGTTCCAGATTTGAAGGAAAATGCTGAGCAATTAGAGTATGATCGCAGGAAATGTTGCTTATAGAGTTAAACGCAAACATCGCGAATTAGCACATTTGAATGGTAAACTAACTGATCACGTAAATGTTTCAGGAAAGAACTGGTTGCAAACAATTTCTAGTGAATCTTTTATGGAGCAAACTGAAAATGTTATGGAATTCACTTTGAAAATGGAAAGTGAAATTCAGTAATCCCACAGTAATTCACTGATCGTAAACCAAAAGTTTTTGTAACGTTAAAGGATATAATAAATGAGAAGTATACAGGAAGGGGGGACTTCCCTGCCATGTGTTTCGTAAGAACGAGCACTTTCATAAGAATTGTAGCTACCAAAAAAAAAAAAAAAAAAAAAAATGGTAGTAAGCAAAGTGAGAGTGAACAAAGACAAAATTTGAAAAAAAAATGGATCAAGTTATAAGATAACTTTTCAGAATAGAAAAAACCTGAAAGAGTTGAAAGTGGCACTATAGGTGGTTTCTCCGTACTACAGGTCTGTGTGGTCTAAGTCTGTGAGAGCCTCTTCCCCAGAAAAGAAAGCAGTGCCCCCTTAGATGATGAAAGGGGCTGACGTCCTTCGGAAACGTTACCCTATCATTTCAACGATCATGGAAAAGTGTGGTCTAACTAACTTAAAACTTAGTAATAACAATAGTAATAATAAAAATACACTAAAGCATGAGAAATCTCGATTACGTCCATACCTGCGTATGAGTTAAAGATGTGTGCGGCGTGTGCCTATAAGCTTCAATGGAGTGCGAGATGGCAAGAGGGTTCGCGGTGACGTCACAGCTAACAGCCCAACCGCGCGTGACCTCCACCGTGTGTTGTTCTAGAATCTGTGGCTCGTAGCGCTACCATTTCACGCATTTATTCCTTTTGTCTATAAGACTTAAAAGAGAAGCGTAGGGTCTTAGGTCTCATATTATTCAGTCACGACTAAGTACAACCATTACACGTGTGAGTGAACGGTTCATCCACCCATGAGGCGAGACTCGGTTGGTGAAATCTTGCTTTGCAGGCTAAGCAAAATTGACTTCCATCCGCCGGCCGCGGTGGTCTAGCGGTCCTGGCGCTGCAGTCCGGAACCGCGGGACTGCTACGGTCGCAGGTTCGAATCCTGCCTCGGGCATGGGTGTGTGTGATGTCCTTAGGTTAGTTAGGTTTAAGTAGTTCTAAGTTCTAGGGGACTTATGACCTAAGATGTTGAGTCCCATAGTGCTCAGAGCCATTTGAACCATTTGACTTCCATCCCTCCCACCGTACGCAACCGCCGAAGCCGCAGGCACTCAGCAGTTAAATTAACAGACAAAAGAACAGTACCTCCCTTTCATTGCAAGGCAAGAGAAAGAAGAATATGAAGAAAATTCTCCCCATCATCTCCATAAAACATTTCAAACTGTCAGTTAACATGAGACTTCTGTCATCACAACGATGTAAGGACATACAACAGTATGTTTAAGAATTTTTAACATGTTGCAGCCCTGTTAGCTACTGTAATAAATTAATATGTCAAAAATCCGCCTCAGCTGCGAAATGTTACTGGTCTACTACATGGCATGTATTTGTTTATTTTATGCTTCTGAAGAAGGCTAGGTTTTACCAGTAATATTTCGCAACTGAGGCGGATTTTTGACACATTAACAGTATGTTTGTTTTAACTTGAGACAACTAGATACCTCGAAAACGACGCGTCGCACGAAAAAAATGTTCTAGGGTTCATATTAGTAAAGGGGATACCTGTCCGTACTTCAACAGACCATCCCTTAACCACACTTTCTGCGTGTGCGGGATCAGCTTTGTATTTTCAAATAGGAACAAACCATTTTTTTTTCATATTCGGATTCTACTCCAAAAAAATACGTACTGTTTACTCAAACCATTGTTACCGATTCGCGTCAGATGGCGCTATAATCGACAAATATGAAGTGTGCCTGTTTTTTGCAATTAGCAACCGACGCACTTGATTCTACATTTCATTTACGATGTAAATTTAAAGCTTTCTGTTCTAACGGTCAATATTGTTATTGAAACATTACTTTAAGGTCGCAAATTTGATTGTTCAGTGCAATATCGTCAGGCGTGTTTGGTTAGACACTGCTTTTAGCCTGATCCAGGAGCAACGGGGTAGATGTAATAGTTTTCTGTTTCCATCAAGATGCTTGATACAGGTTGTGATTTGTACATCACTGGTAGCTGCGTAGCAGACAGCATGTAAATTTACGGCGGTTGAATGGAAACACACACCGAAATCGGTCACCCTAATGGCGGGTTTCAAGGGCAGCCGCCGAAATCGAGCATTCGACGTTTCACTGACTCGTCCCACAGGAAACAGAAAAATACGTTATGGTATAGGTAGCTCATTTGGCGGAAACGTCAGTGTCCAGCCATATTATTTGTGCTGTACAATCACATTTGCGACACTCAAGTAACGTTGGAACATCTATATTAACCATTAGAACTAAATGGTTTACATTTACATCGTAAATATACAATCAAATGCATCGGTTCTTGATTGCAGAAAACAAGCACACTTGATATATGTCGAGTGCAACGCCATCTTCCACGAATGGGAAACTCGTTTTGAGTACAACGAAAAACCAGCCAGAGTTGCTTATTTCACTTCTTTTATTCACTTGACGACTAGTTTCGGGCTGGGAGCCATTTTCAAACAATTCGAACAGACAGTTAAAATTGTATTTCCAGAAGTGCAAAAACCATGTCAAAAATGCATACGTACTATGAAGTGCAAACGAACAGTTACAGCTTATACATATAAATCTTACGTGTATGCGCTTCCACTGTTCGTTTGCATTTCATAATACGCATACATTACTTACTTGGTTTTGCGTTTTCGGAAATTACTATTTGACTATCCGTTATGATGATTTGAAAATGGAACTCGGCCCGAAACCAGTCACTGAGTGAATAAAAAACGTGAAATTTGCAACTTTTTCTGGCTTTCGTTGTACTGGTTAACAGAGGTTGCTGACCGCAATTATTCCGGAATGCTGGAAGTTCGTAACAATGGTTTGATTAAAGGGTAAGTATTTTTTGGCGATGAATCCGAATATGCAATGAAATGGGGCGTTCTCATTTGAAAATACATACTTGACCCCGCCCAAGCAGTAAAGGTGGTTAGGAGCTGGCAGTTGTAGTGTAGCGCAGGATGATGCACCCTTTACTAACGTTACCTTTTGATGCGTCGTTTTCGAGATATTTAGTTGTCTCAAGTTGAAACAAACATGAAAAAATTCCTAAACCTTGGGCGGTCTCTACGTTTCATCCACTGTAATCACCGGACCTAATGCCGCCAGTTAATTACTTTTCCCCGTCGTTGCACAATTCTTTGTGGTGTGTATTAATAAAACAGCAGTAATAAATTTTTGATCGTGAATCGTTAAGACGGAAAAAAAAATTCTTAAAACGAAACAGGAATTTTCAAATAATGGACAACATATTATGGCTATAACTTTTTCTGTGTGTCAAGACAATTGCGCGTCGGCCAAAAGGAATGTTCATCGTTGCAGAGAGGATAAAATCTTGTAGCGAAAGGGTGGTTTCCTTTTAATCAGAATTTCTGCCGTTAATTCTCGAGACGCGGGACAGCAGAGGAAGGAAAAGCGACCGAGGAAGTGAGGCAAGAAGAGCGGAATAAGATCGACTTAGAAACGAGCTCCGTAAACGGACGCCGCAAATTTTGTAAGGCGGGCACGTAAAGCGAATATAACAAATGGAAGGAGATTACAGGCGTGCCCCCGATATCCGGAGCGCGGCGCAGCGCCGGCCTCTTAGCCAATCAGAGGCGGAGTTCTGAAGAAGCAGCCAATTAGAGGCGGCTCGTCAGTGGAAACCCGGCCGCCAGGAATTGAATTAGCCTTTCGGCGCGGCAGAATGAGGCTCGCAATTAATGTTCTGATAAGGAAACAGCCCGCCGCTTACGCTTCTCCACCGCTCTCCAATCTCGCCCTCTAATATAGACGTTCTCTTCCCTCAGCGAGACGCTCTCGTGGGATGTTAATGTCATTTACTTCGGCTTACCTCCGGCCGTAGTTAAGCAGATCAGTCTACGATGAAAGACAAAATGAACCATTATAAGGAAAGCAGTCACTCTCATACCGATAGGAACCAAACCAAACGACTCGCGGGGCTAACTTTTTAAGAGTATATCAGCAAAATATTTACAAATTTTGGAGGTAGGTTTCTTAGATCAAAAAATGAACGACATGCATATAAAAATACACTGAAGAGCCAAAGAAACTGGTATAGGCATGCGTGTTCAAATACAGAGATATATAAACATGGAGAATACAGCACTGCTGTCGGCAACGCCTATACAGGGTGTTACAAAAAGCTACGGCCAAACTTTCAGGAAACATTCCTCACACACAAATAAAGAAAAGATGTTATGTGGACATGTGTCCGGAAACGCTTACTTTCCATGTTAGAGCTCATTTTAGTTTCGTTCATCCACCTACGCTCAATGGAGCATGTTATCATGATTTCATACGGGATACTCTACCTGTGCTGCTAGAACATGTGCCTTTACAAGTACGACACAACATGTGGTTCATGCACGATGGAGTTCCTGAACATTTCAGTCGAAGTGTTCGTACGCTTCTCAACAACAGATTCGGTGACCGATGGATTGGTAGAGGCGGACCAATTCCATGGCCTCGACGCTCTCCTGACCTCAACCCTCTTGACTTTCATTTATGGGGGCATTTGAAAGCTCTTGTCTACGCAACCCCGGTACCAAATGTAGAGACTCTTCGTGCTCGTATTGTGGACGGCTGTGATACAATACGCCATTCTCCAGGGCAGCATCAGCGCATCAGGGATTCCATGCGACGGAGGGTGGATGCGTGTATCCTCGCTAACGGAGGACATTTTGAACATTTCCTGTAACAAAGTGTTTGAAGTCACGCTGGTACGTTATGTTGCTGTGTGCTTCCATTCCATGATTAATGTAATTTGAAGAGACGTAATAAAATGAGCTCTAACATGGAAAGTAAGCGTTTCCGGACACATTTCCACATAACATATTTTCCTGAAAGTTTGGCCGTACCTTTTTGTAACACCCTGTATAAGACAAGTGAAGGGCGCAGTTGTTAGATGGGTTACTGCTGCTAAAATAGCAGGTTATCAAAATTTAAGTGAGTTTGAACGTGGTGCCATAGTTGGCGCACGAGCGATGGGACACAGCATCTCCGAGGTACCGATGAATTGGGGATTTTCCCGTACGACCATATCAGGAATCTAGTAAAACATCAAACCTCCGACATCGCTGCGGCCGGAAAAGATCCTGGAAGAACGGGACCAACGACGAGTGAAGAGAATCGTTCAGTGTAATAGAAAACCCTTCCGCAAACTGCTGCAGATTTGAATGCTGGGCCATCAACAAGTGTCAGCGAGCGAACCATTCAACGAAACATCATCGATATGGGCTTTTGGAGCCGAAGGGCCGCTCTTGTATCCTCGACGACTGCAGGACACAAGAGGTTTACGCCTCGTCTGGATCCGTCAACACCAACACTGGACTGTTGATGACTGAATATATGTTGCTTGTCGGACGAGTCTCGTTTCAAATTGTGTCGAGCGGATGGACGTGTACGGGTAAGGAGACCACCTTATGAATCGATGGACCCTGCATGTCAGTAGGGAACTGTGCAGGCTGGTGGAGGCTCTGTAATGGCGTGGGACGTGTGCATTTGGAGTGATATGGGACCCTGATATGTCTAGATACGATTCAGACAGGTGACACGTACGTAAGCATCCTGTCTGATCACCTGCATCCGTTCACGTCCACTGTGCATTCCGACGGACGTGGGCAATTCTAGCAGGTCAGTGCGACATCCCACAAGTCCAGAATTGCTACAGAGTGGCTCCAGGAACACTCTTGTGAGTTTAAACGCCTCCGCTGGCCATCAGACTCCCCAGACATAAACATTATTGAGCATATCTGGGATGCCTTGCAACGTGCTACTCAGAAGAGATCTTCACCCCTCGTACTATTAAGGATGTATGGACAGCCCTGCAGGATCCACAGTGTCAATTTCCTCTAGCACTACTTCAGACATCAGTCGAGTCCATGCCACGTCGTGTTACGGCCCTTCTGCGTGCTCGAGGTGGCCCCACACGATATTTGGCAGGTGTAGCAGTTTATTTGGCTCTTCAGTGTGACACAGCTTGTTAAAAGTTGGATCACACATAGAAAGCACTTCGACAGTATATCACAGAAGCTAAGTGAAAGAAATACACAATATGACCAGCTGAAATTACACTTTAATTCAAAGATAATAACTACACTCAAGTTACCGCGCTGTGTGATGGTGCCCTAGACATTACAGGAAGTGGGACATGGTTCTTAGCAGGGTGTGGGGTCACCACGGACGCCAGTGCATGCTTTGCAACGCGCTCCCGTGCTGGCGACGAAGTTGGTGAGGAGTTCTTGTGGAAGAGCCCCCCTTTTCTCAACCAAAGCGGTCGACAACTGTTGGACGGTAGTTGACGCATGTGGACGTGCTGCGGTACATCCCTCCAACGACTCCCACACGTGCTCGACGGGATTTAACTCGGATGAACGAGAAGGGCAAATCCATTCTCTTAATATCCTCTGATTCATGCAGCCCTGAAAAGAAGGACGTGGGGAAGGTGTACAGCTTCGTAAAAAGTTGGCCAGTACGTATACCCTGTTCAAAGATTTGGAGGCCGCTACAGCCACGCAACATTATGCCTCCCCACACGGTAACACCTGGACAACCGAAACGATCGTGTTCGATAACGTTCCTGGATGAATTACGTGTTCCAACCTCTCGCCATGTGAAGGTGCGTCCAACGTCGCCGAACATGATCGTTTTAACGGTCCAGACGTGTAGGTGCGGGGAGGAGTAATGTTGCACCAACGACCGTGCAGCAGTTGTCAATCAGACTGCTGGAGGAATGGAATGCTCTAAAGTGCGCACCATTTACGACGGCGGCCGAGTTTAGGTTCGTTCTGCGCATCTGACGTTACAAAACACAGTCAGCCAATGAACAGAGAACGACGTTGCCAAAGCTCGACTGCAGTACAGACCACGGACAAGTGTCTTCAGTTTTAGAAACGATCAGTCATAAATAAAGTAATTGAACAAAAGCATGTCTTGATAGCAGACTTTCTATAAAAGAAAGTTTGGAAAAAGCATTCTTTATACCAATTGATTCATATTCTATTAATTAATTAAACCAAACAAGGCGATAGCAAGGAAATTCATTCTCACTAACGGCTTTTTCGTAATGAAGAGCAACGGTAATTTTTATTTCCTATTGTACTTCGACGAAACGCCGCGCATCCTCGGTAGTATAGTGGTTAGTATCCCCGCCTGTCCCGCGGGAGACCGGGGTTCGATTCCCCGCCGGGGAGACGCGGTTTTTATCTCACAAACCTGTTCGAGTGTTGCGCTTGTGGGGCGGAAGAGCGTTAACTTTGCCATCTAGGAGTATACTTGCTGCAAAAATAATAGCCGGCACGGTAGCTCAGTGTGTTCGGTCAGAGGGTTAACTGCCCTCTGTAATAAAAAACTGAGTTAATCGATCAACAACGAACTTAAACGGATGTCTTACGACGTCCGCCCCGAGCAGATGCAACGAACGAAAGTGAACGAAATGAGATTAAAATAAAAAAAGGTGTTTGGCTTCCAAACAAAATGTTCTGAGTTCAAATCTTGTTCGGTGTTGAATATTTTCTTTACTTAAAAACAATATCGAAGTGTCTTACTTCATGAATTTTATTCGCTTGAATGTAATTTTTTGAAATTTCTAGTGGCAACTAAAATCGACCATACGGAAAGTATACGTTGTGGACTTTTACCATTGCAAACTCTTCAAATGTAGCAAACTTTGCTACATTTAATGCTGCACAATAACTGTGTTGAACATCGAAACAAAATTAAGTCATTTATGGGGGGAAGGTATCAGTCAAGAAGATGTGTAAAAATCAAATTTTTGGGCCAAATAGTTCTTGCGAAATCGAATGATAAGTATGTCAAAGCAGTGGGAACACCATGTGTCTGCACTGGCGAGCAGTGCAGTAATGACAAAATCGCGCACAGCACGGAATGCGGGGAGCACGTCTCTGTAGCAGCGAAAGGGTTAATGCGGCCGTGGTGGCTTTACTTCATAAACTGCGCGCTCCCCCCCAAACGTAAGTTTGCGAACTGTACTATACTATGGCGCTGCTTCCCTTGGCGCGTGCAACTGGCAACGCAGCAATCTCCCGCGTCTGGGCGGGCATGCGCGAGCCGCCAAGATAACAGAATTGAACTATAGGTGAAGAACTCGTTACCAACCTTTTGGCCGGCATGGGAGCGCTTTATGGAACAAGCACTGCCGTTTTTGGTGATCATACACCCTATTAAGAACCGTATCCCTCCTTATGTCTAGGGGACCATTATAAATCGTGTAATTATACTTTTTGAATGAAATCTCATTGCCATTCGTCTCATTGCTGATTTCTTTCAGTTAACTGCAGAAGTTGTTTCCACACTAGTGTGTTTTAGTTGTTAGCGAAAAACTCTTTAACAAAGTCCTCTACATCTATATCCGATCGTCATATTATGGTGTGTGGCGGAGGGAACTTTCCGTACTACTGTCACTTTCCCCCTTTCCTGTTCCAGTAGCGTATCTTACGTTGACAGAAAGATTGTTGGTAAGCCTCAGTGTAAGTTCCAATCTCTTTACTTTTATCCGTCTGGGATTTTGCCGAGATATACGTAGGAGGAAGCGAAACTCTGCCTGACTCTCCTAGGAACGCACGCTCTCACCAGTTTAACAGTAAACAATAACGTGGTGCGCGAGGACTCCCTCGTGTCTCGTCTGCCGCTGGAGTTGGCTGAGCTTCGCCGTGACGCTTGCGCGCTTACTAATCGAACCCATGACGAAACGCGCTGCTCTTCTTTGGATATCCTCTATTTCATCTGCCACCTCTTATCACCAAGCATCAGGCACAGGCTCAAACTGCGTGGAATCGCCTCTACTCGAGCTGTGGTGCACCTATTAATAAGTTTGGCGGTGTTGCCGAGTGGTTCTAGGCGCTTCACTCCGGAACCACGCGACTGCTACGATCGCAGGTTCGAATCCTGCTTGGGCATGGATGTGTGTGATGTCCTTAGGATAGTTAGGTTTAAGTAGTCCTAAGTCTAGAGGACTGATGACCTCAGATGTTAAGTCCCATAGTCCCTAGAGCCATTTGAACCATTTTAACCTATTAATAGATCACCGTCATATCCCAAACATCAGCATCGAGTGTGATGTAGAAACACAACAGTCTGTGAATGTGGAAGATAAGGCTCCGTTGATCACGTCGTTCTCAGATGCCCCCTTTTTCAGGTAGAGAGTCACTGGAGACAGTTTGGCTGCGATCTGTAAACAACTGTAAGTTAGCAAAACTAGTCTACTACAATTAATACGATCTCACATAGAATTTCTAAAAAGCAGTTGCTTAATTTTGTCTATAAGATAAAGTGGACGCTCTGATCATCTTAACAACGTCAACCAAGAAGCGTTTCCTCCATTATAGATAATGATAGGAACCCATAATTTTAATAAAACGAAGAAAAGAAAAAAAGAAAGAATACTATGGCCACCCACTGAGTCTGCATAGACTGGAGGACTGCCGAGGCAGGGACGTACCACTGTGGGCAACGTACAAAGTGTAATTACAATAGGTTTAAAGTAGGTATAGTTGCAGTTAGCTGACAAACGTCGAGGTATTCCGAGGCTGTCAGTAACATATCTAGTAATATAAGCTGGAACTTATTTACTTGGAACTTGACTTAAATCCTTTTACTTTATATTTTTATTTTCTATTTTATTTTTACATTATCATTATAAATGGTTGCTGTTAATTTTAAATTAACAACAGCCTCAGTTGCAATGTTTACTTAGATTTACCTAGGTTTCAGTTGGAATAACCCAACCTTCTTCAGAATAAAAAGAACTACGATTTGTCCATAATGGACAACGTCAAAAACTAAAAACTGTAATATAGTAATACATCGTCATATTGCAAATAACTTATCTGGGAAGCAGCCTCAGCCCCACTTCGCGACCGCAGTACTGCAGCAACGGATGTACTGGAGCTGGCTACAGCCTCGAGAGCGCATCCGCGATAGTGTGTCATGCGTACTTGTTAACACTGGTACCAACATGTACTCCTAAACTTAAAATTTTTATGAATAACCAGGTGCGGCTAACGAAATTGACGTATACGTTATCCTATAAGGAACAAAGATATATCGACTGCCTTAACATGTATAATAATTTATTGGACATCAAAAGTGAAGGAGGAATGCGTTTACTATTTTAAGCCAACCTAGCATATTGGGGCTAATCACAGAACTTGACCGCATGAGGATAACTATAGGTTTGAAGTACCAGATAATCCCAGCTATTCAGCAAACGGGAGTGCTAGAAACATGTTGGCAAGGGCATAATGACTACTCCCTAAATTTATGGCGGATGGAATAACGGTTGAAAACCTTCAAAAAAGTTTTTGTTTCGCAGCTGCAGCTGGTCGTTAAGAAGGTTATTTTCGTCATATAGTAAGTGTTTAAAAATTTGCATTTCTTCCAAAATATTGCTGTTAATGTGGTGTCACCGCCAGACACCACACTTGCTAGGTGGTAGCCTTTAAATCGGCCGCGATCCGCTAGTATACGTCGGACCCGCGTGTCGCCACTGTCAGTGATCGCAGACCGAGCGCCGCCACACGGCAGGTCTAGAGAGACTTACTAGCACTCGCCCCAGTTGTACAGCCGACGTTCATAGCAAGGGTTCACTGACAAATACGCTCTCATTTGCCGAGACGATAGTTAGCATAGCCTTCAGCTACGTCATTTACCACGACCTAGCAAGGCGCCATTACCAGTTATATTGAGCTTATTATACTTTTGTATCATCAAGAGCGATGTACTCCAATTATGAATTAAAGTTAAGTATTACATCATCTACGTACTTTATTTGTAATTCTCAAGACATTGTCCTGTTCCAGACCTCACGCCAGTCTGCGTGTAATTAAACGCGTGCATTTCGGCCTCCTCTAGCAACACGGTGTTGGCTCTTCTGCCAACATTTCAGTTAACATGACTTATTAGTGTATACAATAGCTGGAAGTGCATACGAGAATCTCCGTGTAGTTATATTCTAAAGGATGATCGTCGCCAAGACAATGTTGTGCAGTGGTGGAATTGCACGGCTGTTGTAAGCGTGTGTGCCGCTTACGCTCAGTACACCGGTACTCCGCAACCCTCATAGTCTGACCAATATATGACATGCCACAACTGCAAGGGAAATGGTAGACACACGCCTTACACAAACCAAGATCATCCGTTATGGAACCTAAATGGATCCTGATATTAGAGGGTTGACCGGCAAACACATTTCTCATCATGCACTGCCGGAAAAAAAAAATAGTACAACCTTATATAGGTTCCAAATTCACTCAAGATTTATTGTTGCAACAGAGCATGTGGAAAACATGAAATGATTACTTTTACAGATCAGTGGAACACGAGGTTCTCAGGTACCAGGTGTCGAACCAGTCTGAAACACCCATATTAGTATGCGGAGTAGGCTCTACTGGCGGTAATGCAGGCGCTGATCGCGGCATCCAGTCGATCGTACAGATGGCGAATACTGTCCTGGGATATACCACCCATGCTCGACATGTTCACGTAATTGTGTAAGAGATGTTGGTCGACGATTCGCACTTCTCGTCCCATCACATCCCACTCGCGTTCGATTGTAGACCAGTCCGGAGATCGTGTTGGTCTGGGAAGTTGCTGCACGTCCTGAGGAGCACGTTGAGTTTCATACGCGGTTTGTGAGCGAGCATTATCATGTTGGAACAACACATCACCTTCCTGTTGCAAGAACGGCGAAAGGAAGTGTTTAACAACATTCTGCATATCCCCTCCAGAAACACCAAAGGTGAACGAGAGTTGTAGCTTATGGCAGCCCAAGATCATAGGGGGCAGTGTGTCTGTGACGAATACACTCAGCGATCCAATACTCACCAGGTCTACGTTGCTCGCACAAACGACTGCCACTTGCGTATAGGCAGAATCAGCTTTCATCGTTGAAGACTATGGCCGCCATTCCATCTTCCAAGTGATCCTCTGGCGGCACCAGTGGAGCGGTGCACGTCAATGGTGTGGCGTGAGGGAAGATGGGCTACAGGTGGGCGTGCCCATAGTCCCACCGCTAACATCCGGTTCTCAACAGCTGGTGTTGGCACGTCTGGGCTCACAATCTCTCTTGTATGTGCTCTAGCAGCTGTACGATCTGTCACTGCTGCCCTCACAATACGACGATTCTAGCGAGCGTCTGTGCTCCATGGACGTCCAGAATCTCGTCTATGGATGTGAGGATGTTTTCGTGACCACTGATACCAGCCATTAGATTAGATTAGTACTTGTTCCACAGATCATGAATACGACACTTCGTAATGATGTGGAACGTGTCAGGTTAATAAAAGGTGTCTATACAAGATATTACATTAGACAAAATATTACATGACACTCAATAACTTTTTTGTGGATGTTGGGAAATTACCTACTTACTATATCCAAAAAATCATCTAATGAGTATAAGGAGTTGCCATTAAGAAATTCTTTTAATTTCCTTTTAAATGCTATATGGCTATCTGTCAGACTTTTGATGCTATTAGGTAAGTGACCAAAGACTTCTGTGGCAGCATAATTTACCCCCTTCTGAGCCAAAGTTAGATTTAACCTTGAGTAGTGAAGATCATCCTTTCTCCCAGTGTTGTAGCCATGTACGCTGCTATTACTTTTGAATTCGTTCGGATTGTTAATAACAAATTTCATAAGTGAATATATATATATATATATATATATATATATATATATATATATATATATATATACTCCTGGAAATGGAAAAAAGAACAAATTGACACAGGTGTGTCAGACCCACCATACTTGCTCCGGACACTGCGAGAGGGCTGTACAAGCAATGATCACACGCACGGCACAGCGGACACACCAGGAACCGCGGTGTTGGCCGTCGAATGGCGCTAGCTGCGCAGCATTTGTGCACCGCCGCCGTCAGTGTCAGCCAGTTTGCCGTGGCATACGGAGCTCCATCGCAGTCTTTAACACTGGTAGCATGCCGCGACAGCGTGGACGTGAACCGTATGTGCAGTTGACGGACTTTGAGCGAGGGCGTATAGTGGGCATGCGGGAGGCCGGGTGGACGTACCGCCGAATTGCTCAACACGTGGGGCGTGAGGTCTCCACAGTACATCGATGTTGTCGCCAGTGGTCGGCGGAAGGTGCACGTGCCCGTCGACCTGGGACCGGACCGCAGCGACGCACGGATGCACGCCAAGACCGTAGGATCCTACGCAGTGCCGTAGGGGACCGCACCGCCACTTCCCAGCAAATTAGGGACACTGTTGCTCCTGGGGTATCGGCGAGGACCATTCGCAACCGTCTCCATGAAGCTGGGCTACGGTCCCGCACACCGTTAGGCCGTCTTCCGCTCACGCCCCAACATCGTGCAGCCCGCCTCCAGTGGCGTCGCGACAGGCGTGAATGGAGGGACGAATGGAGACGTGTCGTCTTCAGCGATGAGAGTCGCTTCTGCCTTGGTGCCAATGATGGTCGTATGCGTGTTTGGCGCCGTGCAGGTGAGCGCCACAATCAGGACTGCATACGACCGAGGCACACAGGGCCAACACCCGGCATCATGGTGTGGGGAGCGATCTCCTACACTGGCCGTACACCACTGGTGATCGTCCAGGGGACACTGAATAGTGCACGGTACATCCAAACCGTCATCGAACCCATCGTTCTACCATTCCTAGACCGGCAAGGGAACTTGCTGTTCCAACAGGACAATGCATGTCCGCATGTATCCCGTGCCACCCAACGTGCTCTAGAAGGTGTAAGTCAACTACCCTGGCCAGCAAGATCTCCGGATCTGTCCCCCATTGAGCATGTTTGGGACTGGATGAAGCGTCGTCTCACGCGGTCTGCACGTCCAGCACGAACGCTGGTCCAACTGAGGCGCCAGGTGGAAATGGCATGCCAAGCCGTTCCACAGGACTACATCCAGCATCTCTACGATCGTCTCCATGGGAGAATAGCAGCCTGCATTGCTGCGAAAGGTGGATATACACTGTACTAGTGCCGACATTGTGCATGCTCTGTTGCCTGTGTCTATGTGCCTGTGGTTCTGTCAGTGTGATCATGTGATGTATCTGACCCCAGGAATGTGTCAATAAAGTTTCCCCTTCCTGGGACAATGAATTCACGGTGTTCTTATTTCAATTTCCAGGAGTATATATATATATATATATATATATATATATATATATATATATATATATATATATATATTGTGAGGCTACAGTGAAGATTTCTAGCTCTTTAAATAAGTGTCTGCAGGATGATCTTGGATGAGCTCCAGCAATTATTCTGATTACACGCTTTTGTGCAATGAACACTCTTTTACTCAATGATATTCAATCCCAGAATATGATGCCATACGAAAGCAGTGAATGAAAATAGGCGTGGTAAGCTAATTTACTCAGATGTATATCGCCAAAATTTGCAATGACCTTAATAGCATAAGTAGCTGAACTCAAACGTTTCAGCAGATCCTCAGTGTGTTTTTTCCAGTTCAACCCCTCATCAATGCATACACCTAGAAGTTTGGAATATTCTACCTTAGCTAGCGATTTCTGATCGGAGTCTATGTTTATTAATGGGGTCATTCCATTTACTGTGTGGAACTGTATATACTGTGTTTTGTCAAAGTTTAATGAGAGCCCATTTGCAGAGAACCACTTAATGTTTTTCTCAAAAACATCATATACAATTTCACCAGTTAATTCTTGTCTGTCGGGTGTGATAGCTATAATTGTATCATCGGCAAAAAGTACCAGCTTTGCATCTTCATGAATATAGAATGGCAAGTCATTAATATATATTAAGGACAGCAGAGGACCCAAGACCAAACCTTGCGACACCCCATTCTTGATTGTTCCCCAGTTTGAGAAATCACCAGTTTTTTGCATATTATGTGGACTGTTTATTTCAACTTTCTGCACTCTTCCAATTAGGTATGATTTAAACCATTTGAGCACTGTCCCATTCATACCACAGTACTTGAGCTTATCTAGAAGTATTCCATGATTTACACAATACCGCATCTCGTGGTCGTGCGGTAGCGTTCTCGCTTCCCACGCCCGGGTTCCCGGGTTCGATTCCCGGCGGGGTCAGGGATTTTCTCTGCCTCGTGATGGCTGGGTGTTGTGTGATGTCCTTAGGTTAGTTAGGTTTAAGTAGTTCTAAGTGCTAGGGGACTGATGACCATAGATGTTAAGTCCCATAGTGCTCAGACCCATTTACACAATCAAAAGCATTTGATAGATCACAAAAAATCCCAACGGGTGACTTCCAGTTACTGAGAGCATTTAATATTTCATTAGTGAAAGTATATATAGCATTTTCCGTTGAAAAACCCTTCTGGAAACCAAACTGACATTTTGTTAAAACTTTATTTTTACAAAGGTGTGAAGCTACTCTACAATACATTACTTTTTCAAGAATTTTGGATAAGGCACTCAGAAGAGGGATTGGGCGGTAGTTGTTGACATCAGACGTATCCCCTTTTTTATGCAGTGGTTTAACAATGGCATACTTCAGTCTATCTGGGAAAATGCCCTGCTTCAGAGAGCTATTACATATGTAGCTAAGAATCCCACTTATTTCTTGGGAACAAGCTTTTATTATCCTGCTGGAAATGCCATCAATCCCATGTGCGCTTTTATTCTTGAGAGAGTTTATTATCTTCCTAATTTCAGGTAGAGAGGTGGGTGGAATTTCAATTGTATCAAATGGTGTGGGTAATGCCTCTTCCATTAACTGCCTTGCTTCTTCTAATGAACATTAAGGTCCTATTTTCTCTACAACATTTAAAAAATGATTATTCAAAATGTTTTTTCCTTTCGGCTTGTTGTTTATCAAGTTTCCATTCGCTCTGATGGTGATGCCGTCATCCTGTACTCTTGGTTGTCATCATTCCATACCTGACGCAGCACGTCCATTGACTGGAAATTCTCCAAAAGGACAATCCCTCCTCTCGGAAGACCACAATTTAACCCCTTTCTAACTCGCTCAATTGGCTCAAAGAAGCACGAGTGCGTCTCTGTGGCATGGTTGCCTGCTTGCCTCACACGTTTGCACCACACTGGGCCTTCTGGCTGTGAGCATTCGTCGTAACACATACACACAGATCGCGCTCTGGTAGCTGTGCCATTACGCTATTTGTTCACGGACGACGTTGAAACCATTATCAGTACATCCACTATTCCCCAGGTGATATACGAGATGCAGCAATAAAGTAATGAGACTGATTTTCTTTGCAAGATGTGGCAACCCTGCAGACTTGCGTAGGCGCAACACCTTTGACCTTGGTCTATAAGCTGCTTCTAGTCCAAGCGGCACATCAATGCAACTGCTCAATAGTGAGTTGTGCTGTAATAAGTTAACACTTGTTTGTGTCCTTCGTCATGGAAATGGAACCGATAATATTGCGCACCGGTATGACATTTCTTTTTGCGTTAAATTGGGTGAAAACGCGACGACAACTTACACTAAGCTTCATAAGGCTTTTGGTGAGGAGGTTATGTCAAGAGCTCAAGTTTTTCGTTGAAATGTTTAGTAACGGCAGAACGAATGTTGAAGATGAAAATCGCAGTGGACGACCATCAAGCTCGCCGACGGATGTCAACTTGGCCAGGGTGCGTGAACTCGTACGGTCTGATCGAAGATTATCCGTGAAAATGATTGCAGAAGAAATGAACATCAATCGAGAAACGGTTCGTCTAATAATAACTGAAGATCTGCATCACGATAATGCGCCATTCCATACTGCTCTCTCAGTACAGCAGTTTTTAACCTCAAAACAAATTTCAGTACTACCACAGCCACCTTATTCTCCAGATATCGCTCTGTGCGGCTTTTTTCTATTTCCAAGAGTCAAAACGGCTGTCAAGGGACACCATTTTCAAACAACACACGATGTCCAAAAAGCTGTGACGAGGGTCTTGAAGGATATTACAGAAGATGAGTTCCAGAAATGTTACCACCAATGGCAGAAGCGCTGGAAAAAGTGTGTGCAATCAGAAGGGAACTACTTTGAAGGATACAACACTAAACTTGACTAAAAAGGTAAGCAACATTTTTCTTCACATCAGTCTCATTTACTTTATTGTCGCACCTCGTACGCCGTCATCGGATCAAAATCGACGTCGTCTTCCCACGTTCACTAATTTTTTTCTCCGCTGTGTATTTCTGCAAAATATGACCAAAGTCTACGGCTATTTTGCCTTGCGCAGGGAGCATTTGGAAAAGGATTGTTCGTATTTTCCGGAAATGTCATGTGTCACACAAACGGCTTCCATCATTGGCATTGCACTGCTGAGGGCGTTCACGGAAGCTCTTCATTACGTTCCCAATTATTTCTTGATATATGCTACCATCTCTTCTCGGATTGCGGCTTTTAACTCATCAGTAGTGTGCAGTCGCCGTGAAAAGAACTTTTTACCTGAGATGATCCGATAGAAAAAATCATGGGCTGAAAGATCAGGTGACCTCGCCAGCCATGGAAAATTGCAGAATCGTGAGGGTAACTGATGTGGAAATTAGCGCCTAGTTTAAGAGCCATATTGGCTGTAGCTCCATCTTGTTGCAACCGTATCGCGTTTACACGACAATCACCCCACAGCTATGGAATTAAGAACGTTGTTGTCTTTAAAAAATATGTCCCAACAATTCCAATAGCTCACCGGACGATGACCTCTGGTCTGCCCTGAGCCTTTTCATAAATTAACTGCTAGTTTGTGTCCGAGTAATACTGGAAGTTATGTTTCTTGACAAATTCAGATGAAACTTCCTGGCAGATTAAAACTGTGTGCCCGACCGAGACTCGAACTCGGGACCTTTGCCTTTCGCGGGCAAGTGGTAGAGCACTTGCCCGCGAAAGGCAAAGGTCCCGAGTTCGAGTCTCGGTCGGGCACACAGTTTTAATCTGCCAGGAAGTTTCGTATCAGCGCACACTCCGCTGCAGAGTGAAAATCTCATTCTGGAAATTCAGATGAATTTTTGCCTCATCGGACATCAGATGACTAGCAGAAATGCGTCATGCAGATCGATTCTGTCCAATGATGTTGTGCAGAAATTGTATCTATTAACTTTACTTCCCGGCTGTAACTGTTCAGCCACTTGCAGCTTATAAGGACGAAACTTTAAATATTGTTTCCTAACCCTCTGAAAAGATGTGCGAGAAGTTTGCAATTTTCTAGATTGGCGACGAAAAAATCGCTATGGGCTTCGTTGCAGAGCTGCACGAAGTCGTCGGATATTTTCCGGCTTTCTAACTGTCATCTGATGTCTTTTACGCTTCACATGGGTTACAAAACCGGTCGGACGCCATTGTTCCACCCACCTGGATACTATCCTTCTGTCTGGAGCATGAAAATGGCGGTCTCTTCCGTGGCACATTGCGCGTTGCACAGCCGTAACTCTCGGCACACAACATAACTCCTCCAAGGCAATACGCACCTGCACTGGCCAACGTTCAATACTGAACTGAATGGCTTACTCTCGGGTCCTATAGAGTCCGATATGCTGCAGGCGCATGGGCAACTGAAAATGTACTTGCAGAAAACCTTCTTGCTCTTAATAGTCTATACGGTCCATCATGATTACCAAGGACAAGACTAGTTTTTTTACACACCATGCTTTCAAATACATTCTGAAAATTGTTAAAAATTATGTATTCTAAGTTTGTTAGACCTTTCTGAATTGTGAAAAGAATAGGTCTTGAATATAATTCATATTTTAGATTTTAAAGATTTATTTAGCGCATACTGTTATTACCTTCAGCTCGATCTATTCTGCTTGCCGTAATCTATGTATCTAGTGGTCTTCACTTAAGTCGTTAAACGACCTTATTTCACGTTGTTTGTCTTAGAGTAACGCCACTGCAGGGACGTTGTTAGTGATACATTTTAATACAGACTAACTGCCACTATTGTATTTTCCACACAAGTATTAACTATTGCATTCGGACATCCCAACATTCTTTGTTCTTATTTGCTTATTCAGGCGTTCCCCAAACGATCGCCATCCTTCGTTTGCACTCGCGAATCATCTGCGCTTGTGCAAGCCCTGCACGGTCTGGCTGTTTACTTTCGCTACGTCCGTATTTCGCAGTACGTGCCACGCGCTCGCATCCCATGTTCCGGGATTGTACACATACTACGGTTATGGTAGGTGTTTACGTGATGTCACCGCCAGACACCACACTTGCTAGGTGGTAGCCTTTAAATCGGCCGCGGTCCGTTAGTATACGTCGGACCCGCGTGTCGCCACTATCAGTGATAGCAGACCGAGCGCCGCCACACGGCAGGTCTAGTCTAGAGAGTCTCCCTAGCACTCGCCCCAGTTGTACAGCCGACTTTGCTAGCGATGGTTCACTGTCTACATACGCTCTCATTTGCAGAGCCGACAGTTTAGCATAGCCTTCAGCTACGTCATTTGCTACGACCTAGCAAGGCGCCATATTCAGTTACTATAATCTGAACAGATAATATTGTGAATCATGTACCGTCAAGAGCGACGTTCATCATTAATGGATTAAAGTTAAGTATCAAACTAATTACGTCCGCTTTCTGAATCCTAATTCCTTGTCATGTTCCAGACCTCACGTCAGTATAGTCTTTCACTCCTCACGCCAGCCTGCGTGAGCTAAAACGCGTGCATTTCGGCCTCCACTAGTAACACGGTGTTGGCTCTTCTGCCAACATAACAGTTTGTTCTATTTATATCTCCTTCTCTGTTAATAAGCCGCTTGCTTGACACATATTGTCCAGTTTTTTTGTGCTATTGCGCCTCTTCCCTGTAAGCTCGCCCTCTGTTCTAAAGTAGCCGCTCATCAAACCTTTATATGGCTTTTCTTACGTATCTTCATGTTACCAGAGCATTAACATGATGTAATTTGTTTAGGCTTGACCGACCATTTTGGACTTGGACTTCACCTGGCTGATTCTGATTTGTTGACATGCAGCCATTTAGCGGTTTATTAGTTTGGTCAGACAACGAATATTAATTTATATGTTTCGGGCTGCTTAGCTCTTACTACTTAGTTACACGAGGACAATTTTCTCTATTTTACATGTTTTTAAAACTTATTTAAATTTTTTTCATATTAGTGGGTAATTTAGGGTATGTTATTCTTTCATGATTCATTGTTGTGCAGATGTCAGTTGAGCATGTGATTTTTCAGTGCCACGAAACAGGTAGTGAACTAATAATAAGAATATTAAATACATCTGAAGCGGTTTTTAATCCTCGAGATGGAAATGTACTATTTCTCGTGAGCCACTCTCCTCCTCTTTCTTCCTTTCTTTTTCTTTAAAAAAAAGCGAAGCCACGGATGTCATTGCAGGCTATTTGCCATGGGAAGTAATATGGAACGTGCCAGAATCATTCCGCATCTTCTGAACCGCGTTGGGTTGCGCAGTCTGTAATTATGTTCCTCATTTTACAATGTTTCGATACAGATTGTCCGACGAGACAGTATAACAGTTAAATATACGTAATTATAAGTAATAATAATACGGTGTAGCCTTTAGATTCGGGCGCGGATCCAGGGTTTGCTTCCAGAGGGAGACGGGGGTCCACAGTTTTGTTACCTTCTTCCTCCCTCAGGCCCAAATATAGTGTGCTGTCACCCTCACTTTTAACAGGCCACAGTTACCTATGATTTTAATAATAATATCAATAAAATAAACAAATTATTTTGATGTAACAGCAGTAATGACCCGCCTGGATAGACGCGCTTGTTGGAACGCCGTTTTCGGGATTCTGGGAGGCGCGTCGACCCCAGACCGAAGCCGATGTTCCGGTCAGCCTGGATGTGGTTTTTTAGGAGGTTTCCCATATCTGACTAACATTCTCAAGTGTAAATAAAGGACCTCTTCCTACGCCCGGGTTCCCGGGTTCGATTCCCGGCGGGGTCAGGGATTTTCTCTGCCTCGTGATGACTGGGTGTTGTGTGCTGTCCTTAGGTTAGTTAGGTTTAAGTAGTTCTAGGTTCTAGGGGACTGATGACCATAGATGTTAAGTCCCATAGTGCTTAGAGCCATCTGAACCATTTGAAAGGACCTCGATGAAGGTTGTCGGGATGTAGAGGGGTCAAAATAATGCAATAAGTATATTTTCGTTTATGGCAATTTCACTTTTAAGGGTTACACGCCCTGAAAGATGATAAAATCTTCTCGGGTTGACAGCCGAGTCAATGCGTCGTTCTCCGGCAATGTTTCAGCAAGTTTCTTACTTGTCATCTTCAGACGAAGTGACTGGCTCAGTAGTCGCTGATCGCTGAAAATGACAAGCCTGTTCTTGGCTTGACTGTTGCGCAAGCTAAGCGTTTGGTGCGCTGTTCCTTCGGTGTTGTTCTGCCTCTGTTTGTGTATTTTCCTCTTGATTCGTTGGCTTCCGTGTCGTCCTCAGGCTGCTGTAGTAGATGTCTGCTCCCGCAACAGGTCAGGCCAACGCGTGGTCGGCCTGCGGTGAATTTGGTGGCCCAATTCCTAAATGAGCCTGTTCCGGGAGTGTTCCGACTTGTCGTAGAACTGGCGTGGAGCTGTCTGAACTTGTAGCGCAGCATTGGGATGCCAGTGTCTTTATGCAGCAGTTACGTGTTGTATCTTCTCGGAAGGCGCAAAGGAGCAGAGCGAACTTGAGTGTGCCGGCCGCTGTGGCCGAGTGGTTCTAGGCGCTTCAGTTCG
This sequence comes from Schistocerca nitens, assembly GCF_023898315.1. Lineage (NCBI taxonomy): Eukaryota > Metazoa > Arthropoda > Insecta > Orthoptera > Acrididae > Schistocerca > Schistocerca nitens. The sequence goes on along the minus strand of NC_064622.1, from coordinate 134,505,469 downwards.
GAACCACGCGGCTGCTACGGTTACAGGTTCGAATCCTGCCTCGGGCATGGATGTGTGTGATGTCCTTAGGTTAGTTAGGTTTAAGTAGTTCTAAGTCTAGCGGACTGATGAAGTCAGATGTTAAGTCCCGTAGTGCTTAGAGCCATTTGAACCATTTTTTGAACTTGAGCGCTCGGCTCTGCACCCTCTACAGCATTCCGATGACGGTGTCGAACACACTTCCCCACGATACTCCTGCGTATTTTAACACTGGTCTGATCGGTATCAGATACAGTGTTACACCATGACGCGGAGGCAGCGATGATGACATGTTTAGTAGACGGTATAGGACTTGAAGTCACCCTTTAGCTCTGCTCTTTACGTCTATGACGTGCGGCATCCAAGTCAACCGCTGGTCGAGGGTAACCACGAGGCAGCGCCGCTCCTGCTCCACGGTATGGGGCCTCCCACGATGTTGGCCAGCGGCAGATCTGGAGGCAGCAGCTTCCTCGCGAACACCACTGCCTGGCCCTTGGCGGCGTTGCACTTCAACCGCTATTTGGTTGACCACGCACCAAGGGCATCGCAGCCAAGTAGCAGAAGTCGTCATTTCTGCCGCGTTCATCCCGCGCTCAAAAAGCGCCGTGTCGTCGGCATATAGCGCCAACTTCACGTGGAGCGTCGGCAGTGTAAAGGGAGTATAGCAGGGGGCCGAGCACCGACCCCTGCAGCTCTCCTGCTCGTATCGGCCTTTGCGTCGATCTTCTGTGGTCAGCGCGGACGTGGAATGTCCGTCCGGCGAGGTAGACGCGGATCAGGACTCCCGTGCGACGTCGGTACCCCGTGCACAAAGAGTTTGAACACGAGACCGTTCTGCCACACGGAGTCGAAGCCCTTGGAAACATCGAGTAGTACCGCCCCAAGGTACTCTCGCGTCTCCAGAGCCCACATGTCTTCTTCTGCCAGCCGCAGCAGCTGGTGGGTGGTGAAATGTCCGCTCCTGAACCCAAACTGCTCGTGAGCAGCAACCCTTAGATTGTTTGCAGATGACACTGTAATTTACCGTCTAGTAAAATCATCAGACGATCAATTCCAATTACAAAATGACCTAGAGAGAATTTCTGTGTTTCTGTATGGTGCGAAAGGTGGCAATTAGCACTAAACAAAGAAAAGTGCGAGGTCATCCTCATGGGTACTAAACGAAATCCGATAAATTTTGGGTATACGATAAATCGCACAAATCTAAGGGCTGTCAATTCGACTAAATACCTAAGAATTACAATTACGAGCAACTTAAATTGGAAAGACCACATAGATAATATTGCGGGGAAGCCGAAACGAAGACTGCGCTTTGTTGACAGAACACTTACAAGATGCGACAAACCTACTAAAGAGACAGCCTACATTACCCTTGTGCGTCCTCTGCTGGAATATTGCTGCGCGGCATGGGATCCTTACCAGGTAGGATTGACGGAGGACATCGAAAAAGTGCAAAGAAGGGCAGCTCGTTTCGTGTTATCGCGCAATAGGGGTGAGAGTGTCACTGATATGATACGCGAGTTGGGGTGGAGGCACTGAAACAAAGGCGGTTTTCTTTGCGGCGAGTTCTATTTACGAAATTTGAATCACCAACTTTCTCTTCCGAATGCGAAAATATTTTGTTGACAGCCACCTACGTAGGGAGAAATGATCATCATAATAAAATAAGAGAAATCAGAGCTCGAACGGAAAGGTTTAGGTGTTCCTTTTTCCCACGCGCCATTTGAGAGTGGAATGGTGGAGAAGTAGTTTGAAAATGGTTCGATGAAGCCTCTGCCAGGCACTTAAGTGTGAATTGCTGAGTAACCATGTAGATGTAGATGTAGATGAGGGATGATCCTCTTCGACGTGGCGCAGCGGTCTCTTGATGTAGAGCCGCTCGAGCACCTTCGAGAGGGATGGAAGCAGACTGATGGGCCTGTAACTGGTGGCCAGACGAGCATCCTTCTTTGTCTACGGTAATGCCACGATTTCTGCGTGCATACATACTGAAGGGAATACTCCAGAAAATGCCTGCCAGGGGTCGATGGACTCCCGCCGGCGGGTTACGTAGGAGAACATTGTCGACGCCATCAGCACCTCCCCCCCCTCTTGGTGTTCAGCGACCTCTTATTCCACGATGGGAGTGATTTCATCGTTGAGTTCCCTTGCTGCCACGTACATCGGTAGCTCTTCCTCCACACGGCGGATGTGATCCAGGTCGACGACGTCGTCAACAGCTGTAAAGTTTTCAGCAAAGGTGTCTGCCAGTACACTGGCCTTCTCGTCTGGGCTGGAGAGCTGGCCGACCTGTAGCGGCGGGATGCGTCAGTGGCAGAGAAGGAAGCTATTAACGACGCGCCACGCGCTACCGTGTTTGGATTAAGCGTGGCCGCCAGCCAGCCCAATCGTGATTTCTGTATTCCTCGACCGTTGCCTCAGTGTCTCGCCTCATACGGCTTAGGCGTGTGAGCTGCCACTCGCGGAAGGTCCTGTTCTTCCCCCTGATCGCCTCCACAATGTGGGTCAGGAATTTCCGGGAGTGGACCTGCCGCTAACGTGGACGTCCTGGTGTCGCTATTTCCGCTGCTCTTTGTAGCTGGCGATTGAAGAACTCCATTGCGGGGTTAGAGTCTGGCATGTCCTCCAGCAGGTCGAGATCGTCGTTCTGGAAGTGCTCTTCGTTCTTATTCTTGCAGCAGCGGCGTCAGACAGGTAGCGCTGTGCCTACGTCGTCGATCTCGTAGATGACCGGCACATGGTCTGATGAGAAGGTTGGTTGGTTTTTGGGGGAAGAGACCAAACAGCGAGGTCATCGGTCTCATCGGATTAGGGAAGGAAGCCGGCTGTGCCCTTTCAGAGGAACCATCCCGGCATTTGCCTGGAGCGATTTAGGGAAATCACGGAAAACCTAAATCAGGATGGCCGGACGGGGGATTGAACCGTCGTCCTCCCGAATGCGAGTCCAGTGTACTAACCACTGCGCCACCTCGCTCGGTCTGATGAGAAGGCGCAGCGTGTTGTGGCGGACGTGTGTTGCTCGAATGCTTTGAGGATGCTGACATAGAGAACGTCCGGCTGTCCTCTGGCAGGGTAGATCGTCGGGTCGAATGGCCCTAGTATGGCGGCGCCATGTTGTTGGGCGGCGCGTAGGAGGCGACGACCACTGACATTTCTGAGGCGGAGTTCCACTGCGTGCGCTTAGCATTAAAATCACCCGCAAAGAAAATCCTCACCGTCACTGTCAGAAGTGTGTCGATGACAGTGACTTCCAGGTTCCCCCTGGGCGGTCAGTATGCCGCAATGAATGTGATCTGCCCGACAGCAGTGTTGACGGCCATTCCTGTGGCCTCCATGGTGTCTAGATCGGGCAGGTGTGTCACATCGCGCTGCAACGATCTCCTGATGTACGAGGGGCGTTTGAAAATTCCGTGCAAAAATGAAAATTACTTACGTGTTTGGGCTCGTTCAAATGGCTCTGAGCACTATGGAACTTAACTTCTGAGGTCATCAGTCCCCTAGAACTTAGAACTACTTAAACCTAACTAACCTAAGGTCATGACACACACCCATGCCCGAGACAGGATTCGAACCTGCTACCGTAGCGGTCGCGCGGTTTCAGACTGAAGCGCCTAGAACCACTCGGCCACCCCGGCCGGCTTACGTGTTTGGGGTAAACCTTTTTTATTTTTCGACAAAGTCTCCTTTTAGACTCATATACTTCGTCCAACGCTGTTCTAATTTGTTGATCCCTTCCGAATAATAGGAATTGTCCAAGTCTGCAAAATAGCTATCAGTTGCTGCAATCACCTCCTCGTTTGAATAAAATCTTTGTCCTGCCAGCCATTTCTTCAAATTGGGTAACAAATAGTAGTCCTAGGGAGCCAAGTCTGGAGATAGGGGGGATGGGAAACGAGTTGGAATCCTATTTCCATTAATTTTGCGACCACAACTGCTGATGCATGTGCTGGTGCATTGTCATGATGGGAAAAGACTTTTTTGTGGTCCAATCGCCGGCGTTTATCTTACACTCTTTTTTCAATCGTTCCAATAACAATGAATAATATGCAACTGTAATAGCTTACGCTTGGTGGCTAGCGGAGTATATAGGTAGATGTAGACAGTGAGCTTTCTAGAATGAGATTTTCACTCTGCAGCGGAGTGTGCGCTGATATGAAACTTCCTGGCAGATTAAAACTGTGTGCCCGACCGAGACTCGAACTCGGGACCTTTGCCTTTCGCGGGCGAGTGCTCTATCATCTGAGCTACCGAAGCACGACTTACGCCCAGTCCTCACAGCTTTACTTCTGCCAGTATCTCGTCTCCTACCTTCCAAACTTTACAGAAGTAAAGCTGTGAGGACGGGGCGTGAGTCGTGCTTCGGTAGCTCAGATGGTAGAGCACTTGCCCGCGAAAGGCAAAGGTCCCGAGTTCGAGTCTCGGTCGGGCACACAGTTTTAATCTGCCAGGAAGTTTCATATCAGCGCACAGTCCGCTGCAGAGTGAAAATCTCATTCTGGAAACATCCCCCAGGCTGTGGCTAAGCCATGTCTCCGCAGTATCATTTCCTTCAGGAGTGCTAGTTCTGCAAGGTTCGCAGGAGAGCTTCTGTAAAGTTTGGAACGTAGGAGACGAGATACTGGCAGAAGTAAAGCTGTGAGGACCGGGCGTGAGTCGTGCTCTGGTAGCTCAGATGGTAGAGCACTTGCCCGCGAAAGGCAAAGGTCCCGAGTTCGAGTCTCGGTCGGGCACACAGTTTTAATCTGCCAGGAAGTTTCACTGAGCTTTCTGGTTCTGAGAATTCGCTATTGAAGGGTAGACACGGATGGCGCCCTGGTAGGTATGCCACTACGCTACCTGTTGGCGGACGACGTTGAAACCATTATCAGTACATTTACTATCCCTCAGGTGACATATGCTGTCATCGTATCAAGACCGGCATCGTCTGTCCAGATGTATTAATTGTATTCCAGTCGTGTACTACCACGCTAACAGGTGGAAGTTTTAACCGGGCAAAAATATTCTTTGGTAGGTGAATCTGACTGCCTATGGTCAACAAGCTAATCGGCACACGTATTGGTGTTGCCAGTCCTTTGTTTCAAACGTGGCAGATTTCTATCACAGAATCGGACAATGCTACGTCGCAGAGTCCCTACACTTATAATCTATTGAGAGGCAAGGTTCATAACTAAAATTGTCAATCCTATTACGACTATGGATTGTCACGGGAACGATTTGATCTGGTGGAGTGGACCCAAGATACACTATAATTGCCGACGACTACGGTTATTCGTCGACGAAGCAATTAATTTTTTATGCGTCATCAGTCTTCTGACTGGTTTGATGAGGCCCATCACGAATTCCTCCCTTGTGGCTATCTCTTCACCTCGGAGTAACACTTGCACCCAATGTCCTGAATTATTTGTTAAATACTGGTGTGAGCGTGGGATTGATCTGCTGTTATTCTGCGCAACAGATTAATCTGAGATGTACCCTTTACCCTGTGGCTCCTGCAAGATGCAATTTCCACCCCCACACTACTATAGAAGTCAGACAGACGCTCCTAACGTTCTAAAGAGAAATGCCTGAAAAACTTTCAGCAATAAATATCTTCTGGAGTCGTCCGCTATAAGGAAATGATACAAAAATTCACAAAACTTCTTATGTAACTAGTGGGATACCTGGGTACTGGAGTAGTGTTAGTTAGTGTAAGAAAAACATGAAACTAACGAAAATCACAATGGCAATTTTAGTTATGAATTGAACAAGGTATATCCTGGTTCTTTTCCGAATGTGAAGTTACCTTTCATGGATAGGATTCGCCAATGAAATTTCTATACAAATTTTAAGATAGTTATTGACTTGGCAGAATGGCCGAGAGCCGCGCCCACTCAACTTGAATAATTATCTGTTAGAATGTCGCTAGATACGGTCGAGGCTGTCACATGTGAAATGCAGTGAGGTGTACTGTTGTGGAGGAAAAATGGGCCTCGCAAGAGCTTTAGCGCACAATACCGTAAGCTGCGATGACTGCTGTCTGCGCCGCTCGCTGCTGACAAATAAGATAACTCTCGTTCTATCTGGATTGACCTTCGCCAATCAAACTCTCCCTACGCCTTGATGAAGTCAAGGACTCCTATTCGCCCCTAGTCTAACTATTGGCGTGGTACACTGGTCAGATAACCAGGCCACCGCGATGCCACTCAAAATTCGCTCGCAGGCGTTTAACTATAACTCTGTCCGTTCACACCGTACAATAAGTGAGGCGGCAAACAAGATGAACAACGCTTAATCGCAAGGACTCAATGTAGAGTCGCACTTCGATTCGCTCTCGACAGAGGTGCTCTCCCAGTGAAGTACTGAGGAGAGACTTGTTCCTCGCTCTTTGAGTACACTTACAAGCGTGCACGCTCTCGTTACGTGTTCTCGCTCCAAGAGTGACAACGGAACAGCCCCTCTCCATGCCAGACATGAAGGGGTATATCTTTCGGTCTCTTCCATTACTCCTTCAGGCTCAAGGCATCAGAAATATCGTCTGCCAATCAGCATTGCTCTTCTAAAACGGGAGAATGGCGTTTCGTTTAAGGCGACCAATCCGGAAATCTGTAGTATCGGCGTTTTGCGTTTGCTGTCTCCCTGTGAAAATCTCTGAAACTGCGTGCTATGTGTAAAGAATGCGTAGGTTGGCAGCTCCCACACAATGTAGCGGAATTTGGTTTTGAGCCGAACGCGGGGTCGTTCCTCCTTTCCCTTGGGCAAACGCTGTCCGCTCCATGGGAGGCCACCCGCCGACGTAGATGGCTTGGGATTGCCCTCCTGGTGTGCGGTTGTTCTCCCGAACTAAAAGCTTTTGTGACCTTCGTGTCTTGAATGTGTGTGTGTACGCCAGCCTCGAGTATTTCAACCAGGGTGCGCACTTGCGATTTACTAGTTATTTGCATATCGTTTACAGGAATTCATACAACATTGACTTTATCTTATCGATTTTGGGTTCGAATGAAGCGTCTTGATGAGCGGAATATGATTGTGAGGGCGGAATATGTAAGCAATGAAGGTCAGGAGACCACGACGTCTTACAAGAGTATTCGATATTACTAATTGAAATTTATTACAGAACTCAATTAGTCTTTCTCCTCTCTCATTCCAGTCCATATTCTCCTGTAACCATTTCTTCTCGGTATTCCCCTACAACTGCTTTCCATTTCTCCATGACTATTAGATTTTCATCTCCCTTAACGTACTGTATAACCCTTTCAATATCCTCATACACTTTCTCTATCTCCTCAGCTTCAGCCTGTGATGTCGGCATGTATACCTGAACTATCATTGTCAGTGTTGGTATGCCTTATTTGATCTTACATCCTCCAAAGCTCTCTTAAATTCTGATTCTAATACTGGATCGTCTACCGCTTCTAAATCGGCTCCTGTTTCTTCTTCTATCACATCAGACTAATCTTCCCCTCATAGAGGCCTTCAATGTACTTTTTCCACCTATCCGTTCTCTTCTCTGTATTTGACAATGGAATTCTGGTTGCACTCTTAACACTACCTACCACCCTTGCTATTAATTTCATCGAAGGTTGTTTTGACTTTCCTGTATACTCAGTCTAACCTTCCAACAATCATTTCTTTTTAGATTTCTTCACATTTTTGATGCAGCCGTATCATCTTAGCTTCCTTGTGTTTCCTATTTATTTCACTGTATTCCTGAATTTCCCTGAACATTTTTGAATTTCCTTTATTCATCGATCAGCTGAAATGTTCCTTCTGTTACCAATGGTTTCTTTGCACTTACCTTCTTCGCACCTACGCTTTTCTTTCCAGCTTCTGTGAAGACCCTTTTTAGAGATGTCCATTCCTCTTCAACCGAACTGCCTCCAGGGTTCTCCTTATTGTAGAATCAATAGGCTTGGAGAACTTTTTTAGTACTTCCGTATCCCACTTCTTTGAGTATTGATTCTTCCTGAGTAATGTCTTAAATTTCACCCTCCTCTTCATCACTACTACATTGTGATCTGAGTCTATATCTACTACTGGGTATGCCTTACAATCCAGAATGTGATTTAGGAAGCTCTGTCTGACGTAATCTAACTGAAATCTTCTCGCATCACCCAGCCTTCTCCAACTATATCTCATCCTCTTGTGATTCTCGAACAGAGTATTCCCTATTACTAGCTGAAATCTATTACTGAAGTCAATTAGTCTTTCTCCTCTCTCATTCCTTGTCCCAAGCCCACATTCTCCTGTAACCTTTCCTTCTACTACTTCTCGAGCAACTGGATTCCAGTCCCCCCTGACTATTATATTTTCACATCCCTTTGCGTATTGTATTACCCTTTCAATATCCTCATATACTTTCTCTGTCTTTTCATCTTCAGCTTGCGACTTCAGCATGTATACCTGAACTATCGTTGTCGGTGTTGGTATAGTGTCGATTCTGATAAGAACAACCGTATCACTGAACTGTTCGCAGTAACACACTCCCTGCCCTAACTTCATATTCATAAAGAATCCTACTTCTGTTACGTCATTTTCTACTGCTGCTGATATTGCTCTGTACTCATCTGATGAGAAATCCTTGTCTTCTTTCCTCTTCATTTCATTGGCCCGTACTGTACCTAGATTGTGCCTTACCAATTCCCTTCTCAGATTTTCTCTACCGCGTTCAAGCTTCCGAAATTTCACGCCTCGAACTTAGAATGTTATCCTTTCGTTGGTTATCGAATCTTTTTATCATGGTCACCTCCCCCTCGGCAGTCCCCTCCCATAAATCCGAATGAGGGTCTATTCCGGACTCTTTTGTCAATGGAGAGATCATCATCACGCGTTTTCATTACAGGCCACATATCCTGTAGATACATGTGATGTGTCTTTAATGGAGTGGTTTCCATTGCCTTCTGCATCCTCATGTCGTTGATAATTGCTGATTATTTCTGCTTTAGGGGCAGTTTCCCACCCCAAAGACAGGAGAGTACCCTGAAACTTTGTCAGCTCCTCCGCCCTCTCTGACAAGACCGTTGGTAGGACAGGGTGACTTATTATGCCGGAAGTCTTCGACCGCCAATGCTAATTATTAATGAAAATTTAAACGGTGGCAAGTTTCGAACCCGGGATCGATGACGGTTTGATTACTAATCAAAGACGCTACCCCTGGAGGCTCTTTCTATAGCGTTTTCAAATTGAAACTTTAACTATGGACACTCTGTACATGACAAAACATACTAGTCAGTATATTGTTTGTATGCATTCATTTACATGTAGGATGAGGGATCTATTATGGATCTTACAAGTACACTACTGGTCATTAAAATTGCTACACCACGAAGATGACGTGCTACAGACACGAAATTTAACCGACAGGAAGAAGATGCTGTGATATGCAAATGATTAGCTTTTCAGAGCATTCACACAAGGTTGGCGCCGGTGGCGACACCTACAACGTGCTGACATGAGGGAAATTTCCAACCGATTTCTCATACACAGACAGCAGTTGACCGGCGATGCCTGGTGAAACGTTGTTGTGATGCCTCGTGTAAGGAGGAGAAATACGTACCATCACGTTTCCGGCTTTGATAAAGGTGGGATTGTTGCCTATCGCCATTGCGGTTTAAGGTATCGCGACATTGCTGCTCGCGTTGCTCGAGATCCAATGACAGTTAGCAGAATTTAGAATCGATGGGTTCAGGAGGGTAATACGGAACGCCGTGCTGGATCCCAACGGCCTCGTATCACTAGCAGTCGAGATGACAGGCATCTTATACGCATGGCCCTAACGGATCGTGGCAGCCACGTCTCGATCCCTGAGTCAACAGATAGGGACGTTTGCAAGACAACAACAATCTGCACGAACACTTCGACGACGTTTGCAGCAGCATGGACTATCAGCTCGGAGACCGTGGCTGCGGTTACCCTTGACGCTGCATCACAGACAGGAGCGCCTGCGATGATGTACTCAACTACGAACTTGGGTGCACGAATGGCAAAACGTCATTTTTTCGTATGAATCCAGGTTCTGTTTACAGCATCATGATGGTCGCATCCGTGTTTGGCGACGTCGCGGTGAACGCAAATTGGAAGCGTGTATTCGTCATCGCCATACTGGCGTATTACCCGGCGAGATGGTATGGGGTGCCATTGGTTACACGTCTCGGTCACCTCTTGTTCGCATTGACGGCACTTTGAACAGTGGACGTTACATTTCAGATGTGTTACGACCCGTGGATCTACCTTTCATTCGATCCCTGCGAAACCGTACATTTCAGCAGGATAATGCACGAACGCATGTTGCAGGTCCTGTACGGGCCTTTCTGGATACAGAAAATGTTCGACTGCTGCCCTGGCCAGCACATTCTCCAGATCTCTCACCAATTGAAAACGTCTGCTCAATGGTGGCCGAGCAACTGGCTCGTCACAATACGCCAGTCACTACTCTTGATGAACTGTGGTATCGTGTTGAAGCTGCATGGGCAGCTGTACCGGTACACGCCATCCAAGCTCTGTTTGACTCAATGCCCAGGCATATAAAGGCCGTTATTACGGCCAGAGGTGGTTGTTCTGGGTACTGATTTCTCAGTATCTATGCACTCAAATTTCGTGAAAATGTGATCACATGTCAGTTCTAGTATAATATATTTCTCCAATGAATACCCGTTTTTCATCTGCATTTCTTCTTGGTGTAGCAGTTTTAATGGCCAGTAGAGTATATGCAGACATGAATAATTGGAACAACATGCCCTCAAAGAATTGTTAGACAAGACGAACCTATAAAGCTCTCTCCGCCCCCTCCCCCCCCCCCACACACACTGACATGCTCACACACACACACACACACACACACACACACACACACACACACACACACACACACACACACACAGAATTAAATAATTGCAGGCATAGAAATAACAATTTTCAAATCGTAAATTCTGGCTTAAACCATTTATCTACTTTAAGGTACAAGTTGTTGCCGATGACAAACTGTGGAGCAAAACAGTCACAGTGGAAACACAACACCTCAGAAAAACCACACCATGTGGTAAAAAGGAATGAATTCAAAATTTATGTGTTTTTGAAGTATCTGTAATTACGATTTAAAAACTATTGTTACATTTATACAAACAGTATAGAATAATTTTTATCTTTAACAGATGAAAAATAAAAGCCCACTGAAGATGCTCAACTGCAGTGAAACATGTTTGGGTTAAAAAATAAAATTGTGTTTCGCTAAAGGCGGACCCTATCCAAAAAAATTACGCATTATGTACGAGGGCGGTTCAGAAAGTAACCTCCGATTGGTCACAGTGCAGATTGTGGGGGGAGTAGCGACGCCATCTGTGCGTTCACGCACTCAACAGGTCAGTCGGCATCAAGCTGTGGTCGAGTGAACGTCGTACCTGCGCTAGTTTAGTTTTTGTGGCAGTTTGAAATGTGTGCTGCAATAGAAAACCCCGCCAAATGTGAAGTGCGTGCTGTCATAAGGTTTTTTACAGCCAAAGGATATTCTGCAGCAGCTATTCATCGTGAGCTTTGTGCCGTGTACGGACCAAGAGTTATGAGTGAAGGAGTTGTCCGTGAATGGGTACGTTTATTTGGACGAGAAAACGTTCATGATGAAGAGAGGAGTGGTAGACCATCATTGGTGACTGACGAACTCGTTCAGACAGTTGATGCAAAAGTTCGTGAAAATCGACGTTTCTCAATGTCGGAGTTGTCTACTGGTTTTCCACAGATTTCTAAGACTCTCTTGTACGAGATAGTGACAGCAATATTGGGTTACCGTAAGTTCTGTGCACGATGGGTGCCCAAAATTCTTACCGACCACCACAAAACTCAAAGAATGGCCTCTGCATTAGACTTTCTGTCACGTTATGAGGACGAAGGAGAACCATTGTTAAACAGAATCGTGACCGGTGACGAAACCTGGATTAAGTATGTGAACCCTGAGACAAAAGAACAATCAAAGATGTGGGCACATTCAAATTCGCCTACCAAACCAAGAAAGGCCTCGCAAGATTTTTCTGCCAGAAAACTGATGGCAACGGTGTTTTGGGATGCCAAAGGGGTGTTGTTGGTTGAATTCATGGAACGTGGTACGACCATTAATCAAGACGTGTACTGTGAAACAATAAAAAAGTTACGACGGGCTATACAGAACAAACGCCGTGGTATACTGACTTCCGGTATCGTTTTTTTGCACGATAACGCCCGTCCTCACTCTGCTCGCAGAACAACGGCCCTTCTTGAGTCCTTCAAGTGGGACGTAATCAACCATCCACCTTACAGCCCAGACCTGGCGCCAAGTGATTATTATCACCTCTTCATGCATTTGAAGAAATGGCTCGGGTCACAGCGGTTTGATGACGACGAAGAGCTCAAAGATGCGGTCACAGGCTGGCTCCAGGCACAAGCGGGTGATTTTTATGCAGAAGGAATTTCAAAGCTTGTGAAGAGATACGATAAGTGCCTCAATCGCTATGGAGACTATGTATAAAAATAGTGCAAAGATGTAGTTGTAAGATGTATATATTAAAATATTTTTATTTAACTTGGTGTATTTTTTTTAAATCAACCGGAGGTTACTTTCTGAACGGCCCTCGTAGTATGTCCAGGGCGCGTCAGTTACGTGTCGGCTCTCGACGACATAGAACTCGCGTGTGTTCCGATTTAGTTGTTTGCCTTGTGAAACACAAGCTAGAAAGTAGTCTGAAAAGCTTCCAGCGAACATTTTAACGGTGTTCTGTCGCAGTCACTGCAACATTGATTCGTAAACCGCATCACCAACTAATTACAAATTAAACAAGTGAACTGTGTAATTTATCGTGTACATCTGCTGCTTTCTATGCATTTCTCTGCTACAGCAACTGTTGCAATTGAAATTAAGAAATTATTTACTGATTAATAATTGATAGCTTACATGATGCTATGCCTGTGCTGTGACAGCCGTTGCAAGAAAAATAATCATGTACGCCCGCAGGACGGCCGACCCAATGTCGGTCAATTCCGAAAACTGCTGTAAATAAAATAAACATTTCTACTTACTGCCATGACAACATAATCTCCAATTTCCTCTGCTATGGTGGACAACGAGAAATCTGAAGTTTCCTGACCAATCAGGAATTTCATTTTGCTTACCATACATCGTCCAGTCTACTTCCTGATTTTTCATTATTTATTTCTTTCCAGTTCTAAGCGGAATTTCGTTCGGAGCGAACTGAATTTCTCTCGGTGTCTGCAGGAACAGCCTTAAACGCTACGAAATATGAACAACTTTCTGAGTAAAAAAAGAGCAGTTTTCTTCAATACATTACATAAACCTCCAACAACGTTATCTGAAGGTCAATATCTCTGCTTAATACTCAGAATAGTTGACTGAATATTGAGCCTGAAATGGCTCCAAAAATCTAGGCACTGGCTCCGCAAATGAGTAGTGGTGCAGTCACTTGGAGAGAGGGAAATAAAAAGAAACATCGTTTTTAAGAAGGTTTGTGGAGAAAACTGTGAGCGATGATGAGACAGTTTGTTCAGCATAGAAAAATTAATGAAGTATAATTTTTGTTACACATTCTCGGAAAATATGTTCGCTTCAAAAAAAAAAAAAAAAAAAAATGGCTCTGAGCACTATGGGACTTAACATCTATGGTCATCAGTCCCCTAGAACTTAGAACTACTTAAACCTAACTAACCTAAGGACAGCACACAACACCCAGCCATCACGAGGCAGAGAAAATCCCTAACCCCGCCGGGAATCGAACCCGGGAACCCAGGCGTGGGAAGCGAGAACGCTACCGCACGACCACGAGATGCGGGCTCGCTTCATTGGGAACATCTATTATACTGCGTGTAACGGGTATAATTGCAAATAGTTCTATTGGTGACCTGACGACGGTGTACTGAATAATATTACGAGGGGCGTTTGAAAAGTCCGTGCAAAAATAAAAACTACTTACGTGTTTGGGGTAAAACTTTTTTATTTTTAGACATAGTCTCCTTTTAGACTTATACACTTTGTTCAACGCTGTTCTAATTTGTTGATCCCTTCCGAATAATAGGAATTGTCCATGTCTGCAAAATAGCTATCAGTTGCTGCAATCACCTCCTCATTTGAATAAAATCTTTGTCCTGCCAGCCATTTCTTCAAATTGGGGAACAAATAGTAGTCTGACGGAGCCAAGTTTGGAGAATAGGGGGGATGTGAAACGAGTTGAAATCCTGTTTTCATTAATTTTGCGACCACAACTGCTGAGGTGTGGGCTGGTGCATTGTCGTGATGGAAAAGGATTTTTTTGCACTCCAATCGCCGGCGTTTTTCTTGCAGCTCGGTTTTCAGACGGTCCAATAACGATGAATAATATGCACCTGTAATAGTTTTACCCTTTTCCAGACAGTCGATGAGGATTATCCCTTGCGAACGCCAAAAGACAGTCGCCATAACCTTTCTGGCCGAAGGAATGGTCTTCGCCTTTTTTGGTGCAAATTCTCCCTTGGTAACCCACTGTTTAGATTGTTGTTTGGTCTCAGAAGCATAGTAATGTATCCATGTTTCATCCACAGTGAGGAAACGACGCTTAAAGTCCTGCGGATTCTTCCTGAACAGGTGCAAACCATCCTTGCAACACTTCACACGATTCCGTTTTTGGTCAAGCGTGAGCAATCGCGGAACCCATCTTGCGGATAGCTTTCTCATGTCCAAATGTTTATGCAAAATATTACGTACCCGTTCATTCGAGATGACCACGGCAGTAGCAATCTGACACACCTTAACTCTTCTGTCATCCACACAATATCATGGATTTTATCAATGATTTCTGGAGTCGTAACCTCCACAGGGCGCCCCAACGTTCAGCATCACTTGTGCCCATTTGGCCACACCGAAAATTTTGAAACCACTTATAAACCGTTCTAATCGAAGGTGGAGAGTCACCGTAATATTTATCAAACTTCTCTTTAGTCTCCTGAGGCGTTTTGCCTTTCATAAAGTAATGTTTAATCACCACACGAAATTCTTTTTCGTCCATTTTTTGACAATCACTCGACTTCCTTGATTCACACGAATGCCAAACACAAAGAAATAGACCAATATGGCTGAAACTTTGTGTGCGTTCTTTCCAAAGATGCTATTAACTAAGCATGACCTCGATACGCGCCGGTGGTGCCGTCTCTCGGACTTTGCACGGACTTTTCAAACGCCCCTCGTATATGGCAGTGCTGCCGCCAGCCGTCATCCTGTCGTTTCGGTAACAGTGGTAATTTGGGGCCCGCACATTTACGCCAGATTTGAGGTGAGTTTCACACACATCCCTTCTTCCTGAAGGAATTGGCGAAATTCATCCTGCTGGGGAAAAAGACTGTCTGTGTTAAAGCCACAAACTGTGAGCCCACGGATGAGTCGATTATCCACTGTGGTTCTTCGTGGCGGATGTCACCAGGACAGGCAGCTGCTGCAGGAGCTCGTTCAGCGATCGCAAGACCGATCGGAGCTCTCCGGCGTCTTCTCTCGGCGTAGAGGCAGCTGCAGTGGTGTCATCCGCGGCTGGGGTACTGAAACAGAGGATGACAGACTAAAGGCCGAAATACTAAACGTCTTTTTCCAAAGCTGTTTCACAGAGGAAGACGGCACTGTAGTTCCTTCTCTAGATTGTCGCACAGATGACAAAATGGTAGATATCGAAATAGACGACAGAGGGATAGAGAAACAATTAAAATCGCTCAAAAGAGGAAAGGCCGCTGGACCTGATGGGATACCAGTTCGATTTTACACAGAGTACGCGAAGGAACTTGCCCCCCTTCTTGCAGCGGTGTACCGTAGGTCTCTAGAAGAGCGTAGCGTTCCAAAGGATTGGAAAAGGGCACAGGTCATCCCCGTTTTTTAGGAGGGACGCCGAACAGAAGTATAGACCTATATCTCTAACGTCGATCAGTTGTAGAATTTTGGAACACGTATTATGTTCGAGTACAATGACTTTTCTGGAGGCTAGAAATCTACTCTGTAGGAATCGGCATGGGCTTCGGAAACGACGATCTTGTGAAACCCAGCTCGCGCTATTCGTCCACGTGACTCAGAGGGCTATAGACACGGGTTCCCAGGTAGATGGCGTGTTTCTTGACTTCCGCAAGGCGTTCGATACAGTTCCCCACATTCGTTTAATGAACAAAGTAAGAGCATATGGACTATCATACCAATTTTGTGATTGGATTGAAGAGTTCCTAGATAACAGAACGCAGCATGTCATTCTCAATGGAGAGAAGTCTTCCGAAGTAAGAGTGATTTCAGGTGTGCCGCGGGGGAGCGTCGTAGGACCGTTGCTATTCACAATATACATAAATGACCTCGTGGATAACATCGGAAGTTCACTGAGGCTTTTTGCCCGCGAGGCAGGCGTCTTCTGCGCGGCTGCGCGCAGCGCAGGCGTTTCCGCGGCTGCGGTGACTTTTGCGTCTCCTTCTTGGCGGTACAGGAGGCAGCCGGTGCATGGCTGAGTGATACATATCGACCGAGTGTGTACGGTTTCGCGTGCGCGCACAGGTAAGTCTGTGTCCACTTTTCGCGCTCGCGATCTCTCTGCGACGTAGAGAGAGTGCAGGTCAGTCGTAGGTGGCAGGCAGGATGGAGTCGCCGGCAGAGCACGCTCTCCCAAACGACTGTCCGCCAAACCAATTCCTCGCACAGCTTAGGCTGTGGTCGCTTAACGCCATTCCGGTCCTCTAGTAGTACCCTTCCCGTGGTTTGCAGTCGAAAGCCGGTCCGTCGTGGGTGAAGGGTAGGATGGGGCCGCCGACACAGCAGTCTCTGCCGGGCGACGCTCGCCATACAACTAACAACAGGAAAGCACTACGTATTACAACATATTTGCGACTATTGCAGAGCTATTATCCCCTGGGAGCTACGCGAAATGATCCGCAGCGCGCCGCTATTTAACCGCTAATCTCTGAACATGTGAGAAGCGTTCGCCTCCGACAAAAGGATACATCCACGGTAGCGGAGCACAGTCTCAGTGAAGAACACACGTTTCAGTTTGAAAAAAAAAAAGAAAAAAAAAAGAGAGACACAAGATTCTACACTACTGGCCATTACAATTGCTACACCACGAAGATGACGTGCCACAGACGCGAAATTTAACCGACACGAAGAAGATGCTGTGGTATCCAAATGATTAGCTTTTCAAAGCATTCACAGAAGCTTGGCGCCGGTGGCGACACGTACAACGTGCTGACATGAGGAAAGTTTCCAACCGATTTCTCATACACAAACAGCAGTTGACCGGCGTTGCCTGGTGAAACGTTGTTGTTATGCCTCGTGTGAGGAGGAGAAATGCGCACCATCACGTTTCCGACTTTGATAAATGTCGGATTGTAGCCTATCGTGATTGCAGTTTATCGTATCGCGACGTTGTTACTCGCGTTGGTCGAGATCCAATGACTGTTAGCACAATATAGAATCGGTGGGTTCAGGAGGGTAATACGGAACGTCGTGCTGGATCCCAACAGCCTCGTATCACTAGCAGTCGAGATGACAGGCATCTTATCCGCAAGGCTGTAACGGATCGTGCAGTCACGTTTCGATCCCTGAGTCAACAGATGGGGACGTTTGCAAGACAACAACCATCTGCACCAACAGTTCGATGATGTTTGCAGCAACATGGACTATCAGCTCGGAGACTATGGCTGCAGTTACCCTTGACGCTGCATCACAGACAGGAGCGCCTGCGATGGTGTACTCAACGACGAATCTGGGTGCATGAATGGCAAAACGTCATTTTTTCGGATGAATCCAGGTTCTGTTTACAGCATCATGATGGTCGCATCCGTGTTTGGCGACATCGCGGTGAACGCACATTGGAAGCGTGTATTCGTCATCGCCATACTGGCGTATCACCCGGCGTGATGGTATGGGGTGCCATTGGTTCCACGACTCGGTCATCTCTTGTTCGCATTGACGGCACTTTGAACAGTGGACGTTACATTTCAGATGTGTTACGACCCGTGGCTCTATCCGTCATTCGATCTCTGCGAAACCCTACATTTCAGCAGGATAATGCACGACCGCATGTTGCAGATCCTGTACGGGCCTTTCTGGATACAGGAAATGTTCGATTGCTGCCCTGGCCAGCACATTCTCCGGATCTCTCATCAATTGAAAACGTCTGGTCAATGGTGGCCGAGCAACTGGCTCGTCACAATACGCCAGTCACTGCTCTTGATGAACTGTGGTATCGTGTTGAAGCTGCATGGGCAGCTGTACCGGTACACGCCATCCAAGCGTTGTTTGACTCAATGCCCAGGCGTACCAAGGCCGTTATTACGACCAGAGGTTGTTGTTCTGAGTACTGACTTCTCAGGATCTATGCACCCAAAATGTGTGATAATGTAATCACATGTCAGTTCTAGTACAATATATTTGTGCAATGAATACCCGTTTATCATCTGCATTTCTTCTTGGTGTAATAATTATAATGGCCAGTAGTGTATGTACTGTGAAAGGTTTCTGGGGTATGGAGGCAGTGGAGAAATGAGTCATTGATAACAGTGATAACCTGGTAAACCGGGATAGCGGCTTCCGTCTCAGCATTGCTTGGAACACAACATTAGCAAGTATGCGACGATAGTGCACTGATGAAGGCAGGACGGTAGCGGCTGAGGGAATAAACAGGCCGCACCGAGACGAGACGCCGGGACCCGGCACCTGTGGCCGCCGCACCAATTCCGCTCGCGCCTGATTGCCCGACCGGCGCCGAGGATCCAGACAAGCCTGTGGTCCAGCGGCTATAAAGATCCGGTCGAGACGTGAATCCGTCTTCCCGCAGCATTACAGACCGATTACCCTGCTGCCAACTCTCAGCAAGATCTATGAGCGCCTCCTGCCAATACTCATACAAGAGCATATAACCAATGAGAAACTTCTGTCGGATTTCCTATTCGGATTCCGGCATAAACACTCCACCCTACAACAGATTATGAGAGTGGTTGAAGCGGCCACAGGAGGCTACTGCAGAGGTTACTGCAGGAAATCTATCTCACGAATGGAACTTTCTCTGTTAAAG
Source organism: Schistocerca nitens (assembly GCF_023898315.1). Taxonomy (NCBI): domain Eukaryota; kingdom Metazoa; phylum Arthropoda; class Insecta; order Orthoptera; family Acrididae; genus Schistocerca; species Schistocerca nitens. The sequence goes on along the minus strand of NC_064622.1, from coordinate 134,486,435 downwards.
TAGAAACAGACATCTCCACCAAAAGGCGTATCTGTGCTGGGGTGCCACAGGGATCGATTCTGGGGCCCATATTGTATTGTTTGTACACTGCGGACACCCCCACAGCCCCTCTGGAGCACACCGCACAGTATGCTGACGACACAGCCTTCTACACACGTAATGCGAACAAGGACCTGATCGTCTTAGGCTACAAAGGTCTTTAGACGAAACTTGGGCCTGTCACTGGCGTATCACCATCAACTCCGAAAAGACACACGCTATGCTGATCACCCGGAGGCTCGGGAGATGCCAACCCCCTCAAACCCCCCCCCCCCCCCCCGCCCCCGTTCCACCTCCACCTATACGGAACCCAACTCCCCTGGCGCAGAACCGCCAAGAACCTTGGTGTAACCTTGGACTCTCGTCTTACGTGAAAGCCCCACATAGACGAGGTCCACAGGAAGGTCTGCGCCAGAATGTCCATCCTCTACCCTGTCCTGAACACAACCAACTCCCTTCCCTGCTCCGCGTGGGTAAACGTTTACCAGTCACTTATGCGGCCAATAATGGAATATGCTTGCCTTGCTTGGGGATACGCATCTAAGCACCATCTGGAAAAACTCCACAGGCTGGAGCACGGCGCCCTCAAAACTGCTCTGCACCTACGCTTTGGGTTTTCCACAGACGATTTGCACTTCCCCTTCCTTAAAGAGCGTTTCCAAGATCTGGCACTGGCCTTCTGTGAGAGTTCTTCCACATCTGGAAACGACCTCACCCACTCCCTAGGTCGGTATGACATGTCCAACTATAAGTACAAACGTCCCATGACGATCTTGGACGACTAACTCGAGGGGAAAAATCCCAATCTCCATTTCCTAATTCCGTTCCTTCACCCTTAAGAAATAAATACTTCTCCAACCTCAGGCAAGTACCAGACACACACGTAACATTCATCACAACACACATACATCATAAAAACATAGAAAAAATCACACACATAGCAGTAAACAAGTGGAGTAAAAGCCAACAGGATACACACTCCGCCACACATTTCACCAAAGCGGGGAGAGTATTAGATGGCAAGTAAGAAACTTGCTGAAACGTTGCCAGAGAACAATGCATTGACTCGGCTTCAACCCAAGAAGATTTTACCATCGAGATTCGCCGAGAAAGCCTGCAGTCTCATATAACACCCTGAAAAGTTATCTGGCGTACTAAATTTAGAGGGAACGTCTTTGAAACTTGATACGTGAAAAATATGTTACATATAAAAGTTGAAATGTAACTAACATTCTTGAAAACTATGTAATCAACTATGGAACTAAATTTCCAAATTGCTCCACCACCACTAATTAATTTTGAAACAAGAAGGTTTCAGGCTACATCTATCCTCGAATAATAAAGCTAGTTTCTGAAATGCCATTTTTGGAAAATAAGCTCTACACAGTGTTCTGTTAGAATATTTTCAACATACATAACCAAAATACCTAAATTTCGTCATTATTCTAATTATTTACTTTTCTAATTTTTGTTTTATATCTTAAATTATTGTCTTAAGTTTTACAGTCACTTTTTTGGTTTTTTTATTTTTTGTTTACCATTTCACATAGGTGTATTTTGTTAATATAAAATAATAAGCAACTCATTATTATGATACAAAATCATTACAGCGATAATTATCTGTAAATTAGTCCTTAAATCATAATTTTTTTACTCTATGCACATAAAAAGGAGAACATTTCTTGACGTAATACAAATGATGGATAACACAATATAAAACAAAATTCAGCAGGATTTCAAATTGTGACGGGTTATCCTCTAAATATGCTGATTTGTAACAGGCTTATTTCAGTACAATGGAAAACAGTGGCAAAAGGAATTGTTTATGTACTGGTGACAGCACTGCATTACATTCTTTCTCAAGTGGAGACTGACATCGTAATCAGTCAGTGGAACTACTTACCTCAATTCCATGCTCTGCACTCGACCCCTAGAGCCTCGTCCTCAGGGACGATGCTCAGTTCTTTCACACTGATCACCATAAGAATCTAACAATAATAAAGATTTTTCTCCCGGTCTGAGAAACAAAATTTCTGCCATATTTCTTCAGATTTCGATGCAATCACAATAACATTTGGGGCTTGAAAAAGGGATTTTCGAATTACCAGTCCAAACTGAAGCTTTCGAAATGTGGTGCTACAGAAGAATGCTGAAGATTAGATGGGTAGATCACACAACTAATGAGGAAGTATTGAGTAGGATTGGGGGGAAGAGAAGTTTGTGGCACAACTTGACCAGAAGAAGGGATCGGTTGGTAGGACATGTTCTGAGGCATCAAGGGATCACCAAATTAGTATTGGAGGGCAGCGTGGAGGGTAGAAACAGTAGAGGGAGACCAAGAGATGAATACACTAAGCAGATTAAGAAGGATGTAGGTTGCAGTAGGTACTGGGAGATGAAGAAGCTTGCACAGGATAGAGTAGCATGGAGAGCTGCATCAAACCAGTCTCAGGACTGAAGACCACAACAACAACAACAACAACACAACAACACTCCAAACTCACCATTAGTTTCTTTTAAAACTATGAAAGGAGGGGGTCAGTGTGAAAAAATCTGTTTTGACCCTCGTTCCTGACGACGAGGAACTTGTTCATGTGGTGTTCCCAAAAGGGGACAGTTACAGACATTGGAAGTATACGGCTTTGTGAGAAGACTTTCAGATCTAATTCTCCTGAATATTTCTGATGTTAATCTCCGCTTGAGAAAAAATACAATGAAACTACAGTCACTAGTACATAATCAATTCCCTTTTCCATCATTTTCCGATGTACCGATATATGCCTGGTGCAAATCAGCATATTTAGATCACTTCCACATCTACAACTATACTCTGCAAACCACCGTGGGGTGCATGATGGAGGGTACGCCCCCTTGTACCGGTTATTAGGGTGTCTTCCACCTCCGTTCACGTGTGGAGCGCGGAAGAATGACTGTTTGAATACCTCTGATCGTGCAGCCATTATTCTAAGCTTATTCTCACGAACGTAGGGGATTGTAGTATATTCCTAGAGTCATCATTTAAAGCCTGCTCTTAAAACTTCATAATTGCACTTTATCGGGATAGTTTACATCTGTCTTCAAGAGTCTTCCAGTTAGTTCCTCCGGTATCACTGTGACACTCCCCTACGGATGAAACAAGCCTGTGACCAATCGTGCTGCCCTTCTCTGTACACTTTCAATATTCCCTGTTAGTCCGATCTGGTACGGGTCCCACACATGTGATCAATATTCTAGAACCGGTCGCACGAGTGATTTGTAAGCAACCTCCTTTATTGCCTAATGGCACTTCCCCAGTATTCTACCAATAAACTGAAGTCTATTACCTGCTTTACCCAGGATTGAACCTTTGTGATCATTCCATTTCATATCCCCACAAAGTGTTACACCTAGGTATTTGTATGATTTGGCCGATTCCACAGTGACTCATTGATATAATAAGCCCTAAGATACTAAATTTATTCGTTTTATCAAGAGCACAGTGTTACATTTCTGAACATTTAAAGCGAGTTGCCAATCTTTGCGTCACTTTGAAATCTTATCAAGATCTGACTGAATATTTGTACAACGTCTTTCAGATAGTATGTCATTATAGTTAACTACATCATCTGCAAAAACCCTGATGTTACTATTAGTATTGCTTGCAAGATCATTATAATACAAAATGAACAGCACGTATCCCAACACACTTCTTTGGGGTACACCGAAATTACTTCTATATCTGACGATGACTCTCTATCCAAGATAACATGCTGTGTCCCCTCTACCAAAAAGTCTTCAATCCATCACAACTTTCACTTGATAACCAATATGATCGTACTTTTGACAATAAGCTTGGGTGTGGTACTGAGACAAATGTTTTTCGGAAAGTAAGAAATACTGCATCTACCTACCTTGATCCAAAATTTTCAGTATGTCATGTGAGAAAAGTGCAAATTGAGTTTCACATGATCGATATTGGTTGGCATTGCGGAGGTCATTCTGTTCAAGATATTGTACGTCACTATGTTTGAGCTCAGAATGTGTTCTGACATTCTGCAACAAAACAATGTCAAGGATATTGGACGGTAGTTCTGTGGATCCCTCCTACCACCCTTCTTGCAGACGGATGTGAACAGTGCTTTTTTCCAAGAACTGGTCACGGTTTTTTGTTCACGGTATCTGCCATGGATTACAGTAAGAAGAGGGGTAGACTCAGCCGCAAATTCAGTAGAGGCTCTGACAGGGATTCCATCGGGCCCTGGAGCTTTGATCAATTTTAACGATTTCAGCTGTTGCTCAGTGCCACTGACGACGGATTTCACTCATCTTTTCAGTGGTACGAGTATGAAACTGGGGCAATTCTCCTGCGTTGTCCTTTGTAAGTGAACATTTTAAAACGGGGATAAGCATTTCAGCTTTTGGTTTCCTATCCTCAATTTCAGTTCCTGTCTCATTGATTAGGTGCTGGACACTAGCATTTGTGCCACTAACAGCCTTTACATACGACTGGAATTTCTTTGGGTCCTGTGAAAGATCATTTGACAATATTCTGCTACGGTAGTAACTGAAGGCATCACGCATTGCTCTCTTGACATCCAAACGCGTTTCATTCAGCTTCTGTCTATCTATACCCCTGCGCTTTGTTTTACACCTATTACGCAGTAATCTCTGTTTCTTTTGAAGTTTCTTTACAGAGACTGTATACCATGGAGGTTCCCTCTCATTATGAACTGTTCTACTGGGTACATATCATCCAGTGGATGGTCAACTATTCTCTTAAACTTGAGCCATAGTTCTTCTACATGCTTCTTCCCTGTTCCGAAAGTTTCAAGTTCCTCACTGAGATATGACTACTGATTTTTTTATCTAATTTACTGATATCTGTATATATCTGTTTCTGCTTGCTTTAGTTGTTCTTTGTACTTTTGTAATAATTGTTGTCACAACCACGTCATGGTCATTGATACCTGTTTCGATGTGGACATCCTCAAAGAGATCAGCTCTATTTGTTGCCACTAGATCCAATATATTTCCATCATGAGTGGGGTTCCTAACCGACTGTTCTAGATAGTTTTCAGAAAAAGCATCTAGTAATGTTTCAAAGGATTACTTAACACACTCACCACTAACAAAACTGTAATTTTCCCGGTTAACTGTTGGATGATTAAGTCGTCCGCCGACGATTACAGTATGATTGGGTAACTTAGGTACGAGAGAACTGAGGTTTTCCCAAAAGTCTTCGGTTACGTCAGGAGATGAGTCTGTTGCGTGATAAAAACATCCAATTATCATGTTATGCCCATCCCTGATACTGAGTCTTGCCTAAACAATCTTACATGCAGCTTCAATTTCTATCTCGGTGGATCTGAGTCTGTTGTCTTTTACGTCAAATACGTCACCTCCATTTCCCATTAGCCTTTCCTTTCGATATAGGCTTAAATTTTCGATATACACTTAAATTTTCCCCAAGAATTTCACTACCCTCAATTTCAGGTTTCAACCAGCTTTCTGTACCTACTATTATGTGAACTTCACTGTTTTCATGAGCGCTTCAAACTCTGTCATTTTGTTGCGAATGCTTTGACTGTTTACCATTAGGATTTTAATACTTTCACCTGTGGAAGGCATTTCTTTCGATCTTGCACCGATACTTCTGGGTTTCCTACAGCTGTCACCCGTCACAATGTGAGATCTTGCTGAATTTTGTTTCATATTGTGATGTCCGTTGGGTGTATTATATGAAGAAATTATGTTCATTATACACGTGTGGTGTAAAAACCATTATATTTTAAGCGTTTCTGTAAAATAATAATTACTGCAATAATTTTGTATCATAATAGTGAGTTACGTGTTATTTTCAATTAAAAAATAAACTTGTGAAACGGTACACTAAAAAACATAAAACGTCAATGTAAAACCTAAAATAACAACTTAAAACATAAAACAAAATAACTAAAATAAATAATTAAATAATAGTTCAATAATGAAGGTTTAGATACTTCAGTCTGGTGGGTTGAAAACACTGACACCATTTAGACACATAAAAGAAAATAACTTGTGATTTTAAGGATCTGCGCCGTGCACAGATGCGCGCCCATGACATTACTCATGAACCCATGCATGCGCCTGACACCCCCGCGCTGTCGATTTTCCTGCTGTTTTGTCAGGTCGCACAGGGACACACTCTTCTCTACTACGAGCCAGTCATAAAGCGGAATTTGCTTCACTTCCATATGATGTTCTTGTTTTCAGTTCAAAAAATGGTTTGATTCAGCTCTCCATGTTACTCTATCGTGTACACCCCCTTCATCTCCTAATAACTACTGCAATTTACATCCTTCTGAATCTGTTTACTGTATTCGTTTCTTAGTCTCCCTCTGTGATTCACCCCTCACACTTCCTTCCAACACTATATTGGTGATCGGTTGATGTCTCGTAATGTGTCCTATTGCATGGTGGGTATGTCATTTTGATTTTTGTAAGTTATCGATGTGTGTATCAGAGAGAGAGCAAGTTATGTTACTGTTAAACAATCTTCGGTATTGTTGTGGCAGAGTCTTTGCCTCTGCACAGTCTTATGCATTCTTAGCTGAAGTGTGATAAGTGATTGACGAATATAGTAGTGCTGTGTTGACTTTTGGTGCTATCTGTTAGAAGAAGAAAGATGTATTCTAAAGGACAGAAAGGATGAATATGATGTACATATTTGAAGGCGAAAAGGATATAAATTTTGTAAAATGTTATTATTTTTGAAGAGAAGTCTGAGTTGAGACTGCAGCACTGCCCAGTAATTTGTAGAATAATTATTGTTAGCTGGTTAACTGGCTTAGAACAGACAGAAAGACCACCCCCCTTCCGTGAGTCAAGCATTAAGACATCCACTGACTACGCTGTTTGGTTTTCATAGAAATTCTCTGTTAACATTGTACCCTTTTCAAATCATTGTTCACATTGTTAAGCGTAGTACTTTCAGACCAATGTTATGTGTGAATATCACGCGAAATTTTACTCTGTCCTTTTGAATACATATTTCATGTTAAAATTGCCTTGGAATATCATTTCATAGGAATAGTTACTGTCCTCATCCCACTCTTTAAAAAAAATTATCATTACCACTATCAGTGACGGATGCAGAAAAACCTCGAGGAGGGGCGCAAAAGATATCTTGAGCTACCTTTACTTTAACCGTAGTAAAATGTAATCAAGTCACATGCAAAGTTTTAATAAAGTTTTATTTAAACTGATTACACACATATACAAGACAATGCCATCTTATGATATAAAAAGTTACAATTGTAGTTCTCTTCCTTAAATGATGAATTCTATGCGCCTATTCTTCCTGCCAAATTGGAAAATTACATCGTCAATATGAATCAATGTCAGGGTGAGTGTTTAACAGAGCTATGACATTAAGTTGATCTTCCTTCATTGTCGACCTCAGCCATGTCTTTGTACGCCGCAAAGTTGAAAAACTTCTTTCTACTGTAGCAATGGATGCAGGTAGGCAAGCAAATATTATGTATAGCATGTGCAAAGTAGGATAGTCAGATCTAGGACAAACAGACACCGCTTACACAACAGAATCACGATCATTAAGGGCGTTTATGCTTGTATTGAGGAATCTCTCCCATTAGTCTCTTTTTAATCACAAAGAGTGATTCTTCTTCAAAGAACGGTAGTCCGTATTTATATCGCTACGTATTGAAGGATCTCTGTACAAGAAAATAGCAGAATATTCGCGACTTTTCTCGAACAAATGCCAGACGGAATAACGTATCGAGATCACTAGAATGGCCGCGACTTTTCTCGTAGGTATGTGTTAGCTGTCTGCGTGCTAGACAGAAACGTGTAAAATACGACGACGCGGGCGCGCGTGCTACATAGGAAAGTACGACTACTTAATTCAGTCGAGTCGACTGACAAAAGAAACGAACGAATAGCGTGCGGACTGACTGGCGCGGATGACAATGCGGGCGGCCCCGCAAGGGGGAAGCCCCCCATATGTATCCGCCACTGCCCACTATCACATCGCACCATGTGGCGTGTAACAGTTTGCATATAGATTCGAAATTTTATTTAAAAACAGAAATCCAACTTAGTCGCTGCCTGCTTGCTGTTTGGTGTAGTGCTTTCGAGAAATCTGCAACAGTGCTGTCAAGATGCGAGTGTAAATTTTTATTAGGGCCAGATAATTGTTTTACTTCAGTTGTACATGTAATATAATGGCAAGTTGTATTCAGACCAGTTGCTGTTCAATTCAAATTAGGTTCCGTATAGTGAAAAGTTAGCATACGATCTAAGTTTGATAACAGTATTTGGGCACATAGTTTTGGTAATAAATAGACTTTTTAAGGCATGGGAGGTAATTCTGTGCTAAATTTCATACAGACACGCATATAGTGGGAAGGTTATACTATCAACAGATTTCTTCTTCTGCTCAAGTTGCACCACAAATTTCTTGTCTTCCCAATTCTATTCAGTACCTCCTTATTAGTTACGCAATCTACCCGTCTAATCTTCAGCATTCTTCTGTAACACCACATTTCAAAAGCCTCTATTCTATTCTCGACTAAACTGTTTATGGTCATTCTCTTCTTCAGAAAATCTTTTCTTTTCATCTTCAGTCTATATTTGATGTCTTCTCTTCTTTGGCCATCATCAGTTATACTGCTGTCCAAGTAGTAAAGCTCATCTACTGTTTCTAGTGTCTCGTTTTGTAATCTAATGCCCTCAGCATCACCTGATTTATTTCGACTAAATTCCATTATCTTTGTTTTTTGCTGTTGTTGATGTTCATCTTATATCCTCCTTTCAAGACGCTGTCCATTCCGTTCAACATTTCTTCCAAGGTTAAGACCTACCTTCTTAGGTAACTCGTAGGGTCAGTGTTGCCTCACGCGTTCCTACATTTCTCTGGTATCCAAACTGGTCTTCCCAAGATCGGCTTCTACCACTTTTTATATTCTTCTGTAAGGAATTCATCGTTATTTTGCGACCACGACTTATTAAACTGATAATTCGGTTTTATTTTCACCTGTCAGCACCTGCTTTCTTTGGAATTTGAATTATTACATTCTTCTTGAAGTCTGAGGGTATTTCGCCAGTCTCATACATCTTGCACTCCAGATGGGACAGTGGTTCTGACGGAATGTCGTCTACTTCTGAGGCCTTGTTATGGCTTAAGTCTTTCAGTGCTCTGTGAAATTTTCCTTGCAGTATCATATCTCCCATGACGTCTTCGTCTAGGTCCCCTTCCATTTCTATAATATTGCCTTCAGGTTCATCGCCCTTGTATAGATCCTCTATACTGTATACCCCTTCCACCTTTCGGCTATTCATACAGCTGCTTCTCTTTTCTCCAAACGCCTCTTTAATTTTGCTGCAGGCCGTATCTATTTTTCCCTAGTGAAATATGATGCTAAACCTTTACATTTGTCCCTTAGCCACTCCTGCTTAGCCATTTTGCACTTCCAGTCAATCTCATTTTTAGACGTTTCTATTCCCTTTCGTCTGCTTCATTTGGTGCTCTTTTATACTTTCTCCTTTCATCAATTAAATTCAATATCTCCAATGTTTTCTGAGGCTCTCTACTAGTCCTTGCCTCTTTACCTATTTGATCCTGTGCTCCTTACACTCTTTCATCTCTCAGAGCAATCCGTTCGTCTTCTCCTGTATTTCTTTCCCCTGTACTAGTAATCGTTGCCTGATGCTCCACCTGAAACTCTCAAAAACCTCTGGTTCTTTCGACCTATCCAGGTCCCATCTCCTCAATTTCTTATTTTTTGCAATTCTTTCAGTTTTAATCTACAGTTCATAGATAATAAATTGTGGTCAGAATCCACATCTGCCCCTAAAAACGTCTTACAATTTAAAATCTGGTTCCGGAATCTCTTGCTTACCATTATATAATTAATTTGAATCCTTCTGGTATCTCCAGCTCTCTTCTATGTGTACAGTCTTCTTTCATGATTCTTAAACCAAGTGTTAGTAATGATTAAGTTATGCTCTGTGCAAAATTCTACCAGGCAACTTCCTCTTTCATTCCTTCCTCAAGTCCATATTCACGTACTACGTTTCCTTCTCTTCCTTTTCCTACTGTCGAATTCCAGTCCCCATCACTATTAAATTTTCCCCTTTCTTAACTATCTGAGTAATTTATTTTATCCCACCATACATTTTTGCAGTCTCTTCATCATTTGCGGAGCTGGTTGGCATATAAGCTACTGTGGCAGATGTGGGCTTCGTGTCTGTCTTAGCTACGATAATCCATTCACTATGCTGTTTTCTTATACATTATCAGATCTACTCCTGCATTACCCCTGTCTGATTCTATATTAATAACCCTGTCTTCACCTGACAAGAAGTTCTGTTCCTTCTACCATCGAACTTCACTAATTCCCACTATATCTAACTCCAAACTAATCATTTCTCTTTTTAAATTTTCTATCCTACCTGTGTGATCAAAGGATCTGACATTCCACGCTGTGGTCCATAGAATGCTGGTTTTGTTTCTTTTGATGACGACATCTTCCTGAGTAGTCCCTATCCGGAGATCGAAACGGAGGACTGTTTAACCTCCACAACACTTTACCCAACAGAATGCCATTACCACTTAACCATACAGTAGAGCTGCATGCCCTTGGGATAAATTACGGTTGCAGTTTCAGCTGTTCGCAGTACCAGCACAGCAGAGCCGTTATGGCTGATGTTACAAGTCAGTCATCCAAATTGTTGCCCTTGCAACTACTGAAAACGCTGCTGGCCCTTTTCAGGAACCACACGTTTTTCTGGCCTCTCAATAGATACGCCTCTATTGTGGTTGCACCTGTGGTATAACCATCTGCATTACTGAGGCGCCCAAGCTATCCCGATGGTACTGTTACCGACGACTGTGCCGCTAAAGCGGAGTTATTGAACGCAGTTTTCCGAAATTCCTTCACCAGGGAAGACGAATGGAAGATTCCAGAATTTGAAACACGAACAGCTGCTAGCATGAGTTTCTTAGAAGTAGATACCTTACGGGTTGCGAAGCAACTCAAATCGCTTGATACGGCCAAGTCTTCAGGTCCAGATTGTATACCGGTTAGGTTCCTTTCAGATTACGATGATACAATAGCTCCCTACTTAGCAAACTTATACAGCCGCACGCTCACCGACAGATCTGTACCTACAGATTGGAAAATAGCGCAGGTCGCACCAGTGTTTAAGAAGGGTAGTAGGAGTAATCCATCGAACTACAGACCTATATCATTGACGTCGGTTTTCAGTAGGGTTTTGGAGCATATACTGTATTCAAACATTATGAATCACCTCGAAGGGAACGATCTATTGATACGTAATCAGCATGGTTTCAGATAACATCGTTCTTAACGCAGCTAGCTCTTTATTCACACGAAGTGATGGCCGCTATCGACAGGGGATCTCAAGTTGATTCCGTATTTCTAGATTTCCGGAAAGCTTTTGACACCGTTCCTCACAAGCGACTTCTAATCAAGCTGCGGGCCTATGGGGAATCGTCTCAGTTGTGCGACTGGATTCGTGATTTCCTGTCAGGAAGGTCGCAGTTCGTAGTAATAGACGGCAAATCATCGAGTAAAACTGAAGTGCTATCAGGTGTTCCCCTGGGAAGCGTCCTGGGACCTCTGCTGTTCCTGATCTATATAAATGACCTGGGTGACAATCTGAGCAGTTCTCTTAGGTTGTTTGCAGATGATGCTGTAATTTACCGTCTAGTAAGGTCATCCGAAGACCAGTATTAGTTGCAAAGCGATTTAGAAAAGATTGCCGTATGGTGTGGCAGGTGGCAGTTGACGCTAAATAACGAAAAGTGTGAGGTGATCCACATGAGTTCCAAAAGAAATCTGTTGGAATTCGATTACTCGATAAATAGTACAATTCTCAAGGCTGTCAATTCAACTAAGTACCTGGGTGTTAAAATTATGAACAACTTCAGTTGGAAAGACCACATAGATAATATTGTGGGGAAGGTGAGCCAAAGGTTGCGTTTCATTGGCAGGACAGTTAGAAGATGCAACAAGTCCACTAAAGAGACAGCTTACACTACACTCGTTCGTCCTCTGTTAGAATATTGCTGCGCGGTGTGGGATCCTTACCAGATGGGATTGGCGGAGGACATCGAAAGAGTGCCAAAAAGGGCTTTTGTATTATCACGTATTAGGGGAGAGAGCGTGGCAGATATGATACGCGAGTTGGGATGGAAGTCATTAAAGCAAAGACGTTTTTCGTCGCGACGTGATCTATTTACGAAATTGCAGTCACCAACTTTCTCTTCCGAATGCGAAAATATTTTGCTGAGCTCAACCTACATAGGTAGAAATGATCATCAAAATAAAATAAGAGAAATCAGAGCTCGAACAGAAAGGTTTAGGTGTTCGTTTTTCCCGCGCGCTGTTCGGGAGTGGAATGGTAGAGTGTATGATTGTGGTTCGATGAACCCTCTGCCAAGCACTTAAATGTGAATTGCAGAGTAGTCATGTAGATGTAGATGTAGAATACCAAAGCCCATGGTTTATGAAGGATGGCACTTTCATAAAGGGGAATCTTCAATGCAACCAAAGGGAGACTACAACATTCCGTTGTGTGCTTTTCAGGCGTTTGTCCATGAATCCATGGTGTTGTGAAGTTCCAGGGAACTATGGTCTCTACGCGTGCAGGAAGCAAAGCTCTGAGTACAGGAGTGTGGGCCAGTGGTACGCCTGAGGGCATCAGTGAGACAGTGCTGGTTGTGAATTAATTTATTATTGGGATTTATACAATGCAAAATAACTTGGTGCTTGGTGCTGACTGGCAGCGGCAGAGTATCACATGTGGCTGTGAGTTCCTGACTCACCTTACTCAGCAGGTGTCGATGTAGGTCATGGAACGCACACTCAATGGAGGCAGCGTCATATAGGACGTCATCCCAATGGTCTGCCGGCGCTGTCCGTCGATTCGGAATGTTAACAGCTTGGTGAACCCATCCACCGAGGCACTCCCGTAGTCACCATACACTACTGGCCATTAAAATTGCTACACCAAGAAGAAATGCAGATGATAAACGGGTATTCATTGGACAATTATACTAGAACTGACATGTGATTACATTTTCACGCAATTTGGGTGAATAGATCCTGAGAAATCAGTACCCAGAACAACAACCTCTGGCCGTTATTACGGCCTTGATACGCCTGGGCATTGAGTCAAACAGAGCTTGGATGGCGTGTACAGGTACAGCTGCCCATGCAGCTTCAACACGATACCACAGTTCATCAAGAGTAGTGACTGGCGTTTTGTGACGAGCCAGTTGCTCGGCCACCATTGACCAGATGTTTTCAATTGGTGAGAGCTATCGAGAATATGCTGGCCATGGCAGCAGTCGAACATTTTCTGTATCCAGAAAGGACCGTACAGAGCCTGCAACATTAGTCGTGCATTATCCTGCTGAAATGTAGTGTTTCGCAGGGATCGAATGAAGGGTAGAGCGACGGGTCGTAGCACACCTGAAATGTAACGACCACTGTTAAAAAATCCGTCAATGCGAACAAGAGGTGACCGAGACGTGTAACCAATGGCACCCCATACAATACGTCAGTATGGCGATGACGAATACACGCTTCCAATGTGCGTTCACCGCGATGTCGCCAAACACGGATGCGACCATCATGATGCTGTAAACGGAACCTGGATTCATCCAAAAAAATGACGTTTTGCCATTCATGCACCCAGGTTCGTCGTTGAGTACACCATCGCAGGCGCTCCTGTCTGTGTTGCAGCGTCAAGGGTAACCGCAGCCATGGTCTCCGAGCTGATAGTCCATGCTGCTGCAAACGTCGTCGAGCTGTTGGTGCAGATGGTTGTTGTCTTGCAAACGTCCCCATCTGTTGACTCAGGGATCGAGACGTGGCTGCACGATCCGTTACAGCCATGTGGATAAGATGCCTGTCATCTCGACTGCTAGTGATACAAGGCCGTTGGGATCCAGCTCGGCGTTCCGTATTACCCTCCTGAACCCACCAATTCCATAGTCTGCTAACAGTCATTGGATCTCGACCAACGCGAGCAGCATCGTCACGATACGATAAACCGCAATCGCGATAGGATACAATCCGACCTTTATCAAAGTAGGAAACGTGATGGTACGCATTTCTCCTCCTCACACGAGGCATCACAACAACGTTTCACCAGGCAACGCCGGTCAACTGCTGTTTGTGTATGAGAAATCGGTTGGAAACTTTCCTCATGTCAGCACGTTGTAGGTGTCGCCACCGGCGCCAACCTTGTGTGAATGCTCTGAAAAATCATTTACATATCACAGCATCTTCCTTCTGTCGGTTAAATTTCCGCGTCTGTAGCACGTCATCTTCGTGATGCAGTAATTTTAAGGGCCATTAGTGTATTTCCACGGCGCATTCTCTTCACTGATGTATATATTCTTTCCTCAATTCTCGAAACAGCCATGTCTGGACAGACAAAAACCCACATGCCACGCATGTCCAGGTATTCCAACACAGATGTGGTATCAATGTGTGGGCAGGTATTCTGAATGGTCAAGTGACTGGAATGTACATACTTCCACCCAAGCTTACGGGTCCCACCTACTTGACCTTCCTACAACAGGTACTGGGCATATTGTTTGATGCTGTGCCATTGGACGTCCGTCAAGGCATGTGGTTTCAGCATGACATCACATCCACTCACTTTTGACGTCGTGTTCGGAACATCTGGACGAACATTAGTACGCAGATAGACAGACCGATGTGGTCCAATCGCATGGCCTCCGCGATCACTGGATTTGGCTCCATTAGAATTTTTCTTCTGAAGAGACAGAAGGTCCGGTGGCGCGAGTTGTGGACACTTTGCAGAGACATCAGGTGTGACATATGTACCATAACATCATTCACAGGTACAATATGTGCACCGAACTTGGTGATCGCCACGTCGAACCTTACTTGTAGTGCATCAGAACGCTAACCCTCCTTTGAAAAGGCAACAGTGTTTGTGAAAACTGATCGTGTTTCCTTTTTGCGGATTTTTAAAGCACGTGATGTACTGGATAACACCTAATAAACTACTTGTATGTTTTCAAATGGGTGTAGCACGGAAACGGTACGTTTCTAGACATGGGTTCCAATTCAAAATATTTTCTACTCAGTCTCTTCTACAGGTCCTAGAGTTTGTAAGGGGAATTTAAGAGCACCCTGTATATTCACTTCCACTCTTCGCACGACACACATATAGCGAGGGAAGTTCCACTTCACTTCGAAACTTCTGGCAACATTCTTGCATTCCTCAGTAACCTTTGGAATCTGAAACATAAAACATGATCATTACTTGCCCTATTTTTTTCAGAATGTGCCTCCAACACCAAGTACATGAATAAATACAGCGAAAGGAAATGATCAAACATAAAAAAGAACAGCTGAGGAAATTGGGGAAGGAGCTTGAGCTGAAGAAACATACAAGATTTTGAGAAGTGCTACCACCAGAGACGAATGGGCTGTATGTGATGAATTCATTGGTAATGAAATAGGACATTCCCCCCGACAACGCAAACGTGCATAAAGCACATATCTGAAAATGTACTGCTCAAAGCAGCGTTGGGGGAGTGTGAAAAGCAAACTAGCATCACACCATTACTGGTACTCAAATAAGAAAAGTGCCGAAATAAGCTGTCCGGAAGCTATTTGCGAAACTGTGTATACTGAAAATCTCCACCAATAAAATGGCTCTGAGCACTATGGGACTCAACTGCTGAGGTCATTAGTCCCCTAGAACTTAGAACTAGTTAAACCTAACTAACCTAAGGACATCACAAACGTCCATGCCCGAGGCAGGATTCGAACCTGCGACCGTAGCGGTCTTGCGGTTCCAGACTGCAGCGCCTTTAACCGCACGGCCACTTCGGCCGGCTCTCCACCAATACTTTCAATTTATATAATAAGTGAAATATTTTGTAACAATAATTTTTTTATTTGGGTTATAAGTTACTTAGATTATTAAATTAAAAAATTATTTAATCAAAGTCAATATTGAATACCGCGTACTTCTCTTTATATAACTCTTCACCACTGAAAAAATAGCTTTATACTCCTCTGGCAGTATGAGGAAAACGGCAAAATATGTTATTCCCAATAAGTACATTAGTGACTTGTACGAGTCTCCCGGGGCTAGAAAGGTGAATTCTTGGTGAAATGCTGTCTTGGTAGTTGGTATATTTCTGTAGAATCAGAGGTGTAGTTAACTACAGTAAATAATTAAATTCTTCTTTGACATTCTTGTAAACTTATTAAATAAGGCACCATCATCTGCTGCTAAATCTCCTAGTATACTAGCCTGTGGGCCCTCGTTAAATATTCTTCTGTTCCACTGTCGTTTTCTTTTCCGTCGATTTTGGTTTCCGTTGTTAGCTGCATGTGCAATAACCAAGTAAGTCGCCACTGCTGTCGCTTTATCACCCATTCTCCTGCAAAACTGTGTGGCACAGATTGTGTTGCTGTGGTATAAATTAACCTGTCGCATGCAATATAGGCCACAAGATGTTGCCATTTGCAAGATGCTATTAGACAACGCAAGCCACTACGTTGCGAAGTGTTGCCCCAGTATATTAATGCAAAGGTTCGAAACATTTAGATAAACAAATTGCTTTCGAGTATGGAGAATAAACAGAAAAGGGAAAACTATCCCGATATCATTTCTCCTATATGAAAGAAAGGGAAAAAAAAAACACTTTTTCCTTAGTTCTGCTCAACTCCCTACCCCGAGCCGCTCTCCCCATCTTACGCCTCCCCCAGTCTTTATGAAGGCAATCTGGCTAATGTATTGGATAATTCGAACCACTTGCGAACAAAGTCTTTTCATTTTGACTCATTAAGGGTTGAGAATTTCGGTTATTAGAGGCCGGCGTTCTTCTTTGCTCGGGCAGTTTCGGAAGGGTGGCGGGCGTTAGGAGTAAGGGAAGAGCTGGTGAGACCGGAGAAGCGTGCTCTGAGCGGGAGCCTTGCTTCGGCCTGATTTAATAAGCGGCACACTATTACGCCAAATGAACGAACTCCATTTTTGATATCAATTACATTAAACTCCCAAAAGAGGAGAAGGAGAGGTCGTCTGCTTTTTTTTACCCTCTCTCCTTCGTCTTCCCCCTCTTCATTTTCAGACTCGGCGCCGACGGCCAGGCAAGCAAAAGAATAGACGGCAGCGCCAACGTCGGCAACGGCTCCAATTACCGCTAATTCGGACAGCTTGCTGTCAGATGGCAGCAGCAGTGGCGTCGCGGCCAACTAATTCGAATAGTCGCGCCTGCTGAAAATGTGTCCTAC
This sequence comes from Schistocerca nitens, assembly GCF_023898315.1. NCBI lineage: Eukaryota > Metazoa > Arthropoda > Insecta > Orthoptera > Acrididae > Schistocerca > Schistocerca nitens. Next base: position 134,469,102 of record NC_064622.1, on the reverse strand, counting down.
GGCTTCAACGTTGTTCCCGTACCTTAAACGTATATTTGTTTCGTGTAAAACATTTCAAGAATTAATGCTGAATGCAGGTTGATTACATTTTGCAGCAATAATGAGTTACGGAACCCTTTACTTCTGCAATTGCACTGAAGCATCTTGAGTAAAAAATAACTATTTCATTCAGAATGATGACCACAACTTACTTTCAATTTTGGAGCTTCCTTGGAGAGAAGCCGCGTCATGTTGTAATCCAGTGACAGTTATTTTGCAGCATGATGCGGCTATATAGCCAGAAAATTTGTGTGTTAACGGCTGAGCACGAAAGCCTATGCACTTACGTCAAATTATTTTCCTTTTCTCCGAATCACTATTTTCGACTTGATGTGGCATTCAAGCTGTTGTTACCTAAATATCGGTAGTGAGAAATTTCAGAGTAATATAAACAGCTGTAGCATTTTCTCTTACATAGCCACAGATCTGTTTTAAAATTGACTTCTGGTGATTCAGAAACTAAATTATTTGTGTTCCTTCACATTTGAAGGGAAAGAAAGGCATAAAATGCGGTCATATCAACTTATAATCCGTAAGAAGCATTCTGCTCATGTGGCGATGGTGGTGTAATGGTCAGCATAGTTGCCTTCCAAGCAGTTGATCCGGGTTCGATTCCCGGCCATCGCATTTATTTTATCTGTTTTATTGACCTTTACATGTCTTTCATTTACACAATGAAAGCTACAGTAGTTACATATGCCTACCGAATCTATCAGTAAAACGAAAATAACTTCTTTATAATTTCCATGAGACGAACTAAGCCTTTACAAGATTTACAAAAACACATTAATGGTTGTATTGCTATAGTGTGACTGTAACTAATACAAATATCTTTTTATACATTTTGTCATAACGAAAGTATATATTTTCAATATGGTACTACATTTGCATATCTTCTGTAGTTACGTAGTTGCAAAATACTCTTTAAGGAGATACGAAATCTTGCTAGCGATCAGTCTGAGTTTTAATTTGAATACTAACAGGAAAATATCCTCGACAACCATAACACTAGAAGTAAAGGAAACAACCTACACCTTAGTATTGTTTCATCATGTATAGCTGACGTTTTAATCCACTATTTCCTTAAACTTTCTAACTACTTAAATGATTTTCTCATTGAATATGAGTCTCGGCTCCTCATTTATGACAAGAAAACACATACTGAAAGACAGTGAAATCATGTTACAACGAAATTTTGGAGTCAATGACAATTTTTTGTAATATAGCGAATTTACTCAATTTTACTGTCGCTGCATTGAATCAGTATATTTTAAAATACAAAAGCGGAAAAATTTTAATACCGTAGTTCGATTACAGGATACGAAAAATAATAAAATCTCATCATATATTACTTTTATCTATTTATTTATTCTGGCAAGATTATGGCCATCAAGCCCTCTTCTACATCTGATCAGGCATTCTACACACCCGCATTTATCATTACATTCATTATGGCTCCGTGTACCAAGGAATACGTTTAATGTGGAATAGAATGCTTATAAATGACGTTAGTAAAAACATTAACATTCGGAATAATAAATTTGTGTTAAAAGTAGATTCGAAAACGGACTAGACTGATAAACACACCGTACAGAGAACGAAACCTCACATTCTAAGCTTTATTCGACAGTTTTCACTTCCCGAAAAAATTACTTTGTGGAACTAAAAGATATACCTGTAGCGATTTTATTGACTCTCGACTCACAAATAAGCTCTCGGGTACAGAATATTGTAAATTTGTTAGAACATTGTGATTGTGATGACTGACTTTTTCCTTTTTCTAATCTTCCTACTCGTTGTCTTCCGTCTGTAGCATTTAATTTTTTTCGCCATATTGTTCTCCTCAATGAATTCAGACAAAAGTTGGCCTTTGCGCGATGTTCATTAACAGACGGAACATCATTAACCATCTGCAGACAGTTACTCAGAGAGAAACTGCCAATCGTATGATGCTGTCATCTTTTCCTTCATTCCTTTCTACAACTGGGAGCGGCGAAAGTGGTGAGCGAAAAGAGAACGTTAGTGGCAGGTGAAGCACGGATTTTTCTGCAAATGTATGTTGTATACATATTTACGTGTTTTCGCCATTTTACGGTGGGGCCTGGTTGGGGGGGGGGGGGGTGGTAAATGCATGTTTCGGAAATGTCATCGATATTACTGCTTGAGTTTAAACATATACAACGCTTATTATGTCATTTTACTGGTCTCAATGCATATATTGTATGATAGCGCCTTTTAATGATTTTTTTTACATGAATTACACCAAAAACGCAGAACATGAGCAATCATCATATATATAATTTCTCAAGTCAACATCCCTCTTTCTCACCACATACTAATCGTATAGGGATGAATGAGGTATCGTTAGAAAGGCTTTTCAACCGGCTTCTGACATTGCATATAGATTTTCCACTAAAAATTACTATTAGTGCAAAATTTTGACATGAAAGAGACTTTTAATGATCATAGGTAAAAGGGCGATGTTCCAGCTTCATACCTATATTTTACGAAGCTAACTTATTCATCACGAATAAGAGACTCCCTTTTCATTTGATCTTATTACAGATACCACTTTATTTGTTTTAAAGCACTTATTAACTGGATAATTTACCTGCAGAATTGTCATAGATAATAACCGTCAACACTGCCGTAGTCCATTATCTCTGCCCGTCGTACAAGTTGACTTTTCTCAGCGAATTTTCCGAAACGATAAACATATTTGTCACTGGCGCCTTGAATTGTGATTTGCGTGTTGCTACTATAGCCTACCATACCTGCTGTAACTGAACCTCTTTATCGAGTTATAGATATAGATTTTGCGGCCCTAATGACAGTCTCTGCTCTATGCCCGTCGTACAAGCTGGGACAAACATTCCGAATGCAAAACACTTTTTGGACACATGGATGTATCATAAATTCATAATTATTATGTCACGTCGTCTGGTTCATTTCCAAAGATGTTTTCTATTCATTTTCACCGCTACCCTTATCCCAACGACTACATTTATCACAAATACCGTCATTATTTAAAACTATAACAGTGCGAAAGCTTCGCACGAGTCCCCCTGGTTTCATTAATTTGGTTACAGTCTGTAAACTTTATAGTGAGCTCAAGCGCCCAAGTTCGGCTCGGTAGATGACAGTAGAAGTCACTATACTTCATTCTTACAAATTTAATTAAAATGAGGGTCCTACAGCTGTTAAACGATCCTGTCTAGTATATGAGTAAGACTGGGTAAGGAATTAAAATAGTTTATACTAATCTCAAGCACGTTACATGTTTAAACCAAAGAGTTTATGAAGTTCACAAAAAAATGTTTTGTGGTGAAAACTTAAAAGGCTTTCAACTTGTTCGAATTTCGTCCGAAATTTCTTCACGTAAGTAGCTATGTATCTGTCACTTCTTGTAACGTAAAAGCTCATTTTCTGTGGACAGAAATGTTGCCTCTGATATACGCTTGAGCCTAAGTGAATAAATTTTGGGGAAAGAGGTTGTTATGTCCTGTTATAAAACAAAAACGAAACCAGAATAGAACTGGATTTTGATACCGCATATTTTTTGTTACTTTCTCGCCTCACTGAGACTATCACGGTTACATTGTGTCCTACGTATTCTTGAATCAACTATGTCTCAAGAGACCTGAGTACCTTTTAAATTAATGGCCAGTAAAATAAGAGCACCTATACTTTCGTAAATCTTGAAAATAAAAGACGATTTGCTAACAAAAAACTAAAAAGAGTCGACCAGTCTGTAAGTCTATTCATCGAGAGCTGGAACGAAACAAAAACAGTTTCACATGACCGATCACTCACTACCTCTTACAGTGCACGCAGGGGTGGCGAAAATCCTTCATTCACGCTGTGCAGTTGGCTGCCGGGCTGACGTCACATCGAAGCGTGAGGCGTGCGTCGCTCGTGAAAAAAAAAAAAAAAAAAAGTGTTATGAACTTCGGGTGTATTGTAATGGCAGATAGGTTAAAAATCCGACAGGTAGGATAGATTCAAACACAAGCGATTTTAATGACAATACCAATTACAATAACGTTAAAGCAACGATAAAACTAAGTTCATTCTGTCGAACTTGAACTGTTTTCGTTAAGGTTTATAGCTAAACGCCCTTCTCTCTCCTCTATAATGCAGTCTAACTTCCAAATGGAGGACAAATTTCTTCCACTCTTCTGCAGTTACTGTTCTTACTGCTTGTTCTAGTAGCTCTTTAACTTCCGATATTTTGCACATTCCATTTTTTTCCTGCAATCTAGCCTTTGATTTTGGCCCGAAGTAACTCGATGGAGTTTAGTTCGTAGTGGTGCTGAGGAATTCAAAGAACAATTTTTACTGCCATTTCATCTACTGTGTGTTCGTTGTACGCTACTCTGCTTTTAAAACAACGATTTCTTGTAGTTCTTTCTTCAACATACCGCCTTCAAAAGTGACAGTTTTAGATTTTAGCCATTCTGATGTATCTTGCTTATTGGAGTTCGCTTTAGGGACTTTTTCTTCATCACGACATGGTGCGGCGCCTTCTGAATGCCGAGGAAGAACATCTTGAACAGTGGCGGCTCGGGAGTGTATATTCTGGGCGTTCACAAATTATTAGATTCAGATAAGTTTGAGAGTGTGAACTTAATAGCATCTGCTGTATAACGGTTATGCTTATCAACAAGTTTGTATAACTGAAGCCACTGCCAATAATAATAACAGTAATAATAATAATAATAATAACCAGACTTAACGTCTGAGAAAGTAAAGAAATAATAATAATAATAGTGATAATAATAATAAGATGCATAAATTATCAGAGAAAAGAAAAAAATTGTATTTGTGTAATTTGTTGTTTTGTACACAGCTAAGTACAGTTTAGCGCAACAACGAACTAATGTGTAAGTTTTTGGAACTCTCCAGTTCGCATATATATATATATATATATATATATATATATATATATATATATATATATATATTTCACGCTTTTCTGTATGTGACGGCACGTCACATCTCCTAGACCATGTGTCGCATAATAACATAATTTTTCGGTTACCTTAAGTGCATGCAAAATGTGTTGCTAATACAGTTAGTAGTAAAGATGTAATAAATTAAAACGTGATGCCTGACGCGGCAGTTCTGCTGCTTGAAAAGCGAAAATGTAGTAAGCGATAACCTTTTTTTTCCTTTTATCATTATTCCCCCCCCCCCCCCCCCCCCCCATGAACCACGGACCTTGCCGTTGGTGGAGAGACTTGTGCGCCTCAACGTTACAACGTTACAACGGAGGGGTATCTGTTGAGAGGCCAGCCAACGTGTGGTTCCTGAAGAGGGGCAGCAGCCTTTTCAGTAGTTGCAAAGGCAACAGTCTGGATGATTGACTGATCTGGCCTTGTAACACTAACCAAAACGGCCTTGCTGTGCTGGTACTGCGAACAGCTGAAAGCAAGGGGAAACTACAGCTGTAATTTTTCCTGAGGGCATGCAGCTTTACTGTATGGTTAAATGATGAAGGCGTCCTCTTGGGTAAAATATTCCGGAGGAGAAATAGTCTCCCATTCGGATCTCCGGGCGGGGACTACTCAAGAGGATGTCGTTATCAGGAGAAAGAAAACTGGCGTTCTACGGATCGGAGCGTGGAATGTCAGATCCCTTAATCGGGCAGGTAGGATAGAAAATTTAAAAAGGGATATGGATAGGTTAAAGTTAGATATATCGGGAATTAGTGAAGTTCGGTGGCAGGAGGAACAAGACTTTTGGTCAGGTGAATACAGGGCTATAAATACAAAATCAAATAGGGATAATGCAGGAGTAGGTTTAATAATGAATAAAAAATAGGAGTGCGGGTAAGCTACTACAAACAGCATAGTGAGCGCATTATTGTGACCAAGATAGACACGAAGCCCATGCCTACTACAGTAGTACAAGTTTATACGCCAACTAGCTCTGCAGATGATGAAGAAATTGATGAAATGTATGATGAGATAAAAGAAATTATTCAGGTAGTGGAGGGAGACGAAAATTTAATAGTCATAAGTGACTGGAATTAGAGAGTAGGAAAAGATAGAGAAGGAAACATAGTAGGTGAATATGGATTGGGGGTAAGAAATGAAAGAGGAAGCCGTCTGGTAGAATTTTGCACAGAGCATAACTTAATCATAGCTAACAATTGGTTCAAGAATCATAAAAGAAGGTTGTATACATGAAAGAATCCTGGAGATACTAGAAGGTATCAGATAGATTATATAATGGTAAGACAGACATTTAGGAACCAGGTTTTAAATTGTAAGACATTTCCAGGGGCAGATGTGGACTCTGATCATAATCTATTGGTTATGAACTGTAGATTAAAACTGAAGAAACTGCAAAAAGGTGGGAATTTAAGGAGATGGGACCTGGATAAACTGACTAAACCAGAGGTTGTACAGAGTTTCAGGGAGAGCATAAGAGAACGATTGACAGAAATGGGGGAAAGAAATACAGTAGAAGAAGAATGGGTAGCTCTGAGGGATGAAGTAGTGAAGGCAGCAGAGGATCAAGTAGGTAAAAAGACGAGGGCTAGTAGAAATCCTGGGGTAACAGAAGAAATATTGAATTTAATTGATGAAAGGAGAAAATATAAAAATGCAGTAAATGAAGCAGGCAAAAAGGAATACAAACGTTTCAAAAATGAGATCGACAGGAAGTGCAAAATGGCTAAGCAGGGATGGCTAGAGGACAAATGTAGGGATGTAGAGGCTTATCTCACTAGGGGTAAGATAGATACTGCCTACAGGAAAATTGAAGAGACCTTTGGAGAAAAGAGTACCACTTGTATGAATATCAACAGCTCAGATGAAAACCCAGTTCTAAGCAAAGAAGGGAAAGCAGAAAGGTGGAAGGAGTATGTAGAGGATCCATACAGGGGCGATGTACTTGAGGACAATATTATGGAAATGGAAGAGAATGTAGATGAAGATGAAATGGGAGATACGATACTGCGTGAAGAGTTTGACAGAGCACTGAAAGACCTGAGTTGAAACAAGGCCCCGGGAGTAGACAACATTCCATTAGAACTACTGACGACCTTGGGAGAGCCAGTCCAGACAAAACTCTACCATCTGGTGAGCAAGATGTATGAGACAGGCGAAATACCCTCAGACTTCAATAAGAATATACTAATTCCAATCCCAAAGAAAGCAGATGTTTACCGATGTGGAAATTACCGAACTATCAATTTAATAAGTCACAGCTGCAAAATACTAACGCGAATTCCTTAAGGACGAATGGAAAAACTGGTAGAAGCCGACCTCGGGGAAGATCAGTTTGGATTCCGTAGAAATGTTGTACCACGTGAGGCAATACTGACCCTACGACTTATCTTAGAAGATAGATTAAGGAAAGGCAAACCTACGTTCCTAGCATTTGTAGAATTAGAGAAAGCTTTTGACAATGTTGACTGGTATACTATGTTTCAAATTCTAAAGGTGGCAGGGGTAAAATACAGGGAGCGAAAGGCAGTTATAACAGTCGAGAGGCACGAAAGGGAAGCAGTGGTTGAGGGGGAAGTAGGACAGGGTTGTAGCCTATCCCCGACGTTATTCAATCTGTGTATTGAGCAAGCAGGGAAGGAAACAAAAGAAAAATTCGGCGTCTGAATTTAAGTCCAGAGAGAAGAAATAAAAACTCTGAAGTTTGCCGAGATATTGTAATTCTGTGAGAGACAGCAAAGGACCTGGAAGAGCAGTCGAACAGAATTGACAGTGTCTTGAAAGGATAATACAAAATGAACATCAACAAAAGCAAAACGAGGATAATGGAATGTAGTCGAATTAAATCATGTGATGCCGAGGGAATTAGATTAGGAAATATGACACTTAAAGTAGTAAAGGAGTTTTGCTATTTGGGGAGCAAAATAACTGATGATGTTCGAACTAGAGAAGATATAAAATGTAGACTTGCAATGGCAAGGAAAGCGATTCTAAAGAAGAGAAATTTGCTAACATCGAGTATAGATTTAAGTGTCAGGAAGTCGGTTCTGAAAGTATTTGTATGGAGTGTAGCTATGTATGGAAGTGAAACATGGACAATAAATAGTTTGGACAAGAAGAGAATAGAAGCTTTCGAAATGTGGTGCTATAGAAGAATGCTGAAGATTAGATGGGTAGATCACATAACTAATGAGGAGACACTGAATAGAATTGGGGAGAAGAGTTTGTGACACAACTTGACAAGAAGAAGGGATCGTTTGGTAGGACTTGTTCTGAGGCATCAAGGGAACACAAATTTAGCATTGGAGGGCAGCGTGGAGAGTAAAAATCGTAGAGGGAGATGGCTCAAACGGGTCTGAGCACTATGGGACTTAACTGCAGAGGTCATCAATCCCCTAGAACTTAGAACTACTTAAACCTAACTAACCTAAGGACATCACACACATCCATGCCCGAGGCAGGATTCGAACCTGCGACCGTAGCGGTCGCGCGGTTCCAGACTGTAGCGACTAGAACCGCTTGGCCACTCCGGCCGGCGTAGAGGGAGACCAAGAGATGAATACACTAAGCAGTTTCAGAAGCATGTAGGTTGCAGTAAGTACTGGGAGATGAAGAATCTTGCACAGGATAGGATAGCATGGAGAGCTGCATCAAACCAGTTTCAGGACTGAAGACCACAACAACAACAACATCATTTTGTGGGGTCAACAACGAGAAAAAGGTTCACAAAGGTTTTTATATTATGTGTAAAGTTTGTTGCAAGTCTCTAAGTGCTCTCATTCTGAAATACTGGATGACTAAATTATGGGTATTTGCGCGTCGCGAGCTACACTACTTTCTCACCCCCATCCCTTTCACAAATATGTATTTTTATAATGTGTACCGATTATATATATTAAATGTTAATGGAAAATTGCGCAGGTCACACCAGTGTTTAAGAAGGGTAGTAGGAGGAATCAATCGAACTACAGACCTATATCATTGACGTCGGTTTTCAGTAGGGTTTTGGAGCATATACTGTATTCAAACATTATGAATCACCTCGAAGGAAACGATCTATTGATACGTAATCAGCATGGTTTTTTGAAAACATCGTTCTTGTGCAACGCAGCTAGCTCTTTATTCGCACGAAGTAATGGCCGCTATCGACAGGGGATCTCAAGTTGATTCCGTATTTCTAGATTTCCGGAAAGCTTTTGACACAGTTCCTCACAAGCGACTTCTAATCAAGCTGCGGGCCTATGAGGTATCGTCTCAGTTGTGCGACTGGATTCGTGATTTCCTGTCAGGAAGGTCGCAGTTCGTAGTAATAGACGGCGAATCATCGAGTAAAACTGAAATGATATCAGGTGTTCCCCTGGGAAGCGTCCTGGGACCTCTGCTGTTCCTGATCTATACAAATGACCTGGGTGACAATATGAGCAGTTCTCTTAGGTTGTTCGCAGATGATGCTGTAGCTTACCGTCTAGTAAGGTCATCCGAAGACCAGTATTAGTTGCAAGGCGATTTAGAAAAGATTGCCGTATGGTGTGGCAGGTGGCAGTTGACGCTAAATAACGAAAAGTGTGAGGTGATCCACATGAGTTGCAAAAGAAATCCGTTGGAATTCGATTACTCGATAAATAGTACAATTCTCAAGGCTGTCAATTCAACTAAGTACCTGGGTGTTAAAATTATGAACAACTTCAGTAGGAAAGACCACATAGATAATATTGTGGGGAAGGCGAGCCAAAGGTTGCGTTTCATTGGCCGGACACTTGGAAGATGCAACAAGTCCACTAAAGAGACAGCTTACACTACACTCGTTCGTCCTCTGTTAGAATATTGCTGCGCGGTGTGGGATCCTTACCAGGTGGGATTGGCGGAGGACATCGAAAGGGTGCCAAAAAGGGCTTTTGTATTATCATGTATTAGGGGAGAGAGTGTGGCAGATATGATACGCGAGTTGGGATGGAAGTCATTGAAGCAAAGACGTTTTTCGTCGGAGCGAGATCTATTTACGAAATTCCAGTAACCAACTTTCTCTTCCGAATGCGAAAATATTTCGTTGAGCCCAACCTACATAGGTAGGAATGATCATCAAAATAAAATAAGAGAAATCAGAGCTCGAACAGAAAGGTTTAGGTGTTCGTTTTTCCCGCGCGCTGTTAGGGAGTGGAATGGTAGAGAGATAGTATGATTGTGGTTCGATGAACCCTCTGCCAAGCACTTAAATGTGAATTGCAGAGTAATCATGTAGATGTAGATGCACCTTTACTTGCTTTGCAGATGAACAGTATGATTACGTAGCTTTTCAATCTCATGTTCGTATAATCTTTTTCTTGTCGTTGACCTTCAGCTCAGCTTCCTTCCACAAACGATTAACATCTTGCTCACATGTACGTCTGACTTATCGGCATGCCACTCATCATACGCATAGAAGTTTTCATACAAATTCGTGTTGAACACGACATCATCGGCATTAAACGCCTTGTAAAATACCACGACTGATTCACTGAGACACGCAGCGATTTCGGCCGGCGGCAGGGAACCAGGGAACTCCCCGAATGAAATGTGACACTTGTGCGGTACTTGTTTCAGATCTGGGAATCCCGGGCATGTACATGTGTAAATCGTTCAGTTCAGTTCAGAGAGGCCACAAAGATTGACGGGGACTTTAATATTGTCTATCCTCGGGATTTATTTTATAAAATTAAATGTAATTCGTTATAATAACGTAGTAGATGCTCTGAATTAAAAAGATGACGCGAGAGTTCCATTGCCCCCCCCCCCCTTAAAATGAGATATGGTAATAGTCTGCCGGACTCCTGCTCTGCCCCCCCCCCTCCCCTTCCTGATTTAGAGCAAGGACGTCCCCATAGGTCTTACAGGGGATGGGATATTGATATTATACAAAGGCGGAGATCACGATAGGTCACTGGTTTGTTTGGCTCAACGGGAGTTCGCCGCAAAAACGCTGGAAAACGCAGATGCCTGAAGATGAACGTCAAAATTCCAAAGCCCCATCTGTATTACTCCCGTTCGGACTGCGAGAACAAGATCAAGATTAATTACAGCACGTACAAAGGCATTTTAATTAGTTATTTCTTCCTTCGTTCCACAAACGAATGGAATATGTGGTAGTCTATCAGTCGCTTCACAAGGGTTTTCATCGCACAATAGTGTAGAACCACCCAAAAGATAAAACGACGCGCTGTGAGAGCCTGTAAACGCTGCACAATTTACGCGAATAAAACCAATCAAAACGATAAACAATGCATTCATAAGTCTAAGTTTTTCCTTTAATTGTAACTTAAGTAGTTCGTAAATAATAAGTTTCCAGAACTATCTACAATGCTCTATAGTTCTACCTATAGCTCCACAAGTTCAAAGTGCTGAAATTCTCACTCTAAGCCATTCTATATTTAGAGAGAAGTAGAGACTGGTCGTATAGAACCGTAACACTTCAGAATTGTTCTTAAAAGAATTTTGAATCGATTGTTCGTGAGCCGCTGACCAAATTGGCTTGTAGAAGGCTATAGTATTTTCTTTACGATGAGATGTCCGTCGGACGTCTGTCCTGAAACAGGTCGTCTGTTGCAGAGTTTGTCGGGGCCAAGAGGAGGAAATGGGGAGGGGAGGCGGAACCTTACACCAGCGCCACTGGCGGCGTCAAGTCAAATCCTCGGCTTAACAGTTTAGCGTCGCTCAGGCAGCTTGTTAGAGGAGCTTAGCGCCCGTAAACTGCACGACGTTATCCCCTTCAGGAGATTGCACGAAACGAAGAGGGAGGGACTGTAGTGAGTGACGTTCCACCCGTCCCCTGGCCAAAAATTAACTCAGCACGCGTCAAACGCCAACTTCTAATTCGGAAGATGATAATCCGATTTTGTGTTCAATAATATTAAGGCGAATGACCCTAAGATCGCCTTCCCTAACTATTTTCTGTTATTTATCGCTCCTGTGACAGCAGACGAAGCTGGAAACTCAATAAATAATAGAACTAACAGTCCTAGATAAGTTTCCCAGTAAAAAAGTCCCTTCTAACCCATTCCTGAGACAAACCATTTACCTAAATTTTAAAAAAACTGAAAAGATGTTTTATAGGTTTTTTAAAAAACAACCGAGAAAAAATTGAAAGAAACATAGCGTATTGTGGGCAAATACAAGAACTGTGAGAAAAACGTAAAAACATGATTTAACGTAACAAAAAAGGTTCCTAGGCGTTATCAGTCACTAATTTTATATCAAACACACTAGTTAAAGAAGCATGATATAAATTCAATCATTAAGACAAACAGAGCAAATATACTTTTCTTTCTTTCAGTAGTTGCTGCCTCATACAGTTTATAGTTCCGGTTGAAGCAGGAAGTGCACCTCACCTGCTCCTGCCGTCTGAAATCGTCTGATTTTTTTTTTCCCGTCTATATAGTGATCATCCTCTTAGTTGAGAAGAGGAAGCTCTTTTAATCGTCATTGCTCGATGAACTTGAAACCCTATACTTTCTTCATCTACATCTACATCCATACTCAGCAAGCCACCTGACGGTGTGTGGCGGAGGGTACCTTGAGTATCTCTATCGGTTCTCCTTTCTATTCCAGTCTCGTATTGTTCGTGGAAAGAAGGATTGTCGGTATGCCTCTGTGTGGGCTCTAATCTCTCTGATTTTATCCTCATGATCTCTTCGCGAGATATACGTAGGAGGGAGCAATATACTGCTTGACTCCTCAGTGAAGGTATGTTCTCGAAACTTTAACAAAAGCCCGTACCGAGCTACTGAGCGTCTCTCCTGCAGAGTCTTCCACTGGAGTTTCTCTATCATCTCCGTAACGCTTTCGCGAATACTAAATGATCCTGTAACGAAGCGCGCTGCTCTCTGTTGGATCTTCTCTATCTCTTCTATCAACCCTATCTGGTACGGATCCCACACTGCTGAGCAGTATTCAAGCAGTGGGCGAACAAGCGTACTGTAACCTACTTCCTTTGTTTCCGGATTGCATTTCCTTAGTATTCTTCCAATGAATCTCAGTCTGACATCTGCTTTACCGACAATCAACTTTATATGATCATTCCATTTTAAATCACTCCTAATGCGTACTCCCAGATAATTTATGGAATTAACTGCTTAGTTGCTGACCTGCTATATTGTAGCTAAATGATAAAGGATCTTTCTTTCTATATATTCGCACGACATTACACTTGTCTACATTGAGATTCAATTGCCATTCCCTGCACCATGCGTCAATACGCTGCAGATCCTCCTGCATTTCAGTACAATTTTCCATTGTTACAACCTCTCGATATACCACAGCATCATCCGCAAAAAGCCTCAGTGAACTTCTCATGTCATCCACAGGGTCATTTATGTATATTGTGAATAGCAACGGTCCTGCGACACTCCCCTGCGGCACACCTGAAATCACTCTTACTTTGGAAGACTTCTCTCCATTGAGAATGACATGCTGCGTTCTGTTATCTAGGAACTCTTCAATCCAATCACACAATTGGTCTGATAGTCCATATGCTCTTACTTTGTTCATTAAACGACTTCTGATTTTTGTTGGCAGGTTTCTTGTTTTATGCAGCATTACGTCTCGAGCCACAAGCAGACTATTGTTGTTTCCTGCACCCATAAAATGTTCCAGTTTCTTCTTAGGATTAAAAAATAAAAGATTTAGCATTTTGTTCGATCAACCCTAAGATTCTGGCTCTTGATACACTCTGAGGAGCTCCAACTGACAATATTGGATTCATTTCCGGCAAACCATTTTCGACCAGCAATGTTGTTTGCATTTCGGGAAGCAATTACTTACACTTAGTTTGAAAGCCATCTGCTTTACGCCATTCCAAGTAACGCCAAAAAAATGTCCTTTCCATACACAGGCAGCAGGCGCGGCTCGTGGTTTCCATATTGGAGAATACGCTACAGAGCAGTCTGTTACCGCAAACAATATTTTAGGAGGGAGGGAGGCAATATCACTCCAAAGATTTTCTTCACTTTTCAGTATTTCCAGTTCTACATAATGGACAACATGACATGCAGCCTGAAGACTATGATGTGGAGTACAGGTGCGTTTTCTTCGTATCAGTCGACGTCTTAGATGCTTTACCTGTTAAAGAACCACTGATGCCAATATACACTGGCTTCCCAGCTTCGCCATATGAGATTAAGTCCAGAATCGGTACCTAGACGGAATCCGCTCTCGTCTGAGAAGTGTATGCGACCCAACTCCTCGTCGGTCCACTCCCTATGCTCTTTGCACCATCAAAAACGGTGTCGCCGATGTGCAAATGTCAACGAAACACAACATAGTGATCGACGGACAGAGAGACCGCCCTCATGCAGTCTCCGTTACAGTGTGGAGCGTGAGGTTGCGTGCCTTGCACTCCTGTCAAATGTGGTTGCAATCGCACCCACTCTTTGGTGCCGGTCCCTTCTTGCCTGCTGCGCCTTGTGGCTGTCATCTGCTGCTGAAGATAGCCGTGGTGGACCACGTCCTCTTCCTTGGGCAGAAGTAGTTCGGAACGCTCCCTATATACGTGAAACAAGGTTTGAGCAATACTAATCTGCTGTGCTACACTCGTCGCGCTTCGCACTTCTATACGTTTCCCTATGATTCCTCCCCAAACGAAGTCTATCAGATGTTGTATCTGGACCACGTTGTTCTGAAGAACGTCACCACAATCCACTGTAATTGCTCGTTGATTGACACACACTAACTTTTGTCGTTCCTTCAGCCGCCGCATGTTGAGAGGCCAGCCCCATCTGGTGCTACAGGGTGGCGCACGAAATGTGTTACCATTTTGTTTTTTAATATAAACTGTATTGTCAATAAATCTGAAAGGAACATATACTGCAATGAAGAGCCGTCCATGGAGATTTGTTCTAACTCGGCACATGCTCAATATGTCCACCATTTCGTTTCCTAACTTCCTTCAAACGAACACTGAAGTTAGTGATTACCCTACGGTACATGTCTTCCGTAATTTCCCTGCAAGCTTGAAGAATAAGTCTTCTGAGCTCCATTAAATCTAATGGACGTTTCGCGAAAATTTTTTCCTTTAGGTACCCCCAAAGAAAAAAGTCACATGGATTGAGGTCAGGACTATTGGGGGGCCAATTTTGTCCGTCATTGAAGCGACCTGGAAACCTGAGTGAAATGATCCGCATGTCGAAATGCTCCAACACAGTGTTTGCAGTGTGTGGCCTTGCTCCATCTTGTATGAACCACTGCGTGTTGAAGGGCAAGGCAGTAGGAAGAAGCTGTGGAATGAAGCTATTGCAAAGCATGCTCAAATAACGCTCGCTGTTCACAGTTTCTTCAAAGAAAAAGGGTCCAATAAGTCCGTGACTGGAAATTGCTGCCCACGCTGTAATCCTCGGAGCGCAATGTTGTTCATGAAGCGCTTGTGGGTTTTCAGTGGCCCAAAAGAGTACATTATGTTTGTTAACCACACTGTCTAAATGAAAATGCGCCTCGTCTGAAAAACAAACGTTGTTGAGAGTTTCTTCCCTATCCTCCGCCCACTGAGCAAACAGTAGTCTCTGCTGCTTGTGTCCTTCAGTGAGCTTCTGTGCACAGATCATCTTGTATGGGTACATAAGGAGGTCACTTTTAAGAATGAGTTGAACGGAGCGTCTAGATATTCCCAGTTGCACTGCTCCATTTCTACACGATTTCCCGGGACTTCTCTGTACAGCAACTCGTACCGCTTCAATATTCTCCGGCGAACAGACAGGCTTAGGCCGAGGTCACTTCGCTTCCAATACTGTTCCTTCCTGTACAAATTTATCGAACAGCCTGTGGATGGTCTTCTTGCAAGGGACCCATTGTGTGTTAAACTGTTGTTGCAAACGCCTCTGAGTCACAACAAGGCTTTTCGTTTCATGAAAAAGTAACACAATTGCCGATCGTTGCTGTGTCGTCAGTATTTTATGGTCAGCCATTGCTACTTACTAGTCTCCTAGAGGCAGTATCGTGAATTACACGTCATTTCGTAACTCATTTGTTTTTCCAAGCTTTTCTGGTACTGCTGTAGAGATCCAAGGGGCATATCTAATGTGCGTCGTAAATTGTGAAAGAAACAATTGGTAACACATTTCGTGCGCCACTGAGGGATGAAGTAGTGAAGGCAGCAGAGGATCAAGTAGGTAAAAAGACGAGGGCTAGTAGAAAACCTTGGGTAACAGAAGAAATATTGAAATTAATTGATGAAAGGAGAAAATACAAAAATGCAGTAAATGAAGCAGGCAAAAAGGAATACAAACGTTTCAAAAATGAGATCGACAGGAAGTGCAAAATGGCTAAGCAGGAATGGCTAGAGGACAAATGTAGGGATGTAGAGGCTTATCTCACTAGGGGTAAGATAGATACTGCCTACAGGAAAATTAAAGAGACCTTTGGAGAAAAGAGAACCACTTGTATGAATATCAAGAGCTCAGATGAAAACCCAGTTCTAAGCAAAGAAGGGAAAGCAGAAAGATGGAAGGAGTATATAGAGGGTCTATACAAGGGCGATGTACTTGAGGACAATATTATGGAAATGGAAGAGAATGTAGATGAAGATGAAATGGGAGATACGATACTGCGTGAAGAGTTTGACAGAGCACTGAAAGACCTGAGTCGAAACAAGGCCCCGGGAGTAGACAACATTCCATTGGAGCTACTGACGGCCTTGGGAGAGCCAGTCCTGACCAAACTCTACCATCTGGTGAGCAAGATGTATGAGACAGGCGAAATACCCTCAGACTTCAAGAAGAATATAATAATTCCAATTCCAAAGAAAGCAGGTGTTGACAGATGTGAAAATTACCGAACTATCAGTTTAATAAGTCACAGCTGCAAAATACTAACGCGAATTCTTTACAGACGAATGGAAAAACTGGTAGAAGCCGACCTCGGCGAAGATCAGTTTGGATTCCGCAGAAATGTTGGAACACGTGAGGCAATACTGACCCTACGACGTATCTTAGAAAATAGATTATGGAAAGGCAAACCTACATTTCTAGCATTTGTAGACTTAGAGAAAGCTTTTGACAATGTTGACTAGAATACTCTCTTTGGAATTCTATAGGTGGCAGGGGTAAAATACAGGGAGCGAAAGGCTACTTACAATTTGTACAGAAACCAGATGGCAGTTATAAGAGTCGAGGGACATGAAAGGGAAGCAGCGTTTGGGAAGGGAGTGAGACAGGGTTGTAGCCTGTCCCCGATGTTATTCAATCTGTATATTGAGCAAGCAGTAAAGGAAACAAAAGAAAAATTCGGAGTAGTTATTAAAGTCCATGGAGAAGAAATAAAAACGTTGAGGTTCGCCGATGACATTGTAATTCTGTCAGAGACAGCAAAGGACTTGGAAGAGCAGTTGAACGGAATGGACAGTGTCTTGAAAGGAGGATATAAGATCAACATCAACAAAAGCAAAACGAGGATAATGGAATGTAGTCAAATTAAATCGGGTGACGCTGAGGGAATTAGATTAGAAAATGAGACACTTAAAGTAGTAAAGGAGTTTTGCTATTTGGGGAGCAAAATAACTGATGATGGTCGAAGTAGAGAGGATATAAAATGTAGACTGGCAATGGCAAGGAAAGCGTTTCTGAAGAAGAGAAATTTGTTAACATCTAGTATAGATTTAAGTGTCAAGAAGTCGTTTCTGAAAGTATTTGTATGGAGTGTAGCCATGTATGGAAGTGAAACATGGACGATAAATAGTTTGGACAAGAAGAGAATAGAAGCTTTCGAAATGTGGTGCTACAGAAGAATGCTGAAGATCAGATGGGTAGATCACATAACTAATGAGGAGGTATTGAATAGAATTGGGGAGAAGAGGAGTTTGTGGCACAACTTGACAAGAAGAAGGGATCGGTTGGTAGGACATGTTCTGAGGCATCAAGGGATCACAAATTTAGCATTGGAGGGCAGCGTGGAGGGTAAAAATCGTAGAGGGAGACCAAGAGATGAATACACTAAGCAGATTCAGAAGATGTAGGTTGCAGTAAGTACTGGGAGATGAAGAAGTTTGCACAGGATAGAGTAGCATGGAGAGCTGCATCAAACCAGTCTCAGGAATGAAGACAACAACAACAACAACAACAACAACAACAACAACAACAACAACAACCCTGCATATTCACGTCGTACGTAAACACTTCCAAGAAAATAACAGCTTGTATCCTCGGTTATACTGACATGTGACCATCGCTTTAGAGTAGCGGGTTCCAATGTGGGCGGGACCTCCCAACAGCGAACGTTCAAGAGATCTAGGGGAGTTTCTGGTTAAGGGATAATTTGAAGAGTGGGAGGGGTTTTGGGGATGGTGATGACAAATATGCCATATAGACACCACACTAATATCCATCTCTGACGTAAAGAAACAACTGAAGATGTTGGAAGCAAACAAGTCGCCAGGACTGGATGTAATCCCAGGTCGGTTTTGGAAAGAGTACTCTACGGCACTGCCCCCTTACTTACGTTGCTGTTGTGTACATACTTCCGCGTAGTCAGCGCGTGCACAACTTTCCACTAGAGCGCGCGCCGCTAAGCACAACATCGCAGGCGCAACGCTCGTCCGTCTCCGCACTACGAGATGGCACTGCCATAGAGACGGACCAAATTCTGCTTTCGCCGATCCGCGTATTAATATGCAATGCAGCCAATGAGATTGCTGCTAACGTAGAACCATTTCTCCTCGCGGATCACACTCACGCAGTGATTCATGAACATGCGAGGTATTATAACAAGCGTACAGACCTCCGATTAGTCAGTCTGCATTTGTCTGCATCAGTCTGTACCACTCTGTATTAAGTCTGCACCAGTCTGTACGAGTTCTACATTTGTCTGTACCAGTCTATAGTCAAGTTTCAGTCTGCGCCTAATAAGATTACCATATTCCTGTACATAGCCATGAAGATAAATGTATAGACACTTTTGTCAAGTATCAGAGATATATGTGAGAATAAGATTAACGTACCAATACCAAAGGAACTTCAGATTGTCAAATGTAAATAGCATCCAGAACCAAGTTAAGTAATTTTTATGCTTGTTATTATTTTAATAAATGTGTGTGAAAATTAATCAAGTTCTGTTTAAAATTGGTCACCGTCAATCTGCTACTCTAAGCGTGCAAGTGGCATTTCTATCGTCTGGCCTAACAGCAGAAGATACACACGCCACGATAAGACCACGAGACATATTGCTGACACTCGCCTACTTCTTTAGAGTGACAAGTCAAATAATCTGATGGTGTGTGTACTGAAGGTCTTACAATACGCACACCACAGTTGCATCTATCGTGAACCTCTCGCCCAGCACGAAGACCCAACCGACTACAAAAATGTGCAGATGTCTCAAGCATACAAGAAGGGTAGAAGAACAGACCCACAAAATAACAGACCAACGTCCTTAACATTGGTTAGATGTAGAATTCTTGAACAGGTTCTGAGATCGAATTTAATAAATTTCCTTCAGAAGGAGAAGCTTACGTCCACGAATCAGTGTGGCTTTAGAAAGCATAGTTCGTGCAGAGTTCAGCTTGGCCTTTTCCCACATACACTGCGAACCGTGGATGAAGGTCAACGGCCAAATTCCATATTTCTACATTTCCGGAAACCATTTTGTGCTGTGTGCCATTGTACCAGGTGTAGAAGTATAAACCGCAATTTCCCTATAGATGGTGCTAGCCGTCAGTGTAGGGACCGTGAGACCGCGTGTGCAGGGTCATGTGCTGCCTGTAATGGCTGACGACGAATGTCAACATACAGTAACCCAAGTTCCATACATCGGTATCTGTTTCAAACCCAGAAACATGATGATTTTTGTGCCTACGAACTGCGATTTGCGGACAGCACTGGTTTTCCGTTATCATTTGATGAAAACTGCTGCAGAATCGCATCGAATGTTTATCGAAGCTTTCGGCGAACATGCTCTTGGGAAAACACAGAGTGGTTAAAAAAAATTTAGAATTGGTGATTTTGACTTGAGAAACGACGAGTGCGGGAAACCACCGAAAAAGTTCGAAGACAACGAATTGCAGGCCTTATTGGATGAAGGTGATACTCAAACTCAACAGAAACGCGCGGAACAACGGACTGTGACGCAGAAACCGTTTCTCTTCGGTTAAAAGCTATGGGAAAGGGACAGAAAATGGGAAAATGAGTTCCGCATGAACTGAATGAAGGACAGCAAGCAAATCGAATGACCGCTTTTGAAATGCTGCTCGCCATATACAAAGGAAAGTCTTTTCTCGATCCAGTAGTGAAAGATGATGAAAAATGGATACGTTTTGAGAATCCTAAACGTCGCAAATCATGGGTGAATCCAGGCAAACCATCGACATCCACTGCAAGACCAAATCGCTTTGGAAAGAAGACAAAGCTCTGTGTTTGGTGGGAGCAGAAGGGTGTCACCTATTATGAGCTGCTAAAACCTAGTAAAACCGTTAACGTTGATCGCTACCAACAGGAAATGATCGATTTAAAACGAGCATTATGTGGAAAACTACCGGAATATGCAAAAAGGCAACACTAAGTCATATTGCTCCATGATAACGCCCCATCACACACAGCAAAACGGGTCAGGGAAACACTCGAGGCGTTCAGGGCATGCGGCTTATTCCCCAGACTTGGCTCTATCGTCTATTTGCATCACTGCTCTCGCTGAACAACGCTTCAATTCGTATGAAAATTACGAAAATGGCTCGCTGAATGGTTCGCTTCAAAGGAAGATCTGTTTTTGTGGCGTGGCATTCACAGCCTGCCGGAGAGGTAGGAGAAATGCATAAATAGCAATGGATATTATTTTGAATAAAATATTGTTTATCAGTTTCAAACAATAGACGCGCACCTATGCAACAATATTCCGGTTTCATACTACTACAAATGGTAGACTGTTAATGAAGGTACGAGCATGTGGAATAGGTTCACAGATATGTGAGATGCTCGAGGACTACGTAATTTATAGAACCCAGTATGTAGTCCTCGACAGCGAGTGTACATCAGACAAGGGTATCCTCAGGAGTGCCGCAGGGAAGTGTTAGAACCGCTATTATACCGACATTAAAGATCTGGCCGTCAGGGTGGAAATCAGTTTGCTGTTGCTTGCCGATGATGCTGCAGAGTACGGGAAGATGTCGACAGGAAGATACAAGATGACTTAGACAAAATTTCTAGTTGGTGTGAAAAAAATGTAAGTAATATGGATAAGTAGGAAAACCAAGCCTGTAATGTTCGGATACAACATACGTATTGCCCTGCTTGATACAATCATGTCGTTAAATGTCTAGGCGTAACTTTGCAAAGCGGTATGAAATGGAACGAGCATGAGAGCATTGTGGTAGGAAAGACGAACGGTCGACTTCGGTTTATTCAGAGAATTTTGAGAAAGTGTGGTCGATCAGTAGGACGCTGGTGCAACTTGAGTGCTGCTCGAGTGTTTGAGATCCACACCAGTTCAGATACAGGGAACAGCCAGATTTAAGGAAACATCGAAGCAATTCAGAGATGAGCTGCTAGGTTTGTTACTAGCAGTTTCCAACAACACGCAAGTATTTAGGTGCTTCGGAAACAAACTGGAATCCCTGGATGGCATGCGACGTTCTTTACGAGGAACACTATGGAGAAAATATAGAGAACCGGAATTTGAAACTGATTGCAGAACGATTCTACTGCCGTCGAAATATACACTACTGGCCATTAAAATTGCTACATCACGAAGATGACGTGCTGCAGACACGAAACTTAACCGCCACGAAGAAAATGCTGTGATATGCAAATGATTAGCTTTTCAGAGCATTCACACAAGGTTGGCGCCGGTGGCGACACCTACAACGTGCTGACATGAGAAAAGTTTCCAACCGATTTCTCATACACAAACAGCAGTTGACCGGCGTTCCCTGGTGAAACGTTGTTGTGATGCCTCGTGTAACGAGGAGAAATGCGTACCATCACGTTTCCGACTTTGATAAAGGTCGGATTGTGCCTATCGCGATTGCGGTTTATCGTATCGCCACATTGCTGCTCGCGTTGGTCGAGATCCAATGACTGTTAGCAGAATATGGAATCGGTGGGTTCAGGAGGGTAATACGGAACGCCGTGCTCGATCCCAACGGCCTCGTATCACTATCAGTCGAGATGACAGGCATCTTATCCGCATGGCTGTAACGGATCGTGCAGCCACGTCTCGATCCCTGAGTCAACACATGGAGACGTTTGCAAGACAACCATCCGCACGAACAGTTCGACGACGTTTGCAGCAGCCTGGACTATCAGCTCGGAGACCATGGCTGCGGTTACCCTTGCGCTGCATCACATACGATGGTGTACTCAACGACGAACCTGGCTGCACGAATGGCAAAACGTCGTTTTTTCGGATGAATCCAGGTTGTGTTTACAGCATCATGATGGTCGCATCCGTGTTTGGCGACATCGCAGTGAACGCAAATTGGAAGCGTGTATTCCGTCATCGTCATACTGGCGTATCACCCGGCGTGATGGTGTGGGGTGCCACTGGTTACACGTCTCGGTCACCTCTTGTTTGCATTGATGGCACTTTGAACAGTGGACGTTACATTTCAGATGTGAGATGTGTTACGACACGTGGCTCTAACCTCCATTCGATCCCGGCGAAACCCTACATTTCAGAAGGATAATGCACGACTACATGTTGCAGGTCCTGTATGGGCCTTTCTGGATACAGAAAATGTTCGACTGCTGCCCTGGCCAGCACATTCTCCAGATCTCTCACCAATTGAAAACGTCTGGTCAATGGTGGCCGAGCAACTGGCTCGTCACAAAACGCCAGACACTACTCTTGATGAATTGTGGTATCGTGTTGAAGCTGCAAGGGCAGCTGTACCTGTACAAGCCATCCAAGCTCTGTTTGACTCAATGCCCAGGCGTATCAATGCCGTTATTACGGCCAGTTGTAGTTGTTCTGGGTACTGATTTCTCAGTATATATGCACCCAAATTGCGTGAAAATGTAACCACATGTCAGTTCTAGTATAATATATTTGTCCAATGAATACCTGTTTATCATCTGCATTACTCCTTGCTGTAGCAATTTTAATGGCCAGTAGTGTATTTCGCGTGACGGCCACGACAATGAGATACGAGAAATTAGGGCTCTGACGGGGGCATACAGACAGTTGTTTCTCCCTCATACTATTTGCGAGTGGAACGGGAACGGAAATCACTAGTAGTGGTACATAGTACCCTCCGCCAAGCACCGTAAGGTGGCTAGCGGAGTATGTAAGTAGATACAGAAATGTTGCTCGAGGCTTTCCCGACGGACATGTTGCATGTATGGTTCTCGGGCGAGACGTCGGATGTTATAGTGAAAACTCCACAATATTTCGTCAGCACAACTGGCCGACATCTTCAGGTGCGACGAACACACTGCTAAGGCAACACCAGGGCCCCCTATTTATGCCAGTTTTAGGCAGGAAGTGCACATGCGTGGAGGCGCCAAATTCGATGGCCAATAGCTACTATATCAACTGATAGCTGGAAGGACAGTAACGCCACCTACAGGATGAAGGACCAAATACTTCGGCGCACGCGCGGAGGCTGCCGCCGCTGCTCTGCACTGCCATCGGCAGCCCCAGCGACCTCTGTCGGAAGCCGCAAGGGCGGAGGCTGCCGCTGTTACTCTGCGCTGCCATCGGCCACCCCAGCGACCTCTGTCGGAAGGCGCAAGCAAAACTGCGCGTCCACGTAGGCGCCTTGATTATCCTCCCGTTGTCAACAGAATATTTATGTTGCTGGCGAATCGTCGTCCGTCTTATGACCAATAGTATTCCTCTCTGCTCGAAGCGACTTCAATATGGCCAATGCAGGATCCCATGCTGAACTAAGCTGAAAGCCCGTGTCTCTGTTTACAAGATTCGTCGAGCTACGTATTTCCACTGCTTCCTTAATAACACTGTCCCAGTACGAACTCGTCGATGCGAGAATTTTTGTATGTTGATAATTCACGCAAGCGCACTTCCTGCCTAAAACTGGCATAAATAGGGGGGCCCTGGTGTTGCCTTAGCAGTGTGTTCGTCGCACCTGAAGATGTCGGCCAGTTGTGCTGACGAAATATTGTGGAGTTTTCGCCGGCCGCGGTGGTCTCGCGGTTCTAGGCGCGCAGTCCGGAACCGTGCGACTGCTACGGTCGCAGGTTCGAATCCTGCCTCGGGCATGGATGTGTGTGATGTCCTTAGGTTAGTTAGGTTTAAGTAGTTCTAAGTTCTAGGGGACTGATGACCACAGCAGTTGAGTCCCATAGTGCTCAGAGCCATTTTTTTTTTTTTTTTTTTTTTTGTGGAGTTTTCACTATAACATCCGACGTCTCGCCCGAGAACCATACATGCAACATGTCCGTCGGGAAAGCCTCAAGCAACACATCCGATTCCTGTACGGGGAGGAGATGGTAAAAGAAGTTAACTGTTTTGATAAACTACGGAATAAGAAGAGCAGACTGCTATGTGCTCTTACGTTTTTATTAAGATGCCGAGATCATCGAGTTATTCCGACGTTCGCTAAGGTGACGCACTTCATAACCTCTGCAGCCGGTAAAAGGATAAAAAATCGAGCAAGCCACGCACTGGTAAGAGAAAGGATTCACCATACTCGACGAGAACTGAACTTCGTATCCAGAGAGCTCTTGGCACTTCATTTGAAGATATCGTCAAGACTGTCCGCTGATTCTTGGACGTGGGTTGACAGCGCTACTTGGGCGTTCTCAGACTGGAAACAACAACAAGACGCAGCACGTCAAATTGATAAGTTTCATCGCTTCAGGGACCGTTTACCACAAGAAGAGAACAACGAAGTTCATAGACGAACTGTATACAATCTGGCGGACAAACCTTTGCCTGACGCGGCGGTATCGGTCCTGGAGAAAGGATTGAACTTCGCACCCATTCCGAGGACACCACCTGTTCTGGACATCATTAGCTCCGTCGAACAAGGCATCCTAAAACTTCCCAGGGAATCTGCCGAGGAGATCCGGCGGGAGACTTGCCGTGCTCTGACACGGGCTCAAGTGCCTAGGAACAATCTGACAGCTGCAGAGAGGTCAGTGGTTCGACCCCTACGAGAAGATCCTGATATTGTGATTTTGCCGGCGGATAAGGGAAATGCGACTGTTATCCTCTCCACGTCGATGTATCTGAGCAAGATGCACCAGCTTCTGGACGACTCTGCATATCGCACACTAAATAAGGACCCCACAGCAAAAATTCAGCGAAAAACTTTGGAGCTCCTGAAAAACAGCACGATCTCCGATGTGGTTGCTAAGAGACTACGTACACAGGCGCTCGTACCTCCCAGGCTATACGGATTGCCCAAAATTCACAAGGATAATGTGCCACTGCGGCCTATTGTGAGTAATATCGGGGCACCAACGTATAATCTCGCGAAACATCTGGCAGCACAATTGAGCCCTTTAGTAAGAAAGTGTGAGCATCACATCCGTAACTCACAAGACTTTGCTCGTCGGCTCAAGAACTTACGACTCGCACCATCAGATATACTCGTGAGCTTTGACGTAGTCTCACTTTTTACTCGAGTACCATTGCAGGAATCGTTGTTGCTCATTAGCGAGAAGCTGGATGGGGAATTTTTAGACTTATTCCAACATGTGCTCACCTCGACATACTTTTTATTTAATGGACAATACTTTGAACAGACTGACGGCGTCGCAATGGGTAGTCCCCTGTCACCCATTGTGGCTAATCTTTTCATGGAAGACTTCGAGGAGAGAGCGCTCCAGACGGATTTGAAACCTACGTGTTTTTGGCGATATGTGGACGACACCTTTGTTATCTGGCCTCACGGCATTGTATCGCTGAATGTTTTTCTTGAGCATCTTAACTCGCTTCATCCCAACATCAAAAAAATGGTTCAAATGGCTCTGAGCACTATGGGACTTAACATCTATAGTCATCAGTCCCCTAGAACTTAGAACTACTTAAACCTAACTAACCTAAGGACAGCACACAACACCCAGCCATCACGAGGCAGAGAAAATCCCTGACCCCGCCGGGAATCGAACCCGGGAACCCGGGCGTGGGAAGCGAGAACGCTACCGCACGACCACGAGATGCGGGCCATCCCAACATCAAGTTCACGATGGAGATGGAGAAAAACGGCGAACTTCCATTCCTGGACGTGTTGGTACGGAGAAAAGAAGATGGCACATTAGGCCACGCAGTGTACCGTAAACCAACGCACACGGACTTATACTTACAGGCCACCAGCTGTCACCATCCTTCGCAACGAAGTGGCGTACTGAGGACGTTGGTCCACAGAGCACGAGCCATATCAGACTCAGACAGCTTATCCAATGAGCTACTCCATCTGCGTACCATTTTCCAACAAAATGGATATTCCGAACGGGAGATTCGCCGTGCCTTACAACCAAAGCGGGTTACCCAACGTGAGGAAGTGGAAGAAGGCGAAGAGCAAAGGGGAATGGTCATCTTGCCATACATCGGCGGTGTCTCTTCAAAAATAGGAAGACTATTGAAGAGGCATAAAGTTAAATGTGTTTTTCGTCCGCCAGCAAAACTCAGAGCTCTCTTGGGCTCATCTAAGGACAGCCTTGGCCTAAGAAGACCCGGTGTTTACGAGATTCCTTGTAGCTGCGGCATGTCGTACATCGGACAAACTTGTCGCACTGTGGAAGAGAGATGCACTGAACACCGACGCTACACTCGTCTGGAGCAACCAGAAAAGTCTGCAGTGGCCGAGCATTGTCTCAGTACAGGACATTCTATGAATTATCAACATACAAAAATTCTCACATCGACGAGTTCGTACTGGGACAGTGTTATTAAGGAAGCAGTGGAAATACGTAGCTCGACGAATCTTGTAAACAGAGACACGGGCTTTCAGCTTAGTTCAGCATGGGATCCTGCATTGGCCATATTGAAGTCGCTTCGAGCAGAGAGGAATACTATTGGTCATAAGACGGACGACGATTCGCCAGCAACATAAATATTCTGTTGACAACGGGAGGATAATCAAGGCGCCTACGTGGACGCGCAGTTTTGCTTGCGCCTTCCGACAGAGGTCGCTGGGGTGGCCGATGGCAGCGCAGAGTAACAGCGGCAGCCTCCGCCCTTGCGGCTTCCTACAGAGGTCGCTGGGGCTGCCGATGGCAGTGCAGAGCAGCGGCGGCAGCCTCCGCGCGTGCGCCGAAGTATTTGGTCCTTCATCCTGTAGGTGGCGTTACTGTCCTTCCAGCTATCAGTTGATACAGTCGCTATTGGCCATCGAATTTGGCGCCTCCACGCATGCGCACTTCCTGCCTAAAACTGGCATAAATAGGGGGCCCTGGTGTTGCCTTAGCATTGTGTTCGTCGCACCTGAACATGTCGGCCAGTTGTGCTGACGAAATATTGTGGAGTTTTCACTATAACATCCGACGTCTCGCCCGAGAACCGTACATGCAGATACAGAAATATCGAAAAATTAATATCAGTGCAATAAACTCTCTCACTAATAATATAATATTAATTTTAGTAACGTATAGTTATTAATCATTTTAACCAACACGCCAATATTGTTAAGATCCTTTGATAAAGTTATTTATAAACCATAATCTTTTTTTTTCTATACACAATATCCTTCACCCAATAGGAACGCGATAGAATCACAACGGTGGTATGCCGCGAGAAAGCTGAAAAATTATGAATTGGCTTATTGATTATAATTTGGAAGTCTCTGTGGTTTTTGTCTGATAAGCGGTGCTGCAGAACAAGAAAGTTCTGAGACTGAGTTTAGTCCTTGTGTTTAGGCATCTCAGCGCAGTAACTATGGCAGCAGCTTGAACTAACAAGCAGTCAGTTGTGGGATCCTCGTTGATTATGAGCAATCAGTTTTATGTAGTGGACGTGCAGCCGTAGTGTGTCAACGTCGTTGAGTCACAAATCGCAGTGGAGCAACAAACTAACATCTCTAAATCAAGTATTTAAAACATTCCACAGAATGTTTTGAAGAAAAAAGCGCGTGCAAAATTCGTCCCAAGGAGCTTGAATACTTAAAAAAATAAAAAAAGACGTGTGGGTGCCAGCCACGACTTGATTGAAATGCAAAACGCGGACAGTTCTTTTCGGGAAACAATCGTCATGGGTGACGATATTTGGTGGTGTCAGTACCAACCTAACACAAAACGACGAAGTGCACATATTCACAGAAGGGCCACTACTTTCACGACATAACCGACATTCGAGCCAGTGTGACATGTGATTCGAACAGCATTCCAAGGAAAGAGTTTTCTGGCAGTCTCACGTGTTTATATGGACGTTATGTGCATTTTCCTCGAGTGCGTGGAGACTATGTAAAACACTTGAAGCATTAAACGACTATCTTGACATTTTTTAAATCTATTTTGGACTTAAGGGGTATGCTTTGAATTTCTGGGGTCGAAGATCAGTTAATAAGAAATGGTACACAACAATTTTTTGTCACAAGTCATTGACGAAATCATTAAAAACAACCGAAAACGTTGCATGATTCTTCATCATTGCAAGGCCAACTCTCACTCAGTACCACAAACTAATCTTTATTTGACGGATAAAAAACATGGAATTAATATTTCATTGCCCCTATTCACCCGATATATCATGTAACAACTTGCTTTTGCTCCCTTACCTCAAGCAACAAATGCGTAGACAGAGATTTTCTTCACTTCAGGAAGCTCCTGAAGCCTCCCAAAACCATGTTTATTTAACGGACAAAAAACATCAAAGTAATACTTCATCGCCCGTATTCACCTAATTTAGCACGTAAAAATTTGTTTTCGTTTCCTTATGTCAAAACATTCATGGAAAGAGTTTGGTGATGGAGGACTCTATAATATGAAAATGCAACAAATTATTTCCATACACATAAACAGTAATAGGACTTCGCAGTAAGAAATTTAGATGCAAGATTCGACTTATAAAACCCAGATGTGTATACGATGGCTCGCAATCGACACGTCACCAAACCAGTTGCATCCCATCATAGTTAAAAAGCTGAAAGACAAAGAAACTCTGTGTATTTCTTTAGTAAGAAATAAGGACCAATTACTTCTAAATAAAAACATAAATGAACATAGATAACAATGAATGCATTACTTTCAGATGTATTTCTAAAGCCTTAATCTTGCCTCCATTTTAGAACTGAGCATTCCACTATTGCGCTGCACGAACTCACACTTAGTCCAGTGAAACTGTCAGAAAAAAAGCCTGTACCTTGCAAAAGGTGTGGTAGAAGATTTTATTTTTTTAACTCGTTCATATTGTTGTAAAGGTTAGAAAACCAAGTTTTGCCAACATAATTTCTCTTGGGAAAACTTTCTGCAGTCAAAAAACTTCGATAATTTCGGATTTTTTTCAGTTTTTTCAAAATATCTCAGTTTCATTTTCTCCTATCGCTTTGATGTCTATTTTCTTTTTTAAAGAGCGCAAAATTCTCTACAAATTTGATTCTTACCATTTTTTTCTACCCCCAGTATCTAAGGTGCTACAGCGCGTCAAAAAATACCAATTTTTCAGATTTCGAGCAAAATGGCAAATTACCTAATTTTTGAACACTGTTATTTCAGTTTCTATTTGTGTAGTATAAACATATTACTCATCAAGTTATTCACTGGAATTTACCATCTCACTCTGCTGCGGGGCCAGGAAAAACAGCATCATATTCAGTAACTACGAACACCCTAGTTACTGGTATTTTTCATGCAATGGGACGTATAATGTGTGTTACTCCTCATGATGCATTGCTTCCTCAGAAAAATTGGAGGGCTGAAGGCTATAAAAATTGAAGATTTGGACGTAATTGCTCCTGCAAAAGGTGAGATCGTCATCTCAACAGCGGAAATTACGTGGTTATATTATTAATGGTCTCAGAATGCTGTTGTTTCAGGATGGAATGGTTACATGGAACGCTTGACGGCAGGCAAAGAATATGAACGTTCTAAAATAAAGTGTCTTCCATTTCCTAATTCATCACCAACCCATTATGACACCATACATACTGCTCTGATGATAGCTAGAGATGCATGTAAAAGACATAATCAGACTACATGCTTTCTCACATTTGATCAGCCTCTGTATTGGGAGGCAAGGGATATTGTGGAGATTGACCTTCCTGAATTTCATAATGTGGAGGTCCGACTTGGAGGTTTCCATTTCCTTATGTCGTTCATGGGATGTACCGGTATGATCATAGGTGGAAGTAGATTAAAGGACTTATTTGGTGTAATATTCGCTGAAAACAGCGTTGAAAAGATTTTGTCAGGACATACATATTCCAGGGCTGTGCGAGCGCATTTATTGGATCACCTTGCTTTGGCCTGTCAAGTGTGGGATCACATTGAGCTAACAGAAGATGAACGTGGGACATTGAATGACTTTTCTTCTCCTTGTGGTGAGTCATAACTGTCAGTTGGCCAGGATACCAGTGTTCCCAGGGAACAAGTCATAAAAAAAAAAAAATTGTGACTGCCCTGAAAACGGTTGAAAGTAAGGGACCCACAGCAAAATTATGGGTTCAGTACTACAAGATGGTCACTCTCATGAAACAATTTATTGAAGCGGATCGATCAGGCAATTGGAAACTTCATCTTGAAAGCATACGAAAAATGCTTCCCTACTTCCATTCAGCTGGACATTTTATGTACGCTAAAAGTGGCCACCTCTACTTACAGGATATGTTGAGACACGAGGGAAAAATGAATTTATCAGAATATGAGAAGTTCACAACGAAAGGACAATTTTCAATCCGGCGATCAGAAAACTATTGGTCAGGGGTTCCTTCTGACATGACTATAGAACAAACATTGATGAGAACCATGCAGAGTTCTGGAGGACTTACTTCTGGCAGAGGAATTACGGATAGTGTATTAACCAGATGGACATTGGGTATGATTCACATGCAGAACATTTGTGAAGAAATTGAGTCGTATTGCCAAGTGAGCGCAGTAACATCAGAACAGCATGTAGATGCAAGATGATGTCGCATCGAACGAGATGGCATAGAGTTACGTAAGCTGCGTGATTGGTTTTCAGTGCACCCTCCCTTTCCTGAAAGTGATTTTACAAGGTCTATCAGCAGTTGTGTTGTCGGAACGGAGGATGTTAATTGTCATGTGTGTCACGAAGAGGGGGAAAAAGGCATGAAAAGAATAGTTGGTGACAATTTCCACGATGTAAAGTTCCGTAGAAAAGATAAAATTGTGACTCTCCTTTCTGCGTTCAATTCTGTAAAAGCTGGGATCACTAAAATTACTCCTGTTGATCTTTTAACTCTTTTCCAAAGGATTTGTTTAATGAAACAAAGTGAAGAAGAGTTAAAAGCCTTTCTGAAATATGAACTTGCTCCTTACCCAATGTCCCTATTCTCAGAAAAAGGCATGCGAAAAGGAACAAAATCTTCATTCTACAATGCCTTCGTTCCAGTGGAAGATGTGAAGTCAGGTGTACCGAGTAAATTTTTTGTCATTGATGGAGGTTACCTTATCCACAAAGTGACTTGGACTCGAAATGTTTGCTTCAAGTCAATAGCCCAAAGCTATGTTTCTTACCTGCAACGTCATTTTGGATCTCAATTTGCTATTGTATTTGATGGGTATCCATGTGAGGGAGACAAATGTAGCACTAAGAGTGCTGAGAGGATTCGTAGGGCCAAAAAACATTCTTCGTTTGACGTTGTGGTTGAATCAGAGATGGTGAACCAAGTCCCTCAGGACAAGTTCTTGTACAACGAACGAAACAAGATGTGTTTGATCACACTTCTTAAAAAGGAATTTCTGGAGTATAGCATTGAAGTGCACCAGGCACAAGAAGATGCTGACGTTATGATTGTAACATCTGCCATTTCAAGAACCAAAGATTTTGGAAGTGTTGTCATTGTAGGAGAAGATGTTGACCTGCTTGTGCTCATGACAGGTTTGGGGCAAGGCATTGAAAACTTATTTTTCTTAAAGCCAGGAAGAGGAAATGCAGAAGACAAGTGGTTTTCCACTGCAGCTTACAAGTTTGACAGTGAACATATTCTGTTCACTCACGCCTTTAGTGGATTTGATGCAACGTCCGCTTTTTTTGGTCAAGGAAAAATTAATTGCTGCATTATTGTTGCGAAAAATGAACACCTAACCTCAGCGCTTTGCACGTTCAATAAACCACATGCTACTCGTGAAGAAATAATAACAGCAGGAGAACAGGTTACTATCGTATTGTATAATGGAGGTGTCAGCAGTTCCCATACACTAGACCATTTGCGGTACCAGCTATTCGCCAAGTCTGCCACAAAAAGCAAACTGAATCTTGCACGGTTGCCACCTACACAATATTCTGCACAACATCATTCGTTGCGGACTTACCAACAAGTCCAAAGTTGGATGGGAAACTGTAAACCTCCTGAGAAATGGGGCTGGAATCACAGTGACCACGGTCCAATACCCGTTATAATGAGCCAAGATCCAGCACCTGAAGCACTTCTTCACATTGTTTCATGCTAATGCAAGCTGAACTGTGGCGGAGCGTGCTCCTGCAGAAAAGCGGGTTTGAAATGTTCTTCAATTTGCAAGAAATGTATTGGGGTCAACTGTGAAAACGTGCCAAAATTTTTATATGAAGTCAGTGAAGAAGATGTTATGGAGGATGTTGAGGAAACCGCTGACGAAATCAACGAACTTGCTGAGACTGACTAGCTGTTTAAAGAAGAGGTCAATCTGGGATCACCTCTATGTGCAGACCCTGAATCCGTAACTCAAGGTATTTCTGGTGACACTGAGGAACCTGGCCCATCAAAACGTTGGAAGTGATGCTCATATCTGTCTCAAGTGCGCTAAAGTGCGATATTACAAGTATTACACACCCAGAATTGTCAACATTTTTTAGTAACTGACAATGCGTTTTAATTGTAATAAAGCTACTTATTTTTAATGTCAAATATGTGTCTTTTATACACAAGAATAATTACCTACCTAATTAGGTTGCCTATTGCAGCTAATAACAGTTCAGTTTCCTGAGACAACTTATTTTGTGTGTGTGTGTGTGTGTGTGTATGTGTGTATGTGTGTGTGTGTGTGTGTGTGTGTGTGTGTGTGTGTGTGTGTGTGTGTCTTAATGATGTAATTTTATATTTATAGTTTTACAGGTACCAGGAAAAAGAAGGCGTATCAAAAATGGCTACATACTAGAACTCAGGTAGACAGAGAAACTTATGTTGAAGAAAGAAACAAAGCCAAACAGATAATTGCAGCATCCAAGAATAAATCTTGGGAAGACTTTGGAAACAGGTTGGAGACTTTGGGTCAAGCTGCTGGAAAACCATTCTGGAGTGTAATTAGCAGTCTTCGAAAGGGAGGTAAGAAGGAAATGACAAGTATTTTGGACAGGTCAGGAAAACTGCTGGTGAATCCTGTGGATTCCTTGGGCAGATGGAGGGAATATTTTGAAGAGTTGCTCAATGTAGGTGAAATTACGATCAGTAATGTTTCAGATTTCGAGGTACAATGGGATAGGAATGATGATGGAAATAGGATCACATTTGAGGAAGTGGAGAAAATGGTCAATAGATTGCAGTGCAATAAAGCAGCTGGGGTGGGTGAAATTAAGTCGGAACTCATCAAATAAAGTGGAATGTCAGGTCTTAAATGACTACACAGGATAATTGAATTGGCCTGGGGGTCGGGACAGGTTCCATCAGACTGGACAAAAGCAGTAATCACACCAATCTTTAAACATGGAAAGAGAAAAGATTGTAACAACTACAGAGGTATCTCTGTAATCAGCGTTGTGGGTAAAATCTTCTCAGGTATTGTTGAAAGGTAAGTGCGAGTATTAGTTGAGAACCAATTGGATGAAAATCAGTGTGGGTTTAGGCCTCTTAGAGGTTGTCAGGACCAGATCTTTAGCTTACGGCAAATAATGGAGAAGTGTTATGAGTGGAACAGGGAATTGTATCTATGCTTTATAGATCTAGAAAAGGCATATGACCGGGTTCCTAGGAGGAAGTTATTGTCTGTTCTACGAGATTATGGAATAGGAGGCAAACTTTTGCAAGCAATTAAAGGTCTTTACATGGATAGTCAGGCAGCAGTTAGAGTTGACGGTAAATTGAGTTCATGGTTCAGAGTAGTTTCAGGGGTAAGACAAGGCTGCAACCTGTCTCCACTGTTGTTCATATTATTTATGGATCATATGCTGAAAACAATAGACTGGCTGGGTGAGATAAGATATGTGAACACAAAATAAGCAATCTTGCATATGCGGATGACTTAGTTGTGATGGCAAATTCGATTGAAAGTTTGCAAAGTAATATTTCAGAGCTAGATCAGAAATTTAAGGACTATGGTATGAAGATTAGCATCTCCAAAACGAAAGTAATGTCAGCGGGAAACAGATATAAACGGATTGAATGCCAAATAGGAGGTACAAAGTTAGAACAGGTGGACGGTTTCAAGTACTTAGGATGCATATTCTCACAGGATGGCAACATAGTGAAAGAACTGGAAGCGAGGTGTAGCAAAGCTAATGCAGTGAGCGCTCAGCTACGATCTACTTTCTTCTGCAACTTTGTTGTATGGGAGCGAAAGCTGGGTGGATTCAGGTTACCTTATCAACGAGGTTGAGGTTACAGATATGAGAGTAGCTAGGATGATTGCAGGTACTAGTAGATGGGAACAATGGCAGGAGGGTGTCCACAATGAGGAAATCAAAGAAAAACTGGTAATGAACTCTATAGATGTAGCAGTCAGGGCAAACAGGCTTAGATGGTGGGGTCATGTTACACGCATGGGAGAAGCAAGGTTACCCAAGAGACTCATGGGTTCAGCAGTAGAGGGTAGGAGGAGTCGGTGCAGACCAAGGAGAAGGTACCTGGATTCGGTTAAGAATGATTTTGAAGTAATAGGCTTAACATCAGAAGAGGCACCAATGTTAGCACTGAATAGGGGATCATGGAGGAATTTTATAAGGGGGACTATGCTCCAGACTGAACGCTGAAAGGCATAATCAGTCTTAAATGATGATGGTGATGATGATGATGATGATGACAAGTACCAGGGCTGAGGTGGCCCATAGTGAACTTCAGGTAGTGATGTAAGAATCACAATAGTTGGGTGCCCAGCAATCCTCATGTTGCATACAGAGAAATTGAATACCTGAAAGTGAGGTGGTAAATTCCAACATATAACATGACGTATAATGTATTTGTACTGCACAAACAGAAACTGAAAAAATAGTGTTCCAAAATAAGGTATGTTGCCACTATGCTCAAAATTTGAAAAATTGGTATTTTTTGAGGCGCTGTAGCGCCTTAGATATTGGGAGTAGAAAAAATGGCATGAATCACATTTGTAGAGAATTTTGTGCTCTTTAAAAAAGAAAACAGACGTTAAAGCGATAGGAGCAAATGAAACTGAGATATTTTGAAAAAACTGAAAAAAGACCGAAATTTTCCAATTTTTTTGACTGCAGAAAGTTTTCCCAAGCGAAATTTTGTTGGCAAAACTCGATTTTCTAATCTTTCCAACCATGTGAACGAGTTGAAAAAATAAACTCTTCTACCCCACCTTTCGCAAGGTATAGCTGCTATTTGACTGGACTACGCTGCTATGGGCCGCATAAGGCTAACACCGCTGTGAGCACTGTGCCGGGCCGTATCTCCATGGGGTCATGGATATACTGAGAGAACTGGATTTCACACAGTCATTGTTTAAGAAATGCATGTTGATATACCACCTCCAGAAATCTTATAGTATGTGAGCATAAGACGTCTTCCAAAACCCCACAGTTGGTCGACGTTAATGAAGTTGTTGCTGTTGTTGTGGTCTTCAGTCCAAAGACTGGTTTGATGCAGCTCTCCATGGTGCTCAATCCTTTGCAAGCCTTGTCATATCCGAATAACTACTGCAACCTACATCCCTCTGAATCTGCTTACTGTATTCATCTCTTGGTCCTCCTCTACGATTTATAAACCCCTCCCCCCCCCCCCCCCCAAATTCCCTGCAGTAGTAAATTGGTGATCCCTTGATACCACAGAATGTGTCCTACCAACCCGATCCCTTCTGTTGGTCAGGTAGTACCTCAAATTTCTCTTCTCCCCAATTCTATCCAGTATCTCCTCATTACTTGCGCGATCTTCCCACCTTATCTTCAGCATTCTTCTGTAGCACCGCATTTCGAAAGCTTCTATTCTATTCTTGTCTAAACTGTTTATCATCCATGTTTCACTTCCATGTATGGTTACACTCCATACAAATACTTCCAGAAAAGGCTTCCTGACGTTTAGATCTATACTCGATGTTAACAAACATCTCTTCTTCAAAAATGCTTTTCTAGCCATTGCCAATCTACATTTTATATCCTCCCTACTTCGACCATCATCAGTTATTTTGCTTCCCAAATATCAGAACTCATTTACAACTTTAAGTGTCTAATTTCCTAATCTAATTCCCTCAGCATCACATGATATAATTCCACTACATTCCATTAGCCTCATTTTGCTTTTATTGATGTTCATCTCGTATTATCCTTTCAAGACACTGTCCATTCCGTTCGACTGCTCTTCCAGGTCCTTTGCTGTCTCTCACACAATTACAATATCTCAGCAAACTTCAAAGCTTTTATTTCTTCTCCCTGGACTTAAATTCATACTCCAAATTTTACTTTCGTTTCCTTTACTACTTACTCAATACACAGATTGAATAACGTCGGGGATAGGCTACAACCCTGTCCTACTTCCCCCTCAACCACTGCTTTCCTTTCGTGCCCCTCCACTGTTATAAATGCCATCTGTCTTCTGTACAAAGTAGTACATAGCCTTCGCTCCCTGTATTTTACCCCTGCCACCTTTAGAATTTGAAAGATAGTATTCCAGTCAACATTGTCAAAAGCTTTCTCTAAGTCTACAAATGCTCTAAACGTAGGTATTTCTTTCCTTAACCTGAAGCGGGAACGTGTTGTATCTCCGCTTACAGTCACTCATGTGCAGTGAACCGGCTTTTTCGCCGCGCCCACGCACTATGCTCAAGGGAGAGGCTTTGTGGCAATAAACGACTAAAGCGGTTTCGGGACAGGACACATTTATTTTTCCTACCGTTACAATAAATGACAAATAACATTCTTCGCTAATGTCCGTCCATACAGGTGCGTTGCACTGGCGGCACGTCTCGATCACCGATCCCGGAGGGTATACACTCCAGTGACGAGCCGTGGCGCGACCGCGTGGACCGAGCGAGACAAAAGGCCGCGTCACAGAATATTCTGCTCCTGGCGCGACCGGAGGCGCCGCAACGTCCGCGAAGAAGCGAAAGACACTTTAACGGCGACTGCGTTTACGACCGCGCGTACGCATTTACGGCGGAGTCACGTTGACTCGACGCACGTGGTCCGCGGCGGAAGAACTGGGAGACGTGTGTCGCGTCGCGTCGACTAGCTCGCACTGGCCGCCTGCTTTGTTCCCGTGCGGTCCGGTGTGCGACGCACCGTTGCCGAAATTCTGCGTAACGGTACAGCTGCCCCTACTTGTGTCGGCAGTGCCGTAGTTCAGCCCTTCGTGCGTTGGACGGTGCTGCCGCCACAAACCTATCCTCTTAGAGAAGTCGTATGGTCAGCATTGTCTCGCGTGTTTCTACATTTCTCCGGCAACCAGACTGATCTTCCTCGAGATCGGCTTCTACCAGTTTTTCCATTCCTCAGTAAAGGATTGGTGTTAGTATTTTGCAGCCGTGACTTATTAAAACTGCTAGTTCGGTCATTTCCACACCTGTCAGCACCTAGTTTCTTTGGAATTGGGTTTAATATATTCTTCTTGAAATCAGAGGGAATTTTCGCTTGTCTCATACATGTTGTTCACTAGATGGAAGAGTTTTGTCATAGCTGGATCCCCCAAGGATATCAGTAGCTCTAACAGGATGTTATCTACTCCTGGGGCCTTATTTTGACTTAAGACTTTAAGTGATTTGTCAAATTCTTCACGTTGTATCATATCTCCCTTCTCATCTTCCTCTACGTCCTCTCCCATTTCCGTAATATTGCCCTCAAGGTCTTCGGCCTTGTATAGACCTATATACTCCTTTCACCTTTCTGCTTTCCCTTCTTTACGTAGGAGTGGTTTTCCATCTGAACTCCTGGTATTCCTCTTTTCTCCAAAGGTCTCTTTAATTTTCCTGTAGGCGGTAGCTACCTTACCCCCAGTGATATACGCTTCTAGATCCCTGTATTTGTCCTCTAGCCATTCCTGCTTAGCCATTTTACACTTACTGTCGATCTCGACAGTTCGTATTCCGTTTTGCCTGCTTAATTTATTGCTTTTTCTGTTTTCTCCTTTCATCGATTAAATTCAATATCTCTCGTGTTACCCAAGGCTTTTTACTAGGCCTCATCTTTTTACCTACTTGATCGCTGCCTTCACTATTTCATCTCTCAAAGCTACCCATTCTTCTTCTCTTGTATTCCTTTGCCCTGTTCTGGTCAATCGTTACCTAATGCTCCCTCTGAAACCCTCTACAACTTCTGGTTCTTTCAGTTTTTCCAGCTCCCAACTTCTTGAATTTCTGCCTTTTTGCAGTTTCTTCAGTTTCAATCTGCAGTTCATTACCGATAAATTGTTGTCAGAGTCCACATCTGGCCCTGACAATATCTTATAATTTAAAATATGGTTCCTGAATCTATGTCTAACCATTATATAATCGATCTGAAACCTTCCGGTGCCTCCAGGCCTCTTCCACGTGTATAACCTTCTCTCATGGTTCTTAAACAAAGCGTTAACTATAATTCAGTCATGCCCTGTGCAAAATTCTACCAGGCGGCTCCCTCTTTCATTCCTTTCTCCCAATCCATATTCACTACTACTTTTCGTTCTCTTCCCTTTCCTACTATCGAATTCCAGTCTCTCATGACTATTAAATTTTCGGCTCCCTTTACTATCTGAATAATTTCTTTTATCTCATCATACGTTTCCTTAATCTCCTCCTCATCTGCGGAACTAGTTGGCATATAAACTAGTACTACTGTGGTTGGCGTGGTCTTCCTTTCTATCTTGGCTACAATAATGCATTCACTATGCTGTTCACAGTAGCTTAGCCGCATTCCTATTTTTTTACTCATTATTAAACCTACTCCTGCATTACTCCTATTTGATTTTGTATTTATAACCTTGTATTCACCTGACGAGCAGTCCTGTTCCTCCTGGCACCAAACTTCACTAATTCCCACTATATCTAACTTTAACCTATCCATTTACCTTTTTAAATTTTCTAACCTACCTGCCCATTAAGGGATCTGACGTTGCACGCTCCGATCCGTAGAACGTCAGTTTTGTTTCTCCTGATAATGACGTCCACCTGAGTAGACCCCGCCCGGAGATCCGAATGGGGGACTGTTTTACCTCCGAAATATTTCACTTAAGAGGATGCCATCATCATTAAACCATACAGTAGAGCTGCATGCCCTCTGGAAAAATTACAGCTGTGGTTTCCCCTTGCTTCCAGCCGTTCGCAGTACCAGCACAGCAAGGCCGTTTTGGTTGATGTTACAAGGTCAGATCAGTCTATCATCCAGACTGTTGCCCCTGTAACTACTGAAAAGGCTGCTGCCCTCTTCAGGAACCACAGCTATCTCTGGCCTCTCGACAGATATATCTCCATTGTCGCTGCACCTACGGTACGGCTATCTGTATCGCTGAGGTAAGCAAGCCTCCCAACCACAAGCTTTGTGCTTTATAAGATGGCCAGCTTCAGAAGATAACAAAAGCATAAATGCTAATTGGGATGCAGTCAATAAAGCTGTTAAGAGTGTCTGCAGAGAAAAGCGAGAAAACTGTGATTTTGCAGTGCCTGTGTTATTCAGAAATACGACGCAATGGTCCTTCACACAAGCATGCATGTCGAAGGAACAGGCACTGCAGCGACTACAGGCATTGTGAAATACAATAAATTCATTCGCAGTTGCAAATATGGACAACCATCAGCTATATAATGGAATGACGACAGTGAAAATTTGTGCCCAACCGGGTTTCGAACCCGGATTTCCCCCTCATCCCGAGCGGTCGCCTTACCGTTAAGCTATCCAAGTACGACTCACGACCATGCATCCTGCACTTGAACGTTCATATGTATATTCCCGTGCAAGGGAGACATTTAAATTGAAAGTCGCTTTGCCCGGCGTCGGCAGATAAATGCGATGTTGTTGTCATTGCGTTATTTTCGTGCATTGTTTTTCCAGGAATACGATGCAATATACATACGAATGTACGAGTGCAGGTTACAGACAAATGATTGACGGCATTTGGAAGTTTGGGTCTGACCTGAGTCGTGAGCGGATAGCATAATAGTGGAAATGATCGCATGGAATTGTTGGCCGGGAAACCCCATGCGGGGGAGTTCGGCCGCCGTATCGCAAGTCTTTTTTAGTTGACGCCACTGCAGCGACTTGCGGTTCGATGATGATGAAAATTATGATGGCGGACACACAGCACCCTTCCCCTGCCGGGAGCGAACCCGGGCTCCGTGCGTGGTAGACGGAAACGCTACCGCTACGCTACGAGGCGGACAGCGCAGAAGTGAGGCGACCGCTCGTGATAAACGGAAAATCCAGGTTCGAGTACCGGTCGGTCAAAAGTTTTCATTGCCGTCATTCCATTATACAGCTGATGGTTGCCCATATTCGCGACTGCAAATACATTTCATGTAGCTGTGATTAAATCCAAAGCAACAGGGATATTGCAAAAGCTTAGATAAAAATACTACCCTAATGACTACTCGTGCGGTAGCGTTCTCGCTTCCCGGGTTCGATTCCCGGCGGGGTCAGGGATTATCTCTGCCTCGTGATGACTGGGTGTTGTGTGTTGTCTTTAGGTTAGTTAGGTTTAAGTAGTTGTAAGTTCTAGGGGACTGATGACCATAGATGTTAAGTCCCATAGTGCTCAGAGCCATTAGAACCATTTTTCTAATGACTACAATATAGTGGAGTATTTTTGAACATTTCAGTGCAGTGAGTACAACACAGCAATCAGAAGAATTTGACATATCTGCAGCAGTTAAAGTTAATATTAACTTCTTACTTTCATAGACAAAGTCCTTTGAAGTGTACAAAAAGTTGGGGGAG
The DNA here is from genome assembly GCF_023898315.1 of Schistocerca nitens. Classification (NCBI taxonomy): domain Eukaryota; kingdom Metazoa; phylum Arthropoda; class Insecta; order Orthoptera; family Acrididae; genus Schistocerca; species Schistocerca nitens. The sequence goes on along the minus strand of NC_064622.1, from coordinate 134,428,036 downwards.
AGAAAACTGAAGACTACACAGCAACTTGTACAAATCAATGAAACTAAAGAGAAAGGTGCGAAGGGACGAGAAAATTATTTGATGACTCAGGCTCTGAGTCAGAAAATGAAACTGTAGTTTGAAAATCTGATGGTGACATACTGAAGACCAGTTAGGTAGTTGTATTGGGCAGATCATCCACATGGTTCAATAAGCTTCTCGGTGTTTACATAGAGAAGGTCTCGTTCTTAACCAGTTTGAGGAAAATGGACACTGATGAGGTCTCTAACCCTGCAAAACAGCTGCAGCATTTTTACGCAGAAAATATAGAGGAGTCTTGTGGAAGAGAATGTGTGCGTCTCAAAAGTTTCCTTTTGAGCTCTGGATATGAGAACGGTCCTTCTTTTCCTGTCTTAAAGAAAATCCTAAGAGAGAAAAAATGGTTCAAATGGCTCTGAGCACTATGGGACTCAACTGCTGCGGTCATCAGTCCCCTAGAACTTAGAACTACTTAAACCTAACTAACCTAAGGACATCACACACATCCATGCCCGAGGCAGGATTCGAACCTGCGACCGTAGCAGTCGCACGGTTCCGGACTGCGCGCCTAGAACCGCGAGACCACCGCGGCCGGCCTTAAGAGAGAAATATCTCTTTGATATTTATCCAAACCTCAAATCGGTCTTCAAATGTTCAAATGCGTGTGAATTTCTAAGGGACCAAACTTCTGAGGTCGTCGGTCCCTAGACTTACACATTACTTAAACTAACTTATGCTAAGAACAACACACACACCCATGCCCGAGGGAGGATTCGAACCTCTGGCGGGAAAATAGGTCATCAAATTTATTTGTGCACACCAGCAACGAACTGCTCTGCTGAACGATCATCCTCAGCTCTTGGAAGAGCTAAAAACTACTTGCTTGCTTTTCAGACTCAGGAGTGTTTGAGTCACCTGGCTGTACTAGCAATAGAAAGTCATCTGACTGTGAAAGTGGACTTTGGAAATATGACAAATGTATTTGCTGATAACAGGGCAAGAAGAAAGACATTGAACTACTGACTTGTCTTTGTTGATGTACTGATCAATTTTCTCTTTTTTTCTACTGTGTTATCCTTCACACGCTGCAACCAATCTTTCTACTCTGAACTCAAGGTGCATTACCATAATTCTGTACAGCATTTTCCACTTTAAATAGTACACACCTATTTTAAATAACCTGCTTACGATTTTGCTGCCAAATGTTTTTCAGAACTGCCGAAGTTTATTGTTTGGATGGGGGGGGGGGGGGGGGGCGAAAAAAATTATTGGGCCCATAGTGTAACATTACGTAAATGCGGCCGGCCTGGGTGACCGAGCGGTTCTAGGCGCTACAGTCTGGAACCGCGCGACCACTACGGTCGCAGGTTCGAATCCTGCCTCAGGCATGGATGTGTGTGATGTCCTTAGGTTAGTGCGGTTTAAGTAGTTCTAAGTTCTATGGGACTGATGACCTTAGCAGTTAAGTCCCATAGTGCTCAGAGCCATTTGAACCTAAATGCGGGGCTCCACACAACAGGTTTAGGAAATAATTATGGAAATGCTTATCAATTTTATGTGATATACGAGGCAAGTTCAGAAAGTAAGTGTACTGTGACCATAAGGGGCGGTGACTTCCTTGTTTTTTTACGGTTGACAACAATGACTGGTAAACGGGGATCCCCTGACCATAGCGAGCATCGCAGGAATACAGTAGTACGTAAAGTCATGTTGTAGAGTCCAGATGTGTGAAAGAACTGCCCCAAAATGTGGAGAACGTGTCTCCACGGGCAGTGACTGAGCGCACTGAGTACACCAACAGCAAACTGTGGCTCATGTCAGCAAGAAGGACACCTACCACCTGGGTTCAGGGGGCATCTCGGTTCCTACAGGCTGCTATCCTGTTGTCTGCTTTTGCTAGAGACAGAAACCTGGCTGAAACCAGATGTTAATAGCAATGAAATTCTAAATTCCGATTGGACTGTATGTTGCAGAGATAAGTTGAAAGCCGAAGGTGGAAGCGTGCTTAAAACGGTAAAAAATACGTTAGTATCTATCAAAGTTAGCGCACATGTAAATGCGGAGTAATTTGGGTGAATTGTTAAAGGGGGGATAAAATATAGTCATTGGATGCTCATAGGCCTATAAATCCTCTGGCTCAGAAGCAGTAGTGGTGGAACATTGAAGAGGAAACCTGGTAAATATTTCGCGTAAATTTCCTAGTAATGTTATAGTATTGGGTGGAGATTTCAACTTGGCCAGCTATAAACTACAAGACTGGTGGTAAAGGCGGGCGTAATGGACAGGGAATGATGTGAAATTCTTCTACATGCCCAATCCGAAAATTACCTGCAGCAGCTAATCAGAGAACAGACTCGTAAAAATAACGTAAGAGGTATCCTACTCACAAACAGACCCAAACGTTTCGACTTGATCTGTGTAGAGCCAGGATTTTGTGAAAGAGGAAGGGGGAAGGGGGGGGGGGGGGCGGGTGCGCGATTTGGTAAAGGGGACCTTAAAGAAGCTCGCTCTCTCTCTCTCTCTCTCTCTCTCTCTCTCTCTCTCACACACACACACACACACACACACACACACACACACACAATTAAACTCGCAATTGGCCAGCCGGAGTGGCCGATCGGTTCTAGGCGCTGCAGCCTGGAGCCGAGCGACCGCTACGGTAGCAGGTTCGAATCCTGCCTCGGGCATGGATGTGTGTGATGTCCTTAGGTTTAATTAGTTCTAAGTTCTAGGCGACTGATGACCTCAGAAGTTAAGTCGCATAGTGCTCAGAGCCATTTGAACCATTTTTTGAAACTCGCAATTAAATATTTCTTTATGTTAGCAACACGATGACTTCATTTTTTTGGCAAACGAATTAAAATTCGAATTTAACGAATTGCTTGTTTGCCAACAAAACACAGCTCAGTCTTCTCAAATAAGTTTCATTATCGCATAGCAGAAGAATCTTAACATTGGGTTGAATGACTTATGAAGTTAAACAGGTTAAAAGCTCTTTTGACAGTAGACACATTTCTCCTACTACAACGTTATATTTAAATTTGCGACTTATCTGAAATCAAGTCCGAATTTCTTGAATACATGAAAGCGTCCCAAATTCTTTAATCCAATGTCTAGTATTATTGAAGTGCCTTTGAATTCATTAAAATTCTTCAGTTTCCCTAAGAGATCAAGAACGTTTTTTTAAACTATTATTTCAACACTCAACTGGAAACTATAGTATCTAAATTTATTTATAAACCAAAACGGAATACGGAAATACTATCGTTTACACTGAGACATGCATTAATTTCAACTAGACTATTAAGGCATGTGACGTGATGAATGAGTTGGATTAATCCATGATAATATAGTTGTGTAGTCTTCGATGCTAATGAAGTTCTCTACAATGTGCAACATACGTTGTCGTTTATATGATGTTTATTTATAAGTATGTTAGAGTTGTGACTGTTGGACTCACTGTTTCGAGGATACTACGAATTGGACATTTCACAACAGAACATCGTTCAGTAGTGAGCCATCTTTATGCAAAGATACATAGTACAAAATGACGAACGCTAGCCGCCTTCCAATGTAGGTATGGCTTTTAGTGACGGGAGTCTCCAAGAGATGTTGGCTCGCCTTCGATGCAGTTCTCATTTAAGCAGAGAGGCTGCATTCTTACGGGCATTCGAATCTCTCAGGAGAGAAAGCAGTATGAAGGAACTGGCAAGTAAAGGACCCGACTTGATATTTACCTAAACTGAAAATTGGAAACCACGAAAACCATTTTTAAGGATGCCGGCGAATGGAATTGAACCACTTCGCCTCACGAACCCAGCGATTTGCTAGCTCTGCAACTCAAGACGCAGAGCTATCTCGGTCGGTGGAGAATATGGAAAACTGATTGTTATACGTTGTTCTCGAATAAAATAAAATGCTTCACAACAAAAGATGGAACTTTGATGTTTTTTTTCTGTATTTGTGCATGTCTCGTCACTTGGTAGTGCATGAATGCGTACACATTTTAAGAAATAATTGTGCACGGAATTCATGGCTTCAGTTATTATAGTATTATAAGAGCATAATTAGATCTTGGGTGAAATTGGGTGGGGGATACAGGATGCAGTCGGCTCGGACGAATTGAAACAACCCGCTGAAAAATTCTTTTTCGAACGAACAGACTATAGACCGTGCTGTCATCACATACCCCTTCCGCTCTCCACAAATCCCTTTCCATCGATCCATATTGGAACAGTTTTCCATGATCGAGTGCCACCTTGGTGGCCACATTGGGCGATATTACGCCACTTGGGCTAATAATGATCTAATTTTTAGCAAATTATTTATAGAACTGCAACTATTTCCGTTGTATCAATGCGTTTTTTGGGCGACACGGGCACTGATGTTCACCGCTCCACTGCCCTGTGAAATATTGCTACCAAATGTTCTACCAGTCTCCAAGTATCGACTCCAGCGCTGACATTAAACTTCTGTACACAGGTAATTAGGCAACTATAGTTTTTTATCAGGCTTCTGATTGATTTGACGCCGCCCGCCACGAATTCCTCTCCTGTACTGACCTCTTCATCCCACAGTAGCACTTGCAACCAACGTCCTCAATTATTTACTGGATGCAGTCCATCTCTATCTACCTCTGCAGCTCCATGTAGTGCCTTGGAAGTTATTCCCTGATGTTTTAAAAGATGTCATATCATCCTGTCCCTTCTTCTTGTCAGCGTTTTCCATATATTCCATTCCTCTCCGATTCTGGGCAAGACCTCAAATTAAGACCTATATCAGATACTAGTAGATTTCTCTTGGCCAGGAATACCCTTTTTGCCGTTGTTAGTCTGCTTTTGGTGTCCTACTTCCTCTGTCCGGCATATATTACACTAATGGCCATTAAAATTGCTACACCAAGAAGAAATGCAGATGATAAACGGGTATTCATTGGACAAATATATTGTACTAGAACTGCATGTGATTACATTTTCACATAGTTTTGGTGCATAGATCCTGAGAAATCAGTACCCAGAACAACCAACTCTGGTCGTAATAACGGCTTTGATACGCCTGAGCATTGAGTCAAACAGAGCTTGGATGGTGTTTACAGGTACAGCTGCCCATGCAGCTTCAACACGATACCACAGTGAAACGTCCCCTTTTAATAATAGTACACTACTGTGCTTAAACTGACGCACAATATTTTTAGCGCAACGCAATCTGACTTTCAAAAATCTCTACAAAAGAATAGCCCTGACTAACATTAAACTATACCTTTCACAAATCACTAAATCACTTACCTCACAATAATCTTGGTTACTCCCACTACTGCAATACAGCAAGCGCCACTACTGCCAGCTAAATAAAAGATTCAAACTATGGAAGGTACTAACTACTGATAGGGATAGTTAGCAAATGAAAGATATTAATAGAGAACAAACAATGTATTTACCTTGATATCATCATATATAAATATAGCAGTTCATGACAAATTTCAAAACTCCGCCATCTCTCTCCCCACATCCACCACTGCTGGCGGCTCACCTCCAACTGCGCAACGCTACGCGCTGTTCACAGCCAGCTGCCTAACACTACAATGGCGAGTATTACAACAATGAAAAGCAGCCACAGACTGCACACAGCACAGCCAGTGATTTTCATACAGAGGTGGCGTTACCAATAAAAAAACCTAAACAGCCTACTTACATAGCCCCCATGCTCCCCACAAAAAAATTTTCCAAATTGGTTGGGGCAGTGGCCAAAACATATTTGTTAAAATTTTTCATAATCGTAATTACAATAACAAAGAAATCAAATGCACACACTTATTGATACAATTTTGGTCAAAAGCTAAAATTTTCTCACAGTCCATAAAGACAGTCCTGATCATTCATCACATTGCAGTGTTTTTCTCAAAGTCTGAGCAGTAAAAGAAAATGCACACGGAAGTAGTGGATTTCCATGCAGTCTTGAAGAAGTATTCTTGTCCTTCCAACGGAAAGACAGTGCTGACTCTTGACATGCTGACAGGTAATGGGCCACAACAGAGCAAACCCACAGCGGAGTCAGTCGAAGTTTTGAAGAGTATTGGTGGGTAGGTCATCACAGAGCAGACCCACTGTAGTCCTGGTAGAGATTACGGTATTGGTGGGCCACCAGAGGTGCAGACCCACTGTAGTCCTTGTAGAAATAATGGTATTGATGGATCATCAAAGATGCAGACTCACTGTAGTCCTTGTAGAGATAATGGTACTGGTGGGTCATCAAAGATGCAGACCCACTGTAGTCCTTGTAGAGATGGCCAGCAGCCATCTGTTTTGACTATGCAGGTGCACAATCACCATTGAAGAGTCTTGCGGATAATAGAGCAAGTCCATAACCACCACTTGTGCACTCACAAAGTTTTTGAATTGTCCTGAGAACCAGCAATGCTGTTAACCAGTCCCTTGCTGAATTATTAACACACGTGCAAACACTAACAGTCCCTACTTCTCACATATTGTCCATATACTATGACCAATAGAAACGTGTGCAGTGAAATGTAACTTACAAGTTACTTAATTTGATGACCTGGTGTCAATTACAATTTTATAACAGAAGAATACAGTTACAAAGGTACAAAATACATCATTAAAGAACATAACAATACAGATAACATTTGTAGTACAGGTTTTACAATAGAATAGAAATAAACATATACATCAGTGTTACAAAAATAATGACATAAGTACATACATAAAGATCAGAATAAATTTTGAAACATCAACTTCACACATGAGCATTAAAACAAAACAGAATAAATAATGTCTAAGCATCTTTACAAGTTAAATAACATATTATTAATACCAATTATATTTGAGGATAACAGTATTCCTCATCACAGTGAATAGTATTAGAAAAAAATTCTATGAAACTACACAGAGACAGGAAGAAAACAAATACACAAGGGTACACAAACACATAGTGGGATAACACAAAAGGAAAGGACAGGGTTTGTTTTCAGTGTAACATTTGGTGCTGTAGTCCAACCCAAAACTTCATTCCATAGATCTTTCGTCTTATTTCCACATTTGTTTCCAACAAAAAAATCCTATTCAAGCATGCTTTCTGTATATATATGTTCACATATTTCTTACCTCATTATTTATTTTCAAGAAAATCCTACCTATACCTGCTTTCTTTACGTTTTTCGTATAACTTCTCAATGCATTTCTACCAATTCATCGCAACTCATTCTCTTATATAGTCTGCCCCCCCTTAAGCTAACTTAAATCTACTGAGCTCAGATGCTAAACTAAGGAACGAGGCAATGCAGCAGCACAAAACAATTAACACAAACAGCAATGAAAAAAAAATGGAAATTTGCAAAGCAAGCTACAGTAAATCTAAATTACGAAGCAATTCACCTTACAACTAATGTGAGGCAATGCGCAGCAAACAAGAAAAATAAATCTGGCTTAGCAGAGTAACACAAATTCAAATTCAACAACACTATGCCTGGCAAACAGCAGCAGAAAATGAAATACCTAAACATGACATAGCTCAAGCAGAAAAAATAGTACACTAAAGATAACAATGCAGACAAGGGAAATGTATATTCACATCTTAATGTCTATGTAATTAAAGTGGTGCACCACAAAAACTAATTCTACAAAAAATTACTAAGTACTAGAAAAGAAAATTATGTATGCAGTTCCTGTGAAGGTAAATGTCTTTTTGTGCTCCCTCATTTGTTTGAAAAAAATTATTATTTACTCGATCTGTAGACAGAAAATATTTATATTAGTACATCTATAAATTTTATTTTAACCAATGCTGCAGTGCCGCTAGAAACTGGATATTAAACAAAATGAGTAAATAAATACATAAAGCAAGCCATATGGCATTTCTCTCAACTAGCACGACAATAGCCGTGAAATGTTTCTCATCGTTTCATTAGGCATTTTAGTAAATATCATAAATTAAGAGCTCCACAGTATAATCATATGTTTTCAAGTTCGACCGTGTCGTTTTTGCGATGCTTTCTAGAAAGGAACGTCAATAGCGAGGATAATGGCCTCCCTTTTTTTTTCTACCTGTGCCGCTGAAAAGGGCTCGCAATAATGGCTTTTTCTCCAGGCGTCTGGCACACCTGGCCGCTCAGCTGGGTGCCCACGACGCATTACGTGCAGGTGGTCACTGAACTTTCTTACCGAAATATTTACGACACCAGATTCCGATACAGTGACAGTCTCATATAAAAAATTTCACAGGCCAAGAATTTACGTTGCAAATGTGTAGAAACAAAAATCCTATGAATATAACAGTGTTCAAAAAGTTTTCGTCGGCATTGTGATACATTCACACATTTACACACATTTCATAACTCTTAAAGTACGATTCTTGGTTTCCAACATCCTTTTCCACAAATCAGAGTCCCTAAACACTACTCATTGTTCCTTACCTTATTACACATATACATATTCGTCGACACTTCTTCAATATATAGCATCAGCTTACTGATCATAAACATACCGCAACAGCATAATACACATAGTCATCGTAATAATAACATCATAACACCTCAGTCAACTCTCAAAATCGTCGTAGCTTCCTCCAATAATTTCAAAACCTAAAAAAAATTCTCTGCTCATGTCAAAAGTGTCATCTGCCTCAAACGTACTTTAAAATCATGATCCCATACCAAATACATCATTCAAAGCTCTCATAGTATCACAATGGTTCCAAAAAAATATGAACAGTTCACAAAGTACTGACAAAATGCAATTTCATACGTGTGAAGTTATTCAACTGTGTAATTACGTAAACATCTGTCACTAATGTAGTAAACAAAAAATGTTTATCTCTCAGTTACATGATCAGATAGCTGTGTAATTTGTGTGTTAGAGAAATATGGTACCGATGTGTAAAGTTGTATAAGCAAATACAATATTAGCTAGGGTTCCTTGTGGTTGCCACACACATGGTACACAAAGTAAGCGTGTACCCCCCTTGCAAAAATTCAGCATTACGTATAAAAACTCTGCTGCAGAGGCAATAGATACCCTCACTGTCACTATCACTTGTTGGTGCTTCACTCACTGCCAAATGAATCTCCGCTAGTGGCTCCCAAAAATGTTCACACATGATAAACAAAATACTATGAACTAGTGTCAGACGAAACACATAGTAAAAAAAGAGTAGTAATCAAACGACACCTAGCTAGTTTTAATTCCAAATGGATCGTGTTTTTACTTTGTATGGCCATCGCCATTCCTAAACCTTGTAGGAAATTATCAATTATTACAGAATACCACTTTCATTCACACTTTTACACACGACGCCTCTCCCCACACACACCCCTCTTCTGTGTCAGTGAAGGCTACAGGTCTTGTGTCATTCAGATCATCATCTACCTTTGTAGATAAGTTAGTGACCTGATCCGAAAGTTCGGCTACTTTCTCCGATAGTGAACACGTTTCCTCAGTGTGTTTTTCTGAACCAAGTTTCAGAGTGTCCATTTGTGTTGAAATCGTATCTACTGTGTCCTTTAAGTTTTCTTGAGTTTTTGCAAATTGCGTAACCGAATCGGTAGATGCAACTGAGTCAATTTTAGCTTGCAGGGTGTCGTGATTTTCATGAACAATAGTTTGCAGTTCTTTTATGGCTGCTTCGTGATTCTGTAATGCATTTTCATGACGCGAAAAAATAGGTTGGAAATGCTCACAAATTTGTGTTTTTACGTCATTACAGACTTTTTGACATTTCGATTCAATGTGATGTAACTCAGTAGTTAAATCCTCACGTGTTTGTTCAAGAGTTTGCTCCAATGAGTCTAACTTTTGAAGCTTTTGCTGTGTTTGTCTCTGATTTTGTTCCATTGTGTCTAACTGTTGCTGTGTTTGTCTCTGGTGTTGTTCCATTGTGTCTAACTGTTGCTGTGTTTGTCTCTGGTGTTGTTCCATTGTGTCTAACTTTTTAAGATTTTGTTCCACTGTGTCTAACTTTTGAAGATTTTGTCCCATTTGTTGCATTAATTGCAATAATAATGTATTAGTGTCTGGAATCTGTTTCTCTATGCTTTTTTGCAGTGAATTTGCACCGGCAACATTCACATTTTGACAAGTGGAAAATGTGTATTGACTCATTTGAGAAAACGGTGAGAACCCAAAACCGGAGTCTACAGTATTTGCAATATTGTGTTCTGTCATTTCAGATTCCTGAGGCGAGCTGTTGCCGACCGATCGATCGATAATGCTTCCCTCTTCACTAATTGTTTCACTGTCCACGCCATTGTTTGCCGTCCGCTCCATTTCCCTATGCACAATTACCAAATTACTACTTTGAACATTAGTTAATTCATTACTCTGCGGCGCTAACACACTGCTTTCGTCTTCACTGTCATTTCTCAGTTTACTTTGGAGCCTAGTGTTACGTTTTTCACACGCCATTATTGTCACAGTATTTCACACGACAACACAGACAAACACAATTTGAAGAGCAAAAATAGGGGAACACATTAACATAGCACTGAAAATAATATCTAGTTAATTGCAGCTGCGAAATACTTGGTGCAAATCTACATGCGTGCCACACCTGTTTTACTATACAACAATGAAAGACTGCAACTACAAAGGAGATTCTCTCTACAATTACGCGCTAGCAATAAACAAAATCTGCACTAATTACACAAACTACAAGAAAAAAATCAGAAGATTCCAGTGAGGTATCCTAGGCTAAGGGTCGCCATATGAAACGTCCCCTTTTAATAATAGTACACTACTGTGCTTAAACTGACGCAAAATATTTTTAGCGCAACGCAATCTGACTTTCAAAAATCTCTACAAAAGAATAGCCCTGACTAACATTAAACTATACCTTTCACAAATCACTAAATCACTTACCTCACAATAATCTTGGTTACTCCCACTACTGCAATACAGCAAGCGCCACTACTGCCAGCTAAATAAAAGATTCAAACTATGGAAGGTACTAACTACTGATAGGGATAGTTAGCAAATGAAAGATATTAATAGAGAACAAACAATGTATTTACCTTGATATCATCATATATAAATATAGCAGTTCATGACAAATTTCAAAACTCCGCCATCTCTCTCCCCACATCCACCACTGCTGGCGGCTCACCTCCAACTGCGCAACGCTACGCACTGTTCACAGCCAGCTGCCTAACACTACAATGGCGAGTATTACAACAACGAAAAGCAGCCACAAACTGCACACAGCACAGTCAGTGATTTTCATACAGAGGTGGCGTTACCAATAAAAAAACCTAAACAGCCTACTTACAACAGTTCATTAAGAGTAGTGACTGGCGTATTGTGATGAGCCAGTTGCTCGGCCACCATTGACCAGACGTTTTCAGTTGGTGAGAGATCTGGAGAATGTGCTGGCCAGGGCAGCAGTCGAACATTTCCTGTATCCAGAAAGGCCCATGCATAGGACCTGCAACATGCGGTCGTGCATTATCCTGCTGAAATGTAGGGTTTTGCAGGGATCGAGTGAAGGGTAGAGCCACGTGTCGTAACACATCTGAAATGTAACGTCCACTGTTCAGAGTGCCATCAATGCCAACAGGAGGTGACTGAGACATGTAACCAATGGCATCACGCCGGGTGATATGCCAATATGGCGATGACGAATACACGCTTCTAATGTGCATTCACCGTGATGTCGCCAAACACTGATGTGACCATCATGCGGCTGAGCGGTTCTGGAGCTACAGTCTGGAACCGCGCGACCGCTACGGTCGCAGGTTCGAATCCTGCCTCGGGCACGGATGTGTGTGATATCTTTCGGTTAGTTAGGTTTAAGTTGTTCTAAGTTCTAGGTGACTGATGACCTTAGGAGTTAAGTCCCATAGTGCTCAGAGCCATTTGAGAGCGACCATCATGATGCTGTAAACAGAACCTGTATTCATCCGAAAAAATGACGTTTTGCTATTCGTGCACCTAGGTTCGTCGTTGAGTACACCATTGGAGGCGCTACTGTCTGTGATGTAGCATCAAGGATAATTGCAGCCATGGTCTCCAAGCTGATGGTCCATGCTGCTGCAGTCATCTCGACTGCTAGTGATACGAGGCCGCTGGGATCCAGCACGGCGTTCCGTATTACCCTCCTGAACCCACCGATTCCATATTCTGCTAACAGTCATTGGATCTCGACCAACGCGAGCAGCAATGTCGCGATATGATATACTGCAATCGCGATAGGCTACAATCCCACCTTTATCAAAGTCGGAAACGTGATGGTACGCATTTCTCCTCCTTACACGAGGAATCACAACAACGTTTCACCAGGCAACGCCGGTCAACTGCTGTTTGTGTATGAGAAATCGGTTGGAAACTTTTCTCATCTCAGCACGTTGTAGGTGTCGCCACCGGCGCCAACCTTGTGTGAATGCTCTGAAAAGCTAATAATTTGCATATCACAGCATCTTCTTCCTGTCGGTTAAATTTCGCGTCTGTAGCACGTCATCTTCGTGATGTAGCAATTTTAATGGCCAGTAGTGTATTTTGCTGCATAAGTAGCAGAGTTCCTTAACTTCATCTACTTCAGGGCCATCAATCCTAATGTTAATTTGTCGCTGTTCTCACATCTGACCGAGCGAGATGGCATAGTGGTTAGCACACTGGACATGTATTAGGGAGGACGACAGTTCAAACCCGCTTCTGGCCATCCTGATTTACGTTCCTAAATCGCTCCAGGCAAATGCTCAGATGGTTCCTTTGAAAGGGCATGGCCAACTTACTTCCCCATCCTTCCCTAATCTGATGGGACCGATGATCTCACTGTTTGATCCCCTCTCCCAAATCAACCAACCAACCACCCAACCCCATTTCTACTACTCATTTCTTTCGTCTTTCTTCAGTTTTCTCTCAATCCATATTCCGTCTGACCGTCTATTCCACTCAGCAGCTCCTGTAATTGTTCTTCACTTTCACTGAGGATAGCAATGTCATCAGCGAATCTTATCATCGATATTCATTCAGTTTGAATTTTAATTCCACTCTTGAACCTGTCTTTAATTTTCATCATTCCTTCTTCGATGTATAGACTGAATAACAGGATCGAAATACTAGATCCTTGTCTTACACCCTTCTAATCCGAGCAATTCATTCTTGGTCTTACACCGTTTTATTCCCTCTTGTCTCTGGGACTGTGTAGTCATCAGTCTACGCAGTTTAGTCCCTTTACTCTACAAGCCAACCAACCTCTTGGCTCTTGCACAAGTTGTATATTACCTGTCTCTCCCTACAGCTTACCCCTATTTTTCCTCACATTTTCGAACATATTGCACCATTTGACATTGTTGAACGCTTTTTCCAAGCCAACAGATCCTATGAACGTGGCTTGATTTTTTTTACTCTTGCTTGCATTATCAATCACAACATCAGAACTGCCTCTCTGGTACCTTTACCTTTCCTAACGTCAAAATGATCACCATCTAACACATTCCCAATTTTCTTTTCCATTCTTCTGTGTATTATTCTTGTCAGCAACTTGGATGCATGAGCTGTTAAGCTGAGTGTGCGATAACTCTCGCGTTTGTCGGCTCTGGTAACCTTTGGAATTTCGTGGATGACATTTTTCCGAAAGTCAGATGGTATATCGCCAGACTCGTACATTCAACATACCAACCTGAAGAGTCATTTTGTTGCCACTTTCTCCAATGATTTTAGATATACTAGTGGAATGTTATTTATCCCTTCGGCCTTATTTGGTCTTAAGTTTTCCAAAGCTCTTTTGGATTCCAACTCTAATACTGGATGCTCTATCTCTTCTAGATCGACTCCTGGTTCCTCTTCTATCACATCAGACATATCTTCCCCCTCATAGAGGCCCTCAGGATACTCCTTCCACCTGTCCACTCTCTCCTCTACATTTAACAGTAGAATTCCCATTGCAATCTTAATATTACCACCCTTCCTTTTAATGTAACCGAATGTTGTTTTGACTTTTCTATATGCTCAGTCATTCCTTCCGACAATCATTTCTTTTTCGATTTCTTCGCATTTTTCATGAAGTCACTTTGTCTTAGCTTCCCTGAACTTCCTATTTATTTCATTCCTCAGGACTTGTATTTCTGTATTGCTGAATTTCCCTGAACATTTTTGTACTTCCTTCTTTCATCGATAAACTGGCGTATTTCTTCTATTACCTATGATTTCATCGCAGTTACCTTCTTTGTACCTATATTTTCTTTTCCAATTTCTGTGATCGCCCTTTTTAGAGAATTCCATTCCTCTTCAACTGTACTGCCTATTGAGCTATTCCTTAATGCAGTATCTATAGCTTTAGAGAACTTCAAGTGTGTCTCTTGATTCCTTAGTAGTTCCATATCAACCTTCTTTTCATATTACTTCTTCCTGAATAATCTCTTAATGTTCAGTCTTCTCTTCATCACTGCAAAATTGTGTTCTGAATCTACAGGGTGGTCCATCTGAAGTTTCGGATGAGAGTATCTCAAAAACTATACATCAGGCAAAAATAGTGGGAATGACAAGTTCGTAAGCTCAAAGGGGGTAACTCTTAAATTTCAAATGGAAACCCCCATTTTTTATTGCAGATTCGGATTCTCTATAATTAAGTTTTGTCTGAAACATTTTTTAAAACCATTGATAGATGGCGCTGGAATCGAGAAAAATTAAAATTGGGAAGAACTCGGATTTATTTAGAATGATCGGAGAAGGATGCATCAAATCGTTACAAAATGTGCACCAATTCTTTCATTACGCTAAATTAAGCAATTTTTTACCAAATGTACCTACCCGCCACAGTTTTTGATGGAGGGAGGCGGAATGGTAATAAAATATCGTTAGGGAATTCTTCACAATTGCATTACTCGCCCGACTGTGGCGCTACCGTGGCCAAACTGCGAACTATGGCTCACTATAAAGGTCGGTACAATGCGATCGGACGTCACTTCACTTTAGTGATGGGCTAAACTGCGATTTTCCGATATCAGTGATTTCTGTGAATGCTACTTTTCAGTATCTGTTATTCTTAACTGTGATTTGTCGCAGTTAAGAATCGCAGTTAAGGAATCCAGCTCTTGTATCCATCCGCACTCTACCACTGCGATATCTGCTACTTCTGTGATTTCTGCGACTTCTGCGATTTCTGTGACTCCTGCGATTTCTACGACTCACCACCGTATGAAAAAGTTACATCTGTCCACACAGAAAATTGCATCTCAACAAACCTGTCATTGGTAAGTATGTTTTACGTTTGTTCTTCCGTTGGCTTTAATTTTGTATTAAAGAAACAACTGTGAAAATATTAATAGTGTAATTAATATGTAAGTAGCCATACAGTAGCGTAATAGTTCGTGTTTATAAAATGAATTCTAACATATTGTTATGTTCACAGGTATGCGAACTACATTTCAGTCACTCAGTAAAGTGATAACTCAAAATATCATTGTCAACAGATCTGGAGAAATTGCCACTGCGTCTTTAGACCGTTTTCGTCAGACGAGAGGTTAGTTTCTAAGTGTTTCGATGGACTTAATTACTTCAGTGAGATCGTTCTTGCAAAAGTGAAATATACCCCATTGAGTGGCTTTCGTTAGAGCAAATTTTAGCAATCTACTCTGTCAATTATATTGCTTGTAATTAGTGACAGCAAAAATTGTTTAATAATCCTTGTGGTTTTGCAGACACAGTTCTGACTCTGATTACTGGTTGCTGTACGTATCTATCCACATCAAGGCTGTTGAGAGAGACTCGTGAAGATTCAAGACAGCTCTTAGAAGATTTTGCAGTTTAAAAGTGACATAATTGTGAAATAAGTGTGCAGATGAGTGATTAAACTGTGTTTTATTGAAGTTGTGCGATTTTAAAGGAATAATAAATGTTAAATACAGTGAGTGAATAATGAAAATCTCATTTTCCACATGTTTAAGCCGTCCTATACCTGTAATTTTCCGCCACTTATTTACTGGTAAACACTAGTTGGAGAGTGACATGCCCCCCCCCCCCCCCCCTTTCTCCACAATGTTGGTGTGACACTGACCTGTAACATATCCCAAAGTCTACAATATGCATTTTGAGGCTGTTGATATGAAAGTGGGAAGTACAGATCTTCCATTTAAATCAGGAATAGCTTAAGTGCATTACTTGAAAGTAACACAGGAAAAGCTTACTTATGTAAGTGGTAGTAGTGTCGGCAAAAAGTTCTTGTGTGTGAAGTTGCCATGTAGAACACCAGGTGTAAAGCTTTTATCCCGAGTCTTGAACTGTGTCGGAACAAAAGTGAGGCATTCATATGACCCAATAATACTGTTTTCATTTCACTACACTTTTACAGATGTCTGAGTTCCTCTGTGTTAACATCGCAAAGTCCTGTAGGCATGTGGAGTATTAAGCAAAACTGTCATTTTGGAAGCAGAATCAAACACATTTGTTACGTTACTTGATATTTTCAGGAGAAAAAGGCAATGTTGCTTCTTATTAATATAATACTTTCACAGTCACAGCTGTGTTTGACCAACCATAACTGATGCTGAATGTGCATGTCGTCATATAATGTGAAGGGCTTATTTCAATAGTGGTACTAGTCCATTACCTCCACTTTTCTGTCTATAATGCTTCTGAAATTAATGATCCAAACAAACATAAATGAAGGTTCATCTCTAACAAGAAGCCATATGCTTGAATATTTCTGGTATCTCAATTGCAGATTTTTTAGCGCTCATTTTACTTTACGGCTCTGTATCTCAAAATGAACAAAAATGGACTTGTACCACTAATGAAATAAGTCCTTCGTATGCACACACAGCACACCGATCTCGTGAGGCACAAGGCTCTCATAACGAAGTACGTACGTCGTTCAACAGATGGCACTAGGAAAAGAATGTTAACTGCGCTTTTTAGTTGCTACTTGCGACTCTTAGTTGCGATTTTTCACAGAAATCGCAGTTTCTCGGTAGCGAATAGCGTAGTATGAACTTTGCTCAACAGATGGCAGTGCTAACTGCGCTTTTTAGTTGCTACTTGCGACTCTTAGTTGCGACTTGTCACGGAAATCGCAGTTGGACTCAATAGTGTATCGCAGAGATGGACGTAGTACGAACTTTGGCCAACAGATGCCACTGTTAACCGCGCTTTTTAGTTGCTACTTGCGACTCTTAGTTGCGACTTGTCACTGAAATCGCAGAAAGCAGTGCTAAATTCGACCAATAGATGGCTCACGTCTTTGAATGTGAAATACTACTTGCGACTGCTAACTGTGACTGAAATCGCAGTTAGATTAGGCCGGTATTACACTATCAAATTTCTTTGTCAAAGATTTGATCAAAGATGTGATCCAATATTCCGTCCAATATATTTGACAAAGATCTTTGACGTAGCGCTACAAGGGGTATTACACTGTCATCAAATTTTTCGTCAAAGTTCAAGATGGATGACAACAACTTGTTATTAACCGCAGCAGTTCTACGTACTCCAATTGCATTGTGTGCACATGTGGAAAAGAAGTGGGGGCAAAAAATGGAACCATACATACGAGGTTTACAGTCTTAAAAGTCCTGGGATTACAACTTGATAATAAATTCAGTTGGGAGGAGCACACCACAGAACTGCAGAAACGCCTTAACAAATCTGTATTTGCAATTCGAGTGTTAGCAGACATAGGCAACATAAAAATGAAAAAGCTAGCATACTTTCATTCCATAATGTCCTATGGGATAATATTTTGGGGTAAATCTTGAAGTCAAACAAAAGTTTTCAAGGTCCAAAAGCGTGTAATACGTATTATTTGCGGAGTAAATTCACGGACCTCCTGCAGAAACCTCTTCAAAGAACTGGGTATACTAACTACTGCCTCTCAGTATATTTACTTCTTAATAAAATTTGTCGTAAATAATACATATCTTTTTCCAACAAACAACTGAGTTCATACATACAATACCAGGAACAAAAATGATCTGCACAAGGACTTAAAAGCACTTACTTTAGTTCAAAAAGGGGTCCACTACTCAGGAACACTCATCTTCAATAATTTGCCAGGAAACATAAAAAATTTAGTTAGAAATAAAGATCAGTTTAAAAGGAGCCTGAAAGACTTACTACTGGCCAAACTCCTTCTACTCCATTGGCGAAATTTTTGATAGAAACAAATGATGTATTGTATTTATTCATACTATTAGTATTTTTATTTCAGCTAAAAAAAAATCGACATGTTCCACATCCACGAGGATCTCCTCAGCATGGATCTATGGAACGAAAAACTAATCTAATCTGGGTGAAGCCGTGGGTTTTACGACGACACGATAAAAGCATTCAACAAAACTTGTTACGTGAGCTTACAGTGGAAGACGTCAAGTCGTACATCAATTACTTAAGAATGGATGAGCATACATTTCTGTATGTGCTCAATGAAGTGTATCCTCATATCACAAAGCACAATTTTCACTTAAGAACTGCTACATCTTCAGAAGACAGGCTCATTATAACACTCCGATTCCTTGCTACAGGAGAGGGTTATGTTAGGTTAGGTCTCCAATCTTCTTAATCTATTTTTGTATTCAGGGTGCCTCACGTTGTAAAGCGCCTCATAAGCTTCAGACATCTCTATTAATTCTGTAATTCTCGGCACACACCAATTGTATTTACCGGCAATGGTTATAAAAACACTACAGACGACAGAACGCTGCAGCGATGCTAGCGCTCCGCGTGGTAACATATCGCATTGCAGTGAACAGAAGACAAGCGATTTCTTTGATCAAATATACGGCCTCGTCCTAGATTTGATCAAATATTGGACGACATTTGTCAAAGATCCCTATTACACTATCAAAAATCTTTGACAAAGATATTGGACAAAGATATTGGACAAAGAAATTTGATAGTGTAATACCGGCCTTATGTAAAGTTGCTACTGTGATATCTGTAACTTCTCAGTCACTGTGATTTCTAAGGCCGGTATTACACTATCAAATTTCTTTGTCCAATATCTTTGTCCAATATCTTTGTCAAAGATATTTGATAGTGTAATAGGGATCTTTGACAAATGTCGTCCAATATTTGATCAAATCTAGGCCGAGGCCGTATATTTGATCAAAGAAATCGCTTGTCCTCTGTTCACTGCAATGCGATATGTTACCACGCGGAGCGCTAGCATCGCTGCAGCGTTCTGTCGTCTGTAGTGTTTTTATAACCATTGCCGATAAATACAATTGGTGTGTGCCAACAACTACAGAATTAATAGAGATGTCTGAAGCTGATGAGGTGCTTTACAACGTGAGGCACCCTGAATACAAAAATAGATTAAGAAAATCGGAGACCTAACCTAACCTAACATAACCCTCTCCTGTAGCAAGGAATCGGAGTGTTATAGTGAGCCTGTATTCTGAAGATGTAGCAGTTCTTAAGTGAAAATTGTGCTTTGTGATATGAGGATACACTTCATTGAGCACATACAGAAATGTATGCTCATCCATTCTTAAGTAATTGATGTACGACTTGACGTCTTCCACTGTAAGCTCACGTAACAAGTTTTGTTGAATGCTTTTATCGTGTCGTCGTAAAACCCACGGCTTCACCCAGATTAGATTAGTTTTTCGTTCCATAGATCCGTGCTGAGGAGATCCTCGTGGATGTGGAACATGTCGATTTTTTTAAAGCTGAAATAAAAATACTAATAGTATGAATAAATACAATACATCATTTGTTTCTATTAAAAATTTCGCCACTGGAGTAGAAGGAGTTGGCCAGTAGTAAGTCTTTCAGGCTCCTTTTAAACTGATCTTTATTTCTAACTAAATTTTTTATGTTTCCTGGCAAATTATTGAAGATGAGTGTTCCTGATAGTGGACCCCTTTTTGAACTAAAGTAAGTGCTTTTAAGTCCTTGTGCAGATCATTTTTGTTCCTGGTATTGTATGTATGAACTGGTTTGTTTGTTGGAAAAAGAGATATATTATTTA
Source organism: Schistocerca nitens (assembly GCF_023898315.1). Classification (NCBI taxonomy): domain Eukaryota; kingdom Metazoa; phylum Arthropoda; class Insecta; order Orthoptera; family Acrididae; genus Schistocerca; species Schistocerca nitens. The sequence continues at coordinate 134,408,104 of NC_064622.1, read as the reverse complement.
CGACAAATTTTATTAAGAAGTAAATATACTGAGAGGCAGTAGTTAGTATACCCGGTTCTTTGAAGAGGTTTCTGCAGGAGGTCCATGAATTTACTCCACAAATAATATGTATTACACGCTTTTGGACCTTGAAAACTTTTGTTTGACTTCAAGATTTACCCCAAAATATTATCCCATATGACATTATGGAAGTATGCAAGCTTTTTCATTTTTATGTTGCCTATGCCTGCTAACACTCGAATTGCAAATACAGATTTGTTAAGGCGTTTCTGCAGTTCTGTGGTGTGCTCCTCCCAACTGAATTTATTATCAAGTTGTAATCCCAGGACTTTTATGACCGTCAACCTCGTATGTATGGTTCCATTTTTCCCCCCCACTTCTTTTCCGCATGTGCACACTGCTGCGGTTAATAACAAGTTGTTGTCAGCCATCTTGAACTTTGACGAAAAATTTGATGACAGTGTAATACCCCTTGTAGCGCTACGTCAAAGATCTTTGTCAAATATATTGGACGGAATATTGGATCACATCTTTGATCAAATCTTTGACAAAGAAATTTGATAGTGTAATACCGGCCTAACAGATACGCGATTTCCTGCCCACCACTACTTCACTTTCAGGTTATGAACAGTAAACATCAAATGACTTTAGCGAAACATGGCTCACTATCCTCCTACAGAGATTGTTGATATGATGCTAATTTTAATGTGAATGATATAACAATTTAAGCTGCAGCTGCACAATTGTATGCGTATCATTTCCCAAACAGACGACATCCAAGCGGAAACATTATTCGAAATTGCACTCAACGATCTCGAAATGGATTCATGCACCGTCCACCACGTCATCGCGAATACAGTGAAAATGACGCTCATGCCCTTACTGTTCTCACCTGTGTTCAACTGCATCCCGAAATGCCTAGCTGTGTGATTCAGAGACAAACTGGAATACTGAAATCAACTGTTTTGAGGAATTTGAAGGCACATAAATATCATGCATATCATATCACACTGACACAGGCATTAACGCCGAAAGATATGCAACTACGCGTGCATTTCTACCAATGGGACTTGTAAATGATAAGAGGTGACAATGATTTTTTTTAGATACGTTATGCTCATCGATGAAGCCGCATTCAAAAAAAATGGCGTATTAAATCGCCATGATTGTCATTATTGGTACCCTGTCAATCCACACTGGCACAGACCCGTTGTCAATCAACACAAGTGGTCGTTAATGGTCTGGTGTGGAATTTTAAACGGTTAGTTGATAGGACCGTATTTTTTTGACTGAAATGTTACAGGGGAATCTTATTCACAACTTCTCCGTGATGATTTGTTGGAGCTAATGGAAGATGTTGATTTAGAAACTAGGCAACGAATGTGGTTCCAACAGGACAGAGCAGCTCCCTATTATGCTAAAAATATGCGGAATGTTTTAAATTTATGGTACCCTGGTCGGTGGATAGGACACGGTGGACCAATTCAGTGGCCTCCACGTTCACCAGACCTAACATATCCTGATTTTTTCTTGTGGGGTTATCTAAAAAATATTGTTTATGACAGATAGCCCACAATCCGAAACGATATGGAGCAATGCATTCGAAGAGTGTGTGCAGCCATACCACGGGATGTGCTGCTCAAAAGTGTGGACAACTTTCGCAGATGATTGAATTTATGCATCGAAGCAAATGGGGATAATTTTGAACAATTTCTTGGTGGCTAATTTCATTAAGCACTCCAAATTGTGGGAGGCAAGGGGACTCGCACTAATATGAGAGGCAAGGGGGCACACAATAATGAAGCACCCCAACATGTGACAGGCAAGGGGACTCACACTAATGAAGCACCCCAACATGTGAGAGGCAAGGGGACTCACACTAATGAAGCACCCCATGGGAACATCATTCTACTACGTCCATGTCGTTGTTCCTGGGTAACGCTAAAAGTAAGATACAGTATATTTTGTACAAAAATAGCTTAATCTGGCGTAACAAATGAATTGGTGCACATTTTTATCGCTTTCATGCGTGTTTCTCGGATAATTCTAAATAAATCAGAGTTCTTCCCCAATTTTACTTTTTTCTCGACTTCAGCGCCATCTGTCAATGGTTTACAAAAATGTTTCAGGCAAAACTTGATTACTTTTTCATGGAGAATCCGAATCTACTGGTCACGTGTAGTGTCATTTGATGTCCCCCTTTGAGCCTATGAACTTGTCTTACCCACTATTTTTACCCGATGTATAGTTTTCGAGATAATTTCATCCTAAACTTCATATGGACCACCCTGTACGTCTACTCCTGTGTACGCCATACAATACAGTATCTGATTTCAGAATCTAACCGAAATCCTCCCGTATCTCCCGACCTCATCCTAATATGCCTCCTCCTTTTGTGATTCTTGAACACTATTACTAGCTGAAATTTATTGCAGAGCTCAATTAGTCTTTCTCCTCTCCCACTCCTCGTACCAAGCCCATACTCTCTTGTAACCCTTCTTCTACTCCTTCCCCTACAACTGCATTCCAGTCCCCCATCACTATCAGATTTTCATCTCCCTTTACATACTGAATTACCCGTTCAATATCCTCATATACTTTCTCTACCTCTTCATCTTAAGCTTGCTACATTGGCATGTACACCTGAAATATTGTTGTCGATGTTGGTTTGCTGTTGATTCTGATGATAACAGCCCTGCCACTTGTTCACAGTAACTCACTCTCCGCCCTATCTTCCTATTGATACCGAATCCTAGTCCTGTTATATCATTTTCTGCTACTGTCGATATTACTCTATATTCATCTGACCAGAAATCATCGTCGACTATTCAAGGCCTTTTTTATGGGTCCAAAGGCGTAATAATCACATGGGGAGAGAACCAGCTTATGGGGCGAGTGCTCGAGTATCTTCTGCTTGAGTTGGCGTAACTTCTGCGTTACATTTCCGATATGCGACGTGCGTTATCATGAAGCAGCAACATCCGTTGTCGCACCATTCCATGATGGTGGTTTTCAACAGACATGTTGCCCCTTACACATTATTTATTCTCCGATGGATGCCTGCCAGTGTTTGACCTACGGCACACAGGAAAAGAATAACAGCACGTTGGTCCTGTTTAGACGCATTTGATAACAACGTCGCTGTAGTTCAAGTTTCCGCATTTACTGCACGCACGTTGGGAAGACACCAATGCCACACTGCTGCCTTGCCTACATGTCGGTGCTTATATACCCACTTCGCAGTCGCGCTACGTAGCATACAACCTGCAGCAGTGTCCTCAAACGGAAACTTTTTGATTGCCCATTTTATCTTTCAGTTTCATTACATGGCAACTAGGTCGTGTGTAATTTCATTTGGGTGATTGGGGGGGGGGGGGGGGGAGGGGGGCGGACCCCACTTGGGCTATGTCCTTGGTACAACAGGGAAACGGTGATCATAAAATGTTACAGCATTACTGAATATGGTTGTAAATAGGAATAAAAAGGGAGTGTTGCATGCTACGAAAGCAAAAATACCCTATTACAAATCGAAACGTAATCAAAGCTTCAGTGACAAATAAAAACTGAACGAAGCCAAAATTAGCGTAAGAAGAGACATATGAAGTGTTCAAGGAATTAGAAAGTAAAATTTTATCTACCAACCTGATAGCCTACAAAATCCTAAGAAGTGTTGGCCTTATGGTACAACAGTAAAGAGATTGAAGTCGTGTGTTCAGACATTCTGTAAACATAATGACATCGAAACGGAGAAAGAGAGAAGGCCAAAGTACTAAAAAAAGTTTTCCAAAGCTGTTTCACTGAGGAAGATCGCACTGCAGTTCGCCCTTTAAACTGTCACACGAACATCAAAGCGAGAGATTTCCAATTAAGTGACCATAGGATAAAAAAACACTCGACAGAGGAAAGGCCACTGGACCTGACGAGACACCAATATGATTCTACGTAGGTTATGCGAAAGTGGCCCCTCTTGTAGCAGCAGTGAACCACAGGTCACTGGAGAAGCAAAGCATTTCCAGTGATTGGAAAAAAGCGCAGGTCATTCCTGTTTTCAGGAAGAGCCCTCGAACAGAGGTAGGAAACTATAGGCGTATCTCTCTGATTATGATGTGTGGTCGTATGTTATCACATTTCTGGAGAGCGCTATCTATTCTGTAGGAATAAGCGTAGGTTCAATAAACAATGATCATGTGAAACCCAGATCACTCTGTTCCTCCACGAGACCTAGAAAGCTGTAGATACCGTCACCTAGGTTGGTGCTGTGTTCCATGATTTCCAGAAAGTATTCAATACAGTCACCCACTGCCACATACGTACAAAAGACAGGTGTACGGAGTATCAGACCAGATGTGTGACTCGACTAAAGTGTTTCTAACAGATATAACATAGTATAGTAGAATGGGGAGAAACCTTCAGATGTAAAAGTAACTTCGGACATGCTCCAAGGGAGTGTTACAGGAATATTACTTCACATAATACGCTATGTGATCAAAAGTATCCGGACACTTGGCTGAAAATGACTTACAAGTTCGTGGCGCCCTCCATCGCTGATACTGGAATTCAATATGGTGTTGACCCACCCTTAGCCTTGATGACAGCTTCCACTCTCGCAAGCATACGTTCAATCAGGTGTTGGCAGGTGTCTTCGGGAATGGCAGCCCATTTGTCACGGAGTGCTGCACTGAGGAGCTGCATCAATGTAGGTTGGTGAGGCCTGGCACGAAGTCGGCGCAACCAAAGGTGTTCTATAGGATTCAGGTCAGTCCATCTGTGCAGGCCAGTCCATTACAGGGATGTTATTGTTATGTAACCACTCCGCCAGAGGCCGTGAATTATGAACAGGTGCTCGATCGTGTTGAAAGATGCAATCGCCATCCCCCAAATTGCTCTGCAACAGTGGGAAGCAAGAAAGTGCTTAAAACGTCAATGTAGGTCTGTGCTGTGATAGTGCCACGCAAAACAACAAGGGGTGCAAGCCCCTCCATGAAAAACACGACCACACCATAACACTACCACCTCCGAATTTTGCTGTTGGCGCTACACACACTGGCAGATGACGTTCACCAGGAATTCGCCATATCAACACCCTGCCATCGGATCGCCACATTGTGTACCATGATTCGTCACTTCACACAACGTTTTTCCACTGTTCAGTCGTCCAAAGTTTACGCTCCTTACACCAAGAGAGGCGTCATTTGGCATTTACTGGCCTGATGTGTGGCTTATGAGCAACCGCTCGACCATGAAATCCAAGGTTTCTCACCTCCCACCTAACTGTCATAGTACTTGCAGTGGATCCTGATGTAGTGTGGAATTCCTGTGTGATGTATAGATGTCTGCCTATTACACATTACAACTCTCTTCAACTGTTGGCAGTCTCTGTCAGTCAACAGACGAGGTTGACCTGTACACTTTTGTGCTGTCCCTTCACGTTTCCACTTCACTATCACATCGGAAACAGTGGACCTAGTGATGTTTAGGAGTGTGGAAATCTAGCATACAGACGTATGACACAAGTGACAACCAATCACCTGACCACGTTCAAAGTCCGTGAGTTCTGCGGAGCAACCCATTCTGCTCTCTCACGATGTCTAATGATTACTGAGGTCGCTGATATGGAGTAACTGGCAGTAGGTGGCAGCACAATGCACCTCATATGAAAAAAATGTTTTGGGGGTGTGTCCGGATACTTTTGATAACATAGTGTAAATAGAACTGCTCAACTTCCTTGTCTAGGCTGCAAAATCCCAAGGGATGTCAACCAGCTGCTGTCTCATCCTCAGCCTTACGATGTCATGCAGATGCGGTATGAAGAGACACGTGGTCAGTTCGTTACTCTCCTGACTGTTTTGCTGACTTTCCAGACCATGGAGCCACTACTTATTCAAGCAACTCCTCAATTGGCATCATGAAGCTGAGTGCAGCCTGTACCAGTCCTCCAACAAAGTAAAAATCCTTGGCCTTAGTTTGGGGGAGGAGACCAAACAGTGAGGTCATCAGTCTCAACGGATTAGGGAAGGATGGGGAAGGAAGTCGGCCGTGCCCTTTCGAAGGAACCACCCAGCATTTGCCTGGAGCGATTTAGGGAAATCACAGAAAACCTATATCAGGATGGCCGGATGCGGGATTGAACTGTCGACCTCCCGAATGCGAGTCCAGTGTGCTAACCATTGCACCACCTCACTCGGTCATCAAGGAATAGTCAATTTCATGATGTGGTATGAGAAGGGAGGCTAAGAATGAATACCACCAACGTCAGGAAGAAAAGAGTACTGCTCCTCCTCAGTTACAGGACAAGTCAAAGGAAGAGAATAATCGGAATTTTCAAGCCTTAGTGTTCTGCTGAATTCATGTGATAGAACTTTTAGGGCCTTTGTGTGAGGACTTCACAGAGTATGATCAGATAGTGGTCTAAAACTTTCTGGCAGATGAAGAAGATAGTGACTGTGGATGAGGCAGCGGGCGATGAGGCACACATGTGGTGAACAAGACAGTTTCCCAATTGGTAGCACAAATGTTGGTCCACTTGAACTGCACAATTGGCCTCATCTTGGCAGTGCTGTATAGTGAGTTAATACAGAGCTGTCAATAATGCTGACGAATGTTGACCAGGCACAAAGTGATAAGTCTCAGTGGGGATTGCTGGGGGATGGGATTACATTCGGCATGGTCTGCACCTAAACAGAATTGGGAAGGGGTGTTTGGTGGAGTTAATTAATGAGAATATAGTGGGTGGGTAACGGACTACATATGGTCAAATATCTGTTGTCTTAGGTAGGATTAGGCCTGTTTTGGAATAAATCATGTTAACAGTCTCCCATCCCTTTGAAAGTTCTCAACTTGTTTAGGGATTTCTTCAACATTTACCACAGAAGATAGAATGCACCACACCTAAGTGCACTCTCACCATTTATCATAGAGAAAAAGAAATCTTAAGGGTAAACAAACACCACAGAAATTTGCTACAATTATCTGTACTTTGACAAAATGTGTAGTCTATTAAAAATAAAGTATACCATCTCAAAGCTGAATTAGAGACTTTGAAGAGTTTAGTGGTATGCATTACAGTGCACTGGTGTAGATACTGAAATGCAGCATACAGTGCTACCTCCATGTGAACATACAAGTTGCTATTCTACCTTAATGGGTGGGACACCATGTATTTGTATCAGAAGTGGAATGTACTTTAAAGCTAGAGAAGATCTGATCTCAATTAGGGAAGTTAGATATTTTGAATTGACAGCCCCTGAACTAGCACAGATAGATCTCCATAAAAAGTTAATCATTATGGGTTGTCACTGTTGACCTAATGGCAACGTGGACAGATTTTTCCAACAAATTTTCTAAAGTTCTGTAAAAAGTCTTAGCCCTCGAAACTAAGATAATAATTTGTAGAGACATGATTATAAACACAAGTGTTGAGGATGAAACTAGTAAGAACTTCCTGAATATTTTGAATTCCGTAAGTAGGGCATAAACAGAAAAACCGTTACTAGAGTTTCAAAAAGTGCAGCATCAGTCTTAGTCCATGTAATTATATATATTTACAGAGCCAGTTTTAAAATATAGACAAAAGATCTTCACCTCTCCGATCACTAATGCCAGATAATAAAGCTAAAAAGAGGTTTGGTAAAACCCACAAAGCTGAAGGTCTACAAAAGGTTATGTTCTGAATGTACCACGATGGCAAAACATCGTGATTAAGTCTACATGGAAAAAAAAATTATGCCAAAACTAATCACTGCAGCATCAGCTAGGGAAAATAGATGGATAACTGCAGGTATTAAAAAGCCTTCCCAGACATTTAAATTTCTCAGTTCTTTACAAAACCAGTACACTAATCCAGTTTCTAAATTACTATCACAGATACAAAAAGATATACTGAACACTGCTACTTGCTGCAAATAATAATGATAACAATGCTAAAAATAAAAGCAAAGTAGTCTCCAATGTCACAAAAGTGGAAAAGGCAGGCACAGATATATGAGGGTGGTTTGAGAAGTTCTCAGAACAGAATAGAACAAAAGTACTTACTTCACTGAAACTTTTTTATTTTTCAATGTAGTCTCCATGTAGATTAATGCACTTCGTCCACTGATGTTCCAGTGCCTTGATCCCATCTCGAAAATGAGTTTCCTCCAGGTCTGCAAAGTAGTTGTTAACTCTGGCTATCAATTCTTCGTTTGAAGCAAATCTTCGTCCACCAAAAAAAATGTTCAGTTTTGGGAAGAGATAGAAGTCGGATGGAGCCATATCTGGTGAATAAGGTGGGAGTGGCAACAATTCATACCTTAGTTTGTGTAAATTTGCCATGGCAATGGCACATGTGGGCAGGCACACATTATCTTGGTGGAAGATGACTTCTGCCTTGCTAAACCTGGCCTTTTTTTGCGTATCTTTTGTTGCAATTTGTCCAAGAGGTTATCATAGTATTCTCCAGTAATTATTTGCCCAATGGGGAGATAATAGACAAACAGAGTCCCCTTTGGATCCCAGAACATTCATGCCATGACCTTTCCCGCCGAAGGAATTGTCTTTGCTTTCTTTGGTGGCGGAGAATCAGCATATTTCCACTGCTTTGATAGTTATTTTGTCCCTGGGGTGTAGTAGTGCACCCAAATTTCATGTGGTCACAAACCATCACAAAAAGTCTTGTTCATTTCTCCTAAAGTGGGCCAGAGTTGCGGCACCCATCTTGCAGATAATTTTTTCATTTCTAATTCTTCAGTTAAAATGGGATATACCCTTTCAGATGACATCTGGCAAGCATGGGCAATTTCAAACACTTTCATTCAGTGATCCTCCATGACCATTTTGTGCACTTTTGCAATGATTTCTGGAGTAGCGACACATCTTGGCCGACCACTGTGCAGATCATCATCTAAGCTCTCCCGACCAAATTTAAATTCATTTGTCCATTTGGCAACAGTTGAATATGAAGCAGCACAGCCCCCCAGTCTATTCTGGAAATCAGCATGAATGTCCTTTGCTTTTATACCTTTCTTTATGAAGTACTTAATCGCTGCTCGAATCTCGATACTTTTTCCATCTTCACAAACCACTACATAGGAACAACAACAGAGCCACATCACCGCCACAGTTCTCTTCCAAGAGCACTGACGTGGCATGTGTTTATGGGCAACAGTCCAATGAATATCACGTGAACAACTCGTTGCCATAGTGCTGACCTCTTGTAGTGATTCCAAGAACTTTTCAAACCACTCTCATAACATGCAAATCAAAGATTGGAGTAGAGTAAGAGAAAATCAACAGGAACTGGCAAATTGTACAAGTGAATGTTTTTCTGATATTGCAGACGAGTTGTAACAAAATCTCGATAAAGCACAAAGCACTCATGATGAATTACACAGCAAGCACAATGATGATGTTTCCTATGACAAGATAAAGAGATGTTCAATGAAACACCTTTGGCTGTCAAGGGTTTCAGAAAACCAAAAGAATCTTTGGCTGTTTAGAAAGGCTTATAGTGGCACCAAAGTTAATAAAAGCTTACAGTCGCACCAAAATTAGTACCAGTCACTCATGGGCAAGACAGGAACTGAAACTGAGAGTAGCAAAGCAAAGGCAGATATGATTAGTACTGTTTTCAAATGTTTCTTTACAAAGGAAAATGCAGTATTACACCAATTTCTCATACCACGAAAATATGAGTGAAATAGATATTAGTGTCAGTGACATTGAGAAACAGCTGGAGTCATTAAAACTGAACAATGTTCCATGGCTTCATGGAACCTGTATCAGATTCTGTGCTGAATTTGCAGCTGAGCTAGCTTCTCTTTTAACTGTAAACTACTGTAGGTCTCTTGAACAAAAAATCATGCCAAGTCGTTGGAAGAAAGCACAGATTTACAGGAAGCAAATCACAATATTACTGTCCAATGTCCTTGACATCCATTTGTTGTACAATATTATTTTGAACTCAAGTGTAATGAGGTATTTTGAACAGACTTACACAAACAAGTATGGATTCTGAAAAGACAGATCATGCTAAATCCAGCTCTCACTTTTCTCATGTGACACCAAAAGCCATGGATCGTGGCAGTCAGGCAGATGCAGTATTCCTAATTTGACTCACAAGGGGAAGCCACATGCATTTAATTCAAACTTTGTACACCTTTAGTAGACCATAAGAACAACAAAACTGTGCAATCAGTAAGGTTCACTACTCTTGTAATTCTGAAAAAATTGCAAGAGAAGTTTTATGCATCTGTTATGAAACTAAATTATTTGTGCAAAGTTACCTTGGCTAAAAAGTCAATGTGGTCAAGTGGTTAACATTAGCACTTTGCAAGAGGGTCGTGGACGAGGCAATGGTTCGAATCCTGCTAACACCTACTTTTTAATCAATATTTTTTTCTTCACTGGTCTCATTATTTAATTTATATGATATCTGAGAGGTAATATAATAAAAAAATGTGTGCATTTTCATGAAGTTATCGTGAATTTCAATTGTTATTTGACTACTTACCATTTGTAATTAAACTGTCAAGGACAGGGACAGGCTTGGAAAGTCCAAGTCAAACCTTGATAAATAATGATGTGAATGATGTTACTCACAATCAGTAATATAGTCAGTCACAATGTGCCAGACCACAAGAGTAATGTACAATTACACGGCAGATGTGTTCTCAACATCACACTTTGCAGGACTGTACTTGTCATACAACACGGAAAACATAAATTGAAACTTCATGCAAACACTCATGGTTTTTTCATTGTATTACTACTCAAATATCAAATAAATTAAATAATATGACCAGTGATGAAAAAATAGATTAATAATTAAGTTCAAGCAAGAGTTGAACCCCCACATCATACACACTCATCTTACAATGATGGAATGCTGATCATTGGACCACCATGAAATCTTAACATTTGGCACCTACGCACAGGTACATAAGCCACACAATAGACACGTAAAACTTCCCTTGCGATTTTCTTGGAATTGCAAAGGTAGTGCACATTACGTTGTTTTAATGACCTACTAAAGATGTACAAAGGAAGTAAATCTATGATTCTGGCATTGTGACCTTTCTTCGTCAGTACCACATCTGAACTTTATCATCAAAAATTAGCATTATATGAGATACTAAGCTAAATCTGTGACTGGACTGAAGATATTCTGATAAGAGACAGTGCAGCATGTAATCTTGGATGGAGAGTCATCAACAGATATAGAATTAACTTTGGGTTTCCCCAGGGAAGTATGTTGAGGCCCCTGCTTTTCATGTTGCATGTTAAGGGCCTTGCGTACGATAGTAATAACAACCTCGGACTTCTTTCAGACAAAGCGGTTACCTATAATGGAATATTATCTGAAAGGAGTTGTGCAATGTTCAGTCAGATCTTGATATTTCACACTGGAAACTTGCTTTAAATATTCAGAAATGTAAAACTATGTCCTTCACAAATGAAAAAAACATAATATCTTATTACTATAATACCAACTAGTCACAGCTGGAATCTTTTAACTCATACAAATTACCTGGTTCTAACAATCTGTAGGGATATGAAATGGAACAATCAAGTACTTTCAGTCGTAAGCAAAGCAGGTGGCAGACTGCAGTCTATTGGTAGAATATTAGGAAAATGTAATCAGTTGTGGCGTAGAGCGCCATAAATCTCGATATTTGTTCTGTGTGCAAGTGGGCTATCTTTGAGGAGAGGGCTTTGGGGCAGGATGTTGGACGCTAACGGCAGTTAGCCTCCGGACTTGTATCTGTGTAGAAGCTAAGTTTGAGTAAATCTGTATCTGAGAGAATTCTAGTTGTTTAGCTACAACTATACCATATTCCCTCACTGGTGACCCCGTTTTTGTGTAATACGCGTCCGAGTTACCGCCTGAAGGTTATTTACGCGCCTACTGCGTCGGGTTTCTCTGCGATCGCGAGGGCCTTTGTTCAGCTCCAGACAATGGCCTTTGAGCATTCACCGCCGCCCGGATTCCAGCAACATCTCTCCAGCACTCCTGCCGTTGTAGTGGACTTGCCGCAAGAATCTTCGGAATCCTTCAGCCAGAACATGCAGTGGAATTCATCGAGTGCCACCAGTTTCTTCCAACCGCCAACGGTCGTGGACTCTGGCTTTGTTAGCCTGGACCTTCCCACGTGTTCTCCACAGAGTGTTGTTCGGAACATTTCTACTCCTGTGTCGAACACACAATTCAATACAGTTCGTGGCGTCGAGCGAGGTTTTGCTACTTTGGAAAATCCAGTAGTAAATTCAAACTCGAATAAGTTCCCGCCACGTGTGTATCCTTCCGCGCCGGCTAGTCAACAGGTGTTCAATGCTCGCCAAACAGCAAATATCACACCGAGTGTGCATCCTAGTGGACGTGTGTGGGATCCTTGTGTTGCTTCTAATCAGGTCAACAATTCTCTGCTGGACAGTAATTACTCCGACATCTACAAACAGCTCCACTACTCACGGTCGAGTGAATACTGTGTGCATAACGGACATTCACCGGCGTGTTTAAGCACTTGTGGCTTCTCTCCGAGCTACCTCGTTAATGAAAATGCACATTTTGACTACGATCCTCACACCGTTCGAGCGTCCGTCGCTTCTCAGCCGCCCCCCCCCCCCCCCGGCGTCAAATGAATTTCGCGATTCCCGCATTACGGGATGCCAATAATCCGGACTCCCAATCTTCTGCATGCTCTACTTCCGTCTGAAGTAATAGGCGCACCTCCAGAGTGACTGCAGTGCCGAATCTGCCGAAATTACCAGACTTCAAACCCGCTCACCCGGAGTTCTGGTTTAACCTGGTTGAGCAAACATTCAATGTCTGTGCTTTGGAGGACGATGCACGCTTCGCCTGCCTCATGAACCATCTTCACGACCGCGGCGATTTAATTTATGATCTGGTCAAAGCACCCCCCCTAGCAGGGAAGTATGCTGTGGCGAAACAAACGATACTGGAGCGCGTCTCTAAAACCAGGAGAGAACATGTGCGACAGCTCATCTACAAAGAGCGTCTCGGCGACAGGTCTCCGTCCCAGCTGTGGCGGTGCATCCGTCTTCTCGTCGATGAGCAAGTTATGCCTGATGACACGCTCGCAGAAATCTGGACTGAAAAGCTGCCTTTGCCTGTCCAGACTGCAATCTCTGCGTATGAAGATAGGCCAGTAAATGAACGTTTACGCGCCGCCGACAGAGCATACTCCGCCAGGCAACGTGAGCTCCGTGCACTGCATTCTGGACGTGACCGCACTAAGACGCTTTCTGACGCCACGCCCTTGTCTGGTGCTGCTGATAACAAGTTTTTTAAACTAGCCGCCCTGCCTGCACCTTCAACTCCTCGCAATGACAGTGCATCGGCTTCTGTGGAAGACTCTGGGGCACATACTCCGTCACCTAGCAACTACCCACAGGAGCACAGGCCCGCCCAACCTTACTGTTTCTTCCACGCGAGGTTCGGGGAGCAAGCTCGCAAATGCCAGTCGCCGTGTTCTTACCCAAACTCCAACCGCAGGTGGGCTACGGTGCCACCTCCTGCGATGTAAACAACGGGCACCATCCCACGTTGCACTCCGTTTCGGACAATAACAGTAAGTGTGGTCGAGTCCATGTTATCGATTTACGATCAGGTGTATGTTTTCTGGTAGACACTGGTGCAGACGTCTCTTTGCTGCTGGTTCGCCTAGCAACCAATAAACTGCAACCACACAAAACAGTACTTCGTGCAGTGAACTTGTCTACCCTACAGTGTTCGGGTTCCACTTTGTATACAGTGAAACTTTCGCCCGAGTGCAAGCTGGAGTGGACGTTTCTAGTGTCAACAATTGAAGAACCTATTCTCCGAACTGATTTCCTCAAGCACTATCAGTTGTCACTAGATTTTGTGCAAAATACTGTGTTTTACCCCTCCCTTAACAAACATATTCCTTTCACTTCGCCGAGTGACAGTTCGGCTAACACCAAACGTGTGCTGTGCTAAGAAGTGTGTAAACCTATCCTTGGAGCTGCAATCTTGGACAAACAAGTGGCTAGTGGAGTGCGCCAAGTCTTCAAAGTTGCGGATGGAACGTATGGAAATGCTGCTGTATCTCCGCGACATACACCACGAGTTGGCCTCCACACAACAACGCCTCGCGGCACTACAAGCAGACGACTTGTCGGCTACAGACAAGGTCAGTCCGTGTCAATCTGGTGTTCCCGTGCCCGCGCACGTTAACGACAATGTTGTGAACTCTGTAAACTGTGACAGCACCCCCTTTTGTAATGATAGGGTATGCCCGAGTGCTCATGCTCCTTGCGTTATGAATGGACAATTAACTTGCCAAGCTCGTGGCAATGAACTACAGCCATCTGCTGTCTGGCCACGCCCACTTGTGCCTACAGCGCTCGTAGCGGCACGGCCCGCTACCAAGAACCAGCGTACCAACCTCGCCCATGTTAACATGTGTGCGGCCTTTACGCAGCCTACGAGTGGGTGGCACACCTGTACTTCCATGCCCTCAGCGCCACAGCTTGGCCCGTCAGCCACTGCCTGCTCTGCTTCACGGACATCTGACTATCGTGCCGCGCCACGTATTGCAGTAGTCACTAACGGCACAGTTCATCGGTTACGTCTAACCGATGGGCCGCCCATATCGCAACGTCCACGCCGCCTCAAGCCGGAATTTATGAGAGTTGCAAAAGAACAATTAGACGATCTGTTACAAAAGGGAATAATTGAACCTTCTTCCGGTTGCTGGGCTAGTCCTATCCTGTTTGACCAAAAGAAAGACGGTACTTGGCGTATGGTCGGAGACTATAGGTGTTGTATGGTCGGAGACCATAGGTGTTTAAATGCCCGCACCATCATTGATAAATATCCGGTCCCACACATCGCAGACTTCAATCATGCACTCGCAGGTGCAAAGTACTTCTCTGTTTTGGACTGTAAGCACGCATTTCATCAGATTCCTATGGCTCCGGAGGACATTGAAAAGACTGCCATAACCACTCCCTTCGGACTGTTCCAATACAAATTTATGCCATTTGGGTTGAAAAATGCCCCCCAAACGTGGCAGCGTTTCATCAATCAAACTTTATCCCATCTAGACTTTTGTTTCGTATACATGGACGACGTATTTGTTTTTGCTTCTACTCTAGAACAGAGTGAGGAGCGTGTTCAAGTCGTGACAGATATTTTAGCAGCTGCTGGTATTGAACTGAACAATAAAAAGACTCAATCGCACTAGTCATCCGTCACATTCCTAAGTTATGTTGTGTCATCGGATGGTCTGACACCACCACAGGACAAGATCAAGCGTGTACTCGAGATGCTACGCCCTCAGACCTATAGGGAATTACGCAGGTTCATTGGAACAGTTAATTATTACCGGAAACATTTGCCAGCCGCTTCTGCGGTGCAGGCTCCTCTCACAGATGCTCTCGCAGGCCCACAAACTTCTGGCACCCGCCAGGTACCATGGACACCAGACATGGACAAGGCATTTAATGAACTCAAACAACTGTTGGCCTCCGCTGTCACTATTGCTCACCCACAGGCGGACGCCACAATGTTCATCACTACTGACAATGCTATCGGCGCAGTACTGAGTCAGACATACAACAATGCTACGACCCCCCTGCAGTTTTTCTCAAAAAAGCTAAACAACGCGCAGAAGAAGTACTCAGCATTCGACAGAGAATTACTTGCAGTTTACGAGGCCATAAGACACTTCAGGACTGATGTTGAGGGACGAGATTTCTATGTGCTCACTGACCACAAGCCGTTGGTTCCTGCCATAAAAAATCCTGCGGCTGATCCGCCCCCACGACGCTTTCGTCACATCGATTACATCTTGCAATTTACAAATAACATTTGCTACATCCGAGGAGCGGACAATGTGGTCGCTGATTTTCTCTCACGTGTTGGTGCTGTCACAAACCTAATTGACTTAACGGACCTACCTCGGTTGCAATCGGCAGACCCCGATACCATGCAGTTAATTTCAGACCATAGCTCCTCTCTCCAACCGGTACGCTCTACTTTCCCTGGCATATCTGACTTAGTGTGGTGTGATGAATCGACTGGTACGTTGCGGCCATTCATTCCTAAGCCCCTTCAACGCCAGGTCTTTGACAAACTACATACATTAGCACACCCTGGTGTCAAAGCTTCCACCCATCTGGTAACGGAACAGTTTGTCTGAAAAGACATGCACCATGATTGTCAGTCTTGGGCAAGGGCATGCATGGTGTGTAAACAGAACAAAGTTTCCAGGCACACTTCTCCACCCCTTGGCTGTTTTGCCCAACCGCCAGGCCGGTTTCACCATGTTCATGTCGACCTCGTAGGCCCTTTGCCCCCCTCCGAGGGTTTCTGTTACTTAATTACAGCTATTGACAGGATGACTCGGTGGGCCGAGGCTGTGCCTATTCTGAACATTACCTCCGAGACAGTAAGTCGAGCATTCTTAGATTCGTGGATCTCTAGATTTGGCTCACCTGTTTACCTCACCACTGACCAGGGGAGACAATTCGAGTCTTCAGTTTTCTCTGACTTATGTAAAATGTGTAGTATTGTCAAAATTCATACTTCTGGATACCACCCCCAAAGCAATGGGCTTGTCGAGCGATGGCATCGCACCTTAAAGTCTGCCCTGCGTTGCCATGACTCACTATGGACAGAGGCACTGCCCTTCGTGCGACTTTCAAGGAAGACCTCAAGGGTTCCGTAGCCGAGTTTGTGTATGGCCAACCTCTGGTTTTGCCTGGAGAATTAGTCACTCCAACCCCACTTCCACGGCCCTCTGAACTCCCTTCACTTCTCGAGCGGGTGCGCTTGCACTGCAGCAAAATTCAGCCGCCACCTCCGGCTGCTCATACACCTCCGCGCGTACGTACCGCGCACGCTACACTCTTGCGAGTACGTGTTTCTCAGAGATGACTCAGTCAAAGTCCCGCTTCAGTCGCCCTACACAGGTCCTTACAAGGTCGTCAAACGCTCTGAGAATAACATGGATCTCCTCATAAAAGACTCTGTAACCACGGTCTCACTCAACCGAGTGAAACCAGCTTTCATTGAGCCTCAGGTGAACCTCCCTGATTCTGCCCCTATTTCTCCCACTCCTGCTTCGAGCGGCCATCCATCTTCCCACACCATGCATTTGGGTATTGATTCTCCACAGCATGCTTCTCTGCCGAGTACTGCTTCTTCTCCGCATTTGTCTAATTCGAGTGGCCAATCTTTTCGGGGCTTCACTCCTCACAGTCGAACTACCAACCACTCGGATTCTACCATTGTGTTACCATCTTCGTGTGACAGCTCTCTGTCACGCCGTTCAATCCACGCTGGCTCCTCGTTGCCTTCGGTCACGCTCCCTCGTCTGTCAGCTGATCGCCCGAGGTTGTCTCCTGCGCAGTCCAGTGCACCTGCCACCCCCCTCCTAGCAGATGCTTCCCCCTGCCATGGCTTTCCCACACCTCCCTGCCATTGCTCGTACAGGTGCCATTCAAGAATTCACAACACATGTGCACCCTGATGATATACATAAATTATCTGTTGTAGATGGCGATACCGTGTGTGTGGTACTCGTGTGTGACAATACTGAGGGAGGAAGTGCAGAATCTCGTGTGGTGCGCCGCTTTAAATTGAGCAGAAGTGCTGTGTGTGGCAATTTGCGTGCCTTTGTTAGGCCTTCTGGCAAGGTGATTCTCCATCTGCCGAAGTGCTATACCTCCACTCCAGGACGGGACGTCGTCTTCAGCCGCCGGCGTCGCTGACTTCACCGTCGACGTACTAGGTTTCACCCCCTGGTCTCCTACCAGTCGACCACTTCCGCCTGACGCAGAAGAACTGTGCGTTACCTTCCTAACTTCTCACCCCCTCCCCCCATTCACAGGGACGTACTCCATACTGTGCGGGGGGGGGGGGGGGGCTATGTGGCGTAGAGCGCCATAAATATCGATATTTGTTCTGTGCGCAAGTGGGCTATCTTTGAGGAGAGGGCTTTGGGGCAGGATGTTGGACGCTAACTGCAGTTAGCCTCCGGACTTGTGTCTGTGTAGAAGCTAAGTTTGAGTAAATCTGTATCTGAGAGAATTCTAGTTGTTTACCTACAACTATACCATATTCCCTCACAGTTTACAAAGGAGACTGCACACAAAACACTTGTATGACACATCCTAGAATATTGCTCAAGTGTGTGGGAACCCTACCAAACAGCACTAACAGTGGACGTTGAACAGATACAAAGAAGGGCAACATGAAAGGTCATAGGTTTGTTTGACCTGTGGGAGATTTAACAGAGATGCTGAAGCAACTGAAGATAGACATAAACTATCCAAGAAAGTCTACTAACAATGTTCCAAGAGCCGGCTTTAAGTGATGACTTTAGGAATATTTTACACTCCCACAGGGATTGCAATGACACGATTGAAATAATTACAGCACACACAGGACATTTAAGGAATCAATCTTCCTGTGAAACCAAGAACAACTGGTATGGGAAAAGGCACTCATAACTGGTATAATGTGATGCACAGACTGCTGTGCACTTCATAGTGGTTTGCAGAGTATAGATGTAGATGTACAACAGAGCTCAAAAACTGGAAGACAATACACAAATTAAAAAAATAAGAAGCCATCGGGCATAGATGATGTACCAGTCTCTGTTCTGAAGGTGTGAATTGACAGGGTACAAATTCTACTCACATACATAATAAATGGGGCCTTTAATTCACATATTTTTGTGGAGTACTCAAGCACTCATGACTTGTGTCCTTGCTAACGAAAGGTAATGCAGAGAGTATAGAAAACTACATGCTACTTCCAGCACTGTCAGCCTTCCCAAAAATAATTGAATCAATCATGAAAGATAGGCTAATGAGTAGGAGAAGTACAATAGAGGCACAGAGGTCTCTTTTGACAAAGATATCTGTGTTACAGGCATGTTCTTAGACTTGTCCATGAAATACTGCTAATGAAACTAGAGACACTAGGTGCAACAGGAACAGCAAATGAGTAACTCCAGTCTCACCTGGAAAATAGGATGCAAAAGATAAGAGATAGTTCACTCTTCTGTTGATGACAAATTTTTAGTAAATAATTAATCACAAGATACTTAAAAATGTTGGTGTTCCTCATGATAGTACACTGGGTCCAACTCTATTCGTAATGTACAGTACATCAAAGACTTTTCAGGCAATGTAGCACACAGAGAAAAAGTTCTCTTTGTTGATAACAGTGATATTATAATCACTGAGAAAACACAAGAACTCAATGTACAGAAGGAAAATGAAATCATCAAAGATGTTCACAATTGGGCAGTACGTAATAAATATTGAACAAAAAGAAAACAAACAGCATACACTTCAGTATAAAGTGAGGAAACAACTCTGTCATATTAAGCATACACAACTGTTGTGGCACTGTCTGATCTCAGTATGGAAAACAAGTAGCTAGCACAACATTACTGTAATCTGCTGTGGCACCACTGCCCAGAGGCCACTGGTCATCATGAGTGGCCTCTGGCAGGATTATATCGGGATATGGCATTCTGAATCTGTTGTGAAGTGGACAGTGAATGTGCTACTGGTGTGGCTCAGGTTCTAATACTGTGTCTTCCGTTTGCCATTGGTAGAACACCGATATAGCGTGAACTGGACTTTGCTTTGGCATATAGATTTAGGTTAGCTTGTACTGTTTCTGAGGAGTGTATATATCTCTCGCTGTAAAAAAAGTAATCCCCTCTAGCTCATGCGTAACTTACCTTAACAAAATTGGTGACAATCAGGCCTGTTGACACATGCAAATCAGACTTTGAACATTGTTGTGATTTGCCTAGTGTGTGGAATTTTCAACCATGGTGGAACTATAACTACTACTAATGCAAACTGTACAGGGTTATGAGGAACTTATGACTGCTATATTACAGGCAGTGTCAGCATTAGCGAACATGGCAGGTACGCCTCCTGCACCACCTATGTTTAAAGCTTTTCCACCATTTAATGAACAATCTGACCTCAGATGGTCCAACTCCCCACTTAGTCTGCCCATACCATTTCCAGTGTTTTATTTATGTACATGTGCCTCTGTTAGTCAGGTCTGGGCTTATCAAGGACTCATCATCTGTGATACGCGTCATCAGCAGGCAGTTGACCACAGCTAGGTGTGATAGTTTGAACAGTTTTAGTATGAAACAGCTTGTTTCTAACTCAATCAACTTGTTATTGTCCATGCATTTCTTCCATAAATTAGCGACAGTGTTCCTCTTGACGAACGAATAAGTGTTGATACTAACCTACTATCCGACTCAACTCTGTGGACTCTATGGCTCATCAACCTGCCAACAACGGACATGCAGTTCACCATAAGCTGGACCACTCGATCAATGACTCCTGCTTGCAGATTGTCTGTTCTTGGTAATGTCATCAACACACAATGCTCAAACGCCCTGCGCTAAGCCCAGCAAATGATGCGCTTCCCACCACCCGAACCATGCCTAACTTCCACAACAGCCGACGTAGGCAGTGCCACATGGCACTCGCCACTGGCACCACACCATTCTACACCACAAACACCTTCAGCGCAAGCACCTGCCACATTGGAAGATATGACTGGAGCTGAGCCTTTGGTCTACTGGTTTCATCGCCAGTTTGGACAAGCCACATGAAAGTGCCACATACCCTATGGATATCACACAAACATCAACCATGGGTTGAATCAGATAGTCTGGTCCATGCTAATGACCAAACCCATCTACACCTCTCCAGTATCACTCAAATACAGGACACTCAACCAATGCCGCCATGCAGACATCTTTTCGTCCTTGAACCCACCATCCAAATGTACTCTCCAGTGGATACAGAGTCAGACGTTAGCTCACTCCAGTTGGTAGCATGCCAGCATTTCAACCGATGTTGACCTTATGCTAAAAATACCAAGATACAGGTATAGAGCATGATGTCAATCACTGTTCACCTCACAGCAAATGTTACATATCAGTGGGACTTCTACATAACTGACATCACAGAGCCAGTCCTGGGAATCAACTTCCTAAGCACCAATCAGCTTTTACCAGATGTAGTGTGAGCCTCGGTCACACAGTATATAACAGAATATCGTGCAGTGTCATCGCTCCCCACCTATGACCTGATGTAACGTGACCTGACCACCTTAACATTACATCTTTGACAATGCCTGTGTGAAGATGCTCTGCAAATGTGTTCACACAGTAAACAATATTCCTACAACACATTCACAAATTCCCGAATGTCAGTCGCAATCACAAAACCTACAGTTAGAATATGTCTCGCAAACCATATCAAAACCACCATTACAGCACTCACATCAGCACACGACTACCTGTGGTCATTATCCTGACAACAGCTGGTTGCACCAAATGGGCTGCCAACCAGCTCCACTCACAACATAGGTGCCACCCTACCAGCATCAACACAGCCACCACGGACAACTATCATGCCCATATTAGTACAAGGCAATGTATGATGTTGACAAACAATGCTAGCCCATACCTCCACTTCTTGCTCCGTAGCACTCATCTACGTGGCTGAATATGGTACAATGCACTGTATCAATATGACAGAAGGTCCACCCAACCATCACAAACCACACCACCTCTGTCCAATGCATCTGCAGATTGCAAAGAACACTATTGACAAACTGCTCCAAGCAGTGATCTTGTGACAATTGGACAGTCTGTGGGGCTCTAGGATCAAACTTTTCCAAAAAAGGTTGTTACGATGAGGGACACTGATGATTACAGGGGTCTTAGTTCCAGAACAATTCATGGAAGTTACTGGATTCCTAACATACAACATTTTACTCACACACACGCAGGTGCCACAGTGTTCACTGTCATCAGCTATAAACGTGCACCCCAGCAGATTCCAATGCACCCAGCCAACATTGTGAATACCACCATTATTCGACAATGACACAAGTTTCCCCCAAGTGAAATTCCCTGATTTCCAGACAAATTTTAGCATTTTTCATAACAAATTTTGAGATCTCAAGGGTAAGTAAAGACATAAGTTGACAAAAAATGTAAGAACTTCTTTATTTTGAAACGTGTGAGCAAAACTCTTAAGTACTAACATCAAATCTTTTGTAATTAACTGTTTTTAGTTGGAGAAAGCAAGACAAATGTTATACATATTTCATTAAGACTGACATCATTTTATTTCAATAAAGCAAAACACGTTTGGTGACAAAAATAGGCATTTTTTTTTGAGTCGCAAGACAGATTTAAAATGCATTCACTGCCTTCATAAATAACCTCAGAAAAAATTAGGCCTCTTGAAATAAATGTATAAGGTGGAGAAAAGTTATGTAAACCAGCACTATAGGTAACAACCAATAAAACGTTGGTTCTACTATGTTCGCTACTGTCAGTAGTTAGCCACGGTGTTATGTCTTTTATTATAGAGGTATTGTGTGATTTTTCTTTCAAGAAATACACGAGTACATAGCGTACAAACTGCCAGCGACTGCCATAATTTTCTTCTTCTTATCGTCCATACTTTCTAATATATCAGCTACTTTTGAATTACCCAAATGCACTGGAATAGATAGTCTATGAAATGCCACACACTACAATGTACACTACTGGCCATTAAAACTGCTACACCATAAAGATGACGTGCTACAGACGCAAAATATAACCAACAGGAAGAAGATGATGCGATATGCAAATGATTAGCTTTTCAGAGCATTCACACAAGGTTGGCGCCGGTGGCGACACCTACAACGTGCTGACATGAGGAAAGTTTCCAACCGATTTCTCATACACAAACAGCAGTTGACCGGTATTGCCTAGTGAAACATTCTTGTGATGCCTCGTGTAAGTAGTAGAAATACGTACCATCACGTTTCCAACTTTGATAAAGGTCGGATTGTAGCCTACTTTGATTGTGGTTTATCGTATCGCAACATTGCTGCTCGCGTTGGTCGAGATCCAATGACTGTTAGCAGAATACGGAATCGGTGGGTTCCGGAGGGTAATACGGAACGCTGTGCTGGATTCCAACGGCCTCGTATCACTAGCAGTCGAGATGACAGGCATCTTATCCGCATGGCTCTAACGGATCGTTCAGCCACGTCTTGATCCCTGAGTCAACAGATGGGGACGTTTGCAAGACAACAAGCATCTGCACGAACAGTTCGACGACGTTTGCAGCAGCATGGACTATCAGCTTGGAGACCATGGCTGCGGTTACCCTTGACACTGCATCAAAGACAGGAGCGGCTGCTATGGCATACTCAACGGCGAACCTGGGTGCACGAATGGCAAAACATTTTTTTCGGATGAATCCAGGTTCTGTTTACAGCATCATGATGGTCGCATTCATATTTGGCGACATCGCGGTGAACGCACATTGGAAGCGTGTATTCGTCATCACCATACTGGCATATCACCCAGCGTGATAGTATGGAGTACCATTGGTTACACATCTCGGTCACCTCTTGTTCGCATTGATGGCACTTTGAACAGTGGACGTTAATTTCAGATGTGTTACAACCCATAGCCCTTCTCTTCATTCGGTCCCTCCGAAACCCTACATTTCAGCAGGCTAATGCACGACCGCATGTTGCAGGTCCTGTACGGGCCTTTCTGGCTACAGAAAACATACGACTGCTGCCCTGGCCAGCACATTCTCCAGATCTCTCACCAATTGAAAATGTCTGGTCAATGGTGGCCGAGCAACTGGCTCATCACAATATGCCAGTCACTACTCTTGATGAACTGTGGTATCGTGTTGAAGCTGCATGGGCAGCTGTACCTGTACACGCCATCAAAGCTCTGTTTTGACTCAATGCCCAGGCGTATCAAGGCCGTTATTACGGCCAGAGGTGGTTGTTCTGGGTACTGATTTCTCAGGATCTATGCACGCAAATTGCGTGAAAATGTAATCACATGTCAGTTCTAGTACAATATATTTGTCCAATGAATACCCAGTATCATCTGCATTTCTTCTTGGTGTAACAATTTTAATGGCCAGTAGTGTACTTGTAGTGTGACAGTTGCAATTCCTGAGATCCATCGCCAGTGGCATCTGGCCTGCTGAGGAACACCACAGTCCTGGGTCCATGGCCATGAAAATCCCTGAATTATGCCACGCACAGACAGACCTGGCCTGTGGGCAGATTGGTGAGACCAGATCTGACAGGTAGGGCCTGCACATTAGTGGGAAACTATGGGCTTCAGATCGACAATAATGGCCTGTGGTTTTGGCCTGTCATCGAAGTCCACTCGTTTGGCAAGCTATTCACATGTCACAGACACTATGTTGATGAAATGAGACCACAGTGATCACCCACGCAACAGATAACTTGCGCAAATACTCTGACAATCGATGAGGATAGGTAGCAACTCACCGTAAAGATGAACACTGAGCCACAGACAGGCGCATAGAAAAGAATCACACTCACACAACTAAATGTGTGCAAAAATGCACACATGATCGTTGTCTCTGACAGCTGTGTCAACAAGCTCTGAGAATCGGATCCAAACAAATGACTCCCCACACCTCCCTGCCTCTCATCAGCAGCTGTGAGGCTAGCAGCAAGTAGTGGACAGCACTGACTGCAAGCTGAGGGCAGGGGTGGGAAGGGGAGAAGCAGTAAGAATGAGAGAGTAGGGAAGCAGCACACGTACTCAGCTGCACCCAGCCAGCAATGAAGCATGACATCTCAGCAAACAATTTCATGCTGCTGAGACGAAAAACAGGTTTTTCCAAATTTTTCTGATGTACTTTAAATTCTCTGACTTCCGAACTTGTGGAAACCCTGATAGTATCCCATTTGGGCTTTTTGAGTACCTGTATATGCCATACTCTTTAAAGAATGTGACCCAGACATGGCAGCAGTTCATTGACAGACTCTTCTTCCGCCTCCCCACTGCTACACATGATTAGACGATATTTTGATCTACTCCAGTTACCTCGAAGATCACTCGGTTCATTTACAGAGGGTCTTAGTTGCCCTCTGCAAATGAAGGGTTATCATTAATAAGGCTAATTCTCAAGTTAAGTAACCTTAGGTCAAGTTCCTGGGCCACATCCTGAACACCGATGGCATCCACCCCTGGGCAGTGTGTGTATGTATGGTCCAGAGCCTGCTTCTGCAGGTGACACGTTTCCTTGGCAGACTGAACTTTTACAGCTAAAACTTACCACAAGTGGCTGCTTCACAGTCGCTGCTAATAGATGTGCCAGCTGGAAAGGGCAAACTTGGCAATAAAAAGAACGAATGGGATGGCCAGCTTGAAAGAAGCATTCCAGACCTAAAAAAATTGCTAGTTAACACGGTCCCCTAGCCCATTCCAACTAAAACACGCAACTCACCCCTACAACAGATGACAGTAATACCATGATGGATGATGTACTGTCAACAACATTCAGCAGCCACTTGCATTCTTCTCCAAGAAGCTCGTGCCTCCACAGCCCAAGTGGTCTGCTTCGATTGTGATCTGCTTGTGATCTACAGTGCGATCAAACATTTTCAAGATGACAACATAACAGTTTACCCAGACCATAAGCCCCTTGTGAATACAATTAAGAACTTGCCACATGACATCAGCCTACACCATTTCTGCCACCTCACTTTACAGTAAGCTACTGAAATCCTCCACATTCAAGGGGCAGACAACATAATTGCAGATTACCTCTTACAGACTGGTGCAATTTCGTTGCAATACAACTATGAACTCATGGCCACAGAGTAAAGCAATGACCATTCCGTCAACAAACTCGTGGCATATTGTATGATGAATCTTCAAAATGAACGCTGAACCTTATGCAATATTGTGCTAACACTGCTATGAGATGTGTCCCAAGATAGTGCCCCTAGTATGCAACGGGAAGTGCTCAACAGGCTACACAACTTGAGCCACCCAGGAATTAGAAAAATGACACACCTGGTGACAGACAGGTTCGTGTGGCATGGAGTTCATCAAGACTGCGGGTGCTGGGCACAGGGCTGCCTAGCCTGTGACAAAGCAAAACTGGTTGACAGGCCCAGCAACAGGCCAGACACTTTACGATACCCAAAGCATGTTTCAAACGCATACATACTGACTCTGTAGGACCTCTTCCTCAATCAGAAGGCTTCTGGTACCACTTTCAATCATTGACAGAATATCAAGATGGGTTGAGGCACTACCCAGATGCGATATTACAGTGGAAATGACGGCACACACATTTATAAATGTGGGTCCTGCACTTTTGAATCCCACTACAGATAACCAAGGACGAGGGCTGGCTGTTCAAGTTGCATCTGTTCACAGCCCTGTGCAGTATCAATCACAATCACATCATATCTAACCCCCCTCCCCCCAAGCAACAGGCTGGTCGAGAGGTAGCACAGGACTATGAAGGCAGCTCTGACATGCCACAGTGGCTCCTGGACCACCAAGTCAAGTGGGTGTTCCTCAGCATTTGGTCAGCATACAAAGTGACATCCAGGCATCGCTTGCCAAGATCCTGTATGGCAAAACCCTAATGACTGCCTGCAGGCTTTGCACAGCCTATGCTCGACACAGCACACACAGATGTGCAGGCATTGGTGGACCGAGTTTGCACACATATAGAAAATATTTAATTGCTGCCATCATCACCATGCACAACCAAAAGTCTTCATTCACGAGGTCTCTCACCACTTGGAGTGCATAACGATACATGACAAATCCATATGTTCAGCCCTCCAACCACCATACAAAGGGTTTCACAAAGTGCTGTCCTGGGGTAAACAAAACGTTCAGTTTACTAGTGTGTAGCACAACAGTGTTGCTCGTGAGGCTCAAACCTGCGAGGGTTCGGCAGGACAACCACACTACACCCCTTACAAACATCAGACCACACAATTCCAACACAGGCGAACAGATTAAGCCAATGCCTGCAACTTCACCCCCTGTACCAGCTCCACTTAGCGAGCTACTCACAGAGCTAACATTGCTGTCACCAGCACTGCGTGCCACTTCCAAACTGTGTTACACCCGTGTCAGATGGTCACCTCAACACCTGACGCAATATCACCTGTACGCCATTCGCCAACACGCATGTCCCCTCCGTGATAGATATGAATACCTATGCACACTGGAGGCCTCAAATGAGCTTACCATCATCATACAGCATCCATCCAACACATGCCTAAATGAGAAATGGTCTGACCGTGTCTTGTTCATGCACCAGCCATGGCAGCCAGTCCCAGCACTCGCTGCTGAAGCAACCCACAGTGCTCCGCAGTCCCCCTGAGGAGCTTTGTGGGAACACTGGCAGTAAAATGCATACTCTTCTCTGTTCCCTCTATCAATCCTTTTTCACTGACGCAGGTCCCAAGCTGATGAACAGTATTCAAGTATCAGTTGGATAAAGGCTCTTTTGTGAGCTATATCCTTTACAAGTGGACCTCCCACATATTTAATGGATGAGACTGCTTACAGAGCCTGTCCAGCAATCATGTAAGCACGTAATAATGTCCTATCCATCTACTTAGGTATAATACGTTACATTTGTTTATGTTGATGGTGAACATACAAAACAAAACTAGCATAGTGAAGACAATAGTGAAAGGTGATAAAATGCTGTACACAGTGCACTTTATGCTGGGCTACAGTTGGTAGTGCTGCAAAATAAAGTTAATATCAGTCCAAAGTCATATACGGTCTTGAACCTTTTGCCAATTCTGCAACTCCCATCAGTTACTGCACCAAGGGTCTTTTCAGAGTGGGTGATCAGCACATTTCTTAGACTTTACCAACAACATGTTCATTATCACTTACCAGTGGAAAAATGCTCCTATCAGAGCACAATAAAGGCGAATATGCTCTTGTTTAAAACACCCTGACTGAAAAATGGGGTACCAGCTGCCTTCAACACCTTTAAAAATTTTAGCAGGCAAACATATTCACACTCTCTTATTCACATGCAACACCTCTCACCCCCCAGGAGCTCCCGTAATTGTAATTCACTCACATTCACTAGTCCACTACTGTAAATAGCTCATACCCGTCCACTTCCATCTGCCCATTCTCACCCACTCATTCAGATAAACTCATTGTCATTGTCTCCCCCTAACTGCCAATGTCTCCTGTCTCACAGCCACAGTCCCCTTCATTCTATCCTACTACTACTACTACTACTACTACTACTACTGTCTCATCTCATTGTTACTGTCTTCCTAATGCTCTCTCTTTGGTTGCAGTCACAGTGGCTCCAATATTGGTGGATTCTGCCAATGACCAACATCAGCCAGAGACGGCCGAACTTTTCAAATCAGTACACCACTACGTGCACAATCACACTATAGTCGATCTTATCTCCTGAACGTACAGACTTCAGACGGTAATCAGTGAAATTCAAATCGCTTTGTTTTCTTCGGCCTAATCAACTGACGTTTTCGCACACAAAATATGGAGCGTGAGAAACTGATATGTTTAATCCAAGAAAGAATTATAATTTGGATGTAGTTTGGAATTTATGGGCTGAAAAAGTACATTTATTCGAAATCTTCATTAGAAATTTTAGGCTTAGATTATAACCTCAAAAAAATAATTTCTTCAAGTGACAAGGGTGGCATATCTCATATGCTTATAGCTACTGTACTGGACCTTTTTCGTGGTAGGTTGTCTACAAATTATTATTAGTGCTTACTGGTGTTTTATGCCAGTACAGTAGTGATTCCATTAATAAGTAGTAGTTTCAGATGTGGGATGCTATGATTTCCACTTTTAATGCTTTAGGTTTTCAGAGTATCATACGCTACACTTTATCTCTGTCTTTCACCCACGTTCTAAATGACTGTTACTGAAGGTTAATTGACGTACGTCTCCATAACTTTAAATAAATACTGTGAAACTGTGTGTTTATAACTTGCTTTTCAAGGTTGGCATGAATTATCTCGAGTATGTAACAGAACGTTTCTATCGTCATCTCATATATTCGTAAAATTTATCCGGTTATTCCGATAAGGAGAGAGTGTTTAGTACTTGCCACATTCTTTACAAGACAGAAAGCTCATTCATGCACATTCGGCATCTCTCTAATAGTACAAGCTTCTATGGTGCACTCATATCCAAGCACAGACATCCTTTACAAGAGAAGAAAGCTCATTCACGTGCATTCAGCATCTCTCTAATAGCAGGAGTCTCTATGCTGCACTCATATCCAAGCACAGAGGCCTCGTGGTATCCACCCCACCCCAAGAGGCTGAAAGCTAGCCTATTTCATACGTAGAATAGATTCTAACTTAACCAAACCTCCTTTGACCCTGCCAAAAACTGATGGAGATTGGACGCATTATGACCACAGTATCGGTCGACCTCTGGTTAACAGTGTCTTTGTTGGTGCCACTGTAAATGCAGCCTTACTGTTACTATCTCACCCATTCCTTCCTACTGCTGCTGTCACTTCTCATTGTCACTATCTCTCTGTTCCTTGATGTCACTGACATAGACTCTGCCTCTCATTATCACTGCCTGTAACTCACTTCCACTTTTCCCTTCTCTTCAGTCATGTCTCAATGGCACTGCCTCATTCACTCTTTTCCAAGCACTGTTAATGTCATGTTCCACTGAAACTGTGTCCCTCTCTCGCACACCACCACTGTCTCCTTCATTCTCTCTATACCACAACTAGTGTCTACTATGTTCCAGTATTTATTACTTTGCTGTCTCTTTTTCCACTGCCACTGTCTCCTCCTCTCTCAGCATTAAAAAGTGGATGTTTACACGCCAAAATTTTTAAAGGTTCTTAGGAAGATAGAAAGATACAGCAGATACCTCACTTTACAGTCAGTCAGTTCTTAGTCGGCAACAACATTAATACAAAGCATTTCATTTTACGTGCACAAAAATTTTCAGTGTGCTTCTGTACCACAACAAGAGGTTCTTATAACACTTCTGATGGTAATGGTGACACTTTAAGTATATCTCTGAAATGGATATCTTGAACAACATTGAACATTTTATTGATACCTTTATCCATTTCAGAGATATACTTAAAGTGTCTCCATTACCATCAGAAGTGTTATAAGAACCTCTTGTTGTGGTACAGAAGCACACTGAAAATTTTTGTGCACGTAAAATGAAATGTTTTGTATTAATGTTGTTGCCGACTAAGAACTGACTGACTGTAAAGTGAGGTATCTGCTGTATCGTTCTATCTTCCTCAGAACCTTTAAAAATTTTGGCGTGTAAACATCCACTTTTTAATGCTGAGAGAGGAGACAGTGGCAGTGGAAAAAGAGACAGCAAAGTAATAAATACTGGAACATAGTAGACACTAGTTGTGGTATAGAGAGAATGAAGGAGACAGTGGTGGTGTGCGAGAGAGGGACACAGATTCAGTGGAACATGACATTAACAGTGCTTGGAAAAGAGTGAATGAGGCAGTGCCATTGAGACATGACTGAAGAGAAGGGAAAAGTGGAAGTGAGTTACAGGCAGTGATAATGAGAGGCAGAGTCTATGTCAGTGACATCAAGGAACAGAGAGATAGTGACAATGAGAAGTGACAGCAGCAGTAGGAAGGAATGGGTGAGATAGTAACAGTAAGGCTGCATTTACAGTGGCACCAACAAAGACACTGTTAACCAGAGGTCGACCGATACTGTGGTCATAATGCGTCCAATCTCCATCAGTTTTTGGCAGGGTCAAAGGAGGTTTGGTTAAGTAAGAATCTATTCTACGTATGAAATAGGCTAGCTTTCAGCCTCTTGGGGTGGGGTGGATACCACGAGGCCTCTGTGCTTGGATATGAGTGCAGCATAGAGACTCCTGCTATTAGAGAGATGCTGAATGCACGTGAATGAGCTTTCTTCTCTTGTAAAGGATGTCTGTGCTTGGATATGAGTGCACCATAGAAGCTTGTACTATTAGAGAGACGCCAAATGTGCATGAATGAGCTTTCTGTCTTGTAAAGAATGTGGCAAGTACTAAACACTCTCTCCTTATCGGAATAACCGGATAAATTTTACGAATATATGAGATGACGATAGAAACGTTCTGTTACATACTCGAGATAATTCATGCCAACCTTGAAAAGCAAGTTATAAACACACAGTTTCACAGTATTTATTTAAAGTTATGGAGACATACGTCAATTAACCTTCAGTAACAGTCATTTAGAACGTGGGTGAAAGACAGAGATAAAGTGTAGCGTATGATACTCTGAAAACCTAAAGCATTAAAAGTGGAAATCATAGCATCCCACATCTGAAACTACTACTTATTAATGGAATCACTACTGTACTGGCATAAAACACCAGTAAGCACTAATAATAATTTGTAGACAACCTACCACGAAAAAGGTCCAGTACAGTAGCTATAAGCATATGAGATATGCCACCCTTGTCACTTTGTATATGGTTTGATTCACTCTCTTCTTTCTCTGCTGTATGTCCTGACTTTAAATCGTCTTTTAAATTATTTATCTTTCTCTTCTAATTTTCTGCCAGCTTATTTTATAAGAGTGTGTGTGTGTGTTAGGGCTTATGGGCGCTCAACATCGAGGTCATCAGCGCCCTGACACACATTAAAAGGAACGAACGTGGACAGACCTAATAAAACTGAAAAACACACTCAAAGAAATCAGAAAAAGAAGGAAAATACTACATAAGAAAGTAAAACCGAAGGAAAGGGAAAACATAGCAACAAGAATGCCACAGGAAATTGTCATTGGCTGGCCACTTACATAAAATATGGGCGAGCTTGTCACACAGTGAACAAGTTAAAATCCTCTCCCTAAAATCTTTGTAAAAACATTTGACATGGCACAGAACTTTAAAACTTTAACCACATTGGTCCGAGTGCTGCCTGAAAGAGATGGCAGGTCCGCCGGCAAGTCAGCCGCGGCCCGCTGGTCAGGAAATAAAACACAATCCAATAAACTTTGCGCACAGTGACCTGGACGCCGCAAGCACCACACATTGGAGGGTCCTCTCGCCGGAGCAGGAAGTCATGCGTCATAGGGCTGTGGCCTATTCGAAGCCGCGTGAGGAGAACCTCGTCCCGTCTATGGGGCTGAAAGGAAGTACACCACACACACGTTGTGGGCTTGACTATACGGAGCTTATTGTCAGTCACTTCCAGCCACTCATCCTCCCACCGACGCATGACTCGTGAGCTCAACAGCGAGGTGAGTGCATGCAAGGGGATAGCACACTGAGATACTTGTGGATCGAGACACACCTCCTTGGCTGCGAGATCTGCCCTTTCATTCCCAGCAATGCCGACATGCCCCGGAACCCAGCAGAAAGCTACAACCTTCCCCAGTCGCTGTAGTCGGAGGAGGGCATCCTGGATAGTCTGGACTATTTTGTCTGCCGGATACAAATGTTGCAATGAGTGAAGGGCACTGAGTGAATCGGAACAGACAAGAAATTTAGGAGAGGAAGAAAGTCTCATCTGCTCCAGTGCCCGCACGATCGCAGACAATTCTGCATCAAAGACAGTAAAAGTCTGAGGCAGTCGGACCTTGAGCACACGATCCGGAGAAACAACTGAGCAACTCACGGAATCCCCTTGTTTCGACCCATCCGTAAAAACAGCTACATAGTCGTGGTGCTCAGATAAAATGACAGAAAATGCTGCATTAAAAACGCTGGCAGGAGTGCAATCTCTCTTGTACTGCAATAAATCTAAAATTACCGGGGCCTCTTCAGTAACCAGGGTGGCAGGCGGTTAAAACCCAGGATTTGGGGTTGTACAGACTCCGCACCGAGGGACTCAAGCACACGGATCCCAAACGGCAACGTAGCCCGGGGGCGGCGGGAAAAAAGGCGGTCCAAAGGTGGATGGGCAACAAGACAGTGAGCAGGGCAGCTGGGAGCAGCAAGAAACTTACAAACCTGGCACACCAGCAGGAGCTGCCGCCGGATGGTAAGTGGCGGTTCGCCAGCCTCAGCACAGAGGCTGGGTACGGGACTGGTCCGGTAAGCACCCGTGGCCAGTCGAATCCCAGCATGGTGAACAGCGTCAAGGATCCGCAAATAAGACGGCCTCGCTGACCCATATACTGTGCACCCATAGTCCAGCCGTGAGCGCACAAAAGCTCGATAAAACTGAAGGAGACGCACCCTGTCCGCTCCCCGAGACCTGTGGCTGAGGCACTTGAGGATGTTCAGTGCCTTCAGCGTTCTGGCTTTCAAGTCACGTAGGTGTGGCAACCGTGACAACCTGGAGTCAAAAATTAGGCCCAGAAACCGCACTGTGTCACTAAAATGTAGGACAGTATCCCCCATATGCAAGGCAGGCAACGTAAAAAGACGACGAGAACAATTAAAATGAACACAAACACACTTATCGGCAGAAAACCAAAAACCCGTCTTTGCAGCCCACTCTTCTAACCGCCGCCCTGTTAGCTGCAATTGACGGCTCGCGGATGCAACACTAGAGGAGGAACAGAAAACAGCAAAGTCGTCCACAAACAAGGAGCACTGTACTGGACTCCTCACTGTAGACGTGATACTGTTTATGGCTATGGCAAAGAGGGTAATGCTTAAACCACTGCCCTGGCAGGCACCGTTCTCTTGCTCAAAGCGATCAGACAGTGTGTTACCAATGCGGGTCCGAAAAAACCGCTGAGACAGGAAAGACCGAATGAAAATGGGGAGGCGGCCACGAAAGCCCCATTGATGCAGTTGTGCAAGAATACAGTGTCTCCAAGTAGTATCATATGCCTTACTGATATCAAAGAAGATACCGATACAGTGATGCTGACGGAGGAAAGCCTGCTGAATAGCCGCCTCGAGGAGGGTCAGGTTGTCGACTGTGGACCGAAATTTTCGGAATCCACACTGAAAGCGGCTAAGGAGCTGTCTGGTCTCTAGCAGCCAGACCAGACGACGGTTAACCATCCGTTCCAGGGTCTTTCCGACACAGCTTGTCAAGGCGATACTACGATAACTACTGGGACATGTGCGGTCCTTTCCTGGTTTGAGGAGAGGGATGAGAGTTGCCTCCCTCCACGAGGTGGGGAACACTCCTGTCTGCCATATGAGATTAAAACATTCGAGGAGGATTTCCTTTGACTCCGCTGGCAGATGTCTAAGCATGGAGTACCGGATGCGGTCGTAACCTGGTGCAGTGTCAGAAGTCTCAGTAAGAGCCGAGTCAAGTTCCCACATGGAGAAAGGGGAGTTGTAGGCCTCAGAACTGTTCGACCGAAAGTCCAAGTTCGCTCTTTCGACAGTCGCACGGTAGCGACTAAATGCTGAATCCTGGGTTGCAGTGGCAGTACTTTGTGCAAAATGCTCTGCCAGTGACTGAGCGATGGCTCTGGGTGTCGTTTGGAGGCATCCCTGGTTCAGGACTGCAGCTATTGGTAAACGGCTGCGTTTACCGGAAATCCTCCGGATGGCTTCCCATACTTTTGTGGAGCCAAGTGGAACGGTTGATGGAGTCCAGGAACTCCTGCCATGACCTTTTCTTGCTCTCTTTAATGACACGGCGTGCCCTGGCTCTCGCGATACGAAAGGCGGTAAGATTGACCGCTGTTGGGCGGCATTTAAATTGGCGAAGAGCCGCACGCCTGTCCCGGATGGCTGAACGGCACTCTTCTGTCCACCAAGGCACAAGGCGCCGCTTAAGAGTGCCAGAAGACTGTGGCATGGACAGGTCAGCAGCATGATGGATCACAAGCGTGATGTGATCCACCCATTCCTGTACGCTGTTGTGGCGGTCAAAGACAGCCAACCGAGTGAACAGTGGCCAGTGAGCTCTGCCAATCATCCACGATGGTGGCCGCTGCTCCAGCAATACACCATCCAGGAGATGAATGCGGATGGGGAAGTGATCGCTGAAATGTAGGTCGTCAATGACCTCCCAGTGAACGGAGTCAGTGAGGGTTGGAGAGCAGAAAGATAGGTCAATGGCTGAGAATGAACCTGTAGCACTAGAGAAATGAGTTGGAGTACCTGTGTTGAGGATGCACAACACTTGAGATGTTAGGAGGCTCTCCAAAATTCGACCTCAAGCGCAAAGAGAAGTGGAGCCCCACAGGACATGATGGGCATTGAAGTCTCCCAGGAGGAGAAACGGGCGGGGGAGTTGGTCGATAAGATCTGTGAGAGCCTCTAAGTTCACTGCAACCAGAGGGGGTAAATAAAGGGAGCAAACAGTAAGCCTCCGACGGGAATAAATTTCAACTGCAACTGCTTGCAGGTCAGCATCCAGGGGGAGAGCAGAGGAGTGGCGGTCATTATTGACAAACACGGCGACTCCGCCTTTGGCCCTTTCTCCAGTCAGGTCATCTCGGCGATATAACGTATAGCCCCTTAGTACAGGAGCATCAGATGGTTTGAAATGCGTTTCCTGTAAACACAAGCACAGGGGGCGTTGCCGTGCTAGGAGGTTCAGTTCCTCCACATGTGCCCGGAATCCATTCATGTTCCACTGTATAATGGGAGCCATCTATCAGGGTGGAAGTACCTTCATTCTCACTTTCTGTCGGGGAGGAGAGCCCACAACAGGTGGAGGCTCAGTTTTGGGGCGAGATGATTGCCCCAGTCTGACATCAACCTCCATCGCCTCAGAAGAGGACTCGAGAGAGACGTCAGAGAGAATGACATCCACATCAGCAGACTGTATAACTTCAGTCTCCTGTAGTGGGCGAGTCTTCACCTTTGTCTTTGTCTTCGATTTTTTGGCCTGAGGTGGCATTGGAGCCAAAACCTCAGAAGCAGTAGGGGGGGGGTAGCAGCGCTGGGCAGTGCACAAGACTGCAAGACTGGACCCGGGAAGGGGCAGGAAGTTCCATGATGTCAGCTACCACAGCCTGGTCAGAAGGTCGGGGGGGAGCAGCAGGCTGCACAGGAACAGCAGCAGCACACGTACATTGACAAACGCAGGTGCTAGTGCTGACAGTAGCAACCTCCGTTTGTGTAGCGGCATCGGTTTTCAAGACTGGCTGTTTGAGAATGGAAGAAAAGGAAGCAGCGAACGTGGGCGGCTGCATGGAGTTGTAAATTTTCTTCGCCTCACCATACGGGATGCGTTTTGTAGTCTTAAGTTCCTCGATCTTCCGTTCCTCAAGGAAAACTCTGCATTCCCTACTCCACACAGGGTGATCCCCAGAGCAGTTGACACACTTGGGAGGAGAGGAGCAACCAACTCCCTCATGGGCAGCTTTACCACAATTTCCGCAAGTGGCTTCCCCTCTACAGCCGAAAGTAGTGTGTCCAAAGTATTGGCATTTAAAACACCGCATGGGGTTGGGGTAATAAGGCCATACACTGAGACGTAGGAAACCTGCGTTCACATGCTCTGGGAATTTGGTGCTGTTAAATGTAAGGATAAATGAGTCAGTCTTTATGAGAGTACCATCCACCCGTTTCATAACGTGTTGCACATCGACAATTCCTTCCCGGGACCATTCAGCCTTCAGTTCGTCTTGGGGAATGTCAACGAGATCTCTGCAAGTCACAACACCCTTGCTGTAGTTCAAGGTGTTGTGAAATTCAGTCTCTATCGCAAACTCCCCAAGAAATTGTGCCTTCTGAAGGTTCTGGACTTGCTGGAAGCTAGATGTTTCAACCAACAAGGTGCCATTTCGCAAGCGCTTTACAGATTTTAATGTGCCAGCAATACCTTCTAAGCCTTTCTGGATACAAAATGGTGAAACTTTTAAGAAACTCCCATCTTTTCTTTTAATTATAAGAAACACATTCTGCAAAACAGCATGCGTTCTGTTACTACTACCTGAATCAGGAGGACTGGCTACACCTTTCCGCTGGGAGGAGAAGAAGAAAGTTCGAGGGTTCTATCTCGGTCCCACGAGCAGCTAGGGAACTAGGAGTCCACCTAGACAGAGCCCCACGTGCCTAGGTAAGCCTTATACAACTGAGGTGCGGCAGGTTCCCCAGAGGTTGCCCGCTAACGACTGTTCCACCTCAATGGCCACGCATCTCATCAGCGCGCAGCACACCTTGAGATTGAGGGTTTTTTTATAGAGGTTTATTCCATCCTCGCGATCCGGGCGGTCAAGTTAAGATCCCCATTCCATGAGACACACAACGTTCCACCGCCGCGCCGTACGGTGGTCGCTGAAGTATGCTCAGAGCTTACGGTGACAGGGGACTGGCGGCACTTACCAGTCCCCAGCTCAGGAACCCCGGGGTCGCCAAGCCCGTACCCAGCAAATGAATGCTGAGCCCCTGGGGGCTTATTTTATAAGATGCACAGAACCTTTGCCTTTATTGCTTAGAGTCCACCACATCACAATTTTTCTCACATAGATTGTACTCTACAAAAGCAACAGCATTTGGTATTCTTTGTACTCTACAAAAGCAACAGCATTTGGTATTCTTTCGTTGACACACATCACCACCTTTAAAATCATCTTAATGAACAGTCTTCAGGAATGTGGGTTGTTACATAAAATAAATTAACAAGAAGAATTGGCCCCTGCAGAAGACAACTTCTGTAAAGAAAACTACACACAAAACAGTGACTAGGGCTCATTTACTTATATAAATAATTATTTCTGAATTGGAGGTTTCCAAGTTTTAGGGTTTGTACCCAAATTGTCATTCCATTTGACTAACCCAAGCAGCAATGCAAAATCTATATGTATCATTTTTACTCCTTATTTTGTGATTGTGAATTACACATTACAACCTATTTTCACCCTTGTTATACTTTTAGAGAATAAGCATATTGGCATTAACATGTGATAAACTTCAGTTGATGTTTAGTTACCAATTTTGCAAAATATCCTTAATGCAATTCTTTTTAGAATAAATACTTCTTTGACCTTAATTGCACTGTCCCAGAAGACCACGCCTTAAATCTTTCCATTCTGGGCTGCACTATCATGTGTTTGGTTTTAAATTTGCCACAGCTCAACTACATCACTTTTCTGTGCCACTCAAGACTGCAATGATTGAGTTCTGAGCTGTTTTGTTTCACATTGTGATCTCCTGAGAACAACAGCACATTTCAAAATTCAACCAGAAGACAGAAGCACGCATCCCCAAGGTAAATACATTATATTTTCCTGCATTTGGTTAGTTTCAAGTAATTCCTGCATTATTTTAGACTGGGAATATTTTTTTTAACAAACTGTCACCACGAGATTTTTTCAATATTTTAATCTGATTCTGCAGGTCATAATGTATGGAAATTGCTACATGTCAGATATAAAGTTTAAAATTTTTTTCCCTCAGGATGGAACTGGGTATGACAATGAGTGAAAGTATGTTAGCAATCCTGCCTACAGTCAACTAATAAGTCAGCACTTATTTTTGTTCCTAATCAGTTTTATTATTCTTGCTTGACTACATTCTAAATCAAACGTCAATTAAAGTAGTTTTCTTGCCTTCTCTTAACTTCTTTTGTTTTTATATTAAATATCTATTTGATTCTCCCCCTTCCCGATGTCCTATATGACCATCTACTTTTTCCTTCAATATCACGACTGTCTACTCTGAAACCTTTTCACATTTACATTATTTACGCTCTATCCTACTCTCCTACTCTACCACAAAGTCATCTTTCAACCTGAATGTGATCCACCCAAATACATGACAACATTGCCTAGTCTTTCTGTAAAACCCAGGAATACTTCTGTACACATTCTTGGAAATGCTACAAACATTTGCCTTACCCTACAAGGATATAGTCAGTGCAATGGTAGCATCAATCAATCAATCATTCAGTTATTTCATTTATGATATGTGGTGTATCCTACACCATGTTGTATTTAGTTTGAATAGCATTCAGCAATCAGATCTTCTTCAAATTCAAACAGACTTTCACATGAATCAATCACTAAATTGGCCATTTGTAAGCATTCTATAACATAACTTTTAACAGAGGACTTTTTTCTATTTCTGGGAAATAAGCCAGCAAAGTTACATATACCTTTTTCATGTCAGTTGACTAGGTAGAAATTCCACATCCACTGTAGTGGGATTTGGAGAAATTTAACACAATTTTGGTTTAGCTCCACAACCCATCAAATTAGTATTCCCATCAGTGACCAGTTTTGATACGTGTTGTGCTAGCACTGGACAGTGCTCATTTACTTCAAATTCAGGTTGGGCATTACCATCAGAATGATGCAATAACATACATCACTATTTAAAAGTCATCACTTTCATCATAATTTTAACAAATTTTATTGATTTTATCATCATTTCAAACTTTTTTTGTAGCTTTCTACGACAGTCGATTAGCAATGCATTCGGTATTCAATAATTCACTGCTTCAGCATTGTTTCTGCATCAACCATTAACATTTACTGGATTTGCCACACGCTTCTGTAGCTGTGCCAAAATTCAAATGTTGCCGGAATGTTCATCTCCCTATGTGAGCAGTTAGGAGACCCGACTACCACAAAATACAGTCTTTTTTGAGAGGACTGGAAGGAGTCCACCCAGCCTCATGAGGACAACTGAGGAGTTATTTTGAAAAGGGACAGGAGCTCCAGTTTCAACAGTAAATGTTCAACTTTAAGGAGAGTGGTGTGCCACGCACGTATCTCCACTGCATCATCCAATGAGGCCTTACTGACAAAGTGAAGCAGTGTGACCAGCAACATGTGATCCCCTGGGTCTAATCATGGATTTGATTAGTTCCAAAGAGACAATGCACCAACCCATATGATTGAAACTTCTATCCAAATATCGCTGCCTCAATTTATTTGTGAAATTTTTAGTTGAACTATTACAAAACTGGAAAGATTATTTATTTTGGAGCCTGAGGCAGAACATATACTTAAGACAGTTTTAACTATTTGTTTATATGTAACAAAACTGTGAGTCACGATAGAGCTGCTCAACCAAATTTGAATCTTAAAGAAGGGTCTGAAAGAAAAAAATACTCCATCTGTTGCAAAGAAATCAGGTCTTGGCCATACAAGATCATTTATTAAATTGCTCATAAACAACAGGTACACTTAAGCACATCTTCCACACAACAATAAAATTTAGACTACATCATATTTAAATACATTTCACTTTTCTGACCTGTAATAAATAAATATTCATAGATCTAATATATGCTTTACCACTAAAAAGGGATGAAATGATAGAAAATGTAATACCTTTAAACAATATGATTTTAAGACATCCTGTTATTTGAAATACACCATTGCACTGTCTCAAAAGAAGTACAATATGAAGTCAGTATGTGAGTATACAAACCATTTTAGAAAAGAAAACTGATACAAAACATCTTAGGAAAGGAAGTGAAACAAAAACAATTTAGGGGGCAAAAACCAATGTTTTTGTGGGAGGTGAGTTAATGCCTGCCACATCATGAATGTCAGCCTTAACAGGTCTTGGTGTTGTGCCTGTAAACATCATTTCTTTAACAACAACAACATTAATACAAAACATTTTTTAAGTATCCAATAAAGAGTTTTTCCTCCTCCTTTAAGACACTGCGAGCAATGAAGAAATGATACATTTACTTCAATGCCACAGAAGTGGAAATGACAGAACACTGGATTAGACAATGGTCTGTGTCCTACTATCATATAAAATTGCTGTCCCTCCACTTGCAGCAAATAATGTGCCTTCTTGACAGTTAAAACATTTTTACTGTCTATGACAGAAAATTTTAAATCATCACTTTGAAACAGACAACCAAGAGTCAGAGTAAGTTAAAGACCTTGTAATACCTGAAAAAATTTTAAGATTGTCTACAATGCAGAAAACATGACTAACAAATCATTGCGGTATATTATGTACATATCATTTACAGATTCAAACAATATTTCACAGGCAACAGGCTGATAATGAGAAAATGAAGAAAATATAAATTACAAATACAAAACTTTTACAGAACTTACACATTCATTGTTACATATTTCTTAGTGGGCAACCAAATGTGAATAAGTAACAGATATACCAGTGTAGTATGATAAGTATAATATATAGGAACTACAAGTAGCATGTTGTGCTGGAAAATGTGAGAAATGGGAGTAAACAATCATGTTATGTGGAAATCAAAGATTTCTCAATGCACCCAATGCAACACCTGTTTCCCTATCCCTGATCTTATAACATAGAACAGAACTAAAAAGGTTGGTAAGACACTGTTCAATTGATGGACAAAAACATAACAGAAACTAAGATTACAGCAAAAACAAAACAAAAAGCATTACAATGTAAATTATGTCCCATTATTGAGGATATGCCATTTGAACGCTGTTGTTTCAGCTTGTACACAAAACATTTTCCCTTGTGTGGTAATTCCCCTATAATATTATAAAAAGGAAAATTGCTACTCACCATATAACAGAGATGCTGAGTCGCAGATAGGCCCAACAAAAAGACTGAAAAAGTGAGCTTTCAGCCAACAAGGCATTTGTTGGAAATAGACAAGATATACCAACATTCTCTCATGCCAACACAACTCACACATACACAACCGCGTGTGTGTGTGTTTGTGTGTGTACATAGTCTATTTCCAATGAAAACCTTGTTGGCTGAATGCTCACTTTCTGACTGTCTTTTTGTTGTGCCTATCTGCGACTCAGCATCTCTGCTATATGGTGAGCAGCAACTATCTTTTCCGTAATATTGTCACACTCCATCTTAGACTTTCCATTGTTTGAATCCTCTACAATCAAAACTTAATTGCATTCTTGCTTTGTTTTACCAATTATTTCTGTAAACTGTTAAATTTTTCCATTCCAACAGTTCTGCTGTTCTCATATTTACTGTTACCTCACAAATCAATAATCTTGAGTTTGGCACAAAGGCATAATTCAGTAAGTGCTCTATTGTTTCTTTACAGTGTCACCATGAGCACTCTCTTTTCTCAGCCATACAATTTTTTTTAGTACTGCCATTAGGGAGGAGAGGAGAGGAGAGGAGAGGGGTGGGGTGGGGTGGAGTTCCTTCGCCTGCC
This sequence comes from Schistocerca nitens, assembly GCF_023898315.1. Taxonomy (NCBI): domain Eukaryota; kingdom Metazoa; phylum Arthropoda; class Insecta; order Orthoptera; family Acrididae; genus Schistocerca; species Schistocerca nitens. The sequence continues at coordinate 134,366,276 of NC_064622.1, read as the reverse complement.
ACAGCTAGTGTTAAACCTGAATTTCCGAAAGCTGCTGAAATGATACAATAAGTAAAATCTTGGAAGTATCTACCGCAAAATCTGTATCTATCTAAAATAGCTGGATAACTGAAAGGGAGTTGGAGGATTGGAAATAATTTATAGTTTAAGAGTCAATTGCTTCATTCAAAAATAGAGTACAAGCAGTAATGTCAGGGGATTTCTCCAATGTTTCCTTTATGATCATACTACTGATAACTGTCAAATATTTAACTACGGACTGTACACATGTTAACTGTGTGGAATATAACAGTGAGGAATGCAGCCAACCAGATATATAACTGCAACACTGACTTGAGAAAAACCGTGAACCTTTCATTCTCATCAACCAACATAATCTGCCAAGCTGCATACAGAGCTTGCTTGGTAACTGGAGACAATAACATGATTTTAGAATGCTGTCTCAATCTACAACAGACGTCTTAATCTGAAGTGACTGCAAATCTGTCAGTGTTTCCTCTGTGGTCTGCAGATTGCTTGAAGAGAGGGATGGGCTGTGCCAACACATATATGAAAAATCTACATATAAGGAGAGAGATATAGAACGTATGTCTATACATTATGACATATAGTTCAATCCCTGAGAATAGTTCATACACGTTTTTCATCACAGAATCTGGTAAAAGAAACAAAGCAGTCACACACAAAATGGATAGCTATACAGGCACATGAAATGCAATGACAGTATCTTAGGAGGAAAACTGAACAATAATGTTACAATTTATTTGTTAAGACTGCATGCAAATTAAACTCTTAAATATTGGCTCTTCAGGCAAATGAATAAAAAAAATTGTAATAAAATGTATGTCACATTTTAGATACTGACACTATATCAACTAACACACACACACACACACACACACACACACACACGTTTGTGATGTTACAACTAATAAATTCATAGAGATCGAAACATTTCTAACACTGACACAAAATTACACACAAGGTGACTATGATAAAAATTTAGTTTTAAATAGATTTTCAGGCATTTGACTTAGAATCAGCGAAGTCAAATGTAAATTACAGAAAGAGCCAACTTTATAATATTAAAATTGTGATAAGTAAAAATATTTATTATTTTTCCAACGACAGAACGGACTATAAGCTGTCTTCTTGCATTATTCTGAAGACTGCATACATGATTCATGAGAACTTAAAAAAATTATCTTTACAACTTCCAAAAATGGAAACACGCCAGATTCCTCTAATTACAACTTGGACAGTTATACCCAATCATGTGCAGAAATGTATTACAGCTAGGAAAACACTGCAGAGGCCCCTTAAATTTCTAAGCTACTCAAGTTCTAGTGTAACTGCAATGAGTACGGCAATTTACTTCTGCCCATAAACACACACAAATAATGGTCATGTAACAGTGGTGCGGCGACATAAAATGTGGACACAATCTTCAAATAGGACAATATTTTAACAGAGGCAAAAGAAATATCTCTTAGTACACACATTTGTTTAGCAGAAGTTACTAAGCATGTTATGTCGTATCAAAGCATTATGAAATGAGTTTGCAATGATATAAATATTATATTGTGAAAAGAAGTTTCCTGCTATCATGCTTGAAAAAATGTGTTCCAAAACAGTTTTCTGTGAAGTCCTAATGAAGTCAATCATCTTTTATGCAGGAACTAATACCACAAAACAGGTATGACCTCCGCTTATAGTAAAATAATGTTCACATCAAAAACGGAATTATTCTCTGAAGCAATGTATCAAAATTAATACTGCAATATGACCCCCAAGCAACAAAAGTGAATACCAGAAAAGAAAGAATTTGAAATGCTTATTTATAAATGTCGCATGCTAAACATCTACTGTAATAACCACAACAATCTTTTACCTCCAAACAAAAATGTGTGCAACATGACGACGACGATACTGCCAACAACAATAAACTGGTGTCCACAGAAGGCACTGTTTTGGCCTGTTTATTATCCTACTTTGATTGTAATAACTTTTTTAACATGTATGAAGTTGTTGCAACACCCCCCCCCCCAAAAAAAAAAAACCATACTGAATGGTACAAGTATCAACATCACAACAATACAGAAAGTTTCACCTATTGTTTACAGTTAAACTTGTCTTTTGTCAACTGAGTTTACATGAATAAACTTTCCAATCCATAGACAATTTACTAAAAGAGCTTACAATATTTAAATAAAACATTTAGACAATTACATGTTACAAAGTTACATTGAATCAGAAATATGCAAACCATTGCTTGAGGGCCATGTCATTTACTATACTGTTGCTACCTAATTATCAATACATTCTATGTACCTAATTAAAACTACATTGCAAATATTAATTATACTGCTCTTTACACAACAATCATTTACTCAAAAAACACTAACAATGCCAAAACAAGGACACTGAGCATTAAAATTAATGGTTACAGTTTTTAAAAGAAATAAATACACCAGATTATCAATTTAACACAAAATTTTGGAAAAAAATTTGGTAACTCACAATTTTATACATTAAGAATGTGATACATAAGGATATGACTTGAGCAAAAACTGATTTCAAGCACATGATAGCCATTGCCGTTTTGCCATACAGTTATGCAGTAGGTGCCATCTAGTGATCTTTTAGGGCAGAGAAAATAACAGGTACATGAAATTAGATTGCATAAACAATTCTTCATGTAATAATGCAATAACTCTATAAAATAGGTACTGAATGTCATTAACATCAACCTATGACAAACCATTCATCTCCTCTTACTACTGTCACACAAATATCATAGCAGCAAACCTTTTGTAATTCTTCCTCTCTACTAATAAAGAAGGGGATATACATTTGTGAATAAAATGAGAATCGACTAAAACTTTCTATACATAATTCTGTGAAGTCAAAAATGTTAAGTCACTTAATTGCTACATTCTTCATAAGCAGGAGTTAGTTCTCATTCAGCACTATTTAAACAGACTCGTATTTTAATACGTGTAACGGTAAATCCTGGATGGAGAATAATGAAAACAGTGGAGGACATACCTCCAACACCATAGAGAAGTGTCTGAGAACATGAAAATGCTGCATTTGTCCATATACTACAACAAAAAACAGCATTTTTGAAAGATTAAGCTGCTGCCATCATTCTTATACAGCATACCTGCCACCTAACACTTCTGGATGATGCTTAGTGATTTGTCTCCACATTTGAATCTGTGTAATCTTTATATTTAAAACAGAAATATGGTTTTAAAACTTTTAAAATATTGCCTTCATGTCATGAAATACTTCATGGATAAAAATACAAACAACATTCTTTCCACACATGTACATGTGAAAACACACATGGTGAAGGCAACTGATAAATATGCCAAACACTGACAGGTTGAATGAGCCATAGAGGGACCAAATTAATTTAGAAACAAAACTTATTGGAAGAACAGATATTCTGCAATTAACTACAGTGACTCTTCAATTTATTAAGGGAGAAAACAGGACAATTTGTCCTACATGAATATCTTACTATTTTCTCAATTATCTCCAAACATTAAACATTATACATTCCTTAACATTCCTGTCCTTACTTACTTTCATACAATGTTAGACCTCTGTCTTTTGCATGGATCTGTAAATGAGGTTTTAACAAATGACACTTCCAGGGCAATTTACTTGATAAACACAAACAATTATAATTTATGCCCACACTTAGACTCAATTAACAAAATTATACGGAAGCCATAAGCATAAAAATTAACCATATCTACATTGCATCTGTTGCATGAAGTGTCAATCATAAGATAAAGTGCTGTCAAAGTTGCCAAGCATCTTTAATTTTCTTTCTTCACTTTAGTTTCAAATTCCCACACACTGCACATTCCAAAACATCAGTATTCCAATAGGCCAAATCTCAAAATTAAATTACTTGCCTCTACAATTCAGGGCACATTACAATTAAGAAATATATAAAAGTAATTAATATTTATGTTATGATGTAACATTCAAAATCACTTGTAAGAAATGGCACCAACCTGACTTAAAGGGTTGGAATGAGTTACATGGGGATGTTACAAATAAATACTCCATAGTTAGTGTATCACTTGTATCAATAAACTTTATATTTTTAACAGCCAAAACTACATGTCACCACAAATATTTTTTTGCATTATTTTCTTAAAAAACTCTAAATACCATTGCTAAAGGCCTGAAAAGGTAAAATGATTTTCTAGGGCTGGACTCTTAGAATAGTTTCAGGTACATTTTTTATGATTGATCTGAATGTGTGAAACTATAAAAATATGCTAAATTACTAAAATCATCAAAAGTATGGTAAGGGTAATATTTAAAAAAATTTCACATGAATTGTACAATAAAGTAAAAAACTGCAATCATAAATGATAAAATATAAACATAAAAGCGTTTTTTTTTTTTTTTTAAACTTACCCAATGAAGTTCAAAATGTCTGTGATGGATGCCCAATAGATAAAGAACACATGCTCAGCATCACAAAAGATAAAAATGACACCTGGTATATCACTACCAGTACATTTACAGGTATGATTATGTGGATTAAATCTTTATGGTATGTCTTGGCTTGTCATAAAAGACTTAAGAGATTACAGTTCACAAAAAATAACTGAGTAACAGATGTCCCTCTTCATTGTGCCAAATGAAGAAATGCAATACACATACCACAATAAAATAGATCAGATGGACTTGTTATGGAGCCTTTGGTCATGGGAATGTCACTGATGCAGATAAATCAAGCAAGTGACGGACTGTCGGTGCCGCTACCGCTGCCTGTGCCACCACCACTTAGACCATCCTTATTTGCAAGTAGACCTTGCCTCTTTGTGCTCTTGGAAAGTGTTGCTACTTCCTTCTGCAGTGATTTAACCTTCAAGAGTAACTGTTCCACTTTGTTGTCATGCTCCTTCTGCATTGTCTTCATTTTATTCCTCAACTCACTCTCAGTAGTAAAATGTTTCGCCTTGAGCTCTGTCATCTTTAAACAGAAAATAATATATTTATTTACTTATTCATTCACTGATTTGTTAATTCATCTGCAAGACAATTTCCACTGCATAGATGTAGTTAAGACATGCACAATCTCAATTAGATTTAGGTACGTAACATATAACACAAATATATCTTAATTCAGTCAGAACTTAATCTCTGCTTGATGGTTATCCAACACCAATCCGCTAGTCCTTAATATATGCTGGGTAAGATGAAAACATGATTAGTCACACTTTGAATGTTAGCAGCAACTACCTGAGCAATAACAATAACAAAATTTAACTACTTTTGCTGCCTTAACAGTGTGTGTGTGTGTGTGTGTGTGTGTGTGTGTGTGTGTGTGTGAGCGCGCGCTGCTGTTGCTACTTTTTGTGGGGGTTGGTGATAATGTAGGATGTCAAAAATAAAACACAGTTATTTTCATTTGTTACTGTATAAACAATTTACAGTCTGACTTATCTCGATACATACTGACTAACTACAAACATTGAGGTATGATAGCACCACTTTAATATAAACCAGAAACAACACAAACTGCCTTCGTAATGCTTTTTTAGTGAAAGTGAAATGTGTTTCACGTACCATCAGGCATGTTTAGTCATTCAATCGAGAAAATATTTGTTTGTAAAAATTGCAATGAAGAACTGGCAAGGCGAAGAACAAAAATTTTACTGTTCAATGTTTATTTGTTAAGGTGGCAAACAGTTAACATTTAAAAACACACACACACACACACACACACACACACTAAAAAAATTTGTTTAACCACATACAAAAAACGAGCTCTAATATAGGAAGTAATGTAATGAAGAACAAATGTAAGGACTTATTTATGCTAATGAGTGAGCATTATATGAAATGCTTAGTACAAAAACTAAATCAAAATACTTGTTTGTATCCCAAATTGAAGGAATCTTTGAAACATCCTACAGATAATGAAGTCATCAGAGAAGCTCTCACTTCAATTATTATGTAACCACTGAGAACTGTGGAAAATCTAATTCATATACTTTGTGGATATGATTAGATAGAATGTCAATGGAAGGCAAGGTAAAAAGGGCTGGAGGGAGGGGGGGGGGGGTAAAACATGGGTGTGCATGTTGTGGAATATTCCACAAGAACATAACTATATCTACAAAGAGACAAAGTAGTGTATTGTAGGGCATTCATAAATATTTTTTATGATGAGTTCTTATACAAGGTAGTCACTTTGGTTAGGAATACGTTCCATCTGTAGGAACAGTTGTTTATAAATGTGAAAAGATTTGTTACAGCTTCCTCATGAACGGTCAGCAATGAGTCAAACCAATTGTTTGCAATCACAGGTAACTAATTACTTTTGCTGGGAGGAATCTTCTGACCTTCAAAAAAGGACTTACCAGGCCACTAGTTCTTAATATGTATTAACACAAAATAACTGAAATAACACTATTCACACAATTAAGAAACTATTTTGATAAGGTGTATTAGTGTGCAAATGGTTTCTTGACCATTGATGAACTCAATGGTATTGAATGAGTAATGTACCACAGGAAAGTTCTTTTGCTGTTCCAGAAGGCAAAACTGGTAAGCTTCTGCACCACCTTGAATGCAATATCTCTCAATGAATAACTCAGGCTACAGATTCATTTCACTAAATACAATCTACCCTAAAGTTTGCAACTATTTTATTTTTTAAGAAAAGAAAACCATCTGTTGATATTTTATGAGGGCTTGGCAAATACTACTAATCATTTGGATTAGGTCTATTGATAAGTCTGCCTGTGAGAGTTGATTGTAACTAATACTGCAGCACTGAGTCAAAAGTGCCAACTCACAGCAAACTGGTGATGGCTTGGAAAGTGATGTGACGAAAGAATAAATGGCTACTGAACATCAGTTATCAAAGAGTTTAATGATACAATCTGCTCATATGCTTTGTGGGGATCTTTCACATTTGTGAGTCACTAATTGTATTCACAACTAGTTCTTCTCACTTCCAAAGAATACAGTAGTTACGACAGGGAGGTGAGACACACCTGGTTCATCAGCATGACAGATTAATGACTGTCGGTCTGGTACACCAGCCAGCTTCAGTGTAGTTTCAGGCCCTTTTCTACATTTTAGACAAATGCTTGTCTGGTCCCCAATCTGCGCATCAGAAAATATGATACATAAACGATTAAAATATGTATTCGCTAATACGAAACTTCCTGGCAGATTTAAACTGTGGGCCAGATTGAGATACTAACTAGAGACTTTCACCTTTTGTGGACAAGTGCTCTACCGACTGAGTTACCAACAAGCCATTCTCATAGATTTATTTCTGCCATCACCTCATCTCCTATCTTCCAAACTTCACAGAAGTTCTCTTGCGAAACTTGCAGCACTAGCACTCCCAGAAGAAAGGATACTACAGAGATGTGGCTTAGTCACAGCCTAGGGGATGTTTCCAGAATGAAATTTTCAGACTGCAGCTGATTGATGAAGGTGCTGAAGGAGCTAAGGCTGCATGAGACCGATATTATAGTCAGCTTTGATATCATTTCACTTTTGACTCAAGCCCCATTGGAAGACTCCAGAAACTTGGCTGACACAGTTTTATATACTTGCTCCAACATCGACCTATTTTCTTTCAACAGACAACATTGTGAGCAGTGATGCGTAGTGATGGGCAGCTCCCTCTTGCCAATTGTAATTAATTTCTTCATGTTTTCATTTCCAGAGCACTGGAAATCACTGAACTAAAGCCCGTGTTTCTTTTGGTATGTCAACTACACACATGTCATCTGGCCACATGACCCCAAAAAACTTCAGAAATTCTTAGAACATCTGAATTCCATCCAAGAAAACATTGAAATTACCACTGAAATAGAAGACGAGGGCAAACTTTCTTTTCTTGACGTCCTAGTTCCATGTAGGCCTGACGCCTCGCTTGCCCACAGGTTTACCGTAATTCAATGCATACGAATTTGTATCTCATGCCTCCAGCTGCCATCATCTCTCAAAGAATTGTGAGCTCAACCCTCAAGTACACATGACATACTCTATTTCAGACAAATGATGTCTGACAGCAGAGCAGGGAAACGTGGGACTCATCTTCCATGAGAATGAATACAGCAACTGACAGGTTCAGATGGCCCTGTGACACGGGAATAACACAGAGGCCAAAAACACAGAAGAAGAAGATTTGTTGACAATGTATCATCAAAAATTGACAAACTACTGTAAAAACAGTACATAATGCCAGTTTTCCACATCAGCCAAAACACAAGCTTTGTTCAGGACAATGAAAGATGACCTGGGTCTCAAAAAAGTGGTGCACCTAGTTCCATGTTAATGCAGAAAAAATTATACTGGGCAAACGATCTGCACAATCGAAAACTGATGTAGAGAAGATGAGCACCCCACCTGCTTACTGCTGCCCAACAAGTCTGCTGTAACAGAACATTGCATTGAAAGTGGACATAAAATAAACTGCCAACAAATGAAAGTCCTGGCTACTATTGATAAATTTTGGGGCTCCATTTTCAAAGAAATGACTGAAATCTGTGTGACATATAATATAGGGCTAACAATGAACAAAATGAGCAATGCATGAGAGCCAATACTAAGCTCCATCAAAACAGAAGGTGACATCCGGAAGGCAACTGAATCTCTCATCTCCCACCATCGCAGCTGCAGCCTCCCCCCCTCCCCAACCACCCAACCACCGAGCACAGCGCAGTGGTGTGGCGGCACGAGGCTTGAACTCTGGACTGGCAGGTGTAAATACTGCCAGCATGCAGCAGACACATCATTCCACCAGCACCACCTGATGATCACTGAACAGTTGTTCACCGAAATATTGTGGCCCTTTGACGACTGGTTCTGGCAGTACACCAAATCCCCTTGGAAGCAGAGTATATACTGGGAAAGTCTCAGATCACAAGGAAATTTGTATAAATGGACACTTAAAACATCACACAAAGGCTTCCTAGAATTCTTACAAAAAAATATGAGGTGGTATTTAAAAGATCCCGAGATCTTGAAATTAAAATTATTATTTCTTTTTACGGGGGGCCCACAGGAATTTCTCCACAAGGGGAGAAATTGCCAGTTTTCATATAACTTATCAGCAAGTTTGAAAATTGACAAGAAATACACAAAATTTACTAAGTCTCAAAATACTGATGGTTATCTACTTAGTATTTTCAAAGCAGACTGCTTTGGTACCGAAACTGTGTAAGCATATTTCAATAGTACATGCAAAGTAATGTACATAAAAAGCTGCGACACTCAGTGCTTTAAAAGTTTTTATTGTCTGACAGTTGGAACAACACTAGCATGCCTAATGGCAAGGAAGCTAGTATTAATTGCATTTGAAGCATCAGTAAATTATCAAGGGACATGAATTATTGTGAAATAAATGTAAAATGAGCTGATCTAGTGACATAAGGTAAAACTTATTCATGAAAAAAATACTTTTGAATATGTGTATAATTGCAGTTTATCTTGCTGAAAGCAAGAGCATATGAATAAGTATTCAAGCATAAGAAGCAAATATTTCTGTAGGCACTTTTCTTGACACAGAAGAATTCTGTATGGAGTCTATTGGTTCACAGATTCTTGTGTTTCACTTCGCAGACTTTGAGGTGGTCCCATTCATGGAGAGGACATCTACTCAACCTCAAAATTCCATTCCTTTTCCGCCTCTCTTCCAGAGCATAAAATGGATTAAGTACAGATATGCACACCTATAGTACTGCATGGCTGTATTTTTGCAAGTGTACTACAAAAACCCAATCTCGTAAAACTGAATTAAGAACTGCAAGACTCCTTCCTTTGTGGAGCAAGGAAGGAGGGGGAATCCTTATGAGAAATGGGGAGAAATAATTGGACATATACTGCTGCCATGTTTATGACATGTTGGTAATTGCCAAACGGAATTCGTGCACAACAGTGTCGGACCTTTCTTCAGCTCAGCAAGGGCTGAATGTGGTGGTGGGAAGGGGTGTTGGGGGATGAGAAAATATATTAGCATTGTTCTGTGAAGGTTGGCATCCAGCTTAACTACAGAACATTGCCGAAACCACAGCTTACAGAACTGGCATAATTTCTTATGAACAGATTTATAATTAACAAAAGCCACAGACTGATAATTAAGAAAAGCCACAGACTGATAATTAAGAAAAGCCATAGATTGACAATTAAGAAAAGCCAAAATGTAAAGAGATCGTAAAGTTGCAGAATTTCTATTGTGGGTGGCTATGTTAAATCTGTGTATCATAATACAAGGGGAAATAAAATAAATGAAAGAAATAGTTTTTTTAATCTTTACTTTGTTTTTTACTTACTATCTAACCCAGTTGCCAGCAGTAGCACACAGTTTTTAATCTTAATTATCATCAGCTCACACGTATAATTATCTTCTTTTGTAAGTGTGACATTTCTTCCTTCTTGACACTCGTCCTTTAGTATATCACCATCTGGGCCGTCCACAGAATTAGATATGTAGCACTTTTTGAATCCTTTCATAATAGATTCACTTGAGATCCTGCCCCATCCACAGGCCAAACATAGATACTGAGGGTCTCTTAACTCCCACCTCTGGAGTGACAAAATGGTCTCTCTGAAGGACACACACACTATAAAACTATCACTGGTAAGCCTTAAAATGCATGTTCAAAACAACATGAAATTGTGATGCCATGCCACAAAGGAATGATTACCAGGTCTGCATTGTTCTTTGCTATCAGAAACTTAAAATTTCTGGCCGAGGTGCCCCTAAAAGAAACCAGCACCAACATTTTCCTTCTGTTAATCAAAGAGCCTGGAATTCTGTTCCTACCAACCTTCAATCAATCTTAGTAACAGGTCATTTGTCATCCATACCTTTTCTAGGCATCTAAAAATAACTATTGCAGGCAGTTTTTCTTTTGGTGTAGATTTCCTGCAAAACATACATGGGTGGGTGGGTGGAAAGAGCTTCTTTCCCATCTACTAGTGGACCCAGCATTACTGTCATCCTGGCAGCAATCATGTAATCTATGATGTATGACAACCTTGTGTTTTTCTAATGACAACTTTGGAGAAAAATCTCATCTTATAGTTGGGAACAATACAGTAATAAGCTTAATTCAGGAAAGGAACAAATACAGAGGAAGAAATACTGCACAACAGACCGAGAAAGATACAGAGCCAAAGGACACCCATCACACAAAAATTCAGAGAAACATAGGAAGGAGACAACTAGTAGTGGCAAATTACTTAGTACAACCACATCGGACAACAATATAAGAGACAGCAGAAATGGAGTGATGAAATTACAATTCAAAACCAAGGACAAGAAAATCTTTTCCATAGAAGGAAGAAAACTGCAAGCGTAAGAAGTGGTTCGTCCAATTATGAAAATGGAATTTTAAGCAGTAATGAAAGAACTGAGATCAAAGAAAGCTCACAAGCTGCTACCTGAGTTCTGATGACGTTGGACACATATACACCCACAGCCACTATCATCTCCGGTCCCTAAGGCACATCCGTGACTACATCTAGGATTGTAAAGGGGTATGGAAGAGGCATGGGGCGAGGAGGGGAAAAGATTGCAAAGTAGGAATGCTGGAAGATGCTAGTGCTGCCTATGGAAGTGTGCAGGAAATGCTGAGGACAGGATAGGGCTGCTAGATGCAACTGGGGAAGGGAGAAGGTGTGACGGGGGAGGGGTGGGGGTGAGGATAGATGGAAAGGGAGAGGAGAGAAGCAGAGAAGGGGAAATGTTTATGCAGGTGCTTTGGTGGGACAGAGGGCATGTGCAATACTGGAGTTGAAGCAGGGAAGGGTATAGGCAGGCAGTGAACGGGCTACCCAAAGTTGAGGCCAATGGGGAAGGGGGTTTAATGGGAATGAATGTTAATTTTGCAGGGAGTGTTCACACCTGTACAATTAACAAAAGCTAGTGCTGCTGTATGCCAAAGGCCTTGCCACAGTGGTAACACTGGTTCCAGTCAGGTCATCGAAGTTAAGCACTGTCAGGGCTTGATTAGCACTTGGACGGGTGACTACCCTGGTCGGCAATGTGCTGTTGGCAAGTGGGGTGCACTTAGCCCTTGTGGGGCCAACTGAGGAGCTACTTGACTGAGAAGTAGCAGCTCTGGTTACAAAAATTAACAACAGTTGGGAGAAAGGTGTGCTGACCACATGTCCATCCATATCTGTATCCAGTGACACCTGTCAGCCATGGATGATATGGTGGTCGGTCGTTACCCTTGGGCTTTCCAAGGTCTGTTTAGACAGTGTTCAGTTTTAGTGTTGTTAGAAAGGATCTAAGTGTGAAACAGTCGTTTAACTGAAGCACTTCGTGTTGCACGGCACGCTAAACATTTGGGTTTCCAGCTGTCTCTTGTCCAGTTTGGCAGTGGCCCTTAATGTTGAAGGATATCTTGTTAGTTATCATGCCCACAAAGAATGCGGCACAGTGGCTGCAGTTCATTTGATGGATCACTTGGCTCCATTCACAGGTGGTCCTGCCTTGATGGGTAGGGGATGCCTGTGACAAGACTGGAGTAGGTGGGAGTGGGAAGATGTATAGGACAAGGCTTGCTTTTGGGTGGTTACTGGTTTCTTCCTGGTCATCATGATTAACTATATCCTCACCCAATATTACTTCTCCTTTAAGGCATCACCTACAACTAATGGGTGGTACAATGGGCAACGGCATGGCACCATCCTATGCTAACTTGTTCATACCGCTTCTAGAGGAATCTTTCCTCACCACCCAGAATCATGGTTGTCACACCTAAAATGACAACCAGTCCCTGTCCAAGTGTGCCAAGGATCTCACTGAGGCTTTCACAGACCAAAATTACCATTCCAAACTTATCATAAAACAGCTTTCTTGTGTGTTGTCTTCAAGGTCACCTACCATTTGCAACAAGCCCACTGCCTGATCACACAGGTGCATCCTTCTTGAGACTCAGTACCACCCAGGACTGAAGCAAATGAGAAACGAGAAAGATCCCAATGCTCCCACAGTGGAATAACGCTGCTCACCCATCCAACCTACACAACGCCCTTGTCCATCCCTATTCCACCCCTGCTGCCAATCTCTTGCCCCCATGATTCACATCCCTGCAACAAACTTATCTGTAAGCCGTCATATACATTCACCCAATACCACATACTCCAGTCCTGGCGCAGTAAGCTCCTACCCCATTAAAAGCACGGTCACCTGTGAAAGCAGTCATGTGACTTACCAACTTAGCTGCAACCACTGTGCTGCATTTTATGTGGGCATGACTATTAACAAAAGCTGTCTGTCCAGATTGCCTTATTTACTAGAATCTAAGCCGCACTTTTTTTCTGGTTTTTGTAATCCAAAAAACCGCCTGCGGCTTAGAATCGAGTGCAAAGTAAGCACAAGTTCTGAAAAATGTTGGTAGGTGCCGCCACAACTAACTTCTGCCGTTGAATATATGTAGTGCTACACAGGCATGGTTTGCAGGCACAAAGATGAATACTGGCGCCAAAACCTCTGCATCAGTAAATAAATTTTAAAAAATAAAAGAAGGTGGAAGACGAGCTTTTTTTCTCCGCCCCGAGTTTCGACCACTGCATTTTCATACATTATCCAACGAAGTAAATACAAATTAAGTATTGTTCATCTTCGAATTTAGCGGCATTTCAATGTACTACGAAAATCCGACTGGCAAGACTGTTTGGGATGTTTGTCAATATGGCCAACTCTATGTTCTGAAGTTTTTCTTACCTGTGAGAAGAGATGGTTGCTAATAGGAACTTTTATGAATTGTGAATCACATGCAATATTTTCTTCACCATAAGAATAATACGAATATAAACATTTTGCCATGTACTCTTTCATGTTTGCTGCTATCTCATTTAAAACCTGTCTGCCTAATAAACTACGAAACTAGAGTGAGACAACAGCAAACGCGGAAGAATATACATATCATGTCATGTTTATATTCGTATTATTCTTGTGCCTAATAGTGATACAGTCAGAAATGAAGCACGGCAATTGACTAGATTTTTAAATCTAAGATGACTAATTTCTGTGCAGAATGTAATGTACTAAAGAGGCGTCTGCAAAGATTTTCAAACGGAGAAAAATTTTTCGCTAAACTCTCGTTCAGAACATCTTCTATCATACGCATTCTATTATTTGGTTCTTGTTGATCATTATCAAAGAAAGCAGCAGTGTAAGTAACAACAATAGCAGTCTCTTGCCATTGTTTCGTTAATGAGATGATCCCCCCCCTCTCTCTCTTTTCTTTTTTTTATTGTAAGCGGCGGTAGCGTGCACAAAAGCAAGCCATGCTGCGAGCGGCGACAGGCCATAATCACAGAATGCAACAAACAATGCACGACACAGTATAGTAATACATTTTTAGTTAGAGTGATGTTAACACCTATAACAAAGAAAATGGCACTTATCATATCAAAGAAAAATAAGCAATCAATTCAAACCAGACGAAGCACGTGAAAAAGGAAGGGTACCTGTATAAATACGGATGGAGTGCCTGACGCATAGCAATGGCTACCTGGTATAGCTTAACTGCTAAGCTTAAGACTCGAACCAAACTACTGTAGCTGTATTGTCATTCATTCGACCTAAATTGTGTCTCATATTACAATGGACCAACATTGTTTCGATTTGGAGCTGCGGCTTAAAACTTTTCTCTCATCTTGAATTTCGAGTCTCAAATTTCAGGTGCAGCTTAGATTCGGGAAAATTTTTTTCCCTTGATTTCGAGTCTCATTTTTCAGGTGCGGCTTAGATTCGAGTAAATACGGTAATGGCCATCATCAAACTGTGACCAAAAGACAGCTGAACAACCAGTTACTGAGCATGCAGTCCAATATGATGGGCTTCATTTTAACAACTGTTTCACAGGCTATGCTACCTCGATTCTATCCGACACACCACCTTTCCTGAATTGCGCAGGTGGAAACTCTTCCTGCTAAGTATCCTTTGTTCTTTTGTAACCCCTTTATCCTCCAATTGCTTACCCCTTCCCAGTTCCCAATCCAATACATGTGACACCTTCTATACTGCAGCATCTAACCAACACAGCTCTACAGAAGCATCTATTCAGAAGAATACAACCACACTGATTGGCTTCCCACTGGTTGTAACATGCAACTACACTTGCCTCAGCAAGCTAAAAAATCAATCATCATTTGTACATAATACCACTCCCAGCACATACCACACACAGGACCCTAGATGAGAAAATTTAACTGTGTGTTGTGAAAAGAATTGACATTACAATCGCCAACAACATACTACAGGAACAAATAGCTGTTCTCCGCTGGGATTGCGTGAATGTGAACTGAATGCATAGTTTCTTTAAACAAAAGCCACAACCAACTACCTCATGCAGTTGGCCAACATGGCTCACTCCCACAGCTTTTTGAAGCAGTCATTCCTCCTTCCTATGGCTGTAGTGGCAGAAAAAACACACACCAACGTGTGCCCCCCACCAATGCCACCATTGCCAGTGGTTTGGCCATGTGGCCACACAATGTGACCTGGAACATCGATGCCGCAAATATGTTGGCAACCCCACAGCACAAAATTGCAAACCAGGAACGGCTATAAAATGTACCAACTACGATGGTTCCCATGTGGTGAACTACAGAAGGTTTAACACTTAGAAAGAAGTTCTGAGGTGTAAAAATGCCAAAGAAAACCAAGCAACCACTAGAAGCTACAAGGCATCGCTGCATCCAGCAAGGAGCTGAATCTCCTTTGCCGGTGTTATAAGTGGTAGCAGAAGGGCCCAGGACACCCAGACCTCCACAAACACACAAATCACTCCCCCAGCAACAGTACCATAAACAATACACACCACAACTGACACCACTCCTGCACCGGTACCAACACTGCTCATCCCAAACAACACTTCATTGACTCTGGCCAAGCCAGACAGCTACACACACAAAATCAAAGAAAACATGCCAACAAACCAGGAGAGGAAGCAAAGGAACCTGAAAAACAATACTTCAACACCACAACAGACAAACCAACAATGAAACAGGTGAACACAGGCACAGTGTCAACGCGACAGCCAAACCACAAATCACAGTATCCCCCCCCCCCCCCGCTCACCACAACAGCAACACGTGCGACCCCCAAATACACAAGGCAGCTCATATAGTATGCCATCACAAGAACTAGTGGCCATACTACAACACAGAGCATGCTCTACAGTGTGACAGTAGTGACCTCATTGCCTGTTTCACATGTGGCACCTGGATTCTTCACCCAGACATCAGTTTCTCAGAAGCCCGCAGATGGGAACTGGCACTACAACATATCTTTGGTTCTTGCCACACACCTGGCCTTAATGTACCAGGGTAAGTCAATTATTATCTGCTAAGTAGTTATAAAATATTATTGTAATCAAATAGCAAACTTACAAGAACACCATTTTTCGACAGTCTCCTTGCATTTCAACATACTTGGTCCATTGTTGTACAAGCTTCCTGATGCCCTCATAAAAAACGGGTTCTTGGTTGAGTTGCAAGCCAGGAACACACTGCTTCTTTCACTTCTTCGTCCAAGGCAAATCAATGGCCCCTTAATGCCTGTTTTAGTGGACCAAACAAGTGATATTCAGAAGGGGCAAGATCGGGACTATATGGAGGATGATCCAGTACTTCAAATTTGAGTTTCTGGAGCGTTTCAGCAGTGCGGGCAGTGGTACGCAGACAGGGATTGTTGTGTAACAACACAACTCCTTTTGAAAGCAATCCTCGGCATTTGCTTCGAACTGCAGGCTTTAGCCTGGCAGTAAGCAAGTCACTGTAATGTACACTGTTTATTGTTGTGCCCCTCTCCCCATAATGTTCCAGTATTGGGCCTCGTGCGTCCCAAAAAACCGTAAGCATCAGTTTTCCTGCGGACGGTTGGGTCCTGAACTACTACTTGCATGGCAAATTTGAATGTTTCCATTCCATACTCTTCTGTTTACTCTCCGGCTCGCAATGATGAATCCATGTTTCGTCACCAGTAATGATCCTGTCAAAGAAGTTGTCCCCTTTGTCACCATAGTGATCCAAATGTCTTTTGCAGATGTCCAATCACATTTGTTTATGCAAATGTGTGAGTTGTTTTGGGACCCATCTTGCACAACCTTTATGAAACCCAAGTCTGTTGTGGATGATTTCATAGGCAGAACCGTGACTAATTTGCAGACGATGTGCCACTTCATCAATAGCTAATTGTCTAAGAGAATCATTTCATGTGAATTCTCAATGGTTTCTTCATTTGTGGCGGCAAACGGTCGTCTAGCGCCTTCAGCGTGCATAACAATTGTGCGACCATTTCGGAAGTTTTCAATCCATTTGTAGACAAACCATTGTGGCAAAACACTGTTCACGTACTGTAGCGAAAGTCTTCGATGAATTTAGGCCCCTGATACACGTTCCAACGACAAAAAAAGGATAAGGATCACTGAACGTTGCTCTTCTTTGATGCAAATAGACAGTTGAAAAGGCATGATTAACAGCACGGCAACGATATCGAAACTAACCGAGCAGCTCTAAAATTGCAAAGATATAACAACAAATAAACAAAGCATGCGTCATCAACGTAAAACAAGAGTACTATCAAAATAAACAAAAATATAACTAAACTATGGATAATAATTGACTTACCGACATACATTAATTTCTTCGGTCTCAGCGTTGCTTCACAGTAACTCCTTTCTTCACTCCCTTTTAGTTTTCTATATCTTTCATTTATTGACCGTCTATTTTTCATCACCCCTCTCCCACCTCTATCAAATACAATGTGGTTAGCTTTTCGTTCTCATTAACTCATGCTTGATGTTTTGGCAGTAATCTGTCTTGTCTATTACCCCATCTTTTTTCTCCTGTACTCTCATGTTTTCAAATCTTGTCCCCAACAACCAGTCTTTCCTTCTCATCTCATCCAGTAAGTCTCCCGTGACTCAACCCCTTTTCCTAAACCTCACCAATCCTTTTCATTCGCCCATGTTATCTCTCCTTCAACCATTTGATCTCCCCTTCAACCATGTGGCCAGAAGAAGGAGCCAATGGCACCGAAAGCTTGCAAACTAATACCTTTAATACCTGTGTGTTCTCCTGTAAATGCTGGTGAGTAGAGTTTTTTTTTATCTATCCAATTACATTGTATTTTCAAAAATTAATTATTTTTTGATATATGTTTGTATCAGAAGTTATTTATCACTGAAACATTCCCTGACTGGTGGAAATATGCTGCAGTTAAGCACGTGTATAACAAAAGAGGTAAAAGAATACCATCCAATTTCACTTTTGGCAGCAATATTGAAAATTTGAGAAAAGTATGTATACAAGCAACACCTCAGCTATTTGACAACAAAGAATACACTACCTAAGTCAGAGTTTGGATTACTAAAGATTTCCAGTACCTACAAGGCTATTTACACATAAGGTGAGAATTCAGTTAATTCATTAGATAATAAATTACTGACCACTGATATATCAGTGATGCATCAAATGTGTTTGACTGCTTTTAAGTAAATTAGAATGTTAAGGAGTGAAATGATTCAATCATATCTATCTAAAAGGAGGCAAACATAGTAAGGAAAGTTTTGGCAGAATGTAAATAATTTAAGAGTAAAGGAGACCTTTCACTGAACAGCAGAAGCACTACGGCACAGACAGACACACACAAATGGGAATGAACACTTGCCAGTTTTCAGCAAAAATCCATGTAGAAGACCACACACACACACACACACACACACACACACACACACACACACACACACACCTGTACCCCTACATTGGGCTTGTCAAAGGATTTTTTCCCCCCGAAAGCTAGCAAATTTTCATTCTCTTCTGAATGCGCTTGTCGATGACTCAACCCTTGTGTTATTCAGTGAGTGCATTCATTTATTCCTAAATTATTTATAAAAGTAAAGAAAGAGTATTGATAGGAATAAACCTTGTATTACGCTAGCAATCATAATTCAACCGAGAAAAAAATTACATGTGATAACGGAAAGATTTTATTTTAGGGCCCTTATTTTTTTCTCCTGTACCTAATTACCTTTCTTCAATAACATTAAAGATGCTATGATTGTTATGTTTCCAGATGATGCACGAAATTGTGATAAATGACAAACAGTATCACTTCATCAAGAGCTGTTAATGACACTGGTGTCTAGTGAATTCTTTATGATCATCATCTACAATTTCCAGCTCTTACCTGGGTCTGTTTAGAACACTGGCCTCTCCATTTTTTCCTGTCCGCCCACCATGTTTCTATCTCCACTCTTTCTCTGTCTCCTCCTCTCATCATCACATATTCCTTCCTTCAAATGACCCATCTGTCTCTCGGTCTTCCTGTAGGCCGCTTGCCTCCTATTATCATTTCATTGGCCTACATCAATATACTGCCAACTTCCATTCCTTTGACATGCCCAACTTATCTTTTTTATGACCTCTTTCATTGGCTTCCCTTTCACTATCTCTCTAACCATCTCATTCCTTACTCTACCCATTAAAGGTCCTATTCTGCTTCGTTAAAATTTTGTAAGACTGTGTACTGCTCACTTGTTCATTCCTCGCATTTCTGACACATACGTGAGTATTGGAGCACTATATGCTTGGTATAACACTTGTTTAGCTTTTGGTGGGTCATCCTTGTTCCAGATCATTCTTTCTACATTCTGCAGGAAACACTGGACTTGCATTCCCTTTTCACTAATTTCCTTATCATTCCTCCCAGTTTCTTCTGTTATACTCCCCAGGTACTTGAAACTTACCACTTCTTTAGGACTTGTGGCGTAAAACTTATATCCATTATTACTCTCCTCTTATTCCTCATTGTCACTATCACTTCACACTTCTTTGCATTATTTTCCACCCATACAGTCTTCCCATGTGTTTTGCCTTTCTTTTACCCCTCCTAATTAATTTCTCACACTTAAGTCATCTGCAAACGTGTTTAACCCTAGAGACCACATCCATAAGTAGTGGACCCGGAAATGCTCATCAGCAGCTCCTGGCTGTTGAAGGGTAGAACAGAAGTAAAATACTTCCTGTGGACCAAATAGCCAGAGAGGATACTCTGTTAATAAGTCCAGCTACAGTGGGCCCAGCAAGCCAGTAGTGGATAAAATACCTGCTTTCTAACATTGAACAAGCAAATTCTTTGTCACTAAACTTCAAAGAGATAAAGTACATGCTTTCCCAACTTATAGGTGGTTTCCAACCAGCATGTGTCTAAAATATGATGGCAAGCAGATGTAGGAGATGGTGGTTTGTCATAAATAATACTGCATACATCTTTTTACACATCTCATTTCATGGAATCAATACCAGGTAAGATTTAAAGTCATTTACTGAGGTCCAGAAATGTGTCAATTACGCAGAAATACACATTTGCAAAATACTGCCAGTAGATATTTAAGTTTAGCTACTAATACAGTGCAATTTAAAACCAACCTAAAGGATCTATTGGTGACCATCTCCTAAGACTTCACTGGCAAATTTCTTAGTAGAAGCAACTGATGCAAATAATAATAATAATAACAATAACAATAATTATTATTATGACAGAGTTACATTAACTCTGCACACCTCTGGAGCAGCAATGAAGTCTGTGTAAATAAGTGATTTTATTATATGCCTTCCCGTCCAGCTCAGTTTGATTCATTGCTACACATCATTGTGGTAACTGGAGTTTAATCATGGCTGCTTTTCACAGGGCAGTTACCTGTGACAGTGGGACAACATAACAAGATAGCAACTGTAGAGAATGATCTTATACTGTGAAAATGTGGGCCAAAAGCACATCATTCTCTAAATCAAGCTTGCAAAAAGCACAGGACGTATTTGGTAACCGTCGGGAAGCCCTACTGCAAACATTCTGAGCATGCACAGGATCACTGACCACCCATGCTTGCAGGTGCTCAGCTAATATGCTATGACTGGGAAGGGCACAGTCCAGCTGCCTGATTGGCCATGAGTAGGCACTTTAACAATTTACTCTAAGTGGGTAAATTACCCAATGCTATGTCCCCGGCACAGATGGACACACAATGTGTTCTTACAATAAAGTTACTTTACAGTTTCAGCTAAAAATTCCTTTCATTTCACAACATTTATTAATTTCTAACACATCAATTATGTTGATATGTAAACTGAAGGTGAATTTGGGGAGGGGGAAGGAGGAACTATTGACATCAGAGGGACTTTATGCAGAACCAGCGGTGACAAGTGAAAATGTGCACCAGACCAGGATTCAAACCCAGTATCTCCTGCTTACTAGGCAGTTGCATTAACCACTGCACCACCTGGACACAGTCTGCATGGACTATCTCAGCTGACCCACATTCCCACTTAGTGCCACCTATCTGCAGTCCCCATCCACGTCCTACATGCTCGCTATTTTCAGATTCCCACAGGACGACAAACGTATTGCGCATCCGTACTCATGGTCGGGAATTCGTTGCCCATCAAGGCGAATCAATTATATGAATGTGTGGTGCCTGTTCTTTTGGACATGTCTGAAAGAACAGGCATTCATATAACTGTTTTACCTATTTTGCTTTGAGTTATGTAAATAAAGGAACAAACATATTACAGAAAAACTTCAGTAAATATGTGATGAACACTGAGAAACAAAGAGAGGAATTTACAGAGTGTGTTTAAAAATAGTTGCAATTCACAGGTAAGTATTCACATGTGTTAAACAGTTTGGCCAAAAGAATAGGATCCAGTTTCACTTACAGTGTGACTCATCAGAGCACTGTGTAATGTCATTATTGTAATTGGACAGGTAAGACAATTCACACATCAGAGGGTATAGGAGATTACACATTCTACAACTTGCAATTTACAGTAAAGCCATTACAATGTTCAAAGCAACCTTTGGATTGAGAGCTGTGCTGCTCCCCATATTGTACCATATTTACCTGATTGTAAGACGAGGTTTTATCTCCAAAATACATCATTTGAAAAATACAGGCTCATCTGACATTCTCAAAAATTGAACTACTGCTGCTGGGGCCAACATTTTTATGTTATGTAATAGTTTAATACAGGCATCATCATACAGTTACAGATAAGCTTTTGTGACTGAGGTCACATGAAGATTTATTTTGAAAAATTTGGAAAGGTTGTGTGGTGTCACAAAATTGCTGACACTTGGGTTTGTAATCCTGCCACTGGTGCAATCACAGCAACATCTAATTTGACTACAATTTGTTTTACTGGACTATTATTTAATACCTTTAATTCCTGCTTACATGAGGATTTATTTATTTAACTTCATGTGAGATAGGTGAGCGCTGCAGCTGACTGCTGTCCATCCGCTGCATAAGGCTGTGTTCACAGTGGTGCCGACAACTGTAGTCGGATGCCATCACCAAACGACATTGGCTGACAGCTCGCTCCGTTTACATCCAATCTCTTTCGTCAGTTTTTGGCGGAGTTAAGGAGGTTAGGTTAGGTTAGAAGCTATTCTATGTATGAACTAGGTCAGATTTTGAGCTGTAGATACCACAAAGCCTCTGTGCTTGGAGCCGAGTGTTGCATTGCAGCTTTTGCTATTAAAAAGATGTCAAATGCATGTGAATGTCTCGGAAAGCACACAGCGAGTGTGTCTTCAAAAGCACACAGAGAATACTGCACTCTTTTTTCCTCAGTTATTAGAATAACCAGATTCCAAACAAACTGAACAGCTTCAAATAAGTTCAGTAAAACAGACTAAGTCAATTAACCTTCAATGACTCTCATTCAAGCATAGGTTTGGACAAACATGAATTTTAGAATGAGATGGTTTGAACATCTAAAACACTGAAAAGGGGGAAAAAACAGACATCATATTTGCAAACTGTCTCATAACAGAATCACCATGCTAGTGGCATAAAAACACCAGTAAATAAGACAGCTAATGCTCCATTACCACCACCACCACCACCACAACAACAACAACAACAAGAGATCCACAACAATAACTATGTGTAGAATATGCCGCCCTTCTTACATCAACAATTTATTTTTTGAGATTATAATTTATAATAAATATGTTTTTGGATGGGATCCACCTTTAGCAAAACACAATTTTGTTTTTATCCCAAACATATTTCACTGCAGTTGCAGCACCATTAGTGGGCTTTTATTTTATGGCTTTTTACCACATGGTTTGGTTTTCCTGATGTGTTATGTTTCTACAGTGTCAGTTTTCTTTCACAGTTTGTTATGTTTTCATTTTTCCTGATCTTCTTCACTGTGAAGTTCTGCATATTGAGCTGTCATTGTCACTGTTTCACTGTTTACCAGCTGTAAAAACAAGATGGCCATCTCAAAATACAGAACTTCACAGTGAAGAAGATGAGGAAAAATGAAAAAATGACAAACTGTGAAAGAAAACAGGCACTATAAAAACATAACACATCACGAAAACCAAACCATGTGGTAAAAAACCATAAAATAAAATCCCACTGATGATGATGCAACTGCAGTGAAACAGGTTTGGGATAAAAAAACAAAATTATGCTTTGCTAAAGGTGGATCCCGTTCAAAAACATAGGTAAAAGCAAAAACAGACAGAAGAGCTTCAACCTCAAGATAATTATTATAATTTATGCCTAAAATTTTCGGATTACGATTTTACCTACTTGTGATGTCCTACAAAGCTGTGATTTCAATTCATATAGCCATATAATGACTTATTATCCTCAGGATTCCACAAACCCCTTTCTTGAAGGAAACCTAGTTTCTTATAGTCCATATTTCATGTGTGAGAACATTGGCTGAATCTACCAAAGGAAACAAACTAATCTGAATTTCATCGATTACCATCCGAATTACGTGCATGTTTGGACGCTTGTGACTGTGCGCACCCTGCCACATTGATTTGAAATGCTCGGCCATCTTTGTCCAATGCCGGTCGTTGCTGGAATCTACCAATGTTGATGCTGATTGCAGCCTAACATACACTCATCCAGCACCTGCTACATGCATGCCAAAGATTTTGAGAGGACGAGTTCTATGACCCTGCTTCAATCTAATCTAACCTCCTTGCACTACTTCAATGCTGTTCCTTTTTTAACAATAGAATATTGGTAATTGTTTTTTCTGGATTGATTCGAGGAAGTTATCCGAAAAGCAATAATACTTGTTAATAAGCTATACCGAGCAAAATGTAATATTGATTTTATCAATATATCATATACACTGAAAAAAGAAAAAGCTAGACTATTTCTGTAGTAGTGATGAGAAAGAGATTGCAACTGAAGAGTTAACTACCTTTTCATTTGTAGTCAGGATTGAGCTGACTTTAAAATTGGATAAATACTCAACAACAGCATACATTTATGCACGAGATGGTAAAAGCCCGGATCCGGGTCAGTGATGTACTTGCATGTTTTGTACACCAATTTTGTCAATGCTGGCCATTATGGTATCACAGGAACAAAAGAATGTGTGTCAGCTGCCGGTTCTATGTAGCCAATGAGAGAACAGCACACAGACGACATATTTGAAAGTAAGAGATTAAGGAAAATATTCTCATAGTCTCACAGCAGTATCAATGTGAAATCCACTGTGTATTTCGGGGTGGGGGTGGAGAGCGAAAAAAAGTTGTGTTCTACGGTCACACCGCAACCACAACCTCAGAAATCACAACATATTTGGAAGAAACATCCAAATATTTCTGGCAACCAAGATTATATATTTCATTGCTACACATATATAGAAACACTCTGCTTCTTTTCTCAACTTTCATTGGTTAGGTGAAATTATCGTTCCAGATAATGATGTCAGTGATTATTACTAAAAGACTGCTCAGAACACGAAAGCAATATCTTGGCCCACTTGTATACCACTTCTTTGAGCCAGGATATCTTTCCAGCAGAATGAAATATGTGGGAAGGTGGGAGAACACGTATGGGATGCCACACAAAAATTCTCAAACTCTAACGCTAAATACAATCACATCACACCAGATTTTTATTCGGCACACCGTCACCTTCAAAGTAATCCAATTTGGAGCTCAGACATTGATTCCAGAACTTCTACCATACACAGAATGCATCCTGAAGTCTTTTTTTTTTTTTTTTTTTTTGTCAGTGTGTTCAGCATCATTTGTGATTCCACTCAAATCTCCTTTATCATGTCAAATCATCATCCCTTCAAGCCCATAGCCCATTTTCAATTTGGTAAATAGTAAGAAAGCCCATGGAGCCAAGTAGGGTATATGGTGAATGAGGAAGAACTGCTGTGTTGTCTTTTTGCCAAAAAACTGCCGCATGGCAAAAGCTGTATGTGGCCTCGCATTGTCATGGTGAAGGGTTCAGTCACCGCTTCTCTTGACGTTTTCTACTCACAGCCTCCCTTAGCCGCCTTAGGACATCATCAGATGTCAGGGATGCTCTGCCTATTCTCTTTCACAATCACATTCCCAACAGCACTGTGATTTTCTGTTGTAATGCTGGTAGATGTTTGTCCTGAACATTCATCATCTTCAGATATCCGGTCATTTTTAAAATGTTTAAACCAGTCATACGTTTGTGTTTGGCCCAAAGCATCATTACTGAATGCTTGCAGTAACATTTTGCGTGTTTCTGCAGCTGTTTAACCACGATTAAAAACAGAATTCAATACAGCAACACTGTTCTTGCGAGACTGTCACTGCAAGATCACAAACACAAGCAAACATCACAATTGAAAACTGTGGGCCAACAATAAACACGCACACATAGATAAAAGCCGCTGTGCATACTGATACACAAAACATATTGTACACTGCTCATAGCACCGTTTGGTTGTACTACTGTTTGTAGGTGTGGGTCACATAAATTTCAGAAACTTTTGGGTAGCACCTTGTGCATCCCCAATGCATAAAATGGTTCTCACTACAGTAATAGTAATTCACTCATTTAAATAAGCTCAAATAATGTCACAAAATTAAAAGTGATTTTCAAAGTTACACATATGGAGAACAAAACAATGCCGCCTAATGCTTCTCACAAAATGTTTCAGTTTAAGCTAGTGACATCATACCTGTTTA
Source organism: Schistocerca nitens (assembly GCF_023898315.1). Lineage (NCBI taxonomy): Eukaryota > Metazoa > Arthropoda > Insecta > Orthoptera > Acrididae > Schistocerca > Schistocerca nitens. The sequence goes on along the minus strand of NC_064622.1, from coordinate 134,340,244 downwards.
TCTTTAGAAAGCAGCAGGGCATCCTTTTGGGTGAGCTGTTTCTGCAGAGATGCAATTTGTTCTTTGAGCTGTGTCATCGCAACAACATGGTCTGAAGAATTCGGATCAAGTGGATCTCCCCTACTGTTTCCTGAGGAGCGAGCAAGTTTAGCTGGAGGAATGCCATCTGATTTGTCCATGCCATCTGGAGCAGCAGTAAGTTTAGTAACATCAACACGGTGCGGTCGCTTGCTGTGACTTTTGTGCCTGAAAATACAAAACAGAAATCAATAGATACTATTTTTTTTTTTTTTAGTCTCTATACTTCAAAGTAACTCAGTTTAAATTTGACAAGCTATGGTATTAGCAAAATGGCACAGCTGTATTTAATAGATCCTAATTTGATGTATTAAGTAGGATAATACAGATATCATATGTTCCCTCAAAAAAGTATTAATTTCTGAACAACATGTTCCAAGTCTGATTGAATCTGTATTCCTACATACTCATAAGAGAAAATATTTACAGCAGTTTTAAATTCTACTATAGTTTCAGCACATACGTCTCCTGAAAAGTAAATAGTGGAACCACAGTTTCCAACAACTCTCATATCTTCATCTGCATGATATTCTGTTTTCATCCAGAGCACCTCCTCATTTAACATCACTCTAGAAGGGCAAATACTAAAACCTTGCACATTTATTATCAGGTTGTTTACACAGACAAGGAAATAAATTCCCAGATTTTCCCAGTTAAAATACACTGTCCCCAGGTGAAAGTACTTTTTTTCCATGTTAGGTGACTATATACATTCCCTTGGAGCTACAAAACTTATCAATCTTTTGAATAATAAAGGTTTTATACACCAGCATAGAACTTCCCGGCACTTTAGGAAACAAAAGCTAGTGAAAAAATGATGCTTTTTGAAAAGATCTTTGATGCACAACAACATGTACACTGCAAATTTTCATTATTACGAAAGTATAAACACAGATTCAGCAAATACAGCATGGTAGCTTCCGAAGCACTGCAATCAAGATTGTGCTGAGGTTTTGTCAGCCAGTCATATCCCATGTTACGTTATCTTGCCAGCCAATGATAGCAAAGATTAAGAACATAGGACAGGTGATGTAGACAGCCAGTAACATCACTGTTAAATAGCAAGAACATCCAAACAGGAAAAGTTAATGGTTTAAATTGATATAAATACACTATAGCTACAAGAAAAGCTATTTTTTGTGAGGGTGTGGTTAGCCAGGATCCTAAGTGCACAGCTTAAATTCCAGCAACATAATAATTGTTACAAGCACAATTATAAATTTCACTGCTGCACACCGAACATTTCATGGGTTACCTGGCTGAATACACATTCCAACGAGTACTTCGACTATAAAAACAACAACAACAACAACAACAACCTGTGAAAATGCTCAAGAACTCATCTCACACATTTTTTAGCGAAAGTTCTACTTTTTGGCATTGTTATTGCATAATTTGTAATCTATAAGAGAACTGTAACTTAACCTTGAAGCTTAGTCTTTTTTTAGTGTGTCATATATTTAAGGTATATCAAATACAAATTTGCTTGTAAAATTTTAAATAATGGCATAAATGGCTGGTCCTCAAAGTGTTAATTCTGAATGAGAGTCAAACATTCCACAATTTAAGATATGCATCACACATTCTCACGTATAACATAATTCATTTGGTTGAAAATGAAATTTACTATGAAAGTAGTACTTCACAAACTACAAATCACAATATTTCCCCATGATCTGTTAGAAATGTAAACAGTTGTAACATCATACTCATTGAAAGCAGTTTGTTGTCACGAAGTTAGCACAATCTTCGCCCTAAAGCCTTTGACCCATCTTGCTTTTGGCCGATGTTTGTGTGTGCTCTGACTTTTGTTCCTGTAAAGGGTGCATTTTCTTTGCAATTTAAAGTTTTATTTTGGTGTTATTCTCTTGTTCATATTTTATTGCTACCGTATTACTCTGCCATGGTGGGCTAAATTAAAAACCTTAGTTAGAGTTTCAATTCTTGCCAGTCAAAATTACAATAATTTAACTGAAAACTAAAACAATGAAAAATTTCCAGAATTCTAAAAAGTTCCTGGGTTTTACCCAGATGTAAAAATTCCTGCATTTTCCCCAGCTTTCCAGGTTGTCCCGGGTTGTATAAAGCATGATTATTCATTATTTTCTCATGACATTGCATTACTCAGCAACAAAGAAAAAAATCTCATCTATGTCATGTTACAAAATTGAATGTAATGTTAGTCACCCTCCTGCAAGGTGCACACAGGTTGCTTCACGTGCTACAGATACCATAAAACTGCTGCCGAACAGTCATATCACCCTCCACTGCTAAAACATGACAGTATAGTGGTATTATCATCAGGTTATACAGAATCAGCACAGTAAGACGGGTCGACATGAAGATGTGACACAATGGCAGAAAGAAGCTACCGCACCTGAACAGCTAGTTAGTTAAGCTATATGTGTAGGGAAATTGATCACAGATTATAAGTCATATGTCATTAATAACACTTCTAGTTCACTTTTCCTGTCAGAACTGCTTAGAAAGTTTACACTGAAATCACCACAGATTAATAACTATTTCTTTCTGTCTGACAGACAGCATATAGGGAATCAAACTTTTTTTTATGAATAGCTCCCAATCTCCTAATGAGGACCTGTACACTGTTGCTAATGTCAACACTACATTACCTAGCTGTAGTTCACATGCGCAAACTTCAACGTGCTGACAGAAGCAAAATTTGCTTACTTCTACAGTTAAAAAAATACCTGTCTGCCTGGCCCCATTAACCACAGGGATCTCCCCTTGTGTGACTGCCCCCCCCCCTCCTCCTCAGTATCTGCTAATTGAGAAGCTAACTCATCTTTCCCCTTCCTATCTAGCTCATGACCACACCATGAATGAGGTAGTACAATTAGTTAATACATCAACACAGACTGCCTAACATCTCTACAAGGATGGTGTACCAACTGTTGCCATGATATATGGCAAAGAACAGTGAACATAAAAATGTGCTAAACAATAAAGGCCAGAGACGAGTTTCATTAATTGTCAAAAATGATTCGTTTCAAACATGACAGGAACTGCAGCTGGCGGTGCATACAGTTTCATCTTAAGTAGTTCTCAAACTAACAGTGCACACAATGGGCATTTGGAGTCTGATACTTTGCAGCGGCATATGCTGACTGTGCCATGTGTGGTTTTGTAATAATAATTACACTAAAATATCTTGATGTGCTGTACACTGGCACATGACAAAACTCACATGTTATTGTTGTCTTCAGTCCAGAGACTGGTTTGATGCAGCTCTCCCTGCTACTCTATCCTGTGCAAGTTGCTTCATCTCCTAGTACCTACTGCATCCTACATCCTTCTGAATCTACTTAGTGTATTCATCTCTTGGTCTCCCTCTGCGATTTTTCCCCTCCACGATGCCCTCCAATACTAAATTGGTGATCCCTTGATGCCTCAGAACATGTCCTACCAACCAGTCCCTTCTTCTTGTCAAGTTGTGCCACAAACTCCTCTTCTCCCCAATTCTATTCAATACCTCCTCATTAGTTATGTGATCTACCCATATAATCTTCAGCATTCTTCTGTAGCACCACATTTCGAAAGCTTCTATTCTCTTCTTGTCCAAACTATTTATTGTCCATGTTTCACTTCCATACATGGCTACACTCCATACAAATACTTTCAGAAAAAAACTTCCTGACACTTAAATCTGTAATCGATGTTGACAAATTTCTCTCCTTCAGAAATGCTTTCCTTGCCATTGCCAGTCTACATTTTACATCCTCTCTACTTCGACCATCATCAGTTTTTTGCTCCTCAAATAGCAAAACTCCTTTACTGCTTTAAGTGTCTCATTTCATAATCTAATTCCCTCAGCATCACCCAACTTAATTCGACTACATTCCATTATTCTCGTTTTGCTTTTGTTGATGTTCATCTTATATCCTCCTTTCAAGACACTGTCCATTCCGTTCAACTGCTCTTCCAAGTGCTTTGCTGTCTCTGACAGAATTACAATGTCATCGGCGAACCTCAAAGTTTTTATTCCCTCTCCATGGATTTTAATACCTACTCCGAATTTTTCTTTTGTTTCCTTTACTGCTTGCTCAATATACAGATTGAATGACATCGGGGATAGGCTACAACCCTGTCTCACTCCCTTCCCAACCACTGTTTCCCTTTTATGCCCCTTGACTCTCATAACTGCCATGTGGTTTCTGTACTAGCCTTTAACTCCCTGTATTTTACTACTGCCACCTTCAGAATTTGAAAGAGAGTATTCCAGTCAACATTATCAAAAGCTTTCTCTAAGTCTACAAATGCTAGAAATGTAGGTTTGCCTTTCCTTAATCTATCTTCAAAGATAAGTCATAGGGTCAGTATTGCCTCACGTGTTCCAAAATTTCTATGGAATCCAAACTGATATTCCCTGAGGTCAGCTTCTACCAGTTTTTCCATTTGTCTGTAAAAAATTCATGTTAGTATTTTGCAGCCATGACTTATTAAACTGATAGTTCGGTGATTTTCACACCTGCTTTCTTTGGGATTGGAGTTGTTATATTCTTCTTGAAGTCTGAAGGTATTTTACCTGTCTCATTCATCTTGCTCACCAGATGGTAGAGTTTTGACAGGGCTGGCTCTCCCAAGTCTGTCAATAGTTCTAATGGAATGTTGTCTGCTCCCAGGGCCTTATTTCAACTTACGTCTTTCAGTGCTTTGTCAAACTCTTCACGCAGTATCATAGCTCCCATTTCATCATGATCTACATCCTCTTCCATTTCCATAATACTGTCCACAAATACATCACCCTCTATACGCTACTTCAATTTTTCTGTTTTCCCTTCTTTGCTTAGAAATGGGTTTGCATCTGAGCTCTTGATATTCATATAAGTACTTCCCTTTTCTCCAAAGGTCTTTAATTTTCCTGTAGGCAGTATCTATCTTACTCCTAGTGAGATAAGCCTCTACATCCTTACATTTGTCCTCTAGCCATCCCTGCTTAGCCATTTTGCACTTCCTGTCGATCTCGCTTCTGAGACGTTTGTGTTCCTTTTTGCCTGCTTTATTTACTGCAGTTTTATATTTTCTCCTTTCATCAATTAAATTCAATATTTCTTCTGTTACCCAAGGATTTCTACTAGCCCTCGTCTTTTTATCAACTTGATCCTCTGCTGCCTTCACTATTTCATCCCTCAAAGCTACCCATTCTTCTTCTACTGTATCTCTTTCCCCCATTCCTGTCAATAGTTCCTTAATGCTCTCCCTGAAACTCTGTACAACCTCTGGTTTTGTCAGTTTATTCAGGTCCCATCTCCTTAAATTCCCACCTTTTTGCAGTTTCTTCAGCTTTAAGCTACCGTTCATAACCAATAGATAGTGGCCAGAGTCCACATATGCCCCTGGAAATGCCTTACAATTTAAAACCTGGTTCCTAAATCTCTGTCTTACCATTATATAATCTATCGAAACCTTCCAATATCTCCAGGCCTCTTCCATGTATACAACCTTCTTTCATGATACTAGATCCAAGTGTTAGCTGTGATAAAGTTATGCTCTGTGCAGTAAGGGTTTATTTCGTTTCCATTTTACATTAATGCACGAGATAGTAAGTTGCATGAAATTTGTATTTTCATATTTTAATGTGAATTATGTTTAATATTGATGTATATACAGGTTGTGCCTGTGCCTACTATGATTGTGTGAAACTCTTATCAAGAATGTTATCACCTAATGCTTCCTCCACATCAGTGGTTCCCAACCTGGAGGTGATCACCCCATGAGGGGTAAAACAGAATTATCTGAGAAGTAAAAACAGAACGATATTATTATAATTTTGTAAGATTCTAATACTAGTTATATAAGTTACCAATAATTATTTTTTCTCGATTAGTAACACTGGTGCTGTGGAGGTTACAGGTTCCTCACATAGTCAACCCACTACACACACATTGTGCTTTGTTCCATACATTGCTGATAACAGTGACATACAGATGTAACAAATGCTAAATATCTGAAGAAAATGGCTTCTCCAAAATGTACATAGTACCTACAGTAGTCCAGAAATTGCTTCATTATTCACTTCAAAACAGATAAATGAATTCATTGACAGCACAGCACAGCGTTAACTACATATGAGCTAATATAGAACTTTATACAATTTTATTATTATTATTAGGGTGGTTAAACACAAAGCATTATCAGCCTGAAGTTGTCCAATTTCTGCCAGTTCAGATGTATGAAGTGCAGCAATCTAGTGATTTATGAACAGTAAGTATAGTGCAAAAATCGGTAAGGAGAGGAGTAATGTAGGATAAGCATGTTTTGTAATATGTGTGTATGATCACTGTGGATAGTTATAGCGTTCATTTCTGAGAAAGAGTTACAGGTAGCACTTGCAGTGCACCACAAATTCCTTTGTAATACATTCTGAAACACACACACACACACACACACACACACACACACACACACACACAAACTAAGTATCATTCATCTTTCATAATTTTAAAAATAAAAGTGATCCAAGAAAAGTCTTTCATTCTGCAGTGTTTAGTTAGGTGATAGTTGGTAAAATGTGGGGGAGGAAGTAGGAGGGGCGGGCAACAGATAGCAGGGGTGGGGGTGGAGGGCAGGTATATTAGCTATTGTGTGATTGCACTCAGGGGTAATGGTCTAAGAAAGATTGGAACCGCTGCTCCACATAGATGTGTAGAATACATCATGCTACATGAATTACAATTTCTGCAAGACGAATGTACGTTACTGAAGTTTAGTTTGAATGCAATAATGCAAAGAAGCAGATAGGCTCAAACAAAAGTACCCACAATTGTTTTACGGTTCAGTGTGCAAGAGCTACGAAAAATGATGACAGAACTATTACTTTAATGAACAGTTCTACAAACGTATACATGAGGGCTATCCAGAAACCCACAGATGTTTTTGTCTATCATGGCGGTGGGCGGGGCTCCAGCCACCATCTTGGTGCCATAAAATTTCCTACTCAGTACGCATCCAACAGTGGTAGTGTGTGGTCTATGCCTCTGATAATTTGATTCCTTTGACATTTTAAAATGTGCACTGCAATAGAAAACGTTATCGCTTGTGAGATGTGTTCTGTGATTAGGTTTTTGTTCTCAAAAATCTGCAAGCCAATTGAAATTTATTGCAACCTTCATGATTAACACAGAAAAGAAATAATAAGTTGGGGAAAACTTAGCAAAAAAGTTCTGCTTTTTCTTAACAATTAACGCCCACACATGGCCAATGCTACCTGAGAGCACATACGGGGTTTTGGATGGGAGGTATTTGATCATCCACCATACAGCACGGATTTGGCACCATGCAACAATCACATGTTCCCAGCAATGAAGACATGTCCTGCTACGCAACACTTCCATACTAATGGCGAACTGCATGCCAGTATAAACCAATGGTTGCAATTGCAGGTGGCAGATTTATAGAGAGAATTGAAAAACTTGTTGCACGGTATAAGTGCCTCAATTTCATTGCACGGTATAAGTACCTCAATTTCAACTGTGATTATGTAGAAAAATAGCTTAAGAGTGTACGTTTAAAATGTATATAATAAAATTTGGTCATCCCATACCGTAATTTTTTTATTTCAAATAATAAATTTAAAAAATTATTTTGTGAACATTAATTTGGGAAAACACAATGGTTCACATACATACATGCTGATGTTTTGTGGCTATATACAACTTTATGATGTATTAGTATAACATCTATTATTATTATTATTTCTTTCCTTTCTCAGACCTTTGGTCTGGTTCGAAATGAAAGTGACGCGGACCTTGATCAAGCGTGACTTCCTTTTAACTGTACGGTATATGTTACATTGCGTTTAGGAACTTTCGGGTAATTGAACATGTATCAATAATTACGGATTTCTGTAGTTGTATATATATGTTTGGATGTAGCCGTATTGCGTTGATGTACTGGTGGATATTGTGTGGTATGACTCCTGTAGTTGATAATATAATTGGTATGATGTCAACTTTATCCTGATGCCACATGTCTGACTTCCTCAGCCAGTTGGATGTATTTTTCAATTTTTTCTCCTGTTTTCTTTTGTATATTTGTTGTATTGGGTATGGATATTTCGATTAGTTGTGTTAATTTCTTCTTTTTATTGGTGAGTATGATGTCAGGTTTGTTATGTGGCGTTGTTTTATCTGTTATAATGGTTCTGTTCCAGTATAATTTGTATTCATCATTCTCCTGTACATTTTGTGGTGCATACTTGTATGTAGGAACGTGTTGTTTTATAAGTTTATGTTGTAAGGCAAGCTGTTGATGAATTATTTTTGCAACATTGTCATGTCTTCTGGGGTATTCTGTATTTGCTAGTATTGTACATCCGCTTGTGATGTGATCTACTGTTTCTATTTGTTGTTTGCAAAGTCTGCATTTATCTGTTGTGGTATTAGGATCTTTAATAATATGCTTGCTGTAATACCTGGTGTTTATTGTTTGATCCTGTATTGCAATCATGAATCCTTCCGTCTCACTGTATATATTGCCTTTTCTTAGCCATGTGTTGGATGCGTCTTGATCGATGTGTGGCTGTGTTAGATGATACGGGTGCTTGCCATGTAGTGTTTTCTTTTTCCAATTTACTTTCTTCGTATCTGTTGATGTTATGTGATCTAAAGGGTTGTAGAAGTGGTTATGAAATTGCAGTGGTGTAGCAGATGTATTTATATGAGTGATTGCTTTGTGTATTTTGCTGATTTCTGCTCGTTCTATAAAGAATTTTCTTAAATTGTCTACCTGTCCATAATGTAGACACAAAATTCTAGCTTTCGCAACTAACGGTTGCTTCGTCAGGAAAGAGGGAAGGAGAGGGAAAGATGAAAGGAGGTGGGTTTTAAGGGAGAGGGTAAGGAGTCATTCCAATCCCAGGAGCGGAAAGACTTACCTTAGGGGGAAAAAAGGACGGGTATACACTCGCACACACACACATATCCATCCGCATATACACAGACACCTAAATTTTATTAAAGCAGACATTTGTAAAGGCAAAGAGTTTGGGCAGAGATGTCAGTCGAGGCGGAAGTACAGAGGCAAAGGTGATGTTGAAAGACAGGTGAGGTACGAGCGGCGGCAAATAGAAATTAGAGATTAGCGGAGATTGAGGCCTGGCGGATAGCGAGAAGAGAGGATATGCTGAAGGGCAAGTTCCCACCTCCGGAGTTCTGACAGGTTGGTGTTAGTGGGAAGTATCCAGATAACCCGGACGGTGTAACACTGTGCCAAGATGTGCTGGCCGTGCACCAAGGCATGTTTAGCCACAGGGTGATCCTCATTACCAACAAACACTGTCTGCCTGTGTCCATTCATGCGAATGGACAGTTTGTTGCTGGTCATTCCCACATAGAAGGCTTCACAGTGTAGGCAGGTCAGTTGGTAAATCACGTGGGTGCTTTCACACGTGGCTCTGCCTTTGATCGTGTACACCTTCCGGGTTACAGGACTGGAGTAGGTGGTGGTGGGAGGGTGCATGGGACAGGTTTTACACCGGGGGCGGTTACAAGGGTAGGAGCCAGAGGGTAGGGAAGGTGGTTTGGGGATTTCATGGGGATGAACTAAGAGGTTACGAAGGTTAGGTGGACGGCGGAAAGACACTCTAGGTGGAGTGGGGAGGATTTCATGAGGATGGATCTCATTTCAGGGCAGGATTTGAGGAAATCGTATCCCTGCTGGAGAGCCACATTCAGAATCTGATCCAGTCCCGGAAAGTATCCTGTCACAAGTGGGGCACTTTTGGGGTTCTTCTGTGGAAGGTTCCGGGTTTGAGGAGATGAGGAAGTGGCTCTGGTTATTTGCTTCTGTACCAGGTCGGGAGGGTAGTTACGGGATGCGAAAGCTGTTTTCAGGTTGTTGGTGTAATGGTTCAAGGATTCTGGACTGGAGCAGATTCGTTTGCCACGAAGACCTAGGCTGTAGGGAAGGGACCGTTTGATGTGGAATGGGTGGCAGCTGTCATGATGGAGGTACTGTTGCTTGTTGGTGGGTTTGATGTGGACGGACGTGTGAAGCTGGCCATTGGACAGGTGGAGGTCAACGTCAAGGAAAGTGGCATGGGATTTAGAGTAGGACCAGGTGAATCTGATGGAACCAAAGGAGTTGAGGTTGGAGAGGAAATTCTGGAGTTCTTCTTCACTGTGAGTCCAGATCATGAAAATGTCATCAATAAATCTGTACCAAACTTTGGGTTGGCAGGCCTGGGTAACCAAGAAGGCTTCCTCTAAGCGACCCATGAATAGGTTGGCGTATGATTGGAATGACTCCTTACCCTCTCCCTTAAAACCCACCTCCTTTCATCTTTCCCTCTCCTTCCCTCTTTCCTGACGAAGCAACCGTTAGTTGCGAAAGCTAGAATTTTGTGTGTATGTTTGTATTTGTTTGTGTGTCTATCGACCTGCCAGCGCTTTTGTTTGGTAAGTCTTATCATCTTTCTTTTTAGATATATTTCTTTTTAGATATATTTTTTCCACGTGGAATGTTTCCCCCTGTTATATTTGTCCATAATGTAGGTTTTTTATGTCGATAAATCCCCTTCCTCCTTCCTTTCTGCTTAATGTGAATCTTTCTGTTGCTGAATGTATGTGATGTATTCTATATTTGTGGCATTGTGATCGTGTAAGTGTATCGAGTGCTTCTAGGTCTGTGTTACTCCATTTCACTACTCCAAATGAGTAGGTCAATATTGGTATAGCATAGGTATTTATAGCTTTTGTCTTGTTTCTTGCTGTCAATTCTGTTTTCAGTATTTTTGTTAGTCTTTGTCTATATTTTTCTTTTAGTTCTTCTTTAATATTTGTATTATCTTTTCCTATTTTTTGTCTGTATCCTAGATATTTATAGGCATCTGTTTTTTCCATTGCTTCTATGCAGTGGTTATCCAATATGTAATCTTCTTGTTTAGTGTGTTTTCCCTTGACTATGCTATTTTTCTTACATTTGTCTGTTCCAAAAGCCATATTTCTATCATTGCTGAATACTTCTGTTATCTTTAGTAATTGGTTGAGTTGTTGATTTGTTGCTGCCAGTAGTTTTAGATCATCCATGTATAGCAAATGTGTGATTTTGTGTGGGTATGTTCCAGTGATATTGTATCCATAATTTGTATTATTTAGCATGTTGGATAGTGGGTTCAGAGCAAGGCAGAACCAGAAAGGACTTAATGAATCTCCTTGGTATATTCCACGCTTAATCTGTATTGGCTGTGATGTGATATTATTTGAATTTGTTTGGATATTAAGTGTGGTTTTCCAATTTTTCATTACTATGTTTAGGAACTGTATCAATTTAGGATCTACTTTGTATATTTCCAATATTTGTAGTAACCATGAGTGGGGTACACTATCAAAAGCTTTTTGGTAATCAATGTATGCGTAGTGTAGCGACCTTTGTTTAGTTTTAGCTTGATATTTCACCTCTGCATCTATTATCAGTTGCTCTTTACATCCTCATGCTCCTTTGCAACAGCCCTTTTGTTCTTCATTTATAATTTTGTTCTGTGTTGTCTGTGTCATTAATTTCTGTGTAATGACTGAAGTTAATATTTTGTATATTGTTGGTAGGCATGTTATGGGGCGATATTTAGCTGGGTTTGCTGTGTCTGCTTGATCTTTAGGTTTCAGATAAGTTATTCCATGTGTAAATGTATCAGGGAATGTGTATGGGTCTGCAATGTAACTGTTAAATAATTTAGTTAGATGTGAATGTGTTGAGGTGAACTTCTTTAGCCAGAAATTTGCTATTTTACCTTTTCCAGGGGCTTTCCAATTGTGAGTAGAATTAATAGCTTGGGTGACTTCATGTTGCAAAATTATCACTTCAGGCATTTGTGGTATCATCTTGTATGTGTCTGTTTCTGCTTGTATCCACCGTGCATGCCTGTTATGTTGTACTGGGTTTGACCATATGTTGCTCCAGAAGTGTTCCATGTCTGTTATGTTTGGTGGATTGTCTATTTTTGTGTGTGTGTTATCTATTGTCTGGTAAAATTTCTTTTGGTTTGCGTTGAATGTTTGGTTTTGTTTCCTTCTATTTTCACTGTTTTTGTATCTCCTAAGTCGTTTGGCCAATGCTTGTAATTTCTGCTTCTTCTCATCTAATTGCTCTATCGTTTCTTGTTGTGAGATTTTACCTAACCTTTTCTGTTTTTTTTTCTGACATTTCATTTCTTATAAATTGTGTTAGCTGTCCGATTTCCTTTCTCAGTTTTTCTATTCTGATCTGTAGCCTGTGTTGCCATGCTGGTTTTGTGGGTTTCTTCTGTGTGTTGGTTGGTTCTGATCTCTGCCTAGTGTGTATATTTAGTGTAGTGAGTGCTTCTATATAAACCAGTAGTTGTAACTCTTCCATAGTTGTGTTTTCATTTATTTTGTTGTGTATGATTGTGTTGATAGTTTTTATTGTTGTTTCGACTTGTGGGTTACTTGGCAGTCTATGCAAGAATGGTCTAATGTCTGTATTTGTGTCTTTGTATTCTATATATGTCAGCTGAAATTTTTCTTCTATATCTAACATGTGTGTCACTTCGTGTTCTATTTGTGCTTGTTCTGGTGGCTGTCTTAAGATTTCGTTTTCCTCTGATTGTTTAATTGATGCGTGTTGTTCTTTGTTTGTTTGGTCTGGGAAGTTTGAGTCCATTACTGTATTTTCTTCTTCTTCTGATTGCACATTATTTTGTTCCAGTATTTGTTGTACTTGTTGTTTGATGTTTTCTAATTCTGACTGGGGTATCCTGTTATTTTTGATTATTACACGGATCTGATCAGCTAGTCGTTGTTCTGTTAAAAATTTTAATTCTGGGTATCTGGTAATAAATGTTGTGTATACTTGTGATCTGTATCCAGTTGTGTTGGTTCCTAGGTTTGTTGCTTGGTAATAACAGAACATAAGGTGTCGATTAACTTCATCTGACTATCTCATCCTCTGCCTTTGTTTTCCTTCTAGGGTGGTTGCAGGAAGCATATCCTGCAAAACACCTCTATTTGGATTTAAATCATTTTCCAGTTGGCTAGCAGTGTCGTTACCATTGTGGGCGGGCATAGGGTTCAAGCGTCGTCCCCGACCATGACGGCGCTTGTCCGAGGCTTCTTTAGTTCTGTCCTGAACCAACTCATCACACTAAAAGGGGGGTTAGCCCTATTAGTGGTTTGTTCTTTTCGTCGCCTTTTACAACTGGCAGAACATACCGGAGGCCTATTCTTTTCCCGGGCCTCCACGGGGTTCGTTCGTAAACACGGGGCTGTGGGCATACTGAAATATGTTACAGTAATATAGGTAAATAATAATAATAATAATAATAATAATAATAATAATAATTATTATTATTATTATTATTTACCTATATTACTGTAACATTTCGGTATGCCCACAGCCCCGTGTTTACGAATGAACACTGTGCATTTTCATATGTCTTCCCAATCTTGACATTACAGTATTTGATGTTTTACAGTATAACCTCGATTGTGTGTGACCTCAGTTTAGTGTAATCCCCCATTTTACGGAAGAAATTTCAAGTCCCGAAAATTAATCGATAAGTGCAATGCAAATTTATATTCAATTTAACGTAATTCGAATTACGACAAAACCTGCATTTAGCATTAAGAATATTAAATATTGAAAACAATACAATAGTGGCTTTTGTGGCCCGAATGCAAGCCGCACTTTTTCCAGTTTTCGGAATCCAAAAAACCGCCTGCAATTTACATCCGGGTTCAAAGCCTAAGAAGTTCCGAAAAATGCTGATAGTTGTCGCCGTAAGAGCTAGCGGCCATTATTGCTGCTTTTTGCCGCTAGAAGCCGCCACAGGAGCCGTTGTGTTAGTTTCAAGTAATTAATGTAAGGTATTTTTTATCATGGGCGAATTTAGCAATTTTTCAAATATTCATGGCAATTAAAAAAAGCGCTTTACATTTCGACAGTGCTCATAAAAACGTTTGTTACAATCTGCTTTTGAACTTCGGTAAGACATGGAGACACCAGAAGTAACACCGCCACTATGAGGTGGAAACCGTAATGAACGATTTCGTGAGGAAGCAGCAACAGTGCTTACCTGCAACTGCAGGAAGAATACAAGTAAAAGCACATCAGAAAACCCAGGATTTTAAAGGTAGCTGCAATTGGGTCTGAAAAGTACGGGGAAAGACTTGTCACATTTCAGCGCTACATCATCAAACTGCGCACCGGAAACTTATGCTGGCTTGTACAGCCGATGGTCATAAACTGCCACCATTAATTTCACACGGAAGACTGTACTGAAGTCCGAAGTGTTTCCTAAAGATGTTATTGTACGTGGTAACGAAATTGGCTGGTTCACGGCGGACATGGTTTTAGAGTGGATCACACCTGTCTGGCAACATCGTCCTGGTACCTTGCTAGGTTTGCCACGTATGCTTGTGTTAGATTCGTGCGCAGGTCACTGTACACCAGCTGTGAAAAAAAATTAGCAGAGGGTAAAATGGACTTAGTTGTAATTCCAAAATGGATGACGTCCATTCTGCACCCGTTAGGTGTTTGTTTAAACCTTTTATGGACAAGCAGAAATATATGTATACACAGTGACTAACGAAAGAAGATAGACAATTAACGCCTACAGGACATGTTGAGCGTGCAAGCTTGTCTCAAGTGTGCGGATGCTTTAGTCAATCTTGGAAATGTCTCCCAAATGAAACTGTTCATCATGCATTTAAAAAAAGTACTGTATTTCTAATGCGCTCGATGGCGCAGAGGATGGTGCTTTGTACGAAAGTAGCGGCAAGGAGTCTCTAGCGTTAATAATAAAACATGAAAAATCACGACTGTGTTCCGATATGCAATGCAGCGAGCTCGCCTGCGACGTCACTGCTCACAGATCACATGCAGGTAGATCTGGAATACTGTATTTCGATAGATATTGTGAATTTTCTCTGTTGTCAGTGTTTTGCGATGTAATTGTGATTTTAACACTCCTCCACAAAAAACAGAAGGGCCATGCAAAAACACCTGTCCATTAGTGCAATCAACTTTCATATTAATGTTGTCAATGGCTTTATACACTGTCTGGCGTGTATCCCTCCTCCTCATGTAGTAGCGCGGCATCTCTGTGTGTACGTGCTGCTGCTCGTGCTCGGCGACTGACACGTTGTGACAAACGTTGCTGGTGCGGCTGCGTTATCAAAATCACAACTTCCCGTGCAGCTCTCTGTATCTCTTCCATGTCCGAACAACATCGCTTTGGTTCACTCCGAGATGTCGGGAGATTTTCCTTGTTGAGAGCCCTTCCTGGCACAAAGTAACAATGCAGATGTGATTGAACCATGGTACTGACCGTCTAAGCATGACTGAACTACGAACACCAGCTGTGTACCTCGTTCCTGGTGGAATGACGAACTGATCAGCCGTCAGACCACCTCCGTCTAATAGGCGCTGCTGATGCATGGTTGTTTACATCTTTGGGCAGGTTTAGGGACATCTCTGAACAGTCAAAGGGACTGTGTCTGTGATGCAATATCCACAGTCAATGTCTATCATCAGGAGTTGTGGGAACCGGGGTGATGCAAAACTTTTTTTGATGTGTGTAGCTTCAGGGAGCTTCAAGCGTGTTTCTTAATACCTCGGTACTTCCATATCCCACTTCCTTGCGCACTGGTTCTTTCTGACAAGTCTCTCAAACTTTACTCCACTCTTCATCACTACTAAATTGTGATCCGAGTCAATGCCTGCTCCTGGATACACCTTACAATACAGTATCCGATTTCAGAATCTCTGTCTGACCATGATGTAACCTAACTGAAGTCTTCCCATATCTCCTGGCCTTTTCCTAGTATGTCTCCTCCTCTTGTGAATCTTGAACAGAGTATTCACTAATACTAGCTGAAATTTATTGCAGAACTTGATTAGTCTTTCTCCTCTCTCACTCCTCGTACCACGCCCATTCTCTCTTGCAACCCTTTCTTCTACTCCTTCCCCTGCAACCGCCTTCCAGTCCCCATCACTATTAGATATTAATCTCCCTTCACGTAATGTATTACCCTTTCAATATCCTTATATATATTCTCTATCTCATCATCTTCGGCTTGTGACATTGGCATCTATACTGGACCTATCACTGTCAGTGTTGGTTTGCTGTCAATTCTGATGAGAAAAACCTTATCACCGAACCGTCCACAGTTACTCACTTTCTCCCCCTACCTTCCCAATCATAATAAATCCTACTCCTGTTATACCATTTTCTGCTGCTGCTGATATTATCCTATACTAATCTGACCATTTCCTAATCTGCTTTCCATTTCACTTGCCTAACATCCACTATATTCAGATTGAGCCTTTTCAGATTCTCTAGTCTCCCTACCACACCCCAACTTTTAGAACATTATTACTTCATTAATTATTCAGTCTTTTTCTCATGGTCACCCCCCCCCCCCCCGACACTCCCCTCCTGGAAATCTGACAGGGGCTGGTCCAATGGAGATACTGTCATGACAATGTCAATTACAGGCCACATGTCCTGTGGATACACATTAGTGTCTTTAATGCAGTGGTTTGCAATGTTACAAATACATATTTAACATGACTGTGTCAAGCAGCACACTACTAATGCTGTATTCGAACATTTACGGGACTGTTTTTTTCCTCTCATCTGCATTAACTTACATTTTCAAACAATGAAAAGTTCAGGTTGGAATATCAACAATAACAGAAAGGATAGATTGCTACTCTCCATAAAGATGACGTGTTGAGTTGCAGACAGGCACAACGAAAAGACTGTTACACATTAGTTTTCAGCCAAAGCCTTCATCAGAGAAGAAAAAAAAAAAAAAACACACACGCATTCACAAAAGCAAGCACACCTCACACATACATGACTGCTATATCTGGCTGCTATGCATGTGTGTCTTTTCTGATGGTTTTGGTCGAAAACTTACAGTGTAACAACCTCTTAACTGTGCCTGTCTATAGGTCAATGTGTCATCTTTCAGGGTGTATACGAGGACAAGAAAAAAAAATTTCCACATTTATCCCAGATCTGCCAGTTAAATATGCACTTTTTCCCACATAAAAATACACTTTTTCCACAGCGAAAATACACATTTTCCATGATAAGTGACAGCATACTTTCCCTTAGAGCTGTAAAAATATCAATCCTTCAGATGGTAAAGGTTTTATACAGCAGAGTAGAATTTCCCAGCACTTCAGAAAATGAAAGGGGGGAAAAACGTGTTTTGGAAATATCTTTTCTGTGCATCAACACTTACGCTGCATATTTTCATATTACGATACGCTGCATATTTTTGTTTTATGAAAGTATAAATTCAAATTCCACCAAACACAGCACGTTTGTTTCTGAAGCATTGATATCAAGATTTTGTAAACCAATCATAGCTTATAGGACATGATGTAATAAGCCAATAGCGACAGTACTGTTAAGCACAGGGAACACACAAACAGGAAAAGTAAATGGATTCAATTAATGTACATAATGTAGCTACAAAAAAGCTAAGCTTTCACACGCACATCACCCTTTTAAGATACATCACACAAATGTGCAAACAAATTTTAAATAATGGCATTAATATCCAATTTTCTGGGCTCGAAATTCTTCTAAGTGGCTGTTCCTCCAAGTGTTGGAAGTTTTAAATGAGAGTCAGATGCTGTGTGATTTAAGAAATTCATTGCACATTCTCACACGTAACATAATTCATCTGTGTAGGTTATTTACATTGAAAGTAACACTTTTCAAAGCACCACTTGCAGTATTTTCCCGTTACCTGTTGGAACTAGGTTCATTTCAGCAGTTGCCAGAGAACGCCAGAGAAGAGGTGTTACTACACGTGAGCGGCTACGATGATGTAAGAAGCCCATATGTTCATACATACAAGGTGTTCCATTTATCTTTACCACCCTTAATAAGTGTTTGTCCAGATGCAAATTAAGAAATGTTTCAAGCAAATGTTATTTAGTCATCGGGGGGACATCAATCAGCATTGCCTTCATTGTTGCTTTTTTTTTTTTTTTTTACAAAGGTGTGAACAGCAGTATGACTTTTTTAAACGGCACACTGTATTTTTTATTCGGTAATTCATTTCCTCTCCTAAAGACCTATTCAAAAATGTATTACAGTGTACCATTCACTGAAACACAATGTTATTAATTACATAACACAACATTAATGCTGACACTCCCAGTGCTTAGAGCAGGTACTCGGGATAATGGAACACATCCCTGTGCTGACAGCGACAGAGGACAAATGTAAACATAAGTAGAATACACACCTGTCATCCCGTCAACCATCATCAGTTGAAGAGTTGTGTGAGTAGAACGTACACCAATGAAGAGAAGGTAGAAATTCTACTATCTATGGGGAATGTAAGTTAGCAGAACAGTAATTGCAATACTGTTTTCTTATGTACGAGTACATTTGGTACAGTAGTTTCGTCCTTTTAAATACTGTTGTGTAGAGTAGACATACAGTAAAGGCTGTCCTTCCCACAAACTGCATCAACATAATGTTTCTTTTATTGTTGTTGTTGAAGGTAGGTGAAATGCTATGCAGGCAGCAGAACTATACAGAGAGCGATATCCTGACAAGAACCCACCTTCCCAATGGATGTTTTTTTTTTTTGTCTTGTTGTGACGCTTCAAGAAACGGGAAGTTTCAACCCATGACAACGCAATCATCATAGTACTTGCACAGCCAAAGCTGCTGAAGTTACTATTCTTGCTTCCATTACCATGAATCCACATGTGAGCACACGACAGCTTGAACATGAGATTGGCATTCCTAAAAATAGTGTACATCATATTCTTACACGTCACTGGTTCCATCCATCCTTACCACGTACACCTACATCAAGAATTCCATGGGAATGATTTCCAGAATCGTGTACAGTTCTGTCAGTGGGCACAGCAGCAAATCCTCACCAACCTGAACTACTTCTCCAACGTTCTATTTACCGATGAATGTTCCTTCTCAAACAAAGGACAGGTGAATAAAAGGAACATGCATTATTGGTCCTGCGACAATCCACAATGGCTTAGACAGGTGGAACATCAGTGTCAATGGAGAGTTAACATCTGGTGTGGGATGCTTGGTACTACAATTATTGGCTCCTATTTCATCAATGGTAGTATAAACGACACAGCATATGCCAACTTCCTCAGACGAATTGTTCCTCCTCTTCTGGATGAAGTGCCACTAACAAGGGAACCTCCCCATCGCACCCCCCTCACATTTAGTTATAAGTTGGCACAGGGATAGGCCATGAAAAACTGAACACAGATCAATCAAGAAAACAGGAAGAAGTTGTGTGGAACTATGAAAAAAAAATAAGCACAATATACAAACTGAGTAGTCCATGCGCAAGGCAGGCAACGTCAAGGACAGTGTCGGCTTACGAGCGCCGTGGACCCGTGGTTAGCGTGAGTAATTGCAGATCGAGAGGTCCTTGGTTCAAATCTTCTCTCGAGTGAAACGTTTAATTTTTTATTTTCAAACAATTATCAAAGTTCAGGCACTCACACATAATAAACTTCGCTCTCCAAAATTCCAGGATATGTTCAGATTTGCTTGGACATATGCAGCATTTGACAGTCTACACACGGAAACATTTGAAAACGTAAAAAACATATGTTTTGACAGAGCACAGGGAAAACTGTGCGACTGTGAAACTGTTGCATTCATTTGTTGCAGTTTATGTGACAAACTCTTATGTTTTCATCACTTTTTTGGGAGTGATTATCACATCCAAAAGAAAACCTAAATCGGGCAAGGTAGAAGAATCTTTTTACCCATTCGCCAAGTGTGCAAGTTACGTGAGTCGACAACATATTCCTGTCATGTGACGCACATGCCGTCACCAGTGTCGTATAGAATATATCAGACGTGTTTTCCTGTGGAGGAATCGGTTGACCTATGAACTTGCGATCAAATGTTTTCGGTTCCTATTGGAGAGGCACGTCCTTTCGTCTACTAATCGCACGGTTTTGCGGTGCGGTCGCAAAGCACAGACACTAAACTTATTACAGTGAACAGAGACGTCAATGAATGAACGGTCAGATCGTAACTTTGCGAAAATAAAGAAAGTAAAATTTCATTCCAGGGAGGACTCGAACCAAGGACCTCTCGTTCCGCAGTTGCTCACTCTAACCACGGGACTACGGCACTCCTCGTATTCCATTGTCCTTTATGTTGCCTATCTTGCACATGGACTAATCAGTTTGTATATTTTGCTTATTTTTTCATACTTCCACACAACTTCTTCCTGTTTTCTTGATTGATCTGTGTTCAGTTTTTCAAGGCCTATCCACTGTGTCAATTTATAGCTAAATCTGAGGGGGTTGCGATGGGGAGGTTCCCTTGTAAGAACCAGAATGCTTATGAGGTATCAACATGATATGATGGATGTCCAGCACATAATGCCTTGCATGCATGTTGCGTTCTAAACCAAAGGTATCCTGCCAGATGGATTGGTCAAGGAGGAACAGTTACTTGGCCTGTTAGGTGTCCCGATTTAAATCCTCTGGACATTTTTTCTTTAGGGATGTATTAAATACGTTGTCTTTCGCGATATTCCACCAACTCCAGAGGACATGCAGGAAGGTATCGTGCTTGCTTGTAATTCTCTTCAGCAGGCAACACTTCTTTCATTCAACGAACGAACCAATGTATCGGTGTCCAGGGTCACCACTTTGAGCACCTTTCAATGTTCTACTCCTGGTCAATGGTACAGGAGAGTCAAAGTCAATTTTGTGTTATGTTTTTACTTGGTTTTCAATTGTTTTTTGACAACTCCAGCAAGTGGATGAGTTTGCGATCCCGGCTCAAAGTCAATTTTGTGTTATGTAATTAATAATGTTGTGTTTCAGTGAATGGTAAACTGTGATACATTTTTGAACAGGTCTTTAGAAGAGGAAATAATTATTGAATAAAAAATACAGGGTGCCATTTAAAAAAAGTCATACCACTGTTCATATCTTTGCAAAAAACAAAGCTACAACGAAGGCAATCATGCTGATTGATGTCCCCCTGACAGCTAAAGAACCATCCTGTAATCTGGATCTGGACGAACAGTTATTTAGGGTGGTTAAGATAGATGGGACACCCTGTATATAGCATTGAGAGATCTTACAGGACATCAGAGGACACTCCAAGAGCATCTGAATTTCGTAAACCATACTAAAATGTATAATTCGGCTTAAAGTGCATATTCGTATGTCCAAATTAACTATGAAGTAAGCTCCAAAGTACTAAGCTCTTCAGTGCTGTTTTCGGGATGCAAATTTTCTTAGTGTACCAGTACTGTATTATCTCATATTCCATTCTTTATTACGGAACAATGCCATATGTGCCAGAGCCCCCTTCCCTATTATATCACAGACTGCTCTGCACCTGCGTGAATCTGGCAGCTAGGGTGTACCAGAAAAATTTTTCCAGATAGTATCTGGCTGCTTACTGTTACTGCTGATACAGCTAACGGCCACACTTCAAGCAGACCAATGCAGAACACACTGTTCATATGCAAAACACTCAACTGTACTCGCAGCACATTAGCCCACTGGCAACTGCTCAAACAAACTTAATGTAAATAGTTGTGATGTCACATTCATCAGAAGGAATTTTTTGTTGTGAAGTAATCAACCGTCTTCGTACTTTGACACATTTTGCTGTTGGCAGATGCTTGTTTGTGCACTGTGCATTTTGTTGTTGTAAATGGCGCATTTCCTTCATAATTAAAGTTTTATTTTGGTTTTTTTCCCTCTTGTTTATGTTTTATTGCTGCAGTATAATTCTGCAGTAAGAGGACACAGTAAAATTCTTTGTAGAGTATCAGTTCTTACCAGTCAAAATTACAAAAATTTAACTGAAGACTGAAACAATGAGAATTTCCTGGAATTCTAAGAAATTCCCAGGTTTTTCCTGGATTTCCCACAGTGTATATACACCCTGTCTTTATGGTGAGTAGCAAACTATCCTTTCGATAATTGTTAACTAACATTTTTCTACATTTAGAGCAAGCTACTCTTCATTACACAAACTAGAAATTCTGTCCAAGTCATCTTGTATCTTCCTACAGTCTCTGAACAATGACACCTTTCCATACACCACAGCATCATCTGCAAACAGCCACATATTGCTGTTCACCCTCTCTGTCAAATCATTTTTGTACATAGAGAATATGAGCAGAAATTTCACATTTCCCTGAGGTGCTCCTGATGATAGCTTTGTCTCCACTGAACATTCACCATTAATGACAACATACTGGATTCTATTACTTAAAACATCTTCAAGCCACACACACAGCTAAGAACCTAACCTGTACGCGCACACCTTCATTAAAAAGTCTGCAAAGGGGCAGCATCAAACACTTTCCAGAAATCCAGGAATATGGACTCTATGAAGGTGTAATTGAAACATAAAGTGATTTTGTTCACGTTATAACAAACAAAACCAAGATTGCACAAGAATTTATCAATGATAATCTTGCAAAATCAGTACAAACTAATTGCGCTGAGTCAAAACCAACTGTTTCTAGTGTATTGCTTTGTGCATTACATGAGTTATCTTCAAGAGGAAAAATGAATTCAAACTCTTTTACATGATTTACTGTAGTTTAGAGTAGAATCAGGTGATGATACTTCACAGAAATGTTTTGAAAGTGTCACTGAAAATGCCACTTGCATATCTCATATAATCCAAAATTATTTACATTCTGAAACAGTGGTTTTATGTTATGCACTATCCCACAAGCTGTGTGTGAACAAGAACATGATTAGTTTCCACATAACTCGATTTGAAAATCATGTTGAAGCTCATGGCAGTGGTTGAAAAGTGTAAAATGCTGGAAATGTTACTTAATTTTAGTGGCAGGAAACAAACTGAGAAAATATAGCTTACAAAGGGGCCACCAGAAAATAATGTAAATGGCAGGAAAATAAAATCTTGGAACGTAATTACAGGAAATGTTTTGCCCTGCTGACATTAAAACCTACAGGCACCCATGTCAGTGGTATTGAGCAACAGCTGTAGCTGCTGAAATTGGACAAGGCCCCAGGGGCCAATGCAATCCTTGTCAGATTCTATATAGAATATGCAGCCAGATTAGCCTCTATCACAGCCATAATATACTGTACATCATTCGAACAAAAAAATTGTGCCCAGAGGTTGAAACAAAGCACTGATTACACATGAGAACAAGAAGGGAAACAGAACTGATCCACGAAACTACTGCCCAGTATCACTGGCACCCATCTGTGGTATAACCTTTTAACTTATTCTGAGATATTTCTAACAGAATTACCTTCTCCGAGCCAATCCCAGAACAGATGTTGAAAACAATGATCACTCAAACCCAAATTGCACTCTTCTTACAAGAGATCCTGAAAGCCATGATGGATCCCACAAATGAGGAATATCTAATGCTATCCCTCTGCAGAAGGCTAGGTAGTTTTTTGTACAAGCATTAAAATATGTAATATCATCATTGAAGTCTGTTTAGGAAAGGGGACCCTGTCATGTTAGTTGTGTCAGACTGGGATTCAATACTGGACCAACTAGCTGCAGCTGCCTTAACCATGACGTTATCTGATTAAGTTTCCAAGCCTGACTCAAACTTGCATTACTATTGATGTTTTCCCCAATTACTTCTAAATAAATATAACTGAATTTCTCCTACAGAATTAGTGGAATAGCAACACTGGGGAAATGAATTTGATGGAGGGCTGTGGCTTATCTTGCCCTAAGGATAAACAGCAACCGAATTAAACTCATGAAAATGAATGGAATCAATGGGGATTAAAACTTTTGTGGTGCCCAGTCATACATACGATCTCTTGTCACACACTGGCCAGAAAGCCTGGATGAAAACTCCTGCACGAAGTCCTACAGTCTGATTGTTTAGTTATCTATCATTTCATTTTGGAAGTAAATGATATTGATTGGCAACTCAATGGCGTGTTGTATGCACCATGACCAAATAGTGGATAGAATTGGAAGGAAAATCAGCATTGGCTGTATTTTGTTGTTTTATTGTCAGCAAAATCGATTTTCAGTCACTTAGCGACCATCCTCAGTGCTGTAATATACAATTAAAATTGGTAGGCACTGGTATCTAGCTATAACCCCAAGCTTAGAGCTATCAACATAAACTTCCATAAATGAGTCAGAAATTATAAACTTCATGTTGTGATTGTCATGAAGCTGCTTCCAAGTGGTGTTACAATTTACCAATTAATTCACTACTATTATTTCTCTCAGAATGGTGTATGACATCACCAATCAAGAAGCTATGATCTACTTGTCACTTTAATTACTATCATTTATTCTATTAAAATTTTCGCTTTCAATAAAGAAACGAACAGCTGCCGACATCCAGGATTGATAAGAATTTTGTCAAAATCTTTTTTGCCCAATTTGGTGTTATTTTCTGACAAATTAGTTTTCAACTATGTTATTTTTGTCATATTTCATTGTTTTTCAAGTCTTATACTGAAAATGAACATTCATCTATCAATTATATTTATTAACATCACACATCTCATTTATTACATTACTTAAAAAAAGCTTTACTTCAAATCTACTGAAACCAACCAATTAAAGAACAAATAACTTTGTATAAAAAAATTTTTCAATTTTTTTCTAAAGAAAATATTCCTTGAAATTTCAAATTCCTATTTAGGGACAATTTGCTGTCAATCATTTGTTACAACATCGTACTTATCTTCACCACAGGAAATGACTTTTTGGTTCAGAAGAACAATAAAAAAATTTTTATTGAGCAACATGTTTGTTGCCAGGGCGACATTAATGAGGATGATTTCCTTTCTTGTAACTTTGTTAGTTACAGAGATATGAACAGCAGCATGTCTTTTCACATAACCATGACATTACTGAAAGTGTAACACAAAACTCATTTTGACTCTCCTGTACAAGCACTCAGGGTAACGTAACTCATTCACTCACTGGAGTTGACAATAAACGAAAACACAAACACAATGCATGGCAGTCATTCAGTTGACAACCTGTGGAAGTACACTGTATATGAACAAAGAGAACATAGAAAAGCTATTTATCCAAGGAGAATGTTAACTTGCAGAACTGCAACTGTTGTAAAATGAGAAATTGGATTCCAGTCAGGATACTACTATCTGTAGAATTCCTATGCCTGAGTAGTACAAGGTGGCACAGATAAACTCAGACCATGTAAGTATAAAGGAGATGCAGTGAAATTACAGAAACTAAGAGCTGAAATGGACTTACTATTTATTTACAGTGAGAAACACATTCATAGAAGAATGTTGAAAGTGATCCCCTACAACAAAAATACACAGCTGTGCATGTCTAAGCATATTCAGATACACCATGCATAAATTTCAGGTATCAATGGCAGCAACTTCACTGCTGTGCTGTCTTTCAGTTCTTGTTTTGTGCGTGGATTTGTTTCATAGACATTACCCTTCTACTGCCCCCACCTCGTGTTCTGTGACTTCACATGACCAGAAAGATCAAACCGTGCTTCATCACTCACGATGAAATGGAAAGGGTCTAACAAACAACTGCTGATGTTATTCAAAAGCTACGTGGAGTAATTTACACATTTATGACTGTCAGCCTCCCGTAACTGCTGCACAACTATCACAATATGGTTTCAACTTAAGACTTTTCAATATCCTCTGGCAACTCCTCTTCCTCACATGTGCCTGTTGGGCCAATTATGTGTAGACTTATTTCAGCTCTGAATAATTCTTTGGAAAATGTCTGCAATAACTTCTGGTGCAAAACTGAAGGAATTCTTTGTAATTTTTCATTTTGCATAGTTCCATAGATGCACCAATTTTTATACAGATCCTGTATTGCTCTCTTTGCTGGTAGTTCTCTACCCGGGTACATGAGCCCAAAAATTTTGCAAGTTTCCTTAATCAAAACTGTTTTCACATATGCTTCCACATTTCAATTCTTTCTGTCTGCAAAGATATAAACTGATGAAATAAACTGAATTACTGACAGAAGAATGCTAATAATCTACTATTATATAAAACTGTCCATTGTTGTAGCTCTTTTTTGCAGAAGTCAAAATATTGCATTCGCATTCAGAGGGGAGGTGGCCTACATTTAACTGCATCATCCTGTATCATAAAAGAAAGTAATGATGATGAATTTTTTAATAGAGGACTGCCTTCACTGTACACAACATACTGTTGAGAAGTACTGCAGCACTATACTACACATACCTACATCATGAGTAATGAAACATTATTGCAATTTTTGTTCTGATAACTTAAACATTCTCCATATATCAGTAGCATTTCTACTCTCTCATCATTAGTGTACATTCTACTCACACAAAAATTGAACTGAAGATGGTACACTGAATGTGGTGTGCTATTTTCTTGTATTCTCATTTGTTTACTTTTAATTGCAGCAAATGGACAAGTTACATTACCCCCTAGTATCTGCATGGTGTGCTAATACAGGACAGTCAAACTCAATTTTGACACTGATATTTTTGAATAGGTCTTGAAGGCAGGAAGTGTATTACCGACTAAAAAATATAGGTTACCATTTAAAAAAAGATGCACTACCATTAGTAATGAACAAAGTTACAAAAAAGGCAATAATGCTTGTTAATGTCACCCTGGTAGCTAAACAACCAATTTCACACTGTGTCAGTAAAAACTGCCAATTTAATGTCATTTGTCATTTTATCATTAATTCGAAAATTTCCTGCCCCAAATTATTGCATAAATAGTCCATAAAGGTCAACTTTCTCTTAAAAAATGATTTATTGAAAACAAATTTTTGTGGCAGTGTCACTGAGACTGATAGAAATATTTATTACAAGCAGGCATTTCTTAGAGGCAAGGTTTTACTGTATCAATGTTTGTTCAACAATCCATCTCAAACTTGGGTGTAAACAAACATTTGGTTTCTACCGTTGGATGGATTCAAGAGTCGGCTGTTATAACAATGGCAGGAACAGATGTGATCCAAAGCTCACTCAAACACGTGCAATTTACTTGATGGTATACCAGATGGGCTCAACAGGGTTGACGAGGACATGTAACTTGGTAAGACAAACAAGCACTCCATGACTGTCAAGTGTTGCTCAAAACATTCCGAGACATTTTGGCAGCAGTGGGGCGGTGCGTTGTTGTGCTGAAGGTGCAGATCATCTGCTGACTATTTTAAGCATATGAATGGATTCACACGATTTGAGAGTGGGTTCCAGTATGGTTCATCAGTTAGAGGTTAACACGAATGTATTAAGGCCCCACTTTATTCGACATAAACATAACCTCGCATAGATTTGTTCCACCATATGACTGAAAGATATCCTACTGGCAAGTGCGAGGCATCGACTCATTGTTTCTGGTAAAAATGTACATTACCAATGGGCATCATCATCATCATCATGTAATGTATGCACTCACATGTTTTTTTTTAACCCAATTCGAATGTCCTATGGCAGTGTAGTTAACCATGTAATGATTTCTGTGCCTTATGCCTGGCTGTAAATCTGCCATGGTGGCTTCCATACTTAAGTTCACGGTTTGGAAGATATGGCTATTCACAGATATCCAGCACTAAAATGGTTAGTGCTTTAATGCACAGTGACCCTTTATTGCCCATTTAGCCTGAGCCAACTAGGGCCTTAAGGCCCTCTCTTACAGCTTTCCAGCAACAATGCATACCGACCATATTACAACGAAACATTTACAATAATAACAGCAACAATAATAATAAAGAGCATTAAGAATTATGTACAGCAGTTTAACACATCTGATGCCTTGTTTAACATAATCTGAATCTGAAGGGATAGATAAGGAGGTGAAAATTGAAATGACAGTAACAATGACGGTCAGGAAGGAACACATGTTAAATAGAGAAATCTGTAAACGAGGGGGAAGGAAAAGTTGTAGGAGAGGGAGGGATTGATAAGGGTGAGCAGCATACAAGTATGTGGGGAGAGATTGCTACTGTGATACAAGAGGGACCATTAGCTTTCTTTTGAAGATTGAGGGGAATTTAATTTCTCCGATATTCTGAGGAAGATTGTTCCATAGATGTGTCTCGATACCAAAAATGATTTAGAGAGCACACCAATGTTATGCAATGGTACAGAGAGGATTTTACTTTGTTGAGAACAAGTATTTTTTCTGTGCTGTTCACATAGCAGTGTGTGAGTTGAAGATAAATAAGAGGGAGTGCAATGGCTGAACAGATGATAGCGCAAACAGAGTACGATAGAAAGGAGTGATATGGTTGGAAAAGTGACATCACATAAATTGATCTTACACAAGCATTCAGCACAAGCTCCAACCAAAGTGAGCTCTAATACGAAAGTCCTTGAATAATAGGATCACCACAATTAAGTATGGGAAGCATTACTGACTTCGTGGGTTTCTTTTTAAGCTAAAAATGGGACCTTTTGTAATATTTCTGTCGTGAATTAAGTGACACCATCATCATCTTACAGATTGCAGTTGTGTGCAAGTGATGGTCCAGAATTATCTCCAGATTCTATGTATAAGGAAGGAAAGGTTATTTCTGTGCCATTTAGGATTAAGGATGGAAGAGATTCTCTGAACTGATTATATATGACAAATACTGCTTCCGTTGTAGATAGGTTAAATTTCAAACGTGTGCTTTGCACCTACTTTCGTAAGCCAAGAAAATTAGCATTTACATGCTGCATGGCTGTGCTCAGGTTTGTTGGACTTGCACTTAGTCATACCTGAAGATGATCAGTATTAAAGTAATATTTGCAATGGAAGAAAACAGTTAACATATCATTAATATACAGGGTTTGGTTACGGTTTTGTTTTGATTTAGGGCAAAAGAAACAAATGGGGTCATATGCACCCAAGTCACAACTATAGAACACGAAGACAGAGAGGAGTTGAAAAACAACTGTATGTCAGTCCCAATTGACATACGAGAAGACAGATAAAAACAGGGACGTGTATAAACGGCTAAAAAAGACACCATACAGAAATGGAGATCCAAAGCTAAAAATTAAATGGCCTTTGCCATAGTGCTTTGGCCGATAAAAAGTAAACCGCAGTCGACAGCACAAGCATCATTTGATAAAATGGTCGATAACTCAAGACGGCAAACCCAAGCGGGAATGTAAACGGTTAAAAAATGGGCATTCCATCAGTAAGTGGTGAACAGTCAAAACTTCTGCGCAAAGCGTACAAAGTGGTGGGGTAGCGTCACTTATCAATTGACGATGGCTAAAAACACAGTGCCGAATACGCAGCCTAGTTAAAATGACCTTCACCCAGTGGGAGGGCTGAGAGGAGGTCGTCCAAGCTGCTGGGAGTGGGTTTAATAAACCGGAGCTTATTCCTGTGAAGGCAAGACCATTGTTGATGTCAAGGGACACCACCACCTGATAGACAGCAACTCAGAGATCATCGGAGGGAATACAGGAACTAGCAGGCTGAGGTACGAGGACTGCAGCCTTGGCAGCAGCAGCAGCAGCATCAGCAGCCTCATTTCCTGACAGACCAACATGACCACGAACCCACATAATCATCACAGTGGCTCCACCAAGAGTGAGCAAGTGACAGTTTACCAGGTCCTGCTGTACTAAGGGATGGGCAGTGTACAGCGCACTTAGACTTTGAAGGGCAATGAGCGAGTCCGAGCAGAGGACACAATTGAAAAGTCTGTGTCACCGGACGTACTCTGTGGCCTTATAAAGGGTGAAGAGCTCGGCTGTAAATACTGAGCAGTGTGCCGGAAGCCGATATCGAAAAACACAGGTGCCAATGATGAAGGCACACTTGACTCCACGGTCAGTCCAAGAGCCATCAGTGTATACGATACTATCGCGAAGCTCCATGCGAAGGTCGTGAAACTGAAGGTGATAAACCAAGGCTGGAGTAGTGTCCTTAGGAAGCAAATGAAGGCCAAGGTTGGGCCGCTTCACAGAGCCTAGGCGGTGAAGGGTTCACACACACTGGGAAAACTGCAGGTATTGTGAAGGTAAGCCACCATAGGAAGTGCCAAAAGCGAACTCCAGGAGGTAACAGAAGAGCGACGCGTCCCATACTGGTGATCAAAGGAATCATCGAAGGAGGAGGCATAGGATGGGTGACCACACATGGCAGACAAATGGCATGCATACCTGCTGAGGAGAAAGTCACAGTGGTAGGACAGTGGTAGCTCAGCAGCTTCAGCATACAGGCTCAACTGGGTTAGTGTAAAAGGCGCCAGTGGTCAAACGGATGCCACGATGGTGGATAATGTTGAGACAGCGTATACCCATAGTCGAGTTTCGAACGGACAAAGAACCAGTACAAATGTAGGAGGGTGGTTCGATCGGAACCCCGGGAAGTACCACTGAGGACATGTAGGACACTGAGGAACTGCATACAGCAGGCTGCCATTAAGACAAATGGCAAGACCAAGAGAGTCTCCTATTGATTATCATCCCCGGGAATTTTGTAGTTTTAACGAACGAGGGCAACAGGCCCGAGATGTAATGATGGTGGGATAAACCGATGGCACCACCAGAAATTCAGTGGAAAAATGAAAGCCACTGTCAATGCACCAGGAGTAAAGACGATAAAGACATTGCTGAAGATGCCGCTCAGTGAGACAGGTCTGTGGAGAACT
Organism: Schistocerca nitens; assembly: GCF_023898315.1. Classification (NCBI taxonomy): domain Eukaryota; kingdom Metazoa; phylum Arthropoda; class Insecta; order Orthoptera; family Acrididae; genus Schistocerca; species Schistocerca nitens. The sequence continues at coordinate 134,309,568 of NC_064622.1, read as the reverse complement.
GCAATAGGCAGCAAAATCGTCAACAAAAAGGCAGCCAGAGATGCTCGGCAGGAGACAGGCCATTATAGGATTAATGCCAATAGCAAAGAGGACGACACTCAAGAGGGAACCCTGAGGCACATGGTTTTCCTAGATAAAGGTGTCTGACAAGGCAGAACCCACATGCACTGTGAAAACTCTTTTAAAAATTCTTGAAGGAAACAGGCAGGCGGCCAAGGAAGCCCCACGGGTAAAGGGTACGAACGATAACAGTTCTCCAGCAGGTGTCGTTGGCCTCCTCCAAATTGAAAAACATGGTCACAGTCTGGGATTTCTGCAGAAAACCATTCATGACATGGGTAGACAAAGTAATGAGACGGTCAACTGCAGAACACCATGCTCGAAATCCACACTGTGCATTTGTTAGTAAATAGCGAGACTCTAGCCACCATATCAACCGGGCATGAATCATACATTCCATCACCTTGCAAACACAACTGGTGAGACAGATGGGGTAGTAGCTAGAAGAAAGGTTTTTGTCCTTACTGGTCTTAGGTATGGGTATGACAGTGGCTTCACGCCAAAGTCCAGGGAATGTGCCTTCTGGCCATATGCGGGTGTACGTGTTAAGCACAAAGTGCTTGCCTGCAAGAGAAAGGTGCTACAACGTCTGAATGTGGACAGCATCTGGCCCTGGGGCAGAGGATCGGGAGGAACTGAGAGCATGATCTAGCTCCCACATAGTAAAGGCGGTGTTGTAGCACTCCTGATTCTGAGAAAAGAAGGGTATTGCCTGAGCCTCCTCCACATGCTTCCAATGGAGAAAGGAAGGGTGATAGTGGGAAGAGCATGAAACGTCTGCAAAATGGCGACCCAAGGTGTTAGCGATAGCAATAGGGTCCACTATGACATTGTCTGCTACTGTCAGGCCGGGAATTGGCAAATGGATCTTGGTCCCAGAGAGCCATCGGAAGTTGGCCCACACGACAGAGGAAGGTGTGAAACTGTTAAAAGAACTAGTAAATGAAATCCAGCTAGCTTTTCTGCTATCCTGAAGAAAAGGAAACAATTTGCACGCATCTGAATGCAGTTCGCCATTGTAGAATGATGGTTAAAAACGTGGAGAGCACACCTCCGTGCGCGAATTGCGTCACGACATGCCTCAATCCACCAAGGGACTGGGCCACAGCATGGTAATGAGGAAGTGCGAGGAATGGAACATCCCGTGACAGTAAAAACAACATTTGTGAGATATTCCCCCCCGTCATCACAACTGGGGATATCTTGTTCTTTGAAGGTTGCCATGGAGGAGTAAAGCTGCCAGTCAGCCTTAGTAAGCTGCCAGCTGAGTGTGCACGCAAGTGGGTTAGGAGTCGGCAAACGGATAGCACAAGAGAAATGGTCGCTCGAGTAGGCATCAGAAAGAATGGACCACTCAAGACGATGGGCAAGCTGGGAAGTGCAGAACGATAGGTCCAAATAGGAATAGGGGTGTGAGGAGTCGGAAAGGAAAGTAGGTGCTCCAATGTTAGGCAGAAGAAGTTAAGTTGGTTAAGGTCAGCCAACAGGGCACCTCTATGACCGTTTCTGGGAGAACACTAAAGGGGATGATGTGCATTAAAGTCACCTAGTAGCAGAAACGGGGGAGGTAGCTGCCCAATAAACTGAAGGCAGTCTGCTCTGGTGACGTTGAATGACTGAGGAACATAAGTGGTACAGATGTAAAAGGTAAGGTGGGGAAGAAAAAGGCGAACTGCAACAGCCTGAAGATGGGCAGTCAAGTAGATGGGTTGATCATGAATGTCATCCCATATGAGCAGCATGACACCCCCATGAAATGGAATGCCAACCTCAGGGGGAAGGTCAAAACGGACCGGGAAGAAATGTGAAAGCTCAAAGCAGTCGTGAGGGCGCAATTTCGTTTCCTGAAGGCAGAGTACAAGGGGACACTGCGATGCTAAAAGCGGCAATAAATCCTCTTTGTGGGACGGAAGGCTGTGAACGTTCCATTGGAGAAGAGTCATGATGAGGAAGAGACATCATCTCAGCGGCTACTGAGTGACAGCTTGTGTAGAGTTGCTGCTGCATGGGAAGATTCTGCTCCATGGGGTGCACAGAAGCATCAGCTGGCTTGTGCTGTCAGTCTGTGGAGACCAACGCTTAAAAACGGTTGGTAGTGTGCACCGGTGACACGGAGGCTGGCTGGGCTAAGGTATCACGTGGCAGCAGTGTCAAGGAGGATCTTCTGGCCGGTGGAGGAGAAGAATGTTTGCCGAAAGTTGGCGTCTTTGAGCCTTTCCAGTTAGAGGAAGACTCGGGTGGTGTTTGGCTGGAGGGACGTAGGAAGTCTTCACGCGAGTACTCCTGTCCTTTCCGGTCTACCGTTTGTGTAGCTGGTGGCTACACCCCTTGAATAGAGTTTGATGGCTTGCTGCACAGTTGGATGGAGGGATGGTGATGCTACCGTGACACTAGGCAATTTCACAACCTCAGAGCTGAAGTTGAGGTTGCATGTCTGCATGGCCATGTCCTTCATGGAGCGAGGGTAACAAGAACAGAACTATAGGTGCCAGACAGGAGAATGCGGGGTTTGCGAGTAGCCGATAACTTGCGAGGGACTGGGTAAGGCACTTTTTCCTTTACCAGGATCTCTTGGACAGCCCGCTCATCTAGATACACGGGACATTCGCGAGAGGAACTGATACCACTGGGATAAGGAGGCGGACAATGGCCCTCGTGTGCATCCCTACCACAGGTTACACATTTGGCTGGGTGTTGACAAGACATTATAGTGTGGTTGAAACGATGACACCCATAGCACTGCGTCGAGTTCGGAATGCACGGCTGGACTGTGATAATTTCATAGCCTATTTTGATCTTGGACGGAAGCACCACTCTATCAAAGGTGAGAAAAAGAGTGCGTGTGGACACTATGGAGGAATTTACCTTTTTCGTCACCTGATGGACGGCAATGACATCTTGATCAAAGAGGTAAGATTGGATTTCGGCCTCGGTTAGACCACTGAGCAGCCTCGTGTAAATAACAAAATGGGAAGAATTCAAAGTTCTATGGGACTCGGCACAAACAGAATAGCCATGGAGAAACGAGGTGGCAAGCAGTTGTTGTGCTTGAGAATCAGAAATAGTCTCCAAAAGTAAAGTGCCATTCCATAAACACGAGCAAGATTTCACAGGGCCAGCAATTGATCAACCACCTTTCTGAATAATAAACGGATTTACCGTGGTGGAGGACTGAACCACGGTGTAGCGGGAAGGGTCTCTGAATCATTGGCCTCATTATATTTGTTTTGTAAACGTTGACTGTGAAGACGATTGGCTCATTGTCATAAAATCCCCCAGGATTGCCAGCATCTCCAATGGTGCGCTCCTTCCCCTTCAAAGGGGGCCGCACCCGCATTAGGTGATTATTCTCATCTCAGGTCACACCTCCCGAACACCTGACAAGAGGGCCAAATCAGCAATTTGGGAAGGATGCAGCTCAGGCAATCACCCCTCCCTGGGCCTGGCCTGTACCAAGGAGTACGTGCAAACCCTACCTGTCAACCAGGGGCTGGGAATTAAGTGTTCCCAGTCACCTGTTACGTATCAGATACGTGGGCTGGCCTTCAGGAGTGCACAGGGAGGAAGAAGAAAAAGAGGAACCTCAAACATCGAAGCAGAGGAACAAGAGGAGAAGAGAAATAAAAAAAGGAAAAGGAAGCGAAAGAACAGTGGTGAGACTGTTCTTAGTCAGCGACAGACAATGCAGAACATTCCCAGTAACACCCCAGACACACTGTGCAAGGGAGAGGGAAAAGAAAGGCAAGAGGGCAGACATGCAGCACGTAAGGCAAAAGATGCTCAGGCCCCGTGGTAGCCAAGCACGAACCCACCAAAGAGTGGCGAGCCCCCTGGGGTTAATATACAGGGTGATTCACGAAGACATGCAAATATTTCAATATGTTATTCTGCAAGTAGAAATAAAGAAAAAAGTTCATATAAACATAGGTCCACAAATTTTTAGTTACGGAGTTACAGGTAATAAAAGATTTTGCCTGAAATTTAGAAACTTCGCTAATACGAAGCCATCGCAAAACTGTACGAGATTACAGTAAAGCAGGATTTCCATTTATTTTGTTGTTATTAGTGTGGTGAATCTAATAAAACATGTCCCAGACGTGTATCTGCAGTAGTTTTCCAGAACATCCAGACTTCACAATCTAAGGTATGGCATACACTGAAGTACAATAATCTGTATCCTTGCCGTAAAAAAAAAGTGCTTCATTTACACCCGGGAGATCCTGCCCTTTACTTGCGGAGTTGTGCAACTGGTTAAATACTAATCGGCAACAATTAACACAACAAGCACATATGGTGTCTGAAGCAAACCCACACGCAACAGTGCACTGCCATTTCCAGCAGCAATTTAACATAAATGTGAGGTGTGGTATAATCAGCACACACTTTATTGGACCATTCATTTTCCCAGGACGTCTAATTGGTGAGACATACTTCAATTCCTTCAAGAAGAAATGCACTGCTTGCTCGAAGATGTTCCACCTACTATGCAATTGCAAATGTATTTTCAATATGATAGCGTACCTCCACATTGCACCAACACCATTACTACACATTTAAATGTACATTTTCCCCAGAAATGGATTGGTCGTGGTGCTACCCATCTGTGGCCACCCTGATTGCCTGATTTAACACCAATGTATTTTTGTGTATGGGGATGGATAAAAGACATAGTTTATGAGAACAAAGTCAATACACGTGAAGCATTACTTGCTCACATTATGAATGCAACAGACGAAATTAAGAACAACCCGGTGAAGCTGAAACGAACAACAAAATCTGTTGTTCAATTTCCTTAATACTGAGCTTTGTATATTCTGGTTTAACATGAATTCAAGTGTGCTGTGGTATTAATAAAAGCAGAGTAACTGACACATTCATACAGTTTCAGTTAATGTTATTACCATCATTTTTCCACAATTAAATTCTCCACAACTTCTGTTGAAAGCTTTGCACAATTGTCTGGAATTTAAAAAACAAATTGGGCCAAGTAGTTAATAAATTAAAAATTTTATGACATTACCTCTTTGCTTCTCAGGATGTTCTGGGAAACTACTGCAGATACACGCCTGGGGCATGTTTTATTAGATTCACCACACCAATAACAACAAAATAAATGGAAATTGTGCTTTCCTTTAACCTCGTACGTTTTTGCGGTGGTTTCATATTAGCGAAGTTGCTAAATTTCAGGCAAAATCTTTTATTAGCAGTAACCCCATAACGAAACATTTGCGAACCTACGTTTATATGAACTTTTTTCCTCAAGTTTTACTTGTAGAATAACATATTAAAATATTTGCATATCTTTGTGAATCACCCTGTATGACAGAAGTAATGGCCCCATAGTGGAACTCTTGTACGGCACTTGAAAAAAAATTTTGCTTGTGAGTTTAGCAAGTAGAACATCGAAGTCAACAATGTGGAAAGCTTTGTTGAAATCCAAAAAGCCCTTAAAACAGACACATTCTGCTGTACAAAGCTTGTTTCAATTTGTCAATCACTTTTATGAGAGCTGTCTTCATGCTGTGATTTTGCCAGGAACCAGACTAATATTAATCTAAAACATTATTTGGTGTTAAATACCAGTAGGCTGTTCTAAAGCCATTGGTTATCTTGGCAGAATGCAAATGGCCTATAGTTGGAGGATTGTTTGTCAGATTCCTTCAATGGGTAATTGTTTTATATACATTTCCTGTTACAATTTCTGATAATTGACAGTAAGCCTACCAAACATGATGCTGCATATGGTACTCAACACTGGCATTGGTAGCTTTCCCTGAATCGAGATACTCAAGCCACGCCTTTGACACAATGGCATGTGGTGTGTAAAAATCTGATTGCCTGCACAACCTGTGATGAAACATCCCACAGGAGTGCACCTATGAAGTGGCCATGACCAAGTAGGTTAATTTCTTGTGTGCTCATCCCACACTACTCTATCACTATGCAAAAACCAGAGCTGATGGAAATGGCTGGCAACATGATGATAATGTAACATGCCAAACTGGTCCATTTTTCTTGGTAACATGGGTGCCAGTTCTTCAACATACCTCGAATTGATCATGGTATATCTTTCCCCTTTTGGAGCTTATTATAATATTTTGAGCCTCTTTTGTGTACCTTTTCTTTTATGTACTTTTTAACTATTTTTAATTTGTTAGGCACCTTGGCCCCATAAACAGTAACATGTAGACACTATTGGAAGTATGACGTCACATGCTCAGTACTTCTCGTCTTGTTACAGCCAACTGAGCCTAGACCTGAGACAAGTCATCTTTTTTTAGCCAACCTGTTAAGATTTAAAAAGCAGTACCTCGATTTAACAAAACTGCCAGATTCACAGTCATAGTGTGAGGAATACAGGGGTATTCTAAGAGAGAAGCAGAATGATTCAGAAGCATCTACTACATGTCGGGGTACATACAGCTACTGTATGATGTGATATATGCCAGTGTCATGGTACAAGTGTGTGTACCATTAATAGTGATGGTACTATCTCTATAGGGTAATTTTTATGCAAGATGAACTGGGGATGCTGAATGACTCCCATCATCATCACACAGACAAACAGTGCAAGGACATACTACATATACCTGTCTGACCCTGAACATCATTCAGCTGGAGACCTGTGAATCCAAAACAACAATATAGCCTATCATTATCAGACAGAGTCAGACTGGTATGATGAACAGTTCATGGACTTCAAATTTGTTCGGGAAGTGAAAGCACTGGCAAGAAGGATGTACAGACCTTGCTCTGATTGATGTCCAGATGTTTGGAGAAACTAATAAGCACCCCTACGTTATGGTTCCACATCACATCATGAAACGCTAAAAGTATCAGGGAAACAGAGATTACTGCATAATAGGTGTAAAAGAAAGCATGGGACTATAGATACAGAGATACTGAATGAGATGGGTTTGGCTGTAAAGAAAGTAATGTGTGATGCCTTCAATGGCTACAGTAGCAGAATACTGTCAAATGATATTTCGCAAAACCTGAAGAAATTCTGGTCATTTGTAAAGGCTGTTAAGTGGCACAAAAGTTAGTGTCCAGGCCCTACTGCACGAGACAGGAAATGAAACTGAGGGCAGGAAAGCAAAAGCTGAAATGCTTAATTCCATTTTCAAATGCAAACCCCAGGAGAATTGCCCCAATGTAATCCTCATACCACTGGAAAGATGAATGAAATAAGTATTAGAGTCACTGGTGTTGGGAAACAGCTAACGAAAACTACTGTCCAATATCCCTGACACAAATTTGTTGCAAAATCTCGGAACATATTTCTAAGCTCCAACATTATGGCCTCCTCAATACCAACCAACACAGATTCCGGAAACATAGATCATGTGAAACCCAACTTGCACTTTCCTCACTTGATCAGGTAGAGGCAGTATTTCTTGACTTCCGAAAAGCATTTGACTCAGTACCACACCTACGATTATTGTCAAAAGTATGATAATATACGGTATCAATCCCCTAGTAACTTGTAAAGTAGGGCATACCCTCTGCCCTGCTCCTCCCGATGATCTGCAGAGTATAGATGTAGATATAGAAGTAAGTGATCCCTACAAACTTAAAGGTAAGTGTCTAATTCTAATGTCCATTTGAGTACAGTATGAAATTTTCACCAATATGGAAAGAAGCAGAATTTATGTTTTTAAATAAGTCACCCAAGTACCCCTAAACTGGAGAAAATTATCGATGGAAATAATGGGGGGAAAAATCTCTTAGGAATTATCATCACTTTGTTTTATTCTGAGCATGCTTGGTAATAAATGGAACATATCAATTTCCTTCTGTAAACCTCATGCACCATTTTGGGCCATAATTTCAACTGACTTTCCAGCCTCAAGTAGTGGCAGATTTTTCTTGTGTATTCCTTTTTGTATGATTTCTTTTGAACCTAAGAAATGGCTGTGTGCAAGCCACTACGGCCTTGATTAATGTATGTTTTTAGAATCTCCATTTTAAGTTTTCATCTCCTAAATATTTTGGGAGTATTTTTTGGTAAACCAAGACCACAAAGGCCTGTACAGTCGAATTTACAGCGCTCAGTCATTATGCACCAATGACTCCTACATCACACCTAAAATGACAAGATGTATGTACCACCATACAGGTAAACTCAATTGCATTGATACTGTCTCAGCATCAGTATCATCAAAGCCCTGATATATTCATGATTTGCTTATGGACTCTGTATGTAAAAATGGTTGCATATAAAGCAGTTGGCATAAAACTACTTTTTTAAAAACACGGAAACGTCAATGTAGAATTGAGTCGAAAAATCAGAAAACAGTTTTTTTCTTCGATGTTGGCCTATTAGCACGTTCCAGTTGAAACCAATTCTCCACATTGTTCTAATAAATAAACTTAATTAAACTGATACTTCATAAATTGATTCTTCAATCCTTACAATTATATCTGTTCAACTGTCTTTAGATTAAGCCACTGGATTTCTTGCACACTTAAAAGAAAGCTGCTGACACTGATAATCTAAATTTACACTTCACATAAATTACTAAAAAGACTAGAAGCTACAAGGTCATATAACAATAATGTTCTTGGCAGAGCTGTCTCAATATCAGTCTCAGCATCTGTCAATGCCAATTTATGAAATGATCCTTGCAAAAATTTGCAACTGCCAAACTGAGAAACAAAGTAACTGAACAAATTATTTCACTCTTGCTATGAGTACAAAAGATTTTGCAGCTGCTTTGCTGTTAACTATTAGCCTGTGAAAAAATTGCTAGATCTGCTCTTCTTAGTTCCACTTAACCTGGCTGGTCAAACAGATACAAAGAAAGGTAGATATCCTTTTATCGACCAGCCAAAATGGCTCTGAGCACTATGGCACTTGACTTCTGAGGTCATCAGTCCCCTAGAACTACTTAAACCTAACTAACTTGAGGACATCACACACATCCATGCCTGAGGCAGGACCGTAGCAGCAGCGCAGTTCCGGTCTGAAGCACCTAGAACCGCTCGGCCACGCCGGCCGGCTCGACCAGCCAAGTTTTATTAACCACTCACTATACATTCTGATCATTAGTTGCTAAATTTGGCGTGGCAAAATGTACATTGCTTTATTTGCCTCTATATGTACATTGGGTAGAAATTACAAAAAGACTATTACACCACTTACTTAATATCTTTTCCTTTTGCGGCTCGTTGGGCTGCAAGTTTCAGGTGAGCTCTTCTTTCAGCATCTGTTTGCTTTGTCTTGGCAAGAGCTCTTTTGTATGACAGTGTGCACAGCCAACAAAGAAGTTTTCCATCGACCTGCAAACAAATCGTCGAAGTTACATGTACAGAAGTGACAAGGATTTTTATCTGAAAAATGAGGCTGTGCTTGACACCAGATGAAATGAATAAGATCAGGATATCACGAAAAAAAGTAACAACCTCATGATTTATGTGGAATAATTAATTATCTTTAGTGTGGATTAGGCAGTTTGTACAATGTTTTATGCATGACATTCTACGCATTGGGCCGCAATATCACAGCTTCAATGGGACCCACCTTATTACCAATTCTAGCAAATTACAATTATATTATCATACAATAACACTGCACAAATTGTGCAATAATATTTTAGGACTCTATAAGCAGATGAAAAAAAAAAGAAAAAGATAGTGTGGAGGGTGGGATGTGTAAGCTAATGGCTGAAACTTTCATATTTCTCCTCATATTTTAAAACCCTCACCCTCATGTACTCCAATATTTGGTATTTATTGCAGAGAAGGAGGTATGTCACCCAATTACTTAAATACTTTATAGCCATATTCTAAACTGATAACATGAGAACTAAAAATTCCAAGAGGTCGACATTCAATCTCAAATTCTACACCACATAATCAATCAAAGAACTCTATGAATTCATTAGTATAACTGTTCTTGGTAATACTGCATAGTATGATTATTGTTGTTCTGTTTCTAACTGCAACATGTTCTCTCTCTCTCTCTCTCTCTCTCTCTCTCTCTCTCTCGACTACATGGTCTTGGGTGGCAAGATCTACCACACATCACAACTGCATCTTGAAGTGTATCAACATCAAAAAGTTTGTCAATGTTATTGGATGACTGGTAACCACGGAATATTAAATAAATGATGCCACTGATATATCAGAAGAGATAAACTCCAATTGTTTTTGGGCATTGGTTTGTTACAGTCCATGATTCATAGTGTGTGACTCAAAAGTCTGTTAACATTTGAAAATGCACTAATTCAAGGAATAATGAAGACAAGAGGTAAAAATTGATACATATGCTTGAAATGGCACTGTGTTTTACTGAAATCAACAAGTGCAGAAAAACTGGCTATCAGATGGCAATGGACAGCAAAATGTCAATGATATCATACGAGAATCGTATATAAAATGAGCTGTAGTGAGAGAGGGCGTCAGATGCATCAGCAATCGCGGCATGTTGACTTTACCAGGAAAGACACTGTCAGTGAAGCTTTACTATCAGAATGAAGAATCCGCTTCTGCAGGTTCAAGATCCTATTGTCATGAGGGTATTTGAACTGTTAAAGGTCCTGTAACAAGTGTTATTGAGAATAAAATTATCACACAGTCCAAAGCAACATTTTGTTTAGATGATCAGCTCCACAGTGGGCAACCAGTCATAAGTGCTACTGCTACTCAGACAATTAGGAAGAAATGGAGACATTAGCAGGTTCAACTCCGCACAGTTAAGTCAGCACTTGTGAAGACACACAATGGCACCAGGATTCCACGCACTACTGTTCAACGGAGTGCTAAGACACACCCTCAATGTTAGCTGTACAAAATCCAGTATCATTATGAACTGTTAGCCACACTTTTTCGACTCTAGACAGTATCTGCAGTGTGGGCACTTCAAAAAATGGGCGATGATGATGACTGGTTGTCTAACGTGTTGTGGACCAATGAAGCCCATTTCATAATCTGAGGGTCTCTCAACAACCACAACTGAAGAACTTGAGCTGCTGAATATCTTTGAACTGTCGTGAAAACCACACTGCATGACAAGAAAATCACGGTGTGGTGTGGATTTAGTACATCAATGATAACTATACCCTTTTTCTTTGAGGAAATGCGGGACACTGCTATTCAAACAGTCAGTGTGATGGAAGTGAGGTATGCCAGTATGTTACAGAATCACACCATCCCTAGCCTGGCTGATAAAACCGTGTTAGAATGTGAGGTGGTGATTAGCCCTGTACTGCTAAATGTGCGAAATATTTCTTGCGAACATCATTTGGTGAGGATTGCGTGATGAGCCGCTAGTTCCGTCATGCTTGGCCACCCAAGGTTCCTGAACTCAATCCACATGATTATTTTATTTTATTTATTTATTTTTTTTAGGGGGGGTTATCTTTATCTGAAGCCTTAACTCTACCATGATTTATCTCATTAGGGATGCTGAAAACCATACCTACTGGTAAGTTGTACAATGCTGTTCACAATATTGTCCCTCAACCACAAATATTGATGATGAATGATGGCAGACACAAGCATTTGTTATAAAGAACATCATCTATGCTAATCATCAATTACTATGCTAATTATAGCTTTTTTTAATCATATGTAGCACCATCTGTTGGTTGTTTTGTGAACTTTCTTTTTAGTGTCAATGAAACGTCATGTCATTTCAAGCATGTGTCAGTTTTTACCTCTTTATCTACATTATTACAAGAAGTATCGAATTTTCATACATTGACAGACTTCTGGGTCACCCTGTATATCCATCACTTCATGGTGCAGAGAGAGAGAGAGAGAGAGAGAGAGAGAGAGAGAGAGAGAGAATGTACAGTATATGAAAGCCAGTGGACCAGTCCAAGAAAGCAAAGTACAATCAATTCACTGAGAACACTAAGCCCAGTTTTTCATTGATAAAGAAGGCATCATCTTATTGACTACCTTTCAAAGAGAACTAGCAAATGGCAAATATAGTACAAGACTTCTGACCCAACTGTATAAAAAAAAATAATAAATAAATAAATAATGAGAAGATTGGCTTGCAAAAGCACGAGGAGTGGGTGGAGAGGGGAGGGAAGGAGGGCGATACCTTCCAACTTCTGCCTACTCCAACATTTTAAGAAATTTGCAGCTGGAAAACATTTTGAGGCAAATGAAGAAGTTATGACAGATACAGGGAAATATTTTAAAGGTAATTCACAACTGCTCTTCAAGAATCAAATACATCCACTGGATACTTCTTGGAGCTTGGAGAGCTGCATCAAAACAGTCTTTAAACTTAAGTCCATAGAAACATGCTGGACTAAATGAATTTACGTAAGTGGTAAACTGTGAAATAATTGACGTGTATTTGAGCTAAAAGCAGTCTCTCACTGACCAGCTGACAAATTTTAAACTAAATTTCGTATTATACACTGCTCAGAAGCTGTATGTGATCCTGAAATTCTAAACTGACAGGTCTAATAAAATTTACAATATAACATATTCACTTCAACAAAGGTCTGGATGACACCACAGAATAAGTCTACTTGTACGAAGATGGTCTGACATGAACAAAAAATATGATGATTAAATGGCGACAAGAAAACAGATGGCAGTACCTTAAAATGAGAACAAGAAAGAACCCTGAAATCATAAATTTCTTTATAAATATCCAACTAAAAATGATTGTTTAAGAAATAACATGTAATCCAATACTGAAACAACATGGAGCCATTCTAAGGAAAGCTACATACAAATAATAAAAATGCAAGTTGGAATGAAAACTTTGCTAGCTTCCAGACAATCTTGCCCAACGCAACCCTTCATCCCAATCTACCCGCCGAACTGTCGTCCCAGCATTTTAATTTCAGCTGGCACAAAAATTGCACATGTATTTTTGTGTGTGTATCAACAGCTCAATGCTTCTACTATTCAGTGTAAAGTTAAGTAAACTGAAAGAATATAACAGCTTGCCACTGGAATTGTAACCAGTCAGTATTATTGCATTAGAAAGCTACAGGACGAATTTTTTTACAGGAAATATTTGAAGTAAGATAACTATAATTTTAGGACAAGTGGTTATGTAAGTTCAATGAACCATACTTTCAATATACCGTAAATTAAATCTGTACCTCCACTTTCACTTCTGTGTAGAATTCATGAGCACAAAGTCCTCTCTCGTTCTTTTAAAAGATTCCATTCTAGAATGCAACAGGTAGGGAAGTAATCAATCACAATATGTATTCTATGTACAGCATTCAGTGGACTGCAAAGTATAGTGAATTCTTTATTATAGCCTACTCACAGGCATTCATCAAAATCTCCTCATCCCTCAAACGAGAGGACAATTCTACATATGTTTTAGTGACCATAACTAAATCTAATGTATCATTTGTCGAGCAATGAGCTGTTCGTCCACAGAAATGCATGTTCCAGGAAACTGAATTTAAGTACCAAAATGCACCATTGCCCTTCCAGGCTGACAATTTGCTTTGCCAGTGAGTACATGTTCTCACTGTCAAAAAAGAAATATCAACAATGTAGGAAAAGATAGATTGATAATGACCATAAAGAAAACATTAAATTGCATACAGGTATAATTACAAGACACTTACATACGAATACATATAGATTTCGGCCACAGCCTTCATCAGCAAAAGAGAAACACACAACATTCTTACACACAAGCAAGCACACCTCATGCACTCATGACTGCCAACCTTAGCATCTAGTGCCAGAATGCAGCTATCATGTGGGATGCAAGGAGCAATCTGCACGGAGTGGGGAAGGGTAATAGCAGTGTACAAGTGGGTAGACAGGTGAACGTTGTCTGGTGGAGTGTGCAGGGACTAGAATGACAACAAGTGCAGCATTAGGAGATTGTGGAGCAGGGAGGTGGGGAAAAGAGGAGTGAAAAAAGAGAGGAGGAGGGAAAGATGGGCAGATGCGTTGGCAGAGGATGGTAAATAAACACAGTGGGAGATGAGAATGGGAAGTAGTTGATAGGATAGAGGGGATGGAAATTGTTGGGGGGGAGGGTTTAAGGCAATATGTTATCTTGGGTTGAGGCCGGGATGGTTGCGGAGGTGGAGGATGTGTTGTGAGGGTAACTCCCATTTGCGCAGTTCAAAACAGCTGCTGGTGGTAGGAAGGATCCAGATGACTCAGGTAGTGAAGCAGCCACTGAAATCGAGTATGTTATGTTCAGCTGCGTGTTGTGCCACAGGGTGGTCTCCTCTGCTCTTGGCCGCAGTATGGCAGTGGCCGTTCATTCTGGTGGACAGCTGGTTGGTAATCACACCAACATAAAAAGCTGCACAAGGATGGCAGCAGAGCTGGTAAATGACATGGCTGCTTTCACAGGTGGCCCAGCCCATGATGAAACAAGGTAAACCTGTGACAGGCCTAAAATGGGGAGTGCTGTGTGGGTGGATTGGGCAGGACTTGCAGCTTGGTCTTCCACAGGAATATGATGCTTAAGGCAAGGGGCTGGGATAGGGAGTGGCACAGGGGCAGACTAGGATGTTGTGGAGGTTGGGTTGGCAATGGAACACCACTTTATGAGGGGTGGGATGTTTCTTGGGTAGGATGTTCCTCATTTCAGGGCATCATGATAGGTAATCATCAAAGCCCTGGTGAAGGATGTGGTTCAGTTGTTCCAGGCCAGAGTGGTACAGGGAGACAAGTGGACACTCCTCTGTGGCTGATTCTTGGAAGTGGTGGGAAGATTGAGGGTGTGATGTGAAATGGCATGGGAAATCTGTTTGTCTGGGGGACAGTGCCTGTCTGTGAAGGCCTTAGTGAGATCTTCAGCATACTGAGCAAGGGAGTTCTCTTCACTGCAGATATGCTGTCCCTAGGTGGCCACACTGTTATGGCAGGGGTGATTTGTCATCCCTTCCATACCAAAAAATCCTTTAATCACCTATCGTTATGCCCTGAAATGAAGGACATCCTACCCGAGATAATTCCCACCCTTTCTAAGGTGGTGTTCTGTCACTCATACAACCTCTAGAACATCCTAGTCCATCCCAATGCTACTCCCAATCCCAACCCCTTGCCACAAGGATCATATCCCTGTGGAAGAGCAAGGTGTAAGACCGCCCAATCCATCCAACCTGCACTTCCTATTCCAGTGCCGTCACAGGTTTATCCTACCAAATACAGGGCTGGGCCACCTGTGAAAGCAGTCATGTCATTTACCAGCTCTGCTGCAATTATTCCACAGTTTTTTATGTTGGTATGACTATCAACCAGCTGTCCATCAGAATGAACGGCCACTGCCAAACTGTGGCTAAGAGCAAAGGAGAATACCTGGGCACAACATGCAGCAGAACATAAACTTGATTTCAATGGCCACTTCACTACCTGAGCCATCTGGATGCTTCTTACCACCAGCAGCTTTTTCAAACTGCAGAGATGGGTGTTATCCTTACAACACATTCTCCATTTATGTAACCATCCCGGTCTTCATCTTCAGTAACATACTGCCCCACAACCTCCACCCATCATTTTCCACCACCTCTATCCTATCTCCTCCCCATTCTCGTCTCCAATCCTGTTTATTTGCCACCATCTGCCAACACACCTGCCGATCTTTTCCCACTCCTCTCCTTTCTCCCCCACCTCCCAGCCCCAAAACCTCCTGATGCTGCACTTGTCTTTCTAGTCCCTGCACACTTCACCAGTCAGCATTTTGTCTCTCCCAGCCTGTACACTACTACCCGTTCCCCCTCCCCACCCCATCCAGGTTGCTGCTTGCATCCCACGTGATAGCTGCATTCCAATACAAGATGCTGAAGTTGGCGATCATGTGTGCATGAGGTGTACTTGCTTGTGTTTCTTGTTTGCTAATGAAGGCTGTGGCAGAAAGCTTTATGTAAGTGTCTTAGTAGCAATCTGTCTTTTCCTACATTGTTGATATTCCTACTTGGACTTTCCCTTGTCTTTATAAACAAGAAGTCAATTTCAAAAAACAATTGCACAAATCTGCATCCCCTTTTCCTGATACATAAAAGCAGCAGCAGCAGCATTAACAGTAGTAAAACATGCAGGAGAAGCTTCAGCAAAAGTGGCAGTGGCAATAGCAATAATAGTACTAATATGAAAAGCAACAGTACAAATAAGTAAAACTATTCAATTTTGTGCTGATCAAATTAAAAACAGCTGAGGAGTGTTTCGTTAAATCATAAATTACTTTCTTGTGTTTCCAGTTAAACAAATCTTCTCAAAACAAAATGCTCGTACCATTGTCCACAAGTCACACATATGCGTTGATCATGTTATAGTAATAAATGTTATACAGAAATTAAACTGAATAATTTTACAGGCTGTTTATTTTGTGTTTGCTTGTAAGCTTATTTCTATTGGAAATTACTGACATTGCCACCATCTTCCAGTTATGATTATTCCCATTTTCAACATAGCAATGCCACAGAAAACTTATACACAAACATAGAAAATCGTCAGAAAACTTTTCACCAATGGTGAGAGATCAAACACATCCCACCCCTTTCTTCTTCTTCTTCTTCTCTCTCTCTCTCTTTTTTTTTTTTTTGGGGGGGGGGGGGGGGAGTGCATAAAGACCTTTAACAATGCAATATACAGCAAGAAATTTCTCTGTTTGAAAGAATAGTGATGGAATCCAGCATGTTTCAATCACTGAACTGTTATGATATTTTTGTTTCACTGAACTGTTACGATATTTTTGTTGTCAATTTATAATGAAAAAGAGAGTAAGCATTTGCAGATCATCATCAAATCTACTTATCACAGCTTTCAATGCTGACAAGTAGGACATTTATACTCTGTTTCTCTTTCTTGTCTCAATTTTTTTTACCTACTCAATGCTGAAGACAAGCCGACCCTCCCCCCCCACCCGTTATAACAGCTGCGTATTACAGAAAAACTGTGGGTCACATTTTCCGTATTTTTCAAAATTTTCTATGGGTTCTATTTCCCACTGTATTTTATCACCTTGCAAATTACCAAGCTTAAGATATTCAGATTAGATTCTTGAAAAATGGCAGGATGGAGGAAGAAATTTACAATCCATCAGCCAATATCACGAACCTAATGAAATCTTTTAGTCACATTAATATGATATAGACAACTTCATCATTAAAACACACTAAAACTTAAGATGAATAACACTATTCATTGTACTGTTATCTGTTACTCAACACACTACAATCAGTTTCAGTAACTACAGTATGCAAGTAATACTGGTAACTCTATCCCAAATTAATTATACAAGATACAACTAAGAGCATATTTCAGAACTGCATACATTGGGTCATCATAACAAGTAGTAGCTTGACAAAAATTTGTTGTTCTATTAGACCAGCGGTTTTAAAGGTGAGCCTCACATAGTTACAAGTCAGAATATTTTACTGACCAAAGTTTTACAATAAAACGTTGTTATATTGAACTATTCTTTTGACTATGACATACTTCTATTAATTCACTAATTTCTCTAAATCATGTTACGAGTAAAATGTTGCCCTTAGGAAGGTTGTGATATGAATAACATATGTCGTTTTCACTGTTGATGCCCCCTTAACAAACCAGATGTATTCTCAATCTGCTGGACAGTTCTACATATTCAGTGAAAGATCCAATTTAGAAACCACAAGGCTCTCACTACACACACTTTAGCGTGTTTCATAAATAGCCAAGATTCTTCAACTGATTCATTACAACAACACATTTCTGTTGTCAGATGACTTGGGGGGGTGGGGGGAAGAAAAATCTGGTACATCCAGAGACTTGTTTATAACCGTGTTGTTAATATGCAACACATTGTTAACACTCTAATCAACAGTAGTTTCCTGCACCAGTAATATTAAACTATAAGTATATTTTTTAATTCTCTTGCAGGACAAAGGTAGTCTCAACAGTTTTGAAACTGAACTGTATTCAAGTATAAATTATTTTTTTTTTACCATCATACCCAATAATATTAAAATTGCACCATAAAGCAATAAAATTTGTACAATGAATGTTCTTAAATGTTAATTACAACAGTTTTACAAATTTCTTTTTCTTTTTTTTTACAAACTTTTCACTTTTTTGTACAACTTATCTGGCCTATAGTGACTACTTTCATATCATCTTTGTATCTGTTGTTTCACACGTAGTGGTGTAACTATACCTTCTTATCTTCATCTTTCCTATCAAAAGCACATTTTTGTTTGCACTGTTCACAAGTCACCGGAGGACCATATTTCTTCTCAGAGTTGGTACAACGTTGACACTTGTTCCCGATGAATGCTGCTATTGTATTGCAATATTCACAAGCTGAAGGTTTACCAAACTGCTTTACATTCTGCTCACATTTTTTACAAATTGCACTGGGGCTTCCTTTACTGAGAACAAAAGAGAGATACAATCTGTGTTACTGGGGTTGTCTTGAAATCGACACTGCATCACAAAGTAAGTCAATACATTCCATACAAAACACAGTATATTACGTCAGATTAAGCTATGCACTTTTCAAACTAACTGGAATCAATAAATCAGTTGATACTGTAACTGAAAGTTTAAATTTGTATTAATATCTAGGAGAACTGAAAGTCCAGGATGGAACAATGACAGTACTATGAAATGGATAGATTACTACTCACAACATAGATGAGACATTGAGATGCAAACAGGCATAATGAAAAGACTGTTATACAGTTAACAGTCTTTTTATTGTGCCTGTTTGCAACTCAACGTCTCCTCTATATGGCGAGTAGCACTATTTTTTTCATAATACTGGTGTCTTGCAGAACTAATTTACAAGATGCTTCAGCACAACCACATTAATCGGTAACTGTGATTAGGCTATAACATTTGTATTGTGCACTACTATTCTTTATGTTATTGGCAGGTATACACAACAGGAAATGAAGGTTAAAAAGTGCAAGGGAAACTGCAAACAATTCTATACATGGCACCAAGTCCAAGGGGAAAATACAAACTGCACTTGCAAGGGAAAGCCAGAATATAGATGCAAAAAGATACAAATTGCCCACAGCATGATAAATAAGGTACCAAATTTGACTATAATTCTTCATGTACAATTTGAAGGAAAAGCCAAAGAAAGGAAATAAGAATCACACCCTGATGATTCACCCATAACTACAGTTTTAAACACATAGATGAATTAATCAAATGAATGAATCAAATAGTAGCAAGCACAGAATTTAACCAACGGAGAGAAACAATCACAATTCAAAATTCTGATTATTTAGTGAAGTCCTGAACAGGACAAAACAATCAATAAATCATATTACAAAAATAGCACTTGGCAGGAGAAATACCCTAAAAACAACAGATGGGCAAGGAAATGTACACAAGGTGTCTAAAAAAGGAGAGGAAAGGGTGGAGGGGCAAGCGTTGGATAAGATTTGGGTGTGTTAACCAAACTTCGCAGTACTGCCCAAATGCTTTCATCCGTGATGTAACTGCTTTGTGCGACATTATGACGGTGTGGTGTATTCGAAATTGATTGTGTTTATATGGACCGTACTGCAGTATGTGGTGATACTCAACAGCGTGGGAAGTTTATGTTTCTACACTGTTTGATGCTGACAGTTATTCTCTGGCTCCTTGAGAGCTGTTGTTGAGAATAATGCTGGAAGAATTTTTGGTCATTCGTTAGTGAGTTATTTTATTGTTGGCAGTTGTGGGTAATAGATTTGTTTTCAGGTTTGGTATTATTAGAGTAGTATGTTGTTCATTGTCAAGGGTTTAATTTTATGTTCCAATTTTTGTTAGTTATGGATACAAGAATGAAGTTCACAAGTAGGATTCTGCATGCTGCAATGGGGGACAACATGTTAGCCCTGATTAAATTCCCTCTGTTATTCGGTTTAGTTGCTGACTGTGTGAAGTTCTACATTTACAGAGAAGTATGAGAATGTCCAAAATTGTTGCATTTCAGACGTGGGAGCATTAGTGGTTATTTTGGTATGTCTACATTATTAAGATGGCTATATGTCTAGTTTGTCCCCACCCACAACCCACCTAATTTCTAAAGTTTCATGTTATTTCTGCAATCAAATGTATTTCATATTATTTGTAACTGTTCGCATGCATATCCTATAATTGTCGCAATGTTATACAATCTTGAAATAGTCCTCCATCTTGATATCAGCATATCTTAATCTCTTCTATCCCTGTCTGAAGCTGCCAAATTGTTAATTATATAACTTTATTTTCTTCCCAACTGTTTACCATAATCTTGTTCCTATGTTTCCACCTTAATCATCTCTTCTCACTGGTTATCCTTTATACCATTTTGCCTCTGTAACATTACACATAACATCTCTCCTAGAATTTGTTTCTTGGTCACTATAATTTCATAATCTTGATTTCTATTCCGAATACTATTGTTGCGACCTCTTCTGACATCTTGGTTTTTATTATTATTATTATTATTTTGGCAACTTCCACAAGTTAAGGTTAAGGTATGTCCATACGATGCCTCTTTTCTCATCCGCAATCACAGACGTCTGGAAACAAAAGCGCATGCACAAAAATTGGTACAAAGAATGAAAGGTAAGCACATGTGTTGTCCTGTCCGAACATTGCTTCACTGTGCAAGCAGGTTGCTAAGAACCCATTTGTCTGCTTGGCTGGCTGTACTGTCTTTATTGTAATTAAGGGCAACAGAAAAAGAAAACATTAACGTGGTAATGGGTAAAACAGCACATAAGTGTATGAGAAATACAAACTTCGTGAGTTTCTGTTGACAAATTTCAGGTCACAGTGAGATTTTAATGGGCATGTCTGGCCGCCTTCGTTATTTTTCCTCAAACTGAGAAATACTTAAGGGAGGTTCTAAGATGTTATGTTATGTGAAGGTAGATTGACTTTCAGTATATTATTAGTATTTTATTTTATGAAAAGTTGAAAAGTTGCCTACACAACTTCAATGAAAAAAGATTAGACACACATTAAGATGCCTTGACTCAACAAACTTGGGAATGCTACAGACCCCAGAATCCATCAGAATGGAGGCTGTGTTTTCATTTTTTATCCATGTCCTTCACTCCAGTTTCTATTGGTTTGTTGAGGAGCTGCTCCGACTTCATTTTTTTTCCCCTTTTCTTTTTCTTTCTCAGGTATTACAGCCCTCACTTGTGTAATTAAGTCACCATAACAGGAATACCTATGCACAGTTTTCTATGCACTTTTCATAAGTTTGTAGTTTCCTCTCTTTTGATTTCCTACTTTGAGACTTATCTTCTTCTTTACAGTAATATGATCAGAGACTTTAACCAACACTTGACACTAAGCGCATCACACCTCAAATTTCTACTCAAATACTCTTTAGAAGTGGCATTCCATGACTCCTCCTGGTTTTCAGTGTGCTTTCTTTGGAGTCAACAGACATTACTGCTCATAAATCGCCTTAAAGCTTAACTTTACCACATTACACAACGAAACACATATTGGCCCCACCTGCCTGTCGTCTACTGAACAGTGCACGAGATCACAGCCAAACTCGGGTTGCAATGCACTATGACAAAGGCCCTCCAATTCGAAGAAATTATGCAGCCACAATTATGCTTACCTGCTTGCACTGTTGGAAATGTAAGCGGATGTGCACAGTTGAACTGAAAAAAGGCATTGTGTGGACACACATTTAAGCAAGTAAGGTGTCACACTGGAAAGACATCACTCACACATTTAAGAGGACGGTTGTCCAAATATCTGTCCACCCATCCAAATTTAGATTTTCTGGTGTTTCTTAAGTTAAATGCTGGAATCGTTCCTTTGTTGTCTGTTTCACACTAAATTCTTACTGCTATTAATCAAGTTGATACACGTACCCCTTTCAATTTCTAGACAGCTTAAATTCTGACGACATTTTAGCCTCTCAGTTCTGATTGTGAAAGACAGTAAATAGGACTGTATTATCTGTTTATGCACTTCCCAGAAGCATACGTCTCCAGAGAGGATTTTTAAGCCTCTATTTGAATGTTAAACTACCTTGTGTTTTCAAGAACTGAAGTAAAAAGTTGTCTTCACACCATTCGTATAGTTACTTTAGTATAGAGAGGGTGGGCATCTGTGAGACAGCATGATCTGTAGCGAGGATAAGTGTCATCTCTACAAAAGTAGCACGTTCTTTTTACATGTAGTGTATTAACTGGAGGTACTATATATTTTGCCCCCTAAAGAAAGTACTGGCCAGCAGTTCTGTCTTATAACTTATTACTTCAAAATGTAACACTGATTACAACCATGCTATCCTTAACTTGTAAATTTCAATGTTAAAAAGAAGGAACTCTTAAAACTTCACAGAATAATTGTACAATAGTTAATTCCCTAGATTATATGACAGTTCTGAAGATTTAGGTAGACCACTTTACATAAACCTGTAAAAGAAAGGAAGAGTATGCCACACGTACTTTCTGGAAAAATGTCGTAAGTCATACTGATCCCACTGCTCATCTACAAGTAACAAGCTTCCAGAGTATCACATATCTGTTGATTGAGAGACAGACAGTATGCAAGCTTAAGATAAAACGAAAAATAAAATTAATTCACAATGAATAAATCTAAATATAGCAGATGGTATCTAGAGAGAGTACTTGGACTGACAAGCTATTCTTTAAATCAATACCTTACTGTAAATGTTCAGTTTCAACCACCAGCTCATTATTATTACAAACTTCAGTTCCTTTCAATTGTGTTGCGAGAGCACCTAACTAAAATCACAAAATTTACAAGAACGGGCAATTTGGAACACAATTACCATGAACTTGTTGTATTAAATTTTACATCAATTCTGGTAAATGTCCTTGCAGAAAGGTGTTCACTATTTTAATTCTAAGAAGACAGATTTCAGCTTGCTTGTTGTTACTAGTCAAGAAACTAACACAGATCACTCTTGAGCCTTCTGATTTCAGATAGAAGTCAGTACACCTTGTGAAACTAAAGAAGCAATTTGATGGTATATTGAACCAACAGCAATAACATCAGTGAGTTACATACTGGACATTGCCATAAACCAGTCATGAGATGTTTTTGTTGTGTGGCACAGCAAAATAATTTTGATGATATGTAGAACGCGCAATGTCAGACATAAGGGCCTACTGTCTAATTATGGCCCAGAAAACAATGTATTTTTACTTTCAAACCCCTGAGAATCTCTATGTATTAAAGCTACTAAACTTGACCACAAAAGAAATAATGCTAAAGAGGGCCACCCAGTTCCATAAATAAATCAACATTGGTCGAATACTAGGGAAGAATTTGTATTCAATATAAAAAGAAGAAGACACCAACTACCCACAAGATAAAATAATGGCTACAAGATCTATGTGGATAAATGAGACCAGAAGCATCAGACAAAAGAGGCATCTTGAGGCAATATTCTTTTTGACCAGTACAATGGCGTATCACAGAGCCTAATCACCACTGCAGACTGAAAAATTTGCTAAGTTACAGAATCACTTTCAGGCTGTGCAACATTACAGAAGTAATACAAACACATAATCAGAACTATTGCAAATAAAAATAAGGATTATTTCATCTCAAATCATACAGGTCTTGTCAACTCGTGGTCATGAATTTCCCCAGGAAAAAATATATATTAGACCTCTATATCATAAGTGTTAAGAAATAAAGTACTTTCATTTTATATTAATTTTTGAGAAACATATGTCTTGTAAATAACTTTTAAAACAGATATATATCAAAACAAAAGTACTGGAGACCTGGCAGATGTTTAGCGTTAAAGCTCCCTCTCAAAGTGTTGAAACTTAGTTGATACCCACACATATATGGGCTTCCTTTAACTTACAAATTTAAGACAAAATATGAAATTTAAATTAATTTTTCCACTTAAAGAATATTGTAAATATTTATTACTAAAAATTTAAAAAGTTGCATCTTTGCAAATTATTTACTCGCAATCCCCCATCCAAAAGCTTTTGAGAACTATGCGAACACTGTTTGGTTAATACGTTAGTATTCAGTATGAACACAGTGTGTAAAGTGTTAAAAAAAATTTCAACATTCTGCATATTTTGCATCACCGAATTTCTAGCGTAAAATATGCATGTTGGAAAAACTGTTTCCAGTGCTCTTCTGTTTATAATAAACAAATGAGAACTTGCACAAAAACCATTCTGCATCGAGTTGTGTGTCTAGTTTGAATTTTTTTGAAGATACAATGTCAATGAGGAGATGCAGAAGTGAAACAGTAAGGTGTGTGGACAATGAAAAAGAGCCACAAGAAGGTGGTGTTTAAGAAAAGTGAAAAACTCTTCCCAGTGGTCGGAAATAAGTCAAGAGGTATTGCAGAAATATCTTGGTCCTCATGTAACGATATTAGCATTACATCCATTGTGCAGGAATTGCTAACTAACTACAAGAAGAAATTTAGTGACAATCCACCTGAACGATCACCATCACCCGAATGTGAAACTGAAGAAGACAATGCAGACGTTTACATTCCTAGGTGTGAAGTAGTTGATGTGTTGAACGTTAGCACTTCTTTTGTAGCCCCTACCACATCCCCCCTTAAATGTCCACGAAAGGTAAGAAGCACAAGAAGGAAACAGTATGTAAAAAGAAAAGTGGAAGAAATTGAAATAAGCTTTACAAAAGTAACATCTTCCAAACTGTGACATGTATAATGTAGATGCACTTGCTGCAGAACCTGAAGATAAGCGATATGTACACAAAATGTGACGTGCTGTTTCAGAACCTAAATATTGCTATCTCAGCAACCACCTATACTGAGAAGGTACAGATACTGACCCTGATACCAGGTAGCTATTCTAAGCAGCAGATACAGACATACATATCCACTTCCTCACATTATCTGATTTCAAAAGCTCATAAAATAAAGAATGAGAAAGGTACCTGAGCATGCCCAGATTCTTACTGTGGGCATCCATTGCAAAATGATAAGCTTACTGTTGCTCCAGAATATTATTTTAAGTGATGACAAAGATTGTAGCAGGCAAAGTCCTAATCAAGCTCATGTAATCTCTGTTAGTGAAAATCATGAAAAAGTTAGAAAGACATTCGACAAGATAAATATGAGAAGCATAGCTCCTAATGAAAAAGAAGAGCCCGAATTTAAAAACTGGTCTCTCAAAATTCCACTCCTTACGCCCAAAATGGCTAAAATGCCAGCCAGTTAAGGAAATATACATATATATTTAATACACTAATTTGAAATTTGTTTTGCAAATAAGCAGTGTCACAGGAAATAAGTAGGCCTATACAGAGATGGACCTGACACTTCTGTGTGTATGTCAAGAGCTTCAAGATAAATGTTAGTTGTAGGAGGGTCCAATGTGGCCTGGTGCTGAAATGGTGGCTCTTGAAGCATTACACCTTCAGGATACTGACAAGGACATAACCTGTGCATTGTGGTAGGGAGTAGAGTTGGTGAAGAAGACAGTAGAGCCAGAGAAGTTTATTACAGAGGTTAGGCATTGGGTCAAGAGAGGAATAGCTCACCATCACATCTGGAGGATCCCGAGCTAGGCAATACATAAGTAAAATCAGCCATATCCCAGAATACTGTTGTTGTTCATTTCGACTTTGCTGAGAACTGGTCTACTACTTTCAGAACCAAATTCAAAGTTGCCACTGGCACACATTATTTGTATCAATATTCACACGTGTTGCTCACTTCCTTTGGAACATCACACTGTTTTGCTATTGTCAGTGATGATCTCATTCATGACAGTGCACATGCATTCTATGCTGTCAGCATAACCGATAACATATCATGCACAGGGCATGCATTTCCTAAACATGTGTATTTGACTGATGATGCAGCATCTCATTTTAAAAACAACTTTCAACTTTGTATGATCTTAGTCAACATTGTAGTACAGAAAAAAAAGATACTTTCAGCAACAGGTCATGGAAAAAGTGCATGTGATGATGTAGGAGGTCCCTGTAAACATCTTGCAACAAGATTTGATCTCCAGTATGAGGCTGTTGATGCTGTAAGCGATGCTACTGCACTTGTACACACTGTATCAACATTAGTAACAAACAAGAAACTCTTAATTCTAAATGAAAGTACATTAAGGGAATTCCATTTATAAAAGAGAGAAACCTGTGGTAGGAATTCAATCGAGTCACTACTGGGCTGTATCCCAGAGTGGCACAAACACTGGAAGAGTGATTAACCACAAAATGCGGCCTGTTACTGTGTGTGAAATGCAGGGACCACAGTATGTATTAGAAGACTTTGCAGTGAGCCACTTCATTTCTTGTGTGTATGACAATCAGTAGTGGGTGAGACAGAGCTGCAAGATATAACACTGTCCCCTTTGTGACCCCACCTAGTCCTGTCAATGCTTTCAAATGGCTATCATCAAAAGATCAGTGTACAAATTCAGCTCGGCTATTAAAGTTCAAAGAGAAGCAAACGGGTGAAAAAATGAACTCTTTTCAACACTGCAGTTTTGACTATTACATTGTAGGCAATTTTAATTCATGGAAAGTCATGAAGAAGTAAAATCATGACAGAAGACAATAATAATTCGACTCTATATCTCATTTTTGTTATAAAATGCCTTTGAAGAAATTTATGAATTGTTTTCCCACCCAACTATAATGTTGCAAAGTAATTATTTTGATTCAGAAATACCAGTTTTGCACAACACTTACTTAAAATCAGCAATCGATTTAAATATTTAAGTGTCCATGATCTTCTGACCTTGAGAGTAGAGCTAGGCCTACCTAAAAAATTTCATAAATTTTTACAGACAAGTATTGCCCACTCTGATCATACATTCCCCAAGTATAATGACCAACTAACGTACCATGAAATTTTAGAACATTTAGGATTTTCTAAATAACCAAAAAATTTCAGATTCTTTCATCTTTACGTACAAAGATTTTGACAGTTTAAGAATTTCATGCGTTAATGTCATTGCTGTCAGTTAGCAGTCCTTCCACTTTATCATTTCTCAAGGCAGTTAACATTCAGCAACTATTCATATTTTCAAAACATAACTTTGAGATTCGCAAATACTTGCAAATTTTCATAGTTGAGAGAGAGAGAGAGAGAGAGAGAGAGAGAGAGAGAGAGAGAGAGAGAGAGAGAGAGAGGGGGCGGGGTGGAAGGGGGGGGGTGGTTAGTGTTTAACGTCCTGTCGACAACGAGGTCATTAGAGACGGAGCGCAAGCTCGGGTGAGGGAAGGATTGGGAAGGAAATCGGCCGTGCCCTTTCAAAGGAACCATCCCGGCATTTGCCTGAAACGATTTAGGGAAATCACGGAAAACCTAAATCAGGATGGCCGGAGACGGGATTGAACCGTCGTCCTCCCGAATGCGAGTCCAGTGTGGAAGGGGGGGGGGCACTCAGTAGTGTGTATGTACTTATCATATTTCATAGTATTGGGAACAAAGTATTTATTGAAAATAAATTCAGATCTCTATCACTTTTGGTTTCTTTATTACAATTTTTCACTTTCCCTTTTGTTACAACATATTCACAAATAGGCTCATTTAGAGAGGTATCTAGCATTTTCCAACAAATCATCAGAAAATCAAAATATTGTAGTTTTGGAGAGGCATCACGTGGAAATTCAACATAGATTTTTTCTGGCAGCAAACTTTGAAATAGCAATGTGACACATTCACTTTTGAGCTCTATGATGCGAGATGAAATCGCCCATAAGCTACGAACAAAAAGTATGGAAATCATACTTATTGGGGACATCACATTAGTTCACTGGTACCACAAGAATGCAAATGAGACAAACATGGTTAGGCCTACAATAGTTGTTGCGGATAGAGACAAACCTTGGGAACCTGCTGTTTATTACCAGAATGGAGTCATGGAAATAAATTCTTGTTTCTTGGGCAGCTTTGCACTGAACTGGCCCTCTAAATCCTATTTCTAATTACTGTACTTTGTTCCATTCATAAAATAAACTACAGAATTTTGTTCTTGGTACTAATATAGCAACAAAAATGTCTATTGATATCTTCATCATGTAGGATAAGATGGTTTGTTGTCAGTTGTTCCTTATGGGGTTTGTTACATAAGATTTATTGTTCTCTAAAGTTAATCTATATGCCAAACTAAATATTTAAATATATAACTTCAACATACTTAACTTACCTTACCTTACAAAATAAAAAAGGGGACAATATGAAAATTTCGCTTATCTCATCAAAGGAGCAGTCTATAGGATTCGAAACTCAATTTATACACTAGTTTAATGCGAGACGTTGGTAGTCAATCATCAAACCTAAGGCAGGTTTAGGGTCAAAACTCATTTAAGAGTTTAACCATGCCACATCACAGCAAGTTATTTAAACTGTAACAAATATCCTACACCAACAATAATACGGAAGTGATCTGTAGTTCGCGATAAGAATGAAAATATAGATCAGAAAAGTTGTCACTAAGCACTTCTCTGAGATTCACTGCTTCGCCAATAATGGTCTGTTTTCATTCGATCAGCACAAAATATTTCCATGACGGAATTATAAATTGCTCATCGCATCATAGCTTATAACTAATGTAGCAAGCAGCAAAATGGTTCAGCTAAAACGTCTTACCTTATCTGCTGAAATTCAGACCTGCAGTAAGTACACTTCACAACTGGAAAAGCGCCACGGCATTCCTAAAACCAAGTAACAAACTTATAACACCTTCACTGAGTGTTGACTGTCGTAACTGTACAAACGCATATCAATATCACACTAGAAGAGATGAAAACAACTCAAGTAGAATCGATTCCATATAAATAATTGGTAAGAAAACATGGAACACCTAAAACTACACCAGTAAATCTATTTCGCAAGACTTACTTTGCACAACTGTTGGCCAACGGAGAGTTCCTCGAAAGGATGCCTCGAGAAACACTTAGAGCACGCAAATAAGGCGGACATGTTCATTTTCTAGTCTGTTTCCACAAGAATCATAACAAATTTTAATTTACAAATTTGTACAATTAAAACACAATGCGACACAAACCACAAATCCACCAACCGACAGCTTTCAGCAGCTACAACGCCACAAAGATATGACTTACGGAGCAAAGATGAACAGAACACAAGATGAAAGTGCGGAGTGGAAAACATTCGCTCTATTAGATGTACAAGTTTCCTCCTGTTGCTCAGTAACATCAAGGAGTATTAAAACAAAATTCTATATCTGAAAAGACAAATGACATTGCATAACGTCACAATTGCTATGTGACGTTCAAAAATTGTCATTCGTTTTGGAAAGTATCTTGAGCTGTTAGGCCTTTTGCGGACAGTTAATGTTAAAAAAAAGAACGATGTAAGAGGAACCCAAGCCTTCAACAATTCGAGAAGTTCAATATTTTACATTTCTTTCAACGTGAAGAGGAGAAAGTAACTGCGCCACTGTCTTTTCCAATCTCGATGTAAAAAAAGCCTGACCAACAAAATCACTGCATCATTGCTAATATCTACCTCCACGAAAAACCTACTGATTTTTATTCTTCTGAACCGGAAAAAAGTTAAAATGAGTGTGCAGCTGGATGTCACGCAACCCTGGGTGGACGATGCAGCCGAAAATTGCAGTGACCAAAGAATTGATGGCGGAGGTAAATCAAGTCTTTTGTAATTGTTTAAGTTGACTATGGTTTCCTTTATGGAGATTTAAATGTTACTCATTATTTCTTCTGTTAAACTGAATGTTTGTTTCGCCACTGATGCAGCATAATTTTACCCTAAGTATAAAGATCTAATTCGTATTATTTTTACTACAACCTTTAATGTAAAGATGTCATTATACAAGATGACTACATAAGCATAAATATGTGCATCCTAGACAGCTAGAAATCAATTATTGTTTGTCATATCACAAGCTAATCAAAGATTTCGACTTACTGCCTTTTCTGCATACCTTCTTTTAAGTTTTGCTACTTCAATGAAGTTACATATTGTACTTAACTATCCTTTATTAATTAATTAATTTCCTCTTAAAATCAACCATGCAAATAACAAAGTGATTATTGTTGACTGCCCTAATGACAACGGACTTGATGTCACAAATATTGCTGGCTGCAAGATCATTAGTCACTTCGAGTATTTAGGAGCTGTTGTCAACGATACTGGAGATTGTGAGCCTGAGATCCGTAGGCACATTTCAATTGAGAGAAATTATACAGCAAAACGTGCTTGCATCTGGAAGGACACCTCCTCACCTCCGAGAAGAATCTCAGGCTCGTGTGAACTCTTCTTCCCTATCATGACCTATTCAGCAGAAATTTGAACAATGAAGGTGGCGGATCGTCTCAGGAGTGATGCTGTGGAAATATGGTGTTATAGAAAACGACTTCTATTACCTTGGAGAGCACATCAAACAGATGAATATATTTTGGGGCAGCAGAGCATCAGAACAAGACTGTCGACTCTTTTCAACAAAAATCTGTTGAAATATTTTGGCCACACAGCCAGAAAGCAAGAACCAATGGAAAGAACATCGATAGCGAGAAAATTCGATGGCTAAAGACCTAGAGGATGCACACCATATGGTGGATAGAGCAAATTAATACCTTGACTGGGATGAACTTGCAGCAGGCACGTCACATGTGGCTTACCATACAATGCCACTACACTGTTGTGTAGATACACATGTGACACTTTCATCATCTTTGCGATATACCCACATCACAGATGTATGTAACAAAAAATACAATTGAAATATTGTTATAAATATTTTAGCAAGTACCCACTAATATTAGGAACATAATCCTCAACAATATGTTTTGAGAGTCAAGCTCACACCATCTGGCTTCATATGCTACATAAGATGCACTTCAGACACACACAGGGTCAAAAGTGATTTTGAAGTGCATGTTTATGCAGGTTTAACCTAGGACAGCAGATGATGTCAGCATGACTCCAAAACACATTGCTGAGGGTTATGTTCAGAATATTAGTTGTTCTATACTAAAATGTCTATAACAATTATCTGAATAAATGCTGCCTCCAGAATTTAAGATAGGCAATATTGGTATAATTAAAACATATTCTGCTCCCTTATCAAGGTTAAGTGTACTGCATTTCAGGAGATTCGAAACTAATCACTTGACATGAGCAATGGACATTCGGGCCAGTAATCAGCATTGCTAACCATTAAATCACAGTGGCAGTAGATGCCCACATTTCAGTGGGTTTATAGTCTACAAGATAAATGACAAAGTAGTCTCATTTGTTTATTTGTTACCAGGCTGTGATGTATGTACCACATACAGGAGTACTATATATGATGTTTTTAAAAGAAATACTTCAGAAAGAGAACATATTAGCTTATATCAGATCAAAATAATATGTCATAGTGGCTGGCACAAATTCAGTCCTTCAGTATTATCAGAGTATGAAATAAAGGCAAATAATACTCCACCGAGCGAGGTGGCGCAGTGGTAAGACACTGGACTCGCATTCGGGAGGACGACGGTTCAATCCCGCGTCCGGCCATCCTGATTTAGGTTTTCCGTGATTTCCCTAAATCACTCCAGGCAAATGCCGGGATGGTTCCTCTGAAAGGGCACGGCCGACTTCCTTCCCCATCCTTCCCTACTCCGATGAGACCGATGACCACGCTGTCTGGTCTCCTTCCCCAAACCAACCAACCAACCAGCAAATAATACTCCAAATATACTAATTTGTTCTATAGTGCAACTGCTGCAGACATTGGCTGCAGTGTGTGATTGATTTCAATCAATGCCTGCTCGCTGCCAATGTCTACAGTTCCTTTGTGTCTTCTGAGTTGTGTCCAAAAAGTCTTGAGTATCGAAGTCATGGCTTTGAATTGCACCCGCAATGCGAGTGATGTATATCACACGTTTGATTGCTGAGGTTGCAGGTTTGGATAATGTTTTGCGGATTGACAAGGGAATATTGTTTAACATTTTGAAGAGCCATGAGCAAATCTCAAGTAACAGTGAGTTCTAATACTATTACATGGCGCAATTTAATTTCATGGATATGTGCAGTAGAGAAATACTTACAATTCTGTTGGGAATATGGTTTATTGCTGAACCAAAATTAAAGAAATTGCAAGGATTGTCACAGAGGATCATGTGCGAAAAAGACCGCTGAGCTGACCGAGACTCTCTGTTCCAGATTTATTGTTCTCAATGCAAAAAAGGACCTCAATTAGAATTATATTTGGTTCAAAAACTTAAAGTTCAGCATTGAGAAAAGTGCAACTATCATTTCGTGATGGATAAGAGATTATACATCGCGAGCGACTGCTTCAGAAAGTGACATATCTGTGAATACCATCTGTGATTATTATGAATTTAGTCAGGAAGTGTGCTGTGTAATTGTATCTAACGAAAGTATTCCCACCAGTGGCAACAATAAGATTGTAGAGGTTGACGAGTTGCACATGACTACTTGCAAGTTCAAATGGTTCAAATGGCTCTGAGCACTATGGGACTTAACATCTGAGGTCATCAGTCCCCTAGACTTAGAACTACTTTAACCTAACTAACCTAAGGACATCACACATATCCATGCCTGAGGCAGGATTCGAACCCGTGTCTGTAGCAGCAGCAGGGTTCCGGACTGAAGTGCCTAGAACCGCACGGCCACATCGGCCGGCCTACTTGCAAGTATGGGAGAAAATGCTACCTTAAACATGATGTAGAACACACTTGGGTGTAGAGCGGAATCAAAAGGGAATCACAAAAGTGTATTATAGCTCGTGTTTGTTCTTGGGATAAGACAGTTTTAGTGCCACTTATAAAGCCTGTCATTCTTCCGGGTACAAAAGGGATAACTGATGTCTTCAAACACTATCAAAAATTGAAGAATGAGGGTTTCAGTCACGATTTTGATAATCACTCAACAAAGTTTGTATGTTCAGACGATCCTTTGTGCAATCCAAAACAAAGTTACACATTGAGAGAGAGGACCGACTGGGGGTTAGAGATGAACTATAGATTTTCCAATACCTGTATATCCGCAATTTATGACTATCAGAAAAATCTCATTCGTTAACAATCTCCTTATATATCGCAGAGACATTTCACTAGTTTATCCCAGATACAGAAATAAAGGAATGATCCCAGCTCCCTACAACTCATGCAGCATTACTCATGCTGAGGATGTCGCTCATGACTGGGTAAGTCAGTCTATTAATTCCTTCATTACAATGCTGAAAGTGAGAGCGGCAAAAATTTTTATTATTCGTTTTAACCCTGTTCGTAATTTAATGACTTTGTATTCACCGCCATGTTTATTGTCTGAGTTGTCAACGAGTAAAACAATATCAAAACCTGCCAACTTGACAAGAGAACATTCTACATATACATCTCTTATTGTGGGTGCCACTTCGATACCCAAGGATACTTGGAAGTTACCGATCCTGCAATGGTGCAGATGGCATCTGCGATGTCAAAGAATCATATACACAGATAAAAATAAACGTGACAATTATGTAAATTGTTTATATTATGATGTGAAAGTAATGCTTATATTGGTGGGAAACTGATCTTTACTTCCCATAGTCACTGCACAGATTGGCTTATTTGTCATGATATTACTCAGTCTAAAATAATAAAGAACTGAAATCACCAACAGAAGTATAGTTTCTGATTAACAAATTGGGAAGCCACTGACACCTATCCTATGGAGGAGATTTAGGAAGTTACTGAGACAGAAAAACATTCTATGACTATGTTTTGTTCTATCTCATTTTTTAACTTGACTGATAATTATGTTGGTTGTTTTTCTTTTTAACTGTGTATCGCAGTTTTAATTTTCACTACATAATTATGTGTATATGGTTTTTCTGTGACACATCCTTCAGTTTCTGCCACTCCATACATCCAGAAATTTCACTTCTTAAATGATATATGCTTGTTGCCTCTACAACTGTATAGGTGAAGACTTTTTATATTATATGTACTTCGACTTCCTTATGTTCATTTTTTTCTATTTGTAATATGTACGTCTACTGTCATCATAACAGGAAATATATAATTTGAAACAAATTCTTTGACTCAGTAAAATCACCTGGGATTTCTTTGCTGTACAATTTAGCAGAATCTACGTCATTTTCTTTACATCTTCTAATGAAGTGCCAATGCCTCTCTTCAAAATTTCATGTGCTGTTAATTTGCAAGGAAAGCATTATTTCTTGTATGTCCACCCATCTTGGGGTGGGTCTTCTTTTCTTCTCTTTTCAGGTTTTTCAGCTACTTTGCTGACTATCTCTTTCTGAATGATATCATAAGTGCAGTAGGTCTGTGCTTTGAGGCTACTACAAGTGATGTCCTAGATGGGTGGTGGTGCCTCAAAGTTTGTCTTCTTATGTAGTATTCAGCGATATTTAACATTTATATGCGCACCTTTAAACATTTTACACAGCTTGAGCCTCAGAACACTTTACTCATTCTGAATACTGTATTTAATAGTCTGTCTGTTACACAGCTACTCTACAACACATCAACAATCAGTTAATGAACTCAAATTAAACAGAAGTATTATAATCAGTTAATGATATCGAATGAAATAAAAGTATTGTCAGAAACCACTTCCAAGTAAACTACATTTCGAAATAGAAGATACTGGAAACAGGGTCAAATTTTCATTTTCAAGACACCTAACACTTTTGAAACATTAAAAAACTTCCTGGGAGATTTAAACTGTGTGCCGGACCAAGTTTCAAACTCGGGACCTTTGCCTTTCGCAGGCAAGTGTTCTACCATCTGAGCTACTCAAGCACGACTCACGACCCGTCCTCACAGCTTCAATTCTGCCAGTACCTCGTTCGCTACCTTTCAAACTTCACAGAAGTTCTCGCAGACGGTTCTCACGGGCTTAAGATTAATTTAGAGAGCATTTAAGGAGCGATACCCTGCTAGAGTTTCATCAAGCCAGGAGCGTTTATGTGAAACTTTGTGAACATGGCTTGTGTCATCTTCGAACATAGGAGTGTATACTCACATCTTACCAAAATGTAGATGTAGCGGTAAGGACAAACTTAGTTAATGAGAATGTGGAAATAAAACATTTTGGTTTAACTCCACAGTGGCCTCAATGAGTGCATCCAAGCCACTATCTTAAAAACACTAACATTACAGAAACACCTACAGTTTGAACTACGTTCTCCATAAACTGCAGGTTAAATGCTTCATTGGACTGTTGGTGCACTTAACACGTTTCATTTTTTGAGAGCAGGGAAATTCATGGCCTTTTGTTAGATGGGCGACACCGAATGTCCATCGAATCCAGTTTCCTTCACATTGTTTGCTCATAAACTCAATGAGATAGACCTGCATTCACTAATAGTAACAATTCCTGTCAGGTCTGAAAACAATTCCCATTCACAATGTGTGACACACGTCTCTGGTCCCTGTCAGTTAGATCTCCTTATAACCTCTGTCCTTATGATGTGGTACATGACTATGAATGGTACACCATTTCTTGTAGACATGTTGCATAGTCCATGTTCATTCATCAACCAATCTGGCTACATGATTCACAGTGAAATCATGTATTTCTACCAGTCTGTCACTTATCCATATCGACCCACTTCTGAATTCAAAGAACTGAATTGCATGCTCGTTTACACTGTCGGACTAGCATGACTTACATTCCCTATGGAGGATCATATGACAGCCTAGTACCAGGTCTATTTCATCTAAATTAGTTCAAAGTGATCAGTGCTCTCTTTTAAGTGGCTGATTAATATTTTGCCTATCGAATTTATTGATAGTTCTCGTAGCTACTGGCTCTATGATTATGCACAAATCTATTTGTCAATTTGAATCAGATGTTTCTAGATATTATCATACAAAAGTTATTGTCTCATACAAACACTCCAAAGCAGCCTCAGGATTTTTACTGACAGCAACATCAGATGACTATACTACTATAAATTTTTCTGAGGGCTATTTTTGTAAATTTTCAACATAGTTTAACTACAAGCAGGTGTGAATCACAAAAAATTATGGCATTTTTCTTTGAAAGTCTTCTAGTGAAGAGTTTTCAGTATTTCTGTTATACTATTGCCCTTTCAAGCATACGAGAAATTGCTCCAGTCTTCATTCACTATGTTTACATGGGGCTTCCATAACAAGATTTCGCGAGCTGATTTCACATTACCGTTTCTGATTAGTCATGTAAACACTCCAAACTCTGGTACGTTTCTAGCTTTTCCACTTCCACAATCGATTTTCGCTCCTATACAAAAGCACAACCGTTTTTGTAATGTCCTTGGTTTGTCAGTTTACGTCTTGTTTTCAAATATTTGACTAATATCAATGGGGTCACTTATTGTGCAGTGAAGGAGCAGCGGAAATATTATACCGAAGCTGAAACTGTCTACCTCTAATGTTTAAGAAAAGAGAAATAGCGGTTGAACTGACTAAATCAGAAACTGGAACAGCTGTTTTCCAGCTGCCGTATATAACTGGGCTATCAAATCCGCTTCGGAACTCAACATGTAAACATGACAGTGATAAACGGTTTCCCAAATTCGGGTTTCGTCTTTCGGAAGAGATGTCGCATGTAAACGTAGTGATTGTTTGTGCTTGACGTACTCGGCTAAGCAACAAAAAATGGTTCAAATGGCTCTGAGCACTATGGGACTTAACTGCTGTGGTCATCAGTCCCCTAGAACTTAGAACTACTTAAACCTAACTAACCTAAGGACATCACACACATCCATGCCCGAGGCAGGATTCGAACCTGCGACCGTAGCAGTCGCACGGTTCCGGACTGCGCGCCTAGAACCGCGAGACCACCGCGGCCGGCGCTAAGCAACAGCCAACAGGTAACTATCCGCCTGCTCTAATGTCTGTGCACATCACACAAGCGCAAATATCTGTGCAAATCACGTCTGCACTGACAGACTGTAGTGCCCTGACAGGAGATTGTTGCAAATCTGGCGTGCGAAACGTGTTTAAGTCACTGTCGTTTGTATTTCTCGTCTGTGAAGATACAGTAAATTTTTAAATGGCTGATACACATTGTTTCCTTAGGATGTCTATGGCTGAATTTAGTGAAATATATAGATGATACACACATTTGAGGAAAAGTAAGATTACAGCATTCAGGATAAGCAGACCGCTGCTAATAATGCTTTAGTAGAGCAAACAAGAGCAGTAGACCCCGCAGCAAAGAGGGCAACTAATTAAAAAGAAAAACAGCGTTATAGAGTTAACCAAATTCTGCCTTTTTGGCGCTTTGAAATCTCTCTCATTACTTTGACCTGTGGACTGGTAGCACACTATCACCCGGTGGTGACCTATGCCATGACATTTCGAAGCAGTTCTACAGAAGAGTGCAGTCTGAATATTGTGTTAAGCCGATAAGTAACATCTTGCACAGTGTCTTCTGGACATGGAAATTTCTATATACGTCTGTCACTACATTTACTCCCTTATGGAATACATGCTTCATAGCAGGAGAGAATTAAAGTTAAACTGCACAAACCACTATAACAGTATTAAAATTTTGCGTCATTATCTAAGAGTTCAGTATGGAGTTTTATTTGCTGGTGCAAAAATTTGTAACAGGTTGCTGGTAGACTACAGAAAGGGTGTTGATAATCCCCAAATACTCAGAAATAAACTAAAAGATACCTCATTGACCACTCCCATAATTTAACAGAATATGTAGATAA
The DNA here is from genome assembly GCF_023898315.1 of Schistocerca nitens. Lineage (NCBI taxonomy): Eukaryota > Metazoa > Arthropoda > Insecta > Orthoptera > Acrididae > Schistocerca > Schistocerca nitens. Next base: position 134,271,955 of record NC_064622.1, on the reverse strand, counting down.
AATCCCCCTCCTGCACCACAGCCCTTGCCATTGGTGGGGAGGCTTCGTGCCTCAGCGATACAGATAGCCGTACTGTAGGTGCAACCAGAATGGAGGGGTGTCTGCTGAGAGGCCAGACAAACATGTGGTTCCTGAAAAGGAGCAGCAAGCTTTTCAGTAGTTTCAGGGGCAACAGTCTGGGAGATTGACTGATATGGCCTTGTAACATAAACTAAAATGGCCTTGCTGGCCTGATACTGCAAACAGGTGAAAGCAAGGGGAAACTACATCCGTAATTTTTCCCAAGGACATGCAGCTTTACTATATGGTTAAATAATAATGGTGTCCTCTTGGGTAGAATATTCCGGAGGTAAAATAGTCCCCCATTCGGATCTACGGGTGGGGAATACTCAGGAGAACGTTGTTATCAGGAGAAACAAAACTTGCATTCAATGAATCGAAGAGTGGAATGTCAGATCCCTTAATCGGGCAGGTAGGTTAGAAAATTTAAAAATGGAAATGGATAGGTTAAAACTAGATATAGTGGGAATTAGTGAAGTTCAGTGGCAGAAGGAACAAGACTTCTGGTCAGGTGAATACAGGGCTATAAATACAAAATCAAATAGGGGTAATGCAGGAGTAGGTTTAATAACGAATAAAAAAATAGGAGTGCGGGTTAGCTACTACAAACAGCATAGTGAACGCATTATTCTAGCAAAGATAGACACGAAGCCCATGCCTACTACAGTAGTACAAGTTTATATGCCAACTAGCTTAGCAGATGACGAAGAGATTGATGAAATTTAAGATGAGATAAAAGAAATAACTCATATACTGAAGGACGACGAAAATTTAATAGACATAGGTGACTGGAATTCGATAGTAGGAAAAGGAAGAGAAGGATAAGTAATAGATGACTATGGACTGGCGGCAAGGAATGAAAGAGGAAGCTGCCTGGTAGACTTTTGCACAGAGCATAACTTAATCATAGCTAACACTTGGTTCAAGAATAATGAAAGAAGGTTGTATATGTGGAAGAGACCTGGAGACATTGAAAGGTTTCAGATTGATTATATAATGGCAAGATAGAGATTTAGGAACCAGGTTTTAAACTGTAAGACATTTCTAGGGGCAGATGTGGACTCTGATCACAATTTATTGGTTAAGAACTGTAGCCTAAACTGAATAAACTGGAAAAAGTTAGGAAATTAAGGAGATAGAACTGAAAGAACCAGAGGCTGTTAACTTTTCAGAGAGAGCATTAGGGGACGATTGACAAGAACAGGGGAAAGAGATACAGTACTAGAAGAATGGGTAGCTTTGATAGATGAAAAAGGCAGCAGAGGATCAAGTAGGTAAAAAGACGAGGGCTAGTAGAAATCCTTGGGTAATAGAAGAGATTTTCGTGAAAGAAGAACATATAAAAATGCAGTAAATGAAGCAGGTGAAAAGGAATACAAATGTATCCCAAATGAGATCAACAGGAAGTGAAAAATGGCTAAGCAGGGATGGCTAGAGGACAAATGTAAGGAGATAGAAGCATGTATCACGACGAGTAAAATAGATACTGCCTAGAGGAAAATTAAAGAGACCTTTGGAGAAATGAGAACCACCTGTACGAATATCAAGAGCGCAGATGGAAAACCAGTCCTAAGCAAAGAAGGGAAAGCAGAAAGGTGAAAGGAGTATATAGAGGGTCTATATAAGGGCGTTGTACTTGAGGGAAATTTTATAATATTATGGAAATGGAAGAGGACATAGTTGAAGACGAAATGGGAAATATGATACTGCATGAAGAATTTGACAGGACACTGACAGACTTAAGTCGAAACAAGGTCCCAGGAGTAGACAAAATTCCATTACAACTACTGATAGCCTTAGAAGAGCCAGCCATGACAAAACTCATCGATCTGGTGAGTAAGATTTATGAGACAGGCGAAATAACCTCAGACTTCAATAAGAATATAATAATTCCAATCCCAAAGAAAGTAGGTGCTGACAGGGGTGAAAATTACCGAAATATCAGTTTAATAAGTGACACCTGCAAAATACTCACACGAATCCTTCACAGAAGAATGGAAAAACTGGTAGCAGTCGACCTTGGGGAAGATCAATTTGGATTCTGGAGAAATGCAGGAACATGTGAGGCAATACTGTCCATACCACCTATCTTACAACATAGGCTAAGGAAAGGTAAACCTACGTTTCTTGCATATGTATACTTACGAAAAGCTTTTGACAATGTTGACTAGCATACTCTCATCCAAATTCTGAAGGTGGCAGGGGTACAATGCAGATAGCAAAAGGCTGTTTACAATTTCTACAGAAACCATATGGCAGTTATAAGAGTCGAGAGGAACAAAAGATTCGATCTGTGTATTGAGCAAGCAGTGAAGGAAACAAAATAGAAATTTGGAGTAGGAATTAAAACCTCTGGAGAAGAAATAAAAACTTTGAGGTTTGCCGACGACATTCTAATTCTGTCAGAGACAGCAAAGGACCTGGAAGAGCAGCTGATCGGAATAGACAATGTCTTGAAAGGAGGATATAAGATGAACATCAACAAAAGCAAAACGAGGATGATAGAATGTAGATGAATTAAATCAGGTGATGTCCAGGGAATTGTATTAGGAAATGAGACACTTAAAGTACTAGATGAGTTTTGCTATTTGGGGAGCAAAATAACCGATGATTTTCAAAGTAGAGAGGATATAAAATGTAGACTGGCATTGACAAGGAAATCATTTCTAAAGAAGAGAAATTTGTTAACATCGAGTATAGATTTAAGTGTCAGGAAGTCTTTTTCGAAAGTATTTGTATGGAGAGTAGCCATGTAGAGAAGTGAAACATGGTCGATAAATGGTTTAGACAAGAACACAATAGAAGCTTTCGAAATGCAGTGCTACAGAAAAATGCTGAAGTTTCGATGGGTAGATTATGTTACTAATGAGGAGGTACTGCATAAATTTGGGGAGAAGAGGAATTTGTGGCACAACTTGACTAGAAGAAGGGACCAGTTGGTAGGACACATTGTGAGGCATCAAGGGATAACCAATTTAGTATTGGAAGGAAGCGTGAAGGGTAAAAATAGTAGAGGGAGATAAAGAGATGAATACACTAAACAGATTCAGAAGGATGTATGTTGCGGTAGTTATTCGGAGATGAAGAGGCTTACACAGGATAGAGTAGCATGGAGAGCTGCATCAAACCAGTCTCTGGACTGAAGACCACAAGAGCAACATAGACAGAGTTCAAAAAATGTCTAAAATGTAAAAATATTATCTGTTATTTGACACACTTCATATGTTATTGAAATATTTCACTTGTCGTTCTGAAACCCTTTTTCAGAACAGTGTATAGAGATACACATGTATCAGTATAATTCGCCCAATGCTTGTTTGGATGTTAATGTTTTGAAAAATTCATTGCCAGGAGTCACAATGTCGGTATTAATCGTTCGTATGGTGAAATTACTCACATCATGCAAGTATTTGCTTAGTTACATGGTATCACTATAAACGTCTATATATCCATTCATAGATAATTTAGCCATGTCGTTCTTTGCGCCTCTGGCACTTTGTTAACGTTTTCAAGGCTAGTTTCGAACGCAGACCACAGCAGAATTTCCTGCATTATGAGTGTCCTAAACTGAAGTATCCTTTGTGAGAGAGTAGATGCTTGCTGCTGAAAGTTTGTTCCTTGACCAACAGTTGACGGGGATGCAGTAGCTTGAAACTGTCGTGTGGTCCAGAAGTTTTGCGGTGTTCAGTGCATGTAAAGACATCTGCCCAGATAGGTCATTGCATGTGGAGTAGCCTTTAGCCTGACCATACATTAAAGACATTTTCAAGTATGGACTGTATAACTTTTGTGAGTGTACTCTCTTTAGTACACAAAATGCAGTTCCAAGGATCTTATTAACTGTTTTCCCTACACACGTGGTTTCCGTTTTCAATTACGGAGTGGAATAGAGTGTGTCCCGACATGTCAGGCCAATAGACGTTCAATGTGGTGGCTATCATTTGCTGCACACAATTGCAGTCTCTGGCGTAATGAATGTCGTACACGCCGCAGTACATCTGGTGTAATGTCGCCGGAGGCTGCCACAATACGTTGTTTCATATACTCTGGGGTTGTAGGCACATCACGGTACACATTCTCCTTTAACGTACCCCACAGAACGAAGACCAGAGGTGTAAGATCAGGGGAACGGGCTGGCCAATTTATGCGTCCTCCACGTCCCATGAAACGCCCTTCGAACGTGTACCTCACCCCTCACGGTAATGTACATGTGCGTCAGTGAAAAAGACCAATAAAAAGGTGTTAGCATGTGGACGTAATGTGCTGTTCCAGTCTCTTCCGTACCTAAGGTCCATCACCGTTCCCTTTGGATCCCTACGTAATTCTGTGCTCTCCGATACACACGATCGAACAGCGGAGGAGTGGTACACAAGCGTCAACTTTAGGTTACAATATCTCCGCATGTAATTAACATTTTACAATGCAACAAACGGCACTGATTACGTATTTGTTTATATGTTCAGATATGCTAACAAAACTAACGGGGTTCCATTTTAAAAAAACGTAGGTTTGTGTTAAAAAATATACTTCCGTGCATTTTTTTATGGTTTCTATTAACCAATTACACTAGCCCCTCTCCTCACGTTCGGTCTGTAGAATCGATTCGTCAGTATTTGATGTGGTTTACGAAATATATCCAGCGGTAACGTTAGGTGACTCACCCTGTACATACACACACACACACACACACACATATATATATATATATATATATATATATATATATATATATATATATATATATATCCGAAAAGTTATGCATCAGCCTGGTTCCCAGAAATCCACATTGACTGTGGATGTTGTATCACAGACACAGTCCACAGTCCCTTGGACTGTTCAGAGATGTCACTAAACCCGCCCAAAGATGTAAACAACTATGCATGAGCAGCGCCTATTAGACGGATGGGGTCCAACAGCCAATCAGTTCCAGTCATTCCACCAGGAAGGAGGTACATGGCTCGTGTTGACTGTAGTTCAACCATGCCTAAACGGTCAATATCATGGTTCGATGGCGTCGGCATTGTTACTTTATGCCAGGAATGGCTCACAACAATGGAACAGTCCAGGCGTCTTGGAGTGAACCAAAGCTATGTTGTTCGGACATGAAGGAGATACAGAGAGACCAGAACTGTCGATGACATGGCTCGTTCAGGCCGCCCAAGGTCTACTTCTGCAGTGGACGACCGCTACCTACGGATTATGACTCGGAGGAGCCCTGCCACCAAAGCCACCATATTGAATAAAGCTTTTCGTGCAGCCACAAGACGTCGTGTTACGACTCAAACTTGTGCATTAGGCTGCATGATGCGCAACGTCACTCCCGACGTCCATGGCGAGGTCCATCTTTGCAACCACAAAACCATGCAGCACGGTACAGATGGGCCCAAAAACATGCGGAATGGACCGCTCAGGACTGACATCATGTTCTCTGTACCGATGAGTGTCGCATACGCCTTCAACCTGAGAGTGGTTAGAGACTTGTTTGGAGGCAACCCAGTCAGGCTGAACGTCTTAGGCACACTGTACAGTGAGTGCAGCTAGGTGGAGGTTCCCTGCTGTTTTGGGTTGGCATTATGTGGGGCCGACATACACCGCTGGTGGTCATGGAAGGCGCTGTAATGGCTGTACGATACGTGAACACCCTCCTCCAACCGATAGTGGAACCATATCGGCAGCATATTGGCGAGGCATTCGTCTTCATGTGCGACAATTCACACCTCCATTGTGCACATCTTGTCAATGACTTCGTTCAGGATAACAGCATCACTCGACTAGATACGCCAGCATGTTCTTCAGACATGAACCCTAACCCTATAGAACATACCTGGGATAGATTGAAAAGGGGAATTTATGGACGATGTGACCCACCAACCGCACTGAGGGATCTACGCCGAATCGCCATTGAGGAGTGAGACAATGTGGACCAACAGTGCCTTGATGTACTTGTGGATATTATGCCACGACGAACATGGGCATGTATCAATGCAGGAGGACATGCTACTGGATATTAGAGTTACCGGTGTCTACAGCAGTCTGGACCACCACCTCTAAAGGTCTCACAATATGGTGATACGACATGCAATGTGTGGTTTTCATGAGCAATAAAAAGGACGGAAATGATGTTTATGTTGATCTCTTTTCCGATTTTCTGTACAGTTCCGGAATTCTCGGAATCAAGGTGATGCAAAACGTTTTATATATACTTATTCAAATGGCACCATGCATTTCTCTCTCAAGATGTGCATAACTTTTCCTTCCTCTGCATTATGAGTTAGTTGCCATTTACATGACACTGACATTTTCTCGATGTCTAACTGGATTCTATTCTTATTTTTACATGACAGAATTAGCTCTCATACACGTGAATCATCTGAGGTCTTACATAATAATATCCATTAAGGCATTAGTATGTAACACAACAGAAAGTATACTTTTTTCAAGAACACCAGTCATATCCCTGCTCTTTGGAAACTACTCTGATGTCAGTGGAGAACGATACTTCGTTCAGTGTAGGATATAATAGATGAATTCCGTTTATGGACTAGTTTTAAGATCGCTGGATCAAGCCAGATATAACTATTCATTGAAAAGGCTGATTACAGTATAGCTGTAAGTGCACACTGTATGAATGTCTATCAGGGGAATTGTTGAGGCAGAGAAAGGATGCCCTGAAACAGAAACGGGAATATTTTGCTCAGCAAAGACCAGAAGTTGCACACTGGTTCTGTTCCATACATTGAGCATAAATCTCATATATGTAGCGCATTGAATTTGACACAATAATAATTTTGACACAGTTCTGTAATTATTTTAACTGTACATAATGCAACAGTAATGGTGAAATAGTAATTTGCTTGTTAAAAAGATATTCCATACTGTTCATGATGTGTACTACATTATATTTAGAAAGTACATTCTCTGACAAATAGAGATTTCCAAGTAAATTTACTGGATCACTGTTCTGAAGCATTACCCCCTCCCATCTCCATCAGCTAATTTGTTGTATTTGCATCATTGAACAATTAATTAATCGAAGTGTTAATCAGTGGCCTAAAGAAAGAAAATTTGTAAGCTGTTGGCCTCTGTTTATCCATCTAGTATACATCAATTTCTACAATTCTTGTATAATTATATGCAAGTCCAACTGTTATCATGTGGTTATCATTAATAATTATATGGGATGTATACAGGGAAGAACAACAGTTACAGTGTTTGCAATAAACAACAAAATTCCTTAGACATTACAGCATTAGAATTGTACCTCAGACACAAATGCATGAAAGGCATGTTTTTGTTTTGTCTGCCCTGCATGTTGGAAGAACAAAATTGTCTGCATCACAGTGATTTGTTCAAAAAATGGTTCAAATGGCTCTGAGCACTATGGGACTTAATATCTGAGGTCATCAGTCCCCTAGAACTTAGAACTACTTAAACCTAACTAACCTTAGGACATCACACACATCCATGCCCGAGGCAGGATTCGAACCTGCGACAGTAGCAGCAGCGCGGTTCCAGACTGAAGCGCCTAGAACCGCTCGGCCACACCGGTCGGCACAGTGATTTGTGCAATGCTCACTAGCAGCTGTGCGTGAGCATCTGAAGTGTTTGGTTCACTAATTTAATTCCTGGCTTTGTTTACAGTTTCTAAGCCCATTATGTTGCACTAGTGAATGTACTACCACCATTTCTGTCACTATAGCATTAGTTGCAAATACTCTTCTCGGGTTTCCTGCCGGATGGTATTGTGTACATCGCACAATATTTCATTGGTGCAATTGCTCGACATCTTCAGGTGGTGGTAGTTGTTGCTGTCACTGCTGCAAGGCGCGACTGATAATACTCGCGTGGCGGCGTCGAAATTTATTAGGCTGGGAGCAGGCAATACGCTTCGCGGGAAGACGCTCGCAGCTGGAGGAAAACGGTGCTTCTGGTGCCCCCTGCTGGGAGCCGCAGAAAGGCCTTCCACGCGTGTGCTGTGGGAAATTCCCGGCTGGTGGACGCTCCTGTGGTTAAAAGATGAATTGAATCTGATGAATAGGAAGTTCTCGTATTCCCTGTTTTGATTTAATGGTAGTAGTGCTACATTCCAGGCGGCACTTTGTTGAAAACCAATATACTCTTTAATAATATTGTCCGCCGTACGGATATGTATGGCCTCCTTAACAACACAGTTCCAGAAAGATGACGCTGGGGATAATATAGCAGTCTTTTCGTTAAACATACGATGTCCCATGTTTAAGCCATGCTCCGCTACAGCTGATTTATCCAGTTCCTCCAGGCGTGTATGACGATGGTGCTCTGGTTTTTGACGCAACGTCCTTGCACGTTTTGGCATGTCTGCCCAATATAAGATTTTCCACATTGGTATGGGAACTTATATAAGCCACATTTCCTTAGGCCAAGATGGTCTTTGACCAAGGACAATGAATTCCTCAATTTTGCTGGTGGCCGAAAAACGCAGTTGAGGCGAGCCTTTTGAGGGTTCTTTCTATTCTTGAAGATATGCCGCCTGTTGTGTACATAGTTCCGCGTAGTCAGCGCGTACACAATTTTCCCTATAGAGCGCGCCCCGTTAAGCACAACAGCGCAGGCGCAGTGCTCGTCCGTCTCCGCACTACGAGATGGCGCTGTCTTAGAGATGCACCAAATTCTGCTTGCGCCAATCCGCGTATTAATATGTAATGCAGCCAGTGAGATTGCTGCTAACGTAGAACCTTTTCTCCTGCGGATCACACTCGCGCAGTGATACCTGAACGCTCGAGGTATTATAACGTGTGTATAGACCTCCGATTAGTCAGTCTGCAATAGTCTGCATTAGTCTGTAGTCAAGTTTCAGTCTGCGCCTAATAAGAGTATCATATTCCTGTACATAGCCATGAAGAGAAATGTATAGACACTTTGTCAAGTATCAGAGATATGTGAGAATAAGATTAACGTACCAAGACCAAAGAAACTTCAGATTGTCAATTGTAAACAGCATCCAGAATCAAGTTACGTAATGTCTATGATTATTATTATTTTAATAAATTTGTGTGAAAATTAATCAAGTTCTGTTTAAAGTTGGTCACCGTCAATCTGCTACTGTAAGTGTGCAAGTGGCATTTCTATCGTCTGACCTAACGGCAGAAGATAAACACGCCACGATAAGACCACGAGACATATTGCTGACACTCGCCTACTTCGCTAGAGTGACAAGTCAAATAATCTGATGGTGTGTGTACCGAAGGTCTTACAGTACGCACACCACACCGCCAAAGTAGGGCAAGAACGCCGTTTTAGTGGATGCCTCCGCATCTTCATTTACATCTCTGTTTCGAATTTCCGTAGAACAGAATGCAAGGCGTATGTGCCTATCCAAACAGACAGTCTGTCGGAATACCGTTCTTGCGTGTTGTACCTCACCAGGTAGACTTGCGGCATGTGAGAGCACATGTGATCTATGCACCAAAGAGCGTAAGACGCTACCGCGTTGTGCAGGGTGATGAAAACTTGTGGCCTGCAAATATAGCTCCATATGAGTTTATTTGCGATAGACGCTATGTCCCAGTGTACCATCGGATTTTCTTCTGACTGTGACATCCAGGAATGGTAAAATGCCATTCTTCTCCACTTCCATGGTGGACTGTATATTGGGATGGAGCGAGTTCCGATGCCAGAGGTAATGTGTCTATTCCGTAGGGCCACACCTCACATGGATCGTCTATGTACCGCCAGAAGCAGGAAGGTTTGAGGCTTGCCGACTGCAGTGCTTTTTCCTCAAAGTCTTCCATGAGATAGTTGGCCACGATGGGAGAAAGAGGACTTCCCATAGCGACACTGTCCACTTGTTCAAAACACTGGCCATTGAATAAGAAGTAATTTGAAGTATGCAATTCTTTAAACAATGTCGTAATGTCTTTCTCAAACTGGCTGCTCATAAGGTCTAACGAGTCCCGCAGCGGTAATTTCGTAAATAAAGATACAATGTCAAATCTAATCAAAAGATGCGGCTATTGTAGCGTAAGTGTCCTCAGGCGTCCTACGAAGTCCTCTGAATTCCTGGTATGGTGGTCACAGTTTCCTATGAGAGGTCCCAACAATGTAGTAAGATGTTTGGCCAGAAAAAAGGTAGGAGCTGCAATGGTGCTCACGAATGAGCGAAGAAGAATATCCTTAACTATCTCGGTTAGGCTGTGCAGTGTTGGGGGAACTGCAGCCTGTTGACATAGGCTCTTAACCACTTGTGAATGAATAGAACTCTTCTTTAGAAGGTCTAATGTTTTTCTCTGGACCCTTCCAGTCAGGTCCTGTCTTAGCTTGTGACAGGTAGGATCGTCGAGCAGTGCCTCGAACTTCAACTCTTGAGAGAATGACGGTGGCGTTCCCCTTGTCGGCAGGTTAAATGACGAGGTCTTTGTCCGCTCTATAGTCTCGCAGAGCCTTGCGCTTTCCTGAGCTGATGTCGGACGTTCTTGGTGGAGCTCGTGTAAAAATTAGACAGGTATCCCTCCTGATCTCTTCAGTAGCGCCAGTAGGAAGCTTCAAAATTTCCCTTTCTATGCCAGCTATGACATCTCGGACGGTAGCTGCTCGTGGTGTTAGTGCATGGTTCAAACGTTTCTTTAGCACTGGAATTGCTGCGTCGTCCAGGAGTCTGTCCGTGAGATTAAACACAGTGTGCATCAGTGTGGTGAATTTCCTTCTTGCAGTTGGGCCTTGAGACAAATATACTTTGATATTTGGCGAACCTTCGCGTGTTGTTTTGACCAGGCAGCTAGCGCCCAGGAAGCGCTTATTACCCAGTCCCAGAATGCAGCTAAGAGTTTCGAAGATATCTTCAGATGAAATGATAGAAATTTCATGGACACCATGTGTAGTTCCCGTCTTGTGTAAAGTACTCTCTTTCTCAATAGGGCTGCACTCGCACGTCGTTTAATTCTAAGAGTGGCTGCTGAGTCAATAAGATGTTTAAATTTAGCAAACGTTGGGACAGTTTGCTTGTCGTGGTATTTCCATAAAAACGCCATAGTGCATACAAGTAACCTCTCTTACTACACAGCTTGTCAAACTCACGCATGTGGGTGGCCATCTCCTCTCCATAGAGGTACCAGATGTGACTTGTCATGCTTTTCCGACGGATCTGTTGCAGATACACTTCTCCTGTTTGCCGCCAGATGGTATTGTGTATGTCGCACAATATTTCATCAACGCAACTCCTCGACATCTTCAGGTGCTGGTAGTTGCTGCTGTCACTGCTGCAAGGCGCGACTGGTAAATATCGCACTGAGGAGTCGAAATTTATAATAGAAGTCCAGAGAAAAACATTAGATCTTCTAAAGAAAAGTTCTGTTCCTTCAAAAGTGATTAAGAGCCTATGTCAACAGGCTGTAGTTCCCCCAACACTGCACAGCCCAACCAAGATAGTTAAGGATGGGATTCTTCTTCGCTTATTCGTGAGCACCATTGGAACTCCTACCTATTTTCTGCCAAACATCTTACTACATTGTTGGGACCTCTCATAGGCAAGTGTGACCTCAATACCAGGAATTCAGAGGACTTCATAATGCGCCTGAAGGCAATTAAGCTACAATCGTCGTATCTTTCGATTAGATTTGACATTGTATCTTTATTTACGAAAGTACCTCTGCAGGACTCGTTAGAGCTTATCAGCAGCCACTTTGAGAAAGACATTACGACATTGTTTAAAAAATTTGCTTCTTCAAATTATTTCTTATTCAAAGGATTCAATGGCCAATGTTTTGAACAAGTGGACAGTGTCGCTATGGGAAGTCCTCTTTCTCCCATCGTGGCCAACGGTTTCATGGAAGAGTTTGAGGAAAAAGCACTGAAGTCGGCAAGTCTCAAACCTTCCCGCTTCTGGCGGTACATAGACGATTCATGTGTGGTGTGCCCCTACAGAATAGACACATTACCTCTGGCATTGGAACTCGCTCCATCCCAATATACAGTCCAGTCTACCTGGTGAGGTACAACACGCAAGAACGCTATTCCGACAGATTGGCCATTCCGATAGACACATACACCTTGCATTCTGTTCTATGGAAATTCGAAACAGAGATGTAAATGAAGATGCGGGGGCATCCACTAAAACAGCGTTCTTGCCCTACTTTGGCGGCATATCTTCAAGAATAGAAAGAACCCTCAACAGGCTCGCCTCAATTGCGTTTTTCGGCCACCAGCAAAATTGAGGAATTTAGTGTGCTTGGTCAAAGACGAGTTTGGCCTTAGGAAATGTGGCGTGTATAAGATCCCATACCAATGTGGAAAATCTTATATGCCGAAACGTGCAAGGACGGTTCGTCAAACACCAGAACACCATCGTCATACACACCTGGAGAAACCTGATAAATTACCTGTAGCGCAGCATTGATTAAACATGGAACATCGTATGTTTTACGAAAAGACTGCTATATTATCCCCAGCGTCATCTTTCTGGAACGGTGTTGTTAAGGAGGCCATACATATCCGTACGGCGGACAATATTATCAACAAGTATACCGGTTTTCAACAAAGTGCCGCCTGGAATGCAGCACTAGCCGCCATTAAATCAAAACAGGGAAAACAAGATCTTCCGATTCATCGGATTCAGTTCAGATTTCAACCACAGGAGCGTCCAGTAGCACAGTGATTGCCCACAGCACACGCATGGAAGGCCTTTCTGCGGCTCCCAGCAGGGGGCACCAGAAGCACCGTTTTCCTCCAGCTGCGAGCGTCTTCCCGCGAAGCGTATTGCCTGCTCCCAGCCTGATAAATTTCGACGCCGCCGCGCGATAATTATTCTTTCGTATCAATCCTTCCAAGGCCGAGGCAATCATCATCATAGGCCGCAATACGCGCTTCTTCCGTCACCATGATTTCTGCCTAACCATTTATGGTCGTCCCATCCACCTCACCCCCACCTTCAGATACCTTGGCCTCACCCTCAACTGCCACCTCACCTGGCCCCCTCATTTCTTACCATCCAGCTGGAAGCCCATACCTGCCTCCACCTCCTGAAACTCCTGTCCAGCTGGACATGGGGATGGCATCCTTCCACCATCCTCCACACCTACAAATTCCTAAAGGCCGTCCAAATCCTTGAACACCACGTGCTTTGCCTTGTCATTCGTATCCACCTTCCATTCGCCACACAGCTCCTGTACGACCTCACCCCCTTCCTCCACCTCCTCCTTTTCCACCAACATATCCGCATCTTTTACACTGTCTGCAGGCTTAATCCCCCCACCCTCTGGTGTCCTCCTTCCTGTCCGCCCTCTATCTGTTGGTGTGCCTCTATCATTGTATCCCCCCTGTCTCCATCTCCACATCCTCCATATCCTTCGTCAGGGTAACTTCCAGCAGCTCCTTTCCAGATGATGAACTTTGCCATGACATCAAACCTTCCGACCAACTGTAGCCTGGCCTTGTCCCCCCCCCTCCCCTCTCGAGGGCCCCCCTGTCCCTCCCCTTCTTTCTCCAGAGCGGTTTTTCCTCCTTTGCCCTTGAGTCTCTGCACTCCCTCCTCAACTGTTTTCCTCTCCCCTCCCCAACACCCTTCGGCGCTCCCCCACCCCATCTTCCCCTTCTCTTCTCCTCTCTAACACCACCTCTTCCCCCCTTTTCTTCTCTTCTCCCTTGTATCCCTACCCTTGGCAGATGCTCGCAGTTTGTTCTTTGTCATCAGTGTGCTACGTCAGTGTTGTGTTCAGTGTCAATCTACAGTGACGTCAAGTGCTGTGATTTTAATCGTGTGCTTGACTTTATCCTCCAGCTGTACTTCGCTTTGTGTTCTTTTTATAGTTATAGTGTGTGGTTTTTTGTCTAATTTACTTTTTTAGATTTTTACCTCCATTTTTACAGTCATCCCCTTTTGTACACTCTCTTCCATAATGTTCCCCCTTTTTATATCTATGTCCTGCCATATTTTCTCCTTTATATTGTTTTAAGACTTCCTGTTATGTACTTATGGTCTCTTGGCTGAAGAGCAGTGCCTGCGCTGCAGCCCGGCCATCCCAGACAGGGAATTGAAATTCCATAAAAAAACAAAAAAAACCAAAAAGAATGAGATTATCATCAGTCGCACCTTGCAGCAATGACAGCAGCAACTACCACCACCCGAAGATGTCGAGCAGTTGCACCGATAAAATATTTTGCTATTTACACAATACCATCTGGCGACAAACCCGAGCAGTGTATTTGCAACAGATCTGTCAGGAAGGCATGAAAAGTCACACACCAGCAATTGTTATCACATAGCACATAGGTAAAATTCACAAAAGGTAATTACTGTCAAATATTGTAGTACCTATTCCTTGTAAGCTACCAGACAGCAGAGTGGATTTTCAGATAATTCATTGCCATCAGTGTTGCTAGCTGTGTGTGGAGCCTTATGATAAATGAACATGCTGTAAATATATTTTGTTATTTACATAGTTTTACTATTCATGTGACGAAGTCAGTTCCTAATTAGAGTGTACGAAATTCATTTAACTGCGCCACAGAATGAACCATGATTTTACCAACTGGCGAATTCATTTCTTATAAATGCTCACGTATGGCACTGGATACTAATAGGAATAAAGCTATTTTTAAGACGCTTTCTTGTGCTATAATACTTTTCTCCTGTACGTTTGGTTGCTTGATGTATGTAGGTACAAAGGGGCACAGTGGACACTGAGACTATGAAGGATAGTCCTGCTCTATATCTTCTTGTTGATACCAACGAAATTCTTCAAGGGACAGAAAGAAAATTGCCAACGAAAAATATCTTGATGGTTAGCAGCAGTTAAGTCGTTGGTGGACTAGTTATTTCTAAAACAGAAAAATAAAAAGGGGTGAGCAGTGCGACTACAGGAATTTCTTTCTTAGTATACAGAACCTATAGGCGACAGATTCTGAGCACAATTAGAAGATACAGTCGTCACAACTGGAGTAAAAATACTGACTTAATTGTTAATAAAAACCTGTCCCCACCAGCAAAAGTAATGGAAATGATGGCGAGGGAAGACAGTTTTGTTGCTTTTCAGTATTAACGAACCTGTCATTTTCATAGTTCCACTAAATAATATAAAATTGTCAGACCCCTGTTGGGTTGTTTACAGAGAACATCACTCGTAATGGGAGAGACAAGAATAATAATTTATGCTACAAAAGTACTTCCACTGTGGAAACATAAGGAACTACTCCTAATACTAGATGGAGAAGGAGTATGTTTACGTCAATCCAAATATAAATCTTGAGAGAAAAGGTTTTAAACCACTGCTAGGGCCATTTTGTAATGTTTTTACGAAAGAAACAGACAAATCGAAAAATACTGTAGCAATGGTAATACAGGGACACGAAAATATTAATCAGGAGATAAATTTGAGATTCTTTCAGCATAAATGAAACTACTAAATTGTTCTTTTCATTTTGAAATGAAGTACTGAAACAAAATTTTGAAATGTGGGTAAGAAAACCGTATGACCCAATTAACACTGTGTACAACTGGTACAGCACAGGGTAAAATTATGCTATAAGAGAACAAATGCTGATCCACTTTCAAATATATAATCCTATTTCTTACTCACAAGATCGAAATGACTCATTGCAGATTCCTTAGACAGGAGAAATGTATTTATAAATTCTGAGTTCATGCTTACACAAATAATTAGGTCAACATCTTAAATGTCTTATCTGCCTTCATTCTGATGAATAATGCTACATCGACATCTACATCCACACTCCGCAAGCCACCTGACGGTGCGTGGCGGAGGGTACTTTGAGTACCTCTATCGGTTCTCCCTTCTATTCCAGTTTCGTATTGTTCGTAGAAAGAAAGATTGTCGGTATGCCTCTGTGTGGGCTCTAATTTCTCTGATTTTATCCTCATGGTCTCTTCGCGAGATATACGTAGGAGGGAGCAATATACTGCTTGACTCCTCGGTGAAAGTATGTTCTCGAAACTTCAACAAAAGCCCGTACCGAGCTACTGAGCGTCTTCCTGCTGAGTCTTCCACTGGAGTTTATCTATCATCTCCGTAACGCTTTTGCGATTACTAAATGATCCTGTAACGAAGCGCGCTGCCCTCCATTCCCGGCTGGGTCGGGGATTTTCTCCGCTCAGGGACTGGGTGTTGTGCTGTCTTCATCATCATGTCATCCCCATCTGGCGCTCAGGTTGCCCCATGTGGAGTCTAATGTAATGAGACCTGCACCAAGGCGGCTGGACCTGCCCCGCAAGGGGCCTCCCAGCCAATGGTGCCAAACGCTCATTTCCATTTTTTCCATCTAGTTACGTCGGCTTTTCAGTCATGGTTCTGGTTTTAATTACTAGCTTTTCACAATTCGTTGCCAGTTATACTTACACTGCCACTCACTTAGAATCTCTAAAGCTATGAAACTGAACAGCCGCGCAGAGTAGCCTCACAGTCTGAGGCGTCTTGTCATGGTCTGTGCGGCTCCCCCCGTCGGAGGTTCGAGTACTCGTCCCTCGAGTATGGGCGTGTGTGTGTGTTGTCCTTAGCGTAAGTTAGTTTAAGTTAGATTAAGTAGTGTGTAAGCTTAGGGACCGATGAGCTCAGCAGTTTGGCCCCATAAGACCTTATCACAAGTTTCCAAAGACTGAACAGCTAGATCTATAACCAGATCTAACAAGCAAATGGTATACTTCACATCATCCCATACGCATTTTCATTTGATGGACTATTAACTTCTAGACGGGATGCGACTTCATTTTTTATGGTAATCAATTGGTGGTGAATTGGAACTTCTGTTAGCTACATACATGGTCCAAAGGATTTCTAAATCATTTTCTGATGAACGAATGTATGATTTCTCCAACAGGGGCGCTTGTGCAGGAGGTCTTTCTGCTGGTGTCAGGAGATGCGATGTGAAGCGACAGTCCATACAGTCCTGGCGAAATACTACATGCCTGATAACTTGAAGAACATTGAAATATTTTCTAATGAAATGAAATACTTCTAACAATCATCAAAATTAGTATTAATATTATTATTATTTACATTTTATGGCCTTCATTGACCACTGTATCCAACTTTATACAAAGAATTTATCAGTTTCCTGTCAGCCCAGTACTTCTTCATTCTCTTGGATCTCATTCTTTCTTCATCGGAAATCACCTTTCCTATCGTCTGTTTGTTGATTCTCGTTTGCAGTCTGGTTTGTTTGTCTGTGAGTTTCCTGATTTTGTCAGTTTTGTTTCTTAGGTCTTCAAAATTAGTATTATTTAACGTTGTGAGACATTTAATTTTATGCAGGCTGCTCTGACATATTTTAGACTAGTTTGGGCTTCGAGTATTCCGTATGAAGTGGAAATATTGTGGGAAATTGAACAATTTGTGCACTGCACAGTGGAGAGTATGTAACACTTCACCCCATACATCTATATGTTTCAGCAAGAACTGTAGAAAAATGCCCCCTCCCCCAAAACTGCAAACAGGATGAATAACCTTAATGCATGGCGAGCAACCCAAGATAGCGATCCTGACTGGCACAGTCTGAATGGTTCTAAGTTTAGAATCCAATATGGCGATCCATGATGTCATCAATGATGTTAGAATGCAAGATGGAGAGCCATGATATCATCGATCCCAGGTGGCAAACCAAGATGGTAGACCTAGGGATATGAACGTAGCCTGCAACATTACCATTCCAAAATAGTTGTCCCAGTTTCTGAGGTAGTTGTCTACCTACACCTTCTACCTCCACCACTCATCCTCGGAGTCCATCGGCGTACTAGCCATCAAGTGGAGCCACCACAGGAAGGGTGATCATCATCATAAAGTGTCCTCAGAAATGTACCTCTTCCTGATAGAAAAAAATTATTCATGCGGTCGATTGTATTCAATGTTTATTATTCATTTTGCGTGTATGAGTATGTGTTTTCAAGGTTCTCATTTATTTCTCCCTGAGCACAACAGCTCCATGATGTATGCAATGCAGTGCTAGATACATCTGAGCAGCAGCAGAAATCAATTCAGCACACAGACCGACTCCATGATGCAGTGCCTGATATATCACAGCAGGAAACAGAATTGTTACCAGCCTTTGAGTTTCCAATATATCCAATACATACACTGATCATCAAGACACTAACATTGCTTAGTTCACTTGATACATCCATAGATAAATCTATTCAGAATGTGAAACTGTTTCCAGACTTTGAGATTCCACTATCATCAACATCTGCATCACATGTTGAGCTACCATCAAGGTTTAATGCAGCTTTAAATGTGGTGTTATTAGCTGCATTATTCAAGTTGAATGCAAGTAGCAGTAAATGCGTAGTTGTGGGCATTAGTAGTGTAACAAGGCCGACTCCACCCCACCCTCCAATGTTCCCAGATGTATGTAAGATGGCGGCGATAACGTCATCCAAGATGGTTGCCTGTAGACTTGGCAACAGCGTATGACATCATCCAAGATGGCGGTCGTGACGTCAGCTGACGACGCGATTACCGGTATCCAAAATGACGGCTTTTGGTGGGAAAGTGATATACCCCCCTGTCGGGAAATTTAAATTATGTGCTTCTACGGGTCACCTGACACTCCCTTTCCACCCTTTTCCGACTTTTTTCATGATGGTGCGTCATCCTCTTGGAAAATGGGCGGGAAAATTTGAATTTTGGAGGGAATTTTGCTCTAAGAGCTTACTCCTGCAGCTGAGGGACTTAATGTGGTGCTGACCCCACTAGGGACTGCTCATGATGTATTTCAGTTCGAATATAACTTGTCTGAATTTGTTTATATTTATTATCTACCTACAGCAGTAGTGACTTAGTGTGGCGTTACCACCACAAGAGGCTGAGATATCAGTGTTTGTTGAGCTGTCAGTGTGGAAAGAGCATGTGTTCAATCAGCGAGATGTTGGTGCCAGACAAGGGGAGTTCTAATAGCTGTATTACATGCGCTCATTCAGCCAAGGAGTGCATACACAACTCACTGCATGAAGAATGGAAGCGAGCATAAATGCTTGAGCATATGAAGAGGAAGGATACAGACTTGCAAATAAATGCTTTGCAATAAAGATGCATTACACAATGCAGGAAACATCTGTTACTGATAGAACTGTATGTCATTTCTGGTATGCACTCAAAGACAAACCTATTGTTCTCATTTGATTGATAGGTAAATTAACACCTATTATTCTACTAAAAGAATCCTTCCTTTTGACTGACAGGCACTTAACCTATTGTTCCCCCACCCCCTCCAACACCTCTGGCCCGCAGGAAACCTCGCCCCACGCTGCTACAGGTACACTTTCAGGTCTGAGTTACTGGAATAGCTCCTCTCACTCTTATCAATTTGACTGACTTCTTAATTAAATTGATCAATTAATTAGCCTCTCACCCTCTGGCAAACCACCTCCCCTCCCCCCTCCCCTCTCCTCCCCTGAAAAAGACGGAAGTTCGAATTCCATCAGACCAAAGCAACACACCACGACTACCTCCACTAACCTAAGTCATCTGATTGCCACCTCTTCCTAGGAATTGGTTGGAAAAGGACTCAGCCTGTGCTGCACATGATGGACATAAGTCTTTATTTTCAGGCTGTATTTAAACATTAGAGGCAGTACCGCCATCAAATGTGTTCACCCTGAGGTCCAGAGTGCAACTGACCTGGTACACAGTACTGCCACCAGAGGGCACTGTCGTCCCTTCTATGATGTAATCCAAGATGGCGGTCTGGTGGTGGAGAGGAAGGATCTCATAACAGGAAACTCAAGGGTATATTGTTTATTTATAGAAAATTCAGTTTGTGGGGGTTGGATTTCTCTTGCTCATCATTCTCTGCTATTTAGAAACATGTAGGTCTTTTAAGAAGTAATTACATGGGGCAAACATGTTGCACAACCTAATATTTGGCAATCTACTCTGGGTGTCTTAATCTAATGTTTGGCCTTCTGTCAGCACTTAACCTATTGTTCTGTTAAGTGCTTTTCCATGTCACCCCCATTTCCTTAAGGGGGGTAGGACGTCAATGGGCCAACTTGGAGCAGGAGAGGCACCACAGAACATTTTATTTTCTACTGTCTATAATTTTACAAATAAATTCATAAAACTTTGTCAGCATGACCAGGAAGGATTCAGGATTCACACTCATAGCAGTGGAAGTGCAAAAACATAAAAAAAATAATTTTTTTTAGTTATGAAATTTCATCATTTTTTCACTTACTGTTGGCTGCATTTGTTGCTATAGGCACATTTTTCTTCACAAGTAAGAGAGATTCTTTGATGAATTTTGTACAGAATAGAAACCATACTAACAGGTGTATGAATCTCTAGAATTTTCCAAATTTATTAAAAACTAGTAAAAATTGACATAGTTAACTACAAAATTTGATTTTTTCTAAACATAAAGTTTAAAACGTAACAGCTCATTCATTTTTTCATAAATTAAATAGATTCTAGAGTTTCAGGCACCTGTAAGTATGGTTTGTATGCTGTGCAAAATTCATCGAACAGTCTCTCTTACTCGGCCTGTTTGACGTCCTACCCCCCTTAAACTATTGTACCGCCTTTGATACCAAATTAAGTGATTAGTTATGTCCACCCACCATTTTCTGTTACACTTTTCGAATCTCACATGCTTTTGAACGCCATTTTTGGCGCATTCTTCTTTGCCACCCACCCACTTAAACTACTGTACTGCATTTTACACAAAAATTCTACAAATTAACCTAGTGTTCTGCACTTAACCTGCTGTTCTACTCCATGTCACCCACTCATGCACACTCTGCCCTTAACTATTATACCACTAACACCACGTTGATATAAAAAATTTATGCAATTTAGTGAAATCGATATTCTTCACATGTATGGGGTAGATTTTTTTTAATTTGCAGCATCCTATTGATTGGTGAAATCGATGGAATATAATTTAAACAAAAGATAGCTGATAAAAATCACATTCCGCCAATCAACGCCTGGCGCTGATGCTGCCAACTCTGCACATGTCCCCAGGAGTTGGGATGCATCAGCTGTCCCTGCAAACTGACGACATGGCCGTCAGCTGCCAAGTGACACGTTGGTGTCAGTTAGGGTCCCACAAGGATGAGGCGGAGGCATCACTTTCATATATGACACCCGAGAAATGCCTGTCGAAACATGTGTTCACCTAGGTACTGTTGCTGGTGGAATGACGCATAGCTGTGGTGTGGGTCCAGCACCGAGAAAGATGTTGCAAAGCTTCCCAGAATAGCACAGGGTGCATTCTTCCTGGCAATCCTAACGGAACAGCCCATCCATCACAGAATTTACCCATCAAACTACTGCTGCTGCCAGTGTGGGAACACTGTCCACCCTTTTTTTCTGCAGATGAGACTTTCAGCAGCAAAACTATTTTGTGCACATCTCCATATTACAATGGCAGTTAAACCCCATCAAACGTTGTCTAAAGATCATCAAATACATACAAGAATCTCAAGAATATTGGGAACCACGATCATGTTTACCAGTGTAACTACAATTAAATATTACTATTGCTGCTGCAGTCTGCCGCGCG
This sequence comes from Schistocerca nitens, assembly GCF_023898315.1. Taxonomy (NCBI): domain Eukaryota; kingdom Metazoa; phylum Arthropoda; class Insecta; order Orthoptera; family Acrididae; genus Schistocerca; species Schistocerca nitens. The sequence goes on along the minus strand of NC_064622.1, from coordinate 134,250,412 downwards.
GGATTAGCCGAGCAGTCTAAGGCGCTGCAGTCATGGACTGTGGGGCTGGTCCCAGCGGAGATTCGAGTCCTCCCTTGGGCATGGGTGTGTGTGTTTGTCCTTAGGATAATTTAGGTTAAGTAGTGTGTAAGCTTAGGGACTGAAGACCTTAGCAGTTAAGTCCCATAAGATTTCACACATATTTTGCTGCAGTCTGATACTGATCGATGTGCAGGTAATGTCTCCTCTTGACAGCTGTGGTTCTGCAACAAATCTCAGTATCTATAATTTTCCACGTAAAAATCTCTCTCATACCCTTGCGATTATCAATACGCTGAATCTATATGTCCCTCACAATACAACACACACTCATTTTCTCTGGCCAAGCCACAACATCAGATGCAGTAACATTACACTGCAATATATACACATTTTACAGAAACAGTTGCAGTTACCTTTGTATATCTGTACAGCACCTGAAAAAATTATGCTATGCCTACACTCACACCGCCTATATGTCTCGATTCTCCTCAGTCCTAGGAAATTATCTGACAAAGTCTTCGAATCAATGCTTCTGGAAGGTGCTGCATCCTGCCAGGGTTCTCTCAAACAAGTGTTATGAAGGACAGGCATCCGGCACTATGTGATGATGAATACCGCACCCATGGACATAATGCTTGGCAAGACATCATGGACGAGTGTTGGTGTACTGTAATCAACATCACCATTGACAGAACAACAAGAGAAATGCAAGGGTATGCTTAGGGGAGCCGAAGAGGGGACATATTGTTACAGCCGTATTGCCAGTCCTGTTTGTACACTATAGCAGGTCCAACTGAACACTTGCATTGCTGTATTGTGCAGCTGTTCACGAAATGAATCTATCACCACTTTTGTTCAAATATACTCCTAAGTGCATTGAAATTACAATTCACCATGTCCAATCTATCCTTTGCTGGCCGCTGGTGGCCGAGCAGTTCTGGCGCTACAGTCTGGAACCGCGCGACCGCTACGGTCGCAGGTTCGAATCCTGCCTCGGGCATGGATGTTTGTGTTGTCCTTAGGTTAGTTAGGTTTAAGTAGTTCTAAGTTCTAGGGGACTTATGACCTCAGCAGTTGAGTCCCATAGTGCTCAGAAGCATTTGAATCATTTTGAACCAATCTATCCTTTCATTACGATTAGATATACGTATTTTTTGTTTTTTAATGTGAATAGTAATTTGATTACTTCCCACAAATGTAAATCGAACATAAGGCAAGGTACCTTTACACTGAGGACATGAGCTGGAATATTAGAGTGTGAAACCGATCTCTAACCCAGCAATATATCATCACGTACTGTGTCGATGTAGTAAACATACAATTCATATCCTGCACCATACAATATCATCCCTTTCACATCATTCAGACATATACCGTGAAGAGAGACAGCATAAGCACATGCACTGTAGGTATACTCGTGGCACTAGATATTTCCCTGCGAGGTCGCGCGGTCATCCACTCCCGACACGTGACTAGAGCGCCCTCAGTGGATCGAAGTCACTCTCAGAACTGTTGTGCATAGATGGGCTCGTTTCCCCCTCGGCACAAACGTGTTACTGTTTCTGGTCCAGATCTACTTGCTTGCTTTTCTACACACTTCTCCACACTCTGGGATTACAAGAACATACGTATTTTCGCATGGTTTGCCATAATATTATACCATTTTCGTGGTACTTCTCGATATCAAGCACATAACAATATCACTTCCATAGCAGTATCGCTCGGGCTACTTAATTCCGAGGATATAGATAGGGAACTGATATTTCAACTCGCGAATACCGATGTCAGTGATGATGTAACAAATTCCAAATCATCAATATAATTTACAAAGTCAACTAAGGTGTTTCTCGTGTCTAGAGAACCAGCAGACGTGTCTTGCACGTGCTAGATGCACACACCACAATCGATGTTCCCTCAGCTAAATAAAGGCATGAAATGTGCAGAAGCAGTCAACTGAAACAATTTACATAGGAAGGGAATAACGGCACAGTACAAACACACATCCGTATTGAATCTTCTCAAATTTCCATATGATCATGAAAGCTATCCAACACATACTAAGTATTAGTTCACTACTCGGGCGTCTGGAGTACAACACGGTTAAGGCAGCTAGATTCCAGCACTCCAACACGCCTCTCCACTCGGGCAGTTCCTATCATTAACGGGAAATGTGAATCATTCCCACCAGAGGTCACTGGCGCTGCTTGTCAAGGACACATGGACAGAATCGTCCTAGGAAAACAACCGACCTCATATACATTTTATCCCTGTACCTATAACTAAATGTTACAATTGCAGCCTCAGTTGAACGACATTCGTCAATGAGCGAAGTATCAGAAATACACCCTGCTGACGGCTGTGGCTCTGAAAATAGAAATATAGGTACCGTTCTTATGACATGAGATACTCTTCCCTTTGCTATCACAGTACACTCCAAATCCATACCTTCCTTATGACTGGACATAGTCATTTCCTTTGCACATGTCAGAACACAAACACACATTTATAAGCCTGATGCTCATGGCGAACCTATCACGCATCCCTTACTACTAAGTATAATACTGCATTAGTAACTGATAGATGGCAGTACAAAATAATACGGACCTAAAATCAGTGATGGGTGGACATGCCTCATAAGTTTTTCTTGCGAATGCTACCACCATGTCCTAGAAAGAGAGTCATAATCGTCTTACAAACCGCAATATTAAAAAAAAATAACACAATCATATTACTATCACAAATTGTCTTGGTTCTACAGGTGCACACAACTATCCATGTAAAAGTTATACCGGCTTCATAAATTCACGTATGGCATTACCTACGAATGACGTGGTTTTTCCAGACAAATACCTTGACACTGAATATAGACGGTGATCGCCGCAGTGTATATTATCAGACCTGCAGCGCGGTTACACGTCAACGACGGTGCACCCTCGTAATAAAATTACCGAAATTTGAAAGTGATTTGGCTAAGGAGCATGGTATGAAACCGGTATTTTCAACTCCGTCACACCATCACCACTCGATATTTCTCCGGTATGTGTACTGTATTCTGTCTAAATGCCATGTCAGAGGTTCTGCGATATATCCACTGAGTTATAGACAATGATTGATTGAGAAGGATTACAAACAGTAGTAGATGGTGTAATGATTGAGGTCATAAGAAATGTACACTTGCTTTTCAGATCTCTATGCTACGCTTTCAGTAGAAATGATGTCTATGATTTGGAATCAAGTCTTTCCATTCAACCATATACCTGCATTGGATCCTATGGAGAAGTCCTTTAATGGTTACAGCCACTAGTGAATGATATTTCTCGCGGTCTCATATCTCGAAACGAGCCACTTTTCTCGAACCTATCTGCTACAGCAAAAATCCAACATCGTTTTAGGTAGCCCCAATGTGTCTTGCAACTACCCCTCAGACACAGCACTACCGTCCCTGCAGCTTTGCGCATGTGATAGTTCCAAGGTAAATCGGAACTGAGTAGAAGTCAGAGAAAGCTATATCTACCACCTTCTGCAAACTGTATAGAAACAGGTGAAGCTGAGTTACTGCGACAGAGCTGTGTTTTGACCATTCGACAGAAACGAAGCCTGCTTCTGCAACATGAGGTAGTATAAAAGACAGTATGGGAACTGGGGGAAGGACTTGAATTTTGCTACTGCACTGTGGTGCTTTTCCAAACTACAAGCAGGTACTACAGATCCACGTCACTCAGGGCCCATTCACATTTATCACCCCAAGATTCTATCATCGTTATTCTGTTCCATCCACCATAGAAAAATTACCAACTATAAAAGCTCCACTTACTTCATCCGATAGAGAACTCGATAAGTTTTTTACCACATCTCTCTCCTCCCATATATCGAAAACAAATGCGTCATGCGTGCCGGCATCGAGACCATGTGGTGATCCTATTAAATATAGAAGTATTGCTCCACTGCACAGAGCAGTTTAAAGTATCATCACCTATACTGTAGGAGGATGACTGAATCCCACAGATTACACTGTAAGTCGCAAGAGACGCTCCGTGTCACCCTGTGTCGTTGTTTGAAAGATTGTTTTTTTCTGCTGTAACACGCTTTGCTCACTGCCATACATTAAGTTTTTCCGCCACGAGTGCGAGGTTTGTGTCAGGTTCTAAACTGACATTAACATGTTCTGATCCACGGCCTCTCGCAGAAAACTAGATGTCGCACGGTGTAAATCATGTTGTCCCTGCGGCTACCATAACACGCCACACACTGGATGATTTTAAATACAAGACAGTTACAATATAAGTAAACTGGAAGAGTTTGGCGACGTTGTGGAGAGCTTCCAAACTTATGTCCGAAAGTGATTGACGACCTCTACATTTAAACTCATCTCTCACAGCAACGGAATAGGTGATGGCTCTGCGTTCCATTTCGACTGATTCCTCATATTGTAGTCATGTACGCAATCGCTATTTCGGTGCTAGCCATCCCCAGAAGGTGTTACCCCTCCATCAAAACTCTTCCTGCAACTCAAACAAGCGATGTCAGTCAGTCATTATGTGGTAACCAACAGCGTACCAGTGGTCGGATGGCGTGGAAAAGACACCATCGATGTACTCTAATAATAAGCATCATAGTTGATAGTGCAAACAATTTCAGCAATTTTACTGTAATTTCAGCACCGAATAATACTGCGACAGCATGTTTCCCTATTACAGTATCATAGCTAAACATACTTTGCGAGTATCATTGCAAATGTAGATAGATGATTATCCAATATCTCCATTCACTGTTAATTGTCAAACACATACATCATCACAGTATACCAGAGAGTGCTCTAGATATTTGCTAACACCTTGAGCATAGTGTTTAGTTTACGATCTATCTCTATGCTGATGGGGGTTGCAGAGCATTCTCGCAGTTTTAGGGTACAGTTAGAGACTGAAAGACTCTCCCACACTGTCATTGATCAACCTGCCCTGCAGCACTGTTACCGGTGTAATCTGCAACCGACCAGAATTATACCACTACATTCCACGTCTCATGAATGAATGGAGCTAGCCAAGTCCTCACACATCCAAGTACACAAGATTTCTCCAGTTGCACCAATGTCGAGGAGGTTAGCACCCCTTATCGGTGTATAGTAACAGATTTGAAAGTGTTGTGATGTAATAGCAGACGGTTAAGAAGAACAAGAAATGGGTGATTTTTATGCATGATGGAGCTCCAGACAGGGAGAGTTCGAAGCATTTTACGTAAATCAACTACGCTATCAACTCTAAAGTATTCTTCTACAGTCATTTCCTGAAAAGCGTCATCTACAGTAGTCAACTCGCGTGTATCACTGGTACCTCAATAGACATACAGTAAATGCTGCCTTGATGGAAAAAACTGACTGTTTCCCTGGTTCCCTCCGCTTCCATATCGATGTTTTCGCCTCTTACTGTAGCATGCTTGTCCCCATGTACAAATTGTTCTGCCCCAAGCAAAAGACTCGCAAATACTTTATCAATTTCCCCGCATTTCGGTGTATATTCTATCAATGTATTCGTTATTTTCCACAGTTATATCAATTTTTTTATGCCAGTACTACCCATGCGATCACGACATAACCTCTCGTTCCAGGTTCTAAAATTGCTTGTAAATGTAGTACAGCTGCCAACACCTAGAGTAAATGCATTGATCGGGAGGTACAGTACAGAACTGTACTCGATTGTATCAAGTCGCCTCCACCCCACATATTCCTCTTTTACAGAACGTCTGCTCTGTTTTCTGTATATGTGTTACATCACCAACATCGGTATTCGCGATTGGAAATATTAGTTTCCTCTATTTTTTTCGAGTTCTCACGTAAAGGTCTTCGCAGACTGGATACGTTTCTAGTTACTTAGTGGTTTACAGCACGCTCCATCTCGCTAAGGTTTCGGGTTTGTAGAGAAATATTTCCAATACATATCTTCAGAATTATGTTGTGCGAGCGATACTGCTATGCAAGCGATATTGCTATGTGCCTGGTATCGAGAAGTACCGTGAAAGTGGTATAATATTATGGAAAAGCATGTGAAATTACATATGTTATTGTAATCCCAGAGTCTGGATATGTGTGTAGAAAAGGAAGCAATAAGGTCTGGACCAGAAAGAGTAACGCGTTTGTGCCGAGGGGGAAACGAACCTGTCATTGCACAACAGTTCTGAGAGTGACTTCGATCCACTGAGCCGGCCAGAGTGGCCGTGCGGTTCTAGACGCTGCAGTCTGGAGCCGAGCGACCTCTACGGTCGCAGGTTCGAATCCTGCCTCGGGTGTGGATGTGTGTGATCTCCTTAGGTTAGTTAGGTTTAATTGGTTCTAAGTTCTAGGCGACTGATGACCTCAGAAGTTAAGTCGCATAGAGCTCAGAGCCATTTGAACCATTTTTCGATCCACTGAGGGCGCTCTGGTCATTTGTCGGGAGTGGATGACTGCCTGAACTCGCGGGGAAATATCTAGTGCCACTAGTATACCTACAGTGCATGTGCTTATACGGTCTCTCTTCACAGTATATGTTCGAATGATGCAAAAGGGATGATTTTGTATGGCACAGGATACGAATTGTATGTTTCCTAATGGACACAGTACACGGTGATATATTGCTGGGTTAGAGATCGGTTTCACGCTTCAGTATTCAAGTTCATGTCCACAGTGACAGAGCAGTGTAATTTTGTAAGAGTGTTTCCGTATTTGACAATCTGTAGGCCACTTTGCAAGGTTTAATTGTCGGTGCACATCCAGCTGCTTGAATGTAAAGATGCCTTGGCTTATGTTCGACATACGTTTTTGGGAAGTAATAAAATTACTATTCACATTAAAAAACAAAAAAAAATACGTATGTCTAGTCGTAATGGAAGGATAGATTGGACATGGTGAATTGTGATTTCAATGCACTTAGGAGCATATTTGAACAAAAGTGGTGATAGATTCATTTCGTGAACAGCTGCACAATATAGCAATGCATGTGTTCAATTGGACCTGCTATAGTGTACAAACAGAACGGGTAATACAGCTGTAACAATATGTCCTCTATTCGGCTCCCCTAAGCATACCCTTGCATTTCTCTTGTTCCGTCAATGGTGATGTTGATTACAGTACACCAACACTCGTCCATGATGTCTTTCCAATCATTATGTCCATGGGTGCGGTATTCATCATCACATAGTGCCGGATGCCTGTCCTTCATAACACTTGTTTGAGAGAACCTTGGCAGGACGCAGCACCTTCCAGAAGCATTGATTCGAAGACTTTGTCAGATAAATTCCTAGGACTGTGGAGAATCGAGACATATAGGCGGTGTGAATGTAGGCATAGCATAATTTTTTCAGGTGCTGTACAGATATACAAAGATAACTGCACTGTTTGTGTAAAATGCGTATATATTGCAGTGTTATGTTACTGCATCTGATGTTGTGGCATGACCAGAGAAAATGAGTGTGTGTTGTATTGTGAGGGACATATAGATTCAGCGTATTGATAATCGCACGGGTATGAGAGAGATTTTTACGTGGAAAATTATGTGCACTGTAGATACTGAGATTTGTTGCAGAACCACAGCTGTCAAGAGGAGACATTATCTGCACATCGATCAGTATCAGATTGTAGCAGCAATAGTAATATTTAATTGTAGTTACACTGGTAAATATGTTCGTGGTTCCCAATATTCTTGAGAGTCTTGTATCTATTTGATGATCTGTAGACAACTTTTGACAGGATTTAACTGCCAGTGCAATATGGCAATGTGCACAAAATAGCTTTGCTGCTGAAAGTCTCATCTACAGAAAAAAAGGGCGGACAGTGTTCCCACACCAGCAGCAGCAGCAGTTTGATGGGTAAATTCAGTGATGGACGGGCTGCTCCGTTAGGATTGCTAGGAAGAGTGCACCATGTGCTATTCTGGGAAGCTTTGCAACATCTCTCTCAGTGCTGGACCCACACCACAGCTATGCGTCATTGTGCCAGCAATGGTACCAAGGTGAACACGTGTTTCGACAGGTATTTCTTGGGTGTCATGTATGAAATAGATGCCTTCGCCTCATCCTTGCGGGACCTGAACTGACACCAACGTGTCACTTGACGGCTGACAGCCACGTCGTCACTTTGTGGGGACTGCCGATGCATCCCTGGGGATATCTGCAGAGTTGGCAGCATTGGCGTCGGGCATTGATTGGTGGGATGTGTTTTTTATTAACTGTCTTTTGTTTAAACTATATTCCATCGATTTCACCGACCAATAGGATGCTGTGAATAAAAAAAAAAATCTACCACATACGTGTGAAGAATATCGATTTCACTAATTTGCATAAATTTTTTATATCAATGGCTTGGATTACATCATGGAGGGGATGACAGTACCCTCTGGTGGCAGTACTGTGTACTATGTCTGTTCGACTCTGGACCTCAGGGTGAACACACTTGATGGTGGTACTGCGTCTAATTGTCTAAATAAATACTGAAAATAAAGACTTATGTCCATCCTATGCAGTACAGGTTGAGTCATTTTCCAGCCAATTCCTAGGAAGAGGTGGAGGTAGCCAAAGCGACCTTTTTCCCGCCTTTTTCTTAGGTTAGTGGAGGTAGTCATGGTGTGTTGCATTGTCCTGATGGAATTTGAACTTCCCGCCATTTTCTGGGGAGGAGAGAGGAGGGGGGCTTTACCAGTGGGTGAGAGGTTTATTAATTGATTAATTTAATTAAGTAGTCAATCAAATTGATAAGAGGGAGAGGAGCTATTCCAGTAACTCAGACCTAAAAGTGTACTTGTAGCAGCGAGGGGGAGGTTTCCTGAAAGGGCAGGGGAGTGGGAAGGGGTTTGGGAACAATAAATTAAGTGCCTATCAATTAAAAGGAAGGATTCTTTTAGCAGAACAATAGGTGTTAAGTACCTGTCAATCAAAGGAGAACAATAGGCTAAGTACCTGTCAATCAAAGGAGAACAATAGATTTGTCTCTGAGTGCATACCAGCCCCTGATGTAAGCAATCCGCACTAAAAAAATGTGCGCCACAACGAAGTTTGCCCTACTACTATCAGCCTGTTCTGGGCTGCTGGAGAGAGGAAGGAGTGTACTTTATTTTTTCAACAATTTATTTAGGAATAGATTTCACGTAGTTTATTTATTACGCTGATACACTCAACCTGACGTTCTTGCGGTCACAATATACAGTTGACAGACTTGGAAACTATTCGTAAATAATGCACTACACTGATGTGCAGAGACTAAAACAACTCATAAATTACCGAAATAATCCAGTACACAGCATACACACGTGTAAACTACTCATAGATCACCGAAGTAATGCATGTGTAAATCTATGCAAACATGCTCACAACGCTTAAACACCCGAAAATAATGCAGTGCACAAACGCTAAGTGCACATAAAAAACGGAACATATCAGCGCCTCGGACCCTGATTCTACTGGATGGAAAGCCCAAGTGCACCCCCTAACACGTGGAAACTGTCCAGATGCGAGAGAGGACTGTTAAGTTAGTGTACTTTATTTATTATGGTCGGGAAACTGACGCAAATATCGATCCCAATTGCGTAATTAATCACAAAGATCGGTACTAATTACACAACTATATGCATAGCGCTGCTCAAAGATGGCTTAAAATCGCAATACAGCGCAAAAACTAACGGTACCATACAACTGGTCTTATCCTGCTGCGAAAAACTTCGCAATACCACTCGAAACTGACCCAAATATCGATCCTAATTACGTAATTAATCACAATGATTGGACTTAATTACACAACTATAGGCATAGTGCTACACAAGGACGGCAAAAAAAAAGCGCAATACGCTGCAAAAACAGACGATACCATCCAACAGGTGTTATCCTGCTGGGAAAAAAATTCGCAGTCCCACTCGAAACCAGCGTCAGAAACACTCAAACTCTACCCTACACCTACAAACTAAGGGGAAAAAGGCTGAGGTTTAAGATACTACGTTTATTCTTTTTGGTGGGAATAAGCTCAGCTGACTAAATGCTGGTGTTGGACAGAGAGGAAGTTAAAAAGTACACTCCTGGAAATGGAAAAAAGAACACATTGACACCGGTGTGTCAGACCCACCATACTTGCTCCGGACACTGCGAGAGGGCTGTACAAGCAATGATCACACGCACGGCACAGCGGACACACCAGGAACCGCGGTGTTGGCCGTCGAATGGCGCTAGCTGCGCAGCATTTGTGCACCGCCGCCGTCAGTGTCAGCCAGTTTGCCGTGGCATACGGAGCTCCATCGCAGTCTTTAACACTGGTAGCATGCCGCGACAGCGTGGACGTGAACCGTATGTGCAGTTGACGGACTTTGAGCGAGGGCGTATAGTGGGCATGCGGGAGGCCGGGTGGACGTACCGCCGAATTGCTCAACACGTGGGGCGTGAGGTCTCCACAGTACATCGATGTTGTCGCCAGTGGTCGGCGGAAGGTGCACGTGCCCGTCGACCTGGGACCGGACCGCAGCGACGCACGGATGCACGCCAAGACCGTAGGATCCTACGCAGTGCCGTAGGGGACCGCACCGCCACTTCCCAGCAAATTAGGGACACTGGTGATCCTGGGGTATCGGCGAGGACCATTCGCAACCGTTTCCATGAAGCTGGGCTACGGTCCCGCACACCGTTAGGCCGTCTTCCGCTCACGCCCCAACATCGTGCAGCCCACCTCCAGTGGTGTCGCGACAGGCGTGAATGGAGGGACGAATGGAGACGTGTCGTCTTCAGCGATGAGAGTCGCTTCTGCCTTGGTGCCAATGATGGTCGTATGCGTGTTTGGCGCCGTGCAGGTGAGCGCCACAATCAAGACTGCATACGACCGAGGCACACAGGGCCAACACCCAGCATCATGGTGTGGGGAGCGATCTCCTACACTGGCCGTACACCACTGGTGATCGTCGAGGGGACACTGAATAGTGCACGGTACATCCAAACCGTCATCGAACCCATCGTTCTACCATTCCTAGACCGGCAAGGGAACTTGCTGTTCCAACAGGATAATGCACGTCCGCATGTATCCCGTGCCACCCAACGTGCTCTAGAAGGTGTAAGTCAACTACCCTGGCCAGCAAGATCTCCGGATCTGTCCCCCATTGAGCATGTTTGGGACTGGATGAAGCGTCGTCTCACACGGTCTGCACGTCCAGCACGAACGCTGGTCCAACTGAGGCGCCAGGTGGAAATGGCATGGCAAGCCGTTCCACAGGACTACATCCAGCATCTCTACGATCGTCTCCATGGGAGAATAGCAGCCTGCATTGCTGCGAAAGGTGGATATACACTGTACTAGTGCCGACATTGTGCATGCTCTGTTGCCTGTGTCTATGTGCGTGTGGTTCTGTCAGTGTGATCATGTGATGTATCTGACCCCAGGAATGTGTCAATAAAGTTTCCCCTTCCTGGGACAATGAATTCACGGTGTTCTTATTTCAATTTCCAGGAGTGTATATTACCTGCAAGCATACATCATCTATCACTGTTTGACATCAGAGTTCACTACAAATCACCCTACAGCCCAGCTAACCGAAGCCAATAAATGCTATCACAGCTGATGGAAAAAATGCGTCACAGTTCTAATAACACTTCGAAATTTTCGTGAAAAGACCAGTATTCATACTGAAAGGGTCACAATGCAGCACATGTAATGGGGGAAATCGTCGTCCTAAAAGACTACAGAGGGGGTGGTAGTTGAACATGCCTTCTCCTCCATGTACAGTCACAAACTGCCGAAAATCGAGGCCCTCTCTCCATATGCAGTGTGGATGGACTGCAGGAGGGAGCTACTCCACTGGTAGCCTTGTGGCTCGTGATGGCCACTGTCCGCCTTGAAGCGATGGTCCTTCACCAACACAAAAGCAAATATAGTTAACTAAACAATAGGAGATGAAAGGGTGGCTTTCCCAAATGCATCTTGGTCGTTTAAAGTATAGTGACACAGTCGCTCCTAATGATTAGGGGGCGCAACTGCGGCGACGAGCTGTCACAGACTAGACAGTTCCCCAACGCCTCCAATAGGCCTCTCGTTCTGGGATGGAAACGTTTTTGTTTAACTTCGCGAATGATGCTCCAGCTGGGACTGTGCCGAGTCGAGAACTCACCCGCCGTTCTGCGCTGGATTATTTAACATCAACTCGACTCCTATAATAAAGCAACTAATTAAAAAAGATGAAAAAACATTCCTGACGATAATAAATGTTCTCTTTCCACGAAAATAGACAAATTCCATTTTCATTTAGTTTTATGAGCAAACTTGGTATAGTTTTTTACGTTCAACTGAGAAAAACTTATCCCATCTGTGAAGACCTTTACATGAAAACTCGAAAAAAATAGAGGAAACTGATATTTCCACTAGCGAATACCGATGTCGGTGATATAATAGATTCCAAATCATCCTAATATGGTTCAAATGGCTCTGAGCACTATGCGACTTAACTTCTGAGGTCTCAGTCGCCTAGAACTTAGAACTACTTAAACCTAACTAACCTAAGGACAGCACACACATCCATGCCCGAGGCAGGATTCGAACCTGCGACCGTAGCGGTCGCTCGGCTACAGACTGTAGCGCCTAGAACCGCGCAGCCACTCCGGCCGGCTCATCCTTATAACTTACAAACTCAACTAAGGTGTTTCTCATGCCTAGAGAACCAACAAACGCGTCTTCCATCCCTCTTCCACCTGCTAGATGCGGTCACCATCTTCCAGACCTCTCCTCTCCAGGCATGCCATCCTCTGTACTGTACACTTCAGACTCAGCACAAGGACCAGCATCACCCAGTTCAGCAACAACACCAGCATTGCCATCACCATACACTGATCCATCTGCGCCATCACCATCTACAGCTACATCTACATCCATACTCTGCAAGCCACCCGACGGTGCGTGGCAGAGGGTATTTTGAGTACCTCTATCGGTTCTCACTTCTATTCCAGTCTCGTATTGTGCGTGGAAAGAAAGACTGTCGGTATGCCTCCGTGTGGGCTGTAATCTCTCTGATTTTATCCTCATGGTCTCTTCGCAAGATATACGTAGGAGGGAGCAATATACTGCTTGACTCCTCGGTGAAGGTATGTTCTCGAAACTTCAACAAAAGCCCATACTGAGCTACTGAGCGTCTCTCCTGCAAAGTCTTCGACTGGCGTTTATCTGTCACCTTCGTAACGCTCTCGCGATTACCAAACGATCCCGTAACGAAGCGCGCTGCCCTCCATTGGATCTTCTCTACCTCTTCTATCAACCCTATCTGGTACGGATCCCACACTGGTGAGCAATATTCAAGCAGTGGGTGAACAAGTGTACTGTAACCTACTTCCTTTGTTTTCGGATTGCATTTCCTTAGAATTCTTCCAATGAATCACAGTCTGTCATCTGCTTTACCGACGATCAACTTTATATGATCATACCATTTTAAATCACTCCTAATGTCTACTCCCAGATGTTGTTGTTGTTGTGGTCTTCAGTCCTGAGACTGGTTTGATGCAGCTCTCCATGCTACTCTATCCTGTGCAAGCTTCTTCATCTCCCAGTACCTACTGCAACCTACATCCTTCTGAATCTGCTTAGTGTATTGATCTCTTGGTCTCCCTCTACGATTTTCACCCTCCACGCTGCCCTCCAATGCTAAATTTGTGATCCCTTGATGCCTCAAAACATGTCCTACCAACCGATCCCTTCTTCTAGTCAAGTTGTGCCACAAACTTCTCTTCTCCCCAATCCTATTCAATACCTCCTCATTAGTTACGTGATCTACCCACCTTATCTTCAGCATTATTCTGTAGCACCGCATTTCGAAAGCTTCTATTCTCTTCTTGTCCAAACTGGTTATCGTCCATGTTTCACTTCCATACATGGCTACACTCCATACAAATACTTTCAGAAACGACTTCCTGACACTTAAATCTATACTCGATGTTAACAAATTTCTCTTCTTCAGAAAAGATTTCCTTGCCATTGTCAGTCTACATTTTATATCCTCTCTACTTCGACCATCATCAGTTATTTTGCTCCCTAAATAGCAAAACTCCTTTACTACTTTAAGTGTCTCATTTCCTAATCTAATCCCCTCAGCATCACCCGATTTAATTTGACTACATTCCATTATCCTCGTTTTGCTTTTGTTGATGTTTATCTTATATCCTCCTTTCAAGACACTGTCCATTCCGTTCAACTGCTCTTCCAAGTCCTTTGCTGTCTCTGACAGAATTACAATGTCATCGGCGAACCTCAAAGTTTTTACTTCTTCTCCATGAATTTTAATACCTACTCCGAATTTTTCTTTTGTTTCCTTTACTGATTGCTCAATATACAGATTGAATAACATCGGGGAGAGGCTACAACCCTGTCTCACTCCTTTCCCAACCACTGCTTCCCTTTCATGCCCCTCGACTCTTATAACCGCCATCTGGTTTCTGTACAAATTGTAAATAGCCTTTCGCTCCCTGTATTTTACCCCTGCCACCTTCAGAATTTGAAAGAGAGTATTCCAGTTAACGTTGTCAAAAGCTTTCTCTAAGTCTACAAACGCTAGAAACGTAGCCAGAATGAGATTTTCACTCTGCAGCGGAGTGTACGCTGATATGAAACTTCCTGGCAGATTAAAACTGTGTGCCCGACCGAGACTCGAACTCGGGACCTTTGCCTTTCGTGGGCAAGTGCTCTACCAACTGAGCTACCGAAGCACGACTCACGCCCGGTACTCACAGCTTTACTTCTGCCAGTATCTCGTCTCCTACCTTCCAAACTTAACAGAAGCTCTCCTGCAAACCATGCAGAACTAGCACTCCTGAAAGAAAGGATATTCATATCAGCGCACACTCCACTGCAGAGTGAAAATCTCATTCTGGAAACATCCCCCAGGCTGTGGCCAAGCCATGTCTCCGCAATATCCTTTCTTTCAGGAGTGCTAGTTCTGCATGGTTCGCAGGAGAGCTTCTGTAAAGTTTGGAAGGTAGGAGACGAGATACTGGCAGAAGTACAGCTGTGAGACCGGGCGTGAGTCGTGCTTCGGTAGCTCAGATGGTAGAGCACTTGCCCGCGAAAGGCAAAGGTCCAGAGTTCGAGTCTCGGTCGGGCATACAGTTTTAATCTGCCAGGAAGTTTCGCTAGAAACGTAGGTTTGCCTTTTCTTAATCTTTCTTCTAAGATAAGTAGTAAGGTTAGTATTGCCTCGCCTGTTCCAACATTTCTACGGAATCCAAACTGATCTTCCCCGAGGTCCACTTCTACCAGTTTTTCCATTCGTCTGTAAAGAATTCGCGTTAGTATTTTGCAGCTGTGACTTATTAAACTGATAGTTCGGTAATTTTCACATCTGTCAACACCTGCTTTCTTTGGGATTGGAATTATTATATTCTTCTTGAAGTCTGTGGGTATTTCGCCTGTCTCATACATCTTGCTCACCAGATGGTAGAGTTTTGTCATGACTGGCTTTCCCAAGGTCGTCAGTAGTTCTAATGGAATGTTGTCTACTCCCGGGGCCTTGTTTCGACTCAGGTCCTTCAGTGCTCTGTCAAACTGTTCACGCAGTATCTTATCTCCCATTTCATCTTCATCTACATCCTCTTCCATTTCCATAATATTGTCCTCAAGTACATCGCCCTTGTATAAACCATCTATATACTCCTTCCACCTTTCTGCCTTCCCTTCTTTACTTAGAACTGGGTTGCCATCTGAGCTCTTGATATTCATACAAGTGGTTCTCTTCTCTTCAAAGGTCTCTTTAATTTTCCTGTAGGCAGTATCTATCTTACCCCTAGTGAGACAAGCCTCTACATCCTTACATTTGTCCTCTAGCCATCCCTGCTTAGCCATTTTGCACTTCCTGTCGATCTCATTTTTGAGACGTTTGTATTCCTTTTTGCCTGCTTCATTTACTGCATATTTATATTTTCTCCTTTCATCAATTAAATTCAATATTTCTTCTGTTACCCAAGGTTTTCTATTAGCCCTCGTCTTTTTACCTACTTGATCCTCTGCTGCCTTCACTACTTCATCCCTCAGAGCTACCCATTCTTCTTCTACTGTATTTCTTTCCCCCATTCCTGTCAATTGTTCCCTTATGCTATCCCTGAAACTCTCTACAACCTCTGGTTCTTTCAGTTTATCCAGGTCCCATCTCCTTAAATTCCCACCTTTTTGCAGTTTCTTCAGTTTCAATCTGCAATTCATAACCAATAAATTGTGGTCAGAGTCCACATCTGCCCCTGGAAATGTCTTACAATTTAAAACCTGGTTCCTAAATCTCTGTCTTACCATTATATAATCTATCTGATACCTTTTAGTATCTCCAGGATTCTTCCAGGTATACAACCTTCTTTTATGATTCTTGAACCAAGTGTTAGCTATGATTAAGTTATGGTCTGTGCAAAATTCTACAAGGCGGCTTTCTCTTTCATTTCTTCCCCCCACTCCATATTCACCTACTATGTTTCCTTCCCTCCCTTTTCCTACTGACGAATTCCAGTCACCCATGACTATTAAATTTTCGTCTCCCTTCACTACCTGAATAATTTCTTTTATCTCGTCATACATTTCATCAATTTCTTCATCATCTGCAGAGCTAGTTGGCATATAAACTTGTACTACTGTAGTAGGCATGGGCTTTGTGTCTATCTTGGCCACAATAATGCGTTCACTATGCTGTTTGTAGTAGCTAACCCGCACTCCTATTTTTTTTATTCATTATTAAACCTACTCCTGCATTACCCCTATTTGATTTTGTATTTATAACCCTGTAATCACCTGACCAAAAGTCTTGTTCCTCCTGCCACCGAACTTCACTAATTCCCACTATATCTAACTTTAACCTATCTATTTCCCTTTTTAAAGTTTCTAACCTACCTGCCCGATTAAGGGATCTGACATTCCACGCTCCGATCCGTAGAATGCCAGTTTTCTTTCTCCTGATAACGACGTCCTCTTGAGTAGTCCCCGCCAGGAGATCCGAATGGGGGACTATTTTACCTCCGGAATATTTTACCCAAGAGGACGCCATCATCATTTAATCATACAGTAAAGCTGCATGTCCTCGGGAAAAATTGCGGCTGTAGTTTCCCCTTGCTTTCAGCCATTTGCAGTACCAGCACAGCAAGGCCGTTTTGGTTAATGTTACAAGGCCAGATCAGTCAATCATCCAGACTGTTGCACCTGCAACTACTGAAAAGGCTGCTGCCCCTCTTCAGGAACCACATGTTTGTCTGGCCTCTCAACAGATACCCCTCCGTTGTGGTTGCACCTATGGTACGGCCATCTGTATCGCTGAGGCACGCAAGCCTCCCCACCAACGGCAAGGTCCATGGTTCAATTTATCGAATTAACTGCTTCCAGTTGCTGACCTGCTATATTGTAGCTAAATGATAAAGGATCTTTCTTTCTGTGTATTCGCAGCTCATTACACTTGTCTACATTGAGATTCATTTGCCATTCCCTGTACCATGCGTCAATTCGTTGCAGATCCTCCTGCATTTCAGTACAATTTTCCATTGTTACAACCTCTCGATATATCACAGCACCATCCGCAAAAAGCCTCAGTGAACTTCCGATGTTATCCACTAGGTCATTTATGTATATTGTGATTATCAACGGTCCTAGGACACTCCCCTGCGGCACACCTTACTTCGGAAGACTTCTCTCCATTGAGAATGATGTGCTGTGTTCTGTTATCTAGGAACTCTTCAATCCAATCACACAGTTGGTCTGATAGTCCATATGCTTTTACTTTGTTTATTAAACGACTGTGGGAAACTGTATCGAATGCCTTGCGAAAGTTAAGAAACAGGGTCTCTACCTGTGAACCCGTGTCTATGGCCCTCTGAGCCTCGTGGACGAATAGCGCGAGCTGGGTTTCACACGATCGTCGTTTTCGAAACCCATGCTCATTCCTACAGAGTAGATTTCTAGTCTCCAGAAAAGTCATTATACTCGAACATAATACGTGTTCCAAAATTCTACAACTGATCGACGTTAGAGATCTAGGTCTATAGTTCTGCATATCTGTTCGACGTCCTTTCTTGAAAACGGGGGTGACCTGTGCCCTTTTCCAATCCTTTGGAGCGCTACGCTCTTCTGGAGACCTACGGTACACCGCTACAAGAAGGGGGGCAAGTTCCTTCGCGTACTCTGTGTAAAATCGAACTGGTATCCCATCAGGTCCAGCGGCCTTTCCTCTTTTGAGCGATTTTAATTGTTTCTCTATCCCTCTGTCGTCTATTTCGATATCTACCATTTTGTCATCTGTGCGACAATCTAGAGAGGGAACCACAGTGCAGTCTCCCTCTGTGAAACAGCTTTGGAAAAAGGCATTTAGTATTTCGGCCTTTAGTCTGTCATCCTCTGTTTCAGTACCATTTTGGTCACAGAGTGTCTGGACATTTTGTTTCGATCCACCTACCGCTTTGACATAATACCAAAATTTCTTAGGATTTTCTGCCAAGTCAGTACATAGAACTTTACTTTCGAATTCATTGAATGCCTCTCGCATAGCTCTCCTCACACTACATTTCGCTTCGGGTAATTTTTGTTTGTCTGCCAGGCTTTGGCTACGTTTATGTTTGCTGTGAAGTTCCCTTTGCTTCCATAGCAGTTTCCTAACTCGGTTGTTGTACCACGGTGGCTCTTTTCCATCGACTCAACCAGATGTTCCCGCAACAAGTTCCTGGACTGTGGTACCGTCTTCATCCAAACCCCCTTCCAAACAATCCCATCATCTGTTATCCACAGTTTGCCCACCAACCCCTCCTTACCTACACCCATCAGGAAAAACGCCATACACCTTAGTACTGATGCTGCCCCCCTCATTCCAGAAAAACGCCTAAACAAACGGAAAGCCCAGAGTTCATGTACTGCCAGGCCATCCCATCTACCACTGCATCTACAGAACTACATACCTTCCTCCTGTCGCATCCTGACTCCAACTTCCTCAAAGTCAAAAAACCTTCTCCTTGAAGTCAGAAAATATAACCCAGCCTTACCCACGACTCTGATCATCCCTAGAAGAGACTCCATCCTCATTAAAAGTAATGATACAGAATTATACATCAAACTCCTGCAGAAGATACCCCATGTCACTTTCAGTCCCTATGCATAGCTCGCGCCCTTTCCCAGAACCACCCAGACCAAACAACCATGACCTCCTCACTGCCTGCTCACACTCATCGCCATGATCAAAGTGATCGAACCTGAGACCATGATAGAGGAGGTGAAGTCTGAGCTCAACTCCCATCCTCACCTCAAAGTTCCGAAGGCACTCCATATCTTTAACAATTCTGACCCAACCTTTAAAGTCCACATCTTCACCGAATATTCATACACATTCATCCACTCCACCATCCAGCCCTGATCTACAAAAGAAGACACACCACTGAGTCATCCAAATCTCATTCTCAGTCCTACCCTGCCAAAGATGCCTAATGTATAATGACCACCTAAACACTGACTGAAAAATCCCTCCATTCTACCCCATTATATATCCCACCACTTCCTCAAGCAGTATCCTAACTTTTTTTGCTCCCCTTCCTCCCCCCCCCCCCCCCCCTGTGAGTCCAGGGATTAGAATAGGCTTGAGGTATTCCTGCCTGTCGTAAGAGCCAACAAAAAGGAGTCTCAAATGTTTCAGTCTTTCTGATATGGTCCCCTATAGGGTTTAACATCCATTCTTCAAAATTTTGCCGAAGAGCTAGCTAATTGCGGAAGGACGCCTTACGTGGTGCATTGTGTCCCTTGTGTGTGGCGAGCATTAGCATCCTTTATCGTCATTGATCTACAATTCCACTCATTGTCCAGCCGTTGGGCGAGGACACCTTCTCGGGTGCATTTCCTCTATCCATTGTACAGTGTCGTTCTCTGAGGTCACGATGATAATGGACCTTTTTGCACCTGATATCCATCACCATAGGCAGTCTGTTGTGGTGGGGTCGCTATGTATCCCTGACTACACAGGGATTGCTCTGCTGATGGCTGGACTGTTAACTTCCCATGTGTGCCAACGAGTGGATGCCTCCCTGTCTGGGGAATCAGGACTCCCAGCAATGGCCATCCTGCGAGGTGGGCTTTGCTGAGGCTGGGTGGCGTGGCATCAGGGCAGATGACCCACAATGAAATGGACTATGTCATCTCTTGCTGGTGATCAGACACCAGAAGTCTTCAAACATTTGAGCTCTCAATTCAATGCAAGGAAGTATAACTCCAACTCGTCCCCCCTCCACCTGGCCACACCATCAGAGGAATGCCAGGCTAAAGCAGAAGTGAACCTTACTCGTCCCAGTACCTAGTATGTACGAGAGCTCATAGGGAATCTTTCCTGTTGACGAAGCATCAGTTTTTTGTGGAGCATTTAGAGGACAAGTTTGGTGAGGTGGATGGATTGTCCAAAACGCGATCTGTGTCAGTCTTGATTAAAAAAAACAAAAAAAAAACAGAATCCTTTGCCCAGTCATGGGCATTACTCGCCTGTGACAAGCCGGAGCATGTTTCTGTTTCCATCATGCCCCATTAATGGCTTAAATATGGTGCAAGGCATTATATTCCACAGGGACCTTCTTTTGCTGACCGATGACGAGTTGCTCGCCAACTTATATCAATGAAGTGTCCATTTCGTCTGGCGCGTCCATAGGGGTCCAAAGGATAATCAGGTTGCCACTGGTTTCTTCATCTTGGCCTTTCAGGGTGACGCATTACCCGAGAAGATCAAGGTGGTGGTATACCAATGCTATGTAAAGCCATATATCCCTCCCCAATATGGTACTTTAAATGCTGGAAGTTTAGGCATATGTCTTCTCACTGTATTCCAGCATCACACGTCGAGATTGTGGACAGCCATCTAAACCATAACAAAAAATAATTCCCAATACTCCATGTGCCCCGCCTCCCATTTGTGTCAACTGCAGAGAGCACCATTCCCCTTGCCCGCTTAACTGCAGGATTCTCCAAAAAGAAAGGAAAATCATGGAAGTTTAAAAGACTAAAGCCCATGTTCATGACATCGTCTTATGCCTCAGCTACAGCAACAGTTCATGCACATGACTTTGTCGTATGCTGCAGCTACAACAACAGTTACAGTCCCATCAGTTCCGCCATTTATAGTTGGCCCCCAGGGCTGAAAGACTACTCCTGCGTTATTGATGGTGGTGGTTGGGGGCATTCCTATTCCTGTTGCTCTAACAATACCTACTTTGAGAGTGTGCCCCCCCCCCTCCCCCAACCATTGGGCACATCAGTCACCACTTCTCAGCCAGCGAATCATCAGTGTTCTTCAGCTCCTCTCTCTGGGAAGGGGTCTCTTGGGTCACTCCCTTCCAAGGTTCCTACCAGTGGGAAAGAGGATGCCCACCAGTGACTGAAGAACTCACAGGCAGCTGGTCATAGGGCTTCTACATCCTCCTCAGCCCCTGAGACTGAATCAAGCCCTTGCAGCTAGAGAAACCCAAGGAGCAGCGAGAGACAAAGAAAAAGACCCCCAAGAAAACAGAAACTGAGGTGGCCCCACACCACCGCTGCCTACAAGCTCCGCATCTGTGGATGAGGTGGAGATACTGGTGTCCCCTGAGGACCTAAATCTCGCTGAATCCACAGACACGATGGATATCGATCGCACAGGTACTCAATCGGTGGCAGCAGGTTACCCTGAGGCGTAAACAGCCTCCTTGGTCCCTTCATGCCTTCCCAGACTCCAGACAATGTCTTCCCTCAGTGGAATTGCGACGGTTTCTTCAACCACCTGTCTGAGCTACGACAACTGTTAAGCTTTACACCTGCTTTCTGCATTGCCCTCCAAGAAACATGGTTCCCACCAATGCAGACCCCTGCCATTCACAAATAGAGGGGACCTTACAAAACCCATAGCGAATATATTGAAGCCTCAGGTGGAGTACATGTCTTTGTCCCGAACTAGGTATGCAGTGAACCTGTGTCCCTTCAAACTCCTCTCAAAGCTCTCGCTATCGGGATAAGGGCAACCCCAGAAATAACTGTCTGCAATGTATATCTTCCTCCAGATGGTGAAGTACCCCTGAACATATTGGCTGCACTGGTTAATCAACTACCTAAACGTTTACTACTTCTGGGAGATTTTAAACCCATAACCCTTTGTAGGGCGGCACCATGCTTACTGGCTGAGATAGACCTGTTGAGAATTTCCTGTCTCAACTCGACCTCTGACTCTTAATACTGGGGCCCCCCACACATTTTAGTGTGGCTTGCGGTAATTACTCTGCCATTGATTTATGACTTTGCAGCCCAGGATTTCTCCCATCTGTCCACTGGAGAGCCCACAACGATTTGTGTGGTAGTGACCACAATCCTATCTCCTTGTCGCTCCCCCAGCGCCATTCCCCTGGACGCCTACACAGATGGGCTTTAAACAAAGCAGACTGGCAAGTTTTCACCTCTTTCCTTACCGCTGAATCTCTCCCACCACACACACACACACGGTAACATCGATGTGGTGGTCGAGAGAGTGACCACAACGATCGTTTCTGCTGCGGAAAACGCGATATCTCGTTCCTCAGGGTGCCCACAGCGAAAAACAGTGCCTTGGTGGGCGCCAGAAATCACTGAGGCCGTTAAAGAGCATAGGAGGGTTCTACAGCAACGTAAGTGGCACCCATCACTGAAGCACATAACAGCTTTTAAACAGCTCTGTGCCCGTGTTCGCCAGCTCATAAAAAGACGGAAACAGGAGTGTTGAGAGAGGTATGTCTCCACCAATGGCTCACATACGCCACCTTTGTAAGTCTGGACGACGATCAGACGCGTCTTTGGGTACCAGCCCCAAACAGGTGACCGTGGCATATCCATCAATGAAACGTTATCTAACGACGGAAACGCAATTGCCGAGCACTTTGCTGAGCACTATACTCAGGCCTCTGCGTCGGAAAATTAACTCTCTGCCTTTCGTACCCCCAAATGTTGGATGGAACGGAAATTCCTCTCGTTCACGACACACCACAGTGTACCATATAACGCTCCATTTACTGTGTGGGAGCTCATCCATGCCCTTGCACATTGCCCCAACACAGCTCCTGGGCCAGATCGCATCCATACTCAGATGATTAAACATCTCTCGTCAGAATACCAGTGATATCTCTTCGTCATCTGCAACCACATCTGAAGCGATGAGGTATTCCCGCCGCAATGGCGTTCCAGTGCTCAAACCCAATAAAACCCACTTGAGGTGGATAGGTACCAGCCCATCAGCCTAACCAACGTTCTGGTGAGTCGGCGGTTGTGTCGGCACCTAGAGTCATGGGGTCTATTGACTCCATGCCAGGGTGGTTTCCGCCAGGGTCTCTCTACAGCAGATAACTTAGTGTCCCTCGAGTCTGCCATTTGAACAGCCTTTTCCAGACACCCAACACTTGGTAGCCATCTTTTTTTACACAACTTGGCGAAACCTTATTCTCGCCACATTACATGAACGGGGTCTCCAGGGCTCACTCCAGATTTTCATTTAAAAATTCCTGTCGCTCCTTAATTTCCATGTCCAGGTTGGTGCCTCTCCTAGTTCCCCCCATATCCAGGAGAATGGGGTCCAGGAGGGCTCAGTATTGAGTGTCTTTTTATTTTTAGTGGCCATTAACGGGTCTGGCAGCAGCTGTGGGGCCGTCTGTGTCACCTTCTCTGTATGAAGACGACTTTTGCGTATCCTATTGCTCCTCCAGTACTGGTGCTGTTGAGTGGTACCTACAGGGAGTCATCCAAAAGATGCCGTCAAGCGCTCTAACCCACGGCCTCCAGTTTTCAGCTGTGAAGCGTGCATCATGCACTTCTGTCAGTGTCATATCGTTCATCTGGAACCAGAACTTTACCTTGATGACGATCCACTCACTGTAGTGGAGACATATCGATTCTTAGGACTAGTTTTTGACGCCTGATGTCTTCCTCACCTTTGTCATCTTAAGTGGAAGTACTGACAGCATCTGAATGCCCTCTGATGCCTGAGCAACACCAATTGGGGTGCAGATCGCTCTACACTGCTGTGCCTCTACAAAGCACTTGTTCAGTCCTGCCTTGACTATGGGAGTGTGGTTTATGGTTTGGCAGCGCCCTCAGCGTTGCAGTTGATAGAACCAGTGCACCACTGTGGGGTTCAACTATGAATGGGAGCTTTTAGGATAAGTCCAGTGATCAGCCTAGTAATGGAGGCTGGGGTCCCTCCATTGCAGATCAGGTACCAACAACTGCTCATCAGTTGTAGCATACACATTTGTAACGCTTCTGAGCATCCAAATTACCCTCTCCTTTTCCCAGCCACATTGGCTCATCTCCTGCATCAGCAGCCTAGGTCAGGGAGTATGATCACTGTTCGAATCTGATCCCTTATGTCTGAGCTAGAGCCCTTTCCTCTACTACCCCTCCTCTGGGTCCATTCACATACACGTCCATGGTGTATACCTAGGCCCCAGCTTCAGCTGGACTTTTCACATGGCTCTAAGAACTCAGTTCCTTCTGAGGCTCTCTGCTGTCACGTTCTCTCAGTTCTTGATGATATGTCCTGGGGCTCTGAAGTAGTCTACACTGATGGCTCAATGGCTGATGGTCACATCGGCTTTGCTTGTGCTTGCATGAGATATACAGAATAGCCCTCTTTACTGGATGGCTGCAGTGTTTTCTTGAGCATATCTGTTCCTGCTCCAGTGAGTTCTTCCTTCTATGTAGTGACTCCTTGAGCGAGATACAAGCTATTGACAAGTGCTACCCTCGCCATCATTTGGTAGCGACCATCCAGGAGTCTGAGTATGACCTGGAACGTTCTGGTCATTCAATGGTGTTTGTCTGGACACCAGGACATGTCGGAATCCCAGGAAATGGTCTTGCTGACAAGCTGGCCGATAGGCTACTCAGAAAATGCTTCTGGAGATTGGCATCCCTAAAACTGACTTGCGCTCGGTATTATGCGGCAAGGTTTTTGGGATATGGAATGGCATAATCTAGGTACACCCAATAAACTGTGTGGCATAAAGGAGACTACGAATGAGTTAAAGTCGTCCATGTGGGGTTGTCGCAGTGACTCCGTGGTCAGTCCTCTGCCAGCTCCGTATAGGCCACACTTCGTTGACCCACGCCTATCTCCTCCGCTGTGATGACCCACCCTACTGTCAGTGTGACGGCCAGTTGATAGTGGTCCACATTCTGTTGCACTGTCCTGCTTTTGCTGCCCTGTGACGTAATTATCAGTTACCGAACTCGTTACCATTAACTTTAGCTCACAATGCCACATCAGCTGATTTAGTTTTACATTTTATACGTGAGGGGGAAGTTTTATCATTCCATCTAAGTTTTATTTCATGTCTTTTGTCCATATGTGTTCTCTACCCTAGTGCTTTTAGGCTGGAAGTTTTAATGTGTTGCAGACTGGCTGGCTTATCCTTTTTTATTCTTGTGATCTGCCAGTCACAGTCGTCTGTCCTACTATTTTAATCCATTCTACCTGTTTCTTGCGTCTTTTTGTAGTTATCTTGTCTTATTTTGTCCATTGTAATGTTTGTTGCCCTTCTGTAGTTCTTGTGGTTTTTCTTTTCTCCAGGTTTTGTGCGAGATATCCTGCTTGTTTTATTCCTTCCCTCATGGACTTGTTTTATAGGAACAAGGGATCAATGACCAAGCAGTTTAGTCCATTCCCCCTCCCCCCTTAAACCAACCAACCAACCAATCCCCTCCCTCATGCAGTACCTGCAACCTGCCCAACCTGATCTGTCCTTCCAAGTGCTAGGATCAACCTCCACCTTCCACAACTGAGCTGACAGTT
Organism: Schistocerca nitens; assembly: GCF_023898315.1. Lineage (NCBI taxonomy): Eukaryota > Metazoa > Arthropoda > Insecta > Orthoptera > Acrididae > Schistocerca > Schistocerca nitens. The sequence continues at coordinate 134,224,646 of NC_064622.1, read as the reverse complement.
CCCATCAAACCTATTGACAACTCCTTCCTCCCCAACAACTCCCTCTGCCCATCTGAAACAGCTGAATTCATCATGTACTTTATGACCATAGTTCTTCAAAATATTAACCCTTTCCAGAGGGCATACACTCTACAGCAAATTTCCCTTGCTGCCTGCTCTGTCTTTCACTTGAGCTCACAAGCCATCTACCATCTATTCCCACAACTACACCCACTTTCTTTTCATTCATCTCGACACCCTAGTTTAAACCCACTGAGCCACCCACCCCTACTACCCCTTCTCTCCATAAATCACGGCGTGACAGCAGTATAATATCCTATTCCCCGATATCCACTCCTTTTCAGTCAACAAATATCTTTTCGTGCACACTCTCTCCCAACACCTTACTGCGGCCTTCATCCTGAATGAAATCTCCTCCAATCTCATCTCACTATTCGCACTTCACCATGCATCCTCCACTGAACAAATAATCTTCTCCCCATGGCCAAAGGTGGAGTTGCCATTGCCCACCACAAGAACCTCCCTGTTTAGCCACAACCACTCTACAACTTCTCTGCAGAACACTTTATTGTTACTCCCTTCCTGACGGCCATAGCTGTTACCTATGCCACTATCCATATCTGATCACATTATCCCATTCCATACAACTTCCTCACCAACATAGACAATACCTATGTTATTGCTGCTTCATAACCAGTCCCACACTGAACTCCATTGCAGTTTATCGACTGCCCCCTTGGTGATATAGCCCTCTTCCATTACATATGCTCCCTGAAAGCAGTTCCTGATGTTATCATCACCTGTCCTCATCTCCTTGAGAGCGTTACTGCAGCAGTTCCCGAGAAGTGACCATCTCCCTGTCCCACTCAGCATCCCCTACACCAAACACCCTACTCATGCACCCATTTCTCCTGCCTCTTCCAATGCTCCCATATCAACTGAGATGCCTACAGGGAATTCATTGCTACCGAATTTGGAAGCCCCTTATCCTTCCAAGACCACCATAGCATCCACCATACTGTCACCTTCCTACAACAGGCCTTCTTAAACGCTGTGTAACTCAACACATTGTTATGAAACTCATCTAGCCACACCACCCCACACTTCTTCCATGTGCTCTCTTTCTCCTCCTTGAATCCCGTCGCCCTTACCAATCCTTCTTGTAGGCCCATGACTGACATACACTTACATGCCACTGACAACTACGACACCTCTGAAATCTGCTGAAAGCAAAGAAACGCCGCGTTTGACGCCAAACATTCACAAACCTCAACGTCACACTGCTCATAAACTCTTCGAGGTACTGGAAGGCATTCTACCGCCTTACTGCCAACGACCTTTCTCCCTCCTGCCTCCTCCTGCACGATAATCACCCTCTCCCCGACTATCTAAGCGAAACCAACCACTTTGCATTGTACCTCTCTGACACCTTCACCATCCCGGATGACTCCCACTTCTATTACTCCTTATTCTGACAGTTCACAAAAGTACCAATATGTCCCTCCCACCCTTTGCTCTTTACTTCAAGTATCTCAACGACATACTGCAGACAGAACTCCATACTCAAATAACAACACAAGTTATTCAGCAGATACTCCATCACAAATGCTCCATGGCTCCCAGTCACGACTGCATCACCTACAAACACCAGAAGGAATGACCCTCTCCTTCCTAGAAATCCTAGCTGCCCTTTATTATAGAATCCTTCACACATGTTTCTGTTCTGAGCCATGGAAAATCACTATAATCCTCCTCTTCCTCCAAACTAATAACCCTGGCACTGACACCTCCTCCTACTGCCCCATCAGTCTCACCTCTATGTCTAGCAAGGTCCTTGAGTCCATTCTATTCTGGCATATCCATAAACACCTACAAGAAACCTACCCATTCATGTCCATCAACGTGGCTTCTGACCCAATTTTTCTCCAATGACCAACTCCCTTCCACCAAATCAGCAACAATAAATTCGCCATTTTTGTCTCCCTAGATCTTGAGATAACTTATCACCATGTATGGCATTCTGAACTCTTCTTTAAGCTCCAGATCTATGTGCTTCCCATAAATTATGTCCACCTCATCGCCTCCTTTCTCTCTAAATGCCTTATGTCACAGTCAACAATACTAACACCTTTATCTTCCATCTCACTGGAGGTGTACCCCAAGGTTCTGTCCTCTCACCTCTGCTATATGTCCTCTACACTGCTGATATGCCCAAGCCCCCTCCTCCTGTTCATCTCCTGCAGTATGCTGACGACACCTTCTTCCTTGCCCTCTACCTCACCCTTCAGAAATCCCAACGATCCCTCCAGCTCCATTTCAATCATTTCACCTCCTGGTGCAAACAGTTGCTCCTCAAAAATCAACCCTACCAAAATGCAGGCAATAATTATACACTAAACAACCCACAGCTTCTGTCCCCATGACTTCTCCTTACCATTTATGACAGTCCTATAAAGTTAACTCACAGGCTAAAATACCTCAGACTAACAACTGATCGCTATCACAGAATACTCATCTACTAACCATTCAACAGAAAGCCTACAATCGACAGAAATTACTAAAACTACAAGCCGGCCGAGCATGAGGATTGCACCCTTCCACAATCCTCACTTATGAATCCCTGATCCAAACCATCCTCTGCTATGCAAATGTGGCATGGACCTCCATTCCTACCTCCTTTCATCATGTGCTGCAGACCCTCAAACGACATACACTCCACCTAGCCTTTAAATCCGCTTACACTCCCCTACCCGCATTCTCTATCAACTTACGAAATTTCTCTCCCTACTATCCCATCTTTAATGTTTCTGAGTACCCTACGTTAGCCGCACACTCGACACTATCCAACGTTTAGTTTCCCACCTGCTGACTATTCTTGATACTTTTCTGCACCTCTACCACCACATTCTGCCAATGCTACACCACCACACTCTCCACATTCTCTCCCAGCGAAACTTTAATCACGTTTCCTTACATGAACATGAAATCCGTCCTGACAAATACGCATCCTATCAGATCTAAAAGATTCTCCCCCAGTTAGAGCACCATTCCTCTCAACTCTTCTTCGCTCACATCCTAAACCTTAGTCCAGAATGGCATCCCTCTTCACTCTCCTGAATTCCTCTTCTATCGATCCACCTGCACAGACACCCTCTTAAGCACTGCCTCAACTGCAACATCTCCATGATACTGCTCTTCCTGGTAGTCTGGTCCCTCTCTTTATTTAACACTAGCTTATTACTGCTTTTAATTTTGCTCCTGCATCTCTGTCTTTTATCTTTTGTGAAACATTCTGTTGCCTTTTCATCTGTGTTAATCTTTTAATTAATCAACTAATCTGCCTTTTATATTTTAAATTGTGTATCTGAATCTATGTCTTTTTATCATGTCAACCATTCATTTTGTCAACTGTCATGTCCAGTTTTATACTATGTTTTAAACTTTTAGCTCTCATATGGCTGAAGAGTGGCAACTTATATCTGCTGACAGGCGACCCCCTCTTGTATAGGGCAAGGGGAATGAAATCACAATAAAAAGAAAGGATGCATCTGTGGGGCTGTTGATTATCATAGTTGCTGTTCATACCATAAACATATTTTTGTGGCGAATTTTACAAGTATATTATCTGAACCTATTTTTTCTGGCTTCAAAACCATTTGCACAAGTTTTCCAAGACGACAAGTGTGGATTACCCAATTTTTGAACTTCTCTGCAGAATGCCTGTGTGGGGAATAGGTCGTTTTTACCAAAGTGAATTTTGACTTTCCCTGCCAGTTTTAAATATTGGCTAAAACATAAGTTTGATGCTGTCATTTTCAAATTTCTCCTCCATATCAAATCAGGTCAATGGGTTGTGACTGCAGCGCTATCACAAACAGTAATACTATGCCTGGAGTTCAGAACTACTGTTCTGCAATTCACATTAGAAAGATGAATCTGCAATATATGTGTGGTATCTCTGTATGTGAAGCACTCACCAGTGGATGGTTGAATGACTCCAGGTTGAGTTGGACTCGCAGGCTTTGGCTCAATTCGACCTGGTCTGAACTGACCTGCCACAGCATGGAGCAGCATGGTGCAGCACAGTATAGCTCAGCACTGAACATGCTCTGCTTTCATATGCTGACAGTGGAGCACTCCCTGCTAAAAGCATGCTGGATTCATGTGTCTGCTGCAGGCTGGGAGGAGGTTGAAGCATGCTGAATGGAATGAAATCCAAGGCAAGACATCTCTAAATCTAATCTCAAAGGGGCAGAGGATTTGTTTAAACATTTAGACTGCACTGTTGTTTTAAACTTAAGACAAGTGAACTATAGGTTCATAGGACAACCAAGAATTATTTTAATTCACACTATTTTAAACTTATGACCAGGGTTTGTAGTTCTAAACGTTTCCAGCATATCACAAGTTGACAGATCCAAACTTAAGGTGGTATTAGAGGGGAATTGCTTAAACTTTGGACAGTTGAGCCATCAGCCTTTTTAAACTTAGGAAAAGGGGACTCTCATTTTTTACTGAAAACTGGAAGTGTTTCAGAATGGTTACTACCTGTTAGGAGAAGAACATATTTCCCAATCCACATGCTTAGATGGGCATCCTTTGTCTAAGAGATAAGCTTGGACATGACATGCTGGAGAAAACAAACATTTTTTTGTCCTGGCTGTGAATAACCTGCTTCAGGGGTGGGTGGGAGGAGGTAGGAAGATCCTTTGTCTTTTGTGAGACATTTCACTTTGCACCAGAACCGCAGGCTCAGATTGGCCAAACAGACATCCTTTGTCTCAGGTGAGTGACATCTACATCTACATGAGTACTCTGGAACCTACACTTAGGTGCCTGGCAGACGGTTCTTTGAACTGTCTCCTCTGCCATTCCCCTCTTTAACTCTTAAATCTCACTGTATGAGTTCTGGTTTCTCTTATTTTATTAGGATTATCATTTCTCCCCATATAGGTTGGCAACAATAAATTTGTTTCACAATCAGGGAGAAAGTTGCTGATTGAAATTTCGTGAACAGATCTCACTGCAACGAGAAACGCGTTTGTTTTAATGATTGGCATTCCAACTCACTTATCATATCTGTGACACTGTCTCCCCAATTTCATGATAGTAAAAACAAACTGCTCTTCTTGAAACGTTTTCGATTTTCTCTGTCAATCCTGCCTGATAAGGATCCAGCCCGCATCTCGTGGTCGTGCGGTAGCGTTCTCGCTTCCCACGCTCGGGTTCCCGGGTTAGATTCCCGGCGGGGTCAGGGATTTTCTCTGCCTCGTGATGGCTGGGTGTTGTGTGCTGTCCTTAGGTTAGTTAGGTTTAAGTAGTTCTAAGTTCTAGGGGACTGATGACCATAGATGTTAAGTCCCATAGTGCTCAGAGCCATTTGAACCATTTTTTTGATAAGGATCCCATACAGCCCAGCAATTCTCTAGCAGAGGATGAACAAGAGTATTGCAAGTAGTCTCTAAGTACACCTGTTGTGAATGCTAAGGTTTCTGCCTGTGAAACATAGTCTTTGGTGAGCCTTCCCTGCATTACATAGATAATGTGATCATACCTATTTAAGATGTTCATAACTGTAATTCCTAGATATTTACTCAAACAGGCAGCCTTCAAATTTGCGTGCCTTGTTATGTAATCTAAATTTAATGGATTTATTTTTGTATTATTGTGGATGACCTCACAGTTTTTCTTACTGATAAACAATTGCCACTTCTAACACCATTTAGACATCGTGTCTTAAGTCATTGAGCAATTGGCTTTGGTCTTCTGATGACTTTACTAGACGGTAAATGAGATCATCATCTGCAAACAATGAAAGAGGGCTACTCAGATTACCTTCTAAATCGTTTACCTGAATTAGGAACAGCAGAGGGCATATAACACTTAATTGGGAATGGCAGATATTACTTCATTTTACTTGATGACTTTCCATCAATTACTACATGCTGTGACCTTACTGAGAAGAAATCACTGATTCAGTCGCACAACAGATGTGGAACTTCATAGACACGAAATCTTATTAGAAATATCGTATGAGGAACAATGCAAAAGCCTTCTGGAAATCTAGAAATATGAAATGAGTTTGAGATCGCCTGTTGATAGCACTTATTACTTCATGCAAATAAGGACCTAGTTATAAAGGGGAAAACTAAGGAAATCTGGAGACAACTAAGAGTACAACAGTATTACAGGTCAGTCATCTTGGATCTTAATTTTTAAATTTCACACCAATATGAAATGCACCATATTGGCTTTCTGAATTTTCCAAAAATTTTTGTTTTGGATAACAGCACTACTTACACAGTAACATCGTAGGAAGGGGGCAACTGCTTTAGCACAATTGGGCTGTTTTTGAATTTCTCACCAAATTTCGAATTTATCGCCATTTTACACACGTGTCAAAGGGGATGAGAGAAGTGGTAGGAGGCAGAAATCTGGTAATAGTGCAAGATGTCATAGGGCGACAGGCAGATGGAAATCTGGCAACAATGCACTTAGTCCCAGAATTCTTCTTGTCTGTCCACTAAACCAGTGCAAAATTGGGGGTGTCTTACCCCAAGTTTATATTTCAATTAGGTATTACCAGTAAATCCCTGATTTTTTAAAGAATCGAACTCCTCTGTAAAAATAGCTTCAAACTTCTAATTACTTTACAAATGTGTTAATGTGTTAAATGTTAGACACTGGCGTCTAAGTGTGAAAAAGTTTAGATATGGTTATAAATTATGTGCAAAGGGTGTCAGAAGACACTAAGTGCTCTCATTATGAAGCACTAGAATTGTGTATTCAGGATAACTTGCACTCAGTTTTTTCAAACAGCTAGTTTTTCACATATCTCAACGTTTATGATGTGATGTGATATCTCCTGAACCATGTCTTGTAGAATGATATAACTTTGTAAGTACATTCACAGATATGTGGAGATATGTTCTGCAAAATGTGTTGCGAATACATTTACTAGTACAGAAGTAATAAATTAAAACATTCTGCCTGAGCTGGCGTATTTCTTGCATGAACAATGAAAACGCATTAAATGATAATATTTTTCGCTTTCAGCATTTTGTGGGGGGAAGTCAGCAAGAAACGGTTTGTTAGAGGTTTGAAATTACGTGTAAAGTTTGTTGCAAGTCTCTTAGTGTTCTCAGTCTCAAATAATGTCTCGCAGTAAAATAAATTATGTGGGCGCCAGACTTTTTAATTATTATGATTTGGATTTAATTTTGAATTGAACCGAAATTATTATTGAGATATTATTTATACTTTTAAGTTTATGCTTTTAATAACTGGCTGATTAATAAAGATTAAGATGAGCAAACTTTTTGTTCTTGTTAAAGTTACTTTAATATGAGCCAGTCTAGAAACACATTGCATTAAATTGAGAACTGAAATAATATTTTTGTATTTTGCTTGACTAATATTTTTAACAAGCATGAGTTCTTTGTTATAATTTGCAACTGCCCATACACACGAGACAATTGTTCTTACCGCCGTTAACAAATAATTGAAGCCCAAGTCGTGGCTCTGGATCCCTGCGAGTAACTGAAAATAAAAATCTTAACAACTAAGTTTTCTTCCGCTGCGTCAGGTGGCTGTGGAAAAAATATTCGTTATGTTTTGAGCGGCCGATCTCTTCGCTTCCGTTAAATTCGTGAATTAAAAATGCCACGTAGTGGCGTCTGTTGATGCAGCAGCGGCCGCAGTTGTTGAGCTGAAAATTACTCAGATTACTGATTTTAAAAGGAAATGGATATGACACAGGGCTCACCTTCTACAACTAATTGTGAACAATAACTTTAAATTATTATATTTGCTGAGATTCTGTTAGAAAACGAATATTTGCATACTTGGAAATACACATGGTTTATTAGGTGCCGGTTCAACACAAAGCACATACAACAACAACATACAGAGAAACCACACACAGGTGCGTATTACCAACCACTGAAATAAAATACCGACTTTAGTAATTAAAGAACATCAAAGTTGTAAAATACATTAACACTCTCCCTTATTTAATAACTTGCGAAGTCCAATCTTATTACCTAATAATGATATCTAGTGGAAAACAGTGGCTTTGTTATTATATGAGCAAGTTGTTCTTCAGTGTCTACTTTTGCAACTGTGATTTCACCAGCACTAACTAGTTCATGAACAAGGAATTGCCTTATATGAATATGCTTCGTTCTTCGGTGAAACTCGGGATTCAGAGCAAGCCGGATAGCAGCTTCATTGTCAACCTGCAGAACTGGTGTTGCCTCAATTGGTCCAATTCTGTCAGAAGCGTCTTGATCCAGACAATTTCCCGAGCAGTTTCGCTGGCAGCACAAACCTCAGCTTCAGTTGTGGATATGGCAACATAAGATTCCCTTCGACTAATCCAGGAGATAGGTGCTCCATAATACAGACAAAGAACACCTGACGTTGAGCGCCCAGAACATAGATCACCACCATGGTCAGCATCACTATAACGCTATAAAACCCTCTTCTTAGAATTGCTTTTATATAAAAGTCCATATTTTATTGTGCCTCTCAGGTTTTGTAAGATTGTTTTACCTTTCACTACATCATGATCTGTTGGTTTTGTTGATACAACACTGACAGGATATGCAAAGGCAGGATATGTCCCACACATCAGAAACATCAGTGTTCCATCAACTTGCCTGTACGGAAATTCAGAGTTGCAAGGACTTTCTTCTGTATCATTGTCCTTTATAATGGGTATAGTTACAGCCTTGCAGTTCTTCATGTTGAAAAGCTCTAGTATTTTCTCTGTGTAACGAGTTTGACTTACATGTACAGTTCCACGTTCTTGTTGGTAAATTTCCAGACCTAAGAAAAATGATGACACGCACTGAAGTAATTTTAAACTCTTCTCTTAAATCACTGACAATGTCTTCATTTTCCTGTTCACTGTGAGCTGCAGTCAGACCATTATCAACATAAAGCACAAGGAATATTTTCTTACAGCCTTTTTGTCTCATTAAAAGACAAGGACCAGCTTCACTCCTCTGGAAGCCCAATTTAGTGAGATGATTACTGAACTTCTCATTCCAGCAATGCTGAGCCTGTTACCGTCTTTATAGACTTTTCTTCAAGCGACATAGTCTCCCAGACCCACCTTCACATCCTTCAGGTTGTTGCATATAAATAGTTCCTTTTAAACCACCATAAAGAAAACCAGTTGAAACACCAATTTGTAAAAGTTTCATGCTCTCACTTGCAGCAACACTTAGTAGTGCTCGAATGATAGACACTCTAGCTACAGGACTGAACGTCTGGTCATAGTCAACTCATCTCTGCTGCGAATAACCCTTAATCACCAATCTTGCCTTGAATTTATTGACTGAGCCATTAGCATTTGTTTTAACTTTATACACCCATCTATTAGGAATGGCCCTCTTTCTATATGGTAGGTCAACCAGATCCCACGTTTTATTTTCTTGAAGTTCTTTTATTTCAGAATCCATGGCTTCCTTCCAGAAATCGTATTGAGCAGACTTCATGGTATCGCTGTATGCTTCTGGTTCCTGGAAAGATATTGAGAGGTGCATTACATAATCATTAAATTTTTGTAGAGGTCTGAGGGCTAACCGATCACGCAGATGTGGTGCAGCTTCTCCATTTGTATCTTCCTGATCTTCCTCCTGATGGTTTTCATCTACATGCAAGGAACTGCCATCCTCTTCACTCTCACTATCAATATCATACTGGTCTTCAGTCTGAAGTGCTGGATCTTGATGACTCAAAACATTCACTGGAAGAGTTGATCTTTTCTCACTCTTCAGTGGCCTCTCCTCAAAGGTGACATCTCGTGATCTAATGAGTTTGCACACCTCTCCACAATAACTTCTGTAACCCTCATTGTGATCATATCCAATAAGGACACCTTTCAGTGCTTTTCCGTCCATCTTCCTTCTCTGTTGTTTTGAAATATAAGTGTAGCAGGTGGAGCCCATCACCCAGAGATGTTTCAGTCTTGGCTTCTTTCGATACCACAGTGCATATGGAGATGTTCCTGGAATACTGGAAGACTCTGTTCGGTTTAGAATGTAGGTTGCAGTGTTCACCATCTGTGCCCAAAGTTTCTGTGGAATGTTTCCGTGTGCATGCATTATGGCTCTGGCAGTTTCCGCAACTGTGCGGTTCTCTCTTTCACTGCACCCATTTTGTTCTGGAGTGTATGGCATGGTGAGGCGTAGAATTATACCCTCTATGTGAAGAATCTCTTTTGCTTGTTTGTTGTCAAATTCTTTTCCATTATCACTCAGAATTTCCTCGATTGTATGTCCAGCAGCTTTTGCTTCAGCTATGAACTGCCTTAACTTTTCTGCAACTCCAGACGTTTCTTGTATAAAATATGTTGCCCTAAACTTTGTAGAATCATCTTTGAAAAGAACGAAATACCTGTGCCCTGACACAGAAGATACTTGAAATGGACCACATACATCAAAGTGAATAGCTCACCTGGTTCTGCCGTCCTCTTTCTGGTGTCAAATGGTAAACGATGAGCCTTGCCATAAATGGTTCAAATGGTTCTGAGCACTATAGGACTCAACTGCTGAGGTCATCAGTCCCCTAGAACTTAGAACTACTTAAACCTAACTAACCTAAGGACATCACACACATCCATGCCCGAGGCAGGATTCGAACCTGCGACCGTAGCAGTCGCGCGGTTCCGGACTGCGCGCCTAGAACCGCTAGACCACCGCGGCCGGCCTTTGCCATAAATACAGCCTTCACATAGTTCACTGTACATTTCCACCTCAATATTTAACTCGCTACGAAGTACAGACCTCACATGGCGCTTGTTCTGGTCTCCAAATCTTTCATGATAAAGCTGCAACGTATTGTCTCTGCTAGTGGTACTAACTTCACTGAGGGGTTCCACATTTCTTACAGCACTTTTAAAAAGACCTCCAAAGCGATCACAGACACCTACCAATTTAGTGACATTATCAGTCTTAAGATAACAAATTTCTGCAGTTGATGTGAATTTACTTTCTGGATGTTTATCCTGTCCTTCAAGAATAGAGAATAGATTCTTGTGGATCTGAGGTACATACCATACATCTGTCAAGGTAATTCTGTTCCATTGTCCTCCAACTGCTGCTTCAATGTTTATTGAACCTTTACCATTGGCTTCAATTATGTTACCATTAGCTGAGGTAACTGAGTGTTTTGTTAGAAAAGGCTGAAGTGACTTGAGACAATTCCTGTCATTTGTAATATGACTAGTTGCACCACTGTCTATATACCAGTCCTCATTTCTACATGCAGAGTTCATCACAGAAAATGTCACAGCAAGAACTAGCATATTTGTGTCTGTGGTAGCTGGTTTTGGAGGTTTGCCATCAGCTGCCCACTTTCTGCACACTTTAATTGTAAGGTTGGGTTTCTTGCAGTAGTTACATATTAATTTCTTTTTTTTCTTTCTCTCCATCGGATTTACTTGCTAAAATGACAGCTTTGATGAGTCTGTAGTGAGGGCTTCTTGTTTACTAAAAGTATCCTCCTTTGTATTCAAAGAATTTTCATATGCACACAACTGATTTGTTAAATTATCAATTGTTCTGTCATCTCTGGACATCAGCATCCAACTAGATTTAGACGACAAATAGTCTCCTGGTAGGCTGTAAACTTTGTCTTCAGATACACCATCTAATATTTTGAGTCATTCTGTCCACACTTTACACGCTGTATTTAGACACATTATTTTATGCAAAGTTTCTTCCGACATATTTGTAGTCAAAACACGTAGAGTGTTGCTGTCTGCTCTGTTAAAAGCTTCTAATGCACTGTTGCAGATCGCCCTTTGTTCAAGAGTAGCACTTTCTGAAAGAATACTAGGTTTCACTAGCCTGTCTTCCACAGTATCAAGTGCCCCAGGAATTCCTCACAGACAAATACTTATTTTGTATTTCCAGGTGTTGATGTTGATAATTTTCGTTGAATCCGTCATTGGTTGCGTGGAGTTAACAACTTCAAAAATGTCTTCATGGAGGTAATTTTAAAAACGTTTTGCTCAGAGTTACGTTATTATTTTCGTACAAGTGTTCTTTTAACACGCACCTGGACCTATAACCTGCTGAGATTTTGTTAGAAAACGAATATCTGCATACTTGGAAATACACATGGTTTATTAGGTACCGGTTCAACACAAAGAACGTACAACAACAACCATACAGGTGTGTATTACCAACCACTGGACATAAAAGACTGACTTTTTTATTAAGGAACACCAAAGATGTAAAATACATTAACAATATTATTGAATTAATATCACAAATGAGCTTACATTCGTCAGCAATTAACAAACATGTCCAACCTCTACCTCATCAGGCAAGAGAAGAAGAAATAGTAGAAGAACAACTGAACGCTGATCTTCTTCACATTACACTTAACATAGATTATATTGTGCATAATTAGTAATCTTTACACTCAAATATTGTAATTAACATTTTACATAATAATAATACACATGCCAAAAATGTATGCCACCTGTGCAGCCAGTATCGCACTCAATATAATATTCCACATCGACGTAAAAGCTGTCGTCCATATTCAATTTTTTAAATATTTTCACTGGGGATGGCTCAACCGGATGAATGTAGTCTTGGTATTTGCACACAGCTCGTTACGCTGCCTCAAGATATATCCACAGTCTTGTCTCACTGCTGTTATAGGATGACCGGAGCGGATGACGTGGTCGGGGTTGTAGGGCGTGGCTGGGTAGAAGAAGGTGGCTGTTTTTAGCAATCTTCCTCTTTATTGTTGGTTCTCCCAATACTTTTCCAGTAGCCCAGCCTCACCGCTCGTGAGACGTGCTGATGCACGCAGCCCAGGGAACGCAACGCCGTGCTCGGTCAGTGGCTGCGCAGTCAGTAGGAGGTTAGCGGCACGAGGCCCGGCCCAGCGCGCCTACTGCAGACGCTACAGCTCGTGACGACGCCGGGAGTCGCCGGTGCAGCAGCGGGCAACGCCCTCCGTCGGCCAGTCCTCGGGGACAGCGTCACTGATGACGACGACGTGACAGCGATCGAACGCTCAATCGGTCGACCCGAATGCCGACGCCCACCTCTGATGCCCTTAAATAGTGCAGGCCGCTGCTGAATCCGCCGGTTACACGGCGGCGTGTTTATTAGATGGTTCTCGATGAGCTGGCTAACGCAATCGCGCCACACGCGGCCCGCGCCTGCGTAATTCTGCTAATACTGCGTTTTAACTGTTGATGGCTGCCGCCCACGTACACACATACCGACGCTCGTTGCAAAACTGTGTCACCTGCATAACACTCCAGCCGGCCTTCATCCGCCGTCTGCCGTGAGGCTGGCGCATCGCGCACAGAAACACACTAAATCACAATTTCGCACCATATTTCCTAAACATAACCCCTTGTCCTCTACAATTCCTCCCTCGTACGAAAAGAATTCGTCCCCGAATTCAACCAAAAAGTCAAAACAACTACAGTTCACTTCACAAACACCACAAAATGCGATTGATTCACTATTTATACTGTGTTCATTCACTTCCATCCTCAGTCTAATATTTGTTCATAAACATTACTCAGTGTTCTGCTGCCGTGCCTCATAACTGATCAGTGATTTTGTCTGGACCCTTAGGTTAAAGGTTGGAAGGGGCGGGATTTGGGCTACCTTTTTCGTGAGCCGATAGCACACTAATCCTACGACAAAGATAAAAATAAATAACTAGTAAGCGTTGCTTATGCTCATTGCGGTACTCATGCACTCGTTGAAAAAGATGTTCCATAGTTATACGTCCATCCTGAGCTGCTAGCATCCGGTCCAAAGAGGCGAGCAAAGTCGAGTCTAATGTGCTATTCAAAAGAGTGAGATTTTCTTTCGTGACGAATTGCACCGGTTGGTCAGGTACATAGATCAATGTGCATGTTATGTTCATGATTGTAGCTCCAGTAATCATGGCTGGTAAGCGGAAAGTTGGCCCTGAAATGTCACAGTGTGTGCCGTTAACTAACAGTCCCTGCCCCTGCAATTGTATTCTTTGCGTACTCCCTTGCTTACCCCACTTACCTGTTTACTGAAAATACCCAATGTGGACCCACTTGCTGAAAGAACTGCATCGTGCCTGCTATAATTTCCTTAGGGCACTCGGCGACTGGTTCTTGAGAGAGGAATAGAGAATACTCACAAGATTTGGGAGTAGTGTGTAACAATTTTGCGAGGCAGATGGTAACTGGACCTCTTCGACAACGCAGCAAACTTGTGCAGTGAGGAACGCATGAGCTTGTCTGTTACGTGCCACTAACAGTATTTCCCGTACAGTTAATTGTACGAATTTCTGCAAAATTTCCCACTTCACTGGATACACATGCAAGGCATAACATTAAAATTTACAATCCTTACATGTTAATGGTATAATGATATGAATTCTCAGCAGGGTACCCGTCTGCGTACTGGTAACAGTGGCCATTTTGTGGTACAGAGATAAGTGTTCATCTGTTAATGTCGTCAGTAGCTCCAGGGATGCGGGCAGTTCCGATTGAACTTTCCGTAATCCTTCCGAAGGTAACAGTACTGGGGTCAGGTGCCCGCGCATTGCGTGCAACAAAGCCTACCGTAGTTCCATGGCTTCTATGCGTGCTTCCGTAATACTATCAGCAAGAAAACGGAGCAGCTTAGCGATTATCAGCTGTGAATCGATGTTAGCCAACTGGTACTTGATAATACCGAAGTCGTGATTGGTTGTGTCGGCTGTGGCCTTAATGTGGGACATCAAGGTCGCGGCCAAAGCTCGCAATTGGCGCGTATTATTAACTACATGTTTCTCCAAACACTCTAATTGGGTTGTGTGAAGATCTAGCATTCCCTGGTTGCTATTCACATTATCCTGTACCTGCTTAGCGTTTCATTAATACTTTTAATATCTTCCGCATCAGCGGTCCCAAAAACAGTTTTTAGGATACGGTCACCTGCGTCTAACCATCCTCTTTTCCTAAGGACGTGCGGGATTAACCCTGCAGTTTGCCGCAACTGAGCTTGTAAGCGTGCAAAAGCTGATCGTAGTAGCTGATGTTCCCCCTGTGTGTCATTAAACCTTGACTGATTAGCCACCATGGAAAGAAATTCATTAAATGTATCCTCTAATTTACAGATTTCGTCTAAAACCGCCCAAATATTATAGTCCACCCTTAAGGTCCATTGATGTCCAGACATAATTACGTCCGCTTGTCGCGAGAACCAAACACCACTTGATATAGGACGTATCTTCAAGGCTTCAGCTAAGTTGTAACAGCAAAACAGAATAACTATGCTGAGAAATAGCGCACACCTTCCGTCTTCCCTCTTCAGCGCAACCCATGACACTGGAACTGCTGGTCTTACCAGACTTATGACCTCAGCAGTTGAGTCCCATAGTGCTCAGAGCTTACCAGAACGTCACGTATCCTGAGAAACAATTAGCTCTTCCTTTTTACACGTGGCCTAAGAGCATAATAGCATGTCTGATCACTTCCACAATTAATTTGGTTCTCTTGTTCATCTACTCCTTTCTTATTCTTTTTCTTAGATTCATCTTTCTCTCCACTAGAAGTTACTGCAGACAAAGAAGGAAGTTCCTCAAAATTCATCTTGAAAGGCCTAATTCGGCTCACATGCACAATGGTAGGGCGAGTTGGAAGCTGTAATTTTACATTCACCGGCGATGTCATCTCGATCACCTTGAAAGGACCTTGATAACGGGATACAAATTTTTCCTTTTTGCCTTTTGGCACATACGGATTAGTCATCATCACCGATTGTCCTACATGATATTTGGGTAAAGCTGCCTTTCTATTGTGAACTTTATCCTGTCTCACTAACGCTTTAGTGATCATTTTCTTCACCTACCGCCAGATTGTTTTCAACTTTGTGGATAAATCCTTAACAGCCGAAATATCGGTTCCTGGTGGGGTCTTGAGCAATTCAAACGGAGATGGCATCTTCCGACCGAACAGTACTTCATAAGGAGACGATCCTGTCCTTTCATGCACTTTTGAGTTATACGCCGCAGTTACAAAGGCCAATAGGGTATCCCAATTGTTGTGTTGCGAACTTACATAATAACTTAACATCTTAGCTATTGTACGATGAACTCTCTCGATCCGACCATTAGCCTGCGTGTGTAGCGCGCTAGTTCTCAATTTCTATACATGCAACAACTTGCATAACTGTTTCATCAAATCGGACATAACGTTTGACCCTTTATCTGTAATTATAGTTTCAGGTGTTCCCGAGTAGCTGTCATAGACACACAGCGCGAAAAATAATCTATTATTGTTAAAACATAGCGATTACCAGTTGGTGTTCGCACAAACGGTCCTAAGACGTCTACGCCAAGTAATTGGAGAGGTCTATCCGCTTCCGGTAGTCATTGCAACACAATTTTCTGATGACTCAATTCCACCCGTTGAGCACAAGAAATGCAATTCTTCACATACTGATCGACATCTTGCCTACGCGTTGACCACCAATAACTCTATGCTACTCTCCTTTATGTTGCTCTTCGACGTGAATGACCAGAAAACATTGAATCATGTGCTTGCCTTAAAATTTCGCTTCACAATTTTTCTGGTACGACTAAGTGTGGACCGTTCCTAGTTTTACGGTACAATATCCTGCCTTCCATGACGAACTGTCGCTGCGAGGTAAATCGTTGACAATCTGTGTCGGCGGTTTATGCCTCCACCCATTCGTTCTCATTTATTCCTGTGCATACCATGGCGCATACTTTACGACTCAGACCATCCGCGTTTCCATGCGATTTACCCAGACGATGAATCACTTCAAAATAGTACTCACTAAGTTGCAAAGCCCACTTAGTTAATCTACTCGTTGGGTCCTTAATGCCTAACAACCACTTAAGTGCTGTATGGTCAGTATTCACCTTGAAACGTCGTCCATACAAATAACACCGGAAATAGGTTATTCCGAAAATTAATGGCAATAACTCCTCCTCGGTTGTTGAGTAATTTCTTTCTGCATTGTTTAGCTGTCTGGAAGCACATGCTATCGGGTGTCCCTGTCCATCTATTTCCTGAGATAATACAATACCCAAAGCAAAATTGCTAGAGTCACAAGATAATATAAACTGTTTACTAAAATCTGGAAAAGCCAAAAACAGACTACATGTTAACAAACTTTTTAACTTTTGAAAAGCCTCTTTACGTTCTGCTAATCAGTGAAATTTTGCTCCCTTCTTCAACAACTGCGTGAGGGGCCTTGCAATTTCCGTAAATTTTGGAATATACCTGCGGTAAAAATTGTCGAGACGTAAATAAGACTGCATCTCTTTTAGTTTTGCAGGTGTTGGAAAATTCATTACCACCTCTACAAGTTTGGGATCCGTGCAGACACCCTCCTGCCCTATAATATGACCTAAATAACGGAATTCTTGCAACAAAAAATGACATTTTTCCATATGAAGAGTTAACCGCACTGCTTTCAGACGATCGAAAACTTCGCGCAAACGGCGCACATGTTCTTGCACGTCCTTTTGAGAAAACAATTATGTCATCCGAATATACCATACACTGATTAGGTTTCAGCCCTCGTAACACGCTATCTAGTAACCATTGTAAGATGCCAGAGCACTTTTGAGTCCGAAAGGCATTCGCCGATACTGAAAATGGCCTGTAGGTGTTGAAAAAGCTGTCTTAAGTCGGTCTTCTGGGGAGACCTCCAATGGTGGTACCCGCTTTGAAGATCCAAGGTCCTGAAGTACCAACACTGACCCATATTATCCAGAGTTTCAGTGATATTAGGCATTGCGTATGCATCTGATACAGTTGTTTGATTCAGGAAACGATAATCACAACAAAAACGATATGCCTTACCCCCTTCAGGTGGTTTTTTACCATTCTTACGAGAGGAGCGGACCAGGGACTACTACTGGCTTCTATTATTCCATCCCTAAGCTGTTGATTAATAAATTCTTGCATGACAGGCTGTAAACTTTATGGAACACGATACGGACGTTTATACTGCGGTGCTTCATTCCCAGTGGGGATGTAATGCTGAACTAACGGTGTGGCAGGCAGTAGACCATGAGAATTAAATAACTCTTTATATTCTGTCAACAGGTTCTCCATGACTTCTCTGTCTTGCCCTTCTAAATGTGCTACTTTACCCCTCAGTGCGGACCAGCTGACAGACTCTCCCGGCATTGTGTAATGTGCTGCGAAATCCTTATCCAGTTCATCTTCCCCTATTATCTCCAGATTCGCTATTACGGTACCCAGTGCTAGCTGCACCTCTTCAAAGCCAAAATTATCAATACTGACAGGCACAACCTTTTTACCTTCTATCTCCCGCACGTAGGACACGCTACGGCGCGTAAAACACTTCATTTTATCCAGCGGGTCATTCTCAGACAAAGGTTCGACACACAACAAATTCACCGGCACGCTAGCTCCAACATTTGCCCAGACTATTTTCCCTGTACCCTTCGGAATAGTATCCCGCAAGTTAACCCTAAGGGACCTTGTGTGCAGTTTAGGTGGCCCACCCGACGTCTGGGCGGTTCCTTGCGATAGTCATGGTTTTTCGGCCGCAGAACCTAGGCGAAATTGTATTCCGTCCAGTTCTACTGTACACCGTTCCAGGTTAACTTTTGCGTGATGCGCAACCAGGAAATCCAATCCGAGTATGACATCATAGCTGCTACCAACAACTGGAAGAACTTTTACCTTCACCTGGAAGTTCCTCATTTCCACTCGAACGTTTAACACCGCTGATCCGAGTGACTTCACCTGTCCCCTCCCATGCCACTTAATGCCCTGCGTGGTGGTTTTAATTCTACTCGCCACGGATACCTGAGACCCGGTATCCAATAAAAATTCGCACGGTCTGCCCCTCACCAAGCTGGTCAGAAAAAAGTCTGCCACTGATTCTGCACCAGCATTAATCCTTACCAGAGGTGTTGCACAGTGGACACACCACCCCCTGCCCCGTTTAACTAAGGGGGGGTGAGGCCCAATTTAGCGGCCATGCTAAGGTTCTCAAAAAAAAAAAATCATAACATCCTCCCAAGCTTTTCCTGAGAAAGGAGTGACCAAAGACGCAGCGTTAGTGTCAAGAATTACTGCATTAACAGCAAATCGTTCTTTGCTCGCTTCTTTAGACAGATCAAGCTCTATCTTTAATTCCGACACTCGCTCAAGTAGCTGCTGAATAGCCACCTTGGCTGACACAGACTGCCCCATCACTATCAGCTATCGAATCAAGACTACAGTAAGCCCAGAGAGAAGAACAGGAAGGGAAGACGGAATATGCTACAGGTTCAGACAAACCACCAAACGAAAAATTGGCACTTACTTGTCATGTTGCAGGGGTTGCTGATCCACTGTTGCCCTTCTCAGGTGTCATATCCTCGTCGATTACCAGCCACAATTTCCTCCAAATCCAGGGAGAAGACCACTACTGTCACCAATTGTAACAGGATGTGTGATGCGCAGGTTACCCGACTGACACCCCTTGTTATAGGATGGCCGGAGTGGGTGACGTGGTCGGGGTGGTAGGGCGTGGGTGGGAAGAAGAATGTGGCTGTTTTTAGCAATCTTCCTTTTCATTGTTGATTCTCCCAATACATCTTCCGGTAGCTCAGCTCCACCGCTCGTGTTGTGTTGGAGACGTGCTGATGCACGCAGCCCAGGGAACGCGACGCCGTGCTGTCAGTGGCTGCGCAGGCGGTAGGAGGTTAGTGCCACGAGGCCCGGCCCAGCGCGCCTCCTGCAGACGTGGCGGCACGTGACGACGCCGGGAGTCGCCGGTGCAGCAGCGGGCAACGCCCTCCGTCGGCCAGTCCTCGGGGACAGCGTCACTGATGACGACGTGACAGCGACTGAACGCTCAATCGGTCGAGCCGAATGCCGACGCCCACCTCTGATGCGCTTTAATAGTGCAGGCCGCTGCTGAATCCGCCGGTTACACGGCGGCGTGTTTATTAGAAGGTTCTCGATGAGTTGGCTAATGCAACCGCGCCACACGCGGCCCGCGCCTGAGTAATTCTGCTAATGCTGCGTTCTGATGGCTGCCGCGCACGTACACACATACCGACGCTCGTTGCAAAACTGTCACCTGCATAACGTGCTGGCCGGCCTTCGTCCGCCGTTTGCCGAGAGGCTGGCACATCACGCACTGAAACACACTAAATCACAATTTCGCACCATATTTCTTAAAAATAACCCCTTGTCCTCTACACTGCATAGAATATTTCATGTTAGATTACATCTCTTAATGAGTTGATTATATATTTTAAATTTTTGAATTCAGTGACGATTTATATACTGTATAATACAGAAAATCATACTTTTGTTGCCCTGAAAGCCGTTAGATAGGCAATCTGTAACCGGGTCGGATTCCCTACCCTATAACAGTTGCCTAGTGATATGGATTCCATGGTGGTACAATGTGTTTCCGTTATGTTCTGAGAATAGAGGTTGATCAATATTTATTATGAGCTTATACAACTACTACAGTGTTCTAGGGTTCTGATGAAAATGGATATGAGTTGATTTCTATTTTCTTTTCATACAGGACAATACTTAAAATGAAAGGTCTATAGGTACATAAGTCTATCGATTATGCTAGATTTAAATGAGAAAGATAATTTACAAAATTACCTACATTTTTACTATAATGGGTCAGAACACAATCAGTTTCAAATATTAATACATGACAAATGTAACAGAAAGTATTTATATTAATTAGGTAGTTTGTATTGTTTTAAATGATGACGACCTATTAACAGATAATCCTTTCCAAGTGTAGCTTGCAGGTAAAGGCTCTTAGGTGGAGCTGCCCAAAATCTATGTTAAAATCTACTTCTAAATAACTGATTAAAGAATTTAAATTTTCAAGATGCATTTAAAATATTTTGCACATGGATTTGAATCATGACATTCTACAATTTTGTAACCATTGACAGAAAGTGATATTTTTCGAACAGATAATAGCTAATCATACAGCTGAGCCTTGAAATGCGAATTAGCTCCGTGTAACTGAGGTTTGAGATCATGGGATCTATTGAGTAGAGCTCTTGTGGACCTTGAAAGTCTCATTCGTTCAGCCTAAAGGTTTCCTACTAACTATCACATGATTGTCATGTTCCACTATTGAAAAGGAAATGGAATCAATAGGGTGGCTGAACCTTCCCTATCAAATCCCTGACTCTCGATATACTTATTATGTTTTTCTCATTTTAAATATAATTAGCATTAAAAATTTGTGAAATACCGTTTTACTACATGAAAATCAGCATGTATGCTACTACGACTACATACATATGCGAACAGATATCCAGAGAGTTACAGTAATAACAAGGAGTAAACAATAAACAGTTGGTATCAATTTACATATCCCAACGTGTTACCTTAAACTGACACTGACACACAATGTGAAGTTCAAATGTACAGGCACTTCTTCACTTATTCCACAAGGCCACAGTTTCTTACACTTTTCATGTCTTGTGGTACGTCGATGTTTTGTAAAAACATCAGCTAACAATTCTTCAGAAGGCAGATGTTAAATATTAATAACATCTGGTTCAACATGCCATGTTATAAAATGATGTTTTGTATCGATATGCTCGGATCTAGAGTTTGTAACTAGATTCTTGGCTAAGTGAATGGTTCCTGTATTATCACAGTATACTTTAAGTGACTTTGTGACACTACTTGCATCTACTTCATACGGGAGCCTCATCATCATCGTCACTACACCTTATCCAGTGATGCACAAGTTCATTTACACAGTGGCGAAAATCGATGCCCCAGTGATGGGGTGCCCCATCTTGTCGGAAGATGAAATCCTGAGGATCAGCAGTCAGTTGTGGAAACAAACACAACTGTAACGTACCAAGGTAAGATGTACCCCTGATGGTCTTCCCATAGGAGAAAACGGCCTATACTGCTGTGACATTGCACAGAAAACATTAACCTTTGGGGAATCTCATTCATGTCCCACAATTTCATAAAGTTTTTCAGTGTCCCACCCTCTCATATAGTGGCGATTAACCTTCCGAGATAAAATGGAAGACTGATTCGTTATGGGATATCAGCTTGGAGGCAAAAGGTTATCCCCAAGTGCTTCGTGCATTGTGATGCAAAACTGAAGATTCTGCCCATAATTTTCCGGTTTTAATTTCTGCACGAGTTGCAGACTACATAGTTTGTAAAGTAACCACCGTCGCAAAACCTTCTTACATTTTGCTGCAGTATTCCAAGTTAGCAGATTATGTGGACCATTGATTTATTATTATTTTTTTAAATAGCATACTAAGCTTTCCTTCACCCTCTCCATTATTGCATCTGGCACACTTCATCGACTGGTACTTTTGTGTTTATGGAGACAACCACTGAGCCTAAATAGATGTAATATACGCAATATTCTGTTTATATGGCTTTTCTTTTCCATAATTTCTTCTCTTTTATCGGTTTGTCATCATTTTCTCAAAGCACTTCACTCATAAAGTCAGCTGGTGGACAAAATGGAAACTCAGAGAATTTGTGTTCTACTCATGCATCAGACATGTTTGTACATGTAATACTTTGGAAAATACAGAACATTTAAAACGAAATAATCATTTATAGTAGCTCAGTACCAGTTCAAGTCTAGGAGTCGTGATGTACAAGATTAAAAAGTAACTTGAGTTGGAACTGTAAATCGAGATAGAATGAAGATAATGTGTTCATGCACCAACGATTTTAATTAGATCAAGTTACTCAAAAAAACATGTCCATTTGATAGATATTTGAAGCATCAGTGTATCTACACCTGGCATTTTCTTAGGACACAGATTGTAATATGAAAAATGATAAATGCAGCTTTTTAATTTTGGAACAATGGAATCCATCATGATGTAAAAATAAATGAAGGGCTGGCTATTGGCGCCACAAGTGACCAAGCAATGAAATTCCAAACACAAATGGAACAAGAAGCGTTTAAGCAGCGAAATATCGAACACATTTTCATATGTCATCATAGCTAAGCATAAGCAGTAACATCTGTTTTCTGGCGTTTGGAAGTAAATCTCTGCTAGCTACTTAAATGAGTCTATTGTAGAACCCACATACTGAACAGAAAAGAAGTCGCCATTTGTAGTGCAACAGTGTATAAACTTCGTTAGTTAATGAGCAGCTTTTAATTGCAACAGCAAAAATGGAAGCAAAAAGAAAGACAGAAAGAATGTTATAGTTACAGGTAAACATTCGTTGTTAAATTCTTTCTTTCTATTATTACATAAGCATAACATTTTGTAAAAAAGCTAATAACTCCAGCTTGCTCACGTAATGCAATGTGAATGCTTGTGTTTATTTAGGATCCCTTTTAACTAATTATTCACCCAAGTAGAAGCAGACAGCTGCAGCTCACAGAGAGAACTTTCGAGCTATAGCAAATCGTTTACTGTGTTCTGATCATTTTGAAGAGAGTTTACATTTTGAAAATTTGTGAACAGACATCATCTAAACGACGGTACTGTATCCACAATATGTAGATTTTGTTAATTTTTGGTATTTGCCCACCACTACAGGATTAGAGGTGACTAAGTGTAAAGACGCTTTGGTTCTTAAGGTAGTTGGAGTTAATGATGGCTGGAACACCCATATAAAGTACTTCTTGAATGATGGTGTTTCTGATTGGGAGAAGATAATTATTGAAACAGCCATTACATTGTTCCATTCTGTAAATATCACTCTATTAGCTGTTACTCGTGATGGCCTCTTAATGTATATGACAATAACCAAAAAGTAAGTGGCAAATATTATTCTCTTTATCATGTTTCAGCTTACAATGTATATATTACTTTAGATCTCATATTTGTAATTAAGTGTGGTACATTCAGGATCTTAGTTAACAGGAGTGGAAAAAACTAACATGGGAGCACTTTGGAAAACTTCATTATATATAGTAAAAGGGGTTTCACCATGTAAATAATTTGAAATTGTTATATCTTGATTTTTGGCAGCAGAAAATGAAAGTTTTAAATGTTCCAGTTAGTAGTGTTTTACAACTTCTATGCTATCACTTAAAATTATAAGAATTTGAGAGGGCTGATGGAATGACAGACTTTTGTCTTTATTTTGACTAAATAACATTTAGCTAAGGGACACAAGTTACCTATATGCATTCCCAACAAAAATGTTTCAGAACCTTTTCTGGAGAAAGTAGTATGTTAATGAACATAATTTCCGTTTGAAGAGGGCAAATGACAATGTTAAATTTAATATAGATGGCACCTCTATAGACTCTGTAACAAATGCAAAATTTCTAGGAATGAATCAAACAGAATATCATCAGCATGTTATGCCGTTGGAATCCTATCATCAGTGTAAACAAGCAGCGTCATTTAGTTATGTACTATTCATATATACACTCAGTTCTTAACTATGGCATTCTTTTTTGGAAAATAACTGAACAAAATACGAACACAGTTTTCAAACTCCAGAAAAGAGCCATAAGAATAATAACCAGAGATAGTAGTTGAGCTCATTGTAAAGATCTGTTCAAAACACTGGGGATTTTAACTGCTCGGTGTGAATACATTTACCAGTCAGATGTACACATCAAAAAAACATTGGTCATTACTGCACAAATAGCTCTGTCCATGACCATGCGACAAGAGCTAGACTCAACTTATATTTACCAAGAAAAAATAAACATAAAACTCAAAACAGCATTTTCTGCCAAGGAATAAAACTTCACAATAAATTACCAAAATAGGGCAATGAAACTCCAAAAATACACTTATTTAAAAAGGCAGCTAAAAAGTACCTGTACTTAGATAAAACAAATTAGGGGTTTGGTAAAAAAATGTTGTACAAATAAATAAACAGCATAGTGAACGCATTATTGTGGCCAAGATAGACACAAAGCCCATGCCTACTACAGTAGTACAAGTTTATATGCCAACTAGCTCTGCAGATGATGAAGAAATAGATGAAATGTATGACGGGATAAAAGAAATTATTCAGGTAGTGAAGGGAGACGAAAATTTAATAGTCATGGGTGACTGGAATTCGTCAGTAGGAAAAGGGAGAGAAGGAAACATAGTAGGTGAATATGGATTGGGGGAAAGGAATGAAAGAGGAAGCCACCTTGTAGAATTTTGCACAGAGCATAACTTAATCATAGCTAACACTTGGTTCAATAATCATAAAAGAAGGTTGTATACCTGGAAGAATCCTGGGGATACTAAAAGGTATCAGATAGATTATATAACGGTAAGACAGAGATTTAGGAACCAGGTTTTAAATTGTAAGACATTTCCTGGGGCAGATGTGGATTCTGACCACAATCTATTGGTTATGAACTGCAGATTGAAACTGAAGAAACTGCAAAAAGGTGGGAATTTAAGGAGATGGGACCTGTATAAACTGAAAGAACCAGAGGTTGTAGAGAGTTTCAGGGAGAGCATAAGGGAACAATTGACAGGAATGGGGGAAAGAAATACAGTAGAAGAAGAATGGGTGGCTCTGAGGGATGAAGTAGTGAAGGCAGCAGACGATCAAGTAGGTAAAAAGACGAGGGCTAATAGAAATCCTTGGGTAACAGAAGAAATATTGAATTTAATTGATGAAAGGAGAAAATATAAAAATGCAGTAAATGAAGCAGGCAAAAAGGAATACAAACGTCTCAAAAATGAGATCGACAGGAAGTGCAAAATGGCTAAGCAGGGATGGCTAGAGGACAAATGTAAGGATGTAGAGGCTTGTCTCACTAGGGGTAAGATAGATACTGCCTACAGGAAAATTAACGAAACCTTTGGAGAGAAGAGAACCACTTGCATGAATATCAAGAGCTTTGATGGAAACCCAGTCCTAAGCAAAGAAGGGAAAGCAGAAAGGTGGAAGGAGTATATAGAGGGTTTATACAAGGGCGATGTACTTGAGGACAATATTATGGAAATTGAAGAGGACGTAGATGAAGACGAAATGGGAGATAAGATACTGCGTGAAGAGTTTGACAGAGCACTGAAAGACCTGAGTCGAAACAAGGCCCCGGGAGTAGACAACATTCCATTAGAACTACTGATGGCCTCGGGAGAGCCAGTCATGACAAAACTCTACCATCTGGTGAGCATGATGTATGAGACAGGCGAAATACCCTCAGACTTCAAGAAGAATATAATAATTCCAATCCCAAAGAAAGCAGGTGTTGACAGATGTGAAAATTACCGAACTATCAGTTTAATAAGTCACAGCTGCAAAATACTAACGCGAATTCTTTACAGACGAATGGAAAAACTGGTAGAAGCGGACCTCGGGGAAGATCAGTTTGGATTCCGTAGAAATGTTGGAACACGTGAGTCAATACTGACCTTACGACTTATCTTAGAAGAAAGATTAAGAAAAGGCAAACCTACGTTTCTAGCATTTGTAGACTTAGAGAAAGCTTTTGACAATGTTAACTGGAATACTCTCTTTCAAATTCTGAAGGTGGCAGGGTTAAAATACAGAGAGCGAAAGGTTATTTACAATTTGTACAGAAACCAGATGGCAGTTATAAGAGTCGAGGGGCATGAAAGGGAAGCAGTGGTTGGGAAAGGAGTGAGACAGGGTTGTAGCCTATCCCCGATGTTATTCAATCTGTATATTGAGCAAGCAGTGAAGTAAACAAAAGAAAAATTCGGAGTAGATATTAAAATCCATGGAGAAGAAATAAAAACTTAGTAATTCTGTCAGAGACAGCAAAGGACTTGGAAGAGCAGTTGAACGGAATGGCCAGTGTCATGAAAGGAGGGTATAAGATGAACATCAACAAAAGCAAAACGAGGATAATGGAATGTAGTCGAATTAAGTCGGGTGATGCTCAGGAAATTAGATTAGGAAATGAGACACTTAAAGTAGTAAGGGAGTTTTGCTATTTGGGGAGCAAAATAACTGATGATGGTTGAAGTAGAGAGGATATAAAATGTAGACTGGCAATGGCAAGGAAAGCGTTTCTGAAGAAGAGAAATTTGTTACATCGAGTATTGATTTAAGTGTCAGGAAGTCGTTTCTGAAAGTATTTGTATGGAGCGTAGCCATGTATGGAAGTGAAACATGGACGATAACTAGTTTGGACAAGAAGAGAATAGAAGCTTTCGAAATGTGGTGCTACAGAAGAATGCTGAAGATAAGGTGGGTAGATCATGTAACTAATGAGGAGGTATTGAATAGGATTGGGGAGAAGAGAAGTTTGTGGCACAACTTGACTAGAAGAAGGGATCGGTTGGTAGGACATGTTTTAAGGCATCAAGGGATCACAAATTTAGCATTGGAGGGCAGTGTGGAGGGTAAAAATCGTAGAGGGAGACCAAGAGATGAATACACTAAGCAAATTCAGAAGGATGTAGGTTGCAGTAGTTACTGGGAGATGAAGAAACTCGCACTGGATAGAGTAGCATGGAGAGCTGCATCAAACCAGTCTCAGGACTGAAGACCACAACAACAACAACAAATAAATAATAATAATGATCATAAAACATACAACATTCCACGTAACACCTTCACACTATGTCTTTTTTTTCTTTTTTCCTTTCCTAGAAAACTTCCCCACAAGCTACACGTAGCAAAATACTATACCTTCTTCCTTTTTCTGAGCTCAGCATCTCACTCATTATAGAGGGATGCAGACTCAGTTTTCCAGGATAGCAAATGGGAAGTTGTGGTACAGGAAATGGCCCAGAGATAACCAGTGTGTGTGTTTGTGTGTGTGTTTGTGTGTGTAGTGAGTGAAGTGTTGTGAAACAAGAATGTATAGTGTGTGCAGTGACTGATGGTGAGATATGAGTGAACAGTGTGGAATTAGATTATTTAACAAGTTATTTGAAAAAAAGTGTTGTATACCAGCAGTAAATCTAATGATTGTCTCTAACTAGAAGTCTGTAAATGTATGTGAATATGAATTAGCTTATTTTAAATTGGTCTAAACTTGTAAATACTTTGACATGTCCTATATCTTTGTAAAAAGAGATCTACAGATCAATAAAGCTACTACTACTATTACTACTGACATCCTTCAAAGATTCACATGGGAAGATGTTGTGCAAAGAAATAGAGAAATAAAGAAGTAATTGGGATTTTAGTACTTTGTGGAACTGTTAAAAGTTTGTGCAATGATGTAATCAAAACAAAAAAGGTGAACTGTTTACTGACATACAAATTGAACCGGGATGATGTGGATTTTTTTCTTTAGTTAAGTCTAGATTAGGATGGACTAAGAAGTCAAGTTATCTGCCTACTGAAATATTCTTCTTTCAGATGAGGTTAAATGTAAAACAAGTGCAAATTGTCAGGTCCAATGTAGTGCATGACCCCTACCTTAGACTGGGAAAAATAAATGAGGAGCATTGTTTCAAAATGTATTAAATGCAGCTGAGGGCAAAATACATTTTGATGAGTTTTCACGCCAATTGTGGTATGATTTTTACCGCTGTTGTGTCAACTGTGGCCATTTTGTATTCTTTCCCATAATAATTTAGTGCTGAAAAACATGTATCGGTTCAAGTCGTATTATGTACGCCACAGCCTGCTTTAGGAGCCCAGTGTTGATTGGCTGTTGTTTGCATGAAAATGCACTTTCGATCACCACAGATTGCTGTATACCTGTGGGAGAGCTACTGAAAGGAGGTAGAATGAGAATTAGAGCTGTGAACACTAAAAGATGTGAAAATGTACTCAGTAAGTAATAACACTTGGTGTTGTTTACGAATAACAATTTTCAGGGAAACTGTAATGTCAGTCCATTGATGTGTTATTTGTGCGGGAAATACTCCAAAAATACAAGTTTTTATGCTTTAATCAGTAGTGAGGAGAGAGAGTTCGTTTTAGGGACTTCAACTGACATTCACATTTAAGAAAGCAGATTTAAGTGTGGGATGAGAGCAGTATTCTACCTGGCGAAATCAGAAAAAAAAGTTTACATCATACCAAATAAAGTGAACACGATCACATACTCACTCTATAATAAAAGACGATATGACCATACTGATGAAAGAAATTTGGAAGCTGCAACTGATCATGATTATCTCATATTGAACCTAACTGAATATGCTAGCAACTTTTATAATTCAGGACTTTTTAAACATATGACAGAATTATTGCCATTTGCAGAGGCTGTGATCACAAAAAGACATGAAAAGGTACTCAGTAAGTAATAATACCTGCTGTAGTTTACAAATAATAATTTTCAGTGAAATTGTAATGTCGGTCTATTGATGTGTTATTTGTGTGGGAAATACTGCATAAACACATCTTTTTACAATTTGATCAGCCTTTGCTATCGGTAGTTACGACGTGAGGGGAGATAGTTCGTTTTAGGGACTTCAACTGACTTTCATATTTAAGAAAGCAGATTTAAGTGTGGGATGAGAGTAGTACGCTGCCTGGTGAAATCAGAAAACAAGGTTTACAACATACCAAATGAAGTGAAACATGATCACATACTCAGTTATGTAAAAATAAAAAAAGCAAAATGAATGATTTCAAATCACATTATGTGAAAACATGACTGGATCGAAACATACTTTTTTCGCTGCACTGGTTTAAAACATATTAAATGCAATTTAAAAATCGAAATGGAGCTTTTATACACTGGGAAATGATTTAATTCAAGACTAATTCTGGAAAATTATCTTAATACCTAGGTTCTGCCGTCGAGAATTTCGACATATTTCATTTGGTTGGGCAGTGAAAAGTTTTTTTTCGAGTCCTGTAGAATTATAATCTGTGCACTTAATACGATTTAAAACAATGCTTCTCAAATCTGTTTGCTATGGTCCGGTAGCACTCTATAGTAAAAGAAGAAATGACCATACTGATGACAGAAATTTGGAAGCTCTGTCTGATTATGTTTGTCTCATATTGTATCAGAACATAATCTAGCAACTTGCATATTGCAGGATGTGTTTAAACATATGACAAACAAGTTATATTGCAATTGTTGCACACACAGTTTATTTAGTGTAGAATGTGTGCAGTTTGGTGTAGAGTCTATTCAGCGCTCTGCCTCATTAACAAGAAAAGATAATGGTGGCTTGAACATGCCATATAAAAGAATTATTAGCATTTGCAGAGACAGGGAAACTAACATGGTGATGGTTTTAGTCGTCCAGTTCTCTACTTCCAAAAGGCCATGTGCTCAATGAAATTATGTCAACTGTAGTGCCTATAATGATACCAACGCGATTTATTTCTTGAACTTGCGAACCCCCCCCTCCCCCCCTCTGCGCCCCTACTTTATTAAGGAGCTTGACTAAGGATGCTAGCTAGTTGACTATCTATATCTCAGCCTAAGGAACCAGGCTAATTAAACTGTGCACAATGTAATTAAGAAACGATAATTATCAGCTCAGCAGTAGATTTATGTGTGGGAACAATTACAAATTTTCATTGATTAGATGATGGGATCACTTACTATGGAGTAGAATTCACAGGTAAAATGAATCCCTGAGTTTGTTAACAAAATCTGAGTTCTTTTAAACACTGTCACTAATTCAATAAAAGCTTACTCCAGACATAACAAACAACAATAATAAAGTGAAGAAAAATAAAACTGAAACGACCTATGGTTTTCAAAGTTCAAAAGAGAAACACATGATGGAAAGTTCATCTCCCTAACATGTACTGGCAAGGAAAAAGTCGCAAAATCAAAAAATTATTAATTTAGGATAATGAAATTTTGGGAATACATTTATCTAGGTAACATGTTTAAGGAATTGTCATTGCAAGATCAGAGGTTAATGTAAATGTGAGGTAAGACTTTGCAAACATGAAATGCTGATATTAATAACTGATATAACCGCCAGAATGTTGAATGAAAGCATGAAAACATGCATCCATTGAGTTGTACAGGTGCTGGATGTCAGTCAGTGGGATGGAGTGTCACGCCTTTTGTACTTGGTCGGTCAGTACAGGCTTGGTTAATGCTGTTTGTGGAAGACACTGGAGTTTTCGTCTGATTATGTCCCATATGGACTCGATGGGAGGCAGATATGGTGTTGCAGCAGGCCAAGGCAAACTGTTGACTCACTGAGGAGAATGGGCGAGTGTTATGCTGTTGGAAAATACCCCTTGGAATGCTGTTCATGAGTGGTAGCACAACATGTCAAATCACCAGACTGACTTACAAATTTGTAGTCATGTTGTGTGGGATAGCTACGAGAGTGCTTCTGTTGTCACACAAAATCACACCCCAGACCAGAACTCCAGGTGAAGGTTCTGTGTGTCTGGTACACAGACAACTACAAGTTGGTTGCAGTCCCTCAACTGGCTCTATGCTGACCAACACATGGCCATCACTGCCACTGAGACAGAAGTGGCTTTCATTGAAAAACACAACAGACCTCCACTGTGCCATCCAATGAGCTCTTGCTTGACACCCCTGGGGTGAGTGGAATGCACACTCCAAGGCTCCTGGCTAGGAGCTGTTCTTGATGTAACCTATTTGCAATAGTTCGTTGTGTCACTGTGGTGCCAACTGCTGCTGAAATTTCTGCTGCAGATGCAGTACGCTGCGCCAGAGCCATATGTCGAACATGATGGTCTTCCCTCTTGGTAGTGCTACATCACTGTCTGGAGCCCACTCTTCTTGTTACTGTACATTTTTGTAACGGCCGCTGCCAACAATAATGCTTAATGGCTGCATTCCTGCCAAATCTATCTGCAGTACTGAAGAACAAAACATGCATTTTTCATGGCCCTATTACACGATCTAATTCAAAATAAGTGAGGCGTTGATAATGGCGTCTTTGTCGCCATAAAGGCATTCTTGATTAACAGCAACTCACCGTGTACAATCTCCAAAGTAACTAACGCTCACAACCGTTGGAGCGTGGATTTAAAGCAAAACTGATTTGCATCTTCGTAGTGGAGCTACTAGCGCCACTCTAATGCGATTGGCATGAAAGATAAATAGACATCAGTTTTCAGACATAGGAGCAAGTCTACCAACTTTCCTTTATGTCTCTCAACTTATTCTTGGTGTTGCAAACCTTTTCTCCGACAGTGTGTTAAAAATTAACCGTCCAAAATCCATGTCTCGACGTCAGTGATTGCTTATCATGTTCAGAATAAAAGAGAAGTTATTGTGCACAGTGCCTGCCCCAGTGATCAAGTTGAACACAACCGTGAAATTATGGAGGACGAGGTTCGAACCAGAAGTCTTCTGGGTGAAATTCCTGTCTGAAGCATTCAGACGAAGTGTGTCCCAGCTGCATATACAGCCCGCAATATCTCTGCTGAGAGCAGAACCCGAAGTGACCGAAAGAGTGCAGAGAGCGTCTATATTCCAAAAGTCTACCGCTTCTCAAGTAGCATTTGCCACTCTCAGAAGTTGGCTTTAGCAAACTGCTAATGAAAAAATTAAGCTGACCCCACGGTACTCCTATGAGCATACGAAAAATGTGGCTATCCCGATCAACTATAGTGATACTCCACATCCAGAAACTTGCGTCTAAAAACTTTACGTCATGATTCACTAGCCAATCTGGATGTCTTATTTTTGGTGCTTTTAGCGCTGTTTTCTAGCTTCGGAACACAAAAAGAAGTAAAATTGTTAAACTAGACGACCAAGTAGTTGCCGAATCGTGTGATCAGTATTTTCAGGGACAGTCCATGTCTTTTAGAAAGCTTTGGAGATCTGTACCTCCCCTAGGAAGTTCCTCTTACGAACGGCTCAGAAAACTGCCCATTCTGTTTACGAGGTCTCCTTCCACCAGAGAAACGTTTTGCGGATATCAATAGCAGTAAACTTTTAGCAGAGAATGCCTGAGCGATGACTCTCCAGGAAGCTGGTGGCACATTACTGACAGCTGGTGGCCTAGTGGCCATCCTTCACACCCGAGGTCTGGCGCTTTCCTTACCTACTAAGCCAAGGGTTAGGACAGTTCTGTTGGAATCTTGTGTCTGTTCTGAGCCTGACACAGCTCACTGAAATCTTCTTAAACCATATTCAGTACATATGCAAGGTAAATATACAAGTGCAAAGATGAGAGAAATGGAGAAACTACCTACACAGTCCACCCCCTTAGCTGAGTAGTCAGAACATCTGACTGCTATGAATCAGGCCCACGTTAGATTCCTGACCAGGTCAGAGATTTTCTCCACTTGGAGACTGGGTGTTGCGTTTTCCTCATTGTCATTTCATCATCATCGACAGGCAAGTCACCCAATGTGGTGTCAACTGAAAAGACTTTCAACACAGTGGGTAAACTTCTGCAGGTGGGGAGTCACAGCCATCAACGCCATATTATCATTTCATTTCATCTGTGCAGTCACTGTTGTTGTCCTGCAAATGGAAATAAACATGTTTCCGTAGACATTCCAATTTAGAATGGAATTAACTTCTATGTAACAAATCTGCATATAAAACTGTCTCTAATTTGCACATTAAAATGTAGTTAATCTGCATAATACATATTGTAGAAATGAATGAGACGAAAAATACTGCTTCAGCAGTTTTCATACTGAAAGATCATCTAAATGAAAATATGTTCACTGAAAATCATGTTTATATTATTGTAAAAGCCACAATAAAAATATATGTTAAAATTCATACAATGCAACTTTGCTGAGGAATATAATTAGGCAGTGCATGCTACTGTACAGAGAAACGTAATCAGGCACACACTGACCAAACCTATTTTATTTCATAATCAGTGATGTATGTAGCATTTAAAATGAGTTAATTTATTAAAAATAAAACTGTTTAAACTTGGAAAACATTAGTTCTTATAAAATTACAAGTCATGCATTATACTTTTTGTGTGTTAGTAGTAGTAATGAACAAAATTGGAAATAATGTTTACTTTCTTATAAACCTGCATAAAATCAAAATAATTATATAATCTTAATTGTGTTGATCTGTAGCATAGCCTGTCTTATATGTTAGTTTGGAAAGTAACAAATGTGAATGCTAAGTAAAGGTCCTGATAACTGGTTGATCAGTAGTATAACACATCTACATTCAGTCCATGTCTCTTGGCAGTTTGTACTATAAATAACTAAAAGCTAAGTACATTCACATGAGCTGTACAAGATTACAGAAAAATTTTTGATGAGTATTTTGCTGCATATATTGTACATAAGCTACAGAAATGCAAGGGGCAGTACGTAGATCTTACTCTGATTAATATGAAGAGTAAGTAGAATTCAGTTAATAATTAACTATGTAATGTACAGTTATATTAAAAAGAAAATACGAAAGTATGATGCAGAGGTAGAGTAAAGAATCATAGTATTTAGGCATTTAATAGATTTTGTCTATCTGTTGGTGTTTGCACAAAGCTTATGAACTCTAATACTGCAAACAGTCCTGACATTTTCTTCAAAAACTTCTCCAGTCCTTCATATTGGATTTACAGATTTTTACTTTTGTGTAGATATGAACAAAAGTATGTTAATTCAGCTGTATATGGTCTGTTTATTATAAATTTCTGAGTTTCATTGATATATAGGGTGTTACAAAAATGTACGGCCAAACTTTCAGGAAACATTCCTCACACACAAAGAAAGAAAATATGTTATGTGGGCATTTGTCCGGAAACGCTTACTTTCCATGTAAGAGCTCATTTTATTACTTCTCTTCAAATCACATTAATCATGGAATGGAAACACACAGCAACAGAACGTACCAGCGTGACTTCAAACACTTTGTTACAGGAAATGTTCAAAATGTCCTCCGTTAGCGAGGATACATGCATCCACCCTCAGTCGCATGGAATCCCTGATGCGCTGATGCAGCCCTGGAGAATGGCGTATTGTATCACAGCCGTCCACAATACGAGCACGAAGAGTCTCTACATTTGGTACCGGGTTTGTGTAGACAAGAGTTTTCAAATGCCCGCATAAATGAAAGTCAAGAGGGTTGAGGTCAGGAGAGCGTGGAGGCCATGGAATTGGTCCGCCTTTACCAATCCATCAGTCACCGAATCTGTTGTTGAGAAGCATACGAACACTTTGATGGAAATGTGCAGGAGGTCCATCGTGCATGAACCACATGTTGTGTCGTACTTGTAAAGGTACATGTTCTAGCAGCACAGGTAGAGTATCCCGTATGAAATCATGATAACATGCTCCATTGAGCGTAGGTGGAAGAACGAAACTAAAATGAGCTCTAACATGGAAATTAAAGAGTTTCCGGATACATGTCCACATAACATCTTTTCTTTATTTGTGTGTGAGGAATGTTCCTGAAAGTTTGGCCATACCTTTTTGTAACACCCTATATATATATATATATATATATATATATATATATATATATATATATATATATATATATATATATATATATATGTCTGCTTGTGTCTGGATATGTGTGGATGGATATGTGTGTGTGCGAGTGTATACCCCTTTTTCCCCCTAAGGTAAGTCTTTCCGCTCCCGGGATTGGAATGACTCCTTATCCTCTCCCTTAAAACCCACATCCTTTCGTCTTTCCCTCTCCTTCCCTCTTTCCTGATGAGGCAACAGTTTGTTGCGAAAGCTTGAATTTTGTATGTATATATATATATATATATATATATATATATATATATATATTTGGGGAGGATATTCTGCAAGTTTGGCCATACCTTTTTGTAACACCCTGTATATATATATATATATATATATATATATATATATATATATATATATATATATATATAGGAATGCATGTCATGCAAATCTGTCATTGTTAAAGTTACTTTGCATCATATTCACAAATATACACAACTTGA
Organism: Schistocerca nitens; assembly: GCF_023898315.1. NCBI lineage: Eukaryota > Metazoa > Arthropoda > Insecta > Orthoptera > Acrididae > Schistocerca > Schistocerca nitens. The sequence goes on along the minus strand of NC_064622.1, from coordinate 134,188,931 downwards.
TGTAGGTGGAAAAGCTTATTAACACATATAAACAGATTCAGAACGTTACAAAAATTTTTCAGTGAGGCAGGTTTCTTTAAAATATGTCACAACTTCAATTTATAATCCAAATTTCATGTAATTCAGGCTCACTGAAATAGACATCATTTCTAAGTTGCTTAACTGAGCTCTAAAACTTTTTCCGAACTGTAATTTAAATTACCAACAGTTGCAGGTCACTTCCAAGCTTTTTTTAACCTCTGCGTGGAAGAAATCACCACTTCTTCTTTGCTACATTTCAGTATTTTCTTCTGGCAGTAGTTCATTTTCATATGTGAAGATTACAAACTCTACAGATACTTTCTTCAGAAGTACTAAACTGCCAGAAGTCCCACCTTCATACAACTTTTGACAAGGATGATACTCTAAACAATTGCTGACTTTGATTTTCTAATTCATATTCTGAACTGTGCTTTTATTGTGTAACATTTTTTTCCCTCAATTCACCCTCTTTCTTAGCAAAATTGTTGTTGTAACTTAGTGCTTCAGTAGTTTCTGTGGCATTGCTCTATGGACAACACAAGATGGTTGGTTTACCCAGCTTCAAATATCAAATAAAGGTTCCCATTTACATCATTATTGTTTGTTTATATACGCTGAAACACCTTCCTGTTGCCCTATTTAACATGTGTTCATCGTTATATGCAGACAGATATTTACCCAGCGTTTCAAAAACCAGTGTGCAGTATGACGACTTCCAGGGTTCCTGTAATGACTCCTCAGTATATTTGTATTGCACAACTAAAAATGTTTGCAGAACTAACATCACACAGATAAAAACACATCCAGCTAGTGGTATTGTATTACTGGTAATAAGTTTGGGAAAATAACTGATGGGGTAACTTGGCTTCACATACTACAAGCACAAATTAATCCTAACGTAACATAAATGTTGACTTGCACCTATACATATATATTACAGTAAGACATTTTTTTTGCTAGGTGTCCTAAAAGTATCGCAAATTAAATATTTACTTTCATGAACCGTAACTAATACAAAAGTAAAGACACACGTCTATTAGCTAGTAAACTAACTCATGAAGAAGCAACTTCTGCAAGTTGTTTGTTGTGGTAACACCCTGAACAAGTCGACTTCTGCAAATCTCATGTATGGTTATTATGCATATATGCATAGACTATTGTGAAGTGGAGTCTTATTTTGGGGTAACTCAAGTCTGGCAGCTGTGATCAGCTGACGGAACGCAAGTACAGCTGATTAATGAAAGTATAGTGAGTAGATCTCAGGCCACAATTTGTCACATACCTGTCATCATAGGTAGGAAAAATAGGTCTTTTTTAGGATAAATCCAGACAACAGGTTCCCCTGCCTAAAGAGTATCTCCAGCACTTTAAAAAATACTGAAACAACCACTCACAAGACAGATTTTTAACACCTCAAATATCACCTATACCATAAGTCACAAAGAAAAACAAACCATTGGAAAGAGTAACATGGGGCATTTCACAGACTTAACAATCCTCCATCAAAACACGCAATCAATAAAAAATAAAATACAACTATTAGAAGTTGAGCTCTACTCTTTGAACTGCACAGTAGTTTGTATTACTGAGCACTGGTGTAAAGACACAGAAATCCAACATATAGTACTATCATTGTATGAAAAGACAAACTCTTACTGCAGAACTACTTTAAGGGGTGGAGGATCATGCATTTATATCAGAAAAGGAATACAGTTCAAATCAAGACATGACCTCAGTGCCATAAGTGAAGACAAACACTTTGAAATATCAGCTATTGAATTAACAGGGTGTGATATCACCAAGAAATTAACCATTTTGTGAGTGTATAGATCTCCAACTGGTAGCGTGGACACTTTTTTCAATAAGTTAACAGACGTTCTAGATAAAGTCTCAAGTACAAAGGTCAACATAATTCTGTGTAGGGACATTAACATCATCACTAACATCATATATGAATCCATCAACTCCTTTATAAACATGCTTCAAAGTTTTTGCATGTCCCGATTGGTCAATAGTGCAACAAGGGTTACCACAACGACTTTTTCAGTAATTGACTATGTGGCCACAAATATGGACAGGGAAAAATGTGATGTAGCTGTAAAAGATCTCAGACTATCAGACGATCTCTGTCAAATAACAACAGTAAAGTCAGGCATCGAATGATTCCCTAAACTACAAGCCTACAAACGACATCTGTCAGAAATCAAAATAAAAGATTTTTCAAAGGAACTCGAAAAACAAATCTGAAATGAAGTGTATAAGGAAAACAATGTGAACATGAAATTCTCTAAATTCTCCACACTGTTTAAATTGAACTTTGAAAAGACATTTCCAAAAGTATGCATGTCTGAATCAGCATCCCCCAAAACCCGATGGATAACAGCAGATATTAAGAAGTCCTCACAAACACTTAAACACCTCAGTTCCATGAAAAAGATTCACAATGATCCAGCATTCTTAAATTTCTATCACAGATACAAGAAGATCTATAGGAAGGTGCTGATTGCTGCAAAAAAGTCATTTAATGACAAAATAATAGAAAATGCAGAGAATAAAAGCAAAGCAGTCTGGGATGTTATAAAAAAGGAAACAGGAAGAGGCAAACAAGTGCAGAATAACATACTGCTAAGGGAGGGGGATAAAGTAATCAATGATCCACAGCACTTAGCAAACTATGTAAACGAGCATTTTTCAAGTATTGCAGAGAAGTTACAGCAAAAATTCCCCCAGACAAATATAACACCTGTAAATAATGTTGTACTAAATACAATGTTGTTACTTCCAACCACAGAGAATGAGGTCAGTAAAACAATTCAAAAACTAAAAAATAAAAAGTTAGTAAGCTTAGATGAAGTACCAATGTGTGTACTGAAATAATGCATAGGGATTATACAAGGCCCTTTAACAAATATAATAAATGAATCCTTCACATCACGGAAATTTCCAGAGCAGTTAAAACAGGCAACAGTTGTACCTTCGATTATGAAAGGTAATGCAGAGGACATAGAAAATTACTGGCCCATTTCCCTGCTGTCAGCATTCTCAAAAATAATAGAAGCAATTACGAAAGACAGATTAATGAATTACCTGAATAAATACAATCACAGTTTGGTTTTCAAAGAGGCAAAACTACGGAGTCAGCCATACTAGAATTAACAAAAGTTGTACATGATGCTCTTGATAAAGATCAGTGTGTCACAGGCGTATTTTTGGATCTTTCTAAGGCGTTTGATACAGTAGATTACAAGATTTTATTAAATAAATTAGAAGCATAAGGAATAAGAGGGGTAGCTAATGACTAGTTTCGATCGTACCTAGCAGATAGGGTACAAAGAGTAGAGATAACACATACGTCAAATAGATCCAAACAATTAGTAAAACACTTATCAGAAGCAAAATACATTAATATAGGTGTTCCGCAAGGTAGAATATTAGGACCAATACTGTTCCTGATATACACTCCTGGAAATTGAAATAAGAACACCGTGAATTCATTGTCCCAGGAGGGGGAAACTTTATTGACACATTCCTGGGGTCAGATACATCACATGATCACACTGACAGAACCACAGGCACATAGACACAGGCAACAGAGCATGCACAATGTCGGCACTAGTACAGTGTATATCCACCTTTCGCAGCATTGCAGGCTGCTATTCTCCCATGGAGACGATCGTAGAGATGCTGGATGTAGTCCTGTGGAACGGCTTGCCATGCCATTTCCACCTGGCGCCTCAGTTGGACCAGCGTTCGTGCTGGACGTGCAGACCGCGTGAGACGACGCTTCATCCAGTCCCAAATATGCTCAATGGGGGACAGATCCGGAGATCTTGCTGGCCAGGGTAGTTGACTTACACCTTCTAGAGCACGTTGGGTGGCACGGGATACATGCGGACGTGCATTGTCCTGTTGGAACAGCAAGTTCCCTTGCCGGTCTAGGAATGGTAGAACGATGGGTTCGATGACGGTTTGGATGTACCGTGCACTATTCAGTGTCCCCTCGACGATCACCAGTGGTGTACGGCCAGTGTAGGAGATCGCTCCCCACACCATGATGCCAGGTGTTGGCCCTGTGTGCCTCGGTTGTATGCAGTCCTGATTGTGGCGCTCACCTGCACGGCGCCAAACACGCATACGACCATCATTGGCACCAAGGCAGAAGCGACTCTCATCGCTGAAGACGACACGTCTCCATTCGTCCCTCCATTCACGCCTGTCGCGACACCACTGGAGGCGGGCTGCACAATGTTGGGGCGTGAGCGGATGACGGCCTAACGGTGTGCGGGACCGTAGCCCAGCTTCATGGAGACGGTTGCGAATGGTCCTCGCCGATACCCCAGGAGCAACAGTGTCCCTAATTTGCTGGGAAGTGGCGGTGCGGTCCCCTACGGCACTGCGTAGGATCCTACGGTCTTGGCGTGCATCCGTGCGTCGCTGCGGTCCGGTCCCAGGTCGACGGGCACGTGCACCTTCCGCCGACCACTGGCGACAACATTGATGTACTGTGGAGACCTCACGCCCTACGTGTTGAGCAATTCGGCGGTACGTCCACCCGGCCTCCCGCATGCCCACTATACGCCCTCGCTCAAAGTCCGTCAACTGCACATACGGTTCACGTCCACGCTGTCGCGGCATGCTACCAGTGTTAAAGACTGCGATGGAGCTCCATATGCCACGGCAAACTGGCTGACACTGACGGCGGCGGTGCACAAATGCTGCGCAGCTAGCGCCATTCGACGGCCAACACCGCGGTTCCTGGTGTGTCCGCTGTGCCGTGTGTGTGATCATTGCTTGGACAGCCCTCTCGCAGTGTCCGGAGCAAGTATGGTGGGTCTGACACACCGGTGTCAATGTGTTCTTTTTTCCATTTCCAGGAGTGTACATCAATGACTTTCTCAGTAGTGTTACTCATGGTGAAAAAATCCTCTACGCTGATGACAGCAATATTATAGTCACTGAGAAAACAAGAGAACTCCTTGCTGAGAAAGCAAATGAAACTCTCAAGGACGTTTATGATTGGTCAATAAGTAATAAAGTGACATTGAACATAAAGAAAACTAATGCCATGAATTTCAGTTTGAAGAGGAAAAATGACAATGTTAAATTAAATGTAGATGGCACCACTATTAGGCTGTGTAACAAATGCAAAATTTCTAGGAATGAATATTGATTCTCAGTTGAAGTGGTGTGAACACACAAAGGTACTTGCAAACAGAATGCCATCAGCATGTTATGCCTTAGAATCCTATCATCAGTGTGTAACATACAGTGTCTTTCAGTTTCATATTATTCATATGTACACTCAGTTCTTAGCTATGGCATTCTTTTTTGGGGAACAAATGCACAAAATATGAACACAATTTTCAAACTCCAGAAAAGGGACATAAGGATAATAACCAAAAATACCAGTCGAGCTCATTGTAAAGATCTGTTCAGAACACTGGGGATTTTAACTGCTCCATGTGAATACATTTACCAAGCAGTTGTACACATCAAAAATAACATTGGTAATTACTACACAAACAGCTCTGTTACTCTAAACTTACATTTACCAAGAAAAAATAAACATAAAACCCAAAACAGCATTTTCTACCAAGGAATAAAACTGCACAATAAATTACCAAAAGAGATTAAAGAAGATGGAAAAATACACTTATTTAAAAAAGGCAGATAAAAAGTACCTCTTATGCAATAATTTTATATATTGAAGGATTGCATAGCTAAAACACAGTAGGGGTTTGATAAAAATGTTATAGAAATAAATAATAATAACAATGATTATAAAATATCCAACATTCCACATAACACCTTCACTTTATGTTTTTTCCTTCTTTTTTTCGTTTCTAGAAATACTTACCCCCTATCTATGCATGGCACAATACTAACGCCTCTTCCTCTTTCTGAGCTCAGTATCTCACTCATTATGGAGGAATGCTGTCTCTGTTTTTCAGGATATCAAATGTGAAGTTGCAGTACAGAAAATGGACCAGAGATCACCAGTGTGTGTGTGTGTGTGTGTGTGTGTGTGTGTAGTGAGTGAAGTGTTATGAAACAGTGTGTCTATAGTGTGTGCAGTGACTGATAGTGAGATATGAGTGAACAATGTGGCACTACATTATTTAATAAGTTATTTGTAAAAGAAGGTATTGTATACCAGGGGTAAATCTAATGATTGTCTCTAACTAGAAGTCTGTAAATATATGTGTATACGAGCTAGCTCCTTTAAATTGATCTCAATTTGTAAATACTTTGACATGTCCTATATCCTTGTAAAAAGAGATCTACGGATGAGTGAAGCTACTACTACTACTACTACTACTACTACTAAGTGTCAACGAGGATCGCGTGCCGACCGCGAGGAGCGCTGACATGTACTTACTCCTTGCTGCGGCGCGCGAGCGTTCCATGACTTTTAAACAATGTGTTGTTGATTACACAGAACGTTTTTGGGAAGTCCACCCAAGTTTTATCTACCGTTCCATTGGTTATTATTGTGTAATCACTGCCTATGTTATGTGTTCTTTCCTGAGTGATCTTCAATAAAAACATGATAAACATAGAAGACGCACTTCTTCCACAATTAGAACGCGATAGTTAGTCGCGAGCCTACCCCACATTTGGAATGCGACATCGGGTGACCCGACGTGATTGTGGCTAAGAAGACGATTCATCGGGACCATGAAAGTAACATTTGTTAGCGGAAACATGACAGATGCACCAGAAACTCCTACGATTTCTAGACTGGCAGTGCAACTCCCACTATTCTGGCCTCACAACCCCGCATTATGGTTGGCACAAGTTGAGGCGAGTTTTCTTTGTGCATGCGTGACGCCGGATTCTACCAAGTTTGCATTTGTAGTGAGCCAATTATAGACCTTCGATACGCTGCTGAGGTACAGGATGTTATAACTTCGTCGCCCAACACAGAGGCCTACACGAAACTCAAGACCGAGTTAATTTGACGAGTATCCCCCTCGCAAGAGGACATTGGAAAGCCGGCCGAAGTGGCCGCGCGGTTCTGGCGCTGCAGTCTGGAACCGCGAGACCGCTACGGTCGCAGGTTCGAATCCTGCCTCGGGCATGGATGTGTGTGATGTCCTTAGGTTAGTTAGGTTTAACTAGTTCTAAGTTCTAGGGGACTAATGACCTCAGCAGTTGAGTCCCATAGTGCTCAGAGCCATTTTTTTTTGACATTGGAGACAAAAAACCGTCCCAATACCTCCGTCACCTGAGGAGCAAAGTCGATGCCGGCACGCTCCCAGATACGCTACTTCGTACATTGTGGAGCAGTAGAATGCCGGCTCAAGTGAAAGCCATCGTCGCGTCAAAAAACCGATATGCCGCTTGACGCCGCTCTCCGACCGTATTCAAGACGCAGTTGTGCCCGCTTCCTATTCTGATCCGTCGACGGCTATGTTCCAGTGATTCGATGGAAACTAAATCCGACTATAATGGTCTCGTGAGTAAAGTGGAAACACTTAACAAACAGCTGAACGAGAACTTATTAAGAAAGGTCGACACCTCAGCAGACAAATGAATGAACTGCTCGCCGACTGGAACGTTAAAGGAACCCGCTCTTCATCTCGTGCGCACATCTCTGGTGAACGCCGCCCACTAACGTATTTTGATGTCACCAGCGGTTTGGAGAGTAGGCACACAAATATAATCTGCCTTGTGCATATACCAGCAACAAACATCACACGGGAGTTAACGCACCAGGCTGATCTTCTGTACGTCCACCGCAAGACAGGCGGACAGTTTTTGATCGACACCGGATCCGACTTCAGCATTCTACCTCGCGATAGACTACATACACCTCGGATTGAGACATTCTTTGGTGTGGAACTTCATGGTCGCAGACGTGATGGAGCCTATCATTGGCGCTTACTACTTGGCGCATTACCGCCTGATGCCTGACGTCGCCAACGCTCTTCTGCTGGCCACAGTCACAGGGCTGACCACTGCTGGATTCCGGCACCACGCTGCAACTTAGGACGCCAAGGCGATCCAGGTTGCGGACGACAGGTGCTCTAAGCTGCTAGTGCGGTTCCCTGCTCTCATGAGGCCTTCAGGGCCCCCAGAAAAGGCAGGTCATGATACAGTACACTACATTAATACGACACTGGACTCCTGATTTCATGCAGACCCAAACGATTAACTCCCGACCGGTACGCGATCGCTAAGGCAGAGTTTGATGCTATGCTGGCCGAGGACATTATCCGCCCGTCTAGTGGGGCGTGGTCGTCACCCTCGCATCTGGTGCCTAAAAAGAACGGCATGTGGCGGCCATGCTGCAACTACTGGGCCTTAAACGCGAGAACAATTCCTGATCGCTATCCAGTGCCTTTCCTAAAAGACTACAATCACCCATTGTGTGGCAAACAGGTGTTTAGCATGTTGGATTGTGTCAAAGCATACACACAAATTCTGGTTGCTGAGAAAGATATCCTGAAGACAGCCATTACAACGTCTTTTGGCTTGTTCGAAAGCTTATTTATAATGTTTGGCCTGAGAAACGCTGCACAAACATGCCAACGATTCATTGATTCTGTATTACGAGGTTACCATGTTATTTTGCGTACCTAGACGACATACTCGTTTTCTCAGCGGCGCCAGAGGAACATGAACAGCATCTCATTGAAGTTTTTGAGCGCCTTCACAAGTACGGCATTGTTTTGAACGACACTAAGAGTGTGTTCGGACAACTGGAAATAACGTTCCTGGTTCACTTAATTTCTTCTGTGGGATCGCGCCCTTTGCGAGAGAAAGTTAAAGCCATTTTGAATATTCCTCGCCCAGAGACAGCCAAAGAATTACGTAGATTCCTCGGAATCCTCAATGTCTATCGCTACCATCTGCCACACGCAGCAGACTTCAATAACCACTTACATCAGCGTTGGCCAGTCCGTAAACAAAAGGCGAAGTCCCTGTGTAGTGGTCACAGACAATGACAGACGGTTTCGAAACTGCCAAGAAAAGCACCCTGCTTTAGACGCCTCTTGAGCTCATGGTCGATGGTAGCCAGGTGGCCATCTGCGCAGCATTGCAGCAATATGTGGACGAAGCCTGGTAGCCCCTCGCTTTTCTTCTCTCGGAAATTATCGCCCGCTCAGCAACAATGGAGCGCTTACGACCGGGAATTGTTGGCCATCTACGCTTCCGTGAAATATTTCCGAACGCAGCTGGAGGCGAGAGTATTTACAATTTATGTGGACTATAAACCTCTGACATTTGCCTTCCGCCAGAATAACAACAAATGCTCGCCAAGGCAGTTTAATCAGTTGGAATTTATTGCTCCGTTTTCCACTGACACTGAACACACCTCTGTGTCGAACAATGTAGTGGCAGACTGTCGCGCATCAATGCAATCATGGAGACTATCGAACTTGCATGCCCGGCCCAAGCACAACAATCAAATCAAGAACTTGAAAATTGCCTAAACGATGACACAGTAGGCCTGCAGCTCAAGCTCATTGATGTACCAGGATCAAACACTAAGATATATTGCAACACCTCCAATAACAAAGCGCGCCCATTCGTCCCGACAGACCTGAGTAAGCAAATATTTAATAACCTCCACGATTTATCTCATTCAGGGGTAAAGGTGACGACGAAGCTTGTATCCGGTCGTTACGTGTAGCTGGGAATACAAAAAGATTGCCGTCAGTGGGCTCGCGCGTACTTCACTTGTCAACGCAGCAAAATTTCACGTCATGTCCGCGCGCCAATAGGCAAATTCCCAGACACAACAGAGAGGTTCGCCCACGTCCACTTGGACGTCGTGGGACCTTTACCGCCCTCAGAGGGTCGACGCTATTTGCTAACCACCATTGATAGATTCACTCGCTGGACAGAAGCTATTCCGATTGACAACATTTCCGCCGAAACGCTGGCTGACGCATTTATGACCAACTGGGTCGCTCGTTTCGGCTGCCCATTACATATAACAACTGACAGAGGACGCCAGGACGAGTCTGAATTGTTTATCCAGCTGAGCAAGTTTTGCGGCGCATCACATCACTTAACAACGAGTTATCATCCAGCCAGCAATGGCATGGTTGAACGGTGGCACTGGTCCCTCAGAGCCGCCCTAATGTGTCACGAATTGAAGTGGACCATGGTTCTTCTTTTACTGGTACTCGGCCTCCGCAGCATCACTATGCCAGACCTCGACGCATCCCCTGCTGAGTTGGTCTATGGGGAATCCCTACGGCTACCAGGCGAGTTCGTTGATCCAGGTGCCTCACCGGGGGACTTATCACAGTTGTCCCAGTTTACAATCCAATTGCAGGATTGAATTTCACACATGCATGCGACCACATCCGGCCTCGCAACATGGGACACCGCATATGTTTGTACATAAAGAATTGAAGCATTGCACCCATGTCTTGCTGCGCAAGGACGGCATTAAACCAGTGCTCACGCCACCTTACACTGGACCACACCGCGTAATAACAAGACAGGACAAAACGATGGACATTATGGTGACTGGAAAAAGGAACACAGTGTCGGTCGACCGAGTTAAACCTGCTTTCGTCTTGGAGGAATCTTTAGATGCGTTCAGTTCCCTCCACCGAGCGTTGTTTTCGCCAGTTGATAATCCAGCATATAATGCAACTCCTTCGACGCAGACACAACGTACAACGCGGTCCGGACGTCGTGTGTACTTTCCGGCGCTCTCCCGTGGGGGGCTGTGTGGCGACTAAAGCGGTCGCGCGGTTGACAGCCGCGATCAGCTGCAGGAACGCAAGTGTCATCGAGGTTCGCATGCCGGCCGCGAGGAGCGCTGCCATGTACTTACTCCTTGCGGCGCGCGAGCGTTCCATGACTTTTAAATGATCTGCCACGTTATAATTGTCCCGTTGTTGATTTTACAGAACGTTTCTGGGGAGTTCTACCCAAGTTTTCTCTAACGTTCCATTGGTTATTACTGTGTACTCACTGCCTATGTTATGTGTTCTTTCCTGAGTGATCTTCAATAAAACATGATAAACATAGAAGAAGTACTTCTTCCACAAATAGAACGCGATAGTTAAGTCTCGAGCCTAACGCACAGTGGGAACCAGACAGACTAATGAAAGGATGTGCACTGGGAAGTCCTGTTCATAAATTTTCAATGAATTTAAAGTTATGACACTTCCCTTTATTTACATCTATGAAAGTATCTGCTTTTTGAAATCTGACACCCAATTTTCTTCTTCAAACAGTGAATTCCATGACTGTCCAACAGGACACAGAAATAAATTCTATAGAGAAGTATCAGAAAACTGAAAGATATCATTCCAAAATTCATTTGAGTGCCTTCCCTGAAGATTTAAGCGATAACAAAGTTGCACATTTTTTAAGAATGAGGTTTAAGAATGTCAATAAGCGGAAGTTATTACAGTGTTATTGAATACTTGAATTTTTCAGTATTTTAGTACACCTGTTTCATACTTCAAGTTACATGTAGCCATATGTCACTAGTATACTGAGTGAGACGATGTAACATGTATCTACAGAATTTGGTCGCACATAACTAACAGCATTATTATCAATAACCGCTTAAGGCAGTGTCAATGATGTGACAAAGTGTTCAGTGTAGTTTACTTATTTTTATTTATCTATCAAAAATTAATTAATCTGTCATTATAGATTATTAAATAATTAGTTGGTTGGTTAGTGGCAGAATCAGTGATGTGATAAAGTGTTCAGTGTAATTTATTAACTTTTATGTATGTATAAAAAATTAGCTAACCTGCCAGTAGAGATCATTACATAATTGATTATTTCTTACTCTTATTCATTACTGCATATACAGGGTGGTCCATTGATAGCGACCAGGCCAAATATCTCAAAGCCATCTATCACAAAGTGAGAAAAGTGGTCCAACTAAAACATTCATATTTCTTTACGTACTACATGAATATGTAATAAAATGGGGGTTCCTATTTTTAATAAACGCAGTTGATATCCGTTTGACCTATGGCAGCGCCATCTAGCGGACCAACCATAGCGCCATCTGGTTTCCCCCTTCAAGTTTCATTCTTTGTAGTTATTTCGTTTGACGCTTATTTCGTGAGATATTTGGTCCGGTCACAATCAATGGACCACCCTATATATATATATATATATATATATATATATATATATATATATATATATATATATATATATATATATATTACACACATTTGTGTTTGTGTGTGTTTGTTTGTTTGTGTTTGTGTGATTCACTATTTTTTTGTTTAATTACTTCCCTGTATTCTATATTGTTGCAAACTTACATTATTTAAAGTTTTTGGTTTGTGTATTTGATCTTTAGAATTCGTTCACAGACACTACTATTCAAGATAATTTCATTCATTTTTTTCTGTATCAACACATGGAAAATCCCATATCATTTTGTATGATAAGATGGATGCAAAATAAATAACAAATTATTATAATAGTAATACTGTTTGAAGCAAGCATACAACTTTCTCAGAAAGTTTTTAATCTGAGCGAAGTCCTTTGAATTTATTTCACTGAAACGTGCTTCTTGATAATTGAAATATGTACACCTCTGCATCCATTTATACACAAACATTTCATTTTTCAGTAATAATGATAATAATAATGCAAAAACTGTGGTAGGTCCTCTGTTTCTAACCATGACTATAATCTTCCACATGCCCTCCTTACAACACAACTAATGGAAACACTTCAGCAAGTTCTTGCAACAAGTTCCTGAAATTAAAGCCAGTTTCACACAGGAAACTAAAACGATGCCATTAACTGTGGCATTCTGTAATGCCACTGTGTGCTGTACATAGGATGCAACAAGTTCTATGTACTTGTGCAGATTTCAATATGGCGTTCCTGAAATTAAAGCCAGTTTCACACAGGAAACTAAAACGATGCCATTAACTGTGGCATTCTGTAATGCCACTGTGTGCTGTACATAGGATGCAACAAGTTCTATGTACTTGTGCAGATTTCAATATGGCGTTAATTGAAATAATATATGAAGATATTAACATTATAGCGCAAGTCATGGCATTAGAGCTGTGACAGGATTTAAATACAGGGAAAACGAAATGCAGATGTTGATTCAAAAACAGATCTCACACAAGAATAAAATAAGGGCAACAAACACATTGATAAAATAAATAACACTAGAAGGTGCAAACGCTATATGTTACGGCAAATCAACCAACAGCCATCATGAAAGTAATATTCTAGAATTTTATTGTACAGTAGTCATTAATGTGGGCATTTCGAATATAATGTCTCTAATTTTTAGTTTCACAGCAGCTTCAGCACATTCAGGCACATTTCCCACCTGCAATCCACAATTTATACAGTGCTTGGCACCTCAGGCTATTAGGTTTATGCAATTCGGTATTTTGGTTAAGGCTAGTTCAAACTGGTCGTCACATCATGTCAGTTCAAAACATTCCGCAATACACTACAAATGGTGGCATCCACGCTGCTCATCATGTCACATCACATCACAGAACCATTAAGGTTTCTTGGTAAGAAAGTTTTGATGGCTGACATCATCATCTGTTATTGATCATGTGTCCTCCAATCTCATTTCTCCTGGGATACAGACAGGAACTCATATCCATATTCCATTTCATCATGCTTTTCATGGCTGATACGAATTGTCATACTAAGTCTTCCTTATTTGTCATTTTTGTTGTTTGATACAAACTGTTTCATATCATTATTTCTTTTGTTAAAGTTTATAATTTTGATTAATTGAAGCAGTGATGCAGCAATCTAAGTTGTACAACATAAGTGTACTAAAACACTACCTGTCTACTTCATTTAAATAGTGGATTTTTATACAAACCAGTACAGTATTTAATGTCGTACAATGAAATGGACTGCAATATAGCTACACCATAAAGTGAAAGAAGTACTGTGGATAGAATCAGATTGATTAGTAGAGGAATTAAATTGTACACTGATCAACCAGAACATTATGGCCAGTGACCAACCATCGATATAAACCTCTCCTGGCGATAACAGTCTAACATAACAGTCCCGTGTATTTCGGAAACTGCACTACTTGTTGGGTGTTTCAGGAGTGCTGTGATGAGTGTCTAAACATGTGGCGAAACGAGGGTGAAACCACATCCAGACACCGTGAGGCCACTCCTCTTTACAGATATCGAATGTCATAGGCTGGCCAGACTGGTAAAACAGGACAAGCAGCAAAATGTGGTGGAACTAATATCAGACAATGCTGGTCACAGTACAAGAGCATCTGAACATACAGTGGACCGAACACTCTTAATGATGAGCCTCCACAGCTGACGAACCATGCATGAGCCAATGTGAACACCATAGCATTGCAGCTATGAGTGACATGGGCATGTGACCATCAGCACTGGACGTTGGCACAGTGGCAGAGCATCGCGTGGTATGATGAATTCCGATACAATGGAAGGGTGCAAATTCACTGTCTTCCAAGAGGACATCTCCTTGACACCTGTACTGCAGACAGAAACGAGCTGGCAGAGGCTCAATTATGCTCTGTGGAACATTCACGTGGGCATGCATGGGTCCAGTAGAGCTCGTGCAAGGCACCATGGCGGTATTGTACACTGGTTGCAGACCATGTACATCTTCCATGACGATCATGCTTCCCAACATCAGTGGCATATTTCAGAAAGATAATGCGCCATGTCACAAGACCAGGAGTGTGATGGGGTGACTCAAGGAACACAGTGGCGATTTCCAATTGATGTGCTAGCCCCCCAGCTAACCAGATCTGAACCTGACAGAACACATCTAGAATGTGATTGAACATGGCCTCAGAACTCATCGCCCCCTCCCCAGAATTTACAGGAATCAGGTGGCTTGTGTGCGCAGATGTGGTACCAACTCCCTCCAGCGACCTACCATGGCCTCATTGCTTTCATGCCATAATGTGTCGTCGCTGTTATCTGTGCTAAAAGGTAGACATACCGACTGTTAGGTGGTAGATCATAGTGTTCCGGGTGATCGGTGTATGTTGTCAGGTATTTTTAATGTTTGGTAAAGAAATTGCCTGCAATCTTTGGACACTGGAATAGTGACAAAATTATTTTGTTGTGAAGTATACATCAAGTAATGTATTAGAGTTGTATTTTTCAGTAAATGTTTGTGGCAGTCTTATTTATTGTTAAAGTATCAGTGGTCAATAAATATGTTATTTTGGTGTTAACCCCAATACAAGTGCGGAAATTGGACTATTAAAAGCCAAATACATGATGTATTGAAAACCATAAATTTTGAAGGGAAGGGTATTGGAGGGAGATATGACTACCGCCAAAAATTTGCACTGGACTGGCAAAAGAAACTTTATGACAGCTCATAGCACTGTGTTTGTTTTAGTAATTCTGGGTGCAATTTGATGTAACAAATAAAAAGACTGGTGCTTTCACTTTCTAAAATGTTTATAATATGCAGATTCGTCTTCCTTGATCTCCTTGTAGCGTGTATGAAATTCCACTTCTACATCTACATCTACATATACATCTACATATATACTCCGCAAGCCACCCAACGGTGTGTGGCGGAGGGCACTTTACGTGCCACTGTCATTACCTCCCTTTCCTGTTCCAGTCGCGTATGGTTCGCGGGAAGAACGACTGTCTGAAAGCCTCCGTGCGCGCTCTAATCTCTCTAATTTTACATTCGTGATCTCCTCGGGAGGTATAAGTAGGGGGAAGCAATATATTCGATACCTCATCCAGAAACGCACCCTCTCGAAACCTGGCGAGCAAGCTACACCGCGATGCAGAGCGCCTCTCTTGCAGAGTCTGCCACTTGAGTTTATTAAACATCTCCGTAACGCTATCACGGTTACCAAATAACCCTGTGACGAAATGCGCCGCTCTTCTTTGCATCTTCTCTATCTCCTCCGTCAACCCGATCTGGTACGGATCCCACACTGATGAGCAATACTCAAGTATAGGTCGAACGAGTGTTTTGTAAGCCACCTCCTTTGTTGGTGGACTACATTTTCTAAGCACTCTCCCAATGAATCTCAACCTGGTACCCGCCTTACCAACAATTAATTTTATATGATCATTCCACTTCAAATCGTTCCGCACGCATACTCCCAGATATTTTACAGAAGTAACTGCTACCAGTGTTTGTTCCACTATCATATAATCATACAATAAAGGATCCTTCTTTCTATGTAATCGCAATACATTACATTTGTCTATGTTAAGGGACAGTTGCCACTCCCTGCACCAAGTGCCTATCCGCTGCAGATCTTCCTGCATTTCGCTACAATTTTCTAATGCTGCAACTTCTCTGTATACTACAGCATCATCCGCGAAAAGCCGCATCGAACTTCCGACACTATCTACTAGGTCATTTATATATATTGTGAAAAGCAACGGTCCCATAACACTCCCCTGTGGCACGCCAGAGGTTACTTTAACGTCTGTAGACGTCTCTCCATTGATAACAAGATGCTGTGTTCTGTTTGCTAAAAACTCTTCAATCCAGCCACACAGCTGGTCTGATATTCCGTAGGCTCCTACTTTGTTTATCAGGCGACAGTGCGGAACTGTATCGATCGTCTTCCGGAAGTCAAGGAAAATAGCATCTACCTGGGAGCCTGTATCTAATATTTTCTGGGTCTCATGAACAAATGAAGCGAGTTGGGTCTCACACAATCGCTGTTTCCGGAATCCATGTTGATTCCTACATAGTAGATTCTGGGTTTCCAAAAACGACATGATACTCGAGCAAAAAACATGTTCTAAAATTCTACAACAGATCGACGTCAGAGATATAGGTCTATAGTTTTGCGCATCTGCTCGACGACCCTTCTTGAAGACTGGGACTACCTGTGCTCTTTTCCAATCATTAGGAACCCTCCGTTCCTCTAGAGACTTGCGGTACACGGCTGTTAGAAGGGGGGCAAGTTCTTTCGTGTACTCTGTGTAGAATCGAATTGGTATCCCGTCAGGTCCAGTGGACTTTCCTCTGTTGAGTGATTCCAGTTGCTTTTCTATTCCTTGGACACTTATTTCGATGTCAGCAATTTTTTCGTTTGTGCGAGGATTTAGAGAAGGAACTGCAGTGCGGTCTTCCTCTGTGAAACAGCTTTGGAAAAAGGTGTTTAGTATTTCAGCTTTACGCGTGTCATCCTCTGTTTCAATGCCATCATCATCCCGGAGTGTCTGGATATGCTGTTTCGAGCCACTTACTGATTTAACGTAAGACCAGAACTTCCTAGGATTTTCTTTCAAGTCGGTACATAGAATTTTACTTTCGAATTCACTGAACGCTTCACGCATAGCCCTCCTTACGCTAACTTTGACATCGTTTAGCTTCTGTTTTTCTGAGAGGTTTTGACTGCGTTTAAACTTGGAGTGAAGCTCTCTTTGCTTTCGCAGTAGTTTCCTAACTTTGTTGTTGTAGCACGGTGGGTTTTTCCCGTCCCTCACAGTTTTACTCGGCACGTACCTGTCTAAAACGCATTTTACGATTGCCTTGAACTTTTTCCATAAACACTCTACATTGTCAGTGTCGGAACAGAAATTTTCGTTTTGATCTGTTAGGTAGTGTGAAATCTGCCTTCTATTACTCTTGCTAAACAGATAAACCTTCCTCCCTTTTTTTATATTCCTATTAACTTCCATATTCAGGGATGCTGCAACGGCCTTATGATCACTGATTCCCTGTTCTGCACATACAGAGTCGAAAAGTTCGGGTCTGTTTGTTATCAGTAGGTCCAAGATGTTATCTCCACGAGTCAGTTCTCTGTTTAATTGCTCGAGGTATTTTTCGGATAGTGCACTCAGTATAATGTCACTCGATGCTCTGTCTCTACCACCTGTCCTAAACATCTGAGTGTCCCAGTCTATATCTGGTAAATTGAAATCTCCACCTAAGACTATAACATGCTGAGAAAACTTATGTGAAATGTATTCCAAATTTTCTCTCAGTTGTTCTGCCACTAATGCTGCTGAGTCGGGAGGTCGGTAAAAGGAGCCAATTATTAACCTAGCTCGGTTGTTGAATTTAACCTCCACCCATAATAATTCACAGGAACTTGCCACTTCTACTTTACTACAGGATAAACTACTACTAACAGCGACGAACACTCCACCACCGGTTGCATGTAATCTATCCTTTCTAAACACCGTCTGTACCTTTGTAAAAATTTCGTCAGAATTTATCTCTGGCTTCAGCTTCTGTAGCACACAATGACATTTTTTTTACCCACATTCTTTTTTAGCATTGTTTCGCACTTCTGTCTTCCTGCTCCAATATCTAAGCTATCCCAGTTAGCTGGAAACTATTTGAGCACGATAAATATCATTTTTGTACAAATATGTACTTCTAGCATTCACATATATAAGCTACCATGTTATGTATGTGCACTTTACATGTAAAAACTGTTGAGAAACATCTTTCGAAGACCACAATTCATGCGAAAAAACCAGGTGAACAAGCAAGGAATTCCATAAGAGTTGAGATCATAGGATCGGAATTGATCTGATGTGACAAAACATGATGGACAGTGTGAATACACCTTTCACGATGGTCCCATGATGGCCAGTGAGAACTACCTTTTAATGGTAGATACTAATTTTATTTATTTACTTATTTATTCAAAAACCTTTCAAGATTGCAAATAATGTGTAGACATCCTCCACCCCGCCGGCCGGAGTGGCCGAGCGGTTCTAGGCGCTACAGTCCGGAACCGCGCGACCGTTACGGTCGCAGGTTCGAATCCTGCCTTGGGCATGGATGTGTGTGATGTCCTTAGGTTAGTTAGATTTAAGTAGTTCTAAGTTCTAGGGGCCTGACGACCTCAGAAGTTAAGTCCCATAGTGCTCAGAGCCATCCACCCCCCCCCCCCCCCCTCCCCGCTCCCACCCCAACCTCACGCATACACAAACATTTGCTGCTACAGAAAATTTATCTATAATATGAGGTGGTTGTTCTTGTCGTTCCAGAAGTTGCGAATGTGTGCCTGCACACAACTCTTTCCACTATTTTTACAATAATGATTTGAAATCGAATGGAGTTCGGCAGCAATTATTCCAAAATAACTAAGACAGAAAGCTTGTCTTTCGAAAATCTCGATTTATGGTATTCAGTGGTGAGGAGAGGTTAGTTGCTTCACAAAGTACAACGGGATTGAACTTTTTGTGGTATGGCGAAAGTTGCATCACTTGAATGACACCATTGAAAACTACGTGTTCAAATATGCAGCTGTGGTGCCACTGCAGTGTTCCACTCTCTGTGACATCACTTTAATTGCGTGTGTGTGAACCTGCTTAAACTGCAGTTGCAATTTGTGCAAGGTTTTGTGGTAGTGTAAACAACCCACTGGATGGTTGCAGAAGTTACTTGCCAAAGATACTTGTTAGTGGACACACGTCTGAACCAGTAAACATATATAATTGGCCACCAGTCAAGAGTGTGCAAAATTGATTTACAGCTTACTTTGTTTCACCAGAAAGGGAAGTAGCAAGGCATTTTTTAATGATAGTATAAACATAAATGCATTACATTTGCAACAAAAGTAATAAATCTTGAAAGTCTCATCGGGTTTGCTGCCGGATCCTAAAATCAACTGGACTCGATATTTCGGCGATCCAACTGTTCGCCATCTTCAGGAAATGCTGCTTCTGCTGATGAGTCCCGCTGAGAACTGACGCAAGATTGCAATTCGACGTCCTATATAGGCCACCGTTCAGTACACGGCGGATGCGCCGCCCATCACGGTTTCTGCCTTCCAAAACAGGGAGGTGGCGCCGCCCTTAGTGAAACACTGCTGGCAATGATATATCGCAATCAAGGTCGCACCGAAGAACGTTCAGTTTTGATGCGAGATAATACAGGATTCCACGTTTTGCTAAGGGGAAACCCATTGTCCCTGTTGATTAAATTATCAGCCAACCTAATTTCAATCGCCTCTTTATACACACTATTCCAAAAACCGGAAATGTTGGCAATTACAACACTTTCCTCAAATTTCATTTTGTGTCCCTCATTTAGGCAGTGTTCTGCTACGGCTGATTTTTCCGGCTGTTGTAGCCTCGTGTGACGGCGATGTTCCAGACACCTGTCATTCACTGTGCGAATAGAACGGCCAACGTAAGCTTTCCCACATTGACACGGGATTTTGTACACCCCGGGTTTCTTAAGCCCCAAATCATCCTTCACAGAGCCGAGCAGAGCCCTGATCTTAGAGGGTGGACGGAACTTAAAGTTAAAACTCCTTAAAATTCGTCCAATCTTAAACGATAAGCCTCCAGCATAAGGAAGAAAGGCCACAGATCTATGTTCCTCTTCGAACACCTCCAGAGATGGTCCAAATTCCATAGCCCGGGCTATGAGAAACGGACGAACATCTCCAGGACGACATTCATGGACTGGCAACATTGGATATCGTAACACCAAACGATAATTTATCCAAACGAAACTTGTGCTGCAAAAGTTGTTTCTAATCTCAAAAACAAGAGAAGACCATGGGAAAAAGTAACATAGTAACACATTTGTAACTACTATATGATGCATTATTGTACGTATAAAAACAAACATGCCGATGGAGATGCTTCGTAAATAACAGAATTCAAACAAGTATGGCAGAAAAACGGATTATCTTTCATTTAGTTGCAAAGACAACACAAATCCCCATGACTTGCTGAATTTAACTTGCAGAAGTAAATTTGAGCCAGTTTTTGTTCCAATGTAAGCACCTCAGCAAGTGTTTGCAGAAGTTACATCCAGAAGTTACTTGCTAGTTGACAGACGCCTTGAACACCAAAATTGAAAAAGAATATTCCCAATACACGGTAAGAAAAAAGAGAAAAAAAACGGATTTTAACATGTTGCCGAAAACCTCCCGAATTGGGTTGCGCGATGTCAACTATCGAACTATAGATCAATATCGATTTGTATTTTTATCACCAGATTATAACAAAAGTGGTCTGAGGTGTAACGCAAAAGATCCCCCGAAGGCGCAAAGTACGTCCGTCGTACGGTGTCTGATAAAATGCTGCAAAAAAAATGTAATCCAAGTTAGAAACTAGTGTGGAAAGTTATGTTGGAGATCACAGTTACTAACGTCTGTCAAGTCCAAGCAAGTTGAAGGAAAACCACGACATATTAAGGCCCGTCCACACGCAACGATCTGTCTGTGCAAATGTCTGCGCACATCACATCTGCGCAGACAGATCGTTGCGTGTGGACAGAAGATTTGCACCAACCTGAGGTGTGTGCAAACCTGGAAGTTGGAGTTGGAGGTTTGAGCGAAACCTCTCAAATCTGTGGGTTCAAACCACATCTGCGCAGACGAGTTGGAGCGTGTGGACAGGAGATCGCCGCAAATCTGGCGCGAAACAGCTGTTTGCTCAGTCTGTGTTTGTATTTGTGCGCACAGGGCATTAAAATGGCTGATACTCGTCAGTGTTCTCGAGAGTTTGTTAGTGAATTCATCGAAATATATAGAAACCACCCATGTATGTGGAAGATTAAAAGTAAACACTATAGTGACCGAGACAAAAAGACACCACCATACAATGCTCTAATTGAAAAATTGCGGGCAGTTGACGCCTCGGCAAACAGTGAAACAGTAATAAAAAAATTTTAAAAAAAATTCGTTGCGAACTGTTTACCGAAAAGTGTTATCCAAGGTTCAGAAATCTAGAAGATCTGGTGTAGCAGTAGATCAAGTATACCAACCAATGTTCTGGTATTTTGATCTGCTTGGCTTTCTTAAGGTTCGCCCTGCAAACCTCGCAGTAAATTAACGTGAGAAAACTGCTTTCGCTTTAGCAGCCACTGTCTACACCATTTTGACTGCTTTCTCTGTTTCCTGTGGTTGGTCTGAACGTTTTTTGCAACACAAGTTGTGAACACAGACCACAACAGAACTTCCTCCATTTCTATATTTCAAAATAACTGAATTAAATTTTTGACGTTTACGGGGAGCGTAGTCGCTTGCCACTGATATTTCTTTTCTACACCGACAGATGGCGGGCGAGTAGTAGATTGGGGTTTGTGTCGTGTGAACACACCACATTTGCAGCGATCTTTTGCATGTACAGACATCTGTGCCGATGTCTGTGCAGACAGATCGTTGCGTGTGGACCGGGCTTTATGGAAAGGAAGGTAGACAAGCTTATGTCGTATGAAACTTAAGTGCACAAGATACACTCAGGAAATGTGTCAGGAAAAATCAAACTAGAACTGATAATGGAAAAATTGGTGAATGGTAAAATGATCTCCGCTACTTCATGAGATTCATGCAATTATCCTGAATCAATAACTTGCCGCATTTTCGTTCCTGGCGGCTAGTAGACCAAACTAGGAAATTGCATTTATTTAAGAACAGTTTAAGCATATTTGGATTCTCAATGAGAGTTGCTATGGTAACTCTCTTATTTTCGTATTTTACAATTTGATATTGCCTCTTACATCTTTCAAATAACTTGGCCTGTATTTATATTCATCTCTACAAATGGTTGTGATCAGGTGCTTTACTATTCTGCTGCGGCGTGGTAAGGGTTACTCTGTGACAGTGCCACCTAGGTGGCATTGGTTTGACTCAACAACAGCGATTGGCAGCCTTCGGCCAGGCGAGACGCGCGAGTTTTGTAGTTTATTAAAGATGAGCTGTTGTAGCAGTTAGTTTATAATAGATTACTCGCTAAATACATATATTACTATTTACTTCATACTGTGAGCTTTGCAACTAGGACAGGCAAATGCCCTGAGACTACTATGGACAATATCTGTGTAGACCAATATAGGAAAAAAGTGTTATCACAAAACCAATAGTAAATGGTCTATCTGACCTGACATGCAGCGTCTACTGTTAAAATATGAAACTTATCAGGATAAAAAAATCAGTTAAGTCTGAGTACAGAAGGGTAATAAACTAGTCAAAAACAGAGAAATTCAGCAAATTCCTCAAAAAGATGAAATAGATGTTACGATACTTCTGACTCAAATGGAAAATACAAAGCATTCATTAATAAAGTCACTTAAACTTTTGAAAATTTTTTCCCTTGAAGATAATCCAAAACACAGAAGTCAAAAAATAAACCATGGATTACACAAGGAATAAGGGTATCACGTGGGACAAAAAGGAGACGTTTCCTACTATCTAGGAACAGCTCTGATGTTAGCATTGTAACACATTGCAAAGAATACTGCAAAAAATTGAAGCAAGTAATCCCAAAATCTAAGCAGCTTTATTATGAGAAAGAGATAATTCCATCAGGCAACAAAATAAAAACTGTATGGGATATACCGAAGACAGAGACAGGTGGGGCCAAAAAGAAAGAGGGACAGATAGCTCTAACAGTAAATGAGACTTTGGTAACAAGTGCATGTAGTGTTGCAAACCTCTTTAAAAAAGTACTTCATTTCTGTTACTGACAGGTCGAGGTTATCAGGTTCGGTGAACAGTGCAACGGAGTATCTGAGATCAGTCTCTAAAAATAACTTCAGTAAAATAGAAATGACACTCACACCACCTTAAAATCTAAGTATTCTAGTGGGAATGATAACATATGAACGAAGTTCAGCAAAGAGTGCTCATGCAAATTAAGTTCTATCTTAATCAAACAATGGAAAATCCAGGATGGAATGTAACAATATTATGAGAATAAAGTTGCTACTCACCATATAGTGGAGATGCTGAGTTGCAGATAGGCACTACAAAAAGACTCTCACAATTATAGCTTTCGGCAGTTAAGCCCTTCATCAACAATAGACACACATGTGCACACACACACTCATGCAAATGCAACTCACACACATGACTGCAGTCTCAGGCAACTGAAGATAAGTCTTTGCATCATTATTCGCTTGTGTCTGAGCTGTCTAAACTGTAAGCAGCAAATAACCAAGGGACCTATGCTCAATTCAGATATAGAAGGATCATGGACACAAACCCAATGGCAGTACAGTAAATAACACATTTATTTAAACAATAATATTACACTGAAGTTTACTAAACAAGTGAGTGTCTTCAGTTCTCAAAATCTAGGAAATCTAAAGGGTACATGGACTAGATGGGCCATACTTGTCAACAAACACTATGGGCGCCACAGCCAGCTTTTTCCAAGATGCTTCATTGACCACAAACTGCCAGTCTATTAAACAGAGCCAAGTTACAGGGCCCCACACTAGCTCTTGCTTATAACAGTCAACAAGTGCTCACTATCCAAAGGAGGCTCTGCCAGTATAACTGCTCATCCATATGGCATCCACCGATTGACACACTCCACCAAGTTGCCTCCTGAGCCAGGCCGCAGTATTGCTGTGTCCTCACTACCATGATTCCTAGCAAGGTGCAGAGTTAGCAGCACCTCAAGCACAGCCACAATCTTTGCTAATTGACAGCAGACCAGCACTGTCTCTTCCTACATTTCTCCAGAACCCAAACTGATCTTCCAAAGGATTGTCATCTTACAGCTTTCCATTCTTCTGTAAATAATGTGTGTCAGTATTTTGCAACTATCACTTATTTAATTGACAGTTCTGCCATGTTTATACTTCTCGGCACCTGCCTTTGTTGGAATTGGAATTACTAAATAATTCTTGAAATCTTGGGTAATTACCCTGTCTAGTATATCTTGCATACCAGCTGGTATAATTTTGCATGGTATGTTCTCCCAATCTCATTAATTCTGAGGGAATGTCATCTACTCAAAATGTGTTGTTACAGTTTAGGTCTTTCAGTCCTCTGCCAAATTTTTCTCACATAATGTTATCTCTCATCTCTTCTTCATTTACTTCCTCTTCTCATTCCATAATATTGTCTTCATGTTTGCTTTCTTTGTATAGTACTTTTATATATTCTTTCCACCTTCCAGTCTTCTTCTATATTTAGTACTGGTTTTCTATCTGCACTCTTGATAGTTAAACAGCTACTTCTCTTTTCTCCAAAGGCCTCTTAAATTTTCCTATAGGTATATATCTTTCCCCTAGACATGCATGATTTTACAGCTTTGCATTTTTCCTCTGTGCAGTCATGCTTTACCATTTTGCACTTCTTGTCATCTGATTATTTAAACATTTGTGTTATCTTCTGCCTACTTCACATTGCCTTGTTATTATATTTTGTGCTTCTATTACCTTTGTCAGTAGTGTGTGTGTGTGTGTGTGTGTGTGTGTGTGTGTGTGTGTGTGTGTGTGTATGTGTTTTATTCAAGGAGTTCTACTTAGCCTTGTTTTTGTGCTTAGTTGCTCCTCTGCTGCAAAATACCATCTCTCAAAGCTACCTATTCGTTTCCTATTGTTTTTCTTTCTCCTGTTTCATCCACTTTCATCTAATGCATCATTTGAAACTCTGCTCAAACCTCTGGTCTTTCAATTTATCTGTGCCCCGTTTCCTAAATTTACGCTTCTGCAATTTCTTTGGTTTACATCTGCAGTTCATAACCAATAAATTATGGCTAGAGTTGGTATCTGCTACTGGAAAAGCTATGCAGTTTAAAAGCTGGTTTTGGGATACCTGTTTCATTAATATATAATATATTTGAGACCTTCTGTCACCTCCTTGTTTCTCCCACATATACAACCATCTTTCACGATTCTTAAAGATGTGTTTCACAACGATTAAATTGTTTTCTGTGAAAACTTCTGCCAGATGGTTTCCCCTTTCATTCTTTTCCACTTTTCCATTTTCTCTTACTGTTTTCCCCCTTTTCTTTTTCTTGGTATTGGATTCCAGTCCCTGCTTACAATCAGGTTTCTATCTTTCTTAATGATTAGAATAATATCTTCATTAGCTGTGGAGCTAGTAGGCATATAAATGTTTACTACTGTGTTTGGTGTTGGCTTTGTTTTTATCTAGGCTGTAATAACACATTGCTTTTCATAGTAGCTTACCCACATTCCTATTTCTTATTCATTATTAGACCTCCTCCTGCATTACCCATATTTGATTTTTTGTTGAGAACCCTGTACTCACCTGAACAGAAGTCCTGTTTTTCTTACCACCA
The DNA here is from genome assembly GCF_023898315.1 of Schistocerca nitens. Lineage (NCBI taxonomy): Eukaryota > Metazoa > Arthropoda > Insecta > Orthoptera > Acrididae > Schistocerca > Schistocerca nitens. Next base: position 134,162,958 of record NC_064622.1, on the reverse strand, counting down.
CACCTCACCAGATCTAATTTCAGAGTATCCATTTCTCTCTTTATTTCTCTAGTGTGCCTAATTAAGAGATCTAACATTCCAAAATTTGATCCATAGAACACCAGATTTGTTTTTCCCTATAATAACATCCTCATTAGGAGTCCCCCCCCCCTTCCTGAGATCTTAATGGGGGACAATTTTACCTCTAGAATATTTAACTTATGAGGATGCCATCACCATTAAACCAAATGTTAGAGCCACATGTCCTGGGGAAATATACTAGCTATAGTTTCATATTGTTTGCAACCATTTCCATTACCAACATACCAAGGCCACATTGGCTAGTGTTACAATGCCAGATCTGTCAATTATACAGATATGTTAGTCTTGTCCCTTTAATGTGATTTCATCTGGGATACAGCAGTTTGTAAACTTCTATTATTGGGACATGTGAGCCACCCCACTGTGGCAATGTCCATGATTCATTGATATTTTCTACAATACTTGAAAAAGTACTGCACGCTGGAATTATGAATCTAGAATTAAGACTACATTCTCAGTCATGAATAATGTCTTGGAATCCTTAAGCAGAAAGATGTCATTTGGGCTGTGTTTGTGATCTTTGTAAGTTTTTTAATTGAGTAGAGCACACAGTACTACTTGACAAAGCATATTATTACAGTATCAAAAGGGCACTGGGAAACTGGCTAAAATCATACCTCCAATACAGTAAGCATTTACATCTTCATATAAATCCACACTCTGTGAACCACTGTGAAGTGCATGACATAGGATACTTCTGATCTTACCAAACGTTAGGATTTCTTTCTGTTTCATTTGCACACGGAGCATAAGAGGAACGCACATTTAAATATGCAGTATAATTTGTCTGATCTTGTCCTCATGATCCCTGTGGGTGTGATATATGGGGGCAAGGGGGTGGGGGGGGGGGGGACTGTGGAATATTCCTAGATTCTACATTTAACACTTGTTTGTGAAACATTGTAAGTAGGCTTTCACATGATAATCAGTGTCTACCTTAAAGTATCTTCTTTAAGGCTCTTAGCATTTCCATAATACTCTCCTGTAAATGAGACTAACCTGTAACTATCTGTGCTGCCCTCCTTTGTACACCAGGCGGTAAAAAAGAAAGTATTCCATATTTTGAGAGGTGGTACTATGGACAAAAAAAAAGTTCATGGAACATGAGCTGCAAAAGGCATACCGTAAGAGCTATGAACACTTGTTCAACTTTGCTACTGTGAAACACATCTCTTGTACTGCAAGATCTTTGCTGCCACAGATGACCTACAGAATGCAGTAAACGAGTAGTAGTAGTAGTGGTAGTAGTAGTAGTAGTGAAGACACATTCCTCGGTTACAGCATGCAGTAAGCACCTGTTAGTGCTGCTACTATAAACTATATCCAAAATTCTGGACAAATGCAGCACATACATTAGTTTTAATAGTACTAGGTTATGTTGTGATGAATTTGTGAAACACTTTTACATTGTAGTTTTATCTTTGCACTTACCAGCACAAGGGAAGCCAATTACTCCACATGGGGAATGGTAGACATGATCTGTCATAGTCTGGCAAATGAATGCAAGGCTATTATTCCACACAGGAAATGGCAACCATGAAGATCTTTTGCTTCCATTTGCAAGACCGTAATAGAAGATTACTTACCAGCACAAGGGAAGCCAATTACTCCACATGGGGAATGGTAGACATGATCTGTCATAGTCTGGCAAATGAATGCAAGGCTATTATTCCACACAGGAAATGGCAACCATGAAGATCTTTTGCTTCCATTTGCAAGACTGTAATAGAAGATTATGTCTGCCATTTTCCATGTGGAAATTATGCTGGGAAGTGCAAAGTAAAAGCATTTCAGAAACTTACCACAACACTATTTGGTTTCATCAGAACTAATGTGTGCACTGCACTTACTCGGAACAGCAACAACATTAACAGACATTTACTGCATGGTATACCATGATAATAACAGAGGAATGTGTCCTCATTTCTATACTGCATTCTGTAGGTCATTCATAGCAGCAGAGAGTTGGCAGTGCAAGAGATGTGTTCTACAGTAGCAAAGCATTTAAGAGCCCACATTTACTGGGCATTTTTGTCTTTGTTTCACACTACCACATCTCAAAATATGAAATACTTTTTTTAAACGCAATGTATGTTCAATATCCCCTGTTAGAACTATTTGGTATGGGTCACACACTCTTAAACAATATTCTATGATGGGTCACAAAGTATTTTGTATGCATTCTCCTTTGTAGACTGCCTACAGTTTCTCAGTGTGCTATTAATGAACCAAAGTCTGCTATCTGTTTTACTTATGACTGAGGCTAAGTGATTATTTGATTTTGTATCCCTACAAATTGTCACACTCAGGTATTTATATGAGTTGACAGATTTCAGTTGTGACTCATTGATATTATACTTAATGGTTACTTAGTTTTTGCATTTTGTTAAGTTCATAATCTTAAATTTCTGAAAATTAAAAGAAAATTGTTATTTTTCCATTACTTTGATATCTTATCAAGATCTGACTGGATATCTATGCTACCTTTTTTTGAGTATTACTACATTACAGATAACTGTATCATTTGCAAAATGTCTGAGTTTACAGTTGATATTCCCTGCCAGGTCATGAATATAAAACATGAATAGCAAATGTAATGTCAGGATGTGGCATGTTGTTAACTGTCGTGGCATAAATGCTGCAAACTGAGGCATGGGTGCCATAGGGCAATTTCCTATTCTTAGTCTTGTTAGTACCATTTCTCTGCATTTGAACAATTGGGATTATGTCTTCAGCAGCCTCGTAGTTGGCTTCACTTGGCGTAGCTTGTTGGTTTGTATTACTACCATTCGTCTTTCTGCTGACATAGGACATCACTACAAAGATGTGAGATAATATTGTATAATGGAAAGGCACTCTGTGTTACCACACATCCCTCACAGAAATTCCTGCCTGTATAATCATCTTGTTTATACCTATCAATTCCTCTGTCCCCTGGGACCCAAATGCATGGTACCTCTTTCCCTACATGCTGCAGAAGGAGGAGGACATCCTGAATATTCTGGGCCAGCTTGTTCATTGGATACAACTGTTGAATAACCTGAAGGGCACTTAGAAAATCTGAGTATATGAACAAGTTCCTGCCTCAATCTCTTCCCATTTGTATCAGTAGCTTAAAGGTGGTGTAGAGCTCTGCATTGAAGACTGTAAACTGATATGACAGATGAACCATGAGTACACTGTTTGGGAAGACAGACACATAGTCAGCTGTCCATGATTGTTTGGAACCATTAATATAAAGAATCTTAAAATTACAAAGATCTAGACCATCCTTGTGGGCATTTCATAGACAGTCAGTTACCTGGGTAAAAGCCTCAATGTGTATTGCACACATGAGGCATTTAAGGGGCTCATCTCCAGATGGGTTCAGTAATCAAAAAGGTAAAAAGTTTAAATAGAAATATACCGGAAGATAAAGTATGTAAAACAAATAATGTTCTATCTTATACAAGCAGCCCAACAAAGTACTAAAAATGTGCTGACTTGGCAGCACCTTTCTTGAGTTTTCTTTGTAACCAGTCAAGTTGTATCTCATTAAATGCTGTAGAACATGGTAGGAACACCCATTTATAAAAGACGAGATAGGTAATTGACATCTCATTACAAACACATCTCTCTCTTCTCATGTTGTGAAGTTCTGTGCACTATCGTGCAAGTTTATGAAGTTTCAAGCAAACTCGGCACAGAATTTTCAAAGCCTCTTTTCTGAGACTTCCAACAGATTCAGAACAATAGGACATGATCAGTTCTAATGGAAAATGCAGTATAACTTCCATGAGTCAGCCGATCTTTTCCACTTTTCCTGCCACTGGGAAGTTCCAAGACCTTGGAGCCCAAACAGTAGCCATTGTTTGCTCCAGTGTGTGCCACAATCTGTAGTAGTTTGTGCATTGTCTTTCCTCGGTGGCTGTTAGAGTAGGCTCTTCAGTTTGTTGATTGGACCTCTCAGCATATATCCTGAGTACACAAGATTTATATTTCTTGTCCTTTGCTGCCATTCCCATAAGGGATAGAATTATTCATTTTAAATTGAAACTGCCTTGACACAGAACACAAAAGGCTTTCCAAGAGGTGAAGTATGTTTCTCTGGCTCATGTTAACTTTTAGTGGGAGGCAGCACCTCATACTTCTTGATTTGGGGGACAAGTGTATAGTGAGATCTCCCTGGTTCCTGCCTCCTGTGACAGGGCCTTCGACATACCACTGACAAACCACTCACAGTCAAGTCAAGTCAATAAGTAGTGCTTTAACCTGTTTACTGTAATTGAGCAACAGTTTCCCTCCACATTTTATTCTCCAAACTTAACCTGCATTGCCAAACTAACTATTCCTTGATTAATAAAGATCTCTTTACAATGACTTGATTTAGTACCTCTTGATTAGTTCCTTGATCTACCCATCTGATCATCATTTTGCTGTAAGACTACATTTCAAAATCTTCAGTTTTCCACTTGTCTTACTGCTTATTGTCCATGTTTCACTACAGTATAAGGCTACCCTCCAGTAAATACTTTCAGAAAAGAATTTAAATATATATTAGATGTAAATATATTTTCTCATTTTCTGAAAAGCCTTTTTAGTTATAGCCTGTCTACACCTAAAATGCTCTATATTTATTCCATTATCAGTTATTTTTCTGCCCTAATAGTAAAATTTGTCTATTACTTTTAGTCTCTCATTTCCTAGTTTAATTCTCTCAACACTATGTGATTTGGTTTGACTACACTCCATTTCCTCCATCCAGAATGTTATGCATTCCATTCAACTGACCCCTCAAGTTGTTTGCCACCCCTGAAAGCATTGTGACGTCACCAGAAAATCTTTTTTTCTACTCCCTTTCTATGAATTTTAATTCCTTTTCCAAATATCTGCTTGTGTGTCTTATGTTACCATAAGATCGAACATTTTCATCTCCAGATGGCTTCAGTAATCAGAAAGGTAAAAGTTTAAATAGAAATATATCTGAAGATGAAGTATGTAAAATAAATAATGTTCTATCATATACAAGCAGCCCACCAAAGTACTAAAAATGTGCTGACTTGGCAGCACCTTCCTTGAGTTTTCTTTGTAACCAGTCAAATTGTATCTCAATAAATACTGTAGAACATGATAGGAACACCCATTTATAAAAGATGAGATAGACAAGTGACCTCTCATTACAAACACATCTCCCTCTTCTCATGTTGTGAAGTAATTTTGAGACTGCAGCCTCAACAGAATATTGAACCACTTTCCTCAGCTCAGTCTGGCTTCAGTACGGGCTTCAATACTGAGAAACCACTAAATACTGAGAAACCACTAAATGACCCCACAAATTCAGTAGAAACATGCAAGAAAAATTACCCTGTTGACATTTTCTGTGATCTTGGCAAGACCACTGAATGAGTAGTTCATAAAATTATAGTAGGGAGACTAACATAAGTTCCCTTCCTGTGAATCAAGTCTTATTTTAACAGTAGGAAACAGAGGATCTTATCAACAAATGATGCAACAGGAATAAGACTAAATTTGGTGAGAAGAAACATTAAATATAGTGTTCTATCAGATTCTGTGTTCAACTTGCTTCTGTTCTTAAGGGCCTGTACCTCAATTAATAAAAACAGAATCAGTTGATTATCTGTCTGTGTGACTGTTTTCTCAGGAACAGTTATAGGTTTCAAGTTGAAAGTTATGTTACGTACTCAGGTCTCTGTCCCTTGGCAGTGTGAAAACTTTAAGCCTCTAAGTCATTGTAATAAAAAAATCCCGCCATTTATGTCCGTATTTCATTACTCTCAGACTCATTCATCTGGTACTTCCAGTTGACCTAAAATCATGAAATTTGACAAGAAATAAAGTTTCATAGTACAAGTACAGGAAAAAAATCCAAAAATTGTTAATTTGTAATTATAGTACATAATAAAATATTATTTTGCCATTTGTTGTCTCTCTGTCTGTATGTCTGTTAATACCTCTTTGTCTCAGGAATGTTTTTTTGTATCAAGTTGAAAATTGTCATGTACTAAGTTCTATTGTCACTTGGCAGTGTAAAAAATTTAATCTTTTAAGTCAATGCAATCAAAAGATATTGCCATTTATGTTACATATTTTAGATACAAACTCATTCATCAAAACCTGTAGATGAACTGTCTGTATATGTTTCGGGCCTGGTGGTCTAGCAATAAAAGTGCGCCTGGAAAGTGAGAAATCATGGGATCACACAAATCTCAGGTGGACCACAGATTCTTCAATCTTTGTTTTAACCTGGCCTTCACCTCTCAACAATGTGAAGAATTGCCAGAAACAACACGTGATTCAGATTACACATTAAAATGGTACATTCCCTTTCCCTGGATGGATGCCTGGGGTAGGTAAGGGACACACAAGTCATCAAAGAGGCATCCAGTCAAAAAACTTGTACCAGGCGATTGAGCCACATAAAATTTTGTTACAATCTACATACATAGTTAAGTTTGTACGCTACCCTCAGAGCGCAAGTTCTACTTACACTTGTTTACTTACATAGCTGATTCACATGAGAAATTGGAGGGCACTTCAGAAACCATACTTGCTAACAACATATAAAATGATAAAAGACCCAAACACTTTCAACTTAACAGCCAGGAGAATAATGGCGCAGGTTTACAACTGATTCACAGTTAGTGGTTTAACCCTTAGTCTTACAATAAACTCATATTATGCTATTCAAAGCAAATAAAAATGACTTACAGGTACTAGAAGTAGGGATCAATAGGCAGACAGCAGAAGTCTCAGAATGTGAAGTTTCTATACATCCAGATGTATAATGAACTGAGATGAGACCAGCACCTGGATAAGTTAACCAAAAGATTCAGCTCTGCCCACTATGCACTCAGTCTCTTTTGTGTTAGCCTGTAGGGAGAATTTTCATACCATACTTCCACTTAATACTGTATTTATACTACAGGAATGCGCAGCAATAATATTATGTTAAGTTGGTAATTAAACATCTTGCAAAAGCCTCTTCAGGGCTCTAGATATTCTAACACTTGCATGACAACAAGAGAGAATTTAGGATTAACTGTGCAATTCTCAGTTACAATGCTAGAAGTAAAAAAAAATCTCTTATAAACTATGCATTACTAGAAGGGAAGTAATTCACTGACAGACTACGCATAACTAAAAGTAACAATAATTTGCATAAACCGTGTAGTCTTGGCTAATGATCACAATTGGGTTTTATATTCTGCCACTAAAGTCTGTAACAGGTTAGAACAGAACAGAAACTTTATTGTCACATAACAAGTCATATACAATCAGATGATTGGGACATAGGTGACTCATCAGTTTAAAGCTACTTCTAATTCTAAGTATACAGAATAATTACAGGTATTTTGTAATTTTAAGTACCATAAAATGATTTAAAATAATCATGTTGAAAATAAAGTAAAATTAAGAATAAGTGTTTACTTAAAATACTTTTTTAGCATGACAGGATGAAATGTAACATTAGGCACAGTTATTTGTGACAGTCAGTCATAAATTCTTCTACACTGTAATAATATTTACTGGCTAGGTATTTTTTTAAATGATGTCCAAATTCTTCTGGTTCATAATTTCTAAATTTTTCACAGACTTTATTTCCCAGCCACATACCCATATAGTAAGGAGTCTTCTCCAGCAGTTTTAGCCTATGAGTTGGTAACTTATACTGATATTTGTTTCTTGTTTCATAATCATGCTTAAACAGGTTATCCTCAAAAAGTTGTGGGTTTTGTTTAGAAAACTTAATTGTCTAATAGATAAAGAGGCCAGGAACAGTCATAAGATCAAGGGCCTTGAACAGAGGTGTACACAATTGCCTTTTTTCTGCACCTGCCATTGTCCTAATGATTTTTTTCTGTAGCGTAAAGACTTTCTGTAAGTTTGTTTTCTCTGATTCCCCAAAAATTATACCATATCTATTCACAGACACAAAATATGCATGATATACAACTTTTTTGACTGGTGTTTCTATTATACTGCTTATAACATTCATTGCAAATATTGGATTATTTAGACGGTGACAGATGGCATCTACGTGGTCTGCCCGTGATAAATTCTTGTTCGGCATTACACCTAGAAATTTGGTACAATTTGTGGTGGCAAGGCGATTGTCCTCATATGGTATTTCTAGTATTTATTGTACAGTTTGTTTTATGGTAAAGTGAATGATTTGTTTCTTCTTTAGATTTAATTTGAGACCATTATTTCTCACCCAGGCCTCAATTCCAGCCAGAGACTGCTGAAAATGATTTTCACTTTTCTTGCAACAGACTATTACTGTAGAGTCATCCGCATAAAGAATAGTGTCTGAATTTATGTTAGTTGGCAGGTTGTCTATATAATACAAGGACAATATTGGCCAGGGATAGAGCCTTGTGGTTGCCAGTAGACATCAGACACATAATTGAAAATTTTTGCTGTTCAAAAACAATGTAGAAGAAAACCTCATTAACCACCCTTTCCGCAGTTTATCAGAATATTTGGACACAGGGATGTTAAGTCAACATAACTGTAATATTTATATTAAGAACATCTTGACTTATGTATAGACAGCTGATAGTAGTCTGAATATTTACACAACTGCTTGATTTGAAACATTAGAGAAAAACAGCAGCTGAGAAGGATTAGAGAAAGAGCAATGTGTCCCTCCCCCCTCACCCCCCTGCCACCACAGAGGAGCTGTTTTTCCCCTAATATACATACACATATTTCGCATAAAGAATAAAGGAAATAGGGACAAGATCTTTGAACGTGCAGCCATAAAGCTTACAGATCTAAATCTAATTGTAGCTACAATTTACCATCCCCCCTCCAGTAGTATTAATGATTTTCTGTTACAAACGGACTTGTTTCTATCCAAATAAGTCAGTGGAAACAGGATGTAATTATATGTGGTGACTTTAATATAAACTTTCTCACCCACTACAGAAACAGGGAGACATTGATTAACATTGCAAAAACTTATAACCTGCATGGCCTTGTAAATGAGCCCACTAGAATAACACCCACATTCAAGACAGCTCTAGATCAAATTTTTGCAAATAGAAATAAACTTAACCAACACTAGAAGTATACAATGCAGGTTTCAGCGACCACCAAACTGTCATTCTAAAGGTCGATGTTAGCAAAGATACCTCAAACCCAGTCCCACCTAAAATTTTATGAAGGGTTTCCACTCAAGATAACTTGAACAAGTTAAATACCCTCCTTAGTAAAGAAAAGTGGATAGAGATGTACACAGCCAGTGATGTCAACATGAAATTCAACATATTTCTTGACACAATGAGCCGCCACTTTGAAGAGGCTTTTCCACAAAAACCAGTAAGAATAAACAATAATAAGAGAAACAAAACTTGGATAGCACCAGCTATACAAAACTCTTGCAAACATAAAAGAATACTCAACATGTTATGTAAACAAAGTAATGACTACCCCCAACTAACAGAATACTATAAAAACAACACATGTATCCTAAGAAGAGTGACAAGACAGGCAAAAAGGATGAAAAATGATGAGTACATTGAAAAATCCAGCAATAAAGTAAAAGCAATGTGGAATATTTCAAAAATTTTGTACACACAATTGCTGAACCATTAACTCACCTCCGTGACTGTTCTTTCCAGGCAGGCACTTTCCCTCAAGCTCTGAAACTTTATAAAGTAATTCCTGTCTTCAAAAAAGGTGATAATACAGATATGAATAACTACAGACCTATCTCAGTCTCATCCTGCTTTTCTAAAGTTTTTGAAAAAACAATGTACAAAAAACTGATGGACTTCATTAAAAAAAAAAAATATTTACTAAGTTTAGCTCAATGTGGATTCAGAAGCAACAAATCTACTGAAACAGCAGTATATGATTACATAAATACTCTATTAGATCTGTTAGATAAAAAGCAACCTATAACAGACATATTTCTGTATCTGTCAAAGGCTTTTGACACTGTTGACCACAAAATATTGCTGGAAAAAATAGAACACTATGGTATCGGAGGAATTGCAAACAATTGGATTGCTTCATTCATAACCAATCAGAAGCAGAGAGTCAGCATGAAATACACTAATAGACAAACCAACTGAATAACCGAAATCCTATCGAGTAATAAAACTGTAAAGTAAGGTGTACCACAGGGCTCAGTATTGGGATCTCTACTTTTCATCCTGTATATTAATGACTTGAGCCTGAATGTAGATGCACATAAAACAATAATATTTGCTGATGAGACAACTGTACTCCTCAAAGGGGAGAATACAGAGGCTGCACAAAAAGCTGTGAACTTGGCCACTGAACAACTCAGCAACTGGGCTAAAATCAACAGATTAACTATCAACACCAAAAAGACAGCTTCCACGAACATTCACACAACACGAAATGCAAATTCCTCTCAGCCACTTGTCACTGTAAATAACCAGCCAGTAGGTACTGACACTGTTTTCAAATTCCGGGGTCTGTGGGTTCAAGATAACCTGAAATGGAATACACATATAGGCAAGGTAAATGCCAGAATTAGTACTGGCTGTTATGCATTGAGTGTACTGAAATCATGTGCTAGCCTGAAAATATTAACCAGCGTGTACTACACTTACATACAAGCCCACCTAAAATATGGTGTGATATTCTAGGGAATTTCTCCAACTGCCCTGAGCACATTCAAAATCCAGAAGAGAGCAATGAGGATTATTACTGGGAGCAAACTCAGAGACTCCTGCAAAGCCATCTTCAGAAAGTTGGTAATCCTTACACTGCCTTGCCTATACATTCTCGAGACTCTAAAACTTTTCAGAAACCACATAGTGCCAACTGACTCCAGAGTCATAAAAAATAATGAAATACATAAACACAACAGCAGGAAAAACTCAAATCTTCACGTTTCACATACAAACACTCAACTATGTAAAAAGGGAGCTTTCCATATGGGCCTCCAACTGTTCAACAATCTTCCCACTAGTATTAAGTCCATTGAAGACAACATAAAATTTAGCAAAGCCGTGAAGTCATATTTGTTGGGTCACTGTTTTTGCTCTATAAATGAATACCTAGAACAGTAATCTTGCTATTTACGTCAAATTGAAAACACTGAGCAATGGAATGAAGTTAACTTAACCAATCTTTGCAATATAATACATTATGTATGTTAATATATGTTAACAATGTTAACTGATATTTTCCGACATCCGTAACACACTGTGTACCATCAGATCACATGGAATAAATAAATAAAATAGTGTCTGAATTTATGTCAGTCAGTAGATCATTTATACAATACAAGAACAATATTGGCCAGGTTGCCAGTAGACATCAGACACATAATTGAAAATTTTTGGCTGTTCAAAAACAGTGTTGAAGAAAACCTCATTAGCCACTCTTTCGGCAGTTTATCAGAATATTTGTACACAGGGATGTTAAGTCGACATAACTGTAATGTTTATATTAAGAATATCTTGACTTATGTATAGACAGCTAATTGTTGTCTGAATATTTAGACAACTGCTTGTTTTGAAGCATTAGACAAAAACAGCACCTGAGAAGGATTAGAGAAAGAGCAATGTGTCACCCCCCCTGCCACCACAGAGGAGATTTTTTCCCCCCAATATACATACATGTATCTAGAGGTAATTCACATAATCATCAGGTATGGCTAAATTAGAGCTAGCCATAATTTGTTGTCATTACACTTTGCAGAAGTAAACTATATTGGCTGCTTTCGCTTGCTAACATATAACAGAACACAATGTGTGACTTAATGAATGAATGGAAAGTACTGCAGAAACATTGTTATAACAGCATGATATAAAGTTTTCAAGTGCTGAGAAGCCAGAAGCTCAGAGCTGTCACAAAACTAGCGCAATGTGCACAGACTAATTCAAAACATTATCTCAAAATATGACCCAAGGAAAAATGTCAGAAAAAAGGTGATCATTACAGGGATACCACATAGACACTGTCTGTTAGCATTCTCTTGAGTTAATACCAGCACAGAGAAAGTCAATAGGCTCTTCGAATAGCACTATGAGTACAGTGCAAATGCCTTTGTGGCACCGATGAAATTGACGTCAATGTTGATACATCCATCTTTGGAATAAGCTAAGATTATCTTTGGCCTCTTCCGTCATGACTAGTTCTTTGTGAGCCTTGCTTGTGTTTTGGTGAATAAATGAACTACTGTGAAATGGGGGTTGTTTGGTGTAACTAACCCGAACTTCCCACTCACTGATGACCCCGAGTTGTAACGTCTTCCGTTTTCGCCGTTTTACTTTGTCCGTGACCTCCGCGTCGGTTATTTTCGCATGTATTACATCGACACAGCATTCGAACAATGACTTCGGCCCAGTGCCTAACGCCGGATTTTGTGATCGACAGGCATCGTGTTGCGGGTGATGTGCACCCCCCAGGACTGCAACACAATGCCTCTCACTCGATGATTACGCCGATTTCACCGGACGTTTTCGAGCCTGCAACAATAAGTGAGGTTAGGAGTGTGCATGACTCCGGCTATCAAACGCCTTTGTTCCAACCACATGTGCCCTCCCTCATCGACTGTGCAGTTACCTCTTATGGATCTCCGTGCACTGCGGGACCAATGCCGATTTCTGCAAATGCTTCACTGGGCACCTACCACCGCCAGGACAACGATTTGCCATGCCGCAATCCATGCAGTACTATGCGGATACCTGCCACATGGCCGGAACTGCTTCATTCACAGGTCAACCTCCTCAGCATCTGACCACACCCGCGCCTGCCTCAGTTCAGCATCAGCACATGCCTTCCTACTTCGATACCTCGGCCTGCAACAGGAACAATAACTTGTTATCAGTGCCTGACCTCCACCTCTGTCCCACAGCTATGCCTCAGTGTTTTGTGCCACGACATTCACCTTATCTGCACACCATATTGAGTGGAGTGACTATGAACAGTGAACATTCACACATTCTGTCCCACGTTCTACATCATTTCCCACATTGTGTTTCTGGACAGCCCGCACCTCCGCAGCCTCCCTGCAACACAGGTGGCCCTAGTTGTGATCATACGTCAAGCTTTCCCCAGACTAACATGCATTCTCAAACTTTGAACTTTTTCTCACCTGTCGCCCCCGCGCCAGCTCCAGTCGATCTTCCGCTACCATTCTCAGCACATCTCGGTGCCTCATCCGCGTCGGTCTTCCGCGACACATCAATCCGAACACACCCGCAACGTGTTGAGCTTCCGCAAGCACAATCGACACATTACGGTGTCTCACCTGCGTCGGCCTTCTGCGTCACGACGGATCATGCTCAACCACAATGTGTCATCTTCATGCTGCCACTCGAACAGCCATCATTGCCACATCCCCTGGAGGCACACTCTCCTGGGATACTACAGCAACAACAGCTTGTTTCAGGCAGTGCCCCGACGAACTCAACTCAACCTGTTCTTCCGAACATTTTACAACGCTTACCGGAACTGCCGCTGTTTAATCCTGACAGAGCTACAACCTGGTTCAAAATTGCAGATGAAGTGTTCGACCATTACAAACTCGACGAGTCAACCAGGTTTCTGTGCCTCATCACCCACCTGCATGACCAGGAGGACTTGATTGCTGACCTGGTCAATGCCCTGGACTCATCTACCCAGTACACTCTAGCCAAAAAGACAGTTCTACGTCGGCTTGCACGCTCAACTGAGGCAGCAATATGGCAAGTTCTCCATGTCGAGCAACTAGGCAATGACAAACCTTCCCAGCTCTGGAGACGACTACGTGCCCTGGTCAGCGCCGATCTACTCTCTATATATATACTAAGATGGTATCTGTTCTTTCGCACATGTCTGAAAGAACAGATATTATCTTAGTATATATATAGTTAAGGCTCACCGGCCACTTGACCATCTTCTTCTTCTGTGCGAATGCACAAACAGTGCCCAAACTCTTATGGGAATCAGCAACGCGCCGCGAGTAATGAGTATAATGGGCGGGGGGCACTACGAATGTAGTGCGGGACAATATGTTGAGAATGTGGGTTTCGCAGGAGGCTTGCCAGAGATAAATCCCTGCAGTCGCGCTATCCTCTGTGTCCTCGGTGGCTCAGATGGATAGAGCGTCTGCCATGTAGGCAGGAGATCCCAGGTTCAAGCCCCGGTCGGGGCACACATTTTCATCTGTCCCCGTTGACATATGTCAACGCCTGTAAGCAGCTAAGGGTGTTCATTTCATTGTAATTTCAATCTACTCTCTGACACAGCTCTCCTCGCCATCTGGTGAGATAAACTATTTCCTCACATCCCCTTTGCTCTGGCTAAGAGGTCTCCCGAACCTGTCGAGCAAAGAATGACAATTGCTGACAAGCTACACGATGCATCACTGCTCTATTTCGCCAGCCACTGCCTACCTGACAAGTCTCAGGTTCAGGCTCATTGTCCTGTCTGTGGCCGGACGTGGCCAGGGCCGCACTGTGCTGACCATTCTGCTCGCTCCGGGAAGCAGTAAACAAGCTACTGGGACGTGACTGGCTCCGCCCATGGTCACACCCCCTCCTGCAACTGAGCCTGCTGTGGCCACCGAACCTCAGCCACCATCAGTGGCAACGAACGTTCCACAGGAAATGCAACCGCACTACCCTTACTGTTACTTCCGCACACGGTTTGGTGAAGCAGCACGGAACTGTAGACCACCCTGCTACTTCCCAAATGCCAATCGCAGGTAGGTCCCGGTGCTGCCTCCTGCGCACAACATGACAGGCAACCCCCAGTGCTCCATTCTGTCCGGGAACGACTAGATAATTGTGGACGACTTTACATTAAACACATTTTGTCGGGATACCATTTCCTAGTAGACACAGGCGCTGATGTTTCGCTGCTGCCTACGCCCTTAGCATCATCGAACATCCGCCCTCATCATACTTCATTGCAGGCCATGAATTCAACTAAACTACAATGCTTGGGTTCAACTTCCCACGTCATCTCACTCTCTGCAAACTGCAAACTCAAGTGGACTTTTTTAGTGTGCAAAATTGATGAATCTATACAAGGCGTTGACTTCTTGCAATACCACAAACTTTCACCGGACCTAGAGCAAAACACCGTGTTTCATCACCCATCCAAGACTCACTTCCCCTGTGCTCCGTCGAGCAAACCCCCCCATGACACATCGGTCCGGGCTCATCTCATCCGTACATGCTTGTCCCTGTTGACGACGTTACAAGAAACAACTCACAAGTGCCCTGTCAAGCTTGAAAACGTCGTTCGCCTACACAAGTAAAACTTTGAGCTCTCCCTCCGGCTCGACGAAACTCAGCTCCAGTTCTCTGATGCAGCAAAGGAATTAGACACTACAGCAAGGGCAAAGCAAGGTCAGTAAGTGCGCCGAATCTGCTTGCAGTCCCAGCAATCGAGCCTCCGTGTGTTTACCTCCCACTACCCCTCGCAACTGTGCTATCAAGACTGCCATAACATGTAGTGACAGCTCCGCAGGGCCACACCCTCCTAACACGGCAGTGTTTGACACTCGGCCGGACACAAGTGCGCATGCAATACGAGCGTCACATGTTCCTGAACTGATGGCTCCTACCCCGCCCCTCACGGACAGCACCTCAAACTATGCGACTTTGGTTCCGCCACTGACAACACAAACAGTGCACTCGCACCTAGCGCTTCACCCGTGACCATGCTGCCACAGGCTGCGCCCTCGGACAGTAGACTCACTAACGGTTCACGAGCTCTACCAAGCTCTCCTGACCACGGTGCCACTGCTTAGGGCCGGTGGCCATCTTGTCGCGTTGACTCCTGGGACACTTTGCTGCCTCAGCTCCCGTCGGATCTGTCGAGTGGCTCCGAACACCACGACCATGCCTCGCCTGCCCCGCCCGCCACACATTGTAAACAAACTGCCTCCCGCACCGCTGGCAACACTTCCGTGATCACCAATGGCACAGTTCACAAGCTTTGCCTCACAGCAGATCCCCCGATCTCCAGTAAACCACGTCGACTTTGTCCCGTGCGCCTCTCCAACCTTAAAAATCAGATTTCTGAACTACTAAGCTCTGGCGTCATTGAACCCTCTGTCAGTAGCTGGTCTACACCCATACATATGACACCCAAGAAAGATGGGTCCTGGCACATGTGCGGAGACTACTGTCGACTAAATGCACGAACAATTATGGACACCTACCCCACACCCAACATTGCCGACTTTACCAGTTCCCTCGCAGGTGCGACCACGTTCTCTGTCATTGATTGCAAACGGGCCTACCACCAGATCCCTATGGCACCTGAAGACATCGAGAAGACAGCAATCACAACCCCGATCGGGTTATTTCAGTTTTGATTCATGCCCTTCGGTCTGAAAAATGCAACCCAGACCTGGCAACGCTTCATCAACGAAGTGCTATTCGACCTAAAATTCTGCTTTACATATTTTGATGACATTCTTGTGTTCAGCTCCTCCGTCGAGGACAACATTCGACATGTGCAAACTGTTACGAACACTCTCGCGGCAGCAGGCATCGAGACCAACCAGGTCAAATTGCAGCTACATCAACCCGCTGTCACTTTTCTTGGTTTTCGGGTCTCTGCCGACGGCATTTCACCACCCCCTGAGAAAGTACAAACAATACTAAACCTACCCAGACCTTCATCATTCAAAGAGCTCCAGCGCTTTCTCGGAACGGTTAATTATTATCACCGACATCTACCTCAGGCTGCAGAGATTCAGGCTTCACTGACGGACACCTTGGCAGGCACCAACACTTCTGGATCTCAGCCCGTTCCATGGACTCCTGCTACGACTGACTCTTTCACTGACCTCAAAAATCTTCTGGCTGAGGCCTGCACCATTGTGCATCCTCATCCCAATGCGTAACTTTTCATCACCACAGACGTGAGCGATACTGCCATCGGCACTGTCCTTAGCCAGACAATCAACGGCCAAACTTCGCCTCTGCAGTTCTTCTCGAGCAAGCTCACCAATGCACAACGGAAATATTCCGCGTTTGACAGGGAGTTGCTCACGGTCTACAAAGCAATCAAGCATTTTAAGACTGATGTTGAGGGACGCCCTTTCTATGTTTTAATGGACCACAAACCCCTGACTGCGGCCATTACAAACCGGCCAGCTGACCCGCCTCCTCTCCGCTTCAGATACATGGACTTCATACCTCAGTTCACCACCGATGTCAGACACATAAAGGGTGCTAACAATATAGTTGCTGATTTCCTTTCCGAGTCGATGCCATCCATTCGCTGTTA
Organism: Schistocerca nitens; assembly: GCF_023898315.1. NCBI lineage: Eukaryota > Metazoa > Arthropoda > Insecta > Orthoptera > Acrididae > Schistocerca > Schistocerca nitens. The sequence goes on along the minus strand of NC_064622.1, from coordinate 134,145,657 downwards.
GACCTCTCTCAACTGCCTAACCTCCAACCCGCTGACGAGGAAACACAAAACCTGATTTCAGACTCTACATCTTCACTACACTTCGTCCACACCACCTTCCCTGGCATATCTGGTGCGACGACAGTATGGGCACATTACGCCCCCTCATCCCAACCACGCTCCGTCGAGCTGTCTTCAGTGCATTGCATAATTTAGCCCACCCCAGTGTGCATCCGCCCGCCTTGTAGCGGAGCACTTTGTGTGGAGAAATGTCAACAAGGACTGCCAGCAATGGGCACACTCCTGCATTGCGTGCCAATGCTGCAAAGTACACAAGCACACTTCACCACCCCTCAGCGCCTTTTCGATCCCTCCTGGGCGTTTCCAGCATATTCATATTGACATTGTCGGCCCTCCCCCCCCCTCTAATGGCTTTCGTTATGTTCTCTCGTCTATCGACCAAACAACTCGCTGAGTTGAGGCTGTCCCCCTCCACAACATTATGGCAGAAACTGTTGCTCGAGCTTTTGTTGAGTCACGGGTATCGCGTTTCGGATGTCCAGCTATCATCACGACTGGCCAGAGCAGACAATTTGAGTCGGCCCTGTTAAATAAGATTTGTAACATTTGCGGCATCCGGCGCATCCATACCGTAGCATATCACCTGCAAATTAATGGGCTAGTTGAGTGCTGGCACCGCACTTTCAAGGCGGCTCTTCAATGCCACGACTCTCTATGGACGGAGGCCCTTCCCTTTGTGCTACTCAGCATTCATGTGATCTATAAGGAAGACCTCAAAGGCACAATAGCCGAGTTCGTATATGGCCAGAACATTGTTCTCCCTGGCGAACTTGTGAGCCCTTCCGCTTCTCTCCCTCAGTCTGACTTACCTTCCCTCGTGGACCGCGTCAGATGCCACTTCATCAACCTCCATATCCCTCTGCCCGCCAGCCACTCCCGCCCTAAGGTTCACGTTCCGAAATCTCTGGACAATTGCGAGTACATCATGCTCCGAGATGACACTGTCCATGCTCCCCTCCAACCTCCATATATCGGCTAATACTGAGTTCTCCGGCCCTCTGCCAACACCTGTGACATCCAGATGAAAGATTCAGCTGTTACAGTCTCTCTCAACAGAATTAAGCCTGCTCATGTCGAGCCTTCTTCGACCCCCCTTCAGGCCACGACCATGCCACTCACTGTCGTGGCTCACGACGCTCTGACCACTCCCTCCACGTCAGACTTCCAGCTCCAATTGTCGAGCTCCCCTCCGACCTCACCCTCTACTCCGGTCTCACACACTCCATAGAGTGACCACATGCTCCCCACGACGAGCTTACCTATGATCACGCCCTCGCCGCCAGGCCCTTCGCCGGTACCTCCGACCTCTCCACCATCGCCTGCCTCGCCCTGTCGAGGTTTCTCACGCCCCCCCCCCCCCCCGCCCCCAATCTTGAACATACCCTCGATCGAGGTGTTTGTGCCTGTCCCCCCAGACATAATCCATGACATCTCAATAATACTGCGCAATTATACACTGTTCGTTGTGTGTTTCTCTCCATCCAGTACTCATGACACAATCTCCGCCATTCCCTGCCACCTGGTGAAATGTGTTTCCCTCCCGCCCGACGTCGACCTGGACATGCTTTGTGTGTTCACCACGCCCACCAGAGACAACATCGTCGTCGCTCTGTCCCACCTGCAAACCGCCGGCCTACCTGTCGCCACACGACCAGCACGCCCAGTATGACGCCCGGCTTGCTTCAACGACTTCCAGGTTTGGTGGCCGAACCTTCCTTCACGACATCTACCCACACAGCTTCCCGACGACGCTGTCGAGCTGACCGTGGTCCGGCTCCCGCGGACCACTCCTACCGACGCCATAGTCACCCCCCCCCCCCCTGGCCCGGCCTCTCAAGAGTACTCCATACTGCAGGATGGGTGGGGGGGGGGAATGGGGGGGGGGGGTTGGGGGGGGGGTTGTGGCACCGATGAAATCGACACCAATGTCGATGCATCCATCTTTGAACTAAGTTAAGATTATCTTTGGCCTCTTCCGCCATTACTAGTTCTTTGTGAGCCTTGCTTGTGTTTCGGTGAATAAAAGAACTACTGCGAAATGGGGGCTGCTTGGTGTAACTAACCTGAAATTTTCCCTCACCTTCTTTCTCACCACAGAGAAGATGGAGAGAAGTCTCTTCACTTCAGAAAGAATGGAACGTCTTTGAACACAATAGGCCAATCAAAGCTAAGCCAGTCATTCAGAATTCTTCTGAAAAATATGTATCCTAATAAGTGAAATCCAGTGCCTCTACCACAAACAAAATCAGAAACAGCTATTACTGTAGACTACTTTTTATAAGGTAACAATTCTGCATGAGTAAAAGCAGCAGCACCAGTAGCAGTTGCAACACGAGCAGTATCAGTAACACTATCAACAACATTAGCAGTAACAACAGCAACATCAGTAGGAGGAACAGTACCTTCATGATTACTATCAACAAAAACAGTACCAGCATTAGACTTGCTACCGACTGCATGACAGTGTTTAGAACCATGGAAACTACTATCACTGGGACAAAAAGCCCACACATCTAAAGCGCAAGGATGTTTTATATCCAGGAACTGGAAAAAAAGCTACGCAATATACAGATAAATGATTGTGAGGGAGTGACAAATTACAAAAGAAGAAAATTTATTTGTTAATGTAAGTGAGTCATTAGAAATAACAGCAAAGGAAAATCTGCACTTTAACATTTAAACTAATACTTCATAATTATTTATATAACAAATTACAAGTGCTAGAAGTAAAATTAGAATATGATCTACATTTTGATTTCACTTACAGGTCACAGCACTGGATGTTAAAACAGCAGATGAAAACAGTATTAACTTTTGAATGAAAGTATCTTTGAGATATTTGGTTTATTCTGCGTTTTTGAGGACCATTTAACTTAGGGTTTAAGAGGATGATAACATATCTCTTCTTTTGTAAATATATATTATGAATTTTTGTTTTTATAATTGTTCTGTACCCTTGAGGAAGGCAATGGCAAACCACCTCTGCTAGGACCTTGCCTAGTCAGCGGTGCGGGTCTCCCGCATTGTCCTCTTATGCTCCTCGGAGTTTGGGACATCATCATCATCACCTTTGGGCAGCCCCTTACTATGTATGTATGGCACAGAAGTATATTTATTTATTTGTCTAGTTATTATTAAGTACCAAAACTCCTTCTAAGTACTTTTTTTTGCCCATAGGAAATCTCTCTGTGTACAGATACTGGTGTTATAGATGTACGATAAAAGTAAACCTGCATTCTCAGTGCAGTTCCATAGTGTGTACTGTGTCTCCAATTGTGAATATCGCAGTCTGGCTTATGCACATGGGAGATCTATGTTGACCAACCAGCTTCACACAATCAGTTTGGCCTCAGGGTACACATGAAAAAAATGGCCTATAGCACCATGGTGCCTGAAGAAGGTGGGCAAGGGAACACGTGGAATAGAACCTGGATTAATGGAGTTGGGTGCTCTTCACTGATGACTAGTCATGAGCTATCTGATGCCTTATGACTGTCTTTTTTCTTTAGAGTCATCAGTCTTCTGACTCATTTGATGCAGCTCAGCACGAATTCCTCTCCTGCGCCAACCTCGTCATCTTAGAGTAGTACTTGCAACCTATGTCCTCATTATTTATTATTCCAATCTCTGTCTTCCTATACAACTTTTGCCCTCCACAGCTCCCTCTACTACCTTGGAAGTCATTGCCTGATATCTTAATAGGTGTCCTATCATCCTGTCCCATCTCCTTGTTAGTGTTTTCCACACATCCTTTTCCTCTCTGATTCTGCACAGGACCTCCTCATTCCTTACCTTATCAGTCCACCTATTTTTCAACATTCGGCTGTGGTACCACATCTCAAATGCTTCAATTGTCTTCTGTTACAGTTTTCCCACAGGCCCCGTTTCATTACCATACAATACTGTGCTCCAAACATACATTCTCAGAAATTTCTTCCTCAAATTAAGGCCTGTGTTTGATACTAGTAGACATTTCTTGGCCAGGAATGCTCTTTTTGCCACTCCCAGTCTGCTCTTGATGTCCTCTTTGCTCTGTTTGTCATTGGTTATTTGGCTGCCTAGGTAGCAAAACTTCATCTGCTCTTATAATTGCGTAGGCTTCTGCAGCCAGAGTCAGTCAACATAAAAGTTTTCTGGGTGTGGTACCATGTCATAGCGTATAAAGCTACTGCTGCTGGGGAAAAACCAATGTTTCAGCCATGGTTGCAGTGGCCTTCTTCTGAGTAGACCCAGAAGAAGGCCGCTGCAACTGTGGCGGAAACATTGGTTTTTCCCCAGCAGCAGTAGCTTTATACATTATGACTCGGTACCACACCCAGAAAACTTTTATATCGACTTCATCTGCTCTGTGACCATCAATCCTGATGTTATGTTTCTTACTGTTCTCATTTCTGCTACTTATTACTTTTCTGCTACTTATTACTTTCATCTTTCTTCAATTTATTTTCAGTCCACATTCTGTACTCATTAGACTGTTCACTCCATTCAGCAGATCATGTAATTCTTCTTCACTTTCACTCAGGACAGCAATGTCATCAGCATATTGTATCATTGATATCCTTTCACTTTGAATTATAATTCCACTCCTGAACCTTTCTTTTATTTCCATCATTGCTTCTTTGATGTACAGGTCGAACAGCAGCAGCAAAAGACTATGTCCCTGTCATACACCCTTTTCAATCCAAGCAATTCTTTCTTGGTTGTCCACCCTTATTTATTCCCTCTTGGCTCTTGTACATATTGTATATTACCTGTCTCTCCCTGTAGCTTACCCCTATTTTTCTCAGAATTTCGAACATCTTGCACCATTTGACATTGTTGAATGCTTTTTTCAGGTCGACAAATCCTATGAACCAGTCTTGATTTTTCTCCAGTCTCGCTTCCATTATCAAACAAATCCTGTTATCAACACGTGTCGGGCAACCTTTTGCTGGCGTGGGTGCTTGCTCAGATAATTGTCCTAAAAGGACAAATTATCTCGGCGGGACAGTGACGCCGCCATCGTGACCTTGGGACCCCGGGGGGCCCCATTTTTTTATCAGTTGCTGACCCTCATGAATCGAAAACATGACTGCGTCGTTTCATGATTCGAGGGTCAGCAATGTCAGTAACCTTTCCTAAAGCCGAAGTAATCATCATCTAACACATCCTCACTTTTCTTTTGTATTCTTCTGTATATTACTCTTGTCAGCAACTAGGATGCATAAGCTGTTAAGCTGATTGTGTGTTAATTCTTGCACTTGTCAGCTCTTGCAGTCTTTGGAACTGTGTGGATGATGCTTTTCTGAAAGTCAGATGGTATGTCGCCAGACTCATACATTCTACACACTAACATTAATAGTCGTTTTGTTGCCACCTCCCCAATGACTTTAGAAATGCTGATGCAATTTTATCTGTCTCTTCTGCCTTATTTGATCGTAGCCCTCCAAAGCTCTCTTGGATTCTGATTCTAATACTGGATCCCCTGTATATTCTAAATCGACTGCTGTTTCTTCTTCTATCACATCAGACAAATCGTTCCTCAAGAGGCCTTCAGTGTACTCTTTCCACCTGTCCACTCTCTCCTCTGCATTTAACAGTGGAATTCCCATGGCACTCCTAATGTTACCACTTTTGCTTTTAATTTCACCAAAGGTTGTTTTGACTTTCCTGTATGCTAAGTCAGTCCTTCCGACAGCCATTTCTTTTTTGATTTCTTCACATTTTTCAGGCAGCCATTTCATCTTAGCTTCTCTGCACTTCCCATTTATTTCATTCCTCAGTGACTTGTATTTCTGTATTCCTTTATTTTCCCTGAACATTTTTGTACTTCCTTCTTTCATCGATCAACTGAAGTATTTTTTCTGTTACCCATGGTTTCTTTGCAGTTACCTTCTTTGTACCTATGGTTTCCTTTCCAACTTCTGTGATTGTTCTTTTTAGAGAATTCCATTCCTCTTCAACTGTACTGCCTTTTGAGCTATTCCTTATTGTTGTATCTATAGCATTAGAGAACTTCAAGTGTATCTCATCATTCATTAATACTTCCGTATCCCACTTAGTTGCATGCTGATTCTTTCTGACTAATCTCTTAAACTCCAGTCTACTCTTCATCACTGCTACATTGTGACCTGAGTCTATATCTGCTCCTGGGTATGCTTTACAATCCAGTACCTGATTTCGGAATCTCTGTCTAACCATGATTTAATCTAACTGAAATCTGCCCATACCACCCAGCCTTTTCCAGGTATATCTCCATCTATTGTGTTTCTTGAACAGAGTATTCACTATTACTAGTTAAAATTTATTACAGAAGTCAATTAGTCTCCCTCCTCTCTCATTCCTTGACCCAAGCCCATATTCTCCTGTAACCTTATCTTCTACTCCTTCCCTTACAACTGCATTCCACTCCCCCATGACTATTAGATTCAACTCCCTTTACATACTGTATTACCCTATGAATACCCTGATACACTTTCTCTCTCTCTTCATCTTCAGCTTACGATATCAGCATATGTAGCTGAACTATCATTGTCGGTGTTGGTTTGCTGTGGATTCTGATAAGAACAACCCTATCACTGAACTGTTCACAGTAACACACTCTCTGCCCTACCTTCCTATTCATAACCAATGCTACGCCCGTTATATCATTTTCTGCTGCTGTTGATGTTACCCTATTCTTATCTGATCAGAAATCGTTGCCTTCTCTCCATTTCACTTCAATGCCCTACTGTATCTAGATTGAGCCTTTGCATTTCCCTTTTCAGATTTTCTAGCTCCCCTACCATATTCAAACTTCTGACATTCCACAACCCATTCATAGAACTTTAACCTTTCATTGGCTATTCAATCTTTTCCTTGTGGTCACCACCCCTTTGGCAGTCCCCTCCCAGAGATCCAAACGAAGGACTATTCCGGATTCTTTTGTCAAAGGAGAGATCATCATGACACTTTTTCAATTACAGGTCACATGTCCTGTGGATACACATTATGTGTTTTTAATGCAGTGGTTTCCATTGCCTTCTGCAGCCTCATGCTGTTGATCATTGCTGATTCTTCCGCATTTACATGCAGTTTCCCACCCCAAAGGATGTGAGAATGCCCTGAACCTCTGTCCGCTTCTCCGCCCTCTTTGACAAGGCCATTGGCAGAATGATGTTGACTTCTAGTGCCAGAAGTCTTTGTGACTAAATAAGTACCCTTACTGGCATCTTAAAATTTGGGCTTAGTGGGACTGGAGAACAAATAATTTTATCAGAGCATGTTTCAGTCCATGGACGTATAGGTTGCACTTCCACTGAACCACTCTGTTAGGCTCTGCCTTCAGTGTATGACATGAAAGCATACAGAAAGTCTTCTTGGTGCTGGTTCACACACCTAATCATTTCTGTGTAAGACCTCATCTGAACCCTAACTTGACTTGGCTCATCCGAACTCAACTGATGTCATGCTGACACATACAAGCAGCTTGAGATGCAGGTATGAGATGCAGGAATAGAACTTCACTCCACAAAGTTGGTAGCATCTGAAATTCATTGCCCAGGAATTACAACCAATTAAGAAAATGCTTATCTTCCCAGGATTTGAAGGTAATATCTTCTGATCCATAGTCAGGCACATGATTCACATAGCAAGGCTGCTGTGAGCTGTACACATCACATTATAACAGGACAAATTCTCCATGTCCTGTACTTGCATGTGAGTTTTTCAGTTAACTTATTCATATAACTAAGCATTTAGCTCATGTTCTGCAAGAGTGCTGGTACCCATGCCACTGAGTGATCTGAAGTCAGTATCATCATCAAGTATCAAGATCATCAACATCCATATGCTGGTGTCAAAACAGTTTATTAGCCATTTAGATGCCTAAGAAACTTACTATGGTGGCAGTTTTTTTCTTTTTTTTATCTTTTTGAAATTAAATATTTAAATTTTGGAATCTAATTACCGCCATATTTTTTAGCTAGTCTTCTCTACCAGGATTGTCTGTTGGCAAGTATGATTTTGGGACGTGATTTATGCCTAAAAGCTATTGGACTTCGTTTTGCTAAAAGTGAAATTTTAGATGCAGGTTCTATTTTGAAAGCAAACCAATCGTATTTGAGTGATTGGTGCCGTTAATGTGCAAGCATTCACCAACAGACATCCCCACACAAAGTAAGCCACATTTACTTTTCAAATTCATGAAAAAAAGCTGAGGAAAAAAGGTATGATTATTCTTAATTACAAACACAATGAAATTAAATAATAATAATAATTATTATTATCATGCAAATGAGCACAAATAACAGAATCTCTACTTAACTGTGACCTTACCGGACAATGGTTGATCGAGAAAAAGGAGAACAAAAAGTTGCCGGTCCAGTTCATTTAAACTACATAGATACTGTAATTTACAGAGAGGTTTTATTGTAATTGCAGTGTGTTGGGAAGAGCACACCACAGAACTGCAGAAACGCCTTAACAAATCTGTATTTGCAATTCGAGTGTTAGCAGACATAGGCGACATAAAAATGAAAAAGCTTGCATACTTTGCCTACTTTCATTCCATAATGTCATATGGTATAATATTTTGGGGTAGCTCTTCAAGTCAAACAAAAGTTTTCAAGAGTCCAAAAGCGTGTAATATGTATTATTTGTTGAGTAAATTCACGGACGTCCTGTAGAAACCTCTTCAAAGAACTGGGTATACTAACTACTGCCTCTCAGTATATTTACTCATTAATGAAATTTGTCCTAAATAATATATCTCTTTTTCCAACAAACAGCTCAGTTCATACATACAATACCAGGAACAAAAATGATCTGCACAAGGACTTAAAAGCACTTACTTTAGTTCAAAAAGGGGTCCACTACTCAGGAACACTCATCTTCAATCATTTGCCAGCAAACATAAAAATTTAGTTACAAATAAAGATCAGTTTAAAAGGAGCCTGAAAGACTTACTAGTGGCCAACTCCTTCTACTCCATTGACGAATTTTTTAATAGAAACAAATGATGTATTGTATATATTCATACTATTAGGATTGTTATTTCAGCTTAAAAAAAAAAAAAAGATTGACATGTTCCACATCCACGAGGATCTCCTCAGCATGGGACGTAAACTAATCTAATCTAATCTAAATGTTACACTGAGATGTAATCAGAAGATCAAATAGGTCAGTGAATAAACCAGGAGAAGGTCTCTGCCTAGTGTTGGACGTTAGCCATCTTAATTATGTTTTTGTTATAGAATGGGATCACGCAGAAGTGATAGAAGAACTTCTGACCCAATTCGAAGGAGCAAAGTATTTCAGTGCCCTCGATATGACCATGTCATACTGGCAAATACCCCTTTCAGAGGAGTCCCAAAAACATACAGTCAACAGCAAGAGCTACAAGAATAACATTCTGCTGTTCGGTCTTAATCTAGGTGTCGCTACGTTTATTCGTGCTCTAGATTCGGTTTTTGGTTCAAAATTTTGCAGATGTAGGCAACTGTTTTCTGTAAAACATACTAATGTAATCAAGTAAATAGTAGAAACTTTCTGGCAGATTAAAAACTGAATGCTGGATTGGGATTCGAGCATGCAACCTTCATCTTTCATGAGCAAGTATTCTGTCAGCTGAGCTACCTGAGTGCTACTCACAACCCACGCTCACAGCTTTACTTCTGCCAGTACCTCATCATAAAAATTCATTTCGGAAACAATTACCCAGGCTGTGGCTAAGCCATGTCTCCATAATATTCTTTCTTCCAGGAGTCTTAGTTCCGCATATCTTGAAGGAGAACTTCTGTGAGGTCTGGAAGGTAGGCAATGAGATATTGGCAGAATAAAGCTGTGAAGATGTACATGAGTTGTTCTTTGGTAGTTCAGTCAGTAGAACACTTGCCCATGAAAGGCAAAGATCCTGGGTTTGAGTCCTGGTCTGGCACACAGTTTTAATCTGCCAGGAAGTTTCACGTCAGTGCACATCCCACTGCAGAGTGATAATTCATTCTGGAAATAAATAGTAAGCTACCAATAGGGAATAAACAGAAGTTATGTAATATATCTGAGGGCAGCAGCTTTTTTTTTAGAGTAGCAGCTTTCTTTGTAATTTATTTTATTACATTTAGCTGGCATAAGCATTTAACAATATAGTGATAGTTTATTGTTATTACAATATATGGATTTAGTTTCTACAGTTTCCTTATATCTTGTTCCACATCCCTGAAGGTTATCCTTCTTAATTGGCTCTATGGAACACAATTAACTAATTAATTAATGAGATGTGCTCACTGATCTCTACTTCTGATAGCTGTAAATAATTTTTATTTGTCTGGAATTGTATGACCTAAGTCTTTGTAAGATTAAGGGTTAAGTGTTTTATGTGAACCATTTGCAAGCCTGTTCCAATGTCTTCTGTAAATGAAAGGGTCTCTGGAAGAGCTAACACATAAGACTATGTTTTATATTATTGCATGTCATATATTTCATTAAATTCAATGACAGGTACATAAATAGAATAAGACAATTCAAATTATATAGTAGACAGCATAATCTGATGGTACATGTCAAACTACTTGTTACCATAATGTGGTGCATCTGAAAAAATGAGAGGTACAGAGATCAGACTAACCCTTACTAAAACGAGAGCCATCATTTACTTCTGCCGACTCCTTCAAATCATTTATGTATGGCAAGAACACGAGTGGATGAAGTACTGAACTATGTTTCCTCACTCTGACTTTAGTTTTATCCCTTTGGTATCATCATTATCATACATTTTAACTGTAAACTCATTTACACAAGCCTATAGCATTTAGGTGTAAAATAGCCACTTCCTTCTTTTCTGAAAAAAAATGGCCTTTTTTGTTTAAAAAGTAACTAATTGGTAATGACTTAAGTGATAAATCTTTATTTTGTGATTTCATTAGCAAATTTTCAGTGTAGACTGTCCATAAGCTGTTCATTTTGTGCATATTGGTTTAGTCCCTGTGCACCATTTGTTCAAAATAGTTGGCTTGGCCTGCGCGTTTTTCTGTTCCTTTAACAATACTACAAATAATTTAACTAAATGTTTTTAGCCGCTTATGATTTAATCCATAGTTTGATAATCTGCTCTATTAGATGTTTTCACATTTATTGCATGCACTGTATGAAGCTTTTGTAAAGTTTGCCGCACTACTTATTAGTAACATTTGTCGCCTCACTTGCACATTAAGTCTGGCTCTAGGTTAACTGATCAGAACATGGATAACTGTTACACATATATACTTTTACTGGTATTATTGACTCCAGCATAAAGTTTTTCCAGTAATCTGAAACTTGCTTGTTTCCCTATCTCACACCCTTAATTTCTGAAGTTTTCAAATCTCATCCAGTGCAGGCACCAACAATCATTTTTTCCTCCTCATCCCATCCAGTAAGTCTCCCTTCTGAGTGACTTTTTCCCACTTCTCCCTATTTCTTAAACTTCACCAGTCCTTAACCTTCATCACTCCTCCTTTCCCTTCAATCATTTTGTCAGAAGAAGGAGCCACTGGCCCCAAAAGCTTCTGCATTTCTATATCTGTTATATGTGTTTTCTCCTGCTGCACTTTGGGGACCAGATTTTTTTAATCTATCCATATTATATTTTCAAACTCTGTACCTCTTGTACTACAGGGTGGCACAGGGGAACGGGAAATTTTGAACGTTACAGTTGGCAGCACTGTAGCGCTGGCAGATGTTTGAAACTTTGCACAATTGATGTGAACGCATTGCCATTTAGTAATCATGGAGAATTGGACTGGAGCAGAATGTGCAGTAGCTGTGAGAGCGTTTTACAAAAATGGTGATAGTGCGACTGCTGCGCAGAGAACATTTTGACAGCATTACCAGCTTGGACGTCATGGACGTGTCCCATCTGCACATGCGATTACAACGTGGGTGCATAATTTTGAACAAACAGGATCTGCCTTGAAAAAGAAACCTCCAGGTGGCATTCCAACGGTACGTACCCCAGAGACAAAGAATACTGCACGAATTAGACTTCCATGTAAGTGCAACACTTTCCATGTAAGTGCAACACTTTCCATGTAAGTGCAACACTTACATGAACGAGACCCAGCGTCACATATGGAGTTTAGTAGCCAGAGATTGGCTAAAATCAACGAGGACACGAATTTCCTTGGTAACTTATGGATATCAGATGAAGCCCATTTCCACCTGAACGGATTCATGAACAAACAGAATTTTTGTTATTGGTCACAGGACAATCCTTGTGAGTTTCACCAGCGACCACTACATAGTGCCAAGGTCACAATATGGTGTGCTGTATCATGTCATGGTGTTATTGGCCTTTATTTTTTTGAATGTGAGGATGGTAGTGCAGTGACAGTAACATCTGCTCGATATGTTGAAATGCTTCAAACATTCTTTAGACCGAGACTGTACGAGCTTAATCTTAACGTCAAAAACATGTGGTTTCAGTAGGACGGAGCCACGTCACACACTGCTCAACAATCGATGGCAGCAGTTTGTCAATTGTTTGGAAGTTGCATTATTTCACGTAACTGTGATATTGCATGGCCTGCGATATCCCCTGATCTTAGCGTGTGCGACTTCTTCCTGTGGGGATATCTTGAAGGCAAGGCGTACCGTACACGTCCTGCAACAATTCATAAACTGAAGGAGAACATTGAAAACGAAATCACTGCCATTCCCCAAGATTTGCTACTCTGCGCATTCCAGAGTTTTCATAACAGGCTGTTAGAGTGTGAACGCCAAATGGGAGCACATCTTTCCGATGTCTTATTTAAGAAGTAGAGAGACGCTTTTGGACATTTTGATTGTAAAGGCATACTGAATAATGGCATACTGAATACATTCACTTTTGTTAATAAATTACTAAATTTATGAATTTATTCATGGAAATGACGTTATTTCGAAATTTCCCGTTTCCCTGCGCCACCCTGTACAAACACGTTATGGACCAATTAGTGTTACAATTATGATTTTTGTGCTAGTGAATGCTACATTTGCAGTTCCATATTTATTACTCCAAATTTTGATGGTTTTTACATGCTTTTCTCCTTCACATTCATCTTCCAGTTTCTTGATTCCGCCAATAACTATTTTATTCTTTTACTTGACACTGTAGACAACTTCTTGTAGTGATTTAATAATTTCAACACGCTTGCTTTGAGCTACACACACATTTCACATTTATGGTTACACCTTGTGGTTTTTTCCAGTTCTTTAGCCCCTCCCTAACATACAGAACATATTATTACTTTTATTTTTAATCATATCTGAATATATCTGGGAACTCAAAATTTTCAAGTGTTTACATGTTGTAACATTTTCATTTGATTATTTTGTTAATGTTCTGATTATGTATGTGTTTACAGACCCAATGTATAGTTACCCACTACCAAAAGATGATTCTCAGAAAGTTTCTTGTCATGGCGATAACATTGACCGTGGAAGTCAGATAGTGAGTCAGCAACAAAATGAAACAAAAAGCAAGTATTAGAACTATTATTTGAGATCTGTCTGATATGCCTTCATGTGACTACTTATCACTAAGTGTGACTTTATTTTTATTTTGTCTGTTTCTCATTTGTTTAATTGTAGTAGAACATGTTTTATCATTTTTAATTTTCCATGGCTGACTGATACTAACAGTTTCATGTGTTTCCTAACAACCATTTTACATTAACTTGTTTCATATATTTACTAATTCTCATTATGGTCATATTTGGCTCTGTATTCTAGTTCCAATGTTTTTCTTTTGCCAGAAATTGAAAGTTATGAAACTGACTATGACAGAATTAAACAAACACTAAACTGTATCAAAATGCTGTACCATAGTTCTGGCGGTAATAGTTTAAGTAAGGTATGGTTCATGAAAATCGCAATATATTTACTGTGATTCTTTGAAATAGTAATGAATGCTTCCTAATACATTTATTTATTGTGCAGATGATAAAGAAAGCCCCAAACGCAAAATCAAGAAAGAGTTCCAACAGAAATAAAAGACCAAATGATCCTTCAGAGGATAAGCAGCCTCACTTAAAAAGTGCATCTGAAGGACTGATTGCAGAAGAATTGGACACCCATAAAGAAGGAAGACAATATCAAGAGACTAATGATAAACAGACACCTGTAGCATTAAGCAAGTCTGAAGAAATTGGTAGTGAGTCAAAAGTGTTCAATAATGCAGAATGCAATACTGATGCCCCATTAGAAGTAACTCATATCCAAAAAAGAAAGGACATCAAAAGCCTATACCACGATCTACAACCAAATCCAGAAAAAGAAAGCACAAGTGATGCCATGAATGACATTCAGGCAGAAACACAGAAAAGTGGTCATGCAACTGAAAAGAATTACTTAATGACAAAGTCAGAAGTGGCACCTATGGACACAACTGACACATACAAAGAAGAAAGGCAAGTTCATAAAAATAAAAATAGAAAAACTTCTAAAACTTTCACGATGACATCTGAAAATAGTTCTGAGCCTATTACAGAACTGACAAAAATTCCAAATTTAGCTCAGTCTGAAGCTTCATCAGAAAGACTTGAGCTTCATGGGCCAAAATATAATAAATATTCAAACAATCTTTCACAACTTTATGCAGAGAAAAGAATTACATCTGATACACTTACCAGGTTATTAGCGGACATACACAACAATGTGCATGAGGACTCTAAACTTAATGTTTCAATAGAAGAAAGTCGCAGGAAATCTCGATCAAGAAAGATCAGAGATCGTCACCAAATGAGATATGAAAATGTTGAGAGATATATAGTGTCTATGGTGTCAGAAGAAAATACTCCAGAACGAGAAACAGATGACATTCTCCTTAACAAGCAGAATTCGCCAGAAGAGGCTTATGACAGAGGTGAAGAAGAACCAAGCAATTTTTTAGAAAACAATGTTTTTGATAATCCACATGATTTTGTATGTGGCCCAGATTATCCTAGAAATCTTGAAGAACAGTATTTAAGTAAAAAAAGTAGAAAGCAGAAAATGACAAAATCTCACAATGCTCATTCCGTTGGTTCTGCTGACACATTGCAAACTGCCACACCAAAGAAAAAGAATAAACATAAAAAGAATGAGAAAAAAAGAAACAATGCAGGACATTGCACTTTACCTGTGAAGCAAAAAGGCAAGATAAATGAAGATGTTTTATCAGTCACAACAAAACCTAAAAAGAAAAAAGTTAATAAATTGAAAATCACAGATTCAAGAAATACCATAGGTTTTAAACCAGAATCCGGGGGAGACAGAGACAGATTTAGTCCTACAGAGTCTTTCTCAACAACACAAGTACCATACCAGTTATGGCCAACAGACAATGTAGTTGAGCTGTACCATAATGCAGCAGCTAAGCCTGGAGCAACCAAATCAAATGTGGGTGGCCATCAGAAACCAGAAAGAGATATTAAAATAGCTCTCCCAAAAAAACCTGCTAAGATGATGAATCAAAAACTGGCAAATCTTACTCAGAGAGTGAGGAAATTAAATGAATATGTCATTAATGAGGACAAATTGCAAGAGGAGATGGAAAACACAGAACTTCTGGGTAGCATCAAAAGTGACAGGACCCATACACAAGATGGTACAGAAGAAAATCAGCCAAATGCACCAACAGATAATAGTCTTTCCTTGCACGACTTCTCAGAATCTCCTGGAGAAATGATGACCATTGAGGTCATAAAACAGAAGATTCCAGCTTCAAAGCCATTTAAAAAAGTTCTGAAGAGCTCCAAAAATTATGAGATACAAAGACGAAAAACAAGAACAACACCAAATGTACAATATCAAGACGCCAGTCCTGTGCCTCCAAAAGATATGAGTCTTATCACTAGCAAGAAGAAAAATTTTCAGTTGCCGACATTATCATCACAGTCAAAACATATCTGTTCAGGTTCATTACAGAAATTTGACTTTCATACAATACCTTTTGTTGTTGGAACATCAATAACACCAAGCCATAATCTGGGCCTAAACATACAGCAGACACTCTCAATTATGAAACTTCACCGTCCATCGTCAGGACAGTCACCAATGGAGTTAGCAAATGTATTCCTGCGTGAAAAGCAGCATACCTTAGCAGGTGATCATCTTCGTCCAGTTTTATCATTGCATTCAAAACTCACTGCCTGTTCAGAGTGGCAGTCCTGTTGCCCTGCTTTAATGAGATGTTCTGACACATCAGATGAACCAACTAAAGAGAGGGCCCAAGCAGACTGTCAAGATTCACTTCCTCCTAATGAGAAATGCCTAGAAACAGGAAAACAGCCAGAAAATCCATGGTCATTGGATGAAAACTCTAATAAATCTCATGCACATTGTACTTGTTATCCTTCACCACCTTGTACAGACTTTCAGTCTCTTCTCTCTACTTATCTTGAAGGAGGAAGTAAGTGCAATATTTCAGAAAAGTCAAGGGTACCTTACAGTGGACTTAAATTACAGAATTTTAGATTAAGAAATCATCCAAAATTTCCAAAGATTCCTCGGATGAATAGTGTCTTAAATAACATTGGTCAGTTGTGCAATGGCAGAGAAGATGTGGATTCTATACCAACAAAGGAAAACTGTACTGTTCATGCTGCTGAAACACTGGCGAGCAGCAAACAAGAGAGAACAGACCATGCCTATTTGAGACATCTCACAGACCAGAACAAGAGCCTTAAGGATGTCTTACTTAATCTTCATTCTGATTTTGTGCGCCTTAATAAGTATGTAAAAGTCAATAATTTATTCAGCTACCAGTATTCATTAGTCAATTATATGTGTTATTTTATTTTTTGTTAAGTTAAACAGTGAAAGTTTCCTGCCTCTCTATTACTATTTATATTTACTATCCTTTTCTTAAGCATTGCTTCATTACACAAATGCGAGGAAAAGTTGTGTGTGTGTGTGTGTGTGTGTGTGTGTGTGTGTGTATTTGTGTGCGTGCACGCGCATGAGCGCATGCAAGTGTGCGCATGTGTGCACACATGCATGAAATCATGCAGGGATGTAAAATAAGGAGGGGGTTATGACTGCTATCCTGATATCTGCTGAGACTTTGCACAGCTCCAGTCATTTCCCAGGTCATAAAGATTCCAGTCTTAATGAAGATACCATATTCTGAAAGAGATAAAACACAACAAAAAGTGTGCAAAGGCTTCAAAACAACCTTAAAACACTACTAACTGATATACCAAATGAACTTGAATCTTTGTTTACAATTCTGAAAGAAATTTACACTTGACATATTTGAAGAAAAAATTGTACTATAGTTAAAGTCTGCCAAAAACTGTGTGGATCTTTTGCTTCATGGCAGCAGTTTAAGACCTACAGCTCTAATCATTGGCTGTCAACTGTCAGTTCACAGTAAGTGTAGAAAGTAATTGTGAGCCACGTATATGTGTTGTTAGATAATGAGATCATGAAAGTCTTTCATTCAGTTGATTACATAAACTAGTTTTCCAAGAACACTTTGCTGCTGCCATGATGAAACGACCATCGAATCATTATAAATACTATTACTTCTGGATAGGCTTCCATATCACCAACAAAATCCAGATAATATTAGAGTTAATCTGAATTGTTTTTGTTGGTTGCAAATACAAACAATTTTGGTTTATTTTTGGCAAGTCATTACTAAATAAATGTGTAATGTATTCACAGGTGCATATACAAAGAGTACATAGTAAATTCCTAAAGTTATTCAAACAAACCCAGTGTAAATAAAGTGTAATCATCATGAAGATCAGTAAGTGTTTAGATCACAAAAAACAACAATGTAACCTATAACTTGCAGCTGCTTATTTGCAGATGATCTTGCTGTCTTGATAACATCAGAAACAATAGAGATTTTGAGATAAACTAATGATTCTCAAAAACTGTATGAACTGGTAAAGTTGTTGATTGTGTAATGCTAACCCCCCTATGTATCAGTCAAATTATGGGACCTATGTTTTGCATAGAATCATAACATGCTAATGGAACAAGCTGTAAATGCTGTTAATTCCCTTGAGGCCACAGTTGATTCTAAAATATGTTGGAATAATCTTATTGAAAAAGTGGTGAGAAAAATTAGTAAGCGTATATTTTGCTCTGAGGAAACTACACCTCTGTGCCAATATTCCTGTTCTCAGAACTGCTTATTATGCCTTGATACACAGTTACATAACACATGGTACCATTTTGTGGAGTCACCAGAGGGCAGAAACCAATGTTTTTAAATTAGAAAAAGGCAGTAAGAATAATATACAACATGGCACCTAGACCTTACCTTAGGATACTCTGCTCTGCCACCCTTTTTTCATTTTGCATTGTGTATTGCCTGCCAAGTAGAACTATAACAACTACCAAAATTATGACTTATGTCACAAGCACAATTCCAGGGACAAGCATGACCTAATAAAATTTGGAGATGCAACAAAAAGTAGTATGGGAAACATGCAAGCTTGTTGCACAGTTGGGACAGTGTTGTACAAATGCTGTATAGATCACTTAACAAAATGTTATTAGCTGGTGCTCCATCATCAGACATTTGTGAAACAGAGGATACACAGTCATGTAGTAAAAGCAACAGTGCTGCCAGGACACATCACAAAAATATCCACAGATTACAAGTAAAGGACACATACCAGATATATCAAGTTTTACAGATGAACTGAAGCTATATAATACATATGTAACTGACAGAGGCAGATTGATGGTTGTACAGTGATAATAACAGCATGAAACAAAATTCTACTGGTAGGCAGCGATGGTGTGTTCTTAGTGGCACTACACATTGCTAAATGACTAACAATTACTTATGTGGAACAATTTTTTAAAGAACTGCATAAAGTCAAATAGACAGAAAAATCTAGCTGACAGTGCAAAACATACATATAATTAAATTTGTGGCTTATAACACCAACACGACAGACAAAAATGTTAAAATAATTTTACATAGGTAAAACAGAAAAACATTTTTGGGACTGTACAGATGTTTACAGTGTCCTTGTTCCATGATGACAAAAATTGTAACTGATGGTCCATATAACAACGTGAATAATTAAATATGGGACTACTGTTCGCTATGTTCCATCATAAAATCTTTAAAATCAAAAATCTAGTGGGTATGGTGAAATATCAACAAAGAATGTGACTCTGAGTTAAGTAATGTATTAAGCTGTGTGTGTAACCAGTCATTTATCAGTGGAATATTTCCTGAATGGTTGACATATGCTGAAGTTAAGCCACTGTTTAAGAAGGGAGATAAAGAAATAGTGTCACATTTCTGTCCAATTTCACTTTTTGCCAGCAGTCTCAAAAAATTTTAGAAAAGGTAATGTACAATCAGCTTTATAATCATCTTATCGCAAATAACATGCTGTCAAAGTCACAGTTCAGATTTCTAAAGTGTTCTGATATTGAGAAGGCTATCTACACTTACAATGAAAATGTACTTCATTCATTAGACCAAAAATTGCAGGCAACTGGTATATTTTGTGATCCGGCAAAGGATTGCAAAATGGTTCAAATCTTATATCTCTGGCAGGAAACAAAGGGTGGTATTAGGAAAGAGACATGTATTAAGCTATCAGGCATCATCCAACTGGAAACTAATTACATGTGGGGTCCCACAAGGTTACATCTTAGGGACCTTACTTTTTCTTGTGTGTATCGATTACATTTCATCAGAAACATTACCAGATGCCAAGTTTGTTTTGTTTGCCAATGATACAAACATTGCAATAAACAGCAAATCAAGTGTAGTCTTAGGAAGATCGGCTAATAAAATATTTGTGGACATTAGTCACTTGTTCCTAGCCAATTCTTTGTCACTAAACTTTGAAGAAACACACTACATGCAGTTCAGAACTTGTAAAGAGTGTCCCATGAGTATATGCCTAACATATGATGACAAGCAGATAGAAGAAGTGGACAATGTTACATTCTTGAGATTACAGCTTGATGATAAATTCAACTGGGAGGAGCACACCACAGAACTGCTGAAGTGTCTAAACAAATCTCTTTTTGCAAAGCGAATTCCGTCAGACATAAGGGATATAAAAATGAAAAAGTTGGCATACTATGCTTTCTTTCCCTCCATAATGCCATATGGAATTTTTTTGGGGTAATTCATCAAGCCAAGCTAAAGTTTTTCAGGCACAAAAACATGCAATAAGAGTTACATGTGGTGTAAACTCAAGAACATCCTGCAGAGGCCTATTTAGGGAACTACGGATACTAACTACTGCTTCCCAATATATTTATTCCTTCATGAAATTTGTCATTAAAAATATATCACTTTTTCAAACTAACAGTTCTGTTCATCGAGTCAACATTGGAAATAAGAATAATCTTCACAAGGATTTAAAGTCACTTACTCTTGTACAAAAAGGTGTATATTATTCAGGAACACACATTTTCAGTAATTTGCCAGCATCCATAAAAAGCTTAACAACCAATGAAATTCATTTTAAGACAAGCCTCAAGGATTTGTTGTTGGCCAAGTCCTTCTTCTCCATTGATGGATATCTCAGTATAACCAAGACACACACAGAGTGTACATTAAGTCCAGGAACCTTTCAATTATTTATTGCACATGAACCAAACATTGTACAGATATCATATATATGTCATTTTGAATAAAAACTCTGAAAGTTTTTTTTCATGTGTACCATCACAGCATAGTTTGGTAATTTGCTGATAGCCAGCGCTTGTCGCAAACTTGGCGAGTTCAGGTGCAGAGCAAGCTTTCTGTGTGTTGGAGTCTGACAAAAACAAGCGTGCTACAGCTGTTCAATGAATGTTTAGAACCAAGTATGGTAAGAAGCCACCAACAAGGAAAGCCATTTACCACTGGCACAACAAATTCGTTACAACAGGTTGCTTGTGCCTGGCAAAGGGGAGGGGACATCCCAGTGTGAGTGAATTGAATGTGGAGTGTGTACGAGAGACATTCATAAGGAGTCCAAAGAAATCAGTGCACTGTGCACCGTGTGAACTTGAAATGGTTCCAATGACAGTGTGGAAAGTCCTGCGACAGAAGCTGTCTATGAAACCATTCACATTGGAGCTAGTGCAGAAGCTCAATGATGATGACAATGACAAGCGTTTTGAGTTTTGTTCACAGTTGCAACAATTGAATGAGGATGTGACTGGCATTGTTGATCACTTAATTTTTAGTGATGAAGCCACTTTTCACACTAATGAGAAAGTGAACAGACATAATTGTAGGATCTGGGGTACAAAGCATCCACCCGAATGCACTGAATTTGAGCATGATTCCACAAAGGTAAATGTTTTTTTTTTGCCTTGTCACGTCGAAAACTATATGGGCCATTCTTCTTCACCGAGAGCACTGTCACTGGGTATTCCTACTTGGGCATGTTGCAGCAATGGCTGATGCCTCAAATGCAATTGGACTCTCCATTCATCTTTCAGCAGGCTGGGGCTCCACCCCATTTTCATCGTAAAGTTCATGGGTGCCTGAAAACGGAGCTGCCGCATTGATCGATCGCCCATAATACAGAAGGGGACAGCTGTTTCATGAAATGGTCTCCCCAATCACCAGATCTCACTGCATGTGACTTTTTTCTGTGGGGATGCATTAAAAATCTGCTGTATGTATCGCCTCTACCACGTGATGCAGCATATCTTTGGAAGAGAATGTGACTGCCACAGTCAACGATGCTGTGCTGGGACGGATGTGGAAAGAATTCGTTTACCATATTGACGTCTGCTGGGTCACTCATCGAATGTTTGTAAAAAAACTTTTCTGAGTTTCTCTTCAAAATACAAACCATATTGACGTCTGCCGGGTCACTCATCAAATGTTTGTAAAAAAAATTTTCCAAGTTTCTCTTCAAAATACAATGTTTATGACATCTATACAATGTTTACTTCTTGTGCAATAAATAATTGAAAGTGTCCCCAGCCTTTATGTGTGTGTGTGTGCTGTGATACATTTTTGAATAGGTCTTTAGGTGAGGAAATGAATTACCGAATAAAAAATATGGGGTGCCATTTAAAAAAGTCATACCTCTGTTCATATCTTTGTAAAAAAACAAAGCTGCAATGAAGTCATTCATGCTGATTGATGTCCCCCTGGCAGCTAAAGAACATTTGCTTGAAACATTTTGTAATTTGCATCTGGAGAAACAGTTATTTAGGGTGGTCAAGATAAATGGGACACCCTGTATATAAAATACAATCTAACTTCTGCACCATTTCAGTGCAGTAATGTGTTCATTGTAAATAAGTATTGTAGTAGTTCTATTTTACATTTATTACTTTATAAATAAAAAGAACATTTGTTTTAGTTGTAAATATTTGTCATGTATTATTGTTTTTCTGACATGTTCTACATCCAGGACCTCCTCACTATGGATCAATTGGAATGAAAGTAAATCTAATCTAATCTAATCTTAAGAGTACCATTGTGAATATGGACAACCATCAGCCGAATAATGGAATGACAATTATGAAAATTTGTGCTGGCAGACTCACACCTGAATTTCCCACTTATCATTAATAGTAAATGGGAAATCTGTGTTCAAGTCCTGGTCCGCCACAGTTTTAATTGTCATCATTCCATTATATAGCTGATGGTTGTCCATTTTTGCAACTGCAAACACGTTTCATGTACATGTAGTGGCTGTAGTTTCTGCAATGTCTTTTCCTTCTGACAAGTATGCATGTCTGTAGGAACATTGCATCATACTTCTGAACAACACAGGCACTGCATTATCATAATGCAACAAACATACAATCTGGAACAGTTTTATTTTACATAAGTAAAATAATCAGCTTTGCTTTTTAAAAAAATGTACAGACATATAAAGCATAACCATTTACATATGACATTATAAAAAGATGTGGCATGAAAAATAAAGGTACAGTTTAATTCAGTTTATTCACCATTCAGTATTCAGTTTATTCACCATTGACCACTTACAGTGGAATAGGTCTGAACATTAAATATACAATTAACAATAACTTTGCAGTAAAGTTTTTACAATTTAATTCCTTTTCTTTTAGGAATATTCTTATATACTAATGTCAACACTTATTTCAAAATATTCTGTTATCTTATAAAATGGGTGTTTGAGAAGCCAGTCATAAACCTTACGTTTGAAAATATTATTGGTCAGTGACCGAGCAGATGCTGGAAGTTTATTGAAGAGTTTTAAACTCATTATTTTGTGTGAGTTTGCAGTCTTTGTGAGTCTGTGTCTTGGTATGTTAAAGTCCAGTTTGCCTCTGGTGTTGTGGGGATGTATGTTCTCTCTGGTCTCGAACTCATTTAAGTTGCTTTGACATAAAGCAGTGCTGTGTAGATGTATAGATTCACCACAGTTAATATCATGTGCTTGATAAAGAGGGGGCGGCAGTGTTCCTTGGGCTTAGCTTTGCTTATTATTAGCCGGCCGCGTTGGTCTCGCGGTTCTAGGCGCGCAGTCCGGAACCGTGCGACTGCTACGGTCGCAGGTTCGAATCCTGCCTCGGGCATGGATGTGTATGATGTCCTTAGAGTTAGGTTTAAGTAGTTCTAAGTTCTAGGGGACTGATGACCACAGCAGTTGAGTCCCATAGTGCTCAGAGCCATTTGAACCATTTTTTTGCTTATTATTCTGATTACTTTTTTTTGAATTTTCAGAATTTCACTGACAAAGCAAGAATGTCCCCATAACAATATGCCATAGGAAATGTGTGACTGTAAGAGGCCAAAATATACCACCTTTAGATACTCATCAGTGACTACATCTGTCAGTCTCCAGATGAGATAACACACTCTTGCTGTTCTCTTGCAGATATGGCTAATGTGTTCCTCCCAGTTTAATTTTGAGTCAATGTGGAATCCTAACAATTTTATTGATTTGCTTTCAACAGCTGTAGTTAAACCCAGAATTAGTTCTTGTGTTTTATCAGGATTACACAGGAGTTCATTAGAAGAAAACCAATCCATTACTAGTTCTAGTTTTTCCTGTGTTGCCCGATGCAGGTCTGTTGTGTCATGGTGTGTATTGAGCAACGTTGTATCATCAGCATAACACACAACTGAATTTGCTCCTACATGGTAAGGTAAGTCATTAATTGCAATGATTCTGGTGCCATAATATACATTTTGTGGAAAGAATTACAAACCTAATATATTAAGATCACTAAAATGAAGCTGTACATCAGACAACCCGAAGTTCATGACATCTTGATATATGCAAAATTTGTCCATTTTATAAATACATAAAATAAGAAGAAAGCAAGGTGGCAAAATAGGGACTGTGGTCTGTCAAATATTATGTAGCCAATATATTACTAAAAGTATCAAAAGCCAGTGGTGACTGAGGTGCAACTGTTCGTTCAGTATTGCAAATGTATCCTTCTGGAAGAGATAGAGATCTACATGCACCAATTACATGACCCATTATACAAAGCATAAAAATGTTTTGTGTACAATCAGTAAAACTCTTTAATGTCATACCTCAGCATAGAAGGAACCTACCAATACAGTAATTCAACAGGAAGGTAAAAGAATTTCTGTTAGAACCAAATGTCTGTGAAGCTGATGAATTTCTGACTGATACGAAAAAAATGGCGTGTTTGAAATATGTGCATTCTTGTACTTGTAGAGTATTTTGCATAAGTGATCTGTAGCATTATGTATTTTTCATTCAGAGATTAAAAATTTTCTGTATAAATTTTTACATCTATATTGTACCTCATATCTGCAATAACACAGTTTGCCTCTGAGGTCCATACAATAATAAAAAATTCATTCAGTCACCTTCATTAAAACAGTTTGACTTACATATGGTAATGGAAAGTCCTCATGGAATATAATTTAAGCAGTAAAGGTAACAACTCACCAAATAGTTGTGGCACATTTTTCAGAGCTATGGAATCCACACACACATTACTACTACTATGTTGTCAGGCCCAGTGGACTGCACATTTCTACAAGTTTCCTCCTCCACTGTATTCTGTCCATTGCTGCTATCTGCCATTCATCCACATCTATTGACACTTGGTTTAAATCTTCATGGAGGCCATCCCTCCAATGCTTCTTGGGTCTCCTTGGGGTCTCCTTCCTACAGGTGTGAAATCCAGGAGCTTTCAAGGCCATTTGTGATCCTTCATCCGGGCCACATGGCCGGCCCACTGCATTTGTTTGGCTTTGACAGTTCTTGCTATGTTGGGCTGCTGGTATAGTTCCTCAAGCTCTTGGTTGCATCTGATCCTCCATTCCCCTGTATCTGCATCCAGAACAGGCCTGAAGATCTTCCGAAGCACTTTTCTCTCAAAAACAAGAAGCTTATAGAAGTCCTGTTTCCAGATACTCCATGTATCACAGCCATATAGAACAACAGGCTAGATCAGGGTTTTGTATGGACGAATCATGAACTGTCTGGAGAGATATCTGAACTGAAGCAGTTGTGCTAGGCTGTGGTAAGATTGGTTTCCTGCTTGTATTCTGGCATTGATCTCTGCTTCACATGATGAGTTCTCAATGAAAAGTGTCCCTAGGTATTTGAATTCATACACTCTCTTACAGGACTGGTCTACAACCTGCAGTGATTATAGATGACCAGCAGTCTGACAATGACCATGCATCTTAACGAGGTACTCTGTCTTAGCTTCGTTTATGTTTAGCCCAAATTTGCTGGCAGCCTTCTTTAGTACTTTGGTCATTTGCTCCAACTCCTCTTCAGACCTAGAGAGTAAACAGATGTCATCTGCACAGGCAAATATGCCAGTCTCTTTCCTTTGATTTCAATCCCTTCATTCTCTTGGAAGGTCCCACCTATGATCTTCTCGAGGGCAAAGTTGAACAAGATGGGGGACAACCCATCTCATTGCATGAGCCCTGTCACAATTTAAAATTCTTCAGTTACGTGATTTCTACATCTACATCTACATCTACATCTACATTTATACTCCGCAAGCCACCCAACGGTGTGTGGCGGAGGGCACTTTACGTGCCACTGTCATTACCTCCCTTTCCGGTTCCAGTCGCGTATGGTTCGCGGGAAGAACGACTGTCTGAAAGCCTCCATGCGCGCTCTAACCTCTCTAATTTTACATTCGTGATCTCCTCGGGAGGTATAAGTAGGGGGAAGCAATATATTCGAAACCTCATCCAGAAACGTACCCTCTCGAAACCTGGCGAGCAAGCTACACCGCGATACAGAGCGCCTCTCTTGCAGAGTCTGCCACTTGAGTGTATTAAACATCTCTGTAACGCTATCACGGTTACCAAATAACCCTGTGACGAAATGCGCCGCTCTTCTTTGGATCTTCTCTATCTCCTCCGTCAATCCGATCTGGTACGGATCCCACACTGATGGGCAATACTCAAGTATAGGTCGAACGAGTGTTTTGTAAGCCACCTCCTTTGTTGATGGACTACATTTTCTAAGCACTCTCCCAATGAATCTCAACCTGGTACCCGCCTTACCAACAATTAATTTTATATGATCATTCCACTTCAAATCGTTCCGCACGCATACTCCCAGATATTTTACAGAAGTAACTGCTACCAGTGTTTGTTCCACTATCATATAATCATACAATAAAGGATCCTTCTTTCTATGTATTCACAATACATTACATTTGTCTATGTTAAGGGACAGTTGCTACTCCCTGCACCAAGTGCCTATCTGCTGCAGATCTTCCTGCATTTCGCTACAATATTCTAATGCTGCAACTTCTCTGTATACTACAGCATCATCCGCGAAAAGCCCCATGGAACTTCCGACACTATCTACTAGGTCATTTATATATATTGTGAAAAGCAATGGTCCCATAACACTCCCCTGTGGCACGCCAGAGGTTACTATAACGTCTGTAGACGTCTCTCCATTGATAACAACATGCTGTGTTCTGTTTGTTAAAAACTCTTCAATCCAGCCACACAGCTGGTATGATATTCCATAGGCTCTTACTTTGTTTATCAGGCGACAGTGCGGAACTGTGTCGAATGCCCATCTTCACCTTTGCATGTGTTTCATTCAGACAGATCTTTATCAGATTGATGAGTTTCTCTGCCCTGCCAAACTCCCTTAAACAGCTGAGCAGGCTATTGCGATGTATGCAATCATAGGCCTTCTTAAAATCAACAAATAAAATGTGGAAATCTTTACCATATTCACCCAGTTTCTCAGTGGGCTGCCAGAGACTGAAGATGTGATCTAGTGTTGACCGTCGTGGCCAGAAACCTCCCTGGTACTCCGCAATCACCGATTCTGCCACTGGCTGAATTCTATGTATGAGGCAATTGGACAGGATCTTATGGCAGACGTTAAGCAGGGCGAAACTTCCTGGCAGATTAAAACTGTGTGCCCGACCGAGACTCGAACTCGGGACCTTTGCCTTTCGCGGGCAAGTGCTGTACCAACTGAGCTACCGAAGTACGACTCACGCCCGGTGCTCACAGCTTTACTTCTGCCAGTACCTCGTCTCCTACCTTCCAAACTTTACAGAAGCTCTCCTGCGAACCATGCAGAACTAGCACTCCTGAAAGAAAGGATATTGTGGAGACATGGCTTAGCCACAGCCTGGGGGATGTTTCCAGAATGAGATTTTCACTCTGCAGCGGAGTGTGCGCTGATATGAAACTTCCTGGCAGATTAAAACTGTGTGCCCGACCGAGACTCGAACTCGGGACCTTTGCCTTTCGCGGGCAAGTGCTCTACCAACTGAGCTACCGAAGCACGACTCACGCCCGGTACTCACAGCTTTACTTCTGCCAGTACTTCATCTCCGACCTTCCAAACTTTACAGAAGCTCTCCTGCGAACCATGCAGAACTAGCACTCCTGAAAGAAAGGATATTGCGCACACATGGCTTAGCCACAGCCTGGGGGATGTTTCCAGAATGAGATTTTCACTCTGCAGCGGAGTGTGCGCTGATATGAAACTTCCTGCCAGATTAAAATTGTGTGCCCGACCGAGACTCGAACTCGGGACCTTTGCCTTTCGCGGGCAAGTGCTCTACCAACTGAGCTACCGAAGCACGACTCACGCCCGGTACTCACAGCTTTACTTCTGCCAGTACCTCGTCTCCTACCTTCCAAACTTAACAGAAGCTCTCCTGCAAACCATGCAGAACGAGCACTCCATTGAAAGAAAGGATATTCATATCAGCGCACACTCCACTGCAGAGTGAAAATCTCATTCTGGAAACATCCCCCAGGCTGTGGCCAAGCCATGTCTCCGCAATATCCTTTCTTTCAGGAGTGCTAGTTCTGCATGGTTCGCAGGAGAGCTTCTGTAAAGTTTGGAAGGTAGGAGACGAGGTACTGGCAGAAGTAAAGCTGTGAGTACCGGGCGTGAGTGGTGCTTCGGTAGCTCAGTTGGTAGAGCACTTGCCCTCGAAAAGCAAAGGTCCCGAGTTCGAGTCTCGGTCGGGCACACAGTTTTAATCTGCCAGGAAGTTTCATATCAGCGCATACTCCACTGCAGAGTGAAAATCTCATTCTGGAAACATCCCCCAGGCTGTGGCTAAGCCATGTGTCTGCAATATCCTTTCTTTCAGGAGTGCTAGTTCTGCATGGTTCACAGGAGTGCTTCTGTAAAGTTTGGAAGGTAGGAGACGAGGTACTGGCAGAAGTAAAGCTGTGAGTACCGGGCGTGAGTCGTGCTTTGGTAGCTCAGTTGGTAGCGCACTTGCCCGCGAAAGGCAAAGGTCCCGAGTTCGAGTCTCGGTCGGGCACACAGGAAGTTTCATATCAGCGCACACTCCGCTGCAGAGTGAAAATCTCATTCTGGAAACATCCCCCCGGCTGTGGCTAAGCCATGTCTCCCAATATCCTTTCTTTCAGGAGTGCTAGTTCTGAATGGTTCGCAGGAGAGCTTCTGTAAAGTTTGGAAGGTAGGAGAGGAGGTACTGGCAGAAGTAAAGCTGTGAGTACCGGGCGTGAGTCGTGCTTCGGTAGCTCAGTTGGTAGAGCACTTGCCCGCGAAAGGCAAAGGTCCCGAGTTCGAGTCTCGGTCGGGCACACAGTTTTAATCTGGCAGGAAGTTTCATATCAGCGCACACTCCGCAGCAGAGTGAAAATCTCATTCTGGTAGCATCCCCCAGGCTGTGGCCAAGCCATGTCTCCGCAATATCCTTTCTTTCAGGAGTGCTAGTTCTGCATGGTTCGCAGGAGAGCTTCTGTAAAGTTTGGAAGGTAGGAGAGGAGGTACTGGCAGAAGTAAAGCTGTGAGTACCGGGCATGAGTTGTGCTTCGGTAGCTCAGTTGGTAGAGCACTTGCCCGCGAAAGGCAAAGGTCCCGAGTTCGAGTCTTGGTCGGGCACACAGTTTTAATCTGCCAGGAAGTTTCAAATCAGCGCACACTCTGCTGCAGAGTGAAAATCTCATTCTGTTAAGCAGGGCGATTCTTCAATAGCTGTCACATTCAGTTTGTCGCCCTTCTTATGTATTGGACAAATCAGAGCTGTCTTCCATTCTGCTGGTAATTCTTCTTTGGTCCATGTTGCCTGTATCAGTCAGTGTATTCTTTCTGCAAGTTTCTCTCCTCCTTCCAGGATCATTTCAGCCTGTATTCCATCTTCATCTGGAATCTTATTCTGCTTAAGGTGTCTGATTCTGGATTTTATCTCATCCAGAGTAGGTGGTGGACACACTGCATCGGCTGTAATTGGGTACTGGAAATCAAACTGCAGTTAGGGTTCATCACAATTTAGCAGCTGTCAAAAGTACTCTTTCCATTTCTCAGCTATGTCGCTATCGTTAGTCAGGATCTTATCATGGGGATTTGAAAAATTTCTCCTTGGCCTGGTGACCTTTGCAGAGGTACTTCACCTTCAGAAACATTTCCGTAGTCTTTTGTCCTCTGAAGTCTGTTTCTGCTTCAGTGATGATATCCCTTATGTATTTCCTCTTTGCTCTTCTCAGAGTTGCTAGTGTAGTCTTTCGGACTTCCTCAGATTGTGCTTTGCCCTGTGCCAGATTTTTCCCCTTCAGCCACTTGCTCCTGGCCTCCTTCCTCCTTTCCAGAGCATCTGCACATTCCTTTCCAAACCAGATCTTCTTGCCCACTGTGTTTCCCATGAGTGTTTCCTTTGTTGTATGCCTAACTGAGCTCTAGATGTTTCCTCACATTAGTTCAAGGTCCTGATTCATGTCCAATT
The DNA here is from genome assembly GCF_023898315.1 of Schistocerca nitens. Lineage (NCBI taxonomy): Eukaryota > Metazoa > Arthropoda > Insecta > Orthoptera > Acrididae > Schistocerca > Schistocerca nitens. The sequence continues at coordinate 134,115,525 of NC_064622.1, read as the reverse complement.
CACTGAGTGCTTAAAAGCGGTTACTAAGTTGCACCTGGTATTTGGTCTTTGTTGCTTCATCTTTTAGTTTCTCCACATGGTACATTTCCACTCTTTTTAACTTAGGCCCCGTTCTTCCTTTACACTGTATGTTTAAAAAGCCTCTGACCAGGAAATGATCACTCCCACCTATGGCACCCCATGCTGTCCAACACCCATCTCTTGGCTCTGAGATCAATGGCAACATGGTCTATTTGATTTATAGTTCTCCCATCTGGTGACACCCAGGTTCCTTAATGTATATTTTTCCGCTGGATGTTTGCTGGAGATGAACAACCCTAATGATGTAGCGAAGCCGATGAACCTAACTCCATTATCATTGCTTAGGTTGTGTAGACTGTGCCTTCCTGTTGTGTCTTGGAATATTTGTTGTTTCCCAGCCTTGGCATTCATATCACCAAGGAGGATCCTCAGGTGTCCATTTAGTATAGCGTCCATCACTGCCTCTAGTTGTGCATAGAACTCTTCTTTCACTTCACTTTTGCTCTCCTCCGTGGGAGCATGACAGTTCACAAAAGTCACCTTAATATGCTTTACATCCAGTGTTACAACAGATGTTTTTGGGTTGACTGAAACGAACAGTGAAACATTAGTGACCAAAGTCTTGCTGATGCAGAAACCAGTGCCTAACAGATGACCTCGTTCACAGGCTCCATACAGAATAGTACAGTTTTCAACATTAATGCTGCCAGCATCCTCCCACCGGATTTCTTGCAGTGCAACTAGGTCTAGTTTGTGCCTCTGAATTTCTTCAACAACACTGATTGCAGCTCCTGTCTTGTACAGACTCCTTACATTCCACGTTCCAAATCGTATACCGTTTCTTTGCCATTGACGTCATCTATTTTTGTCAGTAATGTTCCGAGACTTACTTGTAGTCTTGAAAGCATTTTTAATTTTTTATGAAGAGAGGGTACTGGCCTCTCACCCAACCAGCGGTGTTATCCTCACAGCTTTCAGGATTGCTGGCTTTTCTTAAGGGGTGGGCTCTTCTCAGGAGTTGTGTTAGAAGCAGGAATAAGAAAATTGGAAATACACCCTCGGGTCTTGAAACCTAATACCGTTGGGGTCGAAAAAGCAAGAGTTGGCCAAGGGAGGCTGACAGGGAAGGAGAAAGAAGGAGCCTGACACAAGTAAGTGGAAGCAATGTCAGACTCAGCTCAGGTCCCTGCGGACGACACCCGCGTACTTTTAGCTGAAGTCCCTTGGGGACTCCACACACACATACATACACATATTCTTGCACAAAAATACACACCTGGATGACTTCGTTGTCCAGGTGCTGGCACTGTAATTTGTCTGGGTTGAGGGGTGGCATTATGTGCAGTGAGTAAGGGGAGGAGGTGGGGAATGGGAAGGTTGGCTGGGGAAGGGTGTGTGATAGCCGAGACGGAGAGATGAGCTCATCTGGCTGCAGATAGGGAGAGCTGTGTGTGACACATAGTGATGTGATGAAGTGGACTGGGAGGAGGAGATAGAAAAGAGGAAGAGAGAGATTGTGGGGAAGAGGGCACAGGAGAAGGGAAATTTAGTGCTGGAGCAGGGATGGATATGGATGAGGGGCAGGGGCTACCAGAGACTGAGACCAGAAGGATTATGTGATTGAAGGATATGTTGCAAGGACAACACCTCCTACATAATTGAAGGAATCTGATGGTGGAAGGAGGGATCTAGATGGCAAGGGTTGTGAAACAGCCACTGAAATTGAATAGGTTGTGGTCAGCAGCATGTTCTGGTAAGGTTGCTTAAATCCATTCTTGGCCACAGTTCAGCAGCGAGCATTCATTTGGGTGGACAGGTGGTTGGTGGTCACAGCTAAATGAAATGTCATGCTGAAATTACAACAGAGCTGGTATACTGGTCTCGGACAAAAACATGGAAACACCATAAGAAATGCATGCTCAAACATAAGTGCAGATATTAGTCGAGCCTGTAGGTTGCACTGTTGCATTTGACCACTAATGGCACCCATGCAATCTCCTCAATATATTGCAAGTGTCAGTCATGGTCAGAACAGTGTTCTGTGCTGTTGTGAGTTCATTATGGTATGTCAGACCTAAGTGAATTCGATCATGGGTAAATTGTTAGTGCTCTGGTATGGAGAGTGCACCCTCAACCAAGGGAAATGAAGGGCTGGTGTTTCAAGAGGCCCCATATCAAAGATTTATGCCACATAAAGTTCTTTCCGTCTAGGGGTCTGATTCTTGAAGCTGAAATGTTCACATTTTAGGTCCTCATGGTTGAATTAATCTAAATAATTCTGAAGATTGTTTTTGCAGAATTTTTGTTTTTACATTGATTTATTTTGTCACATTTTACTATATCACACAGTCTTTGGAATTTTTGCATTAACAAAGCCGACATTACACTGTTTGCCCAAAATATGACCTATCACATCAGTGGCGTGCTTACTACTGCCTCACTTTGCGGTAATAACAATATTCCACAGGGTTTACAATTTTTATTGACAAATGAATTTTTATTAGTTTTGATTATTATTTCGTAAATTAATTCAGAAATAAAAATAATAAACAGTACTAGATTGCGTAATAAATATTAAAAATTTTAAGTTTGCCAAATAATTCGTAATTTCAAATGTTTCTAAGAAAACAATAATTTTAACCCTACATTCAGAACTAGTATTTATCGATTATAACATCCAAAATAATAATTGTTATTCATAAATCTTAGCTTAAAATATAACATATTATGTATAAAATTATATGATTTTTTTCAGAAAAGCTACTGAGCTAATACTGACCTGTCCAAAATTCGAAAAATATTACTGGTATTGACTACTACTGTTGAGGAAAAGTAATGCTAGTGGAGGATGTCCCATTACAAGGGAGAGAGTACCTTGTATGCGTTCTTGTGCAAGACGCCATTGCCAAACTATGCTGACATAGTGGGACTCCTGAAAAGTAAAGCTACTACTCTATGATGGCACAGCCAAGACTATGACACAGCTGATGTAGTGGAAAGACTGTGACACTGACATGGTGATGTCATGATTTCCCAACAGCCATATGTCATGCCTTGGTTCTGCTTTGATTTGGGGGAGGGAAAGTGCTGCCATTTCAGGAACAATGGCAGACTGAGTTCACATAAATACTTCCAATTTTACAAACAGTATCACTCACTTCCTGGAACCAGCTTTGAGAGGGAGACTACGTATGGCATCAACCTGAAATGGGTCATCAAGCTTTCATTGTTAAATGCTGCCTTCAATAGATGCAGGAGTGACACCTGACTCTGGCCTTATTATAAACTTGTGAATAAACGTATGTTAATCGTATGCTCTTGATTTATTGGAAGGCTTCCACTTGTTTCCTACTCACTGTCTTGCTGCAACCTTGCCTGGCTGTGGAGAGCTGAATGGCATCCTGTGCACTAGAAGTACGATTCTGCTAGTCACCATAGAGGTCATTCACCCCTGACCCTTACATTTGGTGTCAGAAGCATTCCTGCGATGGACATCTACATCAAGGACAATGTCAACATTTGCAGTATGCAGCATCAAGAACTCAGTTGGGTGAATGCAGTTACTGGTCTTCTTGTTTTGCGTGTACAAGTGTAGTGATGGGCTGACAAGAGTGCTATAGAAACTGGAAGGCAAAATTTGTTAGGGCTGGAGAAGTTTTGGTGTAATAGTAGGGAAAACTATGCTGGCATGTGACTGGTGAATAGCACATAGTGCAACCTGTTATGCCACAGTGCACTGTGTACAGTCAACATCAGCTACATATCATATGTGCCAGAAGTATGGCTATTGGGCAAAGCAATGGGATGACTCAAGATGGCTCATGATTAAAAGTAAGGATTAAAAGTAGTGTTTAATGTCACAATTGCCTATTTTGTGTATTGACCCAGGGGGTGTGGGGCCACTATGGTGTGGAGGCAGTGGAGTGGCGGAGTGTTCAGGCAATAGTGCTGACCAGTGGTGGCTAGGAAAACCCAGCTGAAAGGTAAAACTCCTTTATTCAGTCTTGCGCTACAATGATGAAAGTGCTGTGATGCCGTGGCATGCCCTGCTGCAGGTTTATGGTGTGCCAGCTATGCCATCAGCAACAAAAGTTCACAGCAGTTTGCTGGACATGTGATGTCTGCATCCTACTCTCCTGGCACTGTTTGCTTCACTCAGCAGTACTTTCTCCAGCTAGCTTTGTGCAGCTGTGAACGAAAAGTGCTGGTGACGCAAACATCTATCCAAATTCTTGCAGTGGTCCACTGTGGAAGAGAGGCTCACCCCAGTGTGGGTGAATGGTGTTGACACCACACTGGCTGCAAACCACTACCCTCCATGGCAGAAGTTCAGCTTCTGCTGTGGAGCCTGTAGATGACTCATCCAGTGTACTGCTCCAAGTCCACGGGTGTGGGCTTAACCCCATGAGCTGGCATGGTTGAGATGGCAGCCGAGACTGGAGTCACCTGCTCACAAGCCCATAACGTGGTGGAGATTTCTAATCGATATTAATAAGCTTGTGACCTCTGTTGGATGATTGGTCACCCCTGCTCTGTCTTCTGTTGGCATCATCTGTGGGGTGTTCATTGCGGAATTGATGGCCATCTATTGGGCCCTCCGTTTTATTAAGCAGTCCTCCCTCACCCAAGTTTTGTTATATACAGATTAAATGAGTGGCCTTCAGGCCACCACTTGGTGTTTTTCCCACCACCCCCTGGTCTCTGCCATCCATGACCTTCATGCTGATCTTGGTGATGCTGCTTGTTCAGTTGATTCCATTTGGATTCCTGGCCATGTAGGTATCCTAGTATTGAACTTGCTGATCGGTTGGCTGGGGGGAGGGGGGGGTTGAAGGGCAGCCACCTACCTCCCCCCCCCCTGCCCCCCAACTACCACCACCTCATTCTCTGTGTCCCCTCCAGGTGCATATTTGCAGCTTTACATCAAATCTGTTTTTACTTAATTGTGGGCTGACTCCTTTGAGGCTTCTTCCCTGTATATTAAACTTTGCGCCCCCAACGGGCTCCCACCATGTGGTGTACTTCCCTCTGTCTCTCTTGGCAGAGGAGTCTACCATCCTCTGCTGTCTTCGTATTGGCCGTACTACGTTGACCTATACTAGGTTTCTAGGTTTTTTAATCTGCAATGAGCCTCCCCCCCCCCCCCCCCTTTGGAGCTGCGGGGCTCTGCTCACGGTGACGGATTACCCCCGCCTTTTGGCCCTTCACAATAAATATGCCCTTCCACCTTCCTTGTCTCAGGTGTTAGGGGACAACCCTTGTGTGTTTACATCTATCCTTGGTTTTCTGTGTGATAGTGGTTCTTACTCTCAGGCTTAAGTCCTTGAATTTCTCTTAGGCATTTGAGTTCCTCAGTTAGTGTAGGCATCGGTTATGGGGGCCTTGACCTTGCAGCCAGGTTCTCCCCACCATTTGTCTACATTTATCTAATCTGTTGTGCTGTTTTGTCCCCTCTTTTCTTGCGTCTTCTTCCCCTGGTGTTGTCCCCATTCTGTCATGATAATAGTATGGTGTGAGTGTCAGGACGGATCGGTGGCAGTGCCAGTGTGCCACCATGCATAGCTTTTCTGGTGCACACTTGCTCTCCTCATTCCCACCTACCTCCCTCTTGTTCTGTCCTCTTCCTGCTGCCCTGTTGTCCCTTTTCCTCTTTGTTCGCAAATTATCCCTTCCCCTTGATTGAACTGTGCTGTTTGTGTTGTTCCTCTCATAATTTTTTCCATCCTCAAGCATGGGACCAATGACATTGCTGTTTGGTCCCCTGCCCCAAATCAACCACTTAACCAACCAACTATTTGACTGAGAACACACTCCACCACGCTATTAAAAGCATCACTCAACAAGACAAACTATTTCTCATAGTTCAGAGAAATTAGTACTGGACTTGACACTTTCTTTAACTTCTCAAATGTATCTTGGCATTTCTTCGTCCATTGGAATTTTATTCTCTTTCTTAACAGTCGCATATGTGGTACTGAGATATCTGTATATACTTATACAATTTTTCTGTAATAATTTACTAAACCCAAGCAAGACTGAAGCTTCTCAGTATTGTCGAAATTGGAAATTCCTGCACTGGCTGCACTGACCTCAGATCCATCTTAAGTCCTTCACTGCTAATCAAATGCCCTAAATATGCTATTGCTTCTAAAGCACAGTGACTTTTTCTTGTGCTCAGAGTTGAATGCACTGCTTGTAACCTAAAACCCTCTCACAAACATTGTTTATGTTTTGCCACATTTTTATATAGTTATATGATTTAGGTATACCATTCACTTGCGAGGTTTCAGTCCCGTCAGTATTCCATATAATCAACTCTTAAATGTTATTGGAACATTCTTCAACCCAAATAGTGTCCTACAATATTGTTAGTGACATCAGGGGACTGAGAGTGCTGTTTTCAGACAGTCCTCAGGGAATACCTCTGTCTAATGATACCCACTCCTCAGATCTGTGGTAGAGAAGTACTTCACTATTCCAAGTTTCCAATAGCTTCAGTGATATTTGCTATTGGATACACATCAGTCAGCATTTTACTGTTAAGATGTCCAGTCTTTAGTCACAGCAAAATCAATGTGGTGACTTCTTTGGCACAACTGCCATAGCTGCCATGCAGGGCCTGCTAGTTGTTGATCAATGAATTCTTCCAGCAGTGGCTACAAATATCACGATATGTGGTAAGGTATACAAAATAGCAGTGACTCATTTCCTTTAGAGATATGGCACTGCATTACATGTGTCATTGGTAAAGGCCTTTGAGGGTAAAACAAGACTCTAACAATAATTTCTCCATTTCCAATCTGTCCATATTTTAAGGTTCCTACTTTCTTAGACAATGCAGTTTCACCAGTAGTATGCATATTTCTCTGGTTGCACACTGACTGATTCCCTATTGACATCATCCAGGACTTCCAAATTAGGTACCAACATTCCTTTCATCAACTCTACTCCATCAGCACCAAAATTATCCAAATTCATGGAAACCACTTTCCTGTCCACCTTATCCCATATGTGTACAGTGTTTCTCCTTACAAATCAGTGTGATGTGTCTAATACATCATTTTTCTGCAAGTGGTTTTTTGTATTAACTGGCCATTCTGGTTCCACATTTACACGGACCAACTTTCTGATGCCTTGTGTCAGAATAACACGCAAATTAATCCTTTGTTTTGTCGACTACAGCTCAAGTGTTCACCCTTTAAGGTTGATGCACCTTGCAACAGTGCTTCAGTGGTGACAGGCTGCCCCCCCCCCCCTCCCTCCCTTATAGCCCCCATCCCTCTCCTGGAACAGCGTCCCTCTAAGTTCAACAACATCTGTCACCTAAGGTCAAATTTGACATGCTGCATTGAAACCATGCAGTGACCTTCACTTACCTGGGGCACAATTTCTACACATTGCTTAAAATGCTGAAACCCAACCTGAAAATGTATTATTTCTGACCCCAAAGACTTCATATCACTATCTCCAGTTCAACATAAGTCATAGCGTTGAGGGTTCAATTGCCTCTTGCACATGAGATCCATACTTGCTATCGACCCATGTGCACTTGTGTCCAATAAAAAATTGTGCATTCTGCACTTCACTACTCCCACTGTACTACGTTCTGCCTCTGCATCCATAATAGGTGCATCGAAATTTACCTGTAACTTTGCACAGTAGCATGGGGTTCCCTCTTGGACTAAAACTTCCATATTGATTCCTTGCTTCCCCTTACCATTCTTATGATCACATTGGTGGTGTCCAACCACATCACAGCTACCACACTGAGGTTGGCAACATTGACTCTGCACAGGTCCCATCCTTTGACATCTGCAGTACCTCCTGTTAGTGGAAAATACTCTCCTCTTATTTCACATTCCTATTGCTACATCAGTTTCTTCAAACTCTGTTGCTAATCTGACCACAGAGTACAAATCCTTCAGGGTATACATTCTCCTTCTTGATGTATCAGGCAGAAAGCTACTTAAAATGCATTCAGTGCTCTCTGTTCTGCTTCCTGGAGCATGACTTCCTTATTCAGTCTCACACTACAATGAGGGAATGTTGCAATGTCATGGATATGCCTTCCTGCAGATGCATGATCTGCTGGCCACACTGTCAACTACAGAAGGCCGCAGCAGTGTGCTGGATGTGTGGTGTCTGTGTCCTGCTTTGCTGGCACTGTTTGCTTCACTCAGCAGTGCATGCCCCTGTTAGCCCTGTGTGTGAGAAATACCAGTGGCCTGAACATCTGTACGGGTTCTCGTAAAGGTCCACTGCTAACAGAAGAGGAGCTCATCCCTGGTACAGGTGGATGGCAGTGGTACTACCTATGCTGTGAACTGCTGCCAACCAAACCAGAAGTTCAGCTGTTGCTTTAGAGCCAGGAGACGGCTCATCGACTTCACTGCTTCAAGTCCACAAATGCTGACTTAACCCCGTGAGCTGATCTGACGGAGACGGCTGCCCAAACCAGTGCCAGCTGCTCGCAGGCCCATAACATGATGTAGACTTGCATGACTTTGGTATCTCAAAATGTTCTGTCAGAATGTGCATAACTCTGCTAGACTCTCACTCACGATGTTCATAAGTGGTGACACATGACCATAGCCACCAGCCAAAATTTCATTATTCTTGTAAACTTTTGAATAAACTTGTGACAGTCTTATCATAGAGGTTATTCACCTTCCTTCCCTCCTCCCAACCTCTACAGCATGAAGCCTTCAACAACTACCATCACATAATCTTAACTGAAAGACCTCTCGCAAAATCCAATGAAAATCTGGTCGTATGTGAAAGCTGTCAGTGGCATCAAGGTGAGTATCCAGACACTCCTGGATGACAGAATCTGTAATTGATGAAATTGTGGCAGAACTGCCAGAAAATATAAATATCTTTGCTTTTTTGTACTTCGTTTTACTTACTTTGGTTGTTGTCTAGTTGGTGTGAGACATTCGTCATGACTGTTACCGTGATTGTCGAAAACTATTTCTTTGTGTTTTGATTTATCTTGTGCCAATAAAAATATTACATAGTGAAAGTAAATGGTGTTTTCTGTGTTATAAGTATAACACCCGCCATACTGGTGACCTCCGACGTGGAACATACGTCCGATTTGACAATGTGGCCGTTTACTTCGACATCTCCACATCGCTCACCTTCCGTTCCTTTCGGACTACGACATGATACTAATTGTGCCTCTACACTGCCTTTCCACGGTTTCCTACACACAATGCCACCAACAACTGGGATAAAATTGGAAGATAGGTACAACGCCGTGGAGTTTTCTCTGTCATCAACAATGCCGTTGTGGACTCTTTCAACATCATCAGTGATGTCACCTGCTGTGAAATCTTTTTCTACGTTCATCTATAACAAACCAATCATGAGTGCTGTGCCTAAATTTATGACTCACAGTGCATCGTATGTACAACCTCCTGTGACATGTAGTGTGCAACAGTGCCCCAACACTATGAACCTCACAGACTTTTCGAGCTCACAGATCACTTGGAGCTCCCCATATATTACTGATAAATCAGTTTTGGACACATTCTCTCCCCACCCACTACAAGACTCACTACAAAAACAGATGGGTACAAATTTCAATGACAACAATTACTGGTTGGACAGTCATCCTGCCCAGAGTCTGTTTTATACATACTGCAAGATGTACATCTCAAAGACTCGACTCCTTCACAACTGTGGCGACGTATCAGAGCAGTCTCGATAGCAGAACTATGCCAGATGAAGCTTTATTTTCTTTCTGGGTTGCAAAGCTTCCGCAAGCTATCCAACTGCAGCTCCTATCACACGATCAGGAACCTCTACAAGCGAAATTATTGCTGGCTGACGCCGCATATAAGATAATCAACAGAAGAAAGTTATCTACGTGTGCCCCCCTTGATATTATGCCTCTCCTGTGTGGCAGAGGCTGATCTTTCCTTGACAACAGACAGAGTACACTGGCTGAGCACCAGATTCCACACCGTCCTTCACCATCCCATACCACAGCTTCAAGTGACGTCCTTCACCCGGTAACAACACAGGATCAGCAAGTTTATCCTCTCTGCTGGTATCACTCTGTTTACGGTAGTACAGCCAGGAATTGCCACTCACCCTGTGCAATGCGTCCAAACACGCACGGTGGGCCGCTATAGGTGCACCGGTCTGCACTGTAACATCAAGTCGCCTAACAGATCACAGGCTAGTACTTCCGAATGATTCTCCCGGACGTTTGTATATCCAGGATATAGCTTCTCAGAAATGGTTTTTAGTGGACACTGGTGCCAATGTGAGCGTCATTCCACGTTCAATGGTCACTTCTACAATCACGCATTCGCCTCACCAAATCAGAGCAGCCAACAATTCCTCATTAAAGGTTTATGATGTAACGCAACTTTGCATTTACTTTGATGATACACATAATTATGAATGGACATTTTCGGTAGTAGAAATTGATGAGCCAGTATTAGGATTGGACTTCTTAACTGCTCATAACTTTTCTTTGGACTTAATTACACCTGCCCTCTGGTCAGTGGATTTTAAACAAAAATTTTCGGCGAGATTTTCCCCGTCCACGCCGACAGAATGCAGCTCGAATACATCCTGTCAACAAGACAAAGAGACAGTTTCTATTCTATCAGAGGAGGTCAAAGCTGCCGTAGTGAACTTAGTTACGCAGCGCCTTGAAATCAACCAACTGTCCGAAGACAATGCAAAGCTACTTCAACATTGTGATGTCCTGACTGATGAATTGCGCAGGTTTAGGGAGGAGATCAAGATTAAAAGTAATAACACTCACAAAACTATATCGGACCTGCATACCGCACCGCTGTTTATACGCAGCCACATTAGCACCTGCCATGACCCGGACAGTGAAGACGGCGACCCGCCCAGCAAGCCCCCACCCTGCGCTTCACCGCCCGCCTTTCATCAAACCGCAGAGGCGACAGCTGTTACAGGCGACGCCGCGCATGCGCGCGCGATGATTCCTTCATGCAGTAACACCATAGTCAATGGAACCCCACCGGCTGTTGCATAGCGCAGCTCTGCGGACAACACTGCAGCTTTCACTGAACTACCATTCAATGATAACGTATTTCAGGTTAGTTCCCTTTCATACTTATCGCGCACCGATGATAACGTCGCTCCTTCCTGTGTCCCTTCACCTATTTTGGCCACACCTATTCACAAAATCAAGGCCATTGCTATGGGCGACTGACACAGGCTTAACACAACTGAGGGACCGCCTGTCCGTTCTCGCCCCCAACGCCTCAATGCAAAAAAACTAACCGCTGCCAAAGAATGTATTAATGAACTTTTACGCTTGGGTATAGTCCACCCCTCGGACAGTGCGTGGTCTTCCCCAATACATGTCGTTCCCAAAAAGGACAATTCCTTTCGACTCTGTGGAGACTATAGGCGTTTGAACGCCAGAACAATACTTGATAACTACCCTGTCCCACACCTCCATGATTTTTCACAATCCATGTTCGGTGCCAATTTTTTCTCTGTGTTAGACTGCAAAAAGGCATACCATCAGATTCCGACGCACCCAGAAGATATCCCCAAAACCGCTATCATCACCCCATTTGGACTATATGAATATTTGTTTATGCCTTATGGATTGAAGAATGCTGCCCAGACCTGGCAAAGATTCATTGACACCATTCTACGTGGCCTTAATTTTTGCTACACCTACCTAGACGACATTATTATTTTCTCCACAACTGCCAAGGAACACAAACAACACCTCCAACAGGTTTTTGATAGATTGGCACGACACAGAGTTGAGATTAATCATGACAAATCCCAACTGGAGAAGCCAGAGGTTATTTTCCTGGAACATTTGGTCAATAATGAGGTCATTCATCCCACCTCACATAGAGTACAACAAATACTTGCCCTTCGCCTCCCTCAAACCTATATAGAGTTACATAGATACCTCACAATGGTAAATTTTTTTAGACTCCACATTCCACATGCGGCATCTCTTCAAGCCCCTCTCACTGAGGCCTTAAAGGGAAAGAATACCACAGGTGACAGACACATAGAATGGGATCGACCATGCAGCAAGCCTTCGAATCACTTAAGTACGCCTTGGTGAACACTATTACCCTGTCTCACCCTCACCCTGACGCCCCCCTGACAATAACTACCGACGCTAACGATAATGCCATTGGCGCAGTTTTGCAACAGACCCTACCAACAGGTACTACACCCCTGCATTTCTTTTCAAAAAAGCTCACTGAAATGCAAAGAAAGTGGTCCGCATTTGATCATGAACTTTACGCCATTTATGAGGCCGTAAAGTACTTTCGTACAGATATTGAAGCCCGACTTGTGACAGTTTACACAGATCACAAGCCCCTTGTCGAGGCTCTCTGCAAACCAGCATTAGATGTACTACCCAGAAGGTTTCGCCATATGGATTTGGTATTACAATATGTTTCAGACTTTCAATATATCAGGGGTAATGACAATGTTGCAGCAGACCACCTGTCACGCCTGTCCTCCCTGAAGACAGCTATTGATCCTCACCGCTTACACGAGCTCCAGCTATCCGACCCAGAGATACAGCACCTTCTCTCTGACTCTGATACTTCCTCACAAATTGCTCTACTTCCCTTCCCTAATGATGATTGCTCTTTGTATTGTGACATTAAAACAGGTCATCATCATCCTATAATCCCTAAAGCTCTTAGGAAAGACATTTTTGACACAATTCACAATCTCGCTCACCCGAGCATTCGCGCGACTACGTGCCTCATTACAGAGAGATACATTTGGCCTAATGTAAAAAGAGAATGTAATCAGTGGGTGAGAGCATGCATACCTTGCCAGAGAGCCAAAATACACAAACATACTAAGCCCCCATTAGGCAAATTTACTGTGCCCTCAGGTAGATCCCGTCATGTCCATTTGGATATCGTCGGTCCGTTACCGATATCTAACAACTTCCGTTACTTACTGACCATGATAGATCATACCTGTAACAACTAAAACGGCTTCTGACATCAAATGTAACAATTGTGTTACTAAATGTGACACTTCTGCTACTAAATGTAACTGGGTTTTCTCTTTGGATGCTGTCAATTGTCAGGATGAGCATTCTAAAGCATTCTGTCAGGGTGAAAATATTAAATAAATTAACTTTTCTCTCTTAACAACATGTGGGCAGGGTGGGTTCTTCCTTGGCTCGGGTATGAGGTTGAATGAAACATCATTTTTACATAAGAATAACTTTTATTGAAGATTTGTACAACTGTATCTTACGGAATATTCGGGTCCGGAGAGCGGCAGCTGTGTCGTCTGTGAAGTCTTCTGCTGCGGCAGCGGCGGCGGCGGCGGCGTCTGATTACGCGTAGTGGTGTGTATCTCGTGTTGCCGTCTCGCCCAGCTGACTGGAGACGCGCAGAGCGAGATGGCCCGTTTAATTATTGCGAGCGAAATCGTGCATCGGATGATACCTTGGGTGTCGCATCCCAGTGTTTCTCTTCTCTAAGCGGCCGCGTGTGTTCTGCGTCGGCCAGCGGAGCAGCGCGGCAGGGGAAGGCCAGTGTGGTGGACTCGAACCACGGACTCCCGCTTGCCAGTCTTCGGCTGTCAGGTCTTCATCCCAGCTCACAGGTGACTACTGATGTGAGGCCGTCTCCTTCCCGTCCTCACGAGTCACCCGGGTATGTAAAAACCAGACTTCAAATACCTTTTAACTTCTGTCTTCTGGCGCCGCGGCTGCTGCTTGCTATTCCATTACAGCGGCGGACTTGGCGCGTCTGTGCATGATGCAGTCTCTTCTTGCATGACGGTCTTCAGCACCGAAACTGACTGAAAACTTCTTCGTCTTCTTCGTCTCTCCTCTCCGTCTCCGTCTTCGTCTCCGTCTCCGTCTCCGTCTTCATCTGACTTCATCTGCATCTGTCTGGCCCACTGCGTCTCGAGTATTTATTCACTTCAGTTTACTGGAGGTGAACGACTTCACGGTCATTGCCTCGTCTGTCACGTTGAAAAGCTTCTCGAAGAATCTTCTTAACGTCGGTCGTTGGCTCTTGGAATGTAGGTGAGGGCCTTTGAACACGTGTGATGACTGAGAAACACGTGAGCCGGTCATTGCCTCTTCTGTCACGTTGAAAAGCTTCTCGAAGAATCTTCTTAACGTCGGTCATTGGCTCTTGGGATGTAGGCGAGGGCCTTTGCTCACATACGACAACTGAGAAACACGTGAGCCGGTCGGGCGATGCCCTGTCGGTTGAATCGACAGCGCCCACTTATGTGGAACTTGCTGACTTCATGGTCATTGTCTCTTCTGTTCTGCTGTTTTGCCCGCTGGATGCCAGTATGTAACTCTCTAAACTAAACCAAGTTTTTCATTTATATCCTAATTTCTAGTTCACTTTGATTTCACTGATTTATTTACTTAAGTACCACTCAACATTCCTCCACCCTTCGGAGAAATTCGCCCTCGAATTTACCACTCAACATTCCTCCACTCTTCACACGGCAAAAGCACTAACACAAGCAATGAAAACTCTCGACTTAGAATATTACACTCGCTTCACATTAAGTATGTGGAAAATACTCTATCACTTTACAAAAGCGCTGTACGGTCATGAATCACATAGTTCTTACATAAATCGTTGTAATAAGTGTAACAAATCTTGATGACAATGAATAACAAAAATAGATTATTCACTTAGAAAGTTACATAGCAACACCCGTTTAATCAACCCTATATGAATGCAAGAATATCTATTCTACAGTATTGTTTATTTTAACAAGAGATTGTTTAATAAAGAGTGAAGTACAATAAACAAAATTAATACACTAAAGCTGAAAAGTAACCATTGAAGTACACCAGTTGAGAGTGTGGTATCCAGTGAACAGGGATTTGATGAAGTGGTATATTATTATTTGGCTTATTTTTCCGTCTTAAATAAAAGAAAACTGTACAAAGCAGAAACACCAACACAAAGGTTCCAGATATACCCGTTCCTAGCATTATAATTTTCGTTTTGCGTTCACCTTTTAATTTTAAGACATGTTGCATCATAACATTGGCATCAATTTTGCCTTGCTGTGAGTTTATGAACATATCTAATGACTTCAGAAGGGAACTGTCAAGGGAGTCATTGAGGTAGGACAGGTTTTGTGTAGGAAATGCTTGCATGGCATTTTCTGAAAAAAGCAAACAACTGGTTATGGACCTACGAACCTGGTGAAAACAAAAATAAAGAAAAGAAGAAATACATTGTTAACTACAAAATCTACATCAATCTACGTTCAACTTTTTTTTCTTAAAAAATAAACCATTATTATGTATTAATTATTTACATTTGTATATTATCCACAGTCTACTAAGATTCAACTAGGACATTCGCACCCTTGATCGAAGATTGTATGGTGCCATGTCTGTATGCTGTGCTGGCAGTGGACCTTCTGCATTAAATAATTCTTGAAACTCAACTAAAACTGCTTCTATCGTGTCTCTATCCTTTCCTTGGAAATGCTCAATCTTCTGGCGTAATGCGGTTTTATAGGCGTCTGGTTTCTGACCATCGTTAATATCTGACCAAATGAAATCTTCTTCTTCAAAAGTACTGACTGTAGCTACTAATATTCCCTTATGCAACTCTTTGTCCTCCACTCTGAAATTGTCAATATGTACCGGTACTTTTCTTTCTCCCTCAGCGTCTTGAACCCGTACAACACTTCTACGTACAAAACAATGTGATACATCTAATTCCTCATTTTCCTCTAAAGGCTCTATTAGACACACTGTATCTGTAGGTACTTCGGAGTCAATGATCATCCAGAAAAGTTTTCCTGAGCCAGATGGTATCTGATCCCGCGAATCAACCTTCAAGGACGTTGCACGCAGTATAGTTGATTTCGCCTTCCGGTTAGGGAAATCTTGCGGCAGAGGGCCTTTTGCAGCGGTGTCAACTAGCTGAAACACTATTCCGCTAAGTTCTACAGTTTGCTGTCTGAGGTCGATTTTAGCGTGATGTTTATTCAGGAAATCCAGTCCTAGGATCGCGTCGTACCCGTCAGTTACGTTTGTTACCACTTCTAAATCTTCTTGAAATTGTACACCGCGAATATAGAAAATCAGTGATGTACATCCTAACGACTTCACTGTACCTCCTCCTACTCCACTCAATCTATACCTTGGAGGGTCATATTTCTTTTCTCCAATACATTCATTACTTACTATTGATACGTTTGCACCTGTATCCACTAGTATCCTTGCCTCTTTATCCTGTATGGTAGCAGATAACCAGCATTCCGCCTTCACATTCGCCTTAATGGCATGAAATTTTATTGGGAACGCCTGGCGGCGGCTCCGACATTCCCGTTTGAGTTTAACTGATTTCTATTTCCAAACACTTTCTTAGATCTGCATTCCTTGAATGTGTGACCTATTCTTTGACAATTAGTGCATTGAGGTTGTCTGCAGTTTTTTGCTATATGTCCCTGTCGATCGCACCTAAAACATCGTACTCCTGCTGAAAATACATTTCGCTTCTCCTTGTATCTGGTGGCAATGTCTATTTCTTCGAAAGCTGTCGCCACAGATACAGCTTCTGCTAAATTTTTAGGAAACTCTGCCCTGACACGATGGGAAGTTTCAAGAGGTAACCCATGTAAAAATGTATCCAGAGCTCTATTTTCTGCCTCTTGTAAAATAACTTTATTTGCTTCATCATTAGTTGTCAACTGATAGGTGTTAATATTAACTTTTCTAATCCTATTTACAAAACTTTCTAACGACTCGTTTTGCCTCTGAGTGATAGTGTTTAACTGTTCCCTATAAAATCTACAGCTGTTCTGTTTTTGAAAACATTTAAGCAATCATTTCTTCAATTCCTCAAATGTTGGAGCATTCCGTAATTCTTCATGGTATAATACGTGTGCTTTAGCCTCTCCTAGCAATCTTAACTTTGTCATTTGTAAGAGCTGTTCATCTGACCATGATCCTAACTTTGCAGCTGCTACTAAATCATCAAAAAAGGCTGTTATGTCTTCGCCAGGTTTACCTGAAAAAGGAGTTACTAAGGCTGCTGCTGAGGAATCTAGGGTGGGAGGGATTGAACTGGTTTGCCTAACCTCACACAACTGTTTAAATAATACATTATTATCATTTTTAAGCTGTGCTATTTGATTAACTAAGCTCTGAATAGCTTCATCAGTAGAAACCGCTTGTGGTGCTGACTCTGACTTTGTACGATTTCGTGTCATCATTTTACAAACTATTAGTTACACAATATTACCACACTGAATGAAAAAGATGTTTAAATATTTTCGACAAACTCTTAAAATTATGAGAGAGAATACCCTTCAAAATAAAGAAAATATTACGACTGCTATGCAAACCTCTATTCTTTCACACATTAAACAATACTAACTGTGGACCTTTACTGACTGTCATTCACACCTCATATTGAGCCAAGGGTTTTTTCTCTGACACCAAATGTAACAACTATAAACGGCTTCTGATACCAAATGTAACAATTGTGTTACTAAATGTGACACTTCTGCTACTAAATGTAACTGGGTTTTCTCTTTGGATGCTGTCAATTGTCAGGATGAGCATTCTAAAGCATTCTGTCAGGGTGAAAATATTAAATAAATTAACTTTTCTCTCTTAACAACATGTGGGCAGGGTGGGTTCTTCCTTGGCTCGGGTATGAGGTCGAATGAAACATCATTTTTACATAAGAATAACTTTTATTGAAGATTTGTACAACTGTATCTTACGGAATATTCTGGTCCGGAGAGCAGCAGCTGTGTCGTTTGTGAAGTCTTCTGCTGCGGCAGCGGCGGCGGCAGTGGCGTCTGATTACGCGTAGCGGTGTGTATCTCGTGTCGCCGTCTCGCCCAGCTGACTGGAGACGCGCAGCGCGAGGTGGCCCGTTTAATTATTGCGAGCGAAATCGTGCATCGGATGATACCTTGGGTGTCGCGTCCCAGTGTTTCTCTTCTCTAAGCGGCCGCGTGTGTTCTGCATCGGCCAGCGGAGCGGCGCGGCAGGGGAAGGCCAGTGTGGCGGACTCGAACCACGGACTCCCGCTTGCCAGTCTTCGGCTGTCAGGTCTTCATCCCAGCTCACAGGTGACTACTGATGTGAGGCCGTCTCCTTCCCGTCCTCACGAGTCACCCGGGTATGTAAAAACCAGACTTCAAATACCTTTTAACTTCTGTCTTCTGGCGCCACGGCTGCTGCTTGCTATTCCATTACAGCGGCGGACTTGGCGCGTCTGTGCATGATGCAGTCTCTTCTTGCATGACGGTCTTCAGCACCGAAACTGACTGAAAACTTCTTCGTCTTCTTCGTCTCTCCTCTCCGTCTCCGTCTCCGTCTTCATCTGACTTCATCTGCATGTGTCTGGCCCACTGCGTCTCGAGTATTTATTCACTTCAGTTTACTGGAGGTGAATGACTTCACGGTCATTGCCTCGTCTGTCACATTGAAAAGCTTCTCGAAGAATCTTCTTAACGTCGGTCGTTGGCTCTTGGAATGTAGGTGAGGGCCTTTGATCACATGTGACGACTGAGAAACACGTGAGCCGGTCATTGCCTCTTCTGTCACGTTGAAAAGCTTCTCGAAGAATCTTCTTAACGTCGGTCATTGGCTCTTGGGATGTAGGCGAGGGCCTTTGCTCACATACGACAACTGAGAAACACGTGAGCCGGTCGGGCGATGCCCTGACGGCTGAATCGACAGCGCCCACTTATGTGGAACTTGCTGACTTCATGGTCATTGTCTCTTCTGTTCTGCTGTTTTGCCCGCTGGATGCCAGTATGTAACTCTCTAAACTAAACCAAGTTTTTCATTTATATCCTAATTTCTAGTTCACTTTGATTTCACTGATTTATTTACTTAAGTACCACTCAACATACCATACGTTGGGCCGAGGTTATCCCCATCGCGGACATTATGGCTGACACTGTAGCTAGCGCTTTTGTCCACCAGTGGCTTTCTCGTTTTGGTTGCCCTACTTCACTTACCACAGACCAGGGGAGACAGTTTCAATCTAATCTGTTTAATTGCCTCTGTCAACTGTGTGGTATCAACAAATTCAGAGCTACAACCTATCACCCGCAAATCTAACGGCCTAATAGAACAATGGCACCGTACCCTGAAGGTCGCTCTCATGTGTCATTCTTCCTCTTGGACTGAGGCACTCCCCTGAGTCCTTTTAGGTTTGAGGACAGTTTTCAAATAAGACCTTAAAGCGTCAGTCGCTGAGATGGTATATGGAGAAAACTCACACTTCCGGTGGATTTTCTTGATGATCCTCCTCTACTTCCCAAGGATTAACTTCCCGAGTTGGTACGACAGGTTCGACAGCATATCACCAAGTTACATTTTCCGCAACCTCGATCGCATGTTACCCCTCCAGTTTTCATTCACCCACATCTCAGTTCTTGTAACTATGTGATGCTTAGAGAAGACGCCGTGCGTCCACCCCTTGCTCCACCCTACACTGGCCCATACCGGGTCCTATCAATCTCTGAAAATACTTATACGGTCCACTTTAAGAACAAACCATCTGTCGTGTCCATTGAGCACTTGAAACCAGCATGGATCCTTAATGACACCAACATACATGATAATGAAATTGTTTTGCAGGAAACTTCAGCGGCCTGTCTTCTCCCTTCTCCACAAGCTAATCAAACACACTCTGCAAGTCAAGGCTCCCCTCTTCTATACTTCACGCCTCCGAGTGCCAGCAGTAATAAACTAGTGTTTCAAGTGAACTTGAGTGACTATGATGTGGACTCTATAAAAATACAACTGGTGGACACTTTTCTTTTTTTATTTGAAATTCAAAACAATTCTGTACCATCTGACCAGAAAGACATTAAGCTATTACAGTGCTTCAATGTGGCTCCTGGTACTTCACAAAATTAAATTTCAGCCTATGTAGACTCCAATAATGTTTTATTTATAAGAGTAACACCCCCCCCCCCCCTTCTCCTTCGTCTTCTCCGAATCCTCCTACCCCTATTGCTATCACCCGTGCTGTCCGCACCATACGGCCACCTCTCAGACTTCAAGATTACGTCATGCCTTAAATGTTTACCTTCCCTTTATCACTTACTCCTGATCACTCCTCCTATGCGCTTCATGCTCTTCGGGGGGGAGGGGGGCTCTGTGGCAGAAATGCCAGAAAATATTAGTATCTTTGCTTTTTTGTACTTCGTTTTACTTACTTTGGTTGTTGACTAGTTGGTGTGAGACATTCATCATGACTGTTACCGTGATTGTTGAAAACTATTTCTTTGTGTTTTGATTTATCTTGTGCCAATAAAAATATTACATAGTGAAAGTAAATGGTGTTTTCTGTGTTATCAATGTAAAAGGAGAAATGCTAAACTTCATTTTTATTGATATCAGCAAAGTAAAAGCAGGAAACTTCACTTTACAAAGAAAAATTCAGAAATACTATCTTGACTTTACTCTCACACCATTGAAAAATTCTATTAAATAGGTACTGGTGTCCATGGCATTGGGAAACAGGTCTAATAGCTAAATTTAAACTTAATTACTTGGCCCAGTGGAGTATCTATCAGATTCTATTCAAAATTTGTTTTAGAATTATACCACCTGTTAACCATAATATAGGTGAGATTCCTTGAATACAAAATTGTGTCTAGTATTTGGAAGAAACTGTGTCACATGTCTTCAAGAAACATAGCAGAAGTAGTCCAAAAACCACCATACAGTCTCATCAACATCCTTCTGTTGTAGAATGCTATACCTTTGAACTCAAATATGATGCTTTATCTCAAACAAAATGACCTCCTTCATGCCAACCAACAGGGATTCTGAAAACTTTCGTCATTTGAAACCCAACTTGCACTTTTCTCACATGACATCCTGAAAGCCATGTGTCAAGACTGTCAGGGAGATGTAGTGTTTCTTGATTTCTGAAAAGCATTTGCCTCGATAAGATACCATCACTTATTGACAGAAATATGATAATATAGGGTAACAAGATAATTTGTGACTGCACTGAGGATTTTTTGGTAGGGATTATGCGGCATCTTATCTTTGATGAAGAGTCATTGACATATGTAGATTTTCCTCCAGGCATACCCCAACGTGATATTATTTCAAAGTGATGCAAAGATTGTCAACGTGCTTTAAACTTGTAGTTCCCATCAACATGTATATTCTCATGCAATGACCACAATGTACAAGATGATATGCCAAGTTCCCTTTCCCGTTGCACTAAGCAAATAGTAATTGGCTGAATGCCTCTATATGTTGCTTGATTTCTCTTATCTCTTTCTTTTGGTCCGTATGCAAAATATATGATAGATAATGTGCACTTTTGTTACAGCTGCTCTGAAATGTTCATTATCTCAGTTCCCTCAACAAAATTTCACAGTATGACATTGCATGAATTGTATGTGATACATTGGAGGTTCCTTTTGAATTGAATTATTGTCATGTACTACTAGCATTTATGTTGTTTACCTGCATCCCATTATTTTTGTAAACATTATCAAAGCTCAGTATAGTCTTTGACATGATTTTATTACTTGTTTCATATCCAGTAAATATGAAGAACTGAAGATAACATCAAAAAATGATCAAGGAAAAAATACTGAAGTCCTGAAAGAATTGCAAGAGGTAGAAGCAGAATTAGAAGCCAAAGAAGATGAAATCACAGTCCTGATGAATCTTTATGAAGAGGTTGGCAATGTTTCCATCAATCAGAAATATTTGAATCATTTCATAGACAAATTTAATTCCAATTGTTATTACTTTGCCTCTGTCTTGACATGAACCTGTGAGTGGCTGGTCTTCTAAACTATATTTGTGTCTATCATCTTCTTTTACTTCTCTAGTACACAATACAGAAGTGCAAAAGCTGCTTTTAATTTTTGTAATATTACTGCTAACATTTTACCACATCAGAATCACTGGTATGTTTATATTTGCTTTTTTGTGTTTTACATTTTACATGCTATTTTGTTGCATATTGTTATTCATGAATATTGAATAGAAAAAAATCATGTACATATTCTGGTATGATTTAAAAAGGGAAATGCATAGGCTGAAGTTAGATATAGTGGGAATTAATGAAGTTCAGTGGCAGGAGAAACAGGAGTTCTGGTCAGGTGCATACAGGATTATAAAAGCAAAATCAAATAGGGGTAATGCAGGAGTAGGTTTAACCCTGCGGCAGGCGCGCTTAAGATTGTTGCGTCAGCGGGTGCGTGCGGCACTCAGTACCACCTACATTTAAATACATAAAAAACAGTTTTTTTAATTTTTTGGTGGAATTAATTATTTATTGTTTATAACATCATTCTTAACAGCAACTTTTAATATGATCTGTTTACATATATCCAAGGTGCATGGGAAAATTAAACTTGCTACAGAATATCTGACATACGTTTCGAGGATATTTCCTAAGTATTACTTTAATAACAAATTCTAAATAAATTATAACCACATATATGATTCGATTGTTTACCATTGTTGAAGCAAGTTTTACAAAAATGTGTAATCTGTATAAAAACTTTGTAGTAATAAAAAGAATAAGGCAGTCAGTAAATACATATCAAGAATCACACACTTTCTTCCTCCGGAGAAGCTCTGTAATCGTTACATGTGACAACATTGTGGCAATGTTGCTTGCAAACAAATCTTTTGCAGCTATTGCAAGTGACAGTAGTTTTTTTTACCACCACAAAGATGGCACCTCCCACACCTTCTTACAGTCTCAGCGTGATTGGCAGGAATTGATTGATGAGGTGACAGAAATCCTTGAATATCTCGTGGTAGAGTAGAGAGCTGAGCCCTTTCTTTCAAATGGCCATCCATCAGAGCCAAGGCCAGGTTTGTTAGGTAGGTTCTTCTTCTGAATCTTTTCTCTGAATTGTTTGCAAAAAACAAGACCTGGGAATTTATCCCAGCAATATCCGGATAACAAAAAAACAATGCTAAGGGCCATCTTCTTGTGGTCCTTTGTATAGAGTAGGATGTACACATATAATCCACAGTATCGACTCCACCTTTTGTTCATTGTAGTCCAAATTTACAACAGACTTGCCTGTAGCGGTGTCGATTTCAGCAGTTTCATGCATTGACGACAGGAAAAGCACAGCCTTGTTCCTTTTTGTTTGGCACAAAACAAGACAGAAGTCATCTTGAAATCCGAAAACAGAATTTCCAATTTCTCGTGAACTGTTGGGCAAAAATTCTGGAGGAATTTCCTCCTTGTTCTTTTTCAGTGTTCCAATGAACGTTAGCCCATTTTCTGAAAGATGCTGGGCTACAGGGTTACTACTGTAGTAGTTGTCTGTAGTTACATTCCTGTGAGTTCCCTTGATTGGCTCAACCAATCTCTTCACAATATCCACTGGCTGGTTAGATGCAACATATGGTCCATGATTCTGTCTGCCCGTTTACTTCAAAATTAAAAGTATAAAATGTCTTGCTATCGCACAATGCATACAACTTCAATCCATACTTAGCAGGCTTATTGGGCATGTACTGAACAAAACCACAAAGTCCGCAAAATGGGACAAGCATTTCATCTATGGTTGTGAACTACCCTGGACTGTAGTTATTTCTGCAGTTGTTCAGAAATGCTGAGTGGAGATTGCGGATGGCAGCAAGTTTATCAGTTGCTAGTCATTCTTTTCTTGTAGAAGTATCGTCAAACCCGAGTGACCGGAGCAAGAACAGAAAGTGCTCATAGCTAAATTCTGCCCTTAGAATAATCATTCCTGTTCCATTTGATGCCCACAGTTTGCAATCTTTAGCACTTGAGTAATTCACAGATGATCTACTGTTATTTATGAACTTGTGTTTGCAATGACATAATCAATTATCTCAGGATCAAACAATTTGAGAAAACTTTCAATTTCAGTTTTAGCTTCTCTACCATCGTGTTTCAGGCCAGGTAGGACTTTGATTATATTCTTACGTTTTGGTTTCCCTGGTAGTGCTAACGGATTATTTATCCACAAAGTTTCTTGGTCCTTAACAATATAAAAATGGCTGTCATCATGTGGCATTCCTTTCACTTCATTCTCGTCAAAGCACGACTGCTCAGATTTGCTGGAATGATCTGCAGTTTCAATTATTTCTGCTTCCTCATCGCTGTCAGAGAAATGTGCGTAATCTTATTCGTCAGATGATTGCACAACAAGATGCTCAATTTCTGCTGGTGTTAGTCCTTTCCTTTGTGCGGACGTGGGAGACAATAAAATAATTCCAATACCAAAGCAATGTTAATAACTAAATCATCATTCACTCACAGAGTTGTAAAACAAAGCTTCTAATCATCAAAACATTCGACAGTGGCACGGCTGCATGTACGTACATTACCGGGCACGTGCGGTACGCAGTGTTGTCTCGGTGCAGTCGTCCACTTCACGGGTGAGTCAAAGCTGTTATAGTGGGTATAATGTTGGTGCAGTAATGCACTTTGGTGTGTGACTAAACAATCGAAGCATATCTAGCACCACTGTTGTGTGCTCAGCGCGCTGACGTAATTATTGAACAAAAACAAAATTGGCGGCACTGTATGCCGCCACACGCCCGCCGCAGGGTTAATAATGAGTAAGAAAATAGGAATGTGGATAAGCTACTATCAACAGTACAGTGAATGCATTATCATATCCAACGTAGACATGAAGCCCACAGCCACCACAGTAGTACAAGTTTATATGCCAACTACCTCCATAGATGATGAAGAGATGGAAGAAAAGTATTATGAGATAAAACAAATTTTTCAAATTGTTAAGGGAGACAAAATTTTAATTGTGATAAGGCATTGGAATTTAATAGTAGGAGAAGGAAGAGAAGAAAAAAATAGTAGGTAAATACAGGCTGGGGGAAAGGGATGAAAGAGGAACCTGCTTCATAGAATTTTGCATAGAGCATATGCAAATCATCACTAACACTTGGTTTAAGAATCATGAAAGAAGGCTGTATATGTGGAAGAGACCTGGAGACACCAGAAACTGTCTCAGACTCTGCCAGAAAACCCTAAGAGATTCTGGTCGTACATAAAGCACGCCAGTGGCAAGACGCAATCAATACCTTCAATGCATGATAAGAACGGTGAAGCCACTGATGACAGTGCCACTAAAACAGAGTTATTAAACACGGTTTTTTGAAACTCTTTCACCAAAGATGATGAAGTAAATATTCCTGAATTCCAATTAAGAACAACTGTCAAGATGAGAAACATAGAAGTAGATCTCCTCCTTGTAGCAGAGTAGCTAAAATCATTTAATAAAGGTAAGGCCTCTGGTCCAGGTTGTATACCAGTCAGGTTCCTTTCAGAGTATGCTGATACAGTAGCTCCATATTTAGCAATTATATGCAACTGCTCTCTCATAGAAAGATCCATACCTAAAGACTGGAAAATTGCTCAAGTTACACCAATACCCATAAAGGGAAATAGGAGTAATCTGCCGATTACAAGCCCATATCACTAACATTGATTTTCAGTAGGGTTTTGGAACATATACTGTGTTCAAACATTATAAATTACCTTGAAGAAAACAATTTATTGACAGATAGTCAACACAGGTTCAGAAAATATCATTCTTGTGAAACACAACTGGCTCTTTATACTCATGAGGTAATGAGTGCTATCAGCAAGGGATGTCAAATTGATTCCTTATCTTTAGATATCCAGAAGGCTTTTGACCCCATTCCTCACAAGCATCTTCAATCAATCTGTGTGCCTATGGAATATTGTGCCAGTTGCGTGACTGAATTCATGATTCCCTGGCAGAAAGGTCACAGTTCATAGTAATAGACAGAAAGTCATTGAGTAAACAGAAGTAATATCCAGCGTTCCCCAAGGAAGTGTTATAGGCTTTCTATTGTTCCTGAGCTATATTAGCAATATAGGAGACAATCTGAGTAGCCCTCTTAGATTGTTTGCAGATAATGTCATTTACCATCTTGTAAAGTCATCAGATGACAAAAACAAATTGCAAAATGATTTAGATAAGGTATCTGTATGGTGCATACAGTGGCAGTTGACCATGAATAAAGAAAAGTGTGAAGTTATTCACACAAGTACTAAAAGAAATCGACTAAATTTCGATTATGTGATGAATCACACAAATTTTAAGGCTGTAAATTCAACTAAATACTTAAGGATTACAATTACAAATAACCTAAATTGGAATTATCACATAGATAATGTTATGGTAGAGCAAACTAAAGACTGCAGTTCATTAGCAGAACACTTAGAAGGTGCAACAGGTCTACTAAAGAGAGTGCTTACACCTTGCTTGACCACGCTATTCTGGAGTATTGCTGTGCGGTGTGGGATCCGCATCAGGTGAGACTGACAGATAACATCGAAAAAGTTCAGAGAAGGGCAGCTCGTTTTGTATTATTGCAAAATAGGGGAGGTAGTACCACAGACACGATATGTGAATTGGAATGGCAATCATTAAAACAAAGGCATTTTTCATTGCGAGAGGATCATCTCATGAAATTTCAATCACCAATTTCCTCCTCTGATTGTAAAAACATTCAGTTGGCACCCACATCACAATAAAATAAGAGAAATAAGGGCACACACAGAAAGATTTAAGTGCTTGTCTTTCCCATGCGCCATTCGAGAGTGGAATGGTAGAGGGACAGCTTGAAGGTGGTTCATTGAACCCTATGCCAGGCACTTTATTGTGAATAGCAGAGTAATCATGTAGATGTGGATGTAGATTGATTATACAATGGTAAGACAGATTTTGGAATGAGATTTTAAATTCTTAGGCATTTCCAGTGGCAGATGTGGACTCTGACCACAGTTTATTGGTTATGAAATCTAGATTAAAACTGAAGAAGTAGCAAAAAAGTAGAAAATCAAGGAGATGGGACATGAATAAGTTGAAAGAACCAGAGGTTATTGAGAGTGTCAGGGGGAGCAGTTGACTAGAATGGGGGAAATGTACATGCTAAAAGATGAATAGATAGCTTTGAGAGATGAAATAGTGAAGGCAGCAGAGGACCAAATAGGTAAAAAGACAAGGATAGTAGAAATACTTGGTAACATAGGAGGTATTAAAGTTAGCTGATGAAAGGAAAAAATAAAAAATTCACCAAATGAAGCAGATGGAAGGGAATGCAAACGTCTAAAAAAGGGATTTAGAAGCATGTATTGTCAGGGGAAAGACAGATACCACCTACAGGAAAATTAAACAAGCATTTGGAGAAAAGGTAGGTAGCTGTATGAACATCAAGAGCTCAGGTGGAAAGCCAGTCCTAAGCAAAGAAGGGAAAGTTGAAAGGTGAAAAGAGTATATAGAGGGGTCTATACAAGGGAGATGAACTTGAAGGCAATATTAAAGAAATGGAAGAGGATATAGATGAATGTGAGATGGGAGATAAGACACTGCGAGAGAAATTTGGCAGTGTGCTGTAAGACTTAAGTCAAAACAAGGCCCCAGGAGCAGACAACAATCTGTCAGAATTACTGATAGCCTAGGGGGAGAGCCAGCTGTGACGAAACTCTTCCAACTGGTGAGCAAGATGTGTGAGATAGGTGAAATATTCTCAAATTTCAAGAAGAATATAATAATTTCACTACCAAAGAAAGCAGTTGATGACAGATGTGAATATTACTGAACTATAAGTTTAATAAGTCATGGCTGCAAAATACTAACATGAGTTATTTGCAGAAGAATGGAAAAACTGGTAGAAGCCAGGGGGGGATCAGTTTGGATTCCACAGAAATGGAGGGAGACTAAGAAATAAATAATAAATACAGTAAGCAGATTCAGAAGGATGGAGGTTTCAGTAGTTATTTGGAATTTGGAGATGAAGAGGTTTGTGCAGGACAGAGTAGCATGGACAGCTGCATGACACCAGTCTTTGGACTAAAGACAACAACAAGATTCATGTATGTGACCTAGTTTGTTTAATTATATCACTGTAGTAATTATGCAACAGTTAACTGTATGCAGTGAGTACTAATATGTTATGAAAACCTCTGTGGAGAAGGTTATACTTAAAAATTCAAAACTATTAATTTTATGTACATTATCTTTCTCATAGACCTTGCTTTTAAAATTTGTTGAGCATATCTGGAACACACTCATGTTGACTAGACTATAAAGGTCCCATACATTTGTCATTAAAAACAGAACCCTAATAGGATCACTTTGTTGTCCACCTGTCTGTATTTCTGGCTATCTGTCTGTTAAAAAATCCTTTTTCTCTGGAGTTGGTAAACATAGCAAATTGGTTCACATATTAAGGTCTATGGTTCCTTGACAATGTAAAAAAACTTAAGCTTCTAAGATGTATATAAGCAGGCTGAGTGATGAATGAAAATTTGCACAAAGACCAGGATCCAAACCTGGGTCTTCTGCTCACTAGGCAAATGTGCTAAGCAATATGCCACCCTTGCACAACAGCTTTGCACAACTGCACAGACTCTCTTAGCATGCCTCTCTTGTAAATCCAAATTCCCATTCACACTTCAGCCCACTTGGCATTCCCCCTAAATGCAAACAACATTGCAGAGGCTCTCCAACTGTATTGGAATAGCAACTCAGCATCGAACAAAACGGGGGATCCTGCCTGAAACCGAGGCGTAATGCTTCAATGCTGAGGTGCTATTCAAATAGAGTTGGAGAGCCTCTGCAATGGAGTTGGAGTGTAGGAGGAATACTAAGTGGGCTGAGGTGTGAATAGGAATTTGGATTGAGGGCAGAGGCATGCTAGGGCAGTCCACACATTTGAGCAAAGTCACTGCAGCAGAGTGGCATAGTGGTTAGTACACCCGCTTCATTAGCAGGGGAACCAGTATCAGATCCTATCCTTGGTACAAATTTTCATTTGTCACTTCAGTCTGCATACATACATCTCATATATTTTAAACTTGAAAAGGTGTCTGAAACCATATAGTTTCATTTAAGATTCTAAGTTAGTCCAGTCAAAAGATAAACCCACTGATGCCATATATTTTGATATTCGCAATTTTGATATTCGCAAACACGCTCATCAAAACCTGTTGGTTATTTCCTGCTGACCTAGAACCATGAAGTTTGGCAAGAAGCAAGATTTTGTGCACAAGTAAAGAGAAAAAAATCTGAAAAATGTTAATTTTTAATTTATCACACGAAAAAGATTTTTTTTGTTTTTGTTATTTGTTATCCTACTGCCTGTCTGTCCCCCCGACTTTAAAGGTGCCTTTTTCTCAGGAATGGGTAGAGTAACAAGTTGAAAGGTATGTCACATACTAAAGTCTATTGTCCCTTGGGGTTGTAAACACATTAAGCTTCCAAATCAATGCAATCAAAAGGTACCGTGATTTATGTCACATATTTTGATACTCGGAAACTCACTCATTAAAACCGATAGGGTATTTCCCGTTGATCAAGAATCATGAAATTTGGCAAAAAGCAGGGTTCTACAGGACAAATGAAGAAAAAAATTTGAAAGTTGTTAATTTATAATTATATCACATGAAAAAATATGTCTTTTGTCATTTGTTATCTGACTTAAAACATTCTTGAAAGTCTTGGAATTCCTTGGGCTGATATCTTGTCAGTATCAGTGTCGATAGCAGGCAAAAATGTTGGAGATTCTTGGCTCCCATGATGGTTTAACTGTCTATGTACATAATTAAGTTTGGGCAGGGCCCTCAGAGTGTTAGTCCCACTTGCACTGGATCAGTTTTTTTCTCTCTTTGGTCCAAATGATGAACTATATCAGAGGTTGCACTACAGGTACATCCTGTAAGAAACTTCCTCCAGAGATGACCTGTAGTTTCTTCAGAATTCACACCAAGGAACCTTAGTTTGGATTTTGCCTTTCTCCCCAGATCGGAATTTCAATTTCCTTTGTAGTTTCTGTTGTTCTGGAAGGTCATTACTAGATACTAGAGAGCTGTCACGATCCTACTAATACAGATCTGATGATTTGTAACAATACCAAAGAAGACAAAGTAAATATTCCAGAATTCGAATCAAGAACAGCTGCCAAGATGAGTAACTTAGAAGCAGTTATCCTCAGAGTAGCGAAGCAACTTCATCACTTAATAAAAGCAAGTCTTCCAGTCCAGACTGTATACCAATCAGGTTTCTTTCAGAGTATGCTGATGCAACAGTTCCATACTTAACTATCACATACAACCACTTGCTTGGTGAAAGATCTGTATGCAGAGACTGGAAAATTGCACAGGTCACACCAACATTCAAGAAAAGCAGCAGGAGTAATCTACCATATTACAGGTCCATGTCATTAACGTTGATATACAGTGGGATTCTGGAACATATATTGTGTTCGAATATTATGAATTACTTCAAAGAGAATGGTCTATTGACACGCAGTCAACATGGATTTAGAAAATACAGTTCTTGTGAAACACAACCTGCCCTTTACAAAGTGTTGAATGCTATTGACAAGGGATTTCAAATTGATTCCATATTTTTAGATTTGCACATGGCTTTTGACATTGTACCCCACAAGTGGCTTACAGTCAAATTGCATGCTTCTGGAGTATCGTCTCAGTTATGTGATCGGATTTGTGATTTTCTGTCAGAGAGGACACAGTACTTAGTAATTGATGGAGAATCTTTGAGTAAAAAAGAAGTTATTTCTGGCATTCCCCAAGGTAGTATTATAGACCCTCTGCTGTTCCTTATTTATATAAACAATTTAAGAGACAAACTGAGTAGTCATCTTAGGTTGTCTGCAGATGATGTTGTTGTTTATCATCTAGTAAAGTCATCAGAATTGCAAAACAATTTAGAAAAGATATCTGCATGGTGCAAAAATTGGCAATTTACCCTAAATAATGAGAAGTGTGAGGTCGTCCACAAGAGTGCTGAAAGGAATCCATTAAACTTCAGTTACACAATAAATCAGTCAAACCTAAAGGCCATAAATTCAACTAAATACTTAGGCATTACAGTTACGAACAGCTTAAATTGGAAAGAACACAAAGAAAATATTGTGCAGAAGGCAAACCAAAGACTGTGTTTTATTGGAAGAGCACTTTTATTGGAAGAGCACTTAGAAGATGCAACAGATCTGCTGAGGGGACTACCTACACTATATTTGCCCATCCTCTTTTGGAATACTGCTGTGTGGTGTGGGATCCTTATCAGATAGGATTAATGGAGTATATCAAGAAAATTCAAAGAACAGCATGTTTTGTATAGGGGAGAGAGTGTCCCTGACATGATACAGGCATCGTTAAAACAAAGGCTTTTTTCATTGCTGTGAATCTTCTCACAAAATGTCAATCACCAAGTTTCTCCCCCAGATGCGAAAATATTTTGTTAATGCTGATCTACATAGGTACAAATGATCATTATAATAAAATAAGGAAAATAAAAGCCCGCATGGTAAGATATAGATCTTTGTTCTTTCCAGGCGCTGTTCGAGACTGGAATAATAGCAAATTATTGTGAAAGTAGTTCGATGAACCCCCTGTCAGGCACTTAAGCATGCTTTGCAGAGTATCCATGTAGATGTAGATCAGTTATTTTCTTTTATATCCTCCCAGAGGGCTCATGATTCTTCTGTAAGTTCATGCTTGGCACATTCTGAGCCCTGAGTTATTGCAGCCATTTCTTCCTTCCCAGGCTGTATTTCATTCCCTCTGCCGCTCCCTTCCTGTTATCACTCCTTCCCTCTCTGCCTCCTCCTTCCCCTCTCTTGGTGTTCTCACATATATTGACCTGGCTACTCTACTGCTTTCTTGTATTCCTTCCAGTTGTGTTCCCTTTGCCTCCTCTTTTTCGTTCTTACATTCTAGCATTTTTGGTCCCACTTTGGGGTTTGACCTCCACTTATAAATTTTCTCTCCATAGTGTGACACGTTTGGGGAAGAGCTCATTCCCTAGCATATATGGCATGGATACCTCTCCCCCCCCCCCCCTTGCTTCCCCTCTTCCTTCCCCACTGTAGCCCTTCTCCACACTGTTAGGTCACCAGCACGTGTAGCCAGTCTGTGTGGTGGGGCTATTATGTACCCATGTAACTGCATCCCCTGACAACACAGGGATCACATTTCTGCTATCTGAGCTGTTGCCTTCCTGTCATTCTGGAACATTGGAACTCCTGGAAATGGCCACCATGCCAGGCAGCCTTTCCTGTGGCTGGTTGGGACCCATGAGGAGAGCCCCTGATTAGAGTGGTTGATATCAGGGTGGATGCTCTGTGTATGAAATATATCAAGCTCCAAAAAACTGTCCATTCTTCTATGACTATCTCTTTGGTTAATAATGAACCATTTAATGCCACTGCTTATGACCATGTGACCTTCCCTTCCCTGGCTACACCCTACGAGGAGGGCCAGGCCCACTGGTTTGGCAAGATACACTTTCCCTGCTACCTGGTCTTGCTCTAGGATGGACGGGGACACATTAGTTGCCATCAAGCCATTATTTTTTGTGGAAAATATCGAAGACATGTTTGGCAGAGTGGAGCCTCTCAGTAAGTTGCAGTCAAGTTTCCTGTTGATCAAACCATTCCTGCCACGAAATCTGCAGCCCTTCATGCTTATGAGCATCTTGGCAATGTCCCGGAGTCCATTACTCTTCACCAGTCTTTGAATTTGGTTCAGGGAGTCATTTTCCATTCCATGGGAACCACAACCTTGAAACTGATGAGAAACTCCAGGGCAATCTGGAATGATGGGGAGTTCATTTTGTTTGACTTGTTCAGAGAGGCCATAAGGACAATTGCACCAATGCCGGTGCTCGAGATTAAGTGTTATCAGTGTGACGTGAAACTGTGTGTCTCACCACCCACGAGGTGTTTTCAGTGCTTGCATTTTGGGCATAAGTCTTTCCGTTGTACAGCGGACCCTCTACACAGTGAATTTGGACACCCACTCCATGAGGGGGGCCCTTTTGTTCCACTGCCCAAGTGTGTTAATTGTCATTACTTTCGTTTTCCACACTTGCCAGATTCCTGGTTTATAAGAAGGAAAAGAAGGTACAGGAGTATAAGTCCACTGGTCATCAGAAATATGACCAACTTCACCCTCTGTGTCAATGACTTTTACCTTTGCCTCTGTTACGTACTTTCCTCCTCCTCTGTTTCCTTACCGCAGGCCCCCTCTCCTCTCCCTCTCCCCTGTGGTTCCCATGCCATCCCCTCCAGCTGCTATTCTTGCTCCCCAGTCAGAGAAGCGTCCCCCTTCTTCAGTACTTGCCAATGATGGGGCTCCCTCTCAGGACCCCCTCCCTCTGGTGTCTCTCAGGTCAGAGGCCTGCTACCACAACTCAGCCACGGGCACACAGTCTATGCATCCTATGGTTGCCCGCTCTCTTTCAGTTTTGGATCTTCTCTCTCACTGTGCTCTGCTCTCCTTGACCTATGAAAGAGAAGAGGAAATAGAAGTCCCACGACAAGGCCCCTCGGTGCCCCAGGAGGTGCCATGTCCTCCCTTGCAACCTGAGTCTGACCTCTTATTTATTGATGTCACCTCATCCTCGTTGGTGGCAGATGATGACCAGGAAGCATAACTGGCTCCAGCCCATTCACGTTCCATTTGGATACCTGCTATTT
The DNA here is from genome assembly GCF_023898315.1 of Schistocerca nitens. Lineage (NCBI taxonomy): Eukaryota > Metazoa > Arthropoda > Insecta > Orthoptera > Acrididae > Schistocerca > Schistocerca nitens. Next base: position 134,081,996 of record NC_064622.1, on the reverse strand, counting down.
GCTTATTCAATGGAGCTGTAATGGATGTTACTATCACCTCCTACACCTGTAATCTCTTATTGCCTTTTACTCAGCAGCTTGTATTGTTCTCCAGGAATCTCATTTTATTGATGCTCACTCACTGACCCTTTGTGGGTTTTGTGCTTTATGTTGGAACCAGGTCAGCCCTTTGAGGGTTTATGGTGGAGTTCATACATTGGTCTCAATGGATATTGTTAGTACATGAATCCCCCTTCATACCGCATTGGAAGCAGTTGCCATCCAGATCCACTTGGATTCCATGATCAAGATTTCCAGTCTCTCTGGCATGCCACCTACACTTGCTGCCCTATCTGGCCTCCTTCAGCAGCTGCCCTGTCCATTCATCCTCCTTGGTGATTTTAATGCCCACCACAGTGGGGTAATGGTATTTCATGTAGTCAGGAGCGCCTCATTGATCAATTTCTTGCAGACTATGCCCTGTGCTCCTTAATTATGGTGCCCTAATTCATTTTAGTGCCACTTATGCCAGTTTCTCTGCCACTGATTGTTTGGTTACTTCGCCTCCCCTTGTTTCTTCCTTACACTGGTCACCGCACAATGACCTCTGTGATAGTGACCACTTCATGCTTATTCTCCCATACCCTTTCCACCTCCCGAGGGCCAGGTTGCCCTGCTGGGCTTTAGATCATGCTGATTGGCCTCTATATACCTCCCAGGTTGTGTTTACAGCTTATTTGTCAGGTTGTACTGATGGAGTTGTATGTGATCTGTCCAATAAGATAATTTGTGCTGCCAGCATTTCCATTCCCCACTTGATGAGCTCCATTCACCATTGGCCAGTTCTGTGGTGGGGGCACAGCCATTGCCACTGCTGTCCATGATGATCATACCACCTTGCAATATCTCAAGTGACACCCATTATCCAATGGTCATATTATCTTTAAACATCTTCACACCATAGTCCATTACTTACTCAAACAGAGCAGGCAGGTGTGTTGGGAATGCTTTGTCTTCTCCCTAGGTTCTTCTGTCCCTTTGTCACAGGTGTGGGCTACACTCCACACCTGCCAAGGTTGTCAGTGCCAGTCTTCTATCCCAGGCCTTGCCCTTTCAAGTCGCCTTTGTGTGGATCCATCTGTTCTCACAGAACACCTCGCGACCCTTTTTTTGATGGCATGGGCATCAGTCCCCTATCCAGCCACCTTCCTTCTCTGGAAACAGTGAGCTGATGCAGTCCGCTTATATTTTAACCCTTGCCTGGTGGAATTTACTATAAACACTTTACTGGATGGGAACTTCTTCTGGCCCTCTCTTCTTCCCACAATTCAGCCCCTGGTCATGATTCCATCCATAATCAATTGCTTCAACACCATAACCATCCACACCAACAGTATCTCCTCTGTGTGCTTAACTGTATTTGGCTCCAAGACATTTTCCCCTGTTAATGGAGAGACAGTATTGTGGTTCCTGTCCTTAAGCCCAGCAAGGATCCATCATCCCTTGATAGTTAATGCCTGACCAGCCTGATCAACTTCCCTCGCAGGTTACTAGAACTGATGGTGGGCCATTGGCTCAATTGGGTTATTGAATCTCAGGATATTTTATCTCCTTACCAGTGTGGCTTTCCAGAGGTATAGTCTCCAATGAATCATCTGCTTCAGTTGGAAATCGCAGTTTGACAGGCCTTTTTACAGTGCCACAATTTTCTTCAAGCTTCATAAGCCCTGTGGCACAGCTTGGCACCATCACATTCTACTTATGCTCTGTGAGTGGAGTCTTTGGGGCCCCCTCCTGACATTTTTCCACCTGATCCTGTCCCACTGGTTGTTCGTATTTCAGGTTGGCACTGTTCTCAGGGCTCCGCAGACCCAGGAGAATGGTGTTCCATACAGTTCCGTATTAAGTGTCCTTCTATTAATGAGCTTGTAGCCTCTGCTGGACCGTTGGTCACCCCTGCTCTGTTTGTGGATGATTTCTGTATTTGAGCTAGCTCCAAGTTGATGACCTCTGTGGAACAACAGCTTCAGTGTGCCATATGATGTGCTTCCACATGGACACTCTCACACTGTTTTCAGTTCTCTCCCCTTAAATTGAGGGTGGTGCATTTCTGTTGCCATACTACGATACATCCTGATCTGCAGCTCTACCTCAACACCCAACACCTGACTGTGATCCCCCAGTCCATTTCTTGGGTCATATTTTTGACAACAAACTTACTAGGTTGCCCCATATCCATCATCTGAAGGTGAGCTGTTTATGCAAACTCAGTGTCCTTCACTTCCCTGCCCACACCTCTTGGAGTGCAGATCATTGGGCTGTCCACCACTTTTATCATCCATTAGTTCTGTCTCATCTAGACTATGGTTGTCAAGTTTATGGATCAGCTGCCCCTTCCAAGCTGCTCCAGTTCACCATCATGGTATCCATTTAGCCACTAGTGCCTTTAGCACTAGTCCTGTAGATAGTTTTCTGGTTAACACTGGAATCCCTCTCCATTCAGTTCAGCAGTCCCAGCTCCAGCTTTCCTATGCCATCGCTGTCTGTTCTCCCCCTGCTTACCTGTCCTGTCCTATTCTTTTCGTGGCTTCGGGTTGTCACGCACCTGCTGCCCACCCTTGTGTGGATTTACCAGTTGGCCTCTGCCTTGCTTCTCTCTGCCGTGATTTCCAACTCCCCTCCTTGGCCTCTACCATGCATTCTCTCGAACAACCCGACCCCCCTGCCCCCCTTGTTTAGTTCCTCAGCCCCAGATTAGATGGCTCTCTTCCAGGGTCTGAAAGCCCCATCACCCCAATAATGTTCCATTGTTTGTTCCAAATGCTCTTACAGGAGTTACAGGATGCCATTATTTTTTTATACCAATGGTTCTAAATTCACTAATCATGTGGGCTATGCCTTCATGTCTTCTGCTGACACAAAACATCATCTCTTGCCCGCTACGCGTGGTGTGTTTACCGCAGAATTGATGGCCATCTACCAGGCTCTCTGCCTTATTAATCAGTCCTTTCCAACATGAGTTCTGTTTTTTTTATGTATGGACTTAATGAGTTGCCCCAATCTTGGTGATGCTGCTTGTTGAGTTGATTTCTTTTGGGTTCCTAGCCACGTACCATATGCTGGGTAATGTAGTTGCTGATTGTCTGGCTGGGGGTGGGGGTGGGGGGCAGGGGTGCACCTAACCCCCCCCATTCTCTGTGAACACCTCCAGCGATGATTGGAGGCTACCCTTCTGTCTAACAAACTTTGTGATGTCACCATGTGATGTTCTTCCCTCTGCCTCTGCTGGCAGGAATCTACCATCCTTTGCCATCTTCAAACCAGCCATACTAGGCTGACCCATGGTTTTTTACTCCGCAATCAACTGTCCCTCGGCCCTCTCCCATTGTAGTTGTAGGGCCCCATTCATGGTGATCCATGTTTTGCTGGAGTGCCCCCCCCCTCCCCTTTTGGCCCTTTGCACTAAATATGCCCACCCACTTGCCTTGTTCCGGGTGATGGCAGATGACACTCACATGGTTATGTCTGTCCTCAGTCTTCTTTGTGAAAATGTTTTGTCTTCACAGGTTTAAGACCTCTGAAATTGGAGACCCTCAGTTAGTGTTGGTGTTGGTTATGGAGGCCTTGGCCTTGTCTCCACAGTGGCCCCACTTTTTTCCTACATTTTGCCTGGTTTACTGTGCCATTTTGTTTCCCCTTTTCTTCAGTCTGCCTCCCCTGGTGGTGTCTCCATTGTGTCTTGATCATGGTATGGTGTGGGGATCGAGTGCCCCAACATGTGTAGCTTTTCTGGAGTGCTCCTGCTATTGCCTTTTCCCCCTACCCTCCTTGTGTTCTTTCCTCTTGTGATGAAGCAATCTGGGATAATTTTTACTTCCCCTCATGTTTTGCCATCTGTCTCCTTAAAATTCCCTTCTTCATTTGTGACTAATTTCCCTTAACATTGTTGTCGTTGTGGTCTTCAGTGCAGAGACTGGTTTAATGCAGCTACCATGCTACTCTATGCTGTGCAAGCTTCTTCATCTCTCAGTACCTACTGCAACCTACATCCTTCTGAATCTGTGTAGTGTATTCATCTCTTAGTCCCCCTCTACAATTTTTACCCTCCAATACTAAATTGGTGATCCCCTGATGTCTCAGAATATGTCCTACCAAACGATCCCTTCTCTAGTCAAGTTGTGCCACAGATTTCTCTTCTCCCCAATTCTATTCAATACCTCCTCATTAGTTATGTGACCTACCCATCTAATCTTCAACATTCTTCTGTAGCACCACATTTTGAAAGTTTCTATTCTTTTCTTGTCTAAACTATTTATTGTCCACATTTCCCTTCCATACATGGCTACACTCCATACAAATACTTTCAGAAATGACTTCCTGACACTTAAATCTATACTCGATGTTAACAAATTTCTCTTCTTCAGAAACGACTTCCTTGCCATTGCCAGTCTACATTTTATATCCTCTCTACTTCAACCATCGTCAGTTATTTTGCTCCCCAAATAGCAAAACTCATTTACTACTTTAAGCATCTCATTTCCTAATCTAATTCCCTCAGCATTACCTGATTTAATTCGACTACATTCCATTATCCTTGTTTTGCTTTTGTTGATGTTCATCTTGTATCCTCCTTTCAACACATTGTTCCGTTCAGCTGCTCTTCCAGGTCCTTTGCTGTCTCTGACAGAATTACAATGTCATCGGCGAACCTCACAATTTTTATTTCTTCTCCATGGATTTTAATACCTACTCCGAATTTTTCTTTTATTTCCTTTACTGCTTGCTCAATATACAGATTGAATAACACCGGGGAGAGGCTACAATGCTGTCTCACTCCCTTCCCAACCACTGCTTCCCTTTCATGCCCCTCAACTCCTATAACTGCCACCTGGTTTCTGTACAAATTGTAAATAGCATTTCGCTCCCTGTATTTTAGCCCTGCCACTTTCAGAATTTGAAAGAGAGTATTCCACTCAACATTGTCAAAAGCTTTCTCTAAGTCTACAAATGCTAGAACGTAGGTTTGCCTTTCCCTAACCTATTTTCTAAGATAAGTCGTAGGGTCAGTATTGTCTCACGTGTTCCAACATTTCTACAGAATCCAAGCTGATCCTCCCTGCGGTCAGCTTCTACCAGTTTTTCCATTTGTCTGTAAAGAATTTGTGTTAATATTTTGCAGCCGTGGCTTATTAAACTGATAGTTTGGTAATTTTCACATCTGTCAACACCTGCTTTCTTTGGGATTGGAATTATAATATTCTTCTTAAAGTCTGAGGGTATTTCGCCCGTCTCATACATCTTGCTCACCAGATGGTAGTTTTGTCAGGACAGGCTCTCCCAAGGCTGTCAGTAGTTCTAATGGAATGTTGTCTACTGCCGGGACTTGTTTCGACTTAGGTCTTTCAGTGCTCTGTCAAACTCTTCACACAGTATCAAATCTCCCATTTCATCTTCCTCTACATCCTCTTCCATTTCCATAACATTGTCCTCAAGAACATCACCCTTGTATAGAGCCTCTATATACTCCTTCCACCTTTCTGCTTTCCCTTCTTTGCTTAGAATTGGGTTTCCATCTGAGCTCTTGATATTCATGCAAGTGGTTATGTGAGTATAATTTGCGTTTTCATAGAAGAGAAAGGCTGGCCCTCAGTTTTAAAGAATATATCGCCAGATCTAATTTTGTGCTTAGTTTTATGTATGTAATTGATTTTCTAATTTATTTTGACTATTCCTAGTTAGTATCTTTCATTATAGGGCAAAATCAGTAATTGTTTCATAACTTAAACTCTAATGTTAACTTATAAACAAATATAAATTTTGTACTAATTATAAACATTTGGAAGAACAACTAGTAGTATTCTTAAAGGCTCTATTTGGCTCTATTGAAAAACATGTTAGCAGAGCCAGCCCTTAATTAATTCCAAAGTAATTAACAGTTTTGACAAAAGTATTGTTTGTGTGATGATATTTGTTAATTTCATGATTTAAACAAATAATTTGGCCTAACTCTTGTAGTAGAAGAAACTGTTAAAAAGAACCAATTTTTCAATGTACCTATCATTGTGAGGATATATAAGGGCCCGATTTTTGGTCCTGAGACAGTCAGTCCACAGCTGAGTTTCAGACGAGAAACCTTTGTCGGTTAGAACAACAACAATGCATCAACTTAACTGTGGAATAAGTGTAACACAATTAGGCCATGTGTTAAAACAATGACAGTGTCTGTTCAATACATACCACAATTTATTTGAAAGCCTGTGAACTGTGTGGTTAGGTGTTATTGCTCATAGATGTTCAGCAGTAAACTATTGTAGCAGTATGTGGATGTTTGCCTGCAAACTATTAATGAGGCTTTTCAATATTTAAACAATAGTGCTCTGGCCATATAACGGTGTAATATTTGGAGTTGTGAACAGTGAAAGTAAAGAACTGTGAAATGCAACTGTGCATCTGTTGGCTACATGGTTTACAGTAGACAGTACTGCACTTCCAAACCCCATTTTTCAGCCAGTATCACAACAAAGTATATCAACACTGAGGACAATCAGTGAATAAATAAAGCAGGTGAATGCCACACACTCTCCCCACTGCCCCGACATTCTTTTTACCTCTTTTTTTTTTTTGCCTGTTTTCCTTCCCCATTAACTTGACTGTGCTGTTTGTGTTGTTTCTCCCTTAGTTTCTGCCACCTTAGATCAAGGGATGATGATCTCATCTCACTGTTTGGTCCTCCACCCCCCCCCCTCCCCCCATCAACAAAGTAACCAGCAAACTTTTCTTCTGCGTCTATGGATTATACTGCACATTTCACATGTAACCCCAGGTACTGTTCCAAACACAGATTTTTCTCTAACTCCTTCTCAACTTTCTCATAGATATCTTTTTTTACCACTAGCAAATAATTTCAGAAAGCTTGGAACATGATCAGCTTTGTCAGTAATGTACCATTCACAGCACAGATATTGCTCACCAGCAACCACAACAAAGTCCTGTATGACATGAACACAAATCAAATACAACATATCACTTTTACATATATGGATAGGAGGAAATATAACTTCAAAAATTATGCAGATTTTGATCTATCATATTGTAATAGTATTACAAGAGGCTACAAATATTGTTCTACTAAAGGAACACATTATTACTATCTTTATTTACAGAACATTGTAACTAAATAGAGAAGATTCTATGAGTGGTCTTCGTTAACTGAATGATGAGGAATGTCAGCATTATTTTCATGCGGGATGTAATGCAGCCTACATGAGGAATGATGCTGGTCACATACAAAGTGTATCTCTGATGCCAAGAGACAGTTCAAAATTATTATCTGTATATGGTCTAGGATTGTCCTGCTCCATCCTCTCAAACTTCGTTCATACTTGGTGTGCAGGTTCACTGAATGACCAATCTTTTTACCTTTATGTGTAGGGGCTTCTGAAGTGAAAGGTGCACAAATGTGATTGTATCAGTTAGAAAAGTTTTGGCCATGTTAAAAGTGCTGTAATTCAGTTGGTAATGGTGTTACAGCTACAAAACTTGGGCAGGATACATGAACAGTTTGAATTGTAGATATATGCTAGTTTTGTGTTATTTGGTTCACTGTTTTGTTCCAAGTGCCAAAGTTGTTAATAAATTTTGTCATGACACAATATCTGCCAAGTTGATATAACTTGATCTATTTAAGCAGCTGGTTTACAAATTTCTCCTTTGGTGATCTTATTACCTAGTAGCTTGATTATAAAACCTGCAAGTTTCATCACTTTGGGCTGAAAGTTTTTGAGATATGTAGCAATGAAGTTGCCCCAAAATCACATTTGCTGCCAAAGTGAGTGGTTTTAAAAGCCTTGTGTCTCAGAAGAGATGCCTGTTCTGTATTTGAAAGGGCGTGTTTTTCATGACACAATATCAAATTTCCACAAATGGTTTTTCCCTTAAATGTAAAAAATTGTCCAGTCAAATTCCTCATGAAAATGACAATTGGCTTATTCCAGAGAAATATGGAGATAAGAAAGAAAAATTAATTTTTACCAGACTTAGTCCTCTCTTATGTCAAATTGATGCTAAACTTCTACATTTTTTGTTTTGCAGTCAATAAACAAGAATGTTTGGCATATGGCTTTGTGAACACAAAATACAGAATTCACAAAAAAACTGTAAAAAATATTTATATGTTGGTAGCCACATTTTCTGACCTTTGTTTTTGAGGAGGAGATAGATACAAGCTATTTTCAGAATATATGACACAAGAATTGTTTTCTCATATTAATAATTATATTTATTTTTGGTTATTGTATTTTCCAGTGCGTAATGTTCCACATCTAATATAAGAACTAGGAATTAAATTAATAATATTATGAACAGGAAAACTGCCACTCACCATATAGCGGAGATGATGAGTCGCAGAGACGCACAACAAAAAGACTGTCACAAATAAAGCTTTCTGCCATTAAGGACTGGAAAGATAAGGCATGGGAGATTTGTTTTTGTACGAGATTGGGAGGATAATTACGGTCAGTGACGGCTTTAGTGAGACACTCGGTATATTTCGTGAGTGACCGCTCATCACTGCAGGTGCGACGACCGTGGGTGGCTAGACTGTATGGAAGGGACTTCTTGGTATGGAATGGATGGCAGCTTTCGAAGTGGAGGTATTGCTGGTGGTTAGTAGGTTTGATATGGATGGAGATACTGATGTAGCCTACTTTGAGGTGGAGGTCAACATCTAGGAAGGCGGTTTGTTCAGTTGAATAAGACCAGGTGAAGCAAATGGGGGAGAAGTTGTTGAGGTTCTGGAGGAATGTGGATAGGTTGTCCTCACCCCGATCCAGATCGCAAAGATGTCATCAGTGAATCTGAACCAGGATCTGGAAGGGGCTCTCCTGAGATCCATAAGCCTTATATGGTTTAGATACATTAATACATCTTTGCCATATGGACTCATAGCGAGGTTGACCTGTTGAAATTTTTACACTCTCAAAATATATTCTCTCAGTTAAATTTCACATGGTCCTATTGAAATTCTCATGCCACTTGACTTTCCTTGATATTGACATCATCCTCAACAAGCCTCAGCTACACACTTCTGTTCACTTTAAAGCTACAAACAAATTGAGATTTGCCATTCTTTTCTAGTAAACATTCCCTCCCATGCAGCCTTAGCATTAGGGCATACATATTTGTCCAGATGCAGACTTCTTACAGCAATACACCACCTTTATCGCTCACATCAGCCTTCGCTGTACATAATTATCTCATCAGCCTAGCTCAAAAGCAGATTTTGTGGGTTGTGGGCCATCACATCCAATCCTGGTACTGCCAATCCACCCCCCCCCCCCCAAAAAAAAAAAAAAAAAAAAAAAAAAAAAAAAAAAAAAAAAAAACCAGCTTAGGAGCACACTTCTTGTCAGTCAGTACTGTAGTGAACTTGAATGTATTAGTCAGATACTTCAGCACCCCTATTCCTTTCCCTTTTCCCCTTCCTTTGCCTCTCTTGGTGTTCTTATTTATGTAGGTCTGGCTATCCTCCTGGCTTTGTTTTGTCTTGCCTTTTTCGTTTGTTTGCTTTTCGTCCTCCTCTTTGGCTTTTCTTTTTTGGTCCCCCTTAGAGTTTCACCTCCTTCTCCAAATTTGAAACCTGTAGTGTGAGCCATATGAGGAAAACTCCCCCCCTACCATCTTTGGCATAGGTTCCTTTCCCCCCTCCTCCTCCTCCTCCTTCTTCTCCTCCTCCTCCTCCTCTCTCCCTTTTACCCCTTTCCCTCCCTCCCCACTATAGCCCCTTCACATCCTTGCTAGGCCACCAGCTCATTGGCCAGACTGTGTGGTGGAGCTGATACCCATCTGGCTGAGCCCCTGACACCACAGGGATCACACTGCTGGTACCTGCGCTGTGGATGCCCCGGGAAAGTCTAGGAGTGGTTGCCTATCTTTTTGGGGCATCAGAACTCCTGGCAATAAGCATCATACCAGGCAGTCATTGCTGCAGCTGGGTGATGCCCAGAAGGTGAGCCTCTGGCCAGAGTGGATAGTACCAGGGTGGATTTTTGGCACATGAAACGTGTTAAACTCTCTGACCATTCTCCTGTAGCCATCTCTATTCCTAGGAATTGTTCTGTCTCACTTTCTGCTTCTGCCTTCCTGGTGTTTCCCCCCTTGGGTACCCCCTGGGAGGAGGACCAGGCCTGCTGGCTTGGGGCAAAACCGCTTCTGCAGTTCCCCCAGCCCTGGAAGAAGTTTGGTGGACTTCACCCTGTGAATCTCTTATCTACCTTTGCCTAAGTTGTGTCTTCCCCTCCTCCCCTTTCCTCCTTATCCCCATCCTTGCCCCCTTCACCCCCCCCCCCCCGGCAGCTCCTTTCCCTTCCCCTCAAGGAACCACTCATCCTCCTCCTCGGCCAGAGAAGAAATCCTCTTCTGTGGCTCCTGGTAGGGATGGGGTTTACTCTCAGAATACCCCTCCCCAGTGTTGTCAAGATAGGAAGTCTGCAACCTCAGATTGGATGAGGGGCCCCCACTCTGAGAGCCTCAAAGCCATTTGCTCTCTGTCTGATCCATAGACCACTGCCACCTATTTCCTCCTCTCTCCCTCCGAGGGAGAAGAAGTAGCACAAGTCCAAGGCTTCTCCAGTATCTTAGGGGACTTCGCCCCCTCCTCCTCATTCTGGATCAGACCCAGTTTTTATGGATGTCACCCTATCCTCATTGGTGATTTGACATCCCCTTGGCTTCTTTATGGGAAATTGGACTCTCATCACATTATGATCCAGTGGAACTGCGAAGGATATTACAGTCACCTAATGGAAATACAGCAGCTTGTTTCCTCTTATTTTGAGTTCGATCTTGCTCTTCAAGAAACGCATTTCCGTGATGACCACTCACCAACATTTCGTGGTTATTGGTGTTCTGTCAGAAACATGCTGGCCCCAAAATAGCATCTAGAGAGGTCTGCAGTTTGGTTCACAACGACATCATTAGTGACTGGACCACCCTTTGTATCAACATGGAAGCAATAGTGCTATGTGTGCCAATGACCCCAGCAATCACCATTTTCAATGTCTACCTCCCTCCAGGTAGCCCACTTCCTTATGTTGAACTGCCTACCATAGTACAGCATCTCCTGCCCTTGTATCTCCTCCTCAGGGACTTCAGTATACACCGTCCCCTGTGTGGGAGTGCCACTACGATGTGTAGGGGTCTTCTAATTGACCAACTTCTTACAGACTTTTGATTTGTGTCTCCTTAATGACAGTTCCTCTACCCCTTCAGTGCTGCTCATGGCACCTATTCTGCTGTCGTTCTCACAATCTCCTTCCCTGCTGTCGTGGCTTCACTACACTGGTCACCCTGTGATGATCTTTTTGACAGTGATGACTTTCCAGTGATTGTATCATTTCCTTGTCACTGCCAGGCAGACAGGTCACCACATTGGGCATTCTGCAGAGCCAGTTGACATTTATATATGTCTGCTGTGCACTTTGACACCTGTCTCACAGATTGCATTGATGCAGTCATACAAGATGTCACTGACACTATTCTTCATTGAGTTGGCACTGCTGTTCCCCTATCCACGGGTTCCCCTCATCATCGACCAGTACCGTGGTGGACCAAGGATTTAGCAGTATCTATCTAGTACTGCCAACAGGCAATGCAGTGATTTAAATGACACCCTTCACAGACCAACCTTATTGCTTTTAAGCACCTGTGTACTAATGCTCACTACCTTATTAAGCAGAGTAAAAAGGAATGATGGGAGTGCTATGTTTCCTCCTTGGGAACATATGCCACTACATCTCAGGTTTGGTCCAAGCTCCATAGTCTTCTGCACCACCAGCAGCAATCAACTGTCCAGAGTCTTATCCTACAGGATGCTCTGTGTACTGATCCATTGGTCCTTGTAGACTTGTAGACTACTTCGCGACACACTTTATGACAGGGTTGGCATCCACTTCATATCCTGCTACCTTTTACTGGCAAAAATGATGAATTGAAGAACCCCGCCCCCCACTCGGTCTCAACCCTCACAAGACTGAAAACTATAATCTATAATTAACTCTTCACTGAATGGGAATTCATGCAGACTCTTATCTTGTCACATGACATGACCCAAGGCCCAGATTCCATGTACAACCAGATGATCCAGCATTTGTCTCACAAGTGCCTTCCCCTTGCAATTGTGAGATAGTACAGTTATCCCCATAATTACCCCAGGAAGAACCCAACGTCTCTCAACAGCTACTGACCGATTACCCTGACCGACATACTTTGTAAACGGCTCGAGAGAGTAGTTAGCTTCCAATTATATTGGGTACTCAGACCTTGGAGCCTTTTGCCCCCATATCCCTGTGGTTTCGGGAAGGATGATCTACAACTGACCGTTTACTCTGATTGGAAACAGCAATCCAAAAGGCTTTTGCTGAATGCCAACACCTTGTCATGGTCTCCTTTGACCTACATAAGGCATATGACATTTCTTGGTGCTGTCTTATTTTAGTTACCCTCCATGACTGGCACTTTTGAGGGCCCCTTCTGATTGTTATCCACTAGTTTCTATCCCACCAGCTCTTTAGATTAGAGTTGGCTCTTCACTCAGCACCTCTCAGATCCAGGAGAATGGTATACCACAGGGTTCCATTTTATGTGTCACACTTTTCCTCATTGTCATCAACAGGCTTGTAACCTCTGTTGGGCCTCTGGTTACCCTGGAATTGTACGTTAATGATTTTTGCATCTGGTGCAGCTCCCACTCGGTAGCATCCACTGAACACCAGCTCTGAAGTGCCATCTGATGAGCCTCTGTGTGGGCCCTCTCCCATGGTTTCCAGGTTTCTCCCTCCTAAAGACAGATTATGCATTTTTGCCTTTGACTCACAGTACATCCTGATCCATAACTTTATTTAGGCAACCAATGCCTAGGTGTTGTAGCTCAGTCCTGTTTCTTGGCCTTCTTTTTGATAAAGAGCTGATGTGGTGGTCCCCTATGTGCTGCCTGATGAGTGCCTGCATGTGTAAGTTTAATGCTATCCACCTTCTGGACCCACACATCCCAGGGTGCAGACAGTGCTACTCTTCTCCATATATACCATGCTCTTGTTTTGTCCAGACTAGATTATAATTGTCAGGTTTATGCCTCAGCAGCTCCATCCACTCTGAAACTAATTGACCCTGTCCATCATTATGCAACAGAGCCAACTCCTGGTTTCTTATGCAATCACCATTTGACGATTCTCTGACCATCCCATGTACCCCATCCTCTTTACAAATGTGGGATGTCTCCCCTCTTACCTGCCCTCAGATGGGATTGCCGGTTGGAATGCATCTCATTTCCCTCTGTTGATATCTCCATCTCCACTCACTGGAATGTGCCCTCTGCATTTTTCCCACACCCCCCTTGAATGGTGTCTAGGCCATGGATTGGACTGACCTATCCCAGGCTCCTAAGGTCTCAGAGTCACCCCTATGATATTCCAGCATCTTGCATGTTCCATCCTTGAAGAGTTCCATGGTGCTACCATCTTCTACACTGATGTCTCTAAAATGATTGATAAGGCAGGATATGCTTTTACATCTCCTACTAGCATGGAGCATCATTTACAGCTGGGATTATGCATTGTGTTCACAGCAGAACCACTAGCCATTAACAGGGCCCTCCATTTGGTTACTCAGGCCTCCTTCCACATTGTTTTAATATGTACTGACTCAATAAGAAGCCTGCACACTGTAGACCAATGCTACTCTTGTAACTCTTTGGTCTCTGCTGTCCATGACCTCCTCTCTGCCCTTGGCCGTGCTGTCTGCTCAGTTGTCATTCTCTAGGTCCTCAGTCGTGTCAACATCCCAGGGAATGAACTGGCTAGAGAGGCAGATACTTGCCCCCATTCCCTTTCATAATTCCAGGTGCATCTCTCTTTGCCCAAGCCATCAGGGGCTCAGCATTCATTTGCTGAGTACAGGGTTGGTGACCCCTGGGTTCCTGATCTGTGGACTGGTAAGTGCCACCAGTCCCCTGTCTCTGTAACCTCTGGGTATGCTTCAGCGACCACTGTAAGGTGTGGCAGTGGAACATTGTGTGTCATAGGGAACGGGGAGCTTGGCTTGACCCCCCGATGGCGAGGATGGTAAAAACCTCTATAAAAGAAAACTCTCAGTCTCAAGGTGAGCTGTGTGCTGATAAGATGCATGGCTATTGAGGTGGAACAGTTGTTAGTGGGAAACCTCTGGTGAACCTGCTGCACCTCAGTTGTACAAGGCATGCAGGACTCTGCCTAGATGGACTTTTATTTACCTAGCTGATCGTGGGACCGAGACGGATTCTTTGAAGTCTTCTCTACCACCTACCAGCAGAATGGGTAGGCCACTGGTAAGAAGTAACATAAATCAATTTAGAGGACTCATGTAGCCAATCCTCCAGACCCAGAGATATTAAAGAATTCAAGTGGATTTAGTAACAGAACACATGTTGAACACATGAGTGTTTGTTTATTGGGTAAACGGAGAGAGGGGAGTTTTGAAAAGGTGTCACCTTTTTACATACAAAAGGGGTTAGAGGGGATTGCAGGTACCTTAAAATCAGTAAAGTGGTTATGAAATGGGACAGTGTTGGTGGAATCACCAAGTTCCCAACAAGTAACAAACCTGCAGAAGGCCAAAACCCTTAGGGAATATGCCATTGAGACTGAGCTCCACGCCCCATTAAACTACAGTAAAGGTTTGAGATGTGCAGAGACCTGGTGGACATCCCCTAAGAAGATCTGAAAGTTGAATGGGCCCAAGAAAGCACTGTAGATGTGCAGAATGTTACGTAAATGGAAATGAGCGTTTGGCGTCATTGGCTGGGAGGCTCCTTGCGGAGCAGGTCCGGCTGCCTTGGTGCAGGTCTTATTACATTTGACACCACATTGGGTGACCTGTGTGCCAGATGGGGATGAAATGATGATGAAGGCAGCACAACACCCAGTCCCTGAGTCAGGGCCGGCGCAAGGCATGTGCGAAATGTGTGGCCACACGGGGTGGCACTTTCCGAGGGGCGGCAAATCTGCCTCCCCCCCTTTTTTTTTCTTGACAAGCTCAACATTCATGCCCAAGAGGGGATTCAAAACCAAACCTCGGGGGGAGCGGCTTCGGGAACTGTGGTGTGGCGCCTTGACTACCTGCCGGCCACCCCTGTTGAACAAGGGGAGAGAGAAGGACTAATTTCTTCCTCGCCACTGTGGCAGCACCATCATGTTTACGCCGGAAGAGCAGAGAGGGGGAAGCAGGCTGGCGTACACGCCAGTATTCTTATGAGTGGAGTGTCCCCAGCCTTTTACACGCCATGCGTTTACTCACAATTAATTTTGCAGAAGACGAAATTTAATTTGGAAATTCGAATGCAATGTCTTATACTGCGGTTACATGTTAAGCCTGAAGCAATTTTGCTAAGCCTTCAATGGCAGTTTCCGAGTGTTTTATTCTTCCCACATTATGGAAAAAAATGGTTGAACATTACTACAATAAAACATGTCCAACACCTACAATGGCTAGAAGTATTGCGAATATGTAAATACGCAGCGAGTAATTACAAGGGATAAAGACATTGCTAATAAGCCTGACATAAGTTGGGTTTCGACGTATTTTTGAAAATTTTTGCTATCCGTTTCTGAATGATAGTCGAACGTTTTGGTTTTTGAGTCATGAAACACCTGTCTCCGCCTGCATGAGCAACAATTAAACTCTGACCGGCACTTTTGTTTGACAATACTACTCACATACTACTACTTTGCAAAAATTTATTTACTGTATAATGCATATGAATCCATGTTTCATCTTAGTAAACTACTGGTCGCTTTGATTGTGATGAAAACCTGAGAAAGTATAGCAACAATGCCCTCTCGTCCGCACAAAACAAAATGTTAATTTTGACACCTTCTAAAACGAAAATCCACAGACAGAACATTGCTTCTAAGCGTTTCCTTGCTAGCTTTGAAGCTCATTTCTGTTTGACAAAAGTTGTGCAGTTTTCGCAAAGTTCGTATTTCTTTCTATTGTTCGCAGTGCCATGGAAATTGCTGCCTGATAATGCATTTATCCATATCATCGGTCACATACTTATTGTACTGTCCAGGAGCCAAGACTCAATGGGGTATACGACGTCCGAATTCGGGAGCATTTCCTGGGATTCTTCCAGTGCCCGATTCTTCAAGCTCCATTTTGATGCAGGTCGTATTCAAGTTGTTGGGAGATAAAAAAATCCTATTGTGTATTATGAGAGGGCAAGGATATGACAATGGAGTAAACATGAAAGAAAAAAGGTCTGGTCTCCAGGAAAGAATTTCAGATATGAACAAGAGAGCATTTTATGTACCATGTAGCAGTCACTCATTGAATCTTGTTGTAAACGATGTTGCTATGTCTTCTAAATGTGCTGTTTCCATGTTTTTGACAGTGAAAAGCTTGTATGACTTCTTCTCGTCCTCTGTTCGATGTTGCGATGTCTTGAAGAAGTATTTGCCTAACCTGTCGCTGAAGCCACTGAGCGATATTGGTGGGAAAGTCGCATTGATGCACTTACTCCCCTGAGGTTTCAAATTGCAGGCGTTTATGATGCACTGGTTCAGATATCAGAAGAATTTGATGGCATGACTGCTCACGAAGCAATGTCACTTGCAAATCAAATAAAAAATTGCACCTTTCTCACTTCTCTGGTAGTTTGGTATGACGTTCTGTTTCACATCAGTGAAGTCAGTAAGACCCTCCAGACAACTGACATAAATGTTTCTGAGGCCGTGGAAATGATTGAGAAAACGAAAGCATATTTTGAGACCTGCAGAACAGAAGAAAAGTTTATGTATTTCTTGACAGATTCCAAAGAATTGACTACAGAATTAGAGCTAGAAGATCTAACGTTACCACAGATAAGTGTTTCCTGGCAATGAAGTAAGAAGCCGATACACTTTACCTACGACGGAAGGGATGAGACAATAGATGACCTAACAAAATGTTACAAGATTGAATTCTACTATTATCTTTTAAATATAGTAACCACAACTTTGGATGAGAGATTAAATCAACTGAAATCTCATTGTGATTATTTTGATTTTCTCTACGACATCGGCGAGCTGAAGAATGCACCTCGTAACAACCTGGACACAGTGTTGAAACCTCGCTGCGATTTTGCAAGATCATGAGTCAAGCGACATTGATGCACTGGAGTTGAGGGAAGAGCTAAAAGTGCTTTCAACATTGTTGAAACCTGGAATAGGTCCAAAAGAGACTCTGAAGTTTATAGGAAGACATAATTTTTGCCCTAACGTTAACATTGCTCTGAGAATTCTCCTAACACTCCCAGTGACAGTTGTGAGTGGAGAGAGGAGTTTCTCAAAACTGAAACTGATAAAGCAATACCTCTGATCAATGATAAGCCAAACTCATTGAATGATCTTGCAACAATATCGATTGAGCACGAGCTTGCAGAAGACTTAAATTACACAGATTGTGTGAAAGAGTTTGCACAAGCAAAAGCCAGGAAGGTTCAATTTCTCTAATATTTTAAAATGTTTATATTATGATCAGTGTCTTGCGTATTTACTATGTTGTTTCTTATTTTGTTCAACATTAAATAGTTATTGTAAATATTATTGTTCAAACCAAATTATCGTTAAATTGTAAATATATTTTGTTTTCTGTTGAATACTTTATCTGTTCACAACCACTGAAAAATGTTTATTTACGTTAACTGTAAGTTCATGCCATGCGGAATTAGCTGAGCGGTCTAAGATGCTGGTCCCGGCGGAGGTTCATCTCCTCCCTCGGGCATGGGTGGGTGTGTGTGTGTTTGTCCTTAGGATAATTTAGGTTAAGTAGTGTGTAAGCTTAGGGACTGATGACCTTAGCAGTTAAGTCCCATATGATTTCACACACATTTGAACATTTTTGTAAATTCATAAGGCTTACTAAAATTAGTTAGTTTTCTTTAATCAGGTTTGACTCCATTTTTGAGCTGGTGCCCGGCGACTGTTTTGTACAAATCTGTAGAGAATTTCACCAACCAGTCGCAATTTTTGTTTTTATTTTCCAGATCTACATAGATTTCAGGCACAGTGTGGCTATTCTCAATGCTTTGAGTTATGTTTAAAGCTATACCGTCATGCTGAATGTAACTGTCAACATGACGGTTTAGATGTAAGCACATATTAACTACTACTAGGACTACAGAAGTTGAAGATGAACATATTAAAAGCTTTTGGACTGGCCACTCAGTGGCCGGAACCTAGGTAGATGTGAAAAGTAAAAACAAAAATTGCGATTGTTTGCTGACATTTCCTACAGATTCGTTTAAATAAAATTTCACAAACGTATTGAAAAAAAAAAAAAAAAAAAAAAAACTGGAGGGTTGGGCAGGGTGGGGGGGGGGGGGGGGGTCGGCAACTTAGCGGCTCACACGGGGCGGCACTTGGGCTTGCACCGGCCCTGCCCTGAGTGGAGAAAATCCTCGACCCAGCCGGGAATTGAACCCAGACCCGTAGGACAACAATCCGTCATACTGACCACTCAGCTATCAGGGCGGACAGAATGTTATGAAAAGGGTGGAAAGTGACCTGATTAAATCCAACTCGTTCATACTCACTTTTAATAGCACAAAACTCCCAGAATGCAGGTTTTCTTCACTTCAATGTGCGGCCCCATGTTCCCAGTTCCATGCACTGTTTTAAATGCCAGTGATTTGGGCACACCAAACTTGAATTTGAGGGAGTAACCACTTTTGGCAAATGTGGAAAGTCTGCCCACAAAGGAGTCAGATGTTCATCTCCTCCAAAGTGTGTGAATTGCTCTGGGGCTCACACTGTCTGGAGCAGGGACTGCTGCATCTTCCTGGAAGTATGGAAGATACAGGAGATAAAAACTACACAATGGATCCCCTATGGTGAGGCCACGAAGATTTATAAGACCATGCAGCCCCCAAAGTTCGCTACCTTCTTTGCATAAGTTGCTAAGCAGCCAGTACAGAAAACTGATGCTGCTACACAAATGGAGGTAGCTAGTGCTAACATTAGTACCTGCATTAGTCAGTGTACTTGTACTGCTACTGTTTCTTTACCACCTATATTTCCTCCATAAACGTTGGAAAAATCTTTGCTCGCTAATGCTGTGGAGCTCCCTGCCCCCCCCCCCCCCCCCTCCCAAAGGTCCACCATCTAGTGCTGCCACTACCACTGCCCTGGTTGTGGCTCCAAAGTCTACTCAGGCCAAGTGTCCTCCGCAAATGGAGTCAGGAAATAAACAGTCCAAAGATGTCGGCGTCATACTGTGTTTACAAGAAATAAATTGTAAAGCCACTGAAAATCCTGTGCTACAGGGCTATACCCTTCACTGAAAGGATCGCCTCACTGGGGAGAGAGCCAATGGAGTGATTGCTGTGTTCGTCAGTAATGCGCATCACTCTTCTGCTCTCCCCAAGGCTACTGACCTGCAATCAGTTGCTGTCAAAATTCATTGGTGTCAGGGGAACACAGTTTGCTTGCTGTGTCTACTTCCACAAGATGCAATAGACTCTGAGGCTCTTATAGATCTTGTGGAACAACTACTGTGACCATATCTCCTTCTGAGAGACTTCAGTGCCCATCATGTCTTGTGAGGCATGACCTCTACTTGCCCTTGGGCTCGGGTTTTGGAAAGTCTCATGATGTTTCACAAGCTGTGCATCCTCAACACAGGTACTCACACTCATTTCTGCACAGCTGCTGGGTCATTCTCAGCCATTGACCTCTCTTTCTGCTCTCCCACCCTTGCAGATTCTGTGAATGGGACACTACCTGAAGTAAAGTCACCAACATGGATGGTCAGGAGGGCTAACTGAATGCCATTCAGCCAACTGGCTGTGTTTGAACATTGCAACAGCGTCCATGAAAGGGTGGACCACATCACACGAGTGATGTATCATGCCACTGACTTATCCATCCCAAAGTCCTCAGGTCATCTTAAGGGGCGGACTGTACCTTGGTGGACAGTTGAGTGCCATTCAGCCATCTGGGACAGGCGTGCGGCTCTTCAACGATTTAAATGCTGCCCTACAACAGACAACTTCATAGCCTTTTGAGTCGCGAGGGTCAAGGCTCGATGTGTAATCAAGGAGAACAAGAAAAGGCCATGGCAACACTCCTGGACTCCATCAACCATTCCACTTGTTCTGCGACAGTGTGGGAAGCCATCAGCAGGATTTCTGGTAAACACAGTCGCTTACCAGTAGTAGCAGACTGAAACAGGGAATTCTCCAAACAGCTCCCAGAGACATCACTCAGATGCTGGTAGAGAATTTTGCACAAACTACTGCCAATGCCAGCCAAGATCTAGAATTTCATCACTAACATGCGACTGTAGACAGGAGAAAATTGGACTTTAGATACAACAATTCAGAGACTTACAACTACCATTTCTCCATGTGGGAGCTCTGTCTGAGACTCTTGATACTGCACCCAGTCACAACCAAATCTGATACTGCATGCTTAGACATTTGGCCACAACATCAAAAGAAATTCTCCTTAGACAGTACCTTCCCCAACCCATGGAGAGAGTCAATGTTGATACATCTTCTGAAACCAGGAAAGGACCTCACATGTGCCAGTAGTTATTGGAATATTGCATTAATGAGCTGTGTAGGAAAGATCCTGGAGCAAATGGTTAAGTGTTGTCTGGTCTGGGTGTTAGAGACCAGACTACTCCTTAACCCCTCTCAGTTGGATTCCAGAGATTTTGGTCCACTGTCAACAGCCAGACCCTGCTAGAGGCAGCTATTCAGCAGTCTTTCCCGTGCAACCATCACTGTATTGGTATATTCTTTGATATCAGTAAGGCTTATGATGCTACTTGGAGACACAGTATTCTCACACTTTCGTGGCTATCTCCCCATCTTCATATGGTCTTTCTTGTCTCACCAGTTTCTTGGGATCTGAGTTGGTGACTTGCTGTCAGATCAATTTGAACAGGAAAATGGTGTCACTCAGGGGAGTGTTTTAAGTGATACCCTCTTTGCCAGCCACAAACTTTATCACATCTACGGTAAGGAGTCCTGTACAGTGATCCTTATTTGTGGATGATTTTGCTGTTTTCTGTTGCTCCTCCAGTGCTCCACCAGTTGCAGCTTACAGTGTGTGGTGGTTAGAGGGACTGGTTTTCAATTTTCTGAGGATAAGTGTGCGTGTATGTTCATTTTAATTGTTCTTGTCCTATTTTTAATTTACCTGCCTTGCCATACAGGGGACACCATCCTACATTTTAGCGACTCAGTGAGGTTTCTGGGCCTCATTTTTGACTCAAGATTGTCGTGGTTGCCACACCTGATTGAAATATTACTGTATCTCATTGCTACCAATCAGAACCCCTCGGAGAGCATTAAAGATAAACACCTGTCCTAATTGCCTGATTGTGAAGTACCTGTTTCCAAATTACATACAAAAATAACCACTATTTCAGTATACATATAATTCGAAAAAGTCCTGGAAATATATTGGTATTAAAACTGCACTGTACTTTGGAATTTATTTTGGAGTATTCTGCAATCCTTTTCATAGGTTGCACAGCGACGAGACGAATCCAGGAGTTTTACAACACCCCGAGAGCTAAACAACTCTCACTGTTGGTAGAATTGACGTGAAAACAACAGCACATCGACTGGGCATTTCACTCAAAAGTCAAAACATTTGCAACGCGGAGGTGGGAAAATACAAACATCTCATGATGGACCTGAATGCCAGAATGCTCAAGGACTGAATATGTCAAAGTGCCTTAGCCACATGTCAGGTCTTGGGGAGCAGGTAGTGTACGCCTCCTCCAATTTTATGGGGCTTTCGTGCATTCACAGCTGGACCACTGGTGCATGGTGTATGGGTCAATGAGGCTCTCTTATTTGTGGATCATTGACACTGTCCACCATGAGGGGATTTGGTTGGCCACGGGTGCTTATTGGACCAGTTCCATACCCAGTCTGTGCTGAGGCTGGAGAACTGCCATTTACCATCCAGCACCAGCTCCTCATGGTGCATCAGGATTGTGAATTCCTCTCAGCTCTGACTTCATAAGTTCCTCTCAGCTCTGACTTCATAAGTTCCCCGCAGCTCCAACTTCACCCGCACACCGTAATGTTACTTGTCCACCTCTGAAGTGCCTTTTTTCCAACAGTCCACGAGCCACAATGCCATTTGGGATCCAAATGCAGTGTGTGCTAGAGTCACTTGGTGTGGAGCCAGTTCGACCCCAAATCCAGTGTTTTAACCGTCTGCTGCCCTGGTTACAGGAGAGGCCCAGAGTGATTTTAGATTTGATGCAGTACAGGAGAGATAGCACTCCTGCTTCAGTTTTTAATGGGATATTTTCTGACATTTTATCTGAGCACTATGACTATATTGCTGTTTTTATGGATGGGTCAAAACAGAGGGATTCTATTGGTCGCTCTGTTGTTTTCCCAGATCGTGTACTCAAGGTCTGACTGCCTCAAGCCTTTACCGTCTTTGATGCAGAATTGTATGCAATCTTGTGGGCACTGGAGCAGATGAGACTTTTCTCCAAGTGCTAAATTTCTTGTCTGTTCTGATTCTCTGAGTGCCCTTCACTCTCAGAAACGTTTGTACCCAGCAGATAAAGTAGTCCAGACTATCCAGGATAGCCTCCTCCAGCTACAACAGCTGGGGAAGGTGTCTTTCTGCTGGGTACCAGAGCACCTGGGAATTGTGGGAAATGAAAGTGCAGATCTAGTAGCCAAGGAGGTGTGCCTTGATCCTCAGGTACTTCCACGTGCCATCCTCCTACATGCTACAACCTAACTGTTGAGCTACAGAGTCTTGTGTCAGTGGGAGGATGAATGGCTGGAAATAACTAACATAAGGTCCGTGTCAAAGCCCACAACAAGGCCGTGGCTTACCTCCTTCCAGCCACGTCAATGGGATGAAGTCCTGGTCACTCGCTTTAGTATAGGCCACAGCCCTACGAAGCATGGCTCTTGGTCCAGCAAGAGGATGCTCCGATGCATGGTGCTTGCGGCATACAGTTCACTGTGCAGTACGTTTTATTAGACTGCATTTTATTTTCCTACCAGTGGGCCACGGTTACTTGCCAACGGATCTGCAGTCTATTTTAGGTAATGATCAAATAAATGTAGTTCAATTTTTAAAGTTTTGTGAATTGTCCAACATTTTTATCAATATTTTAGGGGGATAGTTTTAATATGTTCGTGAGGTGACTAGCTCACCCATATTTTATGTAAGTTATATTACTTGTTTTTTAGTCTGCTGTATAGCATCTTTTATTCTTTCCCATTGTCTTAACATGTATGGTCAAATTTTACTACTTTTCTCCGCATTCGTTACTTTTAATATGAATAAGGGCACTGATAACCTTGCCTTTGAGTGCCCGTAAGTAAAACACACACACACACACACACACACACACACACACACACACACTCACACACTCACTCACTCTCTTGTGGAATGACATCTGGTGCACTACTGCTCTCAGTAATGAACTCTGCATGGTCAAGGAGACTACCAAAGTTTGGCACTCTTCCTTCCAATCCTCTCCGAAGAAGTCCACTGTCTTATGTCGTCTATGCATTGGTCACACTAGACTCACCCATTGTTTTCCCTTGCTTTATGAGCTAACCCTACAATGTGGCTGTGAAGTCAGACTAACAGTATCCCCTATATTGGTGGAATGTCCCCTTCTTTTAGTACTTTGTACTAAGTATAGCCTTCAAGATCAACCAATCAGCTACATCATCAGGGCTATGGATTCCTAAGATCATGCTCTAAAATAAGGTCCATTCTGACTGACTTTTTGCCCACCACACCTAGAATAGCTGTTCATCATCTGCCCACCCTCCCAATCTTTTAAATGTCCTGGTCAAACTCTAGGCTCCTTCTACACCTGTTTCCCTACCATATTGCTCCTACCCCTGTGTGACACACACACACACTGTAAGACTTGCCCTATGCACCCTCCTACCACCATGTACACCAGCTCTGTAACTTGTAAAATATACAAGTATATATTGTCAAAGGGAAAGCCAGCTTTTGTATAAATACTGTTTGGCCTCCTACATTGCTATGAATACCACAAAGTTACAGTTAGGATGAATGGGCATAGGCAGAGGGTGTATAAAGGCAACACATAATATCCTGTTGCAGAGCTTGCTCTATAAATGACAGTTGTGACATTGGTGCCTCCCTCACCGCTTGTGCCATTTGGATTCTTTCTCCTAACACTACTCAGAACACAGCAGGGGGGAACTGGCTTTACATGTGTGTGGTTCTCACCACCAACTTTCCTTTTACATTTCCACATTTTTAATTTTCTGACCTATCTATTTTCCCCCACTCCCCTCACCTGTCTTCTTTCTGTTCTTACTGAACCTTTCGTGAGGTTTTTTTTAGTATTCTCTGTCTTGCTTATTACCCTATCTCCCTCCTATAAAGTCTGAGGTTTTCAAATCTCTTCCAGTGTAGATACCAACAAGCAGTCTTTTCTTCTGATCCCATCTAATAAATCTCTCCTGACCCAGGGCTCTGGGCAACTTTTCCCTAACACTTCCCATTTCCTAAACCTCACCAGTTATTTTCTTTCATCCCTCTTCCTTTCCCTTCAATCCTTCTGCTAGAAGAAAGAGCCACTGGCTCCAAAAGCTCATGCATCTCCACATCTTATGTGTTATCTCCTGCTGCTGCTCTACCCACATTGCATAAGAACTATGAATATTTATGAAGCCTTACACTTAATGTGTTAAGTTTTTGAGTTTTTAGAACCACAGAATACAAAAAAGTATTCAACTTTAAAAATTTAAGAAAACTTAATTTTTGCACGTGATGTAATACTGTTGTTTGAATACCTGATAGATTCAGCGAGTGAAGATCTGCCAAAGTATTCTTTTGATAATATGGATGCTTTACGTTGTCTTTTGATGGCATACAATTCCAACAAAAGGCTTAAATGTTCGAGATTTTCCTCCTGAAGGAAAGCAACTGTTGTTGAGTCATTCTGACATGATTATTAATGAAGAATGTACAATTTGTCTACATGAAAAAACCATTTTGCTGACAAAATTTGAATCTCTGTAAAGATCATACTGTAATCTTTTTTCAAAGAGAAATCATCACACCGGAAAAATTTAATACAAGTTAATGAAACTCTGGCAAACCAGCTGAAAAATTTCAGCAAGTGTGGTTCAGATGGGCAAAGGTTGTATTTAAACTGTCATGTGGAACTCCATAACAAATTGGCAGCTGTTACAGCTTTGGTTTCATCTGATAAATATGTGCAGATGGAAGAATGTTATAAGTTTAATAGCAGTTTGAGTTCTCTTAAAATACAAAGGATCAGTAAGCATGATTTAGAAGGCTAAATCAAGTGCACAGTTAATCAGACACAAAGATTAATAAGTAACCAATATGCTGGTGACTTGCGGCAGCCAGGAAGTGTACATGAATTGTTCTGATTATGCTCAGCTGTTATAAAACTTGAGAGGAAAATTCACACATCTACTCATACTGAGAAACTTCAGATTCTCACATTGGTATCAAGGAATTGACTATTTAAAAAAAATCACAGCAGATTTTTGTGTCTCTGCATGAATAGTTAAAACAGAAAGTTAAAAAGTGAAAAGAATGTGTTAGCAATGCCAAGAAAAGAGCAAAGCAAAAATCTTTCTGATGGAGTAAATTTGAGTGCTGTAATTTTTTGGGGGTGATGAATTCAGCAGACTCTACTCTGGCATGAAGGATTATGCTTTTGTCTGAATTTGTGGAATAAAAGCTGAGAAACAGAAACATATGCTGCTAAACAATTTGTAAGAAATGTTAATTGTTTAATGAAAGCATGGCCAAGACATTGGCTTTTCTAAATTCTGTGGACTAGGGTCAAACCCCCCTCCTGCCCTCCCTCCCTCCCTCCCTCCCTCTCTCTCTCTCTCCGTCTCTCTCTCTCTCTCTCTCTCTCTCTCTCTCTCTCTCTCTCTCTCTCCCCTGCCGTGTGCCGTGTGCGTGTGAGTTTGCGTGAGTGTGAGTGTGCGTGTGCATGTGCGTGTGCGTGGTGGGGGATGCACAGTTCATCAGAATGTTGCCCAAACTGGTGTTTGCTAGTTGCATGTACATTTCTACAGGTTTGACAACCAATAGTATTGAATCAAAAGCCTGTATGCTGCATCAAACCCACCAGACTCACATCTGGGAGGACAACAGGAAAATGAAGGATGGTTGCTTTCAAAGGGGTTGGCCAGTTTCCTTTCCCATCCCTGAAACAGTCTGAGTTTGTGCTCCATCTCTAATGACCTCAATGTCGACAGAACATTAAACCCTAATCTTCCTTCTTACTGCATTAGTGTGAGAGTTGTCCTTAGAGAAATACACTTGAATTACACCTTACTGATTTATACTAGCACACTGATCCTGAAGAAACTGTGGAATACAAACAGCGCATCCAAACAAATCAGATATCACTTGAAACTAAGCAGCTGCCAGTAGATGGTTTTGTTACAAAGATAACATCAAAAACCTATTCACCATTTACAAAAAGTCTTGAGTCTGGGTAAGTAATTGCACTGCTTGATTTTGCAGAGAATTACTCATTTGTTGACCAGGGTGCTGTGGGAAAACAGTTAAACTACTGTCCATTTGTATGCAAATAAGTAAATACAATGCAAAAGTTTTTGCATAATTACTGACAGCCCAAGACATGATACATTTACTACTTTAATTAATTCTCTGTTTCCTGATACTCAAAAATAATGATTTGCATGAGAACTTTACTGGCTAATTTTTCACTCTCAAGAAAAAACATTGTGGAAATCAGAAATTTTACAGAGAAAAATATGCTCTTTCAAATAGTAGTTAATGAAATGCAGTCAGGCACATCGTCTGAGATACAAGGCTTTTAAAACCACTCACTTTAGCAGCAAATTTTGCTTTTCGGGCTATTTCATCCCTGTCTATCCCAAAACGTGAACCCAAAAGCAATGAAATGTACAGATTCTATAAACAAGCTACTAAGCAATAAGATCACAACAGGGGAAGTGTGTAAACAAACTACATAAAGAGACAAGCTACATCCAATTTGAAGAAATTTTGTCATGACAAAATTTATTGACAACTCTGAGTGCTGCTTGGAGCAAAAATAGTGAGCTAAATGACATGAAATGTGCACAATGCAAACTATTAATCTACCTTGTCCAGCTTTGCAGCTCTACCACAGTTATCCACTGAATTATCAGCACTCCCAGCAGGACTAAAATCACAGTGACATTTTGTTGTGACAGTGCCACGACATTTACAGTGCGGCCACGACAGTACGCGCAAATGGCAATAGAGGCGCTCCGCAACTCGGCTGAGCGCGGGAGCGCCACCTAGCTACGAACGGCGCCGGCCGCACGTCATGGCACGGCAGTCGAATAAGAGATACTGAGTTGTTATCATGTAACCAGCTATTGTTTCTAAGTGAGTGTGTTTGAATATCCACGCAATTATTGGTGATTAAAGGTTATAACACTTTTTGGCGACGAGGTCGGATATTTTCACTGCGTTGTTGATTTGTGTGTTCATGACGGGGCAGACATGGAACAGCTTATGCAAGCGCTCATTGAACAACAAACACAGCTGACAGCTGCTATTCAGGCGTTGTCGACGTCGCTTACTCATTGTCTGTCTTCCTCTCCTCCGCCTCCATTCCCTCCTTACAACGAGGCCGCTGAAGACTGGGAGGATTATGAGAAGCGTTTGCGGCAACACTTCTTGGCTTTCGGCATTGTCGACGCTCCTATGTGTAAGTCGTTATTTCTATCTTGGATTTCCCCTCGGATCTATCAGCTGCTATCTCAGTTAGCCCCTCTGCAGGAACCTGCCTCTCTGTCCTTCCAAGAAATGTGTGACTATTACCGAAAAAACACCCACGTCATTGCCACCCGTGTGGCGTTCTACCGGTGTCGTAAACAGCCCCATAATCTTACCGGGCTTGGGCGGCGGAACTACACGGTCTGAGTCTTATGCTGATTCCATGGTTAGGGATGCTATTCTACGGCTTGCTCCTGACAAAGAAGTTCGGCAACGTGCCCTACAACTGCCAAACCCGTCGTTGTCAGAAGTTCTAAGCATCGCTCAATCCTTTGAAGTGTCTCAAGTTGCTGGCGCGCAAATAGACACGTGGTGTGATGTAGGCGCTGTACAGTCAACTTTCGACACAGACAATTTGCCTGTTTCACAAGAGAATGAAGATGTGGCGGCGGTTCACTCGCGTAAACAATGTCGCATTGGGCCACAACGCTCGCAGCGAAAACAGCAACCACAGAAGCAGGTTCGTTCTGCACTTCCTCCTTGTCCACATTGTTTCATACAGCATGACAGGGCCACGTGTCCAAAACGTTGGGCCACGTGTAATTCCTGTAGGAAAAAAGGCCACATTGCTTCTGTGTGTCAGTCCCCTAAAGTTCCTGTCGACGAGGACGAGGCATCGGACATGGATGTTAACTGTGTGCTTTCTCAAACAAATAAGTTGTTTGTTACTGTTCGTGTTCAGGATAAAGACATTCGCATGCAAGTGGACACTGGCTCTGCAGTAACTCTCATTAATTCTCACAAGTATTTGGAGTTGGACTCCCCTCCCTTGTCTCCAGTTACGCGAAATCTGAGAACTTATAATAAACAGAAAATTCCTATCATTGGCCAGTTTGATGCTTCCACTGCCTACAAGTCTGTTGTTAGGCCCCTCACGTTTTATGTAGTGGATCATGCGGGCACTGAAAACCTGTTTGGTTATGATGCTTTCCAGTTGTTTGGGTTCTCCATTGATGATGATGTGCAACTCATATCTGAGGCTATTCCGTATCAACAGCTGGATGGATTGTGTTCTGAATTTTCGTCCGTGTTCTCTGCTGGTCTGGGTCTTGCCAAGGATTTTGAAGCCCACATTACTCTTAAACCTACAGCTCACCCTAAGTTTTTCCGGGCACGCCCTATTCCGGTGGCGTTGCGTGCACCTGTCAAGGTTGAGATAGACAGGTTAACAGCTTCAGGGATTCTCCTTCCTGTTACCTCCAGCGAATGGACATCGCCCATCGTGGTGGTTTCCAAACCAAACAGGAGTCTGCGATTGTGTGGTGATTTTAAAGCCACTGTCAATGCTCAGAGCCTCATTGACACTTATCCTCTTCCCCATCCTGAGGAGTTATTTACCAAGCTCGCTGGGGGCCAGTTCTTTTCCAAACTTGACTTATCGGAGGCGTACCATCAGTTGCCGTTGGATGCTTCTTCCAAGGAATTTCTCGTCATCAACACTCCTTGTGGGTTGTATCAGTACCAGCGGTTACCATTTGGCGTCGCTAGTGCGCCGACCATTTTTCAGCGGTTTTTGGAACAGCTCACGGCTTCCATTCCCGGCTGCATAAACTATCTGGATGACATTGTTGTCACGGGGGCCTCCACTGAGGAGCACCTTCGCAATTTGCATTCCCTGTTTCAGGTTTTGCATTCGGCTGGGTTGAGGTGCAATCTGGACAAGTCACAGTTCTTCCAACCCTCCATTGTGTATCTTGGTTTCCACTTGTCCCGTGAGGGTATACGTCCTCTACGTCAGCATGTTGCGGCCATTAACGCTCTACCCCGGCCGTCTACGGTCAAAGAACTTCAGGCGTTTCTAGGCAAGATTGCTTATTATCACTAATTCATTCCATCCACGGTGGTGGTAGCTCATCCTCTGCATCAGCTGTTACGCAAAAACGTCCCTTTCTGTTGGTCCGATGAGTGTGAGCAGGCTTTTGTCTGCCTGAAGGCTCATTTGCAGTCGGCGCCTTGTCTTGCCACATTCCGTCCGGGTCAGCACTTGGTTCTGGCGACTGACGCGTCACAGTATGGCCTAGGGGCTGTTCTTGCCCATCGGTATGAGGATGGGTCGGAACGACCCATCGCCTATGCTTCCAAGACCCTCAACGATGCGCAACGGCATTACTCTCAAATCGAAAAGGAGGCACTCGCTATCATTTATGCTCTAAAAAAGTTCAGCGTTTTTTTGTATGGTTCTAAGTTTCACCTCATCACCGACCACAAGCCGCTGGTCTCTCTGTTCAGCCCATCAGCGTCGCTTCTGGATAAGGCAGCTCACCGCCTGCAACGTTGGGCCTTATACTTGTCTCGTTTTCACTATGAGATTCACTATCGCCCCACGGCCCAGCACGCCAACGCTGACGCATTGTCGCAATTGCCAATGGGCCCCGACCCGATTTTTGATCGTGATGAACTACTCTGTTTCCACATTGATGAGGAAGAACGTCGTACGGTCGAGGGTTTTCCACTTACAGGTTCGCAGGTCGCGTCGGCTACTGCGCAGGACCCGGTCCTGCATCAGGTGATCGGTTTTGTTCAACGGGGTTGGCCAGACAGGACCAAGAGCCGGGCATCGGATCCCCTTCGCAACTACCATGCCTTGCGCCTTCGTCTGTCTGTTCGTGATGGTGTTGTTGTTCTGGCCATGGATGGCGCATCTCCATGGGTCATGGTGCCAGCCTCTCTTCGCAAAGATGTTCTCAAACTGTTGCATGAAGGCCATTGGGGTATTTCTCGGACTAAGTCCCTGGCCCGCAGGCATGTTTATTGGCCCGGTATTGATTCGGACATCGCCCACATGGTTGCTGCGTGTGGTCAGTGTGCTCCACAACTGGCTGCACCTCGTACAATGCCCTCTCCGTGGCCTGATCTGGCGCAGCCATGGGAACGGGTGCACGCTGACTTTGCCGGCCCCTTCCTCGGTACTTATTGGCTACTGTTGATTGACGCCTTCTCAAAGTTTCCGTTTGTTGTTCGATGTCTGTCGGCCCACCACTGTGGTGACGATGCTGGCTTTGTCCAAAATCTTTGTGCTAGAAGGTCTTCCATCCACGATCGTCACGGACAATGGCCCTCAGTTCTCTTCGCAGGCCTTCCATGATTTTTGTACTGGACAAGGGATTCATCATCTTACAGCACCGCCCTTCCATCCGCAATCGAATGGGGAGGTCGAGCGCCTTGTCTGCACTTTCAAAAGCCAGATGAAAAAATTCCTTAGTGATTTTTCCACAGATGACGCTCTGCTCAATTTCTGAGTTCTTATCGCTTCACACCTCTGGGTGATCACAGCCCTGCTGAACTCTTGCATGGCTGCCAACCGCGCACTCTACTGCACCTGATTCACACTGTCAGGCCTTGTGCTGTGTCCCCTAGTGCGGGAAAACTCGGTGGGTGCCGACGTGTGGGCACGAGGGTATGGATCTCGCCCTAAATGGATTCCAGGGGTGGTCAAGGCTCTTCGCGGCCGCTGGCTTTGTGAAATACATACGGACAATGGCATGGTTGTTCGCCATTACGACCAGATGCGCCCACGAGTGGTGGCCGCACCGGTGTCACCGCCCCTTCCTTCGCCTCCACCAGCCCGAGACGCCAGTCCTGTCGCTGCTGCCGATCTACCGTACGTGTTGCTGCAGCCGATGTTGCTACCACTTCCGCGTACGCCGTAACCAGCCCCAGTCGTGACGCCGCCTTCTCCGGGACCCATCTCGCTGGAGCACACCCCCAGGTCCACGTCACCTATGGATGCTGCTCCGGAGTTTTCACCCATCATCTCATCCAGGTGGCACGTTCCACGCACGAGCTTCCGTCCTGGACATTTTCGACCATATTCTCGTGTCTCTCCGTGGGATCTTCTCAGGGCCTCACAAGAGGCCATGGATGTCTCCGCATTGTCCATGTCTCCAAGGAAGTGAGTGTTTTTTTTTTTCAAGGGGGGAAAAGTGTTGTGACAGTGCCACGACATTTACAGTGCCACCACGACAGTACGCGCAAACGGTGATAGAGGCGCTCCGCAACTCGGCTGAGTGCGGGAGCGCCACCTAGCTACGAATGGCGCCGGCCACACGTCACGGCAAGGCAGTCGAATAAGAGATACTGAGTTATTATCATGTAACCAGCTATTGTTTCTAAGTGAGTGTGTTTGAATATCCACGCAATTATTGGTGATTAAAGGTTATAACACATTTTCATATCCTTCAATTAAGAGGCCACCATCCACAAAGTATGAAAATTTGGAAGCTAGAAATTTGTAAATCTTCTTTTGGTCATTTAGTGAGCCTACACAGCAAATCTGAACAAAAGCTGAGATAGCTGAGTTGGGAACATCTCTAAAACTAGACCATTTGACACAGAATTACCCATATCATCTTATCAGTTAGAAATTAATGTAGCAAAATCAGTTAAACAATTGGCACATTGTAACGTAAGTAGATACTGAGTATAAAACCTTTCCAAAGATCTACTGGACACTTTTATACATCTTATGACCATATTACACATACATACACACAAACACACACACACACACACACACACACACACACACACAGAGTAATGAACATATCAATTTGTCTGAAAGTTGACAAATCACCCATACGCTTAAAACTGTGTGTTATGGGGCACTCTATCCCTATCTTAGCTACTGTACAGAAATATGGGGTTGTGCTGCAGATGTTCACCTTAACAGAGTACTATTGCTACAGAAAAGAGGGTTACGGATTATAAATGGATTAGGCTGTAACGACTCTTGCCATGATGTTTTCAGACAACACAAGTACTTCAACATATACCCTTTGTATCTTTATAATTTAATTACTTTTTTGTCTCACGGAAAACTGAAGTAACTAAATGTAGTGATATACATGACCACAACACCAGGTCCAAAGAGAACTAC
Source organism: Schistocerca nitens (assembly GCF_023898315.1). Lineage (NCBI taxonomy): Eukaryota > Metazoa > Arthropoda > Insecta > Orthoptera > Acrididae > Schistocerca > Schistocerca nitens. The sequence goes on along the minus strand of NC_064622.1, from coordinate 134,049,296 downwards.
TACTGACAAAGAACAAGATTAAAAATGATGGACCACAGCCCATATACTAATGGACTGATATGGTATAATAAACTGCCACAGTCCATGAAAAATAGTAATAAAAAGCAATTCAAATCAAAACTAAAAGAATTCTTAGCTGAAAAGTGTCTCTATTCACTCAATGAATTTTAAATGGTTAAGTTTAAGAGCTGTAAAATAATGTATAATAAAAAAAGTGGCTGTATTAATATGTGTAAGATGTACTGTATTTTGACCATCATCAATTTACTGTTTAATTACTACCTGTTAGGCTAAGATCTAAATGTATTTTATGTTTGTAACTGTACTTGACATTTGCAAAAGCCATCATATTGATGACTCCATTCAAAAAAACTAAATAAATAAATAAACGATTTTGCCTTAAGTACATTGGTTTCTACCTTCCTGTTTTATCAGACGTTACCTGAATCATAGCATAATGTATTAACAATTATTCAAAATCTTGTCTTATTTTTGTTGTTTGTCCCTCATCACTATGTATCTGGATATAACACAGTAAGTTAGCAATTTATTTTTCTGAAAGACATTATTTTGCCACCTGATGACCTCTACATACAAAGCACTCTTAAGTCATCTGTCATTACAACAGCTGAGTATGATGTCACACTCTTACTTTTTTGCTTTAGGAGCTTTCCTACTTTAAAATATGAAGTGTATAAAAAACCATGTATTCAGAATTTTAGTCTGTTTGGAGGAGATAATAATTACATGAGAAATAGGTAATTTTTGAGAATTTCTGGATGTTTACAAAACTATGTCATCGTAAGTTACCATTATGAGTGTTTTGGATACATAACATATTTCATAGCAGATCAGTATTTGTGGTTCACAGTTACTGCCAAAGAATAGATCACCCCTGAATTTCATTGTATATCAATGCAAGTAAAAGTGCATTTTTGAGAATTTTCGGAAACTACCATTGTGCCGCACATAACCTAATTTGTAGTAAATTGGCATTTGCGATTTCATTACTGTAGCAGATATTCTAACTATCATATTGTATTGCATCTACTTTTCCCTTAAAGAGGACTTGTCCCTTATAATATCTACATTTATTGTAAATTAGCTCTGTTTTTGAATTTGCTAACAACCAAAATTAAACTCAAAAAGTTTTAGGAAACTAGTAATTTTTACCACCTTAAAAGAAACCTCATTTTCTGTACTTGCTTCGTTTCTTATATGGAACTGGAAACTTTTTAGCTCAACAGATTAAAAGATAGTCAGCAGGCTTAATTTAATGTTTTTTGTTCACTGTCCTGTAATACATTGCACCAGATAAAATGTATTCTCACTGTGAATGCTGTTCTTGAACACAGAGTGAGTTGGTTGGCATTTGTAAGCATCTGAAAATGGTGCTAACTACAGTCAAACAACAAGGCAGCTGTTGCGAGTCGCTATGTTGAAAGAGGTTCCGAGAGTCATGTACCTGAAGCACTGGTACCAAAGGTACCTCAAGCACTACCCACTCCTGTGGGTCCTTTCTCCTCTGCAGAAAGTACAGCATCCGTCATTACTCATCCACTTGACTGTGAGTGGCATTTAAATGGTAGAGCTTGGCATCCTGTACAGGGTGGCCAGGCCCAAGGAAGACTCAGGGTGTTGTACTATTACCACTAACCAACAAGTTTGAGGTGCTGTCTTTCACTGAAACTGAAACTGAAAATGAACCAGTAGGACTCACTTCACCTGTTTTGAGGAAACCTGTTTTGTCCAATGTAAAGAGGAGGAAAACCCAAAAAGGTAGAGATCTATTAATTGTTGGCTGTTCAGACATATGGAAAATGAGGGAAATGGCAGCAAGGGACAGGAAAGGGCACCAGGTGCACTCTGTGTATGCCTGGGGGCCTCATTCAACATGTTGAAGAGGATATTCCAACAGCAATTGAGGGAAAAGGGTGAAACCAACTGCAGATTGTGGCGCACACTGGAACAAATGACACCTACCATCTGGGTCCTGACATCATACTGTGATCATTCCAGTGATTGGCAGAGAAGGTTGAGAAGGCCAGCCTTGCACATGAAGTACCAACGAAGCTCACAATTTGCAGCATTTCCCCCAGAACTGATCTTGGCCCCTTGGTTCTGAGTCGAGTGGAAGGGCTGAACCAGAGACTTTGGGGGTTCTGAGACAAGCCAGACTGTGACTTCCTGTACTTGTGCCATAGGACTGAGAAATGTAGGGCCCTCTAAATGGGTCAGGTGTGTACTACACATCAGAGACTGCTACTCAGATAGCTGACTGTGTGTGGGTTGCACACAAGGATTTTTTAGATTAGGCAAATCTCCAGCCAATCAGATAACAATAGCTGCAGGAAACCCAGAAGTATCAATGTAAGATCAAAACAAATGCCACCCTCAGGTGAGAGTATGAAAATTCTAATGGTTAAGTGCTGACACATTCACAACAAAGTGCCAGAGTTTGAAATACTCCTGAAAAGCAGAGAAGATGCTATATACAGAAAGCTGGTTGAAACCTGAAATTGATACCAGCGAGTTTTTTTGGGGAAAATTTAAATGTTTATAGAAAGGATAGGCAAATGGGAAATGAAAGTGATTTATTTGTCGCAGTAGATAAGAAACTCAGAGCCAATGAGATAGAAATTGAAGCAGCATGTGAGATTGTTTGGGCAAGACTCTCTATCAGGGGTGGGCATAAAATGACAATCAGATCCTTCTGTTGCCCACCAGACTCATCTCCTGATGTAACTAAAAACTTCAGAGAAAACCTCAGTTCCCCAATCATATTGTAATCATTGGTAGAGACTTTTAATCATCCAAGAATCAACTGGGAAAGTTACAGTGGTGGGTGTGACAAGACGTCTTGTGAAACATTATTGAATGACTTCTCTGAAAACTACTTAGAACAGACAGTTGAGAACCTTACTCATGTTAGAAATATTATGGATCTAATGGCAAAAAACAGACCTGACCTCTTTGAGAAAGTCCACATCAAACCTGGTCTCACTGACAATAATATGGTTGTGGCAACAATGATTACCAAAGTACGAAGGACAACTAAAACAAGCAGAAAGATATATATGTTTAGTAAACTAAATAAAAAATCAATAGTGTCATATCTCAATGAGGGACTTAAAATTTTTGAGCACAGGGAAGAAGCATTTAGAGGAACTCTGGATCAAATTATAGAAGACCATGCACTGGATAAATGTGTACCCAGTAGAGCAGTTTATAATGGGAGGAAACCCACACTGTATACAGTGACTGTAAAGAAACTTCTAAAGAATCAGAGATTAGTGCATAATAAGTGTAAAACAAAGCATAGGGCTATAGATAGAGAGATGCTGAATGAAATGTGTTCGGCTGTCAAGAGAGCAAAGCCCCAATGACTGCCGTAGCAGAATATTGTCAGATAATCTTTCACACAACCCAAAGAAATTCTAGTCATATATAAAGACTGTTAGCGGCACCAAAGTTAGTGTCTAATCCCAGGACCTGAAATTGAGGGTAGCAAAGGAAAAGCTGAAATTCTTAATTCCATTTTCAAGGAAACTCCAGAAGAATTGCCCCAATTTGATCCTCATACCACTGAAAAGATGAAGGAAATAAATATTAGTGTCAGCGGTGCTGAGGAAAAGCTGAAATTGTTACAACTGAACAGAGCTCTAGGGCCTGATGGAATTCCTATCAGATTCTATGCTGACATTGCAGCTGAGTTAGCCTCTCTTCTAACAACAATGCATTATAGATCCCTCGAACAAAAAACTGTGTCCAGTTCTTGGAAAAATCACAGGTCAACCCAACTATGAGAAGGTTAGTGGAAGTGATCCACAAGACTACTGTCCAATAGCCTTGACATTGATTTATTGTATAATCTTAGATCAAATTTTGAGCTCAAACATGAGGTATTCCATGCCAACCAGCATGGATTTCGAAAACATCAATCATGTGAAACACAACTCAAACTTTTCTCACATGATGTACTGATAGCTTTGGATCAAGGCAGCTAGATAGAACCAGCATTTCTTGATTTCCAAAAAGCATTTGACTCAGTACCATACCTACACTTATGATCAAAAGTATGATCATATGGGGTATCAAGTGAAGTTTGTGACTGCATTGAGGACTTTTTGGTAGGGAGGACACAGCATGTTATCTTGAATGGAGAGTCATTGTCAGGTGTAGAATTAACTTCGGATGTGCCCCAGGGAAGTGTGTTGGACCCCTTGCTGTTCATGTTGTATGTTAATGACCTTGTAAACAGTATTAATAGTAACCTCAGACTTTCTGCAGATGATGCAGTCATCTATAATGGAGCATTGTCTGAAAGAAGCTGCATAAATATCCAGTCAGATCTTAATAAGATTACAAAGTGGTCCAAAGACTGGAAACTTGCTTTAAATGTTCAGAAATGTAAAATTGTGCCCTTCACAAAACAAAAAAAATTACTATCATATGATTATAATATCAATGAGTTGCTGTTGAAATCAGCCAACTGATACAAACACCTGGGTGTAACAGTTTGTAGGCATATGAAGTGGAATGACCATGTATTCTCAGTTGTAGGTAAAGTAACTGCCAGACTGGGGTTCATTGGTAGACTACCGGGGAAGTGCAACCAGTCTAAAAAGGAGAGTGCCTACAAATGTTTTGTGTGATTGATTCTAAAATATTTCTCAAGTGTGTGGGGGCCATATCAAATAAGACTAACAGGGAATATTGAATGTATACAGAAAAGGACAGCACGAATGGTCACAATATTATTTGACCCATAGGAGACTGTCACTGAGGTGTTGAAAGAACTGAATTGTCATACTCTTAAAGATGATGTAAACTATCCAAGGAAAGTCTACTATCAAAGTTTCAAGAACTGGTTTTTAATGATCAGGAATACACTAAAACCTTCTATGTATCACTCGCGTAGGGATCATGGGGATAAGACTAGAATAATTACAGCATGTAAAGGGGCAATCAAACAATCATTCTTCCCATGCTCCACTATATGAATGGAAAAGGAAGAAATCCTAGTAACTAGTACAATGGGACATACTCTCTGCCATGCACTTCACAGTGATTTGCAGTGTACAGATGTAGACGTAGATAAAAAGAAACTCAGTACAAAAAGCAGGTCAGCACTGATCACGGTATCACCTGTCTTTTATGTAGATTTCAGCTAACAGAACAGCTGTAATCAGTACATTACAAGCAGTCATGTAAACTCATCATGGTTATAAAGACACACATTACAATGTAACTTTGGCATGTACAAGCATCACGTCAAAAAACTCACAGAAGAGTTTTTTTTTTTTTAATTTATTTATTTCTTTTAACTGATGCTTGTACATGTCAAAGTTATACTGTAATATGTGTTGTTATAATTATGCTCAGTCTACATGACTACCTGTAACACACTGATGATAGCTGCACTGTTAGCTGAAATTTAGGTCTGCAATAAAGCACAGATGATATTATGACCTTGAAGACCTTCTTTCTGTCCTGCATTACATAGTGGGGGTGGCATGTGAATTTATGTTGGTGATATTGATTTAATCTGAGACCTTGACAATCACGCATTACTCTGACCATGACAATTGTGCATTACTCTCATACAGTTTCCAAACAATAGTATACCACATAAAGCCATTACATACTCTTTCTACTTAAATTGGGAGACTGGAGTTCTCATTGACAAATTACTTTAGTTACAGACACAGTTACACAACATAAAGTGCCTCTTGAGACTGTCAGAAGAAGACTCTATCCAGAGTCTTCAGACAAGAGACGCCAAAAAATATACATCAGAGTCTGATGATCTCTTCTACAGCATTGTTCATACCGGTTCAAGGAATCTTCTGACATATTCCTTGGAGGTGCAATTGATGGTGTGATTTCACTACACTTGCTCTGACATCACATCAGTTCTGCATTCCAACACTGTATGTAGACCACACACAGACAAATATCTACAATAGATGCCTGAAACATGAGTTTTCAGAATAACATCATATGATAGGAATCAATACCAGAAATAAAGCTATGACTCTATGTGTTTACTTATTTGTAGACATCATAAAGGGAGCAGAATTTTAGTGTGATAAATTCACACATATTTCAAGATTTTAAGTCTGAAAATTCCTGCACCATTCAACATCACAGTCCTGGTGGACAATTATTCCATGTAATCAAACCTGATGAAAAAAAACCTCTCTTTCTATGTGACAAAAATGTCACAATTGCAACATTTCCCTGTACAGTACCATGAAGGTTTCGACGATAGTGATGTTCAGAGGTGTTGTTCAAGCAGCCATGTGATAAACATTGTTTTAGAGATGTTTCTCAAAATATCACCCTTTTACATTAATACACAACTGGCATCTGCTTTCTAATGTTTGTCTAACAAGCTCAAAACAACAAAGTCTTTCATGAATAATGTTTGCAGCTTCAGCCAAATGGGGAACCAGCTCTTCTGCAGTATCTATCAGAGTTTTGTATACCATATGCTTCATCTGCCTCCACACAAAAGAAATCCATAGGTAGTCAGCAAATTCTCTAAAACAATACTCATCATACGACCATTTCTGAACATCTCCAGCATCAAACTTTCGTGGATCCTAGTGGGAATATGTTTCATCTGTAACATTTTTGTCACTGAGAAAAAAATGTTTCTTTTTACCTCCTCCAAACATTGTAATATTTCGTATAGATTTTTCACACCCGATATGCAGAAGTCTTCCATGTTTATGTTTGAATCTACAGAAGTAATTGTATAAGATATAGTCCTTTATAGTCCAGCCGGCACCACGCGGGGCACAGGTGGATGTATGCATGTGTGTGTGTATTTTACTGTAGGTGCATTTTACTGTAGCTCATCAAAGGATAAACTCCAGTAGCTAACAAGTTTTCTTTCTCTTGTGTGTGTCTGTTGACAACTCAATGCTTGTCAGATTACCTAACTGACTTTCATTTAGCTTACGCTCACTGATGCATAACATGTCTGGCTGAATATTTTGCTTAGGAGTACTTCTGCTTCTTGTTTCTTGTTATCAGTGTATTGAATATGAAATTTTCCTGTTGACAACTTAATATTGTGGATTGTACTTTGAAAGCATAATCTGTAGTTCCACTCATTTGGATGGTACAAGGTACCAGAAAATCCTCAGTGTTGTTCACATGAGTGTTTACTTGTGAAGGTTTGTTGGACTGCCTCCTTTGCCTCTTCTTATCAGGTGAGACCAGCTTGTAATTTGTGATTGCCTGATAGATACATTGATATTTGTATGTTTTAATTGCTCTTTCCTCTTTGTCTCTGTTCTCTTTGGTTTTAACCGGTTTACAATATGTGTGTGTTTGATTTACAAATTGCTTTTATGAAGTTTCAGTTTCTTACCTTCCTTCAACACAGCTATTTTTAGTTTAAAACACTTTGTAATTTGTGTTGGCCTGTCAGTTTTAATGTCTGCAACTCATTTAGCCAACACATGTAAATATTTTTTGGCTAGGAGCTTCTCTTCTAACACATTGAAATGGAGTCTATTAGCAGAAATGGTTTCATTGTTTTAAGCACCTTAAGTCCATAAGTTCATTATTTTTAAAGTAAGTACATATTTTTTTTTTTGTAATATGCTTGTTTGCAGTACTGATTTCACAGCTTATGCATGACCAAAGTGTTAAATCAGAAGAATGTGAAATGTTCACAGTAAGAACATTTGTATCAGTTAGCTGGTTTAAGCACTTTTTCACTAGTGGGAAAAAGTAAAGCTCATTACTTTGGCACATTTTGTTAAGTTTGTTATTTTACATAATGGAACCCTTAACATTGCATTTTTCTGCTAATTTTGCTGCAATTCTATGACTGTAATTGTCGCATAATGAAAAAAAAACGCTCTTCACTTTAATTTATTTGCACACAATGGCATGGAATTTCCATTTCTCTGTCCTCTGGCAATATTTTGATGTTTTGAGTATTTTTCTGTATCCAGCTTCACTGTAAATCTATTTTTGATTATATTTGATTTGTTTTTCAATTGCTCATAACTTTCAATGAGGGAGTACTTATTTTCAGTTTTTTTAAATACACTTTCTGAAGTAGTACATTCAAAATTTAGCATAGCTTCAGAATTGACTGATTGTTTTTCTTTTCTGTGGAGTTCAGTCTCTGGGTTCATGACTTACTCCATCAGCATTTTATTTTCTGTCACTAATATTTTTGGAGGTTGTTCTTTTGAAGCAAAGATATTGTCATTGTCCTCCCTGATTTTTTCATCAGAACACTAACATGCACAAGGATAACTAATTATGTGCTTTGTTTTTGATCTTGTGGCTATTTCATTAATAATAATAATAATAATAATAATAATAATAATAATAATAATAATAATTTTATTGTCTTTAAGCCATTACAGCAATAGACAAAGCCATACACATAATACAATACAGTACAGTACATGCTATAGAAGAACAGAATTGTTAAGAACTTTACAGTTTAATATCACAGGTCATGAAATACTTTATATTGTAGAATGGGTTTACAATTAACCAGTCATAAAGTGTTTGTTTGTATTGTTGCTCTGGTAAATTTTGTATAGCTTGTGGAAGTTTGTTAAATAATTTGTGGCCCATAAGTTCATAACTGTTAACTGATTTTGACAGTCTGTGGTAGGGCGTATAGATAGAGCTGTTTGTCCTAGTGCTGTAACAATGTATATTTGCCCTGCTACTTTAGGTAAGTTCTTTTTTGTGTAGATTAAAACATAATAAATATATAGGTTTATTACTGTCATGATTTTTTGTTGAGTAAACAAAGGTTTACAATGAGCCTTGTATGGCGAGCCTGTAATTATCCTAATAGCTTTCTTTTGCAGCAATAGTATATCATGCACACAAGTGGAGTTTCCCCATAAAATAATGCCATAGAATATGATGCTTTGGAAAAATGAGTAGTAAGATACTCTAACATAATTTTTAGGTACACAGTGCATTAATCACCTTAACAAATAGATTACCCTAGACAATTTACCACAAATATACTTAATATGTGGATTCCAAGAAATTTATCATCCAAATATACCTCCAAAAATTTAACACAGCTTGGATCATCTGATGGAAACTTGTCTTTTAAACTAAATACCATCTGTTGGGCTTTGCTTTCATTAAGCAAGAAACCATTTGCTTTAAACCAGAGTGAAGCTTGCTCAATTGTCTCTGTAACATGTGTTTTAAGGCTATTAAGATCATTACTGCTGTTCAGAAACGTTGTATCATCAGCATAGAGTACTGTTCTGGATTTAATAAATGATGGCAGGTCATTTATCATTATTAGGAAAAGGAAAGGGCCCAGCACGGATCCCTGTGGAACATTATTTTCACTGTGGATGCGTGGCATGTCTGTATTGCACCATTGGCTTTCCGTTCCCACTTTTAACTGACCACAAACTGGGAATGTTCTATTAGCACTATCTGCCTTCTTACACCTCTTGTTGCTCTTTAACCAATTCTTTTGCTAATGCTTCATATCCTCTTGCCTACCCTCCCTTTTTCCCTTTGATGAAGTTGATTTTTGTGTTACTTATGCATCTATTTTTGGTCTTACCTTTGACTTGTTGAGTACTCTCTGTTTCTTGTTAGTTACTGATTTTCAATATCTCATTTATTGTTAGCATTTCACTGCTGATACTCTCTGTACACACTTCCGTTGCATTGTCTTATATGTAGTATTATGGGTGAAAATTTTAGTTTAATTCCTGACTGGCCTTATTTCCTTAAATATTTTACTCTCTTTTGTTGTAATAAGGAAAACCTGATTCAGAAAATCATAAAGCAAGCTCATGTAAAATGCCAAGCTGCATTTTATGTCTTACGCCATGGAAACTACAAGAATCCGTGTTCTGTAATTTGAACCATTTGTGTGTTTCATCCCAGTGCGAAGGATTGCAGTTTTGAAAATGGAAACTTACCCTTTGGTGCTTTTAGCCTATTTATAATCCATGTCTTACTACTCTTTTATCTCATCATCTTCTCATTCATGTAAAGTGTCAACAATACAATTTTTCTAAAGTCCAAGAATTTCTGCTAATGGTGATATTGTTTGCCTTTGTGTCTTTCTCATGTAGAGTTTGTTGTTTGTTGATGTATGCCTACAGGTGACAGTACTGAAACGACAGACAAAGGCTCTCATGCAACGTGTAAGTAACCCCAGCTTAGCAACTGCAGGCAAGGAAGGTCGACGAACTGGGCCACGTGAAACATCTGTTGCATTCCTACTAACTAGACTTTTGCGCAGCATTCAACGAATTCAAGATAAATTGCGCGAAGACTGAGGCTCGTGTTGGTTGGAGTACAGTCTGACAGCAATACATTAGATTTGCTGCATTTGTAAACATATAATGTTTCAAGTCAAATGAATATGATTGTTATATTGAAGTCTTGGGTTTTCTCTTGTAATTACTGACAGTGTTACTTAGCATGAAATTATGACACTTTGTCATTATGGAATGAAAAATCAAATAAAATTAAACCATAATTTCTACGGGAGCAACACGTTACTCTGTGCACCAGATTTATGGAATGATAATGTACTTTGTTTTAACAAAAAGCTTAGTAATTATTTCATGCAAAATATATTCATTTTTCAACTGTAAATTAGTTTCATTTCTTACAAAGTTTCTTCCCCATTGATTAAGTGAAACATAAGACTGCTAATAATGATGTATAGACTATTTTGTCACAAAGTTTCACATCTGGGCAGACTTGATGTTTACTTAGAAAGTGAAAGAATGTTATCAGTAGCAGTCTTCTGCCTTTGTTAACATGTCAGTGGAAGTATAGACAGATGACTGACTTACATCATCACCAATATAGCACCACCAGAAAAAGGAATAGTATGTATGCAGACTGAAGTGATGAATGAACATTTGTACCAAGGCTGGAATTAAAACCCGTCACTCCTGCTCACTAGGTGGAGGAGACCCAGTTTCAAATCCCAGCGTGGCACATATTTTCATTCGTCGCTTCAGTGTGCATATATACATCATAGATGTTTGAAACTTGAAAAGGTCTCTGGAACGATACAGTTTCATTTGACTAAAAGGAATAGTGTTTGAATTTTCCGTCACTATTATAAAGAGTATATTGTTTTTGCTTCGGACATTGTGGAATGCACCATGACCGCAACCTGGAAAAAATAATTCTCTAGGAAGTCTAGGTTCAACACAGCTGTCAATAAGACACTCCTATGTCTCTTATATCACTAAAGAAACCAATAACTGAGCTCATGGATGACAAAACTCCTTGAAGACTTGAACACCTTCCTACAATCATGGCCAAACAAACTTCCAAAAATCTTAAGTGGTTTCCTGGCAATTTCAACAATGGGTACATTATAAATACTGATACTATCCCATCACTATCCACACTGACTGAGAAATATATCTTATTTGTGGCTAACTGAAGCAGCTTCCATATTCATTATACAAGGTAGTTATAATTAAACTTTCACTACTTGAGCCGGTATAGATGGAAAACAATTTACTGTATAGGTATCCAGCTTTACAGGAATGCTGCTAAGAATGTGTGCTCAGGATTTGCATTGTTAGTTGTCATGACTGGTACTGGTATGGCAATGTAGGGTTGAAACAGAAGCATCAGTGAGCATTACAACTGCCGACAGTCAATATACTTCTGAACAAGGTGAGTGGGCTTTACTGGTAATGCTGTTTTATTAGAACAACAGCTATAGTGCTGCTGCTATTCACAAGTATCGATGCATTAAAGTAATACATAGAGGCCCTCTTTCCCCACTGAGTTTAAACAACATGTTCAAAAGTTCGAATTAACTGCCAATTAGGGAATGGCTCCTGAGAGAGGCTTAGGGCCAATTACACCACAAATTGTTGAAGAATTTACTGCTGCCATGGCTGAGAATGCTGGATGCAATGTTTGAGCCTCAAGCAAAGGACAATTCTACCTCTTCAAATAATTGTAGCTTTGATAAAAGCTAACACAGATTACAAAACCTATTATTCCATTCAGTTAAGCATCAAACGAGGCACTAGTTTGATCAGAAATCTGTCTTGTAATGTGACCAAAGGTAGAAGCAAAGACAACTTGCTTCTAAAAATTGTGTTAAATCGTTCAGCATGTCCCAGTATAAGAGTACACTACAGTACTTCAACAGTAGGCCGAACAAGATAATTGTAAACATGCTTCAAAAGAAACTGCAGTTCAAGATTGAATTACTGTGATTTCTAAAGGCTGAATACATTGGTAGAGACCAAGTATATTTTTACGAATACCTTTTACAATAACATCGGTGTTATTTATTAATTTGTGTAACATACCTGATGTTTCTAGCATTTGTAGACTTAGATAAAGCTTTTGACAATGTTGACTGGAACACTCTCTTTCAAATTCTGAAAGTGGCAGGGGTAAAATACAGGGAGCAAAAGGCTATTTACAATTTGTACAGAAACCATATGGCAGTTATAAGAGTCGAGGGACATGAAAGAGAAGCAGTGGTTGGGAAGGGAGTGAGATAGGGTTGTAGCCTCTCCCTGATGTTATTCAATCTGTATATCAGCAAGCAGTGAAGGAAACAAAAGAAAAATTCGGAGTAGTTATTAAAATCCATAGAGAAGAAATAAAAACTTTGAGGTTTGCCGATGACATTGTAATTATGTCAGAGACAGCAAAGGACTTGGAAGAGCAGTTGAACGGAATGGATAGTGTCTTGAAAGGAGGATATAAGAAGAACATCAACAAAAGCAAAATGAGGATAATGGAATGTAGTCGAATTAAGTCTGGTGATGCTGAGGGAATTACATTAGGAAATGAGACACTTAAAGCAGCAAAGGAGTTTTGCTATTTGGGGAGCAAAATAACTGATGATGGTCGAAGTAGAGAGGATATAAAATGTAGACTGGCAATGGCAAGGAAAGCGTTTCTGAAGAAGAGAAATTTGTTAACATCGAGTATAGATTTAAATGTCAGGAAGTCGTTTCTGAAAGTATTTGTATGGAGTGTAGCCATGTATGGAAGTGAAATATGGACGATAAATAGTTTGGACAAGAAGGGAATAGAAACTTTCAAAATGTGGTGCTACAGAAGAATGCTGAAGATTAGATGGGTAGATCACATAACTAATGAGGAGGTATTGGAGAGGATTGGGGAGAGGAGAAGTTTGTGGCACAACTTGACTAGAAGAAGGGATCGGTTGGTAGGACATGTTCTGAGGCATCAAGGGATCACCAGTTTAGTATTGGAGCGCAATGTGGAGGGTAAAAACTGTAGAGGGAGACCAAGAGATGAATACACTAAGCAGATTCAGAGAGATGTATGTTGCAGTAGGTACTGGGAGATGAAGCAGCTTGCACAGGATAGAGTAGCATGGAGAGCTGCATCAAACCAGTCTCAGGACTGAAGACCACAACAACAACAACAACAACAACAACCTGATGTTAAACAGCAGGGTTTATGTTGATCTGATAATTACTATAAACAATAAATGTACACAACTGTGAGAGGCAATAAAGCCAGATGTGCAATACTTGTCTGCATTGAGTAACTCCATTCTATTTTTTAACCCTGTTGTACAATGCTTCCAGGTTGGCTAATTAGAACTGCAGTTGTTTTAAAATGCATCACAGCTAAAAGACATAACTACTTGTGATCAGTATGAAAAATAAAACTGAGGAACAGCATCACAGTCTCAGTGTGCCTAGTGATGTCAGGGGGTGCTGCCCAATGACAGTGTATTAGCCAGGAGTGGCCTAACTATTAAATTTCTACCTACCTTGGGTCATGGCTCCATAAAACGCTATGCAGAAATTACAGCAGAGTTGTTATATGACACGACTACTTTCACAGATGGGCAGCTTCTGATATGATAGGATAAGCCTCTGAGGGGACTGGAGTAGGATGCGTTGTATGGACGTACTGGACATGTCTTGCATGTTGGTCTTAAATAGGGGCATGACCTATGTGGCATAAGGATGATTGTGTAGATTGGGTGAAAGTCAAATACCATTTTGAGAGGGGTTGGGAGGTAGAGGGGGCTAGGGGGAGGAGAGGGAGGAATGTGGGTAGTATGTTCCTCATTTCTGGACAGAAAGATAAGTAGCTGAATTCCATGCAAAGGATATGGATAAGTTGATCCAGTCTCTGATATGATAGCAAGAACACTAATCCCTGTCTATATAGTGGCAGTGTCATAAGGTAAGACCTGTTCGTAATTACAAGGCCTAAAATATTTCACTGGGTGTGGTTTATCAAACACACTGCTCAAGAGTTTTCAGAGAACATGTTAATAACTACTTCACAAGACTGTCTGTCCATGACATCTGTAGGTGTTCTGATCTTTATTCAGTAGGTTAAAGTTGCCTCCAAATAATATTGGATGTTCAGGGTTCTTCCATACTACTGAGTGTCGACTTTCTTTGGATGATTTTGCAATTGTTATGGCTCATCGGAAATAATTTGAGCATGACAGCTTTTCTGGAGGATGGTAAATTCAGTGACTTTGTTATAAATGCTTCAACAATTAACTGTTAAAATTTTGACATTCAAGGTGTCTTTACTCTTTTATTTCACTCCCTGCATATTAACTCATGAGCATTCATTAGAGGATTTCAAACTGCTGTGTAGCCTTTGTGGTGTGACATGTTGTTCATTAAGAATAGCATGTTACAGTTCTTCCTCTCAAGCTGATAAAAGATAACACTGTAAAAACATTGTTTATATAGTCATTAAGTAGACAACTTTGCACGGAGTGCACCTTGTTTTGACACATGTGCAAAGATGATGAAAAAAGCATGAGAGGGACATTGGCAAAGTGTGACACCAATCAAGTGTCCTTACCTGCTGTGCTGGTATTGCTAATACTTTGGCATCATGGCTTGCAGTGTCCTGGAAAGCAGAGAACAACAGGCACTGCTGACAATGAAAATAACTGGAAAACAGTTAGTAGAAGATTAGAAAAATGTCATTCTATTCCTTTCTGTTCCAAGTGTCTGTTGAGCAATGTTGGTAAGATCTATTGATTAATAAGAGATCTGTTCACTGAGGGCTGTAATTGTTATATTGGAGCAACAAAATACAGAAGCGCTATTGACAGATGTTTATGTCATTTAGTAGCTTGAATACTTCAAAGCTCTCTTTCAACACTTTGCCCTCAGCAGACAGAAAAGAAGACAGATGGCAATAGCTGGTTTCACTGCATAGCAGGTCCATTGCAAGATACTTCAAGAAAGGTGATCATACAAGAAAAATATTCAAGTAAAAAGTATCCAGTATAGCATCAAGGAGCTGGAAGGTAACACATCCTCTGGGCTTAGTCCTGCTGCAGAAAAGTGAAGTCATATTCCATTTCAGTGCGATAAATGTAGGATGTGGATAAAAGGGGCATAGATAAGAGGTTATCAAAAATAAGAAGAACTTCCAAAAAGTAACAGAAGAAAATATGACATTGCCTAGAGCCACCAAGGTAAACAGTTAAGAATATAGACCAAGCACATACTTTAATGTCTCTCAACATAATTAAAATATTGAAGATGAAATGATTTCCATTTTGTGAAAACAAAGAAATTTTAATTGTTGTGCAGAATTCTTTCTTCTTCTTCTTCATTGTCGCCTTGACCCACGACATGTAGGGTCGGCGTTGCTCTTCTGGATCCTTCTCCTCCCTAGTACTCTATCCATTGCCTCTTCCTTCTTCCATCTTTTCTCCCTTATGTCCCCAGATATCTTATCCTTCCACCTCATCTTCAGTCTTCCTCTCCTTCTCGCTCCTTCAATCTGTATATCTTCAACTCTGTTTCCGATATACTCTTCCCCTTTTCTCTGTAAGTGTCCGTACCACCTTAGTCTGCTCTCTTGTATCTTTTTCCCCATGGGTCCCACTTTCACAGCTCCTCTAACAAATTCATTTCTAATCCTGTCCTTCCTTGTTACCCCACACATCCACGTCAGCATCCTCATTCCCGCCACTTCCATCTTCCTTTCCTGGGCTACTGTGATTGGCCATGTCTCTGCCCCATATATCGTAGCAGGCCTTACCACCGACTTGTACACTTTCCCTTTCAACCCAATGCTCACCTTCTTGTCACACAACAGTCCACTCATTTTCCTCCAGTTGTTCCAACTGCAATTTATTCAGTGTTGTATCTCGCTTTCCAGTCCTCCGTCCCTCTGTATGTATGACCACAGGTATTTAAATTTGCAGACCAATTTCAGCATATCATCCTGGATCTTGCAAGACCTCATGTGCACATCCTTCAGTGCTAAATATTCTGACTTTTTCCTGCTAATTTTCATCCCTCTTTCTTCTAGTGCCTTCCTCCAATCCTCCAGCTTTTCCTCAAGTCTGTTGATGCTCTGCTCACAAAGAACCACATCATCCGCAAACATCATATTCCACGGTGCTTCCTTCTTCACATCTTTCACCAGCACATCCATAATCAGATCAAAGAGGTAGGGACTACGCGCAGACCCTTGATGTAACCCTACTTTTACTGGAAACTCCTTTGTCATGTCCACACTACTTCTCACCTGTGTCATTGCTCCTCTGTTGTGCAGAATTGAATGAAAGGAAATAGTTGACCATAGCAATGAGGTCAACAGTAAGGTATATTTGCACGCTTGAGTAAAAGCTTTTGGCACACAGGTCAAGTAGCAGTACGCTGACGATAAGGGATAATTTTGAATGTGGATTTTGAAGTTATGAGTGCAACGTTAGTGCTGCTTCACTTCACAGTATGGCAGCCAGTCAGCAGACTACATAACAACTGTGCAGCAGCTCATCGGGACATTGCTTCGTCCATGCACAATGCATTTGCAGTACAGTATAGCTTCCAATGTGCCCAATTAGGTGAGCTGTAAAATTCCCATACTGAGGGTTTTTCTTTTTTAGAGATTTTTTGTGATGAATTGTAGACATACAGTTGTCTAGTGTTGTACATTGGTGTCAAAACTGCATTATGACATATCAGTACTATTCAGCAGGTATATTGTTGTTATTAATGTATGCCTTTCACCACTCACAAAATGGAAGAATCATTAGCTCTTGTAGTGGTTCAAGCAGAAAAGCTAAAGCAATTTGACGAACTACCTACTAATATTAAAGCCACTTGAGAAGAGTTACCTACAAAAATAGACTCTTCAGACCGTAAAGTTTCCAATACAGATGTGACTTACAGCCAAATTATCTAAGTATTTGCAGCCTGAAATGGTAAAACAATGTGATTTAGTCTGTAAAGAGCTGCAAGAATAGCTCAAAGAGGTTGGTTGTCAAATTATATAAAGGACTATCCATTTGGGTATTTGAAAGCATAAACAGTCAAATCCCAGAAAAGCGAAATGGAGTAGATGTGTCAGAACATATCAGGGAATTCGTTGTCATAAGAACTGACAAGTGCTTCCATTTGTTTGGAGGAGCATGTACAGGAACTAATTGAATCAAAAATATAAAAGAATGTTGGATCTGCTTACACTACACATAATTTTTTGGGTGATATTGCAACATACCAGAAGGAGCAAAATAACTGATGATGGTCGAAGTAGAGAGGATATAAAATGTAGACTGGCAACGGCAAGGAAAGTGTTTCTGAAGAAGAGAAATTTGTTAACATCGAGATCGAGTATAGATTTAAGTGTCAGGAAGCCATTCCTGAAAGTATTTGTATGGAGTGTAGCCATGTATGGAAGTGAAACGTGGACGATAAATAGTTTAGACAAGAAGAGAATAGAAGCTTTTGAAATGTGGTGCTACAGAAGAATGCTGAAGATTAGCTGGGTAGATCAAATAACTAATGAGGAGGTATTGAACAGAATTGGGGAGAAGAGAAATTTGTGGTACAACTTGACTAGAAGAAGGAATAGGTTGGTAGGGCATATTCTGAGGCATCAAGGGATCACCAATTTAGTACTGGAGGGCAGCGTGGAGGGTAAAAATCGTAGAGCGAGACCAAGAGATGAATACACTAAACAGATTCAGAAGGATGTAGGTTGCAGTAGGTACTGGGAGATGAAGATTGCACAGGATAGAGTAGCATGGAGAGCTGCATCAAACCAGTCTCCGGACTGAATACCACAACAACAACAACCAGAAGGAATTTCTTAAGTTAAAACCCCATGGCTCTGAACATCCAGATGCATTTTTGAAGCAATTTAAGGGAGTATGGGGACTCAACTCAACACTGCTGCTGTGAGGGAAAAACACCTCTCTGGTTCCTGGCAGCAGTATGTGGACTCTCTTTGAATAAGCCTCTTCTCAGAATTGGAATACACCAGTTGTGTTTACGAAAAAGTTCCTATATTTGGTAATAAATCACTGAATATGGTTTACATTCTTTTACTGCCAACGTAGCAAGGAACAATACTGGGACCCACAACAACCGCACCTAGCTGTGTTTCTCATGGTACAACAACACCAGTAACTATGCAGCAACAATGCAGCCTTTTTTGGAATCCAGAGTTTTACAATTACCATGAGAAGACAGAGACTTTCCCGCTATGCAGTGTTACAAGCTGTGCTACACCACCATGCAACTGAGTGTGTGTCATCAGACCATGCCTAAATCAAAAATGTGATACAATAGTGCCATGCACCAACTGTGAACAATGCTGACCTTCTACCTGAGCAATGATGTCAAACATACACTTCACTAGAAGTGCAGTGTGTATACAAGCCACCCATGACATTTTCAGTGTTTATGCACTTTGGGCTGTGCAACATTCTGATCCATTTTCCTCACCCATTTACGTCACGCATATCCACAATTTTGCTGCATGCATCACAATAGTTGCTATGGCTGTGTCAACTACTAACTAACAACACAGCAACTATACTTGCTGCACTAGGTTTCACTACACTGGTTCCACTCGTACACCAGTCTACACTACATATACAGCCTTGGGACTACTTGTCTACTTTCTGTTCAACATTTCAAGCTTCCACTGTTCTGCACCAATCAACCCGCAATGCAGTGTGATTCACCAACAGTGAATGCGTCATGACTACACATGGGATAACTGAGGACAGTGCTAAATGTGTCACTCTCATGAGCCATCTTGGTGAGAACACCACCCCAGTAAACAAGTACAATATGGCCAAGTCACTGCTGCTCCAGCTTTTGTCTCAGACACCTGAAAACAGCTCAAATGGGTTATTTACGAGGAAGGCATTGGTGACAGCAGTCCTTCACAGCTATATCACCACCTGGAAACCCAAAGTGGATAAGAAGCCTAATCCCTGACCACTGTCTGTGGACTTTGTGGGTCATTAAATTGCCGTCACAGGTGCAATTCATGGTGATTTTGCATGAACCCCTTGATGTGAAATTATGGCCCACAAGTAGAATATATGCCATCAGCCAGCACTGACAAAGCATCAGTCATCCAGCTAATAATGAACAAATTGCTGACTGATGGCCTTCTCACTGTGCAACCTGCCGCAACACTGCTGAGGCTGACCACCTGATTCCTCCTGAGCTACCAGCACCAGCTACTATGAGGGACAATGACCTTCAGTGTGTTGTCACAAAGTCCTGCCCACTCACCAACACAGATTTGCCTGCTACCCCTGCCATCCTCACACATTACTGCTGGTTTCATTCTCAGTTCGAGGACGTAGCACATAACTGTTGGACACCATGTGTGCTTCTGAACAGTGGCCTGCAATCAGTGCACTGAGTCACTCTCATCAGTAAAGCTGCCTCCATACACAGAACATGTGTCACATACAAGCATCTCAACCGTGACCTTTTGGCTCTCGCTGCTACGTGTTTGACTGCACAACACAAAACTACCTACTTGTTGATGCAAGCACTGACATCAGCACCATGTCTCCGACCAGTACGGCTCCGTGTGTTGTCGTGTTGCACTTTAAAATTCGTGCAGTGAATGACACCGCAATCACTGTGTATGACTCAATTACCGTTGTCATTGATCTGGGTTCCTGTAACCTATTATCATGGACCTTCCTCACTGCCAATGTTGCAGAACCCACCCTAGATGCAGACTTCTTACAGTTCTACCAGCTGCTACTGGACCTGGCTTGCAGGATGGCAGTCAACCCACGATCAGTGTCATCAGTAACTAACTCCCCTCATCCTGCTGAAGAATCGTGTTTATCTCTACTAGCCCTCTCTCCATCAATCCTGATGAACACCTCCCTCAGTGCCTCACCATTCTCAGTGAGATTCAATCACTCCAGACTCAATATTGTAACATACGCCTTTCCAACACTCATACATGAGAGAAAATAATGACATTTGCCATTGTATTGCTATAGTTACTATCACATTGGAGGACACATGGTACAATATTGCCAGTTAACATCAATATTGAGTTCAACCTAAGAGGCATTGATGCTTCCTACAGAGTCATGGTGCATCTCGCAGACTGACTCAATCAAGCCACTGGATACCATACCCAGAGTTAGTGAAGCGTGCTATTAGATACTGTCCATGAACCCACCGGTGGAATCAACACATCACCCTCACATGCCCCTACACCCGTTGCACTCAGTGCTGTCTGAAATGGAACTGTACGTTGAAGTCTCACCACCCCAAATGCACCTGTTTGATGCCAACTGCACTGCCTTCTCCCAAACAAACCACATGCAGCAAAGGCTGCTGTAGATGAACTGCTAAGATCGTGTGCCCCTCCAATAGTGAATGGATGCCACCCATTAAACTTGTCTTAAAGAAAGATAGTACTTGGAATTTGTGTGGTGATTACAGAGCTATAAAGTCATGCACCATAAGTGACAGTTATCCAATCCCCAACTTGCAAAACTTTACACATTCTTACAGGGGGAATCAATCTTCAGTATGGCAGACCACAAGAAAGCATATTTATAAATTCCTACGACAGAGTAGGGCATTCCAAAGATTGCTATCATTATGCCATTCAACCTTTTTGAATTTCTGTTTACACTATATGGACTTAAAAATGCAGCACAAATTCAGCAACATATCCTGTTCAAAATGTCCTTCTTTATACATGTAAGGTCTGTTCAAAAAATTCCAGAATATTTGTAATTCCGTGCCAACAGTCTTTGGAGTGAAATGCCATTGGCATCCCAGCACATACCTGTGTTTAATGTGCAAGTGCCAGAAGTTTCATTGTTGTATATCTGTTAGTTATTGTTCAGTGCTTTATTGAGTAGAATATTGTGTCACACAGTTTGCAAAATTCGAGATGACAGAGGAGCAATGCATCTGCATTAAATTTTGCCTGAACCTCAAGGAAATCTTTACAAAGACACACCAAATGATTCAGGAAGCCTATGGTGATGACTGCTTAAGCCATACTCAGTGTTATGAATCGTTCACATGGTTTAAAAATGGCCAGATGGAAGTTAAAAGATGACTTTCATTTAGGATGCGCTTTGACAGCTACCAGCAATGTCAACAAAACTGTGCATTCCAACTGAAGATTTACTATCCAAGAGATTGCAGAAAAATGTAACATATCAGTTGGCTCATTCATGAAATCCTGACACAGCATCTTGGAATGCATCATGTTGCCACCAAGTTCATTCCATGGCTCATGAGTCATGACAAGAAAGACCTTCACCTTGCAATCTGTAAAGAGCTTTTGGATTGCACACATGAAAATGAGATGTCCATTAAGAGAATCACAGCTGTTTATGAGATGTGGGTCTACGATTATGATGTTGACACCAAGGTTCTATCTTCACACGGATCATGAAAGGTTCTCAAAGACCTAAACAGCTTGTCAGATCAGGTCAAACATCAAACCCACGCTGATTGTTTTCTTTGACTATGAAAGATTAGTTCATCACTAATTTGTGCCGCAGGGACAAACTGTTAAATGATGGTACTATCAAGATGTGTTGTGATGCCTGCAAGAAAGTGTGAGAAGGGAATGGGCTGAAATGTGATGAGACAATTTGTGGCTCTTGCATCATGATAACACACTGACACATTCATCCCTGTTGGTGCATGACTATTGCAAGAAAAACGAAATCACTATGCTGCCTCATCCTTTGTACTCCCCAGACATAGCTGCTGGTTTTCAAAGTTGAAAACACCGTTGATTTGCAACAATAGATGAGATAAAAGAAAAGTCACAGATGGCACTTCATGTGATTCAGCAAGAGGCATACCAAGACTGCCTCTGGAAGTGGAAGCAGTGTTGGGAGTGGTGTATCAATTGTGGAGGAGAGTGTTTTGTAGTAGACCATGCACAATAAGTGAAAAATAAGCTGGAAAAATTTTGTGGACGAAGTTCCAAAATTTTTTGAACAGACCTTGTATCTCAGTGATATAATCATTTTCACCACCAAACCAAAACAGCATGAGCACAACCTCAACTAGCTTTTGACATGCTACCACAGAATGGAGTGATCATTACCAATGCCAATTGTCAGTTGTGGCAAGGAGGGGTAACATTCATCAGCCACCTCATAGAGGTTAACAGTATCCACTTCACTCCTGAGAAAATGTATCAGATCAAACTGTTGACACCACCTGTGGACTACCAAGAATTATGTCATTTCCTGGGCATTATCAACTTCTACCTGTGCCACCTCCCTAATGCAGACACCACCCTGCTACCTCTAACTGAGGCACTGGCAGACAAAAATAAAACCAGCAAATACCAGCTCAGTTTGTGTGGACTCCACACATGCAACAAGCATTTGACAGCATGAAAGACAACCTTGTGCAGGCTGCTACCCTTACCCATGCTTCTCCTAATTCTCATCCTTCAATCACCAGGGATGCAAGCAACTACGCTGTCAGTGTCATTAAACAAAAGGAACTTGGGATTATTACCCAACCACTGCATTTCTTCTCATGAAAATTGTCTAATTTGTGACAAAAGTGGTCCACCTTCAATCGTGAACTGCTCATGGTGTACAAAGCTCTACATTACTTTCAGGATGACATCGAAGGCTGACCCCTCACAATCTACACAGATAACCGTCCCCTCGCGGATACCATCAAAAACCTGTCAACTGATTCTGCCACGCAGTGCTTCCACCACCTTGGCTATATCACTCAATTTACTACCAATGTCATACTCCTTAAGGGTGCACAAAATATTGTTGCTGGCTACTTGTCCTGAATATACACGAGCACATCATACAGACTATGACCAACTCGCAGACACTCAGTTCCACTATCAACAGATCATGGACCTACTCCATGACCTGAACAACTGACTACACTTCAAACACCACTGCTTTCTGGGCTTTAGTAAAGGTGTGCTGTGTGATATTTCAGAGAACAGACCCTGTCCAGTCGTACCTGGCCATTTCCAGAAAAGCAAATTCAACCGCCAGCACAATCTTTCATACTCCAGGATTCAACTGTTGATCAAGCTTTTGACAGAATGCTTCATGTGGTCAAATATGAAAAAAACACTGAAAGGCCTGGGTTGATACTTACACTGCCAGCAAAGGAGTAAAGTTGGGACCATGCACAGCCTCCAATAGGTTTATTCAAGAGTCCCCATGGCGTTTCCAATACATCCATGTAGGCCTCATCATGCCCATCCTAGAGTCAGAAAGGTCGGGACATATCTTCTCCATTACAGACGGAGTTACGTGATGTGTGGAAGCCACACCCACCAGAGACATCACAGCAGAAACAGTTGGCAAAGAATTTGTCAATAACTGGATCTCCCATTTTGGTGGCTCAATTTCTGTTATGAGTGATCATGTTATTTACATAACTGTGTAACCTATGTGACACCCACAGCATACCACCGACAGAATAATAGGCTGGTCGAACGCTGGCACCAGACCCTCAAGGCCGCTCTGATGTCCCACAATAAATCGTGGACCCTTTCATGGGTGCTGATGAGGGTACGCACACTCTATAAATAGGACGTTCATGCCTCCCTTGAAGAGCTCCTCTAAAGCAAACCTTTATTCCTCCCTGCAAATTTTGTCACTCAAACTCACTCTCTCCTGACAACTCCATCCTCTCAACACTAGTTATATGCATGCGCCAGCATGTAGCCTGCCTGCATATTCCCCCTTACTGCTCCACTCTCCACACCTCATGTGCTCGTGCACATGATGCTAGATTTGTGGTCCCATATCATGCTGCATGACAACACCATCAGACCTGCTCCTCTCCTCCCCCATATTCTGGCTCATATAGACTGATCTTATGTGCATGAACATTTGACATTATTGTTAATGGTAAATGCTCCATCATCTCTGCTAACAGACTGAGAACCACTTGGATGCTGTCAGACACAGACATCACTGAGCTTACACCTGATGTGCTTCCTCCACCCCGTGCTCACTCAAAGTCCTCATCATCATCATCTCATCCCCACTGATGTGCGAGTCACCAAAGTGTCATCAACTCAAAAGACTTGCACCAGTCAACCGGTCTACCTGACAGGAGGCTCTAGCCACACAACATTTTTTTTTTTAATTTTTTTTTTTTAATTTCAAATTCAACATCTACATTCACAGCTTCCTTCTCAAAGATATCTCCATCAAGTTAGTTGGCAACAACATTGTCATCAATATCCATTATGATGACAACAGATCTATGGTGTGCCAGTTTTCTTGCACCACTCCACAGCCATCAAATGTTGATCACAGCCTTTGGACGTCAATTTGGCCACACTCATGTCATGCCTCTCTACCGAGGGGATCCTGCACATCATGCCATCGAGGATTCTACTGCTTCCACTCCTTGCTTCAGTTCAGACTACTGATGGGCCAGTCACCACCCAGGCCCAACTTCTATGGTCTTGTCCCTGACACCAGCTGATATGGGCACACTCACTTACAATGACTCGCCATTTACCCTAACATCTGCAGTATTATCACCTTAGTGTCATCTACTAGTTACAGCTTGTTTATCAACAGTACACGTCACAAACTGAAATGTATCACTTGCACTCTGCTGCATGACTAGTCAAAACCAGCCATAAGCAGCTTCCAGCACAACACCCAGTGCTCCTCACCTCCTCCCATGCTCCGCATTTTGAGGGGGATGGGGTCAGTGGGGAGTTCGACTAATAACATCACTGCCATGTGGGGAAAATGCCTCTCTGGTTCTTGGCAGCAAAGTATTGTGTTTTATACTCAGGGGCACGCATCTTGTGTGACGTGCATGGCGAGCACGGGGCCTCAAGCTGGGCCTGGCAATGATTCCACTTGTGCCAGGTCCCTCCTGTTTTCTTTCCTATTGAACATCCTCAGTCAACTCTTGCTCACTTCCGACCCCGATGGTATTAGGGCATCCGAGGCCTAGGGAGTCTTTCATTTCCCTCTTTCTGCCTTTCATGGCCCTTGCCCTTGTGCTTCCAATAGCTCATTCTTTGACTGTCAGAGCTCTTTCTCTTTCCATTTAACTTGAAGTTAGTCAACAGCTTCAATGGCGGATGAGGTCTGGAGACCCAGTGGTGAAGAAAGTGGAAGAACCAACTTCAGCAGTGTCTGTACTCCTGTTAGGAGCGGCTGCATCAAGAATCTGTTTTCCATGTCAGGAGTGACCTTTCCTCGTGGTGGCAGTAGCTCTAAAATGCTTGGTGCAGGCTATGTGACAAGCTGACCCTAAAAATTCTGTCACATGTTTGTGGAAATGTTGTCTTCTGGATCTGGTACAAAGGCTAGGCATCCCCCGTAGGTGACGCACATTGGCACAGCCTGGTCAGCATGAGAAATATGGGCAGCTAGCCCTCACATCCCCTCTTGCAACACTCAATGTTGGCACCATGACTGGATGGTACAACAAACTATTTAAAGCCCTTGAAACCTGGCGCATAGACATCTGTGCAGTGCAAGAAATACGGTGGATTGGAAGCAAATTATATGTCATTGGATGCAGTTACAAGCTGATGTGTAAGGGCACACGCAGAACACCTAGTGGCATTGGCATTATAGTATCATCCAAGTTTGACAGTATCTCTGAGGCGATAGTCGCCTGATGAAGATTGTGTACATCACAGATGGCACAAAAATCCACTTTTTCAGTGCCTGTGCTCCACAAACTGGCCAAGCAACTTCCATCAAGGACGCCTTTTCGAGGATGCTTGATACAAAGACTGCTGAAGTGCCCCCAGAAGATTACATCATCATCAATGGTGATATGAATGGGCATGTAGGGTGCAAAAAGTAAGAACATACTGCTCATCAGTGGGCATGGATTTGTAGAAAACAAGTATATCCTCGATTTCTCAGAAGCTCATAACCTGACAATTGTGAACACATGGTTCAAAAAGCATGACTCACATCTAATCACATATTACAGCAGCACTAACACCACACAGATCGAATACATCCTCATGAGGCGCTGTGATCTCAAACATGTGCTTGATACAAAGGTCATCCCCTATGAAACAGTTGTGACACAACACCATCCATTGATCTGTAAGCTATGAATCAAACTGCCAGCAAACAAGCACGTAGATCACACAGGACCTGCGAGAATCAAATGGTGGAAATTCAAAGATAAGGAATCCGACATCATAGCCCAAATTACTTTGCCACCAATTACCACAGTTGAAGAAAGCTGAGAGAAACCGAAAGAGTCTGATCACGAAGCTGCACATGCAATTCTAGGGACAACAAAACCAAGAACGACAGAAGATTGATAGAGATACATGGCTTTGGAATGACACCGTCAAAGATGTGGTACACACAAAGAAATGAGTGTATCATGAGTTTCTTGCCGATAAAACACCGGAGCAATGGAATGCGTACAGAACAGCTCGAAAAGATGCAAAACAGGCTATAGCAGCAACCAAATCCTCACGTTATGCTGATCTATACACAAAACTTGACACACGTGGAGGAGAGCAGGACTTATATCAACTCGCTAAAGCAAGACATCGCAATTCAGAAGATGTTCATCGGTTCTGCAGAGTCAATGATGAGACCGGTAATCTGCTAGTTGACTAGAAGAAGGGCAGAGAACAATGGCGCAGCTACTTCAAGAAGGTCTCAACAAAAGAGTTCCCCCATCCACCAATACCCACCGGTCATGATGTTGAAGGGCCCATAAGAGAAATTGCAGCTGAAGAGGTCAAGGCTGCTTTGCAGGTAATGAAGCCTGGGAAAGCCACTGGCCCAGATGACCTGTGAGCAGAGTTATGGTGTTCCCATCATTGGAAGGCACCCTTATGGTTAACAGAACTCTTCAACAAGATCATTGACAAGGGACAAACACCAACTGATTGGCAGCAGAGCATCACCGTGCCTATCTTTAAGAAGAGGGGAAATCCTGCTGAGTGCACAAACTGCCATCCAATTTGACTTCTCTGCCACGCCATGAAAATCTCTGAGCGTGTTCTGGACCTAATGATCCGTGAGATCACACAGATTTCCAGAAACCAAGCTGGATTTGTGAATACCTATGGCACAACTGATATAATTCATGTTGCAAGACTCTTAGTCAAGAAACATCACGAGAAAGGCAAGCCACTGCATCTAGCGTTCCTTGTTCTTGGAAAGGCCTTTGATTGGGTGCCACACAGTCTCACCTGGCTAGCACTTCGACAGCATGATGTGCCAAAGTAGCTTATTAACTGGGTGCAGGTACTTAAGAAGTTATGTCCGTACAACCTCAGGACTATCCAAGGACTTCCCAATCACAGTCTGCGTCCATCAAGGTTTTGCATTATCACCACTTCTGTTCATTCTTGTAACGGACACTGTGACAGCTGACCTGCACCAGCCAGTACAATGGACCCTACTGTATGCTGATGATGTGATGCTGGCTGTTGTGTCACCGCCAGACACCACACTTGCTAGGTGGTAGCCTTTAAATCGGCCGCGGTCCGTTAGTATACATCGGACCCGCGTGTCGCCACTATCAGTGATTGCAGACCGAGCGCCGCCACACGGCAGGTCTAGAGAGACTTCCTAGCAGTCGCTCCAGTTGTAAAGCCGACTTTGCTAGCGATGGTTCACTGACAAATTACGCTCTCATTTGCCGAGACGATAGTTAGCATAGCCTTCAGCTACGTCATTTGCTACGACCTAGCAAGGCGCCATTACCAGTTACTACTGATGCTGTAAAACATGTAACGTCAAGAGCGATGTTCACCAATTATGGATTAAAGTTAAGTATTCCAGCAGCTACGTACGTTTTTTGTTAGTCTCATTTCCTTGACCTGTTCCAGACCTCACGCCAGCCTGCGTGAGCTAAAACGCGGGCCTTTCGGCTTCCTCTCATAGTGGGTTGGCTGTCTTGCCAATCCACAACACTGGCAGCAAAAAACAAGCTTGACGTGCAGAGCCTAACTCAAGAATGGAGTGACCGGTTGGTGCAGCACAGTTTGCGCCTTAATTTGAAGAAAACTGAGTACATGACATCAGACAGTATTAAAATTTTGTGGTTCATAAACAAGGGGAATTTATATACAGAAGTTTACATATTTACTTAACTTAAAGAAGTCCCTAGATGGGCAACAATATTTTACAATTATATTGCACAGTTTTACTGAAGTTATCCCTAGACTGCAAAATGAAGTTGAGCAATAATATTGTACAATATTATCAAAACATGGCACATTTAGCATGATGGATGACAGAAATGTTGCTGGTGTGATAATTGCTATATTTAGTTGCAAACCAAAAATAAAAGAAGATGGATGAAAAATAGGTACAAGGAACAAGAAAGATTCATTTACAAAACTCATTGAGAGAACTGAGTATGAATGAAAAACAAGATTATCAAAACTTTTACATGTTGATGGCTCAGCATTTCATGCATTACTGAAACTGTTGGCCCCATCATCAAAAAGCATAACACTACAATGAGAGACGCAATTCCACAAAGTCAGCACTAATTCATTATGCTACAGCACCTTGCTAGTGGCAACTCATTCAAAGGCATGAAATTAGAAGTGCAGTTTCACTTCAGTGTGTTGGAGACATAGGTGTGGAAACACGTCATGCAATAACATGTGTGGGGATGACAGCGTCATCGATATCA
The DNA here is from genome assembly GCF_023898315.1 of Schistocerca nitens. NCBI lineage: Eukaryota > Metazoa > Arthropoda > Insecta > Orthoptera > Acrididae > Schistocerca > Schistocerca nitens. The sequence continues at coordinate 134,020,371 of NC_064622.1, read as the reverse complement.
CAGACCAAAGAGCCACAGCCCTGGTGTGTGATATCTGTGGGACTGACAGTTTGGTTGAGAGCTTTGTATTCAGTAGACGTGCTGTATGTTTCTCTCTCGCAATAAAGTATTGTCATCCCGTAACAATGTTGACAAAGTTATTAGTACATCTCCCTGTATCCATAATGGAGCTCTACCACATAGGTTGACCTGTAATTAACACAACAGTGATACCAGATGTTCTACTATGAACTAACAATGCAGCCCTCTTCTGATATGCCGTACACGTCAACTACACCACATGAGGACACTGTATGGATTCCACCTCAATAAGTGCACTGTCAGTGCACAGACTGCTTCAATCAACAGACAGTGATTAAACTGAAACTGTGTTCATGTGTGCCTATGGTGTAGGCCCAAGCTCTCACAATTGCAAAGCCACAACAATGGCTGCCATCATTATTGAACTCCATATATTGCTTCCAGGACTTGATTTTCAATTTCCAACATTCCAATTGATTCTGAGCTGACTGTGTCAGCTGGACCAGTCATGAAGCAAATTACTGCCTCACATACTGCTGCACTGGGCAATCTGCAACATCAGTGTTCTCATCTTCCAGACACCCTCAGGTATTCTCTGTCTGCACTGTGAGTGCTCCATACCACTTCCGCAATCGTTCCGCTTTCCATGTTTCATGGAAAATCAGAACCAGACAACGTACCTGCCCTCTACAGACTATCTAACCAAGCTAAACTGCCACCGTTCTGCCCTGAACAATCAGCCCTATAGTTTGCATGAATGGAATGTGTGTTCGCATCACTGGGAATACTGGACGATTCCAAATTTGTCACACTGATTTGCCATCTGGTTGAACATGCTGGCATCATTAGCCATGTCATCCTCAAGCCCCCTTTGCATGATAAATATGCTACAGCAAAGACTACTTTACTACATCGACTGGCATGTACCCTAGTACAACAGTTGCTACAGGCCATATACGATGAACAATTGGAAGATAAAACTCCATCACAGTTGTTGCACTGACTGCAAACTTTGCTAGATACAAACCTGATGCTGGACAATATGCTTTGGACTCTTTGGATAGTCAAACTTCCTCAGCAGCTGCAACTAGCCCTGATTCTATACAAAGCAGAGCCGCTGACTGAAAACTCACCCTAACAGGTATATTGTTTATTGCCCTACATTTCCACCATATAAATTTCAAAGACACCATACTATCACAGCACATCAGAGCACTGCAACCCTCAACACACACCAAACCACTTCAAACAGAAGCAAGAACAGTCAATGGAGGTGTCACTGCTGCGCCCTTGCATATGGTCCACTGACTGCACACGGCACCCCGTGCAGCTCACAGCACTACAACTTCCGACTCTGTTGCCACTAACGCACAGTAGCAATGTGTGCAACTGCTGGCTTTCTTGCTCATTCCCAAACGACAAGCACAGACTGAAGTAGGTACATTGGTCTCCACACAGAAGACAAGCTGCCTCTGCATGTACCAACTTGACCCACGTCACATAGCCAGCTATATACCTCAATCAAACTTGGGCACATACTTTCATGTGGACACTAGTTGCAATTTTGGTACAGTCTCTAAGGCATGTTTACAAAGTTTAAAGATACATCATCAATTCAATTCCAAGTCGACACCGACACTGCAATGTCAGTACATGGAATGATCGATCATGTGTTACAACTCAGCAAAAATCTCCATTGCACACAGATCTTCCTCACTACTGACATAAATGAACTGGTGTTAGGCATGAACTTTCTCTGGAATTTTTTTCTCTCCTTCATCTTGAACAAGCAGCTGGTATCACTTCCACTAGCACATATCTCTTTTGGGTCTCCTGGTTAAAACAATGTCAATGATGAACTCATAGCTATCATTCAAGAATGTGCACTCTATTTAATGCAATCACAACAACACATCAGCAGTACATTGACAGTCATCAACAAGCAGAAATTCTTTGCATAGATAATGAAAACCTACAACTCCATTTTCACGATGCTTCACAAGAACTTGAGCACATGCTCCAGCAACGCAAGATGTTTATAGCTGGCCACCGATATAACAGCTCTAGCTTGCTGGACTGCTGCCAGGCAGACATGCCACCCAAGCAGCTGAACTCAACATTGCAAACACACATTAGTCTGGCACCTTCATCCTTGCTTAACACTCCAGTGACCCCACATCCCACTCTCTCCATGTTGACAATGTGCTATTCACAACAGCACAACACATCGCATTCTTACTAGGCCTGGCTTGCCAGTGCACCACATGGCACCCACTTAGCTCCTGCTCTGCTGCAAGCAGCTGAGACATTGATCAAAGACCTCCTTCAGTCAAGTGAAGTTCACCCCTCTAACAGCTTCTGGGCATTGCTTTGAAAAAGGATGTCTCTCCCCAACTTTTTGGGGACCACAGAGTGCTCAGTTCTCCAACTACATATGATAGTTACTCCATCCTCAACATTCAGGATTTTACACTCACTTGTGGGTGCAGTTGCCTTCAGAGTGTTGGACTGCAAAATGGCATATCTGCACATACTGATGCTCCCAGGGGATGCTGCTAACATAGGGATCATTTACCCCCACCCCCTCCATTCAAATTCCTGTTCATGGATGGTCTGATACGTGCTGCCAGACTTGGCAGATATTCCTCTTTAAAGTAGACTGTTGTTATGCATATCTTGATGACATCTTGATCTTATTCCACAACAATCAAGACCATGAGAATGATCTTGAACTAGTTCTTGCTGTCTGAGATGCGGAAGTTGTCATAAATGAAGAAAAATATCAGTCGTGAAAAACAGAAGTAACCTTCTTCAGACATGCTCTGAACACCAATGACTTTTAAACCCACACTAGAATGCAATGAATGCATCTGGCAGCTGCAACCTACACAAATGTATCATCATTTGTGATGACTCCAACGACTCCATTTGGAGCTGATAATAGTCGAGCTAATAGTGTTGTTGCAGACTACCTCTTGTGCATTCACACCATCTCCTTCCACATTGACTGTGCCACCCTCGCTCATGATCCATTGCTGAACCCATCAATCACAGACTTAAGTCAAAACCAATGCATCAAGCAGTGTACCATGCCAGGCACAGACTTCTGCTTACTGTGCAATGTGTCACAAAATAGGGTGAGACTCCTCATCCCAGCATCCAAGTGCCATGTGCTATTGGAGCAAATTCACAACCTGGCTCACCTGGGTGTACAACCGATGGCACAATTGATGACTGAATTATTTGTATGGCCTAATATAAAATGGGACTGTCAGACCTGAACACACACCTGCTTGCCGTGCCAACACAAGTTGGACATCATGCACAACTGCCCCTTGGTTGCTCCAAGACATCATGTGCACATTTATAGCATGTACATTTAGATCTAGTCAGCTCCATTTATGAATCAGAAGGCTTCAGCTATATATTGTCAATCACTGACTGTGTCTTTCTTGGTCAAGTCAGGAGCCATCATAGAATCTATTGCTCAGGCCTTCATCGATGCATGGGTGTCACACTTCAGTTGTCCTGAGACAATCGCCACCAACCAAGGACATCAATTTGAGTTGGCCTTCTTTGTCACCCTTTGTCAGCTCTGCAGCAATAATGAAATCAGACAATGGCATACCATCCACAAAGTAAAGTTATGGTAGCATGCTGGCACTAAACTCTTAAGACTGCACTCACGTGCCACACAAGCAGATGGACAGAGGCAATACCATGGGTCTTGCACAACACTGCATGGCACAGCATGGCACTCGCACAGCTTCTGTACTGGATGTACAGTATGGAAAACCCTTTACTTCTGGCAGACAGTCCACTAACAACTGCACTTGTTCTGACTGAACTCCCAGCTCTAGTGCAGCAATGAAACAATGCAATCACAATTAACAAATTACATTCCAATGGCACACACTACACCAAAAACATTAGTTCACAAATCACTCTTGGAGTGTGGATATGTGATGCTTCATGATGACACAGTTTGACCATTATTACAACCTCCTTATATGGAATCATTCCGGGTCATCAGACACGAACCACTGCCCTTTGATATCATCCTCAAAGGCGAAGTGTTCATGGTATCTCACCACAGATGTAAGCCAATGTGGATACTCCAGGATCCTGTTGATGCAGATGAGGAGAATGCAGATAAATCTTCACTCAACAATGACGGCGAACATCACACAACACAACTACGAGATCCCTTCACACACCAGCTTTCATTATTATTGACATTCACAACTTCCAGCCTGAGGACTTACGTGTTAAAATTGTGAACAATGACTTCATTATTGATACACAGCATGACCTTCCAGGCACACATACCTCTTCATACAGCCAACTAATCCAACTACTCACACTCACCAATCAATTACTCTACCACATTGGTTGCATGCCCCTATCATTGCATCTGCCTTCAGATGGTATCTTCACCATCACTGCACTGACTCACAATCAGACCTCCGTGCCAGTCATCAACCCCACTCACTTCACCTGCAGCAGCATCAACACCACAGCTTCAGATTCTTTATTTGCCATTGACCACATGCAGTGAAATAGGCTTTATAATGATGTCAAGATACATATTTCATTTCATATCATTTCATTTTATTATCTGCCTGTATATCATTTACATGATGTAGGAATTGTCACAACAAAATTATCATACTAGTACAAGTACTACAGACATAATAATGGAACATTACTTTCAAGGCATCTTTTAAAAGTACAAATTTAGACATATAAATTAAAATTTTTGGCAATAAATTTACACACAATCAAAGTACTCATCTACATCATAGAAAGTTTTGCTTAAAAGGTAATTTTTAAGCTCAGTCTTAAATTTTACTTCATCTGTTATTGCCTTCATGTACACTGGCAGAGCATTGTAGAGTTTTATTCCAAAATAACTTACATTCTTTTGGGTTTGTGTTGTCCTTACCCTTTCTACATACAAATTCTTACGAGTTCTAGTATTATAATTAAGGCAGTCCTCATTTGTACGTAGATTTTTCATATGTGCTCTTGTACACAGAATGCTTTTAAAAATATACAGTGATGGTATTGTGAGTATTTGCAATTCTTTGAAAAGGGGCCTACAGTGAGTTCTTGGAGAGTTATGTGTTATGATTCGTATAGCTCTTTTCTGAAATTTGAAGGTATCTGTTAAGCTTGATTTAGTTTTACCCCAGAACACTATGCCGTAAGACACGATGGACTGAAAGTAAGCAAAATACACTAGTCTAGTACAGTCTGTGCTGCATACTCTAGATAATATCCTCAATGCAAAACATGCCGAATTGAGCCTTTGGGATAAGTACTTGAGATGGTCTTTCCAGCTTAAGTTTTGATCAATGTGCATGCCCAAAAACTTTGTGGATTGTACACTCTCTATCTTCTTATCCATTAGTTTTAACTGGAGGTCCATATCTTGAGTTGCTTTGCCATACTGTATATAATTTGTTTTACTTAGATTAAGTGTTAACTCATTAGCATTAAACCAATGTTGAATATATTTCAGGACTATATCAGTTGTGGTGGTTAATGATTTTTTATCATCACTTATAATTATGCTAGTGTCATCTGCAAACAACATTATTTTGGTAGAAATATTAGGATTTTTTATGTCATTTATATAAAGCAAGAATAATAAGGGACCAAGAACACTGCCCTGTGGGACACCTATTTCCAATTTCTTTGCATCTGAGACCCACTTGATTTTCTGATTTTTATGTTCTGCGATGATTTCTACTACCTGAGTTCTATCTTGAAGGTAAGATTCAAACCACTGCTTCACAACTCCCCTTACACCTATTGCCTCCATCTTGTTTAACAGAATTTTGTGATTTACTGTATCAAAAGCTTTAGATAAATCTAAGTTAATTCCCACTACACATTTTTTAGTGTCGAGACTCCTGACAATCTCTTTGGTATAGGCATGGATAGCTGATTCTGTGCTGTGGCCCGAGCGAAAGCCATGTTGATTGCAGTTTAGAAGTTTGTGAGCATCTAAGTAATTTATGAGTCTGGTTTTCATTAATTTCTCTAGAATTTTTGAAAATGATTGGAGAAGGGATATTGGTCTATAATTTTCTACCTTGTATGGATCTCCTTTTTTAAACAGAGGTCTAACCTTAGAGATTTTCAACCTCTCAGGAAACACACCTTCGCTGAAAGACAAATTGGCAATATGTACCAGGGGCTTTATAATTTGTTGGGCAACTTTTTTTATTATTGACACAGGCACTTCATCAACACCTGCAGACATTTTTGATTTTAGACTCTTTATTACCTTTAATATTTCATTATCATTTGTGGGAGTTAACAACATACTACTGTCTACTTTTGGGGCTGTTAATTTCTCATGTTTAGTGAAGTTTTTACTTAATGACACTGGTACACTTAAAAAGTAATTATTAATGTAATTTGCCAGAGATTCATCTTTTAATTCAATATTTTCACTATTTTTGAGTACTATTTCCTGATCCTTGAGGCCCTTACCTGTTTCCCTTTTCACAATTTCCCAAATAGTTTTTGATTTATTGTCTGATTTTCTTATTAATTTATCATTACTTAGTAATTTTGCTTTTGTAATTACTTTTCTATATATTTTTTTGTAATTTGTTACATATTCTTTAAACTTGGGGTCAGTCCAACTTTTCAGTCTATAGTTAAGCATTTTCATGGTCCTGGAGGAGTTTCTAATACCTGTTGTGATCCAGGAGTTAGCATATGTATGCCCATATGTGTTTGTTTTGACAAGTTTCTTAGGAAAACACATTTCAAAATTCAACATAAACAGGGAAGAAAAAACATTATATGCAGTGTTTGTGCTAGTTTGTAACAGTACTTCTGCCCATGATTGGTTAGTCAGTGTATTTATGAAGTGACTGCAACTATTTGTGGAGAAGGTTCTTTTGTACATTTGGTATGAACTATTTTTGGTCACAGGGGCTATGGGAAATTTAAGGATAAGTGCATTGTGATCAGATATTCCTAGGTCAACATTTGTTACATCTATATCTATGGCATCTATATTTGTGAAGATATTATCTATGAGACTTTTTGAAGAGTTTGTTATTCTTGTAGGGTCAGTTAATGTGGATACAAATTGGAGCTATGTAAAACATTCAAGAACTGATCTTTGGATGCACCTTCAGTCAATAAGTTGACATTAAAATCTCCACTTATAATTATTGTTGATTTTTTATGATGTAATATTTTGAGCAATGCCTCTAACTTATTTCTAAAAATTTCAGGATCACCACATGGTGATCTGTACACTGACATTATTATTAATTTACTCTTTTGCATATTCAACTGTATTGCTGCAGCCTCAAAATGTTTTTCTGCATTCAAGGATTCAGTTACAGTCATATTTTTAACCTTTACTCCAGGTTTTACATAAATGCAAACACCACCATGTCTTGTTTCTTTCCTGCAAAAAATGGCTTACTAATTTGTATGGGGAAATGCAAATATTTTCTGGTTCATAACTCATGCACCAATGTTCTTGAATGCAAATACAATCTATACTAGCTTCACTATCTGCAATCTCAAGTTCTAATATTTTATTTTTAATGCATTGTATGTTAAGGCTCATTATTTTTAAATTATTGAAATTAGATTGAGAGGAGTTTGTACTCATGCTTCCCAATGTTACCGGCTGTTCCTTGCTGAGGCTGGGTACCAAAAATCCTTTAGAATTACACGTTTCCTGCTCCTTGTATTTCTTACCCCTGGACGTGCCACCATACTTGTTGTATCTGTAGTTGTAGCTGCTGTTTCAGTGGATGCTGGAGGTGTTTCTGAAGCTGATGATTCAGTGGATGTTGGAGATGTTACTATATCAGTTAGTGTTTACATTATAAGTACAAATTATTTATGCTACATTAATCAATTGTACAGTACTGCAGTCATAGACTTAAAACTCAATTCCTATGTTACAAGTACCAAAGAATTCTGTAAGACTGTAGTATTGATTGTCTATTAACCATTTGTGCAGTTTACTTTTAAAATTATTGAATTAAATAATTTCAAATAGTTCACTTTGTGAGAGATGCCTGTTTTTGTCAGCATACGTCTAGGAATGTCAATACTCTCTTTGTTTCTGGTGTCATGAAAGTGTATTTTCTCTCTGGGGTTAAATTTTGTTCTGTTATTTTTAGCATATATCAGTGATGCATAAATATAAAGATTTATCATTGTCATTATTTCCATTTTGATGAATAGGGGACAGCAATGTTCCCTTGGAGCTACCTTGCACATTATTCGTAGCACCTTTTTCTGTATCAGTAGTACATCACTAACATGAGTGGCCCCATAGTAGTAGTCCATAACATATATGAGACTGAAAAAGTTCAAAGTAAGCTGTTCTGAGATATTTGTTACTCACTAGATCAGACAGTTTCTAGATGAGATAGGACACCCTTGATAACTTTTTGCAGGCCGGGTTGATATGGGGTTACCAGTTAAGTTTGGAATCAAGGTGTATTCCAAGCAGTTTTACGGATTTTGGTTCTACCTTGTTAGCCAGTCCCAACTGCAGATGCTGAGTTTTCTCTGGGTTACATAGAAGTTTGTTAGCTGAGAACCAGTTTAATGTTAAGGTGAGTGTGTCCTGTGATTTCTGGTGTAGCTTGATAAATCTCAATCTGTGCTGATTAAGGTTGTATATCTGCATAGCAGATAATTGATCAGGCCCAACAAAAGATGGCTAATCATTACTTGCAACAATGAAGAAGAAAGGACCAAGGACAGAGCCCTGAGGTACACCAGATGTGATGTTATTCATAGAAGAGTGTCTGTTTTGAATTGGCACAAACTGTCTCCTGTTTTTTTAGACAAGAGTTGATTATTTCTAACTGTATTATTTATACCATAATACTTTAGTTTGGCTAGTAGGATGTCAAAGGGGATACAGTCAAATGCCTTACTTAGATCACAAAGTTCAAGTGAGACTGTTTGTTTATTCTCAAATGCAGTTAATGTCTGATTAACTATTTTAAGGACTGCAGAGGTGGTATTTTTTCCTTGTCGAAAACCATGCTGTCTATTACAGAGAAGGCCATACTTTACAAAACAGTTGCTTAGCTGTTTGTGGAAAATTGCTTCAAATATTTTGGAAAAGTTTGGTACAATAGACACTGGTCTATTGTTTTCAGGGAGGTGTTTTCCCCCTTTTTGTATATAGGTATAACTTGATAATAAAAGCAAGTGGATTGCAAATGAGGTGTATTGTCCTTTTTATTGTGTAGTTATACAGCCAGTAGTAGTACATGCTTTTCGAGTTTGAAAATTTTCTAAGAATATATATTATATCTGGGGATGTGACAAGGCCCCAGTGAAATTCATGCCCTTTAGGTAGCTGATCAGAAAGTATATCAATTTCTGGTATGTCGACTGTTTAATTTTTGATTTTAATTCATTTACTGTAGTTTTAAAATATTTATTGAACTCTTTTGGCTCAAGTAGAACATCTTGTGTTTGGGTAGAAGTATGCTCTTGTTTTATAATATCCCAAGCAGCCATGCATTTCTCTGGGGCTCCTTCTATGTAATTTTCATAGTCAGCTTGTTTGGCAAGTTTAAGGTTGGCTTTGTAACGTTTTTTACATTTCAGGTAGTCTTTATAATAAGTACCTTTTGTTCTGTGCAACATTTGCTATTGTTTTTATATGTTTTGTAAAGCAACACCCATCGACATCACCTGCTCAACCTCAGTCATGGTTTGAGTCCCCACTACAACCATCAGCACATCTGGCTCCATATCAAAAACATGTTTCCAACCATATCTCAGACACCAAGAAATGGTCCAGCCATGTCCTGCCCAGTAGCCAACCATGGCATGGCCGGTCACATGCACCTGCACCTGCACCACACTGGAGCAGATGCAGGTGTTCCTTTAGTGCCCTGCACTACCAGGGGAAGGGGGACATATATGGGGCCGACAGTTCCATTGATATAGCATACCAAAGAGGTGCAGCCCCAGTATGTGATATCTGTGGGACAGAGAGTAAGAGACAGGTTGGTTCAGAGCTTTGTATCAAATATACATGTTGTATGTTTCTCTCTCACAATAAAATATTTTTAACTCCCAACGTGTTGACCAAGTTATTACATTTGTTCATATCCGCACTGGAGATCTACATGTGCACTGAAAGTTGATATTCAGGTAAGTAATGTACATACACACTCTAATGCTTTGGACAACTTAAAGTGGCGAAGTATGTGTGCAAAATCCCAACGATAGTCTTACTTGAGATGGTCAGCCAACTTTTCTTGCTGATTAGCTTGCTCCTGCAAACTCTTTTTCTCTTATTCTCTGAAGTATATCTGTTAGGAACAGGAATTTCTAAAGACTCTTTCTACTTTTAAAAATAAATAGATTCATGCAGTTTCTTTTGCTTAACTTCACAACATATATTTGAACATCAAACTCTTACAAAACTCATTCTCCACATAAACAAACACTATCAGGTAAGTCTCCTCATGTGTCCAAAGGTTAAAAACAGAGTTCATTTACACATAAGAAAAGGTTGGCTTAAAACCCAAGTCCATTCTCATTCTGAATCTGAACACATGTCTTATCCTCTCCATGTCCAAAATGAACAATAATTAACAATATTTCAACTGTTCTTTTTTTTCCACTACAATAGTCAAAGTTATAAAACAGCACAGAATAAATAAACACTCCTTGTTCTTTCACTATGGCTTCCATGGTGCGACCGGCTAACACTTGTCAGTGCCATTCGACCACCATGTCTACGGTCTTCTTATTACACACTTCGGACCTGCACACACAGACAGGCGACTCACAGTAGATAAGCTCTCTCACAATTATATATAAAATATCGTATGTTTGAGAATGTAGAAGGCCAAGTGATTCTAGAATTTTTGCAGAAATTCTCGAAGCATTACAACATGTAAATATCTATGTGCATACCTTTATTTATATCTTTACATTCATTAGCACAGTTGAAGTTTTTTTTATCCTTTTCTAATACTTCATCTGAGCCAACACCACTTCAAAACATCATAGCACTCATTCTTCACATTTCTGTTTTTGCAGCTTTCTCCTTTTACATCCCACACTGCAGGAATCGATTTGTAGAGCTCTATACACTGTAACTAAAATGCTCTATCTTCTTGTTCTGCAGTCATTTCAAATGTCCCATACCCAATGTCTACGGCAACACCACCAAACTGCAACTATGAGTGTCCCTAGAGACTGTAGCATGCAAGACATTTTCAAGGATATTGACCGTATTGCACACAGATGGCACAATATTTCCAGGTGGCATAATTTCTCAAACATTTTTGATGTTGCCAATATCATTGTGCAACCTCTTAGTCCCACACCTAATGTTCAGTGTTATTGCACTTCAATGAGATTTGTAAAATGATATTGACCATCTAAGGGAAGCATAAAGGAATATTATTCTGCGTGCATTTCTTTTCATCACTGTTGCAGAAAGTTAGTCCTAATACAATTACTGGTTCGGCAACAAAGCATAAGATTAAAGCTGAACAAATTCTTTCACAGGTGCTAAGTGTTGCTGCATAACGTTTAGTATTCACTTTATTAGAATTGAACATTAAATGGATATTACACTGTCCAGTCACATGAATGTGACCACCTGTCAAAAGCCTGACAACAACCTAATACAGCGCCGACCACAGTGAAACATATATGAAGACAGTAAATGAGGTTCTGGAGGTACTGACAGAGACATTGGGTCATACTAATTCTAGTGCCATGGCCAGCTGCACTAGGTTTGAAGTTGAGGATCCATGGCATGAACAGCCTGAACAAGGTGATCCCACAGCTTCTCAACTGAATTTAAATCCAGGGACTTTGGTGGGCTGGGGACTATGGTAAACTCATCCTCATACTCTTCAAACCATCCATGTACACTGCAAGCTGTGTGAGATGCTGCACTGTCCTCCTGATCGATTCCGTTATGTCAAGGAAAAACAAACTGCATGTAGATGTTGACATAGTCCTCAAGGATAGATGTATACTTGTTTCAATCCATGCCCTTCAGCCTGGACCCTTCCAATGTTGTTGCAGGGTATTTGCTTTCAGACGTTTCACACCATACATGCAACCAGACACCTGTCTGCTGGAGCATAAAATGTGGTTCATCTGAAAAGGTCACCTGTCACAACTTACTGGACATCCAGTTTCAGCACTAATGTGCAAATGCCATCTTTTGTTGCTGATGAACAGCATGGGTACGTGAACCATATGCGTCCTGTAGAGCCCTATAAGCAGCAATGTTGAATGGTTGTTGAGGAGACAGAAAAGCCCCTTGGTTCATCTGGGCAGTCAGTTGCTCAACAGTTCCATATCTCCACAGCCATCATTCAAATATGTCATCTGTGGCCCATGGTGCACCACTGTTGCCTCAGCGCGTTTTGGATAGCACCATGCACGGTATACTTTAACTACATGCACAGTATACTTTAACCACAGCTGCATACAAATAAATCCATAGCCATCATTGAAATATGTCATCTGTGGCCCATGGTGCATCACTGTTGCCTCAGCACGTTTTGGATAGTGCCATTTTGCTATGCACGATACACTTTAACTACATGCACAGTATACTTTAACCACAGCTGCATACAAATAGATTACAAACTTAGCTGTTTTGGAAATGCTTGACCTGAAAGCCAATTCTCTTCCACTATCCTGTTATCTGTAATCTGCATCCCATTTCTTATTCTCATGTCCTAAAGCACAAAACAAGGGAAGCCAGTTATTTGAGTATAAGGAACATACTTAATAATGATTATCAGTTATTTGAATGAGACAAAGATGTTTTGTATGTTTTATATGTATGATTTCCTTTCCTCTTACAAATAATACTTGAAATTCATATATCTTTTATAGAGGAGGTTAGGTAATATAAAGGGGCATATATTCAATGTGCGCTAGGTGTGTACTGTGTGTCCTGTTAGATTTTGTCCTTTTTACGAATTTTTCTATTTTTGAAATCTGTAGAAAATAATGAATGGACAGGGAACAGCAGTGCTTTCTGCACCATTTTTGGTCATGGGTATGGCTAACTGCAAGCTATGACTGAAAATGAACTTTCCAGACATGCACTCTATGTGCTGTGGGGCATCAACCCTCTTGTTGTCAGACTCACTGTTAGAGGAGAGTTGGAGAAATACTACCCACCAGAATGAAAGCTGTGCCTTGTGGAGGGGGATGCATTCTGTGGAGGGGGATGCATTTATGAGAAAATGTGGGTGGGAGGGGGAAGACAGAAGGGTGTGTTCATTCAGTTTTCATTATTGGGATGCAATTTGATGTCACTGATTGCATGTGGTGAAAGAACTGCACCACTTGGTTGGACCAGCATAGTGAAAGCTTTCACACATGGGTATTGCATATTCTAAACACATCCATTAATAGGTTTCTTTTAACTGTAGACATTTGTAATCATCTAAAATGCCGTGTAGTGTTTTCTTTCAAATACTGTGAAACACTTGCTAGAAAAGCCGTTTTCCATAGATCTCTTCAAGAAAAACTGTTAAATAGTTAGAAAAGTTATGAGAAAGTCACCTTTACCTAATCTAGTATCACAGCATAAGAACAAAAAAGAATGCCACACTAGACATCTTTCTGTTTCCCGGTATGACTAGTTGACTGGTTGTCCCAATTCAAACAAAACTTATCTGTTGGTCATGTTTGCTGTTTTCCAAAGCAAAACTATTAAAGAACAAACACAGTTTTTCAGGTTTAAATAATTTGTTAATCAGGCAAGAAAGACATTCAGAAACCCATTCAGTCAGTTTTGCAGTTGAAAATGTTTGTGAAGCACAGAATTGACATCTTATTAAACAAGGAACACTGAAGCAATATTAACCAACACAATGAACAAGTTAAAAAGAACAGGGATATTTTGAAAAGACTCATTGATGTACTGTGTTATTTAGCTAAACAAGAGCTCCCATTTCGAGGAGATATTCAGTCAGGTGCTTCTATTAACAAAGTAAATTACTGGAAGTACTATAATAAGCATCTACCTCTTGTAGAAAGTATGGGCTACAGGAAACAAAGTATAGCCTCATAACAGATCTTTCTTTATTTCTCAAGTTCTCAGTTGTGAGGCTAACAGCATAGGTGGGAGAATGCACAACTGGCATAATAATGTGTGATGTCAATAGCACAGCACTGAAGTAATTGTTTTTGGCAGCAGGGGAGAAATTCATATTGTGATTGGCATCTGAAGGAGATGCACTATTTTGGCAAGATTCTCTAGTTGGAAGGAATCCTTGTGATTAGGCAGCAGTGCTTCTTAATTTTGCAATTGGCAGCTAGTACTGTTTGAAGGAAAGAAATTAGTAGAGTATAAATGAGTGCCATAAAAGAGGCACTTAAGGTTTGGTCATGGAAGTGTCTGCATCAGCTTGCAGTTTGTTCACAAGAGTTGCCCACAGGATCTTGCACTTTGGCCATGAATATGTCTAGAATGAGTCCGGGGATGATAGCAATAGAGGGCAGATCGACTTTGCATTATATCATGGTTGAACACACAACATCTTCAAGGTGTGACAGTATGTGAATGATATCCTCTTCTCACAGGGACCAGCACTTCTACAGCTTATAGCCTTGTGCAACACAATCCTATTTATGGTGTGCAGTACTGGCAGAGTAGTTCAGTTCAGTTTCACAATTGTTGAATGCAGGATGCTCACTAGTCTCAAGTTCATCACCCTTGTACTGAATGTGTGAACACCTGGGGGGAATTTGCAGGATTACACAGGGTGTTACAAAAAGGTACGGCCAAACTTTCAGGAAACATTCCTCACACACAAAGAAAGAAAATATGTTATGTGGACATGTGTCCAGAAATGCTTACTTTGCATGTTAGAGCTCGTTTTATTACTTCTCTTCAAATCAAATTAATCATGGAATGGAAACACACAGCAACAGAACGTACCAGCGTGACTTCAAACACTTTGTTACAGGAAATGTTCAAAATGTCCTCTGTTAGCGAGAATACATGCATCCACCCTCCGTCACATTGAATCCCTGATGCACTGATGCAGCCCTGGAGAATGGCGTATTGAATCACAGCTGTCCACAATACGAGCACGAAGAGTCTCTACATTTGGTACTGGGGTTGCAAAGACAAGAGCTTTCAAATGCCCCCATAAATGAAAGTCAAGAGGGTTGAGGTCAGGAGAGCATGGAGGCCATGGAATTGGTCCACCTCTACCAATCCATCAGTCACCGAATCTGTTGTTGAGAAGCATACGAACACTTCGACTGAAATGTGCAGGAACTGCATCGTGCATGAACCACATGTTGTGTCGTAAAGGCACATGTTCTAGCTGCACAGGTAGAGTATCCCATATGAAATCATGATAACATGCTCCATTGAGTGTAGGTGGAAGAACATGGAGCCCAATCAAGACATCACCAACAATGCCTGCCCAAACGTTCACAGAAAATCTGTGTTGATGATGTGATTGCACAATTGCGTGCGGATTCTCGTCAGTCCACACATGTTGATTGTGAAAATTTACAATTTGATTACGTTGGAATGAAGCCTCATCCGTAAACAGAACATTTGCACTGAAATGAGGATTGACACATTGTTGGATGAACCATTCACAGAAGTGTACCCATGGAGGCCAATCAGCTGCTGATAGTGCCTGCACACGCTGTACATGGTACGGAAACAACTGGTTCTCCCGTAGCACTCTCCATACAGTGATGTTGTCAATGTTACCTTGTACAGCAGCAACTTCTCTGACGCTGACATTAGGGTTATCGTCAACTGCACGAAGAATTGCCTCGTTCTAGGTCTTCCCCAGTCGCGAGTCATAGGCTGGAATGTTCCGTGCTCCCTAAGACGCAGATCAATTGCTTCGAACGTCTCCCTGGCGGGACACCTTCGTTCTGGAAGTCTGTCTCGATACAAACGTACCGCGCTACAGCTATTGCCCCGTAGCACTCAGTGTTCCTGTCTGGTACTTTCTGTATATTAAGTCAGATACATCAAATGGGCATCTGCCAACTCCGCATTTGTAAACATTGCACTGACTGCAAAATCATGTTCGTGATGAACACTAACCTGTTGATGCTATGTACTGATGTGCTTGATGCTACTACTGTAGAGCAATGAGTCGCATGTCAACACAAGCACCAAAGTCAACATTACCTTCCTTCAATTGGGCCAACAGGCAGTGATTCGAGGAAGTACAGTACATATTCAAGAAACTAAAATGAGCTCTAACATGGAAATTAAGCGTTTCTGGACACATGTCCACATAACATCTTTTCTTTATTTGTGTGTGAGGAATGTTTCCTGAAAGTTTGGCCGTACCTTTTTGTAACACCCTGTATAGATTGAAACTACTGTTGTACTTGTTATGGTTTTTGCAGTAGAATTTATATGTTGTTTAATAAATGTCACTGTGAATAAACTAGAGTATTTAACTACTCAGTGTTCCTGTCTGGTACTTTCTGTATATTAAGTCAGATACAATCAACCAGTGTTCAGGGAGATATCTTCAATCACAGTAAATCATATGCAATGAAATATTTTTCCAGTGAGATAGTGCTAATCACATTCAGATTTATGCAAATTCCCCACTTTGAGGTCTATGCTGAACATTTTAATTTCCCATTATCCACTTAACTTTGGGAACAATTTAAATTCAGAGGGTAGATATTGAAGAAGTGGCCTGCCCTCAATTATTTTTGAGGTGTTGGGAATGTGACGACCATTGGTGTTTTGCATAATTAATGGCCTGCACAGTAAGATTTTGTCAAGATATCCAAAAGCTCTCTCCACACACTGCACTGCTAAGACCATTATAAAATGTGGTTTAGCAACAAAGCATTTGTAATATAAAAGAATGTAAAACATTCTTCCAAGCCATAGGTGGTCTTGTTTCATCTTTTTCTAACTCTTCTAAAAGAACTTGCAACATTCAGGAATTTGTCCAATGAAAGCTGCCTTCACTTGTGCCAACTACATGGAAATTCTCATCCAGATCAGTCCTCACAGAGTAGAACTGTTACAATTATTTATCAGTATTCTGGATAATGGTGATGACTGTGACAGCAATGCAATGGTGAAGTCTCAGTTACACAGATGTATAACATACTGCAAATGATAAACTATGGTGTCATGTATTGCAGTGAGAAGATTAAGGAGATTTCAGAACAGCTACAATCTGAGAGGGTACACAATTCAGATATTTTTTGGAAATTGTCTTTGACTCAAAAATGTGATACAAATTGTAAAGAGAAAGTGAAAAGACTGCATTCATATGAAACAGAAATGGACATATATCATTGCCTGCATCCCATGTCAATGGGAAATGCCTTTATGATTGCTCCCATCAGCAACCACGCTGAATGTCAACTCAATTTGCACAATTATTATGAGGCAGTTTCATTAACAAACAACCAGATCTGATTTTGGGGTTCAGTAGTGTATATAAATTACCAGCTTCAATGCTGACAATTCCATGTACTACATCTTCTGTGGAATAATCTTTCTTGGCTCTTAAAACAATCAAAACATATGAAACAAGCACATAGTTACTGGAAAGACTAAGGGACTTAAGACTACTTTCCGTAGAAAAGCAAACTATTATGACTCTGAAGAGCAACTCCCAATTTTACAACATTGTCACAGAGAAATTATTGTGCTTGTCCCAGGATATCTGCAGATTTACAATTTTTTCTAAAAATTACTTTTGTAGTTGAAAACTGTTGCCAAAACGAGAGTGGAAAATGTGCCATTTCTGTGGAGAGCATTCCAAAAATTGATGTTATGATTCAAAACTTGTGTATTATTTTACATTATGCCTGGCTTCCCCAGTAGTGGGATTATCATTTTCAGTTTCAGTTGTTTCTTGTGTCCACACCTGCTCTTTGGTTAACACTACTCTGGAGACTAGGTTCTATTTTTGGTAGCTCCAACAATTTTGAAAGTTAAAAGAATGGTTGCCGAAATGGTGCTGAGATTTGAAATGCCTAAGAATGTAGTTTTTTCAATGTCTGCCTGTACTTTCGAGAAAAGTTGTATTCCTTCACTGTCAAACATTGAAACAATTATTGTGAAGACCTCAGGAACTCTGCAAACTACTACAATGATGTTCAAAAGCTCGTAATTGCTTTTAATATATATGTGTCTCTTTTAACAAATCACAAATGTGTCTGTACCTAATTTTTGTTGCCCATTATGTTTTATGGACATGGAAAATATTATCAAATGTTTAAACACTATTTTTGGAAATATTATTGCAACTCTCAGTACATAAATCACTGATTTTAAAGCAGATCTAATTCTTGATGGGGTGTGTTTTGCAGTTTAAAAAAAGTGTTATTTGCTAAATGAATTCACCATTCAGTACTCTTATTGACTAAATGAACTGAAAATGTTTTCAGAGTTTAAAAAACTTACTTAGAAGAAAGTTTGCTATAAAAATGTAATTACACAATTTGAGTAAGAAATCGGGGAAAAACTAGACTTTCTTTGAAAATCATTTTTGTTAACATTACTGCTAATGCACAAAATAGCAAGCAATTAATAAAACATTGTTGAAGAGGCCAACAGCAATTGTGCTGGAGACAGTTATTTAGGTGCGAGGTGTGTCGTGACCAGTCAGTTGATATGGAATTGTTGGAGCATCTACCTTACAAAGCAGTAGGTCATAGTAGAGATTGTGACTCGTCCAAAACTTCTTTTGTTAAGTGAGTCAATTTTTTACACTTTGTTCTACTCATTATAGGATGTGATCCCTGGGAAAAGCTTGACTTTCACATGAACTTTTTACCACAACAGATGACCATCACAAGTCGCACACTGTCAGTACAGCTGCAACTGTTCCCCTCCTCTCACACCCTCCTCCCCCCCCCCCCCCAACCCCCCTCTCCTTTTGCTCTTTAAGTTGATGATCAAGAGAACAGCATGCCCAGAGCTGTTCATGAGATACTGCTGGTAATAAAAGATGTTAAGTATGTGTTGTAAGCTGTTAAGTACAGAAGTTCTTATAACAAAATACATATGTTTCACAGAGGCGAGATACTGTGAACAACCATTGACTTACAGACTGATGACTATAAGGCTAATTATTACTAATGACCGACATGGTGTTATCCATTCTCTTCTGGCTGCTCCTGGGGGTAGTATGGGAATCTGTCTTTGGGAGTCCATCTTTTTTATTTCTTTGGTCCTAACATACTTTTTCTTATCTGTTGTTTCTTGCTTTTCCAACAGGATTACCAACACTGTCTTCCCTCAGTC
The DNA here is from genome assembly GCF_023898315.1 of Schistocerca nitens. Taxonomy (NCBI): domain Eukaryota; kingdom Metazoa; phylum Arthropoda; class Insecta; order Orthoptera; family Acrididae; genus Schistocerca; species Schistocerca nitens. The sequence continues at coordinate 134,001,062 of NC_064622.1, read as the reverse complement.
TGGATTCAAATGTTTCTATCCCTGAGACCCTTCTTTTATCCATGCTATGTTGTGGTAATTATGTAATTATAGTATGTTTTCACAGGTAAAGCTGAGAGATTATTCACGTAATCCAGGGTAACAACCGTATGATGTAGACAACATTTTTTAATGACACATGGTAAGCTAAAGGATCATAGATATTGTGATCTCAGGTATATAGTGACATCAAATAAATGGGGTGGGTGTGGGGGGTAAAGGAAGTAATCCTTCCTCTATGCTCCCTAAAGGAGAAGCTCACATGCTAACATATGTTGGTCTGTGGCAGATAGAGTCAGTACTGTCACTAGCAAGAGAGTGCTGAGCACTAAGCACTTGTTTAACAAATGAGCAGCAAAATCAGTCTAAAGGACTCATGTTACCTCCGATTACAGTGCACTAGTGCATAAAAGATTTACACACATGTATGAAAAATGTGATAGGTATTAATATATTTTGTCTATTAACATGAAATAGAGGAATTAAAGAGCTATTACACAATCTAATTTTATATATTGTATTTATTAAAAGAGAAGAAGTAGAGATTAACAACAAATGTAGCAGTATTCTCGGCAGCAGGTGAGAAGCTACCTTATCATATATATAGCAAGTATTGATATAAAGATATGAAGAACAAGTCGGATAGAAGTATTGGGTCCCAGTCATCCCAAACTGCACTTTTTCTTCGTTTCTGTACGGGGAGAGAAACGTGACCACTTCAGTGATCAAGAGATATAAACACAGTAGTCTGGTAACAATAAATAGATTCAACAAATGTGTTAATAATATGAAAATAAAAAGGATAACGAAGGCAGAATGAGTAACATGAGAGAAGGCTCTTCAATACGTAGTTTGATAGAATCTACATGAGCTATGGCACTGTAAGAAGCATAGAGGAAGGATACAAAAGAAAGAGTTAGGGAACACACATCTGAAATGACTGGGTGTAATAAATAGGCTACAGAGAAACTTCTTCATTTGAAGTTTAAATTGAGAGTCAGATGCTACACATACAGTTCCAAAATTTCAAGATGTATGGACAACGTTTTATGTAGATATGGGAGATTGGAAGAATTCAAAAGTAGTGTTACTATGCTTCAAACTCAAGGGGAGGAATTAAAAAAGTAGTTTTAAAACCAATAAAGAAGAATTATCTAGTAATGTTAATGCACAAGGACAGGCCTTAGAAGAAGTATCGACAAAAGTAGACTCTTCAAATAGTAAAATTTCCAATATAGGTGCGACCCTAGCCAAGTTGCTGGAGGAGTTACAAACTGAAATACAAAAACAATGAGTCTCAGTCGGGACAGTGTAGTGATTCGAGAATTTTGGTGTAAATTCTAGAACCACTCAGCCTTCTATTGTCTTGAACACATGATACTTTAGAAGTGAGTGTGGGATGATAGAATCCTACCTACTGCACGTCACGTTTGTGTGCACAGGTTTGAAATTCAGTCACAAGAAGAACGTAGATGCGGTGGTCGAACAGCAACGACAAGTAGTTGTCAGGCGATCCATGGAAGTTTTAGTGAAAGTGTACGGAAGAACCATAAAGCTTCTATGTTATTCTGTGCTAACTGTGTCAGTGACCATTGTTATAATAACAAGAACAGTTGAGAAAGTACTCTTGAGAAAAACTTTTGTCCTAGTCTTGTTGAAGGGAACACGTGTATTATGGTTCATGTTGAGAATGGACAGGGTGTTAAGCCAACTTTCTCTTATATGTATATTAGTTTGTTTCTGATGTTCAGAGATATGAGAGACTTACGAAACAGTATATGTTTATGTGAAGAGTGAGGTTTGTAATATGTCTGAAGTTTAATATATGCCATTAATTGAAGGAAATGAAAATTTGTATGTCTACTTATTTTTATAAGGAGAAAGTGTCTTAAGAAATTCCTGTACCTAGCAACATACTTCAGAGAAGAAGACAAAAGAGAGTTTGCATCAGCTGGCTGACCAGCAAAGGAGTTTGGCCGAGCATTTCAAGTAAGTATTCAGGTAAAAGCAGTGGAAGTTAGTATATCTACTTCACACTTAAATGGTCATCCAAGCCATTAGAACAGTTTAAAGGACTGAATGATAAGCTACTACACACAGGGTGTTACAAAAAGGTACGCCAAACTTTCAGGAAACATTCCTCACACACAAATAAAGAAAAGATGTTATTGGACATGTGTCCGGAAACGCTTAATTTCCATGTTGGAGCTCATTTTAGTTTCGTCAGTATGTACTGTACTTCCTCGATTCACCGCCATGATTTCATACAGAATACTCTACCTGTGCTGCTAGAACATGTGCCTTTACAAGTACGACACAACATGTGGTTCATGCACGATGGAGCTCCTGCACATTTCAGTCGAAGTGTTCGTACGCTTCTCAACAACAGATTCGGTGACCGATGGATTGGTAGAGGCGGACCAATTCCACGCTCTCCTGACCTCAACCCTCTTGACTTTCATTTATGGGGGCATTTGAAAGCTCTTGTCTATGCAACCCCTGTACTAAATGTAGAGACTCTTCGTGCTCGTATTGAGGACGGCTGTGATACAATACGCCATTCTCCAGGGCTGCATCAGCGCATCAGGGATTCCATGCGACGGAGGGTGGATGCATGTATCCTCGCTAACGGAGGACATTTTGAACATTTCCTGTAACAAAGTGTTTGAAGTCACACTGGTACGTTCTGTTGCTGTGTGTTTCCATTTCATGAATAATGTGATTTGAAGAGAAGTAATAAAATGAGCTCTAACATGGGAAGTAGGCGTTTCTGGACACATGTCCACATAACATATTTTATTTCTTTGTGTGTGAGGAATGTTTCCTGAAAGTCTGGCCGTACCTTTTTGTAACACCCTGTATAAAGGAATTGTCAGCCTGGGAAATCAAAGCTGTACATAGTCAAATTTCAGAACCACAAAGCCGCGTAGAAGCCTTAGAACAAAGTAAAGATTTTGGCGAAGTAATTAGTGCACCAGATGCTTTGAATAATTTGGAGGAGTGTCTACAAGAGTTACAAGATACAAGAAAAAGCTGAATTAAATACTGCTACCAGTAATTCTTTGGATAATACAGTAGCAGATCAGGAGGAAATCCAGAAGTTGTGGGACGCATTAGAAAATACCCAGAGGGAACTTACTTTGCAAGAAAACAGCTATCAATAATACTGGATTATTAAATGATGCAGTTAAAGAATTCTGACTTTGAAGCAGAATAGGTTTATCAAAACATTTTCCAAGGTTTAAACCTAGCTTGAAAATGAATCCTACTTATTTTCTGTGAGTATTTTCTAGATCACTGCCTAATAAGTGAGAAGACCAGAAGAAAATTGACTTTGCGCTTAGTTATACGATAGGGGATGCAGCCAAATGGGGAAGAGCTCATTCAGAGGATTTTAAATTCTGGTATGGTTTTCAGGAAGAATATAAGAATAAATGTTGGTTCTCTGGTACAATGGAAAAATTGACTTTAGAATTGTTAGACCCAAAATACTAGTTCTTGGAGTAGTTACAAGAAATGTATTGACCGGCATTTATCGGTAACTACACTCATGCTCATAAATTAAGGATACTGCTGAATCATGGTGAAACAACACTCTGGTGGGCGGTTTGCGGGTTTAAATCACCTCGGGGTATGGCCATGTGGTGCATTTGAACTGCGGTCGTCGCACGGTGGCACTGGTAGCAGTCCACATATGCAGAGGTGTGTTGGTGCATCTCAGAGTACGGTGCAGCGAGTAAGTGTGTAGACATTTTCAGATGTGCTATTGGTGACTGTGTGTTGAAAATGGCTCAAACAACATGTATTGATGACGTTATGAGGGGTAGAATACTAGGGCGACTGGAGGCTGGTCAAACACACCAGTCGTAGCACGGGCCCTCCGTGTGCCACAAATTGTGACCTCAAGATTATGGCAATGATTCCAGCAGACAGGACATGTCGAGGCGCTACAGTATGGGACGCCCACAGCATAAAACACAAGAAGACCAATATCTCACCATCAGTGCCCGCAGACGGCCACGGAGTACTGCAGGTAGCCTTGCTCGGGACCTTTCCGCAACCACTGGAACAGTTGTCTCCAGACACTCAGTGTACAGACAACAGAACAGACATGGTTTATTTGCCCGGAGACCTGCAAGGTGCATTACGCTGACCCCTGGTCATAGGAGAGCCCGTAAAGCCAAGTGTCAAGATCACAGTACATGGTCGTTGGAACAGTGATCCCAGGTTATGTTCACAGGCGAGTCCAGGTACAATCTGAACAGTGATTCTCGCCAGGTTTTCATCTGGCATGAACCAGGAACCAGATACCAACCCCCTAATGTCCTTGAAAGGGACCTGTATAGAGGTCGTGGTTTGATGGTGTGGGGTGGGATTATGATTGGTGCACAAACACCCCCGCGTGTCTTTGAGAGAGGAACTGTGATAGGTCAGGTGTATCGGGACGTCATTTTGCACCAGTATGTCTGCCTTTTCAGGGGTGCAGTGGGCCCCACCTTCCTCCTGATGGATGATAACGCAGGCCCCATCGAGCTGCCATCGTGGAGGAGTGCCTTGAAAGTGGCCTGCCTGTTCTAGACCTAAACCCCATCGAGCACGTCTGGGATGCTCTTGGTCGACATATCACTGCATGTCTTCAAACCCCTATGACACTTCAGGAATTCCAATATGCTCTGGTGCAAGAATGGGAGGCTATACCCCAGCAGCTACTTGAACATGATCCAGAGTATGCCAACCTGTTGTGCGGCATGTGTACATGTGCATGGTGATCATATTCCGTATTGATATCTGGGTATATGCACAGGGAACAGTGGCGTTTTGTAGCACATGTGTTTTGGGACGGTTTTCCCAACTTATCACCAATACCGTGGACTTACAGATCTGTGTCGTGTGTGTTCCCTATGTGCCTATGCTATTAGCACCAGTTTTGTATAGTGCCACGATGTGTGGCACCACATTCTGCAATTATCCTTAATTTATGAGCATGAGTGTAGATCTAAATATATGGATAACACAATAAAAAAGCATGTCTCATTCAGATATTAGTACGCAGATTACCACATTACTCAAGAAAACAAAGTTGAGAGGAAGGACAACCATTAGTGATTGGTTGACGTGCATTGAAGGTTTAGACATATTAAATAAAGAATATTATGCATATATCCATGGAGAGAACCAGAGTAATAATAATCAACAAGGTAAAAGTTTTCCCAACAATTTTGCAAGAAAGGGGGAAACTAATTTATGTTGTGTAAGTAACTGAAGCAATAGTCAAAGCATTCACGTGAGCAGACAAGGAATAACACACAGTCGCAAATGTTTCTACAAAATGCAACTGATAATGATGCTGCTAATGTGTTGTTGTTGTTGTGGTCTTCAGTCCTGAGACTGGTTTGATGCAGCTCTCCACGCTACTCTATCCTGCGCAAGCTTCTTCATCTCCCAGTACCTACTGCAACCTACATCCATCTGAATCTGCTTAGTGTATTCATCTCTTGGTCTCCCTCTAAGATTTTTACCCTTCACACTGCCCTCCAATACTAAATTGGTGATCCCTTGATGCCTCAGAACATGTCCTACCAACTGATATCTTCTTCTAGTCAAGTTGTGCCACAAAACTCCTCTTCTCCCCAATCCTATTCAGTACCTCCTCATTAGTTATGTGGTCCACCCATCTAATCTTCAGCATTCTTCTGTAGCACCACATTTCGAAACCTTCTATTCTCTTCTTGTCCAAACTAGTTATCGTCCATGTTTCAATTCCATACATGGCTACACTCCACACATATACTTTCAGAAACGACTTCCTGACATTTAAATCTATACTCGATGTTAACAAATTTCTCTTCTTCAGAAACGCTTTCCTTGCCATTGCCAGTCTACATTTTATATCTTCTCTACTTCAACCATCATCAGTTATTTTGCTCCCCAAATAGCAAAACTCCTTTACTACTTTAAGTGTCTCATTTCCTAATCTAATTCCCTCAACATCACCCGATTTAATTGGACTACACTCCATTATCCTCGTTTTGCTTTTGTTGATGTTCATCTTATATCCTCCTTTCAAGACACTGTCCATTCCATTCAACTGCTCTTCCAAGTCCTTTGCTGTCTCTGACAGAATTACAATGTCATCGACGAACCTCAGAGTTTTTATTTCTTCTCCATGGATTTTAATACCTACTCCGAATTTTTCTTTTGTTTCCTTTACTGCTTGCTCAATATACAGATTGAACAACATCGGAAAGAGGCTACAACCCTGTCTCACTCCCTTCCCAACCACTGCTTTCCTTTCATGCCCCTCGACTCTTATAACTGCCATCTGGTTTTTGTACCAATTGCAAATAGCCTTTCGCTTCCTGTATTTTACCCCTGCCACCTTCAGAATTTGAAAGAGAGTATTCCAGTCAACATTGTCAAAAGCTTTCTCTAAGTCTACAAATGCTAGAAACGTAGGTTTGACTTTTCTTAATCTAGCTTCTAAAATAAGTCGTAGGGTCAGTATTGCCTCACATGTTCCCATATTTCTACGGAATCCAAACTGAACTTCCCTAAGGTCGGCTTCTACCAGTTTTTCCATTCGTCTGTAAAGAATTCGTGTCAGTATTTTGCAGCCGTGACTTATTAAACTGATAGTTCAGTAATTTTCACATCTGTCAATGCCTGCTTTCTATGGGATTGGAATTATTATATTCTTCTTGAAGTCTGAGGGTATTTCGCCTGTCTCATACATTTTTCTCCCCAGATGGTAGAGTTTTGTCAGGACCCGCTCTCCCAAGGCTGTCAGCAGTTCTAATGGAATGTTGTCTACTCCCGGGGCCTTGTTTCAACTCAGGTCTTTCAGTGCTCCGTCAAACTCTTCACGCAGTATCACATCTCCCATTTCATCTTCTACTACATCCTCTTCCATTTCCATAATATTGTCCTCAAGTAAATCGCCCTTGTATAGACCCTCTATATACTCCTTCCACCTTTCTGCTTTCCCTTCTTTGCTTAGAACTGTGTTTCCATCTGAGCTCTCGATATTCGTACAAGTCGTTCTCTTTTCTCCACAGGTATCTTTAATTTTCCTATAGGCAGTATCTATCTTACCTCTAGTGAGATAAGCATCTACTTCCTTACACTTGTTGTCTAGCCATGCCTGTTTCGCCATTTTGCACTTCCTGTCGATCTCATTTTTGAGACATTTGTATTCCTTTTTGCCTGCTTCATTTACTGCATTTTTATATTTTCTCCTTTCATCAATTAAATTCAATATTTCTTCTGTCACCCAAGGATTTCTACTAGCCCTCATCTTTTTACCTACTTGATCCTCTGCTGCCTTCACTACATCATCCCTCAGAGCCACGCATTCTTCTTCTACTGTATTTCTTTTCCCCATTTGTGACAATTGTTCCCTTATGCTCTCCCTGAATCTCTGTACAACCTCTGGTTCTTTCAGCTTATCCAGATCCCATCTCCTTAAATTCCCACCTTTTTGCGGTTTCTTCAGTTTTAATCTACAGCTCATAACCAATAGATTGTGGTCAGAGTCCACATCTGCCCCTGGAAATGTCTTACAATTTAATACCTGGTTCCTAAATCTCTGTCTTACCATTACATAATCTATCTGAAACCTGTCAGTATCTCCAGGCTTCTTCCATGTATACAACCTTCTTTTATGATTCTTGAACCAAGTGTTAGCTATGATTAAGTTGTGCTCTGTGCAAAATTCCACCAGGCGGCTTCCCCTTTCATTTCTTACCCCCAACCTACTACGTTTCCTTCTCTCCCTTTTCCTACTACCAAATTCCAGTCAGCCATGACTATTAAAGTTTCGTCTCCCTTCACTACCTGAATAATTTCTTTTATTTCATCATACATTTCTTCGTCATCTGCAGAGATAGTTGGCATATAGACTTGTACTACTGTCATAGGCGTGGGCTTCGTGTCTATCTTGGCCACTACAATGCGTTCGCTGTGCTGTTTGTAGTAGCTTACCCGCATTCCTATTGTTTTATTCATTATTAAAACTACTCCTGCATTACCCCTATTTGATTTTGTATTTATAACCCTGTATTCACTTGACCAAAAGTCTTGTTCCTCCTGCCACCAAACTTCACTAATTCCCACTATATCCAACTTTAACCTATCCAGTTCCGTTTTTAAATTTTCTAACCTACCTGCCCGATTAAGGGATCTGACATTCCACGCTCCGATCCTTAGAACGCCAGTTTTCTTTCTGCTGATAACGACGTCCTCCTGAGTAGTCCCCGCCCGGAGATCCGAATGGGGGACTATTTTACCTCCAGAATATTTTACCCAAGAGGACGCCATCTTCATTTATCCATACAGTAAAGCTGCATGCCCTCGTGAAAAATTATGGCCGTAGTTTCCCCTTGCTTTCAGCCGTTCGCAGTACCAGCACAGCAAGGCCATTTTGGTTAGTGTTACAAAGCCAGATCAGTCAATCATCCAGACTGTTGCCCCTGCAACTACTGAAAAGGCTGCTGCCCCTCTTCAGGAACTATACGTTTGTCTCGCCTCTCAACAGATACCCCTCCGTTGTGGTTGCACCTACAGAACGGCTATCTGTATCGCTGAGGCACGCAAGCCTCCCCACCAACGGCAAGGTCACACAGGGGCCAAGACCTAGGACATGACAATTATTAAAACAAAGATCTAAATGGATATGGAATGAAGGGGCAACAGAAGCTTTTGAGAATACTAAAGAGACACTAGTATAGGCACCTACACTGAATTACCCTGTGATGCATGAACCTTTTATGTTAGCAACAGATGCTCCAAAATATGGTGTCACAGCAGAATTATTTCAAGGAGAATGAAACTAAGTAATTGGCGAACATCAGTTAGCTATTTTTTGCAACATTGTAGTGTTCCCCTCTTGAATTTACTGCAAGAAAAAGCGTGAGATATTTTGAATGGAAATTTTCACAGTAAGTCACTGCAAGAGCTCATCATTATTGAAGTACTGATTATAATGAAATACTATGATGAGCAAGAGAAATGTCCAAAGATAGTAAACCTGATCCTAAATTCCATATGAATGGAATTAGTGACTGCTGCTAAACGATGATAATTATGTCTTCACATAATATTTCAGGTCGTCGCTTGTCGATTTTGGTGAGGCATGATACATCAAGCCAGAGAAGCGATTGCTGACGCCATTGTTCGAAGACAGGGACCAATCAACCTAACAAGATTCTTGCGTGCAAATATACGCAAGGAGCTAAAAGAAATGATCAGCAAATTAATCTCAGGGAGGTTTTGCTTGGCGATACCACAGTCTAACATAACAGTCGCGACACTCACTGCTGTAAAAGTTGTTGCCGTTTGACAGATGGAGCGACACTAGCGCTCCAAGCGGCAGGTAAGGTGAACGTCAGACGCGTCGTAAGCATAATGTTTGTTTGCATCCATTTCCTACGTAATTTCCGAATTATTCGGGTTATTTTCTTGCATCCAAGAGTTTGTATAGTATCAGAAGGCATATATGTTTCTAAAAATGATTCTAAAACAAGCGCAAGTATGGACAAAAATCATGAATAGAGTGGCAAGCTACAACACATTCGTGAAGAAACACTTGTGACATTGGACAGAATTGCAGCTTACCACGTTGATATCAAAAGAATATAAATACACAGATTCACATGTAAGAAACACAGACATGTACCTCTACATGCAAAAGCGATGAACAGCTCGTTTATCGTTCTGTAAGCCTACTGTGTTTGTCATTGTCGCCTGTTGCCACAAGTACGACCTTCATCTTTGTATTATTCTAAGTGTGACAAGCAACTGACAAATAGTGGGAGAAATATGCTGAAAACATTATAATGAGCTGATTACATTACATTTCACGAAAAACCAAATATTTGAATAATTTGCAAACAATCTGTCTGTAGGCACTTTCCTTGTCCCATAATAGTTTCGCTCGAAGTCTAGCGATCTGCACATTCTGACACTTCACACGCTTTTGTAAGACACGAACAGCTGCACTTAATCTACCCAGTTCATCGTCAGTGTAGGTCTGTGTTGACTATTCTCACGAATCTGGCACTAATACATGGAGAGTTGAACTGGCTGCTTCTGTGTCATTGGACTGTTTTACAGCTTTAGATTGACTGTCAAATGTTTGTGGCAGTTTCCTTTTCATCGTCAGTTGAGGTGGCTTATTAGGAATGTCAAACAGTGTGGGTACTGCATTCCACACGAGTTTGTTATTGTCTGCGTTCATGAACTGGTTTTGTTCGAAATGTAGCGAACAAAACCTAGTATTATTATACAGGTAAACCGGGTCTTTCTTCATAAGATCTTCTCGTCTGCTATTAACTAGCCATTTTTTTGCACCTAAAACGAAACATTCATCATTTATACACATACATTTGCAAGTGAATCCTGACGATACAGTTTAGTAACCTCTCAGGATCCTTAGGAAACCTAAAAAAAGACAGCTGCGGTGTCTTCTGCCTATTGCTGCTGCAATTTATTGTGCTACAAACGCTCCCGATGGTAAAAACCATTGTATAAATCAAAATAAACAATCACTATTCGCTTTCACGATCGCGCCAAACTCACAGTTCAACCTACCGGCCGCTTGGAGCGCTGCTGGCGCTGAAGGCAACAAAATTGGGGCGAAGTGTCGCGACTGTTATGTTAGACTGTGGCGATACTGAATAAATAACAAAAGAACACACAATGTGTTTGATCGTTATACCCATGAACAATTCGTCACCAATCCTTCCTTCATGACCACTGTAAGAAATCCAAAAATTTGTACAAACTTATGGTTATTAACATGGGAGATAATCAGGTCTAAAATTTTAAATGAGTGAAACATAGTTATAACAGCACACTCCATTTAGGTCAAAATTATCCCCACCAAAGCCATCCAACCTCACCGCCCCACCCTGCCTCCACAGGCCATCCTTCTCCTTCGAGAGTCCCGCTGCCTCTACCGCTCTTTTCTTCGCACTCGTGACCGGGATACACTTACCTGCCACCGGCAATTACAACGTCACATCCGCAACCTGCTTACTGCGAAGAAACGCCGTGCCTGGCGCCAGACATGTACACAGCTCAACACCACACTCCCCATAAACTCTTCCAAGTATTGGTCTTCTTTCCACCGCCTTACTGGGAAACACCCCACCCCCCAGTATCCTCTCCTCCTTAATGACCGTCCCTTTCCTGACAACCTCAGTAAGGCCAACCACTTTGCCTCCCACCTCTCTGATGTTTTTTCCATCCCAGATGATCCCCACTTTGATTATTCCCTCTTCCCTGATGTCATGGCCCGTACGAATACCTCTGTTACTCCCCTTGCTCCTAGCTTCCAGTACTTGGGCCACACACCACCATCTGAACTTAACACTCCCATCACTACCCAGGACATCAGCTTCACACTCCGCACCAAACGCAACACTGCTCCCGGCCACGACTGCATTACCTACCGCCACCTCAAACACTGCCCTCCCTCGTTCCTTTCAATCCTTGCCACCCTCTACAATGTCATCCTTGCCACTGGCTTCTATCCCGACCTGTGGAAAACCTCCCATATCCTGATGTTCTCCAAACCCAACAAGCCTCCATCTGATGCCTCTTCCTATCGTCCTATCAGTCTCACATCGGTGTTCAGCAAGCTCTTGGAATCCATCCTTTCCCGGCGCATCCATCACCACCTCCGCCAACACCACCTCCTCCCAAACACCCAATGTGGCTTTCGACCTTCCTTCTCTGCTGATGACCAACTCCTCCGCCTCACTCATCTACTCTCCCTCCAGCTTAACTCCCGTCGCTCCGCCATTTTTGTCTCCCTTGACCTCGAAAAGGCCTACGACCGTGTCTGGCATCCCGGTCTCCTGTTTAAACTCCAAACCTACGCCCTTCCTATCAACTACATCCGTCTGGTGGCCTCCTTCCTCTCCCACCGCCCCTCCTCTGTTACCATCCATAATGCCACTTCCTACACCTTCTACCCCTCTGCAGGTGTGCCCCAGGGCTCTGTCCTCTCCCCTCTCCTCTACCTCCTGTACACGGCAGATATGCCCCCCCCCCCCAACCAGTACACCTCTTGCAATATGCTGATGACACCGCATTCCTTGCCCTCGCTCCTACCCTCCAACGGTCCCAACGCCTTCTCCAGAATCACCTTGACCTTTTTGCTGCATGGTGTAACCAGTGGCTACTGAAACTCAACCCTTCCAAGACCCAGGCAATCATCGTAGGTCGTACCACTCGGTCCTTCCAGCTCCTGGATTTCTCCCTTACTGTCTGCGCCCGTCCTGTCCGCCTCACCCCCGACCATCACCTACCTTGGCCTCACCATTGACCGTCACCTCACCTGGATCCCTCATCTCCACTCCATCCAATCCAAAGCCCACAACTGCCTCCGACTTCTCAAACTCCTCTCCGGCCGGACTTGGGGGTTGCACCCCTCTACCATCCTCCACACCTAGAAATCCTTAATCTGTCCCATCCTCTGTTATGCCAGTCCTGCCTGGATATCTGCCCCCCCCCCCAAATTCTATAAGTCCCTCCAGATCCTTGAGCGTCATGCACTCCGCCTCGCCTTCCGTATACGCCTCCCGTCCCCCACGCGGATCCTCTATGATCTCATTCCTTTAACCCATCTGCTCCTATTCCTTGAACATATCCGCATCCTCTACACCTCCCGCCGTCTTGAACCCCCTCACCACCTGGTTGCTCCTCTCCTCTTCGATCCCCGCCCCCTGCCACGTCTTCACCGTTGTCCCCCCTACCCTCCATCTCTACACCCTACATCTCCTTTCCCAAGGCGGCTTCCATCAACTCCCCCTCCCGGATGATGCCCTCTCTCCCTCCATTTATCCCTCCTATCAACTCTGATCCTCACTCCCCCTCCTTTCCTCTGTCCTTTACCTGGACTCCCTCTTCCCTCCTTCCGTCCTGTTTTCTCCCCACTAAACCTCTCCCTACCTCCCTTGTCGTCCCCCCCCCCCCCCGAGTCCTTTTGTATTCCCCTCCTCTGCCTACCCCACTCCCTGTCGCGTCTGCCCAGCACCCCCCACCCCTCATATGGGTCCTCATCCTCCATCAGCTCCTTTCCCGGCTCCCCCCCTTTTTTTATTTTCCCATCATCTGTCCAGTTTCCCCCCACCTGCTCTTGGCTGTGGTCTGTCACATTTGACAACTTTTTAGTGCAGTGTTCCAGTGACTGTTCAGTGTTGTTCGTCTTTCTCATGTTGCGAACAGAAACCATGCTGTTGCTGGGTGTGAATTTTATGTCTTTTGCGAACAGACACCAGACTGTCACCGTGTTTTTTTAATTGTCTGTCTATTGTTTTACCTGTCTGCTTTGTATGTATTTTCTTAGCGTCATCATCCCTCTGTTCTTTGTTTTAAGTTCCACAATTTCTTTTCGCCATGTTACTCTTTAAGTCTCCGATTTTATCGCCTGTTTTTATTATTTATTCTCTTCATCTTTCTAACAAAGTCTGTAGGCTGAAGGGCGGCATACTAAGCTGCTACCAGCCTGCCCCCTTCGGGGGGAATTGAAATTCAATAAAGGAAAAAAAAAAAAGGTCAAAATTAAGGTGCATAGTAACATAGCTGCGTAGGATGCGTTGTTCAAGGCCCAATAGGGTTTGCGGCAGCGATAGACCCATCACAGCGAAATGGATGCCTGCTTGCTCAGGTATACAGCTACGCGACAGAATTTCATCCGCTGTCGCCGCTGTTTCCAAAGGCACGACACCAGCGGCAACGGGAGGGAGAGAAGGGTAGTCGAATTGAACCCGACTTTTAAATAACTTAGATATTTTACTGCAAGAAGAAAATGACACGTCTTTGACAAGGAAGATTAATAGTATTTTGCGGCACATTACAATGAACGTTGTTATAATATTTAGATTAACAGGCACCTTGTAAAAGACGACACGAAATTCAGACTTTATTTTAGGCTAGTTTGCACATATTTTGCACCTTACAGGAAAAAAAGAACAACCTGTCAAGAAACCCATCAGTTCAGCTGAAAACTCGCAGCGACGCTTATTTTCTTCTGTAATACACAATTTTTTGGCTAAAATTATTAAAATGACGCTTCTTTTCGTCACAACTCTAACGGTTTAACAACTCGTACCTTTTAACACACCATGGAACGTTAAGTAATTCTTCATTTATTATTAAAAACGGATGATGGCAATTGAACTCCTTCCTATTACACACTGTCACATTTCTCCTTTAAGGTGAAAACAGTGAAACGTTTGGAAAATAAATGTTTATTAACACTCTTGCATATCATTCCGGTAATAACTTCTGCATAGCGCTGAATCACTGTGGAAAAAGGAAGGGTTATAGGGTTACAGCAACAGAGAGAAAGAGAAAGGACTTAATATATACTGTATTCATAAAAATGGCAAGCTGCTTTTAAGAAATGTAAAAATGTAGTAAATAATTAAGAAAAGCCTTAATTTTAGCCGGCCGAAGTGGCCGTGCGGTTAAAGGCGCTGCAGTCTGGAACCGCAAGACCGCTACGGTCGCAGGTTCGAATCCTGCCTCGGGCATGGATGTTTGTGATGTCCTTAGGTTAGTTAGGTTTAACTAGTTCTAAGTTCTAGGGGACTAATGACCTCAGCAGTTGAGTCCCATAGTGCTCAGAGCCAGCCTTAATTTTATTTTAAAAGGAAATACATCATGATCCTAAGATCACGATTCTCGAACAATGTCAGTCTTTTAAAATTTTCATTTTTTAGTTTTATATCCATTACTTAATTCCTGAATTCCTTATGCTTTTTTGACTCAAATAAAATAGTGGGGTTGGGTGTTCTCATAGCTACACCCATGCTCAGTAGTAATAAATTTATACCCGGTGATCAAAACCTCAGTATAAATTTGAAAACTTAATAAACCACGGAATAATGTAGATAGAGAAGTAAAAATTGACATACATGCTTGGAATAACATGGGGTTTTATTAGAACAAAAAAAAAACGAAGTATTGCTAGACGCGTGAAAGATCTCATGCGCACATCGTTTGGTGATGATCGTGTGCCCAGCCGCCACTTTCGTCATGCTTGGCCTCCCAGGTCCCCAGACCTCAGTCCGTGCGATTATTGGCTTTGGGGTTACCTGAAGTCGCAAGTGTATCGTGGACGACCGACATCTCTAGGGATGCTGAATGACAGCATCTGATGCCAATGCCTCACCATAACTCCAGACATGGTTTACAGTGCTGTTCACAACATTCTTCCTCGACTATTGTTGAGGAATGATGGTGTACATATTGAGCATTTCCTGTAAAGAACTTTGCTTTGTCTTAATTTGTTATGCTAATTATTGCTATTTTGATCAGATGAAGCGCCATCTGTCAGACATTTTTTGAACGTTTGTATTTTTTTGGTTCTAATAAAACCCCATGTCATTCCAAGCATGTGTGTCAATTTGTACCGCTCTATCTACATTATTCCGTGGTTTATTAAGTTTTCAAATTTATACTGACTTTTTGATCACCCGGTACATCCCTTTGTAGGTGCCTCTAAGTATTTTATTTTCAGTTCTGCGGATGCTTTTTCCCTTTCAGTCTGTTTTTTTTTTCCGAGCAAGAGGTACATCTTGTCCGCAACACACATGTAAACTTCAAAACTTGTGTCTCTGAGATCAAGATCTTTGTTTACCTGCACGGAAGTTGTGTGTCTATCTGAAACAGTTAATGGAGCTTGTGTCTCCGTCTCATCTCTGGCTCTCCCAGGTTAAGTAATATGGATAGAACTTCCGTATTTTCTCTGGAATAAGTAACGATGTTCGAAACAATACTGTCCTCCTTTTCTTCCGACTGAAAGAGTCAAATATTGGCGACAGATCTCCAACAAAATATTTCCTGTTTTGGTTCGCAAACATATCAACAGAGTGCTTGCAGAAACATTAAGGACACATCTAAATTTCGTTGAATCCACATGTGCCACATAAGTAATAGTATTTCAGTCAACACAACGTTATTATAGATGTGAATTATGAGTTTATAGTTGAAATTTCACTTCTCTAGTTCAGCTAAAAATTATATTTTTCCGACTGAAATGTATCCTTTCTGTAAAACTGCTAGTTCTACTGCTATTATATTTCACATGCCGCTGCATCACTCCATAGCAACCACAAAAATAACAATACAACATGGGGAAAAATTTTCTTTTCATTTGGTTACCTCTCAAACAAAATTATTTTTAAATTATAATATTGGAAATACTGCAACCAGCCACATGCTTTCTTGAAATGTTTTTATTGCACCATTACTAGTTTCAGGTCTGAGTCTATCGTCAGATGGTATATCTGACTTCTTTTACATTTGTGTAATCCTAAAAAGGAGGGCTTTTCAGGATGACACAAATGTAAAAGAAGTCAACGCCACCATCTGACGATGGGCTCGGGCCCGAATCTGGTAATGATATAATAAAATCGTTTCTGGGTAACCTGTTGCTGGTTGCAGTATTTCCTACAGTGTAATTTACGCAAACAACTGCGGTGTTCTCCAATCAAAATGGGTAAAATAATAAGATTATATTTCCCCGGTGAATTCAGTGGCAAATTTGGTCAGTTACCGACTGGCAACACATAGACGAATACTAATCACGCATTTGTTTCTCCGTTTGTTTGTAATTGATTAGCAGTCAAAATGGGTCTAACTGTTGGCAATCGGGAACTATCACTGAACGAAACTGATTGATTCTGCTACCGAATTTACAGGGGTAAAATTATGTTTGAGGGTAGACGAAAGGGGTAGTTTATATTCGTATGATTTCTATGTTGTAATAAAACAGCAACAAAAATTTCATTGGTGTAGGAGAAGCAGTTTTCGAGAAAGGAAACATTTCAGTCAGAAAAACATGATTTTTTAGGTCTGTTCACAAAACGGTAAAACATTACATTATTAGAGCTACAGCAGTGAAATTTAAATTAAAATCAGTAATTAACATGTCTAACAATATAATTTTAAACATTGAAATGCTATTACTCTTGGAACATGTGGGAATTCAACGAAATTTAGATCTGTCCATAAATTTCCTACAAGCGCTTTAACAGCCCACATTTATTTTTCCCCGAAGGCAAAGAAGTGGAGACTACTGTCAGAGGAAAGCAGTACACATAATAAAGTAGTACACTAAAATCAAGAAATGTATTTTTTGTCTTCCCTGTTGAACTTTACTCAGGAAAACCTCGGCTTCACCGAGTATACTTTCTGTGGGTTTTTCATTGTAATTTTCCTTGCGTAGACATTATGCTATAACACTAGGTAGAATACTTGTCAGACGGCTTCCGTCACAGCACTGATCACTGGCGCAGTGCTGCGATGGCATCCGCAGCATCCTTGCATCGCAGCCCAAACTCAAACTGCGCATGCGCGAGCAGGCAGGTGGTTCGTGTTGTCGTCGCACCTTGGACAACGGACCTTGACGCTGGACGCACAACAGCCAGACGACAACAGATGGCTAAGTATGGAACTTTCGTTTCCAGGATGCAGCAGAGTGTGCTCTTATATGAAACTTTCTGGCAGATTAAAACTGTGTGCCTGACTGCGACTCGAACTCGAGACGTTTGCCTTTCATGGGCAAGTGCTCTACCAAGTTTGTAAGGTAGGAGATGTATTGGCGGAAGTACAGCTGTGAAGACGGGTCGTGATTCATGCCTGGATAGCTGTGCCGGAAGAGCACTTGCCTGCGAAAGGCAAAGGTCCCGACTTCAAGTATCCGTCCGGCACACAATTCCAATCTCTTAGCAAGTTTTGGCCATTCGTTTCTTTTACGGATAAAGATACACGGTGTTCTTTTTCCATTTGGCCTCTTTAGCGAAAGTCTCTGGCCGAACATCATAATGTTGGTTGTAATTGCTTGAAGTATTTCATAAACGAAAATCAAAACAGATATCCATATACTATTGCAATAGTAACGTGTTCTCATCGATATACTTTTATTTTATTCTTTATACGTTTATGTAGTTTCATATTGTAGCACATTAACATATTTCATGGCCAAAATATATAAGGTTACAGCAACAAAAATTCAAGACACTAATTTAGACATAAAAAATAATTATCTACACTGACAGTCAAGTCCTAGCGTTCTTGATAGAAAGTAGATTATTGCATAAAAGTGTAACCAAGTTGTCATTGCATCTACAAGAATTTCAAATCAAGATAAATTATATGAAGGGTTTTCGGAACAAGCTCCTGATGCACTATCAAGATTACCTGTGGCTATCAGTGACATGAAATGTACAGAGGTAGCTGGTGTCAGTTCTACAGTTAATCTTTTAGCTTCCAGTTACACCAATATTGAGGTAAGGACAGTAGCCTCAAGAATTAACTGGGTGTATCTGCTGATGGTAAAAAAAATCCTGGATTTTTCCCGGATTTCCCAATTAAAAATACACTTTTTCCCCCGATGAAAATACACTTTCTCCTGAGCGAAAATTCATTTTTTGCGAGTTAAGTGAGAGTATACTTTTCCTCGGAGCTCTCAAAACGTAACCCAACGAAAAACAACGTGTTTTGCAGAGATCTTTGACTTGTGGCATCATGTACACTGTATATTTCTGTATTACGAAAGTACAAATACGAATTCCACCAATTATACCACAGTAACTTCCGAACAAGGAACCTCCTTGCTTTCAAAGCACTTAAATCGAGATTGTGACGCGCTTTTGTCAGCCAGTCATGGCTCATGTTACATGAACTATACTGTGTGTGTGTGTGTGTGTGTGTGTGTGTGTGTGTGTTACCAAACACAAATGTACCAGTAAAATTTTAAATACTGCATCCCTGATCTACGATATTTCCGAAGTGGGTCAAAAAATTTATAGTAGTGATACCCCCCTCCCCCACTTGAGCATTTCAGATAGGATGTCAAAAATGTTTAAAAATCTATTTTTTTCAAAAATAAGTTCATTTTTAGCGCACATCTTTCTGAAGAGTTTGATATATAAAACACACATGTTCCAGAAAATGTAAGACTTGTCATTTGGTCTTAAGTGTGCCAAAGTGCAGTGCCTCATCTCTTCAAACAGCATTCCTCCATCACACGTCACTGTGATTCGCTCTGTAGAAATAAAAAGTGTATTTTTTTGTAATGGATGCCATCAAACCTATATTCAGGAAAGTGGAAATTAAAATGTCCTGAGTGCCTCTCTTACTCCCAGCCGGCCAGTTTGACATCCTACCCCCTTTAAAAAAAACTCGCAATTAATACTAGGTGGAATTATTTGTGACTGGAAGAATAGGAGCTCTTCAGAAAATGTGCACTCTTTATTGCCTGTTAGGTAATAACTTTCTGTTTTGTGTGACATAAAATTAAATATGGGAAACATAAAACCAATAAAGGCTAGAGACAAGCAAGACAGTACACATTTCTTCAATCCTTAGGTCCCAGCATTTCTTCTCTCTAATCTTACTACAACTTTACATGGTGTGCTTTCCTTTCTGCGAAAGAATCTGTTACCTCATCAAAGTTCATCAAACGTTTTGCTATACGAAAAATCAAAATGTCATTGTCTAATACTGAACAACCTGTTAATACAAATAGTATCCAAGAGTGGTGTGGCTTCTCGATTTGATTAGGTCTATTTTGTTACTGTCTGGCAGATAAAAAGAAACAGGCCTTTCTAATATTTCACAAGTTGTAACACACGCCAAATAAGCGAGACCTTTTTTGCTCAAATGGTTATTTTTATCTACTTCATTTACATAAATAACGCGACAAAATATAATTCATGAAATATCGATATCAAATGCCTGTTAGGCCTATTACAAGCAAAAAAGTTTTATGCTAGGGAATATTTTCACATTTCATTCAAATGCTCCAGTTTGTCAGAGCTCGAAGAGTAGTAGAAGTACGAAATTTTATATAAAAATTTGGAATCGTCATATTTTTGATACTTGAAAGGTGAAATCGCGTGTCTGTTATTGTTTGCCCCTGCTTTGAAAATATGTACTCACATGGAACAGAGGTGACCATAATACACAGATGTCATTTCATTATTTCAAACAGCGTAGGAAACAACACATGATTTGCTTTCCACCACAGGAATGGATCTTGGGATTTGTGTATCAGTGGCATCTTCATATATTTATCAGTCTCAACTATACTTGCAGCATGTGGATTGTCTACACTTTGGATGAAGCCTCCTACATCGTGGAATTCCATCTCGTAGGGCAATCTTGTTTTGGTGTTAAAATGGGGAAGCCCATTTGCTTCTGAATATTGTGTAATGTCTCAAGTGCCTAAGGACTTCTTTTGAAAAAATCCACTATTGACTTCACTTTTGTCCTTGTGTCTGTAATTGGTCCAAGGCTTGCTTGCACAATTAAATTCAGCGTAGGCGCAAAACAAGGTACATGGCAGCATTTGCACATCGTCACTGCCTTCACCATATTAGGTCCATTATCTGTAGTACAAGCTACAATTTTATTGGTAATACCAAACGTTGAAGTCACATCTTATAATTCACTGGAAATGTTTTCGGCTGAACGCTTGTCGTGGAATTTAAAACTAGATAACAAATATTACTTCAGATTGCAGTTTTCTTCAATGAAGTTAGCAGTCACTGCAGTGCACCTTGCACTGCAGATCTTACTCGCACTAGTGTGTTTTCGAACACTTGAGAGCGTAAATTCTTGAAGAGTGTTTATCTACTGGGAGGTACATAGTTTTCATTTCATAAAAAAGTAATTTTTCTAAACTCTGCACTCTCGACTACATTAAATGGAAGATATTCTTTAACATTTAACTGTTCGTCTATTTTGGCTGGTTTGGATGAAGGCACTGGTCTTGATGCAAATCCAGTAATCTTTGTTTGTCTCTAACACCTACCCAGAACTGAACAGTTGCTGTGGAAGCTGAAATGACTTCGTCACTGCCCTGATTCATAAAACTGGTTTCGAATGGGTTTCACTTAAATTAGGTAACTGTTGGATGCCTATGCCGCAAATGTCTGTTTAAGTAAGAAGTTGAACTACTTTTAAACGACAACACTGCCGAGCACAAGTTACATTTAATTTTCTCAGGACTCATCTTTATAAAATAATCCCACACCGGGCTTCGTAACGCCATAGCTAAAAGACAAAAGAACCAATACGAACGGAAGTGGAGACGGGAGCAAACTGCAGAAACGGTGGATATGCTACTAAAATTCCACATTCCGTTGGTATGGATAATAAACCCGTCCTGCTAATTTCCATGCACGCAAAAGCAATCATTGTGGTGAATAAGAAGATTGACTATAGACTTACAAATAACGCCACGTAACTCGAAAACATAACAAAACGTAAGAGAAAAAACTTTTGTCTCCTAACAAGTTTCGAACCATTACTGTAAGTCCACCATGCTTCCCAGCCCTTCCCCTTCATCATTACACCATCAATGATCCGTCAACTAGACTTCTTGCAAGCACATATATATATATATATATATATATATATATATATATATATATATATATATATAAGTCTAAAAACTGACACGCTACTTTTTTTTATTCAAAATGTTGTAGAAACCTTGCGTTTTCTTATGATTACTGTACATAAACATGTTATAAGAGATGTGTAATTTAACTGAATGTTTTTCACACTTTTATTATTTTGAATGCGAATAGTGTGCATTATTTTATTGTTTGTTAGTGTTTATACAGCAGATATCACGCCATTTCGGAATAGGGCAGTCAATTAGAAACGAAGCTTTATTTTCGGAAATCTTAAGCTTCATGCTGTTGTGTGTCAAAGAGATTTCGACACTCTTGAAAGTAGTACGTTAAACGTGTTTCAGTATCTGTGTCGTGCCCGGATCTTGTCCGAGACAGAGCAGAATGAACCTACACTGTTTCGATACAATTAGTCCGTTCCAAGCACAAGTAGACTGAAAGAGCGTTACTCTGAAGCAACGATACTGTTTCTGTGTCTGGCTCGTGATCGAATCTGGTCCCATTATCCGAGACAGAGCGGAATGAAACACCACTGTTTCGAAACATTGAAACAGACTTTTCGTAACACACACTGTTCCACGTATCGATACACCGTATCGAAATATAGAAACAGTGGCCAAGTCTAGTGCACTGTGTTTTGTTGTTGTAATTGGCGCATTTTACTTGCAACTGAAGTTTTATTTTGGTGTTATTTTCTCGTTATTGCTGCAGTTGCCGGCTAAAGAAAAAATGTTTCTTTGAGCGTGAGTTTTTACGTCAGAATTACTATAATTTGACTACAAACTGAAACAATGAAAAATTACCGGAATTGTAAAAAAAATTCTTGGGTTGTTCTCCGATGGAAAGATTCCCGTGTTTTTCCCAGACTTCTAGAGCGCATGCACCCTGAACATAACAAGAAATAAAGGGAGATGAATACTTTAGCATCAGCAATGCACACGGCCAGAAAATTATTAGGGATCCAGGAATTATAGACAATTATCGATGATATTTTGTTCTGGAGACTAAACAAAGCCGTGTGTAGTCGAAAGTTATGCATACTGTGATGTTTAGAAGAAGGTTGGTGTCCGCATACGTGTTAAACACAGGAATAAATTTTATTACTTTAAGAACTTAGGCAGGAAAATGCACTCCTGTGAGGTACATTAAAAGGTTAACGATGGTACTAGCTGTTAACAATATAACTTCTATCCAATAATACCAAAAGAATTACATGATTCAGTTGCTGCTGGTCTTTTTGGTCAGTTACCTAGAGCTCGAGGTGGGATAACTTACATCTTTGTAATAATAGAGCGTGCATCGAAAAGAATCAACCGATTTAAAAATAAATCGTCACTATTATGTTATTCCAGATAAGTGCGTGAACAATGCGCTGTTGGGAAGAGCAGACTCTCGAGTTTTACATGGTTGGGTTTTAATTGTCACACTGACATCTGGTAGTGCGGGTATTTTTAAAACAAAGGATTACTGAATGATGGGTCGATTGCACTGTACCAAATCACCCATCCTTACATTACTGGCCTCCAAGGTCACCGGACGTCACTGGTTGTGATTATTTCTTGTGCGGGTTTATAAAACACTGTGTATGTGCCTCCGTTACCAACAACAATGAATGAACGGAGACAGCATAACAGCAACTGTGGAAGCTGTTACTCAAGACATGCTCGCTGCAGTGGAGGAAAATTTTGAATACTACATTAAGATATGCATCCGAAAGGAGCATATTGAACAATTATGAAAAAGTATGAAAATGGCCCTGAGCACTATGGGACTTAACTTCCGAGGTCATTAGTCCCCTAGAACTTAGAACTACTTAAACCTAACTAACCTAAGGACATCGGTAGCGCGGTTCCAGACTGTAGCGCCTAGAACCGCTCGGCCACCCAGGCCGGCGAAAAGGTATGAAAAAAACTTTTTGAGTGCCCCGTTCCTCAAAAAACAAAATTCATTTTATATGTTTATTACTTTCAGAAATATAGACGTGCCAAATCAGATGATTCTTTTTTTGATACATCCTGTAGTACGTTGGTCAAAGTACATAAAACTCGTCTTTATTAAACAAGCCAACACAGGTAAGTTACAGTAATAAAACATTTGAGAGTTTGCTTTAAAGATGAGGGTAAGCCTTGTAAAGCATTACAGTTTACAAGAAATAACTTAAAGAATTTTTTAGCATGGGGAGGTATAAACCAAGTTGCTATCTTGAAATATCAGCTGCAGTTGAGCCCTTGTGAACGTGTAATGAAGGAAATTGGACGTGTATGTAGGACTTTGTTCTAACAAACAACAATACTACATAGGCTCAATTGATTCCTGAGTTCCAGACTATACAGAATGATTTACCTTGTATGTCTACAGGTTTGTCACCAGTAGACATTACTTTTATTGGTGAACCACGGTTAAAGTTGTTTAACTTGCCACCTTCAATATCTATTGAAGCAGAACCAAGGCTTAGCAGACCCAAAGACTGGTCAGGCAGGAGAAGGACTTGTACAACATTCATATGTTAAAGAAATTATACTGTCTGGAGAATCTGCTATCTTTGCAGATTAATGACTGCCAGGTTCCAATTTAATTGCTTCCTTGCTTCATTTTTAATTTTTCATGAAGCAATTTCTTCCTTTTCAACTATCCTATTGACTATAAATAACATCCTTTTCTTACTAGATCGTATCATAAAAGTACTATCGCAGAATGTCTGTTATTTGAACACAAAGAACATGCTTTATAACATAACGATTATGAGCTCTACCTGATTAAATGAAAAAGTAATGTTGGATGTTTTGTATGACGAATTTTCTGCCTTTCCTATTTCTCTTATGAGCAATGGTTGGGGAGGTTAGGAGCCCTTCTCACAACCTCTCTCCTGAATCAGTTTGCTTCCTCACTCCTATGACACCCCGCACACCCACCTTCTACATGCTTCGCAAAATCCACAACCCCAACAATCCAAGATGCCCCATTGTAGCTGGTTATTGTGCCACCACTAACGGAATATTGGCCCTTACTGACCAAAACCTCCAATTTGTAATCTAGCCTCCCATGTCAAAGATACCAACCACTTCCTTCACTGCCTCCCCACCATCTCTGTCCTTTTACCTCCTGGATTCCTACTTGTCACTATTGATCCGACCTCTCTATACACTAAAATCCCTCATTCACATGATCTTACCACTATGGAACACTATTTTTCCCAATGTCCTTCAGACTCCAAACCCACAACCTCATTCCTCCTACATCTTACTACCTCTATTCTAACTCCCAACTACTTCTCCTTCGAATGGAGGGTATACAAACTCATGGCATAGTCATCAGCACCAGCACAGCACCCTACTGTACCAACCTGTTTATGGGCCATCTAGAGGAGACCTTCCTAGCCTTCCAAAACGTCAAACCCCTAGTCTGGTTCAGGTACATTGTGATATCTTCATGATCTGGATTCATGACCAAGACACACTATCTTCATTCCTTCACTACCTCAACACCTTTTCTCCCATCCTCTTAATCTGGTCCTCCTCAACCCAACATACCACATTCCTAGAAATTGACCACATATCTGATGGCTCCATCTGCAGCTCTGTCAACATTAAACACACCAATCATCAACAGCACTTGCATTTTGACAGCTACCATCTCTTTCACACCAAAAAGTCCCTTTCATAGTTTCGCCATCTGCGGACAGCTACCCGCAATAACAAGAACTCCCTTGCCCAGTATATTGAGGGCATCACCAAGGTCTTCATAGACAGGCATTATCCCCCATACATAATCCCAAACAGATCTCCCATGCCATTTCCCCTCACATCCCACCACCCCCAAGAACAAGCCACAAAGGAGGGCCCCCTTCATCACCCAATAACATCCTGGACTGGAACAACTGAACCACATCACCAGGGCTTTGATTAAGAATCATTGTGCACTGAAATGAAGGACATCCTACCTGAGATCCTTTCTACCCCTGCCTAAAGTGGTGTATCATTGCCCACCTAACATCCTAGTCATTCCTATGCCACTCCTAATCCTAACCCCTTGCCACAAGGATCATATCCCTGTGACAGACCCACGAGCAAGACTTGCCCAATCCATCCACCCAGCACTTCCTATTCCAGTTCTGTTAGAGATTTATCCCATCCCATCAGTGACTGGGCCACCTGTGAAACTAGTCGTGTCATATATGAGCTCTGCTGCACTCTGTGCATTGCTTTTTATATTGGTATGACTGCCAACCAACTGTCCACCAAGATGATGGCCACCATCAAACTGACCAAGAGCAAAGTAGACCACCCTGTGACAATGTGCAGCTGAACATAATATGCTTGATTTCAATGGCTGGTTCACTACCCAAGCCATCTGTGGCCTCCCTTCCACCATGAGCTTTTCTGAACTGCGCAGATGGAATTCATCCTTACAACACATTCTCCTCTCGTGTAATTATCCTGGCCTCAACCTACAGTAACATACTGTCTCCATACAATCCACCCATCAATTTCCACCCCCTCTTTCCTATCACCCCCTCCCCATTCTTGTGTTCCACCCTCTGTTTGCTGCAGTCTGCTAACACATCCCTGCTCCGTTTTCCCCACCTCCTGATGCTGTACGTGTTGGCAGTCTAGTCCCTGCACACTCCGTCAAACAGTGCTCCTCTCTCCCCCCATCTCTACACTGCTATGGTGGGGAGTCAGTGAAGGAAGTGGTTGGTATCTTTGACATGGGAGGCTAGATTACAGTCAATTGGTTGGAGGTTTTGGTCAATGAGGGCCAAAATTCCATTAGTAGTGGCACAATAACCAGCTACAATGGGGCAACTTGCTTCCATTCCCAGTGATAATTGCATTCTGCTCTCAGCTGCTGGACTTGACGCTCATTTGTTTGTGAGGTGTGCTTGCTTGTGTGAATTAATGGTTTGTGTTTTTCTCTTTTCCTACATTGTTGCAGGTTAGGTACTCTATGATGTTAAGTGTGTACTATAAATCATTAAGTACAGAAGTACTTTAATGCATCAAGGATATACATACATTTCACAGTGAAGCTAAATAATCATTGATGATGCGATCTTACATTTATGTTAGCAATGTACATAAATGGTGGGGGGGGAGTAAAGGAAGGTAAGTAGGTAATGCTCTTACCTGTTGGGGATTGTGATGTGCTAACATTATATTAAAGAGCTATTAAGTAAAGAATTCATATATTGTAATTATAAGAATTACAAAACAGAGATTAAGAGCGAATGTAGAAGTATTCTCAGCAGAAAGTGAAATGCTACCTTATTTTAATATGTTTATCAATGGTAGGCATTGAAAACTTTGTAACTCATTATACTAAATTTTACAGGAGAAGCAAAAATGGTTTTTAAAAAAATACATAAAGTGATGCAGACACCTGTGTAACCGTACAGCAGAAGCCTAATTATTAACATATTAGAGAAATTCATGCACTTTAAAATCTCTCTTTGATAAGGGAATGACTGGTTACTGGAATTAAGGGTTTTCACAGACAGGCAGAGAAGTGAAGAAGAGAGTACATTCCAAGGCTTAAGGCCTCTCTTTCTTGTAGCTATTATTTGTCCACCATCAGGGCCTAATGTGACTGCTTCGATGAGCCAAACATATGAATGTAATAATCAAACTACAATAAATAAACCAGGGGTGATAACCCTTAGACAAGGTGTGTAACAACATTATGAAAAAGTCAGGAAACATCTGGATGAAATAGCAAGGTAAAGTCATTTGACAGGTAAAGTCATTTGACAGTTGTAAAAGTAAGGGTCATAAGCTGTGCATACAATTCCAAATTTTTAAGGTGGTGTGGACTCAATTCTATGTACGTCTGAGAAAGAAAAAGGATAGGAAACCCGTGAAGGCATGGTCTACTCATGGTGAGGTGAATCCCTGGAAGGAATGACCTGTACTGTTTCTTTTATGTAGAGGGGTAAGGAGAGGCACTCTCATCACAAAGATCATGTGTGAACACAGTACAAGCAATGGCATTGCACAGCATCAAGAAAACGCAAGATGGTAACCATAAATTTTAAATAAGGTATAAGTACTCATAAACATCAGGGTGAAAGGTCATTAGAGAAGTTGTTGGTTCAGTTAGAAACCCATAACCAGAGCCTTAAAATGCTTCACAGCTTAGTCCAGTCGCATTATAGTGAAGTTGCATTCCACAAGTGGCTGCCTCCTCTGTTAGTGCACCCCTGACCTATCAAGGGAAATCCTACAATTCTCCATCTCATAATGCAGGCCGAGAAGCTGATGGTACTTATGTGAGATGCTCCACTCAACACAAAACTTATGGGCCCTGCGAGCGAGGCCAGCAGTCTTCAATTACGGCAGCTGTCCATATGAACTGAAGATGGCTGAGAACCAAAGCGACAGGTGTCATTTGTGCCGATACAAGCCACAACTTGAAGAGGACTGTACCTTACACCCTTGACAGCTGCAGACAAGGCCGTCTCTACATCTCAGATGAGACCCCCCCCAGCATACATACTGAGCACACACTAGGCTTCTTTCCTACCCTGGATGCTTTTTCCATAAGGGACTCCATACCCTTCTAACATTGGAGCTCCAATAACTAGCAACCTCCTCTCCCTTTGTGCATGCTGCTGAAGGAGTAATCATTTGTCAAGCGAATGGGTGAAGCCGGGTGGCCAGTCCCCACATTCACCCTCCACCTTGAGCTATGGGAGTGTGCTACCACCTGCCATTCACCCCGAGGTGAGGACAGTTCCCACATTAGGTACACTGGGAGATGCCTTGGCAACAGTACAAATGAACAAAAGAAGCAACATCTACATCGTCCTGTGTGATGCGCCAATTTTATATCCCAAGGCAGCAGCCTGTAGATGGCGGACAGGGTCTTCAGCTGTTAGCGAACTGTGGCCAGCTACTCCTTTGTCCACACACATCCTACTAGTAAAATTAACAGAAACTCGATGAGAAAAACCAAATGATCTGTACAAATACACACAACTGCTCCCACAGGCATTGCTCTCTCCTTGCATGTTTCTTCATTTCCACAGAACTTACACTAATGTTCCTTGAGGTCATCTTCCACCAATCTGAATTTTTTACACCTGTCAGCACCTGCCTTCTTTAGATTTGGAATAGTTACATTATTTTTTGAGTCTGTTGGTATTTTCCCTGTCTCATATAGCCTACGTAGCAAATAAGTCAGTTTTTTGTCATTGGTTATCTTGAGACTGATGCCCCCACCCCCCTCCTCCCAGCACTCTCTCTCTCTCTCTCTCTCTCTCTCTCTCTCTCACACACACACACACACACACACACACACACACACCTCCCCCTCCCTTCCTTGTCCATTTACAGAATGTTTTCTTCAGATTTCTTTCTTTTGTACAGCTTTTCCATATATTCCTTCTACATTTGAGCTTTCCTTTCTTTGTTGCCATTTGAACTCTTGATCTTCATGCGGCTGCTTTCCTTTTCTTCAAAGATGTCTTTAATACTCCTATATGCGGCATCTGCCATTCCCATAGTCTACAGCTTCGCATTTCTCATCTAACCATTCCTGCTTTGCTATTTTACACTTCCTTTCATCAATTAAATTAAATACCTCGTAAATGGATAGATAAAAAATCTGCACACCAAGCAGTGGCAGGGGAACACACACACACACACACACACACACACACACACACACACACACACACAAGGATTTCATTTTTACAAGCTTTCGGAGCTAGTGTCTCCTCCTCCTGGCAGAAGAGTCGAAGAGGAAGGAAGAGGGGTGAAGGAGAAGGACGAGAGGTTTGGGGAAAGGGGTACAGTTCAGAAAAGTCACCCAGAACCCCAGGTCCGGGGAGACTTACCAGATGGGGTGAGAAGAAAAAACTGATTGTTGGGGACTGCACCAGACTGGATCTATATGTATATGATGTTAATTGATAAAGGTTTTAAGATTTTTTACTTCTTTGCTTGAATGCTGTATGCACAAACACGTTGCAGCCACTTCCTACCACCTAGTAAAGTTTTCTATATCAACATATGATTTGCCTGCTAATTTTTTTCATCTCTTATTTCTCTAACATATCAAATTCATTTCATTGCTCTCAATCATTGGGTGTTCTGTTTTTAATATCAAAATTTTTCCTGCTTGACTCCTATGTTCATAATATCTACCTTTGTTAAAGTGTAGCCATGTTATATCTCCACTGCTCAAAAGTATGCCTGGAACAGCAGTAATGACATCTTTATTTTATAGAGGGACCCAGAGTCAGCTCTATATTCAAGTACTGCTCAGCACAATTAACACCCAGGCTGATCTCTACACAATAAATATTTGTGTATCTGGTAACTGTTCCTATTTCATCCTGGTCAATCTGAAGTGTTACATATTTTCAGCCTTGGCACTTCTACCTTCCTGAACTATGAAAACCTAATATTGTATGTTAAAATTCTTATGTAGTTGTCCTATATTCTCTCTTATTTGTCAAATCTAGCAATCAGTTATACAAATTTGCTACACGATACATAAAACTAATTTCTAGAGTTACTGACCTGAATTTCTCTCATGACTGTTATCCAGTAGTAGAACTCCTATTTTTCTATTGGCTCCCAATGTCACTTTAGTATCCCCGTTATCACTTTGCTGTGCCCTAAAGTCCCTTACATATATGTGTAGCTCTTCTCTTCTACTTTTGGTAACATTTCATCTTCTGAAAATTTACCATTGCATTGTGATGGTAAATAGTCTCATTTTCCTTATTTATTTTCTGGTTATTTCAACTGATATATTTGAATTCTTTATTTTCTAATTCTGCCTTTGTGATAAAGAGACTGAAGGAATAGGTGTTCTGAAAAAAATCTCTAACTCCACATAAGAAAATCCTAAAATCTTTTAATACATAAATAAATTATGCTTCAATAAAAATATGAAGAATGTAATGTAAAGCGCATGACAGGTCTTTATCTCAATCCAAACAGTGCCATCATTTAATATTGAGAACACAGGTGAAAGCACACATTCCTTAATATTTAGATCATCATCATTTAACAGGAGCATTCTTCAAGGTTTTCGATTTGACTTTTCCATTTTTTGTGCAAAGGGCATTTCCTTGCCACTCTGCCTCACATTCCACATTAGTCTTCAAGTCAACCTGTAAAATAAGAGCAAGAAAAGAACATTTGCTATTACAAATTCACATAAGAATGCAAACCTAAAATTTATTCACACTTTTGATGCTACCTAAATGGATTAATCTGTTTTGTTATACCACTTGCATGTTTTTATTTCATAGTGTGAAATGTGTAGCTGAAGCAAACAATTCATGTGCATGAGAAAACTATGATTTTATTTTTAACAGCAACATATAGATTGAAATTTTAGTTTCACAGTTTTCAGTAGCCTGATAAAATAGAAGTGTGTGCAGCACACATCGGTCTACTAAATTTCAAGCTTTTAGTAACTACATCTACTGTGACAGCAATACTCCAGCAATTTATCCCATTTTAAAAAGGTGCAGTGTTTTCAGATATTCTTAGTACTCTTGCATACAAAACAGTGAACTGACAAATCTAATTGTAAATAAAGCCACAAAGAAGTAGATGCTAAACAACATTTTTATTATTAATAAGGGAAAGAAAATGTTACAAATAAAAATGTACAAGGATTTCTCGTGAAGATAAAACATGAAAGAGGATAACTTGGAGGAAAATATATCAGCACATTTTGGACAAGCAGATGGCCCCAAAAACATTTTCAGCAACTTCTTCTATCAGATATGTAGTGTGGTGAAATGTTACGTTAATGCATATATTGTGGCATTTTATGATGATGGCAACAATGAGTAGTCTAAATCAGCTTTTACATTGAATCTGTTGCTGAGGAGTTTTTAAGGATATACACTATGTGATCAAAAGTATCCGGTCACCTGGCAGGAAATGACTTACAAGTTCATGGTGCCCTCCATCAGTAATGCCTGGAATTCAATATGGTGTTGGCCCACCCTTAGCCTTAATGACAGCTTCCACTCTCACAGGCATATGTTCAGTCATATGCTGGAAGGTTTCCTGGGGAATGGCAACCCATTCTTCACAGAGTGCTGCAGTGAGGAATGGTATCTATGTCAGTTGGTGAGGCCAGGCATGAAGTCAGCGTTCCAAACATCCTAAAGGTGTTCTATAGGATTCAGGTAAAGACTCTGTGCAGGCCAGTCCATTACAGGGATGCTATTGTTGTGTAACCACTCGCCACAGGCCATGCATTATGAACAGGTGCTCGGTTGTGTTGAGCCATCCTGGAATTGCTTTTCAACAGTGGGAAGCGAGAAGGTGCTTAAAACACCAATGTAGACCAGTGCTGTGATAGTGCCACACAAAACAAGGGGTGCAAGCCCCCTTCATAAACAACATGACCACACCATAACACCACTGCCTCTGAATTTTACTGTTGGCACTACACTCACTGACAGATGACGTTCACCGAGCATTCATCATACCCACACCCTGCCATTGGATCGCCACATTGTGTACCGTGATTCGTCTCCACACCCAACGTTCCACTGTTCAATTGTCCAATGTTTACGCTCCTTACACCAAGGCGTCGTTTGGCATTTACCAGCGTGATGTGTGTCTTATGAGCAGCCGCTAGACCATAAAATATAAGTTTTCTAGACCATGAAATCCAATTTTTCTCACCTCCTGCCTAACTGTCGTAGTACTTGCAGTGGATCCTGATCCAGTTTGGAATTCTGGTGTGATGGTATGGATAGATGTCTGCCTGTTACACATTACGACCCTCTTCAACTGTATGTGGTCTCTGTCAGTCAACACACAAGGTCGGCCTGTATGCTTTTGTGCTGCATGTGTCCCTTCACATTTCCACTTCACTATCACATTGGAAACAGTGGACCTAGGAATGTTTAGGAATGTGGAAATCTCACGTTCAGACGTATGACACAAGTAACACGCAATCACCTGACCACGTTCGAAGTCCGTGAGTTCTGCAGAGTGCCCCATTATGCTCTCTCATTATGTCTGATGACTACTGAGTTTGCTGATATGAAGTACCTGGCAGCAAATTGCACCTAATATGAAAATTGGGGTGTCTGGATACTTTTGATCACATAGTGTAATATTTTGCATGCTGTCTATTTATCAAAGAAGAAGAGGGTGAAGAACAGCTCAAGCAGAAAATGGCTTCACAGGAAAGAACATTAACCTCAAGAGGTTACATTGTACAAACAAGGAAAAGGTGTCTGAAAGTATATATGTCAGGAGTGTCGCACTGTATGGCTGTGAGATCTGGACAGGGATTGATGAAAGGAAAAAGAATTTTTTTCAGATGTGGTGTTGCAGGTGCAACCTTAAAATCAAATGTACTGATAAGACTGAATAATAAAATTTTGATGCTAAAAGGTTTATGGCAAAATACTGTAAGGAACTCAAAAGCAATACAGTGAAACCTCTATATAACATTTTTCAAGGGACCACAAGTTCTGAACACTGTATAGAGGAAAACACTATAAAGAGGAAGGCTTCCAAATAATAATTATAGGGCATTACTGAAGATCAGGATACCACTAATCAGCTTTGACAAATGGTGCCATAGATGACACTTTAAATTTTCACAACACTATAATGTGATATTCATTGCAAATGATCAATGTATCAAATGATTAGTGTTTTGTAATTAAAACATAGGGCCCGGTAGGTGAATGGATGAAAGTAAATGGATCAGTTCATACTGTAAAAAGTTATAACAGGTTCTTAAGATATGACATCATTGTCCAAAGCTGACAAGTGGTATCCCATTCTTCAGCTGACCCAATTACAGAATATGAGCCAAATTTTGTTTATAATATACTGATCATATTACATAAAAACACAGTAAATTGTACAGATTAAAAAATAATTAGTTACAAAAAAATTACTTTAATAATTAAATTCTGAAACAGAACTTAAATTTGCACAAAACTCTATGAACCTGTGTTATCTGAAAATCATATACCTATGATTTATTTAAATATTCAAGCAAGCATGTTTGTTTTCTATTTCTCCTAGACTCTAAGGCAATCATTTATTGCTCCAAATGAGCAAGTTGAACTACTGTTCTGTCCTCAAGTCTATGGGCCATCATATATCTCCTGAATGTTTCAAAGGCTTCAGCTGCCTTAGTATATGAGGGCACAGGGTCATCTACCTTCTCACTGTCACTTTCACTACCACTATTATTCTCCAACCTTCTTTCAGCAGTCAGCTCCTCAATGCTTTGCACTCCTGTGGTTGCCACGTTGTCATCCACAGACACAAAGTCCTCAAAAATGACAGAATCACTGCCTATTAATTCCTGAAACTCTTGCAAATCACTTGCAACATTTTCCACAGGAGCTGCCATCTCATTCTCACAGAATCCCGCTTTTGTGAAACAGTTTTTAATAGTTTCAGCACTGACTTCCCTCCATGAGTACGTAATTAAATTCATTGCCTGTAAAATATTCAGCTTCAGTTGTGAGCTCTGCTGGCTTCCTGGTTTTCTTTGGTCCATCAAATTCAAGGCCTTTTTTACAAGGGCTGCCCTCTATTTAACCTTAAAGGCATGTATTACTCCCAAGTCCAAAGGTTGCAGATGGCTGGTGCATTTGGATGGCAGGAAAATTACTTTCACATTTCTCAGATAGGATGCATCTGGTGGATGTGCCGCACATCTATCCACAAACAGCAGCACTTTTCTTGCAGCACTCCCCATTTTGGCATCAAATTCTCTGAGACGTGCTTGCTGAAACCAAGTTAATAAAACTTCCTCCATTTCATCATTAGTAAATGGTTTCAAATGCATATGTTTCGAATTTCCACAATTCTCAAACCCTTCTATTATCGATGATCTGTTTTTCATAATAGTGTTGAGGGGGCCAGTTCAAATTGCTTCGCTAGCTCCACACGATTCACACCAGGAGATGCCTCTACTTTTTTAATAACAGAAACCTTCTCTTCCAGAGAAATGTTCTTCCGCTTTTCACTCATGTCCACTGATGAAAGCTTTTTTTTTTATAAAAAAAAAAGCTTTCATTATATTGAAGACACACACTCACTAGACACACAAACTGTTTGCTGCTCAGCTCACACAACATGCTACAAATACAAAGCATCGACTGAAATAGTGCCAAAAAGATCGCAACTAGAATGTGTGTCACATGTCACGTGACCCGGTTCTGCCGCTGACATATGAAACACGCTGAGTGCGGGCTTTCCGAGCCGATGCAAACTGTGAATCCACAGAATGGAAAACAATGCGTCTACATCCAGTCACTTAAACGTTATAAAGAGGTAAATAATTGAACAGGGTTCCAAGAATATGAGAGTTACATGGAGGAAATTGTAATATAGAGGAAATGCAGTAAAGAGGAAAATTTAACATTGTTTATTTGGGCTTTTAGTCGGGACCGAAAAAAGCGGATGTAACATAGAAAAAACATTATATGGAGGAACGTTATAAAGAGGTTTCACTGTAATACAGAATATTTCAATGGAAAAATTACTAGAGGAAGACACGACTGAAATGCATACATCAAAATGTAAAAGATATTGACTGTTAACTCCTACACAGAAATGAAGAAGACAGCAGAAAGATGAAGATTGGAATCTGGTACCAACCAGTCTCTTTCCAATAAATTTTCAGGCTGAGCACTAAAGAAACAAGGCTGAATGTTTTCTAAGGATACAACTACAACTACAACAACAATAATAATAATAAAACTTTGGAATATATGTCTGTCAAAAAGCTTTGCTTTTAAAATTGGCAGAACTTTTACTGACATATATCAAATTATGCAGAGTACAAGTGTTAGTGAGCTTATCTGTCAAGGCAGTTTTTGTGGTTCAAGAACATTTTGGGATGGTACATAGGATGTTACGATTATGAAAGCATGGGTATATAAACACTACAAAACTGATTTAACCAGCAAATGTACCCACAATGCACTGAAAGGCAACTGTTGATAATTTTAGATTGGTCACAAAGTAATTAAAACTGACAATGAAATATCATTTTAGAGACTCGAGGGAAATAGACAAGGGGGAACAAACCATAGTGCTTCATCTGCAATTTGTACAGGAGAAACGAGAGTACATACTACGTTGATCCAAATTCTAGCTCAAGAGACCTGCAATGAATTAGGTACTGAAGCACATAATGTACTTGTATTTGTGCAAGACACACAAACAACATAAACTTACTCACGAGTGTTTTGATGTCAGATTACATTTCTGTAGTTATGAGCATTAAAAATCTCATTGCAAACTTCCATATATTAAGCGTAAGTAAAAAATAGGAAGCCAATATGAATGTGAAATATGGAAATAACTTAACATGTCAGATAACACGAAACAGTACTGATTTGGGGGGGGGGGGGGGGGCATCAAATTTCATAAGTTGTTTCTTAAAATTTAATTTAACTGAAATATACACAGAAAGGAGGACTGCACTATATGATATTTTTCAAAGAGATTTAATTACAGTCGGTTCATTTTAACACTATGTAATGTACCAGAGTTTCTGTTTCCTTCAACTCATTCATTTTTGTACAAAAACAAATCTCCTGTGCCTTATCTTTCCAGTCTCCCACCACCTCCCAAAGTCCCACAGTCCGGCCACAGAGGAGCATTCCCCTCGTGACTCAGTACCATCCAGGACTGGAGCAACTGAATTACATTCTCCACCAGGGTTTTGATTACCTCTCATCGTGCTCTGAAATGAGAAATGTCCTGCCCACTATCCTTCCCACCCCTCCTACTGTGGTATTCCGCTGTCCACCAAACCTACACAACATACTCGTCCATCCTTACACAACCCCTGCTCCCAATCCCTTACTTCATGGCTCATACCCCTGTAATAGACCTAGATGCAAGACCTGTCCCATACATCCTCTTACCACAATATACTCCAGTCCGGTCACTAACATCACCTATCTCATCAAAGGCAGGGCTACCTCTGAAACCAGTTATGTGATTTACAAGCTATGGTGCAACCTCTGTGCTGCATTCTATGTAGGCATGACAACCAACAAGCTGTCTGTCCGCATGAACAGCCACCGACAAACTGTGGCCAAAAAAACAAGTGGATCACCCTGTTGTTGAACACGCTGCCAAACGTCATATCCCTCATCTCAATTACTGCTTCACAGCCTGTGCCATATGGATCCTTCCCACCAACACCAGCTTTTCTGAATTGGGCAAGTGGGAACTTTTGCTGCAGTACATCCTATGTTCCTGTAACCCTCCTGGCCTCAACCTTCATTAGTCGCTGTCCTCACCCATCCAGTACTACACAGCTGTCATTCCACCGTCACATCCAGTCTTTTAATTTCTTTTTATTTCTCTCCTTTCCACTACTTATCCCCTCCCCCCTCCGCACCTTCTCTCCTGCCCTCTGTCTAAACTGCAACAGTTCACTGCCCGCCACTCCCACCTCCCCCTCCCCCTCCCCGCCCCAGCCTCCTCCTTACCCCCCCCCCCCCCCCAGTCGCCACTCCCATCATGCACTGGTGCTGCTGTTCGCAGTGTGGTTTCAGCTCTCTGAGACTGCAAATGAGTGTGCAAGTTGCGTTTACGTGTGTGTGTGTGTGTGTGTGTGTGTGTGTGTGTGTGTGTGTGTCTACAGCTACATCTATATGGATACTCTGCAAATCACATTTAAGTGCCTGGCAGAGGGTTAATCAAACCACCTTCATAATTCTCTATTATTCCAATCTCGTATAGTGCGCAGAAAGAATGAACACCTATATCTTTCCGTACGAGCTCTGATTTCCCTTATTTTATCGTGGTGATCGTTCCTCCCTGTCGGTGTCAACAAAATATTTTCACATTCGGAGGAGAAAGTTGGTGATTGGAATATTTGTGAGAAAATTCCGTCACAACGAAAAACGCCTTTCTTTTAATGATTTCCAGCCCAAATCCTGTATCATTTCTGTGACACTCTCTCCCATATTTCTTGATAATACAAAACATGCCGCCTTTCTTTGAACTTTTTCGATGTACTCTGTCAGTCCTCTCTTTTTTAAGGATCCCACACCACCAGCAGTATTCTAAAAGAGGACAGACAAGCATAGTGTAGGCAGCCTCCTTAGTAGGTCTGTTACATTTTCTAAGTGTCCTGCCAATAAAACGCAGCCTTTGGTTAGCCTTCCCCACAACATTTTCTGTGTTCTTTCCAACTTTAGTTGTTTGTAATTATAATACCTAGGTATTTAGCTGAATTTACGGCTTTTAGATTAGACTGATTTATCGTGTAACCGAAGTTTAACGAGTTCCTTTTAGCACTCATGTCGATGACCTCACACTTTTCGTTATTTAGGGTCAACTGCCACTTTTCGCCCCATTTAGACATTTTATCTAAATAGTTTTGCAGTTTGTTTTGATCTTCTGATGACTTTATTAGTCAATAAATGACAGCGTCATCTGCAAACAACCAAAGACGGATGCTCAGATTGTCTCCCAAATCATTTATATAGATAAGGAACAGCAAAGGGCCTATAACACTACCTTGGGGAACACCTGATATCACTTCTGTTTTACTCGATGACTTTCCATCAATTACTACGAACTGTGACCTCTCTGACAGGAAATCGCAAATCCAGTCACGTAACTGAGACGATATTCCATAAGCACGCAATTTCACTATGAGTCACTTGTGGGTACAGTGTCAAAAGCCTTCCAGAAATCCAGGAATATGGAATAGATCTGAAATCCCTTGTCAATAGCACTCAGCACTTCATGTGAATAAAGAGCTAGTTGTGTTTCACAAGAAGGATGTTTCTAAACCCATGTTGACTGTGTGTCAATAGACCGTTTCCTTCGAGGTAATTCATAATGTTCGAACACAAAACATGTTCTAAAATCCTGCTGCATATCAATGTCAACGATATGGGCCTGTAATTTAGTGGATTGCTGCTACTACCTTTCTTGAATATTAGTGTGACCTGTGCAACTTTCCAGTCTTTGGGTACGGATCTTTCGTCGAGCAAATAGTTGTATATGATTAAGTATGGAGCTAATGCATCAGCATACTCAGAAAGGAACCTAATTGGTATACAGTCTGGACCAGAAGACTTGCTTTTATTAAGTGATTTGAGTTGCTTCACTACTCTGAGGATATTCACTTCTACGTTACTCATGTTGGCAGCTGTTCTTGATTCAAATTTTGGAATATTTACTTCGTCTTCTTTTGTGAAGGCATTTCGGAAGGCTGTGTTTAGTAATTCTGCTTTGGCAGCACTGTCTTCGATAGTATCTCCATTGTTATTACGCAGAGAAGGCATTGATTGTTTCTTGCCGCTAACATACTTCACATACGACCAGAATCTCTCTGGATTTTCTGCCAGGTCTACTGCTGACAAAGGCCTTAATGGCCAAAAGCTTTAATTGTGTGAATCTTTTTGGTGTGCCTATCGCAACTCAGCATCTCTGCTATATGGTGAGTAGCAACTTTCCTTCTATGGTATTGTTACATTCCATCCTGTATTTTCCAGAGTAAGATGTTAGTGGTATCAACATGTAATATTAGCAACATTGCATCTCTTCCAGCTTTTCAGTGATCTGACAAGTACCTCAATTTTATCAGAGGCACGAGAGTAGGCAAGTGTGCTGCAACTCTCCAGAAATACATAATGTTAATTTCATTTCTATGCACCATTTATTTACACCTGCACTTTTGTATCTATGCACGTGTAGTCTGTGCTTTTATTTTTGATAGGGAGTAGCAATAAAGCTTATCTTTCATATACAATAAGCGCCCTAAGATAATTTAAAAAATAACTGGCCATGAATGATTAAAAACACCTGCATAACGTTAGAATTATTTGGTATTTCATTTCAAAATAACTGGCCACTACCAAGAATTATTCTTAGTCCAAAGCAGCTCTCTCTAAAATGTTTACAAGACATAATTTGTGAATAACCTGTGTAATTTTTGTAGCTTTCACAATTTTAGTTGACTGCGTTCTACCATTACTCAGACCACAGCTTCGTAATTTAAAAACATATCTGTTTGTCAAACATTGTAGACTGCTATCAATTCAAAGTTCTATTTGTAACATTCGCTGTCTTCAGTAATTTTCCTTGGGTAATTTTTTAAATTACTTGTATTATTTTAATTTATTATCTGGTAATGTGCAAATCTGGATGTTTTATTACCATTATCATTGCATAAATCACTCTTAGTTATTTAGTTTTGATTATTTGTCACATAACAAATATTTACCTTTATATGTAATGGTGGTGAGAGTAGATATTGTTTGACAAACCTACTGTGAGTGTGTGTAGGATGTGGACTATGGACATTTTACTGAGGATTTGTAGTGTACATTATATTCATATCAATATAATAAATGGAAAAATGTATTTAAGTTTGACTACTCTTAGGTTTACAAATTTAGAATCATGGCAACATTTCTTGTTCCTAGTTTTTCATCAATCTGCTCCATTATGTGATTTTTTCTTTCCACAGAAACATTGCCACTAGAACTTGCATACCTGTAACTTTTCCCACACTTTCTTCTTAGGATTCAGAACGTCATCAGGTGTTCCAGATTCATATCCTTCAATGAAAATTCTTTCTCCTGGAACTGATCCATTTGGTGGTATAAGTGGTTCTACACATTTTGGATCCTCACTGAAAGAAAAATGTTATATGTTCAATATTAGTGGTCCACAAAAGAGTACCTTAAAACTAAAATTCACGTAAATACAGAAATACGTATGAAGAACTGCATTGCTGGGAGCACACAGCAGATAGTCTGCAGAAGTCATTTACTACTAATCCTTCCATTTATCCACATGTACCTGTTACAGTGCTTCCACCACTCTCTTATTACATTGTACTAACAAGTTGAAAACTGACATGAAAATAATACTTTTCAACAATATGCAGAGCCATACAAGCAGACTTAGTTATGCATTCCATCTATGTAATCTTGATAACATTTATATTACTTTGAAAACAAGTGTTGCCAAGTACCGTGTATGTAACTTACAAAATGTACATCATCAGAATGATTTACCACATATACCACAAGGAAGTGCAATCACCATGGCCACAGTGTCTACCTGCACATGTTCCAAATAATGGGGTCAGGGACAAATTAACCATGACTTTCTTCAAAGCAATTGTCTCAGTACATGCAAAACAGCAATTTTTAGAAAAGCAATGTTACAACTGCAGATTGACTAGCCACAAACTTTTTCTATTGTATCACTTCACTCGGTTACCTTCTTTTTCCCAACTACATGACAGCCATGTTATTATAGTCCTTTGATAACCTAATTTCTGAGATACACTCTTAAGCATGAGAAGAAATGAATCTGTGAATAGCAAATCAGCTGTGCAGGCAATACTTCAAATTATTATTATTTCTAAAAAGTCAGAGTTCTTATACAATCAGTGCGAGCAGAATTTCAGAAAGTTTCTTTTTCATTTTTCAGTAGTTCTTTAACAAAATCTGTTAAACAAGAACTACAAGGCAGTATTCTTTCATTAATTGAAGCATAGGAAATCATTTTATCACTTGACAAAGAATATTGGACTGACCCTCACCCCCCTCCCCCCCCCCCCCTCCTAACACACACTGTGTACATGCAATTGTCCCCCATACCCCTGATCAGGATCAGTATGAAGCAACTGCTCCATTATTTTCAACCCAGCCTCTATAATATTTAATATCACATGACAAGTGTAGTGCCCAACACCATGACTGTATTTCATAATATGAAAATTAACACTGTATGTTTGTAACATGTTTTATGTGATCTGTGCAACAGAGAACACTCAACAGTGTAAATGTTCTGCACTCATTACCTCACACATCTGGAGTGCAAAGTAAGTACTGTTAATGACGACCACTTTGCAAGTTTTGAAAAAGGAATGGACATTCCTGCTTTTCAGGAAACTTAACTTTTTTTACTGAAGTATTGTACTATCAAGTTTATCTAAAAATAAAGATGCTGTTACTTACCAAACGAAAGCGTTGGTATGTTGATAGGAGACAATAAAAAAACACACAAACACACACAGAAATTTCAAGCTTTCGCAACCAACGGTTGCTTCATCAGGAAAGAGGGAAGGAGAGGGAAAGACGAAAGGATGTGGGTTTAGTTTTATGGACTTGACCATCCTTTCAAACCACATAGGCTACACAGTATGTCCACATGGCAATGTTGTTAGTAATGCACTCTTAGCTGCTTTTGGCAATGAGAAATGATGTCATGGTACATTTCTTTTGCTTGTATCAGTATGTTTACTACCTTCAGGACTTTATAATTCACCTTCATTTCACTGCACATTATTTTGGCGACACTTTGTACTCTCTTCAGTTCTGTGGACAAGTGCCCTCAGGGAAAATGCAAGAAGCAAAACTGCTGCTTTGTATCTAGATGAAATTTGAATACCCTTGTTTCTTTGCCATTTTATCTGGCCAGAATTCTGTTTTTAATATAGCTTCTTGAATTTGCAAACTTATTCCTTTTTCCTACATATCATTAGCAGCTCTAATAGCATCACTTCAAGAAATATTTACTCTCTTATAAAATCTGGGCACAGTTTGTTGTAGTGTACTATTTCATATTGCTAATGTTACAAAATTTATATATACCAGTAATTTGTGTGAGACATTTTTCATAGGTCAGAGATGTTCACAGATCAATCAGTCACTACATATTGTAGTTTAATGTGGTTGGACAAGCTCATGAATAAAAAACAGTAGGAATGTTTTACAGGTGAATGTTGCTGAAAGTCGATCACACTGAAAACTTCAAGAAGTAGTGTGTGTGTGTGTGTGTGTGTGTGTGTGTAAAGTCATGGTAAGATTGCTGATTCTTATAGTTTCCAAACAAAACACAATACAGTTATCATACTTTGCTACAAAAAAGAGCACCTCTAACAGTTTTCGAAATATGAGAAGCTTCATAGTGTGCATGTTCTTATTTATTTCAGGATAGTGTTACTTTAATGACTGCTCCATTCTTCACTATCATGGTGTTCCATTTTTCACTGTGATGGTGTGCAGTGCAGGCTGCAGAGGAACGTTCTTTATGTTCCTGGGCTTGCAAAGTTCAAATTTATGAGACACATATGTTGTTCATATTGTTACACACACCATGAAGACTCTGGACATGCAAATGCAATATTTGCCCTTGGTGTTCTTGATTGCAATGTATTCGACTCTAAATGTTGAGGTTGCCACTGAATTGGTTGTAACCATGGAGCGCCCCCCCCCCCCCCCAAAAAAAAAAAAAAAATCCCACACACAAATCTGTGGCACAGACAGACAGAGACAGGGAGGGAGGGGGAGGGAGAGACGGGGGAGGGGGGGGAGAGAGAGAGAGAGAGAGAGAGAGAGAGAGAGAGAGTGTGTGTGTGTGTGTGTGTGTGTGTGTGTGTAGCCCATTAAAGGATCTGTCTGAGAGCTCACAAAGTTCTTTTTTGTGCACCTGATGGTGATTCAAAGTTTATAATTTTTGGTGAGTAATCTCCTTTACTCTCGAATTATTTATAATTGTTAGTAATGATTGTTTATACTGATGAGTCTACTTTCCATGTGTATGGTGATGTTCACTGGCACAATTTTAG
The DNA here is from genome assembly GCF_023898315.1 of Schistocerca nitens. NCBI lineage: Eukaryota > Metazoa > Arthropoda > Insecta > Orthoptera > Acrididae > Schistocerca > Schistocerca nitens. The sequence continues at coordinate 133,958,025 of NC_064622.1, read as the reverse complement.
GACAAGAGCTCATTACATTCCATATGAAACCACTAACGGAAAAGGGAATATTTAGAGCACAATAATACTCGAAAAAATTGTCGACCATCTTGGATTTCTTGTTTTTAGGGAGCAAGAAATTATTATATAATGAAATATTTATAGTAAAGTAATGACATTTTACATAATTTATATTTTCAGGTGCCACCTAAAATATTATATATGTTGGTTGTTCATTTTAACTTGAGACAAATAAATATCTTGAAGACAACACATCGCATGAAAAAAATGTTTTAGATGAAAAGTGAATATTAGTAAAAGGGACATCTGTCTGTGCTACAACTAGCTACCTCCTAACCACCCCTCCTGTGTGGGGTCAACTTTGTATTTTCAAATGCGAACACCTCCCATCTTTATTGCATATTCAGATCATATGCTAAAAAATACATATGGTTTACTCAAACCATTGTTTTTTCTATTTGTGGTAGATGGAGCTGCAATTGATAAATATCACATATGAAGTGTGCCAAACTTTTGCACTTAAGAACCAACACATTTGATTGTACATTTCATTTGTGACGTAAATTTAAACCTTTCGGTTCTAGCCATTGATGTTCAAATATTACTTTAGTGTTGCAAATGTGATTGCACAGTACAAATAATATGGCTAGAAATTGATATTTCTGGCAAATAAGTTAGTTGTATGGTAATGTAGTTTCCTGTTTCCTATGGCGAGTCGCCAGACTGAGGCGAGTCCCCAGACAATCTGAAATCATGATTTTAGTGGCTGCTCTTGAACCCCTCCTTCAGAGTGACTGGTTTCAGTGTCTCTTTCCATCCAACTGCTGTAACTCAAGTGCTGGCATTGTGATAAGGTAAAACATCCATGAGGTGATAAAGAGAGAAACACCTGCGATGGATACACACAATCGTGTATATATTCACATTCTCGCCCCATCGCTCAGAACATGGCATGCCCAATTGCAGCTCCGGGGCCTTTATAAGCATAAACACTGAATGTCTCAGCGCCACTCCTCTCTAGAGGCTATTCAACACAGCTGATGTAATGTATGTTGTACCTATTGCAGAGATGATCAAAATAATTTTAATTTATGGCGAGGATGCAAGTAGCTCCCCATAGTGAGAGGCAACAGGAGTCGCTGAAATGAAGCTCCCAAATCATTAGAGGCAAGGGAATGCACTGTTATCAAGCATCTTTATAGGAACTGAAAAGTATTATGTTAATGTTACAGTTCCTGGATCACGATAAAAATTGGACCAGTGAACCGTGCTGTACTGTATCATCAACTTTGCAACGCCAAATTAAATTTTGAACATAAAAATCAATTCTCAGAAGAGAAAAGTTTACTTTTACAATGTAAATGATATGGTAAAATGAAATGTATCAGTTCTTTATTGCAAAAACAGTCACACTCGATATTTGTTGATTACAGCGGTATCCACCATGAATGGAAAACAATGGTTTGAGTAAACCATACGTATTTTTTGGCATAGAAACTGAATAAGCAATAAAAATAGGGGGGGGGGGTTCCCATTTGAAAATACAAACTTGATGCTGCCCACATGGAGGGTGAGCAGGGTGTGGTTACTGTAGTGGACTGACAAGGCAGCCAGTCCACAGAGACGGGTAGCCGAAAGGGCACATGTACACACACGCCGACTGGCGCGAAGTCTGGAACAGGATTCGTAATGAATGTGATAAAGAAAAGAACATAGCTACTAGAACACTTAACTTTTATATCGTCCTTTGGTATACAGCATTCTTGATGATACAAGTGAGACTCTATCTTGAGGTACATGCAACGTTACAAATGGTTAATGGCGCCTTGCTAGGTCGTAGCCATTAACTTAGCTGAAGGCTATTCTAACTGTCTCTCGGCAAATGAGAGAAAGGCTTCGTCAGTGTAGTCGCTAGCAACGTCGTCGTACAACTGGGGCGAGTGCTAGTACGTCTCTCGAGACCTGCCTTGTGGTGGCGCTCGGTCTGCGATCCTGACAGTGGCGACACGCGGGCCCGACATGTACTAATGGACCGCGGCTGATTTAAGCTACCACCTAGCAAGTGTGGTGTCTGGCGGTGACACCACAGTTACGACATGGCCAGTTGTAGCACAGACAAATGTCCCCTTTACTAATATTAACTATTCACCAAGAATATTTTTTTCGCATGATGCACTATTATTATTTAATTGTCTCAAGTTAAAATGAACGCCATGTGTGTATATATGGCAATTTAGCTGCCACCACTGCCAGGTTTTATGCAATCCACAATGCCTTCTAATACCATGTGCAAGATTTTCTTATTCTCTTTCCTGCTATGTGCAAGCTATTAGCCCTCCAGAAAAAATGAACAGTAGAAAATTTAATATAGCTACATTTTTCCCTGGGATACATTCTTGGTAGAGGTCATTATTTTAGAATTATTAAAGAAAAATGTACAAATTTACCTCCAAATGAGTTTTACTTGAATAACTCGAAAACTGGCCTCCAACGAAAACATATCCCAGTACAAAATTCAACTACATTAAGTTTTCTACAAAAAGGTCCTGTTCATTTTTTCTGAAGGACTAATAGTTTACGGATAGTGAGTGAGAAAATACGAAAATCTTAAGTGTGGTTTTTGGTGTTGTGGGTTGCACAAAACTGACTAGTATGGGCAGCTGAATAACCCTACACATATCTTCATTTGTATGTGTGTGTATTATTTAGTCATAATAGAGCCTTTTATTTGCATAAATTGTATTTTTCAGACAGGATGTACTTTCAATAAAATTCTTCTGAGTATGTGACTGCAAGGTCAGTGAGTAAAATTCTCCAACGTTTCAGTCACTGTTGCAAATGGCCTTCCTCAGGTTAACAAAAACACCCTGAGGAAGGCCATTTGCAACTATTATACACATGCAGGCACCCCCCTCCTCCCATACATACACCCACTTCCCCCCCCCCCCCCCCCACACACACACACAAATGCAACACATACACACATGACCACTGTCTCTGGCTTATTTCATCCTTGATTTTACAAAGTCTACATGAAATTATTTTTGTGTCTTGTGCTGTGAATCAGTGTATCACAGATTACTTGAAATAGTTGTATTATTAGCAAACAAAAAACACGAAGGAGGATATGTATGTATGTAAAAATTCTAAGATTCTTAAAATGGCTTCTGCAAAATGTACGGTTATCTACTTCACACCATATTCTCACTGTTATCTTCTTCTGTATAAACGCCTTATTTGCTTTAGGTGCAGTGCATCAGAAATTAATTCAGTCAGACAACAGGGTGTGAAGCTATGTAAACTCAGACAACACGCTTGTTTTTAGCTCAACACACTGAGATAAACTTCTAAGGGCATAACACACTGAACTGAGCTTTTTGATTAGTTTATCCGTGTGTTGATTACATTTTAATTTATGAAAGGATAGTTGCAACTCACCATTTAGAGGAGATGTTGAGTCATGACAGGCACAACCAAAGGAACTATCAGAAAGTGAGCTTTTGGCCAACAAGGCGTCTGTCAGAAATAGACAACACACACACACACACACACACACACACACACACACACGACCGCAGTCTCAGACTGCTGTTAATAAGTAACGGAAACTTGTTTTGCACCTTAATATTATAGGTTTTGTTTATATTCCTTGTTTAAAACCAGGTTTTTATAATTCGGCACTTATACATCCCCAAGCACACTAGATTATTAAGATTCCATTCTATTCTGCATATTTTTTGTTGTTTGTATGTGTCAAAGTATATCAATGTGTTGAACTATATACATAAACTGTCAAAACTTTACTGACCTGCAGAATTTGTTTTATGTAAGCAGAACACCAACTGTAGCAGGGAAAAGAAGGGAACCAACAGAAAACTCTCCTGCCTCAGAACAAAAAATGCATGCTCCACTTTAGAAGACTCTGGCAGGAAAGTGAGGAACCAGCTGCCTCAATTCTCATTCCACCTCCCTCACCAAATTTTGGTGTGCCAACATATTCACAATTTTTTGTGGTGAAAGATAGAAGCAGATAGACAGTGACTGTGGAAGAGAAAAGAAACAGTGCCACTGGGACAGAAAGAGAGAAGACTAGCGTTGGTGGGAGAGAAAAACTGGCAGTGAAGAGAAAGAGAGAGGGACGAAGACAATAGCAGTGGGAGCCAAAGAGAGAAGATACACTGATGGTTAGTGAGAGGCAGTAGCAGTAAAAAAGAGAGAGGGACAGAAATACTGTTCAGGCACATTAATGTGGCCACCTGTCAACAGCCTGAATAACCACCTTTGCAGCACAGACCACTGCAAGAAGTGCAGCAAAAGTGTCGGTGAGGTTCTGGAAGGTACCAACAGGGGTGTGGAGCCATGCTGACTAGTGCCATGACCAGCTGTGCTACATTTCTTAGTCGAGGATGTACAGCCCAACTGAGACTGAGGTGGACCACAGATTCTCGATTGCTTTTAAATTGGGGGTGTGCTGGCCAAGGGAGTATGCAAAACTCATCATAGTGCTCTTGGAACCACACATGTACACTACGAGCTGCGTGACGTGTTGCATTTTCCTGCTGGTAGAAGCCTTTGTGCTCAGGAAAAACAAACTGGACTGGTAGACATATTCCCCAAGGGTAGATGCATTCACAAGATCACCCAGGGAATGCTACAAAAACATTCCCCAGACCACAACACTCCATCCACCGGCCTGGACACTTCTGATGATTGTTATGGGGTGTTTGCTTCCAGACATTTCACACACTATGTGCCAACGTCCATCTGTACGATGGAGCATAAAACGTGATTCATCTGAATAGTCCATCTGTCACCACTCAGTGGTATTGGCACTCAAATTCCAGCCTTTGTCGGTGACAAACAGCAGTCAGCATGGGTGCACGAACCAGGCACCTGCTGCACCCATAAGCAGCAATGTTTGCCTCAATTGCTGTTGAGAGGACACCGTTAGTAGCTCCTTGGTTCATCAGGGCAGGCAGTTGCATGTCAATTTGCCCGAACACATCAATACGGCCATCGTTTGCTCCTGTCATCTTGGCCTGTGATACACCACAGTTGCCTTGGTGCTGGTTTTTGGGTACTGCCATTTGCCAAGCCCTGTGTCCGTTAACCATGGCAGCATGCAAACAGTTTACAAACTTAGCCATTCCAGAAATGCTTCCACCCTTGGCCCAAAAGCCAACGATCATGCGTTTTTGGACGTCAGATAAATCACTCCATTTCCATATTATAATAATAACTGCATTGTTTTCCATGTCACAGAGAACATTGAGAATATTGTGTGAAGTAGATAACCATACATTTTGCAGAAGCCGTTTTAAGAATCTTAGAATTTTTACATTCATACATATACACCTTAATGTTTTTTGTTTGCTAATAATAAAACAGTTTCAGCTAATCTGCTGGTGCTGCCACCTGCTGCCTGTGAGTAGTTATTGCATGTTGACGTTGAACGTGGTGGTGGTCACTCATGGTGGCTACTCAGACTTGGGAAAAAGAATCTCTGAGAATTCCAGGTGTGGGAATAAAGACAATGTCATAAGAAGCTCCTGAGAAATTAGCAATGAGCAGAAAAGGGGGCCGTGGGAGGGGTGTGTGTGTGTGTGTGTGTGTGTGTGTGTGTGTGTGTGTGGCGTGACTTTTGTTTCCTCTCAGCTGTAATTTAATGGCAGTTAAATAATTTATATGGACTAATATTCAAATAATCAACACACTTTGAAATACTAAGTATTTTAAAATTTGAGACTAATAAAGCTCAATAAAATTAAATTCCAATGTTCGGTTCAAAACACAGAATCCCCCGAGATTTTACAATATTCTTGAAATTCCTTGAGATTTACCCGATTTTTTTTTTCTGGTAAAATTTACGAGGGTATGTCAATTATTATCCACAATTAAGTTATATTTTTGTTTACTTTGGAAGTATTGTCATTTTATGTTGATGACACAAGCTTTGCTTATTTGCTGCTACATTAGTTTCGTTATTGATGCTGTGCTGTTAATCATGGCTGCTCTGCTGTCTAATTGTACAAAAGAGGAGCAATGTTCAGTGATCCGTTTTTCAATGTTCAGTGATCCGTTTTTTTGTGGTGGGTGGGAAGGTGGGTCAGGGGCCGAAATTCATCTAAGGCTTTTGGTGCGGTACAGGTAAAGTATTTTGCCACAGTGGAATGTCTATGAATGGATTGAAAAATTCCGAAATGGTTGCCCAAGTTTTACGCACAATGAAGGAGCTGGATGACCGTTTACTGCCACAAATGAAGAAACCATTGAGTGCCCACATGAAATAATTCTCTTAGACAGATAATTAACTATTGACGAAGTGGCACATCATCTGCAAATTAGTCACAGTTCTGCCTACGAAATCATCCACAACAGACTTAGGTTTCATAAAGTTTGTGCAAGGTAGTTCCCAAAACAACTCACATGGTTGCATAAACAAATGTGCTTGGACATCTGCAAAAAACATCTGGATCGCTATGGTAACGAAGGGTACAACTTCTTTGGTGACAAAACATGGATCCATCATTATGAGCCAAAGAGTAAATGGCAGAGTATGGAATGGAAACATCCAAATTCACCGTGCAAGAAAAAGTTCAAGACCCAACCGTCTGCAGGAAAACTGATGCTTACGGTTTTTTGGGACGCACATGTTACAGTGAGATGCTTAGTGCCAGGCTAAAGCCTGCGATTTGAAGCAAACGCCGAGGATTGCTGTCAAAAGGTGTTGTGTTGTTGCACAACAATGCCCGTCCGCATACTGCTGCCCACACTGCTGAAACGCTCCAGAAACTAAAATTTAAGTACTGGATCATCCTCCATATAGTCCCGATCTTGCCCCTTGTGACTATCACTTGTTTGGTCCACTCAAACAGGTATTAAGGGGCTGTCGATTTGCCTTGGATGAAGCACTGAAAAAAGTGGTGCATTCCTGGCTTGCAGCTCAACCAAGAACCTTTTATGAGGGCACCACACAAGGAGACTATGTTGAAAAATGGTGTTCTTGTCAGTTTCTTATTTGATTACAATAAAATTTTATAACTATTTTGCAGACATTAATTGACTTACCCTCGTAATTCTGAGAGAATGCCAGGTTTTTCATAAAAATCACCACCATGTCACATTAATGTGACTGGGGTGTGTAGAAACAATGGGGAGCAAAAGAGAGAACATACACTACACATGAAAAAATATATGAGTGTTGATCATACAAAGGGTTGGGGGGGGGGGGGGGTCTGGACCCTTCCAGATTGGTGAACTTTATCATGCAGGTATGTTAGAGGGCACATTTGGGACTAAAATTTTCAAAGGATGGGTAGAAGGGAAAAGGTAAGTTTGACCCGCCAGAATTTTTGAGTTGCTGAGATATGGTGCACACAGTGGCAGTGGGAAAGAAAGACAAAAGGAAACATATGTGAGAGAGTAGATAGTAGCAGTGGGATATTCTGTAAATCAATGGGGGGAAAAGGAGGCAGTGGGAGAGAGACATATATAGGCATTGGTAGTGATAGAGAGATGCTGATTACGAAGGTTTGACTACAAAGAGAAACTGGGTAAAAGGATTTAGAATTTCTGTGTTAAAAAGAGTGCGAATATGTCTGCACATGCCAAACTTTTTGGTGGGGAAGGCACAATGAGGACTGACACAGCTGGCACTCCACTTTTGTATCAGAGTCTTTTAAAGAGGAACATACTCACTTTTTGCTCTCTAACGGGGGCAGTTTTCTGTTGGTTATATTATTCTGATAAGCAAGTAGTTTTTTATCAAATGCTGCAAGAAGTCACAGAGCTAGCATGATTCTGCATCGTAACATAAGCCCTGTCCTCCTCTTCATAGTCCTCACAATGTGTGCAATTGAAAATTCCTATTTATCTCCACCACTTTCATTGGGATAATTTTTAAAGTAATACAGAACCCATTTCTCTAGCATGTACTGAGCAACCTGCTGCTACAATTCAAGAGCTTCCCTGTTTTGCTCCCCTGAAAGTTTGGTGTACAGAACTAGTGTTCTTTAATTTATTCTTCATTTCTGATAGTAAATTTTTTTCCTGCTGCTCCACTGTTTGTCACTTTTGTTTCTTGAATGACCGCTAACTTGAAATCAGAATCATATTGGCTGCGTGAACCATGAACTCTGAGGTCTACATTTATCAACACTAAATAATTAAAAGTAGACCAAGCGTTAATTTGAAGTGGTATAATTTCTGCCATTTCAGTGTTAAGTTCCACAGAGGACAATGTATTGTCGCCATTCAGTTTGCTAATAATGCTAGTGCTGTACGAAAAGTAAATTGTAGCAATCAATAAAGGTTACAAATCACAGCCGTTACTCTGTTAGTAGTAAAAAAGGATAATAGTGGAGTGTTTATGGAGAGAAACATACCTAGTCATCTCGACTTCTACTGTATTTCTGTCACAGTAGTATACATTCTACAGTGACTTTTGTAAGTAATAAAGGAAATGAATGAGCAAAGAAAAAGTTATATTTTCCTTAATAATTATGCATTAAACAATAAAGAAGCAAAAAGTTTAAAGTTCAGAATATATATTAAGTTAATTTTTTATGTGAATAACTGTTTCTTGATCTTCATTTCCCATTTTTTACTTTCCAACAGAAAATACAAGGATGTTGATTACACAGGATATCTATTAAAACAATAATTATGGCCATTACAACCACTGCGAGATGCATAAATCACACATAATGGACATTAAGATATCTAATTTGGTCACAAAGAGACATACATAAAAATATTTTCTATGTAAATATGGTAATGTAAAGTCATGATGGATCATAAATAATTTGGAGTAATGGTAACATCTCTGTGAATAGGAGGGGTGTTGTGCCTTTCAAGAGGTACATGAGCACGACTGTAAACTCTGCTAATTTTTGGATGAATCCTATTTGTGCTTGAATACGCTACACACACACACACACACACACACACACACACACACACAAAGCTCCCACATGCACATGCAGACGCACTGTGCCCACTGAATGCCACTTTGCTAGGAATGCAATTCTATGGACTGACTCAGGTAACAGTTGTGATGGGTGGAGTGGGGGCGGGGGGGGGGGGGGGGGGGGAGTACTCAAGTTGTGGGAGGGAGGGTTACTTATGACTGGGAGGGAGGCAGTAGGTGCACAGCATAGGAATATGCACACAAGTGTGTGCAGTGTATGATTACAATGACTTCTAGAGGAGTGGATTAAAAAGAGAAGACAGACAGCTGTTAAATTTTTCACTCCAAGAAATCTTCCTGTAAAATCTACCTATCTGTAAATGGTTCATCTGCAGGGACGAGATTTCCCTTAATCAGTCTTCACAAACATGCACTATCCCACATACCTGTGGCTTATCACAACACACCCCAAATCCTCCAACCTAGAGCTACAAGAGGATTTGCACCCTTGTCCCCCAATATTATCCTGGCATAAAACAACTAAACCAAATCCTTCATCAGATGCACAGAATTTTAGGTGGTTATGAACACCAATCAGCTGTCTGTCTGAAAGAAAGGTCACCATGAAATTGTGACAATGAACAGAGTTGACCACCAAACAGCAGAACACACTGCTGAGGACAATGTGCTCAGTTTTGATGGTTGCTTCACAACCAGTCCCATCTGGATCTTTCGCTCCAACATCAGCCTCTCTGAACTACATAGATGGAAGTTGTCACTACACATCCTACCTTCCCATAATCCTCTTAGCCCCAACTTTAATAGCCTCCTGCCTTATGTCTAGATCCACCCTGCCCCAGGACCCTAACTTCACTCGGTGGTGCCTCCCATCGAACCCGTTGCCTTCCATTGGCCGCCTGCCTGCCCCCCCCCCCCCCATTACTATGTCGTGCGCACCTGGTGCCTCTCTCCATCAATTCCTGTCTTGTGCACCTGATACTTCCCCTCCAGCCATTAACCACCCTTCCTCAGCCCTCTTTCCCATTCCACAGCTCCTTTTATGCTCTCACCCACTTCAGCTGATAATCCCTCAACCCAATCAATCCAAAGAATTTCAGTCCCAGCACAGTGTACTCAGCTGGCACACTGTATCAATCCCTCAACCCAATCAATCCAGAGAATTTCAGTCCCAGCACAGTGTACTCAGCTGGCACAATGTATCAACACATGTTCTCAGCACCTACAACGGATGTTTTCGGTCTTGTTTATGTGCATCTCAATGCCTCTACTATTCAGTGCATCATTGCCATTACTCCTAAATTACTTTCATATGTAAAATGTTTCCTGCTTGTATAATATTTTCATTGTTCCAAAATCAAATACAATGCAGAGTTACATACTTACATGGAGGCACATAGTACCATGCCACAAGATTCAACACCACGCATCTTTGCAGGTTTTAGGTTGCATAGAACAACCACCATACGTTCTCGCATCTCTTCTATTGGAACAAAATTTACTAGGCCACTTACTATTACACGAGGAGAACTTTCACCTAGATTGAAAGAGAACAAAGAAAAAAATATTAGCAAACAAAAAGGGTGACTTTTAAGGTGATGGACATTTTAGTCCACCTCACATGATTGGAGTGTAGCTACAACTATAAAGTAAATGTGCAAACATAAATTGCACAACACTGTCTGTCTCCATTCTAGACTTATTTTTGTTTCCTTAATGAGGGAATGCGTGCCTACCTACCAGCCTAGTAAAGATATTTACAGTTTTGTTAGTTGAATGAACTCTGAAGTGAAATAACTGGTTTACCATTTTACACAAAGAGAGTGACTATGTATCTAACAAAGCAAAGGTCTTCCCTGATATCAGTCTGATATCACTGCAACTGCTGGACCAATGTAATACAGTAACCATATTGATGTGACCTGTGACCAGTTCAAACCCAACTACCAGCAATTATTTGTTATTTAGTATATCATTTCTGGATCATTTTTGAAATACTTGTTATTTTTATTGTTTATCTATTCTATGTTTGCATAATTACCAGCATTCTGGAATATTATATGTGTGTAAAAAAAGCTGCGCTCTCCGATCAGGAAATCAGGTATGTTCTGACTGTACATTGGTGTCAGTAATAAATGTACTTTCAGTGTGACAATATTGCTGTAAAATCATGGATTTTCTAGACATGTAGTAGAGTATGTAGCAATCAAAACTTACAACCTCAAGTTCCAAAGCACTGAAATACCAAATACGCAACACGACAACCACTTACTAGCATCAGGCATATCCATCAGTGCTTTTTTTCATAAAGTTTTATATAAATTAAGAAACTTAAAGCCATTTACAATCTTATAATAACATCTAAGTAACACCCACAGACAGGCAAACAACGGCATTCACAATTCCCTCTATGAATCTATGAGTGCCTTAAAGTTTACGAATGGGTCTGTGCTTTTATGAAGACTTAGAGATATGTTACTATGCAAGTTAAAACCTAAAAAACTTTCATCAAAGTAGAAATGTCATTAAGAATGCAAAAAGGTAATGAAACTTGTTACCAAACTTAAGAAATGAGTTCAGATAGCTTACTGCAATGAATTTAAGTCGCAGAATATAACTATCCTCCATTTGAGATGTGATATATTTCAATTCTCAGCTGCAAATGACATGCAGTAGGGCTTTTAAATTTCTAAAAATCTTAAGCAAGTTCTGTTCACAACATATCAGCAGATATTCTGTTAAATATGCAAGAATCATTGACGGCTTTCACATTCAATGACATCAGAAGTAGCTTTCCATATGGGATTGAGCTGTCCCAATTAGAAAATAGAACAACCTCTGATTACATCATTACTCTACAATTTTCAGGTTCCGAACTATATTTAATTATTTTTTGGAAACAATAACATGACAAGGATAAGCTATGCGTTAGATATTCTGGAAGCTTAAGCATTTTTGCATAATTTTTTGTTGCAATCTCAAAAGTAAAATATAATTTCAAAAGACAGGAGAATGTTAACTGAGATATGAATGTGAGGATCAGAATGCTAATTTAAAATGAGCAAGACAAATGGACTCTGAGCTTTCACCATTACGTTGCATCCTTGGCACTGATATGTGCCCATGATACTAACAGGGACATGTGAAAACTGTAACATGTGGTACTAGCAGGGACACACAACAATAATTGGTGTAAGTGGCACTAAGAGGAATAAATCACACCAACCTAGAAAGACTCAGTTTCTCTTGGGTTCAGATTCATTTTGGTTAGCTAAGTCCGGACCAGAAAACATTATATTTTTAATTTGTAATTTTTTAGGAATTCAATCTTCATTGCATGACAGTGGCCACAGCGGGAAAACAAAAACACTGTAAATTAAAAGCTAGCAAAGTTTTTAGTCTTGTTTGTGTGGCTTTCATCAATTGTATGCCTCAACTATTTGGCAAGTTTTCAAATTTACTCCTTACAATATTTATATTCCACCACGACTTCCCATTACCAGACATATTTATACCATTGTAGACAGCAAAATCATACTTCTTGAAGAAAGTTGTTATGTTTCCAGTGCAATTCAAATGGTAAGTACTCTGTACAAGATGTCTCCAGGCTCTGAATAAGAGTAAATTTTTGTTATTTAAGTTTTTTGTCCATTGCCTTTCAGCCGATGCAACAGTGATCCACTGGTTCATGCTGGAATAGGCCGAATCATCAGCAAAGCCACTCTGCCAATCAAATCGCATCGCAGCTTCACCAGATTAGTAAGAATGAGGGCTCTCTGAGCTGCGACCAAAAAACACTTCTCTCTTCTGTTCTGAGCCACCACCTACACCAGACACTAAATGGCTTAGTTCCTTTATCTTTGAATTTTCCTCCTCCTCCAAGACGGGTCTGTAGCCACTGCAGTTATTTTCTCTTGCCCCCCTGGCAATTCCTACTGCACAATTTCCACGAGAAAACAAACTGATGATACGGTATATATATTTGATTGCCATATATTAACTACAAGCCCACACGACTTTTAGAACCTTACAATGCACCTGAGGAGGTGTACCAACAGGAATCAGGAGGCTGACGTCAAACTCACCTTCTTTTGGCCATAAGGTGCTGCATACGTCTTACTAAGACATGAGCAGATGTATGAAAACATTGTGCAGGTTGTTCGGCTCCACGCTGTGACAACAGACAACTGCTTAGTGCGTTCAGTTTGGGCTGTCTGGCCCAGTCTACCCATAGCTGCCAATGCTGCAGCAGCTGTGTGAAGCCGTCTGCCTCTACTACCTTTGCGCAAGGCCATGTCATAGTTACGATGAATGAGCACTACTCCGCCACCGTATTGCTGCCATTTGTCCATCGACAAATGTAAGTCACAAGCTTCATTTTTAGGGAGAAGATGCTGGCATGGTCCAATGCCTGCTGGAGACATTCCCAAGAGCTGCTGCTGAAGACATTTTGTGTGTTCTGATTTGTGTAGTTTAAAGTGATGCACAACATCATGTCACAGGGATGACTGGAGATGGATCCTGACATGCAAGCAAGGCTGGATCAATTACTGGGGAGAATGAAAGCATGGGCATTTTAATGAGGCATTAGTAAATGCAACACTACAGAGCAGCACTGTGCCCAGAGCTAGCCATGCTTCCCCATTTCCTGGGTTCACACAGTCAGTCCCTTCCTGGCCTATAGTTGATGTTGCAATGGGCTTGCTGGTTCCCACCTTTTCAGGTAAACCAGGGGAAAATATCCACATTTTCATACAAAATTGAATAGATGTAGAGAAAATGTCCGCATGGAGTAACAAAATGTTGGTAGGAGTTGGTAAGATTAAGTTGCAAGGAGAGCCACAACTTATGTAAATTCCATGGGAGGTCTCAAAAATACCAAGACATTTGATGTTCTTGCAAAAAGGCTAGTGGATTGATATGGAAATAGGCACAGTGTTAGCTACTATAGGGACAAAGTTTCTGCCCTACACCAAAATTCCACAGAGTATTTAAAACATTTTGCTGATCAAATAAGAGTTGTAGCGCATCATATATATGTACCAAGGAAAATGATGAAAGGGATGAAGTATTATTCAGTGAAGCAAGAACCTGCTTTGTAGATATAATTGTTCACAGGACTGATCCACACCCTTCTAGATAAGCATTCTTTACCAAAGCACACTCCACTAGTTAAAAATGCCCAGGTCACAAAGCTCTGAGTGTTTAGCACCAGCAAGTACCTACTGTATTTAGATTGGACACAAGAGAGCTAACTTTCAGTCTCTACAGCATTACTCAGCTACTAAAATATATTATCAAGATTGTCAACGGAATGTGAATATGGGAAACGTGTACGGGAGTGGTCCTGCCACCCCCCCTTGCTCTTCTTCGGCGACGTGAATCCAGTAAGCGAGATAGGACTTGTTCAAGTGGCAAATTCAACTTTGCAAGGCACAATCAATAGTATATTGTCTAACATATTCACTGATACCTGTGTGTAAGTGAATGTTTTATTCATTAAACCTACATATGATCGAGAATTAATCACACCATATTGCAGACTGAGTGGATTGGGGAAAAAAAGAAAATTTACCCAAAGGCTCACAAAATGTGGAACTGGAAACCAACGGAAGGAAGTAGCAGTTCACATTCAAAGTGGTTTGAAACCATGATCACAATTTCAATGCCACTTTAGGCAACTATTCTCTGCACCATTTTCAACGCACTGTTGGTTTCCCAATACAAGAAGTCCAAATTGAGGAAATATCTACCAGTTTGGCAGTGTTCCCACAATAAGGATGCGAAGGAGTCTAGAATGAATGGCCACTGAACCTCATTTCTCAGTGTTGAAGTTAAACACAATCAAGAAAATGTTGGGTGGTATAGGCAAAATAATTTGGATGGAAGTAAAGATTTTTTTTTTTTTTGGGTGGTGGTGGTGGTGGGGGGGGGGGTGATATTGTCTTAGTGGATTCATTGACAAGAAATGAAGTTTTAGAGTAGACAGATGCATGTGAAGCACAGTGCTTCTGCCAGTGAGTGTAGATAATTTTGGAAGCAGAGATGTTACAATTCCCTGAGATACCACACTCACCAAAGTGCAAGAAGTAAATACTGATGAAATAACAGCATAACACGAAAATGAACAACCTGAAATAAATTTTACACAAAATCTACACCTGTGTAATAGAAGCATTGTACCCTTTTCTAGCCGAATTTGCAACTATGAAGAAAAGAAGAGAGGGGGATAAAAAGCCACTGCAGTCTGACGAGGAGACTTTCAATGTCACATGATCCCTATTCTATTACAAATCACACCAGGTCCGTTACTTCTTCTAATAATGGCAGAAGTCGATCATTTATCCTAATCCTTGTCATACAACTGTTTCAGTTGTTTGTATTCCTTAAAGCTATCTCTGAAACCAGCTTCAGCTACCTTTTTAATGCCACCAGTGTTACAAGCCTTTGTTGACAACTGTGGTCACTGCATGGTGATGTAATAGTTATACTCAAATTTAAAGACTTGAATTATGAAATGAAATTAAAATATTATTACCCTTGGATTTAAGATACCACTGAGATTGTCAAATTCACCCACAGTGAATTCTTTCAGGGAGAGGGAGGAGATGTATAAAGTGCCCCCCCCCCCCTCCTGTCCCTGCCTAGGCCACGAATGCCAGTTATTTTTATTATTTAAATTTTACAAAGGGCCATTTTTTTTATCTATTGCCTTTCGGCTGATGCGACAACTATCGACTGGTTGACGCTGGAATAGGCCGAATTGTTGTTGGTAAGGCTGCCTTGCCAATCAAATCACGTGGCAAAATCACCTGACTTGTCAGACTGAGGGCTCTCGGAGCTGTGACAAAAAAAGTGTATCTCTTCTGTTCCAAATGGCTGCTTAGAGCTTATGCTAAGTAGCTTATTTCCTTTATCTTCGATTTTTCCGTTCTTCTTCGAAACGGTTCTAGGGCTACTGGAGTTATCTTCTGTCATTCCCCTGACAATTTTCATCATGTAATCCCCATGAGTGAATGAACTGATAGAGTTTCTTTTTCCACGGCCGAGTACTTTACATTAATTACAAGCCCATACCGCTTTCCAATCCTGACTATAACCCCCTCCCCCCTGCCAAGCGGGTGTAGAAACCTTAATGTCATGATGACACTTCCAATGAGTTGATACAGATGGTCAAATGTCAGTAAAGCAAATGTGCATTTAATGAAACATTCAGCTTATTCTGTGACCTATGAAACAAAAGAAAGGAGAGAATTTATATCAAAAGGAAAGGAGAGGGTTTAAAGTTTTGTTGATTTTGATATCATTAGAGATGGAATAGTGCCTCAGCTGTAGAGAATGGAATAAGGAAGCAACCAAGGCATATTTAAGGGACCATTATAACACTTATCCATAGTAGTTTAAGAAAACTGCAGGAAAGGTAAACCAGAACAGCTCATTTTGGACTTACTACCATTCAACATAAATTCAGCATACTAAATAGTGTACGCAAAATCAATAAAATGTATTTAGATAGATGTTTCTGACAGTTATGAATGGATGTCCAATTTCTCAGCTGTCACACAATTGCCTCTGCTAAACCATAGTTCATGGCAGAAATTTATAATTCAAGTTATGTAGCATTCTGGATACAGTGGAAACAATAAATTACTTAAAATTCTAGGTCTCTCATACACAGGGAGTACATAAAGTCTGGGAACACTTCCAATTATTTATTGCAGAATAACCAAACATTGTACAGATATCATACATATGTCATTTTTAAGAGAAACCCTGAAAGTTTTTTTTTTTTTTTTTCATGTATACCGCCATGGCATAGTTTGCTAGTTTGCTGACAGTCAGCGCTACTTGCAAACAAGGCAATTTTAGGTGTGGAGCGAGCTTTCTGTGTGCTGGAGTTCGACAAAAACAAGTGTTCTACAGCTGTTCAACGGATGTTCAGAACCACCAAGTATAGTAAGAAGCCACCAACAAGTAAGGTCATTTACCACTGGCACAACAAATTTGTTACGACTGATTGCTTATGCCCGGCAAAGAGAAGCGAATGTCCCAGTGTGAGTGAAGTGAATGTGGAGCGCATATGATAGACATTCACAAGGAGTCCAAATAAATCGAAGTGTCGTGCATGTGGGGACACATTAAAGATCTGATGTATGTACCGCCTCTACCACATGATGCAGCAGAGCTCTGGGAGAAAATATGGGAAGTGACTGCCACAGCCAATGATGCCATTCTGCGACGGGTATGGCAAGAATTCTATTACTGTACTGACATCTGCTGGGTCACTCATGGTTTGCATATCCAATATATGTAAAAATTTCAGAGTTTCTCTTCATAAGGCAATATGTATGACATTTGTACAATGTTTAGTTCTTGTGCAATAAATAATTGAAAATGTTCCCGGACTTTATGTACACCCTGTATGTTAATACAATGTTTTTAGGTTCCTGCTTTCATTCACACATTTTGCAAATCCCACGATGAAGGAGAGTCATCAGGAATGTGAAACAAGTCAAGTTTCTTGCACTTTTATGTGCAGCTATTCAAAGTATTTAGAATTTCAACTCCTGAAGGTAAGTTCTGATCAGTCATTCTCATTTTATTTTATAGTTTTCTCAAGTGAATTTTCTTTTGAATATGAAGAACTAACTCATTAATTACTTTAGTTAAAACTAATAGTGATGAAAGAGGAGAAAATTATATGAGGATGTGTTGTTTCATTCAACTGTGCCTGGTCATAAAACCAAACATATGTAACAAGAACTTAAGACACAGCAACCTGGAACAAAAGGGTAGTCGCAAATTTACTTCCCCTCACCATTTGTCCTACTGTGTGCCCATTGACCAAAGTCAAACAGTGACTTTTATACTTCATTCAAGAACGACTGTTCCCATCAACCCATTTTTTTCTCTTGCTGGATGAGCAAACCGCTGCTTCTGTAAGGCACTGATTGTGCTATCTTTTGTTTCTGCTTATTTCAGATGTTTCTTTCTGTGTGGCAGTTTCCCTTGAATGTAGAATGATCTTGTAGTTATAGAAGGAAATTTAGATAATATCCTTACCAACATCTATTTTTTCAACATAAAGGGCATCAGCATCAGGGTGCTTCTCAACTTCAACTATTTTTCCAACACAGATATCAAGGCGCTGTGGCGATATATCATCAACAGGAGACTCTGTAAACAAAGAAAGAAAAAAATAATTTAAGTTGAAACAAAACATATAAATTATAAATCATATTTTCATAAACAGAACATGTTTACAATGAGATAAAAGAGACTATTGATACTATGACATCTAAAGCACATACATGAAGGTTATCAATGAATATATTTTTTTTACTAACAAGGAGAACAAGCGGCAATTGGATGTTTCTAATTTTGTTATATTTATGGCACATGAAGTTCAAAAACCAAATATCAATGTTTCAAAGCAGTTTGATGTACTTTCAAAAAATTGTTGAGAAAACTGACGTTCAAGTTTTTCCCTTGCCTTTAATACCCTAAAGTAAGGATGATTTTTTGAATGGCTCTGCAGCAGAATTCCTTCCTGCCATGTGGGCGAGCGACCTGGGCTCAGCAGCCAGAGACAGTGATTTTGTGTGTGTGTGTGTGTGTGTGTGTGTGTGTGTGTGTGTGTGTTTTCTACTGCAGAAGCAGGCCTTTTGGCTGCTAGCTTACTTGTTTAACAGTTTTTTTGTTGTGCCTGTCTGTGACTCAACATCACCACTATATGGTGAGTAGCAATTTGTCCTCTTCATAATATTGTCAATATTTGGGAAACATTACACAACATAATTTTCATAGAAAACATTAGAGAGACAGCAAATTACTGCAAGTTGCTGGGAATAAAGATCACATGTTAATTACTTAACTAAACTTACACAGATTTCCATGAGCTGTGCTAGAAGTGATTGCAAGTGAAACAACTTTTTAAAAAATCTGAAAAAGATTGCTTTGCTGATTAGATCAGATATGTACAGGCAACATCTGATGGGCCCAACATTTTAATTACATCCCAGAATAAAAAGACAAACTTTCAACAGCACTGCTGAGAACACTTATTTAGTGTTTATTAATATTTAAATTTCTCATACATTAATTAAAAAAATAAGGTGGTATGCCTCTGAAAATCAAATTATTCAGTATTTGAAAACATTCTTCAACATTTAAAACCACTTTTTAGGGTTTTTGAAATTTAATGCCGTAATAAGTTATGAATTTAGGATTGTCAGACACAGTATTACAAAATTGTTGAGGCTTTCGTGGCCACTTGTTGACAAACTGCCTATTGGCTTCTGTCTCGGGTTCTTCGGCCGACGTTCATCTAATGATTTTTCTGACGTTTCGCCAGCACGAGTGGCTGGCATTGTCAAAGCTTCACCCTCCATTGCCGGTGGTGAACTGGAGCCGAGCTCGCGGGCGCAGGCTCTATGTACCTGGCGCGCCAACGTCCGAGGGCTTCTCCGCGGTCATTTCCGGTGCGGTTCTCCTCTTGCTACCTGCGACGGTCGTTCGCTGCAGTACGGGAAGCCAGGATCCGTTGACCTTAAGGCTTTCCTCTTTCTTGTTCAAACTGTTCGCGTGTTTTTGTATTTCTACAGCTTCTCTGAACAAGCGCGTGTGATAGTGCTTCTCTACAGCCAGAACTTCCGTGTCGGCGAATTTTATTACATGGTCGGTCTCATTCAGTGCGTGCTCTGCCACGGCCGATTTCTCCACCTGCCCCAACCTGCAATGTCGCTTATGCTCTTTGATCCTGGTGTTAATGGATCGTCCAGTCATTCCGACATAAACTTTTCCGCATGTGCATGGTATGCGGTATATTCCCGACATTGCAAGTGGGTCTCTTTTCTCCTTCGCCGATCTAAGACACTCTTTGATCTTCCTTGTCGGTTTGAAAATCGTCTTTACGCCATGTTTGCGCAATATACGGCCGATTCTGTCCGTCACTCTGGGAATGTATGGCAGAAAGGCCGTACCCGACAATTCTTTTTCCGGTTCCTTGCTTCGCCGAGGGTTGGGCTCTGTTACACTTCTAATATAATTTGTGGAGTAACCATTGCTCCTCAGGACAGTTTCCAGGTGTTGCATTTCTTATTTGAGGTGTTGCGGCTCACATATTCGTCCTGCTCTCGTTACGAGCGTACTAATCATGCCTCTTTTCTGGCTCGGGTGGTGGTTTGACAGTTTGTGCAGGTATCGGTCCGTGTGAGTCGGTTTCCGATACACGCTGTGTCCCAGATCTTCGCCGTCCCTTGTGACCAGAACATCTAGAAATGGCAGTTTCTTGTCCTTTTCTACTTCCATGGTAAATGTTATGTTGGCATGGAGGCTGTTCAAGTGTCTTAGGAAGTCACTGAGCTGTTCTTCACCATGGCTCCACACCACGAAAGTATCATCGACGTACCTGTACCACACCTTAGGTTTGCAAGTGGCCGAGTCCAGTGCCTGTGCTTCGAATTGTTCCATGAAGAAGTTGGCCACCACTGGACTGAGAGGACTACCCATGGCGACGCCTTCCAGCTGTTCGTAGAAATCGCTCTGGAGCACATCGGTTCCATTTTTCCGCTAGACATCAGAAAGCTCTTCCATGCATGTCTCACCACGAGCTATTTCACGTGGAATGGCGATTTCTACGAACAGCTGGAAGGCGTCGCCATGGGTAGTCCTCTCAGTCCAGTGGTGGCCAACTTCTTCATGGAACAATTCGAAGCACAGGCACTGGACTCGGCCACTTGCAAACCTAAGGTGTGGTACAGGTACGTCGATGATACTTTCGTGGTGTGGAGCCATGGTGAAGAACAGCTCAGTGACTTCCTAAGACACTTGAACAGCCTCCATGCCAACATAACATTTACCATGGAAGTAGAAAAGGACAAGAAACTGCCATTTCTAGATGTTCTGGTCACAAGGGACGGCGAAGATCTGGGACACAGCGTGTATCGGAAACCGACTCACACGGACCGATACCTGCACAAACTGTCAAACCACCACCCGAGCCAGAAAAGAGGCATGATTAGTACGCTCGTAACGAGAGCAGGACGAATATGTGAGCCGCAACACCTCAAACAAGAAATGCAACACCTGGAAACTGTCCTGAGGAGCAATGGTTACTCCACAAATTATATTAGAAGTGTAACAGAGCCCAACCCTCGGCGAAGCAAGGAACCGGAAAAAGAATTGTCGGGTACGGCCTTTCTGCCATACATTCCCAGAGTGACGGACAGAATCGGCCGTATATTGCGCAAACATGGCGTAAAGACGATTTTCAAACCGACAAGGAAGATCAAAGAGTGTCTTAGATCGGCGAAGGAGAAAAGAGACCCACTTGCAATGTCGGGAATATACCGCATACCATGCACATGCGGAAAAGTTTATGTCGGAATGACTGGACGATCCATTAACACCAGGATCAAAGAGCATAAGCGACATTGCAGGTTGGGGCAGGTGGAGAAATCGGCCGTGGCAGAGCACGCACTGAATGAGACCGACCATGTAATAAAATTCGCCGACACGGAAGTTCTGGCTGTAGAGAAGCACTATCACACGCGCTTGTTCAGAGAAGCTGTAGAAATACAAAAACACGCGAACAGTTTGAACAAGAAAGAGGAAAGCCTTAAGGTCAACGGATCCTGGCTTCCCGTACTGCAGCGAACGACCGTCGCAGGTAGCAAGAGGAGAACCGCACCGGAAATGACCGCGGAGAAGCCCTCGGACGTTGGCGCGCCAGGTACATATAGCCTGCGCCCGCGAGCTCGGCTCCAGTTCACCACCGGCAATGGAGGGTGAAGCTTTGACAATGCCAGCCACTCGTGCTGGCGAAACGTCAGAAAAATCATTAGATGAACGTCGGCCGAAGAACCCGAGACAGAAGCCAATAGGCAGTTTGTCAACAAGTGGCCACGAAAGCCTCAACAATTTTGTATTACGCCTCTACGGGGAGGAGATTTGCAGATTGTACCGACGCCTTGACCAACGACGGAAGAAGAAAGCGCGACTGATGTCCTCTCTCGCCTTTCTGTCACGTTGCCGAGATGAATGTGCTACACCGAAGTTCTTGAGATGTAAGCGCCTATTCACCACCGCCCAAGCACATCGTATCTACGACAGAATGGAACGAGCTTTTCTTCGTGAGCGAATACATACAACACGGAGAGACTTGGCAAGAGCGGATCAGGAACTTCTGGACCTTTTCTATCAACTAAGTAGCAGAATGCATCGAGACGACTGGGACAAGATTGACAGCATCACTCACAGGAGTATGCAGAACGAACTCGAGCGCTGCACCGATCGACAGAAGAAAAAGTTTGAAAGATGCCGGAAGCACACCGACAAGGCGACTCCCGACATGTCACACACAGTGGTCAACCTCACTGAACGACAATTGACCGAAGAGGAAGTGTCTGTTCTTCAAAAAGGAGGGAATTTCGCTATCATCCCGAGAACTATATCTATGGAGGACATCATTGCCAACACCGAAGCAGCCATTCGTACCCTTCCTTGTGAAAGGGCAGAGGAAATACGCACGGAAACAGCCAGGATACTGCGCCGAGCAAAACCACCAGCTTGCAACCTGAAGAAAGAAGAGGTACAAGCCATTAAGAATCTCAACGCCGACAAGAGTATATTGGTACTGCCTGCCGATAAGGGGAATGCGACCGTCGTAATGAAG
Organism: Schistocerca nitens; assembly: GCF_023898315.1. NCBI lineage: Eukaryota > Metazoa > Arthropoda > Insecta > Orthoptera > Acrididae > Schistocerca > Schistocerca nitens. The sequence goes on along the minus strand of NC_064622.1, from coordinate 133,935,424 downwards.
ACCGAAGATTATGAGCAAAAGATCCGAGACCTATTAGATCCGACGACGTACCGAAAACTAAGCGCAGATCCGACGCAACGTATCACACGGAATACGAATCGATTAATCAAGGCGTCTTCTCTGCCGGCGGACATACAGAGAAACCTGCGCAACACAGAAGCCCTACCACCTCGGCTGTATGGATTACCCAAGATCCATAGGAACAACGTTCCACTGAGACCGATCGTTAGCGCTCCTGGATCACCGACATATAAACTGGCAAAACACTTGGCCTCTCTGCTCCAGCCACACGTGGGGAAGACCGACACATACATTAAGGACTCAGGACATTTCATTGAGAAGCTGAAGAAACTGAAACTTGCACCAAACGACATCCTGGTCAGCTTTGATGTTGTTTCGTTATTTACGAAAGTGCCACTCAGTGACGCTCTGGAGCACATCGGTTCCATTTTTCCGCTAGACATCAGAAAGCTCTTCCATGCATGTCTCACCACGAGCTATTTCACGTGGAATGGCGATTTCTACGAACAGCTGGAAGGCGTCGCCATGGGTAGTCCTCTCAGTCCAGTGGTGGCCAACTTCTTCATGGAACAATTCGAAGCACAGGCACTGGACTCGGCCACTTGCAAACCTAAGGTGTGGTACAGGTACGTCGATGATACTTTCGTGGTGTGGAGCCATGGTGAAGAACAGCTCAGTGACTTCCTAAGACACTTGAACAGCCTCCATGCCAACATAACATTTACCATGGAAGTAGAAAAGGACAAGAAACTGCCATTTCTAGATGTTCTGGTCACAAGGGACGGCGAAGATCTGGGACACAGCGTGTATCGGAAACCGACTCACACGGACCGATACCTGCACAAACTGTCAAACCACCACCCGAGCCAGAAAAGAGGCATGATTAGTACGCTCGTAACGAGAGCAGGACGAATATGTGAGCCGCAACACCTCAAACAAGAAATGCAACACCTGGAAACTGTCCTGAGGAGCAATGGTTACTCCACAAATTATATTAGAAGTGTAACAGAGCCCAACCCTCGGCGAAGCAAGGAACCGGAAAAAGAATTGTCGGGTACGGCCTTTCTGCCATACATTCCCAGAGTGACGGACAGAATCGGCCGTATATTGCGCAAACATGGCGTAAAGACGATTTTCAAACCGACAAGGAAGATCAAAGAGTGTCTTAGATCGGCGAAGGAGAAAAGAGACCCACTTGCAATGTCGGGAATATACCGCATACCATGCACATGCGGAAAAGTTTATGTCGGAATGACTGGACGATCCATTAACACCAGGATCAAAGAGCATAAGCGACATTGCAGGTTGGGGCAGGTGGAGAAATCGGCCGTGGCAGAGCACGCACTGAATGAGACCGACCATGTAATAAAATTCGCCGACACGGAAGTTCTGGCTGTAGAGAAGCACTATCACACGCGCTTGTTCAGAGAAGCTGTAGAAATACAAAAACACGCGAACAGTTTGAACAAGAAAGAGGAAAGCCTTAAGGTCAACGGATCCTGGCTTCCCGTACTGCAGCGAACGACCGTCGCAGGTAGCAAGAGGAGAACCGCACCGGAAATGACCGCGGAGAAGCCCTCGGACGTTGGCGCGCCAGGTACATATAGCCTGCGCCCGCGAGCTCGGCTCCAGTTCACCACCGGCAATGGAGGGTGAAGCTTTGACAATGCCAGCCACTCGTGCTGGCGAAACGTCAGAAAAATCATTAGATGAACGTCGGCCGAAGAACCCGAGACAGAAGCCAATAGGCAGTTTGACAGTATTACACATTTTAATGTGTAACATGAGCTAATAAAAACTGATTGTCACTCATTATGCTATTCATGTTAGTGATCTGTATTTTCTGCACAATCTTCATATAACAAAAGACTGGGACAGAAGCAGCCACTTTCCATAATTTTTCCAAATATATTTTGTTTTATTGTCTTTTCATTTAGAACAATGCCTTCTGGAGCATCTTCCTTCTCAATGGCAATCCAAGCTAGCTGTGCTGCCAGCTGACAAATGTTCCATGGGAAATTCTTCTGGTTAACTCTCTGTGCCATGTGTAGTTTTATCTGTTTCAAACTCAGTTGCTTGAGAACAAGCCTTACTGAAATATCTAGTCCTGAGTGTGGTTTGTGCACCACAAATGCATTCATACCAGCCATCTTAAAAAACATGCACATATTCTGAACACATGGCAACAACCACATCCACTCTGCTCTTTGTTGAGTTATTGAACATAACAGTCTCTGGCTTCTTCAGATTAACCATTTCTTTGTTGATTTTATTGTTTGTATGTATTGATGACAACTGAATTACACATTAATAGTTCTTTGGCTCATATGATATGACACAAACATGAAATTGTTGCTATATCCGAATATGCATTAATGTATTTCTCTTTTCTTGCGAGGCAAGAATTCCAAAGGATTTTTTTATTTTATTTTTGCACAATGTTCCAACAAGTGTAAGCTTACAATCTGTAAAAAGTTTTCTAGCATAAGTGTGCTTGTGAACCAATTATCAAAGATAATATAGTCCCTTCTGTTCCCTTCACTGGCTCTGTAAGTCTGAGCACATCATCATCAGCTGCGTTACTCACTTGGAAGATACCTGCAGGTTGTTGTCCCACACGTACTTCCAAGTTTTGTACACAGTATGTTTTTGTTTCTGCCATGATAAATACTTTGATCTCATACTTTCCTGATTTTGAAGGAACTAACAACATTAAGCAAAGATAGTAAAATTTCATCCACTGTAAGGTATTCACTTGTTGTGTAATGCCTTGCAGGGTGTTTTGTGAGTCCCTACATCACTTAAATGGGCCAATTTATCACTTTTATGTTCTCTCTTGTGTGAATATTACCTAATTTAACCCATCTCAAAAGAAAACAAAATCTTGCAGTTACATACATGGAGGGAATATTTCTTTCCCTGTGCCACAAGTGTCCCAAAATTCTTCCATATTCATTTTGCATCCACAAAGACAGCCAGAAACGTACAAAAGTCTCACAAATGTCTTCAGCTTCTCTTTTTCTAAGTTTATTTCAGTATTTGAGTCACTTTTATAAAGAGATATAAGTGAGCTATGTAATTATTTGTGCTCTTTATTATCAAATTGAGAAAATCTTTGCCAATGAACAATTCCCAGGCTTTGACAATGGTGGTAGCATTTCTGACTTCTTCACTGACATCAGGCAAATGCGTAGTTAATACTGTGAGAGCTGGTACAGACATTTTGGGTGGAAACATTTTTCAGCCATTTAATTCATCCATTTCTCGACAAATAGCAAAAAGTGAAGACTCACTGGAACCAACCAAACTAGTTGACAGAGAATCTAGATAAGTCTTAGTGAGTGTACCCATGTTTCTGATAGAAGTAACAGTGTTATCTTCACTGTTCAGCTGTTTGTCACTCACTTCACTTTCCATGTTGTCATTACTTTCAGGAACAAAATTAGAATCTACAATCAAATTGTCATTATCACTTTCTACTATGGTTTTTAATTTCTTCCTCAGTTAGTGGACAGTGCCAAGCGATTTTCATGCAGTTTTATTGCTCTCAGGGCATATAAAAAGCAAAGTGTGAAAGCAGAAAGAGTTAACATAAATAGATGGGCTGGGGCTCTCAGACTCAGAATGTGTTTCTTCCCACGCCAACAATTAACTGGTGAACAAAGAGGAATGATGAAACAAGTAGTGGGTTCAAGGAATGTGAACTGAAAGCTACAAGACTGCCTACACTTGTCTGTCCTCTTTTGGAGTACTGTTGTGCAGTCTGGGATCCTTATCAGATAGGATTAATGGAGTACATCAAGAAAGTTCAAAGCAAAGCAGCACATTTTGTATTATCGCGAAATAGGGGAAAGAGTGTCACTGACATGAGACAGAATTTGGGGTGGACATCACTAAAACAAAGTCTTTTTCATTGCGGCGTAATCTTCTCATGAAATTTCAGCCACCAACTTTCTCCTCTGAATGCAAAAATATTTAGTTGATGCCAATCTACATAGGGAGAAATGTCATCCAAATAAATAACGGAAATCAGATCTTGCACAGAAATGTACAGGTGTCTGTTTTTTCCGCATGCTGTTGGAGATTGGAATAATAGAGAATTATCATGAGGGTGGTTTGATGAAACCTCTGCCAGGCACTTAAGTGTAATTTGCAGAGTATCCATGTAGATTTAGATGTACAATGATTGGCTTAGTCATAAGCAGTGTACTCTTGTAGATATTTTTAAAACAAAATCCGCCTGGCTCTGAGAGACCCAGACCAACCGTTTTAGGTTTTTAAGGGCACCTGTCCAGGGTGACATGAAGGAAATCAATGGCCTTGTTGGCACAAGAAGGTGAGAATCTCAACAGCCGAGAAGGCAGATGAATTTTTCTTCAGTCTGAACCTAAACTTAAAACCTATGGTATCAAGGTTGTGACAGAAGCCAACGTGCAGTGTCTATACTCCAAAGAACTGGCTCCAAAAGACATTGGTCCTCCATATTAAAAACTCCTCTGAGACTCATTACCTCAACTAATACCTTGACTTGGCAAATAGCCAAGGAGCATATCATAAAAACCAATTTACCTTGAGTGTACCAATGCAAGCAGGCTACCAGATTCTGGGAAGCCTGCAATGCATGTGAAGGGAGTCAGACTTCTGAATACCTCAGCATCCATAATGAATCGAACATCAAAGATAAGACCATAAATGACCTTTAAATTGGACACCATTAACATACAGACCAAGATCGAAGATGCTGAACTAAAATAAGTCCTCGACAGTATAAAGGAATATGGGATTGCTATCTTGTCACTGCAAGAAATGAAATTCAAGGATGAGAAGGATTAGAACACAACAGAATAAGAACGGTATATCATATTAAGAGAAGACCAGGTCACAGGGTTACACAACAGCCTTTTACGTTTGACACAGGCAGGCACTATTTGGCCAGTGTTACTGAATAAAAGTGTATGATGGTTGGTTGGTTGGTTGGTTGGTTGGTGTTGAAGGGACCAAACAGCAAGGTCATCAGTCCCATGTTTCAAATGAAGTCCATTAAGATAGTGTGACACCTCAGAAAAGTCACAACAATAAAAGGGAAAAGGCTAAAAAACGTAGAAGTGCAGTCATGTCATCAATGGTAAAAACAAAATGAGGTAAGTCAGCAAGAGAGCGACCCGAACGCTATGCTAGAGGCAGGAAATATCCCACCTCTGAAGCAGTAGTGGCAAGACCACCTGCGACTTAAAAGCAATCAGCCACTAGAATGTAGAAGTGCGTATCGGAAAAGGAGACTAACCAATCCTAAAAATTGATAAAAACAGAGTAAAAGGGGAAGAAAAGAGGATCTTAGCCAGGTAGGAGAGTCAGAAATCTCCAAACACAGCTTACAGTGGGAGACACCCCAACGCTCACTGCCCCACCCCAACACCAGAGTGAGGTTAAAAACCTTAAAACTGAGAATAAAAACCACTTTCCCGGAGGAAACTGAGAACCAATATAATCTAATCTAATCCAGTTCGACTATCCAGGAATCGTCAGCCAACATTAATGGTAAATGCGGGTAAGTTTGTACTTAGTACGCAGAGCAAAAAGAAGGGGGGATTCCACCAAAATGTGGGCTAGTGACTGAAAGGCTCCACAACCACAAAGTGGAGGTTGCTCATTATACAAAAGAAAACCATGGGTCAGCCTGGTATGGCCGATGAGGAGACGTCATAGTGTGGTCGAGTCCTTTCGGGAGAGGCGAAAGGAAGAACACCAAGGGCCTGGTGTCACCTTAATCGCACAAAGTTTATTAGACAGGGAGGCAGCCTCCCAAGAGTTGGCCCATGATTGTGCTAAGTGGGATTTGATGCGAAGCTGTAAATCCGCTGCAGGAGGGGTTACAGAGAACGGGGGCTAAGTGACTGCTCCCCCAGTCAAACGATCAGCGAGCTCATTACCCGGTATACCCACATGGCCGGGGACCCAAAGAAAGTCAACAGAACAAGCATCACGGTGAAGATCAGCGAGATGGTCATGGATGGCAGAGACCAAGGGAAGGTGCGAAAAATACCAGTCAGTAGCCAGAAGGCCACTCATTGAGTCCATACATAACAAAACACGGTTGTGTTGGGACTGTTTAATAAAGGTAAGGGCCTGGGAAATTGCCATCAATTCAGCAGTAAACACCCCACATGTAGGTGGCAGCAGATGATTTTTCGATGCCAACAGAGGATGTGAGGGCATATCCCACACGATCAGCAGATTTAGAGCCATCGGTGTGAAAAACAATAGCATCCCGAAACGCCCATAAAATTCGGCAGAAACAGGAACGGAACACCATCGGGAGGATGGAATCTTTCGGACCTCAGCAGAGATCCATCTGAATTCGGGGCCGAGGAACTAACCAAGGGAGGGGTAAGGGGGAGGGGTCGGGGGGGGGGGGGGGGGGGGCTGGAAGACAGGACAAAGAAGGAAGCTGAAATTCGTGGCATAGAGACACAAGGCAGAGCCCAACCGGGCGGGAATCAGGTGGGCAACGTCCATGGTCTGGGAACAGGATTGAATACGAAGGATGAGTGGGGGAGGACTGGACTGCGATTGCATAAGACACCAGAAGCTGGGACCGCCGAACTGAAAGGGGAAAATCGCAGCTTCAACCAGGAGACTATCAACAGGGCTAGTCGGGAAGGCACCGGTGGCCAAACGGATATCACAATGGTGGACTGGATCCAGCACATGCAGTATGGAAGGAGCAGCTGAACCATAAACTTGACAACCATAGTCCAAGCGAGACAGAACTAAAGCACAATAAAGGCGGAAAAGGATGGAGCAGTCCGCACCCCAAGAGGTGTGGGCAAGGAAGTGAAGGACATTGAGTTTACGGAAACATCCTACCTTCAGAAGCCTGATATGGGGCAGCCAAGTGAGCTTATTGTTGAAAAGAAGACCCAGGAAACAAAACTGTGGGACCACAGGCAATCGTGCATCGAGATAGAGCTCTGGATTGGGGTGGACCATAGTACAGTGACAGAAGTGGACCACCCATGATTTCAAAGGACAGAACTGCAACCCGTGTGAGAGGGTCCATGCAGAGGCACGCCGTATAGCTCACTGGAGCTGCCGCTCTGCAGAGGCCATCGAAAAGGAACTAACCCAAATGCAGAAATCATCCACATACAGGGCAGTGGCGACCAAGGGATCGACAGAGGCCACAAGTCCATCGATAGCAATGAGGAAAAGCAGTACACTCAATAAAAAACCCTGTGGGATGCCAGTCTCCTGGGTCCGTGGAGAACTAAAAACAGTACCAACCTGAACCCTGAACGACCGATGGAACAGGAACTGGTGGATAAAAATCAGGAGTAGGCCCCGAAGACCCCACTGATGAAGTGTAAGTAAGATGTGATGATGCCAAGCTGTGTCATAAGCCTTGCGAAGGTTGAAAAGTACTGAAATCAAATGGCGGCGCTGGGAAAAAGCCTGCCGAACTCCGGATTCCAAGTGAAGTAAATGATTGATCGGAGACCGTCCCTCTCGGAAGCCACACTGGTAAGGGGACAATAGATCCCGAGATTCGAGGACCCAATTGAGCCGACAGGCTACCATCCATTCAAGTAACTAGCAACCAACATTTGTCACACTAATTGGCCGATAGCTTTCGACAAACAGTGGGTTCTTACCAGGTTTAAGGACAGGAACCAGGATGCTATCCCTCCACTGAGAAGGGAAGTTACCCTGGAGCCAAATACGGTTTAACACTTGGAGAAAATGCTGCCATTGTGGAGCCCTGAGATGTTGAAGCAGTTGGTTATGAATGGAGTCTGGGTCAAGGGCCGTATCATGAGAAGAAGAATGACCGGAAAGAAATTCCCATTCAGTAAAAGGTTCGTTGTAAGATTCTGACTGACAAGGGGTAAAACTTAAGGTGGAAGCTTCAACCCACTGTTTCCGGTGAAGGAAAGCAGCCGGATACGAGTCTGATGCTGATTTCGTTGCAAAATGGGTCGCAAGATGTTCCGCAAGACTCAACGGGTCCATACAAAGGCCATCTGGGAGGTGAAGCCCTTTCAGGGTGGACTGCCGATGGCAACCCTGGAGAGAGTGAAGTGTAGCCCATACCCGTGACATAGGGACAGTAGAACCGAGGGAAGAAACAAAGCATTCCCAACATATCCATTTGCTCTGTTTGATTAAATAACGGGCTTCAGCGCGAAGGCGTTTAAAGGTAATAAGGTTGTCAATGGATGGGTGCCTCTTAAGGTGTTGCAAAGCTCAATGGCAATCACGGATGGCAATGGCAATGGCTGTACTCCACCACGGGACTTGCTGGTGGCGAAATGGTCCAGATGAGCGCGGTACAGCAAGGCTAGCAGTGTGAACAATCGCGTCAGGCACATCACGTAGGACGTCATCAATACAACCTGACAAAGAGGGACAAAACATGACCTGTTCAGTGTATAGAGGCCAATCAGCGTGTTGGAAAGACCAACGAGGTAACCTGTCCATCGTGGAGTGGGAAGGGAGCGAGAGAATCAATGGGAAATGGTCACTATCACATAGGTCGTCGTGTGGCCACCAGTGTAATGAAGAGAGGAGGGAGGGAGAAGAAAGAGAAAGATCAATGGCAGAAATGGTACCATGACTGGCACTGAAATGAGTAGGGGAGCCATCATTAAGAAGGCACAAGTCCTGGTCTGCAAGAAACTGGTCTATGAGAAGACCTCGTATAGATGGAAATGCACTGCTCCACAAAGGCTGGTGAGCATTAAAATCCCCGAGAAGGAGGAAGGGAGGAGGAAATTGCTGAAGAAGGGCAGTTAAGGCAGCAGGTGTAAGAGTCCGGTCAGGAGCGAGATAAAGATTGCAAACTGTGACCTCTGAGTCCAGGTGGACCCTAACAGCAACCACTTTCAATGTAGTTTGAAGAGGAATCCACATGCTAGCAACGTTTGTACGGAGTAACGTACAAACGTCACCAGAAGCCCGTAGGGGGCCGACCCAATTTCGACAGAAAACACGGAACCCACAGAGAGTCGGTGAGTGAGCATCAGTAAAATGAGATTCCTGTAGAACCACACAAGCTGCAGAGTAAGACGAAATAAGGGATTTCAACTCCGGAAGGTGATGGTAATATCCATTATTCTGTTGGATAACAACAGAATGATGATTCAAATAGGGGTTGAACAGGCTAAAGCCAGTCATGCTGCCGGGTCACCACCCGTCACCGACAAGGAGGGGGCGACATCCATGAACAAAAGGTCAGAATCTGGTTGTGAAGCCGGGGATGGGACCTCTGGTCACTCCAGAGGCTCCTTGTCCCGGGACTTACGTTTCTTCTTTTGTTCTGTTTGAGATCGAGGAGGGCTGTGTGGCATAAAGCAAGATCGAGAACAGAAAATGACCGGGCAACCTGGGGGCCGACAGACCGTGGTTCTCGCGATCGTCGTGTGGCAGGTGATCTTTGGCCTGGAAGGTGCCGGGAAAGGGTATCCCGGGAGGGTCGCCTTTGACTGGCAGACGCCGAAGAAGTGGGACACTTCTCCAGCTGGGGAGGGGGAGCAGCGCTCGGAGGAGAAGGTGTGGGAGCTGCAGGGGAAGGGGGGAGGAGGGGGGTCCGGGACTCGGGTAAGGAAGGGGGACAAAGGGGTGAAGATGTAACTCAAGCATAACTAGACGTCATGGACACAGGGTGAAGACGTGCATACTTCTTACGAGCCTCAGTGTAGGTTAAACAATCAAGGGACATACACTCCTGTATCTTCTTTTGCTTCTTATATACTGGGAAATCTGGTGAATGTGGACAATGATTGCCATGACAATTAACACACACAGGAGGGGGAACACAGGAACTCCCCTCATGGAGTGGACGTCCCCAGTCACCACAGAGAGGGGCCTGTGAACAGCGGGAAGACGTGTTCAAAATGCAAGCACTTAAAACACCTCACAGAAGGTGGGATGTACGGCTTCACATCACATTGATAAACCATAATCTTTACTTTCTGAGGGAGGGTATCCCCTTCAAAGGCCAGGGTAAAGGCACCAGTATCAATGCGATTGTCCTTCGGACCCTCCTGAACACGCCGAACAAAGTGAACACCCCGCTGTAAGGGCCACAGACTGGGCAGCTGAAGCAGTTTTGATCAACAACGAACCCGACCGCATCTTGCTCAGGAAGTCCACTTTGCCAAATTTGTTTTCAATGTGTTCCACAAAGAATAAAGGTCTGGTATTGGTAAAAGTATCCCCATCAGTCCTGGTGCAAACCAGATAGCGGGGGAAAGGTTTAGCCCCTAGCCGACGGGTCTGACCCTCCTACCAGGGGGCAGCCATGGAAGGGAAGGCCAAAGGGGCAGGAGAAGCAGCACTAAAAGAATCAGTTCGACGCGGAGAGACGGCCGCAGAAGAACGACCAGAATTCTAAACCTGTATGCATTTCATTTGCATAGCGTCTAACCTGATATCATAGTATGAAGGCTTTCACGACCGGATGACATATCTTCTGGTAAACCTTCCGGGATGTAAGGTCGTGGTCCATGAAACTCTTCGGCTCCTAACGTTTCGTCCAGAGCTGCGCTGGACATCTTCAGAGGGGTGTTTCTCCTCCGGTGAGACTCACCGGAGGAGAAACACCCCTCTGAAGATGTCCAGCGCAGCTCTGGACGAAACGTTAGGAGCCGAAGAGTTTCATGGACCACGACCTTACATCCCGAAAGGTTTACCAGAAGATATAACCTGATATCACCCACTCCGATCAGGGACTCTCCTCACGGATGCCACCCAGCCACAACAAGGGCCGTCTGGCATGGCGGCCATTGCCGGGAGTTATGATGCTCCAGGATGACAAGCAACCACTCCTAGGATTACATGAGGAGGTCACAGCTCAGGTATCAGAAGTGTGATCCCTGTGTGTTCAGGGGGCTCAACCAAAAGGGTACATAGCGACCCCACCACACGGGCTGGCTACCGTGCCGCCTATGCACCCGAGCATCAGACAACGACGTGAAAGAAAAGGTGGAATGAACTAGGAGGGCACATGTCGGAGACACTAGGTAAAGCGCTCTTCCCCAAATGGCTCACACTATGGAAGAGAAGTTTAGTAATGGAGGGAAAACCCCAGAGGAGGAGCAGGGAATGCCAAAAGGATGAGGTGATTACACAACAAAACTAAATCGCAAAACCAACATAACCAGGAGGATAGCAGGGGCAACATAAGCAAGGACACCACGAAGGAGAGAGAGAGAGAGAGAGAGAGAGAGAGAGAGAGAGAGAGAGGAGAGGGCGAAGGGGAGGGAGCGAGAAGAGGAAAGGAGGGGAAGGGCAAGGAAATGCAGCCCTGGAAAGAAGGAACGCTGCAATAGCTCGGGGCCCCATGCTCGACACGCACGTACTCACGATAGAAGTGTGAGCCCCCTGGAGGGAAAAGTGTATGAATGAAAGGCTGTTGTAGCTAGCAATAAAAATAGGAACCAAAACCTACATCCTGATAAATGCACATGCACCCATGAATGATTAAAACGGAATCAACAATACAGAAGTGGGACAATTCTGGAACAAACTGGATAAGGAGATGAGATGAGACTCACAGCCATTCACTATAAAGTCATAAAGCTAAGGCATCTAAGGAGACAACATGGGTGAGTCAAGATAACAGAATTGGAGGAAGATAACTAGATCATGTAGTGATCTGAGACAAGAACCACAGGGAGATTAGAACATTAGAGTCAGAGAAAACAGTAGGATGGAACCTGACCATTATCTTACCGAAATTAAATGCAAATGGTGACCAAACAGAAATAAAATGATAAAGATGAACACACACAGTATGGACAAACAACTTTTGAACAGACACAAGGGTGAATCTGCATGGAACCCCATAGTTAAAAACACATGGGGAAAAACTGAGGGACAGAAGCTGAATCAGAATGACTTGCCGCAAGCAACATGAAGTAAAAAACAAGTGGTGGCCAGATGAGTGTGAAGATGCGTTGTGTGTGTGTGTGTGTGTGTGTGTGTGTGTGTGTGTGGGAGGGGGGGGGGCAAAAAAAGGGGGAAGGATGGAGGGTTTGACAGACAATTATGAAAGAAAAGGACTTTAAGATTTATGAGAAAATGAGAACAATGGCTAAAATAATAAGAAATGCCATATGGATCTAGTGGAATGAAAAGTTGGATGAAGTGGATGATGCATTCAAGAAAAACAGAACAAAAGTCTTCTTTATTGAGATGATGAATAGGATAAAGAGCTATGAAGCAAGAGAGCCAATTGTGCAGAAGCATGAAGGTAAACAGCAAACACAAGAGAAAGATGTATCTGAGGAATTGGCAAGGTACTTCAACAATCTGCTGAACACTGAAATACCTACAGAGAGGCTAAGACTATAGCACAATAGGGAAAACAACAGAGGCCGTACACCCACCAGAATGGAAGCAGTAAAAGCAATTCAAGCTCTCATTAAAAATAAGGCGGCAGGTAGTGATGGCATTTGCACTCAGGAAATTAAATGGAGTGATCTGGCGACAGAAGACAGTATTTACAAAATAATAATGGACATCTGGATGAATGGAAATATACCAAAAGACAAGAAAGAAGTCATCATCATTCCAGTACATAAGGAAGTTGACAAGAGGATGCTGTATGACTACAGAAGGATCTCACCACTTAACACCAGGTACAAGATACTCTCTAGATTATTGTTAAGTAGGCTGGAAGAGCAGCTTGAGTTGAGAATTGGGGACTATCAGGCTGGCTTTCAAAAAGGAAGGAACTATATCAAACAAATTTTTGGACTCAACTTAATATTTGAACAACATTACAGGAAATATACAAACACTGTAATGATTTTCAAGGACTTTACCAAATCTTACGATTCTGTAGTCAAGAACGTATTGTTGAATGACCTTCACGCCAGAGGCCTGGACACAATAACACACAAATTAGTATGGGACATTTTGAAATGTGCGACTGCTAGGATCAGGTACTGAAGCTATCGGAAAGCTTCAAATTATTCAAGACAGAAGTTCGTAAAGAAGGTGAGTTGTCACCAATTTTGTTCAATTTATTGCAGAATGAAATGGTCCAATACTGGAGACAAGTGAACAAAACCATGGTTACTGAAGATGTACAAATTGGGTACAAAATAAAATATACCACAATAGTAGAATGCCTAGCCTTTGCCAGTGATATGCATTATTAGATGAGCATGAGAATGAAGAAGATTAAAAAATGGTGCTGGAAAATTTTGATGTAGTTGCAGCAAAAGCTGACCTCAAAACAGTGTTGACCGAAGTCCTGAACGTAGATACCAACTGAAAGATTGAAGGCTAAATAGTGGAGAATGTGAACTTCTGTTACCTGGGGAACTACATAACAGGAAAGTTACAGAAGAACAAGAGCATAATACAATCCCAAATGCTGCAGGAAGTACAGCATGAGGCACAGACAATCTATTGAAAGAAAAGCCTGTCTAGGAATACCAAACTGAGACATCATACATAAAAAATACCGCAACGGACCTCATGGACACGACTACCTTGGGCATGAGAACCTGTATCCAACTGGAGGAGGAAGAACAAAAGATCTTGAGAGACATGTGGAGACAAAAAACACCAAGTGAAGTATGTATGCATGCTTAAAGACAGAAAGGCAGAGCTATATGAGAGTTTTGAACCAGTTTCAATCATGATACAGAGAAGATTGAGATTTACCAGGCCATCATAAGGATGGAAAACGTGTGTGTGTGTGTGGGGGGGGGGGGGGTAATCAAATGTGAGGTTATCAGTGGCCTCATGAAAATTAGTAGAAACAAACTGGTTAGAACATGTAAACGTTGTAAAACAAGTCTGAGTTAATTTTACATAAATGTGCACTCATTCTCTCCCAACCACACAGACACTCATCCGCACAATTACACTATGCTCACCTCCTTTAAGACAGCATAAATATTGTCATATATTCTAAAACTATCAATTATGACAATACAAGAGGAAAACTTAAATAATTGCACTGGGATATATGGCTAGCTAAAAAAAAAAAAAAAAAAGGTTTGGCGCACATTAAAAGCATTTCTCTAAAATCTCATCCCGGGATTGGAATGACTCCTTACCCTCTCCCTTAAAACCCACATCCTTTCGTCTTTCCCTCTCCTTCCCTCTTTCCTGATGAGGCAACAGTTTGTTGCGAAAGCTTGAATTTTGTGTGTATGTTTGTGTTTGTTTGTGCGTCTATCGACCTGCCAGCGCTTTCGTTTGGTAAGTCACATCATCTTTGTTTTTAGATATATTTTAGAGAACAAGTTAGACATGTCACAGAACCTTAAAAGTCGTATGACATTCATGTCATTATCAGCTGAAACAAAGGGCAAATATATACGTAAATTAGCTGCTGCCTTCCTGTCTGAATATGAAACAGTCAACTAAAATGTGGCTTACTGTGATCTGTACACCATACCTCAAGCACCATGAACTGAAGTCTCTCACTGAATTGAGAATCCATGTGTCACAAGACTGTTCCCTATGAAAAGGTGAGTGAGAAGGACCTCATCCTGTGTGTGCGGCTCAAAGGAGCTGTGCCATAGCTGAGGAGTTGAATTTACCACGTGCAGCTATTTGTCCTTTACTTCAAGCCACTCTTCTTCCTATTTATGTATGACACTGTACCTCAATAGTAAGATGATAGCCTCTAGGCGAATGGTACACTGAACTACACTTTGTTACTGCAACATGTTTCCTTTGTTGCTACATCTGCCAACTGCATTTAGTTTCCATTAACAATTGTGTGCTCCGGTACCCAGCAAAAAGACACTGCCTTCCCCAGCCTTTCCTGGTGGAGAAGGGTGTTCTGGTTATTCTTGGACTACTTTACCTGCTGGGCACAAGTGTTACAGTGAGCGAAAGGCACTCAGTCAATATGAGCAGATGAGAAATTCAGTAGTTGCAACACACCTTATCTGCTCCAGTGTCCTCAAGATCTTGTATAATTCTTGATCAAACACAGTGAATTCTTGAGGTAATCTGATACTGAGGACACAATCAGAGAAAACGGCAGAGCAGTCTACATCTACATCTACATTTATAGTCCGCAAGCCACCCAACGGTGTGTGGCGGAGGGCACTTTACGTGCCACTGTCATTACCTCCCTTTCCTGTTCCAGTCGCGTATGGTTCGCGGGAAGAACGACTGTCTGAAAGCCTCCGTGCGCGCTCGAATCTCTCTAATTTTACATTCGTGATCTCCTCGGGAGGTATAAGTAGGGGGAAGCAATATATTCGATACCTCATCCAGAAACACACCCTCTCGAAACCTGGCGAGCAATCTACACCGCGATGCAGAGCGCCTCTCTTGCAGAGTCTGCCACTTGAGTTTATTAAACATCTCCGTAACGCTATCACGGTTACCAAATAACCCTGTGATGAAACGCGCCGCTCTTCTTTGGATCTTCTCTATCTCCTCCGTCAACCCAATCTGGTACGGATCCCACACTGATGAGCAATACTCAAGTATAGGTCGAACGAGTGTTTTGTAAGCCACCTCCTTTGTTGATGGACTACATTTTCTAAGCACTCTCCCAATGAATCTCAACCTGGTACCCGCCTTACCAACAATTAATTTTATATGATCATTCCACTTCAAATCGTTCCGCACGCATACTCCCAGATATTTTACAGAAGTAACTGCTACCAGTGTTTGTTCCGCTATCATATAATCATACAATAAAGGATCCTTCTTTCTATGTATTCGCAATACATTACATTTGTCTATGTTAAGGGACAGTTGCCACTCCCTGCACCAAGTGCCTATCCGCTGCAGATCTTCCTGCATTTCGCTACAATTTTCTAATGCTGCAACTTCTCTGTATACTACAGCATCATCCGCGAAAAGCCGCATGGAACTTCCGACACTATCTACTAGGTCATTTATATATATTGTGAAAAGCAATGGTCCCATAACACTCCCCTGTGGCACGCCAGAGGTTACTTTAACGTCTGTAGACGTCCCTCCATTGATAACAACATGCTGTGTTCTGTTTGCTAAAAACTCTTCAATCCAGCCACACAGCTGGTCTGATATTCCGTAGGCTCTTACTTTGTTGATCAGGCGA
This sequence comes from Schistocerca nitens, assembly GCF_023898315.1. Taxonomy (NCBI): domain Eukaryota; kingdom Metazoa; phylum Arthropoda; class Insecta; order Orthoptera; family Acrididae; genus Schistocerca; species Schistocerca nitens. The sequence goes on along the minus strand of NC_064622.1, from coordinate 133,919,334 downwards.
CAGTGTGGAACTGTATCGAACGCCTTCCGGAAGTCAAGAAAAATAGCATCTACCTGGGAGCCTGTATCTAATATTTTCTGGGTCTCATGAACAAATAACGCGAGTTGGGTCTCACACGATCGCTGTTTCCGGAATCCATGTTGATTCCTACATAGTAGATTCTGGGTTTCCAAAAACGACATGATACTCGAGCAAAAAACATGTTCTAAAATTCTACAACAGATCGACGTCAGAGATATAGGTCTATAGTTTTGCGCATCTGCTCGACGACCCTTCTTGAAGACTGGGACTACCTGTGCTCTTTTCCAATCATTTGGAACCCTCCGTTCCTCTAGAGACTTGCGGTACACGGCTGTTAGAAGGGGGGCAAGTTCTTTCGCGTACTCTGTGTATAGTCAAATTGGTATCCCGTCAGGTCCAGTGGACTTTCCTCTGTTGAGTGATTCCAGTTGCTTTTCTATTCCTTGGACACTTATTTCGATGTCAGCCATTTTTTCGTTTGTGCGAGGATTTAGAGAAGGAACTGCAGTGCGGTCTTCCTCTGTGAAACAGCTTTGGAAAAAGGTGTTTAGTATTTCAGCCTTACGCGTGTCATCCTCTGTTTCAATGCCATCATCATCCCGGAGTGTCTGGATATGCTGTTTCGAGCCACTTACTGATTTAACATAAGACCAGAACTTCCTAGGATTTTCTGTCAAGTCGGTACATAGAATTTTACTTTCGAATTCACTGAACGCTTCTCGCATAGCCCTCCTTACGCCAACTTTGACATCGCTTAGCTTCTGTTTGTCTGAGAGGTTTTGGCTGCGTTTAAACTTGCAGTGAAGCTCTCTTTGCTTTCGCAGTAGTTTCCTAACTTCGTTGTTGTACCACGGTGGGTTTTTCCCGTCCCTCACAGTTTTACTCGGCACGTGCCTGTCTAAAACGCATTTTACGATTGCCTTGAACTTTTTCCATAAACACTCAACATTATCAGTGTCGGAACAGAAATTTTCGTTTTGATCTGTTAGGTAGTCTGAAATCTGCCTTCTATTACTCTTGCTAAACAGATAAACCTTCCTCCCTTTTTTTATATTCCTATTAACTTCCATATTCAGGGATGCTGCAACGGCCTTATGATCACTGATTCCCTGTTCTGCACTTACAGAGTCGAAAAGTTCGGGTCTGTTTGTTATCAGTAGGTCCAAGATGTTATCTCCACGAGTCGGTTCTCTGTTTAATTGCTCGAGGTAATTTTCGGATAGTGCACTCAGTATAATGTCACTCGATGCTCTGTCCCTACCACCCGTCCTAAACATCTGAGTGTCCCAGTCTATATCTGGTAAATTGAAATCTCCACCTAAGACTATAACATGCTGAGGAAATTTATGTGAAATGTATTCCAAATTTTCTCTCAGTTGTTCTGCCACTAACGCTGCTGAGTCGGGAGGTCGGTAAAAGGAGCCAATTATTAACCTAGCTCGGTTGTTGAGTGTAACCTCCACCCATAATAATTCACAGGAACTATCCACTTCTACTTCACTACAGGATAAACTACTACTAACAGCGACGAACACTCCACCACCGGTTGCATGCAATCTATCCTTCCTAAACACCGTCTGTACCTTGGTAAAAATTTCGGCAGAATTTATCTCTGGCTTAAGCCAGCTTTCTGTACCTATAACGATTTCAGCTTCGGTGCTTTCTATCAGCGCTTGAAGTTCCGGTACTTTACCAACGCAGCTTCGACAGTTGACAATTACAATACCGATTGCTGCTTGGTCCCCGCATGTCCTGACTTCGCCCCGCACCCGTTGAGGCTGTTGCCCTTCCTGTACTTGCCCAAGGCCATCTAACCTAAAAAAACCGCCCAGCCCACGCCACACAACCCCTGCTACCCGTGTAGCCGCTTGTTGCGTGTAGTGGACTCCTGACCTATCCAGCGGAACCCGAAACCCCACCACCCTATGGCGCAAGTCGAGGAATCTGCCGCCCACATGGTCGCAGAACCGTCTCAGCCTCTGATTCAGACCCTCCACTCGGCTCTGTACCAAAGGTCCGCAGTCAGTCCTGTCGACGATGCTGCAGATGGTGAGCTCTGCTTTCATCCCGCTAGCGAGACTGGCAGTCTTCACCAAATCAGATAGCCGCCGGAAGCCAGAGAGGATTTCCTCCGATCCATAGCGACACACATCATTGGTGCCGACATGAGCGACCACCTGCAGATGGGTGCACCCTGTACCCTTCATGGCATCCGGAAGAACCCTTTCCACATCTGGAATGACTCCCCCCGGTATGCACACGGAGTGCACATTGGTTTTCTTCCCCTCTCTTGCTGCCATTTCCCTAAGAGGCCCCATTACGCGCCTGACGTTGGAGCTCCCAACTACCAGTAAGCCCACTCTCTGCGACCACCCGGATCTTGCAGACTGAGGGGCAACCTCTGGAACAGGACAAGCAGCCATGTCAGGCCGAAGATCAGTATCAGCCTGAGACAGAGCCTGAAACCAGTTCGTCAGACAAACTGGAGAGGCCTTCGGTTCAGCCCTCCGGAATGTCTTTCGCCCCCTGCCACACCTTGAGACGACCTCCCACTCTACCACAGGTGAGGGATCAGCCTCAATGCGGGCAGTATCCCGGGCAACCACAGTCCTAGTCCGATTGGGGGATGCGTGGGACGAGCTGGCCGTCCCCGACAAACCCCCATCCGGACCCCCACAGTGATGCCCATTGGCAACAGCCTCAAGCTGTGTGACCGAAGCCAACACTGCCTGAAGCTGGGAGCGAAGGGATGCCAACTCAGCCTGCATCCGAACACAGCAGTTGCAGTCCCTATCCATGATAAAAACTGTTGTGCAAAGAACGTCTGAACTAATCTACAGAGAGCGCAAACAAACCGACAAAATTTAAACGGTTATTAAAATACAAGATTGCCTAGTAAATGCAGTAATGCTGCTACTTGCGCACTGCTGACACACTGCTCGACGGCGGAAGGAGACTACGCGATTTTACACTATTCAGGTACTAAAACGCGATGCTACAACTCTCAAATACTATAATACGCCCGAAATTTATGAATTAAACAATGCAAGTACCAAAAACACGCAAAGAAATTAATAATTAAACTATGTAACAAATGAGTGAGCTAGGAGTATACGACTTGCTGCTGCAGCTGCTTATCCAACGGCGGCAGGGAGCACACTGACTGTGACCAACCGACACTGGCCGTTCAAAACAAAAACAGAAGACAAACGACTACGCGAATTTACACTATTCAGGTACTAAAACGCGATGCTACAACTGTCAAATACTATAATAGGCCCGAAATTTATGTATCAAACAATGCAAGTACCAAAAACACGCAAAGAAATTAAGAATTAAACTATGTAACAAATGAGTGAGCTAGGAGTATACAACTTGCTGCTGCAGCTGCTTATCCAACGGCGGCAGGGAGCACACTCCAACGGCGGCATGGAGCAGTCAAGGGAATCCCCTTGTTTAAACCCCCCTGTGAATACAACAATATAGTTGTGCAGCCCCTTTAAAATGTTATAAAATACTGTTTTCTTTTAAACGGATGCAGAAGTGGTGCTTCTCCTGTATCTCACTAAATCTAAAATTACTCTGGGCCTCTGCAATAACCAGGGTGGCGGTCTGTTTCAGTCCTGGATTTGGGTTTGTACTTATACTGAGTGAGTGCTGCTCATACTTTACACAGATCCCAAACTGCCTTGATGCTCGTAAATGATTCAAGGAAAAGTGTTCCATGAGCAACATTATGGTATGATGGTGAATTGGGAACACTAAGGATCTTATGTGCCTGACGCACAATGAGGAGTTGGTACCAGATAGTGAGCAGTGGATCCCTAGCCTCAGCATAGAGACTGGGTATGGGGCTGGTCCTCTAAGCTCCCATGTCAAACCTGATCCCTTCAATAGTGAATAGTGCTGTGTATGAGCCATTTTACCCTCTCTACCAGCAACACCTTTCACACCTGCATCATGCGAGTGGCCTACCCGGTGAAGCCAAAGGGGTCACATCTGCAAATGACAGCCAGAAGATCTCATGCCTCCACTAGGCTGACAGCTGGGAGCATGAGTGTCACCAGAGATTGCTGGCCCCATGGACTTGCTACCCGCTTGTTTCTATCGGCCCACATGGCCAAAAATGGATTCAGCTCTATCCTGGCACTGCTAGGGTATTTAGGCTGGTGCTAAGTTATGCCAGGCCAGTGGATACCTTCAAGTCCTCTGGACTAGGCATAGACTTCAGTAACGGTCCATAATTAGAGATCTCACTAATGGTATCACCACATCGCCACAACAGTATGGAGCAGTCAGTGACTACCTTGGACGTTGCCAGGAAGCGGTCTCTACGCCAGAGGCTGCAGTGGACTGTGGTACTGGCCATCGCCGTTGCTTTGTATTGTAACTTTTCAACTCCAAAGTGTACTCAGGATTTAACTTTGTCATTTTTTGGGGCTATCTGCCCAATTACAAACTTGTGCTGATCCAGTGATAACAACAAGTTTACCATGGATGGTTCTTGTAAAAACTCACTCTAAGGAGTAGATTTTTATTTATATGTTCTTTAATAAATTTGTTCTGCATTGTTTACCTGGTGTGTGTTCCCACTGCACCTCCACCAGTGTGAAACATATCAGATAGCATAAACGATCTTCAGGTAAGGAGGGATCACTGATCTGTACAGTGTTCACTCATAGTCTAGCTGCGATCTCATGAAAGCCCTGCCTGCTCCGCAAGACGTGACTCTAAGAAATTTAAGATATTCAGTGATTTTTGGGTATTTATGTTTAGGTCCTTTAGGTGTGGTAACAACAACAGTTTTTAATAAAGAAAATGAAGTGCAGAATGATCAGCAAGGCTTTAAAATGTAGAACAGTGTCCCTCATATGCAAGTGAGGTAAATTAAAAAATATGGGAACAATGACTGAAATAAACACAAACACACTTATCTGCAGAAAATTTGAACTCTGTCTACACAACCCACTCTGGCAATATCTTCACTCTAATTGTGACTGACAAGTTACTGTTGTAGTGTTAGAGGAGAAACAAAAAAACTAGAAAATGGTCCACAGATACAGAGCATTAAACAGGACTCCTTACCATAGGTGCTACACCATTTACAGTTATGGCAAAGTGGTTAACACTTAAAACCCTTCCTTGAAAATGCCATTCCCCTGGTCAAAACTATCCGACAGCACATCATGTCTTCATGTCTCAGTACCTATGAAAGTGGCTACCTGCTTAGCTGAGTGGTACTGTGTTTACCAACCATGCAGCGGGCCCGGGTTAGCTACCTGGCCAGGTCAGAGATTTTCTCCGCCCGTGGATTGGGTGTTGTGTTGCCCTCATCATCTTTTCATCATCATCACTAACATGCAAGTCGCCCAATGTGGCATCACTTGAAATAAGACTTGCAACCCAGTGGGTGAACTTTCCTGTATGGGGCCTCCCAGCCAACAATGCCACACAATCATTTCATTTTCACTTATGAAAGTGTTTGGATAAGAAGAACTGAATGACTATGGGAAGGTGAAGTTGGAAATCCCACTTGTAGAACTGTCCTACAATACTGGGGTCCTATAAGTAGTGCCTTGCACCTTAATGATGCCACAAATTATCCCTTTACAATGCCCTTAGAAAAGCCTGCTGGACAGCTATTTCTAGCAGTGTCAGGTTGTCGACAGTGGATTAATAGCCCTGGAATCGACACTGAGGGCAGCTAAGAAGTTACCTGGTCTCTAATATCAGACTAGATGATAGTTGACCATTCACTCCAAGGTCTTTCCTACACAAATTGCCAGGGCAGCACTTCTGTAACTACTGTGATATTTTCAGCCTTTTCATAGCTTGAGGACAGTGTGAATAGCATTTTGTTGCATTTTTACAGTAATCTATTATCTGGAAGCCACAACCTAATGTTACTGACTGCTGTGTTTTCTGCATCATTTATATTACATTCCAAGTCATTCACGACGACACTTGTGTCATCTGCAAACCTACCATATTTAGTGACAGATTAAATAAATATATTAAGAAAAGCAATGGATGCAGAATATAACCATGTGGTATACCCTCCCCCCACTTCACAGCACTCTAGATAGATTCATATCTATTCCCTGTCTGTGAAACATAAGAATAAATCTTACACTCAAAATATGATGTTGCAGTCAAATATTATATATATCAAATACGTAGAGTCAATAATATAGAGCAGAAAAGAAGATCAGACTGACAGAATTATAGGCAACTTACTCTGTTTTCCAGGAGGAGGATAAGCCTTCTCCACTAAGAGCTTCAACTCTTTTTCCTCAAATTTCTTTCTAATTGGGTCTAAAAGCCTATTCATGTATATTTCAACACCTGCTTTGAGGTCTCCTGGATGCACCTCCTCTTTTCGAAAGGCCTCCTCCAGGGAATCATAAGTTGAATAAGTGACATTTCCTCCATGTTCTGCAGCACGCTGCACTGTAAACCCTTAGGAAAGGCAGGAGAAAAATTAATACATAAATGATACTGTACTCTCACATAAAGTCAACACAAAAGAAAACATAAGTGTGGAGTAATGATACAGTAAATCTGGTATAATTGAGGAGGGAACAGAAGTGGTTTAGGATTGCTGTGTCACGACACAATAAATCTGGCACTCTTGAGGAGGGAACAAAAGTGGTTTAGGGCTGCTGTGTCATAACATTTTTCTACTAGGCTAGTGAGGAAAAAAGACTGGCATCTTATTAAAATCTGGAGGTATTTTGTGGAAGGAAGGGGGCATCAAGTTGCGAAAAGGGAATTTTTATTGTAAGCTCAACAGTGGTTGGTGGTGAATATGGAGGGACAAAGGAGAGCTAAGCAACATTTAAAACCAATGTGGGCTGGGTTCTGGACAGGAGAGCAGCAGTTTTACTGAATTAGTACACATTCTGCTCAATGAGCATCAGATTCTTTGAATGAGGATTAGAACTGTCTCTCCAACGTGTCCTTTATAATCGTAATGCTTCTGACAACAAACTATAGAACTTTCTCCCTTCATACTTACCACAGACCTCTTCTTAATCTCTCCATCTTTTGCCACTCCATTTCTGCACCTCCACTCCATTCCATTCCTGCTTGTCCACACTACACTCGCCATGCAGTTTAGATATGTTTGTATCTCACTGTCCTCTCGGACATTTTCACGCATTATAAACCCTCTATCCACCTCCACACTGTTTCATTTTATGCTATTGTTATTTTTTCATACTCCTATTAGTCACAGTAGCATTTTAACTGACTCTTTCTTAGGTCTTTGTACAACAACATTACAATAAATGAAAAGCGCTATATTGCTTATGATCTACAGGATTAATTTATTGAATTACCCATTTTATAGATTACAAGGCCATCACCAAACTTTAACTGACTTATGTCGTCAATGAAGTTGCAATGTTTGTAAACAACAGTGGCAAAGATGTAACTCATTTAGACTGAGCCACATACGTACAGTGAATGTCATCTTTGATAGTGTGGTGGTAATACAGTTTAAAAGGTAAAAGGTTGTACAATAAATTAATGCAGTATAAAGGGGAGCAAACAGGAAAAACATTGACACTACTAAAAAAGTGTGCCTATGTAATAATTTATATTAAGTAAACAAACTAAATAAATAAAGCAAAATTAGTACTTGACAAGATACTTCCGGAGGTATTGAACATGGAAAATAATATAAGAGTGAATTAAAAGAAATTAACAATTGTAACATCTGAATATATGGAGTACAGAGGTAATCATAATAAAATAAAAAGAAATGAATACAGACAGGAAAATGGAGGATTATAATGGAACACACAGTGTGGAAAGTGGAAAATGAGAGGATTATGTGAAGTTTAGAAGAGAGGAAGTATTGAGCTGCGTTTGGTTATTTAACATTAAATCACAACTGTGGGCTAGATGTTTGTTAGTTTCCACAACTACCAAATGATTTGAGTTTTTGGTCTTTGTTTGCTAAGTGAAGGACATGTCACTGGCTGGCAGTTGTGGCCATCACTCAGTACTGAGTGAGGGCCACAAAACTACAAGCCACAGTCACACATTCTTCACTTAGCAAACAAAGGCCAAAACCTCAATCAGTTTGAAGGCCTGAAAATCAACAAATGTTTAGCCCACAGTTCCAATTTAATCTTAAATAACCAAACACAGCTTAATATTTCTCCTCTTCTACACTTCACATAATCCTCTCTGTTTCGATTACTTTCCACACCGTCTGTTCCTCTCTTTATAGTTATTTGTTGTTCAACTTTACATATTTTAAATTGCATTACCACCACACTGTCAAAGGTGGCATGTATTATGTGTTAGAGCCTCAATCTATATGAGTAACTTCTTTCCCAAAGTTGAAAAGTGACACATTTTATTTTATGTACAAGTTTTTGGCTGCACTATTTACTTACTTACTTGTACTGATACAAGTTACACGATGACCCTGTCTCGGTGTTTTGCCATTATGAGTGTACCTGTGAAGATGGTATAATAGGTACAATATTATTCTTTATGTCTATGTTAGTCTACATCTAAATATGGCATCTCATTCTTACATCTTAGCTGGTATGATGTGGCCCTTATGGCATCTCAGAGCGTAAATGTCAGTTGTCTTTTTATTATGGTATGATCACATAATTTATATGTTTACTTTTTGCTTGAGTGACCTTGATATTTTTGACAGCTTTGGCTTAGCAATGCTATCTATCTACAATGGAATGCCAAGTCTGATAATGGCCTTGTAAGTTGAAAACTGGTGAACTAGTAAATTAACCCTGTAAAACATAAACAATATGGTGCTTTTTATGTATTAGTCACACCAGCCTTATATGGCAAGTGTAGCTTCCATTATTCACGAAAGTTCTTTCCCAAGTCGTCATATTTTATGTTCATTATGTTTTATGTGTCACTGAATGCATTTTGTTCATAGGGTATTCCACCTAGAAATCTTCATTACTTTTAACTCATCACAAGATTCATCATTTTTTAAAATAAATGCCTTCAACTTAAACTTCCCATCTGAACAATCAGGTCTTCAAGGCATTATGATCTGAGCAATTCATTCAAACAATGGTGGGATGTACGTGGTGCACCAGAACAAAGTACCCAGTTAATAGGAAGTGGAAAGCAACTTCTAATTAGAGTTATATCAACTGTTAAATCTAGGACAGATATGCACAATCACAGAACATGCAGCTTACATTGCTTTTGGTTGAATGTTACTGGATCATGAAGTACAGGTAAAATAAATTATACAGTGCAAAATAAGTTCATGGAATGAAGTGATAAATTTATCTGTCAATCACCCATTTGACTGAATTCTTATGATGAAATTTTCCTCTTCTTTTTCTATTACCCATACAGAATCTGTTTGTCAAGAATGAGATGTCTACCATCTATACCCAACAAAAATGAAAATATGAAAAGTTAATCTTCACAAATAATCATTTCTTCATGTAAGTACTGACCTTCACCTTCCTTGAACAATGGAAAGAGGACATGTTTAGCAAATGCAAGAACCCCATTGTCTTGGACATTTCCAGGCTCACAAAATGCTTTTTTCAGTTTCTTCTTCACCGCTGCTGGTGAATCCAAAAGATCAATCTTACTGTCTTCTTCAGATGAGGACATTTTACCTCCAGCAAGCCCTGGAACTAAAAAATACTTTCTTTCTCCATATCATGATTGTTTGGCAATGCTGCAAGTATTGACAAGTATAATATATTACAATCTATTTTTTTCTCCACACAGTTTAACTCCTTACCCATAGGATTCATTATGTGGATTCTCTTAGAATATCCCAACTGGGGCAAGTACTTTTCGGCAAACGTAAAAATTTTACGCTGATCCACACCACCAAATTGTGCATCAACATGCAGATATTCTTCATCTAGTGCTTGAAGTCCTAAGGAAAACAATAATTCTCACATTACACATTAACAGTTTATTAATTTTTTTTGCAGCGTCTCCTATGCAGATCTAATTTTGGAGTGTTAAACAGTTGTGAATAATTCTGTTTAATGAATAACAAAAAATAACTTGGGCAAAACAAAGCAACATCATGCCAAGGATCACAATTTATTATCCAGATGCTACAACGATCAATCAAAGCAGACCGAACAGCAAGGCTGAAGTTTCTGATAAATAATCAGAGCACTGTTTCAGTGGCTTCAATCTGGAACCACCACTAGAATGCAGCCACAGGGGAAGGAAGACAGGCATTTTATAGTAATTGGGTGGGTTAGTGGTTTACACTGGGACCAGTGTGAAAGTGATTTCAGTAAGTCTGCCACACACAGTCCGGTCTTAGGCACCACCCATACTGTCAACTTTTTCAATGGCTTCATTTCAATCGCTGCCTCACAGCCTGTGTCATCTCGATCCTTCCCATCAACACTATCTTTTCTGAACTGAGCAGGTGGGAACTCTCCTTGCAATATATCTTATGTTCCTGTAACCCTTTGGGCCTCAACCTTCATTAGTCACTTCTTTACCCATCTCGTCCCTTCCCTGTTCCCATTCCAGTAACACACAACCCTCTATTCCACCAATGCAACCACAGTCTTTCCACTTATCTCCTTTTCTGCTAACCTCCCCCCTACCCCCCCCCCCCCCTTCCAGCCTCCAGCCTTTCGTCACACCTCCCGACTGCACCTAGCTGCCCTACCCTCTCTCCACGTCATCCCTATACGCTCCCACAAGCAGCGCTTTACCATCCCCCAACCCTACCCTGCTATCCCTCCCCCTCCCCGCCCCAGCCTCTTCCTTACCCCCACCACCCGGTTGCTTCTCCCGTCATGTGCTGCTGTTCACAGTTTGACTCAGTTGTCAGAGACTGTGGTCATGTGTGTGTGAGTTGCATTTCCTTGGGTGTGTTTGTGTCTGCTGCCTATTTCTGATGATGGCCTTGTTGGTCTCTGCTACGAGGTGCATTCAAGTTCTAAGGCCTCCAATTTTTTTTCTAATTAACTACTCACCCGAAATTGATGAAACTGGCATTACTTCTCGACGTAATCACCCTACAGACGTACACATTTTTCACAACGCTGACGCCATGATTCCATGGCAGCGGCGAAGGCTTCTTTAGGAGTCTGTTTTGACCATTGGAAAATTGCTGAGGCAATAGCAGCACGGCTGGTAAATGTGCGGCCACGGAGAGTGTCTTTCATTGTTGGAAAAAGCCAAAAGTCACTAGGAGCCAGGTCAGGTGAGTAGGGAGCATGAGGAATGACTTCAAAGTTGTTATCACGAAGAAACTGTTGCGTAACATTAGCTCGATGTGTGGGTGCGTTGTCTTGGTGAAACATCACACGCGCAGCCCTTACTGGACGTTTTTGTTGCAGTGCAGGAAGGAATTTGTTCTTCAAAACATTTTCGTAGGATGCACCTGTTACCGTAGTGCCCTTTGGAACGCAATGGGTAAGGATTACGCCCTCGCTGTCCCAGAACATGGACACCATCATTTTTTCAGCACTGGCGGTTACCCGAAATTTTTTTGGTGGCGGTCAATCTGTGTGCTTCCATTGAGCTGACTGGCCCTTTGTTTCTGGATTGAAAAATGGCATCCACGTCTCATCCATTGTCACAACTGACGAAAAGAAAGTCCCATTCATGCTGTCATTGCGCGTCAACATTGCTTGGCAACATGCCACACGGGCAGCCATGTGGTTGTCCGTCAGCATTTGTGGCACCCACCTGGATGACACTTTTCACATTTTCAGGTCGTCATGCAGGATTGTGTGCACAGAACCCACAGAAATGCCAACTCTGGAGGCGATATGTTCAACAGTCATTCGGCGATCCCCCAAAACAATTCTCTCCACTTTCTCGATCATGTCGTCAGACCGGCTTGAGCGAGCCCGAGGTTGTTTCGGTTTGTTGTCACATGATGTTCTGCCTTCATTAAACTGTCGCACCCATGAACGCACTTTCGACACATCCATAACTCCATCACCACATGTCTCCTTCAACTGTCGATGAATTTCAATTGGTTTCACACCACGCAAATTCAGAAAACGAATGATTGCACGCTGTTCAAGTAAGGAAAACGTCGCCATTTTAAGTATTTAAAACAGTTCTCATTCTCGCCGCTGGCGGTAAAATTCCATCTGCCGTACGGTGCTGCCATCTCTGGGACGTATTGACAATGAACGCGGCCTCATTTTAAAACAATGTGCATGTTTCTATCTCTTTCCAGTCCAGAGAAAAAAAATCGGAGGCCTTAGAACTTGAATGCACCTCGTATATGGTGAGTAGCAACTATCTTTTTCATAATATTGTTCCACACAAACAAAGGAAGATTAACATCTAATGTTCCCTCAAAGATGAGGTCATTAGAGTAAGGCAGAGTTCGAATTGGACAAGGATATAGAAGGAGCCTGGCCACATCCTTTTCAAAGGAAACGTCCTAGCATTCTCCTCACACATTTTTGGGAAATCTGGATGGCTGGACAAGGATTTGATCCTCCATGAACCCAAAATCTGCATACTGTAAAATAGGTGATGGCTGATGTGAAAAAATCCTACGGCTTAGTTAATAAGAGAGTCAACATCAGAATGTGACTTCAAATAAGACCCAAATCTTCATTACAGAAAGTCGGGAAATAGTGAAAATTACGATACATGCATGATATATGCATAAAGTAGCACGCAACTAAAAGAGAAAAAGCACTTTTTCCATCCTTCATCTTCTTATTCTTATTCTCCAGTTTAACTGGACTGTTCTGCCTTCATTAAACTGTCGCACCCATGAACGCACTTTCGACACATCCATAACTCCATCACCACATGTCTCCTTCAACTGTCGATGAATTTCAATTGGTTTCACACCACGCAAATTCCTAATTGTAGCTTGTAACAATATTATGAAAAGGAAAGTTGCTACACACCATATAGTGGAGATGCTGAGTTGCAGATAGGCACAACAAATAAAAAAAGACTGTCAGACAGTGAGCTTTCAGCCAACAAGGCCTTTATCGAAAATAGACAACACACACACACACACACACACACACACTCACTCACTCACTCTCTCTCTCTCTCTCTCTCTCTCTCTCTCTCTCATGTCAGGGCATGACATGAAGTAGTTGAAACCCTGGTAGGGAACACGATTCAGTTGCTCAGTCCTGGGTGGTACTAAGTCACGAGGGGAATGCTCCTCTGTGGCTGAACGGTGGGACTTTGGGAGGTGGTGGGTGACTGGAGAGAGAAGGCAGAGGAGATCGGTTTTTGTACAAGGTTGGGAGGGTAATTACGGGTTGTAAAGGGTTCAGTAAGGCCCTAGGTATATTTCAAGAGGGACTCGTCACTACAGATGCGATGGCCACAGGTTGCTAGGTTGTATGGAAGGGACTTCTTGGTAACGAATGAGTCACAACTGTCGAAGTGGACGTTTGCTGGTGGTTGGTAGATTTTATACGGACAGAAGTACTGATGCAGCCATCTTTGAGGTGGAGGTCAACGTTGAAGAAGGTGGCTTGTTGGGTTGGGTAGGACCAGGTGATGCAAATGGCTGAGAAGGTGTTGAGTTCTGCAGGAGTGTCATTAGGGTGTCCTCTCTCCCACTCCAGATTGTGAAGATGTCATCAGTGAATCTGGACCAGATAAGGTGTTTGATTTTGGGTGGTTAGGAAGGATTCCTCTAGATGGCCCATGAATGTGTTGGCACAGGACAGTGCCATGCGGGTGCCATTACCTTGTACCTGTTTGTAGGTGGTGCCTTCAAAGGAGAAGTAATTGTGGGTGTGGATATAGCTGGTCATGATGACCAGAAAGGAGATTGTGGGTTTGGAATCTGTCATGTTTTGGGAGAGTTAGTGTTCAATAGTGTTAAGGCCATGGGCATTAAATAGGGATGTCAGTAGAAAGGGAGGTGGCATCAATAGTGATGTGCAGGGCATCATGTGGTAATAGAATAGGGACTGTGGAGAGTTGATGGAGGAAATGGTTGGTATTTTTTGTATAAGAGGGTTGGTTGCAGGTAACAGGCTGAAGATGTTGGTCTATAAAAGCAGGGATTCTCTCAGTGGTGGCACAGTAACTGGCCACAATGTGGTGTCCTGGAGGGTTGGGTTTATGGACTTTAAGGAGCAATTAAAGGTAGGAGTGCGGGGAGTGGTGAGGGTGAGGGAGAGAGAGAGAGAGAGAGAGAGAGAGAGAGAGAGAGAGAGAGAGAGAGAGAGAGAGAGAGACTCTGAGGAGAGGTTCTTGGCTGGGCCTAAGGATTTGAGGGGAGACTGGAGATCCCGCTGGATTCCTGGAATGGGGTCACTGTGGCAGGATTTATAGGTGGACGAATCTGACAGCTGGGGAAGTCCTTCTGCTAGACAATCCTCGCAATTCAAAACAACAGTGGTGGAGCCTTCCTCGGCAGGTAGGATTATAAGGTCAGGATCAGCTTTTAGGTGGTGGACTGCAGTTCTTTCTGAAAATGTAAGGTTAGTTTGCATGTTGATGAAGCTGAGGAATGATGGTGAGGCAAGGTACAAGATCAAGAAATTCTGGAAAGTTAACAGGGGAGTGATTTTGGGGCAGTGCAGGTGGATCACGGATGGAAGGAGGAGCGAAGTGAGTCAGGCAGTGTTTAACACTGGTCTTTGGTTGAGTGCGATTGGTAGGGTTGATGGCGGAAAAGTGTTCCCATTGTAAGGACTGGGAGGAGGAGAAAATGTCTTTAAGAAGTCCTGCATGATTGAATTTGGGAGTGGGGCAGATGGTGAGGCCTTTGGAAAGGACTGATACTTCTGGAGGGGAGGGGGGGGGGGGGGGGCAAGGCTTTTGGAGGAAAGGTTCACGACTGTTTTTAGGGTTTGTTTAGTTTCCAATTCCGAGTTTCGAGTGGTGGTGGGAGGGAGTTTTTGAGGGTGGGCTAAATGTAGTATGTCTGTAAGACAGGGTTTGTCAGTGTGATGTGGGGGAGGATTGGAGGTGAATAGTGGTAGTAGGAAGTGAGCAGAGTGGAGAGTTTTTTGAGGTGGCGTTGTGCATGTTGCTGTAGTTCCTGGAGGGCAAGAGTTTCAATGTGTGATATGCTTGTATCTATTAAGGCATATCTGTGTGGTCAGTACCTTTCATTAAACTCCCTCCCTTTTTCACTAACTATTGGGCAATAAGAATAAAGTGATAATTTCAAAATTAGAGGTATGTGGTATTCTGAGTGTTTATAACCCTTACATCAGCCACTCTAGTTTGGAGCTTCATTTTTGATTGCTCATGTTATGTCAGACATCTGACTATTTTATTTATCTTAAGAATTATGAGTTCATAAGATGTGAGAACAGCAACTAAAGATCTTGAAACCAAATACTGTCTGTGGCAGCACTATCACCAATATAATAATTAAACTCAAATTACACCTTTCCAGTGTATAATGGAATTGTTTGCAATTTGTCTTGGTCTTGCACATCGTAATTCTTGTATTTATTTCCATTTCTAGACCACCTTGGACTAAGTCCTACTGCCTCCAGATCTGAAGGGTCTGGAAACCATCACATTCTTAATGCAATACTCTAAAACAAATGTGAGACTGAAACTGAAACACTGCACTACAAATTTTTAATTTTAGTTTTACATCAAATAGATAAATACTTACGACTACATTATGTCTATTTTGCAAGTTTCTTTGAAGAACCTATCTTGCTTATGAAGGAAAGTGTATCTACATTCACACAGGCATGCAAAAGTTTGTAAAAAAGTATAAAAAATCACTATGTACAGATAAATCTGTTAGGTTTTGCAACTTCCTTTACTAAAACTTTGAATTGTAGAGATTCTGTGACTATGCTGAAAAAGTTTCTTTAATTTATTTGGAAAATATTGGCAGTATAAACTATAATGTCATGTGCCACTTCTGCTCTAAATACACAGTTTTAGTATACAAGCCCCCTTTAAATCATTTAGGGGATCCACATCATTGTTTTAGGTTTTCTGGTGAATTTTCTTTCTGAGTTGAGTTTCATTTTGGTTCCACTACGGTAGACATGCCTTTCAAGCCAACATTATACAAAGCAGAGAAAGTTAAGCATTGTTATCACAATAAGTACAATAAATGAACTCTAACTTTTAATACTTGTATTTATAATTCTCACAGCTTCTAGTTTCAAGTTTCTTATATTTAACAAGCTCCAAAAAATTTGCTACTGAATACCAGTAGTGATCTCATTAAATTGGTTTTAATCTTGTTGCTTCCTTTGGAAATTTTATTAATAATTATTTCTCTCTACAAAGTTAAAAAGCAAACTAAAACTTTGCAACATGTGAGGTAAGTGCAATAACATTAACAAGTGAACTTTAAACTAATTCAAAAATTACCTGGATACAAAAGACCTGACAAAAGAGGATGGTCAACTTGTTTTACAACTTCAGCTCCAGCCTTTTTTGCATCATGTTCAGTGATGACTGAACTTAATCTGTATACATCAAGGGTGTATTCCCTAGAAAGAGAACATAATTGTCTAAGACAGTGGATAAAATTTTTAACATTTTTACAGTTTTGCAGCTGCAACTGAACTGACAATTTTCAATATTGGCATTAGTTACCATCTTGTAGGGTAGGCAAAATCTTCTTAGGTGGATAATTGATGTCACATACACACTCTACAAATCATGATAATGTTATGGCAAATAAATCTAATTTACTGTTATATAGTTAATTATCCATGCTATTTCATTCAGAACTATAACAACAAATTTGATCAGAATTGGTGTATAATATGCATATCTTGTAAGGTACCAATAATCATAGGGGTTGTACCCCTATAACTGCGCAATGTCTTTGTGAGTGCAACGTAGAACCATAGCCAAGAAGTCACTACTCCCTTCCTACACAAGGAACACTGTCAGATGAAAAAGTAATGTTGACAGCACG
The DNA here is from genome assembly GCF_023898315.1 of Schistocerca nitens. Taxonomy (NCBI): domain Eukaryota; kingdom Metazoa; phylum Arthropoda; class Insecta; order Orthoptera; family Acrididae; genus Schistocerca; species Schistocerca nitens. Next base: position 133,902,452 of record NC_064622.1, on the reverse strand, counting down.
AAAAGTTCCTACAACCAACCACAGATTGAAGCTTGAAGGTATGAACTGGATCATGAAATAGAAACTCTGAAGCATTATAACACCCTTTCAACTATGCCGCAGGACATCAGTTTATAGGAAAATAAATAGCCTCCAAGGAGAAAAACTGATGTGTGTGTGAGTTACAGTCCTTATGTTTCATCTATATGGGAATTCTAATACCGGTAAGTTGAAGTGACTTATAAGTGTACTTTCTACACTCAAACTTAAAAAAAATACTGAATCTAACAATGCCGCACATCTGCTTACAATATACCTTAAATATATGCCACGACATGAACTGCATTTATTCTTATGGTATCACATTCATTGGTTTCACCAACTCACAAACAAACTGTTCAATTAAAACAAGTTCAGGCTACATTACAAATAGTCTTTTACCACTACCCACATTCCAAAAAACAACACAGAAATGTGGTAGATATTGTCAGTGTTGTGTTAGATCTCTGTTTGTACATATTAAGGATGGCATGTAAAGGATGACAACCTTTACTGATATGCTCAACTCACCCTAACCTGTGGCCATGTAAATAAGACAGGCACAGCTTCGTGCATCCAGAATATTTCTAAAGTATTGAAGCATATCTTTCAACAGTTAATTCTGTAACAGACCAAGATATTTTTGTATGTTGTAACAATGATATACCTATACGTAATGTGTAAGTGTGGGGTGAGATATATTTGTTACATCTGGCAGCTCACTGCGAACAATGTAACTGTCTTCCTTCTATATTATGAGATAGTTTGAATTGAAAACAGAGTAATAATTTTAATACACTTCTGGGCAGCAGTGTGAAATTTAAATATAATCTTTTTCGACCTACTGTTACTACTACTGCTACTACTACTACTACTACTACTAATGCTCATACCTCATTACCAACATCCTTATAAAACTGAGAACAGTTTTGACCTTAGAATGTAATATTGATATTTTTATACTAAAGTGATATATACATACATACATACAGACCTAAAGCTAATAAAGAAATGTAGACATTTACCTTGACAGCTGATAGTCAGTGCCCTTGATAAATTTTAGCTTATCCAGTGGTACTCCTATAGAACTCAGCATTGCTTTGATAACATGTTCATAATATTGGGCTCTGAGAGAAAGAAGCTCCCATGGTGCTTTCATATTATCAAGATATGCATGCAAATCCGCAAAAAGAATTGTTACCTGCAGTAAAGAATGTCACTCAGGATCTTTAAAGTCACTGATATTTCCAGGATATCAGAGATTACTAATACACACACACACACACACACACACACACACACACACACACACACACACACAAAAATAATAATAATATCAAATGACTCAACTAGTTAAACTGACCAGATATTGTGCAAACAGGATAACAGCCAATACATTATTAAATGATCTAATGCAAACCGTATTACAGTGTGAGCATCTTTTTCCAGGCTTCTTGGGATCTAGTTCTTAATTAGAAGAAGACTTACAGCCTCTATGGTTTTGTGTTCTAATCTTAGTAATGAAAAAAAAAAATAGTATGTGAATCAGCACTGTACAGCCTACTGCTAAATGGTGTGGTTCATTTTGATTTACTGTGTACTGTTTATTTGTGGTAAAAAATGAAAAAGTAGTTTGCTGGACCATTGTAAGCACTATGCAGAATTCATTCTTGGGAAAACAAATCTCACTATTCACAATGTAGCTTACTGCCCTACACACTCACAATGTGACCTTAGCAACTGACCCTCTTCAATTTTCATCATACTTATACACTGAAGAGCCAAAGGAACTGGTATAGGCATGCGTATTCAAATACAGACACATGTAAACAGGCAGAAAACGGCACTGCAGTCAGCAACGCCTATATGAGACAACAAGTATCTGGCACAGTTGTGAGATCGGTTACTGCTGCTACAATGGCTGGTTTTCAAGATTGAAGTGAGTTTGAAGGTCGTGTTACAGTCATCGCTCTAGTGATTTGAGTCACAGCATCTGGGAGGTAGCAATGAAGTGGGGATTTTCCCATCTGACTATTTCACGAGTGTACCATGAATATCAGAAATCTGATAAAACACCAAATCTCCAACATCGCTGCAGCCGGAAAAAGATCCTGCAAGAACGGAACCAACAATGACTGAAGAGAATCGTTCAACGTGACAGAAGTGCACCACTTCCATGAACTGCTGCAGATTTCAGTGCTGGGCCATCAACAAATGTCAGTGTGTGACTCATTGAATGAAACGTCATCGATATGGGCTTTTGGAGCTGAAGGCCCACTCATATACTCTTGATGACCGCATGACACAAAGCTTTGCGCCTCACCTGGGCCCACCAACACTGACATTGAACTGTTGATGACTGGAAACATGTTGCCTGGTCAAACGAGTCTCATTTCAAATTGTATCAAGTGGATGTACGTGTACAGGTATGGAGACAACCTCATGAATCCATGGACCCTGCATGTTAGCAGGGGACTGGTTAAGCAGGTGGAGGCTCTGAAATGGTGTGGGGCATGTGCAGTTGGACTGATATGGGACCCCTGATACGTCTAGATATGACTCTGACAGGTGACTTGTACATAAGCATCCTGTCTGATGACCTGTATCCATTCATGACCATTTTGCATTCTGATGTACTTCGGCAATTCCAGCAAGACAATGCGACACCCCGCAAATCCAGTATTGCTACAGAGTGGCTCCAGGAACACTTTTCAGAGTTTAAACACTTCCGTTGGCCACCAAGGTCTCCAGACATACTGCTCACAAGGGAACCTCCCCATTGCACCCCCCTCAGATTTAGTTATAATTTGGCACAGGGACAGGCCTTGAAAAACTGAACACAGATCAATCGAGAAAACAGGAAGAAGTTGTGTGGAACTATGAAAAAAATAAGCAAAATATACAAACTGAGTAGTCCATGCGCAAGGTAAGCAACATCAAGGAAAGTGTGAGCTTACGAGCGCCTTGGTCCCGTGGTTAGCGTGAGAAGCTGCGGAATGAGAGGTCCTTGGTTCAAGTCTTCTCTTGAGTGAAAAGTTTAATTTTTTATTTTCAGACAATTGTCAAAGTTCAGGCACTCACACATAGTCAACTTCGCTCTCCAAAAGTCCAAGCCATGTTCAGATTTGCTTGGACATATGCAGGATTTGACGGTCTACACACAGAAACATTTGAAAACATAAAAAACATATGTTTTGACAGAGCACAGGGAAAACTGTGCGACTGTGAAACTGCTGCATTCATTTGTTGCAGTTTATCTGAGAAACTCTTATGTTTCCATCACTTTTTTGGGAGTGATTATCACATCCCCAAGAAAACCTAAATCGGGCAAGGTAGAAGAATATTTTTACCCATTCACCAAGTGTGCAAGTTAGGTGCGTCGACAACATATTCCTGTCATGTGACGCACATGCCGTCACCAGTGTCGTATAGAATATATCAGACGCGTTTTCCTGTGGAGGAATCGGTTGACCTATGACTTTGCGATCAAATGTTTTCGGTTCCTATTGGAGAGGCACGTCCTTTCGTCTACTAATCACATGGTTTTGCGGTGCGGTCCCAAACACAGACACTAAACTTATTACAGTGAACAGAGATGTCAATGAATGAACGGACAGATCGTAAGTTTGTGAAAATAAAGAAAGTAAAATTTTCACTCGAGGGAAGACTCGAACCAAGGACCTCTCGTTCAGCAGTTGCTCACTCTAACCACGGCGCTCCTCAGCGCATAATGTCCTTGATGTTGCCTATCTTTCGCATGGACTACTCAGTTTGTATATTTTGCTTATTTTTTTCATAGTTCCACACAACTTCTTCCTGTTTTCGCGATTGATCTGTGTTCAGTTTTTCAAGGCCTATCCACTGTGTCAATTTATAACTAAATCTGAGGGGGGTGCGATGGGGAGGTTCCCTTGTCAGAAGAGATCTCCGACCCTTCATATCATATGATATATGACAGCCCTGTAGGATTCATGGTGTCAATTCCCTCTAGCACTACTTCTGACATTAGTCAAGTCCACACCGTGTCCTGTTGCGGTACTTCTGAGTGCTTGCTGGGTCCCTACACAATATTAGGCAGGTGTACCAGTTTCTTTAGCTCTTCAGTGTAAGGTGTGAAGTTCAGTACCTGGGTATAAATCTCGTAAGTGTACAATGAAATTCTTTAAAAAACGATCTTTGAAGAACAGAAGGTTTCCAAGTGCTGTTGTGTATCAAATGTTTTGAACTAATTAACATAGTCACTGGTAGCTGAGTGCGTAGAGCAGAAAACTTTTAATCATAATGTCAATGTTTAAATCTCACTAGTAGCAACTACTTTTAAAATTTTTCTTTCAATTTCATATTTGTTAAATATGTAAATGTAAATTAACATATACTGAATCACATTTTTAAAATAAAAATAACATCATTTCTATTTTTAATTACTAATCATATAAAAATGCAATTACTGAAATAAATAAAAATTTGGTACAAACATGCAAAACATTAAATGGCTTCAGTTGCCTGCAACTGCAGTTGCGTGCGCACTGGAGAGAGAGAGAGAGAGAGAGAGAGAGAGAGAGAGAGAGAGAGAGAGAGTGTCTGTGTGTGTGTGTTGACAAAGGCCCATGGCCGAAAGCTTTAATTGTGAGTGTCTTTTTGTTGTATCTATCTGCGACTCAGCATCTCCGCTACATGGTGAGTAGCAACTTTCCTTCTCATAATATTGTTACATTCCAGCCTGGATTTTAAATTGTTTGAAACATTAAATATAGAATGAAATACATTTTTATTTCTAAAGATTGAACTGTATTACTGACGTATACAATTTTTTTCATTTAAAAGTAAAGCATATAGGAAGTACCAAAGTTTAATTTATTTTGTTATGAACAGTAACTTTTTTAAAAATGTTACTTTTATTTTTAAAAATATGATTAAATATTTGTCACTTAACATTTCCATTTGATAATAAATACAGAATGAAAGTTACAACTATACAGATTCAAACCAATAGCTTTATGGTTCAAATGGCTCTGAGCACTATGGGACTTAACATCTATGGTCATCAGTCCCCTAGAGCTTAGAACTACTTAAACCTAACTAACCTAAGGACATCACACAACACCCAGTCATCACGAGGCAGAGAAAATCCCTGACCCCGCCGGGAAAATAGCTTTATGATTGCAAGATTTTTACAGTGGTCAATCAGTTACTAACAAGTATGTTAATTACAGTAGTAGATGATTTGTACTTTACATCACTTGGAAATCTAATTTTCAAAGTTTATTTCTAGCAGCACTGTACTGCTTTATAAAACTGATATTTGGGCACTGAACTTCAAATCCTGTAAGTATGAATAAAATTGGACAGACTCCGTCCCTAAGGTGACCTTGTCAGTGACAAACACAAAATATGAGAATGTGAGTGAGACTTGCTTCCCTTTTCCCCACTGAGTACAATTGTAAAATGAACCAACAAAACGTGCATGTGCTGTACATAAATTTCACAACATGGAAGGAATATAAATATAGTACATCTTCCTAAAAGGTTTAGGAAAAATTACAAACACAGAAGTGAACTAAATGCTGATAGGATTGAATTCTTTCTATTACTGAGATTAGATTTTGGATTCTTTCAATAAATTACAAAACCAAGTACTCAAATTTTCATAGCAGACATCAAAAATCATTCTAAATAAGATAAAAATATTATCACAATAAACATTCAACATCTTGCAAAGGCTGAGATCATTAGCACCACAAAATAAATCGGTGTATAAAAGGTAGGGAGACGAACTTGTGAGATACTATTTCAATCTACTGATCTTACTGAGTCTTTCATTGCATATCACCACATTTCAAAAGTCAAGTTGTTTATTAGAGACATTTTCCTGTGAGAAACAATCTAAATTTCATGACAGGGTTTTCAAATGTATGTTGTTAAAATGTTGTTGTATGTTGTTATGTGTTATATCGCATATACTAACAACGGAAAAACCAGGATGGAGTATAACAACATTATGAAAAAGAAAGTTGCTACTCACCATATAGTGGAGATGCTGAGTCGCAGATAGGCGCAACAAAAAGACTCTCGCAATTAAAGCTTTCTGCCATTAAGACCTTCATCAACAATAGACCACACACACACACACACACACACACACACACACACACACACACACGCGCGCGCGCGCGCTCACACACACAGGTGCAGTCTCAGGCAAATGGGTGGCAGTAAGAAGGAGGCTGGGGTGGGGAGGGGGGGGATAGTATGGTGGGGGTGGTGGACAGATAAGTGCTTCAGGTTAGACAGAGGGCAGGGGAGAGGTGTGGAAGGGGGTGGGAAGGGGGAAGTAGTGCAGAAAGAGAGAAATAATGGAGAAATGGTGGAATGACGGCTGTGTAGTGCTGGAATGGAAACAAGGAAGAGGCTGGATGGATGAGGACAGTGACTAATGAAGGTTGAGGCCGAGAGTGTTACAGGAAAATAGGATGTATTACAGGGATAGTTCCCACCAATGCAATTCAGAAAAGCTCGTGTTTGAGGGAAGGATCCATTTGGCACAGGCTGCGAAGCAGCCGCTGAAATGAAGGACATCATGTTTGGCAGTGTGTTCAACAACCAAGCCCAAACCTCCTGGCAATACCTTCTCTCCATCCGCAAGATTCTCCTGCTATGCAATCCCAAATTCCTGGAACTCATAACACACACTGAAACTCTTGCCCTGCAGGAATTTGAGCAACATGCACAACGCCACCTCAAAAAGCTTTCCATCCTGCTCACTTCCTACTCCTGCCTCGGAATAAATACCACTGTCCACCATCTCAACAACAACCTCCAAACCTCTCCCATGCCCCCTCACAGCTGACAAACCCTGTCTCGCAGACCTACTACACTTATCCCACCCTCCTAAATTCCCTCCCACCACCAAACAGAATCCAGAACCTAAAAAGACCCGCAACACTGTTATGAACCTTTTCTCCAGAAGCCTTAGTCTCTCAGGAATATCAGCCCTTTCCAAAGGCCTCACCTTTTGCCCCACTCCCAAATTCAACCATGCAGGACTAGTTAAAGGCCTTCTGTCCTTCTACTGGTCCCTACAGTGGAAGCACTTTTTCACCACAAACCCCAATCAGACACAACCAAAGACCAATATTGAACCTTGCCTAACTCAGTTCACTCATCCATCTAACTGTGATCCACCCTCACTGCCCCCAAACCACCCCGTTAACTTTCCAGAATTTCTTAACCTCAAACTTTGCCTCACCATAAGTCCCCAAATACCTCAACATGCAGATTCACCTTACATTCATAGAAAGAACCGCAGTCCACCATCTAAAAACTGATCCCAACCTTATAATCCTACCTGCGGACAGACGTTCCACCACTGTTGTTCTGAACTGCAAGGATTACCTGTCAGAAGGACTCCACCAGCTGTCGGATACTTCCACCTACAAACCTTGCCACAGTGACACCATTCCAGTAATCCGGCAGGATCTCCAGTCACTACTCAAATCCTTAGCCAATCCCGGAACTTCTCCCTGTAGTCCATCTCTCTACTCACCTCTACCACTCCTTGCACTCTTACCTTCTCCGTGCTTCCTAAAGTCCACAGACCTTACCACAGAGGACGCTCCATTGTAGCCGGTTACTATGCCCCCACTGAGAGAATCTCTATTCTCGTACACCAACACCTTCAACCTATTACCCGGAACCTACCCACTTATATAAAAGAATACCAACCATTTCCTCCACCAACTCTCCACAGTTCCTGACCATTTACCACACGGTGCCCTGCTCGTCACTATTGATGCCACCACCCTGTATACTAACATTCCTAATGCCCATGGCCTTGCCACTACTGAACACTACCTTTCCCAATGTCCTATGGATTCCAAACCAACAACTTCTTTCCTAGTTGCCATGACCAACTATATCCTTACCCACAATTATTTCTCCTTTGAAGGCATTACCTACAAACAGATCCAGGGTACAGCTACGACCAACCTATTCATGAGCCATCTAGAGCAATCTTTCCTAAAAAACTAGAATTCTAAACCTCCTCACCTGGTTCAGATTCACTGATGACATCTTTGCTGTCTGGATCGAAGGTAAGGACACCCTATCGACATTCCTCCAGAACCTCAACAACTTCTCCCCCATTTGCTTCACCTGGTCCTACTCAACCCAACAAGCCATCTTCACAGATATTGACCTCCACCTCAAAGATATCAAACCCACTAACCAGAAGCAATACCTCCACTTTGACAGATGACACCCATTCCATACCAAGAAGTCCCTTCTGTACAGCCTAGCCGCCCGGGGTCGTCGCATCTGCAGTGACGAGCAGTCGCTGTCAAAATATACTGAGGATCTCACTGAAGCCTTCACTGACCAGTAAGTATTCTCCCAACCTTGTACAAAAATGCATGCATTATCTTTCCAGTCTCCCACCACCTCCCAAAGTCCCACCATCCGGCTACAGAGAAGCATTCCCCTTGTAACTCACTATCACCCAGGACTGGAGCAACTGAATTACATTCTCTGCCAGGGTTTCAATTACCTCTCATCTTGTCCTGAAATGAGAAATGTCCTGCCCACTATCCATCCCACCCCTCCCACAGTGGTATTCCGCCATGCACCGAACCTACACAATATACTCATCCATCCTTACACAACCCCTGCTCCCAATCCCTTGCCTCATGGCTCATACCCCTGTAATAGACCTAGATGCAAGACCTATCCCATACATCCTCCCACCACCACCATCTACTCCAGTCCAGTCACTGACATCACCTATCCCATCAAAGGCAGGGCTACATGTGAAACCAGTCTTGTGGTCTACAAGCTAAGCTGCAACCACTGTGCTGTATTCTATGTAGGCATGACAACCAAAAAGCTGTCTGTCCATATGAATGGTCACCGACAAACTGTGGCCAAGAAACAAGTGCACCACCCTGTTGCCCAACACGCTGCCAAACATGATATCCCTCTTCTCAATGACTGCTTCACAACCTGTGCCATATGGATCCTTCCCACCAACATCAGCTTTTCTGAATTGGGCTATTGGGAACTTTTGCTGCAGTACATCCTATGTTCCTGTAACCCTCCTGGGCTCAACCTTCATTACTCGCTGTCCTCACCCATCCAGTCCCTTCCCTGCTCTTATTCCAGTATTACACAGCTGTCATTCCACCACCACACCCAATATTTTTTTTTCCTCCCTCCCTCTCTTTTTCTGTCTATTTCTCTTCTTTTCCACTACTTCGCCCCCCCCCCCCCCCCCATCTCTCACCTGCCTAACCTGCAGCATTTCACTGTGCGCCATCCCCACCATACTATCCATCCCCCTCCCTGCCCCAGCCTCCTCATCTCCACACAGTTGTCATTCCAGTCATGTACTGGTGCTGCTGCTCGGAGTGTGACTGCGGTTGTCTGAGACTGCAGCCATGTGTGTGTGTGAGTTGCATTTGCAAGTGTGTGTGTATCTATTGGCCGAATGCTTTAAGAGCGAAACTCTTTTTGCTGTGCCTATCTGCGACTCAGTATCTCTGCTGTATGGTGAATAACAACTTTCCTTCTCATAATATTGCTACATTCCATCCTAGATTATCCATTGTTTGATTCTATGATACTAAGATGTTTAAGCCACTATGGTACAGCTTTGACTACATTTGTTAATACAAGAATGCACTGCACCCGGCATATCTTATCAATGAAATAATAAAAGAATGAGTGAGAACTGAGTTACAATTGGCAATTACCACTCGACAATTTTAAGGTTAATAATTGTGGGATCCAAAGGTCATAATAAACTGCAATTTATACTGACTACACATCTTTGGTCCCTCGGGGCATATCAGATACCACATTTTAAGGTAGGCAGGGAAAAAATATGAAGGCATTTGTGACATCCAAATGTAAGAAGTTTCATAAAGTTCAAAATTGTTAGAAGTCTCATTCCTTCTAATTAATATTGCACCAGTAAACTATAACTGAGAAATTAAACCCTACTGAAATTCAGATCAAGATACTTGCTATACAGGTTAACAATTTTACATCTGTAAGCAACTGAGTGTCAGGAAGTTTTTTTCTCAAAGTATCTGTATGGAGTGTAGCCATGTATGCATGTGAAACATGGACGATAAATAGTTTAGACAAGAACTAACTAATGAGAAAGTACTGAACAGAATTAGGGAGAAGAGGAATTTGTGGCACAACTTGACTAGAAGAAGGGATCGGTTGTTTGGACATGTTCTGAGGCATCAAGGGATCACCAATTTAGTGTTGGAGGGCTGCGTGGAGGGTGACAATTGTAGCGGGAGACCAAGAGATGAATACACTACGCAGATTCAGAAGGATGTAGGATGCAGTAGTTACTTGGAGATGAAGAAGCTAGCTCAGGATAGAGTAGCATGGAGAGCTGCATCAAACCAGTCTCTGGACTGAAGACGATGAGGACGACAACAACAACAACAACAACAACAACAACAACAACCAATTGAAATAGCGGGGCTCTTGGAGACTGACAATTGTCTGTATTTCAAATAATAAAAAAGTATCTACAAAATCACTGTTATAGATAATCTATTTAAATTCACGTCTCTTTATACGTCTGCTCTATGATGGCATTAAACAAATTTTGTCCAATACATTAGGCAACACATCTGTGGTCAATTCCATTCAAAATACATGCATTGCACTGGTCAACAAGTGGAAGAATTATGTCACATTTGTCAGTATATGCTAATGGATCATTACATTTGACGATGTGAAACAAGACTTCATGACCCGCATTTCACAATTCAGTAATTATAGCCCCAGCACCACAATTGCTGATGCACAGCATGCTGGCTTGTTCCCCCCTTCTTGCAAAAATGGAGCCCTCTGTTAAAAGTTGACTAACTTCCTGGATCTGGACCCAGTCAGCATTGCTTAACAAGGCAATGTTGGTCAATCCTAACATTCCACTTGTGTCGCCACTTCCTTGTGATGACAATGACATTCAGCTGGAGGTGCTTCCATCCAGACGTCTTGACTGTTGGACAGATCTTAATGTTCCTTTTACTTCTGGCTTCAGCTAACAGAGACTGTGGTCATATGTGTGTGTGTGTGTGTGTGTGTGTGTGTGTGTGTGTGTGTGTGTGTGTGTTGTACCTATCTGCAAGGAAGCATCTCCACTATATGGTGAGTAGCAACTATCTTTTTCATAATATTGTTACTTACAATCAATCTGCAACACAAGACTATTTATTACAAGGCGTCATGTGGAGGATATGGATGGTGTATGTGTACTCTGTCTCCTCAATGTAGGATTATCATCTTTGCTTCCAATAAGCAATGTAGGATATGGTACAAGCCCAAGTAGTGAGTTAATAATTTTTTGGATAGCCCAATCTTCCACATAGATAAAAAAATCCATACAGGTGAGAAAATCCTTACTTGTAAGCTTACAAGTTGGTGTTTTGTGTTATAACATTCATGACTCTTATATTTCACATCCAAGGTCAATATATATTCCAGCTGCATTGTTTTTTGCAGTTTTGGTTACAAGATGTTTGATGTAATCATCTAGACCATTATGAGCTTTAAATGAAGACGAAGTATCCAGTGTTGTTTCAGCCTCTTGACCACAGATGTGGTGTCTTGCCATGACAGGTAGTATTAGTGAGGTAACGGTTGAGTTGCGGCACCCTGGAAATATTCTAAGTCCTGAGGAAGTAGTGGCCGCACAGGCCAGTTGGCGGGCTCAGGCCGCTCGGCAGCGACCATGTGGTCCTGGACGTTAGCTTAGCAACTGTATGAAGCTGCACAATGCTGGTCCAGTCGCGTAGCTGGGAATTCCTTGGTGACACTGTATGCCGAGAGTAAGAGAGACTTCGAGAGTGGAGCGATTTGCGCATGGTTGCGAGAGATAGAAATACTTCAGAGTGCGGACTTGTGAACTTGTGAGATTTCCGAGGTGTCTACAGTGAAGACGTAGTGTGTGTTTAGAAGTGAATATCTCGTGAGCTATGTTGTTGTTCATAGCTAATTACATGCAATAGGAACCTACTGTTTCCGTGTTATTCAAATTATATTTTATTTAACTGCTGGACCATCGACACCAATAAGTGTTTTGCAGAAATATACGGCATTCTCAAAAGTACTTCTGCTATCGTACTCATCATTTAAAGTCGTTAAAATAGCACCCGCAGAGTTTATTTAATTGCAATCTTTCATTTATAAATTTCTATATTAATTCGCAATTGCCGAGTGATAGGAACCTTCGACCATTCGATTCATGTGTGTATTCATATTGTATACTGTAGACTTGGCAGTATTTGGCTTGTAATGTGGCAACTACATATCCCAGCCCCTAGACAATGAAACCAGCCAAAACTTTTGATATTGCAACACGGAGTCGGAGGGTGCGTAGTTATTTCAAAAGCCTGTAATTGGGGGCTCGTCCGAAATTGTGCACTGCAAAGTGGTAATTCCTTTGGTCTATGTTATTCAGCATACTATGTGAAGTTTGAAAACCTTTGCAAAATCAGTAGAGATTTCTGTAGGGTGAACCTCTCACAAAACACAGTATGAGATCGATTTTTTCTTCCGCAAGTAGGTCATTGGAAATAGTGAAGTTACGCAGTAATTTTCACAACTAACACATGCTATCGACAGAGGTCCTAATCCGTCACATTAAAGGCAATTTGCGTGGGAGCTCAGAGTCTAAATAAGTTGAGTGCAGGGAACACTAGTGGTTAGCGCGCTTAACGGACAGCAGCTACAATTACGAGGGTAATCCCAAAAGGAAGGTCTCCTATTTTTTATAAGTATAGACCTGTTTATTTCTACAATGGTTTACATCAGTTTACAGCTTGAACATTTTTTGAAATAATCACCATTTATGTCGATGCATTTTTTGTAGACGCTGTGGCATTTTTTGTATGCCCATGTCATACCAGCTCGCTGCCATGCTGTTCAGAAAGTTATGAACCTCTTCTTTCACCTTGTCGTCAGAGCTGAATCGCTTTCCGGCCAAATGTTCTTTTAACCTTGGGATCAGGTGATAGTCACTGGGCACCAAGTCAGGTCTATAGGGTGCGTGGGTAATTATGTTCCACTGAAATTGTTGCAGGAGAGCAACTGTTTGCCGAGCGATGTGTGGGCGAGCGTTGTCATGGAGAATGTGTATGCCCTTGCTCAACATTCCTCTTCTCCGCTTCTGAATTGCTCATTTGAGTTTTTACATAGCCTCACAGTACCTGTCTACGTTAATTATGGTCCCAGTGATTCAGCTCCAACAACGAGATGAAACTTCGATAATTTTCTGAACAGCATGGCAGCGAGCTGGTATGACATGGGCATACAAAAACTGCCAAAAATGCATTGACAGTAATAGTAATTATGTCCAAAAATAGCTAAATGTTCAAGCTGTAAACTGATGTAAACCATTGTAGAAATAAACAGGTCTATGTACTTTTGGGATTACCCTCGTACATAAGGCGACTTTTTCAGAGGTGGACGCAGTCCAGCAGGAGTATGATAGCAGCATCTTTGAGTACTCCAGGGCCATCTTCAGTGTTGTCTTCCACTACAACCGATGGCATCACCATGGCAGAGGGAACCATCTCAGATCAGATATGTGCCTGCGCAAATATTGAGTCCGACTCTCAAGTTCAAGCTCCACTAATAGATCTTGCGAATATAAAACAGTCACCTAGTACATGTAATTCTGATAACGCATGTGAGCTGGTTAGTCTGAAATCAGAGTGCGAAAGTGTAACTAGTAGGAATTTAGGCAAGGGGAATGAATATGGGAGAGAGATGATGTATCAGCTAATGCAAATGATCCAGGGAATGGCAAATAATATCAGTACAATTCAAACAGTTACGGATAAAATTTGGACTGATATGGGTACAATGCGAACTGAAATACTGTCCACTATGAAAGAGAAAGTTGAAAAAAATTGGGGGTAATCTTGAAAAAGCAACTGATGATAAATTAAAATGTGTTCAAGTGGATATGGGGAAAATTACAGACGGAGTTGTAATAGTAAAATCTAAAATCGAATCAGTGGAAATAGATCTTGGGGAAAAAATGAATAAGATGCAGACGGAACTTTGGGGCGAGGTGATCAACTGTATAGAAGCGCAAGATGCTCATAAAAGCGATATAAATTTGGCAATTAGTGACATTGCCAATCGTGTAGATGACAGGGAGAAAGAAGTGAGCAAAATTAAAGATAAAATAGAGTCCAGTATCACTAGTGAAAATGAATTTAAAAAACAAATGCAGCAGATAAAAAAGTGATTTAAATTCATTAGCCTCCCAACAGGCCACACTGGTTATAAATATCCCTTGGGCAAATACCGGATCTGTGAAATGTTCCACAGATGACAAAAGATATCACCCAGTAAATTTCTTGGCTGTGTGTAGGGACACTTGTACACGGCATGCCAGACAAAGCGAAAATAAAATACGTTAAACAGCATTTGGAGGGAGACCCACAGTCTTGGGCAAATGTTAGATGTAGTTCGTGAAAATCATGCAAAGAGTTTGAAAAGTGCTTTTTGAATAAATTTTGGAGCAAGGCAAAACAGACGCAGATCCAAAATGAATTCTTAAACGGGCCGAGTTACAGGTATGATAATGGGACGATGAGAGATTTTTTCAAGTGCAAACATGGCAAACTTATGCATGTGAAAAATCCATTGGGGGTTTTAATGGAAATCACCACCTTAAAAAGGCAATTACCCGAAGATTTGCAATGGGAGCTTGTCCACAGTCCATGTGATTCCGTGGATGAATTTCTAGAGTTTGTTGAAAAATTAGAGAGGGCTTTGAAGTTCAAACCTCAGAGAAAATTGGGTGGTAGTTATCAAAATGGTAATCCAAATAACCACCACCAAAATAATAATCGTGAGAGAAATCAAAGGAATCCTCAGGGAGATAGTAGCTGGAATGAGGAGAATGGTCGAAAAACGAACAGGAGTGGTAACTTCTGTGAACGGGATCTGAGTAAAGAACGCAGATTTGATGGGAGAAAATCGCGCGAAGTTCAATCGCATAACAACTGGTTGGGAAACTGATGTTCACCAATCTCAGGTCCGGGGATGGCGATCTGAACAGGCGATGAAAAGGACTGGAGATAATGGTAATGGGAGGAATGTTGATAGGTTTGGAGAAAGGCAACCAAAATGTAATATGGAGAATGTTAAAGAGAAAGGCTATATAGGTGGCTCTTTCAATAAAAGCACGTGCTAACGGTGGAAGCATTGATTTGAGAGAGATTTCAGTAAAAGTAATGGGAATAAATTTGCGGGGAATGATGTAAGTTATGAATGTGTAATGAATGAGTGTGTGAATGGCGATGAATGGAAAGATTCAGTGGTTCAAAAAGAAGTTAAAGAGGAGATGGATTTTGTGAAACCAAAATGTGTGGAGAGTTCTGAAGAGGTATTAGCAAATAGTAGCAATTGCAGTAAGGAGGGTGTTGTAGTAGCAAGTACTTGTGAGTCAGTGAAAAGCGTTGATGTTAGTGAAGGCAGCGTAGCTTTGGTTTCACCAGGTGCAAGTGAGGGTGATTGTGTTTCAACGGAAAGCGTCAATGTTACTGAGGGAGGCTTAGCATTGGTCGCCAGTAGTTGAAGTTAAAAATGTATCGGCGGAGGTAGTTTATTTCTGTTTAAAGGAACAGAGTAATGGTAATCTATGTAATAATGTAAAAGCTACTGGTATTGATACTTCGAAGGAAGGAATTTACACGTTTCTAGGCACGAATGAAGGTGAAACGAAACTTATTGATGAATGTGTGGAACTAAAACGTTTGTCAGAGTGTGGTCGGGAGAAAGTACATAAAGTACGATCGGTGGTTAATCTGTATGAAAAGTGTGTAGAAATGGCAAAGTGTGCTGATTCTTGTCCAATCACGGCGGAATGTAGCAAGGCTGGAAGTCCCAAAATTGCACGACAAGGTAGCAGCAATTTGTGTAATGTAGCGGCAGAGGATAAAGTTGAGTGCGATTCACGTAAAGTTAATTTGTCGACGGGGCAAAGTAAGGTTTCTGACGTGAATTTATCTAGTGATTTAAATGGTGAATCAGCAGATAAGGTTGCTGAGATGAATATTTATGGTGATAATGGCTTAGGTATCAATGTATTGTTTCAGAAAGATAAAGTGTTTAACAGTGACTTGATGTGTAATTTTGTTGAAGCTGCAAGTGGCAATATTTTGGAGGAGAAAAACAGTAAAGTTGTGCATGCTGTGGGTAGTGAATCGGTGAAATGTGTGGAAGCACTAACAGAAAGTTTAGAGAGGGCTGAAGTAAATAGTGTGGATGGCGATAATTTGTGTAATGATGTTTGTACAAATTGGTATATGAAGGAGGAGTGTAATTCTAGTGAGACTGGTTGGCGTTGGTACGGTAGAACGTTACGGTCATTGCTGCTGCATATGTGGCAACGAGAGAGGTTTAAAATTGCTAAGGGTATATAGAGAAAGCGCACAAGTGAAAAGCTGTTCTAATCTGTAATTAGTGGTAGTAAATTAGGAGGGATAATTTGTATGTTTACTCAGGGATTCATTAGCAATTCGTTGGTTTATTGCGGCACTGTATGTGTGCAAAAGGGGGATGTTTAGGCACTGAGGGCGTGTGGAGGTCAGTGACCTTGTGGATTTAATTAAATATGTATTGATTTATGCTTTGTATAAGAGTGTGGCAAAGAATTTAGTGGTCAATTTGAAGGGTATTAAAATTGTAATTGTATGTGCATGGTAATTTTTGGTGCGTGGAGGTAGAAATGATTGATTAAAGTCAATTAAATAGAACTTAAGAAATCTGAGCTTATTGTGATACAGTCATTTGCCTTGTGACTTTGTTCTACAATATTGTTTTCCACTGGAGGGAATCTTTAGCGAGGATCCTGGCTGGTTTGGGAAATGGTTTGTTGATGGGTTTCTACTTTTGGTTTTCATTTTAGACAGATTTGTCGCGATAAACGGTGGAGCTTGGAATTCAGAGGCAGACACAATTTCTGCGAGGCACTTGATCAAAAGATTGATGCGAGTTGATCAATAGTTTGTGCTAAAATCCGTTTGAGTGTGTGTAGTGTGATGGGAGAGGGAAAAAAAAAAAATTGTGGAAGAAGGCGCCTTAGTGCCGAGTGAGTGGCACAAGAAATGCTTACAAAACTGCACATAAGGGAAAGTGCATTTAAAAAATTTATATCTCGTCCGGCAATGGCAAAGAAAGCGTTTCTGAAGAAGAGAAATCTGTTAACATCGAGTATAGATATAGTGTAAGGAAGTTGGTTCTGAAAGTACACTCCTGGAAATTGAAATAAGAACACCGTGAATTCATTGTCCCAGGAAGGGGAAACTTTATTGACACATTCCTGGGGTCAGATACATCACATGATCACACTGACAGAACCACAGGCACAGACACAGGCAACAGAGCATGCACAATGTCGGCACTAGTACAGTGTATATCCACCTTTCGCAGCAATGCAGGCTGCTATTCTCCCATGGAGACGATCATAGAGATGCTGGATGTAGTCCTGTGGAACGGCTTGCCATGCCATTTCCACCTGGCGCCTCAGTTGGACCAGCGTTCGTGCTGGACGTGCAGACCGCGTGAGACGACGCTTCATCCAGTCCCAAACATACTCGATGGGGGACAGATCCGGAGATCTTGCTGGCCAGGGTAGTTGACTTACACCTTCTAGAGCACGTTGGGTGGCACGGGATACATGCGGACGTGCATTGTCCTGTTGGAACAGCAAGTTGCCTTGCCGGTCTAGGAATGGTAGAACGATGGGTTCGATGACGGTTTGGATGTACCGTGCACTATTCAGTGTCCCCTCGACGATCACCAGTGGTGTACGGCCAGTGTAGGAGATCGCTCCCCACACCGTGATGCCGGGTGTTGGCCCTGTGTGCCTCGGTCATATGCAGTCCTGATTGTGGCGCTCACCTGCACGGCGCCAAACACGCATACGACCATCATTGGCACCAAGGCAGAAGCGACTCTCATCGCTGAAGACGACACGTCTCCATTCGTCCCTCCATTCACGCCTGTCGCGACACCACTGGAGGCGGGCTGCACGATGTTGGGGCGTGAGCGGAAGACGGCCTAACGGTGTGCGGGACCGTAGCCCAGCTTCATGGAGACGGTTGCGAATGGTCCTCGCCGATACCCCAGGAGCAACAGTGTCCCTAATTTGCTGGGAAGTGGCGGCGCGGCACTGCGTAGGATCCTACGGTCTTGGCGTGCATCCGTGCGTCGCTGCGGTCCGGTCCCAGGTCGACGGGCACGTGCACCTTCCGCCAACCACTGGCGACAACATCGATGTACTGTGGAGACCTCACGCCCCACGTGTTGAGCAATTCGGCGGTACGTCCACCCGGCCTCCCGCATGCCCACTATACGCCCTCGCTCAAAGTCCGTCAACTGCACATACGGTTCACGTCCACGCTGTCGCGGCATGCTACCAGTGTTAAAGACTGCGATGGAGCTCCGTATGCCACGGCAAACTGGCTGACACTGACGGCGGCGGTGCACAAATGCTGCGCAGCTAGCGCCATTCGACGGCCAACACCGCGGTTCCTGGTGTGTCCGCTGTGCCGTGCGTGTGATCATTGCTTGTACAGCCCTCTCGCAGTGTCCGGAGCAAGTATGGTGGGTCTGACACACCGGTGTCAATGTGTTCTTTTTTCCATTTCCAGGAGTGTATTTGTATGGAGTGTAGCCATGTATGGAAGTGAAACATGGACGATAAATATTTTGGACAAGAAGAGAATAGAAGCTTTTGAAATGTGGTGCTACAGAAGAATGCTGAAGATTAGATGGGTAGATCACATAAATAATGAGGTGGTATTGAATAGAATTGGAGAGAAGAGGAGTCTGTGGCACAACTTGACTAGAAGAAGGGATCGGTTGGTAGGACATGTTCTGAGGCATCAAGGGATCACCAATTTAGTACTGGAGGGCAGCATGGAGGGTAAAAATCATAGAGGGAGACCAAGAGATGAATACACTAAGCAGATTCAGAAGGATGTAGGTTGCAGTAGGTACTGGGAGATGAAGAAGCTTGCACAGGATAGAGTAGCATGGAGAGCTACATGAAACCAGTCTCAGGACTGAAGACCACAACAACAATAACAACATATCTTGTCCAAAAGGAAATTACATGCATGCATTTATTTAATATTCCATTTCGTTCATAATTTGTGTTAGTTTAAGTTTATTTCAAAATTCATGCTGCTCCCCCACCACTACAAAAATCTTGTAAACGCTATTGACCTGGTGTTTTAATCATTTAATTCTGTTCTTTGAAATTTGTTTTATATGTGCTTGTGTAAACTGAAGGGTCCTAATTCTGAACATTCTGGCAAGCCAGAATGTTAATAAGTGCAGGTGTGTGAGGTAACGTGTGAGTTGCGGTGCCCTGGAAATATTGTAAGTTCTGAGGAAGCAGTGGCCGCACGGGCCAGTCGGCGGGCGTTGGCGGCTTGGCAGCAACCATGTGGTCCCGGACGTTAGCTTAGCAACCGCTTGATGCCGCACAACGGGCAGTCCAGCCACGTGGCTGGGAATTCCTTGGTGACGCTGTATGCCGAGAGCACAAAAGATGACGGACTTCGTGAAACCATAATGGCAGACATTTCGCAGTTCACAAAGAAATTAATAATAGCCAGAGGAATCACGATACCTCTAAAAGAAACATATACATTACTATTATTTGCAGGACAATTCTGATGGTGTAATCAGATTTTCAATATCTTTATTAGTTTAAAGTTTAGTATCTGATGGTAAATTATACAAGTAACACCCAGCAATGAATTTACAAAATAAAAACGCTTCATCCGATTTTGTCGATCGCCATGTCTGTAGAAAGTTATTAGTGTAAACCTAAATTGGTATGAATTACAGGCATGTAACTTGAATAGCACACGAGTTATTGGAGGTCAAAGTGGCAGATTACTATTGATCGCGTCAGGCCATAAGCACTCCACAGTTACACGAAAAAACGGTAGCAGTATGGTTGTCTTTGTTCATATCCAATATATGCTATTGATGAAGAAACTGGTCAATTATTTACTGTGTTTTAGAAAGCACAGAGACATTAGGCTCCTGGCCCACCTTTCGCTTCTTTTCTTTTGATATATGTTTACTTAATGTTTATGTATTTAATAATGTGTGTTATAGCGTGTTTATGGTCCAGCCGTAGGAATATTCATTTAATTTCAAGCAGTTCAATGTAAATCCAGTATATTGTATGTGCTTAAATATGTTTCATTATGATCGTGGCTGTGCACTGGCATGAAGACATGGCGCGAGCGCTCTAGCCAATCACAGCATTTGTGAATGGGAAGACTGGATGCAAGTGAGTTTCCGGAGAGAACACGAGGCAGTTTGGGAGAGTACGGCAGTCCTGGAGAGTACGGGAGAGGACATGGAAGTTCCAGGACGGTACGGTGTGAGGGACGCGCACGGTCACGAGAGAGACTTGGAGTGTGGAGCGGTTTGCGCATGGTCGCGAAAGATAGAAATACTTCACAGTGTGGACTTGTGAACTTGTGAGATTTCCGAGGTTTCTACAGTGAAGAATAGTGTGGGTTTAGAAGTGAATATCTCGTGAGCTATATTGTTGTTCATAGCTAATTACATGCAATAGGAACCTACTGTTTCCGTGTTATTCAAATTATATTTTATTTAATTGCTGGACCATCGACACCAATAAGTGTTTTGCAGAAATATACAGCATTCTCAAAATTACTTCTACTATTATACTCATCATTTAAAGTCATTAAAATAGTACCCACAGATTTTATTTAATTGCAATCTTTCATTTATAAATTTCTATATTAATTCGCAATAGCCGAGTGGTAGGAATCTTCGACTATTCAATTCATGTGTGTATTCATATTGTATACTGTAGACTCAGCAGTATTTGGCTTGTAATGTGGCAACTACATATCCCAGCCCCTAGACAATGAAACCAGCCAAAACTTTTGATACTGCAACACAGAGTCGGAGAGCGCGTAGTTATTTCGAAAGCCCGCATATTGCTTCTCATGCTCTCTGTTCAACATCAATGTACATCAAGAGCATATCTGCTAACACCTGATTAAAATGTTCTTTCAGGCTATTCATCTGTGACTGGTAGACAGCTGTTGCCATCCTGTGAGCAATGATGCATTATGAAATTGCTTCTGACAGTAATTTTGACTGAATCCTTTCCCAAAATTAGATATCATTACAAGAGCGGCTCTTTGCTTCAAAATTATGTCTTTAAAAAGAAAGCTGGCACTTTCTAAAGCTTTAGCCTTTATACAGCCTTGGTGACGAGTGAGGTAGTCACTGCACACTATTATCAATTTATTGCCATTTGTCAGTTTGGGGGCTCTCCCCAGGAGATCAATCCAGTCTGGTGAAATGGAGCAATTGCAGGATGAGCTCGTGATTCAACCAAAGGAGTTCACAAATCCAAAATGACCTGAGGTCGGAACATCATGAAAATACTTTAATATACCTGACTGTAAATAAGCAACCATTTCTGTCCCATAAGGTCAGAAATTCTTTACAGTGTTTGATTGTAAGTCTCCTGTGACAGTTTGTCCCTTCTCTTAAAAATTCAGTAATGTTGGATTTTTCCTTTCTTTGGCTGCAATTTTTGCTACTGCTGTGATGACTGGAAAGCATCATGCTGTACTGTTGCACCAATGAATTCTGCAATAGGCAGTTGGGATTCTTGTTTTGTGTGCATTTCTGTACACTAACATGATGACATATTTCAAAAGCTTCAGTGCACATCTTGCCAATTAGGCTCATGATCCTTCAAAGCTTGTCAGCCAGTATAACTAATGGTGGTCACTTGAAACAGTGAATGTACTGCTTTAAAAGTAAGAATAGAAGTAACTTGTTGCCCAAATGACTGCAAGGCATCAGTTCAATGACCAGTGTCTTCCTGGATTTGTACTAGAACTACATTCATTCCATAGCCACTTGCATCAGTATGTAGTTCATTTCCTGTAAAAAAAAGTGCCACATCTGGTGAAAATGACAGTGTCTTCTTAAGCATATAGAAATAAGTTCCACACGCCTCACTCGCTGCAGTAGTTCTTGTAAGGGACATGCTTTGCAACTTAAGTCCTTCATGAAGTACCGCCAGTGTAGCACAATCCAAAGAAGTTTTTAACATCATAAATGCAATGAGGAATTGGAAGAAACATTACAGCTCTTACTTTTGATGCATCAGGACTTTATTTCTGTAAACTAGGTGCCTCAAGGTGCTTTCTCTCATTCAAGCGACTGCACCATGGAAACAGTTCAGTCTATAGGAGGGCTTTTCAAGAAAACCAACAATGTCATCCACATAGCAAAGACATTTCATCTATTTAGGAGGTCGCAACAGGTTGTACATCAAGGGTTCAGATTTTAGCTGGAGCACTGCACAACTTTGATCTCATAAAAACAAGCAAGTGCTACTAAGGCAGTGATTTCCTCATCAACCTCCAGCCAGTCCGCATATCTGTAAGGGATAAATAATTCACTCCTGTGAAACAGTCCAAGGTATCATCAAATCATGGCAATGGACATACAACATGTATCTGAAAAGTTGTCCCGTATGTTAAAAACCACACTGGTTAGGATGGGGTACCTTTGCATACAAATTGAGAGACATGTCAACAAGTGCCCCCTATTATAAAAATCACATAAGTAAAGCAGTGGTGCATGCTGATATGAAGCTAACGGAGTCAATGTGAGAATTCATGTAACTGCAAAATGGAGTCACACATTAACATGAAGTATAGCTTCAAATTAGAGAAAACAACAATGGAGACTCGGGGAAAGTTAGTGCTAGTGTATGGTGTTGTATAGGTGGGCAAAAAGTGTGTATTCTAGTGGTTTAAATCTTTTAGAGATGGAAAGAAATGTCGTAGATGAGCTGAGTTCGGGTCAGCCATGAACGAGCACAAACTGAAACATCAAATGAGTGTGATGAATCCTTGAAGATGACCAGCAGCTGACTTTGAGAATGATGGCAGAAGAGCTAAAGATAAGCAAGAACATTGTAAGTATCAAACAATGGAAAATCCTGGATGGAATGTAACAATAAGAGAGAAGGAAAGTTGCTACTCACCATATCGCGGAGATGCTGAGCCGCGATAGGCACAATAAAAAGATTCACTCAATCATAGCTTTCGGCCATTAAGGCCTTTGTCAGCAGTACACACACACACACACACACACACACACACACACACACACACACACACAAAAGCGCAACTTGCTCACACATCTGCAGTCTCATGCACTGGTGCTGCTGCTGATTGCAGTGTAGTTTCAGCTCTCTGAGACTGCAGATGTGTGTGTGTGTGTGTGTGTGTGTGTGTGTGTGTGTGTGTCCACTGCTGACAAAGGCCTTAATGGCCGAAAGCTATGATTGTGTGAATCTTTTTATTGTGCCTATCGCAGCTCAGCATCTCCGCTATATGGTGAGTAGCAACATTGTAAGTATTGTTGTTTAAAAAAATTTGAAAAGGTAGAAGATTTGCTTCCAGTTTGCACTGCACACACTGACAGACAAGCAGAAGCCAACTCTTATGGAAATGCCTGGAGATTTCATTGACTTGTCTGATTGAAATCCACAGTTTTTGGAAACCATCAGTACGGGTTGTGAGATCTGGTGCTAACAATAAGATCTGGAGATCAAGCGACAGTCATTGGCATAGAGTTCATCGTTTTCCCCACCTCCCAAAAAAAAGTCAGCTGACAAAATCCAAGATTAATATGATGACCATCTTGCAATGGCTGCTGCAATGCATCCTGTGGGTTCAGACAGACCTGTACTGAAAGGGTCCATGGAACTTCCTCTACGACAATGCCTGCCTGTGCCCTGTTATCTGCGTGCTCAACTTTCTTGCTCAATGCAAGGTGACTGTTCTTTAAACCACTCCTCATTAATCAGGTTTGGTGCCACCAGACTTAGTTTTCTTTCATAGCCTTAAATTAGTCCGGAGAGGCTTACGCTTTGCAGATGTTGCAGACAGCCAACAATATGTGACCACTGTGCTTTCAGCGATTCCACAAGAAGCGTTTGCTGACCGTTTCCAACTGCTTTACAACCAATGTTAGATGTGTATTGTAGTTAAGGATGATTACTTTGAAAGCCAGTTAAAGTATTTTGTTTGTGGCTCTTTTTCCTTTATTTTCTGACACCATTCACTGAACTATTCAGACAGACCTTGTACATGCTTTTCTATGGTTCTGATCAGCTGATGATAATCTACACAGAAACCCAGTGCATCATTTTTCTTCTTTACAAAGACAACAGGAGGCATCCTAGGTCCACTGACAGCTAAATGACACCTCACAGAATATTTCCCAATTCCTTCTGAATGAACTGTCATTCAGATGGATACACCCTGAGTAAGCACTGACTGATGGGAGGATAATCCCCAGTCTTGGTATAGCATTTCACAACAAATAATCTGCTCCGCTTTGTCTCCCCTCTAGACTAGAGTACGTCCGAAAATTGACATAAAATGGTTAACACTTGCCAAGGTTATCAAATCAGGAGCAATTGGCAGGTGGACGGTAGATTCCTCCAGTGGGTATTCTGTAATGGTAGCATACAATGATTCTCAAGTGTCTGAATTGAGCTGAGTGGTTTGGTTGTCCTTAGGCATATATGTTTAGTCATGAGTTGTGGCTGCTCATGGCAGTTGGTGACTCAGAGCTCTCCTCGTCCAATTTTGATGATCCTGATAGTTGCTGGCCTATAGATTTCTTTTGTAAGGCAAAGTACTTTTTTGCATGTGACTAGAGCCTCACAGTTAAAGTGTTGACTAGAACTAGTTGTTGTTATGGGATAAGTATGTCGTATGTCATCAATGGTAGGCAACTGTCCAGAGCAACTGTTGCTGCATGAACTTGTTAACATAGCTTTTTCAATCTTAAACTCCAGTTTTCCACACGCATTCCATGACACTTTATATGATGTATGCATGGAGGCCCATTCAAGCAGATTATTATGGCTACAGTCTCATAAAATGACAAATTCAAAGGGCTTTGTAGGTTACTGATAATTATTCTCACAACACAGGTTCCTGTCAGCTCAATATAGTTTTTGTTTGCAAAGTTCAGCACACTTTTCTTTGAATCTTGGGGCATGATCTTCTTCAACTGGTGATGATAAGCATTTGACATCATAGAAAATTACAATTCTGAACTGACTTATGCCTGGATAGGTTGGTTGTCAAAGTGGTCCTGACATATTGGCAGCTGTCATCCATGGAAGACTCATCTGCAGTGGAATCACCTTCACTGACAGTAATCTTGGTCAGTTTTCATGATTTCCATGGGCGGGCAAACCTGCTGAAGCCTGTATATGGTGACAGAAACTTGTTGGAAAGCAACCTCAAACAGGATAATGTGATAGGCTTCATCCTGTGAGTAGACTGTAGTCATCTCAAATACTGGCCACAGGGGAAACATACCAGCGTGTTGTTCTCCATTCTTGAAATGTCCATTTTTCTGAGCAGCGATCGAACTGTCAATAATGCCAGGAATATCTATGTTGTCTGTAGGTTGCAGTGTAAATCTGGGATTTTATAATCCATTCCACAATACTAGTCTGCTTAGTAGAGAATCTTGGAGCTATATTGGGGACTTGGTTGATGTTTGGAAAGAAGAAGATCAAACAGCTGAATATATTAAACTAAAATTCAAATTCAAGTTTGTAAGTGAAGTTTAAAATCCAATTCATTTCACACTGAAAAGAAAACCAGTACTAGCTACCATGAGCAGTTGTGTTACTGATGTGGCAAATAAGGAGATTTCAAGTGGAAATGTTTCCAGTCAGATTAATGGACATGAAGCGGAAATCACCAAGGAGGCACTCAAGGTGCATGGCATCATGGACAAAACAATCACTGTAGAGCTAAAAACTGGCCATGTGGCCAAGGAGAGCACTATGGTCCAAAAGGTAGTTAGTATCGAGGAGGCCGAGGTTACCAACATAATAGAATCATCATGAGCAGCTTTGTGACAGAGGTACAACATACAATGGTGTACAATAGTGTATATGCTTGACATTATTGCACTCTGGGCGCGATCTAGAATGATATGAAAACAGAAATAACAAACTTCAAAATGCCCACGATCACTTTAATACAGCATTTATTCAGACTACTAGTTTCAGCAAACTATGTTGCCATCTTCAGATCTGTAAAGCATAGACTGAGTACATACAACATTGGATGCAAAATATCTACACACTGGATGTGAGATATCTACATAACATTTTTAACATAATGTGGATCCGTAACATATCTCATGTACTACCCTTCAAAGAACCTAAGCCAAGTGTTCAATAATTTGTGTCACATACTAATAAGCTGTTAATAATCAAAATTATTTTTCTGATTTTTTTAACTCTAAAAGAGTGTGTAAATGTAAAAATTGTGGATAGTACAGTTTTGGATGTTAACATAAATAAGAAAAAGAACTCTAATTGAAATAAAAAATGTATTTTATGTTGAAGGTATGGGTAGAAATTCGATTATTTATCTAAAATTACGGAAAAATATAAAACTGTTTCTGTAGACAATATCTCAAAAATTTTTGATAGACGTAACATACCTAGGCTTACTATCAAAAGTAGAATCATATGGAGTATCAAGCAAAATTTGTGACAGGACTGAGGTGGGTAGGACACAGCATGTTGTCCGGTATGGAGAGTCATCATCAGAAGTAGAAGTAACTTTGGATGTGCCCCATGGAAGTGTGTTGGGACCGTTGCTGTTAATGTTGTATATTAATGACCTTGTACACAATATTAATAAGAGCCTCATACTTTTAGCAGATAATGCAGTTATCTATAAAAAGTACTGTTTGAAAGAAGCTGCATAAATATTAAATCAAATCCTAATAAGATTTCAAATTGGCGCAAAGCAACTTGCTTTAAATGTTCAGAAATATCAAATTGCCCACTTTACAAAAAAAGTACTTGTATCCAATGACTACAATATCAATGAGTCACAGTTGAAATCGTCCAACTCCTACAACGATAGCTATATTGAGTCTTCAGCTAAGAAATATCAGATTGAACATTAGACGTTTTACAGTATACTGATGGAAGTTAATACGAATTTAGAAACAGTGCAAGATATAAGTCATGATATTGGCTACAGGGACCTGATAGGTGCTCTCTTACACGTTAATTCAGGAGCACAGCCAGATATAAGTGACAGTGTAAAACTACTTAAGTGGATTTCAAAACTAATACAATGATATTCAGTATAAGTATGCTTTGCAAGTACTGAAATATTTGTATTTCAAAAAGGTTTGACGTTAATGTATGTGTGAAATGAAAAAACTGATATCTCATATTTTTTGTAGGTGTGGACTGAGCTGCTGACCACATAGATCATAAGTCAACATCAAGTTATGTGAATGGGATTATTTAGAACTTAATATTTTGGAAATCTATGAAACAAGGAAGTGTTTTGAAATCTTCTGCTTTTGCTGAGTATAAAGCTTTGCCAGAAGCCTTCACTGCGATTAAGTTAATCCTAGATATATTTAACATTCTTTATGTAAAGTCTAAGGGGCCTAACAAAGTATACAAACACAACTCAAGGGCAATTGGTATTGCTAGGTATAGTAATCTTACTACAAATTCAAAGTATATCGAAGTAAAGTACCATTCTGTGAATGAATGTTACTTTAATGGAATTATAGACATTTGTCAAGTAGATTCAGTAAGCAATGTAGCTGGCATTTTTGCTAAATCTTTGAGCATGGATGAATTTGCAAAATTTCAAGAAATGCTGCATGTAATTACTTAAGCTTCATTATTCTAATTTGATTATTATTATTTAATCATGATATAAAAGCAAGAATACGAGCTGGAATATAGTACATAATATTGAGAATGATCAAATGTTAAGAAGGTTCTAGTATGAAGCAGGTTCCAGAATTTTCAAGTATGTGCGCTGCCAGTAGAGTATCTATGAGTAAGGTTGAACAGTTGGCATGTTAGTTCCATGAGAGTATTCTCTGTGTAAAGATCACTGTATTTACCTTATGAATAACAACTTCAAACAAAATGTGAATTACATAAATTCTAACATGTAAGTGAATTTACATATATGGCAGCCTACAATAATACTCCTCATTGTTTCCATTCTTCCAGTTCAATTAAAAGTAACGTGAGAATGCTCTTTACCTCACAACCAGCTTTCAAGAAGTCTGCAATTTTAGACATGGGCACAAAGTATGCAACATGTGGCTTGCCTGTTGTTGCAGTTCCCCAGTAAATACGGCAGTCTCGCTCCTTAAGTACTGCTATTAATTTGTCTTCACCCAGGATCTCTTGGGTATTTCTCACTATGAGATCACGTTTATTCTCCCATGTCAGAGTTTCATTACCAGCCATTTTGTTATTCTGTTTCTCCAACAACTGGATCTATAAAGGAAAAGAAAGAAACAAAAATATTGTTATTAGTCTGTAAGTATCTTTACTTCTTGCTGAATTTGAGAAGGAATTCAGATATTACTTGGAATTTCAGAACTCCTATCACATTCATAGTGGTGCAAGCTAAAAGAAAGGTGACTGGTCAATACGTAAACTGCCAACTGGTATCCTTTTAAAACACAAGCAACAAAATTTCAAACGCGTTGACCAAAATCTGTGTTCCAGCTATATGCCATATCGGTGGACCCTCCAAAGGTAGCACCCATCCATTGTCAGGCAATGTCCTTTTCAAGAGCAGGTTGTAAATATACATCGTACAATAGATTTCACCAAATACGCCTCGTTGTTCATTTCCAACTACTTATTCTCTCATGCTCACACGAACCTGTATCTCAAGATGTGGAAACTGCAGCTGCAAACAAGTTTCCCTGAAATGTTTCCCCCTCAACTAAACAATTTTTATGGAAAAGTGTGTACAAAATTCCATTTTCTTATTGCTGAATTTTAAACTTTATTATGATTACAGGTTATTCCAAATAGTAGTTTGACAAATTATTCACTTAAAGGGTAGTTAGGGATTGCATATTAAAACATCAAGTACACTGGTTGCTTTCAAAAAATAACTCCACATAAAATAAAATGCCTTAGGGGAGAATACTTTTGTTGAATCTCTTTCAAAACAGTTCATACTTTTTTAAAAATTACATTAATACACTTTCACACAACATTTGTCTCCACATGTTTGTGGCAATGTGAAAGGCTCTGAAGCACAGTACAACACATAGATCTACATCACGATCTCCACACGTATATCTCGATTCCTCCACTTTTTCTTCCCGTTCCCATCCCAAACTTGGCTACACATCCTACATATTCTGGAAGGATTCTGCTTCTTTTCAATAGCTGTGATGAACAATGGGAAATGACAGTCAGTTAAATGAATAAGATTGGTGCTTGTGGATGGACAACAAGCTTTCGAAGTCACTTCCTTTCTGCGATGTTCAGTTGTCACCATCTAAATTACTGCCACTCGCAAATCAAGATAGTTTCTTGTTCCTCCAGATTTCTTGTAGAAGCTGAATGAATTCCAGAGAGAGGACTGATGACCTCAGAAGTTGAGTCCCATAGTGCTCAGACCCATTTTTTGAATTCCAGAGAACCAGTTCAAATTGATAAAAAACCACTTTTTTAGCATTTTCCCCTCTTTTTCTGTGTTCTGGATTGTTTGATATAAGCTGGTCAACTCTCTCCTTCCATTGTGTCATTATATGATATGTCTGCTGCTGGTTTTAGTAACTGTTCACCTCATCTATTTACATTTTTCATTTATGCATTTTGGACAGTGCTCAAGAAAACAGATCACATTTGTTTTTCCATCTCACTGCTGAAAATTTACCTCTCTGAAAAGCAACAATATCTCTCTTCTTCAGTTTCTTACTGAGAAAGTTTGGTGGCATATGTTTCCTAGAAGGTTGCATACTGCAATATATGTCAAATTTCTTATTAATAAGGAGATCTGCTAGTTGCGGAGAGGTGTAGCAACTATCAACTGTAAGGCGGTAGCCTTTGTTGAGAGGGTTGGTACTATTTGAGATCACCAGGGCAGATCTTTATATTCACCATCAAAAAATTATAGACCATACATAGCCAGACTTGGACTTACACAACATGTAGGCCTTTATTCCAAATTTTACCGTCTTTAGTGGTAGGTACCGAACCCAACCTAATCTCCCTTTAAATAACATAAGATACTTGTCTATGGTGACATCCCTCTCTGTAGTACAAAGAATTTTGAATTTATTATTTAAGTGTTCTAATATGGACCAGATTTTGTTTAACATGGTTATGAATAGCCAGCAGTGTCATCTCATGAGTTTTCTGAAAAATGAAGGCATTTCTTTAGTATCAAAAATTGTTTGCAGCTAAAGTAATTGGTGAAATACTGGAGTTGCAAGAAGTGGAAGTTTAGGACTAACACACCTAGTAGCTTGGTTTCTTTATAATACTTTGTAACAATATTATACTATAGAAGATTCTTAGTTCATCACAGTTTGTGTCCCTCCAATTAGTAATGTTCTTATCTGAAGCTGATCTATTAGTCTCAGTAACTACAATATTCACTAATTCATCATCAATTACTTTAGTTACATATTTGTGTGAAGTCTGAAAGTGTTCCAGTAAAGGAAATTTTGGAGGTGTGGGAGACAATTCTGCAGTCATTTTCTGATGCTAGAAGAACTAATACCATTTGAATCACTTTCTTGATCAGCTGTCCTTTCACTGATACTGTCAGTGTCCGAAGTGTCATTTTCTGATCTGCTAAAATATTATCAAACTCTTCATCACACTCCATAAAAAACCAACTACCTTATAATAGCTTCACACAGCACAAGCAAGTGGCAACTATAATCTCTTCCCCTCTAATTTTGACTGCAGCTGGCCAACAGAGGGCTTCAAGTAGCTGTGAATCCAAGCGAAGTACCACTATTGTGTCCTCTTGTGGCCACATTTGTAACTAACTAGACACAAAGATTTTCTCTCGGGTTTGAATTTCTAAACAGAATACTGTCATGATAGACAAGTGCTCTCAGGCTATTAAGTTTCTGTAAAAATTAAAATCCAGACTATTTTCAGACTTTTAAATTAAAGGGTTACGTGCCTACACAACCTTGCTAGAAGATATCCTCTTCTCCTGCCTTATAGGCAGAGCAGGAACTTGTGGATGGTAGAGCATTGTTTCTCTGCAGCATACATATTCAAAAACTAGACAACACTAAGGCATTTATTTACTTATGGATTTCAGTGCATTTAAAGTATGTTTATTACTGTCCTTGTTGACTATGAATACACTACACTTGTAACCTGCATAAACTATTGTCTGTCAAGTGACACTACTGGAACACAGTCACACACACTGTGAGTACACAGGTTATTACAGCACAGACACCTCAGTTCACTGTCATATGACCCAGTAGGCTCAGTTGACAATGTATTTTCACCGGGAAATGCATTTCATCTACACATAAGGTGTTAAGAAAAGCACCTAGACACATGGTTTATTTCCATGTGAATTTAATTTTACTACTAAGATTTAAATCTTGCAGTGTGTGGCAATTTCTGATTTAAAAGGTATACATGAATGCCCTCAGCGCTCATCAGTCAAAGATACCTGTAAGTCATAAGCACTGGGAGTAGATGGCATAATTCGTCCATCATGCTGTGTGTGTGTCACCTCTCTATATCTTTGATGAAACCAGATCACTGTAATAGGAAAAAAAAAAGTTTTCACTCAGGAACAATTCATCAGCTTTCTGAGAATACAGTAGCAGCACGTCTCTGAGCTGTTTTGACATTTGCAGTCAGTCTTAATTGACAAAGGCTGAGAATAGTGAAACAGCACTATAGAATAGCTCACATTAGTATTTTGTATGTGGTTTCCAAACTATTCACTTATTTGTTCATGGCATTCCGTAGATCACAAAATAAAGGAGAATTTTCAGGAATTTTAACTTGACACAAAGACATCATAAAAACTCAATCTGTATACTGAATTGTCAATTAGCTATCACTACACTGCTTAATTATATTCATGTTTATACCATACAAATTTAATTGCATAAATTAGTAAGAAGGCTGGTAATTGGAAAAAAGCTGCCACCTTCAGAGTTTTGTTATATAGCTGATGTTTATCTGTAATTATTTATTGATTACTGTGTTATTTTAAAAAAAAAAATTTTTTTTTTCATATCCTTAAATACCAAGTCCTCTTTATAGTACATTTTTACTTATGAATGAAAACCACAAAACACTGTAATATTGTAGAATATTACACCACTATTGTGTGTGTTTTCATTTATTATGTATACAATATTCTATAAGAACTGACAAAACAGTCGATCAATGCACATTTTTAATTGTCATAAAGCTTTATAATAAACACTACTACTTGCCAATATTGGAAATTCCTGGGCACAACAGTAGATAAAATAAAAGAAAGGCAATCACTCACCTGTAGTGGACTGATACTCTACACATCAGTCCACTATAGGTGAGTAGTTGCCCGTCCCTTATTTTATGTACTATTACTTGCCATGTACAGTGGTACTTCGATTTTACATTCTCCGATTTTATGTTTTTCGCCATTCTACACCATAAATTTGTAGTCCCTGTGAAAAACCGATATGGTCAATGTTAAAAATTGCACAATTTTCGATTTCTTCCTATTAAGGTTTACCTCGATTCCAAGTTCTTACTCGACGTCTTGCTTGAATTCGTCCCACTTTCTTCCTATTGATATTTGATGTTACTAGACAAATTATACGTGGCTCAAAAGGCAGATGGTTTGCACCATGGGTGGTGACAGAATTAAGAGAATATATTAGATATTTTAGGCCACTGTGGAGAGGGGAGATGTGATAGAGGAAATGCTGATGTAATCCGTGATCGGTGTTGCCAACACAACTTGCAGCATTTAGCTTCACTGCACAATTATGATGCAAATACTACTAGGTCGCAGCGGAAAGACAACACAATTAATGTGATGTGTTCAGTACCGAGCCAATATACAATGAAGGGGACCCAGCCACCACCTTTCCTTGTGCCACTTATAACACCGTCTCTCCTTTTTGCACGTATTTATGATGCACTTATTCAGCAATAATATCAATTATCAACCTTTTAAATTCAAACACTGAGTCGTCAAGAATATGCTCAGTCATAATTGAGGAAATGTCACTCATTTCTGGCTAATGAACTCTTATTGGCTGGCGACCTGTTAAGTCATCCAACAGCCAGTGCAACCACCACACCACACTAAAACACGTAAAATGAGCTCACCTACTGCATGTGTGGAGAGGGGGAGTGGCCCTCAGTGACAGGAATGTAGGTAGGGGTGAAAGCATTGTGTGACGTGCTGAAAATATTCCTTTCATGCAGATGATGTGCTATGGCAAAGATGTCATATGGAAATAGAACAGGGGTTTTGCAATAGCACATTGTAAAGACTTTTGTGTTCAGATCTGACATGATACAGTTGCAACAACTACATGCACTACTGATGTATATACTTTGCACCATGCACACCACACACTGTAGGTTTTAAAGATTGGCAGCACTGACAGGGGGCATGACGTGAAACTGTAGCACCTAAGCTTTCTTTCAAATTTACGTTTTGCAGTGTACAGAAATTCACCGAGTTGACTTCTAATAAGCTTGTAATGTCAATTGACATACACATCAGTGATTTTTTTAAGAACTTACGAAATTCATTAGCACAAATTATTGTATAAACATTATATTGTACATTTAATTTCCTTCACTTAGACAGATTTTATACATAGTATTGGAGAATACTGTGATTTAATCATATATGCAAGTTACATGTTCTTTTACCCATATTTCGCGGGGGGTTAACATTTTCCTCAATTCCACAATTTCCCAAATTTTGCCTTTTTTTTTTTTAAGCCTGGGCCGCACAAAAATGTAAAATAGGGGTTTCAGTGCAGTTAACAGAAATTTTTGGTTCCTAAATCTAGATACTCAAATAATTTGTCAAAAGAATGGCTGATGAAATATATTTTTAATTTGCTTTTGAATTGGTAAGATCTTTGTATGCCCTCATCCTCACTAAAGGAGAGTCTCTTTCACCATGGGTCTGAGTGACCAGTCTTCCCTTCTCAACCTAACTCAAACTCACTCACTTACTCAGTTTCCAAGAAGCTAGTTAAAATGTCACTTTTACGTGTGTCATTGACAGTACTAAACATTTTACCTCCTGGTGCGCAATTATCTCACATAATTTATCAAAGAAAAATAATTTACAAGTTTTTCCTTTATTTTCTACTGGCTGCTGATTTCCACTGAAATTCCTTTGTATTAAACTTTCAGCTATTCCAGTGATGAAACTGTTGAATATATTTGATGTTTCATCTGGGTCGATATTGTGAACAATGTTATAACTTCAAGTTGAACAAATATATTTCAAGGAAGACGCAATACAGGAAAGTAACAGATCAAGTAAACAGAGTAAGACGTGTGTACACTTTAACAGTCAAATCAAAACTGAGTCCGAGTCTAGCGGCTACTGTTTGGCTGGCTGGCCGCTTAGGTTGCGCTGCTGCTGCATGGCTGGCAGACAGTGCCGCATGTAGAGGACGCGCGTAACTGTGCGGTGGCACTTTGAAAGATCGGCGAGTCACAACACTTTTCCCCCTTTGAAGTTTTTGCACAGGTCTTGATGGAGGTTGCCTGTAGATTGCTAACATCCATAGGTGTTGTTTGACTGGCCGTAAAGTCTCGAGGAGGAGGCTTCCCGTACGGATGGAAGTGTCCCCGATGATAATGGGTTGAGATGACAGGAGACGTGGGGGTCGAATCTGCTGGGGCCCCGTGCACCAATCTCCCCGTTGCAGCAAGTCCGGTTGTTATAACAGGAGACATGGGCGATGTGGCCGCGTCCATAGGAGGAGGAGGCGAGTAGAGTTGCTCCGACAGATGATGGTCATCTGGTTCCTGCATGGGCACGTCTCCTGGTGGCGTCAGTTCTTGTGCTGGCACCGATATTATGGTGAGAGGACTGCGTTGTGAGTAATGAGAGATTCCAGTATCCCGAACGTCAGGTAGAGCCGAAGGTGGTGTAGCGGCATCCAGAACAGGCGTTGCCGGCACACGAGGCCGAAGCTGGTCCAAATGACGCACTGCAACACCCGTATCCGTCTGGATTTCATACAGGCGTTGGCCATGGTGTCGTAAGATGCGGCCAGGACTCCATTTTGGCCGCCTGCCATATCCCCGCACCCATAAAAAGTCGTTGGCGGTGAACCGGCCAAGCAAAGGCACCCGCGGTCATGAGGTGGAAGGCCGCAGAAGATGAAGTAGCGTGTGGGGCTGTCGGCCATGTAAGAGCTCAGCGGGGTT
Source organism: Schistocerca nitens (assembly GCF_023898315.1). NCBI lineage: Eukaryota > Metazoa > Arthropoda > Insecta > Orthoptera > Acrididae > Schistocerca > Schistocerca nitens. The sequence continues at coordinate 133,867,066 of NC_064622.1, read as the reverse complement.
GTGGTCGCCCATGGAGGTGAAACGGTAAGAAGCCAGAAATTGGAGAAGTGCATCATCAGCAGCAGAAGAAGTTTCCTCGTCTGAGTCTTAAATGTGCGGACCAGTCGTTCAGTCTCACCGTTTGATTGTGGATGGAACGGAGGGGCCGTGACATGCAGAAACATCCGCAAAATTGGAAGAGGCAAATTGCGGACCATTATCAGTAACAAGAGTAGAGGGAAGGCCTTCCAAAGATAAAATGCGAGCTAGAGCATTGGTGGTTGCCACGGTGGTAGGCGACGTGCAACGGACAATGAAAGGAAAGTTAGAGTAGGCGTCAATAACGAGAAGCCAATAAGTACCTAAAAAGGTCCCGCGAAGTCAGCATGAATATGCTCCCAGGGCTTCTCAGGCGAAGGCCACAGTGACAAAGATGACTTCGGGGCGGCGGCCTGTGACGCACAAGGGCCGCAGACAGCGACCATGTGTGCAATTTCAGTCGATACTGGGCCAGTACACATGACGGCGCACCAGAGATTTTGTGCAAGAGACACCCCAGTGCCCTTGGTGAAGGAGGCGCAAGACCGAAGCACGCAAAGACACAGGTACCACAACACGCGGCGAAGCATTTTCGGTGGAAAAGAGGATAACACCATCCCTAGCCGTGAGGTGGAAATGCAAAGCGTAGTAGTTCCGCAACAGATCAGAAGCCTTAGTGGATGGACGATCAGGCCAACCCTTCTGAATACAGCGTAATACCAGGGAGAGGGTAGGGTCAGAACCCGTAGCAGCCGCCAGCCGGTCCCCGGTGATGGGGAACCTTTCCACAACCCGCTGCTCGGCAACATCCAGGTGGAAACACAAAAGTTCGTCCCAATTGAATGCCAGATCAGGACCCATGGGAAGGCGAGACAGTGCATCAGCATTCGCATGTTGAGCCGTCGGCCAGAAATGAACCTCATAATTGAAACGAGACAAGTAAAGAGTCCAACGCTGGAGGCGGTGTGCAGCCTTGTCGGGAAGTGACGTTGATGGATGAAACAATGAAACAAGTGGTTTGTGATCCGTAACAAGATGAAATTTGGATCCATAGAGAAAAACACTAAACTTATGAAGAGCATAAATAATGGCCAAAGCTTCTTTTTCAATTTGAGAATATTTTCGTTGGGCATCCGTGAGCGTTTTGGAGGCAAAAGCAATGGGTTGTTCAGAACTGTCAGAAAAACGGTGCACAAGGACTGTACCGACCCCGTATTGAGAGGCGTCCATGGCAAGAACAAGATGTTGGCCAGGTCGATAAGTAGCCAGGCCTGTTTCAGCATAGTCTTCAATTTCTGGAAAGCCGCATCGCATTACGTGGACCAGTGAAAAGGCACGTTTTTATGCAGCAGGTGATGCAAGGGCTGAGCCACTGAAGCAGCAGACACTAAAAGCTTGTGATAGTATGCTATTTTCCCCAAGAAGGCCTGCAGTTCCTTAACAGATGTAGGGTGAGGAAGGGCATCAATCGCAGCGACAGTTTGCTGAAGCAGACGAATACCATCCCGAGAGAGTTGAAATCCCAAGTACATTATAGATGCCTGAAAAAATTTTGATTTCTGAAGATTACACTTAAGACCGGCAGTCTGCAAGACATGAAAAAGTGTGCAGAGATTTTGAAGATGTTCTTCAGTAGTGGAGCCAGTGACAACAATGTCGTCCTGGTAATTTATACACCCAGGGACAGTGAGCAATAATTGTTCCAAGAATCGTTGAAAGAGAGCAGGAGCGCTGGCAACCCCGAATGGCAATCGTTGGTATTGATAGAGGCCGAAAGGCATGTTAAGGACCAGAAACTCCCGGAAAGCAGCGTCGAGAGGAAGTTTATGATAAGCTTCTGACAGGTCAAGTTTAGAAAAATACTGGCCTCCAGCAAGTTTAGTGAACAATTCTTCACGTCGAGGCATAGGGTAAGTGTCGATAAGGCACTGAGCATTTACAGTGGCTTTGAAATCGCCACAGAGATGAATATCACCATTTGGCTTAGCAACGACAGGAGAGGACCAGTCACTGGAAGTGACAGGAAGCAAGACCCCTGAAGCAGTGAGACGATCCATCTCCCGTTTGACCTGATCACGAAGGGCCACAGGAATGGGTCGAGCCCGAAAAAACTTAGGCCGAGCAGTGGGTTTGTGCGTGATATGAGCTTCAAAGTCGTTTGCACGGCCTAACCCATGAGAAAAAAGGGATGAAAATGTCGTTGACAAGGAGTCCAATTGAGCATAAGGAATAGCATCAAAGGCAATATTGACAGAGTCATCTATGGAGAACCCAAAAACGCGAAAGGCATCGAAGCCAAAAAGATTCTCCGTGTTACTATGGTCGACCACAAATACGGGAACAGTGCAAATGACAGATTTGTAAGATACCTCAGCATCAAATTGTCCCAAGAGAGAAATCTTCTGTTTATTGTAAGTCCATAATCACCTAGTGGCAGGTGACAGGATTGGAGAACCCAACTGAAGATACGTCTGAGAATTGATGATAGTGGCAGCAGAACCAGTATCCACCTGCATGCGAACATCTCGACCAAGTATTTGGACAGTGAGGAATAACTTCCTGAAAGGGAAGAAGTACAACTGACAGACAACACAGAATCAATCAGCGTCATGTTCATGAACATCATGTATGCGGTCGGATTTGAAAACGGATGACACATGACCCCCCCCCCTTTTTTTTTTTTTTTTTTTTTGCACACGGCCCAACGTTGTGGACAATCTTCTCGTGAATGTTTCGTAAAACACCGCGGACATGAAGGAAGTTTCCGTGGGTTTTGCTGCAGTTTCTTAGAGGTTTGTTTATGATTAGGCTGAGGCTGCACTTGGGAGCGTACTGTGGCCACGTCGGCCGGCGGGGACACGCCACACGCTTCATCAACATCGCACAGAGGTTGTATTTCCCCGACGTTGCCTCATGCCTCTATTTGCGCTCCAGTGGCGCAAGAAATTTCAAAAGACTGAGCGATGGATAGGACTTCATCTAGAGTCTGATTTGCCAACTGAAGGACACATTGCCTAACTTCTTTGTTGGGCGCTGATCGGATAATAGCATACCGTAACATGGAAACGGCGTAGGATTCTTTGTGAACTTCAGTAACAAATTGACACTTTCTACTGAGGCCATGAAGTTCAGCAGCCCAAGCGCGATACGATTGATTCGGTTGTTTTTGACAACGATAAAAGGCAACATGCATTTGCTTTTGAAAATAGACGGACAGAAGTGAGCACATTTCAGCAAAGGACAAAGATGCAGGATATTTCAAAGGAGCCAATTCCGACAACAACCGATACATTTGAGGTGAAATCCATGAAAGACTTACATGTTTGTTCGTCCGCAACATGAAATGCCAAGAAGTGATGTCAAAGACGTTTTTCATAATCAGACCAGTCTTCCGCCGTCTCGCCGTAAGGAGGAAGAGGAGGTAGGGACGACGACGAGAGACGCCCCGCATTTGATGCCGCAATGAAATCACGAATCGCATTCGTGAGAAGCGTTTTTCTGTTCTATGAGACCTTGCAATAGTTGCTCTAAAGTAGCCATGGAAACATGTGGGTCAATGATGGAAAAGAAAAATTCCATCCTCGTCGCCAATTGTTATAACTTCAAGTTGAACAAATATATTTCAAGGAAGACGCAATACATAAAAGTCACAGATCAAGTAAACAGAGTAAGACGTGAGTACACTTTAACAGTTAAATCATAACTGAGTCCGAGTCTAGCGGCCACTGGCTGGCTGGCCGCTTAGGTGGTGCTGCTGCTGCATGGCTGGCAGACAATGCCGCATGTAGAGGACGCGTGTAACTGCGCGGCGGCACTTTGAAAGATTGGCGAGTCACAACAAACAAGACAATATTCTCACTCCTTTATTTATTTTTGGCCATTTTATTTCTTATGATGTCCCCACAGTTTTTATATAGGGACTCTGAAAGTAAGTTACACATGGCATTCCACACTAAGATCATTGTGCACAAGAAAGGCACTCTGTCATAAAACAAGAGTTTTCTGTGGACACAGTTCTGCTGCAGTACAAGTAACAGGTATATCTCAGTGTGCTATGTTAATACGTGGCAACATGAAACATACACCAAAGTTTGCATACACAGGACAGTGTGAGTCTCGTGGGCAAGTCTAAACTGCACACAGATTCACCGGGAATTTCTGGCAGTGTACAGACCAAATGCCATGTCGTATCCAACCTTAGTGAAATGGTGCAAACAATTTGACAAAGACAGCACAATGTAGGTGATTATCTTCTCGGTAAGCTGAAAGAACATCTGCGAGGAAAAGAGATTTACCAAGGATAAGGATGTTCATAGAATGGTTCTCAAATGGCTTTGCAACCAAGGAATGGATTGCTATCATCGAGAAACTGAACTCTTGGTAGAATGTTCTGATTGCTGTTTAAAAGTACTTGGTGAGTATGTTGGAAAATAGTGTGGTGTATTTGTGTCATTTTGAAGCGCAGAGTGGCATTCAAGGACAGTTACTTGGTCTGATATAATAAGTAACTTTTGTAGTTCCCTTGAACTTTATTAACACAATTTTTTTATTTATACATTATTGTGGATTCTTCTAGCTTGTTTAATGACTATTATAAAAGTTTTGTAAATTTTTTATAGCCAGTGGGCATATTTACTGTGATCTTTTCCTTGCAGATTTGGTGCAGTGCTCTCTCTCTCTCTCTCTCTCTCTCTCTCTCTACTGTGATCTTTTCCTTGCAAATTTGGTGCAGTGCTCTCTCTCTCTCTCTCTCTCTCTCCCCCCCCCCCCTTTTTTTCCAAAAGTTCCAATTTCCTTCATTATCCAGCTGTATTTACCATTTGTAAAGACAACACAGTATCAAAAGCCTGCACCAGTTTTCCCACTCAGGAGTGGGTAAAAACTAAGTCCAGTTGTGTTTTGGATGCGAATATAAGTTATTTTTAAAGGAGCATTACTATTATCACTATTTCATAAGGCTGACTACTGTTTACTTATGATAAAAATAATTACTTTCTTTCAAATAGTAGCATCAGAGCATGAGAATGTGGTACAGGTTACAGGCAGAGAAAGAAATGTATAAGCCCACTACACACACATTTTGTATTACGCATTTACAACAAAGTTGAGACACATACATCACATATGCTTAAATATATCATGAAAATGCCTTTTCCAAGTTATGGGTAGCAAAAGACCATAAACTGGTTTATTATTCACTTCTCAACAATTAAAGAATTAACCGACAGCACAACAGTAACTATGTAATAACAACTACAGTGCTGTAGGGCGTAAACTGTGTTGTTATTCTAATTACTACTAGGGGCAGACATGAAGCACTGACAGCTTGCAGCCTTCGAACTTCTGTCAGTTCAGAAGTAAAGAGACCTGCAATCAAGTGATTTATTAACTGTAGGCCTAAATATAGTGCACACATTTTACCTTGGTTGATTTCACATAGGGATATGGGTGAAGCAACTGTTGCTAGGGAGAGGAATGGTGTAGAGGAAGCATGTTTTGTAACAAGTGTCTACCCCCAATATGGATAAGTTAGACTTCTTTTCTGGGGAAGAGCTGTAGGCAGCACTAGCAATGCATTGAGGATTGGTTCATCATTCTACTAAAAAAGTCAGAAATAGGCAGTACTAACTGTCTTACTAACTCATTAGTTTGTAGTTAAATGAAGCACCCACAAAACTAAATATCATTTATTTTTAATCATTTTAAAAATTAAAGCATCCAAAGAATATTCTTTTCCATTCTAAAGTTTAATTAGCCACTTGTACTGATAATGGCAAGTGGATTGGGAGAAGGGGGGGGGAAGGGAAATAGCTAATATCTGATTGCACTCATGAGGGGACCTCCTGGGAGGTGCGAGTTATGAGCTTATACTTCGTCTGCTTATGGTGTGGGTAGGCGCCTATCACACCCCAAAATTGTAGGTGCCGAAGCGGCCTCGTTTTCGAAATATTGCCTGTTAAAGTTTGGGCAGCTCTTTATATAAAGAAACGTTTCACTATTGTCGCAAGTGAGCAAGGAGCCGAGTAGCAAGCGAGTGAGACTCCCATCCAGGCGACCCTGGTTCGAGACCCACCTATGCTACTTCTGTTTTCTTTTTGTTTTTTTTTCAAATGCTTGTTTTAATCTATAATTACTCATGAAAATTTTTGCAAGGAATCGATTAAAAAGAGTTACAAGCCTCTATAAATCAAAATTACAAATTGTATGTCATATTTTGTTTCAATCTTTTGCATTTTTTTTTTATTTTAACAGGAAATTAACCGTAATTAAAATGTTGGCATACTTAAATTTGCCTATTTACCTGAGAATTGAGAGAAGTTGTTAAAATATTTCTTCAAAAATAGTCATAAACCCGTCATACAATTGTTGGGACAGGGTCCTATAAAATGTTATACCTGTCAGATCGTTGACACGTCGTCACGCCTAATCCTGTTTATGGTCTGTGACCGTTGGCGTTCCCCTATTTGTACCTGCCGTTCCATGAATAAAGGGACTCTACTGTCTGTGTACATGAGTAGCGACGGTTATAACTGCCGAATAAATGTTTTTCGTTAGCTGAAAGCTTGGCTTTGAAGTGTGCAGACGTTTTATTCTTTAAAATGGAGCAAAGTGCAAGTTGTTCACGAGTGGTCAGTGAGTGCAATTCTGACAATATTGAACATTTGGTGGAAGACCAAGGAGGTCTTTTGTGGGCTCCACTTAACAATGAAGAACGGCAGGAGTTAACAGATGCAATGCATTGTCTATGGCAGTTACTTATCAAAAATAATTTTACACTGGAATCAGTGAGCTCCAACATCAGCGAACGATCTTCATTAATCGGCAGAGAAATGTTCAAACGATTTCTAGACATGTACGGGACTATGACATTCACGGACCAAGAAGTAGTATTTTCCGACAATGAAAGGGGTTGCGAGTCCTTCCGAAGCAAGCTACGACGAAAGTGATGCACGGAAAAAATATAAATAATACCCATTTCTTTGGATTCTAATGAAGAAGATGATGGAGATGAGCGGACCAGAATCCCGTATGCTGTGAAAGTCAAGGCCGTGGAGATGGCAAAACTTAGGCCAACATGGTCATTGAATACATTACCAAAACATTCAACGAGATTATTGAAAAGCATTTTGAAAGTGGAGATTCCAAATCGCAGTATGATGGACACAAAATGATAAACTGGAAGTACTCAAGTCGTATGTTTACGACCGGTTTATCGAGACAAGAGACCATAGAGCAGGCCTCGTAACATGTTCTGCCCCCCCCCCTTTTTTGTGTGTGTGTGTGTGTGTGTGTGTGTGTGTCTATATATATATATATATATATATATATATATATATATATATATATATATATATATATATACCTGTCCTTTTTTCCCCCCTAAGGTAAATCTTTCCGCTCCCGGGATTGGAATGACTCCTTACCCTCTCCCTTAAAACCCACTTTCCCGATGAAGTAACCGTTGGTTGCGAAAGCTTGAATTTTGTGTGTGTGTTTGTGTGTTTATCGACATACCAACGATTTCGTTTGGTAAGTTACATCATCTTTGTTTATAACGCAAAAGACTGAAACAAAATGTGACATTCAATTTGTAATTTTGGTTTATAGAGGCTTGTAATTCTTTTTAATCAATTCCTTGCAAAATTTTCATGATTAATTATAAATTAAAACAAGCATTTGAAAAAACAAAAAGAAAACAAAAGTAGCATAGATGGGTCTCGAACCAGGGTCACCTGGATGGGAGTCTCGCTCGCTTATTACTCAGCTACTCGCCCACTTGCCACAATAGTGAAACTTTTCTGTATATAAAGACCCGCCCAAACTTTAACAGCCAATATTTCAAAAACGAGGCCGCACTGGCACCTACAATTTTTGGGTGTGATAGGTGCCTACCCACACTATAAGCAGGCGGAGTGGGAGCTCATAACTCGATGCACCTTCCAGAAGGTCCCTTCGTCTGGAGCAATGGTGTAATTTCTTACACTGCTCTACACGCATTTTGGAACACGCAAGGCAATGCTGATTCTTGGACTCGTCTCAGAAGATAAGTTGGGGAAATGCAAACTATATTTATAACACTACAGATTTGGAGAAAGCTTTTGACAATGTTACCTGAAATACAATCTTTAAATTTCTGAAGTTAGCAGAAATAAAACTACAGGGATGGAAAGGTTACTTACATCTTGTGCAGAAATGTCATGGCAGTTTTAAGAGTTGAAGAACATGAAAGGGAAACAGTGGTTGAGAAAGGAGTGAGGCAGGGTTGGATTCTATCCTTTATGTTATTCAATCTGTACAGTGAACAAACGCTAACGGAAAACGAATAAAATTGTAGAGTGGGTATTAAAGTTAAAGGAGAATAAATAAAAACTTTGAGGTTTGCTGATGACGTAATTCTCTCAGAAAGAGCACAGGAGTTGGAAGAGCAGTTGAATGGAATGGACAGTGTCTTGAAAGGAGGATATAAGATGAACAAAAGCAAAATGAAGATAATGGATAGCAGTCAAATTAAATCAGGTGATGCTGAGGGAATTAGATTAGGAAATGAGACACAAAGTAGTAAAGGAGTTTTGCTATTTGGGAAGCACAATAACTGATGATGGTTGAAGTAGAGAGGATATAAAATGTAGACTGGCAATGGCAAGGAAAGTGTTTCTGAAGAAGAGAAATCTGTTAACATTGAGTATAGATTTAAGTGTCAGGAAGTCTTTAATTTGTATCGAGTGTAGCCGTGTATGGAAGTGAAACATGGACGGTAAATAGTTTTGACAAGAATAGAACAGAAGCTTTTGAAATGCGGCGCTCCAGAAGAATGCTGACGATTAGATGAGTAGATCATGTAATTAATGAGGAGGTACTGAATAGAATCGGGGAGAAGAGAAGTTTGTGGCACAACTTGACTAGAAGAAGGGATCGGTTGGTAGGACATGTTCTGAGGCATCAAGGGATCACCAATTTAGTATTGGAGGACAGCGTGGAGGGTAAAAATTGTAGAGGGAGACCAAGAGATGAATACACTAAGCACATTCAGAAGATGTAGGTTGCATTAGTTACTTTGAGATGAAGAAGCTCGCACAGGACTGAGTAGTATGGAGAGCTGCATCAAACCAGTCTCTGGACTGAAGACTACTACAACAATGTTCAGCTATTTAATTTTTGCTTAATTTTGGCTGATTGATGCCAATGCAGCTGAGAAGATCTACAAAATTAAGAACCTTCAAAATAGTCTCATTGTTCATTTTACTTGTTAAGTATTATTTTATGCCCTTATCACCATTATCATCCAACAAAAGTGATGGACTTCGTACTTTACCATTCTGTAATATGATCAGAGGAGTGAACTTGTCACATAATCAAGTAATGTATATGATTATAAACTAATACAAATGGCTTCACCAAGGTGACAGTGCCTTTGAAGTCTGAGGATAAACTGTTGGATAAGAAATATATAAATAAAATGTGAAAAAGATAAAAGTTTTCAAGTTTAAGAACCAAACACACAAACAAAACAACGGCTGAAGCAGCAAGCTGCAGCATACATTCTACAACAGCTTGCTACTAATTGCTTACCAGAACTTGATGTTACTTTGCGACAGCAGGATACCCATGTACAAGAATCAAATGTCTCAAGCATTTTCGGCTGAAGGATTTGGGCCAGAGTGAACAAAATGCCTTTTCTGGGCAAGCAAGGCTACTTATACCTGTTAACAGTAAGCACCGCAATGGTCTTCTCCTAATCAGAAGTAAGGAAAGCCATTCTGTACACTTTGTGTAACATGGGAACAATCATCAAGAAGTGAGAGATGGTTTCCGAGAGCAACAGAACACTCAAGAGACAGTTAGCTGCTTAGTTTTCCCCTTTCAAAGGATGATGATGACGATGACGGTGGTGGCGACGATGACAGTGATGATGAATGTGAGGCACTCAACAGCACAGTCATCAGTGTCCTTACTATGTGTCAGGATGCCAATCTCGTGGTGGTGGTGTTAGGGGACACACACCTTACAAAAACAATACTATCATTTATGACTCAGAACCATCATTGGTTCCTTTCAGACAATGACACAAGTGATGGAAACATCTTGAATTTGTGTCTCACCAAACAAATGATTTGTAAACTTGTGTCCAACATAAAGTGAAACTCTCTTGTCTGCAGCCAGGTGCAACTGCAACCATGGTGAAATGTGTCTTAAGTTGTGGTATACAGTAATTAAATGTAGGGCTCCTCTCAGAACAAGACAGAAATAAACTGTGCATTAAATTTTGCCTTATGGATGACACGGAAGAGAAGAACATACATGACAATTTCTGGGACTGCCAAATCAACCTTAACTAGTCCATTCATTAAATATGTAAATGAACAATTTCTGATATATGAGAACATCAGTTTTTCAGAAATTACATGCTGAGGTTAAAAGAAATCTCAGATTTAATGAAAGTTACATGGTGGATCCCCTTCGATTTTATATAGTTTATGTGTAAGCATATAATATGAATCAAAATACTCAGACTTGTCCATTAGCTAATATAAGTTTTCTAAATTTACTTTGCTGCTTTAGCTTTTCTGCCTAAACACACACACACACACACACACACACACACACACACACACACACACACCATAATAAAGTTAGTATACTAGACAACCACTTTGTATGTCACATTTATGCATGATAAACATACCTGAGACAGGTCATAATTGTAACTGATAAAATATTTTCTAAAACAGTTATACTACCAAGCACAGGTTGCTACAACGACCAACAGGAAACTGTTAATGTGGGCGCCAATGATATAAGCACCATTGTTTGACATCTGTTTTTTCTAACCTGTTGAAGATGTCCAATGTAAGGCAAGCTAACGTCACACCAGTTTTTACTTGGAAAAAGTTTCCTTTCCGCTGAAGTGAAGCTTTTAATGTGATTGTACCAACGAGTTACATGATCTAAATTATGTGGGAGTGAGGATACACGTTCGAAAATTTGAAGATCAGTCTGAGTCGGTGAATAGCCGCATATATAGCTGTACAGAGACAGATGCGAGTCAAGTAATCTTAAAGCATCATCCATCACCAAAATCTACCATGCCCGTCACCAACACTGGAAGAGAAAAAAATGAAGCACAGTTAACACCCTAGACTGACAAGCGCTTTATACAGCATGCTACACGATATAAATGTTATACACATACATTGACAACGTTCTAAATGGGTGTCCGTTAAAAGCTAATCGTATCTATGAGGTAGACGGAGGAAGCTTCAACTAATTTATCCACTGAATTTAGTTTAAAAGCTGCGGTAACTCATATGATCCACTGGCAACGCATCCCTTGTAACAGATGTTTTGTAAAGGTTACTCTTCAAGGGTAGCTTTCTAACGAAGTTACAGTTTCTGCACATAGTACTCAATCTATACAAAAGTAATTTCCATGCATTATTCATTTTCATTTACGTTACCACTTTTTGTGTTTCCCTTTCGGAAAGTAATACACGTGCTTCCTCCAACAGTATGCGAATCTGTTTTGTTTCCAAGAACGGTGTGACGGAAGGTGGTAACACTGTGAGGCCTGGTGTTTACTTCATTTGCATGTTGTGGGTCTTGTGGGATACGTGAGTCTTGTAAACTGAGTAAGCAGTTCTCAAGAAGCGGCGGTAGTGTGGTTTTAAGTGAGCAAGTATGTTATATCCCGTAATTCTGACTTCTGTACAAATACCATACGATAAGTTACTTTACAATTTTTTGTGATACCATGACGTTTTACGAGAAATGTTGTAATTGATCTTTCACTAGACTCCGTTCAGATTCTGCAGAGGGGCGCTTTACCTGTTTTTCGGAATTCATTGATAGCATCAGTTATGCATTTAGAGCAACAGGTAACGCGAAAAGTTATAAGCTTGAATGGCTAAGAGCGGAATTGATGTGAGAGTCCAAAGTACGACGGTTACTGAAGCGCTTGATTAGATAGCATTGACTTTTAGACCCTGTAAATTTGCAGAGAATTCAGTGCGCAGTATTCCTCGTACAGCTTACTTTCGGTATTAGGTCGTACATAAGTATTCGTGTTAATTCATAAATCGAGACGCAATCTCGGTTTTATTAGGGAATGTAAATTGGAGTATGTGATGTTTTGTGATTGTTCCCAATCATTTACAATTGTCCCAATTTCAGTAATTCCTTACGAATAATGCTGCTCCAACATTTCACCTTACAGCCTATTAATTTAGATAACATGTTCTCCTTATCTCTAATATACTGTCACAGTTTTTCACAATACTGTAGTGCTTTGTAGCCTACGAACAATGTATCTTGCCCTTTTCTTCTCTAATACTCGTGATTTTACAGGGAAGAATATGTCTAGTGATTCCCATATGATGACATATTTAAATTTCCCCACAGCTACTTGCAGTTAGTCTTTGTGATTTCACCTCACTTTGTACTTGTTTGTAATGTGATTATCTGGCTTCCAGGAGATTGTTAAATGTATTATTTTGGTTGTTTTAAAGACAAGGGTGGGCGTGCAGGGCATTTTAATATAATTACTCCTCTTCAAAGGATTACCTTTTACTCTGATTTGTCGTTGTTTGTTAACCTGTATGACAATGAAAAACAAATCTCTTTTTTCCAGGTTGTCACCAGCGATGGGCTCACTCCTCTATAGTTTGGTTTCAAAAATTAAAGCCTCACCAGTTTCACATTTACTTCTTGTCATAACATTTCTGGTATCTGGGTTGGTAGTTAATTTGGCTCAGTTGATACTGTATTTCGGAGTCCGCCCTTTCAGCAAATATTATTTTCGCAAACTGAACTATTATGTGGCATACTCACTTTATTGCCGTAAGTATTCAGCATTTTATCTTTTTTTACCACAGCATTGTTGTTAACTTAAACTATAGTAAGTCAAACTTTGCCATAAGTTGACAAACTGGTTATCAAACCAGCCGATGTACTGAATTTTCAATTTGATTTCAACATTTGTTGTATAATCATAAAACGATATTAGTCATTTTACTTTCTGTAAATATTTGTTACACTGACTTTTCAGTATTTCCAGATACACGTGAAACAATAATTTGAAACCCAGTAGCATATAACCTTAGGGACTAATAGTTCCATTTATTGAAAAATTGAGATTAACCTGTGTTTGTGAAGCATCAAAATTGATTGGCAAAATTTTGCTCCGACTCATTATTTACATGTACCTACTGTTAAACAATATTTTGCATATTATTTATGGTTTTTATCGATCTCATATGCATGGGTTACTGTTTCATTTAAACCATTAAAAGCCAAAACTAATTACATGTTGGAATGAAATTTGAATGTTTGGTAAAATCAGAAATAAGATATAAAAGTAGGTTACTGCAGTGACAAACATTAAATCTTGGACTACACTACACATCAATCTGTTATAGAAATTTAATTTTTGTGTTGAGATTTGGTGGTTTTACCAGTTTACAACCAGATTGTCACATTCCAATGTAACTTAGGCCTTTGGCCTAAGTGGGAGAGCAGCACTCACTTTTCGAAAGAGGTTCCATAGATGTATGTTAGTAATGCCCAAAAGCATGACTGGTTAAAATGCAATGACATTGTGCAGAACATATGAACCTGAAGTAAGAAAGGAGGAATTGGGAGTATAAACATAAGAACAAATTCAGATTGGTAGAAAGTAGTGAGTAAAGCACTTATGAGTAATGTAGTGAAATTGACAACCGAATATTAGCAAAAAGTGAGCAGTGTTGAATTATGAGGTGATCAATAAGTAATACAACACTTTTTTTCTCAAAGCAGGTTGGTTTTATTTGTAATTCCAATACTCCATATTTTCCTCCACTCTTGTGGCTACAAAACCAACATAATCTCTGCTCACTGCGATGGTCTTACCCTACCTTACTGGAATGGCCTATATGCCCACAAGGTACCACTATACTGGTTGACGTCAGAGCAGACAGCTTGCTGCAACAATAACCTCCCATCACCCACAACTGCTTCCAGTGGAGTGCATTCTTCATTGGGCCAAACAGATGGAAATCAGAAGATGAAATAGCGGTAGTATAGGATGGATGAGGAAGAACAGTCCAGTGAAGTTTTGTGAGGTTTTCTCCAGTGTGCAGATTTGTGTGAGGCACTGTGTTATCATGGAGAAGAAGAAGAAGAAGTTTGTTTGCATTTTTGTGGCGCAAACACACTGCAGTCATTTCTTCAGTTTACTGAGGGTAGTACAGTATACATCACAATTGATTGTTCGATCATGAGGTCGGATGTCAAATAGAATATCCCTGTCAGAGTCCCAGATGACCATTGCCATGGCTTCACCGGCAGAGGGTGCAGTTTTGAACTTTTTCTTCGTAGGAGAGATGGTGTGATGCCACTCCATGGCTAGCTGTTTTGTTTCCAATTCGAAGTGATGAACCTGTGTGTCCGTTGCATGTGATGATGATCGGCAAAATATTGTCACAATCAGCCTCATAACACGCAAGCAGTTCCATACAGAGGGTCCTTCATTGCTGTTTATTGGTTGCTGCTAGGCGGCGAGAAATACATCAGGCACACACCTTTTGAGTACCCCAACTGGTGGATGAGTGTGTCAACACTACCAACAGAAACATCCAGTTGAGCAGTGAGGTGTTTGTGATCCATTGCCACATCGAATGAATGTGTCCATACCAACATTGCAGGAGTCGCAGCTGTTTGTGACTGGTCGGCATGCAGGAGATCGGAGAGGTCACGTGACCTACTTATGGTGATGACAGGCGCATCACCCAATGACTTTCTGTGCTTTTTTCACTGCCAAGTCTTTGTAGACATTCTCCAAGTGCCTATGAAGATCTGTGATGCTCTAGTTTTCTCCCCAAGGAAACTCTATGGCAGTTCCCTGCTTGGAATGCACCTCCATTGCAGAAGCCGTTTTGAAGGCTGTGTATAGCACTGCCGCCTATTGGAACTTCATGAAACTATAGGGGTCCCCCAGGGGGCCTCACAGCTCTTTTAGGGGGCCACGTGTGGCGTACACAGGTCCCTGAGTTATTGGAGTCTTTCTTCTTTTCCGGGGTCCTTTACTTTCCCCTTCCTTCTCCTTCCCTGTCCTTATTCCTTTCCCTTTGCCCCTCCGTTTGCCTCTTTTGATGTTCTTATTTATGTACAATGTTGGTACCTGTGCTGTGAACATCTCGTGCAAGACCAGGAGTGGGTGCCCATCTTTTCACCGAGCAAGGTGGCGCAGTAGTTAGCACAGTAAATTTGCATTTGGGACGACAACGGTAACCCTTGTTTGGCCATTGTGATTTAGGTTTTCCGTGATTTCCCTAAATCACTTAAGGCAAATTCCGAGATGGTTCGTTTGAAGGGCACGGCTGACTTCCTTCCCTATCCATTCCTAATCCGATGGGACCGATGATCTCTGTCACCTCCCCCTAGTCAACCAGCCATCTTTTCGGAGCATCGGAACTCCCAGCAATGGCTGTACTGGCAGGCAGCAGTTGCTGTGGCTGGGTGACATCCATGAGGTGAGAGCCCTTGTTCGGAGTGAGTGTTAAATTCTCTGGACACTCTTCTGTGGCCGTGTCTCGCCCTAGAAATCGTTCTGTCTCAGTTCATGTTTCTGACTTGCCCTCCTTGGTTACCTCCTGGGAGGAGGGCCAGGTTCGCCAGCATGGGGCAAAACCCTTTTTGTGGTTCCTGGTCTGTACCTGGACTGTCAGGGAGACTTCTGCCACCGCCAAACCCCTATTCTTTCTGGAACACGTTGATGAGAAGTTCGGTGAAGTTGAGTCATTGAGCAAGATGAGACTTGGCTCCCTCATTATCGGGACAACTTCTGCCAGTCAGTCGGCCTCTCTTTGCACCTGTGACTCTTTAGGAGACGTCCCAGAGAATATCAATGCTCACAAGTCACTCAATATGACATAGGGTGTAATTTCCTATAGGGACCTGCTCCTCTAGTCAGATGATGAACTTAGGGCTAATCTGGAATGATGTGGCATTCATTTCATCTGGCACATCCAGAGATACCCTAAGGACCATCCTGTAGACACTGGCACTTTCATCCTGGCATGTGAGGGGGATACCCTGCCCGAGAAGGTCAAGGTAATGGTTCATAGATGTGAAGTCAAACCATACATTCCACCTCCCAAGTGTTGCTTCTAGTTCTACCACATGTTCTTGGGATGCAATGCCACTCCAATCTTTGGTGACTCTTCATTTGGGGAACTCTAGCACCTCACCGCCTGACTGTATGAAGTGCTCTGGTCTCCATTCTCCTCACTCACCTGAGTGTTCAGTGTATAGAAAGGAAAAAAAAAAAAAAAAAAAAAAACTTTAGAAAATAAAGATCCTTGACTGTCTCAGCTACTTTGAGGCCCAGAAGAAGTTTGACAGACCACACTCTGTGCATCTCTCCTCTACCTTTGCCTCAGTTCCATCTTCCCTTCCTCCCCCCCCCCCCCCCCTCTCCTCCCCATTGCCATCTTGTCCTCTTCACTTTCCTCCCTTCCCCTCCTGTCCCTTTCCTTCAAGGAACCACTCCTCCTCCTCCTCAGCCAGAGAAAGCATCCCGAATCAGACCCAGTTTCTATATATGCCACCCCATCCTCATCAGTGACGACCACTGGCCTGGTGACATGACCTCCCCTCAGCTTCTATATGTCTACCCTGCACTCTAGACACACGATAACCCAGTGGAAATGGATACTACAATCACCTATCGGAAGTACAACAACTTGTTTGCTCGTATTCTGCGTTCAGTCTTGCTCTACAAGAAACGCATTCTATGACAACCACTTGCCAATGTTTCGTGGTTATCGGGCATTCTGTGGGAACCTTGCTAGCCCCAGGCCATCATCTGGAGGGGTCTGCACTTTGGTTCGCACAGATGTCATTAGTGACTGGATATCCCTTCATATCAACCTGGAAGCAATAGCACTAAGAGTGCGAATGACCCCAGCAATCATTATTTGCAATGTCTACCTCCCTCCCGGTAGGCTACTTGCTTCTGTTGACCTGCCTGACTTAATACAGCAACTCCCACTCCCATACCTCCTACTTGGGGTCTTCAGTGCACACCTCACCCTGTGGGGGAGTGCCACTTTGATGGGTAAGGGTGTTCTTATTGACCAGCTTCTTAGACTTTGATTTGTATCTCCTCAATGAAAGTTCCCCTACCCACCTCAGTGCTGCTGATGGCTCTTTTTCTGTTATCAATCTCACAATCTCCCCCTCCCCCCCCCCCTCCTGTTCTTGTGATTTCCCTATGTTGGTCACCTCATGATGATCTTTGTGACAGTGACTACTTTCCGGAGATTCTGTCATTCCCCTGCCATCACCAGGTCACCACGTTGGACATTTCGCAGGGCCAGTTGGTCTTGATATACATCTGCTGTGCACTGTGACACCTCTCCCTCGGATTCCATTGATGCAGTCACGCAAGAAGTCTCTACCATTCTTCTTCATGCCACTGGCAATTCTATCCCCCTATCCATAGGTCTCCCTCATCATTGATCGGTACCATTGTGGACCGAGGACAAAGCACTCGCTACCCAGGACTGCCGATGGGCACTGCAATGATTAAACGACACCCTTCAGAGACCAGCCTTGACACTTTTAAGTGTCACCATGCTAAGGCCCGTTACCTTATTAAGCAGAGTAAAAAGGAATGCTGGGAGCGCTATGTTTCCTCCGTGGAGATGTATGCCTCTTCATTGCATGTTTTGTCAAAGCCTTCTGGGCTCTCAGCAACAGTCAAGTGCCCTGGGTCTGCTTGTACATGGTGCTCTGTGTACTGATTCATTAGTCCTTGAAGAACGTCTTGTGACACACTTTGCGACACCATTGGCATTCTCTTCCAATCCTGCTACCTTTCTCTGGCAAAAAGAATGAGTTGAACAAACCCCCCTCTGTTTCAACCCCCACCAAACCAAATTCTACAATGAACCCTTCAGTGAATGGGAATTCTTGCTGGCTCTTTATTTCTTCACATGACAGCCCCATGTGTGGATTCCATCCACAAACATATAACCCAACACTTGGAAGTTACTCAGAGGCAACATCTCCTCTGGATCTTCAACCGAATTTGGCTCACAGGTGCATTCCCCTCGCAAACGCAAGACAGCATAGTTATCCTTGTCCTTAAGCCCAGGAAAAATGCAACATCTCTCAACAGCTACTGCCCGATTAGCCTGACAAAAGTACTTTGTAAACTGCTCGATACAATGGTTAGTTTCCAGTTATGGTGGGTGCTCGAATCTTGGGGCCTTTTGTACCTGTATCAGTGTGGCTTCCAGGAAGGATGCTCTACAACTGACCATTTACTCAGATCGGAAACAGCAATCCAACAGGCTTTTTCTTTGACCTACATAAGGCATACGACATGGCTTGGAGCCATCACATTTTAGTTACCCACCATGATGGGCTTTAGTTTCCCCCTCACGATTTTTATCCATGAGTTTTTATCTCACGGGCCCCTCTGTGTTCGCATTGGCACTTCACTCAATGCCCCTTGGGTCCAGGACAACAGTATCCCCCAAGGTTCTGTGTTCAGTGTCATGCTTTTCCTCATCGCTGTCAATGGGCTTGTGACCTCTGTTAGGCCTCTGGATACCCCAGTGTTGTATGCTGATTTTTTGCATTTGGTGCAGCCCCCACTCAGTAGCATCTGTTGAACGCCAGCTCTAAGGCGCTTTCTGACAGGCCTCTGAATGGACCCTCTCCCCTAGCCTCCAGTTTTTTCCTTCCAAAACACATTTTTGCTATCAACCCATATTACATCCCAATCCAGAACTTTATTTAGGGGACCATTGTTTGTAGCAAAGTCCTGTTTCTTGGGCCTTAATTTTGATAAAAAGCTGATGTGGCTGCCTATGTTCACCACTTGAAGACTACCTCCATGCAGAAGCTTGATCTCTCCGCCCCCTGGCCCACACATCTTGGGGTGCAGACCATGCTACTCTTTTTCATTTTTATTGCTCTCTGGTTTTGTCCACATTAGATTATGGTTGTCTAGTTTATGGCTCAGCAGCTCCTTCCACTCCGAAACTATTGGACCCTGTTCATTAATATGGGGTGCATCTGGCTATCTGTGCCTTTTGCACTAGTCCTGTCGACAGTCTCCTCGCAGAAGCGGGGATTCCACCTCTACAAATACGATGGAGCCAACTCCTGGTTTCTTATGCAGTAGCCGTTCAATGATCCCCTAACCATCCCGTGTATCCCGTCCTTTTTGTTATCAAGGGTGGGATTGCCAGTTGGAATGCACCTCACTTCCCACCGTCAGGTTCTCAATCTTCACTCACACTGGAATGTGCCCCGTGTATTTCCTCCTGCACCCCTCCTTGGATGGTACCTTGACCATGGATTAGGACCCCCCCCCCCCTCTCCCTGCAGGTCCAGGGGTTAGAATAGGCCAGAGGTATCTCTGCCTGTTGTAAAAGGCGACTAAAAGGAGTCTCACATGTTTTGGCCTTTATGTGATGAACCCCCGTAGGGTTTGATCTCCATTTTTCAAAATTTTCCTGAAGAGCAAGCCAATAGGGCAAGGGCACCTTACATGATGCATAGTGTCCATCATGTGCTGAGACCTCTCACGTCCTTCGCCGATGTGGATCTGCACTTCTGCTCATTCTCCGGCTGTTGGGTGAGGTCACCCTCCTGGGTGCGTTTTCCTCCATCCTCTGTGCAGTATCGCTTTCTGCGCTGTCTGCAGTAATGGACTTCTGCTCATTTGCACCTGATATCCAGCACGGTAGCCAGTCCCTGCAGCAGGTGACCCTGAGGCTTAGACTGCCTCATTTAGTGTTTCATGCCTTCCCAGTCTCACGACACTCAATACGGAGCCCTGCAGAACACCATTCTCCTGAATTTGGGGAACTGTGGGAAGCGCCAACTTGGACACAGAAAGTACGGAGCGGCAGTGGAATTGCGGAGGTTTTATCCACCACCTGGCTGAGCTATGGTAGCTATTAAGTTTTACACCTGCTTTCTGCATTGCCATCCAGGAAACCTGGTTCCCGGCAATGCGGACCCCCTGCCCTCCGCGCCTATAAAACATATTACAGGAACCATAGTGACTAAAGTATAGTGTCAGGTGGAGTTTGCATTTATGTCCTGAACTCAGTATATAGTGAACCTGTGCCCCCTTCAAACCCCTTTTGAAGCTGTGGCTGTCAGGATAAGGACAACATAGGAAATAACCGTCTGTAACGTATATCTCCCTCTAGGTGGGGCAGTACCCCCACTTCTGCCTCGTAAATACAGGTGCCCCTACAAACTTCAGTGTGGCACATGACACATATTCGGCTATTGATCTCTCGGTTTGCAGTCCTGCCCTTCTCTCATCTATCCACTGGTGAGCACTTGATGACCTGTGTTATAGTGACCACTTCCCCATCTTCCTGTCATTACCCTGGCGTTATGCCCACAAACGCCTACCCAGATGGGCTTTAAACAAGGCAGACAGGGAAGCCTTCGCCTCTGATGTCACCACTGAATCTCCCCCACATGGTGCCATCAATGATGTTGTTGAGCAGGTCACTACAATGATCGTTTCTGCGGCAGAAAATGCGATCCCTCACTCTAGAGGGTGCCCCCGGCAAAAGACAGTCCCTTGGTGGTCGCCGGAAGTCCCTGAGGCAATTAAAGAGCGTCGGCAAGCTCTAGATCATAAGTGGCACCCTTCCCTGGAGCACCTAACAGTCTTTAAGTGGCTCTGTGCCCGCGTTCGCCGGCTTATAAAGTGACGGAAACAGGAGTGTTGGGAGAGGTACTTGTCGACCATTGGGTGCCATACGTCACCTTGCCAAGTCTGGACGAAGATCAGACGTCTTTGTGGGTATCTCACCCCAACAGGTGTCTCTCGCATTAACATCAATGGCTTGTTATCTAACAACACAAACGCGATTGTCGAGCACGTTGCTGAGCACTATGCTTGAGCCTCTGTGTTGAAAACTACTACCCCCCTCCCCCCCCCCCCCCAGCCTTTTGCACCCTCAAACAGCAGATGGAGAGGAAAGTCCTCTTGTTCACTACACGCCACAGTGAACCTTATAACGTCCCATTTACAGAGTGGGAGTTCCTCAGTGCCCTTGCACATTGCCCCGAGACAGCTCCTGGGCTGGATCGGATCCACAGTCAGATGATTAAACATCTCTCATCTGACTAAAAGTGACAGCTCCTCGTCATCTTCAACAGGATCTGGTGCGATGGTGTCTTTCCATCGCAATAGCGGGAGAGCACCATCATTCTGGTGCTCAAACCCAGTCAAAACCCACTTGATGTTGATAGCTACTGGCCCATCATCCTCACGAAATTTCTCTGTAAGCTGCTTGAACGTATGGCGTGTCGGCGGTTGTGTTGGGTCCTGGAGCCACGTGGTCTACTGGCTCCATGTCAGGGCGGCCTCCGCCATGGTCGCTCTACAACTGATAATCTTGTGCCCCTTGAGTCTGCCATCCAGACAGCCTTTTCCAGACGCCAACATCTTGTTGCTGTCTTTATTTGACTTGCATCATCATCATCATCATATCCTTGACACATTGCATGAGTGGTGTCTCTGGGGCCCACTTCCGATATTTATCCAAAACTCCCTGTTGCTTTGTACTTTCCGTGTCCAAGTTGCCACGTCCCCCCCCCCCCCCCCCCTCCCGTATTCAGGAGAATGGTGTTCCACAGGGCTCCATATTGAGTGTGTCTCTATTTTTAGTGGCTATTAACGGTCTAGCAGCAGCTGTGGGACTGTCGGGTTGACAGAAGCGTCCGATCCCACGCGTCGGCTTTGACCCGTGATGTAAGGGTTTTGTCGTGTGTGGCGTCATGACGGCGCAGAGTTTGGTTTGAGTGTGGCTGTCTCCAGTTCTGTTTTATCTTATTTTATTTACTTTTCTGATCTGTTCGTTCTATCTCGTGAGATTTTTTTTTAAATTTAAAAACACTTATTACTTATTTTAATTATCTGTTTCCTCCAATTTCTGTTTTAGTTTATTATATTTATCTTTCTGATATGTTCGTTCTATCCCGTGAGATTTTTTTTTTTTTAAAAGACAAAAAACGCTAATCAGCTACTGAAGCATCTTTATCTTCTATGGGTTGCAGGGGTTACGACCCCTGGGGAGGTGGGTGGGTGTTCATGCATGGCTGTCTTCACTTACACGTTGTAGCTACACAAGGCGTCTAAATTTGTTTATATTTCATTTGCCCCCCACCCAAAACACCCCATTTCCCGCGCTTGTCCCGTTAGTGTCATTAGGCTTCTTGTGGAAAGTGTGTGTGTGTGTGTGTGTGTGTGTGTGTGTGTGTGTGTGTGTGTGTGTGTGTGTGTGTTTTTTGTTTCCGCCATATTTGTGATGTCATGGGTCAAAGCAGACGGGTGGGATCGGACGCTTCCGTATTTCCGGACTGTCGGTCTCATCTTCTCTGTATGTGGATGACTTCTGCATTTCGTACTGCTCCTCCAGTACTGGTGTTGCTGAGCGGCGCCTACATGGAGCCATTCACGAGGTGTAGTCATTGGCTCTAGCCCACGCTTTCCAGTTTTCAGCTGGGAAGTTCTGTGTCATGCATTTCTGTCTGCATCACACCATTCATCCAGAACCAGAACTTAACCTTAATGATGATCCACTCACTGTAGTGGAGACGTATCAATTCTTAGGACTGTTTTTCGACACCCGATTGACTTGGCTACCTCACCTTCATCACATTAAGTGGAAGTGCTGGCAGCACTTCAATGCCCTCCGCTGCCTGAGCAACATCAACTAGGGTGTAGATCGCTCCATGGTGCTGCAGTTCTACAGAGCCCTTGTTGAATCCCACCTTGACTAGGGGAGTCTGGTTTACAGTTCAGTTAGGCCCTCTGTGTTGTGTTTACTCAACCCAGTGCACCACTGTGGCATTCGCCTAGCGGCGGGAGCTTTTAGAACGAGTCCGGTGACCAGTATCCTGGTGGAGGCCGGAGTCCCTCCATTGAAGGTTAGGCATGCACAACTGCTTGCCAGTTATGTTGCGCACATTCGTAGTTTCTCCTGTGCAATCGATTTTCCATCACCTTTTCCCAACCATGGCAGTTCATTTCCTGCATCAGCCCCTAGGTCATGGCTTAAGATTGCAGTTCACATCCGGTCCCTTCTCTCTGAACTGGAGTCCTTCCTGTTACCATCTCTCCTCGAGGTCCATTCACGTACACCTCCATGGTGTACACCTAAGCTGCAGATTCTTCTGGACCTTTCGCATAGCCCTAAGGACTCCGTTAACCATACGGCTCTCTGCTATCACTTCCTCTTGATTCTCGACATGTACCAGGGCCGTGAAGTGGTTTACACTGGCGGCTTGATGATTGATGGTCATGTAGGCTTTGTGTATGTTCATGGAGGATGTATTGAACAGCACTCCTTGCCATATGGCTGCAGTGTTTTCACTGCAGAGCTGGCGGCCATATCTCGTGCTCTTGAGCACATCCGCTCATGCCCTGGTGAGTTATTTCTCCTGTGTACTGACCCCTTGAGCAGCCTACAAGCTATCAACCAGCGCTACCCTCACCATCCTTTAGTAGTATCCATTCAGGAGTCCCATCTATACCCTCGAACATTCCCGTTGTTCAGTGGTGTTTCTGTGGACCCCAAGACACGTCAAAATCCCAGGCAATGAACTTGCCGACAGGCTGGCCAGACAGGCTACACGGAAACTGCTTCTGGAGATGGGCATCTCCGAAACTACCTTGCATTCTGTCTTACGCCGCAGGATTTTTCAGCTTTGGGAGATGGAATGGCGTAACCGTACGCACAACAAACTGCCTGTGATTAAGGAGACTATGAATGTGTGGAAGTTTTCTATGCAATCCTCTTGCAGGGATTCAGTTGTCCTCTGCC
The DNA here is from genome assembly GCF_023898315.1 of Schistocerca nitens. Classification (NCBI taxonomy): domain Eukaryota; kingdom Metazoa; phylum Arthropoda; class Insecta; order Orthoptera; family Acrididae; genus Schistocerca; species Schistocerca nitens. The sequence continues at coordinate 133,843,199 of NC_064622.1, read as the reverse complement.
AGCTCCGCATTGGCCATATGTGGCTAACGCATGGTTACCCTCTCCATCGTGAGGACCCATCTCAGTATCGCTGTGGCTCACAAATGACGGCCGTCCATCTCTTACTGGACTGTCCACTTCTAGCCGCTCTGCGGCAGGCTTTTAATTTTCCCAGCACCCTACCTTCGGCGTTGGGCGAAAATGCCTCAACAACAGCTTTAGTTTTACATTTTATTCGTGAGGGTGAGCTTTATTATTTGATCTAAGTTTTAGTGTCCTCCACCCTAGTGCTTTTAGGGTGGAGGTTTTAATGTGTTGCAGTGTGGCTGGCTTCTGCTTTTTATTCTCTTGGTCAACCAGCCATGGTAATCTGCTCTCTTGTTTTGATCTTTTCTATATGTTTCTAGCGTCTCTCTGTGGTTTTCTTGTCCTATTTTGTCCATTTCTGTGTTTGTCGCCCTTCGTCATTTTTGTGGTTTTTTCTTTTCTTCCAGCTGTGTTTTGTAGTCTCGATTGTTTTATTCCCATCCTTGTGGAATTATTTTAATTGGAATGAGGGACCTAAGACGTAGCAGTTTGGACCCCTCCTCCCTCTTTTAAACTAACCAACCAATGGATCAGGACCAAACTATTCCAGGGTCTTAAGGTCTCTGTCACCGCTATGACATTTCCGGCATCTTGTATGTTCTGTCCTTGAAGAATTCCAGCGTGCTACCATTTTCTCCACTGATAGTTCCAAAATGATAGATAAGGTGGGATTTGCTTTTTACATCTACTACTGGCCTGGAACACCATGTACTGCTGGTTCATGTAGTGTGTTCACAGCAGAGCTGCTAGCTGTTACCAGGGCCCTCCATTTTGTTTCTCAGGCCTCACTCCACAGTGTTTTAATATGTACTGACTTAATGAGTAGCTTGCAGACTATAGATCAAAGCTACTCTCGTGCTTTGGTCTCTGCTAGCCATGACCTTCTCTCTGCCCTTGGCTGTGCTACCTGCTCTGTTGTCTTCCTGTGGGTCCCAAGTCATGTGGGCATCCGAGGGAATTAACTGGTTGACTGTTTGGCTAGAGAGGCAGATACTTTCACCATTCTCTTTCATGATCCCAGGTACAGATATGCAGATACACATCAAATCTTTCTTTGCTCAACAGTGGAATGACATCTGGTATACTACTGCTCTCCGTAATAAACTCTGCATAATGGAGACTACTGCAGTTTGGCACTCTTTCTTCCGCTGCTCTCAGAAAGAGTCCACTGTCTTACGCCACCTATGCATCAGTCATACCTCTCTCTCTCTCTCTCTCTCTCTCTCTCTCTCTCTCTCTCTCTCTCTCTCCACCCACACAATGTGGCTGTGGAGCCATACTGACGGTACCCCATATATTGATGGAATATCCCCTTCTTTTAGCCCTTCATACTAAGTATAGTTTTCCAGAATCCTTGTCTTTAATAATCTTACCAGATGATTCACATATAGTTTAAATATTCCTCAGTTCAGTGAAAGTGGTTTTTATTTTCAGTTGTATGGTTTTGCTTTACTCCTGGAGCAGGGGCAGGGTGTAACTTTGCATTGCAAGGCTCAATTAATCAATCAGCCAATTAGACTGTAGGAGCTGAAGTAGAAATATTCCATGATGTCTCACAACAAATTCCGCAATTTTTTCAACTGAAAATGGCCAAGAAAAAGATGAGTTGCATTACTTATTGAATGCCCCTCATAAAAATCCTTAGTAGGTAAAAGACAATCTCTGTTTGTTAGTTCCGGAAGGGCAAATCCAGAATATTTACATATTTAAAGTAAAGCAATTGGAGAAAAATTTCACAGACGTTCTCTTGAATTCCTTGTGGGACTAGCATTCTTGGAAGAGTGACTGCAGTTTGAGAAGTAGGAGAGTGGTACTGTACTGGCATGTATTGACAGAAGTGCAGCTGTGAGAACAAGTCACGAATTATACCCATATAGTTCATTTGGCAAGAGTATTGCCTGTGAAAGGCAAGGTTCCATGTTAGGGTCCTGGTGTCACACACAGTTTTAATCTACCAGGAAGTTTCAAAAAGCACAACATTAAACATTCATTCTGGCCAGTCTTGAGAATCATCAGTGGCACCTTTTCGACTGTCGATGTTACGACCTCCTAGCCCAGTCTCATAACTTTGCTACGTGGTGCTATGGTGCTTGCTATGTGATGGTCTTCATTACAGTGTTAATTTTCCAGTGATCCAGTTACAATCTTGTCATCGGCTATAGACCATTGCCAAGTTGGGCTCTTCAACAGGCCAGTGCACAGTTGTATACCTGTGCTATCTCTTTCATCCCCTTTTCATGAGATTGTATTGACAAAGTTGTCAGAGACCTCTCTGCCACAGTCACCCATGCCACTGAAAATGGTGTCACCCTTTCTTTGAGCTCCATCCACCAGTGGCTTGTGTTGTGGTCAGACTGCTGTCATTACTTTTAAGCATCTCCATACAAAGACTCACCCACACATTAAGAAGGAATGCTTGAAGTGCTATATCTCCTCTTTGGGAACATGTGCCTCTGTAGCCCAGGTGTAGGTTAATCTCCATAGAATAGTGGGGCACCAAAGATAAACAGCTTTTCTCGGTCTGCATTGTGGTTCTTCCTGAACATGTCACAACCCACTTTGTGACGGTATTGATGTCCTCTTCTTACCTAGATACCTTCCCAATGCATAAAAGACATATTGAAGAATCCTCCTACCTTTTACTCTTTATAACCATAAATGATATAATTAATTTTAGCAGTAGAGAGATAGTGTTATCATCCCAATCCTTAAACCAGGCAAAAACACAAAGTCCATTGATAGTACCAGTTGATTGTCTCTCTCTCTCTCTCTCTCTCTCTCTCTCTCTCTCTCTCTCACACACACACACACACACACACACACACACACACACACACACACACACACACCTTGCAAACTGCTTGGAAGGTTGAAAGCTCAGCAATTATGCTGCGCTCTCAAATTTGGAGCCGTTTGGCATCCTCATATCAGTGCTTTTCTTGGAGGGGCAGTCTACGACCTACCATATGGTTAGCTTCAAAACAGCAGTCTCACAGGCTGTTTCTAGAGACGGACATCTCATTTGCAGTCTTTCTTGACCCACTTAAGGCACATGACCCCATTGTACTTACCCCTCAACAATTGGGGATTTTGATGCTCCCTATCACTGTTACTCATCAGTTTTTATTCCTCCCATCATTTCAGGTTAAGAGTTTACACATCACTCAGCTCCCTGTGGATACAAGAGATCGGCATCCCTCAGGGATCCATGCCGACTCTTACTCTCCTCCTTATTATTGTCATTAATAGGCTAGTGGCCTCCATTGGACCCACGGTTACTTCCTCACAGTATATCAAAGACTTCTGCACCTGGTGTTGCTCCCACTTTGTAGTTCACCACTAAACAGAATTCTGGTTGGACTCACAGTGCTTTGATCTCATTGTGCAGTCCCAATTTTTGGGGCTTCTCTTCGATGAAAAGCTGACTTCGGAGCCCTGCATACATCATCTTAAGACTAGCCATGTGCAGATGCTTAATGCTATTTGCGTCCTCTCCTACATCTCTCTATATTGTGTTACTCTACTCTGTACTTACTGGGCCCTAGTCTTGTCCTGGCTGGACTGTAGTTGCCAGGTTTATGACTCAGTGGCATCTTCAGCTTTGAAATTATTGGACCCAGTACACTATAGGGTACCTTACAGACTAACTCACATGACAGTCTCCTCGCTTGAGGATCTTAGCATTCCAGTTCTGACAAACTAACTCTTCCTCACATATGAAATCACCATATGATTATTTCCTAATCATCTGCTGTAACAAATTCTTTTTTTTTCCCCATAGAGGGGCTTGTTAATCCACTGTTCCTCCCAGGTGGTGTATGGCTTGAGATCCTCTGCTGGAACTTCCGTCTATCGCCCTTAGTGTGTATGCTGTCAACAGATATCGTAAAATAAGATCTTATTAAGCAACATTGTATCATAATTTTCAAACAGAAGTCTGTCTGCGCTGAGTTGCTTGACAAGACTATAAAAAGTGTCATGTTATAAACAGTGATAGGCCTACTCAACATTTATCTAAATGGAGAATTGAATGCATGTCACATACTGCATTCCCTCATAACATATACTTCCTTTTGTCTGAAATCAGAGCTATGCGGAAAACATAGTAAATAATCAGAGCTGTTCAGATGAAGGGAGTAGTGATTTGGAATTCTACATTATAAGGTGGATTCCAGATTATCTTTCAGGACCAGCAGACACATAAGGTGTAGTCTGTACAACACATAGGGGACTATTTTTTTCTGAATTAATAATATTGGAGTCTGTTTTCATGTAGATAGATAGCATAAGGGGCTGTTAAATAATGGTCAATGATTTTCATAACCAAGTTTATCAAGCAGATGGACATCAGCTCTGGAATCCTGCGGTTTCTTAATTGTGAAACACTAGCTCTCAATAAGAAATACTATAATTACTTTAATTATTTTGTACTAAATATGTGTCTAGAATTATTTATTTTCTGTTCTTTCAGCTGATTCAATAGCAGTCTACCTGAAAGTTTATCTTACTGTCAATGGAAATGTGCACCACTGAAGAGATACATTGAGTTACCTGTTAGTTTTCACAGAATTAGAATGAATAGCTGTCGAACCATTGTCAATACAAATGATAATTGTTGTGAATTATGCTGTAATTCATTACAGTACATTTTTCTCAAACTATAGCATTGACAGTATCTTAAACAATCTTGGAAATTGTTGCCACAACATTCTTGTTGTAATGACATGCTGTGGGAAATATTTATGCCTAAGAAAAATAAATATCCAGGAAATTTATTTGATTAGTATTTAACTATTCTGACATTACAGCACTAGTTTAAATAACTGATGCTTCTACTGTTCAATGTAAAACATTCTTAGCTTATGTATGTTTCCTGGGATCAAAACTTTGTCTTGTCTAGAATTTTAACAGTATTGCTGTGACGGTGTGCAGATATGGGAATAGTGCATCTGGAAGTTTTATACATAAAATCTGTTCATCTGGATGTAGTGTGATCACTGTTTCCATAAAATTAGTATTGTGTTAATAATTTTGTTTTTAAAAATTATTGTGTGCTTAGAAAAGGCATACTAATTAGTAATGATTTGACTGTGTAATTGATTTAATCCTAGCTTACATGATGACACTAGGTTGCATGCAACTATGCAACTGGCCACTGCGCATGCATGTCGCGCACTTGCGCAACTCTTTGGTGAACTATCAGCTTTTTAAAACTTCGGCGACAGTAGTTGCGTGAGTCTGGATGTTAGGTGTGTTAGTAGAGTGTAAACAAACTGAAATATGAAGTTGGGAATGGAGGATATTGTTCACCTTTTGAATATCTATGCATTGCATAGGTGTTGGTGGAGTTTCAATGATGTTGATTACAAAAAGAAGCAGTGACATGTTGCTGTGCTGTAGACTGTCATATGCAATCTGAACATGATGGATTAATAACATTTGAGCTTGAAGGGCAAAATTAATTAAATTGGGAGTACATATACAAATGAATTAAGAAAGTATCCGCAAGCAAACATCTTACTGTGGAACACCTCATGCCTATAAGATCAAAATCCTATAGCTTGAGTTGACTGATTTTGTATAAGTAAAATTGTTGACAGGAGAGAATGCTACACAAATATTGAAAACTGAATTCTTTATTCAATATTCATTTGTTTAAAATGTCACAGCAGTGCTCCCCATTCACAAATGTTAGTACTGTGGAATGTTGTCACAGTACAGATCCATCTTCAAGAGAGTAGTTCACGAAACTTTCTCGTAGTAATGTGGCCTGCTTCGAATAATTATTGCTACTGGATTGCAGCTTTGCATCTACAGTTATCAGCCCCTGAGCAGATGCCTGAACTGCTAACTCCCCATGCATGCCAAAGAGTAGATGCATCAAGACTCCCGGCAATAGCTATCATGCTAGATGGTCTTAGCTGTAGCTGGGTAGCACCCATGGGGAGAGCCCTTGATAGGAGTAGGTGGCATCATGGTGGATGTTTATGCACATGAAATGGTTTTAAGTTTCACCAGAATATTGTCCGTTCTGATCTGGCTGTCTCTTCAGACAGGAATGGAAACTTTACTGCACATATTTACAACCCCATTTGTCTATGACGCTTTCAGAAAGGTCCCAAAGATAATAGGATAGGTACTAGCTCCTTTATCTTAGCCTTTGAAGGGAGTGAAGGGAGCATGATGTACAGGTGTGTCATGAAGCCTTATGTCCCACAACCCAGTAGGTGCATCAAAGCTTGTGCTTTGCTCATGTCATCCCACTCCACAGCACATTCAAAATGTGGTAACCGCAGACGATCACTCCATGAAGGTAGTCCTTGTGGACAACCACCTTTGTGTGTCGATTGCTCAGAACACCATCCTACACATGCACCAGTTTGCCTGCTCTTCAAGAAAGAACTGCAAATACAGGAAAACAATCTGTTGACTGCTTGTCATATACTAAGCAATGTAAAAAACATGAACACTTACATCCTGTTGATATAATGCCCAGTTATGCGAAAGACTGGTCCCGCCATGCCTACGGTTTCTGAACCAATGCTCATTGATGTGGTTCCATTGTCATTGGTGACAGGCGGTGAACGAGGAGTGTGACTAGTTCTCCTGGCCCCTTCACGCCTAACATGGACACCTGTAATGTTATCATTCAGTGGAACTGTAATGCATACTAACGTCACCTGCCGGAACTACAATACTGTATTTCCTCTTCTTCTGCAATGTGTGTTGTTCTAAAAGAAACACACTTCTCTGCTGACCATTTTCCAATCTTCTGTGGTTATCATGCCTTCTGTCAGAATTGCACTGGCTCTGAGAGGGCATCTGCAGGGTCTCTTCAATGACAGAGATGTGCTCAGCCAGTGGATTCCACTTCATAACACTTTGGAAGCAATAGAGGTGTGAGTGCAAACATCTTCAAGGACCACAATTTGCAATGTTTACATACTTCCAGGTAGGCCCTTACTTACCTCTAGTTGACCACTTTAATTCAACAACTCCCCCCATCCCTACCACTACCTTTGGCATGTTGTAGGGGCCTTCTGCTTGACCAGCTTCTTACCAACCATGATCTGTGTCTTCTCAAGATGGTACTCATACCACTTTAGTATAATCCATGGTATCTTTTCAGCTATCAATCTAATGATCTGTTCCTTCAGTCTCGTGGCTTCACTGCATGATGATCTTCGTGACAGCGACCACTTTCCAGTGATCTTGCTGCACTGAGTGCTTTGAAGTGGCAACTGGCAGTTGTATGCCTCTGCTGTTTCCTTTGCCCCATCAATTGTATTGGCAACCTTATCACTATTCAGTGACTTCGTGTGAAGACTTGCTATCTAATTGAATGCAGTAAGGAGGAATGGTGGGCACATTGTCTCCTCCCTGAGAACATAAGCCTCTTCATTCCAGGTGTGGGCCAAGCTCCATAGTCTCCTGGACACCTCTGAGCATCAACTGTTCCAGGTCTTGTCCTTTAGGGTGATTTTTATACTGATGCATCAGTTCTTGCTGAATGCCTTGCAATCCACTTTGCAACACAATCATTGTCCTCTCTTATCCAGCTACCCTTCTGCTATGAAAAAGAGAAGTTGATAATGTTCTGATATGTTTCAACCTTCGCCAATCTGAATCGTATAATGAGACTTGGATTGACAGGGAACTGCTTCAGGTGCATCTCATCTCACAATATGACTCCTGGCCCTGATTCAATTCATAATGGGATGTACGAACACTTGAATGTTATTCAAAGCTGCATCTACTCAGGGTTTTTCACCATGTTTGGCTCGAAGGTGTCTTCCTTTTGCATTTGCTTCCTAGTATCGTCGTCCCAGTTCGTAATCCAGGCAAAAACCCAATGTCTCTCGACAGCTGCCAACCTATTAGTCTCACCAACGTGCTCCGCAAACAGCTTGAAAGGATGGTTGCACACAGATTATGCAGTGTTCTCAAGTCTTTTAGCCTTTTGTCCGACTATAATGTGGTTTCCATGAGGGACGATCCACAACCAGCCATCTGATCCAGTTTGAAAAAGAAATCTGAGAGGCTCTTTTTAAACGCCGACACCTCGTTGCAAGCTTTTTGACCTATAAAACTCATAAGAAACTGCTTGGCACCGTAACCTTTTACTTAACCTCCATAACTGTGGCTTATGAGACTCCCAGTTGATTTTTATTAATTAGTTTTTATCAGCTAGTTGTTTAGTGTTCCGTGGGATGCTTCACTCAGCTCTCCACGGGACAAGGAGAATGGCATTGACCTGTCCTGTTTGTTGTTCTCGTCCTCATCACCATTAGTGGGCTAGTGACCTCTGAGAGACCACTGTATATTGAAAACTTTCCCATTTGGTACAGCTTCCACTCAATAGCCTTGGTTGGACGCTAGCTTTAAGGTGCCATCTAATGGGGCTGTGCATGGACCCTTTCTCAGTTTCCAGTTCTCTCCTGCAAAAATGTGGTCCATGTATTTATTACACGGCCCATCCTGGCCTGGAACTTGACTTGGGTACCCACCACTTGGAAGTTATTGCACAATTCCAGTTTATGGGCCTTCGTTTTGATAATTAGCTGATTTGTTCTCCCATTTTTGTCAACTAAAGACTGTATGTGGAAGCTTCCTTGCCCCATCTCTTGGGGTGCAGATCATGTTGCTCTTCTCTATAATTACAGGGCCCAGGTCTCATCCAGACAGGACTAGAGTTGCCAGCTTTATGGCTTGGCAACAGCTTTGGCTTTGTTAACTGTTAGACCTAGTCTGTCATGGAGTTTGAGTGGTGACTGGTGCCTTCCAGACTCGTCCTTCAGGTAGTCTCCTTGCTAAAGTCGGGATCTTACTGCCTCAGTTCAAAATGTACTAACTCACAGTCTCCTATGCAGTTGCCATTCGACAGTTCCCTGATTATTCAACGAATCACATTCTTTTTGCATACAAGAGGCATTGAGCTAGTGATACCTACACTTGGTTGAGATTGCCAGTTGTAATGCGTCGCATTTCTCTGCCATTATATCTGCCTCACCTTCCTGGAATATGCTTCTTGTGTTTCCTCTTGCCCCCCACTGTCCCCCTATTTGTTGGTGCCCAGACCACAAGTTAGGACCGATCTAATTTCAGGGTCCGAAAGTCCATCCCCATGATCTTTCAGCATCTGTTTCGTTGAGCTCTTCAGGAGTGTCAGGGCTCTACCATGTCTTATACAGATGGATCAAAAACTCTAGGTAAGATGGGAAATGCTTTTGCATCCCCTGCAATTCATTGCCAGGAACATGCAGTGTTTTTACAGCAGAGCTGGTAGCCATTAACAGGCCTGTGTTGACCACTTTTTAATATATAATGACTTAGTGCGCAATCTTCAGATCACTGAACACTGTTGCTCTTGTCGCCCTGTGGTCACTGAATTTAGCCATACTGACTGCTTGGTTGTCCTTCTCTGGGTCCCAAGGCTGTAGGTATCCTGGGGAATGAACTGGCTGACCATTTGGCTGTTGTTGTTGTTGTGGTCTTCAGTCCTGAGACTGGTTTGATGCAGCTCTCCATGCTACTCTATCCTGTGCAAGCTTCTTCATCTCCCAGTACCTACTGCAACCTACATCCTTCTGAATCTGCTTAGTGTATTCATCTCTTGGTCTCCCCTACGATTTTTACCCTCCACGCTGCCCTCCAATACTAATTTGGTGATCCCTTGATGCCTCAGAACATGTCCTATCAACCGATCCCTTCTTCTGGTCAAGTTGTGCCACAAACTCCTCTTCTCCCCAATCCTATTCAGTACCTCCTCATTAGTTATGTGATCTACCCATCTAATCTTCAGCATTCTTCTGTAGCACCACATTTCGAAAGCTTCTATTCTCTTCTTGTCCAAACTATTTACCGTCCATGTTTCACTTCCATACATGGCTACACTCAATACAAATACTTTCAGAAACGCCTTCCTGACACTTAAATCTATACTCGATGTTAACAAATTTCTCTTCTTCAGAAACGATTTCCTTGCCATTGCCAGTCTACATTTTATATCCTCTCTACTTCAACCATCATCAGTTATTTTGCTCCCCAAATAGCAAAACTCCTTTACTACTTTAAGTGTCTCATTTCCTAATCTAATACCCTCAACATCACCCGACTTAATTCGACTACATTCCATTATCCTCGTTTTGCTTTTGTTGATGTTCATCTTATATCCTCCCTTCAAGACACCATCCATTCCGTTCAACTGCTCATCCAAGTCCTTTGCTGTCTCTGACAGAATTACAATGTCATCGGCGAACCTCAAAGTTTTTATTTCTTCTCCATGGATTTTAATACCTACTCCGAACTTTTCTTTCGTTTCTTTTACTGCATGCTCGATATACAGATTGAATAGCATCGGGGAGAGGCTACAACCCTGTCTCACTCCCTTCCCAACCGCTGCTTCCCTTTCATGTCCCTCGACTCTTATAACTGCCATCTGGTTTCTGTACAAATTGTAAATAGCCTTTCGCTCCCTGTATTTTACCCCTGCCACCTTCATAATTTGAAAGAGAGTATTCCAGTTAACGTTGTCAAAAGCTTTCTCTAAGTCTACAAATGCTAGAAACGTAGGTTTGCCTTTCCTTAATCTTTCTTCTAAGATAAGTCGTAAGGTCAGTATTGCCTCACGTGTTCCAGTATTTCTACGGAATCCAAACTGATCTTCCCCGAGGTCGGCTTCTACTAGTTTTTCCATTCGTCTGTAAAGAATTCGTGTTAATATTTTGCAGCTGTGGCTCATTAAACTGATAGTTCGGTAATTCTCACAACTGTCAACACCTGCTTTCTTTGGGATTGGAATTATTATATTCTTCTTGAAGTCTGAGTGTATTTCACCTGTTTCATACATCTTGCTCACCAGATGGTAGAGTTTTGTCAGGACTGGCTCTCCCAAGGCCGTCAGTAGTTCCAATGGAATGTTGTCTACTCCGGGGGCTTTGTTTCGACTCAGGTCTTTCAGTGCTCTATCAAACTCTTCACGCAGTATCGTATCTCCCATTTCATCTTCATCTACATCCTCTTCCATTTCCATAATATTGTCCTCAAGTACATCGCCCTTGTATAGACCCTCCATATACTCCTTCCACCTTTCTGATTTCCCTTCTTTGCTTAGAACTGGGTTTCCATCTGAGCTCTTGATGTTCATACAAGTGGTTCTCTTCTCTCCAAAGGTCTCTTTAATTTTCCTGTAGGCAGTATCTATCTTACCCCTAGTGAGATAAGCCTCTACATCCTTACATTTGCCCTCTAGCCATCCCTGCTTAGCCATTTTGCACTTCCTGTCGATCTCATTTTTGAGACGTTTGTATTCCTTTTTGCCTGCTTCATTTACTGCATTTTTATATTTTCTCCTTTCATCAATTAAATTCAATATTTCTTCTGTTACCCAAGGATTTCTACTAGCCCTAGTCTTTTTACCTACTTGATCCTCTGCTGCCTTCACTACTTCATCCCTCAAAGCTACCCATTCTTCTTCTACTGTATTTCTTTCCCCCATTGCTGTCAATTGTTCCCTTATGCTCTCCCTGAAACTCTCTACAACCTCTGGTTCTTTCAGTTTATCCAGGTCCCATCTCCTTAAATTCCCACCTTTTTGCAGTTTCTTCAGTTTTAATCTACAGGTCATAACCAATAGATTGTGGTCAGAGTCCACATTTGCCCCTGGAAATGTCTTACAATTTAAAACCTGGTTCCTAAATCTCTGTCTTACCATTATATAATCTATCTGATACCTTTTAGTATCTCCAGGGTTCTTCCATGTATACAACCTTCTTTCATTATTCTTAAACCAAGTGTAAGCTATGATTATGTTGTGCTCTGTGCAAAATTCTACCAGGCGGCTTCCTCTTTCATTTCGTAGCCCTAATCCATATTCACCTACTACGTTTCCTTCTCTCCCTTTTCCTACACTCGAATTCCAGTCACCCATGACTATGAAATTTTCGTCTCCCTTCACTATCTGAATAATTTCTTTTATTTCATCATACATTTCTTCAGTTTCTTCGTCATCTGTACCATTTGGCTAGAGAAGAAATTACTTGCCTCCCATTCGTTTTATCAGTTCCAGGTGTGGATGTGCAGGTGGAACTAAGACCTCTGCTCACTTGGAGAGATAGCAACATCTGATTGGCTGCTGCCCTCTCTAATAAACTCCGCACTATCAAGAGGATTACTGCTGCTGCAAGGCACTCTTCCTTCTGTCCCTCCCAGAAGGAATCCACTGCCCTATGTTGACTCCGCATTGGTCATACCAGGCTAACCCATAGTTTTATTTTACTTAATGAGCCATCCCCATTTCGTAGATGTAGAGGCTTAGTCATTAGCTCTTAATGTGGTGAAATGCCCCCTTTGTGCCCTCCATTCTGTGCTTCAAATACTTGCAGATTATTTACAGATGGTGTAACTGGGTCTCTGTTTTCTCTGTGAAGGTGACTTTTATTTTCAGGTATAAGATTTTAAGCTACCTTTGAGTCAGGCGGAGTGGTTGGTTTGGGGCGTCCCCTGCTGTGTATTGGGTCTGGGAGCTGCCGACCTTACTTTCTTGATCACCTTGCTGTTTCATCCCTCTCTTACTCTGTTTTCGTAGCTGTTAGACGTGGTTTGCCTCCTTTTGTCTTGCATTGTATTTTCTATTTTAGATGTAGGACTCTGTTGAATGGTGAGTGCTCCTTAACGTCTTGACTGCACCGGAGCAAGGGTGGGACAGCCATGGGCAGGGTGATACCTGCCACATACAGAGTCCCATGTGTGCTTTACCTATTTGTCTTCTGTTGTTTTTATTATTGACAGTCCAGTTGATATCCATTACATCTTTAGCTTTCTCACTTTTACTGTTCCAAATCTGCTGACTTGAAGACATTCTTTGCTCTGTAACTGTCTTTACCTTTCATCGGGATGGTGGGGGTTGGATGCGGGGTGAGGTTTCTCTTGACATTTGGATGAACCATGAGAGATCCCTTGTCTGCTCTGATGTATGTGCTGGTCTGATTCTTTCTAAGCTCTGCCCTCAGTACTGCTTCAGTGCCTCAGTATTACCACTCCTATGTACTTCCATCAGAACACAAACTCCATGGATATCACTATTTGTGGATGAACTAACACTGGAGTGAGGGACTGATGACCTGGCTGTTAAGTCCTCTGACCTCCCAGTTAACCAACCAAGCAGAGGAAACGTAATTTTAAATACATTTTTTGACCATTTTTGTTTCTTCGGTTCTGTGAAATATTTGCCTCATGAAGAGCTCATCTTCTGGAGCCAAAAACAGTATTTTATGATTTGGAAAAAATCTTTAATTTGGTGATAAGTGTGGTTAAAGCAACAGCAGGCAATTATTTTATGATTTCCTTGAGGCTGTTTCTCTTGGTGAAAACACTTACAAATATCATTGTGTTAAAATTTATTTGAAGTCAAAAAGTTAGTTGCTTCACCCTATAAAATAACTAAGAAGTAATTGTTTTAATATTAAATTGAACTCTGATCCACCTCAACAAACATCTGCTGCTGTAGAGCTATAATTAATTTTTCATAGATTTCCAAACTCTATATATAAAGCTTTTATATTGATTTCGCTTAACGAAAGTGTGTCATTAAATATTCTTTGTATCTATCACTGAGTAGGAACCACATCTTAGATACATTTTATTGTGATCAATAAAGAGGTATTACTTGTTTGATAGCAACATGTTTGGCCATTACTGAAAAGAATATGCTGGAGCTGCCTGCATTGGCACATACCTTAATTACACAGGCGAACAGTGGAAAAACTTTTTTGCTGAAAATACCTTATTATGTTTTTAGGGCAGAAAATCCAAATATGATACTTAAAAAACTGTATCACCAACCATTTCTTCACATTTTCAGTTAAATTTATTAAATTAAGCGATTTTTAAATAATTTAACAGCTTTTATATAGCTAAAATAATTTGAAAAGGAGGTGTAATGAATGTAGATGATGTTGGTAGCACCGCTGAAAAAACATTTGCTGGCAGAAAAAGTTCGATTCTATTTTTGTGTTAACAGATGGTGTTTTGTTTACTGTCAACCTATCCTCACTTTCTCGTTTCCTGTACATGTGCTCAGTACAATGTCTAATCGTGGTTGTAAAAACTATGCTGACAGTTCTTGTTATATTTGTGATTAAAAAACACCAGAGAAACGTTACAGACTTTGTGAACAAGGTTTATCTATCATACTTTGGATCTAAACTTGGTGATCAAGATAAATCTTGGGCACTGCATAAGGTATGTTATGTGTGTTGAAGATTTGAGAAAATGGTCCAAAAAGGAGGGAAAAAACCTTTGGATTTGCTCTTACTATGATATGGAGGGAGCCAAGAAATCATTCTGATGATTGCTACTTTTGCAGTGTTGATATTACTGGTCATAATTCAAAAAACAAGAAGGTAATAAGCTACCCAAACCTCCCACCTGCCATCTGACCAGTAGAGCATAGTGTAGATTTACCAGTTCCTGAACCACTAGACGATTTAAATTTTGCCCCAACAGAAGTATTTTCTGATGTACGATCTGATTTAGATGAACCAGGTGATGATGAATTCCATTGTAACACAGGAAGTCTAGAGCCCAGATTGTTTACTCAGACTGAGCTTAACGCTTTGGTTAGGGATCTGGGCGTAACAAAAGAAAAAGCTGAATTGCTTGGCACTAGATTAAAAGAAAAGAACTATTGGCAGTAGACCAGCACATATATGTATAGAAAGAAAGAACAGCAATTTTCCAAGTTTTTTCAACAAGAAGGTGATTTTGTGTACTGCTCAGACATTTCCAGTCTGATGAATGAGTTTGCTATTGAATACAAAAAGGAAGACTGGAGGCTGTTTATTGATTCATCCAAAATTAGTTTAAAGGCTGTTTTATTACACAATGGTAACATGTATGTTTCTATACCTATTGGACATTCTGTACATATGAAAGAAAGCTATGAAAACCTAGAAATAGTGCTAAATAAAATAGGCTATTCTGCTCATGGGTGGATGATATGTGGCAGTCTAATTAAGTAACATCCATGCTCCTTTGTCAGTAAGGTGGCTTTACCAAATTTCCGTGTTTCTTGTGTGAATTGGAGAGTAGGGCTAGGGATCAACACAGGTACAGAAAGAACAGGCCTGTGAGGGAGTCTTCAAAACCTGGTGAGAAAAACATTCTACACAAAAACCTTGTAGATCCAAAAAACGTACTCCTACCACCTCTACTTATAAAGTTAGGCCTAATGGAACAGTTTGTAAAGGCTTTGCCTAAAGATGGACCATGTTTTAAGTATCTCTGCCAAAAGTTTCCACACCTTTCATACGCTAAGCTAAAAGAAGGAGTCTTTGTCGGACCTGACATTAGAAAATTGATGTTTGATGTTAACTTTGAATCCAAAATGACCTTAAATGAGCAAGAAGCATGGGTATCATTCAAGCAAATTGTTAAAAAGTTCTTAGGACATGGAAAAGACCCCGAATATGTTGCTATTATAGCTACAATGTTAAAGAAATTAACTTTTTGAACAGTCACCTTGATTACTTCCTGGACAGTATGGGAGATGTTAGTGAGGAGCAAGGAGAGTGGTACCACCAGGACATTAAAGTGATGGAAAAACACTACCAAGGCTGCTGGAACACCAACATGATGGGGGGGACTGCTGTTGGTCACTTCACCGAGAAGTCCAGCAAGCGACTCATCGTAGAAAAAACTACACAAGAAGCTTAGAGAGAGAGAGAGAGAGAGAGAGAGAGAGAGAGAGAGAGAGAGAGAGAATACAAACCAATTCTAGCTGACAAGTGAAACCTCTTTTAACACACATTGTTTTAAGTAGCTTACTGTAAATACAAACCATGCTTATGTTGTAACAAAGTGTTTCATTAATTTCCCCATGTACTGTTATAGCATAGGATTTGTATACTATAGAATAACAAGCATATTGCTTGAAAACTGTGGATGATACAAAAAAAAGGCTAAATTTGGATTCAGCTCATAAAAATCTATAAAGATCAGCTATCATTTCATCCTAAAGGCTCTGTAGCAGATAAGTCACAATCAGCAGAATATCTTTTTCAGTCTCCCTAATTCCATAAGTACCTTACAGACAGTTCATTAAACGTTGGCCTATGTTATTTCACATATTTAAGATGTTTCAAAATGAACATAATTTGTTATTTATTGTTATAATTTTACATGGTTATTCCTGTAATAATTTTGTGTTGCAGAGTTATTGTTTGTTGCGGAGTGGTGGGGCAGTACTGATCTGATAATTTACATAAATAAAGATGACTTTGAGAAGTATTATGGAAAAGAGCATGGCTATTTATGCATGAACCATCGATATGAAATTGATTGGCTTATGGGCCTGCTGTTCTGTGATCGAATACATATGCTGGCGGTGAGAAATTGTAAAGGTTTGTTCATGGCATATTAGGTCATAGTTTCCTAGCTGAAGTTTCATGAGTTTTGTTTTATTTTGTTTTCAGAATTGTAAAACTTTTGCCAAGAAATCAATCCAGTATGTTCCAACTATGGGGTGGGCATTCAAATTTGGTGAATGTGTGTTTCTTGATAGAAACTGGGAAAAAGATAAGGAAACCATTGGCAGACAGCTAAGAGAACTTGTAGAGTATCCTGATCCCATGTGGGTAAGTTTATGGAATCTGTATGTTCATAATTATTTGATTTAAAATTTCATCCTAAAGACTCTGTAGCAGATAAGTCACAATTAGCAGAATATCTTTTTCAGTCTCGCTAATTCCATAAGTACCTTACAGACAGTTCATTAAATGTACCCAGAAGCAAAAATAGTCAAAAGCATAGAACACACATCTTGCACGTTAAAATGTTGAGGGGAAGGAAATACCATTCTGCTGGGTACCATGTTATGGAAAATGAGCAAGCAGTTGCAAGGGACACATGCACATATTGCTCTGTGCTATCCCCATGAATGTTACTGCCTCTTTTCTAAAAGGGAGAGTTGTGTGAGAATGTCTGACTAGAGGTACAAAATAACAAATTAAGGCTAGATGCCTACAGTTTTGCCATAGTAAACATTGTTGCAGCTACACACTTGGAAAGAACTGGCTTTAATACAATTGAGAATAGGGCACAGTCCTCTTGACATAAGCCTCCCAGGGGGCCCACAGTCCTTTTATGGGTATGTGTGTGGCATGCACGGGGCCCCGAGCTATTGCAGTCTCCTTTCCTTTCCAGGCTGCATTACCATCCCTGTTCCTATCCCTCCCTGTCCTTGCTCCTTTGTCTCTGCCCACTCTTTTCCCTTTTAATGGACTTCTTTGTCGACCTGGCTATCCTCCTGGCTTTGTTTTGGTATGTGCTATTGTTTGGTTTGCTGTTTCCATCTCCTTTTCGGCGATTTCCAAAATTTTCCATTCATTGTGAGCCATTTGGGGATGAACTCCCTACCTAGTTTCCATGGTGCAAGTTCCTACCCCCCCCCTCCCCTCCCCTTACCCTTTTCACCCTGGCCCTTCTTCCTGCTAGGTCACCAGCATGGTAGCCAATCTGTGTGGTGGGGCTGTTAAGTACCCACTTGGCTGAGCCCCCTGAAACCACAGGGATCACACTAGTACCTGAGCTGTTAACGCCTCGTGTATACCCAGGAGTCGATGCTCATCACTTTGGGGCTCCAGAACTGCCGGCAATGGCTGCTGTGCTAGATGGACCTTGCTGTGGCTGGGTGGCGCCCACGGGTCAAGCCCCTGATCGGAGTGGGTGGTACTAGGGCAGATGCCTTGCGCATGAAACAACAAAAACTTCACCATCCTGACCATTCTGTGTGACACTCCTTCTGATCCTTCAGCCTTCCTCCCCTGGCCACCGCCTGGGAGGAGGGTCAAGCTCGCCAACTTGGGTTGAAATCTTTCCCTTGGTACCTGGTTTGTACCAGGACAGATGGTGGAAGTTTTGCCACGACCAAGCCTTTGTTTTTTGTGGAGATGATTGAAGATAAGTATGGCAAAGTGGAATTGATGAATAAAATGCGGTCCGGTGCTTTGCTCATAAAGACCTCTTCTGTTGCCCAGTCTGATGCCCTGCATGCTTGTGACCGTCTTGGTGACGTCCCAGTCTCTGTCACACCCCACCAACCTTTGAACTCTGTACAGGGCATTATTTTCCACCAAGATCTTATTCTCCAAACTGACAAGGAGCTCCATGCTAACCGCGAGCGGTGAGGGGTTCGTTTTATTCACCATGTGCAGCAAGGCCCTCCAAACAATATCACCGCTATGAGCGCCTTCATCCTGACCTTCGAGGGGGATGTCCTCCCAGAGAAGGTCAAGGTCATGGTGTATCAGTGTGAGGTAAAACCTTATATTCCCCCACCGATGAGATGCTTTAAATGCTTACGGTTTGGACACATGTGTTCCCACTGCACCACTGATCCCCTCTGCGGTGACTGTGGGTGCCCCCTCCATGAGGGGAGTGACTGTGCTTCCCCGCCAGTGTGTGTAAATTGTCATGGACAGTATTCTCCACTCTCGCCTGCATGCCTGGTGTTTGTGAAAGAAAAAAGGATCCAAGAGTACAAAACCTTAGATCGCTCACCTACACTGAGGCTCGACAAAAGTATGACTGGCTCCATCCTGTGCCTATGACTTCTACTTTTGCTTCAGTTACATCCATTCCTCCTCCTACCCCCTCCTCTTCCCAGCCCCACCCCATTCGTCCCATGCCTTCAGCCTCCCCTCCCCATCAGTACCCATACCCACCCCTTCGGGTGCTTCTCCCCCTCCCCTGCCGGAGAAATGCTTCCCTCCTTCGGCGGCCGCCGGTACTGGAGCTTCCTCC
The DNA here is from genome assembly GCF_023898315.1 of Schistocerca nitens. Classification (NCBI taxonomy): domain Eukaryota; kingdom Metazoa; phylum Arthropoda; class Insecta; order Orthoptera; family Acrididae; genus Schistocerca; species Schistocerca nitens. Next base: position 133,824,332 of record NC_064622.1, on the reverse strand, counting down.
CGGGACTTCTCTTCCCGGCGCCCCCCCTGAAAGGCGATCTGCTGTTCCACATTGGCAGCGCGATCCGCGGCCGGTGGGTGCCAAGATTGCCTGGTGTAATTCTGTGCCTGCCCTCGCTGAAGTCTGCCATTCTCTTCCTTCCCAAGGGAAGCAGCAGAAACCCAAGAACAAGGGCAAGGCCCCTCTGGTACCCCCTGAGGTGCAGCCTTGCCCTCCTCCAGTCAATGAACCAACTGAGTCTGACCCCACGTATATGGATATTACCCCATTTTTATCAGTGACGGATGTTGACTTGGCAGCATGATTGACTCCGGTCTGTTTGCTTCCCATTTGGACTCCAGATTGAGAATCTTCCAGTGGACTTGTAATGGATATTGGCGTCACCTTACAGATTTTCAGCCCTTCTTGCCTTCTACTCTGTCGCTTGTATTTTCTGGTGGTGTTTGCACCTTGGTCTGCAAGGACATTGTTAGTAAATGGGTTCCCCTTCATACCACTCTGGAAGCCATTGCTGTCAGGGTCCATCTGGCCACTCCAATCACAATCTGCAATCTCTACCTCCCAACTGACAGGCTGCCCACATCTCTTGCCCTAACCACCGTTATTCTGGGCAAAACTCAAGCGAATTTTTGGCCACCATCCTCCCATTGGGGTTGCACGAATTTCTGTGCATGGCGTTGTCTTTACCAGTCCGGACTTTGTAGCAGAAAATTTCACTCAACACTATGCTCAAGCTTTGGCATCGGCTCAGTAACCGCCCATGTTCCTTCTCCTGAAAGAGCGCTCAGAACGACTGCTTTGTCTTTTGTTTCTCGCTGCTCGGAACCATATAATGCCCCATTCAGCGAGTGGGAATTTGCCAGTGCCCTCGCCCTTTGTTCCGGCACAGCTCCTGGACTGTATCAGGTACATAACCAAATACTCTTAACACTTATTGGTGACTGGCTTCCATCGTATACTGACCCTCTTCAACCGTCTGTGGAGTGAGGAGTCTTTCCTACCCAGTGGCAGGAAAGCATTGTTGTTCCGGTGTTGAAGCCAGGGAAGCCACCTCTTCAGTTGGATAGCTACTGTCCAGTTAGCCTTATTAACACCCTCTGCAAGCTCCTTGAACGCATGGTGAGTCGGAGGCTGTTTTGGATCCTTGAATCCTGCAAACTTTTGTCATCGACTCAGAGTCGTTTTTGCTGTGGCCGCTCTATGGTGGATAACTTGGTCCACCTGGTTACTGCAGAGGCCCAGTGTAGTCTTAGATTTGGTGCAGTACAGGAGAAGTTGTGCTCCTGCTGCTGCCGCCTTTAAAGTGATATTTTATGACATTTTAAATAAGCACCACAACTATGTGGCTATCTTTATGGACAGTTGAAGCAGTGGGACTCTGTTGGTTGCTCAATTGTTTTCCCAGATTGTGCCCTCAAGGTCCAACTGCCTCAAGACTGTAATATCTTTGCTGAATAATTATATGCAATCTTGTGGGCACTGGGGCAGGTTGGATGTTCTTCCAGTGCTAAAATCCTTTAAAAAATTAAACTCTGCCCAAACAGGCCATGAAGGCCCACCAGTACAGACTAGCTGCTGTGTCATGCTCAGCCCACAGGCATCATTGGATGCGGGTATGGAGGGCTAAAATCCTTGTTTGTTTCAATTCTGTTAGTGTCCTTCACTCTGCACAACATTTGTACCCAGCAAATGTAGTAGCCAGAATATCCAAGATGCCCTCCTCCAACTAAAACAGCTGGGAAAGGAAGTATCTTCCTGCCGGGTGCCAGGGCACGAGTGTTGTGGGGAGATGATGCATTATTAGCTTTGTGTGCCATCTCCATGCCATGCTATCACCTCGCTGTTGAGATACAGAGTAGTGCGTCAGTGGGAGGATGAGTGGTTGGAAGTGACAGACAATAAGCTCCATCTAGTAAATCCCACAGTGTGACCATGGCATACCTCCTTCCAGCCTGTCTGACAGGACAAGGTCCTCCTTACGTGTCTTTGCATAGGGCACAGTCCCATGACGCATGGTTTCTTGCTCCGGTGAGAGGACCCTCCAGATCACTCACTGTATGCCAGATTTTATTAGATTGTGTTCTATTTTCCAACCAGTAGGCTGTGGAGGATTTGCCAATGGATCTGCCCTCAATTTTAGGTGACATTCAAACAAATATGATAAGGGTTTTAACATTTTGCAATTTGGCCAACATGTTTCCAAAAATTTTAGGGGTGTATTTTTAATGTGTTAAGTGTGACTGGCTCACCTGCATTTTTTATAAGTGATCAACCAGTCACATTTCCCTGTGCCTTTCTTTTAGGTCCACTGTTGTTTTATTTATGTTTTAATTCCATGTATTGCAGCTTTTCTCCTTTCTCCGTTGTCCTAGGGCTTGTGGGATGGTGATTGTAGGATCAACTCGAATGAGCTGCATGTGAGTGCATGAGTGTCATTTTATTGGTTTCCTCCTCACTCCATGATAACATTTTCATATTTTTCCACATTCGTTTCTTTTAAAGTGTGTAAGGGTGCTGATAACTGCTGTACTGAGTGCCTGCAGGCTCCAAAAGCATGCAAACATGCACAAGTACGCATGTGCACTGCATTTTACATTCTGATGAGCGGGAAGCAGTTTTTCTTGATAACAATTTATCCACTGTTTTCAGTCTTGTTTATGTGCCTATTGATGACTCGGTACCAAAACTGTGATGAGTTGTTCCCTGAATCATAGTAATACAAGGAGTGTAGCAATGGGAATTTTTGTTTATCTGAAAGAATCTTTACTTATCATCAGCATCAGCTTTGTCCCCTTCAATGTAATTCCCCTCAGATATAAACTGGTACACGTGGCACTTGGGGACCACAGCACAGCTACAATATCTGAGGATGGGCTTATAACAGTCCGAAACCGGTCATGTGAAAATAGAGTAATTTGCAACTGAAGTGGTGCTATAAAGCTCAGTTGCGGATGTTCTTCCAACAGGATTGTTTGTGTAACTCTTCAGGCTTTCCCGGCGAGCTCTTGACATGTAGAATAATCGGGTCTACTGCCGGATGTTTGTGTCGCTCTGGCACAATATTTTGGCCATGTAACTCGTTGCCTTCTTCAGGTGCTACCTGAGACTGCCGTATTGGAGGATTTTGTCCAGTATTTATGTCCAGAGGGTGCTGGGCGCTCTCTTTGCCATCCGCACCTGCCTGGCGCTGCTTGTAAGGTGTTGTCTCTTGCCCGGTGCTCCCTCAGACGTCTGCGCCCGACTTGGTCATCATCTGTGGCAGCTCTCTGAGGCCCGTCCAGTGTCGGAGGCTCCATTCGCGGTCCGCGCCTACCTGGTGCTGCTCCTGAGGTTTTGGCCCTTACCTGGTGCTCCCACGGACGTCCGCGCCCGACTTGTCCACCATCTGTGGTCCTGGCAGCTGTCAGAGGCCCAGCCTGCATCGGGAGTTGCGTTTGCGGTCCACACCCACCTGGCGCTGCTCCTGCAGTGTCACAACTTCTTGAGGAGTTTCTTAGTTCCTTTCGTTGGGCCCTGATAAGCTCCAGAGCCGGACTCCATGCCAAGCTGAGCTGGTAACCACTGTCTCGGTTTATTTGGTTGTCTGTGACCTTGATCTCGATGTCCTCCTTTATGACACTGTCCCAAAATCTTGGCGTCTGTGTCACAATTTTGGTGTTGTTGTAGTCCATTGAGAAACCGAGCTCCAGACAGTGCTCCGCTATGGCAGATTTGGTTGCCTGTCCGAGTCTGGTGTGCCTCTGGTGTTCTTTGCACCTGACGTCCACTGTCCTGGATGTCTGGCCAATGTATGACTTTCCACACTGGCACGGGATGTTGTAAATGGCTGGTTTACGTAGCCCCAGGTCATCCTTCACACTCCATAGCATTGTCCCAATTTTTGAAGGTGGACAGAAGATACTCTTTATATCATATTTTGAAAGAATTCTGCTGATCTTTGCCGAAATAGGTCCAGCATATGGCAGGTATGCCACCTCCTTCGCCTCCTCTTCTGTACCCTGTGGTTGGCTGGTAGCACGAAGTGCTCTTTTAATGTCTGTGGAGGAGTATCCATTTCTGCTGAACACTAGCTGTAGATGTTCTATCTCTGTGGCCAGACTTTCCGTATCTAATGTAACTAATGTTTTCAAGACTCCATTCTTCTGTGCTGGGTGGTGGCAGCTACTGGCTTGAAGGTGTAAGTCAGTGTGGGTGGGCTTACTATACACAATGTGCCCCAGAGTGCCATCTGCCTTCCTCTTGGCCAGGACATCCAAGAATGGGAGCTGTCCATCCTTCTCTCGCTCCATAGTAAATTTTGTACTTGGGTGGCGTGAATTTAGATGTTCCAAAAAGTCATTTAGCTTCTCCCTGCCATGGGGCCAAATGACAAACGTGTCATCAACATACCTGAGAAAGCACTTGGGTTTGTAAGCGGCTGATGCAAGTGCCTCCTTTTTGTACCTTTCCATGAAAAGGTTGGCTACCACTGGTGATAAGGGATTGCCCGTCTCCTACTCCACCTGTCTCTGCCCGCCCCCGCGCTCGTGCTCTGCCCGCCCCCGCGCTCGTGCTCTGCCCGCCCCCGCGCTCGTGCTCTGCCCGCCCCCGCACCCGCCCCTTCTCCTGTTCATCTCCTTCTTCCCCTTTCTCTCTCCGTGTTATTAACCTATTAACCCCCCCCCCCCCCCCCCCCCAAATATAAGGTTGCTGTTTCTTATTACGACAGTATTTTTTCCAAATAGTATGTAATAGACAAATAATAGATGAAGTCTGTTAAAAATATTCTGGAACTTCATCCACCAATTTGTTTTTATTCTTACCTTTCACTTATTGTGCTTGGTCTTCTTCAAAATATGCTCCTCCACAGTTGATATAGCCATCTGCAAATTTTGTTTTATATCATCTATTGTTCAGGGTTTTCCTCTTTGGAAAATGAAAAAAGTCTGTAGGGGCCATATCTGCAGAGTATGGAGGGTGAGGCTGAACAGTGATCTTGTTTCTTGTGTAGTATCACGCACCAGCATGCATGAATGTACAGATCCATTATTGTGATACAAGAGCCATGCATTATCTTGCCACATTTCAGGCCGTTTCCTCTTTACATTTTCTTGCAGACTTCTCAGCACATCCCGATAGTACCATCGATTAACAGTTTGTCGTTGTGGCATGAATGCATGATGAACTATTCTTTCATAGTCAGTAAAAACTGTCAACGTGGCTTTAATGTTTGACCTGGCCTGAAGAGCTTTTTTTTGTCTTCGAGAAACTTTCCCGATGCATTGGGAAGATTGAACCTTGGTCTCCACATCATAACCATAGGCTCATGTCTCATCAGCAGTTGTGATTCTCTTAAGGAAAGTTTTGTTCTCATTTGTGCAGTTCAAAAGCTCTTTATGGATTGGGAATTGAAGGTCCTTCTGGTCTTGAGTCGTGAGCTGCGGCACGAAGTTGGCGGCAACACAATGCATTCCAAGATGCTGTGTCAAGATCTCATGACATGATCCAACAGATATGCTACATTCTTCTACAATCTCTCGGACAGTCAGTTTTCAATTGTCACACACAATTTTGTTGGCATCCCTGACATGAGCATTGTCAGTAGATGTCAAAGGGCGTTCGAATTAGGGTCCTCTTTAACTTCCGTCCAGCCTTTTTTTAAACCATATGAACCATTTTTAACACTGAGTACGGGTTAAGCACTCATCACCGTAGGCTTCGTACATCATTTGGTATAGCTCTGCAAAGTGTTTCACGCAAAATTTAATGCAGACATGTTGCTCCTCTGATTCTGCCATCTCGAAATTTGCAAACTGTGTGGCACAATGTACTATTCATTACAGCACTGAATAATAACTAACTGACGTACAATGCTGAAACTTCTGGCAGTTACACATCAAACACAGGCACGTATCAAATTTGGTTGAAATCGATCCAGAGGTTAGGAGGAGCTTTTTTACCCTTCGTATTACACGTCACATATATTTCATTTGTATTTAACATATTTCACACATATATATTTTCATACTTCACCTGTGTCTAGCAAATTACTTTTCACGCAGCTCATTGTTTATGACCTCATATCTCCTCAACTATCTGTCGTACAACGGTATAATTTTGGGGGTACATTCAGTAAACTTTTTTCTTTCGCTACTTCATGGGATGTCAGCGAGAAAAAGTCTGGCAATGGTTTGAAATTGTGTGTAAAGTTGTTTGCCAGTCATTAAGTGTTCCGATTCTCAAATACTGGTTGAATATAGTCTGGCTGTTAGCATCTCGTGAGCCATGCTTCTTTTTCCCACCCACCCATTTGAGAGGTAGGTGGTTTTTAACTTCACAGTGGTTCTTTCCAGACAGAAAGTGACATGTGTGCAAAGTTTGGATGAAATCGGTCCAGTGTTGAAGATGTGGGACATACATGCATACATACAGTTTTATAATGTAGGATTTGTCAAGGTAATACAATGAAAACGAATAGGTCAAAGTATACAACATACAGTATATATACAGCACTCATAGGACATGTAGTACGCGAGAGGGTAGAACAGCTGATCGTCACATGATCTTGATTAAGGAACTATCGTGGCATTTGCCTCAGTGAGCCAGGAAACCCATGAGATACCCAAATCAGGGTGGTTTGACAGAGCAACTATATACTCCCACATGTGAGGTCAGTGTCTTAACAGGTGCACCGCCTCATTTGGAGAGTCCCTATTTTATAACATTCCTTGAACCCACACTATTTGTTTCAGGTAACTAGTAACATAAAACATAGTTTCATTCTTCAATGCTGCACACAATAAGGACACCCACGGGTGACTCCTGGACTTAGAGGCTGTTTCTGTCTCTCTTTCACCAACTCTAGACTCCATTCCCACCATATTCAGCTATGCTTCTCAGTCCACCTGAAAAACTGAGTCAACAGACTTTGTCACGCATTTTACAACTTGACACGTCACTTCCTTGTGAAAGCAGTGAACCATGATCACGTATTGATATGTGACAAGGTGGTGGTTTACTCGAAGTAATCTATTCCCCCCCCCCCCCCCCCCCTAGCAATTTATCGTAAGATTTTATCCCCTCATGTAAAATGCTGATTTGAGTTTTTTGTTTGTTTTTCGTGGGTAAAAGTACAGTAGAGTCCGGTTAATCCAAACTAATTGGGACCAGACCTTGTTCGCATTACCGATTTGTTCGGATTAGCCGAAATGATGGTGACGAGTTCCTAGAATGAAGTATACCAAGCAGATAAGTATGTACACCATGGGTACAAGTGTGGGAACAATGGCTCACTCTCACTCCCTGCCCATGTTGTTGTACATTGTTGAGGCCTTTGTAGTGTCTGCGGTCAGTTCACTGCCAGTTGGCTCACAAAGTGCTTGGTTATGTTAGGCTGTTTATCTGAACGAGTTAATAAATGGTGATGAGTCTTTTAGTGCGAGTACAGGTTGGTTGGACAGATTCAAAATAGCGTCATGGAATCAGTCAGGCAACAATTACTGGAGATGAGTTTTCTTCTGACTGTGGTACAGTGAAGGAATACTTGGGTGAGTTTGAAAAAATAATGAGAGAGGGAAAGTATTCTCCCCAACAAATTTATAACTCTAATGAGACTGGTCTTAATTTTAGGGCATTGCCAGCAAAAAGCCTGACATTAAAGGCAGATGACCATGCTCCTAGTTTTAAAATGTGCAAAGATTGTGTGACTTGATTAGTGTGCAGCAATGCTGCTGATAATCACAAGCTGCCTTTAAGCTGGAATGCGATTTTCACTCTGCAGCAGAGTGTACGCTGATATGAAACTTCCTGGCAGATTAAAACTGTGTGCCCGACTGAGACTCGAACTCGGGACCTTTGCCTTTCGCGGGCAAGTGCTCTACCATCTGAGCTACCGAAGCACGACTCACGCCCGGTACTCACAGCTTTACTTCTGCCAGTATCTTGTCTCCTACCTTCCAAACTTTACAGAAGCTCTCCTGCGAACCATGCAGAACTAGCACTCCTGAAAGAAAGGATATTGCGGAGACAGGAGAGCTTCTGTAAAGTTTGGAAGGTAGGAGACAAGATACTGGCAGAAGTAAAGCTGTGAGTACCGGGCGTGAGTCATGCTTCGGTAGCTCAGATGGTAGAGCACTTGCCCGCGAAAGGCAAAGGTCCCGAGTTCGAGTCTCGGTCGCGCACACAGTTTTAATCTGCCTTTAAGCTGATTGGCAAATCTGCTTAGGCCCAGATGTTTTAAAAACTGCAACATGGAGTCCATGCCCATATATTATCACAACCAGAAAAAAGCATGGATGGATGTAAGCTGTTCAGAGAATGGTTTCACGGCCAGTTTGTTCCCTTTATTCGAAGGTTTTCTAAGGAAAATCATTTGTCTTCCTGTGCAATCCTTTTGATTGATAACGCGCCATCTCACCCCAGCACTGAGGAATTATGGGATGCAGAAATTGTGGCGAAGTTTTTGCCGCCGAATGTTACACCACTTCTACAGCCGATGAACCAGGGCATACTGCAAACATTAAAACTGATTGTTCAGATTGACTGAACGTTCGGATTACTGGGGGTTCAGATTAGTGGGAATCTGAACGTTCGGATTATTGGGGTTCGGATTAGCGGGACTCTGCTGTAATTCCAAACTGGCTCTTTTGCTACTCTGAAACACACCACAGATTGGTAGATGTACTTACTTTGTGCAGGAAGGATGCCCAAGTTTTTAATTAGCTCCTTACACTGAGTCTGAGTAATAGTTACAGTTATTATTCTTATAACTATTGTCTGCAGTTTAAAAACTGTGTCCATGTTTTGTGTCTTCAGTCCCCAGAAAGGAATCCCTTATGTAAGAATTTAGTGTATGTAGATGTAAAATGTGACCACAAGACACTGACTGTTAAAGTGATATTAACACCCCTAAGCACATAACATACTGAAGACATTCTTTTTGCCAGTATCATTCTGTGCTTATTCCATGTTAACTAACAATCAGTGTTCATTCCTTAAAAAAAAAATTATAGGTATTTGTTACACAGTCCACAGATTTATCATGTATGCTTAATGCAATAGAGTTGGTTACCCTCTTTATGCTGAAGCTAAACAATCACTGCATTATCATTGCCAACCTCTTAAGTCTCAATTATGTGTCTTTACCCAGGAAGATTAGAAATAGGGAAGACTTGAGTCTCACTGAGCATTTAGTTCATATTGTAAAAGGACACTGACAACAGTGCCACTGAACACCATGAAATCTTCTATTCTATTCACACACTTAAAGCAAGTTCTTAGTGGTGTTGGTTCTCTTAGTTATCAGTTATATTGATTGCATTTCAAATTACTTCTCTTTTTGGTCACATGATCTTATTTAGCTTTTGTGGTGGGGTTCAACACAGTATGTATGTTACTGAACACTGGGAGCGAGCACCCCCCCCCCCCCCCTTTTCCACACACCCACCCACCCACCCACCCACCCACCCACCCACCCACACACACACACACACACACACACACACACACACACACAATACAGATTTAGAAAAAAAAAAAAAACACTCTGCCTGGTAAAATAATAAAAACAGAACAATTGGAATTGCATTTCTGATAGTCTGTGCTTCTGTCGGACTTAATAGTTACTGATTGTCTGTGCATGTGAGAGACTTGGGTTTTTCACTATACAGAATATATGCTGCTTGAAGCTGCACTTCATGGAAAACAGTTGCAGAATATTGAGGGCATGTCCACTGGTCAGTGCATGGCTTGCTATTTTGGTATTCCAATAAATGATGGTTGCTTGTTGCAGCCAGTGCACATTGGTTGGAAAACACCAGCATTGCCTGAGGCAACTGTTGGGGAAACAAGTCATAGATTTCACAGTTTGAAATAGGGAATAGATAGGCTACAATACAACATATCACTTGGCATTTCGATAGTGCCCAAGAACCTTCGGTGAAGATTGCAGTGTTGCATTTAAAATAAAATTGCTGTAACCATTCAGGAAATATTTCCTGTTAGTTTTCATTATTTATCACAAAACAACTACCAGCTGTCTTTACTGCAGATCCAAACCTGAACTGTCTCTATATCCCATTCTTACTTTTTCTTTTCTTTCTTATATTTAAAAAAGAAAAACATTTTAATTGCTGGCAGATGCCAACAAATTCAGTGCTCTTCCACACCAGAATGTCACAGTCCAGAGCTTCTATACCCACAGAAAAGCAGCCAATATTACTTTGGTGTGCCATCCCAGTAGATGTAATGTTTGCTAACCATGGAAGACATGTCATCCTTAAGTGCCCTGGAAATATGGATGAAAAAATAAGAACATTCATACTTTACAGAATTCAGATTGACTTTCTCACTTATTTTGTTGACTCCACATTGACTATCTCTTGATGGCAAGGTATAACAAGAGATGTGCACCACATACATTGATGGGAGCCCAGATCATTGCAAGCACTGTACCATTCAGAATCACTACCTTTCTATGGAGCACAGAAATAATTGTCCCTCACATGTACCTCTGCTTACTGTGCAATACAGGGCACTGGAACAACTATCATTCAGTCTTCAAGGCATAGGAAAAAGTGGGTGGGCTCTGTGATGTTGGTATTTGCTTGTTGCAACATGCAAGTGTATAAACTAGGCAAGATATGTATTCTGATTGCCAAAAGGGCTTCCAATCAGGTAGGTGGTGGATGTATTCTTTCATGGGATGTATTTACTTGTTTTGAAATAGGGCTTCTGATAAATTTGGAAATTTCTCTTATTAGCAAATGAAACAAGAATCTACTGTCAGATCATGTGCATCTGTTACAATACCATGATGATTAGGTGCTCCTTTAACAAAACAATGCAACATACCATTTTCCCAAACTGAGTCAAAACAGTTGGAGAAACTCTCAACAGCATATTCGGCGAGATATGCAAGGTAGGACTCGACTCCACTCAGTCTTATCCAGCAAGGTGTGCAAGCCTATAGTCATGTCAGCATAAGAAGATCCCTAACAAGTAGCAGTATTGTTGCAAGTTTTCCGATGCACAGCGATAATGGTTGTAGGTGAAAATACTAGCTGTGACATTACTATAAGAAATGTTTAAAGAATTGCGTTACATGAGTTGTTGGTGTAGGTGTGTGAAGCTGCTGTGGCCAACCCACTGCAACTGTAACGGATGTTGTTACATTGATTCGAGTATAGGACCCAACTCCGATCAGTCTCCACAATTTGTGGGTGCCAGTTGAGGTCATGGATCAAATACCTTTCGAATGCTTTCAGCTTTTCATGGAGTTAGTACCACAGTGTGTTGACTCTGGTATTGGAGTGATGGGGAGTACTATATGCTATTAGGCATATATCTCATAATTCTGTTGTTCTTGAGTATAATACGGTTTACATCTTTACTTGATTCTTCAGCTTTTCCAGGTGTGTATCGTATATTAGAGTTCTCTGGGGAATAGCTACAGCGTTATAGTGGGCAAACACAATATTTTGTTAACAGCCTTAATTTTCTTCATCAGAAACACTGATGGACTGATTCCTGAAGACTGTGTGGTCACCCAAGGCTCATTCCATAAGCCATTGTATTGGATCAGGCACTCTTTCATTTGCATGGTACATGGCTCTCTGTAATTTTTTCCAGCATCTCCAATACCTCTTAGCCTTTGTAACTTCACCCTACCGATAAACATGTCCGAGAAATATCACCATTCTCTAGTATATGTATCTTCTATAGGTAGATACTGCATCTTTTCCTGCATTGCCTTTGTCTACTGGAAAGATTACATTATCATCAATCCTCAGTTTTGCATGACCACTGCCTCTTGTTTTAAGATGTTCTGTTTCATTGCTTTGGCATATTTTAAAGCACATCATGTTTCCCTTCTAACATCCTAAACTGCTTCAGAAGGAAGTTTAGCAAAAACCTTTTCCACAGGGCGGATGAGATCAAATCTAAGTTTGTGAGTAGTATAACATATCCTACCTTGAATTGATGCCATACTCACTCTCAGACTGATACATGAATGTGTTTGTCGTGATGCTTGATGTTTATGAAATTTGGCACACCACCTCGAATCGGAAGTGAGAGTACTGAGCACAGCTTGTCACATTTCTTCATGGTACTGTATATCTCCATTTTTTACAGGCAGCAGATGTGCTTTGTGAACTTTACATGGTTTATATCATGCGTGGAAATTTATTGAATGTACAGCTGGATTGTTTTAGCAGGTGTGCAGTTGTATTGCAATAGAAAATGTTCTGTTGTAGATTCTTATCCCGGCGGCATTGTGTTTGGCTCGTTCAGAATTAGGATTTTGAGCATGTTTATTATTTGTTTTTTTTAGCTATTGCTGACTGCTGAAGGGACACGTTTTACACCAGAAAAGCATGTAAATAGCCTCAAATTTGCAAGGGAAAAAGGCTTGCCTGAATTAAAGCATCATTTGACACCACGCACCAAGGGTTTTACAGCAAGTATACCCTACTTAAAGGGAAAAGTTGGAGCAATATATGATGTACAATTTGCTTTCAAAAAGTAAGTGCTTCATAATTTACGGACACCCTCTGTAATTAAAATGTACTGTAAGTATTAAATGACCAGGGTATATTAACAAGAACAATGTAGCCAACATGTCCTGCAGTGTAGTATGTATGATTCAGAAATACACAATAAGTAATTAAGTTTAAGTTCATTAGTCATTAAATTCTGTAGCATTTAGCTCCCCATACTTTTAGTCCTTCAAGTGAAGAATCTGTTCTTTGGATTTCTTAACATGATGGTTTTTAATAACATATTGCAATATTTCTCTTGCTAAGTAAAAAGTAGTAGTATCAATTTGTTAATGCCAATTGTTACACAGTCACCCATTTTATTGGGAACTTTCATATTTTTAAGAAACTGATTTCATACATAATTTGTCACTGTCCTATTTTTCTGTGATATCATCTCTCAATAGGATAATGGAGAAAGAATGTAAAGCTTTAGACGTGTATATTTAGGAAGAGGTGGAGGAGGTTACTGAAGTAGTATAGAATCAACTATTGTTGAAAATGTGCTATAGGCAAAAAATGTTGCCATACTAGGAAATGATGGCGTGTCTTCTGTACATCGGTGAGCTGCAAAAATAAGAAATAATGTTGTTCTTGAGTAAAGACAATGGATCAAGTTCGTGCTGGCATGTCAGCAGCAGCAGCAGCAGCAGCAGCAGCAGGTAGTAACAATGAAGTTTATTCAGTAAGTGCTCACATAAATTGTTTAATATCTATATCAGTTTTGGCCCAATTAGTCATTATCAATAGCCCATAAATATTTCTTGGCCAGTGGCTGCGTCAAAGCATGCGAGGAGTCAGAAGTTCCATGAGACTTGTTCTAGAGTCCTCCAGTAGAAGACTTGTAGAAATGTTGACTCGTAGCACACTTTGACAAAGCCATCAGCCAGGAAGTATTTATAGGCTATTAGTAATGACTAGTCGATGGAAACTGGTGTAATAATTAAGGAAAGTATGTGAACATTTGCTAAAATAAACTTCATAGTTAAAAGTAATGTGCTTGCTAATGCTCTCTGCCAGTAAGACAGCAAATATGTTCATCCAGTCTTCTATTTTTACCGATACCTCTTTCAGACGTTGTTATGATAAAATGTGCCAATAACTATCTATCAGTAGAATTTCATATAGTTAACAGATATTATACATATCAGACATTACTAAAATATTGCAATGCGAATGTTTTCAACCACTTTCTGTGTAACAGTAATACTGTAAATTTCTTTCTCAGCTGCTGAATGCATTGAGTCTAATAGATAAGTGTGTATTTCGGCTGGAGGATATTCTCTGGAAATAAGGCTTGCAGTAGAATTTAAAACCTTTACAGGCAAAGCATACATAGACCTGATAAATATTATGTATTGTCTTGCATGAGGTGTGAGAGAAAAGTAATGACTGATTTTTTATCTACCAGAGTTCTCATTTTTAAAAAAAAAAATGATATTGTCCCTTTCAAAGTAGTTCCCTTGTATTCCAATTGTACATTAAAAAGAATTATAGAAAGTAATCAGGATAGCAAAGTTTATTTGCACAGTAATATTCTGTTCATTATTTCGTGACGCACCGAGAATCCTGCATCAGGAGAATGAAGCTAACAAGAATAATTTGCGTGAGCAGAAGAGTGGCGATCCGGAACCAGTATTGTCATATTGTCGTACCAATCTCTACACAGAATAGTGCTAAAAAGAAAATGATGAACATAATTTACAAATGTTAATCTAATAATGTATTGAATATTGAAGGTCTTTGATATTAATGCCAGCTAAAGTTCACTCAGGATATGAGTACTTCCCAAATTTTTTTCAATTATGCTTTCAAATATTCTATTTTTAATCATTTAATCAGCAATTTTTAATCAGTTTCCATTATATGTTATATTTTATGCAGGACCCCCTATTCTCCTATTCCATCAGCAACTATTCAATGGCGACGATTCAAAGGACAGTGCCGAGTGGAATATGAAGAGAAGCCAATAGGCAGTTTGTCAACAAGTGGCCACGAAAGCCTCAACAATTTTGTAGACCATTCAATTGTTGAGATAAAAAAATTTTGAGATAAGGGATCCATTTTATCGTTACAAGAAACTAATGAGGCCTTTGCTGCATGTGTTACATGTCCGTAAGACTGGAACTATTAACAACGTGAAGAACCAAATTAAAATTAAATACTGCCTACAAACGAGGCACACCAGGAATGCTGACTTCAGCGGTAAAGGTAGGATGCTGCTTTGCTGTATGTAAGGCTGCACATGGCGCCGTCCTTCTCACAGTAAATAATCTCTTTTCCTTCCAATTAATGTCCTTAACGGAAAGAGCATTTCTATACGAAGCTTTGTGTAACGTCAACATTAAAGTGCAAAATAATTCATTCAAATTCTGTAAGACTATATCAGAGAATAATCAGGTCTATTAGTGATGAATACACATATAAATCAGCTTTAATTTAAAAGTACTGATACAAACAAAATTTCATGTTTAAAATTTATTCTTTCTTTTCATAATTTTGTCAAACATTGTACACAATGGAGTCAACGGAAATGGCCATTGTTGAAAACTCATTACAAAATGCAATACGCCAAGATGGCAGAAATCTAAGCTTGGCAACAGTTGAAAGTAATGGGCCAACTTGTGAACTGGCCGATGGCTACCAAAACAACCAGGTTGGTGTCCCACCATTAAAAATTGATGACAGTGGTGATATAACTTATCATGATGACACTTTTATGATGCCCAATGACACACTTTCTCAGTTCTCACTGGGATACATTTTTCCAAATAGTGAAACTGAATTGCGCGACAGTGAAACTTCCTCTGACTATTTGCTCACTATGTCACAAACACAAGAGCAGAAAACAGTTTGAAAAAGCAATGTAAATACTAGTGACACCCACAATTTGACACAAGTCATGCAACTAATAATACAATAGTTTACACAGCAGTTCACAAGACATCAGGAAAATATAGGACAACAGTTTGCACAGCAAAATCAGCCACTTCAGGATTTTAACAATAGTATTAGTCAACAGTTCAGTGAGGTGAGCAAAACTATACACACTGAATTATCTGATGAATTATCCAGTAAGTTCATGGAGCTCGCTAAATTACTAAAACAAGAAATAATTGTAGATACGTCCTGCATTATATATATGTTAATCTAAAAGGTAACATCTGTAGATTGTAAAAAGGAACAACTTGCAGGTGAGTTGCAAAACCTTTGCGAAGCATATTCTCATATTCAATTCAGCAGACGCAATCCCAAGTGGATGCATTGGTAAAAAAGTCACAAATGCAGTCAGCGAGCTGCAAGACATACACAAAAACCTACCTACACAAATAAAAGTTGAGTCTAAGAGTAGGACAGTTAAATTTAGAGTCAGAATTAGTAAAAAAACAGATTGATAAGTTATGTGCAGTTGTAAAGGCAATAACTGAAAAAGCTGAAGAGGGGATGCTGGATACGGGCAGCTCCCTTGCTGAAAAGGTAGTGTCAGAATGCAGAATTTATGTGCATACTGTAGAAGAAGCTCTAAAAGAAAAAGAATGTCAACTTCTAGCTAAAATAGACTCTGGTTTAAAGGAAGCTGAGGAAAGGTTACGGGCAGTGTTGCCAAAACTACTGACATTCCAAAACAACTTAAGACTGTAAACAAATCTATGATTTTAGAGAAGTTAGATACCTTCACTGGCTACCCACAATGCAACAACACTTGCCCGCAGTTGCACCTGTCTAGCAAGCGCAGTTGCCATGTGCTACCCCATAAGCAAACATAAACATGCCTGTCACTGACAGCGCAGCGTGTTTGTCAGTATTACTTGTAGATGATTGATTACTTAGGCATCGACAATTTCCGATAGTTACTTCTGAAGGGAGAAGAACACACCCTGTGGTCTTTATCAGAGCATTTTGAAATGTTTTACCTTGTACCTGGATTGCAGCCCAGAAGATTAGATTTGTTGTTGGATACACAACCATGAACCATGGACCTTGCCGTTGGTGGGGAGGCTTGCGTGCCTCAGCGATACAGATGGCCGTACCGTAGGTGCAACCACAATGGAGGGGTATCTGTTGAGAGGCCAGACAAACATGTGGTTCCTGAAGAGGGGCAGCAGCCTTTTCAGTAGTTGCAGGGGCAACAGTCTGGATGATTGACTGATCTGGCCTTGTAACATTAACCAAAACGGCCTTGCTGTGCTGGTACTGCGAACGGCTGAAAGCAAGGGGAAACTACAGCTGTAATTTTTCTCGAGGACATGCAGCTTTACTGTATGATTAAATGATGATGGCGTCCTCTTGGGTAAAATATTCCGGAGCTAAAATAGTCCCCCATTCGGATCTCCGGGTGGGGACTACTCAAGAGGACGTCGTTATCAGGAGAAAGAAAACTGGCATTCTACGGATCGGAGCGTGGAATGTCAGATCCATTAATCGGGCAGGTAGGTTAGAAAATTTAAAAAGGGAAATGGATAGGTTAAAGTTAGATATAGTGGAAATTAGTGAAGTTCGGTGGCAGGAGGAACAAGACTTTTGGTCAGGTGATTACAGGGTTATAAATACAAAATCAAATAGCGGTAATGCAGGAGTAGGTTTAATAATGAATAAAAAAATAGGAGTGCGGGTTAGTTACTACAAACAGCATAGTGAACGCATTATTGTGGCCAAGATAGACACAAAGCCCATGCCTACTACAGTAGTACAAGTTTATATGCCAACTAGCTCTGCAGATGATGAAGAAATTGATGAAATGTATGACGAGATAAAAGAAATTATTCAGGTAGTGAAGGGAGACGAAAATTTAAGTCATGGGTAACTGGAATTCGTCAGTAGGAAAAGGGAGAGAAGGAAACATAGTTGGTGAATATGGATTGGGGGGAAGAAATGAAAGAGGAAGCCGCCTTGTAGAATTTTGCACAGAGCATAACTTAATCATAGCCAACACTTGGTTCAAGATTCATAAAAGAAGGTTGTATACCTGGAAGAATCCTGGAGATACTAAAAGGTATCAGATAGATTATATAATGGTAAGACAGTGATTTAGGAACCAGGTTTTAAATTGTAAGACATTTCCAGGGGCAGATGTGGATTCTGACCACAATCTATTGGTTATGAACTGCAGATTGAAACTGAAGAAACTGCAGAAAGGTGGGAATTTAAGGAGATGGGACCTGGATAAACTGAAAGAATCAGAGGTTGTAGAGAGTTTCAGGGAGAGCATAAGGGAACAATTGACAGCAATGGGGGAAAGAAATACAGTAGAAGAAGAATGGGTAGCTCTGAGGGATGAAGTAGTGAAGGCAGCAGAGGAACAAGTAGGTAAAAAGACGAGGACTAATAGAAATCCTTGGGTAACAGAAGAAATATTGAATTTAATTGATGAAAGGAGAAAATATAAAAATGCAGTAAATCAAGCAGGCAAAAAGGAATACAAACGTCTCAAAAATGAGGTCGACAGGAAGTGCAAAATGGCTAAGCAGGGATGGCTAGAGGACAAATGTAAGGATGTAGAGGCTTGTCTCACTAGGGGTAAGATAGATACTGCCTACAGGAAAATTAAAGAGACCTTTGGAGAGAAGAGAACCACTTGTATGAATATCAAGAGCTCAGATGGCAACCCAGTTCTAAGCAAAGAAGGGAAAGCAGAAAGGTGGAAGGAGTATATAGAGGGTTTACACAAGGGCGATGTACTTGAGGACAATATTATGGAAATGGAAGAGGATGTAGATGAAGATGAAATGGGAGATAAGATACTGCGCGAAGAGTTTGACAGAGCACTGAAAGACCTGAGTCGAAACAAGGCCCCGGGAGTAGACAACATTCCATTAGAACTACTGATGGCCTTGGGAGAGCCAGTCATGACAAAACTCTACCATCTGGTGAGCAAGATGTATGAGACAGGCGAAATACCCTCAGACTTCAAGAAGAATATAATAATTCCAATCCCAAAGAAAGCAGGTGTTGACAGATGTGAAAATTACCGAACTATCAGTTTAATAAGTCACAGCTGCAAAATACTAACGCGAATTCTTTACAGACGAATGGAAAAACTGGTAGAAGCGGACCTCGGGGAAGATCAGTTTGGATTCCGTAGAAATGTTGGAACACGTGAGGCAATACTAACCTTACGACTTATCTTAGAAGAAAGATCAAGAAAAGGCAAACCTACGTTTCTAGCATTTGTAGACTTAGAGAAAGCTTTTGACAACGTTAACTGGAATACTCTCTTTCAAATTATGAAGGTGGCAGGGATAAAATACAGGGAGCGAAAGGCTATTTACAATTTGTACAGAAACCAGATGGCAGTTATGAGAGTAGAGGGGCATGAAAGGGAAGCAGTGGTTGGGAAAGGAGCGAGACAGGGTTGTCGCCTCTCCCCGATGTTATTCAATCTGTATATTGAGCAAGCAGTAAAGGAAACAAAAGAAAAATTCGGAGTAGGTATTAAAATTCATGGAGAAGAAGTAAAAACTTTGAGGTTCGCCGATGACATTGTAATTCTGTCAGAGACAGCAAAGGACTTGGAAGAGCAGTTGAACGGAATGGACAGTGTCTTGAAAGGAGGATATAAGATGAACATCAACAAAAGCAAAACGAGGATAATGGAATGTAGTCAAATTAAATCGGGTGATGCTGAGGGGATTAGATTAGGAAATGAGGCACTTAAAGTAGTAAAGGAGTTTTGCTATTTAGGGAGCAAAATAACTGATGATGGTCGAAGTAGAGAGGATATAAAATGTAGACTGGCAATGGCAAGGAAATCGTTTCTGAAGAAGAGAAATTTGTTAACATAGAGTATAGATTTAAGTGTCAGGAAGGCGTTTCTGAAAGTATTTGTATGGAGTGTAGCCATGTATGGAAGGGAAACATGGACGATAACCAGTTTGGACAAGAAGAGAATAGAAGCTTTCGAAATGTGGTGCCACAGAAGAATGCTGAAGATAAGGTGGGTAGATCACGTAACTAATGAGGAGGTATTGAATAGGATTGAGGAGAAGAGAAGTTTGTGGCACAACTTGACTAGAAGAAGGGATTGGTTGGTAGGACATGTTTTGAGGCGTCAAGGGATCACAAATTTAGCATTGGAGGGCAGTGTGGAGGGTAAAAATCATAGAGGGAGACAAAGAGATCAATACACTAAGCAGATTCAGAAGGATGTAGGTTGCAGTAGGTACTGGGAGATGAAGAATCTTGCACAGGATAGAGTAGCATGGAGAGCTGCATCAAACCAGTCTCAGGACTGAAGACAACAACAACAACAACAACAACAACACACTGGGTGATATTCTGCTATGGGCTACGGACATGGTGGGATGTTGCCACTATTATGAACAGTTTGAGAGAGCATTTGTGGATAAGTATTGGTTTGAGGCCAGACAAGAGAAGCTCAGACATGAAGTATTCAACCCAGCTGCGTTCAGTAGCAAGTATAGAAGCTTAAGCTGCTATATTTGATAAAACCAGATACTGGACAAACCCGGTGTCTCAAGTATATGTGCTGAAAATTTAAGAGCCATCTTCCTGCCCCCATTAGGTAAAAACTCATTGCCAACCCCAACACAACACCGAATACTTTCTATCTGTACTGGACTCAATAGATTTAATATATGAAGAGAGACCAGTACAACCAAAGCCTTTTAATACACTGATAGAAACACATAGATTTGTGAACCAACAAGTAAACTAGTGATTCGTAGCACAACACTGATGGCAACCTTCCCCCACACAGCCTATGGTAATTGTAACGGTAATCACAACAGCAATGGAGAAAGCCGTAAATACAAAGGTGGATATAAAATAAATGGGCAAAGATTTGGCAAAAACAACTACAACAGGTGAGCAGCGAATGGCCGGCCTGTACAATACGTACAGACACAAGCTGCTGGCAATAATCAGCCAATCTCTTGGCAAACGCGAAACAATAACACATAACCGAATAACCCACAGACAGCTGAATTCAGTCAGCAAAGTAGCACACACATATGCTGAATGACATGCAAAGGCAAAGAGAATTTCAGTCGAGAGCCTCTTAAGACACTATTTGGCGTAACCAAACATCAATGGTCAACATAGTGGAAGTTACACCTAACCCAGAGATCAATGCCACCGCGATGCCAGAAAACTTCAACCGGTCATGGTAGGCCCCCATTCTGTGACCTTGGAGGGGAGTGGGGGCACAAGGTTGGTGGAGACTTGCTTTATCAGATAAGAACATGATAATGATGTGAGAGATGATCTGTATCAAGGTAATGAGGGTACACAAAAAAAAAAAAAACCTTGACAGAGAGCCAAAATATTCGACCTTGATGTATCTATTGTGACTGACACAGGTGCTACGACTAATTTGATGTTACGAGGATTGTTTAAAGAATTGAAGAAACGTGGACTTATACCCACACTGTCAGTGCAAAATTGCAAGGTACAAACTGACACTGGTCAGAACTAGAAAGGAGTCAAGATACAAGACATAATTCCCATACAATTAGGACAGTTTTCTGCACAATGCAATTTTTTGATAGTAGAGAAATTAATAGTTGATTGTTTAATTGGTATGGATACATTTAGGACGTACCAAGTGTAAACTGATATAGGAAAAGGCCAATGTTATTTCACTGTAAATAACCAATTATTGGTAATAGACCTAATCAGGGGAAGTACTAATAGATGTAAAACTGAAGTTACTCACAACTTTGAAGTCCCGTAGTTATGTTTGTCAACACATACAGTGCAGGTGTATTTATCTCTGCACTTGACAGAGTGCTAGGGTCCGAACTTTTGAGTAAGGTAAACTTTTAGTCGCCACACCCACTTGGGTAGAACAATTACGATTAATTGAACAAATATTGAGCCATTTTTCTGAATATGGAGTAACAGCAAATCTCAAGAAATCTTATTTCGGACAAGAAAAGGTAAAATTTTCAGGAGAGACAATCTTTTTGGAAGGCATACGCCAGATCCTAAAAAACTTGATGCCATAAGGAACTGTCCTGTTCCTCAAAACAAGAGGCAATTAAAGCCATATTTAGGCCTAGTGTCATTTTTTTTTCCAGGAAATTCATCCCCAATCAACTTATGAACAGTGATGCTTTACTCAATCTTCTCTGGAAAAACAGACCTTGCTTATGCGACAAGCAATATCAAACAGACTTCGAAAACATCAAGCGAGCCTTATTAAATATTTTATCTCAACCAGACATGAAGAGAGATTTTTGTTTATGCACCGATGCGTCTTCTCACAGTTTGGATGCATGCCTTTTTCAAATGGTAGAAGAAGAGGGATATCTCATCCCTTAAGCGATTAGCTTCGCCAGTTGCACCTTATCCGAATCTGAATGTTCATATTCAGCCACAGAGTTGGAGGGTTTGGCTGTGATTTGGTCCTTTAAAAAGTTTGAATATTTCATTTGGGGTAAGCACACAAAAGTGTACTGTGACCATCAGTCCCTCTCGTTTTTGTTAACTTGTAAATTGCTACACCGATTGATAGCCAGGTGGTGTGTGTGTCTTCAAGAATTTGATTTTGAAATAGTATACATAAAAGGAAATCAAAACATTATAGCTGATGCTCTTTCTCAACTACCAAAAGGCTTAGAGGAATTCAACAATCTTTTAGAGCAGGAGGGTGAAATAAGAGCTATGTTGATGGAGGACAAAACACTCAGACCATACTGTATTCACATGTGCAAACATATGGAGCAATTACAGCAGTTAGACACACGCTGGAGTAATGTAAGAGCAAAACTTACACATAATGGTGATGAAAAATAAAAAGGTTCTTCACTATTCACAAAGGTGTTCTGTTCCATAGGAACCCTCCCGAACTAGAACAATGGCATGTGTGTTTGCCAGAGGAATATGTGGATGATTTTATCTTATACACACACAATACTTGGGGCCATTATGTCACTGCAAAATGCACTGATAAAATAGCTAACCTTAGTCGAAGAGTACTACAGGTGGTAAGAAAGCGTTTTGTTTGCCAGACAGCAAAACATTCTAACATCTCCAAACAGATAGAACTACATCACATTGTGGCTAAGAAACCTCTACAAAAGGTATCGTTAGATGTGGCTGGACCTTATCCCAGAGGTAAAGGGGGAGTAAAATATATAGTAGGCCTGTATGATATTTTTACTAAATACGTAAAACTGTATGCTGTACAGAAAGTTACAGCTAGTTCAATTATAAGACGAATTAAAGAGGATTATTTTGCAAGTGTAGGAAAACCAAAAGTCATGTTAACAGATGCCTAATATTTTGTGGGATGTAAATGGAAAGAGTTTGTAGATTCCAACCAAATCAAACACATTTTAGTATCCAAATTTCATCCCAAGGTGTCCCACATAGAAAGGGTGTTTAAGGAATTCAGCAGGTTTGTGAGGACCTATATACCTCATAAACATACAAAGTGGATAGAATATGCCACTCCTTTCTTACAAGTTGTTAACAACCTTCCCCATACATCAACTGGATTTACACCAAATGAGGAATGGGAAAAACCTTTGCCCAAGATAACGATACCGGAATTATCACTGGATGACAAAATATGACAAGCAGTAATCAACTTTGAAATGTGGGCTAAATATAGGAAAGGAATTTACGACAGAAAGATGAAACGTACAACACAGTTTAACATAGGACAAAAGGTGTTACATAGAACACATCCCAAACCCACAAGAATTTGAAAACTGAACCGTAAGTGGCAATTACTATAATACTGGACAATACATAATTACCAAAGTCCCATACCCTGGAGCATTCAGATTGGCGCACACATGAACACT
The DNA here is from genome assembly GCF_023898315.1 of Schistocerca nitens. Taxonomy (NCBI): domain Eukaryota; kingdom Metazoa; phylum Arthropoda; class Insecta; order Orthoptera; family Acrididae; genus Schistocerca; species Schistocerca nitens. The sequence continues at coordinate 133,801,045 of NC_064622.1, read as the reverse complement.
GGTAAAGACAAGGGCCTTTACCCACACAAAGACTTGCGAATGTTTATATATTGAAGAAGGGCTGTGTACCCTATAAGTTGCATACATGAATAATAATATTAGACTTAGGATGCTGGAAAATCACATTCCAGAATTTATGTTGTTAGTTGATAAGGAAAATTTTTGTTTGTTTTTTCTTATACGTCAGATGTGTAAATGATGTAAGTTGATGTAACAAGGAAGAATTTTACTTTTGTATGTCTAGATACGATGATACTTTAAACACAAAGTTTTGCCTTGCATGTAGCCCAGTTGTAAATGAATAAACGAACTTGTGAAATGCACGATAGCGCGCAATGCACTACACAACTCGCCATTACATTAGTGGTTACAGAGCGACACAGCACATTCACATTGGGGAGAAAGCTAGGCAACCAACAGCAAGTGCATGCGCACACAACAGACACAGCTGGAAGTGTTGGAGCACCCAAAACAAAACAACCCTATGAGCTTCAGCCTGCACTGACATTTATAAAGCCTGTTGCATACAAAGGGAAATAGAAAATTAATGGAGAGCCTATTCTACAACTATGACTATCCACACAATACACACAGAGAGATAAGCTAAGGGATTATATACATGGAAAGGGATCCTAAACTATGAAATATTTACTAAAGTTGCACTACTATGTACATTATATCTATATAGTTACAAATTTAAGTGTTGAAAGTACACACATTAATTATAATTGAGGGACCAGAAAACCCTTGTTGCAGATAAACGGGCGAGTGCAATATAAGTGTCAAATGGAATAGGAGGTCACACCACACTTATAATACACTTTATCTTTTAGATTTACAAGGCAAGTACCGACACACACATGATACTAAATTTGTGGCAGCACGACTGCACACTGAAATAAGTGAATACATGGTGAAATATATGAAAGAGGTATTAGTGACCATTAAGTCACTGTGCGCTTATCTATGAAGATTTAGTTTTAAGTTACTGTTAAGTTTTTTTTCTTCCGGGGAACGATGCATCGGCACATCTTAAAGTGAAGAAAGATAAATGCTTGTCGAGTGTTGGGTACCATATAAACTTAAGAAAGGACTGCACTGCAAGTAAATATAGTTGTAAGTTTATGATATGTATGGATGTGATAATGCGAAAATGTGTGTAGAAGAATACAGTTCCAGTACGTCGCATATCACGATGCTGAACTAAGGTGGAGCACTACCAAATAATCAAGGGGTCGAAACCTAACTACTATGAGCGTTGACTATCCATATAAGTGTCCCAACACCTTATTTTCATTGAAATTTTTATATATGTTTGCTACTTATTATACACTATTTTATGCTCATTGTACATAACATGTAGTATTGATGATACAACTCTGTATACCTCAGCATATGAAACGTTTATCCTTTATACAATGAACATAACAAGTAAATATTGAGGTGCACTTTAAACACTGAATAAGTATTCAGTACTATTGGTATCGTCAGGTTTGCATTATGTTTATAAACAACAAGCTATTTTGTTCTGGGGATCACAGTTAGGTCTAGTAATGAGGCGTAACTGAGCATATAACTGCCTTTCCATTAAATTTCCTCAACCCTGTAGTGTGTAGATCTATCCTGGAGAATGCTAGAGAGGTGAGGCCACACACAGTTATTTAAGCAGCATGTAGAATTGTTGTTGTATCTATTGTTTACTTCTTCAATTCTTTGAAATTGATAAATATGCTCCAACAAGAAGTCACTGTAAGTTAATTTATGCCATAAAAGGAAAATTAATCCATTATTGTATGAATGTTATGTAAAGAATGTAAAACCATACGAGAGAAAAATGTGTACTCACCTAATTGGAATTGATAATGTAACGAAATTTTGATTTAACAAAATGTGCTAGACAATATGACAATTAGACTGTAATGTCTATAAGCAATGATAATGGCATGTCAGCAAGTGAATGGGATAAATTTATTTTTGTAGTTGTAGTTTTAATTTTTTGTTATGTGTATAGTATTTGGAAAGGACACTACAGAAATTTTGAGTAATTTGGTTTGTTTTGGGTGCTCCAACACTTTCAGCTGTCTGTCGGGCGTGCACATGCTTGCGGTTGGTTGACTAGCTTTCTCCCCAATGTGCATGCGCTGTGTTGCTCTGTTACCACTAACGTCACAGAGAGTTGTGTAGTGTTTTGCACACTACCGTGCATTTCACAAGTCCGTTTATTCATTTACAACTCGGCTACACGCAAGGTGAAGCATTGTGTTTTTAAAGTATCATCACATCTAGACATATAAAAGTAAAATTTTCCTTTTTACATCCACTCACCTTATCATTTACACATTTGACGTATTAGAAAAAACACAAACAAAAATTTTCCTTATCAACTAACAACACAAATTTTGGAATGTGATATTCCAGCATCCTAATTGTAAAATTATTATGCATATTTACAACTTTGGGGGTATACATACATTGATTGTATCTGATACAGCAAGTGTCGATCAAGCTCGTGCCCCCCTCTCCCCTCCAAGGTCACAGAATGGGGGCCTACCATGACCGGTTCAAGTTTTCTGGCGTCGTGGTGGCATTGATCTCTGGGTTGGGCACAACTTCCACTATGTTGACCCTTGGTGTTTGGTTACGCCAACTAGTGTCCTAAGAGGCTCTCAACTGAAATTCTCTTTGCCTCTGCGTGTTATTCATCATATGTGTGTTACTTTGCTGGCCAAATTCCGCTGTGTGCGGGTTATTCGGTTGTATGTTATTGTTTTGCATTTGCCAAGCGATCGGCTGATTATTGCTGGTAGCTTGTGTCTGTATATATTGTACAGGCCGGTCATATGCTATTCATCCATTGTAGTTGTTTTCGCTAAATCTCTGCCAATTTCTTTTACATCCACTTTTGTATTTATGGCTTTCTCCATTGCCATTGTGGTTACCATTACCATATGCCGGTGTGGGGTAAGGTTGTCATCCGTGTTGTACTATGAATCCGTTGTTTACTTGTTGGTCCGCAAATATCTGTGACACTATCGGCGTATTAACAGGCTTGGGTTGTACTGGTCTCTCTTCATATATTAAATCTATTGAGTCCAGTACAGATAGAAAGTATTCGGTGTTGTGTTCCAGGATGGCAATGAGATGTCCCTAATGTGGGCAGGAAGACGGCCCTTCAAAATTTTCAGCACGTGTACTTAAGACACTGGGTTCTTTTAGTATCTGGTTTTATTCAAATATTTTTCAAAATAGCCCATTAAGCTTCCATACTTGCTATTGAATGGAACTGGGTTGAATACTTCACGTCTGAGCCTGTCTTGTATGGCCTCAGACCAATAATTATCCACAAATGCTCTCTCAAACTGTTCATAATGGTGGCAACATCCCGCCATGTCCATAGTCCATAGCAGAATATCACCCGGTGTGTATCCAACAACAAATCTAATTTTCTGGGCTTTGGTCCACGTATGAGGTAAAACATTTCTAAGTGCTCTGATAAAGACCACAGTGTGTGTTCTTTTCCCTTCAGAAGTAAATATTGGAAATTGTCGATGCCTAAGTAGTCACTCATCTGCAAGTAATGTTGACAAACATGCCACGCTGTCAGTGACAGGCATGTTTATGTTCGCTTGTGGGGTAGTGCATGGCAGTTGCACTTGCTCGACAGGTGCAACTGCTGGCAAGTGTTGTTGCATTGTGCAACCTTCGCTATTTCCCTTAAACGGACTAACCCCATATTGTGGGTAACGAATGAAGGTATCTAATATCTCTAAAAGCATAGGTTTGTTTTCTCTCCTATATTGTTTTGTAATGTCAGTAGTCTTGGCAACACTGCCTTGTAACCTTTCCTCTGCTTACTTTAAACCCGAGTCTATTTTAGCTAGAAGTTGACTTCCTTTCTCTTTTAGAGCTTCTTCTACAGTATGTACATAAATTTTGCATTCTGACACTACCTTTTCAGCAAAGGTGCTGCCCTTATCCAGCATCCCGGCTTCATCTTTTTCAGTTATTTCCCTTACATCTGCAGTTAACTTATCGATCTGTTTTTTGGTTAATTCTGACTCTAAACTTAACTGATCTACTCTTAGACTGAACTTGTGTAATTCTGTAGGGAGGTTTTGGCATATGTCTTGCAGCTTTCTGACTGCATTCATCATATTTTTTACAGATGCATGCACTTGGGATTAAGTCTCCTGAATTTGAGAATATGCTTCACTAAGGTTTTGCAGCTCGCCTGCAAGTTGGTCCTGTTTACAATCTATGGATGTTACCTTGTCTGTTAATGTATTTATGAGCGTTGGAACTTAAATAGTGGCAACTATTTATTCACAACCGATACAAAAGAGTTACATGTTTGCATCTGTTACTATCCTTCAAAGTAGTCATCAGCGTTGTGTAGAACCCGTTGTCAGGAATGTGAAAGGTGTAGTATACCATTAGCAGAGCCTGTTCTGTTGATGGTGCGAATGGAGTGGTCTACTGCCTGTCGAATCTCTGGAACAGTTCGGAAGCAAATGCCACGAAGTGGTTCCTTCACCTTCGGAATCAAATCAAAGTCACAAGGACTTAGTCCAGGGAGTATGGTGGATGGAACAGTACTTCCCAGTCCCATCGACCAGACAGAGCAGCCACAGCTTGCGCTGTATGCGTCTGCGCATTGTTGTGCAAAATGATGAGTGGGTTGCGCAGAGAAGGTCGCTGCTTCTTTCGCAAAGCTGGCCACAGGTGATGCTTCAAAAACGAACAGGAGTACTGTGTATTGATAGACTGCTGTGGAGGAATGTAATGCCTTAGGATAATACCATCACAGTCGTACACGAGAATCACCACAACTTTCATCATACTTAGGCTGTTGTGCACTTTTGACTTTCTTGGTGACCCATAATGACGCCATTCGTTGGATTGGCGTTTCAGTTTTGGTTTCGTGGCATTCGCTTCAGGACTGTTCCAGAGATTTTACAGGCAGTAGACCGCTCCATTCGCACCATCAACAGAACAGGCTCTGCTAATGGTATGCTACGCCTTCCACATTCCTGGCAACGGGTTCTACACAACGCTGATGACTACTTTGAAGGATAGTAACAGGTGCAAAAATGTAACTCTTTTGTATCGTTCTGAATAAATAGTTGACCTAAGTTCCAACCCTTATATATTGCGGGACATGTCGGTAATTATTTCTTGTTTTAGTGCTTTAGCGGGCCCTGTGAACTTAACGGATAATTCAGTGAGTATAGTTTAGCTCACCTCACACCACTGAACTGTTGACTAATACTATTGTTAAAATCATTAAGTGCCTGATTTTGCTGTGTAAACTGTTGTCCTATATTTTCCTGATGTCTTGTGAACTGCTGTGTAAACTATTGTATTATTATATGTAAAAACAAAGATGATGTGACTTACCGAACGAAAGCGCTGGCAGGTCGATAGACACACAAACAAACACAAACACACACACAATATTCAAGCTTTCGCAACAAACTGTTGCCTCATCAGGAAAGAGGGGAAGGAGAGGGAAAGACGAAAGGATGTGGGTTTTAAGGGAGAGGGTAAGGAGTCATTCCAATCCCAGGAGCGGTAAGACTTACCTTAGGGGGAAAAAAGGACAGGTATACACTCGCGCACACACACATATCCATCCACACATATACAGACACAAGCAGACATATTTAAATAAATATATTTAAATAAATATGTCTGCTTGTGTCTGTATATGTGTGGATGGATATATGTGTGTGTGTGTGTGTGTGTGTGTGTGTGTGTGTGTGTGTGCGAGTGTATACCTGTCCTTTTTTCCCCATAAGGTAAGTCTTTCCGCTCCCGGGATTGGAATGACTCCTTACCCTCTCCCTTAAAACCCACATCCTTTCGTCTTTCCCTCTCCTTCCCCTCTTTCCTGATGAGGCAACAGTTTGTTGCGAAAGATTGAATATTGTGTGTGTGTTTGTGTTTATTTGTGTGTCTATCGACCTGCCAGCGCTTTCGTTCGGTAAGTCACATCATCTTTGTTTTTACATATATTTTTCCCACGTGGAATGTTTCCCTCTATTATATTGATATCAGCTATTGTATTATTAGTTGCACGACTTGTGTCAAATTGTGGGTGTCACTAGTATTTTCATTGCTTTTTCAAACTGTTTTCTGCTCTTGTGTTTGTGACACAGTGAGCAAATAGTCAGAGGAAGTTTCACTGTCGCGCACTTCAGTTTCACTATTTGGAAAAATGTATCCCAGTGAGAACTGAGAAAGTGTGTCATTGGGCATCATAAAAGTGTCATCATGATAAGTTATATCACCACTGTCATCAATTTTTAATGGTGGGACACCAACCTGGTTGTTTTGGTAGCCATCAGCCAGTTCACAAGTTGGCCCATTACTTTCAACTGTTGCCAAGCTTAGATTTCTGCCATCTTGGCGTATTGCATTTTGTAATGAGTTTTCAACAATGGCCATTTCCGTTGACTCCATTGTGTACAATGTTTGACAAAATTATGAAAAGAAAGAATAAATTTTAAACATGAAATTTTGTTTGTATCAGTACTTTTAAATTAAAGCTGATTTATATGTGTATTCATCACTAATAGACCTGATTATTCTCTGATATAGTCTTACAGAATTTGAATGAATTATTTTGCACTTTAATGTTGACGTTACACAAAGCTTCGTATAGAAATGCTCTTTCCATTAAAGACATTAATTGGAAGGAAAAGAGATTATGTACTGTGAGAGAGACGGCGCCATGTGCAGCCTTACATACAGCAAAGCAGCATCCTACCTTTACCGCTGAAATCAGCATTCCTGGTGTGCCTCGTTTGTAGGCAGTATTTAATTTTAATTTGGTTCTTCAGGTTGTTAATAGTTCCAATCTTACAGACATATAACACATGCAGCAAAGGCCTCATTAGTTTCTTGTAACGATAAAATGGATCCCTTATCTCAAAAATTTTTTATCTCAACAATTGAATGGTCTGTTCATATTCCACTCGGCACTGTCCTTTGAACCGTCGCCATTGAATAGTTGCTGATGGAATAGGAGAATAGGGGGTCCTGCATAAAATATAACATATAATGGAAACTGATTAAAAATTGCTGCTTAAATGATTAAAAATAGAACATTTGAAAGCATAATTGAAAAAAATTTGGGAAGTACTCATATCCTGAGTGAACTTTAGCTGGCATTAATATCAAAGACCTTCAATATTCAATACATTATTAGATTAACATTTGTAAATTATGTTCATCATTTTCTTTTTAGCACTATTCTGTGTAGAGATTGGTACGACAATATGACAATACTGGTTCCGGATCGCCACTCCTCTGCTCACGCAAATTATTCTTGTTAGCTTCATTCTCCTGATGCAGGATTCTCGGTGCGTCACGAAATATTGAACAGAATATTACTGTGCAAATAAACTTTGCTATCCTGATTACTTTCTATAATAATTTTTAATGTACGATTGGAATACACATTTTTTAACAATGTTAACTCGACGGAAATCGTAATATGTCCGCCTGCTATGACTTATTGAGACAAACAGGTGAATATATAAAAATTCATCAGTTGTAGAATGTATCTATACTTTTTTTGTTTCTATGCCAATATTGTAAAAAAAAATTATTATTATTAATATGATACATTACAAGCTACATACTGGCGGAGTTGTCATTCTCCGTCTTGGTAGCATCTGAAAGGCTTCATCTGGTAGGTCCTTTAACATGGTGGTCACTTTCACTCGAATGTTCTGTTGAGTCCCAAAATGACATCCTTTTCAGATGTTTTGAATTTTGAGAAAGGAAAGGATGCCACGAGGACTCAGATCAGATAAACATGGGGCTGTGGAACAACAGGAATGCCTTTTGAGGTAAATTCCAGATGGAAGTGGCCGTGTGACATGGGGCATTGTCGTGATATATCTTCCACTTGTCTGCAGTGCCCTTTTCCTGAGCCTTTCAAGGACATCTTTGTAAAAAACTTTGTTGACAGTTTTTTTCCTGGAGGGACAAATTCCTTATGCATGATATCCGTATGGTCAAAGTCAGTCGGCATTGTTTTCATTTTTGATTTGCTCATTCAGTCAAGATGTCTCAGTGTGTGACTCCTCACTTTAGCACATCGTCTCAGGACCATACTCAGAAATCCAGGATTCATCACCTGTTATCATATGACTGAACCATTTGTGGTCATGGACAATCATCTCAAGATGATCAATGCACATATTCCTTAGATTGTCCTTCTGGTCAGTTGTGAGGTTCTTTTGGCACTGTTTTGGTGCAAACCTTTCGCATATGCAAATATTTGGACAACTTTTAATGTACGGTGAGTGTGTTTAAGTTAACAAGTCAATCATCAACCTTATTATTAAATGTTGGCCTGATCTCATTAGAGCATGCATACGTTCAACATTTTCATTGGTTTTGGAAGTTGCAGGTCTCCCTGAGTGAGGTTCACCTTCAGCGTGTTCTCGGCCTTCCAAAAGTGATTTGAGGCAGCAAAAACGTGTGCTCTTAATGAGGAATGTTTCCCATAGGCCTGTTTCACCTTTTCAGAGATCACTGATTCCCCAGGTGTAACAGAAAACTTTATTGCATAATGTTGCTCTAAATTCTGCTGTTCCATTTTCATAATACACAACAAAAAACAGCTTCATTGATGGTGCACCCAAAAATCACATGATGCCTATACGGAGCTGAAACTTGGACTGAACCTCTGGAATCGATGAACACTCCCATCTACATAAATTAAGTAGAACAACATGGCATTGCCAGATCACTCACAATGTTGCCAGTCTCATTACTTTTCTCACACCCCTCATATGTTGTGTTATGTATTTGGTACTTTCATTGAATAAAGATAGGAACTTTCTTGTTATCATTTGATAGCTAATGACCAAATAAACAGAAACTGAGCTTGTTTAACAGAAAAGGGGAAAATGTTTAAGGAAACAAGACTATACATGTATTAGGAGTAAGCCAGGTGTTAGCATCGACATAATGATAGAGCTAAACAATTGTCCTTTTGTCTTTTCCAGTCCTCAACAGAAAACTATTAGTAACATCTGTCTTCACCTAATGTACACGGTAACTTTGCTATTGAATCCGTGGAGTAGTTACGTTCTTAGAGTCCTCCGTTTTTCTAGTTGATGGAACCTCTACTTCCAAAAGTTATTCTCTCCAAAGATTTTTTTTTCTCTTTTTTCCCCCCTCCAGATTCTGGTCTCATTCTTTAATTTTCTGTGTACTTGTGTCATATGTTTGCCTCTGTAGGAACGGAAAGTGCAGTCAAAATGACTGTTTTCAGTTTTTCCTGTTAAATTATCCATGATGATAATACTTTTGTACCTGCGTTGCATTTGTGGCTAAATAAATCATAAGTTGTTAATTCAAATTGGGCATGATTTAATGGAAATATCCTTCTTGTCATCTGGCAACAGGAATGGGATTCTGCCCTTTACCATTAACTTTGCCAAGACCAGGTTAACATACCGACTCTGCGCAGATATAGAATAAGACCAGGAAAAAAAGAGAAGAATATCATTCCTCTCTCTCTCTCTCTCTCTCTCTCTCTCTGTGTGTGTGTGTGTGTGTGTGTGTGTGTGTGTGTGTGTGTGTGTGTGTGTTTTATATTTCACTTTTGAGATTAATAATGCCCTATTCATCATTCCTCCAGAACAGAAACTCCTACTATCAATAACTTTCTACAAGGCAAAAGTGTGGAAGCTCACCTCTACATTGATCGTATTCCTGTAGAAGAAGTACCTACAAAAGAAGAAGAATGTGCTGCATGGTTGCATCAATTGTACCAGAAAAAGGTATTTACCACTCACAAGTAATATAACAAACACTTGTTATCGTGTAGTAGGCATTAATTTTGAATACAATTACATTATTTATTTGGTGATATACATTTTTAAAATGTACACTAAGGTGAATATTATAAAAACTGCTGATATTTGATTTCTGGGCCTAAGGCAACAGTTAGACATAGTTATCTGCTTAATGTTTTGTCTTTGACTACTGGAGACTTCATCAGAGGTTTTAACAACTCAGGAAGCTGTTGCAGACTAAGACAAGCTCAGCAAGTCAACCTGTGTATATGTATCCATTTAACGGTCAGTTCATGACATCATCAGACCACTGCCTAAGATCACGGAGTCATGCTGACGTATACTGTGGACTTAACAGTAGGGAACAGTTGACGCTGACTGTTTTATCACTAGGACCCATAACTTGTCTAATTTCAATCCTTCTCCTTTTCTGTTGAAATTGTTTTTGGATTTTGAATTTATGTGGCCTCTTTGTATATCCTAGGGTAGCAATTAATAGAGCATGCTAAAATGTCAGTGTTAGAGAAATGAATTTGGTGGTTTCATGGTCCTAGTGCATTATCTGTTACTGCCGATTTATCCATCTTGCTCAGGCATCAATTGCTCGTGTTCCTTGAGGTGGGTGTTAATGCTTACTTTTGTAGTTCCTGTGTACATTTGACCACTTGCTGAGCTTGTTTGAGTCTGTGACAGCTTCCTGAGTCATTAAAACCTGTGAAATCTACAGCAGTGGAAGACGAAATGTTACGCAGATAATTATGCCTTGTACCACAGCCTTATAGTGATCGTCGTTGTCATAGTAGTCTTCACTACAAAAATGGGTTTGATGTTCCTCTCAATTCTAGTAGATCCTCTGCAAATCTCTTCATCTCTGCATAACTACTGGAACCTATACTCTCTCTCTCTCTCTCTCTCTGTCTCTCTGTCTCTCTGTCTCTCTAATTTAACTATTTCTTGCTGCTTCAATATAACACATCCCTTTCTTGAGGCAAGTTGCGACATGAAGCTCTCTTCTCTCCAGTTAGATCCAGTACCTCTTCTGTAGTTAATCTACCCATCTAATCTTCAGTGTTTTTCTGGAACACAGTGTTTTGAAAGCTTGCATTCTCTTCTTGCCTGCACTGGTCCACATTTCGTTTCCATATAAGGCTACATTCCAGAGAAATACTAATGAAGATAGTCTGGGACCCTTGCTATGTTTCATGTGGAAAATCCATTTTGTCCTGTAATATTGTTACATAACTATTATTGCAAAGCACAACTAGCAGCTAAGTCAGTATTCCCTGTTTTCTGCTTCATTTGGTGCATTTTTACATTTTGTCCTTTCATCAATCAAAACTATCACATGTGTAATCCAAGGATTCCTACTAGAATTTTTCTCTTTGCCTGTTGATCCTCTGTTGCCCTCATATTTCACCTCTCAGAGCTAACCATACACCCTAGACTGTGTTTATTTCATGTAGTTCAGTAAATTGTACCATAATACTCACTTTGCATCTCTGGTTTTTGAAATGTAACCCTGTTCTATTCTCCTTAACTTCCTACCTCTCTGCCTGTGTAGTTTAATCAGATTTAATCTACAATTTAAGACCAGTGAGTTGTGTTCATAACCATATTTGCTCCTGGATGTGGTTTTGGTGTTTAAAACGTGATTTTGAAATATTTATCTTACCATTATATAATCTGAGAACTGCTGGTGTCTCGATATTCCTACCTGTACATCGTTCTTTAATGATTTTAAACCTAGTGCTAGCAGTGACTAAATTGGCTGTGTGGAAAAGTCTGTTGGGTAACTTTCCCTTTTGTTACTTTATCCCAGTCAATGTTCTACCACTACTTGGTCCATTTACATTTGTGTGACCAGTGCCCATGTTTGACACCAACAAGCAGTAACCCCTTACAGACTGTAGGTGGCAGCACTAGAAGAGGAGAGTATATAAAGGGGCCGTGGGGAAACAGTGCACTCATTGCCATAATGCAGAAACAAGTGATTTATCTGACATCCAAAAGACAGTCATTTGCTTCCGGGCCAAGAGTGAAAGCACATCTGAAATGGCTAAGTATAAAGTATACCATGCATGGCAAAACGATGCTGCCCAAAACTGGCACTGAGGCAACTGTGGTGCACATCGTGCCGAAGTTAATGGGGATGAAGGATGACTGTGGAGATTTGTATGAGCAAATATAAGTACAATTGTTGAGCAACTCACCACCCAGATGAGCCAAGGGGTACTATCTAGTATTGCCTCGGTTCGGAAATGTCTTAATCCAGGGCTAATGTGCAGAGCAATCTTGAATTGTGGGGAGGTGCAGTAGTCTCCATGTGACCCATATTTTGATTTTGGTGCTTCCTCTTCGTTTACTGCTCTTATGTCAAATAAAAACAGAACGGATTTCTGTGGCCGGGAGCTGTCGAGTGAATCGGAACACATTCACATAATAACGGAAGGTTCAAATGTGTTATTAGTGTTAATCACCTTGCAGAACAATGGTTAATGTTTTCTGCTGAGGCAGTCAATTTATTTGAAGTGAAATGTTTAATTCCACACTGTTGGCTAGTTTCAATTGTTCACTGCATTTCAAGTGCATGTTTGTCTTCTAGCATGTATGGCATTATACCATAATAAAGAACCAAACATAATGCAGTACTGGTACACCAAGAAAATTTACATCCCAAAAACCAAACTGAAAAGCTTAATATCAGGTCGAGGCCTACTTCATTGAGAATCTGGACATACGAATGTGCACTTCAAGCCAAATTATGCATTTTAGTATGGTTCAGAAAAATTCCGATGCTCTTGGAGTATCCTCTGATCTCTTGTTTCTTTTATGACCTCACATAAGATATTTTAATGTTTTACATGTGCAAACATACAGGCTTTGTACGTCATCGTACCTGCGCAAGCGCAGTGACACCTGTTATCTGGTGCGCTCTGGCATCTGCTGGAACAAACCTGTTTCTAACAGGTCGTGGTAAAATATTGCGAATGGTGGTTTGAAAAGCATTACTTTCAAAGTAAATTTCCTTTTACACAATATGAACTATCGAGCCATTTAGAAGAATTTAGAGTCCAGATCAGACATTTACATCATTATTAAAAATTTGTGTGATGTATTGTAAAGCATAACACGTGCAAAAAAGATCATCATCATATGTGAATACTTAGCTTCTCTTGCAGCCTATTAATATTCAAGACCGATATTATGTGTGAAAGCTTTGCTTTTTTTGTAGAAACACTATGTATATTAATTTAAACCATTAACTTTTCCTATTTGTGTGTTCGCTTTACTCGGCAGTGATGTTGCTATTGGCTGACTACATCACATGTCCTATGCTCTGAATATCTGCTGTTATTTGGCTGGTGAGATCACGTGACATGAGCGATAATTGGCTTACAAAAGCACATCACAATCTATGCGGTGTTTTGTGGAATTCGAATTTAAACTTACGTAATACGAAAATACGCACCTTACATGTTCCTGCACATCAAAGATATTTCAAAAACGTGTCTTTTATCCCTGAGTTTCATTTTCTAAAGTGGTGGGAAATTCTACACCAGTGTATAAAACCATAACCATTCAAAGGATTGATAAGTTTTACAGTTCCGATGGAAAGTATACTGTCACTTAACATGAATACACTGGGAGAAAGTGTACTTTTAACCGGGAAATCTGGGAATTTTTTTTACTTGTCTGCGTTATACGCCCTGAGTACACACGTCAAGGATGATGACGTGAAGTGAAATAGAGCTGCTACTACATGAGAAAATATAGACTACCTTGGACAGCAGAGAAGATAAAAAAAATGATACCAACATGTTTGATGTTGTCAGACATTAGACTGGAAGCAGAAAATTGTTAAATTCACAAAATTTAACTTAGAATTAATGACTGGTGATTGTGGTTCCATCAATGGTCTCTGCCAACATGTATTTAATCATGTTTATAGTACACTTCTTAGGGTCACTAAACTAAGCCCTTTTTTATGTTGCTAAGCCTCTTGTTAATTTTTCCATAATTATGTAAATATTGAAGGAACCTGGTGTTACAGAAACATATTTTTGAGTAAAACTGTTCTGGAATTGTGTTCAGGTGTAAAAGGGGATGGATGTGGGGTGCACACGATATACTGGAGAAAACTGTGTGTGAATGTAAACTTGCAGCTCTGTCATTCTTGTAACTTGAGCTACAGTCTGTAGATCTTGTCAAATGGTGACCAATAAAGTTGGTTGACTAGTCTTGAGAGCCAACTTCAAATGGTTATACACAATCCAATGGGGGCAATACCACCTGGTGTGCGTATGGCACACCATGTCACTGCTAGATGGAAGTGGTGTGTTCTGCTTTTGCCACACACCATGTCTGTGCTATTGACAGCTAACGAACATGGCTGCCTTGGTTATGCGAGTTTCCCTGTACCTGAAAATGAGAAATGATCCATTTGTATCTGAATTTTTGTACGTTTTAATAGGAATTTCAAAGTGGCATGACTATGTTTTGTATTCATCTGTTGTTAAATTACTGTGAATGTACACAATTACTGCTTTTTGTTTTGTAATAATAATCATGGTTGTTAATATACCAGCTATTTGAAGAACTATAGTTAATGTGGCAAGTAACAAAATTACATACTATCTGGTGACGAGTGTTCAGAGAATTATAAAGATGATCCAAAATGGTAACAGCAGAACTGTGAGCTTATAAGATGTTGACACTCGAACAGTGTCAGTTTATGGAACAACAGGAAGCATCAAAAGAACAATGTGATTTGTTACAGTTGCTGACAAAATACAGTGCTATTGCTCTGGATAAAAAATCAAATGTACCAGCATTTACCGCGCTTGAAAGGTAGAGTAAAGAAGCAATGGGACATGTACCTGTGCCACCAAAATCGGTGTTTCAAGGCACACCTGGGAAAAGAAAAGGACTGTTTTCTGTCTTGGGTCGGGACAGACATGTTTGACCTTCTGACTGAACTCTTTGGACAGAAGGACGTCAGCAAGTAAAACTATTCCAAGCTGGTTAAGGAAATAGCAATAAGTTTTAAAGCAAAAACTTATGTGCTGGTGGCCACTTACAAATTTCTGAGTAGAAAAAAGAAGCCTGGGTAGACATTTTCAGAATGGGTGGCTGATTCACGTGGTGTTGCAAGAGATTGCAATTTCATTTTTGAACATGACGGTCAAGAGATTGCTTTTATTGACAGACTGATCGGAGATGTCATTGTACTGCATAGCCCTCATGATACATGTGGAATTCATCCGTGTAACAAAGTTATCTTTCTCTGGAAGAAGTTTTAAAGATTGTTGAAACATATGAAGCTGCTGAACAAATTGAAACAGTCAAGCTTGAAAATACAGGAGATTCACTCGAAATTTTTCGACTTGCACTACAGCTTCAGAAGGCAACATTCAGGAAGTTCATCAAAAGATAGGAACCCTAACCAAGGAAAGTATAAGTCTTGCCCAAAATGTGGAATGAGCAATAACTGGAGTGAATGCAGTTCACATATCTACAAGAAGACTTGCCACATTCCACCATGTCTGGAGTACCCACCATTCAGTGAAAAATACAAAATACGAACACAAGAATAAAGATGAATTAAGGCACAGGGTAAATGCCACTTAGTTCAGACTCACCTTTTACCTCTACACTGTCATTGTCTGAGTTCTGGTCCATGGACGATCCACTGGAATTGCCCAACGAGATAATTATATTTTATATATTACTCTTGACTCTCGCTTCACTTTTCCACACTTCGTTAACAACTGTTTCTGTGTGGCACAGAACATTTCTCCAATTCTCAGGTGTTATTGGTGCCACTGCTTCATCTAACAGTTGTTGAATTTCTGCCACAGTGAACCTTTTATTTGTTGCCACATAATTTTTAATCTGTGCCCAAACCATTTTGATGGTGTTAAAGTGGCAGTAGTATGGTGGAAGC
Source organism: Schistocerca nitens (assembly GCF_023898315.1). Classification (NCBI taxonomy): domain Eukaryota; kingdom Metazoa; phylum Arthropoda; class Insecta; order Orthoptera; family Acrididae; genus Schistocerca; species Schistocerca nitens. The sequence goes on along the minus strand of NC_064622.1, from coordinate 133,785,283 downwards.
TTAAGAACACTGTGGCCATGTTCTTTTGCTACCTCATCCACAACACACTGTTGATATTGTGGCTTATTTTTCTTTAGTATTTCCATGAGCTCTGCCTTACATAAATCATCCTGAATTTTCACATTGTGGCATTTCAACCATTCAACAATGTTAGCTTTTTTCATTGCCATTGTTAGAGCTTTATTTTTAATGATTGAATGGTATGGGGCATTATCGATTACAGTGACTGATGGCCGATTTAAGCTTGTGAGTAGTTGCCCTCGAACCACTTCAGAAAACTATTGTGGTTCATATCTCCTTGTGGTAGTCATTTGTTTCCCCCAATTTGTAAATGAGGAGATAGTTAGATATGAAACCAGATGCAGTTACAGCATGCAAGACAATAATTCTTGTGTCCTTTCCTAACAGAATATGAGGACTTCCACATAAGTTATCATCTGTCCAGTCTTTTCTGATAGAATGACCAACATTTATTGACATTTCGTCGAGCCACAGACTGTCTTCAAATGGCACTTTAACGATAGTTCTTAAAAAATCAACAATGCCGTGTAACAATGTTGCCTCTCTCCATTATAATGTTCCATCCATTAATTTTTTTATCTGAGGGCTCTGACAACTTAACAAAGACTTTTTGCTACCACTGAATAACTCTGCCTTATGAAGAATAATGCACAATTTTTTAATTGTTCGGTGTTCTTTTCTTTTGTAATATCCATATACGTGGCGATGAACAGCATCTTCTAGAAAAGAGTCACCGGGCCACAATTGCTCATGATTGGTTTGATGAACATTTTGGACAATGAGTGAACGATTTGGTCACACACATCACTTGACGGGAATCCCATCGAACATTTATACGACATATTTGAGAGATCAGTTCATGCACAAAATCCTGCACCGGTAACACTTTTGCAGTTATGGATGGCTATAGAGGCAGCATGGCTCAATATTTCTGCAGGGGACTTCCAACTACTTCTTGTGTCCATGCCACATAGTGTTGTTGCACTATGCTGGGCAAAAGGAGGCCCGACATGATATTAGGAGGTATCCCATGACTTGTCAATCTGTTGTAGAATTATGGAACATGTTTTATGTTCAAGAATTATGATGTTTTTGGAAAATGAACAGCTTCTCTATAGCAAAACTCCACTCGCTATGTTCCTCCATGAGATCCACAACGCAGTGGACAATGGCGCTCAGGCTGATGCCGTGTTCCTGGACTTCAGTAAGGCATTTGACAGTGTCCTACATTGCCGTTTAATGAAAAAAATACGAACTTATGGAGTATTGGAGCAGACTTGCGATTGGATTCAAGACTTTCTTTCAGATAGAACTCGTTGCTCTTAACGGAACTAAATCAACAGAAATAAAGGTAATATCCAGAATACCACAGGGAAGTGTGATAGGACCGTTACTGTTCACAATATATATAAATGATCTGGTAGAAAGCGTCGGATGCTCTTTAAGGCTATTCACAGATAATGCAGTTGTTTACACTGAAGTAGCAATGCCAGAAGACAGTAAGAATTTGCAGAACGACCTGCAGAGAATTGATGAATGGTGCAGACTCTGGCTGTTGACCCTTAATGTTCATAAATGTAACATATTGCACATACATAGGAAAAGAAATCCACTACTGTACAGCTACACTACTGATGACAAACAGCTGGAGACAGCGTCTGCCATAAAATGTCTAGGCGTAACTATCCAGAGCGACCTTAAGTGGAATGACCATATAAAACAGATAGTAGGAAAAGCAGACACAAGACTCGGCTTCATCAGAAGAATCTTAAAGAAAGAAGTGACTTATAAGGCGCTTGTTCACACGATTCTTGAGTATTGTTCATATATCTTGGATCCCTATCAGGTAGGACTGATAGAGGAGATAGAGAAGATCCAACAAAGAGTGGTGCGTTTCATCACAGGATTGTTTAGTTGGTGTGAGAGCGTTATGGAGATGCTAAACAAACTCCAATGGCAGATGTTACAAGAGAGACATTGTGCATCATGGAGAGATTTAATATTGAAATTCCGTACCAGCACTTTTCAGGAGGAGTTGGACAACATATTATTTCTCCCACAGACATCTTGTGTATTGACCATGAGGAGAAAATTCGAGATATTAGAGCCAATACAGAGGCTTACCGACAATCATTCTTTCCACGTACTATTCTTGAGTGGAACAGGGTTGGAGGGATCAGATAGTGGTACCGAAAGTACCCTCCACCACACACCATTAGGTGGCTTGCGGAGTATGATGTAGATGTAGATAGATGTCACCTATATGTTATTGAAATTCATTTAATTTGTTTCTGGAAGAGAATGAAGATATAGAACTGAATAGAATTACACGTCTGCAAATCTATTTATGGATCTAATATAATATCAGACCCTTTCAGTATGTAGCCACATACATTCTTTCTTCTAAAAAGACAGTTCTCCACTTGGCTAAGAAAGGAACTACAGAGCAGCTTACCGAACCCAATAGCATTGTTTGTAGGTCACTGTTAGTCTCCTGGTTTTTGATGTGAGCTCTAAATAGGGTGCTCTGCAATGTGCTGCACAGATGGCTTATGATATACACCACCATGAGACTGTTTAAATCTATGAAACAAACAAATAGTGTCAGTTCTCATATTGATTTCATCCATATCACAGTTTACTGAATTGTTGGACACCTTCATCTTCGACACTAACATACCAAAAGAACATTCTACCGACCCCCTTCTCCCGAGTAATTTGTTATTAAATATATGCCTTTGATTAACTTATTGTTTCTTTTTGATATGGCCAGGAAAAGTTTCATCCACAGCAAAGCAATATTGAAAGTTGCAGCATTCTTCTGACAAAGGTTTGGGTTCCAGAAGTGGGAGCATGCCTCCAAAAAATGCTTCATTGAAACAACTTCATTTTAATATTCTCCCAATGTCAACTGATCAGCATAATCCATCTGCATGAAAAAACTGCTAACAAGAAAGGATGGGAATTATAAAATGTTGAGTTAACAGGAGCTTTAACCCAGATGTGCTTTCTCCTGAAGCTACCAATACAGTTTGGTAGACTCCATGTTTCCCAGTAATGATTAGTTGTTTCCTTCCAGAAATATTAGGCTGTTGTTGGTAAATATTCAGTCTGCAATGTTCTTATAGTGGCCTTGATGTTTTAGCCACAATTCTTTGTATGGCAGTGTGTCCTCTGAAAAATAAAAGGAAAGTAGAATACCTATAACAACAGAACAAAGCAGAATACATATTCAACACTGTAAACACCTTAAATCTGAGTTCAAATGAGAGGAATTTTTGTCGGACGTCAGGTACACGGTAAAGTTTTGAGGTACTCCTTCATTTAAGGTTTCATAAATTTAAGGTTTCATAAATTTCTTCATTTATCTTCCTGTTGACATGTTGCATCATGCTTTTTCTTACACAATCTACCAAATAAATAAATAAATTCAATTGCACTTATGATGAAATTTGATAATGAGCCTTTTAACATGCATCTGAGGAGAAGGTAGATCAAATAACCATGAAAATTCAAGATGATGTGATTTCTGAAACATTCCCAACATGATTGATCAAGGGTTGGATACTGGAAAAAAGTCTAATATACTATTGTTTTTTTAAAGATTGCCGTACCAATTTTTTTTTTATGGATCCATCTCAGGACATACTACCACATTTTTTTGGGGCCAATGCAGGACTTATTTTTGAAATTAGTGAAAGCAGTTTACTGAAATATTAACTTACTATATAATAACTTTGATCAATAACAAAAAGAAAGCCAGTTCACTATCATTAACGAGAGACTATAATGTGTGAAAGAGTCAATTTTTTTAGCAGATGGTTTCTTAAAAATAAAGTGAGAAAGATGGTATAGCAGAAAACATGCGAATCCCAACAGTGGTTCTTAATTTTCTGCAAAAATTAATAGTTTTACTGAGAAACTGACTACAGTGATAGCTGTACTTACGCATCATTTACATGGAACATTAGGCTCGTTAAAGCCAGAACACCTTATTGTCTGAAGAAGACACGGTGCTATATTACTTCTCTTGATATCGAGTCACATGTGTGCTGTGACATCATCAATATATCTGTCATGCCAGGCATCATGTCACTTGTCACGCAACATTGATTGGCACCCTACCCTAGGGGCACAGGCAGCTGTCGCTTCCCTTTGGGTAGGTGCAGCTGGTATAGGCCACCCACCAGGAGCTCCTATTTAACCATGTTCAAGCCTTGTCCTGTGCATGCGCAAGCCACTTACCCACTGCAGACTGTGCACGGTCAGTTAAGGCATACAATTGCAAAGCTATGGCCTGGCTGTTTGTCCACGCCTGCTCATTGCTGCCCACAGGTGCTCCGTTACCTGCATGTGGATGCTTAAGCTGGAACAGACGGCATTAAGAGAGCAGAATTCGTGCTATGACATGGCAAGCAATTTGAATTGTCCTGCCCAACACTACAGTTCACCGCACTTCTGGATGTCAGTTAGCCTAATACCACTGACTTCATTTAGATATTGGTATCTGTTATACACTTTGCAGTCATTACTATCTGTTTATTGGTACCCCCTCCCTCACTCCCGTCCAACACACACACACACACACACACACACACACACACACACACACACACACACACACACTCTCTCTCTCTCTCTCTCTCTCTCTCTCTCTCTCAAGCTGGCACAGCGGGTCTTCGTATCCTCTTCCTTCATTATTATTACAGATGGACACTTTTTTGCTCGAGTTTTGCCCTGTCTGGTTCAACATACAGAGTTCCTCTTTCTCCCTAAGGAGGATGAACCTTATGTTCTGAAATTGAGGTGATTTTGAGATGTAATTTGTTTTGGTGTGTGTCTGTTGTTGGTTCTGGGAGTTGTGCCTCCTCCAGGTCTGTGTTGGTATCCTTTGTCTGTTCATGATTATAACAAATTCAAACTTTGAATAACTACATGGAAACTTGATTGGATTGATATGTGCAAGAGGATAAGCTGTGTATCATTGTCAACAGGATCGAATGATGGATAGCTTTTTCAACACTGGTGATTATTTCACGCAAAGTGATGTTCAGCGCGTTGAACCATTTCGTCTCCCTCGACGATACTGCAGTTTGTTGAATACTCTGTCCTGGGCAGTTGTTGTGTTGGTACCGATTGGCTATGGCTTACTTAAACTCCTCACCTCTGGCTCTACTGTCTACTTTATGATTGGTACAACAATCATTGCCATTTGTAAGTATGAGAATTCAATCATTACAGTGATTGATTAGAAAGTAAATGTTTCTTATAGCAAAAACAATAATAATTTGTTTGTTTGATTATTTATTTATTTTGCAGTTTTCGTGGTTCTTTACAAGATGATTGGAATCACAAAAATTAGCAAATCATCATCTTATGGTAAAGATAAACCTTCTAAGGGAGATACCAAAAAGACTGAGTAACGGATGGGAATGTGCATGGTAATGCTAATTTGTTCCTTAGTTATCACAGTAGCGTTGTGCAGCAACAGGTTTTCTTTAAACATTTTATGTTTATATGTTCCTGTGGGTAAAAGTTGATGCACCAGAAGAGAAGACTATCAGTACATGTAATCACCTTTCTTCTTTCTGTACATGTCTGTCTCCCGAAACAAAATGAAATTTTACTTGGGAGGCACAGAGTAGTACTAGAGTTGTATGGCTCATGAATAATTTGAAACCTGAACAGTTTGTATTAAACTACATGTAGTCACCATCGCATTTGTTGTTTAGATGCCCATTTCCATTTGTGCAAAGATATGATGTGGTAATTTATGGACCACATTGAAGAAAATAGACACCTAATGTAGTTTGTCAGATAGTTACAAAAAATTCTGTTCTGACATGGATGTGATGAAGTATACAGTGGTAACACATTGTATTGCAGTTAGTTAAGAAGAAAACTGTGTTTTTAAAAGCTTTTTTTTTTTATTTTGGGGAACTGAAAGGGAGGTAATCTCAGAAAATGATTTCTGTAAGTATAAAATGAAACAATTTTGTCTTTTTGTGCAGGAATACCGCAGTTTCTCCCTATGTAAAATCTCCGCCAGGTTTATCATGTAGTTTTGATTTGTGTTGTGAATAAATCCTGCGTAATTTTGTACATCTCTCTCATTGTTTCCCCCCCTCATTAATGGGATTCAGAAATTTTTTATAAAGCATATCATGACAACTTGATCAAAGACTGGTGTAACATTGTTCCACTGGAGATGTCTTGCCATACCAGTACAAAGTGTTCTTCCTTTTTTTAAATTTTTATTTGTAAATTCAGAGCTGTATGGCACCCATTGAATGTGTTACATTACCAATTAATTTAGTAAAGTATCGATGCTGCCAAAATTTATATTTTAAATATTACTTGCAATCATTGTTGTAGTAATTATATTGAGAGCTTTTCATAAATAACTCTCTAAAATGCATTTATTTTAATTTTGGTTGATATATCATTAGACATCTTTTGTGTTCATGTGCTGATCACCTGCAAGTCTGATGATAGTGTTAGCACTATAAAAAGACAGAAAATTATGTACTTCATAATGCATTTACTTAATTCTTTATTCTTAACTAAGTTACCTTTATATCAAGTCTTACTTCTGGCAGTTTTCTTTGTCAGCATATTTCCTTAATGTTTTTATGCATTACATAATAGTAGTGCTGCTAAGTGAAATGTAATACTTGTTTCTTTCTCATTTTAGAGAATGTTAAACTTCAGCACAATCATAGGTATTTGTGTTGCTGCTGTGTTATTATTACTGCTTCCTTGATGACGTAGGAAGTTTCTCCTAAATATGTAAATACTCACAGCCAAAGATGTTTGCTTCAGTTATAAGAATGTTCAGATTTTTAAATAACTGTTTAAGAAATTAATAAAAGTATTTAAAGATAACGGTATGGTTATTATCCAGAAATCCACAGTCCCAAATGTAGTGGTAGATAAAAGTATAAAATCTTGTTCAAGCTTAAATCTTCTTTCCTTCATATGCTGCCATATTACTGAAGCTATTCTACATGAATTTAAATTGATTGCAGTGTGCTTAGTACCACATTATAGGATATAGATTTGAGGAGTTGGTTACATTACCAGTTTCAGGTGTCAGGTGATCTGCTGATAAAAATTCCTTATTGAACAACCAATTTTTCCTCTGATCATCATCAGGTTCATAGAAGCATCTACACCATTATACCATGAAATATAAAATTGAAGGCATCACATAATAAAATCCATGAATTCATCTCTGTTGCCATGTAGTGATATAAACTACATCACCAATCATAAAATGTGCCAGACACATTGGTGCTGTATCAACAGGCAGCATTAATGCTACAAATTGCATTTTAAAAAGTGCTGACTGCACTGCTGATCACAGTCTTAACAGGGATCAACTTTCAGCATTAACACTATGAGTTGAGGCTGTGGCTGACTACTCAGCTGATGACTGTTGAAATGTGATCAGCTGTGCAATCAGCAGTGTGTTTAATGCCACCATTTGTAGTGTTGGTGCTGGTTGTTAATAAGGCATGAACGAATACAATGTCTGGCACATTTTATGATTGGCAGTGTAATTTGTATTACTATGTGATAAGAGTTATTCCCATTGTTCCTCTCTCCCTCTTTCTTGTTGTGATAATCATCTCACTCTTACTTACACTAAATGTCATCCCATATTCTTGTACTGTTCGTTCCCATATGTCCTCCAACTGCTCTTGTACTTCCTCCTACTTATTTCCCCAAATCATCAGATCATCTACAAACACCATAGCTTTCATATTCCTTTCACCAATTACTTGTGCTACTGTACTCATTATATCATCCATCACTACAATGAAGAGTAATGGTAAAAGTGCGCTTCCCTGCCTCAAGCCATTCCTCTGTTCAATCCAAGCTGATCTCTCTACTCCAACTTTCACACAGCTCACACTTCCATGGTACATTTCCCTTATTTTCCAAATAATATGTTTTGCCACTCCTCTGTTCTCCAAGGCTTTCCACACTTTGCTTCTACGTACACTATCATACACTTTTTCAATGTCCAGGAAGTTCATTAGTAGATCTATTCCATATTCATAGTGCTGTTCCTACAGTTGTCTTACAGCAAAAATTAGATCCACCATGGACCTTCCTGTTCTGAAGCCATGTTGCTCTTGTCTCATTCTTCCTTCTAATTTTGGCCAAATTCGTGCTTCCAAAATTTTCTCAAAAGTTTTTGCACAATGTTATCCCCCAATAGTTCTTGCACCCTTTTCTATTTCCCTTCTTAAAGATTGGGACAATTATTCCCTTTTTCCAGTCTTGTGGGATCATCTTCTGTCTCACACAATTTTCATTACTTGATATAGGCATTGTATCCCCACCTCTCCTGCTGCTCTCACCATCTCTACACTTAGCTCCTCCAGATCTGGTGACTTCCCTCCCTTCATCTTGCCCAACGCCTCTTCCACTTCTCCCCATGTAAGGCTTTTTCTGTTTGCTGTTCCTCCTATTTTTTTCTCCTCAGCTTTTTCCTCCTCATCCAGGTCTCCATTCGGGTTCAAAAGTTCTTCAGAATACTCCTTCCACATATTTTTGAGTTCCTCCTTATTCTTTACATCTTGTCCACTTTTGTTCACCATTCGAGCATAATCTGTCGTACCGTTCTTCCTCTTACTTTTAATCATCCCATATAACACCATTTTTGAACCTTCGCTATCCTCCTCCATCATTCTGGTCCACTGTTCCATCCACTTTCTTATTTCCTCTGCCACAACTCTTTATGCTTATTTCTTGCTTGCTTGATACTCTTCTCTTGTCTCTACTGTTCTCTTCTGGAACTATCCCCTAAAGGCTGTATTCTTCTTCTGTACTATATCCTTTGTTTTATCATTCCACCAGGTTGTTTTTTTTCCATCTCTTTGTGTTGCTTGTCCTCCCACATATTGCTTCCACCGCACTTACTAATTTTCCCTTGAATCTACCCCATTCCTCTTCTACCGTTTTGGTTCATCCTTTGGAATGCTTTCTTTTACTATTTGTAGGTACTGTAGCCTGCTTTCTTCCTCCTCCAACTTCCATACCCATAAACGTCTTTCCTAGTTTTCTGTCCCTTTATTATCCTTAGTCCCTTGCAGGTTCATAACCAGTAAGCGGTAGTCGCTATCCTAGGCCTCTGATGGTATTACCTTAATGTCAATGATGTTACTATTCATCTCACTGTCTACAGGAAGTAGTCAACTATAGACTTTCTCTTTAAGTGTTGACTGTACCAGGTAATCTTGTGGCTCTCTTTTCCTGAACCAAGAGTTCCAAACCAGCAAGCCATTCCTTTGACAGAACTCCAATAGTCTTTCACCTTCCTCATTTCGGCAGCCCCAACCCTCTGGTCCAAGCACACTTTAGCACCCTTGTCTTTCTCTTCCAAAGTATGCATTTAAATCTCCCATTACTATCATATTCTTCCTTCCTATCTGCTTCTGCATTTCCTCTTCAAACTTTTGCTTCTCCTCAGAAGTGCAACCCACCTGCATTGTATTACCTCTATGGTCCCCTTGAATGATATTTAGGTCTTCATCATCCTATCACTTAGTCTCTTCACTTTCTGTTTTAATGCATCTCTTACTACTATTCTGACTCCATTTCTCCTTCCCTCCTCATTTCCACTCCAGTACAGTCCTTAGCCTTCCCTCAGTTCTCTCCGTCCGTCCTCCTTTCCATCTCGTTTCAGCTAACCCCAATAGGTCTAACTTCCTCCTTTCCATCATGTCTACCATCTCCTCCACCTTTCCAATCAGTGTTTGTATATTTAATGGTCCAAATCTTAGTCATTGTTTATAGCCAGTTCCTTGTTGATTAAATCTGTCCTTTCTGATGCCTTCCCTATTTTTGAAAGAAGAAATCGTAATCCACTACTGGCTTGCTGGGTCTATCATAGCTTCACCAGAGCCCCATTAGCTGTCACTTTTCACGGTTCCTGGACCTTCACAGCTACCGTAGTGGTCCCAGGGCATACACAGTCCCCACTGTACCTCGCTGCTACATGCAATCCCCTACTTCATGCTTTTGCCCATCTCCCACGACTTGGACAAGGGGTTGGACTTGTGCGAGACAATGGGAATAACAATTGATGGGGTACAATTGAGGAGAGTGGAGAGTTTAAAGTACCTAGGAAGCCTGATACAGGAAGATGGAAAAAATGACAGAGAAATAAATAAGCAGGGGAGAAAAGCAGAAGTATTTCAGAAAGTGTGAAGCCTGATATGGAGCAAAGATGTACCCCAAATCACTAAAAAGGTTATATACCAGTCATACTATTTCCTGATCCTGACATGCTTCAGAAACCTGGGTTATGAAAGGAAGAGAGAAAAGCAAAGTACAAACTAGTGAGATGAAATTCTTGAGAAACTGTATTGGAGTGACAAAGATAGAAAGGTTAAGAAACGATAGGATCAGAGTGTTAATGAAGGTGAAACCATTACAAGAGGAGATAGTGAAATCAAGGCTGAGATGGTATGGACACATTAAGAGAATGGAGGAGAAGAGGATACCCAGGAGGATACACGAGAAGAAACTGGAAGGAAAGAGACCAAGAGGAAGACCGAGAGACAGATGTCTGAAAGGAGTATAGGACTGCGTCCAGAAGAAAGGAGAAGACTGGACCAAGGTGAATATAGAGAGATGGTGGCAAGACAGAAGACGATGGAGAGGCCTATGTTCCATATAGACCCGGCCAGAGGCTGGAAACTGTCCATCATGATGATGTGACAAGAGTAACAAATGCATGGATTTTATTATCTGATGCACTGATTTTATATCGCCTAGTATGATGTATATGCTTTTATTAACCTGACCTAGGTCCATGGACTAAAACTGGTTGTTCAATAAAGAAATTTTATCAGCAGCTGTTGATGGGAAATCTTGACGTTCCTCACAGGTTTAATATTGTGTCTTCTTTCCTTTCCATTCTCAACAACTAAATAACACCAAAAGCTAAATCCTTGATAAGATCTATGGGTAATATATTCATCTGCCTGTGTCACATTTCCCGATACTTTTATCACAACAAATCGTACTAAAATATGTGTGATTGGTTGAAAGGAGAAAACTGAGCAGCAACCATAGGGATATGTTCGTGAAGCTAGCATATTGTATTTCTTGTTTTTCATATTGTGTTATGAAAATATGTAGTTCAAACAATAAACTCCATTTAAGATCTCGCCAAATTCTTATTTCTTAGTATGGTTTATTGTGCTAAAGTATCAGAAAAGCTGATGTTGGTGCCTAAACATGTTAAAACACATTTTTTAGTAATTAATTGCCTCTTATCACCTACTAATCCACATTTTCCTTACCATAAATAATTTATTTATAGATGAAATTGGCTCATCTTCCCTTTTCAGCTCCGAAATGGTTTATAACCATTTCTTTAAAATCTGGGCAATTCGGTTTCAAGCTCATGTTCCAGGCTTTTGGCTAACAAAATTGCACAATGAATTCCTGTTGTGCTGTTTTTAGACTTGTGGTAATGCTGTACGTATTTGAAAGAAAATAAGTCTCTGGAACTCTGGCACAGCATGTTCACAAAAAGAAATGTGCTAATGCCGGTAACAGGGCATTTTGCAGCCACAAATTTCCTCTTTTCATCTGTGAAACTCCTGCTAGGTGGTGACACTTAATATTACCACATTCTAGGTCTCTCCAACCATATATTTAGAGACTTATTCCTACTGCAGATCAAATGGCCAATAACAGAAACAAAACCTATCTAAAACACTATCAAAACATTAATATTAAATTTCAGTTAACAATGCATCAAAGCATATTAAAAGAGATAGAGAGACAGGGGTACAATAGTTTCAGCCACTCCGTTCATTCCCTTTTGTTGATGTAAGCAGTGGAACATGAAAATTGCGTGGAAGTTGGTAAGACACACTTAGGCTGTGCTAGTTTACCCTTTGGGAGATCCATAAGAGCTGTTATCTGTAGAAGCTGTGACTCCAAATGTCTGCTACATAGAGATCACAGGTATTTCAAAGTGCTGCCTTAAGACTGGCTATTACCTGTTAAAAAAAAGTCTGTCAGTATCAACAATTTAAAAAATAAAATAAGTTAACTCATTATTCATGAGGGAGATATTTGAAACGCATTTGATAATTTAAATTCTGCGATACATTACTGAGAAATATATTTTGGGACAGCTCTGCCTCAGAGTGTTTAACTAAAAGTCATGCCTGACCTATACTCTGCAAACCACTCTGAAGGACATGGCAAAGGGTACTTCCATTTTACCAGTCATTAGGGAATTTTCCATTTCTGTTCATATATGTAGTGCAGGAAGAATGACTGCCTGAGTGCCTCTGTGTGTGCTGTGATTAGTCTAATCTTGTCTTCACAACCCCTCTGGGAACAATATGCGGGGGTTGTAGTATATTCCTAGATTCATTATTTAAAGCTGGTTCTTGAGACTTTGTAAGTAGGCTTTCTCACTACAGTTTCTGTCTCTCATCAAGTACAGTTTGTCTCTCATCAAGCATCTGCCAGTAAAAGTTACTTCACCATCACCGTGACACTATCCCATGGGTCAAACGAACCTCTGACCTTTTGTGCAGCCAACCTATTTGGTATAGGCCCCACACGTTTCAGCCATATTTTGAGATGGAGGATAGAAAGGAAGTCAGCATTGGTTGCAATGTCGTCTGTCTCTCTTTTATTGCACTGCAGATCTAGATTTCAACTGACAGTGCAGCTATCATCAGTATTACAAATACAAATAATACAATAATCAGCTCATTGAGCAAACACCATGTCACAGTTGTAAACAATTACAATTACTTGCTGTTACAGGTAGTCATGTAGTCCGAACATAATTATAATGACACATATTCCAGTCTAACTCGGGCATGTAAAAGCATTAGTCCAACTGAGGTGGCTGTTTACAGATCCATAAAACTAACATTGGTTTATGCCATACTGTATAGCCATTGCGTCTTTGTTTATTGCCCATATGTAATAGATTGGGTTAAGGTAAAACAATATTAATAGGTGTAAATATACAGGGAATTCAGATCGTAATTATAAGAAAATACAATTTTGTCTGAATAAGTGTTGCATTACATCATACTGGACAGCCAAGCCCCTCTGTTCTTATTGCCCATATCGAAAGAAATAACAATTACATGTGGATCAAACTGGAAGATTACTCAATGCCAGATTTCGTGAACATGTGGTGCTGAAAAGAAGTGGCTTGTAAATGTAATTTTGCTGCCCACAGCTGAGACAAGGTTCTGGATCTGACCTCACAATTAAAACTTCTTTGTAGTGGGAAGAAGGGTACCTTTTTGGATTTGCTGGAGGAGATTGAGATTTCTTGTCATCAGAAATCTCTCTTTTACTTGCTGAATGACCAAATGCGAATGAGTAACACCCATTTTTGGAAGCTTTTTAAAAACTGCCTTCTTGGTAGATGGCATGTTATGACCCAGGAGGAATGCTTTCAATCTAGTGGATCCATTCCTATGGAGTAACATTCTGACAGTGTACCAAATGAGTACAAATGGTGTAACCAAATATCTAAGCCATCTTTCTGGCATTTATACATTGTACATTTCGTAATATAGTTTTTTAACATCAATGTATGCCATTTATGTTGCTTGAAATTGGTTTATAAACATTTTACTGTGTGTTACATTAGCTGCGCAGCTAAGACACCTGTTTCAAAATTTCATCACATAGTTTCTACATACATGTACAACTTAATAACACCAAAAGCTAAACTGAACAAGATGGCATAGTGGTTAGCACATTGGACTCGCATTCGGGAGGACGACGGTTCAAACCTGCGTTCGGCCATCCAGATTTAGGTTTTCCATGATTTCCCTAAATTGCTTCAGGCAAATGCCTGGATGGTTCCTTTGAAAGGGCACGACTGATTTCCTTCCCCATCCTTCCCTAATCCGAGCTGGTGTTCCATATCTAATGACCTCGTTGTCGACGGGATGTTAACGCTAATCTCCTCCTCCACCAAAAGCTAAATCCATGATAAGATCTGTAAGTGTAAATTTATCTGCCAATGTCACATTTCCTAATACATTTACATTTAGGCTATAAAATTAAGTAAAGAGTGGTAAATTATGTTAGAATCTTCAGTCGGTTCTTGGTAGAACAACTTTATAATAAATGGAAAGCACCAGTTTGCTTTTGTTCTACAGTATTACTTTTATTGTGTTAACTGGTTTTTGGCTTACAAGGCCATCATTAGACATTTAAATGTAAGCCAAAAACGGGTTGACACAATAAAAGTAATATTTAAAAGTTGCAGGAATTACCGCAACCAATCGCCATTTTTTCTTCCATTTTTATTTATTCATGACTGGTTTCGAATTGGAGTATTGTGGGGGTCGTGTATCGAGTGAAACAGGCACTTTTCCACCGATGGCGACTCCCACATGGTTGCAGTAATTCCTGAAACCTTGAACAAGACAGTCGCAGTTTTTGAAATCTCCAGAATGGATAAAAGTTTTAAAAGTAATATTGTAGAACAAAAGCAAACTGGTGCTCTTCATTTATTAGAATGGTAAATTATAATTTGTACACCAACTTGTTAATTCTGGTTCAATGTTTTATGAGAATAAAATTTAATATTACAAAGTACTTCATGATTAAGCATCCTGTAACATTATTGTAATGATTTTTCGAATGTATATGCTTCTGTGTAAAACTGTATTTTATTGTGATTACTATTTAATTTTACTGTCTTTTTATGCACATAAATGTTTTATCTTAACCCAGTCTTTTGCACCTAGGCAATAAAAATAGAGGGTGTTGGCTGTCCAGCAAGATATAGTGTAACACTTGTCATACTGTTTTATGCCTTCAGACAAAATTATAATTTATTATTATTACTGTTTGAATTCCCTGCAGTTTTATGTATATAACTTTTTTTATCTTAATCCAATCTTTTACGTACAGGCAATAAATAGAGGGCTGTCTAGTATGATGTAAATCGAGGCTAGCTGTATGTATCTATAAACAGCAGCAGCATTTGAATGAATACTTGTACAATGCCTGAGTTACATTGGAATATATGTTGTTATAATTACTCCAGTGTACATGACTGATCAGTGTGCTGTTTCTTGTATTATTTTTACCTACAGCACTGATGATAGCTGCACTGTCAGTTGAAATCTAGATCTGCAATGCAATAAAAAAGACAGATGACATTACAACTGATGCTGACCTTCTTTCTGTCCTGGATGACATCATGGTCATAGGGCACAATCATCCCCATGGAATAGAACATGATCTAAGGTGGATCACATGTGTTCTGTATAAAGTTTCTGTTGTCAACTGACTGCATTTCCCTGGTATTCTACCAATGAGTCACTGCCTGCCCCGTATTTCACTAATGTTACTCCCAGGTATTTGTACGAGTTGACCACATCTAATTATGACTCATTGATATTGTAGTCATAGGATACTATGTTTTCTGTGAAGTGTAAATGTTTACATTTCTGAACATTTAAAGCAAGTTGCCAATTTATACACCATTTTGAAGATTTGTGCAGCTTTTCTCAGTATTTCATTATAGATAACTGTGTCATCTACTTGAAAGTCTGATGTTACTACTGATGTCATCTGCAAGCTCACCAACATACGACATGAACAACAAAGGTCCCAACACACTTCCTTGAGGGACAGCTGATGTTTCTTCTACATCGCTCCATCCAAAATAACAACCTATATCCTCCCCCCTGAGAAATCCTCAATCCAGTCACAGATTTTGCCTGATACCCCATACAGTCATAGTTTCAATAATAAGCATAGGTCTGATACTGAGTCAAATGCCTTTTTGAAATCAAGAAATACAGCATCTATCTTTCTGCCTTGATCCATGGCTTTCAGGATTTTATGTGAAAAAACTGTGAATTGGGTTTCACATGATCTATGTTTTCAGAATCCATGCTGGTTGGTGTGAATGAGGTCATCCTGTTGAAGATACCTCATAATTAGGCCAGTGGGCTTGGAATCGAAATCAGAAATAATTTCTACGAAAGGTTCTATTGTTTTAATGGCTTCATTTGTGGCTCGTATAACTGTTCTAGGCTTTACCCCTCGGCGGAGTTGTGCTTAAATGGTGGATGATGATGATGTGGTGGTGGTGGTGGTGGTGGGAGTGGGGTATAAAAATGTAACCCCAAAAGGGGTATTTTTACAGTTATACCTTGTAAAGAACTCACAATATCGAAAAGATGACCCTATTAAAAATTGTAGGGCATTAAATTCTGTGTTGAACGAGACCAAACACACATTTTTTTGGACCACCCCTTCCCATTCTAGTGCTCATCAAAGTTGGAAAAATTTTACATATTTATAAAAATTTTCATTATAACTTCTACTTATTGGTAATATCACCCAAAGTAACCCATCTATCAATAAAAATGGTCCATACAAAAGTCACAGAGGAACACATTCTGCATTGAGCGAGACAAAAAGTGAAATTTTTTTTGAACGACTCGCTCCCATACAGCTCCACCTTAAAGCTGGACCAACTTACATTGATTGTATGGGCTGTGAGGAAGAGCAGGGAATATCTTTGTTGCAGCCTGTTTTGTATTGAAGTTAGATAAAGGGTAAAACATAGTACTGTAGCACACCATGGTACTAGTCTTGTGCCTAGTAAATATAGTAATATGTTATTTCACTAAAATTTGACTCCGTGGGTAGTTAACTATCAGAATATATGACAAGTTTTGGAGTGGTTTATGGTCTGACTTGAGAGTTGAGCAGACTGTAATGCATTTGTTAAAAAGTACTGGAGGGCTCTGTCATGCTCAGGCAGTACTGTGAGTGGATGGATTCTGACCATGCCAGCTGTTATTACAGTTACCCTGTGGGTTGAAGAGTTCTGTGGGGTGGAACATGTTGATGCGATGGATGTTAGAGTGCAGCATGAGAATTCAGAAGTTTATTCCACGATTCTTTCTGCGTTACTAATTTGTTGTGTCCATCGGCACAAGAATCGTCGAAGGTGACTCAATCAGCTGCCACAGCCCACAGAGTCTTTGAAATTGGCAATTCCTCAATGCTAACCCTGGTTGGTCAAACCTTGACAACGTCAGGTTTGAGAGAGAGAGAGAGAGAGAGAGAGAGAGGTGAAAATACAAGGATTCAAATGAAGATTACCATTGATGGGGATATACCAGTGAACCCTGAAACCATCTTCCACCAGGTAGCTTCAGATGAACAACTTGAAGAATACTTGTTTTGTAAATAAAACTGCCTTTTCCTGGTGCCACTTAATTTATATGTCCCAGATATGTTTCGCCTTTTTCTTGTTCTAAGGCATCATCAGTTTGATCTTCTTCCAGTATGAGCTGCCACCATATCTCCCTTCTCTGTTCGATGCAGTTGGAATCAGGAAGACTCCCAAGTCAGTATTATGTGACTTGTTCGCACCACAGAATGAGATAAATATGTAAGTAGCAGCTTTTGTCATCAATGGCGGGTTTCTTCTCCACTGGATTGTGTGGAAGAATGGTGAAACATTCCAATTAATCCTAACCAAATATATTGATTACCTGAAAAGACTCTACAACCAAAGAGCTACAAGTGTGGTGTTTGATGGCTGCCCAGAAGCCCAGCACACCAAAATATGCTGAGCACCTCTTATAAAGCAAAAGACACACTACCCCTGAGGTCATATTTATCAAGTTAATGGTGGGGACCATGACTCAGGGTCAGTTCCTTTCCATCCACAGAAATAAATCAGTCTCAATATAAATAAATCAGTCTCAAAATATTGCTTACTGAGAGATTTGAAGGTGAAGGATTCACAGTAAAGCAAGCTAAGGAAAATGCAGCCCACCTGATTGTTGCCATAGCCTTGAGGTATCACGGGAGCGTGAGTAGGTTGTGGTAGTTGAGGATACGGGCCTCTTCAGCATGCTGAATGCCCTAGCCAAATCATGAGCAAACATATATTTCTCAAAACCTAGAAGAGGAATGACCCTATCAAAAATATTTGGTCCCAACAGCTTCAGATAGGCAGACATCATCAGAAAGCCACTCATATTCATCCACACAATAAGAGGATGTGACACAACTTCAACACTCTTCAAGCAGAGCAAGAATGTGGTAGTGAAACTGTTGTTGTGGTGTTTTTTCTTTTAGCTTGACAATCAAGCGGAAGCTATTGGCGAAGCTGGCCTATGGTTTTTAACACTCCATTACAGAGTTAGGGCAGGAGATACTTTTGATAAATTGCAATTGAACCTGTTTTCCAAAGCCCTCTTGACATCCAGATTCATCCTGGCATCCCTACCACCAACATTCAAAGCAGCTCGCCAAAACTGCTTGAAAACTTGTCTCCTAGAAAACAGCTCCACAGTCTCTTCTCTCGACAGTTTTCTGTTGTGGTTGTTGGAAGGCTGGATTAAGTGGTCATTGATTTGTTCCAATTGCAAGGGGAACTACTGCACTAACTCTCTCCTATGGGATGAAACAAACGAACCAGATGTTGGCAAAGACATAGACTGCATATATGGGATGGCAAACATTACAGACTTTGAGGAGCCTAGTGATGGGGCAATGGACTCTGAATTGGAAATTACAGACTTTGGGGAGCCGAGTGGCCCAGCGACAGTCAAACGTCGACATCTGTGAAATTTATGTACCTACTTATTTTTCTCTCCTTTTTATCGTCATACCTTTAACTACTCTGTTTGTTAGTATAAAATGTAATCTTCACTAATTGATTTCAATAATTGTGTTTCTTATCTTGCCTCCATCTTCAAATCAGTGGAATGGATCTCTTCATATTCCTTATGAAACCATTTCTTAATTATAATCTTTTTATATATTCTACAATTCTGATATTTTATTGTATTTCTATATTTACTAAGTACAATATTAGTGCAATGGAATGCTATAGTACTACATTTATGTTAGTGTAATTATGTCATATTATATTAGTGTAAATAACACTCATTGGAGAACTGCAGTTTAAACAATCTTCATTCATTCTGAGAAATGATCCAACTTTAAGGTGGAGCTGTACAGAATGGATGGTCCAAAAAATTCACTTTTGGTGAATTTAATTCTCTATAACTTTTATATGGACCATTTTATTAATAGACGGGCTAGTTTAAATAATATTACCAAAAAGCAGAGGTTAAAATGCAAACTTTTCATGAGTATATAATATTGGTCAAACTTTGATGAGCACTACTGTGGGATCGGGTGGTCCAAAAAATTTGTGACTGGTTGTATTCCATGCAGAGTTTAATGCCCTACAACTTTTGATAGGGCCATATTTTCAATATTGTGAGACCTTTATGAGAGTTAGCCGCAAACCACAAAAATGACCCTTTTGAGCAACACACCACTTAAGCACAACTTTGCGAAGGGGCAAAACCTAGGACAGGCATATTGGACCACAACTGAAACCATTAAAACAATAAAACTTTTGTAGCACTTATTTTTGATTTGTATAATTTTTTGGTTTTACGCTACTGGCCTATACATTTGAGCTAAGACTATGTTCTAAGATTCTACAACAAATAGATGTCAAGGATATTGGATGGGAGTTTTATGGATCACTTCTCTGCTCTTTTGTAGAAGGGTGTGACCATTGTGCTTCCTTAGAACCACTGGCAACAGCTTTTTTTCGGAGGAATCATCAGTTATTATAGTTAATAGAGGGGCTAACTTGGCTGCAAATTCAATATACAGTGGAATATGTTAGGTATTACGTCTAGCCCCAGAGCTTTGTTCAGTTTCAAAAATTTGAGATGTTCCGTGATGGCAATAACTCTAATATCTTTGTCAGGGCTTTGGTTGCCTATCAGTTATCATCATATCCTGAAATGAGGCACATTGTACCAAAGATCCTTCCCACCCCTCCTAAACAGGTGTTCCTGTGCACACCCAACTTCCACAACATCCTAGTCCATCCTTATGCCATGCCCAATCCCAACTCCTTTCCACAGCAATCATATCCCTGTGGAAGACCCAGGTGCAAGACCTGCCCAATCCACCCAGCACTTCCTAACCCAGTCCACAAGCTTGTCCTACCGCATCAAAGGCCAGGTCACCTTTGAAAGCAGGCATGTTGTAT
This sequence comes from Schistocerca nitens, assembly GCF_023898315.1. Lineage (NCBI taxonomy): Eukaryota > Metazoa > Arthropoda > Insecta > Orthoptera > Acrididae > Schistocerca > Schistocerca nitens. The sequence goes on along the minus strand of NC_064622.1, from coordinate 133,765,179 downwards.
ACCAGCTCTGCTGCAACCATTGCACGACTTTTTATATTGTATGACTACCAGACAGCTTTCCACCAGGATGCACAGTGACTACCAAACTGTGGCCAAGAAAGTAGACCACCCTGTGGCATTATGTGCAGCTTAACATAACACACTTTATTTCAATGACTTTTTCACTACCAGAGCCATCTGCATCCGCCCTTCCACCACCAGCTTCTCTGAACTGCACAGATGGGAGTTCCCTCTTACAACACATTCTCTGCTCCTGAAATTATCCCAGCCTCAACCTACAGCAACCTCCACCCAACAGTTTCTGCCCCCCCCCCCCCCCCCCTCTGTCCTATCACTTCCTCCCTATTAACATATCCCTCACCCACATTGTGTGCCGTGCTCTGCCAATGCACTCGGCCATCTTTTCACCTTCTCTGCTCCTCTATTTTTCCACCCCTCTCCCTCCTCCACAGCTTCCCAGTGCTGTGTCTGGTGGCAGTCATGTCATGCTGCTATCTAGCCTCTGCATGCTCTGCCAGACAACACTCATTTCTCCCTCCACCCGTACCCTACTGTCCCTTCCCCTTCCCTAGGCTCACTCCCGGACTGCTGCATTCATTTGACACGACAGTTGCATTATGGTCAGTACTACCAGAAATAGTGGTGATGTGTGTGTGAGGTATGCTTGTTTGTGTTTTCTTTTGTGAAGAAGGCTTTGGCCGTAAGCTAAATGTGCAACAGTCTCTTCATTGTGCCTGTCTGCAAGTCATTATGTTATCTTTGTACGGTGAGTATCAGTCTGTCCTTTTCCTGATATTGTTGATATTCCAATTTGGGCTTTACATTGTTTAATATCTAAATCGCGCATCTTTGCTGTGATGTGAGGATTCAAGTGGGGTTATTGTCCTACATTTTCCTTTGTAAAGGAACTTCTGAAAATGGAGTTAAGTATTTCTGCTTTTGCTTTGCCATCCTCTATTTCAGTTCCTATCTTGTGCTACTAACAGCTTTTACATACAACCAGAATTTCTTTGGGTTATGCGAGAACTCTTTAGATGCTACTCTGCTGCAGTAGTTGTTGAAGGCTTCACACCTTCCTCTCTTAACAACCAAACTTTTTTATTCATTCAGTATATGCCTCTGTTTTTCCCCTACTCTTATTATGGAGCAGTTTGTTTTCTTTAGAAGTTCCTTTACATTGCCCGTATTCCATGGAGGATCCCTCCTGTCATGAACTGTTTTACTAGGTACATATCTATCTAGTGCATGGTCAACAGTTATTTTAAACTTGAACTGTAGTTCCTGAGCATACTCCAGGCCTAAGCTGAAAGTTTAATGTTCTGCATTGAGACATGACAGCACCACCTTTCTATAGTTTTCTAAATGTACAAACCTTTCTACTTGTTCTAGTTATCATTTGCACTTTGATCATTATGGTCACTGATACCAGTTTCAATGTGACGTCCTCAGAGAGGTCAGCTGTATTAGTTGCCATCATATCCAGTTTTATTTTCATCCTGAGTAGGGTTCCGAACTACCTATTCTAGTTAGCTTTCAGAGCAGGCATTTAGTAATGTTTTGCAAGATATCTTGCCACACATACCACTATCAAAACTACAGTTATTTGCATTGATTAGCAGGTGATTAAAATCTCTTCCGATGATTACAGTGGGAACTTATGTATTAACAAAGTGAGGTTTTCACTATTTTTTTGGTTGCATCAGTGTTCTTTATATGGTCTTCTTTCTTATTACTGACCTTGTATGCTTGTTCTATTTCATACCATTTTGCAGTGTCATGCCTGGATATTTAATTGATGTGACTGTCTCGAGCAGTACACTACTAAAGCTGTATTCAGACATTATAGGATTGTTTTCTCTACTCATGTGCATCAACTTACATTTTTCTGAATTTAGAGCAAGCTGTCATTCATCACACCAAATAGAAATTCTGTCTGTCATCCTGCATCCTCCTGCAGTTACTCAGTGACAACACTTTGACGCAAACTACAGTGTCTTAAGGAAACAGTTGCAGACTGTTTACATGTATAGAGTACATAAATAGTCGTATCACAGTTCCCTGTGGTACTCATGACGTTACCCTTGTCTGTGATGAACACTCACCATAAAAAACAATGTAATGGGGTTCTAGTACTTAAATCTTTGAGCCACTCACATACCTAAGAGAACCTATTTCATATGTTCACACATTTGTTAAATCTGCAATGAGGCACTGTGTCAAATACTTTAAAGAAATCTAGCAATATAGAATCTGCTTGTTGCTCTTCATCCATGGTTCATAGGCTGTCGTGCAAGAAAAGGTCAAGCTGAGTTTCACCCGACTCGTGCTTTCGAAATCTATTCTTATTTGTCTGACAGAAAATTTTCTATCTTCAGGAAATTTATTTTAATATAGAATATGCTCAAGACTTCTGTTGAATACTGATGCTAGGGATACTGGTGTGTTATTTTGTGGGTCCGTTCTTTTACCTTCCTTGTATACGGAAGTCACCTGCATTTTCTTCCAGTCACTTGAGACTCTGTGCTGGACAGCATGTAAATAAGTACAAGCTAAGATGCCTATGCTGAAGAGTATTCTCTGTAAAATCAACCTACGATTCAATTTAGACCTGGTGACTTATTTGTTTTTAAATCTCAATACTAGGAATGCCTATTTCTATGTCTGCTATAAGGGACTATGTGCAGCGGTCTAATGCTGGCATGTCTGTATGATCCTCCAGTGTGAATGATTTTTTAAATTCAAAGTCTTCTATTGCCACATCAGACTGGTTGATGAGTGATTGCATACAAGTCTTTGACCCATCAGCGATTTACGTAGGTCCAGAATTTTCTTGAGTTCTGGGAAAGACCCTTCACTAATATATGAAGTTGTAATATGCTTTCACACATAAGTCTTTTCATACATGCATGAATTTGTGCCAACTTCTGCCTGTCGCCATTTCTGTGTTCTTTACTTCATTTTAAAACTTGTTCCAAAAACTAGGATTTTTGAAATGAAACATTGTTCAATTACTAATGTTAGATACAGATATATATTTATAGCTTCGGACATCACCATTAATAAAGTGGTTAGTATACTTGTGCACTGGTCTTTGACTAAAATAAGTTGAAACTTGGCCATTTACTAGCTGCTATAAAGATATGAACTCAAATCATCTATTTCACAATAGTTTCCCATGAATAGAAGTCATGGAGCTGGCTGAATCAGAGTAGATGTGTTTATCTCGTACAGCTGCCAAGAACCTATCAGTCATCTGACACAGTTGTTACTTCATCTGTATTGCAGTAACATCACACCTTTCTTCACTTTCTGAGCCGATAATTTCTATGTCAAATGTACAGTCACTACAGTCATCCATTTTCTGAAGCAAAACCTTAACAGTAACACAGAACAGATGCTGAAGAAATGCTTTTTGTTGTTAAGTACCCAAATCTGCAGACAGTAAAGACAAAATCTAGTGGCAACCACTTCAACCAATACTAGACAGCCTGGCTACAAATGTAGGACTGAATGCTCCTTACCTGCTGTACACTTTAGCTATCAGTGCTGAAATGGATGTAAGGGAGGTTTTATTTTTCCAAAAGCTCTGTTCTTAAGTTGCCTTAGTGTACTTGCGATTATAAGTGCCCAAATTAATAATACTGAGGCAACTCAGAACTTTGTGTTAAGAGGTTGAAGCCTGGTGGGTCTTTTCCTTCTTAAATCCATTTGCTCTGCACATAATTCTCCAGAGTGCAATTTACAGTGAGTTTAAACTTTGACCATAATTTATCTGTATCATATTGGAACTCAGTGCTGTCCATTCATTGTCTAAATATGTTGCTAACAACTGCTTATATGCACTCTTTCTAGTATAAAAACTCTCCTAGCCTTCTTGAAGGATTTATCAACTTTAGTAACCATTTTCACTCTATTATCATGATCATTAATCCTTGTCTCTATACTGGGACTCTTAATAACATCAGTCCTGTTGTTTGTAGATGCAGGTTCTAAAATATTTGCATCGTGTGGGGGTTCTCAAACTAGTTAATCAGGACAGTTTTTGGAAAATGTGTTCAGAAACTCTTCACAAGATTGTCTGCTGTACAATCTGCAATGAATCCATAGATATCCCAGTGTATACTTGGTAGGTTAGTTCAGTCCAACTCATATTGCACGATTGTGTTACTTTCATGCTACTGAGCATAGACTTTGAATGATTCTGCAACTGTTACAGTGTAATTGTTGGGTTAGTAAAAACATCCAATGGTTAAACGGAGTTCACATAATTACTCGCCTCCAGATAGCTTTACAATCGGACTTAATTTTGACCTTGATAGACACAATATTTTTTGTCAGGCATCTAATCTGTCTTTCTCATATACATTCTATGCCTCATAAAATATTCCAGAGCCCCCTTGGGTGCATTTGACACACTCAGCTACCTGCGTAGCAGCCTCTAATGCGTAGCCTGACCCATTTAAGGGGATCCTACAGTTCTCAAATCCACGGCCCAAGTCCATAAAGTTGCAGCTTAGCTTTCCACAGAACCGGTCTTTGGTTTGAACCTTCCCTCTGACTCAGAACCAGATGACCACAATCAGTTCTGAGGATAGTGCTGCTTATTTTTTAAATTTTTTGGAGTTCTGTGAAGAAAACTCACGTTCTCAACCTTCTCTGGCTGTCACTGGAATAATCAAAGTATGAGCTCAGAGACCATGTGACAGGCATAATTTGCCACAATGTTCACCCTGTTTCCTCAATGGCTGCCAGAATAGTCTCTTCAACATGTTGAATCAGGCTCAAAGGCATACACACTGAACACAAACGGCATTCCTTCCTGTGTCTTGCTGCTATTTCTCTATGGGGTACCATTATTTGCTGCAGTCTGAACTGCTGATGTTTCAGACCCCTACCTTTTTGTGTCTGTCTCTTCTTGACACAGAACATAGTATATTTCCCAATAGGAAAAGTGAGTTTCATGTGCCACTCAATCAAGTGCATGAGTAGTGATAGATCCTGTACTTTCTGTAGAGGAGACAGCACTCACAGGAGAGAATAATACTTAAGGTACTTTTGTATCTCGGGTACACCACTCTCAGTACTGTAGTCTTCCCAAAACACCCATGCAGGTTCCAATTGCTTGGTAGTAGTCACGGCGATTTCCAGCTGTTTAAAAAAAGCAAGTAAACTCATCTCATGCTCAAGACAGCACTCACAGTATGGCTGGTACAATATTTTACAAAATTTTGCTATGATTAATAGCCAAGAAAGATGGATAGACCCATGCCCAGCCAGTATTGACCAAATTCAGTTCCCTTAGCTGTCACCGGTTAGCAATATACATTCTTTAATTTCATAAGATCTGTACTTACTTCAGTAGACTTTAGTACATGTGAAAATGGGAATAATTATTGATTGAGAAATGGGAAACAGTGACTTCTTTGTGGCCTTGAGATTTCTTAATAATTGTATTTTATTTTGTTTAGTTTAATTTCCTAAGTTTGCAGAAGACAATGAGAGATTTTGTACAAATAAGACAGAACAAGGAAACAAGGGCTGCCTTCCAAAAATTGTGGAAGTCTGGAAACTTGTAATCACTCAAGCAGGTCTCTGATATAAACAATCCGAGTTTGCCCCAGTTACTCAAAGGAGATTCACCCACCATGAAAAGACCACCAAAATTTCGGACTTTTTATTTCCCTCCCTCTCCAAAATGAAGCATTTAATTGAAAAAGTGAAGGTTACTAAAAAAGTAGAGCATTAAATTCTCCACTGAGTGCCAAAACTACACTATTTGATTAAAATTTTATGCAAAATTTTGTAGGAGAAAAGTTGTAGAGCAGCAAATTGTGTTTTCAAGAAGTCAAAGAAAGTAACCAGAAACCTAGTTGGCAAATAAATATCTCCATCATTCAGTCATGCAGGTTGTAAGAGGTATTGGTACATATATTGTACATTTCAGTGGTTTTTTTTTTTCTCTCCCTACAAAAACATCACATAATTTACTACCCAATGTTTTCTGTACACTCATACCTGCACTGCAGAGTGGACTACTACTGTCAGTACTGCTTTGTTTCTGCATGACAGCACTTCAATACCTGATCTACTGCCCAGGTTGTCTAGTGCCATTAGCCTTGCAGAAAGCATTCAAATTCAGTTTTGGCATAAGGTAGGTATTCTCTACTGTAGAATTAGCTGATATTCACCTAATTTATGAAGAAGCAAGGCAATCTGCAATAATGGCAGGGAATGTGTATTATTACAGATTTACAAATGCAGGAACCTTCATTGCCGTGCACCAGTGATTGAGACGTGATATCTTTGTCCTCAAGGGACCTGGACCACAACATGATGCTGCAAAATTGGTACATGAGGAGGAAACACTTAAGAATAGTTTAAGAACAACCCACAGTAAGTACAAGAAACTTGGCATGTCAAGCGGGAACGTCTGATTGGAGTGTTTATTGCATGTTTCATGAAAATGAACTGCATTCTTACTGTCACCAGAATTCAGTCACAAAGAGTTACATTCTCCACCTAGCTCTTGGAAAAGTGTGAAAACAAGGCAGTGTGTCTTCAGGAAGTACTGATGACATATGAAACCACATTCACTTGTGAAGGTAGTGTGAATATGCGTAATCTTTGCACCTGGCCTATTTGACGGCATGGATTTCAAGACAAACATATGGACCAGCATCATCAGGGATACTTTGCTGGGTCCAACAAGGCTGACAGGTGCTAGTTATCTTAACCTGTTAGTCTTCATTGCCAGACTTCTTGAATGACATTCTACTTCAAGAACATCTGGAAACCTTGTTTATGCACCATAGATCTTATTGCTGTTGAAGGTAGGTAATTGTGCGAAAGCCTTTTCACGTCTGATAGCAATTCATAGTGCTGTTGGATAGCCAAAAGATGAGGTATCTGCCTGTTGGAATTTCTTTAGTGAGAATTTGGAAGCAAATGAAAATGAATGGCAATTTGTAATTGAAGAATTATAATGGATATGTTCCAGAGATCAAAATGATATGACCTAGATACTCAAAGTACAGTGAAGACTTGTTATTTACTAGAAAAAGAAATGAGCTCAAGAAAACAATGTTATGCTTACTGAACACAGGTTATTGCATTGTATCTGACGAGTCGTATGAGGCCAGAGGGAAATTCCAACAAGAACAACACATCCAAATTGTTGAAACTTCACCATTTGTAATTCTGTAGGACATTAGATCATGAGTTTATGAAGTGGAGACATACACAATTCAGATACATTCTTGGATGGAATGGAAAGTGACATTTGAGAATCATTGAAATAACTAGTTACAAAGATCATTTGTCTGAAAAAGATAGGCAACAGTTAAAATCTAAATACAAAAATCAGCTACCTTGCACATGCATTTATTTCAGCTGCAAGGCTGAGACCCTTAGTTTCTAATATACAACTGCATCTTGGAACAATGATATATATAAAAATTATGGATCAAAGGATCTTGTAGATGTGCTATCAGCTTGTGGATTCTTCTGTCCCTGTAATGATAACAGACAGCTTGAAGTATCTAGTACGGCTAAAGCAGCTGAAATCTCTCAAGACAATTCTTTTATCCCATTTGTGTTTAACAGTGTGGACATAAATATTGGTACAACTGATGTAAGAAAAACTTTTCACCTGGTGTGTGGTATTCTATGGTCCGGGTGTTGGTTTGTCCTGCAGTGCAGATCCCAAAATTGATGACTACTGTAACTGCCTTAGGAAGATTTGGAACTCTGCCTCTAGTTTCATTTCAAAGAAGAGACAGAAGACTGCCAAAAATATTCATAGGTGATCTTAGTAGTAAGTATCTTCCAACTATAGTACAATTGTCAAATAATGAGTTGCCACAGATTTACAGCAAATGGAAATCTGAGGCCAACATTCCAAGTTGGAAGGACACTCGCATGGAGATTCCTTGACATCATGTATCCTGTGTCTGCCATTTGTAGAATCACCTCCTTCGTTGTGTGATATGGTACATACTGCACCTTTGGCTGCAGCACGAAAATGTAAGTCACATAATACAAAAGGCTGCTTCATCATGTTTGATCAACCACTTTCTTACATAAGGACTGCAGACTTGTTTCCTCCGATCCTACACTGCCATGGGATCGAACTGCCTTGGAAGTTTTCAAATATTAATGTCTTTCATGGGAGGTATAGTATATATTATGGATGGAAGCTGGTTGTAGGATTTGTTAAGTATTATCTGCATAGCCACATCCACAATGATGATGATGATGATGATGACTGGAGGCGCTTGATTTTGTGGTGCCATTTGTTGGCACACCTGAGTTTGGCTCACATTATTTTCTCAAAGACCAGTCTAATGGAGGAAGAACATTCAGTACCGAAAACTATCCTCGATGACTGGACACTAACAGTCTTGATGTAGATGTGTCTTTGATTATCACATTGGCCAAAAGATTTCCTCATAAAATGGAAGTTGCTAGAAATGGGGATACAGCATGATTGTGGGTGCACTAATTCAGAACTGTAACTATTGTAGAGAAATTTGTGGGAGCTGAGAGGAGTGGAGATTGTCAATTGTACACTGACAGGAAAAAATTATTGCAACACCAATAAGGAGTTGTGCAACAAACAAAAGATCACTAGTAGTGACACAATGAAGATGCAAATCAGGTTTGCTTTAAATACACACTGTAATTGTCATTAGCATTAGTTACCTTTGAGACTGGACATAGTGAGTTGATGTTAGTGAAGAATGCCTGTGAGGTGACAAAGGCACCATTGTCAACACCTCACTGAGTTTGAATGACGTCATGTACTAGGGCTATGAGAAGGTGGGTATTCCTTTTATGACACAGCAGAAAGACTTGGCAGGATTGTAGCCACTGTGCATGATTGCTGGCAAAAGTGGTCTTGAGAATGTACAATCACAAGAAGACTGGGGTACAGACAGTCATGTGGCACTTCTGAGAGGGAAGTGCATTGTCTTTGGCATATGGCTCTGGCAATCCTGCCATGGTGCCAGTGATAGCCATGTGTTGGGTAGGAGGAGGCCAGTTGAGGGGCTGCAACCTGTCTGTCTGCATGCTAGACACACTGGACCTGCATCTGGAGCTAGGGTGTGGACTGCAATGTCATATGACAGCAGGAGCACTCTGACTGATTTGACCCATTGTGCTGCCATTCATGATCAGCATTCCAGTAGATGTTTAGTGCACTGCTGTTGACTCCCAGTGAGGTTGGGATTTTCTCTGCCCAGGGACTGGGTTTCGTGTTGTCATCATCATTTGTGACAGTGGTTGGATTGGACTGTGTAAAGATTGGCACTTTGTATGGGCGACTAATAATAATAATAATAATAATAATAATCCACAAACAGTTTAACCATCCCTGTGCTGAGTGACCTATTCCAACAGCATGGAACTCAATCCAATGACACCTATACAACACAATGCATGCACATTTGCATTCAACAGTCTGGTGATTGCAGTGGTTATTAATGTATCAGCATTTCACATTTGCAATGTGTTATCTCTCACAGTAACTGCTGAACTTGTGATGTTAATCACTTAAATATGTTACCTAGGAAATGTATTCTCAAAAATTCATTTCTTCTTCTCTCCCCCTCCCCCCTCCTCCGGCAGTGTACCTCCAATGTATTAAGGATATGCTTTCCTACTCCATGCCAGTGGTCACTACCTTTATGCAAAATTATGTGATTTATACTTACAAGAAATGATTGAATAGGAAATGAAACTTACTAGACAAGAACGTGAGCTTTTTGTTACTAAGGGATGGCTCACAATCAGCAGGTTGGAAAAATTGTGGGCAAGAATTTGGTCTGACATGACAACTGAACAAACTTTAATGCATACAATGCAAGGTAGTGGTGGCTTATTGCATGGTAGAGGATTAGCAGATAGCAGTCCTGTCAGTTGGATTGCTTCAATGCCTACAGCAGTTAGCATTGTTGACCAAGCTGAACAGTTTTGTGATGTTTCACTTGCACATACTGCGCAACATGTGGATGCTGGAAATGTAAGAATACAAAGAGACAAAGCAGATGTAAAAAAATTGTACGACTGGTTTTTGTGACATGATCCTTGTACTGTTTGCGTGCATGTAATGTCATTAGTGCTGGGATAGTAGTTGATGAAAAGATCAGTTGCCACTAATCTGATGAACTTGGAAATTAATTTCTAAGATTATAATATTGGTAGCAGTTTTGACTGTGTGAAAATTCAAAAAAGAAATAAGAGTCTGACTTTTAAGCTGCATGACATTTCAGTGCTGAAATGATTTTCTGCATCTTGCACAAGAAGTCCAATGAACAGCTTAAGCACTGTTTTGAGTATGAGCTAGCCCCCATATCCCCTGTGACTGATAATGTAGGTATGTGGAAAACACAGAAAGGTGCATTTTACAAGTTGTTTGATGCCTCTAAAGATCTAGTTGATTTTGAAAAGGCAGAATTCATTGTAGATGGAGGATTTCTTTTGCACAGAATGGCATGAGAGGCAAAATAAGTGTTTTCGTCTCTCTGAGCAGGCACACGAGGGGAGGGTTTTATTAGTTATTGGGAGCTCCAACGTTAGGCGGGTGATAGAGCCCCGTAGGGAAATAGCGGAAAGGTCGGGGAAGAAGGCCAGTGTTCACTCTGCTTGCCGGGGGGGGTCTCATCCGAGATGTGGAGGAGGCCCTGCCGGCGGCGATAGAGAGCACTGGGTGCACCCGACTGCAAATTGTTGCTCATGTCGGCACCAATGACTCCTGCCGTCTGGGTTCAGAGGTCATCCTCAGTTTGTACAGGCGGAATTGGTGAAGGCGGAAAGCATCGCTCGCGGGGTCGAATCAGAGCTAACTATTTGTAGTATCGTTCCCAGAACCGATCGCGGTCCTCTGGTTTGGAGCCGAGTGGCAGGCTTAAACCAGAGGCTCCGACGATTCTGTGGAGATCTGGGGTGCAAATTTCTCGACCTCCGCTATTGGGTGGAGAAATGTAGGGTCCCCCTGAATAGGTCAGGCGTGCACTACAAGCCGGAAGCGGCTACAAGGGTAGCGGAGTACGTGTGGAGTGCACATGTGGGTTTTTTAGGTTGGAGAATTCCATCCCTAGAGCCGACAAAACGCCTCCTGAGACGTGGCAAGGTAGGAGTAGGAGTAGGAGTAGGAAAAATGCAACAGGGAATAACAATATTAATGTGCTAATAGTAAACTGCAAGAGCGTCTACAGAAAGTTCCCAGAACTGTTCTCAGTAATAAATGGTCACAATGCCCACATAGTACTAGGGACAGAAAGTTGGCTGAAACCAGACATAAACAGTAATGAAATCCTAAACTCAGATTGGAATGTATACCGCAGAGACAGGCTGGACAGTGAAGGGGGAGGCGTGTTCATAGCGATAAGAAGTGCAATAGTATCGAAAGAAATTGACAGAGATCCGAAATGTGAAATAATTTGGGTGAAGGTCACGGTTAAAGCAGGCTCAGACATGGTAATTGGATGTCTCTATAGGCCCCCTGGCTTGGCAGCTGTTGTGGCTGAGCACCTGAAGGATAATTTGGAAAATATTTTGAGTAGATTTCCCCACCATGTTATAGTTCTGGGTGGAGATTTTAATTTGCCGGATATAGACTGGGAGACTCAAACGTTCATAACGGGTGGCAGGGACAAAGAATCCAGTGAAATTTTTTTTAAGTGCTTTATCTGAAAACTACCTTGAGCAGTTAAACAGAGAACCGACTCGTGGCGATAACATATTAGACCTTCTGGTGACAAACAGACCCAAACTATTTGAAACAGTTAACGCAGAACAGGGAATCAGCGATCATAAAGTGGTTACTGCATCGATGATTTCAGCCGTATATAGAAATATTAAAAAAGGTAGGAAGATTTTTCTGTTTAGCAAAAGTGACAAAAATCAGATTACAGAGTACCTGACGGCTCAACACAAAAGTTTTGTCTCAAGTACAGATAGTGTTGAGGATCTGTGGACAAAGTTCAAAACCATCGTACAATATGCGTTAGATGAGTATGTGCCAAGCAAGATCGTAAGAGATGGAAAAGAGCCACCGTGGTACAACAACCAAGTTAGAAAACTGCTGCGGAAGCAAAGGGAATTTCACAGACAAACAAAAATTACGCGAAGCGAAATGTAGTGTGAGGAGGGCTATGCAAGAGGCATTCAATGAATTCGAAAGTAAAGTTCTGTGTACTGACTTGGCAGAAAATCCTAAGAAATTTTGGTCTTATGTCAAAGCGGTAGGTGGATCAAAACAAAATGTCCAGACACTCTGTGAGCAAAATGGTACTGAAACAGAGGATGACAGACTAAAGGCCGAAATACTAAATGTCTTTTTCCAAAGCTGTTTCACAGAGGAAGCCTGCAATGTAGTTCCTTCTCTAGATTGTCGCACAGATGATAAAATGGTAGATATCGAAATAGATGACAGAGGGATAGAGAAACAATTAAAATCGCTCAAAAGAGGAAAGGCCGTTGGACCTGATGGGATACCAGTTCGATTTCACACAGAGTACGCGAAGGAACTTGCCCCCCTTCTTGCAGCGGTGTACCATAGGTCTCTAGAAGAGCGTAGCGTTCCAAAGGATTGGAAAAGGGCACAGGTCATCCCTGATTTCAAGAAGGGACGTCGAACAGATGTGCAGAACTATAGACCTATATCTCTAACGTCGATCAGTTGTAGAATTTTGAAACACGTATTATGTTCGAGTATAATGACTTTTCTGGAGACTAGAAATCTACTCTGTAGGAATCAGCATGGGTTTCGAAAAAGACGGTCGTGTGAAACCCAGCTCGCACTATTCGCCCACGAGACTCAGAGGGCCATAGACACGGGTTCACAGGTAGATGCCGTGTTTCTTGACTTCCGCAAGGCGTTCGATACAGTTTCCCACAGTCGTTTAATAAACAAAGTAAGAACATATGGACTATCAGACCAATTGTGTGATTGGATTGAAGAGTTCCTAGATAACAGAACACAGTATGTCATTCTCAATGGAGAGAAGTCTTCCGAAATAAGAGTGATTTCAGGTGCGCCGCAGGGGAGTGTCGGAGGATCGTTGCTATTCACAATACACATAAATGACCTTGTGGATAACATTGGAAGTTCACTGAGGCTTTTTGCAGATGATGCTGTGGTGTATCGAGAGGTTGTAACAATGGAAAATTGTACTGAAATGCAGGAGGATCTGCAGCGAATTGACGCATGGTGCAGGGAATGGCAATTGAATTTCAATGTAGACAAGTGTAATGTGCTGCGAATACATAGCAAGGAAGATCCCATATCATTTAGCTACAATATAGCAGGTCAGCAACTGGAAGCAGTTAATTCCATAAATTATCTGGGAGTACGCATTAGGAGTGATTTAAAATGGAATGATCATATAAAGTTGATCGTCGGTAAAGCAGATGCCAAACTGAGATTCATTGGAAGAATCCTAAGGAAATGCAATCCAAAAACAAAGGAAGTAGGTTACAGTATGCTTGTTCGCCCACTGCTTGAATACTGCTCAGCAGTGTGGGATCCGTACCATATAGGGTTGGTAGAAGAGATAGAGAAGATCCAACGGAGAGCAGTGCGCTTCGTTACAGGATCGTTTAGTAATCGCGAAAGCGTTACGGAGATGATAGATAAACTCTAGTGGAAGACTCTGCAGGAGAGACGCTCAGTAGCTCGGTACGGGCTTTTGTTAAAGTTTCGAGAACATACCTTCACCGAAGAGTCAAGCAGTATATTGCTCCCTCCTACGTATATCTTGCGAAGAGACCATGAGGATAAAATCAGAGAGATTAGAGCCCACACAGAAACATACCGACAATCCTTCTTTCCACGAACAATACGAGACTGGAATAGAAGGGAGAACCGATAGAGGTACTCAAGGTACCCTCCGCCACACACCGTCAGGTGGCTTGCGGAGTATGGATGTAGATGTAGATTACAACGTACCTAGATTATGTCAAGTGTTGGTGTTACAGCAAGGTACTGCTTTTTGTGATGAATATCCTAATGTGACAAATGACATGAGTACAAAATCAGCTACACAGTGCCATCAAAAGAACTGCATCAATTGTCACGGGTAATGTAACAGCATCAGTACTATGGTGAAAGATTTGCTTGTGTTTAATGAACAAAATAAATAGTGCATCATTTATTTTTTGGCTGCACTATTTGAGGGTAATCACTCCTGAGGACATTGATTGGAGCTACTGTGGTTGACGTTTCTGTGATACAACTCCATCATTTTACAACAAAGGAAAACTTGAAACTCCTAAAGGCATTGGAGACAAAAAAACAACCTACAGAAAATAGCAGAGACATTCAGAAATTCTAGTCCTACTGCTGATGAGACTGGACAGAAGTTTATAGCAAGCCATGTACTGCAAAGATGAAAGTCACTAAATTTGACCCCTTGCCAATTCCTGCTACTAACTGTTAAAAACCATTTATTGCACAAGTGACGCAGGGTGCCAGGGAGGTTGTTCCTGCAGGAAAAAGGCATTAAGTGTACCACCATTAGTGAACTATGCAAAGGCCAGTCCTGCACCAATGTTCTAAGTGACATCCCTATTATTGATATTTATATCAATGAAAATAATCTATTTTTGTAAATATAATGTAGTAGGATAGATAAAAGATGTACTCACCAAGCAGTGGCAGAACACACACATGAAAGGTATTACAATTTGCAAGCTTTCAAAGCCAGTGGGTCTTCATTCTGGCAGAAGAAGTAGCCACAGTTCTGAAAGCTTGCAAACTGAGATATCTTTTATTTGTGTTCTCCTGCCGCCACTTGATGAGTAGATTTTCTATCTATCCAACTATTATTGACACTGATGACATTTTAGAACATCCCACCAACAATAGGAATACGAAATAAATGGAATAGTTGCAGTTAATGTTATTTGGACCCTCATCTTCCAAATATGTAAAGGAGTAATATTGTAAAATTAAGAAAAACAGGTTGTACATAGCGGTTATTTGTCTTTTACTGTAAGTGAAGGTACTTTTATTTTTTTACTGCCATGCAATTTTATCTAGTCAGATGTAACTCAGTTTATTGTTAATTGAATTATAGATTCTTTATTGTTAATAAAACCATAATAAACCTAACAGTTTCTTTACACTAATTCCCTTGTGAACATATTCTTTGTTCTTTATACAATATGCTGCTACTTTCCTAATTTTCAAAACTATTGCCTTGATAATGTGTATTTTAGGGATTGTGTACCAGAAGCAAAAATAAAAAAGGAATTTAACGGAAAGTAAAAAGCTGATATTGGTCAGCAGTCATGTGATTTACAAATAACTGAATAAGGTCGATATTTCATTACCAGCTAGGTTTTTGTCATTTTTTTTTAACTTTTTGAAGACACAGTTTGATGTTCTGCAACTTTTCTCCTATAAAATTTTGTTATATTGGCCAGTTCTCAGATGCTTCACATTTTACAACAATGAAAGAAGTGAAAAAGTACAGTTTTCTGACAGTTTTCCAGTAAGAACATTTAATCAAATATTAAAGTTTAGGTACTCAATCAATGCAGAATTTAATTTTCTATGTTGCTGGTAACCTTGGGCTTTTCAATTAAAGACTTAGTTATGCAAGAAAACAGAAAAAAGTCCAAAATTATGACGATTTTCTTCTCGTCATGGCTGAAATGCCACTCAGAAATTGGGGCAAGCCTGGATGATTCGTATCAGAGGACTACTCAAGTGACTGAAACAGTTTCCAGATTCCACTAAGGCAGAACTCTAATTTTCTTGGCCTAATGTGGTAAACATAACACTGAGTGGCTGTCATAACTTCCACACGCTGAACGTTGAACCCCAAGGGTCTCTTTCTCTAAATTTCAAGTATTTTTATATGGCCATAATATGACGTTTGTTTTTTGTTGCTAGGTAGGGTCGTGACAGACATATGAAGGTCAACATTTTTTAAATGAGATGCTATAGTTTGGTACTTATTTTCTGTTAGTGGCTATTGAGACAAATCCAATTACGTGTAACAGTAAGGTCTTTGAAGGTCAAAAAGGTGGCATGAACATCCATTTACAGAAGGTGTTCGAAGTAATGACTATTGGTATCAATGCTGTGCTTCAATCTTCTTATTGTGGATTGCGTGGTATTCCTTATCACATTGGCACTTATTGAAGCACATGCTCTGACAGTTCTCTCTCGTATATTGTGCAAATAGTAAATATTCACTGAATATGGTGTATCCATCTAACGTGCTATTGACATGTAAACACTATTCGACTGTTTCGCAATACAACACTATTAGGAACGGTAAGACTAGTATTGTCGAATCAAGTGAATGTGAAAGATGCATTCCTTTGAAGAACAAGTCAATACGCTTCTCATTTACAGAGAATGCCAACGAAATTCAGTGAGAGCTAGAGACTTACACACTGAAAGATATCCTCAACATACTCAACGTACGCATCGTTCATTTAAATATGTGTATGATAAATTTAGAACAACTGGATCTTTAACGCATCGGAAACATCTCCGGCTAAGGAAAGTTACTAACGAGCAAACAGAAATTGGTACTCTTGCCACTATGGTTCTAGATCCTTGTGGTAGTTCACGTCAAATCACAAGGGAACCTGGCATCAGACAGAGTAGTGTTGTTTGTGTTCTGCATCGCCATAAATTTCACCCTTACCATACCAGTCTCCACCATGAATTAACTGGTACAGATTGTATGTGTTGCATTGAATTCTGCCGATGGGCTCAACTTCAGGTTCAGAGGGATGACGCATTTATCAATTTGATTTTATTTACTGACAAGGCTACAGTTATGAACCATGGAAATGTTAATTTGCATAACATGCATTATTGCGTTATTGGTCAACTGAAAATCCCTGTTGGCTGTGGCAAGTTACACAACAAAAACCGTTGTTGGTGAATTTATTGTGTGGGATTCTGGAGGACAGAATTATAGGCTCCTATTTCATCGAAGGAAATCTTAATGGTAGGAAGTACACCACATTCCTGCAAGAAACAGTAGGTCTGTTATTGGAAGAAATACCTTTAGGAGCAAAGAACAAAATGGTATCAACATGATGGGTGTGTGGCACATTTTTTGCAGATGGTTAGAAATGAGTTGCAAAGGCGATTCCCAAATCATTGGATTGGACATGGAGGTGAAGTGTCGTGGCCGGCTTGTTTGCCAAACTTGACAACTCTGCATTTTTTCTTGTGGGGGATTCGTAAAAGACATTGTTTATAAAGACATTCCAACTATGCTTGAAGGTATGTGAGAGAGAATTGTCAGAGCATGTGCTTCGATAAGTGCTGATGTGATAAGGGATACCACTCAATCCATGATAAGAAGATTGCAGCACTGCATTGATACCAATGATCATCACTTCGAGTACCTTCTGTAAATGGATGTTCATGCCACGTTTGTGACCTTTATAGACCTTCAAAGACCTTATTGTTACACATCATTGGATTTGTCTTGATAGCCGCTATCAGAAAATGAGTACCAAACTATAGCATCTCATTTTAAAGAAACAAAGTTGACCTTCGCATCTTTGAAGCAATCCCACCGAGCAGCAAAAAACCAACATCATATTATGGCCCCCCGTTGTCCCACAAACTTTTCAGCTCCTACCGTACTTTCGGAGTTATTCTTGGTGACAATAGTTAGTGACTCACCCTGTATATATTCCTTGTTGAAGTTTTACATAATTGACACTGCAACAGTGAGCATTGGCTAAGTAAGCTATCATGAATCCTAAGATGGTTTCGCACATCACAGCACTATGTAATGCTTAATTTGAGTCTAATCTTCAACTTTGTTCACTTCTGTCTGTAAACAACTGCGTCAGCAAACATTGACAAGAAAAGCCGCTATTACTAAACAGATTTTTTTAATTTTATAAAATTTTGCCATTTTTATGCAACCATTTTTTTCTGTCACATTTTCAAATTGGTATTTTACATTGCTTCTACTTAGTTTTCAAATATATATTTTGATCATTTCAGATGACATAATAGCACATGCTTGTATAATTATGAATTTTATTTAAAATTATTATAAAAATATACTTTCAAAAGATCATTATTCAAGTAATCTTCAAATGACACACACATCTTACAAGATTAAAAATAGAAAAGTTTTTCACAAATAATCGAATCTGCCATTAAAAACTAAACTGTGGCTATATTGAATTCTATTATCAGAACCAAGCTCATCTAGGCACATCTTCACAGCTTTGAACAACATTTTTGTAACTATCTAGTGATAGGTAAAAACTGGACAAGTATATCAAAGCTTTATATACCATCCATAATGTGGTAAGGGTTGCCACAAGATACATTTTAGAATTTTTAGTGAAGCTCACAATTCGCATTCCAGGAGACGTAAGTATAATAATTCCACATGGAATAGACAAGTGAGCTATGTGTTTGTCTCAAGGGAGACACATTTTGGAGCCAAAAGTTAAGAAACAGTTGAGTAGTCAAATCAAGAGAACAATATAACATCAGATAACTGAAACCACAGTTTGTTTGAATAATATAACCTGTTTGACACACGGTCCAGTCACATTAATGTGACCACCTATTGAAAACCTGAATAAGTACCTATTGGAGTGCAGACGTACAGGAAAAAGAGTATATGAGCTTCTGGAAGGTACCAAAAGGAATGTGGGGTTATGCTGACTCCAGTGCGGCGGCCAGCTGCACTAGCTTTCTCAGTTGAGGATCCATGGCAGAAATGGTCCAATCAAGGTGGTCCCACAGATTCTTGATAGGGTTTAAATCCAGGAACTTTGTTGACCAAAGGAGTATAGTACACCTAACCTGGTGCTCTTCGAACCACGTCTGCAGCTTGTGGTTAAGTGGCTAGCATTGCTGCCTCTGGATCACGGGGTCCTGTGTTTGATTCTCGGCCAGGTTGGGAATTTTCTCCGCCCGGGGACTGGGTGTTGTCATTGTCGTTGTCATCATCATCATCATCATCATCATCATCATTCGTGACAGTGGCTCAATTGAATTGCATGACAGATTGGACTATGTAAAAATTAGGACTTTTTATGGGTGCTGATGACCGCACACTTGAGCACCCCACACAGCAATTATCATCATCATCGAACCATGCATGTAAACTGAAAGCATTGCCCTGCTATTACATGCCATTACCCTGAGTAACAACAAACGCCTATATGGATAGACATGGTCCCTAACAATACTTGTGTTGATCTATTGTGCCTGTTAGAATGATGAACTCAACCAGGGAATGGCACGAAAACATTCCCCAGACCATAACGCTCCCTCCTCTGTCATGGATCCTTCTGATGGTTGTTACAGGGCCATACATGCCAATGGCCATCTGTCTGATGAAGCATAATACTTGATTCATCTGAAAAGCCCACTTGTTGCCACTCAGTGGATGCCCAGTTGTGGTATTGGCGTGCAGATTCCAGCCTTAAGTCACCAATGAACGCTCACAATTTTTTTTACAGAACACATTTATTCTTAAGATTCTTAACAGTTAGAATTTGGTGACAATATCAGTCAACATTTCTTTTACATGTACTATTTTGCTACACAGTCTCCACCATACTCTATGGTCTTACACCAGTGTTGTCTAAGAATGTTACGTCTGCCACAAATTCTTCAAAACAAACAGAAGTTGCTAGAGACTAATGTGAACCTTTTTCTGCTGAGGTCGCCTCACAGATACAGGGAAAGTTGGAGTACTCCGCTGGTTTTATAAGGCCAGCGCAGCAGCAGTACAGCCAGTTCCTCGCTGAGCTAGGACCAGCTCTGACCGACCTCATCGACATTCTTGATAAATGATCGTGTACAAGTTATTTGTTTTGTGTGTATATAGTGATTGTTCAAGAAGTGTAGTTCAGTTTCAATAAATGACATTACACTGAGTGTTCTACAATACTGAGTATTCTTCAAGGAACATGTGTTTCCTGTTGGTAAAAGCTCTTGTCAGTGCTTGTTTTCACTGTATGAATTGCACCCGGTCTTCAAAGAGTACGTCGCACAGACACTCCTTAAGTGGCCCAAACAGATGGACGCCTCGGGGAGCCAGGTGTGGACTGTAGAGTGGATGAAGCAATGATGTCCAATCCAATTTGGTGATGTGTTCCCAGTTTTTGAGACTTGTCGAGGGCATGCATTGCCATGTTAGAGTAAGATTTCTTTTACATTCTTGCCAGAGCAAACACTTAAGAAACAATTCTTAAGTTTGTAGAGTCTTCACATATGTCTCTAAATTAATGGTTAACCATGTTTCCAACACATCCATGTGAATGAGACCATCATTATCCAAAAAGACTGTCATTGTGGCTTGGTCATTGTGGCTTGCCTAGATGAGCTTGGTTCTGATAATAGAATTCAATATAGCCACAGTTTAGTTTTTAATGGCAGATGTGATTATTTGTGAAAAACTTTTCTGTCTTGAATTTCTTCTTTTTATGTGATGGCTGGTGATGCCACTCAATTGAGTCCCTTTTTGTTTCCAACTCAAAGTGCTGAACCAATATTTCATCACCTCTAACAATCTGTGATGGAAACACCTCTACACTGGCCTCAAAAAATATAACATTTCAGGTGAAATGGCCTTTCTTTGAATCTTGTAGTCTGTTGTGAGAATTTTTGGAACGATCATCTTTGTGCTCAGTTTCTGTTATTTCTAACACTTTAGCTCTCTTCATCCATTGTCCAACAGTACTCCTGTCAACTGTTCATTACAATAAACTGCACATAAACACTTATGGATGATCACCACATTTTTTTTCTGCAACAAAGAATTCAGTTGATGTTGCTTGTAACAACTGTCTCACATAGACAGCATTTTGACGGTACGCCATGGCTCTGCCATCAGTCGGAATTGTTTGAAACTTCGCATATGTGCAGAAGAAATATAGAAGTTGAAGCACATAAAAGGACCTTATTTATTGAACAACCCTCATAGGTGGAGAAAATATCTTCATTATGGTGAAATGTGTAACAGTTCTTTGATAGCAAACGGGAGAAATAAAAACAATATAACATGGTCAGATTTACAAAAACAGAAAACAGCAATCAGAAATGGTACTCACAAAACTTGATTTACTGAATCACATAATTACAAGATTTGGCAGTGAGGAGGTGAAGAGTTGTTGAGGCCAATATGTGCATTTAGCATTTATTTGATAGGTAAAAAAATGTTACTCGCCTTTGTACAAGACAGTGATAAAACTAGACTTCTGACTGAAAACAAAATAAGAATAAAGCCAGTAGTAGTAACAGCACAAAACTACCAGGAAATTTATAATAGCAGTACATAAGGAAAAGAAGACTTGGGAAAAATTGTTCCTCTTTAACATTGACTACATCTGCCACAGCTCCATAATAATAAACTTGTAATGGATTATTTGATATATAACAAAGTACTGAGTATGATAAATATTTCATACTTTTGGCAGTAATAAGCAATTGGAATTATATGATTATTGACCCTATAAACTACACAAGACTTTCAGATAGGAAAAAACTACAGAAATTGAATACGATGAAAAGTACCTTGACAAAATGTCTTATTTGATTCTAGCTTTAATGCCTGATTGCATGAAAATGAAGGCCATGCGATGAAGGTAAGTTTGTAATTCCAATATCCAGAATGCAATTAGAGATAAAAATATAGTCACTGCTTGGTTTGGAAAAGGAAGGCATCTTGCAGGATGAGATTACCCCTATGAACAACTAACAGTGTATTCATCTTCACTGACGGTTCATCTCCTTCATTAATCAATTACTTTGGAGGCTGGAACAACCAGAGGATATGGAAATTGAAGACCAACAGTGATTCAGTAAAATCCAAATCCGACAGGAAGAAGTATTAGGCTCCTCCTTAATGCCCCTCTCCTCCTGAGAAAGCAATCTGTGCAATATTACTTGCAACTGCTATCAAGAAACGTAATAGTTAGAAATGAGGATACAGACTGTTCAGGCACCAATGTATAAACGTTGCCATACCTAACTAGTGTCAGCTAATGCAGATAACAACAGAACCTCACCATACTTTTGTAATATTTTAGAACAGTTCTACACAGAACAGAAAGAAATGGAGAAAAAATACTCTAAACTGTTAAACAGTAGAACATCTGTAATCAGCCAGATCAATCTTATGATTAACAAGGCACCTTTTATCTGCCCCTCAGTTTCTTATCAAATCTAAGGAACATCATGCCCAAAGGAAACCTAATTTTCCATTGGGACATGAATGTACAGTGGAATTACATTTCAGCCCAGCCCCCCGCCCCCCCCCCCCCCCCTACACACACATACCATCATCATAGTACACAATCTAGTTCTAGTCTATCGTTTCACCTCTGGGAGGATGAAATGATCTTGCACCTAATAAGAGAACAGCCACAGTGTTATTATAGCACCTTCCTTCCTGTACATGATGATGATAAGGTTGAAAACTTTGGTGTATTTGTCTACTCCCTTAAATTAATGCAAGAACAACTTTTCGAAAAGTGTGTATGTGTGTGTGTGGGGGGGGGGGGGGGGGGGGGCAAACCAGCAGAGGACAAGGGATCAAGGAAGACCTTTACACTAGATTGTTGCATAAAGCAGATGATGATCCTGAAACAAGCGAGGAAAGCTGGAGCTGCTGAAGGCACAAACTATGCTCTTGTGTGGTTAATTCTGCATGAGCAGCTACTTCGTCCACATCATTTACAAGATAGGAAGGCTCTCAGCCCACAAAACCACCACAGTTCTGCCAATAGATCTAGGAGGGACAGTTATAAAGTTTGTCACCTTGAGAAAACAGTTAAATATCTTTTTCCAGAAAGAATTTTCACTCTGCAGTGGAGTGACTGCCATTTGAAACTTCCTGGCAGATTAAAATGGTGCAGTGGACCACTGCATAAAAATGTGCGGGTGATTGGTGACTCACGCTTGGAGAGCTGTCAGCAGATCACTTGCCTGTGAAAGGTCAAGGTACCACATTTGAGTCTCAGTCTGGCACACAGTTTTAATCTACCTGAAAATTTCAAATTAGTGCACACTCCACATCAGAGAGAAAATTCTTTAAGCTTTATCTCAGCCATATCCTTCCTTCCAGAACCATAGAATTTCTTTGAAATTTGGAAGGTAGGAGATGAAATACTGTCAGAAGTAGAGCTGTGAGGGCAGGTCATGAGTTGTCCTTGGATAGCTTAGCCAGTAAAGCAATAAGCTGTTTAACGTGCCAGGTGCAAATGCCTGTCAGACACACAGTTATAATCTGCCAGGAAGTTCCAATTAATGTTTTTGTTTGTGAGCAGGTTCATGTCTGCAGTCTGGGTACACATTGAAATACCTAAGCCACAGTACTGCTGCACACAGCTACAGGAGCAAAAACAAAATGCCCACCCCATTGATCTAGTTAAGTATCAGGTGATAATTTGTTTCCTTCATTTGAAGGGGAACAATGTTTGAACAGTTCATGCTAAGTTTATATATATATATATATATATATATATATATATATATATATATATATATATATATATATATATATATATGTGTGTATGGCTTGTGTCTGTGTATGTGTGGATGGACGTGTGTGTGTGTGTGTGTGTGTGTGTGTGTGTGTGTGTGTGTGTGTGTGTGTGTGTGTGTGTGTGTATACCCGTCCTTTTTTCCCCCTAAGGTAAGTCTTTCCGCTCCTGGGATTGGAATGACAAATGACTCCTTACCCTCTCCCTTAAAACCCACATCCTTTCGTCTTTCCCTCTCCTTCCCTCTTTCCTGATGAGGCAACAGTTTGTTGCGAAAGCTTGAATTTTGTGTGTATGTTTGTGTGTCTGTCGACCTGCCAGCACTTTCATTTGGTAAGTCACATCATCTTTATATATATATATATATATATATATATATATATATATATATATATAAAGAAAGTGATGAGACTTACCAAACAAAAGCGCTGGCAGGTCGATAGACACACAAACATACACACAAAATTCTAGCTTTCGCAACAAACGGTTGCTTCGTCAGGAAAGAGGGAAGGAGAGGGAAAGATGAAAGGAAGTGGGTTTTAAGGGAGAGGGTAAGGAGTCATTCCAATCCCGGGAGCGGAAAGACTTACCTTAGGGGGAAAAAAGGACGGGTATACACTTAGTGGATTACGGTAAAAAGGCGAAGGTGAATACAAAGTGAAACTACTGGCAAAAACAGAAGGAGGAAATAAGACGACAGAAAAGTCTTATTTCCTCCTCCTGTTTTTGCCAGTAGTTTCACTTTGTATTCACCTTCTCCTTTTTACCGTAATCCACTAAGTGTATACCCGTCCTTTTTTCCCCCTAAGGTAAGTCTTTCCGCTCCCGGGATTGGAATGACTCCTTACCCTCTCCCTTAAAACCCACTTCCTTTCATCTTTCCCTCTCCTTCCCTCTTTCCTGACGAAGCAACCGTTTGTTGCGAAAGCTAGAATTTTGTGTGTATGTTTGTGTGTCTATCGACCTGCCAGCGCTTTTGTTTGGTAAGTCTCATCACTTTCTTTCTTTTTAGATATATTTTTTCCACGTGGAATGTTTCCCTCTGTTATATATATATATATATATATATATATATATATATATATATATATATATATATATATATATTTGTTGTTGTGGTCTTCAGTCCTGAGACTGGTTTGATGCAGCTCTCCATGCTACTCTATCCTGTGCAAGCTTCTTCATCTCCCAGTACCTACTGCAACCTACATCCTTCTGAATCTGCTTAGTGTATGCATCTCTTGGTCTCCCTCTACGATTTTTACCCTCCACGCTGCCCTCCAATACTAAATTGATGATCCCTTGATGCCTCAGAACATGTCCTACCAACCGATCCCTTCTTCTGGTCAAGTTGTGCCACAAACTCCTCTTCTCCCCAATCCTATTCAGTACCTCCTCATTAGTTATGTGATCTACCCATCTAATCTTCAGCATTCTCCTGTAGCACCACATTCCGAAAGCTTCTATTCTCTTCTTGTCCAAACTATTTACCGTCTATGTTTCACTTCCATACATGGCTACACTCCATACAAATACTTTCAGAAATGACTTCCTGACACTTAAATCTATACTCGTGTTAACAAATTTCTCTTCTTCAGAAACGCTTTCCTTGCCATTGCCAGTCTACATTTTATATCCTCTCTACTTCGACCATCATCAGTTATTTTGCTCCCCAAATAGCAAAACTCCTTTACTACTTTAAGTGTCTCATTTCCTAATCTAATGCCCTCAACATCACCCGACTTAATTTGACTACATTCCATTATCCTCGTTTTGCTTTTGTTGATGTGCATCTTATATCCTCCCTTCAAGACACCATCCATTCCATTCAACTGCACTTCCAAGTCCTTTGCTGTCTCTGACAGAATTACAATCTCATCGCCGAACCTCAAAGTTTTTATTTCTTCTCCATGGATTTTAATACCTACTCCGAATTTTTCTTTTGTTTCCTTTACTGCTTGCTCAATATACAGATTGAATAACATCAGGGAGAGGCTACAACCCTGTCTTACTCCCTTCCCAACCACTGCTTCCCTTTCATGTCCCTCGACCCTTATAACTGCCATCTGGTTTCTGTAAATAGCCTTTCGCTCCCTGTATTTTACCCCTGCCACCTTCAGAATTTGAAAGAGAGTATTCCAGTCAACATTGTCAAAAGCTTTCTCTAAGTCTACAAATGCTAGAAACGTAGGTTTGCCTTTCCTTAATCTTTCTTCTAAGATAAGTCGTAAGGTCAGTATTGCCTCACGTGTTCCAGTATTTCTACGGAATCCAAACTGATCTTCCCCGAGGTCGGCTTCTACTAGTTTTTCCATTCGTCTGTAAAGAATTCGTGTTAGTATTTTGCAGCTCTGGCTTATTAAACTGATTGTTCGGTAATTCTCACAACTGTCAACACCTGCTTTCTTTGGGATTGGAATTATTATATTCTTCTTGAAGTCTGAGTGTATTTCACCTGTTTCATACATCTTGCTCACCAGATGGTAGAGTTTTGTCAGGACTGGCTCTCCCAAGGCCGTCAGTAGTTCCAATGGAATGTTGTCTACTCCGGGGGCTTTGTTTCAACTCAGGTCTTTCAGTGCTCTATCAAACTCTTCACGCAGTATCGTATCTCCCATTTCATCTTCATCTACATCCTCTTCCATTTCCATAATATTGTCCTCAAGTACATCGCCCTTGTATAGACCCTCTATATACTCCTTCCACCTTTCTGCTTTCCCTTCTTTGCTTAGAACTGGGTTTCCATCTGAGCTCTTGATGTTCATACAAGCGGTTCTCTTATCTCCAAAGGTCTCTTTAATTTTCCTGTAGGCAGTATCTATCTTACCCCTAGTGAGATAAGCCTCTACATCCTTACATTTGTCCTCTAGCCATCCCTGCTTAGCCATTTTGCACTTCCTGTCGATCTCATTTTTGAGACGTTTGTATTCCTTTTTGCCTGCTTCATTTACTGCATTTTTATATTTTCTCCTTTCACCAATTAAATTCAATATTTCTTCTGTTACCCAAGGATTTCTACTAGCCCTCGTCTTTTTACCTACTTGATCCTCTGCTGCCTTCACTACTTCATCCCTCAAAGCTACCCATTCTTCTTCTACTGTATTTATTTCCCCCATTCCTGTCAATTGTTCCCTTATGCTCTCCCTGAAACTCTCTACAACCTCTGGTTTAATCAGTTTGTCCAGGTCCCATCTCCTTAAATTCCCACCTTTTTGCAGTTTCTTCAGTTTTAATCTACAGCTCATAACCAATAGATTGTGGTCAGAGTCCACATCTGCCCCTGGAAATGTCTTACAATTTAAAACCTGGTTCCTAAATCTCTGTCTTACCATTATATAATCTATCTGATACCTTTTAGTATCTCCAGGGTTCTTCCATGTATACAACCTTCTATCATGATTCTTAAACCAAGTGTTAGCTATGATTAAGTTGTGCTCTGTGCAAAATTCTACCAGGCGGCTTCCTCTTTCATTGCTTAGCCCCAATCCATATTCACCTACTACGTTTCCTTCTCTCCCTTTTCCTACACTCGAATTTCAGTCACCCGTGACTATGAAATTTTCATCTCCCTTCACTATCTGAATAATTTCTTTTATTTCATCATACATATCTTCAATTTCTTCGTCATCTGCAGAGCTAGTTGGCATATAAACTTGTACTATTGTAGTAGGTGTGGGCTTCGTATCTATCTTGGCCACAATAATGCGTTCACTAAGCTGTTTGTAGTAGCTTACCCGCGTTCCCATTTTCCTATTCATTATTAAACCTACTCCTGCATTACCCCTATTTGACTTTGTGTTTATAACGCTGTAGTCACCTGACCAGAAGTCTTGTTCCTCCTGCCACCGAACTTCACTAATTCCCACTATATCTAACTTTAACCTATCCATTTCCCTTTTCAAATTTTCTAACCTACCTTCCCGATTAAGGGACCTGACATTCCACGCTCCGATCCGTAGAACGCCAGTTTTCTTTCTCCTGATAACGACATCCTCTTGAGTAGTCCCCGCCCGGAGATCCGAATGGGGGACTATTTTACCTCCGGAATATTTTACCCAAGAGGACGCCATCATCATTTAATCGTACAGTAAAGCTGCATGCCCTCGGGAAAAATTACGGCCGTAGTTTCCCCTTGCTTTCAGCCGTTCGCAGTACCAGCACAGCAAGGCCGTTTTGGTTATTGTTACAAGGCCAGATCAGTCAATCATCCAGACTGTGGCCCTTGCAACTACTGAAAAGGCTGCTGCCCATCTTCAGGAACCGCACGTTTGTCTGGCCTCTCAACAGATACCCCTCCGTTGTGGTTGTACCTACGGTACGGCTATCTGTATCGCTGAGGCACGCAAGCCTCCCCACCAACGGCAAGGTCCATGGTTCATGGGGGATATATATATATATATAGAGGGAAACATTCCACGTGGGAAAAATATATCTAAAAACAAAGATGATGTGACTTACCGAACAAAAGCGCTGGCAGGTCGATAGACACACAAACAAACACAAACACACACACAAAATTCAAGCTTTCACAACAAACTGTTGCCTCATCAGGAAAGAGGGAAGGAGAGGGAAAGACGAAAGGATGTGGGTTTTAAGGGAGAGGGTAAGGAGTCATTCCAATCCCGGGAGCGGAAAGACTTACCTTAGGGGGAAAAAAGGACGGGTATACACGCGCGCGCACACACACACGCACACGCACACACACGCACGCACGCACGCACGCACACACACACACACACACACACACACACACACACACACACACACACAGACACAAGCAGACATATTTAAAGACCAAGACCATATTTAAATATGTCGTCTGTATATATATGTGTGTGTGTGTGTGTGTGTGTGTGTGTGTGTGTGTGTGTGTGTGTGTGTGTGTGTGTGTGTGTGTGTGTGTGTGGGCGTAGGCGCGCGAGTGTATACCCGTCCTTTTTTCCCCCCTAAGGTAAGTCTTTCTGCTCCCGGGATTGGAATGACTCGTTACCCTCTCCCTTAAAACCCACATCGTTTCATCTTTCCCTCTCCTTCCCTCTTTCCTGATGAGGCAACAGTTTGTTGCGAAAGCTTGAATTTTGTGTGTGTGTTTGTGTGTCTATCGACCTGCCAGTATATATATTGCAACTGTGGTAAGGCGCCCCCAATGCTTCTAGAATTGTCAAATGAGTCTGAATGACAAAGAGTGAAGTGGCAGACCATCTCTGTGAAGAACCAGGAATGGCAGCAGAGGTGGAAGCCTTGGTGCTCTAAGACCGGCATATCACAATTGAGGCGGTAATGGAAAAAATGAAAATGTCGTGGATCTATCTGCAACATATAGCACAACATTTTTAACGTTACACAGGTTGCCTCCCACTGGATTCTCCAGTTATGTCAGGCTACACCATATGGCTTCTTTAACTGGCTTATGACCACAAACTAGTGCTGTATGTATCATTACGACCCCGAGACAAAGGAGCAAAACAAGCAATGAAAATTTAAATTAACCACAACCAAGAAAGGCAAAGATCCAGTCATCATAAGCTTTTTGGGACTCCCATGGTGTGATACTAACAAATATGCTCGTACGGGTACAAACTTTCACAGGTGCATAATACTGAAATCTTCTGATGAGTTTATAGATGTACAGTGGGGTGGTATTGTTCCATGACAATGCTCAGCTCATTCTGCGTGGGATTCTGTCACATATGCTGTTGCTTCAGGATAGCAAATTTTGCCTCATTCCCAGTGCAGATTTCTACAACAAACATCTTCACGTACTCAACTAATACTGGAAGAAATTTGTTGCATTGGCAGTTGGATTTTTCTTATCAAAGGACTCTCACCATCACCATTTTTTATGGTTGGATCTTAATCTCTGACGTGATAATTAAAATTGACTACCCCTTATATGATACAGATGAGGCAGAATTTACACTGGTTGGTATAACAAATTACTACAATAACCAAATGTGGGCAAGTGCAAATCGTTGAGGGGTCCTAGAAGCCAGACAAGAGGACTGGTTTAGTATCAATGTTTGGTAGTAATAGTGGATTACACATTCATAAATCCATATACTTTTTGAAGGCAGATGGCTGTCGTGGGACGTAATTGCCCATAATTCAACAAGTATATCTTTCCAGACATGTTTATAGAACTTATTTTCTAATTTTTACCAATATTACCTTATGTAAGAATACGGAATACTTTAACCAGACTCTATGCTCTGTCAGTCCTAGAATTAGTATCAATTAATTATCATTTCTTTCACCCATGGCTAGCCTCAAAGTTGTTCAGAGTCCATGTTAAACTTTGGGTCACCCTCAAACTAGCCGAGTAAGTCAGTTCAAAAGATGAGAGGAAGGCAATATGCTTAACACCCCCCCCCCCCCCCCCCACACACCAGACACAGACACACAGTCAGTTTAGGAAGATGAATTACCTTTGGAACTAAATGAAATTGGCACTTTTTTTTATACACTCTTGTGAAAGATCACATATGAATCTACTAAGACTGAACAGAACTAAATTATCTTGCAATAGTTATATGGCGTAATGAGATTCAGCCATGTGCTTCAAGAACTGTCAGCAGCTGTTTCTATATTTAATTATTATGCAAGTGATGTGATGAAGTGCCAGCTCTTCTCGCATGACTTTACTTCTTTCACAATTGAGCAGGAAATTAATTTCTGTAACTTTTATTTGTTGCACTCAGGCAAGTCATAGAGTCTACTTTTCAGTCACATACAGCAATAATTCAACTGAAATTCTCTTTCACAACTTGTGTAGCTTTTTCTTCTTTTTTGACCCAGTATTTGCTTCATTGTTTTCATAAAATGTCTAAATTACATAAAAGTCATTAAGAATTTTACATTTGGTATGGTATATGAAAGACTTCATTAACAGTCTTTTATCAGGTACAAAGGGAAATGTGCTTTCAAGGTCGATACAGCACATTAGACCATTTGCAGTTCATGAAGAAAATTACAGAACAGAGCAATAAGTATGAATTATCATTTTGTCTGGGATTCATAGATTTTGAGTAAGATTTTGATTCAGTCTCAACTAAATATGTACTAACAGTCACTGAGAGACAAGGCATTGATTCAATCTACATTAGGATACTGTGGAAGCAGTAACAGCAGAATGTGTCAGTCCGAAGGGCTCAGTAACTTTGAATGTGGACTAGTCACTTGGTGTCATCTGAGTAACCCTTCTAAAGTTGTCCAATTTGAATGGTAGTGATGAGTTTGCAAAGTGATAATGAGAGTGAACAACATTAGCTAAACCAAGAACAGGGAGGACCACATGTTCTGACGGACAGGGACCATCGACCGTTGGGGAGAGTGATTGTAAACAATAGCATAAAAAGGTGGGAATTTAAGGAGATGGGACCTGGATAAACTGAAAGAACCAGAGGTTGTAGAGAGTTTCAGGGAGAGCATAAGGGAACAATTGACAGCAATGGGGGAAAGAAATACAGTAGAAGAAGAATGGGTAGCTTTGAGGGATGAAGTAGTGAAGGCAGCAGAGGATCAAGTAGGTAAAAAGACGAGGGCTAGTAGAAATCCTTGGGTAACAGAAGAAATACTGAATTTAATTGGTGAAAGGAGAAAATATAAAAATGCAGTAAATGAAGCAGGCAAAAAGGAATACAAACGTCTCAAAAATGAGATCGACAGGAAGTGCAAAATGGCTAAGCAGGGATGGTTAGAGGACAAATGTAAGGATGTAGAGGCTTATCTCACTAGGGGTAAGATAGATACTGCCTACAGGAAAATTAAAGAGACCTTTGGAGATAAGAGAACTGCTTGTATGAACATCAAGAGCTCAGATGGAAACCCAGTTCTAAACAAAGAAGGGAAAGCAGAAAGGTGGAAGGAGTATATAGAGGGTCTATACAAGGGCGATGTACTTGAGGACAATATTATGGAAATGGAAGAGGATGTAGATGAAGATGAAATGGGAGATACGATACTGCGTGAAGAGTTTGATAGAGCACTGAAAGACCTGAGTTGAAACAAAGCCCCCGGAGTAGACAACATTCCATTGGAACTACTGACGGCCTTGGGAGAGCCAGTCCTGACAAAACTCTACCATCTGGTGAGCAAGATGTATGAAACAGGCGAAATACCCTCAGTCTTCAAGAAGAATATAATAATTCCAATCCCAAAGAAAGCAGGTGTTGACAGATGTGAGAATTACCGAACAATCAGTTTAATAAGCCACAGCTGCAAAATACTAACACGAATTCTTTACAGACGAATGGAAAAACTAGTAGAAGCCGACCTCGGGGAAGATCAGTTTGGATTCCGTAGAAATACTGGAACACATGAGGCAATACTGACCTTACGACTTATCTTAGAAGAAAGATTAAGGAATATCTTAGAAGAAAGATTAAGGAAAGGCAAACCTACGTTTCTAGCATTTGTAGACTTAGAGAAAGCTTTTGACAATGTTGACTGGAATACTCTCTTTCAAATTCTAAAGGTGGCAGGGGTAAAATACAGGGAGCGAAAGGCTATTTACAGAAACCAGATGGCAGTTATAAGGGTCGAGGGACATGAAAGGGAAGCAGTGGTTGGGAAGGGAGTAAGACAGAGTTGTAGCCTCTCCCTGATGTTATTCAATCTGTATATTGAGCAAGCAGTAAAGGAAACAAAAGAAAAATTCGGAGTAGGTATTAAAATCCATGGAGAAGAAATAAAAACTTTGAGGTTCGCCGATGAGATTGTAATTCTGTCAGAGACAGCAAAGGACTTGGAAGAGCAGTTGAACGGAATGGATGGTGTCTTGAAGGGAGGATATAAGATGCACATCAACAAAAGCAAAACGAGGATAATGGAATGTAGTCGAATTAAGTCGGGTGATGTTGAGGGTATTAGATTAGGAAATGAGACACTTAAAGTAGTAAAGGAGTTTTGCTATTTGGGGAGTAAAATAACTGATGATGGTCGAAGTAGAGAAGATATAAAATGTAGACTGGCAATGGCAAGGATAGCGTTTCTGAAGAAGAGAAATTTGTTAACATCGAGTATAGATTTAAGTGTCAGGAAGTCATTTCAAAAAATGGTTCAAATGGCTCTGAGCACTATGGGACTCAACTGCTGAGGTCATTAGTCCCCTAGAACTTAGAACTAGTTAAACATAACTAACCTAAGGACATCACAAACATCCATGCCCGAGGCAGGATTCGAACCTGCGACCGTAGCGGTCTTGCGGTTCCAGACAGCAGCGCCTTTAACCGCACGGCCACTTCGGCCAGCCCGGAAGTCATTTCTGAAAGTATTTGTATGGAGTGTAGCCATGTATGGAAGTGAAACATGGACGGTAAATAGTTTGGACAAGAAGAGAATAGAAGCTTTCGAAATGTGGTGCTACAGAAGAATGCTGAAGATTAGATGGGTAGATCACATAACTAATGAGGAGGTACTGAATAGGATTGGGGAGAAGAGGAGTTTGTGGCACAACTTGACCAGAAGAAGGGATCGGTTGGTAGGACATGTTCTGAGGCATCAAGGGATCACCAATTTAGTATTGGAGGGCAGCGTGGAGGGTAAAAATCGTAGAGGGAGACCAAGAGATGCATACACTAAGCAGATTCAGAAGGATGTAGGTTGCAGTAGGTACTGGGAGATGAAGAAGCTTGCACAGGATAGAGTAGCATGGAGAGCTGCATCAAACCAGCCTCAGGACTGAAGACCACAACAACAACAACAGCGTAAAATCAGCAGAAGGTATCACAATGAATGTCTTGGTACAAAGACAGGGAGAAATTAAAATAATGGTGTTAAAATGGCTTCCATAATTCGATAGAATATGAATGGCTACAGGACGGAGAAATTGTGACTCCTCATACAGGTTACACCTTTCTGTCTGTCTCTCCAAGAGATTCATTTTTAAAACACCAACACACTTCTACTTGTGCACTATGATTTCCACAGAATAGGTGACCTTACTGGTTGCAAAGTGAAAGGTGGGGTGACAGCGTTCATCAAGGACACATTGCACTGTTTGCCTGTGCCCATAACCGCAACACTGCTAGTGATGGTTGACATTATAACGGCCCATATTAATGTCACAGTGTGCTCTTTGTGCCTCCCACCACATGAGCCCATTAATGGCGAGAATTTCAAACAGCTTGTTGCAACACCATGTGCCCTAGTAGCAGGGTAATTGAGAATTTCACACAAACTGAGGTGGTCATACTAATTAGTGTGGGTCATCCTATTTATTTCAGCACTGCTATAGGCTAGTCTACAGCCAAAGACCTCTCGTTCTTCTCACCTGCCTGTGCAGATGCTGCCCAGAGGGATGTGGATCATGACCTTCATGGAAGTGACCATTTCCCAAGCTGCATCCATCTGCCAGACAGAGAAATGGAAATGACCTGTCTGAGCGCTTTAAAGGGAGCATTTTACATGTAATAATATTCATCATTGTGATAAACAGTATTCCACCCATGGTAAGGAGTCCTTTATGGTGTTCCTTACTCATGGACAACTTCTCCGTGCATCCACCAAATTTGTATTACCCACTAGCCAACTGCATTTGAAGATAAGGCAGAGGGAGAAATAGGTGAATGCCAGAGGTTTTAAGTTCTGTTCAGAGAAAACTGTTATTGTTGAAGTGAATCACTCCTCCTGTTTTAAAACAGAGAGATGCTGTTCTTACTTTTAAGAAATTGGTCAATTATCTCCTCTACAGGGGCACTGCCTTGTACAAGTACTGTCTGTGTAAGCAGAGATGCTTGCATATTCGCAAGAAGCTGAGGGCTATGCCGGTAATAGCACAGTTACTGATAAGGTCTCCCATTCCAGACAGACCTTAGCAGACGGACCTGACAAAGAGTGTGCCACAGAGTCCCATCATTCCCGTATCCAGTCCTATAGTCCTATCCCTTTTCCCCTACACCCAACCCAAGGTGTGATGCGATCTGTGCTGAGGAGTGCATGACAAATGGAAAGATGTATCATTACTGGAGGCTCAGAGATACCAGGCAACCTTCCAGGATCAAAATGGAGAACACGGAACAAGAAAAAACAAAAACTAAGAGACATGATGAGACCTCAAACATTCAAACATCAGGGTTGGAACTGATGGAAGTTGTTTCTGCAACTGGATTGGGTGATAAACCAGTTCATCATCATCTTTGACAGTTTACAGCCTCTGTCCAGGTCTGTATGGAACATAGGCCTCTCCATCATCTTCTGTCTTGCCATCATCTCTCCGTCTTCACCTTGGTCTAGTCTTCATAGACTGATAGACCAGTTCAGATGTGGAAATTGTCAAGGAGAAGTTGGACCAGGTCAAGATTAAATTCCACTTTAAAAAAATTGAGGGAACTAAAAGGTTTCAACCTAAGACCTCCAAAAAAAAAAGAATGTCTCACAGTGAAGGTGGTAAACAGGCCACTTCTAAGACAGGAAATGAGAACAGGGGACCAGTCTAATAGTCCCACTTCTTGAGATAATCACATCCAGAAAAAGACAAGGCAGGAAATAGGGAAACAGGCATAAAGTGCTGCACTCTCGCTTCTCGGGATGGAATTTATCAAACAAGGATATCAAGTGACTAGTGTCACTCATGGCAGATGGAGCTTGTTCAGACGGCTCTCTTTGAGAAGATTGGGTGAGGTGGAGGGGGGGGGGGACATGCAAGTCCCGGATGCAGATTCAGGAGGGGCTATCTGGATAATGGTGCTCTTATCTTTGTCTGCAAGTGGATGGAAACAGTGGACTGGAGTTATGAGACAGTGCCCATGATTTCTCCCTGGGAGGAGGCGAAGCTGCTAGTCAAGACAGTGGCTGAGCTATTCAAATGACAAAGGTATCAGTTTTGGTACTGTTACTCCTTAATGACACTCCTTCAAAGACTCTGTTCAAGAAAGTAAGGCCACAGAAGCAGACTCTGTCCAGGAAAATAAGGGCACAGAACCAGAAAGTCTCACCATAATACTGAAGGGTAATCAATCGAAAGGTTGTACCAGATGGGCAAACCCTTGTGGTGGAAGTCGGTGAAAAATCCCTGAGAGTAACCCAGGAAAAGGACCTGAGATTGTACTTAGGGTTCTCTGAAGTTACCATCAGGGTAATCAAAGATATCGGAAGTAACCATGGCAGCACGATAGAGATTGCAAGTGTTGCAAATAAACAGCAGTACAGTAAAGGGGCAACTTCCACACTGAGTTGTCTTCTGGGAAGACAGTAGATGGACGTTGCCCTGATCCAGGAACCCTGTCTACATAAGGGAGGCATTTCAGGCCTGACAGGTACTGGATGTAAGCTGATTTATGCTAGAAATGTAAGAACTCTGAAACATGTATTTGTGTAAAAAATGGAAATTCACTCTTGCCTAAGGTGGAGTATTGTTCCAGGGACTTAGTGACCATCAGGATGAAACAATGTGAGGAAGGAAGCAAGAAGGAAATTGTATTGATCTCAGCTTACCTTCCTACTAGGACAGTACTCCTCCTTCCCAAGAAATGAGGTGGTTAGTAGACACCTACTCACAGCAGAATGAACAACTATTGGCTGGATATGATGCCTTTGCCTACAACCTGGTGTGGGGAAGCAATGACACCAACAGCAAAGGTGAGTACCTTTTGAATTTTTAGTCAAAAGCAACCTGGAGAGCCTGAATATAGAGGCAGGGAACCAACATTCAGGAAGTTAAGACGGGAATAAGTAATTGACATAACTTTTGGTCCGTTCTAATGGGCAGCTATATCAAAAAATGACATGGGCATTGGAGCCATACTTATCTGAGGTTTAAATGAGTGTTAAACAAATCTTAGTCTATACGAATCCTAGGAAAACACACTGGAACTCATATGGTTATCTGAAGTCAGAACTTCGATAAGGGATCCAGTAGGTTTCAAGGAAATGTCACACACAGTGATATCTGCCACTGTGCTCTTATGTTTAGAAAACTGCCAAATCACCAAGGAGTGCACAAACAGAAAT
Source organism: Schistocerca nitens (assembly GCF_023898315.1). NCBI lineage: Eukaryota > Metazoa > Arthropoda > Insecta > Orthoptera > Acrididae > Schistocerca > Schistocerca nitens. The sequence goes on along the minus strand of NC_064622.1, from coordinate 133,728,726 downwards.
GTACACTCTTTGACATAAAACTCGACCGGCGGCTGGCCGCTTCAGAGGCTAAGTCCGCGCCGATCGCGACATAGGACAAAAAAACTGGCCAACTCGCTAATTCTCGAAGTCCGGTTATCTGCACAATCTGGCAACACTGTAGACTGCGGCACTTCCTGGAGGAAAACTTGTCCCATGATAGAGAAACTCTAGGCTGATTACGCCTGTGGTCTAGCGGTAGCGTGCGTTGTTTCTGTTCGTAATGTCAGTGGATTGAGAGCAGCTGGCATAAAATACACTCCTGGAAATTGAAATAAGAACACCGTGAATTCATTGTCCCAGGAAGGGGAAACTTTATTGACACATTCCTGGGGTCGGATACATCACATGATCACACTGACAGAACCACAGGCACATAGACACAGGCAACAGAGCATGCACAATGTCGGCACTAGTACAGTGTATATCCACCTTTCGCAGCAATGCAGGCTGCTATTCTCCCATGGAGACGATCGTAGAGATGCTGGATGTAGTCCTGTGGAACGGCTTGCCATGCCATTTCCACCTGGCGCCTCAGTTGGACCAGCGTTCGTGCTGGACGTGCAGACCGCGTGAGACGACGCTTCATCCAGTCCCAAACATGCTCAATGGGGGACAGATCCGGAGATCTTGCTGGCCAGGGTAGTTGACTTACACCTTCTAGAGCACGTTGGGTGGCACGGGATACATGCGGACGTGCATTGTCCTGTTGGAACAGCAAGTTCCCTTGCCGGTCTAGGAATGGTAGAACGATGGGTTCGATGACGGTTTGGATGTACCGTGCACTATTCAGTGTCCCCTCGACGATCACCAGTGGTGTACGGCCAGTGTAGGAGATCGCTCCCCACACCATGATGCCGGGTGTTGGCCCTGTGTGCCTCGGTCGTATGCAGTCCTGATTGTGGCGCTCACCTGCACGGCGCCAAACACGCATACGACCATCATTGGCACCAAGGCAGAAGCGACTCTCATCACTGAAGACGACATGTCTCCATTCGTCCCTCCATTCACGCCTGTCGCGACACCACTGGAGGCGGGCTGCACGATGTTGGGGCGTGAGCGGAAGACGGCCTAACGGTGTGCGGGACCGTAGCCCAGCTTCATGGAGACGGTTGCGAATGGTCCTCGCCGATACCCCAGGAGCAACAGTGTCCCTAATTTGCTGGGAAGTGGCGGTGCGGTCCCCTACGGCACTGCGTAGGATCCTACGGTCTTGGCGTGCATCCGTGCGTCGCTGCGGTCCGGTCCCAGGTCGACGGGCACGTGCACCTTCCGCCGACCACTAGCGACAACATCGATGTACTGTGGAGACCTCACGCCCCACGTGTTGAGCAATTCGGCGGTACGTCCACCCGGCCTCCCGCATGCCCACTATACGCCCTCGCTCAAAGTCCGTCAACTGCACATACGGTTCATGTCCACGCTGTCGCGGCATGCTACCAGTGTTAAAGACTGCGATGGAGCTCCGTATGCCACGGAAAACTGGCTGACACTGACGGCGGCGGTGCACAAATGCTGCGCAGCTAGCGCCATTCGACGGCCAACACCGCGGTTCCTGGTGTGTCCGCTGTGCCGTGCGAGTGATCATTGCTTGTACAGCCCTCTCGCAGTGTCCGGAGCAAGTATGGTGGGTCTGACACACCGGTGTCAATGTGTTCTTTTTTCCATTTCCAGGAGTGTATTTTTATAGCCTCTTCTGTCTGAATGCTGAAGACGTGAATGTAATGGTAGCGCAGATTCAATCTATTTCGCTTTGTGACACACCGATATCAAAATTTTATCCAGTAACGATTTTGCGGCAGATTTCCTGCAGACTGTCCTCCTCTAGACGCCGTATGCGGCAAAGCTCCGGGATCCATTTGCTGGCTACTGGCAGCGGCCGTGGCGACAGCAGCGGCGCTGCACTCCCCCGTTCTTTATCGAAAGCGCCTGCTACCGCTCATCGCTTTTGATGATTTAAAACGCTTTATTATTAAATGTTGCTCCACAGAAAATTTCTACAATTTCCATTCACGCTCAAAAGCAACGGAGACAGACGCCCTGATTAGTAGGCGGGTATTATATTACATTAATCGGCAAGAGCTGAGTATGGCCCGAAATTAATTTTATAGACTGGGACGAAATTAAACCACCTCACTACATTCGATGAATTTATAAATGCTTCATACCTCGTTTCTTTTCCTTTCAAACTCAATTATTTGTGCAACTTTTGGTCAATGTTTGGATGTTTTCGTCAAGCCAGAGTGAGCGTCTGTGGTGTAAAGTGTATTACAGTTCTTGTTTAATTCCTTATGGTAAGTCTATGCGATAAACTGTGTGAATACCTTGCAATGCATGCTCTGTAGCAGTGCAGGAACACTGCACATTTGGAGTTCCATGTATGGGTTCATGAAGTATTTATTGTTGATCGGAAGTGATAGTTAAGGTCATCAGATTTAAACCAGAAAAATTTGTCGTTTTGAAGGTTTCAGAGAACGGAAAGGAATTGCTAACGCCGGTGTTAGAAAACGTCTACAGTTAAATGCTATTGCAAAAATTTAGAAGAAGGGAACTACATTAATGAACATGTGCACTTCATAAACAACCTTCTGACATGTTAGACCTATATGACGAACAAAGCTCAAATTTATATCGTTGACAGTCGGATTGAATCTTTTCAGGGTCTATTTTACAGTGAAGCACCTTGGAATTTGCAAAGCAGAAATCCATGATATTAACTTAATTTACTAAGTCGAAATCGGACGAAGATTGATGTTTAAAGGCATTTTTCAGAAGGGAACCTCTGAGCTAACGACACACTGGCGGCCAGAGGCGGAATATAGTCACTGCGATGTTGCCTGAGCCTCAAAACGCAACCTTAAACACACGAACAGAGGAGGTGGAGATTACTGTTTTAACGTCCCGTCGACAACGATGTCATTAGAGACGGAGCACAAGCTCGGATTAGGGAAGGATGGGGAAGGAAATCGGCCGTGCCCTTCCTAAGGAACCATCCCGGCATTTGCCTGAAGCGATTTAGGGAAATCATTGAAAACCTAAATCAGGATGGCCGGGCTCGGGATTGCACCGTCGTCCTCCCGAATGCACACACAAACAGGTGTTACTTATGTGAAGAACGCCGTTCTTGGAGTCCAGAAATTAAATATACTTTCTAATTGTGTCATCTTGCAGTGGATTATATCGTACGAGTCTTCGATGTGGAAAACGAATGTCAAGTGAATTTAGCGAGGTAACGCCGACCTACACCCGGAAGTAAATGCACTATCAGAGTGTTGACAAATACTTGCCACGACGCTGCCATTTCTAGGCTCTCTGACGAGGCAGCTCTTCAGCGAAATGCTTGCCGTGATTCTCCGATACGGTTCTTCAGAGTGGAGACGCGCGCGCACGTTTGGTTTTTATGCGGCGTTCTCCCCTGATGGTTTCTGACGTCGCCTTGTGGGCTATGTATACGTATGAGACATTCAGTTATCATTAATCCAGAATGATACAAGTTGCAGCTTCGGGCGTGGAAGAAGGCTGTTGACGCCGACATTATATCATTTCAACGTAGGGAAAGCAAAACGGATCATTCAATGTTTCTCATTCAACATAAACTATGTGAGATAATTTTCCGTAACGTTCATAATCATCTAAAAATACAAACGAAGTAAAAATACACCGGAAGCTTATTCGAATTGAATATAACGCTTTGCACCTCGATGTCGAATTTGTCCACTTGCAATCTTTCGCAGCATACACATAGAATGTCATGATTACCACGAGAATGAAGAAATATGTTGGTAAGGATGGAAGCAAGAAGAGACGCAGTCAACAAATATTCTATTCCTCATGGCATTCATTTCATTTGACACGTAAGAAGAGGTAAAGCGGGAATTTACTTTCGTTAACACGAAAGATATGCCACACATATTGATAACGAGGAAGTCTGCGTCTTCATACGTTTCCTCCTTGAAATCTGTATGCTGTATTATATACTAAGTAGCCCGATCATTGTTTCAGCAATGTTACCCTCTTGTTTGACCCCGTAACGATGAACAGATTCCAAATGCATGTCTCCCTTCCTGGGTTGTTTTTTGTGTTTTATTGCTTGGAATTCCTGAAGCAGACCACTGTGCCTTCCCCCCTCGTGCGAGTTTTGCGACTGTGAAATACTTTCCTACATTATAGAAGCGAATATTAAATTTGAACTAATATTGCGAAAATTTTGTACTTGGACAGCTTAGAATGAAAATACTTCTGCTTATTTCAAAGGGAAACAATAGATTTTCTAAAACACTGTCTGTCATACACAACTTGAAACAGGTCATGTCGACCAAATCATGTGGAAGAACTAACAGCAACGTATATCGGAAGGCAGTAAGATCTCTTGCCTTTTGGTTTGTCAGTACTCGATAGCCATTTCTAGGCGAAAGTAAATGAAGAAAGGCAGTGCGTTTTTGTTACCAAGTAACGTCTTCGTCAATTACTTTAGTTTTAAAGTAATCTACAAGTAATTGCTTGGTGTTTGATATTAACATGAAAAGGATTCCGTAGACAGGGAAAGAACCTGTTCTTGGGAAACTACATCTATAGTGACCAAAAGGCATTAAATGATGTTCAAGCACTTGTGTTACAGCAGCGGTATGAATAAAATGATAGTAATAATAACAGTAATAATCGAATTATCCGGCAACTTCACACTTCACAGTGGATTGTCTCGAACTAAGAAATTTGCTGAATTTGTGAAAAATCAAAATGGCTTCACATCCAGCCTATGATGCCTAGAAGAGTCTTTACATCCTGCTGACATGAGAATAGCATAATCTCTGCGTCAGAAGCTTGCTTCTACTTGACCATTTAATAGACTCGCATTTTTTCCACCGTGACTAATTTTGTAAGCTAAGCACATCATCCGTTACAGCACACTCTTGGGGCTGGGTAATGTGGCCACAATGGTATGGTGGAACGAGCTATCACAGGTGCAATGCGTGGGTTCAGGCATTTACTTTTAAGAGGCACAAACAGATTTATTTTACCTCTGGTAACCTCAAGAGAAAGACGTTATAATCCAGAATCCGCATTAAACATCACGTTCCTTCATTACCAACTGGGCAGAGCCGGTTTACGTTGGGAAATGACACAGCGGAAGCCATGGTAAACAGAAATACAGTCGCCAGTAAGCTTACTCACATTAGAAAATTTTATTTTATTTGATGAACCGATAGCCATTTAAAGGGACAGGGCTCTTATTTTACTTGTACTTGATTGAACTAGAGACGTTTAAAAATTTGGTGCTGGACTGTGATTCGAATTCGTATCTCCTCTTTCGAGGATCTGAATTTCTCGGAACGGTATAGTTCAGTCATTTCGTTCCTTTTCCCAAGACTGCAATCTTCTCTAGGTCTCCTCCAAAGGTAAGTATGTGGGTCTGAAACCTGATCCAGTACAAAAATATTCAAAATTTCATTTCTAGCTTTATCAAGTGCACACCCACCTGCTAGTGAAAATTAACGCGCAATTTCAATGTCTGTTCATGTGTTTCCAACAATCGCAACAGGTGTCGTTATTTCTGGTCAAACACGCACACATCTTATTGTTCATGAGTAAGCAACTGATACTTAAGCTATATTCGTGGATGCACGGTAGGTGTGCAGTTCGATTGTCACTTAGGCACAAAAGTTTGTATCCTTATTTTAGATTCAGACACCTAGCGGCTCGTAAGAAAAACCGATACGTAACATTTGATTTTTCTTAGTTAACAATCGGATTACGTGTTGGGTTCGTATCTCCGTCACAGAACTTCACATCATGCACTTCATCTTTAAATGCATGCACACTTCGTTACTTCAGAATGGAGGTATATCAGACATCTTTCGTGGTTAGATAACAGGGACGAAAGGGTCTTGATAGGAGTCACGGTTTATTACAAAAATTGTCGTCTTTTATCTTCAAGTTTAGATTTGGTTACTGGTATTGGCCAAAATTTCGGTAATTCATGACTCTTCATGGCTAATCATCAATATGATGTGATTAGATTAGATTAGATTACATTAGATTAACTCTTGTTCCATAGATCATTAATACGACATTTCGTAATGATGTGGAACGTGTCATTTTAATGAAAGATTTCTTTAAATACCATGATTCAATTTCTTTACAACAATTTTTTACACTCTCTCTCATTGCTTTTTATTTATCTCTCTCTCTCTCTCTCTCTCTCACACACACACACACACACACACACACACACACACACACATTCTTTTTTATTTTTATTTGTATGTTGTGCTCGACTATCGGCGAGGCACGAAAACGCCTGTGAATGACTTTCTTAGTTTTGAGTACACTTACGAAAGAAATATAAAAACAACAATGAGAGTTACTGATTTATGATGCTCAGTTTGCAGTCAGTTCTGAGTATTATTAGTAACTACGCTCCAGTCCCTAAACCTAGTTACAGAAAGCGAATCAGACGCATTACGTATTCCAGGCCGTAGCAGCCGCGACTTGGAGACACCAGCTATGGTCACTTCCCAGACCGCTGTAGGATCACATCGGTTCGTCTTCTTCCTGCTGGTACTGTACCTGAGATTTGGCAACAAGGCAACGTATGTTTGGCAACTCTGTGATCGACGAGTTACTTCCTGGTGTGCACGGAATTAAGCCTCAAAGTTCACTTGATTTTACCTGTCATTTCCATTGAATAATCTGAGTTATTATCGCTTGAAGGGTAACAAAAGATTGAAAATTTACGGTTTTCAGCCCAGAAAAGTCGTTGCAGGTGGAAACCGCAACTAATCTCGACCTTCAAATAGCGGTTTACGAGTTCTAGTTACTATTGCCCTCGTAATAGGAAGCTAAGAGCCATACCTCCTCGCCAGCTCTGTGGTAACGTGCTGATCTGTGAAAAAGCGTCTGTTACGGTTCGCAGTTCCAGTCTCACTGACTGTAACGTTTTTATCCCTTCTGTGAAAGAGCTACAAGCAGTCAGATCAAACATCAATAAGGAAATCGCAAGAAAATGCTTTCAGCTCATAGTGCAATGTTGAAACACTTACAATGCTGCACAACAGGTAAGGCCTCTTTCCGCTGCTGACAAGCGAATTTTGGGTTTCTAGGAATACGTAACTATATTTATGAAATGCCACATTTGCATACCTCTTGAGTATGACATAGCATACCAATTAAACACAGACCCAATCAAAATCTAAGTGAGTAGTATTTTACTAATTCGTGTCGATAGAGGCATGCTTGTGTACAGATACTTTCGTCGTAAGGTTATCATGGTTAGTTTTATTTCATTTCTTATAATACAGTGCACAATTTTCGTAAGGTTTCCTTTAGTGTTGTTAAAACAATAGTAAACATGGGAGAGAAATTAATCATCAACGATATATGCGAATTCTCTGATGTTACCTATGACAGTCTGACAATGCACATGCAGTTTATTGATTACATGCATGTAGACAACTTGTTCTGAGTTAAAGCTGTCAAACAAAGTTTGAAGAAGAATAAAATATCACTACCACACGACGGCTAATGTAGAAAATACTTTTCTGACATATTATGGCACGATGCGCTCTCCCTGCACATCTTCGAGATGCATCTGCTGCCTGCTGTCTATTAAACCTGAATAGAACAAAATGTCACAGTAGTTAGCCCTTTTTCCACATGCGACTACTTTGGGTTGAGAAGTGAAGGGAATTATGTTCAAAGTTCCATTCAGCAGAGAGCAGAATTGCGTTTTAAAAAATGTAGCACTGAATGTATTCGAACTCGCGACATCTTATCTATGCTACAAGCTGACACGTAGCTACAGCAGCTCCAGAGCTCGGCAACTATTCCTCCAGAACTTTTGCATTCCACAGCACTGTGAGATTATGCATATGGCCAGGTCTTGACTTCTGAGAGACAAACAGTTACAGCTTTTCTTTTGGACTGAACGACGTTTTCTAGTAACAGATAGCGCAATAGAATAGCTCAAGTGGAAAGGAACACTTCCTATTTAAACTTCTGCATCCTACACTGTTGGCAGTTGTGTGTAGGTGGCAGTTACGTGATTTTATTTCTGTGATTACAAAATAGTCGAATGTATGCACTGGGTAGCCGAGGCAGCTAGTTCATGGTGATTCGGTCAACCAAGTAAATGAATTTACTGAACATGCTGCAAATTACTACAGGGAGCCTGTGTGTCAGAATTCTCATCCAGTGTGGCGCAACTGCGTTACGATAGAAAAATGACTCGCAGAGAAGAGGATTTCGTGGTCTGTTGGACGGATGGTGGGTTGTTATACCTATGGTCTGGGTTCGATTCCCACTTCCGTCAATGATTTTAGATAGGGAGAGACAGATTCCATTCTCTCCTGGCTACACCAAGTGAAGGAGATATAATGGCTGCGTGGTCTGAAAATTCACATTAAAGATGATATTCCTTCTTTACCAAGTAGACGGTAGGTTGAACCACAATAAAGTCTGGAGTGGCAACATGTAGAAACTCTATCACCAGTAACCTTTCTTATACTAGTTATTTATTTCAAGTGACGACACAAACGCTATGTATGGTCACAGGACACTTATTCCATCTTTTATTTGAGCTTCTGTATGTCGATAAAATTGGTTCTAAACTGGGAATGCAACTCAGACCGCCCTTAACGCGGAATTTGATCCCTTCGTGGCAATACAGCTCGGCTACAATTTGTTGTTTGTTCAAAACTGCAGATTCCTCAACACCTTCACATATTACGCGTGAATGGGATCGAATCCTGGCCCGGCACTAAAGATTTAATTATGTATTATCAAGCTCTATCATGAGAACACCTATCTGCTGGTGGATAATAATTTTGATTTTTAATGTATTTTCATTCGTTGTCAATACTAACGATATCTGACGTTTTTAACTCCCAGTGAGACACAGAACTATTTGCGAGATGACTGTAAGTTCAAGATGCTATTCTGAGCAGCTGGTGGAGAAAAATTCGGTAGCTGACGTCTCTTTGTGTGTAGTCAACAACGATATGTGTGGGGCTCTATTCCCTGTGAGCGCTGAACTCTTCGTCATATTATTTCAGTTCGTCGTGTCATTTAATGTTCATACATATTCTCAACTAGCTGCTCGTGAATAACTTTAATTTTTAATGTCATTTTGTGTTAAATAGTTCAAATGGTTCAAATGGCTCTGAGCACTATGGGACTTAACTTCTAAGGTCATCAGTCCCCTAGAACTTAGAACTACTTAAACCGAACTAACCTAAGGACATCACTCACATCCATGCCCGAGGCAGGATTCGAACCTGCGACCGTAGCGGTCACGCGGTTCCAGACTGAAGCGCCTAGAACCGCACGGCCGGCCCCCACCATCTGGTATCAATGCATTACCCTATCATCCATTATATATAATCATTTTCATAGTACACTTGATATTATAGATGAGTAGGACACAAGACAGGACATAGATAATGTCCGTTTGACGTCAACAGTGTGTAACATTTTACTTTTTTTGAATAGGACAATGTTCCTCTCCAATAATTTTTAGATTAGTTACAATAAGCTTACGCTGCAAGAGAATTCGCTTGTATTTTTCAATATGTGGTCTGTTGTCGGTTTGAAGGCTTTCCATAACATCGGCAACGTAGTGCAACTCCACCGAGGGCTGTCTGGAGTAGGGTGGAGATAGCAATGTGAAAGTTGCGAGCTGTCGAAGACGATCTTCATATTCCTAATGCGATTAGGACATCGTATACTCTTGACGACGTTTAACACCTGTGCAGTCAGTCACCCAATTTCAGAATTCATTTTGAGTAATCCTGCTAAATTCCCAAAATATTGTCTTTTTATATTGATGAGTAATATGGATAGTCGTCACGTTCATGTGCCGTCTACAACGCAAATTTAATGTTACTATCCTAGGAACTAACCTGCAATACGTTTTGTATTTCATAATCGGAACTATCTGCATTAACCGTCATCAGAGCAATGTCAGGGAACAGAATGCAGCAGTGCCTTGCTACCTACCTGAGGACCTGCTTGAGTCGTGTTCTAAGGAAAGGGTAGTTGCTGGTTCACATTATATTACACTAGCGAAAAGTACCGACTTTTCCTTTTCTCTGCAAACATCCAGAACTAAATTCAGTAACTAAATGCTAAGAATATATTTGCATTGTGCCAACTCAAAGATCAATAGATATGGATATAGATATAGATTTTTATATTTAAAGCCATTCTCGTTCTGCGTTGGAATAAACATCATTCATTATTTGCTTGTTCTTGTTACGTTTGTTATTGTCATTCTCTCACTCGCAAGAGTTTTCGCATTCCTATTTGGTATCGATGCACATGAAGAGTGGCTATGAAAGAAGGGAATACTGAATGTTACGTCATGCAGAATACACTCATTTACTTCGGCTCCTCGTGATCTACGCTACAGGAGAAGTGAGATACATAAAGTTGACAGTGTGAGGACAGACCTGGTAGCACAACTGTGCAACTACACAGTGTTACCAGATAAAATGGTGCTGCGGAATCGACAGTGTAGTACGGACTTTGCCACAGTAGCAGACAGCTGGTAATTTAGGACCATGACCGTGGATTACACTTTGGTCAGTGCTGGTTAGAGTGCTGCAACTGTAAATGGAAGGCTTTGTTTGATAGTCTTATGCTGATGCTGTCTGAATAAATTATGCCAATGGATACAAAGCGGTTTAGTTTTGAGACCTAACCCACGAGGGGGGAAGGCACAGTGGTCTGCTTCAGGAATTCCAAGCAATAAAACACAAAAAACAACCCAGGAAGGGAGACATGCATTTGGAATCTGTTCATCGTTACGGGGTCAAACAAGAGGGTAACATTACTGAAACAATGATCGGGCTACTTAGTATATAATACAGCATACAGATTTCAAGGAGGAAACGTATGAAGACGCAGACTTCCTCGTTATCAATATGTGTGGCATATCTTTCGTGTTAACGAAAGTAAATTCCCGCTTTACCTCTTCTTACGTGTCAAATGAAATGAATGCCATGAGGAATAGAATATTTGTTGACTGCGTCTCTTCTTGCTTCCATCCTTACCAACATATTTCTTCATTCTCGTGGTAATCATGACATTCTATGTGTATGCTGCGAAAGATTGCAAGTGGACAAATTCGACATCGAGGTGCAAAGCGTTATATTCAATTCGAATAAGCTTCCGGTGTATTTTTACTTCGTTTGTATTTTTAGATGATTATGAACGTTACGGAAAATTATCTCACATGGTTTATGTTGAATGAGAAACATTGAATGATCCGTTTTGCTTTCCCTACGTTGAAATGATATAATGTCGGCGTCAACAGCCTTCTTCCACGCCCGAAGCTGCAACTTGTATCATTCTGGATTAATGATAACTGAATGTCTCATACGTATACATAGCCCACAAGGCGACGTCAGAAACCATCAGGGGAGAACGCCGCATAAAAACCAAACGTGCGCGCGCGTCTCCACTCTGAAGAACCGTATCGGAGAATCACGGCAAGCATTTCGCTGAAGAGCTGCCTCGTCAGAGAGCCTAGAAATGGCAGCGTCGTGGCAAGTATTTGTCAACACTCTGATAGTGCATTTACTTCCGGGTGTAGGTCGGCGTTACCTCGCTAAATTCACTTGACATTCGTTTTCCACATCGAAGACTCGTACGATATAATCCACTGCGAGATGACACAATTAGAAAGTATATTTAATTTCTGGACTCCAAGAACGGCGTTCTTCACATAAGTAACACCTGTTTGTGTGTGCATTCGGGAGGACGACGGTGCAATCCCGCGCCCGGCCATCCTGATTTAGGTTTTCAATGATTTCCCTAAATCGCTTCATGCAAATGCCGGGATGGTTCCTTAGGAAGGGCACGGCCGATTTCCTTCCCCATCCTTCCCTAATCCGAGCTTGTGCTCCGTCTCTAATGACATCGTTGTCGACGGGACGTTAAAACAGTAATCTCCACCTCCTCTGTTCGTGTGTTTAAGGTTGCGTTTTGAGGCTCAGGCAACATCGCAGTGACTATATTCCGCCTCTGGCCGCCAGTGTGTCGTTAGCTCAGAGGTTCCCTTGTGCGTTGCAGTGCTTGTACTATAAGACATAGCAGTTCGAATCACGGTAGAAGCCGCTGACTACAACCTTTTACTTTCCATTTTAATTAATGGAGTTGCAAACTGCTAGTAAAAATTTCTTATGCGAAATCTGAAAAATGCCTTTAAACATCAATCTTCGTCCGATTTCGACTTAGTAAATTAAGTTAATATCATGGATTTCTGCTTTGCAAATTTCAAGGTGCTTCACTGTAAAATAGACCCTGAAGAGATTCAATCCGACTGTCAACGATATAAATTTGAGCTTTGTTCGTCATATAGGTCTAACATGTCAGAAGGTTGTTTATGAAGTGCACATGTTCATTAATGTAGTTCCCTTCTTCTAAATTTTTGCAATAGCATTTAACTGTAGACGTTTTCTAACACCGGCGTTAGCAATTCCTTTCCGTTCTCTGAAACCTTCAAAACGACAAATTTTTCTGGTTTAAATCTGATGACCTTAACTATCACTTCCGATCAACAATAAATACTTCATGAACCCATACATGGAACTCCAAATGTGCAGTGTTCCTGCACTGCTACAGAGCATGCATTGCAAGGTATTCACACAGTTTATCGCATAGACTTACCATAAGGAATTAAACAAGAACTGTAATACACCCTACACCACAGACGCTCACTCTGGCTTGACGAAAACATCCAAACATTGACCAAAAGTTGCACAAATAATTGAGTTTGAAAGGAAAAGAAACGAGGTATGAAGCATTTATAAATTCATCGAATGTAGTGAGGTGGTTTAATTTCGTCCCAGTCTATAAAATTAATTTCGGGCCATACTCAGCTCTTGCCGATTAATGTAATATAATACCCGCCTACTAATCAGGGCGTCTGTCTCCGTTGCTTTTGAGCGTGAATGGAAATTGTAGAAATTTTCTGTGGAGCAACATTTAATAATAAAGCGTTTTAAATCATCAAAAACGATGAGCTGTAGCAGGCGCTTTCGATAAAGAACGGGGGAGTGCAGCGCCGCTGCTGTCGCCACGGCCGCTGCCAGTAGCCAGCAAATGGATCCCGGAGCTTTGCCGCATACGGCGTCTAGAGGAGGACAGTCTGCAGGAAATCTGCCGCAAAATCGTTACTGGATAAAATTTTGATATCGGTGTGTCACAAAGCGAAATAGATTGAATCTGCGCTACCATTACATTCACGTCTTCAGCATTCAGACAGAAGAGGCTATAAAAATATTTTATGCCAGCTGCTCTCAATCCACTGACATTACGAACAGAAACAACGCACGCTACCGCTAGACCACAGGCGTAATCAGCCTAGAGTTTCTCTATCATGGGACAAGTTTTCCTCCAGGAAGTGCCGCAGTCTACAGTGTTGCCAGATTGTGCAGATAACCGGACTTCGAGAATTAGCGAGTTGGCCAGTTTTTGTGTCCCATGTCGCGATCGGCGCGGACTTAGCCTCTGAAGCGGCCGGCCGCCGGTCAAGTTTTATGTCAAAGAGTGTACCTTTATGGAACAATAACATGGATTGATAAGGAAGCAGGTAAGAAGACTGTTCAACCTTGTACGAAGGAAAGGATAATGGGCAAAATACCAGGAGGCCCTTGCAATTAATCAGCTGAAACTATCAAATTGGAAGGTATTCTGTGAGAAAGCAGAAGGTACAGCTATGTGCACTGGACTTCACATAATCCTCACCAGAATACCAACTAATCCTGGAGGTAATTTAAGGAAGGAGGATAGTGAGTATACAAGGACAGCAAATAAGATGCTGGATGTGTTCCTCAAGACTCCCTTCCCTTTATGCACTCTGGCAGATAACATAGACCAAGATTCAGTCAGGTAATCGAAGGGAAAATTGGGAATCTGTCAGGAAATGTGTTGATTTCAAAAATTCCAGTGGGTGGCAGGAATGTTTCAATCATTCAAGCAGTTAGGCCTGCATGGAATTTTCCCAGCTCTACTGCAACAAGCAGGAGAGTTCAATTAGACTCGTATGTAGGCTGTTTAGGGTCAGCCTAGCTGCAGGAAACATTACTAATGGTTGGAGGACAGTGAGAGCGGTTTCCATTCCAAAGCCAGGGAGAAATGATCATACCAAGAATATGAGACTGATCAGTCTGCCTTCCTTACTTTTAAAGACATTAGAAAAACGGGTTAATGTGCATGTTGGGGAAAGGAGGCTCTCTACATGTAAACCAACATGCATATCAACGAGGCAAATAATGTGAAGCAACACTTCACCTAATTGTTGGGAAGGTGGAAAAGCACTACTTTCATGAAAATGCTCTCTACATCTTCCTGGATGTCGTGTGCACAGTGCTGGGGAGGGGGGGGGGGGGGGTGTAGCAATACAAGCTTCAAACCCATGGCCAGAACTGCTGCAGAAGATTATGGCATTGAGACCACCAAACATAGGTGGATTAAGACCATGTTGAGCAGAAGAAAGGTAGAAGCCACCACGATTCATGAGAATGTGGTGATCAATACCACTACAGGGTGCCTGTAAAGTGGTGTTTAGTCCCCACTATTGTTGTTAGAACTATGGCACAGTGTGCACTGAACACTGTGCAAAACTGGTACAGAAAAAAAGACCTAAGGATCAGCCTCAAGAAAACTTGTTGTACTGTTCATGAGGAAGCATATCGAGCTCCCACACTGGAATCTTAAGCTTCTCAATGAAACTCTACCTAGAGAGGGGGTAATGAAGTATCTAGGGGTAACCTTGGATGTGAAACTATCATGGACTCCTCACAGAAAGAATATATTTTCCAAGGCAAAAGGTATTCTATAAGAGCAATAGAAAGAGCCTATGGAAAAAACTGAATCTATACCCCAGGGGTATATGCTGGATATACACTGCTGTAATAAGACCTATGGAAGTTATGGGGCTAAAGTATGGTGGAATGAAGTAGAACAGAAGGCGGCTGCTAAGGAGCTTGGGAAGATGCAAAGATTGGCCTGCTTAGCCATAACAGGCAGAATTAGCAGCGCACTCACGGCTAGGTTGGAGAACATGTTGGACGTGCCTCCATTACACCTGTGGTTTAAAATGGAGGCAGCAGTAGGGGCATACAGGCTAAAAACTGGAAATAACTGAATATCAATAGGATATCCTGAATCCCACATCAGTCTAGGGAATGTATAAATATAGAAATGGTCAGGGGAAATGCCAGCTGACTACACAATAACGTCCAACTGTTTCAATAAAACTTTCCATGTAACAATTGCAAGTGGGAAGCAGCGGAAGAATAAACCATGACACCATGCAGGAGACAGTCTGGTTTACTGACCGGTCGAAAACAGATTTGGAGCCAGAGTATAGGCAGTACAGCCTAGCCTAGGGCCACAGTTTTCAGGCGGAAATATCCACTATCAGGGCATGCACAGAGGAGAATTTGTATAGGCACTAAAAAGATCATAGCATCTACATTTATTGACAGCCAAGCAGCTCTGAAATCTCTATCAGCTGCTGCAATGAGATGAAAGACTGTTACACACTGCAACAAAGTCCTCCTGTGACTAGAGGAACGCAGCAGGGCAAACCTGCAATGAGCCCCTGGTTGATAGGAATAATTGGCAATGAATAAACTGATAGGCTGGCCAGGACAGGTGCGATGACTCCATTATCGGGACCAGAACCTGCCGTAACCATGACTAAGGCAATGGTTAAATCAAAACTAGGATCAGGAGGCAGAATGTAGAATACTGGACTATGAGCCAAAAACAAAAATATGGCAAGCTCATGATGCCAGTGCATGGGTTAAGAGAAGTTCTGAAATCCTGAGCCTGAACAGGACACAGAGTAAACTCATGGTACAACTAATGACAGGTCATGGGCAGTTCAAGAAACACCTACATAAAGTGGGTGTAGAGAAAGAAGACCTTATGTGTCGGCTGTGCGATGAGTGATGAAACCATACCACACCTCATCTTCCAGTGTGAAGCACTGGAAATCAAAAGACACAGAACATTTGGGTCATCAAGCCCTGACGGAATCCTGTCTAATAAACTAGTTAAGGGCCTTTTACTACACTTTAAGGGCACTGGTTGGCTTTGCTAGAACCACAGGGAGTGAAATTGCACAATAAAATGTGTTTTGGTGCAGACAATAATGGGTTTGGACTGCTGTTTTTATCTAAATGTTCAAATCAAATCTCGGCCTGAGTTCTGATGAAAGACTAACATGGCTGCCACACCACAGAGACCTGAAATTAAGATGCCTAAGGGTTTTAAATGTTTTAAAATGTGTCAATCATATATCGTGTGGAGCAGACTGGGCACATCTGCTCCCATCTTATACAAGCCTTCACATGACCTCGGCTTGAATACAGATGCCACATTTAATGATTACCAAGGCTTTAGAATGCTGGGTGCGGTATACTATGTGAGTATTAGGATGTTTACAGGAGTTTATCATGCAATCCCGGTTTCTAGCTTAACACGCAAAGACTGGTGGGCCCCCCACTGTCCATTCAATGTCTTCTCTGTCTGTTCCGAATCGCTAGCATCCTTCTCCACTGCGTTGCCGTGACTGGAACGTCTGTTCAATAACTATCTGCAGGAAATGACGTCATTTGGGATATGTACAAGGTAGAGCGTTGAGGTATTACAGGTGGATGGAATTAAGGTCCAAAGCCAGGGCTGAGTAGGGAATCCCTCTGCATATCAGAGAGGCCTTGGTTAGTTTTGGAATTAAAGAAGTGCAGGAAGAATTTACCTTAGATTAAATTTTTAAAGCTAAATTTTACAAGATTTTAAATCATCAACCAGATTATATTAGTGTTTACGTTGACGGATCTAGGCAAAGGGACTTTATCAGCTGCTCAGTCATGTTCACTGAATGTTTCCTCAGGACAGGGCTCCCAGAGCAGTTTGCAGTTTAGTAAGTAGAATTATTTGCTATCTTTACTATGCTGAGGGCACTGGAGCAAATGAGATATCATTGTGGCAAGAAATTATTTATCTGCTCTGGTTTCTAAAGAGCCCGTCTTGCTATTGTACGAATGTACTCAACGGGTAGGATGACCCAAGATATAGAAGAAACTTTTCTTCTCTTATAAAGGCAGGAGAAGGTAATAATTTTCTGCTGGGGTTTGCAGCACAAGACGTTTGTGAAAATGAACTCACTGATGCAACTTCCAGGAGACCTTCTCCCTTCAACTTCCTGCTGACTGTACAAACTCCCTGCTGGCAGTCTCACAATCCACAACACCATGTGTTGGTCAGATGCTCAGTGGCTATAAGTAATGAGCAGTAAGCTGCAGTCAGTGAAATCTACAGTGCGACTGTGGTTAACCTCCTTGAGACCATAATGAACTGAAGAAGTAGCCCTTAGAAGGCTAAGAATGGGGCATTGTCCCTTGACACATCGCTTTCTCTGATCATGGGAGGATCTGCCAGTGCACCAAAGATGCATTACACAGATGCCAATACAGCATATTTTAATTTAGTGAATTTTATTTGATGTTCTATTGGCAGATCTTTGTCTCCACAGGACCTGACCTCTATTTTAAATGCCGAGCGTGGTACATGTTTTAAGTTTGTATGTGTCATCAGGGGCTCCTTCCAAAGATATTAGGGGTGACATTTTACTGTGCTGCAGACTGGTTGGGTCACCTTGCCACAGTAAACTATCCCCTTTTAAATGTATCTGTCATGGTATTTTATACCTGATTTTATTTAGTTATTTTCCTGTGCATATCATTGACTGTCATTTACGACTCTGCATATATAAAACTTCTACTTTACATTTTTGTTTATTATGCTATGTTAGTTGGAAATTTATTATTGATTTAATAGATTTTAACCAAACTGTCTATTTCATGGAAAGGCACTGGTGACTTCACAGATTAGTGTTTTTTTCTTTTCTTTCTTCCTTTTTTTAAAATAATATCTAATGCACAAGGCTTCATTTGGGATTAACATGCTTTCTGTTCTGGTTGAGAAAACATCACAAAGCTAGAACATTCACTGACAGCTTACCATTTCATTACCTACAAATAATCACCATATTTGTTAACTTTGAAGAAATTGCTTACCAGTCCTAATCTATGCAAGACTGCAGTTCAGCATAATTGTGAAAACTAACACACTGTTGCAAATGTAATTTGTTATAAGTGCCTATTCTGCAAACAATTCAGCAACTCTGTTTTCATGTTTTAAAACAGATTGCTTTGATTGTGGTTGTCACATGCAAATGGTATAGAATAAAGCCTTTCAGGAATAAAATAGATTATAGCACATGAACATGATATTACACTGACTAAATGAACATGCAAGTACAAACTTTGATGTATGTGATTAGCTGGAGTAGATTTAGTGGGACAAAGTGATAAAAAAGCTGCCCACTTTAATTTTTTATGTTGGTGCCTTACATCTGGCTACTGTCATAAGCATCTACCCGAATCAGCAATGGTTACATCGCCATGTCAAAATACTTTGTGCATATGCCATTTTTGAGTTTGTTCACGACTCAAATTCCTCCAAACAATTTTTTTCAGAGCGCAGTGTCACTGCTGTAGATTTTTTATTAGGCCTATCAAGTCCTCATCTCCTTTTCCCACATAACTACCATCACATTGAATTTGCAGACAACCACAAAAATTTAATTTATCTGTGCAATGAATGCAATCTGCTCTCGTAACGGAATTCTTGCTGCTTGAATTGGTCTAAGAATGTTCCAGTAAAAGTGATGACATAAATTTGTTGCTAGACATGGCATTATATAAAAACACTTTGTTACCGTTTCAGAACCATTCAGTGTAGTTTTTCATCCATTTCAAGATGATTTTTTCAGTACTGGATGTATCATTCAGCAATAAATGACTTGACTACTACAGACATAGATCTACTGGATAGCTTTTCAAGTATTTCCCTGAACCACTCTTACAGTGTCTTGCTTTCCTATTCAAATGATCTGCAACACCTTTGAACTCTGCAAAGCACAAGTCAGTATTTTGCACTAACCCCATCTTCATTCCTAATATGACATACCACTGCCCTCTTTCCACTTCCACATGGTGTTTGGATTCCTCTTTCGTACACTATACATGTGGTAATCGTACCCATTTCTTGGTGATGAACGGATTTTGTTAAATTATCAAAAAAATCTCACCTATACTAAAATTTTCCATCTGAACCTTCACCTTTTCTCTAGTCCTTCTGCTGTTTTTACACGGAGAATTCATTGAATACAAATTTCTGTCTCCTAGTGAGACCGTTTTGAAGGTAAATGGCATGGGTGGGCAACCAGCAAGCCGGATGTTTGTAAGACAGCACTTGCAAAATAACAATGTTCTCAATGCACAAATAACTGTAAACACTTGAAGACAGGGCAGGCATAAAATGAACATACTCTCAAAAATGCATGTTTTGAGGCATAATTTGTTGGCAAGGAACGTCAAGAATGCGCTACTTCATGTTCGTGCATTATCCTATAAACAGTACCATCATGGGTGTCACAGTTCTGACTTTATGCACTACGAGTGCTGATGTGTCACGTGATGAGGCAGCCCACGAGCTTAAGTAATTACTCGAATCAGGCCCATGGGTGACCAATGGTTGTCCATGGCTGGTACACAGTAACTGAAGTTTTACAACATTCTCTTCAGATTAATTTCACTATATTCATACATTAAATAGTTATATTTATTAGTTGCGATACACAGCTGCTCTTACTCTGTTCGCCTTTGTCCTCAAAATACATGTGGGAATTGCGCACCATGGACATCTTACAACTTTGGCAATTATACAGACTCTTGATAAAGAACAAAGCAAAATAATAATATCAAAATCACTATGTGATCCACATGCTGAGCTGTGAATGACAGCTGTTTCTGACGAGAAACAATGATGGCAACAATTCAAATTAACATATGTTGAAGATATTCGGAAACATGGCACTTGATCAGAGGAAAGTTGACAACACAAAAACAAATTCATTAAACAGAAAGCAGGAGATATAAACTCTTGATGGTGCACTTGCTATGCTAATTCACTACGAATAATCTTAGCATTTCACAATAATCATGAGATCTTCACCAGGAAAGAACTTGACATCCAAGGAGTAACATATGCATTAGAGCCCACTGAGACCAGAAATTATGTTGGCACCAATGATGGAATGTCTCTCACAGTGCTTTGTTTCAGTTATTACTCATAATAATGTATAGCACATACTCTTATGAAGTCTCTCTCAGCCATGTAACCTCTTCCAGGTATTGTTTAGTGCAAATCCAGTACGTTCACTAAATTTCCACAGCCTCCTCGATGATTGAGTGCCGGCAGCTTGAAGTGTGGGCTTGAATATGTTTTTATTCCTAAGGCTGTGTTGGATAACAGCAGATTTTTCTAGATTTCTGTATATGGAGTACAGCTGACATTCATTACAAGTTACTGAGAAAGGGTTGGAATAGACTGTCCCATGTAACTGGAATATTATAAATACCACAGCTCTTTAAAGCCTTGACTACCTTTTACAGGGAGCAACACCTCATTGACTTCCTTAGGCGACCAAAAGATGGTTTTAATCCTATGTTTGTTTAACATTCACTTGATGGGCTCCACAGAATTGGTTATCATATGCCGATTTTTTTGTGTTGCTTGCTGCACTTTGGTGTTTTCCAGGGAGAGATGGCTTTATTTCATATGCGCAATAGCCATATTGTGTGATGACTGAGGCTGGGTGGTTAGAAAATCATCTTAGAGGTTACATAAACCATATAACCTCTGTCTATATAGAAAACTGTGTAATCATTCAGGGAATGTGCCGAATAGAACCTGATTGTGAGAAATTCTTTATTGCACTTCTACATCAATAAAAGGTAACAGTTCAACGTGAGCATTACAAAAAAACAGTTCTTACACATTTGTACTGTGATAATCCTGTAGGAGGCTCTCATCAAAATTACATTAACTTATGTCATTTTATAAGATAAAAACATAAGGGGACAACAAATTTTAGTGGCATTATAGGAGACAGTGGTTTACTATTAAATTTCTCAATTACTTATTCTACTGGTTTTAATTTGTCTTCCATAATACAAGTGTGGAGGGTATTATTAAATTTCAGTAGTTTAAAATTAACCAAAATAAATCAACGTAATACATAACAAACTCACTCTTAAGCACACTATAAAAAGGATGTCTATATCACTTACAGTCCTGCAAATCTGCTTTACAATCCTAGCCTCCTCAAGACAATGGTAATGTATTTTCACATTAACCAGTTAGCTACACTGCTCAACTTTAAAATACAAAAGTTTATAAATATATCAACATGGGAAGTAGAATAAGAGCGTGACTTCATTCTTTCATTGGACCTCTCCAATTCATAATGGCAGTGAATGGTCCAGTATAAACAGAAAAATAAATGTTACATTACTTGTCTTCACATCCACAGCTACATAACAGTGTTATACAATGTTGACAATTATCAAACTGTAGTCTTTTGTGGTAGCTGCCAAATTCCATGTGGGACAAGGGGATTGTTGTATTTCAATCATCCAATTCGAGATCTAATTCAAGATCAATTATTTCAATTTCTTTCAATGTGTTCATAACAGTGTACCTTGAGAAAGCCATGTACAGTTTACGGAACCATACGTACTGGGACTTGTGTGCTGCCATTGCTGCCTGAAACAAAAAGAAACACTTTTAGAAAGTCCTCTCTGTCTGTGTGTGTGTGTGTGTGTGTGTGTGTGTGTTTTAATAACAAAGTTAAGTTGACAGCAAATGATTTCAGCAACTTACTAATGGAAACTCCTTTAAGAGCCTGCAAGCATAGAGAATGAAAGGACACTCCAGAACACATGTAACAGCACTACTGACACATCTGTGTGGGGGGTGGGGGGGGGGTGGGGGTGGGGGAGCACGCAGGCACACACGCAAGCCTCAGAAATAAAAAAAAATGGACCCAAAGATACATGTCTTATACCTTGCACGCACAAAGATTTGGAAGTTGTGAAAACCTGCTTCCAGAGTAATGTACTTTAATTCATTGTCTCCCATTCAATTTATGATTATACAATCTCTTTTTAGTGTGGCACACACACACTGTTTCTGTAACAAAGAAAGAGTTACAATACATAGAGATAATGAGACACATTACTTACAAGGGAATGGTCAGACGTGACATGCCAAAATTTGCCTGATTGCTTTGCCACTTTTAGTTAATGTCAGTTAAATTTCACAAGAGAGATTTCAACTGCCAGTTGCTGAAAAACAATTATGGAATGTGAGTTTCCAAGCTTGAAACTCCCTATGGTACAGATTTGAATTCTTGTGCTGTACAATGCAGCTTTCTCTCATTACTGCTTCTATTGGCTTGTGATGCAAGTGTTGAACCAGCAACTGAAAGCATTGTAATATAATTAAATATCCGTGGAGAAATAAAGAGTCATATTTAATTCATAAAGTTCCTTCTAAATTGGTGTGGAGTATACATACAGAAAGACAATGTTTGTAGCATGTCAACATTAATTTTATTTCTTGTAATCAACACAGAAATGTGAAATATTGGTGCAGTGTTACAAATTTATATCTTTTGTCCAGCATGAAAATACAATTATGTATGAAATTTTCCTGTGGGGAATGACATGCAACTTATCATCTGGTATTACAGTCTTATTATAGGGATGTCTGAATTTGCAGACATTTGATTTTTCCACTATAATTTGGAATCATTTTGCTGCAAGTGCTAAACCTTAACAGTCGGATTTTATTTAATGATAATTTTACATATTATCTATGACAATCCCAGTTAATGTCACTTTGTTTTCACTCAATACACTTTTGTGGAGTACTGTTCAACTTGTTTCACTATTGTGGTGTTGCCTTTCTATTGTATCCACTCTAATTGGTGCCAATGCACAATAATTTCTGCTGAATAGCTATTCCAGCACAAATGCAAATACAGAAGTCTAAGTATATAACGTCTCATACACATTTATCTCCTTTCTGAACTTTGCCCAAATCTTATACATCCTGTGGACAACCAACAGCCAGATTTCTGTTTCAGAATTTTGTCATTTACTATAGTTGCTTTCTAAATTAGTCCCCACTCTCTCCCTATTCAGCCATTTTATTCCATTTTATTTTGCCACAGACTATATCATAATAAAATCTTTGTGTTGCAGTTTGGGAATGTGTGTCTGTAGGGGTAGAGACAAATTGACTTTTGGTTGTTACTGTAATATTTATTACTGCTGACTGCAGCAGGCAAATTTAAATTCAGATATTGACAAAGTGATAAAAAATTTTCTTTACTGAATGTTCTCACTAACAGCACACAGATAACATCAATGATTATAATGCATTTAAGTACATACAGCCAAAATTTGTAATTATTTTGATGAGGCCAGATACACGACATGTTTATATTGATAGCTGGAAAGGCATTAAACTCATATAGCACCCATCTTTAGATGTACCAAGGTAGCAGATGTTTTTTTAGTGTTTCAATGGTTTTTACATTGTATTCACTCTTTCAACTAGTGAAATTTCAAACTTGTTTTATTAGGTTACCCAATGCAATCAAGATGTTATATTTTTTACCTGTATTGTGACTGGGAGTCATCAAAAAGAAGTCTATCATAGCCCTGGCACATGACCGTCCTTTCTTTCCAAAAGGTTTGCATAGAATCAGAGCTGCTGGGCTATGTTCCTGGCTCTGGCAGATGCACCACAGTTACAAATTATGCCTGTACAGTTCTTAATTGTTAAAGTCCTAAGGAACTAGTTGGGAAATTTCATGTTTATAAACTTTTTCACATTATCTAAGCTGTGGTGCTGAAACAGAAGATACCTACAAACTACTGCTTCTGTCACAACAGCAAACATTATGCCAGAATATCTCTGTGTCCCTCAGTGTATGTAGTTGTTTATAACTAAAGAACTTGCAGTCTATACAAACTTTCTCCACATAAGATGGAAATGCATGGTTTTATGAAGTTTTCTTCAGGTATTTGCCTCCCACTAATCTTCCATTAGCAAACCACAATTCCTTCATTTATCATCACACTTTTGTAGCAGCCCACCACACTGATAAAGAGAAGAGCTAGTTGGCTAAAGATCTGAATTGGTCCGAAATACGTGAGTATTAGATAGCGAAAAAGTAAGTTTGACTTATGGTGCGGCAAGCAGTTATTAATGTATCTGTTACAGAGTGGAAATTTGATTCTGGGGAAAGTAGAAGAGACTTATAGTAAGACTAAACTTTCAACCATCCTCCAATAAAACAAATTGGGAGGAGGTGTTGGTTCTACAAGATAGAGATCCAGGTTTTACCCATGATTCAGAACATGCTCTTGCATGGAAGGTTGATTTTAATGCAAATACTGCTGTAGCCCAAGTTTCATCTGGTTTGAGGCCTCTAAGAATGCACAGTTACATGTTGTGCTGTATATTCTTAAAGGTAAAAAAGCTGACAGCGCCCTTTATACCTTTATAGGAGATGATGAAGATGTCTGGGCATAAAAAAATCAGACTGATCCATGCAGTACTTTTGTTACAGCTTTATACAAAGAAATAGCAGACAACAATATTAAAATGTATATACTTTTTTACCTTCAGAATTCTGCGTTCATTTGAAGGCAAAATATACCAATAGGTGGACAGAAAGAAGCTCAAAGGAACATCTAAGATCCAAGAATATTTCCGCACTACATTAATAGATTCCAAGGCGTACGCTCTGCAATCTGCAAAATTTATAAAATACATACATTAGAAAAAAAGAATAATAAAAATAAGTAAATACTCTATATGGCACACCTTTTAATTTATTCTGTTACACGAAAACACACTCATTTACTCCTTTTCCACATGTGTCATAACTACTCCACCCCCCCCCCCCCCTTTCCACACATTTTTATTTTATGGTTCACTCAGTTCAAACTTCATAAAAGAAATGGAAATTTTTCATTGTTTAGCCCTATTCTCATTTATCATCATGTTTTGTTAAAGTTACACTTACACTAAAAAACTTATGAGATATATTTAAAAAAATATATTTACTGTATTGATATTAAAGCACTTGGACAGAATACACATATTACCAAATATGTGTGCAGGTCAAGCAAGGGAACAAATACTTACGGGACGGCCATGGACTATGTGGAAAGATTTACATCATTAAACAGCAACAAAATTATTAACACACAACATAACACATGATCAAAGAAGGTACAGTAGAAGAAATGCATGAAAATATGCATCCATTCTTCAAGCATTCACATGGCACAATAGATATGCAAAATACAAATGAGAAAGCACTGCTTGCTATAATGCAGTTTGAATAGTTTGAACTACACATGGTAGCCTTTCAATTTCAGTTCTCTATGAAGACCGTTTCACTGTTAGCTATTTGTTATTGTATTGTGCTTTGACTACCATGCTATATCATTGAGGAATTTTGTTTTATGGACGTTAGGCCACGTTACAAGGCATATTTCTTTCAACCACAGTTCTTGCTGAAACAGTCTGATCATTTAAGAACTATCTTCAGGAGAAAAGGCTACACTGACAAAGAGTAGGCCTAGATCTGGAGCTTCAAGTGAAAACAAACTAATTAAGGGAAAAGTTTTTCTCCCATTCAATTCCCACAGATTGAATCAGGAAAGTACTAACAAGACACAGTGTTTAAAACAAAAAGGCAGGTGTGGGAACATTTGAACACTGCAAATGATCTAATTGCCACATGAGCACACAGAGCCCCTTGGCATGTGGTCAAATGCACAGAGGAACCACAAAATGAAGCCTTCAGACCTGGCTTAATGAACAATACAGTGAGGTTGTCATCTGGGTAACAAAGATAAAGTAGCAGCAGCAAATTATTTGTTTACCGATACTAGGGTTTTATCTATATCTGTATTTTTAAATGGTCAACCCGGCTAAGGTGCACAGTCCCAGTTGCAGATTGCATAGCTAAGGGGTTCCAGGGCCAACAAAAACCTGATTTTCAATCTTTTCTAGTTATTGACCAATTTTACAAGTTTAAAATGGTGTCATAATCTACTCATTAAGAGGTATAATCTTATGTTAAAAATGTAACACGTACAACATATGTTACAGTCAAAAACTACATACATGTCTTGGACAATTATCTCACTGCAAGCAAATATTCAGATTATATACACTCAGCATTTCAGAATGAGAGCATTTAGTGATTTGCAACAAACTTTTCACATAATTTCAAACCTTTACAAAACTTTTTCTCATCAACCACCCTTCCCTCCCGCAAAATGATGAAAGGAAAAATGTTTATCACTTACTACATTTTTGCTGTTCATGCAGTAAAACTGCCACATTAGGCATCCTGTTTTAATTTATTACTTCGCTACTACTAACTCTATTTGCAACACAGATTACAAGCAGTATCCACATATACCACTAACGTACCTGCAAAATTATGTAATTGTACAGCACATAATTCGGGAGATATGGCAAACACTGAAATGCGTGAAAAACTAGCATTAACTTAAAACAGAGTGTAATTTACCCCATACTGTACTTATGCAGTGTTGATACTGAGAACACTTAGCAAGTTCCAACCATCTTTAAAAATAATTTCAAACCCATTTTAAACAATTTCTCACTTACATGCTTGACGTCAAACTGGTTTGCTGTGACTCACCATGAATTCCTCTCCTGTACCAACCTCTTCATCTCAGAGTAGCACTTGCAACCTACGTCCTGAATTATTCGCTGGATGTACTCCAATCTGTCTTCCTCTACAGTTTCTGCCCTCTACAGCTCCCTCTATTACCATGGAAGTCCTTCCCCAATGTCTTAATAGATGTCCTATCATCCTGCCCTCCTCCTTGTCAGTGTTTTCCACATATTCCTTTCGTCTCCAATTCTGTGCAGAACTTCCTTCATTTCTTACCTTATCAATCCACGTAATTTTCAACATTTGTCTGTAGCACTACAGCTCATATGCTTCAGCTCTCTTCTGTTCTTGTTTTCCCACTGTCCATGTTTCACTACCATACAATGCTGTTTTCTAAACATATATTCTTAGAAATTTCTTCCTCAAGTTACGGCCTATGTTAGATACTAGTATACTTCTCTTTCCCTAGAACACACTTTTTGCCAGTGTTAGTCTGCTTTTGATGTCCTCCTTGCTCCATCTGTCATTAGTTATTTTGTTGCCTAGGTAGCAGAATTCCTTAACTTCATCACCACCAATTCTGATGTTAAGTTTCTTTCTGCTACTTCTCATTACTTTTGTCTTTCTTCGATTTACTCTCAATCCATATTCTGAACTCATTACACTCTTCATTCTATTCAGCATATCACGTAATTATTCTTCACTTTCACTCAGGATAGCAATGTCATCAGCATAGTGTATGATTGATATCCCTTCACCTTGAATTATAATTCTATTTATGAACTTTTCTTTTATTTCCATCATTGATTGTTCAATGTACAGATTGAACAGTAATGAGCGAAAGACTGTCTTACACCCTTTTTAATCCAAGCACTTTGTTCTTGGTTATCCACTCTTATTATTCCCTCTTGGCTCTTGTACATATTATACACTACTGGCCATTAAAATTGCTACACCAAGAAGAAATGCAGATAATAAACAGGTATTCATTGGACAAATATATTATACTAGAAATGACATGTGATTACATTTTCACGCAATTTGGGCGCATAGATCCTGAGAAATAAGTACCCAGAACAACCACCTCTGGCCATAATAATGGCCTTGATACGCCTAGGCGTTGAGTCAAACAGAGCTTGGATGGCTTGTACAGGTACAGCTGCCCATGCAGCTTCAACACAATGCCACAGTTCATCAAGAATAGTGACTGGCGTTTTGTGACGAGCCAGTTGCTCGGCCACCATTGACCAGACGTTTTCAATTGGTCAGAGATCTGGAGAATGTGCTGGCCAGGGCAGCAGTCGAACATTTTCTGTATCCAGAAAGGCCCGTACAGGACCTGCAACATGCGTTCATGCATTATCCTGCTGAAATGTAGGGTTTCGCAGGGATCGAATGAAGGGTAGAGCCACGGGTCGTAACACATCGAACAAGAGGTGACCGAGACATGTAACCAACGGCACCCCACACAATCACGCCGGGTGATACGCCAGTATGGTGATGATGAATACACGCTTCCAATGTGCGTTCACCGCGATGTTGCCAAACACAGATGCGACCATCATGACGCTGTAAACGAAACCTGGATTCATCCGAAAAAATGACGTTTTGCCATTCGTGCACCCAGGTTCGTCATTCAGTACACCATCACAGGCACTCGTGTCTGTGATGCAGCATTAAGGGTAACGGCAGCCATGGTCTCCGAGCTGATAGTTGATGCTGCTGCAAACGTCGTCGAACTGTTTGTGCAGATGGTTGTTGTCTTGCAAACTTCATCTGTTGACTCAGGGATCGAGACGTGGCTGCACGATCCATTACAGCCATGTGGATAAGATGCCTGTCATCTCGAGTGCTAGTGACACGAGGCTGTTGGGATCCAGCACGGCGTTCCGTATTACCCTCCTGAACCCACCAATTCCATATTCTGCTAATAGTCATTGGATCTCGACCAAAGCGAGCAGCAATGTCGCGATACGATAAACCGCAATCGCAATAGGCTACAATCCAACCTTTAACAAAGTTGAAAATGTGATGGTACGCATTTCTCCTCCTTACACGAGGCATCACAACGTTTCACCAGGCAAAGCTGGTCAACTGCTGTTTGTGTATGAGAAATCGGTTGGAAACTTTCCTCATGTCAGCATGTTGTAGGTGTCGCCACTGGCGCCAAACTTGTGTGAATGCTCTGAAAAGCTAATCTTTTGCATATCACAGCGTCTTCTTCCTGTTGGTTAAATTTCACGTCTGTAGCATGTCATCTTCGTGGTGTAGCAATTTTAATGGTCAGTAGTGTATATTACCCGTTTCTTCCTATAGCTTACCCCTATTTTCTCAGAATTTTGAACATATTGCACCACTTTACATCCTCAAAAACTTTTTCCAGGTCGACAAAGCATATGAATGTGTCTCGATATTTCTTTATTCTTGCTCCCATTGTCAACCACAATGTCAGAATTGCCTCTCTGGTGCCTTCACCTTTCCTGACGCCAAACTGATCATCATCTAACCCATCCTCAATTTACTTTTCCATTCTTCTGTATATTATCCTTGTCAGCAACTTGGATGCAGCAGCTATTAAGCTGATTGTGCGATAATTCTTGCACTTGTCAGCTCTTGCAGTCTTCAGAATTGGGTGGACAATATTTTTCTGAAAGTCAGATGGTATGTCACCAGACTCATACATTCTACCCATCAATGTGAATAGTCATTTTGTTGCCACTTCCCCGAATGATTTTAGAAATTCTGATGGAATGCTATCTATCCATTTTGCCTTATTTGGTCTTAAGTCCTCCAAAGCTCTCTTAAATTCCGATTCTAATACTAGATCCCCTATCTCTTCTAAATCCACTCCTGTTTCTTCTTCTATCACTTCAGAGCAATCTTCCCCCTCATAGAGGCCTTCAATGTGCTCTTTCCACTTATCCGCTCTCTCCTGCACTTCCTACTTACTTCATTTTTCAGTGACTTGTATTTCCGTATTCCTGATTTTCACGGAACATTTTTGTACTTCCTTCTTTCATCGATCAGCTGAAGTATTTCTTCTGTTACCCATGGTTTCTTTGCAATAACCTTCTTTGTAACTATGGTTTTCTTACCAACTTCTGTGACTGCTCTTTTTAGAGATGTCCATTCCTCTTCAACTGTACTGCCTACTGCGCTTCTCCTTATTGCTGTATTCACAGCCTTAGAGAGCTTCCAGCGTGTCTCGTCATTCCTTAGTACTTCTGTATCCTACATCTTTGCTAATTGATTCTTCCTGACTAATCTCTTAAACTTCAACCTACTCTTCATCACTATTACATTGTGATGAGTCTTCATCTGGTCCTGGGTAAGTCTTACAATCCAGTATCTGATTTCCGAATTTTTGTCTGACCTTGATGTAATCTTTCAATATCACCCAGCCGTTTCCAAGTATACCTCCTCCTCTTGTGATTCTTGAACTGAGTATTGCCATTACCAGCTGAAATTTAGTACAGAACTCAATCTTTCTCCTCTCTAATTCCTCGTCCCAAGCCCACATTCTCCTGTAACCTTTTCTTCTACTACTTCCCCTACAACTGCATTCCAGGCCCCCATAATTATTAGATTTTCATGTCATTTTACTATTGTATTACCTTTTCAATATCCTCATATACTTTCTCAATCTCCAGCTTGTGATATCAGTATGCTTACCTGCACTATCATTAACAGTGTTGGTTTGCTGTCGATTCTGATCACAACCACCCTGTCACTGTAATGTTCACAGTAACGTGTTCTCTGCCCTACCTTCCTATTCATAAAGAATAATACCCACATTACACAATTTTCTGCTACTGCTGATATTATCCTATTCTCATCCGACCAGAAATGTTTTAATCTGCCAGGAAGTTTCTTACTTTTGTTCTTTATTTATTTATCAGAAAGCACATTGGTGCGGAGCTACTGGCCATGGCATTCATAGTTAAAAAGGAAATTCTATTGGTTTTATGTAAAAGAATTTTACATTTATTATGTAATGGATATTATTGTTACTTTATTTAGAACGTGAAATGGTCAAGCTTTGATTATTTAAATATGCTAAAATGTAAAGTAGTGTAGAATAAGCTGTAGCCAATCAGATGGACAGCTTCAGGAAAGGGAACTGCACTAGTCAGTTGAGCAAAGATGTTCGGTGTGTGGGAAATGAAGTCGGATACAGACAGTGGGCAGTTCTGGTCTAGATACCAAAGGGTGAGTGCTGCTAGAGACGCGAACGTGAACAGTCGGTCTTTAGGCAGCTAGGAAGTGAAATGACTTTGAAAATTTCACATTGTGTGGTATCATGGGTCTTAGTCTCTGAGCGGTGAGCAGCCACGTGCCTGCTGTAAACTCTAACTTTTCATGTAGTTAATAATGTGGAGTAATGAACTTGTAATTCACGAGGAGATTGTGAATAATCGAACTGTGTCAAATGGATATGCGCTCAAGTGTAACAGTAATTCTAAATACGACCACTTTCGCTATTAGTTTGCTTTCTGAATAAACATTATTCTAACCAATTCGCAACTGTGTGGCCTACATCATTTATGAGCCGTTAATTTAGTTCCCAACGTTTTGTATGTTATATTAACTTTGTATTTCGCAAACTTGCCATCAGCCAGGCAATTTAACCAAAGGGTCACAAGTGTCTAATGTAGGGTGTGTAATGCAACACGTGCGGTTCAACCCCTAGATGAGTTTGGGGCATGACACTTCCACAATGATGAACCACATGTGAGCCCAAACATCTTTGTTATGTTAGCTCGCAAAGTCTTGGGCCACCAATGGAGTTGGTATGTAACATGACTGCTTTTGCTGGTGAACCTGCCTCTGACAGGAGAAGATATGTGTTGGATGCATGTATCATACAGGTCTTGCATCTGGGTCTTCCACAAGGGCATGTCCTATGTTGCAAGGGATTGGGAGTACAAATGGCATTGGGACGGAATAAGATACTTTGTAGATTGTGTGAGTGGTGAAATACCACTTGGGAAGGGGGTGAGGACTGTTTATATGATGTAGGATGTTCTGGGCATAAAACCTCATATACATCAAATGCCTGCAACATATCCTTCGCCAGGATTTCTGCCTGGAAATGAGAAACGTTCTATATCCTACAAACAGTGCTCACCCCTTCCAAAATGGTATTTCACTGCCCACCCAATCCAAAAAGTATCTTATTCCATCATTAAGCCACACCTACTGCCAGTCCGTTGCCACATAGGTAATCCCCCTATGGAAGACCCAGGTGCAGGAACTGTCTGATACAGCCCTCCCCACCCTCTCCCCATCCTACATATCTGCTCCAGTCCCAACACAGGCATATCTTTTCCTATCAGAGACAGCAGGGTGTAATGGGACACCATCCTCTAACACTACCTTTTTTTATATAGAAATAACCAATACCATGTATACTATCACTTCTTGTATAGGTGAACATTTTATCAGCTGTTTAACTGAATGAACTTCATATGATTTTGTATACGATGTGTTATTTTTCTGGCTAAAATATGTAAAAAGAAATCAATTTGTTAGTACCTTGCATATAGAGTTAAAATTACTCTTCTTTTAGAAATATCTGAAATTACGAAATATCTGGCATACTTCAAATTCCTATTATTGATTGCACAATCTAACGTTAATTATTAAATCTATTTCTGGATTCATTCATAAAATAATGATATAATGTGGTAAAGATTCTTCTTTTGTCAAGAAAGTTTGTAAACTCTTTTGCTTTGTAAATTCCCTGGAGTATTGTGAGTACCGCAGAATGTGGGTAGTAGAGGGCATGCCTCTGATGGAACCACGACGTGTAGCCAGCCAAATGGAGATACAGAATGAGGATCCTTTTTGAGCTCTGTCAGGTGCTGATAATGAGTGTGTGGCATCTCCAGGTCCTTCATTGTGATCACTCAACATTTGAAGCTATTCACGCCCAGTAAATAGCGTGATTCTGTGACAGTGTCACAAACTTTCAGGGATGATGGAGAAGGGTAAATGTACCAATTTGAGGTTAGGGACCCTGGTCTGGAAATGACAACCTAAAGTTATATATGACAATCATTTTGCTTCCTCCGAAAATGAGCCCTTTCTACTGCAAGCTTTTTGCTTTCCGTATTTTGGGAGGAGGTCGTATGGACCAAAATAAAGACAAAAAAGGTCCAGTAAAGGTGAGCTCTAAAGTGCATACCTTAAGAGCTATGAGCTCTAGTTCATCTTTGTTACTGTAAAACACATCTCTTCTGTTGGACAAGTGCTTATAGCTCGTAAGGATACAGGGTACTTTCCCAGCTCAATATTATGTAAAAATCAACACCTATTTCTTTCAGGTACTGTTTATAATGTATATGTTTTACAGACTTTTTGTTGATAACAGGTAAAGCAGCATACTTTCTAAACAGATTAGAAGTATTTTGAATATTTTTGAACTTGCTTAGGGTTATTAAAAAAATTACAAAGAAATTGATGCAATTTTTTTTCCACAATGCTTCCTCAAATTGAGGTACCATTTAATCCAATGTTATGCATTTGAAGGAGACCAAATTTTTACCAGCTATGCATGACATGATGACTGTGGTACCAGACCTATTTAATTCCACCTATTATGTATATCAAAATGATAACAAAATACCACATCTTACATTTTAATTTTTCTAATTTTTTTTCCTAATAACATTTTATTTTTTCTATAATCTACATCTACATCTACACTCCGCGAGCCACCTTACGGTGTGTGGCGGAGGGTACTTATTGTACCACTATCTGATCCCCCCTTCCCTGTTCCATTCACGAATTGTGCGTGGGAAGAACGACTGCTTGTAAGTCTCCGTATTTGCTCTAATTTCTCGGATCTTTTCGTTGTGATCATTACGCGAGATATATGTGGGCGGTAGTAATATGTTGCCCATCTCTTCCCGGAATGTGCTCTCTCGTAATTTCGATAATAAACCTCTCCGTATTGCGTAACGCCTTTCTTGAAGTGTCCGCCACTGGAGCTTGTTCAGCATCTCCGTAACGCTCTCGCGCTGACTAAATGTCCCCATGACGAATCGCGCTGCTTTTCGCTGGATCATGTCTATCTCTTCTATTAATCCAACCTGGTAAGGGTCCATACTGATGAGCAATACTCAAGAATCGGACGAACAAGCGTTTTGTAAGCTACTTCTTTCGTCGATGAGTCACATTTTCTTAGAATTCTTCCTATGAATCTCAACCTGGCACCTGCTTTTCCCACTATTTGTTTTATGTGATCATTCCACTTCAGATCGCTCCGGATAGTAACTCCTAAGTATTTTACGGTCGTTACCGCTTCCAATGATTTACCACCTATGGCATAATCGTACTGGAATGGATTTCTGCCCCTATGTATGCGCATTATATTACATTTATCTACGTTTAGGGAAAGCTGCCAGCTGTCGCACCATTCATTAATCCTCTGCAGGTCTTCCTGGAGTACGTACGAGTCTTCTGATGTTGCTACTTTCTTGTAGACAACCGTGTCATCTGCAAATAGCCTCACGGAGCTACCGATGTTGTCAACTAAGTCATTTATGTATATTGTAAACAATAAAGGTCCTATCACGCTTCCTTGCGGTACTCCCGAAATTACCTCTACATCTGCAGATTTTGAACCGTTAAGAATGACATGTTGTGTTCTTTCTTCTAGGAAATCCTGAATCCAATCACAAACCTGGTCCGATATTCCGTAAGCTCGTATTTTTTTCACTAAACGTAAGTGCGGAACCGTATCAAATGCCTTCCTGAAGTCCAGGAATACGGCATCAATCTGCTCGCCAGTGTCTACGGCACTGTGAATTTCTTGGACAAATAGGGCGAGCTGAGTTTCACATGATCTCTGTTTGCGGAATCCATGTTGGTTATGATGAAGGAGATTTGTATTATCTAAGAACGTCATAATACGAGAACATAAAACATGTTCCATTATTCTACAACAGATTGACGTAAGCGAAATAGGCCTATAATTATTCGCATCTGATTTATGACCCTTCTTGAAAATGGGAACGACCTGCGCTTTCTTCCAGTCGCTAGGTACTTTACGTTCTTCCAGAGATCTACGATAAATTGCTGATAGAAAGGGGGCAAGTTCTTTAGCATAATCACTGTAGAATCTTACGGGTATCTCGTCTGGTCCGGATGCTTTTCCGCTACTAAGTGATAGCAGTTGTTTTTCAATTCCGATATCGTTTATTTCAATATTTTCCATTTTGGCGTCCGTGCGACGGCTGAAGTCAGGGACCGTGTTACGATTTTCCGCAGTGAAACAGTTTCGGAACACTGAATTCAGTATTTCTGCCTTTCTTCGGTCGTCCTCTGTTTCGGTGCCATCGTGGTCAACGAGTGACTGAATAGGGGATTTAGATCCGCTTACCGATTTTACATATGACCAAAACTTTTTAGGGTTCTTGTTTAGATTGTTTGCCAATGTTTTATGTTCGAATTCGTTGAATGCTTCTCTCATTGCTCTCTTTACGCTCTTTTTCGCTTCGTTCAGCTTTTCCTTATCAGCTATGATTCGACTACTCTTAAACCTATGATGAAGCTTTCTTTGTTTCCGTAGTACCTTTCGTACATGATTGTTATACCACGGTGGATCTTTCCCCTCGCTTTGGACCTTAGTCAGTACGAACTTATCTAAGGCGTACTGGACGATGTTTCTGAATTTTTTCCATTTTTGTTCCACATCCTCTTCCTCAGAAATGAACGTTTGATGGTGGTCACTCAGATATTCTGCGATTTGTGCCCTATCACTCTTGTTAAGCAAATATATTTTCCTTCCTTTCTTGGCATTTCTTATTACACTTGTAGTCATTGATGCAACCACTGACTTATGATCACTGATACCCTCTTCTACATTCACGGAGTCGAAAAGTTCCGGTCTATTTGTTGCTATGAGGTCTAAAACGTTAGCTTCACGAGTTGGTTCTCTAACTATCTGCTCGAAGTAATTCTCG
This sequence comes from Schistocerca nitens, assembly GCF_023898315.1. Lineage (NCBI taxonomy): Eukaryota > Metazoa > Arthropoda > Insecta > Orthoptera > Acrididae > Schistocerca > Schistocerca nitens. The sequence goes on along the minus strand of NC_064622.1, from coordinate 133,693,083 downwards.
GACAAGGCAGTCAGGATAATGTCACAAGAGTCTCTGTCCCTGGCTCCAGTTCTGATTGTGTGACTATCCCATTCTATACCTGGTAGATTGAAGTCTCCCCCTATTACAATAGTATGATCACGAAACTTCTTCACGACGTTCTGCAGGTTCTCTCTGAGGCGCTCAACTACTAAGGTTGCTGATGCAGGTGGTCTATAGAAGCATCCGACTATCATATCTGACCCACCTTTGATACTTAACTTAACCCAGATTATTTCACATTCGCATTTGCTAATAACTTCACTGGATATTATTGAATTCTTTACTGCTATAAATACTCCTCCACCATTGGCGTTTATCCTATCCTTGCGGTATATATTCCATTCTGTGTCTAGGATTTCGTTACTGTTCACTTCCGGTTTTAACCAACTTTCCGTTCCTAATACTATATGCGCACTATTTCCTTCAATAAGCGATACTAATTCAGGAACCTTGCCCTGGATACTCCTGCAGTTTACCAATATTACGTTAACTTTTCCTGTTTTTGGTCTCTGAGGACGGACGTTCTTTATCAACGATGCTGATGTTCTCTCTGGTAAGCCGTCAGGTATTTTATCGTTTCGCCCAAGGGGGGGTCCCTCTAACCTAAAAAACCCCCGTGTGCACGCCACACGTACTCTGCTACCCTAGTAGCTGCTTCCGGTGTGTAGTGCACGCCTGACCTGTCTAGGGGGGCCCTACAGTTCTCCACCCAATAACGGAGGTCGATGAATTTGCAACCATTATAGTCGCAGAGTCGTCTGAGCCTCTGGTTTAGACCCTCCACACGGCTCCAAACCAGAGGACCGCGATCGACTCTGGGCACTATGCTTCAGATATTAAGCTCAGCTTGCACTCCGCGTGCGATGCTGGTTGTCTTCACCAAATCAGCCAGCCGCCGGAAGGAACCAAGGATGGCCTCAGAACCCAAGCGGCAGGCGTCATTCGTTCCGACATGTGCTACTATCTGCAGCCGGTCACACCCGGTGCGTTCAATAGCTGCCGGAAGGGCCTCCTCCACATTACGGACGAGACCCCCCGGCAAGCACACCGAGTGCACACTGGCATTCTTCCCCGACCTACCCGCTATTTTCCTGAGGGGCTCCATAACCCGCCTAACGTTGGAGCTCCCTATAACTAATAGGCCCGCCCTCTGTGACTGCCGGGACCTTGCCGAAGAATCGGCCACTGGCCCAACAGGCGAGGCATCCTGTGGTGGCTCGGAAACGATGTCATCACCACTAGGAAGCACCCCGTACCTGTTGGAAAGGGGTAAGGCAGCTGCCACGCGGCCAGATCCCACCTTCGCCTTTCGGCCAGGCACACGCGAGCCCACCACTGTCCGCCATTCACCCTGGAGTGATGGCTGACCGGTAAGATGCTCACTGCCGGAAGACGCAGCGACATCAGGGGTTCCATGTGATTCCAAGGCCACCGAAGTAGGCATAGGTCTCATCACAGTTGCCCCAACGCCACTACGAGCCGACGCCTGCGCCTCGAGCTCGATGAGCCTAACAGACAAAAGCCTCCACCTGCCCCCGAAGAGTGGCCAATTCTCCTTGCGTCCGCTCACAACAACCACAGTCCCTACACATGACTATGTTTACCCTACTCTATACGGTGACAAATTCCCAAGATAATCTTCTGATGAGCTACTCTGATAATCAAGAAACACTCACTGAAATACGAGACGCGAAAACTACGCTAGGTTTTCCCAGAAAAACTATTTAAAAGCTAAGCGCAGCAAATAAGTACAAAATAAATTTCTCTCCTAACGATCAAGAACTGTTAGTTTCTATGCAGAGCAGATAAACACAAATAGAATCCCTTCCTTAGTGGAAGGTCGTAAACAAAATGCAAAATAAACGCTTTATACAAACAGTACTCGCTGCTGCTGGTGCTCTCGCTCTGGCTGTCACAAGACAACTAATTTGTCACAAGACAACTAATTTAGTTGACTCTGCAATAAAGCTTAGGTCTACTACATAACTACGGACTATTGCAAGTTACAGAAAAAAATTAAAGAAATGCTTTATAAACTTTAGGAAATATTTGTACCTGAATTTTGAAAAACACAATTTGCGCGAAATTGCGAATGACGATATGAGTCAAATTAAACCATGCCTCAGTACATTCCTGAAGCATAGTCTTCATCCTGTAACATTTCTTCATCTTCAAGCTTTCTCTTGGCATTCATTCTAGCACTTCTTGCTCCTTTGGTAACTTGAAGAGCGATTCTTTCAGCTTCATGCACCCATTGTCTGTCACACGCAAGCAATTGATCTTCCATATTAGAGTCACATTTTATGCCTAATTTTCTCAGGACTTTCAACCTTCCTATCTCTCCATCATTGAAACATATCACTGCATCTAGTACACTAACTTTTAATGTATTTAATCCTACAAAAACATTCTTGAGTAATCTTTCCCATATGCAAAGTTTGAAACTTTCATTTGTATTCTGAGTGCCCCCATGAAGACGTTTACTAAGCAAAACAGGGTCACTCAGGTCTCTAAAAATTGGTTTTATTTCATAACAGGCTCAGGTAGAAAACGCTTTTTAATGGTATATATGACCACTTTCTTTTGCTTTTTGGTAACCATACCAAGAACCTGCTTCTTTAGGGCAAAGTCCGTGAACAGGGTGGTCATCTGTGGACAACTTATGAAAGCAGGTGGCCCATACAGCTTTTCTCATTGCTGTAACATCATTCAGAGGTGCAGTTTGTCTAATGGCTAGGCCATAACAACACTGAAGATTGTCTATTTCAGTTTCTGTCAATTTGTCTCGGCCAGACAGAGATTTTCGATCAGATAGCAACTTTCCTTTCATTTCTCTTTGTAGCTTCCTCAATCTAGCACCCATCCTCTTTTGCAAATGTCCACAACATTCCAGTTTTGTTACCAAGGTACCACCATAAACATTGAACTCATTAATTTTACTGAAAGCTTTAGAGTCCCCATCACCTAGGTAATTCATATATCTAATGTTATAAACGGGCAGTGACCTCTGAAATATTTTTAGAGGTCCATCACACTCTATACCTTGTATAAGAACATGATGAAAGGCCCCCAGGATGCCATAAAATTAAGATTTATTAAAAAACAAAAAAATTGAAACACCGAGTAACCAGAGGGTTGGCAAAGACATTAATTATGAATGCGTGGTAAGGTGCAGACAAATGAAAACATTTTCTCATTCATTTTGTTGTACAGTTTTTTTTAGACAGACACAGTCAAACTCTTTCATTTGTAGAAGGGCGATGAGGATGTGCGATTTTAGAGATGAAGTATTGTGATGTCAATGTATTGTATGTGTGAGTGAATAAAGTAATGTTAAAGAACCATATCACACATTTTATTTGTTGAAGTAAATGAAGAGGAAAGTTACAGGAAGAGGATTTTCGTGATTACGACAAGCGCTGGTGTCCCCGGAGTCCTCCGCCGCCTGCAGCTTCAACAAAAATGTAAGGAAGTCCGATGCCCAAAAGAATACCAATAACCACAGAACGTTTTAACAATGCAACTATATTCATATTCAAAAAACACAGATGATGTAACTCACCAAACGAAAGAGTTGGTATGTTGATAGACACACAAACAAACACAAACACACACACAACCCATGGTTGCTTCATTCAAAAACTGAAACAGAAAGTAAGATAACAGAAAAGATTTCAAAATGCAACAGTGACAATAAGAAACGTATTCACATTCAATTTTATTTATTTAAATTTTTTTGTGTATTACAACCTCCACTGTAACCATCATAATTGTTAGAACACTGATGTTCAAATGTCCTTCAGTGTTACCATGGCAGGTGTGGCAGTACTTAGATAAGCACTCAACATCATCAACTTTTCCATTCTCCAGAGAAGTAGCACTTACAACACCATTGAAGGAACGAATGTCCGTCATTTCACTAATATTTACAGTTTCTTCTACTGCATGTTTCATTGATGCTTTAAGTATTTTTATGTACTTGCTGAACCTATTGGAAGGAGGACAAAGGTCCATCAAACCAGAAGACGTTTGAGCAGCCGTTGTTCCTTTCCTTATTGCACACATTGCATACACTAACACCAAATTCACATCATATGAATTATGCACAATTTTAGAAGTCATTTTCGAGGTAGATTTATTGCAGGATCTACATAGAACAACTAATTTTGGCGCTAAACCCTTCCTGCTATTTTGTTGTTCAGTTATGATGATGATGATGATGATGATGATGATGATGATGGTGGTGGTGGTGGTGGTGGTGGTGATGTTTGGTTTTTGGGGCACTCAACTGCGTAGTTATCAGCGCCCGAACAAATTCCCAATTTTTGCTCAATCCAAACTTGACACTTTCATGAATGATGATGATGAAATGATGAGGACAACACAAACATTCAGTCATCTAGAGGCAGATGAAAATCCCTGAACACCACCAGGAATTGAACCCGGAACCCCCTTGCTCGGGAAGCGAGAACGCAACCGCGAGACCATGAGCTGCAGTCATTGTTCAGTTATTTCCAGAGAGCCTACACCATCACACTGTTTACATTTCGCCACTTCCTTTATCAAAGAAGATAAGATGCCCACAGCAACAACAACAAATCCACTACAAAGAGCGTCATTGTTAACACAAAAATTTGAATCACCAAGAGGCATGCCATGTGGCAGTTTCTTCCCTGAAGAATTGATACATAGGTTACTTTCCACAGTGTGGCTTGCTTTGTTTATGAACTGGTTGCCACAGAATTTACTTTTATTGAATTTCTTGGCATGTGGCATAGTTCGTATTTATTGCACACTACTACACTATCTTTCAGAACTATTGTTGTTGTTGTTGTTGTTGTTGTTGTTGTTGTGGTCTTCAGTCCTGAAACTGGTTTGATGCAGCTCTCCATGCTACTCTATCCTCTGCAAGCTTCTTCATCTCCCAGTACTTACTGCAACCTACGTCCTTCTGAATCTGCTTAGTGTATTCATCTCTTGGTCTCCCTCTATGATTTTTACACTCCACACTGCCCTCCAATGCTAAATTTGTGATTCTTTGATGCCTCAGAACATGTCCTACCAACTGGTCCCTTCTTCTTGTCAAGTTGTGCCACTCCTCTTCTCCCCAATTCTATTCAATACCTCCTCATTAGTTATGTGATCTACCCATTTAATCTTCAGCATTCTTCTGTAGCACCACATTTCGAAAGCTTCTTGTTCAAACTATTTAATGTCCATGTTTCACTTCCATACATGGCTACACTCCATACAAATACTTTCCAACCAACCACTGCTTCCCTTTCATGTCCCTCGACTCTTTTAACTCCCATCTGGTTTCTGTACAAATTGTAAATAGCCTTTCGCTCCCTGTATTTTACCCCTGCCACCCTTAGAATTTGAAAGAGAGTATTCCAGTGAACACTGTCAAAAGCTTTCTCTACGTCTACAAATGCTAGAAACGTAGGTTTGCCTTTCCTTAATCTTTCTTCTAAGATAAGTTGTAAGGTCAGTATTGCCTCACGTGTTCCAATATATCTACAGAATCCAAACTGATCTTCCCCAAGGTTGGCTTCTACTAGTTTTCCCATTCGTCTGTAAAGAATTCGCACTAGTATTTTGCAGCTGTGGCTTATTAAACTAACTGTTCAGTAATTTTCACTTCTGTCAACACCTACTTTCTTTGGGATTTGAATTATTAAATTCTTCTTGAAGTCTGAAGGTATTTCGCCTGTCTCGTACATCTTGCTCACCAGATGGTAGAGTTTTGTCAGTACTGGCTCTCCCAAGGCTGTCAGTAGTTCTAATGGAATGTTGTCTACTCCCGGGGCCTTGTTTCCACTCAGGTCTTTCAGTGCTCTGTCAAACTCTTCACACAGTATCATATCTCCCATTTCATCTTCATCCTCTTCCATTTCCAGAATATTGTCCTCAAGTACGTCGCCCTTCCACCTTTCTGCTTTCCCTTCTTTGCTTAGAACTGGGTTTCCATCTGAGCTCTTGATGTTCATACAAGCGGTTCTCTTATCTCCAAAGGTCTCTTTAATTTTCCTGTAGGCAGTATCTATCTTACCCCTAGTGAGATAAGCCTCTACATCCCTACATTTGTCCTCTAGCCATCCCTGCTTAGCCATTTTGCACTTCCTGTCGATCTCATTTTTGAGACGTTTGTATTCCTTTTTGCCTGCTTCATTTACTGTATTTTTATATTTTCTCCTTCCATCAATTAAATTCAATATTTCTTCTGTTACCCAAGGATTTCTACTAGCCCTCGTCTTTTTACCTACTTGATCCTCTGCTGCCTTCACTACTTCATCCCTCAGAGCTACCCATTCTTCTTCCACTGTATTCTTTCCTCCATTTGTCACAATTGTTCCCTTATGCTCTCCCTGAAACTCTGTACAACCTCTGGTTTAATCAGTTTGTCCAGGTCCCATCTCCTTAAATTTCCACCTTTTTGCAGTTTCTTCAGTTTTAATCTACAGCTCATAACCAATAGATTGTGGTCAGAGTCCACATCTGCCCCTGGAAATGTCTTACAATTTAAAACCTGGTTCCTAAATCTCTGTCTTACCATTATATAATCTATCTGATACCTTCTAGTATTTCCAGGATTCTTCCATGTGTACAACCTTCTTTTATGATTCTTGAACCAAGTGTTAGCTATGATTAAGCTATGCTCTGTGCAAAATTCTACCAGACGGCTTCCTCTTTCATTTCTTTCCCCCGATCCATATTCACCTACTACGTTTCCTTCTCTCCCTTTTCCTACTCTCGAATTCCAGTCACCCATGACTATTAAATTTTCGTCTCCCTTCACTACCTGAATAATTTCTTTTATCTCATCATACATTTCATCAATTTCTTCATCATCTGCAGAGCTAGTTGGCATATAAACTTGTACTATTGTAGTATGTGTGATTTTTAAATGAGAGTCAAACGCTGTGTGATTTAAGAAATTCATTGTACATTCTCGCACATAGTTCAATTTGTGTAAAGGAAATTTACTTTGAAAGTAACACTGTTCAAATCACTATTCACAATATTTTCCTGCAATTTGTCAGAAGTAGGTTCATTTCAGCAGTTGCTAGAGAGCGCCAGATGATAGGTGCCACCGCGCTTGCACAGCTACGATGACGGAGGAGGCCCGTATGTTCGTAATTGTAAAACATTAGAAGATCTTACATTATGTCATAAAAGAAACAAGACATCAGAGGATACCCCAAGAGCATCGGAATGTGCACATTTAAAGTGCATACTTAAAGTGTACATTCATATGTCCAGATTCCCATTGAAGTAGTCCTCGATCAGATATTATAAGCTTTTCAGTGTGGTTTTCGAGATGTCAATTTTCTTTGAGTACCAGTGCTGTACTATCTCGTGTTTGGTTCTTTATTATGGCATAATGCCGCACATGCTAGAAGATGAAAACGTGCACTTGAAATGCATCAAACAGTTGAACCTAGACAATAGTGTGGAATTAAACACTTCGTTTCAAATACACTGACTGCCTCAGCGGAAAAGTTTGATAAAAGCCAAATTTCTTTAGCATACCCACAAAAACAAAGTCACTGTGCTTGACTGTCAGAAAGGTGGAAATAAAATAAAATCTGAAACTAATAACAAATTTTTGCCTTCCGTAATTGTGTGAATGTGTTTTAATTCACCTGATAGCTTCCGGCCAAAGAAATCCATTTTGTTTTCATTTGACGTGAGAGCATTAAACGAAGAGGAAGCAGCAATATCACAAAACAATGTAAACACGGGTCACATGGAGACTACCCACTTCCCCACTATAACTCAGACTGCTCTGCGCATCAGCCCCGGATCTATGATACTTCCGAACCGGGACAATACTTCCTTCACGAGCGATTGAGATAGGTCAAAAATTTATAAAAATTTGAGTTTTCAAAAATATGTTCATTTTGTAGTGCACATCTTGCTGAAGAATCTGATACATAAAACATGTGTGTTCGAGGAAATGTAAGACATTTGATCTTAAGTGTGCCCACGTACAGTGCCACGCCTCTTCACACAGCATGTCACCTGTATTTCGCTCTGTGGAATTTAAACATGTATATTTTGTAATGGATGCCGTCAAACTACATTCAGGATAGTGGAAATTAAAATGCCCTGTGGTGCCTCTCCTGCTTCCAGTCGGCTGGTTTGACATCCTGCCCCTCTTTTTGATTGATTGATTTATTTATTTTTTTAAAAAGGAAGCTTGCAATTAATATTGGATGGGATTATTTGTAATCGGGAGAACAAGAACTCTTCAGAAAATTTGCACTCTTTATTGCCTATTAGCTAATAACTTGCTGTTTTGTGTGGCATAAAATTAAATATAGGGTACATAAAACCAGTAAACACAAGAGACAAGAAAGACGGTACACATTTTTTCAATCCTCAGTTCCTAACATTTTTTTCTCTCTAATCATGCTAAAAAAGCTTTAAAAAGGCGTGCTTTCCTTTCTGCGAAAGAATCTGTTACCTCGTCAAAGTTTGTCAAACGTCTTCTACACGAAAAATCAAAATGTCGTTGTCTAATACTGAAAAAGCTGTTAAGACAAATAGCACCCAAGACTGGTGTGGTTTCTCTATCTGATTACGTCTATTTTGTCACTGTCTGCTCGATAAAACAAAAATAGGCCTTTGTAATATTGCAGCAATTTTAACACACCAAATAAACGAGACTGTTTTGACACAAATGCTCATTTTTATAACGCGACAGAATATAATTCACAAAGCACCAACATCAAATGCCTGTTAGGCTTACTACAAGCAAAAAGCTTTATGTTAGGAAACAGTTTCATATTTCATTCATATGCTCCAGTTTCTCAAGCATGAGATAGAAAAGTAGTAGTATGAATTTTTTACATAAATTTGGTATCGTGATATTTTTCCATAATTTGTGTGATGTCCCCATTTCTTTTCCTTCCTCGTTCTAACAAACAATCTTATAACTAATTCTGTAACTATTCCTGCTATTGTCAAAACTTCTCTGCCAGTTAACTTCACTAACCCTGACAGACTCATCGGTTTCATTATCCCGCAATTATTCCAGGTTAGGCGTTGTAAAACGTTCATAGAACACGTTTTCCACGCTTCTTCCTAAACAGAACTTCTGCGGCTGTTAGCCTAGGATTGTACAACTGGCCCTTACTAGTGTAGCAATCTGACCAAAACTTTTCTCTCAAAATTTCATTTTCTTGGATACACCCAGAAGATAATACGTAATCTTTCCTACCTGTTATTCCTGTTAGTCATTCATTTCCACTCTGGTAATCTGAATCTACGGATTTCGCTAGTAAATACAACAACGCAAACCCAATCAACCACGTAATCAGACAGTGACTGGCATTCATCAGCTCGGCTTTATTCCGCTCAGCTCACATAAACCCGTCCCCTTTTGTCTTCAAGAAAGTTTATTTCTAGGCACGACGAGAATTCTTCTAACAGACATCACGTACACTAAGCACGCATTCAAAAATCAACTTTTGATTCATTCAGAAATCAAGTTAGAAGGTGTTCAAAAATGTTAAAAAACCAACATGGATGTGTTCAAATTCATATGAATAATCGATAGACCAACGTGCACTTTCCTCAAGAATATGAATATGCCCCCCCCCCCCCCCCCTCCGTTATGAAGCATTGCATAGTCTCTTCCTAAAGCCTTTGACACATTTTGCTGCTGGCAGACGCTTGTATGAGTCCTGTGTTTTGGGTTGCATTTCCTTCGCAAGTTAAGTTTTATTTTCAATTTCTTCTCTCTTTCATCTTTTATTGCTGCAGTCGTATTCTGCAGTAGCGGGATATAGTAATATCCTTTGTTAGAATATTGTTTCTTACCAGGCAAAATTATGAAAATTTAAATGATAACTAAAACAATGAAAAATTCCCAGAATTCGAAAAAATTCCCGGGTTTTTCCCAGTTTTCTCCCGGATCTCCCAGTTGTCCCGGGTCGTATACACCCTGACAGGACAATCAAATGGGAACTGAACACCCAGCATGATAGTCCGCAGGACAGATGGCCCCACTGTTGTTGGCAGACTGATCAAGTGTGGTTGTCCAGCTGTTGACACGGAGGCAAGCAAAAAAGAGCAGAGACGCATGGTTTGTTTTCTGGTGGCTGAGTGTGCTGGAGTAAGTGAAATTCATTGCCGCATGTCTTCTTTGTACGGTAAACACTGCATGTCCCTGAATTGTGTGCACAAGTGGTAGAGGACGTTCCGTGAAGCGCGCACATCAGTACGAGACTATCTATGTCCAGGACAGGACCATTGAGGCATTATCCCCGATACGATGGGCCAGATTAATGATCCTATCCGAGGAGACCAATGAATCATGGATGATGAAATTTGTGTTCAGGGCAGTGTTAGCCTTGGCTCTGGGCATGCTGTTGTGCATCAGGTCATCAAAGACCATTTGCATCACCACAAAATTTGGGTGGAGTGGATGCTCCATCACCTCACAGGGGGACAAAATGGTGTGAAATCTAAGTTATCTGCTATGGTATCATGAGGAAGGACACGTGTATCTGTCCTGTATTGTCACAGGGGATAGTGCCACCATTTCGGACCCCCTGGCAAATGTCAAAGTCAACAGTGGAAACATCCCATATCTTCCCTGCCAAAGACATCCAAAGCTGTTCACACACATTCCGGTAAGATGAGAATGATTTCTTCCTTTGATGACTGCAGGGGCCCTCTGTTCATCGAGTTCCTAGAGTGAGGAGTGACAATCGATGCGCGGTGTTGTGAAGACACTATGCAGAAACTGCAAGGCACCATAAAGTCAAAAAGCCCAGGAATGTTTAGATAGAATCATCCTGTTGTACTGCAACACATGCCACCACACTGCCTACTAGTCGAAGGCTACACCTCACTGATTTGTTTGGGAAACACTACAACATCTTCCGTAGAGCCCAGACCTTTCACTGTGTGATTTTCACATCTTTGGTGACCCAATGAAAGACACGCATGGACATTAGTTTCAATCGGACAAGGAAGTGGAAGAGTGGGTGCAGTTGTGGATTTGTCAGCGATCTGCCACTTTCTGTAAACAGGAATTGAGCGTTTTGTTTCTAAGTGGGATAAATGTAATAACATATGTGGTGATTGTTTTTGAAGGGAACCATTTCATGGTTCCGTTGTGGCAGATGTTCAGTTTTCATTTGACAGCCCCTCATATATGTCAGAGGGTGCACAGTGGATGAGCCTCCATGTGTGAAGTTCCTCAGCATCTAGATAGATGATAAAGTATGTGGGTAAGTTAACCAAAAAACCCAGTTTTGCACTCCAAAAACACTCTTGCTGTGTTGACCTGCAGACTTGACTACTATCATACTTTACATACTTTCACTCAATTCCGCCCTATGGCAAAGCCTGGGGCAAATGCCGCTAAGACAAAAAACTGTGCAATAACTATATTACAGAAGGCTCTTCAAGGAGCTAGGGATTCTTACACTTTCATGCTAATACTCCCTAATGGTATTTGCGGTTAATAAAAAGAGTGTACTATGGATGAATACAGCAATTCACAACCACATACTAGAAGTAGAAATAATTTGCATGTAGACTATGCATCTCTCTCTCTCTCTCTCTCTCTCTCTCTCTCTCTAGGATTACGAATGGAGTGTAATGTTCTGGAGCAAACGTCTAATATTAGGTTGCAGTGGACATCAGGCAGGAAAATGAAAACACTCAAATATTTAAAAATGAAGTACAAGATTAACTCATTAACCACTCCTGCTACCTTAGTTCAAGAATGTAAATTCTGCCTTTGTCATTGTATAGAGATCTGTGAATGGTTTACATAAAGTTGCAAAATATTTTGTTTGAAGTGTCACACTAAAACAGTGGGTGAGTAGAACAAAAGGAGCAGTGGCTTTTTTCAAAGTTGCAGTTTTTCTTTGTATTAAGTACTCTCAAAATTAATTACTTAGATTAGAACTAGTCACAATTTGGTATTGTATACTTTACAGAAGTAGTCAGCAGCGGTTGTTTCTGCCTGTTAATGTATAACTTAATTGATCCCACATTTCTGAAGGCTGTCGTTCATTATGGTATTTACCAAACACTATCTATCAATGAATGAAAGAAAGGGCTGGCCACTCCAACTTCAGAATGAGACGGGTCTCCCTGCAATCTCTCGTTGGCAGCCCTGCAGCCAGGCGACTCGCGCGAGTTTTGGTGTTCTCGTAAAGATAAGTCATTTTAGATTATAAAACATATAGATTAGTACTGAATACGTGGTAAATAAGTGTATTAGTGTGCCGTTTAAGTCTACCATTAAAGGTTTCATTTTTCTTTACGTAATATAGCAGAAAACACGAAAAGACCGTACAGTCGTATTTTCTGTTTACGTTCTGCTGAAGCAAATCTATAGAATTTCGTTTAGTTGTTCCTTGCTCTCTCCAGCAATTTAACTTAGCGTACCTCTTCATTATTTAACTAGCATTTCCGGAAAGTAGCGTAAAGTTTAAGTTGTTGTTTCAGAAACTTTGCACTTTTGTTTTTGTTTACACACAGTTGCGTAAACAGTTGCGTATAGGCCAAATTTGTGTAACCATATTTTCGTGTTTATCTGTAATTTAACTGACTTATTCTTAATAAACTATTACGTTTATCATGAGTGAAAAGTGCTTGACTTGCCGTAGAATTGTTAGGTCGGGGCTTTGGTGTGATGGGTGCTGTAGTTTTTTCCACGTGGGTGACTGTAGTGGCGTGGGAATAGGGGAAGTAAATGAGACTCATCAGTGGTTTTGTAGGATTTGTAGTAGAGATAGGAAGATACTAGAACATGAGGGGAAAATTGCCGCCCTTCAGGCTGAGTTAGACAAGGCCAGGGGAGATCTTGACAGGTTAAGGAGGGAGAAGGGTAAAGAGAGGTGGGAAGTGGCAACAGGCAACAGGAGGAACAGGCCTAGAACTTTGTCTGACAGCTTTATGGTGAATGTGGAAAATAGATTTGACCTGTTGCTTCAGTTAGAAGCTGGTGAGCCTCAAGCAGTTGCAGGTGTAGACAGGGCACAACAAACTTTCAGCAGCAAATTGAAAAGTAAGAATGTAGGGAAATCAGTAAAGAGAAAGAAAGTGTTGTTGTTAGGTAGTTCCCATGGAAGAGGTGTTGGCCAACTTTTGCAGGATGAACTAGGATCAGAATACCAGGTCACCAATTTTTTTAAACCTAGTGCTGGTCTGGAGCAGGTGACAGAGGATTTAGGATCACTTTGCAAAGATTTCACTAAGGAAGACACCGTGGTTATAGTGGGTGGGGCAGGTAACAGTATTGACAGAGATCCTGGGTACAGTATAGAGTGTGACCTGGCGAAGATTGCGTCAGCATCGAAGCATACTAGTGTTGAGTTTGTATCTGTTCTTGGGCGCCATGACCGACCTCATTTGAACTCTTCTGTCAAGAGAGTTAATTTGGAGCTGGAACGGCTGCTCATGTCGGGTGCGGGGTCACACATTGGTGTGGTTCCTGTTGATTCTCTCAGTAGGTGGGATTATACTAGGCATGGCCTTCACCTCAACAGGAAGGGGAAGGGTAAATTGGCTGGGGAAATAGCAGGAAAGTTAAAGGGGGGAGGCACTATCATGAGTGGTAAAATACCAGTGGTTATAGGATTCAGAAAAGACCCTTTTTTAGGGTAGGGAGGACAGAAAGAAAGCAAATTTTAAGAGAGGTTAGAACTGAGACAAATCTTCAGTTTGAGAAAGAAATCAAAAAACATAATTCCAGCTTATTACATCAGCATAAACAGCCATTGGTTAAGAATTTTCAACTGTCAGCAGATATTTTAACTCCACCCAATCTTAACTCAGTCAATGAGAAATGTCAGCTATCTTTATTGCATCAAAATATTCGAGGACTGAGAAATAAAATTAATGAATTAACTATCTGCATAGATGAATTAGAGTCTTCAAACCCAGCTGACATAATCTGCCTCTCTGAACATCATGTGACCACTGGTATAGAACTTTTAAGTGTTACAGGGTTTAGGTTAGCATCTCACTTTTGTAGATCAGAAATGGAGAAAGGAGGAGTTGCCACATTCATCAGGAACTGTCATAAATTTAAGAACATAGACATTCATAAATTTTGCCTAGAACAGCATATGGAAGCATGTGCAACAGAATTAGAATTTCACAAAAAATCCTTCATAATATTAAGTGTATATCGAGCACCTGCAGGTAACTTTAATCTGTTTGTCAACCACCTTGAAGCTGTACTGGCCCATTTAACAACCAAAAACAAAGAAATAGTGGTTGCTGGTGATTTCAATGTAGATTTCCTTAAAGACTCTTCCAATAAGAACTTGTTTGAGTTAGTAACACTATCATTCAACTTAATTCCCACAGTAAAGTTCCCCACTAGGATAGCCACTTGCTCACAAACAGCCATTGATAATATCTTTATAGAAAAGTCCAATGAACAAAATTATATTACAAAACCAATAGTCAATGGCCTCTCAGACCATGACATGCAGTTCCTTCTGTTAAATGTTAATACTGAACAGGATATAAAATCTGTTAAATCTGAGCTCAAAAGGGTAATCAGTAAGCCAAAAATTGATTATTTTAGGACACTCCTCAGAGACATTCACTGGACTGATGTTTACAGCGTTCATGGCATGAATGAAAAATATAACATTTTTGCTAATAAAGTGCTTACCTTATTCGAACACTGCTTTCCCCCAAAACTTACCAAGGTTAGAGCAAAGTCTACAAAGAAGCCATGGATTACTCGAGGAATAGGGGTATCTTGTAAAACAAAAAGAAAACTGTATCTGTCACTCCGAAACATTTCCAATGTTGATGCTATAGCACATTATAAGAAATACTGCAAAATATTAAAGACTGTAATACGGATGTCAAAGCAAATATATTACAAGGAAAAGATAGTCATATCAGATAACAAAATAAAGACAATATGGGATATAGTGAAGGAGGAGACCGGTAGAACCAGGCATGAAGAGGAACAAATAGCATTAAGAGTAAATGATACATTGGTGACAGATGTGTATAGTGTTGCAGAACTTTTTAACAAACATTTTATAACTGTTACTGACAAGATGGGGTTGTCAGGTTCGGTAGATGCTGCTATGGATTACCTTAGACCAGACATTTCAAGTAACTTCCTTAATATGAATTTGACCCTCACTACCCCAACAGAAATAATGTCCATCATAAAATCTTTAAAATCAAAAACATCTAGTGGGTATGATGAAATATCAACAAAGTTAATTAAAGAATGTGATTCTGAGCTAAGTAACATATTAAGCTATCTGTGTAACCAGTCGTTTATTAGTGGAATATTTCCTGAATGGCTGAAATATGCTGAAGTTAAGCCACTGTTTAAGAAGGGAGATAAAGAAATAGCATCAAATTTGTGGTGTCACCGCTAGACACCACACTTGCTAGGTGGTAACTTAAATCGGCCGCGGTCCTGTAGTACATGTCGGACCCGCGTGTCGCCACTGTGTATTCGCAAACGTAGCGCCACCACAGGGCAGGTCACAAGACACGGACTTGACCTCGCCCAGTTGTACGGACGACATAGCTTGCGACTAGACCTACCAAGTATTCCTCTCATTTGCCGAGAGACAGATTAAATAGCCTTCAGCTAGTCCATCGCTACCACCTAGCAAGGCGCCAGTTGTATCTGTGCTAATCGCTTACTACTATGCAAGAGATGTATTTCAACAAGAACAAGACTACATTAAAGTTAAGTATATTAAAATCTCTCTTCTTTTCTTTATAGTTTTCATCCAGTCTCCTGTTTCAGAATTTACGCCCGTCTGCGTTAGTTTCGCGTGCACCTAGCCACTCATTGTGTCGAGACCTTAGGGAATCGACACAACAATATTTTGGCGCCGAGGAGTGGTGCCGCGCCCACGTTGCAGTCTTTGTGTTATACTTGCTCTAATTTGCTTGTGTCATGGCTTCGCCGCATTCTCCAGATGTACTGTCCGAATTTTTTCGCTTGCAGAATCAGCAGACGCAGGCGTTATTGGAAGCCCTTGGACAGCTCGTCCAGGGTCAACGTGCGCTGCAAACCGATGCGGCGGCAGCCGCTTCTTCGCTACCGCAGCCACACAACGCTGTCGCACCGCCATTTAGGCCCTTTGAGGCCCATAACGAAAGCTGGACTGAGTGGGCCGATCAGTTCAACTGCCACCTCACTGCTTATGGAATTCAAGGTAAAGAGCGGCAGCCGTTTTTGCTTTCTTGTGTCGGTGTGTCTACCTACCGGGTGATAGTGAAATTGTTTCCCCGACGCGACGTAGCAACTCTGACCTACGAGGAAATTTTGTCGGCTTTAGATGCCTATTTCAAAGAAACAGTTAATGTTGTTGCAAAACGGTATACGTTTTTTCGTACAAAACGTACGGCCGGTCAGACTAACAGGGAGTGGGTAGCAACTTTGCAAGGACTTACTAGAGACTGCGCGTTTGCCTGTGAATGTGGCCTCCCATATTCAGATACTATGGTGCGTGATGCAATTGCACAGAACGTTTCTGATGTTCGCATAAGGGAACAGATTTTGAAACTCGTTAATCCCTCCCTGCAACAAGTGATAGACATATTGGACAGGCAAGACACACTTGACTTTGCTCAGGAATCATTTGCAACTTCGCCAGCAGTGTGTCACATTAATCGGCCCGCCCGGCCCGCTGCACGGGACGCTAAGCGGCCCTCGCGCCCGACTTCGCTGCGGCCGCCTAGCTTGCAACCACGTGCGCCGCGTAAGCAAGCAAATGCAGTGAAATCTTGCCCGCGGTGTGCAACTAGACATTCGCGTGAAAATTGCCCGTCACGCCAAGCTATTTGCTTTTACTGTCACAAGAAAGGACATGTACAAAGTGTTTGCCAGAAAAAGTTAAGATCCGACAATCACACAAATTCCAGGCCCTTTGCTTCGCGCCGGAATCGCACCCAGGACAATCAGGCTCGTGGACCTTCGCCCATGGACATTAATGTAGTTCATTCCCACCCGTCCAGTGACACTTTAGCTAACAGTGACTGTGTTCGTCCCACCCAACGTGTGCGTCGACGTCGCCGGAAAGCCCGTCAAGTTGCACGTGCTTCTGGACCTGTATCAGTTCAAATTGCACGAGACAGTCGCTCTTGTCGTCAACAAGACAATAAACTTTTTGTGGACTTAGACTTTGCAGGAAAAGTGATACCATTCCAGCTCGATACCGGAGCTGCAGTTTCATTGCTCAATCACGACACATACAAACAACTGGGCGCCCCGCCATTGCGTGCCGCAAATGTTAAGTTAACTAGTTACTCAGGACAGCATATACCTGTGTTAGGACAGTGCAGCCTTATTGCAACATACAAGGGACAGACAAAACTTGTGTCCTTTTATGTTCTTCGTTCCTCTAGTGCGGTGAACTTGTTTGGTTTAGATTTGTTTCAATTGTTTAATTTGTCTATAGTAAATCAGGTCCTATCTGTGAATCAGACTGTGCCTTCCGCCAGCGTTTCTAGTCTTTGTGAAGAATTTGCAGACAATTTTGCTCCGGGCCTTGGTTGCGCTCAGAACTATGAAGCGCATTTGGAACTGAAAGACAACGCGCAACCGAAATTTTTCAGAGCGCGCAATGTTCCCCACGCATTGCGTGATGAGGTCGCACGAACATTGGCCGAGTTAGAATCTCAAGGTGTAATTGAACGTGTGCAGGCTTCTCTCTGGGCCTCACCCTTAGTAATTTTGCCAAAACCTTCCGGAAAATTGAGACTTTGTGTGGACTTCAAGGCAACTGTGAATCCACAACTTGTGACTGCTACTTTTCCTTTGCCCCGCCCGGAAGATCTTTTTGACAAACTGTGCCCGGGAAAATATTTTTCAAAATTGGACCTAGCAGATGCGTACTTGCAAATACCTGTGGACGAAGAATCCCAGCGCGTCTTAGTGGTAAACACGCATCTTGGCTTGTATCGCTTCAAAAGACTGCCATTCGGATGTGCATCCGCCCCTGCTTTATTTCAGCAATATTTACAAACTATTTGAGCGTCGGTCCCTACGGCTGCGAACTATCTGGACGATATTGTAATCTCAGGAAAGACAGAAGCAGAACATTTGCAAAATCTTCCGAACTTGCTTGCATGTTCATTGATTCGGAAGCCGATGACGTGGTCGCATCGTTTCCGATTGATTTTCGTCGTGTAGCTACAGCCACAGCTGCTGACCCTGTCCTTGCTACTGTTTTGCGTTTTGTTGCTACGCACTGGCCCTTGTCAAAGTCACGGATCGAGGATCCTTTGGTTCGCCGTTTTTTTGCTCACAAGGAGAGACTTTTTGTACGACGTGGTGTTTTGTTGTTGCGTTCCGATAATGATCAGTCTCGAGTCGTAGTCCCACGTTCGTTACAGTCCTCTGTCTTAAAGCTTCTTCACCAAGGACATTGGGGTATAGTGCGTACGAAACAGCTTGCTCGTCAGCACTGTACTTGGTTCGGAATCGATGCTGCGATTACGAATATGTGCTCCTCTTGCGTGGCGTGTGCCGAACAACAATCCGCACCGCCGCGGAAATTCTTTGCATGGCCGAAAGCCACTTCCCCTTGGCAACGCTTGCACATCGATTTTGCTGGTCCATTCTGGAATGCTCGATGGTTGGTTGTGGTCGATGCTTTCAGTAATTTTCCTTTTGTTGTCCGGATGTCTTCCACGACGTCTTCTGCCACAATCCAAGCCTTGTCTGCTATCTTTTGCATTGAAGGTCTTCCGCAGACTATTGTTTCCGACAATGGCCCACAATTCATGTCCGCAGAATTTCAGTCATTCTGCCAGGCCAATGGTATTCAACATCTGACATCCGCGCCGTTTTCGCCTCAGTCAAACGGTGCCGCTGAACGGTTGGTCCGGACTTTCAAGTCGCAGATGTTGAAGTTGAAAGAGTCGCATTCTCGGGAGGACGCTTTGTTGCTCTTTTTGTCCTCATATCGCTCTCAGCCTCGCGATGGTCGCTCGCCGGCTGAATTGCTCCATGGTCGTCCTCATCGAACTCTGATGTCTTTGCTGCATCCGCCACATCAGGTTCCTGTGCTGCGGCAGTCTCCTGCTTTTGCTCCTGGCGACGTTGTCTATTATCGCAACTATCGCGGTTCACAGCGTTGGCTCGCAGGGCGCATTCTTCGCTGCCTCGGCCGCGCGATGTATTTGGTTTTGGGGGCCTCTGGTGAGGTGCGTCGGCATCTCAATCAGCTGCGCCTCTGTCGTCGCCTGGGTTCTGCCGCTCCCCGTCTGCTTTCAGCGACGGAGCCGTCCGGTCAGCGCCCTGGGGACCCATCTACTGGCTCGCCTCATCCCCAGGTGTTACCGACGATGCCTTCCATTTTGCCTCATGGCGTCGCGCCGCCGCAGCCGCCGCCGGCGCCGCCAGCAGCGGACGCTTCGCTGCAGCCGCCTCGCGCCTCCCTGGGTCACGCGCCGCCGCTTGCTTCCCGTGACCAGCCGTCCTCCGCCATGGACCTCTTGCCCGCTCCGGACCAGATGTCGTCTTCGCCCGTCGGGTGCTCCGACCACATGGAGGTCGACCCCGCGGCTCCTCTTATATCATTCCGTGCGCAAACACCTCATGTTGACGTGCACCCTGGACTAGGTTTGCAGGCGTTTCCTAGCTCCCCTCGGACCGAATGGCCGGGTGCGGGTGGCACAGCCTCGCCTGTTGTTAGGCTCCCCACCTCATCGCCTACGTCAACATGGGGTCCTCCCCACGGCGGGCGGAAGCCTTATCTCACGACCGTTCGCCGATTTGCGGGGGAGGAATGTGGTGTCACCGCTAGACACCACACTTGCTAGGTGGTAACTTAAATCGGCCGCGGTCCTGTAGTACATGTCGGACCCGCGTGTCGCCACTGTGTATTCGCAAACGTAGCGCCACCACAGGGCAGGTCACAAGACACGGACTTGACCTCGCCCAGTTGTACGGACGACATAGCTTGCGACTAGACCTACCAAGTATTCCTCTCATTTGCCGAGAGACAGATTAAATAGCCTTCAGCTAGTCCATCGCTACCACCTAGCAAGGCGCCAGTTGTATCTGTGCTAATCGCTTACTACTATGCAAGAGATGTATTTCAACAAGAACAAGACTACATTAAAGTTAAGTATATTAAAATCTCTCTTCTTTTCTTTATAGTTTTCATCCAGTCTCCTGTTTCAGAATTTACGCCCGTCTGCGTTAGTTTCGCGTGCACCTAGCCACTCATTGTGTCGAGACCTTAGGGAATCGACACAACAAAATTTCCGTCCAATTTCACTGTTGCCAGCATTCTCAAAAATTTTCGAAAAAGTAATGTACAGTCGTCTTTATAACCATCTTATCTCAAATAACATACTGTCAAAGTCACAGTTTGGATTTCTAAAAGGTTCTGATATTGAGAAGGCTATCTACACTTACAGTGAAAATGTGCTTAATTCATTAGACAAAAAATTGCAGGCAACTGGTATATTTTGTGATCTGTCAAAGGCATTTGACTGTGTAAATCACAATATCCTTTTAAGTAAACTAGAATATTATAGTATAACAGGAAATGCTGCAAAATGGTTCAAATCTTATATCTCTGGCAGGAAACAAAGGGTGTTATTAGGAAAGAGACATGTATCAAGCTATCAGGCCTCATCCAACTGGGAACTAATTACATGTGGGGTCCCACAAGGTTCCATTTTGGGGCCCCTACTTTTTCTTGTGTATATCAATGACCTTTCATCAGTAACATTACCAGATGCCAAGTTTGTTTTGTTTGCCGATGATACAAACATTGCAATAAATAGCAAGTCAAATGTAGTCTTAGAAAGATCAGCCAATAAAATATTTGTGGACATTAATCACTGGTTCCTAGCCAATTCTTTGTCACTAAACTTTGAAAAAACACACTACATGCAGTTCAGAACTTGTAAGGGGTGTCCCAAGAGTATATGTCTAACATACGATGACAAGAAGATAGAAGAAGTGGACAGTGTTAAATTCTTGGGATTACAGCTTGATAATAAATTCAACTGGGAGGAGCACACCACAGAATTGCTGAAGCGTCTTAACAAATCTCTGTTTGCAATGCGAATTTTGTCAGACATAGGGGATGTAAAAATGAAAAAGCTGGCATACTATGCTTACTTTCATTCCATAATGTCATATGGGATTATTTTTTGGGGTAATTCATCAAGCCAAGCTAAAGTTTTCCGGGCACAAAAACGTGCAGTGAGAGTTATATGTGGTGTGAACTCAAGAACATCCTGCAGAAGCCTGTTTAGGGAACTAGGGATACTAACTACTGCTTCCCAATATATTTATTCCTTAATGAAATTTGTCATTAAAAATATATCACTTTTTCAAACCAACAGCTCAATTCATGGAATCAATACTAGAAATAAGAATAATCTTCACAAGGATTTAAAGTCACTTAGTCTTGTACAAAAAGGTGTGCATTATTCAGGAACACACATTTTCAATAACTTGCCAGCAGCCATAAAAATCTTAACAACCAATGAAATTCAGTTTAAGAGAAGCCTAAAGGATTTATTGGTGGCCAACTCCTTCTACTCCATTGATGAATTTCTTAGTAAAACCAACTGATTTGTATATAAGTACAACATAACTTCTGCACAATTTCAGTGCAGTAATGTGTTCATTGAAAATTTGTGTATGTGTGTGTGTGTGTGTGTGTGTGTGTGTTAGTATAATCTAACTTCTGCACCATTTCAGTGCAGTAATGTGTTCATTGTAAATAAGTATTACAGTAGTTGTATTACCTTATAAATAAATAAAAAACTTTATTTTAAATTCAGTGCATTAGTATTTGTAAAATTACTCTTAGTGTTCATTAAAAAATGACGATCATTCCACTTGGGACCTGTGGAATGGTACATTAGCTTATTTGTTTTAATTGTAAATATTTGTCATGTATTGTTGTTTTTCTGACATGTTCCACATCCTGGAGGACCTCCTCACTACGGATCAATTGGAATGAAAGTAAATCTAATCTAATCTAATCTAATCTCTTCATTCATCGTCCTCACTACAGGTAGATCCCTCTCATCCTGAAATTGGAGTGGGCTGTCCTTCCTTTTTAATCTTCCCTAGTCTGCTCCATGTGGAAGGCACTAACAGTTCCGAAAACTAGAATAGCATTGTCACTTAAGTATGTCTATTGGCAGGAATACAGATTTTGCTTCCTGTAGATAAGAACTGACCAGTAATTCTGTCTAATAATTTGTTAAATGGTACTGATTTCATTCAAAAATGATACATCCAGAAAAGAATAATCTCCATATAATCAAAGACTGCCTCTGCTGAAATTTAATTATGTTCTAGTTCATTTGCAGTACACAAAGATATATTTTCAACAGAAATAATGTGTTTGTAGGATGCTTATGTTTATATGGTCGACACTTCTCTCTATAATACTAGGAAAGGAAACTACTTGATATGATTAACCTTTCAAACTATATTTTAATTTACAGAAAATCAACACTCTATCACTACTCAGGTTATCACAATAGAATACTGCATACTGAGCTACCAACTTGCTACATCATGACTCTCCCAACAGGCTTAATCTATGCCTCTCAGATTTCTTGGTGAAATGAGCCCCATGCCTCTCAGATTTCTTGGTGAAATGAGCCCCAAATAGAGCCAAGTTTGGGTTTCAGCCTGCCCAGCCCTTGTGGTGTGTCCCACAGGCTAGCATGTCTGGCCCACTGGTCTGAAAGGCAGAGTGCAGCCCACCCCACTACGGTCAGTAGGCCTGTCGGTTCACTAGCCTAGTGTACTGTGCACTCTGCTTACAGCATACACTTTCCAGCCTGTTGCCTTTAGTGCACCACCCCTTGTGTCTATATGCAAAGCCCTAAAACTTATGGGGTCAAAATATTTTTCCCAGAAAAAAATGCACTTCTTGTTAACCAACTACATCCCAATGATGCTAAATTTTCTCTGAAACAAAATGACTGAAGCAGATAATCAGCAGAGCAGACTGATTGTTATAGAGTCAACTAGCTCTGTTCAAATGGTTCAAATGGCTCTGAGCACTATGGGACTTAACAGCTATGGTCATCAGTCCCCTAGAACTTAGAACTACTTAAACCTAACTAACCTAAGGACATCACACAACACCCAGTCATCACGAGGCAGAGAAAATCCCTGACCCCGCCGGGAATCGAACTAGTTCTGTCCAAACATCAAGACAACATTTAGATGAAAAACAATGTCATCAGTAACAGGCACTACGCTACAAAATTTTAATTACCAAATTTAGGCACACATACAGATATAACAAACATGTGTAAAGTAATCTAGTGTTATGTGACATATGAGGGGTGTTCAAAAGAAAAGGTATGAAACAACACTGTGGATATAACTGAAGTCTTTATTCAAAAGTAATCACCAGAGGCCTCAGCACAACTAATCCATGGTTTCAAAAACTGAAGGACACCCTGTTCTCAGAATTCCTGTGGTTGTGACGGGAGTCAGACCTCCACTCTGTCCTTCAATTTGCTGTCCAAATTGAAATGCTTCTGTCTGAGATCTTGTTTAAGGGTGCATGCTCAAGCTGCTCCAACTTGAACTTGGCAATTATGCTTCATGTGACCTGGGAGACATGTAGACACACATTATCATGGAACAGAATCACTCCCTCCTTGAGCAGTCCAGGCCATTTGCTCTTGATGGACATGCGTAGGCTACAGAGTGTCTCAAAGTACAGTTTTTCCACACTTGAGAAATTCAATGAATATCAGTGCACTGACATCCAAAAAACCAGTGAGCACCACATCGCCTGCTGAGGGCACATCTTTGAATGTTTTAGCGGGAGATCATGATGTTTGCATCCATTGTATGCTGTTCCTAGATGTTCACTACATTATCCCAAAGTGGCATAAGCAAATTTCAACTTATTTGGTTGTTGTGATGTTTCATACCTTTCCATTTGAACACTCCTTACGCAATAAGGAACCATGCTGAAATGCAGCTGACAAGGTTAGCAAAACTGTTAAAAAGTAAAGCATAATAAAAATTGAGTCTGTATTCTTTTAAAATTGTTAGGACGGATAGCCATTAAGGTATGGAGGAGAAAGGTGAAGAAATATTTCTATTTGGGCATTATCTGTCTTGTTAAATGCTTAAAAATAAAAAATACAATCATTTACTTACAAAGAGGCAGTTTTTTCTCCAGACAAAGGTACGCTGTCGCGTAAAATAGAGATATATGATTCTGATGTCGACTCACACCAACTTTATCAAATGTTATCACCTGCCAACAAATAACGAGGTCTTTCTTAACGCGTCTGAAGTCATTTCAACACCTGCATTAGAAATACAAAATGCAAATAACAAATGAGATTCAAGAAAAGAGAAGACTAATTTTATTTGCTATCAATTATTTGCTCATTTATAGTGTTACTTACAGTATCAATGGACAGTGATTCAATGTGATTAAGTATTATATTTGCAACTACATCCTCACGCCACCGCAAGTGTGGGTCATCTGGCATATCGTCACTCCTGTTAGATCAAATAAGGGGAAGTTAAGTTACTATGCAAAAATGAAATGACCATATGTGTTGCTTACAAGAAATGAAATACTGTTTGCATCAAGTGCACCATAAATATAGTGCCCCACAATTACAGTAAAATCAATGTGACTTAAAATTAAAAGTTAATAAAATCTACTCCACTTTTATGAGGGCCATACTGAAAATCATGAGTAACCCATTGTTAAAATTCCACTTTCAACAATGTAACAAAAATGAATGCAGGATTGTAATGTGCAGACTTTACATCAGATGTTGCCACACTATCATGTGACCACAAAATGGCTTACATCAATATTTCCATTTCAACAGGGTGCTGTCATTGAATTCTTCGCTAAACATGGAAAATAAGCTGCTGAAATTCACCTCAGACTCCATCATGCCTATGGAGAGTCTTCATGGGTGACAATAGTATTAGGAGAGGTGAAACATTTCACATATGGAAATAAGTATCCAAAATGAGCCTTGCAATAGGAGCTTTGTACTATGATGCAGTGCAGTGTAAAGAATGATTTAAGGATTAGGTTCTCGAAAAGTCTGTGCTTGCTGGGTCCCATGTTTACTGACTGAAGACAATGCACTTCAGAGGAGATTTCAAAATGGAGGTGATGAGTTTTGGTGAGTATTGTGACAGCCTGAAACGAAGTTCCACAGTACAAACGGTACCATTGAGACTCGCCATTAACGGAAAAAAGCAAAGACAGTTCCATCTGCTGGGAAAGTTATGGGCACTGTCTTCTGGGATCAAAAGGTTGCATTCCGATTGATTTTCTTGAACCTGGACAAAACATAAATGCCACCTGCTATATCCAGACATTTCTGAAGCTCCATCAAGCATTGCACAATAAACAGTCTGGGAAAAGGATTGCCCCACAGCAGGATAACATGTGTCCTCACACTGTTCATGAAAGTGTGGAGACGTGAGGCCAACACTATGAGGCCACAGAGGATGTTCGGCAAGCAATGTGTCAGTGTCTTTGAAAGCTGAATCGGAGTGCTATCAAAAGGTAAACTTGAAATGGACAAAGTATTTATATTAGATGACACACTTGAATTGAATAAAAAATGAAGATTACAAATTTTAAAAATATTTGCTCAGCACTTGCAATACAGCCTTCATAGTTTCAGTGCCTAATTACACAACACGTTGAAAGCCAACATTTTATGTTAGATTTAACTGTGACTATTAACATAAACATAATTTCTGTGCATATGGCTTTCAGGCCGATAAGCTCATTCACAGTCACTGCTCTTATCAACTGGACAATTTACGCACAGTTCATGGACTTCCTTAGCAGATTCAATTCTGACAGTAGATCTCCTCCTTTCCATAGCAGAGTCAAAAATTCATTCTGCAAACAACTCTTAGACTGTGACTAATCCAGTCTGACAGGAGTCACAGCCTAGCAATCCATATTTCAGATGACTGTGACTGCTCCTACATCAGAGATCAGAAATGGAGCAAATATGAGTCTAGTGTTGAGGGCTGCACACCTTACAAATCAAGGCACTGCTGTTACATCAGTACTTTATTGGTTTACTTCCTTCCCACTGCAGTTACGTGACTACAGTGTGCCTTAGAATGGCAGGTCTGCGATCGCTTCCTACTGGGCAACTCATTCTCTCTTAATAAAGTGTCCCCCTAACCAACAAAGTTTGAGGTGCTGTCTTTCCCTGTTACTGAAACTGAACCAGTGGGCCTTGCTTCACTTGTTGTGGGGAAACTTGTTTTGTCCGATGTCAAGAGGCAGCAAACACAAAAGGGTAGGGGTCTATTAAATGTTGGCAGTTCAAATGTACGGTGAATGGCAGCAAGGGACAGGAAAGGACGCCAGGTGCACTCAGTGTACATGCCTTGGGACCTATTTAAATATGTTCAAGAGGCTATTCCAGCAGCCAATGAGGGAACAGTATGCAGCCAACTGCAGATTGTGCCGCACGCTGGAACAAATGATGCCTGTCGTCTGGGTCATTCCACAGACTGGCAGAGAAGGCTGAGAAGACCAGCCTTGCACATGGAGTTTCAACGAAGCTCACACTTTGCAGCATTGTCCCCAGAACTAATTGTGGCCCTTTTGTTCTGAGTTGAGTGGAAGAACTGAACCAGACATTGGACTCGCATTCGGGAGGACGATGGTTCAATCCCGCGTCCGGCTATCCTTAGGTTTTCCGTGATTTCCATAAATCACTCCAGGCAAATGCCGGGATGGTTCCTTTGAAAGGGCACGACCGACTTCCTTCCCCATCCTTCCCTAATCTGACGAGACCGATACCTCGCTGTCTGGTCTCCTTGCCAAAAAACAACCCAACCAACCAACCGAATGAGAGACTTCGAAAGTTCTGTGGCAAGTTAGGCGGCGACTTCCTGCACATGCGTCGTAGGATAGACAACCGTAGTGTCCCCCTAAATAGGTCAGGAGTGCACTACACACCAGAAGCTGCTACTCAGATAGCTGACTGTGTGTACGGTGCACACAAGGGTGTTTTAGATCAGGCAACTCTCCATCCAATCCAGATAATGATAGCTGTAGGAAACCCAGAAGTATCAGTGTAAGAGCAAAAGAAATGTCTCCCACAGGTGCGAGTATTAAAATCCTAATGGTAAACTGCTGAAGCATTTGGAGCAAAGTGCCAGAGTTTGAAGTGCTCATAAAAAGCAGTGAAGCTCACATAATACTAGGTACAGACAGCTGGTTAAAACCTGAAATTAGCAGTGAGATTTTTGGGGAAAATTTAAGTGTTTATCAAAAAGATAAGCAAATGGGAAATGGAGGTGGCTTATTTGTTGCAGTAGACAAAAATTCACAGAGACAGAAATTGAAGCTGCATGTGAGATCGTTGGGATAGACTCAGTAGCAGGGGTGTGCATAAAATGATTATTGGATCTTCTATTGCCCACCAGACTCATCTCCTGTTATAACCAGAAACTTCAGTTCACTTGTATGTTAAGTACATAGTGTAATCATTGGTGGAGGCTTTAAACATACAACAATTAATTGGTAAAAAGTTTTGTTAGTGGTGGGTGTGATAAGACATCCTGTGAAGCTTTACTAAATGCCTTCTCTGAAAACTACCTAGAACATATACTTAGGAACCCCAGCTCATGATGGAAATATATTGAATCTAATGGCAACAAACAGACCTAACCTCTTTGAGGATCTCCACATCAAAACTGGTATCAGTGACCATGACACGAGTTGTGGCAACAAAGATTACCAAAGTACAAAGGACTACTAAAACAATCAAAGATGTGTGTGTTCAGTGAACTAGATAAAAATATCAGTAATGTCATATCTCAATGAAGAACCTGAAACTTTCAGCACAGGGCAGGAGCATTTAGAGGAATTCTGGCTCAAGTTTAAAAGAATATTCGACCACGTACTGGACAGATATGTACCCAGTAGAACAGTTCGTAATCGGAGGAAACTTCCATGGCGTACAGTCACTGTAAAAAAACAACTAAATAAAGAGAGATTACTGCATAATAGGTGTAAAACAAAGCATAGGGCTATAGACAGAGAGATGCTAAATGATACGCATTTGATTGTCAAGGGGGCAATGCTTGATGCCTTCAATGACTACCATAGCAAAATGTTGTCAAATGACATTTCACAAAATCCAAAGAAATCCTTGTCGGATGTGAAGGCTGTTAGTAGCACCAAAGTTAGTGTCCAGTCCCTAGCGAATGAGACAGAACTGGATCTGAGGGTACCAAAACAAAAGCTGAAATGCTTAACTCAGTTTTCAAATGTTCCTTTACAAAGGAAAACAATGGATTATTGCCCCAATGTAATCTTTGTACCAACAAAAAGATGAATGAAACGAGCATTAATGTCACTTGTGTTGACAAACAGCTGAAATCTTTGAAATTGAACAAAGCTTCAGGGTCCGATAGAATATCTATCAGATTCTATCCTGAATTTGTTGCTGAGTTAGCCCCCTTCACACTATAACCTATCGTACAACCTTCGAACAAGAAACAATGCCCAGTTGTTGGAAAAAGGCACAGGTCACACCTGTAACCTACAAAACTACTGTCTAATATCCTTGACATTGATTTCTTGTAGAATCTTGGAACATATTCTGAGCTCAGACATAATGAGGTATCTTGAACAGAATGACTCTCTCAATGCCAACCAGCATGGATTTCAAAAACATCAATCATGTGAAACTTAACTCGCACTTTTCTCACATGATATACTGAAAGCTTTGAATCAAGGTGATGACCAGGTATATGCAGTGTTTCTCGATTTCCAAAAAGCATTTGACTCAGAACCTCACCTATGCTTATTGTCAAAAGCATGATCATATGGGGTATCAAATGAAATTTGTTACTGGATTGAGGACTTTTTGGTAGGGAGGACACTGCATGTTATCTTGGATGTAGAAGCATCATCAAATGTAAAAGGAGCTTTGGATGTGCTCCAAGAAAGTGTGTTGGGATGCTTGGTGTTCGTGTTTTATATTAATGAAGTATTATCTGAGAGAAGCTGTATAAATATTCAGTAAGATCTTGATAAGATTTCAAAGTGGTGCACAGATTGTCAACTTGCTCTAAATGTTCAAAAATGTAAAATTTTGCACTTAACAAAATGAAAAAAAAAACATAGTATCCTATAACTACAATATCAGTGAGTCTGTTGGACTCACCCAATTCATACATGTACCTGAATGTATCACTTTGTATGGATATGAAACTGAATGGTCACATAGGTTCAGCTATTAGTAAAGCAGGTGGTGGGCTACACTTTATTGGTAGAATACTGAGGAAGTGCAACCAGTCTACAAAGGAGAATGCTTACAAATCACTCAAGCGACTCATCCTAGAATATTCTTTTAGTGTTTGGGACCCATACCTAACAGGACTAATAGGGGATAGTGAATGCATACAGAGAAGGGCAGCACTAATGGTCACAGTTTTGTTTAATCCATGGGAGAGTGTCACAGAAATACAAAAGGAACTGAAATGTCCGAATCTTGAAGACAGACGTAAACTATCCTGAGAAATTTCTATTAACAAAGTTTCAAGAACTGGCCTTAAATTATTACACTAGGGATATACGAGAACCTCATATGTGTAGCTCACACAGGAATGATAGGGATAAGATTAGAATAATTATTGCACGCACAAAGGCATTCAAATAATCTTTCTTCCCACGCTTCATACATAAGTGGAACAGGAAGAAACCCTAATAAATTGTACTATGGGATGTACCCTCCGCCATGCACCTCTCGGTGGTTTGCAGATATAGGTGTAGATGAAGATGAAGATGTACGTGTACATGCAGATGTAAGGCAATTTTTGACTTAGTACTGGAGTTACCCAAAAACACGTCTGATCTTTGTTCTCACTTGGGAAGGTAATGTATGGCACCCAATGGTCGACACATACCTCCCCCAACTCACCTGTTTCTGTGTCCTTTTAAGCTGGTGAATGCGGGCACAGAGCCGCTTAAAGGCTATTAGATCTAGGGAAGGGTGCCGCTTGTGTCGCTGTAGAGCTCACCGACACTCTTTAATTGCCTCAACGACTTCTGGCGACCACCAAGGGACTGTCTTTTGCCGGGGGCACACTAAAGAACGAGGGATCGCGTTTTCCGCCGCAGAAATGCTCAAACACAACATTGACAGCACCACGTGGGGAAGATTCAACAGTGACAGCAGAGGTGAAGACTTTGCAGTCTACTTTGCTTAAAGCCAATTTGGGTACACGTCCCTGGGCATGATGTCTGGGGAGTGACAGGAAGATGGGGAAGCAGTCACTACCACACAGGTCATCATGTGCTCTCCAGTGGATAGATGGGAGAAGGCCTGGACTGCAAACCAAGAGATCAATGGCCGAATATGTGCCATATGCCACAGTGAAATGTGTGGGGCCACCTGTATTTAAGAGGCAGAGGTCGAGATGTGACAGTAAATTTTCGACCTCCCTACCTCGGCCAGGAAACACGGTGCTACCCCACAAGGGGGTTATGCATGTTAAAATCTCCCTAAAGTAGGAAAGGTTTAGGGAGATGATCAATCAGTGCTGCCAATATGTTCAGGGATACTACACCACCTGGAGGAAGATATACATTGCAGACAGTTACTTCCTGTGTCGTCCTTATCCTGACAGCCACAGATTCAAGAGGGCATAGACGCAAACTCCACCTGACACTATTACAGTCGCTAGGTTCCTGTAATATCCCTTATAGCCGTAGAGGGCAGGGGTCCACACTGCTGGGAACCAGGTTTCCTGAAAGGCAATGGAGAAAGCAGGTGTAAGGATTAACAGTTGCCATAGCTCCGCCAGGTGGTGGAAAAAACTGCCGCAATTCCACTGGTGGATTACATGATGGGAAGGCATGAAATACTCAATGAGGCAGTCTATGCCTCAAGGTCACCTGCTGCCACCAGATGAGTACCTGTGCAATTGACATCCACTGTGCCTGAGGGCCCAGTGAGATCCAGGTCCTCAGCAGATGCCAGACTCTCCACCTCATCCTCAGACACAGAGCTTGTAGGTAGTAGTGGTGCGAGCAAGGCGAATGGTGGTCTTCGCAGTTGCCTAACTTCCAGCACTAAAAACACCACATCGGGGGTAGTGGTGTCACCCTTGAAGGCGAAGATGAAGGCACCGGTGGCAACCTGATTATCCCTCAGACCCCAGTGGATGCGCCAGGAGAAATGGACACCTTGCCACTCTAAATTGGCGTGCAGCTTATCATCAGACTGCAAAAGAAGGTCCCTGTGAAATATGATACCTTGGACCATATTTAAGCTCTTATGGGGTGTGACGGAAACAGAAACATCCCCCAGCTTATCACGGGCCATATTTAAGCTCTTATGGGGTGTGACGGAAACGGAAACATCCCCCAGCTTATCACAGGTGAGTAGTGCCTGTGACTGGGCAGAGGATGCTGTTTTGATCAAGACTGACCCTGACTGCCACATTTTGGACAAGCCCTCCACCTCTCCAAACTTGTTCTCCAAATGCTCCACAAAAAACTGAGGTTTCATTGACAAGAAAGATTCCCTATCAACTCTGGTACATACGAGGTACCGCAGTGAATAAGCTTAAGCTTTGCTGCCATCCTTATGGTGTTCCTCCCATGGTGGGGCCAGAGTGGGGGGGGGGGGGGGGGGGTGGAAATGATTTGGGGTTGTATTTCTAAGCACTGAAGTTAGACCTTGACCACTTAGAGACTGCTGGTGTTTGCCCACCAGCAATAGATGACGTACTACGCTTCATGGCGTGTCATCTGCTCTGATGCCACCCGCTCCGGGTTGAGGCAATTTCAAGCAAACTTGCTTACCCATATGACTTCCTAACTGAAAAAAAAAAAAAAAAAAAAAAAAAAAAAAAAAAAAAAAACTACTGCATGAGTAAAACATCCCTACGAATGGCTTGAGGATGTGACAAAGCAAGTTGGGATAATTTTAGATCCCCTCTTGTTTTGTTGCCATCTGCCTCCTTAAATTAGTCGTTACTTTTAACTGATTACCATTAGCTTACATGAATATAACCTGCATTTTCATAAAAGAGAAAGGTTGGCCCTCAGTATTAAAGAATATAACACCTGATATAATTTTGTGCTTAGTTTTATGTAGAAATCAGTAATTGTTTCATAACTTAAATTCTATTGTTGACATATAAACAAATATAAGTTCTGTAATAATTGCAAACATTTGGAAGACGAAATGCTAGTAATCATAAAGTATCTATTTGGCTCTGTTCCAAAACAGATTAGCAAAACCAGTCCTTCATTAATTCCAAAGTAATTAACAGTTTTGTCTAAAGTATTGTTTGCATAATGATATTTGTTACTTTTATGATTTAAACAAATGACTTGACCTAACTTTTGCAATAGAAGAAATGGTTAAAAAGGTGCAATTTTTCTATGTATTCAGTTAATTTAATGAGTTAAGTTTTAATTGTAATTTCTGTAAATTTATCTTCAAACAATGTGTAGTTTCAGTACCAATTGTTGCGATGGTATATATAAGGGCCCAATTTTTGGTCACATGTTAGTCAGTCCATGGCCGAGTTTCAGACGAGTAACCTGAGCTGGTTAGAACAGCAACAATGCTTCACCTTAACTGTGGAACAAGTGTTAAACAATTAGGCTGTGTGTAAAAACAGTGACAGTGTCTGCTCCATACGTACCTGATTATTCTTAAAGAACTGTCAACTTTGTGGTTAGGTTTTACTGCTCGTAGTTGTTCAACAGTAAACTATCGTAGCAGTATATGGATTTTCGCCTGCAAACTATTAATGAGGCTTATGGACAGTTTAAACAATAGTGCACTGGCCATATAACTGTGTATTACTGGGGGGAGGGGGTGGGGGGTTGTGAACAGTGAAATTGAAGTACTGTGACACACAACTGTGCATCAGTCAGATACATAATTTACAGTAGTCAGTGCTGGAATCCACAACCCATATTTTTTCAGCCAGTGTAGCAATGCAGTACATTGACACTGAAGACAACCAATGCAATAAATAAAAGCAGGTGGAACCACTACAAGGGTAGGGAGGAACTGACATGGAAAATTGAGGGATAATACTGATACTAGTATTGAATCTACAGTGTTTTTGGTCCACTGGCCTGAGAGCCAACAGTATCAATGACATTTCACTCCCTGAGGTAATAGTGATGGTGAGAAACGGACGACGTGTAAAAGTAACTGAAAATGAGTGATATTAGTGTCAAATCCATAGTTTCAGGTTCAGTATCCTCGTAGGTGACAGTCCTGATGACAGTTCACCTCTAACGGCATGGTTGGGGATGGAAGAGAGTGACATCTACCATATTTACCTGATTATAAAACAAGGTTTTTTTCCAAATTCGTCATCTGAAAATACAGGGTCGTCTTATATTTCCAGATTAAACTACTGCTGCTGAAGTTAACATTTTTTCGTTCTTTAATAACAGTAAATAGGGGTAGCCTTACATTTTTAGAAGAAGCTTCGGCTACTGAGGTCAGGCACAGATTTATTTTGAAGAATTTGGAACGGCAAGACTGAGCAACCAATACTCGCATTTGAACAGGCTCATGATTTCCCAATACACCGAAGCACTCGATTCCGTATTGATGTTTGAACAATAACAACATTTGAATAGCACGGCGCTAGTGCAAGGAATACATGAGAACTATGAACTATCAACGACAACAATCTATTGCTCTGCTTACAATTTGACAGTTTAGTGAAACACAGAAGGAAATAGCACTAAATTCTATCATCATATGAAATGTTGTATTTAAACAGGTTTGGAATAAAAGTTCTCATACATGTATGGATACCGTGTACAAACATTAATGCTGCTGTTTAAGTAAAGATAACATTTAAAAGTGGAAATGTCCTTCAAAAAACGTTACTTGATTCTGGACCCAAATAAATATTTTATTTGATAATAAAAGACTAATGATTTAGTAAGTGGGTTGCAAATGAGAAATTCAGTCACTATTCATATATTAGAATGGCGGGTTAAAATATTACCAGCTTGTAATGAGATTTAGATCATCATCATGATATTTGAATGAAACATGAAGGAAAATTAATCCAGAATGAAATGTCTAACAAACAAAGTCATTAATATTAAACTGATTGTAATTCCCATCATGAGAATAAATTACAGCAGCAAGGCCTGTTGTGAGATAGTACCAACAGACATCAGTAGATCGTGGGATGAGTGAAAGTTCAAGAACTGGAGTGAATCACAATTGTGATCTTTTATTTATGCACTAGTTCCTGTCATTACATACGATTTCCATCCTGGAAGAGATTGTAATGCCTTTTTCACAGTTGCTCATGCACTCCACTATGAAAGTTTTGTTGGGGGAACAGTAATACCAGCTTACCTGAGAAGTAAAGGGAATGGGGAGCGGGAATAGGGAATCAGCAGCAAATTATATAATACTGCCAATCATGGGAATCTGTAAAACGTATGTTGCAATACCAGAGAAGGAAAGTTGCTACTCACCATATAGTGGAGATGCCGAGTCGCGATAGGCACAACAAAAAGATTCACACAATTATAGCTTTTGGCCATTAAGGTCTTTGTCAGCGGTAGACACACACGCACACTCACACTCACTCACGCAAACGCAACTTGCGCACACGTCTGCAGTTTCAGAGAACTGAAACCACAGTGCGAGTAGCAGCACCAGTGCATGATGGGAGTGGTGACTGGGTGGTGGTAAGGAAGAGGTTGGGGTGGGGAGGGGGAGGGATAGTATGGTGGGAGTGGCGGACAGTGAAGTGTTGCAGTTTAGACAGAGGGCAGGAGAGAAGGTGTGGAGGGGGAAGGGGGTGAGTAGCAGAAAGGAGAGAAATAAAAAGAAATTAAAAGACTGGGTGTGGCGGTGAAATGATGGTTGTGTAGTGCTGGAATCAGAACAGGGAGGGGCTGGATGTGTGAGGACAGTGACTAACGAAGGTTGAGGCTAAGAGGGTTACGGGAATGTAGGATGTCTTGCAGGGAAAGTTCCCACCAGCACAGTTCAGAAAAGATGGTGTTCGTGGGAAGGATCCATATGGCACAGGCTGTGAAGCAGTCATTTAGATGAGGGATATGATGTTTGGCAGCGTGTTTGGCAACAGTGTGTTCCACTTGTTTTTTGGCCACAGTTTGTCGATGGCCATTCATGCAGACAGACAGCTTGTTGGTTGTTATGCCTACATAGAATACAGCACAGAGATTGCAGCTTAGCTTGTAAATCACATGACTGGTTTCACAGGTAGCCCTGCCTTTGATGGGATGGGTGATGTTAGTGACTGGACTGGAGTAGGTGGTGGTAGGAGGATGTATGGGACAGGTCTTGCATCTAGGTCTATTACAGGGGTATGAGCCATGAGGTAAGGGATTGGGAGCAGAGGTTGTGTAAGGACAGACGAGTATATTATGTAGGTTCGGTGGACGACGGAATACGACGGTAGGAGGGGTGGGAAGGATAGTGGGCAGGACATTTCTCATTTCAGGGCACGACGAGAGGTAATCGAAACCCTGGCGGAGAATGTAATTCAGTTTCTCCGATCCCAGTCTTTTAATTTCTTTTGTTTTCTCTCCTTTCCGCTACTCACCCCCTCCCCCCCTCCGCACCTTCTCTCCTGCCTGTGTGTGTGTGTGTGTGTGTGTGTGTGTGTGTGTGTGTGTGTGTGTACTGCTGACAAAGGCCTTAATGGCCGAAAGCTATAATTGTGTGAATCTTTTTGTTGTGCCTATCGCGACTCAGCATCTCCGCTATATGGTGAGTAGCAACTTTCCTTCTCTGGTATTGTTACATTTCATCCTGGATTTTCCATTGTTTGATTTTTGCCTCACGGCTTTTCTTCTATCCTAACCCTGTGCTGTTTTCCTTTGTAACTACTTTCTTTTGCATCACTATACTCAATGTCCATCCTTCCTTCTTTTCTTTCCTGTGTTTCTCTTGTTTCTTTACGAACCGCACTGCACGCTCTACTTTTGAGCCACACTGTATCAACTGTCTCGGCTGCACACAACAGACGGCCTCAAGACCACATTGATTGTTCGTGCAGCATCTTATGTCCCACATTAGTCCTGCTGATATAATTAAGCCTATAGCTTCAAATTGATCACACTCCCTGTGTCAGTTCCCGTATTTTGCGTGTTGTCTCCCGGACTTTTCTGGTGCCACACGATCTTACATATCTAACTACGAACTCCTCCCCACCCCCCACACTTTCTCCGTTCTATCCCTGTTCCCACCCACTAAATCCATCTCATCCAGTCACATCTGCCGTCACGCTTCTTTACACTTATCCGCCCTTAAACTTGCTACCCACAGTAATATACATATATTTATTAATGATCAGTTATTCTCTACTTCGACCATTGTGACTTCTCGCCAATTTTAGTGAGTTTTCCCCTTCCACTATCGTCGTCTTCCTCAGATGTCATCTCGTTTTTTCCCCTTTGTGCATCCATTTCACCCTTTTCGTACTTTTGTGGTGTATTTTTGCGTGATTTTTCAGACGTAATTCTACCTTCTTACATAATTTTTCGCATTTTTTGCACCACCATGGATCCTTGCTCTTTCCATCTGCGTCAAAACAGAAAAGTTTCCTTATCCCTAGCCAGATCCCAGTCCCACATATTGTTTCTGCATTGTTGCTTGGCTCATGAAATCCCCCCTAATGGCCTTACCATCCAATTACCCATCTCTGGTTGCCACCCCTTCTTCCACAATAACCTTCACCTGTTCAGATTCTGCCAATCCTTAGCCCTCACCAAAATAGTCCTGCAAAACCATATCAACCAAACCCAATCCTCCTTGCATTACCTTCTCTCCATCCGCAAAATTCTCCTGCTACACAATCCCAAATTCCTGGAACCCATAACACACAGTGAAACTCTTGCCCTGCAGGAACTTGAGCAACATTCACAACGCCACCTCAAAAAGCTCTCCATCCTGCTCACTTCATACTCCCGCCTCAGAGTACCACTGTCCACCACTTCTACAACAAGCTCCAAACCTCCCCCATGCCCCCTCATAGCTGACAAACCCTGTCTCACAGACCTACTACACTTACCCCACCTTATACAATTCCCTCCCACCACTACACAGAACCCAGAACCTAAACAGACCCGCAACACAGTTATGAACCTTTCGCCCAGAAGCCTTAGTCCTATGGTAATATCAGTCCTTTCCAAAGGCCTCACCTTTTGCCCCACTCCCAAATTCAACCATGCAGGATTAGTTAAAGACCTTCTCTCCTTCTCCCGGTCCCTACAGTGGAAGCATTTTTTCACCACCAACCCAACCAATCAGACTCAACCAAAGACCAATATTGAACCTCAACTAACTCCGTTCACGCCTCCATCCAATCGTGATCCACCCCAACTGCCTCCAAACCAGTCCCCATTAACTTTCCAGAATTTCTTAACCTCAAACCTTGCCTCACCATCATTTCCGAAACCCCTCAACATGCAAACTAATCTTACATCTGCAGAAAGAACCGCAGTCCACTATCTAAAAACTGAACCCGACCTACCTGCAGACAAAGGCCCCACCACCGTTGTTTTGAATCACAAGGATTACGTGGCAGAAGGACTCCATCAGCTGTCAGATACTTCCACCTACATACCATGCCACAGTGATCCCATTCCAGTAATCCAGCAGGATCTCCAGTCACTACTCAAATCCTTAGGCCCACCACAGAACCTCTCCCCAGAGTCCATCTCTCTACTTACCTCTCTACCACTCCCTGCACTCCTATCTTCTACATGCTTCCTAAAGTCCATAAATCCAACCACCCAGGACACCCCATTGTGGCCCATTACTGTGCCCCCACTGAGAGAACCTCTGCTCTCATAGACCAACACCTTCAACCTATTACCCGGAACCTATCCTCCTATATAAAAGATACCAACCATTTCCTCGACCGACTCTCCACAGTTCCTGTCCCTTTACCACACGGTGTCCTGCTCGTCACTACTCATGCCACTTCCCTGTACACTAACATTCCTAATGCCATTGGCCTTACTGTTATCCAATACTACCTTTACAGATGCCAAACCCACAACCTCCTTCCTAGTCTCCATGACCAACTATATCCTTACTCTCAATTACTTCTCCTTTGAAGGCGTTACCTACAAACAAATCCACGGATGGCTATGGGCACCCGCATGGCACCATCCTATGCTAACCTATTCATGGGCCATCTAGAGGAATCCTTCCAAAAAACCCCGAATCCTGAACCCCTCACCTGGTTTCAGATTCACTGATGACATCTTTTCTATCTGGATTGAAGGTGAGGACGCCTTATTGACATTCCTCCAGAACCTAAACAACTTCTCTCCGAATTGCTTCACCTGGTCCTATTCAATCCAACAAGCCACCTTCCTAGATGTCGACCTCCACCTCAGAGATGGCTACATCAGTACCTCTGTCCATATCAAACCTACTAACCACCAGCAATACCTTCACTTCGACAGATGCCACACATTCCATACCAAGGAGTCCCGTCAGTACAGCTTAGCCAACCGCAGTCGTCGCATCTGCAGCAACGAGCAGTCCTCCTCAAAATACACCGAGGGTCTCACTGAAGCCTTCACTGACCGTAATTATCCTCCCATCCTTGTACAAAAACAAATCTCCTGTACCTTATCTTCCCAGTCTCCCACCACCTCCCAAAATCCCATTGTCCGGCCACAGAGAAGCATTCCCCTCGTAACTCAGTACCATCTGGGACTGGAGCAACTGAATTACATTCTCTGCCAGGGTTTTGATTACCTCTCGTCATGCTCTGAAATGAGAAATGTCCTGCCCACTATCCTTCCCACCCCTCCTACCGTGGTATTCCACCGTCCACCGAACCTACACAATATACTCATCCATCCTTACACAACCCCTGCTTCCAATCCCTTAACTCATGGCTCATATCCCTGTAATAGACCTAGATGCAAGACCTGTCCCATACATCCGCCTACCATCAACTACTCCAGTCTGGTCACTAACATCACCTATCCCATCACAGTCAGGGCTACCTGTGAAACCAGTCATGTGATTTGCAAGCTAAGCTGCAACCACTGTGCTGCATTCTATGTAGGCATGACAACCAACAAGCTGTCTGTCTGCATGAATGGCCACCGACAAACTGTGGCCATAGAACAAGTGGACCAACCTGTTGCTGAACACGCTGCCAAACATGATATCCCTCATCTAAATGACTGCTTCACAGCCTGTGCCACATGGATCCTTCCCACCAATACTAGCTTTTCTGAAATGCGCAGGTGGGAACTTTCCCTGCAAGAC
Source organism: Schistocerca nitens (assembly GCF_023898315.1). Classification (NCBI taxonomy): domain Eukaryota; kingdom Metazoa; phylum Arthropoda; class Insecta; order Orthoptera; family Acrididae; genus Schistocerca; species Schistocerca nitens. The sequence goes on along the minus strand of NC_064622.1, from coordinate 133,653,774 downwards.
ATCCTACGTTTCCATAACCCTCCTAGCCTCAACCTTCGTTAGTCACTGTCCTCACCCACCCAGCCCCCTCCCTGTTCCCATTCCAGCACTACACAGCCGTCATTTCACTGCCACACCCAGTCTTTTAATTTCTTTTTATTTCTCTCCATTCCACTACTCACCCCCTCCCCCTCCGCACCTTCTCTCCTGCCCTCCGTCTAAACTGCAACACTTCACTGTCCACCACTCCCACCATACTATCCCCCCCCCTCCCCACCCCAGCTTCCTCCTTACCCCTACCCAGTCGCACTCCCATCATGCACTGGTGCTGCTCCTCTCGCACTGTGGTTGCAGTTCTCTGAGACTGCAGACATGTGTGCAAGTTGCGTTTGCATGTGTGTGTGTGTGTGTGTGTGTGTGTGTGTGTGTGTGTGTACTGCTGACAAAGGCCTTAATGGCCAAAAGCTATAATTGTGTGAATCTTTTTGTTGTGTCTATCGTGACTCAGCATCTCCGCTATATGGTGAGCAGCAACTATCCTTCTCTGGTATTGTTACATTCCATCCTGGATTTTCCATTGCTTGATAAAATGTATGTTGGCTTTTTTAAGAACATCCAACATGTTTAAACTGCAGTTTGCTTGAATATGTAATCAGGGTCATCTTATACTTGGGCAAATACGGTACATATAATATAAATTCAAGTTCCCGGAATGAGACTTTCACTCTGCAGCGGAGTCTGTGCTGATACGAAACTTCCTGGCTGATTAAATCTGTGTGCCGGACCGAGTCTCGAACTCGGGACCTTTGGCTTTCGCGGGCAAGTGCTCTACCATCTGATCTACCCAAGCACGACTCACACCCCGTCCTCACAGCTTTCCTTCTGCCAGATAAATTCAAGCTCCCCACCGCATTTTTCAATCTATGTGAAGGCTACTCTCGTGAACTACTGTAAGGCTTCTGCTACAGTTTTCAGTAATAGATAGACTGACTGAAGCATCAGGTTTGTCTATATAATTTATAATTACAGTAATGATGACTGATGAGTGTGTAATACATGTAGTTTTATCTGTTTATTATTTAACTGGCATTTGGAATGACATTTCGTGGCAATGACAGGAGCTACGAGCTGGTCAACTACAGAGGAGGTGGTATCTGGTGAGAAAAGCAGTAAAGTATACAGCTACCTCAACTCCAGAGACTAGCAGAGCTTGACCAGAATCTATAAATATCTTATATAGCTAAACTGAGGTCGTCCCCCCCCCCCCCCCCCCCGCCGCCACCACCACCACATTTTTGGTCTGTATGTGACAGATAATCTCAGAAATGATTTTCACTAATCTACATTATTAAATGGGTAACCCGGGTCACGGTGCATGGTTCCAGTCATATGTTGTCTGTCTAACAGCTTCCATGGCCACCAAAAATTTTATTGTCAATATTTCAAATAATTATTGATGGAATTTAAAAATTTTAAGTGCTGTTATAATCTGCTCATTAACAGGTACAATCTTATGTTACAGGTTTAACACAGTAAGCCAAGTATTACAATATTAGAAACTGTGTGTGTGTGTCTTGAGGCAGAATAACTCATCACATGCAAATACCCAGACTACATTCCTACAGTACTTGAAAATGAGAGCACTTACTGACTTGCAACAAACTTTACACACAATATATGAGAGTGAGTCAAATGAAAACCTTAAATATTTTTTTTAAATATTATTTATTGTGCAGAAGTGGTACAAAGCGATATCACTTTTCAACATAATCCCCCCCGCTCAATGCAAGTCCTCCAGCACTTAAAAAGTGCATAAATCCCTTTAGAAAAAAATTCTTTTGGTAGTCCACACAACCACTCATGCACTGCATGGCGTACCTCTTCATCAGAACGGAACTTCTTTCCTCCCATTGCGTCTTTGAGTGGTTCAAACATATGGAAATCACTTGCGGGCAAGGTCTGGTAAGTATGGTGGATGAGGAAGACACTCAAAATGCAGATCTGTGATTATTGCAACTGTTGTACGGGCAGTGTGGAGCCTTGCATTGTCATGTTGCAAAAGGACACCTGCTGACAGCAATCCATATTGCTTTGATTTTATTGCAGGCCACAGATGATTTTTTAAGAGATCTGTGTATGATGCACTGGTGACAGTAGTCCCTCTAGGCATGTAATGCTCCAAAATGATGCCTTTTTCATCCAAAAAGAGAGTCAGCATAACCTTCCCTGCTGATGGTTCTGTCCAAAACTTCTTTGGTTTTGGTGATGAGGAATGGCACAATTCCTTGCTTGCTCTCTTCGTTTCCGGTTGGTGGAATTGAACCCAGGTTTAATTCCCAGTAACAATTCTTGCCAGGAAGCCATCACCTTCTCATTCAGAGCACCGAAGTTCTTCACAAGCATCCACATGTCATTCTCTCATTTCAGGGTCAGCTGCCGTGGCACCCATCTTGCAGACACTTTGTGAAACTCGAGCACATCATGCACAATGTGGTGTGCTGATCCATGACTAATCTGTAAACTTGCTGCAATGTCATTCAGTGTCACTCGGCAGTTTTCCTTCACTATGGCTTTAACTGTTGCAATGTTCTGTGGAGTCACAACTCGTTGTGCCTGACCTAGACGAGGAGCATCTTCCACTGAAGCCACACCATTTGCGAACTTCTCACTCCATTCGTAGACTTGTTGCTGTGACAAACATGCATCACTGTACTGAACCTTCATTCATCTATGAATTTCAATAGGTTTCACTACGCAAAAACCAAATAACAGAACACTGTTCTTCCCTGGTGCACGTCGCAAGTGGGGCGGCCATCTTTATACTGATACTGCGACGGTATGTGTGCATCTGCACTATGCTGCCACCTACAGGCCATTCTGCATGCTGTTTGTAGCACGCTTACCAACTTACAGGATAACGGCGCGAAATTTTGATTTGTTATTACAAATTTAAAGTTTTCATTTGACTCAGCCTCATACTTTCAAATCTTCATGACACCTTCTCTCAATGATCGCCCCCTCCCCCCCCCCCCCCTCTCTCTCTCTCTCTCTCTCTCACACACACACACACACACACACACACACACACACACACACACACAAAATTATTAAAGGAAAAATAGTTTATCGTTTACTACATTCTCGCTGTTCATGCAGTAAAACTGTCACATCAGGCATGGCATTTTAATTCCTTACTTCTTTACTAACAACTCTATTTGCAACACATTTTGCAGAATACCTCTGAATGTATCTGCAAAATTTTATCATTGTAAAACACATACTTCAGGAGATATGACACCATAAACATTGAAATGTGTGGTAAACTAGTTTTTGCTTCAAACAGAGCACAAATTACCCTGACTACACTCATCCAGTGGTTGATAAGAGGAGTTAGCAACTTCAAACAAACTTTAAAAATAATCTCAAACTGTTTCTAAACTTTTTCTGGCTTACATGCTTAATGTTGAATATTTAACACATTAACTCATTTGTAAAGTGATCAAAAGCTTGAAGTTGTTTTCTACATGGGAGTTATACACGGGAGTTCAACTATTTACAGAATTGCATGTTTACTGGCAGATCGACTGTTTCACGAGGAAGGTTCATGTATATAATATCTATTACTGCTACACCAGAGAAGTAGTCCAGCTGCAGATACTTAGTTATACCTGTGTGAAGCCACGGGTGTGTCACTAGCATAAAATTAATCAAAAAGTGGCAATATTATTCATCTTCCTATGCACAGACATACAGGCACACACATTTATATACAGACATTGGAGGTGTACGGATATTGTGAGAAGGGTGGTGGATGAATTACTCTCAGGTGATGTAGCTCTTTGTTCCAGGTGTTCCACGCTATACATCTATAGTGTGATTAAAATTACTTGATAGTCGATGCATATAACTTGCTATTACAGTGTTCCCACACTGGCTGCTCCTTGGTGAAAAGTGATGCGAAACACAGCAGTCACTTCACAAGTGCTGAAGTGCTAGTTTTTAAAATATAATGTTGGACCTTTTGTATTGTATCTCCCTTTTGAGTATCTGCTGATTGGACTTTACCACTGACTCCTTTTCCTGTGTAAAGGAACACTGGGCTAACCCAGCAATATTTGTGGATCCTAAGTTATCACTTTGAATAAAATACAGTGAAAAATCTCTTATTTAGACAGAATTCTTTTGTTCAATAGATAAAAGTCTACTCGCCAAGGGCGACAGAACACACACATAAAAGACTGTTGTGACTGTCAAGCATTCGGAGCCAATGGCTCCTTCTCCAGGCAGAAGGGTTGAAGAGAAAGGAAGAAGGACTGGAAGGTCTAGGTAAAGGGTTAGATTTTGGGAAAGTTATCCAGATTGGTTGGTTGGTTTGTGGGGGTTTGAAGGGACCAGACTACAAAGGCCATTGGTTCCTTGTTCCACGGGGAAAAAAAGGACCGGAGATGACAACAGACAACACAGAACAAGAAAGACACAGACAAAGACCACAGACAAAAGGAATTAAAAGCACACAGATTGTGGCAGAGGTTGGCCAACCATGGAAACAAAAAAGGAAAAGCCAACCACCAAGAAACACACTAAAAACCACAATCTAAAACCGTAGGCTAAAGGTCAGACTCAACACAAAAAAAGGTACGAACCCTTAGATAGTATAATAAAAGCCCCCTGTGAGAATAAAACTCAAAACTAAGTCTGCCATTGCAGTGTCATCCGATAAAAAGTGCAGGGAGCATATCAGGCAGCACAAACATCTGCCTGAGTGGAGTTAAAAACAGAGAGTCCAACAATATGTGGACCACCGTCAATGGCGAACTATAGCGACAGAAAGGTGGGTCCTTTGCGCCGCAATAAATAGCCATGCGTCAGCCAGGTGTGACCAACGCGTAGCCGGCAGAGGACAACGGAGTCCTTGCGAGAGGCCCACAAGGAGGAGCGCCACACACCGGTAGTATCCTTGACGACCCGAAGTTTGTTGGGTGAAGGCAGGGTGCGCCATTCATCACACCACGTACTAAGGGCCTTCTGTCACAAAACTGACTGGAGATCACACTCCAAAAGGCCGATCTCTATGGTCGGTGCACTGACAGCCTGTTTGTCCAGTGTGTCAATGCGTTCATTTCCCAGGATGCCGACATGACCCGGGGTCCACACAAAGACTACAGAGGGACTCCTGGATAGCTATCACCAGGCGAGAGCAAGGAAAACACTGGTCGATAGCTTGTAAACTGCTTAGGGAGTCACTACAGATAACGAAGGACTCACCTGAGCAGGAGCGGATATACTCTAGAGCGCGAGAGATGGCTACCAGCTCAGTAGTGAAAACACTGAAGCCAGCTGGCAATGAGCGTTGTTCACAATGATCCCCTAGAGTAAGAGCATACCCAACATGACCAGCAACCATCGAACCATCAGTACAGATCACGTCAGAGCCTTGAAACGTGGCAAGGAGTGAAAGAAAGCAGCGGTGGAGGGCCTCAGGAGGGACTGAGTCCTTCGTGCCCTGTGCCGAATTGAGCTGAAGGTATGGGTGGGACAAGCACACACCACAGGGATAGACGTATATGGGCCTGAAAAACAGGTGGGAGTGGAAAAACTCAAGCGCAGAGAGAAGAGCCCGGATGTGAACCGCGATTGTACACCCTGAACGGGGCCGCCGTTCTGATGGACGACCGAGTTGGGGAACAGGAGACGGTAACTGGGGTGCCCGGGCAAGCTAAAAATGTGTGTAGCATAAGTGGCCAGTAATCATTGGCGCCGGATCCACAATGGAGGGACACCACCCATCACACGTATGCTGTTGACAGAGGTTGTGTGGAAAGCTCCAGTTGCGAGTCGGACCCCGCTGTGAAGGATGGGGTCATGCAACCGCAATGCGGAAGTTGATGCCGAACCATAATCCAGGCTCCCATAATCTAGACGGGACTGAATTAACACCTGATACAGTCGTAGAAGGTTAGACTGATTGGCTCCCCAGCTGGTGTGACTCAAGCAACAAAGAACGTTAAGATGCCGCCAGCATGTTTGTTTAAACTGCTGGATGTGGGGGGGCCAAGTCAACCGGGTATCAAAAACCAATCCCAAAAACCGATGCATCTCCACCACAGCAAGAGGTTCACCCTCAAGATAAAGTCGTGGCTCAAGGTGAACAGTGCAACACCAGTAGAAATGCATAACGCAGGTCTTGGCAGCCGAAAACTGGAAGCCATGCACTACAGCCCAAAACTGAGCCTTGCGGATAGCGCCCTGCAGCTGCCGTTCAGCAGCTGCAATGCTAGTGGAGCCATAGTATAGGCAGAAGTCATCAGCACACAAGGGAGCTGAGACAGACATTCCCACCGCTGCAGCAAGCCCATTAATTGCAACTAAAAAGAGGCAGACACTCAAGACAGATCCTTGCGGGACCTCATTCTCCTGAACTCAGAAGGAACTATGGGAGGCCGTAACTTGCACACGGCAGGAACGAAGCGACAGAAAATTTTGTATGAAAATTGGGAGCGGGCCACGAAGACCCCACCCATGATGCGTGGTGAGGATGTGATGTCGCCATGTCGTATCATACTCCTTCCGCATGTCAAAAAAGATAGCAAGAGATGCTGACAGCAGGCAAAGGCCATACGGATGGCAGACTCCAGGCACACCAGATTACCGGTGGCAGAGCGGCCCTTACGAAATCCACCCTGAGACGGAGCCAGAAGGCCCCAAGACTCAAGTAGCGAACTCAACCTCCGGCTCACCACGCGTTCGAGCAACTTGCAAAGAACATTGTTAAGGCTAATGGGGTGGTAGCTGTCCACCTCCTGTGGGTTCTTGCCAGGTATCAACACTGGGATTACGATGCTTTCCCGCCACTGAGACGGGAACTCACCCTCAACCCAAATACAGTTGAAAATGATGAGGAGGCGTTGCTGGCAGCCCACCGAGAGGTGTTTGAGCATCCGACAGTGGATGCGATCTGGCCCAGGAGACATATCAGGGCAAGCGGCTAGGGCACTTTGGAATTCCCACTCACTGAACAGAGCATTGTACAATTCAGGCTGGCGCGTGTGGAATGAAAAGCTCTGACATTCCAACTGCTCTTTCAGGGAGCGGAAGGCCAGTGGGTAATTCACAGAAGTGGAACTCTGAGCAAAATGCTCCGCTAAGCGGTTTGCAATCGTGTCCTAGTCAGTACAGACTGCTCCATTCAGGGAAATCCCAAGTACGCTAACAAGTGTCCAATAGCCATAGAGTCGCCGAATCTTTGCCCAAACCTGCGATGGAGAGGTACGGATGCCAATGGTGGAGACATACCTTTCCCAGCACTCTTGCTTGTGTCGGCAAATGAGGCAGCGGCCTCGCGCACGGAACCGTTTAAAGGCAATGAGGCGTTCCAATGAGGGATGCTGCTTATGATGCTGGAAGGCCCACCTGCGATCACTAATCTCCTCAACGATCTCAGGTGACCACCAAGGCACAATCGTCCACTGAGGGGACCTGGAAGAACAGGGAATTGCAGATTCTGCAGCAGAAGTGATGCCGGTGATGAACGAGTGAACCACCACATCAATGGCGTCATTGGAAAGAGGCTCAATGGTGAAGATGGAGGTGAACAAGTCCCAGTCAGCCTTATTCATAGCCCATCTGCAGGGACACCCATAAGAGCGGTGCTGTGGCAGTGACAGAAAGATCGGAAAGTGGTCACTACCACACAAGTCGTCATGCGTACTCAATTGGACAGATGGTAAAAGGCTAGGGCTGCAGATCAAAAGGTCAATGGCTGAGTACGCGCCATGCGCCATACTAAAATGTGTGAAGGCGCCATTATTTAAGAGGGAAAGGTTGAGCTGTGCCAACACCTGCTCAACGACTGTGCCTCGAGCGTTGCCACTAATCCACCCCACAGAGCGTTACGGGCGTTGAAGTCGCCCAGTAACAGGAAAGGTGGTGGCAATTGGGCTATCAGCGCAGCCAATATATGCTGCAGGACACCGCCATCCGGTGGAAGATAGAGACTGCAGACAGTAACAGCCTGAGGTGTCCACACCTGAACAGCGATAGCCTCTAAAGGTGTTTGAAGAGGGACACACTCGCTGTAAAGGGAGTGAAGGACGTAGATGCACACACCACCAGATACCGTCTCATAAACTGCCCAGTTCTTATAATAACCCCGATATCCATGGAGGGTGGGGCTTTGCATCACTGGAAACCAAGTTTCCTGGAGAGAAATGCTGAAGAAAGGGTGAAAGCTGATAAGTTGGCGGAGCTCAGCAAGGTGGTGGAAAAACCGCTGCAATTCCACTGGAGGATGACATTGCCCGTGGCCGAAATCGGTGTGAAGGGACTGAGGAAGCAGTTTACACCGCTGGGCCACCTGCTGCCACCGACTGAATGTGTGTACATTTGACATCAATAGTGTCTGAGGGTCCAGCGAAATCTAGGTCCTCAGTGGACACCAGAATGTCCACCACATCCTCAGACACAAAGCTTACAGGTTGCTGTGGGGTGGGTGCCACCGCAGGTTCCTTGTTCTTATAGGTCTTCTTCTTGCACTTTTCTCGCTGCTCTTTGGGTTTCATTGGCTGGGAGGGCTTTACTGATTCAGTCTCTGGGACTGAGGAGGATCGTGAAGCCCTATGACCAACTGCTTGTGGGCACTTATGCCACTGGCGGGCGTCATCCTTCCCACTAGTGGGAACCTTGGAAGGGAGGGCTCCAAGGGACCCCTTGCGAGCAAGAGGAGCCGAAGAAGTTAGACGCTTCTGCGGCTTATAAGGGGGGATGGACGTCCCCGATGGGTGGAGGGAGGGGTTGGGGGGTTGCTCCCGAAGTAGGTGGCGCTTGATGTCACAGTGGTAGACCATCACCTTGACCTTCTCAGGTAAAGTATCACCCTCGAAGGCCAGGATGGAGGCAGCGGTAGGAACCTGATTATCCCTTGGACCCCGATGAATGCACCGGACAAAATGAACACCTCACTGCTCTAAATTGCCGTGCAGCTCGTCATGAGACTGCAAAAGAAGGTCCCTATGGAATATAATACCCTGGACCATATTTAAACTCTTGTGGGGTGTGATGGTAGCTGAAACATCCCCAACTTGTCACAAGCAAGTAACCTTCGTGACTGGACAGAGGATGCTGTTTTTATCAAAACTGACCCAGAGCACATTTTGGACAAGCCCTCCACCTTCCCAAACTTGTCCTCTAAATGCTCTATAAAGAACTGAGGCTTCGTCGCCATGAAAGACTCCTCATCAGCTCTCGTATAAACTAGAAACTGAGGCAAAGAAGTCTCGCTGCCATCCTTAGCCTTTCGCTCCTCCCATGGTATGGCCAGAGAGGGGAACGATTTTGGATCGTATTTCTGAGTGTTGAATTGAGCCGTAGAACGCTTAGAGACTGCTGGCGGCTGGCCACCAGCAAGAGATGATGTACCATGCTTCATTGCGGGTCATCCGCCCTGATGCCAACCACTCTGACCAAGGGCCCAACCCCGTGGGCACCACACCTAGCCTCAGGGAGGGACACCTGGCAGGATGGCCATTGCCGGGAGTCCCAATGCCCCAGGGAGATATACATCTACTCCTTGGCATATGTTGGGAGTTAACGGCACAGGCATCAGCAGAGCAATCCCCGTGTTGTCAGGGGGCTACAACCAACAGGGTACATGGCGGCCCCTCCACAACGGACTGGCTACCATGCTGGATATTAGGTGCAAGGAAGGCCTTGGTCGTCATCTCCGCAGAAAACGACACTGCATAGTGCATGGCGGAAATCACACCCAGGAACGTATCCGCGCCCAAGAGACTGAGAGCGAGCGGGACTGCAATGCGACGATGAGAAAGCTGGCTAAAGGTCTCAATGCACGATGGACACAATGCACCAAGTAAGGTGCCCTTCCCCATTTGGCTCATTCTTCGGAATAATTTTGAAATTTGGAGGTCAAACCTGAGAGCGGACCATCACATAAGGGTCAAAACATGAGAGACTCCTTTTAGTCACCTCTTATGACAGGCAGGGATACCACTGGCCTTTTCTTACCCCCATACCCGTAGGGGGGAAAGTCATCCAGAACTGCAGGTCAGGGGAGACTTACTGTACGGGATGAGAAGGAAAGGAATCAGTCTTCCCTTTAAAATGTAGAATGGTGTCCCTTATAGGTAAATTAAAAATACGACAAGAATGATTAAAATGAAAACACACACATATATCTGCAGAAAACTGAAAACCCGTCTTCACAGCTCAGTCCATCAACCTCCACATTATACATTGCAACTGATAGGTCGCTGTTGCAACACTGGAGGAGGAACTGAAAACAGCAAAATCATCCACAAATATGGAGCAGTCTACAGGAATCCTTACCATAGATGTGATACTGCATATAGCTATGGCAAAGAGGTTAACACTTAAAACACTGCACTGAGGAACACCATTCTCCTGCTCTAAACGATCCTACAGCGTGTCGCCAACGATAGGTCTAAAAAACCAATTAGACAAGAAGGGCCATATGAGAATGAGGGGGGGGGGGGGGGCCACAAAGACCCCATTGATGGAGTCGCATAAGAATATTATGTCTCCAAGTGTTGTATGCTTTACTGACATCAAAGAATGTGTCGATACAGTGATGTTTACGTAGGAAACCTGCTGAACAGCTGCCTCTAGAGGGGGTCAGATTGTTGACGTTGGACCAAAATCTCCGGAATCCACACTGAGGGGAGTTGCCTGGTCTCTAACAATGAGACCAGGCACAGCTCGTTAAGGCAGTGCTCCAGTAACTACAGGGGCATGTGCAGTGCTTTCCTGGTTTGAGGTGAGGTATCAAAACTGCCTCTCACCACAAGTTGGGGAAGTTGCCTGTCTGCTATACAAGATTAAAACATTTGAGGAGGATTTCCTTTGATGCTGTTGACAAATGTCAAAGCATGCAGTACTGGATTTCATCATGACCAGGTTCAGTATCACAAATCTGACATGTTGATTCTACTTCCCACATGGAGAAAGGGCAGTTGTGAGACTCAGAATTGTGGGATCTGAAACCTAACTTGCCACTCTCTGCAGCTGCACAGTAGCAGCAAAACACTGGATCTTGGCTTGCATCGTCAGTAATCCTGCAAAATGCTCTGCCGTCATCCGACTGATATCTCCAGATGTTGTTCGAAGGCACCCTCGTTTCAGCACTGTCATTATTGGTAAACAGCCATGTCCTGTGGCTTCCCATACTTTTGTGGAAAAAGTGGAATGGTTGATGGAGTCCAGTAATGCTTGCCATGGCCTTTTCTTGCTCTCCTTAATTACACATCGAGACTTAGCTCTCTTGACCAGGAAGGTTACGAGGTTGTCTGCTGCTGGGCAGTACTTAAACCGTCGATCACTGGTCACCAAGCAACAGGTTGCCTCCTAAATTACCCGAGGACATTGGGACTGATATGACAGCAGCATGATGGATTATTTGTGTGATATGGTCCACCCATTATTGCATGCTGTTGTGGTGTTTAAACACAGCTAGCTGGCTGAACAATGTCCAGTTAGCCCTGCTGACCATCCAGTTTGGTGGTTTCTGCGCAGGTAATGCTCTCTCCAGGAGATGAGCGAGGAGTGGGAAGTAGTCACTGGAAAGAAGGTTGTCAACGACTTCCCCCTGAACAGTGTCTGAAAGGGCTGGAAAGAAAAGAAAAGAAAAAGAGAGGTTGATGGCTGACAATGACCCTGTAGCAGCAAAGAAACAAGTGGAGTACCTGTGCTAAGAATGCACAGCTCATGAGACGTCATGAGGCTCTCCAAAACTTGACCCCAGGGGCAAATAAACGTCAAACACCACAACATATGATCGGCACTGAAGTCTCCCAGTAGCAGAAATGGTTGAGAAAGTTTTATATGACCTATCAGAGCCTCAGAGTCAATAACATCGTGTGGAGGTAAATATAGCGAACAAACTGTTATCCTCTGACATACATGACTGCAAGCGCAACTGCCTGCAGATCAGTAGCCAGGGGGGGAGCAGATGATTGGTGTGCCTTCTCTTGGCCCTTTCCCCATTCACATCATCCTTATGATAAGAGTGTACACCTCCTTAGGATAGGGGCATCAGATGCTCTAAAATGCACTTTCTGCAAACACAAAAACAAGAGGCATTCCTAAGTTAGCAGTTTCAGTTCCTCCTTGTGTCCTGAACCCATTAATATTCCACTGTAGAATGAGAGCCATCTATCGTGAGGCTAGCACTTTCATCCTGGTTTTCTGCCCTTGAGGCGAGCCCACAATGTGTGGAGGTTCAGTCGTGGGATGAGATCAAGGTTCATTGCCTCTGAAGAAGAATTGGGAGAGACTTCTGAAGAATGACATATATATATAATAGAGGGAAACATTCCACGTAGGAAAAATATATCTGAAAACAAAGATGATGTGACTTACCAAATGAAAGTGCTGGCAGGTCGACAGACACACAAACGAACACAAACATACACACAAAATTCAAGCTTTCGCAACAAACTGTTGCCTCATCAGGAAAGAGGGAAGGAGAGGGAAAGACGAAAGGATGTGGGTTTTAATGGAGAAGGTAAGGAGTCATTCCAATCCCGGGAGCGGAAAGACCTACCTTAGGGGGGAAAAAAGGACGGGTATACACTCGCACACACACACATATCCATCCACACATATACAGACACAAGCAGACATCTCACAAGCAGACATATTTAAAGACAAAGAGTTTGGGCAGAGATGTCAGTCGAGGCAGAAGTGCAGAGGCAAAGATGTTGTTGAATGACAGGTGAGGTATGAGTGGCGGCAACTTGAAATTAGCGGAGATTGAGGCCTGGTGGATAACGAGAAGAGAGGATATATTGAAGAGCAAGTTCCCATCTCCGGAGCTCGGATAGGTTGGTGTTAGTGGGAAGTATCCAGATAACCCGGACGGTGTAACACTGCGCCAAGATGTGCTGGCCGTGCACCAAGGCATGTTTAGCCACAGGGTGATCCTCATTACCAACAAACACTGTCTGCCTGTGTCCATTCATGCGAATGGACAGTTTGTTGCTGGTCATTCCCACATAGAATGCATCACAGTGTAGGCAGGTCAGTTGGTAGATCACATTGGTGCTTTCACACGTGGCTCTGCCTTTGATCGTGTACACCTTCCGGGTTACAGGACTGGAGTAGGTGGTGGTGGGAGGGTGCATGGGACAGGTTTTACACTGGGGGCGGTTACAAGGGTAGGAGCCAGAGGGTAGGGAAGGTGGTTTGGGGATTTCATAGGGATGAACTAAGAGGTTACGAAGGTTAGGTGGACGGTGGAAAAACACTCTTGGTGGAGTGGGGAGGATTTCATGAAGGATGGATCTCATTTCAGGGCAGGATTTGAGGAAGTCGTATCCCTGCTGGAGAGCCACATTCAGAATCTGATCCAGTCCCGGAAAGTATCCTGTCACAAGTGGGGCACTTTTGTGGTTCTTCTGTAGGAGGTTCTGGGTTTGAGAGGATGAGGAAGTGGCTCTGGTTATTTGCTTCTGTACCAGGTCGGGAGGGTAGTTGCAGGATGCGAAAGCTGTTGTCAGGTTGTTGGTGTAATGCTTCAGGGATTCCGGACTGGAGCAGATTCGTTTGCCACGAAGACCTAGGCTGTAGGGAAGGGACCGTTTGATGTGGAATGGGTGGCAGCTGTCGTAATGGAGGTACTGTTGCTTGTTGGTGGGTTTGATGTGGACGGACGTGTGAAGCTGGCCATTGGACAGGTGGAGGTCAACATCAAGGAAAGTGGCATGGGATTTGGAGTAGGACCAGGTGAATCTGATGGAACCAAAGGAGTTGAGGTTGGAGAGGAAATTCTGGAGTTCTTCTTCACTGTGAGTCCAGATCATGAAGATGTCATCAATAAATCAGTACCAAACTTTGGGTTGGCAGGCCTGGGTAACCAAGAAGGCTTCCTCTAAGTGACCCATGAATAGGTTGGCGTACGAGGGGGCCATCCTGGTACCCATGGCTGTTCCCTTTAATTGTTGGTATGTCTGGCCTTCAAAAGTGAAGAAGTTGTGGGTCAGGATGAAGCTGGCTAAGGTAATGAGGAAAGAGGTTTTTGGTAGGGTGGCAGGTGATCGGTGTGAAAGGAAGTGCTCCATCGCAGCGAGGCCCTGGACGTGTGGAATATTAGTGTATAAGGAAGTGGCATCAATGGTTACAAGGATGGTTTCCGGGGGTAACAGATTGGGTAAGGATTCCAGGTGTTCGAGAAAGTGGTTGGTGTCTTTGATGAAGGATGGGAGACTGCATGTAATGGGTTGAAGGTGTTGATCTACGTAGGCAGAGATACGTTCTGTGGGGGCTTGGTAACCAGCTACAATGGGGCGGCCGGGATGATTGGGTTTGTGAATTTTAAAAAGAAGGTAGAAGGTAGGGGTGCGGGGTGTCCTTGGGGTCAGGAGGTTGATGGAGTCAGGTGAAAGGTTTTGCAGGGGGCCTAAGGTTCTGAGGATTCCTTGAAGCTCCGCCTGGACATCGGGAATGGGGTTACCTTGGCAAACTTTGTATGTGGTGTTGTCTGAAAGCTGACGCAGTCCCTCAGCCACATACTCCCGACGATCAAGTACCACGGTCGTGGAACCCTTGTCCGCCGGAAGAATGACGATGGATCGGTCAGCTTTCAGATCACGGATAGCCTGGGCTTCAGCAGTGGTGATGTTGGGAGTAGGATTAAGGTTTTTTTTAAGAAGGATTGAGATGCAAGGCTGGAAGTCAGAAATTCCTGGAAGGTTTGGAGAGGGTGATTTTGAGGAAGAGGAGGTGGGTCCCGCTGTGACGGAGGACGGAACTGTTCCAGGCAGGGTTCAATTTGGATGGTGTCTTGGGGAGTTGGATCATTAGGAGTAGGATTAGGATCATTTTTCTTCGTGGCAAAGTGATATTTCCAGCAGAGAGTACGAGTGTAGGACAGTAAATCTTTGACGAGGGCTGTTTGGTTGAATCTGCGAGTGGGGCTGAAGGTGAAGCCTTTGGATAGGACAGAGGTTTCGGATTGGGAGAGAGGTTTGGAGGAAAGGTTAACTACTGAATTAGGGTGTTGTGGTTCCAGATTGCGTTGATTGGAATTTTGAGGTTTTGGAGGGAGTGGAGCTGGAAGTGGGAGATTGAGTAGATGGGAGAGACTGGGTTTGTGTGCAATGAGAGGGGGTTGAGGTTTGCTGGAAAGGTTGTGAAGGGTGAATGAGTTGCCTTTCCGGAGGTGGGAAACCAGGAGATTGGATAGTTTTTTGAGGTGGAGGGTGGCATGCTGTTCTAATTTACGGTTGGCCTGTAGGAGGATGCTCTGAACAGCCGGTGTGGATGTGGGAGAGGAAAGATTAAGGACTTTTATTAAGGATAGGAGTTGACGGGTGTGTTCATTGGTTGAGTTGATGTGTAGGTGAAGGATTAGGTGGGTGAGGGCAATGGATTGTTCAGTTTGGAACTGGTATAGGGACTGATGGAAAGAAGGATTACAGCCAGAGATGGGAACTTTAAGTGTGAGGCCTTTGGGGGTAATGCCAAATGTCAGACAAGCCTGAGAAAATAGAATATGGGAGCGTAATCTGGCTAGGGCGAAGGCATGTTTGCGGAGGGAATGTAAATAAAACTTAATGGGGTCGTTGTGGGGGTGTTGTGAGGGTGACATGGTATTAGAAGGTGGAAAGTGTAAAATGAGGCTGAAATGAAAATGAAAATAAAAATATATGGGGAGAGGTAAAGGTGAACTGGAAAGTAACTGGAGATCTGGTGTGAAAAAAGGCGAGAAGGTGTTGGTTACAGCTGGGCTATGTTGGACTTGGGTTGGTAGACAATGATGTGCACAAAGGTTAGGTGGTTGTGTTGCCTGTGGCTAAACATGCCTTGGTGCACGGCCAGCACATCTTGGCACAGTGTTACACCGTCCGGGTTATCTGGATACTTCCCACCAACACCAACCTATCCGAACTCCGGAGATGGGAACTTGCTCTTCAATATATCCTCTCTTCCCGTTACCCACCAGGCCTCAATCTCCGCTAATTTCAAGTTGCCGCCACTCATACCTCACCTGTCATTCAACATCATCTTTGCCTCTTCACTTCCGCCTCGACTGACATCTCTGCCCAAACTCTTTGTCTTTAAATATGTCTGCTTGTGAGATGTCTGCTTGTGTCTGTATATGTGTGGATGGATATGTGTGTGTGTGCGCGCGCGAGTGTATACCCGTCCTTTTTTCCCCCTAAGGTAAGTCTTTCCGCTCCCGGGATTGGAATGACTCCTTACCCTCTCCCTTAAAACCCACATCCTTTCGACTTTCCCTCTCCTTCCCTCTTTCCTGATGAGGCAACAGTTTGTTGCGAAAGCTTGAATTTTGTGTGTGTGTTTGTGTGTCTATCGACCTGCCAGCACTTTCGTTCGGTAAGTCACATCATCTTTGTTTTTAGATATATTTTCCCCATGTGGAATGTTTCCCTATATATATATATATATATATATATATATATATATATATATATATATATATATATATATATATATATATATATATGAGACCTCTTTATATGGAATGCACTTTGCAGTCTTCATATCTTGTATCTTTCATTCTTCAAGGAATATGCCGCAGTTCTGACTCCAGACAGGGTGAGCTCCAGAGCAATTCACACACTTCAAATGAGATGTGCAAGTGGCACCTTCGTGAGCAGACTTACCATATTTGCCGTAAGTGGCTTCCCTGTGACACCCAACAGTAGTATGCCCGAAGTGCTGACACTTGAAACAGCGCATAAAGTCACACACTTAAGTGAAGGAAACCTGCCTTAATGTGCTCAGAAAGTTTTGTGCTATTAAACGTCAGGATAAAGAGTCAGACTTTATAAGATTCCCCATCCATCCTCTGCACGATACGAGGGCTGTTTTTATTTTTTCAACCTACGATCGTCCATCTAAGCAAGTAAGAGGTAGGGAGGGGCCGGATCTGCGCATCATGCGATTGCGCAGCTCCCCCACCACAACCTCTGCCGTTTTCAGCTGCAGTGTGTCAGTCGTAGTCGAGCTATGTCTGTGTAAACGTGGCCGCTACGCTCAATGCTCCCGCCAAATGCGAGTTACGAAGTGTAATCCGTTTTCTGCAAGCAGAAGGATGTAGTGCTGCGGAAATCCATCACAGAATGAGCAATGTGCATGGTAACAACGTTATGAGTGATGGTAGTGTTCGGGAATGGTGTTGAAAAATTAAAGAAGGACGAACAGATGTCCATGATGAAGGTAGACAAGGTCGCAAGTCTGTCGCCACTGTAGGCCTCGTTGAGCGTGTTGATCAGGCAGTGAGATGCAAACGAAGGTTTACAATTAGCGAATTGTCTGATGAATTTCCAGACATTTCAAGGTCTGCTTTGTACACAATTGTACACAATTGTGACTCAAGACCTAGGCTATCAGAAATTGTGTGCACATTGGATCCCAAAAATGCTGAGTACCGACCACAAAATGCAAAGGATGGCATCAGCATTATCGTTTCTCACACGTTATGCCATTGAGGGTAACATTTTTTGAAATTGATTGTTACTGGCAATGAAACGTGGGTCTTCTATGATAATCCTGAAACAAAGGAACAATCAAGGCAGTGGATGCACACAGCTTCCCCAAGCAAGCCAAAGTAGTTTAAACATTCACTGACAAAAAGACAAACAATGGCCACTGTGTTTTGGGACCATAAAGGAGTGCTGCTGGTGGACTTTATGGAGCAAGCTACGACGATAACCAAGGAAGTTTATTGTGAAACTTTACGTCGTCTCCGCAGAGCCATTCAAAACAAACGCAGAGGAATGCTTTCGTCTGGCGTTGTTTTGATCCATGACAACGCCCGACCACACAGTGCCATCATAACAAAAGACTTCCTCAAAAAGTTTAAATGGGAAGTTTTTGAACATCCACCGTACAGCCCAGACCTAGCACCAAGTGATTATCACCTGTTCCGAGAACTGAAGTCATGGTTAGGTGGGCAGCGCTTCGCTACTAGCGAAGAATTTCAGGACGCAATCAAGACTTACCTCTCCTCACTGGCGGCAACATTCTTCGAGGAAGGCATTGAAAAGCTTGTGTCATGACAAGTGCCTCGTTTTGGTGATTATGTAGAAAAATAAGTTGAAACTTTACTGTACTTTTGATAATAAAATTATTATTTTCTGTGGATTTTTCTTTTACTTACAGACAATCGGAGGTGAGGGGGGGGGGAGGGGGGGGGGGGGGGAAGAGACCAGCCCTCGTATTTTGCATGGCGACTATACCTTCTAGAGCCCATTCATCTTTCAATTCCTCCTTGGGAACATCCATCAATCCCTGCACATCACAACAACTTCGCTGTAATTCAAGCTGATGTGCAGCTTAGTGCTGATGAAACATTCCCCAAAGCACTGAGCTTTTTGGAGGTTCTTAACTTGTTGGGAACTAGATGTTTCCACCAACATTGTCCCATTACACAATTGCTTAACTGATTTTAAACTGCTAAAAATGCCTTCTAACCCTTTTTGAATATTTGAGGTTCATTCAAATGAAACCTGGTCAGTGCATCTACCTTTGCCTTACACATAAGGTGGCACCACGTAACTGTGGGTACGGTGCTGCCATCTATTGGTAGAGAGACTGACAAGTGCATACCATTTGATGTTGCACAGCGCCAGTGTGGTTTCACGCAAAGAGAAGGTGTTCACCCAAGTTATCATCCACTATTGAAACATGTACTTGAGTAAGCAGGAACAACGAGTGATTTCATTTTTGGTGGCAAAGGGAGTTGGAGACTGTGAAATGTATCGGCGGATAAAGGCTGTGTATGGTGAGTACAGTCCGAGTCGTTCACGTGTTTTGGAATGGCGCAAATTATTCCTTGAGAGCGTGAGTCATTGGGAGACGATGCTCATCCTGGACAGGCTCACCATGTTATCACACCAGAAATGGTAGCGGAAGTGTATGCTTTAGCCTTGGACAACCACAGCATGACAGTGGACAAGATACATCGGTTACTGGGTATTAGCATGGGCACTGCCCACATCATAATGCATCAACACTTGAATTTTTGAAAAATCTGTGTGCAGTGGGTTTTCCACCAACTGACCGCAGAACATCGCAATACTCAAATGGTGCTCTCTTTGAGTCATCTGCAACGTTATCATGAAGAAGAATACAGCTTTCTGTCATTATTGTCACAGGTGACGAAACATGGTGTCACCATTTTGAACCAGAAAGCAAGCATCAGAGCAAGCAAGGGAAACATGTGAACTCCAAAGAAATCAAAGGCCGTACATACCAGTTCTGGTAAGGGCATGATGTCCTCCTTTTTTGACCACAAGGGTCCATTGCTTGTTGAGTTTCTGGAACGGGGAACCACCATCAATGCCCAACGTTATCAAGCAACTTAACAGAACCTTAGATGAGCCATCAAGTCAAAACGCCAAGACATGTTGCCCAATGGCATTATCCTCCTGCATGATAATGCCCGCACATACACGGCCAATGTGGTGAAGACGACATTGCAGCTGTTTTGGTGGGAAACGCTGGAACATCCACCATACAGTCCAAACCTTTCACCATGTCACTTTCAAGTGTTTGGATCTCTAAAACAAGCTATTCATGGACATTGATTCGCAAAGGACGACAAAGTGTGTGACTGGGTCCAGGCCTGGATCCAACAGCAGCCTACTAGTTTCTTCAAGGACGGAATCAACCGGCTAGTGTCGCAATGGGATAAATGTGTGTACAGTTTTGGTGACTATTTTTGAGTATGTGTACTGAGTATAACTACAGTTTTGAATTAATAAAATCGTTACCGTTACTTTACGTTAATAATTAGGTTTAATTTCAATGCCTCTTATAGAAAGGCAAAACTTTCTCAAAGCTACCCTCTTTCCTTTTTACTATTAAAAACACAATCTGACTGCCAGCAAGTGATCTGTTACTACATCAAAAACTTTTAGAATTTATTTCCAAGTCAGGAGGACTGGCTACATGAATGCTCTAATTTGATGAGGTGTTAGTACATACAAGCAGCCCACCCTTTCTGCTGGAAGCAGGAGAAGGAGATGATTTCGAGGGTCCATCTCAGTACTAAAAGCAGGTAGGGAAATAAAAGTCCACCTACACAGAGCCCCACATGTCTTTTTATACTACTGAGGTATGACGGGATCCCCAGAGACTGCCTGCAAAAGACTGTTCCACTTCAACAGCCATGAATCTCATCAGCGTGAAACACACCTTGAGATTTTTTTTTTTAACCATCCTCATGATCTGTGCGGTCAAGCCAAGATCTTCATTCCCTGTGACTCACAACATTACACTGCACAGCGGTCAAAGAAGCATGCCCAGGGCATACTGTGACGGGGGATTGGCGGCACCTACCAGTCCCCAGTTGACAGACCCTTGGGTCGTCCAGTTCATATCCAGCAATGAAAGCTGAGCCTCCGAGGGGAGGCAATTAAGAGCACACTACATTTTGTTTAAATAAATATACTCACATGACGGTACACATGGAAAGCCTAAATTAGATCGGACAGGCAAAGATTTGATCCCTGGTCTTCCCAAACATTAGTCCTCTGATTAAGTCACTTTAGTGAGCGGAAGGTGTAGAGGGAGAGAAAGAGAGGTTTGGGAAGGGGGGGCAGAGAGAGGAAAGGAGGGGGGGAGAGATTCCATGAAGCATGAAAAGCTACAGCACCATCTGATTTTTTTAAAAAAAAGAAGAATATATTAAATTACCTAAACACAGGATGAAGATCTCTTCATAACTGAGTTTTAATCTTATAAAATGGAAGTTAGATACCAGGTTAACCAAGAGCTGCTTTCTTGCGCAAGAATATGACAAAATCTATTAAAACAAAGTGCAGGATGTAGACAGTACGAGCACAAAGCACTACATATTGATGCAGATTCAGCTGCTAGTATAAGAATTTTCTGTAGTCACTCCTCATAGCACAATACTTTCCCACAAAACTGTTTCAGAATCACATCACCCCATCTGCGTAACAAAAAGGAGATGATACTATAATATGAAATTGCAAAAATGAGCCAAAACGGACATCACATGATCACAGTGCAGAGAAAAGGATGCAGCAGTGTCTAAAACTAACAGCTTTTCTAAAGCTCAGACCTTCACTTCAAATGCCTAATTTGATTACAAAACAATTGTGAACTATCTATAGACCCAGAATAATGGGCGTCCAACATCTGATCACCTCAAAATGTTAGGTTCTGATATTTGTCCTTAATACTCTGGTGTTGTTACAGCACTTGTTGTTCTGATAATCCTCTCTACTCACATGCTTCTCCAGTTCATACTTCATTGCTGCCTCTCATTGTCAGTATCTCTGGGCACCCACTGCAGACTTTAACATTGCCTTTTGTGATACCTCTATTTATCTTCTTTCTCTTCTTTGTCATTGATTCATTCCTCAACAATCTATTGGAATGTTAGCCCCCTGTTGCCATTGAATTCCATTAATCCGAAGTTCTCATTTTTCTGAATAATTGTGGTTACTTTATTCCAAAAGCAGTTTATTTTGCCTGTATGAATGTGTACCACATGATCTACTGAGATGGAGCACTATTTAATAGATTGTGAAACAAATGAAAACAATAGTTCTCTTCCAACTTGTCCCAAATATAGTTTTTGAGAGCAACGTAACTATTTCAATGATGAATTCTAACAATAGCATGGGCTTATAAAAAGAATTGGAACCAAATTGCCTGCTTTCATAAAGATTTTCTTTTGTTAGCTGTTGTTCAAATTGCTGCAGCAAATAAACAAGGTTGTGAATTTGATTGTGGTGTAAGTGACGGAGATGGAAACCTTCCCAGTTAATGTTCTGCACATAAATGACGAATCAGATCTGTTAGTATAAGAGAAAATAAAACACTTAATGAAAAATCATGCTCTTCAGTATCTTGTCAACTCCAATTTGCATATTTATTCTATAAACTGATCTTTCATTTCTTATCTCTTCCAAAATAACAGATATAAAAATTCCTATCATTATAAATTTGATCACACTTAACAGAAAAGGCTGATTCTGAAACAATACCAAGCAACTTCAGCTCACTTACAGAGACGACTAGCTACTGAACACTTGCACATAAAAATTATGAGTCAGAATTAAGATACACTGATGAAACTATCAACTAGTCATTGTTTCCAGCACCAAATAGAATGTAAAATATGAACCATTTGTAAAGTAGTGTTAGCAGATAGGATTGATACAAATTCTCCAAAATGTAAACCTTGCATCCTATACTGTGCAAAAGCTAAAACAAAGAGGATAAAATTGAGAAACAAAAGCACACTTGTCAAGCAAGAAATAAATATGTAGGATTACTTGAATAAATAACATCTTACTTATAAAGAGTGATGTTACTATCTGGGATACCCAGCAAATTGCAGCTGTTCCACAATTCTTGTTTCCTCTCATTTCCTTTTTCTTCAAAGTTCCCTAAAAATAAAGTAACCCTTTTTACAAATAAAAAATACAAGTTATAACTGGCTATAGACAGCTAAATTTCTGCAGCCATCTTACACTCTAAAAATTGGTGTACAGCTAAAACCATATGTCATAAATGTTGATGAATCTCAAATCTTGACAAATTCTGCCAGTTTTTCTGAGTACATTTATTTCAGTGCTATTGACTTTGTTTCAGTCACATACAATAAAATGAGACCACAACTCTAGTAGACTGCAGTAATTTTAGCTATCTGTTGCTAACACTGTAATAAAAAAGCTAAACAATCCTCTGGCTTTCAGAACTAAAGAACCCCTTGCCAAAATAAAAAATAAGGGAAAAATAAATTCTGTAGCAAGCTGGAAAAGATAGTAGGATTAAAAATAAATCCTCCACAGTAACACTTTACAAAAAAAAACTTCTCATGGGTTGGAGGGTGAGGATTCCAACTTCCATTATTTTAGTATGATACAGAAAAATACTGGTTGAATAGAAATAACAGAATGAGTAAAGGTATCCACCAATCATACACTGGAGATGACAAGGAGTTGTTTTATGTGCCTTTCCACCACTCAAGAGATCCTCTACATAAATGGTTACCTTTTTTTATTCATCATTAAGTACTTTGCTAGCTCCTGTACTGGTCTTCACCTATTCCCCACGCCTCACTTTCAGATGAGGGAGTCATTGGATACAAAAGATTAAGACTGATATGTATATTCCCATTTTACCACTGGACCTCCTGGTTTCAGATCAGGTATAGTTCTCAGTATGTATGGACATTTTATCTCAACTATTGTTTGTAACTTTGAAACATAATCCAAATTTATAAACTAGAATCAGCACAACAGGAAAACTAACTTAAAAATACAGCATGTAACTACATGAGTAGTTACTGAAAACAGTAAAGGTAAGATAGCAACTGAGAGAACAGAAATATGGGAGAATGATAACTTGTAGATAATTGCCAAATTCACTAAGAACTGTGAAAAAAGAAAACAGTATTAATTAGAATAGAAAGCACATAGATGTTCTGTAAGATAGCAACAGCATGGTTATTAATGCCCACACTGAAATGAGATGAATATGGCTGAAAACATATAACTTCACATTTAGAAAGTAACATCTTTCTTACAACATAACTTGTTTGGGCATGCTCGCACAGTCGCATACAACCTCAAACATTTTTACTGTCTGTTTCTGTGTTAAAATAAAATAAAACAAACTCACAATGGTTATAATCATAAAGCGAAGAGATGTAGGTGATTGATCACTTTTAAATGTGAAAAAAGATAAGCCATAAAATGAATACTCACAAAAAGTTCTTCCTCATTAATTCAAAATGACATTATAAATTATGTGAAGTGTTAAAAATCAGAAGTTAAAGTCAATTGCAGCTAAAGCAGTGGGTAGTTGAGTGGTAAAATGATAGATGATTCTGGTCAGGAAATAAAATAAAGAAACTTTTAGTGTGAAATATCAAAATAAGTATTATCCAGGCATCAGATGTCAATGAGTCCTTTCTTATGATTGAGCTTTTTAAAAGATTTGCAGCATAATGTAATATCTCAATAAGAGAGGCAAGTGAAACATTTCAGTTATCACATGTGCGAGTAGTCACCTGCAAAATACTTATTTACACGAAATGTCAACTTGGCCACAAGCAGAAGATCAAAGGTTAAATACAGCAGACCAACAAATTCCCACGACAGGCAGTTCAGCACTGAACAAGATCATATACAAGCTATGTGGAAATACACATGCATTACCTGTATCTCGCCACAGCTTAAGGTGCAATGAGGCAACATGAACACTAACACAGAGAGAGCACACAGTTGACAAATCTGTTGAAAGCATTACAAATACATAATAACAAAATAAAAGTGCACATGGCCAAATGACACTAGAGGTTTAAGTGGAATGGAAATAATGGTTACCCTCATTATGCCATACAAAGCAAAGTAGCATTGTTGATCAATTATTCAAACTGATACCAAGAATCATTGAGCAAAAAAATAGTAGGGGAATATGTAAATGCAGAAGATATTCAGCAACTCATAGAAGAATAGTTAACACACTCCATCAGTCAACTACTTATGGTCAATAAAACATGGCTACTGTTATTTTACAGTGTAGTTCGAGACCATTAAATAGCAGCAAAAATTAAACAACTTTCTTGTTTGTGCAATAAGTGAAACATGAGTGAATCCAGGAGTTCATTTACATTTCTACACTACCAGGTCACAAGACCAGACAGAGAAGAAGGATTTGGTGGAGAGGCATTACTCATTTGCAATGACACTGTACTTAGTTAAGGCACAATAACATCAGCTGGTTTATTAAGTAACGCAGCATGTGAATTACTTGCAGGAGAGGTACCACAAAATTATTGTTATATGGATAAAAGATCATTGCAAGCTTCAATGGAATAAAACAGCTGACAAGTCAGTAAAAGAAGTTATTACCACAAGCAATTCGAAGTATGATAAGATTTTGTGCTCATGTTTTGTAATACAAGTCACAGGAACATCACAAAACTAAAGGGACTTCTAATGGGACACATGCACCACTATCAAAGAACACTGTTTGGGTATATGTTCACTAGCAAATAAACTTCTGGATATTGCTTGCTGAAGTTACTTCTGCAGGTTGTTTGATGTAGAAACACTCCCAATAAGTCAACTTCCACACGTGCGGAAGTAGCTTCTGCAAGTTATTAGGAACAGCAATGAACAGACTGGTGAAAGATGTAAAAGCATAACCCACACTGCCCATGGCTTTAGATTCCATTCTACTCCTGATAGACTGATACAGACATACACCGAAAGCTCTCGCAGGCAGCTGACACTTCAGGTCCATGAAATAAACTGGTCCTAAACTGTGGCCTGGCACCAACCAAGGGGGTCTATGTGGGAGAACTTGGGGAAGCAAACTTCAAGAATGATAGGAGGAGTCCTGACAGAGCTGCAAGGTGCATACCAACAAGCAATTCCACCCAAGAGCCAGTGTCAGCAGGGTTGATGCTCCCCATATGCAAAAAGGAATAGGGTATGTTGGGTGAACAGGAAACTGTCGAATGGCAATAGCACATGTGAGCAAGAGTTGGTACCATTGGAACTGAATAGGGAAGATCCCCACTTCATCAAGGAGACAGTCAATGGGATTAGTCCAGAAGGTGCCATTGGCTCTGGAGTCCACAACGATGGGCCTGGGTCTAACAGTTTCAAGGCCTAAGGTGCTGCCGAACCCTACACCTGGTAACCATAGTTCAAATGAACTGGAGTAGTGCGAGCTGCACAGCAAGATTTGTGAGTAATGAAGCAGAGAGCATTAAACTTTCATATGTAGCTAGTCTTTAGATGACAAATATGCATTACCCAAGTCAGCTTCTTGCATAGAGGAGTCACAAAATTTGAGACTGACAAATACTATCCAAGCACTGGGTGCCTGAGTAGAGTTTTGGGCCAAGATGAACTGTGGTAAGATTTCAAAAACGGAAGAACTGCATTTTTTGCAGGAGAGAATTGGAAATCATGATAAAGGCTCCACAGATGGCGTCTTGACACTAGCATTCAACCAAGGCTACAGGAGCCATTGACATTCAGCTTGGAGGTGGCCAGTGCTCCCACAGTAGTCACTAGCCCGTTGATGGCGTTGAAGAAGAGCATGATACTCAGTAAAACGCTCTGTGGGATGACATTATCTTGCCCCATGGAGACCCGAGTGAAATACTGACTCTAACCTGGAATAGCTGGTAGGACAGAAGGTCATGAATAAAAATTGGTAGGGAGGGTTGAAAGCCGCAGTCATGAAGAGTAAACTAAAATGTGACAGCGGCAGGTGATGTCGTATGCCTTATATAGGTAAAAAAGGTCTGCAATCAGGTGTCGCCATTTGAAAAAAAGAGTATCTGATTGCCATTTACAATCTACCCAGATGGTTGGTTGTGGACTGTTCCTTCCAGAAACAATAATTATAAGGAAACAACAGCCCCAATATTCGACCACAGCACGATATGTGGGCAACCATTCTTTCAGACAGTTTGCAGAGCACATTGGTGAGGCTGACTGGGCAGTAACTGTCAATGGATGTTGGGTTTTTTGTCTGTTTTAAGGATTGGAATGGAACAATGACACTATCTCACTATAGCAAAGGGAAGACATCTCCGAGGCAAATATGGTTGAAGACTCTGAGGAGATGGAGCTGTTGAGTACCAGTCAATGTTGTATCATCTGATTGTGAATGGAATTAAGGCCTGGCGCCATATTGTGATATGGGGCAAGAGCCTGAAGCAATTCCCCATCAGTGAAACGTTAATTATATACTCTACAAAAAAACCACCACCCTGAAGGAGTTATGCAAGTTGGTCATAAATTGCTACTCGTTCACAAAATTGTAAACTTTGGTGGCCGATGGAAGAATGTGCAATGCTGCAAGGCAGCTGGCAAGGATACTAACCATGGCATAAAGCCTTTGTGAATTTCGTTTTGTGTGCCCAGATGCACAGTAACTACACCTTCACAAACAGGAACACGAACAATATATGCGGATGTCAGCAAGTGTAGTGGGGGTCAAAGAAGCTGACATTTGAATAAGAGTGATGTCACTGTTTGGTGATGATGGCAGGAATGTGTGAACCACAGTTGAACACATGGTCAAGAAGGAAGCAATTGACCTAGAAAGACATAAGAATGTAAGGCCTGCACAATTTCCAGAAAGACACGCAGTCCCCCAGATTCATCATTATCATCATTCCGATGTGTAACTGGAGCTTCACTGACCAAAAGGACCATTAACAGGCAGCTCACAGAAAGGGGGCTGAGCTCACGGCGCCCCTTGTGCTGACTACCATTGACCTCCGTACTCCAACAATTCCATTTGCAGTGGTGTCGGTCACATTCGGGCTGGATTCTCACTGACTAGAGTAGGATTGTCTTCAGCCATGAATGCCGCTTCAAACTGAGCATGATGACCACTGTAGATGTGTCTGGATGTGTCCCAGGCAGCAATGGGATATTAGCCTGACTATCGCCCACCATAGAGTCTGACAACCAGGTGTGATGGTCTGAGGCGTAATTGCATTTCACAGTAGGACCCGTATGATTGTCATCCCCTATGGTTGTCATCTGAGGTACCCTTCCTGCACAGCAGGACATCAACGATATTCTACACCCCCTGTTGTTTCCCTTCATGGCAAGCCACCCTGGACTTACATTTCAGCCAGATAATGCCTGCCCGCACAGAGCAAGTGTTTCTACTGCTTGTCTCTGTGCTTGCCAAACACTACATCAGCCAACGAGGTCAGTGAATCTCTGCCCAAGTCGACAACGTTTAGAGCATTATGGGCAAGACCTTCCAACCAGCTCAGGATTTTGACCATCTAACATGCCAAATAGACAGAATTTGACACAATATCCCTCAGGAGGACAGTCAACAACTCTGTCAATCAATGCCAAGCTGAATAACTGCTTGCATAAGGGCCAGGGGTGGACCAACGCATTACTGGCTTGCTCAATTTGCGACGCTCCTTGAATAAATCATTCAATTTTTCTGAAACTGTAATCTTTTTTTTCTGTACATGTACATCACATCTACAGTTTCCCATCCCATTTGTATAATTCCTTTGTGATGTGTCTTTTTTGTTGTTGTACGAGTATATAAATCAGCATACCGAGGGGTGAAGGGGAGAATAGCAGTTGCAGCAGTGTGGATGACCATCGATGCAGTCTGACGGAAAGGGGCGAAGGTAACAGCAGAGGCATTCAGTGCCAGTTGGCTCTTCAGAGCACCCAGTGTGGTAGCCGGTCCATGTGGCACTGGCAAGGAATTGACAGGATCACCAGAAAGTGGTCACTGTCACAATGATTGTCATGTAGTGACCACTCTAGGGAAGCAATGAAATTAGTGGAAGAGATAGTTAGATCGATAGCTGAAAAGGTGACAGTGGCAGTGAAGTGGATAGAATAACCTCCACTGAGAAGGTACAGATCACGGTTGGTAAGAAACTGGTCAATTAAAAAGCCCCAACCAGACAAATTGGTGCAAGACCCCCTCCCCCACCAGATAAATTAGTACCTCCCCACATGGGGTGGTGTATACTGAAGTCACAAAGTACGAGAAATGTAAATAAGTAGCCTGTCTGGAGCTAAGTAAACATTGCAAATGGTGATCACTGAGGTTGTTTGCAGCGGCATCATTATTGCTTCCAATGTAGTACGAAGGGCAATCCATTCAATGACAATATGTGTGTGAACCAATGTACAAGTCCCTCTAAATGCTATCCCAGGACCAGCATGGTTCTGACAGAATGTACAATAACCATAGAGCATTGGGGAATGCTCAGCAATGAAATGTGTTTCTTGTAGAACAACCAAATTGCAAAATAAGAGGATATAAGTTGCACTGAATGATCACATTATGGGGATCCACATTACCGTATTTACTTGAATCTAAGCCACACTTTTTTTCCGGTTTTTGTAATCCAAAAAACCACCTGCGGCTTAGAATCGAGTGCAAAGTAAGCGGACGTTCTGAAAAATGTTGGTAGGTGTCGCCACAACTAACTTCTGCCGTCAAATATATGTAGCGCAACACAGGTATGCTTTGCTGGCACAAAGATAAATACTGGCGCCAAAACCTCTGCGTCAGTAAATAAATTAAAAGAACAGATAGAAGAATGTAAACATTATGCCAGGTATTCTTTCGTGTTTGCTGCTATCTCATTTAAATCCTGTCTGCCTAATAAACTACGAAACTAGACCGAGAAGACGCGGAAGAATATACATATCATGTCATGTTTATATTCGTATTATTCTTATGCTGTATAGTGATACAGTCAGAAATGAAGCACGGCAACTGCCTAAATTTTTAAATCTAAGATGACTCTAATTTCTGTGCAGACTGTAATGTACTAAAGAGGCGTCTCCAAAGATTTTCTAACGGAGAAAAATTTTCGCTAAACTCTCGTTCAGAACATCTTCTATTATACGCAGCTATTATTTGGTTCTTGTTGATCATTATCAAAGAAAGCGGCAGTGTAAGTAACAACAAAAAGCAGTCTCTTGCCATTGTTTCGCTAATGAGATAATTTCTCTCTTTTTTTTTTTTTTATTGTAAGCGGCGGTAGTGCGCACTAAGCAAGCCACGCCGCGAGCGACGACAGGCCGTAAACACTCGTTATCAGGATGCGACAAACAATGCATGACACAGTACAATAATGCATTTTCAGCTTAGAGTGACGTAAACAACTATAACAAAGAGAACGGCACTTATCAGGTCAAAGCAAAATAAGCAATCGATTCAAACCAGACGAAGCACGTGAAAAAGGAAGGGTACCCGTATAAATGCGGACGGAGCGCCTGACACACAGCAATGGCTACTTGGTAAAGCTTAACTGTTGAGCTTACGAATCGAACCAAACTACTGTAGCTGTATCTTCATCCATTCGACCTCAATTGTGTTTCACGTTACAATGGACCAACTTTGTTTCGATTTGGAGGGGCGGTCTAAAACTTTTCTCTCACCTTGAATTTCGAGTCTCAAATTTCAGGAGCGGCTTAGATTCGGGTAAATTTTTTTTCCTTGATTTCGAGTCTTATTTTTTAGGTGCGGCTTAGATTCGAGTGCGGCTTACATTCGAGTAAATACGGTAGGTGTTAATGTGCCAGAAAGGCCAGTCATTACCCAGGCTCATAGCCTGTCATACATGGCAACAATGAACATTGGTTCAGAGTCTGACACCATGGAGGGATCTGGTGCCTCTGGGGTCACCATTGTAGCCTTGTTCTGATTTTTCTTCCCCTCCTCCTCTTCCACAGCCTTTGGTGTCTAGGATGTTTGTGAGGGCCTATCTGCAATGAGTACTGGGATGGATGAAGAGGGGCAGCCCAGATTCCTTCAACAACTGGCTGGCATCAGACCTCTGATCTATGGGTTTCTGGGGAGAATGTCCAACAATGGGGCCATTTCGCCTGTGGAGACTAGAGAAGGAAGCTGCTCCTCTGTGCAGGTATGGAATGTGGTTCTCGAAAATGGTGCCGCTGGAATCACAAGTGAGGAGGGTAGTGAGAAACCTGGTTTGGAAAAGCTGAGATAGCGAGAGTGATGGCTGTGACTTTCACATAACTCATCTTCGTATCAACGTGATGTAGGTGCTCATATTTTTTTCAGCCTCAGTATACGACATGAAATCAATATATTTATATATCAGTATTTCTTTTCTTTCCTAAAGACAGTGCAGATGTTGCTTTTCACAAGGACTATGTTCACAGAGTGATTGTCCAGAGTTACCGCATTTTGGTTCTGCTGTGCAGCAGGATGACATACTACCAACGAGTAAGCACTGATCAATCCAATAAGTATTAGATAAATAGATTCACTTCCAGACATCTTGCTTGCCCCTCTTCTTATGGGGTAGCCAGGGTAGGGAGAGCAGTAGAGTCCACATTGACATTTCTCTACCCGTCTTAAGAGATGGCCAGATCTGGTGTAATTAAGGATTTTGATGCAATTTAATATGTTTCATGTGAGAAGTATCCACCCTCTCCAAGCTCTCCCCATGGGGACCAAACAGCCGCAGCAAAGTCCGTCTGGTGTAATGTCTGTTGCCGAAAGTCCAGATACCCCAGAAAGTAGGGCATCTAGTTCTTGGCATGTGCTGGACACTACTAAGGCAGTCTTCAGCAGAGTGATCCCTGTGTTGTCAGCAGCTCAACCTAAAGGGTACATACATTGGATTGATTACTGCATTGGCTATGAAATGCATATATGAGGCTACACAGGTATTGGCTGCAGATGATCTTTAACACTGCATGCAGTAAGCACTATTTAAGATTCCCTTCCTCAATCAGTCCACACTATAGCAAAAATTTGAAAAATAAAGGTCAAACCCAGAAGAAGAGCAAAAATTACTTCAGCCAAAAAGTGATGGATGAGTGAATGAGTGTTCCAAGAAATGAAAGCAGTACCTAAGGAACAGCTGGTTCGACACGGTTGCCACCGTCGTAAAGAGAGTACAAGAAGGAACAATAGTCAGAGATGAGAGATTGCAGAACAGGAAAGGTAGTAGGTAACTGCGATAGCTCGGGGCCCTGCGCTCGCCAAGCACATACTCGTGAAAGAGTTGTGAGCTCCCTGAGGGGGCTGAACTTGGGATACAGGGGACATCACAGCTTAACACTTCTGCCTATTGTCAATGTCAGTGTCTACCAGCTACTATACTACTGAACCTCCTTATTGCATAAGAAATGCAGCATTAAAAATTGTGATGTGTATTTGGAAGGGGAGAGGAAGGGAATATAGAGGGCAATTTTGCAGGATGACAATTTTCTGAATATCTACTGTAACAAATAGTGATAATTGTATAATTTGTGTGATAGCTATTTGACTGTCACATCAATGCCAAATAATAACAATGGCAATAATAACAATAATAATAATAATAATAATAACAATAACGTCTCTGGACAGGTGGCCTAGAAGCTGGCCAGTCTGGACGAAGATCAGACGTGTTTGTGGGTACCAGACTCCGACAGGTGTTACTGGCATTAACACCAATGGCGCGTTATAATCCAATGCAAACACAATTGCCGTGCACTTTGCTGAGCACTATGCTCGAGCCTCTGCGTTAGGGAACTATCCCCCAGCATTTTGCACCCTCAAACAGCAGATGGAAAGGAAAGTCCTCTCATTCACTGAACGTCACAATGAACCCTATAATGCTTCATTCACAGAGTAGGAGCTCTTCAGCTTCCTTGCGCATTGCTCTGACACAGCTCCTGGGCCAGATCGGATCCACCGACAGATGATTAAACACCTCTCGTCCGACTACAAGTGACATCTCCTCCTCATCTTCAACCGGATCTTGTGCGATGGCGTCTTTCCATCGCAATGGCGGGAGAGTACCATCATTCCAGTGCTCAAACCCGGTAAAAAACCCGCTTGATGTTGATAGCTATTGGCCCATCAGCCTCACCCAAGTTCTTTGTAAGCTGTTAGAACATTTGGTAAATTGGCGGTTGTGTTGGGTCCTGGAGTCACATGGCCTATTGGCTCCATGCCAGGGTGGTTTCCGCCAGGGTCGCTCTACCATTGATAATCTAGTTTCACCCCATGTCTGCCATCCGAACAGCCTTTTCCAGATGCCAACACCTGGTTGCCATCTTTTTTGATTTACAAAAAGCTTATGACACGACCTGGCGACATCATATCCTTGCCACATTGTATGAGTGGGGTCTCCGTGGCCTGCTCCCAATTTTTATCCAAAATTTCCTATCACTCCGTACTTTTCATGTCCAATGAAGCCCGACCAACAGGCATTACGCGCATTGAGTGAAAATAATAGTGCATTGAGAATGGCTTCATCCACAGTTCAATTAACTGTGGATGAAGCCCGACCAACAGGCATTACATGCATTGAGCAAAAATAATAGTGCTTTGAGAATGGCTAGCTTCTAGCCGAAATCTAGATCTGCACAATAAAATTTTAAAAAGGATGACTGGTCACTACAATCTATAATTTACAAGTCTTTTCTTGCTGTTGATAGACTGTGTTTTGTAATGTTTTTAATTTGTCCTTTCTCCACCATTGAGTTGCAGTGAGAAAAAAAACAAACACCCTCCAAACAGGCTGTGAAGGCCCAACTGTACCGACCAGCAAACATGTCATCCTCAGCCCTTGGGCATCTCCAGATGCGGATACGAATATGGAAGAGCACATGGTTAGCACACTGCTCTCCTGGCCACTGACAGTTTTCATGACGAGAGTCACTACTTCTCAATCAAGTAGCTCCTCAGTCAGCCTCACAAGGGCCTCAGCATCCCACTTGCTAATAGCACTCAGCAGACGCGGACGGTGACCTGTCCCAAGTGCTAGCCAAGCCCGACAGCATTTAAGTTTGATGATCTGACAGTAACCGGTATTACCACTGCAGCAAGGCCATTGGCTGCTGTGAGAAAGATTGTTATAAATTCAATTCGACAGATAATAAGGTAATAAACACCCATTTTTGGGGCCATTACTGGAAATGGCATTATATGGTGCATGAAGAAAGACACTTTGTGCTGCCTGAGAACGTTATAGCATGCTGTAGCACCTTCAAAATATGGTGAAAAAATGTGTCCTTAGACGTTTTGATGAGATTTGATAAATAGGACATTTTCCTAAACTGTGGAAACTTGCACTTTTAATCCTCCATTTAAAACCTAGAGAGGAGTAAACATCGCCTAGTAGTTAAAATAGTGCTTAATTAGAGTGTGTTTCATGAATACCCTCCATTGTTGATTAGTGAGTGTTTCACAAATGCCCCTCCATTAGTATATGGGGATTCCCATGGGCACCCAATGGCCAAGACATACCTCTCCCAATACTCCAGTTTCCATCTTTTTATAATCTGATGAACGTGGACATGGAGCCGTTTAAAACCTAATAGATGCTCTAGGGAAGGGTGCAGCTTATGTCGCTGTAGAGCTCGCCAACACTCTTTAATGGCCTCAGCAATTTCTGGCAACCACCAAGGTACCGACTTTCGCTGGGGGCACCCTAAAGAACAAGGGATTGTGTTTTCCGCCGCAGAAACGATCATTCTAGTCACCTGCTCAACTAAAATATCTATGGTACCATGTGGGGGCGATTCAACAGTGACAGCAGAGTTGAAAGCTTCCCAATTTGCCTTGTTTAAAGCCCATCTTGGTAGACATCTGGGGGAATGGTACTGGGAAAGTGGTCACTACCACACAAGTCATCGTGGGCTCTCCAGTGGACAGGTGGGAGAAGTCCTCAGCTGCAGAGGGATAATTCAATGGCCAAGTAAGTGCCATGAGGCACACTGAAATGTGTGGGGGGCCAGTATTTAAGAGGCAGAGGTCGAATTGAGACAGGAAAGTTTTGACATTTCTACCTCGGCCATTACGGTAAGCACAGTGCCATCCCACAAGGGGTTATGGGCGTTAAAATATCCTGAAAGTAGGAAAGTTTTAGGGAGTTGATGAATCAGTGCAGTCAACGCATTCAGTGGTACTGCACTATCTGGAGGAAGATATAGGTTGCAGACAATTATTTCCTGCATCGTCTGTATCCTGACAGCCACAGCTTCAAGAGGTGTTTGAAGGGGCACAGATTGACTGCATACTGAGTTCAGTACATAGACACAAACTCCACCTGCCACTCTATTCTAGTTGCTATGGATCTTGTAATATTTCCTATAGCCATGAAGGGTAGGGGTCCGCACTGCCGGGAACCAGGTTTCCTGGAGGGCAATGCAGAAAGCAGGTGTAAAGCTTAACAGTTGCTGTAGGTCACCCAGGTGGTGGAAAAATCGCAGCAATTCCACAGGAGGATGATGTTATCGTGAGGCTGGGAAGGCGTGAAGAATGCAAAGAGGCAGGTTACGCCTCAGGGTCACCTGCTGCCACTGATTGTGTATTTGTATCCATTCCTATTGTCGATGAGGCATCAGTGAGATCCAGGTCCTCAGGGGATTCTGAGATCTCCACCTCATCCTCAGGTGCAGAACTGGTAGGTAGTGGTGGTGATGGGGCCACCGGAGGGTTCTTTTTCTTAGCATAGTTCTTCATTTGCATGCCCTTTCACTTCTCTTTAGGGGCTTGCTGGGAGGACTTCTCTGAAGTAGCTTCAGGCATGGAGAAAGACCGCGAAGCTCTTTGTCCAGCAGCTTTTGGCTCCTTTAGCCAGTGACGAGTGTCTGCTGTGGCATTAGTGAAGACCTTGGGAGAGAGGGTCCCAAGGGAACCCTTCTGCACGAGAGGAGCCGGAGGAGGCTGTTGCTTCTCCGGCTAGGGGGAGGGGACTGATGTCCCATTTGGGGGGCCTTGTTCCTCAAGTAGGTACTTTGGGAGCAACAAAGGAGATTTTCCCCCTACCACCAATGGGCCAGATGTATTCTGGAGGCCCGGAGGGCCCACTGTTTGTGGCACAGGTACGACTGGTACTTCTGATGGCTATGGTAATGTAGCTGCAGCGTTTGTGGACATCAACCGAACGGGGTGTAAGTTTTCAAATTTACGTTTAGCCTCTCTGTAAGTAAACCGGTCCAGGGTCATGTACTCCACGATTTTCCGCTCCTTTTGGAGTACTGTGTAGTCCGGCGAGCAGGGGGAGTGCTGCTCTCTGCAACTAATGCAAGTGGGAGTAAGCAGACAGGGATTTTCTGGATGCAGTGGACGTCCACTGTCTTGACATGTGGTGTTGGAAGTGCAGCGGGAAGACGTGCCCGAATTTCCAGCACTTAAAGCACCACATAGGGAGAGGGACGTATGGTTTAACGTTACAGCAGTAAACCATCACCTTGACCTTTTCAGGCAATGATTCACCCTCAAAGGCCAAGATGAAGGCGTCAGTAGCAACCCTGTTGTCTTTGTATCCCCTGTAAATGCGCCAGATGAAATGAACACTCCGCCATTCTAGATTGGCGTGGGGCTTGTCGTCAAGACTGCATGAGCAGGTCGCGATGGAAAATAATCCCCTGTGGATTACAGGACCAGGAATATCACCCAGCCAGTCACAAGCGAGTAGCGCATCAGATTGAGCTGGAGATGCTGTCTGAATCAAGACTGCACTACTTCTCATCTTGGATAGTGCTGTCACTTCCCCAAACTTTTCCTCAAGATGTTCAACAAAAAATTGAGGTGTCATAGGTAGAAATGAGTCCCCGTCCATTCTGCTGCAGACTAAATAGCGAGGCGAATATGGCTCTCTTCCTTCTGTAGCCCTACATTCCTCCCATGGTGTAGCGAGGGAGGGAAACGATTTAGGGTCGTATCTGTCAGCATTGTACTAGATCTTGCCCTTCTTAGAGACTGCTGGTGCCGTACAGTCACCAGCAGCAAGAGATGACTTTGTCCACTTCATTGCGGGTCATCCGCCCTGATGCCACCCACTCCAATCAGGGGCTCTCCCCGCAGGCGCCACCCAGCCACAGCAAAGGCCACCTGACATGATGGCCGTTGCCAGGAGTCCTGATGCCCCAGGAAGACAGGCATCTACTACTTGGCATACATGGGGAGTTTAACAGTTCAGGCATCAGCAGTGTGATCCCTGTGTTGTCAGGGGGCTTCCACCACATGGGTACACGACGGCCCCACCACAACGTACTGGCTACTATGCTGGATATTGAGCGCAGAGAAATCCAATACTATCAAGAGGGTAGAAGAGGACAGGAGACAACGGAAGAAGATGACATACCCCGGAAAGTGTCCTCACCCAAATAGTTGAATTGCAGGTGGAGATGCAAAGTCATGACAAGAGGTTCAGGAGATCGAATCTAAGGGCACTATGGATAACTCGTTCACCATGTAAGGTGTCCTTCCCCATATGGCCTGCACTTCTGTAGAATTTGGAAAGTGGAAGGTCAAACCATAAAATGGGCCGAAAATTGTGAGACTCCTTTTAGTCACCTCTTACGACAGGCAGGGATAGCTTGGGCCTACTCTAAGCCCCGGACCCACAGGGTGGGCAGACGGCATTATAACATTCACTGTTAGTTGCAACAGGCAGAAGGCGTGCCTTGTTGGTGCTGCACATTTCAGCAATTTTGATCAAGATAAACTCAAGCGGTAGTGTTCTTCTTCGACACCCCAGTATAGGTGTGCACACAGAATCAGATAAGTGGAACATTTATGCATTACACGCGTGTGTGTGTGTGTGTGTCATATTTTTACTGATGGTCATGCTTCTGCGTGATCTTTCACTGATTGTATCAATACCCATTTGTAATGAGATATACTGTGGAATTTCAAGCATTTGCAAGTCCAACCAGTACTGTTATGGTCAATTGTAGGCTTAAACTAGATTGCGCTCTTTAAAAATTTTGAGAATGGCAGGCCTATCCTCACTCAAAACAATCATTCTCTAATTTCATTGTACAATTATGTAGGAAATAGGTTAGTTTCAGAATTGTCGGATGCTTGAAAAACTATATTTTTGAAAGTTACCCAAACGAATGTTTTGGATACGTAATTTATTTCAAAGCAAGTCGGCTTTTATGGTTCAAAGTTCAGCCAAAGAATACATCACTCCTGAATGTCACTGTATATCAATGCAAATAAATGTGTGTTTCTGAGAATTTTTGGGATCTACCATTGTCCTTTGCATAGTCTATGAGCAATTTGTGTCAAATAAGTGTTTGTGATTTAGTTACTGTAGCCGATTATCTACCTAACATATTGTGTTACATCTAGTTTCCCCTTGGAGAGGAGAACCCCTATGTATTATCTGCATTTCTCAATAATTAACTCTGTTTTTGAGTTTGCTAACAACTGTAATTAACATCAAAATGTTTCAGGAAACTATTCATTTTTACTGCAGGTTTTTGTGTTGCCTTAATCAAAATCTCGTTTTGTGTATCTGCTTCAATTCTTAAAGGGAATTGGCAACTTTTTGGCTCAACAGATGAGAAGATAAACAGCAGGCATAATTTAAAGTTACCTTTCGCTGCTTTGCAACACATTGCACCAGCCAAAATGCAGCCCAACTGTGAATGCTGTTCTCAAATAAGTAATGAGTTGGTTGACATTCGTAAGCAGCTGCAAATCACCTGTGAGCCTCTTTCAACATGTTGAATTGCAGCCACTGAGAGTGCAGATCAGCCTCCTAATGTACTTTGCATATTTCCACTCAATAATGTCTTATGGAATAGTTTTCTGGGGTAACTCACCACTTAGACAAAGTATTGATTGCACAAAGGAGAGCAGTGAGAATAATTAGTGGTGTTCACCCAAAGACGTCATGTAGGCACCTTTTCAAGGAGTTATGCATTTTAACTGCACCGGCAGAGTACATATATTCTCTAATGAAATTCATTACAAATAATCCATCTCAATTTGCGAAGAACAGTGATGTTCATTCGTACAACATTAAAGGGAAAAATGAACTTTCCTATCCATTATTGAAGCTGTTAGTTGCTCAAAGAGGAGTACACTATTCGGCAACAAAAATCTTTGATCATTCGCCCAACAACATAAAGTGCCTGGCAGGTAGCAGATCAAGTTTTAAATCTAGCTTAAAATCATTTCTTTTGGACAACTCCTTCTACTTCATGGACAAGTTTCTGTTACAGAAATGGTAAAAAAAGATTGTACCTCTAAATGTAGTTGAATGTGTAGAACAAAAATTTCAGTAATATTAACATTAGCACTATTCATGTGAGTATATATATCTTGTAATCTAACCTGTTCCACATCATATCGATAAAATAATCAGGAAAATGATCTACGGAACATGACATAACTAAAACTAAAACAGGGTGGAACCAACTGCAGATTGTGACACACTGTGGAACAAACGATGCCTGTCGTCTAGGCTCCAGAGTCATTCTTGGGTCACTCCAGCACCTGGCACACAAGGTTGAGTAGACCAGCCTTGCGCGTGGAATTCCAACAAAGTTCACTATTTGCAGAATTTTTCCCACAATTAATTGTGCCCCATTGGTTCAGAGTCGACATGAAGGACTGAACCAGGGACGGAAATACGGAAGTGTCCGATCCCGCCCGTCTGCTTTGACCCATGACGTCACAAATATGGCAGAAACGACCACAAACCAAGATTTCAATATGGCACGTATAAAGTCGTTACGTACACATTATGAGGACGAAAATACACCAAAAAACAAACACCCACAATTTACAAAAAAGGCTAATGACACTAACGGGAGAAGCGCGGGAAATGGGGTGTTTTTGGGTGGGGGCAAACTAAATATAAACAAATTTAGACACCCACCCCCATACAAAACCACACAAAACGACGAAAAAAAAATCGACATCACAAAACTCTCCAAATACCATTAAACACAATATCATCTGGACTCTGACACTTCCCTTGACCTATACAGCTCAACAGCAGCTTCCGATCCCATAAATTAGGATCAAACATTTCCCTTGGCCTATATAGCTCAAAAACATCTCCCGGTACCATTACCAACATACATAGCTAGACATTGGGATCGGACACTTCCCTTGACCTGCGCAGTGTTAATTTTATCCATCATATACATTCCTGAACAAAAACAACAACCGATTAATTTTACTAAAATTACCACACGACGTACAGCGAACAACACTAAATTAACCTTCACACAAAATCGTTAACTCACTGAAACGAATTCCACTACAAACACAGCCAACACACTAACAATTCTTGATAATGAGCAAAAGCAAACTGAGCCCATTACACCACACAAACGAAAACCCTGAACATACCACCAGAGAGCACAACAAACCACAACACGACGACATCTACAAACACGCCACACTCCAAATCAAACTCCGCGCCATCATGACGTCACACACAACACTCTTACGTCACGGGTCAAAGCCGACGCGTGGGATCGGACGCTTCTGTCGACCCCCAGAGACTTTCCAAAGTTCTGTGACAAGCTAGGCTGTAATTTCCTGAACTTGTGCCACAGGATTGAGTACTATAGGGTTCCCTTAAAAAGGTCAGGTGTGCACTACACATCAGAGGCTGCTACTCAGGTAGCTGACTGTGGGTGTGGCGCATACAAGGTTTTTTTTTAGATTAGGTGACTCTCCATCCAATCCAGATAATGGTAGCTGTAGGAAACCCAAAAGAATCAGTATAAGATTGAAAGATATGCTTTCCATAGGTGAGAGTATCACAATCCTATTGGGGAACTGCTGAAGCATTCGCAACAAAGTGCCAGAGTTTGAAGCACTCATGAAAAAAAGGCAGTGAAGCTAACATAATACTTGGTATAGAAAGGTGGTTGAAAACTTAAATTGTTAGCAATGAGATTTTTTGGGAAAAGTTAAGTACATATCAAAAGGATAGGTAAATGGGAAATGGAGTTTGTGTATTTGTCACAGTAGACAAGAATTTTAATACTCTCATCTGTGGATCTTTCAATCTTACACTGATACTTCTGGGTTTGCTACAGCTATCATTTTCTGGATTGGATGGAGAGCCAACTAATCTTAAAAAAACCTTGTGTGCCCCCAACACACAGTCAGCTACCTGAGCAGCAGCCTCTAAGGTGTAGTGTACACCTCAACTACTTACGGGGATCTTACAGTTCTCAACGAAATGGCCCAAGACCAGGAAGCCACAGCCTAGCTTTCACAGAGTCACCAAGATAGGAAATGAAGCTGGGTGTGAGATTGTTTGGGCATGAAACTGGATGTGAGATTGTTTGGGCAAAACACAGTATCAGGGATGTGCATAAAATGATAATTGGAGCCTTCTACTGTCTACCAGATCCATCTACACACAAAAAACTTGGGAGAAAACCTCAGTTCACTTGTACATAAGTTCCCCAATCATGCTGTAATCATCGGTGACGACTTTAATCAGGCAACAATCAATTGGGAAAATTAGTTTTTTTTAGTGATGGTTGTGACAGACATCTTGTGAAACATTACTGAATGCCTTCTATGAAAACTACCTAAAGCAGATAGTTCAGAACCTTAGTTGATAGAAATATATTGGATCTAGTGGCAGAAAATAGACCTGACCTCTTTGAGGATGTTCACGTCGAAACTGGTATCACTGAACATTATGTGGATGTAGCAACAACGATTATCAAAGCACAAAGGACAACTACAACAATCAGAAAGATACATATTTCAGTAAACTAGATAAAAAATCAGTAGTGTCATATCTCAATGAGGAACTTGAACTTTCTGCATAGGGCAGGACCATGTAGAGGAACTATGGCTTAAGTTTAAAAGAATATTTGACCACACACTGGACAGATATGTACCCAGTTCATAATGGGACAGAACTTCCATAGTATACACACACTGTAAAGAAACTTTTAAACAAATGGAGATTACTGAATGAAACACATTTGGCTGTCAAGACAGCAATGCCTCATGCCTTCAATGACTATTGTAGCAGAATATTGTCAAGTGATCTTTCACAGAACCCCAAAGAATTCTGGCCCTACGTAAAGGCTGTTCGCGGGACCAAAGTTAGTGTCCAGTCCCTAACAAATGAGAAAGAAACTGAAATTGAGAGTAGCAAAGTAAGAGCTGAAATGCTTCACTCCACTCTCAAATGCTCCTTTACAAAGGAAAAACCAGGAGATTTGCCTCAATTTAATCCTCCTACCACTGGTTTCAGATTTATTACATAATTAACAAAAGTGAGCAAGTGACAGTTTTCCTGGACCTGTTGCACTAAGGATGGGCAGTGTACAGCACACAGAAGCTTTGAAGGGCACCGACGGAGTCTGAGGAAATGAAACAATTGAAAAACCTGTGTTGCCGGACATACTCTGTGGCCTGATACAGGGTGAAGAGCTCTGCTGTAAACAGGAGTGTGCCAGAAGCCAATACCAAAAAATATTGGCACCAATGACGAAAGCACACCCAACACCATGGTCAGCCCAAGAGCCATCAATGTACACAAAGGTACTATTGCAAAGTTCCATGTGAAGGTCATGAAACTGAAGGTGATAAAGCAGGGTTGCCACCATAAAAAGCCAAGGTGGTGAAGAGTTCACACCTACCAGCAAAGTTGCAGGTAGCGTGAAGTGAATCTGCTGGAGCAAGAACCAAAATCAAACTCCAAGAGTTAACAGAGAAGAGGAACACACCCCATCCTGGTGATTTTTATTTATTTATTTAAACATCAAGTTCTGTAGGACCAAATTGAGGAGCAAATCTCCAAGGTAATGGAATGTGTCAGTACATGAAATTACAACATAAAAGTAATAACAGATAAAAATAAATGTTTATGAACCCTAAAAAAGTCAGTCCATAAGTTTAAGGAAATGCAGTCAACAACACAACAACAATCAGCTTAATTTTTCAAGGAACTCCTTGACAGAATAGAAGGAGTGAGCCATGAGGAAACTTCAGTTTTGATTTGAAAGCGTGTGGATTACTGCTAAGATTTTTGAATTCGAGTGGTAGCTTGTTGAAAATGGATGCAGCAGTATACTGTACACCTTTCTGCGCAAGAGTTAGGCTAGTCCAATCCAAATGCAGATTTGATTTCTGCCGAGTATTAACTGGGTGAAAGCTGCTTATTCTTGGGAATAACTTAATA
This sequence comes from Schistocerca nitens, assembly GCF_023898315.1. Taxonomy (NCBI): domain Eukaryota; kingdom Metazoa; phylum Arthropoda; class Insecta; order Orthoptera; family Acrididae; genus Schistocerca; species Schistocerca nitens. The sequence goes on along the minus strand of NC_064622.1, from coordinate 133,611,341 downwards.
TTGTTAACAAGAAATGACAGTAAGGAATATATATATTGAGAGGCATATGTCAAAATATCCAAACTTGTGAACTGGGGTTGACAAGAGGTTTGTGAACTTACATCACTTATTGCCCCGAACCACCCACTTCTGAGCCAAAAATTTCCTTTTAGAATGGGAAGAGTTACACCAGAATATAATACCATATGACATAAATGCAAATAAGCAAAGTAGACTAATTTTCGTGCCGAACAATCACTCACTTCAGATACCGTTCGAATAGTAAAAATGGCAGCATTAAGTCTTTGAACAAGATCCTGAATGTGGGCTTTCACTGACAGCTTACTATCTATCTGAACACCTAGAAGTTTGAACTGTTCAGTTTCACTAATCATATGCCCCTTCTGTGAAATTAAAATGTCAAGTTTTGTTGAAATGTGTGTTACAAACTGCGAATACCGAGTCTTACTGTGATTTAGCGCTAGTTTATTTTCTACAAGCCATGAACTTAGGTCATGAACTGCACTATTTGAAACCGAGCCAATGCTGCACACAACATCCTTTATTACCAAGCTAGTGTCATCAGCAAACAGAAATATTTTAGAGTTACCTGTGATATTAGAGGGCGTATTATTTATATAAATAAGGAACAGGAGTGGCCCCGCAACAATGATCCCTGGGACACCCTCCACTAGACTGTACCCCACTCAGACCTCACATCATAGCCATTCTGAACATCGTGAATAATGACATTTTGCTGTATGTTGCTAAAGTAAGAGGTGAACCAATTGTGAGCTACTCCCGTATTCCGTAATGGTCCAACTTCTGGAGCAATATTTTGTGACCAACACAATCAAAAGCCGTAGTTAAATAAAAAAATCTAGCATTCGAAACCTTTTGTTTAACCCATCCAGTACCTCACAGAGAAAAGAGCATTTTCAATCACATGACTTCTAAAGCCGAACTGTACATTTGACAGCAAATCGTGTGATATAAAATTATCAATTATCCTTACATACATAGCCTTTTCAATAACTTTAGCAAACACTGATGGCATAGAAATAGGTCTAAAATTATCTACATTATCCCTTTTTATAAAGTGGCTTTACTACTGAGTACTTTTAATCGTTCAGGAAACTGACCATTCCTAAAGGAAAAATTACAAATATGGCTAAATACAGAGCTAACATGTGCCGCACAGTACTCAGTCATAACCATGAGAGTCCTTAGTCTTCAGTGATTTAATTACTGACTCAATCTCCCCCTTGTCTGTATCACAGAGGAGTATTATGGTTGTTCACAATTACATTGTGTTTTGGTGAAGTGCAAAGTGCTTTTACGACCTTATCTGTGAAAATACATGTGCATCATGACACCTCGCCATGATGCTGAGAGTAAAAGGGCTTGCCACACGAAAATGTGACACTCTACCTGTGATAAATAATACACTAGTGGTGCTGAAAAATCATGCACACCAAGTGTAAAGATTAAATAAAACAGAAAGCCACTGATGCTGGCATACTGGTGCCGAAACACGTGTGGGTACTTGGAAAAACAGTGTTTTGCATAACTGGTGGACCTCACATCCTACAATTTTAGCATTTTGATATTTCAAAGTTACTATGTTCGTCCTGCTTTTCGGGATGACCCTATTCACAAAACAGAATGAAATGAATGAATCTGATGATGATTATTCAGATGATCCTAGTGAGCATTCTCACATGCAATGTGAGATCTGGATGACTCTGTGAATAAATGTTTTTATGGTTCTGAGGAAGATTCCAGTGACAGCATTAAACGTGTAAAAAAAAGTGTAAGGTGGCAATGTTTTCACACAATTCCAATAATAAGATGAAAGTGATTCTTTTCTTGTGAACAATGCATTTTGTCACAATGTAAACCATTTTGAGACGGCACGTGAGACTAGGATGTCGTCTAAAGTGTGATAAGGTCAGTAGGAACTTTTATAGAAAGAACTTATCTCATGGAGGTTCCTGCAGTCTCCTTTATACCTTAACAGACTACAAAATAAAGATAAGATTTTAAACAAAGAACACATTCTTAAACGTTGCTCTGTAGAAGTGTGATGATATTACTCTGTAGGTTTTTAGAAGTGCTGTAACTAAACCAGTCCTATCTAAATTTCAATGAATTCAAGAAAAACCTAAAAATGAAAGAAGGAAAAAGTTTACAACTGAAGATGACTTTAACTAAAACGTAATAGGTGAGAGTAGTGAGACTGTAAAATTTCATGTTTTACATCTACATCTATATTCCACAAGCCACCTGATGAGTGTGGCAAAGGGTACATTTCAGTACTACTATCATTATCCCCTTTTCTTTCCAGACGCGGATGATCTCCGGGAAGAACAATTTTTGGTAAGCCCCTATGTCAGTTCGAATCTCTCTAATTTGACCTTGATGATCTTTTTATGAAATATAAATAGGAGGAAGCAATAAATTGGTTGAATCTTCTGGGAACATATACTCTCAGAACTTTAATAGCAAACCATACCGTGATGCACAACACCCCCCTTGCAGCGTTTGCCGAGCATCTCCGTGGCACTTTTGCACTTACTAAATGAATCTGTAGTGAAATATGCTACTCTTTGGATCTTCTGTATTTTCTCTACTCAATCAAATCTGGTATGGATCCCACACTAATGAGCAATATTCATGTATTGGTCTAATGAGGTTTTTGTAAGCAACCTCCCCCAGCATCTGCCTTACCTGAATTTAGTTTTATGTGGTTATTCCAGTTTCAATAGCTCCATGTACACACTTCAAGATGTTTAATGAATGTGACTGCTTCCTGTGATTGTTCTGCAGTTGTGTAATCATACAATGGTCTTTCTGCCTATTATGCACAATACAATACAATTGTTTACATTGTGGGTCAACTCCGACCTCAGTTCCAAGTGCCAATCCCCTGCAGCTTTTTCTGTATTTTATCACAATTTTCTAAAGTTGCATGTTCTCTGATTACAAGGACGTCATCAGTGAACAGCCTCACAGAGCTGCCTACTTTATTCACTATGTCATTTACATGTACTGCCAAAAGTAATGATCCTATAACACTAAGCTGGGATACATCCACAGTTACTCTCACTGTGAAAAATTATCTCCATTAATTTGCTAGTAACTCTTCAATCCAATCACAAATTTGCCTGATATTTTGGGTTACACAATTTTTGTTGTCAGAAGCCATGTTGATTCCTGTAGAGGAGACTTTTGGTCTTTAGAAATGTCTTACTACACAAGCATAAAACATATTCAAGAATTCTACAACAGGCCAATGTCAGTGGCATAGTTTTGAGCACCTATTCGACCAACCTTCTTGAAAACTGGCATCATCTGTGTTTGAAACTTCCTGGCAGCTTAAAACTGTGTGTCGGACCCAGACTCGAACTCGGGACCTTTGCCTTTCGCGAGCAAGTGCTCTACTGGGCGTGAGTCATGCTTGGGCAGCTCAGGAGGTAGAGCACTTGCCTGCGAAAGGCAAAGGTCCCGAGTTCGAGTCTCGGTCCAGTACACAGTTTTAATCCGCCAGGAAGTTTCATATCAGCACACACTCCGCTGCAGAGTGAAAATCTCATTATGGATCATCTGTGCTTTTTATAATCACTAGGTACACTTCTTCCCCCCACCAATCATGAACCTTGCCATTGGTGGGGAGGCTTGCGTGCCTTAGCGATACAGAGAACTGTACCATAGGTGCAACCATAACAGAGGGTTATCTGCTGAGGGGCCAGACAAACGTGTGGTTCCTGAAGAGGGCCAGCAGCCTTTTCAGCAATTGCAGGGGCAAAAGGTTGGATGAGTGACTGATCACGCCTTGTAGCATCAACCAAAACAGCCTCGCTGTGCTGGTACCGCAAACTGCTGAAAGCAAGAGAAAACTACAGCAGTAATTCTTCCCGAGGATATGCATCTCTACTGTAAGTTTGAATGATGATGGTATCATCTTGGGGAAAATATTCTGGAGGTGAAATAGTACCCCTTCGGACCCATGTGGGGCTACTCAGGACAATGTCATTATCAGGAGTGTGGAATATCAGATTCCTTAATTGGACAGGTAGGTTATAAATTTAAAAATGTAAATGGATAGGTTAAAGTTAGATATAATGGAAATCAGTGAAGTTTGGTGGAAGGAGAATCAGGACTTCTGGTTAGGTGAATACAGGGTTATAAATACAAAAACAAGTAGGGTTAATGCAAGAGTAGGTTTAATGACAAGTTAACAAATAGGAATGCAGATAATCTACTACGAACAGCATAGTGAACGCATTATTGTAGCCAAGGTAGACATGAAGCCCACACCCATCACAGTAGTACAAGTTTATATGCCAACTAGCTCCACAGACCAGGAAGAGATTGAAGAAATGTATGATGAGATAAAAGAAATTATGCAGATTGTTAAGGGAGCCGAAAATTTAATAGTCATGGGAGACTGGAATTCTATAGTAGGAAAAAGAAGAGGACGAACAGTAGTAGGGGAATATGGACTGGGGGGGAAAGGAATAAAACAGGAAGCCGCCTGGTAGAATTTTCACACAGTATAATTTAATCGTAATTTAAGAATCATGAAAGAAGATTCTATATGCGGGAAAGACCTGGAGACTGGGAGGTTTCAGACAGATTATATAATGGTCAGGCAGAGATTCAGGAACCAGATTTTCAATTATAAGACATTTCCACGGGCAGATGTGGACTCTGACCACAATTTACTGGTTATGAACTGCAGATTAAAACTGAAGAAACTGCAAAAGGGGCAGGAATTTGAGGAGGTGAGACCCGGGTGAACTGAAAGAACATGAGGTTGTAGAGGATTTCAGGGGGGAGCATTAGGGAATGATTGAAAGGAACAGGGGAAAGGAATAAAGTAGAACAATGGGCAGCTTTGAGAGACAAAATAGTGAAGGCAGCAGAGCATCAAATAGGTAAATGATGAGAGCTAGTAGAAATCCTTGGGTAACACAAGAGGTACTGAATTTAATCGAGGAAATGAGAAATATAAAAATGCAATAAATGAAGCAGGTGAAATGGAATACAAATGTCTAAAGAATGAGATCGACAGGAAATGCAAAATGACTAAGCATGTATGGCTAGAAGACAAATGTAGGGACGTAGAAGTATGTATCACTTGGGCTAAGATAGATACTACCTACGAAAAAATTAGAAAAAAAAAAATCTTTGGAGTAAAAGAACCACCCGTATGAACATCAAGAGCTCAGACGGAAAACCAGTCCTAAGCAAAGAAGGGAAAGCAGAAAGGTGTAAGGAGCATATAGAGGGTCTCTACAAAGGTGGTGCACTTGAGGGCAATATTATGGAAATGGAAGAGGACGTAGAGGAAGATGAGAAGGAAGGTATGATACTGCGCGAAGAATTTGACAAAGCCCCCAAAGACCTAAGTCGAAAAAAGGCCCCAAGAGCAGTCCACATTCCGTTAGAGCTACTGGTAGCCTTGAGAGAGCCAGCCATAACAAAACTCTTCCATCTGGTGAACCAGATGTTTGAGACAAGCAAAATACCCTCTGATTTCAAGAAGAATATATTAAACCCAACTCCAAAGAAACCGGATACTGACAGGTGTGAAAATTACCAAACTATCAATTTAATAAGTGAAGACTGCAAAATACTAACACAAATCCTTCATAGAAGAATGGAAAAACCGGTAGAAGCCAACCTCAGGGTAGACCAGTTTGGATTCCGGAGAAATGCAGCAACATGCAAGGCAATACTGACCCTACGACTTCTCATAGAAGATAAGTTAAGGAAAGACAAACCTATTTTTCTAGCGTTTGTAGAGTTAGAGAGCACTTTTGACGATGTTGACTGGAATACTCTACTTCAAATTCTAAAGGTGGCAGTGGTAAAATACAGGGAGCAGAAGACTATTTACAATTTGTACAGAAAACAGTTGGCAGTTAGAAGAGTGGAAGGGCATGAATGGGAAGCAGTGGTTAAGATGGGAGTGAGACAGGGTTGTAGCCTAGCCCTGATCTCTATATTGAGCAAGCTGCAAAGGAAACAAAAGAAAAATGTGGAGGGGGAATTAAAGTTAAGGGAGGAGAAATAAAAACTTTGAGGTTTGCTGACGTAATTCTGTCAGAGACAGCAGAGGACTAGGAAGAACAGTTGAACAGAATGGACAGTATCTTGAAAAGGATATATAAGATAAACATCAACAAAAGAAAAATGAGGATAATGGAATGCAGCTGAATTAAATCAGGTGCTTCAGAGGGGATTAAATTAGGAAATGAGACACTTAAAGTAGTAAATATGTTTTGCTATTTGGGAAGCAAATAACTGATGATGGTCTAAGTAGGAAAATGGCAAGAAAAGCATTCCAAAAGAAGAGAAATTTGTTAACATTGAATATTCATCTAAGTGTCAGGTAGTCATTTCAGAAAGTATTTGTATGGAGTGTAGCCATGTATGGAAGTGAAACATGGATGATAATTAGTTCAGACAAGAAGAGAATAGGAGCTTTTGAAGTGTGATGCTACAGGAAATGCTGAAGATTAGATGGGTAGATCACATAACTAATGAGGAGGTACTGAATAGAATTGGGGAGAAGGGAAATTTGTGGTACAACTTGACAAGAAGAAGGAATAGGTTGGTAGGACACATTCTAAGGCATCAAGGGATCACCAATTTAGTGCTGGAGGGAAGTGTGAGGGGTAAAAATCGTAAAGGGAGACCAAGAGAAGATTATATTAAGCAGATTCAAAGGGATGTAGGTTGCAGTAGTTACTCGGAGATGAAGAGGCTTGCACAGGATAGAGTAGCATGGGGAGCTGCGTCAAATCAGTCTTTGGACTGAAGACCACAACAACAACAACAACAACAACAGGTACACTTCGCTCTTCTGGCTATCTGCAGTACATTACTAATAGGGGGCGAACAGGTTCTTTCACATCCTCTATGTGGAATCTTGTTGGCAACCCATCTCGTCCAGTGATCTTTCCTCTACTGAGCAATTTGAGTCCCTTTTGTATGTATAAAAAATAAAAAATGAGAGATCTTGAAAGAGGAAGTCATCTTGGTTTGTAGGCACAAGATCACATCCGCTTTATGCTTTTTCACTATTCTGACAATTTTTGATTCTCACATATAGTGCAAAGTCCTTGCTCTTTCTTTGGTTGGGCTGGTGTTTTTGCTTGCAGAGCTCCCATGATTTGATGTTTTGAATATCCATTTTTACTGAATAACTCTTCCAAATGTACCTGCTAATCCTGTATGATGTCAGTGCTCTACACTGTATGGGTCCTAAGTACTAAGGTTTTCAAAGAATTGTGGTACCTGGATGCAAGCATAAAGCAGATTGGGTGGGCTTACGGTGTACACAATGCACTAAAGACCTTTATAATATTTGGAGGGCCTCACAGAGGTCTTCGCAGACCAAAATTACTCTCCCAACCACGTCTGCCCAGTCCCCCACAATCACTACATAGCCACTTACTGGTCACAAAGGAGTGCCGTCCTTGTGATTCAGCACCACCTATGACTGGAGCAACTGAATCATGTTCTTTGTCAGAGTTTCGACTATTCTTGTCATGCCCTGAAATGAGAAATACTGTCCCCATGACTCAAAAAATGGTATTTCATTGCCCACCCAAACTGTGCAATATCCTTGAGTATCCTTATTCCATCCTTGCTCCCATACCCTTGCCCCATGGGTCATATCTATGTAATAGAACTACATGCAAAACATCTAATCCAGTCCTGTCACAGACATATCCCACCACAAAGGAAGGTTCACTTGTGAAAGGAGTGATTCTGTCTACAACTTAGATGCAATCATTGTGCAGCATTGTACATGGGCATGACTGGCCACTAACAAATTGTTTGTCCACATGAATGGTCACCACCAAACTAAGCTACGAGACAGCTGGACCACAGAGTTGCCAGTATGCCAGCCAACACAGTGTGCTTGACTTCAATGACTGCTTCATAATCTGTGCCACCTGTATTCCTCATCTGTGCCACCTGTATTCCTAATACTAGTACTTGGGTTTTTTGAATTGTGAAGGTGGAAACTCTCCCCATAACATAGCCTTCATTTATATAACCCCCTGGGCCTCAATCTTTGCAAGCATCTGTTGCCATATGTGTTAGAACACTGACTTGTAGCAATTTATGCATAACACTGGTAACAGTTCAAATAATTTACATCATTTCATTATATACAGAGCATCGCACTCATTTGATGTTACTGTATTTCTACAGTGAAAAAGATTAGTTTTGATAATGACATGGGAAATACAGAAGCGTCCGATCCCACCCGTCTGCTTTGACCCATGACGTCACAAACATGGCGGAAACAAAAACAAACACACACACTTTCCACAAGAAGCCTAATGACACTAACGGGACAAGTGCAGGAAATGGGGTGTTTTGAGTGGGGGGGCAAATTAAATATAAACAAATTTAGACGCCTTGCATAGCTACAACGTGTAAGTGAAGACAGCTATGCATGAATACCCACCCACCTCCCCAGGGGTCGTAACCCCTGCAACCCATAGAAGATAAAGATGCTTCAGTAGCTGATTAGTGTTTCTTGTCTTTTTAAAAAAAAAAAAAAATCTCATGGGATAGAACGAACAGATCAGAAAGATAAATATAATAAACTAAAACAGAAATTGGAGGAAACAGATAATTAAAATAAGTAATAAGTGTTTTTAAATTTAAAAAAAATCTCACGAGATAGAACGAACAGATCAGAAAAGTAAATAAAATAAGATAAAACAGAACTGGAGACAGCCACACTCAAACCAAACTCCGCGCCGTCATGACGTCACACATGACAACACCCTTACGTCTCGGGTCAAAGCTGACGCGTGGGATCGGACGCTTCTGTCGACCCATGACATGTATACATGTCAGAGGATCTTAAAGTCTGAAAAGCTGAAACAAAATCTTTTGCAGTACCACTTGAAAATGGCCCTAAGACCAAAATAGCAATTGTGAAATAAATAATTTCTACAGTCAACAGAAAATATGTCCTTTAAAAAAAGAATGCACTCCCATTCGTTATGGATGAGTTCCATCACAGGCCATCTCCTTCTACCACCGTCTGCTCCACCCAGAAGTTAAACCAACAATACGCCTAGTCAGGAGACCATATGACTGGCCCAAGATTGAAAAGGACCACAAATGTTTCACCCAGCAATGTGGCAGAATAACGTTAGTCGCAATGTCAGCTTAGCATTTTTGTTCCACCAAATCAGCAACTCGAGTACATACACATCAATACTGTTGGACCACTTCAGACATCAGAAGGCTGTGCAAACCACCTGATGGATGTTTACTACTGTTTACTGTGGCAAAAATGTAGCCACAGTAAGACACAACAGCTCGAACTGTATTGCAGAGAGTGTAGCTGTGGTCTGATGGAAGGCAGACTCTGCTCAAAGGCAGTAAAATCACATAACAGTCTCAAGCCCATATCTGGTGGGGCACTGGAAGGTGGGCCTTAGCCATGGACCAGGTGGCGAAGCATTGTGGTAGGTCACCAGCATCTGCTATGCTCAATACAGCCCGTGCATGGTGCAGCACAGAGTAATCAACATCCCTGGCCAGTGCGCAAGTTATTCCGGGCTGATATTTTTTTTGGTTTGGTTTTAGGGCGCAAAACTGCTATGGTCATTAGCGCCCAGCCTGTGACTTAGGAAATAGTAAAAAAAAAACCGAAACTGAAAATCAGCAGCAATGGGAACAAAGTCATAAAATTGGAGAAACTAAAAGCAGAAGGAAGGCTTAAAAATCCACTACAGAAAGGGGTTGGTTGTCCCCAAAAAAAGCTTCAAATGACTGACGTCATTTCACTAGCACTAATAAACTGGAGAACGCGGTCGGCTGAGCGCGTGTCATCTGCTAAAATCGACGATAGATCAGGCGATAGCTGTAGACGGGCGCGTAACGGATTAAAATAGGGGCATTCAATTAAAAGGTGTCTTACCGTCCACAGCTGAGAGCAGTGGGGACAGAGTGGGGGAGGATCGCCGCTTAAAAGATGTCGATGGCTAAAAAGACAGTGCCCTATCCGGAGTCTAGTTAAAATTACCTCCTCCCGACGACGCGTTCGGGAGGAAGAAGTCCAAGCGCAAGGAAGAGCTTTCACTTCCCGCAATTTATTATTGGGAAGTGTTAACCAATGCGCATGCCATAAATGAGCAACTTTGCGACATAAACCGCTCCGTAGATCGGTGAAGGGAAGCGATTGAATAGGTGGCCGAGGAAGAGAGACTGCAGCCTTGGCCGCTATATCGGCCGCCTCATTCCCACAGATACCAGCGTGTCCCGGGAGCCAGAGGAACGCCACCGAGACGCCCCCCAGATGGAGCAAGCGCAGACAGTCCTGAATCCGGTGGACCAGAGGGTGCACAGGGTAAAGAGCTTGAAGACTGAGGAGAGAGCTGAGAGAATCTGAGCAGATAACGTACTGTATCCGCCGATGGCGGCGGATGTAGTGGACAGCCTGGAGAACAGCGTAAAGCTCCGCAGTATACACCGAACACTGGTCGGGAAGCCGAAATTGATTTGGGGTGTCGCCAACAATATAGGCACTCCCTACACCTAACGATGTTTTCGAGCCGTCGGTGTAAATAAATGTGGCGTCCGTCATTTGTGCACATAGAGCAGCAAATGCACAACGATAAACAAGTGTAGGGGTACCATCCTTGGGAAATCGACAAAGGTCACGGAGCAGGCAGTTCCGGGGACGGAGCCAAGGCGGTGCTGTACCCGAAGTTGTCAAAAAGGTTTTAGGAAAGCGGAAGGAAAGAGAATGGAGCAGTTGACGGAAGCGGACTCCCGGGGGTAGTAGGGAGGAGGAGCGGCCAGCATACCCTACATCAAATGAGGCGTCGAAAAAAAGGGCATGGGCTGGATTAGCAGGCATGGAAGACAGATGGCTAGCATAACGACTTAGAAGGACTGCTCGCCGATTGGACAACGGAGGTTCAGCAGTCTCAGCATAAAGGCTTTCCACAGGGCTAGTGTAAAAAGCTCCAGACACTAAACGTAATCCACGGTGGTGGATAGAGTCGAGACGCCGAAGAATAGACGGCCGAGCAGAGGAGTAGACTATGCTTCCATAATCCAATTTCGAGCGTACTAAGGCGCGATAGAGGCGGAGAAGGACCACTCGGTCCGCTCCCCAGGAGGTACCATTCAGGACGGGGAGGGTGTTAAGCGATCGCAGACAGCGAGCCGAAAGATAGGAAACGTGGGAGGACCAGCACAGTTTTCTGTCAAACGTAAGACCCAAGAATTTAGCGACGTCTGAAAACGGAAGGTTGACAGGTCCTAGATGTAAGGAGGGCGGAAGAAACTCCTTACGTCGCCAAAAATTAACACAAACGGTCTTACTGGGAGAGAAACGGAAGCCTGTTTCGATGCTCCAAGAGTGGAGGCGATCAAGACATCCTTGAAGACGTCGTTCAAGAAGGCTGGTCCGTTGAGAGCTGTAGTAGATCGCAAAATCATCCACAAAGAGGGAGCCCGAGACATCGGGAAGGAGACAATCCATAATTGGATTTATAGCGATGGCAAACAGTACAACACTCAGCACGGAGCCCTGGGGTACCCCGTTTTCTTGGGAGAAAGTGCGGGAGAGAGTAGTGTTCACCCGCACCCTAAATGTGCGCTCTGCCATAAATTCGCGAAGAAAAAGGGGCAGCCGGCCTCGAAAGCCCCAAGAGAACAGTGTGCGGAGGATGCCTGTCCTCCAACAGGTATCGTATGCTCGCTCCAGATCAAAAAATATTGCTACCGTTTGGCGTTTCCGGAGAAAATTGTTCATGATATAAGTGGAGAGAGCAAGAGAGCAACAAGATGGTCAACTGCAGAACGATGCTTTCGGAATCCGCATTGGGCAGGTGTTAAAAGACTGCGGGATTCCAGCCACCACGCTAAATGGTAATTCACCATACGCTCCAAAACCTTACAGACACTACTCGTGAGAGAAATGGGGCGATAGCTAGAGGGGAGATGTTTGTCCTTTCCAGGTTTCGGAACAGGAACGACGATAGCTTCCCGCCATCGTCTGGGAAAAGTACTGTCGGTCCAAATTCGATTATAAAGGCGAAGGAGGTAACGCAGACTATGGGTTGATAAATGCAGCAACATTTGGACGTGGATACCATCTGGTCCTGGGGCGGAGGAGCGAGAAGAAGAGAGTGCATGTTGGAGTTCCCACAAGGAGAAAACAGTATTGTAGCTTTCGCGATTTTGAGAGGAGAAAGCAAGAGGTCGCACTTCCGCTGCACGTTTCTTCGGGAGAAACGCTGGCGGGTAATGTGAAGAGCTCGAAATCTCGGCAAAGTGCTGACCCAACGAGTTAGAAATTGCGACGGGGTCCACTAATGTGTCATGCGCGACAGTGAGCCCAGAGACCGGGGAGAAACCAGGCGCGCCTGAGAACCGTCGAAGCCGACTCCAAACTTCCGAGGCGGGAGTGAAGGTGTTAAATGAGCTAATAAAGAATTTCCAGCTTGCCTTCTTGCTATCGCGGATGACACGATGGCATCGCGCTCGTAGCTGCTTATAGCGGATACAGTTGGCCAAAGTAGGATGGTGGCGGAAAACGCGGAGAGCACGTCGCCGCTCACGTAGTGCATCACGGCATGCCTCGTTCCACCAAGGAACTGGGGGGCGCCAGGGCAATTCGGAGGTGCGTGGTATTGAATGTTCCGCAGCTGTAAGAATAACGTCGGTAATATGTGTGACCTCATCGTCGACGCTGGGAAAGTGACGGTCATTGAATGTCGCTAGAGACGAAAAAAGTGTCCAATCGGCTTGGGCAAACTTCCAGCGACGCGGGCGCATATATGGCTGTGGTGGCTGCAGTCTAAGGACACATGGAAAGTGGTCACTGGAGTGTGTATCATCAAGGGCGAACCATTCGAAGTGCCGAGCTAGCGGAACAGTACCGACCGCAAGGTCCAAATGAGATAAATTTGCCGTGGAGGCAGACAAAAACGTAGGGACCCCAGTGTTGAGGCAAACTAGATCTGCTTGGTGGAAGACGTCTAGCAATAGTGAGCCACGTGGACAAGGATGTGGAGATCCCCAAAGCGGGTGGTGGGCATTCAAGTCCCCAACCAGCAAATATGGGGGTGGAAGCTGACCAAGAAGATGAAGGAGATCAGCTCGTGCCATTGGTGTGGACGATGAAATGTATACCGTACAAAGAGAGAACGTGTATCCAGAAAGGGAAAGACGGACGGCGACAGCTTGGAAGGAACTGTTTAAATGGATTGGGTGATAATGGACAGTTTCATGGAGAAGAATCATGAGTCCTCCGTGTGCTGGAGTGCCTTCAACAGAGGGGAGATCATATCGAACGGACTGAAAATGAGGGAGAACAAAGCGGTCATGGGGACGCAGCTTTGTTTCCTGAAGACAGAAGATGACCGGCGAGTAGGATTGTAAGAGGATCGACAATTCATCCCGATTGGCTCGAATACCGCGGATATTCCAGTGGATAATGGACATAGGGTGAACAGAAAATGGAGGAATGCGACCAAGGTCGCTGTCAACTCAACAACTGCTCTGAGCTTGCGACCGACAGCATGGAATGGCATTCAGCCGAAGGCAGAAGGTCCTGATCCATAGGTTGTTCAGGAGCAGGTCCTGCCACCAGCGACCGGCCGGTTGATCGGCCGCCAGCAGTGCGCCTCGGCGACACAGAAGACGGCCGAGGGCGACTTCCGCCAGGTGGTGCTGTAGATGGGAAACGCCTTGGCGGAGAAGGAGAGGAACTGGGTTTCTTTGTAGCCTTCTTGGAAGTATGATGTTTAGAGGAAGGAGGAACCGATGGTTGGGAAGTTGCCGCACGTAAAAACTCTTCACGAGTATGCTCTTTTTTCGAAGTCTTGGTGTCTGACTTTTGGGCTCGAGATTTAGCAGAACTCGACAAAGGGTGAGCCAGAGAGTGGGCAGGCGAAAGTGGTGAGGTTGAACGGGCGGTCTTTGCGCTGGCCGATCTGACGACCGTGGCACTAAAGGTGAGGTCGCAAGTCTGCGTGGCCGCCTCCTTTGTTGGCCGAGGAGAAGCAAGGACAGTGCTGTAGTTTCCTTTCTGAGGCACGGTGGGCTGTCGACTGGCGAATAATTTGCGAGCAGCAAAGGTCGACACCTTTTCCTTCACCCTAATTTCCTGGATGAGTTTTTCGTCCTTAAAAACGGGGCAATCTCGAGAGGAAGCGGCGTGGTCACCCATACAGTTGATGCAGCGAGGGGATGGAGGTGGACAAGCACCCTCATGGGCATCCCTGCCACACGTAACACATTTGGCCGGATTGGAACAGGACTGGCTGGTGTGATTGAACCGCTGGCACCGATAGCAACGCGTAGGGTTCGGGACGTAAGGGCGAATGGAAATTATCTCATAGCCTGCTTTGATTTTCGATGGGAGTTGAACTTTGTCAAATGTCAAGAAGACAGTGCGGGTTGGAATGATGTTCGTGTCAACCCTTTTCATAACCCTATGAACAGCAGTTACGCCCTGGTCAGACAGGTAGTGCTGAATTTCTTCGTCAGACAGTCCATCGAGGGAGCGTGTATAAACGACTCCACGCGAGGAATTTAAGGTACGGTGCAGTTCCACCCGGACAGGGAAGGTGTGTAGTAGTGACGTACGCAGCAATTTTTGTGCCTGGAGGGCACTGACTGTTTCTAACAATAGGGTGCCATTCCGTAATCTGGAACAAGACTTTACAGGACCTGCAATTGCGTCGACACCTTTCTGAATAATGAAAGGGTTGACCGTGTAGAAGTCGTGACCTTTGTCAGACCGAGAAACAACAAGGAACTGTGGCAACGATGGAAGAACTGACTGTGGTTGGGACTCAGTGAACTTACGTTTGTGAGCAGACATAGTGGAAGGTGAGGAAACCATTGCGGAAGAATCCCCCATGATTACCGGCGTCTCCGATGGCGCGCTCCTCCCTTGTGGGGGCCCTCTCTGAGGGCACTCCCGCCTTAGGTGATTGTTCACACCTCAGGTCACACCTCCCGACAAACGGACGGAGGGACCAATCGGCACTTTCGGAAGGTATCAGCTCGGGTAATCACCCCTCCCTGGGCCTGGCCGTTACCAGGGGGTACGTACGTGTCCTACCTGTCTACCCGGGGCGGGGAATTACGCGTTACCCCGTCACCGGCTACGCATGGAAGTGCGTGGGTTGGCCTTCAGAAACGCACAGGGAGGAAGAAAGAGAAAGGGAAAGGAAAGAAGAGAGGTCTCAAACGCCGCAGCGGAGAAGGTAGAGAGAAGAGGTAAGGAAAAGAGAAGGACAAAGGAAGGATGAAGACTTACAAGCAAGGAATGAAGGCGAAGAATGTAGCATATGTACAAGCGTCCGTCTCCGGACGTAGGCACAAACCGTAACCCCAGAGAAAGGGAAAGAAAGAGCCAGAGGTGAAGGGGGGGGGGGGGTGCGAAGATGGGGAATGGGGAAGGATGCGGAAAGGGAAGGTATGCAGCCCGGAAAGGAAGGAAGGCCACATCAGCTCGGGGTCCCGTGCTCGCTACGCACGTATCCACAAAAGAGTTGTGGATCCCCTGGGGGGCCGGGCTGATATGGCAGGCTGACACAGCCTGTTGAGTATGAGACAGATGTCTGGTGACAACTGGCACTGGCAGGCAACCCAGTGGCTCGGTGGCTAGGAGGACCTCAGTTCAACCCTTGGGCCCCTCACATGCCGGGGTGGTGCTACTGTAGCAGGTATCATGTGTGACACATTCCAAAGTGTCCCTGGTTTCGATAATTAGCCGTGCACTGAGTGGCATGCAGTAGCAAAGTGTCCAGTGGATGTCAAGGCAAAATGTTCTGCCAGCGTATTACTGCAAGTCTCCTCTTTTCTCCATTTCAGTAGCTAAACACTATTCTGTGGATAGATTGTGCAATTTGGCAAGTGCCAATATTTGAGTATTGGAAAGGGGTTCTATCAAATAGCTGATCTGAATGCAAAAACTGCTGGTGTGCGTGTGCGCGCTATATACACCACAAGAATTTTTTGATACCAATTCCAATAATGATTTTGAAGTATCCAACTTCATCCAATAGTTATACAAACAAATCTGCAGGTTTTGACATGCTGCCATGCATCATTTATTTTTCAAGACTTGAAATAGAGTAAGTGCATCTATGAGTCTTATGATGTGACCCAGATGTCACTGCAGCCACCATGACGTCCCCTACAGCCATACCACCTTGTGAAGATGCATTTGCATTGACATATAAGGTTTGCCTACCACAACCTCCTGTGATAGGTTAAAACCGGCTTTTATAACCGCATAGCCCCATGGCCAAGAGATTAAGAAGAATGGTAATGATCACAGTACCACGCATCTTTTCATCAGTAGCATCCAATCAGTATGACAATGCTCCAGTGGGTGACCCGCACTTGGTGTCACATTTGTTTTAACTCTAGATAACACTGACACTTGGAATGGTGGGGGGGGGGGGGGGGGGGGGTAGAGGTGCAGTAGAGAGGCTAAGTGGGCAGTCAATATAGACTGACTGACAATCAAATGTAAAAATAACTAATTTTTGGTACATTTCTCCTGGAGCACTGCACTTTTTGAGTAAAAATAACTAGTTAGTTTCCTCCTCCTGTTATGAATGTTAACTGAGGTAAGATAGTAGAGTTAATGGAGAACTGTAGTGTCTAAAGTGAAGACATGACACCAGCCTAACTAATTAAAAATGAAAAGAAACAAAATGGAGGTTTCTAAAACAAAGGAAATGGGAAGAAACAGTTCTAACACAGTAACGTGAAAGCTTTGCACAAAAAAGTATTTTCTTTCAGTAAATGTGCTGGGCTAGTACAAAAGACCAATGCAGAAGTTTCAAGCATACAATACTGCCACAGTGTTATCAAATTTAAGTGCCCTAACTGAAGAGCTTATTGCCGTTTAGTCGTCCTAGTTTTATCTCTATATGGCTTTTCAGTTTTTAATATACTGATAAGAATTACAAATAGTAACAAAAAAGCTTGAGCAACATATCATGGAATTCTATATGGCAGTCCCCATGCTCGCATATGGAAGTGAATGTTGTGGCTCTCCCTCCCCCCCCCCCCCTTTCACACAGAGCCTGTGGTCTAGGTTAGGCTGGCAGGTGATAAATTGGTTGAGTGGTGATGCCAATGAATTTGAATGCGAAATAATGGTTGTAGTAACACACTGCTATGTAGTATATCGTGGTGCCGACAGTTGCGACATAATTAACGCACTTTTACTTATAAAAGCGAAAACTGCAACGTAAATTCAGGAAGACTAGCACATATTATCCAACTGACAAATGCCAGACAATTTTTTTGGTACATATTACGTTTGAATATCGCACATTACATACGAAAATGTGGAGTCCACTACATGTGTAATTTTTAGCCCCATATAACGAATATAATCAACTGAATCGTTCTGCGAAAACTTGCACTATTAACTTGATAAGGACATCATGACAAAAACGAGGATTCATTTATAATATATGGTTAATAAGACCTGTAGCTACTCACCATTGGAAAGGCATAGCAGGTACATCCCGCAGTCTTTCTGTTTCGCCAAGGTTAAAATCGTTGGGCCAAAAAACATGCACTCATCATCAGGATGAGCGGTGACAAATAAAACTCTTTTAACGGACTTTATCTTTCCCCACGTTCCATTAACTTTCAGGTACACTGTTGCAAAATAAACACCGACACATGCTACAATATACAAAAACAATCCTATCGTCAGGTGCAGTGTGGTGTCTTTGGCATATTGTACTGATTCATCAACAAGAGTGTTGTAAAAGTTTCTGACTATTTCCATACGGTCATGGAAAATATCAATGAAAATCGACATTAAAGAAATTCGTGATTCGTTCATTAGTTATACCTTTCGCCTTTTCTTAACAAAACCGAAATACATACTCTTACGCAAACAAAAATTTCACAGCCAAAACTTTAACATCAAATCTATTCATTAGTATATTATTTTGCACATATTACTCCCACACTCCAACCCCGACACTGCACTCCACTCGTCACGCAATGTGATCATCGAATGTTTCTTACGTTTACGGCAAGTGGCTGAGCATGACCAATATAACATGGACGAATGGTTCATCAACAGAGTTTTAAATTTTTACGCTTAAGATAAACAGTCGTGTTTGCGAGTACAGCATGTTCTTTTGGTTCCATTTATCTTAAGATCAAACCTCAAATTGTTCCTGTTCTTGTGACTGACGCGAAGACATTAAGTCTTACGAACATGGTAGTGTTGGCAATTGTATCCAATTGTTTACCACCTATTTGCGAATAACTGAATAAAGCACACTGTTAAACAAACACGATGCAGTCACAAACAGAAGAACGGAGAACAGCAGAACACTATAACAACTGTAGTGTGGAGTGAGGGGAGGTGCGTGAAGATTTACGGTAGTGCGGTATTGATTTATATTAGAACGATTTGCTGCGTGGGATAGGTATGAACAATGGCAGAAAAGGGAGTTACAGGTGAAGTTTTGTGAACCTTTATATTAAGTATTATCATTCAGTATTTATATTTAGTATTAGTACTGGCAAATGTTCATAAAGATTAGAAGAATAGTATATTATTGTAATTAGTCGTCCCAGAAACGATTTTACAACGATATAGGAGTTGTCATCCGAGTACAAGGAGAGAAATGTCATTTATACAGAAAAAAAAAATCATGTTTGTTCCTATTTTGTTGCGTGTTGATGTATATGACCCGTTCCTCCTCTCTCTTTATTATGTACCAGATGATGGACTTACATCAATTTGGACTATCAATTGCTCATACATTAGTGGTATGGAAAGTTTGAATACATTTAAGGCTGGAAGAAACTAACTGAGCAGGTCACGACCTATAAATGTGGATTCTTAGGACTTATTGAATGCGAGGAAGTAGAACTATCATTCATCGAAATGCCAAGTTCTGAAATATTTGATAGTATACAATATGGATTCAGAGTTTTATTGTGACATGATCCATGTATAAAATTTTATGTTTTCTAGTCATGTTATGCTTTGAATTAAAACATGAGATTTCAAAGACATTCACTGTATTGTTTATCAGGAGATGACAGTATCAGTGAACCAGTTTGTGTTCCTTACATATAGTAACACCGGTGGAGTGACATCACCTGGTTCGTGTTTTGAGTGCACTAGGTGTACAGTGAAGTGAGTGCAGCCTCGGCTATCCTCAGACCAGAATTAAGGGGCAGGAGAAGAAAGTCAGCCCCATCACCTTCCTATGAAATTAAATATTTACTTGTGCTTCTTTATGAGTGTTCATTCCATCTCTAATGCTCAGCTCTAGACTACAGTATGATAATAGCCAGTTCTGTTAAATTTAAATGTGATTATCTGAATTTATGCTGCTATATTTATTGCACAAGCACAGTTAAATGAAACATGAGATGTAAGCTTTGTGGCCCCCTGGGAGTTCTTACTTTGTGCCATGAGTTTGTATTTCATTATTGCTGATTTTTTAAAAAAAGACCCTGATGTATCATTTACACTCTACAAACCTTGGGTACAGTGTGAACTGTTTGCCCTATATGTACTTTTCTCAAAGTTTGCTTGGCACGTGTAAACACCAGATACCTTCAAATGCAAGCATTCTTTTAATAAAATGGCTTTCATGCCCAGCGTCTTCATTAATTAAAACTTCCGAGTTGAGAGGCCATGGTCGATCTATAAAGCTACTCCTTCCTGACATTTCATTGCCAACTGCAGACAACATTTTCCGAGATGAGTCAATGATGTTGTCCACAGTTGGCAACAAAACGTCAGGAAGTAGTAGTATTATAGATTGACCACGGCATCTCAGCCTGGAAGTTTTAACTAATGAGTCTTTTATTGATTCTACAATTGCTGCTTTATTTTACCTTGGCACTTTAAAAGGTCTGATACCCCGTATGCGTCCTATTTTGCTCGAGAATGCGCCACAAAATGGGATACGTACTTTTGGAACTTTTTCTGTTGGCGGAATATATTAAGGCCTTCATATACTGATTATGAAGTCTTATATGATATGGTTTATATTTTTTTCTTTATTTGAATACTATATCAAACATTTTCATTGAAACAGCAGATCATTGTTATTTGAAATTGTCTGTATATTAAAATGCTCAGAATGGAATTCGTCTTAACAGCATGGTGGAAAAACTGTTCGTTTATTTAAATATGACTTGGTCTGCAGAAGAGAGTGTATCAAAATCAGTTCTTTTTTGGGATTCCACTGCAACTTACATTCTAGAGCTCAGTTCTTTGAGTATATGATGGTAGATCTTCTTTTAAGTGTGATTTTATTATCAATATCATTTCAGGAGCATATCATTTTACAATTGTACATGGAACTTGCCAAAAATTGTATTAAAACATTTCAGCTTTGACTCATGATATCAAGATGTCGGATACTCGTACATCATAGACCATTTATAATCTGTGCCCTACTTAACGCTTGTATAATATGATCTGCATCTATACTCTGCAAACCACCATTAGGTGCATGGCAGAGGGTGTGTTCCATTGTGCCAGTTATTAGGATTCCTTCCTGTTCCATTCACGTATGGAGTGCAGTAAAAACAATTGTTTGAATGCCTGTGTTAATACAGTAATTATTCTAATCTTATCTTCATAATCCCAATGTGAATGATACCTAGGGTGTTGTAGTATATTGCCCTTCACTATATACTTTCAGTATCACCTGTTAGTCCTATCTGGTACAGGTCCCACGAACTTGAGCAGTATTCTAGAGCTGGGCACACAAGTGATATGTAAATGTAGACTGACTGCACTTCCCCAGTATTCTGCCAATAAAATGAAGTCTACCACCTGCTTTACCCACGACTGAACCTACGTGATCATTCTGTTTTATATCCCTACAACATGGTACACCCAGGTATTTGTATGAGTTGGCCGATTCCAGTGGTGACTCATCGATACTGTGGTCATAGAATACTATGTTTTTCATTCTGTGAAGGGCAAAATTTTACATTTCTGAACATGTAGACAGAATCGCCAATCTCTGCACCACGTTGAAATCTTACCAACATCTGACTCAATATTTATGCATCTTCTTTCAGATAGTACCTCATTATAGATAACAGCATCATGTACAAAAAGTCTGACTTTACTGCTAATATTGTCTGTGAGGTCAGTAATATAAAATGTGAACAAGAGGGGTCCCAACAGACTTTCCTGGGGCACACCCAAAGTTACACCAAGTGAGGTGGCACAGTGGTTAGCACACTTGCCTCACTTTTGGGAGGATGGTGGTTCAAACCCGAATCCAGCCATCCAGATTTAAGTTTCCCATGATTTCCCTAAATCACTTCAGGCAAATGCTGGGATGGTTCCTTCGAAAGGGTAGAGCAGACTTCCTTCTCTAACCCAAAGGCCCTGATGTCCTCATAGTTTGATACCTTCAACAAATCAACCAACCAACCCAAAGTTACTTCTACACCTGATGATGACTCTCCATCCAAGATAACATGCTGTGTCCTCACTACCAAAAAGTCCTCAATTTAGTCATAAATTTCACTTGATACCCCATATTATGGAACTTTTGATAATAAGTGTAGGTGTCATACTGATCACATTCTTTTTGGAAATCAAGAAATACTGCCTTGAACCAAAGCTTTCAGTATGTCATGTGAGAAAAGTGAGTGTTAGGTTTCACGTGATTGATGTTTTTGAAATCAAGCTGGTTTGCATTGAGGAAATCATTCTGTTCAAGATACCTCATTATGTTTGATGCAAGCAGATACATTACACATGCAAACAGACAAAAAACACAAAAAATGTTTAACTGCAAAAACAGCATGAAACTAATGGAACAAGTACGGAAATTAGGGCAATAATGAAGATGCACCAGAAGAAATAGTAATGCAAAAATGAACCAAATGAAAACATCAACAATCAACAGACCCACAATAACAAAGAGAGAGTTTGGATATTGAAAATTCCACTTGTCCTGTATAATTTTAAACAATGTCCATGAAACCGCTAGACCACAGCTAACAGAACAAACTATTATCAAACCTAACCAGACCAAAATAACTGCAACATACTCCATGACACCCACCAGTATGACCTACGAAATAAGAGGTTGAAGTAACAAGACAAACCATTAAAAAACCTCATCATAAATTTTGATAGCCATAGCCCAAAGATGATTTCGTACATAAGCACACATGGGACACTTCCTACAATAAAGAACAAAGAGCCATAAGAATGAACTGCATTAACTACCCAAAGTCAGCTGACAAATATATCTAGCCTGGCATGTCATTCATACCCACATACACACGATAGAAAAACAAAATAACCATTAATGACCCAGAAACCCTTTCTGCTCGGAGTGCAAATATTGTTATGCCAGCATTGCCGTATGTACTTTTCCTTGGTTTGGTAACTAGTGACCTTGGTTGATTTAATAAATTCATTGCACTACTCACACATCACACTTTCTGCCATGAGGCCATACGAAAATATTTAAATGTAGTGACCATATTGTTGCCCACAGCAGGAACTAACAAATTACTAGTAAATTTTGTGGTACAATCCATACCTAGTACCAAACAAAAAAGGAAAATTAAAAAAAAATAAATTTCAAATTATTAACAACATGAGAAACTAATGACTCCAAAACCAGAAACAAATCAGTAGGGAATAAAAATTCACATTGAGCTACCTGATGGCTCATTAACAATCCTGTACCAAATAACTTCTAATAACCTTAGGCTTCATTCACAATAGTTGCTAAGTCAACTACAATGTCGCCGGCAGTAACGCATTTGAGCTCAGCAGGTGCAGAGGGCCTTGACCGCTTTAATACATAAAAACCAAAGGTGATCAAACATAACAAAATTATTGCAAAAGTTGTAGTTAGTCCAATGGAAAGCTTTAAAGTAATGGTAATCAGAGTAGCTTGTCGATACTGGTTAATACTGTTAAAAGCACGAATCAAATTCAAATTGTTGCCACTAGTACTTATGAATTGAACTAATTGGTTGTACAGTTTCACTGTCCCACTTAAATTAAAGTTGAATGAATTCATTGACTCAAATAAGTAAGTATTATTGTGGAATACAGTAGAAATTGGAGTTACAGATAACTTGACTTCTACATACAAGGTGCCTTGGGATATTTGGGGTACATGGAAAAAGTCATTTGACAGCTCACAGGTTTCTATGTCTACCACAAAACCACTACCTTGTATCTTTTGGGTAAATGGGGAGAATGACTTGTTACACATGAAGGTGAGGTCAATTGTTGAGTTGAAAGAGTAGATGATACCTTCTGCGAACCGTTGTAGGAAGCATTGAGTGAGTGTTTCCAGGTTCCTGGGACAGTAGTTCTGAGGTTGAACATTCATGAAAAGATCTCTCTCACAGCTGTATACACAACTGTCGAAAAATATGATATTCGAAGGACAAACAAGTTTTTTTTTTGTTTGCTCACATTCGTGCAAAGTGCTCTGAGATAAAGCTAAGAAATATCTTCGGTCCTGACTAATTAAAAAGTACTCCTGCAGATGGTACTGAACATAGGTATGGAGGGGCGCCCAAAATCCTGGATAGGTATACACGCAGTAAACTTCAAAGTAATGTCTGGAGTCTGCTAAGGGAATGGTGATAATGAGAGACAATTCATTGTCCATCATGGTTGCATCTACATCACTCAATTGGTAGTAGAAATGCAAATTTTGCATATTGACAGGTAGGATCATAGTCGCAGGATTAATTAGTTTCCTTTCCGTAGCTACTAGCAATGCCAAAAAATCTTTAGGATGCAGCAAAACACTGCTAGTTTCAATGGCCTGCCTCAGATTAGAAGCATCTAGTCGTGCATTTGACAAACTATCGGTAATCCTAAACAACAAAGTATTGAATTCTACATGAGCATTCAAGATATTGACTTCGTTCCGCAATTCCCTTTGGACTCTTGTAGTCTCATTGTACAGATCCCTAAAATGAGCTATGAATTGCTTAACTACCTTACCAATGAACACGATATTATTAGTAATTGTCTGCTGCATATCTCGTAGTATCATTAAATGTTCAGAGAGTTCTTTACCATTGGAATGTACTTCTTCCCCTAGCTGCTCTAACTTGTTACTCACGTCAACCAAGTCCCTGTTAGTTAATGTTCTGAAGACAGTTCTGAGTATATTGCCACCAAACTCAAACAAAGCCCGCTTACGTCCAACAAGATTATTGTGGGGTAAAAGATTTAAAAAGCAATCAATTTCCCTTCTATACTTCTATACACGGTAAAGACTACCTTGACTTGGTTTATAGCCATAACCCAACTATGATACCATGACAGTGCTGGATCCCATATCGTATGGTTGACTGGAATTTCCTCAATAAGGTTCATGAGTTCACTTATGTTCTGAAACTGCTCTTTTACCTCACTTCGGTTGTACTTCAAAATAATCTTAAAATTACCACTAGCTACTACCATACTAGTCTGTGGTTCAAAAAGAACACCAGATTGATGCAGAAGAATTCTAAAAGACAAACAAAACCTAAAATAAAAGCAAATGATCAAAGCAAAAACAATCATTATCCTTAAATTTAACATAATGAAGGCAAGAAGTTAGTCTTCTGCAATAAGAACAATGTTAACACTGACTCAGTTAGTTGTTACCAGAATAACACACTTCCACTTCTGCACATACGCAATTAGACACTGCACACTGCTGCAAACAATGTATAAGCACTTAGCACATGCTTAGTGTTGTCTCGGCCGTAGCAAATACATTGACGAGGGGGAGCTCGGGGCCGCACTGGGGCACGTTCGGCGGCGACCTGGCTCCTCAGTATTGCACTGTGGATCTCGACGTCGATGGCACACCGGCTGGTTACCGCCGGGAGTGCTCTGCGGATGTCTCAGCTGCTTCCAGGGTCTGCCTCGGGGTCGTTCTTCTGGTTCATCAGCTGGTTCCGGTGCTGGATTGCTCAAATATTTTACACGGTTCACGTGCACTGTGATAGAGTGAAACGGCAATTGGACTTTTAATGTGACCGGGGAGATAATTTCAAAGACCTTATATGGCCCTTTCCAATGCAATTTAAATTTCTTAACGTGACCCTTCTTCAACATTGGGTTACTCAAATAGACTAAGTCTCCAACGCAATACTTAGGTACGACTGCTCTGTGATCGTGTTGCGCGGCCTGCTGCAAAAAGGACTGATGGTTCCGAGCCTTTACATGCTTCCATACTTCCTGCATTTTGCTCTGCGTAGTCTCTCAAAAACAGCTGCCAATCCTTCAGCGTGTTGTTGCATATCCTGACAAGATAATAACATCATCGAGGTAAACCGGACATTGTGTGGGGGTTAGTCCTCTGAGGACTGTATCCATCAGACGTTGACATGTTGCTGGCACATTCCATAGACCGAAAGGAAGACGGTTACACTTGTACACACCTGTAGGCGTAGTAAACAATGTTTTAGCCCAATCGTCTGGATGTACAGTCAGTTTATTGTACCCGTTGGTTAGGTCACAAACAGAAAAGATTTTGCACAAACCAAGATAATCCAACGAGTGTACAAGATCCGGTAATGGATTAATATCCGGTAACGTCGCAGCATTCAGCTTCCGGTAATCAACACAGAATCGGTACTTCTGTTCTCCTGTAGGCGATTTCCTTTTTACGATCATGATGGGGGAGGCCCAGGCTGGAACAGATGGCTCTCTATGTTCAATAAACCTGGCTTCCAGTTGTTCTTTAATCATCTCGTCGACTAAGGCTTGTTGGCTATAAGGAATACTGTATGGTCGTTGAGCGATGGGTGCTGCTCCTCGCCGGCCGGTGTGGCTGAGCGGTTCTAGGCGCTTCAGTCTGGAACCGCGCGACCGCTACGGTCGCAGGTTCGAATCCTGCCTCGGGCATGGATGTGTGTGATGTCCTTAGGTTAGTTCGGTTTAAGTAGTTCTAAGTTCTAGGGGACTGATGACCTCAGATGTTAAGTCCCATAGTGCTCAGAGCCATTGGAACCATTTTTTGCTGCTCTTCCGGTATTTATTCTATGTTGAACTAATGGAGTTGCTGGAAGATTATCCTGCTCACGGAAGAGATCAGAGTATCTTAAGTAGCACTGGTAAAATTATTTCCCGATCCTCCGGCGATAAATGGTTTAATTTAGTAACCAGCTCTTGTTCGATTTATCCACATGCTTCAACAGTTGCCTCTCCTGTATTGACATTCGGTGGACCGTAAGTTGCTACTTGTATATCTTTCTCCTTGGTAGGGATTTCTATCACGTCTTGTGGGTCTAGGTTCGATACTGTTGCCACAGGAGTTCCGCGTGGTAATTCCGCTTCTGCATTACGCATGTTAGCAGTGTTCACTGGAACTCACAGTGTTTTTCCTGTTCCCTGGGGGATGCGCTCACTTTCAGTCAAATGTACGTCGACTCGGAACGTATACTTGTACCGCTACTTGGTTTGCGCATTACCTCAGCGTCACTAACATTCTTTTGAGTCTGACTCTTAGAGTGCCCTTTGCAGCCATAATCATTATGACCGAATCGGATTCTCTCTTTGCTACATCAATCTGAGCGTGGTTAGCTGACAGGA
The DNA here is from genome assembly GCF_023898315.1 of Schistocerca nitens. NCBI lineage: Eukaryota > Metazoa > Arthropoda > Insecta > Orthoptera > Acrididae > Schistocerca > Schistocerca nitens. The sequence goes on along the minus strand of NC_064622.1, from coordinate 133,584,739 downwards.
AATCCAACCCTAGTATATCTTCGTAGCGTTTCTCTCTACTTCTTATCACTTGCATTCTGGCCTCATATTCATCTTGGCCTGTCACGAAGTTAATCACAACTTCTCCATAATTGTGCACCTGGTTGCCATTTAACCCTTTAATGGTACAACTCGACTGCCTCCAGCTTCTCTCTTTAACTACATGTCACCACATTAGAGAAATTTGAACCCCTGTATCAACTAGAAAACAGACATTCTGTCCACGGTAAATTACGTTAACAAGCAGGCCTTCAGAACTGTCATTCGTGGAGCTCGCAGTAACTATCGCTTCTTGGGGGCGGAAGTAGTGGTGGCCCTCCTGTCCCCTCTGTCGTTTAACGTACTCCTTGCAGTCCTTCCTCTACAGTTCCGCGCTCTGTGGCCTTCCCTTCCACAAACGAAACACCGAATCTTCTTCCCACGAGTATTGGCCGCCTGTTGCCCATTCCCACGATAACTGGTTCCTGAATAAGCTTCGAACACACGCCGATCCGGTTTGTGGTCCATTTGAGGTCTCCGTACCTCTTCCACAAATCGAACTGCTGTCTGTATGGCTTCTTCAAATGTCTCACAACGTGCCAATCTGACTGCACAACCGACTTCACCCTGTAACCCATTCAAAAACGTATCTAATGCCCTTTGTCCTGGTTCAAACAATTTTTTCTCATTGTACGAATCGTTCTCGCTGAGCTCATACGTATTAGCGTTCACTTTTCTAATGTGATCAGCAAAATGCTCAATAGATTCTCCGTCCAATATACGCATGTTGTGCAGTTGTTCCCTGTAAAATCTTGCTGTCTTCTTCCCTTTGTACCATTGCACCAGTGTCTGCTTAAAAACGTCATAGATAGCTGCTCAAGTGCACATGGTATCACACGTAACAAAATCAAGTGCATCATCTTGAATTCGCAATTTCGCCATGGTTACTTTATCTGAATCACTCCAGGATCCTAAACTTGCTGCGTTTTCCAGTTTACTAAAAAATACGTGAATATCATCATCAGACTTCCCACGGAAGACCGGAACTGTGGGGATCAAAGAAAAATTTTTAACTACTGCTGAATCTGTTGTGCTTTCATCAGCTACATTCCAAAGGCTACTATTCACTTGTCTGACATCCATTCTACTTTCTGAATCTGTTTTGAATCGCTGACTTTCTTCTCGTAACTGTGCTATAACAGTCTGCAAATCTTGTTGTGCCTCTGCCATACTGAATAACCCAGTCACTCTATTTATTTAAAAATTTGCAATCATTGCTGTTCGCATGCACGCCAAGCAAAGCCAGTATCTGCTGCAGTCCTGCCTTCAGTGCTGGGTCTCGTTCCATTGCATCGTCTGCAGAGATGTGCTCCGACAGAGGATGGTATCTGCCTTGTGCTGCTTCCACGTACGGATATGAAACACGAACTTCGCGAACAATGCCAATCACCGCTATACCCTCTTGAAAGACTGTAGGTTTTCTTCTCTCCCCAGGAAAGTATTTCCAGAGGATCCCACTTCTGACACCATTTTATAAGGTATTTGACTGGTCAGGATGATGGCGGGTGGGCGTGAGGGTCTTAGGGTGAGCCGGTGATCAGCATTTGAACACGTCAAATAATTTACTTTCAATTTTATTAAAAAATCGTTACATACATACTCAGAAGCGGTCAGTGTCCTCACAGCCTACTGACCCGAACGCGATGTGGAAGCCCGGTGTCTGACAACGCAGCAGGGTGTCTGATGACAACAGCTGCCTGGCCGACAGAAAGACCCACTTTTATTCTGCGTTGCTAGCTGACTTGCGCGGGCAGCGACCCAGCAATGCAGAATCAGCTGTGACGGAAACATGTGTACCACGCTGGGTGGTGGACGATCGCTTGCCTACTTCACTCGTTCCCTTACAATTCACATATTGATGAATGGTGTCCCCTTATCAAAAGTGAGGATGTTTTCATCTTCCTTTGGAACATGCTGTTTTTTGGGAAAAACTCATTTTATAAGGGAAGCTGTTTCTTGTTCGTGTAAATAAAATAATGTTGCAAATGGTAAATTTGATGATAATTTTAATTTCACATTCACATAAAGTTATTTTAATGCACTAATTTGAGTACTAAAAAAATATAGCTAAAGATGAAGTGAATTCAGCTTCCATTTTCATTACTTGATAATTATGAACTGGATGATTAGTGGCCAATGTTAAATAGCTTTAATTTTACAATTGTGAATGTTTCATTTTGCATTGCTTTCATTCTAACTATGACAACACTCATTTCCAGAATTACTTTATTCTCCCCTTCCTGAGACACTTCAGGAACGAGTGTTTGGAGCAACACAGTCAGCTGTTGATGGCGACTCAAAAGAGCAAGCAGTAAAAGCATATTTATCATCAGTATTACCTGCTACTGACACAAAGCGGATAAATGGAGAACTGAAAAAGGCAAGTTTCCACTTTATTTCGACTGTTTAGAGGAAGCATAATCATTAGTCTCTTACTTACTGGCTGCAATGAATGTCTTGAGAAGAAATCAACAGCCTCTTTTTAAATTTTAGAAATTAATTTTTGAGTCAAAAGCCTTAAATCTTTCTTTAGTATGATAAGACACGATTGCATTGTTCAAGAATAGCAAATTTGCATCTCACTGGGACATTTTCTTGTACTTCAGAGCTCTTCACAGTCATTAGTTGCTATCTGTCTGACACTTTTTCTTCATATAAAGTGTGAAGGTAAAACATTTTTAGAGTTTTCTCATTGGACACAGACTTTCCTGTAAACTTCTCTAGATGTGACTTCATAATGAGATTCAATAATGTTGTCATCTTCAAAAAGAAAATCTTAACTATGTAATCAACATTAATATTACTCACATCTTTCACCACATTTGTCATTTTAACCCAAACTTATATCTAATTAATTTTCTTTTCTTTAAACTTTAGAAGTAAAACGGAAGCCACCAGGGCATGACATATATTATTTAATTTTATTTACTATGAGTAATATCCCAACATTCTAGGCAAGTTCAACGTATTATCTTGTTTCAGCTCTGTTTTTATTATTCATTGATCTCATGTTTAATATCATTTTAATGTAGAACTATTCTTAAAAGCAATCAAGTTATCAATTGATTGCCTTGCCCAGTTTTATGTGGTGGTAATCAAACTCTTTTCCAATCAATTTTTGATTTATATCATTTTAAGCATATAATACTTTCAGAGTTCGCTCTTCCCATTTCCCTGTTCAATCCAGAGGCTACATATAAACATCCTATTGTTCTTGCATTGTATGCTCAGCCTACGAAGGTTGTACTGACCTCTTACTTGCTTCTGATTCCCCACAAGTAACACAGTTAAGAAGGAAGTGGATGCACTCCATTCCTGGTTGCACTAAGCACCCTTAAAATTATATACTGACCTGACTGTAACATTTAAGCAATGATCACTCCGAAGTATAAATACCCCTTTATAAAACTATGTATTATCATTCTGTAAAATAATAATAATAATAATAATCCAGCAAGTTTACTGTAGTACTCTTTTTCACTGTGCTCTATGTAGAGACTTCGAGCTAAACAGAACAGCACCTCTTATTTTGCCAATTTGCGTTCTTTGCTTTCCTGTTGTTAACTGAAGGAGTTACTGATCAATTGCAGCTAGTAACCTTTCATTGCTTCTTGTGAGATATTTGTTATTCAATACTCTTATGATCAATAGTATTTCACAAAGCTCAGACCACTGTGTCTTTATTGTTTATGTAGTACACCCTTTCAGCTGAACCACAATACTCAGGTGTATCTGTTTACTTGGCTATTCTGTAGTAAGTCTCAGTGGACCACAGTGGTATCCTGTATGCTGGCTGATAGAACACAAGTATTCTCCATTCCTGTAAATTATCTCCCTTTCCTCCTTTCCATCAAATGTGGCGTTGCTAATAACCAGCATGAACTTGCACTATTCTTATTGTTATTTAGTTGTCATTATTTTAGCTAGACTTCTGAACTCATTGTTATACTATAATTGTGGTAACAAAGTCTGATGCTGCACTCTGTATCCACTTATGTGATTCTGTTATGGTTGTGGTTGGGTCTGTAATTGTACTCATATTTGGGCAACCCGGCTCTGTCATGTGTGTTAATCGTTGCCATCACTCCATCACTTTCTTCCTATAGTAATTTTGCTGTCCATAATACTTAATCTGGGCATGGCATACTTCATTCACACTACTTACTAACATAAAGCTTATCTATTTGTATTTTGTAGTACAGTATCTAGTGTATAGTGTGATTTCCCTGTTACAATCTACCAGCCACATATAATTTCTTGAATATTCTCCTTTATTTATGTATAAAAGCCCTTTGCTAGTTTTGCCACAGTTCTTCATCAGGAAGATGACAGTAATAATGTGTGCTCTCAGCATGAAATTACACATCCAACACCTGGGTTTGAGAAATAAATAGACCTTAAGAAATATGTGGAATGGATATCCCCTTCAGGTTTATACTTTGGAAAATGTTTAGCTACAGTAATACTGTTTCCTATATTTAGTTCTCCAATAAGTTCTACTGGAGGAGTGAAAGTGTGAGATCGAAAGTCGGCCGTTGTGGCCGGGGATCTAGACGCTTCAGTCCAGAACCGTGCTGCTGCTACGGTCACAAGTTTGAACCCTGCCTCAGGCATGGATGTGTGTGTGATGTCCTTAGGTTAGTTAGGTTTAAGTAGTTCTAAGTTTAGGGGACTGATGGCCTCGTCCCATAGTGCTTAGAGCCATTTGAACCATTTTTTGAGATCGAAATAAATGCCTTCCACAGTTCAGACTATTGAAATCCTAATGGTTAACTGCCAGAGCATTTGCAACAAAGTACCGATGTTTGGAATGCTTCTGAAGAGCAGTGAAGCTCACATAGTACTAGGTGGAGAAAGTTGGTTGAAACCTGAAATTGATAGCAGTGAGATTTTTGGGGAAGATTTCAGTGTATATCGAAAAGATAGGCAAATGAGAAATGGAGGTGGTGTATTTGACACAGTAGACAAGAAACTCATACCTACAGAGATGAAATTGGAGCTGCATGTGAGATTGTTTGGGCAAGACTTAGTATCAGGGGATGGGCATAAAATAATGAGATCCTTCTGTCATTCTGTAATCATTGGTGGAGACTTCAGGCATCCAACAATTAATTGGGAAAATTACAGTTTTGTTAGTGGTGAGAATGATAAGACATCCTGTGAAACTTTTCTAAATGCGTTCTGTGAGAACTGCCTAGAACAGATAGTTAGGAATCCCACTCATGATGGAGATGTATTGGATCTAATGGCAACAAATAGATCTGACCTCTGAAGATCTCCACGTCAAAACTGGTGTCAGTGACCATGACACAATTGTGGCAACAATGATTACCAAAGTATAAAGGACTACTAAAGCAATAAGAAAAGTATATGTGTTCAGTAAACTAGATAAAAAAATCAGTAATGTCATATCTCAATGAAGAACTTGAAACTTTCAGCACAGGGCAGGAGCATGTAAAGGAACTGTGACTCACGTGTAAAAGAATATTTGCCCACGCACTGGACAGATATGATCCCAGTAGAACAGTTCATAATGGGAGGGAACTTCCATGGTACACAGTTACTGTAAAGAAACATCTAAATCAAGAGAGATTACTGCATAATGGGTATAAACCAGCGTGTAAGGCTTCAAGAGAGCAATGCGTGATGCACTACTGTAGGAGAATATTGTCAATTGATATTACACAAAACCCAAAGAAATTCTGGTCATATGTAAAGGCTGTTAGTGGCATCAAAGTTAGTGTCCAGTCGCTAGCAAACAAGACAGGAACTGAAATTGAGGGTAGCAAAACAAAAGGTGATGCTTAACTTCATTTTCAAAAGTCCTTTACAAAAGAAAACCCAGGAGAACTGCCCAAGTTTAATCCTTGTACCACTGAAAAGATAAATCAAGTGTTAGTGTCACTGGTGTTGAGAAACAGCAGAAATCATTAAAACTGAACAAAGCTCCAAGGTCCGATGGAATTCCTCTTGGATTCTATACTGAATTTGTGGCAGAGTCAGCACCTCTTCTAACTATAATCTATTTTCGGTCCCCCAAACAAAAAACCATGCCCAGCTCTTAGAGAAAGCACAAGTCACACCCATCTACAAGAAGGGTAGTAGAAGTGAGCCACAAAACTACCATCCAGTATCCTTGACTTCGATTTGTTGTAGAATCTTAGAACATATTCTGAGCTCAAACATAATGAGGTATCTTGAACAGTATGGCTTCATCAAAGCCAACCAGCATGGATTTCTAAAACATCAGTCATGTGAAACTTGGCTCTCACTTTTCTCACACGACATGAAAGCTTTGGATCAAGGCAGTCAAGTGGATGCTGTATTTCTCGATTTCCGAAAACCATTTGACTCAGTAGCACACCTATGGTTATTGTCAAAAGTATGATCATATAGGGTATCAAGTGAAATTTGTGACTGGGTTGAGGACTTTTTGATAGGGAGGATGCAGCATGTTATCTTGGATGGAAAGTCATTGTCATATGTAGAAGTAACTTAAAAGTGTGCCCCAGGGAAGTATGTCTTCATCTTTTACATTAATGACCTTGTGTACAATATTAATAGTAACCTCAGACTTTTTGCAGATGATGTAGTTATCTGTGATGAAGTACTGTCTGAAAGAAATTGCATAAATATTCAGTCAGCTCTTGATAAGATTTGAAAGTGGTACAAAGACTGAAAACTTTCTTTAAATGTTCAGAAATATTAAATTCACAAAACTGAAAATAAAATAATATGACTGTAATATTCATGAGTCCCTGTTGGGATCGGCCAATCCATACAAATACCTGGGTGTAACACATTATAGGGACAAGAAATGAAATGATTACATAGGCTCAGTTGTTGGTAAAGCAGGTGGTAAACTTTGGTTTATTGGTAAAATACTGAGGAAATGTAATCAGTCTGCAAAGTAGATTGCTTACAGATCACTTTTGCAACTGGTTTTATTGCTCAAGTGTATAGGACCCATACATAAAAGGACTCACAGGGAATATTGAACATATACAGAGAAGGGCAGCACAAATGGTCACAGGTTTGTTTCATTCATGAGAGAGTGTCAAAGAGATACTTCAGGAACTGAACTGGAAGACTTGTGAAGATAGACATAAACTATCCTGAGAAAGTGTATTAACGGAGTTTCAGGAACTGGCTTTAAATGATGGCTCTAGGAATATACTGCAGTCTCCAACATATCGATCACATAGGGATCATGAGGATAAGATTAGAATAATTACTACATGCACCGAGGCATTCAGACAATCATTCTTGTTATGCCCCATATGTGAATGCAATGTACCCTCTACTATGTACCTGATGGTAGTTTGCAGAGTATAGGTGTGGATGTGGATGAAGCAGTAGAATGGTCATAACTTTCACCAAATTTCCTCTTAGTTAGTTCATCCTTGTTTTTACTGTTTTACCCCACAGTTTGGAGAATTCCTCTTAAGTGCTTTCTAAATTTTGTGTAGACGTAAATGTACTGGGTGATAAATTGACCAGCTTATAAACCTTCTATTCTATTAACTCACTAACTCGTTCACGCAAAGTTGCCAAATTCAAATCTGTAAAAGTGTTTCTTTGACATTCTGTAAAATATTTACCCTTTGTTTTGTATCTGAGACTTGTTCTTGTATTTAATTTTCTTTGTGTTCAGCAAAATCCTGAATTTGCGTTACGTCATCGTTTTTTTCGTTTCCCACTATTGTAATACATCCATATGTAACTCCTTGGTTAAAGAGCCTATTGTGTTTTGCAGCACAGAAATTTCATTCCTTATGTCACTTTGAGTTTGCAGGCTAGAAGTTGGTTCTGCTTTTAGGTTACAAGTTTGTTCTCTTCTTAGACTGGTACGAGAACTATTGACCTTAACATTGAATTCATTTTTTAATTCAGGATTTGCTTACGTGTCAGCCAGTGTACACCATAAACAAGACTAAATTGTATATAAGTTTTAGTTAGCTGCGGCCACTATGTAACTTAAGCATGTTATAAATTTAACAAAAGAAACTTCAATGAATAAAATCACTTTCCATCAGACTGCAACACCCAGCACTACCATGGTCGTGAATAAAACAAACAGCGTGGTTCTAACACAGCTCACCAAAGTGTAAAGGCAGCACACGTCGTGTTGAATTGTTGGTGAGAGGCTGATTTGGCAGATGATGCTAACAGCAGTGCTGTAGGTAGGTTGTCTGTTGGCTGCAGCCAATGCTGGAATTTATAGAAATAAGGGATACCAACAGTTATAATTTTATAAAATATACTGATTACGTTACCAGTTCCGACACTACATTATCATCATCTTTAGGTCCCTATATAAATTGAATGGCGATATCCAGCCACGGTTTCATGTATAATCATGTGACGTGCACTCCAGCCATATAACAACTACTTTGACAGTTGTTAGATTGCTGGATTGCACAAATCGTGTAAATAGAAATCCATGAGACAAGTGACTATACATGGTACCTGTCCTAATGCACCAGTGATTGGATATCACCATTCAGTTTGCATAGGGGCCTGAAGATGACATTAATACAGTGTCGCAACTGGTCACGTAAGTCATATATTTTTATAAAAAATATTTGCTGGTATTCCTTATTTCTGCAAGTTTATGACCAGCCACAATCCCATGCCATTTCAGTGATGGATCATCTAAGACACTGGAATTAATTGATATATCTGACCAACCTCTGGTGCACTGACACATTGCTGATGAGATAGTAACAGTTTACTGATGCTGTGTCAGTCCGGATTTATAACTTGCTTCTTTAATATAAATGCTGAAACTTCCTGGCAGAGTAAAACTGTGTGCCAGACCGAGACTCGAACTCGAGATCTTTGCCTTTCGCAGTCAAGTGCTCTACCATCTGACCCATCCTCACAGCTTTAATTCTGCCAGTACTTCATCTCCTTCCTTCCAGATTTCCCGAGTAGAACTAGCACTCCTGGAAGAAAGGATATTGTGGAGACATGGCTTGCCTGCGAATAGCGAAGGTCCCAAGTTTGAGTCTCGGCATGGCACACTGTTTTAATCTGCCATTAAGTTTCACATCGGCACACACTGTGCTGCAGACTGAAAATTTCATTTGGGAATATAAATGCTGTCGAGAAACTTGATCATCCTTTTTCTCCACTAATATGTTCTTCCTTCCTCAACTTTTAAGAGAGCGGAGAGGGCAGTGCAAGTATTAATTTGTGTTCTGCATCTCAATAACAGTTGTTTGATCCCATTTTCAAGAACAACCCGTTTGTTTATCCTCAGTTGTTCTGACAAAAATACTTCATTTCTTCCCAACTATTACATAATTTAGCCATCTTTAAACATTCTCAAGTCTATCACTTAAGATTTGATTGTGTTCTGCTCCTAACTGCCACTACGAGAGATACTTCTTTGCTTACAACTACTTTTTGATTTTTTGGTACTGTGACATAATTATGATTTTCTGCACTCTTATTTTCTTTCTTCTTCTCCCTGCCTCTTTTCTAGTTAGCAGATTTTATGTTCTTCAGTACAGTTACCACAAATGAAACAATGCGTCCAGCCTCCCTATTTTATGCACACACAAATTAATTTTCGCACAGTTACCATATTCACATTTATTACCCACTCAACGAAATTTCTATGTGCAGATGACAATAATCATTTGTCGAAATTTCTAAGTGCAGCTGACGATAACCATTCATTGGTAACAGATATAAGTATTATATCTTACCACTTTTATGAAATGATACTTTACATTTCAAATTCATTTAACAATACATAAAAATGTTCCTATTCATGATCACAGATTTGTTTCTGCGACATTATGCACATTCTTCTGTGTACACTGATATTAACGATCCTAAATGATAAGATAATGCAAATTGTGTACTTAGTTTATGTTTTCTTGTTGCAAATGAATTTTTATTAGAAAACTTTATCATATAGTTGGCTGAAATATGTAATTAAAAAAAGATCGTGACGTGATCACCATGTTGCCCCAAGCCCCAGAGTGCCTATTTTCTGAAGAAACAAATTTGCTGTCCTGAAGGAACACCTTTCTGGACATTGATTCCAAAACCAATGTTGAGAAAGCAAAATTTGCCTGTAAGCTTATTTCTTCTTGATTTGAAATATTATTTTGTGAAACTCTTTACATGTTGAATGATCAACAACGAAAGATTACAGGATAAGCCTGCTGCACAACAATGTGCAATTTTTAATGGCAAGGAGGAAGGCATTGCATAACACTGTATGGGTGTTAGAAAAAACAGTTTTACTGAAAGTGTATCATAAATATGATCTTTGTTTATATTGTTCCTATTGTCAGTTTTTAACTGTTGTTATTTTAATATTTGGAGAATGGCATCATTGCCTTTATTGGTTTCGTAATACATAATGAAGAACAAAGTATGAATGTTTTGTGATTAAAGGAATAAACATTTGGTGTTGCCATTCATATTTTGTATTGAATATGGTTACATAACAGAATTAATTATTGAGAAAACCAAACTTTTCTCTTGTTTCAGAGGTTGCTGTTAGCAAAACATAGGTTGAAAGGTCATAAGAGATCACAGCGACAAAAGAAATCTCAGCTGACCCTTAGTGAAAAGAGGGAACTTGGCTTGCACAAGTTGAATAAAAGTGGCTTGAAATATAGTGACTTCTGTCCATTACATTCCTTATGGAAACAATATTTCAGTTCCTATATAGATATAAGTTTTTTAAAAGAGTCTGGGTAAGCATTCTACATTTTTTCATCAGAAATTTTCTCTTGAATCTGTAAATAACCTTTTAGATGACTTGTCAGAAATAGAAATTGCTGTCAAATTTCCTGTTTTTTCAGATGTGGCAATGTTTTAGGTCAAATGGATATGTTAGTGTAAGTGTTGTAAATTCAGTTTAATATAATTTTGAAACAGAGAAGCTGGCCGGAGTGGCCATGCGGTTCTAGGCGCTACAGTCTGGAACAGTGCGACTGCTACGGTCGCCAGTTTGAATCCTGCTTCGGGCATGGATGTGTGTGATATCCTTAGGTTAGTTAGGTTTAAGTAGTTCTAAGTTCTAGGGGACTGATGACCACAGCAGTTAAGTCCCATAGTGCTCAGAGCCATTTGAACCATTTGAAACAGAGAAATGAGAACAAGTAGGGGGTAGTCTCCTAATTGCAGTGTTTGAATTTACACAAAAATATCCCTCTGATGCAAATGAAACAAGCCTTTTCTGCTTTCTAAGGAAAAATATCTGACTTTCCTTAACCCATTAAAATACTAATTTTTTGACAAATTATGTTCCAAAAAATATATTTTTTTTAATGAAAATTGCCACATAATGAATAATATAGACATATAAATATAGTATTTGAAGTTCAAAATAATGACTTACAAATTTCGAATGTCACAATTAATAAAATGCTGCATATAGTCATGTAATGGAATCTGACTAAAATATTCTGAAATTTACTAATTTTTTTTAGTTTCTTTGTATGTATGAAGTCGAACCATGTATTTCACAAAGGAGAATCTTGGCAAAGCAGGGTGGAACACAGTGGACATATTTATGTCCTATCATGGGAGAACACCTGTCTGTCATCAGACAAACTGCCATTCTTTTCAATGTCTAATGATGTAATATCTCATTTTTCCTCACTTTCTGAGCCACTAAATTCAATACCGAACTCATGATTACTACAACCATCCATTTTTGGAAGCATTACCTAAACAACAGTACAGAACTGATGCTATAAGCTCATTTTGTCATGCATCCAAATCTACTCGCAATAAAGATGATATCTAGTGGCAACCAACTCAACCAAAAGACAACAGCCAAGCTACAAAGGTAGGACTGGATGCTCTTTAATGGCCAAACATGTAATTATTTGCACTGAAACGGGTATGAGTGAGTTTTTATTTTTTCGCAGATTTGTTCTTAAGTTGCCCAAGTATTTTAAATTACTGTCAAAGTAATAAAAATGGGATAACTCGGGACTTAATATCAAGTGGTTAGTACAGGTTTTTTCCTCTGGTTTCTGCCAGATGACACCCACCAGTGGCTGAAATACCCAAAAGCAGCTGGTCGTAGGGCTTCAGGATCACCCTCAGTCCCGGAGACTGAATCAGTAAAGCCCTCCCAGCCAGAGAAACCCAAGGATCAGTGAGAGAAATTCTGACACAAGACCCCCGAAGACCAAGGGATTTGCAGTGGCACCCACACACCGCTGCCTACAAGCTTGTGTCTGAGGATGAGGTGAAGATTCTGGCATCTGCTGAGGATCTAGATCTCGCCAGACCCTCACACACAATGGATATAGCCTGTTCAGGAAATAAATCGGTGGCAGCAGATACAGACCCCTGCCCTTCGCGGCTACAGGGGATAATACAAGAACTGTAGCGAATATAATAAAGTGTCAGGTGGAGTTTGCATTTATGTTCTGAACTAGGCGTGCAGTAAACCTGTGCCCCTTCAAACTGCTCTTGAAGCTGTGGCTGTCAGGATAAGGATGACACAGGAAATAATTGTCTGCAACATACATCGCCCTCCAGGTGGTGTGATAACCCTGAATGTATTGGCTGCACTGATTGGTCAACTCCCTAAATGTTTCCTTAATGCCCATAACTCCTAGTGGGGTAGCACCATGCTTACTGGCCGTGACAGAGATGTCAAAAATGTACTGCCCAACTCGACCTCTGCCTCTTAAATACTAGCACCGCCACTCATTTCAGTGTGGTTCATGGTAGTTACTCGGCCAATGGTTTATGAATTTGCAGGCCAGGACTCGTCCCATCTATCTGCTGGAGAGCACATGACGACCTGTGCGGTAGTGACCACTTCCCCACATTCCTGTCACTCGCCCTGTGTCATGCCCATGTTCGCCTACCCAGATGGGCTTTAAACAAGGCAGACTGGGTAGCCTTCACCTTCACCTCTGCTGTCACTCTTCCATATAGAGCCATCAATGTTGTGATTGAGAAGGTCATTACAACTGGAAAACGCAATCCCTCGTTCTCTAGGGTGCACCCGGTGAAAGACGGTCCCTTGGTGGTCGCCAGAAGTCGCTGAGGCAATTAGAGAGCGTCAGCGAGATCTACAGCGACATAAGCGGCACCCTTCCCTAGCGCACCTAATAGCCTTTAAGTGGCTCTGTGCCCAAGTTCGCCTGCTTATAAAACGACAGAAACAGGAGTGTTGGGAAAGGTACGTGTCAACCATTGGGTGCCATACATCACCATCCCAAGTCTGGAAGGAGATCAGATGTCTTTTTGGGTACCATACCCCAACAGGTGTCCTTGGCATTAACATCAGTGGTGTGCACTCCACTGACACAAACGCGTTTGCCGAGCACTTTGCTGAGCACTGTGCTCAAGCCTCTGCATCGGAGAGGTACCCACCGGCCTTTTGAACCATCAAACGGCGGGTGGAGAGGAAAGTACTCTCGTTCACTACATGCCACAGTGAACCTTATAATGCCCCATTTACAGAGTGGGATCTCCTCAGTGCCCTTGGACGTTGCCCCAACACAGCTCCTGGGCGGGATCGGATCCACAGTCACATGATCAAACATCTCTCGTCTCGCTGAAAGCGATATCTCCTCGTCATCTTCAATCGGATGTGGTGCGATGGCATCTTTCCATCGCAATGGCAGGAGAGCGCCATCATTCCGGTGCTAAAACCCGGTAAAAATCCGCTTGATGTGGGTAGTTATCAGCCCATCAGTGTCAACAACTTTCTCTGTAAGCAGCTGGTATGTTTTGTGTGTCAGCGATTGGTTTGGGTCCTGGAGTCACGTGGCCTACTGACTCCATGTCAGGATGGCTTCCACCAGGGTCGCTCTACCACTGATAATCTTGTGTCCTTAGAGTCTGCCAACCGAACGGCCTTTGCTAGACACCACCACCCGATTTCCATCTTTTTTGACTTATGTAAAGCATACGACACGATCTGGCGACGTCATATCTTTGCCACATTGTATGAGTGGGGCCTACAGGGCCCACTCCCAACTTTTATCCAAAACTTCCTCTCGTTCCGTACTTTTCATGTTCAAGTCAGTGCCTTCCATAGTTCCACCCGTATTGAGGAGAATGGCGTTTCGCAGGGTTCCGTATTGAGTGTATCTTTATTTTTAGTGGCCATCAATGGCCTAGCAGCAGCTGTAGGACCATTGGTCCCCCATTCTCTGTATGCAGATGACTTCTGCATTTTGTATTGCTCCTCCAGTACTGGTGTAGCTGAGTGGCACGTACAGGGAACCATTCACAAGGAGCAGTCATGGGATGTAGCCCACGGGCTCCAGTTTTCAGCCGCAAAGCCGTGTGACGTGTACTTCTGTCGGCGTTGTACCGTTCATCCGGAACCTGAACTTCATCTTAATGACAATCCACTCACTGTATTGGAGACGTATCGATTCTTTTTACAGGTTTTCGACACCTGATTGACATGGCTCTCTCACCTTAGTCAACTTAACTGGGAGTGCTAGCAGCACCTCAATGCTCTCTGCTGCCTGAGCAACACCAACTGAGGTGCAGGTCGCTCTATGCTGCTGCATCTCTACAGAGCCCTTGTTCAACCCCGCCTTGACTTTGGGAGTCTGTTTTACGGTTTCAGCGGTGCCCTCAGTGTTACATATCCTCAACTCAGTGCACCACTGTGGCATTTGCCTAATGACGATAGCTTTTCGAATGAGTCTGGTGACGTCCTGGCGGAGGCCGGAGTCCCTCCATTGCGGATCCGACGTGCACAACTGTCCTCTAGTTACGTTGCACATATTCGTAGTTCTCCTGAGGATCCGAATTACCGTCTCACCTCAACTTGAGGTCCATTCACGTTCACTTCCATGGTGTACACCTCAGCCAAAGCTTCGTCTGGAGCTTTTGTGGCCCCGCTGCTCTCCGCTGTCACTTCCTGTAAATTCTTGACATGACATGTTCCGGGGCTCTGAAGTTATTTACACCAACGGCTCAATGGCGTATGGTAATGTTGGCTTCGCCTATGTCCACAGAGGCCATACTGAACAGCATTCCTTGCCTGCTGGCTGCAGTGTATTCACTGCAGAGCTTGTGGCCATATCTCGTGCACTTCAGTATGTCCATTCCTGTTCTGGTGAGTTGTTTCTTCTCTGTTCGGACTCCCTGAGCAGCTTACAAGCTATCGACCAGTGCTACCCTCACCATCCTTTGGTAGTGAACATCCAGGAGTCCACCTCTGCCGTGGAATAGTTAAGTCATTCAGTGATGTTTGTGTGGACTCCAGGACATGTTGGAATCCCAGTCAATGAACTTGCTGACAGGCTGGCCAAACAGACTACGCGGAAACCGCTCCTGGAGATGGGCATCTCTGAAACTCACCTGCGTTCTGTCTTGTGCGCAAGGTTTTTTGGCTTTGGGAGATGGAGTAGCATAACAGGATGCATAACAAACTGTGTGCCATTAATGATACTGTGAATGTGTGGAAGTCTTCCCTGCGGGCTTCTCGCAGGGAATAAGTTGTCCTTTGTTGACTTCGCATTGGCCATACGTGGCTCACACATGGTTACCTCATCCGTCGCGAGGACCCAGTTACCTCCTCCGCCGTGAGGACCCACCTCAGAGTGGCTGTGGCACCCAAATGACAGTCATCCACCACTTGCTGGACTGCCCACTTTTAGCTGCTTTGTGACGGACTTTTAATTTTCCCAACACCCTACCTTTGGTGTTGGGCGACAGTGCCTCAACAGCAGCTTTAATTATGTATTTTATTCGTGAGGATGGGTTTTATCATTTGATCTGAGTTTTAGCCCATGTCCTTTGTCATGAATGTGGAAGAATACACTGAAAGAAAGACCCTGTCAAACTTTGAGCAGCTGAGATGCACTGCAAGTATTTTAAAAAAGTTGAAAATTCCCAAATTCGTAGTTCGTCAAGCAGCTGGAGATATGTACACCCTACTTTAGCTGTAGCGGACTGCGCATTTGCACCGTGACACAGGCACCTAGCTTTGGTTGATGGCGTATCAATAAACAAATAACATGACTCAGTGCATTTGTAATTTGTAAAGCAAATAACAGTTTTCATTGATGGTTTCTCTGAGACAGTTTTCTGCATTTACTGTTCACTAATATTCACAACTCATTTAATATCCTTAATAATTACTAGTTTGATTTTATGATAATGTGTTGGCGAATGAAGTAAAATTGAATTAATATTAATTGGGTTTAATGCTTAATGTTAAGTTGTGTGAACACTGAGTATTGCTTAATAAAATCTGACCATGAACTGTGTACATGGAAGAAAGTTTTACACGAAGTAATAAATATGCGCTATAATGAAATTCGCAAAAGTATGGAAGAATAAAGGTTGGAAAGACTTACTGTAGAGTGTGGCCACAAAGTCCTGTTACCTCCCATTAATAACCAACATATACCCCTAAAATTGAATAAAGAGCATGAACAACTCTTTCTTGAGGAATTTTCTTGAGATATGAACAATGTAGAGTTGCTTGTGAGAGGCAATGCACCGATAGAGTTCTAAGAGTCGGAGATCTCTGACTAGCAATTGAGATGAACATTGACAATTTCAAGTCTTCTTCAACCTGGTTAAGCAGATTCAAGAAACCATACAGTAAAGGAAGTCGCAAAACAATGAAGTTTACTTCAAGTAGAAGTGTACAGGAGATCCACTAATTTGTACCCAATGTGAAGACAAGGCTCACTGTTATCCCCACACCTGCTGTGTTTAATGCCAATCAGTCAGGTTTCATGAAAGAACTATGAGCAAACTGCATTCTACCATTTTGAGGTGAATAAACACAGAGACTGTTGTGGAATCCGTTAATGCTATGACACATTAATGTACAACAATGACAGTGATAGGTATGAGTGGATTACTGTTTCCACAGCTTAATGTGTGTCTTCAGGGACTTTAAGGCATATTAGCATCAAAAATTAAAAAAAAAAAAAAGATTGTTTAGTGGCAAAGATATTATAATCGATCTATCAAAATCTGGAAAAATAGGAAAGAATAATTTTTAACATTTCATTCAAAATGGTTTCTAATCAGTTGCAGATTAATTCATTGCTTTTGTTGGACTCTTGGTGTTGACATAATAATACCTCTGTCTTTCAGGATGATGACAAAAAGGCTGTTGATATAATTCAGATTTCACCCAGAACAACCATTGTGACTCCTGATAAAGAATTTTTTCGACTATAGAAAGCATTTTTAAGGAAATTACCAGACAACATAATTTCTGATTGCTCAGTGTCATTTGAGATTTGTCAGGAGAATAATATTCTTAAATTTCAGTAATTTGTGCATTATCAGTTTGCATCAGCACATTTTACAAATTGTTTTAAGTATGCTCAGTATGTAGTACAATAAGCTGAGCAACAGCCAGGACCATTTCTTACTCTAACGTAATTCTAATTATTTTCCTTTGCTAGTCACCATTGTAAGAATTACATATGCAGCAGTTTAACTATCAAAGTGAACTGTGTCTTATTCTAAATGTAAATGAAACATGGCATTTTTTTTGTATGGTGTATGTGCTTCAATTTGCTTGTGTCACTATCAGAAATGAGTAACTTCAACAAGTTTTCAAAAATACTTGCAGTGTGTCTTGGCAGTTAAAATTTCACAGTGCACTTCTTTTGTTGTATTCTTCCTACATAAAAAAATTCAGGGTGGGTTTCTACATGTCGGTTTGTCAGGTTGCAAAATTTTTGGGTGGCCTGTATTGATGACATTATTATCCATTATCATTACTAGACAGTAGAAATAAGATGGAAGATGATGCAATGCAGATTTGGTGTAAATGTTGTATTAAATGACTGGCCTGTAATATTTTCATGACAATGAAAGCATGGAAAACACTACAAGGGGAAGTCTAAAAAAAATTTTAAGTATGATTGTTTTTGCACCTCAAAAGTGAGTGAGTGATAGCGACACCTAATGTAACCAATTGTCTTATGGTTGTGCTTTATAACTATTAGAATTAGTAGGGGCCTGCAGTATTGTGCTCCATACAATATACATTCACAGCTAATCAGGAAGTTCAAATGCGAGATCTTCTTTGTCAGTATTTTTTGCAATTTCAACTTTGGATTGAGCAAAAATCAATGTTTTCAAAATTGTATTTGGGGTATTTCTTCTTCCTACAACCAGTCTTAGACTGGTCTAGTGAATGATGAAATGGAAAATATCTATAGAAGATAAAGATAAAACTATGGAAACTCCAGGTAGGAATATCAACAATGTAGGAAAAGATAGATTGCTACTTACCATAAAGAAGACACATCAGGTTGCAGACAGACATGATTAAAAGACACTCACATAGTGTGAGTGTCTTTTACTCATGCCTGTCTGCATCTTGACCTGTCTTCTTTACAGTAAACAGCAATCTATATTTTCCCAAATTAAAGATAAAGATTAGTTCTAACACTTTGAAAATGCATTTGTCGCTCAAAGAATAGTTTATGCAAAATACCCACTGCACCTTGCAGCCATCTCAGATGTCCTACACATGAGACAAGTTTTCTATGGCAGACACTGCAGGAACAGCATTTGGGATTATTTGAGTTGGTGCTTGTCTGGTTTGATACTGAGGGCTTAAATTTGGGACACCTTCATAACTCATAATTATGAAAAGTGACTGAACCAGTTAAACAGCAGTAATGTGTATGAATATTGCCTAATACTACTTTTTAAACAAATGTGGAAAGAGCAAGGAAAGTGAACAAAAGAATGATATGTCCTTTCTTCACTGCAAGAGGAGGACAGTATCATAATGCGAAATGTCTTCCAAGTTTTTTTAAAAAGAATCCAGGGAAGGGATTTTTTGGGATCCTGTTACATCAGAATACTGCTAACAGAGCTAAGGTAAAAACTTTTCTTGAAGACCTGAACAAAATAAATAAATAAAATAGATTTAGCACCCATTTTACAGAGTCATTAATGATTGTTACAGTATACAGATCCCCACTGGGAAACATTAAAATATTCTTACAAGAAACTGAGTCATTATTATGCCACATAGCAGACAAAAGAAAGCAAATGACACTCTGTGGAAATTTTAATATTTTTTTAGCTGATTCGAAGTCACAAGGACTCAGTCAGTTTAGTAAGGGGCTGTGGGACAACAAGACTGACTTTTGAGGTCAAACATTTCATGATGGATGTGGCTGTGTGACATGGGATGCTGTCAGCAATGTCAGGTCTCACTCTATTCACATTGTAAAACGTGTGGTTGACAGTTTTTCCTGGAGGAACACTCTCACAAGAGCATCCACATGTCCAATGTATTCATTGGTTTTTGATGTTGAATGTTTCCTTTGGTGAGGTTCATCTTCAGTGTGTTCTCAGTCTTCAAAAAGTGATGTGTGCCAATGGAAAACTTAACAAGGAATGTTCCCCGTAGGCCTGTTTCACTTTTACTAAGGCCACACTCGGGATTCCACAAGTTTAACACAAAACTTGATGACATAACATTGATCTAAATTCTGCTGTTCCATTTTTGTAACAACACCGATTGCACACTCAAAAATCACATAATGGCTGTATAGAGCTGAAATTCAGACTGAGCATATGGAAGGGATGAACAGACTAGACTACACAAGTAGAAAAGCACAGTGTTGCTAGATTGCTCTCAGTGTTACTTTTCTCTCATACCTTGAAAAATAAACGCTATAAGGGCAGTAGTTAAAAGGGAAACGGGTAAATCGGATAAGGAACATGAGGGCTTTGTTATTGAAGAAAATAGCTAAACAATAACTGGCAGCAGTCAGGTAGCCAAAATATTTAGTAATCACTTCCTTAAAATAGCTCAAAAGACTGGCATGGATAGTTTGAGATAAAACAATAGAATATATGCATGAAGAAATGCCTCATACATAATTCTGATTACAATTGCTCTATGCTCTGGGAAAGAAATTAAGAGCATAATTAATTACTTCAAATGAAAAACCTCTCATTCAGTTGATACTATCTTAAGTAAAGTACTAAAATCTTGTTATCACATATATGCAGCGTATTCAGTGACACGTGCAACAGTTCACTATCACAGGGTGTTATTTCCCAGCAGACTGAAATATGGGGGGACACTATTGTGATCTCTTCGAAATGGAGAATAAAACAAAATATTCTTAGGTATTTATATTGATAAGAACATGAAATAGAAGTCACATGTCACATATCTTCATGAATGTGTGCGCTATTAGAATTCTGAGATGAAATAAAGTTGACTTACTTTTCTTACTTCCTTCATGTGTTGTTTTCATCACCTTTCAAATGGCGCACCCTCTGACTTCAAAGACCCACTTTATCAACAACTTTCATCTGCACACAACACTTTGCTACCTGACTGTGCTGATTGTTGGTGCAGCATCTCATTCCCCAAATTCTTTCTGCCGATAATTGAAATTATTCCTATTGCTCATGGCTAAAACCCAATCCCACATCATGTTTCTTAGATGCTGCCTAAACCATGGACTCTCCCACCACCACCCTCAATGGCCAAACCATTAAAGTTCCTTACTCAGGATCCCACCCCTCATTTCACAGCGACCTTCACCTTTTCAGATTCCACCACTCGCTGTCCCTCACAAACCTGTTACAGCAAAAATACATCTCCAAGGCACAGGCATCCCAGAATTACCTCTGCTCCCTCCACAAGATACTGCTACTGTGCAATCCTAACTACATTCATCACATCTTTGAAATTGAATCCCTTGCTCTTCAGCTCCTGGAAGAGCATGCTAGACAGCACCTCCTTAAGTTATCCAACCTGCTGACATCATACTACTACTTAGGGGCACCACTATCTAATCCCTGTCCTACCCATAGTGTTCCTCCTCGTCAATCCCTCATAGCAACCAGACGCTGCCTAATGGACCTTTTCAACTTGCCACGTCCCCCAAATCTCCCTATGAACACTTCAAATCCAGAGCTTAAACTCTCCCAAAACACTGTTGTTAATCTTTTCACCAAAATCATGAGCCCCACAGAAGCTTTAGTCCTCATCCTTAGTCATATACCCAAATTTAACCGTGTTGGACTTGCCAAAAGCCTACTTGCCTTTTCCTGATCCCTGCCATAGACACACTTCTGTGCTACCGCTAGCTCCAGTCAAAGCCAACGTAATTCCAACATTGAATCCAGCCTCTTCCAGTTTGTACCACATCCAGCCGTGATCCTCTCCCCCACCCAACTAACAACCCCCTGGTCATCTTCCAGAAATTCTTTACCTCCAACTTGGCCCCACCATCCTTCCTCCAAGTCCCTTACTAACAACACCAACCTTTCAGCAGAGGAAAGGACAGCCATCCAAAGTCTTAAAACAGATCCTGGCCTAATCATCCTCCCTGCAGACAGTGGCTTCACTACTGTCATGATGAGTTGTAACTACCTAGCAGAAGGCCTCTCCCAATTGCCTGACTCATCCACCTGTAAATTCTGCCTTAGTGATCCCATCCCAGAAGTCCAACATAATCTTCAGTCCCTACTTAGAGCCTTAAGCCCTTCCCAGATCCTTTCACCCAAATCCATTTTGCTCATCACCCCTACGACGTGCTGCATACCCTCCTTCTACAAGTACCCCAAAATGCCCAAATCCAACAGTCCTGGATGCCCCATTGTAGGTGGTTATTGCGCCCCCATTCAAAGGAATTTGACCATCATTGATCAACACCTGTGACCAATTTCCCATAATCTAGTTTCCCACATCAAGATACCAACCATTTCCTTCAAAGACTCCCCACCATCCCCACCCCTTTACCCCGTGGTTTCATACTGGTCACTGTTGATGCCACTTCCCTGCACCAACATCCCTCATGCCCATGGTCTTGCCGCTATTAAACTTTATCGTTCCCACTATCCTTTAAACTCCAATCCCACTACTTCGTTCCTCATTCACCTAACTAACTATACTAACACATAACTACTCCTCCTTTGAAGGGAAGGTGCACAAACAAATCTGCGGCACAGGCAAGGCCACCCACAAGACATACTTCAAAGCCGACCTGTCTATGGGTCATCTAGAGGAAAACTTCCTGGTGAAGATTTACATGCCATTTAGACAACCGACACGTCATACTCCTTGTGTAGTGCAAAGGAAGATGATCGTGACAGAATAATATTAAGTAGGGAGTAAGTCACAGAACATACACTGTGTGCGGTTATTTATTTTTCTATGTGCAGATATTAAATGGGAGGTGTGGAATACGACAAAACTGCAAGGTGTGACGACAAGTAAATGGCTTCATCTGCTGTGGGTGAGGCCTTTTACATTTTTGCGTTGTGGTTTTGCAGTGGCTTGACCGTCAAGGAGCAACCACTCTCTCCAAGAATGAAAACAACAGACAAGGTGGTTTTTGACAAAAAAAAAGTATATTGTAATCTTGGATCTCATGTTGAGGCTTTGAAACGTGTCGTATGAGAGGTTGTGTTCTACTCTAACTCAAGTCACTCCTATGATCTGTACACCCAGTCAAGAAAATAAATGTATCTAAAAAGGAAAGTAGTGGATACGCTTTTCCATGGTAAAGACTTTCCTCAGCTACACATGGGATGTGCGAAATCAGAGGCACTGATTAGCAGGACCTCTGCTTCTAGAGCATCAATTATGATGGCGACTGGATTTTTTTTAAAAAAAGGAAGGTAAATGTGTCATATAACGCATCGAGTGATAGATCTCAGGAAGTGTTCTGACTAAGCTGCAACCTACAAGGATCGAGCCAGCAGTTACATAAAACGCTAAACCACCAAGAAAAACACTTCATTTGGCTCCCAGTATACAGAATGCAGAGCAGTGGAAACAGAAGGAAGAAAATAAAGAACTATAAATTTAAAAAATTGTGAAATTCAACGAGTGATAAATTATGGGGTTGCTAAGAGAAACAAGGATTGAACAAAAGAAGAGAGTATAAGTGAATTGACATAACTATATTGTCTAAATTCAGTAAAGATCCGTTAAGAAGAAAGTGAAAGGAAATCTCGGAACAGTTCACGAAATCTGGAGACAAACCATACTTATGCAATTGTGGTGCATCTATCACCGTAACTTCGATTAAATTTTCATGTTAAGAAAACCACGTCAACATGTTAATAAAAGAACATTTTAACTACAACAGAGTAATTTCTCAGCTTTTGGAGAAGAAGAATTTTCCGGTGGGCTTGGAGAATAAGTTTTTGAATTCTGACAACGGCAGGGACACAGTAGTAGCTGAGCAATGCTGCAGGGGTGCTGCTGTACAATGAGTGCAATCGATCTATCACTGTGTTCGAGACATTAGCTGTGCCGGGTGCTGCAAATCTGTAAATCATTGCAGTACCTCGCCACATGCACGTGGTTGCATTGGCTACATGGCAAGAGTGTGCAGTTAATCAGAAAGGGTGAGCTATTCAGAAAATACAGAAATCCCCTGTGAAAACTTTTTTCTGTCTACACAGTGGCACAGTGTTTCAGTGTTATCACATTTAAGAAAACTATGCAGTAATCATTTATTAGCATAATAGAGGGTACATAATAGATAATATTTGTGTTGTGTGCCCATCATTACTTGGAAAATGGCTGGAGAAGCACCAGAATGGTTTAAAGGTTTATTAAAACAAATGTTTGATGAAATGAATTCTAATTTTAAGAAAATTTCGTACAACGTAAATAAACAAATAAGAAACTATGACACTATGAAGGAGTTATCTGTGAAGTAGATCCAGCAAATAAGAAACTGACACTAGGAATGAATTTTCGGACACTAGGAAGGAATTATCTGGCAAAGTAGATTCTAATATTAAGGAACTATCTGACAAAGTAGAGTCTAAAATTAATTAACTGTTTGTCAAAGTAGAAAATACAAAAGAAGAATTAAAATCATAGGTAACAGAACATGTCAAACGGGAAATAGAAGCTGCTCAATTAACTAACATTGCAAATACTTCGACCCTGATGCATCAGAAGTTGAAGGATGAGTTCAATAACCAATGCAGTTTTGTTCACAAGGAACCAAAAGAGAAATTCAAAGAATTAGATGGTAAAATTAACAAAGTAGGTCAAATTGCTGTTAGAGTGTTCAATCAGGTTACAGAGCCAATCTCGGAGGCGAAAACTGTTTTAGAACAATGCAAAGAATTCAGGGAAATAGTTAACACATCTGAAATGCATCTAATTTGGAAGAACGATTACAAGAATTTGTAAATTCTGCCATACAAGGGAAAGAAGGATCACTTAATATTAACACCCCTTCCAAGGAAGGTGCTGAATAACATAAAACAGACTTAATGAGATTATGGAAAGCTATTGAGAGTACTAATTCATAAATCCATAAGAAGGCAGACGAAAATAGGTGTGTTATCGAGTAGTTTATTAGAGTAGCTACAATTGGAAAGTAATAGGAGTTTATCTAAGCAATTTCCAAAATTCAAACCTGATGGATTTAAAGTTCAGAATATCCTGCATCAAAGAACAGTATATCTAATAAACTCTGATACAGGGCAGGAGTATACACCATAGATATGATTAAAAGATTTAAGGCCACCAGTAGAGTTCGTGCCCTTTTCAAATTTGGTGGATTGACGACCACAGGCTGTCAGGGTTAAATTGTTTCTGTATTTCTACCTTAGTTTTATCGAGGACAATTTCTACCTTCATTGACTATTTTATTATCTTTTATTAACATTATATCTTCAACTACCACTTCTTCGAGAAATAGAACTATGAAAAAAGTTACGACCCCAACACTTCTACACATAGCGTCTAGTGTTATTAGATAATAATTACATCATTCTGGTTACAAAGATAGCCATGAGGTTAGTTAATAAATGTGACTATAAATTAACATTTCAAGGCAAATTTTGAAGCTGTACTGTACATGTAGTACACGAAAAGCCAAGAATAAGAAAGATTTTAGCTATGTTATGATATGCCAATAATAGAAAGTGGAAGAAGTTATAGCCCTAAGACACTTGCAGAGAAATGCTTCAACTCCCAAGGTCTTTGTGTAAGCTATGAATATAGTAAGCTAAACATTGCGGGATGTAGAATAGGAAGTTATTGATACATTCGTTTGTATGGCTGTCTTCCGCATCAGCTGTTAAAATCTGTCACTGTTGATTAACCATCTTGAGCTGCCCTGCAATTTATTTGCAGTCAGCTCAATGGTAACAGAAGTAGTTATTGGTATTGTACATGTTTTAAACTTTTAAACATAAAGAAAGAAGAATAGAATGGTTAGGTTTGTATTTGAATTTTTTTAGTGGAGATTAATCGTGGGTAGTGATGTCACCTCTATTGAGTATTGACTGAAGAATAGACAGACCACAGAAATTGTACTGACTTAATGTGAATATATTTGCCCATTCAGCTGCATTTAGTAAGACTTATTATGATCAATTTTCAGTCTGTCTGTGGTGATGAAGCTGTGGCATATCTGTTCTGTAGTGAATCCCGAACAACATGTTCCTCTGGTGCCACAGTGAAGTACCTTAGCACATGGGGTCCTTGGGTGGGAGGCTGTTAGGGAATCCATCTATGGGGTACTGCCTTCTTCTCTTCTTCAATCCTAACATACCTCTCTCTATTTCCTTTTCTTACTTCTTCTTTAGGAGTACCAAATCTATGTTCCCTCTGTCCATATGCAAAATTTCTACCACAAGATATCTTCTTTTAACAGTCTATATACTGAATTTTACAACCTACAACAGTAGGATTGCACTGGCAAGACAAATTGATGGACTGCCAACAAGTGTAGCTGAATAAGAAGCAAGATCTTGAGAGTTAACAAGAGAATGAGAAGGTTTGGTTACTAATATTCAACAAGGAGTAGGTCCATGAGGGGTTAATTCCAATAACGGTTTCTCAGCGTATTTTTT
The DNA here is from genome assembly GCF_023898315.1 of Schistocerca nitens. Classification (NCBI taxonomy): domain Eukaryota; kingdom Metazoa; phylum Arthropoda; class Insecta; order Orthoptera; family Acrididae; genus Schistocerca; species Schistocerca nitens. The sequence continues at coordinate 133,558,867 of NC_064622.1, read as the reverse complement.
GCAATTCCTCCTGCTTTATTTTCTTCGTGTCTTATCCTCAGTGTCGACGTACTGCGTTGCTACACTGGCTGAAAAATGGGCTGTGTATTCTGACACTGGCTAGTGTAAATAAATGTAGCTGACAGGTGCACAGTTGCTTTCCACAGTACTTTAATTTCACTTTTCACAAGCCCCTAACAATACACAGTTATATGCGAGTGCAGTATTGTTTAACTTTCGATAAGTCTCATTATTAGTTTACAGGCAAACCTTCACACTACTACAATAGTTTCCTGTGGAACATCTACGAGCAGTAAAACCTAACCACAAAGTTCACAGTTTTTGAAGAATAATCATGTATGTATGGAGCAGACACTGTCAATGTTTTTACGCACAGCCTAATTGTTTAACACTTATTCCACGGTGAAGTTGAAGCTTTATTGTAGTTCTAATCAACACAGCTTTCTCCTCTGAAACTTGGCTATGGACTGACTGCCTCGTGACCAAAAATCAGGCTCTTATATATCCTCACAATAATAGGTACAGAAACTACACATTGTTCGAAATTAAATTTACAGAAATTACAATTAAAACTTAACTCATTAAATTAACTGAATACATCGAAAAATTCTGTCTTTTTATCAGTTTCTTCTACTACAAGGTTTAGGCCGAATTATTTGTTTAAATGATTAAATTAACAAAAATCATTAGGCAAACAGTAGTTTTGACAAAACTGTACCTTGAAATTAATTAAGGGCTGGCTTTGCTATTATGTTTTCAAATAGAGCCAAATTGATACTTTAAGATTACTCCAAATGTTTATAGTTAGTACAGAATTTATAATTCCAGAATGTGATTTTCACTCTGCAGTGGAGTGTGCGCTGATATGAAACTTCCTGGCAGATTAAAACTGTGTGCCGGACTGAGACTTGAACTCGGGACCTTTGCCTTTTACGGGCAAGTGCTCTACCGACTGAGCTACCCAAGCACAACTCACGTCCCATCCTCACAGCTTTACTTCTGCCAGTACCTCGGCTCCTACTTTCTAAACTTATCAGAAGCTCTCCTGTGAACCTTGCAGAACTAGAGCACTTGCCCGCGAAAGGCAAAGGTCCCGAGTTCAAGTCTCAGTCCGGCACACAGTTTTAATCTGCCAGGAATTTATATTTGTTTATGTGTCAACAATAGAATTTAAGTTACGAAACAATTACTGATTTCACTCTATAACAAAAGATACGAACTAGGAATAGTCGAAATAAATTATAAAATCAATTACATACATAAAACTAAGCATAAAAATTAGATTTGGTGTCATATTCTTTAAAACTGAGGGCCAACCTTTCTCTTTTGTGAAAATACTTACTTACTTACTTACTTACTTTACCTTACACGATCAGGCCCAATGAACTGTGCGCTGCTTTGAGAGATTGCCTCCACTTCAGCCAGTCTTCGGCTCCTTTCTGCCATCCTTCCAGCAGTCCTATTCTCTGAAGGTCTTTGGATATGCAGTCACTCCATAGAGTTCTAGGTCTTCCTATGGCCCTTTTGCCAATTGGCTTGGTGAGGAGTACAGTTTTCAGCCTTCGGTTGTCCTGCATTTGAGCAATGTGCCCTGCCCACTGGAGTCGTCATGTCTTCCTTATGGCCGCAATGTTCAGCTCTTTGTAAATGTCATACAACTCTTTATTGTGACGAATCCTCCATTTTTCACTCTCATTATCGTAAACTGGTCCAAAAATCGTCCGAAGGACTTTCCTTTCAAATATCATCAGTCTGTTCAGATCTTGATTGGTTGTGCTCCAGGTGGCACATCCATGTAGTACTACTGGCTATAGGAGTGTTTTGTAGATGTTTATTTTGAAATGTCTGGACAAACTTCTTTTGAGGAGAGCATTATGGCTGTGGTAACAGCAATTACTTGCCTGTAGTCTTGCCTGTATTTCCATTTTACTGAATGGTTCATATCTGAATACTATGCCCAGATATTTGAACTTCCTGACTTGATGATAAGAACCTTCAATTGTCTGTAAGGGTGGAAGTGGTTCTTGAGTTTCATTATGTATACGGTGTAGAACCATGTATTCCATCTTGTCATGATTGATTTGAAGTCTTAATTTTGCTTGTTGTTTCCAGAATGTCAGCTATTTCCCCTAATTCTTCTTGTGACCCAGATAGTAGCACTATATCATTGGCATATCCGAGGTACTTTATATTCACATCCCCAGTCTGGACACCTGTGAGTTCATTAGATGACATCTCTCGCTTTACCTTCTCTAATATGAGATTGAAAAGAACAGGTGATAGTCCATCACCCTGCTGTAGCCCAGTTTTTATTTTGAATGTTTCAGTCACCTTATTTCCAATTTTTACCTTTGCTGTAGTATCCATCAGGCAGGCCTTCTTGAGGCTTATTAGTTTCTTGGCAAAACCAAGCTCTCCCAGACACCTCAGCATTCTTTCCCAATAAATGCAGTCATATGCTTTTCTGAAGTTGACAAATAGCATGTGTAGTTCTTGGCCAAACTCCTACCTTTTTTCTATGATCTGGCCTAGCACAAAGATTTGGTCAATAGTAGATCTCCTGTGATGAAATCCACCTTGATATTCTCCAATGGTTGGATTCGATCTAGAACACAATCTGAGAAGTTCTTATAACAAATATTGAGGAAAGTGATACCACGATAGTTTGCACACGCCATTCGGTCATCCTTCTTGTGGATGGGACAGATTAATGCATTCCTCCAGTCTTCTGGAATGTTTTAAGTGTTCCAAATGGTCTCTCTTAATTTGTGAATCCTTGCAACAAGGTATTCACCCCTTCCTGAATTATTTCAGCATGGATGCCATCTTCTCCTAGGCTTCTGTCCTTTTTAAGCCTTTTTATCTGCTTTCTGATCTCTTCTACAGTTGGTGGCAGGTATTCAGTGTCAACTGTGGTTCGGGGAAGTTAGTGTGTCTTTGAGTCTTCACAATTCAACGAGTCACTGAAATATTCTTCCCATCTCTTTGTAATTTTATATTCATTTGTCAGTATCTCTTCTTTGGCATTTTTTATGAATTTCTCTGTGAGTTTATAGGTTTTCCTCAGATAGTTGACTTTTCTGTACATGTTCTTCATCCTCCTTCCCTGGAAGTCTTCTTCTGCTTCTGTAATAACCCCACTCACGAACTTCCTTTTTTCTCTCTGTAATACCGCTTGTGTTTCTCTTCGGACTCTGTCAAATCCTACCTTACTGCTCTGATCAGTTGCTGACTGTAACCACTTGTCACGGGCTTCTTTTCTCCTGTTGACCACCTCTTCACAGACCTCATTGAACCATTTCTTCTTCCTCCTCGCCTCTCTTTTTCCAATGACTGCTCCTGCAGCCTTTGTAACCACATTTCTAATTTCTTCTCATTGCTGATTTACATCTGAGTCCTCTGTGTCTGGCAGTACTGTAAAACGATTCCTGATCTCAACTTGAAGTTCATTAATGGTTTCTTCCTGTGCTACTTTTTCTATTTTGAAACGTGCCACTTTCTTTGGTTTCGTTTCAGGGTGGCTCTGAGATGACTTTTAACCAAGAAATGCTCGGAACCCCACTCAGCCTCACGGGAATTTCTTACATCCATAATCCAGTTCCTGGTTTCTGCGTTGATTGCTATGTGGTCTACTTGGTTGACTGTTTTTCCATCTTGGCTTACCCATGTTCCTTTGTGCTCCTGCCTATGTTGGTAGTTAGTGATAAACAAGCCTTTGGACATAGCAAAGCTAATTAGCCTTATTGCAGCTTTACTCCCACTTACTCCCACAATAGGTCTTTTATGAAAATGCAGATTATATTCACATATGCTTATGATAAGTAGTTAAAAGTAGCAAAACGAATTTAAGGAGGCAGATGGCAAAACAAGAACGGAATCAAAATTAGCCCACCTTGCTTCATCACTTATTCACAAGAAAAACCTGTTATAAAATCTTTTGAATTGTCGAAATCTAGGAATTATAAGAAAATATTAGGGTCATTCCATGTCTGTTCAACCAGGGGCTCCAGCTCATAGTCTCAGATTTGACTGAAATTCAGTACACTTATTCTACCACATGTGAAACACTTGTGTACAAAGTATTAGTTTCCCCTGCCAATTAGTTCCAGAATTATGACTTGTGAAAGAAGGTGGCATGACCCGGAAATTGCAACCCACATCTGGCAATCTATCTTCAGACCCAACTTCAGGTCTTAATAACTTTGGAACTATTCCACACAGTCCAGTGAAATTTTTACAACCCAGTAACATCCATTAAGAGAACACACTCCATGAATCAAAACACCAACAACATATTTCTGAGGGAAAATAAAAAATTCCAAAATGTGATTAAAAAAATGTAATACTTTAAAAGGTACATATTGTAGGTGCCCTCTATGCGAAATGTAATTAACTCAAAAAGGGTATAAATTTTTTTTGTGGTAAGCTTAATGTGGTCTGAACACACACAGAACTCATCATGCCCATATCAGTCACAAAAACTGAGTTACATGCATACGAAAATACAAAAATTTGAAAAATTACCTGAAAAACATGGATTTTTGAAGTGTGGTAGCACAAAAGGGACAAGTGGTATCCAAGCCAAATTTCACACACTGCATAATTAGACCATAATGATATATATCTCAAAATTTGAGCGTGTTACTGCAAGACATTTGTGTACAATGGAAGTTGACAGATGTATTTGGTGATGTGGCCATTGCTCCACAACACAATTTTGTAAAAACATATCGTAAACTGTTCTGCCTCTTCTTATCCTCTCCCAAAACTGTTTAACCACTAAGCAACAACATATAGACAGATTAACACAACCTATCATTAATGTTTACTGCACCTTAACTGCTAAAAACCAGTCGATTGTGCTTCGAACAGGAGTTCTCCCACACTTTAGCTACTGTACTCTGTACATTGAGTGGCAAATTGTACTGTCTTCCTGACACTGTGGTAGGAACTGGAACTGTTATAAGAATATGTTCAAAAGGAATCCAACACCTGTCTGCCAAACATGGCCAATGAAATGATCTTGCTGGTCCTGCTGGTGCCATGAAGTTCACAAATACATCACCTTCTGCTTCACAGCACTCTGCAGCACTCTGCAACACATCCTAAGTACCATTTGTCATCATAAACACCAATAACATAGCAACCTGGTTGTATGTTGCTGCTTTTGCTTCTGCATCCTGAGTCAGACACACTGTGAAGACACATGTTGTGCATGAACCTATAGTTATAACCGGACAATCTACTCATCTGCACATTGTCAGAGTCCGCTGGAGAGAAGTGATGATGGCTCCTTGTGCCTGCAACAGTTTTAACGTGTTATAGTCTGCTTTTTAGCAACTCTTCAACTGATTTCACCTCATCTTTCGAAACATAGAATGTATGTATGCCAGAGATATTTTTCTGTACCCAGGTTAATAATTGAACAGGTGTTAGAATGTGACCTTCTGTAGGGTGCTGCAGACTAGCTCGTGATGCCATGCGCTTAATGGTAGCACCAATACCATCACATACATTTTTACCGTGACTTGTTGCAAAAAAATTCCATTCTGCGTAAATCTGAAAATCATGGTAATGCATGCATAAATTTTTGAGATTTTTACAGTTTTTGTTCTGACTAGCTGCCCCATCACTGAAGTATTTCGCAAAATGTATGTGAGGCAGCTTGTTTTTCACATATGCCATGACAGTGCAAATGTGGGCATGAACTGCAATGGCATCATGAATTAAACAGTCACTAAAAACGCACAGGTTTATGACACACACATCACCTGATTCACCTCTATAGTAAATCGCAAATGGCTGGAGAGTTGCTTGACTGTTGTCCCAATGACATCCTTGGATGGCATGGCATCTTGAACTATAAATGCATAATTTTCAGAAAAGTCTAGTATCACTATAATTTCATCTTGTTTCAAATTATCCTTACAAAACTGGAGATAAGCCGATTGTGCTGTTGCTGTGAAGCTGTGTGTGGTCAGTTTGTCCGTTTTTTGATAACACATTTCACCAAAATCTTCCACTGTGCTTTGCTTTGTTTCAAGACTTGTGCGATCCATGTGTGTCCATTGTTTATAAGAAACAAGTTCATCGTCATCCATAAGGAGTTCACCATACAGTTTGTTATTCATGTGTTCTGCAAGATTTGCCTTACCAGGACACTTTTCACACCTGTGTATCATGCACTGGTAGGAACTGATGTTACACACTAACAGCTTCATTGCACCTTCGTAATCCAGACCAGAATCCTTTATAGCAGCAAACATCAGCTTAGCATTTTGATGGGTCTCACATACACAAACATTGTGTGTGCCCCTTGCACTTACAGGCACAACCCACTTAGGCTGAAGATTGAAAAAAGATGATAAACATACTTTGGTATTGGGATACTTTTCATTGAATTCTACATATAGTTCTGATATGTTGCATAGCAACACTCTTTTTTGCATCTGTACACATATATTTCCCATTTTCACTGTTACATAGTCTTTTTTTCCAGGCATTATTCGGCTGTAGTCATTATTTTCATAAAACTCTGAAACTAGCACTTTTATTTCTGAACTCAATTGCTTACCCTAAGCCTGCTGAAGTTGTGGAAGCACTCCTTGGGTTGCTTTTATTTTCCTAGCTTGCTTTAGCATGTATGTAGAAACATTGAATTCCTTTGCAGTGTAGTCAGTAGACCAGCTGGAAGGTGCAAGGGTAAGAAGAGCTACTTTTTTCTGGCATGATTTCTGTTCCTCTGGAGCAGATAGTTCTTCCTCTTCCACCATTTGTTTTAATTCCATTTGAGCTTCTTGTAGTTTTCTTCTACCATAGCTGGACCTGTCTCTCTTCCCAACTTTGTGTGTCTTCATGGGAGACGAACCAAGAGCAGTCACTGAAGTATTTAATTGCTCATCCGCTGTGGTTGTTAGTGGCTGATACTCTTCATCACTGTCATGTAAATTATCAGAATATTTTTCATTTTTTAGCAGTATAACACACCTGGAACATAACTTTTGTCCTGGTTTCATGTTAAGTCCCATGCACTGATTCACTTTCAACGTTGATTTTATATCAATTTCTCTGAGGCTACACTTCACTTCTGCCTCCATACTGACTTTCCACAACAGTACTGACCAGTCTGAACTAGAATCTAAAAAATGTGAGTAACCTGTAATTGTTGCTTGTTTCCTTTGTTGTTCCTGTCTAACAATGACTCATTCTGTCCCTGAAAACTACCATTGTTTAACTTTCTGTTGCCTAATGGGTCCCAACAATTGCTGCAGCTTCTTCTGAAACAAGCTTTCTGCATCATCACTATTACTTGCTAAATCGTGTTAAAAGAAACATAACCAAATACATCTCTGTCAACTTTTATTGTACACAAATACCTTGCAATAATGAGTTGAAATTTTGCCACATATTATATTATGGTCTACTTATGCGGTCCCTTTTGTGCTACCACACTTATAAAATCCATGTTTTTCAGGTAATTTTTCAAATGTTTATATTTTCATGTGCATGTAACTCTGTTTGTGTGACTGATATGGGTAAGATGAGTTCTGTGTGTGCTTCGGCCACATTAAGCTTACCACAAAAAAAAAAAAAAAAAAAATGTATACTCTTTTTGATTGAATTATATTTGGCATAGAGGGCATCTACAATATGTACCTTTTAACGTATTATGTTTTTTTTTAATCACATTTTGGAATTTTTTATTTTCCCTCAGAAATATGTTGTTGGTGTTTTGATTCATAGTGTGTGTTCTCTAAGTGGATATTACTGGGTTGTAAAAATTTCACTGGACTGTGCAGAATAGTTCCAAAGTTATTATGACCCACATGCGGGTTGCAATTTCCGGGTCACGCCACCTTCTTCCGCAAGCCATAATTCTGGAACTAATTGGCAGGGGAACTTAAAATTTTGTACATGAGTGTTCTACAGTTGGTAGCATTGGTGTTCTAAATTTCAGCCAAATCTGAGACTATCAGCTGGAACATTTTCTCAGATTGGTTGAATTGACATGGAATGACCTAATAAATACCGAGGAATCTCTCTTCTCCCAATAATATACAAAATTCCCTCGCAGTGTTAACTTGATCAAGCCCAAGAACAGTTGCAACCTAAAGTTGGTAAATACCGAACAGGCTTTAGACCAAGCAGATCGTGTCTGGAACAAATTCTTAATTTACAACTAATCCCTAAGCAGCAAAGGATTTCTAGTAACAAAATTGTATGTACATTTGTGGATTTTAAAAAGGCCTACGACTCAGTTGATCATGAATTTCTCCTCCAAATTTTAAAGACAAAAGGGTTAGACCATAAAACTCTAATACTGATTAAGGAAATGTTAACCGACACTAGCTCTAAAGTTAAATTCATGGAAGAAATTTCTGATCCATTTGATGTGTTAGACCGGGAGAGGGACTCTTCTCGTTGCTGTTTAACTGTGTTTTGGAAAAGGTAATTACAGAATGGCGAGAGCAGAAGTCGAATCAAAATACAGATCAGTCAATGCAGTTAGATAGAAGTAATATTAGAGTAGATTGCCTTGCCTTTGCTTATGATCTGGCAGTTTTAACTAGGGATATTATCACAGCGCAAAAACAAATAGAAATTCTTAAAGAAGTTGAGGAAAAAAACAGAATATGTGACATGCAGCAAACAAGCACCATAGTTTTTGAACACGAAATATGGAAAAATAAAAATGGTTTCTCAGTTTATATAATTCAGGGAAATTATAAAAGAAGATGACCGGGAAAAATCTGCAAGCAAAGTTCGCTGTCAAAAAAATGGCAACTGCATTCAGATTAACACAAAATATTTATAATAAAAAGTCATTTTCTACATTCAGTAAACTTAGGCATACAGTGCTGTAATCAAACCTGAATGTCTGTACAGAGCAGAAACTGTAATTTTAAATAGAAAGAGGGATATTGAAGAAATTCAAAAGAAAGAAAGAGAGAGAGATTATTAGGAAAGCATTAGACACCAAAATTACTGATGATGGAGAAACTTATAGGCTGAGAAACAGTAAGGAAATAGTAAAATGTACAGACGTATATGGTGATGCGAGAAAACGAAGACTTAAATTTTAGGGGCACATTAAAAGAATGGCATCCACTAGGTTGACAAAACAAATAGTAGAAATCCACAAACACAGAAGTAAGGCCAAAACTGAGCCAATGAAATGGATCGTTGAAATTAAGGAAAAACTTAAAGTAGCCAGTATAACTGAGGCAGAGGTTACAGATAGAAAAACATTCAGACAAAAGATATTCGATTGGAAACTTGGTCAGTAGGAAATTAGAAAACGGGCTGGAGCACCGTGATCTGAAGAAAGTAAGAGATTTGGTTCTGAAAGGATGAAACAGATTTGTACACAAAGGAAGGCCAACCATCAAAAGCGACATTGATTGTACCTCGCGTGGTCCTATTGAACCCATACGTGACACATTGATGGGCACTTATCTTAGGTGGACAAGCTTTGAAAACCCTTCCTCATAAAATTCTGCCACCTGAGACTTCAGCCAGTGAGTCACACCCGCCTGGAGTTCCGTGTCATCATCAAAGTGGTGCGTTGCAAGCCAGTTCTTCATCTTGGGAAAGAAGTGGAAGTCACTTGGTGCAAGATCAGGTCTGTAGGGCAGATAGAAAATTTCCCATTTGAATGAATTAATGAGTTCTTTACTGCAGTTTGCCGTGTGAGGCCGGGCATTGTCGTGCAAAAACAAAATTTTGGACCTCAGCTTTCCTAGGCGTTTGTTTTGAACTGTTCTCCTAAGGCTGTGCAAAGTTTGACAGTACCGGGCAGAATTTATGGTTGCTCCACATTTGAGAAAATCAAAAAGAAGCACACCTTGCCTATACCAAAACACTGTCACCATCAACTTCCTAGCTGACAAGGTTTCCAAACATATTTTTTGGTTTTTGGGGGGACCTTGTGTGCCTCCACTCCATGGGCTGTAATTTTGTCTTGCAATTGACATGTTTCACCCAAGTCTCATCACCGATTACAATTTGATCCAGTAATGAATCACCATGTTTATGGTAGGCCTCCAGAAATTTCAACGTTGCCCCCATTTGCTGTTGTTTCTGGTGCTCTGTAAGCATTTTGGGCATTCATCATGCACAAAATTTGTGGTAGCCTAGCTTTTGAGTGACAATTTCAAACAACAAAGTCTGTGAAACTTGTGGAAAAGAAACTGAAAGCTCCATTATTGTGTAGTGACAGTTTTCACAAACCGTTTAATCAACTTTAGCGACAAGATTGTCAGTCACAGTGCTCGGGCGTCCACTCTTCTCTTCATCATGAAACTTGGTTCGACCCTTTTTAAACCGAATGCACCATTTCCGGACGGAACATTCACTCATTACGTTGTTTCTGTACACTTCGCATAGTTCACGATAAATTTCTATAGGTTTTAGGTTTTGGGTTTTCTGCCAACAGAAACCATATCACAGACTGCATCTCACAACTGGTGGGATTTTCGAGTGCAGTGCACATTTCAGATTCGAATATAAAGAAAACCAGAAGGGCAGAGATGTTCTCACTGTCACGGATGAATGCTGACAGAGCTGCCTAGCATGCACATACCAAAATATACGCAATCGACGTGCAGCTAATGGCGTCAGACGGAAACGTTCCCTGCTTTCTGAATAGCCCTCATAATAATAATAATAATAATAATAATAATAATATGTGATATTACATGAGGGTCTAGCTCTGAATTGAATAAGAGTTAGGCATAACTCTGCGTACGACAATGGGATGGCGGCCTCAACCCAGATACAGCGTGTCCCAATGGCTGATAGGGGAATTCCTGTAGATATGCAGGACAGGTGTGAATAAGGCATAGCCAAATAAGCACCCGCGGATCAACTGAGGGAATGAGGAAAATGGTAAACAGTCTCGTAGGCAGAAGATGGGAAACCCCAGTGGCAGAAAGGGAAGATGAACTGACTTAAATCCACTCTGCGTCTGACTTGCAGCAAGCAGCAAAGTGGTCAGCGTCTGATCGCCAGAAATGTATGTTCTGGAACTATCCATTCCAGTCCTATGAAACTGGACTACGGTCCAAAACTTGTGATGATCAAGTACTAAGAGGCGTGACAGGAAACAGATTTGTATCCCAGGTGGTAACCAATCCATTGCTGCCATCAACAGCACAACCAGACTATCGGATTCTAAGGAGTCTGACTTGACACGCATACAGAGGGAGTTGGAGACCTCTGGCCAACTTCGCCCAAATACCAAAACATTTTTTGGAACATTAAATATAAATTCTTTCTTGCGGGTAGGGAAGTTGTATGAACTAGAGAAAATCCTTAATGAACAAAAATTGGAAAGACTGGCACTCCAAGAAACAAGACTGACCGACGAAAATGCAATAGATTCCGGCAACTATAAAGTTTTCAAAAGCAAAACATACAAACGGATTTTCAAAAATACACTACATTTAGGAGTTGCTTTTGCAGTCAAAAAGAGCATACTCAACTCAGAAACTCATGTGAAGTCTGTAAATAATAGTCTAATAACAATCATTCTAAAGTGTGCAACCAAACATACACACTGATCAATGCACACATGCCTGTCAATGATGACAATAAAACAGATCATGCGAAGGAAGACAAGTCGTGGGAAATACTAGAAGAAATAGTATCCAAAATTCTACAAAACCACGTCAAAATCTTACTAGATGATTTTAATACACAGCCAGCCAAAGAAAGAAAATACAGGAAAACAATAAGAAACTTCCTAGCACATAAATGGACTAATCAAAATGGATGCAGGTTGGTCGAATTCTGCAGGATATTCAACCTTAAAATCATGTCAACGTATTTCAAGAAGAACCATCAAAATAAATGACATGGAGATCACCCAACTCATTCATTGGTGAATTCCAAATTGACCATGTAGCAATTTCCTATCCAAACCACAGAGAAATCATGAATATCCGAGTAAGAAAGGGTGCAAATGTAGACTGAGACCATTACCTAATGAGAATCAAACTACAGTTAAAACCTCAGAGGTTCACAAAAAGGAAGCCACTAATCCCAAAATTTGACACTATCCAGATTCAACCATCTTTCACAGAAGAATAAGAAAAAAAGCCCTCCAACAATTGGAAGCAACTCAGAAACAAACTAATTGAAACCGCACAAACACTGATACCTCTGCAAAAAAGAAAACGACACCCTTGGTGGAATGAAGAATGTGAACAAGCAATCCAATCTTGACAGAAAGTATACAGTAATTGGAGCAGGAGAAAGACTGAGAAGAATTACAATACATTCTTGACAGTGAGGAAAGAGACAGCCCAATTAATCAGAAAGACCAAAAGGAAATTCGAAAAGGACCAGCTACTTAAAATCGAGAAAGAGTTTGAAAGAAACAACATGTGAAGTTTTTACAAAAATTTCAAAACAAAACTTGCAGGATATCAGCCGCAAAATCTTTGCTTCAAGAAAGGAAATGGGCAATTTGCGCTGAACACTCGAGAAAATTGTGAAGAACTTGCAGGATATTTTGAAAATCTGCTGAACTGCCCAGAAACAACACAGAGATTTCTGCCTGAGGAACCTGAATCCACAAACCCAAACTCATTTTCACTGGATGTGGAAATCGTCAAACAGACCAAACGTCTTCAAAACAATAAAGTGGCATGTGAAGATGGAATCGTAGCAGAAAACCTCAAATCAGCAGGCTCAAATACTATAAAAGAAATCACCGATATAATACAAGACATTTGGCAAACAGAACTAATTCTGCACGACAGGAAAAATGCATTAATTCATCCTCTATTCAAGAAAGGAGATAGATCAAATGTAAACAACTATATGGGAATCTCATTTATATCAGGAGCTTACAAAATTCTATCCTAGTGCCTTCTCGATAAAGCACAACAACTAGAACCAAAAATTGGAGAATATCAGGCAGGATTCAGACCAGGCCGTTCATGTCCAGAGCAAATTCTGAACTTGAAACTAATCTTAAGGCATTAGAGAATAAGTGGCAAAGATGTAGTTTGCACATTTGTTGACTTTAAAAAAGCTTACAATTCAGTTGATCATCAATCATTATTCCAAATATTAAAAGAACAGGGTTTAGATCTGAAAACACTTGCAATCATACCACAGACATTGATAGACACAAAATCTAAAGTCAAATTTATGGGGGAAATCTCTGAATCTTTTCTGATCAAAACAGGAGTAAGACAAGGAGATGGAATCTCTCCACTACTGTTCAACTTCTTCCTTGAAAAGGTGATACAAGAATGGTGCAAACTGAAATCAGTCCTCAAGATTGACCAACCAGTTACTCTCGGCAGAGGAAAATTAACAGTAGATTGCTTAGCATTTGCAGACGATCTAGCCATCTTATCTCACAATGTTTCAACAGCCAAAAAAACAGATTGAACTCCTGAAAGAAACTGCGGAAAAAGTTGGCCTGCAAGTATCTTTTGAAAACGCAGAATATATGACTTGCAACAAACAAGCACCAAAATTCATGGAGACAAAATATGGCAAAATTAAACGAGTCCCACAATTTAAATATCTCGGTGAAACGATTCAGGAAAAAAGGAATAGAACAAAAGCCAACAAAGTCAGATGCCAAAAGATGGACAATGATTATCCACTCACTCAAAATATCTACAATAAAAAACGTGTCTCCAAGCACACAAAACTAGAACACCACAATACCATTATAAAACCAGAATGCCTATATGGATCAGAGACACTAATTTTAAACAGGAAAACAGATATAGAAAACATTCAGAAAAAGGAACAGAAGATCATAAGAAAAATTTTAGGCCCAAAACTTGTAGATGAACACTATCGACTCAGAGGCAAACTGTCATACAAACTGGCAATGTACTGATAAAATAAGGTAAAAATTTGAAGCATAAAGGCAATCATATTTCTGGTAGCTACTGCTCATCAGTATGTTTTGTGCAGTAGCTCCAGTTGCAGGATGACTGTGTGGACGATGTGGCCTATTTTACACCATATTTTAGTTCTACATGACGATACTTTGCTGAGTGTATTTATATGTTTGACGATGTCATTATGGCTTTATCGCATTAGGACATGGTGTAGAACAGGTACGCTTTACCTTTTTTATCTGTACATTCCCAGTTTGTATGAGAGTAAAATCGTGATATGAAATACTATATTCCAGAATGAGATTTTCACTCTGCAGCGGAGTGTGCGCTGATATGAAACTTCCTGGCAGATTAAAACTGTGTGCCCGACCGAGACTCGAACTCGGGACCTTTGCCTTTCGCGGGCAAGTGCTCAAATACTGTTCCTGCTCAGGTGAGTCCTTCGTTATCTGTAGTGACCCCCTGAGTGGTTTACGAGCTACCGACAAGTGTTTCCCTCACTCTCATGTGATGATGGCTATCCAGGAGTCCCTCCATACTCTTGCCTGTTGCAGCCGCTCTGTGGTCTTTGTGTGGACTCCGGGTCATGTCGGCATCCCAGGAAATGAACGTGTTGACACGATGGCCAAACAGGCTGTCGGTGCACCAGCCTTGGAGATTGGCCTTTTGGAGTGTGACCTCAGGTCAGTTTTGCGGCAGAAGGTACTTCGCACCTGGGCTGAAGAATGGCCCACCCTTCTTTCAAATTTGCGCTGCCTGATACGCTCCTTGCACTTTTATCAGATGATGTTGCAATGGCTGATAGTTTTGAGTTTTATTCTTGCAGGGGTTTTTTATCACTTGATCTAAGTGTTTACCTTTTTTTTGTGCCAAGTCTCGCTTTTGGCCTACGATTTTAGACTGGGGTTTTTAGTGCGTTTCTTGGTGGTTGGCTTTTCCTTTTTGCTTCTATGGTCAGCCAACCACTGTCACACTCCTAAGTGCCAATGATGAGTATAGAATTGCCATCACTCAGGTATAACGGGATCACAATGCAAAAGTTATTGTTTACAGGACAGCTACAATAGTAGCAACCAATCAAAGAATGAACTTGATCACGCTTTCTATTCTGTTCGCTATCATCGTATTTGTCTGCTACCTCAGGTGCCAGTTGCCACAGTCAGTTGCAGACAACACTTTTGGCTAGTAATGTAACAGAATGATTCACTTTTGTTGTTTCTTTGTTTCTGTGCGTGGTGTGTTGATTTTACTCAATGGAATGCCCTAAACTAATTGCAAAAGAATGCAGGAAAGTTATATGACTGTTACCACCTGCTAAAAAACCTCAGTACTGCGTGTTAATCGGCAGCGTGTGAATATATCCAGAATAGAAACAACCAGTTGTTGCTGCGGCAGCCGTATTGTGTGCACAGACAAATGTGAATTGACAAAACTGCCCCTTCCCATGCTTGACTGTCAGTCACTTTGTTATTTTGATCAAGGTACAGTTGACTGCTGTTGACAAGTATAAACATACAACAGAATCCCCCCCACCCATATCCCAGTAGCTTTCCACATTTCTAGCTGCTGTGATGTGTTCAGGAACCTTATGCGCTGTTATCTTGTTTTGCTGTATTTGAATTCACTTTACCTCCTACTGTTCATCACGATTGGCATTGTAGTATTTTTCTGACATTCTGATCTGCAAAGAAAATGACAAGGCAGTGTGATTGCATTGATTTTCAATGTGCATTAGCTGCTGTCATCCATTTGTTATTTGAATCTATTAAGTGAACAATGATCCACAACGTGTACAGAAAAGGGACTGGAGTTTTAAGAGTCAAAAGCTGTGAAAAGGAGCAGTAATTGAGAAGAAAATGAGACACGGTTGTTTGCCACTTACTGCCCTGGTTAGTGAATCTGTAATTTGAGGAAGTGACAAAGGAAACCAAGAAGAAATTTGAAAAATAATTTCAGTTCAGGGGCAAGAATAAAAACTTCAAGGTTTCCCAAATACAGTGTAATTTTGTCAGATACACTAAAGTACTAGGAAGATCAGGTGAATGGAATAGATGGCATGTTGAAAATGTGTTGTATCATAATGAAATTTTTTGAGTCCAGTTTCCGTGCTTGCAGAAAAAAATAATGAATTGAGGATAGTTCCACCTTTTTTGCAAGTAGACATTTTAAAAAATAGCCCACTGAAGATGCCACATTTGTGGTTAAACACATTTGGGCATTAAAGTAAAACAATGATTGTGTACTTGCAGAAAGGCAGAGCCATCCTTAATTCATTATTATGTTACAAGATGATTGCAAATAGTAGTAAAACAAGGATAATGGAGTTTAATCAAATTAAATCAGGCACTGCTGAGGGAATTAAATGAGGAAATGACATAATGAAATGGGTAGACAGGTTTTGACATTTGGGGAGCAAAATAACTTATTATGTCAGAAATAAAGAGTGTGTGAAATACAAGTTGGTAATAGGAAAAAAAGTGGCTCTAAAAGAAATTTGTTAAAACTACCTGTAAATTTATGTGTTATCAATTCTTTTCGTGAAGTACTTGTCTGCAGATTGGCAGTATACACTAGTGAAAATATGGATGAAAAATAGTGCGGAATAGAAGCATTTGAAGTTTGATGTTGCAGAACAGTGCTAAAATTTAAGTGGGTAGATCAAGCAACTTTTGAAGAAGTACTGAATTGATCTCAGAGAAAAGAACTTTGTGTCACAGATAGACTAAAAAAAGAATAAATAATTTTGAAATGGATGGGAGTGTGGAAGTGAAAGTTATGGAGAGAGGGACCAAAGCTTGAATGAATGTAATAGGCTGCTTCAAATAGAGGTATGGTGCAGTAGTTATGCAGATATGAGAAAACCTGCACAAACTCCACACAAATCTTCAGACTGCAAGAACAACAATAATAATGATGAAACTTCCTGGCAGATTAAAACTGTGTGCCCGAACGAGACTCGAACTCGGGACCTTTGCCTTTCGCGGGCAAGCGCTCTACCATCTGAGCTACCGCAGCACGACTCACGCCCGGTACTCACAGCTTTGCTTCTGCCAGTATCTCGTCTCCTACCTCCAAACTTTACAGAAGCTCTCCTGCGAACCTTGCAGAACTAGCACTCCTGAAAGAATGGATATAGCGGAGACATGGCTTAGCCACAGCCTGGGGGATGTTTCCAGAATGAGATTTTCACTCTGCAGCGGAGTGTGCGCTGATATGAAACTTCCTGGCAGATTAAAACTGTGTGCCCGACCGAGACTCGAACTCGGGACCTTTGCCTTTCGCGGGCAAGCGCTCTACCATCTGAGCTACCGCAGCACGACTCACGCCCGGTACTCACAGCTTTACTTCTGCCAGTATCTCGTCTCCTACCTTCCAAACTTTAAAGAAGCTCTCCTGCGAACCTTGCAGAACTAGCACTCCTGAAAGAAAGGATATAGCGGAGACATGGCTTAGCTACAGCCTGGGGGATGTTTCCAGAATGAGATTTTCACTCTGCAGCGGAGTGTGCGCTGATATGAAACTTCCTGGCAGATTAAAACTGTGTGCCCGACCGAGACTCGAACTCGGGACCTTTGCCTTTCGCGGGCAAGTGCTCTACCATCTGAGCTACCGCAGCACGACTCACGCCCGGTACTCACAGCTTTACTTTTGCCAGTATCTTGTCTCCTACCTTCCAAACTTTACAGAAGCTCTTCTTTCAGGAGTGCTAGTTCTGCAAGGTTCGCAGGAGAGCTTCTGTAAAGTTTGGAAGGTAGGAGACGAGATACTGGCAGAAGTAAAGCTGTGAGTACCGGGCGTGAGTCGTGCTGCGGTAGCTCAGATGGTAGAGCGCTTGCCCACGAAAGGCAAAGGTCCCGAGTTCGAGTCTCGGTCGGGCACACAGTTTTAATCTGCCAGGAAGTTTCATATCAGCGCACACTCCGCTGCAGAGTGAAAATCTCATTCTGGAAACACCCCCCAGGCTGTGGCTAAGCCATGTCTCCGCTATATCCTTTCTTTCAGGAGTGCTAGTTCTGCAAGATCTGCTGGAGAGCTTCTGTAAAGTTTGGAAGGTAGGAGACGAGATACTGGCAGAAGTAAAGCTGTGAGTACCGGGCGTGAGTCATGCTGCGGTAGCTCAGATGGTAGAGCGCTTGCCCGCGAAAGGCAAAGGTCCCGAGTTCGAGTCTCGGTCGGGGACACAGTTTTAATCTGCCAGGAAGTTTCATATCAGCGCACACTCCGCTGCAGAGTGAAAATCTCATTCTGGAATAATAATGATAATCTGCTAAGTAACGGCTTCTCTTCAGCCCCTCACAGAGCACAGTGGATGTTATTTTACATTCATAATTTACCACTAAAAGTGATGCAGTCTCAACAACAGCAGTTAATCATTTCAAATTTTAGTAATCACCAAATGTTTGCTTGTAATAATATATATGAATTGGCAGTACTTAAACATCAAATGGACAGTTTCCAAATGACATCTGTTTCTTTGTATCCACACTTTTTTTTTTTCTTTTGGTGATCCCACTCATCCTTGGATCTGAGTGACCTTTTCTTTGTAACCTTCTCCAATGTAACCGCTTTACCCCCTTTCCTACTTGATGACCCCCCACAGGGGGCTCACGGTTCTTTAGTGAGTACGTGTGTGGTGAGTGCAGGATCCCAAGCTATTGCAGCCGTCCTTCTTTCCAGGGCTGCATTTTCTTGCCCTTACCCTCCTTTCCTCTCCTTGCTCCTTCCCCTTCGCCCTCTCCTCTCCCTCTCTTGGTGTCCTTGTTTATGTTGGCCCCGCTATCCTCCAGGTTATGTTGGTTTTGCAATTTGGTTTTGTAGCATAATCACCTCTCCTTTTGGCATTACCTGGTCCCCCACTGGGGTTTGACCTCCATTACTAAATTTCTCTTCCGTAGTGTGAGCCACTTGGGGAAGACACCTTACCTGGTGTCTCCCGACGTGTGCCCTCCTGAGCCCCCTGAACACACAGGGATCACACTTCTGATACCTGAGCTGTGACCACTTCATGTAAGCCTAGGAGTGGTTGCTTGTCGTCCTGGAGCATCGGAATTCCCGGCAATGGCCGGCGTGCAAGACAGCCCTTGCTGTGGCTGGGTGGCACCCATGGGTAGAGCCCCTGATCAGAGTGGGTTGTATCAGGGCGGATGCTTTGCAAATTAAACGCATACGGGTCCAGAACTCTGGCCGTTCTTTTGCGGCTGTCTCTCTGCGTGGAACTGATTCTTTTAGTGCTGGGAGGAGGGTCAGGCCCGTCCGCTAGGGGCGAAACCTTTCCCCCGCTATCTGGTCTGCGCCAGGACTGATGGGGATACTTTTGCCAATACCAAACCTTTATTTTTTGTGGAACACATTGAAGACAAGTTTGGCAAAGTGGGCTCTCTGAGCAAAATGTGGTCGGGTTCGTTGTTGATCAAAACTGCTTCAGCTGCCAGTCTGCGGCCCTTAGTGCCTGTAGCCATCTTGGCACAATTCCTGTGTCCATTGCCCTCACCGGTCTCTAAATATGGTTCAAGGTGTGATTTTTCACAGGGACTTCATCCTTCAAACTGATGAGGAACTTCGGGACAATCTCGGACGGCGGGGTGTTCACTTTGTTTGGCGTGTTCAGAAGGATCCAAAGGACAATCACATTGGTTCTGGTGCCTTTATCCTGGCCTTTGAAGGGGATACCCTCCCTGAGAAAGTAAAGATTATGGTTTATCGATGTGATGTGAAGCCATATATCCCACCTCCTGCGAGGTGTTTTAAGTGCTTGCATTTTGGACACGTCTTCCCACTGTTCGCAGGCCCCTCTCTCTGGTGACTGTGGACGTCCACTCCATGAGGGGAGTCCCTGTGTTCCCCCACCTGTGTGTGTTAATTGTCATGGCAATCATTCTCCACGTTCACTAGATTGCCCAGTGTATAAGAAGGAAAAGAAGATACAAGAGTGTATGTCCCTTGATCATTTAACCCACACTGAGGCTCGTAAGAAGTACGCACGTCTTCACCCTGAGTCCATGGCGTCTAGTTACGCTTTAGTTACATCTTCACCCCTTCCTTACCCCAGTCCCGAACCGCTCTCCTCTCCCCCTCCACTGCGGCTCCCACACCCTCTCCTCCGGGCGCCAATCCCCCTCCACAGCCAGAGAAGTGTCCCACTTCTTCGGCGCCTGCCGGTCAAGGGCGCCCCTCCTGGGATACCCCTTCCTGGCACCCTCCAGGCCAAATGTCTGCTGCCACGCGACGACCGCGAGAACCCAGTTTGTGGGCCCCCAGGTCGTCCGATCTCTTTCTGTTCCTCTTTCTGTTCCCGATATTGCTGCAGCTGGCTCCTTTATGCCACACAGTCCTCCTCAATCTCAAAACAGAAAAGAAGAAGAAACGTAAGTCGCGGGACAAGGAGCCTCTGATGTCACCAGAGGTCTCATCCCCGGTGTCACAACCTGATTCTGCCTTGTTGTTCGTGGATGTCGCCCCCGCCTTGTTGGTGACAGGTGGTGACCCGACGCCATGACTGGCTTTAGCCTGTTCAACCCCCATTTGAATCATCGTTCTGTGGTTATCCAGTGGAATTGTAATGGCTATTACTGTCACCTTCCGGAGTTGAAATCCCTTATTTCATCTTACTCTGTAACTTGTGTGGTTCTACAGGAATCTCATGTTACTCATGATCACTCACCGACTCTCTGTGGGTTCCGTGTTTTCTGTCGGCCACCTGCAGGCCTCTGGTGGCATTTGTATGTTGGTCCGTACAGATGTTGCTAGCACGTGGTTTCTTCTTCAAACTACATTGGAAGCGGTTGCTGTTAGTGTCCACCTGGACTCTGAGGTAACGGTTTGCAATCTTTATCTCCCTCCTGACAGGACTCTTACACCTGCTACCTTAACTGCCCTTCTTCAGCAATTTCCTCCTCCATTCCTCCTTCTCGGGGATTTTAATGTTCTTTATCCCTTGTGGGGCAGTGCATTTCCATCTAGACGAGGTCTTCTCATAGACCAGTTCATTGCAGACCACGACTTGTGCCTTCTTAATGATGGCTCCCCTACTCATTTCAGTGCTGGTCATGGTACCTTTTCTGCCATTGATCTTTCTCTTTCTTCTCCCTCCCTCCTCCCTTCATTACACTGGTTGCCACACGACAACTTTTGTGATAGTGACCATTTCCCATTGATTCTCTCGCTCCCTTCCCACTCCCCGATGGACAGGTTACCTCGTTGGTCTTTCCAACATGCCGCTTGGCCTCTATACATGGCACAGGTCGTGTTTTCTCCCTCTTTGTCAGGTTGTATTGATGACATCCTCCGTGACATGTCTGACGCGATCATTCACGGTGCTAGCCTTGCTGTACAGCGCTCGTCTGGACCATTTTGCCACTGGAAAGTCCCGTGGTGGAGTACAGCTATTGCCATTTCCATCCGTGATCGCTGTCGAGCTTTGCAACACTTTAAGAGGCACCCATCTGTTGCCAACCTTATAACCTTTAAACACCTTTGCGCTAAAGCCCATTACTTAATCAAACAGAGCAAACGGATGTGTTGGGATTACTTTTTTTCTTCCCTTGGTTTACTGTCCCTGTGTCACAGGTATGGGCTACACTTCGCTCTCTCCAAGGTTGCCATCGGCAATCCACCCTCCCAGGCCTTCACCTTCTTGATGACCATTGCACAGACCCGGTGATTTTCACGGAACATCTTGTGACACATTTTGCATCAGTATTAGCCTCTTATCCGGCTGCTATCCTTCACCAGAAACAGTGGGCTGAAGCTTCCACCTTATGTTTTACCCCTTGTCAGTCAGAATCTTACAACAAACCTTTTACTGAATGGGAACTTCTCATGATACGGCCCCTAGCCCAGACTCCATTCATAACCAACTGCTTCAACATCTCAGTGCTCCACAATGGCAAAATCTTCTCTGGGTGTTAAACCGTATTTGGCTCCAGGGTGACTTCCCTTCTCAGTGGAGGGATAGCATCGTGGTTCCTCTCCTTAAGCCTGGTAATAACCCCCTGTTTGTCGAAAGCTATCAGCCAATTAGTCTGACAGATGTTGTTTTGCAAGTTACTTGAACGGATGGTAGCCTATCGGTTCAATTGGGTCCTCGAATCTCGGGATCTATTGTCCCCCTCCGAGAGGGATGGTCTCCGATCGACCATTTACTTCTCTTGGAATCCGCAATTTGGCAGGCTTTTTCCCAGCACTGCCATTTGGTTGCAGTATTTTTCAACCTTCGCAAGGCCTATGACACAGCTTGGCACCATCACATCTTACTTACACTTCATCAGTGGGGTCTTCGGGTCCCACTCCCGATTTTTATCCACCAGTTCCTGATCCATCGGTCGTTCAGGGTTCGAGTTGGTACTGTTTTAGTTCTCCATGGACTCAGGAGAATGGCACCTCACAGGGTTCTGTATTGAGTGTACTTCTTTTGCTCATCGCTATCAATGGACTTGGGGCCTCTGTCGGTCCTTTGGTTGGCCCTGCTCTGTATGTGGATGATTTCTGCATTTGGGTTAGTTGCTCTTCTATGGCCTCTGCAGAGCGGCAGCTCCAGGGAGCTATACAGCGTGCCTATGCATGGACCCTCTCTCACGGGTTTCAATTCTCTCCTTTAAAATCGCGGGTGATCCACTTCTGTCACCGTACTATGAACCATCCTGATCCGGAACTCTATCTCGATGTACAACAATTACCTGTGGTCCCACAGTTTCATTTCCTGGGTCTTCTTTTCGACAACAAGCTCACTTGGCAGCCTTATATCAGACTTCTGAATGTAGGATGTTTCCGTAAACTCAATGTCCTTCGCTTCCTTGCCCACACCTTTAGGGGTGTGGACCGCTCCATCCTTCTCCGCCTTTATTGGGCTTTAGTGCTGCCTCGCTTGGACTATGGTTGTCAAGTTTATGGTTCGGCTGCTCCTTCCACACTGCACCTGCTGGATCTGGTCCACCATCGTGTCTGTTTGGCCACTGGTGCCTTCCCTACTAGCCCTGTTGATAGTCTCCTGGTTGAAGCTGGGATCCTCCCACCTTTCTGTTCAGCGACTCCAGCTTCTGGTTGCTTATGCAATTGCTGTCCATTCCTTTCCCACTCATCCTTCCCATTCTATCCTGTTCCCAGACCATGGATGTCACCCACCTGATTCCCGCCCTCGGGCGGATTTACCGGTTGGGCTCTGCCTGGCATCTCTTCACCATGATTTTCGCCTTCCTTCTTTGTCCTGTCTCCCACACTCCCTCCCCAACACTCCCCATTCGAATGGATCTCCACTGAGGTCCGAAAGATTCCATTTCCCCGATGGTGTTTCGTTGTTTCTTCCGCCAAATTTTATGGGAGTTTCTGGATGATGATGTTTTTTACACTGATGGCTCTAAATCTGCTAATCGTGTGGAATATGCCTTCACGTCCTCTGTTGGCACAGAAAATTATCTTCTGCCACCTACATGTGGGGTTTTTACTGTGGAATTGTTGGCAATTTCCCAAGCCTTTACCCTTATTTAACAGTCTCACTGAGCGAGGTGGCGCAGTGGTTAGACACTGGACTCGCATTCGGGAGGACGACGGTTCAATCCCGCGTCCGGCCATCCTGATTTAGGTTTTCCGTGATTTCCCTAAATCGCTCCAGGCAAATGCCGGGATGGTCCCTTTCAAAGGGCACGGCCGATTTCCTTCCCCGTCCTTCCCTAATCCGATGAGACCGATGACCTCACTGTCTGGTCTCCTTCCCCAAACCAACCAACCAACAGTCCCAACACAACCGCGTTTTGTTATGTCGGACTCAATGAGTGGCTATTGACCAGTGTTTTTCCCGCCATCCCCTGGTCTCGGCCATCCATGACCATCTCGCTGATCTTCCCCGTGCTGCTTGTTCCGTTGACTTTCTTTGGGTCCCTGGCCATGTGGGTACCCTGGGTAATGAGCTTGCTGATTGTTTGGCTGGGGGAGCAGTCACTTAGCCCCCATTCTCTGCAACCCCTCCTGCAGCGGATTTACGGCTTCACATCACATCCCACTTCGCACAATCATGGGCCAACTCTTGGGAGGCTACCTCCCTGTCTAATAAATCCCATATATATTTTATCCGGTAGCAATTCTCATTCTAAAATAATTTTACGACACTCTAGTAAATAATCTGTCTTGTATTTTACAGTAAATTCTCTCTCTTCCCCCCCCCCCCCTCCCCCTCGCTCTCTCTCTCTCTCTCTCTCTCTCTCTCTCTCTCTCTCTCTCTTTTGGGGTTGCGGGGGGTGGGGAGTGGAAGATATTATGGAAAAACTTATGTTTAAACAGTAATCTGTGTTTGTGAATCATTAGTCTCAAACAAGAAGAGAAATGAATAATCTTTGAAATAGAATATGACTTCTATATCTGCAGAAGAAAAATGTTACTGATATATTTTGCAGGGGTAAAAAATCAACTGTAAACTGAAAGAAAATGCTTTAAAATCGAAGTAAAAGGTTTTTGGTTGGAAAGGATTGAGTTTAGAGGGATGAGGACCATTCTGATGCCCTTCTTTAATCACATACAATTCATTATCTGTTTAAGCATTTATTCATGTGCTATGTGTTGCAATAATCAGAGTGCTGTGTTTTCTTCAGCTTTACTGCAGAACCAACAGACAAGCACTGGGATCATGTTTCAAGACTGCTCATGAAAGCTGATTATCATGGATGTCTTTTGACAGTCACTCGTTCTCGATGTCCAAGCCTTGTTGGCAAGCAGGGTCTGGTTGTGCTGGAGACAAAGAACACATTCCAGCTTGTAACAGTTGAAAACAGACTATTAAGTAAGTATTCACCATATCGTCACTTCATAAATCAAAACTAACTAACTCTCTCTCTCTCTCTCTCTCTCTCTCTCTCTCTCTCTCTCTCTCTCTGTGTGTGTGTGTGTGTGTGTGTGTGTGTGTGTGTGTGTGTGTGTGTGTGAGGTAACAAGTTGAAAAGTTATATATATTCGAATTCACTATACATTGATAAAAGAGCATTTCAGTATTTATGGAGGAAATGGCTCTAACTTCGCTGTCTCCAAATGCTTTCAGTATCCTGACAGGTATACACTTCTGTCAGCATCACATGAATACCGGAAAAAAGTGTACTGTTTGTTTATTATTAGTTATTATTTAGTCCTAAAGTAAGACTTTTCAGTATGCCCACCAGTGGACATTGCAATGTGGAGGCAGATTAACTGTCATGAGCAGAGTAGTTCGAAAACCTGTCAAGGCTTCACATAGTAGGGGTGGACCTGTTGATGAAACTGTTTATTGGCGAGCAGCAGTAAGCAGAGTGGGAAGTGCTCACACTGACCTTAACCACCATGGGGTTCACCTTGCACTTTGTGTCGAGTGTTGTTGTTGTGTGCTTAGTCATTAACCACCCATGCCAGCTGCTTGCCGAGTTTATTGCCATTCATGTCTCTAAGTGGGCTTGGGCGCTCTGCTTTCTGTAGATAGACTCACACAGTGAGTTCGTTTCAGCTAACAGGATTTTGTTTCCTGGATGTTATTGAGCAACTGTTGACTCCTGAAGTACCTGCACCAACAGTGTTAGAGTAGTGGCGCTGTCACCCCTGAGCAGATGCTGAAGACTGCAGCATACTTTTGCTCCTCATATTTACTGAGTTTGCTCTCATCCACTTAATAGCAATGTTACATTAACATTGCATTTATGATAAAGAGAATCTTGATAGTTATTATTTGCCAGATTATCTCGGTGATACCAGAGAAGTAACTTGGTGTTTGACTATGTTTGACACATTCGAGATATTTATTGTAAAGCCAATAAATTAAACCCACAGATGTCAGAAGTGCCTTGCTCACCATTACACAAATATTGGTGGCAATATTTTTTTCATGATGTTACAGATTGTTGATGATTTATGGTAGAGCTGGGGCTGTGGATGTACATAATACATTTTGCTTAAGGGTATACATTCTCTGTAACACATCATCAGGAATAATGAACAGTGCAACAGATTTTAGATTCAGCACATGGCTATACATTTTAGAGTGTGCAATAATGGTCACAAATTTTAGATGTGACAGGGTGATCATCTTCCTTAGAATGCAGATTAGCAGTGGGTTGCTGTAAACAAACAAACAAATGCACGTAATCTGAAGTAGTTTTCTGTTGTTTGTTAGCAATGGATGTTGACACATATATCAGGGCCCATTTCATCACATCTAAAAAATCTCCTACATTTGAATATGTCTACTTTCTTGTCCATATTGTTGTCCAGCATTGAATTGGAGTATGGTTTGCTGGCAATGCCCATTGTCATGGAATCTACCAGCCGCATATTTTCCCAAACCAGAAACTCATGGCACAACCTTACTTTGTGGCTTGTGAAAAACTTAGTGTATGCAAAGCCTTGGAGATGGAATGTCCCCTCTCAGGTAAACACAATCTGACAGTGATCAAATGCAGTGATACCACATTTTCTCATTTATACCAAAACAAAGATTGTGCATTTTATTAGTTTTGAGATACAGCATGAATGAAAACAGTCTACAAAAAAAAGTCAACAAACAAATTGTAATAAATAACTGAATTCACATAAACATTTTACTCAGATGATGGTGTGGGGATCAGATTAGGAAACGAGGCGCTTCAAGTAGTAAATGAGTTATGTTATTTGGGCAGAAAAATAACTGATGATGGCTAAATTAGAGAGGATATAAAATGTAGACTGGCAGTGGCAAGAAGATCATACCTGACTAAGAGAAATCTGTCAACATCAAACATAGATGTAAGTGTTAGGAAGTCTTTTCTGTAGGTATCTGTCTGGAGTGTAACCATGTATGGAAGTGAAGCATGGACAATAAACAGTTTAAACAACAAGAGAAGAGAAGAGAAGCTTTTGAAATGTGGTGCTACAGAAGAATGCTGAAGGTTAGATGGGCTGATCGCGTATCTAACAAGGAGGTACTGAATGGAATTGGGGAGACAAGAAATTTGTGGCTCAACATAACCAAAAAAAGGGTTCAATTGATAGGACTCATTCTTAGACACCAAGGGATCACCAATTTAGTATTGGAGGGAAGTATGGGGGGTAAAAATCGTAGAGGGAGACCAAGAGGTGAATACAGTAAGCAGATTCAGAAAGATATAGTTTGCAGTAGTTATTTGGAGATGAAGAGCCTTGCACAGGATAGAGTAGTATGGAGAGTTGCATCAAACCAGTGAAGATCAGAACAACAACATTAACATTTTGTTTTTAAATTTATTATTACAGCGTCTGTTCCTTCAAACATACTTGCATGTCTAAAGGAACAAACTTTTATGATAATCTGCAGCTGTAGTAATATTACATAATTTCGTCAGTTGTGAATACTTTTGACACCTGTTGTATTAGGCATGGTAATCCTACCTGTTGGTGACACATGAAAATTTGTACCAGACCGGAACTCTAATCCAGGTTTCCGCTTATTGCAAGTAGTTGCCTTAACCATCTCAGCTATCCAATCACCCTTCCAGGACCAATCCAAACGTCCATATGCCACAGTGTGTATCCCCCCATTGCTTGCAGCTTACCCAGTCCGGCACAGATTTTCACGTCTCACCAATAGGTATGATTTTGATGCCTAATAAAGCTGGTGATATGAGAATATTTGTAATTTCAACAAAATTTCATAATCCTTTTAAATGTTGTAGTATCCTACAGTTCAGTTTGTATGGAAGCAAATCTCATCAACTGCTGTGGCTGTAGAGAAACTGAGTAATGCCCCCTCTAAAATGAGAAAAACAGTGCCCCTTTTCGCATGATACCACCCTGAACTACAGTCTTAGAGTAGAAATCTGTATCTACATCAGACTTTTGACTATTAAATTACACCATCTTCCAAGTGACAGCTTGCCATATAAGACATTTGTACTGTACTTGTTAGGTACTATAACATCCATCATAATAATAAATTATCCCACATATCCTGCCATTGTTAATATTTCTGTTGTTCTACCTGTCCTGTGTATTCTAGCAGAGGCACATATTCTTACTTCTTCATTGGTAAAACAAAGACTATCAGCAGTCACTTCAAATGAATGATTGTAAATAAATTGCCTACACCAACGACATCTAGTATCTAATCGTTAGATATCATAAGCATCTGTATCACAATATGGATCATTGTCATAATAATAATAGTAATAATAATAATAATAATAATAATAATAACCACTATTGCACAGTTCCAGTTTTCTGGATGCTGTTAATGAGCCTCTTCCACTTCCTTCTGTCCATGTATAACTTGTCATTGAGAAAATAATCCATTTCCTTCCTCTGGCAGTGAGACCATCCTTGATCACAGCCATCCAGTGTGTACTGGGTCTTCCTACAGGTTGCTTTCCTTCCACCTCTCTTTCCAAATTTGTTTAGGTTTGTTCTTGCAGGCTCAAACCCCATTATGTGCCCATACGGCCATAGTATGGAGCTGCTTATCCTTGATTTCAGCTTTCGTCCTCATCTCCTCATTCCTTAACCGTAACCCATCTTGGTCTTCTGGGTGGTGGATCTAAGGAATTTCAGATATCAGGTCAGGAGCATTCATGCTACCATATGTGACAGTTGACATTTCAAGTTGCGACTGTCAGGCCAAGTGTTGGGCAGCTAGTACCACACCTGACCAACTAAGGGAGAACCAATGGCTGTGAATGGAAGAGTTCTCATTTTGTGGGCTGACAAAGCCTGAGTGTAGGAAATACCACTCAAAAATCAACTGTCTCACAGATACTGCAGGGGACTGCCAAAGGCTGCGGGAGTGTAGTAACACTGTTCACGTTTACGTCGCACTTCACTTAGCGTAGACCGGGACTGTGTCCTAGGCATGCCCGATGTTGACTGACTGGGCACGGCCCGTGCTGCTGGAGTTGTTGTCGTTCTTGTTCTTGTTGTTACGCCGGCAGAGGTCGCGTCCGAATTCTCGCGTGCCCTCTGGTGGACGGGACTCTACTTGCGGCAACTACCGCCCGTGACGCGCCGTGCCAATGTGCGCCTCCCGCGATCTTTCTGGTGGCTACTACACTCCTCCTCCTTCGGGGGGTGAAGCCACTGTGATCCACTGCGTCGGAAGGTGGAGCGTCGGGCAGGAGCGATGACCTCCACATCCATTGGATGGCCGGAGTCGAGGGGATCTGCCAACCCTCGAGCTGGAACCTTCGAATACGGCTGGAAGTGACCCACACGAAGAGGCCCCCGTCGTCCCACAACCGGAGCTCGGGACAGAACGGGTGACAAGCTGTCGAACTCCGGATCCAGTTCCACCTCAGGAGGGGCAAGACCCAGTGGCGGGGACGAAGGGGAAGGGACGACCACAGGTGAACTAGCCCCTGAGAAACCGAGCCTGCTAGGGGGGCCAGCTCTCGCTGGGGCATCTCGAATGATGGCGATGACAGTGCTGTCCTGTAGGGCGAAAATGAATGTCATAATGGTACTTAGAGAGGAACAAGGCCCAGCGCTGTAGTCTGTGGGCCGCCCTATCCGGAATCTGAGAGGCGGGGCCAAATAACGATATTAACGGCTTATGGTCAGTGATTAACTGAAACTTCGTGCCGTACAAGAAAGGGTGAAACTTGGTAACAGCGTAGACAATGGCCAAAGCCTCTTTTTCCACCTGGGAGTAATGGGCCTGCGCGGGACTAAGCGTTTTAGACGCAAATGCCAGTAGTTGCTCAGAACCGTCGGCGTTGCGATGGGCCAGGACCGCCCCCACCCCATACTGCGAAGCATCTGTAGCCAGGACCAACGGCTTACGGGGATCAAAAGTAGCCAAACAAGGGGCTGAAGTGAGGAGGCCCTTCAACGCGGTGAACGCTCGCTCGCATGCAGGCGACCAATCAAAAGGAACACCCTTGTGCAGAAGGCAGTACAGGGGGTGGGCTATAGTGGAAGCCCTGGGAATGAACCGGTGGTAATAGGCTATCTTGCCTAAAAAAGCTTGTAACTCTTTCAGCGAAGTGGGCCGAGGAAGGTTGACGATACCTTGGACCAAACTTCCTAGTGGCTGGATGCCATGCCGAGATATGGTGTAGCCCACATACTCAATGGACGGTTGGAAGAAGGTTGACTTATGCAGGTTGCAACGCAAGCCCACAGACCTGAATTTGAGAAAGAGGGTGCGAAGGTTTTGCAAGTGTTCCTTCGTGCTGCGGCCTGTGACAATTATGTCATCCAGGTAATTAATACAATGAGGGATTGTCGACGTGACATGCTCAAGATAACGCTGGAATATCGCCGGGGCACTGGATATTCCAAAAGCCAACCGCTGGTATTGGTAAAGGCCAAACGGGGTGTTGACGACCGCCAGCCGTTTGGAGTCCTCATCAAGTGGTATCTGATGATAAGCCTCCGACAGATCGATTTTCGAAAAATATTGGCCTCCCGCCACGGCGGAGAACAATTCATCAGCACGAG
Source organism: Schistocerca nitens (assembly GCF_023898315.1). NCBI lineage: Eukaryota > Metazoa > Arthropoda > Insecta > Orthoptera > Acrididae > Schistocerca > Schistocerca nitens. The sequence continues at coordinate 133,528,607 of NC_064622.1, read as the reverse complement.
GCAAAGGATAGGTGTCCACCACCAATTGGGAATTAATGATGGCCTTGAAATCGCCACAAAGGCGTAAGTTTCCCGAGGGCTTCTTGACAATAACGAGGGGCGAAGCCCACTCACTGGAAGAAACGGGAAGAACGACCCCTAGGGCTGTCAGCCGGTCGAGCTCTTCCGTTACCTGAGGGCTGAGAGCCAAGGGGATCTGTCTCGCGCGTAGAAAACGCGGCCGAGCCGACGCCTTCAACGTTAAGTGAGCTTCAAAATCGGAAACACGCCCCAGGCCCTCCTCAAAAATATCTGGAATGTCTGAGATCAAAGATTCCAATGAGTGATAGGGAACGTCGTCGGAGACCAACTGTATGGTGTCAGCAATAGAAAAACCGAAAGCTTGAAAGGCATCCAGGCCAAAAAGGTTAGCGGAGCTCGCATCACTGACAACAATAAAAGTAATAGGCCGAGTGACTGATTTGTAAGTCACGTCGGTAGTGAATTGACCCAGTAGGGGAATGAACTGTTTACCATAACCGCGTAGACGCCGGTAAACTGGCGCCAGCGGGGGCGATCCAAGGTCAGAATAAGTTTGTGCATTCAACAACGAAACTGCCGCGCCCGTATCTACTTGCAGTTGTAACCGGCGCGACCGAACCGACACCTCGATAAAGAGTTTGTGGGCCGATGCGTCGGGAGCCTGGCCCGATGAAACTTCCTGAATGTCAACGTCCATGTCCGCTGTACTTGCTTCCTTCGATGCTTTGGAGGCTGAACGGCAAACTTTAGCAATGTGACCTTTTTTATTACATTTGCGACAAACGGCCCAACGCTGGGGGCACTCTGACCGATCGTGATGTATATAGCACGACGCACAGGACGGCAACAGGGGCCGGCGGCCGGAATTCTGTTTACGCGCCGTGCGGGAGCGGCCGTAACGGCCGGATTGTACCGCTCGCACGTCGTCCACCCCGGACACAGTGGACGCGGCCGCGCCACCCTGAACCTCCGCGACGTCGCACCACGCTTCCAGCTGTTGACCTGCCGCGTGAGAGACTTCATACGATTGAGCGATGGACAGAACTTCCTCGAGGGAAGGGTCTTCTAACTGCAGGGCCCGTTGCCGGACCTCCCTATCAGGGGCCGAACGAACAATGACGTCGCGTACCATAACGTGGGCATACGACTCTCGCGACTGCTCCGTGACAAAATGACACTTGCGACTAAGACCGTGCAGGGTTGCGGCCCACGCCCGGTAAGACTGATGGGGCTGTTTCTTGCACTGATAGAACTCGACCCTAGCCGCCACAACATGCGTGCGGCGGCGATAATATGAACACAGCAACGAACACAATGCGTCAAAAGACAAGGCCGAGGGTTCCTGCAACGGCGCTAGCTGCCGCAAAACTTGATACAGCGAGGGAGAAATCCAAGACAAGAAGAGAGCACGACATACCTCCGCATCGGCAACATGAAACGCCTGGAAATGCTGCCGAAGGCGATGTTCATATGCGTCCCAATCCTCCGCCGTCTCGTCATACGGGGGAAAGGGAGGAGGGAACTGCGCCGGAGCAGACGGCGTGGAGAGCAACGCCGGAAGCACTTGTTTCATGGTGGCCATGAGTTCCGTCTGCTGCGCAACCAAAACTCGCACCAAATCCTCCATGCCGTGGAGAAACTGCGAAACCGGAACGACGACGCAACACGCGAAAGAACGACCCTACTCATCGCCAATTGTGTAGTAACACTGTTCACGTTTACGTCGCACTTCACTTAGCGTAGACCGGGACTGTGTCCTAGGCATGCCCGATGTTGACTGACTGGGCACGGCCCGTGCTGCTGGAGTTGTTGTTGTTCTTGTTCTTGTTGTTACGCCGGCAGAGGTCGCGTCCGAATTCTCGCGTGCCCTCTGGTGGACGGGACTCTACTTGCGGCAACTACCGCCCGTGACGCGCCGTGCCAATGTGCGCCTCCCGCGATCTTTCTGGTGGCTACTACAGGGAGTAAACCCCAAAAGAAAATCCTCAGTTTTGTCAGACTTAGCAAGTCAGTAAGAGAGACCATTTGTTAGCTGCTTCAAAACATACAAGAGCCTTGGAACATGGTTGACGTGGCATGTATTTCCCGACACCAGATATTCTGAACTCTAAGAGTTGAGACATATTTGTCAAACATCTTCTGAGCCTGTCTGTCATATCTTCATTTACATTAGTCTCCTTTTACTTGCCTTCCATTTGCCATACTTTAAATAATATTTGGCTTCTCTCTCTCTCTCTCTCTCTCTCTCTCTCTCTCTCTCTTGTTTCGTGTGTGTGGTGTGTCTTCATGTGGCGTACCATTGTTTCATTTTGTTTTCATATTTTTGTTTCAATTTTTTGCTTGTTTATTTGAAGGGTGTTCAATGAGTAATGCCAGACTTTTTTTTTTTCTGAAAGCATGTTGGTTTTATTCAGGATTCCAATACACCATATGACTCCCCACTTCATTACAAAACACTGTTTATCAACATAATCTCCATTCAATGCATTGGCCATATGTCACCTTACTGAGATGGCCTGTATGCCCACATAGTACCACTCTACTGGTTGACATCACAGTCATCTTGCTGCATCAGTAACCTACCCATCATCCGCGTACTGCTTCCTGTGGGGTGCACACTTCATTGGGCCAAACATATGGAAGTTGGAAGGTGCGAGATCACGGCTAGAAGTTGGATGAGGGAAGAACGGTCCAGTGAGCTTCTTTCTGGTACAGACTTATGTGAGGCCTTGCACTGTCATGGAAGAGGAGAAGTTCATTTGAATTTTTGTGGTGACAAACATGTTGAAGTCATTTCTTCAGTTGCCTGAGGATAGTAGAGTTAATTGTTGCACCATGAGAGGACATCAAACAGAATAAACCCTTCAGAATCCCAGATGACAGTTGGCATGACTTACCTGGTTAAGGGTGTGGCTTTGAACTTTTTCTTTGGAGGAGAGGTGGTGTGGCACTACTCCATGGATTGCTGTTTTGCTTCAAGTTCAAAGTGGTGAACCCAAAAAATTGTCACAGTCAGCCTCATAACGTGCAAGTAATTCTGTGCAGATGATCCTTCATTGCTCTTTATGGTGTTCTGTTAGATGGTGAGAAACCCAGTGGGCACACACCTTTGAGTACCCCAACTGGTGGATGATTGTGTCAGCACTACCAACAGAGATGCCCAGTTGACCAGCAAGGTATTAGATTGTGATCCTTTGCAACAACGAATGAGTGTCCCCAAGTTTTAACATTGCAGGAGTTGCAACTGTGTGCAGCTGGCTGGCATGCAGGAGAAGAGATAGGAGTGCTTGACCTTGTTGAGATGACAGACGCCTTGCTCAACAATTTACTGTGCTTATGTTCATTGCCAGGCCTCCATAGATATTCTGCAAGCACCTATGAATATCTGCTATGCTCTGATATTCCACCAAAAGAAACTCAGTGACGACACACTGCTTGAAATGCACCTCCCTTAGACACCATTTTGAAGGCTACATACAGTGCCACCTCCTACTATAGGGGGTGAAGCAGGAATATTTCATAATGTCCCACAGCAAATTCTGGATTTTTTTCAACTGAAATTAGCTGAAAAAAAGAAAATATATTGTGCATTACTTATTGAATACCCCTCATAATTTTATATGGCCCTCCTTTCTAGCTTCTGCTTTACCAATTCATATTTTGTATTTACTTGCCTTTTATTTTTATTTGCATTCTTTTTCAATTCTATTGTAATTAAGCTGTCAAGTTAGAATTATTGACTATATAAGGACAGGGTGTATACGACCCGGGAGCAAACCGGGAAACACCCGGGAATTTTTTAGAATTCCGGGAATTTTTCATTGTTTAGTTACCAGTTAAATTTTTGTAATTTTGACTGGTAAGAACTAATATGCTAACAAAGGATATTACTGTATCCCACATCTGCAGAATAATACTGCAGCAAAAAAACGAAAATAAAAATTAAGTCACAAAGGAAATCCGCCATATACAACAACAAAACACAGTGCTCATACAAGCCAACCAAAGTGTGTCAAAGGCTTTAGGAAGAATATGCAGTGCTTCCTAACAACAAATTGCCTACGATGAGTGTGACGTGACAGCTGTTTTTACATTAGATTCATTTGAGCAGTTGCGGGCTGTTTGCGCATGCGCAGTTGAGTTGCGTCTGAGTAGTACCTTCTCCCGCTTCTGGCTACAGAAGTGTGGCTGGGTGCCACTATCTAGTATTGTCCCGGTTCGGAAATATTGTAGATCCGGGGTTGATTCACAGAGCATTCTGAGTTGTAGTGGAGAGGTGGGTAGTTTCCACGTGACCTGTGTTTACGTTTAGTGATTTTGCTGTTTCCTCTTCGTTTATTGCTCTCACATTAAATGAAAACAAAACGAATTTCTGTGGTCAGGAGCTACCAAATGAATTAAAATACGATCGCATAATTACGGAAGGCTAAAATATGTTGTTAGTTACAGGTTTTGTTTCCACCTTTCTGACAGTCAAGCATTAATCGCCTTGCAGAACAATGAAGTTATTTTTGTCGGTTTGCTAAAGAGATTTGGCTTTTATTAGTCTTTTGTGTTGAGGCAGTCAATTTATTTGAAACGAAGCATTTAATTTCACACTGTTGGCTAGTTTCAACTGTACGCTGCATTTCAAGTGCACGTTTTCCATCTTCTAGCTTGTATGGCATTATGCCATAATAAAGAACCAAACATGAGATAATGCAGTACTGGTACTCAAGAAAATTTACATCCGAATCTGGACATACGATTGTGCACTTTCAGGCGAATTATGCATTTTAGTATGGTTCATGAAATTCCGATGCTCTTGAAGTATCCTTTGATGTCTTGTTTCTTTTATGACATAATGCAAGATCTTTTAATGTTTTATACGTACGAACATGCGGGCTTCCTGAGTCATCGTAGCTGTGCAGGCGCAGTGACGCCTGTTATCTGGCGCCCTCTGGCAACTGCTGAAACGAATGTTGGTTTGAAAAGTATTACTTTCAAAGTAAATTTCCTTTTACATAAGACGAACTATGTGCGAGAATGTACGATGAATATCTTAAATCACAGAGCGTTTGACTCTCATTTAAAAACCAACTCTATGAGGACAACCATCTAGAAGAATTTCGAGCCCAGAAGATCAGACATTTACTGGCATATTTGTGTGATGTATCTTAAAGTTTAACATGCACAAAAAGATCAGCATTATATGTGAAAGCTTAGCTTCTCTTGCAGCTTATTAATCTTCGTGACCAGTATTATTTGTGAAAGCTTTGTTTTTCTTGTAGCAACACTATGTATATTAATTTAAACCAGTAACTTTTCTTTTTTGTGTGTACACGCTACTTAAGAGTCATCTTGCTATTGGTTGACTACATTACGTGTCCTATGCTGTCATCAGCTAGCGAGATCACATGACATGAGCTATGGCTTACAAAAGCGTGTCGCAATCTCAATTTCATTGCTTCGGAAATTAACATGCAGTGTTTGGTGGAATTCGAATTTATACCTCCTTAACACGAAAAATGCAGCGTACATGTTGCTGCACATTAAAGATCTTTCCAAAACGTGATTTTTTTCCCCCCTGGGTTTCGTTTTCTAAAGTGCTGGCAAATTCTACATCTGTGTAGAAAACTCTAAACATTCTAAGGATTCATAAGTTTTACAGTGTCGAGGAAAAGTATACTGTCACTTAACACGGAAAAAGTATATTTTCAACCGGGGAAAAATACGGGAATTTTTTTTTTTTTTTTCTTGTCCATGTATACACCCTGAAGGATCATTATTAAAGTTAGCAGGTACTTTGGCTCTTGAACTGTAGTCTGTGATAACTTCCTAATTATTTCCTTTCTTCTGTGTCTCTCACTTCCCAGATTTGAAGCACCTTTTCTTTCTGTACTTATATGTGCGTATACTCTTTCCCTCATTTTCTGCTCTAAATTAGTGTGGTAAATTTCCCAAAGCTAAGTGTTTACCTGTATTTTTAAATTAAGGTGTCTACCAGCGATGGATCTGTAGATGTGAAGTTCAAGCTCCTCTCGCAAATTTTATTAGAAAATTGTATCAGTATTGCTTACAAGGATCTTCTCTTCTGTTGTCTCTTTTCAAACAACAGAAATTAGTAAGAAATGGAAGAGTTGAATGTATTGGTAAAATTAATGTGGAATTGCAATGAAAATTCAAGAAAATAAACATTTTACATCTATATTTAAGTCAGTGGAGAGAGGGGAGAGAGAGAGAGAGAGAGAGAGAGAGAGAGAGAGAGAGAGAGGTGGTCATAGAAGATCTGTGTTACATCTATTCAAATGCTCAATAACAGAGTGAACTGGAGTTACCAAATCAGAAAATCACTTTTATTGATCCACCCAGCAAATTAACAATGAGGGGTTGCTGTGCATGCCAGCCTGGATATGGTTTTTATGTGGTTTCCCAGGCTGATTCCATGTTGTACCTCAGATACATGCTACACAAACTTTTAGAACACTTTCTCGCACTTGCACACAGAATTTAATCTATATGGAGACAGATTGGAGTACACTGCTTTTGTCCTTTTTTTGGGGGGGGGGGGGGGGGGTAGTAGGAGACTGATAACTTTAAGTGTTTGGTCTCCTTAAATGCTTAACCTGCACACACAGCAACTTTTATTCATCTAACTAGACAGTTGTTTGTTTTATGTGTTGTCAATAAATTACTCAGTATTAGATTGATATATGAATATATATGTATATACAACAATTTCATTCTTCTTTTTGTAGTTGTGCCAAAGATGAACAGTATATTTACGTTCACTTTGTCATCATTTACTTTTACCATATATGGGAAGCACTTTTGCATCAGGCCTAGTGAACGAAGCGCAAAGAAAATAAAATCATTCTTGTTGCCAGATCTATAGTTGGGTGCAAAACTCATCACACTTCAGCCATGCATGAGTAAGTATTCTTTTTAATTGTTCAAATATGACATTTTGGCTCAAAGAATTTACTTTCAGCAACTGATTATATAGTTATTGCTTTCCCCGCGTAGTTAATTCTGTTTTAATTTCTCTCTATTTGTGCAAGACCTCTTTACTGTAAATTTCAACTGAATTTTACTTACAGGCATAAAATGTTATGCAAAGTATAGTAATGAAATAAAGACTCTGCACCACTTGATATAGACAGTTCTTACACTAGAGATAATATGCAATTACTATTGTGCTGCCATTTGTATATCATTGTCTATTTAGAGAGCTGTTACAGATTGCCTAGTTAACAGCTTTCATGGGCAGCAAAAATTTGATTTTCAGTGTTGCATGTAACTACTGACCCAATTTAAAAATTTAAAATTATGGCATAATCTCCTCATTAACAGGCATAATCTTATGTTAAAGTTTTAGTACAACAAGACAAGTATTACAATTAGAAACCCCTTGTGGGTCCGGGGTTAGAATAGGCCCTAGGTATTCCTGCCTGTCGTAAGAGGTGACTAAAAGAAGTCTCACACGTTTTGGCCCTATAAGTTCAGGTCCCATTTTATGGTTTGACCTGCCACTTTCAAAATTCTGCAGAAGTGCGGCCCATATGGGGAAGAATACCTTACATGGTGCACGAGTTATCCATAGTGTCCGTAGCTTCGAACTCCTGAACCTCTTCTCGTCATGGCTAAGCACCTCCACCTGCAATTCAAGTATTTGGGTGAGGACACTTTCCGGGATATGTCATTTTCTCCTGTTGTCCTCATTTGCCTGCATAACAATATTTGATTTCTCTGTGCCCAATATCCAGCATGGTAGGCAGTCCGTTGTGGTGGGGCCGTCGTGTACCCATTTCGTGGTAGCCCCCTGACAACACAGGGATCACACTGCTGATGCCTGAGCTGCAAACTCCCCACGTATGCCAAGGAGTAGATGCCCATTTTCGTGGGGCACCCAGACTCCCGGCAACGACCATCATGCCAGGTAGCCTTCGCTGTGGCTGGGTGGCACCTGCGGAGAGAGCCCTTGGTCGGAGTGGGTGGCATCAGTGCGGATGACTCGCAATGAAGCAGATGAAGTCATCTCTTGCTGCTGATTGAACAACGCCAGCAGTCTCTAAGAAGACCAAGAACAAATATGATGCAGACAGATATGACCCTAAATCGTTTTCCTCCCTCGGTTCACCTTGGGAGGAACGTAGGGGCTATAGAAAGAAGAGAGCCATATTCACCTCGGTCTTTAGTCTGTAGCAGAATGGCTGGGGACTCCTTTCTACCTATGGAGCCCCTATTTTTTGTTGAACATCTTGAGGATAAGCTTGGGGAAGTGAAAGTACTGTTCAAGATGAGACATCCCCAGTCCAATCCCAGACATTACTGGTTTGTGTTCAGCTGGGTGATATTCCTGTTTCCATCACTCCCCATAAAAGCCTCAACATAGTCGAGGGGATTATTTTCCATCGCGACTTCCTTTTGCAGTCTGATGACGAGCTCCATGCCAATCTAGAACGGCAGGGTGTTCATTTCATCCGGAATGTTTACAGGGGACCCAAAGACAATAGGGTTGCTACTGGTGCTTTCATCTTGACCTTTGAGGGTGGTTCATTGCCTGAAAAGGTCAAGGTGATGGTTTACCACTGTGGCATTAAACCATACATGCCTCCCCCTATGCGGTACTTTAAGTTCTGGAAATTCGGGCACATGTCTTCTCACTGCACTTGCAGCGCCACATGTCAAGACTGCGAACGTCCACTGCATCCAGATACTCCACATGCGCCTCCTCCCACTTGTATCAGCTGTGGAGAGCACCAGTTCCCTGCTCGCCAGACTGCACAGAACTCCAAAAGAAATGGAAAATCATGGAGTACAAGACTCTGGACCGGTTGACTTACCAAGAGGATAAATGTAAAATTGAAAGATTATACCCCATTTGGTTTACGTCCACATATGCTGCAGCAACTTCAGTATCACTGCTACAAGTGCCAGTAGTTTCACATTCTGTGCCACGAACAGTGGTCCCTCCGGGCCACCAGAATACATCCACCCCCTTGGTGGTAGGGGGCAAATCTTCTGTTGCTCCCAAAGCACTTACTTTGGAAGCAATGCCCCCCCCCCCCCCACCTCTTCCCAAATGTCTGGGACATTGGTCCCCTCTCTCCAGCTGGACAAGCAAAAGCATCCTCCAGCACCTCTTGTGCGGGTGGTGGGGAAGGAGTCTCTTGGGACCCTCTCTTCCAAGGTCTCCATTAATGCCACAGCGGACACTAACCAGTGGCTAAATGAGCCAAAAGCTGCTGGACAAAGAGCTTCATGGCCTTCCTCCTGGCGTGAAGCTACTTTGAAGATGTCCTCTCAACAAGCTCCTAAAGGGAAGCAAGAGGGCAAGCAATCCAAGAAGAAGACTGCTAAGAAACAGGACCTTCCACAGCCCCCAACACCACCACTCCCTACCAGTTCATCCCTACTGAGGATGAAGTGGAGATCTTTGTGTACCCTGAGGACCTGGATTTCACTGATGCGTCATCCACAATAGGAATGATTACCAATACTCAGTCAGTGGCAGCAGGTGACCCTGAGGTGTAACCTGCCTCCTTGTGCACTTCATGCCTTCCCAATCTCACAATAATGTCACCCTCTAGTGGAATTGCGGCAGTTTTTTCCACCATCTGACTGAGCTACAGCAACTGTTAAGCTTTACAGCTGCTTTCTTCGTTGCCCTCCAGGAAACCTGGTTCCTTGCAGTGCGGACCCCTGCCCCTCCGTGGCTATAGGGGATATTACAAGAACTGTAGAGAATATAATAGAGCGTCAGGTGGAGATTATGTCTATGTCCTGAACTCAGTATGTAGTGAACCTGTGCCCCTTCAAACTCCTCTTGAAGCTTTGGCTGTCAGGATAGGGATGACACAGGAAATAACCATCTGCAGCGTATATCTTCCTCCAGATGGTGCAGTATGCCTGAATGTATTGGCTGAACTGATTCACTAACTCCCTAAACCTTTCCTAATTTTGGGTGATTTTAATGCCCAGAACCCCTGGTGGGGTGGCACCATGCTTACTGGCCAAGGTAGAGATGTCGAAAATTTACTGTCTCAACTCGACCTCTGCCTCTTAAATATTGGGGCCCCCACATATTTCAGTGTGGTGTGCATGGTACTTACTCGGGCATTCACTTATCACTTTGCAGCCCAGGACTTCTCTTATCTGTCCACTGAAGAGCCCACAATGACTTGTGTGGTAGTGACCACTTCCCCATCTTCCTGTCACTCCCCTGGCACCATGCCCACAGACACCTACCCAGATGGGCTTTAAATAAGGCAGACTGGAAAGCTTTCACCTCTGCTGTCACCGTTGTATCTCCCCTACACGGTAACATCGATGTGGTGGTTGAGCGAGTCACCAGGATGATCATTTTGCCAGCGGAAAATGCGATCCCTTGTTCCTTAGGGTGTCCCCAGGGACAGTCAGTACCTTGGTAGTTGGCAGAAATCACTGAGGCAATTAAAGAGTGTCGGCAAACTCTACAGTGACATAAGTGGTGCCCTTCCCTGGAGCACCAAATAGCTTTTAAACGGCTCTGTGCCTGCTTTCGCCAGCATATAGAAACAGGAGTGTTGGGAGAGGTGTGCCATGACCATTGGGTGCCATACGTTACCTTCCCAATTCTGGACGAAGATCAGATGTGTTTTTGGGCACCAGATCCCGACAGATGTCCCTGGCATTAACATCAATGGCGTGTTATCTGCCGATGCAAAGCCATTGCCGACCACTTTGCCAACCACTTTGCTGAGCACTATGCTCAAGCCTCTGCATCGGAGAATTAACCCTCAGCCTTTTGAACCCTCAGACAGCGGATGGAAGGGAAGCTCCTCTCGTTCACTGAAAGTCACAGTGAACCCTATAATGCTCCATTTACGGAGTTGGAGCTTCTCAGCACCTTTACATACTGCCCCGAAACAGCTCCTGGGCCATATTGGATCCACAGTGAGAGGATTAAACATCTCTCATCGGACTACAAGCGACACCTCCTCATCATCTTCAACTGTATCTGATGTGATGGCGCCTTTCCATCACAGTGACGGGAGAGCACCATCATTCCAGTGCTCAAACCCGGTAAACACCCACTTGATGTGGATAGCTATCAGCCCATCAGCCTCACCAATGTTCTTCATGGGGCCTACTGGCTCCATGTCAGGGCAGTTTCCACCACTGATAGTCTTGTGTTTCTCAAGTCTGCAATCTGAACGGCCTTTTGCAGGTGCCTACACCTGATTGCTGTCTTTATCGATTTACAGAAAGTGTATGAGACAACCTGGCGACATCATATCCTTGCCACTTTATATGAGTGGGGTCTCTGGGGCCCAATCCCGATTTTCATCCGAAATTTCCTGTCGCTCCATACTTTCAAAGACCAAGTTGGCGCCGCCCATAGTTTTTCTCCTGTGTCCTGATTATTCCATTATTTCTCCAAATTTATACTAATTATCATCAAACCTAGGATATTAATTTCGAAAACTTGCCATTTCAGTTTGCTCATTAGTCGATTTTAATTGCTTTACATGTTAAAGTTTATAGAAATCATATGAAGTTGCTGGCAACCTGTATGTCAGCAGTTACTTGTTCTCTTTCAGTGTTTCCATTTGTATTTTTATAGCCATTGCATAGCTTTGTGATGCCATAGAGAGAGACTCAGATCAGTTGTCTTTGATTTAAATAAAAATGTGCTGGGGCTTTTTGATGATTCATATCTAACGAATCTCCAGATTTTTGTATGGGTGCATTTGGTAATAATGTTGCCATAGTTTACGTTTCTGCATTTACTGTACGCGTGTTGGAAAGGCACGAATGCCACTATAATCCTTGCGTACATGCCAGTGCTTATGTATCGGCATTGGGGGTGTGCTATGTTGCATATAGGCTGCATCAGTGTCCACAAATGGAAACTTTTTGATCTTCTACTTACATTTTACTCATTAACTCATTTGTAAAGTAATGAGAAGTGGGAAAGCTAGAGGCAGCATAAAGGAAAATTAAATATCTTTGCAGAAAAGACAAGCACATATATGAATATTAAGAGATCATATGTCAAGCCTTTACGTAAAGAAAGGAAGTGTGGAACATGAAAGAAATGCATATAGGGTCTATATAAGGGAAACAAACTTAAAAACAATTTTACAGAAATAGAAGGGGAAATACATAAAGTTGAGATGGAAATATGGTACTGTAAGAAGAATTTGACAGAACTCTGAAAGACCTAAATCAAAAAAAGTCCCCTGGAGTGGAAGACATACCTTCAGGTTTCTAGAGATCCTTAGGAGAGCCAGCCATGGCAAAACTTCACTTTCTTGTATGCAAGGTATATCAGACAGGTGAAATAGCCTCACACTGCAAGAAGAATGTAACAATTCCTATTCCAAAGAAGGCAGGTGTGAATATTACTGAAATATCATTTTGATAAGTAATCATAACAAAATGTAACACAAATTATTTACAGAAGAATGAAAAAACTGGGAATGGAAAATCAGTTTGGCGATTGGAGGAAAGTTGGAACACACTAGGCTGTACTCTTCCAATGGCTTATCTTAGAAGATAGACTGAAGAAAGGTAAATGTATGTTTGCAGCATTTATAGATTTGGAGAGAGAGTTGATGGTGTTGATTAGAGTACATTTTTGAAATTTTGATGGTAATAGGGATAAAATACAGTAAGAAAAAAAGTGTTTCAACTTGTGCAGAAAGCATTCTGCAATTGAGGGTTGAAAGGCATGAAAAGGGATCAGTAGTTGAGAAGGGAATGGAGACACAGTTGTAGCCTCTCCCGTATGTTGTTCAGTTCATACACTGAGCAACCAATAAAGGAAACCATGGGCAGAGAATTAAAGTTCGAGAAGAGGAAATAAAAACTTCACAGTTTGCCGACAACTTTGTTATTCTTGCAGACACAGCAAAGGACGTGCAAGAGCAGTTTAACAGAATGGATAGTATCTTGAAAAGAGGCTATAAGAGAAACATCAACAACAAAAATAAGGTTAAAAGAATGTAGTTGAATTAAATCAGGCGATGCTTTTAGAAATAGATTAGGAAATGAAACCCTAAAAGTAGTCAGTGAGTCAAAGTAGAGAGAGAGTAAAATTTGACTGAAAGAGCAAGAAAAGGCTTCCTAAAAAAGATAAATATGTTAACATCAAATATAAATTTAAGTCTTTCCTGAAGGTATTTGTCTGGAGTGTAGCCTTGTACATAAGTGGAATGTGGTACAGAAGAACGTTGAAAATTACATGGGTAGATCAAATAGCTAAGGAGGGTGTACTGAATCAAAGTATGTAGAAAAGAAATTTATGGCACAACTTGATTAAAAGAAGAGATTGGTTGACAGTACACATTCTGAGGTATCGAGGATTGGGAAATTTTCTAATTGAGCAGTCCTAGTTATATTACTGGACAAAAAATTTAAAACACCTCAATTTTGGCATGGAAGGATCATGGACACAAACCCAGAGGACCACACACAAATTAATACATTTATTCAACAATAAATTACCAACAAATAACAATCTGAATAGTTTAAAAGATGTTCAAATGACAATGATGTTGGCACACAACAAATGGCAAAGGCTTCAAACAAATAGTTTTTACAGCCTTGCTGACTGCTACCTCCAAGTAACATTTTAACACATGTATGTTATAGGCAAAATCTGAAACACACACATATTGGTGAATAATCATTTAACATAATTAAAAGAAAAGGTGCTTGACACTTATATAGCCAATCTTAGGGTGAAAATCAAATTAAATTAGGTGAGTTGAAGAACCAGTAATAAAACTTAATGTTTGCTAAAAGTTTATGCCCCGGAATGCTGAACAGAATTTTTCACAGAACATACACTTTACCTTAAGGTAGAATTTTAACACTTGGCAATGTAAGTACAATCAGCTGGCACAGAGCCCCAAGGAATTACAGTCTAGGTGTAACCTTTCATAACTTGCTTCAAGCATTATAATCATTTAAATTCAAGATGAACTACAAGGAGTGCAATGGTACTAAAATAAGTGGACCAAGACAATAAGAATGTCTAAAAGATATTGTACCAACAAACACACAATGAATTTTAAATAATTTAACCACTGTTCTTAAAACAACACATTCTTAACCCAGCAAAAGCTTTAGGGCCAGTCAAGTTCATGCACTTAAAAGCCCAGACACAAACTCAGATGTTCAGAGCACAAATGAGCCTCTTGTCCCATTGCTAGTGAAAAACCATTTGCATGCAGACATGATACTCACCATGTATAGAAGTGTTCTTTTGCTCTCCATCAACAGACATATCTTGGGAAGCATCCACAGCAGGTGATTAATATGGGGAGTGGCCGAAAACACTGTCTGATGTTTCTGATTGCCGATGTGCAGCATCTCTATTAATAGGCTGTATCTGGTAGCAGTCCACTATGGCTACCATGGTTACCAGCAAGGTGACTATGTCAGTCAAGGAACAACACCATACAACCAACTATCAGAGCAACACCAGACAACTCCCACAGGATCTTCCCTGAACTCTCAATGACAACGACAACAACAACAACAACAACAGACTCGGCAGTGCAGAAACTATTTGTCTGGCGTCACATAGAGCACTGCTCGCAGATGGGCCCAAGAGACCGCTTAGCTGGGCTGCGTATGATCCTTTATTTTGCAGAATGGTGACTCATCACCTACTAGTGAGGCAGCAAGCTAGCAAGACCTTGAGGATTGTCCCAAGATCTTTGACAGTCGATCACAGATAATATCATTAATGATTAAGGATTGATAAATTTTCTAGTGGAAGAAAGTAAGGGCATAAAAATTGGAGGGAGACCAAGGCTTGAATAGAGTAAAAAGGTTCAATGGGCGTAGGTTGCAGAGATTAAGAGGCTTGTACAGGATATACTAGCATGGAGAGCTGCCACGTACCAGACTTTGAACTGGAGATAACAACAACAACAACAACACAATAGTCGAGCAGTCCTTTAAAGCAGCCCGTCTGAATAAGGTATTTAGAGGGGAAAAAAATGTTTCCTCTCAGACCTGTAATCTCAGCAATTCTGTCCTTGTTTATGATCTCTCTCCCCACCCTGAACCCTTTTCCTGTATTTTCAGCTTGTCAGTTCAGCAAATTTTTCTTTCCGCTGCTACAAAGTGTAGGCCGAGTCTTGTGAATCCTTGTCACTTACTGCAGGAACTGGCACAGAACCAATGTAAGCCCTTCCCTATCTCAGTAATAACACCACCAGTTCCTGGTTAACCTGCCAGGTGGATTTGTTCATACAGGGTAGATTGTGCCACAGCAGAAACTTAACTAAGCCCACAGTGTGTATAATGTTCTTGCACCTAGCTTCTCCAGGTCCCTCCTCATACTGTATTCTCTGTCCTTTCCAGACTGTTGCTTGCACCCTCAACTATCAGTACCTAATTCTCTTCATTCAAATCCACAGTCAGTGTCTCAATGTCCTTGTACTATCTGATCAAGGCTAGCACTAGGTTGTATGATACTTGTGGCATGGTACCCTTTAAATATGCTCACTATTTTTATATACTTGAATTTAGCATATTTCGTGACAGTACTCACTTTTCCGTGGATGTTTATAAGATGATACTTGCCTTTTTTTTGTGTTCGCTTCAGTCGTCTAGTGAAAGTATGATTCCATAATGCTGTTTCGTCGGCTGCGGAAATGTCCTGGTTCAGTGCGTTTGCCTTAGTTTTGGTGCTTCAAATACCATTTTTCCGAATGTGCTTCCTTCTTGATGTTTATATAAAAAAAGTAGTAGAATAACTCATTTTAGCTGGTCACTTGCAAATTATTATAACAGGGACCTGTACATTGTTCCACAGTCACACACCGAGTGTTCACTGCCGACTGACTATGGTCAAAGACGGCTCCAGTGTCAAAGACATTTCACACAACACACAAGCTTCCACTTGTAACCAGTCTCTTTGATATTATTCGTCACATCTACTAATATTAATCAATATGCTGTCACTCTCGAACATATAAGCAAATTAGCATAAAATAAGGCAAATTACAATTCACAAAAAATATTCTGACAAAAATATAAGAAAATATTTACAACCTCCCTCATTAGATTTGGTATCAACAAATCCGGTAGAAAGTAGCACATCTCCCAGATCCATTACACCCTGAACCTAGTTTTTCCAGCAGCTGTTAGCCTATTCCCTCTCCCAAGACTGCTATCTAGCTGACTTAATTTAATTTTCAAACTGTCTCTTAAATTCTTATTTATTATCTGCTGTGTCCTACTTTTTTAGAAAGCTGAATGAGACTTCTCCCCTTCAATTCATAACAGGCTGTATCTGTTCTTTATCTCAACAGTATTAGAACTGTCCAAACTGTTCCTTCTCTCCCCCCCCCCCCCTCCCCTTTCCCGTTACCTCCCCCCCCCCCTGCCGCCCTTTACCCTGCCTCCACCATCTCTAAATCAGTTTTCATGGCCTCAGCCTTTGCCTGAAGTGTGGAAATCTTCACCTCTTGTACTGTGATTTTCCTGTCTTTAACACGTGACCTACATATCCAAGGAAGAACATCACTAGGAACCCCTTCCTCTGTTCCACTGCATTAGCCCCAGTGAAACTGCAATTCATTGAAATTCTCCACCCACCAGCTCCAAACTATTAAATAATCTACAGCAGCATGGTCATTCATCACCCATGATCATAGTATCATAAATAATTATGTAGATATATGTGTTTGTACACATTATTGACCTCTTATCAGGTGTGTTCATACTTGTAAATACGCATAAATAAATTTTGCATTCCCGGTCACAACTTAATACACAGAATAACCTTGTGTAATTTTTATAAAAATCAAAAATGCATCAATTTCTTTATATAAACAATAAGTACTGTGACACTGCTGTTTCACATCCCCCCTGTCATTCCCTGGTAATCTTTCAAGAATTCCACATTTCTATCCAGGCCTCACCTTCCTTCTCTAAATCGCTGCCCAGTGAGTCGAATGCCACTCCTATGCGACACACAACTATCTTTAACCTGAAAACCGATCCAGACCATATCCTTTCTGCAGACAGTTTTTGGCATCCCAAAACCTGACTTGTAAATCCATATCCCTCCCGTCCTAACACCAGCAATTCCCTACACTTCTACCTTTTGCCAACTTCCCAACCTCCATAAACTTTACCCCATGGACTACTGCCTTTGTTGACCAACACCTCCAAACCACTGTCTGTAACCTCCCACCCTACATCCAAGATGTTGCTCACTTCCTTCATAGATCCTATCACATTACCACTAAACTCCTTGTTGGTCACTGTGGATACGACATGCTTGTACACCAGCATTCCCACACTACCTTTCTCAGCATTCCCCACCACCTCTTTCTTAATCCTCTGGGTCAGGCACATCCTGACACACAATTATTTCACTTTGAAGGCCATATGTATAAACAAGTCTGTGGTACTGCCATGAGTATTCACATGACACCATCCTATTTCAACTTATTTATGGGTCAGCTGGATGAATCCATCCTATCCAGTCAGAAACAAAACCCCTTGTCTGGTTCAGATTCATTGATGATTTTTCATAATCTAAACTCATGGTAAGGACAATATTTGCTCTTTCCCCATATATTCAACAACTACTCCCAAATCCACTTCACATGGCTCCACTCAACTCAAACAGACACCTTCCTAGATGTCAACCTCTCAGATGGCTCCATAAATATCAAGTGCACCAACCACAAACGATACCTCCACTTTGACAGCTATCACTTGTTCCTTGCAAAAAGTCTCTTGTTACAGCAGTGCCATGTGTGGATGCAACATCTGCAGTGGTAGGCAGGGGTTGTTGAAACATACCGATAACATTACCAGAATGTTTACTGACATACAATATCCTACACAGCTCACACATATGCAGACCTTTTGTGCGACCTTCTCCTCTGGTACTAGAAAATGTGTTAACCAGCCACTGACCGACACTCCTCTGATTACAAAATATAACCCTGGCCTTTGAAAGCTCAACTACACCCCCACCAGGGTTTCGACTACCTCGTGGCATGCTCTGAGGTGAGGGGAATCTTACCAACATCATCCAAAGTAGTGTTCGACCACACATTCAACGTACAGAATATCCTTGCCATCCTATTCCAGTCCCGAACCCCATGGGTAATTCCCTTGTGGATGACCCAGGTGCAAGACCTGTCTCATACAGCCATCTACCAACAATGCAGTCCAGTCACAGGCACTTCCTGCCCAATAAAAGGCAGAGGCACATGTGAAAGCACCCGTGTTATATGTAGGATATTCTGCAATTACTGCACAGAATTATATGTGGACATGACAACTAACAAACAGGCTACTCAAAGGAATGGTCAGTGCAAAACTGTGACAAACCAGAAACTTGTTCATCAAGTTGTCAAACCTGCTGTACACAACAACAAAAGTGACTTCAGTAGCTGCTTTACTATGTGTGCCATATGGATACTCTCTCTCTCTCTCTCTCTCTCTCTCTCTCTCTCTCTCTCTCTCTCTCTCTCCCTCCCTCCCTCCCTCCTCCCCCCTTTCCCCCCTTCTTTATATTTCTTATATACTCTACCCCCTCAGAACTCCTTTCATTTTGTTGTGCACCCACTGAGTCATCTGTCTTTCCTGCTGTTGTCTCAAACTATTGTGTTACCCCTCCTTGCCTTGTGCATCCTTCTCAACTCCGTCCCCACATCCATCAGCCCAGGCAACTACTCTCAATAATTAATCTGTGTCATTACGGCTGTGGTAGTGTGTGTTTGTGTGTCTGTGTGATTATGTGTGTGAATGTGTGTACTGTATGCTAGAAGAAGAGAGATACCCCAAAATCTAGTGAATATTGTGTTCTGCTACATGTGTCTATGAGTTACACGTCAGTCAGCAGTAGGCTAGTGGTTGTCTTTCCCTAATTTTATTTACTTTTCCGCCGAGGTATTTCCATTATTGTTGAGCACTAAATGAAATCTAATGTTGACACTGTTTTTTTCAGTTGTTTAAAAATAGTCTAAGCACCCATCAGTTCATCTATGGGACAAGAGAAAACAGCATCGTTCAAGGCACAGAAGCTCAATAATGTTATGAATGGTTAGCTAATACTAACTGCTACCTACAGCAGGTGAAATTCTATGTATTGGTGATAAGCACACAAAGCACAAAAAACTGTCCAATCTTTCAGAACTATTAGCTTCTTCTCCGGAGAGAGAGAGAGAGAGAGTGTGTGTGTGTGTGTGTGTGTGTGTGTGTGTGTGTGTGTGTGTGTGTCTCCCTTCTGCTTTCTGGAGATACCTTTATGGATTATGGACGGTGTGGGGAGACAGCTTGAAAGACATTTTGAGTCACGTTTATGAGGCATATTTAAATGTTAAATGGTGCACTTTATAGAACATGCATGTGTATCAACATTATCTTGGTTTGAGTTCCAGTCTAGCACACAGCCTGAACTTTTTCACGGTTAGTTACATCTGAAAACAAATGTATTACAATCAAATAATAAAATGGTTCAAATGGCTCTGAGCACTATGGGACTTAACATCTATGGTCATCAGTCCCCTAGAACTTAGAACTACTTAAACCTAATTAACCTAAGGACAACACACAACACCCAGCCATCACAAGGCAGAGAAAATCCCTGACCCCGCCGGGAATCGAACCCGGGCGTGGGAAGCGAGAATGCTACCGCACGACCACGAGATGTGGGCAGTCAAATAATACATCTCCTACATTTGTGGATTGTTTACGTGATCTATGTATAAACCTAATATTCTTTCCAGAAAAAGTAACTTAGTGTTGTGGGATTCCCAGCAGATGGTAGTACCCAGTGAGCATACCATACAAATTGATGAACAGACATTACACATATGCCCTCTCTCACAGTGTGACACTGACAAAAATCAGTTGTGTTAGACATAGAGGAACATGCAACAATCAAGGCTGGTCAAGCCAACATTCATGACAAATGGCACATACATATATGACAAAAATGTTGTTGGCCCATGGTTCCAATGACCACTTTCACTCTAACTTCCAAAAAAAAAGATTACCCTAGATTTCTACTACATGTATTTTTGATCATTAATTTCTCAACCATGATTTGAACATTAATTTCTCAACCATGATGCAAGACGTGCAGCTGATGACGATAAAAATGATAATCATCTACGTGCTCAGGTTTTACCGATATGACGGAATACACAGTGCTGTCTGCGCATGATAATACAGCTACGTATAAGTTAGGGCAATGAGAGACTGGTTGCAGTAGTCCTGATCAATGACCAGCTCAATTACCAAATGTGAAGACAGTGAGCAACTTCTTAGGGAATATGTCCGGAACTTAGTTTTTGATATTGCAGTCATATATTGATTGGGAGGATAGCAACAAGCACAAAAGTAATACTATGGGCTCCAAGGATGCCAAAGGATGAGCCATTATAAAGGGTGTCCAAGGGCTCTAGCTGGAAGGTAGTAACCATATGCTTACAAGCCCATGAATCCCAAAGCCCAAACTATAATTTCATTCTTCTAGATAATACATTCTGGGGGGGGGGGGGGGGGGGGGGAACCTCTTCATGTCTGTCACTCAATTCTCTTACATATGATCTAGTAGGAAATTTGCATTCTCATTAATTGGGTAGTAAGCAGGTTTAATTGAACTGAAACGTGCCAACAATACCAGGACCTTGCCAGTTTGCAATTGGAGAGAGATTCGGTGACCTTGCTGGTCCAGATAGCATTTGGCAAGCAACCGTTTGCAGATGAGCATTATCTTGCTGAAATGCAAGCTCTGGATGGCTTGCCATGAAGGGCAACAAAATGGGGCACAGAATATCATTGACATACTGCAGTGCTGTTGGAGTGCCATTGATGACAACCAAAGCGGCCCTGCTATGAAAAGTGGGCCTAACAGTGGGGGACAGACTGGTTGGTATAGTGTTGCCCACCATAAGGTCCGACAACCAGGGGTGCTATTTCATTTCATAGCAGGACCCATTTAGTCACCATCGCACCACAGCACAGTGGTACACTGACGATAATCTACGCCCCATTTTGTTGCCCTTCAGGCAAGCCATCGTGGGCTCACATTTCAGCAAGACAATGCCTGCCCACACATGGCAAGTTTCTGCTGCTTGTCTTCACGCTTGTCAAACCCTACCTTGACTTGCAAGTTTGCCAGATCACTCCCCAATTGAGAATGTTTGTAGCATTATGGGCAGGGCCCTCCAACCTGCTTGAGATTTTGATGATCCAACATGCTAAATAGACAGAATCTGGCACAATATCCCTCAAGAGGACATCCAACAACTCTATTAATCAATTCCAAGCTGAATAACTGCTTGCCTATGGGCCGGAGATGAACCAATGTATTATTGGCTTGCTCAATTTATAAAGCTCTCTCTCCTGAATAAATCATCCAGTTTTTCTGAAATTGTAATCACTTGTTTGTCTGTACATGTACATCACATCTAAAGATTTCCGTTCCATGTCTGTAATTCCTTCGTGGTGCGTTTTTTGTACTTTCGTTTTTTCAATTTTCGTGTTAGTGTGTTTTTGCAATATGAAGGAAGAGAAGGAACCTTCAAAATTATTTACACGCTGTCTGCATAGAAAGAAAGTTCCTCAAAAACTGAAGAATTATTTCACAAGAAATGGACACTAAAATTACCACCAAACCACATAAACCAAACATTACATTATAAAAAGAAGTGAGCTGGTTTTGAAGTAGATATAACATAACTGACTGAAGCTATTACAGTGAATTGCTGCTACAACTGACATTAATACGTTTTGAGATAGCCTTAGATGACTCAGCTAAACTTCTATAATAGATCTTGAGAAACAAGGCACTAATTCAATCTACGTTAATATAAAGAAGAATGTATATTTCAAGGAATTCTCTTCATCAGTACATTGAGAAATTCTAAACTGGTAGAAGAAGAAGCAATGTGTGACAATGGAACATATCTAAACCATTTTCACCAGTGTAGAGGAACTTCAACAACAAGTAGAAGAAATTAATAGAAAAAGTTTGATAGGACACTAGAAAATCAATAACAACAATAAATGAA
Organism: Schistocerca nitens; assembly: GCF_023898315.1. Taxonomy (NCBI): domain Eukaryota; kingdom Metazoa; phylum Arthropoda; class Insecta; order Orthoptera; family Acrididae; genus Schistocerca; species Schistocerca nitens. Next base: position 133,506,555 of record NC_064622.1, on the reverse strand, counting down.
TAATTGGCACATCAAGAAGAAAATAGGCCTTATTAACTATGAAGTCACGGAGGCAATTGATGAGTTTTTGTACATAAGGCAGTTGAAAACAACAATTTGACTGAACAAAAAGAAACATAGGCGTAAAAAATAGGCTGGAGTACTTTGGTAAACTAAATAAGGTTTCGAAAATTAGTTAACTAAATAAGTTTCCAAAAATTAAGATTCCATTATGTCTAAAAAAAAAAAAAAGAGTTTAAAATGTGTGCACTAACAGTTTTCATTTCTGACACCAAGAAATGAACTACTAATGCAAAAACCATTCAGAAACTTTTCTGTTCAGTGAGTAATGGAGAGATTCATGTCGGGAATTATTAGAAGAAATAGAAAAACCAAATAAAGGAATCAGGAAAATGAAATGGAGGTGGATCAGAGGAGGAGTGAAGTAAATGAACTGAAACGTGCAGGTGGCTAGGGCCTCCCATTGAGTAGACCATTCGCCTGGTACAAATCCTTTTAGTTGATGCCACTCCTGCGACTTGCACCTCAATAAGGATGAAACAATAATGAAGATAGCACAACACTCAGTCCCTGAGTTGATAAAATCTCTGACCTGGCCAGGGATTGAAACTGGGCCTATTGTAAGGCATTCTGCTAAGCACTCAGCTATGGAGGAGAACAGTTGCAAAGCGAGCAGATAGCAGATGGACTAACGTTCTTTTCTAAATTCCCAAATATAACAAAAGACTGAGATGATTACCTAATGGAAGGTGCACAGATGACATTGAAACCTATGCAGGAGCAACACAGAGATGAATAGCTGGTGACTGATGCAAGGAAAAGTGCACAGGGAGCCTTTATTCAACAGTGGATATCAAATGACTGGTAATTATGAGGCTGTGACTCACAGAAACAGTACATTCATATCATACTCCACAAAATATAGATAAGGTAAACAGTTTGTTTGTTTTGTTTTAGACCATAAAAACAACTATAGTAGGATAAACAATAATACAAAATACCATACTATGATTTGACACAGTGGCCTAATGATTAAAAAAGCCTCTGTGGATTTGTGTTCGACCACAGTATAAGATTTTGCTTGTTGACAAATCCTGAGTTTGAAAATGAAGTTTTGATCTCACTTATTACAGTCGAGGGGCTCAGCATTCGTTTGCTGGGTACTGGCTTGGCGACCCCGGGGTTCCTGAGCTGGGGACTGGTAAGCGCCGTCAGTCCTCTGTCACCGTAAGCTCTGAGCATACTTCAACGACCACCATATGGCGCAGTGGTGGAATGTTGTGTGTCTCAGGGAGTGGGGATCTTGGCTTGACCGCCTGGATCGCGAGGATGGAATAAACCTCTATAAACAACCCTCAATCTCAAGGTGTGTTGTACGCTGATGAGATGCATGGCTGTTGAGGTGGAACAGTCGTTAGCGGGCAACCTCTGGGGAACCTGCCGCACCTCAGTTGTATAAGGCTTACCTAGGCACGCGGGGCTCTGTCTAGGGGGACTTGTAGTTCCCTAGCTGCTCGTGGGACCGAGATGGATCCTTCGAAATCCTCTTTTCTTCCTCCCAGCGGAAAGGGTGGGCCGCTGGAAGGTTCTAACACCCAGTCTCTTAAGAGGGCCCATGCAGTCAGTCCCCCTGACTCCGGCAGTTGTTTGACAAGTCCAGTCTTAGGTAACAGAATGCATTCTGGTAATCCGAATGTGTTTCTCATTGTGAAACGGAAGGAGGGTAGTTTTGAGAAGGTTTGGCCCTTCTATATACAAAAGGGATTGGAGGGAATCTGTGGCTCCTTAAAATCGGTGAAGCACTTACGTAATGGGACCTTGCTAGTGTAAACTTCCACTTCCCAGCAAGCAACTAACCTCCAATCTGGTAAATGCCTTGGAGAGTATGCCATAGACACTGAACTGCACAGCACCTTGAACTACAGCAAAGGTGTTGTGACATGCCGGGATCTAGTTGACATTCCCAAGGAAGAACTGCAACGTGAGTGGGCTCCGGAAGGTATCGTTGATGTCCAACACATCATGAAGAGGGTTGATGGCACTCTTGTCAAGTCCGACTCCTTTATTCTGACCTTCAGTAGCACAAAACTTCCTGAACATGTTAAAGCTGGCTTCCTTCGCCTTAGTGTGAGGTCTTATTTCCCGACCCCAATGCGCTGTTTTAAATGCCAGCGTTTTGGGCATACCACCTTAGGCTGTAAAGGCGAAGCGACTTGTGGAAACTGTGGTCAGCCTGCTCATGAAGGAGTTGGTTGCTCGTCTCCGGCTAAATGTATTAATTGCTCTGGGAACCACCCTGTTTGGAGTAGGGACTGCCGAATATTTTTAGAGGAACGCAAGGTCCAGGAAATAAAAACAACCAAGCGTATCCCCTATGGTGAGGCCAAGAAGATCTATAAGTCGATGCAACCTCCCACATTTGCTATGTCTTTTGCATCCCTGGTTCAGAAGCCTACTCCAAAAGTCAATGCCTCAACGCAGACTGAGGTGGTGAGTGTTGGCAATAACACCTGCAGCTGTCAGTGCACTTGCAACGCAACCAGTGTTTCAGAGCCAGTAGCCCCTACTCGAACGGCAGACAAAGGTACAGTGGCGAACTTGGGCCAGCCCCTGGCGCCTCCAACAGCTGAGGCTGTTCCCAAGCCCAGTGCGCCAATTACCACTCCCACATCAGCTCCCCCAAAGTCCACCAAACCACAGAAAGCTACTGTACAGCAGCAACAGCGGGTCAAATCCCGTGGTAAACCATCTGACCATGCGGATGTTGTTTTACGTGAGGCTTCATCTGACTCTTCCCCAGAGTTGATGGAGTACGATGTATGTGTGGGGCAATCATCTCGTCCCACACCTGCCCCTCCACCTGCTGCGGTCTCCCCGCCCCGTCGGAGAGACAGGATGAAGGTGCTACCCCCAACATAGATGGCTCCCATACTTCAGTGGAACTTGCAAGGGTTCAGGACGCATGTGGAGGAACTTCGTCTACTCTCTCAGGGTAGACCACTGTGTCTCTGTCTCCAGGAGACGTATTTCCATCCATCATACTCCCCTGAGATACGAGGCTATACACTCCACAAAAAGGCCGACCTGCGTGGAGAGAGAGCTAGAGGAGGTGTAGGTATTTTCGTCAGGACGGACTACCACTCCTCGCCTCTCTCACTTACGATGACTTTACAGGCCGTCACTGTGTCCATGCACGTGCGTCATCCATTGACTGTATGTTCACTTTACTTGCCCCCACATGATGCTCTTGATGAAGTGGCCCCCTCACTGACCTCCTTACACAGCTGCCCCAGCCATTCATTATTTGTGGTGATTTTAATGCCCACAATATGCTTTGGGGCTCTGCAATTACCTGCCCCAGGGGTAGAGCAATTGAGAGGCTTCTCCTGTCATCCTGTGCCTCCTTGCTCAATGGAGGACAGAGTACTCATTTCTACACGGCGACTGGGTCGTTCTCTGCCATTGATCTCTCGCTTTGCTCTCCAGCTCTTGCCGCCAGTGCTCACTGGGAAGTGGTCGCTGACTTGCATGGCAGTGATCATTTCCCAATCTGGATTCACCTGCCAGATGGCGTGGGCCCCGAAAGGAGACCACCACGATGGGTTCTCAGTGGAGCTGACTGGACATATTATAGCCAGTTGGCCCAATTCGAACACTGTGCGAATGTTGAGGTGTGGGTGGATCATATTACCAAAACAGTCCTCCACGCCGCTGCAGCATCCATTCCACAGTCCACAGGCCACCGGAAGAGGCCACCTGTGCCTTGGTGGAGTGCCGAATGCCGCTCTGCAATCAGGACCAGGCGTGCGGCTCTGCGTCGGTTCAAGTGTCGGCCGACTGCTGAGAATCTTGCAGCCTTTCGGGTGGCGAGAGCAAGATGTCGCCGCATTATTCGTGAGAGCAAGAAGAGGTCGTGGCAAAAGTTCCTGAACACCATTAATCGTTCCACCAAAAGTTCCATTGTGTGGGAGACCATCAGGAGAATTTCTGGCAGAGGAGGGAGGAGCCCCATATCTGCTGTAATGAATAACGGCACTCTCCACACAGATCCGCGAGACATTGCCCAGACTATGGCAGCGTATTTTGCCACAGTTACTGCAACAACCAGTCAGGATCCAGGTTTCCAGCGCCATAGAGCGGTTGCTGAGAGATGTAGTCTGAACTTCCAGTCCAGCTCTCATGAAGTTTACAACTGCCCATTTTCTATGTGGGAGCTGGATTCTGCATTGTCTGGAGCTCGTGACACATCCCCTGGTCACAACAGGATCCATCACAGTATGCTATGGCACCTCACAATGCGCAACAGAGAAATCCTCCTCGCACTTTTTAATGCCATTTTGGCGTTGGGTCACTTTCCTGACGCGTGGCGTGAGGCAGTTTTAATCCCTTTTTTAAAACCTGTGAAAGACCGCATGAGCCCAAGTAGCTACCATAGTGTTGCCCTCACTAGTTGCATAGGGAAGACCTTGGAGCAGATGGTCAACCACCGCCTTGTCTGGATGTTAGAATCCCGGCAACTCCTTAGTCGCTTTCAGTGTGGGTTCAGGAGGTTTCGTTCCACCTTCGATAACCTTGCCCTCCTGGAGGCGGCTATAGAACAAGCTTTCCTACGCCGTCATCACCTTCTAGGTGTATTTTTCGACATCGAGAGGGCCTATGATACCACTTGGAGGCGTCTCATCCTGGAGCAGCTTCACGAATGGGGTTTTCGTGGTTGTCTTCCTCTTGTTATTCAGTCTTTCCTCTCGCCACGATATTTTAGATACCGAATTGGTGACGTCCTGTCTGATCGCTTTGAGCAGGAGAATGGTGTCCCTCAGGGTAGCGTTTTAAGTGTGACTCTCTTTGCCATCGCTATTAATAGCATTACGTCCATAGTGAAAAGTCCTGTCCAGTGTTCTTTGTTTGTGGATGATTTCTCTTTGTTTTGCTCTTCTTCAAGCCTTGCAACGACAACTCGTCAGTTGCAACTTACGATTAGGCATTTGGATGAATGGGCGCAGAAGAGTGGTTTTAAGTTTTCCACCGAGAAATCTGTATGCGTTCTTTTTAACAGTTCTCGTTCGATTTTAACCTTTCCTGAGTTGCGGTTGAGGGACACTATTCTTACTTTTACAGACACGGTGAGATTTCCGGGGGTCATTTTTGACTCGAGGCTCACGTGGTTACCTCATCTTAAAGACCTGAAATGGCGGTTGCTTCAGGCTTTAAGTATTTTAAAATGTCTTTGCCACAGGACTTGTCTGCTCCAGTTTTACAGGGTGTTTGTGTGATCTCGGCTCGATTATGGGTGCACGGTGTATGGGTCTGCGAGGCCTTCTTACTTAAAGATGTTGGGCATTGTGCACCATGAAGGGCTTCGGTTGGCCACTGGGGCATTCCGAACTAGCCCCATACCAAGCCTCTGTGCAGAGGCAGGTGAACCGCCATTTCATATGCGGCGACGGCTACTTACGGTACGCCAGGCGTATAAAACTTTGTCGACACCATACACACCTGCATACCATACCGTTGCTCAGCCTCCTGTGGCACGGTTATTTCATAACCGGCAACATGCAACGCAGCCCTATGGGATTTGCGCACAGGATTGCCTCGCTGCGATGCGATGTCTATGGCTGGTCTTCGTGTTTTACGTCGCGGTTGGAGCAGATCTCCACCTTGGCTCCTCCGGAGACCCAAACTTATTTTAGATTTGACTCGTTTTAAGAAAGATGGCACGCCAGATTTTACATTCCGGTCACTGTTTTTTTAACATTTTAGATGTGCATCATGGTTTCACTGTCGTTTACACTGATGGCTCCAAACAGGAGAATTTCCTTGGCTGTTCTGTGATGTTCCCTGATCATGTTACCCGGATTCGCCTCCCTGCTGAATATACCGTTTTCGCAGCGGAGCTCCACGCGATCCTGAAGGCACTGGAGCAGATGCATCGTGTTTGGGGCGATCGATTTCTTCTCTGCTCCGATTCTCTTAGTGCCTTACAATCACTGCAGAACCTATACCCGACTGAGGAGATGGTCCAGCTGATATATGACCAACTGTACTTGCTCCAACGGTGGGGTAAAGAGGTATCCTTCTGCTGGGTGCCTGGTCATGTTGGGATATGGGGCAATGAACAGGCCGATCGGGCTGCCAAGGAGGCCTGCAGAGAGCAGGATGTGGACCAGTGTCCTATCCCCTTGCAGTCAGTCATTGCTGCACTCCACAGGAAGTGCATGGAGTTGTGGGAGGATGAATGGCTGGCGGTGACAGCCAATAAACTGCGGTTGGTAAAGTCAACCACTCGGCCGTGGCGTTCCTCCTGCCGGTTGCTCAGGCGGGAAGAGGTGGCCCTCACACGTCTTCGGATCGGGCACTGTCCTCTCACACATAGCTTTTTATTACGGCGGGAGGATCCTCCGTTTTGTGATGCTTGTGGTGTGCACATCTCTGTCCGGCACATTTTAACAGACTGCATTTTATACCGTGATGCAAGGGCAGAAGCACAAGTTGATGGGGATCTGCCTTCTGTTTTAGCTAATGATGAGACGAGTGTGTCTAGGGTTTTTAAGTTTTGTGATGTGTCTGGACTCTGGCCTAAACTTTTAGGCTGGAGGTTTTAGTGTATTGCAGAGTGGCTGACTCCTCCCCTTTTTTCCTTGTGGTCAGCCAGCCACTTCCATCTGCTACATTGTTTTAGCTCCCTCTATCATTTACTTCCTGTGTTGTCCATGTTTTACTGCTGACACCCTGCTTCATCTCACGCTTCGGTGTGGGTGAGCACATATTTTCCAATGATTGTTACCCGTGTTTTATGTTCCGTTTTATATTCCTGTTCTGGGATTTTTCTTGACACCCGTCTCCCTATGTTACTGAACGGGCGCTGAAGACCTTGCTGTCGTGCGCCCAAAAACCCCTCTACTACTACTACTACTACTACCACTACTACTATTACAATCAGTAACAAATAACAAAAACCATGTTTGTTTACAATACCACAAACATATAAATCTTATGTTATAATAAAAAATTAATGTAAAATCTTCCTAATAATGTAAAGTCCTTGGGTGAATTAAATTGTTTACTTTATAGCTCTGAAGTTTTGTACAGGACTAAGCACCTCAACTATTCAGCGGGTTCAGATGTGACTAATGACATTGTAGACTTACATGATGGCCTGTTGGATTTCTTCGTTGGAAGGACAAGAAGAAGGAAGGAAAGAAAAATTGGATTTTGTGTCCCATCAAACAAGGTCTCTACAGATGGAGTGGTGAAAAGGATTTTTGAATGAAAGTATTTTTGTAAACATTTTGCATTATGTAGGGGCAATAAACAAGGGGTGTTCAAAAAGAAACGAGCCAGAGGCATAGTTACAGAAACCAGCACCTGTATGTTAGAAGTATTGACCCCAGCTGTTGAGACACGTGTTCCACTGTGATACAAGGGGGTGAATGGCTCTCATAAAATTCCCGGGGCTGCAATGTTAACCAGTTCTGCACATACAGCTGGACATCGTCATCTGAGGCAAATCGTTTGCCCCTCAGCCTTTTGAAGGGGACCAAAAATGGCATAATCAAAGGGAGAGAAGTCGTGCACAGATCTTCAGATAGCCAGGCAAAGCAATAATGTGACCCACATGTTCTTGTGTAACGCAGATTGTGCTTGCAGTTTCTCTCTGAGTGATACGACGATCATCCTGAATCAATCTGCAACATTTTCCTTGTGAAACTCGGTGGTCGTTGTCACAAGACGTCCAACTCTTTGTTTGTCACGCAGGTCAGATGTTCCTGCCTCAACATTTTTAAACTTACTCACCCAATGATGCACAGTGCTCACATCAATACAGTCACCATAAACTGCTTTAATTCTCTGATGAATCTCCTTTGGGATGACACTTCTGCTGTCAAGAATTCAGTGACTGCACGTTGCTTAATTTGCATTGACCGACCATCTGCGCACGGTTCCATACTTAACACTTTAACAACACAACTGTTCAATGCTAAGGCTTCCTGCCAACTGGAGCCGTAGAGAAGAGGCTGTGGAACAAGCCAGTACCTGCCGTATACCGATGCTGCCAACTGTTGAAGAGTTACGAAGGTGGAGGCATTACTTTTCAGTCAACCCTCGTAAATAAGATTCTATTTGGTGTTTTGGTTGGCGAAGAAATGTTTCCACTGCAGAGAATGAGTAAAGGTAAGGAGGTCCCTTACAAGTCCAGTATGGTTGAACTTAAGTTTTGGGCCAAAGGGGAGGTCTTTATGGAAGTATTGAGTTTCGTTGTAGAAGTGACAACAGTGTTGTGGAATGGGTGTTCTGGAACAGTGTGTTCATGGAAGGTGGAGGAAGTTTTGGGGATGTGGAGGGTGGAATAAGCCAGCAAGATGGGTGTCCAAATTAATGGAACTGTGCTCTTTTAATACTCAGTGCGGACTGACTTTAAGAAACATTATTCATTGATACCTAAAGAAAGACTGATTGTAGCTCTGTCACCTGTTTCTATTAAAAAAAACTGGTGTAGGAAGTATCTTTTCAGAATGTTATAATACAGAGCAGTTACATATTCAGAACAACAGAAAAGACGAGAATAATAGGCCATACTTATAGGTATCTGCAAACAAAGTTATTTCATTTAACTATAAACCTTATAATCTTTAAATGGCATTAGACTAGGTTCTGTTTTGATGAGCGGATTTTAGCATGGCCACCAAGATTTTTTTGCAGAAACTCAGACTGTCCATTCATGATTGGACACTCATGAAAGTAAAATGAGAATATTCTGGCAATTGGGACTATCGATGCCTTGTTTGAAAGGGGGTTGTGGTTGGGAATAGGGAAGATTAAAAGGAAAGTGTAGGTCACTCAGATTCCAGGATGTAGTGAGGAATACAAGTGACTTGCCCTCTCTTTTTTGCAACTTTCTTCAACATAACCCCCCCCCCCCAAAAAAAAAAAAAGAGAGAGAGAGAGAGAGAGAGAACTAATAGTTGCAGAAGCCAGACAAATTTCATGTACTAATATTGTTATTTCCTCAAACTAATTCATTGTTAAATGATGTATATGGGAGATCCTCTGGTGCAGGAGTTCATTGTGCCACACCAAGTGGAGCATTTCATTGTAATTCTTGTTACCTGTTGCAGATTTTGGTTGTACAGCAGTCTTTTGTCTTGGCCAGTGTGGTGTGCTGTGAATAAAAGGTGTGAAACCCTTTTTTTAAGAGAACACAACCCAATAGAATAATGTAATGCTCCTGCTCTTCTCAACTGTTAAATATATTTATACTTCCATTGTAATAGCAGTGTATTCCAAAATAACAAGTTTGTTGTAATGTTATAAATGTTACCCAAGAGAAGCATAATTTTTACATGTCTCTCAGAGTGATGTCATCGAATTTTGATTGCATCATTCCATTAGATGCCTGGTTTTGTGTTATCTGTATGTCACCTGTGAAGCTGGTGATTTGATGTACATGAATTATCATGTATGACATATTTTGCAGTTTTTAGGAAATTAACAAAAACTGTTAATTCCAGATAAATATTGTAAAATAAAAATGTAATAGCAGAAATGTATTGTTTATGCATACAGGTTGTCAAAACTACTTGGTTGTGTTTTTGGTAATGATAAGATTGTCCATAATCCAAAACTTGTACGTAAGAAAATTATAGCGAGATACAAAATAATATTTATTATAAATGATTACTTTAGTCTTAAAAAAAAAGTATTAGAACATGAAACAATGGAAACTCCAGGCAGGTATAAAACAATGTAGGAAAACACAGATTGCTACTTACTGCAAAGATAACACTCTAATTCACAGGCAGGCACAATTAATAGACATTTACACATAAACTTTCAACCTCAGCCTTCATCGGAAAAGGAGAAAGAGAAACACACACCATGCATTCACACAAGCAAGCACATCTCATGCACACATGACCGCCAACTCCAACAGTTCGGGCCAGAATGCCATAAAACATGAGTTTGTCATAAAGTTGAGAGACAAATCTGGTACATTAAACTCAGTTGTCACACTGCAAGCTTTTGTAAAAAAAATGCCAGTATTTTGGCTCCATTCGTTAACCATGTCCAGTCGATTTCATTTCTTCCCCTTATGAAGTTTCAGTGCCCCGTTGTACAGCAACCAAAAACCAGAAGGGAACCATTGTTCAACATACAGTGTCTATCGCAAGAGCAAAGCACTTTGTGACTATGACGTACACTTACACCTTGAGGACTGTCATTACACAACTTCAACCAGAGTACACCAGTAGTTTTCAAACCATGAGGCTTCTTCAAAACCAACTCAGTGGATGCTTTCATTCTGAAGGAACTTTTGACACTTTGTTTCTTTTCTCGGATCATTGTGAAGTCCCTGTCACAAGGTAGGAAACTAGTACCTGAACATAAAATCTTCTGATGTGTATCTGTAAAGTACTTGCAGTTGACCAGATACACTACTACAAAATGAAAAACAAACAGTGGCACAAGTGAATAAGACCTATCATACTTGCACTGTACACTATGAGAGGGTGGTGCATGCGATGAACAAATACGCAGCGCTGCATACACACCAGGAACCTCGTTTTCGGCCGTGGATTGTTGCTAGCTGTGCAGCAGTTGGTCACTGCCAGAGCCAATGGCAGCCAGTTTGATGTGTCATACGGAGCTCCTTCGGTGTCTACAACATTGTTAGCATGCCGCGACAGTGTGTACATGAACCATTTGTGCAATTGGTGGAGTTTGAATGAGAGCATATGAGCGAGGGCATATAGTAAGAGCGAGGGCATATTGTGAGCCTACAGGAGGCCAGGTGGACATACCGCAGAATTGCGCAACATATGGGGGTGCGAGGTCTCCACAGTGCATCAGTGTTGTCACCAATGGTCAGTGGAAGGTGCACATGCCTGTCAACCCGGGTCTGGAGAGTGATGACACATAGGTGCATGCCAAGACCGTCGCACCCTACAAAATGCCATTGTGGACCACACTGTCACTTCACAACTTAGGGACACTGTTGCTTCAGGGGTATCAGCAAGAACCATTCGCAACCATCTCCATGAATCAGGGCTACGGTCTGTGTACCTTTAAAGCGTGTTCCTTTCATGCCACAACATCATTAACCCACCTCCAGTGGTGTCACGATAGGCGTTTATGGAACGAAGAATGGAGATGTGTTGTCTTCAGTGACGAGAGTCGCTTCTGCCTTGGTGTCAGTGATGGTCGTACACGTGTGTGGCGTCATGCAGGTGAGTGCCAAAATCAGGAGTATATATGACAGAGGCTCAAAGGGCCAACGCCCAGTGTCACGATGTGGAGAGCAATACCCTACACTGGCTGTACTCCTCTGGTGGTCATCAAGGGAACATTGAACAGTGTGTGGTACATTCAAACCATCATCCAACCCATCATGCTACCATTCTGCAAGGTGATGTGTTTTTCCAACAGGAAAATGCGTGTTCGCATGTATCCCGGCCACCCTTTGTACTCTTGAACATGTATCTCAACTACCCTGACCAATGCAATCCCCAGGTCTGTCTCCCATTCAGCATGTTTGGGACTGGATGAAATATCATCTTATGTGGACTGCATGTCCAGCACGAACACTGGCCCAACAGAAGCACCAGGTGTAAATTGCATGGCAGGCCATTCTGTAAGACTACATTCAGCACCTTTACAATTGTCTACATGGGAGAATTTCAGCCTGCATTGCTACAAAAGAAGGGTATACACGGTACTAGCACTGACATTGTGTGCACTCTGTTGACTGTGAGTTACTCACATGCATATGGCTCTGTCTGTGTGATAGAGTGTTTTTTACATCCTAAAGAATGTGTCAATAAAATTTCCCCCTGCTGGGGTGATGAATTCGTGGTGTTCTTTTTCATTTTCGAGGAGAGTAGAAATAAAGCACTAAAACACTCCAGTTATTGTTCCGTTTGACACAGCCACCATCCAATGAGTTTGCGTTCCATACCTTCTTCAAGTGTATTGTAATTGTTCATCACAAATTTAAAGAGACAGGAACTATCTCTGCTGAACTTCTCCTTTACTGTGATGTTTCCAGTACCAACGTCATGAACCACAAAATTATACAGTAACAGCTGTCTGCGATAGAACGCTGTGGAATGTGTCAATGTAGGACAAAGTAAAACCTGTTGTGGGTCAACACACATAACATGTGTATTGTTCCTTTTAGCCATTTCCATATTGTTTATCACTTTGTATGCTTGGTCTACTTTTGCATGATGCAACTGACTCAAGTTTGATATTGTGCAGTTCTGTTTTGTCTGAATATGCAATCATTTTGTTAAACAACAAATTACACCATCTGCAAGTATCTGATCTAAGCCTTCCGAAACACGAATTACAATTGTTTGCTATGCACTTTGATAGTATGACTTGCTTATTGATTTATCAGGAAAGTTTTTGGTAAACTATTTATACATTCTGCAGAGGTTGAGATCAGGGTATAGATATTCTTTTGACAATTTATTTCTGCTGTAAAGGCTCATCTGCGTTGGCAAACTCTAAATGTGTTCCTGAAACAGAGCCCTGTCCTCATTTGATATGGCATGTGGCGTATTGAAATATTTTCCTCAGCCATCTGTAGGAGTTGTCATTTCACCTTTTAGTGTATGTTCAAGGGTCTGTATTCGTCTTTGGGTGATGCAGAATATGTCCAATGTTTTTGACACACTTCTTCTGACTGGACTTTGTGTTTGAAAGTAGCTTGTCTCCGTGAAGTCTCGTCTGTCTTACCTTTCCTTCATTTGCATACATGATCCTGAATCGTGTAAGCAGTCACTATTACTACCTAACCTTCAGTTGGATTATCAGTATTAGTACCTGTAATATTCCATTGGAATATCGTACTTCACATTCTCTTGATAATATAGCAGTGCTCAGGTTATGCATTATATTTTTTCATCAGTGATAACTACATATCTGTAGTTAATTTTGTTCAAGTTTCATATTTTTACTGTGGTGTTTTCAGAAGTTGTAAATAATTTACGTCGTTAGAGCCATGTACTGTAGAAGGCACATGTGCCACTGTACAGGACGTACACAGAAGCACCATAGAAACTGGTATAGCCATGCGTATTCAAATACAGAAATATGAAAACAGGCAGAATATGGTGCTATAGTCGGCAACGCCTATATAAGACAGCAAGTGTCTGGCACAGATATAAGATCAGTTACTGCTGCTACAATGGCAGATTATCAAGATTTAAGTGAGTTTGAACGTGGTGTTATAGTTGGCACATGAGCAATGGGACACAGCATCTCTGAGGTAGCAATGAACTGGTGATTCTTCCATACGACCATTTCACGAATATACCGTGAATATCAGGAATCTGGTAAATCATCAAATCTCCTACATCGCTACGGCTGGAGAAAGATCCTGTAAGAACAGTACCAACGGCAACTGAGGAGAATTGTTCAACATGACAGAAGTGCAACCCTTCTGCAAATTGTTGCAGATTTCAGGTCTCTACCATCAAGTGTCAGGTGTGAACCATTCAATGGAACATCATTGATAAGGGCTTTCAGAGCCAAAGGCTCCCTTGTGTAGCCATGATTACTGCACAATACAAAGCCTTACACCTCACCTGGGCCCATCAACGTCGACATTGGACTGTTGGTGACTGGAAACATGTCGCCTCGTTGGATGAGTCTCGTTTCAAATTGTATCGAGGGGATGGATGTGTACGGATATGGAGACAAGCTCATGAATCCATTGACCCTGCATGTCAGCAGGGGACCGTTCTAGCTGATGGAGGATCTGTAATGTCCGGGGGTGTGTGTGCAGTTGGAGCGATATGGGACCCCTGATACGTCTAAATATGACTTTTGACAGGTGACATGTATGTAAGCATCCCGTCTGATCACCTGAATTTATTCATGTCCATTGTGCATTCCAACAGGCTGGGGCAATTCCAGCCGGACAATGCAACACCCTACATGTCCAGAATTGCTACAGAGTGGCTCCAGGAATGCTCTTTTGAGTTTAAACACTTCCACTGGCTTCCAGACTCCCCAGATATGAACAGTATTGAGCTTATCTGCAGTGCCTTACAATGTGCAATTGAGAAGAGATCTCCACCCCCTCATACTCTTACAGATTTATGGACAGCCTTGAAGGATTCATGGTGTCAATTCCCTTCCGCACTACTTCAAACATTAGTCAAGTCCATGCCATCTCATGTTGCGGCACACTGCGTGCTCTCGCGGGCCCTACACAATATTAGGCAGGTGGACCAGTTTCTTTGGCTCTTTTGTGTGTGTGCGCGCTACTCTATAGACGTACCCCTTTATACAAAACCCAAACAGCATTATGCTTCTCACCTGTGTTGTAGGCAGTTTTGTAGGAACTACATTACCTTTTTGTGGTTTGTATTCAAATCAAGCATCACAAAGTCTTTTCCCTTTAATATCCTGCCAATTACTGAAGTGAATTTTACTTTTCTAAGCGTTATTTGTACATTTCAAACCACTTGCTGTAAGTGTCACCCTTCTACACGCCACCACCCTTGTAACATAGAGCATTGTTCACACAAGAAGTGTGAAAACTGCATTAATCTCCTCACTGTTTAATGCTGCCCTCAGACTGTAAACAGGTTAACTATTACAGCAGGTGATGCAGCCTGGCACATACAACATTATTCCATGTGATTCTACAAAATGTCAAAGTGTGCCATAAGCATTATTCATGTGCATGCTTCATTGTATGAAGTAATTTTGACTTCCAGCTTTCATTGATGTATCAGTTTATTTACTTCCTTTTTTTCACACAAAATGTTGAACACATGCACACTATACTTCACATTGTCGTTATACAACCTGTGTTTGCACAGCAACTCATGCCAAGGGGGAGCAGATACAGACATATAAAAAAGAGAACAAACAGCTTCAAAAAGAAGGACAAATTCAAATTTAATAAATTAATTAATTAATAGACATAACAATCCTTAACCTTTATTGGTACTTCTCTGAAGATCCAATTTTCTGTAGAAGTTTGGGCTTGCTTAGCAGATAGTTGTAAAGAGACACAGGAAAGTTCTTTTAAATTATACTAGACCATCAACACACCTTTAACAGATTCAAGGTTCAACCTATTCCCATCTCCAGCCCACTGTGTAGTAATGAGCAAAAATACTCTTTTTGTATTTGCATCATGCCATGATGTACTGATAAAGTATTAGCGAATTTTAACAGTTCTGAACGACAATCAGCAGACCAACTTTCACAAAAATACTTGGCCCATTTCTTTCTTTCTTTCTTCTTTTTCCACCACTACAAGTTAACCCATTAAATTAAGGATCATTACTATTCTTTTCAGAAATTGCCTAAAATTACAGAATTGGTCAAAATGTTTTACATCTGTGATTCCAAAAGATTTACATTTTTCTTCAATGTCACTGTAGTTAACACATTTTTAAGAAACATCTGTTTGAAACAGAAAAAGTCATCAAACATACAGAGCCATCATTTTAAATATTCATGGCATGATTGATAAAGCAACCAGAAAAAGTTTAACTTATTTATCAAAGCCTTTTCTGTTACAATTTCCAGCTTCTGCTGAATGTTTAGGCAAATGAATTTTTCATTTAATTGGTCCTCAAACACTTTATGTACAGAATCTAAAATGTCAGTCACTTCAAGCACAGAGTTGTCCTTTTCTAGCTGTACAATATTTGAACTGAACACATATATCAATGAATGCAAATGCCATAAGTAGGTTTCACTTAATGTATTCTCAAAGAACTGAAATAAAACCTTTGATGGCTTTCTTTCTGACAGAAAGTAATATTTCAGAGCAGGCTATATTCCCAGTACCGTTTCAGTGCCTGGGAAAATAGACAACCACCTAGTTTCCACATAAGCCAGGACTTGTTTGTAATTTACCTCGACAAATTCACACAAGGAGTGTAATTGTTCCATTCAAAAAGTGTAATTTTCACAATGACTCATGCCAAATCAAGGGAAAGATTGTCAGCACCATGCTGAATTGCATTATGCAAAATGTGAATGGGACATCTCACACTGATTAAATTCTTATTGTTCAAAGATGTCTTTTTAATCTGCTGTATGTATTCTTGCCTTCCTTATGATTTACACCTCCAAAATTTGTGTTAGCACTATCAACGGTAAATGATACACACTTATTAGCAATAGGAAATGACGTAGTGTTTTTGTAATATTCTGTTCAACAGTCTCGGATGTTTCATTATGGGTAGATTTTAGGTCAATTGCTTTTGTTATTAAACCACCAAGATTGTAGTCAAAATACCGAAAAAGAATGGGGAACATTTTTATATTGCTGTGGTTACTTCCATCGGTTGTGACACCAAAACAGGATTCGCCAGTCAAAGCTTCCATAGTTACTTTCAAGGCATGAGGACCAATTACATTGTCTCAGTGCTTTGAGGTTTTTCTGGCTGAGGAGATCTTTTTAGCAACATCTGAAACAAATTACTTTATTAAATTTTGGCATTCAATCCATTGACCGAAGCTAAAATGCTTAACATTATGGAATGCTATTGCTCTTTCTCCAGCAAGAACTTGGTGACTTAAAGCAGAAGTAGATCACTGTTGCTGAAATAATGTGTGTGTCCTAGACATTGAACTGCAAGCCTGAAGATTTTTCTTATGCTTCTGAGTGGTAATATGATTCCAAAATGAAATGTGTGATGATCGAGATCTTGGCCACCAAGTAAAAGAAATTTAAAATATTTCAGTGACACAGTGACATACATTTTATTTTATAACATTAAATCATATTAAATGATGTTTATGTATTCTGTGCAGAACTGGAGAATTTTATCACCAGTTTTTCTCACAGAAGTAAATTGATTGACAAAGAAACCATGAAATAAAACTATGACAATAAAACAATCTGTTAAGCTATTTCTTACATCTTTTGGCCACTAAGATGTAAGTTCGAGCACCACATATTTTACATTCAGTTTCAAATTCATTTCTCCCATGCTTGAAGGCAGGATATCTGTAAGAAAGAACATCTGAGAATGTACCCTTGTGTTTAGGCATTGCCAGATACTTTATAAAACTCACTTGATTACAATAAAGAGCAAATCACACTCACACGTGAGTCCTGAGTACATGACATGAAACACATGTATAATGCCAAGCCAAGACAAGGTGGAACCAGAACTGAAAATGTGGAACGCACTTGCGGATCAATCGATGATCAGTTGTGGAAAATCAATAAAATTGATAATCCTGCTGCCATCTGTAGATAAGGTATTTGAGAAAACAGCACTAGATCATGAATGACAGCAAATATAATTTTATTACGGTCAACTTTGTGAAAAAAGGACAATGTAAAAATCCGCCCAGATGTGAACAAAGAGATAAGAAGGGGGACATAGCTGGATTTATCTGGACATCTGGTAACCTGTTCGTACCCGAAACTGTACACAGTCAATTCAGAGATATTACGTACAGAAATTTGAGTTTAAAAAAATAATCTTTTTTTGTTCTTGTGCCAGTAATTTGAAATTATAAAAATTAATTTTATAAAATAAAATAAGTAATTGAGACAATTTAATTTTAAATTGTAATAAAAAAATTAAAAAAAACATTAATAATAGCTGAATTTGGGATATGACAGGGTAACATGCATAATTGTTATTTATAGAATATTTACTTAAATAGTATATCAATAATGATTTGTCTGAATTTTATGTAGAAAAAAGATAAATCGAGCTTATTGATACCACACAACAACGTAGAATATAGAGACTGATACCCAATGAAACAAATTTCCATGCCTTTATCATATTAAAACATCCAGTGTGGTTATGCACAATGTGTGGTGGTAGGAGGAAGGACAGGAAGAAGCTCTGTATAAGAGAAATATGTTAATAAATGTTACTATCAGTATATAGTGGGTGTCCACATTTATGTGGATTGCAACAAAAATAATAAGTATTTTAAAGTTAAAAAATGTGCCCTCCCCCTGCCCTTCACTTCTCAGAACGGGCATTTTATCACTAATATTGGTGCACCATGTGCAGCATGACATACATCTTGAATGTCATTTCCGTTTCCTCCAGCATGGTCATTCTTCTATTGGACTGACAGTGGTTAGCACGCGGGACTCGCATTCAGGACAACACTGGTTCAAATCTGCGTCTGTGTAAACATGGTGCTTAGTATCAGCTAATGGTGATGTAAACCACAGATATTGAAGTATTGGAATGAGACAATAAGAATTATTTTATTCATTTTTTTTTTCAGGTTTTGATGAGTTCTCAAAATTATGTAGTTACAAATTCAAACTGAGATTAAATACTGGGTGATCAAAAAGTCAGTATAAATTTGAAAACTTAATAAACCATGGAATAATTTAGATAGAGAGGTACAAATTGACACACATGCTGGAAATGAAATGGGGTTTGGTGACGATCGTGTGCTCAGCCGCCACTTTCGTCATGCTTGGCCTCCCAGGTCCCCAGACCTCAGTCCGTGCGATTATTGGCTTTGGGGTTACCTGAAGTCGCAAGTGTATCGTGATCGACTGACATCCCTAGGGATGCTGAAAGACAACATCCGACGCCAATGCCTCACCATAACTCCGGACATGCTCTACAGTACAGTTCACCGCATTATTCCTCGACTACAGCTATTGTTGAGGAATGATGGTGGACGTATTGAGCATTTCCTGTATTTCCTGTAAAGAACATCATCTTTGCTTTGTCTTACTTTGTTATGCTAATTATTGCTATTCTGATCAGATGAAGCGCCATCTGTCTTCTTCTTCTTCTTCTTCTTCTTCTTCTTCTTTCCCCCCCCCCCCTCCTAGTAAAACCCCATGTCATTCCAAGCATGTGTGTCAACTTGTACCTCTCTATCTACATTATTCCGTGATTTATTCAGTTTTCAAATGTATACAGACTTTTTGATCACCCGGTATATTGCAATTTGTGGATGATGAACTACATAGAAAAATTATATTATTTGTTTCTCAAGCTCATAGATGCCTTTAGCTTGCAAAAAGTGAAACAGTTTCAGCATTGCGAATGTTGTTTGATTGGAGCATGCTTGAGAAGTTTCAGGTGATTTATATCAGTAAAGTAATAAAGAAACTGTTCAGTAAAACTTTAGGTGTGCCCTCCATAGTAGAGAGATTTAGTTTTGTATGTGAGAGGCTGATTCTATGTCACTTACATAAGAGATGACTCCATGGCTGTTAAACCTCGACTTAGGTTTCTTTGCGCAGTTAATGCAGAGATACAAAAGTTCCACACTTTGAATATTTTTTCACTGCTTGGTGTTGAACTGTCGAAATATGTGTCACTTGTAGATTTGGAAAAATTCTCGTGTAGGAGACCATTTTTTTACTTAATTTTCCATAGGAAATTTTTGAAATGATAGCAATTTTTAGACACTAAGGACTTTTTTGAAAGTGTCAGTGAGATTTAAATATTCTGCAAGCCATTCTGAAGTTAGTTTGAAATGCACCTAAGATTAACTCCATTCCATTGATCCATAGTAATCTTTCAGCACTAACCTACACAAAGGAAGACTGAAGACTCAGCAGAAAGTGTTAAATCACTTGAAAAATTAGGTTTAAGGATAGTGTTAGCAGCAGATGCATGCGCTGCAGGGTGTTATCCCACAGCAGCACAATGCAGGCGGGCTTTTTGGCTGCTTGCTGGCGTGCCACACTGGCCCATCCCATGAGCCTGTGCAGTGCAACACACTGGGCTGGACCAGACAGGTTGATGTATCACAGCTCATGGGCTGCAACTAAGTCCAGGCCCAGGTTTGAACGTGCACTCCATATTAAGTCTACATTTGTATCTGCATTGCAGTGCTCCTCTCAGCTTTTAAGGTCATACAGTTTCTTGTAACATACACAAGTGTGTAGTCATACCAAGAGTGTTGAGGTTTACTCAGTCACATGTACTTGGGCATTTGTGTACAGCAGATTTAATGAAAAATGTTCAGAAATGTACATTGATTATAGGCCTGACTAACATAAAATATATCATTTATATCAGGGTGTTCCACCTGAAGAGCTCGGATCCAAGCTGAGTGCCCGGAAGCAAGAGGTAGGCAAAAGGCTAATGTTTGTGCAGCCAGATCATAAATTACGTGACTGTATGCCTCGAGCAAGAAACCAAAGGCAGGGGTGTATAGAAGGCTTACACATGCAACAGAACAAGGTGGGAATGCACAGCAATAGAGCCATCAGAATGGTAGTGTTTGCTATCTGTGCATGAGCTGACAGGTGCTTGTGCCCTATGGGACAGAGTTGGAACAGGCTGATCTACGTAAGTCTTATGCAGGAATGTAATCTTTCTTGTAAGCTCCCAGCATGAAATCTATGTTAGTGAAAAAAAATCTGGTGAAGTAATTGAGTGTACGTAGAATGGCAGCCACTGGACAACTAAAATTGCATTCAGTCAAGGCACTAGTAGCAAGAATGGCTGAAATCTAGCATACCACCCTACAAAGGTTTAGAAATCAATGCTGCTGTAATTTCCACCAGAAAAGCATCTTATTTGGGTATTTACTGTCTAGCTTGGTTGTTGTAATTCAAAGTTTCATTGCATCCTCAAACGTTTACCATATTCTCTGATGCATCATCTACTGAAACCCAGTATCAAAATTTTCATCCTATGACATTGTTTCAATTTGTTCATTTAAAATAAGAACTAGTGATTAAATTTACAAGAAATAATGATCAAATGACAGCTGTAAAAATGAAAATGCTGAATTTTTTTCCAGCTGTACACACTATGGCTGACAAATTTCATAAACCTATTCAGCACTGATGATGTTGATGTGCTCTTAAGTTGGAAGTTGCTTATATTTCTACCAGTGGCATGTACCATACTTATTATTAGGGTAAGCAGTTAGAAAAAAATAAAATGTCATGTGTAAATTTAAAATTCTCTTGTACATAGTGAAGATAGTTCCTCCTCCTCCTTTTTGGCAAATTTTCTGATCACTGTGTTGTAAAACCTTAGTTAGTACCTGAGTTGCAACCGATCTTTTTCAATTGACAATGGAACCATATTTGTTAGGTATTAATGTGTGTGCACACACTTCGTACTTTTCAAGGCTGAAAAAGTTCTCTCTACTGAGGCGTTGGTCTTAGGAATGGACAAAATAAAATTTGAGTTCTCAATTTTACAGCATGCTGTTTTGGTGTTCATTTGATTTCATACACTTTTATGACATTTATCCTGCAATATCAGTAACCACTAGCCATGAGCTTAAACAGGAAAGCTGAAAACTGATTCGGTGAATTTAATGCAAGTTCAGGGGAAAACTGTTTATGGTGATCAAAATTGTGTGGATTGAAAAGTTCAAAAATAACAAGAAGTCCATGTTAATGAATCTGTCTCGTAACTGCCCCATCGCTGTGTCCAAAATAATACTGTAGACCAGCTGGCCATATAGAGAGGTGTGTGTGTGTGTGTGTGTGTGTGTGTGTGTGTGTGTGTGTGTATTATGTAGCTCTGGAAAAACATTTGTCCGAAAACTAGCAACGTTCTCATTGTTGTGTATGGTACCTTTCGAAATCTCCACTATTCGGTAAGTTGTCAGTTACACTCCTTAAATTATTTACTCTTTCCTGTGATATACCTATGCATCAACTATTTCATACAACATATAACACATAGCATACTTTGTTGATGTTTTCATACATGCTTGCAGTTTTGGGATGTCCTTCATGTGGAGCACCTTCAAGAGAAGTGCAGCCATATTTAAATTCTATTGTTCATTTCATAGTTGTTGAATATTAAACAACAGACAATGTTCAAGAACAGACACTATAAATATTGTAATCAACTTTTTTTATATGACTTTCTGATAGCAGTAAACCACCCAAAACAAAATCTCAATAACAGTACAGTTGTCCCATATATCCAGTTGAGTGAAACAAGTAAAAAGTGACTCTTTTAAGAATTCCTATATAGAAAACTATCCTGCTGATGAAGTTGTACAACATATACCAAATAATATACTGGCAAACAGTATGAGTTTTGTTTATCAGGTTCCATAAGACCAAGCTATTTGGTCACGGAATACGTCAGTATATAATTTACAGATTGCTGACTAACAAGTATACAACAGCATACTAAAACAAAAAATGGGAGTATACAAACAACTAACACATTACAGAGAAAAGTTCTCAACTACTGTGAGAAGCTCGAGCTCAGAATAGGAGAAGTGTGCCATAAGAAACACTTTTTTTTAAATGGATGTTGCAGTTTTTTTTTCTGAATGAGTCAATATTATCAACAACAAATTCCATGGTGGAATATATTTGGTACATATATGACAGATTTACAGTTCTCTGTCACCCAAACAAAGTTTGCAAACTTCTACCATAGATCAGTCTGATCATCCCTTTCTGCGCTAAGAATAGTTTTGGTGAGTAAACAGACCTGTCCCAAAATATAGTACAGTGTGAAATAATAGCATGAAAGTGAGCAAGATAGACAAAATCATTATTTTAGAGAAGATGGCAGGATTCAGTTTCTGGACAAAATTTTGAACATGGATACTTCCAAGAAACCATCAATCTACCCTCTGTTCTAGGAATTTAGAATGGTTAACTTTGCTGACTGACCACCTTCACACAGCAAAATTTCACTTATGCAAGAGGACCATGTCAGAAATCATATACATTGTATTTTGTTGCAATTAAGTACTAATCTGTTCTATGAACTACCCTATTAGCCCTATCATTTATATTACATTCCATGTCTTTCAAAATAATACTTGTGTCATCTGTCATGTTTTGTAGCAGATTGTAGTTACGTGTCAGGAAAAGCAACAGATGCAGAACAGAACCCTGTAGCACCCCCTACTTCATAGGGCCCCAGTCAGATACAAACATCTTCCCTGTTGTTTACACTGGAAGACAACCTTGTGCTTCCTGCTTTTCAAATATGAAGGGAACCATTGTTGAGTTTTTCCCATTATGCAAAGTACTGCATTGTCCACACAGTGAAATTCTATTGTTAAATTAGAGAATACAGCCACTGTCCTGTGAATATTATTTAGCCTTGCTAGCGTCTTACACGTAAAATATTAAATAGCGTTTTCTGTAGATACTCCTTACTTGAAAGCCAGACTCAGAGTCTGACAACAAATTATGTGTTCTGAAATATGCCAGTACTCTCGTATACATTGCATTCTCAAAAAACTTTTGAAAACGCTGGTGGAAAAGACACTGGCTGGTAACTGAGTGTGTTATCTTTTCCACTGTTTTTTATAAAATGCTGTTACTAATGAGTATATCAGTCTGTCAGGAAACTGACAACACTTCCAAGACACATTGCACAGATGACCAATTGCAGAACTAATGTATGGTGACCTGTTTTCATAATCCTACTTGAAATTTCAGCATACCAACGGGAATCTTTACTCTTTAATGACGTAATAATGTGTTCAAAACACTTGTTAGGTATCTAATGTCAGGAAACAGTTACATGCCAGCACCTAGACAGTATATCAGCTCAATAAACAGATGTAGATGAAAAAGCAATAAATAAATAGTTATTCATGTTATTTCAGAAGCTGCAAGTAGTTCGTCGAGACAAGTATGTGCAGGAAAAGATTCCACAGCCACATACCATTCTTTTTTAATTATGGGGAATGGACAGATGATTGTTTTAAATCATTCTGAATAATCACTGGATTTAACCCTTTCAGACCTGATTTTTTATTTACTTGTAAAAAAAAGTCTGACATCATTTTTACATTCAGGTGAGTCTCCTGACAACATTTTTCTAAGTAAAAATTTTGTATGATCTCTACTTTTCTAGATATTTAATTGTGTTCATCAGGTCTCGAGCTTCATGTCATACATTAAGGAGGTTAACAGTACAGATCAATTATGCCACTCTTTATTTCACTTTAAAACAGAGGAAACCATAAAAATAATTCCATATTACATTCTTGTTTAAACAACAATGGTCAACACCTGATTTTAAGGTTTAGTATGAAACTCAAAAAAACAATTTCTGTCCTTTTGGAGACACAAATGTACTTTACATTTTCTGCACTGAATTCTTGAACGCCCTGCACATTTTGGAAATTTGCAGCGACTTGGAGCTCCTACATCATGCAAAGGCAAATGGTCAATGGAATCAAACTGTATCTCTGTAGCTGGTCGTAATTCTCTTTTTCGTGGTATGACTCTCATGTCTGAAGCCAGTCCTTCATCATACAGACGCCCCCTCTTCTTTCCTTTCTTTGGGCACAGTATCAATCCATCTGCTACCCTGATACGAAAGGAAAGAAGGTCCATTTTCTTCTTCTTTGGGATAGACATGTTGTCTGCATCTCGTCTGTATTCCAACCAACTTTGCACGACGGCAAAGTCAACAGCGTGAAAAATTATACGCAAAGGCCATTTTCGAGATCTGATGAAAACTCTGTAGTAGCTTATCAATTGATAGATCCACACCACCCATTGCATGATTATATCTTCTCACTATTTCAGGTATTTCTACTTTCACATATTTATGGTGCTTTTTGTCCCAATGCTCGACTTCATCCACTGAGCCTTTACCAACAAATGGTTCAAATGACTCTGAGCACTATGGGACTTAACATCTTAGGTCATCAGTCCCCTAGAACTTAGAACTACTTAAACCTAGCTAACCTAAGGACATCACACACATCCATGCCCAAGGCAGGATTCGAACCTGCGACCGTAGCAGTCCCGCGGTTCCGGACTGCAGCGCCTAGAACTGCACGGCCACCGCGGCCGGCCTTTTACCAACAAAGTTTGAACACAGTACAACTGGCCTATTGTCTAACCACTTACACATGGTAATGTCATCAGCACTAGATTAGATTAATACTTGTTCCATAGATCATGAATACGACACTTTGTAATTATGTCGAACGTGTCGGTTAATAAAAGATGTCTGTACAAGATATTACATTACACAATATATTGCATGACACAAATTATTTTAATTTTTTTTTCCCCCTTAATTTATATCTAAAAATTCAGCCAATGAGTAGAAGGAGTTGTCATCTAGAAATTCTTTTAACTTAATTTTAAATGTTAGTTGGCTATCTGTCAGGCTTTTGATGCTGTTTGGTAGGTGACCAAAGACTTTTGTGGCAGCATAATTTACCCCTTTCTGTGCCAAAGTCAGATTTAACCCTGCATAGTGAAGATCATCCTTTCTCCTGGTGTTATAGCTATGCACACTGCTATTACTTTTGAACTGGGCTGGATTATTAACAACAATTTCATACGTGAATATATATACTGTGAGGATCCCTAGATCCTTAAATAGATGTCTGCAGGATGACCGTGGGTGGGCTCCAGCAATTATTCTGATTACACGTTTTTGAGCAATGAATACTTTTCTACTCAACGATGAATTACCCCAGAATATGATGCCATACGAAAGCAGTGAATGAAAGTAGGCATAGTAAGCTAATTTACTGAGATTCTAATCACCAAAATTTGCAATAACCCTAATAGCATATGTAGCTGAGCTCAGACGTTTCGGCAGACCATGAATGTGTTGCTTCCAGTTTAACCGCTCATCAATGGACATACCTACAAATTTTGAAAATTCTACCTTAGCTACAGACTTCTGTTCAAAGTCTATATTTATTACTGGAGTTGTGCCATTTACTGTACGGAACTGTATATACTGTGGTTTATCAGAATTTAAAGAAAGTCCATTTGCTGAGAACCACTGAATAATTTTGTGAAAAACATCATTTACAATTACATCACTTAGTTCTTGGATGTTATTACTATACTTGTATCATCAGCAAAAAGAACTAACTTTGCATCTTCATCAATGTGGAATGGTAAGTCATTAATGTATATCAAGAACAGTAAAGGACCTAAGACCGAAACCTGTGGGACCCCGTACTTGATAGCCCCCCAGTTTGAGGAATCAGCTGTTGTTTTAACATTACATGAACCACTTATTTCAACTTTCTGCATTCTTCCAGTTAAGTATGAATTAAACCATTTGTGCACTGCCCCCCTCAAACCATAATGATGTAGCTTATCTAAAAGAATTCCATGATTTACACAATCAAAGGCCTTTGAGAGATCACAAAAAATACCAATGGGTGATGTCCGGTTATTCAGAGCATTTAATATTTGATCAGTGAAAGCGTATATAGCATTTTCTGTTGAAAAGCCTTTCTGAAAACCGAACTGACATTTTGTTAGTACTTTATTTTTACAAATATGGGAGGCTACTCTTGAATAAATTACTTTCTCAAAAATTTTTGATAGAGCTGTCAGAAGAGAGATTGGGCGGTAGTTGTTCACATCCGACATATCCCCCTTTTTATGCAATGGTTTTACAATGGCATATTTCAGTCTATCGGGGAAAACACCCTGCTCCAAAGAGCTATTACATACGTGGCTGAGAATCCTACTTATCTGTGGGGAACAAGCTTTAAGTACCTTGCTGGAAATGCCATCAATTCCGTAAGAGCTTTTACTTTTCGGTGAGTTTATTATTTTACTGATTTCAGAGGGAGAGGTTGGTGGAATTACAGTTGTTTCAAACTGCACAGGTATGGCCTCTTCTATTAGTAGCCTTTTGCCTCTTCTAGTGAATATGTAGATCCTATTTTCTCCACAACATTTAAAAAATGATTATTGAAAATATTTTCAATTTCTGATTGTTTGTTAGTACACTTGTCATTCAGTTTTATGGCACTAAAGTCTTCCTGTGCTCTTGGTTGCCCTGTTTCCCTTTCAATAATATTCCAAATTGCTTTAATTTTATTATCAGAGATACTGATCTCAGACATGATACACATGCTTCTGGACTTTTTAATAACTTTTCTTAGTACCGCCAATAGTTTTTATAATATTGAACAATTTCGGGGTCAGTACTCCCTCTTGCTGTTAGATACAGTTCTCTTTTACGGTTGCAAGATATTCTTATTCCTTTAGTTAGCCATTGTTTTTTATGTTTTCTTGGAATTATGTTTAACTATTTTCTTGGGAAAACAATTTTCAAATACCCTTAAAAATGTATCGTGAAATAAGTTATATTTCGAGTTTGCATCAGATTCCTTATACATTTCATCCCAGTCTAGTTGCTGCAGGCTTTCCCTAAAGTTTGCAATATTTATATTGTTAATTGAACGCACTGCTTTGAAAGTCTGTTTGATATACTGCATGGAGCTCTGTCATGTACTGTAACTAGCTGTGCACCATGATCTGAAAGACCATTCTCAACAGGATAAGCATTTACCGTATTTACTCGAGTCTAAGCCTCACTCGAATCTAAGCCGCACCCGAAAAATGAGACTCGAAATCAAGGAAAAAAAATTTCCCGAATCTAAGCCGCACCTGAAATTTGAGACTCGAAATTCAAGGGGAGAGAAAAGTTTTAGGCCGCGTCTCCAAATCGAAACAAAGTTGGTCCACTGTAATATGAGACAATTTAGGTCGAATGAATGACGATACAGCTACAGTAGTTTGGTTCGAGTCGTAAGCTTAGCAGTAAAGCTTTACCAGGTAGCCATTGCTATGCGTCAGGCGCTCCGTCCGTATTTATACGGGTACCCTTTCTTTTTCACGTGCTTCGTCTGCTTTGAATTGATTGCTTATTTTTCTTTGATCTGATAAGCGCAGTTTTCTTTGTTATAGGTGTTTACGTCACTCTACGCTGAAAATGCATTACTGTACTGTGTCATGCATTGTTTGTCGTACTGTGATACTGCGTGTTTACGGCCTGTCGCCGCTCGCGGCATGGCTTGCTTTTGTGCACGCCACCACCGCTTACAATAATAAAAAAAAGAGAGGAATCGTCTCATTAGCAAAACAATGGCAAGAGACTGCTACTTGTTGTTACTTACACTGCTGCTTTCTTTGATAATGATCAACAAGAACCAAATAATAGACCGCGTATGATAGAAGATGTTCTGAACGAGAGTTTAGCGAAAATTTTTCTCCGTTTGAAAATCTTTGCAGGCGCCTCTTTAGTACATTACATTCTGCACAGAAATTAGAGTCATCTTAGATTTAAAAATCTAGTCAATTGCCTTGCTTCATTTCTGACTGTATCACTGTTTAGCATAAGAATAATACGAATATAAACATGACATGATATGTATATTCTTCCGCGTTTGCTGTTGTCTCACTCTAGTTTTGTGGTTTAAGAACTTAGAACTACTTAAACCTAACTAACCTAAGGACATCACACACATCCATGCCCGAGGCAGGATTCGAACCTGCGACCGTAGCAGTCGCGCGGTTCCGGACTGCGCGACTAGAACCGCTAGACCACCGCGGCCGGCAGATAGCAGCAAACACGAAACAATACATGGCAAAATGTTTATATTCGTATTATTCTTATGGTGACGAGAATACTGCATGTGATTCACAATTTATAAAAGTTCCTATTAGCAACCATCTCTTCTCACAGATAGGAAAAAATTTAGAACGTAGTGTTGGCCATATTGACAAACATCCTAAACATTCTTGCCAGTCGGGTTTTCGTAGTACATTGAAATGCTGCTACATTCGAAGATGAACAATATGGAATTTGTTTACTTCGTTGGATAATGTATGAAAATGCAGTGGTCGAAACTCGGCGCGGAGAAAAAAAGCTTGTCTTACACCCTTTTTTTTAATTTATTTACGGACGCAGAGGTTTTGGCGCCAGTATTTATCTTTGTGCCTACAAAGCATTCCTGTGTAGCGCTACATATATTCGACGGCAGAACTAAGTTGTGGCGGCACCCACCGACATTTTTAAGAACTTCCGCTAGCTTTGCACTCGATTCTAAGCCGCAGGCGGTTTTTTGGATTACAAAAACCGGAAAAAAAGTGCGGCTTGGATTCGAGTAAATACGGTATGTCCTTAAACTTATCTTGATCTATAAAAAAGTTATCTATTAATGTACTGCTGTTCTTTGTTATCCGAGTAGGAAAATCAATGACGGAGCTCAAATTGAAAGAACTGAGTAATACTACAAAGTCATTCTTCCTATTACACTCTTTCAGGGAGTCAACATTGAAATGCCCACAAATGATAATTTGCTTCCCCGTCTGACAGATAGCACAACAAAGCATCCAAGTTTTCTAGAAATGGCTGGAAGTTCCCTGAGGGGGACCTATACACTGTTACAATTATGAAAGTGCCATCATTTAGTTTAAGTTCAGTGGCACATGCTTCCATATGTTGCTCTACACAAAATTTTTTAGTTTCTAAATTTTTTACACTGTGGAAGCTTTTGACATATATGGCAACTCCTCCTCTCATCATATTATCTCTACTTACATGTGCAGCTAATTTGTACCCATTGATGCTAACCTTTTGCATATCAGTGACAATGTGATGCTCAGACAGGCATAGTACATCTATTACATTCTCAGTTTCTGTATCTTCTAAACAAAGCAGAAGCTCATCAATTTTATTCTTCAATCCCCCAATATTTTGATGAAATATACTAACATTATTTTTCACTTTACTTTTGTGAGTATCTTGAACTTTTTTTACATCTTTAGTACTTGCCTGGCTGAGTTTCCCACTGGACACTGATCTTACACTAAAAAAGAGTGATTTCTTCACAGTAACCTCTGGTTTGTTTCATATTGTTTTATCATCTGAAAAAGGCTAGTTCTTTCGAAATCTGTTTTGACGGGCAGTACCTGCTGCATTGATGCCTTGCGATTTCTGAACTTGAAACAGATGATAAAATGAAAAGAAATTGTCAAAGTATAATTTATGACCTTTACCTTTTGAGAGTGGAACAGAAAATCCTAAAACAACAGCAGGACCTAATCCCAATTTTTTTTACAGCATGTGGTATTTAGTTCCTTGATACAAAAGGAAATCATGCACTAATCCACTCTTTCCACACAACATGAAGACTTTGATTCCCCATGGGCTTGGTTTCCCCTTGACATACTGCTTTGCAGAAAACTTCCCAGTGAAAGGATTAATTCCTTCGTCCATACAAATATTCTCTTCTATAGGAAACTGGCCTGACTTTGTAAAATTTATGTTTATTTTCAGGTGGCTTCTCCAGATTGTTCACCAAGTGTAAATTTGTTCGTAATTCTAAAAATCTGTCTCGTGACATGTTTTCCCAAAACACATTTACCTTCAGGCTTGTATCCCAATTCATTCATAATCTGGGAAATTTCAAAGCGCCAGTCACTATATGCAAACTAAATAGCAAAAATGGTTCAAATGGCTCTGAGCACTATGGGACTCAACTGCTGAGGTCATTAGTCCCCTAGAACTTAGAACTAGTTAAACCTAACTAACCTAAGGACATCACAAACATCCATGCCCGAGGCAGGATTCGAACCTGCGACCGTAGCGGTCTTGCGGTTCCAGACTGCAGCGCCTTTAACCGCACGGCCACTTCGACTAAATAGCACCTCTAGTTCTTGAGTTGTTGTCTGCTTGAATGAGGATTTGCCTTTTTGTAATGCATAAATATTAGTATGTGCTGCCATGCTAGTGAACAAATCATCTGGTATATATCTTTTGAAGTATTGTATTGGAGAACACAAGACAGATTCTTCAAAATTTGGAGCTTTGTATGTTTCTGCCATGGTACTTAGAGACTTGCGTTTTATGGATTCTTAGGTGTCACCATTATGTTTTCTCACAGGTTATTCAATTCTGGGTTGTTTTCATTGCATAAAAAGTTCATTTCAGCATCCACCACGTCTCCGTCATCTTCAGATATGGTGTTTCTACACACATCATTCACGCCCACTTTATCTGCTCCAACATGTTTCACTATTTTTGGAGCTTCCCTTTCAATAAGTGGTACACTGTCATCCTCATCTGCACTCAAACTAATGTCATAAACGTCCCCATTTTCAGTTATGCCCATAATCAAGTCCCTATCTTTCTCCACAGAAAGATATTCCTTATCCATATTTGTAAGTCAAAATCCAGAAATATAAAATAAAATCATGTGCACTGGTCAGTTCTCCTCCTCCTTGCTGCTGGTACTGAAATTATTGAAAAAATACCACACATAACTACCATCGCTATGCAGATACATCTGAGACAAATTTTAGGTTACATTTCCTATTTTACACCATTAAGGACCTGTTGTACACAAATGCGTACATTAAATTTACCTGGTACATAACACAAATATGAACTGAATGAAATTACTGAAAATTCCACTGAAAGAATGTGTAATGTTTCCAAAAGAAGGAAACCGCACAAAACATTCATTAACAAAACCCACAATGTGACTAGTACAGCAATAAAGTCAACGAGTAATGGCTTCCCACAGAGAGACAACACCAAAGAGGATATTTTACTACATAGTTCACAGACTGCTCACAAGAGAGCAGCAACTGCTGGAGCATGGCTTAAATAAACCTACACAAATGTGCACAGTGAGTTTTGATGCACCTGACATTTCTTGTCAGCGAAATATTAGTGAACAAACTTTATGTACACAATTGTGACCACCAGGCCTGAAAGGGTTAATACAGGAAATAATATTTTGAACTTTTGCTTTTGTTGCGGTTTTGCCACTGCTTGTTTCACTACGAGTTGCCAATTACTTGTGTCCAGTTACTTATGTTCAATTTCTTATGTCTAATTACTTGTGCCCAGTTACTTATGTCCATGTATTATTTTTACCATTGTTCATTTTGTCCATGTCTTATTTATCCTATTATCAAATGTCTAGAGAGTTTTAGTTAGAGCCTGCCAGCACCAGTAATTTAGTATTTGTATCAACATAGTGTTTACATGTGTCACTGTGTTACTAGACTGATGGGGATAATTATTTTTGTGGGATTTCAAGTATGCTAGAATAAGTTCCCGAGTATTGCCAATTATTTAAGTGCTTAGTAATAATGATGCCTTAGGTAAGAAATTATTTTGGAATGGTAATTTAAGAGGTAACAATGTTTTATTTCATTTGTACTTGAATGTTTGTCTGGAGGGACATACCACGTGCCTACCTCCGTGATAGGTAACATAAACAGAGTGATTCACGCCCACAGAACGAGCAAGCTTTGGCCATATACCTAGTCTGTTGGATTAACAAGAGAACCATACGCGCAAGGGCACTTACCTGACGTGACGCGGCCCCTTAGCTGTCTGTGCCATTTCTTCACTTTTCAGTTATTCTGCATAGTCCATCCTACCCACTTTCATCTGTCAACTTTCAACAGAGCAGCGCATCTGGGCGTATTCCAACACAAAACTATTCAGTTCATGTGGACTAACACAGTTAGACCTTACTCTTCCATGTCGAAGAAGAATTCACAAAAACAGTGTTCCGTGCTCTCTGACGACAGCTGATCAGGCACCATCAGACGTGAATCGCATCTAGCGCGCAGCTAAACCGCCAGTAAGCGGAAATCTCCGTTCGAAACTTGAGCCTTCTTTGACACTGTTTTTCCATTGTATTTTCCGAAGGAATAAGGGCTACTGTAGTAGCACTTAACTCTATGACGTGTCTCAGGACACTGTGATATAACCAAGGATAGATGGAGTTGTAAGCAACTAGCTGGGCCCAATGAGGCCAGCACCATGGAGTTGTAGAGACGGCGAGTTTAGTCGCAAATGGTGAGAAAATGAAGACGGCGAATTTGGTCGTTCAGTAAAGTTTTTTTTTGAGCTGTTGAGTTTTAGGAAGAAGTAAGTTGCAGCTATCTTGGAATCGCAGCCTTGTCGTATACACAGTTAAATAGGAGATACCGTCGTGTCAACAATGTGCTGTGCACTATACTTTCATAAAGGAAAAGTCTTTCAGAAATTACGCTCAGTTTAGTCTTTTCTAATTCAACTCCTTACGTTTTCCATTTCCACTATGAAAATGTCTAGATTCTCGTCGAGTTTTGTTGTTCTCTGCACGAAACTGGTGCCATTTTTCTTTGTCAATCTCACTTCATGTTGTTCAGCAAATATATTTATGCACGAGAAACTACTCACTATGCGAATGTTATTACACTTGGACGGTCAGCTCAAAGAGGCATTTAACTTTGTTTACTTATTGATGTAGCGTATGCAGCAATTTAATATGGTATTTGTATACTTCATTTTTATATTTTGTCCGCAGCTTGTGGTCGTGTGGTAGCGTTCTCGCTTCCCGCGCTCGGGTTCCCGGGTTCGATTCCCGGCGGGGTCGGGGCCTCGTGATGACTGGGTGTTGTGTGATGTCCTTAGGTTGGTTAGGTTTAAGTAGTTGTAAGTTCTAGGGGACTGATGACCATAGATGTTAAGTCCCGTAGTGCTCAGAGCCATTTTTTATATTTTCATGTTTATTTAACAATTATGTTTGGGCTAAAATGGATTTTATATGAACTTTGTTATGGGATAGTGACGTATCTGTCACCTGTCATAGTTGAATAAGCCATATCAATTACGCACATCTGTTCCCTTTATTCAGTAATGCTATACCCCTTTTTGTGACATTTGCATTCATGTGCTCATTCTGCATCTTATGAATCACTACTACAGTCCAGAAGTTCTACTGCGAGCTGCTGCGGCATTTGACAGTTGCTTCTGCTTCGCTCAGCTGCCACGTGCAGCTCTCACGCCGCGCGCCCTGCAGCCAGCCGTCGCTTTGGCGTAGCTTCCGCGCGCCGCCCTGACTAAAGGCTACGGTCACACGAGCGTTTTTTTCACGCGCGTTTCTGCCGGCGTTCACGCCGACTTTAGGCTACGGCCACACGAGCGTTTTTTCCACGTGCGTTTCTGCCAGAATTCACGCAACACGCGCAGCCACATGGCCTTGTACATAGGCGTCGGAAACGACGGCCCAAAAAAAAAATACTGGATTCATCCCATATTAAGCGACAGATCAACTAAAGGAAAGTTCGTGCTTCTACACAACAAACTGAAGGTAAATCCAGACAAGTTATTTGAATACTACAGGATGTCGGTTAACTCATTTGAAATGCTTCTGAATATGATTGGAGAGACAACTTCTAAAAGGAACACGAAAATGAGGGAATGTATCAGTGCAGAAGAAAAACTCGCAGTAACCTTAAGGTACGTTTTATTTTTTAATTCTTTCTCTGTTTAGACATTAATATTAATTAAAAATGTTTATGCCAACGATAAAAATCTAGATCTGAAAGATCTAACATAGTTTTTAATTACAAGTCAAAAAGTGTCACAAAAGCATCTTCTCTTTCTTCTGTGGACACTCTTTCTTCTGTGGACTGTGACGAACAGCTTTCGTAGTGATGTACAAAAGACTGATTAATTGCGTTGCCACTCGGTGAAGATGGTGAAGGTGAAGACGTCGGAATTGTGTAAGACCTTAAAAGTTGAAGGAATTTCATTTGAAAATCTAATTTGTCCTCCGTTTTAAGCTTCCTAATAACAGGAAGTTGCGACATGAGGAACATTTCATCCGCATCAGGCACGTGACGTGCAGGTTGTTCCAAATGCCCTTTTAAGACCTTCACAATTTCGTCCTCGAACGCATCTTGTTTCCGCTTTTTTGGTTTTGGCCTTGAAATATTTTCTGCACTTCGAGGTTCTGGTGCTAGTACGCTCTCTGTTCTGTCGTCATTCTCAATGGCTTTCATATTCCCAGCAGTTCTGAAAAAATAACTTTTTTTAATAATTTAAAACAGTATCCTTTCATATTAAACCTACTGAAACAGCTACTATGTTCAACAAGTGACCTTTTAATCCACAGACAGTAAGGGGTAACTGTCACCTGCGTCCTTTGTTGCAGCACTCCTTCAAGGAACGTCATTTGCTTACAAAATACATATGGTTTGCTGGACGTAGCAGCATCACCACTTCTTCCTTAGCTTTTCATATATTTCGTATAGGAATCTCTCATACTTTTCCACCGTTTCTGAACATCTACCCCTAAAAGACAACGAATAAAAGTATTGTAGATTTATGTAATTACCTGGAGCTCATTTAATTTCTCCTACTTAAAATGAAATCATTTAACAGGTTTGTGTATGAAACAATTTTTCTACTACCAAGAACGATTTTTTCCATTTATATTTTCCACAACGTGTTTTGTGAAATGGTTCCCATTTTCAAGTGAATTTCTGCGTGCTGTCCGGTACTGCTGTCTTGTGTTGTCTTTAGTATAATGTATAAATCCATGTGCAGTTTTTAACTAATGATCGACGTTTTTGCAGACTTTCACCATCAACTATATATAAAGACAGACAATTATTTCAATATTCCTCTTGGTTTTATATATTACAATGAAGACAACAGGACAACAGAGCACCTTACACATGGAAAAAAATCACGATAAAGTAGCATAGCACACAAAAATACGTTTGGCAGTGAGAACCATTTCCTGAAACATAAATAAAGAGAAAATCCATTGGCTTTCCCCAACCATTTCTAACTGATCAAATCAAATTTTACAGGCATCTGGGGACTGGAAATTCGATGCGTTCTCTGCATTTTGAGTTTCTTCTCGTTCGATCCACAATTGCTGATATTATTAGAGATACTTGCACTTCCAAATGGGAGATGCTGAAAGTGGAGTATATGAAACCCCCGACTACAGAAGAGTGGAAGAATATCAGCGACAAGTATGAGAAGACAGCAGACTTTCCTCATTGTGTGGGATCCATAGATGGAAAACACGTTAGAATCGTTAAACCATGGACATCAGGCAGCGAATTTTATAACTACAAAAAGTATTTTTCTATTGTATTGATGGCCATAGTAGACAGCAAATATTGTTTCAGATTCATAGATGTAGCGGCATTTGGTCAAGGAGACTCCAATATGTTCAAAGCAACTGAATTGGGTAAAACACTTTACCAACAAGCCTTGAATTTGTCAGAAGCTGCGCCACTTCCGAATGATCCCTGTGGACTGAAAATTCCTTGTGTGTTTGTGGTTGATGAGGCTTTTGCGATGAGTGAACATTTAATGAGACCATATCCCGCAAAAAACCTTACGAATAAACAAAAAGTGTTTAACTACAGACTGTCACGAGCACGACGTTATGTGGAATGTGCATTTGGCATTTTATCCAATAAATGGAGATATTTCCATCGTCCAGTCGATGTTAACGTGGATGTCGCGGATACTATTGTTCAAGCATGTTGTGTACTTCACAATTTTGTGAGACAACATGATGGTTACAATTTTGAAGACACACTGATTTGCAGAATGGAAAGTATTCCGGCACATGGGACAAAAGGAACGGTCAGTGGCAAAAGTATCAAAGATCATTTGGCTGATTACTTCTGTTCCCCTCAAGGATCTGTACCATTGCAAGATCATTATGCAAACTTCTTCGGATGAAGACTAATTTTTGTATTGGCTTGTTAACATTTTATTCATGTATAAATTTCATTGTACACTGTTTATAGCAATTAATAAAATATTCACTGTCTGTAATTACCTGGATCTGATTTTTGCTTGTTATCCATTCCATCCCATTTTTCTCCCAGAACGGCCGCTGTAACTGCTCGCCACGATTCTCTTTTTCTTTCTCTAATTTTGTATTCCGGATCCCTTGTATTGTACAGCCATGGATGTTTCTGCACTTCCATAATAGTGATTTCAATGGCCAGACGCTCCATTCTGGCACTTTATAAAATACAAGAAGACTACTACAATGACAACGAAGCGAGGACGGCAAAGTCCTTAAACTGAACAGCGAGCTGCCGAGCAGGGTTGCCAACCATAGAACTTTTTTCCTCGTACATAAACAACTAAAATCTCGTACTTTGGCTTTCAAACCACGTACATTTATCATGCATTTCACATGTTATAAAACCAAAAATAAGACATGTGTGGCTACTTCATTATGAAATACCTACTTTTTATAATATCGCATCACGCATTGTTAGACTGCATATGTTCTTTATTATGAAATACCTATTGAAATAATACCGCTCCACGCATTGTTGCATATGTTGGCATCGCCACGATTTCAGTTCGGTAATTGTCGGTAAGCGTCGGAGGAAAGGGCTGAGGTTCCGGACTCCGCCGCAGCGTGTCTCCCGCCCGTGTGGCCAGCGCCCAGCGTGAAAAACACACAGAACGAATGCACCCGAGAGCTTTCGCTCAGCGTGATCGCCGAAGTTTGAGGGCCCGCGGCGTGCGAAAACGCATCGTGTGCCCAGCCCCATTCAACACGCAGTGGTCTATAATGTCGGCGTGAACGCCGGCAGAAACGAGCGCGGAAGAAAAAAAAAAGAAAAAAAAACAAAACGCTCGTGTGGCCGTAGCCTAAAGTGTAGCCTTGAAGTCACCTGTAGCGTGCTGCTTTATCGTAGCTGCTGCACTCCCACCCCCCTTATTAATGCTACCACGACGTTACCCTTTAGCCTTACCTTGTTCCAAGGAGTTCTTATTGCAGTGTTATTCCGCCGCTAATAACTTTTCATGCCACTATTGCTTACTCACTTGGTATTCGCACTCCTTTACTTGTGTTTTTTATACCTGAAAGCTTATTCGTGGTTCCCTTGTCAACTGATTTGCCTGCTTTATCTAATAAATCAAATGATCACCTCTTAGCGTCAATTGATGGCCTGTTAAAACATGGAAAAGGACAAATTTCTTGTGATCGCCTGTTAGCACACTTAAATGAAAGGCAAACGGCCATTAAACTACATACAACCATTGTACCCAGTGCCACGATAAGCCCGGTCACTGTTATTCTTATTGTTGTACTGATATGGACCTAAAAAAAAAAAGAGAGAGAGAAAACAAGAACCTATCAGGCATGTGCCCTCCCTTAGTTTAAGAGTGCAAGTGTGATATCAACTAATGTGGAAACACTAGTGTAGCGTAGTGAAGTGTTCTCTTAGTGATAACTCCCTTTCTAAATGTGTTAGAAACGTGTGGTCCTCCCCTCACACCCCACTGCACTGATTTCCAGTGCACGGGCTTGGCCACGGCCCTAAGGACAACACACCATGCCGCCTCACGCCACTCGCCGTTGCAGTGACTCACCAGTGGTGATAATGTATCTCTGAATCTCATTCAAAACGGAAAAAGAAAAACTTTTTTTGCATAAATTCTCCATTGAAACTACAATGAAATGAACACCCTTAGCTGCTTACAGGTGTTGACGTATGTCAACAGGGACAGATGAAAATGTGTGCCCCGACCGAGACTCGAACCCGGGATCTCCTGCTTACATACCATCTTAGTATATATTCATTCAAACTATTATTATTGTACAATGTATTTCTCACTTGTAACGTCAGTGGTGAATTCTGCATATCTCTGAATATACTTAAAGATACTTGTTTAGTTCCATTCCTTCGCACTCAAAGACACTTTTTTCAGGTTCACGCTAATGTGATGCTTTTTAACGTTCATTTACTTTGAAATATTCATACCATGTTATTTGCGTTTTTGTTACACTTGTTCACACTTATAATTTTGTTTTGATGTTTCTTAATATTTGTTCTTGTTTTGAAAACATATAATATTGTTGACGTGTGTAAGTCCCTTTGCGACCCCTAGGAGGACTGTTAGAGTCTCCACACCCTCCCATAGGTTAAGACCCCTGCCATCTTCCGTGAGGGCCATTCTTAATCAAGTGATGTTTACTTTGATTTGTACACTAAAATTGTTCGCATTTAAATAATAATTACATTGAGCGAATTCATATACGTTCTCTGCTCCCATGGAAGGGGGAGGAGTGTAAAGGATGAGCCAGAAAGTAGGGGATTTTACTTTATTGTATGAGCTTCCAAACAGTAACTTCATTTTTCCATTGCGGCCAAGCCACGACCGGCAGTGTTAGCTGCCTGTAAATTCTTTCGTCCCACAGTATAGTAACAGGAAGTCAGCACCGAGGAAGGGCACCTTGATCACGCGCCTCCCTCATGTGCTTACGAGGTAACGCCGTTCCAGGCGTCGCTTAGCAAGCAACACTCTGTAAAGTTCCATTGCCGCCCCCGCGGGTTTCTCAGTCCCGGCCAATCAGGGCGGAGGAAGCCGCGTGGTGCGTCGAATATACCTGGCCGCCTGTCGCCTCTCTTGTGCTCTTGGAGGCGTGCCCTGTAGCAGTGAACTTCTCCCGGTGCTGCGGCCCCGGGGACTTAGTTTTTGCAGCGTGCATGCTGCTTGGACAGGCCCAACTGGCAGACGACAACTTTCGTTAGCTTCACAAACTATGTTTCACCATACTCTACGCTCGGGCTCACCCTTGCCTTCCTAGGCCTGGCTATGTGACCTCCTTTTTAACATGCTTTCGCCAATAAATGGCCTTTGACTGAATATTATCCTATTCATTCCATAACGCCCACCACCTACCCATTCGCCCATCCTGTACACACAGTGTCTGGTCACTGAAGCCACAACATAGAAGAAAACGATTTACTCCAGAAAATGACAAATACACCGTTGTTGCTAGTCATACCTGCAATAATTTTCTACAAAGAATGTTTTATGGTTCTTCAATTGGTGGATTGTGGATGTTTTGTTTCAACTTGCAAAGCTAATGTACCAGGAACATATAAGATATTGCACTTTATTTTCTGGGACATGTGTGAAATATTCTCAGGCCCATGATTTTGTATTCATTGCCATCAGTATGCACTTAAAATACTGTATTGCATTTAGTACAGCTCTTTCCTGCTAACACTAAACAAATGACAACTAATTTGAAAGTGAGGAATCTAGAGATATTCTTCTGCCCCTCTGTATTCCTACCATTGGGACAATGCAGACAATATTAGACTAATTACAGCATATACAGGGACACTTAAGGTGTAATTTTTCCTGCACTTCTTACACGATTGCAAAGGAAAAAACCATAACATGGTACCATACTGAATACCCCCTTTGCCCACTTCACAGTGGTTTATGAATAGAATAAAATAGAATATTTTTATTAGCCTTTCAGTATTTTTCATACAATTGGCTTCGTCAAAGTTTACAGAGGGTTTTAGTTTCAGTACGATATTCAAATAGTTACAGAATGGGGACAAAAGGAACTAAAGACCTTTCCTTCAGCATTATGTAAATCAATGTTTTATACAGTAATTAAATACACACATAAGTAAAGAATCACAGTAAACCACTAGCTTATATAATATCAAAACATTTTCTTCATAACTTGTAAATGAGGATGACTGAATTTTTCTTCATGTGTCATTTAGTATTGCAAGCCTAACAGACTGCATGTATGCTATTTACTGTATATAGGAGACCACATATCAGTGTACAGCTGCCTGTTTTTCCATTTCTCAATAGTATGTTGTTGACTGCAGAGGATAGTGATGTCTGAAGTGTGTTTGCATTCGCAACAGTCTCGTGAGGCATGCCTTATGAGGACTTTATTAAGATCTAAAGTGTCTTGGCATGTGCTCTTATATCCCATCTCTATTGACAACTATATAACAGGCAGTGGTATGTAGGTTGATCACCTTATTTACATGAATAGGATGCATGATGCATGTGAATATATTTAGAAACAGAGAGAGTTCTTTGCACTGAATATTACAACTGTTTGATCATTTTGTGTAAAGTGCAACCAATACTGCAGTAAAAACAGCTAAGCTGGCAGAGATAATGTGATGCTAGTCCTCCTTAAGAAGAGCTGCAGACAATGAAAAAGTTATGAATTTGTATCATATTGTAAAGGAAGACAAAAAAAATTGTCACTTTGAAACAGCATGGAATGTTACATGCCTAATTGGAAAGGGGATTTTACTAAAACCCTACTGAAACCCGTTACATAAATTCAGAATCCCCTCTGCTATCTAATTCCCTACTTTCAGCTATCATTTTCAGTAATTCTGCTTACCTGTCTGTATCTCCTCTGCATACCCATCATCAAGGCCTATTTGATTTTGTTTCCCTTTTATATATTATTTTTCAGTTTGTCAGGTGTTACAGGCCTTTCTTTGTCATAATATTGAGATATGGGCACACAAATCTGTTCGGTTGTGGTGTGTGTGGTCTTCATTTTAATCCTGGGAAAATGACTTGATCACTGCATTATTAGTATTAATTTTGTTACCTTTTCTAAGCATAACAGTGCCTTTGACTGAAGTTACCCTATAACCACTTGACAAGAAAATATATGTTATCTTTTTCATTTCAGTAATAACTAGCAAACATTCAAACTTGTAACATATTGCACACTTGAATTTTACACCATTAGCCTCATTTTCCATCAACCAAATTTGCCCCATTCGAAAATTGCCTGAACAGGATGTTAGTTTACCTTCAGTGATCATCATGAGACAAATTTTACAAAACAGTATGCCCTAGCGATGTTTTTTGTGTTTTTGAATATGATTGTTTCTAAGGAGATAAACATGCCTATACCATTGATCACTTTTTCATTTTTCAGTCTTTAGGGGCAATTCTCCCTTTCATAGACAAAGACTAAACACTAGACCACAGAAACATATCTAGTTCACATTTACTGATATTCAAAGCCAGCCTTAAAATAAAACACTGTAAGAGACTTGGAACTAGTTATTTTTTGAAATAACGATGGTGTTCTTATATGAACAGGATGACAATTGTGATGATTTAGTCTACCACTGTGTAAGAAATCTGGTCACCTTTTATTCTGTAAAGTGAGTTTTAGATTCAAAATGGGTTCTGCAATCATCAATGGTTTCTGAAGATAGACACACTGAACAGTGATGATTAATGAAAAGAATGACACGATATAT
Organism: Schistocerca nitens; assembly: GCF_023898315.1. Lineage (NCBI taxonomy): Eukaryota > Metazoa > Arthropoda > Insecta > Orthoptera > Acrididae > Schistocerca > Schistocerca nitens. The sequence continues at coordinate 133,464,983 of NC_064622.1, read as the reverse complement.
TACCTGCATCTTCCAGTCAGTTTTGGGTCACAGGCTGAGTGCAGTTTAGTTTGATAACTGAATCAAAAAATATAATTCTCTCTTAGCATCCAATATGTTGTGGTGCAGACATTACCATGATGCTGAGGGATTTTGGGATACAGTGATCCACTTACTGCTGCAAAGGAAAGCGGTTGATGACACAGCCGACCTGCAGATTCTGCCATTAGTTACGTCGACATGTGGCAAGACTCCAGTAACAATGCAGCATTGCGTGAAATGGCTTTGCAAGCCACTGCCACCAGGCAAATGTCTTGACACAGGCGCTACAAAAAGTGGAATATCAGCAGCAAACGTGCTAGTGAAGAGTTCAGCGACATGAGTGCAGTGGTCCTGTGTGTCAAGTTGCACAGCCTCCACAAGCCATACTCGTTGGCGTCAGGTTCAACACAGCCCATGTAATACAGCATAGCTTTCGCCTAGTTGTCACAGGCTGTGCTAACAAGGGAAGGAACACAGCCAATCAATTCGTTGCATTTTTGACAGGTCACTTGTTTACAAACAAAAAAGTAAGGACTGTAAGATATTTTGGCTCACTACCTCCCAGATTTTGAGAAAACCTCCCTTAAACTTCATGACACTAAACTGACTCGAAATTAACTTGATTAATAGATAATTGCAAATGAGCATTTTTCATCATCATGTGTCTTGTCCAAAAACGTATTTGGCAAGAAATCGAGAAAAGAAACTTTTACAACTGTCGCTTATACACGCATGAAGGTAAAAATGTTTCAGCAAAAGTGGCCCTAAGAGTGTGACCGAGGCACCTTGTTCATGAGCAGAGATTCCATGTTACACACTGCAAAGGGACATCCTCCTGTAGCATTACTTTTCCTCAACAGTAGTTGTCGATACAGCTTAGTATTATCTCAGTTGATTTCCTGAAAACTTTCATATAATTTTATACACAGTATGTTATATTTCAAGCTAATATTAATGAAAAGGAACTACTTTATAAAATATTTTAGTTTTGAAGTTATAATTGTAAGTACTGGTTCTGAATGTACAGTAAAAATTATTTTTTTTAGAAACATCTGAAATTACAAATTACTGAACACTTAAAATTTCTATTATTAATTACACAACCCTGTACTGTTTACTACCTTTATTTCCGGATTCATTTATGAAATAAGAATTGAAATTAATAATGTAACAGAAACTAGTAGAAATTCATTCGTTAAGAAAACTTGTAACTCCTTTGGAATATGGTTATTTCTGCAGAGTGTTGGAATCTTAATTTGCCTCTGATGTTATCGGACATATTTTTGTATAATAGGTGTGAACAATGTAATTTCGGCTTTGTCAATGTGAAAAATCAGAAGACTGTATGATATACTAAAATGTGAGAAAACATATGTAAAAAAAATCTGCCAACAACAATCTTCAAATTTATTTAGTTCAAACCAACCGTGAGGACCTGATGTGAGATTTTCAGCGTCAATAATCAGAACCCTAGACAAGAAGAACTGGAGCCATTTCAACATGACAGGCTAAGTAATTGGAAATTTGTGGTAAGGTCTTATGGGACCAAACTACTTAAGTCATCAGTCCCTAAGCCTACACACTACTTAATCTAACTTTTACGCGGTTACCACATGTGGCAACTAATAGTGAATAATAACAAGGTAGGTGAATCAATTATCTCAAGCAGTTTCAATAGTGCATAGTGTAGAAGTAACCTTTTCAGCCTTTTTGTATGAAAACAGGTCCAAAAAGGACTGCTCTGAATTCTTCATGAGGAACTACAGCAACCATGGAACACTTTGTTTGTATCAAGGTGTGGCACAGAGTACATGCAGATACAAGTACCCACATATGTTACACCCTTGTTTCCTGTTTGTCACTGATTGTGAGTAGTTAACTTTTGAGAAGTGAGAATTTCCACAAGGAAAGAGTAGCTTTCCAGGGTTAGTCTGTCAAAAGTCTTCAGCATACCCGCAGTGAATTACTGTTGCATACCACGGAATACAATACTTTTTTGTGAAATAATAGAGTGATTATTGTTAATAAATCCCATGTAGCATTATGTAGTAACATCATAATTTTTTACCATAATTTTGCAGCTGCACAATTGTAATAATGGATGATGCACTGCCTTTGACCAGCACTGAAATGTGTATTTGTGAGCCTGTCACAAAAGAAGACAAGTGGAAAGTGACTGACAATATCTTTTGGTTTCTGCAAGAATTACAAGACAGATATAACATCAGGGAATTGAGTATCTCAACGTTCCAAATTGAATCAAGTTTCTGTTGTCAAGCGATTTTTTGGAGCTGCAGAACTAAATGGCTTTTATCAATGTTGAAGAACCGTATCACAAAGCTGAAAGAGATGAAATCAAATGTATTTAAACTTGAGAGACTGCAGCTGTTCATGAGAATTCAGGAATATTCAAGTTACAGTCAGGCTGTTCTTCATCAATTCTGGATGAGAATTATGAGGCGGAAACTAAACGATTGAACTACAGAACAATACCCTTTGCAGTTAAAGTAAAAGCAATAATGTTGGCCAAGGAACATCCAAATTGTAACCTACAGACTTTACAAAAGCAACAATGGCCCTGAAAAGAAAGAAGGATTTGACTTTGTGGGAAAGAGACAACATTAAAAAGAGAGACAAGATACAATGAATACAAGTTGATAAATAAATGGACATTTGACCAATTTTTTGAATCTTGTTATCATTACGATTCACAATGAGGATGCGCCAGCAGTGGGTTACTGGTGACTAACAAGTATTTTACATCCGAGGCACGTTTATCTTGGACAAAGAATTTTAAATCAGAGTATAAGATTCATCAAAAAAGGCACATCATGACATACATCTCAAACATGGAGCTAGAAACTACCGAAGATATACAGAAACTGGCAGCACTTTTCAGTATGCAGACTGCATCATTTATTACTAGTTTAATGGTGATTATGTGATCAGCACCGACCAGACACGAGAGGGTATCAGACGAACATTTGATGCATGTTGCCACATAAGGGAGAAAAACGAACCCTTGTAGCAGTCTGTGAAGTATACATAAAACCATGCATTTGTACATGGCACAGTATTCCCTTACCGCCTCTTGCAAATTATTGCCTACAGTTTGCCTGTGTTTACAAGAATGTTGGTATGCATCAAAATTAATTCCTGATAACGAAATATATTTAAATGTTAACCAAGTCGGTTTTCCACCAAATCTTGCGAAGGAACATGGTAGTTACCCGGAAACTGCTTCCATTAGATATGCTTGGTGCAAGGAATATATTTGAATCGAATGTTTGTATGGTAAGTACAACTCAAAGTGCTGCTCAAAGAACTATGAGGATATGTAACAGTGAGCGTAAGAACATTTGCAAAACAGTTAGGATGGGAATTCTAATTATTCAATAATCAAAGTGATACCAATATTATTTATCTGTTGCACTTCATACTAATTTATTTACCTTATGAAAACTCTGATACCAACCAATTCTGAAACAGAGAAAGTTAACATATATAAAAACAAAACAAAAATGCAGTGTCCTTCTAGGAGTCAAACATGGAATCTCCGCTCATGAGCCAGGTGTGTCTGTCACTCTGATATTGCCACTTTCGCTGAAGCACATTTACCTTCATGCATGAATAAGTGGCAGTCGTAAAAGTTTCTTTTGTTGATTTCTCAGAAAATATGCGTTTTTGAACATACATGATAATGAAAAATGCTCAGTTAATTGATTTGTTTTAGTGTTATGAACTTAAAGGACGGTTTTCTCATAATCTGGGAGGTAGAGAGTCAAAAAATGTTACATTCCTTACTTTTCATTCATACACAAACGATGCGTCAAAAATGAACCAAATTCGTTGGCCATGTCTGAGGTTCTTTCCTCTGCCTCCAGCAGCATGCGTTCTTTTTTCCTTTTCACCACTGAAATACTCCATAGGTAGTACATAAGAAATAGATGCAGTTGTAGTTCCAGGAAAGGGTCCGAGGAATGAACCTATGAAACATGTCATTTGTTCTCAGTGTAACCTATCAGGTCATGTGGTACATGTGGTATGCTGAACATGCTGATTACCAGGGCATTACACCATACAATGTTAGGAAAGTGCTTGGCTGAGACGTGTCAAACGTAGGATACTGGGGAAGTATAGACGAGTGTGAACAGGATTCAAATAAATTATAAACATTAAAGAGTCCTCCGGGGATCCACACTAGTAGATATGTAGGTTAATGTCAATATACTACCTGAGTCATGTGTGGGGCTTTTCTCTTCCTACCTGTTTTTATGCCACTCTCTTTTTGCTTCTATCTGTGATCTATTTCCATAGTTAGGTGAGGGTCATGATACAGCATAGGCCACTGTCCCAACAGATGCTGTTGGGTTGCAACAGTCTCTTATGGTAAGATTTTTTTTGTCTCTTCATCATGGAACATCTGACTCCAGAGTAGTGTGGTGCCGAGATGCCAAAAAGATGTGAGATGTGCCATCATCACTATACCACTCTTGATATCTCAAAGCTCAGCCAGCACAACAGCAAAGAATTTACCTGTTTTTGTAAGAACCATTGTTGGGAATTATGGTGAAACATTAAGGATGTCAAAATTGAAGAATGGGTGAAATGTTATGAGACAGTGCTAGGTGTGAAATTGAGGCTGAAACAAGCTAGCACAAGTTGGAGTTGATGAAGAGCCTGTGACTACTTGTGGAATAGGAACAAAATAAAATCACACAAGTTGAAGCTGGTACAACACCTGTGGCTAATTATGTGTGTCAGTGATATCGCAGAGCTTATGGAGCACGATATGTTGAGCAGTTTTCTCTTAGAAGAAAGTTAAAGTTTTGAAATTTGGGTGATAGTTCTCTAAGCATTATTACTGGTATGTGAATGTTGAGACTGTATCAGAGATTCTTCTTGTGATTATGTTCAAGTCCTTCTGACCAAATTCTTGTCCTTGTGCTGGTGCTTAAAGTAGCAGATTTTACTAAACAATGTTAAGATGTAGTTAGTTAATAGGATGATTTGTAATGCAGGGAATGTGACAAATATATTCCTGATGTGTGATATTTTGTTGACTACAGGTATAGACACAAATGAGAACACTTCAGAGTTGTGATTAAGTATATCATTTTGTAATTTTAAATACATCAAGTATGTATGTTATAGGTGTGATGGAATGCAATTCATGTTCTACGGCACTAAACGATGATATACTTGATGCTCTTGCATGAAATAAAGATGGGGGTTGGGAAAATTTATTAACCAAGTGCCATCTCCTTGGTTGTCTTCTCTGCCATGACCACCATATACGCATTGAGTTGGCTTTGCCATATCCCTCGAAAGGGAAGAGGAATACTGTGTATGGCTGATGCCCGATGATCTGGCCATCTGCCACACAGCATTGCCCTGTGAGTTGCCATCCAGCCAGACACCTGCCCAACATCACTGCTCCATCCTGCTGCAAGGAGGGTGCCACTATCACCTGGCATGTCCATGAAGTCGTGTGACACCAGCCACTTCTCGGTATCTGTATGCGCTGGGCGGCCTTTATAGGACCGCTGCCTGCAGCCATCCAGTCAGTCTAATGTTAAGCCCGATGTGGAGAGAGATTCTGAGTAAATGATGTGTCCACAATGCAGTGGTGCCAGACAAAGACAACACCAGTGTACCACCAATTATGACCACAACCTTGCAGAATAACTCATGGTGACAGACTGTGTACTTTCTCTCACACCTTTGTAGAACTGTATTCACTGCATAACAATTAGGACATCAGGACAATATTTTATGTTCTTCCGTAAAGAATTAGTATTCCGTTGTCCATGTTTTCTTGCTACTTCCTTAAAGACATAAATTTTTACTGTTCAATCCTACTTGGGCATCTCCTCCTTTTGTGTGTATAGCATCCACAATGGGATACTTCAACAAGCTATATCAACAAATACACATTTAAAACATGAGATTTTTACTAGTCCATCCATAAAATTCAGATAGTGAACAGCAGAATGAATGAATGAATGAATGAAATTTTATTGTCGTTTAGCTATTACAGCAATTGACAAAGTCAAGTTACACATATACAAGTTATACAGCATATATACATGGGTTAAAGATCAATATGTGACATAAGTTTTACATAAAATACAATATTTAAAATGAAATAATATGAAAACATTGCATCATAACTGATTCAGTTAAAGAAATTATGCTACACTCTCCAAATCGGTACCACTATGATATTTTACAGTCGTAAAATTCCTGAAGTGAGTAGTATGGGTTTGCAGCTAACCAACTGAACAATTTGTCTTTAAATACATCAAATGGAGCTTCTACCCATTCTAGTGGCAAATTATTAAACATCTTCATACCCACCACTTCGTAGCTGTTCAATGACTTGGATAATCTGTAGTAAGGTATGTCAAGATTGCTACTATTCCCGGTTCCATGAAAGTGTACATCTCTTCTACGCTGGTATTCTGATAAGTTGCTCTTTATATGCAGTAGGGCAGTGTAAATATACATGTTTATCACAGTTAATATTTTTAAGTTGATAAACAGTGGTTTGCAATGGGCCAGTTTATCACTGTTTGTGATAATTCGAATTACTTTCTTCTGAAGTACCAGAATGTCCTGAAGGTGTGAGCTATTGCCCCATATTAAAAGCCCATAAGATATAATACTTTGAAAAAAAGCAAAGTAGGCTGATCTTACATAGGCCGCAGGTACATGGTTTATTAAATTCTTTAACAAATACACCACTCTAGACAGCCTTGCACTAATGTATTTAATATGTGGCTCCCAAGTCAGTTTAGTATCTATAACAATACCTAAGAACTTAATACTATTCTTGAAGTCTTCTGCTGGTGGATCTCTCAAACTAAATACAATCTTTTGAGTTTTACTTTCATTAAGCAGGAACCCATTAGCTCGGAACCAGACTGATGCCTGTGATATTGTGTCATTTGCCACAGTTTGGAGCATATCAATGTCTGAGCTGATATTGAAAAAAGTGGTATCATCTGCATAGAGAATGGAGTGAGTATTTATGTAGGATGGTAGATCATTTGTCATTAGGATAAATAGCAGAGGTCCTAATACTGAGCCTTGTGGCACACCGCACTTAACTTCAGCTAGCTGTGATCTCTGTTTACCAATACAAACAATTTGTCTACGGTTGCTGAGGAAAGATTCAAAAATGTTGTCGACTTCACTGTTTGTGATTCCGTAATAAACTAGTTTGTTGAGGAGTGAAATATGCTCCACAGAATCGAAGGCTTTGCTCAGATCACAAAATGTAGCCTGAGCAAAATTTTTTCTTTCATAAGCATTAAGCACTTTTTTAATCAGGGAGTCAATGGCATGGACTGTGGATTTGCCCTTCCTAAAGCCAAATTGTACCGGAGTAATAATGTTATTACATGTCAGATAATCACACAACTGGGAGTAGATGATGGATTCCAAAACTTTAGATAAAATAGGTGTCAGGGATATTGGGCGATAGCTAGATGGGCAATTTTTGTCTCCTTTCTTGTAAATGGGCACGACCCTGGATAATTTTAATGCTTCTGGGAATACTCCTTCAATTAGACATCTATTTATACATTTAGTAAGAGGATATACTATGTAGCCAATACAGTTTAAAATACCAGTACAGAAACATTCAAAGTGGGCCCAGATTACTGTTGCCGGAAGATTACTTAGAAGTAACGGGTGACCAAACCGTTGTGCGATTATGCTAAAACCACACACCTAATATTTTGGGAAGGCATCTTGACATCACAGAAAAGCTTAAACCACACTCACCCCATTATCTGTTAAAATAGAGGGCTATGGAGATCCAGGTCTGCCTTCAGGTCCTATAAAACACATTCAATTAAAATATGTCGTATCAACAGATATGTTTCACATATTTGGCACATGGTTGGCTCCTCGCGACATAATAGAAAGCTGTGTGTCAATGGTCAGTGTGTCACTCTCAGCCTGGTGAGTGCTGCTTTTTCAGCTCGTCGTGGTTAGGAGGAGGTGAAACAGTCACACTGCACGTTTCATTGTCTGCAGCTTATTGCTCCGAATTGACAGCTGCTGATATTGCTCGCAATTTTTGGTAGATATCTGAAACTGTTCTTTTGAAATCGTAGAACATAATTTTACTTTCACTGTGTGAAGGAATCTTACTAGTTATTGAGCTTCCATAATGTCCAGTCTCTCTCTTTCACTGTGCAAGTATAGTTGGCACAAAGGAGAAGTCTGATCACACTGGACAGGGGAGAGAGGGGAAGGGTGGCGCTGTGATTGGACTAACAAGATTTACGATGTGAAAAAATAGTGCTGTTTCTTCACATTGGCATTTTTCAAAAACAGTTGCTGAAAATTATGAACAAAAATCTAAATGACAAGATTGGTCTTTACGGGGGGTGGAGAGGTGTGAGGGGAAATGCTGATGTAATTGGTGCTCACTGCTATCAACAGTAACTGCAATGTCTAACTTCACCACTAAAACTTATAGTTCAGTGGAGCTTGCAGAAATGAAGTGTTCCGGACAGATCCGATATGTGGTGAAACTGAATGATGGACCCATCGCACACCTTTTATTGTGCCACTTAAATGCAGTTACCACTGTTAGCAAAGCGGTTATCACCAAGTGTGAACATGCATAGTTTTCCTTTCAGTTCTTGCTCGAAAGGTGGGATAAGGAGGCTGCAAATTTGTTGACACACAGAATATCTAAAAATAAATCAGTACTTAAATATACAGCTCTAAACTGGCAGTATATTTACAGTGTGCAGCCAATACTTTTAGAGGCCAGTATGCTTTCTTTCGATATATCGAGGACTGATAATGATATTCTCTTAAATACTGATACATCGTAATCCCAATATTTTTAAAAATATCAACAGTCCTAGTATCAGCTTGTAGAGGGGCTGAACAGCAAGCAGGAGATGGAAGAGAGCAAACCGCCTTGGCAACTACATCAGCGAATTGATTTCTCCAGATACCTATGTGTCCACTGTCATCCTCACAGGTTACATTTGACCAAAAGGAAGTAGTGAACTTCGGGAATCTGAGCAGATGAGGAATTTCTTTCTACAGTGCTGTCTTATCTGTTCAAGTGCCCTCAGGATAGCGAACAGTGATGATAAACTGGAAACTGCTCTTTGACATCCATATCCTAAGGACAAAGTTGGGGAACATGACAGAGCAGCCAATAAAATGCACCTTGTAATCTTACACTCCCACACATCACTATTAAAATTCTCTGTCTATAAAAGTTTTGAAAGCTTCAAGAGGCGTAATATATACAAAAGAAAAACTTTTTACTTATTTTCATTACCTTGTTGTTGTTGGCTCCAAGTCTTGCATCTAGGGTACATTCTTGAGGCTGTAATTTTTATAATGTGACAGGTTCTTGTTGAACCGAATAACTGATGAAGGTTTGCCTGTTGTTACGAATATCTATTTACTTTATCCCATTCTTTCATATCACACTGACTTTACAATTCCACTTCAGAACTTGACTCCACATTGTTGTTGACAAGATAAGAAATTCATCCACTACATTCTGCAGCACTCTCAATATTCCAAGGAGTTTACAAACATTCTCGACGAAAGAAGGATTTCTGCTAAAAGATATGTTGTAAATAAATCCAGAAATAAATTTAGTAATTAGTTAGATTGTGCAATTAATAATATGAATTTTAAGTATGCCAGATATTTCGTAATATCAAATATTTTTAAAAGAAGAGTATATTTAACTATTAGTACATACTGATTGTAACAAATTAATTTCTTTTTACATATTTTAGCCCGAAACATAACACAGTGTATACGAAAATCATATGAAGTTCATTCAGTTAAACAGCTGAGAAAATGTTCACCTATACAGGAATCGATAGTACACATGGTATCTGTTACTTCTTCTTTTTTTTTAAAAAAAAAAAAAAAAAACCACACTCCGTCCCTGGCTTTGGACCATAATGTCCTCCACCTGCAGTAATTTGAGGCTCTCTCTTGCTCAGATCCCAAATAGCCTTGTTGCCTGTGAATGGTTATGGAACAGACATGCCAGTGGCAGCCAGGCAATGGAAATGGATGCTGGCAATTTTGGAACATACAGAGCCCTGTATGCAGAGCATACCATGAGGAGAAGACACTGAATAGACAGTGGAGGCTCACCAACCTCTGCACACAAGCTGGAAACAGGACTTCTTTGATAAGTCGCGGAGATTCTGAGTCGCAGATAAGGTCAACAAAAAGACTGTCAGAAAATAAGCTTTTTGCCAACATGCCCTTTGTCAAATATAGATTCCCCCCCCAAAACACCCACCCACCCACCCACCCACACACAAAAAGACCACAGTCTCTGGTAGCTGCAGCCACACTACTTCAGCTGCCAGAGACTCTGTGTGTGTATATATATATAATGGGAAAAATATATCTAAAAACAAAGATGATGTGACTTACCAAACGAAAGCGCTGGCATGTCGATAGACACACAAACATACACACAAAATTCTAGCTTTCATATATGTCTGCTTGTGTGTGTTATGTCCATGGCGTGGAGTCTTGTACAGTGTTCCTTAATTATGGATGATATCTCCACCTTCTGTATATTCTCCATTCTTGCAATGGCTATTCAACAATTTTATTTTACAATTGGTTGGTTGCAGGAATGGGCAACCACCAAGGGTTCTGTTTGTGTTGATTTAAATTGCTCTCGCTCTCTTTTAAATTTATCTGTTTTTAAATTGGGGTGTACCGTTCTCACTTTTGATTAGGCTAACGTGGCTGCCGAATCCCAAGGAACTGAAATTAAGAGGCCTCAAAATTTTAAACATTCTTAAATGCATCAGTCATAGGTTTTGGGGAGCAGAAAGGCCACGTCTCCTCTCCTCCAATTTTATAAAGTAGCAATATTATGAAAAGGATAGTTGCCACCACTCACCATATTATAGTGGCGATGCTATGTCAGAAATATATATATGTGTGTGTGTGTGTGTGTGTGTGTGTGTGTGTGTGTGTGTGTGTGTGTGTGTGTGTGTGTGTGTAAAAACAAAGATGATGTGACTTACCAAACGAAAGCGCTGGCAGGTCGATAGACACACAAACATACACACAAAATTCTAGCTTTCGCTACCAATGGTTGCCTCGTCAGGAAAGAGGGAAGGAGAGGGAAAGTCGAAAGGATGTGGGTTTTGAGGGAGAGGGTAAGGAGTCATTCCAATCCCGGGAGCGGAAAGACTTACCTTAGGGGGAAAAAAGGACGGGTATACACTCTCACACACACACACATATCCATCCACACATATACATACACAAGCAGACATATTCAAAGATATATATAATGTCTGCTTGTGAGATGTCTGCTTGTGAGATGTCTGCTTGTGTCTGTATATGTGTGGATGGATATGTGTGTGTGTGCGCGAGTGTATACCCGTCCTTTTTTCCCCTAAGGTAGGTCTTTCCGCTCCCGGGATTGGAATGACTCCTTACCTTCTCCCTTAAAACCCACATCCTTTCGTCTTTCCCTCTCCTTCCCTCTTTCCTGATGAGGCAACAGTTTGTTGCGAAAGCTTGAATTTTGTGTGTATGTTTGTGTTCGTTTGTGTGTCTGTCGACCTGCCAGCACTTTCATTTGGTAAGTCACATCATCTTTGTTTTTATATGTCTGCTTGTGTCTGTATGTGTGGATGGATATGTGTGTGTGTGCGAGTGTATACCTGTCCTTTTTTCCCCCTAAGGTAAGTCTTTCCGCTCCCGGGATTGGAATGACTCCTTACCCTCTCCCTTAAAACCCACATCCTTTCGTCTTTCCCTCTCCTTCCCTCTTTCCTGATGAGGCAACAGTTTGTTGCGAAAGCTTGAATTTTGTGTGTATATTTGTGTTTGTTTGTGTGCCTATCGACCTGCCAGCGCTTTTGTTTGGTAAGTCTCATCATCTTTCTTTATATATATATATATATATATATATATATATATATATATATATATATATATGACATAGCGTCGCCACTATAATATGGTGAGTGGCAACTATCCTTTTCATAATATTGCTACTTTATAAAATTGGAGGAGAGGAGACATGGCCTTTCTGCTCCCCAAAACCTATGACTGATGCATTTAAGAATGTTTAAAATTTTGAGGCCTCTTAATTTCAGATCCTTGGGATTCGGCAGCCACGTTAGCCTAATCAAAAGTGAGAATGGTACACCCCAATTTAAAAACAGATAAATTTAAAAGAGAGCGAGAGCAATTCAAATCAACACAAACAGAACCCTTGGTGGTTGCCCATTCCTGCAACCAACCAATTGTAAAATAAAATTGCTGAATAGCCATTGCAAGAATGGAGAATATACAGAAGGTGGAGATATCATCCATAATTAAGGAACACTGTACAAGACTCCACGCCATTGACATAACACTGTTTATCCCAAATGGTGAATGCCATTAAACTTTTAACACTCCCTTGAGGGATACCATTTTTCTGCTTAAAACCGTTAGACAGGGCATTCTCGACCCTGTATCTGAAATACTTTTCGGTGAGGAAGGACTGTATGACAGTGGGGAGATGTCTAGAAAAACCCTAGCTGAAAAGCTTGGAAAGCAGCAACATTGGACAACCTTTGACAAAAACTGTGATTCTGACTAAATTAAAGTACCTGATACAACCTTGCTATATTCGCATGAAGTAGTACAAATACAGGAGCATGCATTGTAACACTATAAATTAAGTATGTTGATGTGATTAGAATACCTGAAATACAATCATGATGAAATGTAATAAAAATGTAACAAAAAACAGCAACTATCCATAAATAGGTGCAACAAATGTTAAAACCTATACTTATAAAATTTGTGTATAGAAACTTGATTGTAATTATTGTTCAGCTAAGTGTAATGAGGGAAGCTTTATGTTCGTATCAAAATCAAAAGAGTATTTAAAAATTTACTAAGATTTCTAAATCAAATATTGTTGGAAGGTAGTTCATTTAATATGGTGGGGATAACTTTAATATTTTTGCATTCTGGAAAGATTGTAACAAACTGTAAATCTAAATTCTGTAACTTGTTCTAGAAAACCAGCTAACTTTTAACTGCAAACTTCAATATTACTGTTTGGAATAATGAATACTTTCATATTTTATCCATGGTGAGAAGAATCAAGGAATAATTCAGAAAACCTAGAAGAAAGTGATACACCAGTGAATACCATGAAACCAAAGGTAGAAATATACATAAACACAGATGAAATAAAGAGACATGGTATTCAAAGAAATTGAGAATGATCTTTTATATGAGGCATGAAATAAATGACAATGTACCTGGTAGTCCATACACTCACAATGAAACTGAAAAGTGAGAAGTTTACTGTTTACAAGATACAGGGGGTCCAATTTGTGGCGGGTCAGAAAAGTTAAGGGAAGAATAACTCACTCCAGATTTTGTTGAGTTGCCTGTGCTAGGAATTAAGATTAGAAAAGCAACAGGAAGATATAGTAAAGTTGCAAACAAGCAAATATTACTGCCATATAGAATTAATAATGTACCTTTTATCCAGTGATGCTTTGTGATAGCTGATCTGAATGAGGAAATTTTTTGGGCACGAATCGGATAGTGAACGACACAGCAGGATTTGGTTGGACAATTAAGGAATTAAGTTTTACTGGACAAGGAAGTGGTATTTCTTCTCAAATTGATATTGTAAATGGAAGCAGCAGTCATCAAAGCAGGGAGGTAAATGATGGAGAGAGAATGAAGAAGAGAAAAATAGTTTAAATGAGAGGTTTGCCTGGCCGTGGTAAAAATTAGCCATAGCAAAATTTCCTGCTCCAAAGTCAAAGAAACAGTTAAAATAATTTTTTTGGATAGCTGGTTTTTACAGAAAATAAATAAGAAATCAGACTTTGAATGCACTGTGTTTGAATAATCTCTTAAGGAAAAATGTAATATGGGAATGGAGTAGGGAATACCAGCAAGCTTTCGATGAAATAAAAATATAGTTATGTGATAGCAAAAGTTTACACAGACCAGATTTGACATTACCATACTGCCTCATGACTGATAGTAGTGATAGAGGAGTGGCAGCTCACTCACTTCCAGAGAAAGTAGTGAAAGGGAAGATAGACCATCACTCTGTAGCATTTGCAAGCAGAACATTACAGAAACATGAGAATTACACTATAAAACAAAATAAAAGTTGCTAGCGCTACACTGGGCTTTAACTAAGTTTAGAAAACTATTTACTGTGACATAAAACTATATTATATTCCGATTCCAAGACTTTAAGCTATCTGCAGTAGTGCAAGTCATATCACAGTAGACTTACAAGGTGGACACTTTTCTTGGAACAATTTGATTATTAAATAAAATATATAAAATGAAAGGAAAATGTAATTCCAGATGCACTGTCTGGATTATCAATTGGGTGTGAATGAGTAGAGAGTAGGAATCAAGAAGAAAGTGATTTTAGAAGGGCAGTAAGTCTGAAAGGGAAGTTAGGAAGATTTGTAAAGAGATAAGAAGAAACCAAAACCATGATGAAAACTGGAAACTTGTAAAGAGTGTTACAGGAAATAAAGGTAATGAAAAATGGTAAAAATGCTATAAAGTTTACTAGCTGTACATGGCGAACTTCGTTCCACCTCTGAAAATCTTTATGTGTTATAGCTGACCCGGCAAACGTTGTTTTGCCATATAAATTCTCTCTGGTCCATAAGAATAATGTATACATGTAACACAATGTATACGTGTAGCACAATAGCCATTGTTGGCGGGAGCTTGCGACACAAACAATAATAATGGCCGAAAATTGTGTAGGGAGTGAGAAAAGGCTTAGGGGAAAGTCCGGCAGTATTGGCCACTATTAGTTCTAGCGTTTCTACGGTAGATCGCGCAGATTTAACAATTGCAGCTGATATACGGCTCATCCATGAGCATACAAACATAGCGGCAATTTCATGTTGAAATGTGTTCGCCAGCATTATGAATAAGGCCAAGCGCACACGCATCAATTTTTATCGTATGTAAAAATATTGTACGATTAAATTCTTTTAGAGGAACAAAGGCGAGCATAGGAATTTCTTTGTTCCACTAAAAGAATTTGATCGTACGGTATATTTCCGTATGATAAAAATCGATGCGTGTGCGCTAGGCCTAAATGTCTGTTTGGCGCATGACTAGTGCTACCTAGTTAAACTCTCGGTCTAGTTATGTCGATTCAAAGAGGGATATTCGAGTAGTTGCTTTAGGTACATTTTCTTCTATTACCTATCTATTGAATAGTGAAAGACTATAACTGGTAGACACATGGCAGGGATGACAGGTCAAGTGATAATTGATCAGCTATTGACCGGGGTTGAAGGTTATTAAATTACTGAAATTGCTATTAAAAATAGGGGTTGGTGGTAGAAGGGTGAAAATTTAGGGTTGTGTGTATTTTTTAATGCCACATCATAAAAAAACAAAAATAAAAAGTTCTTTCCAAAAAATAAGAAAAAATTTTTGGGGTGGTCCACCCTGATCACTTAGGGGTATGAAAAATAGATTACAACCAATTCTCAGACCTACCAAATATACATGTAAAATTTCATCAGAATCGATCGAGCCGTTTCAGAGGAGTATGGCAACTAACACTGTGACACGAGAATTTTATATATAAGGACGATAAGGTCATTTCATTTAGGGGAAATAGTCCAGACAGTGACAGGTGGAAGTTGTGTTGGAGAGAACTATATATAGGTAGTCTTAGTAAGTACCCGAATGTGCATGAAAGTTATGGTCATTGTGGAACTTTGAAGTAAATCCAAAAGATTAAAGAAAATTTATAACTTAACTGGAAGCATCGGAAGACTTTTAGCCCTTGTGACAAATGTCAGTGTAAAAGTTAGCGATCAGACTAGTAGAGGAGACATGCAAAACACTACTGCAAATCAGAAGAGGGACTGGTAGGAATTTATTTATTTATTTGGGCAATTACCAATGTGAAAGAGGGGTACACTTACATCTTTGATAGGGTGGATCTATTTTCAAAATTCATAAAATTACACCCTATAAAGAAAGCAACCACTGAAAGCTTAATAGAAACTACTATACAAGATGATTTCTAAAAGGTAGGAATCTGAAAAGTTTTAAAGAGGAGGAAAATATAAAGCACATAATATCAGTATATGACCTGTCAAGATACACCACTGATTAGCCATGACATTATGACCACTACCTACAGTGAGGTTGAATGTCTCATGGTGGTGGTGTGGGCACTACGCAGTAAGGAAAGAATATAAGCAGAATGGGCAGTCATCGTAAGGAAGATATGGACCACAAATGTGGAATTCCACTGACGTAAGCAGTTTTGACAAAGGGCACATTGTTGTGACACTGCAGCTGAAACAAGGATTTCTGAAATCGCAAAGTTGGCTGCGTGTTTTCATACTACTGTTGTGAACACCTGCAGAAAGTGGTTGAACGATGGTGGAATAACACATTGGCAATATGGTACTGGATGTCCATGTCTCATCACAAAACGAAGAGGTTGGAGGAACCACCACTGCGTAATCCAATAGGCAGCAATCTGTGGCAGATCTGATGACAGAGTACAATGCTGGTCCAGGCACAGGTGTTTTGGAGCACACCATTCAAACGCCATAGTAAAACATGGGGCTCCACATCATATGATCTACGTGTGTTCCTGTGTTGACCCAACGACACTGTCAGTTCCGATTGCAGTGGGCTCAGCCTCACTAAGTTTTCACTCTGGGTCAATAGGAAAGTGTTGCCTGTTGAATGAACCCCATTTCTTGTCACACCAGGTTGATGGCTTGGTCCTTACACGTCGTCATGCTGGCGAATGGCTACTTCAAACCTGCACCGCACCATAGATGCAGGCTGGTGAGAGCAGAAGTATGCTGTGGGGTACATTGAGTTGGGCTTCAATGTAACCTATGGTAATGCTCGAAGACCCCTTGACAGCAGTGAACATTATTGTGGACCACCTGCATCTCTTCACAGCTAAAGTTTTCTCTAATGGTGATGACATCTTCTAGCAGGATAACACTCACCAACACAACGCTAGAATTGTGCTACCAGTGGTTTGAATAGCGTGATAATCAAGTCGCACTGATGTCTTAGCCAGTAAATGCCCCTGATCATTATCCATTGCAATGCGTAACAGGCACCAGCTGCATGCCCGCAAACCACCGTCCTCTAATTTGAGGGAATTTAGTGACCTGTGAGTTGACATCTGGTGCCACATACTTCTAGAAACCTATCAATGACTTGTAGAATCCATGCTAAGCAGAATTGCGGCTTTACTGTGTTTGAAAAGTGGACCAACACACTATTAAACCAGTGGTCATAATGTTTTGGCTCATCGGTGTATGAAGGAAATTTGTACACTATTTAGGATCTATTGCAGTAAAGAGCACACAAGTTGGTTTGAACAAATAAGTACTTTTGATGATATACTAAATAGTTTACAACCTTCAACCACTAAGTTTTCACAACATGGGATAGTGTACAACAAGAAACTTTGTAATTTACTAAATGAAACGATAGAATTCCCTGCATGCAAAAGTCTGCTGCATACGAAAGAGAGGAGATAATCAAGAAGAATGTAGAGGAACAGTGTCATATTAGGAAGAAATGACATGATAGCAGGGTAAAAGTAACACAGTTTATGGTAGGGGATCTGGTTCTTGTGAAAACAAATGAAAATTCAAGGACAATTAGTGAAGAAATTAAGAAATTTTTGACCTTTACATTAGACCATTAATCCAAGCCTAGAAAGTTATTTGGATTAAGAAACATTGTACAGCTGAAGCCATACCCACATGTAACTAAAAGCGGTAATTTACTTGTCATTACAAAAAAGTAGTAACATAATGTAATGAGTGTAAGAAATTTTGTATGTCCTTGTAAAAATTACTGCAGACTCTCAGGTGGTTGCATTTTTTTATGCATCAAGTATGTGGCATACACTAGGTCCCTAGACATCTGATTTTTTTCTTCAAAATTTTCAGTCTCCAGAGTCACATTATTCTTTATTCTGTCCAAAAAACATGAATGATAACACACACCTAAAATAAAAACCAAGCTATGCAAGTATAGTTGCTGAGATCAGAACATTTCAGGCCATTTAGAATCAGATGCTTACATTTCAAACTACATACATGGAACCATTCTAGTCAATCCTAGATTATCTAGAGTTGCTTATGATGTTTTGTATTTGTGCACTATGAAAAGTTCTGTTGAACACATATATAGATTATCATTTGTACTGAAATATATTATACATACAAACCATCCTAATACTTGTACACAAGAAATGATGTCAAGAATTAATGAGACTCTTATTCACATATTACTTTATTACTTGTAAACACATTTAGTAAGAAATGCTCAGTATTGATTGATAACATTTTGACACTTATGATCATACACCTACACAAGTTAGGCATGAACTGAATAATGAGATTGCTATGCTCATATGAAATCATGACAGTCATTACAGTTATTACTAATGCTACAAACATTATACAGTTTGAAACTACTATACCAATGATACAATGTGAAAATACATTGCTATCTTATTGGATTAGAATTTGTATGAGGATGTATTTGTGCTAAATGGAGAAGAATTGTAAAATTAGGCTCTACACAGTAAGAACAAACATATATATGACTTTTCTTTATATACATAATGGTACATAAACTTTGACAATTGCTGAAGGGGCCAACCTCATTATATCTGTCCTTCCTGATTGTTCCTACATTATGAAAAATGCACCACATTGTAGAGCGTCTCAAAGAACTTATTTATTTATCATCAATACACCTCTACATGTGAACCATTTGTAGCACGAAGAATATTGAGTCTATATTCAATTTCTTGCAAAGTTCTTTGTAAAATTTCCTCTATTATTGTTGCAATTGCATTAGTGATAAAATGTCACAATGTACGAATATCATCCACTTTGGTAACATACACGCGGTCCTTCCCGAATCCTCACGTGAAGAAATCAAGCGGTGTATTGTTGGGTGAACATGGTGGCTAGGCAATAGGTCCTCTGCATCCAATCCAACAACTGGGAAATTTTGTATCCAGGAACTTGCAAACAGTCGTTGACCAATGTGGTGGAGCTCCATTTTGTTGAAAGATGATGTTGGGTTGCAAGCCTTGTATCTGAGGCTACACAAACTGATCCAATATGTCCAGACACACTGACGCATTCACTGTTTGTTCTGCAAAGAAGAACGGTCCAACAATCCTGTTGTGCATTATCCCGCACCAGACGTTTAGTTTAGGGCTATCACAAACATGTTCAATGACAACGTGTGGATTTTGTGAACCCCAAATCCGAACATTATGCCTATTAACCCATCCTGATAGATGAAACGTCGCCTCATCTGAGAATAAACATCTTTCCAGGAAGCTGGCGTCCATATCAATACTCTGCAGGATATCTGCAGCAAATTGTTGTCGGCATGGTTTGTTGTTTGGTGTCAGATGTGGCAGAATTTGCACTTTGTAAGCACACATACGAGGATGCTGGTGAACTACACGATGCAATGTTGATCGTGGTACATCAAGTTGTCTGGATGCTTGACAAATTGACCTACATGGATTTCTGAGAAACATTTGTCTGATGTCCTCCCCTGTCTCTTCTGAAACTCCATAATGTGCACCACCAGAATGTTTCAGAACACTCCCTGTTGCCAGAAACTTCCTATACCATTCCTTAATTGTTTTTACATCACGTGGATCACATTCATACACACGACAATAATTTCTTTGCACAGTAATTGGCGATTTTTTCTGCAAACCACACTACTGCTTACACGCGCTGCTGTGGAGTCACCGTTTTCACTTCATGTGACCATGCTGCACTCTGATAATGATACTTGGCACTTCTGACACAGAAATATAAATTTTTTTGAAATGCTCTACAATGTGATGCATTTTTCGTTGTCGCATCTACTGTGGTTTTTCTCTCCTGGGTCCATGAAAATTAACACACTCATATGTATGAAAGATTCTCTGGAAGTTTTTCCCGCTTTAGCTCTCCGCCACCCTTGCTAATTCCAGTGTGAACAAATGAAGGAAATATGAAACACTCTAAACTTAGATACAACTTTTATTACACTTGAGGAGAAATACCGTTATAATTATTGATCTATACTTTATGAGAGCAGCACTTAGATAAGTTCACTATGAGATGAAGATCATATGACAAGACCATACTTCAATAAGGTATAAAACTTAGAAACATTGAAAGTTATACACTGTTACTTATCTGATATGAAGTACCACCTTTGAAGAATATTTGAAGAACTAAACTTTTTACAATCAAATCTTTTCTGATGACAAAATAGTTATTATAATTTCAAATGTATGATTTTCCTGATGATGGCTTGTAAGTGGGAGGTATTAGCATCTCATCAACAAAAAATGGTTCAAATGGCTCTGAGCACTATGGGACTTAACATCTGAGGTCATCAGTCCCCTAAAACTTAGAACTACTTAAACCTAACTAATCTAAAGACATTACACACATCCAGGCAGGATTCGAACCTGCAACCGTAGCGGTCGCGCGGTCCCAGACTGAAGTGCCTAGAACTGCTCGGTCACACCGGCCGGCATCTCATCTACAAACTAATTACATATCAAGATAGAACTTTAAACAGTGCATTGCTCATTTGTAACCCTATGAGCTTTCTGAAGTAGTGTTCTGTCTGGACTATAGCTGGTAGAGACAGTGTTTTTTTCAGAGCAGAACAAAACATTTGAAGTGTGTCGAGAAGTGAGATGCATTCTGATGACTTGTTGAATAAGAGGTCCCATTGTGCTAATGATACTATGGAAAAGAGAAAGGACATGCAGGAAACAAATTTGTAAAATGAAGTAACCTTTAATAATTTATATAATCTATAATCAGCTTAGTTGATAGTACATACCAAGACATCAAAATTATTGTATAACATACCCCTCATCTGATAGATGCATACTACTGCTAACTCTCATATGAAGAGAGAGAGTGTGTGTGTGTGTGTGTGTGTGTGTGTGTGTGTGCGCGCATTATTTATGCGAAGCAGTACAAATACATTAGCATGCATTTTAACATTATAAATCCAATATATTGATATGATTAGAAGACCTAGAATGTAACTATGACAAAATATAATAAAAATGCAACAAAATATAGCCAGTATTTGAAAATATGTGCAATAAATGTAAACAAATGTTAAAACCAGTACTTAACAAAATTCATACACAGAAACTTGATTGTAATTTTTGTTCAGCTAAGTGCAATGATGTAGGATTCATGTTAATATCAAAATAAAACATGTATTTAAAATGTTATTAAGATTTCTAAAGCAAACATTATTGTGGAAAGGTATTTCACGTAATTTGCTGACTATAATTGTAATATTTCAGCATGTTAATTATTCTGGAAAGATTGTAACAAATTGTAAATCTAAATTATGTAACTTATTTTAGTAAACCAATTAACTTTTAATTATATACTTCAACATTACTATTGAAAACAATGAATGCTTTCATATTTCAAGTGTTACAACATATAAGGACCAGTGTCAACAGCCATGATATGGCTAGTATTGCCTCAGATCTTGTAAGGTCAGTGATTTGGCATATTTGTGATGTGAATAAACATTTTCTTAAGTACCTTTCCATTTTGGCCACATTATTTACTAGATTTGATTAAACTGATTAGTCAATCCTGATGTTAGGAAGAGCCCAAACTTTCTTTCATGTAGACACACACTTCAATTATGAACTTCAAGAAACATTAAGTTTGGTATTGAGTGCTAGAAGCCACAAAAGATGACTGTATTTTAAGCTGCACAAAATATTATATTGTATCACAGACTTTTTCCAAATTGAAGAATACACACACAAGGTTTGCTTATGTAAGAAAGCTCACTGAATTGCTGCTTATAGCAGGCTCAGGTTACTGAGTGTGTAGTGATACCTCGTCAATCCACACTGGGGCCAATTTAGAAGGTAGCTGGAAGTTCAGAGGCATTGTCTTCTTGGTGGCTTCTCCGTAGTCAGTGTTAAAGCATTGGTTATATCTGGTGTTATAGCTACCTGGGGTGCTGTATCCTTACTCTGTTTGCCTTGGCAGGTATAGGTGTTGGTGATAGGTACTGTTTAGCTGGGCATCACTTGTGTTGAAATTTCTACCCTGATGATAGGTTTTTTCCATTAAGAGAGCGTAGGAAGGGGCAAAAAATGGGCAGTTTTATTGCCTTATATTCTTTATCGAACATTGGGCAATCTCAATTCCACACTACATGGCTCCCAGAGCAGTTGATGCATATTGCTGGAGATTGGCAGCAAGTTGCCTTCCCATATTTCCTGCAAGTCGCTTAACATCTGACGCTATGTTGTTAGGCCAAATTGCTAGAATTTTTATCACCTCACAGTGTTAGGTATGTAAAGTTCAACCTCCAAGTCTGCAGAACCCTGCCATGATGCACTCTGGTAGTCATGGCAAACTGAAGGTCATTATGAAACTGGCGGTCTCCTCTATCTCCCCATTATTACTACGCATTCTTTGTACCAACATTGACTACTCCCCATGACACCCAAACTAGTTTCAATTCTGAGATATCCATGTTCATAATATCTCAGCATGTGATCACACTCTCGCTGGAGTTAGAGCTGTGAATTTTAAAAACTATACCATATTCACTCAGTTGCTTAGAGTTCCTTAAAAGTTCCATCTGCTTTGATTTTTTAATTTCAACCAGCAAGCCCTTCCAAGCCTTTAATACAGAAAGGGGTCACATTTTCATAAATCCCTTCCTTCCTCACTAGAAACAGATTCGGATTTATGACCTCTTGAGCCCTGTTTCTAAATACAATCAGATCATCAGGAGGATTAACCTCACTCAGTCTTTTGGAAGAGAAAGTGTGTGAACACTCCCAGGCAGTACACCTATTGTGTTGGGAGTGATTTTGTGTAATTTTTATGCTGTGGCATTCCTACAAGCAGCGAGGGATATGAAGGTCCATCCAGACAGAGCCCTGCTTGCCAGTCTTTTACAACTGAGTTGTGGCAGGTTCCCTAGAGGTTGCCTGCTAATGACTACTGTGTCTCAACTGTATCACCACATAGCACATCTTGAGATTATTTTAAAAAACCACATAGGTTTGTATCATACTCTTGATACGAGTGGTTAAGCCACAATTCCCAAACCTCCTGACAAACAATGTTCCACCACTGCACTGCACGATGGTAGTTAAAGCATGCCCAGGGCATATGGTTACAGAGGACTGGCGGCACTCACCAGTCCCCATTTCAGGAAACCCGATATTGCCAAACTGGTAACCCGTACCCAGTAAATCAATAATGAGCTCCCCAAAGTGCCCGCATGCTACAGATGTGGCAAGTATTAGCAGGGGGGCTAGGTCAGAGAGAGGGAAATGGTAGCATACTTACCTAAGTTTCAAAACCTTATCCACATGAGCTGGTTAACACTGCTGCAGATTATATGAGAATTTCATGGACTGTTTCCATAAGTGTTACCCAACACTTTTAGATTTACTTTTCTAGTTACTGCTTGAAATTCAAATTTTACGAGATCTGGTATTCCTTTTCTTAAAGGAAATTACTAGGAAATCATGTCACTGGTAAATATGAACAGTACACTAAAGCATAATAAAATTACAAAAAATAATAATACATAAAGCATGTACAAAAACAGCACTTTATTTGAATAACAATTACAAAAATACATACACTCTCACAATATAATACACTTGCACTGTGAAATCAGGTACTCTGGCATGTTCAAAGCAAGTTTGTCTTGAAACTGCCATAAAAAACACTGCCTCAACTTCAAACAGCATAATTTTTTGTGCAATTTAAAGACCATCATTTACTATCAATCACAGACAAACTGATTCCCAGGTAGAAAAGTTAGTATCACAGAATCTAATACACATTGTTTATTTTATAATGCACTTCTTACTTTTGATATACTATCTTTAGGTATTCAAATGCACACCGAGCTGCAGAAGATTTTGCCTTATTTTCAGATTTAGCGGATCCATAGCACACTATAGGGGGATCTTTACAGAGGTGGACCACACACTGGGTTAAAGCGTTGCTTGTACGATGCGGTAGAATTTCATATTTAACTTCAAAGTTCATTTTTGATGCGATTGACTGCACAAGCCATACATATTGTTTGTTACCTGTCGGTTTCAGAGAAAATTCTGGAAGTGGATAGCGTGAGCCTCTGTCAGACTCCTGCTGGAGCTGGTCTCTCTGGCAGTGCTCAAACCCTCCAAGATTCAAATTACTTCCCTGAAGATACGGTGCTTTATATTTATTGGGTGTCCCATCCTGCAAACCTTTCTGATCCTCCTCCTTAACAACATTATGTTGAAATGAATGTGCAATACCATAATCATATTCAGAGAGGGAATCATCATCTAGATGTAAATTTTTAAGCATTTTGATAGCTGCCTCTTCCCTTGCTTCATTCTGTGAATTACCATGCCCTGTTTCAACATAATCCAAGAATTCACAAACTGCAACAAAACCTTTTGCAGTTACTTTTCTTGAAACCAGAGAATATGATGGGGGTGGCAACTTTTTGTGCTTGGATACTTCTTCCAGTTTGTCTATAGGACTGTCTGTCAGGAAGTGTGCACTTGGCTTTTTATTTTTCACAAAGTATGTGGAAGTTGAAGCAAGTGATCCCGCTTGTCTGTGACCTTTTGCAGTCATTGAAATGGAAAAATTATAAGGATCACTAAATGAAGGAAAAATCTCATCTGCAGCGTCATCACATGTAGAAACGGACATATTATCTGGGTCTGTAAGATAGCAACAAGTTCCGGACAGGATATCCATCACATTTTTTGTCGCTTGAGCCTGCTGACAAGCCACATTTTCTTCGCCCTTAACTTCATCATCATTTTCATATTTGAAATGAGTATTTACTGGTGTATTTGAGCCACCAGTGCTGTCCTGGTAACGCCTCCAAGGCTCCATCGTAAGGCCAAAAGGATCTTTAGTATCAGTATTCTGACACTGCAGATCTACTGCATGTTTATTATTACTCCAACTTCTGCCCTGTAACAAAACATTTTATTTGTAGTACATAGTTCAGTTACTCCACTGTCTGACTTAAAATAATTTAAGTATAGTGGAACTTTTGTGGAACTGTTCATGAAATAAATACTTAAAATAACTGCAACAATCATCATCAGAGACGATAACTTTGACAGAATGTCTTTTTAAATGTGTTAGATTTACCCTCAATTTTAACAAGTATCTGTAAGATTTACATCTTTGTGTTCGAAACACTGCTGTTTTCTGTTTTCTTCTTTTTTAATATAAATAAATATAAATGTGTTGTATTGCTTTATTATTATTATTTTGTTTATTATTAAAAATGAGTGTCATAAAAAGAGGTAGAAGTAGGTAACAGCCTTAACTTGGCTTCTTATCAGATTATACCTCCTTCAAAAGCAATAAGTGCTGGAGCTAAAACAGTTTCATTATTGTTCTACATTTTTCTTTCTTTCAGTTTTCAGTCTGATATCATGCAAGGCAGCTAGCACCATGCTGAAATTAAGTGATCCTTTATGCTGTAAACAAGAAAGACTTCTTTTTTACTGACAGTAAAATATTTCAGTGCAAAATATGTGTAGTTAGTGAACCAGAAAATACAACCAAATACAAAAACGCACTTTCGAAAGCCATTGGGAACAAGATTTCTTTAATTCCAATGGCAGCTGCAACATTGAGTCAAAAAATCACAATTTGCGTTTGACTTGTGATGAAGCAATGAAAATCATTGAAGATGAATTAAAAAAATAAAAGGTTCTGAATTTTAACTGACCAGTCACCTGAACCTACAGGTTGTTTTATTGTCAATGTCATTGGTAGACCATTACATCCTTCAGAAAGTGAATCAAAAAGCACTCCTGTTTATAACAGTGTCCGGAGAAAAAAATCTTTGATGCTACTGTTGCACAGTTATTTGCAAATTCATTGCAGTTTCTGTGGCTTGAAGAAATTCAAAACAACAATAGATTACTTTTCATCTTAGACACTGCACCACGTGCAAAATGGGGCTGTGAGAACTTCAACAGTACTATATCCAAATACTGTTTCACATGGCCTCCGAGTTTTTCATAGGGCTTCAAAAGAGAGAAGACTTGTTTCCGGATATCAACAAACTGATTTCCAATACTAAGAAGCTCATTAAGTATTCAGGCATTTAAAGACATTGCAACAAATATACCTCTGCCCCCTCAGCCTCTTATAACTAGATGGGGGGCATGGATTTCAGCAGTAGTTTACCATATTTCAAATTACCTGAGCATAACCAAGGTAGTAATCACTCTGGAGGATGAAGCATCTTCAAATGTAGCAGTAAAGAAATATTTTTAATATCTGGAAGTGAGAAATTACTTCACTTCCATGTGACAGAGTTTTTTTCTGTCATAAATGGTCTGCCAGCTTCAAGAAACAAGACATCCTCCAATGAAGTCAGTGAAAATTGTGGATTATGCAGTGTAAATATTAGAGACTGTGCCAGGGAAATGGGGTCCTTTAGTTAGAGAAAAGTGTAGAACTATGTTTTCAAAAAAATCCTGATCTTGATAACTAAGAACATTTCAAAAATTCAACGTGGTGACAAGTCTATTGCAGTAGAAATAGACGTTACAACAGTTCAGTGTTTCCGATTTGCTTCAATTATGTTGAGAGGTAAATTTCTCAGACGAAAAATTATTTGGTGGGAGACTCAACATTACTCCAGAAAATCTGAAAAATTATTTGGCTGTCAAGTACAACCAGTAAGCCGATGAGGCACTGTAATTTTTATTTTTCTGTCAAGTACAATTAGCATTTCGTTTGAAACTTCAACATTGCTTTAAAAATTTAATACAACTTGATGTCAACATACATATGTTGATTGTATAATTGATTGAATAATGTTATCAAGTATATGAAAGGGCATAATGTAAGCTTTCACCTATTTTAGCTATTTATAGTGACTTTTGGCCTGCCTGTTTCAATGATTATAATGCTTGAACTTCCACACTCTGGCCATTATGCTTCCACTTCTTTGAAAAAATAGAGACTATTTCATTTATTATTTAAATATATGAATAATTCAAGAAAGAAATTAGCCAGTAAAATAAACAACTGAACCAAAAAAGTCATTGACAGGCATGCACACAAGACTGACGACTACGCTTTTGAACAGATGGACGTGGATGTGGGACACAGAGCTTGCAGCAATTGAGGCCAGCAGAATTACAAGAAGAAAGATTGTTGCACAGACCATCCACATCTGTGAAATTCAAAGAAGCTGGTGTTGAGGATGTTGGATCCAGATGGCATGGGCTAAGAAGCATCCACCCAGCACGTCTTATTTTCCCAGCAGATGCAGGGCCACCTGTTAAAGCAGTCTTTTATACACCTGCTCTGCTGCAATTTCTGCACAGTCTTTTTTATGTGGGCATGATCACCAACTAGCTGTCCACCCTAATGAATGGCCACTGCCAAACTGTGGCCAAGAACAGAATTGACCCACCAGTGCCATAACACACTGTTGAGTAGAACAGCCTCGTTTTCAAAGGCTTCACAACTGGTACTTTAGTCCGGATTCTGCATAATATATCACCAAACTTAACATGTGTGTACGGCAAAAAACATTTCATTCAAGTATACATGAAACATATTTGTACATTGTGAAGCCTTCAGAAAAATTGTAATCTTTTCATCTGAAAAAAATTGTTTCTTCATTAGAAATGAATTTCTCTCTTTTGTGGCACTAGACACAAAATTACATGTAAGTACAGAATTATTCTGCAAAAAGTACATAATAAAACAGCTATGGGGAACCCGTGTCACTTTTTTTCTTTTCTTTTCTTTACTGTATGTAAAAATGTTTAGTTACAAGTATGTTTAAACCATAGATTTTTGATGGATGGATAACAATCTTTGTAACAAGAGCTTGTGGAGAATATTAGCCACCTCATGCAGAAAAATGTGCTTTGATGTGCTTCACAATTTCCATTGCTTTTACTGAAATATACTAACACAAAAGCGTTATCTTTGGTATACTAGCGTGGACCGTATCATGAGACCATTGTCTCAGATGAATTGCTATGGAAACCTAGATCCTAAAGGTAATTATATTAAAACTCGTGCATGTCCATGATATATTGTGTATTTTCATGCACTACAGCATGAGTTGCAATCTACATTTGGTCTTTAAACAATTTTAACAGTAATATAGTCATTCAACAAAAATTGTTTTCCTTAAATTTCAATGTGTATCTACATGAATAAATGTATATTTGAGACTGTTTGGCAGTTATGATTGTCGTGGATAACAATTTTGTAGGAAATCAGTGTTCGAGAGTTAATGGTACTGTACCATATATTGTGACTATCATATGGTTTTTGGGGATTGGCAGATGGAAAAAGTCAGTAAGGCAGTGCACAAGTAGGATAAGGGGTTGACAAGTGGGTTCCCTGGGGGTAGGCGAGGTGTTGGTGGTTAGTGGCACCCCAAGGCAGGAATAAGATGTCAATAAATTTGTTTGATGCGCTGTCTTGAGTGCTCTTCCTGGTGTCTGGGGGCAAGGGTTTAGGATAATAATACAAAAATGGTGATACTCCTAAATCTACATGAAACTTTTCTTTCGCACTATAATTACCATATTATCAATACACAATGGATAAGTTGGTGTTACTCTTGTAAGTCACACTTAGACCATTTGTGGCTATCACATTCTTTAATAGCAAAGCAAATTTATCCTAAGCCCTTACATCTGTGTTGAAATCAGCACATATAACCATTACCTTATACAGTCTTTCTGTTTTTCATTTACGCAAAAATGTTTCAAATTTAGCTAAGAATGCAGAGCTAATGTGGTACCCTAGGATGTGTTTTATGATGATTACTAACATGTTATATTCTAAATTCAACGCACCAACTTTCAAATGTGCGTTCTTCATTTGAATGGCTAAAATTCTGCCTGACATCACCGTTTATTGTGGAATACAGGATGAAAAGTTGGTAGCCAGTTTGTAACCTGTAAGTTTACTCCTTGCCGACTCTTATCACTGATCATTCACTGTTTTATAGGGCAGCTGTAGTTCACTCCACCACTTCATCTAACAGAACAAGAGATGCTCCTTTAACACCCTCCCCCCCCCTCTCAAAGTATTGCCTCAAACAATACATGAATTCACACAACTGACTGCCTATAATAATGTCATGTCCAGTACTTTCTAAAAGCCTCTTAGGAGTATGCAGCCTCCATTTG
Source organism: Schistocerca nitens (assembly GCF_023898315.1). Lineage (NCBI taxonomy): Eukaryota > Metazoa > Arthropoda > Insecta > Orthoptera > Acrididae > Schistocerca > Schistocerca nitens. Next base: position 133,435,651 of record NC_064622.1, on the reverse strand, counting down.
CCCCTATTTTGACTACTTTCATTAAACATGGTAAGGCAACAAAGTCACCAAATCTCTCACTAAAATGGCTCAATGACGACTGGCTGGCACAATGTTTTAGGCAGCAAAGTGCAGTGGAAGTTGCAATGCAGTAGCTGACAGGGCTACACACTGATTGGTGTAGAGGTGGCGGGTGCTGTGCAACCTGCTACCTGTCAAGTTACAACCAGTTTAAATAAGACAATAAGTTTGTAAACTCCAAACAGAAGTGTTTTAACTTTGATTTGTTAATCTAATTCACTATTCACACAGGACTGACCTCCAAATCAACACAGCCACTTTCAGTAGAATTGGCACATTCTTTTTCTATACTATTGATCACATTTCCAAACTGCATCCCAGGCTTAACAACAATGGACACACTTGTCTCCTCTTTAGCAGATTTCGACACAAAGCTGTCTCCGAATATTTTTGCTTTGTATATTTTGTGTTAGTTTTGAGAATTCATTTTTACATGTTATTTTTAACACGGTAGTGCTATCTTCTTCAATGTCAAACACAAACTTCTTACTGTTTACATTTTGGGTATGTACTAGCACTGATCTTCCATCTACAAAGAGCGTTCAAAAAGTTTTGCACAGTCGTCTCTAACTTTTTTATTTTTTGTAGGAGGAGAATGAAATTTTTTTTATGAACATACTTTGAATATTTAGCTCTAAGTTGATGTATAAAAGTATTTTCTTTTATTTACAGGTGAACCATAATGGACCGTGAAGTAGACGTCACATTGCAACAATGGTCGGTGATGGAGTTCCTCTTCAAGACCGGCGATGACTCTGCCACACTGATTCACAGGAAGTTGCTCCCTGTTTACGGGAAGGACACAGTGGATCGCAGCAGTATCGAGTGGTGGTTGCAGAGGTTTAAAGAAGGTGATTTCTCTCTACTGGACAAAGTCATTTTCATTGACTTTTTAGAAGCTGGCTCCACAGTTAACCGGGACTGTTACTGTTTGTCATTGGACACGTCAGTGTCATCAAGACCCACAGACCACAGCTTCAGGATCAGCTCATCAGACTATACCATGACAATGTCAAACCCCGTACAGCCCTTATGACTCAGGAGAAAATTGGTTGGAAAATAGTTCCTCATCCTCCCTCCAGTCCGGACTTGGCTCCATCTGATTTTTACCTCTTTGGTCATCTGAAGTCCCACCTGTGTGGTAAAACATTTCATAGTGAGCAAGACCTGATTTCCTGTGTCAAGCAATGGTGTAAAAGTAAATCCCCAAAATTTTACCAAATCGCATTTACATCATGAAAAGACGTGTCACAGCTGATGGAGGCAACATTGAATACGCTCAAGGTGTAGCTAAATGTTCCAAGTATGATCACAAAAAATTTCATTCTCCTCCTGCAAAAAAATAAAAATCAGAAACAACTGTGCAAAACGTTTTGAACGCCCTTTGTACAATACTTACACTTTTTTCTAAATTGAAGTTTCCTATTTTTCCAGCTGGAGCTTCTTGTTTGGTTACATGTGAGCTAAATATTATGAAACACTTACCCATCCACTTTTGAAGTATTTCTTTCTCCTAGAAGTTTTACAACATTTGCACTGGATTCCTTTCTTGACTTTTTCGTAATATAATTTACCATTATTACTAATCTGATCCATGCCATCTCGTAGATTGACTGTGTCTTTACAGACATAACAAATGCAATTGAGACTACATCAACCAATACATAGCATAACCCAAAAGTCACATTCCAAGGGAGTGGCTCTTACGGAAACAGTGTGTTGGCTTGCACACTCAAGTCAAGCGAGGGCAGCATAGTTTAGCATTTCTTCAAAATTTGGTCATTTCTCAAACATATCACCCACAATGTTTCTTGAAACCAAGGACAAATTCTGTAAAAAGCTTCAACAGTATTTCATAATCACGAACACTACTTGAGCAGCAGAAAGTGATCTTTTAATACATTTTTTTTTATATAAATCAATGAATTTTTTGTGTTCCTGTTTGAGTTTCATTAGCCTTTGAACTCTGAGTGATCCTCTAAACGTGGGAATACTTCTCTTTAACTTATATTGGGTGTAGCTCTAAAAATATTAACAAGGAGAGGTCCCCAGCAATGCGATCAACTTTCTGAAATTATCTATATGGTGATGTAGGTTAAGATCCCAGTTATCGCACACTGCAGCCATTCATCCTGATGGGCCCTCATCTGCGAATAATTGAGGGAAAAAAATTCAAAATTTGGTGCGACTCAATAGCATTAAAAAAGTTGCTTTAGAAAGTATGGTTGTGTGGTATAATGAATAGAACAACAGCATCACATGCAGGATGTTACGTGTTGGTATCTTGTCAGGTGCACTGACTTTTTTTAAATCTTTATCGAAATTACTCTGAGAATTATTTTTATTCAATTAATTAGTTTCAATGCATTTTTTATTTCTATTTCTTTGTCAACATTTTAATCATTGTATGAACTTTTTCATTGTTTCATTTTTTCTTCACATTTTTTCCAACTGGAATTTTTGTTAATATGAATTTAATTATATTTATCTGTTAAAATATTCAATTATTTGAAAATTCTGATCTATCAGTTAAAAAACAAAAGATGAAATAATCTATTTATATCTGTGCAGTGGTGTGAAAAATTTATTTTTATTACCAGATGTGCAATTTTTTCCATGGTAATCATCATACAATTATTTAAAATATAACATAAATATCTACTGCACTATGGGCAAAAATAATTCAGATGAAAATGTAAACGAAAGATTGCTTTATAAGTAAAACGAAACTTAAGTAAAATGAGAAATAGATATAATGAATACAATAATGTGGATGAAAATCAGGGTGATAAAACAAAAGAAATTAAATCTAAATTAATACATAAAATTAATGAAAAACACATGAATAAAGATTTCAAGCAGATAAAGAATTGTAGGGAGAAAAATGAGAGCAAATGAAGTTAATATTATTATTAAAATTATATGACAAGGAATGGCATTAAAAATTACATTTAAGTTAGGGTGTCCATTTCATTTTCATTGAAAAAGGGGACATTTAAAATAAATTAGAGAAAAACATGGGATATTTGTTTGAAACTGTATCATAAAAGTCAGTACATGATACACCATTAAAGTGTGTTTTGACAATGAGCTAGGCCCTCACTCTTTCAACGTTCATTCTGTTTTTTCCATCTGACCACAAAGATTTCACTAACGAAAACACACGTTCCACAGTAGCATTTGACCCAGGAACTGCCAGACAAAACTCCACCAAATCAATCATGTTTTTCATGTTAATGTTTTTACTTTTGAAATAAGCAAATATTTTACACCATGTTGCACTAACACTTTCTTTATCTCCTCCTTCACTTTTTATGAAGTTCTGTGCACATGAAAATTCATCAAACAGTTTGTCTTCATCAACAGGAAAATTTGGTACAATGTTGTTGTTGTGGTCTTCAGTCCTGAGACTGGTTTGATGCAGCTCTCCATGCTACCCTATCCTGTGCAAGTTTCTTCATCTCCCAGTACCTACTGCAACCTACATCCTTCTGAATCTGCTTAGTGTATTCATCTCTTGGTCTCCCTCTACGATTTTTACCCTCCACGCTGCCCTCCAATGCTAAATTGGTGATCCCTTGATGCCTCAGAACATGTCCTACCAACCGGTCTCTTCTTCTCATCAAGTTGTGCCACAAACTCCTCATCTCCCCAATTCTAATCAACACCTCCCCATTAGTTATGTGATCTACCCATCTAATCTTCAGCATTCTTCTGTAGCACCACATTTCCAAAGCTTCTATTCTCTTCCTGTCCAAACTATTTTTCGTCCATGTTTCACTTCAGTACATGGCTACACTCCATACAAATACTTTCAGAAACTACTTCCTGACGCTTAAATCTATACTCGATGTTAACAAATTTCTCTTCTTCGTTTTGCTGTTGTTGATGTTCATCTTATATCCTCCTTTCAAGACACTGTCCATTCCGTTCAACTTCTCTTCCAAGTCCTTTGCTGTCTCTGACAGAATTACAATGTCATCGGCGAACCTCAAAGTTTTTACTTCTTCTCCATGAATTTTAATACCTACTCCAAATTTTTCTTTTGTTTCCTTTACTGCTTGCTCAATATACAGATTGAACAACATCGGGGAGAGGCTACAACCCTGTCTCACTCCCTTCCCAACCACTGCTTCCCTTTCATGCCCCTCGACTCTTATAATTGCCATCTGGTTTCTGTACAAATTGTAAATAGCCTTTCGCTCCCTGTATTTTACCCCTGCCACCTTCAGAATTTGAAAGAGAGTATTCCAGTTAACATTGTCAAAAGCTTTCTCTAAGTTTACAAATGCTTCCCCGAGGTCCGCTTCTACCAGTTTTTCCATTCGTCTGTAAAGAATTCGCGTTAGTATTTTGCAGCCATGACTTATTAAATTGATAGTTCGGTAATTTTCACATCTGTCAACACCTGCTTTCTTTGGGATTGGAATTATTATATTCTTCTTGAAGTCTGAGGGTATTTTGCCTGTCTCATACATTTTGCTCACCAGATGGTAGAGTTTTGTCATGACTGGCTCTCCCAAGGCCATCAGTAGTTCTAATGGAATGTTGTCTACTCCCGGGGCCTTGTTTCGACTCAGGTCTTTCAGTGCTCTGTCAAACTCTTCACGCAGTATCTTATCTCCCATTTCGTCTTCATCTACATCCTCTTCCCTTTCCATAATATTGTCCTCAAGTACATCGCCCTTGTATAAACCCTCTATATACTCCTTCCACCTTTCTGCCTTCCCTTCTTTGCTTAGAACTGGGTTGCCATCTGAGCTCTTGATATTCATACAAGTGGTTCTCTTCTCTCCAAAGGTCTCTTTAATTTTCCTGTAGGCAGTATCTATCTTACCCCTAGTGAGACAAGCCTCTAAATCCTTACATTTGTCCTCTAGCCATCCCTGCTTAGCCATTTTGCACTTCCTGTCAATCTCATTTTTGAGACGTTTGTATTCCTTTTTGCCTGCTTCATTTACTGCATTTTTATATTTTCTCCTTTCATCAATTAAATTCAATATTTCTTCTGTTACCCAAGGATTTCTACTAGCCCTCATCTTTTTAGCTACTTGATCCTCTGCTGCCTTCACTACTTCATCCCTCAAAGCTACCCATTCTTCTTCTACTGTATTTCTTTCCCCCATTCCTGTCAATTGTTCCCTTATGCTCTCCCTGAAACACTCTACAACCTCTGGTTCTTTCAGTTTATCCAGGTCCCATCTCCTTAAATTCCCACCTTTTTGCAATTTCTTCAGTTTCAATCTGCAGTTCATAACCAATAGATTGTGGTCAGAATCCACATCTGCCCCTGGAAATGTCTTACAATTTAAAACCTGGTTCCTAAATCTCTGTCTTACCATTATATAATCTATCTGATACCTTTTAGTATCTCCAGGATTCTTCCAGGTATACAACCTTCTTTTATGATTCTTGAACCAAGTGATAGCTATGATTAAGTCATGCTCTGCGCAAAATTCTACAAGGCGGCTTCCTCTTTCATTTCTTCCCCCCAATCCATATTCACCTACTATGTTTCCTTCTCTCCCTTTTCCTACCGACGAATTCCAGTCACCCATGACTATTAATTTTCGTCTCCCTTCACTACCTGAATAATTTCTTTTATCTCGTCATACATTTCATCTATTTCTTCATCATCTGCAGAGCTAGTTGGCATATAAACTTTTACTACTGTAGTAGGCATGGGCTTTGTGTCTATCTTGGCCACAATAATGCGTTCACTATGCTGTTTGTAGTAGCTAACCCGCACTCCTATTTTTTTATTCATTATTAAACCTACTCCTGCATTACCCCTATTTGATTTTGTATTTATAACCCTGTATTCACCTGACCAAAAGTCTTGTTCCTCCTACCACCGAACTTCACTAATTTCCACTATATCTAACTTTAACCTATCCATTCCCCTTTTTAAATTTTCTAACCTACCTGCCCGATTAAGGGATCTGACATTCCACGCTCCGATCCGTAGAACGCCAGTTTTCTTTCTCCTGATAACGACGTCCTCTTGAGTAGTCCCCGCCCGGAGATCCGAATGGGGGACTATTTTACCTCCAGAATATTTTACCAAAGAGGACACCATCATTTAATCATACAGTAAAGCTGCATGTCCTCGGGAAAAATTACGGCTGTAGTTTCCCCTTGCTTTCAGCCGTTCGCAGTACCAGCACAGCAAGGCCGTTTTGGTTAATGTTACAAGGCCAGATCAGTCAATCATCCAGACTGTTGCCCCTGCAACTACTGAAAAGGCTGCTGCCTCTCTTCAGGAACCACATGTTTGTCTGGCCTCTCAACAGATACTCCTCCGTTGTGGTTGCACCTACGGTATGGCCATCTGTATCGCTGAGGCACGCAAGCCTCCCCACCAACGGCAAGGTCCATGGTTCATGGAGGGAACACACTTCCATACAAGTCCTAATTTCTCTCTTATCTTCTTGGTCCTTAAATGACATGTACATTGGTGGCAGCAAAATCGATCAGCAGTCAGCTTCAAATGTCAGTTCACTCAATTTTCTCAATAGCATTTCATGAAAATAATGTCCTCTTGCCTCCAGGGATTCCATTTTTGAGTTGACAAAGCATCTCCCTAATACTCATTTTTTGCTTGTTGACCAAACCTAATGGTAACAAATCTGACAGCGTGCCCAAATATTAAAGCAGTACTCCCTATCAAGCCACTTGTGTATCTGTGAACTTAATTCATAAGCTTGGACCTTCATTAAGTCTTCAGCTGGGCACTCTGCCAAATGCTTTCCAGAAATCTAAGAATACGGAATCTCCCTGTTGCCCTTTACCAGTGGCTCTCAGGATATCGTATGAGAAAAAGAAAAGCTGAGCTTCGCATGAGTGTTGTTTTATAACTCAATGCTAATTTGTGGACAGAAGTGCCTCTGTCTCGAAGTAATTTATTATATTCAAACTCGGAATATGTTCAAGAATTCTGCAGTAAACAGACGTTAATGACATTGGTCTGTAAATTTGCAGATCTGTTCTTTTACCCTTCTTATACACAAGAGTCACCTGCACTTTTTTCCAGTCACTTGGGACCTTGCAATCAGAGACAGAGTCTAATAAATGCAAGCTATGTAAGGGACCTATGCTGTATAGTACTCTCTGTAGTACAGAACTGGGATTCCATCACGACCTGATGACATTTGTTCAACTCTCAGTTGCTTTTGTAGATCAGAGATGCCTATTAGTATGTCCTTCACACAAGACTCTAAGCAGGTCAAAAGCCAATTTGTTTGTACAATCCCCCTATGCAAATGGTTTCTAAAACACAAAATTTAAAATTTCAGTTTTCCTTTTGCTGTCTTCTGTTGCCCTACCAGAGTAGTCAATGAATTAATGGATACAAACTTTTGACCCACTTACTGAATTTCCTTATGCCTGAATTTTCTCAGGTTCTCAGCAAGACCATTTTGCTAAGGTATAAGATTGTGGAAGTTCATGTATGCTTCACGCACTGATCCTATTTATAGGACTACAAATTTCTACCACCTTCACTTTTGTCATTTATGCATTTATTTTTAGAATCGGGGGTGCAAGTGTCTATGCTTCCTAAGCATTTTCTGAATTTTGTAGGTCTTCTCTGTCCAGCACATACTTCTCCACAGCACTAATTACAATCAATTTAAATAGTGCTCATAATTCCTCTGCATCAATCATATTGGAATTAAATGATATTCATTCATTGTCTAAGTGGGATGCGAACAACTGCTTATCTGCTCTTTCTAGCAAAAATACTCTCCTAGCATTCTTGCTGATTTATTAACTTTAGTAACCACCATCACTATGATGAAATGATCACTAATCCCTTCTTCTATACTGACACTGTATCAGGTCAGGCTTGATTGAACCTGGTAGTCTTAAATATTTGCACTGTGTGGCCTGTTGAACTTTATGTGCTAGACAGGTTTTGGAAAACTGCGTTCAAAACTGCTTCCCCAGACTGACTGCACCACTTGCACTGAACCCTTAGACTTCTGTCTGTAATCGGTAGGTTAAAATTGCCTACAACTAATACTGCATTCTCTGGGTGTTTCCACACTATCAAGCATAGACTTTCTGTGGATGATTTTTAAAACTGTCACAACAGAATTTGGTGGCTGGTAAAAACATCCAATCGTTAACTTGAACCTAGGCCTATTACCTGCATCCAGATGACTTCACTTGCACTCAATTTTGATCTAAATAGAGATGATATTTTTTACATGAAATGTATTCACAGTTGTTAATATGGACAACCATCGGCTGTATAATGGAATGAATATGAAAATTTGTGTCAGATTGGGTCTCAAATCTGGATTACACACTGTAAGCAAAGTGTCATCTTAACCACTTTTGCTATCCATGCATGACTTATGGCCACACCCTAACTTCCATATATCGACAGTCGTGCATCACAACCTCACTCTTACACTTCCTGTAATTCCCATATGGGGAGGGAGGGGGGACATTTCAATTTAAAATTGCTGCCTCATATCGATGGCTAAATATGACACTGCAGTGCCTTAACACAGGCATACATACATGCATGTTCAAAGGAACACTGCATCCTATTTCTTTTAACAACACAGGCGCTGCAATATTGTACATAGTATTTTTGTTGATTGCATGTAACAGATCCCTCCTATAGCATCTACTCTGTTTTTCCAATATGAGTTCCATGCCCTGCTAAATACTTTCAAGCTTTCTACTTTGGGTTTCTGCCAGCTTTCACTTCCAAGAATAATTTGAGTACGACAACTTTCCTCGAGGACAGTAAATTCAGTAAGTTTTATTATGAATGCTACAGTAATTTACCACTGAAATTCTAGCAATTGAAATGTCTTTACTCTGTACAAGATCTAATTTCGCTCTGTGTATTGACTGACTAGCATTCATCAGACAACCTCAAACTATTGCCTAGCCCAGGCCTAGCAAAACATAACTCACGAGCCATTCCCCACCAGCAAGTGCTTCCCCCTCCAACTCAACTTGTGCGGTGATGTCACAGCCCCGACACAGCCATGCCGGATGACTGTCAGTCATCATGTATCGTAAGCTCTATGATATCAACACACTAAACGCAAATGCCAAAAGACATGCAGGAACTTTATTTAGTTATTTGTCTCTAACTCTTATACTTACATTAATGAGATACGAGGTGTGTTCAAAGAGAAACTGAACTTTTGCTGGACCTGCTTTATTGTTTATTGCACGACATTTTAAGCACTGCCCCTTCAAAACAGCTCCTCTACTGACAATACGTCATTCCCACCATTTCTTCTGGTTTTGAAATTCCTCCTGGAATACATTTTGTGGGATGGCGCACAAGTTTATTGTCACATCTCCTCTATGGCTTGGAAATGACATCCTTTCAATGTGTTTTTCAGTTTGGGAAACAGAAGAAAGTCTGTAGTCTAGGTCCAAAGAATATGGTGGATGGGGGACAATGGGAATGTGGTGTTTTGCTAGATAGCTGCAGACAAGGAGCGACACATGAGCTGGCGCATTGTCATGATGTGACATCCAACTCTGGTTTTCCCACAATTCAGGCTGCCTCCTGCGCACAGCAGTCCTCATGCGCACTAGGATTCTCTGGTAGACTTCCTTGTTTACCAACTGACACAAATCCACGATGAATGTCTTTGTAGTGAAAGAACACAACCAACATAACCTTGATCTTTGTCCGATTCATGTGCTTTTTTTTTGGACAAGGTGACACTTTGCCCACCCACTACAACTACTGCATCTTCGTTCAGCATCATAGCCACTGTCATTAACAGCGGCAAGCAGTTCCTTGCACATTTCTGATCTCCAGTCAGCAAATGCAGTACGAATTTTGCACTGACTTGATGCATCTCAAGTTTCTCACTCAAAATTAGATGGCATGATCCACTCCTCAGCAACTTCCTGAACAGTTAAACAACAATTTTCGCAAATCACAGCATGAACGCTATCCGCATGGCCATCATCTGTTGATGAGGAAGGATGTCCAGACTTTGAATTGACAGAGACCAACATTCTGCCCTGTTGAAAACATTTAAACCACTCATTGCACTGTGTGCGACTCATACAGTTCTCCCTGTATGCTTGGCTAACCATTTAAAATGTCTCTGTGACACACACACACACACACACACACACACACACACACACACTTCTCCAAGCTCCTTCATTGCACCAATCCAACGAGCTGGCTGTACAGGGCTTACTTCAGCAGCTGTGGTTCGCTTTCTAATTCTACGAGTGACACGAGGAAAATGGCAATTTGTTGTCTAAACCTATACCAATAAACATTGTACAGGTAGTTCAAAAGATCTATGTTAATACAAGAATCCAAATAATTGGGAATAATGAAGAAACTACAAAGGTTATTAATTTAGGAGTTCGACAAGGTTGCAGCCCCTCTGCACTATATATATATATATATATATATATATATATATATATATATACTCCTGGAAATTGAAATAAGAACACCGTGAATTCATTGTCCCAGGAAGGGGAAACTTTATTGACATATTCCTGGGGTCAGATACATCACATGATCACACTGACAGAACCACAGGCACATAGACACAGGCAACAGAGCATGCACAATGTCGGCACTAGTACAGTGTACATCCACCTTTCGCAGCAATGCAGGCTGCTATTCTCCCATGGAGACGATCGTAGAGATGCTGGATGTAGTCCTGTGGAACGGCTTGCCATGCCATTTCCACCTGGCGCCTCAGTTGGACCAGCGTTCGTGCTGGACGTGCAGACCGCGTGAGACGACGCTTCATCCAGTCCCAAACATGCTCAATGGGGGACAGATACGGAGATCTTGCTGGCCAGGGTAGTTGACTTACACCTTCTAGAGCACGTTGGGTGGCACGGGATACATGCGGACGTGCATTGTCCTGTTGGAACAGCAAGTTCCCTTGCCGGTCTAGGAATGGTAGAACGATGGGTTCGATGACGGTTTGGATGTACCGTGCACTATTCAGTGTCCCCTCGACGATCACCAGTGGTGTACGGCCAGTGTAGGAGATCGCTCCCCACACCATGATGCCGGGTGTTGGCCCTGTGTGCCTCGGTCGTATGCAGTCCTGATTGTGGCGCTCACCTGCACGGCGCCAAACACGCATACGACCATCATTGGCACCAAGGCAGAAGCGACTCTCATCGCTGAAGACGACACGTCTCCATTCGTCCCTCCATTCACGCCTGTCGCGACACCACTGGAGGCGGGCTGCACGATGTTGGGGCGTGAGCGGAAGACGGCCTAACGGTGTGCGGGACCGTAGCCCAGCTTCATGGAGACGGTTGCGAATGGTCCTCGCCGATACCCCAGGAGCAACAGTGTCCCTAATTTGCTGGGAAGTGGCGGTGCGGTCCCCTACGGCACTGCGTAGGATCCTACGGTCTTGGCGTGCATCCGTGCGTCGCTGCGGTCCGGTCCCAGGTCGACGGGCACGTGCACCTTCCGCCGACCACTGGCGACAACATCGATGTACTGTGGAGACCTCACGCCCCACGTGTTGAGCAATTCGGCGGTACGTCCACCCGGCCTCCCGCATGCCCACTATACGCCCTCGCTCAAAGTCCGTCAACTGCACATACGGTTCACGTCCACGCTGTTGCGGCATGCTACCAGTGTTAAAGACTGCGATGGAGCTCCGTATGCCACGGCAAACTGGCTGACACTGACGGCGGCGGTGCACAAATGCTGCGCAGCTAGCGCCATTCGACGGCCAACACCGCGGTTCCTGGTGTGTCCGCTGTGCCGTGCGTGTGATCATTGCTTGTACAGCCCTCTCGCAGTGTCCGGAGGAAGTATGGTGGGTCTGACACACCGGTGTCAATGTGTTCTGTTTTCCATTTCCAGGAGTGTATATATATATTGACAACATTATTTGGCAATGGAGAGTGAAACTGAAGAACTATATATATGATTTCAACCAAAAAAGATTACATCATAACTAATAACCTTTGTTGTTTCTTCATTGTCCCCAATTATTTGGATTCTTGTATTAACATAAATATTTTGAACTACCTATACAATGTGTATTGGTATAGGCTTAGACAACAAACTGCCATTTTCCTAAGAGCGAAAATAATTATAGACAACAACATTATAGAGCAAGTAGATAGAGTCAAGTTTCTAGGAACCATGCTGTTGTACAGCGGAGATATAGATTAAAAAAAGACATAATTGAGAAATTTAACTTCTTAAATGGCATTATCAGAAGAGCCCTCCAATGTAAAGTAAGAACAGAAATATACATAAAAATTTTATAAAGTTATGTCAATACCAACATTACTATAAGAAAGTGAATCTTGGGTAATGAAAAAGAAAGATAAAATAAGATTACAAGCCAATGAAATGAAATTCCTCAGGTACATAGCAGGATACACCAAGCTAGACTACAAAAGAAATACAGATATCAGGAAGGAATTAAATATTTTCGATATTAACAGTGGATATCCCATCTGTTACAAATGGACAAATCGAGATTACCATTACATTTTTGGCAATATACTCCACTAGGTAAAAGAGGCATTAGAAGACCTGCAGAATGATGGAAGGAACAGGTGTAGCTGCAACAGGCTGAGAGAAAGCCTAATGCATGATGGAAGAAGTTGTCTAAACCTGCTGATAGGTGTGCTCAGTAGCTGCAGTGCGTGCTCTGCTGGTTGGCAGGCTATTTCAAAAGTTTGGTTTCTTGAATACACCAACGAAACCATTTTTGCTACTGACCACAGCTTGTGCACCTTCAGTGAGAAATGCAGAGAATTTTTCAAAGCCACCAGCTGTGTCCACACATTTTTTAACTGCATTAAAATAACTGAAACTGTTGTTTTGAGCATTGGAACTAAAGTGAGTGACTCTTCAAGTGCAGTTAAGTCGTCCTTTATTGTGTGAAAAAAATTAACAGTTGACTACGATCTGTTCGATCAGTATTCTCATCCGCACAAAATATATATATTAATAATAATAATAATAATAATAATAATAATAATAATAATGCCAACAGTTGCAATTAAATTGTTGTTCCAATGTTACGTTATGTACCATATAATGAATTGCAATTAAATTGTTGTTCCAATGTTACGCTACGTACCATATAATGAATTCACAGTGTTACATGGCAAAGTAACTGTTTTAAAATGAACAGCAGCATCATCAAAAACAAATGCTTTTGCTGCTATTTCTATTGCAGATTATCCTTTGCTGATGGATTTCTAAGTTTTAGCTAGTTATAAGTGTACAACATGGGATGCAGTGAAACACTTTTCTCTAAGATATGATGGTTCAGGCAAACACTACTTTCTTTTTAAGTTATCGACAAAATGGCATCATTCCCCACGAGAGCAATGATAAATGTCAAGAAAGATTATTACTTTTGTTTTGACTTAAGCACTTCTTACATTTAAAACAGTGAGGTGTATCATCGGAATTGTTTAGAAAAATTACTTAATCTCCCACTTCTCATGAAAAATGGGCTTTTCAGTATTCTTTCTTTTCAACATTCTTAAGAAACATAACAGAGAAATAGCCACAGAAATAACGCGTAACAAAAGTAGATGATCGCTACAGTAATAAATATGAAGACAACTTGAACGATAAGGCAATATTAAGGAGAGCTCCGCTTGCACCCCACAAGAGAGGCCAATAGTCCTCTATACTTCTGCCAGTTATCTGTATGAACTGAGGATACGAATGCTGAATAGTCCATAGCTTGTTTGAAGTGGATGAACTTCAGAATTTGTCAGTATCAAAGGAATGTGTGTTCTTCAATTGGGCTTGTTGCTGGAACATGAATAAATTAAGTTACAGGACATCATCTTTTATTTCAAAACAACCTGGCCAGGTCTCACGGCTGACTTCATTGTAAATAATTACAGTTGCCAAGTACCGTTAGGCTACAGTTTGGTTTTTCTGTACGAATGTTGTTGAAACAAGTCTCTCGGGGTCTACCAACCATTAGGGTCACAGTCAGATCTCCTAAAATTAGAGGATGAGAGCTGATAAGTGGCATAACACATTTTTTTTTTTTTTTTTTTGATTTGAGAATAATGGAATGGAACTTACAGTATGACAAGAACTTTGAGTGTTAGTGAGTGCAGGAAGAGTAAGCTAAAAGTGCAGTGTTTAAAGAATGCAAGGCACTAATAATACAAATGAGTTTTTCATTTACTTCTCTGTCTCTCTTATAGCAGACATTTTCATTAAAATGTTTATCATGTCTTAATTTACTGTTGTATTTAATGTCTTGTTTAGTAATAGCATTTTGGTGGGAAACATTCTAACATTAACTGATCTCTTATTACGGTGGTTTCTGGTCACTGATTGACTGATTTAAAACCAATGTTTATGCTACAACTTTTCAGCATTTTGTTTACAATGTACTGTCTCTTGAATCTAATTCGTTTGATATTTTTGTGTTTCATAATTATACCTTGACATTGTGGTACGAATAATAATAAATAGGCTTGGATATCAATAACCTTCATCAATACAAGTCAAAGTTTCTGTAATCTTTCAGTATGTGAATAAGTTAGAGTGTTATCCTGTTGAAAGTTGTAGCAAAGCCACAAAAGTTTGGTCAAGCTTTCATGTTTAGTGTCATCTTTTTATCTAAATGAGGTATTTGTAATTGGGGATTTCCAAGTTGCTATTTTGCTAAAATCTCCATTGTGTGTGTGTGTGTGTGTGTGGGCGCGCGTGTGCGCAACTGTCCTCTTCATTATGTTGTAATTATTCCATTCTGGATTTTCCATACCTTGCATATGTACTGTGTAGTAACACCCTCAAAAGGAAACTTAATGATTGCCCCTTACAGATATGATACTGTTAGGCGTGTTGTTGGAAGTTGAATAAATCAACTTAAAGGATGTCATCTTTTATTCCCGAAGAACCTGACCAGGTCTTATTGTTAATTTTCTTGTAAATAATTACATTTAAGCCAAGTATAGATAGGCTACAATTTAATTTTTCTGAGCAACCATGGCTGACTCTCAGCCCCATAGCGCAATTGCCATTCATTAGGATCACAGTCAGATCTCTCTAAAATTACAGAACGAGAGCTTAACACCATTCACAGGTAAATGGGTGAAGCTGCTAGATAGCCAGCCTCTATACTGACTCTTCACTTTGAGAATCGCAAACGCATTACAACAAGCATTCTGCACGAGACCTATGAGGCAGTTCAGGATAACAACAGTTTCTGGAGATCTAAAATGAATAATGAGTTGAAACTCCTCACTCAAGGAGCTAACGCTGTAAGATAAAGAACAGGTAGGAGAACAACCTGCTTGGTCATGTACTTAGGATCGATACTGGAAGAATAACTAAAAAGATTTTTGAAAGGAGGCCTACTGGAAGAAGACAGAAAGGAAAGCCATGAAAGCAGTGGATTGACAATATGTAAGAAGATATAAAATCTCTCAGAATCGGAGGACGGTGGAAAACTGTGCTGGAGGGGGGCAGACTGGAAGAAACTTGTTGAAGAGGCTAAGACCCAGGCAGAGTTGTAATGCCATGAGAAGAAAAAAAGAAAACCCATACTTATATTTTACCTTAAAATCCTTAACAGAGACATAACAATGACACACACACACACACACACACACACACACACACACACACACACACACACACACACACACACACACAATGTAAATTTAATTACTGTAAGTTTTATCATAAAAGTAGCTTCTCTTCTTCTTTGCAAATACCAGACTTAGAGTGTGGCTGTAGCACATTAAAGTGACACCTTTTGCATCTTATTGAAGGCTGAAATTCAACTCACCCTGCCTATGGATGAAACACCATATCCGGAGGCCATGTTTTTACCAATAATGACAGCAAATCTTTGAAAAGGCTGTTCTTGTTGGATACCTCTTCAGGTTCTTGCTAAGATTTTCAACTGCTACATAGCTTCTAACTCTTCCAGCAACAGCTGAAAATTGGAAGAAAATGTCAAAAACTATACCAAATTTTATATCACATAGCAAAACAAAAATGACAGATTAGCTACTAGTGTTTTAAAAAATTTGTTTATTTTGAGCCGACTTTCCAGTAAGTGCTAGTAATAGGGTATTGAATGTATCTATTCAGACTAACTTTCAACTATACATCAACACTCAAGTTATTTCATTATTAAGATGTTTGTTTCCTTCTTCTTCTTCCTGTCCTCAGATTGTACCTACTACTGCTCTTAGATACTTGCAATCATAGCCAGCTTCTTGGGAAATGTACAATGCTCTCTTACTGGCACAAGGATGAATTGAAATCAACAAACTTTCGTTTTCATTATGTTGGTATTTGCTGTGCAGTAAAATGTCAACCAGCACAATTGTTTTGCTTTACAGATTTTTAAGATAGTCATGTTTTACAAAATTAATTTGTGACAGTTTATTTCACCAGAAATTTATCTATAGTTAGACAACACACTGGGTTACTTTCAAAGAAAATGCTTATATCTACTATTATTTGCTTACTGCAAATAATACAAATGGCTTACATGAAAAGATAAACTGATTATATTTTTTAGGAATATAATTAACAGCAGAAAATTACAATTATGATATAATTTGCCTTACAGGGGTTGCTTTTGAATAAAAAAGTTCTGTCTCTTATAGCAGAGACATTAGGATTTTCAGAAAAACTGGACCATTTCTGCATTATACTATTTCATTAGCAGGATATACATTAAATTGACACCACGACCAAATATTCACAAAACCCCAGCATTTCCTTAGTAACCAAGCACTGGAGACACTGGCATCTTTATCTTCAGTGATATACAGGGTGATTCAAAAAGAATACCACAACTTTAAAAATGTGTATTTAATGAAAGAAACATAAATATAACCTTCTGTTATACATCATTACAAAGAGTATTTAAAAAGGTTTTTTTTCACTCAAAAACAAGTTCCGAGATGTTCAATATGGCCCCCTCCAGACACACGAGCAATATCAACCCGATACTCCAACTCGTTCCACACTCTCTGTAGCATATCAGGCGTAACAGTTTGGATAGCTGCTGTTATTTCTCGTTTCAAATCATCAATGGTGGCTGGGAGAGGTGGCCGAAACACCATATCCTTAACATACCCCCATAAAAAAAAATCGCAGGGGGTAAGATCAGGGCTTCTTGGAGGCCAGTGATGAAGTGCTGTGTCACAGGCTGCCTGGCGGCCGATCCATCGCCTCGGGTAGTTGACGTTCAGGTAGTTTTCATAGGACTCTCCATAAAGTTGATTGTGGAATTTGCAGCTCTCTGCTAGCTCTGCGAGTCGATTTTCCTGGGCTGCGAACAAATGCTTGCTGGGTGCGTGCTACATTTTCATCACTCGTTCTCGGCCGTCCAGAACTTTTCCCTTTGCATAAACACCCATTCTCTGTAAACTGTTTATACCAACGTTTAATACACCACCTATCAGGAGGTTTAACACCATACTTCGTTCGAAATGCACGCTGAACAACTGTCGTCGATTCACTTCTGCCGTACTCAATAACACAAAAAGCTTTCTGTTGAGCGGTCGCCATCTTAGCATCAACTGACGCTGACGCCTAGTCAACAGCGCCTCAAGCGAACAAATGTACAACTAAATGAAACTTTATAGCTCCCTTAATTCGCCGACAGATAGTGCTTAGCTCTGCCTTTTGTCGTTGCAGAGTTTTAAATTCCTAAAGTTGTGGTATTCTTTTTGAATCACCCTGTATATCTTATTCTCCTTAACTCCATCATCTGATGTTAAATTTAGGTATAAGGAAGAAATTTCTAGAGGTTTCTTAGCTTTGCCTCTAATTAGTTATCCTTCTGGATACAAAGCCATAGGCTCTCCTACACTTAATACAGAATGACCCATATTATGTCTACCAAAATCTACATTTTTCCCATCTACAGTGTCACCCCTGGGGTAGAGCTTACTTGAGATTCATTACCATTGGATATGTTCTCATATATTCTGTATGAAGTCTCTTAATCTACAGCCATTCTATTTACATTCCATAAACGTATTTTTTGTAAATGTCAAACACTTTACCCATTCAGCAAGTGACACAAAGACTATCTGCATTTTTAACACTGGAATTGGTTTATTCTTCTTCACTTTTGATGGTTGTCCATACAATGTTCAAGCCTGTTTATTCACGCTTTGTCAGTGACAGGAAAAGGTGCATAATTGCTAGAAACCTAAGACCTCTTGTCATAAACTGTTGTTCTGAACTCCTTGCCCTTATGTTACCAAGATACTATCCTACCATAAAAATTTTGAAACTCTTGTTCTTCCCTCCAAACTATCAGAATATTTTAGAAACTCTTTCACATCATTATTCAGTTTCTCTAGAGCGGCAAATGATGGATGATGCAATTGCAAATGATGGATGATGCAATTTTATCTGATTCCCTTGAGGCTACACAGACTCTGTAGTCTCTTCTGCTGCAACTGTTTTCAACAACAGGCATTTTGCCTGTTGTTGAAAACAGTTGCAGCAGAAGAGACTACAGAGTCTGTGTAGCCTCAAGTAAGTTACAGTAAGTCACAGTAAGTTACAGTCTTGTGGAAAACTAAGCTGAAGAGGAGAGTTTCTGGAGAGGGTTCATTATATACATTTCTAAGGTTCTCTCTCATGAGACTTAAAGGTACTTTTCACATGGGAGTTAAGCTTTATAACAAACTTCCTGAAGACATAAAAGCTATCACTGAGGTCAATACATTTGGAAAATCTCTTAAGTCATATTTACAGCATCACTGCTTTTACTCCATTGAACAATATTTAAATTTATGAAATGTGTTATATAAATACTTACGTGTAAAGTGTATTATTGTAACCTTAAATATGTATGCCTTGTAATGACTTTCAGCCTGTATATTTATAACTTTACTTGTCCAATGTCTTATGCATAAGCTGCTATGTAGACAACAGGACCAATAAAAGAAAAAAAAAATACAATGATCTATCACCACATAAGAATTTTTTCGAAGTTTCTACTTGTCCATTTGCAATCTGATTTTATCAATATAAAATTTATTGCATGTTTGAAAATAAGACAGACAGAATAAAATTTTTTATTAAAATAATATCTGTACATCTACTTCCTAATGGGCTGCAATTTTCTCTCTGTTCAAAAACCCCAAATATAGATCATCTCAATCTGAAGCTGTAGTTAACAGTTTAATAGTTTTAGAAATATTAGTTTAATACATTTAGGGCTACAGCTTTATTGGCATACCTGTACCTAGTATATAATACATATCATAGTGAGAAAATACATCTTAACATCATTGAATGTAAGTTAAAATATTTAGTTTTATGATAATATTGATAAATCTAGACACTTTTAGTTTTGTGGAATTTCAGTTATTTCACATATCTATTAGTTCAGTATAATTTAATCAAGTTATCATTTATTTTGATTGTGTAGGAGCTATGAACTAGCATAACTTCTGTTTCTGTGGCATTAAACAATTGCACTTGTCACAAAATCTTGACCAATTAACATTCAGGAGGTATTTCAAAAACAAAATTATCTTGTATGAATAATTTTCATTTTCTTTCATAAGAAGAATAAACTACTTCAATGAAATTAAGGTTAAAAGATATGACACATTAGAACTACACAACACAATTTTCACTTAATAAACATAGTTTTTTGTTATTTCCTCTAAAAATTCATTTTAGAAGTCACTTTGTAGTTTTTATTTAAAGAATGCTTTTGAACTGAGTAAGTTGACTGTCACCAGGGAACAACTCAGCAAATTGCAGCAGAAAGCAGGATCATCATCAGGAATAACAGCATTATGTTGCATATCATTTCTGCAGATGAGTTTCTCACTACTGCTACGCAATACTAAAAACAAAAAAACAAACAAAAAAAGCAGCTGATCTTCAAATTCCGAGGTGATTTGGCAGTGACACAACAAAACGTTGCAGTTTCTTGTGCTGCAGTCTTTAGTAGTAATATCAGATCTAGACCAGGAGACTGGATTACAGTCAAGCCTTCCAGACACATTGCAAATCAGACTGCTTCAGACTAGCTGTATGCAATACCTTTGATGCCATGGAGACAGAACAAAAGTATTCAGACATGTCAAGAACCATAGGAAGAAAAGTTTTAAGAACATCAAGAAAATGTTCTTGCTGGGTAATATTTAAGGGAGGGGAATGTCAATTGATTTAAAGCTCTTTTGAAAGTGATTACCAGGTATTATTTTCAAGCCAAGTGCACGGCTCAAAGATGTCACCTGCGATTAAAACTCTTTTGAGAAGGACTGCAGTAAAGAAGATCATGTAGTAATAGTAATAATAATAATAATAATAATAATAATAATAATAATAATAATAATAATTGCAGCAATGATATAAATATGGCTTTTGGAACAGACAAATGTAAGAAAAATAGCATAGTCAAGGGAAAACACACTAAACAAGAAGATTACATATTGGATAACCACAGCGACTGCATAGAAGCGATGGAAAAAACAGATGCCTATAAATATCTAGGATACAGACAAAAAATAGGAATAGATAATACAAATATTAAAGAAGAACTAAAAGAAAAATATAGACAAAGACTAAGAAAAATACTGAAAACAGAATTGACAGCAAGAAACAAGACAAAAGCTATAAATACTTATGCTATACCAATATTGACCTACTCATTTGGAGTAGTGAAATGGAGTAACACAGACCTAGAAGCACTCAATACACTTACCCGATCACAATGCCACAAATATAGAATACATCACATACATTCAGCAACAGAAAGATTCACATTAAGCAGAAAGGAAGGAGGAAGGGGATTTATCGACATAAAAAACCTACATTATGGACAGGTAGACAATTTAAGAAAATTATTTCTAGAACGAGCAGAAACTAGCAAAATACACAAAGCAATCACTCATATAAATACATCGGCTACACCACTGCAATTTCATAACCACTTCTACAACTCTTTAGATCACA
This sequence comes from Schistocerca nitens, assembly GCF_023898315.1. NCBI lineage: Eukaryota > Metazoa > Arthropoda > Insecta > Orthoptera > Acrididae > Schistocerca > Schistocerca nitens. The sequence continues at coordinate 133,414,644 of NC_064622.1, read as the reverse complement.
TAACATCAACAGATACAAAGAAAGTAAATTGGAAAAAGAAAACACTACATGGCAAGCACCTGTATCATCTAACACAGCCACACATCGATCAAGACGCATCGAACACATGGCTAAGAAAAGGCAATATAGACAGTGAGACAGAAGGATTCATGATTGCAATACAGGATCAAACAATAAACACCAGATATTACAGAAAGCATATTATTAAAGATCCCAATACCACAACAGATAAATGCAGACTTTGCAAACAACAAATAGAAACAGTAGATCACATCACAAGCGGATGTACAATACTAGCAAATACAGAATACCCCAGAAGACATGACAATGTAGCGAAAATAAAATCAACAGCTTGCCTTACAACATAAACTTATAAAACAACACGTTCCCACATGCAAGTATGCACCACAAAATGTACTGGAGAATGATGAATACAAATTATACTGGAACAGAACCATTGTAACAGATAAAACAACACCACATAACTAACCTGACATCATACTCACTAATAAAAAGAAGAAATTAACACAACTAATCGAAATATCCATACCCAATACAACAAATATACAAAAGGAAACAGGAGAAAAAATTGAAAAATACATCCAACTGGCTGAGGAAGTCAAGGGCATGTGGCATCAGGATAAAGTTGACATTATACCAATTATACTATCAACTACAGGAGTCATACCACACAATATCCACCAGTACATCAATGCAATACAGCTACATCCAAACTTATATATACAACTACAGAAATCCGTAACTATTGATACATGTTCAATTATCCGGAAGTTCCTAAATGCAATATAACATATACCGTACAGTTAAAAGGAAGTCACGCTTGATCAAGGTCTGGGTCACTTTCCGTTTTTGACCAGCCATAACTTCTTAGAAAAGAAAGAAATAATAATAATAATAGGGGGGCAGGCAACAGTTTGGACCATAGCCTTAATTATACAACTGACAATGAAATACGGCACATAAATGAGTGTGCTGCTCACATTAGTGTAAATATTGTGTCATTCTTTGAGTGACGTGATAAACCCTAGACAAAGCTATCTGTGGAAAATGTTAATGCAGAGCTTTTCATACATGGGTGTGACTGATACATTGTTCCTCATTCTGTCACATCATACACAGCACACCTTGCATCTGAATACTTCTGGAACTTGGCCACTTGTGTGGCTGCAGTCTCAACAAAGCCAAAGGTATTAAACAAAACCTATTTAGAATCTTCAATCAAAATAAAAAAGCCTTATACATAAAAAGATGAACTTTTCTTGCCACTTCAGGTAAATGAAAAGATAAAGGGAATTTCAGCAGACTTGTTCATACTACAACATAACACGAAAATCACTGAAATTCAAGAATGGAAAATCCAAGATGGAATGTAACAATATCATGAAAAGGATAGATCCTACTCCCCATATAGTGGAGATGCTGAGTCGCAGATAGGCAGAACAAAAAGACACTCACAGACTCATTCAGCTGCGAGAGACTGTGGTCATGCGTGTGCGAATTGCATTTTCATCATCTTGTGACAGTCTTTGTTGTGCCTATCTGCAACTCAGCTTCTCCGCTATATGGTGAGCAGCAACTATCCTTTTCATAATTTTGTTACTGAAACTGAAGACATTCATCACGGTCGATTCAAGCTAATACCCAACTGCAGAAAAAAAGACTGAAAATAATGGGGAAAGTGGCTGTGTAAAAGCTGGAGTCAAGTCACCAACCCTTCAGATTAATGAATATTGTGTTTAACAGCTTTTTGATACCCACAGTAATTGGCGAGGAAATACACTGGTCTGTAGTACTGACAGTTTACATACCACGAGCAGAAAGAATCATAAGCTTCATAAAGCAGCCAGAAACAATTTTAATTTGGTTTCACAAATGTGGCTGGAGAATCATTGTCTATGAAGATTTCAACACTGTTTTGTGATACAGTACTGATTGAGCACACCTAGAGTAGTTATTGTCCACCTTTGGACTATTTTCCACAGAAAAATTCCCTGTGAGGATTGAAGGACATAATGTAACAGCAATGGACAATTTGTTTCTGGGCTCAAAAACCTGCAATGATTTTGCTGTTGAACTAACTGTGACTGCTTGTCTGATCATGGTGGTCAAATGTTTATAAAGTTTATTGACCAGTTAGGTACAGATCATATAAAAATAAGTGTAATAGCGCAGCATAATAAGCAATGATTCAGTCATCAGGTTCAGAGTGAAACTGCAAGGAGGGGAGTGGGGAAGAAATTCATAAAGAAGAAATTTTAACAGAAAATTTAGCTCTTTCTTAAGCATATATCTACATGACTCTGAACCTTGTTTTCCCATAAGACAAATAAGAGCAATATTGAACAAAATTCTATGTAATTCAGAGACCATGCGGTAGTCGAGGTTTTAAACTCTATTACCACGAGTACTGTCGAATCCTCCACTTTGTCACTAAAAAAGTAAAACATGTAGTATAATCAAACAAACTCCAAGAATAAAGCAAGGGCTATATGAACTATCTGAAACATTACCAAAAACAAAAAACAAACGAGTCATTCAAACGAAACTTGGCCCCAGAAAATACATCTGGCAGAAGCGGTGACTCAAATCACCAAGTTGAATTATTACTTTCTCTCAGTGACTACAAACACTGCACACAGTAATAAAGAACAGTTTGTATTTAATCACGCAGTCACTGCATGCACCACGAACAGACGGTTTTCAAAACACAACCGCTAAGGAGAAGCCATAAAGTCACTAAAAAGCAGTAACTCTGCTGGCTACGGTGGTGTTTCTAACAGAATATTAAAATCTTGTGCTGCCTTGATAGGATTATCCCTAAACCATCTTTGTTCTGTTCGACGATCACGCAAGAGTGCCGTCAGACCCTGTGTTCACGCGAGCTGTCAAAGAAAACGCGCCGCCGCCCACCGGAGGCGCTGGGTTTTTATGTTGTGTGTTTTTACAGCGTTCCCTTACGTTAACAGTTAAAGCAGAAGACGGATTTTTTCTAGAGATTAGAGACAGCTCCTTTTTTACTTCAGGCTCTTCTATTGCTACAGCTTTTGGATTGCTATTCAAATATATTGTTACCTGTCGTCAATTAAGTTACTCGATTACGTGATACACCGGCATTTGTATTTGCACGATCTGGCTAAGCTAGAACACTCAATTTTATGTTCGCAGAGCAAGTAACTAGAAGCTCCGACATTGGTAACCCCGACCTGATTTAGTCTGCTCTACCACACAGTTTTACACGAAACTGGATAATTTATTTTTAATTCGTCCCTCTCAGTTTCATTAATGCACAATTTTTGCTGCGGTGGTTATCAGTTTCGAGCTGTCTCGCCCATTTCTCAAACCACACACCTAAAAGATGTGGTACAATAATGTTAACATACAATTTGCATTCTACATTAAAGGTAACTATATGCTTTAGGCATACCTTGTTATTAACCGTAATAACTAGCCATACAGTATGGTGCCAAAAGGCACGAGTAGCTTCTGTACAAAAAACTGAACAATTGGTAATAAATACTCTCACTGATATTAGCCCGCGTATATACTGTTGAACCTGACTAACACACCCAAACTGCCAAATATTACTTTCAGTAGTCAACAGGACACCTTGGTAGGTGTCGCCCTCGTAAATACGCGCATGCGCCTATTAGTTTTCTACGATGCTGCCGCACCCATCGTCATTTATTAATAACATTTTTAAAAAGTAAAATAACACCAATTTCCAGTGCAAAATAACGTAACATCCAAATGAAACATATAAATCCAGAGGATGACAGCATACCGCGCACTCGTGTATACCGACCGCCCTGTATTTTTATTGCAGAGTAGAGTACCAAGAATTAATATCTTCTATACAGTGGCTCACTGATAAAATCTAAAATATGCTTTTTATCGTATGTTATGCACATATTGTCTAGAAATAAAATAAGGTGAATGGCATACAACAGTTAGATCGTTTTCAAATTACATTATTAGTGTAGCATATGGTAACAAACCCACAGTTACGCAATAAATAAACATTACACAGTACCATATTGGGCATCATGTGACGTAATCATCATACATGGTGCGAAGGCCGCATTTTAATCCAAAACCTTATTGGTACACTAATCGTACTTGCGTAAAATCTTGGGTAAAAGTATGATGTAAAAATGCCGATAATATATCTTTATGTAGGGCTACGTTACAGACGAGCTTGTTACAAATAATATGCGCCATCACGTGGCGCGCAATAACTATTCGCATACATTTCAAGTGTATCAAACGATTAAGAACCCACACAGTCTACGAGCGCTAATATTACAAGATATGCCTTTCGCTCTGAAAGGGAATAATAGTAAGTACTGCTGAAACAAACAGTACAGCACATATTAGTGACCAACGCATACTGTATCATACAATGCTGGGTGGTGGAATCGAACCCTTTACCACCTTTCGTATCATGCGCTGAAAATTTTCTTCTTAAAACTAAATCTTCTGTTGCTTACAAGGTGTCATGTATAAAACATGAACGTGTTATAAAAATGTAGTGCATGTATATAAGCAATTATGCCAACAAATATGTGTCACATTCCTAAATTTCAAAACAAAGTTATTTAATGTCAACTTATACAGACAGTACTTCTGACATGGCGCCACATATTACATCACCTTGAAATGCATCAGCCTTGTTATTCCTAGTATAACATAGTCTACTGTATAGTGGACTTGTCCTGACACCCATCTCGGGTTGTGGACTCAAACTCACAACCTCTTTAAATTTATGGTGTTAGCTACTATACACCAATGCTGCGGAGACGAACGAAATAAAAATTATTATTATGATAATAATTATTATTATTATAAAAATATCGAATTTCCTCAGTACTGAACAGTTGCGTACCAACGATCCCGTGGTGGCATGCCTCGAATCAGCAAGAAGTAACTCAATTTACGAGTGAATCAAGATTTGTGAACTATAGCAGATATCTCAGACTCGACAGCACCGTCTGTTTCCATTCAGTATTACGGGCCTGACCAACACCGACTCAAAGGAAGGCCTCGGCGCTTGTTGGTGACGTCACGTCAGCTAGGCACGGCGACCGCCAGATCTGTTGCAGGCGGAAACGCCTGGGCGAGCTGATCACTATAAATCTCTTATTTTTGGACAAAATGTTTGGTATTGTTTAGGAGTCTGCAGTTTTATTTAGATGAAAGATTTTCTTACTATCGTAAAGCTACAAATGAAGATCATAGTTCTGTATTACTGAATCCTGTCGAAACAAATGTAGATCAATATGAGAAGATGCTTTGTCCCATTGCAAGCTTCGGAAATTTTGTATTCAAGTAACTATATTTACTTGATCCATTTCTTTATCGAAACTTACGCCAACCCCCTTACAACTCGTTTCTTTTATTTATTTTTTTTTTATTTTCGTTTGACATCGTCACTGGAAAAGTGAACTAATTTACATGTGTAAATGTCGAACTGTTGCCAGTCATTAGATTACAGTCGTTTTCAACTAAAGGAATTCTAAACAGGAAACAAAATAGCGTCATACATCGAAAATACTGCTGAGCTTAAACTTTTTTAAACATGCACATTAGAAAAGATAAATATTCCCCTCTTGAAACTGAAAGGAGAAACTTTATAAGATAAGAAAATTTGATAAAACAAGTGTCTCTCTTTTGCCTGTTCTTCTGTCCCCAACACCCTCCCCCAACGTGTACAAATCGCAAGATAATTCATTAACATTCAGTGCTCCTCACTCCATAGTCAACCAAGATACCTAAAGAAGAGCACCAATATGTTCACAGTTTCTTGTAAAAGCAACCCAGTACAAAAGTAACTTCCTCAGATTTACAAATAAGGTAAAGAAGCAAATCCTTAAAACATGTGGAAATTTAAGTTCAGGAGTACATTATTTGTTAAGAAGTGTAATGAATTGCACAATTAATTGATTGCAGAAATCTCACAGACCTGGCGTTCGCCGTGCTAACTGATGTGACGTCACGAACAAGCGCCGAGGCCTTCCTTTGAGTCGGTGTTGGCCTGACAGCTTCAGGTTTCCGACGTAGTGCAGCTATGCACACGGCCAAGATTGTGCAAAAGGCCTGCGGCGACGGCGAGTACGCGGGCCTACATCAACACCGTACATCACATTAAGACTATCGACGGCCCGCCTATCTCGAGTCGACCCAGACGTTTCGCTCCCAACCACATACCCATTTCGAAGGTAGAGTTTGATGCCAAGCTGAAGAAAGTGATTATGGTCCCTCTAGTAGCCCATTGTCTCCGTTACATCCCGGGTCAAGGAGGATGGTATATGGCGTCCATGCGGATATTCCGTTCACGTAACACACGAACAGTGCCAAACCGGTACTCAGTGCCTTTGTTACGCGACTATAATCACGCTGTATCCGGTGCAACCATGTTCAGTGTATTTGATTGTGCTAAGGCGTTCACAAAAATTCCAGTGGTTGAGGAAGATATTCGAGGGCAGTTATCACTCCATTTGCATTGGTTGGAAGCCTTTTTATAACATTCGGCCTGAGGAATACTGCTGTGCAGTCATGGCAAAGATTTACCGATTTGATACTGCAAGGTCTTCTCTACTGCTTTGCCTACCTTGACGAATTTCTTGCTTTCTCGTTCACCAATGAGCAACACAAATAGCATTTAATTTGAAGTTTGTAAGTGGTTAGAACAATATGCCGTGGTTCTCAACACTGCCAAGTACGTGTGTTTGGTCAGTCGCAGATCAACTTTGTAAGGACACCAATTTCCATCTGCCGGCTCGCTACCATTACCGGAAGAGGCCGAAGCCATCCTACTTATGCTTGATGAAGCACTGCTAAAGAATTACGTTGCTTTCTGGATGGGCTAAACGTCTATCGTCGACATCTCCCAAGCTCGTCTTAGCTACAATAACAGTTTAACTGCAGCATTCACTGGTCCGAAAATCAAGGGCAGCTCACCAATCCAGTGGAGCCTGAGATCTTACGTCGAAGTGGCAAAACAAATTAGTAGTATGATGAGATTTCTGAACCAAAGAGCATCTCAGAGTCAAACTTAAAGTTCACAAACCTAGAATTCGAGTTGAGGTTCCCGCAGTCAAAAAAATTCCAATTTGCCTATCTTGGAAAAAAAAAGTTTTACATAAAAGAAAAATTTAATTTAAGTCAAAAGAAAAAATCTAAAATTTTATTCAAAATTAATAACATGAACTGTTTTATCTTTATTTTGTTTTTTTACCTCGACAGATAAATTTAAATTCAACAATTTTTTCTAATTTGTGTAATGATCGGGAGAATAATTTTATATCTTTCATTCAAAAGTAATGAAACTATTTCTCCAAATTTCGCTGACAAAATTTCGGTTTTTGAAATAACATAAGGTTTTTTTCAGGTTCGATAATTTCGTAAAAACTTCTGAGCAATCATTGTTGAATGTTGACCAGGGTCCTAGAAACGACGGAGACGCTCCATCCACACCACAGCTGCAACAGTCCACAACACCATCACGACTACCGCAGTCCACTTCACCCCTCCACCGCCCCACACCGAACCCAGGGTTATTGTGCAGTTCGGCCCCCGGTGGACTAGCCGCACCCCCCCCCCCCCACACCCACCCACCCACCCAGGGAATGTCTCACACCAGACGAGTGTAACCCCTATGTTTGCAAGTTGGAGTAATGGTGGTGAACGCGTACGTGGAGAACTACTTTGCGCAGCAATCGCCAACATAGTGTAGCTGAGGCGGAATAAGGGGAACCAGCCCACATTTGCCGAGGCAGATGGAAAACCGCCTAAAAACCATCCACAGGCTGGCCGGCTCACCGGACCTCGACACAAGTCTGCCAGGCAGAATCGTGCCGGGGACCAGGCGCTCCTTACCGGTCCAGAAAGCCGTGCGTTAGACCGCTCGGCTAACTGGTCGGGCTCTGAGCAATCATTACTATAATTCTTAAGTTCAGCTAATAGATTTCCAGTGCTACCATTCGACACTTATTTATATAGAAAAAAATTTGAAAAACAAAAATTAAAAAAACGACTGTAAAAATTTAGAAAACTAAGAATGAAAAAAAAAGTTCTCCAAATGCTTACATATGGAGGGCATTTTTTTTAAGAACTCAAGTTTTCAGTTTAAAAATTTTCACCAAGTATCCTGTTGTGAATTATAAGTCAATTTCTTTTTACTATATATAACATATGGAACTGCATCTTTCCGAATTTTTTCATTAAAACCGGCACACAATTAAATGTTGTTTTTTGTGTAGTTACAACATTCATTCTTCTACACAAATTAATTATAAAAAGATAATTGTCAATAAAATTGAGTGGACCCATGTTAACATTACAATTCAATTGTGTGACTGCCTCGAATTTTTTAAAAGTATCATAAGCTTTTAAGAAGTCATTTGGTGGGTCTAGATTCCATAATTCTTGTGGAAAAACTTCATTTCTTCCGTTTTCAAGACAGATATTTTATAATTTAACATGGTCGAATAAATAAGAATCATTCACCTGATTACTTTTTCGATTAGTTTGGAAAACAACAAAAATGTGGTAAGTCATGTCAAATTCAGCAGAATTGTAATACATAGTAATATCTAGTTCAAAATTTTGTTTTCCCTGCAAACCAGCAAATTCAATTGTTTGGAGTTCAAAGAAAGAAACAGGAATTTTTGGATTTTTAAGTCTTTGTTCTAATTCGAGTGAATATTCTGCTTCATATCTAACAACAGGAACACGAATTTCCATGAATTCTACAACAATCTTTCCTTCTTTTGGAAGGATACATCATTAAGCATCCCAACAAAGAACAGAATCTGCAGCACTTTAGGTCCAAGTAAAAATTACAGTTAAATCACCCTCAAACATAATTTCTTTATAATCTTTGAAAAATCCACTGAATAATTCTGATGGATAAAGTACTTCATTTTTCTTATTAAGAATATATAAATAATTCATTCAAAAGATAAGTTAGACGAATAAGAGCTGATGAAGAAATAAATGGAAATTCAATTCTAGACAAAATATTGTGTCCTTTATTTATTGTGATAACATCAAACAGTTTTGCTACATAATTAACAAATAATGTTTTATTGGATTTTTCATCATAAGTTGGATAATCTGTTCCATCAGTTCCAATAATACTGAAGTTCATATCTAACTGAACATGATTAGGATGAACCCAACCATAGCCAATATTAATATTAATTTCTGTATCCTTGTTAGGAAGATTCAAAATCCTTTTTGTCTTCACATTCACAGGAAACTAGTAAAATTGATAAATCTCGACTTTATTCATGATTTACGAGGGAAAAATGTTTTAATTCATTTTTAAAACAACATTTATGCAAGCAACACTGAACTCAATCAAATTATCATTTTCGTCAATAATAGTTATCTCTAGTATCGAAAAAATGGAATCTTTATATAATGATTTGGTTCATAAATTATTGATCAACCAAATTCAGAATTTAGCTTAAATGAAGCAATAATATTAGTTTCTCGATGAAAATGATCATTATGTTTTACAAACATTCCATCAGCCAAATTAAAATTTATGTTTATTAACACAAATGCAATAATTTTAAGAACATCTTTACGCAACAGTTTTTTTATTGGGCTCAATACTAATCGTTAAAGCCCAAAAATTGACTAGCACAATCTTCTGTATCCATGTATAACTTTTTATCACTTTCAGTAATGATCCTGCGTAAAATTTCATTTGCTGTAATGTGAATATTTGGATTTTTCGAATGAACAAATCTTTCTAAATTTTTCAAACTGTATTGACCACAAGAATTTCTATCATTTTTCCATCAGAGTAAAGTTTATTATTTTTCAATGTGATGTTTGGGATTAAAAAAACTGAGTAAAACCCAACTATTGAGACAATTTTTAAATTTCTTATTGGAACAGTTAATCGTTTCTTCAGAGCAGAAGAATTATCACTGTATAGAAATAATCTACTCATTTATATTAGTAAAAATCATGACAGATTGGAAGCCAAAAATAAGACTTCCAAAAAAGAAATCAAAAAATAAACACAGAACACTTTTACCAAATTCTATTCTATGTGCAATTATAGGACCAAGGGGTTGTGGAAAAAACATCAACTCCAACATGATGGTTGGAGTGCTGACACTGAAGTTTCAGATTATCTGCGAATCAAGTAATGCTGGCAACTGATGGGTTATGCATGGGGATCGTACAACCTGTACCGCATCGAAACAGCATGAAGATGACGCAATGAAGGGTCGAAACTGGTAGGGGCAAAATAAAACAAAATCTTAATGATGGCAGTAGGTGTTTTTATTTTTTTGTCAAGATTGTTAAATCAGTTCATGACAAACAAAAGAATGATGAAAAATTGGAACAACAGAGAAGACAATTTGGTAATGGAAAAGAAAATAAAACAATTAAAAGTTAAATATTTTAGAGGCGTTTTTATGATTGACAAATTACCCAATGAACCAAAACATTTAGAACGTGGAACAGTAAATTTAGATACATTTGATCATCCAGGTACTCATTGGATTTGTTATTATAAAGCAAAAGATATAAAATTTGTTTTTGATTATTTGTTGGTAATACACCTAAACCACTAGATAACTATTTGGGAAAAGTTATCTGTACTATAATACTGAGAGAATACAAAATTTTGATGAAGTAATATGTAGGTATTTATGCCTGTTTCAAAACTGTTACAGCGAAATAAAAGTTTCATGATATTTTGAAACTAATAAATGGACATTTTTGGAATTAAACTGCTGCCTAAGGGTGGATTAAACAATAACAAATTAAAGAATGGAGATCTAGAGAATAACAAAGGCAAAATTTATCACAAAATATATAGTTTAATTAAACAGTTTTATAAAGAATTATGCACCATTTTTAATGCAACTATAACTTCACTGATTTTAAAGACAGAAGATTAGTAAATATAAAAGATCCAGTAAATGGATATGATGCAATTAAAAACAGTAGATAGAAAAAGCACATGTTACAAATCCAGAATACAGAAGTATCTTAACACAGTTCAGTAACTGCTGCACAGTTTAATGAAAAAATTAGTCATTTCATCAAGATAACTATACTCCATCTTAGCAAAAAAAAATTACAAGCATGAATACAAACCTTACATTTGCTTTGTATAGATGTAGCAGATTAAAATAGTGTACATGATAGACAAATAATTGAATTTACTTTCATGACAGGAGGCAAAAGAAAAGTACACAATTTTGAATATGATTTCAGAATTAAAAGAATTATCATCGTTGGTATGAATATAACAAATTATAAATAAATTAAATAAGACAATGAGAAACAATTTTAAAAGAGAAAATGTAATTTCTTTTGGAATAGCTGGTCTGGCAAGCTGATTTAGTCGAAAGTTGATTTAGTTGAAAGTAATTTCGAAGATAAACCAAGGATATAAAAATTGTCTGTTATCGATCTCTTTTCTAAATTTGCTTGGGCAAGCCCAATTAAAGACAAAACAAGCACAAATGTAGTTGATATTTTCGAAAAAATATTTGTTTCTAGAATGAAATTTTCACTCTACAGCGGAGTGTGCACTGATATGAAACTTCCTGGAAGATTAAAACTGTGTGCTGGACCTAGACTCGAACTCGGGACCTTTGCCTTTTGCGGGCAAAGCCATGTCTCTACAATATCCTTTCTTCCAGGAGTGCTAGTTCTGCAAAGTTTGCAGGAGAGCTTCTGTGAAGTTTGGAAGGTAGGAGACAAGGTACTGGCGGAATTAAAGCTGTGATGACGGGACGCGAGTCGTGCTTGGGTAGCTCAGTCGGTAGAGCACTTGCCCGCGAAAGGCAAAGGTCCCGAGTTTGAGTCTCGGTATGGCACACAGTTTTAATCTGCCAGGAAATTTAAAATATTTATTGCTCAAACACCCCAAAAAATTTACAAACAGATAATGGTAAATAATTCTAGAACAAAGATTTTTAAAAAATGACGAAAAATTTAACATTAATCATTATTCATCTTTTAGTGAATCAAAAGCATCTGTTGCTAAACGATTCAATAGAACATTGAAAGAAATTTGCTCTTCAAGGAGATAATAAATGGGTTGATTTAGTCTCTGAATTACGTGATGAATACAACAATACGAGACACTGAACTATAAAAATGGCTCCAAAAGACATAAATAAAGATGCTGAAAAGATCTTATTGAAAACTGTTTATGTAACAAATTTGCTAGATGCTAAGCCCAAATTTAAAATTGGTGACAAAGTGAGAATAATTGATAGGAATTTTTGAGAAACGATATACTGCCAATTGGTCAGCAGAAATTTTTGAACTCATGCTCTCCAATGTAATAACACACAAATTGAAAGATATTGAAGGAAATTTTTATGTACAAGAATTAATGAAAACAAGTTTTGTAAATGTTTATCTCGTTAAGAAAGTAATGAGACAAAGTTTATGTTAAATGGTTGGGTTTAGATAATTCACACAATTGGGTAAATAAAAAATAATTTTTTTAATTCTATTACCTTTTTAATGTTATAAATGCAGAGTGCAAATAAACTGCAAACAAAAAAAAACAGAAAGTAAATTAACAAAACGTAATTTGCCTTTACAATCAGGTTATAAGACTGTATAAGAAAGATGCAAAAAGAACATGTTCATATCTGGCATAATAAAACTTGTGAAAAACATGGAAAGGCAATTAAAAATGCTTCCAAGTATGTTCCTAAGTGTGATCATTCAAAAGACGAGAATTTAGCTTTAATTTATCAAAAATGAAAAGTAACAGAATATAAAAAAAGCTGAATGTTTTTGTGAAAAGTTTGTAAATATTATTTACAAACACAGAACTAATTACCATACCATGAAAAAATATTAAAAACAAATTAATTTTTCCATTTTAATCTTCTGTACAGCTGTTCAATTCTTTTAAGAAATCATTTTCATCTTCTGTGCAACTGGTTAACTCTTAAGAAATCATTTACGCCATCTTTAATTTTATTATGATTTAATTTATAATGTCCATATGGTAACGAATTAATTCCATCTTGTAATACAACTCGTTTATCACTGTATCAACGTAATTTTATTGCCGTCAACAGTATACAGCTCATGTCTAAATGAGCTGATCAAATTGATTTTTCTGTATTGTTTTATTTTATCATCTAACAACTTTTTATAATCGTTGAAAGTAATTTCATTCTTCACAACCGATTTCTTGACTCCTTTTGAGTTTCTCCTTTTCACAAACACTATAAACATATATTTCTGATCTTTAACTCACATGTTCTCGCATGATTTTTCCACTATTTTATCCTTTTTCCTAATACTTTCTTGTTTACTTGCGCAATTCCATAAATATTGTGTTTTGGATAATCACTTGTATCAAATTCGTCTTCATATCTGTATAGAAGTCTTCAGTTCTTATATCATAAATGAAGGAATCACTATCCATATAAAACAAATCAATATTTTCTCCATATTCTGGTTACACGACATTATAATCATACATTTTTATTTTCAAAATATCTAAAATGCTCATTCCAACTTAAATTGGTTTATCGAACAAGATTTTTATATCTTCATGTGAACTGCTACCAAATTTTCTTAGAATATTATGGCATGCTCATAATTTGATATTGAAACATATTTTGTATGTTTTCCTGGATCTGTTATGATTATTGTATTGTATCTATTTCTTTTATTTTCCAATGTTTTTGTTGTGTCGATTCCCTAAGGTCTCGACACAATGAGTGGATAGGTGCACGCGAAACTAACGCAGACGGGCGTAAATTCTGAAACAGGAGACTGGATGAAAACTATAAAGAAAAGAAGAGAGATTTTAATATACTTAACTTTAATGTAGTCTTGTTCTTGTTGAAATACATCTCTTGCATAGTAGTAAGCAATTAGCAATGATACACATGGCGCCTTGCTAGGTAGTAGCGATGGACTAGCTGAAGGCTATTTAATCTGTCTCTCGGCAAATGAGAGGAAGACGTGATACGTCTTGTCGCAAGCTATGTCGTCCGTACAACTGGGGCGAGGTCAAGTCCGTGTCTTGTGACCTGCCCTGTGGTGGCGCTACGTTTGCGAATACACAGTGGCGACACGCGGGTCCGACATGTACTACAGGACCGCGGCCGATTTAAGTTACCACCTAGCAAGTGTGGTGTCTAGCGGTGACACCACAGTTTTTCCATAGACTGAATTCTTCATCAACTTGAACAAATCTTTTTCAGAATCGTTTGCTGCCTTTTTCTCATTTGTGTGTCAACATCAATGTATTTTTTTCAACCAGTCTGACTATTCAAATGACACGACTAAATTTTCTTTAATTTAAAGCAAGATTTAAATATTAAGATTTCTGTAGTAAAGCACATATTTCTGTGTGTCGTTCAGTGTTGTCAACAATTTATTTCCTCCTCCTGATGCCAAAAGTAAATCTTTATATAATCATGCAATTTTCTTGGACATTCCAGAATAACGTCGAAAATATAGCTGGAATTTTAAGTATTTTTTCTGCACTAAAACATTTTGGTTCCATCCAACTGAAATCTTTAAATGGCAAAAATTGAGACATTGCTGAACTATACAAATTATCTGCATCTATGTGTGCAATATGGTATTAAGAAAATTTTTCATATATTTATTGTTTTCTTTTGCATGTCGTAATACTTTTAGAAATTCTACCTTGAATTCCTTTCTCTAGAAACAAGATCATGTCATAATCATGTAATAAATCTAGCCCAAATTTTGTCATTTTTAACATTGAATCCCGAGCCAATCCTGGAACTGTGAAATACCACGATGGATCGCGTTTGTAGGATTTTACGGTATCTAAAATTTTCGAAGATGTCTGCTAAAATTAGAATGTCTGATTTGTTATACAGCGTGGTCCATTGATCATGACCGGGCCAAATACATCACGAAATAGGCGTCAAATGAAAAAACTACAAACAACGAAACATGGTTGACCCAATAGATGGCGCTGCCATAGGTCAAAGGGATATCAACTGCATTTTTTAAACAGGAACCCCCATTTTTTATTACATATTCCTGAAGTACGTAAAGAAATATGAATGTTTTAGTTGGACCACTTTTTCCGCTTTGTGAGAGATCGCGCTGTAATAGCCACAAACATATGGCTCACAATTTTAGACGAACAGTTGGTAACAGGTAGGCTTTTTAAATTAAAATATAGAACGTAAGAACGTTTGAACATTTTATTTCGGTTGTTCCAATGTGGTACATGTACCTTTGTGAACTTATTTCTGAGAATGCATGTTGTTACAGCGTGATTACCTGTGAATACCACATTAATGCAAAAAATGCTCAAAATGATGTCTGTTAACCTCAATGCATTTGGCAATACGTGTAACGACATTCCTCTCAACAGCGAGTAGTTCGCCTTCCATAATGTTCGCACATGCATTGACAATGTGCTAACGCATGTTGTCAGGTGTTGCCTGTGGATCAAGATCACAAATATCCTTCAACTTTCCCCACAGAAAGAAATCCGGGGACGTCAGATCCGGTGAACATGCGGGCCATGGTATGGTGCTTCGATGACCAATCCACCTGTCATGAAATATGCTATTCAATACCGCTTCAACTGCACGCGAGCTATGTGCCGGACATCCACCATGTTGGAAGTACATCACC
Source organism: Schistocerca nitens (assembly GCF_023898315.1). Classification (NCBI taxonomy): domain Eukaryota; kingdom Metazoa; phylum Arthropoda; class Insecta; order Orthoptera; family Acrididae; genus Schistocerca; species Schistocerca nitens. Next base: position 133,398,978 of record NC_064622.1, on the reverse strand, counting down.
ATTCTGTCATGCAGTGAAACATCATCTAGTAACATTGGTAAAATATTACGTAGGAAATCAGCACACATTGCACCATTTGGATTGCCATCGATAAAATGGGGGCCAATTATCCTTCCTCCCATAATGCCACACCATACATTAACCCACCAAGGTCGCTGATGTTCCACTTGTCACAGCCATCGTACATTTTCCGTTGCCCGATTTATGTTACCGCTGTTGGTGAATGACGCTTCATCACTAAATAGAACGCATGCAAAAAATCTGTCATTGTCGTGTAATCTCTCTTGTGCCCAGTGACAGAACTGTACATGACGTTCAAAGTCGTCGCCATGCAATTTCTGGTGCATAGAAATATGGTATGGGTGCAATCGATGATGATGTAGCATTCTCAACACCGAAGTTTTTCAGATTCCCGATTCTCGCGCAATTTGTCTGCTACTGATATGCGAATTAGCCACGACAGCAGCTAAAACACCTACTTGGGCATCATTTGTTGCAGGTCGTGGTTGACATATCAGATGTGGCTGAACACTTCCTGTTTCCTTAAATAACGAAACTATATGCTGAACGCTCTGGAAACTTGGATGATGTCGCCCAGAATACCGAGCAGCATACATAGCAGACGCCCGTTGGGCATTTTGATCACAATAGCCATACATCAACACAATATTGACCTTTTCCGCAATTGGTAAACGGTCCATTTTAACACAGATAATTTATCACAAAGCAAATACCGTCCGCACTAGCGGAATGTTACGTGATACCACGTACTTATATTTATGTGACAATTACAGCACCATCTATCACAAAGCGGGAAAATGGTGCAACTAAAACATTCATATTTCTTCACGTACTACACGAATATGTAATCAAAAATTGAGGTTCCTGTTTTAAAAAACGCAGCTGATATTCGTTTGACCTATGGCAGTGCCATTTAGTGGGCTAACCATAGTGCCACCAGGTTTCCCCCTTCAAGGTGCAGAGTTTCGTTCTTTGTAGTATTTTCGTTTGATGCTTATTTCGTGAGATATTTGGCCTGGTCACTGTCAATGGACCACCCTGTGTAATATTGTATACTCACCCAAATTTTTTACATTGTACTTTCTCCTGGCCGTTATTGCTCTTTTGTAATCATTAGAAATATTATCTTTATTCAGTCTTGAATAAAAGCATTTTTTGGGTAAATTGGTTTCTTGCAATATTTTTTCAGAATCCATATACTCTTAAGGATAAAATGCTTTTTTAGTTATTAAATGGAGTTGTCCACGTTCAAAATATTTTTTTGTTTCTCTGAATATATCTTTTGTGCAGTTAGAAGACAACTGATCCATGCTTGAAGCTCCTATATACTCTCCTGTTAAATGATTATGATCTCTCACTTTTTTCTCCAAATTCAAATTCTCATTCACAAATATGACAAAATTTCAATTTCTAAAATCAAGCCCATTTTTAGCCAGTTTTATATGAACGTTTTGTTCATATATTCTAAAAATTATTCTCAATTGCACTTTTAACATTTCAACGAATTTATGTGCTGTATCTTCTCCATCATACGTAACTAGATTTTTATAATGAGCATTCGAATATTTCAGATAACTAAATGAAATTTGTTATATTTGTTAATGTATGATTTTATAGGATTTGGCTGACAAGTTTTAATATCTTTTCATAAACACTCGAAATCTGCATAAATGACAAAGGGAACACTTTATGAATGATTATATTTTTCAATTTAATTTTCTGTCCTTTAAATGGCATATGTATTTTTACTTCTTTGTGCTCTTTTCTTGTGAATGAAAATACAGTAAACATCGATCACTATGATAAACTCTTCCATTGCGTTTGCTTGTTTGCATACTTACTAATCTAGATAATTTTTTTTCCAAAAATAATGTGAATTCCTTTCATCTTTAATTAAAAGGAGATTGGGAAGTTTTTCTTGTTATTTTGCGTATAGTAAAGGGGATACACAATATTTTCTCCTCCACCACTTCTTTCATATGCATAAACATTAACTGAACTGGAAAATTAATTTTATCTATTTCAAAAATATAATCTCACATTAATTACTGATTTTTTATCTTTAATATCTTTTGGTAAATCGATATATGAAGAAAGAACCCAAAATTGGGTTGTATCTTTTAACATTTATATTGCCTGTATAAAATAATGACCATCCAGATTTTTTCTTTGCATTTCTACCATTTCAGTTATTAGTTTCTTCGTTGAATTTTGGTAACAATCTTCTAAATCTGTTTTTCTTAATACAGCTTGTTTAGATGTTTTAAAATTAAATTCTTGCAATTCTTCAGGTCTTAAAATTACAATAAAATTTCATGTCAACTTTAATTGATCTTCTTTGTACTGAAATATTATTTGATTTGGTGATTATTACTTCTTTAATCTGACTAAATTATTCTTCTGGTTCCATAATATTATCTATATTATCCAATCCACAAGCTATTATTCTTGACTCAAAAGCAGAGTGTTTACTATAAATTCATTTATGTGAGCTAAAATCTTGTCATGTATAAAATTGAAACCTGGTAAATTTTCTGATAATTTTTTGTTTGTTTCTTGGTATTTGTCTACTAGACGTTTCTGAAAATTATTCTCATTGTCATTATTAATTTTACCCTCAGGTTTATTGATGAGATGGATTAATTGCAAGAGCATTTAAAGTTTTTTTCTCAAATCATCATAATAATTATTAATTTGAGATTCAGCTCCTTTGATGAGAGCGATTAATTGGTTTTTTGTAAGTTTACAATGATTTTTTTATGTTTTTGTCTTTAAAGATTTGATGAAGTTCTTTTAAAGATTTTTACTCAAATCATCATTGTTTTTATTGTCATCAGGACTTACAGTAAAATCAGTCAAGTTTTGCTTTCTAAGTTTGAAATAATTCAGTTTTTCTGCTGTAGTGATCTTCTATAGTTTTAAATTTTAATTTTTCCTTTTTATTTTTCTTAATTTCTTTCATATTTAAATAGTCAACACACTCCCATAAATCGTTTCTAGATACATCTGAGTATTTTTTACAACAAGTTTCTAAATCTTTTAAATCCAATCCTCGCTTTTCTTCCCAAAAATTTTGCAATGTGTCAAAACAGCTCAGCTTTTTCGTCATTTCTTTTCCTATTGTATTTAGAGAGAAGTAAATTTGAGTTTTTAAATTTAGTTGTTCATCATTTAAATGTGTCTTTGAGCTTTGAAGTTTGTTGGTGTCCATTTAAAGAGAACAAAATTTAATATTTTTTTAAAAAAATTAATGTGTTAAAATTTACTTTTCTTTTCAAGATTGCCAAAAGATTGTTTTTATTGGCGAACGGTGAAAATGGATTTTATCCCGAACTCTCATTTATATACAACTGAACTTACAGTGGACACAGTACCCATCACAGAAGATGACCTGACTAGTCGGAGACGCAAGTCAAGCGTTACAGCAGTGCCACAACAGCGCATGGCAACCACTGGCTTTTATCTCGGATAATCTGTCTATCACAGCAAAAGTGGAGCCCATATGACAAGGAACTACTCGTGATTTATGAGTACTTTATCAAGTACTTTCAAGTACTTTCGCCCACGCATTCTGCTGAAACAGCAGCAATTGCTGGCCTCGCCAACATAATCAGTCATTATCGGCTAGCTTAGCACAGACATCAGATACATCTTTGGAATTAATATAGCAGCAGATTGTGTTTCCCATGTCAGCAGCATTTCAAACACTGTCAATTTCGCGCGGCTCCCCAAGGTAGAGAAGACCAACCAGAAACTCAAGAGTCCCCTCAAGGCCACATCATCATCTGGAAAACCTCGTCCATTCTTGCCAGCTACATTCTACAGGTACCCCTTGTATAATTTCAGTGTCAGACCAACCCTGCGCCTTGTCTCACAACGATTTGTTTGGCGTAGCATTTAAAATAAAAGCTGTTGAGACTAGATTTGTACATGCTAAAGTGTCAACAAAGCAAAGTTTCCCCTCCACATGCACACACCTAGAAGGGACTTCCTAGACTCAGCTATACCATATACCCACACACATGCACTGAGGTGACAGAAGTCATGGGACAGTGATATTCATACACACATCAAAAAAGTTTTACAGCACCTCAGTTCCGAAATTGCCAGAACCTGTACAGAAAATTGGAATAGAGATCAACATAAACATCATTTCCGCCCTTTTTATTGCTCATGAATATCACACATTGCATGTTGTACCACCATACAGCGAGATCTTCAGAGGTGGTGGTCCATTGATTGCTGTACACACTGGTACCACTAATACCCAGTAGCACGTCCTCTGGCATACTACCCACAGGTTCATCATGGCACTGTTGGTCCACATTGTCCCACTCCTCAATGGCGATTTGGCAGAGGTCCCTCAGAGTGGTTGGCGAGTCACACTATCCATAAACAGCCCTTTCCAATCTATCCCAGACACGTTCGGTAGGATTCATGTCTGGAGAATATGCTGGCCAGGCCACTCTAGTCAAACGTTGTTGTTATCCTGAAGGAAGTCATTCACAAGGTGTGCAGGATAGGATGCCTCACCAATATGGTGCCGATATGGTTGCAGTATCAGTCGGGGGATGGCATTCACGTATCATAAAGCCCTTACGGCGCCTTTCATGACGACCAGCGGTGTACGACAGTCTCACACAGCCACCCCAAAACATCAGGGAACCTCTGCACTTGCTGGACAGCATGTTTAAATAGTTCAGCCTGACCGGTTTGCTTCCAAACATGTCTCCGATGATTGGTTGAAGGCATATGCGACACTCATCGGTGAAGAGAATATAATGCCAATCCTGAGCAGTTCATGTGGCATGTTGTTGAGTGACTGTAGGAGGATACAAGATGACTTGGACAGGATTTGTGATTGGTGTAAAGAATGGCTGCTAACTCTAAATATAGATAAATGTAAATTAATGCAGATGAATAGGAAAAAGAATCCTGTAATGTTTGAATACTCCATTAGTAGTCTAGCGCTTGACACAGTCGCGTCGATTAAATATTTGGGCATAACATTGCAGAGCGATATGAAGTGGGACAAGCATGTAATGGCAGTTGTGGGGAAGGCGGATACTCGTCTTCGGTTCATTGGTAGAATTTTGGGAAGATGTGGTTCATCTGTAAAGGAGACCGCTTACAGAACACAGACACGACCTATTCTTGAGTACTGCTCGAGCGTTTGGGATCCCTATCAGGTCGGATTGAGGGAAGACAAAGAAGCAGTTCAGAGGCGGGCTGCTAGATTTGTTACTGGTAGGTTTGATCATCACGCGAGTGTCACGGAAATGCTTCAGGAACTCGGGTGGGAGTCTCTAGAGGAAAGTAGGTGTTCTTTTCGTGAATCGGTACTGAGGAAATTTAGATAACCAGCATTTGAGGCTGACTACAGTACAATTTTACTGCCGCCAACTTACATTTTGCGGAAAGACCACAAAGATAAGAAATTAGGGCTCGTACAGAGGCATATAGCCTGTCATTTTTCCCTCGTTCTGTTTGGGAGTGGAACAGGGAGAGCAGATGCTAGTTGTGGTACGAGGTTCCCTCCGCCACGCACCGTATAGTGGATTGCGGAGTATGTATGTAGATGTATCTGTACCGTGCTGCATGGTGTCGTGGTTGCAAAGATGGACCTCGCCATGGACGTCGGCAGCGAAGTTGTGCATCATGCAGCCTGTTGCACACAGTTTGAGTCTTAAAACACGACGTCCTGTGGCTGCACGGAAAGCATTATTCAACATGGTGGCGTTGCTGTCATGGTTCCTTCGAGCCAAAATCTGTAGGTAGCGATCATCCACTGCAGTAGTAGCCCTTTGGCGGACTGAGTGAGGGATGTCATCGACTGTTCCTGTCTCTGTATCTGCTCCGTGTTCGAACAACATCACTTTGGTTCACTCCGCGATGCCTGGACACTTCCCTTGTTGAGAGCCCTTCCTGGCACAAAGTAACAATGCGGACGAGATCAAACCACGGTATTCACTGTCTAGCCATGGTTGAACTACAAACAACACTAGCCGTGTACCTCCTTCCTGGTGGGATGACTGGAATTGATCGGCTGTCGGACCCACTCCGTCTAATAGGCGCTGCTCACTGCGTGGTTGTTTACATCTTTGGGCGGGCTTAGTGACACCTCTGAACAGTCAAAGCGACTGCGCCTGTGATACCGTATCTACAGTCAACGTCTGTCTTTAGTTCTGGGAATCAGGCTAATGCAAAACTTTTTTGATGTGTGTACGTACAGATGGCGGTAGTTTTTCATACACAAGGTATAAAAGGCCATTACATTGGCAGAACTGTCATCTGTACAGAGGTGATTCATATGAAAAGGTTTCCGACATGATTATGCCTGCACGACGGGTATTAACAGACTTAGAAAGCGGAATGGTAGCTTGAGCTAGAACGCATGGTACATTCCATTTCGGAAATCGTTAGAGAATTTAATATTTCGAGATCCACAGTGTACAAAGAGTGTACAGAAAATACCAAATTTCAGGCATTACCCCACACCACAGACAACGCACTTGTAAGCGGCATTTGCGTGTGGCGTTCTCAACGCTAACAGACAAGCAACACTGCGTGAAAAAAACACAGAAATCAATGTGGGACGTACGATGAACGTATCCATTAGAACACTGCAGTGAAATTTGGCGTTAATGGGCTGTGGCAACAGAAGACTGACGCCAGTCCCTTTGCTAAAAACACGACATTCCCTGCAGTCCTCTCCTGGGCTCATGGCCATATCAGTTGAACCCTAAATGACTGGAAAACTGTGGCTGGTTATATGAGTTCCGATTTCAGTCAGTAATAACTAACCGTAGAGTTCGAGTGTGGCGCAGACCCCATGAAGCCACGGACGCAAATTGTCAATGAGGCACTGTGCAAATTGGTGGTGGCTCCAAAATGGTGTGAGCTATTTTGAGTTTGTTTTATGACGCAAAAACAACGAGGGCCATACGCGCCCATGCCAGAACCGTAGAACATGGGAAAAAATAGAGTTAAAAGTGATTACACTTTAAGCTTTGAAGGGCACAGAGAGATTCGGAGCAGATGATGCAACTGAAAATCGTGTGTCTCCAGGTGTACTGTGTGGCCTGATACAGGCTGAAGAGCTCTGCTGTAGATACTGAGCAATGCTCCGGAAGCCGATACCGGAAAACGTGGGTGCAAATGACAATGGAATACCCGACACTATAGTTAGTCCGAAAGCCATCAGTGTACACTTAAGTACTATTGCGAAGTTATGTGCGCAGGTCGTGAAACTTACAATGATAGAGCAAGGATGGAGCAGTGTCCTTAGGAAGCGAATGAAGGCCAAGGTGAACACTGGCTACCGCATGCAGCCAAGGTGGTAAAGGGTTAACACGCAAGTGGAAAGTGGCGTGAAGCGAAGCTGTCAGAGCAAGAGTCAAAAGTTAACTCCAGGAGATAACAGAAGAGCAACGCGCCCCATACTGGTTATCAAAGGAGTCATTGAAGGAGGTGGCATAGGATTGATGGCCAAGCTTGATAGACAAACAGCATGCATATCTGCTGAGGAGGAAGTCTTGGTGGTACGAAAGTGGTAGTTTGATAGCTTCCGCAGACAGACATGTAAAAGCTGCCAGTGGCCCCACAGATGCAATGATAGTGGACTGTATTGAAACGGCCTAACATGGACAGACGTGCGGATGCATATACTAAACACCCATAGTATAGTTTCAAACGGAAAAGGGACTGGTACAAACTGAGGAGGGAGGTCCAATCCGATCCCCAGGAAGTACCGCTGAGGACACGTAGGGCATTGACGGACCGTTTACAGTGAGTGGCCAGGTAAGATATGTGAGAGGACCAAGAAAGTTTCGTATTGAGTCGAGCCTCAGGAATTTCGTAGTTTCAACGGAAGAGCAACAGGTCCAAGACATAATGATGGTGGAAGAAACCAATTGCACCGCCAGGAATTGATACAAACTGTTTTGTCAGTGGAAAAGTGAAAGCTATTGTCGATGCTCTACGAGTAAAGACTATCTAGACATTGCTAACGACGCCAGTCAATGAGACGTGTCCGTGGAGAACTGCAGTAGACGGTAAAATCGTCGATGAAAAGGGAGCTGAAGATGCCCGACAGTAGACAGGTCATAATAGGATTAATGGTGATAGCAAAGATGATGACGCTCAGGAAGGAACCCTGAGGCATACTATTTTCCTGGGTAAAGGTGTCTGACAAGGCAGAACCCATACGTACCTTGAAAACTAGGTCTTTGAAAACCTCCTGGAGGAAATGGGACATGCAGCCACAGAAGCCTCACGTTAGAGAGGACAGATGATACCAGTTCTCCAGCCCATGTCATAGGCTTTCTCCAAATCGAAAAAAAGCGGCCAAAAGTCTGGGATTTCTGCAGAAAACCATTCATGACATGAGCTGACAAGGTGAAAAGATGGTCAAATGCACAATGGCGCGCTCGAAATCCACACTGTGCACTGGTTGGTAAACTGCGAGATTCGAGCCACCATACCAGCTGGGCATGAATCATACATTCAATCACCTTGCAAACATAGCTGCTGAGAGAAATGGGGGAAATAACTACGAGGAAGGTGTTTGTTCTTACCGGGCTTAGGTATGGGTATGACAGTGACTTCATGCCAGCATCTGGGAAACGTGCCTTCTGCCCAGATGCAATTGTACTTATGCAGGAGATAGTGCTTGCCTGCGAGAGAGGGGTTCTGCAACATCTGAATGTTAACATCGTCCGGCCCTTGGGGCGGAGGATTGGAATGATCTAGTTCCCTCATAGCAAGGGCGGCATTGTAGCACTCACAATACTGAGAAGAGAAGGGTAGCGCCCGAGCCTCCTCCACTCGTTTCTGATGGAGGAAGGCAGGGTGATAATGGGTGGAGCTCAAATCTCCAGAAAATAGCGGACCAAGGTGTTGGACATAGCAATAGGATCCCCTAGTTCATCGTCTGCTACTGTCAGGATGGAAACTGGAGAATGGTCCTTGGTCCCAGAGAGCCATCGGAGGTTGGCCCACACAACTGAAGAGGGAGTTGAACTGCTGAAAGAATTAGTAAATGATAACCAGATAGCTTTTTTGCTATCCCGAAGAACTCGGCACTGTGCATGCAACAGTCTACAACAAATGCAGTTTGCCATTTTAGGATGACAGTCAAAAACGCGAAGAGCACATCTGCACACGCAAATGGCATAGCGGCATGCCTCAATTCACCAAGGGACCAGGACACAGGGCAGTAAAGAGGAAGTGGAAGGAATGGAACATTCTGCAGTGGTAAGGATAATATTTGTAAGATATTGTACCAGGTCACCACAAATGGGAAAATGTGGTTCTTTGAAGGTCGCCAGGGATCAGCATCAGCATTCTCCTCCTCTTTGTCTGTGGAGTCCATGGCGGAAAAGTGGTTGGTGGTGCACACCGGCGACATGGACACTGGCCGGGAGAGGGTATCACATGGTGACACTGTCAAAGAGGATCTCAGAGTCAGCGAAGGAGAAGACTACTTGTCTTTGTTTGACTTATCGGAACTTTTCTGGTTGGCAGAGGGAGACTCAGATGTTGGCTGGCTGGAGGGATGTAGAAAGTCTTCATAGGAGTACTCCTTGTGTCCTTTCCAGTCTGCTGGTTGTGTAGGTCACTTTGACCTGTGAGGCGAAAGTTTGGTGGCTTGTTGCACAGCTGGAGGAGGAGATGGCGCTGCTACCATGACTCTGGGCGATTTTACAACTGTAGTTATGAATCTGACGTCTCATGCCTGGGTGGCCCCGTCCTTCTTAGAACAAGAACCAGCATGAACTGTACTGGGTGGCAGCACGCAGGGTGTCCAACTAGCCAGAAACTTGCGAGTGACTGGGTAAGGCACTACTTCCTTCACCCAGATCTCCTGGACAGCCCACTCATCAAGATACACTGGACAATCTTGGGAGGAGGTGGCAAGCAGTTGATACAGTGGGAAGGAGGAGGCAGACAATTATCCTCGTGAGCATCCCTACAACAGGTTACACATTTGGCTGGGTGTCAACAGGATACTCAAGTGTGGTTGTAATGATGACACTGGTAGCAGCGCATCGGGTTCAGAATGTATGATCTGTGATAACTTCATAACCTGCTTTGATCTTTGACCGAAGCACCGCTCTATCAAAGTGAGTAAAAGAGTGCATGTGGGCACTAAGGAGGCATCTACCCTTTTCATCACCCGGTGCACTGCAGTGACACACTGATCAGAGAGGTACGTTTGGATTTCTGCCTCTGTCAGACCATCGAGCAGCCTAGTGTAATTAACACCATGAGAAGAATTCAGTGTTCGACAGGCCTCGACATGAACAGGATAGCCTTGGAGGAGCGAAGCTGCAAGCAGAGGTTGTGGTTGAGGGTCAGAAGTAGTCTCCAAAAGCAAAGTGCCATTGCGCAAACGAGAGCAGGATTTCCTCTGGTCCTACTGAACTGATCATTGACTGGAAATGGTTAAGTTCGACTAGTTGGAGACCATTTCCAGCCATTCACAGACTTCATGTCCACAAACAATGATGTGCCATGTCACCAGCCCTCAATTATTCATGACTGGTTTGACAAACATTCTGGACAATTCGAGCGAAAGGTTTCACCACTCAGATTGCCTGACATGAATCCCATTGAACATTTATGGAACATAATAGAGAGGTCAGTTCTTGCACAAAGTCCTGCACAGGCAATACTTTCACCATTACGGACAGCTATAGAGGCAGCATAGCTTAATATTTCTGCAGGTGGCTTCAATATGACTTGTTGATCCCTGCTGCACTATGCCAGGCAAATGAAGTTCTAGCACGATATTATGACCATCCCATTTTTATGTCACTTCAGTCTGCTGACTAGATCCATTGCTCCATCTAATGGCCAACATTACATTCTGACCATGACTGATTTACTCGTTGGCCACTAGAAGCACTAATACATTGGCATTTCTAATCACACATGATCTGGCTAAAGTAGAACACGCAACTGTATGTTCGAAGAGCTAACAACTAGGGGCCCCGACAAATCAATACCTTGGGCATATTTCATGACAAACTGGAAACGAGCAAACCACATCTAATTACATACCTATATCACTCCTCCTGGTCTTTTCAAAAGTATTTGAGAAAGTGCCTTATGATAAAACACTGAGCCATTCAATTGAGCAGAACTTCTTACAGGGTGGCTACTGGTTGTGTCATAAGAAGCTCCTGATTAATGGGGGAGGAGGGGGTGAGTAGTATTTCACAATAATGACTTTTGTTTCCTCTATGCTGACATATACTAGCCATAAGCAGCAGTTTAACCATGGTTTTTAGACATCGGTAACACTAGTCAACAGCCGTGTAGCATCTGGGATGTCATACATCAATTAGTATGTAGTTTGGTGTGTAGAATCTGAATACACCTTTCAAAATGTTCTAGCACATACCATTTTTGAGTTTTTAAAGGCTTTGTATTCAGTATTTCACTTTTTGCTGTTCTTCTGTTTGATGTTTAATTGTTTGTTTTTGATTTGCAGAGGAGAGCTAGAAGATCTACAAATCGTCAGTAAATGGTTGGTGTGGTAAACCAGTGGTGTGAAAGAGATCCTCAGGGACTGTTTCATGCGAAAGATAGTGTAAATGTTTTGTGTTTAAAACTTACACTAAGAAAAATGGCAACTAGTAAATGATGATGCTGTCCAAACCACCCCAAAAACTTTTGTTATGTATGTGGGGAAATTCAGTCCAAAAGCTCAAAGAAAACCAATCACTGACTTGGTTAAGAAGGCACATAAATTGTATTTTGATTGTCCTATTGGTGAGCAAGATAAACATTTTGCACCTCACACTGCCTGCATAACCTGTACTACAACCTTAACCGAGTGGTTGAAAGGAAAACACCAAGCCATGCCAATCGGTTCCGTTGTGTGGTGTGAGCCAAATGACCATTATTCAGACTGTTGTGTATTGTTTATTTAAACCGGGACCTAGAAACGACGGAGAGGCTTCGACCCGTAGTAGCCCTCAGTGGTTCACAACATCACAACAGGCCACAGCAGTCCACCCACCGCACCGCTGCCCCACACTGAACCCAGGGTTATCATGCAGTTTGGCCCCCAATGGACTCCCCCCCAGGGAACATCTCATACCAGACGAGTGTAACTCCCAATTTTTAAGTGATAGAGTAATTATACGGGGAACCAGAACACATTTGCTGAGGTAGATGGAAAACCGCCTTAAAAAACCATCCACAGGTTGACCTGCACACCGGACCGCCGGGAGGATTTGTGCCGTGGACCGGCACGCCTTCCCACTCAGTAAGCAGCGCATTAGACCGATCCAAATGTACCTACAGTGCATCTGCCTGTGCCCCTTAATGAGGGGTTGCCTGTTCCTGTTTGTAACTTAAAAGCTATGGAACCACAAACCATGTCAAGTGAATCAGAAAGCAATGAACATATGGAAGAGTACTGCCCTAAATATCATGACACTTCAGCTCAGCTCTTTAATCAAAAGGAAATGGACGATTTGGTTCGTGATCTAAAACTTTTGAAACAGCAAGCTGAACACTTGGGGTCGAGACTGCAACAACAGAACCTTCTAGCTCCAGTGACAAAAATTTCCTGTTTCAGATCAATAGGTGCTTCCTTCGCTCAATATTTCGATATGCAGAATTCAACGTGTGTATTTAGAGATGTCAATGGTCTGATGGTGCAGCTGAGTGTACCACATAATCCACAGAAGTGGCGACTATTTATTGACTCCAGTAAAATCAGCTTGAAAGCAGTACTACTGCGTAACGACAATTCATAAGCATTGGTACTTCTGGCTTACGCAGTAGACATGAAACAAACTTATGTAACCATGGCTTTGTTGCTAGAGGCAATCAAACGTAAGGATCATGAATGGCAGCTTTGCTGCGATTTAAAAGTTGTTGCAATCTTTACAGGTTTACAGGCTGGATTCACGAAATACTGCTGTTTTTTTGTGCCTTTAGGACACCAAGAAACACGATACAGTCAAGGAATTGCAAATGTGAACAATACCCCATTGGTTGAGCCTGATAAAATAATTTTGCCTCCCCTTCATTTCAAGCTAGGCTTTATCAGGAACTTTGTAAAAGCTCTGGACAAAGAAGGTGAGGCCTTCAATCACTTAAAAGAAAAGTGTCCCAAATTAAGTGAGGCAAAGCTGAAAGAGGGTATATTTGTTGAACCACAAATAAGAAAATTGCTGAAAGATCCAACCTTTGATACCAAACTCACAGATATCCAATTAGCTGCTTGGCCGTCTTTTAATACAATTGTGAAGCGCTTCTTGGGTAACAGAAAAGACAAAAACTATGTTACCATTGTGAATGATCTGTTTGACAACTATAAGAACATGGGGTGTCGCTTAAAATTCACTTTTCACATTCTCACCTTTATTTCTTTCAGGAAAATTGGGGAGCCGTAAACAATGAGCATGGTGAACGCTTTCACCATGACATTCTTACCATGGAACCCCATTACCAAGGCCACTAGAACCCTTCAATGATGGGGTCTTATTAGGGAGAGTGACGAAACGACAAACAACAGAAGAGCTTCATTGTCATATGTTAAAAAAAAAAGATGATTAAAGGTGAAAATGTCTTCTGAACTAATTTAGACCTTTTATTGGCATCATGCCCATGTATACATACAAAATGGTATTGATTTCAATGTTCTGAATTTGTATTTTTTTGACTTAATTGTGTCAATTTTCTCTATTACCATTTTTAATTCTGCTGTTTATCTAAGAAATGTGATGTCATAGAGAAAAACTGATTTTACCAGTGTATTCAGCACCCCAAAATTAGGCAAATCCACCCATTTAGAAACCAGATGCAGAAAAAAAATTTAATTTGTTAATTAGTGTAATTTATATGGAACAATATACATATATTTAATACACTTAGAAATATCAAGTATTTTAAATTTTGTGATTTACAAAGCTCAATAATTCCAATGCTACATTAAAAAACACAGAATATCCTGAGATTTTATGGAATTCCCTGAGATTTCCCTAATTTTTCCAGGTAAATTTTAATTCCCTAAATATCCCAGGTTTTCCAGGAGAATCTCCATCCTGTGTTAACTGCCTCTCAGTACTGTTTTCAAGGATGGTTTTCCACAGAAAAAGGAGTAGAAGACTTAAAAGTGAAGTGCTACCAGGGGTAAATACAAAAATTAGTCTGTTGGCATATTCTCTGACACTGGCAAAGCCTTTGATTGTGCAGGTTAGAAAAAGCCACTTGGGAAACTAAAGTGTCATGGCAGTAACAACATCCCTCTTGCATGGATTAAATCTTACCTTCCATATTAGAAAGCAGATGCTTTCACTAACACACTGTGACACTGTTTCTGACATGAAACTAACCTCACTCTGAGGAATGTAACATGTGAGGTGCCACAGGGATCACTACTGCACCCACTCATTTCTAAATAACACCAATGAGCGTTCAGTGACTGAAGAGCAGTTCAAAAACTGTAGTTCTTGCTGACGACACCAGCATACTGTTCTGGGGTCCAAACTCAATCTTAACAGACATGGCTCAAATAATAATTTTGGACCACTTTTTGACCTAACAGCATAAACCTTAATTTCACAAAGACTAATATTATGCAGTTTCAAACAAGTAATTATGATTTCCTAGCACCAGAAGTAAGACATTAGTGTTCATACACTGAATGAAGCACAGTGTCAATTTCGGGGTTCATCTGGATAACAAGTTAAAATGAAGTCAGCACATGGAAAAACTGATCAAGAAGCAAAGTTCAGCTTGTCTTCTTACTTCACATATTTCCACTTCCTGTTATCTGATGTAATTACCTTCTGGGCAGTGCATCTAATGTAAATACAGTGTTTATTCAGCAGACATGAGCATTAAGAATATTAAGTAAGGCACATCTTTCAGGTCCTTTTTAAAATTCTTGGAATCCTTACACTCACTTCCCAATACACACTACCAGAAGAAAGAATGATATTCATTATGCCACATTAAGGTTGTCTGTAGCACAAAAAGAGGTGCACAATGCTGCAACCAAAATCTTTGATCACTTACTCAGTGATATAATGTGTCTGACAGATAGTAATGTAAAATTTGAAAATAAACTGAAAAAGTTTATCTTTGGCAACTTCTACTATGTAGAAGAATTTCTATTTTTGTGTGTAAAAGATGGTGGGTAGGAATTACTCTTACATATCTATAGTCTTTAAAAAATAAATAACTACAAATATAAAAATAATAAAAAGTGACATTGTAAATGATCAGCCTTTAGATATATTTACAAATAATTTGTTACGTGAATATAAAACAAATTGTTCCACCCCATTATGATTTATTGTGCGAATGATCCACAGAGCATGAAACTACCTACCTTCATTTACATTTAATCATTTCTGCCGCATATAATAAGAATCAGTTGTTCTGAACAATACAGGGTTCAAGACTGAAGTTTCATACGCTGGCAGTAAGATATTTAACCAACAAAAACATACCTAATTAGCCGCGTTTTCTACAAATTATCTGGAATACCTAGTTTCAGGGACTGAAAATTTCTGTTAACTGCACAGCAAGCAATGGGGTTTGTTACAAAGCTGTAAGACAGGTAGTAATGTACCACGAATACGACTCAATATTTACAAGTGTAGGCAAATATTTTCTTTGAACAATCAATCAAGTATATATTAATTTATGAATATCAGGTACACAGCAGCTATGTACCGAGACTAAGGAGGCAGCAACTTTTTTTCAATATAGCAGCTTTCTTACTAATTTATTTCATTAAATTTAGATGACAAGAACAAACAGCATTAAGCAGTATAGCTATTCTCCATTGTTAATGCAGTACATAGTTTAAGCTTCTATGCCGGCTTGGTCACATGTTAATGTATAATTTGACACATTACACATTCTTGAAGGTTCTCTTCCTCCATGGCAATTATGGAATACCATGAATGAATGAATACTGAATAAAGCAGTTATGCTGAAATAACCTTTCCATTATTAAATTTTAACTTAAAACTTGGAATATCCAAGTAAGTTATGTATTACTGTGTTTTGGACTACTTTTATCGTCTCCAGAATCATCATAAAGCTGAAACTTTAAATGACAGTGTGCTATGTTCAATACCACATAGACAATGCCCATTATATTACGAAACAAGGAGATGTTACTTCCTAAAAATACACAATATGATGGGGACATACATAACCCAGGCCATTGTTTGTTTCCTCTTACAGATATTTGCATTAGCTACAAAAAGTGATGCATTGCTCAAAAATGGAAAAATAGTACTTGGGCGACTCTTATTCAGGTATCAATTTGTGTGTGTGCACCTTACTGTACTGTAGTAGTGATCAGTGCATTTAACTTCTGTTAACAGAGTTTGTCAGAAGGAAAGCAAGGATTCTTGTTGTCTGTATTTTAGCAGTACGGTGGATATGAAGTGTGTTCAGTGTGCGTGGCAATGCAGGAGCAGCTTGCCACAGAACTGAAAGTGCTGCTGGTCAGTCAACCAGCTCCAGGCAGCTGCTGTTGGGTGTAGTGACAGCAGAGCAACAGGTGTGCCACATGGGGCATCTTGGCTGTTAATGGTTCTACTAGTGAGCTCTGCTGTGGTACCTGATAAGGATGCAAGGTGAATGGCAGGTTGTGGCCACTTCTTGTTGTTCAGGCAGAGGACAAATGCGGAGACCCACCATCTACAAGTTACAAAAGAAATTGATATAAGTCAGTGGTCACTAAATATAATTTTTGTGTGTGGTAAGGAGGAGGGGAGACAGAGGCGGACTCCCATGTGTTGTGATGTCAATTAGATATGCTAATAACCTGACACGTTAACCATTTGTACAAGGTGTATCAAAAAGAATCATCTAATTTGGGATGTCTATATTTCTCAAACTAATAAACATATATAATGAATTTGGTTTTGTGATGAATGGGAAACTCTAAAAGTGTTTCTTTTTTCACACCTTTTCAATGGTGTTCAATATGCCCTCCTTGACATGCACGGCATATGTCAATGCTGTATTTTCCCACACTGCAATGAGCATGTCTTGAGTTACAGCTTCCACAGCTGCTGTTATGTGATGTCTCACTTCATTCATTGTTGTTGGTAACAGAGGCACATAAACCGAGTCTTTTGTAAACCCCCACAAGAATAATCACTTACATTTAGGTCTGGTGTAATGTGAAGCTGAATCATTTGGTCCAGTGTAACCAATCCATTGCTCAGCAATCATTTGATTTTAAAATTCCCACACTTCCAGATGCCAATGTGGCGATGCCCCATCCTGTTGATAAATGAAGTTGTTCAAGTCAGTCTCCAACTGTGGGAACAGAAAATTCTCAAGCATACTGAGGTACGCGCTTCCTGTAACAAGTGTTCTCGGCAAAGAAAAATGGACCATGCACTTTTTCCCATGAAACTGCACGAAACATATAAATTTTGGAGAGTCCTCCTCATGTTGTACAACATCATGTGGTTGTTCTGTACCCAATATTCTAACCTTATGACAGTTCACTTTTAAATTTAAATGGAATGTTGCCTCATCACTAAACACTAAGTGTGGACAAAAACTGTCCTCCTCAATCTTGCCAAGAACAAAATTAAAGAACTCCACATGTTGTTGTTTGTAACCTTTACAAAGAGCTTGCAGTAGCTGAATTCTGTATGGTTTCATGTGTAAACGTTGACACAATACACACCAGACACATCGGGAGCATGTTGAGCTGTCAAGCTACACAGCGAGCGGATTTCTGTGGACTCCTTGTGAAACTATGGCAGATGTGTTCTGTGTCTGTGCCAGACACACTGGGACGGCCCAGCGATTTGCCTTTACACAAACAACCTGTTTCTCAATATTGTTCCTGTTATTATGTAATGCTCTGTGCTGTAGGAGAATCCACACTATACCTAGTACGAAAGTCATGCTGCACAGTTATTACTGACCCTCACTGCGCAAAACAGAAAATTTCTGTTATACCAACACCATTTTTACTATTCTTTTTGATACACCCTGTATTTTATTTTTGCTCTTGGTGTTGGCCACAAAAAAGTATGTGGTGTTGATCTGTGTAAGAAGGCAAGACTTCAGTCTTTGCAAGTATAATCTTTGACAAAATAATCATGAATCATAGTTGTTTGTAATCAGTGTTTAACCTGGGGTTCAGGGCAAGGAAGTGCAAATTCCTCGAGTGTAAAGTCTACAGCTGTACCATCTGGGTAAATAGACACCGACCACACTAGCATTTGGTCCGAGTCAGATGGACTAATTCTGCTGTGCTGAGATCCACACTAATTGTGCTGTGCTGAGATCCATTGTCTCTGCCTTCATCACAAACTGACACCTTCAGTGTTATTCAAGGTGATAAGCTTGCACATAAAACCCACTTGCTATTTGTGGGCTTTGTTATTGCTTGGGGGGAGGGGGGGGGGGGCAATGTAACAAGCAACTCGTGGCCTGAGTACAAGAGCTCATGAGCAAGGCACCTCGAATATATTTGTAGTGGAAGCGAAACAAGTGAAGAATGATAATGAATGACCTACTATGAAAACTATATGCAACAAAAATTCGTCTTTAATTACTAAATCATTTCACCACAACAGCACTTTTAAGGTTTGCTTTTTATTGACCTCTAGTTTTGAAACTTCATGTCAGAAAATGCCCATACTTTTCATTTGTCCAGTATGTGCCTAGAAGATAAATTTTTGTCCACTGCAAACATATTCAATTTTATGAAATCCCCTAAAGACTTCATTGAAAGAAAATATTCCTTAAAGAAGCATAAAATTAAAATAATATTTAAAAATTTAAAATATAAAATGATTGGGATGCATAAAATAGAATCGTTTATTTTCATTCTGTAGCTCCCCAATATTGGCAACATAGAATGACAGTTAAGTGTCAAAAATTTTTTTTAGTCTTAAGCATTCTGCAATTTACATGTTTTACAAAATATGTGTTTTGATTTTACTTGTAAAGCATCATCAAGGGTCATTCTGTAAATATAGTAGATACGTTGCTATATTTTGCTAGTTACAGATTAAAAACAGTTTTTCTTTATGAATTTGGTGTCAGTTTAATTAGCTTTTTCATTGCCAGTTATGAAGTCAACAGGTTATTCTTTCATCATCGAAAACTTTGTTATTCTTTCAACATTCATGAATTTTCAGCTTTCAGAAACCACCATTTTCTTTTGCTGCATCTGCACTTTTTGAACTTCATTTTTGTAAAATTTTACTTAAGTTGTCTTCAGAGAAATTTTACTGTGATTCACCCGTTTGCCTTCGGCCCAATGTTTTTTTTGTGTTTATTTGTTTTACTTGTGGACTGTGATTACTGCGAACCGTGTGAATATGCTGTTTCAAGCACACTTCCATATTCAAATGTGTCCGTAAATTGGAACAGAGGTGAGTGGCAGGATGGGGACACAATGTGATCAGTAGTTACAGATTGGGGAATGGGCAAGGAACAGCAATTATAGGAACGCAACTGAGGTGTGTGTGTGTGGGGGGGGGGGGGAGGGGGGGGCACTCGTGCAGGTTGGAGTGAGTGGGGGGAAGGGGGACAGAAGGGTATGTGGGATCACATGTCTATATTACACTGTACGTTCTATTAATATGTTAATCTGTAATACAAACATTCACTCTCTACTCTACAAAGAACTGAAGTACATGGTAGAGGGTATGTCCCCACTGCAAACATTTTAGGGTGTTTCCCTTTTTCAAGATGGAGTGAAGAATGAAAGACTGTTCAACTACATCTATGTGCTCTATAATTAGTCTAATCTTGTCTTTATGCAAATAGTCTTAATGGTCCCCATCAGAACAATCTGCGGGAGGCTGTGGTATATACATGCCTACATTCCTCACTTAATACTTGGTCTTTGTAGGTAGACTGTCTCAGGACATGTGGCATTTATCTTCAAGTGTCTGCCAGTTCAAGATTTTCAGGGTGTCAGTGATGCTCTTCTAAGCAAAACAAACCTGTAACGATTAATGCTGTCCTTCTTAGTGTGTGTTCAATTTCCTGGTTAGTTCTATGTCGTATGGGTCCAACACACTTACGGAATATTCCAGGATGGTTTGCTTGCAGGAGTGTTTCGTAGGCAAACATCTTTGAAGAATGACTGCAAGTTCCCACTCTAGCATTAACAGAAGAAGAAGAAGAAGAAGAAGAGGAAATAAGGATCTCAGTATGTCACCAATAAATCAAAGTCATTAAAGGTTAAAATTTCATCTAACTGTGATGCAACAGTTAATTTTCCAAGTTGCTAAAAAACAGTGGAGATTTCCAAGTATAATTCTAATTTCTTCCTTCCATGTAAGAACTACCTTTTCTATAAATGTGGCACTACAGAATGGCAAAAAATAAAATCATGAAGTATATTGACTTCATGAGATGTTTGATAGGGTTTTTCCAGACATGACATTATTCTCATCCATACATATACCAAAGTAGAAACTTCCACTTCACTTATGACTTCTGAAGGTATATGTTTAATGTTGGTAGTGTAATTTCTGCAGAAAAGTGTGAAAATTGTATCTTCCACAATTCTTGATTAAGCACATTTGTAGAAAAATAACTAACAACTTTGAAATAAAAATTTACTCTGATGCTGTTTCTTCATAATATCACAATAAAACTTACATGGATATCTATTCACGACTCCCATAGGGTCAGATGTTATAAATAACTGGCGATACAGAAGTGGATTTTTGCAATGGGCCAGGAACACAAGCCTGTTTCATGGATATTTTTGAAAGGTCTGGCCTGCCTATCTCAGGCCTGTTGATTTCCAGTCACATGCAAGCCATGCTTGTCCCACGCAGTGTCTCAAATATGCCTGGAGGCCAGGTGACATGCTCGTCTCTTTGAGTTTGTTGCAAATTTATAAGTTCTTATAATAATTGGTCCCAACAAATCACATGCTAAATTATTATGTGTCATTCTGAGAACCTTTTTCCAAGTGTGAATTCTGCTAATATTGCTGGAGAACTGATTGGTGTAAATTTTTCTTCTTTTAATGTTGACAGTATATTGCACATCAAAGTTGCCAAATCTGCATAGTGAGACAAAAAATGGATCAGTAAGTTCTGTGAAGCAAAGAAAGAAGTTTAGCTTCACAGATAAGCTTATTGTTTCCAGCTTTTTGTATGACAAATGGTTTAGTCACCTTACCCCCTCTCAACACTGGACGTGTACTTTTTCATGTCATTCCAGATTTCTAAGGCTCTCTGTAAAGCTGGACCGCTGTTTAACCATTGATGCGCACAAAATTTTAACCTAAGTGTTTAGGTGTGTGAAGATTACACACAATCTTCACACTTCATAAGTGAATCTTTGAACAAATGGTACAGACTACTGTCCACATTCCAATTTGAAGCTGCCCCACCACTCTTGAATACATTTGCATAAATGAAGGCTGCAAGTAACTAACTACATTTAAGATACAAGAATTTTAACAGCTTGTAAAATTTCCAGTTTACGACTCAACTATCATTGACATTTGCAAACTTTTTGAAATCTTAATTTCTGTACAACTTTTGAAATATTTTCATATGTCCTCAGAAGTTGTGTGCACCATAATGGCAGTTGTTTACTAATAATAAACAACTTCATTCAGCTCTGGATGTCCAAATTGAAAATAAATATCCATTTACTCAGTTTGGATTGAATAATTAAGTGTCTTGTCAAACAATAAAACAATATGAACTACTTTCTTAACATGGTGAAGCAGAATCTGCTGAACATGAGAAGCTATCCCAAAACAGCATAAATATGCCATGGTTGCCACAAGTTTCACCTGATATTTCCCCGATTTCCAGACACATTTTAGCATTTTTCCCTGATAAATTTTGAGATCTTAAGGGTAAGTTAACACGTAAGTTGGCAATCTGTCTTTACAGTTACGGTACAAGAAACAATAGTGCAAACGAGGAAATATCTAAAAAGAACTTGCAAGCAGATGGCGTTTCATGAAGTGAGCAGTGTGTCTGTGTTGGTGCTTAAAGGCACTCAACGCCGAGGTTATCAGTGCCCTTACACATTTAAAGAAATGAATGTGAACAAAATTAGTAAAATGTGGTCATTCTCGCAAAGACAGCTGGGAAAAACTAAAGATGCTATACAAGAGACTAAACATAAATAAAACGAGAAAGGAGCTAAAAGGACGCTACAGGAAATTGTCACTGGCTGGCCACTTACATAAAATATGGATGGGCCAGTCACCCTGTGAATTAATTAAAACCTTCTCTCTAAAATCTTGGTAAAAAGGGTAGGATAATTCACAAGACTTTGAAACTTCATTTGATTATTATTTAAAAGAGATTGCTGATCCATCAGCATCTACATCTACATCCATACTCCGCAATCCACTATACAGTGCGTGGCGGAGGGTACCTCGTATCACAACTAGCATCTTCTCTCCCTGTTCCACTCCAAAACAGAACGAGGGAAATCAGCCAAGGCCCGGTGGTTGGATAATAAAACACAGCTCAATAAAATTTGGCACACATTGATCTGTACACCGCACGCACCACACACTGGAGGGCCCTCTCGCCGGAGCAAGAAGCCATGCGCATAGGACTGTGGCCCACGCAAAGAGGAGCGAGGGGGATCTCGTCCCGTCTATGTGGCAGGAAGGAAGTACACCACACCTGTGTTGTGGGCTTTACTAATTGGAGCTTATTGTCAGACACTCCCAGCCAGACTCTTGAGTTCAATAGTGAGGTGATAGCAGGCAGGGGGATGGCACACTGAAATACCTGCGGATTGAGACATGCCTCCTTGGCTGCTAGTTCTGCCCTTTCATTCCTTCCCCAGTCATTGTAGTTGGAGGAGGGCATCCTGGATTGTCTGGACTATTTTAACTGCTGGGTACAAACCTTTCAACGAGTAAAAAGCACTTAGAGAATCAGAATAGACAAGAAATTTAGCACTGGAAGAACATCTCATCTGCTCCAGTATCCGCAAGTTCGGAGACAATTCTGCATCAAAAGCAGTAAACGTTTGACACAGTCGAACCTTGAGGACATGATACAGGAAGACAACAGAGCAACCAACAGAATCTACCCTTTTTGATCGATCCGTAAAAACATAGTTGTGGTGCTCAGATAAAATATCAGAAAATATTGCATTAAAAATGAAAGCAGGAGTGCAACCCCTCTTGTACCACACCAAATTTAAAATCACCCGGGCCTCTCCAGTAACCAGGGCTGCAGGCAGGTAAAACCAAGGATTCGGGGCCATACTGGCTTCACACCGAGGGACTCCAGCACACGTTGCACACAGATCCCAAATGGCATTGTGGCACACGGACGGTTGGAAAAAAGATGTTGTCCAGAGGCAGATGAGCGACAGAGTCGTGTGCAGGTGAAGTCGGAGATGCGAGGAATTTACATGCCTGACGCACCAGGAGGAGCTGCCGCCGGATGGTAAATGGCAGTTCCCCGGTCTCAGCACAGATGCTATGTATGGGAGTGGTCTATCCGCAAATAAGAGGGCCTCGTTGACCCTTACACTGTGCAACCGTAGTCCAGCTACAAAGCCCTATAAACTGGAGGACACAAGCCCTGCCTACTCCCTAAGATCGGTTGCTAAGGCAGTTTAAGATATTCAGTGCCTTCAGGGTTCTGGCTTTCAGGTCTCTCAGTTGTGACAACCACAACAATCTGGAGTCAAAAAAGGTGGCCCCCAAGGCAGGAAAATTAAAAATACAATGAGAATGATTAAATTAAACACACAAGCCTTTATCCACAGAAAACTGAATACCCGTCTTTACAACCCACTCCTTTAACTGCCCCACTATAAGCTGCAACTGGCAGCTCACTGTCGCAACACTGGAGGAGGAACAGAAAAAAGCAAAAACGTGTACATATAAGGAACACTGTGCAAGACCCCTTGCCATAGATGTGATTCTGTTTATGGCTATGGCAAAGAGGGTAACACTTAAAACACTGCCCAGAGGGACACCATTCTCCTGCTCAAATCGATCTGACAGCGAGGTACCAACTCGGCTCCTAAAAAACTGGTGAGACAGAAAGTAACGTATGAAGATGGGTACGTGACCACAAAAGCCCCATTGATGCAGTTGTCCATTCGCTTCAGGGTCTTTCCTACACAGCTTGTTAAGGCAATACTCTTGTAACTACTGGGAGACATAAGGTCCTTTCCTGGTTTTAGGGGAAGTATCAGAACTGCCTCCCTCCAAGAGTTCAGGAAGCTGGCTGACTGCCATGTAAGATTAATTCATTTGTGGAGGCTTTCCTTTGATGCTGCTGGCAAATGGCAACTGGTGCAGTATCGCAAGTCTCAGATAGTGCTGATTCGGGCTGCCACACAGATGAGAGAGAGTTGTAGGCTTCAGAACAGTTGGATCTGAAGTCCAACTTAGCCCTCTTGACATTAGCCTGGTAGTGATGAAACGCCAGATCCTGGCTGACATTGGCAGTAGTTTGTGCAAAATTCTCCGCTAGCATCTGAGCGATGTCTCTGGGTGCCATTTGGAGACACCCCCATGCCAGCACTGCTGCTACTGGTGAAGGACTGCGTTTTTCCTGAAATCTTTCTGACAGCTTCTCGTACTTTTGTAGAACAAGTGGAATGGTTGAGGGAGTCCATGAATGCTTGCTATGCCCTTTTCTTGCTCTCCTTAACCACACGCCGTGCTTTTGCTCTCACGATTCCAAAGGCTATAAGGTTTTCTGCCGTAAGGCGGTCTTTAAATCATTGAAGATCTGTAAGCCTGTTCTGAATGGCTGAACGGCACTCATATGTTCATCCGTCCACGAGGCACAGGTCGTCAAAGATGAGCTGAGGACTTTGGAATGGATAAGTCAGCAGCTTGAGGGATCACTTGTGTGATATGTTCCACATATTTCTGGATGCTGTTGCAATGATAAAACACAGCTAGCTGGCTGAAAAGTGTCCAGTTAGTCCTGCTGACAATTCATGTCCGTGGCTTCTCTTCGTGTAGTGCTCCATCCAGTAGGTGAATATGGATTCAGAAGTGGTCACTGGAATGAAGATCAGCAATGACATCCCAGTGAACAGAGTCCGTGAGGGCTGGAGAGCAAAGAGATAGGTTGATGGCCAAGAATGATGCAGTAGCAGCACAGAAATGAGTTGGAGTACCAGTGTTTAGGACGCACAACTCTTGAGATATCAAGAGGCACTCCAAACTTCAACCCTGAGGGCAAGTAGAGGCTGAGCCCCATGGGAAATGATGGGCATTGAAGCCACCCAGGATGAGTAATGGTCAGGGAAGTTGTTCCATATGATCCGCGAGTGTGTCAGCATCTATTGCATCCATCACAGGTAAATAAAAGGAGCAAATTGTAATCCTCGACATGCACAAATTTCAACTTCAACTGCTAGCGGGCCAGTAGCCATGGGGAGAGCAGAGGAGTGGTGCGCATTATTGACAGAGACGGCAACCCCTCCTTTGGCCCTTTTCCCCCATCAGGTCATCCTTGCGATATAGAGTATAGCCCTGTAGTACAGGGGCATCAGAGGCTTTAAAACATGTTTCCTGTAAACATAAGCACAGGGGGCGTTGCTGTGCTAGGAGTTTCAGTGGTGGTGGTGGTTAGTGTTTAACGTCCCGTCGACAACGAGGTCATTAGAGACGGAGCGCAAGCTCGGGTTAGGGAAGGATTGGGAAGGAAATCGGCCGTGCCCTTTCAAAGGAACCATCCCGGCATTTGCCTGAAACGATTTAGGGAAATCACGGAAAACCTAAATCAGGATGGCTGGAGACGGGATTGAACCGTCGTCCTCCCGAATAGGAGTTTCAGTTCCTCCACAGCTGTCGTGAACCCATTAATGTTCCACTGTATAATGGGAACCATCTGTCAGCAGGGTAGTACTTTCATCCTGACTTTCTGCCAGGGAGGGTGCCCATAATGGGTGGAGGCACAGTCTTGGGATGAGATGATTGCTCCAGTCTGACATCAAGCTCCACTGCCTCTGAAGAAGACGCAGGAGAGGTGTCAGATACGATGACAACGTTTTCGGACGGTGTACGCCTTTCTCCTTCAGTGTGTGATTCTTCACCTTCAACTTCTATTTTTTGATCTGAGGTAGCTTTGGAGCCACAACCTTTGAAGTGGTGGGTGGTGCACAAGGCAGAGAGTTCCACTATGTCAGCAACCACAGCCTTTCCTGAAGTTCTGGGGAGAGGGGCAGGCTTCAAAGTAACTGCAGCAGCACAAGTCATTGACAAACGCAATTGCTAGTGCCAACACTAGCAACCTCTGTTTGCATAACGCATCAGTTTTCTGGACTGGCTGTTTCAGGATGGAAGAAAAGGGGGCAATGAACGTGGGTGGCTGCATGGACTTTTGTAACTCCTTGGCTTCACCTCACGGGACACGCTTTGTTATTTTGATCTCCTGAATCTTTCGTTCCATGAGGAAAACTCTGCAGTCCCTGCTCCACACTTTGGAAAATAGTAGCAACCAACTCTGTCATGAGTAGCTTTACCCAATTTCTCCAAAAGTGGCTTCTTCTTTCCAGCCAAGAGGAGAGTGCCTAAAGTGATGCCATTTAAAACACTGCTTTGAATTTGGGAAATAAGGTCGTAGACTTAGGCATAGGAAAACTGCCTTGACAGGCTCTGGTCGATTAGTGCTCTTAAAGGTTATCTTATTTTACACGTACACCATCTACTCTTTTCATAACATTTTGTACATCAACAATACCATCCTGGGACCATACAGCTTTCAGTTCTTCTCGGGGAATGTTGACTAGATCCCTACAAGTCAAAACACCTTTGCTGTAGTTCAAGGTGTTGTGCAATTTAGTTTCTAATACATATTCCCTGAGGCATGGAGCTTTCTGAATGAACTGTTTTTGTAATGAACTGTTTTTTGATTGAGAATGCAAGGCAAATGTTATATGTATTTCATTAAGACCAGTGATGTTACTTTATTGAAATAAAATGAAACATTTGGTGACAAAAATACGCATTTCCTTGGAGTTGCAAGACAGATTTAAAATACCTTCACTGATTTCAGAAATAAACTCAGAAAAAAGTAGGCCCCTTGAAAGAAGTGTATAAGATGGGAAAGAACTGTGTAAACCAACACCATAGGTGACCACCAATAAAATTTTGGTTCTACTATGTTTATTATTGTCAGCAATTACTCACTGTGTTATATCTACTACCTTACAGGTATTGCGCAAATTTTCTTTCGAGAAATATATGACTACATAATGTAAAAAACGCCAGTGTGACAGTTTTCTTCTTCTTATTGTCCATGCATTCTAACATATAAATTACTTTTGGTGTGCCAAAACGTACTAGGACAAATAAAATGTCTATAAAATGCCACACTGTACAACATACTTGCAGCGAGACAGTTGAAATTCCTGAAATCCTTTGCCCCTGGCCTCGGGCCTGCTGATGAGCACTGCAGTCCTGGGTTCATAGATAAACCACAAAAATACGCTGCATTACGCCACACACAAACAGACCTGGCCCCACGGGCAGGTTGGCGATGGTTGGTTTGTTTAAAGGAGGGGGTAAGGGACCAAACTGCAAGGTCATTGGCCCCTTGTTCCCAGTAAAATAATTACACAAGGGAAAGAAGAAAAAGGAGACGAACAGCACAATAACAGGAGAATGGAAGAACCAGCAGAAAGACAGGACAACCAACACTACTATGGACAAAACAGGAAAAGAAAAGCACAGAGAGAAGCAAGATACAGGTAGATGTGATAAAAATAAGAGAGCAGATGACCGTGGCTGGCCCACCATGAGAATAAAAAGGAAAATCCAGCCACTCTGTGACACATTAAAACATCCAGCCTAAAAGCATTTGGGTGGAAAACACAAAGGCACAAAGGACATGCTCAAAAACTTATATAGAATGATAAAACACACAGTCACGTATAAAACATAAAACTAAATTAGCCGATGAGGTGTTGTCAGCTAAAATTAATGGCAACGAGTCCGGTAACTGAACAGTCTGTCGCAGAGCAGCCAATGGAGGACAGCTCACCACGATACGGGCCACTGTCAGCCGGGCACCGCACTGACACTGAAGCAGGTCATCACAGCACAGGAGGTAGCTGTGTGTCACCCAAGTGTGGCCAATGCGGAGCCAACAGAGAACCACAGAGTCCCTGCAATAGGCCCGCGTGGAGGTCTTCCACACATTCGTAGTCTCCCTAATAGCACGCAGTTTGTTGTGCGTACTGAGGTTATGCTATTCCGACTCCCAAAGCCGCAAAATCTTGTGGCGTAGTACTGAATGCAGGTCAGTTACAGAGAAGCCGATCTCCATAAGCAGTTTCTGTGTAGCCTGTTTGACCAGCCTGTCGGCAATTTTGTTGCCTGGGATTCCGATGTGACCTGGAGTCCAGACAAACACCACTGAAAGACTGGACTGTTCCACGGCATAGATGGACTCCTGGATGGTCGCTACCACATGATGACGAGGGTAGCACTGGTTGATAGCTTGTAGGATGCTCAAGGAGTCAGTACACAGTAGAAACGACCCCCCAGGGCAAGAACGGATGTGCTCAAGAGCACACGATATAGCCACCAGCTCGGCAGTGAAAAACCCGCAGCCAACGGGCAAGGAGTGCTGTTCAATATGTCCTCCATGAACATACGCAAAGCCAACGCGACCATCAGCCATCAAGCTATCGGTGTAAACCACTTCATGGTCCTGGTACATGTCAAGACTCGAGAGGCAATGGCAGCAGAGAGCAGCAGAGTTAACTGAGTCCTTAGGGCCATGTGTAACGTCTGGTCCAAGCCACGGCCTAGGTGAACACCATGGAGGAGTACGTGAATGGACCTCAAGTACAGATGGCAAAGGCAAGAACTCCAGTTTGGAAGGAAGGGATTGGACACGAACTGCAAATGGAAGCCCTGACCTGGTCCGCCAAAGCAGGAGATAAACTGCCATGGGTGGGAAAAGGAGACGAAGATTCAGATGTGCAGGAGAACTACGAATGTGTGCAACTTAAGTGGTGAGCAGATGTTCACACCTAACCTGCAATGGAGGGACTCTGGCCTCCACCAGGGCACTGGTCACTGGACTCTGTCCTTAAAGCTCCTATCCTTAGGCAAACGCCACAGTGGTGCACCGATTTGAGTAAACTCAACGCTGAGGGCGCTGCCGAACCCTAAACCAGACTCCCATAGTCAAGGCGAGATTGAACAAGGGCTCTGTAGAGCTGCAGCAGCGTAGAGCGATCTGCACGCCAGTTGATGTTGCTCAGGCAGTGGAGGGCATTGAGGTGCTGCCAAGACTTCCACTTAAGCTGACTAAGGTGAGGAAGCTAAGTCAACCGGGCTTCAAAAACCAGTCCTAAGAATCTGTATGTCTCCACAACAGTGAGTGGATCGTCATTGAGGTAAAGTTCTGGTTCTGGATGAACGATACGATGCAGACAGAAGTTCATAACACATGGCCGAAAACTGGAAACTGTGGGCTAGAGCCCATGATTGCGCCTTGTGGATGGCTCCCTGTAGGTTGGTTGGTTTGTGGGAGTAAAGGGACCAGACTGCTACGGTCATCGGTCCCTTTTTCCAAGTACTAAAAACACGCACAGAGAATAAAAACGATTAACAGAATAGAGCACAGACGACACAGAACAAGAGAAACTGAGACAAAGACCAGACAAAACGAACTAAAATCACACAGTGTGATGGTGGTTGGCCGACCATAGAAATAAAAAAGGAAAAGCCAACCACTTGAAACACATTTAAAAAAATCAGTTTAAAACCAGAGGCCAAAGGCCAGAATCAACACAAAACTATAAGATAAAACAGAAACACTTAGATTAAATGATAAAAAACCCCTGCCCGAATAAAACGTAAAACTAAGTCAGCCGTAGCAGAGTCATCTGTTAAAAGGGCAGGGAGTGCGTCAGGCAGTGCGAACGACTGCCTGAGCACAGCTAAAAGCGGACACTCCAATAAAATATGGACCACAGATAAAACGGAGCCGCAGCGACATAGAGGTGCGTCCTCACGGCGCAATAAGTGGCCGTGCGTCAGCCGAGTGTGCCCAATGCGCAGCCGGCAGAGGACAACAGACTGCTTGCGGGAGACCCGCATGGACGACCGCCACACAGTCGTCCTCGCCTCGATAAGGCGAAGTTTGTTGGGCGTGGGCAGATTGCGCCATTCTGCGTCCCAAACCGAAAGAACTGCGCGGCGTGAGACTGCCCGCAAATCAGTCTCCGGGAGGCCAATCTCCAGAGATGGTTTACTAGTGGCCTCTTTCACCAGGCGGTCAACAATCTCATTGCCAGGTATCCCAACATGGCCTGGGGTCCACACGAAAACCACAGAGCGGCCGCAACGGGCAAGAGTATGCAGGGACTCATGGATAGCCATCACCAGACGAGAACGAGGGAAACACTGGTCGAGAGCTCGTAAACCGCTCAGGGAATCGCTACAGATAACGAAGGACTCATCTGAGCAGGAGCGGATATACTCTAGGGCACGAAAGATGGCGACCAGCTCAGCAGTGTAAACGCTGCAGCCATCCGGCAAGGAACGTTGTTCGGAATGGTCCCCTAGAGTTAGCGCATACCCGACACGACCAGCAACCATCGAACCGTCAGTGTAAACAATTCCAGAGCCCTGATACGTGGCCAGGATGGAATAAAAGCGGCGGCGGAAGGCCTCTGGAGGGACTGAGTCCTTCGGGCTCTGTGCCAATTCGAGCCAAAGGCAAGGGCGAGGAACACACCACGGGGGTGTGCGCAGAGGTGCCCGGAAAGGAGGTGGAACAGGGAAAAACCCAAGCCCAGAGAGGAGCTCTTTGACGCGTACGGCGATCGGACAACCCGACCGGGGCCGACGTTCTGGCAGATGAACGACTGACTGCGGGAACAGGACACGGTAAGTTGGATGCCCGGGCAAGCTAAAAACATGGGCAGCATAAGCAGCCAGTAATTGTCGGCGTCGTAACCGCAGTGGAGGGACACCTGCCTCCACTAGTATGCTGTCCACAGGGCTGGTGCGGAAAGCACCAGTGGCAAGGCGTATCCCGCTGTGGAGAATTGGGTCCAGCACCCGCAACGCAGATGGGGAAGCTGAGCCATAAGCCAGGCTCCCATAATCCAGACGGGACTGGATTAACGCCTGGTAGAGCTGTAACAGGGTAGATCGGTCAGCGCCCCAGCGGGTGTGGCTCAAGCATCTCAGAGCGTTGAGATGCCGCCAACACGATATGCCGGATATGAGGCAGCCAAGTCAGCCGGGCATCAAAAACTACACCCAAAAACCTGTGGGTCTCCACCACATCAAGAAGTTCATTGTCAAGGGAAAGCCGCAGCTCAGGATGGACCGTTCGGTGCCGGCAGAAATGCATAACGCAGGTCTTGGCTGCTGAAAACTGGAACCCATGA
Organism: Schistocerca nitens; assembly: GCF_023898315.1. NCBI lineage: Eukaryota > Metazoa > Arthropoda > Insecta > Orthoptera > Acrididae > Schistocerca > Schistocerca nitens. Next base: position 133,367,592 of record NC_064622.1, on the reverse strand, counting down.
GCTACAGCCCAAGACTGCGCCTTGCGGATAGCACCCTGTAGCTGACGTGCAACAGCTGCAATGCCTGTAGAGCTGTAGTAAAGGCAGAAGTCGTCAGCATACAGGGAAGCGGAGACAGAATTTCCCACGGCCGCAGCGAGCCCGTTAATGGCTATTAAAAACAGACAGACACTTAAAACAGAACCCTGTGGCACACTGGTCTCCTGGATGTGGGAGGAACTATATGAGGCCGCGACTTGCACGCGGAAGGTACGATACGACAGAAAATTGCGGATAAAGATCGGCAGAGGGCCCCGAAGACCCCATCCATGAAGCGTAGAAACGATGTGATGACGCCATGTCGTATCGTACGCCTTCCGCATGTCGAAGAAGACAGCGACCAGGTGCTGACGGCGGGAAAAGGCAGTACGGATGGCCGACTCCAGGCTCACCAGATTGTCGGCGGCGGAGCGGCCTTTACGGAACCCATCCTGAGACGGAGCCAGAAGGCCCCGAGACTCCAGTACCCAATTCAAGTGCTGGCTCACCATCCGTTCGAGAAGCTTGCAAAGAACGTTGGTGAGGCTAATGCGGCAGTAGCTGTCCACCTCCAAAGGGCTCTTGCCCGGTTTCAAAACGGGGATGACAATGCTTTCCCGCCATTGTGACGGAAACTCACCCTCGACCCAGAGACGGTTGTAAAGGTCGAGGAGGCGTCGCTTGCAGTCCACTGAACGGTGTTTCAGCATCTGACAGTGGATGCGATCTGGCCCGGGAGCGGTATCCGGGCAAGCGGCAAGGGCACTGTGAAATTCCCACTCACTGAATGGAGCATTGTAGGATTCAGAAGTGTGGGTGCGAAAAGAAAGGCTCCGACGTTCCATCCGCTCTTTAATGGAGCGGAAGGCCTGGGGGTAATTCGCAGAAGCGGAACTCATAGCAAAATGCTCTGCTAAGCGGTTTGCAATGACGTTGGAGTCAGTACAAACTGCTCCATTCAGTGAGAGCGCAGGGACGCTGACAGGGGTCCGACAGCCGTAGACGCGTCGAATCTTGGTCCAGACCTGCGATGGAGTGACATGGAGGCCAATGGTGGACACATACCACTCCCAGCACTCCTCCTTGAATTGGCGGATAAGGAGGCGGGCCCGCGCATGCAGCCGTTTGAAGGCGATAAGGTGGTCTATGGAGGGATGTCGCTTGTGACGCTGGAGCGCCCGCCGGCGATCTTTAATCGCTTCAGCGATCTCAGGCGACCACCAAGGCACAGCCCTCCGCCGAGGGGACCCAGAAGAACGGGGAATGGCAGATTCGGCAGCAGTAACGATGCCGGTGGTGACCGATTGAACCACCGCAGCAATGTCATCACTAGAGAGAGGCTCAATAGCGGCAGTGGAGGAAAACAAGTCCCATTCAGCCTTATTCATAGCCCAACTGCTGGGGTGCCCAGAAGAGTGACATGGTGGCAGTGACAGAAGGATCGGGAAGTGGTCACTGCCACACAAGTCGTCATGCACACTCCATTGGACAGACGGTAAGAGGCGAGGGCTACAAATCGAAAGGTCGATGGCGGAGTATGTGCCATGCGCCACACTGAAGTGCGTGAAGGAACCATCATTTAGAAGTGAAAGATCGAGCTGTGCCAATAAATGCTCAATGGTGGCGCCTCGACCTGTTGCCACTGACCCACCCCACAGAGGGTTATGGGCGTAGAAGTCGCCCAGTAACAAGAAAAGTGGCGGCAATTGGGCTATCAGTGCAGCCAGGACATGCAGCGCGACATCACCATCCGGTGGAAGGTAAAGACTGCAGACGGTAATAGCCTGCGGCATCCACACCCTAACAGCGACAGCCTCTAAAGCTGTTTGCAGAGGGACAGACTCACTGTGAAGAGAGTTAAGGACATAGATGCAGACGCCACCAGACACCCTTTCATAAGCTGCTCGGTTCTTATAACAACCCCGATAGCCACGGAGGGCGGGAGTTCGCATTGCTGGAAACCAAGTTTCCTGCAGAGCAATGCAGAGGAAAGGATGAAGGCTGATAAGTTGGCGGAGCTCAGCTAGATGGTGGAAGAAACCACTGCAGTTCCACTGGAGGATGGTGTTGTCCATGCCTGAGAAAGGCGTGACGGGACTGGGAAGGCAGACTACGCCGCTGGGTCACCTGCTGCCTCTGATTAAGCACCTGTGCTAGTGCTATCCATGGCATCTGAGGGACCGGCGAGATCGAGGTCCTCAGCGGACACCAGAATCTCCACCTCGTCCTCAGACGCAGAGCTGGAAGGTTGCGGTGGGGTGGCTGCTACCGCGAGTTCCTTGGGCTTAGAGCTCTTCTTCTTGGATTTCTCACACTGCTCCTTGGGTTTAACTGGCTGGGAGGGCTTCACCGATTCAGTCTCCGGGACTGAGGAGGATCGTGAAGCCCTTCGACCAGCTGATTGTGGGCACTTACGCCACTGTCGGTTGTCAGCCTTCCCACTGGTGGAAACCTGGGAAGGGAGGGACCCAAAGGACCCCTTGCGAGCGTGAGAAGCCGAAGAAGTTGGACACTTCTCCGGCTTAGAAGGAGGGACGGACGTCCCTGATGGGGGGGATGGTGTTGCTCCTGAGGTAGGTGGCGCAGGAGCAACCCGGTGGGTAGAGCCCCCCACTGGCAAGGGGGCAGGAGGAGTTGTACCACTCATCGATCCGGCCGGAAGTCGCGAAACTGATGGGGGGAGCACAGGTGTTGTAGCAGCGGCGTAGGAAGATATCATTCTCACGGGATGTAATGGATCGTATTTCCTTTTGGCCTCAGTATAAGTCAGTCGGTCCAGGGTCTTATATTCCATGATTTTGCGTTCTTTCTGGAAGATTCTGCAGTCTGGCGAGCAAGGTGAATGGTGCTCCCCGCAGTTGACACAGATGGGAGGCGGGCCACATGGAGTATCGGGATGAGATGGGTGTCCACAATCTCGACATGTGAGGGTGGAAGTGCAGCGGGAAGACATATGGCCGAACTTCCAGAACTTCAAGCACCGCATCGGGGGAGGAATATAGGGCCTGACGTCACATCGGTAGACCATCACCTTGACCTTTTCCGGTAACTTATCACCCTCGAAGGCCAAGATGAAGGCACCGGTAGCTATCTGATTTTCCTTCGGACCCCGATGAACGCGCCGGACGAAATGTACACCTCTGCGCTCTAAGTTGGCGCGCAGCTCGTCATCCGACTGCAAAAGAAGGTCCTTATGGTAAATAACTCCCTGGACCATATTTAAACTCTTATGCGGTGTGATCATAACAGCAACATCCCCCAACTTGTCACAAGCAAGCAACCGTCGTGACTGGGCAGAGGATGCCGTTTGTATCAGGACCGATCCAGAGCGCATTTTTGACAAGCCCTCCGCATCCCCAAACTTGTCCTCTAAATGCTCGACGAAGAACTGAGGCTTTGTGGAGAGAAAAGACTCCCCATCAGCTCTCGTACAAACTAAGAATCAGCGCGAATAACTGCTACTGCCATCCTGAGACTTACGTTCCTCCCACGGTGAGGCCAGGGAGGGGAACGTTTTCGGATCGTACTTCTGAGCGTTAAAGTGAGCCTGAGAATGCTTAGAGACTGCTGGCGGCTGGCCACCAGGGAGAGACAATGTACCACGCTTCATTGCGGGTCATCCGCCCTGATGCCACCTACTACGACCAAGGGCCCTCCCCACAGGCGCCACCCAGCCACAGCAAAGGCCACCTGGCAGGATGGCCGTTGCCGGGAGTCCCGATACCCCAGGAAGATAGGTATCTGCTCCTTGGCATACGTGGGGAGTTAACGGCGCAGGCATCAGTAGAGCGATCCCTGTGTTGTCAGGGGGCTACAACCAACAGGGTACATGGCGGCCCCACCACAACGGACTGGCTACCGTGCTGGATGTTAGGTAACATGTGGTCCATGGTCACCGTCAGTGCAGAAAGAGGCACTGCACAGTGCAAGGTGTAATCTACACGCAGGAATGTAGTCATGCTCAAGAGATGGAGAGCGGGCAGGACTGCAATTCAACAGCGAATAAGCTGGCGAAAGGTCTGATCGCAAGATAGACACAACGCACCAAGTAAGGCGCCCTTCCCCAATCGGCTCGCTCTTCGGAAAATTTTGAGAGATTGAGGTCAAACCCAACAGGGGACCATCACAGAAGGCCGAAAAGTTTGAGACTCCTTTTAGTCGCCTCTTACGACAGGCAGGAATACCGCGGGCCTATTCTTACCCCCAAACCCGCAGGGGGCGGATGGCTCCCTGTAGGCGTCACTCAGCAACACCAGTACTGGTGGAGCAGTACAAAATGCAGAAGTTGTCTGCATACAGAGAAGGTAAGACAGATGGCCCTACAGCTGCCGCTATACCATTAAAGGCCACCAAAATAGAGATACACTCAATACTGAGCCCTGCTGGACCCCATTCCCCTGGATATGAGGGGAACTATGGGAGGCACCAACTTGGACACGGAAAGTACTAAGTGCCAAGAAATTTTGGATAAAAATTGGGAGCTGGTCCCAGAGACCCCACTCGTATAATGTGGCATGGGTACGATGTCGCCAGGTCGTGTCATACGCTTTTCGTAAACTAGATTACCAATGGCAGAGCGACCCTGGCGGAAGCCTCCCTTACGTGGAGGCAGTATGCCACGTGACTCCAGGCCCAAACCCGACCACCAACACACCATATGTTCCAGCAGCTTACAAAGAACATTGGTGAGGCTGATGGACTGTTAGCTATCCACATCAAGCTTGTTTTTACCGGGTTTGAGCACCAGAACGATGCTCATTGTGATGGAAAGATGCCATCGCACCAGATCCGGTTGAAGATGACGAGATGTCGCTTATAGTCAGATGAGAGATGTTTAATCATCTGACTGTGGATCCGATCCAGCCCAGGAGCTGTGTCGGGTCAAAGTGCTAGGGCACTGAAAAGTACCCGCTCTGTAAATGGGGCGTTATCGGATTCACTGTGGTGTGCAGTGAATGAGTGGCCTTGCCCTTCCATCCACCGTTTGAGAGTGCGAAAGGCTGGAGGGTAGTTCTCCGTTGCAGAGGCTCGAACATAGTGCTCAGCAAAGTGCTGGCAAACGCGATTGTGTCGGTAGACATTTTAACATTGGGAACACCTGTTTGGGTCTGGTACCCGGAAACACGTTTGATCCTTGCCCAGACTTGGGAAGGTGATGTATGGCACCCAATGGTCAAGACGTATCTTTCCCAACACTACTCCTTCCGCTGTTTGACAAGTTGTCGAACGCGGGCATGGAGCCAATTAACGGCTATGAGGTGCTCCAGGGAAGGGTGCTACATATGCTGCTGTAGAGCTCGCTGACGGTCCTTAATGGCTTCATTGACTTCCGCCGACTAGCGACTTCCGGCTACCACCAAACGACTGCCTTTTGCCAGGGGCACAATAAAGAGCGAGGGATCATGTTTTCTGCCGCAGAAAGGATTGTTGTAGTCACCTGCTCAACCATCACATCGATGTTCATGTGTGGGGGAGATTCAATGATGATAGTAGAGGTGAAAGTTTCTCAGTGCACCTTGTTTAAAGCCCATCTGGGCAGCGTCCGTGGGCCTGACGCTGGGGGGAGGGACAGGAAGGTGGGGTAGTGGTTACTACCACACAGGTCGTCATGTGCTCTCCTGTGGATAGATGGGAGAAGTCATGGGCTGCAAATTGATACATCAATGGCCGAGTAACTACCATGAGCCACACTGAAATGTGTGGCCCCAGTATTTAAGAGGCAGAGGTCGAACTGAAACAGTAAAATTTCGACATCTCTCAGCCAGTAAGCACTGTGCCACCCCACAAGGGGTTATGGGCGTTAAAATCACCCAAAAGTAGGAATGGTTTAGGGAGTTGATCAATCAGTGCAGCTAATACATTCAGGGGTACTGCACAATATGGAGAAAGAAATACACTGCAGACAGTTATTTCCTGCATCATCCTCATTCTGACAGCCACAGCTTCAAGAGTTGTTTCAAGGGGCACAGTTTCACTACATACTGAGTTTAGGACATAAACAAAAAACTTCAACTGACACTCGATTATAGTCACTACGGTTCCTGTAATATCCCTTATAGCCACGGAGGGCATGGTCCGCATTGCCGGGAACCAGATTTCCTGGAGGGCTATGCAGAAAGCACGTATAAAGCTTAAGAGTTGCCATAGCTCAGCCAGGTAGTGGAAAGAACTGCTGCAATTTCACTGGAGAATGACTACATCGTGGGACTGGGAATGCACGGAACATTCAATGAGGCACTTTGCGCCTCAGAGTCACCTGCTGCCATCGACTTATTGGCTGAGCAGTCTATATCCATTGTGTCTGAGGATCCAGCGAAATCTAGGTCCTCAGCAGATGCCAGAATTTCCACCTCATCCACACATGCAGAGCTGGTAGGTAACGGTGGTGTGGGTGCCACCACAATTCCCTTGGTCTGGGGATCTTCTTTGTGGATTTATCTCGCTGCTCCTTGGGTTTCCTGGCTGGGAGGACTTCACTGGCTCAGTCTCCAGGGCTGAGGATGAGTGTGAAGCCCTATGACCAGCTGCTTTTGGGCTCTTCAGTCACTGACGGGTGTCATTTTGCCCACTAGCAAAAACCTGGGAAGGGAGTAACCCAACGGACCCATCCCTACATCCCTAGTGAGATGAGCCGAAGAAGACTTATGTTTCTCCGGCACAGAAGTGGGGACTAATTTTCCCGATGGTGGGGGGTTTGCTCCCGAAGTAGGTGGTGCAGGAGCAACAGGGAGGGAAGTGACCCCCCCCCCCCCCATCAAGTGGGCAGGTGTAGTCTTCTGGCTCTCAGAGGTGACTGGGGTTGGCGGAGCTGATGGTGCTAGAGCTGTTTTAGCGGCGGCATAAGACAATGTTGTACATACAGGATGTAGGCATTCAAATTTCCTCTTAGCCTCAGCGTAGGTCAGTGGGTCCACAGTTTTGTACTCGATGATTTTTCCTTTCTTTCTGGAGAATCCTGCAGTCAGGCGAGCAATGTGAATGGTGCTCGCTAGATATGACAGGTGGGGCAAATGGAGTATTGGAATGTGATGGGCGTCCGCAATCTCGACATGTGAGGCTGGAGGTACAGTGGAAAGACATATGGCAAACTTCCAGCATTTAAAGCACCACACTGGGGGAGGGATATAGGGTTTTACATCACAGCGATAAACCATCACCTTGACCTTCTCAGGTAATGCATCACCCTTGAAGACCAAGATGAAGGCACCGGTGGAAACCTGATTATCTGTCCGACCCCAGTGGACATGCTGAACGAATTATGGACCTCGCCGCTCTAAACTGGCACGCAGCTCATCGTGCATTCTTCATCATGAAAGATTTCCCATTAGCTCTTGAACATACAAGGTACCGGGACGAATAAGATCTGCTGCCATCCTTAGCCTGACGTTCCTCCCATGTTGTGGCCAGGGAGGGGAACGATTTGAGGTCATACTTCTTTACGCTGAATTGAGCCCGTGAACGCTTAGAGACTGCTGGTGTTTGAACACCAGCAAGAGATGATGTACTATGCTTCATCGCATGTCATCTGCCCTGATGCCACCCACTCCAACCGGAGGGCCTCCTACAGGTGCCACCCAACCGCAGCAAAGGCCACCTGGCGGGATGGCCATTGTCGGGAGTCCCGATGCCCCAGGGTGACTGGAATCTACTCCTTGGCATACGTGGGGAGGTAATGGCGCAGGCATCAGCAGAACAATCCCTGAGTAGTCAGGAGGCTACAACCAACAGGTTACATGGCGGCCCCACCACAATGTACTGGCTATCATGCTGGATGACAGGTGTAAGCAAGAAAACAAGTCCATTATCATCAGTGTAGAGAACGATACTGCACAGTTGATGGAAAAATACACATCCAAGAGGGTGACCTCTCCAAACAGTGAGCAGAAGTGCAGATCCAAGTCGACGAAGGGTGGGATAGGTCTCAGCGCATGATGGACACGGTGCACCACGTAAGGCGCCCTTCCCCAACTGGCTTCCTCTTCAGAAAAATTTGGAAGAATGGAGATCAAACCCTACAGGGGATCATCACATAAAGGCCGAAACATGTGAGACTCCTAGTCGCCTCTTATGACAGGCAGGAATACCTAGGGCCTATTCTAACCCCGGGACTCGCAGGGGGGCCAGGACGGTGAGACTAGATCTGATGGAGAGGGCCCGCACATTAGTGGGAACCGTATGGCTTCAGATGGGCAGATCCGATTCATTACTGAAACATGCAGAGATGGTCTTGGTTTTGGTCTATCATGGAAATCCACTTGTGTGGCCAGCTATTCACAGCAACAGAGAGCATGTTGATGAAATGCTACCATGGTGATCAATCGTGTGACAGATAACTTGTTCAAATACTCTGAGCATCAATAATAGTGAGGATAGGTACCAACTCATCATAAAGACGATTGCTGAGCTGCAGACAGGCACGTGGAAAAGACAATCTCACACTCACACCTAAGTTTTCAGCCATAGCTTTTGCGCACACACACACACACACACACACACACACACACACACACACACACACACAATTACTCAGAAAACTCGTGCACACATGACCACTATCCCTGCCTACTGTCTCCAAAACTCAGATCCAAATATACCACTCCATATGCCTCCCTGCCTCTTGTAGCACTGACTGCAACTTGTGGGGGGTGGGGTGGAGGGGGGGTGTAGGAAGGGGAGAAGCAGTAGTAATGAGGGAGTAGGGAAGCGACACACGTATTCAGCTGCACCCAGCCAGCAATTATGCACGATACCTAAGTACACCAACCATTTCTTTTTTTGTTTTAGGGCGCAAAACTGCTATGGTCATTAGCGCCCAGCCTGTGACTTAGGAAATAGTAAAAAAAAACCGAAACTGAAAATCAGCAGCAATGGGAACAAAGTCATAAAATTGGAGAAACTAAAAGCAGAAGGAAGGCTTAAAAATCCACTACAGAAAGGGGTTGGTTGTCCCCAAAAAAAGCTTCAAATGACTGACGTCATTTCACTAGCACTAATAAACTGGAGAACGCGGTCGGCTGAGCGCGTGTCATCTGCTAAAATCGACGATAGATCAGGCGATAGCTGTAGACGGGAGCGTAACGGATTAAAATAGGGGCATTCAATTAAAAGGTGTCTTACCGTCCACAGCTGAGAGCAGTGGGGACAGAGTGGGGGAGGATTGCCACTTAAAAGATGTCGATGGCTAAAAAGACAGTGCCCTATCCGGAGTCTAGTTAAAATTACCTCCTCCCGACGACGCGTTCGGGAGGAAGAAGTCCCAGCGCAAGGAAGAGCTTTCACTTCCCGCAATTTATTATTGGGAAGTGTTAACCAATGCGCATGCCATAAATGAGCAACTTTGCGACATAAACCGCTCCGTAGATCGGTGAAGGGAAGCGATTGAATAGCTGGTCGAGGAAGAGAGACTGCAGCCTTGGCCGCTATATCGGCCGCCTCATTCCCACAGATACCAGCGTGTCCCGGGAGCCAGAGGAACGCCACCGAGACGCCCCCCAGATGGAGCAAGCGCAGACAGTCCTGAATCCGGTGGACCAGAGGGTGCACAGGGTAAAGAGCTTGGAGACTGAGGAGAGAGCTGAGAGAATCTGAGCAGATAACGTACTGTATCTGCCGATGGCGGCGGATGTAGTGGACAGCCTGGAGAACAGCGTAAAGCTCCGCAGTATACACCGAACACTGGTCGGGAAGCCGAAATTGATTTGGGGTGTCGCCAACAATATAGGCACTCCCTACACCTAACGATGTTTTCGAGCCGTCGGTGTAAATAAATGTGGCGTCCGTCATTTGTGCACATAGAGCAGCAAATGCCCGACGATAAACAAGTGTAGGGGTACCATCCTTGGGAAATCGACAAAGGTCACGGAGCAGGCAGATCCGGGGACGGAGCCAAGGCGGTGCTGTACCCGAAGTTGTCAAAAAGGTTTTAGGAAAGCGGAAGGAAAGAGAATGGAGCAGTTGACGGAAGCGGACTCCCGGGGGTAGTAGTGAGGAGGAACGGCCTGCATACCCTACATCAAATGAGGCGTCGAAAAAAAGGGCATGGGCTGGATTAGCAGGCATGGAAGACAGATGGCTAGCATAACGACTTAGAAGGACCGCTCGCCGATTGGACAACGGAGGTTCAGCAGTCTCAGCATAAAGGCTTTCCACAGGGCTAGTGTAAAAAGCTCCAGACACTAAACGTAATCCACGGTGGTGGATAGAGTCGAGACGCCGAAGAATAGACGGCCGAGCAGAGGAGTAGACTATGCTTCCATAATCCAATTTCGAGCGCACTAAGGCGCGATAGAGGCGGAGAAGGACCACTAGGTCCGCTCCCCAGGAGGTACCATTCAGGACACGGAGGGTGTTAAGCGATCGCAGACAGCGAGCCGAAAGATAGGAAACGTGGGAGGACCAGCACAGTTTTCTGTCAAACGTAAGACCCAAGAATTTAGCGACGTCTGAAAACGGAAGGTTGACAGGTCCTAGATGTAAGGAGGGCGGAAGAAACTCCTTACGTCGCCAAAAATTAACACAAACGGTCTTACTGGGAGAGAAATGGAAGCCTGTTTCGATGCTCCAAGAGTGGAGGTGATCGAGACATCCTTGAAGACGTCGTTCAGGAAGGCTGGTCCGTTGGGAGCTGTATTAGATCGCAAAATCATCCACAAAGAGGGAGCCCGAGACATCGGGAAGGAGACAATCCATAATTGGATTGATGGCAATGGCAAACAGTACAACACTCAGCACGGAGCCCTGAGGTACCCCGTTTTCTTGGGAGAAAGTGCGGGAGAGAGTAGTGTTCACCCGCACCCTAAATGTGCGCTCTGCCATAAATTCGCGAAGAAAAAGGGGCAGCCGGCCTCGAAAGCCCCAAGAGAACAGTGTGCGGAGGATGCCTGTCCTCCAACAGGTATCGTATGCTCGCTCCAGATCAAAAAATATTGCTACCGTTTGGCGTTTCCGGAGAAAATTGTTCATGATATAAGTGGAGAGAGCAACAAGATGGTCAACTGCAGAACGATGCTTTCGGAATCCGCATTGGGCAGGTGTTAAAAGACTGCGGGATTCCAGCCACCACGCTAAACGGTAATTCACCATACGCTCCAAAACCTTACAGAAACTACTCGTGAGAGAAATGGGGCGATAGCTAGAGGGGAGATGTTTGTCCTTTCCAGCTTTCGGAACAGGAACGACGATAGCTTCCCGCCATCGTCTGGGAAAAGTACTGTCGGTCCAAATTCGATTATAAAGGCGAAGGAGGTAACGCAGACTATGGGTTGATAAATGCAGCAACATTTGGACGTGGATACCATCTGGTCCTGGGTTGGAGTTCCCGCAAGGAGAAAACAGTATTGTAGCTTTCGCGATTTTGAGAGGAGAAAGCAAGAGGTCGCACTTCCGCTGCACGTTTCTTCGGGAGAAACGCTGGCGGGTAATTTGAAGAGCTCGAAATCTCGGCAAAGTGCTGACCCAACGAGTTAGAAATTGTGACGGGGTCCACTAATGTGTCATGCGCGACAGTGAGCCCAGAGACCGGGGAGAAACTAGGCGCGCCTGAGAACCGTCGAAGCCGACTCCAAACTTCCGAGGCGGGAGTGAAGGTGTTAAATGAGCTAATAAAGAATTTCCAGCTTGCCTTCTTGCTATCGCAGATGACACGACGGCAACGCACTCGTAGCTGCTTATAGCGGATACAGTTGGCCAAAGTAGGATGGTGGCGGAAAACGCGGAGAGCACGTCGCCGCCCACGTAGTGCATCACGGCATGCCTCGTTCCACCAAGGAACTGGGGGGCGCCGGGGCAATTCGGAGGTGCGTGGTATTGAATGTTCCGCAGCTGTAAGAATAACGTCGGTAATATGTGTGACCTCATCGTCGACGCTGGGAAAGTGACGGTCATCGAATGTCGCTAGAGACGAAAAAAGTGTCCAATCGGCTTGAGCAAACTTCCAGCGTCGCAGGCGCATATATGGCCGTTGAGGCTGCAGTCTAAGGACACATGGAAAGTGGTCACTGGAGTGTGTATCATCAAGGGCGAACCATTCGAAGCGCCGAGCTAGCGGAACAGTACCGACCGCAAGGTCCAAATGAGATAAATTTGCCGTGGAGGCAGACAAAAACGTAGGGACCCCAGTGTTGAGACAAACTAGATCTGCTTGGTGGAAGACGTCTAGCAATAGTGAGCCACGTGGACAAGGATGTGGAGATCCCCAAAGCGGGTGGTGGGCATTGAAGTCCCCAACCAGCAAATATGGGGGTGGAAGCTGACCAAGAAGATGAAGGAGATCAGCTCGTGCCATTGGTGTGGACGATGGAATGTATACAGTACAAAGAGAGAACGTGTATCCGGAAAGGGAAAGACGGACGGCAACAGCTTGGAAGGAACTGTTTAAATGGATTGGGTGATAATGGACAGTTTCATGGAGAAGAATCATGAGTCCTCCGTGTGCTGGAGTGCCTTCAACAGAGGGGAGATCATATCGAACGGACTGAAAATGAGGGAGAACAAAGCGGTCATGGGGACGCAGCTTTGTTTCCTGAAGACAGAAGATGACCGGCGAGTAGGATTGTAAGAGGATCGACAATTCATCCCGATTGGCTCGAATACCGCGGATATTCCAATGGATAATGGACATAGGGTGAACAGAAAATGGAGGAATGCGACCAAGGTCGCTGTCAACTCAACGACTGCTCTGAGCTTGCGACCGACAGCATGGAATGGCATTCAGCCGAAGGCAGAAGATCCTGATCCATAGGTTGGTCAGGAGCAGCTCCTGCCACCAGCGACCGGCCGGTTGATCGGCCGCCAGCAGTGCGCCTCGGCGACACAGAAGACGGCCGAGGGCGACTTCCGCCAGGTGGTGCTGTAGATGGGACACGCCTTGGCGGAGAAGGAGAGGAACTGGGTTTCTTTGTAGCCTTCTTGGAAGTATGATGTTTAGAGGAAGGAGGAACCGAGGGTTGGGAGGTTGCCGTACGTAAAAACTCTTCACGATTATGCTCTTTTTTCGAAGTCTTGGTGTCTGACTTTTGGGCTCGAGATTTAGCAGAACTCGACAAAGGGTGAGCCAGAGAGTGGGCAGGCGAAAGTGGTGAGGTTGAACGGGCGATCTTTGCGCTGGCCGATCTGACGACCGTGGCACTAAAGGTGAGGTCGCAAGTCTGCGTGGCCGCCTCCTTTGTTGGCCGAGGAGAAGCAAGGACAGTGCTGTAGTTTCCTTTCTGAGGCACGGTGGGCTGTCGACTGGCGAATAATTTTCGAGCAGCAAAGGTCGACACCTTTTCCTTCACCCTAATTTCCTGGATGAGTTTTTCGTCCTTAAAAACGGGGGCAATCTCGAGAGGAAGCGGCGTGGTCACCCATACAGTTGATGCAGCGAGGGGATGGAGGTGGACAAGCACCCTCATGGGCATCCCTGCCACACGTAACACATTTGGCCGGATTGGAACAGGACTGGCTGGTGTGATTGAACCGCTGGCACCGATAGCAACGCGTAGGGTTCGGGACGTAAGGGCGAACGGAAATTAGCTCATAGCCGGCTTTGATTTTCGATGGTAGTTGAACTTCGTCAAATGTCAAGAAGACAGCGCGGGTTGGAATGATGTTCGTGTCAACCCTTTTCATAACCCTATGAACAGCCGTTACGCCCTGGTCAGACAGGTAGTGCTGAATTTCTTCGTCAGACAGTCCATCGAGGGAGCGTGTATAAACGACTCCACGCGAGGAATTTAAGGTACGGTGCGGTTCCACCCGGACAGGGAAGGTGTGTAGTAGTGACGTACGCAGCAATTTTTATGCCTGGAGGGCACTGACTGTTTCTAACAACAGGGTGCCATTCCGTAATCTGGAACAAGACTTTACAGGACCTGCAATTGCGTCGACACCTTTCTGAATAATGAAAGGGTTGACCATGGAGAAGTCGTGACCTTCGTCAGACCGAGAAACAACAAGGAACTGTGGCAACGATGGAAGAACTGACTGTGGTTGAGACTCAGTGAACTTACGTTTGTGAGCAGACATAGTGAAAGGTGAGGAAACCATTGCGGAAGAATCCCCCATGATTACCGGCGTCTCCGATGGCGCGCTCCTCCCTTGTGGGGGCCCTCTCTGAGGGCACTCCCGCCTTAGGTGATTGTTCACACCTCAGGTCATACCTCCCGACAAACCGACGGAGGGACCAATCGGCACTTTCGGAAGGTATCAGCTCGGGTAATCACCCCTCCCTGGGCCTGGCCGTTACCAGGGGGTACGTACGTGTCCTACCTGTCTACCCGGGGCGGGGAATTACGCGTTACCCCGTCACCAGCTACGCATGGAAGTGCGTGGGTTGGCCTTCAGACATGCACAGGGAGGAAGAAAGAGAAAGGGAAAGGAAAGAAGAGAGGTCTCAAACGCCGCAGCGGAGAAGGTAGAGAGAAGAGGTAAGGAAAAGAGAAGGACAAAGGAAGGATGAAGACTTACAAGCAAGGAATGAAGGCGAAGAATGTAGTATATGTACAAGCGTCCGTCTCCGGACGTAGGCACAAACCATAACCCCAGAGAAAGGGAAAGAAAGAGCCAGAGGTGAAGGGGGGGTGGCGAAGATGGGGAATGGGGAAGGATGCGGAAAGGGAAGGTATGCAGCCCGGAAAGGAAGGAAGGCCACATCAGCTCGGGGTCCCGTGCTCGCTACGCACGTATCCACAAAAGAGTTGTGGATCCCCTGGGGGGGCCAACCATTTCATCTACTGAGGCAAAAACAAGGTTTTCTCAGTGTTTTTATCAAATTTACCTGATGTGTGTGATATTCACTGATTTCCAGAACTTGTGGCAACCCTGTCTGCCCACACTTTTTCTCCCAGCATGAAAAGTTTCTCATAATCTGGCTATCATGAAACATAGTAGCAAAAAGTTTATTAATATTAGTGCAACTACTATGGGAATTATTTGAATTGGCGCACTTCACAGACAACAGTATTTCTGTCTTAATATTATCACTCCCAGGGAAAACCCTACAGAGGATCATCACATAAAGGCTTCTTTCACAAACAAGCTTTCCACGGAACACTCGGGCAAGTTTTCTAATGTTGTCACTAGTCCACTCCTTCACTATAATTGTAGCAGCTAAAACCACAGGAAAACTCTAGACTTTCTGAATGTGGCCAGTTCCTGGAATTCCAGACAATGGTCTGCAGGTCGTGCCTCCACTAACACACAGATAGGACCTGCAGGTATTTCAAATCTGTGGTCCATCACTGAAGTCCGTCTTTTTGTGACCAACTTATTATGAATATCTCAATATGTTTGTGTACAAATATTACATAGTTGTACAACTGTTTCAATATACAAACAAGGACTATTGAGAAACTAGTCATAATGGTGTACAAGATTTCCTATTTAGTCAGCAGTAATATCTGCTACCTCTCTGAACTCTATTGGAACAAGTGATTCCAATTTGAATCAATGAAGAAGTTACCAAGTTGGTGAGCAGACACCTGATGGCTACACACCTTTCTGATTATTCTGAATTGATCGGAGGAGCATTAAGGAGACGAAGTGGTTCAGTAAACAATGTGAAACAGATAGAAGGGACACTTTTTGCAGACGAGATAGGAATGCCCGTATAGTTGTAACAAATGGCTCAATTGTCATGATTACATTGATAAGTAGACAATAAACACATGTAATACCTGTATATAAGCCATTTTTTATACATTTGTTTTTATTTCTTATCCTTGTGAAGAATAGGTAAAGAATCCTAGTATTAGCACCATCACCAATGAAAATATAAAAAATAATTTGTGCCACTTTTAACAACAAACTTGTATTCAAAAATAATCTGCTGCTTCAGAATATAAGTTTATTTATGCACACAATAATGGGGAAAAAAACGCACTTTTGTTTGCTTTAGGAGAGAAAGTGTAAAAGCCAGTTGTCCAAAGTTCAAAGTAACCATGAAACTTCTCATACAAATTTAATTATGTAGCGACTGTATAAAATACCGGAAAGAGGAGGGGGGGGGGGAGGGGGGAGTAAGATTCATTCATCAAAAATCATATTTTCTTAGTCCCTGATAATCTGCACTTAGAGTCAATAATGGACGTTACTTACACATAACTTAGTACGTTAGTAGAAAAACAGCTATACAGAAATGGAAAAACGCACTCACTCTTGTCATCCTGTTGCTGTTTTTAACAACTGCTTCATATTAAGAATTCTTGTCACTTTACCAATTTTAGTAAATACTATCAACTGTCTATACATTGGAAAATTCAAAATATGTGTAATATGATCATTAGGTTTAATAAGAAATTGCAGAACTGAGTATACATTTTCTGATAAATCACAGCATTTTTTTCATCTATTTTTCAGTACCTTGGAATTTCTAACTTTCTACCTGATGTCTGCCCTTGAGCTGTTAAAGATTCTTGTTTCAGAATACAAAACATGTTCTGAATCCTAAAGAGGGACGTAAAGCAGACATGTAAATAATCTTCACTTCAAATATTGTCAGAGAGAATTTCACAGTTAATTATATTTCCCTCCTACAACTAAGGACTAAAAGTACTGGTATGTAAGTAAGAATCCCAATGTATCCGAAGAGGCTACTAAAAGATATTTGGTCATCAACTCTACATACTACTACTCTAACTGCACACTTTTGCTGAACAATTAACACTTTCCCCCCTCCCCCCATCTTAAAAAACTAGATGTGTTGTGTCAAGAGATTATGCTGTAGAACCTGAGTCCGAGTTTAGGGCCAATAGCAATCAAACAGTAGTCAGTAGTTTGCAAAACAGTTTTAGGAGCAAATATACAACAAATATTTTCAAGAATAAGATTAAATATTTGAAATGTTGTCCCACAAAAAAGACCTGGTTGCTGATAACAAATGATTCCATTTTTAGAATAGGTCTACACACTATTTCATGAGTTTTTCTTTTTTCCTCTTTCATTTCTATAATTTTGGAATCCAACTCCCTTTAACCTCTGGTAGGTAGATCAAGCAGATCACCCTTCACCACACACCAGTATAGTGTACTTGTAGGATCTGTCAAACCATAATAATGAAGACTATTTTAAAGCTATTCTGAAGTGGAGTACATCAATTATTTATACAATGCTGGCATCTAGGCAAATGGAAGACATAGGGAGAACGGCTACTCAGAGAATGTGTGTATTAACAGGGACCATTACATACACAAACTAACCAATAAGCTGTGCATATGCTGTAGTTTGGCAAGTGAGATGTAACAGGAGAACTGAAATAGCAGCTGTACAGTAATTTAAACTTCTAACCAGTCTGCACATATGATAGTCACATGAAATACATATTTTTAAAGGGTTATAGCTCGAGTAACCAATTTTGTTTGAATTTGTAGTTAAAGACAGCCGTCAAGCAGTTTAGAAGGACCAGTAGTTACTTGGTTCAAAGAACTTTTACATCTGGAAAATTACTCTGCAATTCACACTTACGTGTCTGTTACAAGTCACACTAAAGTGCCTGGCAGAGGGTTCATTGAATCACTTCACCTGTAACTGTTTTCTCTCTTGATGTATGAGGAATCACTACTGTAGATTAGCAAGCGATGTGTTGTGGCTGCTTCTGCATTTCATGTACAACTTGGCCAATTTCACATCCCTGAAGGGTCTCTAGCGGGTCATTCCATGTCAAGTCACCCAGGCCTTGACACCAACCATGTCAGATTTTGATGAAACTTGGTACAATCACTTCTTTTATCATCCTGAAAGCACTTGTACAATTTTTTTGCTCTATCTCTTATAGTTTTTTTTATAAATTTTTAAAGTTTTTAGATTTGGCGTTGTTTCAGCAGTCGGAAATTGTAACTTAACGTGCCCTCACAACTAAAAAAATTTGTATATTAAAAAATACTCAAGATATCAGTATGAAATTTTGGAATAAGTTTGTGCATTATATCTAAATGTTAAAAAAAAAAATACCATAAAGATATATTTAAATCTTCCAAATGAAAAACGGATGTTTAGTTTTACAAAAACTGCAATATCTAGTCTCAGACCTGATAGAAAGCTCAAATTTGTTTTAAAATACTCTTAATTGTATAGGCTATTAGATAAAAGAAAAATTATGTTGGCTTTTTAACCTGTTTAATAGTTATCTAATTTTTAAAATAATATTAATTATATTTTAAAAACAAAAAATACCAAGTGACTTAGACACCGAAAATAAGTTTTTGTCTTCTTGCAGTAGCAATGTACACTTGGATTTTGTTTTGTTACTCCTGTGTTTTGAAGCAAAAAATTATTACAGTGTTAAATAGTGCTTGGATAGTATTTTATTAAGTTTATTCGAACTCTCAGTAAGCACTGTTACTTAGTTTACAGAGATTCTTTTCCAATATCCTATAAAAGTAACCAGAACAGTAATCAGACCAAAAGTGAAATCAGTCTGTCAGATATTCAAACCTGTAGTGTAGGGTTATTTAAAAAATCTGACTGTTTCCAAACAACCTACACACCATCAAAAAAGTTACAACCGGTATCAGAATTGAGTGAGGAAGAAAAAGATTTGATCCACTTACGATCTGGAATTAATCTGTGTGAATTTAAGAATATATGTTCACACCACAGCTACTACTTTTTAAATGTTTTTGAAAAGTATCAAACAACATGTGTAGACCCACTAAAAAAACACAAAAAGCCCATCAAAAACTCGTTGAGAAGTGTAGGCTTGGATCTTTCTAAACAATTACTGACAAAAAATATTAGCATAAAACCCGGACAAAAGCTTTGCTCAACATGCCGTAACTTTTGTGAGGAAAAATTAAGAGTTGAAGTCAATGAAAGTGAAACAGATGATGAAGTCATGGTTGAATTAGAATCATTGGAATCCAGAAATGAATCCCTTGTACAAACAAACATTGCTCTTGATTATTTAGGTTTAACACCGATAAAGCTTCATGGCTTGTCAGAACAAAGTAAAGGGTCTTATTTTAAAAGGAAGGTTAGCAGTATTGAAAAGACTGCAAAAAAGGCGGTTTCAAAAGCATTAAAATATGATGCACCAAGTTCTGATGATGACGAAGAAGATAAAAGTGTGGTTGAGAAAGCAAAGGATTTTGATGTAATGATTTCTCTTATGAAAGAGAAGATTTCATCTGTTGGGAGGTCTAGAAAAATCCAGATTCTGACCTTGGCTCCAGATTCTTGGAGTCGAAATAAAGTGATGAAAGAATTTAATGTAAGTGAGTACATGGTGCGACAAGCTAGAAAGCTAAAATCTGAAAAGGGTATTTTGGAAACCCCTGGTCCAAAAAAAGGTAAAACTCTTTCTGAAAATACAGTAGACTTGTAACAGATTTTTATGAAAAGGATGAAAGTTCCATAGTGCTACCTGGAACGAAAGACAAAGTAAGTGTTCAAGAAAATGTGTACATGCAAAAAAGACTCATTTTGTGTAACTTGAGAGAACTCTATTATTATTTCAAATAGGAGAATCCCGAGGTAGAAGAAGGATTTTCAAAATTTTGTTTCTTGAGACTTAAATGGTGTATCCTTGCTGGTGCTGCAGGCGCACACACTGTATGTGTATGCAGTATCCACCAGAATGTTAAACTATTACTGGATGCTGTGAAAATTTAAGAATCTTATAAAGACCTAATTAAGATGCTTGTGTGCAACACAGAAAACCAAAACTGCATGCTACATCATTGCAACAGCTGTCCTGCAAATACTGCACTAACAGAGTGCTTAACTGAAAAATTAAGTGAATATTATGATTTAGAAGAAGAAATTGTAATCAGTCAGTGGGTTAACACAGACAGGGCAGAAATGATCAAACATTCTATCAGTGTTGAAGACTACATTTCTTTATTGGTTAGGTCACTGGAAAAGCTCACCCCGAACTCGTTTATAGCAAAATCCCAATCAGCAGCCTTTAAAAGATTGAAAGAAGACCCACCACCCAAAACAGCAATTATTGTGCTGGATTTCAGTGAAAATTAATCCTTTGTTATACAAAATGAGATCCAAAGTTACCACTGGAATAGAGGTGGTTGTACTGTACACCCAGTTGGAGTTTTTCTAAGAAATGAGGAAAACAATGTTTTTGTTTCCAACCACTGTTTTATTAGTGATGACGAAAAACATGACACTGGTTTTGTTAACTTTGTACAAAAAGAAATTACAAAGTCGCTGTCATTACATCATACTGACATTGACTCAGTTCACTACTTTACAGATGGTTGTGCTGGGCAGTACAAAAATAGAAACAGTTTTAAAAATTTGACTGAACACTTGAGAGACTAATTTGAAGGCCCAACACACTTTTTTTGCAACAAGTCATGGGAAGTCAATTTGTGATGGCCTAGGAGGAACTATTAAAAGAATTTTAAGGAAAGCCAGTCTACAGCTTTCAGACAAAGAACAAATAATGACAGCAATCGATGTGTATAAGTTTTGTGAAAAAAATATTGAAAACATTCATTTTCACTTTATTGACAAAAAAGAAGCTGATTTGCTACGGTTAAAACTAGAAAAACGTTTTTCAGCAACCCAAACCATTCCTGGAACAAGAAGTTTTCATAACTTCAAACCACTTCCAACAAACAACCTTGAAATTAGAAGGACTACAGATAGTGTAAAACCCTCCTTAGTCTTTTCTTTCCATTCTTCTTCTGACTGGGTTCATGTTGAACCATCCATAAATAGCTATGTGGCTGCAAATTATGATGGTAACTGGTACTTTGGACTGGTAAAAACAATATTCAATGATGAAGAAGATGCAGAAATTCTATTTCTACATTCTTCAGGACCTGCTGCATCATTTTATTGGCCTGAAAGAGAAGATTCCTGCATAGTGCCTTTGGAGCACATAGTCTGTGTAGTAGACGCACCTCAATCAAGCAGCACTGGGAGAATGTATTACTTCAAAAAAGACTGTATCAAAAGAAATGAAAGCTCTTGGATGAAGTGGAAAAACAGTTTGAATCAGCATTAATGTTTATTAAAAAGACAAAATTACTCAAAAAATTCAATGTTTCAAGCAATCAGTTGGGTTATACATAAGTGTCATAAGTATCTTTGTACATAATTCTAATGTAATCTTCTATAATTAATAAACATGTTAAAAAGCCATCATTATTTTTGTTTTATCAAGTAGCCTATATGTTTAAGAGTAAATTAAAACAAATTTGAGCATTCTATCAGGTCTGAGACTCTAGATATTGCAATTCTTATAAAACAAAACATCTGTTAAAAAAATTTTTTTTTTCCATAGAAAATATTAATATATTTTAATAGCATCATTTTTATCTTCAAATATGTATAATAAATAAACTTGCTGCAAAAATTCATGATGTTATCTAAAAGAGTTTTTAAGATAAGCAAATTTAAAGTTTTGAATACAAATTAAATTGACCATTTCCGAAGGTTCAGAAAATGCAAAACATAAAAACTTTAAAAATTTATTAAAAAAAACTGTAAGAGATACAGCAAAAAAAAAAATTGCAGGTGTTGTCAGGATGGTATTAGAACCATTTGAGCCAAATTTCATGAAAATCTGAGGATGTGGGTGTAAAATATATTTTTTATTGGGTGATTTGATATGGAATGACCCTAGCATGAAGAATGGTTACTATATGTTTGCTACCTGCCTGCTACGAAATGGGTATAAACAAGTTACTTAAACCATACATTAGTATTTCGGTTGTACAATCAGTATGGCAGAACATTCTTAGCAAATTAAAACATGGAAGGAAGCCCAGGGTTTAACTTCCTGTCGACAACGAGGTCATCAGGGACGGAGCACAGACACGGTTTCTCGGATGAGGAACGAAATCGGCCATGCCGTTTCAAAGGAATCATGTCTGCATTTTCCTGGAGTGATTTAGGGAAATCATGCATAACCTAAATCTGGGTGATTGGACGCGGATCTAAACCTCACACCACAGAGAGACCAGTGTGCTAACCACTGAGCCACCTCCAAGTTAAAAATTTCAGTCGATTGGTAATTCACTCATGCCTAGTTAAATTAACGTCAGATTCAGCTCCAATGTCAAAATTGAAATCGTGAAAAATTCGTAGACTGCTTCATATTTCTACTAGTGCGGCATTATTTTACTTTCAGACAAGTCCAGCATTTTACCACGACGAAGATTTTGTATTTCGGTGTCTTTCCTTTCGATCTACGTTGAAATCCATGCCATGGTCCAACCTAATTGTTAACGTCACTTGACAAAGAAGAACTACACAAGATAGAGATAAGTAATTTAATTTCGCACATGAATGCTACTCAATTTGAATCAAATAGTTAACATTTCAAGACTGATACATCGTAATACAGTTTAGAAAATGTACTTACTATATTGCAACGATCTCGAACTACAAGGTCAACAGATAACAGTCAGTCACTAAATATTGCAAATACAGTCAGTTACACATTATCTATCACTAAGCACTGTGTTATCACTGCGTCAGCTCAAACGTCAACAATATTTAATCTACACCAAGCGTTCCATAGTAGTTGGGTTTGCACTACGAGTGTCACACTGGTTTAAACGTCACAGATACCACAATAACAACTTTACAGAATCTGATGTTAGACTGTGATCTAGACTTTCCACGCTACTCGAGTGGCGTCACCAAAGTTGCGTGGAAACACACATATTCCCATGGTGCCACTTTCATCCATTCCAGAAAAATTAAGTCATTTTAACTTACTTCCCACACCACTAATTAAAGTCTTTTCCGACGGCCATCTATGAATTTCGAGGCAGTAGGCACCATCGCAATGTTTTTATTTTTATGTTAGTGTGTGTGTGTGTGTGTGTGTAAGTCACTTCACAGCAAAGCCATCCGATTAAGATCTGCTTGGTATAATACTTGAGTGTCCTACATAGCTCTAACCCTTCGTTGTCCTTAAGGGGAGTTAGAACGAAAAAAATTCACATTTTCAGATTTTTATCTCATTATAAAATTTACAATTTTCCGAATAAAATGATATATGAATCACTTATAAACTCAAATGGGAAGTATTTTATTTTATTTTTGAAATATAATCTACACCGTTTGAAAATGTTACAATTTTTATGTGCATTACTTCAAGAGCTAATGAAATCGGTAATTTTTTATACAGAAGGCTGTGGATTGCTGTGTTATAAAGGTTAAATTACCTTTTTTTATTGGTAGCACTGTCAAAAATAGTATCGTATCGTTTCATTCTATATTCTGATGGTAAAACCATAAGAGGCAGGCTGACAGACAAAATTATCGATGAACTTCAGCAGTATTATGGAATGGCCGTTAGAAACGATACTGAGGATTGGTTGAAAATGAAGCAGGCAGTATGGGCTACCTTCTTCTGCAGACTGTCAACAGATGAAAAACCAGTTCAGCAACTTTGCCCTCCTGGACCTGATTCATGGTGCAATTACCATAATGCCCAGTACTCAAACAGTACGTACAGCCATAAACATTCAATCCCAGAAGAAGTCATGGATTTCATAAAACCTATTTACAGAGACCTGGCAAATCCTGAATTACTGAAGAAGTGTCTGCATGGTCAGACTCAAAATCCCTATGAGTCGTGCAATAATCTTATATGTACTCGCTTGCCAAAAAATGTTTTTGTTGGAATGAAGACACTAAAGTGGGGATCAGTGATGCTGTTTATTGCTTATTATGATGACAACTTTGGTAGGGTGAAAGTACTACAGCATATGGGAATTAATCCTGGAGCAAACTGCATCAGAAACTTGAATGGATGGACAAGGTTCACATTGATAAAGCAGAGTATGCAGCATAGTTGGCCACTAAGGAGTACAGAAAGACGAAAAAAAAAACTTGGAAACAGATCAAGAGGATGATGTACAGCATGGTTCAGGGTGTTTCTGAGTGACTAAAAATAAAAAAAATAATTAATATTATGTGAGTTACAGTCTTTTGAAACTTTAGAAGCCATTCCCGAAAATTTACATTTTCTGTTGCATTTTTCCCTAAATCTCAGAAACCACCTCAAGTGGAGTACTCAATTTTTTCAAGGGGTAATAACATACATACCCTAAGTCTACTGAACTAAAAGGAGGACATAATGTTATGTATAGTTAAAATTATTTAAAATAACATACAAAAAATACACAAAATTTTAACCATATATTTACAAAATTTATTTCCGAAAGCATTGGCTAAAATGAAATTATTGTAATCCAGTAGACTCTGAACATACAGTTTAATGTCACGTAAAAGTTTCATGTTAATGGCTACAGTGGTTCCTGAAATACAGGGAAGCCAAGTCACTAAATTTAACATTTTCGGGATGGGGCGTTCCAACTCCCCTTAATATTTGCATTCGCGAATTTCTTAGACTGTATGATGCTAATACGTGTTCCCACACTTACGTATACGGTACTTTAAAATTTCGTGTGTCTGCACATTGTGCCAAAACAGGAAGATGTCCTCATGCAGGCTACCTAGTGAAGCGTTTCATGTGCACCCAGTGCGAAAATAAATAATTTTGTCAGTACAAAGTGACCGTATGGTTTGAGTACAAGAATGAACACATAAACACTTCCGACATTTCAGCAATTACAGAATACAGGTCTTTTCCAGTCTCTTAACCATAAAAATTGCGTTTGAAAAAATCCTGCCTTTCAAGCACTCGCTTCGCCATATTGCGCTTCCGAAATCTGTAAAACGTGTGCATGCGCCACAGATATAAATAGTGTGTGTACTACGGAAAACTTCCAAATAAGTGTGTACTACAAAACTGATTTACCCAGAATTACATAAACAGTACCAGTATTCAAGATATGCCTGCTCTAATGAAAGTTTCTCTGGAGCTGAGGCAAAAAGGAAAATACTTCGTACTCGTTAAGTGGTCAGTGCAAAGATAACTATAGCAACACCACGTTTTGAAACCTTGCCACTCACGTATTAAAGGAAAATCCTGGACTTACAACTAAACAAATAAACGATAAAACTATACAAGCAGACATTCAGGACGAACTTTCCCAACTAATAAAAGACGAAATTTTGTGAGAAGATGCTCTAACTGCACATCTTAATGACAGCATGAGGCCTCTAAAAGAACAGTTAAATGATGTGAGTACGACAAAGAGTGCATCGATTTGTACTGACATCCAAAAAAAGTAAGCTAAATTTGCAAGAACAGAAACCAAAAGAGTGACACTGTAGAATGTTCCAAAAAATATTATGCATTGGATGCCCCAGCAAATGTAAATATAGCACAAACAAGAATTGAATTTGCAAGGAATGATACCAGGCATCATTGTATGCTGCAACTGTACAAGAAACTATGTTAACTAAGGAAAATGGCGGAAACTGTGCATACATTTAAAGTGAGTTCGTGCAAGACAATCTCTCTGCAACTTCCTTTGTTAAACCAGGTGCTCTGTTTGACGAAGTTTTAGAGACATTCATAACAAAATCAAACACCTGAAAAAGCGTAGTATAAGGTGGTTACTCTGTGTTGTTGTCCAGATGATGATTACACGAATATTTTGTCAGAATTTGTAAGTGGTGGGTCCTTGAGGCACGGCAATACTCGAACACGAGAAGTAAGTTTAAACAGTTTTATTAACAAATGCGGATTATAAAACACGCACGCTACACGCACCCATCATCTTTGCGTCTGACATCCTAACACCAGCTAATTACGGTCGTATCGAAAGGCTCCATGGTGAGCTAAGAAAAGGGACATTTTCGCGCCCGAGGCCGCGCTAATTAATACTGCCCGCTGCGGACGGCGGCCAGTCGCGTACCCTCCGTCGCAGTGCGGCCGGACGCACGTCTACTGACCAAGCAAATTGTCAGCATTCCAGACAGGTCGGCTGGCGAGCGAGTGTTACGTACCGCACAGCTGCGTGTGACCCGTAGACCTTTACATCATTCTCCCCAGAGAAAAAGAGTAACCATAGGTGGCTCAAAACGACCTCCTGGGCGTTATGAATCTATTTCGCCATTTGTGGCATCAGAAGGCATTGCAACATGTATTTCATTTGCAGACACAGTAACGTTCGGTACAGAGAAGTGTGCCTTCAAGATGACAATTTCATACATGACAAATGCTGTTAACAAAAGACAAATTAATAAACGCAATAAAAACACAATATTGACAATCAAGTAAGCATTAACATTACTGGAGGAATCAAAGGACTTAATTCTACGTGCTGCTTCAATGAAATTTAACTCATTATTTGAAGAGATTACATTTTCATGGATGTTCTTAATCAAATTATTGTCTTCAGAAAAACTTGATAAGGAATGCTTTCCATATGTTAATATGTATGAATCATTGTAATAAACAGATAACATTCTAGTTAATGGCAAATGTCCAGTTGCATGAAATATAGTTGGCAACACACTAGGCATATCAAATAGTTCACATGATAAATCACAATGTGTGGCATTCAAGGTTAATCCACTATTGTTCAATTTTAGTGTAAAGGGTAGCTCAGGTGTATAATAGTTTTTACATGTAAATGTGACACCAAGGGTGGAGTTAAATGAGAAAGTTATACCTTCAGAACATCGTTTAAGAAATGGACAATAAAGATTCATTAAAATTCTAGGGCAATCATCTCTTGGGGGATGATTCATAAACGATTCTTTCTCACAGCTGTACACTCTACTGTCTAAGAATACTGCCAATTCAAGGCAAATTAACTTATGACTACATTTACACATATGCAAATCATTTTCATTTGTAAATAATAGATTTCAGCTATCAGTCGTCCTTTGGAATTTTTATTGGCAGATCTAGATTCCGGCTAGCAACTAGCCATTATCAATGCACTATCCTTTCTTGGTCAATGCATGTAATGCCTGTTGGTCTGGCTTTGTACACAGTTCATGGAGTTCATGAGTATTCCATGAACTGCATACAAAGCCAAACCAACAGAAATTACATGCATTGACAAAAAAAAGGATAGTGCATTGATAATGGCTAGTTGCTAGCCGGAATCTAGATCTGCCAATAAAAATTCCAAAGGACGACTGATAGCTGAAATCTATTATTTACAAATCAAAATAACGGTCGCTGCGTGCAACAGCCTCTGAACGGAGGGTAAACTGATGAAATCATTTTCATTTAGGGACACAAAATATCTTCGATCCTTGCTTATCAGTAGATAACCATTCAGAACATACTTTACATGAATACCTAACTGTCTACATTTCACAGGGTAAGTATAAATCTTATACATTTCAAAATTATGGTTTGATCTAGCAATGGGAATAGAAACAATAATAGTTAATACACCTTCAATCATTAAGGAGTGTGTGGTGGTTAACTTATAGTAAGCATATAAATTGTAAGAGTTAACAGGGTAAAGCATAGTATATGTTGCATCTAGCTTTCGTTCAATTGATAGTAGGACCTGTAAAAATTGCTGCTCAGACAATCATTTGAACGACTTTCTAATGCTGTTCTTGAGTTAAGGGCATCAATTCTAGCATTTTACAAACTATCAGTAAACCCTAACAAAAGAGGGTTTAAATCTAGGTGTGCACTCACAGCGTTTAATCCTTGGAATAGTACTTAGATATTTGCGTTCGTTTCATTACGAAATACGTGGAAATGTGAGACAAATTGCTTTACAATCTGTTCAATGAAAACTGTGTATAGTAATGGTTCTTTGCATATTCTTTAATACGATAATTTCATCAGAGAGGTTAGTGGAATCTGTACTGGACGGTTGTTCAAGAGCTAATTTTTGCCTTTAACTTCCAGTAGATATCTCGACTAGATAAAGTACCAAATACAGTACGAAGGATACTCCCTCCAAAATCAAACCAGGCTCGTTTATGCCTAATTAAAGTTTTATGTGGCAAAAGCTTTAAAAAACAGTAAATCTCTTGTTCACAATTAGCAAATGTAGACTCTGCCTGCATTTTGGCTGTAATCCAGTTATTATACTAAGATGTACCCATTTCCAAAATTGTATCATTACCATTAACAGAACGAATTAGGTCGATTTGCTTCTTTACAGAAGTGAACTGTTGCCGGATTTCACTCAGATTGTACTTCAGGACAAGTTTTGTATTACTTGCTGAAACTACCATGTCAGATCGTGGTTCAAACAGAACACCTGTACGCTGTGGTACTATTACTATGGTATTAATAGAATACGTTATCATAGCAAACATTAGAATAAAAATGAACATGGTCAATTAGTTCTAAATACTAGAGTTAGCAATGAATATAAAATAAATGAGTTTCTTGGGGTAACCTGTGGAATAAAATGTTTAGTTTCACTTGTGCACTCGTGCAATAGCTTCAATACTAATTTTCACAACACATTCACATAAGCACATGGCTGAAATAAACACATGCACTGCACCCTCACACACTACAAACATTTACGCAAATTGTGGGGGTGCCTGGAACAGAATCGTTCTGAACGTGACGATGCCTCGGCCTCGAAGTTTGAACTGCGTCCTCGCGATTCTCGCTTCCTGGGTTTGAGAACAGCAGGTCTGCCTCTCGGTCTGTCCTCGTCGTCTTGCAATACTACAGGAAATCTACCCAGAAATGGCTTTACACGATTGACATGAACGACAATCGAACGAAAGGGCAGTTGAAGTTTAAGAGTGACTGGCGACAACAACTCCAAGATTGGATATGGTCCTTTCCAAAACTTCTTAAACTTTTTGACTTGACTCTTCTCTAACACCACGTTGCTCAGATACACAAGATCTCCAACTCGATACTGTGGCACTGCTGCTTGGCGGTCGTGTTGTCTTGCTTGCTGAAGGAAGGATTGATCATTCCGCTGTTTCACTCCCCTTCCTTTAGCTTGTGTGCTACATCCTTTACGTGCTCATTGCTGATTCTGGCAGTCGATCGTGCAAAGTCCAAGGGTGAATGCATTTTTCTTCTGTAGACGATCTCATTTGGACTCAGGCCAGTTGAGCTGTGCATTTTGGCATTGTAACAACTTACCAAGAACGTTAAACAGACATCCCAATTGTCGTGTTTGCTGCTCACATAATGGCTAACCATTTTAATAATTGTTCTGTGGACTCGCTCGACTCTTCCATTTCCTTCAGGTGTTCTGGTGTAGTCCTTAACTGAGTTATTTGCATGAACTTACAAGTCTGTTTAAGTAATTCACTCATAAAATTCGTTCCTTGATCACTAATTATACTTAATGGAAATCCGAACTGAAGAATCAATTCTTTTACAAAAACTTTAACTATAGTTTCAGCGCTCTGATCAGGTATTGGTATCATGAGAAGGTATCTAGAGAAATGATCTAACATTGTCAATATGTATTTGTTTCCATCTTTAGTCTTAGGCAACTGTCCTATGACATCTAGTCCTACTCGTTCAAACAGCTCGCTTACTTCTGGCAGTTCTTGCAATGGCGCTCTACTATTGGCTACATTGTTCCGTCTGTTACGGAAATCTCATTGTGAAACAAACTCGAAAACGTCAGCTTTGCAATTCGGCCACCAAAACATGTGAGCTATTTTAATGTTTGTTGCTTTTTTACCGCAATGTCATGATAATAAAGAATCATGTTGCTCTATCATGACTTGCTCTTTCATGCGTTCTGAAATAACTAGGCGGTTTCTTTACTAGTGATTTTGTACAATAATTCATCTATTTCGACAAAACATTAATCATTTTTCCATTATTTGCATTGTGGATCTTCTTCTTGAGCTACCTTTAACTCTTCTTCTCGACTTATTGTAACACAGACATTGACTTTTCGACTCATTGCATCAGCATTTACATGTTGCTTACCAGGTCAGTGAATAACCTTAAATTGGTACTCACTCAGTCTTAATGCCCATCTTGTTAATCTGGAACTTGGATCCTTTAAGCTCAATAACCATTTAAGTTCGGCATGATCTGTAGTAACTGTAAATTCTCTTCCTGTTAAGAAACATCTGTCATGTGTTATACCAAAAACCAAAGCACAAAGCTCCTTCTCAGTAGTAGTATAATTACATTCTGCTTTTTTTAATTGTCTGGAAGCAAATGAGATTGGATGTTCATGACCATCAACTTCTTGAGACAAGATTGCACCTATTTCAAAATTGGATGCATCTGTTGAAAGAATAAAAGGTTTACTGAAATCCGGATAGACTAATACTGGGGCTGTGGTTAGAGCAGTTTTAAGCTCTACCATTGCCTTTTTGAATTCTGTTGACCAATTAAATGTGAGTCCTTTCTTCGGTAGCTGTGTCATTGAATGTGCTATATTTGCAAAACTGGCTACGAATCGTCTGCAGAAATTTGAGTTGTAGTTCTTTTAAATTATTTACATCATCAATTAATTTTGGATCAGGCCGACCACCTACACTGGTTATAACATGACCAAGGCAGTTAACTTTACTTTGTGCAAAATGACATTTATCTATTGATAAAGACAGGTTTGCACTTCTTACACGCTCAAAAACAGCTTGTAGTCTCTCAGTATGCTGCTTCATGTTTTCTCCAAAAATTGTTACATCATCAAGGTAAACAAGTGCTTGTGTTGGGGTGAGCCTTCGTAAAACTGAATCCATCAGGCGTTGAAATGTAGCTGGAGCATTATGAAGTCCGAACGGCATATGGAGATACTTGTATATTCCTGTTGCTGTTACAAATTAAGTTTTTGCTTGATCATCTGGACGCACTGTTAACTGGTGATAACTACTTGTTAAATCATATACTGAAAAAATTCGACATCTGCCCAAGTAATCCAAGGTTTTCACTAAATTCAGTAAGGGGTAAATGTCGGGTGTGGTCACAGCATTCAAAGATCAGTAATCAACACAAAATCGGAACTGGGGTTCTCCAGAAATTGATTTCTTCTTTACAGTTACAACAGGCGAACACCACGGTGGATGTGAAGGATCTCTTGGTTTTATATTTCCGGATTCTAATTGTTCTTTAACCATGTCTTCTACCAACTCTCTTTGACTTAATGGTGTTCGGTAATGTTTCTGTGTGATTGGGGCAGCATTCCCTGTATGAATACGATGCTGAACTAAATGAGTGACAGGTAAATTTTCATGTTCTCGGAATAAATCTGCATACTCCAGCAAAACAGGCGCTAAAATCTTATGTTCATCAATTGTCAAATGTTCTATCTTTTCCCAAATCTTGCGCTTCAGTTCATTATTAACTTCGTCTCCTCATTGCAATTTTGCGGCACTGTTACAAAAATCTGTGTTTGTTACCTCATCTGGAATGTGTATTACGTTATTTTTCTTATGCTCGACACTTCAGCAACTTTCGTTGGTCGTGGCAAAACAATACCCTCATTGTTTATAGTCGTTATTGGAACCGGGACTTTTGCGACATTCTGGCTCACCATTGTAGCGACACCTACACTTCTAGCAACATAACAATGAATTGTATCCAGTAACTCACTTTTCTCGGATCGCTCAGTTCATAACAAAGTTAAAAAAACTACGAACCCGCCTCGATTGCGAAAAAAGCACCTAGTGTTAAGTATTAACCCAGGTTTCGGCGTAGATAACTACACCTTCTTCAGAACAACAATAAAACCCACAACTGCGTAAGAAGACCTTTGTCAATGATTAAAAGAACACCATAGCTATACATTTATAAACGAAAAAGAAAAGGAAAACACAAACAGTACATATGTACAAAGTCAAAACCACTACTTAACTTAATGGTGTATGCCCCACCTCATACCAGCCTATGTTCGATGGGCCATGACCCGCCATAAACTGCAGCTACAAATGGTCGCTCACTTACAAGCCTGACCCACTACCTATGCACATGTGCAAGACAAGGGAAGTTACTTTAATGCGCATACGCATATGAGTACGAGAAAGTTTATACATGGGTCGGGGCTAAATAGCCCATATATTCCCAACCGTGGATCGACGTATCACAAGAAATGGAATGGATAGAATAAGTGACGAGCTAAATAGTACATGAAACCTAAAAATAACCGCACACGGTTGCTTATGCTAGGAAAGAAACTTATATATGAAGCTACCTATGACAACAGGAGGAACTCTTAAAAACTATACCTAAAGCCAGTAGTTAGCTTGGGGGGGGGGGGGGGGGAAGGGGGGCTGAGGGGACGTAATATAAAGACGTCGTGGTAATAAACATATAGGGATGAAACGTGAGGTGTTCAACGGGCTAAAATCGTACCTTCCAAAGAGAAGAGGGACATGATAAATTATAATGAATACGATGTGGTCACGTGTCAATCTCCAACTACCAAAGATTTTTAACAACTAAACCATCAAAAGAAAAATAAGATTAAAATCTGTCACCAAAACATTCAACAGCTAGGCAACAAAAAACTAAGGTTAGGAGTTTCCTGAGTGAGGTACTATCAGATGTATTGTGTTTGGTATCACTGGGATTTTCAAGGCCTGTTCAGATGGAGTTTAGTTTAATGTAATATTATGCCCTAGCAAGTATGGGCTAAATGAAACAAAATTTTGCAGTCTGATAATATGAAACTATGACGCAATTAATTACATCTGCAGATCAAAATCTTAAGGTGGAAGTGTTATTATATGCAACAAGAAAATCGATAATCTGCAAGATACTGGATACTGTAAATGTATAAAGCTACCAGCATGCATTGAAAAAGTTTTTGATATTATGGGCATAATGTGTGAAGAACTAACAATTTTCTTCATATAGAGTCCTCTGAGTGGTAATATTGCAACTTTTTGAAAAAAAAACTAAGCAGAATTATCACTTAAGTTTAAAATGAAAAATGTTGTAATATGTGTAGACTACAACTTAGATATGGGTAAGGTATCAAAACTAAAACAAGAATTAAAAATAACGCTACTACACACACAAATGTGACTGATCAGAGTCAGACCGTCATTGACAACATTACTGATAATATTGAAAATATAGAATGTGAAGCAAAAGTTCTGCAAACAGCAATCTGTGTTCATCATGGATTCATGTTTCATACTGACAAAATAGGAGCTACAAATATAAACAAAGAAAGATGAGAGCAGTCAGGATTATAAACCTACAAAACATGAACATTTTAAAGATAACTATGGGGTATCAAGATCGGACTGAAAAAGATGCATGCACAAAGCACAAATAAGAAGGATGATGCCCTTCTTAACACACTAATGCATCATTTCCATGTAGTCTTCACCATAAGACCTGCCAGGCAAAGAAAGGCGATGAATTACCAAATAAGTAAATTAATAACTGAAATCAGTTCTATAGTGAAGGAAATCAGACAAACAGAGAACATGGAGACATATAAACAGTATCAGAACAATACAGTTAATCAATAAGAGAAGCAAAAGCCAAATCAGTAAACAGAGCCATAGCAAATTCAAATCGTAAGAGTATAACAGCATGGGACCTAATGAACACTGAAACTTGTGGTCAAAAGGGTGTAAGTAACAGAATTTGATTCAGTTACAGATGGAACAAAAACTGATAATATACTAAACAACCCTTTCATAGATGCCATGGACTATCTGAAGTGGGAAAGATATCATCAGGGGCTAAATCATACTAGAACATATGGGCAACCATCCTACTCAATGTTCCTGGAACCAGTAACAAAATTAGAACTCAAAAAGAAATTCAGAAATAAAAATCCAGGAAGTCTGCAGGAGATGTTTGAATATCAAAGCTTCTAATAAACCACGTGAATGAAGAACTGATTGAACCTCTTTTGGATATAGCAAACTGCCCAGTCAAAAGGGAGTATTTTCAGAAAAATTAAAAATACAGAAAGTAGTACCAATATATGAGAAATGAGACAAAGAATAACTATTAAGCAATATACGCCAGACAGACATTTGGAGCATGTTGAACTGTTGAGCTGCAAAGTGAATGTATTTCTGCGGATTCCTTGTGAAACTATGGCAGATGTATTCAACATCTGTGGTAGACATATGGGGAAAGTCTGGCGATTTGCCTTTACACAAACAACCTGTTTCTCGAAATCGTTCATGCCATCATTTAATGCTCTGTGCTGTAGGAGGATCCACACCATACCTAGTACGAGAGTCACACTGAACAGTTATTATTGACCTGTGCTGCCCAAAACGTAGAACACAATACACTTTCTGTTGTCCCAATAACATTTTTAGTAGACTGAAGTGGGTACACACTGCTGCTACCTATTAACAGCTATATATGACTCGAGAGTTTGCTCTTCCCAAAAGTACGCTGTTCACGCACATTTCTCAAACAACATAACAGTTATGATTTTTAAAATCGAATGATTTATTTCGATACACCCTATTGATCGAAGTAGTTTACTCTTTCTACATTATTATTTGTTAAGGACATGATGTGATTCATGACACTGTAAAATTGCGTTTTATTAATTTTAAAAACATCGATTTATACATTTTTGAGCTCTATGTTCCATTCGTCAGTTTTAAATCTATTTGTCTTGCCAGGGCCCTGAACTGCTTCATCATGAAATGTTCTAAAAATTGGCCTCTGATTATTTTTTAATTTTTTAAAGTCTCCTGACTGTTTTCGTGGAATACCTGGTACTAGCATAAGATATGTATCTATGGAAGTTACATTTCTCAAAGAACCTACAATTACCTCTCTTGAACTAACGTCCAGAGCCGTTTCTACCATTAGAGTAGGGAGCCATCTAGGCCGTCAAAATTTTAGGTATGACAAAGAATTCGAAAAAACTAAAATTACGTAGAGAGTGACAGTTTCAGAGACTTTTTATTTAAAAATAGTTCAGAACTTGATCTTCAAAGTATTATTTCAGTAAACAATGTTATTTCATCAGTAAAGATATTGCTTAGAGTTTGTTTTAGAAATAATGTTCTAACAGAAACTCAAACATTGTACTGTTTACGCATGCATATTGCATGAACTACTGGGCAACTGTTACTACTGCAAATATTTTATTTTCAGAAAAATCAAGTGTTTTTTGTTTTTGTGAAGAATGCCTGCTCTTAGCAGCATAGTTCCGCCATCTTTGTGGAATTATAACATCAAGCTGGTGTCACCCCATCCTTGTTCCATCAAAACAGAGCTAATACCAATGTCGCTGTTCCATCATTATTACACACTTTGTTGGCACCAACAGCGTCGTCATGCTCTTCATCATTAGAATGTCTCTTTTCTTTCTCTGTCTCTTTCCTTTCCATTTCGACAACAGCACTGTCAGTTACTTCTTACTTGTCGTCTTGATTCAGCCATATTTGCACTTCTTTGTCATCTACATTTTCACATCCAGAAATATGTCGAAAAGAAATATAATAACACTTCATTTTCGTTTACTTCTGATAGAGCATAATTGTTACTTTCATTGTTTTTTTTATTATGTTTCTACAAGAGTGTTCCTGATTTTAGTGTTCCTGATATTAAATGGTTCCAAGCTGCTGCTACCAGGCAGACAACATCCTTCAATATAAACATAGCCTTTCATGGCCATTGTCACACTCAATAAAATTTTTCTTGCTTTGTGACTGCATTGTCAACATGTAAAACTACCGACGTTTCGGTCTCTGTTGCAAGTGACCTTCTTCAGGGTGTTTTTGTTTACTGCTGAATGAGAAAACAAATTTTCTTGTATACCTTAAGATGTGGCTGCTATCTGATTCTGACAGGATGTTAAGCAGGAAGGGGAGAGATGTTAGAAGTTCTTTATTGGTGAAGGGGAGGGATGTTAGAAGTTCTTTATTGGTGTTTTAAAAACACAAAGAAAGAACTTCTAACATCCCTCCGCTTCATGCTGAACAGCCCACCAGAATCAGATAACAGCCACATCTGTAGGTATATAAGAAACAAAGTTTTCTCATTCAGCAGTAAACAAAAACACCCTGAAGAAGGTCACTTGCAAGAGTGATAGAAACGTTGGTAGTTTTACATAGTGACAAAGTGGCCACAAACCCAGGAAAAATCTATTGACTGGAACATCCTTCAAATTAATGTTTTTCAGCACAGCTTCTTTTGGTTGGGACTCATTGATCACATCCACTCTCTGAGTATTTTAGATTTTATCTGTGATAGTCTTTTAACATTTTTAATGTAGTAATCGTTTGTCATTCAGCTCAGATTAAACAGAGGTGTGGCTTGTAAGGGCTTGCATTTCTGAGGTTTTACTGTAAATGAATATGTCCATTGGAACAATGCTGGAATGCTCTTTGGAATTGGAATTAAAATAGCTCAGGACCACGAGTAGCTCCAATATGATTCAAGAAATACCTTTCGTTTTGTGGACACCCACAATTTTCTCCTAGTTATTTTTTTCCCAAAGAAGTGGGTGTTGTGCCGGTTATATATTGAAAATAGATTGAAAATGCCATCTTAATACATAATAAAATACTTATGTACATAATAAACACATTATTATTGACTGGAACTTTTTCAGGAGCTTAAAAACAACTAAATTTACTTCCCTATTAAAAAAAGACATTGAAACTGGAAAGAAATATCGTCTAGTATTCCAGCTCTGTGTTTTCTTCAAAACATTAGAAAAAACTTCTATTATAGGCTTTAATGCTACAATGAAAATTTCCTTGGAATCACCACACCAGCATGGACTTAACAAACCTAAGCTTACATTAATAGCTATGCATGAGTAGTTAGGAGCTTTCTTTAAAGCACAGTGAACATGCTGGTGGCATTTTTTATAGAATTGTCAAAAGCATTTGACACAACTGGCCATACATTTCTTATTCACAAATTACTCTGAAAAGTATCAGAGGTATTTGAAGTCAATCAGTAATATCTTACCCAGAAGGCAGGTCATTCTAGGGAAGATAAATATCAAATGACAGATCACTCAAGGCCTAAGTTAATGTTACCACACACACATCTAGGATAACTGTGTGTAACAATTTGAGATCACTATGTTACCTGTCATGTGTCCTCCCACAACTCTCAGGTGATTGTGTGTGGTATATTCAAAGTCCAAATGTAATGTGACACCCCACTCAGGGCTCTTGGCCAATTGGGTGACAAAAATTGGTGGGACAATGAGGGACAATCTCCCCCTTCTCAACCCCACTACCCATCCCTGTTTAAACTAATGGGAATCAAGCCCCCTACACTGCCCCTACATTCCCCCTTACAACCCCCCCTTTTTAGTTCTAGAGCAGTTGTGTGAGCCTCATCATTTGTGCTCTGTTCATCATAGTGAGATGGTCATCAGCAGCAGAGTTATCCTGCTTAAAAAATGATGGTTAATATTACCATAATTTATGAGATAAGACATTTTGACATTACTGACTTGGATGTGGATAAATTACTATAATTTAATGATAACATGACATTTTCTGTACGTCAATAATGTATGAGCACCTCCCACTACTATTTACATTTGTTACATTTTTGACCGATATTAACTCTGTATTCCACAAATACGCAAATTTCCGTTCTAAGATATATGTAAATTCACGATTTTAAATGTTCACCAACTATTGCAGCACATTATTTTAACAAAATACACCGATATCCCATGTTAAACATTTTCCACACTAAATATACTCCTGCTATGTAACCTCTGCAAGCACAGCAATGTATGATGCATAACCATATCCTTCCAATTTTGTCGATTTCTCCCACTGTTCAAGAAGACACAAACAGAAACATGAGACTGAGCAATTACCACAGTGCGATATTTTGAAAACATACACCATATCCCACATTAATAAATAGTACAAACATGCCCGAAGTCTATGAGGAACTATGCCCTGCATTTTTAGTGTGTTAAAAGAATGATATCATAGAGGAGTATTACACTGTAGGACTACAGTTGACTTGTAAATAATGTCAGAAAAATCAAGTATGTACACATATACACAAGACATCTCTAAATCTGCACTGTAAATAGTTTTCCTATACTGGCATGGAATGGATGGAAAATGCACTTTATTTAAAAACAAACAAAGTAAAGAAAGAATGTGTGTAATCCTCTTGGTGCTCATGTACAGCCTACCAGATAGCTGGCTGAGAATCGACTGTTGCCACTGCCCAAGGTACCTACCACCCATGCAGGCTGTGATAAAAGTCAGCAGGTCCCAACAAGCAACTCAAGGCTACCAAGGGCCACATCATTTTACAAGCCGAGAATTTATTATTTATTTGTCTTATTGTGAGTTCCATTGATCATGATAGCAATGGAGTTGCAAGGATATGGACTGAGTCAGTATTTTTACAATGTTATCAATACAGCAGCACACAACATGGTAAATTCATGACAAGACTCATAATAACAACATGGAACACTAGAAGAAACAAAAACATATTACATACATCAGAATTATTATTTATGTGTACACAGTCAAATTAACAATATCAAAGTATTTGAACAGGAATATAACACTAGAGCAACAAGTAGTTTACATTTATGCTTACATTCAATGGCTAACTCAGCTGTATAATAAAAACTTGCTTCTATGCACTAAAAAATTCACTAAATTGAATAGAACAACTTTTATATTAGGTATTCCTTCAGTTTGCTCTTGAACTTTGGTGTTTCAGGAGCAAGACACTGTGTAGAGAATTGTAAATTTTGATACCTGTATAATTTGCTCCTTTCTGTACAAGGGTATAGTTTGATTGGTTGCTATGAAAGTTATCTTTTGACCTTTTGTTGTGACCATGATACTCACTATTGGTTTTGAAGAAAGTGTGGTTTTTATTAATGAAACATACAAGGGAGTATATGTACTGAGATATCATTCTAAATACCTGTAGTTTCCTCAACAGATTCCTGCATGAGTGCCTTGGTTGTACACCACTCATGATGCATATAGCTCTCTTCTGAGCAAGAAAAACCTTTTTTTGCCAAGGGCTGGTTGTCCCAAAAGATGATTCTGTAAGACAAAAATGCATGGAAATATCCGAAATAAGCTGCTCTTATGGCATCCTTACGTGTGGTTGATGCAATTATGTGTAAGGCAAATTTTGCAGAATGTAGCCTTTCTTCTAGATCTAGGATATGGTTGGAGCAATTTAGCTTTCTGTCTATGTACACACCTAGGAACTTAGCTTTATTTGTTGTACATTACATTCTGTATTTATATCTCCAGGTGCTTTATGTGCCTTATGAAACTGTACAGTTAAACAATTTCAGAATGTCATCAAATGCATTGTTTGCAGATGTTTTCCAGTCGTTTCCTGTTACCTTACCAACTAGTAGAGAAATATCATCAGTGAGTACGGTGAACTTGCTCACTGATGTGGTCCAATGTGGGAGATCATTTATAAATATAAGAAACAGTAAGATCTCAATACCATGCCTTGAGGCAATCCAGTTTTGACTGTGCCCCACTTAGATAAAGCTGGTATTCCATTACTATCAGTAATTATTACCGTTTGTTTACTATCTGTAAGATAGGAATTAATCCATGTCCCCACTATTCCACTTAACCCATAGTAGCCTGCTTTATTTAGCAGAATTTCATGGCTGACACAGTCAAAAGCCTTGGATAGGTCACAGAGGATTTCAATTAGTGGCAGTTTTCTGTTAAGAGATTCGAGAAATTTATCGGTGAAAGAGAACGTGACGAGAGAGAAAGAGAGAGAGAGAGAGAGAGAGAGAGAGAGAGAGAGAGACGAGAGAGACAGAGATCCAATTGTCTGTGGTCGGCATACCTCAACTCGCCGCGAAATTTATGCGACTTGGTCACTTGAAAACCATCAGAAGGAGTGCCTACACAACCGATAGATGAGTGAGAGAGAGAAAGAGAGAGAGAGAGAGATGGCAAATAATCGCTCTTTTAGAGTGCAGAATTTTCGTGGACTCACTACAGTGCCTGTCAACAGCCTGTACTGCCACATTGTCCAGCTCAGTGACAAAGGGAGAGTGCACAGATGGATTCTGGATGTTCATTAATCTATTTGTCATTTGATATATGCCACGCGAGCTGATAAAGTAAATTTACCAAATATCGTTAATTATATGATCTCAAATTAATTTTCCCTGACGATTTCAGACCACTGTCAGCTTGCCTAATCTGCGGGCTAGGGGCTCGTGGGGCCAGACGACTTTGGCGAATATCGCCTGAGGCTAGACAGCCTAGCTTCAAATTCAAGCCATGGCTACTTGCCACGGAAGTACACACGAGCGCCCGCCGTTGCTGTGGAATTCCTATCACAGTAAGACCACCAACCTCTGAGCCAGGGGCTCTGACCACTACACAGCTGTGATAAGGTCAAAGCGACGCTGCTTAGGTTAGCTACATGCCCCTCTTGTTGGCGGAAGCGTGTATTGCTGAGGGCTCCTCAGTCAACAAAAGTGACGATAGACATCAAGAAAAGGCAGTTGTTGCTAGTGGACTGAGTGGAACGGATGTGAACCTTTACGGCTCCCGAGATGGTAGTGAGTAATTTCTATGAGTATCTACATACAGTGGCGTTTGTGATTATACTGGTTATCGTTCGGCATGCTATAGGCTGGGCGCTATTTAAGATGATTACTGAATAATTGTATGAAGTGCCCCGTCCAGGTTTTCGTTAACCTACTTTCCGATAATCAACGCTCGCCATGGTTTCTCTCCTTGCACTCTTGCATAAACCAGGAGGTGGAACAAGCTAATTCAAGGCTTTACTATCGATTGAATGTTTTCTGTGTAGTACGTTTGACCTACCGCAAGAAAAGACAATATACGATGATTTTACCAGAACAAACGCATTTTCTCTAGTCTGTAGCTTTCGCTGTTGTCCTTTTAATTATTTCAGTTAACCATCAACTGAAGTCCTGCTAGAAGAACAGACTAACAGTGCCAGCCACCATTGGGATTGCAGCCGCTTTCAGGGAACAGAGAATTCGTCTGCTCCAGTAATCACGCTAACTAAAGTTCCTTAATTATCATGCCATCATGTCTAGCAGACCGCTTACGATTGCAGACCTGGCGACCATGACAGGATAGTTATGTTCAGAAATGAACACTTTCGAGGCAGCTGAACTGACATGAAATTCTCTATGTCGCCCCTTTGTTCCTTCAACAGTTTGGAAAAATAAAAGTAGGTTCTGTGAGTTCTCGGTGTCAGAAACATTACCTGTTTTTGGCCGGTTCTACTGCAGGTGGTGACCGTAGGGCGCATACTTAGTGCGAGCGAAAAAGAGAGGAATGTTCGAAGCGACCACATAACAGGCATGAGAACAGGGTTATGGATATGGACTTGTGACTCAGCCACAACAGACGAAGAAGGTGCGCAGGGCGATATCCGTCGCCTTGCACTGAGAGAAATATAATTGTTCCCTTTGCTGCTGCAGCTGACTTGGATACCTGCAGGAACAGCGTATTGCCAGCCGTGCCGGGAACCTCGACTGTGGGAAGCGCACCGATCAGTGATCTTGAGGCAGCTGCCAGCACATTGACAGAAGGAGGGGCGACCTCACGTGACGCCGCAAACGCTCTGGCGCCACCACCATAGCCTCAACTGTCTCCACCGACTCCTGCGACATCGCCGTCGTCGCCGCCCATCCCGTCACCGCCGCCGACGCCGTCACCTCCGTCGACAAAGTTTTCAATGTGTTGCTGGTGTGGGAAAAGGTACACAGCCTTCGACGCCGCCGGTCGCAGAAATGAATACAGAGACAAGTGCCTCACTGCAGGCAACTGTTGATGGAGATGATATGTTGTGTAAGATGATGCAGATGGTAGGGGCTTAAGCTAAGCACATTGTAGAGCAAATTAAATTATTGAATGGGTTTGAAAAATTATCAGGAGAGATGTAATCGGTTAGCAATGCTTTCACTGTTGCTTTGCAAAGAGGTAGTAGCGCAGTTGGGCTCTCAGGCACAAGAAATTAAAACACAAGGTGAGCTAATAGACAGTGTGAGACAGGAAAATCAGGAATCACTGAGCTACGTTCACAAATAACTGCTGAAATAGAGGCTACATTTAACGAGGTTAAGAAACAAGTTGTAACGATGGCAGGAAAATTAGATGCTCACCAGGATTCTTTTGACAGGTAGGAATACAGAAATCAGTGAAGTAGTATCAGGTCAAATGGAACTTTTGAGCGATGTAGAATCAAGGGTGAACGCCACAGAGGAGCAGTTTGAGGAGATTAGGGTGGGTTTTACTACAAGGTTTAATGCACAATGCCAGCCGGTGTGGCCTTGCGGTTCTAGGCGCTTCAGTCTGGAACCGCGTGACTTCCAGGTTCGAATCCTGACTCAGGCATGGATGTGTGTAATGTCCTTAGGTTATTTAGGTTTAAGTAGTTCTAAGTTCTAGAGGACTGATGACCACAGATGTTAAGTCCCATAGTGCTCAGAGCCATTTGAACCCATTTAATGCACAATGTCTAGCCTTAAGACGAGAGATTGAGAAAGAACTAGTTGATAAACTAAGTAGCAATTTGGCCAGCTGGCCACTTTCTGAAATGGGTGTGGCTGTGTCAACACTGAAATTGGTTCACCCACCACTGTCTGGGAGCGAAGCTATGACTGAAAGCAGGCGAGGTGGGGAAGCGAACCAATTGAGAAAACTGCTCTCCTCCCCTCTCCCCAGCCGGGTGTAGCGGCCCCTCCTGACCCTGGGCAACAGACCAGTTTCTCCAGTGCTGGTGGTATGGTCGGTGCTGTACCAGTTGCAGTACTGCAAGAAGCCAAAGGGACAATTTCATCCACTACAATAGAAGAGCAACTACTGTGCTGGCAAGCCCAAACACCCACACTGCAGAGAGCAGAGAACCCTCTTTCGCTACTGCTCTATGTGTCCCCCTAACTAAAGTGCGCGTCATTTATGTTGGCGACCGAGTTTAGGTTCGTTCTGCGCATCTGACGTCACAAAACACAGTCTGCCAATGAACAGAGAACGACGTTGCCAGATCTCGACTGCAGTGCAGAGCATGGACGAGTGTCTTCAGTTTTAGAAACGTTCAGTCATAAATAAAGTAATAGAACAAAGAAAGTTTGGAAAAAGCATTCTTTATACCAATTGCTTCATATTCTATTAATTAATTAAACCAAACAAGAAATAAGACTCCTAATTCAGGCGATAGCAAGGAAAGGTGTTTGTATCAATCACACGAACCGCTTTTTCGCAATAAAGAACAGCGGTAATTGTTTATTTCCTATTGTACTTCGACGAAGCGTGAGTAATTCATAGTCATACCAACAGTGTTTGTCAGTATTTTGCGTGACGTGTTAGAGTCTTCATGGGGCTCTGTAGTCAGACGAGTTGCGATAGCGTAACGGTCAAGGTGATGCCGGCACGGTAGCTCAGCGTGTTCGGTTAGAGGATTAGCAGCCCTCTGTAATAAAAAAAAACTGAGCTAATCGATCAACAACGAACTTAAACGGATGTCTTACGACGTCCGCGCCGAGCACGTGCAACGAACAAAAGCGAACAAAATGAGATTAAAAACAAAAAAAAGGTGGTGGGCTTCTACACGAAAGGTTATGAGTTCAAACCTTGAGCGGAGCGTAATATTTTCATTA
Organism: Schistocerca nitens; assembly: GCF_023898315.1. Taxonomy (NCBI): domain Eukaryota; kingdom Metazoa; phylum Arthropoda; class Insecta; order Orthoptera; family Acrididae; genus Schistocerca; species Schistocerca nitens. The sequence goes on along the minus strand of NC_064622.1, from coordinate 133,324,258 downwards.
TTTAAAAACAATATCGAAGTGCGTTACTTCACAAATTATATTCGTTTGAATGCAATTTTTTAAAATTTCTAGTGCTTTGTCTCTTTATTTAAAATAAAGCCAAACGTGCTCAGTGTAAATAAAACTTCTGTTACAGTCGGGAAAGACGGAATATTTCTCAATATTACATACAGCACCTATCTGGTACTTAAATTAAATGAGATATTGTTATACACTAAATTTTATATGAAATTTAGCTGTCTTGTCCACATTTCATTCTCAACATTGTGGCAACTATAATTGACCATACGGAAAGTATATGCTATAGACTTTTACCTCCGCAAACTCTTCAAAATTTCGTACAAAGGTTTACTGCACAAGGTTTGCTGCACAATAACTGCGTTGAACGTCGAACCGAAATTAAGTCATTTATGGGGGGAAGGTATCGGTGAAGAAGATGTGTAAAAATCTAATTTTTGGGCAAAATAGTTTTTGTGGAATCGAATGATAAGACTGTCTAAGCAGTCGGAACACGATGTGTCTGCACAGGCGAGCAGTGCAGTGACAAAATCGCGCACTGCGCGGAATGCGGGGAGCACGTCTATGTAGCAGCGAAAGGGTTAATGAAGCCGTGGTGGCTTTACTTCATGAACTGCGCGCTCCGCCCTAAACGTAAGTTTGCGAACTATACTATACTATGGCGCTGCTTCTATTGGCGCGTGCGTCGTTTGCAACTGGCAACGCAGCAATCTCCCGCGTCTGGGCGGGCATGCGCGAGCCGCCAAGATAAAAGAATTGAACTATAGTACTCTCTTGTCCCAATAGCACAGTCTAATAGGGAAAAGTTCAGTGGAATGACATGTCAATTACACCCTGTCGCCTACGTACAGAACTTCCAGAACTGGGCGGATGCTGTCCATGTTAATGAAAGACAACTAATGAGTGCAGTTGGCCAGGACCTGATTTCTGAAGCAAACTTGTGGTGGCAAATTACGGGGCGCCACTGTACGAGTTTCCTGGAATTGAGTCGCGAGTTTCCCTCGCAGTACTGAGGCTGGGCCCGGCAACAGTGGGTTCATCGCTCTTTAATAATCAGATCCCACAAATGTCCAAGTTGGGGGACTCTTCGTGAGTTCGTTTTGTGCGAAATAGCTGCGAAGCGTCATTTGGATCCACCTATGGATACTGAGAAAGCCATTCGTCTAATTTATCAATGCAAGCCGAAGTGGGCGGCGTGACAGTTATTGACAGTTCTGTAACCAGTATTGAGGGGTCATTAAATATGTTAGCTACCCTGGATGAGTTTCGGGAAGAGAGAAGACGCGAGGTATATGCCATATACAAGAACTGTCCTGCACCAAGCTGAAGACATGCATGTACTCCCGCACTTCGGCGTATTTCTCCCTCCATTTATACGTATTTTCTGTCAATTTCTTGGTAATTTTATGTCACTTATGCCGACGCCATCATGACAATACTTCACGGCACGTATTCTAAAATTGCTTGTAAATGTGATAGTACAGTCGTCAACATCTAGCGCAAATGCACTATTTTTCTGGTTGAACGGAACATTACAGCACTGTACTCAAACGCAGTTGCAGTGTATTTGCTCTGTTTTCTGTATGCCTACGTATCACAGAAGGTTCAGGGAGGAAGGCAGATGGGCTTCAGGTCTGCTGCTGGCTTCACATGGTCACAAAGAAGGAATGCTAAAGTATTTCTCGAGACAGGAAGTGTGCCTAGGATTAGCGCCTGCCCGCGCAAGCACCGTGACTGGTGTGGCAAGGCCCGTGAAAAGACGTGTGTCACAAGCTGGCAGATGGCGAGACGCTGTCTGTCCTTAGCTAAAGAGCATTGTGTTACAAGCTTGGCTGACTGCAATATATAGCTACAGAATGGATCGCGTGTTTGACCCTGAGCAGGACTGATTAGGTGTTTTAATCCACAACAAACAGTATTTACAATGTGGTTCTCTGGACTCTCTGCCAATCACAACCTTGCGGTGTCAGCTAACAAACAGTTGCTGTATAGCAACATTCCACTGTGCTTCTGTTGAGGTTAATGGTGATACACGCGAGTTGACTGCTGTCTTTGATGCTTTCCTGGACAAAAGAGAACTATCTACCTCTAAACTTATTTGTGTCTTCATTGAAGGATGACAGCAAGTGGATGGAGTGATCGGTTGAGATGGGGTTGTTATGAGGTATGATTTAATGGCAGACTGGTGATGTATTCTAGAGAGAGAGAGGGAGATGTTGCTGCTGGTCATTTAACCATTTTTTCCGTTGTTCTGTTCGGGTGCATCAGTTGTGCGGCATAACCTGCATTTGACTCATATAAAACTGCATGTTCTATGTGTGTTTTAGAGCACTATCTACTTGAGATTGTTAACAGCAAACCTCTCGACCACAGTCATCAGAGGATTTCCAACTCATATGATGAAATGTGTCCATCCTGTTTTGGCACCATCCTCTAGACAAATGAGGAATTATGTGATGTACTCCTTTCCCTGCCGCGTCCTGGGCATAAAATCCAATCTTCAGTTTCATAACTATTAGCGACAGGTATTTGTGAGGTAGTGTAATCCCCTTGTATACATCTACTTGACGGATGTCCTGTTTGTGGAGTTAGTGGCAGCATGATGTGTAATTTCACATGTCAAACACCGCCGATATGAATTTGTCTCTTTCCTTCTAAGAGACATTCTTCGTTACCAGCGATCATTTAAAGGATTGATGCGAGCATAGTACAATTAATTTCTGACCTGTGACTGGATGTGAATAGTGGGTGCTATACAACTGTGGAAAGTTCAGTTATGAATGCACCCTCAATCAATGTTTTTAAGGGAGTAGTTTTTTCATTTAACAATTTGTCACCATAGTTTATCATAGAGAAACTTGCATACAGAATGTATGTCATGCGCTAGGGATGTATTCCTTACATTGGAATATTAAAAGCATTGCATTCCACATGACTAACAGATCAGAAAACCACCACTATAATACTATAGTATGTTTTAAGTGCAGAACAATGAAGCCTTAGGAGTACATCTATTTATGTTCTCTCTTACCAATACTTACTTGCAACTCACCCTAGATACCAGAATAATATTTTAGGATTGATAGCACAGTTGATTTAGGTAAAATGCTTCAAACTCCATCTATCTGGATCTGGAGGACATATGCACATCTGGAGATATTTTGTGCTCTTCGATGGGTGCTATGAGTAAGATTGGTGCGGAACAGCAATTACAGACTCGGCTCGCTCTGCTCCTTCACGAGACGTGGAATGTAGCGGTCTACTTCTGGTCAGCTGCAGATTTGAACGGTGACTGTGCTGCAAGGATGGTTGGTCAAAGACAATACAAGGAGTTCTCCCAATCTCGAACTTCACCCTAAGAATGTGAGAATATTCTGTGACCTCCATCTGCATAGGGAAAGATCGTAAATTACGCACTATAATCGAAGTGGTAGAAAAATGTAGATCGCTGTCTGGTATTCTTTGGTGTATATATTCGAGAATTAACAATGAATGGACATACTGCACAGTCAGCACAGTCATCTATCTATATTCGCAATCTAATACACTCCTGGAAATGGAAAAAAGAACACATTGACACCGGTGTGTCAGACCCCCCATACTTGCTCCGGACACTGCGAGAGGGCTGTACAAGCAATGATCACATGCACGGCACAGCGGACACACCAGGAACCGCGGTGTTGGCCGTCGAATGGCGCTAGCTGCGCAGCATTTGTGCACCGCCGCCGTCAGTGTCAGCCAGTTTGCCATGGCATACGGAGCTCCATCGCAGTCTTTAACACTGGTAGCATGCCGCGACAGCGTGGACGTGAACCGTATGTGCAGTTGACGGACTTTGAGCGAGGGCGTATAGTGGGCATGCGGGAGGCCGGGTGTACGTACCGCCGAATTGCTCAACACGTGGGGCGTGAGGTCTCCACAGTACATCGATGTTGTCGCCAGTGGTCGGCGGAAGGTGCACGTGCCCGTCGACCTGGGACCGGACCCCAGCGACGCAGGGATGCACGCCAAGACCGTAGGATCCTACGCAGTGCCGTAGGGGACCGCACCGCCACTTCCCAGCAAATTAGGGACACTGTTGCTCCTGGGGTATCGGCGAGGACCATTCGCAACCGTCTCCATGAAGCTGGGCTACGGTCCCGCACACCGTTAGGCCGTCTTCCGCTCACGCCCCAACATCGTGCAGCCCGCCTCCAGTGGTGTCGCGACAGGCGTGAATGGAGGGACGAATGGAGACGTGTCGTCTTCAGCGATGAGAGTCGCTTCTGCCTTGGTGCCAATGATGGTCGTATGCGTGTTTGGCGCCGTGCAGGTGAGCGCCACAATCAGGACTGCATACGACCGAGGCACACAGGGCCAACACCCGGCATCATGGTGTGGGGAGCGATCTCCTACACTGGCCGTACACCACTGGTGATCGTCGAGGGGACACTGAATAGTGCACGGTACATCCAAACCGTCATCGAACCCATCGTTCTACCATTCCTAGACCGGCAAGGGAACTTGCTGTTCCAACAGGACAATGCACGTCCGCATGTATCCCGTGCCACCCAACGTGCTCTAGAAGGTGTAAGTCAACTACCCTTGCCAGCAAGATCTCCGGATCTGTCCCCCATTGAGCATGTTTGGGACTGGATGAAGCGTCGTCTCACGCGGTCTGCACGTCCAGCACGAACGCTGGTCCAACTGAGGCGCCAGGTGGAAATGGCATGGCAAGCCGTTCCACAGGACTACATCCAGCATCTCTACGATCGTCTCCATGGGAGAATAGCAGCCTGCATTGCCGCGAAAGGTGGATATACACTGTACTAGTGCCGACATTGTGCATGCTCTGTTGCCTGTGTCTATGTGCCTGTGGTTCTGTCAGTGTGATCATGTGATGTATCTGACCCCAGGAATGTGTCAATAAAGTTTCCCCTTCCTGGGACGATGAATTCACGGTGTTCTTATTTCAATTTCCAGGAGTGTATATGGTACTCGCCAAGTAGTAAAGGGGTGGTTTAGCAGTTATATAGAATTTGGGAAGCATGTTATGCATTATTGGTTGGTGTTAAAATCATTGAAAAACTGCTAAAATTGCTAAAATTGATCACACTATCAATTGTGACGCTTATTCTTTACAGTTCATCGACGGTGTCTTTTCCAAGCCATCCATCCAGTGGTATGCTCTTGATTACCACATAATGGTTGACTGACATCACTTTTTTGAGATGGAGAAAGAGTCTTGGTGTAGGGGCAACACCTTCCGGGGATGGCTAGCACCGAAACAGTGATTGCATGCTTGACTGCAATATGAGGAATCAATTGAAACGGAACACCAACGATGTGCTACCCGATTACTGTGAAAAATGAGTTTACGAGTAAAAGTTGAGACCTTCAGTCACCTTGGAACAGCTGATTGGAAACCCTCCACAACACCACAAAACTCTTCCAGTTTCCATATGTTGTGACCGTTTTTTACTTAAAATCATCCTGTGTGTGTTTGTTTGTGTTTGTGTGTGTGTGTGTGTGTGTGTGTGTGTGTGTGTGTGTGTGTTGTGCGAGCAGCAGCATAATTTACATGTGATGTCCAGTTTTCAGTCAGAGCCAATGGATCGAAAATGTTAATGTCAGTTTAGGTCCTGACATAGACCTCGAAGTTGTAGTGGAGATACCAAAATGTATGGTGGTCTACAGAGCTGTGTCATACACTGCTTGGATGTGTTACAGCAGAAAAAAATACAATGTATTAAACAACAACATAGGGACCCTCTCTTGTGACTAATAGTTTGTGGGATATGGTCCTCCTACAGTATAGGCGATGATACTTTACACTGGTCTGTGCACGCGGCTTCGATCACTGAGTGGATCAATACCTGTATATTTAACGGGGATCAGAACATATGCTCGACGCCAACACACAGACGGTATTTTTTTTCCGTACACGCAAATCAAAAAAAGTTTTGCATCACCTCGGTTCCGATAGTTCCGGAAGCTTGACAGAAAATTGGAATAGAGATCAACATAAACATCATTTCCGCCCTTTTTATTTCTCATGAAAACCACACATTGCATGTTGTACCACCATACAGCGAGACCTGCAGAGGTGGTGGTCCAGGTTGCTGTACACACCGGTACATCTAATATCCAGTAGCACATCCTCTTGCATTGATGCATGCCAGCATTCGTAATGGCATACTATCCATAAGTTCATTAAGGCACTGTTGATCCAGATTGTCCCACTGCTCAACAGCGATTCGGTGTAGATCCATCAGAGTGGTTGGTGGGTCACGTCATCTATAAATAGCCCTTTTCAATCTATCCCAGGCATGTTCAATAGGGTTCACGTCTGGAGAACATTCTGGCTACTCTAGTCGAGTGATGTCGTTATCCTGAAGTAAGTCATTCACAAGATGTGCAAGATGGGGGCGCGAATTGTTGTCCATGAAGACGAATGCCTCGCCAATATGCTGCCTATGTGGTTGCACTGTAGGAGGATGGCATTCACGTATTGTACAGCCGTTATGGCGCCTTCCATGACCACCAGCGGTGTACATAGGCCCCACATAATGCCACCCCTAAACAGTAGGGAACCTCCACCTTGCTGCACACTCTGGACAGTGTGTCTAAGGCGTTCAGCCTGACCGGATTGCCTCCAAACACGTCTCTGACGATTGTCTGGTTGAAGGCATATGCGACACTCATTGGTGAAAAGAACGTGATGCCAATCTTGAGCGGTCCATTCTGCATGTTGTTGGGCCGTGCTGCATGGTGTCGTGGTTGCAAAGATGAACCTAGCCATGGATGTTGGGTGTGAAGCTGCGCATCATGCAGCCTATTGTACACAGTTTGAATTATAACACGACGTCCTGTGGCTGCACGAAAAGCATTATTCAACATGGTGGCGTTGCTGTCAGGGTTCCTCCGAGCCATAATCCGTAGGTAGTGGTCATCCACTACAGTAGTAGCCCTTGGGCGGCCTGAGCGAGGCATGTCATCAACAGTTCCTGTCTCTCTCTATCTCCTGTGTCTGAACAGCATGCTTTGGTTCACTCCGAGATGCCTGGACACTTCCCTTGTTGAGAGCCCTTCCTGGCACAAAGTAACAATGTGGACGCGATCGATCCGCGGTTTTGATCGTCTAGGCATGGTTGAACTACATATAATATGAGCCGTGTACCTCCTTCCTGATGGAATGACTGGAACTGATCGGCTGTCGAACCCCTTCTGTCTATTAGGCGCTGCTCATGCATGGTTGTTTACATCTTTGGGCGGGTTTAGTGACACCGCTGAACAGTCAAAGGGACTGTAACAGTAACACAATATCCAGTCAACGTCTGTCTTCAGGAGTTCTGGGAACCGGGGTGATGCAAAACTTTTTTGATGTGTGTATATTTTGGAAGATAGGGCCATGGTAAAATCTTATCCAGTTCTCTACTGGATGACGTTAGGGGAGTTTTTATGTTTCTTAGTTTTTTATTCTCTGTTGATGGTAGAAAATAACGATGACAGAGAGAATGTTTGGGTGGCAGACGAGAATGCACCCAGAGGGACACAGATCTTCAAACTGCAGTGCTTGTATGTAGTTTGGAGGCGCTCCACATTGCGGTAACAAAATCCTCGTCTTTCCAGTTCCCATACTGTTGTCTTATTTTCTACTACTGCCTCATGTTGCAAGAGAAAGCTTTATTTGGCGTTGACCTTACACATTGTATACTATTTTTGGAACTACGACAACAAATTCCCATTTCCATCGAATGGTCAAAACACTATCCTGTCGCACTAACTCAGCTCACTCTGTTTCCACACGGATTGCAGAAGGTGGTAGATACAGTGCTTCCGTGTTCTGCTCAGTTCCGGCTTAAATTGGAACGATCATATGTACAAAGCAGCAGGGAGGATGGGGCAGAGACTGAGGAACAGTTACAAGATGCAAAGAGGCTGCCTAAAAAACAAAGTTGGAGTTTTACTATAGCAGATAGATTTGGAAAAGGTGACTCGTTTCGAGATATGAGAGTGCCATGAACATGATTCACTAGTGATTGTAATCATTAAAAGACATCTCCATAGGATCCAACGCAGGTATGTGGTCGAATGGAAAGACTTGATTCCAAGTTGCAGACAGCAGTTCTACCAGAAAGCATAACATTGTAGATCTGAAAATCCGGTGTATTGGTCATAGGATTTTGTACATTTCTTACGATCACAATCTAGTCCTGCATTTTTTAAGTGATTCATCACACTGCACACAGTCTACTATATCTGATCATTCTCAATCAACCATCGCCTATAGCCCAGTGGAAATATCACAGATCCTGTTACATGGCATGGAGATTGAATGTGTTACAAAGACTGGAGAAATATCTAGCTGTGTCATGAGGGAGTTGCAAATACTGGTTTTATACAGAGTTCCTTAACCAAATCACTTTCTTAATTCGGTGATTTTATTACGAGCTTACACTGCCGGCAACGTGCATCTCGTGACTTTGGCCTGTTAATACACACCTCAACGACCACCATCTATATTCAATGTGGCGGCATTTATGTGGAAACCACTTCATTCGGAAGAAATACTATCCCATGACTTGTAAAGCCTGTATAGTTTTTAACATGGATATCGTTAGCAATACTTGTCTGCGCCGATAAAACCAAGACCGCTTATGATTTTAGTAACATGGCCGTTACAATCAACTTTTCTTAATAGCTAGTCGCTTATATGACGATTATGTCTCTGTTAATCAGACATATTGGTACCACTCACAAGAAAAAAAAATGAGACATATCCATCCATCAGGGGTTTTCACTCAATATTGTTTGGTATCACGTGCACTGAGTTATTGACGATGCTGGGAATGTGTGATAGACTCGTTATGTTCAGTGGGCTTGGGCTTATGAAGTATGTGTGTGTTCCGACACGTACAAAGAAAACGACACTGTCCTATCGTAAAGAAGGTACGGATTTGACTTCGAAACCTGTGGTAGCCGTAAGGGGAATGAAAGACATTTTTACGTGAAAATTTATGTCCAGTCATAAGAATACTATGGATTTTGATATTTTCAGAGCCACCGTTGTCAGGAGGGGGTATTTCCGATACTTCGCGCATTATCGAATGTCGTCCGATTGAGATTTCAATTGTAATACTTAATTTGAAGTACAGTGATAACATCTATGTGGCTGGTTTCCTGGAACGATTCTACCTGGCTTGCGAGGAACGCGTATTGGCGGTGGCCTCAGGCCAGAACGATTGACACTTCTGGCTTACGGTGGGAGCCATCTGGACTGTAGAAGCCGGCTGGGATACAGGAATGTAGCTGACCTAATCCTGTCGCCCTCTAGGCGGGTGAGTAGCGAGCTAATGCTCAATATGTGTTGGGCAGCCTTCGTGATCGCGTGTGTTCTCTGTGGAAATTTGAGAAGATTCAATTAGGTGTGTGTTTGCGCAGGACAGTCATTCCCAAGTAAATTGTCTAGTTCTATACTTTTCCTGTCATTACTGAGACATCGATTGTGATGCATGTTGTGTGTGCATCTAGATGGTGAAAGACGGGTAGAAGACACGAGAAACACCTTTGTTGACCTCATAAAGTACAATGATGATATGGGGTCTTTTATATCACTGACATCGGTGTTCATGAGTGGAACTACCAGTTTCCTCTATTTTTTCGAGTTTCCACATAATGATCTTCGCAGACGAGGTGTCTAGTTACTCAGTGGTTTGCAGCACGTTCCACCTCATTGCACTTCGCTAAAGTTTCGGGTTTCTAGATAAATAATTTTCATTCTTTATCTCCGGAGGCATAGTGTGGAAGCGATCGGTAGCATACTGCTATGTGACTCATGCCGAAAACCATAGCGTAAATGGTATGATATTCTGGCAAACCATGTGAAAATACATATTTTCTTGTAATCATAGAGTATGTAGAAAGCATGGCAGCAAGCAAGCAAGCAGGTCAGGGCCAGAAACAGTAAGGCCTTTGTGCCAAGGGGAACCAGTCCAGCCTCTGTACCACAGTTTAGACAGTGACTGTGGTCCACTGAGGGCGCTCTGATAGCGTATCGGGCCAGCGTGTGGGCAGGGGCATTTGACTCGTGACCGTTGGCTGCGATGGATGACCGACCAACCTCATGGGAAATATCTACCGCTGTGGGGACTACATACGGTGCATGCGCTTATGTTTTTTGGGACCTGTCTGACTTCATAATATACACTACTGGGCATTAAAATCGCTATACCAAGAAGAAATGCAGATGATAATCGGGTATTCATTGGACAAATACACTCCTGGAAATTGAAATAAGAACACCGTGAATTCATTGTCCCAGGAAGGGGAAACTTTATTGACACATTCCTGGGGTCAGATACATCACATGATCACACTGACAGAACCACAGGCACATAGACACAGGCAACAGAGCATGCACAATGTCGGCACTAGTACAGTGTATATCCACCTTTCGCAGCAATGCAGGCTGCTATTCTCCCATGGAGACGATCGTAGAGATGCTGGATGTAGTCCTGTGGAACGGCTTGCCATGCCATTTCCACCTGGCGCCTCAGTTGGACCAGCGTTCGTGCTGGACGTGCAGACCGCGTGAGACGACGCTTCATCCAGTCCCAAACATGCTCAATGGGGGACAGATCCGGAGATCTTGCTGGCAAGGGTAGTTGACTTACACCTTCTAGAGCACGTTGGGTGGCACGGGATACATGCGGACGTGCATTGTCCTGTTGGAACAGCAAGTTCCCTTGCCGGTCTAGGAATGGTAGAACGATGGGTTCGATGACGGTTTGGATGTACCGTGCACTATTCAGTGTCCCCTCGACGATCACCAGTGGTGTACGGCCAGTGTAGGAGATCGCTCCCCACACCATGATGCCGGGTGTTGGCCCTGTGTGCCTCGGTCGTATGCAGTCCTGATTGTGGCGCTCACCTGCACGGCGCCAAACACGCATACGACCATCATTGGCACCAAGGCAGAAGCGACTCTCATCGCTGAAGACGACACGTCTCCATTCGTCCCTCCATTCACGCCTGTCGCGACACCACTGGAGGCGGGCTGCACGATGTTGGGGCGTGAGCGGAAGACGGCCTAACGGTGTGCGGGACCGTAGCCCAGCTTCATGGAGACGGTTGCGAATGGTCCTCGCCGATACCCCAGGAGCAACAGTGTCCCTAATTTGCTGGGAAGTGGCGGTGCGGTCCCCTACGGCACTGCGTAGGATCCTACGGTCTTGGCGTGCATCCCTGCGTCGCTGGGGTCCGGTCCCAGGTCGACGGGCACGTGCACCTTCCGCCGACCACTGGCGACAACATCGATGTACTGTGGAGACCTCACGCCCCACGTGTTGAGCAATTCGGCGGTACGTACACCCGGCCTCCCGCATGCCCACTATACGCCCTCGCTCAAAGTCCGTCAACTGCACATACGGTTCACGTCCACGCTGTCGCGGCATGCTACCAGTGTTAAAGACTGCGATGGAGCTCCGTATGCCACGGCAAACTGGCTGACACTGACGGCGGCGGTGCACAAATGCTGCGCAGCTAGCGCCATTCGACGGCCAACACCGCGGTTCCTGGTGTGTCCGCTGTGCCGTGCTTGTGATCATTGCTTGTACAGCCCTCTCGCAGTGTCCGGAGCAAGTATGGTGGGTCTGACACACCGGTGTCAATGTGTTCCTTTTTCCATTTCCAGGAGTGTATATTATACTAGAACTGAGATGTGATTACAATTTCTCACAATTTGGGTGCATAGATCCTGGGAAATCAGTACCCAGAACAACCACCTCTGGCCGTAATAACGGCCTTGATACGCCAGGGCATTGAGTCGAACAGAGCTTGGATGGCGTGTACAGGTACAGCTGCCCATGCAGCTTCAACACGATACCACAGTTCATCAAGAGTAGTGACTGGCGTTTTGTGACGAGCCAGTTGGTCGGCCACCATTGACCTGACGTTTTCAGTTGGTGAGAGATCTGGAGAATGTGCTGGCCAGGGCAGCAGTCGAACATTTTCTGTATCCAAAAAGGCCCGTACAGGACCTGCAACATGCGGTCGTGCATTAACCTGCTCAAATGTAGGGTTTCGCAGGGATCGAATGAAGGGTAGAGCCACTGGTCGTAACACATCTGAAATGTAACGTCCACTGTTCAAAGTGCCGTCAATGTGAACAAAAGGTGACCGAGACGTGTAACCAATGGCACCCCATACCATCACACCGGATGATACGCCAGTATGGCGATGACAAATACACGCTTCCAATGTGTGTTCACCGCGATATCGCCAAACACGGATGCAACCATCATGATGCTGTAAACAGAACCTGGATTCATCCGAAAAAATGACGTTTTGCCATTCGTGCACCCAGGTTCGCCGTTGAGTACACCATCGCAGGCGCTCCAGTCTGTGATGCAGCGTCAAGGGTGACCGCAACCATGGTCTCCGTGCTGATAGTCCATGCTGCTGCAAACGTCATCGAACTGTTCGTGCAGATGGTTGTTGTCTTGCAAACCTCCCCATCTGTTGACTCAGGGATCGAGACGTGGCTGCACGATCCGTTACAGCCATGTGGATAAGATGCCTGTCACGTCGACTGCTAGTGATACGAGGTCGTTGGGATCCAGCACGGCGTTCCGTATTACCCTCCTGAACCCACCGATTCCATATTCTGCTAACAGTCATTGGATCTCGACCAACTCGAGCAGCAATGTCGCGATACGATAAACAGCAATCGCGATAGGCTACAATCCGACCTTCATCAATGTCGGAAACGTGATGGTACGCATTTCTCCTCCTTACACGAGGCAACACAACAACGTTTCACCAGGCAACGCCGGTCAACTGCTGTTTGTGTATGAGAAATCGGTTGGAAACTTTCCTCATGTCAGCGCGTTGTAGGTGTCGCCACCGGCGCCAACGTTGTGTGAATGCTCTGAAAAGCTAATCATTTGCATATCACAGCATCTTCTTCCTGTAGGTTAAATTTCGCCTCTGTAGCACGTCATCTTCGTGGTGTAGCAATTTTAATGGCCAGTAGTGTTTGTAGTGTCCTGTGGTCAATGGCTATATGCAGGATGCAGAAGTGACGATTTTGTGCGGTGCAGGATATGACTTGTATTTACTACACTGATATGGGATGTGGTGATATAGAGCGGCTGGAGTTGCTTTCACACTGAAATAATCAAGCTTTCCTCGACAGTAGGAGAGCAGTGTAATTGAGGAAGTATCTTTGGCCATAGTTTCATTTTTCATAATCTGTAGGCCACTTTTGCAGGGTTTAACTATCGGTGCAATATGACTACTATGTGTTTTTTATCGATCTGTATAAAACAGTTTTCCCACTGAAAGTCTCATCAGCAGAAAATGTTGGACAGTGCTCCCACACTGGCAGCAGCAGCAGTTTGGTGGGTAAATTGAGTAAGAGCCAATCAGAATGGTCCAGTCACAAGACATCTTTTGTGTGGGGCATTGGAGGCCCAACAGACTAATTCAAACAAGACAGGGGAAAGGTATCTATGGAAAGTTCTGTGACATGTGAGAGTAACATGATGTCTTATTTGTTCAAGTGTTAAGAGACAAGTCGAAGCAGGCCATCCACCTCTTGTGGGATGCTGTCCCTCATTCGCTATTGTGACTTTAGAGCATCTCCAGATCAGCAGTTGTAGGGCATCGAAAATTCCAGCCATTTTTCTTGTCTGTAGGACAGAGCTTCGAATTCTGTTTGTGTAATTTTTCTGATTTCCCCGTCTGTGCTTAGACACCAGTGTGTGCTTCGAGAAGTGAGGAAAATAACGTCCCTGACTCCAGCAGCATATATAAACTAAGCCCACTCAGCTTTTCAGAAAAGTGATGAACACCACAGCTGCTGTAGGACTCAGAAATTTCGCTCTCTCCCTGGCGATGCCTTCAAACAAGCAGCTAAATCTCGAAAAGTGGTGTGCGTCCTGTTTAGAGTTACAGAGATATTTATTTCGAGTTCCAAATATCGTCGCTTTGGCGTGTAAAATCAGATATTGCAGCTGATATCGGTATTAGGATCTCTCTCTCACAAAAGCGTGTGAAGAGACTGAGGAAGGTTTCCACAATTATGCAGCGATGTTTTTTAGAGTCCGTGTTCGAGTGTGGCGGTACACATCACAAAATTGACGCAAACTACTGAGCAGCGAGCTGTTTTGAAAGTGTATTTAGAGACATCTTCAGTTGGATTTAATAACTCCTGAAGCAGCTCGTGTTCAAAAACAAGGGCATCTTTCACAAAACCGTGCCAAGTGTCTCATGGACGGTTTCACAAGTGTGTCGCGATCTCTTTATAGAGTCCATATCCAAGTGTGGCGATGGTGGTATTCTTTGGAATAAAACGTGTAACTGCTTAAATATTCCCATGTCATCTGCAAAGCTGCTCCTCTCTCTCTCTCTCTCTCTCTTTGTGCTGTGGTAAATTTAGTTGCTGTGACATCTTCAAGTTACGTGCGTGACAATATCCCGCAACATCAAACGTTATAACTCCTGAAGCAGTTCGTATTCAACAACTGAGGATGGGAAAGAGGAGGGCCGCGGGTATTTCCAAAGTGAGAGGAAGCGCTTACTACACGGCCCTGTGGCTACTGCGTGGCCGTGCCGGAAACCATTGCAAAGACTCTTGGGGCACAGAGCCTGGCACATTGCCTGTCTTGAAGCAAGATGTGGAGACTCTGGGGGGAACGTCTTGCCTCTTGTGCTTCGGAAGATCGACAGACTGGACTTTTATTGTATGATCTGCACTTACAGTACACACATTTATCAGTATGAGTTGCAAAGTGTAACTTAGACTATCTTCATTATTTCATGAAGCGTATTCATCTTCACCAGATATTATTGCTATCGACACAGTCCTCAGATGCATGGCTACAGGTAATATACTCCTCCTTGTCAAGTATAGACATCCCATCTATTGAACGAAGTGAACAATTACTTCCATCCTCCCATTCCAGCAGCTAGAGATACACGGAGTCCTTTTCCCACCATTTTTCCCCAGATCCCCATCTTGGATGGGTCGGGAGAGGGGGAGGGACGTCAGTGCCCTCTATTGGCGGCGTTATGAACTAGGTCAATTGGAACCCGGATCTCATGGTGAACACACTGGATGGAGCTACTGTCTATGAGAACTCAAATTCTTTAAATAAACAATGCATATTGATGTCTGTTCTATCTGGTAGGCCCGCACAGACTGAATCCTTTTCCTGCCAATTTCCCGATGAGGGAGAGGAGAGGAGGGAACGGGGAAATGGTAGGGTGGGGGAGTGGAGGGGGTTTAGGTTAGTGGAGGTAGCCCAACTGACCTATTTTTTCCACCAAAATTTGAATGTCCTGCCATGATGTCATTGCGAGATTGCCAAGTCGATGGCCGCCATCTTGGATCCGCCAAGTTGAATAAATGTTTGCAACAATGCAGAGTGGAGCTGTATGAACTTTTTCCCACTATTCACAGGTGTGGGACAGGGTGTAATCATAGATGGACTTAAGAAATTGCAGAGTGTGACGTCTGTACAGGTAACTAAAACAAGAAAAAATAATCACTGGCAGCACAACGCTGCACCAATAAGAGAAAGCCAAATGCAAGACAATGCAGCAGTAGGTACCCAGCTCATCTCGGTAAAATAAAGCCTACCACCCTGGTGCTCGCACTAGGTGTGTGTGGGGATTAGGATTGGGAGGTGGACTGCCCTCAAAACCTATTAGATGACCTACTCTCAGGAATTCCGCTTATCATAGCAAGCTTATCAAAGCTTGAGAGTCATGCTAATATATTTTGATCAATCCCAGAATTTACTTCTGGATATTAGTGCTGCTATTCCGGTAATTTCAGAAACTGTTTAACATCGTTAAAGATCATATCAGGTTAGAGATTATGCCTGTTACCACGATGAGAATTCAGGGCTACAGAAAGTTCAAGTCCAAACCAATGAATAAACAAGTGTTACTGGAGCTGTCTGCCTGGAGTATGATGACGTATCAACCAGCCTTACTGGTAAAACTACTGGCAACTACTGTGATCATAGGCAGATTGGTTAAGGCACACCAATATGGTGGTAAACTGTAAGAGAGAAGAGTTGCATGTCACTATGGGAGGAACTCAAATGTGTTTGATGTTTTGCGAGCCACTCACCATTCATTGTAGAGGTGAGTGCGGAACTATAACATGGAGGAGGAGGAGAAACTCGTTATCGTTTCTGCACGTAACCATAGAGGCTTTCAGGAGTGCCCATGCCCCACCCCTTGCCGCCATGAGGAGGAACTCGCCAACAAAATTAGGGAAGGATCCTGCTTGACTCCAGAACAGCAAACCACACACATTTGTGACTTGCGCCAGCATGCCATAATGACCAGAGCAGACCTGGGAGAGTAGCACTTACGTTTGAACATTTGATTACATCATAGTATAAGATTCGTTTAGTAAAGCACGAAGCTGTTGCGGATGCAACTGAGCAAATTGTACAATGAGATGTAATCAGAAGATCCAATAGTTCAGTGAATAAACCAGTTGGACGCTAGCCATCTTAATTATGTTTTTGTTATAGAATGGGATCACGCAGAAGTGATAGAAGAACTTCTGGCCCAATTCGAAGAGCAAAGTATTTCAGTGCCCTCGATATGACCACGTCGTACTGGCAAATACCCCTTTCACAGTAGTCCCAAAACCGTACAGTGAACAGCAAGAGCTACAAGAATAACATTCTGCTGTTCGATCTTAATCTAGGTGTCGCTACGTTTATTCGCGCTCTAGATTCGGTTTTTGGTTCAAAACTTTGCAGACGGGCCACATTGTTTTTTGACGACATCGCGATCGCCTCTAAGACTTTCGAGGAACACTGCGAAGCGGTTAACGATGTATTGCGCACTGCAGCTCGTGCTAGCGTGACCCGACGAATGGAGAAGTGTAGGTTTGCCTGCCAGAAGGTTAAATTATTAGGTCACGTTCTGAGTGGGAAAGGTACACGTGCGGGAGTGGTGAAGCTAGAAGCCATCCAACCGTTTCCCACAACCAAAAGCCAGCAGCAGTCGAGGGCGTACTTAAGCTTGACTGGTTTCTTTTTTCTTTTCTTTTTTTTTTCGCAAGTACGTTCACTACTATGCGGGAAATAGTATCCACCAGGTTCACTGCTATGCAGGAAATAGTGTCCACCTTACTGGACTACTTAAGAAGAACCTTCCTTTCCGCTGGACTGACGAGCAAAAAAGCGAATTCCAGTATATAAAGCAATCACTTATCAAGAACATTTCGCTCCACCATCCCGATTTAAGTGAGATTTTCCTCGCCACTGACAGTTCATCGTAGTACGCCATTGGTGCGGAATTGTACACTACTGGTCATTAAAATTGCTACAGGCGCGAAACTTAACCGACAGGAAGAAGATGCTGTGATATGCAAATGATTAGCGACACCTACAACGTGATGACATGAGGAAAGTTTCCAACCGATTTCTCATATACAAACAGCAGTTGACCAGCGTTGCCTGGTGAAACGTTTTGTAATGCCTCGTGTAAAGAAGAGAAATGCGTACCATCACGTTTCTGACTTTGATAAAGGTCGGATTGTAGCCTATCGCGATTGCTGTTTATCGTATCGCGACATTGCTGCTCGCGTTGCTCGAGATCCAATGACTGTTAGCAGAATATGGAATCGGTGGGTTCAGGAGGGTAATACGGAATGCCGTGCTGGATCCCAACGGCCTCGTATCACTAGCAGTCGAGGTGACAGGCATCTTAACCGCATGGCTGTAACGGATCGTGCAGCCACGTCTCGATCCCTCAGTCCACAGGTGGGGACGTTTGCAAGACAACAACCATCTGCGGGAACCGTTCGATGACGTTGGCAGCAGCATGGACTATCAGCTCGGAGACCATGGCTGCGGTCACCCTTGACGCTGCATCACAAACAGGAGCGCCTGCGATGGTGTACTCAACGACGAACCTGGGTGCACGAATGGCAAAACGTCATTTTTTCGGATGAATCCAGGTTCCGTTTACAGCATCATGATGGTCGCATCCGTGTTTGGCGATATCGCGGTGAACGCACATTGGAAGCGTGTATTCGTCATCGCCATACTGGCGTATCACCCGGCGTTTTGGTATGGGGTGCCATTGGTTACACGTCTCGGTCACCTCTTGTTTGCACTGATGGCACTTTGAACAATAGAAGTTACATTTCAGGTGTGTTACGACCCGTGGCTCTACCCTTCATTCGATCCCTGCGAAACCCTACATTTGAGCAGGATAATGCCCGACCGCATGTTGCAGTCCTGTACGGGCCTTTCTGGACACAGAAAATGTTCGACTGCTGCCCTGGCCAGCACATTCTCCAGATCTCTCACCAATTGAAAACGTCTGTCAATGGTGGCCGAGCAACTGCCTCGTCAGAATACGCCAGTCACTACTCTTGATGAACTGTGGTATCATGTTGAAGCTGCATGGGCAGCTGTACCTGTACACGCCATCCAAGCTCTGTTTGACTCAATGCCCAGGCGTATCAAGGCCGTTATTTCGGTCAGAGGTGGTTGTTCTGGGTACTGATTTCTCAGGATCTATGCACCCATATTGCGTAAGAATGTAATCACATGTCAGTTCTAGTATAATATATTTGTCCAATGAATACCAGTTAATCATCTGCATTTCTTCCTGGTGTAGCAATTTTAATAGCCATTAGTGTATCTGGGATATGACGAGGGAGAACTCTAAGAAAATCGGGTCATTTGCTTCGCCAGCAGAATGTTGAGCGATTCTGAGAGGAGATACGGGGAAACTGAGGAGTTATTGGCTTTTGTCTGGAGTCTGCACACGTTCCAGCAGCACCTACTGCATAATCGAGTAACGGCAGAGACAGATCACCAAGAGCTAACGTTCCTGAACACCTTACGGCACCTGAACACTAGGCACTTACGCTGGTCATTAGCCCTTCATGAATTTCAGTACAGTGTCCAATAAGCGCCTGGCAAAGACAAGGTTGTAGCAGGCGCCTTGTCACCTCTGCCACTCGGGATACCTGATGGCATCTTGACTACCTTCAAATTCAGGAGTGAGACGTTAATCCAACTAAAAATGAAAAGTGAGATGTAGAGATGTGGCGACAACTCCGACACATGGCTCTCCACCAGACCTTGACTCAAAATTGCAGAAGATTTAAAACTAAATACTAGAAGGTTGAGCAAACGACTCTATGCTCACGTTTCATAAAGCGCTGGACGAAATGATATATGGAAACTGCGCATACCACAGCGGATGGAGGCTAACTTAATAAAGTGGACCCACATGCTATTTGGACACTACAGCGCGCCTAAATGTCTCGCCGTTCTGAAACAAGACGTCCATTTCAGGGAGTTGGCATAAGTGTGAAACAGCTCGCGAAATGCGTCCTCTATCAGAAGACAAAAACTGCTAGGGAAAGAGTCATGGGACTCATTGAACATGTAACTGTCTGAGCACCGAGAGAATTAGTGTCAGCAGAAATTATGGGTGGTCTATCAGTAGAAGGGCAGGAGCTCGTTTCATATTCTCCGTCCTGGGTGTTTTTACTAAATACGTAACGCTTTACCCTGTTGGAACCACATCTGCCATAGTTTTAGTCTGGTGCTTCCGGTTGTATGTACAAGTTTTGTTAGCCAACAGGGGGTGCTGTCAGATAACAGCCACAGTGCATGTCTCGAACCTGGATTCACAAGTGGGGACTAATGTACCGGGTGATCAAAAAGTCAGTATAAATTTGAAAACTTAATAAACCACGGAATAATGTAGACAGAGAGGTAAAAATTGACACACATGCTTGGAATGACATGGGGTTTTATTAAAACAAAAAGAACAAAAAAAAAAACGAAGTTCACAAAATGTCCGACAAATGGAGCTGGACAGCAAAACGCAAAACGTCATTGACTGCGCATGACAATCGTGTATAAAAGGAGCTGTAATGAGAGCAGCATGTTGACATTACCTGAAAAGGCGCTTTTAGTGAAGCTGTATTATCAGAATGGGGAATGTGCTGGTTCAGCGTTACGATCCTATCGCCATAGGAAGGGGATTCGAACGGGTAAAGGTCCGTTGACAAATGCAGCTGTGGCGAGAATGATTTCGAAGTTCGAAGCCACAGGTTGTTTAGACAATGGACCTCGTAGTGGCTGACCGAGCACAAGGCGTAATGCTGCTGAGACAGTTCAGGAAGAAATGGAGATTGTAGCGGGTTCGTCTATGCACGGGGAAGTCAGCGCTCGTGCAGTCGCACGTCGCACCGGCATTCCATACACTACTGTTTGGTTGGCACTTAGGCGTACCCTCCGATGCTGTCCGCACAAAATCGATCGGCATCATGAACTGTTACCTGGCGATTTAGTGAAGCGGAGGGCATTTGCGGTGTGGGCGTTTCAAAAGATGGCGGAAGATGACGATTGGTTGAGTAACGTGTTGTGGACCGACGAAGCTCATTTCATGCTCCGAGGGTCTGTCAACGCCCACAACTGCAGAATTTGGGCTACCGAAAATCCTGGAACTGTCGTGGAAACTTCATTGCACGACGAGATTGGGTTGGATTTACCACGTCTACCGTTATCGGGCCTTTTTTCTTTGAGGAAATGCGTTATTCTGGTTTTGTAACTGCTATCGTGACGGGTGAGAGGTACACCGATATGTTACAGAATCGCATCATCCCCAACCTAGCTGATAAACACCTGCTGGAACGTATGATGTTTATGCAGGATGGCACTCTACCCCATATTGCTAGACACGTTAAAGATCTCTTGCGCGCGTCGTTTGGTGATAATCGTGTGCTCAGCCGCCACTTTCGTCATGCTTGGTCTCCCAGGTCCTCAGACCTCAGTCCGTGCGATTATTGGCTTTGTGATTACCTGAAGTCGCAAGTGTATCGTGATCGACCGACATCTATAGGGATGCTGAAATACAACATCCGACGCCAATGCCTCACCATAACTCCGGACATGCTTTACAGTGCTGTTCACAACATTATTCCTCGACTACAGCTATTGTTGAGGAATGATGGTGGACATATTGAGCATTTCCTGTAAAGAACATCTTTGCTTTGTCTTACTTTGTTATGCTAATAAGTGCTATTCCAGTTGAAGCGCTATCTGTCGGACATTTTTTGAACTTTTGTATTTTTTTGGTTCTAATAAAACCCCAAGTCATTCCAAGCATGTGTGTCAATTTGTACCTCTCTATCTACATTATTCCGTGATTTATTCAATTTTCAAATTAATACTGACTTTTTGATCACCCGGTATATCACGTGGAACGTTGTTTCCAAGTAGTGAGAAAGTTAGCCAAGTAACACTGCTCAAGCAAGCACAGCAAATGGGTGAATTATTTGCCTCGATTTGAAGCGATAATAAACCAACTGACCCACGACATTACTGGTTACCCACCTGCAGTGCTAATTTTAGACCAGCCGGTAAAAATGCCAATTAAAGGCGTAGCCAAACTATCCTCTGCTACCAACGAAGAATTACAGATGAGACTAGCTACAACGTTAAGGAAAATAAGAAGGAAAGAGGCTCTGTATAAAAACCGCCATGACCAAACAGTTAAGACCCCTAAAATTATGGAAGGTGAGTTGGCATTCGTCTATAACCATTTATGTTCAGATCTCTCGGAGAAGAAAGTTTCCAAATGCTGTCTGTTATACAATAGTCCCTGTGGTTCCTGAAACCGGCCAAGAGATGGGAATTCAAAATATAGCAGATATCAAGCCATTCATTAGTCGAAGCTCAACCTGCTGATAGTTCAGAGAGTTAACTGCACGATGAAAGTAGCCAGAGATCGAATTACTAAATTGGTGATCCCTTGATGCCTCAGAATATATCCTACCAACCGATCCCTTCTTCTAGTCAAGTTGTGCCACAAATTTCTCTTCTCCCCAATTCTATTCAATACCTCCTCATTAGTTATGTGATCTACGCATCTAATCTTCAGCATTCTTCTGTAGCACCACATTTCGAAAGCTTCTATTCTCTTTTTGTCTAAACTATTTATCGTCCACGTTTCACTTCCATACATGGCTACACTCCATTCAAATACTTTCAGAAACGACTTCCTGACACTTAAATCTATACTCGATGTTAACAAATTTCTCTTGCTTTCCTTGCCATTGCCAGTCTACATTTTATATCCTCTCTACTTCGACCATCATCAGTTATTTTGCTCCCCAAGTAGTAAAACTCATTTACTACTTTAAGCGTTTCATTTTCTAATCTAATACCCTCAGCATCACCCAATTTAATTCGACTACATTCCATTATCCTCATTTTGCTTTTGTTGATGTTCATTTTATATCCTCCTTTCAAGACACTGTCCATTCCATTCAGCTGCTCTTCCAGGTCCTTTGCTTTCTCTGGCAGAATTACAATGTCATCGGCGAACCTCAAAGTTTTAGTTTCTTCTCCATGAATTTTAATTCCTACTCCGAATTTTTCTTTTGTTTCCTTTACTGCTTGGTCAATATACCGATTGAATAACATCGGGGATAGGCTACAACTCTGTCTCACTCCCTTCCCTACCACTGTTACCCTTTCATGCCCCTCGACTCTTATAACTGCCATTTGGTTTCTGTACAAATTGTAAATAGCCTTTCGCTCCCTGTATTTTACCCCTGCCACCTTCAGAATTTGAAAGAGAGTATTCCAGTCAACATTGTCAAAAGCTTTCTCTAAGTCTTCAAATGCTAGAAACGTAGGTTTGCCTTTCCTTAATCTAGCTTCTAAGATAAGTCGTAGGGTCAGTATTGCCTCACGTGTTCCAACATTTCTACGGAATCCAAACTAATCTTCCCCGTGGTCGGCTTCTACCAGTTTTTCCATTCGTCTGTAAAGAATTCGTGTTAGTATTTTGCAGCTGTGGCTTATTAAACTGATAGTTCGGTAACTTTCACATCTGAGCTGTTAAGTTATAAAGCAAAAAAATAGATTACCTCCATTACACGACCACAACTGACACTAATAGATTCAAATTAATACATACAAAAAAAGTTTTATAATCCCCTTAACCAGCTGGTTTGTAATGATTTGTCTCCATGAGTTCGATGAGCAACTCTTATTATGGCCGGGCGTTTTCCTAACTTTATGTTATTTACCATAATTTTAGCCATTTTTTCGGTTTTACTATATTTACATTAATATACTTGAAATTTCGGATATAGGGACTATTGAAGATAAGTTGGAGTTTTTTATAAACTATGTAGTTTACATTACATTAGAGGAGGGTTTCACAACCTGTGTTCCATGGATCATCGGTATTCTGCTGGAAGTAAGTGCTTCATACGAAACTATTAATAAGACGCCGGTTTTTTCGATGTTTTAACGATACTAATTATTTTTAAAATTTATTATTATTTCTCGTGTTATTAGTTAGGATTTAAAATTGAAGCCATCTCTGAATTAAATACCTTTTTCTCATTTTCTTAAATTTTATTAACGTTCAAATTAAATAAGGCGTTGCACCGAAGTACCAGGATCCTCGAAGTGTTACCTCAGAAAAAACCCTGAATTAGAAATATACATTCTCGGTTCATCCAAAACGGCCATAGCACATCTCTCATTACTGCACCTGCCACGTTCCTGTGAGGAGGGTCAGAGCTGTTGCCGCAGCGATCAGCCAGACCACACCAGAATGGCAGACATCTGACAGCCAGCAAGGGCTTTCCAGAGACACGTCTTTTAACAACTAACGCAGTACTTTGTGTAAGCAAACAAATACATTGGCAGACGTGATTTCCCTAAATCACTCCAGGAAAATGCCGGGATGGTTCCTCTGAAAGGGCACAGCCGACTTCCTTCCCCATCCTTCCCTAATCCGATGAGACCGATGACCACGCTGTCTGGTCTCCTTCCCCAAACCAACCAACCAACATTGGCAGACGTTAATCAAAAGGATTTCTTAATGAACAGACAGCGCTACTGTTATTCTGAAATAGTACGAACACACGAAAGCTGGCTGTGTATAAGTACAGTATATGGTAAAAAGAAAGCCCCTATTCTCGTAATGACTAAAAACAAAATCTTATGAGATACCAACAAATATTTTTATTGAAATAAAGGACACAAATTGTCTTTCACAGAAAAGTTTACGTTAATAGGTTTTGGACAATATGTCACGGCCTCCATTTTTGATCCACTGATTGGGCCTGTCTCAGAAGATATGGATTTCAAAGCCTCCGTCACTCAGTTCTTGATTCATCACAACCTCATAAGGATACATCTTCAGATGTCAGCGAAAACTGGGAAAGAACTTTGCGATAAGTATAGGGCCATTGCGTGTTTCCGTGTTGAGCACCCTGGGATCTACTGAATTAAATGCCTTTGTTGCTCTGTTGCAGTGAGAGAGTAGCTATGAGATTTCCTTTTCAAAGCAGACGTTTTTTCTCCGAAATTAAGAGGCCACGTCTAAATCGTTTTCTTACCCAGAACGGGATCGTGTTGAACCGGCACAAAGTGTACGCATAAAGATCGCTTTGTAGCTACTGGTGAACCCCCATTTTTAATAAACTCGTCAATTGCGTATGCATGAGGCTCACCAAACCAAGCCACGACTGACACCAACAATGACACACACAACAGTTGAATGACACTCACTCTTCCCACCAGTCTACATCTTTCCCTCGCCTAGCTGTGTGGTTTCAAGATCGCGGAATTCGTTTTGCCGCACCCTGTACATTCCTTCCAGATAATCATGAGAGAGGAAAGGTTATATGCCTGTAGTTGTAATTATATCTACCTATCTACAGGGAGGTGATTGTGAATATAAACGAGATATTGTGTAAAATGTGCTATATTAAAGCTTGTTAAAGTGACATAACACCCATCGAAATTCTATGTCGAGACGGGAATAACCAAAACTGAGTTTTAAGAACGCCTTTTCAAAAGGCGCAACCCCCTCTGTGGTCCACGCAAAACATTTTTGGAGGTGTGAACATGAAAAATGTGGTTGAGTGCTTTGCTGTTACGAGTATTCAGTACACATACGTTTTGGCAGTAGAAGCATCAAATAAGTGATGGAATCTACGAGTAAATCCCAACTGGAATTGATGTGCGATTTATGACATCTTTATCAGCTTCTCTGTCAACTACGCTGTAATAATTAAAGTAAAAGGTCTCAGACGTCAAAAACGAAGAAAGTAAAAAAATACAGGTAGAGGGTACTGGAAATTAAATAGTAGCATTTTCCAAATAGTATGTGTAAAGTTGGAGTTCAGTGGCCCTTACCAATCGTGAGTAAACTGGCTACATTTCTTTCATGACGGAGTTGAGTGGTGCGAAAACCTCGTGAAACCCGCCATCCATAAACTTTGTAAAAAATGGTTTCTTCAGTCTACATGACGACAAGAGAAAGAACATCGATTATCACTACCGTGTAGTTCGTGAACTGCAAGCGAAAACAGATAATGGGGAGGGCAAGCAAGTGACTTGAAATAATTCAAAACGAAAATCTTGGAGCAACAGGAGATTGAACTAGAATAGAAAATCATCACAGGCACCTACCAGATGAGTGGAGCATTTACCGCCTTAGAGGAGAACGAAATGGATGCAAACATAAATACATAAGTTCCAAAGGCTGTATGGGGCACAACATTCTGACGATACAAAAACTTCACAGCTGTTACAATATTGTATGTATATTTATGACATGAAAGTATTGATACTTTGTCAGAAGTAATATCTGAAGAAGAACTAGAACGTAATACAAATTTTGCCAAAAACGGATCAGGAGTACCCAGTGTCCCCCGTTGGGCCGTATGAAGATGGAATAGGTAAATGTAAAAAAAAAAAAAAGTCTTCCCCAGCCAGCGCCTAGCCACGGCAAGGCAGGTTCGACTGCAGTATGACAATCGGAATGGCCAACAGGAAAGGGAACTGATATAGTGACATGCAGCAGAGGCCATTGCCTTATGTCGTTTGAGTGAGAGGTATGAACCGCTAGTTCAGCAAGATGACTTCACTGTGGAAGGAAGGTAACGTCATTTTGACAGCGGTGCAAGGTACTGTAACTACACATCAGTCTTAGAGAAGAATGCTGATATTGCAGAAAAGCACCAAGCTGAAGAGCCGCAATTGAGGCACCAAGGTACAGTGAAGACCATTGATATAAAACGAGGCCACATTCAGATATCCTTGCCAAGACACATCGTCATTGCCTTGACAGAGAATTATAGCTACTTGAGCTGCTGAGACTCTCTATCATCCAGTTGCAGTGAGCCAGCATCTAGGCAGATCTGTGATGTATTGTCTACCATTCGCCAGATGACTACTAGATTCGGGACTGCAGCCAGACTGGTCAGTTGGACTTAGCCACTGTGAGCTGCCAACCTCTCATCTGCTGATTTGAGGAACTGGAGCTTATTGGCACCGGCTCTCCAGGGCCGAACTAATGGTGCTTCACACACAATCACACTGTCGCTCTACCGAGGAGAAGCGCTAGCTGTCATGGCCACCAAATCGTGTCTGTGATCTGGCATTGGCATCAGTGGCATTCCTGTGGTGGAAAGCAGCATCGTTGCCGGACGATGAAGAGCTTCCTGAAGCTGACTGGGGCTCTCCCTACGAAGTTCTCAAGATTCATCATCTAGACATTCAGCAACGAGACAGCTCAAGAAATGCGTCCAGCCAGCTGGGTGGCTACCTTGCATGGCGCTGCTCTGCCAAGTGAGCTACCATGACCTCATCGACGGCCTCGAGGGAATGCTGAGTGTGCACGTCAGCCGATTCCACTCCACAAGCTGCATTGTGGAGAAGGCAATTCAGTTATAAAGATAATAAATGCATAATTCGCTAATGATGTCTCATCAGCAATCTCGGCACCTGACGGGACATCACCACTGTGCTTCACTCTTCGCCATCCTGCATCCTGCAGCCCACCAGCTGTTTATATCCCTATTAATTTTCTGAAACTTTCTGGCCAATAATCAAGATAGATTTGACGGAAGTAGTGAGGGAGAAATAATGCTGCGGACACTTATACCCCGAAAAAGAATGCAGAATAATCATAGTCATTTCTTCAAGAAGAAGGAACCATGATGAATAACGGATTTCAAATCGATACAATTGCTAGGCACAGACCCATATCACGTGCTATAGCGCCTAGAATAAAAAAAAACCTTCCAGACATTCTTGAGCCGTAACAGATATGTAACAAACCCAACAAAAGCATCACAGATGGAATTCCCGCCTGAAGAAACATGCCTTTGCTCATTGCTACAGCACATTCCCAACATCCAAACACAATTTTGCAAGTCACTGTAGATGGTAACAGCAATGTTGATTTTCCTCCCATTTCACTCTCATAGTTGATCGATCAAAAATGAATTTCTATACGCCTTTGTATGTGACACAATGTTTTTTATGATAGACATGTCAGATATAGCTTTTTATCTTGATTGAATTCTAGGTGATATTTTACATTGCACTTGCGTACCTAAGAAAATTATTTGAGGAATCGCTTAAAAATACGAGGTGCGACAATAAAGTAATGAGACAGATGCGAAAAAAAATGTTGCTTACCGTTTTAGTCAAGTTTAGTGTTGTCTCCTTCAAAATAGTTCCCTTCTGATTGCACACACTTTTGCCAGCGCTTGTGCCATTGATAGCAACATTTCTGGAACACATCGTCTGTAATATCCTCCAAGACCCTCGTCACAGCTTTTTGGACCTCTTGTGTTTTTTGAAAATGGTGTCGCTTGACCGCCGTTTTGACTCTTGGAAATAGAAAAAAGTCGCACTGAGCGATATCTGGCGAATAAGGTGGCTGTGATAGTACTGAAATTTGTTTTGAGGTTAAAAATTGCAGTACTGCAGAGCAGTATGGGATGGCGCATTATCGTGGTGCAGAATCCAATTATCAGAAATGTTGGCACGGACACGAAGAACTCTTTTACGAAGTCTTTCTAAAAAATTTTTATAGTAATATTGGTTAACTGTTTGTCTAGGAGGCACCCACTCTGTATGAACAATTCCCCTGGAATCAAAGAAGCACACAAGCATGCATTTCACTTTTGACTTTGACATGCGAGCTTTTTTTGCTATGGGTGACCCATCTGAGCAACATTGCGAACTTTTGGGTTTCGTCTCTGGATCGTACTGAAAAAACCAACTTTCATCACCAGTGATAACACGGCTACACAATTCTGAATGGTTTCCGTTTGCTCTAACAGATCGGCTGCCTCATTTTTCCGTGTTTCTCGCTGTTGTGGTGTGAGATTATTAGACGAACCGTTTCTCGATTGATGTTCAGTTCTTCTGCAATCATTTTCACGGATAATCTTCGATCAGATCGTACGAGTTCACGCACCCTGGCCAAGTTGACATCTGTCCGTGAGGTTGATGGTCGTCCACTGCGGTCTTCAACATTCGTTCTGCCTCCTCTAAACATTTTATGCCAACGAAAAACTTGAGCTCTTGACATAACCTCCTCTCCAAAAGCCTTCTGAAGCTTACTGTAAGTTGTCGCTGCGTTTTCACCCAATTTAACACAAAAAGAAATGGCATACCATTGCACAATATTATGAGGTTCCATTTCCGTGATGAGAGATAGAAACATGTGTTAACGTATTGCAGCACAATTCACGACTGAGCAGTTGCATCGATGTGCCACTTGGACTAGAAGAGCTTATAGACCAAGGTCAAAGATATTGTGCCTTCGCAAGCCTGCAGCGTTGCCACATCTTGCGAAGAAAATTAGTCTCATTACTTTATTGTCGCACCTCGTATAATGCTGCTCTGAGAACTAGGTCGTTTTATGCTTGTTGGTTGACCACGTCATTGTGCTGTCAGTAGGAGAATAAAGCCAATACTCAGACAGTCTAAATTGTTGCCAAATATATTTGAGATGGCAGGCCTTCAAAAATGGTTCAAATGGCTCTGAGCACTATGGGACTCAACTGCTGTGGTCACCAGTCCCCTAGAACTTAGAACTACTTAAACCCAACTAACCTAAGGACATCACACACACCCATGCCCGAGGCAGGATTCGAACCTGCGACCGTAGCAGCAGCGCGGCTCCGGACTGGAGCGCCTAGAACCGCACGGCCACCGCGGCCGGCTGGCAGGCCTTCCCCCACCTCCTCTCCCTGGGGGGTAGGTGTGGCAAAGTCACACTGATGATGCCACCTCTGATGTTACCCCCTCCCTCAATTCCTCCTCCCATCCCCCACTTCCCACTTTCCCTCCCATACCCCTCTCCCCCCCACTCGGAAAATCATAGGAAAAGTGGTTGTGTCCTCTGCAGCAATTCCACACCGAGTGACTAGTTCACGAAATCACCGCCAGGGGTCACTCAAAATAATGATGTCACAGTTGAAAAAAAAGGTAGTGGGAGCTAATAGGAATGGTGTATTCTCCTGGAAATTTGTGGGGGTGCTGCATCCAGCCATGTGATCACAACTTGAGGGGATACAAATAGGATACAGTAGCTCCTTGCCCTCACTTGTCAGTCAGTGGAAGAAGAAGAAGAAGAACCATGAAGTGTCAGCAGCAGCAGCCAAGGTCCAACATGAAATATTACATCTTTGTCTGTAGTTACTGCTACTATTGTTATTATTAGTATTATTATTAATTGTTCGGGTCTTGGCCCTGCATGTGATGGTTTCTCCACATTGTTCAGCACCCTTCAACTTGTCAAGAGCTGCCAACTTACCAGGATCAGCATCAAGCTCCAATGAGACAGCACCTGCAGCGGTCTCCAGCATGTGGATACCTGCAGTGACCACGAGGGATCATGCAGGACACCTGGCCAGCATGCTGAAGCAGGACAAAGAGCTGCTAATGTCCATTCTGGTAATCGATTTGTGTGATGAAGACACCTAGTCTACCTCCAATTCGCAGAAGTGTGCTGCTGGCTGTTCTAAACAGCAAGATGCAGGTCAATGCTGGACTCTGACACGTGTGCTGCCCATCAGTTTATGTGATGAAGACACCCAGCCTACCCCCAAGTCGCAGAAGTGTGCTGGGAGCCCTAAACAGCAAGGTGGGGGTTGATACTGGGCTCCAACATGTGTGACACCCCAGAACATTCCAGTGGTAGTGCAGAGACAGAGTGCAGATGCTGTGGATAAAAAGGTGCCAGTTGCTTCTAAATATTGGCAGAGAAACATCAGCAGACAGTGACTGGTGTGTTGTACTGGAGATCGAAAATGTGCCAAAGAGTGTTAGACTGCGGTTTATTGAGTTGGAATGGGTTGAACTATGTTGTACTATACCTTACATCAATGCCCTGGACATTTACTGTATTGGTCTGAAGCTATCCATTACAACAATGTATGATAACGTTACATTCAGGGTGAAATCAGAGGAATTGTCCATTTGTCTACAGCACACCACTGTTATGAACTTAACAGACTAAGTAGGAGATGATTATTTTGGAGAGACTGAACCACTGGTTGCCAGGTATTGAAGCTGTGTACAATGATGTTGTAAACTATTTTTATGTACGTTGTTTACATGTGGATGATTTAGAACAGTGCTTCAGTTCATGTATCAATGCAGAACTAAAGTGACCTCAATAGACATAGATGCCAATCGTGCGAAATTTACATATGAAAATACCTGATTTTTTTATCCAGCCATCGGTTTGAGGGAAATACACGCTTAATTTTGTGGATATAAGAAATCTTTAATTGCTAAATATTGTACAGCTGTAAAGAAGATGAAGTACCAGAGGATTTTTTGATGTAGTGCATCCAATGTAAGATTGCTAAATAAAAAAAATATATGTGATCGGAGGCTTTCCCGGCGTATGTGTTGTTTCCAGGGCTCTCGGATGTCCAGCCGGACGCGATCGTTGAAGTTCCACGATATTTCGGCGAATAACCTTTCCGCCATCATCAGATGGTTCTGATGGAATGGTCTGTCTGACGCTGACGCTGGAAAGACGAGCCTGTCCTTGGCTCGAGATGGTGCAGTCGAGACAAAGTTGTCATTCCTGCGGTTCCTAGGGGGGAGAGAATAGATATTACCATTCTTGTTCATTTGTCCTTGCTGGTGGAGCCTGTAAAAGAGGTAAACACACTCTGATGGGGGATTAGTAAAACTTAATCCCTCAGCATGTAATGCTATTGTAAATATAATACTGCCATTAATCTGTGTATTTTAAAATTTCTTGTTCCATAATAATTTTGAAAAAAATTAAGCAAATACTATAACGAGGGTAAGTTTTTGTTTAGTGTAGTTTATCTGTTTAAAATAACCTCTTTGACGTAGGTGGAAAAATGTATTAAAACATATTTTGTAAATAATTATGTAACATTTCAAGTACAACTGTAATTAATTATGTCAATTTTGCATGTATATGCTGTCATGCAACTGTAGGTGGTTCATACTTAAGGTTGTTGTAAGTAGAAGTGTAGATTGAAAAGGTGTAGGGATCATAGGTAGAACGGAACTCCGTTCTGTGGTGGAATAGAAAAGGTGGTGGGGCGCGCGAGTGAGAAATGGCGCGCAAGTGGCTCAGACAGTCGGTAGCTGCCCTGCAAGTGGTGCATGTGCATTACGTTGGTCAAGCACTAGAGGCCCCGAATTTACCTGCAAGACTGGGTTTTGGCCTCGAACGTGTTCTACATGATTGGCGCAGTACGGCAATAAATTAATAGCTCAAAAATTTGCAATTTTATCGTCGCCACCAAGAGGAAGACAGAGCTATGTACATCAAGAGCCGTACCTGCGCAATGTTTCTACGCAGCACCGCCTCACGCCACCTTCGATATCAGTAACAGGCAAAGTACTTTATTTAGAAGTGTATCACAGTATGAACCTTCCATTTCAATCAGTGGAATATAAGTGTTAAATGTATCTTTGTGTTTAACCGTAATTTTCCTATTTCATTTACCTCAGTATGGTCCTTATCTAAACGAATTTATTCCGAGGATTCTGATGTTTATTGAAGCTTGGATAATAGTAAATTACTGGCAATAGTACTGTTTTGGTAGTAAATTCTGAAAATTATTATTAAATACTAAAGTTTGCACGTATCAGTTTAAGGGCCACTGCTTTGCCTGACCATGAGGATAAGTTTTCAATAGCATTTCTAAAAGTAAAGTAACATAATTGTTTGACTGCAACAATCTTAACAGTAATTGTTCGTGTTGCTTCTCCATGTCAAAGAAAGCCAGACAAATATTGGTATTAGTAAAACAGCCGGCCAGTGTGGCCGTGCGGTTAAGGGCGCTTCAGTCTGGCACCGCGTGACCGCTACGGTCGCAGGTTCGAATCCTGCCTCGGGCATGGATGTGTGTGATGTCCTTAGGTTAGTTAGGTTTAAGTAGTTCTAAGTTCTAGGGGACTTGTGACCACAGATGTTGAGTCCCATAGTGCTCAGAGCCATTTGAACCATTTAAAACATTAACAAATAACAGTCCTAAAGAAATGAAATTTAGTCGTGTTAAATAATAGTTTTGGTCATATGAATGATAGCTATAAGTTTCATATTTTTTGTATCCTTGTTGAAACATATGTGTGTCTTCTTTAAACAATTACAAATTATAGTGGTAAATCCCATAAGTAACAGAAAGTGGAATTAATAGCACTTACTGCCAAGTGACCGTAGTAAATGGAAATTAAGTGGTTATGTTTAAATTATGTAGTAAGTGAAAGTAGTTATTTATTCAATGTCGAAAATTGACTTCATCTTTTTGTGTAGACATTGTGCCCGATTTGGGCTGGCGGCCGTTTTATTAAGCGAAACAGTTTATTGTTATAACAGGCTTTGTCTGATAAAAGGTTTCCAAAAGTAATTATTCTCTCTGATTTTCCCACAAACTGTATGATTCGGAGAAAAATAGTTCGATACTTTACCATTAGGTTGAACACGGTTAAAATCTCTCTCTGAGAGTCGATGGTTTGGAGTGTTAGTGCTACGTAATTTTGTGGTGGTGTTCCTACCGCTACTTACTACACAGTTCTGACATTCCGAATCGCGGATCTTCCGTCTTTACAGTGGTAGAACTGAAATGTTCTGGTATCGTATTGACGAGAACGCGAAAGTACCGTTGCAAGCAGGTCAGGCCAATGCGTGGTTGGCCTGTGGTGAGGTTGTTGGCCCAGTCCTTTGATGAGTCGGTTGCGGGAGTGGCCCACTTTCTCGTAGAACTTCTTCGCGATGGCGTGAATCCTATTTCAGGCAGGATCCCGGTGTCTTTGTGGAGTTGGCGCGTCGAGTAGCGCCTCGGAAGATGCATGGCAGTCTTCAGGGCGCGATTCTGTATCCGCTGCAGAGTCACAATGTGAACATCTGCGGCTTCCCGCCAGACCACGACCGCATACTCTAACAGTGGACGGACCAATGTTAGGTTTAGCGTGTTGCCGTGTTGCGGTGACAATGAGGACCGCGTTTAGTAGTAGCGGATACAGGGCGCGAAGGCGTCCTATTGCTCTCCCTTTGACATCACGGATGTGATGCTTCCAGGTGAGCCTGCGGTCTAGCGTGACCCCTAGGTATTTCGCCGTCCCACTCCATGGGATAGGCTCTCCCAGGATTTCGACTGGTGAAAGCCCTGGCGGCAGAAGTCTTCGGGTGAATCAGGTACGAATGCGTTAGCCAAGAAGAGATGAACCATTGTTTCCAAAGGCTGTATGGGGCACAACATTCCGACGATACAAAAACGTCACAGCTGTTACAATATTGTATGTATACAGGGTGTTACAAAAAGATACGGCCAAACTTTCACGAAACATTCCTCACACACAAAGAAAGATAATATGTTATGTGGACATGTGTCCGAAAACGCTTACTTTCCATGTTAGAGCTCGTTTTATTACTTCTCTTCAAATCACATTACTCATGGAATGGAAACACACAGCAACAGAACGTACCAGCGTGACTTCAAACACTTTGTTACAGAAATGTTCAAAATGCCCTCCGTTAGCGAGGATACATGCATCCACCCTCCATCGCATGGATTCCCTGATGCGCTGATGCAGCCCTGAAGAATGGCGTATTGTATCACAGCCGTCCACAATACGAGCACGAAGAGTCTCTACATTTGGTACCGGGGTTGCGTAGACAAGAGCTTTCAAATGCCCCCATAAATGAAAGTCAAGAGGGTTGAGGTCAGGAGAGCGTGGAGGCCATGGAATTGGTCCGCCTCTACCAATCCATCGGTCACCGAATTTGTTGTTGAGAAGCGTACGAACACTTCGACTGAAATGTGCAGGAGCTCCATCGTGCACGAACCACATGTTGTGTCGTACTTGTAAAGGCACATGTTCTAGCAGCACAGGTAGAGTATCCCGTATGAAATCATGATAACGTGCTCCATTGAGCGTAGGTGGAAGAACATGTGGCCCAATCAAGACATCACCAACAATGCCTTCCCAAACGTTCACAGAAAATCTGTGTTGATGACGTGATTGCACAATTACGTGCGGATTCTCGTCAGCCCACACATGTTGAGTGTGAAAATTTACAATTTTATCACGTTGGAATGAAGCCTCATCCGTAAAGAGAACATTTGCACTGAAATGAGGATTGACACATTGTTGGATGAACCATTCGCAGAAGTGTACCCGTGGAGGCCAATCAGCTGCTGATAGTGCCTGCACACGCTGTACAAGGTACGGAAACAACCGGTTCTCCTGTAGCACTCTCTATACAGTGACGTGGTCACCGTTACCTTGTACAGCAGCAACTTCTCTGACGCTGACATTAGGGTTATCGTCAACTGCACGAAGAATTGCCTCGTCCATTGCAGGTGTCCTCGTCGTTCTAGGTCTTCCCCAGTCGCGAGTCATAGGCTGGAATGTTCCGTGATCCCTAAGACGCCGATCAATTGCTTCGAACGTCTTCCTGTCGGGACACTTTCGCTCTGGAAATCTGTCTCGATACAAACGTACCGCGCCACCGCTATTGCCCCGTGCTAATCCATACATCAAATGGGCATCTGCCAACTCCGCATTTGTAAACATTGCTCTGGCTGCAAAACCACGTTCGTGATGAACACTAACCTGTTGATGCTACGTACTGATGTGCTTGATGCTAGTACTGTAGAGCAATGAGTCGCATGTCAACACAAGCACCGAAGTCAACATTACCTTCCTTCAATTGGGCCAACTGGCGGTGAATCGAGGAAGTACAGTACATACTGACGAAACTAAAATGAGCTCTAACATGGAAATTAAGGGTTTCCGGACACATGTCCACATAAAATTGTACTGAAATGCAGGAGGATCTGCAGCGAATTGACGCATGGTGCAGGGAATGCCAATTGAATCTCAATGTAGACAAGTGTAATGTGCTGCGAATACATAGAAAGAAAGATCCCTTATCATTTAGCTACAATATAGCAGGTCAGCAACTGGAAGCAGTCAATTCCATAAATTATCTGGGAGTACGCATTAGGAGTGATTTAAAATGGAATGATCATATAAATTTGACCGTCGGTAAAGCAGATGCCAGACTGAGATTCATTGGAAGAATCCTAAGGAAATGCAAACCGAAAACAAAGGAAGTAGGTTACAGTACGCTTGTTCGCTCACTGCTTGAATACTGCTCAGCAGTGTGGGATCCTTACCAGATAGGATTGATAGAATAGATGGAGAAGATCCAACGCAGAGCAGCGCGCTTCGTTACAGGATCATTTAGTAATCGCAAAAGCGTTACGGAGATGATAGATAAACTTCAGTGGAAGACTCTGCAGGTAGACGCTCAGTAGCTCGGTATGGGCTTTTGTTGAAGTTTCGAGAACATACCTTCACCGAGGAGTCAAGCAGTATATTGCTCCCTCCTACGTATATCTCGCGAAGAGACCATGAGGATAAAATCAGAGAGATTAGAGCCCACACAGAGGCATACCGACAATCCTTCTTTCCACGAACAATACGAGACTGGAATAGAAGGGAGAACCGATAGAGGTACTCAGTGTACGCTCCGCCACACTCCGTCAGGTGGCTTGCGGAGTATGGATGTAGATGTAGATGTAGAATGCGTCAGCCAGAGCGCTGGCTTTCGCGTCCGGGTCGCTGGCGAATTCGTTCCCGACCTGTAAGGGTGGTATTCGCTGTCACCGGTGCAGGAAGGACTTTATCACCTTCCATGCACTGCCATCCTCAGGACTGAGGGTAGACAAAAGGCCGGCCCATTCCTGGTTCCGGTGTTGCCCGACTGCTGCCTTAATTCCCCGTCATGCGGTTCAAGCGGGGCCTCGTGTCTGGTTGGTGAGTGAGCTGCCACTCACGAAACAGTCGGTTCTTCTCGGTGACCGCGTCCAGAATAGTGCGCGGTAGTTGTGGCCCTTGGCGATGTCTCGGCGTGGCTTGATCTGCTGCTCGGAGTATTCTTCAGGGGAAGAATGCTAGGGCGGCGTCTGCCCCTACCTCTGCGGGGTTTGGCGCGTCCTCGAGCAGTTCGAGGGGTTTCGTCCGAAAGCGCTCGGCGTCCAGCCTGGGATAGCTCGGACGGCTCTCTGAAACAGAAGCTCCGACCACGTTATAACACTTCTGTCCGCTACTGCTATACCATAACCTTAAAGTTGGAGGCAGTTTGTATGATGAAATTATTTTTATTCAAGCAATTGGAGTATAAAGAAGCAGAGCAGTGT
Source organism: Schistocerca nitens (assembly GCF_023898315.1). Lineage (NCBI taxonomy): Eukaryota > Metazoa > Arthropoda > Insecta > Orthoptera > Acrididae > Schistocerca > Schistocerca nitens. The sequence goes on along the minus strand of NC_064622.1, from coordinate 133,287,714 downwards.
TACCCCCTGGGACGAATTTTGTTATGTTGACCATGTTGTACCTAACGGAGGTGGCTTATCGGAAGTGTAAGTCAAAATTACGTAAATACTTAAACAGTAACAAACAATGTTTTACCTATCTACGCTGTTCAAAGAATAAAGAAAACGGTCGCCAGCATAATTTAAAAAAATTCTTTATTTTCAAAAAACTTATTAATTATACAATTTAACCCACTACCTTATATGATTAGTGGGCCGAAAAAGTGGTACAATAGTTTCAGTTGCAGCTAATCTAAGTTATATTTAAGTAACTAGTTAGTATGTTAGCTATGGGATAAGCGCAATGGGCAAATTAGTTTTATTAATTAACTAGAAAGCAGGTAACCTAATTTTTGACTAGTTACTAAAGCCCACAGCATTACATATGTGTCAGTTGAAAGTATAAACCTACTTATAGAGCCTTGCTCATTGAGCTAACCCCAATGAGCGTGCCCCTGACACTGGGCAGGCCAAGATGTTGATCGCTGCAGGTTCCTAGAAATAGTGCCTAAAAACTAAGTCCTACAACTAAACTTATTCGAACGTCAAATCCGGTACGTTGTCAAAATCGGTAAAGCTGCACCCCACTCCTCCTGAGTCCCAGGACGCGGCGGATTCGAGACTGAGGAAGTCGGCCTTTCCGCGCCCAGGCGGTTTGGGAATAGGGTACTAGACTCTATCGGTGTTTAGGTAATTCTCTCATTATTGCTGGTTTAAGTCTCTTAGTAATCCTTTAAGACTTTCTGTGATACCACGTTAGCCAGTTTATTAATGGTCTGAAAGGTGTCGTGTTGTCTAATTAATCTGTGTGTGTCATAGTGTGGTAGTTGGTCACGTAACATTGAAGCTACATCATTGAAAAGGGGGCACTCGTAGACTACGTGGTCAGGAGTACCCTCCGGAGCACCACAGTCACACGCAGGTATAGCCTTTTTCCCGAACCGACATAAGTATGTTGAGTAGCGTCCATGTCCAGTGAGAAAGTGAATTAGTCCCCGGGTTGGTTCAAAATATATCGTTCCCATCCGTTCCCTAACATCTGGTAGAAATTCAAAAGTTCTGCGTCCCGTTTCTTCATCTTCCCACGATTGTTGCCATAACTGGTCCCCTCTTAACCTAATCTCAGCCTTGTTCCCAGCCCTGCTGCCTAAAATTTCCTCTGTTTTCTCCATATTCCCCTTCTTTGCCCAATACCAAGCGGCCTGTTCTCGAATTTTGATGTCCAGGGGGCAGAGCCCCATTATGACTAACAAGGCTCCTCCCGGCGTAGCCCTGTATGCCCCCACTAATCTCATAATCATGTTTCTCTGTACCCTTCTCACTGTCATGGCAGGCACCACCCTCGTGAGCCTGTGCGCCCAGACTCCCGAGCCGTAGCCCACTATTGATGTGAGTATACTATTGTGGTATAGTTTGATGAGATTTGGTGGGAGATGAAGTCTTTTGTGTCCAATGGAAACGAGGTTGTTGAGTACTTGCAGGGCTCTTTGAGTTACGGTTTCAATGTGCCTTCCGAAGGACCACCTTTCATCAATGATGATTCCAAGGTATCGAGTCTCTCGTCGCTAGAGAACTGGTGCGCCCTCAATCCTGACTCTTGGATTACGAACTAGCTGTCTCTTTAGAAGAAGGTATGTGGACTTGGCAAGTGAGATCATCATCTTTGTGTTTCGGCACCAAAGTTGTAGTGTTTCTATTGCACTTTCTATCTTGGGCTCTATATCTTCTCGGCTACGGCCGCCGACCAGTAGGAGGAGGTCATACGCGCAGGCTATCACCTCTAGCACTTCATCACTTTGCTGTAGTTTGTCTAGTAAGGGTTCCATATGAATGTCCCAGAACAGGGGACCTAGTACGGAGCCCTGGGGACATCCTTTTGTGATAGTTTTTCTTACTCTTGTGCTAGGGGATGATAGCCAAACCTCCCGATCCTCACAATAGCTCCTTAGACACCCATATAGCGGCCCTGAACACTCCTTCTCCTGTAAACAGGAGAAGAGCGAAGGCCACCACAGGTTGTCGAAGGCGCCACTTATGTCTACCATGATGCCGACAACGTACTTGTACGGGGTAGGGCCACAGACCTCGGCTGCCAGGGCAGTTGCATCAGAGGCCGATCGCCCAGGCCTAAAGCCGAATTATCTGCTGCTCATCCCGCACAGCACTCGGTGTGCAGCCAGTCTGTCAGCCAGTAGTCTTTCTAGAACCTTCCCAAGCAGATCGAGCAGGCAGATTGGTCTGTAAGATTTTATTTCTGCTGGGTCTTTGTCGGGTCCTTTCTTGATTATTACTACATTTGGCCTCTTCCAGATTCGAGGGAACTTTTTCTGCCTGAGACATTCGTTGTTGAGGTGAGTTAACGGGGGGACTATCTGGGGGGCCAGGAATTGCACCACCTCTGCCACAATGCCGTCCGGCCCGGGAGCTTTCCCTCTCTTCAGGGATTTTATATATGCAGCCACCTCCTCTTCAGAGAAGGTGTAGACTGCCGTTTCATTTTCATATTCATTGTTGTTATCATCACGCAGCTGCCATTGTTCATCTGTCTCTCCATCCGCGGTGTCGTCAGGCAACAGGGACTGAAGAAGGACCTCGGCAGTCTCCTGCCAAGACTCCGTCATCCCGCCCCCGTACCTGACGGTTGACAGCTCCATAGGAGAGCGGATTTTCTCACGGTCAAGCTTGTAGGGGACTCCCCATGGGTCTAAGGCTAATTGATTCAGAACAAAGTGTTCCCATCTTTTTGATCTAACTTCACGTAGTTCCTTTTGGAAGTTGTCTTTGGCTTCCCGGTATAGCTGCAACCATCTTTGTCTTTCCAACCAGACGACACTGCGCTGGTAGTGCCTCCTGAGCCTTCTGACAGACCAGCGCATCTCCTCCAGTTCAGCTGACCATGGTGACGGTCGCCATGGCCTTCCTCCTAGTAGGTACAGCAGCTTTCACCGCTCGAGTTATTACTTTCACCAGTTCCTCGGCTCTGTTGTCTACGTCAATGTCCAGGTGTCTGTCACCTTCTGGCAGTGCAGGAATGTCGCACTCCCTAGCAAGTCGTTCCCAATCGGCTCTTTTGTGGTTATATTGCACCTCCCACCCCATGGCCCAGCGGCTCTCCTTGTCTCCTATAGTAAAGGAGATGAGGTTATGATTGCTAGTGGTGGCATTCACTTCTACTCTCTATTGCTGAATGAGATTCGCTGCATTAGGCGTGGCCAGGGTCACATCGATATTTGTTCCTTGGCCACCTCCCGCCACGTAGGTCGGAGGGTTGCCTGGCTTGTTCGCCACCACTAGCTGCATGGCCATGGTGGCCTCTTCTGCTTTTTCTCCATTAGGGTCCCTGTTGCCGCTGTACCATAGGGGGGATTTAGCATTTATGTCAGCAGTTACAATCGCTTTCCGCCCCCGCAACGCCGTGATAACTGTGGTAAGGTGTACCAGGTGTCTCTCCATATCGTCTCCATACTGAAAGTACATGTTAATGATGACGATTGCTCCAACTGGAGACTGCAGCTCCACGACGTTGCAGTGGCTGGTTGTGAATTGTGATAATACTGTGGCCCTTAGAAGTCTTTTAGTTATTATAATTGCCGATCTTGGGTCTTCCCCTCTGCTTACGATTTGCCAGGTCGCAGCCGCGAAAGCTATTTTCCCATTTTTGGGAGTACGGCTCTTGCAGACAGAGCACATCTAGTCTCCTCTCCTCCACTTCCTTGCGTAGCTCCTGCATCACTAGTCTGCTGTTATGGGTGTTAAGTTGGCCAATGGTGATTTTCGTCATGTAGTCATTTATGGAAAATACGTGTGGATTCTGTCATTTGGCCATGTCTTGCTCCAGTCGAATGAAATGCGTCCATTTGCCAAAACTGCTTGTTCATAAATGTCGTCCAGGTCGAATTTTTCACCTCGTCTTTCGAAGACTTTCTTAAGTAAGTCCCGCAGGGCTCCGAAGTCGGTGGGGAGATTCACTGACTTGAGTTGTATTGTGTCCACAGCCTCCATTACCGAGAAGGTGACTCTTCTGCCATATTCATGTCCCACCCGGACCACGTGTCTCAAGGCAGTGGTCAGGGTAGTCGGCTGCTCTAGTCTCGCTAGTTGCATGGTAAATTCGATGTTGGGATAGACTCTGACTGGGTCAACTCGTGGCAATCTGACAACAGGATCTATTGTCGTAGGTGTTTCGGTGGAGCTAGTTATTATATTTTCCTGAACAGGTTTCTTCGAAGTTCTGTTCTCTTTTGTTTTTAAGATTGCCACAGCCTCTGTTACAGGATGCCGTTGCCGTTGGTCTTTAGTCGACCTTATCTCCCGGCTTGGGGAGGAGGGAATCGTAGCTGTAAAAGGGAGCTCCGTTTGAGTCCCTCTGTCCAATGAGGGAAAGTCGGTTTGAGTGCTTGTGTTGGCAGTTTCGATAGTGGCGCTCGTAAGCGACCTCAAGAATAACTTGAATGCACTTGCCCTCATGGCATCCCTCCTCCTTTTGCTCGGGGATTTTCTCTTGGGCATCCTGTTGGCCTTAGCTTGATCAGCCATAATCTATCCTTGAGATTAGTCTCTGTTCTAAAAGTCTGTAAGTGGGGCAGTTGCCTCCGGTGGCTCCGCAAGGTTTTTTGCCAGCCTAATTAGGCAAGAGAATGAGTAACTTACTTATTCAAGAACTGAAAATAAGGAACTTCAATGGGCAAACACAGCCTATACTTTTGTCACTCGCGAGTGCAATGAACTCTGACACCTGCATATGTTCACAGTAAGGTTGGGTCTGACAGAGCAGAACAAACTATTTGCATAAATATAACAGATAACCATACACACTATCACTTTCAGGGCTTATTCGAACTGAATGGTCTTATAACATTACCGAGCGAGGTGGCGCAGTGGTTAGCACACTGGACTCGCATTCGGAAGGACGACGGTTCAATCCTGCGTCCGGCCATCCTGATTTAGGTTTTCCGTGATTTCCCTAAATCGCTCCAGCCAAAGGCCGGGATGGTTCCTTTGAAAGGGCACGGCCGACTTCCTTCCCCATCCTTCCCTAACCCTATGAGACCGATAACCTCGCTGTTTGGTCTCTTCCCCCAAACAACCAACCAACCATCTTATAACATTACTATTAATATTCACTGAAGAATCATGAATTGGACATAGGTTCAGTATTACTTTTCAAACATTTTTTTAATGGTTCAAATAGCTCTGAGCACTATGGGACTTAACTTCTGAGGTCATCAGTCCCGTAGAACTTAGAACTACTTAAACCTAACTAACTTATGGACATCACACACATCCATGCCCGAGGCAGGATTCGAACCTGCGACCGTAGCGGTCGCGCGGTTCCAGACTGTAGCGCCTAGAACCGCTCGGCTACAAACATTTCCCTATCTGACAAAAAATTGTAGATGTAGTTCACTGCGAAACTATGAACTGGTCATAGGTTAAGTCTCTCTCAGCTAAATACTTTTCTATGTAGAATGAAAGTTAAATGTATTTCACTAACAAACAATTTCTCACTGAATTTTGAATTTAAAAAAATTACTGTTTTCATATATAGTGGTCTTTCTATTAATTGTTATTTATCATGAGCATAAAGGATAAACTATGGATCCTATTAAACTATTAATATGCACTTTCAATACATAAGAGGAACCCAATATTGTACAGAATTTGACTTGAATAGCAAGAGTAATTAAAACTTTCTATAATTAAGTAACTTTGTGCATTTGAACTACTTTCAATGGAGGGGAGCCCTTAATCTTGACCACTGTAGCAGAGCAAACTAAACACACTTTCATTACATCAGTGAAACATTTAGCAAGCATGAACATATAACTCTCAACAGTTGCAGTTCTGAACTTTTACTGCGGTGAAACACAAAATTGAGATATTTGTTAGATCCTTTCAACACACATTATTAATCTTAGCACACTCTATTGTCATATTAATTTTAATATGCTTTCAATAAAGGACGCTCGGTAATCATAGTTCAAACGGAGAGTAACCTGAGAGATGTTGTGATAAGAAAAAAATCAAGGTAGGTACACAAATTCAGCTTTAAATTACCTTGTATTTGAGGAGATTAACACAGCCAATGAGCTGCTCCTTCACTGTACATTACTATAGTTCTTCTGTTCTATTACAGTGATTGCGCAATGTGGTGGCGATTGCATGGTGGTAGGTGGATTTGCGGATAGAATTGCTGGACTCTGTCATTTCTTGGTGGCGATGATAGATATCAATTCCAGAATAGTTCCAGATCTTTAACCATCCATCCGAGACACTGGAAAACGGCACGGAAAGCCTCTCTCGACACCAGAACAATATTCAACTTTTACATGAGCAGTTGACAGTTTGATAGCTCGTCCCCGACTGACTCTTGGTTCCACCTTTTCTACCTAGGCCAACCACAATTTGCTCGCACTACACAGTTTCGTTCCACGAGGGGAACCACAACAACTTTTACATACAAAATAACTAAGAACCCTATGTGAAGGTCAGCAGTTTACGTAACAGCAACCAAACATTTTAAATAAAACAGAACATTTACACATACTGGTAGTTCTACACAAAATTATTTAAATAAAATTATTCAACCTCAAAGGTAACCAGAGAGATTGTATGAGAAAGACGAAACATCATTTGCTCATGTTGTTGTTGTTGTGGTCTTCAGTCCTGAGACTGGTTTGATGCAGCTCTCCATGCTACTCTAGCCTGTGCAAGCTTCTTCATCTCCCAGTACGTACTGCAGCCTACATCCTTCTGAATGTGCTTGGTGTATTCATTTCTTGGTCTCCCTCTACGATTTTTACCCTCCACGCTGCCCTCCAATACTAAATTGGTGACCCCTTGATGCCTCAGAACATGTCCTACCAACCGATCCCTTCTTCTAGTGAAGATGTGCCACACACTCCTCTTCTCCCCAATCCTATTCAATACCTCTTCATTAGTTACGTGATCTACCCATCTAATCTTCAGCATTCTTCTGTGGCAGCACATTTCGAAAGCTTCTATTCTCTTCTTGTCCAAACTATTTATCGTCCATGTTTCACTTCAATACATGGCTACACTCCATACAAATACTTTCAGAAACGACTTCCTGACACTTAAATCTATACTCGATGTTAACAAATTTCTCTTCTTCAGAAACGCTTTCCTTGCCATTGCCAGTCTACATTTTATATCCTCTCAACTTCGACCATCATCAGTTATATTGCTCCCGAAATAGCAAAACTCTTATACTACTTTAAGCTGCTAATGAGCAGCTAAGCTGCTAATTCCACAGCATCACCCGACTTAATTGGACTACATTCCATTATCCTCGTTTTACTTTTGTTGATGTTCATCTTATATCCTCCTTTCAAGACACTGTCCATTCCGTTCAACTACTCTTCCAAGTCCTTTGCTGTCTCTGACAGAATTACAATGTCATCGGCGAACCTCAAAGTTTTTATTTCTTCTCCATGGATTTTAATACCTACTCCGAACTTTTCTTTTGTTTCCTTTACTGCTTGCTCAATATACAGATTGAATAACATCGGGGAGAGGCTACAACCCTGTCTCACTCCCTTCCCAACCACTGCTTCCCTTTCATGTCCCTCGACACTCATAACTGTCATCTGATTTCTGTACAAATTGTAAATAGCCTTTCGATCCCTGTATTTTAGCCCTGCCACCTTCAGAATTTGAAAGAGAGTATTCCAATCAACATTGTCAAGAGCTTTCTCTAAGTCTACAAATGCTAGAAACGTAGGTTTGCCTTTTCTTAATCTAGCTTCTAAGATTTGCTCATACTGTGCATATTAGAGATTACACCTCATTACAGTATTGAATTAATCATACACTAATTACAGAAGGTCAACGATGGGATGTTGAACAAAACAGAAAGCTAAATGTATCAACAAAATGTACGTAGTGTCTAAGCTATGGTGTTACAACTTCTAGGCCAAAAATGACCGGTGCTTGCTCGGAGGACAGGACGTTTCGCGTCCCGGCTGTCACGAATTGCCCGATGCCCTCGAGAAGAGCAATATCGAGCACTTCCAGTTGTCCCCGTACAGGGAAGCTCGTGGGGTAAAACGGCCTCACGGTGATGGCGCCGCTACGGCGAACAGCGTGGGAGAGGCGGCGCCCGCTACGGTTGACAGTTCGCGAAACCATTCGGTGTGTTTCACATTGAAATCGCCGGCAGTGAAAGGTCGCCCCTCCAACGACAGCAGGGCGCCGAAGTCAGCTTCATCTAACGGTCTGCCAGACTGCCGGTACACCGACACGAAAAGAATCTTTCCGACGGTGGTGTTGACGGCCGCTCCTGTGGCCTCAAGCGCATTAAGCGCCGCCAGTCTAGCCCGGTGGTGGCGCAGTGACTTCTTCACGTAGATGGCAGTGCCGCCCCCGTGGGTGGCTCTGTCATCTCGGTAACAGCAAAAATTTGCTGCTCACACGTCGACCGCGGGTTTGAGGAAGGTCACGTAGGAATTGGCGAAATTCGCCCTGCTGGGGGTGGAGGCCCCTAGCGTGGAAGGTCTAAATGGTTAACCCATAAATATGGTCGTTATCCATTTTAAGGCTGGCGTCTCCCGGCGGTGGCCTGGAGGACCACCGTCACCGTTCCCACGAGCACCGGTAGCTGAGTCATCAGCTGGTTGAGCGACCGCAGAAGCGCGGCCAGCTCGGTGGTGTCTTCCTTCGCCGTTTCGGGAAGATTTGACTCCATCGCGATGTTTCCCGTAGTCGGCAGCGGAGCGGCGTGTTGGGAACTCCCTGCGAGCGCGGCAATCCTCCTCGCAGCTACGGCCGCCGGCAAGCCGGCTCCCCGGACTGCAGGCGGTGCCGCCGGCGAAGGCAGCTGCGACGGCTGCGGTGCCGGTGCGGCCTCCCCTGCGAGCGGCCCTCGCCTCTCGGAGGGGGCGACCGGCTTCCCCTTAGCGACGTCCGCGAAGCTGCGACTCGGCATTACGAGGCTGGCGCGCTTCCCGCGCTCGAATGTGGTGCATCTTCGATAGCAGGCAACGTGGTCCCAGTTGCAGCACTTCGGCCGGTCTTCTTTCTTCTTCGGGCAGTCCCGCGACTGGTGCTCTTCGGCACACTTGCAGCAGCACTCAGGCATTCTGCAATATTTTGCCACGTGATCCATGATGGCAGAAATCCTACTCTACTGGCCATTAAAGTTGTTACACCAAGAAGAAATGCAGATGAGAAACCGGTATTCATTGGACAAATATACAGGGTGATTCAAAAAGAATACCACAACTTTAGGAATTTAAAACTCTGCAACGACAAAAGGCAGAGCTAAGCACTATCTGTCGGCGAATTAAGGGAGCTATAAAGTTTCATTTAGTTGTACATTTGTTCGCTTGAGGCGCTGTTGACTAGGCATCAGCGTCAGTTGATGCTAAGATGGCGACCGCTCAACAGAAAGCTTTTTGTGTTATTGAGTACGGCAGAAGTGAATCGACGACAGTTGTTCAGCGTGCATTTCGAACGAAGTATGGTGTTAAACCTCCTGATAGGTGGTGTATTAAACGTTGGTATAAACACTTTACAGAGGATGGGTGTTTGTGCAAAGGGAAAAGTTCTGGACGGCCGAGAACGAGTGATGAAAATGTAGCACGCATCCAGCAAGCATTTGTTCGCAGCCCAGGAAAATCGACTCGCAGAGGTAGCAGAGAGCTGCAAATTCCACAATCTGTCCGTAACTACCTGAACGTCAACTACCCGAGGCGATGGATCGGCCGCCAGGCAGCCCGTGACAGAGCACTTCATCACTGGCCTCCAAGAAGCCCTGATCTTACCCCCTGCGATTTTTTCTTATGAGGGTATGTTAAGGATATGGTGTTTCGGCCACCTCTCCCAGCCACCATTGATGATTTGAAACGAGAAATAACAGCAGCTATCCAAACTGTTACGCCTGATATGCTACAGAGAGTGTGGAACGAGTTGGAGTATCGGGTTGATATTGCTCGTGTGTCTGGAGGGGGCCATATTGAACATCTCTGAACTTGTTTTTGAGTGAAAAAAAAACCTTTTTAAATACTCTTTGTAATGATGTATAACAGAAGGTTATATCATGTTTCTTTCATTAAATACACATTTTTAAAGTTGTGGTATTCTTTTTGAATCACCCTGTATTATACTAGAACTGACATGTGATTACATTTTCACGCAATTTGAGTGCATAGATCCTGAGAAATCAGTACCCACAACAACCACCTCTGGCCGTAATAACGGCCTTGATACGCCTGGCCATTGAGTCAAACAGAGCTTGGATGGCGTGTAGAGGTACAGCTGCCAATGCAGCTTCAACACGATACCACAGTTCATCAATAGTAGTGACTGGCGTATTGTGACGAGCCAGTTGCTCGGCCACCATTGACCAGGCGTTTTCAGTTGGTGAGAGATCTGGAGAATGTGCTGGTCAGGGCAGCAGTCGAACATTTTCTGTATCCAGAAAGGCCCGTACAGGACCTGCAACATGCGGTCGTGCATTATCCTGCTGAAATATAGGGTTTCGCAGGGATCGAATGAAGGATAGAGCCACGGGTCGTAACACAGCTGAAATGTAACGTCCACTGTTCAAAGTGCCGTCAGTGCGAACAAGGGGTGACCGACACGTGTAACCAATGGCACCCCGTACCATCGCGCCGGGTTATACACCAGTATGGCGATGACGAATACACGCTTCCATTGTGCGTTCACCGCGATGTCGCCAAACACGGATGCGACCATCATGATGCTGTAAACAGAACCTGGATTCATCCGGAAAAATGACGTTTTGCCATTCGTGCACCCAGGTTCGTCGTTGAGTACACCATCGCAGGCGCTTCTGTCTATGATGCAGCTTCAAGGGCAACCGCAGCCTTGGTCTCCGAGCTGATAGTCCATGCTGCCGCAAACGTCGTCGAACTGTTCGCGCAGATGGTTGTTGTCTTGCAAACGTCCCCATCTGTTGACTCAGGGATCGAGACGTGGGTGCACGGTCCGTTACAGGCATGGGGATAAGATGCCTGTCATCTCGACTGCTAGTGATACGAGGCCGTTGGGATCCAGCACGGCGTTCCGTATTACCCTCCTGAACCCACCGATTCAATATTCTGCTAACAGTCATTGGATCTCGACCAACACGAGCAGCAATTTCGCGATACGATAAACTGCAATCGCGATATGCTACAATCCGACCTTTATCAAAGTCGGAAACGTGATGGTACGTGTTTCTCCTCCTTACACGAGGCATCACAACAACGTTTCACCAGGCAACGCCGATCAACTGCTGTTTGTTTATGAGAAATCGGTTGGAAACTTTCCTCATGTTAGCACGTTGTAGGTGTCGCCTCCGACGCCAACTTTGTGTGAATGCTCGAAAAGCTAATGATTTGCGTATCACGGCATCTTCTTCCTGTCGGTTCAATTTCTCGTCTGTAGCACGTCATCTTCGTGGTGTAGCAATTTTAATGGCCAGTAGTGTTCAAACGTACAGACTGGGAGCGATACCGAGAAACTGTCGCCTCCGATACGGCTCACGCTCCCCCACCTACTGCCGAAACAGCAGAACAAGTGCTACAGGACCTAACAGGATCCATGTTGCAGACAGCGGAAGATGCTACTCCCTCAAAAAGGGATGGCCCGCCCCCTCAAGTACAACTCCCGGAACATCTACTAGCGCAAACCCGTCACAAGAACAGAGTGGCAGAAGAGTGGAAGATCACCAGAAATTAGGCCACCAGGAGGCTGCTCAATCGTCTACAGAGAGAGCTGAAGGTAGCGCTCAATGAGCACAGGAACCAGCAATGGCAAAAACGCCTCACAGCCCTCAAAGTAGACGATCACACACTATGGCAAGCAACCAAACAATTTACCAAGAAACGCGCTAGGCTGCCGCCACTGCACGGTGAGAGGGGTCTGGCCTACGGCCATGCTGAAAAGCCAACGCCCTCGCCGATATCTTGGAGGAGCAGTTTCAAGCGGCAGAACCCCAGGATGAAGAGCATGAAGAGGTATTCCGTCGTCAACTGGCTGTCTTCCTCAATGCTGAGGCGGACCCAGAGGACGAACCCCCACTTTTCGCCCCCGAAGACGTGGCAAAAGTAATTAGGTCCCTCCCTACAAAAAAGGCGCCAGGACACGACAGTGTCACCAACCAGTTAGTTGAAAGCCTCCCGCCCTCGGCTAACGAACACCTCGCGGACGTCTTCAACGAGATTACTCGTACCTGCGAGTTCCCAGCATACTGGAAACACGCGGAAGTGGTTGCGATACACAAACCAGGGAAAGACCCTTTACTCCCGCAGCACTACAGGCAGATTAGCCTCTTGCCAACTCTCAGCTAGATCTATGAGCGCCTCCTGCTTATTCCCATACGAGACCACATCAATTCAGATTCTGACAGAAGCACTCTGCCCCACAACAGATCATGAGACTGGTGGAAACAGCCACAGAGGGCTTCAACCACAGAGGCTATTTCGGGATAGTGCTACTTGATGTAGCCAAAACCTTCGACTCAGTATGGAATAAAGGGCTACTATACAGATTATACACACAAGGGTTCCCCGGCAGCATAGTCAGGTTAATCCAAAGCTATCTCACGAATAGAACCTTCTCTGTCAAGGTAGAAACAGCCACCTCTACCAAAAGGCGTATCCGTGCTGGGGTGCCGCAGGGATCGGTCCTGGAGCCTGTTTTGTACAATCTGTACACTGTGGACACTCCCATGGCCTCCTTGGTGCACACCGCCTTTTAAACTCGTGATGCAAATAAGGACCAGGTCATTTGTAGGCTACAAAGGTTTGTAGCTAACACAGAACCTGGGCCCGTCACTGGCGCATCACCATCAATTCTGAAAAGACACAGACTATGCCGATCACCCAGAGACTCAGGAGATGTGGACCCCCTCAACGCCCTCGCCCTTCACCTGCACCTACATGGATCCCAACTCCCCTGGCGCAGATCCGCCAAGTATCTCGTCGTAACCTTGGACTTGAGACTAACGTGGAAAACCCACATAGAAGAGATCCACAGGAAGGTCTGCGCCAGAATGTCCATCCTATACCCCGTCTTCAACACAACCAGCTCCCTTCCCTGCTCTGTAGGACTAAATGTCTATCAGGCCCTAATACGGCCAGTAGTGGAGTATGTGTGCCCTGTCTGGGGATACGCGGCAAAGCAGCACCTGGACAAACTCCAGAGGCTGCAGAACCGCATCCTCAGGAGGGCACTGCACCTGCCCACGGGATTCCCCACTGACGATCTGCACGCCGCTGCCGAAATCCCACTCCTCAAAGAAAGATTCCAAGATCTGGCAAGGGCTTTCTATGGGAGCTCTTCCAGATCTCCTCCTCCACTCTTTAGGTTGATATGACATGTCACGTGATCAGTACAAACGCCCCATGACGATCTACGACGACTAAGTCGAAGAGAAAAATCCCCTAATATTTCCAAGTCCTAATTCCAATCCTTAATTCTTAAAATACCCAACATCTCGCCAACCTCAGGCAATTACGATGGTCACTCCGAAAGAACTGCACACTATTTTTGTAAAAATACTGTTTTCATTCTGCATGTGTGATAGTTTTACAGTGTGTAGATACATCCTTCCCGCTTGTTTTCAAAGTTACTTCAACCTGTTGCCGTGAGTGGCGCCGTCACTGCATGTCTTCAAGATGGCTGCTACACTTGACGTTCATCAGAAGCAACGTGCTGTCATATAATTCCTGTGCTGTGAAAACGAGACAGTGGGAAACATCCACAAGAGGTCGAAAAAGGTGTATGGAGATGCTGCTGTCGATCGCAGTACAGTTAGTCGGTGGGCAAGCAGGTTACGTGATGATTGCGGGCACGGAAATAATGAGGATTGTCCTTGCAGCGGTAGGCCTCGTACTGCACACACTCCATCCAGACAATGTGCAGAGAGTTAATGAATTGGTGACTGCTGACAGACGCATCACAATGAACGAATTGTCACGCTACGTCGGGATAGGGGAAGGAAGTGTTTGCAGAATACTGAAAGTGTTGGCGTTAAAAAATGTTTGTGCCAGGTGGGTTCCCAGAATGTTGACAGTGACTCACAAAGAAACAAGAAAAACGGTATGCAGCGAACTTTTGGAACAGTACAAGAATGATGGAGATGAATTTCTTGGAAGAATTGTGACAGGTGATGAAAAATGGCTCCATCATTTTTCACCGGAGACGAAGAGGCAATCAATGGAGTGGCATCATGCAAATTCACCCAAGAAAAAAAAAATTCAAAACCACACCTTCTGCTGGAAAAGTTATGGCTACAGTGTTTTTCGATTCCGATACCATTTTGGAAACGCGGCATCTTTAGCCCGGGCTTGGTACTCCATAAGACTGTGACGCACACGGTATTTAGAGGGATAACCTTGAATGCACAATATTTTTTTTAGACAGCTAAAGCGACTGTGTGGTGAATTCGAAAATGCGCTTTCTTTATACGATGTCGGAAATCCTATTAAAACATTTCCCCAACAAATGCACACGGAGCAAACTGTGAAACGTCGTTATAGTTTGGTTTGCTAACAACATTCAACGATAGGACACTGCAGATTCCATCACAAGGTGATTTTGCGCGAGAAACAAATACACAGAAAATATTTTGCATTCAAGTGTAAGCGCGACATATAACATTTCTATTTGTATATAATTCTCCTGGAAGAATCCTGAAACTGAAGAAATGAAATGACATGAAAGATGCTCGGAAGAAAAGAGGTACCGATAATCTTCTTTTCTTGCTCCTCCGTAGAATAGCCAACTTACATGGGTATTCTCATGACATTCGATGTGGCATTATTTCTTGGTGAAAGAGGCCTGAGCTTCAGAAATTCAGCTCAGAAAATTGGATATTCAAATAACGAAACCTTCCTTGGTATATTAGAGCTCTTGTCACTATGATTCAATTCTTGAAAAGTATGTTAGCTAGAATAGAGGCCGACAAGATCTAGAAAGCGTTTACAAGTGCATTACCTGTCAAGTGATACTTAGAATGAATTTATTTTTAGTTGTGCCCATTATGTCAGGTTGCCATCTTGGAACGGAGAGAAAATGAGAAGTATTATTCAATTATTGTTGATGCAACTACTGACTCAAATCATACTGAATGATTAGCATTCAACCTGCGTTATATTTACTCCAAGGAGGAAGTTGATAAATATGAAATTAATGAACTATTTTTTAAATCTGAGGATTGTAATCAGAAAACGATAGTTACTATTGCACATTTAATTGGACTAAGGCTTGTGAAAAACTCGGTTCCACACAGTGAATACCACAGACAAGATTATGATAACCGTAGGAACATTAGACGCTCTTATAAAGGAGCTCAGGCACATTCTCTTCAATTTTTCTCTGTGGACTTTTTATAGCGTAATGTTGAGTACACGCAGCCGAGAGTTGTCATGAAGCACCTACTTTTTTAGGAATGATTCAACTTCTTTACAACCTGGTCAGTAGAACTCAATCTGTTCTTAAACAGTATTAGAAGTTCTTTACATCCCATTTCTGATACCAGGTGAAATGCTAGGGTTGATGCTGCAGTAACAATAGCAATTCATTTGGGTAAGATTATCATTGCTGCTCAAACTCTGAGTAAGTTAAATTTGTGTGCTCTAGCACGTTCTCTGGTATCGGGTGTTTTGGGTTATGGGATATCATTCAAGTATTTAATCATGGCATCAGTTTAGATAAAGTTGTCAGTACCAATTGGCCACAGAAGCATATTACTGTAATCTCGAAATACCACCATTGATGTTGAGAGAAGACATTTTGAGATTTTATTAAACGGCTCAAAATATCGAAAATTGGGACGCCATTCTCCCTGATCTTAAGTTGTTGCCAGTGCAACTAATATCGATCCTGAATTTCCGGAAGTGCGCTCTAAGAAGAAGAAATCATTTCATGTTGAAGCCAGGAATGAAGTGGCAGATGTAAATTCAGAAGATTTATTCAAGACATATGAATTTTATGTCATTATTGGCAATCTAGTGTTTACCTTAAAAATCCGATTTGAAACAGTGAAGATTTTAGATGAAATATTTGGGTGTTATGGAAAATTCTCGAAGATGAGTGACGGAAAAATTTTGGAAATTTGTGGCAAGGTCTTATGGGACAAATTGCTGAGGTCATCGGTCCCTAACCTTACACACTATTTAATCTAACTTACGCTAAGGACGACACACACACCCATGCCCGAGGGAAGACTCGAACCTCCGACCGGAGGAGCCACGCGGACCGTGACAAGACCCCCATAGACCACGCGGCTATCCCGCACGGCGATGACTGACGATCGGGACGCTGAGGCATGCAAGTTATTTATCAATGAATACCAATATGGTGTCACAAGAGCTTTAGGAGAAGAAATTAAATATTTGAAAACAATTCATACTTCAAACTCTGAATACATTACTTTGGAATCATTAGAACTTTTGAATAAGATGCACGAGCTTAAAATTTTGAGCTTGCTTCCGAATGTATGTGCATGTTTTACACTCTTCCAGTAACTGTAGCTGAAACTGAAAGGCCTTTCAGCACTCTGGCTCGTGTTATCTCAGATCAACTATGCATCAACAACATCCCACAGATTTAGGAACCTTAGAAACTGAGTACAATTTGGAAAGATAACTGGACTTCCGTACAACAATTCACACGTTTCGTGAACGGAAGGCTCGCAAAGCGGCGTTGACAGTGTTATAGGCAAGTAGGTTATAATACGCTCCCCACTGCACGACTGATAGCGGTCTATATGCGAGTGTGCTGATGTCTATGTACTGAAATGTGTGAGCACGCCATGGAACGAGTAGGGACGGAACAGTCCATATCGCTGTGTTACTGGCTCCAGACCTCTGGTAAATGTACAATTCAGTACAATAAGTAACCTTTTGTTTTAGAGTGAAAGTAAATCAAACCAATTTATAAATAATATTAAATGGAGCATGCATACATTTTACGGAAATTCATTATCGAGAAGCACCTGAAGGCAGACATCTAAGTTTGTAAGTCATATCACTTTTCTGTCTTGCCACTGCCACTGTCTCATTTCTTACTTAGACTGTCTCTTTTTGTCTTCCTTTGAGACTGTCACTGTCTCCACCATACCTTCGAAGCACAAAAATTCTGAGGGGCGGGGGCAGAGGGTCGAACTTATCTTTTCCCTTGTACCCACGTGCTTACAATTTCGGTGCAAAATGCACCCGCCGTTATACCTGCATGTTAAAGTCCGCCGGTCTGGAAGGGTCCATACCCCCCCCCCCCCTCGCCCCTCAGCCTATGTATGGTGTCCACCCATTTCTTTTTTTCATTTCCACTATCTCCTCCCTCTTTTCCTCCCGCCTCCAAGCATTTCTCTTTATCTTTTACTGTCACTGTCTCTCACTAACCATTAATGTCTCCTCTCTCTTTTGTGACGGCGTTCGTAGCGACAGCACTTCGCTGTAGAAACGGCCTACGAAGTCACCGCCACACTTTTAATAGCGGGCCGACCGGTCCACTGGAACAGTGAACAGAAAGATGAAAACCCAAACACTCGGATTAAATGAAAGTCGGTACTTATCTTTATTAACGACGATACAGAGCACAGTGGTGAACATGGTCTACAGAAATCTGTTTAGTTCGAGTCGGAGCGGCTTGGTCAGCGTCGGCTGACGACAAACAACAACTCTGCTGCGATGAACACACAACTGACTAGCAGTACACAATTCGGTGGCGAGTCTACAACTGAGCGGCGAATCCAGAACTGTCCTAGCGCTCGCGACTCCAGCGCTTAAGAAACCAGAAGCCAGCGGTGGCGCGCGCAGACTTGCGGCGATTTCCTGTCTCGCTGGCGCTGCTTATGCGGACGGCGTCCGGACTTTGATGCTGCCAACCTTTTGGCAGTGGGCTCGGGTGGCATTACTGGCTAGGATATAACACTCTCTTTGGCTGCCACTGCTATTGTCTTCATCTGTCTCTGTTTCTATTTCAACGACACTTTCTCTCGGCTATTCTCTTTCAGCACAAAAAATCACGAATGTGTTTGCATGCCGAAATATTTGGTGCACAGGGCGGAATGAGGATTTAGGCAGCTGTTTCCCTAGTTATCTGTCAGATTCTCTTCGTCAGGAATATATTGTGCTTGAGCAGGAGCATTTTTCCGCTGCTTCCCCTCTTTTCCCTGCTATTGCAGCGTATGCAGCTTATACGAAACAATTCTATAGATCAATAAAACTTTGACAGTCGATCTATATACACTCCTGGAAATGGAAAAAAGAACACATTGACACCGGTGTGTCAGACCCACCATACTTGCTCCGGACACTGCGAGAGGGCTGTACAAGCAATGATCACACGCACGGCACAGCGGACACACCAGGAACCGCGGTGTTGGCGTCGAATGGCGCTAGCTGCGCAGCATTTGTGCACCGCCGCCGTCAGTGTCAGCCAGTTTGCCGTGGCATACGGAGCTCCATCGCAGTCTTTAACACTGGTAGCATGCCGCGACAGCGTGGACGTGAACCGTATGTGCAGTTGACGGACTTTGAGCGAGGGCGTATAGTGGGCATGCGGGAGGCCGGGTGGACGTAACGCCGAATTGCTCAACACGTGGGGCGTGAGGTCTCCACAGTACATCGATGTTGTCGCCAGTGGTCGGCGGAAGGTGCACGTGCCCGTCGACCTGGGACCGGACCGCAGCGACGCAGGGATGCACGCCAAGACCGTAGGATCCTACGCAGTGCCGTAGGGGACCGCACCGCCACTTCCCAGCAAATTAGGGACACTGTTGCTCCTGGGGTATCGGCGAGGACCATTCGCAACCGTCTCCATGAAGCTGGGCTACGGTCCCGCACACCGTTAGGCCGTCTTCCGCTCACGCCCCAACATCGTGCAGCCCGCCTCCAGTGGTGTCGCGACAGGCGCGAATGGAGGGACGAATGGAGACGTGTCGTCTTCAGCGATGAGAGTCGCTTCTGCCTTGGTGCCAATGATGGTCGTATGCGCGTTTGGCGCCGTGCAGGTGAGCGCCACAATCAGGACTGCATACGACCGAGGCACACAGGGCCAACACCCGGCATCATGGTGTGGGGAGCGATCTCCTACACTGGCCGTACACCACTGGTGATCGTCGAGGGGACACTGAATAGTGCACGGTACATCCAAACCGTCATCGAACCCATCGTTCTACCATTCCTAGACCGGCAAGGGAACTTGCTGTTCCAACAGGACAATGCACGTCCGCATGTATCCCGTGCCACCCAACGTGCTCTAGAAGGTGTAAGTCAACTACCCTGGCCAGCAAGATTTCCGGATCTGTCCCCCATTGAGCATGTTTGGGACTGGATGAAGCGTCGTCTCACGCGGTCTGCACGTCCAGCACGAACGCTGGTCCAACTGAGGCGCCAGGTGGAAATGGCATGGCAAGCCGTTCCACAGGACTACATCCAGCATCTCTACGATCGTCTCCATGGGAGAATAGCAGCCTGCATTGCTGCGAAAGGTGGATATACACTGTACTAGTGCCGACATTGTGCATGCTCTGTTGCCTGTGTCTATGTGCCTGTGGTTCTGTCAGTGTGATCATGTGATGTATCTGACCCCAGGAATGTGTCAATAAAGTTTCCCCTTCCTGGGTCAATGAATTCACGGTGTTCTTATTTCAATTTCCAGGAGTGTACTTCAAGACATTTATATACGTTGACACACACTATAAACAACAAATAAGTGCGCATAATATAAGGCTGATACAAAATCGATTGCCTGACGTCTTTCGCAATACTTTGTTCATCTATGGCAATTCACTGAAAACGCCCGGCTTGTTACTTGTATCATAAAGCAGTGAAAAAGTTATAGGAAAGATTTTACTGAATTTGCAGTCCTTCCAGCTTTAGATAAATTTTGACAGTCATTTTAACCCTAGAGCCGGCGCGCCTGTGTATAAAGTGCGCCAACCGCAAATGACATTGTCATGCACAGTTCCATTGTTGTTTTACAATAGCAAGCCCCTACCAATTCCATGTTTCAGCTAGCACAGTGAGAAGTTGTGTTGACATAGGTTCACGTGGGCTACAGTAATTTAAAATAGACTGCGAGTGTGTCATCTTAGTGTGCGAAGTACGCCACGCGCCCGGTCATATAGGTAATTTTTCCTTCACTTTTATTTCGTTCCTTTTTAATCGAATCCAAAGATTACATATCACAAGCGGGTATATCACTGTGTAGGGTGAGAATAAAGCTGACAGACAACGAGGTTGATTGGTTACTCAACGAGGATCCACAGTTCAACTCTGTACCAGACAACGAAAACGTCGACGACTCTGAAAAAGAGGAGGAATCCATCACTCGAAGTGACCACGATGCAGATTCTGATCAAGTCCACGATTCAGATGATGGCTGTGAAGAGCCACTCTCCATTGGTGGTATTTGTATTGGGAGGGACATAACGTGTAAATAGAAATAAATATGTCCTAATGTGACTTCGAAAACAAAAAGAAAGAATATTGTGAAAATATTCCGTGGGTCTACACGTGTTGCCAGAGGACTCGCAAGTGAAACAGAGGCTTTATGGACAATACTTAGCCTGGAAATGATTGATAAAATTGTAAAATACACGAGCATATACATTCAATCTAAGAAAAAATGTGTACAATATTCCAGAGAAAGGGACGCTAAGGAAACTACAAGGGGTGAAATAATGGCATTGTTGGAATTGCTGTATCTCGTCAGAACTAAGAAAGCAAAACAAAGGTGTGTCATTGAATTGTGGACAGCAGTTGGTACTGGTTGGAGATTATGAGAGCTGTGATGAGCTGCAGAACATTACTGTTCTTTTTGCGATGTATCCGTTTTGACGACAAGAGTACAAGGCAAGAAGGAAGAGTAACTGAGAAACTTGCTATAATAAGGCAAATATTGGATGCCTTTGTGGTGAACTGCAAGAACGCTTTTAGTGTAGGACAATTTGTGACAAAAGACGAAAAGTTGCAAGCTTTCTGGGGTCGCTGTTCTGCTCAGTATATCCCGAACAAACCAACGAAGTCCAGGATAAAGATTTTTGGTTTAGCAGATGCTTAACCATTCTTCACTAGTAATATTGAAGTGTACTGTGGCAAACAACCTAAAGGACTGTACGATGTTTAATAATTCTCCCTGTGATATTGTAGAAAGGCTAGTTACTCTCACTGAAGGCTCAGGAATAAGCGTTACAATGGATTGCTATTCCTTAGCCAACTCCTTTTTGAAAAAGCGCCTAACATGCAAGGTACTTTGAGAAAAAACAAACGTCAGATCCCACAAGAACTTTTACCTGGAAAATATAGGGCTATCCACTCCTTTTTATTTGGTTTTCAGAATGATATGACGCTAGTTTCGTATGTGCCGAAACAAAACATAGCAATTATATTACTTTCAACTATGCACGATTTTGGAACCATTGACTAAGTTACAAGTAAACCAGAGATAGTTTTGGATTACAATATAACAAAGGGAGGAGTCGACACAGTCGATAAACTGGGAGGTTCGTATTCCAAGAAGATAGCCATTGGTTGTATTCTATGCTCTAATAGATATAGCAGGAATCAATGATCAAATAATTTTTCATGCAAATGAGGTAAAATCAAGGTAGAAGACCAGAATTTTCTTGAAAGATTTCGCTCTGTCTTTTATGAAGCCTCAACTAGTGGAAAGAACTAATATTCTTTCACTTCCTGCCGACATTGCAAGTTTCCTCGCGAAATACTAAGATCAAAGTATTGAAAGAACTGAGGAGTCTACCACCAAGAAAAGAGGTCGGTGTGTAACATGTGAATGAGCAAGAAACACATCTACTACCATAGGGTGCAACTCACGTCATAGCTTTGTTTCCAAACGATATGTAAAAACAGTGCATACAAGTGAGAACTGTAAAGCATTTCCCGAAAATGTGGAAGACAATTAACTGTGTAGACGGAAGAAACTGCGTAATAACTGATACTTCTTCAATATGTAAAGCCTTCGTCCTTTTATATTGCAATGAAAGAGTGTTTTTGTTCAGTATGTGCTTTAAAAAATGTTGGAATAGATTGATATGTCAGCTGCGGCAATAGAATGATATGAAACTTCCTTATTTGTTTAATCAAATAGTAAATTAGCTATGTAATATAAGTTTCTTGTATTGTTGTTTAAATACACTAAAATGAAACTGTGATTTAGTTCATACGTGTTTCCCTTGGTAGCATGACGACAGCTTTTGCCGACTAGTGTACAAAGTATGCCGCGCGCCCGCTCGTGTTACGAAAATCGGCGCGCCTGCTGGAGGGTTTAAGTTCTTTTTAGGCATGTTCAGACACTTTATAGTCTTTTTTCTTTTTGTTACTGCAATGCCACTCTGGGCACATTTGTATACGCCTGAAGTGCCAATTATAGAGAGACAGCGCGACATGAAGTGTTATTGGTGAAAACTGCTGACGAAAAACGTAGTTTGGTGACCTCAGAATCCTCGCGATGACCTTAGAACTCTTGCCACGTGACAATAACGTCTTTTAAAACGCCTCATACCTGACATTATGTGCACATTTTATTCCATAAGTGGTCGTGCGGTAGCGTTCTCGCTTCCCACGCCCGGGTTCGATTCCCGGCGGGGTCAGGGATTTTCTCTGCCTCGTGATGGCTGGGTGTTGTGTGCTGTCCTTAGGTTAGTTAGGTTTAAGTAGTTCTAAGTTCTAGGGGACTGATGACCATAGATGTTAAGTCCCATAGTGCTCAGAGCCATTTATTTATTCCATAAGTACGACAAATTTGAACCTTTGGATCTTGTTAAAGGATAATGATATCAAAAAAAGTTTCGAAGTCTCCCGAGAATATCATCTTCACAATATATGGCAAAATTTTCGACGACCTGCCGTGAACAGAAATTATGCAAGTGACGATCCCCACAACTGGTACTTTTTGTACCTAAAAGTCGTGGCTTTTCGGCGTTTTCTCAAGAATTGTCCATTAACAAATGGCGATTTTGTAAGCCACCTGAAACGGTTCAAATGGCTCTGAGCACTATGGGACTCAACTGCAGTGGTCATCAGTCCCCTAGAACGTAGAATTACTTAAACCTAACTAACCTAAGGACATCACACACATCCATGCCCGAGGCAGGATTCGAACCTGCGACCGTAGCAGTCGCGCGGTTCCAGACTGTAGCGCCTAGAACCGCTCGCCCACCCCGGCCGGCTAAGCCACCTGAGGACCATCCTAGACCACACCTCATGAAAACAGTCAAGCCATTGCTCAATTCGCCTGCGATGGTGGAAGTGTGTGCTGTTAAAATATTGATTCTGTACTGTAGGATAGCTTCAGTATGCCAGTTCTTCCGATAGGTATACAAATGGTTTTTCGTGCCGAGCACTATCCAAAACAGTTGATCCCTTATATCTGTCATCAATAGAATTATGATATGACCCCCTGAAAAATAGAATTTTTTCGCGTGGCTTTTTGGAACATATTGGTACTGTGCACTGTTGTCCATGGACCGATTGCATCTGTGAAGATATGCTTGATGTTTAATAAGAAATTATATTTATTCTATATTTCATCCCAGTGAGCATTTTTTATGTATCTCCAATATTTCCCTCTGCCCAGGGACTGGGTGTTTGTGTTGTCCTCATCATTTCATCATCTTTCGTGATAGTGTCTAGATTGGATTGTGTAAAAAATTGGACTGTGTAAAAATTGGGACTTTGTACAGACGCTGACGACCGCGCAGTTGAGCAACCCACAAACCAAACATCCAATATTCCCCGGATTTCCTTATTTTAAATCATGTCAAACCTTCTTTAAAATTACAATAAAACTGGGTTGTTATATGTGGAGATGGGGCCCAATCTCTCGTCTTGCCCTGGCCCACTCCTGGCTCTCAGCGGCCCTGTGCACGACAGCACTACTCAAGGCACAATTTGTTCCTTGGAGTGATGTAAGTATCGGCTGTCGGGTGGTCCTACCCGCCCGATATCACGGCAAGGAATGTTCAAAAATGGTTCAAATGGCTCTGAGCACTATGGGACTTAACATCTCAGGTCATCAGTCCCCTAGAACTTAGAACTTTTTAAACCTAACTAACCTAAGGACATCACACACATCCAAGCCCGAGGCAGGATTCGAACCTGCGACCGTAGCAGTCGCGCGGTTCCGGACTGAAGCGCCTAGAACCGCTCGGCCACCGCGGCCGGCAAAGGAATGTTCTTCTTTCGGTGGGTCGCAACGCCTACATACATCCAGTTTCTCGGTAGTTTGGTCTGTCGGTTGGAACGTGCGCAGGAACCTTAACTGACAATATCCGATTTGTCGCCGGTTCTCCCCAGTGACGTCACATCATGTGTCCCTGACTGCGTGAGTTTATAACGGGAAGCCAGAATACGCCCCTCTGAACGTCTCACTCTGACGTGAGTGAAACGCGGGGACCAGAAAGTACAGTGGCGAGGAATCTACGGGGGAAGACGCGGAACAAGGTTAGTTTCCGGTAGCACCGCTGCGCGGCTCTGCGTGGCGGCTGGACCACATGTAGCATCAGCAACAGGTGTTCGTAGTTTAGTGCGGCAGCCGGCACGAGTGCGAGTAGCACGTATATCTCTGCACGACGAGCAGCATGCGGTTTCCGGACTACTCGGTGTGGTAAGTATCGGTGCTGGCAATAAGTAAACATCGCGACCTATAGCAAACGATGCAAAAACAGTTTCATCTAATTTCACCTCCTATCTCTTCACTCATTCCATATTTTCCTCGGACAAAAGTGGGACTTTCATACATTTTCCTGGCCAAAAAGTGGGACAATTTTTAATTATCGTTAAATATCACTTTTAATGCTACCATTTCTTCTTCCTCTGCAAATATAGCCTTCACTGATATTTGTGTGTGTGTGTGTGTGTGTGTGTGTGTGTGTGTGTGTGTGACTGGAAAGAAGTGCATTTAAAGTTTTCAGAAATTTACTTATTAAGAAATGTAACATTTGTAACACAGAATGTAGAGAGACATACAGTAACAATCACTACAAAAAAAGTTCTTAGTGAACACAAGGAATTTATGGTTTTGTGGATCCCACACTGCAATCACATTTCTTCGAAGATGAAATGTCATTCAGCAACTCCGATTTGCCTGATAGGTATCAATAGAAGTCAGTGCAACTATATTGCCTGAAGTTTAAACAGGTCAGTAAAATACACTTAACGCTCCTCACCGTAAATCTATTCCTCTCATCTGTCCACTGTGGCGATAGTAAGCTGAAAACTTTCAATATTTGCATTGTGGGCAGGGAGTGAAAAGGACTGTGCTGCTATATTAAGCGATTCTCTGAACTGTTCATTACACTGGCAAAACCTACACCATTTTTCATGTGCCATCAACTGATTCCATTGATCACTGTTTCCACTTGTTGTTTTACAAATGACTGTATATGAACTATTTCATCAAATAAGAGGCTGTCATTTACTAGAATGCCCTTTTCATTTAGCCACATTAAAGTATTTTCAACTACTTACCATTCAGGTGGTTCTGTGAGCATCATCCATGAGAATACAGAAAACTCAGCTATTCCCTGTAACCATGAGGATAAGTAGTCTACTGAAGCATCATAAAACGTTGATACTGCTATGTCAAATTTCTTAACAGACTGGTCTTCACAATCATTCAGCAGTTTTTTTACACTTAGTGGTACAAAATGTTCATGTTTCCTTGAATTTAGACTTGTCAAAGCTTTATTTAAGACTGCTAATACTTCACATATGGAATTATTCTGTTTCTCAATGCTCAGAATGGATTGTTGGAAAACACTCATTTGTGAATGTACGAAAAGTAAATAACATTCATTTATGGGATCACTGAAAAAAACTCTTTAAGATTGCAGGGCACTTTGAGTTAGACTGTGACAAAAAGTAAGATTTCAAAGGTTCATACATTTTCAAGATCCTTTCTATGGCTGGCAGCAATGAAAGCCACCTCGTTTTGGAAAAGGAAAGTAAATTTTTGTAAGTGACACCAACAAATCCACAGAATTCAGTGAGTTCTGCAACACGAATAAAAAAAAAAATATGAAAATGGTTGTACAACTTCATGACAATGCAGTCACTGTCAACAGGTAAAACATCACAAGCACTTTGAAGTGTGCTATGAACAACATGTGCTGGACAACCTATGCCAACAATGTCAGAGATTTTTAATTTTTCTTTCAGATGTGTGAAAACATTATTACCCTATTTCTTCATTAACCCCCCAAAATTACAGTTAGTATTGTCTGCACCAAATGCAACACACTTTGAGATGATACTGAATGACTGTATAACACGAGAAAGATAACTGGAAAGTGTTTCGGACTTTTCGTTCTGCAATTCATCAAGATCAAGCAATTTCGTCTGCAGTCCACCCTCACTTACAGAAAAATACTGAACAATCACAGGAAAAATTTTCTGATGCCCATGGTTGCTAGCATTAGTAGATATTGAAAAGTATTTTGCACTGTTTTTAGCAGCTATTAACTGTTTCTGGGAATGCGGAGCTATAATATTGTTGATATTTGCTTCACACTTTGTTCTTCCACACGAAACATTTTCTGCAATCTTAGAATCAGGAAAAAAAAATTTTGTTTAGTTGAACACTGCAGTCATTAGAACGATAGCTTTGGTGGTGTTTAACAACATGGAATGACATGGTTCCTTCTGCTGCAGCTACGTTCGTGTGTGTTTGAAGTTACAAAATATCTCGTCATTTTTTGCGAGGAACCTGCCGAACGAAGATTCTTCCTGTGTTTCTCCGATTCCATATGATGCTTGAGATCTGCAGCACCACCATGAGACACGGATACAGCACAGCTACATACGTTACATTTTGCTGAACAGTCATTGTCTGTAGCGGTGAAGCAAGGAAATTTCCTCTGAAGCTCTTCCGAAAACTTTGATTTTCGTTTCGGCATCGCCACGACGTGCTAGCACTTCACGAAACTGATATTGAGTGCTGACAACAATGGCAAGCAAAAGCAAAGAAAATAAGAGTACGCAACAATTACAGTGCTAAGACTGTACATTATCAGGGGGTACCAACGTACGGAATGTCAGTTTCAATTGATAGTTTATAAAATCGACACTCAGAACATATTTTAACCACTTTGTAAATGTCTGAAAACAATCCTTGAAAATCGGGACAAATTGCTTGTTTTTTAAAAAAAGTCGGGACAAATTTTTGAGTCTCAAAAAAACGGGACAATCCCGATTAATCGGACGTATGGTCACCTTGTCTGTTGCGTTACTGCTTAGTTTTTCGAATTAGTGTGACGTTTCTGCAAATTCGCTGTGTATATTTCTAAGTCTCGAACGGCAGCATTGAATTTTGTTTCTTAAAGCTTACGATTAATGTGTCAATGTATCTGTTTCATGGTTTTTCACATTCAGTTTCTGCGAGTCACGTCAAACATCACATGAAAGTTCTGCAATTCCCACTGTGGTGATAGCACCGTTGGTACTTTCTGCTACGTCAGGGCCATTCATTGATGAATCAGTCTCATGACTGGTTGTAGACCGTGTTCCTTCGATTGGTGACAGAAAATTAAAGCGGTATCTTCCGTCACCCGTCTATAAAGAAATAAGATTGCTGTTAAGCGTATCACGTCCTCACAAAGAAATTTTTTTTATACTACTCTCCATCAACAGAATTAGCATTTCCGATAATCAAGGAAAAACTACATAATTTGTGTAAGTCAATAGTAAAATCTGAACAAATTTAATTTATTCTTAACCTCAGAGCCCAGAAGAAGAAAAGCAAAAACTGTAAGACTCACGAAGTAAACAACAAATTCGAAACTTTGTCAGCGCAGCAGATTGCTAACCGAAGCGGCCCGGGTTCGATTACCGGCCGGGTCGAAGATTTTATCCGCTTGGGGACTGGGTGTTATGTTCGCCTTGATTCGTATCGTCATTACTGACACGAAAGTCTCATCAAACACAGTCGTATCGTCTTTCAACTAATTATATGGCTACATGGATGCGAACCGAAAGCCAATAAATTGAAACAGAACTCGGAACTTAGTTTGGTGAAATTGGAAGCGGACACTTGTAACTTAACTCTAAGCAGTATGTTTATTCTGTACATTATGTTGAAAGCGTTAATAGTTCAATAATTTTATTAGAGTATTCACAGTTTCAGCTTACATGGAAATTTTAATCAGTGCAACTGTTGTGGGTAGCTAGTGTAGCGCTGAAAACAATTATACAATTAAGAACACGGATCTGATTTATTTACATCCAATCTGCCGACATAGTAAGAACGTTCTGTGTGACGTCCCCTCTTAAAATATTGAAACAAACTATACCGCACTGACGAAGGTAGCAATTCATTGAAAAATACCTAAGAATGTAGGAACATAAACTGGTACTAACTGGCCCCACCTATGGCGATTTCGGTCTGGTTCTGTTGATGACGGGAATTTCCCGTCTTTAAACATTTCTATTCGCTCTCAATGAGTAGATCTATGGTCGCTGCCCATCCACCACCCCCTTCCCCCTCCCATCATAGCTACAACTCCTCCATATCCTCAAATGCTGCACGCCTCAAAGCAATTACTTTATATACAAGAGCTGCAGCCGTGGATATTGAATCCAAATAATCAAACATCACATTATTGGTGTGTCTGTGTTTAGGTTTTTGGATGGCTCCTCATAGATCGCTGAATATCTCACCACTACTATTGGTGTGAGAATCCTGTGTGTTAGCCTGGATCACTGTACGGTTCACTCTTTCAGGAAGTAGTACAAGGAAGTAAAACGTTTATTTTGGGACATTTCATGTGAATTTGAAGTCGCTCGGTGACCCTCTGGCAGCATACAGTGATTATTGTACCATCATGGTGGCAACTTCTACTGCATCAAACGTTTAGAGTGGAAGTTACATAGACGTATAGGACCCTAAACTGAGTTTTTTTGAGAAACCAGGGTTGGTAAATACACTTTATCATTTATATGAGCACTGACATTATGATCGTGTTTCTAACTGCCGAAATAATCGTGTCTTCAGCGATGGAAACGCTGTCGAAATTTAATCTGTGTTCGCTAGCAGCTATTGAGTCTCCGTCAACTTCCGGACCGTAGTTCCATATGGTAACCTAACAGTACCCTGTCTCTCGTAGTTTATCCGAGATCTGTTCCCACAGTTGCTAGTCACTGAGGCTCTTGTTAGTCGCGAGAAGACGAGGTCTTAGGCAACGGTGCCACAGCACACTTCGATAATGTGCTCGATTTCCTTGACGAGATACCCTAATCGTTTTGTTCGGTCGCATAGGTTGTGAACCATTGTGAGCGCGATTGTCGGTTATCAGTCTTTTTTTTTTACTGTGATGAATGGAAACAACTGTCTCAGCTGATGATACCTATCTCTGTGCGCAACACACCTCAAGGATATATTGAAGAGTGCGATACAACGGCATGCGCCAATGGACACATCAGTGAGGACTTTACATGTGTTTCCTGTCATTTATTTCGTAAATTAAAATATGCTGCCTATTGCTCAGACTCCTGTACCATCTGCAACCAGTTTGTTGATGCTGCCATTTTCCGCAGAAAATATATAAGTAATCTTGATCGTTTTGTGCTTCCACGGCTGATTGATTAAAAAAGTTAGTAAGTCACCGCAGCTGTAATTCAGCAACGTTTACGACGCCACAAGCGGTTTCGTTCGAAACGAACATCTTCAGGTGACACGAAAATTCGCTAACAGTCTTCGTACATTGTCACAAAGTGGCAGGAATGTTTAGTCATGACAACTCATTTCTGCCACTTGGTGAGAATCAGTTAGACTGGTGGTAAATTTTCTGTGTCACTGGAAAATTTTCTTTTAGACGAAACCGGTTGTGGCTTAATAAACGTGCGTGAAATAAAGCTGTGCTGATTTTATTAACATTTATGGAAATATTCGTTTTATTTATTGACACATTTTTCTTGCTGCAGTTTATATTTGTGCTCTAGGTGCGCTCCTCCCTTTACGTTAAGACATCTACTGTGGATTTAATCTGAAATAATAGAATTTTGTTTTCATATGTGTTACGGATTGGAAAGCAATTCATGCAACCATTTTTACATGAAGATGTTATTACTCAGTTATTCGTCTGTCCGACCGGAATCTGCGTTTCCCCTGATCTAGACGTTCACTTCTTTTATAAAACATCGACACATTTTCACGTCGCGACCTTTTTGTTTGTAGTTTTCATATTCCGTTACTTAACTACAGTGGAACACCGCTACTGACCTCACAAAAACTACGGATTTCTTACAAGAAAGCTACAGTGTTGCGACGCAAATAGCTTACAGTTCTCCTAAGACAAATCTACAGTTGTCGCCACATACGCAGTGGGGTTACACAGCATTTAACCAACGAAAAGCCGGCCGAAGTGGCCGCGCGGTTCTGGCGCTGCAGTCTGGAACCGCGAGACCGCTACGGTCGCAGGTTCGAATCCTGCCTCGGGCATGGATGTGTGTGATGTCCTTAGGCTAGCTAGGTTTAACTAGTTCTAAGTTCTAGGGGACTAATAACCTCAGCAGTTGAGTCCCATAGTGCTCAGAGCCATTTGAACCATTTTTTTTAACCAACGAAATATGAAAAATACAAAATCAAAAGTTTGCAAGGTGGAAATCTGTCGATGTTTTCATGTTTCAAGTGACAATGCGGCCTCTAATCTGTTTCTAAATAAGAGGAAACTCTTATTTCGGCCGGACATTCCATTAGAAAATGAACATTTGCGCTGTTCTGATATCAAAAGTTTGAGACATCTTGTGTATTTGAACCGTGATCATCAGCCATTGCGGGATACAAGCTCTCAATACTTCTCCGTGAATGATTTTCGACTTGACTCGTCCATGCTGCTCTATTATATTTTCTGTGTTGCGTAACGTCTGTCTATTACGTCATCATCTAGATAGTTTCGTATTTCTTGAACCCAATTAAGAATTTCCACCCTTTATCTACCAGCCATTTACCTAGCAACAGTAGCAGTACGGCCATAATTATATCTTGTTCAGCAATCTGTTCTACACTGGACAGCCAAAGAAACTGTACACCGGCCTAATATCGTGTAGTGCGCCAGCGAGCACGCGGAAGTGCCGCAACACGACGTGGCAAGGACTCGACTAATGTCTGAAGTAGTGCTGGACGGAGCTGACGCCATGAATCCTGTAGAGCTGTTCATAAATCCGTGAGAGTACGAGGGGGTGGAGATCTGTTCTGAACAGTAAGTTGGAAGGTATCCCAGATATGCTCAATAATGGTCATGTCTGGGAAGTTTGGTGGCCAGCGGAAGAGTTTTCCTGGAGCCAATCTGCAGCAATTCTGGACATGTAGGATGTCGCATTGTCCTGCTGGAATTACCCAGGTCCGTCGGAATGAACAATGGACATGTATGGATGCAGGTGATCAGACAGCATGCTTACGTACGTGTCACCTGTCAGAGTCGTATCTAGACATATCAGGGATCCCATCTCACTCCAACTGCACACGCCCCACACCATTACAGAGCCTCCACCAGCTTTAACAGTACCGTGCTGACATGCAGGGTCAATGGATTCATGAGGTTGTCTCCATACCCGTACACGTACATCCACTTGATACAATTTGAAATGAGACTCGTTTGACCAGGCAACATGTTTCCAGTCACCAAAAGTCAATGTCGGTGTTGACGGGCCCAGGGCAGGCGTAAAGCCTGTGTCGTGCAGTCATAAAGGGTACACGAGTGGCCCTTCGGGTCCGAAAGCCCATATGGACGATATTTCGTTGAATGGTTCACACGCTGACACTTGTTGATGGCCCAGCATTGAAATCTGCAGCAATTTGCGGAAGGGTTGCACTTCTGTCACATTGAACGATTCTCTTCAGTCGTCGTTGGTTCCGTTCATGCAGGATCTTTTCCCTGCCGCAGCGATGTCGGAGATTTGATGTTTTTGCGGATACCTGATATTCACGGTACACGTGTGAAATGGTTGTATGCCGAGCGGTCTAAGGCGCTGCAGTCATGGACTGTGCCGCTGATCCCGGCGGAGGTTCGAGTCCTCCCTTGGGCATGGGTGTTTGTCCTTACGATAATTTAAGTAGTGTGTAAGCTTAGCAGTTAAGTCCCATAAGATTTCACACACATTTGAACATTTTTGAATGGTCGTATGGGAAAATCCCCACTTCATCGCTACCTCAGAGATGCTGTGTCCCATCGCTCGTGCGCCGACTATAACACCACGTTCAAACGCACTTAAATCTTGATAACCTGCCATTTTAGCAGCAGTAACCGATCTAACAACTGCGCCCTCCACTTGTCTTATATAGGCGCTGTCGACCGCAGCACCGTATATCCTGCCTGTTTACGTATCTCTGTATTTCAATACGCATGCCTATACCAGTTTCTTTGGTGCTTCAGTGTGCAACAACCCGCCCTCCTAGCAATGCCTATCATGCATTACATTTCTTCATTGCTTGCGGAACAATCTCTCGTTTTTGTATGAATTGCGCACTGAAAGTACATGGCTGACGGTCGTAAATCAAAACTAGTAGTACACACTGATCATGAACTTCCTCGTGTCAAATACGGCACTAGCTTAATTTTGAAAACAAGGTTTTACCAAGCTTGTTGTAATTAAAATGAATAGGCTTACTGTTCCCAGCTGAGGCGCTAAACCGCAGCAATGGATAACAGTGACACACAGATCGGAAACGGAGCGAGTACTAATCTTATGTTGTGGGATGCATACTTTACAAATCAAGGCGCTGCTTTTAAGTCACCGTTACACCGCCCTCCTTGCTCCCTTCCCTCTGTTATTCCGCGAATGTGCCCCGTTTGAGACCGGTGGCGCTGTGGTCGCTAGATGCTCATCGATTCGGCCTCTCCTGAAGCGTACAAGAGTGTAAGGCTATACACTCCGTTTAAAATTACTTGATTGTTGACGTCTGTCGCTTGGCACTGCAGTGTTGCCACATCGGCTACCACTCGGTCAAAGGAGATACGTAAACACTGCGGATCACTTCAAAAGTGCGGAAATTCTGTTCATGTAACACGGATCGATGTTATCAGGTATGCATGAACGCGAGATGCTCTGTCCACAGCTGGTTTTAAATGAGTAATAACTGAACTAAGGCAGGCGACGCGTTTTGTAGCCCTGAATATACACAAAACCAGTTGCAACGATCATTTGCTGGTTTCAAAAAGTTCGTGTTCACGCCATATATGAAGTTCACCTACTGTAATCCTATCTCTGTGATGATAATAACTGAATATGGTGGCCGAATCACGTCTTGTGGGGAAAAAATCCATTAGTCTTTGGCTAGTGGTGTGGAAGAAATGTGCGTTATTTCGATGCCATCGTTTTTTCGTGATTTTTTTTGGGTGTCTTTATCATGTTTGATGATATGTGAAATAAAACGTCCGGACCCAGGATTCGTGATCCACACACAAGAAAAAAGCCAGACAAGGAACTGGATGTGAACTGACCGTCTGTTGTGGCAGTTTGTCAACGGCAAACAATTCTGTCGTGACGTTGAGCGCTCTGATTAGAGGAAGACAACACCAACACGTGAAGTGCCAACAATCAAGTAATTTTAATCAGACTGTAGTTTTGCTGTTGTAAAGAAGCTTTGACAAGGCCGAATAACCGATTGTCTGGATCACATGGCCATTGACGAAGTCGTTTTTTGTGAGATGAGTGAGGATATAAGACGAAAATTAAGTGATGTATACAATTGTAAACGTGATGTCTGGAATAAGTTCTGCGCTATAGATCTCGATTCAGACGAAAAACTTGGAATTTTGTCCTCTGCAGACTAAGTCGTTGTATTCTTGGTAGTTCCACCTCCACCATGACAGAACGCGTGTGCTGCGCCATACGAAAACTGGGCACAGAGAAGTCACTGTTGTATCCCTGCGACCAAAAAACACGCTGTTTCTACATTGTTTTCGGTATGGGAACTTTTGTTAATGGGTCAACAAGTCGTGTGGCTTACCATTCGTTTCTACAACTTTTTCGAAGGTTGTTGTAAATTTATTTCAATAATTAATCAACATTTAGAGAATGCAGTTCATCCTCATGTCATGTTTTCTTTTACAGTCCTCAGGCTCGGTGACGCCTCGAAAGTGTGTGTATGTCACTGTAATTGTTAGAAATTCTCTATATATAACAATATTTACTGATAACCGATCATTGTGTTTGTTGATATACAGGTTTGTTTTCAAACTTAAGACAACTAAATATCTTGAAAACAACACATGCCAAGTGAAAAGTTAATATTAGTGAAGGGAAATCTGTCTGCGCTATAACCGGCCACCCTTGACCACCCCTCGTGCGTATTTTCACAAGCTGCGACGTTGTCGCGAGTTTAACAGTGACCCGAAAATAGAATAAATTTCCATTTTTTCTCGTCTATGGTCACACAATTTTAAGTCCTCAGACTACCAGTTTCGGTCAGCAATGACTATCTTCAGATCTGTTTTATAAAAACATGTCCTAATACCCTATGACTTCAGTGTATTAGGGCATGTTTGTATAAAACAGATCTGAAGACGGTCATTGCTGACGGAAACTGGTAGTCTGAGGACTTAAAAGTTTGTGACCATAGACGTGAAAAACAGGAAATTTATTTGTAATTTCAAATGAGAACCCCAATTTTTATTGCAGATGCGGAATCTACTCTAAAAAATACGAACGATTTACTCAAACCGTTGTTTCCAATTCGTAGTAGATGGCGCTGTAATCAGCAAATATCGAGTGTGCCTGTTTTTCGAATCAAGAACCAACGCACTTGATTCTAGATTTCATATAAGATGTAAATGTAAACCTTTGTGCTGACGGATGATATTAATGTTCAAACGATACTTGACTATTTTAAACGTGATCGTACAGTGCAAATAATATGGCTATGCACTGACATTTGTGGCACATAAACTACTTATATGGTAACGTACTTCTCTGTTCCCTGTGGTTTTGATTGTGGTGAGTACCCAAACCATCGGAATACTAGATTTCGGTGGCAGCCGTCGAACAGAGCCAACAGGTAGATCGATTGCAGTGTGTGTTTCCATCCAGCAGGCGTAACTCTCGCACTGGCTGATACCGGCGGAATGCAAACCACAACACTGTAATAAGGTAAAATACCCATGAAAGTAATAGTGAAAGGCGCACCTTTCATGGATACTGACCGAAGTAAGCACTGCAATGGAGGGAGGCAAGGGGACTCTCAGAAATCAAACACACCGGTGGTGGGATGCAAGGGAACTCTCTGATTTTAACCATCCCAATGGAAACAAAACTACTTATAGACATAGTTGTTCCTGTATCATGCTAAACGTAGTTTCTAACCCGAAATTGAAATGGCTAATCATATTGTACTGTACAATCAAATTTACAGCACTAAAGTAAATGTAGTATCAAATCTACATCTACATGGTTACTCTGCAATTCACACTTAAGTGCCTGACAGAGGGTTCATCGAACCATTTTCGTACTCCTTCTCTACCATTCCACTCTCGAATGGCGCGTGGGTAAAAGGAACGCCTAAATCTTTCCGTTCGAGCTCTGATTTCTCTTATTTTATTATGATGATCATTTCTCCGCACGTAGCTACGTGTCAACAAAATATTTTCACGTTCGGAAGAGAAATTTGGTGTTGAAATTTCGTAAATAGATCTCGCCGCAAAGAAAACCGCCTTTGTTTCAGTGACCGCCACCCAAGCTCGCGTATCATATCAGTGACACACTCACCCTTATTGCACGATAACACGAAACGAGCTGCCCTTTGCACTTTTTCGATGTCCTCCTACCTGGTAAGGATCTCACACAGATCAGCAATATTCCAGCAGAGGACGGACAAGTGTAATGTAGGCTGTCTGTTTAGTGGGTTTGTCGCATCTTCCAAGTGTTCTGTCAACAAAGCGCAGTCTTTGTTTCTCCTTGCCCACACTATTATCCACGTGGTCTTTCCAATTTAAGTTGCTCGTAGTTGTAATTCCTAGGTATTTAGTCGAATTGACAGCCCTTAGATTTGTGCGATTTATCGTATACCCAAAATTTATCGGATTTCTTTTAGTACCCATGTGGATGAGCTCGCACTTATCTTTTAGTGCCAATGGCCACTTTTCGCACCATACAGAAATTCTCCCTAGATCACTTTGCAATTGGAATTAATCGTCTGATGATTTACTAGACGGTAAATTACAGCGTCATGTGCAAACAATCTAAGGGGGCTGCTCAGATTATCACCTAGATCATTTATGTAAATCAGAGGGCCTATGACACTACCTTGCGAAACGCCAGATATCACTTCTGTTACTCGATGATTTACCGTCTATCGCTACGAACTGTGACCTCTCTGAAAGGAAATCACGAATCCAGTCACACAACTGAGACGATACTCCTTATGCACGCAATTTGATTAATAGTTGCTTGTGAGGAACAGTATCAAAAGCCTTCTGCAAATCTAGGAATATGGATCCCTTGTCGACAGCACTCATTACTGAATGGGAATAAAGAGCTAGCTGTGTTGCACAAGAACGATATTTTCTGAATCCGTGTTGATTATGTATCAATGTCATTTTCTTCAAGGTGATTCATAATGTTCGAATACAGTATATGCTCAAAAATCCTACTGCAAATTGAGGTCAGTGATATGGGTCTGTAATTCAGTGGGTTACTTCTATTTCCTCTCTTGAATATTGGTATGACCTGTCCTACCTTCCAGTCTTTAGGAACAGACCTTTCGTCAAGTGAGTGGTTGTATATGATTGCTAAGAAAGATTCTATTGTGTCTGCATACTCTGAAACGAACCTGATTGTTGTACCATCTGGACCGGAAGCCTTGCCTTTATAAAGTGAATCGGTTCTTGCAAAAACAGGTGCACTTGATATTTGTCGATTACAGCTCCATCTACAACGAATGGAAAACAATGGTTTTTGGCATGGAATCCTAATATTCATTAAAAATGGCGGGTTCCCATTTGAAAACACAGCATAGACCCCACCCATACAGGAGGGGTTGATAGGAGGTAGCTAGTTGTACTAGATGTCCCCTTTACTAATACTAACTTTTCACCTCGAATATAGTTTACGTACCATGCGTCGTTTCCGAGATATCTGAAGTTAAAAAAATAAAAAAAACTGTATAACAGTCGCCATGACCAACGGTCGCATATCTACTGGCAATTCCGTGAGTCCGTGGTTATGCATGTGAACTTGTGTACTCGCTCTTCTGTCTACACGGGTTACAAATGGGAAGCGGCAGATACTCACGGGTCGAGTCGTCCGAGCACATGGAGACGGCGATTTTGGAGGTGACGTCGTAGGAATCGTTGGCTAGCTCAAAGCGAGTATTCGGAGCTCATTTCCGATTTGACACCAGCTACCTCGCGAAGATTCGCGTCAGCTGCAACACACTGATGTTTAAAAGCCTACGTTCGCACATGCACCGGCGCTGTATTTTGAACACCTGCTTGCTGTAGCCACGTCTGGATGAAGTTGCCTTATGGGAGAGTAGAAGTGCTATGCAGTGGCTGGTACGACGATACGAGGGTACCTGCTGTTAACACCAGCAAACAATTCCATTAGATGTGACGACGAGCAAACCGGACACCCGTTTGACAATGCATCTTCTCCTACGAGCTCTACGGGAAGAAGATGAGGCACTGAATGTTTTCGGCCGTGCGCCCAGGGAAGACAGCAACGGTTTTCAGAATCGCTGATAAACTGGCTTCACTCTGCTCGTAATAGTGTGTTGAATTATTACACGTTGTATTTAAAGTTTCGGTAACAATATAAAAACCGTCGACGGCAAGTGATAGTACCGTCTAGTCAAAAAAATGTTCAAATGGCTCTGAGCACTATGGGACTTAACTGCTGTGGTCATCAGTCCCCTAGAACTTAGAACTACTTAAACCTAACTAACCTAAGGACGTCACACACATCCATGCCCGAGGCAGGATTCGAACCTGCGAGCGTAGCGGTCCCGCGGTTCCAGACTGTAGCGCCTAGAACCGCACGGCCACTCCGGCCGGCTCGTCTAGTCAGGTCTAGGACCCCTTGCAGGAAGATACTGACGTCGGTAGGATAGCGATGTCACGTGGCGGTATGATCCAGCGAAAGCTCGTAGTATGGCAAGATCTGAATTCAATCTGTTATTGCCAGCAGGAAGTTGATATCACCCGATGTGAATCCAACTTAAAGCAGTAAATGATCCTTAGCAATAGCAGACTTACAGGTTCTCACTAATGTCCTCCCCTGGTCTAAACCGAAAATTCCAGGCCCACACTGATTCATCTGTATACGCTGCACATGTTGGATCTAACGCTTGTGTTGTGTCTGGCCGCTCTTCGTGACACCACTTCTTTGATGGACGGGAAAGTCGCACTTCTTAGAGTTACTATAAATGCATTAAGGAGGGTATTTTTGTGTCGTGTAGGATGCTTTTCTTTTCTGTGTTAAATACCAAACAATCGTGGCAAGGCCGTTTGGTTAGTATACGTACACCGTAACTTCGTCTTCACATGGGGGACTACTGGAAGCAAATGTCTGAAGTTCCTTTTATTCTGCAACTTGCAGCATCTCCCGTTCTAAGGTGTCCTGGGCTTCCCAAAAGTGGGACCAGCAAAGGAAGTCGCAACAGTGGGGCAGGCTTTGCCGACCATTTAGTAACAAGATGATCGCTTCCCCTTTTATCTAGGCTTAGGGCTAGCTATGCACATAGCACATTGGCAAGTTTTACTTTTTTTACTTTTTTATATTTACCTTTCAGTTTTTTTGACTTCTTATTTCTAAGCATTATTGCAGCAAATGATCAAATTAGTCTGTGTATATGAATTTTAATTCGTTAAGACATTAATGCAGCAACTGATCAAACTAGTCTATGTATATGAATTCTGATTCGTTACTCAGAGATTTTAAACGTATTCTTAAATCCCCTGAGTCATTATACAGGGTGATTTTTTTTTTCCATCATGTACAAATGCTAGGGATTGATCGACGAGAGGATATGGAACAAAAAAGATCTATTGAACTTATGTCTGGAAATGCATGGTTTCCACGCTAGAGACCATTTATTCAGTCATACTTTATCACAGAGACTGTGGTCTAATACGCACTGAAGCATGCAGCCACAGTTAACGTATGCAAGGTTTCCTCCTAGAGGGTAGTACTGTTCCTCATACATCATGTCCTAGTGCCCTCTCCTGCACAGTAATTGGTGATATTATGTCCGATTCTCTTCTGTTGCTGACTCACTTGGTATTGGATGTGATACAGCATTGTACACAATAGTTCCGAATTCGAATCGAGACCTTGCCGACATTGTGTTTATTTATGGAAAGGCAAATGGCAGTGGGCGGCAGGCAGAAAGGTCGTATCAGGAGACCTATCGCCGCCGACAACCACCGCAGCATTCAGTGTCTGCAAAAACATTTCTCAATTTGTATGAGACAGTGTTGTTTCGGGAAGTAGGAAATCATGAAGGATGTACCCGAAATGTTTGGACGCCGGACTTGTAGGAAAATGTGACTAACGCTGTAGAAGACAATCGCCGTGTCAGTACCAGGCAGCTGACCCAGCAGTACATAGTAAGCCAGACGACTATGTGGAACATTCTCCACAGTTGTTACCACCCTTATTACTTACAGCATGTGCAGGGGTTAATAGTTAGACTGTCCACATCGGGTGCCGTTTTGTCATTGGTTTCTTCACCAGGCAACCACTATTTTGGGATTTGTGTCATCCATCCTATTCACAGATGAGGCCACTGTTACATGGAGTGGTATCTTCAACTTTCATAAGTCATTTGTGGGATAGTGTGCAGAATCTCATTGCATGGTGACAGCGAATCATCAACATCGGTGCAGCTAGGATGTAGGAGCCGAAATGATTGGCGACCGTATTTTGGGACCAGTCTTCCTTTCTCATCGCCTAACAGGCGTTTCTAGTGGGTGACTTTGCCTCCCCTCCTGGAAGAAACGCCATTGATGATTCAAATGGTTATGTGCCTACTGCATGATGGTGTTCCAGCCCACTTTGCCATTAACATCTGGAGGCATCTCAGTCGTGTCTTCCCTGGTCGATGGCTTGGATGATGAGACTTGCTCATTCACTGGATCTCAACCAATGCGATTTCTGGTTATGGTGCCGTCTGAAAAGTATTGTGCAAGCAGAGCCCATTCCAGAGTGGAGACACTGCAGCAGCGTATTCATGCAGCCTTTGACACTGTTTGGATGCTGCCTGGCCAATGTGAATGTGTGAGAGAGAACATTCATGTGTTGAGGTATATGGAAACCATTTTCTACATATACTATAATTATGGCTGTATGGTACAGCGCATATTAGACCACTGTCTCTGTAACAATGTATGACTGAATTAATGGAAACCTAGGAGAGGCACTGCAGTCTGACGTGCAGTTAGCAAAGCCACTCGTTTCGTTTGCCTGCTGCCATAGCCCATAACGCCAAATTTCGCCGCACTGACCTAACGGCTACGTTCGTCGTACGCACCACATTAATGGTTGGTTGGTTTGGGAAGGAGACCAGACAGTGAGGTCATCGGTCTCATCGGATTAGGGAAGGATGGGGAAGGAAGTCGGCCGTGCCCTTTGAAAGGAACCATCCCGGCATTTGCCTGGAGCGATTTAGGGAAATCACGGAAAACCTAAATCAGGATGGCTGGATGCGGGATTGAACCGTCGTCCTCCCGAATGCGAGTCCAGTGTCTAACCACTGCGCCACCTCGCTCAGTGCGCCACATTAATGTCTGCGGTTATTTCCCGCAGTGTTGCTTGTCTGTTAGCACTGACAACTCTATGCAAACGCCGCTGCTCTCGGTCGTTAAGTGAATGCCGTTAGCCACTGCGTTGGCTGTGGTGATAGGTAATTCCAAAAAGTTGGTATTTTCGCCACTCCCCTGACACTTTGGATCTCGGAATATTGAATTCCATATCGATTTCCGAAATGGAAAGCCCCATGCGTCTAGCTCCAAATGCCATTCCGTGTTCAGTCTGTTAATTACCGTAGTGTGACTGTAATCAGGTCGGAAACTTTTTCACGTAAATCACCTGAGTAGAAATGACAGCTCCGCCCCAGTGTACACGATGCTACCGCCACCTGTATATTAACATGACGCTATCCCATTATTTTTGACACCTCAGTACATGATGGCTTCAGATCTCTTAGGTCATTTTACTGGGTTTACAATTAAAGTTGTCGCTGAGGCGATGTCAGGCAATCTGTTCCGGTTTCGTTCCGTTTCCGCAGAATTTGCTTTGTGCCTTTTTGTCGTTTTTGATTGCGACTGGGGCGCAGGCTTGGCTTTGTGCTCGTTGGAGAGGACTTCAGGAAATTTCACATTTTTCTGTAGCGCATTCCTTCTGTGTAATACTTCACATTTGACTAAGACATTAGCCTTGACTGGAGTTTTCAGTTCGACCTTTACTTTGGTTTTTTTCCCCACAGAAGAGATATCAGTCACAGCATTCTTAAGTTCTGGTAAGGAAAGACCCAAGAGTTTCTCAAGAGCCATAGGATGCAAAAGTCCTACGTTTTTATCCAAATTTTCCATATAAACAACGTATCGCCCACTATCTGTACCTTTGTAGACGACCGCTGAGTAGTTACTGTTGCTACGGGAAGAGTGTTGGTAACAGTTTGTGGGTTGGGAGCGGAACCAGTAGCTATTGTTGCTAGAGGATCAGGTACATTTGGAACACTATAGTAGCGGACGAGGCTAGGTGATCTTCTGCAATGAAGGGTTTTGAATTCCTGAAATCCAGACGCCACTCACTTTTGTCGCTTATTTCTCGCGGTGCAGAGATCCTGTTCTGACAACTCTACATCTACTTGGATACTCTGCAAATCACATTTAAGTGCCTGGCAGAGGGTTCATCGAACCACGTTCACAATTCTCTATTATTCCAATCTCGTACAGCGCGCGGAAAAAACTAACACCTATATTTTTCCGTACGAGCTCTGATATCCCTATTTTATCGTGGTGATCGTTTCTCCCTATGTAGGTCGGTGCCAACAAAATATTTTCGCATTCGGAGTTGAAAGTTGGAGATTGGAATTTCGTGAGAAGATTCCGTCGCAA
The DNA here is from genome assembly GCF_023898315.1 of Schistocerca nitens. NCBI lineage: Eukaryota > Metazoa > Arthropoda > Insecta > Orthoptera > Acrididae > Schistocerca > Schistocerca nitens. The sequence continues at coordinate 133,245,647 of NC_064622.1, read as the reverse complement.
CGAAAACGCCTTTCTTTTAATGATGTCCATCTCAAATCCTGTATCTTTTCTGTGACACTCTCTCCCATATTTCACGATAATACAAAACGTGCTACCTTTCTTTGAACTTTTTCGATGTACTCCGTCAGTCCTATCTGGTAAGGAAACCACACCGCGCAGCAGTAATCTAAAAGAGGACGGACAAGCGTAGTGTAGGCAGTGTCCGTAGTAGATCTGTTACATTTTCTAAGTGTCCTGCCAATAAAACGCATTCTTTGGTTAGCCTTCCTCACAACATTTTCTATGTGTTCCTTCCAGTTCAAGTTGTTCGTAATTGTAATACCTAGGTATTTACTTGAATTTACGTATTTTAGATTAGACTGATTTTTCGTGTAACCGAAGTTTAACGAATTCCTTTTAGCACTCATGTGGATGACCTCAAACTTTTCGTTATTTAGGGTCAACTGCCAATTTTCGCACCATTCAGATATCTTTTCTAAATCGTTTTGCAGTTTGTTTTGATCTTCTGATGACTTCATTAATCGAGAAACGACAGTGTCATCTGCAAACAACCTAAGACGGTTGCTCAGATTGTCTCCCAAATCGTTTATATAGATAAGGAACAGCAAAGGGCCTGTAACACTACCTTGGGGAACGCCAGAAATCACTTCTGTTTTACTCGATGACTTTCCGTCAATTACTACGATCTGTGACCTCTCTGACAGGAAATCGCAAATCCAGTCACATAACTGAGACGATATCCCATAAGCACGCAATTTTACTACCAGCCGCTTGTGTGGTACAGTGTCAAAAGCCTTCCGGAAATCCAGAAATACGGAATCGATCTGAAATCCCTTGTCAATAGCACTCAACACTTCATGTGAATAAAGAGCTAGATGTGTTTCGCGGGAACGATGTTTTCTAAACCCATGTTGACTATGTATCAATAGACAGTTTTATTCGAAGTAATTCATAATGTTTGAACCCAATATGGGTTCCAAAATCCTGCTGCTTATCGACGTTAACGATATGGTCCTATAATTTAATGGTTTACTCCTAACACCTTTCTTGAATATTGGTGTGGCCTGTGCAACTTTCCAGTTTTTGGGTACGGATATTTCCTCGAGAGAACGGCTGTATGTGATTTTAAGTATGGAGCTAATGCATCAGCATACTCCGAAAGGAACCTAATTGGTATACAGTCTGGACCAGAAGACTTGCTTTTATTAAGTGATTTAAGTTGCTTCACTACTCCGAGGATATTTACTTCTACGTTACTCATGCTGGCAGCTGTTCTCGATTCGAATTCTGGAATATTTTCTTCGTCTTCTTTTGTGAAGGCATTTCGGAAGGCTGTATTTAGTAACTCTGCTTCGACAGCACTGTACTCTTCGTCAGGGGCTCTTTGACATTCACCCCGAATGACCACTAACATCCATCGTGGTGTACAATGTAGTTCATAGAGGAGCTGTAAAGTGTACTGCATCTTGATGTAGACGATGGGCAGCCGGTTGTTGTCGTTGTTCATAGGTGACATCGAGGTCACCATACCTCACCATACATGGCGCGGCTAGTCACAACAAAGAGGAAAATCAAAAATTAAAGTGCTCCAGATAGTCGTCCCAAACGTAAAACAAATGTACACTCATTCTAAGGAAGGCCCTCACTCGTGCATTAGACGTAAACAGCTCAAACTACAGCTTCGCAGAAGTAACGGCAGTTGCGTTCGCTGTGTCGCCACAAGCGAAACTGGGACCACTGGATTTAGTAGGGATAGCATACGATTCTCACTTTATTCAACCACACATTCATCAGTTGGTGAAACGCATTTCCATCGTCATGTTTATTTTTCACTGTGCAGTGTGTTTAAACAATTCCTTGCGTTTGCTCACACGGCACTCATTGCATAAACAGTGGACCAGTGGCGGATACAGACAAACCTTCGAGGAGGAGGCGCTAAAGATCGCTTGAGCTACCTTTACTTTTACTGTAATAAAAAATAAAGTCACGTGCTAAGTTTAAGAAAGTTTTATTTACGCTGATTATACACACATACAAGACAATGCCATCTTATGATATAAAAAAGTTACAGTTGTGGTTCTCTTCCTGACATGATGAGTTCGATGCACCTGTTCTTCCTGGCAAATTGGTTAATTACTTCGTCAATAGGAGAATCAGTATCAGGGTGAGTGTTCAACAGAGCTAAGCCATTAAGTCGATCCTCCTTCATTTTCGACTTCAGCCATGTCGTCGTACGCCGCAGTGTTGAAAAACTTCTTTCTAATGTAACAATAGATGCAGGTACACAAACAAATATTTTGTACAGCGTGTTCAAAGTAGGATAGTCAGATCTAGGACAAACAGGCAACGCTTGCGCCGCCCCCCCCCCCCCATCCCCTTACAGTGAGCTCAAAAGTATTCGTCCAGTTGTAATTTTTTTAAAAAAAAGTATACGTCACGTGAAAGGAAGGGAACATAAAATGTGAACATCCAGCCATATGCAACGAACCTTGGTAAGTCATTTTTATTGATGGACAAGGAAATAAATACATCCATAGCGATAACAAATCTGACAAAATGGAGAATTTATTCAAGGGCTACTTCAAAAAGAATTCCTCCACTCATATTTTTTTAATTACAATCTGAAAATGTGATTTCAATTACAAAAATTAATATTTAGTGGGGTTTACCTTCCATTTATCATGAAAATTTTTGTGTTTTTTTAGGAAATGAATGTGAGACTATCTATCTGAGAGACGTAGCACATCTACTTGGATAAAAACAGCTACCAAAGTAAAAACTTCTATGTAAAAAAGAATGACAGTGACATTCTACTTCTGTAGTACTATACACACACAAATTATGTAGCTGAGGAAATGCAGATTATAATTATGTTTTAGCTAAACAGATGTTACAGTGAGACCCATCTGCTCCAAATGTACATAATCATTCTAGCTGTAGGACCTATATAGTTCAGCTCCTAATATGGCAGCTATGATTATATCACGAGCTTAAAATTTCAAACACTTTCTTCGGAAAAAAACTGACAGGCACCTGATTAACATTAAAAACTAAGACTTGTGTGCGAAAACGTATGTGAATTACAGAACCTGCCAGACAAGTAGTTCAAATGGTTCAAATGGCTCTGAGCACTATGGGACTTAACATCTGAGGTCATCAGTCCCCTAGAACTTAGAACTACTTAAAACTAACTAACGTAAAGACAACACACACATCCATGCCCGAGGCAGGATTCGAACCTGCGACCGTAGCGGTCGCGCGGTTCCAGACTGAAGCGCCTAGAACCGCTCGACCACTCTGGCCGGCCAGACAAGTAGTATGAGGATTCTGAAGAGCGCAGCACTAGACAAAGACCTAGACATATGTTTCATCATGAAGACAATCTCTACCGAGAGATGTTCTGACGTAGTCCAGTCAGTGTTTTGAGGCGGGGAATACCATCCACATGGCTGTGAGAGATTAGTCTTGACACAACTTGCAAGAATATATGGGCAAGGTAAACGATAGCAACAAATTAGCGTTAAATATATCTCTTCCGTTTACAACAAGAGGAACTATCGGACTGAACTGAAACGAAGCGATTCTTGCTCTGAAATGAGTTGTTGCTACTGTGATTATAGCAAAATCCAATGGAACGGCTGTGAAGACAAGTATCTAATGATGAGTAAAGACGTGCCCCCTACCTCTTCAGTTGCCAACGATCCATCACACGTCGAAGATGTACTTGTCTTTGAGTTCATTTACGTATATTCTGCTGCCTCACAGCTGACGTCACTAACCGCGTCATCTGACAGTTACAAACAGGTCGTCCGACGTGTCGTCACCGAAAAACTTTCTCTTGATGTCCTGCAGTCCTATTCGTTCTGCTGCTTCAGCGCTGAACAGATAATATGACCTGGGCGTGCTCTGATATGTAATATATGTAAAGGAAACTGTCACAGGTGTGAATTGCGATGTATAGAGTGATCTGCACTCTAACAGCGGCAAACCATTACATCTTCTCTCCATAAATCTTACTTAAAGGTACTGTGACGCTTTCTCGCTAGTACGTGCATACTCAATATCCTATGCTGTCGTCCAGGTTCTCCTCAGTCATTACTAGAAAAGAAACAATTCACTTGTAATATAAGAGTTGCATTCTTAGATCAAGAATTCCTGTAAAATGCATTTGCTCACGATGAATACATTTATGTCGCACAGCTAATCAAGCGCACTCTCTACATTCACTAGCGTGACGTTCGAACCTCCCACACGTCGAACAAAACACGACGAATTCCTTGTGCATGGAGCACTGTGTCCAGAGAACTTGCATTGAGTACACATAAGTAGATGCAATGCACTGTCCATCTGTTCAGTGTCTCCTCTGAACGCGCTTACAAGTAAATCAGTGATCGAACCCTTTTTCATAATTGAACGTCACGACTCCACCCTTGTAGAAAGCTACTGGTCCAGACAGAGAGATGTTGTCAATCCAAGTTGAAAGTGCATTTTCGTCCGCACTTAAGTTTCCTCGATGGTTGTTCGATGTAAAGCGAGAAACGTAAACATTTGAGGTTACAAGAATAAGTGCGTTGGTATTTCTTTCCAGTAGAGCTCCTTGATAGGTTGTTAAATGAAATCAGCAGAGTGCAGGCGGACATTCTCGTCCAGCAGAAAAACTTAGGGAGTTTCCTTGGTCACTTTCTTACATGGCGACCGCAAGGCGTCTCACTTGTTGGCGAATACCTGCCAACTGCGAAGTACACACCCCTCTGATCCAGTTCTTCACACAAAACATTCTTTGTGCCAGTCGTTGCATAAATTTATACTTCGAGGACTCACACTGGTCTTTGCTTCAGCATTTTTAATTAGGGCCAACCGTTATTTTCTCGAAACTTCCTGACAGATTAAAACTTTGTGCCGGACCGAGACTCGAACTCGGGACTTTTGCCTTTCGCGGGCAAGTGCTCTACCATCTGAACTACCCAAGCACGACTCACGCCCCGTCCTCACAGCCTTATTTCTGCCAGTACCTCGTCTCCTACCTTCCAAACTTTACAGAAGCTCTCCTGCGAACCTTGCAGAACTAGCACTTCTGAAAGAAAGTTTATTTTCTCTTTCACACGTCAACCACGCGGTGGTTCAAATGACCGCCTGGCCATCTTGCTTTGAATTTTCCATTTTATCCATAAATCGATTGACGCAAATGCTAGCATATTTCCTTTGAAAGGGCACAGTGGACATCCTTTCCCATTCCTCCCAGTCATGGCTTCTGCTTCGTCTCTAATGGTCTCATCGTCAGTTGGATGTTTAACCCTCATCATCCTTACTTTCCTTTTTCCCCACCATTTACCTCTGAATTCAAGTATCTCACTAACATTAAACGGTTAGACTCCATCACGTTTGCAATAATCGGATGGGCAATAGTGGAAAAACGTAAAATTGACGTTCTTCAAAGCCCGTTTGTCTTTTTCAATGTGAAAAAAATATTTCACTGTGAAACGATCCCACTTCAAAAAAGAAAAAAGAAAACCGCCGCAGCTCAAATGTAAAGCAATTGATCGTGTAGAAATTTCCTGATCCTACCGTTCTACCAGTTCGCGTAGATGGCCATTGTGTGATTTTGTTAAAGTGACTAGAAAATAAAGTCTAAATTACGATGCGGACGAACAAGACAAGTCAGAATCCTTATCCATTGTCGAACACTCTTCTTTACGACGAAATCATGTGCAGCCATGTGTGTAGTCCAGTCGATTGTTGGAGTTATTCTAAGTTTAGTATGTTTTAAGGTCTTGGTTCGATTCATGATTAAGGCAACCATTTTCAAAAAGCATCAACAAACTTTCTTCATCTACTGTATCGCCAATGGAACAACGTATGTTTGTACTGTTGTTCCAAACGCACACTAAAGACGATATCCGTACGCGACCGACTGGAGGGTAGTCGGAACAGGTTGCGCCGTGACAGAGGCGGCAGTCGTGGCAAGTACACTACTGGCCATTAAAATTGCTACACCAAGAAGAAATGCAGATGATAAACGGGTATTCATTGGACAAGCATATTATACTAGAACTGACATGTGATTACATTTTCACGCAATTTGGGTGCATAGATCCTGAGAAATCAGTACCCAGAACAACCACCTCTGGCCGTAATAACAGCCTTGATACGCCTGGGCATTGAGTCAGAGCTCGGATGGCGTGTACAGGTACAGCTGCCCATGCAGCATCAACAAGACGTTTTCAATTGGTGAGACACCTGGAGAATGTGCTGGCCAGGGCAGCAGTCGAACATTTTCCGTATCCAGAAATGCCCGTACAGGACCAGCAAGATGCGGTCGTGCATTGCCTGCTGAAATGTAGGGTTTCTCAGGGGTCGAATGAAGGGTAGAGCCACGGGTCGTAACACATCTGAAATGTAACGTCCACTGTTCAAAGTGCCGTCAATGTGAACTAGAGGTGACGGAGACGTGTAACCAATGGCACCCCATACCATCACGCAGGGTGATACGCCAGTATGACGATGACGAATACACGTTTCCAATGTGCGTTCACCGCGATGTCACCAAACACGGATGCGACCATCATGATGCTGTAAACAGAACGTGGATTCATCCGAAAAAATGACGTTTTGCCATTCGTGCACCCAGGTTCACCGTTGAGTACACCATCGCAGGCGCTTCTGTCTGTGATGCAGCTTCAAGGGCAACCGCAGCCATGGTCTCCGAGCTGATAGTCGATGCTGCTGCAAACGTCGTCGAACCGTTCGTGCAGATGGTTGTTGTCTTGCAAACGTTCCCGTCTGTTGACTGAGGGATCGAGACGTGGCTGCACGATCCGTTACAGCCATGTGGATAAGATGCCTGTCATCTCGACTGCTAGTGATAAGAGGCCGTTTGGATCCAACATGGCGTTCCGTATTACCCTCCTGAACCCACCGATTCCATATTCTGCTAACATTCACTGGATCTCAACCAACGCGAGCAGCAATGTCGCGATATGATAAACCGCAATCGCGATAGGCTACAATCCGACCTTTATCAAAGTCGGAAACGTGAAGGTACGCATTTCTCCTCCTTACACCAGGCGCTCAACGTGTCACCAGGCAACGCCGGTCAACTGCTGTTTGTGTATGAGAAATCGGTTGGAAACTTTCCTCATGTCAGCATGTTGTGGTTGTCGTCAGCGGCGCCAACCTTGTGTGAATGCTCTGAAAAACTAATCATTTGCATATTACAGCATCTTATTCCTGTTGGTTAAATTTCACGACTGTAGCACGTCATCTTCCTGATGTAGCAATTTTAATGGCCAGTAGTGTAGAATATGTCACCAGTAAGCTTTCTTACACCAGGAACTTTTTAATTAATCATTCATAATGTAAGTTCCCAGAGCACTTACCGTAATCTTTTTGAGATAGAAATGTTGAAAATATTGCTGATGTACTGGGATGCAATCTCGTACCGCCCTTTCGCAAGGTATGACCCCTTCAGGCCGGTGCAGTTCCATCGTTCAGTAGTGTTCTAAGAATCAAAACTCCTCGAGATCTCCACGAAGGCGCTTGTCTGGGTCAGTCATGCCCTGGCAACAAATATTTTCTTTAGTATTGTCATTTCAAGCTGTAGCGTGTGCACACCAAACAATTATGATTTTTATGTGCCCCCGTGCGTTGTCAGCAACTACAATTGGTGCTGGTTTCGATTCCCATTCAGACGCAGAACTTTTCATTATGTCATTGTAGTTTCAAGCATGCAGCTCTTAGCTGCTGGTAAAAGGAATTCGATAGTCAACGTCTCTTCGCGTTTAGTCAACAACTATGAAATATGCGGGTTCGTCGGCTGGGCAGCACGAAACTATTCGTCTCGTTATCTTCAGTTCAAAAATACGCACATCTCGCTCCTGGTAACACACACAGATCTTTAACGTTTGTTCGTGGGTGGAAAACAAAGCTGGTATGTACCAGATTCGAACCCTTAAGGCAAAATTTTTACGGCATGCCATATGTTTTAATCATCTTTCCATGGAGAAAAGTTTCGAATTTTAACATTTGATGGTTCTTAGTTAATGATTAGTTAGGCGCTGGGATCGAAATCTTGTGCAACGCACAACTTCACGCCACGTCATTTCAAATTTACAAATGTGCGTATCTTATTTGTAGCTGACACCATATTTAAGATCTTATGTGATTAGTTAACAGGGATAGGAGTCCCGATCATTTTAGATGAGCGATTGACGGGACAGAATCTACGTCTACATCTACGTGGTTACTCTGCTATTCACAATAAAGTGCCTGGCAGAGGGTTCAATGAACCACCTTCATGCTGCCTCTCTACCGTTCCACTCTCGAAAGACACGCGGGAAGAACGAGCACTTAAATTTTTCCGTGCGAGCCCTGATTTCTCTTATTTTATCGTGATGATCATTTCTCTCTATGTAGGTGGATGCCAACAGAATGTTTTCGCAATCGGAGGAGAAAACTGGTGATTGAAATTTCATGAGAAGATCCCGTCGCAACGAAAAACGTCTTTGTTTTAATGATTACCACTCCAATTAACGTATCATGTCTGTGACACTATCTCCCCTATTTCGCGATAATACAAAACGAGCTGCCCTTCTTTGTACTTTTTCGATGTCATCCGTCAGTCCCACCTGATGCGGATCCCCCACCGCACAGCAGTACTCCAGAATAGGGGGGACAAGCGTAGTGTAAGCAGTCTCTTTGGTAGACCTGTTGCACCTTCTAAGTGTTCTGCCAATGAATCGCAGCCTTTGGTTTGCTCTACCCACAATATTATCTATGTGATCGTTCCAATTTAGGTTATTTGTAATTGTAATCCCTAAGTATTTAGTTGAATTTACAGCCCTCATATTTGTGTGACTTGGCGCGTAATCTAAATTTAGCTGGTTTCTTATAGTACTCATGTGAATAACTTCGCACTTTTCTTTATTCAGGGTCAATTGCCACTTTTCGCACCATACAGATATCTTATCTAAATCATTTTGCAAGTGGTTTTGATCATCTGATGACTTTACAAGACGCTAAATGGCAGCATCATCCGCAAACAATCTAGTACGGCTACTCAGATTGTCTTCTATGTCGTTAATATAGGTCAGGAACAATAGAGGGCCTGTAACACTTCCTTGGGGAACGCCGGATGTTACTTCTGTTTTACTCGATGACTTTCCGTCTATTACTACGAACTGTGCCCTTTCTGACAGGAAATCACGAATCCAGTCGCACAACTGAGGCAATACTCTGTAGGCACGCAGTTTGATTAGAAAACGCTTGTGAGGAACGGTGTCTAAAACATTCTGGAAATCTAAAAATATGGAATCAATTTGACGTCCCCTGTCGATAGCATTTATTACTTCATGAGCATAAAGAGCTAGTCGTGTTTCACAAGAACGATATTTTCTGAATCCGTGCTGACTATATGTCAATAAATCGTTTTCTTCGAGGTACTTCATAATGTTCGAATACAGTATATGTTCTAAAACCCTACTGCAAATCGACGTTAGTGATATAGGCCTGTAATTCAGCTGATTACTCCTACTTCCCTTTTTGGGTATTGGTGTGACTAGAGCAATTTTCCAGTCTTTAGGTATCTATCTTTCTGTGAGCGAGTGGTTGTATATAATTGCTAAATATGGAGCTATTTTATCAGCATACTCTGAGAGGAACCTGACTGGTATACAATCTGGACCGGAGGCCTTGCCTTTATTAAGTGATTTAAATTGCTTCGTTACACCGAGGATATCTACTTCTATGTTTCTCATCTTGGCAGTTGTTCTTGATTTGAATTCAGGAATATTTACTTCGTCTTCTTTGGTGAAGGAGTTTCGGAAAACCGTGTTTAATAACTCTGCTTTAGTGGCACTGTCATCAGTGACTTCACCGTTGTTATCGCGCAGTGAAGATATTGATTGTCTTGCCACTGGTGTGCTTTATGTATGACCAGAATCTCTTTTGGGTTTTCTGCCAGATTTCGAGACAGAATCACTTGCATTCTGTGGAAGATTCGGTTGTTGAACATCTAGAGGACGTTTCTTTGGCCAGGCTGACTGCAGTGTACATCCAACATAAGGGAGCCCATTCACATTTTGCCAGTTTGTGTTGGAATATTTCAACCTCATTTGTCCCAGTCGTTGGACTGGTTGTGGTAGTAAGATTGACTGGCGACCAAGATAGGCAGACCTTCCGCCATTAGAGTTCGATGTAGTGTGAAGATAGAGTATAGTATGAAGAATGGGAAGACCGAGTAAGGAATGAAGAAGTATTAAGAATAGTTGGAGAAGAAAGAAACCTGCTGAAAGTTATCAGAAAGAGAAAACGGAACTGGATTGGGCATTGTTTGAGGAGGGACTGTTTGTTGAAGGAAGGAATAGAAGGAATGGTGGACGGAAAAAGGGGAAGAGGAAAAAGAAGATATCAAATGCTGGACAATATAAAAGGAGACAAATATTCAGAAATGAAAAGACTGGCTATGGACAGACAAAAAGTGGAAGAGGCTTCACCCGTGACAAGACCTGCCGTAAGGCAGAATACCATACTACTACTACTGCTATATAGTGTGAGGTGTACCAACAAAAGGTGGAATGAACCCGTTGGTCGCATCACGGACGCTGCTATCCTCATTAGGTAAAGAGCAGAGGGACTCAGACAAGCAACACACGTTCTCCAAGAGTGCGCAAATGCACTGAAGATGACGAAGGGATATTACAGCATTTATTGTGTGAACTGTACAACGGCTGTAATGCGACGTGCACAATAATGCTTAGACGTGAATGTGTGAAAAATGCGTATCTTTGAAGTGATCCTTTGTAAACTGCATGTTGTAATTTATTCTAACTGTTGTACATTTGTAAACCTGACAATTTACATTACATGTGCTTTCTCTCAGGACCCATTTGTGGCATATATCTATTTGACGTTTCCTGCTACAAATGATCCTTTCTTTCGCATCCTTGGATATTGACCATACCTCCTGGGATGCCCTGTATGATAAATGGACTCTGAGAGAAGTACATTTTCGATGTACACTACTGGCCATTAAAATTGCTACGCCAAGAAGAAATGCAGATGATAAAGGGGTATTAATTGGACAAATATATTATGCTAGAACTGACATGTGATTACATTTTCACGCAATTTGGGTGCATAGATCGTGAGAAGTCATTACCCAGAACAACCACCTCAGGCCGTAATAACGGCCTTGATACGCCTGGGCAGTGAGTCAAACAGAGCTTGGATGGCGTGTACAGTTACAGCTGCCAAGGCACCTTCAACACGATACCACAGTTGATCAAGAGTAGTGACTGGCGTATTGTGACGAGCCAGTTGCTCGGCCACCATTGACCAGACGTTTTCAATTGGTGAGAGATCTGAAGAATGTGCTGGCCAGGGCAGCAGTCGAAAATTTTCTGTATCCAGAAAGGACCGTACAGGACCTGCAACATGCGGTCGTGCATTATCCTACTGAAATATAGGGTTTCGCAGGGATCTAATGAAGGGTGGAGCCACGGGTCGTAACACATCTGAAATGTAACATCCACTGTTCAAAGTGCCGTCAATGTGAACAAGAGGTGACCGAGACGTGTAACCAATGGCACCCCATACCATCATGCCTGGTGATACGACAGTATGGCGATAACGAATCACGCTTCCAATGTGCGTTCACCGCGATGGCGCCCCCCCCCGCCCCCCTGGGGGTTCACAACGTGAGTAGCGAGCAAGGGACCCTGAGCTAATGTGGCCTTCCTTCCTTTCCGGGCTGCATACCTTCCCTTTCCACATCCTTCCCCATCCGCCATCTTCGCCCCCGCCCCCCCTCACCTCTGGCTCTTTCCTTCCCTTTCTCCTCTTCTGGGAGTATGGTTTGTGCCTACGTCCGGAGACGGACGCTCGAAACTGTAACAAATTCTTTGCTTTCTCCGCTTGCAAATCTTAGTCCTTCCTCTGTCCTTCTCATTCCTTACCTCTTCTCTTTGCTGCGGCGTTTGAGACCCCTCTTCTTTCCTTTCCCTTTCTCTTTTTTTCCTCCCTGTGTGTGTCTGAAGGCCAACCCACACATTTCCATGCGTAGCCGGTGACGGGGTAAAGAGTAATTCCCCGCCTCGGGTAGACAGGTAGGACACGTAGGTACCCCCTGGTAACGGCCAGGCCCAGGGAGGGGTGATTACCCGAGCTGATACCTTCCGAAAGTGCCGATTGGTCCCTCCGTCCGTTTGTCGGGAGGTGTGACCTGAGTTGTGAACAATCACCTAAGGTGGGAGTTCCCTCAGAGAGGGCCCCCACAAGGGAGGAGCGCGCCATCGGAGACGCCGGTAATCATGGGGGATTCTTCCGCAATGGTTTCCTCACCTTCCACTATGTCTGCTCACAAGCGTAAGTTCACAGAGTCTCAGCCACAGACAGTTCTTCCATCGTTGCCACAGTTCCTTGTTGTTTCTCGGTCTGACAAAGGTCACGACTTCTCCACGGTCAACCCTTTCATTATTCAGAAAGGTGTCGACGCAATTGCAGGCCCTGTAAAGTCTTGTTCCAGATTACGGAATGACACCTTGTTGTTAGAAACAGTCAGTGCCCTCCAGGCACAAAAATTGCTGTGTACGTCACTGCTCCACACCGTTGAAGCGCACCGCACTTTAAATTCCTCACGTGGAGTCGTTTATACACGCTCCCTCGATGGATTGTCTGACGAAGAAATTCAGCACTACCTGTCTGACCAGGGCGTAACGGCTGTTCATAGAGTTATGAAAAGGGTTGACATGAACATCATTCCAACCCGCACTGTCTTCTTGACTTTTGACAAAGTTCAACTCCCATCGAAAATCAAAGCAGGCTATGAGATAATTTCCATTCGCCCTTACGTCCCAAACCCTACGCGTTGCTATCGGTGTCAGCGGTTCAATCACACCAGCCAGTCCTGTTCCAATCCGGCCAAATGTGTTACGTGTGGCAAGGATGCCCATGAGGGTGCTTGTCCACCTCCATCCCCTCGCTGCATCAACTGTATGGGTGACCACGATGCTTCCTCTCGAGATTGCCCCATTTTTAAAGACGAAAAGCTCATCCAGGAAATCAGAGTGAAGGAAAAGGTGTCGACCTTTGCTGCTCGAAAATTATTCGCCAGTCGACAGCCCACCGTGCCTCTGACAGGAAAATACAGCACTGTCCTTGCTTCTCCTCGGCCAACAAAGGAGGCGGCCACACAGACTTGCGACCTCACCTTTAGTACCACGGTCGTCAGTTCGGCCAGCTCAAAGATCGCCCGTTCAACCTCACCACTTTCGCCTGCCCACTCTATGGCTCACCCTTCATCGGGTTCTGATAAATCTCGAGCCCAAAAGGCAGACACCAAGACTTCGAAAAAAGAGCATACTCGTGAAGATTTTTTACGTACCCCAACTTCACAACCATCGGTTCCTCCTTCAACTAAACATCATATTTCCAAGAAGGCTAATAAGAAACCCAGTTCAGCTCCTTCTCCGCCAAGGCGTGTCCCATCTACAGCACCACCTGGCGGAAATCGCCCTCGGCCGTCTTCTGTGTCGCCGAGGCGCAGTGCTGGCGGCCGATCAACCGGCCGATCGCTGGTGGCAGGAGCTGCTCCTGAACAACGTATGGATCAGGATCTTCTGCCTTCGGCTGAATGCCATTCCATGCTGTCGGTCGCAAGCTCTGAGCAGTCGCTGAGTTGACGGCAACCTTGGTCACATTCCTCCATTTTCTGTTCACCCTATGTCCATTATCCAATGGAATATCCGCGGCATTCGAGCCAATCGGGATGAATTGTCGATCCTCTTACGATCCTACTCGCCGGTCATCTTCTGTCTTCAGGAAACAAAGCTGCGTCCCCATGACCGCTTTGTTCTCCCCCATTTTCAGTCCGTCCGATTTGATCTCCCCTCTGTTGAAGGCACTCCAGCTCATGGACTCATGATTATTCTCCATGATACTCTGCATTATCACCCAATCCCCTTAAACACTTCCTTCCAAGCTGTCACTGTCCGTCTTTCCCTTTCTGGATATACCTTTTCTCTTTGTACTGTATACATTCCATCGTCCACACCAATGGCACGAGCTGATCTCCTTCATCTTCTTGGTCAGCTTCCACCCCCCTATTTGCTGGTTGGGGACTTCAATGCCCACCACCCGGTTTGGGGATCTCCACATCCTTGTCCAGGTGGCTCACTATTGCTAGACGTCTTCCACCAAGCGGATCTAGTTTGCCTCAACACTGTGGTCCCTACATTTTTGTCTGCCTCCACGACAAATTTCTCTCATTTGGACCTTTCGGTCGGTACTGTTCCGCTAGCTCGGCGCTTCGAATGGTTCGCCCTTGATGATACACACTCGAGTGACCACTTTCCTTGTGTCCTTCGACTGCAGCCTCAACTGCCCTACATGCGCCCGCGACGCTGGAAGTTTGCCTAAGCCGATTGGACACTTTTTTCCTCTCTAGCGACATTCGATGACCGTCACTTTCCCAGCGTCGACGATGAGGTCGCACATATTACCGACGTTATTCTTACAGCTGCGGAACATTCAATACCACGCACCTCCGAATTGCCCCGGCGCCCCCCCCCCCCCCCCCCCCCCCAGTTCCTTGGTGGAACGAGGCATGCCGTGACGCAATACGTGAGCGGCGACGTGCTCTTCGCGTTTTCCGCCACTTTCCTACTTTGGCCAACTGTATCCGCTATAAGCAGTTCCGTGCGCGATGCCGTCGCGTCATCCGCGATAGCAAGAAGGCAAGCTGGAAATTCTTTACTAGCTCATTCAACAACTTCACTCCCTCCTCGGAAGTTTGGAGTCGAATTCGACGGTTATCTGACGCGCCTAATTTCTCCCCGGTCTCTGGGCTCACTGTCGCGCGTGATACGTTAGTGGACCCCGTCGCAATTTCTAACTCCTTGGGTAAACACTTTGCTGAGATATCGAGCTCTTCAAATTACCCGCCAGCGTTTCTCCCGAAGAAACGTGCAGCGGAAGTGCAACCTCTTGCTTTCTTCTCTCAAAATCGCGAAAGCTATAATACGGTTTTCTCCATGCGGGAACTCCAATATGCACTCTATTCTTCTCGCTCCTCCGCCCCAGGACCGGATGGTATCCACATCCAAATGTTGCTGCATTTATCAACCCATAGTCTGCGTTACCTCCTTCGCATTTATAATCGAATTTGGACCGACAGTACTTTTCCCAGACAATGGCGGGAAGGTATCGTCGTTCCTGTTCCGAAACCTGGAAAAGACAAATATCTCCCCTCTAGCAATCGGCCCATTTCTCTCACGAGTAGGGTATGTAAGGTTTTGGGGCGTATGGTGAATTGCCGTTTAGCTTGGTGGCTGGAGTCCCGCAGTCTTTTAACACCTGCCCAATGCGGTTTCCGAAAGCATCGTTCTGCAGTTGACCATCTTGTTGCTCTCTCCACTTATATCATGAACAATTTTCTCCGGAAACGCCAAACAGTAGCAATATTTTTTTATCTGGAGAGAGCATACGATACCTGTTGGAGAACAGGCATCCTCCGCACACTGTTCTATTAGGGCTTTCGCGGTCGGTTGCCCCTTTTTCTTCGCGAATTTATGGCAGAGCGCACATTTAGAGTGCGGGTGAACACTAATCTCTCCCGTACTTTCTCCCAAGAAAACGGGGTACCCAAGGGCTCCGTGCTAAGTGTTGTACTGTTTGCCATTGCCATAAATCCAATTATGGATTGTCTCCTTCCTGATGTCTCGGGCTCCCTCTTTGTGGACGATTTTGCGATCTACTACAGCTCTCAACGGACCAGCCTTCTTGAACGACATCTTCAAGGATGTCTCGATCGCCTCTACTCTTGGAGCATCGAAACCGGCTTCCGTTTTTCTCCCAGTAAGACCGTTTGTGTTAATTTTTGGCGACGTAAGGAGTTTCTTCCACCCTCCTTACATCTAGGACCTGTCAACCTTCCGTTTTCGGACGTCGCTAAATTCTTGGATCTTATGTTTGACAGAAAACTGTGCTGGTCCTCCCACGTTTCCTATCTTTCGGCTCGCTGTCTGCGATCCCTCAACACCCTCCGTGTCCTGAATGGCACCTCCTGGGGAGCGGACCGAGTGGTCCTTCTCCGCCTCTATCGCGCCTTAGTGCGCTCGAAATTGGACTATGGAAGCATAGTCTACTCCTCTGCTCGGCCGTCTATTCTTCGCCGTCTCGACTCTATCCACCACCGTGGATTACGTTTAGTGTCTGGAGCTCTTTGCACCAGCCCTGTGGAAAGCCTTTATGCTCAGACTGCTGAACCTCCGCTGTCCAATCGGCGAGCAGTCCTTCTAAGTCGTTATGCTAGCCATCTGTCTTCCATGCCTGTAATCCAGCCCATGACATTTTTTTTCGACGCCTCCTTTGATGTAGGGTATGCAGGCCGCCCCTCCTCCCTACTACCACCGGGAGTCCGCTTCCGTCAACTGCTCCATTCTCTTTCCTTTCGCTTTCCTAAAACCTTCTTGACAACTTGGGGCACAGCACCACCTTGGCTCTGTCCCCGGATCTGCCTGCTCCGTGACCTTTGTCAATTTCCCAAGGATGGTACCCCTTCACTTGTTTATCGTCGGGCATTTGCTGCTCTATGTGCACAAATGAAGGAATCGTTAGGTGTAGGGAGTGCCTATATTGTTGGCGACACCCAAAATCAATTTCGGCTTCCCGACCAGTGTTCGGTTTATACTGCGGAGCTTTGCGCTGTTCTCCAGGCTGTCCACTACATCCGCCGCCATCAACGGATACAGTATGTTATCTGCTCAGATTCTCTCAGCTCTCTCCTCAGTCTCCAAGCTCTTTACCCTGTCCACCCTCTGGTCCACCGGATTCAGGGCTGTCTGCACTTGCTCCACCTGGGGGTCGTTTCGGTGGCGTTCCTCTGGCTCCCGGGACACGTTGGTATCTGTGGAAATGAGGCGGCCGATATAGCGGCCAAGGCTGCAGTCTCTCTTCTTCGGCCAGCTGTTCAATCGATTCCCTTCACCGATCTACGGAGCGTTTTATGTCGTCGAGTTGTTCTCTTATGGCACGCACATTGGTCGACACTTCCCCATAATAAATTGCGGGACGTGAAAGCTCTTCCTTGTGCTTGGACCTCTTCCTCCCGAACGCGTCGTCGGGAGGAGGTAATTTTAACTGGACTTCGGATAGGGCACTGTCTTTTTAGCCATCGACATCTTTTAAGCGGCGAGCCTCCCCCACTCTGTCCCCACTGCTCTCAGCTGTAGACGGTAAGACACCTTTTACTTGAGTGCCCCTATTTTACTCCGTTACGCGCCCGTCTACAGCTGTCGCCTGATATATCGTTCATTTTAGCAGATGACAAGCGCTCAGCCGATCGCGTTCTCGAGTTTATTAGTGCCAGTGAGATGACGTCAGTCATTTGAAGCTCTTTCTGGGGACAGCCAACCCCTTCCTGGAGTGGTTTTTTAAGCTTTCCTTCTGCTTTTAGTTTCTCCAATTTTTTGAGTTTCGTTCCCATTTCTGCTGGTTTCCATTTTCGGTTTTTACTGTTTCCTAAGTCACGGACCGGGCGCTAATGACCATAGCAGTTTTGCGCCCTAAAACAAAAACCGCGATGTCGCCAAACACGGATGCGAGCGGAACAGAACCTGGATTCATCCGAAAAAATGACGTTTTGCCATTCGTGCACCCAGGTTCGTCGTTGAGTACACCATCGCAGGCTCTCCTGTCTGTGATGCAGCGTCAAGGGTAACCGCAGCCATGGTCTCAGAGCTGATTGTCCATTCTGCTGCAAACGTCGTCGAACTGTTCGTGCAGATGGTTGTCTTGCAAACGTCCCCATCTTTTGACTCAGGGATCGAGACGCGGCTGCACGATTCGTTTCAGCCCTGCGGATAAGATACCTGTCATCTCGACTGCTAATGATACGAGGCCGTTGAGATCCAGCACGGCGTTCCGTATTACCCTCCTGAACCCACGGATTCCATATTCTGCAAACAGTTACTGGATCTCAACCAACGCTAGCAACAATGTCGCGATACGATAAACCGCAGATACGATAAACCGCAATCGCGATAGGCTACAATCCGACCTTTATCAAAGTCGGATACGTGATGGTACGCATTTCTCCTCCTTACACGAGACATCACAACTACGTTTCATCAGACAGCGCCGGTCAACTGCTGTTTGTGTATGAGAAATCGGTTGGAAACTTTCCTCATGTTAGCACGTTGTAGGTGTCGCCTCCGACGCCAACTTTGTGTGAATGCTCGAAAAGCTAATCGGTTGCATATCACAGCATCTTCCTGTCGGTTAAATTTCGCGTCTGTAGCACATCTTCGTGGTGTAGCGATTTTAATGCCCTGTAGTGTATGATGAATCATTGATAACCGAAAAAGATACTGGCAACATATCTTTACTCACCATTAGATACGAGACTTTATAGGCGTTCCATATGGTTTTACTGCAGCAGTAACTCATTCCAGAACAAGAACCGCATCGTCTTAATTCAGTCTGATCTTGCAGCTTGCTGCTGTAAACGGAAAGGGTATCATTTGAATAGCATTTCCCGCAACAAAGCACTGACTGGACTACGTCAGAACGTATCTTCGTGGTGGCGGTTTTCATGATGAAACTTGTGTCTAGGTTCTTATTGTAAATGCGCTTATCCAGTGATTTTGCGTTCTGCCGAGACCCGCCACCACCTGTCGGATAGTTCTACTCTGCTGTTTTCGCAGTAAAGTCTGAGTTTTTTTAACGTTAACAAGGTCTTGGTTAGCCATTCTCTTAGGAAACTCAGAACGTAATGTGATCGTAGCTGTCATGTTAACAATTGAAGTATAAAGGTATTGTCACTAGAATGTTGTGAATTTGGGGCAGCTGTGTCTCACTTTAACTTCTGTTTAACTGAAATATGTGAACTGCAAATACGTCAGCTACATACTTTAGGTGAATATAACTATACAGTGCGCAGAATGTCATTGTCATCCTTTTTTTAGGTAAAAGATTTTATGTATGGACTCATTACTTGTATGCAGTCATTACTTCGGTAGGCTGGTTTTATTCAGATAAGTATGCTATGTCTTTCAGATACATAGTTTCGCTTCGTTTCGCTAAAAACACACTATCATTTTCATTGTAAGTGGGAGGTTCTATATATGTATCCAACTTGCGTTCATGAGGTTCCTACCGGCTAGCTCCGGCGCGCCGTTAGACCTCGGCTACCGTGTTTGCCACATTCCGGCCAACTTTCTCAGCTGCCGTCAAACCTTTAGCAGTACACGGACATCTGCGTAGACGAGACGCACACACAGGGTGGGAATTATTGAACTGTATGAAATAAAATCGTCATAGCTTGTGAACGGTGTGCGTTAGGACGTTGAAACTGCACGGTTGGCCGCGGGGCATGATGGGAATTAGTATGGTTTGGTTTAGCGGTGAAGACCACGTTCATTTAGATGGGTTTGTCAATAAACAAATTGACGCATTTGGGGGACTGAGATTCCGCATTTCGCGATCAAGAAGTCTCTTCACCCTCAATAGGTGACTGTGTGGAGTGCAATGTTCAGTCACGGAATAACCGGTGCGATATTGCTTTGCTGGCACGGTGATTACCTAACGGTACGTGAAGGTTTTGGAAGATCATTTCATCCACAGTGTACAAAGTGACCCTGATATCGAAAATATGTGGTTCATACAAGACGGGGCTCGCCCCATCGAAGCAGGAGAATGATCTCCTGGAGGAGCACTTTTGGGACCGCATTGTGGCTCTGAGGTACTCAGAGGCCCCTGGCATGGGTCTCGATTGGCCGCCATATTCTCCGAATCCGAACGCGTGCGACGTCTTTTTGTGGGGCTGTATTAAAGACAAGGTGTGCAGCAAAAAGCCTAAAACCACTGTTGAGCTGAAAACAGCCATTCAGGAGGTGATAGACAGCACTGATGTTTCGACACTTCAGCGGCTCATACCGGAAGTCTTCTGCTGCCATTGGTAATGATTTTTATTCAAAATTTGAGCAGCGGCTAGCACGTTTTGATTTCTAGTCAAAGACGCTACCCCTCTTCCCATTTTTTTCGTTTCGTGTTGTCGGGGCAGACGTCACATGGCAGCCGTTAAAGTTCGCTTCGTAGATCGTTTCACTCAGTTTTTTTGTCACAGAGGGCAGCCAGACCTCTGACCAAACACGCTGAGCTACCGTGCCGGCGACCTCTAGTCCACGAGTGCCCAGAGATAATGCCTTCGCGCTTCGTATGCGTCTGAGGTCACACGTTTGCGACTGGCGAAATTACTTTTTCTACTACAGAGAGTTTATAAGAAATTTCGAGAGCCTCCTTGTGTGTGTGTGTGTGTGTGTGTGTGTGTGTGTGTGTGTGTGTGTGTGGATGGATGGATGGATGGATGGATGGATGGATGGATGGATGGATGGATGGATGGATGGATGGAGTGGGGGGGGGGGGGGTGGAGAGAGGGGAGGCAGATCAACTTCTTTTTTCCGAATTCTGCAGACAAGTGTTGCAGCCCGAGACATTTGCGTAAGTTATTAACAGAGAGAAGGTGGTGTTGATCGGAGAGTTGGACTTGATATAAATACTGTTAATAAATCTTACTTTTCTCGTAGAAATTTGAAAAGTTTTTATTGTGTTATGACTCTCTACCTTCGTTCAAAGCTTTGACTTTGTAGACATATCTACAGAAGTTGCAAGGAACAAGTAAGACGTCCAGCGTTGACTATAAGCGTTTAGATACCAGTGGTAGAGCCCTTGTTCCTGAGTAGAGTTGAGAGGGTGTACTGAAAAGTAATGCTTCTGAATTTTTTGTGTGAAAACTCTTGAAGCTTTTTAAATGAAACATATCTCATTAACGTTCTACACCTATACTCTTCACATTTATTTCTCAATATCGTCTCCTCCCCCCCCCCCCCCCCACTCCACGGTAGCTGAGTGGTCAGAGAATGTCATTCCTAAGGGCCCAGGTTCGATTCCGGGCTGAGTCGGAGATTTTCTCCGCTCAGGGACTGGGTGTTGTTGTACTAATCATCATTATTTCATCCCCATCGACGCACAAGTCGCCGAAATGGTATCAACTCCAAAGACTTACACCCGGCGAACGGTCTACCCGACGGGAGGTCCTAGTCACACATTTCTCAATATCGTCACCTGGCGACGAACACGAGAGACCATTTTATTGATACCGTCACTGTAGGGCGTTTGATTTCGTTGATGGAGCCACAACCTCAGCTCTGCTTGCACCGCCTCATCACTGTCAAAGTGAAGTCCTCGATAGTATTCTTTAACTTTTGGAAACAGATGAAAATCGGATGGGGCATAGTCGGGACTGAGTGGAAAATGATCGATACCAGTGAACCCAAGGCGTCGGATTGTTTCAGATGTCGCGGCGTTCATTTATGTTCATTGTCATGCTTTAGGACGAACCTTCGACTTCGAAATTCGATTAAAGCATGCTGTTTCAGACATTGTTTCCATAGATACGTTAACATCGCCGTGTTACACGCTAAAAGTCGGATCCGTCTAGCGGCAGCGGGTTGCAACGTGCATCAGCGAAACGGGACAGTCGGCCGAGTAATATACATGACATGTAATACCGCAGCCGACATCGAGAGCAGAATAAAATATTCGAAGCCATTATACTTCAGTACGCCCTCATACAAACATGTGCTGTAGATTGTAGAGGGTCAGAACGAGACTTCGCGCAAAAAGAGAGCTGTCAATTGCACCCTAAGTTTAATGATGTGGTGGTATTGACCTCCACACGAACGACGTAGGTACTGCTTTGAAAGCATATCATACGCTCATTAACATGATCGTTTCGTTTCATGGACGTTATATGTGACATGGGTCCTTTACAGGTATTAAATGACCACCTGTATAGGTTTACGTATATGATGTAGTAATTTGAGAAGCGCTTTGTTTCCAATACTACTCAAAGTGGTCCGCAGCTTGTGGTCTCGCGGTAGCGTTCTCGCTTCCCGAGCACGGTGTCCCGGGTTAGATTCCCGGCGGGGTTAGGGATTTTCATCTGCCTCGAGATGACTGGGTGTTGTTGTTTCGTCTTCATCATCATTATTCATCCCCATTACGGTCGGAGGAAGGCAATGGCAAACCACCTCCACTAGCAGTACGGCGGTGCAGGTCTCCCGCATCGTCCCCTATACTCTATTACGGGGTATGGGACTTCATCATCTCCTTGTGCAGAAAGTTAGTCCTGAATCTGTTATCTCAGCAGTGGCGTTTTCATACGGAACATATTCAGTTGATTTATAGATAACCAAACAAAACAATGCTGACGCTACAGCGTAAGGAAGTTTCGCTTATTCTTGTACGCAATTTTTTGCTAGTGATACTATGAAAGTTAATTGAGTGGTGATGAAGTTTCTGTTTTATGCATCTGTTAACTATAAAAATATCACTTAAATGCGAGATTTGTAACCGACAACAAATAAAATGATTAGGTGCGCCATCTGTAAGTATATAATTAATTTACATTACTTTACATTTTTTGCGCCATAGCTGGATTGATTGCAGTTACTCCGTGCAGAAATTATTCTGAGAAAAAAAAAACAGTTTTCCATCAGGCAATAAGTTTAAAAAGAAATCATTAATATGACCACTGTGCTCATATTTATCTGGGCATCACTATCCTGGATGTTAGTTATTACTTATTGGGTGGCATACGTTTGCAGGACATGTCTTTGTGATTGACATTCCCTGGTAGTGCGTAATGGCTACTTGACATCAACTCCTTGCGGTCACTACTCGGCAGGTACCAGTCACAAGTGACAGTCGCTTATTCTTATGTGCCGGATAACGCCACGTTCGCTGACTAGAGGCACTTGCATAACAAGATTGCTTCCTCTAGTAATTACGTGTGTAAGAGATATCATCATTCCAGGTTCATTTGCTTCTACGATCTGAGAAATATACTTTATCTATATTGAAATTTTGGATACACGATTTATACCACCTTAAGTCTGTCGGATGATGACTGACATCGCGACGCACCAACCAGGCTATGAACACGAGCCTTCAAGCTGCATGTTCCCTTACAGGGGACGAGATTTTAATTGAAAGTCACTGCCCGGTATCGGCGGATAAATGCGATGCTGTAGTGCCTATGCTTTAAGAGGAACACTGCACCGTTGGTCTTAACACAGGCACTGCGATACCTTACAGTTTCCTAGTGCAGATACAGTTTTTTCATCAACAAGCAGAACACAATTAGCGGAACAATTTGTCTCGACCCAGAAGCAAAACTACATGAGAAAGGTCAGTTAATATTTGGCGCACAATAACAGCACAAAATGCATTGAACCGTTGTATGTAAGACACTGGACCCTTGCATATTTCAAATTAACCCTTAAATCGTGAGGTGACTTCTCTGTAACGTATATCACAAGTAGTAGTTTCTGGGAGACCTATGTTTAAACCGAGATTTAAGGCATAAATCATAGGACATTTTTAATTTATGCTATATAACATCTGTTTTTACAATTATTTAAGTGTTGTTTAGATGCTCCTGGTTTATTTTATTGCAATAAACAAAGTCTGCAGCATTTTATTATTTATCACACAAAAACACACAATTTTGTGTGGTCCTTTTAAATAATACACATAAATGGACTGTTAGAGTACTGCATTTTACATTCTAAAAAATTATATAATCTCTGTGGCAAATACATTTCTAGATAAATTTAAATTCCAGGGTTTAAATTTGCACATAAAAAAAGAATGTCCATCAATTTGACATTAATTGCTGGGAACTACATTTTTCTTTTCGCCACTCAGAACACATTCGATTTTAACACACTTTTAAGTACTGCATTGAAGAAACAGAGTAACTCCCATCGCAACAATCCTGAAGTAGTTCCTCTGAATGATACTCTTGTTCGATAGTAGAACTGTGACGACTGGCTAATGCAAAATCGTCGTCTTTATCGTTTATTTATTCATCTATATCACTGACACCTTCCTCCATAAACCGACTAACAGTTTCATCAAACTCGGGAAAGTTAAAACTGACACATTCGTGCGAACACATTTTGAGCTATAGGGTACCGTACTGAAGAAAACAGGTACGTAGTTCACGTTAAAACGTGTCAACAATAAACACAGAAGACTATAACGCAACCGACAGCAAAATATCGTTGGCTGGCAGTTTAAGGAGGGTACCGGGAGTGTAGAAGCATTCCACCACAACTGGCCTTGGAGAGCGTATTCGAAAATTTTCGCGCGGTCTGAGACCACACCTCGTGAGTTAAGGGTTAACGCGGGTTTAGCGAAACAGCACATGGAGCATCAGATCAAACATGACTGATACAATGGTACACAATTCTGAATGTTAATCGGCGTCAGTCACACAAAATACCCTCCACAACTAGATACCGAGGCGTGCTCATTTCATTCCAGTTCGGAAAATGCAGCGAGCAACCGTAATTTAATTCTATGCATAAACGCGCTCACCAGCTGAAGGCTTTCGGCAGGGGTGTTGCTGGTAGAAGGAGACTCGCATGAGTATTGTGGCTGCGTTCCCGTGGCCGATGGTTCCCTCTTCCGTGAGCTGGTGCCTGCACGATCTAATCCCTCCCACTCTTTGGTGGGTTCGTGCTTGGCTGCCACGGGGCCCCAGCCTTTGCAGCATCCTTTCCCTTCCGTTCTGCATGTCTACACTCCTGCTATTCTTCCCTCCCCCCCCCCCCCCCCCTCTTGGGAAACATGTCCGGGGTGTTATTGGATATGTTCCGCATTGTCTGTCGCTGACATAAGAACAGCCTCATCACTATTTCTCGCTCCCTTTTCCTTTCTTTGTTTCCCTTCTCCTCTCGTTCCTCTGCTTCGGCGTTTGAGGTTCCTCTTTTTCTTTTTCCTCCTTGTGCGCTCCTGAAGGCCAGCTCACGCGTCTGGCATGTAACAGGTAACGCGTAATTCCCAGCACCGGCTCGATAGGTAGGGTTCACACGTATCTCCTGGTACAGGCCACGTCCAGGGAGGGGTGACTGCCTGAGCTGTACCTTCCCAAATTGCCGATTGGTCCTTCTGTCAGGTGTTTGGGAGCTGTGACGTGAGATGTGAACAGGTGGGTGCACCCCTTGTGAAGGGGGCCCCCAGTTGGAAGGAGCGCGCCATCGGAGACGCTAGCAATTGTGGGGGATTTTCTCGCAATGAGTCAACCATCTTAATGATCAGTGTCTACGAAACGTAAGCGTAATGAGGCTAACGATTCAAAGACCCTTCCAGCTCCACCACAGTTCTTGTGTGCACACGTAGTGAAGACAGTCAGTCCTCCACCATGGTAAATCCCTTTATTATTCAGAACGGTGTTGATGCAATTGCTGGCCCTGCGAAATCATGCCCTCGTTTACAGAATGGCACTTTGCTTTTGGAGACTACTTCTGATTCTCAGGCAGAACAACTGCTTGCCACCTCACCTCTCCGTGGAGGCCCATAAAACTCTGAATTCTTCCCGTGGTGTTATTTACACTAGGCTGCTCGACAGTCTGACTGAGACCGAAATGCAATCTTACCTCTCTGATCAGCATGTCATTGCCGTCTATTGGGTGACGAAAAAGGTAGATTCCTCCTTAGTGCCCACCTACACTCTTTTTCTCACCTTTGATGCTTCCGTCCAAGAACAAAGTAGGCTATGAAATTATCAGCATCCGACCATACATTCTGAACCCAATGCGCTGCTACCAGCATCATCGTTTCAACCACACTAAAACGTCTTGTCGACACCCAGCCAAAAGTGTAAACTGTGGTAGGGTTGCACACGAGGGCAATTGTCCACCTCCTCCTCCCCACTGTATCAACTGCGATGGCGTCCAGCCCACTCCTCTTGGGATTGTCCCATGTACCTTGAGGAGTGGCTTGTCCAAGAGACCAGGGTAAAGGAAACAAAGCCTTACCCAGTCACTCGCAAGTTACTGGCTTGTTGCAAACCCTGCATTGTCCCATCTGGCACCTATAGTTCTGTTCTTGTTACCCCTCGCTCCATGAATGACCTAAAATTCAGCTCTGAGTTTGTGAAATCGCTCAGTGTCAAGGTAGCATCGCCATTCTCCATGTCCAGCTGTGCAACAAGCCATCAAACTCTCGCCTCAAGGTGCGAAGCCACCAGCTACACAACCGGTAGGCCAGAAAGGACAGAAGGAATACTCCCGTGAAGACTTTCTCCATCGCTCCAGCCAAACAACACCCGACTGAGTCATCTTCTGCTAACTGGAAAGGCATTAAGAAGTCCACTAAAGGTAAATGGTTTTCTCCTTCGCTGATTGGAAGATCCTCATTGACGGTGTTGCCATCTCCTACCATAGCCCAGCCGACCTCCGTGTTGTCAATGCACACCATCAGCCATTTTTCTGCTTGGACTCCATAGACTGACAGCACAAGCAAGCTGATGCTTCTGTGAAATCCTTGGAGCAGGATCCTGCTGCTTCTGTGCCATGTAGTAGCAACTATTCACAGGCTGTCACTGGGCAGCCGCTGAGGTGACACCCCTTCATCGCTTCCTCATCATGACTCTCCTCCAATGGCACGTTCGTGACCTTCGGTCCCACAAAGAGGATTTACGGCTGTTTTTAGCATCGCAGTGTCCCCTTGTGCTCCTCCTTCAGGGAACGAAATTGCGTCCTCTTGGCCACTTTGAGCTTTCACATTTCGTCCCAGTCCATTTTGACCTTTCCCCTGTGATCGGCATTCCATCTCTTGCGTGCGTCATGCCACTCATACAAGATGACGTTCATAGTCAACCCATCTCCCTGAATACCCATCTTCAAGCTGTTGCAGTTCGCCTTTGCCTTTCCCACCTGACTTTTTCCCGCTATACCAGTTATGTCCCACCATCATTTGATGTCACCTGGGCATACGTCCTTCAGTTTATTGGGCAGCTACCTCCCCCATTTCTGCTACCCTGTGACTTTAATGCGCATCATCCCCTTTGGCATTCTCCCAGAATCTGCCAGAAGTGCCCTCTTGGCTTATCTTCTTCATCAACTCAACCTCTTCTGCCTTAACACTGGAACACCCACATTCCTTTACAACTCCTCACACACCTATTCCGATTTGGACCTATCCTTCTGCACTGCTCAGCTTGCCCATAGTCTTGAGAGGTCCATTCTTTCTGACATCTATTCGAGTGACCATTTCCCATCTGCTATCTCCCCCCTGCGGGTTTGGGGGTTAGAATAGGCCCGCAGTATTCCTGCCTGTCGTAAGAGGCGACTAAAAGGAATTTCAAATGTTTCGGCCTTATGTGATGGTCCCCTCTCGGGTTTGACCTCCATCTTTCTAAATTATTCCGAAGAGCGAGCCAATTGGGGAAAGGCGCCTTACATGGTGCACTGTATCCGTCGTGCATTGAGACCTTTAGCCGACTTTTTCGTCGTTGCGATGGTGTCCCGCTCGTTTTCCGTCTCTTGGGCGAGGATACGTCCCTGGATGCGATTACCACGCTGCGCACTGCAGTGTTGCTTTTAACTGCGACGACGACCTTGGACATTTTTGCACCTAAGATCCAGCACGGTAGCCAGTCCGTTGTGGTGGGGTCGCCATGTACCCTGTTGGTTGTAGCCCCCTGACAACACAGGGATCGCTCTACTGATGCCTGCGCCGTTAATTCCCCACGTATGCCAAGGAGTAGATGCCCGTCTCCCTGGGGCATCAGGACTCCCGGAAATGGACATCCTGCCAGGTGGCTATTGCTGCGGCTGGGTGGCGCCCGTGGGGAGGGCCCTTGGTCGGAGTAGGTGGCATCAGGGCGGATGACTCGCAATGAAGCGTGGTACATCATCTCTCGCTGGCGGCCAGCCGCCAGCAGTCTCTAAGCGTTCTCGGGCTCAATTTAATGCTCAAAAGTACGATCCGAAAACGTTCCCCTCTCTGGCCACGCCGTGGGAGGAGCATAAGTCTCAGGATGGAGGTAATAGTTATTCGCCCCGATTCTTAGTTTGCACGAGAGCTGATGGGGAGTCTTTTCTATCCACAAAGCCTCAGTTCTTCATCGAGCATTTAGAGGACAAGTTTGGGGAGGTGGAGGGCTTGTCCAAAATGCACTCTGGGTCAGTACTGATACAAACGGCATCCTCCGCCCAGTCACGCAGGTTACTTGCTTGTGACAAGTTGGGGGAGGTTCACGTTACCATTACACCACATAAGAGTTTAAATATGGTCCAGGGAGTTATTTTCCATAGGGACCTACTTTTGCAGTCTGACGACGAGCTGCGCGCCAACTTAGAGCGTAGAGGTGTTCATTTCGTCCGGCGCGTTCATCGGGGTCTGAAGGACAATCAGGTTGCTACCGGTGCCTTCATCTTGGCCTTCGAGGGTGATACATTACCGGAGAAGGTCAAGGTGATGGTCTACCGTTGTGACGTCAAGCCCTACATCCCTCCCCCGATGTGATGCTTTAAGTGCTGGAAGTTCGGGCATATGTCCTCTCGCTGTACTTTCAGCCTCACATGTCGAGATTGTGGACGCCCATCTCATCCCGATACTCCATGTGCTCCGCCTCCCATCTGTGTCAGCTGCGGAGAGCATCATTCCCCTTGCTCGCCTGACTGCAAAGTCTTTCAGAAAGAGCGCAAAATCATGGAATATAAGACCCTGGACCGGCTGACCTATACTGAGGCCAAAAGGAAATATGACAGACTCCATCCTGTGAGAATGACATCTTCTTACGCAGCTGCTACAACTACTGTGCTAGCCCCATCAGTTTCGAGACTTCCAGCCAGCTCGATAAGCAGTACGACTCTTCCTGCCCCCTTGCCTGTGGGGGGGGCTCTACCCAACCGGTTGCTCCTGCACCACCTACCTCAGGAGCAACCTCCTCCCACCCATCGGGGACGTCCGTTCCCGCTTCTCAGCCAGAGAAGCGTCTAACTTCTTCGGCTCCTCTCGCCTGTAAGAGTTCCCTTGGGACCCTCCCTTGCCAGGGTTCTACCAGCGGGAAGGATGACGGCCGACAGTGACATAAGTCCTCACCAGCGGCCGGGCGTAGGGCTTCACGATCCTCCTCCATCCCGGAGACTGAATCGGTGAAACCTTCCCAGCCGGTGAAACCCAAGGTTCAGTGAGAGAAGTCCAAGAGAAAGACCTCTAAGACCAAAGAACTTGCGGTGGCACCAACCCCACCGTACCCTTCGAGCTCTGCGTCTGAGGATGAGGTCGAGATTCTAGCGTCCGCTGAGGACCTTGATCTCGCCGGTCCCTCAGACGCCATGGATGCCACTCGTACGGGTACTGAATCGGTGGTAGTGAGTGAACAAGTGGCGTAAAATGCCTTCCTAGTCCTTTCACGCCTTTCTCAGCCATGGACAATATCATCCTCCAGTGGAACTGCAGCGGTTTCTTCCACCATCTGCTGAGCTCCGCCAACTTATCAGCCTTCACCCTTTCTTCTGCATTGCTCTTCAGGAAACTTGGTTTCCAGCAATGCGAACCCCCGCCCTCCGTGGCTATCGGGGTTATTATAAGAACCGGGCAGCATATGAAATGGTGTCTGGTGGCGTCTGCCTCTATGTCCTTCACACTCTGCACAGCGAGTCTGTCCCTCTCCAAACACCTTTAGAGGCTGTCGCTGTTCGGGTGTGGACGCCACAGGCTGTTACCGTCTGCAGTCTTTACCTTCCACCGGATGGTGATGTCTCGCAGCATGTCCTGGCTGCGCTGATAGCCCAATTGCCGCCACCTTTCTTGCTATTGGGCGACTTCAACGCCCATAACGCTCTGTGGGGTGGGTCAGTGGCAACAGGTCGAGGCGCCACCGTTGAGCATTGATTGTCGCAGCTCGATCTCTCGATTTTAAATGATGGTGCCTTCACACACTTCAGTGTGGCGCATGGCACATACTCCGCCATTGACCTTTCAATCTGTAGCCCTAGCCTCTTACCGTCTGTCGAATGGAGTGTGCATGACGATCTGTGTGGTAGTGACCACTTTCCGATCTTTCTGTCACTACCACGGCGTCACTCTTTTGGGTGCCCTAGCAGATGGGCTATGAATAAGGCTGATTGGGACTTGTTCTCCTCCACTGCCGCTATTGAGCCTCTCTCTAATGATGACATTGATGCGGTGGTTCAATCAGTCACCACCGGCATCGTTACTGCCGCCGAATCTGCCATTCCCCGTTCCTCTGGGTCCCCTCGGCGGCGGACTGTGCCTTGGTGGTCGCCTGAGATCGCTGCAGCGATTAAAGATCGCCGGCGAGCGCTACAGCGTCACAAGCGACATCTCTGCATTGAACACCTCATCACCTTCAAACTGCTGCGTGCGCGGGACCGCCGCCTTATCCGCCAAAGCAAGCAGGAGTGCTGGGAGCGGTATGTGTCCACCATTGGCCTCCATGTCTCTCCATCGCAGATCTGGGCCAAGATCCGACGCCTCTACGGCTATCGGACCCCTGTCAGCGTCCCTGCGCTCTCACTGAATGGAGCAGTTTGTACAGACTCCGGCGTCATTGCAAACTGCTTGGCAGAGCATTTTGCTATGAGTTCCGCTTCAGCGAATTACCCACTGGCCTTCCGCTCCATTAAAGAGCGGATGGAACGTCGGAGCATTTCGTTTCGCACCCACCATCCACACTCTTACAATGTTCCATTCAGTGAGTGGGAATTTCGCAGTGCCCTAGCCGCTTGCCCTGATACCGCTCCTGGGCCAGATGGCATCCACTGTCAGATGCTGAAACACCTTTCAGTGAACTGCCAGCGGCGCCTCCTCGATCTTTACAACCGTCTTTGGGTCGAGGGGAAGTTTCCGTCGCAATGGCGGGAAAGCATTGTCATCCCCGTTTTGAAACCTGGAAAGAACCCTCTGGAGGTGGACAGCTAACGTCCCATTAGCCTCACCAACGTTCTTTGCAAGTTGCTTGAACGGATGGTGAGCCGGCGCTTGAATTGGGTACTGGAGTCTCGGGGCCTTCTGGCTCCATCTCAGGGTGGGTTCCGTAAAGGCCGCTCCGCCACCGACAATCTGGTGAGCCTGGAGTCAGCCATCCGTACTGCCTTTGCCCGCCGTCAGCACCTGGTCGCTGTCTTTTTCGACATGCGGAAGGCGTACGATACGACATGGCGTCATCACATCCTTTCTACGCTTCATGGATGGGGTCTTCGGGGTCCTCTGCCGATTTTTATCCGCAATTTTCTGTCGTATCGTACCTTCCGCGTGCAAGTCGCGGCCTCGTATACTTCATCCCACGTCCAGGAGAACGGTGTGCCACAGGGTTCTGCTCTAAGTGTCTGCCTGTTTTTAATAGCCATTAACGGGCTCGCTGCGGCCGTGGGAAATTCTGTCTCCGCTTCCCTGTATGCTGACGACTTCTGCCTTTACTACAGCTCTACTGCCATTGGAGCTGTTGAACGTCAGCTACAGGGCGCTATCCGCAAGGCGCAGTCTTGGGCTGTAGCTCATGGGTTCCAGTTTTCGGCAGC
Source organism: Schistocerca nitens (assembly GCF_023898315.1). Lineage (NCBI taxonomy): Eukaryota > Metazoa > Arthropoda > Insecta > Orthoptera > Acrididae > Schistocerca > Schistocerca nitens. The sequence goes on along the minus strand of NC_064622.1, from coordinate 133,214,250 downwards.
CAAGTCCTGCGTTATGCATTTCTGCCGGCGACGTACTGTCCACCTGGAGCCGCAGCTTTCTCTTAACGGCGATCTTCTTTCAGTGGTGGAATCACACCAGACCCGTGGACAGCATACTAGTAGAGGCAGGTGTCCCTCCACTGCGGTTACGACGCCAACAATTACTGGCTGCTTATGCTGCCCATGTTTTTAGCTTGCCCGGGCATCCAAATTACCGTGTCCTGTTCCCGCAGTCAGTCGTCCATCTGCCAGACCGTCGGCCCTGGTGGGGTTGTCCGATCGCCGTACGCGTCAAGGAGCTTCTCTCCGGGCTTGGGTTTTTCCCTGTTCCACCTCCTTTCCGGGCACCTCTGCATACACCCCCGTGGTGTGTTCCTCGCCCTTGCCTTCGGCTCGACTTGGCACAGGGCTCGAAGGACTCAGTCCCTCCAGAGGCCTTCCGCCGCCGCTTTTATTCCATCCTGGCCACGTATCAGGCTCTGGAATTGTTTACACTGACTGTTCGATGGTTGCTGGTCGTGTCGGGTATGCGCTAACTCTAGGGGACCATTCCGAACAACGTTCCTTGCCGGATGGCTGCAGCGTTTACACTGCTGAGCTGGTTGCCATCTTTCGTGCCCTAGAGTATATCCGTTCCTGCTCAGGTAAGTCCTTCGTTTTCTGTAGCGGTTCCCTGAGCGGTTTACGAGCTCTCGACCAGTGTTTCCCTCGTTCTCGTCTGGTGATGGCTATCCACGAGTCCCTGCATACTCTTGCGCGTTGCGGTCGCTCTGTGGTTTTCGTGTGGACCCCAGGCCATGTTGGGATACCTGGCAATGAGAATGTTGACCATCAGGCGAAAGAGGCCACTAGTAATTCATCTCTGGAGATTGGCCTCCCGGAGACTGATTTGCGGGCAGTCTTACGCCGCGAAGTTCTTTCGGTTTGGGACACTGAATGGCGCAATCTGCCCACGCCCAATAAACTCCGTCCAATCAAGGCGACGACGACTGTGTGGCGGTCGTCCATGCGGGTCTCCCGCAAGGAGTCTGTTGTCCTCTGCCGGCTGCGCATTGGGCACACTCGGCTGACCCACGGCCACTTATTGCGCCGTGAGGACCCCCCTCTGTGTCGCTGCGGCTCCGTTTTATCTGTGGTCCATATTTTATTGGAGTGTCCGCATTTAGCTGTGCTCAGGCAGTCGTTCGCACTGCCTGACACGCTCCCTGCCCTTTTAACAGTTGACTCTGCTGCGGCTGACTTAGTTTTACGTTTTATTCGGGCAGGGGTTTTTTATCATTTAATCTAAGTGTTTCTGTTTCATAGTTTTGTGTTGATTCTGGCCTTTGGCCTCCGGTTTTAAACTGATTTTTTTAATGTTTCAAGTGGTTGGCTTTTCCTTTTTTATTTCTATGGTCGGCCAACCACCGTCACACTCTGTGTGATTTTAGTTCGTTTTGTCTGGTCTTTGTCTCAGTTTCTCTTGTTCTGTGTCGTCTGTGCTCTATTCTGTTAATCGTTTTTATTCTCTGTGGTTGTTTTTAGTACTTGGAAAAAGGGACCGATGACCGTAGCAGTCTGGTCCCTTTAATCCCACAAACCAACCAACCAACACCTGCCCAATGCGGTTTCCGAAAGCATCGTTCTGCAGTTGACCATCTTGTTGCTCTCTCCACTTATATCATGAACAATTTTCTCCGGAAACGCCAAACAGTAGCAATATTTTTTGATCTGGAGAAAGCATACGATACCTGTTGGAGGACAGGCATCCTCCGCACACTGTTCTCTTGGGGCTTTCGCGGTCGGTTGCCCCTTTTTCTCCGCGAATTTATGGCAGAGCGCACATTTAGAGTGCGGGTGAACACTAATCTCTCCCGCACTTTCTCCCAAGAAAACGGGGTACCCTAGGGCTCCGTGCTAAGTGTTGTACTGTTTGCCATTGCCATAAATCCAATTATGGATTGTCTCCTTCCTGATGTCTCGGGCTCCCTCTTTGTGGACGATTTTGCGATCTGCTACAGCTCTCAACGGACCAGCCTTCTTGAACGACGTCTTCAAGGCTGTCTCGATCGCCTCCACTCTTGGAGCATCGAAACAGGCTTCCGCTTTTCTCCCAGTAAGGCCGTTTGTGTTACTTTTTGGCGTCGTACGGAGTTTCTTCCACCTTCCTTACATCTAGGACCTGTCAACCTTCCGTTTTCGGACGTCGCTAAATTCTTGGGTCTTATGTTTGACAGAAAACTGTGCTGGTCGTCCCACGTTTCCTATCTTTCGGCTCGCTGTCAGCGATCCCTCAACACCCTCCGTGTCCTGAATGGTACCTCCTGGGGAGTGGACCGAGTGGTCCTTCTCCGCCTCTATCGCGCCTTAGTGCGCTCGAAATTGGAATATGGAAGCATAGTTTACTCCTGTGCTCGGCCGTCTACTCTTCGGCGTCTCGACTCTATCCACCACCGTGGATTACGTTTAGTGTCTGGAGCTTTTTACACCAGCCCTGTGGAAAACCTTTATGCTGAGACTGCTGAACCTCCACTGTCCAATCGGCGAGCTGTCCTTCTAAGTCGTTATGCTAGCCATTTGTCTTCCATGCCTGCTAATCCGGCCTATGACATTTTTTTTTTGTTTTGACGCCTCCTTTGATGTAGGGTATGCAGGCCGCCCTTCCTCCCTACTACCCCCGGGAGTCCGCTTCCGTGAACTGCTCCATTCTCTTTCCTTCTGCTTTCCTAAAACTTTCTTGACAGCTTGGGGTACAGCACCGCCTTGGCTCCGTCCCCGGACCTGCCTGCTCCGTGACCTTTGTCAGTTTCCCAAGGATGGTACCCTTTCACTTGTTTATCGTCGGGCATTTTCTGCTCTATGTGCACAAATGAAGGAAGCCACATTTATTTACGCTGATGGCTCAAAAACATCGTTAGGTGTTGGGAGTGCCTATATTGTTGGCGACACCCCAAATGGATTTCGGCTTCCCGACCAGTGTTCGGTTTATACTGCGGAGCTTTACGCTGTTCTCCAGGCTGTCCAATACATCCGTCGCCATCAGCGGATACAGTATGTTATCTGTTCAGATTCTCTCAGCTCTCTCCTCAGTCTCCAAGCTCTCTACCCTGTCCACCCTCTGGTCCACCGGATTCAGGACTGCCTACGCTTGCTCCACTTGGGGGGGGGGGGGGGGGGCGTGTCGGTGGCGTTCCTCTGGATCCCAGGACACGTTGGTATCTGTGGAAATGAGGCGGCCGATATAGCGGCCAAGGCTGCAGTCTCTCTTTTTCGGCCAGCTATTCGCACGATTCCCTTCGCCCATCTACGGAGTGTTTTATGTCGTCGTGTTGTTCTTTTATGGCACGCACAATGGTCGATACTTCCCCATAATAAATTGCGGGACGTGAAAGCTCTTCCCTGTGCTTGGACCTCTTCCTCCCGAACGCGTCGTCGGGAGGAGGTAATTTTAACTAGACTCCGGATAGGGCACTGTCTTTTAGCCATTGACATCTTTTAAGCGGCGATCCTCCCCCAATCTGTCCCCACTGCTCTCAGCTGTGGACGGTAAGACACCTTTTACTTGAGTGCCCCTATTTTACTCCGTTACGCGCCCGTCTACAGCTGTCGCCTGATATATCGTCCATATTAGCAGATGACACGCGCTCAGCCGATCGCGTTCTCGAGTTTATTAATGCCAGTGAGATGACGTCAATCATTTGAAGCTCTTTTTGGGGACAACCAACCCCTTTCTGTAGTGGTTTTTTAAGCTTTACTTCTGCTTTTAGATTCTTCAATTTTTTGAGTTTCGTTCCCATTGCTGCTGGTTTCGATTTTCGGTTTTTCCCTTCTCCTAAGTCACAGACCGGGCGCTAATGACCATAGCAGTTTTGCGCCCTAAAAAAAAAAAAAAACAAAACAAAAACAAAAAGCACGGTGACCTCCGGCAATCTGCTGCTATCAGCCCAGTAGTAGCAACACTGACTCAGGAATGGCTCCAGGTGCCACATAGTACACTCATGCTCATAAATAAAGGATAAGGCTGATACATGGTGAAACAACGCTCTGGTGGGCGGTTTGTGGGTTTACATCACCTCGGGGTATGATCATTCAGTGCATTTGACCTGCGGTCGTCGCACGGTGCCGCTGGCAGCAGTCCACATACGCAGAGGTGTGTTGGTGCATGTCAGAGTACGGTGCAGCGAGTAAGTGTGCAGACGTTTTCAGACGTGCTAATGGTGATGGTGTGTTGAAAATGGCTCGAAGAACACACATTGAAGACGTTATGAGGGGTAGAATACTAGGGCGACTGGAGGTTGGTCAAACACAGCAGGTCGTAGCACGGGCCCCCTGTGTGCCACAAAATGTGATCTCAAGATTATGGCAACGATTCCAGCAGACAGCGAACATGTCCAGGCGCTACAGTACGGGACGTCTACAGTGTACAACACCAAAATGTACAAGACCAAATCTCACCAACAGTGTCTGCAGACAGCCACGGAGTACTGCAGGTAGCCTTGCTCAGGACCTTACCACAGCTACTGGAACAGTTTTCTCCAGACGCACAGTCTACAGGCGACTGGACAGACATGGTTTATTCGCCCGGAGACCTGCAAGGTGCATTCCATTGACCCCTGGTCACAGGAGAGCTCGTAAAACCTGGTGTCAAGAACACAATAAATGGTCATTGGAACAGTGGTCCCAGGTTATGTTCACACATGAGTCCAGGTATAATCTGAACAGTGATTATCGCTGGGTTTTCACCTGGCGTGAACCAGGAACCAGATACCAACCCCTTAATGTCCTTGAAAGGGACCTGTATGGAAGTCGTGGTTTGATGGTGTGGGGTGGGATTATGGTTGGTGCACGTACACCTCTGCATGTCTTTGACAGAGGAACTGTAACAGATCTGGTGTATTGGGATGTCATTTTGTACCAGTATGTCCGCCTTTTCAGGGGTGCAGTGGGTCTCACCTTCCTCCTGATGGATGATATGCACGGCCCCACCGAGTGGCCATCGTGGAGGAGTACCTTGAATCAGAAGGTATCAGGCGAATGGCTTGCCTGTTCTCCAGACCTAAACCCCATTGAGCACCTCTGCGATACTCTCGGTCGACGTATCGCTGCACGTCTTCAAACCCCTAAGACACTTCAGGAGCTCAGACAGGCACTGGTGCAAGAATGGGAGGCTATACCCCAGCAGCTGCTCGACCACCTGATCCAGAGTATACCAACCCGTTGTGCGGCCTGTGTACGTGTGCATGGTGATCATATCCCATATTGATGTCTGGGTACATGCACAGGAAACATTGACGTTTTGTAGCACATGTGTTTCGGGACGGTTTTCTCAACTTATCACCAATACTGTGGACTTACAGATCTGTGTCGTGTGTTCCCTATGCGCCTAAGCTATTAACACTAGTTTTGTGTAGTGCCACGTTGTGTGACACCACATTCTACAATTATCCTTAATTTGTGACTATGAGTGTAGATGTACAGTGCTTGGCTTGAGGCAGCTGGCCTGCCTCAGTTGCCCAGTGCAGTATGTACCTGGCCCGACAGGGTCAAACTGTGACCCTCTGGATGATGTCGGTGGCGTGTGTCTGCTAAGCAAAGAACAGTGCTCAGGTGGTGATGGGTGGGCTATTAGATGGCCCTGTTCCACCAGAAAGGCGACAGTGGCAAATGACAATTACCAAGATGGAAAGATGACAAATGGGCAGCATTTACTTAGTACAGGTCATAGTCTGCAGCTGTTGACGACAATGTGATGGTAACTGATCCTGGATGGCAGATGGGTGTCGACCTCTCCTTGTGACTTGCTGCTTGTGATGACTGCATGACAGATAGAAAGTCTAAATTAGGTTGAATATACAAACTGCACCGACTGTTTCTGAAATGGCAGCGGTTCTGGCTGCTTCGTCACGACAGGCTGGAGGTGTCAGCACAATTGTTGGGAAATTATGACATGATTTGCCACACGTTCCCTGTTATGTCAGCGACTCCAGAAACCCTGTAATATGCACTAAAACCTCCTGTCACTGGCGCTGGGCAGCATCTTCCGCAGTGTCAGCTCGCTGAATAATTGTTCTTGCATACTGAACATTTCTTCTTGTCTGGACGCCTAGTTACTGAGGTGTCTTGCAGTCCTCTCTTCGTGATACTCTTTTGTTGCGTTGCCTGCAAGAGCCACTGGCTACCCTAGGAGGAACCATGGCACAACGTGATGATTGCCCTGTCTTAGAGCAACATCTGTGAGGCAATGGATTGTGAACATTAACTTCCTGAAATGAACTGGCCTGTCCAGAGTCCCCATCTGAAACAACTGGACGCCTTTGGGATCAGTTAGAATGTGGACTTCGTTCCAGACCTCAGCATCCAACATCACTGCCTTCTCTGGTCTCAGCTCTTGGGGAAGAATGCGCTGCTGTTCCTCCATGGGCAATCAAACACCTCAATGACAGTGTCACCAGCAGAGGTAAAGCCATTATAAAGGCGAATGGTAGACACATCCCAGATTAATGTAGACTAAGGTGTTCATACTTTTGATCAGATAATGTATGTCGCCTACATATAAATGTATGCACTGGAGCTTATCGTTACCAATTAGATTTACAGTGCCACTAAATGTTTCTAGAGACGTTGAAGTTGACATTGTTGTTTCGAAGATCGTGCTGTTTGAAAAACGGCTCTGAGCACTATGCGACTTAACTTCTGAGGTCATCAGTCGCCTAGAACTTAGAACCAGTTAAACCTAACTAATCTAAGGACATCACACACATCCATGCCCGAGGCAGGATTCGAACCTGCGACCGTAGCGGTCGCTCGGCTCCAGACCGTAGCGCCTAGAACCGCGCGGCCACTCCGGCCGGCTGCTGTTTGAGGCCTCTGCGGAGAGTCACCTCATCGGTCAATAAGCAAATTGTGGGGGTTGGGGGCTCTGTTGTTCAGAGCCACACTATAGTTCGAGTACTCTGGTTTTATCTGCCACTTTTCACTTCTTTCTATTGTGTACTACTTCATACACAGCAGTAAGGAAAGGTGTGTTACGTAATAGTGCAGCAGCTGGACAAGAGTAGAAATGATTAGCTAACACTTAAAAGCAATAAAAAGTTTCGCTCAAATTATAGATTTCTCCAATCATTGCAAAGAAACTTTACAACAGAACAAACAGCAGTAAAGCCCAGCTATTATAAGAAGCAAACTAAAGATCATTGTGCAGTGTGAGTCTCCTGCTACTAATGCACAAGCAAGCTGTCGAAGGCTGTCTAAGATTGAAGACTCTCGAAGACTGCAACTGAGACTGGGCTTTGTAGCTGCCGTTGGCCATCCTATATTACGGTGGCAGAGGATGTTCCTAGTCGGAGCCACTGAAGACGTGGATCAGCGACGCGCATCATTGGATCCACTAGATCCCTCGGCTACTTCTATCGCCAGCTGTCGGAAACGTGCGTTTCCATTGTTAACTAGTATCTATATATGATACCACACTTTCGCCTCTGGCAACGTTAGTTAATGTGAAAAATGCTGTTAGCACCCTGTGTTGGAACACACGTGTAATTGGATGCCCCCTACAACTGTCGGAGTAAGTCAGTTCAAAGGTCAGAGAAATGCAACGGTATATATCCTCGAATGGGACCGTGCCTAGTACAGCATTGTGGCCTACAAACCTGACATCAGGTTTACGTCAACTTTACCTTACCACACTTCCATAAGTGATTCACGAGCCACTTGAAGTCACCAACCACAAATTCTTCCAAAGTATCTTGAGACAAAGACGATATGAAAGTAGTTTGTTACTTTAATGTGTGTGTGTGTGTGTGTGTGTGTGTGTGTGTGTGTGTGTGTGTTTTTCCGGTACTTAAATGATGGACTAACTGTCCTGATATAACTTCACTTCCATCGCAATATGATCGCGAGTGACTGGTCGACATACATCTTCAGGACAGATATCACAGACAGCATTCCAAAGTTCGTCAGTATGTTTACATCTGAATGTTGCGTAAAGGGAACAAACGTAAGTTCTCCCGCAAAAATTTCTTGGTTGGTCGATGGATTGGGGGTAGGGGATCAAACAGCGTGGGCATAACTTCCATCGGGTTAGGAAAGGATAGGAAGGAGGTCGGCCGTGTCCTTTCAAAGGAACCATCCCGGCATTTGCCTGAAGCGATTTAGGGAAATCACGGAAAACCTAAATCACGATCGCCGGGCGTGGATTGGAGCCGTCGTCCTCCCGAATGCGAGTCCACCTAACCACTGTACCACCTCACTCGGTAAGAATTTCTTGTTACGAAGCTAGCGGAAACATGTCTCTCTACAGTCATGGAATCGGTGAAACTAAGAAAACATTGAACGTTGTCGAAATATCTTGTGGGAGCAAGCCATCCTGTTCCTCCCTATTGGCGGAAGTATCGTAAATGTCTTGTGAACTGAAGTCTCCTTGAGTTGAGTAAATAACGAAGATTACGTATCTAACGGCCATAATTTGTGCAGGAAGTTGTGGATCTGGAAAGGCAGGAAAGAAACGCGAGTTTACGATCGTTCTGCCGGAGTATCTCGCACACTAACGAGATTCTGAGTGCCCTGTTGAGCGATATTGACGAACCCAGAAAATGACGGCTGCCTAGTGCAATGCGCTGAGTTTCCTCAAAACAAATGAAAGGTTAGGGTTTAACGTTTCGTCGACATCCATGTCAGAAGCGACTGACTACAAACTCGATAGTGCATAGAATGGATTTGGTAGTGGTCAATAGCACGGAACTTTTCATGTAATTGTTGAAAATTACTTAGGAAAACAACGAAAAATCAAACCTGGAGTCCCAAACTGACTCTTTTGAGTGCCGCTCCTCTCGAATGCGACTTCATTAACTTAACCATTACACCGCATCTACCGACACGTTACCATTAATACTGTAAAAGGGGACAAATTGTACACACACAATGATGAGTCCTCTGCACCAGTAATTGAACTGTACTAGGATCAAAAAATGATGCTGAAGACGGCAGGTTAATTACTTTAGGTTGCAAAGAACGCACTGTTAGACAAATTATAATATAAAAACGTCTACCCATTGGCAGTGCGTCCCACAGTGTCATTTATAACTGGGAAAATAACGCAATAACATTTTTGTAATGTTTGTATCTGATATTGCATTATAAATGATGGGTCGAGAACTATTAAATTCTGGAACCCGGTTTTAATAGATACTACTATATTTTGGCTAGCTGTAGCATTGTATAGAAGTGAAATGTGGATCGTGCCCTAATGTTGGCGAGGGTAGAAACTGGGAGCATTTCAAATATGACGCTGAAAAATATATAAAAGTGGATTGATAAAGTAGGAAGTGAAGTAAAAGTAGGTAGATAGATCCAGGTGGAAAAAATTGCCGGAATTAGAAACAGATTAAGGAGATCGGATTTTTGGTGTGTAAGGTGTCAGGCAAATCCAACACCTTCCATGAAAATCCTGACATGATAAGCAAATCCGGCAGTATGTCACATAGCTCCGAATAAATCGTGACATTAAATTAACCAAAGTAATACGAGTAACGAGTGAGCAAATGGAATACCACAGACTAACACAAGAACGCCTAAATGCATGTCATACCTTCCCACCGTGAAACAGACGCAGTTCCTAGGGAAGAAACGAGAACAGAAGCAGAGAGCAGAACCGTGTTAAGCTAGAAGGCCCTACGATAAGGGACTGACACCCACGTCGGCAGCTAACCAGCAGGACCATCCCCCAGCCCATGTTCAAAGATAGAGCCCTCCAGAAGAACAGTATAGATCTTACGATAACACTAAAAGGGCCACACCAGCAAGTTTTAGCGTGAGACTTTTTCGCGTCTCTGTTACATTGCAAACGTTAAAAACATTGCCCCACCATGAAAAGTATGACTTTTCTCATTGGACAGACAGAATTTTTGTAGGCGGAGCTTAAGGTTAACATTGAGACCCTGATTGGTCAGTTGAAAACACAGCCAGATAGCTTTTTTTAAACCAACTTCGGTAAATTGTAGTAAGGAGAAGTTAGGAGAGAGTTGCCTCCGAGACGGCGAGCTGTGTGGAGCTGTGCCGTCCACCGCCCCCTGACACTGCCTAAACACCGACAAGGTAATGAACGCACGCGGTGCCGCATTTTTGAGCGCATAAGGCTTCACTCAGAACTGCAGAAGTCTCGTCTGTTACATCCCTTTTTACTTAATAGTAGTGTCGATCGTCAATTAAATCTCATGGTGTTCACATTGGCTGCTTGAAGTAAAAATCTGAAACACGATGATTTTTCTGTTATATAATTATTGAGAAGCCACATCAGCCACTGTAATTTACAAGTTAGATAAGTAATTAAAGATAATTTTGATGGTTTTCTCTTTTATGAAACTTAACTTAAATCTAGATTATACACTCCTGGAAATGGAAAAAAGAACACATTGACACCGGTGTCTCAGACCCACCATACTTGCTCCGGACACTGCGAGAGGGCTGTACAAGCAATGATCACACGCACGGCACAGCGGACACACCAGGAACCGCGCTGTTGGCCGTCGAATGGCGCTAGCTGCGCAGCATTTGTGCACCGCCGCCGTCAGTGTCAGCCAGTTTGCCGTGGCATACGGAGCTCCATCGCAGTCTTTAACACTGGTAGCATGCCGCGACAGCGTGGACGTGAACCGTATGTGCAGTTGACGGACATTGAGCGAGGGCGTATAGTGGGCATGCGGGAGGCCGGGTGGACGTACCGCCGAATTGCTCAACACGTGGGGCGTGAGGTCTCCACAGTACATCGATGTTGTCGCCAGTGGTCGGCGGAAGGTGCACGTGCCCGTCGACCTGGGACCGTACCGCAGCGACGCACGGATGCACGCCAAGACCGTAGGATCCTACGCAGTGCCGTAGGGGACCGCACCGCCACTTCCCAGCAAATTAGGGACACTGTTGCTCCTGGGGTATCGGCGAGGACCATTCGCAACCGTCTCCATGAAGCTGGGCTACGGTCCCGCACACCGTTAGGCCGTCTTCCGCTCTCGCCCCAACATCGTACAGCCCGCCTCCAGTGGTGTCGCGACAGGCGTGAATGGAGGGACGAATGGAGACGTGTCGTCTTCAGCGATGAGAGTCGCTTCTGCCTTGGTGCCAATGATGGTCGTATGCGTGTTTGGCGCCGTGCAGGTGAGCGCCACAATCAGGACTGCATACGACCGAGGCACACAGGGCCAACATCCGGCATCATGGTGTGGGGAGCGATCTCCTACACTGGCCGTACACCACTGGTGATCGTCAAGGGGACACTGAAGTGCACGGTACATCCAAACCGTCATCGAACCCATCGTTCTACCATTCCTAGACCGGCAAGGGAACTTGCTGTTCCAACAGGACAATGCACGTCCGCATGTATCCCGTACCACCCAACGTGCTCTAGAAGGTGTAAGTCAACTACCCTGGCCAGCAAGATCTCCGGATCTGTCCCCCATTGAGCATGTTTGGGACTGGATGAAGCGTCGTCTCACGCGGTCTGCACGTCCAGCACGAACGCTGGTCCAACTGAGGCGCCAGGTGGAAATGGCATGGCAAGCCGTTCCACAGGACTACATCCAGCATCTCTACGATCGTCTCCATGGGAGAATAGCAGCCTGCATTGCTGCGAAAGGTGGATATACACTGTACTAGTGCCGACATTGTGCATGCTCTGTTGCCTGTGTCTATGTGCCTGTGGTTCTGTCAGTGTGATCATGTGATGTATCTGACCCCAGGAAAGTGTCAATAAAGTTTCCCCTTCCTGGGACAATGAATTCACGGTGTTCTTATTTCAATTTCCAGGAGTGTAGATGTGATATGGCATAGGTCATCCTTCGATCCATTATAGAACTTGGAAACCCATTCAGGGAATATTCGTTCACATTTTTGTTGAACGCAGTTGGTTTTTATCATTGTGTATTAAAATATTTCCTTTTATCAATAGTGCAATTTATAAACAATGTTTTGTGAGTAGAATAAAATTTCCAATGGTAAACTTAACTGCTTTTTCGACGTTATTTTACCAGCTAACTAAAAACAGGAAAGCCTTGAACCCCTTCCACTAAATTTAGTTAGTATTAAGATTCTTTTACAGGGAGTGCAGTGGAGCTGACGCTGAAATCATTAAGTATTTGATTATGTCATCGCTAGTCTCACTGAACTCTTCTGAACTCTACATGTCATGTGTGGTCTGGCGTCTCCTTACCAGCAACAGGTCCCAGGTTCAAACTAGTCAATTCCCTTAAAAACACGCTCAGAGCGTCGTTGCGCGAAAGTGGTAGGGAGACACGATATAGAACAAACAGACACCACGCAGAATGTTAGAGGTGTAGTAGCTGTATAAGGTCTTTGACTATTACAGGTAGTAGGGGCAAGTAGCCGAAAATGAAACATGCAGATAATCCAAATAAACACTGATACGACTTATTACAACTGAGTACAAGAACACCTTATTGCAGTACTCTAGTATCCAAACTGCAGACATGCAGTTGAGGACAAACACATTAAGTTGTCCACATGGCCACCGTTCATGTGAAAGCAAGTTCCTGCACGTCTTCTCATCGATGCCAGTAACTAAAAGTTCATTCCTTATTTATGTAAAACTACTGAAAAGCGATGCTCTTGAGTTTAGCAAAAAATATGCAATATATCTAGTAACCATGTGGCTTTTTTTTACGTAGTGTATTTGCAGCATATCCAAAAATGGTTCAAATGGCTCTGAGCACTATGCGACTTAACTTCTGATGTCATCAGTCGCCTAGAACTTAGAACTAATTAAACCTAACTAACCTAAGGACATCACACACATCCATGCCCGAGGCAAGATTCGAACCTGCGACCGTAGCGGTCGCTCGGTTCCAGACTGTAGCGCCTAGAACCGTACGGCCACTCCGACCGGCTACAGCATATTCGCATTACATGCAGACCAAACTGTTTCCATAGAGAGTGTGAAAGCTATGATAGGCCATATTCTATTTCAAAAGTAAGTCACACATGTCGTCCCACGCTAAGACCATTACACAACAAGGGGGGCTCATTTTCAGAAGAGAGTGCATGTTCTGGCTTTCCTGCACACGCAGTTCTGCTGTGTCTTAGGTGCATAGCGGTGTCTCAGTAAAGTGGCCTGGTAACTGAAAATGAACTCCTAAGGTGGGGTACGGGGACATTTAAGTTTCCGTCAGACAGAAGGTACAAAGTGCACACGTATTTACCATGAATTCTGGCGGTATATGGAACATGTGCGACGCCAGCCGTAGTGAAACGGTGCCACAGATGTGGACGACGTTGACCTTCCACCATGCGATCTCCATATTTTCGGCAAGCTGAAAGAGAGCTTGGTGGAGAAGGGATTTTCAGCGATAACGATAATCACACAGGTGTTCTCGAATAGCTCCGTGACCAAGGAGCGCATTTCTGTCGCCGGGGAATTGAACGATTGGGGGAACGATTCGACCGCTGTTTCCAGATAATTGGTGTATACGAGGCCTGATCAAAAAATTCCGTAACATTCGGAATTTCGCGCCAATGGTGTGCTCGAGCGAAATGCTGTTTGAATCACTGCACACGGCAGTGTTTAATGTGTAACTGCAGGCAGTTTCATTGTTGTATGTCTGTTAGTTATTGTACAGTGCCGTATTGAGAAGAAAGTTGTGTCGCACAGTTCGCGAATTTCCAGATGGCAGAGTTAGAGGAGCAACGTGACTGCACGAAATTTTGCGTGAAACTCGAGAAAACCTTGTCCGAGACACATCAAATGGCGCCGGAAGCCTGCGGTGATTAGTGCCCATACTCGGTGTTACGAATGGTTCACACGGTTTGAAAGTGGCCGGACAGAAGTTATAGATGACCCTCGTACAGGACGCCCTTCGACGTCTACCGACGATGCTCATCTCAGGAGCGACAACAAAATTATGCGTGCCAGTCAAATACTCACTGTCAGAGAGACTGCAGCCGGCCGCGGTGGCCGAGCGGTTCTAGGCGCTACAGTCTGGAACCGAGCGACCGCTACAGTGGCGGGTTCGAATCCTGCCTCGGGCATGGGTGTGTGTGATGTCCTTAGGTTAGTTGGGTTTAAGTAGTTCTAAGTTCTAGGAGACTGATGACCTTAGAAGTTAAGTTCCATAGTGCTCAGAGCCATTTGAGAGACTGCAGAAGAATCTAAAATTCCAGTTGGATCGTGTCATGAAATCCTGACACAGCATATTCAAATACATAACTACATTGTGTTGCTGCGAAGTTCGTCGCACGGCTCATGAGTCAAGACCAGAAAAATCGTTGCCTCGCAACCTTTGAAAAGCTGTTGGATCGCTCAGATGAGAACTAGATATTCTTTAAGGGAATCATAACAGCTGATGAGACGTTGGTCTATGGTTTTGATGTTGAGACCAAGGTTCGATATTCACCGTGGGCCGGGAAAGGTTGTGCAAGACCAAAAAAAGCTCGTCAGGTCACGTCAAATGTCAAAGCCATGCTGGTAGTTTTCTTTGACTTTGAAGGATTAGTTCAACATGAGTTCGTGCCACAGGGACGAACTGTTAATCGATGGTACTATCGGGAAGTGTTGAGACGCCTGCGAGAAAACGTGAGAAAGAAACGATCTGAAATGTGGGGAGACAATTCATGGTTCTTGCATCACGATAACGCACCTGCACATTCGTCCTTGTTGGTTCGTGACTATTGCACAAAAAACATCACTGTGCTGCCTCATCCAGACCTGGCCCCTTGCGGACATTTTTTTTTTATTTCCAATGTTGAAAATCCCGTTGAAAGGACGAAGATTTGCAACGATAGTCGAGACAAAAGAAAATTGGCGGACGGCGCTTCGTGTATCCATCAGCAGGCGTACCAAGACTGCTTCCGGAAGTGGAAACCGCGTTGGGAACGATGTATCAATTGTGGAGGAAACTATTTCGAAGAAGACAATGCACAGTAAGTAAAATGTAAGTCTAGAAAAATTTTGTGGACAAAGTTACGGTATTTTCTGAACGGGCCTCGTATGTTGAAAAATTTTGTCGTATAGCTGTGTCACTTCGGTGTAGTGAAACATTCAGTAAAAGCTAGCTCTTTCGTAATAATGTGTAACTTCTTTCTTAAAACCCCATAGATCCAAAATTATATAAGATATCAAGGTGCGGTTTTCGGTAAACTTTCGCGGTCGATGTGGCGAATTTTCTGGCGTACACAAGTAATTTTTAACTTCTAAGCTGTCAAATAATGGCGTGGACTTTTATTCCTTTGGCACTGGAGAGAGATTTCGATGAGAATTTAAATGCCAAAACAATTGTGGAACTTGATAAAAGGATAACGAGAACAGCAACGCAAACCACTGTTCTGCTTTCAAAATGGTTCAAATGGCTCTGAGCGCTATGGGACTTAACATCTGAGGTCATCAGTCCACTAGAACTTAGAACTACTTAGACCTAACTAACCTAAGGACATCACACACATCCATGCCCGAGGCAGGATTCGAACCTGCGACCGTAGTGGTCGCGCGGTTCCAGACTGAAGCGCCTAGAACCGCTAGGCCACACTGGCCGGCACTGTTCTGCCTGCCGTACCAAACAGAGGGTAGTTACAATGAAACTAACTGGCAATTTGGGTATTGCCATTGGGGGAGGCCGACTGCCACACAAATTGTTGAAGTTGCTGTTGCCGTGGCTAAGAATGTTGGACACAATGTGCGATCTTCAAGCGGTTGCGCGAGCCGTGTCACGGCAGCTGAACAGTCCTTCGTCTCCCGTTCGAAAAATGCTGCGAACAAATATTGCGAAATTGTATCCGTGCTGTCGTAGATGCAGATGATCGTCACACTGAAAAACATTTGTAACGTGGACTCATGTGGAAAGAAATGGTTTATTCGTTACTTCTCTTCTGAATTGCCTTACAAATGTTTCCACAAACTTTGTTGTTCCTACGATCGCTTGTTTTTATGGGGGAGGGGGCCTCTCAAGTAGCGAATGTCCAACTATAACTACCCTGTATAAACGAACTCAAAACTCTGGTACGATTCGTGTGTTTGCCTCAGTGTTTGAATCCTTTCAGTCTGTGCCCTGCTATGATAACCATTACAGAACTCATTCGTGAAGCTGTTTCACGAGGCATACGACTCTTGTAAAAAGTTGGTATGGTTTCCGCTTATGGCTAATGTCGCCAACCTGTTAGCGTCGGTGCGATTGTTGCTGAAAGGTATTGGCGCTGAGCACTATGGGACTTAACATCTATGGTCATCAGTCCCCTAGAACTTAGAACTACTTAAACCTAACTAACCTAAGGACAGCACACAAAACCCAGTCATCACGAGGCAGAGAAAATCCCTGACCCCGCCGGGAATCGAACCCGGGAACCCGGGCGTCTGAAAGGTATTCTGACGATGCCAAGCTCTCGCGATCTGTCTTGACAACATTATAAATGACATCAATAAACAGGAAATGTGAAGAACAAAATAGGTCGGGGGCGCCCAAACTTTTTCTCTGACGGAATTCTTTGAGAATCTGATGGAACACCTTGTTTATTTTGAAGGTTATTCAAACTCTACAAAACAAGAAACTTGCTTTATTCAGCGATTACTTCAATTTGAAATCATAACTAACAGTACATACATCATAATGAAAGTAAAAATATTATCGTAAAAATATCGCAAAAACTCCATGTTATTAATAGTTATTCACGTTGCGCGGAAAACTAGTGTTCTGTGGAACACAGTTTTGGGGATGCCAAGGTCAACGAAACAAAACACCAGCTGCCGACAGAAATGCAGCAGGATGCACGGGTGGGAGAAACCAAAGGAGTGATCTACTAATACCACATTTCAACCTGTGTTATCCTTTCCAGAATTCCCACAATCAGCAGCTTGAAGTCAGTGACTTCCAAAATCAATACAGTTCTCGGAATGGTGTCTACGAAAACTGCGAACTTTCGTGACATTTCTATGCAACATTGTGTTTACTGATTATGCATTTTTTACGATTCAAGGGCAAATAAGTTTTCGCAATATGCAGCACGGTTCAGTTGAAAATCCACTCTGGCTAAATGAGTGAACAACGGGCATGGTCTGGCAACGTGTTGTGCTTCTTAAGAACATCATTGTTCGCTGTTTTATTCATGGGTCTCTTAAACAGGTGCAAGAGTGTATATTTGCTAGAAGATCGCTGCCGTACATGATGGAATACATACCAGTGGACATACGTCAATCCATGTGGTACCAGCAAGTCTGATGTCTCGCAAATTTTGCACTGATAGTTATAGTCACGTTAACATTATTTGGAGAACGTTGGATTGGTCGTTCATGAAACGCAAAGTGGCCTGCACGCTTGTAGCTTGTGGGCGACTATTCAATATTTTTATCTTGCCACCTTTTAAAAAAGTCTATTTTACCTCGTCTGCTGGTTTTTACTCCTTTCATATTTCCTTCTTTGTGTTGCACGGAACTATCTTGTAGCAGCAAGCGTGCTGTTCTGATCAAAGTGAAGTAGCTGTCCTTTCTCGCAGCTCAACATGGACGGAGCCACGGGCCAAGCGTAACTGTGTTGTTGCTATAACAGCGGTGACGGTCTAGACAACAGAGTCCCACAGTCTCATTAAAGATACAGATGATTAATTGTGACAATCTGAATTTAACTACATTTCTGTCTAAAGAAATAGAAACGACTTCTTCACTTTGCGGTACGTAGGTAGTCGATAAACTACGCCCAAAGTCATTTGTTGATGAAGTAAACAAGTTAAAAGTTATACATATCTTAATTCTATTGCTCATTATCCCGTGACAAAACGGGGTACGATCTCCCTGAGAAAGGCCAGAATTTGTCGCATTCAAGAACAAAATTCATCTTTCATCATGGAACCAATGCTTTGGCGTAATCCATTCATCAAATAATTAGGCCTATAATGAAGTACTGTTTAGTTTCGACATAATGTGAACAGGTAAACTAGAAATATTCTTGAATGAACCGCTTCTTAAAGTACCATTTTTGCGTGTTTCACGCATCTGACACAATACATCTTGAGTGCAATTACTTCTTGTACTATACCACAACTCAATGAATGCATTTTAGATGGGTGCAATGGATACAAGTTACAATATTGCCTCCTCTCGTCTGCCCACCATTGGGACTCTAAACAGTCTTCTTCATGACTCAGCTACCACATTCGACTCCTTCTCTGTATGTAAACTTCACAAAGTCCAAAAACAAAAAAAAAAGCAAACACAAAGATTTTACATTTCAACAGATCAGATTTTCATTAATATCAATGTAGTTAAAATAGAATGAAATTTACAGTAATATTTATCTCATCTGCATATTTTGTAAAATATAATTTATTCGGAAATTTTTAACTGTTGTTGCTGTTGTGGTCTTCAGTCCTGAGACTGGTTTGATGCAGCTCTCCATGCTACTCTATCCTGTCAAAGCTTCTTCATCTCCCAGTACTTACTGCAACCTACATCCTTCTGAATCTGCTTAGTGTATTCATCTCTTGGTCTCCCTCTACGATTTTTACCCTCCACACTGCCCTCCAATACTGAATTGGTGATCCCTTGATGCCTCAGAACATGTCCTACCAACCGATCCCCTCTTCTAGTCAAGTTGTCCCACAAACTTCTCTTCTCCCCAATCCTATTCAATACCTCCTCATTAGTTACGTGATCTACCCATCTAATCTTCATCATTCTTCTGTAGCACCACATTTCGAAAGCTTCTATTCTCTTCTTGTCCAAACTATTTATCGTCCATGTTTCACTTCCGTACATGCCTACACTCCATACAAATACTTTCAGAAACGACTTCCTGACACTTAAATATATACTCGATGTTAACAAATTTCTCTTCTTCAGAAACGATTTCCTTGCCATTGCCAGTCTACATTTTATATCCTCTCTACTTCGACCATCATCAGTTATTTTGCTCCCCAAATAGCAGAACTCCTTTACTACTTTGTGTCTCATTTCCTAATCTAATTCTCTCAGCACCACCCGACTTAATTCGACTACATTCCATTATCCTTGTTTTGCTTATGTTGATGTTCATTTTATATCCTCCTTCCAAGACACTATCCATTCCGTTCAACTGCTCTTGCAAGTCTTTTGCTGTGTCTGACAGAATTACGTCATCGGCGAACCTCAAAGTTTTTATTTCTTCTCCATGGATTTTAATACCTACTCCAAATTTTTCTTTTGTTTCCTTCACTGCTTGCTCAATATAGAGATTGAATAAAGTTGGGAGAGACTACAACCCTGTCTCACTCCCTTCCCAACCACTGCTTCCCTTTCATGTCCCTCGACTCTTATAACTGCCATCTGGTTTCTGTACAAATTGTAAATAGCCTTTCGCTCCCTGTAGTTTAACCCTGCCACCTTCAGAATTTGAAAGAGAGTATTGCCAAAAGCTTTCTCTAAGTCCACAAAAGCCAGAACTGTAGGTTTGCCTTTCCTTAATCTAGCTTCTAAGATAAGTCGTAGGGTCAGTATTGCCTCGCGTGTTCCGATATTTCTACGGAATCCAAACTGATCTTCCCCGAGGTCGGCTTCTACTAGTTTTTCCATTCGTCTGTAAAGAATTCGTGTTAGTATTTTGCAGCCGTGACTTATTAAACTGATAGTTCGGTAATTTTCACATCTGTCAACACCTGCTTTCTTTGGGATTGGAATTATTATATTCTTCTTGAAGTCTGAGGGTATTTCGTTTGTCTCATACATCTTGCTCACCAGATGGTAGAGTTTTTTCAGGACTAGCTGTCCCAAGGCTGTCAGTAGTTCTAATGGAATGTTGTCTACTCCCGGAGCTTTGTTTCGACTCAGGTTTTTCAGTGCTCTGTCAAACTCTTCGCGCAGTATCACATCTCCCATTTCATCTTCATCTACATCCTCTTCCGCAAACACTTTGAACTTTTGCTTGTGGGAAAAATTAAGAGATCTACATTGGAACGCTGACTGCTCCCGATGGCATGAAATGCCGCATAAGTAATTCCTTAAGTCCAGATGAAATTAAACGTACAGAGTTGTCTGACCGGAGTCGCGTTATAGAGTGTCTCAATGTTCAAGGACAGCATTATGAGAGTCACGAAACAAACACACGAAGCCTACCGACATAAGCGATTTCCTTCATTCGGTATGGTGAGACAGCGGTTTGTTGCGGTGTTATCTTCTTGCTGTTTGATACAGTTTCATATGTTACGTCGTGGAAGTCCTCTTCGACGCCCCTTTCCAGTGCCACAGAAACCCTATTAGGTTCCATTTAAAAAAAAAATCGATTCGCAGTTTGGTTGCTATAAATGATCAAAATTTGGTGTGGTCTGTCTTAAAAACCCGACCGTGGATATAACGCAAGTGATTCAAAAAGAAAGAATAGATTTCAACTGTTTATTACAGGCAAACTATTGACGATGGAAACACATTGCGCGTGTCAGTGGATAGAGGAAGGTTCGAAGTTTAATGTTCATGCTGACACTATACCATACACTCAACGTGAGCACCGTGCGTTCATCGAGAAACTTAGATTACATTAGATTACATTAGTACTTGTTCCATAGATCATGAATACACTTCGTAATGATGTGGAACGTGTCAGGTTAAAAAAAGGCGTCTATACAAGATATTACATTACACAAAATATTACGTGACACTTAATATTTTTAATTTTTTTTTGGGTGGAGGGTGGGGAAATTACCCACTTACTATATCCAAAAATTCATCTAATGAGTGGAAGAAGTTGCCATTTAGAAATTCTTTTAATTTCCTTTTAAATGCTATGTGGCTATCTGTCAACTTTTGATGCTATTAGGTAAGTGACCAAGGACTTTTGTGGCAGCATAATTTACCCCTTTCTGAGCCAAAGTTAGATTTAACCTTGGGTACGGAAGATCATCCTTTCTCCTAGTGTTGTAGCCATGTACACTGCTATTACTTTTGAATTCGTTTGGATTGTTAATAACAAATTTCATAAGTGAATATATATATATATATATATATATATATATATATATATATATATATATATATATATATATATAGTGAGGCTACAGTGAAGATCCCTAGCTCTTTAAATAAGTGTCTGCAGGATGATCTTGGATGAGCTCCAGCAATTATGTGCAATGAACACTCTTTTACTCAATGATGAGTTACCCCAGAATATGATGCCATACGAAAGCACAGAATGAATATAGGTGTGTAAGCTAATTTACTGAGATGTATATCGCCAAAAATTTGCAATGACCCTAATAGCATAAGTAGCTGAACTCAAACGTTTCAGCAGATCTTCAGTGTGCCTTTTCCAGTTCAACCCCTCATCAATGCATACACCTAGAAATTTTGAATATTCTACCTTAGCTACCGATTTCTGATCGAAGTCTATACTTATCAATGGTGTTCTTCCATTTACTGTGTGGAACTATGTATGCTGTGTTTTGTCAAAGTTTAATGAGAGCCCATTTGCAGAGAACCACTTAATGATTTTCTGAAAAACATCGTTCACAATTTCATCAGTTAATTCTTGTCTGTTGCATGTGATTTCTGTACTTGTATCATCGGCAAAAAGTATCAGCTTTGCATCTTCGTAAATATAGAATGGCAAGTCATTAATATATATTAAGAACAGCAGAGGACCCAAGACCGAACCTTGCGGCACCTCATTCTTGATTGTTGCCCAGATTGAGAAATCACCAGTTTTTTGCATATTATGTGAACTGCTTATTTCAGCTTTCTGCACTCTTCCAGTTAGGTATGATTTAAACCTTTTGAGCGCTGTCGCATTCGTACCATAGTACTTGAGCCTATCTAGAAGTATTCCATGATTTACACAATCAAAAGCCTTCGAGAGATTCCAGTTACTCAGAGCATTTAATATTTCATTAGTGAAAGTATATTTTCCGTTGAAAAACTTTTCTGGAAACCAAACTGACATTTTGTTGAAACTTTATTTTTACAAAGGTGTGAAGCTACTGTACAATACATTACTTTTTCAAGAATTTTGGATAAGGCAGTCAGAAGAGAGATTGGGTGGTAGTTGTTGACATCAGACGTATCCCTTTTTTTATGCAGTGTTTAACAATGGCATACTTCAGTCTATCTGGGAAAATACCCAGCTTGTGAGATTTTATTCTTGGGAGAATTTATTATCTTACTGATTTCAGAAGGAGAGGTGGGTGGAATTTCAATTGTATCAAATTGTGTGGGTAAGGCCTCTTCCATTAACTGCCTTGCTTCTTCTAATGAAGATTATATCCTATTTTCTCTAAAACATTAAAAAAATTATTATTCAAAATGTTTTCGACTTCCGGCTTGTTGTTTGTCAAGTTTCCATTCGCTTTGATGGTAATGCCGTCATCCTGTACTCTTGGTTGCCCTGTCTCCATTGTAATAATATTCCAAATTGTTTTGATTTTGTTATCAGAGGTATTAATCCCAGACATGATGCACATGCTTCTGGACTTTGTAATAACCTTACTTAATGTTGCACAGTAGTTTTTATAGTATTTGGCTGTTCCTGGGTCATTACTCTTTCTTGTTGTTAGATACATAGTCCATTTCATTTCACACACGAACAAACAGGTCCGTGTTTGTTGAATCGACAGCTTCAGCAATTCCATTTCTCAGCTCTCGAAAAGTAGTTGCCATACAATGGATAAAGACTGTCTTTTATGTACTACCACAGGAAAAAATCGCAAGATGTGAGGTCTGGTGACATGGGAGACCATAAGCAATGAACTAGATCTTGTTATCCACCTCTTTCAATCCTACGTTGTAGGGTGTTGTCAAGATAACGCCGCACCTCAAGTTGAAACTGAGGCGGGGCGTCGTTATGCATAAAAATGAAATCATTGGACTCTTCGTGAAGTTGAGGAAACGACCAGTGTTTCAGCATGTCAAGCAATGCAGGTTTCTTCTGCAAAAAATAAAGGTTCATAAACTTTGTGAACAGAAACTGCAGAAATACATTCAGTTTCGGTGAGTCTCTATCATGTTCCGCGACGACCATAGTATTTTGTAACCCCCAAATTCTTACATTATGGCACTTTACTTTGTCCCACAGATGAAACGTCGATGCGTCCGAAAAGATGACTCGTTCGGAAAATGTGTCCGCTGTTACATCGTAGTGAAATGAAATGCAAAATTCGTACCTTCCGTTACGGTCGCAAGGGTGCAATTGCTACAGTATCTACAACTTGTAAGGCTTCAAATGCCGGCGCCGTTTCAGAACACGACAAAACATTGTGTGCCTGTCCGTCTTGTGGACTTTGAGGGCTCCGTGTTACCGCATCTCGGAAACGTTCGGCATTTTCATCAGATCTTCGTAGCCGACCAGTGCTCTTCCCTTTGCATATACACTACGTGATCAAAAGTATCCGGACACCACCACAAACATACTATTTGATATTAGATGCATTGTACTGCCACCTACTGCCAGGCACTCCATATCAGCGACCTCAGTAGTCATTAGACATCGTGAGAGAGCAGAATGGGGCGCTCCGCGGAACCTACGGACTTCGAACGTGGTCAGGTGATAGGGTGTCACTTATACGTCTGTACACGAGATTTCCACACTGCTAAACATCCCTAGATCCTCTGTTTCCGATGTGATAGTGAAGTTGTTGACTGACAGAGACCGCTGACAGTTGAAGAGGGTCGTAATGTGTAATAGGCAGACATCTATCCAGACCATCACACAGGAATTCCAAACTGCATCAGGATCCACTGTAAGTACCATTACAGTTAGGCGCAGTGTGAGAAAACTTCGATTTCATGGTCCAGTGGCTGCTCATAAGCCACACATCACGCCGGTAAATGCCAAATGAAAGGTGTAAGGAGCGTAAACACTGGGACGATTGGACCAATGGAAAAGCGTTGTGTGGAGAGATGAATCACAGTACAGAATGTGGTGATCCGATAGCAGGGTATGGGTATGACGAATGCCCAGTGAGCGTCATCTGGCGGCTTGTGTAGTGCCAACAGTAAAATTCGGAGGCGTAGTTGTTATGGTATGGTCACGTTTTTCATCGAGAGGGCTTGCACTCCTTGTTTTGCGTGGCACTATCACAGCAGAGGCCTACAGTAATGTTCTAAGCACCTTCTTGCTTCCCATTGTTGAAGAGCAATTCAGGGATGGCGATTGCATCTTTCAACACGATCGAGCACCTGTTAATAATGCACGGCCTGTGGCGGAGTGGTTACACGACAATAACATCCCTGTAATGGACTGGCCAGCGCAGAGTCCTGACCTGAATCGTATAGAACAGCTTTGGGATGTTTTGGAACGCCGACTTTGTAGCAGGCCTCACCGACCGACATCGATACCTCCCCTCAGTGCAGCACTCCGTGAAGAGTGGGCTACCATTCCCCAAGAAACCTTCCAGCACCTGGTTGAACCTTTACCTGCGAGAGTGGAAACTGTCATCGACGCTAAGGGTGGACCAATATTGAATTCCAGAATTCACGATGGAGGGTCCACGAACTTCTAAGTCAATTTCAGCCAGGTGTCCGGATACTTTTGATCACATAGTGTACAACTAACGTCCAATATTTTTGTATGCCAGACATAGATCTGCTTGTGCAGAGGCCGCTTCTTGCTGAATAGACGGTGCAATGCACGTCGCACTTGAACAATGGATTGATTTTGCGTAAATTCCAACGCACAATATGGTTTCCCTTGTAGTGTAGTTTCCATGTTGCTACAAACAGCCTGCGAAGCTGTGTCAAAACTTGGAACCTTTCCCTATCCAATGACATGCACAATGTGCTTCTATCTTTCATATTTCGTCTGTAATAAACAACTGAAATCTGTTTTCTTTTTTAATCACCCGGTATTTTTTCTCCTGAATATTATCAGCTGCTCTAAGTATAGCTCTCATTGCACGACGAAGGAAGATAAGAACTTAACATTTCGTTCGCGACGAGGTCATTTTTTTTTTACTTTTTTTTCTGCTTTCAAAGCAACCATCTCGTAATTTTCTTTGAACGATGAGTCTACGGGAAGCCCCAATATGGATGACAGATGGGAGCTTGAAACGCTATCCTCCCACATTCGAGGCGAATGCCTTAAAACTGAGCCAGCTCGCACTTTGATAAATACAAGCGTTCTACATGTACATACATTTCAGGCAAAAGCATGACAAGCGGAATAATGTTGAGACAAGATAAAGAACATTGGTCTGGGATTCCTGCCACACCTCAATAACTTTCGCCCAAGCGTACGAAATGTTAATCAGAAGGAACTAGGCTGAGCCTTCTAAAGCTGCCAGACCATCTCGATATAATCGGCTCATTAACAGTTTCCTTGTTACAGCTCGGCATTCGATCAACAAGAAGCCCATTAGGGACGATCATTAGATGCGAACAGCAGCATGTCGAACTAGACATTCGTTCTCGAAAGTTCCTTTCTATCCTTTTAATTGAAGACGAACGTTGACATCTATTGACGAACTACAAACGTGTGCAGCTATGACAAGAATTCGGGTAGCGCCAACGCAAATCGGCAATAGTCAGATGATAAAGGAAAATGAATGAGCAAATAGCGAGAGAAGTTGTTAAGTTCCTATAGTGGCTTTTCTTGGCTGTTGGAGATAGTGGAATAAATTAAATATTAAAATACAAACTTTAAAAATATTTTTTATTAATCATTGTCTTTTCTGGATTTGACACTCAATGGTAGAGGGTGGCTGGATGTTGGATGTCGTTCCTGTTGCCAGTTGCCATCCGTCTCCGCCTCCCCCCCCCCCCCCCCCTCTTCTCGGGACGAAATTTTCGTACCCAATCAATCTGCGTCGAGTGTTATCCCAAGTGAAAGTGTGAGAGCGATTTCGAAATGTTCGTGAACCGTGTAACTGAGGCAGTACCAGCCAAATGATCAGCTAGTCGGATGTGGGAAACCACCTAAGAACCACATCCAGGCTAGCCGACACACCAGCTCTCGTCGTGAACCCGCCAGGCGAATTCTCCCCGAATCCCAGAAGTGCAGTTCTAAGGCGCTCGAATATCCGGGCTGGACTAGTGATCAGTAATGTGCATTTGGAATTATACAGGGTGATTAACTTTAATTATAAACTTTCAAAACGCTGTAGAAATAACATCACTGGTCAGAATGACGTCAAATTCCAACGGATTATTATCGGAGAAGGGGGAAACCGTATGGAAGAAGAAAAAAATAGTGTGAAAATTGATCAATAGATGGCGCTGTATGTGTCAGAATATGTAAACGAAAACACCTGTCATGCGCATGACCCATTGAAGTTGGTATAAACACCCGGGTACACGGCTTTTCCTCCTTTCGCGTCTGCGACGTTCGCCATGACTGCCTCAATGCACGATCGCGCTATGCTTGTAAAGCTGAATTACAAGAATGATGACTGTGCACATGTCACTCTGCAGAAATTCCGGACACTGAAGGGTTTGAAAAAAGGCGTTGGTCCAATGACTGCCGTGGGTCTAGACAAAATGATTCGGAAATTCGAAAAGACTGGCTCTTTAGGTGTGCAACATGATAGAGGGAGGAAGCTAATTGATTCGACGTCAGTGGAAGCAGTGGCCAAGGCACTACAGTAAAATCCTACAAAACACCCTCCTTTGCCATCCATGCAAAATTACAGATGTGCACGAGTTGTTTCCCGTTGACCTGCCAGCAAGAGAGACCTTTGCTTGCCGGCCTGGGTGGCCGAGCGGTTCTAGGCTCTACAGTCTCGAACCGCGCGACCGCTACGGTCGCAGGTTCGAATCCTGCCTCGGGCATGGATGTTTGTGATATCATTAGGTTAGTTAGGTTTAAGTAGTTCTAAGTTCTTGGGGACTTATGACCTCAGCAGTTGAGTCCCATAGTGCTCAGAGCCATTTGAACCATTTGAGACCTTTGCTTTAGAATTTCTTTGCTTGCATTGGCTGTGGAAGATTTTGTGAACAAACGAAGCCCACTTCCACCTGACAGGATATGTCAAGACACAGAATTGTCGAATATGGGCAACGGAAAATCCACACGCAAATCAACCAATACCACTTCATCCTCAAAAGATTACTGTGTGGTGCGGGTTTACGGCATCATTTATCATAGCGTCATATTTTTCCGAAGAGACAGGTGCTTCCGGTCCTGTTACCTGTACAGCCACTGCTAAGCGCTATGAGTGTCTTTTGCGCAACCACGTCATTCGAGCTCTCCAATCGCGTGGATGTGTGGATGGGATCATTTTTATGCAAGATGGCGCACCTTCGCACATTGCAAATCCAGTTAAGCAGTTGCTGAAGCGCCATTTCGGAAATGCT
Source organism: Schistocerca nitens (assembly GCF_023898315.1). Taxonomy (NCBI): domain Eukaryota; kingdom Metazoa; phylum Arthropoda; class Insecta; order Orthoptera; family Acrididae; genus Schistocerca; species Schistocerca nitens. The sequence continues at coordinate 133,187,042 of NC_064622.1, read as the reverse complement.
GGAATTATCAACCGCCATTCCCCTACAGCCTGGCCGTCCCGATCACCTGATCTTAATCCGTGTGACTATCTGAAAGATGTCGTGTTCAGTGTTCCGATTGTAAACTTAGCTGCATTGAAGAAACGCACTGCGCAACACATTCTGAACGTGACACCGGAAACACTTCAATCAGTTATGTGACATGCTGTTTCCCGATTTGAACTTGCAGAAAACGGTGGACAGCATGTTGAAAATGTTCTGCGCCAGTCACACGGAAATTAATAATCCGATCTGGTTTTGATTGACGCTTTTTGTGCTTTTATGGCCTCAGGAGAATTAAAAACTGATGTGATTGATGCTTTTATGCGGTTTTTGGCCTCAGGACAATTAAAAACGAATTTTTCCCATCCGATGTGATATGACCTTGCCTTGGTGGATGGGCTTACGTAACTAACAGTATCACACCTGTACACCCATGCACACTGAGTAGCACAGTTTGTTTAATGTCAGACGTACATCTCAGGAATTGTTGTATGATTAATTTGTCGTTTGTAGTCTACCACAAAAAGGCCACAGCTCAGAAGATCATGTGAGGTATAAAGCGGGTTAATGATGTCACATTGGGACGAAATTTCACCATAATTGTACGCAACGAAACCGTGGACGTGTCACACAATGGGAAGGTCGTCGCACTATTCCTTATCTGTATTTCATCCTCTCTTTCGTTCGCAGCCCGGGTTCGATTCCCGGCGGGGTCAGGGATTTTCTCTGCCTGTGTTCTTCATCATTGACGCGCAAGTCGCCGAAGAGGCGTCAACTAAAAAGGACTTGCAATATGGCGGCCGAACTTTTCCGCATGGGGCCTCCCGGCCAACAATGTCATACGATCATTTCATTTCATCCCTTATTTTTGACGCTTCCGAGATGTAAGTCACGACCACGACGCCCAACTTTGAAGTCACGTAGTTTTCTTAACCCTCCGCCGCTCGCGTGGTTGACACTCGTCATCCACATGACTTTCTCGCTCAATTTTGTCTGACAGGGCAGGATTGAGATCGCGCCATTTTCAGAACCTTTCTGCTAACACTCTAGCAGTTAGCTCCAATCATTGTTGGCTTTCAGTTACGTCATCAGCGCGAGCTCTGCTGCCACGATCTGAAACAAATTAAGTCTGTATTACTTTATTGCTTTCCTAGACTCAATCTATCTTTCATGTGCGTAAATTTGGACTTATTGAAACTGACTGCAGTTACCTTCCGTGTTACTTAGTTTTCTCTTTATTTTTAGATTGTAGAATAAATGTCAAAAGCAAGAAAACCACGGACAGAGTTTAGTAGAGATCCTAATGTATGGTTGGAATTGGTTCAATCAACTGAGTGATGAAGATGCTCACAGTGATAGCGCTGACTCAGGGACTGAGGACTGTGTTCATGAATGCGGTCATGATTCAGGAACCGAACAAGAAGTGACAATGAATGATGAACATGAGTCACAGGAAGAAGTAACTCAAGAGGATGCATTTCTTTTAGGGAAAGATGGAATACCTAAACGGAGGAAAAATAAATATCCTACCATTGTTAGAAGCGGATCTTGTAATTATTATTATTATTATTATTATTATTCGTTACAGTCAACTTTGGACTACGCTAAGCATCAGTCATTTCTTGTGCTTTTTCTTGCGTTCTTCCCAGTACTTCTTCATTTTTTCTGAGTGGGCTTCTTTACGTTCTTGCGACCAGGTTGTTCCCGTCTTCTTTGATTGCGTTCGGTCTTTGAATCCCTGTATTTTGTTGATGGCATTCCTATATTCCATTCTGTTGTAAACTGTCTCTGGTATAATGTTCATTTCTGCAATGTCTTCTTTTACTTCTTTCAGCCAGTTAATTTGTGTCTTTCTGCTTTCCATGTATTCCAGGATTTTCTTTGCCGTTCTTTCTGGTGCCATTCTTTTGACATGCCCATAGAAACTCAGTCTTCTCTTTTTGAAGGATGTTGTCAGTTTTTCAATTTTCTCGTATAACTCTTTATTGGATCGCAATTTATAATCTTGTCCATCCTTTTTAGGTCCTAAGATCTTTCTCAGTATTTTTCTCTCTTTTATTTCCAATTTCTCCAACAGACGTTTTCTGTTCAGTGGGATGCATTCAATCGCATACAAACTTTCTGGTTTTATTACCGCATTGTAGTGCCTGAGCTTGGCATTGATGGAGATCGACTTTTTATTGTATACATTTCGGCATAGCTGGTACGCCGTTTCCATCTTTATTGCTCTTTCCTGTAGTGAAACATTTGGTAACCCTGTCGGTGTAATCCATTCCCCTAGATACTTAAATTTATGAACTCTCTTAATTATTCCATATTTAGTTTGCAATGTCTGTGTTGGGTCTGTTTTGTCCTGTATCATCAGTTCTGTCTTTTCATACGATATTTGTAGACCTGTCTTCTCAGCGATCTCATGCAGCATTTCTATCTGAATCTTTGCTGTTTCGATGTCATCTGCCAATATTGCCATGTCATCAGCAAATGCCAGACATTCAATTTTTGTTTTATTTCTTCCTAACGTTATCCCATTTTTCACTCCAGCTTCTGCCATCTTCTTTCTCCATTCCCTGACCACTTTTTCAAGGACAATGTTAAACAACAGTGGGGAGAGCCCATCCCCTTGTCTAACACCTGTTCCAATTACAAACGGTTGTGACAATCTACCCAAAAACTTCACTTGCGATTTTGTTCCCGTAAGGGTTTCCTGGATTAGACTTCTGCTTTTATCATCAATCCCAAATTCTTCTAATGTGTTAATCAGGGTTGGTCTATCAATAGAATCATATGCTTTTTTGAAGTCTATGAATGTAATTACTAGATTTTTCGATGTGCGTGCGCGAAGTTGTATTATGGAGAGTAGACTGAATATCTGTTCACTGCATGATCTTCCTTTTCTAAACCCAGCCTGATATTCACCCAGTTCTTTCTCTACTTGATTTTCAATCCTGTTTTGTAGTGCCTTGGATAGGATCTTATAGGCCACTGATAACAATGAGATACCTCTGTAGTTATTTGCATTTGTCTTGGCACCCTTCTTATGTAACGGATGAATCAATGCTGTCTTCCATTCCTCCGGAATCTTCTCTGTATTCCAAATCTCTTCAAACAGCGCCTCGAAATTATTTATTAAGTTTTCTCCTGCGTATTTCAGTAGTTCCGCGACTAACGAATCTTTACCAGATGCTTTATTGTTTTTCAATCCTTTCAAGATCTCTTTAATTTCTTCTTTATTAGGTGGTTCAGAGTCTGGTAGCTTATTCTTAGGCTTCTCAAATGTCAAGGTTTCATCAGGTCTTTTGCAGCTTAGCAGCGTTTCAAAGTAGTTCGCTAGGTGTTGGCAATTTTGTTCCACGCTGGTGATCAGATTTCCTTTTTCATCTTTGAAGCAGAGTGTCGGTGGTTTATATCTTGTTATTGTAGTTCTGAATGTTTGAAAGAAATTGCGTGTATTGTTCTTAGAAAATTCATCTTGTATTTTCTGTATTTGTTGTGTGTCATATTTCCTTCGTTCACTTTTAATGATTTTCGTCGTTTCACGTCTTTGCGTTTTGAACTGCTCCCAGTCAGTTGGCCTTTTGGTTGAGTTGTATTTCTCCCAAGTTCTGGCTCTTTTCTGTAGTGCTTTCTCACAGACCTCATTCCACCAGGGATGCTTTTTCTTTTTGGTTAGTAAAATTGTTTGTTCTGTTACGTCTCGTATTGAGGTTGCAATTTCTTCCCATTTGTGACTTTTGATTTTATCTGTCTTTTCCTTGTAGTCGTCTAAGACTTGCTGATTGAGCATTAAGTCCTGTACTCTATATTTGGCTATTTTTGTTTCGTCACTCTTGTGACTTCTTTCTGGTGTTAATTTCATCTTAATTTTGGTCAGATAATGGTCAGAATCAAAGTTGGCCCCTTTCACCACCTGTACATCTTGAATGTCCCTTGAATTATCATAACTTATTGTCACGTGATCAATCTGGAACTCGCCAAGTAATTTGTTCGGTGATTTCCATGTTGTTTGTTTTTTGGGATTCTTCTGGAATTTAGTTGTCATAATGTTCAATTTGAATTTCTCACAAAACTCTACTAATCTCTGGCCATTCATGTTAGTTTTAGTGTGTGCTGTAAACCTCCCTGTGCTTTTTGGTAATTCGTTTCTTCCAATTTGTGCATTAAAGTCTCCTAACAGAATTGTAGTGTGTTGCTCAGGGATCTTCCCTATTGTTTCTTCTAGTTCCTCCCAAAATGTCTGCACTTTCTCTGGATTTTGTTGGTTGTCTTTATTTATTGGTGCATGGGCATTTATAAGTGTGTACTTTTTATTTTTATTTCTGAATGTTATCAATGATATTCTTGGTGATTTAGATTTAAATTCTAGTACCTTAGTAGAGAATGAGTTATGTATCACAAATGCTGTGCCATATACCCGAAGACCTTTTGTATTCTTTACTATCTGTGCTGGTTTCCCTTTATAAATCCTGTACTGGTCAGCCTGTACTGTATCCTCATCTGGGTATCTTGTTTCTTGTATAGCCAGAACTTTTAGTTTGTGTTCATCCATTAGTTTTGTCAGTTCTTTTTGTTTACCTGTTCTCAGCATTGAGTTCACGTTCAGTGTTCCTATGAACGTTTGATGTCTGTTCCTATGTTTAGCGTTAGGGATCCTAGGACCCTCCGACTGGTCTGTTGCGCAATGATGCTGGGCCCCCGGATCCGAATGCCCAGCTTCGGTGGTATTACCACCACGGGGAGGAAACTTTCTCATTGCACCTTCCATTTCTGATACTTGGTTAAAGCTGTTGTTTCCAGAGGTATACACCTCCTTCCACTAAGACTTAGTTCGCTACACTAAGAAGTTAATTCAGGCCGCTCCTCTGGAGTACAGACGCCTTTCGCAGCCGCTTCTCTGAAGTACAGACGCTGCTGATTGAAGATAACTCTTCCGCTCCAAAAGCCGTTAGGACATACAGTGTCTTCTTCCGCCTTCTGGACCGTTGGTTAATCTTCACCTTTTCCGCCAGTTCCGCCGTTCCGATGATCTTCATCTCCGCCTTCACTGCCGTTGTAATATTATTACGCATTTGCCTGGACCAAAAAATCAAACTCGCATAAGAAAGACAGAAATAGAAATTCTGAATTTGTTCTTGGATGAAAACGTCATAAGCATTATCGCAACATGCTCTAATATATCCATCAGTGAAGTTCATGGTAATTTCTCTAGGGAAAGGGATGCTAAAGAAACAGATGCGATAGAGATCAGAGCTTTCATTCGTTTGTTATGTCTGTGTGAATCTTTGAGATGTTCTAGGAAGAGTATATCAAAATTGTGAGATAACTCAAAGGGAAACGGACTTGAATCATGTTATTTACGCATAAGTGGAAACCGATTCAGGTTTCTGTTGAGATGTCTTAGGTTTGATAATATTCGTGATCGAGATGTTCGCAGAGAGACTAACAAGTTGGCTCCTATGAGAGAGGTGCTTGAACTATTCACGAACAATTGCCAAAAATATTTTTCACTTAGTGAATATCTTACTGTTGACGAACAGCTTTTGGTATTTAGAGGAAACTGCCCATTCCATTCAGGCAATATATCCCTAGCAAACCAACAAAGTATGAATTAAAACTGTTTGCTTTGGTTGATGTCAAAACAGCTTACACTTTGAATTCGGAACCGTATGTCGGTAGACAACAAGAGGGACCATGTAATGCCTGTAATTACGCTGAAGATATTCTTCGAATGCTCGAACTGTTTCAGACGTTAGAATATATTATACTGTGCTCGAATATTAAATGTATATTTAGATGTAATAAAAAACCGTAAAATCAGTCATAAACACCGTTCAAAGTATACAAATAGACCGCTTGCTTTGTGGATGACACCTGTCATCCACGCGAGTGACCATGACACGAATTTTCGCGCGAGTAACAGAGAGTTAACGGCCATCGACACGAAAAGGCTTCAGGAGATGGCATAAAGGGCGTCAGTGAAACCATTCCTTCCCTTGGGCCTTGATTCGCACACCTTTCGCAGTGAAAAACCGTAGTTCGCAGTGGCAGTGCAGTGGGCAACAGGTAGACATTTTGACAGCCTTTGACACTATTGAATTTGTATTTGTATTTCTTTATTGGTCCTGTAAATCGTGTTTAGTACATATTTTGCACAAACGATGTAGGACAAGTCAGGTTGGTACAGTATATACATCATCATACACATTGTTATTTTGAAAGGATAATAATTAAAAATTATTCAATACATGTTGAATATTGATGACAAATTTAATATAATAAAATAAAATGATAGACTTATTAAGAATATCTAAGCAATTATACTACACTTTTTCTGGTACTCTAAAACCTCGGAAACAGAATAGAAGCAATGGTCAAGCAAGTGCTCTTTCAGTTTCACTTTAAACTTTTGTAACTTTTGCATATGTTTCAAATAGGATGGCATGGGATTGTACAGCATTATGCCTGTATGATACACTCCTCTCTAACAAATGTTTGTACATACTGTATTGACATGCAAGTAATGCTTCTGCCTAGTATAATGAGGGTGGTAATCACAGTTAAACTTGAAGATATTTCCATTTTTTAAAATACTTCCTTTTGTGAAATTTAATATTTCATACATATATAAGCAAGGAAGAGGCAGTATACTGAGATTTTTAAACATTGGTCTACAGGAGTCTCTGTACTTAGCATGGTTTATTATTCTAACAATATTTTTCTGCAGCCTAAATGTTTTGTTTGTACCTACGGAGTTCCCCCAAAAGATAATGCCGTACATCAGCAGTGACTGAATACTGCCATGGTACATTGTGATCACAGACGCACGACTTGTATTTTGTGCGAGGATGCTTACTGCGTACGTGTGTTTAGCTTTTTATTTACATGGTTAAGATGTGTCTCTCATTTTAGGTTTTGCTGAATATGTATACATAAAAATTTTGTGTCGCTCACAGATGAGACAGTTTTTCCATCAATTTTAAGAAGTGGTCTTGCAGGATGTAGTTTCTGTGAATTTATTATTTATTATTAGCTTGTTTGTTCTGAACCATTGTGTCAAATTTTGTATTATACCTGTAGCTGTTTTTTTGTAGGCTTTCCTCGTCACATGGTTTGATTAAGATATTTGTGTCGTCTGCAAAAAGTACGGTTGTCCCTTTAGTTATTTTTTCCTGAAAAATCATTAACATAAAGAATGTAAAGAATTGGCCCAAGGACTGACCCTGAGGAGCTCCATATGTAATGTTTTGTGCATTACTGTGAAAATTACAAATGTTTTGTGTTTTTATGTCTTTGTATTTTATTTGAGTGATCTGTTGACGGCCATGAATGTAGGAATGTATCCACTTGTTTGGCAGGCCTCGTATTCCATAATTGACACGCTCCCCCCCCCCCCCCCCGCCCCTCCCTCACCCCGACGATTCAATCCGTCTCTAAGGACATCGTGAGCCAACAACCTGCCGAACTTGATCATACATCGTTGGAGTGCAGCGTTTCCGCAGTTCCTGCTCTAGTGCACAGGGTGCAACTATTGGGGACCGTTCAGAAACATTAAACGAAATCTGAACGTGACCCAGAGCAGCAAACGGTGATTACTCTTTTTCAGCGCTGATGTGACGATCACGCACATTTGCGTGAGAAACGGCAAAGGGACTGCCTAAGATCAATCAGTTCAACAACTCATTCGGTGCCACACACCAGCCTTGGTTGGGTATTTTAAAAATGTACGTGTACAGAGACAATCCTTGGCTGTCATAGGCACCTGCAGGCAGGCTACGCTACTGCCATAGCGCCAGCTGGTGACATGCCAAATAGGAGAGATGTAAAGGGGTTGGCTGTCTCCAAGCGGCAAGGATTCCATGATGAATTGTCTCTGTCCATGCACATTTCTAAGAGCTCAACAAAGCAGGAAGTTGGCACCAGGGCTATTATAAGAATAGGAGAGGGACCATTTCCCATTTGATTCACCCACGTGTCAGTGTTGCGCATCCCCGTGATGACGCAACCATTGAGACCTTTTCGTGTCGATTCTGGGCGATGGTGTGTTTAAATGTTTTCCTTGGCCACCCATAAGAGAACACCGTGACTTCAATGCTGGGGGTTGCGGTTCTGACCTCCATCACAGGGGCATCAAAAGAAGGGATGAAATGTAGGTAAGAGGGTCTATGACGATCTTCCCATTGTGTGACACGTCCACGGTGGTGTTGGGCAGATTTATGGTGGAATTTGGTGCCAATGTGACATAATTAACCCTCCTTACAACACACATTAACGTAGCAGCTGCGTGCGTGCGTGTGTCAGATGTTTGTTTGAAGAGTCATCCGAGGGTGGTGTCGCAGGGCACTGTGCTTTTGCATCATTACAGACGAAGGTTTTGGAGACATATGAGCCGAATTTCAAACTTCTACTTAGTATTATGTATGTACTGAATGCGATCTGACCTTACAAGTTGGAAGACTATATTCCTGCAAAAACCGTTGTGTAGCCACAAGACTGCTGTAAAACTTATGCATTGCTACTGGGCAAAAATACAGTTAAAGAAAAATGCAACACCAAAAAATAATTAATGTAGAATAATGAAATTTTGGAAATACTTTTGTCTAGGTAACATATTTAAATGATTAACATTGCAAGGTCACAGGCCAATGTGCGAGGTGAAATGCTGTTACATTAATAACCGGTGTGACGATGGTTCAATCTCGCGTCCGGCCGTCCTGATTCAGGTTTTCCGTGATTTCCCTAAATCGCTTCAGGCAAATGCCGGGATGGTTCCTTCGATAGGGCATGGCCGACTTCCTGTCCCATCCTTCCTTTAATCCTATGAGACCGATGACCTCACTGTTTGGTCTCCTCCCCCAAAACAACCCAACCGACCTGGTGTGACCACCATAATGCTGAATGCAAACATGCAAGCATCCCTGCGTTGTGCTGTGAAAGTGCTGGATTCAGTTTGTGGGATGGAGCTCCATGCCCATTGCACTTGGTCGGTCAATACAAGGATGGTTAATGCTAGTTGTAGCTAGCTCTGGAGTCCCCATCCAATGATGTCCCATATGTGCTTGATTGGAGAAAGATCTGGTGACAGGGCAGGCTAAATCAGCATGTTGGGTTACAACACCGGTAGGGCGAGGGTTATCCTGTTCGAAAACATCCCATGGAATACTACTCATGAATGGCAGCAGAACAGATCGAATCGCCAGAATGGTGTACAAATTGGCAGTCAGATGCATGGGATAACCACGACAGTGTTCCTGCTGTCATAAAAAATCGCATCCAAGACCATAACTCCAGGTCTACGACCAGTGTGTCTAACATGCAAACAGGTTGGTTGGAGGTCCTCAGCTGGCCTCCTCCTGATATAGACTCAGCTATCGCTGACATCGAGGCAAATCCAGATTTCATCAAAAAACAGAACAGACCTCCACCCTGTTCTCCAATCAGTTCTCTTGACACCACTGAAGTCGCAAATGACGGTGGTTTGGGGACAGTGGAATGCACGCTACAGGACATCTGTCTCGGAGCTGTCCTGGACGCAATAGATTTGTAACAATTCATTCTGTCACTGTGGTACCAACTGCTGCTCAGATTGTTGCTGCAGATGCAGTATGATGCGCCAGAGCCACACATCGAAGACGATGGTCTTCCCTGTTGGTAGTGCCCTGTGGCCATCTGGAGCCTGGTCTTCTTGTGACCGTATATTCCCATGACCACCGCTTCCAGCAGTCTCAGGAATATTGCAGAACGAACATCAAGCTTCTCCCAGTCAGATTACACGACCTCTTTCAAACTCAGTGAGTTGTCAATAATGGCGTCTTTGTTGCCTTTAAGGCATTCTTGACTAACGTCAACTCATCAAGTCCGGTCTCAAATGTAACTAACACTCATGACCGTTACAGCGCGTATGTAAAGCAAACCTGATTTGCATCCTCATAGTGGCGCTACTAACGCCACTCTTTTTTTTATGCGACTGGCGCGAAATTTCGATAGGCATCGTCTTTCAGATGTAGAAACACGGCTGCTAACTTCCGTTTGTGTCCCACAACTCCTTCTTGGTGTTGCGATTTTTTGTGGTCAGTGTTTTTTTGACCAAGTGTAAAATTGTTTTGCCGGCCGGAGTGGCTGAGCGGTTCTAGGCGCTACAGTCTGGAACCGCGTGACCGCAACGGTCGCAGGTTCAAATCCTGCCTCGGGCATGGATGTGTGTGATGTCCTTAGGTTAGTTAGGTTTAAGTAGTTCTAAGTTCTAGGGGACTGATGACCTCAGCAGTTAAGTCCCATAGTGCTCAGAGCCATTTGAACCATTTTTTTTAAAAATTGTTTTGCAAACAAGTATTAATGTTATTTTTCATGTGACATCTAAGCAGTGATATACCTTATTAATTCCTCATGGGAGCTCACATCTCTTCAGAGTGTGAGCTTGGCCAGCGTAGGTCCCAGTCCTTTGCAACACTTCTTCCCTTTATGTGCTAAAAGTCTGTCGTTCTATTATTCTTTTTTGGGCTGTACCATTCCATTGCATTGTCTTATTGGTGCCAATCATGCTTTGATTTGGTTTATAATTTTGGACACTTGCTTTTATTTCTACTCTGGTACTTTCTACAACTTTTCATCATTCCCTATATGGTTCCCATTGCTAGGCATGACCTACCTTTCCTCTTCCAAATTTTACTTAACTGCAGATCGTGTGGGGAAGGTCGCCAAATACGGAGTACATTCCAAGATTTGTGCCTCTCTGTCTTCGCGCACTTCCTTTCTGGCAAAAGTAATACACCCAAAACTGAACACAGTAGCTCTCCCATTGTGGGCGGTTGGGTCCTCAAATAGCTGCACCATGGTAGCCCCCCTGACAACACAGCTGGAAACTCCCCGCATATGCTGCGATGGCTGGGGCTTGGACACTCTGGCCGAGTTACTGTGACTGGATGGCGCCCATGGAAAGAGCTTCAATTGGGAATAAGTGGCGCCAGTGTGAATGACTCGCAGATCAAGCGGCTCAAAATTTCTTCCACCGGTTGTTGTGTGGCCCTAGCAGTTTCTTCTGAAGGAAAGGATTCCTGCAATGAGAAAAGGTGACCGCACAATGTTTTCTTCCCTGGATATGCTGTGGGAGGAACATAGGTCTAATAGACAATAGGAGAAATACCCCACACAATACTTCGTTTGCTCTAGGATTGACAGAGATTCCTTTTCGGCCACAAAGCCACTGTCCTTTGTTAATTCACCTGTAGGAGTGGTTCCAGCAGCGATTTCGAAAACAAAAAGTGGTTCAGTTCCGATTAAAAACAGAACCCCAGCTCAGTTGAGGGCAGTGGTCACCTGTGACAATCTGGGCGACATTCCTGTAACTATCGCCCCCACATTAGAGTCTCAGTATGGTACAAGGTATCAATCATCTTGCACTATGACCTCCTTTTACAGACCAGTGAAGAGTTACATTCCAATTTGGAGTGAGAGGGTATGCATTTCACCCATCATGTCCAGTGGAGACTAGACACTAGAGTTGAGACTGGAGTTGCTGGTGTACTGATGCAATATGAAATCGTATGTTGACCCTCCCATGCAGTGCTTCAGATGCAGAGAGTCGGGCAAAAGTCTTTGCATTGTAACCTCAGCCCCCGTCTGTTGTGATTGTGAGTGTCAGCTGCACATGAACACTTCTGGTGTCACTTCCTTTCCCCCCTCCCTGCGTCTGTACTGCAGGGAGCACCATTCCCCTTGTTCACCAGACTGCACTATTTTCCAAAGAGAAAAGAAAATGCAAGACTGCAAGACTCTTTGACTCTGGTATCAGGAGACCAAGAAGAAATGTGATCACTTGCCTCCTGTATATATGGCAATGGCATTTGCTATGGCTATGACATCATTCTCTCAAGCAATGGTCCCTCACTCAGCTGATGTTTGGGGGTCCCCTTCTTATTGTTTTACCCACACCCACTTTTGTACTTTGGGAGCATAGACTTTCCATCCACCAGAGACGTTGACCTGTAACCCCACCGGGAGGAGCAACACCCTCTCACTCATAGGATTCTGCTGATCTGGAAGCAGATATCAGCACAGTGCTACCGAATCTGACATGTTCCATCTCATGTACTGGTGCAGAGCTCCCGATGGACCCTGATTCAGAATTAATGCAAACTGATGTTGTCTCCTCAGAAACCGTGGTAGCAGTTTCCTCCTTGGTAACATCACGCCCTCACAGGATATCAGTAGCATGATACTCCAGTGAAACTGCATCAGTTTTTCAAACACTTGGGTCAACTACAACGTCACTAATGCGTTTCTGCTGCTTTGTGCATTGCCCTCCAGGAAACTTGGTTCCTGCCACTGCAGCTGCCAGGGCTATTTTACGAATTGAGCTGACTATGACAGAGCATTGGACGGAGTTTTCACGTATGTTCTGGACTATGGCTGCAGTGAACATGTAACACTCAATACAGCTTTGATGGATGTGGATTTTCGTGTGAGAATGTCTCGGGCTTTTGTCGTTTCTAATGTGTATCTCCCTCCTAACAGTAAAGTGTCTCAAACCACAATGTCTCAGCTCGACCTGCCTGTTCTCATTCTAGATGACTTTAATGCCCACAACCTTTTGTGAGGTGAAAGTATGACTACTAGCTGCAATAAAGCTATGGAAACTTTGCTCGCAGAGCTTCATCTCTGTCTCTTAAATACTGATGCCCTCACACACTTCATTGTTGCATATGGATCTTATTCGGTCATTGATCTTTCTATTTGTACCCTCCCCTCCATTGGTGAGTCCATGGTCTATGTGGCAATGATCACTTTCTGATCATCCTGTCCCTCCCTCAGCATCACTTGCCCAATGTTCCACACAGGCTCTCAACAATGCCATTGGGATGCAATCGCTCCCTGCACCTTGCCACGTGGAAGTCTCGATGCAGCTGTCAAAAGCACAATAGCAGCCATTCTGTTGACAGCAGACTGAGTGATCCTCTTTTCCTCGAAATTCCTTCCCCCCCACCCCACCCCCCCTCCCCACCCCGCCCCTCACCCCCCGTCAAATGGCAGTATCTGGTGGACTTCAGATGTCGAAAATGGGCTTTCCAAAGCCATAGGCAACATCCATCGATAGAGCACCTCATTGCCTTTAAATGGCTCACTGCCAGGGTCCATCACCTAATAAAATCCCCCCTGCGGGTCCGGGGATTAGAATAGGCCCGAGGTATTCCTGCCTGTCGTAAGAGGCGACTAAAAGGAGTCCATCCCCCTCACGGGGGTAGTTAGCGCCTGCGTCCGGAGACGGACGGTTTCACGACCTATAATCGTGGTCTCTTTGGTTTTTCACTTCTCGTTTCTTCCTTCCTTTTGTTGGTTCCTTTCTTTGCTCTTCTCCACTTCACTGTCTTCCTTACTCTTTCCCTTGACTCCTCCTTGCCTTCTCATTGCCTTTTTCTCCTTGCCTTCTCATTGTCTTCTTCTCCTTGCCTTCTCCTTGCGTCCTTCTCCTTGCTTTCTCATTGCCTTCTTCTCCTTGCCTTCTCTGGTCTCCGCCTCGGCGTTTGAGACAGTCTGTCCTCTTTCTCCCTCTCTCTTCTTTTTCCTCTTCTTCCTTCCTCCCTGTGCGTGTCTGAAGGCCGACCCACGCGTTCGCACGCGTAGCCGGTGACGGGGTAACGCGTAAGTCCCCGCCCTGGGTAGACATGTAAGGCACGCGCGTACCCCCTGGTAAAGGCCAGGCCCGGGGAGGGGTGATTGCCTGAGCTGATACCTTCTGACCATGCCGATTGGTCCCTCCGTCTGTTTCTCGGGAGGTGTGACCTGAGGTGTAAACATTCACCTAAGGCGGGAGTGCCCTCTGAGAGGGTCCCCACAAGGAAGGAGCGCGCCATCAGAGACGCTGGCAATCATGGGGGATTCCTCCGCAATGGATTCTACTCCATCGCTTTCGACTTCGACCCACAAACGGAAACGTGACCAGCCAACAGTGACAAAAATACTACCGCCTGCCCCACAGTTCCTCGTAGTTTCTCGATCTGAGGACGGAAAGGATTTTTCCTCTGTCAACCCTTTCGTTATCCAGAAGGGCGTAGATGCCATAGCCGGATCTGTCAAATCTTGTACCAGGTTGCGTAACGGTACCTTATTACTAGAAACTGAGAGTGCCTTTCAGGCACAAAAACTGCTTCGGGCCACACTCTTGTACACGTTCCCTGTCCGGGTGGAGGCCCACCGCACTTTGAATTCGTCTCGTGGTGTAGTCTATAGTAGCTCTCTCGACGGATTGACTGACGAGGAGCTTCAATCTTTCCTCGCTGAGCAGGGCGTGACGGCTGTCCATCGGGTCATGAAAAAGGTCAACAATGACCTTGTACCGACCCGGACACTTTTCTTAACCTTCGATAGTGTTAAGCTGCCATCGCGCATCAAGGCGGGCTACGAGGTTATTTCTGTTCGCCCCTATGTCCCGACACCTACGCGCTGCTACCAGTGTCAGCGTTTCAATCACACTCGACAGTCTTGTTCCAATGCGGCTAAATGTGTCACTTGTGGCAGGGATGCCCATGAGGGTGACTGTCCACCTCCGTCTCCTCGTTGTGTGAACTGTCAGGGTGACCATGCCGCATCCTCCCGCGACTGTCCTGTCTATAAGGAAGAACGCTGTATCCAGGAAATTCGAGTCAAAGAGAAAGTGTCCACCTCGGCTGCTCGCAAGCTATTGGCTAGTAGGAAGCCCACGCTGCTCCCAGCGGGGAAATACAGCACTGTCCTCGCCTCTCCTCGGACTACCCGGGAGGTAGCAACCCAGACATGCGATCTGACCTTCAGCACCACGGTCGTCCGTTCGGCCAGTGCTAAGGTCGCGCGGTCGACGTCTCCTCTTCCTCCCATCACCCCACAGACACCAGCCACTTCCTCAGCTTCTGCTCAGTCGAAGACCCCGAAGTCAGATGCACGGGCCTTCAAGAAGGAACCATCCCGTGCAGACTTCCTCCGTCCCTCGACCTCCCAGCCTTCGACCGGTACTTCCACCAAACGTCCTTCTAAAAAGGCGCATAGGAAGCACAGTTCTCCTTCTCCGCCGCGGCGCCTTTCTTCTCCTGCGCCACCCAGCGGTTGCCGCCCCAGGCCGTCATCCGTTTCGCCTGGCCGCACCGCTGGTAGCCGAACATCTGGCCGTTCACCGGCGGAGAAAGCTCCCCCTCCCGGCCATCCTCCTGAGATGGCCGATGACCCTATAGACCCCATGGACGATGACTGTCCGCCTCCTGCTAGCGGCGGCAGTGCTCGCTCGAAGCCAGGCCCTAAGCGGCCTTCGAGGTGACCCCTTCTCTCATCTTCCTTTTCTTACGATGGCACTTTTTAACTGGAATATTCGCAGCATTCGCTCCAACCGAGAGGACTTGAAGTTGCTGCTCCGCTCGCATCGTCCGCTCGTCGTAGCCCTCCAGGAAACGAAGCTACGCCCATGCGATCACATTGCCTTGGCACACTACACCTCTGTGCGTTTTGACCTACCCCCTGTGGTAGGTATCCCAGCTCATGGAGGGGTTATGTTGCTGGTCCGGGATGATATTTACTACGATCCCATCACGTTGCACACCGGCCTGCAGGCAGTTGCCATCCGCATTACTCTCCCCACTTTTACGTTTTCCTTTTGTACCGTTTACACTCCATCGTCATCTGCCGTTACCCGGGCAGACATGACGCAACTTATTGCTCAGCTACCTGCACCATTTTTGTTAACTGGAGACTTCAATGCCCACCATCCTCTTTGGGGCTCTCCAGCATCCTGCCCGAGGGGCTCCTTGTTAGCAGACCTTTTCAACCAGCTCAATCTTGTCTGCCTCAATACTGGCGCCCCTACTTTTCTTTCGGACACATCTCATACCTATTCCCATTTAGACCTCTCTATATGTACTCCCCAACTTGCACGCCGGTTTGAGTGGTATGCACTTGCTGATACATATTCGAGCGACCACTTCCCGTGTGTTATCCATCTCCTGCAGCATCCTCCCTCTCCGTGCTCCTCTCGTTGGACCATCTCCAAGGCAGACTGGGGGCTCTTCTCTTCCAGGGCGACCTTTCAGGATCAAACCTTCACAAGCTGCGATCGTCAGGTCGCACACCTCACGGAAGTCATTCTCGCTGCTGCTGAATATTCCATCCCTCACCCTACTTCTTCTCCACGTCGCGTACCGGTCCCCTGGTGGACCGCAGCATGTAGGGACGCTATACGTGCTCGTCGACGTGCTTTACGCACCTTTAAACGCCACCCTACAGTGGCGAATTGTATTAATTATAAACGATTACGTGCTCAGTGTCGTCGTATTATTACAGGAAGCAAGAAAGCCAGCTGGGCTGCTTTCACCAGCACCTTCAACAGTTCTACTCCTTCTTCTGTTGTCTGGGGTAGCCTGCGCCGGCTATCTGGCACTAAGGTCCACTCCCCAATTTCTGGCTTGAAGGTCGCGAATGAAGTCCTTGTGGCCCCTGAGGCTGTCTCCAATGCCTTCGGCCGCTTTTTCGCCGAGGTTTCGAGCTCCGCTCATTACCACCCTGCCTTCCTCCCCCGCAAACAGGCCGAGGAGGCTAGGCCACGTGACTTCCGCTCCTCGAATTGTGAAAGTTATAATGCCCCATTCACCATGCGGGAACTCGAAACCGCACTTGGCCGATCACGGTCCTCCGCTCCAGGGCCTGATTCTATTCATATTCAGATGCTAAAGAACCTTTCTCCTGCGGGTAAAGGTTTTCTTCTTCGTACATACAATCGCATCTGGATTGAGGGACATGTTCCCGCATGCTGACGCGAGTCTATTGTTGTCCCGATTCCTAAGCCGGGGAAGGACAAGCACTTGCCTTCCAGTTATCGACCTATCTCGCTTACCAGCTGTGTCTGTAAAGTGATGGAGCGAATGGTTAACTCTCGATTGGTTTGGCTGCTCGAGTCTCGACGCCTACTTACCAATGTACAATGTGGATTTCGAAGGCGCCGCTCTGCTGTCGACCATCTGGTTACCTTGTCGACCTTCATCATGAATAACTTCTTGCGGAAGCGCCCGACCGCGGCTGTGTTCTTTGATTTGGAGAAGGCTTACGACACCTGTTGGAGGGCGGGCATTCTCCGCACCATGCATACGTGGGGCTTTCGCGGTCGCCTCCCTCTTTTTATTCGTTCCTTTTTAATGGATCGACAGTTTCGGGTACGTGTGGGTTCTGTCCTGTCCGACACCTTCCGCCAGGAGAATGGGGTGCCACAGGGCTCAGTTTTGAGCGTCGCTCTCTTCGCCATCGCGATCAATCCAATAATGGATTGCCTCCCAGCTGATGTATCAGGCTCCCTTTTCGTGGACGATTTTACCATCTATTGCAGCGCGCAGTGTCCACGTGTCTTGGAGCGCTGTCTTCAGCGTTCTCTTGACTGTCTTTACTCCTGGAGTGTCGCCAATGGCTTCTGTTTTTCTGCCGAGAAGACGGTCTGTATTAACTTCTGGCGCTACAAAGAGTTTCTCCCACCGTCCTTACGACTCGGTCCCGTTGCTCTCCCACTCGTGGAGACAATCAAATTTTTAGGCCTTACCTTTGACAGGAAACTTAGCTGGTCTCCACATGTGTCATATTTGGCCGCCCGTTGTACCCGTTCTTTAAATGTCCTCCGTGTTCTCAGTGGTATGTCGTGGGGAGCGGATCGAACCGTCCTACTTCGTCTATATCGGTCGATCGTCCGCTCCAAGCTGGATTATGGGAGCTTCGTATACTCCTCTGCACGGCCATCCATCTTACGCCGCCTCAACTCCATACAACATCGGGGTTTACGACTTGCGATCGGAGCATTTTATACCAGTCCCGTAGAGAGTCTTCATGCTGACGCTGGCGAACTGCCACTCACCTACCGGCGCGATATACTGCTTTGTCGGTATGCCTGTCGGCTCCTGTCAATGCCCGACCATCCTTCTTATCGTTCCTTTTTTGACGACTCTCTTGACCTTCACTACGGGTTGTATGTCTCTGCCTTGCTACCCCCTGGAGTTCGCTTTCGTCGCCTCCTTCAACACCTTCATTTTTCACTCCCTGCAACCTTTCGAGTGGGCGAGAGCCGCACGCCACCTTGGCTCCAGGCTCAGGTCCGCGTTCACCTCGACCTCAGCTCACTCCCAAAAGAGGTCACCCCCGGTTCGGTCTACCACTCCCGTTTTTTGGAACTTCGTTCGAAGTTCAACAACATGACTTTCATTTATACAGATGGCTCTAAGACCAATGACGGGGTCGGGTGTTCCTTTATTGTCGGGGCACAAAGTTTCCAATACCGGCTCCATGGCCATTGTTCGGTCTTCACAGCTGAGCTCTTTGCCCTCTACCAGGCTGTTCTGTACATCTGCCGCCACCGACATTCTGCTTATGTCATCTGCTCAGATTCCCTGAGCGCCATCCAGAGCCTCAGTGATCCGTACCCGGTTCACCCTTTCGTACACCGGATCCAACGCTCTCTTCAGCAGCTGGTGGACGTCGGTACGCCGGTTAGCTTTATGTGGGTTCCTGGCCATGTCGGTATCCCTGGGAACGAAGCTGCAGATGCCGCGGCCAAGGCTGCGGTCCTCCAGCCTCGGACAGCTTCTTGTTGTGTCCCTTCGTCCAATTTTAGCAGGGTCATTTGTCGGCGCGTTGTGTCGCTGTGGCATGCCGATTGGGCTGCACTTACCGACAACAAGCTTCGGGCCTTAAAACCTCTTCCCGTGGCTTGGACGTCCTCCTCACGCCCTTCTCGGCGGGAGGAGGTCGTTTTAGCAAGGTTAAGAATTGGACACTGCCGGTTCAGCCATCGCCATCTGCTGACGGCTGCGCCGGCGCCGTTCTGCCCATGTGGGCACTTGCTGACGGTTCGTCACATTTTAATGTCCTGTCCCGATCTTAAAACACTGCGCCTCGATCTTAACCTGCCTACTACTTTAGATGCCATTTTAGCGGATGACCCACGAGCAGCTGCTCGTGTTCTTTGTTTTATCAATTTGACAAACCTCGCTAAGGACATTTGATGATGTTTTTTAATCCTATTCCTGTCAGTCTGTCTTTTATTGTGTTTTCCCTTTTAGTTGTTGTTGTCAACTTGTGCCTCGCAGTGCATTCTTAGAGTAGTCAGGGCGCTAATGACCATTGAAGTTGTGCGCCCGAAAACCACAAAAAAAAAAAAAAAAAAAAAAAAAACCCTAATAAAATGCTAAAATTCACTTACCTTTCACTGCACATCACCTGGAGCCATATGTTCATTTCAGTGAATGGGAAATTCTCTTTGCCCTAGCCCTTTGCTGTAACATGGTAACTACATTCACAGCCAAGTGGTCAAACACCTAATCAGTGGATTGCCAATGTCATATCCTTGCATTTTCAACAGTATCTGGAGTGAAAGTGAGCTTTTTATGGTGGACAGCTACTGCTCAGTTAGTCTCACCAGTGTTCTCTGCAAGTTGTGCAAATATATGGTGAGCCAATAGCAGTGTTGGTACCTTGAGACTCAGGGCTTTTGGCTCTGTCCCAGGCTGGCTTTCGCGAAGACCATTCTGCTGCTGACAGTTAGGCCTATCTCAAGTCTGCCATCCAATCAGCTTTTGCCTAGTGAAAATATTTTATCACTGTCTTCTTCAACCTGCAAAAAGCTTGTGAAAGTACATGGCATTTTCACATCTTCATTACCAAACATGAGTGTGCTCTTTGGGCCCACTTCTGATTTTTGTCTGGTACTTTCTTGTCACACTATACCTTAGAGGTTCAAATTGGTACTTCCTGCAGTACCCACTATATACAATTGTGTGGCCCTGCAGGACTCTGTATTGAGTGTCCACCTTTTTCTGTTGGCTGTCAATTGACTAGCCACAGCTGTTGGATCTAATATGTCACCTTCCTTGTGTGCTGACGATTTTTGCTTATGCTCCTCCACTGTGACTATTGGTGAGCGATGACTTCAGGATGCCATATGAAAGATAGTCCTGGGCTCTCAACCATGGCTTCCAGTTTCCAGCCACCAAGACATGTATCACACACTTCTGTCATCAATGCACTGCTCATCCACAAACAATACTCTACTTCAACAACCAGTTGCTCGATGTGATAGAATCTTATCATTCTTTGGGACTGGTCTTTGATGCCCAATTGACATGGCTTCCCCATCTTTGCCAACTTCAGCGAATGTGCTGGTGAAATCTTAACATCAGCCGGGTTGCAGACCAATGTACATTTTTGCGACTTTACAAAGCTCTGATCTGGTCCTGTCATTGTTATGGGAGTCTGGTATATGACTCAGCATCACCTTCAGCATTGTAGATGCTGGACCAAATATGTCATTTTGGGGTCCAACCTACAAGTGCCTTTTGGACCAGCTTCATAAACAACCTACTCATGAAGGCTGGGATCCCTCCACTAAAGATCAGGTGTCAACAACAGCTGCTTAACTATGCGATACACATTTACTGCTCAGGGGAGAACTTGCATAATAGAGGCTCAGGACTGGAGTCATGATGTTAGTTTATGTACAGTGACTCAGCTCTGAAGCCCATCTTCCCCCTACTATCGCCTCTTATCTGTACATCCCCAAGATGTGCACCCCATCCTTGGTTCTGTCTCGATCTATCCTTTGGACTGAAAGATTTTGTTGATCCCTAGGTTTTTCACTGCCTTTTCCTGGTCATCCTTGATGCATTTCTAGGTTTGCAAGTTGGATTCACTGATGAGGCTGTACTGTCAATAGATGAACTAGTTTTACCTAAACACATGCAAGGTGCAGTGGACACTGCTTCTGCCAAGAGGTGCAGTGCATTCACTGCAGAATTGGTGGCACTCAAGCCTTCAGTCACGTTTGTTCTTGCACTGGTGAGTCATTCCTAATTGGTAGTGACTCCCTCTCCCTTAGTAGGCTTCAGCACTACTCTTGACTTTGCAGGATCTCCTTTCTGACCTCCATCGAGTTGAATGATGGGTCATTTTTGTCTGGATTCCAGGTCACATTAGGATCTCAGGAGACACACACACTCACCGACTGCTCAAATTGGCTACCAGGGTGCTGACTTAGCAGATGGAAGTACCTGAACCATACCTTCAGTTGACTCTATGCAGTCAGTTGTTGGACACCTGGAGCAACATTATGCTTCCCCACATCATAACACCTGCAATCGATGATATTTGGTGATAGTGGATGTAGCTTCATATTGCAAGAGGTGGGAACACTTAATCCATCCAGGACTATTTTGAACATGATTGTTTTCATAGTCCAAGTGTTATGATGTGATGAGGCATAATGTTGCATGATATTACCGACCTCCAAACCTTTGAACATGGTACACTCACTGATCAAAATTATTATGACACTATACTCCTTCCCCCAAGTGCATCTTTTCAGGAGTACATTTGGTCCTGGTTTCATTTTTATGAATGACAATGTATGAACACATCGAACTGCACAGGTAGAGGAACTCCTGGTCTCAGACGATATTTGGTGAACGGACTGGGCTACCCGTTCCCTGACTTAACTATCATTAAACATTTGTGGGATGAGTTGGGGAGATGTTCACACACACGAACAATCATCCAGTAGTTGTCAACAGTGCTGATGGAGGAATAGAATGCCATATCGCAAGAACTATTTACCAACCTATTTGGGAGCACATTACAGAGCATTCATTGCTATCCATGGTGGTGATGCACCCTATGAAGAACCATGTCCCATCTTTTGTAATGTGCAGGGAATCATCATAAATCATGATGACTTCAGTGAATTATTGTCTCTGAATAAAAGTGTGTCATTTTTGTTTGTCCCACTGCGTGTTTCTTTGTTACCTTCTGTACTGTACTGTACTGTACTGTACTGTACTGTAGCAGTCCTTTAAATGTATGGTCAAAATTACATCAAGCTGTGCTACCTGTCAGTGACACATCATATGTAAGTTACTTCCAGTTTTAGGCACCAGTGTTTAATGATCTGTCTTAAAACTGAGCTCTGCAATTATCTCTAGCTGTTGGTTTACAATACTTTATTGCACTGCTGAAAGGATGTGATTGTCAAAATGTGATGGTGTATGAAATATGCCGTTCTGTACTATGACCTGTCATAACGACTGTTGCTCGTGTTGCCAGGCTGTGCATGCTGGGTTTGGTCGTGATGGCAGTGACTTTGGAGGTGCCCGACTCTCCGTGCCCAGATGCCTTCCGTTATGAGCAGGGTGTAGCCGGCTACTGGACAGCACTATTACAGTTGCCAGCCCCCGATAAGCCACCTGTGAAGGTTGTCGCTGAGCTGTACCTCAAGGCAGAACTGCCCACTGTACGTACAAATACCAATCTGCTGCTTTCATCATGACTTCACACAACAAGGACCAGCAGTGGCTACCTAATAGCATGCAAGAGTCACAGTAGGGAACGACTGTTACTTAGGTCATAGAAGAGCTTTGTTTTTGAGGCAGCATCTTTCTAGAAAGATGATGTAGTCCAGTGATGAGGTTCTCTTTCTGTCTGGTAATTCTTTAGCATCTAAAGTACAGGGTGTAATGGTTAAAAGTACAGATATTTTTATTGATGACTGAGGAGTGTACTGAACAATACTACATAAGCACTTACATTACTTGCAGACTAATAATTACAGCCATTACAAGTCATATATTTTTAGGTTGGTTAGTTCTTCCAAGTACTTGGGGCAAGAGCAAACCATTAACATTTGTTTTCTTCTGGACAGCAGGTCAGGTGTTGAAATGTGGACATGTGGATGCAAAACAGTGGATCTGTAATGACAGGCATAGTCCACATAATGGTGCACTACAATCGTGCAGGAAACGTCAGGTCATTAAATTTGTTGTTTTTTCTCTGTGTCAAATAGTTTTCCCACAAACACACTGATGTGGATACATATTAAGGTACCACATATAAAAATATCTGCACTTACACCTGTCTACAGCTGAAATAATCTGTTCATTAGACTCAAAACATTTTCAGTCATCAAATTTGTGAACCTGTGGAAATCTGGAAACTGGTGTATCAAATGTTATGGTGTACCAAATGTTATGACAATGGTGGCTGTTTCAAGAATTTCTACTTTAAAACCCTGAATTCCCCACATCCAAATCACTATGAGGCCAGGTGCATTAAAGATTTATCTAAATTTACAAACCAGTTTCACTATTTGCTTTGGAATACTGGTACAGTATATTTAATTTGCAGGCTAATAACAATAATCTCTCTTGGAAACCAGAAAATGCTGTTCCTAAACTTTCTGCTGTGTGAAATAGATCTCCAACTTTTTGAGGCTGTGCCACTTGCCTCCACAAACTGCTTTGATTGCTGTTTTTGTCTTAAAGTGAAGGACCAATGTCTTATCAGTGGTTCAAATTGGTAAACAAAGTGTGATAGATCACTATTCCTGTGTATCCAATTGAACAAAATAAGCATAGGTAAAGCTTTCAAATACACTTATTTTGTGTTCTGTAGGCCCATATTGTGAATATATCCACGGATATGGATAATTATTACTTTGTCTTCTTGAGGTTATTAAAATACAACACACTGTTCAATTAAGTAAATAGTGTTGACCTATTGAATACTTAAATATGTATCTGTTAGGTGGATTCTCTGACAGAAGAATATAATATTTAAGTATTAATGCACTTACTATGAAAAATACACATGCATACAGGGGATGAATCTAAATGTTAAGTGCATAAACATTATAATATGCTTTGGGAACTTTTCTGCAATGTAGAATTATATGTACAATAGGAAATGTTGAAGTTTTTTTATGTTTCTAACAAGACTTATCATGAAATAGACCTTGAATTTGCAAATGAGAGGGCATAAACTATTTTGCAGCCATTGAGTTGAAAACCTTCAAAACCGTTCTCAGGTTTCTACCAGTTTGTGTTAGCTCTTGAACTGCTGTGAAACATGCGCTACAATATGGAAAACAATATGTCAATGTTGTTACAGCCATCTCTGTGCCAGTTTGAGAACTTTTCATTTGTGTAATACACCAATAACTACTGCTGTATCTATATCTATCCTCCCCAAACCACTGTGAGATGCATAGCAGAGGGTACGTTGTGTTGTAACAGTTATGAGGGTTTCTTCTCATTCCATTCATGTATGGAACATAAAAAGAATGATTGTTTGAATGCCTCTGTGGACGCAGTAATTATTCCAATCTTATCCTCACAATCCCTACATGAGCAATAAGTAGGGAATTGTCACATATACCTAGAGTCATCATTTAAAGCCCATTCTTGAAACTTTGTTAATAGACTTTCTTGGAATAGTTTGTCTTTCTTCAAGAGCCTTCCACTTCAGTTTCTTCAGTAACTCTGTGGCACTCTCCCACAAATCAAACAAACCTGTGACCATTCATGCTGCCCTTCTCTGTGTACATTCAATATCCCCTGTTAGATCTATTTGGTACTGGTCCCACACACTTGAGCAATATTCTAGAACCAATCACATGAGTGATTTGCAAGCACTCTTCTTTGTAGACTAATTGCACTTCCCAGTATTTTAGTAATAAACCAAAGTCTACCACCTGCTTTACCCACAACTGAGCATATCTGATCATTCCATTTAATATCCCTACAAACTGTTACACCCAGATATATGTGCAAGTTGGCTGATTCCAACAGTTAGTCATTGGTATTACAGTCTAAGGATAGTACTTTTTTTTTTTCAATTTGTGAAGTGCACAATTTTACATTTTTGGTCATTTAATGCAAGTTGCCAATCTTTGCACCACTTTGAAATCTTTCCAATATTTAATTGAATATTTATGCACCTTCTTTCAGATTCATTATAGGTAACTGCTAGAAGTTTGAGGTTACTATTAATATTGTTTGCAAGGTCATTAACACACAACAGTAGCACCAAAGGTCCCAACAGACTTTCTTGGGGCACACCTGGAGTTACTTGTATGTCTGATGATGACTCTCCAACCAAGATAACATGCTGCATCCTCCCTACCTAAAAGTCCTCAGTCTGGTCACAAATTGCGCTTGATACCCCATATGAACATACATTTGACAATAAGTGTAGATGTGGTACTGAGTCAAATGCTTTTCGGAAATCAAGAAATACAGCATCTACCTGACTCCTGTGATCCAAAGCTTTCAGTATGTCGTGTGAGAAAAGTGCTAGTTGGATTTAACTTGATCTATGTTTTCGGAATCCACCCTAGTTGACATTGAGGAGGTCATTCAGTTAAAGACACCTCATTATGTTTGAGCATAGAATATGTTCTAAGATTCTACAACAAATCCATGTCCAGGGTATTGGGTGGTAGTTTTGTGGATTACTTCTGCTACTCTTCTTGCAGATAGGTGTGACCTGTGCTTTCTCCAAGAGCTGTGCACAGTTTTTTGTTCTAGGATTCTATGACAGATTATAGTTAAAAGAGGGGGTAACTCAGGTGCTGGATTATGTTAGAAGAGGGGGGCTAACTCTGCCACAATTTCAGTATAGAATCTGAGAGGGATTCCATTGGGCCCTGGACCTTTGTTCAGTTTTAATGATTTTATAGATCTTATAGTTATATTTTTTCCCTGAGACATTTAAGTCTCTTCTTTATATATGATAATGATTGAAGCAGAAGAAATGAATTAAAATTTGTGCTGCGGCTGGGACTCGAACCTGGGTTTGAGCCTGGCCACAGCACAAATTTTAATTCATTTCTTCTGCTCCAATCATTATAGTTTTTATGATTTCAGTTGTTTCTCAACACCACTGACGCTAATAGTTTCTTCATTCATCTTTTCAGTGGTAAACTGGGCATTTCTTCTATGTTTTCCTTTGTAACGAAACATTTGAAAACAGAATTAAGCATTTCAGCTTTTGCTTTGCTACCCTCAATTTCAGTTCTTGTCTCATTCACTAGGGACTGGACACTAACTTTGGTGCCACTAACAGCCTTTACATAATATCATGAATTTCTTTGGGTTTTGTAAAATATTATTTGACATTCTCCTGCAGTTGTCATTGAAGGCATCACGCATTGCTCTCTTGACAGCCAAACACATTCCATTCAGCATATCTCTATTTATAACTCTAACCTTTGTTTTATACCAGTTATGCAGTAATCTCTATTTCTTTAGAAGTTTCTTTACAGTACCAGTATACTATGGGTGTTCTTAACAGGAGTGTATTGTATATGTACCCAGTGTAAAGAACTATATGCCCAAATGAAAGAAATAATCATTAATGGAATTTGAAACAGTTACTAGTTCACTAAAAACTTTCTTCAAGGTTTTTTTTTAGTGTTCTGACAGGTTTGAGACTGCCTCCCATGAATTCAGTTCCAAACTCTTCATCTCGGAATACCACTTGCATCTTATGTCTTCAATAGTATAATTGCTTTTACTGTTACTTTTACTTTGAAGGGCTCTTCTGCTCTTCATCAGTTGCCCTGTATTCCCACTCACCAAGACTCATGATGATTGCAACATCCTCTTTCAAACCTCTTCCTCATTTCAATGATTTGTGCTTTTCAATTTTTTCTTGGCCATCCCTGCTTCCTGCTTCCCAGCAGTAACCATTCCAGATTCTTTTTGGCCATCACCCTTGCTTCATTCACACCACACCACATCACAGTACTACTGAAGAGCTCTTTTCTCAATTCTTTGCCTTACTGATTGACTTATACCCACGATCTCCCTAATTTCCTCATTTATTCTTTTTCTTCAATAATTGTTGGCTATATTCCAATCTCTGTCTTATCCTATAGTTTCTCCCTCCGCAGCTTCCCCCAAGGGCTCGCAACTCTTTCACGAGTGTGTTCATCATGAGCCATTGCAGTACTTCTAGCTTGCCTGTACTGCATTTTTATTCAGACTGTACCTTCTCTCCAATTTATTCTCTATGAGTAATTCCCTGTGGACAACCCATCTGGCCTATAAGATGTCTATCATGGTGGTTTCCCCTCTTTTTCATCATCTTAAACCACATATTTTGGTTAATTTATATCCAGTCTCCACATCTGGGCTTGACCTCCACATTTTTCAGAGTTTTCACAGATTGTGCAGGCCATGTGGTGAAGAATCATGATAGAAGGTTGTATACATGGAAGAACCCTGGAGATACTAAAAGGTATCAGATAGATTATATTATGGTAAGACAGAGATTTAGGAACCAGGTTTTAAATTGTAAGACATTTCCAGGGGCAGATGTGGACTCCGACCACAATCTATTGGTTATGAGCTGTAGATTAAAACTGAAGAAACTGCAAAAAGGCGGGAATTTAAGGAGATGGGGCCTGGATAAACTGAAAGAACCAGAGGTTGTACAGAGTTTCAGGGAGAGCATAAGGGAACAATTGACAGGAATGGGGGAAAGAAATACAGTAGGAGAAGAATGGGTAGTTTTGAGGGATGAAGTAGTGAAGGCAGCAGAGGATCAAGTAGGTAAAAAGACGAGGGCTAGTAGAAATCCTTGGGTAACAGAAGAAATATTGAATTTAATTGATGAAAGGAGAAAATATAAAAACGCAGTAAATGAAGCAGGCAAAAAGGAATACAAACGTCTCAAAAATGAGATTGACAGGAAGTGCAAAATGGCTAAGCAGGGATGGCTAGAGGAGAAATGTAAGGATGTAGACGCTTATCTCACTAGGGGTAAGATAGATACTGCCTACAGGAAAATTAAAGAGACCTTTGGAGAGAAGAGAACCACTTGTATGAATATCAAGAGCTCAGATGGCAACCCAGTTCTAAGCAAAGAAGGGAAGGCAGAAAGGTGGAAGGAGTATATAGAGGGTCTATACAAGGGTGATGTACTTGAGGACAATATTATGGAAATGGAAGAGGATGTAGATGAAGATGAAATGGGAGATACGATACTGCGTGAAGAGTTTGACAGAGCACTGAAAGACCTGAGTCGAAACAAGGCCCCCGGGAGAGCCAGTCCTGACAAAATTCTACCATTTGGTGAGCAAGATGTATGAAACAGGCAAAATACCCTCAGACTTCAAGAAGAATATAATAATTCCATTCCCAAAGAAAGCAGGTGTTGACAGATGTGAGAATTACTGGACAATCAGTTTAATAAGCCACAGCTGCAAAATACTAGCACGAATTCTTTACAGACGAATGGAAAAAACTAGTAGAAGCCGACCTCGGGGAAGATCAGTATGGATTCCGTAGAAATACTGGAACACGTGAGGCAATACTGACCTTACGACTTATCTTAGAAGGAAGATTAAGGAAAGGCAAACCTACGTTTCTAGCATTTGTAGACTTAGAGAAAGCTTTTGACAATGTTGACTGGAATACTCTCTTTCAAATTCTAAAGGTGGCAGGGGTAAAATGCAGGGAGCGAAAGGCTATTTACAATTTGTACAGAAACCAGATGGCAGTTATAAGAGTCGAGGGACATGATAGGGGAGCAGTGGTTGGGAAGGGAGTGAGACAGGGTTGTAGCCTCTCCCCGATGTTATTCAATCTGTATATTGAGCAAGCAGTAAAGGAAACAAAAGAAAAATTCGGAGTAGGTATTAAAATCCATGGAGAAGAAATAAAAACGTTGAGGTTTGCCGATGACATTGTAATTCTGTCAGAGACAGCAAAGGACTTGGAAGAGCAGTTGAACGGAATGGATGGTGTCTTGAAGGGAGGATATAAGATGAACATCAACAAAAGCAAAACAAAGATAATGGAATGTAGTCGAATTAAGTCGGGTGATGCTGAGGGTATTAGATTAGGAAATGAGACAAAGTAGTAAAGGAGTTTTGCTATTTGGGGAGCAAAATAACTGATGATGGTCGAAGTAGAGAGGATATAAAATGTAGACTGGCAATGGCAAGGAAAGCTTTTCTGAAGAAGAGAAATTTGTTAACATCGAGTATAGATTTAAGTGTCAGGAATTCATTTCTGAAAGTATTTGTATGGAGTGTAGCCATGTATGGAAGTGAAACATGGATGGTAAATACACTCCTGGAAATGGAAAAAAGAACACATTGACACCGGTGTGTCAGACCCACCATACTTGCTCCGGACACTGCGAGAGGGCTGTACAAGCAATGATCACACGCACGGCACAGCGGACACACCAGGAACCGCGGTGTTGGCCGTCGAATGGCGCTAGCTGCGCAGCATTTGTGCACCGCCGCCGTCAGTGTCAGCCTGTTTGCCGTGGCATACGGAGCTCCATCGCAGTCTTTAACACTGGTAGCATGCCGCGACAGCGTGGACGTGAACCGTATGTGCAGTTGACGGACTTTGAGCGAGGGCGTATAGTGGGCATGCGGGAGGCGTGGTGGACGTACTGCCGAATTGCTCAACACGTGGGGTGTGAGGTCTCCACAGTACATCGATGTTGTCGCCAGTGGTCGGTGGAAGGTGCACGTGCCCGTCGACCTGGGACCGGACCGCAGCGACGCACGGATGCACGCCAAGACCGTAGGATCCTACGCAGTGCCGTAGGGGACCGTACCGCCACTTCCCAGCAAATTAGGGACACTGTTGCTCCTGGGGTATCAGCGAGGACCATTCGCAACCGTCTCCATGAAGCTGGGCTACGGTCCCGCACACCGTTAGGCCGTCTTCCGCTCACGCCCCAACATCGTGCAGCCCGCCTCCAGTGGTGTCGCGATAGGCGTGAATGGAGGGACGAATGTAGACGTGTCGTCTTCAGCGATGAGAGTCGCTTCTGCCTTGGTGCCAATGATGGTCGTATGCGTGTTTGGCGCCGTGCAGGTGAGCGCCACAATCAGGACTGCATACGACCGAGGCACACAGTGCCAACACCCGGCATCATGGTGTGGGGAGCGATCTCCTACACTGGCCGTACACCACTGGTGATCGTCGAGGGGACACTGAATAGTGCACGGTACATCCAAACCGTCATCGAACCCATCGTTCTACCATTCCTAGACCGGCAAGGGAACTTGCTGTTCCAACAGGACAATGCACGTCCGCATGTATCCCGTGCCACCCAACGTGCTCTAGAAGGTGTAAGTCAACTACCCTGGCCAGCAAGATCTCCGGATCTGTCCCCCATTGAGCATGTTTGGGACTGGATGAAGCGTCGTCTCACTCGGTCTGCACGTCCAGCACGAACGCTGGTCCAACTGAGGCGCCAGTGGAAATGGCATGGCAAGCCGTTCCACAGGACTACATCCAGCATCTCTACGATCGTCTCCATGGGTGAATAGCAGCCTGCATTGCTGCGAAAGGTGGATATACACTGTACTAGTGCCGACATTGTGCATGCTCTGTTGCCTGTGTCTATGTGCCTGTGGTTCTGTCAGTGTGATCATGTGATGTATCTGACCCCAGGAATGTGTCAATAAAGTTTCCCCTTCCTGGGACAATGAATTCACGGTGTTCTTATTTCAATTTCCAGGAGTGTAGTTTGGACAAGAAGAGAATAGAAGCTTTCAAAATGTGGTGCTACAGAAGAATGCTGAAGATTAGATGGGTAGATCACATAACTAATGAGGAGGTACTGAATAGGATTGGGGAGAAGAAGAGTTTGTGGTACAACTTGACCAGAAGAAGGGATCGGTTGGTAGGACATGTTCTGAGGCATCAAGGGATCACCAATTTAGTATTGGAGGGCAGCGTGGAGGGTAAAAATTGTAGGGGGAGACCAAGAGATGAATACACTAAGCAGATTCAGAAGGATGTAGGTTGCAGTAGGTACTGGGAGATGAAGAAGCTTGCACAGGATAGAGTAGCATGGAGAGCTGCATCAAACCAGTCTCAGGACTGAAGACCACAACTACAACAATGTGGTGAATGTTGCCCACTTGCATGGTAGCCAGTCCATGTTTGGTATCACCAGATACCAATATGGTGGCAGCCATCCAACCACACAGAGATCATGCTATTGATGTCTGAGCTGTCATCTGCCAGCCCTTATTGAGGAATATAGGCACATGTAGGTCTGGGGGCAGCAAGGCTGTGGGCTCTAGCCATCATACCAGATGGCCTTTGGGTGACATCTGTTCAAAATAGACAGCATCATGGTGAATATTTATTGTCATAAAATGATGAAAGTTATTAGCCAGCGGTTGTGAGGCCTCAGCAGTCTGTTCAGACAGATCACAATTTAGTGCTGATCATTACAATCTGAGGAACTTCAGCCACTTCGGGAAGAAAGCAAACCCAACTGACTTGAAGAAAATTGTTCCTCTAAGTTTCTGGTTTGCACCTGGACAAGTAGGTGGGGAAGGGGAGGGGG
The DNA here is from genome assembly GCF_023898315.1 of Schistocerca nitens. Lineage (NCBI taxonomy): Eukaryota > Metazoa > Arthropoda > Insecta > Orthoptera > Acrididae > Schistocerca > Schistocerca nitens. The sequence goes on along the minus strand of NC_064622.1, from coordinate 133,155,881 downwards.
TAGGTCCTTGTGGAGAATACTGAATATGTATTCAGCAAACTCTCTTTCATTAGCAAGCTGTAGAGTGGTTCTGTCTTAATTAAGAGAGCAAATGCTACCCATTTCCAGGTGTTACTCTCTTGTAACTTATAAACAATTTGATGTGCCTCTTATCATATACTGCCATCCCCCCACCCCACCCCAACCCCTTGCCCATAAGACCCTCAACATGTACTAGGGATAAATTTTTCACTGGAACCTCACACCACAGACAGATGAAGAATGTCATGAACAGTTGGAGAGACAAGGGATCCACTTTGTATGTCATGCATGTTGAGGTCCACTAGCCAACAAGATAGGTGAACTGAAGGTCACAGATTCTCTCTCATATTTTGAAGCTTGAGAAACATAATTATGATGGTTCATATCCAGTCTCAATGGTATCAATCTTCACCACAACTACAAAGTATGACCAGTTCTTCAGCAGTACCTAATGTATTTACTCCACCAACATTGATGTCTGATAGTTGTGCCTGTTACCTCGATCGTGAGGCAGTACGACCTCCTCTCTCATGGTTCTGCAGAACTACTTGCCACAGCCAGCTGGAGAAGCAACTCCTCCTCCAGTCTCTACTGCTGACAGAGCTCGCTTTTGGGAGCCTCTCCCCCAGGAAATCCACAAATCAGGATCCCTGCAGCAGCCAGTGGGTGAAGGAGCCACAGACTGTGGGCCACAGGGATGCCTGTTTTTCACCCATTCCTACACCACAATAGAAAAGCTTTCCCTAGAACCTCAATATACAAAAGTGAAAGAGAAGAAAAAGAAATCTCAAGAGAAGGCTACTCAGGTGATGCCAGAGGCACCTAATCACCTTCATAGTGCCACTTTCTGAGCCAATGTTCATTGCCATGGGTTGTGTCCCCATTGCTGACAGGCAATGACCCTGGTGTGTGACCAGTCCTGTTGGCCCTTTCATGCATAACAAGGGCACAATGAATGTGATGATCCAAATGATCTCTAATAAATATTACTGTCATCTGCCAGAACTACAACTTATCCTCTCTTGTTCTGCAGTCTGTATTGCCCTCCAAGAAACATGCTTCACTGATGACCTGCTTGCCAATGCTTCAAGGTTACTGCACACTTTGTTGGAACTGTGCTAGTCCCAAGAAGGCATTTGGAAGCAGCTGGGTATTCATTCACATAGATAGTGCACTGGAAGCACTAGTGGTGCACATGCAAATAACCCACAGTGATTACCATTTGCAACGTTTATTTATCTCCAGGAAGGCCACTTATTTATCTTGAGATGACCACCTCAATCCAACCATCTTTCCTATCTTGATCTGTCTCTCCTCAATGATGGTACTTCTACCCCACTTCAGTGCTGCCTATAGCACGTTTTTGGCTATCAACCACATGATCTTTTTACTTATATGGATATGGTGTCTGTTCTTTCAGACATGTCCATTGATAACATGCAGCCATCTAGAATCAAATTATAATTATATTAATACCTTCAACTGCTAATGGGCATTGATATATATCAACGGGGACAGATGAAAATGTGTGCCCCAACCGGGACTCAAACCTGGGATCTCGTGCTTACATGGCAGATGCTCTTTCCATCTGAGCCACAGAGGGCAAAGAGGATAGCGCAACTGCAGGGACTATCTCGTGCATGCCTCCCGCAGGTCAGGCAAATAGGGCATTCCTGGCCTAGAGAAGTCTACGTGTATCAAAAATTGGCCTCAATTTAAGGAAGAAATTTTTGAGGATGTAAATTTGGTGCACAGGGTTGTGTGGTAGTGAATCGTGGACAGTAGGAAAATTGGAACAGAAGAGAATCAAAGCATTTGAGATATGGCATTACAGAATGCTGAAGATCCGGTGTACTGATAAGATAAGGAATGAAGAGTTTCTCTGCAGAATTGGGAAATGAAGGTAAATATGGAAACACATCAAGAAGAAGAGATAGGATGGTAGGACATTTGTTAACACACTAGGTAATAACCTCCATGGTACTAGAGGCAATTATAAAGGGTAGGGCTATAAACAATAGGGGAAGGTAGCTATTTGAATACATCCAGCGAATAGTGGAGGACATGGGGTGCAAGTGCTACTCTGACATAAAAATCTACAGTTGTTTGCTGATGATGCCATGGTGTGCGGTAAGATGTTGAAGCTGAGTGACTGTAGGAAGACTTATACAAAAGTTCCAGCTGGTGTGATGAATGGCAGCTAGCCCTAAATGTGGAAAAATGTAAGTTAATGTGGATAAGTAGGAAGATCAAACCTGTAATATTCAGATACAGTATTACTAGTGCCCTGCTTGACACAGTCAAGTCATTGAAATATCTGGACATAATGTAGCAAAGTGATAAGAGATGGAATGCTCATGTGAGAACTGTGGTAGGGAAGACAAATGGTCAACTTTAGTTTATTGGGAGAATTTTAGGAAAGAGTGGTTCACCTGTAAAGGAGACCACACATAGGATTCTGGTGCAACCTATTCTTGAGTACTGCTCAAGTTTTGGGATCCTTACCAGCTTGGATTCAAAGACAACATCAAAGCAAAGAGGTGGGCTGCTTGATTCATCACTGGTACTCAAATGGAAATCCTCAGAGGTGGGCTGCAAGATTTGTTACTGTTACTCAAATCGAAAGCCCTGAAGGGAAGGAAACATTCTTTTTGAGAAACGTTAATGAGAAAATTTAGAGAACTGACATTTGAAGCTGACTGCCAAATGATTCTGCTGCTGCCAACATACACTGTTTGTGAAGACCGTGAAAATAAGGTACAAGATATTAGGGCTTTATTTTTTCCTCACTCTGTTTGTGAGTGGAGCAGGAAAGGAAATGATCAGTAATGGTACAGGGTACCCTCTGCCGAACACTGTATGGTGGCTTGCGAAGTATCTGTGTAGGTGTAGAAAAGGCTAGCACAGGAGGGAATTCATGGTGGGTAGCATTACTTACCCCCCCCCCCCCCCCCGACTGTGGCTTTCAAGGTTTTTTAGCAATTTTAATTATTCAGCTTTTATCCCACCAGATGTTTGAGGTTAGAGCTGGAACATCATTATTACCCTCACATGTCGAAGAGAATGATGTTCTACAGAGCTGAATGTCACTCTCTTCCTCTTAGCCATCAATGGACTAGTGACCTCTGCTGGGCCACTGGTCACCCATGTACTGTATGTTGATGACTCAAAGGTGTCATGTGAAGGCCCTCTGCTTTGACCATTTCTCATGGACCCCAGATCTCTCATGTAAAAGGTGAGGTCATGCATTCGTACCTTCTTATCATGGTTCCTCGTGACCCAGAATTCTACTTGGTTGCCCAGCACTTGCATGTTGTTGCACTAAAAAAAGAAAATAAGTACTGCTTAGGCTGCCCCATATTCATCAACTAAAGACTAGCTCCATGCAAAAGCTTAATGATGTCTCAGTGCCTCTTGATGTGCAGGTCATGCTACTTTCCACCACATTTACCAAACCCTGGTCTTGTCCCACTTGGGCTATCATTGTCCGTTTTATAGCACAACAGCACCTTCAGCTTGAAATTTAGACAGAATCATTGTGGAGCATCATCAGCCAATACCTAATCTCCTTGTTAAAGTATGAATCTTCCCTCTTCAGTTCCAACAGTACCAACTGCTGCTCAGTTGTACCATCACCACCTGACAATTTCCTATTCATTCAACTTGCCATACTTTTTTGCATATGAGAGGCATCAACTCCCTGACACTCACCATCAGGTGTGATTACCATTTGGAATGCACCCCAGGGCTCTATGCCAGGATATCCATCTTACCTGTTTAGAATGTATTTCTCTGTTTTACAGTGCAGCCCCTGCCTACTAGGTTAATACCCAGGTCACAAATTAGGATATATCTATCTTTCAGGGTCTTAAAGTTTGTTGCCCCCATGACCTTTTGGCATCTGATCCTTTGCTGACAGCTGTAAAACCACGCATAGGATGGAATATGTTTTTACCTCTCCTACTGCATAGGAATAATATTTGTTGGTGGAAATGTTTAGTGTTTCTATGATGGAACTGAGAGCCATTAATAAAGCCCTACCTCTTATCAAACAGACCTGTCTAGGCTACATCTCTGCAGGGGACTTGTAGCTCCCTTATGGGTTCATGCATAGCACACTTGGGGCCCTGAGCTATTGTGGCCCATTCTTCCTTTCTGGGCTGCATTTCCTTCCCCATGCCTCTTTCTCCCTGTCCTCACAACTTCTCCCTTGCCCCCTCCTTTCCCTGTCTCGGTATTCTTATTTATATCAATCTGACTATCCACCTGATTTCTTGTGTTTCTTCCACTTCCCTCCCCCCCCCCCCCCCTTGCCTTTTCTTTTCCACTTCTCCTTTTTGGCATTTTTGGTCCCCCTTTTGGGGTTTGACCACTACTTCTAAATTTCCTCTCTGCAGTATAAGCCATTTGGGGATGAACACCCTCCCTAGCATCTATGGCATTGATTCCTCTCCCCCACTCCTTCCCCTATTTTTTCTCCATCTTACCCCCCCCCCCCCAGATGCCCTGCCCCCTCCCCCAATCCCTGCTCCACTAGGTTACCAGCAAGTGTAGCTAGTCTGTGTTGTGGGGCTGTTACATACCCATCTGGCTGAGCCTCGTGACAAAACTGGTATCACACTTCTGATACCTCAGCTGTTGCCTGCTTGTGCATGCATAGTAGTAGTTGCCTGTTATACTGGAGCATCAGAGCTTCCAGCAATGGCCACCATGCCACATGGCTTTTGATGTGGCTGGGTGGTGCCCACAGAGGGAGCACCTGATCAGAGTGGGTGGTATCAGGGAGGATGCTTTGCATACGAAATGTATTAAACTTTAAAAAACTGGCCATGCTTCTATGGCTGTCTCTTCAGTTGGGAATGGATAATTTAATTTTGCTTCTTGTGACCCTTCAATGCCCTCTTCCTTCCCTAGCTACACCCTGGGAGGAGGGCCACACTCACTGGCTTGGTGTGAAACACTTTCCCCATGTGTGTTGGCTGCACTCCACACATTCCCAGGTTGTCAGCAGCAGTCTTCCATTCAGGGTCTTGCCCTTTCAGGTGGCCTTTGTACAGATCAATCTGTTGCCACAGAACACCTCATGATGAATTTTGTAATGACATCAGCATCAGCCTTCTATCCTGCCACCTTCCTCCTCTTGAAACAGTGGGCTGAAGCTTCCCATTTATGTTTTACTGCTTGTCAGGTGCAATTCTACAATGTACCTTTTACTAAATGAGAACTTCTTCTGGCCTTCTCCTCTTCCCATGATTCAGTCATGGTCATAATTCAGTCCATAACCAACTGAATGAGATTTTCACTCTGCAGTGGAATGTGCACTGATATGAAACTTCCTGACAGATTAAAACTGTGTGCCGGACCAAGACTCGAACTCGGTCCCGAGTTCGAGTCTCAGTCCGGCACACAGTTTTAATCTGTCAGGAAGTTTCATAACCAACTGCTTCAATACATCAGTCCTCCACTATGACAATATCTCCTCCAGGTGTTTAATCATGTTTGGCTCCAAGACATTTTCCCCTGTCAATGGAGAGACAGTATTGTGATTCCTGTCCTTAAGTCCAGCAAGGATCTGTCATCCTTTGGTAGTTACCAGCCAATCAGTTTGATCAGTCCCCTTATTCTCCTCAGGGGCAGTGTGCCATTTGGGAGGCACAGTTTCTGAATAATCATCTGGTTTGATTGGGAACTTTAATTTGCCAAGCCTGATCTCAGCAGCACCATCTTTAGCGGTTTTCATAAGTCTTCATAAGGACTAAGTCACAGCTTGGTGTCATCACATCCTACTTACACTCCCCGAGTGGGATCTTCAGGGCCCCATCCTAATTCTTATTCTCCAGTTCCTGTCCCACTGGTTGTTCAGAGTTTAGGTTGGCATCATTCTCAGCACTCCACAGACCCAGGAGAATGGTGTTCCAAAGGGCTTCAAGTATCCTTCTTTTTTTTCATGGCTATTAATGGATTTGTGGCCTCCACTGGACCATTGGTCACCCCTGCTCTGTATGTGGTCTGTTTCTTTATTTGGGCTGCCTCTGACTCAGTGTTCTTCTTTTCCTGAAGCTATTAATGGATGATTTATATATTTGGGCTATCTCCCAGTCAATTGCCTCTGCAGAGTGACACAAGAGTGCCATCTGGCATGCTTCTGCATTGACATTCTAGCATGATTTCCAGGTCTCTCCCCTTAAGTTGATGGTGGTGTATTTCTGTTGCCATACTATGTTCCATTGTGATCCAGAGTGCTACTTTGATGCCCCCAGTTTCATTTCTTGAGTTGACAACAAGAATATTTGATTGCCCCATACCCGCCTTCTGAAGATTAGCTGTTTTCATGAACTCATTGTCCTTCACATCCTTGCCCACACTTCTTGGGGCACAGATCATTCAATTCTTCTCCACCGTTATTGGGCTTTAGTTCTGTATCATCTGTTCTGTGGTTGTCAAGCTAATAGATCAGCTGCCCCTTCCATGCTACTCCTCTTGGACCTGGTTCGCTATCATGGTATCTGTTTAGCCACTGGTGCCTTTCACACCAATTCTATTAATAGTCTTCTGGTTCACACTTGGATCCCTCTCCTTCCAGTTCAGCAATATCAGCTCCTGTTTTCCAAAGCCATCACTATCCACTCTTCCCCTGCTCACACCTACTATTATATACTTCTTGCAGGTTTGGGATGTCACCAACTGGCTGCCCGCCCTTGGGTGGGTTTACCATTTGGGCTCTGCCTCACTGCTCTCGACCACAGTTTCCATCTCCCCTCCTTGTCTCCTTCCCTATGTTGTGGTCTCACCACCCTCCCCCCATCCCCCATCGTTAGTTCCTCAGCCCTGCATTTGGATGGACTTGTATATTACGCCCACTTTTACGGGAGTTTCGGACAGCTATTGTTTCTTACACCAGTGGCTCTAAATCTGCGAATTACATGGGATATGCTTTCACAATTGACAGGAAGGAGTATATAGAGGGTCTACACAAATGTGATGTACTTGAGGACAATATTATTGAAATGGAAGACGATGTAGATGAAGATGAAATGGGAGATACAATACGGAGTGAAGAGTTTGACAGAGCACTGAAAGACCTGAGTCGAGACAAGGCTCCGGGAGTAAACAACATTCCATTAGAACCACTGACGGCCTTGGGAGAGCCAGTCCTGACAAAACTCTACCAACTGGTGAGCAAGATGTATGAGACAAACGAAATACCCTCAGACTTCAAGAAGAATATAATAATTCCAATCCCAAAGAAAGCAGGTGTTGACAAAATGTGAAAATTACCGGACTATCAGTTTAATAAGTCATAGCTGCAAAATGCTATCATGAATTCCTTACAGACAAATGGAAAAACTGGTAGAAGCCGACCTCTGAGGAGATCAGTTTGGATTCTGTAGAAATATTGAACACGTGAGGCAATACTGACCTTACGACTTGATTTAGAAGAAAGATTAAGGAAAGACAAACCTACGTTTCTAGCATTTGTAGACTTAGAGAAAGCTTTTGACAATGTTGACTGGAATACTCTCTTTCAACTTCTAAAGGTGGCAGGGATAAAATACAGGGAGTGAAAGGCTATTTACAATTTGTACAGAAACCAGATGGCAGTTCTAAGAGTCGAGGGGCATGAAAGAGAAGCAGTGGTTGGGAAGGGAGTGAGACAGGGTTGTAGCCTCTCCCCGATGTTATTCAATCTGTATATTGAGCAAGCAGTAAAGGAAACAAAAGAAAAATTAGGAGTAGGTATTAAAAGCCATGGGGAAGAAATAAAAACTGAGGTTCGCCGACGACATTGTAATTCTGTCAGACACAGCAAAGGACTTGAAAGAGCAGTTGAGCAGAATGGACAGTGTCATGAAAGGAGGATATAAGATGAACATCAACAAAGGCAAAACGAGGATAATGGAATGTAGTCGAATTAAGTTGGGAGATACTGAGGGTATTAGATTAGGAAATGAGACAAAGTAATGAAGGAGTTTTGCTATTTGGGGAGCAAAATAACCGATGATGGTCGAAGTAGAGAGGATATAAAATGTAGACTGGCAATGGCAAGGAAAGCGTTTCTGAAGAAGAGAAATTTGTTAACATGGAGTATAGATTTAAGTGTCAGGAAGTCATTTCTGAAAGTATTTGTATGGAGTGTAGCCATGTATGGAAATGAAACATGGACGATAAATAGTTTGGACAAAAAGAGAACAGAAGCTTTCGAAATGTGGTGCTACAGAAGAATGCTGAAGATTAGATGGGTAGATCACATAACTAATGAGGAGGTATTGAATAGAATTGGGGAGAAGAGGAGTTTGTGGCACAACGTGACCAGAAGAAGGGACCGGTTGGTAGGACATGTTCTGAGGCATCAACGAATCACAAATTTAGCATTGGAGGGCAGCGTGGAGGGTAAAAATCGTAGAGGGAGACCAAGAGATGAATACACTAAGCAGATTCAGAAGGATGTAGGTTGCAGTAAGTACTGGGAGATGAAGAAGCTTGCACAGGATAGGGTAGCATGGAGAGCTGCATCAAACCAGTCTCAGGACTGAAGACCACAACAACAACAATACTTTCACATCTTCTGTTGGAATGGAACAACATATTTTCCCTGCCACATATGGGGTGTTTATCATGGAATTGGTGGCCATCTGTCAGGCCCTGTGCTTTATTAAACCATCCTCTCTCACCCAAGTTTTGTTACGTGCAGACTCAATGAGTGGCCTTCTAGCTATTACTCAGTGTTTTCCCACCATCCCTTGGTCTCTGCCATTCAAGACCTTCTCTCCAATCTTGGCACTGCTGATTGTTCAGTTGATTTCCTTTGGGTTTCCAGCCATGTGGGTATACAAAGTAATGAACTTGCTGATCGTCTGTACTCATAGCAATGTGCCAGTTCCTACCCTGTTAAAACCTATATAATACTGACTTCTAAATCATGTTCTGTAGAAAAACATCTGACTGCAGTATATTTTTTCCCTTGCCTGAGAGCTATGGTAAGGGGAGGGAAAGGGGGGGAGGGGGGGAGGGAGGATGGTTGCAGCCTACTGCCTTTGCACCTGGGTATGGATCTGACCTGTCCTCATGCTGTCATGATGATTCTCTCACCTTATTTCATTACTGTCATTTCAGCTGATGTCCACTATGTGTTTACCTTTCTCATTTTTGCTGTTGTGAATTTCCATGCTGTATAGCATTCTTTACCCTGTAGCTGACTTTACACTTAATGAGGTTGATCAGGGTGGGTTTTATCTCACCACACATGTTCCATGGGATATCCCCATCTGCTTTGATCTGCTTACTGGTCTGACCCTTTTACTTCTTAAATTACACTGCCCAATAAAATAATTTTTTTTTTAATGTCACCTTCATTTCATGAGTCAAATCCTACTGATTTTGGGTTGAGAAACATGAATATGACAAAAAAAATTTTTTTATTAGCTCTGGTTTCTCTGATGTACAATAGGTGGAAGTATTTTATTTTAATGGGTTGAGAGAAAAGATACATTTAATTACATATGCAAACAACACTGAAAGTCCATTTGACATTTTTAATGAGAGTTACATTTTAATAGTTCTAAATTGATGGAGAAATACCTGGCAACTAGTTGGGTTTGAAGAGACTTGCGTGATGGCTTTGAGATCATTGTATTTTGGATTGCCTCTTATGAGTCCCAGAGCAACCCCTACACATAGATGTGCAGTGATCCATGAGCAATGTTTCAATCCAAAGACCCGGATATCATTGTTCCATTACAGAAATATTGCAATGAAATCTTTCTCCCCGTAAATTACTGAAAACTCCACAACTAAGAGGAAAAAAGTCTACATGAGTTGAAAAAATGGATTTTACAGGACAAATTGCAACAGAGTTGATGGTGTTTTTGCATAGGCACTGTCGACAGCTGAATGGGGTTGTCGTCTCTTTTGTTGCCTAAACTCTGTGAATCACTCACTTTAAGGCTTGCCAAGCTTCATTTTCTTTCCCCTCCGAAATCTAATCAAATGGCAGGATCATTGACAAGTTGTTTGATTTGTGGCCCACTAAAAATACCTTTCTTAACTTTTTATGCAAAGGACAGTAGCTGTCTACCATGTAACGAAGATGCTGAGCCGCAGACAGGCACAGTGAAAAGACTGTCAGAAAGTGAGCCTTTCGCCAACAAGGCCTTTGTTGAAAATAGACGAAACACACACACACACACACACACACACACACACACACACACACACACACACAGTCCCTGGCAGTTGCAGCCAGTCTGGCTTGAGCTGGCAGACTGTCTTTGTGTGTGTGTGTGTGTGGGGGGGGGGGGTGAGTGTGGGTGTGTGATTTTCTACCCTTACTGTTCTACATAATGTATGTAAAGAGCAACAGTAGTTATCATCCTCCAGTTGCCTCCCTGAGAGTACATTGATGTTTTTTAGACTTCTACAAATTTTCTACTCATGTTCAGCATATTTGATTGAGTTGAGGACAACTGCCCTGTTGGCTGGCATAAGTCTCCTTCATGGCCAAGAGTAATAGAAGGAAGATGGCTGTTCAAACTAAGCTTGGAGGAAGCTATGAATAGCCTCCAGTCAATTGAATCATTATTCATATTCGAATATTTCATCAAAGCAAACAACAAGACTGTTCAAACAGTTACAATTTTTTCTTGACACTGGGATTAGTAGAACTGAGAAGGACCCTACTGAAAATTTTCAAAACAAAAAAATTAGGATATTTATTAAAAATTGTAATTTCCTATTAGCAAGCTGGGAAAAATAGTTATGAACCGTGCTGCCCCTAAATTAGGGGGAAGACCCAAGATACACAAGGAAAACATTCCTATATGCCCAATTATAAACTACATTGATAGCCCAGGGTACCTTTTGAGCCAAAAATTAAATTCAGTTGCAATGGATAAATATTGTCACGGTAGAAGTTGAGTATCAATGTGCTGAGGTGGTTATGAGACTAAACTGTTGCATGGAGAGTCAAGAGTTCAAAACTCACCTGGACTGTAATTCCTATGTTCAGTTTGAGTACATTCTAGAAGTATCCACAAATGTCAAGAATCGTTCTACTGGAATGTTCTGTAGCGGCATATATACTGTATGTGTTCTGGCCGGAGGCAGTTCGCTCCGCGCTCTAGTGTGTGCAAGTGCTGAATAAACCTTCGTTAAGTGAAGTTAGTGTTCATCATTCATCTAATTACACCTTCTTCTATGTGACATTATTCTGGTGGAGACGCAGGGTATTGGAACTTGTGATACCGCACATTATCGACAACACAGTGGCTCCCATTAGGCCACGACAGAGCCGCTGTTTACGTGGTGAGAAACCCAAGTTCTAGCCATATTCAACAGATCGAAATCTATAGAGACAGAAGAAGATGAGTACATTACGATGACAGCAACTGTGTGCCACCACATGAGACATCCTCGCAGGTTCTCTGGTGACGATAGTCAAGATCCAAACAAGTGGCTGAAGGTATGAGTTTATAGCCAAATTTAACAAATGGGATGACGCCGTGTGTTTGGATAATGTATTTTTCTACTTGGAGGGCATTGCCAAGTAATGGTATGAGAACAATGAGGAGAAGTTCACAAGCTGGGAAGTATTCCAGGTGGAACTGCACAAGTATTTTGGTGACACACGATGACAGAAGTGCAAGGCTGAAGATAAATTAAAGTGCAAGGCACAGCATCCAGGAGAAACTACAGCATCCTACATTCAAGACATCTTGGAACTGTGCAAAATAGTGGATAGAATGAAGGAGGAAGATAAGGTTGCACATATCATGAAGGATGTTGCTGAGGACATGTATCAAGCCCTACTCCTGAAGGAGGTTTCAACAGCAGACAACTTCATAAAATGGTGCCAGTATTTCGAGACAATGCATAAAAAAGAATTACATGCAAGAAGTTTGAATGGCTTCCAAATGTTGTATCTATGTCTGTGATGGAGTAAGCAACTGATTTCATAAGTGTTCTTTGTCTGATTGTCAGAGAGGAACTTCAGAAGGCACTTGGATTGCACGGGGAGCAGAAAACTGAGACACTTCAAGAGGTCATAAGGGAGGAAGTAGAACAGACATTGAACCCAATCTCTCATCCTTCATTTCCCTTTAAAATGGTGAAAAAGTCAAGACCCAGCCAGAGTTACATTCCTACAATGCCGCATGAGGAACCTGTTTGGGCACCAAGGAAGACTGACGTCCGGAGGACCCAGGATAACCAACCAGTATGTTTCCACTGTGGGTGACCGGGACATGTGGACACCAACTTCGGGACAACGAAGATGAACAAGAAGGTGTGGGTGCAGGATGATGTATGTCATGATCGCCGTAAGCTAGCTGCTGGAGAGGATGCTCCCCAACATGCTAATCAAGGTCTCCATCGCCGTTTAGAAGGTCCAGCCGATCACCTAGCCACCGCAACCTGGAAAACTAATGGGTGCGACCTTCCTTGGAGGTGAGGCTGCTGAAGAGAAAAATCCTTTGCTGTTGATCACTACAAAAATGATAGGAAACTATGTTGATATCCTCATGGATGGCTGACCAGCCCAAGCTCTTGTGGACTCTGGAGCATCATATTCAGTTTTTTTGGAGAAGTACCATCACCAGTTCCAGAAAACTGTATTCATCGACAACAAAACATCTCTGCTGAAGATGGCAAATGGGAAATATGTTATACCTACAGGAAGATGTACCATTCGTGAGGGTATAGGTTGCCATACACAGCCCTTAGAATTCATCATCTTACAAGAGTGTGGTCATGACGTCATTCTTGGATGGGACTTTTTGGAAGCTTCTCAGGCAATTATAGGTTGTGGTTGCTCGAAGATTGTTTGACAAGATGAGATACTGTGGACAGGAAGATGCACATCAGAGTGTGTGGAGACTGTGTGCTGGATGAAGTGATCACTCCTGCAGTCTGTGTTAGAAAGATAACTGTCATGTGTCATGCCATGCATCAACCCATGGCTCTTGTAGTGGAATCTAAGAGAAGCATACCACTGAAGAATAACTTGGTCATCCCAACCTCTGTCGTCTCATTTAAGAATGGATTTGGTGAATTGTGGATAGTTAACTGTCGCTGAGAACCACAGATCCTTCCAAGACACATGTGCGTGGCAAACACTGAGCTGTTAATTGAAGAACAGCTGAGTACCATAGAAACCTCCCATGCCAAGTCTGTGGGTGAAATTAGCACTACCACTAAGAGACAAGATCTTCTAGCTTGACTATCACCAGACCTCACTAAGGAACAACAGCTACTTGCCATTCTTCAAAAGTTCTCTGAATGCTTCAATCCACAGGTGAAGAGCAAATTAGACAAATTTACAGTGAAGCACTAGATTAGTACTGGAGACCATGAATCAATAAGACAGAGAGCATACTGTGGATCAGCAACAGAACATCGAATAATTCGCAACGAGGTAAAGAAAATGATGGAGAATGACATCATTCAGCCTTCGCAGAGCCCATGGTCATCACCCGTGGTCCTTGTCAGGAAGAAGGATGGCAGTTGGCACTTTTGTGTTGATTAAAGGAAGCTTAATAAGGTAACTAAAAGGGACATTTACCCTCTTCCACGAATTGACAATGGACTAGATTGTCTGAAGGGGGCTGAGTTTTTCTCAATCACGGACATGTACTTGGGATACTGGCAAATCAGAGTAGATGAGGCTGATTGTGAGAAAACTGCATTTATCACCCCTGAGGGACTGTATGAGTTTAAGGTAATGCCGTTTAGTTTGTGTAATGCACCAGCAACTTTTGAACAGATGATGGATAATCATCTAAGGCACCTAAAGTGGACAATGTGTCTTTGTTATTTAGATGACATTATAGTGCTCTCAGAGACATTTGATGAACATATAAAAAGACTGAGGGCTGTTCTTAAGTGTGTCCAACAAGGCGGACTGAAACTTAATCCAAGAAAGTGTCTCTTTGGAGCAAAAGAAACCAAAATACTTTGACACCTTGTGTCAAACGAAAGTGTGTGGCCAGACCCAGGAAAGGTGAGATCTGTAATGGAATTCCCTATTCCTAAAAGTATTAGAGATGTGAGAAGCTTCCTCAGATTATGTTCTTATTACTGTCGTTTTACCAAAGACTTTTGTATCAAAGCCAGGCCACTCCAAGAGTTGTTAAAAACTGATGCTAAATTTATCTGGGGTGGTGCTCAATGAGATTCTTTCAATGTGCTGCAAAAAGCTCTGACGACTGACCCTGTACTTGGTCTGTATGATGAGAGAGCACCTACAGAACTATACACAGATGCCAGTGGGTATGGGATCTGGTGCAAATTTCAGATGGAAAAGAGAAGGTTATAGCCTATGTTTCTAAGACACTTACAAAATCTGAGAGAAGCTACTCAACTATGGAAAGAGAACGTCTTGTTGTGATCTGGACCATGTACAAATTTCGACAGTATCTCTATGGAAAGCCATTCACAGTTGTTACAGACCATCATTCACTTTTTTGGTTGACAGGTCTTAAGGATCCAACAGGATGACTCACCAAGTGGGCACTACATCTTCAAGAGTATGACACTACCACAGTGTACAAAAGTGCACTCCAGAATCTTTCTGTTGAGCAGAAGAAAGATGCCAAGATATCACAAATTATGCTTGCCTTAAATCGGTCAGAGGATGTGAAAGGACAATTTAAGGTAGTTAATGGATTTCTTTGCAAGAAAAACTTTGATCCATTTGGAAAGAGATGGCTACCAGTGATTCCTAACACATGCACTTAGATGTTCTACAGAAATTCCATGACACACCTGAGGCCATACATTTAGGATTTATTAAGACATACAATAGAATCCGCAAGAGATTTTTCTGGCCAGGTTTTTTTTAGGAGTGTCCGTCACTATGTGTCGCACTGTCGAGAGTGCCAGAGGAGAAAGGCAGTTCCTCAGAAACCACCTGGCCAACTCATACCAATTCCACCAGCTGAAACGCCTTTCCACCATGTTGGGATTGACCTCCTTGGATCATTTCCAGCATCTGCTAGTGGCAATAGATGGATTTAGCTTGCACCGATTATCTGACACGCTATGCCATTACAAAAGCTGTGAAAACAGCCGAAGCATCCGAGGTAGCCAAATTCATCATGGGAGACATTGTATTAAAACACGGTGCCCCAAGGTCATTAGTTACGGATTGAGGGAAAGTTTTTCAATCGAATCTTGTGACCGAGGTAAACCATCGGTGCAACATTACTCATCACATGACTACAGCCTACCATCCGCAAACTAACAGACTTACTGAACACTTTAATAAGACCTTGGCCGACATGCTATCAATGTTCGTCAATGTTGAGCAGAGCAACTGGGATGAGGTGCTACCTTTCATGACGTTTGCCTACAACACCAACAAACAAGACTCCACAGTATTTATGCCATTTTTCTTGGTGTATGGGCGTGAGGCGATTACGATGATTGACACTGTGTTTCTGTTACATCCTGATGACGTGTACGACAGCTACATTGACCAGGTGTTAACCAGAGCTGAGGAAGCTTGGCAGTTAGCTCGACTCTGCACACTGCAGGCTCAAGAAAACAATTGCTGAGTGTATGACAAAAGCCATTGCCCTGTTGTCTCATCTGGATCTTCACTCCTGTTTGGAAGGTTGGGCTCTTTGAGAAGCTCCCCAGGTGCTACTTGGGACCTTATAAAGTTGTAAGCCAGTTGTCTGATGTTACTTTTGAAGTTGAAGATTTCAACCCTGACACAAGACGACAAAAGATCAGAGATACGATCCACATCCTTTGAATGAAATACTATAAGGATCTTGCAACCCAGGGTAAATTTGAAGCTCCAGCGACAGGCAACAAGCAGAAAGGTGATGAAGAGCATAGCAGCAAAAGAAGTTCTAAGAAGATCACCGCCAGGGTGAGAGTCAGTCATCAGGAGTTTGAGCACGCAGGACCGATGACTCGTTCCCGGACAAGGAGGTTGTAACATTGAGATACTGTTCTCTTAAGGAGGGAGCAATGTCACAGAAGAAGCTGAGTAGCACCGTGGTGTAGTGGTTATGATACTAAACTGTTTCATGGAGAGTCGTGAGTTCAAAACTCACCTGGACTGTACAATTTTAATTTCTGTATTCGGTTTCAGTACATTCCAGAAGTATCCCAAATGTCAAGAATCATTGTACCGGAATATTCTATAGCTGTATATATACTGTATGTGTGCTGGTCGGAGGCAGTTCACTCCATGCTCTTGTATGTGCAAGTGCTGAATAAATCTTTGTTAAGGGAAGCTAGTTTTCATCAGTCATCTAATTACACCTTCTTCTACGTGACAATATGTCTTCTCCAAAAAATACATCCTAAAAAATACTGCAGGTCTCGTAGAATCAGTTAAAGAATTACGGATACGGTACCTAATGGGACACTCCTTTTTTTATTAGCTGTTACTAACTTATACACCACTGTCCCAGTAGATGAAACCATTGAACTGATCAGAAAGAATTTAATTACACACTGTACTCTACCTATTCCAGTAATTGTAGAGGTAATAGATGGACTAAAACTAGTCTTGTAACACAATTACTAAACTTTTAATTATGGTTTCTATAAACATCCCCAAGGAGTAGCAATGGGGTGTTGTGTGGTTGGAACCCTAGCCAATATATTTATGTATAACGTTGAGAACAAGATCCTAAACAATGAATCAGATCCCACAGACAGGATTATTATCTATAAAAGATATGTAGATGACACCATTATACTAGTCAATGGTGATGACAAAGTAGCCAACAAAATCTACAATCTGTTTAATAATACCCATCCAAATTTGAAATTCACTATAGAAAAAGATAATAAAATTAACTTCCTGGCCAAGAGATTTTGAAAGCAGATAACAGACTAGCCTTTAACATATACAGGAAGGAAACTACCACAGATGTTATTATTCATGAAACATCCTGCCACCCCATAAGATATAAGCATGCATACTTCCATAGTATGATTGACAGGTTGCTAAGAATCCTCATGTCTACTGTAAACTTTAACAGTGGAAATGGAAATGAGCATTTGGCGTCATTGGCCGGGAGGCCCCTTATGGGGCAGGTCCACACCACATTGGGCGACCTGCATGCCAGATGGGGATGAAATAGTGATGAAGACAACACAACACCCAGTCCCTGAGTGGAGAAAATCCCCGACCCAGCCGAGTATTGAACCCGGGCCCCTTAGGACGGCAGTCTGTCACGTTGACCATTCAGCTATCGGGGTGGATAATTTTAACAATGAAATAAATACACTGAAATTAGTAGCTGTAAGTACTGGATGCTAAGAACTGCTAGTTGATAATACTTACAGAAAAAGAAAAAAGCTAAAACATATAGAGCGAACCAAAAAATGTACACTACCTAAAGACAAAAGTATTAAAAAAATCAGATACATACGTTTTCCATATGCAGGTAATATCTCGGACAAAATAAACAATGTCTTTATGAAAAGTAATGTAACGTTGGCTTTTCAAACTGATAATAGTACTTCAACAATACTACAAAAGAACTTAGGTGCAAAGCTTGTAACCACACGATAGACACCATTGATGATAATATGAAAATGCTACATCAAGCAAAAAGAGGGATTAAGTATGAAACTCCGGAGGAAATTGAAATCTTTTGTAAATTTCAAAAAAATCCAAATGATGTTCTCAATGAACAAAAAGATTTAAAAAATAAGGCTTTCTTTGAGAATTTCAGTGTGGTCTTTCACTTATCTGATTCTAATTCATAACCTGTCTTTTTGAATTATACCATTACTCCTCCCTCTTACTCGGCATCCCCTCAGGCTTGTCATCATGATAAAACTTATAGCTTAGTTTAATAATATGAAGAGACTGCCTGACATACATGTGATAAGTTTTATCTATCATTTCAATGTTAGAACCTGATAGTAATGACACTTTTATTGCACACAGTTTTCTTATTCCCCCTTTTAGGTTTCTTCATTACATGGCTGCAGTACAGATAAATTATATTACAGTTCGTTATCGACATCCTGTGTATTTCCATTCTTCTTTATAAACATTTATAAAAATTTTGTAATTTATCTCCAGATGTTTTACGCTGAGTATGCTAAACAATCGGTAATTCTATTTTTAACTTCTATTATATTTGACATGGACTTTTGGTCAATAAGTTGCTTACACCTAAGGTATGTTTCTAGTCCCAGGATGTAGTTCTCATTTTAAGGGTATACGGAACGCCCTATGCTTACAATGTTAAATTGAGCTAAAAGTTAAGAACATTTTCTCATTTGTTATTTGGACGATACTCTTGATTTTTGCACAGAATGCAGAGATATGTTCTGCTTTTATGCTGAATTATTAATTTTGAAAAAATAATGTATAGTTTTTCAGACATTTTATTTTTTGTAAATGTTAAAAAAAGTTATACATTTTAACAAGTATTTTAAAATTTAAATCCATTAATACAAAATAATTCCACATATCTTTTAATTCAGATATATTAGAAGGTCTTAAGGAACAACTACAGAAAATTTCATCTTTCTACTACAAATAGGCCCTGAGAAAATGTACCTTATAAACAAAAAAACTAAAGTTACGGGAAATTAGCTTCAAAGTTTTTACTTCAGTACACGCCTGCTCCATAGCTTGTATCATCAGAATCGTCCAACAGCTTCCTCTTGATGGCTCTGCTATGCTGTCTAGCCATCTTTGAATATACTTTTATGGCGAGTAGTTCGTCTTCCGTGATGTTCGCACATGCATTGACAATGCGCTGCCACATGTTGTCAGGCATTGTCGGTGGATCACGACAGCAAATATACTTCAACTTTCCCCACAGAAAGAAACCCGGGGACATCAGATCCGGTGAACATGCAGGTCATGGTATGGTACTTAGACGACCAATCCACATGTCGTGAAATATGGTATTCAATACCGCTTCAACCACATGTGAGCTATTTGCCGGACATCCATCATGCTGGAAGTACATCGCCATTCTGTCATGCAGTGAAAACATCTTCTAGTAACATTGGTAGAACATTACATAGGAAATCAGCACACATTGCACCATTTAGATTGCCATCGATAAAATGGGGGCCAATTATCCTTCCTCCCATCATGCGACACCATACATTAACCCGCCAAGGTTGCTTATGTTCCACTTGTCACAGCCATCGTGGATTTTCCATTGCCCAATAGTGCATATTATACCGGCTTACGTTACCACAGTTGGTGAATGACGCTTTGTTGCTAAACAGAACGCGTGCAAAAAATCTGTCATCGTCCCGTAATTTCTCTTGTGCCCAGTGACAGAAGTGTACACGACATTCAAAGTCGTCGCCATGCAATTCCTGGTCCATAGAAATATCGTACGGGTGCAATCGATGTTGATGTAGTATTCTCAACACCGACGTTTTTGAGATTCCCGATTCTCGCGCAATTTGTCTGCTACTGATGTGCGGATTAGCCGCGACAGCAGCTAAAACACCTACTTGGGCATCATCATTTGTTGCAGGTCATGGTTGATGTTTCACATGTGGCTGAACACTTCCTGTTTCCTTAAATAACGTAACTATCCGGCGAACGGTCCGGACACTTGGATGAAGTCGTCCAGGATACCGAGCAGCATATATGGCACACGCCCGTTGGGCATTTTGATCACAATAGCCATACATCAACATGATATCGACCTTTTCTGCAATTGGTAAATGGTCCATATGAACACGGGTAATGTATCACGAAGCAAATACCGTCCGCACTGGTGGAATGTTACGTGATACCACGTACTTATAGGTTTGTGACTATTACAGCACCATCTGTCACAAAGCAAAAAAAGTTGTCCAACTAAAACATTCATATTTTTTTACGTACTACATGAATATGTAATAAAAAATGGGGGTTCCTATTTTAAAAAAAACCACAGTTGATATCGGTTTGACCTATGACAGTGCCATCTAGTGGGCCAACCATAGCGTCGTCTGATTTCCCCCTTCAAGCTAGACGAGTTTTGTTCTTTGTAGTTTTTTCGTTTGATGCTTATTTCATGTGATATTTGGCCCAGTCACTATAAATGGACCACCCTGTATACATGTCATCAGGTATATGCAATGAATATGATACTGTGTAACATTAGGGTTTTATAATGATTTCTACCTTGTATTGTAACACCTGTTTTCTTATGCGTAGAGATAGCAACTTCATTTTCTGTTTACATATGAAACTGTACCAAAGATATTAACAAAATATAGTGTAGTCCTCTACATTGCCAAGTAAATAATCATAGAGATATTTTTGTAGCATATGACGAAAATATTCTTTTAAAGATCTTTGACCAACTTCTCAATATGTCTAATACTTACAGTCCTTATCTTCTCTTCAGTGTTGCTGTGTACGTATTTAGTATTTATATGTTTGCTGCTAAAGTCCTGTGTCATATATTTACATTCATGGCATGCACTACACTTTTTAAGTAAACACTAATATAATATGGTGGCTTAAACCAGTTTAATCCAGTAAGTATTCATGTTAGTTTGCACTTCTTTGTAAAGATTAAAATTTCCTGTAAGCTACATATGATTATTTTTATCTTTGGATAGTATTGGTGAAGATGATAAAAGACTGAAATCAGTAGATATTTGGGTTTAAAATAAAAACAGCTGATGGTTCAAATATGCATTGTATGCATTTTACACACAATCCATTGGAAATTCAAATGGGCTGCCTCAGCCAGTTGTCAATCATGGAAGTCATTGTCAAGAGAACTGATTTTTGAAACTTTGAAATGGCCTGGAGCATTATCATTTTTAAGTTAATGGGGCTCTCACCTTCAAAGATCTCTTCAAGCAGGAGGAACAATATAGCTTGTAGAAAGTAAATACCATCTTGCCTGTAATGTATCATGGGAGACTGATTTCACAAGGTTATTACCAATAATCAGCACCCATATTTTGAAGTTCTGGTACTGATGGTTCATGACCAATGAGCAACAAATACTGCACTCTATAGATGGGTAGGTAACACTGTTGCAATGTCTACTGAAAAGTTCTGTACAGCATAATGCGTGGTAAGAAAACAATGACCACTAGCATGAAAACCAAGCTTTCCTCAATTTACATTAATTAGACCTTACTTCCTATCAGCCCACTGATCATCTACAGCAGTTTGTCCTGCAACCACATGGATTTCGAGATAATAGCATGCTTTATCCAGCCAGTCCCAGTTTGTACCAATCCAGTTACACACGACATTGGTCAGTGCACGATGGTGCATGTTACCACCAAGTTCCAAAACATAAAGTGTGAAAATACAATTTTTCAGGGGATCATATCATGTGTTTTATTTTTATCACACAGATAAGGTGTCAAGTGTTTCTGATAGCCTTTGGCATAGCGACTATCCATATATCTCTTCAAGGAATGGACATACTGTAACTATGTTACAGTGCAGGGTCAAAATTTGAACATTACTCACTTCCTTCAGCCCAGGCAAATTGAGCAAATCACTTGGTTCTTTTGCTTTAGGTGTGGGCTAGGATGGATATTAAGTAGCTTATAAAAGTACAATTTTTTCATGGGTGGTTCCTGAGAAAACACAGAAAAACCACGATTTTTTGGTCACGAAAAGTACCAATTATGGGAAGGGCAACTTCTGTAATTCCTATGCATGGCAGATTGTTGAAAGTTTCACCATGTGTTCTTAATATGATATTCTCATGGATCTTATTAACTTTTTCCAGTATCATTATCCATTACTGAGATCCAGAGGTTCAAAGTTACCATACATACCCACATAATATCCAGTCTGAGGCATAAATGTAGTTCTATCTCACATAGTAAAAAAAAAGAGTTCTAGGGTCATCAGAAGGCTTTTGAAGTCACTGAAGTATGTTTATCAGCATTTTTTTCACCCGTTAAATGTTGACATGCTGTCTCTGTGTAAAGGGCGCTTCATGCTCACACAAATATGCACAAAGTGTCACTGCAACAACAAAAATGAACTAAAATGGTCTCAACATGCCTAAAAATAACTTAAAATTACTGCCAAAAATTATGTAAAACTGAAAGGGCTGAAAATTCAGTAATATTTTAATAACTTTTTACTGTTTTAAGATACAAATAATAAGCCAGGTATTTTTGCTTGATTGCAGTTGATATGTGAAGTGTCCACAAAAAAAGCAAACAATTTTCTGTTAACCTAATGTTATGCATATTTACTTGTAGTTTATAAGTGTCAATGTACATACATGTCAAAGTATATAAATAAACTGTCAAAAGTTTATTGAACTATGGAATTCATTTTATAGTAGCAGCACACCCAACAGTAGCAGGAAAAAGGACCCAGAAAAGTGCTTTTAAAGAGGAACATATTCATAGAAAAGGTGAATATGTTCATCTTTAAAAGATTCTGGCATAGAAGTGGGGAACCAGCTGCCTCAATCCACATTTCACCTTCCTCACCAAAAATTTTTAAATTTTACATGTGATCATGTTAGCACTTTTTTGGGCTGATAGAGAATAGCAGAGGGACAGCGACAGTAGAAGAGAGAAGAGACACTACCAGAGAGAGAGAGAGAGAGAGAGAGAGAGAATAAGAATAAGAATAAGAATAAAAGAGAGAGGAGACAATGGAAATAAAAAATACAGATGAGTGGAGGCTACAAATAGGCTTTGGGGGATCTGGACCCTCCCAGGCCAGTGAGCTTTAACACTTAGTTTTAGTGGAGGGTGCATTTTGGACCAAAATTTTAATGACGTGTGTAAAGGGGGAAAAATGTTAGACCCCTATAATTTTTGAGCTGCTGAGATATGGTGGAGATAGTGGCAGTGCAAAAGAAAGACAAAAGGAGAGAATAGAAAATGTAAGTGAAAGAGGTGACAATGGCTGTGTAAATATACTGTGAATTAATGGGAGAAAAAGGAAACAGTGGGAGAGACCAATGTAGCCAATGGCAGTGAGAGAGAGATGCTGTGTATGAAGGATTAACTACAAAGATAGACTGAAGGAAAGAATTTAGAATGTTCTGTGTTAAAAGAGCACAAATATGTTAGCAAGCCAAAATTTGTGGTAAGAAATGAGGATTGCAGTGGGTCCCCCACTTCCCTGTCAGTCTTTTAATGAGGAATATATTTGCCTTTTCAGTGCTCTGACAGGAGCTTTTCCCACTGGTTAATCTATGGTCAAACCACAGTGCTGTGTGTGTTAGGAGTAAGGAAAGCTGTTGCTGCAGTTATTGACTAATCAGATGTTAACCCTCCTACAGAAGTACCATGGAAGCCTGCTGCTCGACCTGGGAAAGGAAGAGGTGCTGCGCCAGATGCAGATGGGTGTGCTCCGGGAGATTGGCTACACATTGTTATTTCCAGTGCGCAGCCCACTACCAGAGGTTAAACGCATAACTGTCAATGATGTTACTGTCTGTCAGGGACCACCTGGTATGTGTTGCTCTACAGCACTGTAACCTAATTATTGGTAACCAGGCCTACCTTTCTTCTTTCCGAAAAAGCAGGATGTTCATCATAACATAAACGTACTCTTCTGCAAATTTTCTTCCTTCCCTCCTTTCTTTCATTTCCAAACCATTATAGAACATCACATTAATGTACAACAAGAAAGAGAGATTTGGGAGCTAAAAAGGGCATATGTTCAGGGGTAACATAATAAGGGGGTGAATCAGCCAACACTGAAACAGTTTTAGGTCAGAAATGCATATTTTTGTTTTTGTCCTGTATCTAACATTTATCCAGGGAGGACAGTCCATACCTGTAGCTCAAAGGTCTCTCACATACTCATCCACAGCTGTCACCATCTACTTCTTTTCTTGGTGAAACAGCTGGAAGTACGAGGGGGGAGGGAGGAAAAAAGTATTCTCCATTGACCACAACATGCATCTTCAAATGATCCTTCCATTGTTCAAAACAGTTTTTAAATTCACTTATCAAGATGACTGTTATTCCTTCCAGCAATTTTTGTTTTACCTCCTCCACAGTGGGAAAATGCATTGCATCCATGCTCGTTTTGAGTCTGGGGAACAAAAACAAATCACAGGGGCTACATCCAGTTATTAGGGGGGTTGACAATCAGTGTCATGCCGCTTTTGGTCAAAAACTGGTTTACGGAGAGGTCAGTGTGGGCCAGCGCATTGTCATGGTGAAACGACCAGACACCTGTGCACCAAAGGTCTGCCCTTTTCTTCTGGATACTCTCCCTCAATCTTTTCAAAACCTCCAAGTAGAACTCCTGGTTGACAGTTTGACCCAGGGGAACAAGCTCTGTGTGCACAGCACCTCTGCAATCGAAGAAACAAACGAGCATTGTCTTGATGTTTGGCTTGACTTGGTGAACTTTTTTGAGACAAGGAGAGCCACTTGTCTCCCACTGGCTTGATTGCTTCTTTGTTTCAGGGTCATATCCATAGCACCACAATTCTTCACCAGTAGTCACCTTGGAAAAAATTCAGGGTCCTCTTTGAGCTGATTTTGAAGCTCAAAACATGACTGAGGTTGATGTTCCCTTTGTTCGTCTGTGAGAAGGTGAGGGACAAATTGGCTGCAAACCTTCTCATGTGCAAATTTTTGGATAAAATCCTCTGAATTGAACTCCATAATGTTAGACATCTGACAGAGGTGATCAATGGTTAAGTGACAGTCTTCACGAATGGGGGCATTGATTTTTGTCAATGTTTTCATCACTTCTCAATGTTGAGGGGCATCCTGAATGGGGTTGGTCTTCAATTGACATTTCTCCATTTTTTAAATGTGAAAACTACTTGTAGACTCTGCTTTTATTTAAGGCAGCATCCCCATAAGCAGTCTTAGCTGATTTCCCCAACAGGAAATAAAATTCTGCAGCTGCATGTTGCTCTCTACAATCTGCCATCACATTTTCACTGAAATGGAAAAAGTTGTATTGCTAAAAAGCTCTCACGGGCGAACCAATGCACTCACAGTGACACAACTTCGCACGCTGACTCAGGAAGTGTGACCTTAATGGACACTTGGTCAAACAATGGGTTTCCCCATTCTCTCTCCCCACCACAGCTGAATTCCTGTTACTTTTGGGTCCCCCCTCATACTGATGAAAAATGTGGTGTATGGAGTTGATGTTCCAATAAGTTGTGTTAATGCTTGAAAAACTGGTACAGTTTCACTACCAAGACATTTTCCTGGTAAAGTGCATTATCTCAATGGAAAGTTTCCTCTCTTTTGCAGTCCAGGCCTCTTCTCAAGCACTCTTTTCATCTAACTAGTCTAGAGTATTTGCTAGGGATTGTTTTGCCATTCCTAAGATATTCAATAATAATAAAAAAAAATACTAGCCACAGCATTTGCAATAAAGCATTGAGTTTCAATACAGGGCCATTAAGTTGTTTTGATTGTTGCTTGAAATCTGGCACAAAGCTCTGGACGTGTTAAAAAAGAATAAGCCAAAGTGTGAGTGTATTTCTTAGCATTTCAAAATGAATCACTGAACTACTTAGGAACATTCACTAAATTTGGATGACTTAGTGACAGCTTGTACAGAACAGAATTTCATGACTGCTTTGTATTCTAGTTAGCCATCTGAATGAAACATTTTCTAAAAAGTCACAGAGTTTAACTCTTCCACAAATAATATAGACATTTATCTGAATTTGTTGTGCAATGTGTACCCGCATAAAAAAAAAAAAAAAAAAAAAAAATTCCCCCAATATCAGTGTCACAAAATTTTCTCTGTGCAATAATTTTAACGTATATTCTATTTCCATAAGACTACATCAATACTTTTTGTATAAATGTAAAAATTCCTAAATTGGTTTATTCACGATCATCCCTTTTGCTTCTTACTAAGCAGTGCTTGACAGACCAAGAATAACAATAATACTTCTTTTTAAACGGATATGATGCCATTAAACAACACAGTGCCATATTTGGAGTCTCTACAGAACTCAGACTATCAGAATGATGCACAGTTAGGGATTTGAAAAGTTAAACAATATAAAGCACATTGTGTCAAAATGGTGGTTTTGGATAGCACATCATGAAATATGGCATTTTACCTGTTCTTGAGCAAATACACAATGAGTCAGAATGGAATAGAGTAGCCACATTGCTTTTATGCTTTGCTCCATATGATAATTACAGTTTCTCATTTGCCACATTATGTTGAAATTAGTTAATATCTGTTGCCAACATAGAAAAGTTGACCTTCATAGGAAAGATAAAACATAGTCAATTTATGTGTGTGACAAAATTGTTAAAACACTAAGAGAACTTATTAGTTTAGAGTTGTGGACCAAAAATGTGCTGTTATAATAAAAAAGAAGGCTCTTTGGTAAATGCTTGTAATCATCTGAAAGCTAGCTTCAATCACCATTCATGGATTGGTGGACAAGTAATCAACTTCATATGAAACATCATTTTTACAATGAGATTAGATGTCAGCATAATAAAAATAGAAAAAGTAATATAAACATTATTCATTACAAATCATTTGACATGGACATAAGTGTAGCACACAGTGTGCTCTTTTACTAGTACCTGATAATACAAAAAGTAACATTACATTACTTGCTCGGATCTCATTAGTCACAGCATGTGCTATACCGTGTTGTGACTATGACATCAGTTGTAAGTGGATATGTTTAGTTCACATTATATTACATGTACTTCAACATTTATCTGCATGTTGAAGCCTGAAAGGTCAAAGGAGATTAGTGTTATGCATGACAGGTGTTGGGTGTAACATTTGTGAGGGAGCAACATCTGTTCACATTGCTTGCTATATTACAAAAGTAAGAGAACTTTCTTCATTCTTCTTGGATCAGTTTTAATTGTCAGAGAGAGAGAGGGAGAGACAGATGATTACTTCTTTTAGTTAGTTCTGAAGTCAGTACAATGACAAATATAAACATAATGTCTGAATCAGCTGATGACTGTACTTTTGGCACTTACTAATTTAATTGCTTCGCAAAACAGACATTATGTATGTATGAAATATTTAGAAGGGAAAACCAAAACTTTAGAAAATGTTGGAAAACACTGGTCAGCCACTAACTCTCACTTAGGTATCATCAGTTATTTGAGAAATAAAATGAATATTTAACAGTTATACACAATATGATAGACATAAATACTGAATAAGTATGTACACTGAGTAACTGAATAAATTGTTGGAAAAAGCACCAGTTGCTACAGAGCCAAGGGAATTGTCTTTACCTAAAGCTTGTACAGGCAGAACAAAGAGGGAAAGGGAACTGGCAACTGGTGAAAGTAATACCTCATGAAGATTCAGATGTGATAGCCAAAACTTAGAATGCACTGTGGAGCTGGATGCAGGAGAGTAAGTGTGTTGTGATTCAGAAACCATTCTGATATAATACCTAGGACTGCTTCTAGGTATGTTAGAACAGGGGAACACCAAGGGCTGGTTTCTTGTACTGTATCAACATGAAATTACACCAGCAAAATTTATATTTTGAGCCCTACGAGAGACTAGTGAGAAATCTGAGCTAAGTGAGTGAAATGAGTGACATGAGAATGAATCAAATAAGTTTCATACTTTTCATTCCTCAGTCCTGAAGGAGAAACATAAGCAGGTGAAAACACAACTGCTGAATAGGAGATGACACCTTTGTTTCTTCCTACAGCGTTTGGAAACATGAATCATCTTGGTGAAGTTGAGAGACACAAAAAGTAAACTGAGCAACCCTGGAGGCGTTTTCATTAAGGGCCCTTGCACCACTTCTTTCAAACAGAAATCCAGCAAGAGATCTCTCTGTGCAACAGTAGTTTTGGTGTGTTCTGGCATGCTCAAGTAGAGCAAGGTTTTTAAAATGATGTCTCCTCTGTTATAATTAATCTCTTAAATGTGTGAAACTAAGATAACTGTACAGAAAAACCAAAACTAGTGCTTCATTTTCTCAGGAGCATACTGATACTGCTTGTTGAATTTTAATCCTTACAATTGCCACAAGATTAGGTGATCAATTGATATGGATTATTAACCCTTTCAGACCTGGTGGTCACAATTGTGTACATAAAGTTTGTTCACTAATATTTCGCTGACAAGAAATGTGAGATGCATTCAAATTCACTTTGCACATTTGTGTATGTTTCTTTTAGCCATACTCCAGCTGCTGCTGCTCTCTTGTGAGCAGTCTGTGAACCACAGAGGAAAATATACTCTCTGGTGTTCTCTCTCTGTGGGAAGCCATTACACGTTTACTTTATTGCTGTAATAGTCACGTTGTGGGTTTCGTTTTTGAATGTTTTGTGTGGTTTCCTTCTTTTGGAAACATTAGACATTCTTTCAGTGTAATTTTCAGCAATTTAATTCAGTTCATATTTGTGTTATGTATCAGGTAAGATTAATGTACACATTTGTGTACAACAGGTCCTTAATGGTGTAAAATAGGAAAAAATGACGTAAAATGTGTGTCAGCAACATTTGCATGGCTATGGTAGTTATGTATGGCAATTTTTCCATTAATTTCAGTACCAGCAGCAAGAAAGGAGAATAACTGACCTGTACATATGATTTTATTGTATATTGCTGTCTTTTGGCTTAGAAATATGGATTATCTTTCTGTGAGGAAAAACTGGGACTTGAGTATGGACATAATTGAAAATGGTGGCGTTTCTAACATTAGTTTGAGAGGAGATGAGTATGACGGTGTACCACTTATTGAAAGGCAAGCTCCACAAATAGTAAAACGTGTTGGAGCAGATAATGTGGGCATGAATAATGTGTGTAGAGACACCATATCCGAAGATGAAGATGTTGGAGAGGTGGTGGATGCTGAAATGAAGTTTTTATGCAATGAAAACAACCCAGAATTGAATAACCAGTGTGACAACATGATGGTAACACCTAAAGAATCCATAAAATGGAAACGCAAGCCTCTAAGTACCATTGCAGAAACATACAAAGCTCCAAATTTTGAAGAATCTCTCTTGTGTTCTTCAATGCAATACTTCAAAAGATATATACCAAATGATTTGTTCACTAGCATTGCAGCACATACTCATATTTATGCATTACAACGAGGCAAATCCTCATTCAAGCAGACAACTCCACAAGCACAAGAGATGCTATTTGGTTTGCATATATTGACTGGCACCTTGAAATTTCCCAGATTATGAATGTATTGGGATACAAGCCCGAAGGTAAATGTGTTTTGGGAAAACATGTCACGAGTCAGATTTTTAGAATTACGAACAAATTTACATTTGGTGAACAATCTGGAAAAGCCACCTGATCATAAAGATAAATTTTATAAAGTCAGGCCTATTTACTCAGCCATTCGAAAATGCTGCAGTGAACTTCCTATAGAAGAGAATGTTTGTGTCAGTGAAGGAATTATTCCTTTCATTGGGAAGTTTTCTGCAAAGCAGTATGTCAAGGGGAAACCAAGTCCATGGGGAATCAAAGTCTTCATGTGAAAAGAGTGGAATAGTCCATGATTTCCTTTTGTATCAAGGTGCTACAACTGAACTAAATACAGCATACTGTAAAAAATTTGGATTAGGTCCTGCTGTTGGTTTAGAATTTTCTGTTCGACTCTCAAAAGGTAAAGGTCATAAATTATACTTTGACAACTTCTTTTTACCGTATCGTGTGTTTCAAGTTCTGAAATCTCAAGGCATCAATGCAGCAGGTACTGCCCATCAAACGAGATCTGGAAAGAACTTGCCTTTTTCAGATGATAAAACAATAATGAAACAAACCTGAGGATACTGGGAAGAAATCACTAGTGCTGATGACATTACCATGTGTAATTGGTTAGACTGTAGGCCAAATGTATTGTGTTCAAACTTTGTTGGTAAAGGCTCAGTGGATAAAGTTGAGTGTTGGAACAAAAAAACACCATAAATATGTGAAAGTAGAAAGACCTGAAATAGTGAGAAGACATGAGTCATACCAAAAAGAAGAGGAGAATTATGACCAGCTACAGAGATACAGCTTCATTCCATTGACCATTTGCCTTTGCATGATGCAGGAGCTCCAAGTATCTGCACATTTCCAAAATGTACAAGGCGTTCTAGAATTCAGTGCAGAAAATGTAAAGTACATGTATGTCTCCAAAAGGACAGAAATTTATTTTGCAGTTTCATGTGAAACTTTAAAATCAGTTTTTTGACCATTGTTGTTTAAATAAGAACTGTAATTTGGAATTATTTTTATTGTTTCTTCTGTTTTAAAGTGAAATAAAGAGTGGCATACTTGATCCATAGTGTTATCTTCCGTAATGTATGACATGAAGCTCGAGACCTGATGAACACAATTGTGTACATTAAATATCTAGAAAACTTGAGATCATATGAAATTTTTTTCTTAGAAAAATGTTGTCAGGAGAATCACCTGAATGTAAAAATGATGTCAGATATTTTTTTCATAAGTAAATAAAAAATCAGGTCTGAAAGGGTTAATTAAACACTTAATCAAAATTATGAAAGAATGATCTCTTTCACTGTCATTCCTCAGTCACACCTTACAATTGTTAATTTTCATTCATACATTGTCCTCTAGATTTATCAGAGAAGTGCAGTTTCACACATTGGCCAATAAAAAGGCTTAAACCTGTCAGATTACTGTCTAGAACTGTTAGTGCAATATTACTGTTTCTACGTAATTCATTGGTAGTTATATTCAGAGTGAATTTAGAGTCCCTAACTGCAAAAAATTAGTGTTAGAGTACATCATAACAATCTTTTAAGGTATTATTGTAATTTTTAGCTTTGGTTCATAGTTTCAATAGATAACGCAATTTTCTCATTCACAAATGATGTTCTAGAGTCTATAAACAGCAAGAGGCTGCCAATTGGTGTCTTATGCGACCTATCAAAGGCGTTCGACTGTGTAGATCACGAGATACTCTTCAAGAAGGCCTGTCATTATGGAATTACAGGACCTGTAGGGAACTGGTTAAAATCGTACCTCGAAAATAGGAAGCAGAAGATTATTCTAGATGTTTCAGATAGTTTATCACAATATATAGTGGACTCTGAGTGGGGAATTGTGCAGCATGGAGTGCCACAGGGATCAGTGCTTGGGCACTTGCTGTTCCTCATATATGTTAATGACCTACCTTTATCCATCAATAAGCAGTGTAAATTTACAATGTTCGCTGATGATACGAGCATTGTGGTGGATAATGTGTCAACTACTGACTTAGAATCAGAGGTCAATGATATCCTTAAAGAAGTTCTGGGTTGGTTTAGTATTAACTCCCTTTCAATAAACCTGAAAAAAAAAAAAAAAAAAAAAAACAATTTTATCCAGTTCCAGACAACCCACAAAAACCCAAAAGAAATAGTTATCACACAGAATGATCAGATGATAAAGCAAGTGTACTTATCAAAATTCCTAGGCGTATACGTGGACAGTAAGCTGAACTGGGAACATCACGTTCTACAAACACTAAAACGGCTGACGTCGGCAACATTTGCTTTACGAATTTTGTCACGCTTCAATGACATTACCATCTCAAAGTCAGCTTACTTTGGCTATTTTCATTCAGTCATGTGTTATGGCATCATCTTCTGGGGCAATACACCTGCCGCAAAGAAAATCCTCACAGCACAAAAAAGAGCAATAAGAATCATTTGTGGTGTACCCCCACGAACCTCATGTCGAAATCTTTTTAAACGACTTGAAATACTGACAGCAACATCTCAGTACATATATTCACTGATGTGCTTCATAATAAATAACCCCACTCTGTATGAAACGAATTGCCTACATCATGAACATAACACCAGAAGAAAAGAGGATTTCCACTGTGAGTTAAAGAACTTGACACTTATTCAGAAAGGGGTAAAGTACGCTGGAACGAAAATTTTAAATTCCCTACCCAACAGCATCAAAAGTATAAGGAGTAGTACATCAGTATTTAAACATAGCTTGAAAAATTATTTACTTGAGACCTCACTTTATTCACTAGAGGAATTCTTTCAGAGAAATAAGTAAAACCCAGATTGGAAAGATGTTTTTAAATTTTTTGACACTGTTTACTGTTAAACTAATGTAATAATGCCCTGATGTAAAAATTCCTCTTTTTCTCATTTCCATTTTTGGGTCACTTTTAAACCCAAAGTGGGAAGTTTTGATTACTGTTCAAGGTTAAAATAGATGCAATAATGCCCTAAATATGAAACTGCTATCTTCACATTTATGTTGACTAGTTTTTAAGCTAATAAGCATGACTTTTGTGCACAGTTATTAATACTATAACAATGTCTTTATTCTATGTATTTTATTATGTACATTGACACGTTCCACATCTGAGTGACTTGCTCACATGTACAGATCTATGGAACAAGTATATAAATAAATAAATAAAATAAAATAAATAAAAGTACATAAACAAGAAGTGTATCAAGACACAAATATTCTCTCTTGTGATTTAAATATTGGCACTCACAATCTTAGCCAAGGAATAGGAATATCAATCTACAGCACATTAAATATTGAAGGCCAGAATATTTTGATAGTGATGTTGTTATTGGTTGCCATATGACAGTTTGTCGGTAAAGTGATCCTCCCACAGAAGTTCTCAATCATGTTTCGTTGACTTAAGTTTGCTCTTGTTGCTGCTAGGCCACAATTTAATTTGCAAAGAATCTGTATAAATGGAGTGTTTGTCCTTAGCATTATTCCTTGTCTGAGAAAGGAATGAAAAGTGGAATTCCAACTCAGTTGGCATTGAGATGATTAGACATAAACGGAATTATTAAGACTGAACAACTGCCAGCTGATCATGTGAAATTACAGGCTGTTTAGCAGGCAGAACAGAAAAACTTACTAAGGATCAGGGAAGAATTAGAATCATACCAGAACAATTTGAATGGCATGTGCATCATCCCATGAAAGCAAAATAAATAGCACAGATATATAATACACACATCAAAAAAGTTTTGCATCACCACAGTTCCCAGAACTCCTGAAGACAGACATTCACTGTGGATATTGCATCACAGACACAGTGCCTTTGAGTGTTCAGAGATGTTACTAAATGCACCCAAAGATGTAAACAACCATGCATGAGCAGCACCTATTAGACGGAGGGGGTTAGACAGCTGATCAGTTCCAGTCATTCCACCAGGAAGGAGGTATACGACTCGCGTTGCCTGTAGTTCAACCATGCCTACATGGTCAATACCACAGTTTGATCATGTCTGCAATGTTACTTTGTGCCAGGAAAAGCTCTCAACAAGGGAAATGTACAGGCATCTCGGAGTGAACCAAAGCGATGTTGTTCAGACATGGAGGAGATACAGAGAGACAGGAACTGTCAATGACATGCCTCGCTCAGGCCACCCAAGGGCTGCTACTGCAGTGCATGAGTGCTAGCTAAGGATTATGGCTTGGAGGAACCCTGACAGCAACGCCACCATGTTGAATAATGCTTTTCGTGCAGCCGCAGGATGTTGTGTTAAGACTCTAAACTGTGCGCAATAGTCTGCATGATGCACAGCTTCACTCCCAACATCCATGGTGAGGTCCATCTTTGCAACCATGACACCATGCAGCGCGGTACAGATGGGCCAAACAACATACCAAACGGACCACTTGGGATTCTCTACACCGATGAGTGTCGCATATGCCTTCAACCAGACAATCGTTTGAGATGTGTTTGGAGGCAACCCAGTCAGGCTGAACACCTTAGACACACTGTCCAGTGAGTGCAGCAAGGTGGAGATTCTCTGCTGTTTTGGGGTGGCATTATGTAGGGGCGATGTATGCTGCTGATGATGGTCGTGGAAGGCATCGGAAGAGCTGTACGATACATGAATGCCATCCTCTGACTGATAGTGCTGCCATATCAGCAGGATACTGGTGAGGCATTTGTCTTCATGGATGACAATTCACACCCCCATCATGCACATCTTGTGAATGACTTCCTTCAGGATAACGACATCGCTCGACTAGAGTGGCCAGCATGTTCTCCAGACATGAACCCTATCAAACATTCCTGGGGTAGATTGAAAAGGGCTGTTTGTAGATTATGTGACCCACCAATCACTCTGAGGGATCTATGCCAAATCGCCATTGAGGAGTGGGACAATCTGGACCAACAGTGCCTTGACGAACGTGTGGATAGTATGCCACAACGAATACAGGCATGCATCAATGCAAGAGGACATGCTACTGGGTCTTAGAGGTACTGGTGTGTACAGCAGTCTAGACCACCACCTCTGAAGGTCTTGCTGTATGGTGGTACAAAATGCAAAGTGTGGTTTTCATGAGCAACAAAAAGGGCGGAAATGATTATGTTGATCTCTATTCCAATTTTGTGTACAGGTTCCGGAACTCTCAGAATCGAGGTGATGCATAACTTTTTTTGATGTTTGTCTTAATAAGAATAAATAATGGTATTTGAGTGAATGAATAAAAATGACAGTAGCAATGAAAACTTGTTTATTCATGGGATCTTTGATTAGCAACAATCCAGTGATAATTAAAATATTTGTGCACTAATTACTTCATCTCTTGCAGTTGCTTAAGGTCATGTCTGTGTGGGATGCCACTTTACAGATGCTTTCTTCATTATTAAGACTTAAACATATAAAAGTAGTTAGTAACAATGATTGAACTGAGGTATTCTACTATGAATGCTTGATGCAATTAAATTTTACCTTGTTTAATCAATATTATAAAAGATCATAGTGATCCATGAATGACTCATTCCTGAGTCAACATCTCAGCATAATATCTTTCTGTTTGTAATTTGAAATGTATTATTATGGGAGCAGTTGAATTTTGCATCCATCTTGTATAAAAACTCAGACCAGAAGATGAATACTGAATGTGAAAAACTCTTGTGACACTAGAGACCAATTCTAGACATTGGACTTGCATCAGCAATATAATACACTGACAGAAGAAAAATCATAGCACCAAGGAGGAGTAGTGTGACATAAACAAAAGTTGGTAGGCATGTTTCTACATCTGAAAGCAGATGTTTATTCCAGTTTTACACCAGTCGCATAAGAGTGGCACTATCAGTTTCACCATGATGATGCAAATTGTGTTTCCTTTAAATACACGCTGTTGTGATCCGAGTCTTAATTACCTTTAAGATTGGACATGGTTAGTTGATGTAGTGAAGAATGCTTTTAAGGTGACAGATAACATTAACAACCTCTCATTGAGTTTGAATGATGTCATTTAATAGGGCTACGAGAAGATAGATGTTTCTTTTGTGATACTACAGAAAGAACTGGCAGGAATGTAGCTATTGTACATGATTGCTGGCATGGTCACAAGAATGTGCAATTTCAAGAAGACCAGGCTCTATACAACCATGTGACAGTATCAAGAGGGTAATCTATATCATTTAGCATGTAGCACTGGTGCATTGTACTGAATCTGCAGAAGTGATCTGAACAGTAGTTGGCTCCACAGTGACTCAACAAACTATTACACATCAGTTACTTCCAGGACAGCTCTGAGTGTGAAGTCCTGTAGCATGCACTCCACTGACCCCAAACCACTGCCTTTTGCAAATTCAGTTGTGTCAAGTGAGAGCCCATTGAAGGGCTAGGTAGAGTTCTGTTCTTTCTTATGAAAACTGGTTCTGTCTTGGTGCCAGTGATGGGTATGTGCTGGTTAGCAGCAGACCAGTTGAGAGCCTGGAACCAATCTGTTTGCAGGCTACACACATTGTACTTACAACTGGAGCTATGCTCTGGGTTGTGATTTTGTATGACAGAGGGAGCACTTTTGTCGTTATCTGACAAACCCTAACTGCAAGTTTACATATTAGTTTGATGATTTAACCTGTTGGGTTGCCATTCATGAACAGCATTCCATTTTGTGCTTTCCAACAGGATAATGCTCACCTACATATTGCTGTTGTAACCCAGCATGCTCTAAAAAATATCACCATGTTGGCTTGGCCTGATCAGCAGATCTGTAGTCAGTGAAGCACATATGAGACACCATCTCCAGTATCGTCCACAAACAGCTTTAACTGTCCCAGTTTTGACCAACCAAATGCTACAGATGTGGAACTCCATCCCACAAAGTGACATCCAGCACTTGTACAACACAATGCATGCACATTTGAATGCTTGCATTCAACATTCTGGCAGTTACACCCTTATTAATGTACCAGCATTTCACATTTGCAATGGCTTATCTTGTGCACATATTAATCTATGAAAAGTAAATGGGACAAAACAGCAAATCCTTGATGATTCACTCAATTACTCTAAATTAATAATTTTTTGGTGTTGCAATTTTTTCCATCAGTGTATCTGCATTAGTTGCTTCTAATAGCCAGCTAGTAATTTACTGAGCAAAAATTCTATATAATCACATTAAAAATAGATCAAATTTCAGTCCATTGACATGTCCAAGAGCTGGGCTTGTATCACCATCAACACCAGGATGTGCAATGGCTTTTATCATCAACATGATGCCAGAATTTTGTGTAAAGTTTATTGCTAGTGACAAAATGATTTTACATATTCATTTAATTATTGAAGTGGAGCAGTCCTTGGAATTAGGTTCAAGAGCATTCACCTTGTATATTGTATGTACTTTCCCACATCAGCTGACTCCATGTAAGGCCGCTGGCAGTGAATGGAAGCTGTCCATTTGAAAACAACACTGTCAATTGTCAGTAGTTATCTGTTGTGCTGACATCTCCTCCATCAGCATATGAGTTGGGTTTGTCAGTAGGCCTTAACTGCATGTATGTATGCATGCATCACGGTAAGAAACAGTGTTGCACAATGAACTGGACTATGACTATTAGTATCACTCACCTATCACTGTTCATGACCTCACAAACCACCACCCTCATCCTGAAATACTGGTTGTCAGATGTGGGATTGTGTGTGTTCCTTTACCCCTCAGTATTCCTGAGAAGGGAAGAAATCTCAAAGTCATGCATGGAGTGTAGCAATGATCAATAATATTCGCAAAGTTTGTATGCTGTATCTGAATATGTAACTAGTCCATTGCAATGTAAACAACATTCTACTATTAAAGGATTTTTCTTTAGCAGAGTGATAGAGCAAACCCAAGCACTGAAAGTAAGGCTACTGCAGATATATTAATTTTTGGGTGAATTTGGTAACCAGTCATGATAGGCACACAACAAGATTTGGATTTACAGACCGTTACAGATACATATTTTTTTTCTTTTTTTTTTAAAGATCAGATGAGGGGTCTCAGCAGATTTAGGATCCTGGAGTACCTCTCACAAAGTAAATGGGGCAAAACTGCAAATCCTTGACAATTCATTCAGCTTTGTCAAGTCAAGTATGACCTAAGATGTAGTCGTGCAACTACCTACAATGAATTTAAAAAGTCATTTGCACAATAGTACAAGAAAAAAAAGCACATTAAGATTTTACAGGGGCAACTCCATGGCATTCACATTTTTCATGAAAAATCCATAGAGTACTTTGTAGGTCACATTAGGATATAGTGCCAATTAAGCAAAGAGGAAAGTTGTCTCCTAGCCAAGCTCTACAATTATAGGATTGGATAGCAACCCAGTGCAAAATTATGGAGGAGTTGTGATTGTCTTTGTGGTAGGCCAAGGTGAATCTGTAGCAAAAGTGCAAATGATAAGGAGCAGAGAAAAACGCTACGATGGTACACTGAGGTTATATTTTCTGGTAGCTAACAACACTCTGATCAATGTAGCTGAAAGAGAAATGATATTTGTCATAATAATCATGTCTGCATTGGGACCTCTAAATGTCAGACCCAATGGAATGTTAGTGCTGCTGAGATAATGCACAAAACCAAGTAGCAACTTGGTTATGTTGATCTGAGTGATTTACATTTGCCTGAATGTGAGCACATCTCACTGAGAACAGGGGAAAAAAACTGTGCATATGGACACAAAGATGCCTAAGTACAGGGGAAGTAATTTGTTGCTAACAGAGCTGTGAGAAAAGAGTGACCTGTTAGACCAGAGACATTGTTACGTAGCAAGAACTGTCAGTGTCATTAAAAAAGAGCCAGATTGCTAATGTGAAGAATGTAGAAGCAGACCAACAGGGGTCCCAACACCGAACCTTGGGGCACCCCATAACTAACTTCCTTATAACCAGAAAAGTATGACTTTCCATCATGAACTATTTCTACCTTCTGGCATCTGCCAGATAAGTATGACTTAAACCATGCATGAGCAGTACCACAGACTCCATAGCAACTTAGTTTTTTGAGCAGTAGTTTAAGATCAATAATGTCAAAGGCCTTCGATAAATCTAAAAAGACCCCACAATTTACTTCATTATTATCAGTGGAATTTAGGACAAGTTTTAGAAAGTTGTATATAGCTGTTTCAGTTGATCTATTCTTTCGAAAGCCATTTTGTTCATTGACCAATATTCCACTTTTTTTTAGGAAAGTAGAGTCTTCCATACATTACTCTTTCTATAATTTATGAAAAACAAGATAACATTGATAAAGGCCTGTAGTTTTTTACATCATAACGATCCCCATTTTTGTATAATGGTTTTATAATTGATTGTTTCAGCTTTCTAGGGAAAGAGCCAGTACTGAAAGATGCATTAATTATATCTACAAGTAGAGCAGTAATATATCTGCTGTGTTTAATGATTTTGACTGGGATGCCATCGGTTCCACAGGATAATTTATTTTTTAGTTTGCTGATAGCATTCTCTACCTCATGTACTGTTGCAGGATACAAAAACATAGTTTTGCAATTCAATGTGATGTTATGACTGATGTCTGTATTACTTTGGGTTCGTATGAGGTTTTGAACTACACTTGTATAATGACAGTTGAGTATATTGGCAATGTGTGATGGATCATTTATAGTTTTGTCTTCAGTTTTAATAACAATGTTTTTTTCTTATTTTGCGTCTTCCTAAGTTACTATTGATCACTTTCCAAACTGATTTCATTTTTTTTCCCCCCCTGCAATTATTTCTACTGCAGTTATTACTTTCTTGTATAATTTCCTATAACACTTAACATGTTGTTTCAAAGTGGGATTTTGCCTTGCTGATTTACTTAACATTATGATTTGCTTTCCATATTTTCTTATGCCCTGTTATCCATGTGTTAATTTTGCCTTTTACTTTCATTTTCTTAAGGGGAAAAGCAATTTCAAAGCTATGTTTGTAATCAGCTAGAAATGACTCAAACTATCATGTTTATGTAGATCTCAACTTGTATTTTTTATCAAGGAATTAAAAATCCTAATGTTGTCCTCATTAATACATCTCATGTGGATGTGTTTCTCACTTGGCCTAGAGTTTTTACAGAGTACATTATTTATACTAAGTTTTAGTGCTTTATGATCCGAGAATCCAGTGTCAATCACTTCTAAAACATTGTCTAGTTTATGTAAGTCAAGAAATATTTGCTCTGTTATTGTTGCAGAGTTCTTTCCATGTCTAGTGTATTCAAAGATAGTTGGTGCTAAATTATGCGAACAAAAGACATTGGTCAGTTTTGTAACATTTAAACTATTGATTACTATCAGTCCCTCCTTGTTGTTGAACATTACATATTTCCACACTCTGCCCCTCTCTGTGCATTAAATTTCCATTATTCACTCACTCAAACTACATTCTCCTGAAATAGATATTCTGTCATTATTCTGGTTTTGGTGGCCACTCTAGTTACAGTCCTTTAACTCATACTGTATTTCCTTCCTTCACATGTGAATTGTTATCCCCACCATTATTATTGTCATTTCTCTTTGTTGCCAATTGTGACCTATAACACAATGCATGATCCAATTCTTCCATGGAATCCAATAATGATTCAGGTGCATCAATTGGGTAGTTTGTGCAGATCACTATGACAGAAAAAAAATGCATTGTTTCATTGCCACTTTTGCAGGCAGACCCACTTGGAACTTCATTCGCAATGTAATCTGCTTGGTCTCACTCCAGTCTTTATTAGAAACACGCTTCTCAAAAACACCATAATTTAATAATTTTTTTTATAGTTCTGGTTTGCCCAAGTTTATTGAGAGCATTCTAATCAATGCTTCACAAATTTAATTTTCACTTTGTCTGACATTCCCCAAACAAAATTCTCACTACACAGAGACAAAACATCAACAATGTGACATCTGT
Source organism: Schistocerca nitens (assembly GCF_023898315.1). Classification (NCBI taxonomy): domain Eukaryota; kingdom Metazoa; phylum Arthropoda; class Insecta; order Orthoptera; family Acrididae; genus Schistocerca; species Schistocerca nitens. The sequence continues at coordinate 133,115,840 of NC_064622.1, read as the reverse complement.
TGTCAAGTGAAGATGGTTGACACTGGGCCCTGCAAAACAGGCTCCACAAAAGGCTTAAAAACTTACTAGTTTCTCTCTCTCTCTCTCTCTCTCTCTCTCTCTCTCTCTCTCTCTCTCTCCCTCCACCCCAGTGTTTTGCACGCAGCATTGTAGCATCGTGATGTCTTGTACACTGATCAATGTCTGCAGCCTATTACTAAATACTTTTTTATCATCATCATAGCTCTCAAAGCTATTATTTATGGGTCTCCGTACTGAATTTCAACAAATCCTGAGTCAGAGTTCCCAGTTGTGAACTATGACTTCCTGTTATGGATTGTATCACGCCCTCTGAAGGGTGATGTAAATATATGATTGGATTTTACCTACATTTTGACTCATCTGATTTTGTCTAGTGGCCATTTGCATGTTGCTGCAAAGTAATTCCCTCTAAGACAATCAAAAGTTTATAGAATAGAATAATTTTATTGTTGTTAGGCCATTAAGGCAATAGACAGTCATACATATAATACAATATAATTCATGTTGCAATAGAACAATAGGTTTGTTATTACAGTGTAATATTACAATTGATGAAATCCTACGAGTCATACTTATAACACAATATAATTCCTGTTGCAAAAGAGCAATAGATTTGTTATTAAAATATAGTATCACAATTGACAAGGTCATATATATAATACAATATAATTCATGTTGCAAAAGAATATCTTAGCAGACTTATTATGTATGTTTTAATTAAAAGTGTGTAGCTGGAGTTGTATTTTGTAAATTAGCTAGATGCCTCAATGCATATGTTGAAATTGTTGTTGGTTATTTACTAACATCAGTGTATTATTGGAACTAATTATTTCAGTTACTTTACTAGGGGCCACTTTACAAAACAAACTGAAGGTCTCACTTGAAATTATAAAATATTGGTCAAACTGTGTTGACTTCACAGTCCAGGATATACAGATTCCACCAAATGAGATGCCTGGATTCTAAGTGCCTAAGCAAAATCCTCTAATACGAGACACACCATTCCCATTAGAACAGTAATGTCTTGACTCTTCTGCATCACCAATGGAAGTCCTCAATCGAGGAAACACAGCCCTTTCTTAAAAAAAAAAGGTCATGTCTTGATTCTTGAAGTGTGCAATCTGCTTGGCTATAAGAAAAGAAGCAATGTTCTCACTGTAGTGTGTTTTAACACATGTTCCCATTGGCACTGGTGTCACCTTTAGATTTTCGTGAAATAGGAGGGTGATTGCCATTGCTGCCTTCCACACAGGCACATCTCCAAAGCATTCAGTCATGGGAATTCCATCCACGGTGGCATGGGAAAGACTGGATCCTTAGCTGCCACAAGAAACCCTGGGCCACTTGCAGTGCCTTTTAGCAGTGCTGACAATACACAAAGCATGCAGCACAGTGTCCCTTCACCCTGCCCACTTGTGGCACAAACTCCCATTGGCACTTTTCCTATTAAATCTCAACTATGCTTAGTCAACAAGTTCTGTTGTGCATAAAATGTGGTTATAAAGCATTGATCAGCTAATTCTAAATAAAGCTAGCATTTTTGAAACAAAAGGAAACAGATACACATATTGAAGGAACTCAAATGTCTTTCAGCATCTCTGTGCTGTAACTGAACACAGTTGTGTGTTAAAAAATACTGTTTGACTGAGCCAGTCCCCTAATGAAAGGCAAAGATCTGCAGCAACATTCAATGTTGCACTAGCGCAGTGCCTCGATATGAGGTGTCAGTTGTGCCAGTTGGGATAAAGGATCACATACGTCCTGGCTGAGTGATGAGTCCAAGTGTCCCATCCACCAGTGTATTGTCTATGTGGAGCTTGGCTAGCAGTGCCTCATCTGGTTAGTCAGTTACTGTTGTCTCCTTTCAAGGGAAGAATTAGTGCTTTGTAGTGCCACTCTAGTCAATGGACACACAGTTGTTGTTTGATCGTCGACACAGTCACCTTGGAAGGGGCTGGCCATGATAGCCATAGTGTAAAGTTGGTGAAAAGGGTCTGTTAATAGAGATGTTAATTGTGTGCTATCAGGTAAGTTAAACAGAGGTGCCAGGCACTGCTTCTACCAGTTGCAGATTTTGGATGCTTCCCTACAACTGACTGACTGATTTTTAAACCACAAAACAAGCAACACTTCATTGCATGAAATGGCAAACATTATGTTAACAATTTTGGCCTGCATTAGGACAGGTGGCTCACTATTTGTTTGCTGTTGTGGTGCATGACTTTGCCTTCAAGTTTCATATATTCAGTGGGCACAAGGTGCCAGCAAGCTTAGAAATTTTGTCAATGGTAGAATAGGTTTTAAATTGTATATTTTCTGGCATACTTATTCTAGTAGTGGTAATTTTCCTGTAACAGCCACTCAGGGCTGTGTTTTGAAGCGAGTTTTACTGAAGCGTTCTAGCTTAGCTGTAAATCATGGTTTGTTTAGATCAGCTGATTTAGAGTTGAGAATGAGAGCTTATTGTTCCTTAATTTGTTCAACCTCAATGTTTTATGATCTTTTTTAAAGAAAGCTTTCTTAGGATTTTCATGTTTAAATAATTGTAATTTTCTGTTAAAAGCCAAAATCCTTTTTCCTGTACTTCTTTTAGTAAGGATTGTATGGCTCATTTGCTGATTGCTAAGTTTTATTACCTGTAGTTTCTTATTACAGCCAGATTGGTAGAGAAAGTTTTGATTTTAAAGCAGTTTTCTCAGTTTTGAATTTCAGCGTTATTGACCACTTCATATGTTATGGTTCTGTATTGATTTTATGTATGTATGTGTGTGTATTAGATTTATTCTCAGCCTTGTATTTGTTAATGTACATGGTGACCTAAAAGTCTGTTAACATTTGATACTTCAATACTTCAGAGTAATGTAGGTAGAGAGGTAAAAATTGATACAAATACTTGAAATGACATGGGATTTCATCGAAACCAAAACATTGCACAAAATGACCAGCGGATGGCACCTCATATGATACAAAAGCAATAATTAGTATAACAATTGATTTTTAGCAAAGCTAATGTGCTTTATAACAAATTCTCATCACATCAGCTGTCATTCATCTGCAGTACCTGTAGTCATGAGACAATGTTGTGAACAGCACTGTATAGTATATCAGTTGGTATGGTGAGAAATTGCTATCGGATGTTGTCTTCCAGTGTCCCTAATGAGGACAGATGATCATGTTAACTTGTGACTTCAGTTAACCCTGCAATCAATAATCACATGGATTGAGATCTGGGAACCTGTGAAGTCGAACATGATGGAAGTGGTGACTCAGCACGCGATCTTCACCAAACAATGTGCACAAGAGATTTTTCAAGCATGTAGCAGTGTGAGGTAGAATGCCATCCTACATAAAAGTTGTACCTTCCAGCAGGTGTTTATTAGCCAGGCTCTCCTCTAAAGATTTGTAAAGGGGCATCTGAATGTCTGTGGTGGAATTGCACCCCATTCTTCCTCAAAAGCTGAAATCACAGAAGGTAGTCATGTTGAATGCTGAGATCCGTAGTAGTGAAGTTGATGTTCTAGATCATCCCAAAGAGGTTCCTTCAATCTCTGGTCAGGCTTATCTATTTCAGTATATTATTGTCGACAAACCATTGCCTCAAAGATGCTGCTTTATCACAAGATACATGCTCATGCTGATACAGTCAGTTTTCATTTCCAAAGTGTTCATCTGCTTTAAGGTGTACACAGTGCAGTAAAATGTGTTCATATCCTTCTACAGTTAGCATTTTATTAAGCTTGATAAAGAAAACATGCTCTAACCATCAAAACATCCCCACACCATCAACACCACCACATTCTCCTCCTCCTCCATACTTTAGAATGGGAGGTAGCATTCACCACTCCAAATCGCCCATTTCCAGTCTTCCCCTGCCCAGTGGCATCACTCTTTACACCACCTCAAGCATCATTCGCATTCAATACAGTAATGTGTGGTATATGAGGAGCTGCTCAACCACTGCACCCCATTGAATGTAGCTCCATACTCACATTGTGCTAATCGGATTGCTGGTAGCACTTTGTACCCAATAAACAACTCCTACTGCTGATTTCACTTGATTCCTTACAACCAGCCCCTGCAATGCCAAGGTTCCTTGTCCATCAGTACATGATGTCTGCCTAATCCTGGTTTAGCTATGGTTGTGGTTATTTCTTCACATTTCCATTTCACAACACCAACAGTAGATTTGAGAAACTTTAGAATGGTTGAAATATCCCCATCACTGAGGTGACATCCAATGACTAGTCCACATTCAAAGTCACTGAGCTCTCACAACAAAGCTATTCTCTGACTACTGATTTTCTACTGGCAACATACTATCAAGCTCACCTCCTCATTATACCAGTGAGTGCACCACAAAATTCCATTCACACAACCCGTTAAACATGTTTGCATTGTGTATCAATTCCCACTGACAGTCAGTCTTACTAATGTGTTTTCACACAAGTTGCCAAAGTTTCTTGGGAAAATACTTTTACATTAACATACTCTTGCTGTACTCACTCTTTTTGAGGTAAGTTGGTGCACCCCCAAAATGAAAGAGTAGCACTTTAACTATATTCATAACTGTTTAATTTATTGATTTGAAGAATATAATAATGTTTGCACGCTCTTTGAAATATGTTGAATAATATTACACTCCTGGAAATGGAAAAAAGAACACATTGACACCGGTGTGTCAGACCCACCATACTTGCTCCAGACACTGCGAGAGGGCTGTACAAGCAATGATCACACGCACGGCACAGCGGACACACCAGGAACCGCGGTGTTGGCCGTCGAATGGCGCTAGCTGCGCAGCATTTGTGCACCGCCGCCGTCAGTGTCAGCCAGTTTGCCGTGGCATACGGAGCTCCATCGCAGTCTTTAACACTGGTAGCATGCCGCGACAGCGTGGACGTGAACCGTATGTGCAGTTGACGGACTTTGAGCGAGGGCGTATAGTGGGCATGCGGGAGGCCGGGTGGACGTACCGCCGAATTGCTCAACACGTGGGACGTGAGGTCTCCACAGTACATCGATGTTGTCGCCAGTGGTCGGCGGAAGGAACACGTGCCCGTCGACCTGGGACCGGACCGCAGCGACGCACGGATGCACGCCAAGACCGTAGGATCCTACGCAGTGCCGTAGGGGACCGCACCACCACTTCCCAGCAAATTAGGGACACTGTTGCTCCTGGGGTATCGGCGAGGACCATTCGCAACCATCTCCATGAAGCTGGGCTACGGTCCCGCACACCGTTAGGCCGTCTTCCGCTCACGCCCCAACATCGTGCAGCCCGCATCCAGTGGTGTCGCGACAGGCGTGAATGGAGGGACGAATGGAGACGTGTCGTCTTCAGCGATGAGAGTCGCTTCTGCCTTGGTGCCAATGATGGTCGTATGCGTGTTTGGCGCCGTGCAGGTGAGCGCCACAATCAGGACTGCATACGACCGAGGCACACAGGGCCAACACCCGGCATCATGGTGTGGGGAGCGATCTCCTACACTGGCCGTACACCTCTGGTGATCGTCGAGGGGACACTGAATAGTGCACGGTACATCCAAACCGTCATCGAACCCATCGTTCTACCATTCCTAGACCGGCAAGGGAACTTGCTGTTCCAACAGGACAATGCACGTCCGCATGTATCCCGTGCCACCCAACGTGCTCTAGAAGGTGTAAGTCAACTACCCTGGCCAGCAAGATCTCCGGATCTGTCCCCCATTGAGCATGTTTGGGACTGGATGAAGCGTCGTCTCACTCGGTCTGCACGTCCAGCACGAACGCTGGTCCAACTGAGGCGCCAGTGGAAATGGCATGGCAAGCCGTTCCACAGGACTACATCCAGCATCTCTACGATCGTCTCCATGGGTGAATAGCAGCCTGCATTGCTGCGAAAGGTGGATATACACTGTACTAGTGCCGACATTGTGCATGCTCTGTTGCCTGTGTCTATGTGCCTGTGGTTCTGTCAGTGTGATCATGTGATGTATCTGACCCCAGGAATGTGTCAATAAAGTTTCCCCTTCCTGGGACAATGAATTCACGGTGTTCTTATTTCAATTTCCAGGAGTGTATATGAATAGTCAACATATGTTGCTGATAAAATTTTCTGTATTTTTTAAAACCTGGCCATCACTCTAAATGCTCTTTCTGCTCCCCCCCTCCCTGCTGATGATACTGCAAGTTAATCCCCAACAATTATTGTGTCATCAATTGCTGTCATCTTCAGGTGAGAGCCATTCGCAGCCGAAACCTGGACAATCCGGTAAGGGAGGATCATTTCAGAAGTCTTGGTTGATCAAATATACATGGCTAGAATATGAAGCATCTACTGAAAACGTTTTTTGCAAAACCTGTAAAGAGGCAGATGCTAAAAATCTATTACAATTTTCTTAAAAAGAAGAAGATGCATTATTTTCATAGGGTTTTCTAACTGTAAAAATGCTTTGGAAAAATTCTGTCTTCATATAAACATGTTTATGCATAAAGAAGGTGTTCTGAAACTAAAGTCTATCACTAAACGAAGTGTGGCCTCTCAATTGAATGAGTCGTTAGATAGTGATATGAAGAAAGGCTGTTTAGCTCTTGAGACAATTTTTACTACCGTGCAATTTCTATGCCAACAAGGACTATAAGATGTAAACTCAATTTTTTTTTTTCAGTTGTTGGAACTCCAAAAGAATGATATACCTGAGTTTAAAGATTGGTTAGGGCATTCAGGGTATAAGTGGACATCCCACTATATTCAAAACGCGATCATTGATCTCCTAGGAAAGTCTGTGTTGAGAAAGGTATTGGTTTCAACCAAGAAGACTCAACATTTTTTCTGTTATGGTTGAGGAAACAAGTGATTCTTCGATTCACAAACAAGTGTCACTCTGTATTCATACTGTCAATGATTCCTTAATCATCAACGAAGACCTTATTGGCTTATACAAGACCCCCAACACTGAATCACAAACTCTGTTTAGTATTTTAAAAGATGTTTTTGCTCATCTTGATTTGTCAGTGAATAACTTAAGAGGACAGTGCTATGATGGTGCCTCGAATATGAGAGGTAAGTTCAAAGGACTAAAAAAAGTTAGTTTTGGATACACAACCAAAAGCATGTTATGTGCACTACGTTCCTCACAGTTTAGACTTGGCAGTTGTAGACAGTCTCTGCCATATTACATCTATGAGCTATATTATGGCCTTAACCAAGGACTTAATAAACACTGTAAGGGAGTCCAACAAAAGGTTGGGACTTTTCTGGAGCATACACTGTGAGAGCACCAACAACCAAGCCAGTCTACGACCCATTTGCCCGACTCGGTGGACCATGCGAGCTTCTAATATCTTGAGAATATTGAAAAACTTTGAAGAACGTCTAGAGTTTTTTGAAACATTTTCTGCAGAGGACAAAACAGAGGTAGGTTTCAAATGTGCAGGCTACCTTGAGTCAATGTTACAATTCAAGACTTATTTCTTTTTACGTCTTTATTGCCATGCAATGAACCCAGTAGAGGATGTCAATGAAAAAATTCAATGCCCTCATCTAAGTGTTGCTGATCAGGAAAAAATATATAAATGTAAATGCCGCCTTATGCTAGGGTCTCCCATCAGCTAGTCTGCCTGGTGCAATTCTTTCGAGTTGACGCCACTTCGGCGGGCCATGCACAGCAGAACTGTGGTTGTGCATTGTCTTTCTTTCATGGTAATGTTATCCTCAAAATTAGAAGCTTGTCTGGACAATCTTGAAAAGTCACTAAATTCATCACACAGTTCTGCCACACTCAGGAATTCAGAAAGAACATAGTCTTGAATGTACAAACCAAACAGAGCAAGAGAATCCATGCCAAAAATAATTTCACTGTCATGCGAGCACAAAACTGTCTAACAAACTTGTCTCAGTAATGTTACCAAAAGTGGAACAAAGGCAGCAAATGCCTAAGACAAGGATGTCATGTCGACCGTAACCAGTTGCCTGTGACTTATGAAGCTTGGACTTATCTAACAGTTTGTAAGTGCTCCTATTCAACAAGGTCATTGATGCACCAGTGTCTGACTGCCTGCATATTTTGCAATTACCAATCTGCAAAGTGACAAACATCAACCTGACCCAATACTGAATGGGAGAAGTGTGTGACTTCTTTGCTGTTGCACAAAATTTGCAGTGTGTAGCACTAGAATGACTACCAGGCTTTGAAAAAATTGCATTAACATTCACGAACTGATACTTTTGGGAATGTGCTACGCGCATGTTGGACTTCCATTTCTGGAAACTAACAGCTTGAACAAGATCATGTTTGCCACAGTGATAACACTTACCATCATGACAGGGGTACACATGGCACTTGTGTGCAGTGAAATACAGAGGGCAAGATTTAACACCAGTTGACTGCTGCCTAGCATATTGGTTTCATTTATGTTATTGCCTTGGTGGAGACTTTGTGTTCCATGGTACACAAACTATGGGCACAACCTGTCATGCACTACTTTGTACTGCACAAATAGGATTGGAATCAGTTGACTATTGCACTGTCATACGAATCCTGATGCTCCACTAATTCCAAAACCTGCTGCAAACTAGTATCAGGATATTTTAAAATCTGTTTGTGCATGTGAGGATCTAACACATTATGAATAATAGAATCCCTGATCATGGCAGCACTATAATGATGTCCACATTCACACTTAAATTTGCAGTTGTGTGTAAGCCCTTGTAAGTCTGCTGCCCACTACTTATGAATCTATGTTGCCACCACAAATGAAAGAATTTGTAACGCACAGCTGCCACATTAATCTGTCCATCAAAGTATTTGTCTAGTGCAACAATTAATTCTTCATAAGGGACACTTTCAGGGCAGGCAATGGGGAAAAGTTTGCAGGTGAGCCTGTGCACTGACACACTGACTGTTGCAAGAAAGTGAGATAGGGGCAGGCCACCTTTAGTGTGATGCACTATGAAGAACAAGTTAAGCTGTGCTCAATCTCAAATCATCCCTCATGTGTTGAATCAAAAGCATGGAATGGTGTTATGTAAAGAGGCACAGATTGCCGTGGCAGTGTTAAAGTTTGTGGGGGTGGTGGTGACATGTTTTCTTGTGCAGGGAGCAATCTTGTCACAATTTCCATGAGCTTCTGCATCTGCTGCAGCTAAAACTGAACAATATGTATCACTGACAGATCTTGCAGAGGTCTGGCCATGATCAGTATGCACAACCAAAAAGCACAGTTGTTAGCATGCTCACACAAGTGCGCCCACACACACACACACACACACACACACACACACACACACACAATTGTTTTTAAGTTCACAAAGGGGCGGATGCTGAGGAATAGGTAGGTGCTGAGATGGAGAGGAAAATAATGAAGCACAAGTAATGTGTATGTCACTATGCTTTATGTAACTTCAGTTCAGCAAGTCTGTTCCTTGAAGAAGCAGCTTCATCATAGATAATAACAGAGAAGTGAGGTTAACCAGTAGGCTCTGAATGCACCACATGAACTCCTCTATCTGACTGGTCTGGCATTGGTGTGGTGTCTTCTTATGTTGGCTCAGTGGTGGTGCCACTCATGCATGCAGCAAAGTGTTTGAGCCAGATGCAAAATGGTGGGATCAAGCACATGAATTAGTGCCAGCCTCTTGTTTTGACTGCCTGACAGTGTCAATAGTGTATGACACCACGGTTTCCCTGCTCACTACCTATGTATTGTGTAACACATTAGAGAATGGGGATCAAACAGTGAGCTAGTCAAACATAGTACAAGCTATTAGTATTGATCACCTGCTCATCCCTCATGACCCAACATCCATCACTGCTCATCCTTACCGAGCAGGGTAGAACAGTGGTTGGCACATTGAACTCGCATTTGGGAGGATGATGGGTCAAACCCTTGTCTGGCCATCTTGGTTTTCTGTGATTTCCCTAAACTGCTGGGATTAGTCCTTCAAAAGAGTCTGGCTGCTTTTGTTCTCCATCCTTCTCTTACCTGAACATGTACTCTGCCTCTGAATACCTCGTTGTCAATGTGTCATTAAATACTAATCTCCTCCTCCTCCTCCTCCTTGCTCATCCTGAACTAAATACCTTATTGAAATCCTTTTATCCCAAACAAAATTCATGAAATTCGCAACTTACAAAATTGATGTAGTGATAAGTCCTAATAGAATGGTTACTAGCAGTTTAAACCACATAATTTGAATATAAGTTATAGAATAAAATACATAGCCTTGACAAAAATTAGTTTTGTTTGACCTAGTTTTCTGTCATTCATATTTACAGTTTCCTTTATCACTGAATACCTAATCCATGTACTATCCAATGGATCTACCACATTCATCCAGTGCAGCTTTGTTGGGCAGTAGATGCGTGTGATCAAATTTGATGCATTGTTCTTGTACAGTGCATGTTGAATGGCCTGTATAATTTTTACCCAGTGCAAAGAGCCATAGCCTACAAGAAAATTACTTTTGTATTGTATTATGGTTGGGCAAAGTGCTGTTACTATTAAATTGTTTTTTTAATGCTAGAAAAACAAATATAATTAAATAGTAAATGTAATGGGAAGTGAGTGTAAGAACTGAGGTCTGTGAGGAGGCCTCTGTATGATGTTCGGTTAACTTACTTGTCTTGATAATTATATTGTACTTTTGCTGCATTGTGTACATTAAATTAGAATTGTTGGCATGTTATCCTTCATGCCCTAGCCAGCTGGCTGTGACAGCACTACTCTTCTGCTAGTATTTGGCAACAGGGTGCAGTTGGTGGTATTTGAGGTTCAACTGGTGCCATGCCAATGTGTGCTGGGGCAGCATGGGATAAAGGAATGCATCACCTGCTCTACTACGAACAAGAAACATAGCCTGAGAACAGTGCTGTGGTCAAAGTGAAGCAGCCACGAACCCTGCAGTGTGGCATCAGCTCTCAACACTGGGGGTGATGAGCCTGGCATGATGACCAAGGCTGATGGTGGAAGCAGGCTGAGCTTGGAGATATGAGCAAGAGCTGTGGGATACAGCACTGACAAGTTGGTACTCCACTGGAGGCCATGGTGGTGTAGCAGCCCTTTTTCTGTTTCCGCTTTTTCGTCTAATAGGTGAAAGTTTGATTTTATTTTTTACACATTGACTGTCATTGAAGGGTTTTACTTTTATTTAATATTGTCCCGGCTAAGTATCAGTTTCATTACTTTTAAAACCCAATGTTAAATGTAGGTCACTACACGTATAGTCTTCCCAACTCTGAGAGAAAAAATCTTTAGTAGCTTTACTACCAATGTTTACAGATGACGATTCTTTAACCTTTCGTTCAATTGTTTTAGTTATGAATTGCTAGTTTGTTCTTGGCATAGATCACATAACCTTGATGTTAATTAATCTAAGTTAAATTAATGTTCAAGACTTGTATTGTATTTCAAATTAACATCATCAGATTATTGACAAGAATTACTAATAAATAGGTTCACTCATGCGATCTCATTCAAAGAAGTTCTTTAATTAGATGTCTAAGTAGGATTCCCACAAGCATCAGAGATGTTAGATAATATCCTGTCACTTTTGGTAAACAAGTTATTTCTATTTAATATCCGGAAACTGTCATCAACTATGATCACTAGACGCATGAAGTTAGTTTCCCACTATCACAATTCAAAGTCCAAATCTGGTTAAAATTCTCAATTCAGTAAAGCATTTAAATATTCACATGAATTTACATTAAATCCAAAGAGATTACTATTCACCTTCCCATTTACCTAATCTGATAAATGTCCAAATTAAAGTCTTGAATTGACAATCCTCAAAAACGATCTCATCACGATCTTTTCTTGATCCCCATTTAATAAAGTCCCAATTGTTGTTCTCTAAAGCTGTATGTCCTAAATAGCTTCCGAACTAGAACAGACTAGAGACTGGAGTATCGTAATTACAATGTATGGCTATTTATACTTTAATAAACACTATCTTTGGTGTCCCAGACCTACGTTCTATGACTATAATATTGATTTTCTTACATATTGGAATAACTAATATTTTCTACTGTTTTCCCCCTTCCCATGTTTCTAAAATTTATAATTAAATATTCCTTTTCTTTTCTTTTGCTTTCTATACTAGATATTTCCCTCTATTTGTTTTTTATTTATTTTTCATAATTCCTACTTGTGGAGGGACTTGAGGCATTGTAGGTGTTACAGTGGCCAGTGGCAAATGAGTCTGGGCAGCAGCACCAGGCCTGGTATGGGGCAGTGGCCTGACTCATTTGGATGGCGCATAGGAAGAATAAGTTGTCACAGAGAGCTCCAGCTGGAACTGGCAGCCAGTCAGAGATATGGTAGTCGACAGCAAAGGGCTCTCAGCTGGTGGGTCGTGGAGCCGGGATATTGGACTGACTGATGTTCGGCATGGAGCATGGCTAAGCAGTATAAACACAGCAAATTGAGAGGACAGTCAGAATCTTTCCTGGTACCAAGAGAGGACAACAACTTCAGTAAGATATGCCAACAAGACCTTCAGTTGCTACAAGAGAAAGGAGCACAAGGAGTGGACTTTAGTGGCCTGTAATGATTTTTTTGTATTCTGATGGAAGCCAGAGCTGTGTGAGTTGAGTACAATGTACACTCAGCAGAGATAGGATTGTGCCTTGAGTGTAACAGTTCATGGTTGTTACATATCACATGACAAGGCTGTGAGACTGTATCATGCATTTAAATTGTATTTTTTCATATGCTGTGGAATTGTGAGAGTTTGCCGAGATGAGAGCTCTGTGAAATTTTGTATGGAGATAATTATGCTATGAGCTGAGATTTGTGTGCCTTTGTGTTATTCTAGCAAAGGAAAAATTCTATCTCTGTGCCAGTGATGTCAGTTGTAGCAAGTAGATGATGGAGGGACTGGTTAGTAGAGAGAGATTTCATTGTATGTAAATGACTGCCATATTGTGAAGAGTTAAGGTATAAGGCTGTTTTTACTGTTTGTATTTTCTTAGTCTGATTGAGAGATAATTATGGGCCAAGAGGCTGAGTATTGTTATTTACTAATTGTTTATTGTTATTTACTAATTGTTCTTGCTACTCCCCCTTATGGTGTCATTTGGGGAGACATTCAATATTGATTTGTTTTACGATTGTGCTGGAAGGGATTATATTTGTGTTACTCTAGTGCCCAGTTCCTCAAGAACTATACTTGGGTAAAAACTTAAAAGTTTCTTTTGGTTACTTTCTATTCTTGTAATTTATTAAAGAAATTGTTGTTTAGTAAATGTTATTTTTGTTAAAATAAGTTGACATCTCCACAATGCCTTGTCCAAACCCTGCTCCATCGACACCCTATGCTACAATTGCACATAAGGATATTCTATAAAACACATGTGAAATTGTGCAAAGTAAGATGCTGATGTAGTCTCCAAACTGACAAATTTGTCATGCTTATGAAGGTGAAGATTTTTTTAATGATTTGGAAAGAATAGAGGCAGCACAGGTTGTGAAGAATGGCCTTTGAAACTGGATGTATTGCACCCATCAGCGTGTTTTATCACTAGGTGGTCAACTCTGTTCTTTGTCACAATTTGGTGGTGCCCATAATTTCAGCAGACAGATGGTTGGAGGTCATGCCCATGCAAAATGTGCAGAAGTTTGAAGCAGGGTGTGTATATAACTGCATTCACAGGTGACTAAGCATCTGGATATGTTTGGCATTGGTTTGATAGGTTTTTGTGCCCTTGATTATTAAGATTGTACCATCAACATACATTAGTTTTCAAACAGTCTACTTAAAAGTAATTTAAAAAATTACATTAGATCCAGCTTGTCATGTTACTGCATTCCAGTGGTGAGGTCCACGTGGATTTCATTTTAAATTTTTAGCCTCCTGCAGCGACTTCTGGCATAAAACTTTGCTCACCACAATGTGAGCTCTTTGAATGAAAAGAACTGTTCAGCTGTTACATTCACTCTTCAAGTGGTAATCAATAGCAAAAGCAGCACTGATAAAAAAAAAATTTAAAGCTCTGATTAGCAGTTAAAAATTAAGACAAATAAAATTACAATCTGGTTACTTCTGGAGACACATTAGCTTCATAATTTGTTATGTGCAAGATACTGCACAATGCTCCATATTTAAAATGTAATAAAAGCTACTAAGCAAGTTTTCTTTGTTGTTACTTTGGAATTATTCAGTTAATTGACTCTGAGGATGGCTTGAGTTAAGACTGATGCTATTTCATCTTTCGTTGTTTCTTTTGATGATACTTGGTTATAAATGATAATACAAAAAATCACCAGTAACTTTCATAGCAGGGCATCCTTTAAATTAAGTTACTACGAACCCTCTTTGCCCCATTGTAGCACATTTTAAACATTTTCAGCTATCGGAACCCTTAAGACATGCAAATGTCACTGTGTACAGTAATCAGTAGGAAAACAAATGACAACAGGTAGACTATTAATGTCATTATGCCTAATATTAGTACTAACTGCATTTTCTTTTTAGTTACGGCAAACACTGTGACAACCATAAGGGTGGAGCACACTCTACTTGCAGATGTAGCACCCTTATCACCTGGCAAGGACTCTGGGAACAGGCCATCTCCAGAAGTGATGACACAATCTTCTGGAGACAATGCATCTTTACTCATAAAAAATCCACCTACAGCCTCTACTGTGCCATCTCGTGACATAGGTGAGAATGTAAACCAGTTGCTTGAGCAACACAAATTGCTATTTACTGTGGCTCAAAAAAAATCTTTTAATAATGTATCAACAAACCGATGAAAAAATAGGTAACTATAAAATTTCAAGCACTGGTTGTACAATTCTAATATTTAGTTCATGTGCATAGTTTATCAATGGAGCACTTTATCATGCCTGTGCTTTCATCCTTAATATCCATACTGCCGCTGTGCATACACACTATAATTATTATTTCATTTGTAAGTGATTCATGGACAACAAACAATTCAGACAAAAAGAGAATGAGTTTTCAAAACATGCTGCTACATAAGATTAGATGGATAGATTGGATACCGTAACTAATGAAGAGGTACTGAATTGAACTGGGGACCAAAATTCATCACATTGTCACTAAAAGAAGGGCTTAGCTGATAATACACATTCTGAGACATCAAGGAATTTAGAAGGAGACAAAGTTCAGAGAAATGAAAAGATTCACGTTGGACAGATGAGTCCAAAGAGTGGAACAACAACATAAATAATAACTGGTGAAAGAGCAAAATTGTATACTTACCAGTGATATATTCAAGGTGTGCATAAAAAAACCAGATGGGCTGCAAGAATTTTAAAACTGCAGTTGGCACAATTGGAAAGAAGGAGGTGATCTTTTTTAAATTCAAAATTAGTGATTAGTTCCTTAATAATGTTTCCTAACTGATTAAAGCCCCATACTACACTGGGACTGAGTTGATGGTCTTCCTTAGTAACATGGACATGTATGATTCATTACCACCTCACAACTTCCATCTGCCAGTACCTCTCATCTGTTTTAAATTTCTCAGACGATGCCGTACAAGTCTTTCTGGAATAGCAGTCCTGGACAAAAGGATGGTGTGGAGAATGGCTTAGCTACTTCATAAAGTGAGTATGGCTTCTGTCAAGTATGGAAGATAAGAAAGAGGTACTAGCAGTGGGCATATCTGAGGTAGTTCATGAGTTGTCTGATTGATTGTCTCATCATTGCCTGATAAGTCAAGGGTGCATATTTGAGGGTATCTTGCACCATTTCACAGTGGTGTACGTACTGCTGCAGGATAAAATATTAATTCTAGAGCTGCATAGTGGTTCTCACTGCAGCTGCATAGTGGTTCTTGCTGCACAATAGTTGCTCTGCTTTACTGTATAAATGTCCTGTTGGCCCACTTTAGATTATTCAGTTTTACTGATTGTAAGGAAATGACTTTAGACTTCAATGTTTAGATTCATCCCCACTTTTCATTTATATTTTTATTTTATATCAGCAATATAAAACCAGTAAAGTTTATTAAATGCAAGCTTCCCTGTTGCCAGATAATACTTAGACCATAAAATAAAGAATTTTTCTTAATTTGATGTTGCCACAAGATACAATAATTTTAACCAAATAAACTTAAAATTGTAATGCTTGCAGGATCAGTCAGTTGTGGAAGGGCCATAGTTCCTGTTGAACTTGTTCTGAATGGAGAATATACTCCAAGAGGAGAATGGCCATGGATTGCAGCTTTATTCAGAGTGACGAACATTGGACAAGACTTTACTTGCAGCGGAAGTCTCCTGAATAGAAGGACGGTCATCACAGGTACACAGTGGAAGCAAAGATGTCAGAAGCAGTGGGTACCCCAAATGGCAAATAGCTTAGGCCATCTGGTCCCCCCCACCTCCCCCCCCCCACCCCCACACACACACACACACGTACCTTTTCTTTTTCTTCTTTGTTTTCTTCCATTTACCCAAGTGGAATTAACATTTTAATATTACTCTATTTATTATTAAGTGTACAATATATCTTGATCATCTGTCTTTATTTTCACTGTTCTTGTGTGCTGTATGTTCCTGCTTCCCTTTCAGATGTACATTCATTTTCTAAATTATGTGGTAAATCTATGTTTTGAGGCAGCAATAAAGTTCTTCAATGTGGGGGGGAGGGTCTTTATTATTAAACTGAATCTATCTTTAAACACTTTTGCTTCTATGTTTGGCTGTGATAGGGAACTATAACACTGAACATATAAACTGATATGCTGCATTTGCACTTCAATAGCATTTTCTTCTTTCTTGCTCTTATGAATGCATTTTCAAAAAATGTCCTTTCCCATTATGATACCAATTTGTTATTCACTACTATGTAATAAAATACTTACCAATTGCATACCTAAAATTCAAATGCCTGCTTTGTCAAGGTTTCATTGAGAATATGTACATTAACTGTGGCCATTTCTAAGTAGATGATAAATTTTTCCAGGAACTCTGTATTTGTAAAACATGTTTGCTGACAAATGCTGCCAGATTGTTCAATAACATGTTCGCTGACAAATGCTGCCAGATTGTTCAATAACATGTTCGCTGACAAATGCTGCCAGATTGTTCAATAACATGTTTTCTGAATTAAGAGACATTATTAGAGAAGATATCCTTATTATTTCTGAATGTTTCTTTTTGCATCCAAAACTTTGATGTAAACTAAGAAACTAACTACTGCTGTTTGTCATGTTTCATTAGGAAGCAACTTCACATAAGTATTTTGTCTTCTGTTCATTTTTGGAACATTTTCTCTTTGTTGAAAATGAGCAGCATTTGTGTTATTATTTTTTGTCAGTGACTTGATTAAATTATTTGCTTTTTCTTTTTATTAACTAAGGTGTATATGAATTAATCAAAGATGAACTTGTGGCACATAGGAATATGAATGCAAACACAATCATTACTGGATAACAGTTCCATTCAGTGCAATTATTATCTATGTTCTCCCTTTTCATTATTTTATAGCCCAATTCACATTCACCTTTAACATGCATCTGGAAACAAATATGAAATATAATTAAAATTGGTACATAATATTATGAATAAACATTTTGAATGGTTTTAAGCTGCAAGTGTTAAGGGCCATCATATTTGTACACTATCTGTTCAAAAGTATCCAGACTCCTATTAGTTGTCATTAATATGAGTTGTGTTTGCCCTTTACCTCTACAATGGGTTGAACACTGGTGGGGACAATTTCAATTAGAAGTCTGGATATCTGTGGAAGTATGGCAGTCCTTTCTTCCTCAAGAGCCAAACGAGAGGAGCACAGAAGGGGAAAAACAGGTGTGTGCCTTGTCAGAGGGTGGTATACAGTGAATGTGAGGGTACGTGAACAGGAGGAGGTGATGGGACAAAGGGGATGGAAACTGTTGAGTGGAGGGTGTGGAGACAGTAGGTTACTGTAGGGTGAGGCCACGATAATTATGGGAGTGGAGAATGTGTTACAAGGATAACTCCCACTTGCACAGTTCAGAAAAGGTGCTGGTGGAATGGAGGATCTGGATGTCCTGGGTTGTGAAGCATCCATTGAAATCAAGCATGCTATGTTCAGCTGCATGTTGTGCTGCAGGGTGGTCTACTTTGCTCTTGGCCACCGTTTGCCAGTTTCCCAGTGATGATCGCAGTTGTTCTTGTGACCTAAAACAAAATAGAAATAAGTAAATAAATAAATAAACTTTTTAGTCTACATTGCGACAGCTCTCTTTGTTCCAGTTTCACTTGAGAGCACAAAAATTTTATCATTGTGTGTCCAAATTAACTTTGCTAGCTACCTCCAGAAATATTGTTGAAATTTCAGGGCTTTGTTAGATACTAAACATCTTAATTGTATGGTGGAAGTGGTAAAGTGAAATCTAACTTTCTTCATTTCAAAATTCAGTATTGTTGAATGCTTATAAGTCTCTCTCTGATGTAACAAAAACAACTTGAGACTTCAGTTCATGATGAGCTCACAGAATGAGAGATGCTATTGCCAAGTAATGCCAGTAGTGAACTGGTTTATCCTACCACAGCACCAGTGCACTCACTTTCTCTGTGAATCTTACAAACAATGTTATGTCTATTTTTTAAACCAATGAACCACTCCTCAGTAGCAGTCAAGCCTTTGATGCTCAAGATTAGAAGCATATTTAGAAGCAAATAACCTATAGGTATGTTTTGTCCTCTAAGCTGAGAAAAAAGGATACCCCACAATCACGCCCTGTAGACCATACGATTTGCAGTTGACAGTACCACATGATGATAAATGTCAGTAGCTTTTGTCTGGCACCCACTGTGTGGATTGGAAACAATGTTGCTTTTAAATTGCTCTGTACCAAGCTGTCAAGTCACAATTTATTTTGTTCCCATTGAAGGAAACTGAGAAATAAGTCGTAATGGACTAACATAAGAACTGAATTTCAAATTTGTGGAACTTTGCACTCTGTTACATAAGACACAATGTGTATCAATTTGACCAAGAAATGTTAGGAGGAGAAGGGGGCTATAGTGTTATGGGAAACAGGTTATACAATCATTGTTTAAGAAACTGAACACCACTTTGTACATAAAATCTGTATTTGGTGAGAACATTGTACTCAACATGCCATCATGACTCAAGTGCCAAAGTAAGACTGAAGAACAAAACAGCAATGGCAGCTCTGTGCCTCCCCCCCCCCCCCCCCATAGTGCAGAGCACGGGGAGAGATAGATATGTAGGTTAGTGTGGTGGTCAATGTGAGGGCATGGCACACTATGAGTGGCACGTGAATAGAAAGCTGGCCATTGTCATCAATCAAGGCAGTGATCGCTGTCTCCTCTGCACCTGGAGGGATCAGAAACGCATGGAGGAGCATGACGTGGGCAATAAATTCAAACAGTGTGCATGGAAGGGCGTGCAGAATGAACAGTGTGTCATCACGTAGCTGCAGGGAGAGATCCTCGACAGAAAAGGACAACATGTCGACGTGCAAGATGGCTCATTAGGAGTGCTGGGAGCATGGGGCCATGCAGAAGCGCAGAGGTGGGAATGGGGGGAGTTGTCCTCCAAGTTCGCAATGTTGCCGTCAAGCTGCCAACAAGCTGGCTTGAGAAGGAGACAGACACTTTTTGTCTTTTGCTGTGCAGTAGAATGCTAAAGGTCTGCGGCACGGCAAGCTGTGTAGTACTTTGTGTGGGCCTGAGTTGGGGGATGAGGGGGGATTGCAGTGCAGGTCGCATCATGTCATCTTGCAACATCATGTAGTTGCAAATGTGGCAAAGTCTAACATCAGAAGTTTGGATTGTGTGGGATAGTTGGAGTCCTTGATGAATTGAGCCAGAAGGACAAGAGGTTCTCCATAAATAAGTCTGCTAAGTAGACTTTTAAATCCTCTTTGTAGACTGTACAGATGCCAAGTAGGACCCAGGGGAGAGCCTCTCACCAAGATGTGTTGTGGCACATCAGCTCGGTTTTTAAAGTGTGGCACCAATGCTTGACCAACCCGATGCTCTTCAGGTGATAAGCTGTTGTACATACTTTGTTTCCACCTCACAAGTCAGACAGCTTGGAAAAAAGAACAGCCTTAAATTGTCATCCCTGGTCCATTGTGACCAAAGACAGACAGCCGGACTGCGATGCAGGAGGCAATAAAGACCCATGCGAGAGAGCTGGCTGTTAGACCCGTGATAGGAATAGCCTCGACTCATCAACTAATGCAGTTGATGATAGATAGGATGTATCCAAAACCCTCTGAAGGGGGGAGCGGGCTGACCAGGTCAAGATGCATGTGACAGAATCTGCCTTTAGGAGTGTCAAATGAGCCCAACAGAGGGATGTGTGGCAGCCGACCTTAGACCGTTGGCAGGGTACAAATGCACAGGACCAGTTTTTGCAGTACATTCTGCAATCTTCCGATTATGAGTTGTGTGCTTTGGAACCACAATGGCGACACTAGCTTGAATAGTCAAAGATTTTGGTAGTTCAAGGATAGCAAATTGCGTTGACATTTGATTCTGGTGGTTGATTACCGCAACAGTGTTAACAAGGTACACTATAACAGAGTATCTAGACACACACATTATACATTAAGCCAAAATAATATTCTGCAATCACTGTAAATGTGACCCTAAGAGCAAAAAGCAATAAAGATTAGAAAACACAAATCCCCTAAGGTCCGTGGGACCCCTAATTTGACAATATCAAAATGTATCTTTTTTTTTCATTATGAGGTTATTGCCAAATTTGCTGCTGTAAAAGCATTTTGTCATATTGTCATATTTTGTAGTACCAAATTGCAGTTTTACTTATTGTTTAATAAATGTCAAGTTGGATTTCCAATTTCAGTCTCAATAAATCCAAATACTTGTCTAGTCCAATGAAAAATACACTGATAGATCAAAGAAATCTCGTCTTTTGGTATACTTGATACCTCAAAGTAATTGTGATAGACACCAGTAAACACTGAAGAATTTAAAGTCAGGTACTATCTAGCACTTGGAAATTCAAGTTGTTCTGTAAATCACTTTGTGGATATTACGTGTTGTAGAGCAATAATAACACTTTAGATGTCAAATATACATTTATTTAAACACATAAGAAAGCAAATACAACATGGCTGTACAAACATAGCGCACCAAGTAAGCATAGACAAAGAGTCCAAAGGTATGACGCTTTACACCAGAGGTGCGACAGAGCCCCCCAGTGCGGTGGTTGAAGGCAGCGTCCAGTGCAAGAAGTGGATGTCACGGAAACCACGCCGACAGGGTTGCGTGCATTGGACTGCTGCGTAGGTGGAGGAACGTCACTCGGGGTCACGTCGGTGGCATCAACAGGCATGGTGGTGGTGACAGCAGGCAGATCAGAAGTGTTGGAATGTGGGTTGGAGGGGAGCATGTCAGTTTTAAGCAGTTAACGGAAACTGTTTTAAGTCATCCATTGAGATGTATTACAAAAATATTCACTCCATGATGTAAGACATGGTGCAGGCCTGAGTAAGGTCTTTGTGGACAAACAATGGTGGCTTGGTATGAGGGCGGGGCAGGGGTGGTCGTAGGCGAGCGAGGTGTGCACGCACCCGTTCTACAAGGGACGGATGGTCAATGGCATCAGCCAGCAGTGTGTCCAACACAAATTTGCTGGCAGGAGGAGGGGCTCTCCATATAGGATCTCCGCCAGCAAAGCTTTCAGGTCCTCCTTGTGGGTGGAACGGATGCCGAGTAAGACCCAAGGGAGTGCCTTGGACCAAGGCCCACTGTGGCACATGAGTGCAGCTTTGAGTTTGATGCCATCACTCAACCAGGTCGTTCACTGGTGGGTGATAGGCCATATTGTGGAATTTCGCTACACCACACAGCTTGCACAGTCGAGTAAAAAGCATAGACTCAAATTGTCATCTCTGATCAGTAGTGAGTGAAAGAGGGCAGCCTCATGACCCGCATGGATAAGAAAGTGCAAGCTATGGTCTCTGCTGTTATGTTGACAAGAGGGACTGCCTCAACCCAATGGGTTATGTGGATGATCATAGATAATATGTGTTGGTACCCCTCACAAGGGGGAGAGGACTGACCACATCAATGTGCCCAAGGTGATCCGTTGGGACGTCAAAATGGCCTAAAGGAGGCTGTGTGTGTCTGACTACTTTACTACGTTGGCAGGGGACACACGCGTGGGTCCAGGTGCGGCAATCATGTCGCACGCCGGGGCAGACGGAACGTTCAGTGACTAGTCTCATTGTTGCCCATGTTCCGGGGTGGGCCAAGTTGTGTAAAGCACTGAAGATCCCGTGCCAAAGAGCAGATGGCACAAAGGAGCTGGGGGAGCCTGTACAAACATTGCAAAGGACAGGGGTCTTTGACCCGTGCAGAACAAGAGGTTGGATAGTGAGCAAAGAATCATTGTCCGAAATTAATATCTGTGTATCAATGTCTTCAGTCTGGAGTCAATTGAGATCATCTAAGTTCAAGGGTGCAGTAAGCACTAAGACATGAGACAGATAGTCAGCTACAACATTTTCTGCACTGTGGATGTAACAAGCATTCAAGGAATGTTGGCAAATATAGTCCATGTGCCAGAAGCGTCACAGCGGAAGGTTCTTCGGCAGGTTGCGTCCAGGAGAGGTTTGTGGTCCGAGTAGATAATGAAATGGTGCCCCTCCACATTGCTCTGGAAGTATTTGATTGCCTCATAAACCGCAAGAAGCTCATGGTTGAAAGCCGACCAGCTACATTGACTCCTGGTTATTTTTTTTTTTTTATATATAAGAAGCAGAGCAGCTGGGTGGAGCTGGCAGTGTGCTGTTGTAAAACAGCGCACACAACTGACACTCTTGCATCAGTTGTAATAGAAACACGGGCCTCTGGATTAGGGTGGGCAAGAGTGATGGCTTTTGTGATGGCAGTTTTCAGATTATCAAATGCATCAAGCATGTGTTTAGTCCAGTCCAACTTTTGTTTCCCCATGGTATTTTTACTGGAGAGGGCATGGGTAAGGGCTGATTGGACAGAGGCAGCCTGAGGGATATGGTGTCAATAAAACTTTACCATGCCCAGAAAACGATGGAGTTGAGCATAATCTTGAGGAATCCGTTGGTCAGAGGCCGTCGGCTGAGACAGTACAGCCTAGGAATGTAACTGACATGAACAGAGTTGAAATTTGTCGTGGTTGATCACCACATTTTTGGCTGCGACAGCCAAACAAACATCAAGGTGAGGCTGGTGCTACTCAGCAGACAAGTAAAAAATCAGAATGTCATCCAAACAAGCAAAAGCGAAAGGCAGAGGTAGCAAAAAGGAATCAATGAACCATTGCCACGTCTGCACAGCATTTTTTGAGCCGTAAGGCATGTAACAGTATTCAAATAGACTGAAGGGTGTGATGATGGACGTCTTCGGGAATTTTGCGATACGCCTTCGAACACTCTAAGGCAGAGAAAAACTTCCAGCCATGCAGTAATTGCGTGAAATCCTGGTATGAGGAATGGGATAATTATCAATAATTGTTCAAGCATTAAGGGGCCTGTAGTCCCTCCACATGCATAAGGAGCCGCCCTTCTTAGGAACAAGGTGAGTTGGTGAAGACCAGTTGCTGTCCAATGGTCAGAGCATGCTGGAAGCCAATAAATCCTGAATGATTTCTTTCACATGCAGAAGTTTGGAAGCATTAAAATGTCTAGCTTTATAACGTAGAGGTGGGCTGTCTGTGGTGCAGATTCTATGACAAGCGCCATTGCTGATGGCCGATACCTGCAAAGGGAGGCAGGCAGGGGAGAGGGGGGGGGGGGACAAGAAGGGGTGCAGATGCGACAATGGTTCACTGACCTTGCTGGGCTGGGATAGAGTAGGTGGAGCGTCGGCAGCAGATGACGACGGAGGGTGTGGCGTGGCAGCCACGTGATGCGAGGGATCCTGCAAAACGAGAACATGAGCGTCCTGTAGATTCACCTGCGACAGTGCGAATATGGCAACAGGCAGAGTGTAGCTCGACACAGGAACAATGTAGTGCAAAGGTGCAGTAGATGTGAGTGATGGGTCCGTGTGTTGTGGCTCTGCAGACAGGCTGTGAATCATACTCCGTGCTTGTGATAATACAGCAGAGGCATGAACAACGCAGGTGTGAAATGGCTCATTATGCGTGTGGAGCAAGTCGATTTGTGTACACACATCTGATAAATCAGAGTGTCGTCCAGTAATACACTCAAGCAGAGATGCACATGTGGAAAGCGTAGCGAAGTATGCAGAAAGCAGAGTCAAGCTGAGCACAGAACGGTAGAATCACGTGCATGGTGGAGCGTGGCGGCCTGCAGTTCTGGCAAAAGTTCATAATGGTGCAGGAAGTCCAACCTGATCACAGGTTCATCCACATTGGCGACGTGGAAAGTCCAAGGAAAGGCGGCGACTGGTGATAGGCGAAGCAAACATCTTGATGGAGCCAAGGACCATGATAGGAGAGTGATTTGCAGTGATCAAAGCAAGGGTTAGCAGGAAAAAAGCATGTTGTCTGCATGCTTGGCCAGAATAACATTGATGTGGTGCTGGCGTCGATGAGGAAGTGAGTGCCCAATGACAAGTCTGTGATGTAGAGGCATCGTGCCGCTGGAGCAAGTGGTGCGGCATCGGACAGTAGGTGCCGTGGATAATCGTGGCAGGATGTGGCACCTAAACGTGCCCGCCAGAATTATTTGGGTACGCACAAGGCGCATAGCAGTTGTGGGTGGCATCCCTGTAAATGGCGTGGTACCAGCATAGCAGGTAAGGTAGGAGGTGAGGCATTGTGGAATGGGAGGGGGACGCAGCTGACTGCGTCGTTGCCTGAGACCGCTCGGGCTGCTGCTTGGGCACGGTCGGCTGCTGTTTGGAGGCCGCAGTCAGTACCTCCTGTAGGCCATGCAGGCATGCCAACTGATGGTGACGGAGATGTCATCCGTGACAGGCGGTGTCGGTGATGAATGACTGCATAGCCCTGATTGGCCATGCATAGGTGAACCTCGAGAGGGTCAGTGACATGAGATAGCAGGTGAAGTTGTTGGTCTAATGGAAGTTTGACCATCCACAAAGTCCAAAGCATGGAATCTGGTAGAGCTTGATCATCAATTAATGCACAAAGGCACCGCCAAAGCTGCGAAGGTGTGTGGTCGTCAAGATGCTCATCATGGATGAGGTGGTGGAGAGCCTCCGCTGGTGGGCGAGAAAGGCATTCGATGAGCATTGTTTTCGCCATTAAATACTTGGGCAAGGCAGGTGGTGAAAGGAGCAGATCACTGATGAGGTCTGGATGAGCATGGAGGTGGTTCACCAGGCAGACAAAACGTGCGTTGTCGACCAAAATCATGTGGATATCTAGTAGGTGACCCACCAAGGCGAACAAAGTCTTAGGGTTGTCCTTTCGCAAAGCAGACAGCTTAGGAAACCTGCTGGGTAACACACATTGGTGCAGCACTGGGAGACATAGATCTGTGTTGGAGAGGTAGGAAGCCCCCAACACTGGGAGTGCAGTAGCGGTGGACGGTGCATCACCCGCGGTCTGCATGGAGTGTCGGCCATGAGCAGCGCATGATGTGGAGTGAGCCGGTGCAACTGACGGCATAATGTGTCCCAACTGCAGGCCTGATGGTGAACGCAGTGCAGGTGTAACAGCTGATGCAATTGCAACAGCGGGCGGAAGGCAGTCACAGTGCAGCCACAGGGGGGGCGACTCAATTTGGAGCTCATTTCTTCAAAATTTTTAACTGCATTAAAAATACCTGCATGTGTGGTTATCATAGTTGAAATGTTGTACACTACAAAAATACTAATTGATCAGAAAGGGGGTGAATGCATGGGACTTCTGCGAGGAAAAATGCTCCAACTATGATTCCTAAAAGCATCAGGCTGTTGGGGAGTGTCTGAACTTGAGAGGGGAAATGATTTGTCCAAGGTTACTATGTATGTTTTGGTCTCTCAAACAATGCTACCATCAGGCGTGGTGGACCAGCAGTTGTAATATAAATTGCTCACAAAATAATAAAGTTTTCTGAAAGCGCTTTATAGATTGTTTGTATTCAGGTGTGTTACTCGTATGATGTTAATTTATTTCTCAATTAAAATACACACAGGAGAACAAGACATCACCACATTACTATAATGCCAAAACTGTTAGTTCTCTGAAGTTTCTAGCAGTTGCAAGCATAACAGTACACTGATTTTTATGGACATCTACCTACCAGAACTAGGATGATTATGTCATATTCCTCTACACAAGCATTTAAATTGTGTGAGCTACGACAGAGACATTCTATTAATTAGTAAATAATTAACCAATCATACACAACATACAATAGCAAATTAACAAGTACAATGTGTTTTCCCCGGTTTTGATAGGAAAAAATGTCACATGAGTACCATACATATAATAAAACTGTACATTGCCCTTGTTTCTACATTTAATTGAGAAAATGACACCAGAGATGCCTATTAGTAGCAAGGGACACAACACTACACAACAGCATTACAATTAGCTTCATCATGGAAGTAAGGTGCTACAACTGATAGATTCCTGGCAAAATAGAGGATAGTTGATGCAAAGTGGTCTGTAAGGAACCAGTAATGAGAAAACTGAACTACAGTCACATTGGAGAACTAATCTTGCATGACTACATGTTTCAATACAAACATTGCATTTTTCTCAACTTCATATCATCTATATTTGAGTTAGGATTGATAATGCCTCTGTGAAAATGGTGCCATTTCCAAATATTTCATTTCATTAAAAGGCACTGACAGATTTATGTAGCCACACATGGGGGTGCCTCATGGTGCCCCTGCATACTTTGCACCAGTGTGCACTCGACACATTGCACATGTGGGCAGTGCACCCATGGGAGAAGGTCATTGAAGCCATGAAATGTCACCCATGCTGTTGGCAGTTCTGAAGCAGAAAGATCATATTGCTGAAAATATATTGTATAGAGGGAGGAAATGGACATGTTACAGAGAGTTTTTGAGACTGGAAGAATGCTTGCTGAATAGGTTTAGTGCAAGGTAGAGGGTCGACGACCACAGTTGAGTGGTCAGTGTGACAGAATCCCATACAGGAGCCCAGGTTCAGTTCCTAGTACTCCCAGGAATTTTTCTTGATGGGAGGACTGGACTGTGGTGCACTCAACCTCACAATGCCAATTGAGGAGCTACCTGACTGATAGATTGTGGTTCCAATCTCTAAATGTCGACAATGGATAGGAGTGGGGTGTGGTGACTCCAGGCCCCTCCACATCCCATCTGATGATGAGTGGCTGAGGATGATATAATGGCTGATTGACAGCTGTGTGGCCTTCAGGGCTTGATTGTGGGATATCATTTCTTTTCCAGGCATACAGCACAAAAAGTACCTATAGGTTATTTGTTTCTAGAAATGCCTATAATTTTTGAACATCAAAGGGTTGACTGCTAGTAATTTTAAAAATCAACATAACATTGTTTTTAAGATTCATAAAGAAAATGAGTGCATTGGTAAGTTTTTGCCCTGGAAAAATGAACTATGAAGTGAGTTAGGGTATTGGTCAACACAACATGTTCATTATTGATGAAAAACACTGTTTTTTCTTTATTTTTGCTTTTTAAGTGTGTTCCTGATTTAATATGGACTTCCAAAGATGGAAAATTGTGGGATGAAAATGCAGCAAAGAATGCTACAGTGATAGCAAAATCTGCTAATGCTAAATGTTTCAAGGGTATAACACACCATTTCCTGTCTCACCACCCTGACAAAAAGGCATAGGTGAAAACAAAATTGTTAAATTAGCTCCTGTTTAGACTGGATGAAAACATGGGTAAAGCAAAGCAAAAAGTCCTGCATTCTTAATACAGTTGCACAGTTCACAATAACACACCACTTGTGCCTACTGTAAAACGTCATTCCTTTCTTCCATGCGAACACGTTTGAAATTACAACCTTTTGGCTGGGGAAATATTCAGAATTTTGGAACTTTGTACCGCAAAGAAATTGGGACAATGGTGTTCATTAGTGTTGAAGGTGACCAGGAGCTGAATATAAGTTTTGGTTTTGAAGACCCAAGCTGATAATGATTTTGAACTTATTAAAGAAATGTCTGTTCATCAAGCAGTTGCAGAATCAATTTCAACACCAGGGTAGCAAATAAAGGGATTCTTGGTTTTGTGATGCTTGGTGCCTTTTTTTCCTAACTTAGGAGAGAATGTGGCATTTAATTATTTTTGTACATTTTTACAGCTTTGTGAAAGTCTTCGCTGCCCTGACTTACTTTAAAATTTTGGCTGTTCTGGGTGATATAACAGCTGGTTCCATCCATGAACCAAAGAGGAAGCATCATTGCTGGAGACAATATGCATTGTATGTTCTTAAATTTGAAGTAGGCAATGAAGTATTTTCAGCTTTGGTAAAGATTTTAAAAAAATAAACTTGACAATGCATGCTGGAGGTCATTGAAGCACAAAAAAAACTTTTAAATTCACTGGAAAATAAAAACTGAAGCTTTCTTATTTATCTTTGGATATTTGTTTGCCTTTTAGCCAAAATATTAAATAAAAATAATTAAAATCAAACAGTGGGAAGTCCAGGATGGAATAACAACAATGTCACGAAAAAGATGAATTGGTACTCTCCATATAGATAAGACAGTGAGTCGCAGACAGTCACAATGAAAGGACTGCTACATTTTATGCTTTTGGCCAAAAGGCCTTCTTCTGGAGTACACACACACACACACACACACACACACACACACACACACACACACAAATGGCCTACTCCTCGCCTCGCTCACAAAACTCTCACCCAAATGACAATTTTCTTGGGTTGTTGTGGCCAGTATGTGGACTGCAATTGTGCCTGATGGAATCTGGCATGAGTGGTCAGGGTAAGGAGGATACTGGAGCAGGAAGGGGAGGGGGATGGGAGGGGGAGGGGAGGAGAGGAGAGACAACAGAAAAGGGTGGATGCAGGCGTAGTGCTGCTTGTGGGAATGTGCAGGGACTTAGTGAGAACAGGGTAGGGCTGCTGGGTGCAGTTGGTAGACTATTTTTTGGGAAGGGGAGAAGAAGAGGGGGGGGGGGGGGTGTTGGGAAGGAATACAGGAAAATAAAGAAGTAAAGAACGGGAAAAAGCCTAGTGGGTGCATTGGTGGAATAGAAGGTTTTGTAATGCTGAAGTGGGAGCAGAGAATGGGATAAGTAGGTGAATGGCAGAGGCTAGTGAAACTTGAGGCTGGGGGAGTTCCAG
Source organism: Schistocerca nitens (assembly GCF_023898315.1). Lineage (NCBI taxonomy): Eukaryota > Metazoa > Arthropoda > Insecta > Orthoptera > Acrididae > Schistocerca > Schistocerca nitens. The sequence goes on along the minus strand of NC_064622.1, from coordinate 133,086,655 downwards.
GAAGTTACTTAGTTTCACGTTCCATGGGCCATTTGCATGATAAGTCATAATTATGTGAAAGAAATCATTTGACATTCTCCACAAATTAATTTTTAAGTATGGCTACATGCTGAACATTTATAAGGTATTAAAAATATATATATATATATAGGTGTTAGTTAGTAATTCCTAATCACCATTTTTTACATGTTACAATAATATAAATTCTTCTACAGAATAGATGTTGTTATCAAAGAGAAATTTTTCTGTTCGTTTTCAAATTTTACTTTACTGTTTGTTTGACATTTCATATCAAGTTACCAAAAGTATTAGTTGCAGCATTGTGCACCTTTTTTTAGTCTAAGGACAACGATCTTAATGAGAAGTAATGTATGTTATTTTTCCTTCTGGTATCATAACTATATACAGCATTGTTCCTTTTCAACTGTAGTGGATTATTTACAACAAACTTCATGAGAGAATAAAGATTCTGTGAAGCAGTTGCCAGAATGCCCACTCCTTAAACAGATGCCCACATGACCACTGTGGGTGAGCACCACATATTCTATAGCACGTTTTTGAGTAATGAAGACTTTCTTTATTAAAGATGAGTTATCACAGACTGTTATTTCATATTACATTATTCAAAGGAAATATGCAAATTTACTGGTTTGCAATGGTTCTATGTACAGATTGGGCTGAACTAAGTTTATGAGTTCCAAAATTTGGTTCTCCCAGTTTCAGTTCTCATCAATATGGACACACAAGAATTTTGAAGTTTCTTCCTATCTATTATTTCCTCACCATGTGTTGCACTTTCCATTGGTGTAGTAACCGTAGATGTGCATAACAGTCTCTTCAAAACTGATGGTGAGACAGTTTGCAGAAAACCAGCCAATGATACTTTCAAGAACATTTGATTTGATTTTTTATTGGTTCAGTTTTATCATACAGCACAAATTGTACAATTGATATTGGACAGGTGAAAGATAAGTTGCAATAATACACAGTATTTGCAAAATTGTAGGCAAATTAAAAATAGGTACCTATTACAATTAATTTTGTTACGTATTCAGAAATTCTCTAACAGAATAGAAACAGTGCTTTTTATAAATGCCTTTAGGTTGTTAGCTTTAAATATTGGATTAGTAACACTTGTTTTTTCCTCTGGTATCTTATTGTGCAGCATTACACCAATGTTAATTATGCTCCTCTGATAGGTGGTTGTCCTGTGATATTTTGGATGTATATTTTATTTCCCTCTTGTACTATAGTTGTGTACATTTTTGTTCTGTAGCGATTTGCTTGTTTTCAGGAGGTAGTCCCTAGTGAACGATATAGTTTCATAAGGTGAATAAACTTGGAACATTTAGAACACCAAGCTCAGTAAAATGGGATTTACAGGACTCAATCTTTTTAAGGCCACAAATTATTCTTAGAACTCTTTTTTTGCATTCTAAAAACCTTTACACTGTGAGTTGAGTATCCCCAGAAAAGATTCCATATCAGACCAGTGAGTGGAACTGTGCTTAGTATGCCTGCAGTACTGTTGTTTTGCTTCTTGTAGCCTTTAAAATTCTTAGACCATAGCACACAGATGATAGTTTTCTAGACAAGTTATTTATATGTGTGTCCCACTTTGTCTTGTTGAATCCAAAAGTTTTGTGACACTTACATTTTGAAGGAGATCATTTTTTAATTGTGCTTGAATAGACATTTGATTAGTTTGAGGAATTAAATGAAAATCGACACACGCAGCTTTTTCAGTATCTATAATGAGTTTGTTTTTTGTGAACCACTCAGAAAGACTTTTCATAAAACTTTTTGCTGTGGACTGCAAAGTTTCTGGACTGGATCCAGTGAGCAATATGCTGGTGTCATCGGCAAGCAGGATAGTTTCGTGGGACTCATATATTCAACTAAGTCGTCCACATAAATTAAGAACCTACGATTGAGCCCTGTGGTACACCATATTTTATTCATAATTTGCTAGAAAGAAAGGAGTTGTTTCTTGTTTTATTCATTTTGTTGAATTCATACTGAAGTGATACTTTCTGCCTGCAGTTTTTTAGGTATGAAAACAACCAGCTATTTGCTACACTTCTTACTCCTCGTCTTTCTAATTTTTCAAGCAGAATGTTATGGTCCAGGACATCAAAGGCTTTTGATAGATCAATAAAAATACCTGCAGCTAATTTATGTTGATTAAGGGATTTTAAAATGCAGTCTAACACTTAGAAAATTGCTGTCTGTGTAGATTTAGACTTCTTAAAACCATGTTGTTGTACTGTAAGAGGTGCATATTTATTTATGAAACTTAAAAGCCTGTCATAGAAGAGTTTTTCTAGAATTTTTGAGAAGGAACTTAACTGTGATGCAGGTCAGTAGTTTGATATTTTTCAGAACCTTTTTTTTAGCAGTGGTGAAACTTTTGCTATTTTAAAAATATCTGGAAATACATCAGTTTTTAAAGAGAGGGTGAAAATTTTTGCCAAGGGGTTTTCTATGTGGTGAGCACATGCTTTTAATATGAAATCAGGTACTTCATCAAGACCACTTGACATTTTATTGGTTAATTATTATAAGTTCACGTATAATTTCATTGGGGTTTGTTTCATAAACATACATAGAAGCAGTCGAGATCACTGACTTGCTAGAGAAACTTGGGACTTGTCCTTGACAGTGTACTTGAACAAGGTCTTCAGCTAGTGAAGTGAAGTATTCATTGAATTTTTCCACAACTGAATTTGGGTCTGTGACTTTTGAGCCTTCTAGTGTTAATGATACATTCTTTTTCTTTGGCGCTGAACTACAAGTTTGTTTCTTTATAACTCTCCTTGTGGATCTCATTTTGTTAGATGAGTTTCTTATCAAATTTTGCCTCTTTGACTACTCTACCATAGATTCTTTTGTAGGCTTTTGAATAACCTGCAAATTCTTGGGTTACTCTATATTTCTTAGAACAGTACTGCAGAAATCTGTTTCTCTCACTGGAAATTTTTATGCCTTTGGTTACCCATTGCTTATTATTGTTAGGTTTTACTGTTTTTACTTCTTTTGGAAATGCTACATTAAAATAGTGAAGAAAGACGCTCTGAAAACTCATGTACATGCTATCAACTTTGTTTTGAGTGGCGATGCTTTCCCAGTTTTCCTTCGCAAGTAAGAGACTAAAAATTCTAACGCTATCTTCAGAAAAGGTTCTTTTTTCAACTGATTTTTTGGAACTGCTACTACTTGTTGGCATTTCTATACACAGCAGCTGTGCCTCATCATCACTATAACCCAAGCTCAGTACCCTGCTTGTGAATCTGTAATTTGTTTCTGAGATGAATATTTGGTCAATAATAGAATTTGTGCATTCTGTTAATCTTGTTGGGCAGTGTATTGTGGGGATCATATTGAATGTGTTGGTCTTATTTATCAAAGAAACTCTGGTGCAACTGTCTTTTTGAAAATTCAATATTGAAATCCCCACAAAGCACTATCTTCATATTTAGTGTACTTATCCTGTTCATCAGAACCTCTAGTTTATTCATGAAGACTGGCAGGTTTCTGCTTGGTGCTCTATATATGTTAATAACTATGAAATTAAGCTCTGGCAGTTGAGTAATGGAAAGTTCAAAGTCTTTTTCAATTGAGTCAATATAACTTTTACTGACATCACAGAACTTTATTTGCTCTTTCACAAAGATAGCAGAGCCACCATGTTTGGAAAACTCTTGGCTAAAATGACATGCTAATCTATATCCTGAGATTGAGGTTAATTTTACTTTGTCATTTCATAGCCAATGTTCAGTAATGCAAATTATGTCTACATTTAGTGCGTACTGGAGTAGTGCTTCCAACATGGAAATTTTATTTGTGAGTGACAGAGCGTTATGGTGTAGTATAGCAAAATCTGGGTATTTAGTAACTTTAGTTTAAACGGTTTCTGATTCTTTATCTAATGGCATTTCTAATACAGCACTTACCCTAAAAATTTTTCGGTGTCTTTCTTGTGTGTGGCTTCTGTATGCTGGTGGCAATCAGCAGGTGATTTAACTTCTGGAGATTGTCTAAGTTTTTCTTCATCCACATCTGTCCTCTTCGGTTTAAACCATTTCATAATTTTTGTTTGGCTCATGACATAAAATGTAGACTGGCAATGGCAAGTAAAGCGTTACTGAAGAAGAAAAATTTGTTAAAATTGAGTATAGATTTAAATGTCAGGAAGTCGTTTCTGAAAGTATTTGTATGGAGTGTAGCCATGTATGGAAGTGAAATGTGGACGATAAATAGTTTAGATAAGAAGAGAATAGAAGCTTTCGAAATGTGGTGCTACAGAAGAATGCTGAAGATTAGATGGGTAGATCACGTAACTAATGAGGAGGTATTGAATAGAATTGGGGAGAAGAGGAGCTTGTGGCACAACTTGACTAGAAGAAGGGATCGGTTGGTAGGAGATGTTCTGAGGGATCACCAATTTAGTATTGGAGGGCAGTGTGGAGGGTAAAAATCGAAGAGGGAGACCAAGAGATGAATAAACTAAGCAGATTCAGAAGGATGTAGGCTGCAGTAGGTACTGGGAGATGAAGAATCTTGCACAGGATAGAGTAGCATGGAGAGCTGCATCAAACCAGTTTCAGTACTGAAGACCATAACAACAACAACAACAACAACAACAACATGACTTGATTGTTTTTCTCACCTAATTGGTTTAAACCACCTGGTAATTTGTGTTTGGCCGATGGCACAGCTTGTAACTCGTCTAAAGCACTTCTTAATCTCCGTTTGCTTGTCACTTATACTTTTTTCTTCACTCTTCTTCGAAATGTGAGAACATATTCTTTCGGCTAGTAATTTCTTTCCTGGCATATTTAAATGAAGTCCATGGACTGTATGGAACCTTTGCTGCAATCTGTTTGTATCTACAATATCGACATTCTTAAAGTTAGTGCATATTTCAGTGACACACTCATTTGCAACATTAATTTTGCAGTTCACACATGACCAGGGTGGTAAATCATGACAATGTGGGATGTTCACAATAAGTACATTTGTGTGGTTTAAATTATTTAAACATTTCCACATATCTGTAATAACCTTGTATGGCTCGTTTCTATAGACGTCATTTGATCCTCCTATTAATATGGCAAAATTGTTTTTGTTCAACCTGGCATTGTTTACTATTTCTTCTGTTTATGAATGTATACTTGATTTGATTACAATACTGGTGTTATCTGCAAAATTAACTAATTCCATTTGTTGTTTATTAGACAGAATATCATTTACAGATATGAGAAACAATAGTGGACCTAAAATTGAGCCCTGGGGAACCCAATTGGTGATTATTTCTCCCCAGTCATAATAATGTTCCCAGGCTACATTGGTTGAATGTTGAATTACTAAGTATAACTTTGTTTTCTTTTTGTTAGATATGACATCCATTTGTTGACTATATTGTCAATCTAATAAGACTTCAATTTATCTAGGATACTACTATGATTCGCAGTGTCAGATGCATTAAATAGGCCACAGATAACATCAACTAGCATGGTTTCATTATTTAATGCTTGTAAAATTTGATGAGTGAACATGTAAATGGTATTCTCTGTAGAGCAACTCATCTGAAATAGAAACTGAGGTTTGCTGAAGAAGTTATTGTAGCTCAGGTGAGATCTAGTTCTAGAATACATCATGTTCTCAAAAATTTTGGGAAGTGATGTGAGCAGTGAAAGAAGTTGATACTTACTGACATCTCTCCTCTCATCTTTGTTGAAGGGAGTAGCATTTTTCAGTCACTCTGGTAAAATGCCTTGAGTTAGTGATGTATTTCATATTTCAGATAAGACCAGGCCTATTATATGGGAACAAATTTTTAGTACTCCACTGAAAACACTGTCAAAACCAGATGAGCTTTTATATTTGAGACAGTATATAATTCTCTCGATTTTGGAAGGAGAAATTGGAGATACATTCATATCACTGAATTTTATGAGAGTTTCTTTTCCAATGTATTGCTGTGATTTTTCTCTGAAACTGTTTGCCCCTATACTTTCTTCTATATTTTAGAAATGATTATTAGATACATTTGTGACTCATTTACAGCCCTTCCACTCAGTTCAATAATGATGCCCTGTTCAGTGGCTCGTTTCAATACATTCCATATAGCCTTAATTCTGTTGTTGAAATTGCTAATTTCTGGCATTGTGTGTGCATTCCTTGATTTTTTTAATAACTTTCTTTAGTAATTTTCAGTACTTTATGTAGTGCCAAAAGATACAGTTGTTCTGAAGTCATTAATTACTCTAACTGATTTCCACTGAGGTGTATCGATAGTGTAAGGCACTGTTATTTATTCTAACTAACTGTGCATCACTATCACAGAGAGAGTTTGTTGTTGGGTAAACAGTTATTTTCTGGCTTTAAGCTTCACCGAAGAAAAAATTATCAATTAGGGACCTACTGTCTTGATCCACGTAGGATATATTGCAGGGAGAGTTCCCAGTAGCACAGTTCAGGAAAGTTAGTACTGGTAGGAAGGCTCCAGGTGTCACATGCAATGAAGAAGTCACTAAAGTGAAGCAACTCTGCAGTCCAACTGTCTTTTGGCCACAATTTGTGAGAGGCCATTCATGTGGACCGACGGCTTGTTAACTGTCATGCCCACATAGGAAGTGGCGTAGTGGCTGCAGCTTAGCTTGTCAGTCATATTACTGGTTTTACAGTTCACATGGGATAGGAGATGCCGACGACTGGAATGGAGTAGGTGGTGGTGGAAGTATGTATGGGACAGACAAATAAATAAATAAATAGATTTTTCATTTATGTCTATTGCATGGACAGCCATGAGGCAAAGAGTTGGGAACAAGAGTGGTATAGGGATGGACAAGTATATTGCGTTGCTTTGGTGGGCTGTGGAGTACCACTGTGGGTGGGATAAGATATTTCTCATTTCTGGACATGACCAAGACAAATGTATTACCATTTAGTTTGTGGTAATTGTAATTCATAGTTTTTAATATCTTTAACTCCATTTACAAGATGGCAGTAACACTCACAATTGTCTCAAGCTGGCAAATAATACGATATAAACAAGGGAAGTAAATTTTCAGTTATACCAAGCTCTTATCACTAAGCTCCCAAATTAATTGCAATTAAGTTCAAAAGCTGTAGTCATTGTCTGGCACCACAAGCTAGTAGCATACCATGTTTGAGACCATGCCTGTATGTGTGTGCAGCTGGGCATTGCATCAAGTACCGTGAAAATCCAGCACTCACACCACAGGACCTTGTTGTCTACCTGGGAAAGTACGAGGTGCGGCGCTTTGCAGAGCGTTACAGCCAGGTTAGAGAGGTAAGTGTCAGTGTACTTTATATACATGAAGAACTTTGCCCACTGCAACCTTTGTCAAGGAATAGCTTCTCATGTTGGCAATATTCCATATTTTTAACAGCTTACTGAACCTATATGAAGCAGGTTTGTTTCATTCATTAGTAATAAAGAGACCTTAAAGAGTTAAGCATCAGATGAAATCTGGTGAGTGGTACACATTAAACAGATCTGTTTTCTTTGGTGTCTGTAACTGTCATCCCTTCTTTAAAATTTGGGGGAGAAATTACAAAAGCAGTGTGACACGATGTGTGGAATGAGGATCATGGTAAACAAACTATCATCCATTAAATTTATTTATTTATTTTTATTTTATTTTTCCATCCGTTGACAATAAATATTGTATGGATGTTGTCAAGGGTATATGTAAGCCATTTCAAAGAAATGGACACAAACAATATATACATAAAAAAGTACAAAACAAAATAATACAATGAGATTAATAATAATACAATGAAAGTAATATAGCCTATATACATCCCTGCTTGTTGTTTTAAATGCATAGTCTGTTTTTCATAAGGCTGTAGTTTTGTCCTCCCTAAACGGCAAGTCCTTATATACACAACACTGCTTAAGTATATATTTACATCACACAACAGCTGTCCTTTAAGTATGTAAATGTAATGAATGATTAGGTAATGAATGATTAGGTACATATAGAGTATTTTCCATTTTGCCTTTATAAATATCATCAGAAAAAATTTATTAACCTACATAGTCATTTACACAATAAAAACATTGTTCTACTAGAAATTTTTTAAATTATGTTTTAAATTTGTTATCATCTTCTAACTGCCTGATGTTGACTGGCAGTGTGTTGTACAGTTTTGCACCGATATGGCTCACATGCCTTTGTGTATTCGTTCTTTTTGTTCCCTGAGTATGGAGTGCTGCGCTATTATGGGTATTGTAGTTATGAAAGTCGGCATTTGTCTGACAATCTGCAATGTGGGTCCTGACATACAATACACATTTGTATATGTATAATGATGGTATAGTAAGTATTCTAAGCTTTTTGAAGCAATAACTTCATGTACAAAAGGAACCAGTCAGTGCATAGTCTGTGGCCATCTCGGCATATATGAAGAGACTGTTTCCTTTTCTTAAATATTAAATGAACCGAACAGTCTGTTCAGTGTTTTGTCCATCTTGTTTAAACTAACAATGTGCTTATATGCAATTCTTATGTAATGCAATGAGTTATATGTAATATTTTATGTCATTTCTTATATATTCAGATTTGATAAATAATACTCACTATGATATTAATTTTGTGTCAAGCATGACGGTAATTAAAGTTTTAAAAGTACCCTGTCCTAACATTTGTTAAATCGTAGATGTATGTTGAACTGTGCATATTGTTCAAAGGAAATACTAGAATACAGTCGATGTGTTGGATTTCTTCACAATAGAAATATGGCAAAGAAATAATGATTTATGTCTATGAGGTAGAAACCTGTACTCAGATTTCCACTGGTGCTAGCATTAGTTGCTAAAACAAACTGAGAAACCTGACAACTTTTCCCAACTATGTAAATGATACCAACAGCTATTTACTTCTTCAGTGACACATGAATCACTTCTATCAGTCTGCATTTTGTCTGAGAAAGTAAGACTAAATTTATAAAATTATTATTTAAAAGTACTGAAATGACTACTTGATGGAACCTAAAGCAGCTCAACATTTTGGAGGGAACAACTGTGGTGACTGCAGTTTTTAACTGTATAACAAGATGTATTGTCAAGCTCCAAAAGTCCACAGAGTCACTACAGAGTTGTTATAATGAAAAGTGCAGCTATTTACAGAGGTCCAATGTGGGTTGTAATTATTGTATGGCAGTGGAACCTGGTAGATATGCCAATACATTAATACAGAACTGATTTATACAGGAAAAAATTAGTTCCAATTTTGGTCATTAGGCACAAATTTGGTGCTGTGTACTCTGGTATGATAGCCAAAGCATGAATGAACAGTATAGCTATCATGAAGAGAGACTGTTTGCTATTAGTGAAACTGCTTTACGTGATCAGCAGCTGTTATAGTGCTGCTGAGTATCACAGACAAAAAGGTTTCAGGAGACGTCCCATGTTTTTAAATGGTTTAAAGGTGTAGATAATAAAATTCAGCAATAGAGGTGAGATTGATGTGGCACCTGGAAGAAAAAGGTATCATATCTTGGTGGAAGTTACTAACGAGGTTGCTGTTGCTGTAACTGACCATGCAGCATGTGCCCTGGGTGGTGCTAGTGCTCTTGCAGTTATCACAAGAGTTCTCCATCCCACAGTTGACAATAGAGAATGCTTTGTGGTACCTGTACAAGATCCAGATGTGCAGTAACTGAAACCTCTTCATCCGCAGCAACATTCTGATTTTTTCTTTGGTTTTTAGTATGGTCTGAAGTTGATGACACTTGGCTGGGTAATATCCTATGGAGTGACATGGCACATTTTACATTACAGGATGCAGTGAATACACAGAACTGCTGAATTCATGGTACTGTTAAAAAGCATGTTGCATATGAAGAGCCAATCTACTCACCCAATGTGACAGTGTGGTGTGCATTTACAAACACTCTTATTGTTGGCCCAATCTTCTTCAAAGAGAGTATATCCAGAGGGCCTGTCAGGTGTACTGCAATGTCTGTGTGTTATCAAGATCTCCTCGTATAGCATGTGGTTGCTGCCTTGGAAGGGAACACTGTTTCCATGCAAGATGGGACAACACCTCAAGTCACTCACCCAGTGAAAGATCTGCTCAATGCAACCTTCTACAAACGAGTTATCTCAGAGGTTTTCCAGAGGTATGGCATGCAAGATCATCTGACCCAAATTCATGTGTCATTTGCTTTGGGGAGGGGGGGTGGGGGTGGGGTGGGGGGCATGTAAAAGGGATTTGTTTGTTCTCTGCATGATCTAAAGGCCAGTGTACAGGAACATGTTGCTCAGATTCCACTGGAACTGAAGCAAGCAACTGTTGATCACATCATTTTATGGATGCAGCATCTCTTCAATATCTCCAGTACTCATATTGAACAAATGGTTTATGAAGTGGTTAATAATAAAGACAACATTATGCCTTTCTCACTTGGTTGACCTTTTCTGCTCATGTTCCATTCCAAGTTCATCACAAACGGAAAATACCTGTATGCCTTTCTTGCATTCACAGTGCCATATTTGCACCTAGTATGCAAAATTGGAACTGATTTTTTCCAGTGTTAATCAGTTCTGCATTAATGCATTAGCATATCTACCAAGTTTTTTGCCATACAATAATTACAGCCCACAGTGGACCTCTGTGAGTATCTACTTTTTAATTATAACCACCCAGTACTAGCATATGATGACAGTTCCTCACCATCAGACTTACTCCTCCAATTATCCAAAACCTATAGCCACATAAGGGGAAGAGCAGTTAGATATCACCAAAGGCAGGAAACACAATGTGATAATTTTGTAGGTGACATTCCAAAATGTGTTATTGAAAATACCACAAATGAGAAGAATGTTTGCTAAAACACAGCTAATGCTGCCACTTTGAAGTTGAATTGATTATGTTGAGGCTGCTTAGTGGATTATTACAGAGTTCTCATGTTGCATATAGGCATCATTTGGAACTCAAAAGTAGTAAAAATAAAACTAAGTAGCTTCTGTGTTTTCTTCTTTGTGCTGAACACAATAAAGTGATGGTGACAATAAGTATTAAATAAGAGCTTATAAAGTGGATTTTACATGTTTTACCCTAATTACTTAAGCTCTAAATTCCACTGCAAATTTTTTCTGCCAATATTGTTATCAAAAGTAACATTTTCTGACTTGTGCATTTTTTGCTATATAATAAAATCTTTTTTGACTTTGTTTTTGTCTTTTTCATTACATAGCCATCAAAAATATATCTCCATCCAGAGTACAACAGTAACAGCTTAAATGCTGACATTGCCGTAATAATACTGAGAGATCCTGTTGAGTACACCCGATACGTTGTTCCCATTTGCCTGTGGAATCGAGATTCATCACTAAGCAGTGTAGTTGGTCAAGTTGGAGTGGTAAGCATTTCTTTACAAATTTATTTTTGCTATGTTTCTGCAACTCTTAGCATTCCTGGCAGCTGAGTTGTTCAAAATACTTTATTGGCATAGAAACATCTGTTCACTCATAACATGTAACATTTAAATAACTCATAATTTTATTTCTTTGTGTTATTTCCTGTCTGAAAGATGTTGTGACTAACACTGTTCAGGATGGGGTTAGAGGGATGATCAGTTCCTAAGTGATAATAGAGAAGCAGACCTAACAAATCCAAATTAAAAACTGACATTGGAGATATGAAGCCAGAACTGAATTGAAAAAAACTAAAGTAAAGAAGTATCTACATTTCTACTCTGCAAACCTTTCTGAAGTGCATTAGCAAAGGTACTTTTCCATTGTACTACATATTAATTTCTCCCCATTCTTTTTGCATACGGAGTCTGGTAAGAATGACATCGTAAATTGCATCTGTACATGCTGTAATTTAATTTATGATATCTACTATATTGATATGTAGGCAATTGTAGTGTATTCATAGATTCTGCACTTAATACTGATTCTGGAAATTCTGATCTTAAAGCATCTGCCAGTTTGAGTTTACCAGCATTTCTGTCACTCTCTACAATGGGTCAAACAAATGTTTGACCATTTGTGCCACCCTTCTTGGTTTATGTTTAATATCCCTGTCAGTCTTTCACCATGGATCTGGAACACTTTAGAAATGCTCAAATATGGACTACATGAATGTTTGGTAAGCAATCTCCTTTGTAGATGGACTTCATTTTCCCACTATCCTACCAATGACATTATGTCTGACAACTGCATTACCTACATGATCATTCCATTTCACTTCCCTATCAAATTGTTGCACCCAGATATTTGTGTAAGATGACTCATTGATAAGTTGTCACAGGCTACTAAATTTTTGTGTTCCTTGATGCTGCACAATTTTATATTTCTGGACATTTAAAGCAAGTTACATCTCCATGTATTCTTACCAAGAGCTGATGAATATTTGTGCAACTTTTTCAGACTGTATTTAATTACAGACAACTGCAAAAAAATCTAAGGTCACTAGTAATATTGTTTGCAAGTTCATATACAGTGAGAAAAGTAATGGTGCCAATATACTTCTCTGGGTCACATCTGAAGTTATTTGTACATCAGCCAATGACTTTCCTTTCTAGATTACATGCTGCATTACAGCTACAAATAAACCCGCAGTTCAATCACAAATATCCTTGGATACCACTTATGATCAAATTTTCATTAGTAAGTGGTGATGTCCTACTGAGGCAAATGCTATGCTATTCAGGAAAAACAAAATCTTTCTTATTGCCTGGATTCATAGGATTCAAAATGCATAAATGTCTGAAGTTCAAATTGTGTTTTTCATGACCGATGTTTTCAGTACGCATCCTGGTTGTCATGAAAGTCTTTCCATTCAAGATATATTATTACGTTAAACTCAGAATATATATATATATATATATATATATATATATATATATATATATATATATATATATATATCTAAAAAGAAAGATGATGAGACTTACCAAACAAAAGCGCTGGCAGGTCGATAGACACACAAACAAACACAAATATACACACAAAATTCAAGCTTTCGCAACAAACTGTTGCCTCATCAGGAAAGATATATATATATATACACACACACACACACACACACACACACACACACACACACACACACACACACACACACACACAGATGATGTGACTTACCGAACGAAAGTGCTTTCGTTCGGTAAGTCACATCATCTGTGTTTTTATATCTAAAAACAAAGATGATGTGACTTACCAAATGAAAGTGCTGGCAGGTCGACAGACACACAAACATACACACAAAATTCAAGCTTTCGCAACAAACTGTTGCCTCATCAGGAAAGAGGGAAGGAGAGGGAAAGACGAAAGGATGTGGTTTTTAAGGGAGAGGGTAAGGAGTCATTCCAATCCCGGGAGCGGAAAGACTTACCTTAGGGGGAAAAAAGGACGGTTATACACTCGCGCTCGCGCGCGCGCGCGCGCACACACATATCCATCCACACATATCCATCCACACATATCCATCCACACATATCCATCCACACATATCCATCCACACATATCCATCCACACATATCCATCCACACATATCCATCCACACATATCCATCCACACATATACAGGCACAAGCAGACATATTTAAAGACAAAGAGTTTGGGTAGAGATGTCAGTCGAGGCAGAAGTGCAGAGGCAAAGATGTTGTTGAATGACAGGTGAGGTATGAGTGGCGGCAACTTGAAATTAGCGGAGATTGAGGCCTGGTGGATAACGGGAAGAGAGGATATATTGAAGAGCAAGTTCCCATCTCTGGAGTTCGGATAGGTTGGTGTTAGTGGGAAGTATCCAGATAACCCGGACGGTGTAACACTGTGCCATGATGTGCTGGCCGTGCACCAAGGCATGTTTAGCCACAGGGTGATCCTCATTACCAACAAACACTGTCTGCCTGTGTCCATTCATGCGAATGGACAGTTTGTTGCTGGTCATTCCCACATAGAATGCGTCACAGTGTAGGCAGGTCAGTTGGTAGATCACGTGGGTGCTTTCACACGTGGCTCTGCCTTTGATCGTGTACACCTTCCGGGTTACAGGACTGGAGTAGGTGGTGGTAGGAGGGTGCATGGGACAGGTTTTACACCGGGGGTGGTTACAAGGGTAGGAGCCAGAGGGTAGGGAAGGTGGTTTGGGGATTTCATAGGGATGAACTAAGAGGTTACGAATGTTAGGTGGACGGCGGAAAGACACTCTTGGTGGAGTGGGGAGGATTTCATGAAGGATGGATCTCATTTCAGGGCAGGATTTGAGGAAGTCTTATCCCTGCTGGAGAGCCACATTCAGAATCTGATCCAGTCCCGGAAAGTATCCTGTCACAAGTGGGGCACTTTTGTGGTTCTTCTGTGGGAGGTTCTGGGTTTGAGAGGATGAGGAAGTGGCTCTGGTTATTTGCTTCTGTACCAGGTCGGGAGGGTAGTTGCGGGATGCGAAAGCTGTTGTCAGGTTGTTGGTGTAATGCTTCAGGGATTCCGGACTGGAGCAGATTCGTTTGCCATGAAGACCTAGGCTGTAGGGAAGGGACCGTTTGATGTGGAATGGGTGGCAGCTGTCGTAATGGAGGTACTGTTGCTTGTTGGTGGGTTTGATGTGGACGGACATGTGAAGCTGGCCATTGGACAGGTGGAGGTCAACATCAAGGAAAGTGGCATGGGATTTGGAGTAGGACCAGTTGGAGTTGAGGTTGGAGAGGAAATTCTGGAGTTGTTATTCACTGTGAGTCCAGATCATGAAGATGTCATCAATAAATCTGTACCAAACTTTGGTACAGGTGGAGGTCAACATCAAGGAAAGTGGCATGGGATTTGGAGTAGGACCAGTTGGAGTTGAGGTTGGAGAGGAAATTCTGGAGTTGTTATTCACTGTGAGTCCAGATCATGAAGATGTCATCAATAAATCTGTACCAAACTTTGGGTTGGCAGGCCTGGGTAACCAAGAAGGCTTCCTCTAAGCGACCCATGAATAGGTTGGCGTACGAAGGGGCCATCCTGGTACCCATGGCTGTTCCCTTTAATTGTTGGTATGTCTGGTCTTCAAAAGTGAAGACGTTGTGGGTCAGGATGAAGCTGGCTAAGGTAATGAGGAAAGAGGTTTTAGGTAGGGTGGCAGGTGATGGGCGTGAAAGGAAGTGCTCCATCGCAGCGAGGCCCTGGACGTGCGGGATATTTGTGTATAAGGAAGTGGCATCAATGGTTACAAGGATGGTTTCTGGGGGTAACGGATTGGGTAAGGATTCCAGGCGTTAGAGAAAGTGGTTGGTGTCTTTGATGAAGGATGGGAGACTGCATGTAATGGGTTGAAGGTGTTGATCTACGTAGGCAGAGATACGTTCTGTGGGGGCTTGGTAACCAGCTACAATGGGGCGGCCGGGATGATTGGGTTTGTGAATTTTAGGAAGAAGGTAGAAGGTAGGGGTGCGGGGTGTCGGTGGGGTCAGGAGGTTGATGGAGTCAGGTGAAAGGTTTTGTAGGGGGCCTAAGGTTCTGAGGATTCCTTGAAGCTCCGCCTGGACATCAGGAATGGGATTACCTTGGCAAACTTTGTATGTGGTGTTGTCTGAAAGCTGACGCAGTCCCTCAGCCACGTACTCCCGACGATAAAGTACCACGGTCGTGGAACCCTTGTCCGCCAGAAGAATGACGATGGACCGGTCAGCCTTCAGATCACGGATAGCCTGGGCTTCAGCAGTGGTGATGTTGGGAGTAGGATTAAGGTTTTTTAAGAAGGATTGAGAGGCAAGGCTGGAAGTCAGAAATTCCTGGAAGGTTTGGAGAGGGTGATTTTGAGGAAGAGGAGGTGGGTCCCGCTGTGACGGAGGACGGAACTGTTCCAGGCAGGGTTCAATTTGGATACTGTCTTGGGGAGTTGGATCATTAGGGGTAGGATTAGGATCATTTTTCTTCATGGCAAAGTGATACTTCCAGCAGAGAGTACGAGTGTAGGACAGTAAATCTTTGACGAGGGCTGTTTGGTTGAATCTGGGATTGGGGCTATCCAAAGGCCTCACCTTCAGCCCCAGCAAACCTCAACCTCCTCTCACTGCACACAAACCCACTCTCTCCCATCTACTCAATATCCCACTTCCAGCTCCACTCCCTCCAAAACCTCAAAATTCCAATCAACACAATCTGGTACCACAACACCCTAATTCAGTAGTTAACCTTTCCTCCAAACCTCTCTCCCAATCCGAAACCTCTGTCCTATCCAAAGGCCTCACCTTCAGCCCCACTCCCAGATTCAACCAAACAGCCCTCGTCAAAGATTTACTGTCCTACACTCGTACTCTCTGCTGGAAGTATCACTTTGCCACGAAGAAAAATGATCCTAATCCTACTCCTAATGATCCAACTCCCCAAGACACCATCCAAATTGAACCCTGCCTGGAACAGTTCCGTCCTCCGTCGTAGTGGGATCCACCTCCTCTTCCTCAAAATCACCCTCTCCAAACCTTCCAGGAATTTCTGACTTCCAGCCTTGCATCTCAATCCTTCTTAAAAAAACCTTAATCCTACTCCCAACATCACCACTGCTGAACCCAGGCTATCCGTGATCTGAAGGCTGACCGATCCATCGTCATTCTTCCGGCGGACAAGGGTTCCACGACCGTGGTACTTGATCATCGGGAGTATGTGGCTGAGGGACTGCGTCAGCTTTCAGACAAATATGTCTGCTTGTGTCTGTATATGTGTGGATGGATGTGTGTGTGTGTGTGTGTGTGTGTGTGTGTGTGTGTGTGTGTGTGCACGCGCGCGAGTGTATACCCGTCCTTTTTTCCCCCTAAGGTAAGTCTTTCCGCTCCCGGGATTGGAATGACTCCTTACCCTCTCCCTTAAAACCCACATCCTTTCGTCTTTCCCTCTCCTTCCCTCTTTCCTGATGAGGCAACAGTTTGTTGCGAAAGCTTGAATTTTGTGTGTATGTTTGTGTTTGTTTGTGTGTCTGTCGACCTGCCAGCACTTTCATTTGGTAAGTCACATCATCTTTGTATATATATATATATATATATATATATATATATATATATATATATATATATATATATATATATATATATATAATGGAGGGAAACATTCCACATGGGGAAAATATATCTAAAAACAAAGATGATGTGACTTACCGAACGAAAGCGCTGGCAGGTCGACCTGCCAGCGCTTTCGTTCGGTAAGTCACATCATCTTTGTTTTATATATATATATATATATATATATATATATATATATATATATATATATATATATAATACGCTTCCCTCTTTTATATTCAGAATATGTTCTAATATTCTAATACTGGGTACAGCAGGTTTTTTATCTTCAACGTGAAATCTGACAGGGATTCCATTGGGTCCTGGAGATTTGTTCAATTTTGGGATTTCATGTGTTTTTCAATGGCAAAGAGACTAACATGTACGCCACTCATCTTTGCAGAAGTTCAAGAATTAAACTGAGGCAATACCCCAGGATTCACCTTGATAAAGCAACATTTGAAAGCAGAGGTCAGCCTTTTGGCTTGTTTTCTACCTTCCCTTTCAGTTCTTATGTCACCCATGAGTGTCTGGACACTTAACTTTGGTGCTGCTGACAGTTTTTACATGTGAACAGGAACACATTTCATTTAGAATCTCTCCATTTATACCCCTGTGCTTCATTTTACATTTTTTCAGTACTTGGTCAAATATTGTTTGAAACTTGAGTCACATTTCGTCTACATTCATTGACCAGAGCTAAATCTTTCTAGTTTCTGTGAAATATGAAACTACTACCTGTTATCCACTTTAATGAAAATGTAAATATACCTGCCTGTTTTAGTTTTCCTTCATATGTTGTTAATCATTGTTGCTGCAAGTGCCTTATGACCACTGGTACCAGTTTTTAATGTGGAAATAGTCAGTGGTCAGTTCTGTTTATTGCCATTGAACCTAATATATTTTAATCATGAGTGGGCTTCTGATCTTTTTGTTCTAAATATTTTTCAGAGGAGGCAGTTAGTATTGTTTCTCAGGATTTTTTGTCACAGTGATCACTTGCAAAAGTTTGTTTATCCCAATCAATTGTTATGACTGAATCTACTCCAATGATGGCAATACGGTTTGGGAAAATCTTACATATTACTGAGCTGAAATTTTCTCTTAACTTTTTGGTCACATTTAGGGGTGTCTGGTGGTCAATAGGATGACCCAAGTAGCCAACCCTTGATAATCGTTCTTGCCCAAATAAAATTACATGCCGCTTCAGTGTCTGTCTCACTGAATTTGAACTGTGACTCACTGAATTTGATAGCCTAAAAAACTTTTGTTTGACCATTTTTAGAATAAATTTGTTTTATTTGTATAAATGATCAAAAACGTTTGGTCCTTAGGCTACCAGTTTTGGTCATAAATGACCATCTTCAGATCTGCAGCAAACCATGGGAAATTAACTACAACTAGACAGGTGTAAATGCTCCTTAAACCCTACATTAAGAGAGTGGCTAGTTTGGCTGATATTATACTTAACATAGTTGTTACCATCAAACCCATATACACCACTGTCGATAAATTTGCATTTTCACTTCTAAAATTATGTTTTACATGAAGTTATAGGGGTAGTCAACTTTAAAACTGCATCTGACTTTAGATTTCATCAAGCATTTCTCTGTTTTCTGGGACTTGTGATTGTTTTCATTCTTTCTTTATTAGAACAGTTTACTGACTGAGAATGTGTTTGTGTACTATTTGTTTTTTGTTTCTTTAGCCTATTGTATGGGTGCATAATATTGGCTATTACAATATGCTTTAAAATACCAAGTTCTTTATGTGCTCTTTTAATATAATGGAGGATGGCATTAACTGGCATTATTGATAATATCTGTGCATATGGGTTTTCTGAGAACTGAAATTTATATAATTTTTTAGAACATGTCTCTCTAGAGTACAGCAGTTTATCTATTATTTAAATTGAATATAAACAGTTAAGACTGCTATAAATTTATCTTTTATTATAAAAGTTTACCAGTTTTGGTTTGTTTTAGACCATCTTCAGACCACTCCATGATGTAGATGGTGACTGTAAATGAAGCAGGCACTACACTGCTCATTAGGGTTCGTGGAGGTGTAGCACCTGCTCCATTCACGGCCGCCATCTACATCATGGTGTGTGTCTAAAGATAGTCTAAAACAGACCTAAACCGGTAACCTTACATAATAAAAAGAAAGTTTATTGTGATTGTGACTGTTTACATTCAAATTTAAGGAAAATTTATGTTTCTTGTCATCTTTCTTAATAGTAAGGTCTATATAGTTAACTAAATTCTCTTCTTCTACTTCTGTAGTAAAAATTATTTTTGGCTGAATGCTGCTTGTTGCTCGGAAAAATGTGTTAACCTGATTGATGTCACCTTCTAACAGTAATAAAATATAATCGATGGAACGTTCATAGCAAATAATTTGTTCTTTCTAGCTGTGGAAATCTGACAAAAAAATTATTCAAAATCATTTGCAAAACATGTGCCAAGATGTGAGCCAGACTGTTTCTCATCCCAAGAATTTCATTTTCCTAATATATTTTGCCATTGAAGGTGAAAAAATTGCTAACTAAAACAATCTCTAAAAAGTCAATCAGTTCTGTACTTTCTGCAGTGCTAATCTTATTATGGGTTAGCAGAATATATCTGGTAATTTCAATAGTTTTGGCTACTGGTCATTGATGACCAAAACTGGTAGTTTAAGGACCAAAAGTTTTGTGATCATTGACAAAATTAAAAGAATTTTCTTCTACGCTTGCTGGATCACTTTTTTAATCCACAATCACACTGCAGCTTGTGAAACAATATTTGAACATTGCTTGTCACTCCAGAACTAGTACCGGATTGGACTGATAGAGAAAAAAGAAAAGATCAAAAGAAGAGCATTGCATTTCATAACAGGTTTGTTTAGTAAGTGTGAAACTATTGTGTGTATGCCGAAAAAACTCCAGCAGCAAGTGACACAAGAGAGGTGTTACATGTCAAGGTCTTGTTTACTGTTAACATTCTAAGACCATTCATCCCTAGGAAATTCAACCAATATGATCCTCCTATGTAGACGAGAATAACATGAAGGTAAAATTTGAGAGCTCTGAGCTCACACAGAGGCTTACCAATAATCATTCTTCTTGTGCTACGGGAACAGCAAGGAGACAATGATATTGACACACAAAGTACCCTCTGTCACATACAGTGAGATGGATTTTCGAGTATAGATGTATGTTTATCCCAAAAATCTCACTGCTGTCAGTTTGGGGATTTAGGTAGCATCCTGTACCGAGTTTTCTAAGAGTTCCAATGCTTTTTAGGCTTGCATCAAAGTCTGGAACTATTTTGTGAATGCTTCAGCAGTAGCATTTTTCTGAATGTTCCACTAATACTTTTGATTCTCCTTCAGTTATCATTATCTAGATTGGACAGAGTCAAATAATATAAAAAGAACCTTCTGTACACTCCACACAGGTCAGCTACCTAGGCAGCAGCCTGTTATCTACAGTGTGTCTTAAAGCTGTTTAGATAGACCCTACAGTTCTTAACTCTATGGGACAAGTGCAGGAAGTTGCAGCAAACTTGTCAAACATTCAGAGGCTCTGGTTCAAGTCACCCACTTGACTCAGAATCAGAGGGCTACAATCAGCTCTGAGGATAGTAGTGCATATTTTGAAATTCATTGATACTCCATGAACAAGGCTGGTCTTTTCAACTTTCTTAGCTGGTCACTGGTATGATTTAGACATGATGTAAGAGCCTAGACGACAGGCATCATTTTGTCCAATGTGCACTACAATCCTAGCTGATGGCAGCGTGCTCGTTCGTAACCTGCAAGAAAATCATCTTCTACAAGAATGTGGCCTCAGGGCATACATGCAGAATGAAAAAGCTGATCCTTTCCATCCCTCACTGCAATTTGCCTCAGGGGTACCACTGTTCACCATATGTTTGAACTGCCAACTCTTGCGTATTTGCCTCCCTCTGAAATGGGACACTGTAGGCTTCCCAAAAAGTGAAGCACATGTTGTTGAGTCAGTTTATGTTTCAGTTGAAATTGGCACCACAAGCTTGATGATTAGAGGGATGGGTGTAATACCTTCAGTTGTTCAGAGTACCTGTCTCCTCTGTACAGGGTGCCTGGCCCCGCCACTGACACACCACTCACAGTCAAGTGAATGAGTGGTGATACATCTGACACTTCCTGTTAAGAAGACAAGATCCACAGGAGAGGATAGTACTACAGGTACCTATGGAATCTCTGGTAACTCTCTCTCAGTAGTCCTGTAGGCACAGACACAGCCTTCATGTCAAGTTCCAGCTGCTTGATTAGATACGTGACCCTGTGGTCTCGAGCTAGAGTCTTTAGCTAGTAGTTGAAACTTCCCGAGTCCAGATTCATACCCAACTACTGCTTAAATTTTGACTAAAAAGAATTGCCAGCAGTGGCAACCCTTGTTCTGCCAATGGCCTTGCAAATAGAGGGCGAAGGACTGGACAGTTTCAGGGCAACATCTTGCCCTTGGGGTTGAAGTTGCCATAAAGGCTGGAAGAACCAGGAATGGTCACAGGATGAGGATACAGAAGGCAATGGAAATCACAACATTTTTTAAATTTATTTTCGATTTCAATGGATCCTTGAAGCGAGTGTATCGCTAGGATGTAGAATGTGTCAGGTTATTGCAGTAATAATCACATATAAGTGGTAATGAGGCTTACAATCTAAACTGTACATAAACAGATACATAATATTAAAGTATTCAATTAACAATACAGATTATAGTAGTAATAATGGTTATACAAACAAATTATAAAGCTTATATTCTAATTCATATAAAAAGCAATTTGTCAACAGTTGATGTACCAGTGCTACATAGTCATTTCTTATATGAATGCTTAAAATTAATAAACATTTCACTAATTAGTACATACTGTCAAAAAATTCTTGTAAAGAAAAGAAAGAACTATTCAAAATTTAAAGTTTTAGCTGTTTTTTAATTTACTCTTAACTCTTACTCTTAACTCCCAGTGACTGATTTAACATGAATTGGAAGTTTTTGTATACTTTTATGCTTGTATATTGAACACATTTCATACCATGCCAAGTAATATATATATATATATATATATATATATGCACGCATACCCGTCCTTTTTTCCCCCTAAGGTAAGTCTTTCCGCTCCCGGGATTGGAATGACTCCTTACCCTCTCCCTTAAAACCCACATCCTTTCGTCTTTCCCTCTCCTTCCCTCTTTCCTGATGAGGCAACAGTTTGTTGTGAAAGCTTGAATTTTGTGTGTATGTTTGTGTTTCTGTCGACCTGCCAGCACTTTCATTTGGTAAGTCACATCATCTTTGTTTTTAGATATATTTTTCCTACGTGGAATGTTTCCCTCTATTATATATATATTCTTGTGAACATCATGTTTGCCAGCCGGTGTGGCCTTGCGGATCTAGCGCTTCAGTTTGAAACCGCGTGACCGCTTCGGTCGCAGGTTCGAATCCTGCCTCGGGCATGGATGTGTGTGATGTCCTTAGGTTAGGTAGGTTTAATTAGTTCTAAGTTCTAGGTGACTGATGACCTCAGCAGTTAAGTCGCATAGTGCTCAGAGCCATTTGAAGATCATGTTTACTACTTGTATCATAATCACAGATTCATTGTTTGTTTTGTAAATTGTATTATTGTTGTTCCCAAAGCACATTAGTGAAAAAAGTACTGGCATGGTGTTTATCTCCAGTTGTTTGGATAAATCTCTGCTAGGGCATCAAGGGTGTACTCTACCCATAATTCTTCTGAAGACACTCTTCCCTGCAATAAAGACTTTATTTGTTCTTGACTGGTTTCCCCAGAACATGACATCATACATCATAAGTGAATGGAAACATACAAAGTATGCAGCTTTGATTGTTTCCAAGCCACAGATTGATGAAATTGAGTGAATGGTAAATGCTGCAGTCTTTTGCATAGGTCAGTGTGAAGTGATCAGTTCAGAGTGGTCTTAATGTATAATCCCAGGAATTTGGAAGACTTGACTCTCAATAATTCTTTGTCACACAATTTATTTCAGTATTTTCCAGTTTTTTGTGTTTGCTGTTTGAAACTGAATGAACGGAGTCTTGTTAACATTGTGGGACAGACCATTTGAACTGAACCAATCTAGAGCTTCTTTGAATATAGTGGTCACAGAGTTCTTTAGACTGCAGGTTGGTACTTTGCCTTTCATAATGATTGTGTCAATTACAAATAGGGTAAAGTGTGCTTTTTGTGTCATATACCATGGCAAATCACTGATAAAGATTAAGAAAAGTAAGGGTCAAAGCACTGAGCCTTGTGGTACTCCACATTTCACTGTGCCCCAGTCAGGGCAGACAGGTGCCACTGCAGACTTATTCAATACTACCTTCTGTCTTCTGTCATCTAGATATGATTCAAGTCACATCCATACTTTATCACATAAGCCATAGTGCTCAGCCTTCACAAGAAGAATTTTGTGATCTACACAGTTAAATGCTTTCGACAGAACACAAAGCATTGCAACTGGTGATGTTTTACTGTTTATGGATTGAAAAAGTTGGTTGACAAAAAAGAAAATTGTGTGTTCATTTGAAATACCCTTTTGGAATCCAAAGTGATTTTTATTAAGAGTGTTATGTTTATTAAGATGATCCATGAATCTCTTGAACATAAGTTTCTCTAGGCGTTTAGGTACACTTGTTAGCAATCAAATTGACAAGTTGTTAGAAACCTCAGCTTTATCACCGTTTTTTGAAGTGTGGCTTAACAATTGGATATTTGAGTCTATCAGGGACAGTAACTTAATTTATAGACTCTATTTATGTGTTGTTGTATGCAAATGCAGTGCTGAATGGAAAAAAAAAATGTATCGGGTATATTACAGCTTATTCCATGGACCTTGCCATTGTTGGGGAGGCTTGTGTGCCTCAGCGATACAGATTGTATCAGAGGTGCAACAACAATGGAGGGGTATCTGTTGTGAGACCAGATAAAGACGTGATTCCTGAACAGCGGCAGTAGCCTTTCAAGTAGTGGCAAAGGCTACAGTCTGGATGATTGACTGATCTGGCCTTGTAACATTAACCAAAACAGCATTGCTGTGCTGGTACTGCAAGTGGCTGAAAGCAATGTGCAACTATAGCTATAATTTGTCCCAAAGGCATGCAGCTTTACTGTATGGTCAAATGATGATGGTCTCCTCTTGGATAAAATACGCTGGATGTAAAATATGCCCCCATTTGGATCTACGGGCAGTTTCTACTTGGGAGGATGTCATTATCAGGAGAAACAAAACTGGCCTTCTATGGATCTGGGTGTGAAATGTCAGATCCCTCAATCAGGCATGTAGGTGAGGAAATTAAAAAGAGAAATGGATAGGGTGTGAAATGTCAGATCCCTCAATCAGGCATGTAGGTGAGGAAATTAAAAAGAGAAATGGATAGGTTAAAGCTAAATGTAGTGGGAATTAGTTAAGTTGGGTGGCAGGAGGAACAGGACTTCTGGTCAGGTGAATACAGGGTTACAAATACAAAATTAAATAGGGGTAATGCAGGAGTAGGTTTAATAATGAATAACAAATAGGAACATGGGTAAGCTGCTATGAGCAGCATAGTGAACACATTATTGTAGCCAAGATAGACATGAAGCCCATAACCATCACAGATTACTGTGATACAAGTTAATATGCCAACTAGCTCCACAGATGAGGAGGAGATTGTGGAATATGATGAGATAAAAGAAATTATTCAGATAGTTAAGGGAGACACAAATTTAATAGTTATGGGAGACCAGAATTCAACAGTAGGAAAACGAAGAGAAGGAAAAGTAGTAGGTGAATATGGACTGGGGAAAGGAATGAAAGAGGGAACCATCGGGGAGAATTTTGCACAGGGAATAATTTAATCACAGCTAACACTTTAAGAATCATGAAAGAAGGTTGTACAAGTGCAAAGACTTGAGACTCAAGAATGTTTCAGATTGATTATATAATGGTAAGACAGAGATTTTAGATCCAGGTTTTAAATTTAGAGACATTTCCAGGGGCAGATGTGGACTCTGACCGCAATTTATTGGTTATGAACTGCAAATTAAAACTGAAGTAACTGCAAAAAGGCAGGAATTTAAGGAGATGGGGCCTGGATAAATTGAAAGAACCAGAGGTTGTAGAGAGCTTCAGAGGGAGCATTAGGGAATGACTAACAAGAACAGGGGAAAGGAATACAGTAGAAGAAGAATAGATAGCTTTGAGAGATGAAATAGTGAAGCAAGCAGAGGATCAAGTAGGTAAAAAGACGAGGGCTTGTAGAACTTCATGGGTAACAGATGAGAGATTAAATTTGATCGATGAAAGGAGAAAACATGAAAATGCAGTAAACACGGCAGACAAAAGGGAATACAAATGTGTACAAAATGAAATCAACAGGAAATGCAAAAGCAGGACATATGTAAGAATTTAGAAGGATATATCACTAGGGGTAAGACTAATGCTATGTACAGGAAAATGAAAGGGACCTTTAGAGAAAAGAGAACCACCTGTACAAATATTAAGAGCTCAAGTGGAAAATCAGTTCTAAGCAAAGAACTATGTAGTATATAGAGAGTATATAGAGTGTCTATACAAGGAAGCTGTACTTGAGGGCAATATTATGGAAATGGAAAAGAATGTTGATGAAGATGAGAAGGGAGATATGATACTGTGTGAAGAACCTGACAAAGCACTGAAAGACTTAAGTTGAAATAAGATCCCGGGAGTCGACAACATTCTGTTAGAACTAGTAATAGCCTTGGGAGAGCCAGCCATGACAGAACTCTTCCACCTGGTGAACAACATGTATGAGATCCACGAAATAACCTCAGACTTCAAGAAGAATATAATAATTCCAATCCCAAAGAAAGCAGGTGTTGACAGTTGTGAAAATTACCAAACTATCAGCTGCAAAATACTAACACGAATTTTTTACAGACGAATGTAAAAGCTGGTAGAAGCCGACCTCAGGGAAGATCAGTTTGGATTCCATAGACATGCTGGAACACGTGAGGCAATACTGACCCTACAACTTATCTTAGAAAATAGATTAAGGAGAGGCAAACCTACATTTCTAGCATTTGTAGACTTAGAGAAAGCTTTTGACAATGTTAATTGGAATATTCTCTTTCAAATTCTGAAGGTGGCAGGGGTAAAATACAGGGAGGGAAAGGCTATTCACAATTTGTACAGAAACCAGATGGCAGTTATAAGAGTAGAGGGGCATGAAAGGGAAGCAGTGGTTGGGAAAGGAGTGAGACAGGGTTGTAGCCTCTCCCCGATGTTATTCAATCTGTATATTGAGCAAGCAGTAAAGGAAACAAAAGAAAAATTCGGAGTAGGTATTAAAATTCATGGAGAAGATATAAAAACTTTGAGGTTCACTGATAACATAATTCTGTCAGAGACAGCAAAAGATTTGGAAGAGCAGCTGAACAGAATGGACAGTGTCTTGAAAGGAGGCTATAAGATGAACATCAACAGAAGCAAAACAAGGATAATGGAATGTAGTCTAGTTAAATCGGGTGATGCTGCGGAAATTAGATTAGGAAATGAGAGGCTTAAAGTAGTAAATGAGTTTTGCTATTTGGGGAGCAAAATAACTGATGATGGTCGAAGTAGAGAGGATATAAAATGTAGACTGGCAATGGCAAGGAAAGCATTTCTGAAGAAGAGAAATTTGTTAACATCAAGTACAGATTTAAGTGTCAGGAAGTCATTTCTGAAAGTATTTGTATGGATTGTAGCCATGTATGGAAATGAAATGTGGATGATAAATAGTTCAGACAAGAAGAGAATAGAAGCTTTCAAAATGTGGTGCTACAGAAGAATGCTGAAGATTAGATCGGTAGATCTCATAACTAATGAGGAGGTATTGAATGGGATTGGAGAGAAGAGAAATTTGTGGCACAACTTGACTAAGAGAAGAGATCAGTTGGTAGGGCATATACGGAGGCTTCAAGGGATCACCAATTTAGTATTGGAGGGAAGCGTGGAGGGTGAAAATCGTAGAGGGAGACCAAGAGATGAATACACTAAACAGATTCAGAAGGATGTAGGTTGCAGTAGGTACTGGGAGATGGGTCTGCAGCCTATCCCCGATGTTGTTCAGTTTGTACACTGAGCAAGCTATGTACAAAACTATGGAGAAATTTAGAAATGGAGTTGAAATTCAATTGAGTTGGAAGAACAGTTGAATGGAATAGATAGTGTCTTGAGGAGAGATTATAAGATAAACAGTAATGGAATGTAGATGAATATATTATTTTAAAAGTCGGGCAACTACAGCCAAAGTTGCACATGGTGAATAAAATCTTCTGCACTGGCTGTTAAGATACTTTTATCAGAAAGTCATGACCAGTTTCGCATCAGTGAAGATGCATCTTCAAGTGATGATTTTCTTTATTTTTTAAAAAGGTCATGGGGCTCATCCCTCTTCTCTGTTACCTCCTGGAGTCTGCTTTCGCAACTTGCTATGGTGGCTTAGCTTCACACTACCTGCAACTTACCCGGTGGGTGTGAACCCTTCACCATCTTGGCTTTGAAGCGGCCCATGTTAACCTTGGCTTTCATTCGCTTCCTAAGGACACTACTCCAGCCTTGGTCTATCGCCTCCAGTTTCATGACCTTCATATGGAACTTGGCAATAGTACCTTTGTCTACACTGATGGCTCTCGGACTGACCATGGGGTTGGGTGTGCCTTTATCATTGGCACCCGTATCTTTCGATATTGGTTTCTAGCACACTCGTCAGTATTTACAACCAAGCTCTTCGCCTTGTATCAGGCCATAGAGTACATCTGGTGACACAACCTTTCCAATTGTGTCATCTGCTCAGAATCACTCAGTGCCCTCCAAAGTCTATGTGCACTGTACACTGCTCATCCCTTAGTGCAGCGGGCCCAGGAAAACTGTCACTTGCTCACTCTTCATGGAGCCAGTGTCATATTTCTATGGGTCCCTGGTCATGCCAGTCTGCCAGGAAACAAGCCTGCTGATGCAGCTGCCAAGGCTGCAGTCCTCGTACCTCAGCCTGCAGGTACTTATCTTCCCTCCGATGATCTCAGCATTGACGTCTGTCAGGAGGTGGTGTCCGTTTGGGTGTGTATGACCCTAGTTGTTTTTTGCACCCTAAGGCAAAACAAAACAAACAATAAAAAGGTCATGGTGTGACAAAGAGCACCACAAATTAAATCAGGCAATGCTGAGGAATGTAGATTAGGAAACAAGACACTAAAAGTAATAACTGAGCTCTGCTATTGGGGGAGCAAAACATCTTCTGATGTTCATTGTAGAGAGGATGTAAAATGCAGATTGGTAATGACAAGAAAAGCATTTCTTGGAAAAAATAAATTTGTTAATATCTAATACCAATTTAAGCATTAGCAAGTCCTTTCTAAAGGTATTTGTCTGGAGTTGGAGTGTAGACTTGTGTGGATGTGAAATGTGGATAATGAACAGTTTGGATAGGAAAAGAATAGATCTTGAAATGTGGTGTTATAGACAATTGATGGGTAAATTGAATAACAAATGAGGGGGTACTTTATCGAAGTTAGAAACCATGAAATTCATTGCACGACTTGAGATAAAGAAGGATCATTTGATATGACATATCCTGAAGCATCAAGAAATTGTCACCTTGGTAGTGCAGGGAAGTGTGTATGTGTTTGGAAGTATGCAAATAAAAACTGTAGATGGAGACCAAGGGATAAGTACACTGAGCAGGTTCAAACAGATGTAAGTTGCAATAATTATTCAGAGAAGATAAGTCTTGAACAGGATATAGTGCTGTGGACAACTGTATCAAATCTATTTTTGGACAGAAGATCACAACCACAACCATAACAGCAGCAGCTATGTTACATCTGTATCATAAACTTTCAAACACTTCCTTAGAACAGGCTTGTCAATGTTTTATTAAAATATTCCACTACTAACATAAATAACTGCACAGGAGCTATGGGAAAATGATTTTCCAATCCAAATACTGATGCTGAAATGTGTAAAATCTCCTAGTTACTAAAAAATGTTATGTACAACATTCATAAACTTTTGAAAATTTTCAAAAATGTTTATTTCCTCACATAGATGTACACTAAAATTTAGAGAGATGGTTGTCTCAGTGAGGATACTACTTCCATAATTTATGGAAAGCAAAAGTGAAGTTTACAACTTGTTATAACTTCACGTTGAACAAATGTATTTCAAGGAAGACACAATACATGAAAGTCACAGATCAAGTAAACAGAGTAAGACATGTGTACACTTTAACAGTCAAATCATAACTGAGTCCGAGTCTAGCGGCCACTGGCTGGCTGGCTGGCCACTTTTGTGGCGCTGCTGCTGCATGGCTGGCAGACAGCGCCGCATGTAGAAGACGTGCGTAACTGTGCGGCGGCACTTTGAAAGATCGGCGAGTCACAACACTTTCCCCCTTTGAAGTTTGTGCACAGGTCTTGATGGAGGTGGCCTGTAGATTGCTAACGTCCATAGGTGTTGCTTGACTGGCCATAAAAGTCTCGAGGAGGAGACTTCCCATACGGACAAAAGTGTCCCCGATGATAACGGGTCGAGATGATTGGAGACGTGGGGGTCTAATCTGCTGGGGCCCCGTGCACCAATCTGCCCGTTGCGGCAAGTCCGGTTGTTGTAACAGGAGACATGGGTGATGTGTCCGTGACCGTAGGAGAAGGAGGCGAGTATAGTTGCTCCGACAGATGATGGTCATCTGGTTCCTGCATGGGCACGTCTCCTGGTAGCGTCAGTTCTTGTGCTGGCACCGATATGGTGATCAGAGGACTGCGTTGTGAGTAATGAGAACCGGCCAAGCAAAGGCACCCGTGGCCATGAGGTGGAAGGCCACAGAAGATGAAGTACCGTGCGGGGCTGTCGGCCATGTAAGAGCTCAGCCGGGCTGTGGTCACCCATGGGGGTGAAACGGTAACAAGCCAGAAATTGGAGAAGCGCATCATCAGCAGCAGAAGAAGTTCCCTCGTCTGAGTCTTAAATGTGTGGACCAGTCGTTCAGCCTCACCATTTGAATGTGGATGGAACGGAGGGGCCATGACGTGCATGACGCTGTGATGGGCAAAAAAATCTGCAAAATTGGAAGAGGCAAATTGCGGACCATTTTCAGTAACAAGAGTAGAGGGAAGGCCTTCCAAAGAGAAAATGCGAGCTAGAGCATTGGTGGTTGCCGCGGTGGTAGGCGACTTGCAACAGACAATGAAAGGAAAGTTAGAGTAGGCGTCAATAATGAGAAGCCAATAAGTACCTAAAAAAGGTCCCGCTCCCAGGGCTTCTCACGCGAAGGCCACAGTGACAAAGACTTTGGGGCGGCAGCCTGTGACGCACAAGGGCTGCAGGCAGCGACCATGTGTGCGATTTCAGAGGCGATGCCGGGCCAGTACACATGACGGCACGCCAGAGATTTTGTGCAAGAGACACCCCAGTGCCCTTGGTGAAGGAGGCGCAAGACTGAAGCACGCAAAGATGCAGGTACCACAACAGGCGGTGAAGCATTTTCAGTGGAAAGGAGGATAACACCATCCCTAGCCATGAGGCGGTAACGCAAAGTGTACTAGTTCCGCAATGGATCAGAAGTCTTAGTGGACAGACGATCTGGCCAACCCTTCTGAATACAGCGTAAAATATGGGAGAGGGTAGGGTCAGAACCTGTAGCAGCCGCCAGCCAGTCCCTGGTGATGGGGAACCCGTCCACAATCCGCTGCTCGGCAACATCCAGGTGGAAACACAAAAGTTCGTCCCTATCAAATGCCAGATCGGGACCCATAGGAAGGCGAGACAGTGCATCAGCATTTGGTTGTTGAGCCGTCAGCCAGAAATGAATCTCATAATTGAAACGAGACAAGTAAAGAGTCCAACGCTGGAGGCGGTGTGCAGCCTTGTCGGGAAGTGACGTTGATGGATGAAACAATGAAACAAGTGGTTTGTGATCCGTAACAAGATGAAATTTGGATCCATAGAGAAAAACACCAAACTTACGAAGAGCATAAATAATGGCCAAAGTTTCTTTTTAAATTTGAGAATACTTTTGTTGGGCATCCGTGAGCATTTTGGAGGCATAAGCAATGGGTTGTTCAGAACCGTCAGAAAAACGGTGCGCAAGGACTGCACCGACCCCATATTGAGAGGCATCCATGGCAAGAACAAGATGTTGGCCAGGTCGATAAGTAGCCAGGCATGGGGCCTGTTTCAGCATAGTCTTCTATTTCTGGAAAGCCGCATTGCATGACGCGGACCAGTGAAAAGGCACATTTTTATGCGACAGGCGATGCAACGGCTGAGCCACTGAAGCAGCAGATGGTAAAAACTTGTGATAGTATGCTATTTTCCCCAAGAAGGCCTGCAGTTCCTTAATAGATGTAGGGTGAGTAAGGGCATAGATTGCAGCGACAGTTTGCTGAAGGGGACGAATACCATCCCGAGAGTTGAATCCCCAAGTACGTGATAGATGCCTGAAAAAATTTTGATTTCTGAAGATTACCCTTAAGACCAGCAGTCTGTAAGACATGAAAAAGTGTGTGAAGATTTTGAAGATGTTCGTCAGTGGTGGAGCCAGTGACAACAATGTCGTCCTGGTAATTTATACACCCAGGGACAGTGAGCAATAATTGTTCCAAGAATCGCTGAAAGAGAGCAGGGGCACTGGCAACCCCAAATGGCAACCATTGGTATTGATAGAGGCTGAAAGGCATGTTAAGGACCATAAACTGCCGGGAAGCAGCGTCGAGAGGAAGTTGATGATAAGCTTCTGACAGGTCAAGTTTAGAAAAATACTGGCCTCCAGCAAGTTTAGTGAACAATTCTTCAGGTCGAGGAATAAGGTAAGTGTTGATAAGGCATTGAGCATTTAGTTGTGGCTTTGAAATTGCCACAGAGATGAATATCACCATTGGGCTTAGCAACGACAATGACAGGAGAGGACCAGTTACTGGAAGTGACAGGAAGCAAGACCCCTGAAGCAGTGAGACGATCCAGCTCACGTTTGACCCAATCACGAAGGTCCACAGGAATGGGTCCGAGCCCGAAAAAACTTAGGCCGAGCAGTGGGTTTGAGCATGATATGAGCTTCAAAGTCGTTTGCACGGCCTAACCCATGAGAAAAAGGGACGAAAATGTCGTCGACAAGGAGTCCAATTGAGCATAAGGAATAGCATCAGAGACTATATTGACAGTCATCTATGGAGAACCCAAAAACGCGAAAGGCATCGAAACCAAAAAGATTTTCTGCATTACTATGGTCAACCACAAATATGGGAAAAGTGCGAACAACAGATTTGTACCCTCCAGGGGATCCACAACTCTTTTGTGGATACATGCGTAGCGAGCACTGGACCCCGAGCTAATGTGGCCCTCCTTCCTTTCCGGGCTGCATACCTTCCCTTTCCCCATCCTTCCCCATCCCCATCTTCGCCCACCCCCCCTCACCTCTGGCTCTATCCTTCCCTTTCTCCCCCTCTGGGAGTATGGTTTGTGCCTACGTCCGGAGACGGACGCTCAAAACTGTTACCAATTCCTTGCTTTCTATGCTTGCAAGTCTTCGTCCTTCCTCTGTCCTTCTCTTTTCCTTACTTCTTCTCTTTGCCCTTTTCTCCGCTGCGGCATTTGAGACCCCTCTTCTTTCCTTTCCCTTTCTCTTTTTTCCTCCCTGTGCGTGTCTGAAGGCCAACCCACGCATTTCCATGTGTAGCCGGTGACGGGGTAACGCGTAATTCCCCGCCCCGGGTAGACAGGTAGGACACGTAGGTACCCCCTGGTAACGGCCAGGCCCAGGGAGGGGTGATTACCCGAGCTGATACCTTCCGAAAGTGCCGATTGGTCCCTCCATCCGTTTGTCGGGAGGTGTGACCTGAGGTGTGAACAATCACCTAAGGCGGGAGTGCCCTCAGAGAGGGGCCCCACAAGGGAGGAGCACGCCATCGGAGACGCCGGTAATCATGGGGGATTCTTCCGCAATGGTTTCCTCACCTTCCACTATGTCTGCTCACAAGCGTAAGTTCACTGAGTCTCAGCCACAGACAGTTCTTCCATCGTTGCCACAGTTCCTTGTTGTTTCTCGGTCTGACGAATGTCACGACTTCTCCACGGTCAACCCTTTCATTATTCAGAAAGGTGTCGACGCAATTGCAGGTCCTGTAAAGTCTTGTTCCAGATTACGGAATGGCACCTTGTTGTTAGAAACAGTCAGTGCCCTCCAAGCACAAAAATTGCTGCTTACTTCACTGCTCCACACTTTCCCTGTCTGGGTTGAACCGCACCGCACATTAAATTCCTCGCGTGGAGTCGTTTATACACGCTCCCTCGATGGATTGTCTGACGAAGAAATTCAGCACTACCTGTCTGATCAGGGCATAATGGCTGT
The DNA here is from genome assembly GCF_023898315.1 of Schistocerca nitens. Classification (NCBI taxonomy): domain Eukaryota; kingdom Metazoa; phylum Arthropoda; class Insecta; order Orthoptera; family Acrididae; genus Schistocerca; species Schistocerca nitens. Next base: position 133,053,241 of record NC_064622.1, on the reverse strand, counting down.
TCATAGAGTTATGAAAAGGGTTGACATAAACATCATTCCAACCCGCACTGTCTTCTTGACATTTAACGAAGTTCAACTCCCATCGAAAATCAAAGCAGGCTATGAGATAATTTCCGTTCGCCCTTACGTCCCAAACCCTATGCGTTGCTATCGGTGTCAGCGGTTCAATCACACCAGCCAGTCCTATTCCAATCCGGCCAAATGTGTTACCTGTGCAAGGATGCCCATGAGGGTGCTTGTCCACCTTCATCCCCTTGCTGCATCAACTGTATGGGTGACCACGCTGCTTCCTCTCGAGATGGCCCCATTTACAAAGACGAAAAACTTGTCCAGGAAATCAGAGTGAAGGAAAAGGTGTCGACCTTTGCTGCTCGGAAATTATTCGCCAGTCAAAAGCCCACTGTGCCTCAGACAGGTAAATACAGCACTGTCCTTGCTTCTCCTCGGCCAACAAAGGGGGCGGCCATGCAGACTTGCGACCTCACCTTTAGTGCCACGGTCGTCAGATCGGCCAGCGCAAAGATTGCCCGTTCAACCTCACCACTTTCGCCTGTCCACTCTATGGCTCACCCTTCATCGGGTTCTGCTAAATCTCGAGCCCACAAGTCAGACACCAAGACTTCGAAAAAAGAGCATACTCGTGAAGATTTTTTACGTACCACAACTTCACAACCATCGGTTCCTCCTTCATCTAAACATCATATTTCCAATAAGGCTAATAAGAAACCGAGTTCATCTCCTTCTCCGCCAAGGCGTGTCTCATCTACAGCACCACCTGGCCGAAATCGCCCTCGGCCGTCTTCGGTGTCGCCGAGGCGCACTGCTGGCGGCCATCAACCGGCCGATCGCTGGTGGCAGGAGCTGCTCCTGAACAACCTATGGATCAGGATCTTCTGCCTTCGGCTGAGTGCCATTCCACGCTGTCGGTCGCAAGCTCTGAGCAGTCGTTGACTTGACGGCAACCTTGGTCACATTCTTCCATTTTCTGTCCACCCCATGTCCATTATCCACTAGAATATCCGCGGCATTCGAGCCAATCGTGATGAATTGTCGATCCTCTTACGATCCTACTCGCCGGTCATCTTCTGTCTTCAGGAAACAAAGCTGCGTCCCCATGACCGCTTTGTTCTCCCTCATTTTCAGTCTGTCCGATATGATCTCCCCTCTGTTGAAGGCACTCCAGGCCATGGAGGACTCATGATTCTTCTCCATGATACTCTCCATTATCACCCAATCCACTTAAACACTTCCTTCCAAGCTGTCGCCGTCCGTCTTTACCTTTCTGGATACACCTTCTCTCTTTGTACTGTATACATTCCGTCATCCACACCAATGGCACGAGCTGATCTCCTTCATCTTCTTGGTCACCTTCCACCCCCCTATTTGCTGGTTGGGGACTTCAATGCCCACCACCCGCTTTGGGGATCTCCACATCCTTGTCCACGTGGCTCACTATTGCTAGACGTCTTCCACCAAGCGGATCTAGTTTGCCTCAACACTGGGGTCCCTACATTTTTGTCTGCCTCCACGACAAATTTATCTCATTTGGACCTTGCGGTCGGTACTGTTCCGCTAGCTCGGCACTTCGAATGGTTCGCCCTTGATGATACACACTCGAGTGACCACTTTCCATGTGTCCTTAGACTGCAGCCTAAACTGCCATATATGCGCCCGCGATGCTGGAAGTTTGCCCAAGCCGATTGGACACTTTTTTCGTCTCTAGCGACGTTCGATGACCGTCACTTTCCCAGTGTCGATGATGAGGTCACACACATTACCGACGTTATTCTTACAGCTGCGGAATGTTCAATACCACGCACCTCCGAATTGCCCCGGCGCCCCCCAGTTCCTTGGTGGAACGAGGCATGCCGTGACGCAATACGTGAGCGGCGACGTGCTCTTCGCGTTTTCCACCACCATCCTACTTTGGCCAACTGTAACCGCTATAAGCAGTTCCATGCGCGATGCCGTCGTGTCGTCCACGATAGCAAGAATGCAAGCTGGAAATTCTTTATTAGCTCATTTAACACCTTCACTCCCTCCTCAGAAGTTTGGAGTCGGCTTCGACGGTTCTCAGGCGCGCCTAGTTTCTCCCCAGTCTCTGGGCTCACTGTCACTCATGATACATTAGTGGACCCCATCGCTATTTCTAACTCATTGGGTCAGCACTTTGCTGAGATTTCGAGCTCTTCAAATTACCCGCCAGCATTTCTCCCGAAGAAACGTGCAGCGGAAGTGCGACCTCTAGCTTTCTCCTCTCAAAATCGCGAAAGCTACAATACTGTTTTCTCCATGCGGGAACTCCAACATGCACTCTCTTCTTCTCGCTCCTCCGCCCCAGGACCGGATGGTATCCACATCCAAATGTTGCTGCATTTACCAACCCATAGTCTGCGTTACCTCCTTCGCCTTTATAATCGAATTTGGACTGACAGTACTTTTCCCAGACGATAACGGGAAGCTATCGTCGTTCCTGTTCTGAAACCTGGAAAGGACAAACATCTCCCCTCTAGCTATCGCCCCATTTCTCTCACGAGTAGTGTCTGTAAGGTTTTGGAGCGTATGGTGAATTACCGTTTAGCTTGGTGGCTGGAATCCCGCAGTCTTTTAACACCTGCCCAATGCAGATTCCAAAAGCATCGTTCTGCAGTTGACCATCTTGTTGCTCTCTCCACTTATGTCATGAACAATTTTCTCTGGAAACGCCAAACAGTAGCAATATTTTTTGATCTGGAGAGAGCATACGGTACCTGTTGGAGGACAGGCATCCTCCGCACACTGTTCTCTTGGGGCTTTCGAGGTCGGCTGCCCCTTTTTCTCCACGAATTTATGGCAGAGCGCACATTTAGGGTGCGGGTGAACACTACTCTCTCCCGTACTTTCTCCCAAGAAAACGGGGTACCCCAGGGCTCCGTGCTGAGTGTTGTACTGTTTACCATTGCCATAAATCCAATTATGGATTGTCTCCTTCCTGATGTCTCGGGCTCCCTCTTTGTGGACGATTTTGTAATCTACTACAGCTCTCAACGGACCAGCCTTCTTGAACGACGTCTTCAAGGATGTCTCGATCGCCTCCACTCTTGGAGCATCGAAACCGGCTTCCGTTTTTCTCCCAGTAAGACCGTTTGTGTTAATTTTTGGCGACGTAAGGAGTTTCTTCCGCCCTCCTTACATCTAGGTCCTGTCAATCTTCCGTTTTCAGATGTCGCTAAATTCTTGGGTCTTATGTTTGACAGAAAACTGTGCTGGTTCTCCCACGTTTCCTATCTTTCGGCTCACTGTCTGCGATCCCTCAACACCCTCTGTGTCCTGAATGGTACCTCCTGGGGAGCGGACCGAGTGGTCCTTCTCCGCCTCTATCGCACCTTAGTGCGCTCGAAATTGGACTATGGAAGCATAGTCTACTCCTCTGCTCGGCAGTCTATTCTTCGGCATCTCGACTCTATCCACCACCATGGATTACGTTTAGTGTCTGGAGCATTTTACACCAGCCCTGTGGAAAGCCTTAATGCTGAGACTGCTGATCCTCCGCTGTCCAATCGGCGAGCAGTCCTTCTGAGTCGTTATGCTAGCCGTCTGTCTTCCATGCCTGCTAATCCAGCCCATGACTTTTTTCGACGCCTCCTTTGATGTAGGGTATGCAGGCCGCCCCTCCTCCCTACTACCACCGGGAGTCCGCTTCCGTCAACTGCTCCATTCTCTTTCCTTCCGCTTTCCTAAAACCTTCTTGACAACTTGGGGTACAGCACCGCCTTGGCTCCGTCCCCGGATCTGCCTGCTCCGTGTCCTTTCTCGATTTCCCAAGGATGGTACCCCTTCACTTGTTTATCGTCGGGCATTTGCTGCTCTATGTGCACAAATGACGGACGCCACATTTATTTACACCGACGGCTCGAAAACATCATTAGGTGTTGGGAGTGCCTATATTGTTGGAGACACCCAAAATCCCTTTCGGCTTCCCGACCAGTGTTCGGTTTATACTGCGGAGCTTTACGCTGTTCTCCAGGCTGTCCACTACATCCGCCGCTCTCTCCTCAGTCTCCAAGCTCTTTACCCTGTGCACCCTCTGGTCCACCGGAGTCAGGACTGTGTGTGCTTGCCCCACCTGGGGGGCGTCTCGGTGGCGTTCCTCTGGCTCCCGGGACACGTTGGTATCTGTGGAAATGAGACGGCCAATATTGCAGCCAAAGCTGCAGTCTCTCTTCTTCGGCCAGCTATCAAATCGATTCCCTTCGCTGATCTACGGAGCGTTTTATGTCGTCGTGTTGTTCATTTATGGCACGCGCATTGGTCGACACTTCCCAATAATAAATTGCGGGACGTGAAAGCTCTTCCTTGTGCTTGGACCTCTTCCTCCGGAACGCGTCGTCGGGAGGAGGTAATTTTAACTAGACTCCGGATAGGGCACTGTCTTTTTAGTCATCGACATCTTTTAAGCGGCGATCCTCCCCCACTCTGTCCCCACTGCTCTCAGCTGTGGACAGTAAGACACCTTTTAATTGAGTGCCCCTATTTTAATCCGTTACGCTCCCGTCTACAGCTATCGCCTGATACATCGTCGATTTTAGCAGATGACACGCGCTCAGCCGATCGCGTTCTCGAGTTTATTAGTGCCAGTGAAATGACGTCAGTCATTTGAAGTTTTTTTTGCGGACAACCAACCTCTTTCTGTAGTGGATTTTTAAGCCTTCCTTCTGCTTTTAATTTCTCCAATTTTATGACTTTCGTTCCCATTGCTGCTGGTTTCCATTTTAGGTTTTTTACTGTTTCCTAAGTCACGGACCAGGCGCTAATGACCATAGCAGTTTTGCGCCCAAAAAAAAAAAAAAAAAAACAGATTTGTAAGATACCTCAGCATCAAATTTTCCCAAGAGAGAAATCTTCTGTTTATTGTAAGTCTGTAATTGCCTAGTGACAGGTGACAGGATTGGAGAACCCAACTGCAGATATGTCTGAGAATTGATGATAGTGGCAGCAGAACCAGTATGTGAACATCTGCATGTGAACGTCTTAACCAAGTATTTGGACAGTGAGGAATAACTTCCCTGAAAGGGAAGAAGTACAAGTGACAGACAACACAGAATAAGAATCAGCGTCATGTTCATAAACATCATGTATGCGGTCGGATTTGCAAACGGATGACACATGTCCCTTTTTTTTGCATTTGTGACACACGGCCCAACATTGTGGGCAATGTTCTCGTGAATGTTTCATAAAACACCGCGGACATGAAGGAAGTTGCTGTGGGTTTTGCTGCAGTTTCTTAGAGGTTTGTTTACGGTTAGGCCGAGGCTGCACTTGGGAGCGTACTGCGGCCACGTCGGCCGGCAGGGACACGCCACATGCTTCAACATCGCACAGAGGTTGTATTTCCCCAACGTCACCCCATGCCTCTATTTGCGCTCCAGCAGCGTGAGAAATTTTAAAAGACTGAGCGATGGATAGGACTTCATTTAGAGTCGGATTTGCCAACTGAAGGGCATGTTGCCTAACTTCTTTGTCGGGCGCCGATCGGATAATAGCATCCCGTACCATGGAATCAGCATAGGATTCTTTGTGAACTTCAGTAACAAATTGACACTTTGTACTGAGGCCGTGAAGTTCAGCAGCCCAAGCATGAGGGGATTGATTCAGTTGTTTTTGACAACGATAAAAGGCAACACGAGAGGCTACCACATGTGTTTGCTTTTGAAAATAGATGGACAGAAGTGAGCACATTTCAACAAAGGACAAAGACGCAGGATCTTTCAAAGGAGCCAATTGTGACAACAACCAATACATTTGAGGTGAAATCCATGAAAGGAACAGAGACTTACATGTTTGTTCATCCGCAACATGAAATTCCAAGAAGTGCTGTCGAAGACATTTTTCGTAATCAGACCAGTCTACCGCCGTCTCGTCATAAGGTGGAAAAAGAGGCAACCACAAGAGATGCCCTGCATTTGAGGCCGCGATGAAATCACGAATCGCATTTGTGAGAAGCATTTGCTGTTCTATGAGACCTTGCAATAGTTGCTCTAAAGTAGCCATGGAAACATGTGGGTCAACAATGGAAAAGAAACATCACTACCTCGTCGCCAATTGTTATAACTTCAAGTTGAACAAATATATTTCAAGGAAGACACAATACATGAAAGTCACATATCAAGTAAACGGAGGAAGACGTGTGTACACTTCAACAGTCAAATCATAACTGAGTCCGAGTCTAGTGGCTGCTGGCTGGCTGGCTGGCTGCTTAGGTGGCACAGCTGCTGCATGGCTGGCAGACAGCACCGCATGTAGAGGATGCGCATAAAATGGCAGCACTTTGAAAGATCGGCGAGTCACAACATAACTTTTGATATATTCTGAAATAAGTTTTTCACTGCACACAATGTTCATAAAATAAGAAGAAAATTTTTTACTCACATGGTCTCATTTGTAAAATGCTTTTACATGTAAATAAATGTGTAAAAAGCACAGATTTAGCACTCATTGGTTTCACGACACCTTATGCACTAGTGTGCCAAAGATGAACACAATACATATGTACAAAGGAGAAAGGAGGGAAAACCTGATGGTCCTTCCACAGAGCCAAAGTGAAATGGTCATAATGGATGCAGAATAATTCAAAAAATCATAAACACATTTGAATTTAAGAGGTAATAATAAACTCTTCACACTCACGTCAATTTATATGCACTAATGTGCACAATATGGTTGTTGGCTATTTCAGCATGCATCATCAAAGGGAAAGCAGTTTACTGTATTTACTGCGCAGTTGTCACATACTACAGAACACCCTCATTATTTGATATTATTAATAATACATGCACCCGTGAGGGGATTGCCAACCCCCATCGGGCGCGTCCCCAGGTGGCGGATAGGGGAATGCTCGGCAGATATGCCGGGTAGGTGGGAAATAAAATACCACCCGCGGACCAAATGACAACCAAAACCCGTGCTGCGTCTGACTTGGAACAAGCGGCAGTATGGTCAGCGTCTGTCCACCAGGAGGTGCGGCTGCAAACATGCTCCAGGAACTTACAATCCCTGGTTCTAAACCACTAGCGAAAGCTAGAAAATAAATAACAAGCAAACATGACTCGTACAAGTAAAGACAAAATTACCCCAGGTGGACAATCCACCCACTGCAAAGTGGCAACCAAGCATTCGGATTCTGGGGAGCTTGGACTTATACGAGAGAGCAAGTCGGAGTGCTCTGGTAAACTACCGCAGAAAACACATACTTACATTGGCACCTTTAACATTCAGACGCTCATTCAAACAGGAAAATTGCACAACCTCACGACAGAATTAACTAAACAGAAAATCCAAATCCTCGCCGTACAAGAAACACGCTTCAGGGACTCAGAAACAGTAGACTATAATAATTACAGAATTTTCAAAAGTGGAACGAACAAGACAATTTGTAAAGGAGCAGCACTATTTGGCATGGCCTTTATTGTGGACAAAAAAGTTCTAGATTCAGTAAAGGATGTAAAACCCATCAACAATCGTCTTATGACAATGAGAATTAAACATGCAAACAAAAACTACACTTTCATCAATGTACATGCACCAACAAATGGGGACAACAAAAAAGAGCCCGAAAAAACGGAAAGATTTTGGGAAGAACTCGAAACAGAGATGTCAAAAATTCCAACAGAGGATGTGAAAATTTTGCTTGGTGACTTCAATGCACAAATTGGCAAGGACCGCAAATATAAGAAGACAGTAGGGGACTACCCCGCGCACAAATTTACAAATAAAAATGGTGTACGATTTGTGGAGTTATGCCAACAAAACAATCTCAAAATTATGTCAACCTCATTACGAAAAAAACCCAAAAAACAAAAAACATGGCGATCACCCATCCATCATCTAGGAGAATTCCAGATTGACCACACTGCAATATCATATGAGTACCAAAAAGAAATTCATGATGTACAAGTGCGCAGAGGCGCAAATGTTGATTCAGACCATTACTTAACTAGAATTAAAATTAAATTCACACCTAAAAGGAAATGTAACAGGAGAACACCCGTGATCCCGAAGTTCGACCTACACAGAATTAAAGATTCGAGGATCACAGAAAAATGGGAAGACCAACCTGCAGAAGAGTGGCCAAAATTTCGAACTAAAATCCTCAAAACAGCGAAAGAACTAATCCCACTACGTAAAAAACCAAAACACCCATGGTGGAACCAGGAATGTGAAGACGCTCTAGAAGAGAGAAAAAAAGCGTTTCAAAATTACAATTGCAACAAATCAGAAGAAACCCACAAGAAATTCCTTGAAGTCCGCAAACAAGCATCCAAGATTTTACGGCAAAACAAACGGAAATATGTAAATGACCAACTAAAATCGATAGAAGACAACTTTAAAAATTACAACACACACGATTTCTATAAAACCTTTGCAAACCACATTAAAGGGTACTGTCCACAGAACCTCTGCTTCCGAAAATCAAATGGTAAACTGGCCTTAACAAATAAGGAAAATTGTGAAGAACTAGCGAAATATTTTTCAAATCTTTTAAACTGTCCAGAACCTAAGGAGAGGTTTCCGAAAATACAACCAGAAACCGTATCAGAAAACTCAGCACCACCAACAAAAGAAGAAATTTATTCACATATCCAGAAGCTTAAAAATAACAAAGCATCAGGTGAAGATGGAATTGTAGCTGAACTCCTGAAAAATTTAGGTCCAAATTCACTCAGAGAAATCACACACATTATCCAAAATATTTGGCAAACCGAAAAAATCCCAGATGACTGGAAGATCGCACTAATTCACCCACTACACAAAAAGGGTGACAAATCAGATGTGAACAACTATAGAGGGATCTCGCTTTTACCAGTCACCTATAAAATTTTGTCAGCCTGTCTCCTGAAGAGAACACAAGAACAACTAGAATCAAAATTATCTGAATACCAAGCAGGATTTAGAACAAACAGGTCATGCCCAGAACAAATTTTTAACCTCAAAACCATAGTCAAAATGCGAGCTCTCAGACAAAAGCCATTAGTATGCACATTTGTAGACTTTAAGAAAGCATACGATTCAATAGATAGACCCTCATTATTTCAAATTTTAGAAGAAAGGGGATTAGATTACAAGACACGAGAACTAATAAAACAAACACTAACTGACACGAAGTCTAAAATAAAATTCATGGGAGAAATTTCGGAGCCCTTCGGCATTCAGACAGGTGTGAGACAAGGCGATGGACTCTCTCCTCTTTTGTTCAACATCGTTCTTGACAAAGTTATGGAGGAATGGGAGAAACAACTACGGAAAAATGAGTGTTGGAAACCAATTTCACTTGGCTTTTCCAAAAACAATCTTTACATTCCATACCTCGCTTTTGCAGATGATCTAGCAATACTAGCGGAGGATGAGCAGACCGCCATTAAACAGATTGACACACTCAAAGAATGTGCTGAGAAAGTTGGGCTACAAATCTCATTTGAAAAAACTGAATTCCTATGTTCAAAAGTAGAAATTGCAAGCTTAAAAACAAAATATGGCAAAATCAATAGAATCCCGTATTTTAAGTACCTCGGAGAATACATTGAACCAACAGGCCAAGAAATAGTATCACAGAAAAATCGTTTACAAAAAGTCAAAAAAGCATTCTGGTTAGTCCACAACCTCTACAACAAGAAATCCTTGTCAAGACAAACTAAAATTCGGCATTACAATACCGTCATAAAACCAACAGTCCTCTATGCAAGTGAAACACTAGTACTGAACAGAAAGCGAGAACTCGAAGACATCAAAAAAGAAGAGAGAAAAATCATTAGGAAAATTTTAGGAGCGAGACAGACTAAAGATGGCTACAGACTGCAAACAATCAAAACAACAGAAAAGTTTTCAAACATAGAAATTGATTTTAAGAAAAGGCGACTGAAATTCTTTGGTCATCTTAGCAGATTACCAGAAAACCGTTTGACCAGAAAGCTAATAAATTACGTAACCTCACTTAAAGCTTCAACACCTTGGATGATCGAAGTTAGAAAAGACCTCACCAACGCGGATATAACAGCAACCGATATTTCAGACAGAGATACTTTTAAGCACAAAGTAGAGAAGTGGAAAGTTTTACCAGAGCAACCAAAACAAAAACAGTACAGACCGAAGTGGTCAAAAGAGCGAAAGCAAGCCTTCTCAAAAAGAATGAAGATCTATTGGAGCAACAAGAAGAACCAGAAAAAAAGTTGATTGTCATTTGCTTAATGTCATTTGCTTAATGTCTTCCGTTATTGGGAGAATTCATAAATAATAATAATAATACATGCATCTGCCAGTTCTATTTTTAAAAAATTGTAAATGGAGTAGAAGGAGCAGGCCATCGACAAATCCTTTATGCTCCTGTTACACTGAATTTCATATATAGCTATTCTTTTTCTTTTTTTTCCCTCTGAAAAATTGTTGAAAATGTATTCCTGAAAAATTGACACCATTATGGACCAAAGCAAATTACTTAATACCTTCAACAAAGCAACAATCATATGTGGAAATTTTATTGTTGATTTTCAGGAAATCTGTAAAGACCAGCAAAGCTTAATGACCCAACTCGAAACATATAACATAAAAGCCACCATAGATTCTCCACAAGAGTTACTCCAACAACAAGCTCAACAATTGGTCAGATATTAATAAACACAAATGTAGATCACAAATTCTGTGTCAGAAATCTTAATACTGGCTTCAGTGACCACTATGCGCAGTTCATTGTTTTTCACATGCCAAGCAAAACAAATGAGAAAGAGGAACTTGTAAAAGAAACAAGAAAATTCTGTAACAAGCAAGCAAACGTTTTTATACAAGAATTAAATGAAGAAACCTGGTATGAAGTGTATACTTGTGAAAATACCAACAAAAAGTTTGAAAAATTCATGTCCTACTTTGAAGTTGCATTTCCATTAAAAAACCAAACATATCAACTTATGACAGGTATTAGAATCTCTTGTGCAGAGAAGAGAAGGTTACACGATATAGCAGAGACTCAGAACATGCCTTACGAATTTCATTTATAACTGAAGAATTACAAGAGGACCCTCGAAAATGTCGTAAGGAAAGCTAAAACAATGGCAAATGACAAATACATTGAAAATTCAAAAAACACATCTATACCTATATGGGAAGTTATCAAAAATCAAATAGCAAGTGATACCAAACAACATAAAAATATAAGCTTATGTTATGAAGGACAAATGATTTCTTGCCCAACAAAAATACTTTGAACAAATATTTTGCAAACATAAGTGAACAGTTAGTGAATGTACTGGAAGAACACAACAAAATAACATCTCCCATCATCCAACAGCATAAGAAATGTGTCTACATCATTGTTCCTATCACCCACAAATACAGAAGAAATTTCAGCTCTAAAAAACCTTGAAAACAGGGTACTCATGTGGAACTGATGGAATACCAGATGTGATTATTAAAAAATGCTGTCTTGCCTTAGCTGAACCCTTGACACACTTGTGCAACAGCTCATGGCATCAGGAACCTTTACTTCATGCTTAAAAATAGCAAAACTCAAACCACTGCTCAAAAAAGGAAATCCAGAAAATGTTTCAAATTAAGGGCCAATAGCCCTACTGCCTGTATTTTCAAAAATTAAATAAAAACTTTGTATAAGATTGTCTGATTTCCTAAATAAACATAAAATTCTCTATCCCTCACACTATGGTTTCAGGAAACGCTATTCAACAGAGTGCAATATTTGAAATTCTTAATGAAATCTGAGCTAAACTGAATGAGAGTGAGAGTGAGTTTGTGACGGGCATATGTTTTGATTTATTCAAAGCATTCGACATTATTGACCATAATGCCTTACTGCAGAAGCTTGACCAATTAGAAATTAGAGGTGTATCCAATTATTGGCTCAGGACATACCTATGTGGACACACATAGGTGGTTGAAGTGCAATGTACTGGTCATAACAAAATCAGCTGCTACTATTCAGGATATGAAAATGAAATACGGTGTCCCTCAAGGATCAGTATTATGACACATTCTGTTTCTCCTCTCTGTCAATGACTTTATATACAATAAGTATTGCCAAACTACCTTCCAATTTGCATATGATACAAGTTTCCTTATTAGAAGAAAAACTAAAATAATAAATAAAGAAAAGACAGTAGCACTGAATTTCTACAATTTACAAGGAAGGCACCACCCAAATATGCAAATAGAACTAAGGGACAGAGTTCTTGGAAGTGCTGACAGCACAAAATTTCTGGAACTCTGGCTCCAGAACAACACGAAATGGGAGGTACACATTGAACATCTGCAAAGCAAAACCAGCTAATTGATGAGGATCTTAAAAAGTTGTTGCAGCAAAGCCAGTCTGTTAAATGTATAGTACTCCCATGTGCATTCTGTAATTAAATATGGCATAATCTTCTGGGGCACTGCAACAACAAATAGTAAACTTTTCAGGGTGCAAAAGAGAATATTAAGAATTATTGAAGGGGTAATCAATTGGAAATCATACAGTCCCATAGTTTAAAAAAATGTCAATTCTTCCTCTTCCTTGTAATTTTATCTATGAAACATCAGTTTTCATAAAACAATATATTGATAGACACCCAGATATCTCATTAAAAAATGAAGACATACATTCATACAATACAAGATAAAAATCTGATCTTCATATGAAGCAAGTGTGAGCATCAAGGTGGCCAAAAGGCACTCTACATATCGGGATAAAAATTTACAATAATCTGCCTAACCACATTAAACCAGCAAATAAGCTCAGTAGTTTTAAGGCTAAACTAAAGGCATATTTAATTGATAATTGCATTTACAGTCTGACAGAGTAGCTAGAAACCAACCAACAAAAATAAATATGCATTATGAATATTCTACTTCGTATTTTGTGTCTAATGTTTATTGTATATATGGTTCTTTGCTAGATTACTTCAATATCTTCTGAGTAATAAAATCTTCTTTTTCCAAGGGCTGGGTGCCCCAAAACATGATTATATAAGACAAAAGGGCATGGAAACGTTCAAAGTAAGCAGCTCTTATGGCCTCCTTATGTGTGGTTGATGCAATTATGCTTAAGGCAAATGTTGCAGAATGCAGCCTTTTCTGTAGATCTAGGGTATGGTTGGACCAATTTAGTTTGCAATCTATGTACACACCCAAGAACTTAGCTGAGTCAACCTGCTTTATTTGTTGTCCATTACATTCTACATATGTATCATCTGGTTCTCTATGTACCGTATGAAACTGTACATACTGAGTTTTTTTATATACAGAGAGAGTCAATTACAATTAAACGATTTCAGAATGTCATCAAATGCATTGTTCGCAGATGTTTCCTGGTTGTTCCCTATTGCTTTATCAACTATAAGAAAAGAATTGTCAGGAAATAGGGTGAACTTGCTTAGTGAGTTGGTGCAGTGTGGGAGGTCATTTATAAATATAAGAAACAGTATGGGTCCCAATACCAAGCCTTGAGGCACTCCAGTGTTGACTGTGCCCCACTTGCATAAAGCTGGGGGTCCATTATTGACAGTAATTATTACGCTTTGTTTCCTATCTGTAAGGTAGGATTTAATCCATGTCTCCACTATTACACTTAACCCGTAGTAGTCTGCTTTATTTAGCAGAATTTCGTGGCTGACACAGTCAAAAGCTTTGGACAGGTCACACAGGCTTCCAATTGGTGCAAATTTTCTGTTAAAAGATTCAAGAATTGAATGAGTGAAAGAGAGAATGGCATCATCAATTGATAGGCAAGGCCTGACATTGACTGGGAATGTTACGGCTGTTCAGGTGATTAACAATTCTCCTGTATATCAGTTTCTCAAGGAGCTTTCAAAAACTTGTTAGCACGGATATTGGGTGGTAGTTTGTTACATCAGTTTTTTCACCTTTCTTGAAAAGTGGTTTCACATGTTTTAATCTAAGTGGAACAATACCTTGTTTTAGGGATTCATTAAAAATGTGACACAAGACTGCATTTATATAGCAATGACAGTGCTTAAGTATCTTAGTTGAAATATTATCAACCCCACAAGAGTTTTTTGACTTCATCTCTCTGATTGTCTTATTGATCTCACTGAGCTCACTGATTGTTATCGGGATTATCTGCATCTGGCAAACTCTGGCATTTTTTGCTTTCTGCAGAAGGGCTGTCGCATCACCCACTGAGCCTTCACAACCAATTTTTTTCAGCAGCTGTTAAAAAATGTTTATTGAATATATTAGCAACTTCCTCAGTATTTTTTACAATATTTCCCTCCTAAATTAATTCTATGTCAGTCATGTACTCTACTTTTTTACCACTCTCCCTTTTTATAACTTGCCAGACAGTTTTTGATTTGTTACTTCAATTATCAATTTCAGATGTTACGTACATAGTTTCAGATTTTTTTATTACCCTTTTTAAAATATTACAGTGTTCTCTGTAGTCCTCCTTTTTGACGGGATCATTAGGTAGCCTTAGGAATTCATATAAATTTCTTTTTCTTCTACAGGAAATTCTGATCCCTTTAGTAGTCCAGGGTTTCTGTTTTGCGGCCTGAGGATTGTTTCTCAAGGTTATTTTTGGAAATACAGCTTCAAACAATGACACAAACTCATTAGAGAACAGATTAAATTCTTCATTAATATTCCTCTCCATAAATATAGAGATCCAGTCGATCTGAAGTAAGAGAAGGTTGAAGATTACTAAGTTATCATTATTGACTGGCCTGTCAGTTTTAAAGGAGTGTTTCAGTTTATCACACAGTTTGATATCATTTACTGTAAGCAGCTAACCATCATCATCTGACAGACCACTGAGAATTTGTCTTACAATAATACTGCTGCTTCTGTATCTGTCCAGGAATACACTGTCAATTACGCTCTTACAAGAACTAGTTACTCTATTGGAAAAGATAACTACTGAAATTAGGTTAAATGATTCCATTAGGTGCTCTAGTTCTGCTGTTATTTGTAGTTAAGAAGCTAATATTAAAATCACTCATGATAATTAAATCCTTGTGTTTTGTATATATTTGTTCAAAACTTGTTCCAAAGGGTTTAGAAAGATACATATTTTCACTGCAGGAGCCCTGTAAACTGCCAAAATTATAACTGACTTATTATTTGTGGTAATTTCCGTTCCACAGGCTTCAAAGTGAGAATCTACACCATAAGTACTTACGTCTAATGACTTATATTTTACAAATACTAACAAAGAGATAGAGGGGCTGGCCAGTACTTACCTCAGCTCAGTACAGCCGATAGATACACATAAAACAGAACTGAAAATTTAAGTTCCTAGCTTTCGGAACAAATGTTCCTTCATCGGGGAGGAGAGAGGGGAAAGAAAGGGAAGAAGGGAAAGGAGATTCAGTTACTCACAACCCAGGTTATGAAGCAACAGGCTCCACAACTGTTGTACTTGACCGTGTGGAGTATGTGGCAGAAGGACTGCGTCAACTCTCTGACACCTCAACCTACGAAGCTGTTACCCAGGGCCCCATTCCCTCCATCCAGACTGAGCTGCAAAAAATCCTAAAAATCCAAGGTCCCTCACAAGGTCTCACAACGGCTTCCATAGACTTACTCACTCCACCTGAGCCACGTACCCCTACCTTCTACCTATTACCCAAAATCCACAAAGAGAACCATCCTGGCCGTCCCATTGTAGCAGGCTTCAAAGCCCCAACCGAACGTATCTCAGCTCTGGTAGACCAGCACCTACAACCTATCACCCGCAGACTCCCATCCTACATCAAAGACACAAACCACTTCCTAGAACGCCTCAAATCCATTCCCACTCCTCTCCCACCTGAAACCTTTCTTGTCACCATAGATGCTACATCCCTTTACACAAACATCCCACATACCCATGGTCTCTCTGCCCTTGAGCACTACCTCTCCCAATGCCCACCCAAAGATCTTCCAAAAACCTCGTTCCTTATCACACTTACCAACTTCATCCTCACCCATAATTACTTCACTTTTGAGGGCCAGACCTACAAACAAATCAGGGGAATGGCCATGGGAACCAGGATGGCTCCGTCCTATGCCAACCTCTTCATTGGCCGCATGGAGGAGGCTTTCCTGAAGACCCAACAGCTGCTTCCCCTGGCCTGGTATAGGTTTATAGATGACATCTTTGTGGTCTGGACTCATGGTGAAGAAACACTCCTTAATTTCCTCCATAACCTCAACTCCTTTTCGAATCTGAATTTCACCTGGTCCTTCTCCAAAACCCAAGCCACCTTCCTGGATGTTGACCTTCATCTTGTTGAATCTCACATCCACACCTCTGTCCATATCAAACCCACAAACAAACAACAGTACCTTCACTTTGATAGCTGCCATCCTTTCCACATCAAACGCTCCCTTCCCTACAGCCTAGGTATTCGTGGAAAACGTATCTGCTCCAGTGACGAATCCCTCAACAATTACACCAATAACCTGACCAGTGCTTTCCTCTCCCGCAACTATCCTGCAGACCTTGTCCACAAACAGATTTCCCGAGCAATACATTCCTCCCCGTCCAACAACAACGTTCCTACCCCCAGACCACACAGAAGCATCCCCCTTGTCACCCAATATTATCCTGGCCTCGAAAACATCAACAAATTACTCCGCCAGGGATATGACTTTCTCAAGTCAACCCCTGAAATGAGATCATCCCTTGACAAAATTCTCCCCACACCACCCAGAGTTGCCTTTCGTCACCCCCCTAACCTCCGTAACATCCTTGTTAAACCCTACAATATTCCCAGACTACCTTCTCTACCCAGCGGTTCCTACCTCTGTAACCGACCCCGCTGCAAAACCTGCCCCATGCATCCCCCCACAACCACCTACTCCAGCCCCGCTATTGGCAAAACATACACAATTCAAGGCAGGGTTACATGTGAAACTACACATGTCATTTATCAACTGACATGCCTGCACTGCACAGCCTTTTACATCGGCATGACAACAACTAAACTGGCTGAGCACATGAACGGACACAGACGAACTGTCCGCCTAGGAGATGCCCAATACCTAGTAGCGGAGCATGTCCTCCAGCATAATTCTAGGGACCTAGGAACCTGGTACACCATATGTGCCATTTGGCTTCTCCCACCCAACACCAGTCCCTCTGAACTGCGGAGATGGGAACTTGCACTCCAACACATCCTTTCATCCCGCCATCCCCCTGGACTGAACCTACGTTAAACAACCTCACTCCCATTCACTCTTCAGTCTTCTCCTCTTTCCCTTTCCTCTTTAGCCATTCATGCATCTTTTCATCCTACGTAGTTGTGTTTATCTCTCTACTATATATCTCTTTACTTCTGTATGCATCCTCTTTGGTTTGAAGCTGGCACAGTACTTACAGTAGAATATCTTTGGCTTCCCTCTGACAACCATGCCCCCATCCTTGCTACCCTCCCTATTTTCTTTTTCCCTGTTGCTTCATAACCTGGGTTGTGAGTAACTGAATCTCCTTTCCCTTCTTCCCTTTCTTTCCCCCCTCTCCTCCCCGATGAAGGAACATTTGTTCCGAAAGCTAGGAACTTAAATTTTCAGTTCTGTTTTATGTATATCTATCGGCTGTACTGAGCTGAGGTAAGTACTGGCCAGCCCATCTCTTTGTTAGTATTTGTTTCACATCTTTATATGAGATTTTCCATTAATCATTTAGATTTATATTTTACATTAGTTTTAACATATATTGCAGTCCTTCCTTTCTCCTTTATAGTACTACAACAGCTAGCTGCTAATGACTATCCGTCAGTTTGAGGCATTTGAGTTCCACTTGTTACATGGTGTTCTGTCAGACATATTACTGGTGCATGGCTTACAGATTCATCAACATTAATGTCGAGATTTAGAAGCTCCAGTTTGCTTCTGAGACCACTGATGTTTAGGTGGAACACACGGAGTTTACTGCTAATGGTATTTCTTGGTTCGTTGTTACGTTTCGATAGCTTAGCATCTCCCCATAAACTCAGACTGTTTGGCAAATTATTACACCTCAGATTATCACCAGTCCTAACACTTAGCCCAAGAAAGGCTTATAAATAGATTTCTGATGTTCATCGAATGATATTGACCACATGATTACCTCTTAAGACTTATTTCCTACTTCACTGAGCACTTTATTCACCACAACTCGTTTTCCCAGGCCATTTAGATGCAGTCCATGAATCGTGCAAAATTGGCAGCCAATATTGTTTATATTCACTATAGTAACACTTTTGAAGTATTTAGCAAATGATTCATATTGGTCATCAGCTACGCTCATTTCATGATTCATGCATGACCATTGTGGTAGATCATGCCGTTGCAGGATGTTGAGAACAACAACATTAGTATAAGTTAAGTGACTCAACCATTCCTTTAGTTCCTGACAAGCATTTGATATTTCGTTTTTAAAGATATCGTTCAATCCTCCAATTAGCATAATCTAATCATTAGTGGATAACTTACCGACCTCTGCCGAGTTGACATGTTTCCTCATTTCAGTTAAACCTGCACCTGGCTTGATGAATCCCATAGCACCAATCATTGTAGATGCCTCATTTAGTATATGATAGTTGATTCTGGCCCAGTTTTCTTCTTGATTTTTCTTCTTTGGAGCTTAGAGATAGTGGGTGATGGTGTTCAGGAGTAGCTGCATGTTGATCAGACTGATTACCTTCAGAGCTGTTATTCACCTTAGCACTACTTATTTGATTGTCTGTCGCATGCCAATTGAGTGTGCCTTTGGCGATATATCATGATGAAAGGGTTTCATCACTGTAAACACTATGATCCTTACAACTTTTTTTCACTTGTATGACTGGCAAGCACTTATTTGTGATGTATATATCAGAAGTCTCAGAGAAATCTGGGCTGTTGTTCTTATTGAGTCTGCATAATTCACTCTTCCGCACTTGTACATAATGTAAATTATTCTTTAGTGAGGGTACTGGTTTGCCACATTGATAATGAAATGTGCTTTTGTGTATATATGTAGGATTAGGAGGACTAAATAAATAAAAAAAAGTCTTTATGTGGATCATTCTGATATCTAGTATTGATTCCATTAGCTGAGCTGAACTGAGGTTGAGCTGTTCATTTGAAGAGAAGGTGTGTTAGTACTGGAGGAAAACAAGGGCATACCACAGCCAGTGCCATGTCTAATGAAGCAAACCAACTTTTGGGTTGAGAACAGCTTGTTGTTATCTTGATCTGCTTAATGCTTGGATTTTTACTCTAATATTTAGTTATTAAAATAATATTTTATTGTTAAAATGTTACATGTATGTAATACGACATTTTAATGTTACATTAGGTTGTTGGATGGGGCCGGGATGAACTGGGCAACAGAGTCACTGATTTACCGCGCAAGGTAAATGTTCCTATTGTGTCCAGAGAAGACTGCATAAACAGCCGGAAGGATTTTATTTTCCTCGCCAATGAACGGACGTTCTGTGGAGGCTTTCGGAATGGTTAGTGCCACTAGTAGTTTCATCAGATCAATATAAATTGAGGTAAAGACATATATAGGAATTGAGTCATGCAAACACTGGTAACATGTAAATTGGCTCACTAACGTCTAAGCAAATAACAAACATTAAATGAGGTACTATGTAAACTTCAAATGGATGAACTGCAAGCAACAGCTGATTACACTTTGTGACATAATATGGTGGATTCTTCCCTCTGTGAAGTTTTTCTATTCCCATAAATAGACAAGGTTTTTTCCTAAGTCTCTATCTTGTTTTCAATATGTTTATCTATTGGCCTGTGACAGTCACATGAAAGTCACAACACATTATTTAGATTTAATTTCACTTGAATTTATTGTTTTTTTTGGTTGTTCTGTTTACCTAGATGTAATTGATTTCCATTAGGGCACTCATAATTTTAAAATATATAATTAAAATATGTTAGTACTACAGTTCACAGCATGCAAAACCCTATGAGCTAATCAGTATATTTGAGAAAGGTCACCCCTGCCAACAGAAAGCTAAGCATTGTGACTTTTCAGTAACATATTTGAAATGACCTAACACTGATTATCCTCTGAAATACACACATGGCATGTGCTGACACCACAGTATAAAGCACATGTAACAATTACCATATTACATAGTATTACTTAAATGACTACATATTTTGAATTACAATAAATGCTTATAAAACCTTGGCAATTTGAATACCAGATTCATTACTGTAAAATATGATGACAAATCTGATATAAACATAATTTCAATACCAACACATCTTTAGACTGAAAAATAGATAAATACCATTTGTAAACAATTAGTGCAGAAAAGAGTTACTTTATATTTTAATTATACAGGTGTTTTTCTGACTAACATCCTCCCGAGTCTTTAACATAATATCAGCAAATTTCTACAGTCATATGTTTGACAGAAGTTTCCTAATTTTCTTTCAAGTTAATTTTAAATTGTTATGATGCCTTCTAGAACTTTCCAAAACCAGTTTTTAAAGAAAAGAAGAAGAATTTTGGTATCTGCTGGAGTAATGTTTAGTATACTTCATTTACACCCTAAACATACATCAAAATTGGTAGACAACCACAGTTCACAGTAAATACAAAAGTTTAAATAATTTTGTTAGTTGTACTGAGTTCTTCATTAAATTAATGGGATCAGATTCTACACCAGTCTGTACTATTACATGGTTTGGACAAGAAGGAAACAGAGTAACTACCAAAGAGGTGATGAGTGAACTCGAGGTGAAATGCAGTTTACGGTACAACTTGACTAGAAGAAAGAAATGGTTTTAAGGATACATTCTGAAACATCAGAGAATAGTCATTTGTTTGAGAAGGTAAATGTGAGAGATAGAAATTGTACAGGGAGACCAAGGGTTCAGTATGGTAAGCTGTTTCAGATGACAGTAGGATGCAGTACTTCATTGTAAATGATCCATGGTGTGGAAGGCTACATCAAAGAAGTCTCCACATGGTAGACTGTACAATAAATACAAAAAATTTGTTAATGAGAATAACAGAAAGAAAACAACTGTTTTCATCCCTAAACTCTGATATTAATGTTGTGCAATAGTTGCAGAGCTTAAATGTTTAAGATAGTCTGCAACATGTGACTTTCATTTCAAGTTATTATCAATATAAACATCTAAGAATTTAGATATTCTGTTTCAGTTTCTTTCATTCGTTAGTTCTAATGAATGAGAATTGCCTGTATTGTGTTTTGTCAGAGTTTAGTGGCAGTCTTTTCACAGAATTTGTAAATAATCAATTAATTATTAAGAATAAGTATTTACATTTTCAAGTGCTGAAATTTTTCAGTAGGTTGCACTGTCAGCAAATAAAATTATTTCTGCTTCTTGTACATCGACAGCTCAGCTTTGAGTAACAAGAAGGACAGACCAAATATTGACCCCTATGGTAAATATTTAGTGATTGTTTCCTGTTCTGAAGAGATGTGTTTCATTCTGTATGCCTCTGAGATTTTTAATGTGACACTCCAGTTTTCATGCAACATAATTAAAAATAGCAAACAATGGAAAATCCAGGATGGAATGTAGCAATACCAGAGAAGGAAAGTTGCTACTCAACACATAGAGGAGAAGCTGAGTCGCGACAGGCACAACAAAAAGATTCACACAATTAAAGCTTTCAGCCATTAAGGCTTTTGTCAGCAGTGCGCACGCGAACGCGAACGCGCGCGCGCGCGCGTGTGTGTGCGTAAATGCAACTTGCACATACGTCTGCAGTCTCAGAGAGCTATATTTATTTTCTATGAACAAAAGGTTATGACCAATATTACAACCTGCATTTTACACGCGCGCGTGTGTGTGCGTAAATGCAACTTGCACATACGTCTGCAGTCTCAGAGAGCTATATTTATTTTCTATGAACAAAAGATTATGACCAATATTACAACCTGCATTTTACTGGTGTGAGGTCTAGTGAGTATTTAAAATAGCAGAATGAATGGAAATACACATTTTTACCCCATTGCCACAATGTTGTTGTTGTGGTCTTTAGTCCTGAGACTGGTTTGATGCAGCTCTCCATGCTACTCTATCCTGTGCAAGATTCTTCATCTCCCAGTACTTACTGCAACCTACATCCTTCTGAATCTGCTTAGTGTATTAATCTCTTGGTCTCCCTCTACGATTTTTACCCTCCACGCTGCCCTCCAATGCTAAATTTGTGATCCCTTGATGCCTCAAAACATGTCCTACCAACCGGTCCCTTCTTTTTGTCAAGTTGTGCCACAAACTCCTCTTCTCCCCAATTCTATTCAATACCTCCTCATTAGTTATGTGATCTACCCATCTAATCTTCAGCATTCTTCTGTAGCACCACATTTCGAAAGCTTCTATTCTCTTCTTGTCCAAACTATTTATCGTCCATGTTTCACTTCCATACAAATAAATAAAAAATTGCATTCTGTCAGTTTGATTTAAATTAAAATACAAAATTTTTATCTTCATCACATAAGTAATTCCAAGTGAATACAGAATACTGTAGAATAAGTGGTAGTACACATTTTAACCTGTGATATAAATAGGTCTACATTTTATCATTATAATTTATGTTGGGAATACACAGTTTTGTCTTCTTAACATACCTAAAAATTTTCTTTTAAGACTTTCTTATTTTTGTTAAGTGGTTTCCTCTGTTTTCACTCAAAAGGATGCCTTATTTCTGTAGGAGTTCATTCACTTTATAAAAAGTTTGTTCTCTGAGGAATATTTTTAGTTTCTTTTTGAATACCTATACTTTATTAATTTTTTTTGTCTCAATGGGAAGCTTGTTGTAGACTTTTATTCCTGACTCCATTACTCCCATATGGAGTTTTGTGAGAGTTGTAGAGCCTTGGTGGAAATGTTTCCCCTGTCTTGTGTTATGCTTGTGAATGTCACAGTTCTGGAATAATTCCTTGTTGCTGGCTACAAACATCATCAGTGAGTATGTGTATTGATTTGTAACAGTAAATACGAGGTGGAATCCAAAGTTTTTGGGACTGGTGCTGCCATCTGGAAAGTAGGAGTAGTAGATCTTTGCACTGCTAAATGGTGAGAGCTACATATCTGATGAATTAGTGTGTGGAGTGGCATTCAGCTAGGAGAATGTGTTACGTGTCCACAGTGATTTCTGTAGTACTCTGTGTTTGGTGTGTGGCAATTTTACGATGGATCTGTGAACAGAACAGCGTGTGTGTATCAAGCTCTGTGTGAATCTCAGGAAAAGTGCTATGGAGACCCTTGCAATGATTCAACAAATGTTTGGGGGACAGAGCACAAGCTGTACACGTGTGTTTGAGTGGCTCTCCAAGACCCAAAAAGCGAGAGAGGTGAAGAGCAAAGTGAAGAGCAAGATCATCATGAATTCTGCATACTACTGTGACGTTTTGTGATGGCTCCATGAAAACGTGCAGTGATGACGGCCCAAAATTTGGCGTCAAGGGAACTGGCTGCTGCATCATGACAATGCGCCCTGTCACAATTCCTTGCTCACCAGGACCTTTTTGGAAAAAACAACATGGCAGCTGTGCCCCACCCACTGTACTCACCAGATTTGGCACCTTGTGACTTCATGCTATTCCCAAAACTGAAACTCAAGTTGAAAGGCTGTCGGTTCGACACACTAGAGAGGATTCAAGAAGCATCGTTGGCGGTGATAAACACCCTCAAAGAACAGGACTTCCAGAAAACATTTGACCAGTGGCAGAAGTGCTGGGACCGGTGTGTACATGCAGATGGGAACTATTTCGAGGGTGGTGGTGACCATTAGTCCAAAGGTAAGGTTTTCAACAGATGGCAGCACCAGTCCTGAAAATTTTGGACAGCACCTCGTATCCTAAAAGTCTTAAAAGACACCTCTGTAGGATGTTCTGTTAGAGACCCCACATATTAACCTCACTACTCATTTTTGTGGTTTGAAGACTTTTTCAACTCCTGCAGTATTTCCCCAGAAGACAATACCATGGGAGAGTAAAGAAAGGAAATACGAAAAATATGCAAAAGCAATATTTCTCTGTCAAGGTGAGAAATAGTTATCAGGGCAAAGCATGCTGTGCTAAGTTTTTTGACCAGTTGGTCAATTTGCTCCCCCCATCTTACCACAATCAGATGTTTCAGACAAGTCACAGGAACACCAGCTGGCAAAATTTTGTCATTTATGTTCTGCATAATTTGATTTGTGAATAAAAAAAATAGCAAGTTCTGTAGAGAGATGCTTTTGAAGTCCAAATTGAGACTTGCTGGTTACCTTATTTTGGAGGTGTGATGTGACCTTATTTTGGAGGTGTGATGTGGTTTTTTGCATTTTATAATCTTTCCAGTATCTTTGAGAAGTCACTAGTATCTGTTTTGTTACATTTCTAGTAAAGGGGTCTGACAATAGCACGTCAGTCTGCATGGTAATACACACTGTGATTATGATGTATTGCATGTGTGAAAGAATAGTTTTTCTATATGGTAAGAACAGGATTTTAATATTTTAAACAATATATTATAAACTCTGTGAGAGTATTGAGAGATTGCAGGTCACGGAGTAATTGTAATCTACCCATTGGTACGTGACATTTCTTCTTGCATGTATTCCATTGCTTTATCTCTTGAACTGTTTATGCCAGTCTTACAAACTATTTTAGGAAGTATCATTATATACATTGGCTACCTCACTGCTATAATTTATTATTTGGCTCTTTTCTCTAATAACTGATTTTCTGGTTTCCCATTCCATTATTGCCCATATTGATCTAATTGTATTATCTGAATTATTAATTTTAGACATTGTATAGAATTTTTGGTAGCCTTATCACTTTCCATAAAATCAGTCCTACATCTCTATTTGTCATAACCATCAAATGTATCAGTCTGTGTGTCTGTGTGAGTGAATGTGTGTACTTCTGCCAGAAAAAAACTAATGCTCAAAAGCTAGTGTGAAGGCCATTTTCTATTAAGTGTTTATGTGCTCCATGCATTGTTTATGGGTTAGTGGTTGCCTTTCCTTTATTTTATGCATTGTCCTAAACAATTCATATTTCTTTTACTTGTACATGGTTTTTTAATTCCCATTCTAAAGTAAGGCTTCTTTATATATATGTCCACATAACATAAATCTGCTAAAAAAGACGTTGGAGGCAGAAAACTGGGAAACAATATATGCAGCTAAAGATGCAAACACCAAATGGAACCAGTTTTTTCTTTATTCAATTATTATTATAATTTTACATGTCCTGTTAGTAAAGGGCTTGTCAAACAGCAACAAAAAAAGAAAAGCTGGGTGACTGGAGAAGTAATCCACGCCAGAAATAATCTGAGAGTGTATTATGACCTCTCCAAACAAAAAAAATACTGAGGCCTACAACACACTGTATAAAATAAAAAAAAAGAGTACTGTAGTTTTATCAGAGAAACTAAAGCATCATTCATCAGGATGTCTATAGATAAGGGAAAGAACTACTCAAAAGGTTTATGGTCTTTCATTAATGAAGAGAGAGGAAAAGTAACAAATTGGGCAGAGGACATCTGCCCACTGATGAGTGGGAAAAGCAACGCAAACCCTCTAGAAATAGCCAATACTTTTAACAAATATTATATCACTGTAGCAGACGAATTAATAAGACAAAATAAAACAAATGCACTAAGTAAATTGTTAACCCCCCCACATACAAATCATACTATGGTTTTCATACCTACAACAGATACAGAACTGACAAACCTAATAAAAACAACTTAAAATTAAACATTCATCTGGCTTGGATGGTGTCACATCACATCTCATAAAGGAATGCAGAGAATGTATATTAAAACCATTGACACACATGCTGAATGCTGCGATAGAAGAAGGTATATTTCCAGATTCACTGAAAGTAAGTAAAGTGAAGCCAATATTTAAGAAAGGGAACAGGGATGGATTAGGAAATTACAGGCCAATATCATTGATCTCAACATTTGCTAAAATCTATGAAATGATAATAAAGAATAGAATTGTAAGTTTTATAACAAAGTACAGTATACTGCATTCATCACAACATGATTTCAGAGAGGGGAAGTCAACAAAAACAGCATCAACAGATATAATTGAGCACATTCTTAATTTACTTGACAGGCAACAAAAGACTTGTGGGATTTTTATGGACCTATCTAAGGCATTTGATTGTGTGAACCATTCAAAATTAATGATGGAATTATATCAGTATGGAATTAGAGGAAAATGCTATGACATACTTAAATCATACATTACAAATAGGAAACAATGCACAGAAATCAGACATACTAGTGAGGGAAATATAACAAACTATAGATCAGAATTGCAAACAGTTAAACACGGTGTGCCGCAAGGGTCTGTGCTTGGGCCAATACTATTTATACTCTATGTAAATGACTTCCCTAGCTATATAAATCAGAAACTTATAATGTATGCCGATGACACAACAATTATTTGCACAGCTGACACAAAGGAGGAGCTTGAGAAGGAAGCACTCCTGAATATCGAAAATGCAAATAAATATTTAACACAAAACAACCTGTTTATGAATCAGTCTAAAACAATGAATGTAGTATTTCAGACCAAGCAAAGTGAAAATTATAATATAAATGTTAATATAAATGGGAAGACTATTAAAGAAGTAACCAGCACAAATTTTCTAGGAACTATAATAGACAAACATTTGGCATGGGAGGAGCACATAGATGCACTGTGTAAAAAGATAAACAAACAGATCTTTATCATGCATAAAACAGCTAAGACTGTGGATGATAAACTCCTCAGATCAATGTATTTTGGACTTGTCTTCCCACATTTGTCTTATTCAGTTCATATATGGGGAAGTGCACAAGCTGGCTACTTAAAAAGAATATTCACAATTTAGAAAAGGGCAGTGAGGTGCATTGCAAAAATACCACCAAGACAGACCTGTATGCATGCTTTTGTACACTTTAATATTATGACAGTATATTCACTGTACATATACCAAAGCATAATGGTGGTAAGGTCAAGCGATAAACACTTCCTAAATAAAGATGTACACAAACACGGTACAAGAGGAAATGAAAATTATTACATGATAAACAGAAATCTAAAACTGTCTGTTTTTTACTAAACTCCCCAAAATCATTAAAAAAGAAACAGACCTAAAATGTTTTAAAAATCATTTTAAACTATATCTCACAGAGAAATGTATATACAGTTTGAGTGAATACTTAGATGGTGTTTAAATATGTTATATCATTACTGAAATGTACCTTTAAAAATTATCATTTTTGTATGTTGTTTGGATTTGTGTGTATATATAATGTGAAACATGTAATACCATTGTATGCTTATGAACTATTTCTGTTTAATTATTTGTTTCATGTATATATAATGAAATCAAGTTTGATGTTAATAGTCTATTGTATGACACACCCAATACTCTCAGCTGGATTTTCAGCTGGAGTCCATGGGCAAAGAATAAATAAATAAATAAATAAATAAATAAATAAATAAATATGTTACTAGTGCCATACATTGTTTTCTTTGGAAAGCAGCTGTTAAAGTTTGGTAGAAAACATTTATAAACAAACTAAATTTTTAATGTATATTTGTCACATTATAACACATCTCTTAAGTCAACTTCCTGTAAGATTACCATGGAACTTTATGATGTATGTTTATTAATTACTCTATTTTCTATTCTCACTTCATTATAATTAAGTTATTTAGAATAGTTAGTTGTACAGTACGGTCAGAGAGGCCATTCACTACTGTCTAAACATTTATATCATTGGTTAAGTGTTTACCTATAGAAATGGTGTCTGTTAATATACCACTTTTCTGTGTAATTTTGATCAGAAAATTAACAGTAGGACTCAATTTATAAATGTTAAGTTAACACTTCCAAATTGTTTCTTTTATCTGAAATATTCAGAAAATTAGTATTGAAAACTTCACACAGTGTCATTTCCTTTCTTTGGTCTGTTAGGTGCCGTAATAGTGACTCAATTTTTTTCTGAGCCTATTTGCCAGATTCCCACCAGAGATATTATAGTCTAATAATTATAAATGATTCCCCCTGTACTAGCATTTCACCAGCATAAGTTTACAGTTTTGGATCCAAACAGAAACTACTGGTTTCAAAGATTTGAATTTGGTGTTATTTTTAACATATGTGACAACTCCTACATTCTCCATACTTTCCCTGCTGAAACAGGCTGCTAATTTATAATCTTCAGTGTTTAAAAGGTGGAGTTCTGTATTTATGTATTTATTTGGTGCTCAGATTGACATAATACCCTACTTCCTTTTAACATTATATATTGTATAAACAAACAAGTTCATTAACTTCTTTTATTCCTCAAACATTGTAATTCATTACAGTAAACTTATTCAAGCAAGTTTCTTTTTTGTGTGTCACTTAATTTATCTGGACCCCTCCTGAAAATGGGCCGGTATTTGGACTAAAGAAAAAAAAAGGCTTACTTCTCACAACTGTAATGACAGGGATTGTACCACTGATGACATTGACCTCTATTATATTTTCAGCTATCAGTTAAACTAACCTATCTTTCAGACTCCTGTTACCGTGTACGCTGTGTCTGGAACCTCCACCTCCCAATATCTGTGACTGGTGCAGTGTCAATGTGAGCCCAAAGTTAGCAGAAACTCAATCATTTCTTGGTTAACTCATCTTATGGTTACATTTATTCAGTGTTGGATAGTGCCACAGCAGAACTTTGATACAACACAGCATCTAGCTCTTTCATTGTTTTCCATACTAGTCTATTGTCTGCTACCCCTACTATCAATACCTGGACCTCTTTATTTTGACAGAATGACTTAGGTGGGTTTTTTTTTTTTTTTTTTTTTTTTTTTTTTTTTTTTTTTACTAGCACTACAGAAATCAGATCTGTTTCCTAGCACTGCAAGCACACTTCTCACTTCTAAGTGTATGCAAATTTGAACAAGTAAATAAAATCATGATAGTACTTTTCTGTCCTGCATGGGATGAGTAGAAACTATTTATCGTAACTTGATCCAGTGGGTAAACCAAACCACAGGAAAAAAAAAACACATGTTCCTGTAAGTCCGCATTAGGCTGAGTTCATGAAGTGAATGAAGCACTAAAAAGTTCAGTGACGTAGTGAAGTCAGCACAGTAATAAAACAGTTCCAGATCAGTAAGCAGTTGAGACCAGAAACAAACTAAGTTGGGTGTGCAGTGGTGTAATATAAACAGCTACAGTGTATGGCAAGAAATGAACCATGCCGCAAATCTGGGCCGCAGATTCAGCAGCAAATATTTGCCACCAGTTGCCACCATATGATGTGCATATCTTGGTGGTGGCTCTGCTTAAAACAGCAGCCACTGTCGGATATAAAAAATACAATACACTGAAAGGAACATGTAAGATGGTTGGCATGAAACTCATGGGCCTAGAAATGGAAGTTAGATTGGTTTTATTGAGAGTAATCACTACTTTATTTCAGAGATGTAGCTACTACAACAAAAGAGAAAGTTTAGAAGAGTAACGAATTTAAGTTACAGAATTACTGAGTCTTGGCTCTTGGTGGTGTAGTTCGGAAACAAGGTAAACATTAGCGACAACTTGCAATGTTTGTCATGACAATGTCTGGGACTTGGGATCTTGCACTAGGCCAACATAGATGCTGAATAAAACCATCATAAAAGATATTGATGGAACATGATTAATATTTTGTAGTTCCAAAAATTAAAGCTAACAAATATTAAATTGAAATCAATGTATAGGAAGCCTACTACATGAAGGTGGATTGGATCATCAATTGGTACTGTTCGTACCTCATGCTTAACAGCATGCTAAAAAGTTTGGACAATAAAAAGATGCCATATTTAATTTATGATGCGAAACAGATGTGTCTGGCAGTAAAGGAAGCCAGCACAGTTGGAAAGAAATGTTTCAGGGCACACTTGGTGGTAAAGAGGTGCCAAAAATAACTGGGCATGAAATGGGTAAAATAGTCACCTGGTACATCTGGCACATACTTGCAACTACACTGGACTGGCGTGCACTGCACTCACTTATTAATCCAGTGTTGATATCAGAGAGGACAAACTGGGCATCCAGCATCAGTCTTTACTGAGATCTGCTTGAGACTGGGCCATGGAAGACATAGTAGAGTACCTTTTGCATACTGGATGGTGAGAATCTATGGTAAAATAGTTCTGGATATGAAACTTCATAGATAAAATGAACTCTGGTGAGGTGTAGTAGCTAAAGTCACAAGCTACATGGCACTGTGAGAACTGAACTGCCAAGAGCGTGGTTGGGAGAAGTTGACTCATTTAAGCAGAAGCAAAGATTCCTTCTCATGACAGTTAAAGAATACAAGGTTTATGGAAAGCAAGGGGATCAAAGGTGTACTTGCAGCAGAAGTTACCAGCGTGGGCAGTGGAGTAATGTGATGATACGCTAGCTGACAAGAGCTTCGCTGATCACTGATATTCGCTGATCACTGATATTCGCTGATCACTGATATTCGCTGATCACTGATATTCGCTGATCACTGATATTCGCTGATCACTGATATTCGCTGATCACTGATATTCGCTGATCACTGATATTCGCTGATCACTGATATTCGCTGATCACTGATATTCGCTGATCACTGATATTCGCTGATCACTGATATTCGCTGATCACTGATATTCGCTGATCACTGATATTCGCTGATCACTGATATTCGCTGATCACTGATATTCGCTGATCACTGATATTCGCTGATCACTGATATTCGCTGATCACTGATATTCGCTGATCACTGATATTCGCTGATCACTGATATTCGCTGATCACTGATATTCGCTGATCACTGATATTCGCTGATCACTGATATTCGCTGATCACTGATATTCGCTGATCACTGATATTCGCTGATCACTGATATTCGCTGATCACTGATATTCGCTGATCACTGATATTCGCTGATCACTGATATTCGCTGATCACTGATATTCGCTGATCACTGATATTCGCTGATCACTGATATTCGCTGATCACTGATATTCGCTGATCACTGATATTCGCTGATCACTGATATTCGCTGATCACTGATATTCGCTGATCACTGATATTCGCTGATCACTGATATTCGCTGATCACTGATATTCGCTGATCACTGATATTCGCTGACTCCTGCAGTCACGGAAAGTGAACAAAGTAAATCACCACAACTCAAATCCCTAGTCAGTGCGTCAATATCTTCTATTACCTGACCGAGGGTAGCACTATCTTTTACAGTACTTATGATCTGATACATCGATCATAGTTTTTCTTACTGCTGTTCACCCAAATCCCACTCATGGCAGCTATGGCATGATCTCCCTTTTTCTACACAGCTCAGCTTGTGACACATCTCTTAAATTCTTATTAAATGTCAACAGTGCCATACTTCAATGTACAGCTGAATGAGGCTTCTCCTCTTCAACAAGTTAGAAGCTAGATCTGTTCTGGAGCTCCCGTTTTGCCTTATTCTGTTACCTTTTCCCACATCCCTCCCTCCTCTCTCCTCCCCCCTTCCCCAACAATTTAACAATTTCTGTAATTCAGTTTAAATGTCCTCAGTTTATGGCTGAAGGACACAAAACTTCATTTTCTGTTCTTCAGTCTTCATATCTTTTAAATATACTATGCATATTGATGAGGGAGCCTCATTTAGAATCCTGTTTTCTGTTCCACTCAAGGTAAACTGCAGTTCACAATCTGTGCACATCAGTGTCAACCTATTAACTAATATGCAGCAACATGCACATTTGTCGCACATGCTCATATTGTTACATAAGGGGCAATTGAAAAGTTTGTATTTGCAAGTGTTGCTGCAGCATACATGCAACCCAGCATGACTCTGATGCTGGTATGTAAGAACTGATATGTAGGCAAGAGCTAAGTGTGGCCTTAGAATGGAAACTTCCTGATCACCCCTTCTAAATAATTGCAAATCTATATGCATTTCCAGATATTAGTGGCCTGTTACACTTAAGTTTATATAACAGGTAAGCATAAATCAATTAGGTCCACCAACTTTATAAACTGAATGTCCACACATAAGCTTAATCAAAATCAAACCCGCAGTAACTCCTGTAGGTTACCACAAAATTCTTGACAACTTAGCCTTTTAAATGAAATACAAATGCAAACAAATAAAGCCGCATGGAGTTTATCCTGTTTCATCATAAGCAAATTTAAACTGAGTGTATGACTTTCTTTCTTAAAAACTTTTCACTTGCAATAATTAATATGAGTGGAAAAGTGAAACTTTTATTATTTGAACTAGAATATGCACTAATACACTTATTTACTATGTAATACAGAACAAAGTAACTAATGATAATTAATTAATAACTTAACATTATGGTAGCATGAAATGACAGGGTGTCATATGGCACAGGCAATCACATACACAATATGTCCTGGGTGGAATGGCCAGTTTGACAAATGCAGTCATTTAAAGCAAACAAGTTTCACGAGGACTTATGCCCTATTTCAAATGGTGTCTAAGATAGAACACAATTACTGTCATTGTGTCAACATATTACAATAATGTAGAAGGAGTCAGGATGAACAATTTTATATATACCACTTGTGGTTTATCAAGTTGAGAAACTACC
Organism: Schistocerca nitens; assembly: GCF_023898315.1. Lineage (NCBI taxonomy): Eukaryota > Metazoa > Arthropoda > Insecta > Orthoptera > Acrididae > Schistocerca > Schistocerca nitens. The sequence continues at coordinate 133,020,672 of NC_064622.1, read as the reverse complement.
TAAGCTATAGCATATGTATGTCATATATTTTCAGTATTTTCTTGTTCTCTTCATGCAGACGATTAGTCCTAGAGAAAAAATGAATAGGACCTTTTGTGCTGGAAATTTAATGTAGCTCAATTTCATACTGAGACACATTTTTGCTACAGGTCACAGTTTTTTATTTGCGCAAGAAAAGCATACCAAAGTGACATAAAATGTGTTACATCTCGGAAACCATTTGTATTAGAGGATATGTCCATGAGTAGTCTTGCTACAAACGAGTGTTCTTGTCATATTGATCATTTCTCCTGGACACCCTGTGTAGAAAGATATGTTTCCCTTTCTTTGCTGTGTATGTGAAGCATGTTACAAATTTCTTTGCCGTCACTGATGCAGCTTATGCTTTTAAGAATATTTTGTGACGTGTACAACTTTTGCTTTCTATTGTCAACAGAGACAGGGCCCTGTTCGGGTGACAGTGGAGGTGGTCTCTTCCTTCCCTCTGATGGAGAAAGTGGAAGACAATGGTTTCTGCGTGGAATTGTAAGCCTCTCTCTGCGTGATCCTGAAACGGGAAGCTGTGACTTGAGGCAATACATTGTCTTCACAGATGTTGCACAGTTCCGGGACTGGATTTTGAAAATAATGCAGAAACAGGTATACTGACCATAACAGAAGTGTGATTTACTTCTTATGTTCAGGTGATCCTGAAAACTAAGAGACAATAGTGACTGTTGATCAAACCTTCAATGCACTTACAATATTATGAAGAAGACAAAAACCATGATAGTGGTTACATGCTGTGCTGTGACGTGACAACTGATAAAATATATCAGTAACTGTGGGTGATGTGTTTAGTACTGTCTATGTTCCAGGAAGAATCTGATGGCAGTAGCAGTTTAAAAGAAAGTACATGTGCCATACAAAGTACAAAAGTTGATGGAACCTATGGATAGTGCTTTGCCATACATGTTAATAAACTGAAACCTACCCGTAATTCTATAATAATTACTTAGTGTGCACATCTCCATTTGATTTACTATAGAAAAAAAACCTTTTTGTGGCCATCTAGTTACTAAACCTTACTACAGACTATAGAGACACTGCAGAACATTGAATTCAGCATGTATTGTGCAAATTTTTAAAAAATTAAAGCCTCATAATAATTACATTACTTAAATTTCACTGTTGGCTGGCTGCAAGTGATAATTTTGATGCACAAAAATTTGACAATTTTACTACAAGCAAATATATTTTTGTAAACTATTTTTTACTGAGATTTATTTTCTACTTGCTACCAGAAATCAACTAAAAATACTGATATCTGTGAGCAGAGATGCAGAAAATAGAATGAAAAGACTGTAGTAAATCCAGTCACGATATCCTAAAGCAGAATATTTTTCATATATCATAGCATAACCACTAAACCTGATTAATTTTGTTTTACAATCTATAATTAGTTACAAATATGACAACACAAACTGTAATTAAGTAGTTTTCTAAAAACCTTGATATTAAGGAAACCATCCAGGTGTTCAGCACAGAGGATGGATGCCAAAAAAGAGGTTGGCAATTCTTCCTAAGCTCAAGTATGTTGGATGTGGTGGACAGATGGATATAAAATTGTTGAGTGCTAAACAGTGTGGTCTTCAATCCTCTGTTTCAAGATTGTGGTACTGTTATATGAGTAGCCACTCTTGTTTAAACAGAAAACAAAGGTCATGTAGCTACAGTAAAATTAATAAAAAAATTTCACTACATTCTGCAGTACATCTGTTCATACCATTGTCCTGTTAATAGCATTAAAAAGACAGTTGATAGAAGAAAAATGGTTGGTTGATCACAATACTAATAGGGTGCACCAGCAACCCAAAAAACACATTAAAATCTTTGTCAAGTGGAATTGGGCATTGCTACCATACAAACTGTCATGAGTTTTCTTTCTATGTGGAAATGGGAGTGACCAGGATATGGAGAAACAAAGCATAGGAAGACAAACTGAGTGAGAGACAACAACAAGTAGGAAACGAGTGCAAAGAGGACATTGAATTGGAGAAAAGCAATAATAGTGATTGGCATGGGACAAAAGGTAGATACAGATGAAAGAATTATGCATGTGAAGATTGAAGCAGACAGATATGTTTGAGAGCCAATGTCAGGTTACATAATTCTTAGAGGTGCAAAGGGGGTGATCCACACAGCATTAGCTGCAAAGTCAACATTAAAAATGGATACTTAGTGCTAAACAATAGTATCCTCAGCAAATGGGTATAAGCAGATTCACCTTTGGCCACAGCTTGACAGTAAAAGTTGGCATATGCAGATGGTCAGTTCATGTACAGAGGTGTGAAAATTATTAGACTCAAGGTTTTTTTAATGTACATATTTTATAGTTCAGAAGAATTTATTCACCAAATGAGAATGCATTAGTGGTTGTGTGTATGCCTTTATTCTTAATGAGCAATTCAACATGTCTTGGCATTGTTTCTATGAGTATTGAGTGTGAATTTCTGACATCTTCATCATGAAGTCATATTTTGATCAGCTTCTCAATGAGTTGCAACCTTGTTGTAATGTTGATCTTCCTCAACTTCTGCTTAAGAATTGTCCACAAATTCTGTATAGGGTTCATGTCTGGACTATTTCCAGGACAAGGCAAAGTTTTTACAATGTTTTCAGCTAAGAACTGTGCAATTGACTTAGCTTTCTAACAAGGTGTAACATCGTGCATGAACACAGTCACCATCGGGAAACCATTCCTTCCCCTGAGGTAAAAGCCTGTTTTCCAGAACTTTCCTATACTGATTTCCATTCATAGTGCCTTCCACAATGTAGAGGCAGCCAGTACCCTTTGCTGACATGGCCTTCCACACTATTAACAGTCAAGAGATATTTTACGGTCAGTTCTGTACAAAACTCAGATAAAACTTCAACTGTTCTTCAGAAATACTGGCTACTTTCTTCAGATAGAAGAATATCGACTCCTCAGGAAAGCAGACAAAAAATCAGTTTAATCATAAAAAAATCTATGAATTTATATGTTATATTCTCATATGAACAGAAGAAAATAATTCTCCATGTCTCTTTTCAATATTTTGCTGAAAACAAATATTCACCTTCAAGGGAATTTTTCACACAGAGATTCCCAGCCAGTTTATATAAAGTTTATTATCTCGCTCCAGTCCTCTCCAAACTGATTTCTAGCTTCATGAGCCCCTTTAAGTCCCTTTGCGCTCATTGCAGGGGTACGTTTTGATTTTCAGCATGGTCATCGAATTAGAAGCCTCGCACTAATAAGTCTTTTGCGGACTGTGAAGGTACAAACATTGACTCCAAAGTTCTCCACGGCCTTCTTCAAATCTTGGCTGGTAGCTCTTCTGTGATTTTTCGCCATCAAGACAAATTTGCATTGAGTTCTAGGGGACAGTTTGCACTTGCATCTACAGTTCCCTCGATGTGCAGGACTGAAATTATGGCCTTCTTTCGTTGCCTGTCAAATGCGGCTTGCAGATTTTTGTGAAATTTGTAACCTGTTTACTGTTTCTCACTGTCAATACTGGTTTTCTGTGAGTAACAGTTTTATAGAAGCAACTTATCTTGGTGACAGATGATTTTTCCAACCCATAAACAACAAATATTTGACAAACATAGGAATTGTTGATAATAATGAAAATGCAAGTAGAAATACTCATAAATTATTGTTTGATAGTACATTAAACGTAAAACATACCTTAGGTATGAGCCGGCCGAATTAAACTGCAACCAACACAGCTGCAACCATGCCATCTCTAGCCCAACAACAATTGACAGCTTAGGAAGTGCTGCCAACATTGTTACTGGCACAGTACTGCCAATAGCAAAGGTAAATGTCACCACGCAGATGCAATTGAGTGAATTCCAGTATCACATGACTGAATAATTCCAGAATGAGAGAAACTAGAAAATATCAAACTTTTCATTTTGAGTCTAAATTTTCACACCTCTGTACACAGAGAAAGCTGTACATGGTCTACACAAAACTGAATATTGTTGTAACGGCGACCAGAACAGTCTCGGGGTTGAAGTAATGGAGAAACGCGCGGGACCCGCAGAGCGGCCCGCGAACAACACAACGGGGAGGACAGACACGACCAATGAAGGACGTTAAGACAACAAAAAGAACAAGAGAACAGAGTCAAGAAAACATAACTAGACAACCACGTCCACTCATAAACCAAACACGAAAGTAAATACGCTGTCTAAGGCGAGGCGATATGTCAAGAGACGTACGTAATGTTAGACTGACTGGCTGAGCGAGAGGCAGGCACTTAAGTACTCTATCAGGGACACCGCTATTGGCCACTGCAACCACATGTTCCACTGTGGCACCCTCACGCTAAATGCAGGCCAGGAGGCGCACGCCGCTACAGCTTATGGCGCGATGGTGCAGAGACCTCTAGGGGTCTTCGACGTCCATGACGTCTGGCGGGGATTCCAATTCCGCGGTGCGCGGTACCAGAAATATATTACCCGACTGCTTTCACAAGTATGGCTACCTTTAAAGAAGATGGTGATATGACTGAAACAATTAGTGAATTCCTAGAACAAGGTTTTGGAAATTGTTTTAGACAAGTGTATGATGTGTGGCAATGGATTGTGAATGATGACGGTATAATCATGAACAAGAATATTCAATAATTTGGCTGTTTGCTGAAATAGCATCATTGAAAAAGTAGATATTTAGTCAGAGTCTTCCACAGTTACTATCCCTTCACAACCAGAATTCTGCTAGGCACAGTTTGTGTGACCTTCTTACACACTCGCACTAACAATCCCCACCCCCAATGAGGGCTTCTGTCATTGAACACTACCTCCCCAGCATCAAGCTAAATAAAACCTGCTGCCTCCTCCTATATAAAATTAACCAGTCGCCTATGACCGTAAGTTGTGGGTTGCTCAGTACTAAAAGTTTTCTGTTTCTATAAATTTTGCACAAACTTCATTGACCACTCCTGGGATTGGCAAAAGAATGTGGGAAGTACCAGATCTTTGTTTAACTGCCTGGTTTTTGAGTTGTATGAATGATATGGAAAAGAATTTGAAGGATTCATTAAGACCCAACGAACAATTACTGAGCAGAGACCAGCATGCAATAATAAGCCTAGTATAACAACATTTGGTACAGTGATCAACTGCTTTGACTCGACATCCATCCATCTCATCAGTGCACAGCATACTTGTGGATGACAGAATGGGAGGCACTGAATTTTCACTCAGGAATACAGTTCAAATCCCTGTTCTGCAATACAAACTTAAGTTTTACACAGTTTACATAACTATTTCTGCCAGATGTGACTCAAGACTCCTGTAATATTTGAGGCTATACTGCCAATACAGGGCTTCAGTTTGGTTGTTTAAAACTGGTTGGGAACTTAAAATACCTTCTTCTATATGCTGGACTTTTTTGGAGCATGTAGTACCAAATACAACAATTAAAGAGCAGTTTCATAAACTTTGTGCAGTCTACAAATGCTTCTACGAGGTGGAGGTGACAATTTGTTATTTTTCATAGTGTTTTACAACAGATAATGTGAGCAACAGTAATATTTCAAAGTTTTAAACTGCTTCCTGCAGCTTACTCATATGTTGTATTGCTTCTTTGACTGTGGGTGTATATCTTTTTTTTCACAATAACTACCAATTCTCAATTGATCTGCCTACAATTAATTTGTCCTTCCATATCAGACAATGTTTGGCATTTCTAACTACTGAATGCAGAAGTCAAAGCAGTTCTTGCACAAAATTTTGGATGTATTAACACAACTGAAAAATTAAGCTTGTACAGCATATTAGTTGCTATAACTGATAAAAGACAGGGCAGCATGGTCTCTGCCACATCACTTAAATGAAATCACAATAATGCCTTTACATATCATGCCATTATTACAAAAATGTTTTTACTGAAATTACAGTTAAAACTTCAAAGGTTTACAGAAATTCACTTGGTATAAACAGTGCCATGTCATGAAGTGTGTATTCTAATAAATATGTTACGAAATATGCTAACAATATTATATGAAGTTACTGCAAATTAAACTATTAACGATGTTTTATTTGATATTTAAATTATGGTAAAATTATGGTAAATTATGGTAAACTGCATGATGCTAATATAATTTTTAAATTGTTACTTATCAGTTTTCCACAATCAGCTGCTTTGCAGTGGAAATCTGTTTTGCTTCAATACTGGAAATAGTTACATGTTGACTTTACTAGGCTTATTTTGTAATTATATATTTATATAAATACACTGACTGTGATTTTATAAACTATTTAAATCTGAGATCTGAAACAAAGTTGAAATAAATTTAATTAGTGTCCACAAAATATAAGAGCTACATGTGATATTGATATTGTAATCTGTATTAGATGTTGTATGTGACCTTTGTTGACGAGTTATCACATAATTCTGTTTGTGTCATATCCTACTCTGATGCACTATGTACACCCGTTCACCCCCCCCCCCCTCCTTCCCCTCCTCCAGAGAATTGTGCATAAAATTTATGCATAAGACTCTGTCAGGACATGCCTGGAGCAGAATAGGAAGTTTATTACAAAAATTATTTACCTGAAGATATTTAACAACATATAAATTTCTGTATGAACATTACTGATAAAGTGACATAAATTCATAAACTACACTCTACAATATAAAAATTTTGTTACATACTGGGCAGACAAAATTAAACTGTGTGTATATGTTTATGATAGAAAGTTAACTTTAGCTTCTTCAAACTACATTTAACAAGATAAAAGTCTTGATGTCATAGATACAAATTTGTTTTCATTCTGTGTATAAATTATCCTGTATTGCTTTTGTGCACAATATTTTTTTTACATATTTCTTTTTGTGATTGCTTCTTAGGAGTCATTTTTCTCACATTCCCTAAATTTTGATCACAGTACTGATAAAAAAGTGTCATCTCAGTGTGTCTCACATCAGAATATATCCAAAATGACACACATGACGCATTACAAGATTGTGCAGTCAGAGCTCATACACAACTTCTGGAAATTTATGGAACAGTCGATGCACAGGTGCAAAAAATGTCAATTATCATTAGCCAAACACAGGGTTAATCTAGGTTCCTCAACACTAATAGTGTTTGTCTTGTGTGATGTACTGATGTTTAATATTCATATATTCTTTCTCACTATTGTGATCCTTCTGTGAACACATTAGTGCAGTTCAATATTTAACTAGTTTATAACAATACAAATAATCAGTTTTTGACAATGTAATGTAATTGGAAAGATAAAAAATCTACTCACCAAGTGGCAGTAGGGAGAACAAAGATATAAACAAGGTTTTACGTATGCAAGCTTGCAGAGCCAGTGGCTCCTCCTTCTGGCAGAAGGGTTGAAGGGGAAGGAAGAGGAGTGAAGGAAAGGACTTGAGGGAATAAAGGTATAGTTGTAGGTAAACAACTAGAATTCTCTCAGATACAGATTTATTAGCACTTCGCTTCTACACAGATACAAGTCCGGAGGCCAACTGTCGTTAGCGTCCAACATCCTGCCCAAAGCCCTCTCCTCAAAGATAGCACACTTACACACTGAACAAATATCGATATTTATGGCACTCTACACCACATAGCCCCCCCCCCCCCAACCCGCACAGTATGGAGTACGTCCCTGTGAATGGGGGGGGGGGGGGGGGGTTGAGAAGTTGGGAAGGTAACGTACAGTTCTTCTGTGTCAGGCAGAAGCAGTCGACTGGTAGGAGACCGGGGGGTGAAACCCAGTACGTTGACGGCAAAGTCAGCAAGCGACGCCGGCAGCTGAAGACGACGTCCCGTCCTGGAGTGGAGATGTAGCACTTCGTCAGCAGGCAGGCGGAGAATCACCTTGCCAGAAGGTCTAACAAAGGCACATAAATTGCCACACACAGCACTTCTGCTCAATTTAAAGCGGTGCACCACACGAGATTCTGCACTTCCTCCCTCAACATTGTCACACACGAGTACCACACACACCGTATCGCCATCTATGACAACAGATAATTTATGTATGTCATCAGGGTGTACATGTGTTGTGAATTCTTGGGTGGCACCTGTACGAGCAATGGTAGGAAGGCAGGGAGGTGTGGGAAAGCCATGGCAGGGAGAAGCATCTGCTAAGAGGGGGGTGGCAGGTGCACTGGACTGCGCAGGCGACAACCTCGGGCGATCAGCTGACAGACAAGGGAGTGTGACCGAAGGCAACAAGGAACCAGCGTGGACTGAATGGCATGACAAAGAGCTGTCACACGAAGATGGTAACACAATGGTAGAATCCGAGTGGTTGGCAGTTCGACTGCGAGGGCTGTGAGGAGTGGAACCCCAATTGGCCACTCGAATTAGATGAACACGGAGAAGGAGCAGTGCTTGGCAGAGAAGCACGCTGTGGAGAATCAATACCCGAATGCATGGTATGGGAAGATGGATGGCTGCTCGAAGCAGGAGTGGGAGAAATAGGGGCAGAATCAGGGAGGTTCACCTGAGGGTCAATGAAAGCTGGTTTCAGTCGGTTGAGTGAGACCGTGGTTACAGAGTCTTTTATGAGGAGATCCATGTTATTCTCAGAGCATTTGACAACCTTGTAAGGACCTGTGTAGGGCGACTGAAGCGGGGCTTTGATTGAGTCATCTGTGAGAAACACGTACTCACAAGAGTCCAGCGTGCGCGGTACGTACACGCGCGGAGGTGTATGGCGGCTGAATTTTGCTGCAATGCAAGCGCACCCGCTCGAGAAGTGAAGGGAGTTCAGAGGGCCGTGGAAGTGGGGTGGGAGTGACTAATTCTCCAGGCAAAACCAGAGGTTGGCCATACACAAACTCGGCTACGGAACCCTTGTGGTCTTCCTTGAAAGTCGCACAAAGGCCAAGAAGCACGACGGGCAGTGCCTCTGTCCATAGTGAGTCATGGCAACGCAAGGCAGACTTTAAGGTGCAATGCCATTGCTCGACAAGCCCATTGCTTTGGGGGTGGTATGCAGAAGTATGAATTTTGACAATACCACACATTTTACATAAGTCAGAGAAAACTGAAGACTCGAATTGTCACCCCTGGTCAGTGGTGAGGTAAACAGGTGAGCCAAATCTAGAGATCCACGAATCTAAGAATGCTCGACTTACTGTCTCGGAGGTAATGTTCGGAATAGGCACAGCCTCAGCCCACCGAGTCATCCTGTCAATAACTGTAAACAAATAACAGAACCTCTCAGAGGGGGGCGAAGGACCTACGAGGTCGACATGAACATGGTGAAACCGGCCTGGCTGTTGGGCAAAACAGCCAAGGGGTGGGGAAGTGTGCCTGGAAACTTTGTTCTGTTGACACAACATGCATGCCCTGGCCCAATACTGACAGTTGTGGCGCATGTCTCTCCAGACAAACCGTTTGACACCGGGGTGTGCTAATGTGTGTAATTTGTCAAAGACCTGGCATTGAAGGGGCTTAGGAATGAATGGCCGCAACGTACCAGCTGATTCATCACACCACACTAAGTCGGATATGCCAGGGAAAGTAGAGCATACTGGTTGGAGAGAGGAGCTGTGGTCCGAAATTAACTGCATGGTATTGGGGTCTGCTGATTGCAACCGAGGTAGGTCCATTAAGTCAATTAAGGTTGTGACAGCACCAACACGCAAGAGAAAATCAGCAACCACATTGTCCACTCCTCGGATGTAGCACATGTCATTTGTAAATTGCGAGATGTAATCGATGTGACGAAAGTGTCGTGGGGGCAGATCAGCCGCAGGGTTTTTTTATGGCAGGAACCAACGGCTTGTGATCAGTGAGCACATAGAAATCGCGTCCCTCAACATCAGTTCTGAAGTGTCTTATGGCCTTGTAAACTGCAAGTAATTCTCTGTCGAATGCTGAGTATTTCTTCTGCGCCTTGTTTAGCTTTTTGAGAAAAACTGCAGGGGGGTCGTAACATCGTTGTATGTCTGACTCAGTACTGTGCCGATAGCATTGTCACTAGTGTCAGTAGTGATAAACATTGTGGCGTCCGCACGTGGGTGAGCAATAGTGGCAGTGGAGGCCAACAGCTGTTTGAGTTCGTTAAATGCCTTGTCCATGTCTGGTGTCCATGGGACCTGGCGGGTGCCAGAAGTTTGTGGGCCAGGGAGAGCATCTGTGAGAGGAGCCTGCACCACAGAAGCGGCTGGCAAATGTTTACGGTAATAATTAACTGTTCTGATGAACCTGCGTAATTCCCTATAGGTCTTGGGGTGTAGCATCTCGAGAACATTCTTGATCTTGTCCTGCGGTGGTGTCAGACCGTCCGATGACACAACATAACTTAGGAACGTGATGGATGACTGGTGCAATTGAGTCTTTTTATTGTTCAGTTCAATACCAGCAGCTGCTAAAATATCTGTCACGACTTGAACACACTCCTCACTCTGTTCCAAAGTAGAAACAAAAACCAATATGTCGTCCATGTATACGAAACAAAAGTCCAGATGGGATAAAGTTTGATTGATGAAACGCTGCCACGTTTGGGGGGCGTTTTTCAACCCAAACGGCATAAATTTGTATTGAAACAGCCCGAAGGGAGTGGTTATGGCAGTCTTTTCAATATCCTCCGGAGCCATAGGAATCTGATGAAATGCATTCTTACAGTCCAAAACAGAGAAGTATTTTGCACCTGCGAGCGCATGATTGAAGTCTGCAATGTGTGGGACCGGATATTTATCAATGATGGTGCAGGCATTTAAATGCCTGTAGTCTCTGACCATACACCAAGTACCGTCTTTCTTTTGGTCAAACAGGACAGGACTAGCCCAGCAACCGGAAGAAGGTTCAATTATTTCGTTTTGTAATAATCATCTAATTGTTCTTTTGCAATTTTCATAAATTCCGGCTTGAGGCGGCGTGGGCGTTGTGATATGGGCGGCCCATCAGTTAGACGTAACAGATGAACAGTGCCATTAGTGACTACTGCAACATATGGCACGGCATGACAGTCAGATGTCCGTGAAGCAGAGCAGGCAGTGGTGGACGGGCAAAGCTGTGGCGCCGAATGCACGGAAGTACAGGTGTGCCAACCACTCGTAGGCTGCATAAAGGCCACACGCGTGTTAACATGGGCGAGGTTGGTACACTGGTTCTTGGTAGTGGGCTGTGCCGCTACGAGCGCTGTAGGCACGAGTGGGTGTGGCTGAAGAGCAGATGGCCGTAGTTCATTGCCACAAGCTTGGGATGTTAATTGTCCATTCGGAACGCAAGGAGCATGAGCACTCGGGCGTACACTGTCATTACAAAAGGGGTTGCTGACACAGTTTACAGAGTTCACAACATTGTCGTTAACATGCGCGGGCATGGGAACACCAGATTGGCATGGACTGACCTTGTCTGTAGCTGACGAGTCGTCTCCTTGTAGTGCCGCGAGGCGTTGTTGTGTGCAGGCCAACTCATGGTGTATGTTGCGGGGATGCAGCAGTATTTTGCACAAAATCTAGTGACAACTGATATTGCTCGAGGAAATCAATTCCGAGAATAGGTTCTTCAATTGTTGACACTAAAACCGTCTACTCCAGCTTGCACTTGGGCGAAAGTTTCACTGTATACAAAGTAGAACCCGAACACTGTAGGGTAGACAAGTTCACTGCACGAAGTACTGTTTTGTGTGGTTGCACTTTATTGGTTGCTAGGCGAACCGGCAGCAAAGAGACGTCTGCGCCAGTGTCTACCAGAAAACGTACACCTGATTGTAAATCGCGAACATAGACTCGACCATACTTACTGTTGTTGTCTGAAACGAAGTGCAATGTTGGATGGTGCCCGTTGTTTACATCGCAGGAGGTGGCACCGTAGCCTACCTGCAGTTGGAGTTTGGGTAAGAACACGGTGACTGGCATTTGCGAGCTTGCTCCCCGAATCTCGCGTGGAAGACACAGTAAGGTTGGGCGGGCCTGTGCTCCTGTGGGTAGTTGCTAGGTGACGGAGTATGTGACCCAGAGTCTTCCACAGAGGCCGATGCACTGTCATTGCGGGGAGTTGAAGATGCAGGCAGGGCGGCTAATTTAACAAACTTGTTATTAGCAGCACCAGAAAAGGGCGTGGTGTCAGAAAGCGTCTTAGTGCGGTCACGTCAAGAATGCATTGCACGGAGATCACGTTGCCTGGCGGAGTATGCTCTGTCGGCGGCACATAAACGTTCATTTACTGGCCTATCTTCATATGCAGAGATTGCAGTCTGGACAGGCAAAGGGAGCTTTTCAGTCCAGATTTCTGCGAGCGTGTCATCAGGCATTACTTGCTCATCGATGAGAAGACGGATGCACCGCCACAGCTGGGATGGAGACCTGTCGCCAAGACGCCCTTTGTAGATGAGCTGTCGCACATTTTCTCTCCTGGTTTTAGAGACGCGCTCCAGTATCGTCTGTTTCGCCACAGCATACTTCCCAGCTAGGGGAGGGGGGGGGGGGTGCTTTGACCAGATCGTAAATTAGATCGACGCTGTCGTGAAGATGGTTCATGAGGCAGGCGAAGGGTGCGTCATTGTCCAAAGCACAGACATTGAATGTTTGCTCAACCAGGTTAAACCAGAACTCCGGGTGAGCGGGTTTGAAGTCTGGTAGTTTTGGCAGATTCGGCACTGCAGTCACTGCAGAGGTGCGCCTACTACTTCGGACGGAAGTAGAGCATGGAGAAGATAGAGAGTCTGAATTATTGGCGTCCCGTAATGTGGGAATCGCGAAATTCACTTGACGCTGGGGGGGGGGGGGGGGGGGGGCGGCTGAGAAGTGACGGACGCTTGAACGGTGTGAGGATCGTAGTCAAAATTTGCATTCTCATTGACGTGGTAGCTCGGAGAGAAGCCACAAGTACGTAAGTACGCCGGTGAATGTTCATTATGCACACTGTATTCACTCGACCGTGAGTGGTGGGGCTGGTTGTAGATGACCGAGTAATTACTGTCCAGCACTGAATGGTTGACTTGATTAGAAGCAACGCAAGGATCCCGCAAACGTCCACTAGGATGCACACTCGGTGTGATATTTGCTGTTTGGCGAGCATCGAGCACCTGTTGACTAGCCGGCGCGGAAGGATACTCACGTGTTAGGAACTGATTCGAGTTTGAATTTACTACTGGATTTTCCAAAGTAGCAAAACTTCGGTCGACGCCAGGAACTGTATTGAATTGTGCGTTCGACACAGGAGTAGGAATGATCCGAACAACACTCTGTGGAGAACACGTGGGAAGGTCTAGGCTAACAAAGCCAGAGACCGCGACTGTTGGTGGTTGGAAGAAACTGGCGGCACTCGATGAATTCCACTGCAGGTTCTGGCTGAAGGATTCCAAAGAGTCTTGCGGCATGTCCACTATGACGGCAGCAGTGCAGGACAGATGTTGCTGAAATCCGGGCAGCGGTGAGTGCTGAAAGGCCATTGTCTGGAGCTGAACAGAGGCCCTCGCGATTGCGAAGAAACCAGACGCGGTAGGCGCGTAAATAACTTTCGGGCGGTAACTCTGACGCGTATTACACAAAAAACGGGGTCACCAGTGAGGGGATATGGTATAGTTGTAGGTAAACAACTAGAGTTCTCTCAGATACAGATTTATTAGCACTTCGCTTCTACACAGATACAAGTCTGGAGGCTAACTGCCGTTAGCGTCCAACATCCTGCCCAAAGCCCTCTCCTCAAACATAGCACACTTACGCACTGAACAAATATCGATATTTATGGTGCTCTGCGCCACAGGTTGAAGAGATTTAGGGGAAGGGGTGGAGTTTGGAAAAGCCAACCAGAATCCGACTTGCCGATAGTAAGTCTCCCCTGACCCAGGGCTCTGTGTGATGATCCTGGACTCTGGCCATTTTCCTACGCTTCTCCAGACCTTTTACTTCACCCATCTTCTTGTCCTTCAACTCTTTTGCCAGAAGAAAGAGCCACTGGCTCCAAAAGCTTGCACATATAAAACCTTTTTTTTTTTATATCTGTGTTATCCTGCTGCCACTCAGTGAGTAGATTTTTTATCTAACCAATTACATTAAATTTACCAAGTTTATATGAATTGTCCAGGTAACACAGGATATATGTGACAAGTTAATGAAAAATAGAAAACTAGTGTTTTTTTAAGATAATTACAGTATACACGAGGCTTGAAACATCATTGATTGATACATGAAACTTACATAAAAGTCCAAATAGTCTTCTGTTCTAAATGTAATAACTGACTGCAACTATTAATTCAGCCCAAACATCTTTGGCAGCAGAAAACTGCTATAGTTACTGAATGTGGCCATTGCATGCTTGATAATTATGCACTTGTTTAACAGGGTGCACTAAAACAGCAATCTGGCAATAATTTAAGAACAAACCAATAACATTTATTAAGAGAGTGTTACAAATAGTACTTAAATTTGGTACAGTTTGATGCATGGCACTTGATATCCTAAACCTAATATGATGATATCTAATAACTTTGATGTCTCTCTGTAGTCTATGAGATCATAAATATCAATGAAAGTAGACACTCTTCATAGATCAATTACTCTGTAAACAGCAACAGCTGCATCTGAAGATAGGCTTCAGAGTACTGTAGTGAGTGGGCTGCAGGCATTGATTGTACTGTGTAACTGCTAGTCCGTAATTGTCCAATTGCTGGTGCAGAACTGTCAGAGCATTGGCAGCATGTCATGTTTTGGTGCCATTTGTCACGAGGAATTTCCTCTCCCTCAGTATGAGATGGAAGCAAAATAGTCCATGGTTGGCAGCATTCCCTATTGGCTGCTGTCCACTCTATCAGCAAATGAGTAAGATGTTCTGGTGCTAGTGGCATGGAAGCAGGAAGAGGTCTGAGTTTTGTGAGGGCCATCTGGAGGGAACAAAACAGGGAGAGACCAGGTGAGTGGTTCTGCTTGTGTGATCTCTTGTATGTCTCTCGCTCGATATGTGACATCCCTCCCCTGGTGGGCAGAGGGGGAATCTGATCGATCCAGATGGCCTCCTAAGCATCCTGCTTCTGTGCTCGCTAGCATACATATTTGTGGGTGCATGTATGTTGCTTCCCCTGGCATTTGCCTGTGGCATCATGGAAGACCCTAGCAAAACCATCGTGAGAGGGTGGCCAGCCAAGTCAATTACCTACTATTTTGTTGTTCGTAGGCTGGTTTGAAGTGGGAGACACAAGTCCACTTCTGTCAGTTCATGACAGGCTTGATACAGTGAGGGACCACTGCTGGAGTTGATGGAAGTGGCTGCCGACTGCATCAGAAGGTCCCTTAGACAGATGGCTGCATACAGGTCTTCAAATTTTGTAAAAGAAAACACCTTAGGCATTCTGCCTACAAGCTGCGTTCCATAAGTAATGCAACCAAATTCATAAAAAATCATTTATTGAATATATTCGTACAAATAACCAAAAATTTTCAAAATAGCACCCTCTTGCATTGATACATTTCTGGAGGTGGTGTTTCCATGCCTGGAAGGCATCCTGGAATGCCTTTTCCGGAATGCCCTTCAGAGCTGATGTAACATGCGCCTGGATGTTTACAATCATGTCCCAATATTTTCCTTTCATGACTCCTTTTAACCAAGGAAACAAAAAAAAGTCAGTAGGAGCCAGGTCAGGACTGAAGGGAGGCTGGGGAACCAATGGGGTCTTGGTCATGGCCAGGAAGTTGTTGACAATGAAGGAGCTGTGGCGCTGTGACTCAGCGCATTGTCGTGGTGAACTTTCCACATGTCGTTGATGTCGCTTTGTCAGCGCGACACCCTTCTTTTCAGTCTTTTGAGCACCTCGCCCAAGTATAAAGCTGAGTCCACTGTAGTCCTGGTAAGTACGAATTCCTGGTGGACAATGCCTCTGATGTCAAAGAAGACAATGACTATGGGTTTGATCCTGGATTTGCTCATGCATGCCTTCTTGGGACAGGGCGCACACCTTTCTCATGTTCAAATCTTCAGTCACAATGTGGAAAACGGTTGTTTTTGAGATGTTTAGAGTTTGTGCTATCAATTGAAGGCACAGCCCTCTGTCAGAGTTCAAACAATCATGCACATGTCACATTTTCATCGACTCATGCAGTTGATGGTCGTCCACTGCGAGGTTCGACGGTGATCCTCTCTCGGCCCTCCATGAACGACTTGTGCCATCGAAAAACTTGTGATTTGGACAAGCAATCAGTCTCAAAGGCATGCAGAAGTAATGGAAACGTTTTGGTGGTGGACTTTCCAAGTTAAACGCAAAATTTGATAGCGTACCATTGCTCTACAGAATGATCCATTGTGCTGTGTTACATAAACTCAAAATGGGGTGGACAAAAATGCACATCCTTACTCTCCGGCGGCTCACTGCTGAATGAGACAAAGAGCATTTTGAAGCTAACACCTCCCTCCACTTAGCCCAACCAGTTACAACACACTGTGGTGTACCGTTGTGTCAGAAAAAAATTGGTCGCATTACTTATGGAACACACTCTGTATATGAATGTGAGTGCAGTGTGGCCTGATGTGACTTTTTTGGCACATTGTGATTCCATGCCAATCTTCGTAATAGTATTGCTGAGCTGCTCTGACTAGCCCTGCTACATGTGTGTTTTTACCATACTGGTACATTGAAGAAATTTTTAAAACATTTTGTTTCAATTGTTGTCAAGGCTCTGTACGTGGACACGTGTAGAAATTGACATTGTTTCATGAATTCATCCATATAGCTTTTCTGCTGGAGATTGTACAATGTATGGAGTGGCGCTCTATGGAGATAGGAAGATCAATAAAGCATTGCCTGTATTGCACTGTTGAAATTGTTTCGTCACATGTGACTAGAAAGTTTGTACAAATCTTTCTGTGAGTGTATTGGCATCAGAATGTAACAGTGAAATCCTGAAGTGTGAAATGCCATTTGTTTCACAGATTTTTTTAAAAAAATCCTGAGAGGAAAATTCTATACAATTGCCAGTGACAATAGTGTTTGGTAATCCTTCAATAGAGAGGGCCTTTGACAAAGCCTGAATAGTCTTTGTCAAAGATATTGATGATGTATCACAAATGGAAATTGGAGAAATTCTCAATGAGGATGAGACAGTAGCTTCTGCGAAACAGTCCCGCAAAATAAAAATAAAAATGCAGACACCAGCAGTGCTCTGCTGCCTGTGGCCACAGAAAATATTGTCGAGGAGGAGCTGACTGATGTTTTCAATACAAGTGGCATTTAGCCAATATCATTTCAGTGTATTTGTCAATATTTTTCCAATATCCACGCTCTCTGGCTGTGTGTATGGTACAAACTATGCCCCAGTGGCAATGATGTAGCATATGTAGTGCTTTAGATCTAAGCACCTAAGGGATTATCACTTGTGTTGTATCTGATTCTGAATGTACCAGAATGACACCTTTGCACATTGAAAAAGAATGCATCGTATCCCAATAAGGTTTAAATTCTGATTGGTTAAGTAACTTCTCATTATTAGGCCACTCTGTTCGAATATCCTTAGCCACAAGGTCGGCAATTAAATTCAAGTTTACTGCAAAATTTTCCACAGTGTCTTGACTACTGACATCAGCTTGTAAGTCAAAATAGGTCTTGTCCCATTGGCTGACATAAAACTAAATTTTGTTCACTTGTGCTGTGGACTCTAACATATTTCCATAGTTGTAAAATTCAAGAGAAGTGGCACCCAATGCTGCAAACATTGAGTTGTCTGTGTACAAACTGTACTGATTGGTCCAAATATAGCAACTAAAGGTATGTGGTCAGTGAAGATGATTAATTTACCTCCTTAAATATAATCATGAAATCTGTTGAGTGTAAATGTAATTGTGAAAGCCCCCTTCTTGATCTGACTATAATTTCTCTGTACCACTGTTAAAGTCTTTGAAGTAAACACAACTGGTCACTGAAAACTATGATGCTGATGTGACAGAATGGTACTGAAACCATTATCTGAAGCAATTGAGAGCATTTTACTTAGATTATATGTTGTAAGATATTAGGCATTCTGAAACTTCTATTCCGAAAGCTCAAAAAAAAAAAAAAAAAAAAAAAGTGTTACGAAATTGTTGATGTATTTGCATTTCTTAATCAGAACAAACATACATGTAAGTGTTGTTGAATAGAATGGGAAACAGCAGTACAGAAAATCACTTGTAAAATTGTTGTCACAATGAGTAGAATGATTGTTTGATACTCATCTTGTTTTGTCACTATAAACATAATTTTGAAATGGAATGCTCATGAAGTTTATGGAGCATCTCGCATTGCTAAAATAACAAATATCTTATACTTTCTTGAGACTCCTTCTTACGAAAAATTATAACAGTTCTTTATTTAATGTATAGCGGGGTGCTATGAGGGATTTTCATCATTAAATATTTCAAACTATGAAATCTGTGGCAAGTGTGGTCAAATGCAACAAATGGAAGTCATAGGACAATTAATTTCTTGAAATTCAGAGAGAAAAATGGGATTTCAAAAATGCCACAAATGGAAGTCATAGAACAATTAATTTCTTGAAATTCAGAGAGAAAAATGGAATTTCAAAATATTACAGAAAACACGAAACAAAATAAATTTTCCCATATCATACATCAATCCCACAGGCTCCCTTTCAGAATGTCAGAGTTCCAATTTTAGTTAAAACATAGCTCAAAAAAGAATGGAATCATAAATTTCATCGATCAGGATAGGTATTATAATCTACTATTGAACAAACATCCCTGTAAAACAGATTTGCTATAATAACCCCTCCCCTCCCTTCCCTCCCCCTACACATGCACACGATAAACGGGAGCACATGCACTCTATCGTGAATTTAAGATGCATTGGATTGTG
Organism: Schistocerca nitens; assembly: GCF_023898315.1. NCBI lineage: Eukaryota > Metazoa > Arthropoda > Insecta > Orthoptera > Acrididae > Schistocerca > Schistocerca nitens. The sequence goes on along the minus strand of NC_064622.1, from coordinate 133,001,880 downwards.
TGTCCATATGGAACTTAAGGTATTTATCAGAAAATTAACTGTCTCGTATATTTAAATTTTTACTATTGTCAAATTTATGAATTTTATTGTAAAACATTGTGAACAAAACACTAAGCTCCCATGTATTTTTAACAATGTAACGTTGAGCATAATTTTCTCACAGTTCTGAGAGTTACATAATGAGGTAAATATCACAGCATAATTTTTGGCAATGATGGCTATATGTATGTTGACTACTTTTAGAATGAACAAAAACTTAGGTATATTCAAAAGATGTAATTTGTGGATTGACAGAAAGCCTAATTAAGACTTAAGGTCAAATAAAAGATAACGAACATTCTAGTAATGATTATTTTTCATATTTATATCAATTTTGATGTAACTGTTACACAATTGCTTTCATACGAGAAAATACAGAAGGAATAAGTAATTACAAAATTTAAAATAAGTTAGTTTCTCCCCCACTCCCTCCTTCCCACCACCCCTCCTGACCCCTTATTCCCTTCGTCATCCTTCCACAAGCAAACAATATTTTAAATTTTATACAATTCACAAATATTTATGAAAATGTCTAAGTTTTTGCCCAAATCCTATCACTGTAGTCATGTCCATTTCTTTGCCCAGTTTTTTTTTTTTTCCAGGAATGTGGAGGACTGTCCTTCAATAAGACACAAGAACACTGCTCAAAAAAATACAAGGAAACAGAAACAGTAGGAACCATAAAGATCCTCCTGTGGAATACAAAACGTCTAAAGCGTGCAGTGAACATAGCTCCAAGGAATTTCTACAGAGGTACGACATAGCAATCCTAGTAGAAACATATTTAACCAAAAACTGGCAACACTCAGAATTTTACTGCATTCGTCTTCAAGCAGGACAAAGTGATGGAGGAAGACCCATGAGGGGGGAATTACTACATGCATAAAACCCAAATTAACACTAATAATCACAGCAATCAAACATGGACATACACTCCTGACAGAAAACACATTACAGTAGTACCACCATATTTCCAACCAAACAAAACAGCTATTGATATAGTAGATAAAATAGGCCACATGATCACTCAGAGTAAACATGATAAATCAGCATGTGATAACCGAGGTAGGAAAGGCGAATGGTCGACTTCAGTTTACTAGGAGAATTTTAGGAAAGAGTGGTTCACCTGTAAAGGAGACTGCATATAGGACTCTGGTGCAACGTATTCTTGAGTACTGCTCGAGTGTGTGGGATCCATACCAGGTCAGATTGAAGGATGACGTTGAAGCAATTCAGAGGTGGGCTGCTAGATTTGTTACTGGTAGGTTCAAACAATACGAAAGTGTTATGCAGATGCTTTGGGAACTCAAAATGGGGATCCCTGGAGAGAAGGTGATGTTCTTTTCGAGAAACACTGTTGAGAAAATTTAGAGAACTGGCATTTGAGGCTGACTGTCGAATGGTTCTACTAGTGCCAACATACATTGCAGGTAATGACCACGAAGATAAGGTGCAAGAAATTAGTGCTCATGGAGGCATACAGAAAGTCATTTTGCCCTTGCTCTATTTTTGAGTGGAACAGGAAGGGAAATGACAAGTAGCACCACATGGTGGCTTGCTGATTACTGATGTAGACGTAGAACCACTAATTACTGTGGGAGATTTAGACTGCAGAATGAATATACAAAACTACAGAGTGAATATAATAGTGGAAAAGTTGCAGGAAAAAGGTTTTATGCTACTAAACAATTCGAACATACATATATCTCCCACAATGACAAAAGCACAATAGATATTGCATTCGTAAGGGGACTAATATACCTCTACCCTGGACTACAAATTACACACAAATTCGGAAACTTATCCCTCCAAAAACAAGCATCCAAGGAGAATGAGTGAAAAGCAAAAGAAAAGGAGGAACAAGCACTCTTGAGAAAAATAGACATTGGGAAGGTGGAAGCAAAATCAGATGAAACAAATCAAAATGCTAATAGATAATGTGTGAGTAGAGGAAGCAACAGAAGCTTTAAGAGAATCCTAAAACAAGCTGTCAATCCCAGGACAAAAGAAGAGCGAGAAAATTGTTCAACATGTAGTGTAACAGGCTAAGAAAAGACGTAACTAAAATGGTGCACAGTAAACACTAAGCTCCTCAGGACTTATACCAAAACGTGATATATCCATTAAAAAAAAAAAATGGGAAAGCGAAGGAAATAAGCTAGTGGAAGGAGCCACAAGAGTCCCATATATTGTGCTCAACCTCAAAAAATGACCAAAACACATTACATCAATAGGAAAGAACAGGAGATGCACTTCGACAATTTATTGAAAAAGAAAGGACTAAAGGGCAGACCATAGGGCAAACGAGAGATTGCCATGGACAACCAACTATGGAATGGGTCCCAACGGCTGTAGAGGAGGACAAAGATGCCATTAATAGCACCAAGAACAAAACAAACTGTATAATGAATATTTAAGACACAGTTTACTAATGCCAATGTGGACAAAACTCTACAATAAGTACATGGAAACGGCCTCCACTCCAGAACAGTGGACACAATCAATAATATAAGTGTTATATAAAGGGAAATAAGGCCCCAAACACCCTAGCAAATACAGGTACATACCAATAGAAAACTAGCCATTCAAAATATTCACAAAAATAATAGCAGAAAGAATAAATCAAACAATTGATGAACACCTCCCCAAAAGTCAAATGACTTTTAAGAAAGAAAGATAAACTCTGACTGCAACAGAAATACAGTTAAAGAACATATGGGAAGACCGTGAAGAGAACAAAAAATTATGTAAAATTTACAGACTTCACACAGCACTTTGACTTTATAAACTGAAAGCTAGTGACAAAAAACTAGAGAAAACCCTAAGTGAAAAGAACATACAGACACAAGTCATAAGCGCAATACTGTGACGGAACAAAATAAGGGTCTTGGACAACCTTTCCCTATCAGAGCCAATGCTCCAATTAAACAGAGTACTTCCACATAAAACTGTGTACCAAAAGGACATGGTCAATAAATGACTATGCAAACCACAATATGCAAAATTTCAAATTTTATGTATTATCATAATTGTACATTAAACTTAAATGGCTGTTTGGCTGTAATAAATGCAACACTTTTTTTTGAAAGCAGTTTGGTTTTATTCAATATTCCTATACATAATATTATTTCCCACTCTTTTGGTTACATAACCATCACAGTACCACTATATACTGGGTGATCAAAAAGTCAGTATAAATTTGAAAACTTAATAAACCAAGGAATAATGTAAATAGAGAGGTAAAAATTGACACACATGCTTGGAATGACATGGAGTTTAACTTAAAAAAAAAGTAAGTTCACAAAATGTCCGACAGATAGCGCTGGACAGCAAAACGTCAGTGACTGCGCATGACAATCATGTATAATAGGCGCTGTAATGAGAGAGAATCAGATGCGCCAGCAGTCGCAGCATGTTGACGTTACCTGAAGCACTTTTAGTGAAGCTGTATTATCAGAATGGGGAATGTGCTAGTTCAGCATTAAGATCCTATCACCATAGGAAGGGGATTCAAATTGGTTAAGGTCCATTGACAAATGCAGCTGTGGCAAGGATGATTTCGAAGTTCGAAGCCACGGGTTGTTTAGATGATAGACCCTGTAGTGGCCGACCAAGCACAAGGTGTGATGCTGCTGAGACAGTTCAGGAAGAAATGGAGACTGTAGCGGGTTTGTCTATGCACGGGGAAGTCAGCACTCGTGCAGTCGCATGTCGCACCGGCATTCCATACACTACTGTTTGGTTGGCACTTGGGTGTACCCTCCGATGCTATCCATACAAAATCCATCGCCATCATGAAGTGTTACCTGGCGATTTTGTGAAGCGGAGGGCATTTGCAGTGTGGGCGTTTCAAAAGATGGCGGAAGATGACGATCGGTTGAGTAACGTGTTGTGGACAGATGAAGCTCATTTCATACTCCGAGGGTCTGTCAACGCCCACAACTGCAGAATTTGGGCTACCAAAAATCCTAGAACTGTCGTGGAAACTCAATTGCACGATGAGAAAGTCACGGTATGGGTTGGATTTACCACATCTACCATTATCGGGCATTTTTTCTTTGAGTAAGTGCGTGATTCTGGTTTTGTAACTGCTACCATGATGGGTGAGAGGTACGCCGATATGTTACAGAATCACATCATCCCTAGCCTGGCTGATAAACACCTGCTGGAACGTACGATGTTTATGCAGGATGGCACTCCACACCATATTGCTAGATGTGTGAAAGATCTCTTGCGCACGTCATTTGTAAGCTGCACAGGGAGTCAGAAAAGAGAAGAAACGACTCACCAGAACAGGAACGGATGTACTGAAGTGCACAAGATATGGCCACAAGCTCTGCAGTGCATACACTGCAGCCAGTGGGCAAGGAGTGCTGTTCAATAAGGCCTCTGTGGACATAGGCGAAGCCAACATTACCATCATCCATTAAGCCATCGGTGTAAACAACTTCAGAGCCATGGAACATGTCAAGAATCAAGAGGAAGTGACAGCGTAGAGCGGCAGGTTAACGGAGTCCTTAGGGCCATGCAAAAGGTCCAGATGAAGCTTCAGCCAAGGTGTACACCATGGAGGTGTATGTGAATGGATCTCAAGTAGAGGTTTTAAAGGGAAGGACTCCAGTTCAGAAAGAAGGGATTGCATCCGAACCACAGTTGTGAGCCGTGACCTGGGTCACCGATGCGAGAAATGAACTGCCGCGGGTGGGAAAAGGAGACGGTACTTCAGATGTTCAGGAGAACTATAATTGTGTGCAACATAACTGGCGAGCAGTTGTGTGCATCAGGTCCACAATGGAGGGACTCTGGCCTCTATCAGGACACTGTTCACCAGATTTGTTCTAAAAGCTCCCGTTGCTAGACGAATGCCACAGTGGTGCACTGGGTTGAGGAAACACAATGCTGAGGGCGCTGCTGAATTGTAAACCAGACTTCCCTAGTCAAGGTGGGATTGAACAAGGGCTTTGTAGAGCTGCATCAGCATACAGTGATCTGCACCCCAGTTGGTGTTGCTCAGGCAGCGGAGAGCATTGAGGTACTGCCAGCACTCCTGCTTAAGCTGATGAAGCTGAGGTAGCCAAGTCAATCAGGCATCAAAAACCAGTCCTAAGAATTGATATGTCTCCACTACAGTGAGTGGATTGTCATTAAGATAAAGTTCAGGTTCCGGATGAACGGTACGACGCCGACAGAAGTGCATGACACACGACTTCACAGCTGAAAACTGAAAGCCGTGGGCTAGAGCCCATGACTGCATCTTGTGAATGGCTCCCTGTAGGCACCGCGCAGCAACACCAGTACTGGAGGAGTAATACGAAATGCAGAAGTCGTCCACATAAAGAGAAGGTGAGACCAATGACCCTACAGCTGCTGCTAGGCCGTTGATGGCCATTAAAAATAGAGATACACTCAATACGGAACCCTGCAGAATGCCATTCACCTGAATATGGGGGGAACTAGGGAGGCACCAACTTGGACACGGAAAGTACAGAGTGACAGGAAGTTTTGGATAAAAATCGGGAGAGGGACCTGGACACCTCACTCATAGAATGTGGCAACGATATGTTGTCGCCAGGTCATGTCATATGCTTTATGTAAGTGAAAAATGTTGGCATCTGGAAAAGGCTGTTCTGATGACAGACTCAAGGGACACAAGATTATCAGTGGTAGAGCGACCCTGGCTGAAGCCACCCTGACATGGAGCCAGTAGGCCACATGACTCCAGGACCCAGCCCAACTGCCGACACACCATACGTTCCAGCAGCTTACAGAGAACATAGGTGAGGCTGCTGGGCCGATAGCTATCCACATCAAGCGGATTTTTACCGGGTTTAGCACTGGAATGAAGGTGCTCTCCTGCCATTGCGATGGAAAGATGCCATCGCACCAGATCTGGTGGAAGATGACAAGGAGATATTGGTTGTAGTAAGATGAGAGATGAAACTTGCTGGCAGATTAAAACTGTGTGCCCGACCGAGACTCGAACTCGGGACCTTTGCCTTTCGCGGGCAAGTGCTCAACCAACTGAGCTACCGAAGCACGACTCACGCCCGGTACTCACAGCCTTACTTCTGCCAGTACCTCGTCTCCTACCTTCCAAACTTTACAGAAGCTCTCCTGCGAGAGCTTCTGTAAAGTTTGGAAGGTAGGAGACGAGGTACTGGCAGAAGTAAGGCTGTGAGTACCGGGCGTGAGTCGTGCTTCGGTAGCTCAGTTGGTTGAGCACTTGCCCGCGAAAGGCAAAGGTCCCGAGTTCGAGTCTCGGTCGGGCACACAGTTTTAATCTGCCAGCAAGCTTCATATCAGCGCACACTCTACTGCAGAGTGAAAATCTCATTCTGGAAACATCCCCCAGGCTGTGGCTAAGCCATGTCTCCGCAATATCCTTTCTTTCAGGAGTGCTAGTTCTGCAAGGTTCGCAGGAGAGCTTCTGTAAAGTTTGGAAGGTAAGAGACGAGGTACTGGCAGAAGTAAGGCTGTGAGTACCGGGCGTGAGTCGCGCTTCGGTAGCTCAGTTGGTTGAGCACTTGCCCGCGAAAGGCAAAGGTCCCGAGTTCGAGTCTCGGACAGGCACACAGTTTTAATCTGCCAGCAAATTTCATATCAGCGCACACTCCGCTGCAGAGTGAAAATCTCATTCTGGAAAGATGAGAGATGTTTAATCATCTGACTGTGGATCTGATCCGGCCCAGGAGCTGTGTTGGGGCAATGTGCAAGGGCGCTGAGGAGCTTCCACTCCGTAAATGGGGCGTTATAGGGTTCACTGTGTCATGTAGTGAACAACAGGACTCTCCTTTCCATTCGCCGTTTGAGGGTGCGATAGGCTGGAGGGTAGTTCTCCAACGCAGAGGCACGAGCATAGTGATCAGCAAAGTGCTCAGCAATCCTGTTTGCTTTGGTAGAGAGCATGCCATTGATCTTAACACCAGGGACACCTGTTGGGGTCTGTTACCCAAAAAGACGTCTGATCTGCAAATTGATAAATCAATGGCCAAGTAAATACCATGAGCCACACTGAAATGTGTTGCAGCCCCAATATTCAAGAGGCAGAGGTCAAGTTGGGACAGTAAATTTTCGACATCTCTGCCATGGCCAGTAAGCATGGTGCTACCCCACAAGGGGTTATGGGCATTAAAATCTCCCAAAAGTAAGAAAGGTTCAGAGAGTTGATCAATTAGTGCACCCAATACGTTCAGGGGTACTGCACCATCTGGAGGGAGATATACGTTGCAGACAGTTATTTCCTGCGTTGTCCGTATCCTGGCAGCCACAGCTTCAAGAGGAGTTTGAAGGGGCACAGGTTCATTACATACCAAGTTCAGGACATAAACACAAACTTCACCTGACACTCTATTATATTTGATATGGTTCTTGTAATAGCCCCTGTAGCTGTGAAGGGCAGGGGGTCTGCATTGCAGGGAACCAGGTTTCCTGGAGGGCAATGCAGAAAGCAGGTGTAAAGCTTAACAGTTTCCATAGCTCAGCCAGATGGTGGAAAAAACTGCCGCAATTCCACTGGAGGATGACATGATCGTGAGACTGGGAAGGTATGAAAGACTCAATGAGGTAGTCTATGCCTGCTGCCACTGACTTATTTCCTCAACAGACTATATCCATTGTGTCTGAGGGTCTGGCGAGATCTAGGTCCTCAGCAGCAGACGCCAGAATCTTCACCTCATCCTCAGACACAGAGCTTGTAGGCAGCGGTGGTGTGGGTGCCACTGCAATTCCCTTGGCCTTGGGGGTCTTCTTTTTAGATTTCTCTGCTGATCATTGGGTTTCTCTGGCTGGGAGGGCTTCACTGATTCAGTCTCTGGGACTGAGGATGATCATGAAATCCTATGACCGGCTGCTTTTGGGCACTTTAGCCACTGACGGGTGTCATCTTTCCCACTAGCAGAAACCTGGGAAGGGAGGAACCCCTTCGTAGCTAGAGGAGCGAAAGAAGACTTACACTTCTCCGGCTGAGAAGTGGGGACTGGTGTCCCCAATTGTTCGGGGGAAAGTGCTCCCGAGGTAGGTGGCACGGGAGCAACAAGGAGGGAAGTGCCCCCCACCATCAAGGGCACAGGTGTAGTCTTCCGGCTCTGAGAGCCAACTGGAACTTGCGTTACTGATGGGGCTACAACTGTTCTTGTAGCAGCGGCATAAGAGGAGGTCATAGCCACAGGATGTAGGTGCTCAAATTTCCTCTTGGCCTCTGTGTAGGTCAGTCGGTCCAGGATCTTGTATTCCATGATTTTCCTTTCTTGCTGTAAAATCCTGCAGTCTGGTGAGCAAGGGGTGTGATGCTCTCCACAGTCGACACAGATGGAAGAGATGGAAGGTGGGGAACATGGAGTATTGGAATGGGATGGACATCCACAATCTCAACATGTGATGCTGGAAGTACAGCGGGAAGATATATGGCCGAACTTAAAGCACCGCACTGGGGGAGGGATATATGGCTTGACATCACAGCAGTAGACCATCACCTTGACCTCGGGTAATGTGTCACCTTTGAAGACCAAGATGAAGGCACCGATGGCAACCTGATTATCCCTCGGACCCCAATGGATGTACTGTTGAGATGAACTACTCATTGTTCTAAGTTGGTGCACAGCTTGTTATCTGACTGAAAAACAAGGTCCCTGTGGAATATAGTACCCTGGATCATATTTAAGCTCTTCTGAGCTGTAATGGTAACAGAAATATCCCCCTGCTTGTCACAAGCAAGTAATGCCCGTGACTGGCCAGAAGATACCATTTTTATCAAGACTGACTCTTACCACATTTTGGACAAGCCCTCCACCTCCCCAAATTTATCCTGTAAATGCTCTGTAGAAAACTGAGGCTTCATTGAGACAAAGGAGTCCCCATCAGCTCCCATACATACAAAGTACCGGGTTGAAAAAGGTTCGCTGCCATCCTTAGCCTGGCATTCCTCCCATAGTGTGGCCAGGGAGGGGAATGATTTAGGATCATACTTCCTTGCATTGTGCTGAGACTTGGAACGCTTAGAGACTGCTGGCGTTTGATCACCAGCAAGTGATGACATAGTACGCTTCATCACGCGTCATCTGCCCTGATGCCACCCACTCTAATCAGGGGCCCTCCCCACAGGTGCCACCCAGCCACAGAAAAAGCCACCTGGAAGGATGGCCATTCCTGGGAGTCCCAATACCCCATGGTGATGGGCATCTACCCCTTGGCTTATGTGGGGAGTTAACGGCACAGGCATCAGCTGAATGATCACTGTGTAGTTGGGGGGCTACAATCAACAGGGTACATGGTGGCCCCACCACAACGGACTGGCTACTGTGCTGGATATCAGGTGCAACCAAGAAAACAAATCCATTATCATTGTCAGTGAAGAAAACGATACTGCACAGTTGATGGAAAAATACGCACCCAGGATGGTGATCACACCCAACAGTTGGAGAATGATCAGAAGTACAGACCCACATCAATGAAGGATGCAAGAGGTCTCAGCGCACGATGGACACAATGCAGCATGTAAGACGCTCTTCCCCAATTGGCTTGCTCTTCAGGAAAATTTTGAGAAATGGAGGTCAAACCCTACAGGGGACTATCACATAAAGGCCGAAAGGTGTTTAACTCCTTTTAGTCGCCTCTTATGACAGGCAGGAATACCTTGGGTCTATTGTAGCCCCCAGACCTGCAGGGGGGAGTAAGCAGTGGTTTGAATTAATTTGTGGCTGCACTAAACCTTTGCATGGGATTTTATGATTGCTTGTGTCACGGAAATGATTATTGGGGCCTGCTTCTTGGCCCACTACCATCTGCTGACAGACTTTCTGGGCCATCAGATTTCCTTTTTGGGCAAAAAAAAAAAAAAAAAAAAACAGCACACCTTTTGAAGTTTGCATGACCAAATACTGTTAAAGAATTATGCTGCTTCTTGTGTATAATGAATTTTTACCTTTGCCTTTTGCCAGTTTTTGCTGAATTTCAGGAATCACTTATATTCAAGCTGTCCATTCCTGGCTAAAGAAAGATCAATCATAGGTAAAACTATGAAGATCAATTTCTAAAACACTTCAATGTCATAATTATGTGACACACACAAGTATAATAATATTCAGTGGGGAATGAAGTTGTAGATTGTCCGTAAATCTGTTTTTACATGAAGAGCCAAATAATTTATATATCTATCTTAATTTCATGTTGAAATGGTGGTTCAGCTCTTCATCCAGATTTTGTGCTAGGGGATGATTTACGGAGGGCCCTAGTTTTTTTATCGTGTTTCTATGAAGAAACTTAGTTTTGCAAATAATCAGTACCATTGTAAGTTCCATTATTGATAATTAATAGTCAGGATGAAAATGGTAGTGACTAGAAATTAAACTCCTGATTTCCACCCCATAGAAATGTATATTCTTTCCAAAACTGATGGCCAAGACAAGTAAAATACAAACTTCCATTCACAAGATAAAGTTGCAATTTTGCGTTAATAGATGCCATTTTAGCCATCCCAAATCACATCCGACTTCTCCCAGCACCAAACACAGAGACACTGACCTCCTTCAATTAACTCACAACTCTCTATGCCACCAAAACAGATAATACATCACAGAGATACAAAGAGTTTAATATTTGAGCAAAATATTGATCTATCATAACATTTAGGTAAATGACAATCTTTGAATTATCATAAAATACAAGATACCAGATAAAATTTGTAATAACTTGTTCATTGTTTAAAATTCGTTTGTTTGTCAAAAACATATGACTGAGGTACCAAATGACTGCACGAAGTACTTTAATTCTGATAAAGTATAGAAATATGGCAGGGATATTTAATACACAGATCAAAAAAAGTTTTGCATCACCTCGGTTCCGAGAGTTCCGGAACCTGCACAGAAAATTGGAATAGAGATCAACATAAAAATCATTTCTGGCCTTTTTATTGCTCGTGAAAACCACACATTGCATGCCGTAGCATCATACAGTGAGACCGTCAGAGGCCGTGGTCCAGACTGCTGTACACAACAGTACCTCCAGTACCCAGTAGCATGCCCTCCTTGCATTGATGCATGCCTGTATTCATCATGGCATACTATCCACAAATTCATCAAGGCACTGTTGGTACAGATTGTCCCACTCCTTAATGGCGAACTGGCATAGATCCCTCAGAGTGGTTGGTGGGTCACATCGTCCATAAACAGCCCTTTTCAATCTATCCATGTTCAGTAGGGTTCATGCCTGGGGAACATGCTGGCCACTCTAGTTAAGCAATGTCATTATCCTGAAGGAAGTCCTTCACAAGATGTGCATGATGGGGGCACGAATTGTCATCCATGAAGATGTTATTCCTCACCAATATGCTGCCGATATGGTTGCCGACATGGCTGGAGGATGGCATTCACGTATCGTACAGCCATTACGGTGCCTTCCATGACCACCAGCTGTGTAAGTCAGCCCCACATAATGCCACCCCAAAACAGCAGGGAATCTCCACCTTGCTGCACTTACTGGACAGTGTGTCTAAGGCATTTAGCCTGACCAGGTTGCCTCCAAACGTGTCTCTGACGATTGCCTGGTTGAAGACATGTGAGACACATCGATGAAGAGAATGTGATGCCAATCCTGAGTGATCCATTTGGCATGTTGTTGGGCCCATCTGTACCATGCTGCATGGTGTTGTGGTTGCAAAGATTGACCTCAGCATGGACATTGGGAATGAAGTTGTGCATCATGCTGCCTATTGCACACAGTTTGAGTCGTAACACAACGTCCTGTGGCTGTGCAAAAAGCATTATTCGACATGGTGGCATTGCTGTCATGGTTCCTCCAAGCCATAATCCTTAGGTAGCACTCGTCCACTGCAGTAGTAGCCCTTGGGCAACCTGAGTGAGGCATGTCATCGACAGTTCCTGTCTCTCTGTATCTCCTCCATGTCCAAACAACATCACTTTGGTTCACTCCGAGACGCCTGGACATTTCCCTTGTTGAGAGCTCTTCCTGGCAAAAAGTAACAATGCGGACATGATCAAACTGCTGTATTGACCATCTAAGCATGGCTGAACTACACACAACATAAGCTGTATACCTCCTTCCTTGTGGAATGACTGGAACTGATCAGCTGTCGAAACCTCTCTATCTAAAAGGTGCTGCTCATGCATGGTTGTTTACATCTTTGGGCAGGTTTATGGACATCTCTGAACGGTCAAAGGGACTGGGTCTGTGATACAATATCCACAGTCGACATCTGTCTTCAGGAGTTCTGGGAACTGGGGTGTAGCGAATTTTTTTTGATGTGTGTATATAAAATAATAATTAAATATCAAGTCTTACAGCACCAATTTTTAACAAAAGGGATTTAGTTCCAAGAGGAATTTACATTCCAATAAATGAACAACAGACAGTGCAAATAATTTATTTACCAATCAAGATGTGATGTCTGTGTAGTATGTGGTGTCGATGGAATTTACATGTTTTTTGAGCAATTCTTTCCCTGCCAGAGATTAGGTATGGGTTATAAAAATGCAACACACAACTGCTCTTGAATTATGTCTGGAAAATTCAATTTACAGTTTGCATAAGGCAGATAGGGAAAAAAAAGAAATGGCTACTGGAGATTAGCACCATTCAAATAATTCCCCTGATCTTACATTATGGTGTTCAGATTGCTGTCAGTGAATCTGAAAATTATTTGTAACTATTCTTTAGCTCCAATTAATATTACAGTAATGTCAATAACATTCAATGTTGTGTATCACTTCGTACACAATGATAAGGAGAGATGGGCTACAGAGTGATGCGGCAACTGTAGTCCCAGGAAAGCTGCACAGGAGCAGACATGATTAGTAAAAAGATTAACACAGTAAACAGAGTATTTGCTTACCTTATATTTCTCAAAGAGAATTAAGACTCAATACAACTGATGCAGTAAGAAACAGAGTCCATCTCATATAATCATAGAAATGATGGAGTCAGAGCAGTGACTAGGTGGTGTCTCTGTGGCATCCCGTTGAGAAGTGACTCCAAGTACAACTGGGCTAAGCGGCTATCCTATACTGCAGGGGCAGAGGGTGCTGGAGGTACAGAGCTGCTGGAGGTATGGCTCAGCAGGCACGTACAAATGGGTCTGCCAGACCCCGTGCAACTGCTATCAGTGGCAGGTGGAAACTTGCGGTTATTTTACTATGACCCTTGAGGCATGGTATTGGTGTGAGATACCACATCCCTCCCCTATAGTATCACTTCATAATGTGTAATGCAAACTGTAACATAAATCTAAATACTGAGTGCTGCGAAGGCTCAAAAGACATTTTCCAATAATAATATTATGTTTATTTACCAGTAAAATACTTTAAAAGGGTCTGTTTCATAGAGCAAGACTATATTTTAATTGTTTTGTAGAACATTAGGAAACAGAATCAATGGAAAAACTCCCAGTTATAAATAACCTGAATTATCGCTTTCGCCTGTATGAGCACGCACCATTGTAAGTAGCATCGTTGGCTTGTTAGCGTTCCATGATTTTTAACAAACTTGTGTATTCCGTGACTTAACTAATGATTTTTTTTCTTGATCATAGACTTGACTGTGGAAGGATATATTTTCAAGGGAGGGGTAGTTCTATTGTTAAAAAAGGAACAACAGCTGCCATTGCTGCGAGGTATCAGAAAATATTAATTTTTGTCAATATACACTCTGGTAAGAAGCTGAATATATACTATAATAGTTGAGCACTGAGAAGAACGTTTTCCTGAAATAATAATTGTTACCTTAAAAGGTAAAATTTTGCTCATTTGCCGTATGGGGTAGCCACTTGGTGTAAGGCGCCTTGTCACGGTCCGTGCAGCTCCTCCCGTCGGAGGTTTGAGTCCTCCCTCAGTTATGGGTGTGTGTGTTGTCCATAGTGTAAGTTAGTTTAAGTTAGATTAAGTAGTGTGTAGGCTTGGGGGCCGATGACCTCAGCAGTTTGGTCCCATAAGACCTCGCAAAAATTTCCAAATTTTTTTCTCATTTCTGAAGTGAATATTGGGCTCATCTTTCCTCTCCTAGTAATTACTATACAAAGTGCAAGCAAGCACAAGACTTAGGATTTTGAATGATAGGTAGTACTGTGTGATCCCTGTTTAATAATATGGTCTTTTGGAATGAACAGATTCTCTTTTGTGAAGGAAAAAAAAAGCTGTGAAACTTGCCCTACTGACACAGACTATTGCAGTTGTTCAAAATCGTATCACAAATTTTTTTCAGAGCTACATTACAATGCAGATCTTGAAAAGCTGTTTCTTATCCTGGCTGCTAAGAAAAACTTTAACCTGGGGCACGCTCAATTGCACTCCGGAGAGGCCATGCATTACTGCAAAATTAATAATTTACTCTTTTGCAGCCAAGAAGACAGTAATTAAGATCCATAGCACTAAATATTTTCTTTTTGGTGAAAAAGTCGAAAAGGACAGATTTATTTAAATCAATTAATACTATGAAGGAAATAGGACCTGGTAAGAGTAGGGAACAGTAGTTACAATCAATTTTGCAGCAGAAAGTTTTGAGGCTGCCTACCTGTTTGTCCTTTTTGCTCTTATTATGAATACTTAATAATTTCTCTAGTGGCCAAGGGAGGGTCATTAGACCCCCCCCTCCCCCCTCCGACCAGCTCACCGTATTCCCGTAGTGTAGATAAATGAATGATGATAGGGGAGACGGCTGGATACTGGTGGCAATGAGGAGATGGGGGCTGAAACTGAGGCTAATGCCAAGCTCTTGCTCAAGCCCAGGCATATACCTTGAGCCCACCCATGAACAACAGCCAAAAAGCTGTTCAGAGGACATGCACTTGCATCCAAAGGTGGAGCAACAAATGAGGACAAAGGCATCTCAGCGACTGCAGAGCATCCTGATGTGGCACATAGGACAGCCACCAGGAAGAGGGGTCCATCCCTAGACAATGGTGGCTGGTGAGACAACAATGATCATGAAAGGGAATTAACTTCCATTAGCTCTGGGACCTGCAGGACCTGGAGAAAGCAAGATCTGCTGCATCCAGGCAGACATGAAATCTGAAAGCACAAAGCCTGTGCCAGAACAACACAATTCACAAGGACAAATTTGATTCTGACAACTTCTCAGCAATCCTCTTGGTCCCCACAGCAGAAACATAGAATGTCCAATATGTTGTACAATGGTGCCTTTCACCCAGCACCTCTGTCTGCCATACCAACTGTAAAAGACTGAATGGTTAGTGTGATACTTTGCCTGTCTGGGCTGTGGTGATAACAGGTCAGGGGGTATAACAAAATGTAACTGTATTATTCAAAACAGTACCCCTTTGAATAATAGCTGAGCTAGAACTGACTGTATTCAACTACTCAGACTGACAATACCCCAGTCTGTCTCTCCTGAATTTATCACACACAAAAGTTTTAAGTTATTTGAAGTCAGGAATACTCTACTTTCTTTCAATCTGGTTGAACGTTACATTCACACATGCAAGTAATTACCCAAATGCTATAACATCACAAGCCCAAGTGAAACAGATAACTACCAATAAAATATTCTCCTAAACAAACTGAACAGCTCGTGACATGTTTCTACCCCCTAATACAGTGGCGGATAATGCACTGTGTGAAAAATTAAATGGCAGAGCAAAATAATTCATACAGGGTTAAATGCAGAATAACAAGACATGCAAATGTAGGTAAACACTTACAGACTACATAAATAAACAAACATTGTCAATCAAAAGCAAATGAAAAGAAACCAAAAGTCTCTCTCTTTTCGATTAATAGTAGCAACTATTGTCTGCAAAAATGACTGTGTCAGAAATTAATGGGCTTGCAAAAGAAATAATTATATGAATTAAACAAAGTTATAACTAATGTTACTGAAAATAAAATTTAATGGTATTACAATATGACAATTTACAATTACTTAAAACGAATGACTAAGAAAAGAATTTTTGCATTATCGATTAGAATGATTCAGTGTCTCTTTCCTTCATAACAGTTTCTACTTAGTTGATGCTGCCAGTGAGTCATCGACATCCACATCATTTGTCCATGATCCTTGAGCATATAATCCAACAATTGATGTTGTCTTGCTGATCTTGGTCATGAGCACCAGTTGTGAATGTAACAGGTGCACTAGGTGTTTGCAGTTAATTCCAATCTGCATATGTTGACAGTGAAAATAAAACACTCTTCTTTCCAATAATGTGTGACATAAGCTGATTTCATAATGTTTGGGGGACTGATGCCCTTTGCTGTTTAGTCCCCCTTAAACATCCCAACAACCACCACCACCACCACCATAATGTTTGTTACACACTTTAGCCACAGGTTTCAGATTTATGGTTAATGATTATGGTGTGGCACTATTCACAGTATGCCTGTCTGAATTATCAATGTAAATAAAGTCAATTTTACTGTAAACCATTAGTCCATGGTTTAAACTGAACAATAAGTGCCATATGCAACTGTCTACACAATCACTCCAATCATGCAGTGATCAACACATTCACAGTTAAAGTTCTTAATATCAGTGTATGACATGAAACTGTGTTACAATATTTTCTGTTTCATTCTACAGTCCACGGTGTGCACTAATCAGTTTGAGCTGTCTACAATCGAAAACAGCAAGTACACAGCTTACCAATCTGCAAATCAAAATTTTATGCTTAGTGAATGAAAACGTAGTTCCATCATATGAGCAATGTGACATGTGAAGTCACTAGTTCTTTAATAGTGGTACACACAGAGATCATAAATGCAGCACTGTCCAAATGCTGATACGCGTGGCACAACAATCGAACCTATCCACTCTCTTCTTCCCATTTCTGAGTATTTGTTGATGCCTTCTCTATTGACCTCTTGATATGATTCTACATTGCTCAGACACCTTGCTTCACATATCAATTTCAAAGATTCTGATTACATCAATTTACAGTTTTATTCAAAAAACAAAGATGATGTGACTTACCAAACGGAAGCGCTGGCACGTCGATAGACACACAAACAAATACAAACATACACACAAAATTCAAGCTTTCGCAACAAACTGTTGCCTCATCAGGAAAGAGGGAAGGAGAGAGAAAGACGAAAGGATGTGGGTTTTAAGGGAGAGGGTAAGGAGTCATTCCAATCCCGGGAGCGGAAAGACTTACCTTAGGGGGAAAAAAGGACGGGTATACACTTGCACACACACACATATCCATCCACACATATACAGACACAAGCAGACAGTTTTATTCATATTCACAATTTCATATTACTCTGTTCATACAAAATGAATTCAAATAACATGTTAACAAATAAGAAAGTATAGATTATTAGAATAATTGAAAATAGCAATGACATTCAAAACAACTACATTATATAAGCATAAACATAATTATATGAAAAATTAAATTTACACAACTCATTCTGAAATAATCCTTTCCATGTACGATGAATATAAAGCAGGAAAGAAGTAAAAAGGAAATAAAACTAGTAGTGTTATCTTCACAGGGTGGAGTGGGTGCCACCCACCATGCTGTATGCAGCAACTGAAGCAAGGTGCAATGGTGCCATCCATATCATATAACAACTCTGCCAGCGATGGTCCATCACATGACTGGGAGTGGTAGCGAGGCAGCAATAGCAACACAGCTTGGTCGGCTGTGTGGAAGACATGGGCATTTAAGAAAAGATGGACAAAATGTTCAGCTTCACCATTGGATTGCGGGTGGAATGGTGCACTCATTATGTGTTTGATGCAGGAGGTGGTACAAAACTGTTCAAAGTCAGTGGCAAAAAATTGAGGTCCATTGTCTGTCACAATCACTTCAGTCAATCCTTAGAGGAAAAACATTGACACAAGGCCTGTATTGTGGAACAAGCCATAGTAGAATGCATAGGAACCATGAAGGGAAATTTGTTGAAAGCATCAATGATGAAGAGCCAACATGTATTCCAGTAAGGATCTGCAAAATCCAAATGGAAATGTTGCCAAGGTGCTTGGGGTTTGGGCCATGCCAAAAACTGCTGAGGCTGAGCTGACTGATGTTCAGTACAGTCTTGACAGTGACAGATCAACTATTCAGTTTGTGCATTCAAACTATGCCAAATGCAATGACGTCGCACCAACTGCTCGGTCCGAACAAGCCCCAGTGACCTTGGTGTAGCAAACAAAGCACTATAGGCTGGAGAGCCGGGGAACACAATATATGAGTGGTCAGTATCAGTGCAAAACAAAACGCCAGCTTGGTGAACTGCATAAACCTACAAATCTGTGTGGATGAATGCGGGAAACCAGTGCAGATGTAGTCTACAGAATCTGCAAATCAAGTTCTGCTGCTATGGCCAGCGCAGTTTTCCACTGATTAAGCAGATAGATATGCAAGGTGTCTGTGTCATGTGCATTACTGTAGCAACAAGAAACAGAAGACTCATCGAATGTGAAATCTGCGATGACAGGGAGGCGAAAAGAGCTTCTGCGGTGGCATGCTCAGAAGTGGAGTGATATGCAATCTCATATTGGTAAATTATAAAAGAAGAGCCCATCATTGTAGCTTCTGTGCTTTTGGGACAGAATGAGAAGCGCTAAACAAATGTTGTAGAGGTCTATGGTCAGTTACTCACTAAAATTTTCTGCCAAAAAGATACTGGTGAAACTTAGTGACACCACAGACAATGGTGAGAGACTCCTTTTCAATTTGCAAATAATAACATTGAGCTTTGTTTGACAACTTCAAAGCAAAGGCAATTGGTCTGTCAACAGCACCAATTTTATGCAACAAAACTGCACTGATGATATAAGAAGAATCACCCACAGTCAAGATTGCAGGTTTGGCTGGATCAAAATGAACAAGGCATCACTCACTAAGCAAAACATCTTTTAGCTTTTGGAAAGCAAACCAACAGACTGACACTCTTTGTGACCAAACAAAAGGAACATTCTTCCTGTGCAAGTGTTGCAGGGTAGCTGTGATTTGAGTAGCATTAGGAACACATTGAATTTAATATGTGAGCTTCCCTAACACAGACTGCAGTTTCCACACACTGCATGGTGGTGAAAGGTAATGGATAGTAAGCAAGTGTGATTGCAATGGATGAACACCCTGGCTATCAATGATATGTCCTAAGTGCAAGTTCAGTCTGAAAAGACACATTTGTCTAAGTTCAAACTGAGATGAGCTACAGACAGCAGTTGAAGATAGTTAATGTGCTCTTCAGGAGTGCGGCCTGAGACTACAATGTTATCTAAATAAATTGAGAAAATTGGAACTTTTACAGTCATCTGCTCCAGAAAGTGCTGAAATATGGTGGGTGTGGAAGCACTGCCAAATAGCAATCTCAGAAATTTGAAGAGACCCAAATCAGTGTTAATGACAAAGACTTGTTGCAACTGCTCATTCAAAGATATTTGCAAGTAAATGTCTTGTAAATCAGTTTTGGAAAAGTAATGTCCAGCACCCAATTTATCCATCAATTCTGCTGAATAGAAAGATTGGATGGTGTGATGAATGGCAGTTTTCTCTAAATAGAGAAAGCTGTAAGTTAATGCAGATGAGATGAAAAATAATCCTGTAATGCTTGAATACAGCATTATTAGTGTGCTGTTTGAAACAGTCACAGTCATTAAATACCTAGGCATAACATTGCAAAGTGGCATGAAATGGAATGAGCATTATCACATTGTTAGTAGGGAAGGCACATTCTTGACTCTGTTTCATAGGGAGAATTTTAGGAACGTGTAGCTCATCTATAAATGAGCCACCATAAAAAACACTAGTGCGGTCCACTCTCAAATACTGCTAGAGTATTTGGAATTCCCTCCCAGAACAGATTAAAGGAATACATCAAAATAATTCAAAAGCATGCTGCTAGATTTGTTACATGTAAGTTTGATCAGCATGTAAGTATTGTAGAGATACTTCATGAACTCAAATGGGACTCCCTGTAAGAAAGGGAATGCTCTTTTTGTGAGGCATTACTGCATAAATTTAGAAGACCACCATTTGGGACCAACTGCAGATCAATTCTACTGCCGCCAAAGTACATTTTGCGTAAGGACTACAAACACAAGATGAGAGAAATTAGAGTTCGTACTGAGGCTTACAGATGGTCGTTTTTTCTCTCGCTCTGCATATGAGTGGAACACAAAAAGAAATGACTAGCAGTGGTATATGGCACCCTTCGCCATGCACCATGTGGTGGTTTACAGAGTATCTAGATATATGTAGAACCATTTTCAGGTAAGATCAGTATGGGTCTGGGAGAAAAATAGGAACATGGAAAGCAATACTGACCCAGCACAACATCTTAGAACTTAGAGCAAAAAAAAGGCAAATCTATGTTTTAGTATCTATAGATTCAGAGAAAGCTTTTGGAAATGTTCACTGGAATACACTCTTAGAAATTTTGAAGTTACCAGGGGTAAAATATAAAGAGCAAATTCTTGTATGGAAACTAAATTGTAGTTATAAGCATTGAAGGACTTGAAAGAAAAGAAGTATTTCAGAAGGGAGTGAAACAGGGTTGTAGCCTATCCCTGATGTTATTCAGTGTGACCATTGAGCAAACAGTAAAGGAAAAATTTGGAAACAAAATCGAGATTCACAAAAAAAAAAAAAAAAAAAAAAAAAAAAAAAAAAAAAAAAAAAAAAAAAAAGCTTTGAGCTTTGCCGCAGCATTGAGATTCTGTCACAGTCAGAAAAGATATGGATGAGCAAATGAATGGAATTGATATTGTCTTGAAAAAAGCTTATAAGATGAATATCAAGTAAAACAGGAGTAGTAACAGAATGTAGTCGAATTAAATCAGGCAATGCCAAGGCAATTACATAACGAAATGAAACACTAATAGTAGTAGATAATTTTTGCTATTGGGGCAGCAAAATAACTAATGGTGGTCGAAGTGGAGAGATTGCAAAATGCAGTATAACAATAGGAAGAGAAGCGTTTCTTAAAAAGAGAAGCTTGTTATCATCGAATATCAATTGAAGAGTCACAGGTCTTTGGCATGTAGCCTTGGACAGAGGTGAAATGTCTGTAAACAGTTCACACAACAGGAGAGCAGATACTTTTGAAGTGTGGTGTAACTGAAGAATGTTGAAAATTAGAAGAGTGAATGAAACAACTACTGATGAGGTTCTGAATCAAAGTGAGGAGAAGAGGAATTTATGGTACAATTTGATTAGAAGAATGAATCAGTATCCTGAGTCATCAAGAAAGATACAGTTTGGTAATAGTGGGATGTGTGTGTGTGTGTGTGTGTGTGTGTGTGTGTGTGTGTGTGTGTGTGTGGAGGGGGGGGGGGGTGTAAAAACTACAGAAAAAGATCAAGACTTGACGACAGTAATCAGGTTCAAATTTATACACAGGGTGACAATTATTGAACAGTATGAAATAAAATCGTTTAACTTCTGAACGGTTTGCGTCGGTTGGTTGCATGGCATGCTGGGAATTAGTATGTGCATTGTTGGTTGGTTTAGCGCCGAAGTCCACTTTCATTTGGATGGGTTTGTCAATAAGCAAAATTGGTGCATTTGGGGAACTGAGAATCCGCATTTAGTGATCAAGAAGTCTCTTCACCCTCAATGGGTGACTTTGTGGTGTGCAATGTCCAGTCACGGAATAATCGGTGCAATATTCCTTGATGGCACGGTGACTACCAAATGGTACGTGCAGGTTTTGGAAGGTGATTTAGTTCCCATTATCCCAAGTGACCCTGATTTCCACAAGATGTGGTTCATGCAAGATGGAGCTCGACCTCATCGAAGCAGGAGAGTGTTTGATATCCTGGAGGAGCACTTTGGGGACCACTTTCTGGTTCTGGTGTACCCAGAAGTCACTGGCATGGGCATCGATTGATCGCCATATTCTCGATATTGGAACACATGCGACTCCTTTTTATGGGGCTGTATTAAAGACAAGGTGTACATCAATAACCCCAAAACTATTGCTGAGCTGAAAACAGCCACTCAGAAGGTCATCGACAACATAGGTGTTCCGACACTTCAGTGGATCAGGCAGAATTTCACTATTTGTCTGCACCACATTGTAACTGATTTACGTGTTTTCCATCTAGTTCAATAATTGTCACCCTGTAGGTTGCAGTAGCTGAGCACGGATGAAGAGAGCTGCATTGCATCAAACCACTCTTCGGACTGAAGACTACAACAACAATAACAGTTCATAAAATTACTTTCCCATTCTTTTCTCACCACGTATTTCATTGTCCATGCAAAGGGACATGAAAGCAGCTGTGTGGACATTCTAATATTTTGGCGCGCGTCTGAAATATGACACGCAACGGAAATATCTCCCTTGTGGCGGGTTCAGTAGATCCTGTACCATCTTCATTGCCACAGTCATTCCATCAGACAAAATGACTGCTTGTGCTGCAAGTGGTTTCTTAGCAGTTTCAGCAAGTATTGTACGGTACGGTATGTCACAGAATTAACACGCTATATTATCACCATCCGCAATCTTTGGTAAAAGAACTTTCGTTTGTACTGTACTATATTGTCAGAGAAATATTGTGCACCTGGTGCGCCATAGATAACATGCTTCATGCATTATTCTGGACAGTGCATTGTGCTCAGCGTTCCTTGCTTGACTTTCTTTACTCTGTGATTGTAGAGGGAGAAAGGAACGAACAGATTATTCTTGATTTTGTGATCGGAGAGAAAAGTGGAGAGCTATTAACTCACAATATAGAATCTATAACAGTTTCAGTACTGGACAACAACATCTTGTCATACGTATTTGCTTGCTAGATAATTAAAGCATCTCAAGTGATCTAGATCATTTCATCGCGTTAAAGAGGATAGGTAACTGACAGGGGGGACGAAGTGTTGGAAAGTGGTCGAGCGACTAAGGATCTGCATCCAGATCCGATTTTTCTTATAATACCTACGGTGTAGCAGTTGCCAACTATTAGCCAATAACGAAGTACATTGCAGTCTGTACGACCTTTTCGATCCGCGATTATTGAGTCTATGCCTTCAATTGTTATGAAAACATTCCGAAGATCGAACGAATTTATTTCAGGTACAGAGGACTGCTCTACTACAGCAAAGTTTTCGCAAAGCAGAGATACTCTTATTAACTGTATTTCTCCAAAGCCAATCAATCTCTATATTACTCTCATATAAAGGATGTTGCATTGTTAGTACAGAGTATTTATATTTGAAGTTTCAGTTTCAAAGCACTGTATGTAGAAAGAGAACCAATGCTCAGAATGATGTCAAGTTTGAACAGCATATGATTAACGCAGGACGAAAATTTGACCAATAGATGTCACTGTTTAAATAGCATCCGTCCATCCTTGAGGGATGATGGTGTAGCATGCTCGGTTCAGAGTTTGCAGCGTCTGCTGTGGCTAAAAAGTCCCACTCGAGAGTGGCAGTCCGTACTGCAGTTTGGACATGTGAAATTTGAGGGACTTCGAACAGAAGCTGCTCTGTCTCTTCGCTTTGTCCTCTTCCTGATTTGTTCCTGTGTGCGTTCGTCCTCAAAGATCTTGACGCCGTTGCGCACAGTTACTCGCCACTTGACACGGTCATCTGCAATGCTTTCCCAGCACCTTGGATTGATTCTGGTCTTGGTCAGGTCTCTCTTGCAGACATCCTTGAAACGAAGATGCGGTCGTCCCACTGGCCTCACACCTTCCTGAAGTTCACCATACAGCAGCTGTTTCGGTATCCGTTCAAGATCAATGCGCCTGACATGTCTCAACCATCTTAGACGTCGATGACTCAGGAGTACAAAGATGCTGGTTGTGCTCGCACGGTGAAAGACTTCGGTGTTGGGTACTCTATCTCTCCAAGAGATCTGAAGGATCTTCCGAAGACAGCGGAGATGGAAGCTGTTGAGTAGAGATTCATGCCTAGAAAGAGTTGTCCATGTCTCACAGCTATAGAGAAGGGTGCTTATAACACAAGCGTTGTAGACTTTTAATTTAGTTTTTGTGGTACGCAGTCCGTTGTTCCATACTCTGTTTTTCAATCTAGCCATGACAGATGATGCCTTTGCGATTCTGTTAGTAAGTTCAGTGTCCATGGACAAGTTGCTACATATTGTGGATCCCAAGTAGGTAAAGTCATCAACTATCTGGAGAGGATTGCCATCAATGCTAATAGATGGAAGGTTGGTAGTGCTCTGCGCCATGATCTTAGTCTTTTGAAGGCTGATGAGTAGACCAAACTTTTCACAGGCATTTGATAATTTGTTGATTATATACTGCAGCTCATCTTCTGTGTTCGTTACTAGAGCTGCATCGTCCGCATATAACAACTCACGGATAACAACTGTATTTACTTTGGTCTTGGCCTTGAGGCGAGCAATGTTGAAAAGATTTCCATCAGACCTCGTATGTAGATACACTCCCTCCTCACAGTCTTCAAAGGCAAATCTGAGCAGAAGGGAAAAGAAAATCCCAAATAATGTAGGAGCTAACACACACTCCTGTTTCACACCGCTATTGACAGGGAATGCTTCTGATGTTTTACCGTTGAAGCAAATTGTTCCTTGTGTTTTCTCATGGAAAGAGACAATTATCTGCAGTAGTTTAGGTGGGCATCCAATCTTCTGCAACAATTTGAAAAGCCCATTTCTGCTCACTAAATCAAACGCTTTAACAAGGTCAATGAAGGCAATATAAAGTGGTCTCTGCTGCTCAGGACATTTCTCTTGTAACTGTCTTAAGGAGAAGATCATATCTACGGTTGATCGGCCGGGCCTGAAGCCACACCGAGATTCTGGGTAGATTCTGGAAGCTAAGATCTGTAATCGCATTAGGATGACTCTTGCATAAGCTTTCCCGGCTACACTTAGTAATGAAATGCCTCGGTAATTGTTACAGTCACTTCTGTTCCCTTTCTGTTTATATAGAGTAACTATCCTCGAATTCCGCATACTCATCAGGACATAACCTTCTTCCCAGCTGGTTGTGATAAGTGAATATAAATGTTTGAGAAGAACAGACTTGTTATACTTAATAACCTCTGCAGGGATCCCATCTTCACCTGGGGCCTTTCCGTTAGCAAGAGAATCTATTTCTCTACTAAGTTCTTCCATAGTAGGCATTGCATCTAGTTCTTCCGTAACTGGCATTTGTTTGATGGCGTCACATGCATCCTTGCTAACTTCATTCTCGGCTGCATACAACTCGAGGTAGTGTTCAACCCAGCGTTCCATTTGTTTGCCTTCATCAGTAATGACTTCACCCGTCTTGGACTTCAGAGGAGCTGTTTTTCTGACAGTTGGTCCAATTGCTTTCTTAATACCATCGTACATCGCTTAGCATTCCCAGAGTCGGCCGCTTTCTGTATACCTGCACATAAATTCAGCCAGCAGTTATTTGCGCATCTCCTGGATGTTTACTGTGCCCTATTCTTTGCTTTTCGTAGGTCATCTTGAGTTCTTTCATTTGGGTTTCTTTTGTAAGCAAGCAGGGCTTTCCGTTTAGCCTCAGTGACTGGTTCCATTTCTTACAAATTTTGCTCGTACCAGTCCTTATTTCGTTTTCCTTTTATTCCATAGGCCATTATTGCTGAGTTG
The DNA here is from genome assembly GCF_023898315.1 of Schistocerca nitens. Classification (NCBI taxonomy): domain Eukaryota; kingdom Metazoa; phylum Arthropoda; class Insecta; order Orthoptera; family Acrididae; genus Schistocerca; species Schistocerca nitens. The sequence continues at coordinate 132,976,342 of NC_064622.1, read as the reverse complement.
TAGATTGCACCCGAGAGTTTTGCCCGTTTCTTATCAACATTCCTTTCTGCTTGCACGTTTCCTGGGAAAGCACTTTCAAAATTACTGGCAAAATCCTGCTTTCTTTGTGTGTCATGAACATGATCTGTGTTGATACGGTGATGACCTCTCGGTTTAGTGTGGTGACATTTCTTAGGAGTGAGCCTCAATGTGCACGCCACTAGGGCGTGGTCTGTGTTGCAATCAGCACTATGATAACTTCGTGTCAGTAGCACATTTTTGAGACCAGTACGCCTAGCCATGACTAAGTGAAGTTGATGCCAGTAATGAGAGCGTGGGTGTCTCCAAGACACCTTGTGCTGATCCTTAAGCTGGAAATATGTGTTTGTGATACAGAGTCCATAAAAACAGCAAACTTCAAGCAATCTCTGGCCATTTTCATTCATTTTTCCCACCCCATGATGTTCCAGGCAATTCGGCCATATGTCGTTATCTGATCCAACTCTAGCATTAAAGTCCCCTAGAATATACAGTGTCTCAGTGCTAGGTACCTTGGCTATTCTGTCACTGAGTAAGTCATAAAACAGATCCTTCTCTTCCATGCTGGATGATAAGGTAGGAGCGTACACATTTAGGATGTTGACAGTGCCACTTGATGAGCATATTTTCAAATCAGTAATTCGCTCTGTTCCACCGGATGGTGGCACAGTACAGTCCAGGAGGGCGTTTTTAACAGCAAATCCTACGCCATGAAGTCTTGGCTCGTCTTGAGACTTCCCCTGCCAGAAGAATGGGTAATTATCCTCCCTGATAGAGCCCGCGTCTGGAAGCCGCGTCTCCTGCAGTCCTGCGATGTCAACATTCAAACGATGGAGCTCTCTGTCAATTACGGCGGTCTTAGGGATGAAATCAACCTCATGGGCATCGTCAATGTACCTTGGACACATGGTCCTAACATTCCAGGTGGCAATACGAAATAGTGATTTCTTTACTATTTCATTTTTGTTGTTGGTAGGTGTACTATATCAACCCGCTTGTCGAAGATTACTTCTAAGCTTCACACACCCCGTGAAGCAGGCGGATAGTGGCGGGACAGCACCTTATTGGCTGTAGGCTGCCCAGCTTGAGGCGGGCGGTAGCTGTCCAATGAGATGCAATGATCTCTCCCACCGTCGGAAGTGGCCCCTGGCACTCGAGTCTTACGCCAATCAGACAGAGCTTACAACCGGTAACTGCCTCTTCCCGTGTTGTGCCGAAGTCCTTGGACGTCGCTGAAGTGTCCTCTCCAGGATGCTGCAAGCCTGAGCGATAAATATGAAGACATGTGAGTTGCCCAATCATCACGGCCTCCCTCTCGACCTAAATGATAATATCCAGAGGAAAGGCAAGCCATTACGTCTGGTATCACTTTGGTTGCAGGAGCTGCCAAAAGGGGACGTAGTACGCCTTCCAACCGCCTTTGGGGCCCCACTCCAGATTTTCTTTCAGCGTTTTCTCCCTTAGCCTTCATCCCTCCTGAGACCAACCACAAGGCAGTGGTGTGTTAAGGTAATTAGAGAAAGAAAAAGGAATGGTAACTGAGGAGAGGGTAGGGAATAGGATATATAGGATATAAGACGGGTCGTTGTGAGGCACACTTTGTCTGGCTCCTCTGCTGAGACCTGCCCGGCTACGTTGGACCTGCCAGTAGCTACGCTACCGCCGATATAGCTCTCAGCTTCCTTGGAGCACACAAACTCTCCCGCCCACACGGACAGTGCTACGATAAGGCGGTGCCTCATGGGAGAGAGATGTCACTGTAAGTGTCCGTATATGCACACGAACAGAAGCGAGGCACGTGGCTGTTCCTCAGTTTGCCTCCGAGATACCCAACGTGACTGTCTTTATGAAGGATCGCGCAATGCTGGCAAAGCTCTTTTACAAGAATGGTGACTGCGCCCGTAGCCCTGCAGTAGAGTCCTGCATGACCGAGTAAGCGAGCACAAAATACGAGATGGGGCGAGCACACCCTAACTGGATAGGCTGCCCGCACTAGTTCTAGTGACCGAGCATAGAAGCCGTGACCGAATACGTAGCATGTAACTTCAAACACATTACACGTGTCATTATCCGTGTGAGACCGCAGCCAGTACGGGCTTCTCATTTGTGGTGTGTCTCTCTCTCTGTAATCATGCAGCGCGGGGAAGCCAGTGCAGTAAGACGTAAGATTGAAACCAATGTTTACACATTGAAGAGACGGGAAGGTCTAAAAAGCCAAGTATGGAGCATATTTTTGTTGGTTGTAGACGAAAACAGTGCGTCTACTGGGTACGTATCGTGCATAAACTGCTCCACATTATTGTGTTTCCAATCGGGAACCACTCATTTAAAAAACACAGTTGCAAGAAACCTCACAAAGATACAGCTCCTTCAGGAATACCGGCAATAATAAAAAATAGTATTACAGCAAAGTGTGTTGCAATGTGTACTAAAGATATGAGACCTTTTAATGCTGTTTCTGGTGATTTCAGAGAACTAGGCCAAGAATTAATACATCTAGGTGCCCATTGTGGAGAAGTTAACGTGATAGATGTCATGCACATCCCTCTACTATAAGCAGACATGTCAAAGAACAAGCTGATGCAATACGAAACAACATAATGCCTTCTGTTATTGCGGAAGTTATTAAATGGTTCAAATGGCTCTGAGCACTATGGGACTTAACTTCTAAGGTCATCAGTCCCCGAGAACTTACAACTACTTAAACCTAACTAACCTAAGGACATCACACACATCCATGCCCGGGGCAGGATTCGAACCTGTGACCGTAACGGTCGCACGGTTCCAGACTGCAGCGCCTAGAACCGCTCGGCCACACCGGCCGGCGGAAGTTATTAATAAAACATTTGCTGCGAGAGTTGATATGTAGACTGATTCGCATAATCAGATGCACTATATGACGCTTACAACACATTACATTAACCCTTTGTTACCTGACATAAGAAAAAATTTACTTTTTAACATTTCCTTTGCAGAATTTATGCTATTGTGGCCTCAAATGACGGTAGGATTTTTTGTAAAATTTTATTTTATTTTTCACAACTTTTTTCTCTCCTGGTACTCAGAAGTACCGACAGACTCCATGGACAGAATCACAACATGCGCAGAAAAATGCTCTAATTTTTATAACTTGTATGTTATTCCACATAAATATTAAATATTTTTACATTAGAAAATTAATTAACAGAAATATGATACTTCTCAATTTTTTTTTTAATTTCGCATAAATTTATTCTAGAGCAACTTCACAATACATAGTAACTTAGCTATACATTTTTGACAGTATATACATATCACATACTTAGTGATACCTCATGAAATTCTAGGAAACAGTTCTTTTTATCATTGCAGCACAAATACACTTTACATGTACTACATTGTGAATGTGGTCTTGACTGAATTTTATTTTTCGCACACATTTCGCATCGTCCTCTTTCACAACTGAACACTACAAAATGGTTTCCTCCGTTGCCAAGACGTACATCCTTCGAAACAGAAAAGTTATCCTTCCTTCTCTTTGGGAGAGTTATTTCATCTTTACCAGAGTTTCCCTTTTTGAGATTTGGCACTTGCTGTTCATTCATTACCCGTAGTGCGACAGCACGCCTGAATTCCAGCAGTGGCAGTGCCCCATGTAAATGGATGAAAATGACGTAAGCATTGACAAAAGCAATTTCTATTGCTCCCCAGAAGAGACGGTGCCACCATTTCTTTGATCGCTTGTCAAGACCATAAGTTGAACGTCATCTGTCTGCATGATCCACACCACCCATGTTTTTATTGTAATCACATACAATAACTGGACATGGTATAGTCATACTAGTTCCATCTTTCTGTTTTCTTGTCACTACGCTCCGTTCAGTGCCATGGAAGTTTGACGCAAAATACACTACATTATTTTCCTTCCATTGAAATACTGTTAGGTCTAAAGATTTGTGATTTGATTTAGACATTTTTCTTAAGGTAAATTCCCTGGCAAACCTTTCCTGTTTGTTATAATTGTTCTACAGGCACATGTATTTACCGATTTCTGTGTGAGAAAAAGTGGACAGAACAACTAGTGAGAGGTAACGCGTTGTTGCTACAATGAAGTGTTCGCACAACCTGACGGTACTAATAAGTCCGCCTCATATTTTCCACTTTATCTCATTCACTTGTAACGTAATGCTTCAAACTATTATAAAAAACAAAGAAGGTAAGTACGTACAATGGAAAACTCAACGGAAGTTTCAATAAATTGCGCACAAATTCAGGCAACACCATGGAAACAAGCACATACAATCTTCTGTTTTCACAGCAGCGCACGAAAAACAATTTCAAGCTCTGACCGCCAGAGAGGTCTATGTATTGCACAATAACATCTATGGAACAGTAGAGCAGAGTTACTGTTACGTACCGACAGGCTCTCAGATCACGAAACTGCACCACGAGAAAATAATGAGAGTCAAAACTTACTGGTACTTTTAAGTACCGTCAGGCAACAAAGGGTTAACACAGATTGGTCTCTTGTGAACAATGTTTTATTTACAACAAAATTCCCGGACGTTAGGTTGGTTGGTTGTTTTGGGGAAGGAGACCAGACAGCGAGGTCATCGGTCTCATCGGATTAGGGACGGACGGGGAAGGAAGTCGGCCGTGCCCTTTGAAAGGAACCATCCCGGCATTTGCCTGGAGCGATTTAAGGAAATCACGGAAAACCTAAATCAGGATGGCCGGACGTTAGGAAGACGGGAGTAAATATTATAAAAGAAAGTGCTCTATGAATTTAGCTGTGTTACGTATCCGTTCTTGGAAACGTTACTTTTGTATTAAAAGAGAGAGAGAGAGAGACAGAGATAAATATATTGTGTGTGTGTGTGTGTGTGTGTGTGTGTGTGAGAGAGAGAGAGAGAGAGAGAGAGAGAGAGAGAGAGAGAGAAAGAGAAAGAGAGAGAGACGTTGGATTGTTACAGTACAGTGCAGCGAGCCGGGACGAGGCGAGGTGAGACGTCAGCGGTGACCGGTCATGCTCGGTTATCCGCGTGTCCGGAATCCGGACAACAGACATGGGGCGAGTACGTGACGGAGCCGAGTCGTGTGGGGCCGAACACGAGAGGCTCGGTCCCCCCGTCAACAGGCGAGCCGTGACCGGTCAAACATTGAGCGTTGCAGCACTCTACCCTGCAGAAGTTCCGAACATTCATGGGTATGAAAAAAGGCATTGGTACGATGTCTGCTAAAGGTATGGAGAGAAAGATTACAAAATTCGGAAAGACGGGGCATTGAGTGGTGGTGTGCAAACATGCAGTGCACGGGGAATTGCCCGAACGCTGGACATGCCTGCGTGCACGGCGCCTAAAATCCTAGGTATCATCCTGCATTGCTATCTGTATAAAATCACCCATTTCAGGAGTTGCTTCCTGCTGACCTGCCAACAAGACAAACGTTCCTCTGGAATTTCTTGCTAGTGTGGAACTAGACAATAAATGACTATGGAATAGTCTGTGGACAGATGAAGCCTGTTTCCATCTCCAAGGACATACATGTCAGTACGCAGAATGGAACGGAAAATCCGCACGCACATCAACCAGTACCATTTCATTCTACAAAAGTGACTGTATGATGCAGGCTGACGCCATCTTTTATCGTAGGGCCATATTTTTTCGAGAAGATGAGTCCTGCGGGTCCTGTTACCTGTATAGTCACTAGTAAACGGTTTTGCGCACCGACGTCATTCCATCCCTTCAACAGCATGTATGTGTAGTTAGGATCATAATTATGCAAGATGGCGCTCGTGCGGTAGCGTTCTCGCTTCCCACGCCCGGGTTCCCGGGTTCGATTCCCGGCGGGGTCAGGGATTTTCTCTGCCTCGTGATGGCTGGGTGTTGTGTGTGATGTCCTTAGGTTAGTTAGGTTTAAGTAGTTCTAAGTTCTAGGGGACTGATGACCATAGATGTTAAGTCCCATAGTGCTCAGAGCCATTTTGAGCCAAGATGGCGCTGCCCTGCACATTGAGCAGCCAGTGAAGTGGCTGCTGCGGAGGTATTTTGTAAATGCTGGAGCTTTCATCCGTCATTTCCATACAGCCTCGCCGTCTAGATCACCTAACCTTAATCCGTGTGACTTCTGGCTGTGGACTTATTTGAAAGATGTTGTGTTCAGTGCTCCAATTACGAACGTAGCTGAACTGAAGGCACGCATTGCGCAACCAATTCAGAATGATCCACGAGACTCTCCATTCTGTTGTGGAATATGCTGTTTCTCGATTTCAACTTGTGTCAGGAAACGGTAGACACCATATTGAATATGTCTTGCGCTAGACTCACGAGAATTATAAGACGATGTCATTTTGCTTTTTATGTGGATTTTGGCCCCAGGACAACTAAAGATCGATTTTTGATGTGCGATGTGGTACGACCATGCTGTGATGATGGACATACCTGTATCAGTGCCGGTTGTAATAGTAGTAGCTTTATTCATCCGTAGGTCTCTTTTTGCAATGATATAGGACATGTCAATGCCGAACATGGCAGCCATGCACACTGAACACGACGTAAGGTGTAATATACAACTCAAACCACAGATGTCGTACTGTGATTCATCTGTAATTTGTAGCCGACCCCATTTACGTTAAGACGTTTACAGCGCAATATATTAGTATTTTTTTTCCCCACAACATTCCCCCTGCTTCAATACTACGCTGTTCAAATCTGATGTCATGGTTGTGCAATAGATCTCTTTCCGCAGCGTTTAGAAACCGGAACTTTAATTGCGGTCACCTTGTACATTATTGTATTTTAATTCTTGTAATTTTTTGTCTCATGTAATTATTTATGGTGAATGGCTGCCACCGTCGTGCAGAGCTCCGTCCCTCATATAAAAAGTTCTCACAGCAACAGAAACGCAAGTACGAACAGTTTATCCTACTTATCGGGATGGGAATCACTTGAATCAAGAATTTACTTGTGCATTGATTCCCAGTGGCGCTACTTAGCAACAAACTTCTGATAATGATGTATATATGCAGACTGAAGTTTGATTAAGCTTTAGATAGTTAGTGAATATACAGTACAGTTTTTAGTGTAGTATAGCTGCATAGCTGTTAACACGAGTGGAATATAATTTTTTATTCTTCACGAGCTTCAACGTTTATCTGCGTGATTGTGTACGTGTGTTAGAATTTGATGTGTCTGTGCAATTGACAGAGGATTAAAGTTTTTATCTGACTGTAATACGGGTTTATGGTAAAGACTCGACGACACTGAGAAACCGAACAACAAAATGTACAGATTGTTCGAACACCTGAGTAGATAGTATCACGCACCGTGCAATATCCACCGGGCTGAGATGTAGTGGCACAGGTTGGCAAGCTTCACTGGGCCGTTTGCTGAGATCCTATGGCAAATGGAAAAGAGGGGTAATGATATAATAAGGGAGATTTATGAGCTGAGGAAGTCTCACAAGATGATCCCAGCGGCTATTTAAACTCTTACAAAGTGAATCAGCAAGCATTAAGGGGAGCCGTAGGTGGTCAAATCCAAAAAATTACAATTTTTTTTTGCTACCGAAAATTAATTGGAACATTCCTCTTTAATGTAAACTTTGAATTATTGTTCTACTCGCCCTAGAAGTGGAATTATTACCATTTTCCCCCACGCCTGCAGAGGAAATGGGCGGCCGCTGAATGCATCTAACACCCTCTCGTGACTTCCTGGCGAACTGCTTGGGATTTTCTCGGCCTGTTACGCATACAGCGAGTGTGCAAGGGTTGGCTACATTGTTTTCTGTGACAAATATTACCCGTATTTCCTTACAGCTTACTCCTATTTTCCTCAGAATTTTGAACATCTTGCTCCATTTAATATTGTCGTACACTTTTGTTCTGGTTACGATGCCACGTTTTAGTAACCGTGTATATAAGAAGAGGAAGAACGTAGGGAAAAGAAAATTAACACTAATACCAAGTTGCGATACTACAATGAATAAGAGCGCGGAACATCGTCTCTTTGCTGTTTACCGTTTCGAATTAGTTCAGTGTTGCGCCTGTTGTTGGTAGTATTATACTTCTTGTGTAAAGCGGGTAATATGCAGTACGTACAAGAATCAGGAGAGAACAATAAAACCAATTTTTCATGACTTAGCACAGCCAGAATTGTTACACAAATGTCTACACAGAAGACGCAGAATCCTAATGAGAGCGTAAACAATTTGATTTGGAAAGTGATTCCTAAAAGGGTGTTTGTGAGCATAAAAACACTGCACTTTGGCATTTATGATGCAATAGCAACCTACAACCAAGGGAACAGTGTGAAGTGTGAAGTTCTGAAGGCATTAGGATTTACAGCTGGAGTGAACACTGTACGAGCAATAAGAAATATTGACAGAGAAAGGATAAAAGGAGCAGAAAAAAGAGAAAGGCATATGAAGTATGATGGAACAACAGGCCAGAAAAGAAGACAGAAGAGGAAGCTTTTGGAGGATGAAGAAGAAGACCCTGATAATCCATCCTATAGTGCAGGAATGTATTGAGAAACTTCGATAGCCATTTCCCGTAAATTAGAATTTATCGAATATAAGGAACATTTTCTCAAAATCCACTCAAGCTAGAGAGATGAAATTTTTATACAGCACTCCTAGTGGTCAAACTTACATTGTAACACAGCCATTTGGCAATATGTTCAGTAGTTTCATTTCAGTTTAATTATAAAGCAATTATTTGTAAAAAAAATTTGGGTGATTAATAAAAAAGTAATTGGAAGGAAACTAGAAAAGATACTCCAAAATCCCTCTGTCATAACTGCAATACTAAACCACTCTATATGTAAAAAAAATTCAAATTTTTCTATTTGGTAGTTTATTCATAAATGTTCCTCTAACGTAGTGATTTTAACATGGGCAGCATAGGTACCTCCGGCTCCCCTTAAACGAGACTGTATCAAAACTGGCGGAACGTGTTACAAATTTATCCTTAGAACAGGACCAAAACATAAAAGAGCAGTTTTCTGTACGGGAAGAGAAGTTCTCTGCCAAGTTAGATGCTTGGACTAATGCAACATTTGAAGAGATTGTACAGTTAGTTAGTTAGTTAGTTGGCTAGCCTTCTGGAAATCTAGGAATATGGAATCGATCTGAGATCCCTTGCCGACAGCGCTCATTGCTTCATGGGAATAAACCGAACAAGTGCAGCTGTGGTTACTAACTTGATTAGAGAGCCACACCCAAATACGAATGCCTTTGAACAGGAACTTTCCATTGAAGGAAAGGTTCGAACTGGTTAACCAGGAGTTGACTGATGTGTAGGGGGCAGTGAAGAACTCTTAAAATGAATTCGTGTTTCTGCGAGAGTATTTACATCTAGTCACGTTTCGGAATGGCAACAGCAGGAAGCATCATAGCCGGAAAAGAGTTTGTCGCAGTTTGCACGTGTCACGCTGCCAACAACTGACTATGCAGTAATGCTTATTTCTGTGTCTACATGGTTACTCTGCAATTCACACCCAAGTGCCTGGCAGAGGGTTCATCGAACCATTTTCGTACTCCTTCTCTACCATTCCACTCTCGAATGGCGCGTGGGAAAACGGAACACCTAAATCTTTCCGTTCGAGCTCTGATTTCTCTCATTTTATTATGATAGTCATTTCTCCTACGTAGGTGGGTGTCAACAAAATATTATCGTATTCGGAAGAGAAAGTTGGTGATTGAAATTTCGTAAATAGATCTCGTCGCAAAGAACACCACCTTTGTTTCAGTGACTGCCAATCTAGCTCGCGTATCATATCAGTGACACGCTCACCCCCCCAATTGCGCGATAACACGAAACTAGCTGCCCTTCTTTGCACTTTTTCGATGTCCTCCGTCAATCCTACCTGGTGAGGATACCATACCGCGCAGCAATATTCCAGCAGAGGACGGACAAGTGTAATGTAGGCTGTCTCTTTAGTGGGTTTGTCGCATCTTCTAGGTGTTCTGTCAACAAAGTGCAGTCTTTGTTTCACCTTCCTCACAATATTATCTATGTGGTCTTTCCAATTTAAGTTGCTCGTAACTGTAATTCCTAGGTATTTAGTCGAACTGACAGCCCTTAGATTTGTGCGATTTATCGTATACCCTAAATTTATCGGATTTCTTTTAGTACCCATGTGGATGACCTCGCACTTTTCTTTGTTTAGTGCCAATTGCCACTTTTCGCATCATACAGAAATTCTCTCTAGATCATTTTGTAATTGGAATTGATCGTCTGATGATTTTACTAGGCGGTAAATTACAGCGTCATCTGCAAACAATCTAAGGGGGCTGCTCAGATTATCACCTAGGCCGTTTATGTAAATCAGGAACAGCAGAGGGGCCCATGACACTACCTTGCGGAACGCCAGATGTCACTTATGTTCTACTCGGTGATTTACCGTCTATCACTACGAACTGTGACCTTTCTGAGAGGAAATCACGAATCCAGTCACACAACTGAGACGATACTACATTTGCACGCAAATAATCGCTTGTGAGGAACGGTATCAAAAGCCTTCTGGAAATATAAGAATATGGAATCGATCTGAGATCTCTTGTCGACAGCACTCATTACTTGATGGGAATAAAGAGCTAGCTGTGTTGCACAAGAACGATATTTTCTGAATCCGTGTTGGTTATGTATCAATGTCATTTTCTTCAAGGTGATTCATAATGTTAGAGTACAGTATATGCTCCAAAATCCTACTGCAAATTGAGGTCAGTGATATGGGTCACTAATTCAATGGTTTACTCCTATTTCCTTTGATGAATATTGGTGTGACCTGTGCTACTTTCCAGTCTTTAGGAACAGACCTTTCGTCAAGTGAGCGGTTGTATATGATTGCTAAGACAGGCGCTATTGTGTCTGCATACTCAGAAAGGAACCTGATTGATATACCATCTGGCCCGGAAGACTTGCCTTTCTTAAGTGATTTGAGCTGTTTCGCAACACCTAAGATATCTACTTTTATATCACTCATGCTAACAGCTGTTCTGGTTTCGAATTCTGTAATATTTACTTCGTCTTCTTACGTGAAGGAAATACGGAAAACTGTATTTAGTAACTCCGCTTTAGTGGCACCATCATCGGTAACATTTCCATCGCTAACGCGCAGGGACGGTATTAGTCAATACCACTGGTGTACTTCACATACGACCAGAATATCTTTGGGTTTTCTACCATATTTTGAGACAATGTTTCATTGCGGTAATTACTAAAAGCATCTCGCATTAACGTCCGCATTAAATATCGAGCTTCCGTGAAACTTAGCCAGTCTTGGGAATTTCTGAATTTGGCTTGCTTTTTTCATCTGGCAGTATTCGTAAGAGGTTTTACAGGAATATTACCGCAATCCTGAACTGACGCTCAAAAAATTAGATACGTTACAAGATACATACACGAAGGTGGAGGCCTATGGGCTGATGAGATTAGCGAAACGTACAAAACCTATAGTGAATTCAAAAAGGTTTTCCTCTCTAAATGTTGGTCTTCGACAGTGCACGAGAGACTCAAGAGGGAGGTGTTCAATCTGAATCAAACTCGGTATTGGGATGAGACTAACCCTCATAACCATGTATGTAGAATTCTGAAGGTAAAACTGTCAAGCAACATCAAAGCTAGTCCACATGTCTGTCTCGGATTCTGAGGTCTTTTTAGCCGCATTAGACTCTGTTGATCTGATCCAAGAAGACCTGACACCAAGGCACAGGCAAGGATCTTATCAAGGAGGAAAATCTTGTACAGACAATGTATGGGGATTGATATAACAATGGTATAGATACGAAAGAATAATTATGCTCTCGTATTATGATCTGTGATAAGGAGTACCCTTCGATACCACAGTAGGCCGTAAAAGTGATTGTAGAAGATGTACCTGTTACAACTGTACTGGACAAAGGTGCCACTGTTAACGTAAATTTGAACAATTTTTTAAGAAGGCTTCCGAGTGAACCAATGTAGCTACCTTCCGGTGCATAACTGCAAGACACTTGGAGCGGTTGACGCTAGGTCAGAGAATGTGAGGATAATAATGCGATTGAAAATAAAACTAGAGAATGTGGCAATAATATGCACATTTCTAAGTGTGGAAGGATTAACTACCAAATGTAACTTTTGCCTTCATTTCATCCGAAAAAGGGACACAAGGATTGACTTTCCTACGGGCAATGTATCATTCGTGATAGAAGATGCGGAGACTGGTTCATTTGTTATGATAAACATTGTCAAGCATTGCAAATTAACTGGATGGCTAGAGATACCTAGAAGATCGCAGTGCAGCTGGTAACATACACAGAAGTTCTTGGAGTGAAGACCCAAATTCAGCTTAAATAAGAAGAGCTAGGAAATTTATTAAGACGTTACAGAAAACTATTGTTCGGTGTCTTGAGCGAGTACATAGATGTGTTTAAGGAGAAGCCAATAATAAAAAGAGGTTACACCTGTCAACTTGCCGTATTTCTATATAAGACATTTTGCCGTAGTTTTTATGTATTGATCCCATAGTCTCAGAGAGAAATTCAGTTGACAAATCTTAAATAATTATAAGTAATATGGTTACATAATAAGTTTATTTTTTGTGTGTTAGCATAATCTTTTGAAATGAGGTGGCAACAAAATTTTCTCTTGTAAGGTCTATAGGATACAATTATTGGTTTTTCAGTATAAGTTGAATAAGGATTGAAATTTATTAAAACACATAGAGTTTATTTCTACGTGTTAGTGGTTTGTTTACTGAACATTGTAGCTCGACAGTTGAGGATTGATTTAAAAGAAGGTTCTTTACCCTAGTGATCAAGCGATTCTCGCCTTATCTTACAAGCGTAATTATCATTCCTCCAAGTGTGATTATATGAATGGTATGAGTGTCAACACTGTGAGAATAGTACGTTCGTTTCGATAAAAAGTGAAGATACTTCCAAGAGATTAGTTAAGCTTATTATCTACACTATACAAAATTTGATACTAGTGGCACTAGTTTCAAGACTGGGTGTAAGGTAAAGCAGCCAAGTTTACAAAAACTCAATACGGAACTTTTTGTGGATGTGTGTGCTGACAGAGTATAAGTTTCTCTATTATTCCGACCTCGTATGGCGCACGGAAAGAACGAACACCTGTATCTTTCCGTACGAGCTATGATTTCCCTTATTTTATCGTGGTGATCGTTTCTCCCTATGTAAGTCGCTGTCAACAAAATATTTTGCATTCGAAGGAGAAAGTTGGTGATTGGAATTTCGTGAGATTCCGTCGCAACGAGAAACGCCTTTCTTTTAATTATGTCCAGCCCAAATCCTGTATCATTGCAGTGACACTCTCTCCCATATTTCGCGATAATACAAAACGTGCTGCCATTCTTTGAGCTTTTTCGACGTACTCCGTCAGTCTTATCTGGTAAGGACCCTACACCGCGCAGCAGTATTCTAAAAGAGGACGGACAAGCGTAGTACAGGTAGTCTCCTTAGCAGACCCTTTACATTTTCTAAGTGTCCTGCAAATAAAACGCAGTCTTTAGTTATCCTTCCCCACATTTTCTATGTGTTCCTTCCAATTTAAGTTGTTGGTAATTGTAATTGCTAGGTACTTAGTTGATTTACGGCCTTTATATTTGACTAATTTATCGTGTACCCGTAGTTTAACGGATTCCTTTTAGCACTCATGTGAATGACCTCACACCTTTCGTTATTTAGCCTCAACTGCCAATTTTCGTACCATTCTGACATCTTTCCCAAATCGGTTTGCAATTTGTTTCGATCTTTTGGTGACTTTATTAGTCGATAAACGACAGCGTCATCTGCAAACAACCTAAGACGGCTGCTCAGATTGTCTCCCAAATAGTTTATATAGATAAGGAACAGCAAAGAGCCTATAACACTATCTTGGGGAACGCCGGAAATCACTTCTGTTTTACTCGATGACTTTCCGTCAATTACTACGAACTGTGACCTCTCTGACAGGAAGTCACAAATCCAGTCACATAACTGAGACGATATTCCACAAGCACGCAATTTCACTATAAGCCGCTTGTGTGGTACAGCGTCAAAATCCTTCTGGAAATCCAGAAATGCGGAATCGATCTGAAATCCCTTGTCAATAGCACTCAACACTTCATGCGAATAAAGAGCTAGTTGTGTTTCACAAGAACGATTTTTTCTAAATCCATGTTGACTGCGTGTCAGTAGACCGTTTTCTTCGAGGTAATTCATAATGTTCGAACACAATATATGTTCCAGAATCCTGCTGCATACCGACGTTAATGATATGGGCCTATAATTAAGTGGATTATTCGTACTACATTTCTTGAATATTGATGTGCCCTGTGAAACTTTCCAGCCTTTGGGTACGGATCTTTCTTCGAGCGAATCAATGTGGTAATTTATTTTTAAATTCATAATTCTGATATGAATGACATTTCATGATTAATTCTGGGTTTTGATTTAGAATTTCATAAAAATCTTCACAAATTTCCACATTAAATTTCACAATGAGCATTGCACGTAGCCTTTCAACTTTAAGCGACGATTTTTCCGATGTCCACATGGTATTGATCACCGAAAATACTCGTTCGGTATGTGCGTTCGTCCCTGGTAAACAGAGTAGGTACTGGGCGATAGTCAAACAGTTTTTAAGTGGTATTTGCGTTTATAAAGCTTTACGAACACCTCGAACTACCGTTGCTCCGTAGTGCTCAACATCTTCGTCAACATAATTTGAGACGCAACTTACTTCGACGGATAAGTTACCTTTGACTATTTCCTACGCCGTCGTAGCCGTCCGCTGTGACCGATCGTTTCTAGCCGCTTCAGGAACCGCGCTGCTGCTAGGTTCGAATCCTGCCTCAGGCATGGATGTGTTTGATGTCGTTAGGTTAAAGTAGTTCTAAGTCTAGGGGACTGATGACCTCACATTTTAAGTCCCATAGTGCTTAGAGCCATTTGAACTATTTTGCCGTAGTAGGTATCTGCGGCATTAACTGTTGGTAAGTCTGCTCGACTGTAGTCCATTTCAGGCATTCTTTTAGCTCAGCCCAATTGCAAGTTTCGAATTCGTTGTACTGATGAATATATTGCTGTAGGTATTGGATGCAGCTGTGACAGAAAATAATTTCTGCCGATTTGCCCGCTATTCACAAGCTTTTTGAACTCGTTGCGTATGCTCAGAGGAATGTAATCGTTTTCTAAGCGGTTTGTGTACTTGTTTTTCAGATCCACAAACAAGTGAGAAACTTCTGTAAAGCTAATTTTGTCTCTTTCTCCCATTTTCACGGAGTCGTTAAGTAATGCAGCTTCAACATGTACGAATTTTAGCCATAACTCCGAACATTCATTACAGAAGAATGCATGGCGTACAGCTAGGCATTTCTCTTCCTATAAAAAGTAGGCATTCAATGATACATACATTTGCAATATTCTTCCAACTGCAGGCAAAAGTGCAAGCCATCTGGGTTTACTGTATCCCAAAATTTTTTGTACTGCATCTTTGCCTCTTCGCTAAAACTTTGAAACTCCGTTCATCATAAGAATAAACAAACAGAAATGCGATGATTGGTCAGAAGCCGTAGCAAACGTACACTGGTGGTGTTGTGCTACTGGAAGTAGATCCTACATATGTACTAGGTACATTATTACTAAATTACGTTAAATGAAACTTTAAGACATTCAAATGTATTAGTAGCCATCAACGTTTTTCTTAATTACGCTTTAGTTTGTAGTTTTTATTTCAAAAATCGTGTATAGTCACAGCCTCTGCACCGATTGTCCTGCTGTTAATACGCAGTACGAAAATGGCTGAGGCTGCTTCCTGTTCTATAGTAAAACACGCGTGTGGAACACGGTTAAAAAGTGCCGTGAACTAGGTTGTTCTTAATGTTTGTCATAAATTTACAGAGATAAAACTAACTGTAGTAAATGGGTCGCTGATTCAAGTCTCCCCGAAGTCGACTTTTTTCCTCGCTCAATTTGAATTACCTATATCTCGTAATTGTAAAATACATCATCATTTTAATGAACAATGTACGTATTCTTGTTTTTAATCACATATTGCAGACGAAATTCCATTTTTCATTTCAAATATAAATTCTCAGTCATCGATATTTTATGAAAGACTGCTAATTAAGGTTGCTAAAATTACGAAAACATAACAATTTAATTTTTAAGGCAAAAATGAAAAACTAAATACTCTTTATTTGGACTGTCCATTGTTTTATATCTCAGATGTAATCACGTGTCGTAGAAACATGAAAAACAATAATTTTCACACCATCGAGCACACCATACAAATGCTACATTTTTCCATCTGCCTCTGCATCATTACAACATGAACCCAACTGATATGGAGACAAGTTAAGGGATTTGGCCCGAGAAATAGCAAGACTGTTAAGCTGCCAGACATACTGAAACTAACGCACGTAGCTTGTTCACATGTCACTGTCGAACGTTGGCGGGATATAGTACGGCAAGTCATAAAAGGAGAAAATGCGGCGCCTGGGCGCCTTGGTGGATTCTGTTGTTGATCGACTCGTTATCAACGTAGAAGATGACAGTTCCAGTACCGAAATATATTTCTCGGTTTCGGATAAGGAAGGATCTGAGAAATTATCAGACTTAACAACTTCAGTGGCTTCACTATTCAACAGTACAGTGAAATCCCTAAAGCGTGCTTTTGCATCACACATACCTCGCTCAGAAAAATTATCCTGCGTCTAATTCTTGTTGGCAATTAGAATACTATGTCAGGTGAGAACGAGAGAATTTTATGCCTTCCCTGTGGTCACCTAAGAAGCATGCGGAGTTTTGTTTTATTTCATTCCCTTTAAAAATTAAATGACATTCGAAGCTATATTGTTTCTTTGCCTCTTTTTACGTCTGAACTACAAGCGCTCACATTACTGCAGGCTAGTCGGACCGCTGGTTGGCCAGTGTTGCCCAAGTTTAATGCGCCGGTAAATCTGTTGTCCCGCATATTATCGTCCAGTAAAAGTACGTGTAACATAGTGTAAAACGTATCTTATAATCATACTTGACTGTACTGGTCACAACTTGTCTTCCACTCCGCGTGAAACGAAATCCAATAAGATTCAAGCAAACGCGGAAGAATCCATGGCGTAATGTTTACATCAAGTTTATTCTTTTGATGAATGGAGTATACTATGTGCGCAAACGAAGTTGATTCTCGGCGCGGTGGCTGCTGGGAGCGACTGTAAAGACATTTGCCAAATCACCAAATTTGTTGACACATTCATCCCCGAGAGTTTTACCTACAACTTACGTATTATTTTCTTATCGACGGTGATAATGTGTGCTGTGGTTTAGCGTAGTGAGCGCTTCTGCGGTGAACTTAAAGAGGTGAAGGTTGTGATTTGAACTTCGGAAGTTGAATGAAACATGAACAGAAGCAAAAATCTCTCAGTGTACATGGCGCGTCAATTCAGGATAAAACTCCAAGCCTTCGACCACTACCCCCATGGTCGTCGTCAGGGCTAAAACTGACTGTCGTAAACTATTTTTTTTTTCTTCTTTATTGAGTTTCGATTCCCCACGTAGGGGACGGGCTGGCAGCAGCTTAGTATGCCGCTCTTCAGCCTACAGACTTTGTTTTAAAAAGATGAAGATAATAAATAACAAAAACAGGCGATAAAATCGGAGACTTAAATGGTAACATGGCGAAAAAATCGTGGAACTTAAAACATAGAACAAAGGGATAATGAAGCTAATAAAATACATATGTAGCAGGCAGGTAAAATAATAGACAGACAATAAAAAAACATGGCGACAGTCTGGTTTCTGTTCGCAAAAGATATAAAATTCACAACCAGCGACAGCATGGTTTCTGTCCACAACACTTTGGAAAGACGAACAACACTGAACATTCACTTAAACACTGCACTAAAAAGTTGGCAAATATGACATACCATAGCCGAGAGCAGGTGGGGGGAAACTGGACAGATGATGGGAAAATAAAAATGGGGGAAGGAGAGGAAAAGCGAAGGGGGGGAGGGGAGGGAGGAACGGAGCAGATGGAGGATGAGGACCCATAAGAGGGGTGGGGGGTGCTGGGCAGACGAGACAGGGAGTGGGGAAGGCAGAAGAGGGGAATAGAAAAGGACGCAGGGGGAGAGAAGGGAGGTAGGGAGAGGTTAGGTGGGGAGAAAACAGGATGGAAGGTAAAGGACGGAGGAGAGGAGGGGGGGTGAGGATCAGAGTTGATAGGAGGGATAAATGGAGGGAGAGATGGCATCATCTGGGAGGAGGAGTTGATGGAATCCACCTTGGGAAAGGAGATGAAGGGTGTAGAGATGGAGGGTAGGGGGGGCACAACAGTGAAGGGTTGGCAGGGGACAGGGATGGGACAGGAGAGAAGCAACCAGGGGGTGAGGGGGATCAAGGCAGCGGGAGGTGTAGAGTATGCGGATATGTTCGAGGAAGAGGAGCAGATGGGGGAAACGAATGAGGTCATAGAGGATCCGCGTGGGGGATGGGAGGTGTATACGGAAGGCGAGGCGGAGTGCATGACCCTCAAGGATCTGGAGGGACTTATAGAATTTGGGGGGGGGGGGGGCAGAAATCCATGCGGGACTGGCATAACAGAGGATGAGACGGATTAAGGATTTGTAGGTGTGGAGGATGGTAGAGGGGTGCAACCTCTATGTTCAGCCAGAGAGGAGTTTGAGGAGGCGGAGGCTTTGGATTTGATGGTGCGGAGATGAGGGATCCAGGTGAGGTGACGGTCAATGGTGAGGCCAAGGTAGGTGAGGGTGGGGGAGAGGCGGCTGTGACAGGCGCAGATGGTAAGGGAGAAGTCCAGGAGCCGGAACAAGCGAGTGGTATGCCCTACGATGATTGCCTGGGTCTTGGAAGGATTGATTTTCAGGAGCCACTGGTTACACCATGCGGCAAAAAGGTCAAGGTGATTCTGGAGAAGGCATTGAGACCGTTGGAGGGTAGGAGCGAGGGCGAGGAATGCGGTGTCATCGGCATACTGCAAGAGGTGTACTGGTGGGGAGAGGGGGGGGTTGGGGCATATCTGCCGTGTACAGGAGGTAGAGGAGAGGGGAGAGGACAGAGCCCTGGGGCACACCTGCAGAGTGCTAGAAGGTGTGGGAATTGGCATTATGGCTGGTAACATAGGAGGGGCGGCGGGAGAGGAAGGAGGCCATCAGACGGATGTAATTGACAGGAAGGGCGAAGGTTTGGAGTTTAAACAGGAGACTGGGATGCCAGACACGGTTGTAGGCCTTTTCGAGGTCGAAGGAGAAAAACGGCGAAGCGATGGTAGTTAATCTGAAGGGAGAGGAGATGAGTGAGGCGTAGGAGTTTGTCATTGGTAGAGAAGGTAGGTCAAAAGCCACATTGGGTGTCGGGGAGGAGGTGGTTTCGGTGGAGGTGGTGATGGATGCGCCGGATAAGGATGGATTCCAAGAGCTTGCTGAACACCGATGTGAGACACATAGGACGACAGGAAGAGGCATCAGATGGAGGCTTGTTGGGTTTGGAGAACATCAGGATATGGGAGGTTTTCCACAGTTCAGGATAGAAGCCAGTGGCAAGGATGACGTTGTAGAGGGTGGCAAGGACTGAAAGAAAGGAGGGAGGGCAAAGTTTGAGGTGGCGGTAGGTAACGCCGTCGTGGCCAGGAGCAGTGTTGCGATTAGTGCGGAGTGTGAGGCTGATGTCCTGTGTAGTGATGGGAGTGTTAAGTTCAGATGGTGGTGTGTGGCCCAAGTATTGGAAGCTAGGAGCAAGGGGAGGAACAGAGGTATTCGTACTGTCGATGACGTCAGAGGAGAGGGAAAAATCAAATTGGGGATCATCTGGAATGGAAGAAACATCGGAGAGGTGAGAGGCAAAGTGGTTGGCCTTACTGAGGTTGTCAGGAAAGGGACGGTCATCGAGGAGGAGAGGGTACTGGGGGGTGTCATAAACTAGCGAGGCTTCCACTTTTATATGCAAAGGACAGCTTCTGATTGGCTGGAATACGTCATAACAAGAACGATATGGCGCGTAGTGAAGTGGTGCCCCCTACTTCCATAGATGTAGTTTCTATCCCGAGTTGCTTGCAGTGCCATCCCTTGAATCAGGAGGTAAAGTGCGGGAAGTTTTCCTCTGCGTTTTTTCTTTATCCAGTGCACTCTTCCAAGTGTTGCTAAGTGCATAGCCATTGTCTCTGTTAAAGTTATTATCGCTAAGTCTAATTTCGACTGCTTCCCGGATCACAGAGTCCCAGTAATTCGATGCGTGAGCTATTACTCTCGTTTCTTCAAATAAAATCTTATGCTTGTTAAGCAGGCTATGCTCAGCCACCGCTGATTTTTCCAAATACATGTATTTCATGTAGCGCTGGTGCTCGATGCATAGCCTGCTTAACAAGCATAAGATTTTATTTGAAGAAACGAGAGTAATAGCTCACGCATCGAATTACGGGGTGATCCGGGAAGCAGTCGAAATTAGACTTAGCGATAATAACTTTAACAGAGACAATGGCTGTGCACTTAGCAACACCTGGAAAAGTGCATTGGATAAAGAAAAATCGCAGAGGAAAACTTCCCACACTTTGCCTCCCGATTCAAGGGATGGTGCTGCAAGCAACGCGGGATAGAAACTCTATCTATGGAAGAAAAGGGCACCACTTCACTAAGCGCCATATCGCTGTTGCTATGACGTATTCCAGCCAATCAGAAGCCGTCCTTTGCATATAAAAGTGGGAGCCTCGCTAGTTTACGACAGTCAGTTTTAGCCCTGACGACGACCATGCAGGTAGTGGCCGAAAGCTTGGAGTTTTATACTGAACTAACGCGGCATGTACACCGAGAGATTTTTATTCAAGAAATACGTTGCGAAAGACTTCATAGCCATATGAACACAAGTAGTTGAAGAGATTCTAGTAGAATGAATAGATGATTTTGTCTAAAATGCAGCTCCATAATTCGCCTGGAGAGACAGCACTGTTGAGGTCGAAGCAGAGAGCGTTCACTGACCGACGAGTTTGGATGTTACGAAGGTGGGTGGTGTTCAAAATAGGAAGCTCTGTAACTACATGGCACTAACCACTTCGTGCTAGAACTCTTATCCGACGAAGACAATATTCAACTGTAAGAATTATGATTAAATAACTCTAAACTCTAAATACTACTCCCTGATCAGCTGATTTCGGAGTAGCAGTTGCTGGTATCGTTGAAAAGCAATTCATTGTATTTTAACTGTTGCATGCTAATACGCTAACTTCCAGTTAACGCTGCAATTTATTTATTTTTTTTTTGGGGGGGGGGGGGGCGGGGGTTATTCGGATTTTAAGGGGCTCCGGGAAGCCCTATTATTCCAATGTTAAAATAGCGCTTATAAATTACATGTTTTCTCATAAAGTATTTGAGCTAGAAAGTTGAAATTTTTACAGGTTATTTACTGGAATATTGAAGACAACACAGGGATTTTTTAAAATTTGAATTCAGTTGTTACAGATTAATTTCTTCTATTGTCATGTAAATTCACTGTCTTGTTTATAAATTCAACAATACACAGGTTTTTTTTTAAAAGGCTGTGTTAAGTTATGCAGAAAGGACTGTGTAACATTTCCTGAAAATTTCAAGCAAATTGGTTTGGTAGAGTCTGAGAAAACTTGTAATTTGTATGAAAAAATAACACTTTTGGGAATCGGGCGACAAAGTTCAGATTACCTTTTTAGTGCACTCCAGGTCCATAGTCTGGATTTATCTTCATCTTCTACGAACTACTCCTCTAGCTTCGTCTTTTTCCTTTTTTTTTGCTGTGGCTTGTATTTCTAGGCTATTTACAGGCCTGTCAGCAGCCCGGAGACGTTCCTTGTCTAAAGCAAGCATCGTTCGTACTATGTTGAAAACTATCTTCTTTCTCATATTTCGAAATACTTTGCGCCTTACAAAGCTGCCATCACTGAAAGTGGCAACAGAATCACAAACACAAAAGTGAAATGTTTCTATTCCAACAAACACAGTCTTGTGGATTCTTGACCATATAACACTATTTACACTCACATTGGGGTTCTGAGTTTTTCCATGAACACACTTTTTCAATGGTCCAGGTGCAGCTAAGTACCTGAAAATAAGTTTTATCGCCTCCATTACAGAGCATCAGGCAGACCGCGTTTATGAGTGTACACTTCACCAGTTAGCAATCCCTTGTCGTACTTACACCAACCGTTTTTCCTTTGCGGCACAAGTTATGATGTGAGCTTTCATCGGTTGATAAAGTATGAAAAAAAGACCCCAAATAGCCTTCATTTCATCGGCACTGTGTGTTTTTTGCCTAATAGCTATTCCATAATAGTTCATATTTTGTGAATTACACTGTCAGTTAACCTTCCATTCTCATCCAACCATTTACCATCACTGAGTTTTTGTTTTTTGCACGAAGTTTTCTGTTGCCGAAGGCTTTATTCCATTCGTTTCTGTACCTGTCCAATACACTCAAATTTCTGCACTACAACATCTTCAGTTCTGTTTGAAAATTTTAGACTCACCATTTTTGTGGACACCTACAATATTTAGATATTACTGCTACATCTAAAACTTTCCCTGTATACATACTAATGGCAGATATTACACAATGAAGAGATTTATTTCCCTGTTTATGCCAGGTACCATCAATTGCTGCAGTCAAGCCTCTGTTACCACTGTTTTCTATTACTGCTTCTTCCACAGCTTTCTTCATAGATTCTATACAGACATCTTCTACTTTAGACCCCATAAATCTACTGTAGTTCTTAAACGTGGCTGCGGGAATTGGAAGATTCATCATGCTAGAGAAAACTGCACCTGCTGTAGCACCCTTACCAATTGTATGCAAGACATAAACAAACTTAATGTTGTGTTCATAGATTTTGGTACCATTTTCTTCATTTGGAGTTACTGCACTGTTCCACAAAGTGGTCATGCATGAACACTTACTGCAATTCATTTCCTTGTCACTGGCAAGTCTTACGTTGTTTTTCGTAGAGGGTTCGAGACCGACTTCACTACATTGAATACATCTTACACAGTTTGCAAAAATTCCGTCAGAACTGGCATATCAAATATTTCATTCACATCCGATTCGTCCAAAAACATTAGTACTTTTCACTAACTGATCCAAGCTTCCTCTGCGAAGTACTTTCTTCCTCACATTCATTGCAATGGGCAGGTGTACCAGCAAGGTTAGGATCGCACACTTGGTTACCGTCTTTATTGTTTACGGTAGTAACATCTATCTTTGGCTTTCCAACATTTCTCCTTTTCTTAAACGCCTTCAGAGGATTTCTAGCCACTTTGCGTTCACCCAAGATTATCCTTAAATAAAAAAGGGACTTCAATGGACAGAATTCATTGTCAGGATTACAAAGGAGTAAATAAACATGAAACACACGACAATCGAGCGAGCGATATATATCGAATTATGACAGGGTAGCCACAACACTTATTTTGTAACACTTATTTTCTTTCACATCACTAAAATGTACATCATGAGCACGCAGTTTCACGAGTACAATATTCGACAGTAGTTTAACAGCGCCACAATGGGTCACGCCCATGCAGATCATATTTCAAATATATTTTTAAAAAAGTTGTAGTCTTCTGACTTGAATAAAGTACATACCAACTAAAAGGCCATTTTAAAATGTGAAAAGTAAAAACTGAACATTTCATGACTTTGAACCGTATTGTGTTTCATGTTCATATATCCCGCATATTTGTATGGCGTGCCAAGCTTCCAATCCCACTCGCATTTTGAGAGGCTTCCCGTATCCTGTCCATCGCAAAGACCTTGTAACCTGAGCATATCACAAGATGGGCTTCAATGTTCACCGTCTCAAGTCATCATTTCAAGTCCTTCGACACTTACTCTTCTGTCATACTGACAGACATCATGAAGGCGTCAATGAATTATTTTGAAAACGGTTTCTGAGTCATTCTCTGTCAGTGTTGGTCATGCTTTTGGTACGATGGTTTCCATTTCCACATAAGACAACCGCTAAATAGTAAAGGGATGAATTATGTATGTTACAGGGAGCGCTGAAATGTTGAATAGTGACAAAAAGTATATTGCAATCATGTGTAAACAGAACATGTATGAATTTTAATAATCACGGTTTATGCAAGATCTTATAGCTATGAATTCTGGCCATTGTTGTTGTTATCTATGTTTAATGTAATCAATGTATGTAAAGCGTGGATGTCTGGTTTCTCTCGGGGTTTTCCGTGTTTCCACCGCGAGCCTTGCCCGAATGGGAAAGCTTAAAGTAGCCTACATAAAATCCTCAGTAGCACTAATAGCTTAAGTAAAAAACAAAGCACTAGTTGCAGTTTCTTGCCAATCTTCGTACAGTCAAGGTAGAAAGTCAGACTCAGCTAACAGTAGTCGGATTTGTGTTAGTAACCAGCTGCAATTACGAGCATAATGTTGGGCAGCAATTATTAAGGGATGAGCTCGTAACTTTTAAATTTATTCAATGGGTCAACGTTGTTAGTCATTTTGTTGAACGTCGCATATATGTAACTAGTTTCAGATACACAATGCTTTATGAAGATTTTTGCTCAGAATACAAGGAAATAACACCAGTTTTTAGCTCACAAGACAAACCATTAGCTTGTTATAGTCAGTTTTAATGCAAAGTCGGTTTATATGTTTTCCCCATTTGTAATTTCGAAAAACCTAAGAGTCATTGAACAGGAACATAAGCAAATAATTAATGTTTTTAAGATTTCAGCCTCCATTCAGGGCATTGTACTATATCGTTAAGGAAATGTAGTGCGCACATTACGCCAGAGATAATACGCATAATCAATTATTCCGGAGAGGGAATTGTGCTAAGCGTTTCTTGCTTGGCATTCCCTGTTCAGTGACTTTAAGGGTAGATAGGAAGGAACAGATTCTTCTGTGGTTTTGTGATCGCAGAGACAATTTAGAGAACTATTGACTCGTAATACTGGACTCATCACAGTTTCTCTATTAGTCAACAACATTTTCATTTGTCGTAGATATTTGCTTACAAGATAAAGCATCTAATGTAAAAATTAACGAGTGATTTTCCTAAATGGTTTCATGGAATTAAAAGGGCTGGATAACTCACGAGGAGGACGAGTTGCTGGGAAGCAGTCGAGTGCCTAAGAACCTGCACTCAAGTCTAATTTTTCTTACTTCAGAGCAATTGCTGCCAACCATTAGCCATTACGAAATATATTGAATTCTGTTCGATGATTATCGAGTCTTTGCATTCAGTTATTACAGAAACAGTCTGAGGATCGAAGGAGAAGTTATCGCCAAAGCCAGTTTTCATATGTGTATAGAGGAAGGTATAATTATGGCTTGTTCTGCTTCCATATTTTCAAATTTTTAGTTCCCGTGTCACAAATAGCAGCTATAGTGTACATCCCAGCTCCTTCCATATCTCTTATTATTCCCACGACTAAATCACTGTGTAGTCGGAGTCATAATACGCTAGCACCTTCCATGTCGTAGATAATGAAAGCCATGATCCGAAAATTTTCGTGCGGCCCGGGTATCACAGCAGCATGTGAACAGTAACTTGTTCAACTTATTTAATTATCAGTCTTTATTTCACAGAAGGTATGACCAGATGTCTTGTCAACGGTTTTAGGCTGTTTTCCTATGTTTAAAAATATGGTTCGGATTGTTGTTATTCTGACTGATTATAACACCTAAGTAGCATTTATGGTCAATGTTCTAACAAAATATTTGTTATTTTTATGTAATTAACGCTTAAAAATCATTAAATACCAAGATCTGGTCACGTGATCGAAAACACTGTTACTGGCTGATGCTCTGGTGACTTCACAGCTAGGTTTAAGACGAAGCTATACGTGTGTTATAGCAGCGTTACCCGAAGTTACGACGTTTTTACGTACTTTTTCTGCAAACACTTCGGCTATTTAGTGATGGAAAATGGAATTACAACTTTTAAGTAACAACAGAAAGGAATTTTGTGAACACTGGTAGTGGAATCCTTGCGAAAGTTGACGTGTTTGTGCTCCATCCCTTCAGAGCGGCGACTGTGCAACGACGGACATTCTTTTCCCTGCTCTCTGCAACTTTAAACTCGCCCAGAACTAATGAATTGTAGAACTTTCGCAAATGGTCCGTATATAATAACTAGACTGTCAACTATAAGTCATGAGCTACGACCCAAAACACAAGAAAATCATTCTTGGCAAAACTTAATTTCCTCTGTAGAAGACATTCAACAGAGCCACTATTTCTAGCAGGCGTTCGGTGGCGCAACGGATAATATATCTAACTGCAGATAAAGAAATCACGTCCTGGATTCAAGGAAGGGTCCTATATTTTTCAAGTTTCACTTGAAATACGAAAATAACGTTAGCAAGAATTGATTGTGGCAGTTGTTTCGATTGTGGGATGTATTATATATAGCTTCGCATTAGTCTTAGTCTGAGAAATGGACAACGGAGGATAAACACATTTACTTTGCGAACAAGCAATTCACTTTTCTTGAAAGCATTGCTAGTAGTGCCCACAGGGCAACGAGGTGTAGGGCGATGAGGTTATGCGTAGAGATATAAACCGTGTTCAATATGCAGGTGACACAAATGTAAGGATTGCGATGTTTGTGAGTGTAAACTAACGTTGGCGTCTGAAGCAGACTTACTTATCTTTATGTAAGATACAAAATTGTTGAGGCTTTCGTGGCCACTTGTTGACAAACTGCCTATTGGCTTCTGTCTCGGGTTCTTCGGCCGACGTTCATCTAATGATTTTTCTGACGTTTCGCCAGCGCGAGTGGCTGGCATTGTCAAAGCTTCACCCTCCATTGCCGGTGGTGAACTGGAGCCGAGCTCGCGGGCGCAGACTATATGTACCTGGCGCGCCAACGTCCGAGGGCTTCTCCGCGGTCATTTCCGGTGCGGTTCTCCTCTTGCTACCTGCGACGGTCGTTCGCTGCAGTACGGGAAGCCAGGATCCGTTGACCTTAAGGCTTTCCTCTTTCTTGTTCAAACTGTTCGCGTGTTTTTGTATTTCTACAGCTTCTCTGAACAAGCGCGTGTGATAGTGGTTCTCTACAGCCAGAACTTCCGTGTCGGCGAATTTTATTACGTGGTCGGTCTCATTCAGTGCGTGTTCTGCCACGGCCGATTTCTCCACCTGCCCCAACCTGCAATGTCGCTTATGCTCCTTGATCCTGGTGTTAATGGATCGTCCAGTCATCCCGACATAAACTTTTCCGCATGTGCATGGTATGCGGTATATTCCCGACATTGAAAGTGGGTCTCTTTTCTCCTTCGCCGATCTAAGACACTCTTTGATCTTCCTTGTCGGTTTGAAGATCGTCTTTACGCCATGTTTGCGCAATATACGGCCGATTCTGTCCGTCACTCTGGGAATGTATGGCAGAAAGGCCGTACCCGACATTTCTTTTTCTGGTTCCTTACTTCGCCGAGTGTTTGGCTCAGTTACACTTCTAATATAATTTGTGGAGTACCCATTGCTCCTCAGGACTGTTTCCAGGTGTTGCATTTCTCGTTTGAGGTGTTGCGGCTCACATATTCGTCCTGCTCTCGTTGCGAGCGTACTAATCATGCCCCTTTTCTGGCTCGGGTGGTGGTTTGACAGTTTGTGCAGGTATCGGTCCGTGTGAGTCGGTTTTCGATACACGCTGTGTCCCAGGTTTTCGCCGTCCCTTGTGACCAGCACATCTAGAAATGGCAGTTTCTTGTCCTTTTCTACTTCCATGGTAAATGTTATGTTGGCATGGAGGCTGTTCAAGTGTCTTAGGAAGTCACCGAGCTGTTCTTCACCATGGCTCCACACCACGAAAGTATCATCGACGTACCTGTACCACACCTTAGGTTTGCAAGTGGCCGAGTCCAGTGCCTGTGCTTCGAATTGTTCCATGAAGAAGTTGGCCACCACTGGACTGAGAGGACTACCCATGGCGACGCCTTCCAGCTGTTCGTAGAAGTCGCCATTCCACGTGAAATAGCTCGTGGTGAGACATGCATGGAAGAGCTTTCTGATGTCTAGCGGGAAAATGGAACCGATGTGCTCCAGAGCGTCATTGAGTGGCACTTTCGTAAATAACGAAACAACATCAAAGCTGACCAGGATGTCGTTTGGTGCAAGTTTCAGTTTCTTCAGCTTCTCAATGAAATGTCCTGAGTCCTTAATGTATGTGTCGGTCTTCCCCACGTGTGGCCTCTCTGCTCCAACCACACGTGGGGAAGACCGACACATACATTAAGGACTCAGGACATTTCATTGAGAAGCTGAAGAAACTGAAACTTGCACCAAACGACATCCTGGTCAGCTTTGATGTTGTTTCGTTATTTACGAAAGTGCCACTCAATGACGCTCTGGAGCACATCGGTTCCATTTTCCCGCTAGACATCAGAAAGCTCTTCCATGCATGTCTCACCACGAGCTATTTCACGTGGAATGGCGACTTCTACGAACAGCTGGAAGGCGTCGCCATGGGTAGTCCTCTCAGTCCAGTGGTGGCCAACTTCTTCATGGAACAATTCGAAGCACAGGCACTGGACTCGGCCACTTGCAAACCTAAGGTGTGGTACAGGTACGTCGATGATACTTTCGTGGTGTGGAGCCATGGTGAAGAACAGCTCGGTGACTTCCTAAGACACTTGAACAGCCTCCATGCCAACATAACATTTACCATGGAAGTAGAAAAGGACAAGAAACTGCCATTTCTAGATGTGCTGGTCACAAGGGACGGCGAAAACCTGGGACACAGCGTGTATCGAAAACCGACTCACACGGACCGATACCTGCACAAACTGTCAAACCACCACCCGAGCCAGAAAAGGGGCATGATTAGTACGCTCGCAACGAGAGCAGGACGAATATGTGAGCCGCAACACCTCAAACGAGAAATGCAACACCTGGAAACAGTCCTGAGGAGCAATGGGTACTCCACAAATTATATTAGAAGTGTAACTGAGCCAAACACTCGGCGAAGTAAGGAACCAGAAAAAGAAATGTCGGGTACGGCCTTTCTGCCATACATTCCCAGAGTGACGGACAGAATCGGCCGTATATTGCGCAAACATGGCGTAAAGACGATCTTCAAACCGACAAGGAAGATCAAAGAGTGTCTTAGATCGGCGAAGGAGAAAAGAGACCCACTTTCAATGTCGGGAATATACCGCATACCATGCACATGCGGAAAAGTTTATGTCGGGATGACTGGACGATCCATTAACACCAGGATCAAGGAGCATAAGCGACATTGCAGGTTGGGGCAGGTGGAGAAATCGGCCGTGGCAGAACACGCACTGAATGAGACCGACCACGTAATAAAATTCGCCGACACGGAAGTTCTGGCTGTAGAGAACCACTATCACACGCGCTTGTTCAGAGAAGCTGTAGAAATACAAAAACACGCGAACAGTTTGAACAAGAAAGAGGAAAGCCTTAAGGTCAACGGATCCTGGCTTCCCGTACTGCAGCGAACGACCGTCGCAGGTAGCAAGAGGAGAACCGCACCGGAAATGACCGCGGAGAAGCCCTCGGACGTTGGCGCGCCAGGTACATATAGTCTGCGCCCGCGAGCTCGGCTCCAGTTCACCACCGGCAATTTATGTAAGATGATGAAACTTCAAAAGATTAAACAATAATGATCGTAGCTGGACAGTAAGAAGATAAAAAAAAATGTTTCTAATAAAGTAAAAAGCGTGTGGTCACATTAACTAGATAATACCTTTTTTAACGTAAAGTGTGTGAATAGCGATTGCAAATGCAAGCGCATGTAAACAGCAAGGAAAACACAAAAATATTCTATTTCTGATCAATGTGGTGACGTATTGTGGTTGGTTGGGTGGTTGGTTTGGGGAAGGAGACCAGACAGCGTGGTCATCGGTCTCATCGGATTAGGGAAGGATGGGGAAGGAAGTCGGCCGTGCCCTTTCAGAGGAACCATCCCGGCATTTGCCTGACGTATTGTGATTTGGTTTTCATATGAGAGGACTGTCGAGTCGTTTTACAAATAAGTTAAAATGTTCTTTTGTGTTAGATTCGAACCATCAACTCGCAGAATTCGGCGGTTTACCTCTCTAACAACGGAGCTATCGAACAGTTGAGGAGTTTAGTTGAATGACGCCATCGTTCTTTGTATCAATTGTTCAACGTACTTCGAAGGTGAGTTAATGTTAACTTTACAGTGTAAAAAAATGGTTCAAATGGCTCTGAGCACTATAGGACTTAACATCTGAGGTCATCAGTCCCATAGAACTTAGAACTACTTAAACCTAACTAACCTAAGGACATCACGCACATCCATGCCCGAGGCATGATTCGAACCTGCACCGTAGCGGTCGCACGGTTCCAAACTGTAGCGCCTAGAACCTCTCGGCCACACCGGCCGGCTTTACAGTGTAACACAATTTTAATTAAGTTACTTAACTTGTGCGTCGACGTGGTGGCAGTTTGCTGGTACTGTCCAAACCCATTTTATGCATCTCCTCATTCTCTGGAACACACAAAAAACAACTTTTCAGGAGTTTTATAGATGTATTTGTACAGTATGGTAGTACACACAATTTGCAACCCACTTTCCGAAACGTAAATTCAAAAACAAGACATCACTGTGAATTAGCACTATGTCAGTAGGAGCAGCGTGCTAGCCAGTGACGTCACAGGCATCACATGACCCGAATGGAGCGTTTTAGTGGGCTTTTAAATTATTTGGATTTCAATTCCGTTTTTACAGAAAAATACTAAAATTCAAGAAGGGAAAAAGCATGTTGGGAGCATAAAATGACATAATCAATCATTTAATGCAATTTCCAGAAAACAGTCAGATACCCAATTCGTCCCTAGCGCTAATTAAGTTTGTTCATCATCACAAGTCGTACTCACTGCGGAGCGTCGTGACTCCATGAAACAAGTGTCTCCGTCCTAGACGGTTATCAACTCTTCTCTCTCTCTCTCTTTCTCTCTCTCTCTCTCTCTCTCTCTCTCTCTCATGTGTCATTAGTCTTCTGACTGGTTTGATGCAGCCCGCCACGAGTTTCTCTCCTGTGCCAACCTTTTTATCTCAAAGTAGCACTTGCAGCCTTCGTCCTCAGTTATTTGCAGTATTTTTCCAATATCTGTCTTCCTGTACAGTTTTTATCCTCTAAAGCTCCCTCTAGTACACGTAAATTATTCCCTGATGTCTTAAAACGTGTCCCATCATCCTGTTCCTTCTTCTTGTCAGTGTCTTTTGTACGTTCCTTTAGCCGCCGATTCTACGGAGAAGCATCTCATTCCTTACCTTATAAGTCCATATCATTTACAACATTCCTAGGTAGCACCACATCTCAAATGTTACGATTCTCTTTTGTTCCGGTTTTCCCACAATCCATGTTTCACTACTCTAAAATGCTGTGCTCTAAACGTAAATTGTCAGAGCTTTCTTCCTCAAATTAAGGTCTAGCCTTCTCTTGGCTAGGAATGCTTTTTTAGTCTCCGACCATCAGCTTTATTTCCCGACCGTCATGGGTTATTTTGGCTCCAATGTAGTAGAATTCCTTAACTTCGTCCACTTTGCGATCACCAATTTCTATGTTACATTCGTCTCTATTCTCATTCCTGCTACTTCTCATTACTTTCGTCTTTCTTCGGTTCACTCTCAATACACATTCTGTACTCATTCCACTGTTCACTCAATTCAACAGATCCTTTAATTCTTCTTCCCTTTCACTGAGGATAGCAATGTCATCAACGAATCTTATCACTGTTATTCTTTCACCTAAATTTTAATCCCACTCTTGAACCTTTCTTTTATTGTCGTCATTACTTCTTCGAACAGTAAGGGCGAAAGACTACACCTCCTTCTGACACCCTTTACAATCCGAGCACTTTGTTGTTGGTCTTCCAGTCTGGTTGTTCCCTCTTGGTTCTTATACATATACAGTAGTATACAGCCGTATTTCGCTATAGCTTACTCCTATTTTTCCCATAATTTCGAACATCTTGCACCATTTTCCAGATCAACGAATCGTACGAGCGTGCTCTGATTTTTCTTGTCTTGCTTCCGTTGTCAAACACGATGCCAGTACTGTCTCCTAAAGCCAAACGTATCGTCACCTGACGGATCGTCAATTTCCTTTTGTATTCTGCTGTAAACAGGTGATAAATTTCTCGGGGTGGTAGAGGGGATTTAGTAGACGACGTTTTGATAAGGAACTCATGTCCGGAAATGTACTTCTCCTCGGGTTCTCTTCTACGTGACGAAGGACGCCGCCTTCAAAGTCGGGAGTGCAGTACTTTCTTTGAGCACCGCAGCCAACCCTCCTAGTTTCGAACTTACCAATTTCCAGTAGCCGTTGTCGTAGTCGGACGAACGTCTACGTGATGCCGTAATTACAGCAGTAACTGGCGACGGTGACCTCTTCTCATCTTGTGTCCATACCGTAAAGTGGGCGATTTAAAAGTGATCCGATCTTCAAACTTATATCCAAACGGTACATATCCGCACGTGGGTTCCTTACCCAAACTCTTCCTACTAAGTCTCTTGCCAGAAACTTGGACCCATGAGCTGCCAAACTGATAGTTCTCGCATTTACCGGCTCTTTCTATCTTCGGGATTGTGTAGACGATATTTTTCCGAAAGTCTGATGATATGTCACCAGTCTCATAGATTCTACACACCAGCTTGAATAGTCCTGTAGCTGCCACTTACTCCGTTGATTTTAGAGATTCCGATGGCATGTTATCTATCCCTCCTACCTGATGTCAGGTCTTCCGAAGTTTTTTCAAATTCTAATAGTGGAAACCCTACCTCTTTCATATAGACTCGAATTTATTCCTCTATCACTTCATCAGACAAATACTACCGTCTGATAGGGGCCTTCAATGCACCCTTTCCACCTACACTACTGGAAATGGAAAAAAGAACACAATGACACCGGTGTGTCAGACCCACCATACTTGCTCCGGACACTGCGAGAGGGCTGTACAAGCAATGATCACACGCACGGCACAGCGGACACACCAGGAACCGCGGTGTTGGCCGTCGAATGGCGCTAGCTGCGCAGCATTTGTGCACCGCCGCCGTCAGTGTCAGCCAGTTTGCCGTGGCATACGGAGCTCCATCGCAGTCTTTAACACTGGTAGCATGCCGCGACAGCGTGGACGTGAACCGTATGTGCAGTTGACGGACTTTGAGCGAGGGCGTATAGTGGGCATGCGGGAGGCCGGGTGGACGTACCGCCGAATTGCTCAACACGTGGGGCGTGAGGTCTCCACAGTACATCGATGTTGTCGCCAGTGGTCGGCGGAAGGTGCACGTGCCCGTCGACCTGGGACCGGACCGCAGCGACGCACGGATGCACGCCAAGACCGTAGGATCCTACGCAGTGCCGTAGGGGACCGCACCGCCACTTCCCAGCAAATTAGGGACACTGTTGCTCCTGGGGTATCGGCGAGGACCATTCGCAACCGTCTCCATGAAGCTGGGCTACGGTCCCGCACACCGTTAGGCCGTCTTCCGCTCACGCCCCAACATCGTGCAGCCCGCCTCCAGTGGTGTCGCGACAGGCGTGAATGGAGGGACGAATGGAGACGTGTCGTCTTCAGCGATGAGAGTCGCTTCTGCCTTGGTGCCAATGATGGTCGTATGCGTGTTTGGCGCGGTGCAGGTGAGCGCCACAATCAGGACTGCATACGACCGAGGCACACAGGGCCAACACCCGGCATCATGGTGTGGGGAGCGACCTCCTACACTGGCCGTACACCACTGGTGATCGTTGAGGGGACACTGAATAGTGCACGGTACATCCAAACCGTCATCGAACCCATCGTTCTACCATTCCTAGACCGGCAAGGGAACTTGCTGTTCCAACAGGACAATGCACGTCCGCATGTATCCCGTGCCACCCAACGTGCTCTAGAAGGTGTAAGTCAACTACCCTGGCCAGCAAGATCTCCGGATCTGTCCCCCATTGAGCATGTTTGGGACTGGATGAAGCGTCGTCTCACGCGGTCTGCACGTCCAGCACGAACGCTGGTCCAACTGAGGCGCCAGGTGGAAATGGCATGGCAAGCCGTTCCACAGGACTACATCCAGCATCTCTACGATCGTCTCCATGGGAGAATAGTAGCCTGCATTGCTGCGAAAGGTGGATATACACTGTACTAGTGCCGACATTGTGCATGCTCTGTTGCCTGTGTCTATGTGCCTGTGGTTCTGTCAGTGTGATCATGTGATGTATCTGACCCCAGGAATGTGTCAATAAAGTTTCCCCTTCCTGGGACAATGAATTCACGGTGTTCTTATTTCAATTTCCAGGAGTGTACTTCCCATTTATTTCGTTGCTGAGTGTGATTGCTCTTTTTAGTGATGATTGCTCTTTTTAGTGATGTCCATTGCTCTTCAACTGAACTGCCTTATTCCTTATCGCAGTATCCACATCCTTAGCGAAATTCAAACGCCTCTTGTCATTCCTCAGTACTATCCCACTTCCTACCATATTAATTTTTCCACACGGTTCTCTTAATCTTCGGTCTACTCTTAATCGTTATGTAATATCCACGACTATATTTTATTCAGAACACTATTCACGACAGCATTGTGTGTGGAATTTGAGCGAACATTATCGTCATATTAATAAAAAATGACTTAATTGATACTAAAATAATAATAAATAATTATTGTCAGTGACGTAATTTAATTTCGTGTGAAAATAATATCTCGGGCAATACTCATGGAAAAAGATAATGGAAATCTTCATCTTTTGTTATCTGTGATTCTTCTAGAATAATCCTTCTTCTTGTTCGAACTATTGTAATGATCGGACGTAACTGATGTCTCGTAACACAGAGATCTGTAAAAAATTGTATTATGTTGCTAATTAATATTTGAAAAATAGAGTTTCTGTGTCATTGAAATGAATTTTCTTTGTTTAAAGTTTTATTTTATTGTAATTCTCCTCCTATATAAAAGTTAAGTTTTCTACTCAGCTACAAAAAGAGCGCAGCCATTAGCGCTATTGATCTACAGCGCGGTTTATTGGTAAATGCTGAATAATAAGCGATTAACATTGAGAAATATTTTCAAATGTTATTGCGTATAGTAAAGGTACAGAAGAGATATATATATATCAAGCAGGGTCGATAAGTGATTGTCTTATGTTAGCCGCCATATTAGTGAAATAATGCAGTGGCAGTTTAAATTGATTTTCCATACGGACATAAATGTTGTTGGTCATAATTGCGATGGAAATGAGTGTAGGGCATTGTGGGTTGGGAGTCTCATATTCGGGGAAGTTCGGCCGCCGAGGGCAAGTACTTATTGCATTCGACGCCACATTGGGCGACTTGCGCGTCGGAGAGGTGGTGAAATGATGACGAGGACAACACAACACCCAGTCCCTGAGCGGAGAAAATCTCCTGGCCCAGCCGGGAATCGAACCCGGGCCCCTTGGCGTGGCATTCCGCCGCGCTGACCACTCAGCTAACGGTGGCGGACATAATTGCGATAATAATTGTGTATTGGTGGCCAAGAACACACTTTGACGAAATAAATTCGACTTAGATTGTGAACAATCTTTAAATATAGTGCAAATAGCGTCTTACGTGATATAAATTCTTATCTGCTGATGTATGTATGTTATTTGATAACAACTTTTATGAAATATTTTGACAGGAAAAATACATTAGAGTTGTGCGCGTGTAGTACTGTGTGACAAAACTGTTCATTTTGCATAAAGAAAAGTGTTACTACCTCGAATAACAGTAGCGTTAAATTCGATAAACGATCTGCGACTAAGTGCCATTTACACTGCTTGACAGACAACATTGCTACACGTTCCCCTGTGGAGATTTCTTTAACAAAATAACGATTATAAGCCGGGAAAAGCAATGTTTAAATAAAACATCATGTTACATTGATAACAAGTAACTAGTTTTATTATAATCCTGCCGAAATTGTACAACACGCAATTAAACCTCAATACTCGCACGTCACAGATACTAAATTGTATTTGCGTCTATATCTGCTCCTGTGTTCGTCTTAGATTCCGACATCTGGTTTTGGAACTCCTGTATGACCATGTTGTAATTAAGCTGTAATCTACGCGTGTCACTGGACATTTTCCACTTACACCTCCTCACCTTGTGATTTTTGAACAGAATATTCGCTATTGCGAGCTGAGGCTTATTGCACAACTCAATTAGCCTTTCTGCTCTGTCATTCCTACTACCAAGCCCATATTCTCCCGTAAACCTTATTTCTCTCCTTCCCCCACAACGCCATTCCAGTCCCCCGTGATTGTTAGATTTTTTCATCTCCCTTTACGATATGAATTACCCGCTCAATATCCTCGTATACTTTCTCCATCCCCTCATCTTCTGCTTGCACACCTGGACTCTTGTTCTCGGTGTTGATTTGCTGTCGATTCCGATAAGAACAAATCTATCACTGGACTGTCCACAGTAACACTCTCTGACCTAACTTCTTATTCATAAAGAATCCTACTCTCGTTATATCATTTTCTGGTGCTGTTGATATTATCCTATACTCATCTGACCAGAGATCCTTGTCTTCTCTCCGGTTCACTTCACTGATCCCCACTGTATCTAGACTGAGCCTTGGCACTTTCCTTTTAAGATTTTCTAACTTCCCTCCCACGGTCAAACTTCTGACATCCAAAGCTCCGACCTATAGAATATTATCATTTCTCTGGTTATTCCATCTTTTTACCATGGTCATCCGCCATTGGCAGCCCCTCCTGGAGATCCGAAGGGGAACTAATCGAGAACCTTTTGCCGACGGAGAAGTTGTCATGACACTTTTTTTCCTTAGAGACTGCTAAAGGGGTAGGATAGATATGTTCGTGATTTGATCCAGCCAATTGCTCGCTGCTCACCAGAGCAGCTCATGCCTACGATCTTTCCTTCCATGATTATTTTCTTTTACATATTCTCCATCTCTGCTCACAATATGGCTAAAGAACAGGAGAATTTTTTGGTTGACATGAGAAGAAAGGCACCCGGAAATATTGACTTGCTCAATAATAGATACATTAGTTGTTCTTTCGGTCCATTTTATGCGCAGCATCCTGCGCTAGCACCCAAGCAGAAATGCATCATTACGCTCTTTGTTTCTGTCCTTAAGGGTCCATGTTTCGCAACCGTAAAAGAAGAGAGTAAACACGAATGTTTCAACAAGACGGATCGTTACGGTGTTCGTTGTCAGTCTGTTCTGACAGTTTTTGGAGATAGTTTTATAGCCACTCGTCCTAGCGTGATTAGTCTTCTTAGCTCATCTTCACAAATTCCTGTGCAGCAGATTGGTGCCCCAAGACAGATGAAAGAATGCACGACTTCCAGTTCCTTTAATCGACCTGTGGTCATCGATCAGTTACCATGAGTTTGGACTTGTTGAAATTGATGTCCAATCTATATCTCAGACTAATGTCCTTTACTTTCGTTAGCATCTCGGCAAGTTCATCTTCGCTATTGGCTCTAATCAGGGTGTCAGCGGCAAATCGGAGAAAATTTCGCGAAAAGGGTAACACGAAAAATAATGTAAATTGGCTGTTTTGCTGAAATAAAGCGAAATCGACGATTTTTACAAACTATTGTGAAATTTGCCGTTTTCCAGGACAAAAATCACAAACTATTTTATATTCTGGGCAACCGCAGCAGTTGAAAGGCGTGATGTTAGGAAGAATTCCGCGTACAGCTGGAAAATTGTTGTTTATTAAAACACGACTGGTTTCGCTGCTTTGCCCGCATCTCGTGGTCGTGCGGTAGCGTTCTCGCTTCCCACGCCCGGGTTCCCGGGTTCGATTCCCGGCGGGGTCAGGGATTTTCTCTGCCTCGTGATGGCTGGGTGTTGTGTGCTGTCCTTAGGTTAGTTAGATTTAAGTAGTTCTAAGTTCTAGGGGACTTATGACCACAGTAGTTGAGTCCCATAGTGCTCAGAGCCATTTGAACCATTTTTTTGTTTCGTGGCTTTAAGCCGCATCATCAGGTGAACCTACTGATATACAGCAAAGTAGAGTGTCACCATATTTTGTGGATATTAAAATTAGGGAAGGAATGTCTAAAATATACTCACAGCGTTAAAAGATCATAGGCATATACATCACTCCTAGTCAAAATTTACTATTCAGAGAATTTCGTCAACACTGTGGCGAGCGAAGGGTAAAGAAAACGTGGCCCATTCTTGAAACTCTGCCTGCATCTAAAACAAAAAAGAAAAAAAGAAAATATTTTAATAGTGAGCGGATGCTTTATTTTCAAAAAAGAGGCCGGGTTGGCCATAAAGAACTGTCACTGCTAACGTGATTAATCGCGGCAAACGCAAAATACTATGTGGAAAGAATCGGGTGGCAGTGTCTTCCCAGTACGACACCAGGGCAGCTCAGTGCAAGGCAAGACACAAACGACAAAGAGAGACTATAGTCTGGGAGACGAGTCTTTGGTATTGACAGCTCGGTAGCGTCTTTCCGTTGCCTAGCGACCGCAGGCAGGCAGCCAATGACGGCCTGATTTTGAGCGGGTAGCAAGGGCCACGTTGCCGCTCTGAAACCCGGTCGCGCGCGCTTATGAAACTTACCAGTGTCTCGCGTGCAGGCGATGCGGTCGTTCGTCGTTTGTCTGAAGTTGAATTCGCAGTTTATTTCGTTTTTGTTGTTTTTAGTGTTTCTTTGTTTATGTTTCGTTGTAAACAATGTCTAGTGCGGCGGGTAGTACCAGCCCAACACAAGAAGTGAAACGGAGGAAGAAAAGTAAGCTACACACCCAGGCCCGTGAATTCGTGTGCTCTGTGAGGGATTACTTTGAGAAAGAAAAGGACAAAGGTGGGCCCTTAATTCCTGTTGTTCAGGTTGTGAAGAGAACTGCAGCAGCATTGAAAATAAGTAAGAACACTGTTGTAAAGATAGGGAAAGAACAGTATAGTGTAGATTGTGACGAGAGTGGCACAACAAAGCTGCACACACCAGGAAAGAAGCGACCGAGAAATAAGCAGGTGACAGCTTTGGACGATTTTCAGAAAGACGCTATTCGTCGTCATATATACAGCTATTATAAGAGAAGGGAACATCCCACTCTATCTAAATTACTGGTGTCGCTTCAGAAAGACGATCTTTTTAAAGGGAGCAAATTTTCATTGCGTTCAGTGTTGAAAGACATAGGCTTCAGCTATTCACTGTTTAACGGTCGCAAAATATTAATGGAAAGGACAGATGTAGTTGCATGGCGGTGCAGATTTCTGCGCGGGATCAGGGGTGTGGAATTCGAAAGTATAGTGTGGTTAGATGAAACTTGGGTCAATGCCAGACATTCTTTACGTAGAGGCTGGAATGATGGAACGCCCGAGGGGACAATGGCAGTGCCTGTTGGCAAAGGAGGGCGTATTATTGTCTTACATGCAGGAACATCGAAAGGTTTTGTGCCAAACTGCTTGAAAATGTTTCGGTCAAAAAAGACGGGAGATTACCATGAAGAAATGAACAGTGTAGTATTTCAAGAATGGTTCGAGACATCGCTTATGACGAATCTGACAAGTCCATCAATGATTGTTATGGACAATGCGCCTTATCATTCCGTTGTTCACGATAAGGCACCAACCTTGGCAACAAAAAAAGACGGTATCATTCAGTGGTTGAAACGGCGAAAAGTAGATTTCAGAGAAGATTTAAGGAAGGCGGAACTGCTCGAAATTGTGGCACAAAAGAAAGCCCAATTTCCAACATATGTAATTGACGAGATTGCTAAAAGGCACGGGCATGAAATCGTTCGGCTTCCTCCATACCACTGTCACTTCAATGCAATTGAAGGAGTGTGGGCGCAGATAAAAAATTAAATTGCTGCAAACAATAAAAAATTCACGATCTCTGAAGTGGAAACTCTCCTTCCAGCAGCTATCAATAAAGTGACAAGCGAGACGTGGGCTAAAATTGTAAACAGCACTGCAAGTGCCATCAGAGAGGCGACCAAAACCGAAGGGGTTGTGGAAGAATGCATCGAAAATTTAATTATACATCTGGGAGAGAGCAGTGATAGTTCGAGTAGTGCTGAGGAAGACAATGTCAAATCAGATTCTGACAGTGATGTGAGTGGTGTTTTTCCATTACAGTAACTACAACGTATTCAGGAATGTAAGGAGGGAGTTTGCTATCGATCTACAACCAGATCATCATATTGTGAGTACTTTCTTCAGATTATAACTCTTAATACACTGACCAATTATTCTGTAGCTTGTAGTAGAACAAATTAATAATGCTAATACTTAACAATGAAACCAAAACTGCTAATGTTCAACAACTTGCGAAAATAGTTTTCATTTCAGTTGTGAAGTTTAACAAATAACTTTATTATGTTTCAGCATCTTAGATACTTGTACTAAATAGCTCTTATCAGTTTTCGAGTTAATATATTTCAAGCATCAACTTTAAATAAATTCACGCGTACCAATACGACTTGTATTTTGTCTCGCTTTTATTTCTGCTGCTAGAGAATGCGTGTAGCAGACAGGGCGCCGCGTGCTGTGAGCCACGTTCGGCAACAGCGCCGTCTGCCCGCCGGAACTGTCAGTACCTCTCACGGACTATAGCTGGCTGGCGGAACGGAAGCTATCCATGTGGACAGTGTGACGTCATATGTTTATGACTAGAGCGCTGGGTCGCTACCTTTACAAACAAGAACAGTGCAGAATTATATAAAATACTAACATCTAATCAAAATTAGCCAGAATGCTAAGGTGCTTTAATTCCGATTGGTTAGTCAACGTGTACTGTGAGTTTCCTTTTTTATGTCTAAACATTCCCACTTCCTCTAATGTATTCAAAATACGGCTTTATTTCTTTTTTGAGAACTAATCTCAAAATTTTCTGAAGGGCTTGTGATGCTGTGGCCCATCGCGTAGGTGCGCTGTTAATGCAGATCGCGGGTTATTTAAGTCAAGGTGTTGCTGAAATCTTATTCGAAATGACCTAACGGTTTGCCCTTATATCTCGTAGGGCAATCACTGCATGAAATACAGTATGCACCAGCTTCATTATATTTATTCACCACGGCCATTTCCTTGTGTCTGAGATTTTTGCCTAGGCCTGAAAATGTAAAATATGCTCTAAAATTGTTTGTGGATCTCATAAGTCTGCCAGTTTTTCCGATATTCTACACAGATATGGTTTTCTACAAAAAATAGAGCGTTCCTTTGCCTGCTTGGATGATCTAAGCGGTATAAAATCTGCCTCTAATCCGCCATGGGAATGAAGATTTTTCTTTATCAGTATCCTTCTATTAATTGCGTTAACAAATTCTGGATCGTAACAGCATTGATACACTATATATCGTATAACGTCATATTCAGCCACTTGAGCTTCTCTGGTAATGGGCACTTCATACATACAGTTCGACGTGGCTCATAATGCTGCGTCTCTATTTTTCACTGTATGACATGACCGCCTGTGTATGACAAGATCTGTCGTGGTTGGCTTTCGGTAAATATCGAAACCTACATTTCCATTTTTTACGGTCACTTGGAGGTCCAAAAACGGTTAGGTATCATTTTTAGCGCACTGCTCAGTGAACTGTATCTTTTATTTCAAACTATTTAGATTCCGAAGAAACTGGTCACTTTCAACATTATTACCATCATATAATATGGAAACATCGTCAACATATATATTCCATAAAATTAATCTCCTAGCGCGCTGAGGAAATTTTGTCATAAATTGTTGCTCGAAGTTGGTCATACACCACTGGCCATTAAAATTGCTATACCAAGAAGAAATGCAGATGATAAACGGGTATTCATTGGACAAATATATTATACTAAAACTGACATGTGATTACATTTTCACGCAATTTGGGTACATAGATCCTGAGAAATCATTATCCAGTAATAACGGCCTTGATGCGCCTGGTCATTGAGTCAAACAGAGCTTGGATGGCGTGTACAGGTACAGCTGCCCATGCAGCTTCAACACGATACCACAGTTCATGATGAGTAGTGATTGGCGTATTGTGACGAGCCAGTTGCTGGGCCACCATTGACCAGACGTTTTCAATTGGTGAGAGATCTGGAGAATGTGCTGGCCAGGGCAGCAATCGAACATTTCCTGTATCCAGAAAGGCCCGTACAGGACCTGCAACATGCGGTCGTGCATTATCCTACTGGAATGTAGGGTTTCGCAGGGATCGAATGAAGGGTAGAGCCACGGGTCGTAACACATCTGAAATGTAACGTCCACTGTTGAAAGTGCCGTCAATGCGAACAAGAGGCGACCGAGACGTGTAACCAATGGCACCCCATACCATCACGCCGGGTGATACGCCAGTATGGCGATGACTAATACACGCTTCCAAAGTGCGTTCACCGCGATGTCGCCAAACACGGATGCGACCATCATGATGCTGTAAACACAATCTGGATTCATACGAAAAAATGACGTTTTGCCATTCGTGCACCCTGGTTCGTCGATGAGTACACCATCGCAGGCGGTCCTGTCTGTGATGCAGCGTCAAGGGTAACAGCAGCCATGGTCTCTGAACTGATAGTCCATGCTGCTGCAAACGTCGTCCACCTGTACGTGCAGATGGTTGTTGTCTTGCAAACGTCGTCGAACTGATGTCTCAGGAATCGAGACGTGGCTGCACGATCCGTTACAGCCATGCGGATAAGATGCCTGTCATCTCGACTGCTAGTGATACGAGGCCCTTGGGATCCAGCACGGCGTTCCGTATTACCCTCCTGAACCCACCGACTCCATATTCTGCTAACAGTCATTGGATCTCGACCAACGCGAGCAGCAATGTCGCGATACGATAAACGGCAATCGCGATAGGCTACAATCCGACCTTTATCAAAGTCGGAAACGTGATGGTACGCATTTCTCCTCCTGACACGAGGCATCACAACAACGTTTCACCAGGCAACGCCGATCAACTGCTGTTTGTGCATGAGAAATCGGTTGGAAACTTCCCTCATGTCAGCACGCTGAAATAATTAAAAGATAAAACAATTTTTAGTAAAGCCAGCATTTCTTCCACCTCCTTAGACGGTCTCTCCGAAAAGGTACTCAGATTTTCCACGATAATACTTTGCGCCTGAACAATAGCTATTTAGCATACGCGTTATTGACGTCACATATCATCATACGTGTGGTTGACGGTATGATTACATCCTGCAAAATGTTTATAAGTTATTCCCTATTTTTATACTGAAATTAGTAGAATGTCGGAAATGTTTATTCAGATACTCTGCGAGCAGATTTTCTACTTCATAACCTGCGCCCCCTAGCATTCACAATCGGACATAACGGTTTACCTGTTTTGTGAAGCTTTACATTACCACGTAATTCTGGTGCAGCTGGGTGCATTGGTAAGATTTCAGGAACATCTTAACTTAAATAACCCGCGATCTTGAGTAACAGCGCACCTACGCGATAAGGGTCACGGCATCAAAAGCCCTTCAAAAAATTTAAAAATACCTCACAAAAAAGAAAAAAGCCATATTTTGAATATATTATAGGAAGTGGAAATTTTTAGACATAAAAAAGAATAATCAATTGGAGTTAAAGCATCATAGCATTCTGGCTAATTTTGATTGTTTGTAGGATTAGATGTTCGTATGTAATAAAATTCTGTAGTATTCTTGCTTGTAAACATAGCGATCCACAGCTCCTATCATAACCGAGGCGTACAAGAAATACAGGCCGCTGCGCGCACGTCACTCTTTTTCTCGCGAGCATCGGTCATAAGTATATGACGTCACACTATCCGCCGGCCGCTGTGGCCGAGCGGTTCTAGGCGCTTCAGTCCGGAATCACGTGGCTGCTACGGTCGCAGGTTCGAATCCTGCCTCGGACATGGATGTGTGTCATGTCCTTAGGTTAGTTAGGTTTAAGTAGTTCTAAGTGTAGGAGACTGATGACCTCAGATGTTAAGTTCAAATTGCTCTGAGCACTATGCGACTTAACTTCTGAGGTCATCAGTCGCCTTCAGATGTTAAGTCCCATAGTGCTCAGAGCCATATGAACCACACTATCCACATGGACAGCTTCCGTTCCGCTAGGCAGCCAGCTAGCCTCTCTTTGCCGTTCGTGCGGGCCGCTTTTGCCTTGCGCTGCACTGAGCAGTCCTGTTGCCACACTGGTAAAACACTGCCACCTGATTCTTAAAAAATTGTGTCCGCTCACTATAAAATGTTTCCCTTTTTCTTTTTAGATGCAGACAAAGTTTAAAGAATGGGGCACGTCATCTCTACCTTTCGCTCGCCATAGTATTGACGATATTCTCTGAATAGTAAATTTTGAATAGGAGCGATGGGTATGCCTGTGATCTTTTAACGTTGTGAGTATGTTTTAGACATTCCTTCACTAAATTTAATATCCACAAAATGTGGTGACACTGTACTTTGCTTTTTACCACGTAGGTTCACCTGATGATGCGGCTTAAAGCCACTAAACCGGTCGTGTTTTAATAAACAACTATTTTACCTACTGTAAGCGGAGTTCTGAGGATGACCGTTTACCAGTATTCGTAACTCATTAACTGAATACTGAAACTGCGTTTTGCCTTCTTTTACCACAAGGCTGAGGTTCATGCATAGTTTTAAAATGACTTCTTTTCCCACATAAAGAACTATGATGTGACTTCGGTAAATAACACCGAATTTGGCAATAAATACATCGAAATTGGCAAAGAACAATAGCGAAATTGGCAAAGAACAATAGCGAAATTGGCAAAAAACACCAAATTTGGCAAAAATTTACACCCAATGTACCAGAGAAGAAAGACCGCATCTCAGAAAGTTTATTTTCGTTG
Source organism: Schistocerca nitens (assembly GCF_023898315.1). Classification (NCBI taxonomy): domain Eukaryota; kingdom Metazoa; phylum Arthropoda; class Insecta; order Orthoptera; family Acrididae; genus Schistocerca; species Schistocerca nitens. Next base: position 132,931,588 of record NC_064622.1, on the reverse strand, counting down.
CTGGCTAAAATCGTGGTGTCAGCGGCAAATCGGAGGTTGTTAGTTCTACAGCCAGTCGAGGTGCCTTTAGTGCAACCATCAAAAGCTTTTCTAATTACACGTTCGGCGCAGACGATGTACAGCTGGAGGGGGGGGGGGATAGGACACAACCCGATCTGAAACCTATTACGCACTGGAAAAAATAAGACGCGCCAGCACCTTTCTTCACAGCTGCCAGTTATTACTGTGTAAGACTTCTGATCAGTGATACGTGGTGGCACGCCGAACTCTGCGTACACCTGCTACAACTTTTCCCAAGCAACGCAAACTTTTCCTACGACCAAGGAAACAGATGGAAAAAGAAATACACTCCTGGAAATTGAAATAAGAACACCGTGAATTCATTGTCCCAGGAAGGGGAAACTTTATTGACACATTCCTGGGGTCAGATACATCACATGATCACACTGACAGAACCACAGGCACATAGACACAGGCAACAGAGCATGCACAATGTCGGCACTAGTACAGTGTATATCCACCTTTCGCAGCAATGCAGGCTGCTATTCTCCCATGGAGACGATCGTAGAGATGCTGGATGTAGTCCTGTGGAACGGCTTGCCATGCCATTTCCACCTAGCGCCTCAGTTGGACCAGCGTTCATGCTGGACGTGCAGACCGCGTGAGACGACGCTTCATCCAGTCCCAAACATGCTCAATGGGGGACAGATCCGGAGATCTTGCTGGCCAGGGTAGTTGACTTACACCTTCTAGAGCACGTTGGGTGGCACGGGATACATGCGGACGTGCATTGTCCTGTTGGAACAGCAAGTTCCCTTGCCGGTCTAGGAATGGTAGAACGATGGGTTCGATGACGGTTTGGATGTACCGTGCACTATTCAGTGTCCCCTCGACGATCACCAGTGGTGTACGGCCAGTGTAGGAGATCGCTCCCCACACCATGATGCCGGGTGTTGGCCCTGTGTGCCTCGGTCGTATGCAGTCCTGATTGTGGCGCTCACCTGCACGGCGCCAAACACGCATACGACCATCATTGGCACCAAGGCAGACGCGACTCTCATCGCTGAAGACGACACGTCTCCATTCGTCCCTCCATTCACGCCTGTCGCGACACCACTGGAGGCAGGCTGCACGATGTTGGGGCGTGAGCGGAAGACGGCCTAACGGTGTGCGGGACCGTAGCCCAGCTTCATGGAGACGGTTGCGAATGGTCCTCGCCGATACCCCAGGAGCAACAGTGTCCCTAATTTGCTGGGAAGTGGCGGTGCGGTCCCCTACGGCACTGCGTAGGATCCTACGGTCTTGGCGTGCATCCGTGCGTCGCTGCGGTCCGGTCCCAGGTCGACGGGCACGTGCACCTTCCGCCGACCACTGGCGACAACATCGATGTACTGTGGAGACCTCACGCCCCACGTGTTGAGCAATTCGGCGGTACGTCCACCCGGCCTCCCGCATGCCCACTATACGCCCTCGCTCAAAGTCCGTCAACTGCACATACGGTTCACGTCCACGCTGTCGCGGCATGCTACCAGTGTTAAGGACTGCGATGGAGCTCCGTATGCCACGGCAAACTGGCTGACACTGACGGCGGCGGCGCACAAATGCTGCGCAGCTAGCGCCATTCGACGGCCAACACCGCGGTTCCTGGTGTGTCCGCTGTGCCGTGCGTGTGATCATTGCTTGTACAGCCCTCTCGCAGTGTCCGGAGCAAGTATGGTGGGTCTGACACACCGGTGTCAATGTGTTCTTTTTTCCATTTCCAGGAGTGTACATAAATCCCACGATTTCTCAGCTATTTTTCTTTTTTTGAGGATCTGTTCACAAGTTCATTTTCCTTTAACAAAACCTGCTTGTTCTGTGAATGTGTGAGGCAAGATGTACGGTTAGAAACACCGGTTCAAGATGTAGAGTCAAATTCTAATTGTGTCTGATATGAGAGCTTTAGTTCTGTAGTTGGAGCAGTTCGTGATACACCCTTTCTTGTGCGATGAGGAGCTGTTCGACAAGCCTTCTGGCCACTCCCCACTTCACCGTTTCTTAAGTTTATCATCACTTTCAAAACCCTCCATTTCAGGAGTGTTGTACGTGAGGGCTAAAGATATTTCTGTCTCCTCAAGTCACTATGCTTTCGGATATAGTGCTTTTTCCACGTAGCATGCTTTCTCTTTCATATCACCTATAGTATCTGCCCTCGTGCGAAACACTATGACAAAATTATCTCCACTCATTACTGGTAGTCTTATGTTTCATTTTGTGATGTGCTTATGGATTCTTAATAATACAGTACAATAACAATGCTAAAACCTCAGATTTAAGAGGACGTACATAGGCGTAAACACAAAAATGATTTACCTTAGAAAAATTTTTTTAGATCCTGAAACTTCCTGGCAGATTAAAACTGTGTGCCCGACCGAGACTCGAACTCGGGACCTTTGCCTTTCGCGGGCAAGTGCTCTACCAACTGAGCTACCGAAGCACGACTCATGCCCGGTACTCACAGCTTTACTTCTGCCGAGTTCGAGTCTCGGTCGGGCACACAGTTTTAATCTGCCAGGAAGTTTCATATCAGCGCACACTCCGCTGCAGAGTGAAAATCTCATTCTGGAAACATCCCCCAGGCTGTGGCTAAGCCATGTCTCCGCAATATCCTTTCTTTCAGGAGTGCTAGTTCTGCTAGGTTCGCAGGAGAGCTTCTGTAAAGTTTGGAAGGTAGGAGACGAGGTACTGGCAGAAGTAAGGCTGTGAGTACCGGGCGTGAGTCGTGCTTCGGTAGCTCAGTTGGTAGAGCACTTGCCCGCGAAAGGCAAAGGTCCCGAGTTCGAGTCTCGGTCGGGCACACAGTTTTAATCTGCCAGGAAGTTTCATATCAGCGCACACTCCGCTGCAGAGTGAAAATCTCATTCTGGAAACATCCCCCAGGCTGTGGCTAAGCCATGTCTCCGCAATATCCTTTCTTTCAGGAGTGCTAGTTCTGCTAGGTTCGCAGGAGAGCTTCTGTAAAGTTTGGAAGGTAGGAGACGAGGTACTGGCAGAAGTAAGGCTGTGAGTACCGGGCGTGAGTCGTGCTTCGGTAGCTCAGTTGGTAGAGCACTTGCCCGCGAAAGGCAAAGGTCCCGAGTTCGAGTCTCGGTCGGGCACACAGTTTTAATCTGCCAGGAAGTTTCATATCAGCGCACACTCCGCTGCAGAGTGAAAATCTCATTCTGGAAACATCCCCCAGGCTGTGGCTAAGCCATGTCTCCGCAATATCCTTTCTTTCAGGAGTGCTAGTTCTGCTAGGTTCGCAGGAGAGCTTCTGTAAAGTTTGGAAGGTAGGAGACGAGGTACTGGCAGAAGTAAGGCTGTGAGTACCGGGCGTGAGTCGTGCTTCGGTAGCTCAGTTGGTAGAGCACTTGCCCGCGAAAGGCAAAGGTCCCGAGTTCGAGTCTCGGTCGGGCACACAGTTTTAATCTGCCAGGAAGTTTCATATCAGCGCACACTCCGCTGCAGAGTGAAAATCTCATTCTTTTTTAGATCCTGTTTAACATAGGAAATTAATTGTACAACATCTCTGTATCACAGCTACAGCATTCAGAGTTTTACATCCATGCCAGTTCGATAGTTTCTGCGACGAAAGAGCATCCGGTTTCAGTCTCAAAACACACCGACCTAACTGCTCATTTCTCCAGTTTTTTTTATTTTTCAGAAAATCGTGAGACGTAACATCCTGAGTTGCCTAGGCAGTTCCAATAGTCATAGGCGATGTTCTCCGTAAGTCTGACCGAGCGGGTAGCACAATCGTTAGTACATTGGACTCGCATTCTGGAGGATGACGGTTCAAACCTGCGTCCAGCCATCCTGATTCACGTTTTCCGTGATTTCACTGAATTACTTAAGGCAAACATCGGTGAAACGCCTGATTAAATCCGCAGGACAGAACAGGAAGTTGGAATTGTGGAAAGGGGCCAAAAATGAGCGGCTGTCAGTTGCACTCGAATACATATAACTTTATTTAGTTGCCCAAACATTACAGCGCAAATATCCGAGCTTAACTATCGACTGAATATGTCACACAACCTCTGTAATTTTTAAAACGGCTGAAGGCCCATGATTTAAAACACAACTACAATAAATTTTCAAAAGGCAGAAAGCCCAAAGCTTTATCCTTAAATAATTTTAAAAAAGGAGGCTGAAGTCCCAAACAATCTAAGACTTAGCAAATAAAGAATTTTAATTTTAAGACGGCTGAAGGCCCAGAATTGAAAAACACAACTACAAAGAATTTTTAAAAGGCAGAAGGCCCAAAGCTTTATCAAAAATAAATAAATAAATATTTTAAGTGAGGCTGAAGGCCCAAACAATGCAAGACTTGACAAGTAAGGAACTTTCAATTTTAAAGCGGCTGAAGGCCCATTTCAAACCATCGGCTATGAGCCACTAAAATACACAATCAAATACCAATAAGAAAAGGCATTACAGCCAGCGGCGCTCCGGAGTTTCTGGGAGTCGGTCTGCACTTGAAATATTAACGTTCGCTTAGGGGAGACAGGTAGTCGGCCCAACTATATCCGATCCGCCGGCAACCCAACGAAGAGACAATCAACGGACCCACCGACAAAACGACTTGCTTTCCACCCAACCAGTACACAAGGAACTCAAAAGCCAAAACATAAAAAGCGTAGCCGTCGACAACCAAGTTTGCATAAGCTGTCAAAACTACACACACGTGTTGGACAGCGACAACACGGTGAGGAAAGGACACTGCCTGAATTTTACGTCAGCGGCCAGGACAGGTAACCGGAACGCTGAAGGCCACAAGGCAAAAAATTTCTCTGGTGCACTTCGACTTGAAAGAACCAAAATACAGTCAAACTCCCCCGGATGGTGGCCAAACTTTCGCCAACTCGAACACTCGCTGTTGCTCACAGGAATACCCCCCCCCCCCCCCAACACCCAACCATGAAACCCAATGGCACAACATGAACAGACTGGCTTCGGTAATTAAATCACCACTCAACTCTGATGTCCTGGGTCGATGAGCCACGAACCTCGTAGCAACCGGAACAGCTCCCACGCACTCTGACACTGCGTAGAGACCGCCAGTAGGCCCGGACCACTGCGCCGCGCGATTTCCTGGCTGATTACCGACCGACTGCCGCAAACCGGCTAGCAGGAAACTGAGCACCAGAACAAAGATAGTACAAGGTGCGAATATCGATACACACTGCTACTGCCACAGGTAGAAAGAGGAAGAACCATGGCATAATGGCAATAACGGCGGGAAACCAAACCCAGAGTAACAGTCAAGGTATAAACCAACACATAAGCCGCGGCCAGCACGGCTCAATCGGGAGCGTTCCTTCGAAAGGGCACAGACACTTCCTTCGTACTTACCTAATCCGAGCTTGTGCGCCGTCTCTACTGACCTCGTTGTCGACGGGACGTAAAACATTAATCTCCTCCTCCTCCTCCTCCTCCTCCTCCTCCTCGAAAGCCTGTGGTTGTGTCAATAATAATATAAACAGTAAAGCGCTTCATCATTTACGTTTTTTCGTGCATAACATGTTGTGTTTCAGGAATTAATTGATGTCTGCTTGCTTGTTATTCCGCTTCTCTTGCCCTGTAGTCGTCTTTTATGCGATTTCAAGGAGCCGCTTCCATCATTACGAAGCTATTCAAACAGAGGCAAATCATGACACATTGTTTACGTAAATGATGGTTTGCGCGTGTTTGAATTTCTGCATAGTGTTGGAGAAAGAATATCTTCATACAACGTAGAAGACAATCCGAGGGGAAGAGAAACAGAACAACATGCAGGAGGATCTGCAGCGAATAGGCACTTGGTGCAGGGAGTGGCAACTGACCCTTAACATAGACAAATGTAATGTACTGCGAATACATAGAAAGCAGGCTCCTTTATTGTATGATTATATGATAGCAGTTACTTCTGTAAAATATCTGGGAGTGTGCGTGCGGAACGATTTTAAGTGGAATGATCATATAAAATTAATTGTTGGTAAGGCGGGTACCAGGTTGAGATTCATTGGGAGAGTCCTTAGAAAATGTAGTCCATCAAAAAAGGAGGTGGCTTACAAAACACTTGTTCGACCTATACTTGAGTATTGCTCATCAGTGTGGGATCCCAACCAGGTCGGGTTGACGGAGGAGATAGAGAAGATCCAAAGAAGAGCGGCGCGTTTCGTCACAGGGTTATTTGGTAAGCGTGATAGCATTACGGAGATGTTTAGCAAAACTCAAGTGGGAGACTCTGCAAGAGAGGCCTTCTGCATCGCGGTGTAGCTTGCTGTCCAGGTTTCGAGAGGGTGCGTTTCTGGATGAGGTATCGGATATATTGTTTCCCCCTACTTATACCTCCCGAGGAGATCACAAATGTAAAATTAGAGAGATTCGAGCGCGCACGGAGGCTTTCCGGCAGTCATTCTTCCCGCGAACCATACGCGACTGGAACAGGAAAGGGAGGTAATGACAGTGGCACGTGAAGTGTACTCCGCCACACACCGTTGGCTGACGTGCGGAGTATAAATGTAGATGTAGAGCATACAGAGATCACATACAACGCTGGTGTGAATAGTACCACTTAAAAATAGGAACAAACTCTTGAACCGCGTCGCGCTGCGCATTAAAATACGTAACTGGTACGGTGATTTATTGTTAAAATCATTTGTAGGCAATGAGGAACGGCGTACTTACGCCTGCTCTTACTCATTTTACCGGTAAGGAGATATTTATCTTGACTAGATGAGTGGCAAACACAACGTAGACAACAGTAGTTACTTTGGCAGCACGTTAACTGGCAATATCCGATCTGTCGCAGTGTCTCCCCAGTGACGTCACAGCAGATAGCACGACTGAGCGATTTTAACGCGAGAAGCCAGAATATACGCCCCCCCCCCCCTTCCCCCTTCATCACCGTCGCCTTCAAGACTGCATGAATCATGTGGGGACCAGAATGTAGCCTACAGTGGCGGGGAATCTTCGCGGTAGCCGCAAAACGAAATTAGTTTCCGGTAAAGCCGCAGCGCGGCTCTGTGTAGCGGCTGGAGTGCAGGTAGCATCACCAGCAGGTGTTAGCAGCTCCCAAGCTCAGTAGGGCAGCCGACGCGCGGAAGGGAGCAGGTGCCTCTCTGCGTCACAAGCAACATGCGGTTCACGGACGACGCGTTCTGGTAAGTCCCGCTGCTGTCAATAAGTAAACACCGTGACCCATGTTGGTCACTACCAACGGTAGAAAAGTAATAGTCCCATATTAATTCATTTGTTATTTCTTCGCACCTTCCAATTTCGTGATTTGGCTGTGTCTTGCGATATGGCTTAGTTTTTCGAATTATAGTGACGCCTCCTCAAATTTCCCGTTCTAAGCCTCTAATTGCAACATCGATTTATGATTCTTAACGCGTACGATCAATGTACTTGTTTTGTTTGGTCGGTTTTTCAAACATTTCTGCGCTTCACTTTATACATGTAAATTCTGCAATTTCAACCGTTATTAGCGACAGTAATTTTTGTTAAGACACTATCATTGCCTGCTCACGCAGTTGCATGTTATCGACTGTATACCTTAGACTGCTGACAATTGAAGCATTATCTATAATGAAATACGGTAGGATTGTTGTCGTTAAGCATATCGTGCTCTCAGAAAGATACGTTAGTTTACACAACAGGATTAGCATTTCCTTAAGAAATAATACTAAACTTGTATCAAATGATGACATAACCGGAGCGAGAATGTTTTAGCTTAACCTCGAAAGCCAAAAGAAGAAAATGCAAAATTTTAAGACTGACAAAGTACTTAGCAAACTTAGTACTTAGTCTGCGGAAGTTGGTAGTGGACGAATATTACTGTAAGCGGTATATTTATCCTCTACGTTGTCTTGAAAGCGTAAATAGTGTAATTTTCGTATTAGCGTATTCAGTTTCGGCATAGAGCGAAATTATGCCCAGTATAACTGCTGGAGATAGCTAGGTAAATGATTAAGAACACGCCTGTGATTTATTCATATCCAGTACGGACATTATAACAACATTCTGTGTCAGGTCTTTCTTACTTATGAACATAAGTTAGACCGTACTGACAAACATTGCACTTTATCGAAAAATGGCCTACCTCGTAGTACAGGAAAGTAAATGAATACTAATGGCTCCACCTACCGCAGATTTTCGTCCTGCTTCTATTGGTCACGAGGTTTTTGCCTTTGCAAATATTTTTCTGGGCACACCGTGATTAGAACCACTGTTTTTACCCATTAATCCTCACCACCAAATACTGCACATCTCAACAGGTACACCGCAGCGAATATGGAGTTCAAATAATAAAACCTTTTTAATATTTTTATGTGTGTGTGTGTGTGTGTGTGTGTGTGTGTGTGTGTGTGTGTGTGTGTGTGTGCGCTAAATGATAGTTCAGATACGGTATCCAGATAATTTGCAAGGCTATTAAAAACCAAACACACTAAAATGAACGGAAGTGTCAAGTCAAGGGTTAATTCTGGGTTACTAGATAGTTTGTCGTAGATCGGTGAAGGATGTCTCTATTGATGTTAGTGTGAGAATCCTATAGGTTAATCAGGATCTATACAAAGGCACAATGTGGCATTGTACGGTTCATTCTACCATGAAGTCTTACAAATAAATAAAATGACGCATATTTTGGAACACTTAATGCGAATTTAGTGTTGCTCACTGACCTTTTGGCAGGTACCGTTGATTGTGCAGTCAGACATTTTATATTGTCTCAAAAGTTAAAAATCAAAGGACTCCAGACTAAGTATTTTGAGATGAGACACCATTGTTCGTTAATTCCCTTTATTTATTATTATTATTTTGAATTTACAGAAAACAGTATGATATATATTCATAGATGAGACATGACGCTATTCGTAACTGCCAAAATAACCGTATGTGCAGTGATGGAAATAGATTCGTCACTTAACGTGTGGGGTCGCTAGCCACGTTTCTCCATGAACTTGGCCGGCATTGTGTAAAGATCACGTAATAGGACCGTATCTTACATCGTTCATTCGAGATCGGTTCCCATACTTGTTAGATGAATCTGTTGTTATCCGCGAGAGGTGTGCTCTTAGATGCGACAGCACATTCCAGTGTAAATGTCTGGTCTTGATGAGATACCTTAATCGTTTGTTTGGAAGCAGAAGCCCTGCACCATTGTGAGCGAGATAGTTCGGTATGTACTGTTTCTTTTCCCCTACGGGATTACAGGAAGACGGTAGTGTCATAGGAGTATCTGTGTGCAACAGATTTCAAGGAGATGCGTCCATGTGTTAATGTGAAGACGAGCAGTCGCCACTTTTCGAGTGTTTCCTGTCATTCCGTAGCTCAAAATAGGCTACCTGCTGTTCAGACTTGTGTACCACCTACCAATTTGGTTGCTGTGACACTATCCCGCAGCAAGTATATAAATGCTCTTGACATTGTCTCCACAGCTGAGTTATGTAAACATAGATACAAATCACCACAGCTGATTCCAGATTCATTCGTTACGACACAACCAGTTTGGTTCTACACGAACTTAAAATGACATCGAAATCTCGCCAACAGGCCTCGTAATTATTTCTCATAAAGAGTCGAAATGTGGCTATTAGATATTGAGTCATGACATCGGCACATTTCTTCCCCTTTGTGAGAAGTAGTTACGAAGACTGTTGGCAAAACTTCGGAGTCACCTGACGATGTCATTTCGAACGAAACACGCTCTGCGTAATAAAATTACCTTAAATGCAGCTGCTGTCAGTTTTATTAACAATTATATCAATTTGTTTTATAAACTGAAACGCCTTATAGTTGCTGCAATTTATATTTGTTCCAGATGCGCTTTGCCTTTTGAGACGTGTGGTGGAGTTATATCCTCCTTTCAAGACACTATCCATTCCGTTCAACTGCTCTTGCAAGTCCTTTGCTGTCTGACAGAATTACAATGTCATCGGCGAACCTCAAAGGTTTTATTCCTTCTCCATGTATTTTAATACCTTCTCTGAATTTTTCTTATTTCCTTTACTGCTTGCTCAATATACGGATTGAATAGCATCGGGGAGAGTCTACAACCCTGTCTCACTCCCTTCCCAAGCACTGTTTCCCTTTTCATGCCCCTCGACTCTTATAACTGTCATCTGGTTTCTGTACAAATTGTAAGTAGCCTTTCGCTCCCTGTATTTTACCTCTGCCACCTTCAGAATTTGAAAGAGTATTCCAGTCAACATCGTCAAAAGCTTTCTCTAAGTCTACAAATGCTAGAAATGTACGAGTAGGTTTGCCTTTCCTTAATATTTATTCTAAGTTAAGTCGTAGGGTCAGTATTGCCTCACGTGTTCCAACATTTCTACAGAATCCAAACTGATCTTCCCCGAGGTCGGCTTCTACCAGTTTTTCCATTCGTCTGTAAGGAATTCGCGATAGTGCTTTGCAGCAGTGACTTATTAAACTGATAGTTCGGTAATTTTCACATCTGTAAACACCTGCCTTCTTTGGAATTGGTATTATTACATTCTTCTTGAAGTCTGTCTCATACATCTTGCTCACGAGATGGTAGTTTTTTTCTCTAATGGTATGTTGGGATTAGTAATATAAGGTTAATCTAGAGTAATACAGTTAACGTGTATATTAGAAAAAGTCACGGAATAACTTTACTCGAAGTTATTCATTTGTCCTACCGAAAACTGAGTTTCTTGTCATCTGGCCATGTTTGATGTCGCAGTGTCACTTCATTTATAAAACACATACACATGTTGACATCTCGATCTGCTTGTTTCCGTATGGTGTCAGATAACTACTGTGGAACGTCGCTACTGGAAGGACAACTATTAGATTTTTCCTGCAAGAAAGTTACGGTGTTCCGACGGAAATCGCTTAAGATTCTCGTCAGAAAAATCTGGAATTCTTGCCACATACATTCTGGTGCTCCACAGCAGCTAGCCACGTACACCTACAAAATCAGGAACGCGTGATGTGAGAATGTGTCGCCGTTTAATAGACGAAGTGACAGTGCGACCTCTAACCTACACCCAAATGAGGGAACGCAAATTTCGATCGGACAAACATAACTTCAAGTAATCTACGTAAAAATTATAGCGTTAACTGTTTTCTAATCTATTACGTATCGCTTATAAAAGTAAAACTGTTATTCGTGATTGGAGCCACTGAACGTGTCAATGTAAGAGATGCAACGCGTCTGAAACAAAAAGACTGTAGCACGAAAAAGGAGTTACAGTTTAAAAGACGAACATCTGCATATCTTTGATATTAGAAGTTAGAGATATTAGTGTATTGAAACCGTAATCGTCAGCCACTGCACGATCAAAGCTCTGCAGATTTCTTGCATGGATCACGGTTTTCAGCTAAACGCCTCCACGGATACGTCTCTCCCCTTATCCGTAGATACTTGGCCGTTTTTGAGAAAACAACGGTGAAAGTCTTAGATATTTAACGTGCGTTTTAACGAGTAAGTTGTTCAACCGAAGCGGCACCTCAATGGCCAGCGTCGTAGTTTCAAACTCTTGCGCACCCGTGTTTCAAACCCGATTATTGTTTGTTTTTTTTTTTTTCATTTATCTAACCATGATTGTAGAGGATTACTGCACGAATGTTGATATAATGCTGCCCTTGTCGGTTTACTAATCGTATGTCTGGCGAATGAATTTAAAAAAAAGATAAATGAGAATTATTTGAAATGGTTTTCGTTGAAATTCCTGTATTATATCTTGATTCACAATCAATTCCAGGCACCAATTTATGGTAGAGTGATTCGTTATGTGTGGTTTCCGCGAAGTTATCACCAACTCTTGGAATCTGCAGCAATATCAACGACGTTTCTTTGGTTGGGTGGTTGATTTGGGAGAGGGGGTCAAAATGCAAGGTCATAGGTTACCCCGGATGAAGGAACGAACGATCGCGGCATTTGCCTAAAGCGATTTAGGGAAATCATGGGAAACGTAAATCTGGATGCGGGTTCGAACCGTCGTCGTCCCAAATGCAGAGTCCAGTGTGCTAACCTCTGCGCCACTTCGCTCGGTGATGTTTCTCTCCAGAGTGAGATTCATACGAAGAAATGTCACTGGGGCAAACCTGTCCTCGCGCAATGCTGGAAGGGTTCGGAATTTCCATGTTTCGAATGTTTCTACGATCGTATCAAGGGCGTGCGCCAAATCTTCCTGAAGAATAAACAGAACAAAAAATAAAACAGAAAAAATTGATATAAGAATGAAGCAAAAAGATATGAGAATTTAAAAAGATTGTAACCCTGAAAGATTCTGAAATCCAGTGGTAGTTTCTCAACGAATATAACGCCCGTAGCGTCCTTAATAAGAAACATTCTACGGACTTAGACAACTGAAAAATAAAATGAAGACTACAATCGGGTTTTGAACGCCGGGTGCATTAGCGAGAGGCCGCGACGCTGGCCACTGTGCCATTGTTTCGCCTGAGATTTTTTAGTCATGACAAACATTTTATGTGCTTTTCTTCATCCACATGACAACTTGGCGTGAGGTCCAACGTAAAATGAACACGTTTCAGAACAAAAAGATTTTGCAAGTCCTGAAGACGAGAGCAAAGTCTGTCGAAACCGGTTGTTTCAAATACATATTTATGCGATCTTGGCTGTTGAATGTTTTTAGAAAATCTACAGATAAGCTAGGACATGGATTCGCTTATTTTGACTCTTCCGCTGAGCGAAGTTTCTGGGGAAATCGGATTATGGCACTTAGCGTCTTCTCATCAGTCTCGTGATTCCAGATGAGAAGCTACTTGACAGTATGAGCGGCTCCAGGTCACGACAGCTGACAACGGTCGGGGCAAGGGTGTGCTGAGACGCCACTCTCCTCCATAATGCATCCAACGATGCCACTGGCGGAGGACAACGTGGCGATCGGTCGGTACCGATGGAACGCGAGGGACTCCAGACGGAGTTTATCTTTACGTCCGTTCTGTTCTAACGTATTTTCTAACTCATTAGTTCTCCGCTTCCATCATTCTGTATCTCTTCCAATCCAATCATGAACTTCCACCTACGAACTATTTGTACAGCAAAATTTCCCGTTCACCTTCGTTTCCTTCACGATACAACCATAACTAAGTTTCGTACTGATATCTGTTCTACGACATCTTGCCCTCCTACCAATGTCCGTCATGCATAGCTTTTCTCCGTTGCTCACAGAACAATGTTCCATTTTTGGATGCACATTTATCGTACGTTTGACTGCCATAAATCAGAACTGGTAAAACATACTGACTGTAACTTTTTTGTTTCAGACAGGGCATAAGCTTAGTTGCGAAAACTTTGGATTACTGAAACCGTAGTAATAAAAATAATCAGGTGCACGGATTACAGCCGAGTGATGGAATCATTTTTTAGCAGTGTCACGCCCGCCATTTTCGAGAACCCTTGTCGGCTGCAATATAGAGAATCATTAGTCAGCTCCATGCTGTTTGTGAATTTACATTAGTGCAGGCGCCGGTCCTGTAAGTGACAAAATTGTTTTCCAGCACAACAATGAAATGTTAAATTATACTCTTGGGCGATAGTAATGAATAAACCTCAATTTACTATGTATTTCTAAGTCTACCATAAGTTACGGGGTCCTACATATTTACGCCAATGAATTAGGCGCAAAAAACTTAGATAAGATTCGTTATATGTAAGTTACACAAACGAGGGACTTCTTTCTGAAAGCAGGTTGGTGTTCACGATGTGAGTACACCATATTATTCCCATTCTTTCGACTACAAAACTTTGGAGGAGAGGTGGTGTGGCAACACTCCATGGGTGGCCGTTTTGTTTCCGGTTCGAAGTGACGAACTCGTTTCACAGCTTGTGACGGTGCTCGACAAGAATTGTCACGACCAGCCTCGCCTACAGCGCTAGCAAATACATCTACATGGTTACTCTGCAAATCACATTTAAGTGCCTGGCAGATGGCAAATCGAACCACCTTCACAATTCTCTATTATTCCTATCTCGTATAGCGCGCGGAAATAGGCAGTCTCCTTAACAGGTCTGTTACATTTTCTTAGTGTCCTGCCAATAAAACGCAGTCTTTGGGTAGCCTTCCCCACAACATTTTCTGTGTGTTCTTTCCAATTTAAGTTGTTCGTAATTGTAATACCTAGGTATTTAGTCGAATTTACGGCTTTCAGATTAGACTGATTTATCGTGTAACCGAAGTTTAACGGATTACTTTTAGCACTCATGTGGATGACCTCACACTTTTCGTTATTTACGGTCAACTGCAACTTTTCGCACCATTCAGATATCTTTTCTAAATGGGTTTGCAGTTTATTTTGATCTTCTGATGACTTTATTAGTCTATAAACGACAGCGTCATCTGCAAACAACCGAAGACGGCTGCTTAGATTGTCTCCAAAATCGGTAATATGTATAAGGAACATCAAAGGGCCTATAACACCACCTTGGGGAACGCCAGAGATAATTTCTGTTTTAATCGATGACTTTCCGTCAATTACTACGAACTATGATCTCTGACAGGAAATCACAAATCCAGTGACATAACTGAGACGATATTCCATAAGCACACGATTTCACTAAGGGCTGCTTGTGTGGTACAGTGTCAAAAGCCTTCCGAAAACCCAGAAATACGGAATCGATCTGAAATCCCTTGTCAATAGCACTCAACACTTCATGTGAATAAAGAGATAGTTGTTTAACAGGAACGATGTTTTCTGAACCCATGTTGACTGTGTGTCAATAGGTCGTTTTATTAGAGGTAATTCATAATGTTAGAACACAATATATGTTCTAGAATCCTGCTGCATATCGATGTTAACGATATGGGCCTGTAATTTAGTGGATTACTCCTACGCGCATACGGTCCTTCGTTGCTCTGTATACAGGGTGAAAAGTATTTAAACCGACAAATTCTGGGAGGTTGTAGGGGCATCAAAACAAATATTTTTCCCTAATGTCATTGTTTCCTTTGAGGATTATTTAAACCGGCGGAGGCCGTATTACGCTCTTCAGTTGTAGGCAACTTCTGTCCACCAGTATAGTAGTGCATTGTCTCTGTTTACTAATGAAGCGATACACCTGAAGTGAGTACACTGATATGGTTGATGCGCACTACGTAACGCACCACAACGGACGAGCTGCACAGCGGGTTTATCAACAACAATATCCTAATCGCCGTATCCCGCATCGTACGACCTTTGCTGCTGTGTACCAACGTCTGCGTGAAACCGGGTCATTTAGCAGATTACCTGGACAAGGACGCCGTCGCACGGTAAGAACGCTGCAATTCGAGGAAGCTGTCTTGCATCATGTGGAGCGGGATCCTTCAATCAGCACTCGTGCAGTTGCACATAAAATGGGGACGAATCAGACGAATGTAAGAACAGTCCTTCGAGAGCAATTGTTACGTCCATTTCACTTACAGCGTGTCCACAACCTGGAACCAGTTGATTACCCACCCAGAGCACAGTTTTCGCAGTGGTACCTGGAACAGTGTGAAATGCGTCCTACATTTCCATCCTCTGTGTTTACCGATGAAGCAACGTCCGGGCGTGATGGAGTCTTCAACATGCACAATTAGCCTGTTTGGAGTGAGGATAACCCACGTGCCACAGTTACTACCGCTTTCTTCGTTAATGTATGGGTCGGTGTTGTTGGGTAATGTTTAATTGAGCCGTATCTGCTACCTAGGCCATTAAATGACAGGCACTATTACAATTTTCTCGCCAGAGCATTGCCAGAATTGCTGGAAGACGTCCCGCTCCCTACAAGACAACGCATGTAGTTCCGACATGACGGGGCGTCGACACATTTCAGTCCTGTACGTCGATTCCTGAACCGACCGTTCCCAGAAACTTGGATCGGCAGAGGTGGTCCTGTACCGTGGCCTGCTCGATACCCAGATATGTCCCCTCTGGACTTTTTTGTGTAGAGAGATGCGCAACCTTGTTTACGAAACTCCTGTTGCATCAGAAGAGGATCTTGTTGCCCGGATAGTAGTAGCAGTAGGATAAATTCAGGATGCTCCTGGGGTTTTTGCCCGAGTCAGACAGAACATGATCCGACGGTGTAACCTTTGTTTACGTGTCAATGGAGGCTTTTTGAAAATATACTGTAATTGAAATTGGGGTTGTTAATTGTTCTGTCATAAAAAATGGAAAAGTGTTTGTTGGTTTAATTTGCCGCCAGAGAAATCTTCCTCTACCGGTTTAAATAAACCTCATAGGAAAAAATGACATTAGGGAAAAATACTTGTTATGATGTCCCTTACAACCTCCTAGAGTTTGTTGGTTTAATTATTTTCACCCTGTAGTCTTTGTTAGGCAGCGAGAAGCACATGGGGGCACACCTATGAGTACCTCTACTGATAGAAGTGTTAGTACTACCAACATCTAGTTGAGCCAGGGGGTGTTCGTGATTCCTCGACCACCTCGACTGTCTGCACGTTGCAACAGTGCAAGGGTCCCAGCTATGTGCGGCCGGCCGGCACGCGGAATATCGGAAAGGTTTGTGCGGCCTTGTTGCGATGGTGAACGACGCCTCACCCACCGACTCCTTTTTTTAATTTTTTACGACGTTTCACAAAAAATTACGCGTTTTTTCAACCGAAATTCGCCGAGAAATAAAATTCGTTGCTTTACTTGCTGAACGCCCCTCATATAATAACCTATTTGCTGTGGACCCGTCTGGATGAAGCTGCCTTAGGAGACAAGTAGTGCTAGAGATCGGCAGGTATAATGAGCGGACGCTACCTGCTGTTAACAACAGCCAACAAGTCCATTAGAAGTGACAACGGTCAGACCTTACATCCGTTTGGCAACACAGCTCTTCCTCGAAGCTCGGCGGGAAGAAAACATGTAGCACTAAATGTTTTCGGCCATCCACCCAGAAAAGACCTCAAAGGTTTCCAAAACCACTCATAAAGCTAGATTCATACTGCTCGTGTGAGCGTACCGAAATATTTCACATTGTATTTAAAGTTGCAGTAATGATTTAAAAACCGTCGAAGGTAAGTAATGGTAACATCTGTTCAGGTCGAGGACACACTAAGAGGAGAATCTGACGTCGGTGGGACAGTTACGTACGTGGCAGTATGCTCCAGCACAAGCGGTTACTCTGACGAGATTTGATCTCGATGTTTGCGCCAGTGGCAAGTTGATGATATTTAAAAATAAGAGTTTAAGCGCGATGTGAATCGACCTTAAAACAGGAAATTGCCCGTAACAGTAAGAGACCCTAATTTTCTCTCCTGGCGTAACCTGGAAATCCTATCACCTTGGACCTAGGGATATTGTCGTGGCCGGCTGCTCTTCGTGTCTCCGCGTCACTAAACGGATAGAAAATCTAAACTCTTGGAATAACTATAAAATGCATTTGAGGGACTTTTTGCATCGTACTCTAGTTTTTTCTGTACCAGTCGCATCATGGCAAGGACAGTTGCTTACTATACGCGCATTGTAACTTGACACTTAGCTAAGGGTCTGTTCGAAGCAAATGTAAGGAATTCTACCTAATCCACATTTCAACTCGGCAGTCAAGAAAGCTGCTTGTCTCCACTAGAAGTTTTAGTGGCACGTATCCCAGCATTACAAGAGCGGTCACCTGGCGATAAGAGCTGATAGTAGGGTGAAAGTGGTGCAGATCCCACCCGGGCACGGCCAAAAGTTGTCAAAAGGCATTATGCAAGCCGGTGCTGCTCCATAATGGAGTGGGCTGTTTTTTGCATAGAATGGACTGGGTCCTCAGGTCCACTGAACCGAAATGGTTGTTCGGCTTCTTGGAGACCATTTGCAGCAAACAAAGATGGAATTTTTGAGGATGACAGTTGTTCACGATTGGTTTGAAGAATATTCCAGACAATTTGAGAATTGCTTCGCCACCAGACCGCCCGACATAATCCCATCAAACATTTCTGGTACATAATCGAGAGGTCAGTTCGTGCACAAACTCCTGCACCGGCAACACTTCAGCATTTGTGGTCGGCTACAGAGGCAGCATAACGACTAGAGTCCATGCCACCAGTTGCTGCACTACGCCGGGCAAAAGGTCCGATACGATATTAAGAGGTGTCCCATGAGTTTTGTCATCGTAATGTCTGTCAGTATTTGTTACTCTTCTGACAGCAAATCAGCCTGTGAACATTACCTCTCCAATTCTTTACAGTGTTTCCAGATAGTCAAATTTGAAATCGATCCCGTACCCTCGATCATTGCTACATTATAGCCATTCACGCGGTCCTTCATAGGAAAATTGCACTTTCTCAGTACTTCGCCAATAAATCGAAGTCAGTTGTTGGCTGTGTCTACAACTGAGAATGTGTGATCGTCCCAGTTCATGTCTTTGCAAACTACTATTATTAGTTATTTGTACAATCTGAGTCCAGTTGACTTAACGAAGCAGTCAAAGCCCTCAAAGTTTATTTTGTGAACAACACAACCCTACACTTTTGTATTAATACGTTCACGTATATTTCTAAATTCAGTTTTTCGTAAATTGATTTTCCAATACCGCTTCTAATTCTTCGTTGAAATTGTTGTAGTGATCTTCAGTCAAGAGACTGGTTTGATGCAGCTCTCCATGCTACTCTACCCTGTGCAAGCTTCATCTCAAAGTACGAGGGCCGTTCAGAAAGTAACCTCCGGTTGATTTAAAAAAATACAGCATGTTAAATAAAAATATTTTAATATATACATCTTACAACTACATCTTTGCACTATTTTTCTACATAGTCTCCATAGCGATTGAGGCACTTATCGTATCTCTTCACAAGCTTTGAAATTCCTTCTGCATAAAAATCACCCGCTTGTGCCTGGTAACCCAATCTTGCTGTCACTATCTCGTACAAGAGAGTCTTAGAAATCTGTGGAAAACCAGTAGACAATTCCGACATTGAGAAACGTCGATTTTCACGAACTTTTGCATCAACTGTCTGAACGAGTTCGTCAGTCACCAATGATGGTCTACCACTCCTCTCTTCATCATGAACGTTTTCTCGTCCACTTTAAATAAACGTACCCATTCACGGACAACTCCTTCACTCATAACTCTTGGTCCGTACACGGCACAAAGCTCACGATGAATAGCTGCTGCAGAACATCCTTTGGCTGTAAAAGACCTTATGACAGCACGCACTTCACATTTGGCGGGGTTTTCTATTGCAGCACACATTTCAAACTGCCACAAAAACTAAACTAGCGCAGGTACGACGTTCACTCGACCACGGCTTGATTCCGACTGACCTGTTGAGTGCGTGAACGCACAGATGGCGTCGCTACTCCCCCCACAACCCGCACTGTGACCAATCGGAGGTTACTTTCTGAACCGCCCTCGTACCTACTGCAACCTACATCCTTCTGAATCTGTTTAGTGTATTCATCTCTTGGTCTCGCTCTACGATTTTTACCCTCCACGCTGCCCTCCAGTACTAAATTGGTGATCACTTGATGCCTCAGAACATCTCCTACCAACCGATCCCTTATTCTAGTTTGTGCCACAAATTTCACTTCTCACCAATTCTGTTCAGTACCACCTTATTAGTTATGTGATCTACCCATCTAAAATGGTGGAAATCTTGGTTTGAGTCTCGGATTTCAGCTCTAGCAATCAGTCTTCGTTCTCTTTTATTGGTCTTCCACATTTAGTTGTAAATGGATTGTCAGATAGCTACTTGGTTTCTTAAAATGTGGGCGGAGTGATATTGTGTGGAGCTGGACCATTGAAAAGAAGGAAATTTTATATTTATTAGAGAGGAATTATGGAACTTTTCCGAGTTAGGAACTTACAGCTGCTGATTAACAGCACTATATGCTGCAGAGCTAGGTAATTTCTAAACTGCTATACGTGTTATTTCTTTAAACCGTGACTGTTATCATGCATAATCAATGGCTGGTGACAAAAAATTCGTTAATTCTGTGTACAGGAACAGAGAAGTATCTTCCCATTTGTTGGACAGTGTTGCTTTGTAACATTTTTCACGTGTCGTCGGATGGGCAGTGATGCTTGCAAGCAACATTTAAGCTCTCTGATTCAGTGATTTTTCTGTTCTCTCGGGTGTAAAGTTTCTGAGAAGTGCGCATCTCTCGCAGACACCGTGCAAGGTTATGTGAACCGATGTAGCAGTTTATTTCCATTTTGTAACGCCGTTTTATCGTAGGCAAGGAAAGCTGCTTATCAAAGTAAAGACAATGTCTTAAAGGTTAATTATACAACTGTCAGCGAATTCTTACATGAGGCACTGAAAACGGAGCTTTGCAAATGGACTAATCTTTCCTGGGTACTGCAAACCCGGCAGATCGTTAGACGGACAATCAGTCAAGAAGAAGAAGAAGCAGCAGCTCATTTTAGTAACTTAGTATTTTTTCCTAATAGTATTTAGATATGTGCCCAGTGTTAAACGAAAAATAAGTAGTTCCAGAAATTTTACCGAATTAGAAACATAAAACTGCCTTAAATGAAACAATAAGTTCACTGTTACCAGTCAACGGTGACTGGTAACAGTGAACTTATTGTTTCATTTAATGTCAGTAACAGTCACGGTAAAGCCTAACCTAAAAATGTTCGCATTTAAAAAAATAAAAATAAAATAAAACTGCCTGTTTAAGAGTAGTATATCCCGCACAGCTAGATCATTTTAAAGTTGCTATACCCAATTTGTTGTAAGGCTCTCGTACAGTATCAGTGCTTGGTGACAAAACATCGCCAATTCTGTGCACAGAAATAGGAATTTCTTCATTCATTAAGTAGTTTCCTAGGCATTCCATGTCTCCTATATGTAGGCGTGCAATGGTTCATGTACCTAGTGATCACTTTGCACTTTTTTCTATCATGCGTCTCGTGTAGGGGGGTTCAAAAAAACAATTTTCGCGAACATTAATTGGCATGGATAATATTTTCAAAAATATTTCCTTGCGCAATCTCCTCCTCACCCTTCTCAACCCGTAACAAAGCCTACGAAGATAGTTACTACCTGAATCGTGCTGACGACATCTAAACAGATTTACAGGCGCCATTCATACAAGAAAACTGACTGCCGCAGAACCAATATTTGATTGTGAAACAAGATTCAGGCCTAAAATGTAAACACGACAGCAAAAATCGTAATTCCGAAATTCGATTCACGTCTTTCGCCCCCTTGCGGCACATGTTAACGTGGCTTAGACTAACAATGACTAGATGCCAGTCTTATCAGCAAGCTGATATACTGTCCAGATCAGAATGGATATAACGCAATCACCGGTAACACTGCAGTCTGTCAAAACTGATACTTATCATTTGTATACAGGGTGTCCGGGCTAGAGATATACAAAAACATTTTATCTCACTAGGGGAAGGCCTCAGACACGGCCAACAGATTCGGCTCAAATTTGGCAGGTCGCTTGTGTACTACCAAAAACGAAGGACTCTAAGATATTTTGGGTCAACACCCCCGCGATTTTGAGAAAATCACCCCTAAAGGTTATGACGAGCAATCGGTTCAAAATTTGAGGGATCGATAGATAATTGTAAATAGAGCAATTTTCATCATCAGGTATGGTGTTCGAAAAACGCAAACTTTTCCAGAAATCGAGAAAAGAAACTTTTACATCTGGCGCTTCTGTACCTACACGGTAAACGCTTTTCGCAGACAGCGCCGGTAGCGCAACGGCCAAGGCGGGCTGGGAATCGGAAAGCCAGGATTCGAATCTCGAAGCAACCTAGCGGGTGTTATTATTCTAGTTTCAATTTTTCGCACATCTCAATTTTTCCCACGTCTCAAATTTTTTTCCCACGTCTCAAATTTTTTTCCCACGTCTCAAATTTTTTTCCCACGTCTCAAATTTTTTTTGCCCACGTCTCAAATTTTTTTTGCCCACGTCTCAAATTTTTTTTGCCCACGTCTCAAATTTTTTTTGCCCACGTCTCAAATTTTTTTTGCCCACGTCTCAAATTTTTTTTGCCCACGTCTCAAATTTTTTTTGCCCACGTCTCAAATTTTTTTTGCCCACGTCTCAAATTTTTTTTGCCCACGTCTCAAATTTTTTTTGCCCACGTCTCAAATTTTTTTTGCCCACGTCTCAAATTTTTTTTGCCCACGTCTCAAATTTTTTTTGCCCACGTCTCAAATTTTTTTTGCCCACGTCTCAAATTTTTTTTGCCCACGTCTCAAATTTTTTTTGCCCACGTCTCAAATTTTTTTTGCCCACGTCTCAAATTTTTTTTGCCCACGTCTCAAATTTTTTTTGCCCACGTCTCAAATTTTTTTTGCCCACGTCTCAAATTTTTTTTGCCCACGTCTCAAATTTTTTTTGCCCACGTCTCAAATTTTTTTTGCCCACGTCTCAAATTTTTTTTGCCCACGTCTCAAATTTTTTTTGCCCACGTCTCAAATTTTTTTTGCCCACGTCTCAAATTTTTTTTGCCCACGTCTCAAATTTTTTTTGCCCACGTCTCAAATTTTTTTTGCCCACGTCTCAAATTTTTTTTGCCCACGTCTCTAAAATCTTTTTCCCACGTCTCTAAAATCTTTTCCCCACGTCTCTAAAATCTTTTCCCCACGTCTCTAAAATCTTTTCCCCACGTCTCTAAAATCTTTTCCCCACGTCTCTAAAATCTTTTCCCCACGTCTCTAAAATCTTTTCCCCACGTCTCTAAAATCTTTTCCCCACGTCTCTAAAATCTTTTCCCCACGTCTCTAAAATCTTTTCCCCACGTCTCTAAAATCTTTTCCCCACGTCTCTAAAATCTTTTCCCCACGTCTCTAAAATCTTTTCCCCACGTCTCTATAGAAGGATTAACAAGGTAAGTAAATCAATAAGGAATGATGATAAGGTATGCAAACTAATTTCCCAAACGCCTTGAGTTAG
The DNA here is from genome assembly GCF_023898315.1 of Schistocerca nitens. NCBI lineage: Eukaryota > Metazoa > Arthropoda > Insecta > Orthoptera > Acrididae > Schistocerca > Schistocerca nitens. The sequence continues at coordinate 132,908,773 of NC_064622.1, read as the reverse complement.
TAAAGTATTAAACTTTGAAGCCTTGTCATATGAAAAAACTGAGTAAGAGTGCTGCGAATTCCTTACGAGGGATCAGATAGCCAACCGCGCAACGCTTGTTTACAGCGAGGCACGGGACAGAATGCACGCAGGGAGAGTTACGTTGTCTCGGTTGCCTCTTCGTCACATCATAGTTGTGAGCCTGTAAGAGCGGAGGTGTCCAGCATGAGCCTTATAGGAGTCAATCGGAAAGAGTTTTTTTCAATCATTGGGCTGCCGCGAACCTCGCGGATAAATGTAGTGATTTTTCCATCGTTAATGTGCCAAATGAAATAAGTTTTGTGAATGAATACAGTGTTATGACTAGTACTGTATGTAGTTTGTAGTAATAAGCTCGTCTGTTTGTGCCGTAGTAACTAGTTATTGTTTGCTGTCGTATCTTTCAGGTGCATAATCTGAATAATGATGTGCACCCTTCGACTAGAACTGTAATATATAGCTGGGAGCCTGTCACAGACGACGGCAAGCGGGAAGTTACCGACGCTATGTTTTGGTTTGTTAAAGTGTTGCAAGACAGATGTATTATCAATGCACTGGCGGAAGCAGGCAGGTTTGTTTTTCGGCGTTCCAGATTGATAGGAGCGGCTATCGTCGAGCTGTTTTTGGAGCTGACGAACGAAATGACTTTCGTTGATACTGAAATACTATACCATGAAGAGGAAGCAGAAGGTGATTCAGTGGAAGATATCCCGACTAGTGAATCGCAAAATGGTCATAACACTTTGAAAATCTCCACGTCACTGGGAATATGTGCTTCATCTGTTCCCGATGAGTATTACGAGCCGGTTACTAAACGATTGAACTACGGCGCTATACCCTTTGAAGTAAAAGTAAAGGCGGTAGCGCTAGCCAGGACTCGTCCAAATTGGAACTTACAAACACTCCAAAAGAATGGAGCAACAACAGCCCTGAAAAGGAAGGACGGCTTGAAACTGTGGGAAAGTGATATCTTTAAAGGAGGGACAAGATAAGACAAATAGCAGGCGATAAATAAGTGAACATGCGACCGATTTGTCGAATCTCGTTGTCGTAACTAGAATGTAACAACGAGAATACTTAGTGGGCTGCAGGTGCAGCGCTTCAATATACGGCCAACAAGGATTTTATGTTTGCTGTATCATTATCTTGGACAAGAAATTTCAAATCGGAGTATAAAATCCGTCAACGGCACGCCACTAAATACGTCTCTCATACGGAGGTACAAAATATAGAAGATATACAGAAAGTGGCGGCTCTTTTCAGCACGCAGACGGCGTCACTGTGACCGGTTTTAATGGTGATTATGTGATCAACACCGATCAAACAGGATGCGAGTATCGGGTGAACATTCGATGCACGTTATCGCATAAGGGAGAAAAACGAACCCTTGTCGCAGTTGGTAGTAAAGCAAACTAACACATTCGTACACGGCGCAATATGCCATCACAGCCTCTGGAAAAGTGTTGTCTAAGGTTTTCCTGTGTTTACAAGAAACGAATGTTACATTTGGTCCTCGTTTTACAGAAGAGGTCAATCGTTTAACCGACTCCTTGAAAAATGTTTAAATTACCTGCTCCAAATCTGGGAAACTGATGAATGCGATTTACAGAACATTTCTTGAGAATGTTTTAAAACCATAAGTTTCTAATAACAAGTTTTGTCTAATACTGGATTCCTGGAGTGGACAAACTAATACAACAATGACAGTCCGCAGCTCGTGGTCGTGAGGTAGCGTTCTCGCTTCCCGCGCCCGGGTTCCCGGGTTCGATTCCCGGCGGGGTCAGGGATTTTCTCTGCCTCGTGATGACTGGGTGTTGTGTGAAGTCCTTAGGTTAGTTAGGTTTAAGTAGTTCTAAGTTCTAGGGGACTGATGACCATAGATGTTAAGTCCCATAGTGCTCAGAGCCAACAATATGACACAATGTTTATAGATGCCGAGGGTCAGCCGACGTACACAGTAAAAGTAATACCGCCAAACTGCACACCTGTCAGCCGTGTGATGTTTATTTCTGTCGTCAGGCTTAAGAATTGCAGTGTGCTTCTCGAAACCCAGCGGGAATTGCACAAGCGCACGTATGCAATAACTATTCACAGCATAATTCATAACCAACTTTCAGCACCTATTTTTCAGGCAATGATACGTATGCGTGGTACGCATCAAAATTAATTCCCGAAAAAGACATTTTTAAATGTAAACCAAGTTTGTTTTCCACCGACTCTTCTGAAGGAACAGTGTAGCTGTCGGAAGACTGCGTTCATTAGATGTTATTGGTACCGTGAGTATATCTACATCTACATCTATACTCCGCGAGCCACCTTACGGTGTGTGGCGGAGGGTACTTATTGTACCACTATCTGATCCCCCCTTCCCTGTTCCATTCACGAATTGTGCGTGGGAAGAACGACTGCTTGTAAGTCTCCGTATTTGCTCTAATTTCTCGGATCTTTTCGTTGTGATCATTACGCGAGATATATGTGGGCGGTAGTAATATGTTGCCCATCTCTTCCCGGAATGTGCTCTCTCGTAATTTCGATAATAAACCTCTCCGTATTGCGTAACGCCTTTCTTGAAGTGTCCGCCACTGGAGCTTGTTCAGCATCTCCGTAACGCTCTCGCGCTGACTAAATGTCCCCATGACGAATCGCGCTGCTTTTCGCTGGATCATGTCTATCTCTTCTATTAATCCAACCTGGTAAGGGTCCCATACTGATGAGCAATACTCAAGAATCGGACGAACAAGCGTTTTGTAAGCTACTTCTTTCGTCGATGAGTCACATTTTCTTAGAATTCTTCCTATGAATCTCAACCTGGCGCCTGCTTTTCCCACTATTTGTTTTATGTGATCATTCCACTTCAGATCGCTCCGGATAGTAACTCCTAAGTATTTTACGGTCGTTACCGCTTCCAATGATTTACCACCTATGGCATAATCGTACTGGAATGGATTTCTGCCCCTATGTATGCGCATTATATTACATTTATCTACGTTTAGGGAAAGCTGCCAGCTGTCGCACCATTCATTAATCCTCTGCAGGTCTTCCTGGAGTACGTACGAGTCTTCTGATGTTGCTACTTTCTTGTAGACAACCGTGTCATCTGCAAATAGCCTCACGGAGCTACCGATGTTGTCAACTAAGTCATTTATGTATATTGTAAACAATAAAGGTCCTATCACGCTTCCTTGCGGTACTCCCGAAATTACCTCTACATCTGCAGATTTTGAACCGTTAAGAATGACATGTTGTGTTCTTTCTTCTAGGAAATCCTGAATCCAATCACAAACCTGGTCCGATATTCCGTAAGCACGTATTTTTTTCACTAAACGTAAGTGCGGAACCGTATCAAATGCCTTCCTGAAGTCCAGGAATACGGCATCAATCTGCTCGCCAGTGTCTACGGCACTGTGAATTTCTTGGGCAAATAGGGCGAGCTGGGTTTCACATGATCTCTGTTTGCGGAATCCATGTTGGTTATGATGAAGGAGATTTGTATTATCTAAGAACGTCATAATACGAGAACACAAAACATGTTCCATTATTCTACAACAGATTGACGTAAGTGAAATAGGCCTATAATTATTCGCATCTGATTTATGACCCTTCTTGAAAATGGGAACGACCTGTGCTTTCTTCCAGTCGCTAGGTACTTTACGTTCTTCCAGAGATCTACGATAAATTGCTGATAGAAAGGGGGCAAGTTCTTTAGCATAATCACTGTAGAATCTTACGGGTATCTCGTCTGGTCCGGATGCTTTTCCGCTACTAAGTGATAGCAGTTGTTTTTCAATTCCGATATCGTTTATTTCAATATTTTCCATTTTGGCGTCCGTGCGACGGCTGAAGTCAGGGACCGTGTTACGATTTTCCGCAGTGAAACAGTTTCGGAACACTGAATTCAGTATTTCTGCCTTTCTTCGGTCGTCCTCTGTTTCGGTGCCATCGTGGTCAACGAGTGACTGAATAGGGGATTTAGATCCGCTTACCGATTTTACATATGACCAAAACTTTTTAGGGTTCTTGTTTAGATTGTTTGCCAATGTTTTATGTTCGAATTCGTTGAATGCTTCTCTCATTGCTCTCTTTACGCTCTTTTTCGCTTCGTTCAGCTTTTCCTTATCAGCTATGATTCGACTACTCTTAAACCTATGATGAAGCTTTCTTTGTTTCCGTAGTACCTTTCGTACATGATTGTTATACCACGGTGGATCTTTCCCCTCGGTTTGGACCTTAGTCGGTACGAACTTATCTAAGGCGTACTGGACGATGTTTCTGAATTTTTTCCATTTTTGTTCCACATCCTCTTCCTCAGAAATGAACGTTTGATGGTGGTCACTCAGATATTCTGCGATTTGTGCCCTATCACTCTTGTTAAGCAAATATATTTTCCTTCCTTTCTTGGCATTTCTTATTACACTTGTAGTCATTGATGCAACCACTGACTTACGATCACTGATACCCTCTTCTACATTCACGGAGTCGAAAAGTTCCGGTCTATTTGTTGCTATGAGGTCTAAAACGTTAGCTTCACGAGTTGGTTCTCTAACTATCTGCTCGAAGTAATTCTCGGACAAGGCAGTCAGGATAATGTCACAAGAGTCTCTGTCCCTGGCTCCAGTTCTGATTGTGTGACTATCCCATTCTATACCTGGTAGATTGAAGTCTCCCCCTATTACAATAGTATGATCACGAAACTTCTTCACGACGTTCTGCAGGTTCTCTCTGAGGCGCTCAACTACTACGGTTGCTGATGCAGGTGGTCTATAGAAGCATCCGACTATCATATCTGACCCACCTTTGATACTTAACCCAGATTATTTCACATTCGCATTCGCTAATAACTTCACTGGATATTATTGAATTCTTTACTGCTATAAATACTCCTCCACCATTGGCGTTTATCCTATCCTTGCGGTATATATTCCATTCTGTGTCTAGGATTTCGTTACTGTTCACTTCCGGTTTTAACCAACTTTCCGTTCCTAATACTATATGCGCACTATTTCCTTCAATAAGCGATACTAATTCAGGAACCTTGCCCTGGATACTCCTGCAGTTTACCAATATTACGTTAACTTTTCCTGTTTTTGGTCTCTGAGGACGGACGTTCTTTATCAACGATGCTGATGTTCTCTCTGGTAAGCCGTCAGGTATTTTATCGTTTCGCCCAAGGGGGGGTCCCTCTAACCTAAAAAACCCCCGTGTGCACGCCACACGTACTCTGCTACCCTAGTAGCTGCTTCCGGTGTGTAGTGCACGCCTGACCTGTCTAGGGGGGCCCTACAGTTCTCCACCCAATAACGGAGGTCGATGAATTTGCAACCATTATAGTCGCAGAGTCGTCTGAGCCTCTGGTTTAGACCCTCCACACGGCTCCAAACCAGAGGACCGCGATCGACTCTGGGCACTATGCTGCAGATATTAAGCTCAGCTTGCACTCCGCGTGCGATGCTGGTTGTCTTCACCAAATCAGCCAGCCGCCGGAAGGAACCAAGGATGGCCTCAGAACCCAAGCGGCAGGCGTCATTCGTTCCGACATGTGCTACTATCTGCAGCCGGTCACACCCAGTGCGTTCAGTAGCTGCCGGAAGGGCCTCCTCCACATTACGGACGAGACCCCCCGGCAAGCACACCGAGTGCACACTGGCATTCTTCCCCGACCTACCCGCTATTTTCCTGAGGGGCGCCATAACCCGCCTAACGTTGGAGCTCCCTATAACTAATAGGCCCGCCCTCTGTGACTGTCGGGACCTTGCCGGAGAATCGGCCACTGGCCCAACAGGCGAGGCATCCTGTGGAGGCTCGGAAACGATGTCATCACCACTAGGAAGCACCCCGTACCTGTTGGAAAGGGGTAAGGCAGCTGCCACGCGGCCAGATCCCACCTTCGCCTTTCGGCCAGGCACACGCGAGCCCACCACTGTCCGCCATTCACCCTGGAGTGATGGCTGACCGGTAAGATGCTCACTGCCGGAAGACGCAGCGACATCAGGGGTTCCATGTGATTCCAAGGCCACCGAAGTAGGCATAGGTCTCACCACAGTTGCCCCAACGCCACTACGAGCCGACGCCTGCGCCTCGAGCTCGATGAGCCTAACAGACAAAGCCTCCACCTGCCCCCGAAGAGTGGCCAATTCTCCTTGCGTCCGCTCACAACAACCACAGTCCCTACACATGACTATGTTTACCCTACTCTATACGGTGACAAATTCCCAAGATAATCTTCTGATGAGCTACTCTGATAATCAAGAAACACTCACTGAAATACGAGACGCGAAAACTACGCTAGGTTTTCCCAGAAAAACTATTTAAAAGCTAAGCGCAGCAAATAAGTACAAAATAAATTTCTCTCCTAACGATCAAGAACTGTTAGTTTCTATGCAGAGCAGATAAACACAAATAGAATCCCTTCCTTAGTGGAAGGTCGTAAACAAAATGCAAAATAAACGCTTTATACAAGCAGTACTCGCTGCTGCTGGTGCTCTCGCTCTGGCTTTGTTTCGAAAGTTAATATGGCAAGTACCATCCATCTAATTGTTCGGAGAAAAGTGAGGACACGTAACAGTGACTGGAAGAGCCATTGTAAAGTGGCCTGGAGTAACATTTTAATTTTTTACTATCCCAAGAGGTTTGAGAAATTTACTTGACTACGTTATCATTCCTTATTGATATACCTACCTTATTAACCCTCCTATCCCTATCAATTGAGATATGGAAAAATACAAACGAAAAGAACATCCGCAAGGTTTTCTTAGATACTCGAACCCAAGTTCTCCGATTCCCAGCCAGTTACCTTGGCAGTTGCGCCCATTTTTTTTCTGTTGCTGTCAGCGAAAAGCGTTAACCCTGTGGGTACAGAAGCGGCAGTTGTAAAAGTTTCTTACCTCGTTTTTTGGAAAAGTATGCGTTTTTCGGACCCCATATCTGATGATAAACAATGTTCTATTTACGATTATCTATCGATTCCGCCAATTTTGAGTCGATTGCTCGTTATAACCTTTAGGGGTGATTTTCTCTAAAAAAGCGGTGGAGTTGACCCAAAATATCTTAGATTCCTTCGTTTTAGGCTGTACACAAGCTACCTGTCAAATTTGAGCCGAATCGGTTGGCCGTGTCTGAGGCTTTCCCCTTGTCAGTAGCTGTTAAGGTTTATAACTCTGTCAAACACTGTAAACAAGATCTCACATGTTTATGCATGTTGGTAAAATTCAATGTGGTCACCGTTTGTATCTAGACAGATATCCAAACGGTATTCAATTTCTCCCCACATGTTCATTAGCATGACAGGCGTTATGCCCTCTACTGCAGCGATAGCTTGCAAAATAGACATTCAGTGGTACCCTGAGGCACTTCTATTAACGTAGTGTATTGGAGTCAAGACGTCCAGAGCAACAGTCGGCACGGAGATTGAACTACGTGGTTGTGGGAGATTGTGACAAGTCTTTTTTTTCATGTGATTCCTGAAGTTTTCTTGGCGTACTGAATATTCGGTGAGGTTTCTGGATTACAGCCGGATTATGTTGACTTCCTGCTGCAATATTTCGGCTGGCAACCGTCCAGCCATCTTCAGGTGAGTGGCGGACACTCGCCTGGAGATGACTGGACGGTTGCCAGCTGAAATATTGCGGCAAGAAGTAAACATAATCCGGCTGCAATCCAGAAACCTCACCGAATAAGTCCTCCTTCAATAGATGGTTCAAATGGCTCTGAGCACTATGGGACTTAACATCTGTGGTCATCAGTCCCCTAGAACTTATAACTACTTAAACCTAACTAACCTAAGGACATCACACACATTCATGCACGAGGCAGGATTCGAACCTGCGCCCGTAGCAGTCGCGCGGTTCCGGTCTGAGCGCCTAGAACCGCTAGACCACCGCGGCCGGCCCTCCTTCAATAGTGATCATATTGAGATCACAAGACAGTAAAAGTTTAGATTAGTTTTTCGTTCCATAGATCCGTGCTGAGATCCTCGTGGATGTGGAACACGTCTATTTTTTTTTTTAAAGCTGAAATAACAATACTAATAGTATGAATATATACAATACATCATTTGTTTCTATTAAAAAATTCGTCAATGGAGTAGGAGTTGGCCACTAGTAAGTCTTTCAGGCTCCTTTTAAACTGATCTTTATTTGTAACTAAATTTTTTATGTTTACTGGCAAATTATTGAACATGAGTGTTCCTGAGTAGTGGACCCCTTTTTGAACTAAAGTGCTTTTAAGTCCTTGTGCAGATCATTTTTGTTCCTGGTATTGTATGTATGAACTGAGCTGTTTGTTGGAAAAAGAGATATTATTTAGGACAAATTTCATTGAGTAAATATACCGAGAGGCAGTAGTTAGTATACCCAGTTCTTTGAAGAGGTTTCTACAGGACGTCCGTGAATTTACTCCACAAATAATACGTATTACACGCTTTTGGAGTCTGAAAACTTTTGTTTGACTTGAAGAGTTACCCCAAAATATTATACCATATGACATTATGGAATGAAAGTAGGCAAAGTATGGAAGATTTTTCATTTTTATGTCGCCTATGTCTGCTAACACTCGAATTGCAAATACAGATTTGTTAAGGCGTTTCTGCAGTTCTGTGGTGTGCTCTTCCCAACTGAATTTATTATCAAGTTGTAATCCCAGGAATTTAAGACTGTCAACCTCTTCTATCTGCTCTTCTTCGTATTTTATGCATATGCTGGGTGGAAACCTCTTACAGGTTCTGAATTGCATATAGTGTGTCTTTTCGAAGTTTAATGTCAGTGAGTTGGCTTTAAACCATTTATTAATATCCATGAAAATATCATTAGCAGATCTTTCTAGAACTACACTCGACATACTATTTATTGCAATACTTGTCATCTGCAAACAAAACGAACTCTGCTTCTGGCAGTGTAACTGATGAGAGATCATTAATGTACACAAGAAAAAGCTATGGCCCTAAGATGGATCCTTGTGGGACACCACATGTAATTTCTTCCCATTCTGATGATTGTATATAAAGTTGTAGTAACGTAAACTTGCGTTTTTACTACTACTACTACTACTACTACTACTACTACTTTTATGGTTGGTTTAGAAATGGCACCAATTGGGCAGTATTTACTTCTGAACTAAATCTACATGATTACTCTGCAATTCCCAATTAAGTACCTGGCAGAGGGTTCGTCGCAACACCTGAAACCTATTTCTCCGCCATTCCACTCTCGAACGGTGCGCAAGCTTTCATTTCTCTTATTTTATCATGATTATTATTTCTCCCTATGTAAGTGGTCAACAACACAATACTTTCGCAATCGGAGGAGGAAATTGGTGATAGAAATTTCACGAGAAGATCCCTTAGTATTTAGCTGAACTGACAGACTTTAGATTTGAGTAATTTATCGTGTAACTGAAATTTAACGGATTCCTTTTAGTAATCGTGTGGATCACTTCACACTTCTCATTATTTAAATTGCCACTTTTGCCCCGTTGAGACAACTTGTCTAAATCGTCTGACTTTCCCGGAAATCTAAAAGTACGGAATAAATTTGACATCCATATCGATAGCATTCATTACTTCGTGTGAATAAAGAGATAGCTGTGTTTCACAAAAACGGTATTCTCTAAATGCAAGAAATCTTTTTCTTATAGATAATTCATCATGTTGGAACACAACATAGGTTATGAAACACTACTGCAAATTGACGTTAGTGATATGGGTCTGTAATTCAGCGGATCACTCATTTCTTTCTTGGGTATTGGTGGAGCTTGGGCAGCTTTCCAGTCTTTAGGTACGGAACTTTCGATGCGAGCGGTTGCAAATGATTAACTATAGAGCTATTGTATCAGCACACTCTGAAAGGAACCTAACTGGTGTACGCTGGAGGCCTTGCCTTTATTAAGCGATTTAAGCTGTTTAGAGATACCGGGGATCTCTACTGCTAAGTTAGTTACTCATGATGGCAGTTCTAAATTCGAATTGTGGAATATTTACTTTCTCTTTTGTCAAGGAATTTCTGAAAACTATGTTCAGTAACTTTGCTTTAATGGCGCTGTCATATCACTACTTTTGTTGCACAATGAAGGTACTGACTGCGTCCTGCCACTGGTGTAGTTCACGTACGACCAGAATCTGAGTTTTCTGCCAGATTTAGAGACAGTTTTGTTGTGGAAATCATGAAAAGCATCTCAAATTGAAGTGCGCGCTAAATTTCGAGCTTCTGTGTAACTTCAGATTTTGCGTTATTTGAATTCGGCATGCTTATTTTCGTTACTTCCGCAGGTGTTCTGACCCATTTTACAATCTCTTAACTTATTTGGTGTTCTCTGAATTTAAACCGCAGCTGCTCTACACTTTCGTAGTGATATTGGAAGGAGTGGGACTCTCTTAGGAGTCACGCGAACTTTTTCTTAAATGGATGTACATTGCTCTTACTTGTGGTGAATTAAAATCTTGTAGTTTAACTTTAATGACAGCGGTCACGAAAGCCTGCAGGTTTTACGGATTTTTGTGGGTTTGGATGTTCCAGTTAATAGATTTTAGACTATTTTTGCTTGTTGTTTAGGGCTATAATTTGTTTCAGGCATTATTAGTTCATGGAAGTTTCGAAATGCGGGATAGTTTCGGAAAAATGCGAAATTGTTTTCAAATATAGCTCATGAAATGAAATGAGTAGTTCAAAATTGTATGCCCCAGTGGTTCCAAAACGAAACCATCCCCTTGAAACTATTCATTGTGTCCTTTTTCCCTATTTCTACTGACACTCGTTACTTGCCATTATGATAAACGTTAATTTTGTGAAAAATTTTAAAACCGTTTTATATTATTGGGACTGGAAGGGTTAAAGGTTGTGACTTGGAATGGAACGGACTTGGTTTTCTTCTTTCGTTTCACCCTCTTTGGGGTACGTTGGATCAATCATTTCTTTGTGCGTTGTTCTTTTCTTAGAGCCCAGTGTTTCTTCATTCTTTCTGATCTTCTTTTCCTCTCTTCTTCCGAGGTGAAGGATTTGGACTTCTGTGTAGATTTGTCTTGGAACCTTGTGTTTTCATCTTCAGTAATTAATTTAGCTGTTCGATCGATAAGTGAATTTTCTGAAATCTTTAATTCTACTAGGTCTTTCTTAGTTTCTTTAGACCAGTTGGGTTTCGTTTTGCGGTTACCGAAAAGCCAAAGATCTGTTTGGTTAATCTGTTGGAATTCATTCTGAGAAGATGACCATAAGAATTTATCCTTTTTCGCATTGTATCTGAAAGTTTTTCAATTTTCTTGTAGAGTTTCATTTTTGATGTTTATAATCTTGTCTTGAAATTTTGGTCGTATGATTATTCTTAAAATTTTCCTTTCCTTTAGCTCAAGTTTCTCCATTTGGCCTTTGAAATTCATGTTTAGTGTTTCTGCTACATACAGTGCTTCTGGCTGAATCACTGTCTTGTAATGTGTAATTTTGGACCCACCATGAAAGGGATTTTTTGTTAGTTGGAAGGCAAAGTTCGGAGCCTCATTTCGCAAGTGATGAGGGAGGAGGAGGGGGAGGAGTAACACTTCGTTAAAAAACCTTGGGCCCATCTGGCTCCAGATGGTAGTACCCTGCAAGGGCTCCTGCCTAGGGTTACTAGGTGAAAACTGATCAACGGTCTGAAAGGCGGAAGAGAAAGTTCAGATTCCCGACGGCGAAGAGAGCAGAACAGTTACCTTCAGGACTCTCAATCTTGGCTGTATCTTTTGTGGCCTTTGGGCCATACCCAAAATAACTTTCATCAATCATGGTAGTGTGTGATGTAAACTATTTTACGCCAGATGGACGATCCACCGTACGCCAGTAAGTCAGCAGACATGCGGATTCTGGGAAGTCTGCAACATTGCACAAAAACAAGTCGGACCTGGTTTGTCAACATGCTTAAAGTTTCTCTGTTTTGTGTGTTATAGTACGTGCAGCCCCCTCTGAGTTCTCTTTGTTAAACGCAAGTAGACTGGTCATCAGCAGCGATGAGAGTTCAGATAAACTTTATTCATTTGAAGCTAGCCACTATATTTAATATCATAACCCACTGTTTCCATTCGTTCACAATGTTGTCTGAATATACAGTATCGGTGAAGTAAACGCCCATGTCTGACCGCTTTACTAATATTTACTTGTGTGATATTTCCTTATTCCCACAACTGAAATTTGGTTTCAGCAGTTTCCGTCGAATTAGGCCTTCCACGAACATTTACACACATCAGTTCTACCTAACGGCAACATCAAGTCTTACATAAAATTTCTGCAAATGCGTTGCTTATACTTGCCGTCTTCTGCCAACAGTCTAAAATGACGAGCTGTCGTTCGTTTTGGCGAGTTCTGTGCGTAGAAAAGTTTGCACACCTCTCCGTCTTGTCGGTAGCTGCCGCTAATGCAATGGGCGGGCGGTGTTTACTGCGTGTGTACACAGAAGTAGACTCCGCGAGGCTCCCCGTGTCGTTCGCTTGCCCTCCGCAAGCGCAAAGAAAACTGGCAGCACGGTATCTCAAGTCTGAAAAATGACTAATTACTTCGCGTAGCCCCTACGACCACTCTGCCGCTCACTGTATTTAATTAACGGACTCAACTATTCAGCAAAGCATATACTATGCTATCAAAAGTATACGGACATTTCCGAGTAATGCTCAGTTGCTCGGTAGAGGTCAAGAGAGACGCGAGCATAAAAGAGGGCGTGCAGTATTGTATTAAGTTGCCGAAGTCCACTGCTGGTGGCATCATTGTGTAATGGAACCACGATTAAACCAAGACAAGGCAGATCTCGTGTAGCGACCGGACCAACAAGGACCGTTAAACATTGCGGAGGGTGATTGTAAAAAATAGCACGGACGCTGCGGAAGGAATCATTCGTGAGTTCTAAAGTGCTACCAGCAAAACTAGCACCATGACTGTGCGCAAGTATCGAAAGATAACGGGCTAAAACGGTCGAGCAGCTCCTCATAAGCCACACATTTCTGTAATCAGTGTGGAGCTATACTCGAGGAGGGGTAGAGCTCGACGCCGTTGGACAGTGATTGGAAACGAGTGATTTGAAGCAATGGATCACGCTATTATCCTTTAGTGCATCGTCATATTGATATAAACAGTTAATGTCTCTGAACGCTGCCTCTGTCAGCAATACACGATACTGTAAAGTATGTTCATATCATTCTGCATTTGCCTTCTAAACCTAATAAGACGACAAGCTAACCACAAAAACACCATCTCTGAACTTCACTGCTGGCAAGAAACATGATGACGCGTAACATTTTACAGGTATTCGCAAAATCCAAACCCACCTGATTTACGACAGGGTGCAGCGTCATCCATCTCTCCAAATCACTCATTTCCGGTCATCGCGCAGTCATTATGCTAGCTGGATTGATAGTAGCATTTAGCAGCTAAAGAGTAATAGCATGTGATTCTTTTGCAGTTTCTGCAATGTTACACAGTCCCTGTCAATTAGTACACAAGGTCTGCCAGATAATGGCTCAGTCGTGGGTTTTCCATTCGCGTTTCTACTGCGCAGTCGCAACAGCAACAATAGACTCGGGTAGATTTGGAATGTCCCTGTTTGGTGTCTTCATCAAGCGACATCAGATGACTAGACAACGTTCCAAGGCAGCGAGCTTTCCTGACATCCATTCTGCTGTTGCTGCTTCTGTACTAACAACGGGCCCGCGTCTTGTGATATCTAGTGGTCAATGCCGTATTACTTCGGGATGACCGGAAAATTTTGTTCAGAAAAGACAAGTGGATTTAAAGTATACTGGTATCCTCAGCTTAAGTATATGTAATGTATTCGCATTAGAGAATATGGACAACAGTCAACTGTATAGTGGAATGACGACAAATTTTGTGCCAGACCGGGACTCGAACCCGGATTTCCCCCTTATTGCGAGCGGTCGCTTTACCATTGGGCTATCAGAGCACGATTCTTTGCCACACCCAAACTTCCCTATGTCGTCAGCCATCTGTCTACAATCTGCACTCGTAATTCATTATGTTATATTCTTGTACAGGGGAGATATCATAATTGAGTCTCTCATCGGCTTGTATGTACGAAGAAACTTTACATCTTACTTCCGAACAACACACTCAATAATAGCGTATTTATCCGCAGACACCAGGCAAGCAACTTTAAATTAAAACGTCTCCCTGTATGGTAGTGTATATTATTAATGTAAGAGTGCACGTTGTAGACAAATGGTTGGAAACATATGGTAGTTGGGGCTAGACTTGAGTCGTGATCGGATAGCCCAACGGTAAGGCGACTGCTCACATAAGCGGTTATTAGAGCTCGAATCCCGGTTCAGCAAAAAATTTGTCTTTCCGTTATACAGCTGATGGTTGTCTAAATTCAAAAATGCGAATACATTTCATATACAACGGCTGTAGTCGCTGCAGTGCCTGTTCGGACATGGATAAATCATCTCTGGACGTCACAGGCATTGTAATATCTAACTCGGTTTAAAAGTCGTTGCAAGTACACTGGTCTCAGTTAACCGCATCCACTGATCATCTCTAGCACATAGACCAGGTTCTGGCCACAGAACGCTGTTGTAGGAGGAAAATAAGGGAAGGGAATGCGGCGATAGAGAAAAAAGTTGCACAAGTCCGGAACGGTTGTGACGGACCTGAAGACTGACGGAGGGCTGACCTACTTTCCGCGTCTTTGCGCACCCTGATTTTCGTCGACCGTGGATGACTGTCAGACACACAAAGGTGTTTGTGCGGCGTCCTTGTCATCCAGGTAGCCGGCCGGCAGATATCAGCAGCCACGGGCACCATTAGCTCGACCGGAAACGGCTGTCCTCCTCACACCATTGAACAGGGGATTATGAGCACAGGAGAGCCGCCGTGTTGACACGCAGAAATCCAGCTGTTCCTAGCCCCTAGTCTCTGGTAGCTGGTACTTAGTCAGGATCGAGGAGGAGACGGAAGCGTGACTCGCTTCTACAATATGCGTCATAATTACTAGCGAAATTGACAAGAGATAAAGTATACGATTAAAAAAGTAGTTACTATATACGTCTGCATGTCCAAAGTTTAGTGTAGCGTCCGCATAAATTTTTACCATTGCTGCTAGTGCCTGAATTTCATGATTAAAAATGGCTCTGAGTACTATGGGACGTAACTGTTGAGGTCATCAGTCCCCTAGAACTACTTAAACCTAACTAACCTAAGGACATCACACACCTCCATGGCCAAAGCAGGATTCGAACCTGCGACCATAGCGGTCGTGCGGTTCCAGATTGTAGCGCCTAGAACCGCTCGGCCACTGCGAGACAAGCCTCATATCTAACATATCGCATAATTATGCGCCCATGTATAGAGGCTATAGAGATTGATAAACACCGTAATAACTTTACCAGGAAAGACAAGGTGTTAGACTGGATAAAATTTGGATGCGAGAGTGACTTTCAAGCGAGAAGGTTGACATTACCAGAGACGGTCTCATAGCCGACGCCACGTGATGGACTGCCTATATAATCAGTGCTTCCTCGAGTTCTTTTTGCACTTCGCCGCTTTACCTCGGAGGATGTCTCCCCCAGTCGGAGACGAAACGTTAGGGGAGTTATATAAATCAACCACGGCCTATCAGCCCGGAAGTCTTAAGTGAAGACATCCAGATTTAGGTTTTCTGTGATGTACGTAAATTATTTAGCGTGATCGCCGGGTATTTCATGAAAGAGCACGACCGATTTCCTTCCCCAGTTCGAGCTTGTTTTTTAGTAATCTTCCTTCCAATACGACCATGTCTTATTAGGCTCTTTTGCGCCTTCGGTTTAAGGACACGTTTATCGTTAACTATTGTGCAACGGTGACCGTGGCGTCCTTTAAGTTTGCCTCACAAAAATTTCACTTTCATAATATAATGTTATTTAATTGCATTCTGATACTTAATATACCGGTAGAGTTGACCACCCACCGCAGTGCCCCGTCTGAGTTTCACTGTCATGTTCCGCTATTCGGTCGTATGTTTGTCACTGAGGTACGCGTACGTCAGGGTGTGCACACAACAAACCAAGCTGAAAAACAGAAAATGTTGTGTGCCAACTAGACACATGGAAACGTAAAACAAAACGTGCTGAAGTCTTGTAGAAGTGTAGAAGCTTACTAGAGTAAAGCTCGTAGAAAAATGTAATACAGCACAGATGTGGTGAGGTAGAAAAAAGAAAAAAAAAGAAATTAACATGATTAAAAGCGTGTCACTTTTAATTTCGTTCTGTTTTTATAGCAATGTTTAGTTCGTAATCTTTGAGAACATGATTTCACTTCCACTCATTTGTTTCCAGTTCATGTATATGTTTCACTCCTCTAAATGCTCACGGTCCTTCCGTCCTTAGCAACTGGATACTTCTGAAGTTACTTACATCTAAAATAGTTGCAAAAGGGGAGAATAAGGTGCGAGATCCATACAGAAAACTTGCTCAAAACAAAAATTAACGGAAGGAATATATGCTGTGAGCTTTATACCATAGACCGTTCAGTGGGAAGACAAACCTAAAACTGAAAAGCCGAAGACGAACAATGAACAACGTACTACTACTACTACTACTACTACTACTACTACTACTACTACTTTCGATATTATGTTCATATAACACGTACTATTGTACACACAGCATACTGTTGATGCGCAGAATTCACCATGTGCCGCGTTTGTCGTAAATTAAGTCTAAACTCAAACTGCATTTTTTATGTATCTAGAAGAACTACTCCAGGAATCGGGTGCACTTAATATTGACGACTTGCAAAGTCAAGTCCCTCTGGAAGAAGAAAACTGCTCTACCCAAAAGCCATTACTCCGCTAATTAGTAAATGTCTGCCCGTAAAGAAAGTCTCTTGTCATCAGTCTTCTGACTGGTTTGTTGGGTCCGCCACGAATTCCTCTCCTGTGCCAACATCTTCATCTCAGATCAGCACTTGCAACCTACATCCGCAATTATTTGCTGGATGTACTTCAATCTCTGGTTCCCTTCACAGGCTTTTATTCTCTACAGTTCCTTCTAGTACTAGGGAAGTTATTCCCTGATGCCTTAACAGATATCCTGACATCTTGTACCATATTATTTTTGTCAGTAAATTGAATGCATGTACAAGCTGATGGTTCGATTAGTTTCGTACTTGTCAGCTCCTGCAGACTTTCAAACTGTAAGGATGACGATTTCCCGAAGGTCAGTCGCTCTACCGCCAGATACGCACATCCCGCATACCAACGTTAATAGTTTTTTCATTGCCAATTCCTCCAGCGATTTCAGAAATTCTGGATTCATTTCAGAATGTTACCTACCCCGTCTGCATTACTCGATCGTAAGCCCTCCAAAGCTCTTTCAGATTCTGATTGTAATACTGGATCTTCTCCCTCTTCTATATCGACTCCCGTTTTTTCTCCTAACGCACCAGACAAATCTCGCCTCTCATAGAGGGCTTCAATTTACTCTTTCCACCTACACTATATGATCAAAAGTATCCGGACACCTGGCTGAAAATGACGTAAAAGTTCGTGGCGCCTTCCATCGGTAAAGCTGGAATTAGATATGGTGTTGGCCCACCCTTAGCCTTGATGACAGCTTCTACTCGCGCAGGCATACGTTCAATCAGATGCTGGAAAGTTTCTTTCGGAATGGCAGCCCATTCTCCAGAGCGCTGCACTTAGGAGAGGTATCGATGTCAGTCGGTGAGGTCCAGCGTTCCAAAAGATTCCAAAGGTGTTAGATAGGATTCAGGTCAGGACTCTGTGCAGGCCAGTCCATTACAGAAATGTTATTGTCGTGTAACCACCCCGCCACAGGTCGTGCATTATGAAGTTGCTCAATCGTGTTGAAAGATGCAGTCACCTCCCCGAATTGCTCTTCAACAGTGGGAAGGAAGAAGATGCTTAAAACATCAATGTAGGCCTGTGCTGTGATAGTGGCACGCAAAACAAGGGGTTGCCAGACCCCTCCATGAAAACACGACCGCACCATAACACCACCGCCTCCGAATTTTATTGGCACTCCACACGCTGGCAGATGACGTTCACCGAGCATTCGCCATACCTACACCCTGCCATCGGATCGCCATTGTGTACCGTGATTTCGTCACTCCACACAACATTTTTACACTGTTCAACCGTCCAATGTTTACGCTCCTTACACCTAGTGAGGCGTAGTTTGGCATTTACCGCCAGCCGCTCGACCATGAAATAAGTTTTCTTACCTCCCGCCTAACGGTCCTAGTACTTGCAGTGGGTCCTGATGCAGTTTGGAATACCTGTGTGGTGGTCTGGATACGTCTGCCTACTACACATTTCGATGCTCTTCAACTGTCGGCGGTCTGTGAGTCAACAGACGAGGTCCGCCTGTACGCTTATGTGCTGTACGTGTCCCTTCACGTTTCCACTTCACTATCAAATCGGAAACAGTGGACCTAGGGATGTTTAAGTGTGGAAAATTCACGTGCAAACGTATGACACAAGTGAGGCCCAATCACCTCACCACATTCGAAGTCGGCGAGTTCCGCGGACTGCCCCATTGTGCTCTCACAAGACGTCTAATGACTACTGAGGTCGCTGATATGGAGTACCTGGTAGCAGCACAATGCACCTGATATGAAAAAAGTATGTTTTTGGGGTGTCCGAATACTTTCGATCACATAGTGTATCCGCTCTCCTCTGAATTTCAACGGATTTCCCATTGCAAGCTTAATTTTACGACCCTTGCTTTTAGTTTCACTGAATGTTGTTTTGACTTTGCTGTATGTTGTCAGTCCTTACGAAAATAATTTTTTCTATTTCTTTACATTTTTCCTGCAGCTTCCCTCCACTTTCTATTTATTTCATTCCTAAATGAGTTTTATTTCTGTTTTCCTGAATTTCCTTGACCTTTTTTAAATCTTCTTTCATTGATCAACTGAAGAATTTCTTGTTTTACCCATGATTTCTTCGCAGTTACCTTCTTTCTACATTTGTTTTTCCAACTTTTGTGATTGCTCTCTTTAGATAGGTCCATTCCTCTTAAATTGAACTGCCCACTGAGCCACTCCTTCCCGCAGTATCTATAGTTTCAGAGAACTTCAATCGGATCTCCACATTCCTTGATGCTTCCGTATCCCTCTTCTTTGTGCATGGATTTTTCATTATTAGTCTTTTAAACTTCAACCTACTATTCATGACTACTAAATTGTGATCGGAGTCCATATTTGCTCCTGGATGTGCCTTACAACCCCGTATCTGATTTCGGAGTGACTGACGACGATGTAATCTAACTGGAATTTTCCTCGGCCTTTTCTAAGTACACCTACTCCTCTTGTCATTCTTCAACAATCGCATTCCAGTCCCTCATGTTTTAGATTTTCATCTATCTTTACGTACTGAATTACCCCGTCAATATCCTCATGTGCTTTCATCTTCAACTTGCGACGTCGGCATGGATATCTGAACTATTATTGTCGGTGTCTATTTGCTGTCTATACTGATGACAACCCTATCACTGTGAACGGTTCAGTAAATTACCTTCCAATTAATAACGAATCCTATTCCCGTTATACCATTTGTTACTGCTGTTCAGATTACCCTATACTCGTCTGAACAGAAATCCTCGTCTTCTTTCCATTTCACTTCACTGATCCCCCACTATATCTAGACTGAGCCTTGGCATTTCCATTTTCAGATTTTCTAGCTCACTACCATGTTCATACTTACAACGTTCCATGCTCCGAAGCATAGAATGTTATGTCGCTAGTTATTCCATTTTTTCTCATGTTCGCACCCCCTCCCCTTTTCGCAATGCCCCTCACCCAAAAATCCGAATAGGGTCTAACAGAATCTTTTCCCAATGGAGAATCATCGTGTCACTTTTTCAGTTACAGGCCACATGACCGAGCGAGGTGGCGCAGTGCCTAGCACACTGGAGTCGCATTCGGCAGGACGGCGGTTCAATCCCGCGTCCGGCCATCCTGATTTAGTTTTTCCGTGTTTCCCTAAATCGCTCCAGGCAAATGCCGAGATAGTTCCTTTGAAAGGGCACGGCCGGCTTCCTTCCCCGTCCTTCCCTAATCCGATGAGACCGATGACTTCGCTCTTTGGCCTACTCCCCCAAACAACCCAACTACAGGCCGCATGTCCTACGGATACACATTGTGTGTCTTTAATGCTGTGGCTCCAATGTCTCCTGCATCTCCATGCCATTGGTCATTGCTGATAATTCCTCCTTTATGGACAGTTTCCCACGCAAAGGGCAAGAGTGTGCCCTGAACCTCTGTCCGTTCCTCCGCCCTCTTTATGGCAAGGATATTGGCAGAATGAGGGTGATTTCTTGTCCCGGAAGTCTTCGGCCGGGTTCCGACCCGGGACTGAGATTTTGAGTGATAATCATAGACGCTTACAACAACTTTGAACGAATGTTGTCAATGTTAAATCAGATACAGCTCCCAAAAGCAGTCTCCGAACATACGGTTCGCGAAAATTGTAATTTAAATTTAGGTCTAATTTCCGACGCAGACAAACGTATAAATCGGTCACATGGCGAATACTTCCTGTAACAATATACGAGCATACACAAGTGTGTGGCTTGTACACAGACATTGCCTACAGGGGCGCAGAGGCCGTTGTAGTTAATATACATGTAATCCGCCAGAGGTAGCGTGTTAACTGATTCACTTTCGGGCGTCCCTTCACGGCAATAAGCTCCGGCTTATTAAGCCTCTCCCAGCGCCTTGGACGATCTCCTCTTCGGCCCTCCCGCCGGGAGGAGATTAACTCGACCGCGTATTGGGTACTGCATTTTTAGCCTCGTCATTTACTAAGTGGCGCTACCCCAACACTTTGTACACATTGCGCCCAAATTTTTAACTACCCGCCACTTCCTGCCGGACTTCTTTTTTTAACAATGACGTTTCAGCTTGGGTTTGCCGTCTGCTTTATCAGCAGTTTTAGCGAATGACGCGTGGGCTGTCGACCGCGTTTTGCTTTTTATCCGCCAAAGCAATATGGCGAAGGCCATTTAATTTTGGACCTCTATTTCTGTATGGTGTTTTTAGCCCGTTTTCCACGTGCCTGTTTTTAGCTGTCTACTAGTCTGTCCATAGGGACTGACGTATAGTCGCTTAACTCATATGTGTTCGTGTTACATAGTTTTGACTTGGGCGCATATGACCACAGTTGTTTCTGCGCCCTAAAACAAAACAAACTTTAGGGCGTGATGATCTAGTTGTAAAGTACTGTGTGGAAACAGAGTCGCGGGATGGATTACCGTATGGACCACAGCAGCAATTTTCAGCCTACCATTAATCTAGCCTTCACCTCTAAACGCTGTGAGGAGCACCCAAGAAAGATACGTGATTCCTGGATAAACTCCGTTGAGTAGCTGGTGCAGATTAGGGACACGAAATCCTCGACGTGGCGGCCAATTGGAAGACTTGCACAAGACCACTCAACCACACGAAATTACTCTTTGATTTACCAGACTGGTTTCGGTCGACGTACCCGAGTATCTTCAGATGCTCCTGCTGGTAACACTTCAGAGGTTCACACTGAGGTGGCAAGTCGTGGGATAGCAGTACACTTACAGATGGCAGTGGTGTCCAGTACACTTACAGATGGCAGTGGTGTCGCGTACACAAGCTACAATAGGGTAGTACATTGATGGCGCTGTCTTTTGTTCTCAGGTGATTTATGTGAACAGGTTTCTGACGTGATTATGACCGTACGACGGGAATTAAGTTAGTTTGAACGCGGAATGACAGCTGGAGCTAGACGCGTCGGACATTCCATTTCGGAAATCGTTAGGAACTCAATATTCGGAGATCCAGTGTCAAGAGTGAATACAAAATCTCGGGCATTCTCGCCAGACAACGCATTGGGCCACGGTCTTCACTTAATGATAGAGAGCAGCGGCATTTGCATAGAGATATTAGTGCTAACAGGCAAGCAACACTGCGTGAAATAAGCACAGAAATCAGTGTGGGACGTATGACGAACGTATCCGTTGGGACAGTCCGGCGAAATTTGGGGTTAATGGGCTATAGCAGATGATGACCGCGCTAGTGGCTATGCTAACGGCACATCATCGCCGGTAGCGTCTCTCCTGGGCCTGTGACAATATATTTGACCCTAGGCCACTGGAAAACAGGGCCTGGTCAGATGAGTCCCGACATCTGTTGGTGAGAGCTGATACAGTTAGTGTGGTGCAGACACCACTGTACAAGCTGGTGGTGGCTCAATGATAGTGTGGGCCGTATTTACATGGAATGGACTTCATCTGGTCCAACTGAGCAAATCATTGACTGGAAATGCTTATGTTCAGCTCCTTGGAGACCATTTACTGCCATTCATAGACTTCGTCTCCAAACAACGATGGAATTTGTGTGGATGACAATGCCTCATGTCACCAGGCCACATTTGTTCGCAACTGATTTGAACAACACTCTGGACATTTCGAGTGAACGATCTAGCCACCCGGCCAGCCAGACGTGAATCTCATCCAACAATTATAGGATATAATTGAGAGGTCTGTTCGTGCCCAAAATCCCGCACAGGCAACACTTTAGCAATTGTGTGTGGTTATAAAGGAAGTAAGGCTCATTATTTCTGCAAGGGATTTCCAATGACTTGAGTGAATGCCACGTAGAGTTGCGGCAGTACGCCGGCCAAAAGGAGGTCCGATACGATATTCGGGGGTATCCCATGACTTCTGTCACCTCGGTGAACAGCACTGCTTGGCACCATCAACACAAAACAGACGGCTGCAGCATTCAGTATGCATGACATGTATGTAATGACGTTATTAACAAAGGAAATTAATTTCGTGAGAGAGTCTGCGTTCAATGTGGATATTTTATGTACCAAACCTTCTAGATAGCTCGGTGGACAGGGTGCTTATAAAGAAGTGTCATGTATTCTTGCAGCAGATGGTCAAAACCAGGATGAAAGTGCCTATAATTGTGTGTCTGGAAACCAATACCTATTGCCATCTGGGCCAGTCTGTGCATGACGTAGTAGACACTATACGCAGAGCTGCATATGGTTAAGCCACATCCTGAACATCTTTTAGCCCTTCCTTGCAACGAATCAAGCACTTTTTCAAATAGACCCAGCTCTATTTGGATTGTGTTACATGGATCGGTCAAACGCTCCTGTCACGTCTGCGCATTGTCGATGAGTGGGGCATACACAAGTATCTTTGAATGTACCCATAGCCAGAAATCAAACGGATTCAGGTTCGGTGAAGAGGAAAGCCCTCTTACCGGACCACCTCGGCCAAGTAAATTGCCCATGAAACCTTGCAGTGCGTTCCTGTCGCACGATCCATAGAAGAGTCGTTGTCTTCCTGCAAATGGTTACTCTCTCCATTAATGCTGGTAATCCATTGTGCAGAAATCGCTGATAAAGTGATTCTGTCACGGACAGTTCTTGCCCGTACACTGATACTGAAGCTATATTCCTGACCATCTTCATATTTGCCCTACGATTTGTAACTGCCCACATACGCGCATTGTGTTAGCTTACAAGGCCATCTTTTACCGAGCGTACCTATTCTGTAAGTAAAATTTAGGATGTGAACTGTGGATTTTAACGGCCTGTATTTCAAGAGGTATTCGTTTCTGGTCACATAATTATAGGAACTTTCCTCCTAGTTTTGACCAGTACTACTACTTGCAGGAATACGTGAATTTTTAAATGCCCTGTGTTGCTGTACTTACAACGCCGTTTCGGCTGCTGCTACCAACAAGTCAAAACTTACAACTTGTAAAGAAAAAAATTAGTTGTCCATCAATATTACGTTTTACAATTTGTAAGTTTTGATCTGGTGATATATGTTAAGCGGTCTAGATTGTTTTATTCAAAAAATAATAATGATATTAAACATAAGGCTTACAAAACTCATGGGATACCTCTTAATATTCTATTGGTCCTTTTGCTGGCTGTAGTGCAGCAAATCGACGTGGCATGGACTGAATAAGTCATTGGAAGTCCACGGCAGAAATATTGAGCCATGCTGCCGCGTTAGCCATCCACAATTAGCAAAGTCTTGCTGGTGCAGGATTTTGGGCGCAAGCTGACCTCTCGATTGTGTCCCATGAATGTTAGATTGTAGACTTAGAGAAAGCTTTAGACAATGTTGACTGGAATACTCTTTCAAATTCTAAAGGTGGCAGTGGTAAAATACAGGGACCGAAAGGTTATTTACAATTTGTACAGAAACCAGATGGCAGTCGAGGGACATGAAAGGAAAGCAGTGGTTGGGGAGTGAGACAGGGTTTTAGCTTCTCCCCGATGTTATTCAATCTGTATATTGAGCAAGCAGTAAAGGAAATAAGAAAAATTCGGAGTAGGTATTAAAATCCATGGAGAAGGAATAAAAACTGCAGGTTCGCCGATGACATTGTAATTGTCAGAGACAGCAAAGGACTTGGAAGAGCAGTTGAACGGAATGGACAGTGTCTTGAAAGGAGAATATAAGATGAACATCAACAAGCAAAACGAGGATAATGGAGTGTAGTCGAGTTAACTCGGGTGATGCTGAGCGAATTAGATTAGGAAATGAGACACTTCAAGTAGTAAAGGAGTTTTGCTATTTGTGGAGCAAAATAACTGATGATGGTCGAAGTGGAGAGGATATAAAAAGTAGACTGGCAATGACAAGGAAAGCGTTTCTGAAGAAGAAAAATTTTACATAGAGTTTAGATTTAAGTGTCAGGAAGTCGTTTCTGAAAGTATTTGGAGTGTAGCCATGTATGGAAGTGAAACATGGACGATAAATAGTTTGGACAAGAAGAGAATAGAAGCTTTCGAAGTGTGGTGCTACAGAAGAATGCTGAGAATTAGATGGATAGATCACATAACTAATGAGGAGGTATTGAACAGAATTGGAGAGAAATTTGTGGCACAACTTGACTAGAAGAAGAGATAGGATGGTAGGGCATATTCTGAGGCATCAAGGATCACCAATTTAGTATTGGAGGGCAGCGTGGAGGGTAAAAATCGTAAAGGGAGACAAAGAGATGAATACACTAAGCAGATTCAGAAGGATGTAGGTTGCAGTAGGTACTGGGAGATGAAGCAGCTTGCACAGGATAGGGTAACATGGAGAGCTGCATCAAACTAGTCTCAGGACTGAAGACTACAACAACAACAACAACAACAACAACAGGTAGATGAGATGGAATTTACGTCGGGCGATAAGGGTGGCCAAATCATTCGCTCGAATTGTCCAGAATGTTCTTCAATCGCGAACAACTGTGGCCGGTGATATGGCGCGTGGTCGTCGACAAAAATTCCGTCGTTGTTTAGGAACATCCATGAATGGCTGCAAATAGTCTCAAAGTAGCCGGACATAACAAAGTTGGACTATAGGATCCAGTCCATTCCATGTAATCACACCCCGCACCATTATGGAGTCATCTCAAGCCTGTACAGCACGTTGTTGACAATTTGGGCCCCTGGCTTCCTGGAGTCTGCGCCACACTCGAAACCTGTCATCAGCTCTTATCAACTAAAATAGAACAACTGACCAGGCCACAGTTTTGTAATAGTGTAGGATCCAATCTAAATCGTCACGAGCCCAGGGGACGCGTTGCAGGCGATGTCGTGCTGTTAGCAAAGGTAGACGCGTCGGTCGTTTGTTGCCATACCCGGTAACGCCAAATTTAGCCGCACTGTCGTAACGCTGCTGCTCTCTCTTTTAACTAAAGGTCGTCGGCCACTGCGTTGTCTGTGGTGGAAGGTAATAACTGAAGTGTGGTATTCCCGGCACACTCTTGTGACGCAGTGAACGTTGGAATCCTGAATTTCCTAACTATTTCCGAAATGGAAATTCCCATGTGTCTAGCTCCACCTACCATTCCGCGTTCGGTCTGTTAAAGTCCGTCGTGCGGCCATAATAACGTCTGAAACCTTTCCACGTGAATCACATGAGTACAAATGGCAGCTCCTCAAATACACTACACGACACTGTCATCTGTATGTCGCATATCGCTACCACTTTTGTCGCCTTATTGTAACTGTATTACACTAATTGGTGATGCGCGGAAACTCTACATGTATCTTGGAGTAAAGGAAATAAGTGGGGGGCCGCTATAATATTCTTTTCCTGGTTACCTTAATTTAGATACAAAATCATGGTTTGATGGGCGATAATCGTAATTGATGCTACCTTGTCATGTGAAAAAAAAACTGATTAAATCGTGGAGCAGAGCAGTTAGTTTTCTATTCATAATGCCTCGCTCACAATCCCAAGAACGCGATCGCCATTCTGTGGTAGCAATGTTCCGGTCGCGCTGCGCAACTGAAAGAACAGTTGCGTCCGAACATCCGCATCACAGTCGCGGCTTGAAATGTCTCTGGAAACGGGCAGCAGGTGGACCCTGCGGTTGGTGGTGCTGCGGTGAATCCACCGTTCGACGCGACTGTATCAGGTACTAGTGACGATGGGTTGTACTCCCGAATACCGCTTTGACTAATAAACATTTAAAGTGCAGCTTATAGTGTCTAGAGTTGTGCTTCAACAAATATCTAAAAGCTGCCGAGCACCAAGCATTCGACATTTTGTATCGCAGGTCGTGTGAATAACAACGGTGAGAGGGCGGACGTACAGATTTACAGACCAATAAGGTTGGTGCTAAGCGGGATCTCGGGGTATATTTAAGCTAGCAGAGCCAACGATGTGAAACCACGCATTGGCCAGGTTATGCCTTCAGATGGACGCAAACGTTCAAATAAGACTTAACTCGCTCTTCCTTACAATCATCTGTGCACCAGAATTCTGAAGGAAACGAAGCCTCTCTGAATATTGGCACAGATTAAGAACACACTACTCCTGTGAAATAGCGCTCATATTCATTTTTTTTTTCTTCACACGAAATTTGCCAATAGTGGACGTGGATGAAAAGTGACACTCGACAGGAAATGGACAATGTTTTTTTAAATATCTAGTTATTTCCCCTACTACTGATACTTTTACAGTATGTTCATATATTCGTGATACAAAATATTTTTGTGCACAATCTCCGTCCCTTTCATCTGCATCATTCCACTGTGGAACTAGGGCCTTTATATTTGTGTAATGTGTGTCAGTCAGCTCATGTGAGCCACTTTCTAGCAACCTTCTCGCCGGCCAGAGTGGCCGTGCGGTTCTAGGCGCTAGTCTGGAGCCGAGCGACCGCTACGGTCGCAGGTTCGAATCCTTCCTCGGGCATATCCTTACGTTAGTTAGGTTTAATTAGTTCTAAGTTCTAGGCGACTGATGACCTCAGAAGTCGCATAGTGCTCCCAGCCAGAGAGCAACCTTCTCAAGGGAGTTGTCAACCTCTTTCACAGAGATTCCTATAGTTCACCGAAGAAGTGGTAAACCTCTCAGGGCCACATCAGGGCTCTAGGGTGGATGATTGTGTTGTCAATCTAAGCTCAGACTCGGATTGATAGAACTTTCGCCGTTAGCAAGTTAGTCAGCCAAAATCAGATAGTGAACACGCTGCGCATTGTCAGGAGTCTGTGCAGCGCTCGGTCCGCTGCTGCAGAAAAGGTCCCGAGTATTGGCGTCATCACTTTCACCAGATATGTCCGCCCAATGACTAACTGTACTGCTTGATCTACGACGCCATCCTCATACTACTTCAATTTCTTGTCAATATTTGTCAGCGTTTAGTTCTCACAACACACAACTCTATCAATACGTTGCTTCAGACGAGCTTAAAGTACAGCAGCCATATTGACGAACTGCTAAGACAGCGTGACGTGCGAAAACTGGTTGAATTAAATTTGAATATACGCGGGAAGAATGTTTCTAGGACCTGCGTGAATAGCAGGGATACAGAACAAAAGTTTGATTTAAGAAAAAAAGGCTGTAGATTTATTTTGGAGTGATCCTCATGGTTCTAATCTTCACAGATTAGACGCTGTAGCACACTAGCGACTCTACAATGATACGGGGAACAGAGTAGCATCTGAGATACGTGACTGATGAAATTTTTTTTTTGAGGACTAGCAGCACCTCAATGTTCGCTGGCGACGCAATTGTCTTTAGGTAAGTATCGCCACTGGACTTTGGAAAAAGGGATATCTTGTTCAACTCTTATGACGGAGCGGGTAATATAGTCAGCCCTAGGAGGGAAGCGGACGAAATTGTTGAGGATATGGCTTTTGACTAGTAGCATGGGGACAATGGGTTAATGTTCTGTTGCATACATTTCTTTACGTGTCCTGTGTACATTGTCTGGTCAAACGAATCCAGACATCTATTAGTGGACATTAGTATGGAGTGTGTCTACCCTTAGAGCTCATGACTGCTTAAACTGTGCGCTGACGACACTGTCAATCAGCTGACTGACTGAGGATTGGCCGTCCATTCTTCAAGAGCCGAAACCAGACACAGTACTTTTTGATGGACACTGGGGTTTGGAGCGAAGTCCACATTCTAATTCCATCACAAAGGCGTTCCATTGGATTAAAGTCATGACTCTGGGCATACCAGTGCCTCAAAGATACTACTTTGACAGGGCGAACTGTAGTGCTGATACAGTCTTTGTCCCTGAACTGTTTCTAAACCGTACACAGTACACAATGCTCTAAAATAAGGGCACATCCTTCCGCATTTAGCGGTTTTTCTTTTTTTAAGCGCAGTGAGGGGGACCACACCCTTACCACGAAAAATCATCATACTGCCACCCCCATACTTAATTGTTGGCACTACATACGCCAGGTAAAATTCTCCAGGCATTCGCCAACGCAAAACCCTACCATCTGCTTACCGCTGAGTATGTGATTCATCATTCCAAATTGCCTGTTTCCAGTCGTCCACTGTCCAGTGACATCGCTTTTTACCCTCCCCTTACATGTCGCTTAACACTGTGGCTTATGAGGAACTTCTGGCATATTATACGTAATTCCTTTTCACTATCTACGCACAACGCACAGTCACTGTGATAGATGGACTGCTGGTGGCACTTTGGAACTAAACACTGATTCCTTCCGCTGATTTCATGTGATTCTTAACACCACACTCTGCAGTGCTCAATGGTTCCCGTCCGACAGTGCATGAGGTCTTGGTTTAGCTGTAGTTGTTTGTTCGCGTTTCCATGTCACAACAGCAGTCGAGTGGAACAACCTCAAAAGGGCTGGAACGTCAGTGAATAACTTGTTAGTCAGGTGATACCCAGTGACTATCCCACGTTCGAAGTCGCTGAACTCTTGACGATCCCATTTTGCTCATTACTATTACTGCTTCTCCGTCCACTTTTATAGTAGCGGGTCCCCCGCTCATGACATGCAGTGATCAATTCCTATTTACGCAGGGTTTTCTGACAATTTCGGTCAGATATATAAGGCGACCCACCACTTTGGATGTGAACCAGTCTGTTGTCTGTCCCAACTTTAGTTCATGCGACAGCCAAACATGCAATTGATTTAGTCAAGTGACATCCACAAGACATTTCCCAATTCAATTTGTAAAGTTTGATTGCTAAACATTGTAGAAAACAAACAGAAGCAGTCCCGTTCTGTCATAGTATCGCAGTGAAACAGCAGACAGGACAGATTGACTTTTTTCAGTCCCTTGCGCCACAGCCTCAATTTTTGCCCGTGACCTTGGCGCAAATACATCTATGTGGATTGTTTCCTCCTGAGCGTTTTTGTCCAGTCCTATAATTATTGCTTCCAAGAAATTCCAACAAATTAGAAGTGATTAGTATTTCAGGAAAAAAGATGATTCCAGATTTTTTCTCTGTAAACGTTTCCTTATTGCCTGTCACCTGGTTATTAACATTATTTCAGTCATTAGTTCCAGCGAAATGCATTTTTTCAACATACCTCAGTCCTACAGTAGACTTAAAACTGCCAATACGATGATTGCCAAGTTTATGAAGAAACGCATAATAATAATTATTATTATTATTAGTAATCGGACGATATAGCTGGAACATTTTTTTTCCACATGAGTAGACAGTTACAGATCTTGTACTATCTGCAGCTACATTGAGAGCTGTTTGAAAAAGAATGAGTAGTGCTTATAGTTCAGAGAAAAACATTCAACGAAAGATAACACTGATGAATATCATACACAAGAATGCATGCACTCGTTGCAGGTTACTGTCATAGAAAAACCCAAAAGGATTTTTTGAAAAGCTTTTCGTCGGTAAGAAATGATAAATATGAAATACAAACTATCGATCTGAATTGAGTTCGGATACAGGTTAGATTTGCAATAAATTCTCGCGACTGTTTATTTCTTCATTGTAGCACATTTGGACTGATGTAACATGAATTTCACTTTTGTTCACATACAATACAAACAAAACTTCTGGGATACGTATGCACATGCAAGAAAACTGATCAGGTTTGTTCGGTATACAAACTGTATGACAATGGATCACTGTCTCCATGAGTACTAAGAACCCCCAAACAAAAATACTGTTGCCTAAGTGTGTGCTATGAACTTCGCAACTGATGTCAAAAATATCTTTAGAAACTGAGGATACAATGAAACAGAATACTGTAAAAATAAAAAAAGCAATTTTTTTTTACCTGTAACTGGCTTTCATAAGTTTCTAAGTGCTGTTAAGAAGTAGCTGCACACTTTTAAAATAGTGATGGAAGTCAATTACAGGTAGAGAAACATGTTGCATTTCAATTCAAATTCCTATTTGGTTAAAGTGTCATTATTTCATTAGTCTTCGCGCAGAGACCCCAAACAGAAATTGCTCCATTCAAATATGTTTAAATATTTCAGAAATTATTCCCTTAAAATTTGTGATCAGCTAACCAAATAGTTAACATTCTGAAAGTGCAACCCAAGATCGTACACGTCTAGCGCCTTTGTTGTACCTGCTCGTAACTCTAATGTATTCTCGATTACCTCCTCCATTTTCAGTCATAGGCCAGTATAACAAATTACCTAATAACCTATGTGTACTCCAAAAGGAAGCTGTACTCAGAAGTGAAGATATTCCTGTAATTATTGTCAGCATATCCCTATCAAGCATTGGCTATCTTCGTCTCGTCAGTGGGCTTCCAGCTTTCTTTCACACTTTCTATTTCTCTACCGAGCGATCTGGCGCAGTCATTTGCACGTTGGACTAGTATTTCGGAGGACAGAGGATCAAATTATCATTCGCCAATTTAAATTTCGATTTTCCGTAATTATCCAGAATCGCGTGAAGCAAATGCCAGGATGGTTTTTCTGAAAATGACACGGCCGCTTTCCTTCCTCGGCCTTTGTGTTCAGAGCTTTTGTTCCGTCTCGCATGAATTATCTCCTCGTTGGCGGAACCTCAAACGCTAATTGAAGACCTCGGCTATAAACAGTGGAAATAAATAGTAGTGGTACAGGGTACCCTCGGCAACGCACCATAAGGTGGCTTGTGGAGTATGTATGTAGACGTAAGGGAGCGCTGCTCAGCTTGTCCAAATCCATGTTGGCTGTCTGCGACTGTAATGCACACCGACGGTTGTTTCAACCGTAGGTCGTCGTGCCAGTGCCGGTTCGTAATGGCAAGTGACGACATTCTACATCTACATCTATACTCCGCCTAGCCACCAAGCGGTGTGTGGAGGGCGGGCACAATTCGCGCCAAAGTCAAATTTCTACATTTCTACCTCCCCCCCCCCTCCCCCGTTTCACCCGCGGATCACACAAGGGAAAAACGACTGTCTGAACGTCTCAGTACGAGCTCTAATTTCCCTTATCTTTGAATCGTGATCATTACGCGATTTGAAAGTTGGTGGTAATAATATATGCTCTACATCCTCGGCGAAGATCGAATTTTGGAATTTAGTGAGCAGCCCCTTCCGTTTAGCGTGTCGTCTATCTGCAAGTGTGTCCCACTTCAAACTTTCTATAAGATTTCTAACGCTCTCGCGGTGGCTAAATGTATCAGTTACGAATCTTGCCGCTCTTCTTTGGACATTCCCAATCTCTTGAGTGAGACCCAACTGGTAAGGGTCCCACACAGACGAACAATACTGTAAGAGTGGACAAACTAAAGTATTGTAAGCAATTTCCTTTGTTGAAGGACTGTATCGCTTCAGGATTCTACCAATAAACCGCACAATCTAGAGTTCGCCTTGCTCGTTACTTCCGTAATCTGATAGTTCCATTTGAGATGATTTCGATTAGTCACACCCAGATACTTGACGGATGTTAATGCTTCCAAAGACTGGGCATTTATTTTGTACTCCCACATTAGTGGGGATTTTCGCTTTGTTATACGCAGTAGGTTACGCTTACTAATATTGAGAGATAACTGCCAGTCATTACACCACGATTTTTTCTGCAAATCCTCAATTTTTTTTTGAGACAACTTTCGTGTGATAC
Organism: Schistocerca nitens; assembly: GCF_023898315.1. NCBI lineage: Eukaryota > Metazoa > Arthropoda > Insecta > Orthoptera > Acrididae > Schistocerca > Schistocerca nitens. The sequence continues at coordinate 132,876,489 of NC_064622.1, read as the reverse complement.
TACTTTCCTGTAGACTACAGCATCATCGGCAAACAGTCTAATGCCGCTGTCAATACAGTCAACCAGATCGTTTATGTAAATCGTAAAAAGCAGCGGACCTATTACGCTGCCCTGGGGCACACCTGAAGTTACGCTTGTCTGTTGAAGTCACCTCATTCAGGATTACATACTGCTCTGTCAGAAAACTTTTTATCCAGCCACATATGTCATGGAATACACCGTAAGCGAACACTTTTTGGAGCAAGAGACAGTGCGGAACTGAGTCGAATGCCTTTCGAAAGTCGATAAGTTTGGCATCAACCTGGGAGCCGGTATTTAGAGCCTGTTGTATATCATGCACAAAGAGGGCCAGTTGTGGCTCGCATGACCGCTGTTTCCTAAAACCGTGCTGGATTCTGCAGATGAGCTTCTCAGTCTAGAAAGGTCATTATGTCTGAACACAAAAATGTTCCATGATTCTACAACAAATAGATGTCAGAGAAATTGGCCGGTAATTATATGCATCAGATTTTCTACTCTTTTCATAGATTGCTATGACATGGGCCTTCTTCCAGTCCCGTGGAAATTTTCGCTGTTCCAATGATGTCTGATGGATAATGGATAAGAATGGTGCTACATTTGTAGCATAGTCGACATCTAATTTTACGGGTATAACGTCTGGACCAGATGCCTTCCTGGCGGCTAAGGATCTTGTTTTACAAACCCAGATACAATAAAAACTGTCGACCATCCTTGGTTTGTTCGATAATTGAAAGGGGATTGGTGCTGCAGTCCTCTACAGTAAGAGTTTTGAAAGCTAGGTTTAGAATTTCGGCCTTCTGTTTATCATCCGTTACATGACCCGTACTGTCAGCAAGAGAAGGTATTGAATTATTTGTAGCGTTCATAGATTTTACGTACGACATTAACACCACTAACAACGCAAATCCTGCAGCGCACAGTACGAACACAGTTGCTATAATGTTGGGGTACCCACACGGTAAATAGTTTACCGTCTACACTGGCTCAAGTAGCGAAAGGTTAATTTTAACCACGCTGTACCTCGTCAGAAATACTGTCCAGTCAGTCACATTGTGACCACATGTCAAAAGCCCGAACAATCACCGGTAGCAGCTCGGATCGCTGCGGGACGTGCAGGAATAGTCGGTGAGATTCTGGAAGGCACGGACAGGGATGTCGAGCTATGCCAACTCCAGGGCCGTTCTCAGCCGGACTAGGTTTGTCGTCTGAGGATCCGTGGCGCGAACTGCCCAATCGAGGTGGTCCCACAGATTTTCGACTGTATTTTGACTGGGAGCTTGGTAAACAGGGGAGTACGGTAAACTGATAACGGTGCTAGAATGAGATTTTCACTCTGCAGCGGAGGGTGCGCTGATTTGAAACTTCCTGGCAGATTAAAACTGTGTGCCGGACCGAGACTCGAACTCGGGACCTTTGCCTTTCGCGGGCAAGAGCTCTACCAACTGAGCTACCCAAGCACGACTCGCGCCCCGTCCTCACAGCTTTACAGCGCACACTCTGCTGCAGAGTGAAAATCTCATTCTGGAAACATCCTCCAGGCTGTGGCTAAGCCATGTCTCCTCAATATCCTTTCTTTCAGGAATGCTAGTCGCAGGAGAGCTTCTGTAAAGTTTGGAAGGTAGGAGACGAGGTACTGGCAGAAGTAAAGCTGTGAGGACGGGGCGTGAGTCGTGCTTGGGTAGCTCATTTGGTAGAGCACTTGGAGCACTTGCCCGGAAAGGCAAAGGTCCCGAGTTAGTCTCGGTCCGGCACACAGTTTTAATCTGATAATGGTGCTCTTCGAACCTCGCACATACACCGCGAGCTGAGTGACAGGCTGCATTGTTGTACTGGTACAGCCATCGTGCTGAGGAAAATCAAACTGCATGTAGGGGTGGACATGGTCCCTGAGGACAGATGCATCCTCTTGTTGATACATTGCGCCTTATGTTGATCTATTGTCTTATAGGGTAGAGGCATACTTGTACTGATCTATTGCGCCTTCCACAATGACGATACCATCCAGGGAATGCTATGAAAACATTCCCCAGATCATAAGGCTGTCTGCTTTCAGACATTATACGCCGTATACGCAAACCGCCACGCGTCCGATGGAGCACGAAACTTGATTCATTTGACAAGTCACCTGCCGCCAGTCAGTGGACGTCCAGCTGCGGCACTGGCATTAACATTTCAGGCTTTGGCGCCAATGAAGAGCAGCCAGCATGGGTGCAAGAACCAGACGCCCGCTGCGGTGGCTCCTACGCAGCAACGTTTGCCGGACGGTCATTGAGGGGAGACTGTTGGTAGCTCCTTGGTTCATTCGGGCGGTCAACTCCTCAACACTTGAACGTCTATTCGCCCGAGCACATCTCTGCAGCTGTCGTTAACCCCCGTTATATGTGGCCTGTGGTGTGCTACAGTTGCTTGGCGCAGGTTTTGGATAGCGCCATTTTGACATGCGCGGTGCATTTCAACCACGGCGGCACGCGATTTACAATCTTCGCGTTTCGGAAATTCTTCCAGCCTGTGCCCGAAAGCCAATGATCATACCCTCTTGGACATCAGATAAACCGTTCCAGTTCCGCACTACTATAGCGATTGCATCGTTTTGTGACGCCTCCCCCCCCCCCCCCCCCCCCCACGCACACGCGCACGCGATTTATATCCTCTTCAATGCTAGTGCTGACACCTGCCATCTGTTAGTGATTATTGCACGTTGATATCTAAATTACGCAGTGGTCACATTGATGGGACTAGATCGTCTGTGAGGGAAAGGATAAGACTGTAAAACGCTGTGGCCGCGCGGGATTAGCGAGCGGTCTTAGGCGCTGCAGTCATGGACTGTGCGGCTGGTTCCGGCGGAGGTTAGAGTCCTCCCTCGGGCATGGGAGTGTGTGTTTGTCCTTAGGATAATTTAGGTTAAGTAGTGTGTAAGCTTACGGACTCATTACCTTAGTTCCATAAGATTTCACACACATTTGAACATTGGATCAACGCTGTGGCTAAGTCTGCTCTTATGTATTGTAGCGAACAAAGAATCGAGGCAGATGAGACGAACTTTCTGAGATCACTTCCTGGATTAACGTTAAGAAGCAGCATGAAGTGGAGATATGACAACAAAAATAGGTGAAAACAGAGGTATAAGGATTAGTCACTACTAAGGAAATTGTATGACCACATCAAAAGAACACTGCATGAGCACCTGCCATGGCAAGCATTACATTTTAAAGATAGTGGACGATGAGGTGGAGGACAGCCAGTATAGAGATGGAGACAGCAGTTCTCTGAAACTCCTTGGATTTCAGAACAGGCAGAACTCTCCCTTTGAAATGGAGGAGGAGAAAATTTTAATTGGGGCAGTGATTTTATGTTCACATGAATTTGAACCATTTGATGGTAGTATCCTGGGGGCACGATATAAACTGCTACTGAAGCGAACCAACCTCTAGTGGAGTGTCAACCAGCCCTTGGGCCCGGGTTGCTCGCCTTTGTCCGATGGGTTGGTCTTCCCTAAACGGCGTTTTTTGTCTGGGAGATTCACAATGCGTGGGAAATGTTGCGGTCTAAGCCTGAGTGGCCCACGTAAGTCACAGGGACGTCAGCGGTTCTCCCAGTAACATTAGGTGGCACGTTCACTGCGGGCCATTAAAACAGAGCCCTTTGAAGGCTGCATGCAGCGAACGTCAGACTGACATGACGTGCACTCAATGTTTGGATATGGAAGTCAGCATTTCACCGGAACTGCTACATTCTAATTCTGTATAAAAGTTGAATCGCCTAAAACTTGCACTGCAAATATTGTGGAAATGGTAAGAGCTACTGATGAGCAGTTTTCGCAAAACGGATTGGTAGTCAGGGATCTACTACTGTTAACCAATCAACGGATTGTATTAATTATTACGAAATGTATGTTTCGTGCAAACAGTTCTTAAATGGAACAATGTCAATTCATATTAAACTAAAAACAGGATTAATTAGAATGTCTGTGACGTTTGTTGCAAGATTATAGTGAGAGTCGTTTACGAAATATGGTTGGTTGATTGGTTAGGGACCAAATAGGGAGTTCTTTGGTCCCATGGGATTGGGAAAAGAAATCGGCCGTGCTCTTTCAAAGGAACCAGCCCGGTATTTGCCTAGAGAGATTTAGGGGAATCACGGAAAACTTAAATCAGGATGGCCGGACGCGGGTTTGAACCGTAGTCCTCCCGAATGCGAGTCCAGTATGCTAACCAATATCCCACCTCGCTCCGTCGAAATACCGTACTTTCGAAAGTTCCTACACCGTCACTTGCACAATACCTGTAGCAGCACACACTAAAAAGAAAAGTGCCTACACTAGTTGCGTGGATTCTGACAAGTACAGACACAACTGACCATCACAGGTTGTGATCAAAATGACTACCGGCAGCAGCAATACAAGCTTCCAGTCTGTTATGGAACGCCTGCGACACACGTGGTAGCATTTCAGCTGAGATGTCCGAGCAGGCTATATAGTAAGACGACGTTGCATATCATCGGGTGTAATTGGTATGTCCTTGTATACAGCGTCTTTCAGCTTTCTCCACAAAAAGTCTACAGGCGTCAAATCCGGGGAACGGGCCGGCCAAGATAGATCCTCCGCGTCGAATCCAACGATTTGAAAAAAAAAAAAAATCGTGAAGACATGCTATAGTACTTCGTGCACTATGCGCTGGGCAGCCATCATGTTGCTACTACAGGTTCCCGTTAGTCTGCAGAGGAAAGTCTGGCATCAGTGAGATGGTACGTGTGCGCTTTCAGTGTTCAGTCTATGAAAAGTGGGCCTATAGCTGATGCACTATCCCACACCGCACGTTTACGGACGCTTCAGTTCGATCTGACGAAGCCAACGCGGACTGTCAACAGACTAATACTGAATGGTCTGGCGGTTTGATTCGTAAATGTGGCTCCATCACTACACAAGATACATGATACGTCTGGAGCATCCTGCCTTGCCCAGACGTTAAGATTCTCATAATAGTTCCCGTGCAGCTGTTGGAGAGACGTGATATGGATAGAACCTAAGCCGATGGAGAATGCACAGGGCACTTCCCTGACTCATACCATTCCATCATGCGATTGCGCGGAAGCTAACGTGCGGATCATCTGCAACAAGAATAATTTTGATTTACCCTATTTTGCTATCTGTTTACTTCTGTTGAGGTTTCTAATTGTTACTCTTAACTGGTTGAATGGGATGGTAATTGCCTAGATCGTTGACACCTATTTGGGTATCTTCCCGCATACACCGTTAAAGAACGAACTGCATTACTATTATACTCACCATACACCATGAGTATGTGGGCTTATTCTGTATTGATAAATCCGACCACTACGGTCGCAGGTTCGAATCCTGCCTCGGGCATGGATGTGTGTGATGTCCTTAGGTTAGGTAGGTTTAAGTAGTTCTAAGTTGTAGGGGACTGATGACCTCAGCAGTGCTCATAGCCATTTGAACGATTTTTTTTTTTTTTTTTTTTTGATAAATCCGATCGTCCGCTCACAGCCTACTTCTTGGACTGTCACACATTGAGTAGCAAGTCGCAATGCAGTCAAGGAACACACAAGCACACTATAAGCAAAGATAACCACATCGTACCTAGCAGCTACGCAGGTTGAATGGTACAAACGAATGTCGGCGTGGAAACTTTTCGAAATAAAATGTACCGTAAACTACATGCACCAGAATCTTGAAACAAACTTCACACATTCTAATTTACCCTACTTTTAGTTCGTTAAACAAAATAAGCATTGTTCCATTTAAAAAGTGTAAGTTTGCACAAAAATATTTAAGTATTATTAAAATATGTTTATTGGCTAACAATACGAGCCCCTGACTACCGATCCGCTCTGTAAAGTTGTTCTCAACTAGACTGGTTTCCTATTCTTTATTTTCGTGTATGTCTGTATTGTATGTGAACCTGAACAATGCAAGTAATGCAATTACGTAAACGCTTTCTGATGAGACGTCATATGTCTGAAATTGTATAACTATATTGCAGTTATCTTTCAGAACTGTCCTGTGAAATTCGGTATTGTGCTGTGAACAGTGCTGCAACGCGTGACGTCAGTGTTTGACTTCCAACATACAAAACTAACCAAATTAAATTCTACATAAAATCACAAATCGAATTTTGAAAAAATATCCAAAATGCTTCTATAAAAATGCCCTATAAATTTGCGTACCAAACTGATATTCATTGACACAATTGCAAATGTACAATGCACTGTAAGAATAAGAACGTCTGACAAAGAAATGAAATATGAACTAAACTTTAGATAAACGGAACGTGATACTAATTTCGAAATGCAAAGATCAACTGTAAATGATCTTATTTCCTGACTGTTACTAAACCGGCCCTAACGAATTTCCATTACGTATGACAAGGAAACTCGGTACTGCTCGAAAGAACCTTAAGTGCAGTGCAAAGGAAAACCAGCTGTTTTAAGTCCATGTTTTTACTTTTGAGCAACTGCGTTCCGCTTTGTGCAATGTGGTGACACACAATTAGTAGATGAAACTTTCGTCAGAAGACGGCGGTGGAAACTAAAACGGCTAAATCACTGAAAAGAGGGTAGTGTTCCAAAAACTATATTGCGTAGTTTAGTTTCCTCATCGGTTGCAACCATCTTTACAAAAATAACCCTTTATTAAAAAAACGTTACTCTGCCATGAATTAGTTAATAAAATGGTAAAGGAGTGGTGCATTTAACTTTGTTTGAAAGCCGTTTGAGCAGATAATTTTATCTGATTTCGTCTCACCAATGAAACACGAACCAATAAAGAGAAAATTGCTAAGTATTTGTCTATCTCAAACTCTTAAATTAACGCGTGAGCAAGCAATGCAGCGTGATTATTACCTGAAAATTTTCACTCCTCAAAAAATTACATTTCTAAAACTAAGCATCCTCTGTATTTGTAGCTCTGTGACCTGCTAGCCATTTCCAGACCACTCAGCAACGTAAACAACCAACAACCTCACTTTTCACTGAATGTAATTGGAAACGACAATGCTCCCGACACCCTAAGATCACATTGCTTGTACTCAGGGTTTCTGTGGCTAACATATCGACTATTGGAGACTTCTGTTGGAAAAATATCCGGTGTACAGATATAAAGTATGGCACATCGAATGAAACTAGTTACCATTCACTAAATGCCAAAAATAGAGTAGAAACCTTCTCATTCAGAAGTTGCAGACAAATGTTGATTGTTCGTGTGAAGACCTTGTTATGGATGTAAGAAAGAGAAACATAAGAGCACGTGTCGAAATTCGACATGGGCAGAATCGTTCCGCGATGTTGTCGCTCGCAGTCGACACGAGTTCCTCCCCCTCACGCAGGTGTGGATTCGATGGGTTCAGAAGAGCCGTCCTCAATGTCATCCATCACATCTGCAGCGGACAGCTCGGCGCAGCCCAGTCATACTTATGATGAGCATAAATCACAGCACCGGCGGGGTAATTAAATTTGATTTCACACTTTTGGAATCCACGACGATAGCCTGTCTATTTTGCACTGGTAATGAATGTATGTACCTCGGAGTTTTTCACTATCTTCCAGTTACTGTTCCGATCAAGAATTGCAGGCTTAAACAGTTGTCAGTTGTCGAACTTTGGGGGACAAAATTCTTAAGAGGGATAAAAGTAATTTAACCGATAGGAGACCGATAATGCTCTCCATTTAACCTTCATGCACATTTGGATAGATAGAACTGACATACGTTTTTGATTATACATTTTACATGTTGATTCCGCAAACGTGTGAATTTAATCACTGTTTCTATTCGTCCCCTTCACTTACTTTGTTACAGGCTTTTAATCTGTCGAAGATTGATAGCAATCGGCTCAGAATCATAACGAACACGCTTCTCCAGTCAGATAGCGGTAGTCAGGGTGGAATTATTTGTAAATTTCGCACTTTAAGACTTATGCGTAGGGCTATAATTTTCGCGTTATCCATCAAACTTCGCGCACAATAAGTTTTGAGGATGAGTATGAAGGGGAATTCTACAGTGAGGGGTTTTGCAAGATTATCACAGAACTGGAATGTGAGGCTAATTTCCAGAAGACGACAGGCATCAGGCTGAGATACAGGCACCGAAGTTTGAGAAACAAAATTTCTTATGAAAAAACCATAGAACTGCAAAAACAAGCAGCCAAAGTAGACTACAAATATCCGTTGAAAAAACAGTTCATGACAAACATCTGCGATGCTCCTCAAAATATTGCAGTTAACAATACAATACACAAAACAGATTCCTTTAAAAACCAAAAGACGACAGCTATAGAAACTAGAGTGCACAAAACGGAAAGAGTATTTCATATGACCAAAACCGTTTATAACATAAAATCCTCGTTCTGGGACACGAAATTAAGACACTACCAAACAAAGGCCAGACCTGAATCTCTGTATGCGGCAGAAATGGAGATACTGAGAAATTAAAGAAGGTCGAAAGAAGACTTTTAAGGAAAATACTGGGAGCTAAAAGAAACGATAATGCTGAATACAGGTTAAGACCAAACAGAGCTCTACTTGAAAAATGAAAAACTGATGTAATGAGGAAGAGAAGACTACAGTTTTTTGTACATATATTCAGAATGGATAAGGCTAACCAAGCGAATATCCACATTACTCGATACTACAAATCCAAGTCCGCATGGTTCAGAGAGACTGAAAAGGACATGGGAAACGCTGGAATTACAAAAGACATAATAGAAAACAGAATAAATTTCAGAAAGGCAGTTCAAAAGCCAGTTTCAGGAGAGAAAGTAAAAAATTAGACGAAAGTGGACTCAAGAAGAAAGGGAACAATACTCTAAAAGGGCAATGTGGCAGACAATATTATTGATGAATCACAATAATATTACCGGTAACCATTGGGAATAACACTGACGACTTGCTCAGAATTAGCCAGCTAGCATGGGCCAGCTTTTTCCTCTGTTCAAATGGTTCTGAGCACTATGGGACTAAACATCTATGGTCATCAGTCCCCTAGAACTTAGAACTACTTAAACCTAACTAACCTAAGGACATCACACAACACCCAGCCATCACGAGGCAGAGAAAATCCCTGACTCCGCCGGGAATCGAACCCGGGAACCCGAGCGTGGGAAGCGAGAACGCTACCGTACGACCACGAGATGCGGGCTTTTCCTCTGTCTACAGATGACAAACCAGTACGTCAATTTTGCCCTCCCACATCTTTCATGGCGCGAGTATCGCAACGCTCAGAATTCAGACACTCCATAAAGCCGTGAATGTACCATCCCAGCATCAGTCGAGGAAGTCGTAAGGCCCATTTAGTGAGACCTGGTACTTCACGACTTGTGGGCAAACTCAGAAACCAAATGAGTATTTCCACAATTTCGTGTGTACTCGAATAACAAAAAATGGGTTTACTGTGAGGAAGGAACTAAAATGGGTGTTCTGTGATTTATTGCTCTTAATTAGATCATTGATAGTGGCAGTGGTACAGCATATAGGTAAACTGTAACAGAGAACTTCAGTGGATGGACGAGGTTCTCATCGATGAAGAAAAACTTCCAGCAGAAATGGCCACTAAGTAGTCCAGAAAGGAGTGAGGTCCATGGGAAAATTAGCAAGGATAGGGTAGCGCTTCTGAGTGTGTGAAAATAATACACTGGTATCCAAAATTAAAGCAACAATCAAATTTTGCAAGGCTGCGTTTATTTTGCCACAAAACAGTATAAACAGGTGATAGCAAAGTAGAAACGACGTAAAGAATACAGAACGTAAACCACTGCTACATACGTAACAGTAGAAGAAAATGTTCATTTCTTCAACTTGACATTGCCATGCACACAATTGATTAATGTGCTCTCTTATGGCGCTGGTCCCCCTGCGGGTCCGGGGTAAGAATAGGCCCGAAGTATTCCTGCCTGTCGTAAGAGGCGACTAAAAGGAGTTTCAACCGTTTCGGCCTTCCATGTGATGGTCCCCCTTGGGGTTTGACCTCCATTTTTCAAAATTCTACAGAAGTACGAGCCTTTTGGGGAAGGACACCTTACGTGGTGTATCACTGGTCCTCATGCACTAAGACCTTGGCACACAGCATTGTAACGGCGTTGTAACCATACCCACTATTCCTCAAATTGGGCCTAAATGCCTGATGGGTTGTACAAGTTACGCCCATAGTGCGTCCCTATCTGCACCTACGATCATGATGGACTTTCCATGGCACCCGAAATCCAACACAGTAGCCAGCCCGTTGTGGTGGGGTCGTCATGTACCCTCTAGGTTGTAGCCCCCTGACAACACAGGGATCGTACTGCCGATACCTGAGCTGCACCCTCCCCACGTCGGCCAAGGAATAGATGCCCGTCTCCTTGGGGCATCAGGACTCCCGGCAATGGTCATCCTGCCACGTGGCCCTTGCTGAGGCTGGGTGGCGCCCATGGGGAGAGCCCCTGGTCGGAGTGGGTGGTATCGGGGCGGACGTTTCGCAGATGAAACGTCAACATGTATCAGGTCGCTCTGCGGCCGAGTCTTTTAAAAAGAAAGGTATTGTCTCTGGTTCTGGTTCTCCTGCCCTTTCCCCCTTGGCCACTCCCTGGGAGGAAGGACAGGCACGCCGGCTTGGGGCGAAGTACTTTCCCCGCTATTTGGTCTGTTCACGGACCGATGGGGGGACATTCGCCACCTCCAAGCCCATGTTCTTTGTTCAGCACATTGAGGACATCTTCGGGGAAATCGAGGCTCTCAGTAAGATGCGTTCGGGGTCCGTTCTTATAAAGACCACCTCCGCCACACAGTCGGCGGCGCTCCAGGCGTGCGACCGCCTAGGGGATATCCCAGTGTCCATTGTCCCGCATCTGGCACTAAATAGGATGCAGGGGGTTATTTTTCATCGGGACCTCCTGCTGCAATCTGATAAGGAGCTCAGGGCCAACCTGGAGCGCCGAGGCGTGCATTTCGTCCGGCGAGTCCAGCGCGGCCCCAAAGACCGTCGCATCGACACCGGTGCTGTTATCCTCGCCTTCGAGGGGGACGTTCTCCCGGAGAAGGTAAAGGTGATGTGCTACTGGTGCGACGTGCGACCTTACGTCCCGCCTCCTATGCGCTGTTTTCGGTGTTTGCGCTTTGGGCACATGTCGTCACGGTGTGAGGCTGAGCCCCTTTGTGGCGATTGTGGATGTCCTCCTCGTGAGGAACATACATGCACCCCACCACCTTGGTGCGTTAATTGTCCTGGCATCCACTCGCCTAGATCCTCAGACTGTCCCGCATATCAGAAGGAGAAGAAGATACAAGAACTCAAAACTTTGGATCGTCTCTCTTATTCTGAGGCCAGGAAGAAGTATGACCGCCTCCATCCCGTGCCGTTGACCACTTCGTTTGCCTCAGTTGTGTCCCCTCCTTCCGCGGTATCCTCACCCCTATCCTGTCCCCCCCTCCGCCTCCTCCCCCCATCCGGGGTCTCTGCCTCCGCCTCCCAAATCCCTCCCTTCCAAATCATCCTCCCCCGTGGCCCCCGCCCCCGCCCCCTCTGCCCCAGGGGCCACCCTTCCTCCTCCTCCTCCTCCTCCTCCTCCTCCTCCTCCTCCTCCTCCTCCTCCTCCTCCTCCCCCCCCCCCGGCACCTGAGAAGCGATCCTCTTCTCAGGCATCCATCGGGGAAACGTTCCGGACCCCAGCTTCCGAGGTCCGGCGTTCCAAAACGGACCCCGCGCGTGAAGACCTTCTTCGGGTCCAGCCCACCACACCTGTGCCTCCTCGGACTTCCAAGAAGGCCCCCAAGAAGAAGTCTCTATCCCCCTCTCCACCCCGGTGCGTTTCGTCTGACGCTCCATCCGTGAGTCGCTGCTCCCGGCCGTCCTCAGTTCCGCCGGGACGCTCTGCTGCCAGGTGCTCAGCTGGCCTCTCGTCGTCAAATGATGCTGCCCCTCCTACACAACCAGGGACAGCGATCGCAGCTGGCGACGACTCGATGGAACAGGATCCACCTCCCGCCGGTTGTAGCGTTGTTCCCTCGAAACCTGGCCCTCCGCGGCCGTCGAGGTGACCAGCTCTTCCCCCGTCTCGTTCCCCCTCTTTTTTGACTAGCGATGGCCTTGTTACATTGGAACATAAGAGGTATTCGATCTAATCGGGAGGAATTAAAACTGCTCCACCGCCTGCACTGTCCGCTCGCCCTTGGTCTCCAGGAAACCAAGTTGCGCCCGACTGACCGTATTGCCTTTACCCACTATACCTCGGAGCGGTATGACCTCACCCCTGTGGACGGTATCCCAGCTCATGGTGGGGTAATGTTGCTCGTTCGGGACGATGTCTATTACCATCCTATCCCATTGACTACCCCACTCCAAGCAATAGCTGTCCGTATTACTCTTTCTGCTTTTACTTTTTCAGTTTATACCGTCTACACTCCATCGTCATCCGCAGTTAGTCGGGCTGACATGATGCACCTGATTGTTCAGATTCCTTCGCCGTTTTTATTGTTTGGCGGCTTCAATGCCCATCATCCCCTTTGTGGCTCTCCTGCATCCTGTCAAAGAGGCTCCCTCTTGGCGGATGTCTTCAACCATCTCAATCTTGTCTGCCTCAATACTGGCGCCCCGACTTTCCTCTCGGACTCCACTCATACCTACTCCCACTTGGACCTTTCGATCTGTTCTACCACTCTTGCCCGTCGGTTCGAGTGGTATGTCCTTTCTGACACCTATTCGAGCGACCACTTCCCCTGTGTCGTTCGTCTCCTGCACCACACTCCATCCCCACGTCCTTCGAGCTGGAACATACTGAAAGCTGACTGGGGACTTTACTTCTCCCTGGCGACCTTTCCGGACCACGATTTTCTCAGTTGTGACAATCAGGTCGAATACCTCACGGCTGTTATCATCAATGCTGCCGAACGTTCCATTCCTCATACTACCTCTTCTTCACGTCGCGTTTCCGTCCCCTGGTGGAATGAGGCTTGTAGAGACGCTATCTGTGCTCGACGACGTGCCTTACGCACCTGTCGCCGCCATCCTACATTGGCGAATTGTATTGGATACAAACGACTCAGAGCGCAATGCCGTAGAGTCATCAAAGACAGCAAAAAAGCTTGTTGGTCCTTTTTCACCAGCTCCTTTAACAGTTTTACTCCCTCTTCTGTCGTTTGGGGTGGCCTGCGCCGGCTGTCGGGCATTAAGGCCCACTCCTCGGTACCTGGCCTGACCTCAGGTAATGAGGTCCTTGTTGATCCTGTGTCTGTCTCCAACGCCTTCGGCCGCTTTTTCGCGGAGGTTGCAAGCTCCGCCCATTACCACCCTGCCTTCCTTCCCAGGAAAGAGGCAGAAGAGGCTCGGCGACCTTCCTTCCACTCACTGAATCTGGAAACTTACAATGCCCCCTTTACTATGCGGAAACTCGAACGTGCCCCCCTGCGGGTTCGGGGCTTAGAATAGGCCCGCGGTATTCCTGCCTGTCGTAAGAGGCGACTAAAAGGAGTCTCAAATGTTTCGGCCTTATGTGATGGTCCCCTCTGGGGTTTGACCTCCATCTTTCTAAATTATTCCGAAGAGCGAGCCAATTGGGGAAGGGCGCCTTACATGGTGCACTGTATCCGTCGTGCAATTAGACCTTTAGCCGGCTTTCTCGTCGTTGCAATGGTGTCCCGCTCGTTTTCGATCTCTTGAGCGATTACCACGCTGCACTCTGCAGTGTTTCTTTTATCTGCGACGACGACCTTGGTCAGTTTTGCACCTAAGATCCAGCACGGTAGCCAGTCCGTTGTGGTGGGGCCGCCATGTACCCTCTTGGTTGTAGCCCCCTGACAACACAGGGATCGCTCTACTGATGCCTGCGCCGTTAACTCCCCACGTATGCCAAGGAGTAGATGCCCATCTCCTTGGGGCATCAGGACTCCCGGCAATGGCCGTCCTGCCAGGTGGCTATTGCTGCGGCTGGGTGGCGCCCGTGGGGAGGGCCCTTGGTCGGAGTAGGTGGCATCAGGGCGGATGACCCGCAATGAAGCGTGGTACATCATCTCTCGCTGGCGGCCAGCCGTCAGCAGTCTCTAAGCGTTCGAGGGCTCATTTTAAGGGTAATGTTTATGACCCCAAATCGTTCCCATCCCTGGCCACACCATGGGAGGAACGAAAGGCGTTGAATGAAAGTGAAACGTATTCGCCCAGATATCTTGTCTGTACCAGAGCTGATGGGGAATCTTTTATATCCGTGAAGCCTCAGTTCTTTGTTGAGCATTTAGAGGACAAGTTTGGGGAGGTGGAGGGCTTGTCAAAGATGCGGTCCGGATCGGTGTTGATAAAAACGGCATCCTCCGCCCAGTCGCGGGCCTTGCTCGCTTGTACTAAGCTGGGGGATGTCTCCGTCACTATCACCCCCCATAAAAGCTTAAATATGGTTCAGGGAATTATTTTTCACCGCGATCTCCTTTTACAGTCCGATGACGAGCTGCGCGCCAACTTAGAGCGACGAGGTGTACATTTCGTCCGGCGCGTTCATCGGGGTCCGAGGGACAATCAGGTTGCTACCGGTGCCTTCATCTTGGCCTTCGAGGGTGATACGTTACCGGAAAAGGTCAAGGTGATGGTCTACCGATGTGACGTCAAGCCCTATATCCCTCCCCCGATGCGGTGCTTTAAGTGCTGGAAGTTCGGTCACATGTCCTCTCGACTGTACTTCTAGCCTCACATGTCGAGATTGTGGACGCCCATCTCATCCCGATACTCCATGTGCTCCGCCTCCCGTCTGTGTCAACTGTGGAGAGCCTCATTCCCCTTGCTCGCCCGACTGTAGTGTCTTACAGAAAGAACGCAAAATCATGGAATATAAGACCCTGGACCGACTGACTTACACTGAGGCCAAGCGGAAATTTGAACGGCTACATCCCGTGCGCATGATGTCATCTTATGCCTCCACTGTCACTCCTGCTCCAGCTCCTTCAGCTGCAAGATATACAGACAGCTCTCGGAACCAGAGGACCTCACCTGCCCCCTTGACACTGGGGGCCCCTTCTCTTGCTGTTGCTCCCACACCATCTACCTCGGGAGCAGCACCCACTAAACCCTCGGGGACGCCAGTCCCCCCTTCTCAGCCGGAGAACCGTAAGTCTTCTTCGGCTTCTCTCGCTCGGAAGGGATCCCTTGGGTCACTCCCTTCCCAGGTTCCTACCAGCGGCACAGCAGACACCAGCCAGTGGCTGAAGCAGCCACAGGTCGCTGGTCGACGGGCTTCGCGTTCCACTTCGGTCCCAGAGACTGACTCCAATAAGCCCTCTCACCAACGGCAACCAAAGTAACAGCGAGAGAAAACGACTCTGAAGACCCGTAAGTCCAAGACACCTGCGGTGGCACCTACTCCACCGCTAAATAAAAGCTCTGCATCTGAGGATGAGGTGGAGATCCTTGCGTCCGCTGAGGACCTCGATCTCGCCGATCCCTCAGACGCAATGGGTAGCACTTGCACGGGTGCTCCATCGGATGTGGCAGGTGACCCAGCGGCGTAATCTGCCTTCCCAGTCCCGTCACGCCTTTCTCCGCAATGGCTACTACCATCCTCCAGTGGAACTGCAGCGGTTTCTTCCACCATCTCGCTGAGCTCCGCCAACTTATCAGCCTTCACCCTTTCTCCTGCATTGCTCTCCAGGAAACTTGGTTTCCTGCAATGCGAACCCCCGCCCTCCGTGGCTATCGGGGTTATTATAAGAACCGAGCAGCTTATGAAAGGGTGTCTGGTGGCGACTGCATATATGTCCTTCACACTCTGCACAGCGAGTCTGTCCCTCTCCAGACGCCCTTAGAGGCTGTCGCTGTACGCGTGTGGACGCCACAGGCTGTTACCGTCTGCAGTATTTACATTCCACCGGATGGTGCTGTCTCGCAGCATGTCCTGGCTGCACTGGTCGCCCAGTTGCCGCCACCTTTCTTGCTCTTGGGCGACTTCAACGCCCATAACCCTCTGTGGGGTGGGTCAGTGGCAACAGGTCGAGGCGCAATCGTTGAGGGTTTCTTGTCGCAGCTCGATCTCTCGCTGTTAAATGGTGGTGCCTTCACACACTTCAGTGTGGCGCATGGCACCTACTCCGCCATTGACCTTTCAATCTGTAGCCATAGCCTCTTACCGTCTGTCCAATGGAGTGTGCATGACGACCTGTGTGGTAGTGACCACTTTCCGATCTTTTTGTCACTACCACAGCGCCACTCTTCTGTGCGCCCTAGCAGATGGGCTATGAATAAGGCTGACTGGGTCTTGTTCTCCTCCACTGCCGCTTTTGAGCCTCTCTCTACTGATGACATTGATGCGGTGGTTCAATCGGTCACCACCGGCATCGTTACTGCCGCCGAATCAGCCATTCCCCGTTCCTGTGGGTCCCCTCGGCGGCGGACTGTGCCTTGGTGGTCGCCTGAGATCGCTGAAGCGATTAAAGATCGCCGGCGGGCGCTCCAGCGTCACAAGCGACATCCCTCCATCGACCACCTTATCGCCTTCAAACGGCTGCGTGCGCGGGCCCGCCTCCTTATCTGCCAAGGCAAGAAGGAGTGCTGGGAGCGGTATGTATCCACCATTGGCCTCCATGTCACTCCATCGCAGGTCTGGGCCAAGATTCGACGCGTCTACGGCCATCGGACCCCTGCCAGCGTCCCAGCGCTCTCACTGAATGGAGCAGTTTGTACTGACTCCGACGTCATTGCAAATCGCTTAGCAGGGCATTTTGCTATGAGTTCCGCCTCTGCGAATTACCCCCAGGCCTTCCGCTCCATTAAAGAGCGGATGGAACGTCGGAGCCTTTCGTTTCGCACCAACCACCTAGAATCTTACAATGCTCCATTTAGTGAGTGGGAATTTAGCAGTGCCCTAGCTGCTTGCCCTGATACCGCTCCTGGGCCAGATGGCATCCACTGTCAGATGCTGAAACACCTTTCAGTGGACTGCCAGCGGCGCCTTCTCGATCTTTACAACCGTCTTTGGGTCGAGGGGGAGTTTCCGTCGCAATGGCGGGAAGGCGTTGTCATCCCCGTTTTGAAACCTGGAAAGAACGCTCTGGAGGTGGACAGCTACCGTCCTATTAGCCTCACCAACGTTCTTTGCAAGTTGCTTGAACGGATGGTGAGCCGGCGCTTGAATTGGGTACTGGAGTCTCGGGGCCTTCTTGCTCCGTCTCAGGGTGGGTTCCGTAAAGGCCGCTCCGCCACCGACAATCTGGTGAGCCTGGAGTCGGCCATCCGTACTGCCTTTGCCCGCCGTCAGCACCTGGTCGCTGTCTTTTTCGACATGCGGAAGGCGTACGATACGACATGGCGTCATCACATCCTTTCTACGCTTCATGGATGGGGTCTTCGGGGTCCTCTGCCGATTTTTATCCTCAATTTTCTGTCGTGTCGTACCTTCCGCGTGCAAGTCGCGGCCTCGTATAGTTCCTCCCACGTCCAGGAGAACGGTGTGCCACAGGGTTCTGTTTTAAGTGTCTGTCTGTTTTTAATAGCCATTAACGGGCTTGCTGCGGCCGTGGGAAATTCTGTCTCCGCTTCCCTGTATGCTGACGACTTCTGCCTTTATTACAGCTGTACTGGCATTACAGCGGTTGAACGTCAGCTACAGGGCGCTATCCGCAAGGCGCAGTCTTGGGCTGTAGCGCATGGGTTTCAGTTTTCGGCAGCCAAGACCCGCGTTATGCATTTCTGCCGGCGCCGAACAGTCCATCCTGAGCCGCAGCTTTATCTTGCCGACGAACTACTTGCTGTGGTGGAGACCCACAGGTTTTTGGGGGTGGTTTTCGATGCCCGGTTGACTTGGCTGCCTCATATCCGGCAGCTCAAACAGGCATGTTGGCGGCATCTCAATGCTCTGCGCTGTTTGAGCCACACCCGCTGGGGCGCCGACCGCTCTACCCTGTTACGGCTCTACCAGGCGCTCATCCAGTCCCGCCTGGATTATGGGAGCCTGGCTTATGGCTCAGCATCCCCATCTGCGTTACGGGTGCTGGACCCAATTCTCCACAGCGGGATACGCCTTGCCACTGGTGCTTTCCGCACCAGCCCTGTGGACAGCTTACTAGTGGAGGCAGGTGTCCCTCCACTGCGGTTCCGACGTCAACAATTACTGGCTGCTTATGCTGCCCATGTTTTTAGCTTGCCCGGGCATCCAAATTACCGTGTGCTGTTCCCACAGTCGGTCGTCCATCTGCCAGAGCGTCGGCCCCGGTCGGGTTGTCCGATCGCCGTACGCGTTAAGGAGCTTCTCTCCGGGCTTGGATTTTTCCCTGTTCCACCTCCTTTCCGGGCCACTTCGCGTACACCCCCATGGTGTTGTCCTCGCCCTTGCCTTCGGCTCGACTTGGCACAGGGCTCGGAGGACTCGGTCCCTTCAGAAGCCTTCCGCCGCCGCTTTTCTTCCATCCTGGCCACGTATCAGGGTTCTGGAATTGTTTACACCGACGGTTCGATGGTTGCTGGTCGAGTCGGTTATGCGCTCACTCTAGGGGACCATTCCGAACAACGTTCCTTGCCGGATGGCTGCAGCGTTTACACTGCTGAGCTGGTTGCCATCTTTCGTGCCCTAGAGTATATCCGCTCCTGCTCAGGTGAGTCCTTCGTTATCTGTAGCGATTCCCTGAGCAGTTTACGAGCTCTCGACCGGTGTTTTCCTCGTTCCCGTCTGGTGATGGTTATCCATGAGTCCCTGCATACTCTTGCGCGTTGCGGCCGTTCTGCGGTCTTCGTGTGGACCCCAGGCCATGTTGGGATCCCCGGCAACGAGAATGTTGACCGGCTGGCGAAAGAGGCGACTAGTGCACCATCTCTGGACGTTGGCCTCCCGGAGACAGATTTGCGAGCGTTCCTTCGCCGCAAAATTCTGGACCTTTGGGACACTGAATGGCGCGCCGTGCCTTCACGCAACAAACTTCGGGCCATCAAGGGGGCTACCGGTGTGTGGCGCTCCTCCTTGCGGGTCTCTCGCAAGGAGTCTGTTGTCCTATGCCGGCTGCGCATTGGGCACACTCGGCTTACGCACGGCCACTTATTGCGCCGTGAGGACGCACCTCTCTGTCGCTGCGGCTCCGTTTTCTCTGTGGTCCATATTTTATTGGAGTGTCCGCTTTTAGCTGTGCTCAGGCAGTCGTTCGCACTGCCTGACACGCTCCCTGCCCTTTTATCTGATGACTCTGTTATGGCTGGCTTAGTTCTACGTTTTATTCGGGCAGGGGGTTTTTATCATTTAATCTAAGTGTTTCTGTTTTATCTTGTTGTTTTGGTGTTGATTCTGGCCTTTGGCCTCCGGTTTTAAACTGATTTTTTTTAATGTGTTTTAAGTGGTTGGCTTTTCCTTTTTTATTTCTATGGTCGGCCAACCACCGTCACACTCTGTGTGATTTTAGTTCGTTTTGTCTGGTCTTTGTCTCAGTCTCTCTTGTTCTGTGTTGTCTGTGCTCTATCCTGTGTCTCGATTTTATTCTCTGTGGGTGTTTTTAGTACTTGGAAAAAGGGACCGATGACCGTAGCAGTCTGGTCCCTTTGATCCCCCAAACCAACCAACCAAACTCGAACGTGCGCTTGCACTGTCCCGGTCCTCTGCTCCGGGGCCGGATGCCATTCACGTTCAGATGCTGGCACACCTTTCTCCGGCGGGCAAAAGCTTTCTTCTTCGTACCTACAATCGCGTCTGGCCCGAAGGTCAGGTCCCCATGCGTTGGCGTGACGCCGTCGTAGTTCCTATACCCAAACCCGGGAAGGATAGACACCTTCCTTCTAGTTACCGCCCCATTTCTCTTACAAGCTGTGTCTGTAGGGTGATGGAGCGCATGGTTAACGCTCGGTTAGTCTGGATTCTTGAATCTCGACGGCTACTTACCAATGTTCAATGCGGCTTTCGTCGCCGCCGCTCCGCTGTTGACCACCTTGTGACCTTGTCGACATTCATCATGAACAACTTTTTGCGAAAGCGCCATACGGTAGCCATGTTTTCGATTTGGAGAAGGCTTATGATACCTGTTGGTGAAGAGGTATCCTCCGCACTATGTACAGGTGGGGTCTATGTGGTCGCCTGCCCCTTTTTATTGATTCCTTTTTAACAGATCGAAAGTTTAGGATACGTGTGGGTTCCGTATTGTCCAACGTCTTCCTCCAGGAGAACGGAGTGCCTCAGGGCTCCGTCTTGAGCGTAGCCCTTTTTGCCATCGCGATCAATCCAATTATGGATAGCATTCCACCTAATGTCTCAGGCTCTCTCTTTGTCGATGACTTCGCGATCTACTGCAGTGCCCAGAGAACATGCCTCCTGGAACGCTGCCTTCAGCGTTGTCTAGACAGCCTATACTCATGGAGCGTGGCAAATGGCTTCCGGTTCTCTGAAGAGAAGACGGTTTGTATCAACTTTTGGCGATATAAAGCGTTCCTTCCGCCATCCTTACATCTCGGTCCCGTTGTTCTCCCATTCGTGGAAACAACTAAGTTTCTAGGGCTCACATTGGAGAGGAAACTTTGTTGGTCTCCGCACGTATCTTATTTGGCGGCCCGTTGTACACGTTCCCTTAATGTCCTAAGAGTTCTTAGTGGTTCATCTTGGGGGGCGGATCGCACTGTTCTGCTTCGCTTGTATTGGTCCATAGTCTGATCGAAGCTAGATTATGGGAGCTTCGTCTACTCGTCTGCTCGGCCATCCCTCTTACGCCGTCTCAACTCCATCCACCATCGGGGGTTACGTCTTGCGACTGGAGCCTTCTACACTAGTCCTGTCGAGAGTCTTTATGCTGAAGCTGCCGAGTTACCATTGACCTACCGGCGCGACGTACTGCTGTGTCGGTATGCCTGCCAGCTGTTGTCAATGCCCGACCACCCCTCTTATCAGTCCTTCTTCGCCGATTCTCTCGACCGTCAGTACCGGTTGTATGTGTCTGCCCTGCTGCCCCCTGGAGTCCGCTTCCGTCGCCTGCTTCGACAATTGGATTTTGCCCTCCCTACCACCTTCAGAGAGGGTGAGAGCCCGACACCACCTTGGCTCCAGGCTCCGGTTCATATTTATCTCGACCTCAGCTCGCTCCCGAAGGAGGGTACTCCGGCTGCAGTGTTTTGCTCACGGTTTGTCGAACTTCGTGCGAGACTTGCCGGTCACACCTTTATTTACACCGATGGCTCCAAAACTGACGATGGTGTCGGCTGTGCCTTTGTCGTCAGGGCCATCACCTTTAAATACCGGCTCCTCGACCAATGTTCCAGCTTTACGGCCGAGCTTTTTGCTCTCCATCAGGCCGTTCAGTATGCCCGTCGCCACCGCCATTCATCGTATGTACTCTGCTCGGATTCACTCAGTGCTCTTCAGAGCCTTGGAGCTCCCTATCCGGTCCATCCCTTGGTGCAACGGATCCAGCAGTCCCTCCATTCTTTCGCTGATGATGGCTCTCCTGTCCGCTTTCTGTGGGTTCCCAGACATGTAGGAGTGCCTCGGAATGAGGCTGCTGATGCTGCAGCCAAGGCTGCAGTCCTCCTGCCTCGGCCAGCCTCCCATTGTGTCCCGTCATCTGACGTTAGTGGGGTTGTTTGTAAGAGGCTTGTGTCGTTGTGGTGGGATACTTGGTCATCCCTTCAAGGAAACAAGCTCCGGGCAGTAAAACCGTTCCCAACTGCTTGGACAACCTCCTCCCGACCATCTCGGCGAGAAGAGGTCCTTCTGACCAGGTTGCGGATTGGGCATTGCCGGTTTAGCCACCGCTACCTGCTCTCCGGTGACCCAGCCCCGCAGTGCCCTTGTGGTCAAGCATTAACAGTGCGCCATGTTTTATTGTCATGTCCCCGCTTTAGTCAATCTCGTGTTGTCCTGTCCCTGCCATCTACTTTACCGGATATTTTAGCTGATGACGCTCGAGCAGCTGCTCGTGTTCTTCGTTTTATAACTTTGACTGGCTTGTCCAAAGACATCTCTTTTACTTATTTTATCTGCATCTTTGTAAGGACTTTCTGGTGTGTGTCCCCCCCCCCCCCACTCCCCTTGAGTTTTACTAGATTCTATGTGCTCTAACAATTGTGACTGGGCGCTAATGACCTCAGTAGTTGAGCGCCCTTAAACCCCACCAAAAAAAAAAAAAAAATTATGGCGCTGGACAAACTCATGCAGCAACACAGCCAGGACAACGACGGAGCAGGCTCTGAATGTCATCAATGTCATGGTGAGGCAATAACGCCCATTCTTCCTGCGGAGCTGATCGCAAGTCTTGGAGAGTTGTTGGTAATGCAACCAGTCTCTCCAGTGCGTCCCAGGCGTGTTGCATGGGATTAATATTGGGACAGCGATTAGGCCACGCTATGCGTGCAATATCTTCATTTTCCATGAGTCAACCACTCTGAAGTCCAGCATTATCATCCATCAGTAAGAAGTCTGGGCGCGCAGCACCTCGCAACAACCGTACACGAGGTCTCAAGACCTCGACATGTTACCTGACAGCAGTTAAACCTATCAGATTTACTCCAACAATTTCATGAAGAGATGTTAGATTGATGAACATAATCCCTGCCCAGATCATTAGCGATGCTCGTAGATTTCGGTCTCTCCATAATGTTCGGCTCTCCAAATAGTGCTGTACATCCCCTTCAGATGCGAATTCGTCGAGAACCACTCCCCAGACCAAATCGGGATTCACCTGTGAAAAGAACATTGGTCCACTGCTCGATTGTCCAGGTGACATGTTGACTCCACTGTAGACGCGCCCGAGGCACCCATACAGCAGGTGTCAGACAGTGAAGGCCGCTGTGTCGAAGCCTCCTCCACACCCTTTGCCTCGATACAACACGTCGAGTTAATGCTGCGAGTTCACATTCCAGTTGCTGCGCAGTACTAAGGCAGTACAGTCGTGTCCTTACAGCCAAATAGCGGTCCTCTTTCTGTTGTCACACGTACTCGGCTTAGACCGAAATGCCATCTTCCGTGCAGAATAAGATTGTATGGACATCTGTTGACAGTTTGCATAATTATAGTGAATTAGACGAGGACTGGGAAATGGCGGTTTGTTGATTTAATTTTGGACACCAGTGTACATATTTTATTTTTTAAGTTAGTCATTCCAAGCTTTAGAACCTGTTTCTGAAAATTTATATTTTCAGCTGCGTTTTCGGAGTATTCACATTTTTAGGGAGCTGCAACATATACTGTCTACTGAACTAACATAAATACATAATTTTAAGTACAAATAATTTATTTTTGGGCAGTACAAAAGTATAAAAAATTTAACTGTATAGTTAAAATATTGTACTTTCCAAACCAGTTGCTTAAAATTAATAATTTTAGTTCACTACGAACATCAGATGTAACGTCCTGTAAAAGATTAATCAGTTGCTACAGTAGTTTGCGAAATACAGGCAAGCCAAGGAATAAAATGTAACACTGTTAATATAGAGTACTGCATCTCCCATTAGGTGACGACTCGTTTTGTCCAGTGGCCGTACCATTCGTGCAGTAGTAGTAATTACGAGACGCGTTCAATAAGTAATGGAACAAATTTTCTTTCTCAGCCAATTTCGGTTGAAATAATGCGAAATTCGTTGTGGGACATCGTGAAATATTCCCGCTTCACCCCCTACAGTTCCATGAAGCTCAGATAAGTGGCGGCGCTATTGTAGCCTCCAAATGGCGTCTGTAACGGAGGTTCGTTCCAAGCAGCGTGCTGTCACTTTCTTGGCGGGAAACCAGAAGATAGCAGATATTCATAGGCTCTTGCAGAATGTCTACGGGGTCCTGACAGTGTACAAAAGCACGTGTGAGGCGTCTGTCATCGCCAGGTCGTGCAAACTTGGCCAACTCCCGCGTGCCGGCCGGCCGCAAGTAACCCGATGTGGCTTCTGCAATGTTTGGAACGTGCGGACACTCTCGTTAGAAATGATGACCGATCAGAAACACCTCGCTGCGGGACTGGACGTCTCTGTACGTAGTGCTGACAAACTCGCCCACCAGTTGGAACTCTCAAACATGGGTCCCACTGGATTCTTCGCCGCCTGACCATGAAGAGCATCTTTTTGGTCCAATGAAGGCTGCAATAACACCCGGGAGCCAGTATGTGAGTGATGGGAAGGTTATTGATCCAATAAGACTTTGGCTCCGATCTCGACAAGGAGAGTGGTACAGATCCTCCTAATAGGGTGGCGTAAGGCCGTCGCATTGAACAGAAATCATGTTTAAAATAAGGTTCTGTAGCCACGACTGTGGAGTAATGTGGTGTGTAGGAATCCTGAATAAACGAAGCTGCTTCCAGGATAGTGTAGCATTGCTTATTGAAGCGCCCCTCTTAACTCGACGATACCTTGAGGGTCAGTGCAGAGACGGCGAGCACTAATCGGTTCTGCAAGTACATCGCATGATTTTTGCACAACATGGTTGTGGAGATTAAGCAGCGATTAGTATGATTGATCAGTTATTCAAAAACAGTCTTAACCGCATTTATTATTATTATTATTATTATTATTATTATTCCGCCAACCGGTTCCAACCCGACGTAGGGGTCATCTTCTGGGCGTTTACGCCATTGTTAGACTGCTGGTGGTGTCACTCCTGTCTACATAACGGCAGGAAACTATGCGACGGCCTTACGCCAACTTATTACGAGGGTCTGTACCAATCTACTGTTAGAGATCGGAGCCAAAGTCTAATTGCGTCAATAACCGTCCCATCATTCACTTACTGCTTCCCGTGTATTGTATCCTTCATTGGGCGTAACATTGCAGAGCGATATGAAGTGGGACAAGCATGTAATGGCAGTTGCGGGGAAGGCGGATAGTCGTCTTCGGTTCATTGGTAGAATTTTGGCTAGATGTGGTTCATCTGTAAATGAGACCGCTTATAAAACACTAATACGACCTATTCTTGAGTACTGCTCGAGCGTTTGGGATACCAATCAGGTCGGGTTGAGGGAGGACATAGAAGCAATTCAGGGGCGGGCTGCTAGATTTGTTACTGGTAGGTTTGATCATCACGTGAGTGTTACGGAAATGCTTCAGGAACTTGGGTGGGAGTGTGTAGAGGAAAGGAGGCGCTCTTTTCGTGAATTGCTACTGAGGAAATTGAGAGAACCAGCATTTGAGGCTGACTGCAGTACAATTTTACTGCCGCCAACTTACATTTCGCGGAAAGACCACAAAGATAAGAGAAATTAGGGCTCGTACAGAGTCATATAGGCAGTCATTTTTCCCTCGTTCTGTTTGGGAGTGGAACAGGGAGAGAAGATGCTAGTTGTTGTACGAGGTACCCACGGCCACGCACCGTATGGTGGGTTGCGGAGTATGTATGTAGATACCTTAGGGGTTGCGAAGCAACTCAAATCGCTTGATACGGGCAAGTCTACAGGTCCAGATTGTATACCGATTAGGTTCCTTTCAGATTACGCTGATACAATAGCTCCCTACTTAGCACTCATATACAACCGCTCGCTCACCGATAGATCTGTACCTACAGATTGGAAAATTGCGCAGGTCGCACCAGTGTTTAAGAAGGGTAGTAGGAGTAATCCATCTAACTACAGACCTATATCATTGACGTCGGTTTGCAGTAGGGTATTGGAGCATATACTGTATTCAAACATTATGAATTCCCTCGAAGGGAACGATCTATTGATACGTAATCAGCATGGTTTCAGAAAACATCGTCCTTGCGCAACGCAACTAGCTCTTTATTCGTACAAAGTAATGGCCGCTATCGACAGGGGATCTCAACTTGATTCCGTATTTCTAGATTTCCGGAAAGCTTTTGACACCGTTCCTCACAAGAGACTTCTAATCAAGCTGCGGGCCTGTGGGGTATCGTCTCAGTTGTGCGACTGGATTCGTGATTCCCTGTCAGGAAGGCCGCAGTTCGTAGTAGTAGACGGCAAATCATCGAGTAAAATTGAAGTGATATCAGGTGTTCCCCAGGGAAACGTCCTGGGACCTCTGCTGTTCCTGATCTATATAAATTACGTGGGTGACAGTGTGAGCAGTTCTCTTAGGTTGTTCGCAGATGATGCTGTAATTTACCGTCTAGTAAGGTCATCCGAAGACCAGTATCAGTTGCAAAGCGATTTAGAAAAGATTGCCGTATTGTGGCAGGTGGCAGTTGACGCTAAATAACGAAAAGTGTAAGGTGATCCACATGAGTTCCAAAAGAAATCCGTTGGAATTCGATTACTCGATAAATAGTACAATTCTCAAGGCTCTCAATTCAACTAAGTACCTGGGTGTTAAAATTACGAACAACTTCAGTTGGAAAGACCACATAGATAATATTGTGGGGAAGGCGAGCCAAAGGTTGCGTTTCATTGGCAGGACACTTATAAGATGCAACAAGTCCACTAAAGAGACAGATTACACTACACTCGTTCGTCCTCTGTTAGAATATTGCTACGAGGTGTGGGATCCTTACCAGGTGGGATTGACGGAGGACATCGAAAGGGTGCAAAAAAAGGGCAGCTCGTTTTATATTATCACGTAGTAGGGGAGAGTGTGGCAGATATGATACGCGAATTGGGATGGAAGTCATTACAGCAAAGACGTTTTTCGTCGCGGCGAGATCTATTTACGAAATTTCAGTCACCAACTTTCTCTTCCGAATGCGAAAATATTTTGTTGAGCCCAACCTATTAGGTAGGAATGATCATCAAAATAGAATAAGAGAAACCAGAGCTCGAACAGAAAGGTTTAGGTGTTGGTTTTTCCCGCGCGCTGTTCGGGAGTGGAATGGTAAAGAGATAGTATGATTGTGGTTAGATGAACCCTCTGCCAAGCACTTAAATGTGAATTGCAGAGTAGTGATGTAGATGTAGGCAGGAGTGACACCACCAGCAGTCAACCAATGGTGTAAACGCCCAGATGACCCCCTACGTCGGGTTGAAACCGGTTGGCGGTATAATTTATTTTATTTAATCGTGTCCGAGCCATAGACAACCCACATATTACATGTACACACAAATACAAATACAATACACATATGTATAAGTAAAACAAACCCAAAATGGGGAGTCACATTGCAATATAAAGACAAACGTAGTATATATATCATATCACGTCCCGCCAAAATTCAGCGCATTTAACTGCCACTGCCGTAGCGTTTGCCAGATCTTCTTTCCTGCACACTTCCCCCCATGTTGCTGCATTCCAGGAGGTGGCCCATTGTTTGGGTCTGTCCGCACTGGCACATGTCCGTTCCGTCTCGGTATCCCCATTTACACATGTTTACGTTGCATCTGCCCACCCCAGTTCGTAGGCGGTTGAGGGTTCTCCATAATGGCCATTTTAGTTCATTTCCAGAGGCCAATTGTTCGTTGGGTGAGATTAGAGGTGCCTGGTCTCCCGTAGGCAGTGTTGCTTGCCATTTTGACAATCTGGCATTTTGTTTTGAGGTTTCGAGCGGTTGAACTGAGGTGAGGAAACTCCGTTTTGATTTTAGACGTGTGTGTGGAGGGTTTTGTCCGAAGAGAGGATGGCGCTGGTCGCGCAGCTGCTTGAGGCGCTCTGCTTCGCTTGCTATAGCTCGTCTGATGTTGGGTGGAGCTATGCCACTAAGCAAATAAAGTTGGCTAACCGGGGTGGGTCTTAGGCATCCCGTGATTACGCGACAGGCATCGTTCAGCAGAGGATCCACTCGTTTCGCATGCGCTGATCTTTCCCAAACAGGGGCAGCGTATTCAACAACCGAGTAGCAGAGTGCAAGTGCCGACGTACGTCAAGTATGTGGGTCGGCACCCCATTTTGTGGAGATGAGCTTACTCAGAAGGTTTTCTTGTTGATAGTTTGCCCCTGACCTTGTCTACATGATGTCTGTAGGTAAGTGTGCGATCAAGGGTGACGCCTAAATAACAGAGTTCTGCTGAACGCAATCCGTTGGTTGTTCCACGTGATGTTTAGGGTATGTTTGGCGTCTCGGTTTCGAAGATGGAATAGGCAGGATAATGTTTTTGCTGCATTCGGGCGTAGGCAGTTGGCTCCGTAGTATGGCGTTAGACTGTTGAAGGCATTCGTAAGGCTAATTTCTATGTCGTTAAAGTTCCGACCCTGCACGGCTATTTGCAAGATCATTCGCGTAAGCAAAGCTCCTAGTCCCTGGTGCAACTGGTTGATCATTCACATATATGTTGAAAAGTGTGGGTGCGAGGACACTGCCTTGGGGTAATCCATTTTTCTGGATACGCCATCGGCTTCGCTTCAATAAATGCGATTAAGACTGTTTTTGAATAATTGATCACATGATTTGACTCGCACACGGCACACCACACAACGGCTGGGAGCGCCTAGCGTCCGTGCAAGGGCGCGGAGCTGCTTCGCGCGGGGCCACGTCATCACGGACGACAGAAGTAACGCCTCACTTTCAATGACGCTTAGGAACGACATGAGGACCGAAGAACAAATATTGAAAATCACTGGGGTTACGCATTTTCAGCGAGTAGTTACTCGTGTGTCTAATCATCGGACTCCCATCAGCCGTTTTACAGGTACGTCATTGCAGGAAGTGTTCATTTGCCGTTATCTTCAGAACATTACATCAGAAAGACGCAGCATTCGAGGTTGTCCTTCTCTACCTAGTCGCACACTCTCCCCACTAACAAACAATGCAGAGGTACCCAGTGTTCGTTGCCGCTGTGAATGACATGGTTAATTATTTCCGATGACTTAAAAGGCAAGTCAGCACTTCGTGCCACATGCAAATTACACGGGAAGCCCAAGTTCCGTCTCGTCTCGATCCGGATCCGGCTGCGACCTTTGCCACCTATTTTGACTTTTCTTTGAGGATGCGTTGTCAAGGGCACCGTCCGACAGACGTTTGGAGAGCTTAGAAGGACGCCTGTGCTTTAGCTACAGTTGGTCAGGCATTTTGATCTCGTCGGAATAACCGTGAGGCGCTGCTATTATAGAAGTACTCGTCACGGACCACGTGTGGGGTAAATTAGTCACTGTGATGTATTTGTGGTGGCGAGAAGCTTCTCTGTCCTATCTTTCAAGTAAAACTCGTCGAGCGGTCGCTCACAAAGGTGTCCTCCACTGAGCCCATGGGTTGGCCTGACAGTTTATTTCCCGTGCACTCTAATTTCACCAGCTAAACTAAGGGATAGTCTGCCGTTTGATGTACCATCGTTATGTAAAAGAAAGCGAAGCGAGTATAAAAACCAGGGTAACGTTCCGAAATACGCGAAGGATCAAAGCTTTGTCTTCATTCTTGAGGCTGTTTTCGTTTAGGCGTCGCAACTGCAAAGAAATGAGTTTTCACCAGACGCGTTTCGCTTTGTTGAGGTAAACCATCGTCGTTGGTCTGTAATTATCTACATCTAGGTTCGCTTTAAGATAGAAAAAACAATTCGTTAACATGTTGATTTTTACTTACGGTGATTTCCGCTTGACGTCTCCTCTACATCGGGAAATGCCGTCTGCTATCATATCTATTTTTTTTTTTTTTTTTTTAGACTCTCGTAGATATGGTGTAAATTTTAGTTGCTCTGCAGACATACGCATTGTTACAGCACACTTTTTCGCGCACAACCTTATCTTCATTTTAATTTTTTTACACTGAAACAAATGTAACGTGACTCGGGACAGGACTGAGGACGCAGAGTTCCTGCTATTACGCACTT
This sequence comes from Schistocerca nitens, assembly GCF_023898315.1. Taxonomy (NCBI): domain Eukaryota; kingdom Metazoa; phylum Arthropoda; class Insecta; order Orthoptera; family Acrididae; genus Schistocerca; species Schistocerca nitens. The sequence continues at coordinate 132,846,927 of NC_064622.1, read as the reverse complement.
TGTTGAGGTGACAATTAGTTTTTCTCATTTATAGCTGAAATGAAGCATTGATTTTAACACGAGAACAAATTGCCTTACTGATATTACACATGCAGTAGTGCAATTCGTAATATTAATCCGATGATCATCGTTTTTGTGTGTGGCCAGGTGAAACGTGTTCTGACAGTACTGTTTACAAGCATCAAAATTACAGTTCAGTGAATACTAGTTTTGTTGCACTGAGGATCTTTTAGTACAGTTTCCACAAGCGGAACACGAAATACCAATTTCGGAGGCAACATTACTTTTCTGACGATTCCTCGTCAAAAATTGTGAAATTTTTAGCTACGCCTTTATAACAAATAAAACCCATTTATAACAAAGGTCTCGTTTTTAGGGAAAATAAGCGTTTATATTTTGACTTTTGCCGCTTAATGCCGGCATGTAAAGCAAGTAAAAGAGTGCCAGTTTACGTTAAAATAATTTCCTGAGGGAACTAAAGTGGTTCGCTCAACGAGAACAGATATTATAGGTATAACTAAGTCTACATTCATCTTCAGCTGCGTGTGACGCTGTCAGAAGCGTATCTGCACCATGAAGGCCTTCCGAACTGGCATATAAACTCATTCAAGACTTGGTGGAAGTTATTTTTTAATGCTGTGATAAGTCGTGGAGGACCAGACCATCAATCTAGCAGTCTGAAACTGCTTCCAAGAGATTCTTCGTAAACATTCAGACTGGTACATCTATTAATGCTGCCTGTTTACATATATCTCATCAAGATTCTTACGATTTGTATTAGGCTAAGAAACTGAACAAAAAAACTGGAGTGTTACACATCTGGCAAATTTCATGATGTTCTAAAATTTGCAGTACCGGCATCTTGAATAGAAAAAAACAGGTGGCTAATCTATTACATGCGAGCAGCAAATTGTGTTAAGTAGATAACCACACTTTGTGCAGAATGCTTTTTAAGGCTCTTGGAATTCTTCCCAACGCCTCTACTCTTTAATGGTTTTACTTACTGACATAAAGGTTCAGCTAAACTGTAATGTACGTAACACAATAAAAGGCAATCAAAATCATTTTCATGTGCACTTTGCATTGTTGCCCAGTGTTCTGAGAGGAGTAATGGACTCTGCTGCAAAAGTATGATATTCAGCAAGCTCCCATCTAATATAAAGGAAGAAATTGGGAATTTGTACTAATTCAAAAGAAAACTGTACTTAAATTAGCCACACTTCCTATTTCTTAAAGATACAGAGTCAATAGTTAAAGTTCTGTTAGTTACTTAGTACGTACTAATGTGCGTTGTAAAGCTATATGTTAAATAGTAATGTACTACAAGCAAGAATCAGTTTTTGCAGATATAAGTAACTATTTTGTTTAAGAAATTGAAGTGTAATAAAGTTAGTATTAAGCCACGAGTGGGAAGCAGTAAGTATTTACTAAAATTGTGTATGCAGTAGCTTTTTCAAAGTAGCAACGTCTTACTTTAATTAGCTACTGTAGGTATGAATATAACTATGCAGTATAGAACATTAATGTTAATGCAGATAGTGTAAAATTTGCTTGTTGTTACTGTAGATGTTGATTCATTCCACATCCCTAAGGGTTCTTCATCTACAGCGCAATTTTATTAATGACCTTCATATGGCCATAGAAGTCTTCTTTTGACCCTACACACTTCGCAAACGGACGAAAATCTCAATTGTGAAAGGGAACCGTTTTAAAATCATTGCATAGGTATTTCCACGAGTTGAAAGTTAGGATGGATATCGGTCCGTGGCTGTAAAACTTGATAAATGACTAAGATTTTGAGGCGACATATTGTTAATATCTAGCTCACTACACAAGTAAAAATTAGTATATTACCCTTCCTATCTTGATATCGTTTCGGTATCTGTACTGGATTAAGCAAAAGTCAGAACATATGCGTATGGTTGGCTTTTTTTATATAAATACCTGACATTATGCACATGAACGAATTTCCTTTCTAATATAACACATACTAAAACATTACTTTCTTGTCGAATGTTTAGAAAACTAATGCTGCACTCGAAACAGCGTTCCACTCCTGCAGAAGTGACGTACTAAAAGAGTTCTCAGTGAAAAAAGTTCACTACAGAACAGTGATTCAGTTGTTCTTTAAAAAGAACTAGCAATAAGTTTCAACTTTAACACATGTAAAAAAGATAATCATTGCTTTGTCAGGAATTTCGGAGAAACTAGGTTAAATGCAGTACTACATGTGTAACAGTAGTAGTACTAAAATTCGTTGAATTGTAAAAATCAGTGCTTGATTTCAGCTGTAAGTGAGAGAAACCGTATGTCAGCTCCACACAGCGCCAAGTGACAGGAAGTCGGCTTTCTGCCCCGAGTCACGTGACTTAGATGTTGGTTTCAAGCTTTAACGCGGTAGACATGCGCGGTCTAAATTTATATATATATATATAATTGCGGTTTGTGTTTGGCAGTGTTGCCAACATAGCCTTCTCTCTAGTTTGACCTATAATTTTTTGTGTGTGTAATTCTATTTGTGTTACTGTGTTTTTATAAAAAGTGTAAAACTAAAAACAAATACATTATTAACGAATTCTCTTTCGATCTTAGAGCAAATAAATATGTAAGTAACTTAATTACATACCACTGATGATGCTTTTCCTCAATAAAGCAAAATGCCTCTGGTGAAAAAAGCACGCATTTTTTGTGGTTGCAACGACAGAACTGTAAAGCAACTATGGACAATACGGCCACACAATTTATGTTTATTATGACCACGAACTATATGATCCACTCTTCTGTCAGTGCAGTTATTTAAAGTATTATTGGACCAAAGAATCTTCCCAGCTCACTGCGTTAATGCATTAGTTTTTATTGTGCTCTTCCCCACAGGTAGGTATTTGCATAATACCGGTTCTCCGTCTTAGCGTTTCTGCCATTCTTTTTGTAATTAGTATCTATGTTGAAGCATTACTCCGTCTACGCTCTTCTGTCTTTCTCTCCCTCTGCTTCTTTTCCCTTTCACCATACCTTCCAGAGCGTAAGTTCTCCTTACCTGCTGTAATGTCTATTTTCACCTACCCGTCTTAAGCGATTCTCCATGCCCACACCTTGGAAGTATCTAATCTCTTTCCATTTTCATGATGGCGATAGTTTTGGCCGACACTAGTTTGGAGAATAAATAAGTAAACAACAGTGTTTTGCATTAAGGCGGACTCACAATTCCCATATTGTTGTTTTTCTATTCAAACACGGACCAAAGGGAATAGTTCCAAGATAGTTACTGTTTGACGAATTTAGCAATCATCTACGCGTTGTTCGTGCTGCCAGTGATTTACGCATAGAGCATTATATCAACAAAGCTAAAACTTAAAGATTTTGTGAGTATTTTGCAATTCATCTGATGTAGTATGTTTTTATCAGTAAAAACTGAGTTTTGAAATCAGGTCATTCTTTTTGCAAACACCCTGTAGTACTAGAGAAGTGGGTAAAGAGCAAAATGACATCTTCATTATCGCCTGTGTGACTAAAAGTATGAGATACCGACTGCGAATTTAAAGTTACTGTTTAACTCACTCTTAGAATTGAGAAAGATACTGGAAGATATTTTTCTGGTAGAATTCATTCGGCGATATCATTACGCCACTAACGTAAGAGCTCAGTTGCTGTATATGACTATGAACATCGTTTACAGGTGTTTCTCTAATCTGTAATATTTATTACTTTACAAAATGAATCACCTTTGTTAACGTTAGTTTGTCATTACCTAATGATGCGTCATGTTCAGTTGACGAAGAGTGGTTGTGAATATTAGTCGGCAGGTAACCTATCAGTGAGAAGTGAGTCACCTGATCCTTGTCGGATGATGTCACATACACTGACTGGAGGCACTTCTATAATTTCAACAAGAATGTTTCCTCTGCTCATTCCACGAGTGAGATGTATCGTAATTGTACGTAAAAAGGGTTATAAGTCTCCGTAATTCTTTAACTTTTTGGTTACCATTTGAATTATCTTAATGACTTACATTGCTATTATGGACACATGTTTCATACTGCTCTAATCTGCTAAACTCTGTCAGATGATGACACACGTCACAACGAAAGAAAGTTGGATGCAATTTTTAACTGGGGGACTGGTAGGTTGAGACACCTAATCGGAAAGGACTTCCTGCGCACAACGACGCCTTTCCAAGGAGATGTATACGTTATGCTTTAACAGTATGTGAGTTGAATGTAGGTGAGTAATAGTTGTATGTGTAGTATGGAGTCATGTATGTATCATTAGAGACAGGCACAAGCTCGGATTGTATCAGGGATGGGGATGGAAATCGGTCTTTGAATTTCTAACGAACCGTCCCGGCATTTGCCTGGAGCGATTTAGGGAAAGCGCGGAAAACCTAAATCTGGATGGGCGGACGCAAAGTTTGAACTGTTGTCCTCACGAATCCGAGTCCAGTGTGCTAACGTCTGCGCCACCTCGCCCGGTGAGAATTCGTTTGCTAAGTTAAGTCTGTTTTATTCTGAAAGAACATTTTCACATTTACGTGTTGCGTTTCACTCCTGAAAGGTGCTGTAAATTTCATGCAAAGTCACATTCAGGGCCAGCCAGTCTGTGACAACTATCACAAGAGTGTATGCAGCGTCTACTCTTCCTTTTTTTTGCATGACAGTGGTACTTGTATTCAGAAGTAATAGCCAGGCTTTTGCTCAGCTTGCGATGTCATCTGTCTAATTCACCTCAAGGGCTCTAGGTCTTAACCATTTTCCGAAAAAAAGTCATTTCTGAGAAGCAAGTACCTAATAATGCATTAAGTCTCTACATCATATTCCGCAAGCCACCTAACGGTGTGCGGCGGAGGGTACTTCTGGCACCACTACCTCATCTCCCACTCCCTCCCTCCCTTTTCCTGTCCCACTCACGAATGACACGTGGGAAGGATTGTCAGTAAGTCCCAGTATTAGCTCTCATTTCTCGAATTTTCTCGTAGTGGTCATTACACGAATTCTATGCTGTCACTTCCCGAAAACTGCTCTTACGAAATTTGAATTGTAAACCTGTCATGTACAACGTCTTCCTTGCAACGTGTGCCACTGGAATTTTTTCAATACCTTTGTAACGCTCTCTTACGGACTAAACGACCCCCTTAAGAAATGTGCCGCTCTTAGATTGAGCTTCTGTCTTTCTTCCATCAGTTCTACCCGGTAAGAATCCCAGATAAGCGAATAACTCAAGAATCGGTCGAACAAGCGCTTTGTATGCCAATTACTTTGTGAATGAGTTAAATTTCCTTAAAATTCTTCCTATGAAAGAGTCTGGCATCTGCTTTTTTCACTATTTGATTTATGTGGTCATTGCACGTAATGTCGCTCCGGATAGTCACTCCTACATATTTTACGCTAGATACGGTTTCCAGCAATTTGTCATCAATAGTGTAGTTCTACAGAAGTGGATATTTTTTCCTAGTATGCACAACATGTAAAGTTTATTTACGTTCAGTCAACTGTCTGAGACTGCACCATTCAACAATCCTCTGCAGGCCATTCTGCAGATCTAAGTCTTCTGATGTTGCTACTTTGTCGCAGGCAACCGCATCATCTGTTAAGTCTTAAAGAGCTTCCGAAGCTTTCTATTAGACCATAAACAGTAGCGGTCCTATCGCATTCCCTAGAGGTACTCCAGAAATTACCTTTGTTTGTCGATTTTGTTCCGTTAAGAGCGACGTGGTGTTCTGTCTGCAACAAATTCTTGAATCCAGTCGCATATCTGGTCCGAGTTACTAAGTAACTTCGGTTTTTTTTTTTTTTTTTTTTTTTTTTTTTTCCACCAAACGGCAATGCGGGACGGTGTCATATGCCTTCCTGAAGTCAAGGGACACGGCATCAACCTGAGCGCCGTTGTCCACAGCGCTGTGTTTGGGTCTCTTGGAGAAACAGAGCGAGCTGAGTTTCGCAAGATTCCTATTTGTGGAATCCGTGTTGATTATTGCAGAAGAGGTTTTTTGTTCTCCAAAATCATATGTCTTGAACATAAAACATGTTTCATAATTCTAAAATTTGTCACCGACATAGCCGTATAATTATGTGCATCAGTCAAACGATTCTTCATGAAAGCTGGAATGACCTAAGCTTTTTTCCAGTCGCTAGGTACGATACTTTGCTCCAGCGATCTACGACAAATTGCTGCTGGAAGGGAGCCAGTTCTTTCGCATAATCTTTATAGAATCTCTATAGAATCTCTATAGAATCTCTATAGAATCTCTATAGAATCTCTATAGAATCTCTATAGAATCTCTATAGAATCTCTATAGAATCTCTATAGAATCTCTATAGAATCTCTATAGAATCTCTATAGAACCTTCAAGGTATGTCATGTGGTCCTGACGCCTTTCTGCTACAAAGCGACTGTAGTTGCTTTCCTGTTACGCGATCGATTCTCAGTACTTACTATTTGGACGTTCGTACGATGATTGAAAGGAGGGACCGTGATTTGTTCTACGCGGTGAAAAAAAATTTCGAAATGCTGAATTTAGTATTTCCCCGTCTGTCATTTTCCATTTCTGTTCTGAGTGAATAGATACCGCACCGTTTACTGATTTAAGACCAAAGCCTTTTAGGGTTTTTACTCAGATCGTTGTCATTGAACGCCAATCTCATCGCTCTCCTTACGTTCATTTCCGTGCCAGGGCTTGTCTTTACAGTTATCGATAGTAACAGACGATTCTAATTTTCCCAAAAATCTGCTCAGCAAACAGTCGTAATTTAGTTTTGTTTCACTTTGTTTATAAAAAGCATAGGTACTGATTTCGAACTCACAAAAAATCTACATCTACGTATGCATTATGTAAGCCACTGTACAGTGCATGGTGGGGGTACAGCATACCAATATTATGAATTTGTTTCAAATACGGGAAAGTGGAGGTGAAAACAGAAGTTACAAAACTCTGAAGCTGCACACTAACATACGACTGTAATTTCCGTGTTTTCATTGTTCTTAAACATAAAAGCATGTAAGCCGTCTGGAAATGACTTTTGTAAATTAGAAATCGGAACCAATGGCAATTGCCTTAAAAAAAAGTGAATCCAAACAAAATTGTGAATGGTCGCTACTGTACATTACAAATATTCTGTAAGACACGTAATTCCTGCAGTCATGGACTGTGCGGCTGGTCCCGGCGGAGGTTAGAGTCCTCCCTTGGGCGTGGGTGTGGATGTGGGCATGGGTGTGTGTTTGTCATTAGGATCATTTAGGTTAAGTAGTGTGTAAGCTTAGGGACTGATGACCTTAGCAGTTAAGTCACATAAGATTTCATACACATTCGACATGTCATTCGGTTCTGAATGTGATCGGAGGATAATTGAGAGGAGGGAGGAGAGGGGATAGGAGATAAATCACAGAAGCAGACAATAATTCACTACTGGCAGTCACCGTTTCCTAGTGTCCACACGTTAATTTCCATCTGTGCGCAGCTGTTCATGTAGAAGCGTATACCTAAAGAAACTGTCATCTTGAGACAGCCACTCATTTGACTGAGTGCCATACTCGGCACAGTCACAGATGTTATGCAATTCCTCTGACCATCATGTTTGAATCATTATGGCAGCGCACTGACGCTGTCAGCATTATTAGCAACGTCTTACGATCAGTTGCGACAGCATGTGGAAGCAACGTGACACGCTCTCTACATAAGACTACAAGCTTTTATTGTAGATAGACGAGCTCATTCACTATTCTGATATCGAACTCTTACTAGAAGCGTTACCCATAGATGTGTGACGCTGAATCTTGTGCAGTGCAGAATCTTTATGATAAAAAAAACTACTGTTCACGTGCTACCATTGGATTCATGGTGTTTATTTGTAGTTTCCCACGGACGTAAATCAACTAAATATAAAGGTAATGTTCGTACACACAGCTCTCTCGCATTGCAAATACTACGAATCTGTTATTTTACTCCTGGGCATTCATGTTAATGCCAATCTTGGTTAAAATATTTGCTCGTAAACTGACTGTATTATACATTAATATACGTATAGAAATACATCAGATCACTTGAAGTTTTTTCTTGTAGTAATCCACTTATTGTATTTCGTGCTCCCATGTTATCGCCAGTCTGAGTAAAATATTTGCCCTTACATAGACGTTAATACATGTAAACAGGAACAAATTACATCTCTGAGCAAAATAGGTCTATGCCATATCTTTCTGTCAAGATCCTTGTTACAAGCAATAGTTGTATAGCACATGCTGGATGTTGGCAAAGTTTAGCTGCAGTGTAAACGAATACAGATTGTGTAAAAATGTTTGAAGTGATACAGCAACTGGCCATCCAAATGCAAGCAGACAGATGGACACAAACGAGAAAAGCCGCCCATTCTGTCGCAGTAAGTAAACTAAGTTTTGCATTCATGTCGACAGATAAATGTCACATTAAAGCATGTTCCATCTTGTCAGAACCAGCAACCAGCATTATACTATAAATAGTGATGTAACTTCCAGAAAAACCGTCTTAAGATGAACCGGAAAAGGTTCGAAAACCGGTTCATGGAATAACAAGATTCAAAAAAGTAACTGGTTGCAGTTTTATGTATTTACTTTTCATGGGAAATACGGAAGCGTCCGATCTAACCCGTCGGCTTTGACCCATGACGTCACAAATATAGCGGAAACGACAATTCCAATATGGCGGATATAGAAACGTTGCATACGTATCACAAAGACGAAAACACATAGAAAAACAACACACACAAAGGTTTCACAAGAACAATCTGCTAACATTGATAGCAAACAAAGATAATAATAAACAAGTGGTACTCAAGGCCAGGCAGGGGGGGGGGGCTGCGCCCCCCCTGACCCCCCCCCCCCCGCCAAAAAAAACCTCCCAACCTAACCTCGTATTCAGGGCTACGCTACAGATCAATGTGTAGGTCAATCAAAAGATAAAAAAAAGAAACAAATAAAATAAAGAAAAAAAAATATTGATTCATTAGACATAACGAGTAGCGACAAAACATATAGACCATAAAGATTGAACAATCTAATGGCAAACTGATAAAAGCCTCATAGACGACGTTAAAACAAAAAGTACAGTAAAAAGGTAAACTATATATTACAGGCCCTAAAACTCCTACTAAGGTAACGTCAACGAGGCAACATCTACAAACACGCCACACTCACAAACCAAACTCCGCGCCGTAATGACGTCACACACCACAACACCCTTACGTCACGGGTCAAAGCCGACGCGTGAGATCGGATGTTTCTGTTGACCCGTTTCATGACATAGCTATTAGTTACTTTCGCTGCTTTCAGCATTTGCTGGTAGTAAAAACATCAAAACTTACAGCCCAACAGACGAAAAATAAAATCGAAAATGGGCTTAACATTTACTTCGCTGAAGAGGTAGCAACATCGTAGGGCGTCCTTAATAACACTTTCCTGGAAACATTGTAATTACGGGCACAGGCTGTATTCACGTCGCTATTCAGCAAAATTCACACTGAAAACGTAAAAATATAAATGTTGGTATCGTATGACGTCAAATGTTCAAATTTGCTGCATCAGACATACTCCGTATTTAAAAAGAGCAAAAAAATGTCACCTCACATTGCCAGCGTAGAACACGTTAAAATACGGTAGTGTAACATTTGAAATGAAACTACGCATAGCGTTGTCAATGTTTTCGGATTAGATGGAGGGCATGTCAGCGACTTAGACGGCACGACTGTCGCGTCAGAGATATAAAAAAACTTGTTCAAAAAGAAATACACACTTGATCAAAGACATTACTACATATGCTTCCTCTAAAAGTTCTACAGAAAAGTCTCTAAGAAAAAGTTCTATCGGAGACATGTGGAGATAAAAAAAAATCGGGGTGTGTGAGGACTGTACAAGCTTCTTACTACGTGGATAGACAAGAGCTAGTCAAATCACAGTAAAGAGTATTGTGCAATAAAAATACTAGAGCATGACTTGGACGCCAAGCTGTTGTAATAAAAGCACAGAACGAAGGTCTGTGTCTCCCCACAGATGGGCTGAATTTAAGATGCTGTATGGTAGATACTTTTACTGTGATTAAAGGAACTACGGTTTATGAACTTTTGTATGGGTACACTTTTTCTTAATTTCTCCTCTGTTCTTGAAGCTCCTTCAAATTTGATTTTTGCCAGCAGGTAGCTTTAAAATGCCCAAGGTGGCAAAATAAGCTCATAGCTAAATCCTGAAGTAAGGTGATTATTTCATAATAAAAACAGCGTATGCAGGAAAATGACTTCCCAGTTAAATTCACAGCAGCTTTTGACTCTGGTATAAAAGACATAGATTACTCAAGCGGTGAGGAATGGGAATGGTTCAGCAGCACTCCCGAAATCGGCAACTTCTACCTGCTCGTGGAAAAAGAAACACTCGAATTTGGCAACTCTTCCCAAAGCACTTCGCGAGCGCACATACGAACTCTTGCAGCTTCTACTTGCTCGTGGCAAACTGCACAAACTCGGCAAACTGTTCCAAATCTGAACGGAGCAAGTGCACGACCTCCGCCACTATTTAGTGTTCTTAAAGAATGTACAAATTCTGGGCCACTGAAGAAAATAGAAAAGAAAACTATACATAAACACAGATTTCAGCTGCAAAAATATTTCCTGAAAAAACTGCATTTTTGTTCTGCTCACGGCTGCTTTATATGAAACGCGCTTTACACTTTCTAATTTGCCAATCTCACCATTTCTGAGTAAGTCTAATTTACGTTGTAGGAAAGCTTGTCCTCTTTCTGGTTTTTGAGTCCATTTTGATGATGCAGTTTTTTTGTAGAGTTACTTCTTATGCAGGTATCAGTTTGTTAGTGCCACCGATTTTTCACAAACCTGAAGACGTTTCGGCGAAGACACTCAACTCACTCGGGAATGAGAGCGTCAATAAGCGTTGTCATTCCGCATAGGGAATAGCAATCTGCTGCCCAGACGTGACCAGGAAGTACCGCATCTTCTTCGTCAATAACGTAATTTTCAGTTAGATAATCAGCAAATTTGCTGAGTGTTGTCATGCGACTCTATGCTAACAAGGTCAGCAGAAACATCAGGAGGATTTAAGTAAGCAAACACAAAGATGTACTGCAGCCAATCTTTTTCACTGTCCTAGTATTTGTAAATCGAAGTTGAATTAAGTGTTCGTATATTTTTCGCCGCCTGAAATATGTAGAGAAATATGTGGAAATTTGGAAGGCAGAAGTTTAAGGTCCGCGACTTGAGCAATGTAATTTGATAGCACGAATGATATAAAGCGTATTTTAGTAATAACATAGTTTTAAGAGTTCTGTGTTTTTAGAAAACTTAAACTCCGCCCGAACAGGCCATGAAGGTCGGTGCCGACCAGCCGCCGTGTCATCCTCAGCCCAAAGGCGTCACTGGATGCGGATATGGGGTGAGGAACGGGTGGGGGGGGGGAGGGGGGAATGCAATCAGCACACCGCTCTCCCGAGCGAGTCAGTCAGTTTAAGAGACCGGTGCAGGGACTTCTCAAAGTGCTCATTTCAGTCGGAAGAACCTCCACAACCCATAATTTGTGAAATGCTTTTCTCCGCACTCTTTATGCACACGCTCACGCACAAATAAATTTATTAATGATACGTATTAATTAGTAATAGCTACACAAATTGCTTGTTATCTTCTGTACTGCTTTTTATATTTTATTTTAGCTTGAAACATTGAGTTTACGACAGGTGTGAGCTGGCACCCTATGACAAAAAACGTAGGCAAACATTGAGACCAGCCACATCTCTGGGCTGCTAAATTAAGCTTAATGTTACATATAATTTTCGTGCCATAGCACGTGGGGGCTCGAGCCAAACTATTAAAATTTCAATGTGTAGTGCCCAGTACGGTCCAAAAAGTAAAAATTATCAGTATACCGTAATACTACAGGGTCGCCAGATCTAAAACAAGCAGTTCCTGTTTTTAAAGAAATTTCCACTATTTGACTGTAGACTTGTCTTCATTTATTTCACCTAATCATGGTTCCTGCTTTATAGGCATTCTCAAGTGCATCTGAAATCTCAAAAAATGTCCGACCTACCTAAATACCATGTAATCGTGGAAATAACGTTTATCTGCTATTACAAAGCAGCTGTCGTATTACAGGATGATAGTACATATCGAAGATACACAATATGTCCGGAATTTTGCATAGCAAATAAACATTAATGAACAGTAATGCGTATTTGACAGCCAAAACGTAGCTGTGACCTGCAAAAAATTTTACATGATTTTGTTCCCCCACAAAGGCAAAAATCATTAATAGCAGCCGATTTCCATTTGAGAGGGTATCTGAAGAATCCTGTTTGTCACCGAATCCACAATTTCCACACGTCTCTAAAAAGCGCAGGGAGGATGCTTGACGCTCCGTGACACAAGCAGCTTTACACCTCGTCCGCAGATCGCTTAGAAGTCGCACTGAGTTGTGCATTCAGAAAAAAATGAGCTCTCATTTGAACACTTCACTTAAACTCCGCCGCTAGAACACTAATTTGAGCTCAGCGAATTGTCTACAGCATGTTGGATCCGCCTGTAAAACGGAAACCGATTGATGTACACTGATTTGCACGCTGCTGGTCCGAATACATCAGCTACATGCTACACAAAAGAACTATTTCTGAAATTTTAGCTCGCAGTTGCAACTCTCTGGAACACCCACACTATGTTCATAAATCTTGCGTTCACCTATCGAAATAATTATTCCTTTCCCTTATTATTTTGTATGTCACAGGGGAAAAATGTCTTAGACACTGTGCATACCTATAAAATATTCCGGACTACCATGTCGTTGTCGAATGAGTTTCTTACTGAAACCTAGCGTTTCAGTCGCATCTGCGGAGGACGTCTTCAATGGGCGTTACAGGTTATTCGAAAGCCCGATACAAACCCTGTCTCGCAGGAACTCAAAGCGAGCCAAGACTTCGAAAAATCTGTACCCTCCCGATGAGATTTCCTGCGCATACAGAGACGAACTTATTAGGTTTTAATAAGATATTCAGTCGACCACGGGATAAAAGCTCGCAACATTTTAATAACTTAAATTTTCCGCCAGTGACAGTTTTCATTTCAAAACATCCTGCACACTACCTGCTGAAACGTACACTGACATCCATACGCAATGTGGAAATGGCCAATAGATGTCACGAGATGCAGAGCCGCCAGCATGAAAGGAGGTGGACAGTGTTTTGTCAGTAAGGAAGCACTAACAGAATCGGTCGGTCAGGTCAGCTCAGACTTCGAACGTGGACCAGTAACGATGTCACCTGAATCACAAATGCATCAGGGCCATTTCAAAACTTCTAAAGCTGCCCAAGTCGACTGTTTGTGATGCGGTTGTGAAGTGGAAATGCGAAGGAACGAACACAGCAAAACAAGACAACGCAGACCTCATGTATTGATGGGAGAGCGACTATCTAGCATTGCTCTTAGGATCGCTGTATCAAAGAAATGACCCCAAATCAGGGGAAGGATTCCATTGAGTTAAAGTGGTACCAGCATTCCAAATAGCGTAGGAAATCTAAAAAAATAGGCGGTAGAATGGTCGAGCAGCCCCCCCCCCCTTTCCCCCGACAAGCCACATTTTTGTCGTCAGTACTATGCGACCCTTGCGGTGGTGTAGAGAGCGACGTCACTGACAGAGAATGAATGACTGCAAACGAGCAATTTGCAGAGATGAATGACGCTATACCCTGTGGCAATCTGGGGAAAGGTTTGGGTCGGGCGAATGCATGTGCAATGTCTGCGGTGGAGTACAGGGTAGGTAGTGTTACGGTATGGGGATATTTTACATCATTGCGCACTGCGGGCGGTAGAGGATCAGTTAGTCGGAGATGATGATTGAACCAACGAGACAGTGCGCCCTTTCATAATGCAGCTGCGAGGCAATAGTTCTGGAAGTAGGCTGTTTAGGTTTTTATATTGGTAACGTCACGTAGCGCTCTATATGAAAATCACTGGCTGTGCCGTGTGCAGTCTGTGGCTGGTTTGCATTGTTGTTTGCTATTGTAGTGTTGGGCAGCTGGATGTTAACAGCGCGTAGCGTTGCACAGTTGGTGAGCCGCCAGCAGTGGTGGATGTGGGGGGAGAGATGGCGGAGTTTTGAGAGCGGATGATCTCGACGTGTGTCCATCATAGACAGTAAATTTGTAATACTGGATATCATGAACTGATATACAGGGTGGTCCCGAATTCATGGTACAAACTTTAATGGTAGGTGCAGGACATTGTAACAAGGATATATTGTATAGGAATGTATAGTCCCAGGTGACGCGGTGAGGCGTAAACAGGGGAAATAACGGCCGAAAGTAAAACGAAAGATTTTATTGAAATCGTTGTTGACAAGTGTCATGTTTACAGTAAGTGTTCAAAATTGCGTCCACCATGAGCGATACATGCTTGACAGCGTCGGTGCAGCGATTGGCGTACACGTTCAAAGATGCCTGGTATTTCACGCACACCTGCAGCAGCTACAGATATGCGAGCAACGAGATCCTCATCTGAGTCAACTGGAGTCTCATAAACAAGGCTCTTAAGATGTCCCCATAAAAAGTAATCGAGGCAAGAGAAATCAGGAGATCGGGGTGGCCAAGGGACTGGTCCACCACGCCCAATCCATCTAGCACCAAACGTGGCATTCAGGTAATTCCGTACAGCAGTGCTGAAGTGTGCTGGCGCTCCATCGTGCTGAAACCACATGCGGTTACGAATGGCGAGCGGAACATCTTGCAGCAGTTCTGGTAACACTTCTTGCAGAAAAATAAGATAGCTTTCGCCACAGAGTCGCGTGGGTAGTAAGTATGGCCCAATCAAAAAGTCGTTCACAATACCAGCCCACACATTAATACCGAAACGTTGTTGATACGCATGTGGACGCGTTGCATGTGGATTATCTGTTGCCCACACATGGGAATTGTGCGCATTAAAGACACCCTCGCGTGAAAATGTCGCTTCATCTGTAAATAGCACATGACCTACGAAATCCGGCTGCAACGCACATTGCTGCAACAACCACTGGCAGAAGTTCACGCGAAGAGGATAATCTGCCGGATTCAATGCTTGTACTTTTTGAAAATGGAAGGGGTGTAAGCGATTTTCATTTAACACTCTGCATACAGTCTGATGACTCACATGTACGTCACGCGCAACAGTTCTTGTGCTTGACTCGGGTCTATCAGCCACTATGTTCAAGATGCGTTCTTCCAGTCGTGGAGTGCGTACAGCTCTTAATCGACCAGCGTCATGTCTGTTGACGTCGAACGTACCTGTTTCACAAAGTTGACGATGTAACCGTTGAAAAATTCTATGATCCGGCATTCGTCGATTAGGATACTCCGCGCGATACATTCGTAACGCAGCTCTGGCGTTACCATTTGCACGGCCGTACATGTAATGCATGTCTGCTTTTTCTGCATACGTAAAGTCACCCATCGTCTACGGCAGCACAATTGTGAATGGCGCTTGTCCCTACTGCGATACATCATGTTCATCTACTGCCCTCTACCGGCAGTGACACCAACCGATCACTCCATTTCTCTTTCCCCTGTTTACGCCTCACCGCGTCACCTGCGACTATACATTCCTATACAATAAATCCTTGTTACAATGTCCTGTACCTACCATTAAAGTTTGTACCATGAATTCGGGACCACCCTGTATATATATATATATATATATATATATATATATATATATATATATATATATATATAATGACTTTTGAACACTATTAAGGTAAATACATTGTTTGTTCTCTAGCAAAATCTTACATTTGCTAACTATGCCTATCAGCAGTTAGTGCCTTCAGTAGTTAGAATCTTTTATTCAGCTGGCAGTATTGGCGCACGCTGTATTGCAGTAGTTTGAGTAACGAAGATTTCCGTGAGGTAAGTGATTCATGAAAGGTAAAGGTTATTGTTAGTCAGGGCCATTCTTTTGTAGGGATTTTTGAAAGTCAGATTGCGTTGCGCTAAAAATATTGTGTGTCAGTTTAGTGTTGATCAGAATAGGCAAAGAGCGAAATGTCTGAGTACGTTCAGTTCTGCTCAGCTGTTTGAAAATCAAATAATGTAAGAGGTTTATCAGCACAGTCATTCATTAATTTTTCTAAGGGGAAGTTTCAGTTCGTTGGCAATGACACTCTGAAATGAAATGAAGTGGACTGGCCTGTCGAGAGTTGCGATCTAAATCTGATGGGGCCCCTGGCCCCTAAGGGTAATGTGGAACGTCCACTTTGCTCCAGACCCCACCATCACTACAGGCAAGGGGTGGACGCACCACATATCAGTGTTGAGTGACAGGTGTTCGGTGCTTTTGATCAGATAGTGTAGGTGTGTCGGCGACGTCGTTCTGATAATTCAGAGACGTAATAATTTCCCATTCAGCATTCCATTCCTGACGACTGACAGCAGCCCAGATTCATTCAGCAGACGAGGTTTTTGGAGGACACTCGCTCCACTAATGAATGGTGCGGACCGTCAAGAAGAGCACTGCTGACCTTGGCGTGTCAGAGCGGCGGAAGCGGGCCGCGGTGATTCCCCGGCCGCAGGCGTCCGCTTTTCTTTCCGGGGTCGCTTCCCTCACACCTAATGGCCCGTCGCACCGGCCAAGATAAACTCGTCCGATGCGGAAGGCAGCTTTGTTCCCACTCAGCACGGGCGTCAGGAGTGAATGGACAAGATTAGGACAGCCTGAACCGGACAGATCGCGGAAAGCCAGACTGGCAGGTCAGCTCCCGTCTCAGATTATGGGAAGCGCTGATGGCATTGCCTTGTGTTGGGCGCAGCCGTCAGTTCGTATTATTCTCCAACGTACGCACCAACACCGATAGGCAACGCAGTATTTATCTTCACAAGCTGCACTGTGCAGTTGGCAGCAGCATTATCATCCTCTAACTTTAATGGTAAAGTGACAAAAACAAAAAGTAGCCGGAACTGTGACGGACTCTTAACTTGGCAACTTTTAATGACCAAACGAAAGGTACTGTGACACGGTCAGTTAATCCCACATTCGAATTTGGCAACTCTGCACGCAGGTAGCAGGACGGCCCGACCCCCTAGGTCCAGGCCCAGTTCTGTGAACGACAGAAACAGAAATCTGCACGGAATCACGTAGTGTTTCATCGTGTAGTTCAAGTTAGTCACCAAAGCGAGAAAAAACATGACAGAAAGTCGCGTTTTGCTACCAATTTAGTGGATGTGGTAATATGCATTTAACCTACGATGGTTGTAAATGCAACATTACAGAAGAGTTCTAGGAATTTAAGAATGTGAATGGCTATGTTGTAAAAATTCGTGATACCCTGTTAAATTACTTACGGTAGACAGCGAGAACTTTTCGCGTTTGGAAGGCTCTCCTGACCACACAAGAGTTCCGGAACACTTGTTAAACAGGAGAATGTTAGCGAATTCGGTTAAAACAAAATGCGCAGCTTATACGCAAAGTAATAAATGACAATGCGACGGCCGTGAACAGATAGAAGAGGAAGCATGTAAGGTATATTAGCAAATATATTACCCATGCTCGTTTGAAAAGTATGCCAAAACTGCCAAAATCAGATTGCCTTACGCAGACGGGGCTGACAACTGTAGAAGGCGAAGTTCTTTGTGCTTAATGATATGGAAAACGATCACTTTCTCAACCGACTCCTATCTATAATATCTTTGTCAGCGGGAAACTACATTCATGGCTTGTACTTTAACCCTAGGACTCACTCTGCTAAAATTTCCCTAGTATTCCATCTGGGGTCATACATGACTCCCAATCAATATATAATTGACTGTGTGTACTAATCATTCAGAGAACAACGTACTGTCGTTTAATACTGTTTGTTTACATTTTATTTATTATTTAGACACATTTCACAGCTTTTTAACACCCATGAACCATGGACCTTGCCGTTAGTGGGGAGGCTTGCGTGCCTCAGCGATACAGATGGCCGTACCGTAGGTGCAACCACAACGGAGGGGTATCTGTTGAGAGGCCAGACAAACGTGTGGTTCCTGACGAGGGGCAGCAGCCTTTTCAGTAGTTGCAAGGGCAACAGTCTGGATGATTGACTGATCTGGCCTTGCAACAATAACCAAAACGGCCTTGCTGTGCTGGTACTGCGAACGGCTGAAAGCAAGGGGAAACTACGGCCGTAATTTTTCCCGAGGACATGCAGCTTTACTGTATGATTAAATGATGATGGCGTCCTCTTGGGTAAAATATTCCGGAGGTAAAATAGTCCCCCATTCGGATCTCCGGGCGGGGACTACTCAAGAGGACGTCGTTATCAGGAGAAAGAAAACTGGCGTTCTACGGATCGGAGCGTGGAATGTCAGGTCCCTTAATCGGGCAGGTAGGTTAGAAAATGTAAAAAGAGAAATGGATAGGTTGAAGTTAGATATATTTCGAAGTAGTGAAGTTCGGTGGCAGGAGGAACAAGACTTTTGGTCAAGTGATTACAGGGTTATAAATACAAAATCAAATAGGGGTAATGCAGGAGTAGGTTTAATAATGAATAAAAAAATAAAAGTGCGGGTAAGCTACTACAGACAGCATAGTGAACGCATTATTGTGGCCAAGATAGACACAAAGCCCATGCCTACTACAGTAGTACAAGTTTATATGCCAACTAGCTCTGCAGACGATGAAGAAATTGATGAAATGTATGACGAGATAAAAGAAATCATCCAGGTAGTGAAGGGAGACGAAAATTTAATAGTCATGAGTGACTGGAATTCGTCAGTAGGAAAAGGGAGAGAAGGAAACATAGTAGGTGAATATGGATTGGGGGGAAGAAATGAAAGAGGAAGCCGTCTGGTAGAATTTTGCACAGAGCATAACTTAATCATAGCTAACACTTGGTTTAAGAATCATGATAGAAGGTTGAATACATGGAAGAACCCTGGAGATACTAAAAGGTATCAGATTATATAATGGTAAGACAGAGATTTAGGAACCAGGTTTTAAATTGTAAGACATTTCCAGGGGCAGATGTGGACTCTGACCACAATCTATTGGTTATGACCTGTAGATTAAAACTGAAGAAACGGCAAAAAGGTGGGAATTCAAGGAGATGGGACCTGGATAAACTGAAAGAGCCTAAGGTTGTACAGAGTTTCAGGAAGAGCATAAGGGAACAATTGACAGGAATGGGGGAAAGAAATACAGTAGAAGAAGAATGGGTAGCTCTGAGGGATGAAGTAGTGAAGGCAGCAGAGGATCAAGTAGGTAAAAAGACGAGGGCTAATAGAAATCCTTGGGTAACAGAAGAAATATTGAATTTAATTGATGAAAGGAGAAAATATAAAAATGCTGTAAATGAAGCAGGCAAAAAGGAATACAAACGTCTCAAAAATGAGATCGACAGGAAGTGCAAAATGGCTAAGCAGGGATGGCTAGAGGACAAATGTAAGGATGTAGAGGCTTATCTCACTAGGGGTAAGATAGATACTGCCTACAGGAAAATTAAAGAGACCTTTGCAGAAAAGAGAACCACTTGTATGAATATCAAGAGCTCAGATGGCAACCCAGTTCTAAGCAAAGAAGGGAAGGCAGAAAGGTGGAAGGAGTATATAGAGGGTCTATACAAGGGCGATGTACTTGAGGACAATATTATGGAAATGGAAGAGGGTGTAGATGAAGATGAAATGGGAGATATGATACTGCGTGAAGAGTTTGACAGAGCACTGAAAGACCTGAGTCGAAACAAGGCCCCGGGAGTAGACAACATTCCATTGGAACTACTGACGGCCTTGGGAGGGCCAGTCCTGACAAAACTCTACCATCTGGTGAGCAAGATGTATGAAACAGGCGAAATACCCTCAGACTTAAAGAAGAATATAATAATTCCAATCCCAAAGAAAGCAGGTGTTGACAGATGTGAGAATTACCGAACAATCAGTTTAATAAGCCACAGCTGCAAAATACTAACACGAATTCTTTACAGACGAATGGAAAAACTAGTAGAAGCCGACCTCGGGGAAGATCAGTTTGGATTCCGTAGAAATACTGGAACACGTGAGGCAATACTGACCTTACGACTTATCTTAGAAGAAAGATTAAGGAAAGGCAAACCTACGTTTCTAGCATTTGTAGACTTAGAGAAAGCTTTTGACAATGTTGACTGGAATACTCTTTCAAATTCTAAAGGTGGCAGGGGTAAAATACAGGGAGCGAAAGGCTATTTACAATTTCTACAGAAACCAGATGGCAGTTACAAGTGTCGAGGGGCATGAAGGGGAAGCAGTGGTTGGGAAGGGAGTGAGACAGGGTTGTAGCCTCTCCCGATGTTATTCAATCTGTATAATGAGCAAGCAGTAAAGGAAACGAAAGAAAAATTCGGAGTAGGTATTAAAATCCATGGAGAAGAAATAAAAACTTTGAGGTTCGCCGATGACATTGTAATTGTCAGAGACAGCAAAGGACTTGGAAGAGCAGTTGAACGGAATGGCTGGTGTCTTGAAGGGAGGATATAAGATGAACATCAACAAAAGCAAAACGAGGATAATGGAATGTAGTCGAATGAAATCGGGTGATGTTGAGGGTATTAGATTAGGAAATGAGACACTTCAAGTAGTAAAGGAGTTTTGCTATTTGGGGAGCAAAATAACTGATGATGGTCGAAGTAGAGAGGATATAAAATGTAGACTGGCAATGGCAAGGAAAGCGTTTCTGAAGGAGAGAAATTTGTTAACATCGAGTATAGATTTAAATGTCAGGAAGTCATTTCTGAAAGTATTTGTATGGAGTGTAGCCATGTATGGAAGTGAAACATGGACGGTAAATAGTTTGGACAAGAAGAGAATGGAAGCTTTCGAAATGTGGTGCTACAGAAGAATGCTGAAGATTAGATGGGTAGATCACATAACTAATGAGGAGGTACTGAATAGGATTGGGGAGAAGAGGAGTTTGTGGCACAACTTGACCAGAAGAAGGGATCGGTTGGTAGGACATTTTCTGAGGCATCAAGGGATCACCAATTTAGTATTGGAGGGCAGCGTGGAGGGTAAAAATCGTAGGGGGAGACCAAGAGATGAATACACTAAGCAGATTCAGAAGGATGTAGGTTGCAGTAGGTACTGGGAGATGAAGAAGCTTGCACAGGATAGAGTAGCATGGAGAGCTGCATCAAACCAGTCTCAGGACTGAAGACCACAACTACAACATGTACATAGTAGAATTAAATTACATATGGCAGAGTAATTACATATCAGAAGTTACAATATTACTCTGTCATAATTTGTTTCACTCATAAATGTTTCACAATGGCTTCAAATTTACAGAAAATGTGATGAACAACTCAACAGGAAACATAATTCTAACCGGAATCCGTACCATAGTCATCTGCACATATTTTGCAAGTAGTAACTATTTCAGAATGTTCCTTGCAAACAAATTTGTTACAATTTTTGCATGTTGAACTGTATTGTGTGTCCTTTGATCGGGGGCAAATGGAGCAGCTGCCTCGCTTTCTCTTCTGATTGTCGGGTATTGCGTCTGGATGTCCATTGTCTAACAGATCATCAAATCCACACCGTTTGATACTGCTAATAATATCCTTGCTCCTTGCTTGTGGTAAACTCAAATGACGTTCCACCTGGGGCTTTGCCATTTCTTTGGCCAACTTCATTAGAAAAAGAAGTCTGTTTTTTCAACAGCAACACAGAAGAGTCTGTAGGCATTGAGTGCAGCTAGATCGACAAGATCATAAAATACTGCTAATGGCCAACGTTTTGAACCCTTTTTCACAGAATAGTAAGAGCTCATTTGATCTAGCGTATCAACACCCGATTTTGTTGAGTTGTAATACAACACTACTTCTGGTTTTCGTTTCAAGTTGTTTTCTTTGGGCACTTCAAATTATTGATGTTGTGTTGACAGGAGTAGCACAGCCTTATTTATTTTTGGAACATACGAAACTAACAGGGTTTTACCACTGTATGCAAATCTGGTAGTGCATTCTTCCCTAGTTTTCGAAGGCAAAAACTCTTTTGAGACTTTTCTTGTAGAACGTAGAGTACCTAAAAGTGTCAACTTCATTTTCAACAATTCTTGGCCAAGGTCATAGCTCGTGAAAAAATTGTCAGTGGTAATATTCCTACCACTGCCAGCCAGATGACGCACTAAATCTAAGACCACTCTCTTGCCTTGATTCACTTCTCTCACATCACCACTCCTTCCAGTGTACATTTGAAGATTTGTCAGATAACCATGTTCACAGTCTACTGCGCACCATATCTTGATGCCATACTTTCCTGGCTTTGAAGGAATGTAGACCTTGAAACTGCACCGACCTCTGTATACGCAAAGATGTTCATCAACAGTAATGTTGCTGGAGGGTATAAACGATGTTTGACATTACACGGCAAACAAATCAAATATTTCCTGTACAGCTTCAGCCTTATTTCCAGTCCTCTCTTTCCTTTCAAGTCTTGTGATGCGGTCGTCAAAACGAAGTGAACGCAGAATGTCCTGATATCGCCTCCTCGACATAGTAGCACGGAACAGAGGAGTGCCATATTCAGTCCCAAAATTCGTCAATAGGCTTCCCCCGGCTCTTCTGTACGCCATACAGAATCAGCAAGCCTAAAAATGAAAGCAGCTCGCATCTGTCTGTATCACGCCAGTCAACTAATTTTCCAGACACTTTCAATTCATTTCCTCGTTGATTTGTGAACTATTATATCCAGCAATTTATTAGTAATAAACTGCCTGAAACAGTCAACAGCTGAGCTAACACTAACTGTACTAGGAATACCTGCTGAAAATCGTATGTTGCGGATTGGAAATCTACGAATTGATGGTTCTTTTGTACTCCATGCAATATCCCGACCCCTGCTTACCAGTACTGCACTTTCATCTTCTCCACTGTCATAATTTTCAGCAAGAATATAATTTTCTTCTAATTCATGTAAACAAATTTCATCACTTTGGTCTACCTGTGTCTCTGTTCCATCATCTTCGGCGACACTACCTTCTGAATCACTACTGCTACGAAATAAGTCTTCCATAGCTTGTTCTACACTATAGCCAGGAGCAAAACGTATTCCATCCATGCTGAAATTACACTGCAACAACAAACGTACAAACGAACTTACAGTTTGAGGTTGGTTCTGAGTAACACCTGAATTCAGTGTTACCAACTCAAAATACCTAAGAAAGAGATTGATAGTTGATAATCTATACATTCTATTAATGTTACATATAATCTATCTGGGGTCATAATTGACCCCAACAGTAGGTTTTGTTAATTATTGATTTAAATGTTGCGTCAAGGGCTCTAAAAAAATTTTGTGGGAGAACTACAATACTGTGTGATAAGTCATAAAATTCTGGATTTTTACAAGAAATAGAAATATTACTTTATCCATAGTAAAGATGATTGGGGTCACCTACGACCCCAGAGTGAGTCCTAGGGTTAAAGTATGGAGCGAAACACTTTCTCCAGTTACTCTCGAACCGCAGTTACTCTGGAATTTCTTACATACCATTACAGAAAGATAAGCAGGAAACATTTGAAAATGATACAGCGTGTCCAGGATGAATGTAGGAAGAGGCAACTGTCTTCATCCAAAAACGGTGGTAACCGACTCCGATCAGCCCATCTAGGAGATTATCAAGGTGGCTTTCTTATCACTCAAGATCACTGGTTGTCAGTTTCACGTGGCTCAGTCTATGTGCAATTTAAATTGTTTTAAAAAGCACGTTTTACTGTTTAAGGGGAAACGGCTGTGATTAGCGTAGAATATCATTTGTGCCAACGACCTTGCCGCAGTGGTAACACCGGTTCCTGTCAGATCAGCGAAGTTATGCTCTGTGGGGCTGGGCTAGCACTTGGATGGATGACCATCCGGTCTGCTGAGCGCTGTTGGCAAGCTGGGTGCCCTGTAAGGCAAACTGAGAACGAAAATTGTTTCATTCATTTGTAGTCAGACGGTCCATAAAGTGAAAATTTTAAGCATACCGTAATATTACAGGCAATTGAGGAAGACAGGACTACAAAAGTTGAAGATCCTGCAGTGTGTTAGAGTACCAATGCGTCCCAGCCTGCTTCCATAAAATCTGTTTAATTTTTGTACACCATCAAGCGCAGAAGACGTAGCTGTTGTTCATACTGCATTCATAAGTGGCCTCTAATGTCTGTATTAAGCAACTAAATTGTAGACGATAAAATCTCGATACATCTCACCTGTCAGAGCGCCTGTGAAAGATCCACATCATACATTAACGTATCACCTACCCTCTGATCGTATCGATTTGACAAATCCACCGAGGACTTTATCGGTCCCAGTGATATTCATCACTATTCATCACTATTCAAAAAGAAGGAACAGATTGCAAACATTTATTGCTTCCAAATTAAAAGACACAGAAAGTTACAACGTTCCAGGAAAGAGATAAGTTCAAACTTTATTGCATCCATTGCGAGCACCATGTGTTACACGACAAATATCAAAACGGTGGGTCATTTCCTGCCACACATGACGCAGCTGGTCTCTTTATCGGATTGACAGCTTCAACAATGCGCTGTCGCAGAATTTATCAGGAATGGGGGTATATAAACGCTCTAAGCACGTCCAACGTTACTTGAATTACAGCATTCCAGGACGGTGGATTGGTAGAGGAGGAACTGAAGGTGAACTTCGTCGCCGGTGGCCTCCCAGGTCCCCAAACGTCACACCTTGACTTTAATCTGAATGGTTACGTAAACCACCGCGCTTTTATCTCCCCTACGCCTGACACTCTTGCAAGTCTGCGACACAGCAGCATTGTTGAAGCTGTGAATTCGATAACGAGTGACTAGCTGCTTCGTGTGTGGCAGGAAATGATCCACCGTTTTGATACTTGTGTAACAAATGGTGTTTATAATAAACTCAGATCTTTCCAGGAGCGTTGTAATTGTTCCAAACTTCTGTAGTTTGGAAGCAATAAAAGTTTGAAATCTGTTCATTGCCTGTATTGTACTTTCTAAGGATCCAGAGTGAAGTTCGTGAATTTCCGCAGAAAGTGTAAGGGACTATAAAACAGTTCCCGTTCGGAGGTTGTGCAATCCGGAATCGACAGCCAATCAGGCAAAACAGCCGTGAGCTTTGAGGCAATTATCCCAGCGACACACCAGTTTGAAGATAACCGTTTAGCATAACACCGTGTCCTGCTGCGTGAATTAGCCCGTTACTGCTTGCTGAACATCCTCGTCCGACGGGAATCGTCGACCCTTCAAGAACTTTAAGGGACCGAAGGAGTGGTGATCGCCTGGGGAGAGATAACAAAAGGGCGGGTGCTGGAGTCTCTCCCACTTGAGTTGGCGTAGCTTCTGCGTCACGACAATTGAGATATGCGGCGTGCTTCATCTTAAAGTAGCAGCACCCCTTGTCGCACACCATACCACAGCGGTGATTTTCGACAGACATCGTCCCGCTTGCACATTCTTAATTTTCCATTGGATCCCTACCGGTGTTTATCCTTCAGCAACTAAGAAAAAAAAATCACCTTGGTCCTATTTGGACGCATTTGGTAATAACGCCGTCGCAGTTCACTTCCCATATTTACAGTACGCACGTCGAAAAGACACGAATGCCACACTAACCCCCTGCATGCATGCGTGTCGGTGCATATATACTCCGCATCGGAGTCGCGCTACGTTACATATACGCTGCAGCAATGCTGTCAAACTTTACAACTCTTCGATTGAAGCCGTTCCCATCCAGCTCCTGTGTTAGTAACAGGACTTGACAGTGTAAGATTCGCCACATAGATGTAAGGCTGACGTCCGTGGCTGCAGTATCTTCTCGGAAGCTGAGAGAATCGTGATTATTGCACCTGAAACTAAAGATTCCATATCCCCCTTCTCGCTAGTCTTCGTCTGTTACCTCAGCATTTCCCAAACTAGTTGTTTCTCGTGATCGTTGTTCAGCACGTAAGAGCTGATAGTGCTCTTTGAGTGCGATACCTCACGGCATAAGTCGTGGCTACTTCATTGACATCGTGCCGGTATTCGCCAGTCATTACCACTGTGTGAAGTACTCATTGAACGAGTACGCCATGTTTATTCCACGCTCATATCCGTGACAGTCCTGTTTGTCCATTCCTACCTCCAGTGTAACGATACAAACACCTCATCATGGAAGCTAGTAGCTCTGTGACACCAGCAACTTTCCACCCCGTCTGCCGATCGTTTAGAAGTCACATTGACTTGTGCATCGAGGAACATGGGCACTCGTTTGAACACCTCACCTTCAGCAGCATTCCGCCACCGGCTCACCTGTCTGAATACAGTCTATTATGTACGTTAAGTTGCATCCAAAGTTAAACCTTTAATCGTTGCTGGGTGCCTCACTAAAATTTACACTAACTCAGTTTAAATTTGTACTCTGTTTAAATACATTTTAAATACATTGACTTCCTGATAAATGTTCTGTTTCAAAACTCCCCAGAAAGAGTAAAGTTGTTTACTTCTACCTATCTAAATATTCCTTTCATTTCATATGCTGTTACTCTCATAGAGAACACTTAAGCGGAGTATATATATATATATATATATATATACGAGGGGCGTTCAGAAAGTAAGCTCCGATCGGTCGCGAAATGGAAACGACTATGAAAATCCGATAAAGCTTTGCACAGATGTGTTGGGTAGTGTCTCTAGTATAACCCCAGTTAGCATCACGTCGCTCTTCTCATTTCTGAGCTCGCAGTGAGTGCGTAAAGATGTCTAGAAAATAGTGTCTGCCGCCAAGTACGAGGGCCTGGTGAGAAATTTCGCCTGAAGCTATGCAGCTAACATTACATAACTGTCGTGCTGTTTCTTCTTCAAGACAATTCTCAGCCGCATTCTGCAGGGGCAATGAAGATGCTCCTGCATCGTTTTCAAATGGAAATGTGAGATTACCCACAATACAGTCCGCAATTGTCTCCCCCTGAGTTTCATCTCTGGTCACATGAACCGCTGTCTTTGAAGACAACATTTTGACACAGACAACGAGGTGTAGGCCAGCGTGGAGAATTGGCGGAAAGCACTGGCGGCTGCCTTCTATGATGAGGCTATTGAAAAGTTGGTACAATGCTATGACAAAAGTCTAAGTCAGAACGGCGACTACGTAGAGAAGTAGCTGAAAGGTGTAGCTAATTGTTACAAGTAAAACATTTCTGATGTTCACTGTGGTTTCAATTTGGCAATCAATCGGAGCTTACTTTCTGAACAGGCCTCGTATATTCAATGGTTTTCTGTGCTGCCATCTCGCTTCAGAGCTAATGAATTTGAAAAAAATGTAAAACAGAAATCGGGCAAGTGTGAGTAGGATTTGCGCTCTGAGAGTTCGCTACAAACTCGGTTATGTTCTGAGGAGGACTATGTTTGCGAGTCTCAAAATACGGGACATTCGTGTCCGTATCTTTTGACTTCATTGATTTAGTTCAATTTCAGTATCCCAAATGGTGGAAATGTCAGCACTACCAACAGAAACGTCCAGTTGAGCAGTCAAGTGTTTGCGATCCATCGATTACCTCGAATGAGTGTTTCCGCACTTTCCAACATCGCAGGAATCATAGCTGTGTGCGGCAGACCGGCACGCGGTAGGTATCGAACAATTTGCTCGATCTTTCGCTACGATGACAGACCTCTCCCAACGACTCACCGTACTTCCGCTCACTGCCGGGTCTCCGTAGGCATTCAGCAAGCACCTACGAATATCTGCGATGCTGTGGTTTCCCGAAAAAGAAACTAAATGACAGATCTCTGCTTGGGACGCACCACTTTTTGAAGGCTACATATAGCACCCCCACGGCTGAAGTCGAAATATTTCACGATGTTTTCACTAAAAATTCTGAAATTTTTCAACCGAAATTGGCCGAGAAAAAATGTTGCGTGACTCATTGAACACACCTCGCATCCGGGGGTGCTCTGCCCGCGAGCTGGTAGAATTTCACAAGTGGTGTAGGTTCCAAACAATCTGGAAGACTGTAAGATTAGGCTGCCGCGGCCTTTGTCACAGTCAGTAATATTCTTCTGGGTATGTGACAGCATTGTCCATGTGTAAAATTCAGCCGTTTCGACCACGGTTGCAAATGACCTTCCTCAAGGTTTTTCTTTAGTTAACAAAAACCACACACTCTGAAGAGGGGCAATTACAACAGTGACCGAAACGTTGGAGAATTTTGCACATTGACAATGCGGTCACATTCCCGGAAGAATTTTATCGACTGAATTTGTAACAGGTCTACACGCTTCATTTGGTGCCTAGTTAGCTATGTTTGCGTGATTAGATTTGTACCAGCCTGGGCACGCATACTGTGCAGCACTGCAACGCATTACAGTGCCGTCGTTACCAGGGTGTGGGGTCGAAAGCCCCCACGTGCTACCAGTGATATTGAGGTATATATAATTTGTCCTCCACCGTAATCCTCTTATTCCAGCACTGCTACTTGTACTTCAGAGGACGAACCAGCGTGACTCCTAGACATTTCGGATGGGGCATATTAACATGCAATAAGTTTGCGACGTGCCTGCTTGTACATATGACGACGGCACGCATTTGGGTTTTAGCTCGGTTTGGACGAAGTTGTCTGGGTAATAAGAGTAGATGCTCAACTGTCTCAATGCTTTTGTTTGGCGGGTTTAAACATCTTCAAAACATTTATCTTGGCTTGCTAATCGCAGTTCGTCGGCATAGCGCAAACACGTTTTCTCTGAAAGTGGTTGGTCATTGGTAGACATATAAAATAACACGGTTGAAAGAACACATCAGTCTGGTAACCATTTCTTTATCTCCATCGGATTCGGAGACACTGGAAGTTTACGTAAAATTTTCTGTTTTGGAGATGTCAGTTACTGTATGTAAGTAATATTACACTAAGATCTTGAAAGCTATATCGTTGTGTAGTAGATTCCATTTGCATTGACGGCATCTCGAAGAAACTGTTGGACCATGCAGTGTTACAGCAGGGATCTCGCGTGGCAAGAGCTCCAGGAAGCTGTAACAGTAGTTGGACTTGAGAAACCTCTAACACATACGTCACGCATATCACTTTCGACGAACGGAAGGAAAACTTTAAAAGCAATACGTAAAGGCTAATTCTGTATTGTTCCCCATTTCCATTCTCAGGGGCTCCGGCCTTAAAGTATGTACTTTGCCGATTTGATTTATTCATGACGATGGACCGATTTTCCTGCTACCTGGCTCGGGAACAGTAGATTCCAGATTGAAATGACGTCTTTGAGTCGGTATTTACGTACACACTGCTGGTAATTTACAAGCCAATGAGGACATCGAACTTGTTTCCTGCGAGAAGTCCGTTTCTACCACAGTGGAGATCGTATTGTATTACGAATTACAGTTAACCAGCGAGCTGGTAATCCCATCGTCGTTGTCGTCGTCCTCAGTTGCATGTGTTTTCTGATCTAAATTAAACGTTACAGAAAAACTTACTTGGTACTCTACTGTGATAAGTAATGCCAGTCTGAAGCTTTCAGTGTACTCGGCAAAATATTGCTCGTGAATGACGAAGTTCCGGATAAGAGTTTCGTGTAGCACACAGTTCTATAGTATTATATTCAGGCCATGACCAGTCAGAACAACTATGGGCAACGATATACTGAAGCGCAGGATGACAGGCGGCTGGCTGGAGTGGCCGAGCGGTTCTAGGCGCTACAGTCTGGAGCTGCGCGACTGCTACGGTCGCAGGTTCGAATCATGCCTCGGACATGGATGTGTGTGATGTCCTTAGGTTAGTTAGGTTTAAGTAGTTCTAAGTTCTAGGGGACTGATGACCTCAGCTGTTAAGTCCCATAGTGCTCCGAGCCATATGAACCATTTGGAAGGCACCATGGATCAACACAAGTATGCATCTATCCTCTGGGACAATGTGCACCCCAACATGCAGTTTGTTTTTCTTGGGCACGATGGCGTCTACCAGCAGGAAATTCAACGTGTCAAACAGCTCGCAGTATAGGTGCGTGTTCCGAAGAGCACCAGTATGCTTTTTGTCGTCCTCCCCTGGCCACCACACCACTCATATCTAAACCCAATCAAGAGTCTGTGGGAAGACCGTGATATGCAGGTCGCACCATAAATCCTCAACCGTGAAAGCTGGCCACTGTACTAGTCGGCATGGCTCCACATCCCTGTCGATAACTTCTAGAACTTCATTGACACTCTTGCTGCACGTCCCGAAAAGTAAAGGGTGGACACATTGACTCGACATTATATATAGACTCAGTAAGTCTACTGATGGTGTGTGGCGAAGAGTACTTAGTCACTTCCGTCTTACCTGTTCAAGCAGCGAATTGTGCGCATGAGAGATTGTTGGCAAGCGTATCTGAGAGCCCTAGTCCCCTAATTTTACCCTCTGTCTCTGCGTCAGATATGCTTAGGAGCAAGCAATATGCTGGTTGGCTTTTCTGGTTACATTCGCTCTCAAAATTTTAACGTTAAACACCACTCCATGCCGCGTCCACCACTGGGGTTGGATGACAGGTACTGGGTGTTCGTGTAGTACTCACCATTTCATCATTATTCGTGACAGGGGCTAGATTAGATTGTGTAAAAATTGGACCGTGTAAGAATTGGGACTCGGTATGGGCGCTGATGACCGCGCAGTTGAGCGCCCCAGAAAATCTATCACTGGAGTTGGATGAGAATTTCCGCAACACTATAGCCTTTACTAACGAATCTGCGATAAAACACGTTGATCTTCTTCGGGTCTCCCGCACGTACTCAACCAACGCTATCTGGTATTGGTGCCAGACTGACAAGCAATCTTAAAATGAATCTTTCTGGCCTCTATTGTTTTCACTGAAGAATGACTTGCTACGTTCTATTTGAGAGGAACTTTCTGATCCAAATATAAAGCTTGTCTGCTATTCGTTTAGCCAATATTCTGTTCGTGAGGTGACTGTGTGGGACTGTATCTTCCGTAAGTTAAGAAACGCGGCATCAAAGTGGGTTCCGCCATTTGTCTGGGCGCCGGTATCGATAGATCGTCTCTTTTTGGACGTATGGAGACAGCGCGGAATCAATATTGTATCGCACAGAGATGATCAACGACATGAGGATGTAGAAGGCAGTGGAAACCACTGTATTAAAGACACGTAACGTGTATCCACAGGACATGTGGCCTGTAATTGAAGAAGTGTCATGATGATCTCTCCATTGGCAAAAGATTCCGGAATAGTCCTCCATTCGGATCTCCGGGAGGGGACTGCCAAGGGGGAGGTTACCATGAGAAAAAGATTGAATAATCAACGAAAGTATAACGTTCTAAGAGTCGGGGGCGTGGAATGTCAGAAACTTGAACGTGGTAGGGAAACTAGAAAATCTGAAAAGGGAAATGCAAAGGCTCAATCTAGATATAGTAGGGGTCAGTGAAGTGAAGTGGAAGGAAGACAAGGATTTCTGGTCAGATGAGTATCGGGTAATATCAACAGCAGCAGAAAATGGTATAACAGGTGTAGGATTCGTTATAAATAGGAAGGTAGGGCAGAGGGTGTGTTACTGTGAACAGTTCAGTGACCGGGTTGTTCTAATCAGAATCGACAGCAGACCAACACGGACAACGATAGTTCAGGTATACATGCCGACGTCGCAAGCTGAAGATGAACAGATAAAGTGTATGAGGATATTGAAAGGGTAATGCAGTATGTAAAGGGGGACGAAAATCTAATAGTCATGGGCGACTGGAATGCAGTTGTAGGGGAAGGAGTAGAAGAAAAGGTTACAGGAGAATATGGGCTTGGTACAAGGAATGAAAGAGGAGAAAGACTAACTGAGTTCTGTAACAAGTTTTAGCTAGTAATAGCGAATACCCTGTTCAAGAATCACAAGAGGAGGAGGTATACTTGGGAAAGGCCGGGAGATACGGGAAGATTTCAATTAGATTACGTCATGGTCAGACAGATTCCGAAATCAGATACTGGATTGTAAGGCGTACCCAGGAGCAGATATAGACTCAGATCACAATATAGTAGTGATGAAGAGTAGGCTGCAGTTAAAGATATTAGTCAGGAAGAATCAATACGCAAAGAAGTGGGATACGGAAGTACTAAGGAATGACGAAATACGTTTGAAGTTCTCTAACGCTATAGCAATAAGGAATAGCGCAGTAGGCAGTACAGTTGGAGAGGAATGGACATCTCTAAAAAGAGCCATCACAGAAGTTGGGAAGGAAAACATAGGTACAAAGAAGGTAGCTGCGAAGAAACCATGGGTAACAGAAGAAATACTTCAGTTGATTGATGAAAGGAGGAAGTACAAACATATTCCAGGAAAATCAGGAATTCAGAAATACAAGTCGCTGAGGAATGAAAAAAAGAGGAAGTGCAGGGAAGCTAAGACGATATGGCTGCAGGAAAAATGTGAAGACATCGAAATAGATATGATTCTCGGAAGGACAGACTCAGCATACAAGAAAGTCAAAACAACCTTTCGTGACATTTAATGCTACCACCGTTGCTTTTAGAGTGCAACGGGAATTCCACTGTTAAATGCAGAGGAGAGAGCAGATAGGTGGAAAGAATACATTGAAAGCCTCTGAGGGTGAAGATTTGTCTGACGTGATAGAAGAAGAAACAGGAGTCGATTTAGAAGAGATAGGGGATCCAGTATTATAATCGGAATTTAAAAGAGCTTTGGAGGACTTGCGGTCAAATAAGGCAGAAGGGATGGATAACATTCCATCAGAATTCCTAAAATCATTGGGGGAAGTGGCAACAAAACGACTATTCACGTTGGTGTGTAGAATATATGAGTCTGGCGACATACCATCTGACTTTCGGAAAAGCATCATCCACACAATTCAGTGCGAGAATTATCGCACAATCAGCTTAACAGCTCATGCATCGAAGCTGCTTACAAGAATAATATGCAGAAGAATGGAAAAGAAAATTGAGAATGCGCTAGGTGACGATCAGTTTGGCTTTAGGAAAAGTAAAGGGACGAGAGAGGCAATTCTGACGTTACGGGTAATAATGGAAGCAAGGCTAAAGAAAAATCAAGACACTTTCATAGGATTTGTCGACCTGGAAAAAGCGTTCGACAATATAAAATGGTGCAAGCTGTTCGAGATTCTGAAAAAAGTAGGGGTAAGCTATAGGGAGAGACGGGTCATATTCAATATGTACAACAACCAAGAGGGAATAATAAGAGTGGACGATCAAGAACGAAGTGCTCGTATTAAGAAGGGTGTAAGACAAGGCTGTAGCCTTTCGCCCCTACTCTTCAATCTGTACATCGAGGAAGCAATGATGGAAATAAAAGAAAGGTCCAGGAGTGGAATTAAAATAAAAGGTGAAAGGATATCAATGATAAGATTCGCTGATGACATTGCTATCCTGAGTGAAAGTGAAGAAGAATTAAATGATCTGCTGAACGGAATGAACAGTCTAATGAGTACACAGTATGGTTTAAGAGTAAATCGGAGAAAGACGAAGGTAATGAGAAGTAGTAGAAATGAGAACAGCGAGAAACTTAACATCAGGATTGATGGTCACGAAGTCAATGAAGTTAAGGAATTCTGCTACCTAGGCAGTAAAATAACCAATGACGGACGGAGCAAGGAGGACATCAAAAGCAGACTCGCTATGGCAAAAAAGGCATTTCTGGGCAAGAGAAGTCTACTAATATCAAATACCGGCCTTAATTTGAGGAAGAAATTTCGGAGTATGTTCGTCTGGAGTACAGCATTGTATGGTAGTGAAACATGGACTGTGGGAAAACCGGAACAGAAGAGAATCGAAGCATTTGAGATGTGGTGCTGTAGACGAATGTTGAAAATTAGGTGGACTGATGAGGTAAGGAATGAGGAGGCTCTACGCAGAATCGGAGAGGAAAGGAATATGTGGAAAACACTGATAAGGAGAAGGGACAGGATGATAGGACATCTGCTAAGACATGAGGGAATGACTTCCATGGTACTAGAGGAAGCTGTAGAGGGCAGGAACTGTACAGGAAGACAGATTGGAATACGTCAAGCAAATAATTGAGGACGTGGGTTGCAAGTGCTACTCTGAGATGAAGAGGTTAGCACAGGAAAGGAATTCGTGGCGGGCCGCATCAAACCAGTCAGTAGACTGATGACAAAAAAAGATGATTTGCGGGCTCCAAAAAGTGAATACGCGAACACGAACACTGTTCCAAAATCTTACAACAGATTGACGTAAGCGATATATGCCCGTTGTGCGCGCATGTTCGGCGAGCCTTTTTTGAAAACGGGAGTGACTGGAAAAAATGTTAAATCGCTAGGAACGCTTCGGTCCTCCAGTGACCTACGGTAGATTGCTAAAAAAAAAAAGAAGCAAATTCTTTCGTATATTCCGTTTAAAATCTTATAGCGATTCGATCGGGCGCAGTTGCTTTTCCTCTGTTGGACGACTGCAGTTTTTCTATATTGCTGTCACTTATTAAATCGACGTAAACGACGGCAGCAGGGTGTGATGTGTAATGTTGTGTGCGCCTCACTGCTTTTCTTTCTTAACCAATTTGTGCCTGATTTTATTCTGAGAAGCTCAGTAATGTATGTAAATACCGTACATGTAAATGTGATTCAAAAAGTACTTGAAGTGAAGCGCAGCTGGACAGCAAGAAACTCTTTAGCGCGCAATCCCCGCAACGATAGTAGTTGTGAATCTTTTGAGTATGGACTGTAATAAAAAAAGACTGTTAATCTGTATCTTGGGGAAAGAGGACGTGTTGCTAGGCCGTCGCTCAGACTGTATTGTTACATTTAATGAAAATTGATATTTTAGTGATAAAACCGAGTAAAGTATGTGTAAGAGTTGCCAAACATTTATGCATACAGATTTTCTGGAAGTGAAGAATAGAAATATCCTGTTTTTGGAAAAGGACGTGAACTACCTTGTCGTCGCCGTCTATCAATCGACAGAATTTTAAGTGTGTAAAGTTCACTAAAATACGGGAAAAGAAATGCATTCTCTGCAGTTTTTCATTCAATAAGTAACAACCTCTCATAATTTAATTAAAGTTGGATTATGTTCTTGTGCAGTAGTATGGTGCTGAACTCCACTGACCAATTTTGATGTAGCTGGACGTGTAGTTTGAAGGAAGTTTGTGTGCCAAGAAATTTGCTTTTCTCACGAAAAGCAGATAGGTGTTTGATCTTATTTACTTAAAACAGTGATCCCTTAGGTACGAAAAGCTACGAAAACTTGGGCTCAAAGCTATCCGCAATACGGCCAAGTAACTAAGAGTCGTATTTTCAACCTCAAAGAAAAATAACTTCCTCCAAATCGTAATACCTCACAAAGTGGTGCATAAGCTGATCATTCAAGTAGGCAGCAACTAAATTTCAGGTACCAGTTACGACTAAAAGTAAAAATCTCAATCAAAAGTCAGTCTCTCTCTCTCTCTCTCTCTCTCTCTCTCTCTCTCTCTCTCTCTCTCTCTCTCTCTCTCTCTCAACACATATATAAATATTCATATTATTAAGATAAGTCATTTTATAGATGCCGCAAAGATTCGTAGTCTGTCACATAGTTGGCAGACCCTATATTTCACACGATGGTACCATGTGCATGGTACTCATTAGAACTAGGCAACATGACAACATTCTACGTAAATGCACACTGGCGTGCAAATCTTACGGACGAAAGTAAGTTCCGTAAGACGTTTCACTGAGAAGCAAAGTACTTCAAAGGAACTTGGACTATAGGCAGAAAGAAATGGTAAAGCGTAGTAAGAAAGTAACAGAAATATGCAATGAGACGAACAGAAATGACAGGTTTATTCGAAGACAAGAAT
This sequence comes from Schistocerca nitens, assembly GCF_023898315.1. Taxonomy (NCBI): domain Eukaryota; kingdom Metazoa; phylum Arthropoda; class Insecta; order Orthoptera; family Acrididae; genus Schistocerca; species Schistocerca nitens. The sequence continues at coordinate 132,811,184 of NC_064622.1, read as the reverse complement.
TACACTGATGTCCCCACTATTTAGGACGGTTCCCTTGGACATTACAAGAGGAGAGGTGGTTCTTAATATGGTGTGTGATCACTACGGACAGCAATGCACGTTCTGCAACATGCTTCCAGGCTGGCCACAACCTTGCTACGGAGTTATTTAGGGCGATTCCATTAATCACACCAGCGCGGTACCTCTGGATGGTGGACGTGCTGCTACACGTCTGCCCAACGCATTCCACTGTGCACGGTGGAATTCAAGTCGGGGAACGGGCAAGTCAGTCCAATCGCCAAATATCCTCTCGTTCCAAGAGCTTCCCCACCTGCGTGCTCGATACGGTCGCGCATTGCTATAAACGAAAATAAAGCAAGGAACGCATGCACCCCCCTGAAAAAAGATGCAGATGGGGCAGGAGTACAGTGTCACACTAATGCTGAGTGTGCCGTGGTCAAAGATTTGCAGGTCAATACGCCCTTGCAAGTTCATTCCCTTCACCATGACATCTGGTGCAACATAACTGTCACGTTCGACGTTCCTGTGTGCATTACGTTTGTGCTTTCACCGTGTCAGGAATCACTAAGCAAACTCATTCTGTTCTCATCGGAGATGTGTACGCGACCCTACACCTCGCTGGTCCAGTCTACTGCAAACGATGCCGTGAATGTGTGGGTGACAACGGAACACAAAAGTATTGGTCGTGGAGCAAAGAGGCCACCCCCAATGTTTCACAGAGGAAGACCGCCCTGCTGTTCCTTCCCTAAATCCTCGCACAAACGAAAAAATGGCTGACATCGAAATAAGTGTCCAAGGAATAGAAAAGCAACTGGAATCACTCAACAGAGGAAAGTCCACTGGACCTGACGGGATACCAATTCGATTCTACACAGAGTACGCGAAAGAACTTGCCCCCCTTCAAACAGCCGTGTACCGCAAGTCTCTAGAGGAACGGAGGGTTCCAAATGATTGGAAAAGAGCACAGGTAGTCCCAGTCTTCAAGAAGGGTCGTCGACCAGATGCGCAAAACTATAGACCTATATCTTTGACGTCGATCTGTTGTAGAATTTTAGAACATGTTTTTTGCTCGAGTATCATGTCGTTTTTGGAAACCCAGAATCTACTATGTAGGAATTAACATGGATTCCGGAAACAGCGATCGTGTGAGACCCAACTCGCTTTATTTGTTCATGAGACCCAGAAAATATTAGATACAGGCTCCCAGGTAGATGCTATTTTTCTTGACTTCCGGAAGGCGTTCGATACAGTTCCGCACTGTCGCCTGATAAACAAAGTAAGAGCCTACGGAATATCAGACCAGCTGTGTGGCTGGATTGAAGAGTTCTTAGCAAACAGAACACAGCATGTTGTTATCAATGGAGAGACATCTACAGACGTTAAAGTAACCTCTGGCGTGCCACAGGGGAGTGTTATGGGACCATTGCTTTTCACAATATATATAAATGACCTAGTAGATAGTGTCGGAAGTTCCATGCGGCTTTTCGCGGATGATGCTGTAGTATACAGAGAAGTTGCAGCATTAGAAAATTGTAGCGAAATGCAGGAAGATCTGCAGCGGATAGGCACTTGGTGCAGGGAGTGGCAACTGTCCCTTAACATAGACAAATGTAATGTATTGCGAATACATAGAAAGAAGGATCCTTTATTGTATGATTATATGATAGCGGAACAAAAACTATTAGCAGTTATTTCTGTAAAATATCTGGGAGTATGCGTGCGGAACGATTTGAAGTGGAATGATCATATAAAATTAATTGTTGGTAAGGCGGATGCCAGGTTGAGATTCATTGGGAGAGTCCTTAGAAAATGTAGCCCATCAACAAAGGAGGTGGCTTACAAAAAACTCGTTCGACCTATACTTGAGTATTGCTCATCAGTGTGGGATCCGTACCAGATCGGGTTGACGGAGGAGATAGAGAAGATCCAAAGAAGAGCGGCGCGTTTCGTCACAGGGTTATTTGGTAACCGTGATAGCGTTACGGAGATGTTTAATAAACTCAAGTGGCAGACTCTGCAAGAGAGGCGCTCTGCATCGCGGTGTAGCTAGCTCGCCAGGTTTCGAGAGGGTGCGTTTCTGGATGAGGTATCGAATATATTGCTTCCCCCTACTTATACCTCCCGAGGAGATCACGAATGTAAAATTAGAGAGATTAGAGCGCGCACGGAGGCTTTCAGACAGTCGTTCTTCCCGCGAACCATACGCGACTGGAACAGGAAAGGGAGGTAATGACAGTGGCACGTAAAGTGCCCTCCGCCACACACCGTTGGGTGGCTTGCGGAGTATAAATGTAGATGTAGATGGAGTCGCCCTGGCCACTGTACAGCTCGAGATTGCGTGCGTTGCAGTCCTGTTAAATGTGGTTTCAACTGCATCCCCTGTTTGACGTATGTTCATCTTGCCTGTTGCACAAATAGTTTAGTTTGCTGCTGTAGATGACCGTGGCCCACCACCTTTCCTTCAGGCAGCAGTGTCTGTTGTTCGCTCGCCATGCACGTGAAACAGTGCATCGTGTAATACTAAAGCGCTGGGCTACACTCGCCGGAATTTCTCTCTTCAAATTTCCCAATGACACTTCCCCGTCTGAAGTCACCCGAGTGTTGTTTCCGGGCCACGTTGCAATGGAAGACGACCACCACAGTGCACTGCAGCTGCTCGCTGACACACACAGTCTTTTTCCTGCACTGCAGCTGCTCGCTGACACACAGTCTTTTTCCCGTTCCGTCCGCTGCTCCGTGTATCGTAGCCAGCCCCACTTGGGATTATGGCCACGCTGACAAGTCATGTGGCGTCCAACTTTCTGTGCACAACCAGGAGACCTCTGGCAACGTGTTCTCGCACTTGCGTGCATTCCCACCGAGTAGTTAACGTTTCGTTACTATATCTGTCTAGTCCTTAAGTATCGCAGAAGTGTAGTTCACTTTCCATCGCTTACTGGGTGGAGACTCTGGTAAGATTTAGTGATGAAAGCTGATTCATTTTCTTCCTTGTTTGTAGTCAAATTTGTTTCATTTATAATAATATACTCGTACAAATTATGGAAATATTTCCATTCATTCGAATCAACGCGCACGAAAGTTGACTGGCACATCAATGGAGGCCGTGTCACTCCACTAGGGACATCGCCACAGTTAACGGATTTCCTCCTTAACTGTGTCTGCAATAGGTGAAGTTCCTGAATTTCTGTGAGACTACTAGCACAAAGTTTTTGCGACGCATGGAAAATTAAATTGCAGATGTGATACGTCACATATTTTCTTATTTTCGAGTATCCCAATGTTTCGCAAACAACGACAAATGAATTTTGACTTACAGGTTTTTCTTTCTTTTCCCCCTCTTCGAAATGGGAAGAGTATTGAGATAAACCGTTTTGTCAAATCTTTTACGTATACCAGGGAAACTTTTATCAAATATTACTTTGATCTGAAATATTCGTTCAGTCAGAGGGTGAATCTGTAAAGTGATTTCAAAGTTTACTTGATATGTGGCCACCAACAGACAGTAAGAAGACATTCTACGTAACACCAAAGACACTGAAAATAAAAACCGTGGTAAGCGGTTAGACTGTCATAAGGAAATAGCTGCAGCTGGCAGCTGTATCGAAGTGGTTGCACTGACGATGACGTAAGGAAGAACTCAAATAGGCCAATTGTCTGGGCAATATCGAAATGTCAGTAAAGTGCAATAAATACACTTCCTTGTTACTCTAAACGACAAAACCTAACCTTCATAAATTCCTCTGTAAGGGGAGACTCCACCCAATAATTAGATTTTTCTTCTAAATTGCCGCCGGCCGGTGTGGCCGTGCGGTTTTAGGCGCTTCAGACCGGAACCGCGTGACCGCTACGGTCGCAGGTTCGAATCCTGCCTCGGGCACGGATATGTGTGATGTCCTTAGGTTAGTTAGGTTTAAGTAGTTGTAAGTTCTAGGGGACTGATGACCATAGATATTAAGTCCCATAGTGCTCAGAGCCATTTGAACCATTTTTTTTTCCCAATTTGCCGATTTTAACGGAATTTTAAAATCATGTCTAACACGGAAAGATGTAGTAATACCCATGCTTTGAAGTCCAGAATGTCATTAGTTTTGAGTTGCGATCTATTAATATGAATGTAATGGTTGTTTTAAAAACCAGCTTTTGGTGCGCAGACCTAAATTTCCACACACCAGATTTTTAGGCGCTTTCACAACACACTGTTAAACAGTTCTGTGCATTCATTTTATAAGGAATGTTATGAATTCACTTTCAGTGCTTTTTCTATGTTTGACTTAAATTTTCTTTAATTATGGTACGTAAATGTCATAAAATCGATAAACTTCATTTTCGATTATATTAATGCATATAAGTATGTAAGTACCGTAAGACTACTTACTGCGAAATTTTCGTTGAGAGAGTTTAATAGTTAGGATAAAAAATTGGCATTGAACTTAGAAAAACAAACGTACGTGGAAATGTATTTTAAAATTTTATTACAAAGTGAATTCTAGTAGAAGACAGATACCCACTAAAATTCGTCAGCACTCTGTTTCTCTATCTGCTCCTGCAAGCCGTCTTCGTCCTGTATTTTGAAGACTGGGGTAGCCTCCTCCTTGAATTACTCCTTCAACAGGCATCATCTTGTGGACTGCTTGATCCATCGTTGATCTCTGGATAAGAACATCATCTGGGACCGTAATAAAGAGTGTTCTGGGACTCTTGCTTTCTGCAGTCTTCTAACATTCCAATACTGGACTGAGAAACGGCTTTTAAAAACTAAAAGTATCTTTCTTTTTCTTTGGGAGACTTGGACTAAATGGCATTGTTCAAACGTTCATTTTCTCTTCTCGTCAGTGCATTTTTCCAGTAGTGCATCAGAAGAAAGTATCTGATAAACAGGTACTATTTTAACAACTTAGGCAGGTATCAGTTCGCCACTGACCCGCGCGGTCCATATATCAAATGTTTCTTAGACGTAACTCGAGTACAGCAAAATCGCTTTGTGCTCAAAGATTAAATACTCCAAAATGTGAAATAGTCATTATTTTCTCATTAAAAAGTAAGTTTTACGGTAGAATCTATGCTAAAGTGGTTTATGCGCTGGTGCGCATGTTTCTGGAACAATAAGTGAAGTGCTACACTGTGGGATGCGAATACTACATTGCAAGCTCAGACAGATCGGAATTCCAGTTAGTTTTCGAAGAGTACTCTGCTGCAATGGCCCTATATTCAGCTTACATTTATCACGAATTTCTCGCCCAGCGGTAAGTCCCAACCGACTGTAAGAAAGCGCGTGTTACTTATAACAAGAATGAAAGGAGGGACTCGTAAATTTACAGACCAATATCTCTAACAGGTTTGCTGCAGAATCCTTGAACATATTGTCAGGTATAACAAATTTTCTTCAGACCAAGAAGCTTATGTCCAGGACTCAGCGTAGTTTTAGAAAGCACCGCTCGTGGGAAACAGCTTGCACTTTTCTCGTGCGATGTACTGCGAACTATGGATGAAAGCAAACAAATTCCCTATTTCTCGATTCCCGGAAAGCATTTGATACGGTGAAACACTGCCAACTTCAAACAAAGGCACAAGCATATAGGGTACATCCCCAGACATTTGAGTGGGTCGAAGACTTCTCGAATAATTGAACCCAGTATGTTGGGCTCGACGGAGAGTTCATCAGAGACAAGGGTACAGTCAGGAGTGTCCCAGGACGTGTTGTAGGACAGTTATTTTCTACATACATAAACCACCTGGCGGACAGGGTGGGCAGCAGTCTGCGGTTGTTTGCTAATGATGCTGTGGTGAACGTAAACGTGTCGAAGTTCAATGAGTGTAAGATTGTACAATAGGACTTCAACAAAATTTTGTTATTGCTTTCATGAGTGGTAGCTAGCTTTATTTGTAGAAAAATGTAAGCTAATGTTGATGAGTAAGAAAAACAAACCCGTACAGCATTAGTAGTGTCCTACTTAGTCAAGTCGTTTAAACATCTGGGCGTAACGCTGCAAAGCGATATGAAATGGAAGGAGCATGTGATGATTGTGGTAGGGAACACGAATGATCCGCTTCGGTTTATTGGGAGAATTCTTGGAGTGTGGTTAATCTATAAAGGCGATAGCATATAGGACGCTAGTGCAACCTATTCTTGAGTACTGCTCGCGTGTTGGACATCCGTACCAGGACGGAGTAAAGGAAGGCATCAAAGCAGTTCAAAGCCGGGCTGGTAGATTTGTTACCAGTAGATCCGAAGAACATTAAGGGGCTCCGGAACGCCCTATACTTGCAATGTTAAAATAACGCTTATAAATTACATCTTTCCTCACAAAGTATTTGAGGTAGGAAGTTGAACTTTTTACAGATTATTTATTGGAATATGGGCTAAAACTTAACACAGGGATTTTACAAAATTTTAGTTCAGTTATTAAAGACGATTTTTTTTCAATTGTAATGAAAATTCACAACATTTTTGCAATTTTTTATTTATATATTCAAAAATATACAGTTTTTTGTGAAAAGGCTGTGTTAAATTATGCAGAAGGTACTGTGTAACATTTACTGAAAGTTTGAAACAAATAAGTTTGGAAGATCCTTGGAAAACATGTAATAAGTATGACAAAATAAAAGTTTTGGGAATCGAGCGACAAAGATTGGATTATCTTGTTAGTGCATTCCAGGTCCATAGGATGGATTATCTTCATCCTCTGCAAACTCCTCCTCCAGCTTCCTCTTGTTCCTCCTCCTGTTTACTCTTGCTTGTATTTCTAGACTCTTTACAGCCCTGTCTGCAGCCCGAAGGCGTTCCTTGTCTAAAGCAAGCATCGCTCGTACCATGTTAGAACCTATCTTCATTCCCATATTTCTAGATACCTTTGGCTTTCCAACATTTCTCCTTTTCTTAAAAGCCTTCAGAGGATTTCTAATAACTTTACTTTTACTCATTATTATACTTACACAAAACAGAGACTCAAGAAACAGAATTAATTACGAATATTTTCGAGATAACGACAGAGTAAATAAACATGAAACAATCGACAATCACACCAGCGATATATATTGAACCATCACAGGTTAGCCACAACACATACTTTATCTCACATCACTAAAATGCACCTGATGAACACGGACGTTAATAATAACACCATTTGACAGCAGTTTAACAGCGCCACAGTGGGTCACGCCCATGTAGAACACATTTCAAAAAGAATTTTAAAATAGTTGTAGTCTTCGGAATTGAATAAATTATATATCTATTAAAAGGTAATAGTCTGCAGATTCAGAAAACGCAAAAAAGTAAAAATTGAACTTTTCATGATTTTGAGCCTTTCCGGAGCCCCTTCAAGTGTTACGGAGATCCTTCATAAACTCATAAAGGAATCCCTGGGGGGAAGGCGAAGTTATTTTCCAGGAATCCTACTAAGACATTTTAGAGACACGGCGTTTTATGCTCACTGCATAAAGATTCTACTACCGGCAACGTACACTACTGACCATTAAAATTGCTATACCACGAAGATGACGTGCTACAGACGCGAAATTTAAGACAGGAAGAAGATGCTGTGATACGCAACTGATTAGCTTTTCGAGCATTTATACAAGGTTGGCGCCGGTGGCGAAACCTACAACTCGCTGACATGAGGAAAGTTTCCAACAGATTTCTCATACACAAACAGCAGTTGACTGGCGTTGCCTGGTGAAACGTTGTTGTGATGCCTCGTGTAAGGAGGAGAAATGCGTACCATCACGTTTCCGAGTTTGATGAAGGTCGGATTGTAGCCTATCGCGATTGCGGTTTATCGTATCGCGACGTCGCTGCTCGAGTTAGTCGATATCCAACGACTGTTAGCAGAATATGGAATCGGTGGGTTCAGGAGGGTAATACGGAACGCCGTGCTGGATCCCAACGGCCTCGTATAACTAGCAGTCGAGGTGACAGGCATCTTATCCGCATGGCTGTAACGGATCGTGCAGCCACTTCTCGATCCCTGAGTCAATAGATCAGGCGTTTGCAAGACGACAACCATCTGCTCGAACAGTTCGACGACGTTTTCAGCGGCATGGACTACCAGATCGGAGACTATGGCTACCGTTACCCTTGATGCTGCATCACAGACAGGAGCGCCTGCGATGGTGTGCTCATCGACGATCCTGGGTGCACGAATGGCAAAACGTAATTTTTTCGGATGAATCCAGGTTCTGTTTACAGCACCACGATGGTCGCATCCGTGTTCGGCGACATCGCGGTGAACGCTCATTGGAAGCGTGTATTAGTCATCGTCATACTGGCGTATCACGCGGCATGATGGTATGGGGTGCCATTGGTTACACGTCTCGGTCACCTCTCGTTCGCATTGACGGCACTTCGAACAGTGGACGTTACATTTCAAATGTGTTACGACCCGTGGCTCTACCCTTCATTCGACCCCTGCGAAACCCTACATTTCATCAGGATAATTCACGACCGCATGTTGCAGGTCCTGTACGGGCCTTTCTGGATACAGAAAATGTTCGGCTGCTGCCCTGGCCAGCTCATTCTCCAGATCTCTCACCAATTGAAAGCGTCTGGTCAATGGTGGCCGAGCAACTGGCTCGACACAATACGCCAGTCACTACTCTTGATGAACTGTGATATCGTGTTGAAGCTGCATGGGCAGCTGTACCTGTACACGCCATCCAAGCTCTGTTTGACTCAATGCCCAGGCGTATCAAGGCCGTCATTACGGCCAGAGGTGGTTGTTCAGGGTACTGATTTCTCAGGATCTATGCACTGAAATTGCGGGAAAATGTAATCGCATGTCAGTTCTAGTATATTTGTCCAATGAATGCCCGTTTATCATCTGCATTTCTTGCTGTAGCAATTTTAATTGCTAGTATTGTATATTTCGCCTTAGGACCATGAAAATAACTCGTACGGAGGCGCATACAGTCGCCTTTTTCCTCGCTCTGTTTGCGAGTGTAACAGGAAAAGAAAAGACTAGTAGCAGTACATGCTATCCACGCACCGTGTTGTGGCTTGCTGATTATGGATGTAGATGTAGCTTTCACTCGTTGCTAAAGATCTTAACGTAACCAGAAACTGCACTTCCTAAATGAGTGTCTTGTTTGCAAATGTGAAGGGCTACTTTCATAATGAAACTTCCTGACAGATTAAAACTGTGTGCCTGACCGAGACTCGAACTCGAGACCTTTGCCTTCGGGGCAAGTGCTCTACCAACTGAGCTACCCAAGCAAGACTCACGCCCCGTCCTCACAGCTTTACTTCTGCCAGTACTTTCATAATGCCAAACTGGTGTTTGTGTGTACATTCTCAAATAAGTTTCGTAGCTCTTTATTTCCTCGCGCTATAGCTCACGAAGTAAATTGTAGCGAATACTTCGAGCTTCTCTTGTCGCTATCCTCGGTTACACCGACAGTAGCTTCAGTTTCTCTTGCTTTCTAAGCAATGCGCTCACCGCCAACATTAAGTTCAATACTGCTGCACAGACGAATAACAGTTGAGCGTCCTTTCTCAAACAACTATGACGAAAAATTTCAGTTCAGTAGCTCCAATAAATCAGTTTGGTTAAAGAAGTTCGAAAAAATATTTGACAAAGACGTTTGATCAGAGAGCTTGGACAGCGTAATACGTGCCTCGGCAGTGCTTGCAAGGCGCGCAGGGCCCCCGAGCCGCGTCCTTGGAACCTGGCGGACGCCGCGTGCGTCCCAACGCGAACAGCGGGACGCGGGCTGGCCTTCTCGGCAGCTTCCTGCAACCTCACGCTACGCGGTACCCCCCATAACACCTCTCTCACCTCCCATATCACCGGCATGTCCAGCAGTTACTGTATCGAGTGTCAAACCGAGCAGACGGTGAATCGGTTGAGCCACTTGAATCGCGTTCGGCAGCAGTAGGGTTCGAATCCCCGTTCGCTAATCTCGATTAAGTGCTCAAGTGGCTTTCTTGAACATCCGGGAATGGTTGAGGCTCAGACAGGTGGACTCAAGTCGCGATATGGTACACTTTCTGACGGGGCATGGCACTTAGCCTACACACCTGCACCGCTTTGCACTTACCCGTAGCCAAAGTGGACGCGGGGAACATGGATTCCCGAACACACTCAAACAACAACAATACGGCATGCTGAGACACGTAAGACCGACCACAAAAATCGAAGACAAGGGGCAAGTTTTGAGACCCAGATACAAAGAGCATGCAATACCGCATCATTGATGAAATATCAAGAGCGCTTCAAAAGATTTACAAGCAGCGACGACCAGATAAAAGGTGTATACAGGGTGTTACAAAAAGGTACAGCCAAACTTTCAGGAAACATTCCTCACACACAAAGAAAGAAAATATGTTATGTGGACATATGTCCGGAAACGCTTACTTTCCATGTTAGAGCTCATTTTATTACTTCTCTTAAAATCACATTAATCATGGAATGGGAACACACAGCAACAGAACGTACCAGCGTGACTTCAAACACTTTGTTACAGGAAATGTTCAAAATGTCCTCCGTTAGCGAGGATACATGCATCCACCCTCCGTCGCATGGAATCCCTGATGCGCTGATGCAGCCCTGAAGAATGACGTATTGTCACAGCCGTCCACAATAAAAGCACGAAGAGTCTCTACATTTGGTACCTGGGTTGCGTAGACAAGAACTTTCAAATGCTCCCATAAATGAAAGTCAAGAGGGTTGAGGTCAGGATAGCGTGGAGGCCATGGAATTGGTCCGCCTCTACCAATCCATCGGTCACCGAATTTGTTGTTGAGAAGCGTACAAACACTTCGACTGAAATGTGCCGGAGCTCCGTCGTGGATAAACCACATGTTGTGTCGTACTTGTAAAGGCACATGTTCTAGCAGCACAGGTAGAGGATCCCGTATGGAATCTTGATAACGTGCTCCATTGAGCGTAGGTGGAAGAACATGGGGCCCAGTCAAGACATCACCAACAATGCCTGCCCAAACGTTCACAGAAAATCTGTGTTGATGACGTGATTGCACAATTGCGTGCGGATTCTCGTCAGCCCACACATGTTGATTGTGAAAATTTACAATTTGATCACGTTGGAATGAAGCCTCATCCGTAAAGAGAACATTTGCACTGAAATGAGGATTGACACATTGTTGGATGAACCATTCGCAGAAGTGTACCCGTGGAGGCCAATCAGCCGCTGATAGTGCCTGCACACGCTGTACAAGGTACGGAAACAACCGGTTCTCCCGTAGCACTCTCTATACAGTGACGTGGTCACCGTTACCTTGTACAGCAGCAATTTCTCTGACGCTGACATTAGGGTTATCGTCAACTGCACGAAGAATTGCCTCGTCCATTGCAGGTGTCCTCGTCGTTCTAGGTCTTCCCCAGTCGCGAGTCATAGGCTGGAATGTTCCGTGCTCCCTAAGACGCCGACCAATTGCTTCGAATGTCTTCCTGTCGGGACACCTTCGTTCTGGAAATTTGTCTCGATACAAACTTGTGGCGCCACGGCTATTGCCCGTGCTAATCCATACATCAAATGGACATCTGCCAACTCCGCATTTGTAAACATTGCACTGACTGCAAAACTACGTTCGCGACGAACACTAACCTGTTGATGCTACGTACTGATCTGCTTGATGCTATTACTGTAGAGCAATGAGTCGCATGTCAACACGAGCACCGAAGTCAACATTATCTTCCTTCAATTGGGCCAACTGGCGGTGAATCGAGGAAGTACAGTACATACTGACGAAACTAAAATGAGCTCTAACATGGAAATTAAGCGTTTCCGGACACATGTCCACATAACATCTTTTCTTTATTTGTGTATGAGGAATGTTTCCTGAAAGTTTGGCCTAAACACAATTTTCGTAGGACTTGGCAAGGTAGGAAAAGCGTTCGACCAGGTAAAATGGTAAAAGACGTTTACAGTTCTAAGCTGTAGGGTAAGCAAGGTCGTATTAAATATCTAAAACAACCAGAAGTAGAAAATATTAACGGAAGGCCAGAAACGAAGCGCTCGAATTAGTGGTATAAACCAGGAGTGTAGTCGGTCTTTGTCCTTCTGTTCAATATATGCATTGAAGAAACAATGAGGGAGATTAAAGAAAGGTTCAGGAGTGGGATTAAACTTATCAAAATTGGGGTCCACAAAGTGAAGGATTTCTGCTACCTTGGAACAAAAATCACCCAGGACAGGAATTGCAAGCAGGACCTCAGAACCAGCCTAGCATAGACAAAGAGGACATTTGGGCCAATAGTTGTCTGATCGATCCTTATTTGAGAAAAAAAATTTGTAAGAATTTCCGTTCCGAGCGGTGCATCGTATGGCAGTGAATCATGAACTGTGAAACAACTGGAAACGAAGATAATCGAAGCGTTTTATATTGGGTGCTATGGAAGGATGTTGAAAAGAAGTGAGCAGGTGACACGTGGAAGGGAGAGAATGATGGAAGTTACATCAGGGAATAACTTTCACGTTACTAACTGGAGCTGTAGAGGATAAAAACTGTAAGTCAAGACAATCTGAAATATAGCCAACAAATAGGTAAGGACGTTGGGTGCAAATGGTACTCTCGGACGAAGAGGTTGACACAGGATAGGAATTCGTGGCGGGCCACACCAAACCAGTCATAAGACAAAAAAAAAAAAGTTTCATCAGGTTTCCTACATACCCATCGTCAAAATTCTTCTGTAGTACGATCTTCCAAATCGAGGAAGATTCCCTTACACTTCATTTGTGGTGGTAGTTTCCTCTTTTTCGGAAACCATTATTTTGCTATTGTCACTCTGCGTCTTACACCCTCTTTGCTTCGGTTACAGTCAGCTATTTTGTTGTCCAGGTTTTCTACTCAAGTAATAGTGTTGTCTTCATCCCTAATCTAATTCCCTCAGCATCGCCCTCTGTAACTTAACGCAATTTATCGATTTGCTTGATCATATACTGTTTAATTGCAGTATGGCCTCCCATTGCAGGTTCATTCGGCGTTCTGTGATGTTTCCAGAACCTTTTATGCTTATCAGACACTGGTCCTAGGTACTGGAATTCTTCGCAAAGCCGTTCAATGTTCCAATCACTAAGTCTTGTTATTAGACGGTACTACAAACCACGCTTCTTCTTTTCAGTTAGATATCCGCCCATAAGACTAATACAACGCTACACTGTACAATAAATCAGCTATCTACACGAAACTGATAAGCATTTCCTATACCATGCTGAGGTGAAAAAGGGCTCATTGTTTCCATGAATTTATCGTACAATGCTGGGCCTGGGACAAATGGTTGCTCTCGGTTATATTCAGTCCGTCTGATTTTAAGTGACGCTTCTGATCACGGGACTCGGGCACGAAAGAAGCCTTGTATTTGTACGTGGTGTGTGATGTAAAAGGCCTAGCAGCGACGAAAAGCATTAGTACAATATTGCTGCCGTGACGAATAGAAGTTGCCTGTGGCAGAACAGTGACATGCCGGTGTGTTGGTCTCGACGGCGGCCGAGAGGGGAGATTATCTCATTCACACCGCGGACGAGTAGAAGGTCGGAGGAAGAGTGGTGTGGTGGCAAAGTATTGGAGTTGTCAACGTGTGTGTGACGTCTAGGCCGCAGATTACCACTCGCCTTACGTACACGCGCTAATGCGCCAGCACCTGCATGCAGAGCATATGGGTCGAACGACAGTGAGTCCGTGTTGCGTACGAGAACGAATAAGTGGAACAGCACCGATGCGATTATTCTGTATTTATAAGCGACTACTGGCAAGATCGTTACATGTTCGAAAGAAAGAAAGAAGGAAGATAAGGGCTTAACGTCACGTCGATATCGAGCTGATCAGCGACTGAGCACAAGCTCGGAATTTTCAGGTATGGGGGAAGGATATCGACCTTGCCTTTTCAAAGGGATCGTCCCGTCATTTGCCTGAAGCGATTTCAATCACTAGACACACTTATCAACGTTTGAAAGAACTCGGCTATAAACTTGATGTGTGCCTTGTGACAAATGGTGCTCACATTGAACTTTATAAGGTTCTTGGTAAAACTGAGTTGCTCTTTCATTTGACATATCATTTATGGCTGCAAGTTAGTATAATAAATATTATAAACCGTTGAAACCCCGATGTTCATTTATAAACACCCTGCATATGTAAATAGTAGCAGTAAAATATAAGCAGTATTTAGAGAAATATCACACATTTAATCTTGTAACACTAAAAGGGAGGAAAACGTTACGTTGCCCAATGATATGTTGCATACCAAATTAATTACAAAATGTCAGCTTTTATAAAATATTGCAATCGTAAATTTTATAGGATTAATAATCTAAGGTTAATATGCCCCATCACGTTAGATATTTTGACGCAGTTTCTACTGTGCAACCACCTCTGTTACACTATAGATGGAGATGGTTCACTGAGCAGCATTCGTAGCAAAACCTCATTGTAGATACACAGATGGCTATGGCTAGACAAATTACTGTCTCGCTTTGTAGTCCACTTTCTGAAGAGTGGTTTCATGCAGTTCGCCACGTTTATCATGTAAAACTCTTCTTTCACATGTGCATGATTATTGCCTATATCCATTCGAACCTGCATGTTGCATTCAGTATAGGTCTTTCCCTTCAACTTTTAACCCCGTCACGCCGCCGCTCCCCTCCCCCCCCCCCCCCCCTCCAAACACCTCACTCACTCACTCACTCACCCACCATTAGTTGAGCCACAAAGCTTATTTCTCTCCAATTCGTTCTGTAGAATCACATTTCAAAAACCTACATTTTCTTCTTGACCGTTCAGTTTATCGTCCATGTTTTATGTCCCTATAAGGCTACACTGCAAATACTTTCGGAAAAACTTCCCAACAAATTTTTATTCAATATGAATATATTTATCGATTTTCGAAAAGCTTAATAGTCTTTTTACTTCAGACGTCTGCAGTTATTTTGCTACTCAAAATTTCAAGCTTCATGTCAGTCTGCGTTAAACTACAAACTTCTCTGCAATGACATTATTCGTGGAGGTATGTACAGTCTATGCGACGAATTGAAGACAGTTTGTATTACGCGTTTCGCTTCTTCTATTTGGGACCTAAATGTGACAAATTAAGTGAAAGAATGCCAAAAATCGGCCAGTGGGAGTATGGAAACTAACTAATCCATCTCCAGGACCACACGCATGACTTTCAGCACTGGAAGTCGCCACTGATGATGCTCCCAAATAAAAGAACCGAAACGCATATGGTGGTAAACAAACTGCCTTCAATTAGTTGCATAGACGGCACATACTTCAACGATTTTAAAGGAACTAAGGGAAAGACGGAAAAAAGGAAAAAATGACGAGACATTATTGTTAGTAAGTCTTTCATTGGGTTCGTAGGTTGGTAGGTCCACAGTCCTGTAAGTTCTACTTGTATTAAAGTTCATCAGTTTTTGTGACACTCCCGCTTCTTTAATCACCACCACCACCACCACCACCACCAGCATCATCACTATTATTATTATTATTATTATTATTATTATTATTATTATTATTATTATTTCTTTCTTGTCTCAGACGTTATGTCTGGTTAAAAATGGAAGGTGACGCGGACCTTGATCAAGCGTGACTTCCTTTTAACTGTACGGTATGTGTTATATTGCATTTAGGAACTTTCGGGTAATTGAACATGTATCAATAATTACGGATTTCTGTAGTTGTATATATATGTTTGGATGTAGCTGTATTGCATTGATGTACTGGTGGATATTGTGTGGTATGACTCCTGTAGTTGATAGTATAATTGGTATGATGTCAACTTTATCCTGATGCCACATGTCTTTGACTTCCTCAGCCAGTTGGATGTATTTTTCAATTTTTTCTCCTGTTTTCTTTTGTATATTTGTTGTATTGGGTATGGATATTTCGATTAGTTGTGTTAATTTCTTCTTTTTATTGGTGAGTATGATGTCAGGTTTGTTATGTGGTGTTGTTTTATCTGTTATAATGGTTCTGTTCCAGTATAATTTGTATTCATCATTCTCCAGTACATTTTGTGGTGCATACTTGTATGTAGGAACTTGTTGTTTTAAAAGTTTATGTTGTAAGGCAAGCTGTTGATGTATTATTTTTGCGACATTGTCATGTCTTCTGGGGTATTCTGTATTTGCTAGTATTGTACATCCGCTTGTGATGTGATCTACTGTTTCTATTTGTTGTTTACAAAGTCTGCATTTATCTGTTGTGGTATTGGGATCTTTAATAATATGCTTGCTGTAATACCTGGTGTTTATTGTTTGATCCTGTATTGCAATCATGAATCCTTCTGTCTCACTGTATATATTGCCTTTTCTTAGCCATGTGTTGGATGCGTCTTGATCGATGTGTGGCTGTGTTAGATGATACGGGTGCTTGCCATGAAGTGTTTTCTTTTTCCAATTTACTTTCTTCGTATCTGTTGATGTTATGTGGTCTAAAGGGTTGTAGAGGTGGTTATGAAATTGTAGTGGTGTAGCCGATGTATTTATATGAGTGATTGCTTTGTGTATTTTGCTAGTTTCTGCTCGTTCTATAAAGAATTTTCTTAAATTCTCTACCTGTCCATAATGTAGGTTTTTTATATCGATAAATCCCCTTCCTCCTTCCTTTCTGCTTAATGTGAATCTTTCTATTGCTGAATGTATGTGATGTATTCTATATTTGTGGCATTGTGATCGTGTAAGTGTATTGAGTGCTTCTAGGTCTGTGTTACTCCATTTCACTACTCCAAATGAGTAGGTCAATATTGGTATGGCATAAGTATTTATAGCTTTTGTCTTGTTTCTTGCTGTCAATTCTGTTTTCAGTATTTTTGTTAGTCTTTGTCTATATTTTTCTTTTAGTTCTTCTTTAATATTTGTATTATCTATTCCTATTTTTTGTCTGTATCCTAGATATTTATAGGCATCCGTTTTTTCCATCGCTTCTATGCAGTCGCTGTGGTTATCCAATATGTAATCTTCTTGTTTAGTGTGTTTTCCCTTGACTATGCTATTTTTCTTACATTTGTCTGTTCCAAAAGCCATACTTATATCATTGCTGAATACTTCTGTTATCTTTAGTAATTGGTTGAGTTGTTGATTTGTTGCTGCCAGTAGTTTTAGATCATCCATGTATAGCAAATGTGTGATTTTGTGTGGGTATGTTCCAGTAATATTGTATCCATAATTTGTATTATTTAGCATGTTTGATAGTGGGTTCAGAGCAAGGCAGAACCAGAAAGGACTTAATGAGTCTCCTTGGTATATTCCACGCTTAATCTGTATTGGCTGTGATGTGATATTATTTGAATTTGTTTGGATATTAAGTGTGGTTTTCCAATTTTTCATTACTATGTTTAGGAACTGTATCAATTTAGGATCTATTTTGTATATTTCCAATATTTGTAGTAACCATGAGTGGGGTACACTATCAAAAGCTTTTTGGTAATCAATGTATGCGTAGTGTAGCGACCTTTGTTTAGATGAACGTCGGCCGAAGAACCCGAGACAGAAGCCAATAGGCAGTTTGTCAACAAGTGGCCACGAAAGCCTCAACAATTTTGGACCTTTGTTTAGTTTTAGCTTGATATGTCACCTCTGCATCTATTATCAGTTGCTCTTTACATCCTCGTGCTCCTTTGCAACAGCCTTTTTGTTCTTCATTTATAATTTTGTTCTGTGTTGTATGTGTCATTAATTTCTGTTTAATGATTGAAGTTAATATTTTGTATATTGTTGGTAGGCATGTTATGGGGCGATATTTAGCTGGGTTCGCTGTGTCTGCTTGATCTTTAGGTTTCAGATAAGTTATTCCATGTGTAAGTGTATCAGGGAATGTGTGTGGGTCTGCAATGTAACTGTTAAATAATTTAGTTAGATGTGAATGTGTTGAGGTGAACTTCTTTAACCAGAAATTTGCTATTTTATCATTTCCAGGGGCTTTCCAATTGTGAGTAGAATTAATTGCTTGGGTGACTTCATGTTGCAAAATTATCACTTCAGGCATTTGTGGTATTATCTTGTATGTGTCTGTTTCTGTTTGTATCCACCGTGCATGCCTGTTATGTTGTACCGGGTTTGACCATATGTTGCTCCAGAAGTGTTCCATGTCTGTTATGTTTGGTGGATTGCCTATTTTAATGTGTGTGTTATCTATTGTCTGGTAAAATTTCTTTTGGTTTGTGTTGAATGTTTGGTTTTGTTTCCTTCTATTTTCACTTTTTTGTATCTTCTAAATCGTTTGGCCAAAGCTTGTAATTTCTGCTTCTTTTCGTCTAATTGCTCTGTCGCTTCTTGTTGTGAGATTTTACCTAACCTTTTTCGTTTTTTTTCCGAGATTTCATTTCTTATAAATTGTGTTAGCTGTCCGATGTCTTTTCTCAGTTTTTCTATTCTGATCTGTAGCCTGTGTTGCCATGCTGGTTTTGTGGGTTTCTTCTGTGTGTTGGTTGGTTCTGATCTCTGTCTAGTGTGTATGTTTAGTGTAGTGAGTGCTCCTATATAAACCAGTAGTTGTAACTCTTCCATAGTTGTTTTCATTTATTTTGTTGTGTATGATTGTGTTGATAGTTTTTATTGTTGTTTCGACTTGTGGGTTATTTGGTGGTCTATGCAAGAATGGTCTTATGTCTGTATTTGTGTCTTTGTATTCTATATATGTTAGCTGAAATTTTTCTTCTATATCTAGCATCTGTGTCACTTCGTGTTCTATTTGTGCTTGTTCTGGTGGCTGTCTTAAGATTTCGTTTTCCTCTGATTGTTTAATTGGTGTGTGTTGTTCTTTGTTTGTTTGCTCTGGGATGTTTGAGTCCATTACTGTATTTTCTTCTTCTTCTAATTGCACATTATTTTGTTCCAGTATTTGTTGTACTTCTTGTTTGATATTTTCTAATTCTGACTGGGGTATCCTGTTATTTTTGATTATTACACGGATCTGATCAGCTAGTCGTTGTTCTGTTAAAATTTTTAATTCTGGGTATCTGGTAATAAATGTTGTGTATACTTGTGATCTGTATCCAGTTGTGTTGGTTCCTAGGTTTGTTGCTTGGTAATAACAGAACATGAGGTGTCGATTAACTTCATCTGACCATCTCATCCTCTGTCTTTGTTTTCCTTCTAGGGTGGTTGCAGGAAGCATATCCTGCAAAACACCTCTATTTGGATTTAAATCATTTTCCAGTTGGCTAGCAGTGTCGTTACCATTGTGGGCGGGCATAGGGTTCAAGCGTCGTCCCCGACCATGACGGCGCTTGTCCGAGGCTTCTTTAGTTCTGTCCTGAACCAACTAATCACACTAAAAGGGGGGTTAGCCCTATTAGTGGTTTGTTCTTTTCGTCGCCTTTTACGACTGGCAGAACATACCGGAGGCCTATTCTTTTCCCGGGCCTCCACGGGGATTATTATTATTATTATTATTATTATTATTAACAGCAACAAACTGCACAGAAACTACAAATAATGATACATTCACTGATTAGCAGAAGTTGCCTATACGAGACAGTTGCAGTTCAGACACTTGACAAACTGGAAACCCAAGTGACGTCAGCCATATGAGAAAACTGCAGTATAGTTTCTCATTTTTTCTTCGGCAGAGTAAAACAGTGGTTTGTTATAGACTCAACATAACGTGTCAACGCCAAGATCTCTTTATATATTGTAGTTGAATTGAAATGGATACTACAGTCACCTTTCGGAACTGAAATCCCTTTTTTCGTCCTACTCTGCAGCTTGTGTAGTTCTCCAGTAATATCATTTTACTGATGCTCACTCACCGACCCTCCGTGGGTTCCGTGTTTTCTGTCGAAATCGGGTCGGACCCCTGCGGGCTTCTGGTGGCGTTTGTACGTTGGTCCGTACAGACACTGCTAGCACGTGGATTCGTCTTCAAACTACATTGGAAGCGGTTGCTGTTAGGGTCCACTTAGACTCTGCGGTCACAGTTTGCAATCTTTATCTCCCTCCTGACAGGACTCTTACACCTGCTGCCTTAACTGCCCTTCTTCAGCAACTTCCTCCTCCTTTCCTCCTGCTTTCCCCCTCCTTGGGGATTTTAATGCTCATCATCCCTTGTGGGGCAGCGCCTTTACGTCTAGACGAGGTCTTCTTATAGACCAGTTTATTGCAGACCACGACTTGTGCCTTCTTAATGATGGCTCCGCTACTCATTTCAGTGCTGGTCATGGTACCTTTTCTGCCATTGATCTTTCTCTGTCTTCTCCTTCCCTCCTCCCTTCATTACACTGGTCGCCACACGACAACTTTTGTGATAGTGACCATTTCCCATTGATTCTCTCGCTCCCTTCCCACTCCCCGATGGACAGGTTACCTCGTTGGTATTTCCAACGTGCCGATTGGCCTCTATACATTGCACAGGTCGTGTTTTCTCCCTCTTCGTCGGGTTGTATTGATTACGTCCTACGTGACGTGTCTGACGCGATTGTTCGCGCTGCTAGCCTTGCTGTCCCGCGCTCATCTGGGCCATTTTGTCGCCGGCAAGTCCCATGGTGGAGTACGGCCATTGCCATTGCCATCCGTGATCGCCGTCGAGCTTTGCAACGCCTTACGAGGCACCCATCCGTAGCCAGCCTTACTACCTTTAAACACCTCCGCGCTGAAGCCCGTTATTTAATCAAACAGAGCAAGCGGATATGTTGGGAACGATTCGTTTCTTCCCTTGGTTCTACTGTCCCTCTTTCACGGGTATGGGCTACACTTCGCTCTCTCCAAGGTTGCCATCGGCAGTCCACCCTCCCAGGCCTTCATTTCCCAGATGGCCTTTGTACGGACCCATTAGTTCTTGCAGAACATCTTGCAACCCATTTTGCAGTGGCATCAGCGTCAGGCTCCTATCCAGCTGCTTTCCTTCACCAAAAACAGCGGGCTGAAGCTTCCACCTTATGTTTCACCCCTTGTGAGTCAGAATCTTACAACGGACATTTTACTGAATGGGAATTTCTTTCTGCTCTATCTTCTTCTCATGATACGGCCCCTGGCCCAGATTCCATTCATAACCAACTGCTTCAACATCTCAGTGCTCCACAACGGCAACATCTTCTTCGGGTGTTTAACCGTATCTGGCTCCAGGGTGACTTCCCTTCTCAGTGGAGGGATAGCATTGTGGTTCCTGTCCTTAAGCCTTGTAAGAATCCCATATCTGTTGACAGCTATCGGCCAATTAGTTTGACCAATGTTGCTCGTAAATTACTTGAACAGATGGTAGCCCGTTGGCTCAATTGGGTCCTCGAATCTCGGGATCTATTGTCCCCTTACCAGTGTGGCTTTCGAGAGGGACGGTCTCCAATCGATCATTTACTTCGCTTGGAATCCGCAGTTCGGCAGGCTTTTTCCCAGCGACGCCATTTGGTTGCAGTGTTTTTTGACCTTCGCAAGGCCTATGACACGGCCTGGCGCCATCACATCTTACTCACCCTTCATCAGTGGGGTCTTCGGGGCCCACTCCCGATTTTAATCCGCCAGTTCCTGTTCCATCGGTCATTCAGAGGTCGAGTTGGTACTGTTTTTAGTTCTCCATGGACCCAGGAGACGGGCATCCCACAGGGTTCTGTCTCGAATGGCCTTCTTTTCCTCGTTGCTATCGATGGACTTGTGGCCTCTGTCGATCCCTTGGTTGCCACTGTCCTGTATGTGGATGAATTCTGCATTTGGGTTAGTTCCTCCTCGATGGCATCTGCAGAACGGCTGCTCCAGGGAGCTATACGGCGTGCCTCTGCATGACTCTCACATGGGTTTCAATTCTCTCCTTCAAAATCGCGGGTGGTCCACTTCTGTCGCCGTACTACGATCCACCCTGATCCAGAGCTCTATCTCGCTGCACAACGATTGCATGTGGTCCCACAGTTTCGTTTCCTGGGTCTTCTTTTCGACAACAAGCTCACTTGGCTGCCCCATATCAGACTCCCCACAACTCTTGGGATGCGGACCGTTCCCTCCTCCTCCGTCTTTATCGTGCTCTAGTTTTGTCTCGCTTGGACTATGGTTGTCAAGTTTATGGTTTAGCTGCTCCTTCCACACTGCACGTGCTGGATCCAGTTCACCATCGTGGTATCCGTTTGGCCACCGGTGCCTTTCCTTCTAGCCCTGTTGATAGTCTCCTGGTTGAAGCTGGGATCCCTCCCCCCCCCCCCCCTCCCCGCCTTTCCGTTCGGCGGTCCCAGCTTCTGGTGTCTTATGCACTCTCTATCCGTTCCTCTCCCACTCATCCTTCCTATTCTATCCTGTTTCCAGCCATGGACGTCGCCAACCCAACTCCCGCCCACGGGCGAGTTTACCGGTTGGGCTCCGCCTTGCGTCTCTTTGCCGTGATTTTCAGCTTCCTTCTTTGTCCTGTCTTCCTTGCTCCCTCCCCTCCACCCCCCCCCTTTGGTTAGTTCCTCGGCCTCGAATTCGGGTGGATCTCCGCTGAGGTCCGAAAGATTCCATCCCCCTGGTGGTGTTCCGTTCCTTTTTCCGCCAAATTTTATGGGAGTTTCGGGATGCTGTTGTTTTTTACACTGATAGCTCTAAATCTGCTGATCATGTTGGGTATGCCTTCACGTCCTCTGTTGGAGCGGAAAATCATCTGCTGCCACCTACATGTGGGGTGTTTACTGCGGAATTGGTGGCAATTTCCCAAGCCCTTACCTTTATTAAACAGTCCCAACACAACCGCGTTTTGTTATGTACGGACTCGATGAGTGGCCTTCTTGCTATTGACCGGTGTTTTTCGCGCCATCCCTTGGTCTCTGCCATCCATGACCATCTCGCTGATATTCACTGTGCTGCTTGTTCCATTGACTTCCTTTGGGTCCCTGGCCATGTGGGTATCCCGGGTAATAAGCTCGCTGATCGTTTGGCTGGGGGAGCAGTCACTTACCCCCCGTTTTCTGTAACCCTCCTGCAGCGGATTTACGGCTTCACATCAAATCCCACTTCGCACAGTCATGGGACAATTCTTGGGAGGCTACTCCCCTGTCTAATAAACTTCGAGCGATTAAGGTGACACCAGGCCCGTGGCGTTCTTCCTTTCGCCTCTCCCGAAAGGACTCGACCACACTGCGTCGTCTCCGCATTGGCCATACCAGGCTGATCCATGGTTTTCTTTTGCGTGATGAGCCACCCCCATTTTGTGCTTGTGGAGCCTTCCAGTCAGTAGCCCACATTTTGGTTGAATGCCCCCTTCTTTTGGCTCTGCGTGCTAATTACAGACTCCCTCACACTTTACCTTTGATGTTGGCTGACGATTCCCGGATGGTCTATCTGGTTCTCGGTTTCCTCCGGGAAAGTGGTTTTTATTCTCAGTTTTAAGGTTTTTAATCTCTCTCTGGTGTTGGGGCAGGGCGGTGAGTGTTTGGGTGTTTCCCACTGTACGCCGTGTTCGGAGATTCCCGATTCACCTCCCTGGCCGAGATCCTCTTTTCTTCCCCTTTTACTCTGTTTTTACCCTTTTTTTTAAGGATTGGTTAGTCTCCTTTTCCCATACGTACTTCTACATTCTAGCGGTTGCACCTTTTAAGTCACAGGTGGTCTTGCCTATGCTGCTTCAGCATAGCGTTGGGTTCGTTCTCTTGCTGACTTCCCTCATTTTGTTTTTACCATTGACAACATGACTGCCCTTTTACGTTTTCAGCTTTTTCCCTTTTATTGTTCTGAATTTCTTGAGATGTCCCATTAGCGGAATGGACCATATTTGAAACAAGGGACTGATGACCTTGCTGTTTGGTCCCTTAAACCTCAAACAACCAACCAACCTATATTGTAGTTAGATCTGGCTACCTACATGCGAGAGACTCTTACAAGAGCTTTGCAAAGATTCTCAAACGCGTCAGAAGTCAGCTCTCATATTTGCTTGGTGTATATATTGTACCGATGTTAGGAAATAATGAATGTGCATTTCCTCTCAGGGCTTCCCTGTGCACAATAGCACTGCAGTAAAAAAAATGTTCTTCGAAGAGTGCTGCGACTCGATGAATGGTTGTTTTCTTGTTCGGGAGTCAGGTGTGCTTGGTTTTTCGAGTGTTAATAATGTGATGTAGCTTTAGGCTAGCTTTGAGGATGTTTTTAATCTCCTTGTCCGATCACAAACATGGCGACTACCTGCTGTTAATCAGTGCTGGGAGATACTACGGGCAAAATTGTAACGAAATATCCAACATTCTGGAGTAGATGTCGACTTTCTACAATTACAGGTTCGATTTTCGTGGACTAAATGTCAGTATAATTTACTGTTTCCTTCCCAAAAATTCGTTAAGTTGGGCGTGTAGGTTATAAAACCAGGCTACTTTCATGACCTCGTTTGATAGCTCACGGTTTTGAAACTTGCACTCGTGTCTTCCACAGAATGTTCGACCACAGTTAGTTCAATATTCCATGTTCCTTTTGTCATATGACAATTTAACCTTAGAAATCACGCTAGTTGTCTTTTAAAACGTATAAAGGAACGAGCTTCGTGTACATCCAGCGTGGATAAAACTTGGTGGACGACCATGGAACTCAGACATATCATGTGCAGTAGAACATGATGAAATATAACAGTAGCACGAAGTCCCGCTATCAGATGATGACCTAACTTCTTTCCTTCTGTTCCATATATCGTAAACATGTCACCCCATGTACAGTTCGCATGTTCAAGACTATCATGATAAATGCACAAAATTTGGCGTTAAACAGTGATACACTCTACGAAGCTATTCCAGAGGTACAACCATCGGAGGAATGCTAATGTCTGAGCACAAAAAGAAGGCGAAAGTGTTCATATTTAAGAGTCTAACAGAAAAGTTGGTAACCAGCTGCCTTAATCCCCATCCCGCCTTTCTCACCAAAAATTTGGCATGCGAAGATATTGGCGTTCTTTTAATACAGAACTTTCTGAATTCTCTTACCCAGTCTCTCTCTTTTTAGTGAAAATTCATACTCACAAGGGATCCTCCCCATCGCACCCCCCTCAGATTTAGTTATATGTTGGCACAGTGGATAGGCCTTGAAAAACTAAACACAGACCAATCGAGAAAACAGGAAGTTGTGTGGAACTATGAAAAAATAAGCAAAATATACAAACTGAGTAGTCCATGTACAAGATATGCAACATCAAGGACAGTGTAAGCTCAGGAGCGCCGTGGTCTCGTGGTTAGCGTGAGCAGCTGCGGAATGAGAGGTCCTTGGTTCAAGTCTACCCTCGGGAGAAAAGTTTACTTTCTTTATTTTTGCAAAGTTATGATCTGTCCGTTCATTGAGGTCTCTTTTCACTGTAATAAGTTTAGTGTCCGTGTTTTGCGACCGCACCGCAAAACCGTGCGATTAGTAGACGAAAGGACGTGCCTCTCCAATGGGAACCGAAAACATTTGATCGCAAGGTCATAGGTCAACCGATTCCTCCACAGGAAAACACGTCTGATATATTCTATACGACACTGGTGACGGCATGTGCGTCACATGACAGGAATATGTTGTCGACCCACCTAACTTGTACACTTGGCGAATGGGTAAAAAGATTCTTCTACCTTGCCCGATTTAGGTTTTCTTGTGGATGTGACAATCACTCAAAAAAAAAAATGATGAAAACATAAGCGTTTGTCTCACAAACTGAAAATAAAAAGTTAAACTTTTCACTCGTGGGAAGGCTTGAACCAAGGACCTCTCCTTCCGCAGTTGCTCACGCTAAACACGGGACCACGGCACTCCTATACTTGCTCTTTCCTTGTTCTTGCCTATCTTGCACATGGACTACTCAGTTTATATATTTTGCTTATTTTTTCATAGTTCCACACAACTTCTTCCTGTTTTCTCGATTGATCTGTGTTCAGTTTTTAAAGGCCTATCCACTGTGCCAACTTATAACTAAATCTGAGGGGGGTGCGATGGGGAGGTTCCCTTGTCAGCATCTCCCTCTCACTGCCTCTGGCACTTCTTTTGTCTCGCCCACTGGCACTTTCTTTTGTCTCGCCCACTGGCACTTTCTTTTGTCTCGCCCACTGGCACTTTCTTTTGTCTCGCCCACTGGCACTTTCTTTTGTGTCTCGCCCACTGGCACTTTCTTTTGTGTCTCGCCCACTGGCACTTTCTTTTGTGTCTCACCCACTGGCACTTTCTTTTGTGTCTCGCCCACTGGCACTTTCTTTTGTGTCTCGCCCACTGGCACTTTCTTTTGTGTCTCGCCCACTGGCACTTTCTTTTATGTCTCGCCCACTGGCACTTTCTTTTGTGTCTCGCCCACTGGCACTTTCTTTTGTGTCTCGCCCACTGGCACTTTCTTTTGTGTCTCGCCCACTGGCACTTTCTTTTGTGTCTCGCCCACTGGCACTTTCTTTTGTGTCTCGCCCACTGGCACTTTCTTTTGTGTCTCGCCCACTGGCACTTTCTTTTGTGTCTCGCCCACTGGCACTTTCTTTTGTGTCTCGCCCACTGGCACTTTCTTTTGTGTCTCGCCCACTGGCACTTTCTTTTGTGTCTCGCCCACTGGCACTTTCTTTTGTGTCTCGCCCACTGGCACTTTCTTTTGTGTCTCGCCCACTGGCACTTTCTTTTGTATCTCGCCCACTGGCACTTCCGTTGGTCCTTTATCTCACTCTTCCTTAGACCTATCTCCTGTCACTTTCACTATCTGTCCCACTGCCATTGTCTTTGTCCCATCCTTCACTCTGCCATTGTCACAGTCTTTCTTTATCGTTTAGTCTTCTCTCTGTCTCTTCAGCCACGATTGTCTACTCTCTAGCCATGCCCTCAGAGACGGTTTGCCGGTTGGCTCTGGGGTTTGACGGCTATACTGGGAAACTTGAAGACGTGGGTATAGGGAATGAGGGGGGGGGGGGGGGGGGAAGAGGTCAAAGTATTTAGTGGTAAAGGTTGCTGGACTGGGGGGGGGGTTCCAGACCACTCAAAGGTATTATGGTCACTAATCTTTCATTTCCACTTCCTCTTCCCTTTTTTACTCCCATTGCTATCATCTCTACCCCTATCTCTGGTACTTTTACTGCCCTCTCTCTCTCTCTCTCTCTCTCTCTCTCTCTCTCTCTCTCTCTCTCTCTCTCTCTCTCTCTGCTATTTTGTTCACCCTTCTATTTCATGGCCACTTTCTCTCGCACCAACAGCCTCATCATCCTTTTCCCTTTCACAGCAGAGTGGACTGCTTGTACAGGGTGTTTCATAATTCAGGTTAAACGCTTCTAGAAGTTGTAGAGGGCACCTCACAGATGAAGTTTTACCTAGGAACCCATGTCTGGAAACGTCAACCAACGACGCTACAGAGCATCAAAATTATAGGCGCTGGTGCTTGTAAATGTATTATGTATGTATACAAATGTGTAGTGTGATTCCGTGATGGTGTTAGACATTTTTAAGGCCGATGAAGGATAAATCTATCAATGTGAGATAAGGATCCCTGGTTCTGAAACGAACGAGTCGCAAGTTATAAGCGAAAATCATTTGACACCTCAGATAGTGGAGTACATGTACCGGTACTGTTATACTAAGTATGCATTGTATGCAACTTTCGGACATGGTAGTATGGACAAAGACAAGAAAAAATGTTTACTGAATGTGGGTTATGAAATGTCTACTGTAAGAGCTATGAGCCCTTGTTCAATACAAGAGATGTTTCGCAGTAGCGAAGATGAAAAAGTGCTTACAGCTCCTCAGGTATGCATTTTAGAGCCCATGGTTAGCAGATATTTTTTCTTGTCTTGGTCCTAACAACCACGTTCGAAACTTGCATACCCCACATCCTTAGTAATAACAGTACCGGCACATGTATTCCACTATCAGAGGTATCAGAATGATTTTCGCTTATAACTTCATACTCGTTCGTTTCCGAACCAGGGACCCTTACCTCAAATTGATACATTCATCGTTCTCAATCATTCAAATCAAATGGTTCAGAGTACTATGGGACTTAAAATCTGAGGTCATCAGTCCCCTCGAACTTACTACTTAAACCTAACTAACCTAAGGACCTCACACACAACCATGCCCGAGGCAGGATTCGAACCTGCGACCGTAGCGGTCGCGCGGTTCCAGACTGAAGTGCCTAGAACCGCTCGGCCACACCGGCCGGCTCTCCATCATTCTTGAAAGTTTATAATCACTGAGTCATCCTGTATATAAAATTTATTTATGTATTTAATACATATACAGGCGCCGGCGCCTATAACTTTGGCGCCCTGTAGCTTCGCTGCATGACATTTCCTGACATGGGTTTCTATGTGAAACTTGATAGTCGCCTCTACAACCTCTAGAAGTGCGTAACATTAGTTCCGAAACACACTATATAAAACGACTTCTGTAGGTCGGTTAAGTTTTGACAGTTTACTTACATACTTCAGCACATTTACGTACTTAGACTCACAGAAACAACAAATAATTACGGATAATGTTAACACAAAATTGTCTCCCATCCAACGCAAATTCACTTCACATAGAAATGCACGTTTTTAGGCCGCACCTACAGTATACCAGGAAACGCTGTTTCTGGTTTGCAAGTACAACGAATTTCCTATTACAAAATATTTTTTTATAAGTTGCTTAAGCCGCCAGGTGGCACCATCGGATAAATTCATGGTAAAGACAGGCTGTACAGGCGTAAGTGCCCTCTATATAGACACAGCGCATCAGAAAGTTTTATTGGTGGAAAAATGGGGACCAAACGCATTTTCGTGACCTTAGAAGCTTTGAGATGTCCCCAGAACTCTTGCCATCTGTTCACTACGTAAGTTAAAACATTTACTCCTGGGACTGGATGTTAATTGCATATTTTACGTGTATAAGTACGGTAACTTTGAATATCTAGATCTCGGTAATGGATAATGATACCGAAATAAGTTTCGAAGTTCCCTGAGATAATCTTAAGAACATACAGTAAAAGTTTCGACAGTTTGCCATTTTGATTTTATTTATCTTATAGAAATACACATGCGATTTACAGCAATATTTACACATAACAAAATAAATATTTATGCATAACAAAAGGAATGTAAAAGAGATATGTTCACTAATTATATCACAAACTGATATTAAGAGTGTCTATCCAATCCAGTGCTGTTGGCGAGATGTTGATTATGTCGTTCCAGCCTCCACTAAAACATCTGTTGGAACATTATTCTACAATGTGTCCAACAGTCTGTTCTGCTGCTCCACAGTCGCACTTCGGGGAGTGTGAGAATCCCAATTTGTACATGAAGGACTGAGTTCTTCCATGTTCACGTCGGATTCTGTTGAGCGCACACCAGGTAGTTGGAAGCCTGGCGAAGTATGCCACGGCGAAGTATGCTGTTGTCGTTCTTCTATGTCTCCTTCCACACCTTCAGTCTTGAATGGTTCGGCTTCTCGAGTTGTTCAGAATGGTTTTCTTGATTTGAGACGCGTGCAGGGTGGATTGAGCAGTATTTCCTGGGCGGGTAGCCTTTGGGACAGCTTCACGTTGTTAACATTTTTTCGTTCGAGGGGCGCTGCTTGTCTCAAATGCGGTGGGGCGATTTCAGGGTGCCCGTTAAAATTCCCATGGTGTCATTCGGCTGAACGCCAACCTTAATAGCATGCACACTCCTGTACCAGAAAGGCGTGCAATATTTGGCCACAAGATATACGAGAGATAAGGCCGCTGTACGGAGTGTCAGCTTGTGCACCCCAGGAAGTTCCAGCTAGTTTCTGGATAATGTTGTTCCTGGTCTTTAAATTTTTTGCTTGTGATGTGAGTACTGTACGTAAGTGATCGGTCTAGTGTTATCCCAAGATACTTAGGATGAGGGTTGTTTTTAAATGATTTTTTACAGGTGACATTTAGTGTCTGGTTTACTAATGGGTTGTTCAGGTGGAAAGCTGTCACTTCAGTATTTGTAGGGTTAAGGCACAATCTCCAGGTCGAACTAGATCTCGTATCTCACGGCCAAAACGACATGCAGCGACGATTTGCCATCCTAAGGCCCATCCTAGGCTAAACCTATAGCAAAAGAACCAACTAATTTGCTCAATTTGCCTTGGCTGGGCGAAGTGTGTAATGTTTAAATTTTGAACCTGTAACATAGGATAGCTGCAGTACGCATGTTCTTAACATAATTTATAAATGCTCGATATGCCAAAGGCCACCCAAAACACTTCACGAATTATCTCTGACACCCCCCCCCCCCCCAAAAAAAAATTTTATTTTCGCATTCGGATTTTTGGAACGTATTGATACCGTGACCAAGCACTGTCATGCACGGACCAATCATGCTCTGTTTCGTCCTGGCCCGCGTCGTACTGCATTTCAAACCTCTGGGAGTCGTCAGCGTTTCCTAGTAGACCTCTCGTTTCAGTTTTACCCACAGATAAGACTCGTGACAAGCCATATTGTGTTTAGCGACCGGCCGATCAAGCAATCTCCAAATGATCACAATGGATGTGCACAATGGATGGGACATTCGTCATTTTACGACGACATGAACTGCCTATGTTCAGTGGGATGTTACCCACTAACTTGGCGGCATATCTGTCGGTGTCTTTAACTCGGCAGCTATAAATATTAAAAACGTCTTCAGTACGTCAGAAATCCTCTAATTTGTACGCTTCATTTTAGTGTCCTGGTTCTTGAAATTTGGGTAACATAATCAACTCTCATCTCTTGTATAGTCATTAACTGCACTAATTCGTCCTATCCAGAGGAACTATGCTAACTTCGCTCCTACGTGATATACGCAAGGTATAAAAAAATTTAAATTTGGATGACCAGCGGGGATTCGCAGCTAAATTCTATTCAATGCGAACCTAGCAACCTAACTGCTGCGGTTCGTCTGCAAATTTTTCACATTTTAATAGATGCGTTTGATACTCTAGATAGCTTGTCAGTTGCCTTTAATAATCTTAATGCCAGAAACAGCGTGCTAATAGCTTGTTTAAGAGAGAATTAGATATACATAACGACAGTTATGAACAGCAACACTATGAATATTTATTAGATTATAATAAATAGAACAGAACAGATCAATCGCTGGACCTGTCCCTCTTTACTACACCGGATTCAGCGAAACTTTGTAACTGCAGGGAAGAAATGGACATCAAAGAAAAGTGAGGAATGGACGCATAAAATTTTCATCAGAGAAACGAAGTGACACTAAATAAACAGCAGATAAAGTGGATAAAAGCTGGATTCATCTAACTTCAAGCATTATGACGATATTTATGATGCCACCAAATCGTCAGTCCGGTAGAGTCAGCACCTTTTAGGTGATGGTGAAGCGTACACACACCCAATAAAATCCCACTAAATATAAAAGTAATTAATTTTAGGGAGAAAGGGACTGTTGGAATTTGAGTCTGTCGACGTAGAGGTTATTGGAGATGGCTTAAGTAATTTGTAGTAACAACGTGATAGACATAAATGTTTTCAACCCTCCATAACTTTGAAGACATAAAGATATTATGGTCAATGGAAAAGACATAAATTACAAAATGGCATTTTATTGCTTTGTAAATGTTTATTCAGATCAAAGAAATAGGTAAATGCAACTATTGAGTTTCAGATTCCTCAAAGTAGGCATCCTTTGCTTTAATCATTACCATGCATACTCTCAGCATGTGATGGATTGCCAGGGTTTCAGTTCAAATTTGCCTCCGTTCTTGCTGCAGGACACGCCCAGAAGTGTGTCCCAGCCATGATTCCACGTTTTTGGAGACTGGAGAGACCAGTCAAAGTTCTTGAAATTTTCTGAATTTCTAAAGGCTTGACATAGCTATGACAAAAGCGATATGTATGTTTCGGGTCGTTTTCTTGCTGCAAGGCGACCCTTTCCCAATCAGGCGCAAACCAGATGACTTGGCATGTCGCTGGAGAATGGCATGATAATCATTTTGGTTCATTTTCGATCTAATTTCACCAAATCTCAGAGTTTATTCCCTCCAAAAGATCCCAATGGGATCGTAGAACACTTTCATGCTTCCGTTGGAGCAACGCACGGGGGATTCAAGCGTTCGCGGGGAAAACGGCGTACGAATTGACGGCGTTTATTTCCACATATTTCGAACTTCAGATCATCAGTGAATAAGACAGTTTCCCAGTCACCTGCTGTTGGTTTGTCGTTGCCCACTGAAGCCTCTTCTTGTTAACAGGTCGCAGCAATGCGTTTCCTTGCTGATACATAACCCTGGAGAATGCTTTCTGCCAGGCACCACCTCTGTGTTGACTAGGACTGGGCAAACGATGCTAGTGTTCCAACGTGCTCGAGATTCCCGATAAGCCGCAGCGTTCGATACAGTATCGCGCTGGTTCGAACCATCACGTGACATCTGACTCGTGCGGCGTGAGTGCAACGGATACACAAGGAACCACTAACTAGGCACAACAATAAGGTATAGCTTTGCTTAAGATTTAAAATTTGAAAATTTCGTGGCACACTGGAGGAAAGGGCATTAATTCCTATCACTGCACAAACTGCTAGTGTTCGAACAAATTTAAGAGTTCTCATACAGTGTAGGTATGTACGGATATATAAACGTTTATGCTGATTTTGATATAAAAGTAAGAAAGACGAAAATGTCTTCCAAAAATATTGCTTGACTGAACCCAGTACAATATTTTTACGAGAGAACCTACTCTTTTACCAATTAGGTTGCAAATAAGCGCCGGCCGTGGTGGCCGAGCGGTTCTAGGCGCTTCAGTCCGGAACCGCGCCACTGCTACGGTCGCAGGTTCGAATCCTGTCTCGGGCATGGAGGTGTGTGATGTCCTTAGGTTACTTAGGTTTAAGTAGTTCTAAGTTCTAGGGAACTGGTGACCTCAGATGTTAAGTCCCATAGCGCTCAGAGCTATTTGCAAATAAGCATTTTCATCCTTGTACATACACAAGAATAACAAGTAAAGACGTTACCAGATTTGTCAGTTTGAAAACAAATGGCAGCATTCTAATGAATCAACGAAGAAAATCAAGAATCAAATGCCGAACAAACGAAACATAGCGTAATAACGTTACAAATATTATTGGGAGACTGAATTACTGCGGAAAGACCCGTGTTGGAAACAGTGCCATGAGATGTCACGAGATAGTGGGACGAACGAAAGCTCCAGAATTGAACAGAATCAGGATTGCAATCATTTATTAGCAGCCATTGTTACGCATGATCTTAAAAGATCCAGAATGAAATTTCCACTCTGCAGCGGAGTGTGCGCTGATATGAAATTTCCTGGTAGATTAAAACAGTGTGACGGACCGAGACTCGAACTCAGTACTTTTGCCTTTCGCGTTAGAGCACTTAGCCGCGAATGGCAAAGATCCCGACGTAGTCTCGATCCGGCACACTGTTTTAATCGACCAGGAAGTTTCATCTTAAGATATTTCAGCCCATGTTTCATAATTATTGTTATTATTAAAATCCACAGCGCATTACAGACACTAAGACTGGCTGTTACGATAATACCAACAAAAATCGCAGGCCGATCAAAATATCTAATTTCCCGAACTGTAACTCAAGCTCTCCGAACAGTTGGTAGTGTTCAAACACAGCCATACTGTACACTCACTCATTGGTGTGTTCCTAGCTGTGTTCAGTTGGCAGTCAATTTTTGGACACTTTTGAATCTTTGACGTTTATTGGTGACTACCAAATACCTTTCCTGGCGTTCTGATATTTTCCTGGGTCCCCTGATAGAGGACGATCGTCATACGCTATTGTATCTCAAGGTCGTGGTGTGGTCCTGACAACCCCTTTGATTGAATCTTCAAGTTATTTAATATTCGTCGGACACATACCTTCTTGGTGCGAAGTTTTTAACTGTGAATCCTAAGGAATGTGACACCTTGGGTCCATTTTCAGTTGCTTTTGCTGGGTGTACTACAATTTCTCGCGATGTGTGCTGCTACTGCACAAACAGAACAAGTGAACAGAATCGTAAACATTGTAGCTCCACACAGTCGTGCTGTCCACTGGCGCCAGCAGGCGTATTTAGTAGAACTGCCTGCAGAGGTAAAGCCAGTTTACATAAACTGAGCAATACCCATATGTCCAGTATGTATGTATTTGCACAATTATTAACTGTGCAACACTGTATAATCACCAATCGCTATTGGAGCATACTATTCTGTATTCTAAGCATGAACTCTCACAGAATACTCCCGTCTTGTTCCGTTGTAGTATGCAGCGTGATGTTTCCAAACTTAGTGTGTAGTAAATTCACGGACAGTTTTGAATCTATTACGTTTACTGGTCACTACCAAATACTTTACCTGGCGTTCTGATACTTCCCTGGCTGCTCCTGAGCAACCAATAAAAGCTATCGTCGATGAAGTGCTGAGCGCCCTGACGCCAGAAGACGAATTTCTGCGAACCGAGTGGGCAGCCTTGGATCACGTAATATTTAAAGATTCACAATGCGTCTGTCGATCTCCATTAAGAATGCAGCATTGGGAATGGATATACACGCAGCATAATTCTGCATTCTGGCGGGAACAGAGCCTGACATCGGAGAATATCACTTTTTTTAGCGACGCGTCTTGATGGAGAATGGGTTTCGGAATTTCCACGTTGCAGTGCTTCGCAGAATGCACGAACCAACTTCAGAGTGCGGCTGGACAAGACAGGCGAGCTGGTTCGTACTAACTACGGAACGGTGGAGCTTGATTCTGTTTGGGAATTCCAATGGCAGCGAAGCAACCGTACAAACGAAGGGTTTTTATATACTTCGTAGACTTCCCGGGGAGTATAAGGTATGGTGCCCTCCTTACCTATTTTACCACCTGAAATAGGTGGCCCAGCGGTTAAGACAGTGGTCTCGCATTCCGGAATGGAGTGAAGTCTCATTCCTACCATCCATATCTAAATTTTCCTTTTTCCCTTAAATAAGATAAGGCAAATACTGGGATGATTCCTTTGGGAAAAAAAGGTACTTCATTTTTCTCCTATCGATGCCCAATCTGAACTTCTGCTCCGGCTCTAGAGATCTCTTCGATTGGTATTGATCCTAATCTTACTATGTACCTAAACTAACATGTAAGGAACATATCAAGCGCACCACTTCTAGATTGAAATGACTCTAAACGTCAAATATTTATATGTACTCCTCCGATAACGTCAACAAACGGACTTTACTGGAAATCCTGGATATCAATGAACACCAGTCAGTCCTGAGTTAATTCTTAACGACATCGTACAGTTTCACTAGTAACCCTTTCTAAAGTAATAGCAGCCAGTTACGTTCTCACGGTAAGATGATATGCTTGTTGTAAATGGCTTGTGTCCCGCTCCCCACACTGCATACACTTCGTCTTGCCCTCTGCCTGGAGCTCATCGTTACCCATCCCATTTACAGAGCCATCAAATGTTTCAGCTGTTGATATTGCGTCTAAGAGGGTGCTGAGATAGGCCATTGGGCTCACTCGTCGGTCAGTAATTAAATCCTGAAAACTGTGGAAGTTCTGAGGCTCTGTGGCTTGGTGGTAAACAGTCACACTACAGATCCGAAAGACTACGGTTCTATCCCTGGTCACTCCCACGGTTTTTATGTCACATGTCATTTGTTTCCCCTTCGGTAACATGTTGTGAAACTACGGTTAAACAGTTCGCCAACCCATGTGATACTAGTAAGATCGGAACCCGGTGACGTATACCGCTAACAGACCGCTTCCCATAAGACCATATGAAACCTTAATACAAGATCGCGCAATTGAATCTATTGAACATCTGATTTCAAACTGGGATGACCCAGTTATGCAATAATCTGAAGGTCACAATAACCGCCCATTTGTTACTAAGTCGCATGGACTTTGTTAGTCATTAAATGGGTAATACAAATAAAGTGCTCAATGATGCAAAGGAATTAAAAAAGAAACACTATAATGCCTATCCACAGATGCTTAGGACTGGAGATCAAGCAATAGTTGAGTGTCCACATAAACTGAAAATTACTGCTGTATTAGTAAACACATTACAGAAAGAATCCAGAAGTACGTAGAAGCACCAGTCCTTGCCTAAGCACATGCTGAGTTCAACTAGCCGACTGCACGAATTAATTCAGAAAAGCAAAAATCTAACAATGACTTCGCGGTCCCCTCGTCACGTCATATGCAAATGTGGTTCATGCTGACAGTCATTCTAAAACTAAAGTGCAGAGGATAGCTGCAGCGATAGCTGAATGTTATAACTGTCGGATCACATTAATCTGAAGAGACGTGAGGTCTTAGGAGCTAACGAAACAGGCGTGGAGCCATGTCGATTCCAGTGGCGTTGCCATATGCGCGATGTTTCTTGGCTGAGGATCCGTGTCACAAACTGCCAGACTGAGGCCGTTCCACAGATTCTCGATTGGGTTTAAATCTGGAGAGTTCGGTGGCCAGGGGAGAACGGTAAACTCGACCTGGAGCTCTTCGAACAACGCACATGCACTGCGACCTGTGACACGTTGCATTGTTCTGCTGGTAGATGGCATCGTAACGAAGAAAAAAAACCTGCATGTAAGGGTGGATATGGTCCCCAAGAATAAATGCGTACGCCTTGATTCAGTGTGCATTTCAAAATGAAGACATCACACATGGAATGACACGAAAACATGCCCCTTCGAACGACGGTTGCAGGGTGTTTGCTTTCAGACTTTAGATGCCGCACACGCAAACGGCCGTCTGTCCAATGGAGCATAAAACGTGAAGAGGTCACATGTCACGACTCAGTGGACGGCCAGTCGCGGTATTGGCTTGGAAAGTCGCTGGTGGACAGCAATCACCATGGGTGCATTGACTAGGCACCTGCTGTGGAGGCCCATACGTAGCAACGTTCGCTGAAGGGTCGTTGTGGTGACGCTGTTGGTAGTCCCTCGCTTCATCTGAGACTCAGCTGCTCAGCAGTTGCATGTATGTTCACCTGTACATATGTCCATAGCCATCATTCACCCCTTTCATCGAGTGCCTGTGGTGCACTGCTTTTTGCCGCGGCGCTGGGTTTCGGCTAGTGCCTTTCTGCCGTACATTGTATGCTTCAACCATTGCAGCACGCAAACGTTTTACAAACTTGACAGTTTCGGAAAAAAGTTCGAGCGTTGGCCTGAAAACCAAAGATCCTGGTCTTTTGGACGTCAGATAAATTGCGTTCCACCATCATGGCAACTAGAAGTTTTCCCACGTCCACTGCTAGTGGTGCCAACTGTTGCCTGTGAGTGGCTATTGTACGATGACGCTGAACGTAGGCAGTGGACACATTACTGTGACTAGCCCGTGTAGTTTCAGACCCAGCATCTATTATCAGCTCTTGGATAAAGCCCTCCCTGTCAGCATTTCTAAGACGGACACACACACACACACACACACACACACACACACACACACACACACACACACACACACACACACACACACACACACACTCTCTCTCTCTCTCTCTCTCTCTCTCTCTCTCTCTCTCTCGCTTTCTCAGTCAAAGACGAAGTGTGTATCTGGTCCTACTCAAAACCTCACTGGTTCTGCCAGACCAATCGAGGTGGCGCAGTGGTTAGCACACCGGAGTCGCATTCGGGAGGACGACGGTTCAAACCTGCGTCTGGCCATTTAGGTTTTCCGTGATTCCCCTAAATTGCTTCAGGCAAATGCCGGAATGGTTCCTTTAAAAGGGCACAGCCAGTTTCCTTCCAAATCCTCCCCTAATCCAATGGCATAGATTATCTCGGAGTTTAGCTCCCTCCTCCAACTCCACCAATCTGCCGGAACAGTATTCTCTTCAGCCAGATGCTGTAGACCTTTAGAGTTGCGACTAATGTAAAGTGTCCCCCTTCTCGTAAATAATCTTCTGTGATTAACCAATAATACACGTGTAAGTAGCCTCTTTATATGTTAGCAACGCTATAGACTGTATTAATATCGCTGACAGTGCTCAGAGCCCTCGGTAAGAGGCTCTGTGGTTGGAAGGACTAGCAGTTAGCGAGTGGACGGCTTGGACATACGTCCTTCATGGAGACTGTGTTTGTAGGACATGCATTGTAAAATGAGGATGGATATAGTTGATAATGTTTGGGTAGCGGAATTATTGACAACTATATATTTTTTAGAACTGTATGTCACATGAATAAGGTAAAATCTTCTGAATACATTATTTACTCTTCAACAAAATCTTTTTTTGCTAACCATGTGTGTCCTAGTAGATAGAGCCCATAGTAGATAGATCGAGCCCATTTATTTAGCTGGCTGTAGTTGCTGCGTGCTGTAATTGCTGTAGTTCGTATTACGAAGATTTCCTGTGAGGTAAGTGACTTACGACAAAGTATGGCTTATCGTTCGAATTTCTTGCAATTCAGTGCCATTCTTTTGAGTTAATTATTTGAAGCCATGTTGTCATTGTATAGCAGTCAGATTGCGTTGTGGGTAGTAAATTAATAGGTTAAGTTTAAGTTTGAGTTGTCTTTGTCAGGGAAAATTCTGTAGGTCAGTGTTGAAAGGATAAAAATAAGTAAACGCTAAGAAATTTCACACATTTCCCTCTTAGGGTTGCACAGAAAACATTCTCCCCCCCACTACGAGGGCAGCGGGCAGCGGCTGCATGTATGCAGTTAGTTCACCAATCCTCGGCTCCCTTACAAAATATAAACATCAGTTACTGGTGGCTCGCTTTGGGTCCAACAGCTTCTCGCTGAGTGTGCTTCATGTTTTCCATACCCTTGCAGATCTCCATCTTCTGCAAAACATTCTTCACAATGCTTCTCACAATGTAAGTTCACAGTTTGCTGAATGCCACCTCCTGCCCTCCACCAATCTTTTATCAGGATATGGTGCACCGTCCCCTACAGTACCCGTCTGTTCAGTCTGTAGCAGACTGGGACTCTCCCTTTCAGCGAGGAACAGTTTTAAAACTCGCAATCGAGTTCATCTTTGAAGGAAGCACTTGAGCTACGAATTCACGACATCCAGAAACACATGGCCCCATTATGCCAGTATTGATTATTTTTGCGAGGTGTAAATGGGGCCGGAAGATGACATAATTAATTGCCGAAACTGGTAGTTGAAACAAAATAAAATAAAGTCTAAGTTGCATGGCTGTTCGGCGAATTTCATTGTTAAATAGCAAGTGACTTGGTTCTCAAAGGTCTCCAGGACAGCTAAGACAACCACTATCTCGGAATGTTAACAAGTGACCTTTACAGAAATTGAACGAAATGTATTCGCAGCTGCGAATACGGACAACCATCAGCTTCATAATGGAACGACGACAGTGAAAATTTGTTCCGGGCCGGCTTCGAACCCATATTTCCGCTTATTCCAAGCGGCTGCCTTACCAGTACGACTCTCGGCCAGACCCAAACTTAGAAATGTCTTCAGCTATGTTTCAACGACATGTATTCGTACATTCACTATGTATATTCTTATACAGGGAATACGTTTTACATGAAAGTCGCTTCCCCCGTGTCGGCGGGTAAATACTATATTGCAGTGCCTGTGATGTTCATAAACACGACTCAAAGCTCCTGAACAAGGACACTGCAGTATCGTATATATGTGCTTAGGTCGTCCCGTGAGAATTTCTTAGTTCGCTCATTACGAAGCGAGAGAAATTGTGTGCCTCTGGACTTACCGGTACTACTGCCTCCAGGAAAACATCAAACGCTGTCGAAATTTCTTGCAGGGCCATGTCACCCTTGTCCTCAATAGCGGAAGTAATGGATGCGTCTTCTGAATGGAAATCTCCTTGTGCTCAAGTTTGCACCTGAACTGGTAGCCTTTGCAGAGAAACAAGAGGGACGCGCTCCTGATCGACCAAGATTACGTTCCTAACGGCCGTACTTAATGTAGTTCGTTGTGAACGCGAACAAGGAAGTGCAGGAAACGCGAGTTTACGACCGCGCTGCCGGAGTATCTCGGACACTAATGAGTTCCTGAGCTGTCTCCAGAGTACACGAGAATAGAACGCGCCCTATTGTACCATCTTGACGAACACGGAATCTGACAGCTCCTTGGTCCATTGCGTTGAGTTTCCTTTAACCTACAGTTTAACCTCTCGTCGATATCCATGTCAGCAAAGGTAGAGTATTAGCTCGGCTGGACATGAATTTGGATGAGTGTCGATCTTTGGCACTACAAGAGAAACGTTAAAGCAATTGCTAGAAATCTGGACGATCTAACCGGCGTTTTAGTCTCGCTTTTCTCGAATGGCGTTCCTTTATTTTAACCACTTCGCCGCATCTGGCAAAGTATTATTGTTAATGTAGCAAAAGGAAATAAACTGCGGACGCTTACGAATAACCTATAAAAATTAAGACAATTTAAAGAAGGGGTGCATCAAGAAACGCAAGTTAGTGTCATAGCAGGGTTGCAGGTTATTGGCACCATAAATTAAAAAGGGTGTTGTAGAAACAACGAAGGAAATAGGGGATTGCCTGGTGAGTATGGTGGATGAGGAAGACACTCAAAATGCAGGTCTGTGATTGTTGCAACTGTTGTACGGGCAGTGTGGGGCCTTGCATTGTAATGTTGAAAAAAAGACACCTGCTGACAGCAATCCACTTCGCTTTGATTTGATTGCAGGCCGCAGATGATATTTTAAGAGATCTGTGTATGATGCACTGGTGTCAGTGGTCCCTCTAGTCATGCTCAAAAATGACGCCTTTTTCGTCCCAAAAGAATTAGCATGACCTTCCCTGCTGATGGTTCTGTTCTAAACTTCTTTGGTTTGGTGATGAGGAATGGTGCCATTCCTTGCTCGCTATCTTCTGAACCCAGGTTTCGTCCCCAGTAAAGATTCTTGCAAGGAAGCCAGCGCCTTCTCCTTCAAAGCACCGAAGTGGTTCTTCACAAGCATCAACATATCGTTCTCTCATTTCAGGTGTCGGCTGCCGTGGCACCCATCTTGCAGACACTTTGTGAAACTGGAGCACATCATGCAAAATGTGGTGTGCTGACCCATGAATAATCTGTAAACGTGCTGCAATATCATTCAGTGTCGCTCGGCGGTTTTCCCTCACTATGGCTTCAACTGGTGCAATGTTCTGTGGAGTCACAACTCGTTGTGCCTGACCTGGACGAGGAGCATCTTCCACTGAAGTCACACCATTTGCGAACTTCCTACTCCATTCGTAGACTTGCTACTGCGACAAACATGCATCACAATACTGAACCTTCATTCGCCGATGACTTTCAATAGGTTTCACACCATCACTGCGCAAAAACCGAATAACAGAACGGTGTTCTTCCCTGGTGCACGTCGCAAGTGGGGCGGCCATCTTTATACTGATACTGCGATGGTATGTGTGCATCTGCACTATGCTGCCACCTACAAGCCATTCTGCACGCTGTTTATAGCACGCTTACCAACTTACAGGATAACGGCGCGAAATTTCGATTTGTTAGTACAAATTTAAGGTTTTCATTTGACTCGCCCTCGTAGATACAGACTCGCACACAAGATACCATTCCGGTAAGACTTCGAAAATCTGAGGAAATAGTTCCTAAAATAGCGCTTCTGGATCACAGTATTGTATGGAAGTGAAACGTAAGTCATAAGATTGTCGAGAGAGGTGGAGGGCAGGAGATTAGATACTCAAAGCATTTAGAGAAAAAACATACTGGATGAGTAGGAAGACACGCTGTCACTTCCAGAAACAGCGCTGGAGGAAGGAAAATAAGAGAGTAGAGAGATTATAATACAGGGTGTTCCATTTGTCTGATCACTGCATGCCCAGAGTATTGCAGGCAGGCCACCAAAGCCGCGCCTGGCCGTGGAATGGGTCCCGCAGGACGGCACTACATTTTGTTTTACATTGAGGACCGTACAGACATACGCAGCTTATCGGCCAGTGTCATTCGACCAGTGAAACAGGCATCACGAGTGTAACAGTGGCG
Organism: Schistocerca nitens; assembly: GCF_023898315.1. Classification (NCBI taxonomy): domain Eukaryota; kingdom Metazoa; phylum Arthropoda; class Insecta; order Orthoptera; family Acrididae; genus Schistocerca; species Schistocerca nitens. Next base: position 132,769,488 of record NC_064622.1, on the reverse strand, counting down.
TCCTGTGAACGCAACAATGGCAAGAGCGGATTATTCAATTCCACAGCGAGTGTGTGTCTGATTCGTATGCTCGTACAGAGTCCGCTCGTACTGTTCGGAGATCGTTTGAACAGAAGTTTTCAGATGCTCGAGTTCAAAGTCGCGATGCAGTTCACGCATTAGTGGATAAATTTCGTGAAACGGGAGGTGTTAGACAAGAAGCGTAAACGACGACGTACAGTGCTGACAAAAGCTCGTCTCGATGCCATTGCATACCGCCTGGGAAATCCCCTAATACGTCTCCCAGGCGTCTTCAGCAGTGAACACAAATATCGTGCACCTCTGTGGAAAGAGGTGCTAAGCTGCTTCGGCTATGGCCCTTAGTATCACTGGTACGAGAACTTCGACCTAATGATCCAGTGCACAGGCTTGAGTTGTGTGAATGGGTTTAAAAAAAAAAAAAAAGTGCATGATAGAGACCTGGATTCCTACCTCATTTTGTTTTCAGGCTAGACTTTACTCCATTTACATGCTAGTGTTAATTCCCAAAACTGTCGACATTGGAGCGCAGACAGACCTGTTGTGCTTCATGAGGAACACCTTCATGATCAGAAAATAGGGATGTGGTGTGCAGTTAGTGGTCACAGAACAATAGGTCGAATTTTTAATGACTCTTAAAAGTGAAAGATATATGCAAAACATTCTGCGACCGATTTAAAGAGCTGAGTGAAGAGAAGGATGCTTTGCATTCTTTCAACACGATTCAGCAAGGGCTCATATAGCCGATATTTCTTTGCACGCAATTCACGATGTGGCCAGCTAGAAGTCCTGATAAACTCCGTGCGACTTCTGTGGCCTGCACTGAAGGACATAGGGTACACAACAAATCCTCGCACAATGCAGGAAGTCAAGGAAAATAACTGTGAATCAATTAAATCAATGTCTCGGAGAGAATTACATCGTGTCATTAATAACCTCTTGACTAGATGTCACAATTGCGTGGAAAATAATGGCAGGGAGTTCCAGCATCTCCTTGCGTGACACAGGGGAGAACAAAATTTCTTTGCTTATATCTTTAATGTAGTCATGTTGTACAGCAGCAGTACATGGGCAACGGAGCGCACGCTGCCAGGCATCTACTGCACCGTACGAGCGGTCATCAGATAAATGGAACACCCTGTACATCAAACGTTATGAAGGGTTTTCGGCGTATTAGCTATACTGGGCGAATCTGTGAGGATATTACCAAGTTTTGCAGATGATGGAGAAGGGTGACTGTATTAATCTGAGGTAAGGGACCAAGATGTGGAAGCAATAGAGTTGAAAGTTATAAATGAAAATATTCTGATACCTCGGAGAGTGGAATACATGTACTGACACAGTTTGGCTAAGAATATACTGTGGACAATCTTTGGAGGTGATAGTATGGACCAACACAGGATGTTGATATCAAATCGATATACAAATTTAGTTGATAAATTGATTATCCCCCCCCACCCCTGGATTACGTTTTCCTCGGCAACCACAAGGGTGCCAGCCCCCCCCCCCCCACCACCTCCTCTATTGACGGGAGTGTCTTTGACCTCGGGCTGTGCAGATGTCCCATACAACCTCCTCCTTCCCTCGCCCCTCCACTGTGGGAATTCGCGGGAAAATAAAATGGCGGTGCCCTGCCTGGAACGCACTCTGGTCCTTGTGCACAGAAAGTCCCAAGTGCACCTTTCAGCTTATGGAGACTGACCAGAAGCAGGGAAGGAAGGTTAAGTTAGTGTGCTTTAGTTTAGTTGTGGAAACTGAAGTAGAGGTCGGTCCTAATAACGTAGTTAATTAATCTGTTCTAATTACACAAATACATGCATAGAATTAAACAAAGAGTGCCAAATATTGCAATACAGGTTAACAGTTTACGATACCACAGAATTGGCTTTATCTTGCTGGGAACGAATTTCACAATATGACTTGAAACTAGTGACAGATAAACTTAATATATCCTTCACTTATAACTGACGGGAATAAGGCTGTGGTGTAAGGTACTCTCTTTTTATTTTCGCGGCAAATACGCTCAACTGACGAGGTGCTGGTATGGGGCAGAGAGGAGTTTAACAACAGTATTACCTGTAAGCATACAGCAGAGAACTGTATCTCTGTTTGACTTCTGTGTTCACTACAGATGTCTCACCCTGCAGCCCAGGTAATATAAGTCAATATACGCTACCAAAACTGATGGAAAATGTTTGTGTTCTAATTAAACATTGAAATAGCTGTGGAAAAAAGATCCAGCACTCAAAATGAACGGGTCATAATGCAACGCATGTACTAGAGAAAATCGCCATCCCAAAAGATTTGCTGACGGGCGGCAGTTGAACGTACGTTCTCCTCGATGTACGGCCGAGCGCTAGCGAAATTATAGGCACTCCGACCTTTCCTCATCCCTGCCCCTCCCTCCCTTCCGCCTACCGTGGGGACACAGGCCTTTTCAGTCAGCTGCTGCCGGGCACCTTGCGGCTTTTTCTGCAGCCTACAACTTTTCTGCCAGCTCACCTTCAGGCGATGGTCCTTCAGCAACACACAAGGATACAAAAACAACTAAACACTAGATAAGAGGGCTGTCATGCCCCCACGTGCCGTGGGGTGTGTGTGTGTGTGTGTGTGTGTGTGTGTGTGTGTGTGTGTGTGTGTGTGTGTGTGTGTGTACACACACACACACACACACACACACACACACACACACACACACACGTGTGCATGCCTTGAAAACACTGCCCTGTAACAGTTGTGTTTAATGTCAATGCATTTCTTATAATTGAGCATCTGTTACAAAGGAAAACACAATAGTGATGATAATATATGTCCTGTTTCCCTGAAAATAGGTGTAGTGCATTTTCTTTGTTTTATGAGCAAAGTCGAGGTCGGGCTATACACTCCCTATACATGCCCACTCTGCATAAAATGGGGAAAAAAAGCTAGCACTATTTTTCTGCAAAAACTACTAATCACCGCAAAACGTCGTCGCTATATCGAAAACAACTCCAAAGAAGAAACATCAACGTTAATCAGTTTCTTTAAAGTTGTTGGACAAACTGCTCGAGCGGAGAGTGTCTCCCATGTTCAAAACAGTGTCTGTAAATAAACTGCCATGCATGTGTGTATTAAAAACATTTCAGACATGTGAAATAACATTAGAGAATACAATCTTTAACGACATTTGCTCTTACGTCAGACAGTCATTTTACGTTTGACAACAAGAAGCTATAACTAAAGAGGACGTTGCTGTTTTGTACACTATGGCAGATTCTGTTCTACCAATGCGAAGCTATTTTACACCTGCATTTACAAAACAAATATTTACTCATAAAGCCACGGCTGTATGATGTCCACCTACGTCACAGCAGGGCGCCGCTCGCCCCTTTGTGACCGGCGATTAAGAGAGCAGCATCAACGTAGTTCAGACCTAGTAACACCAGTGGTTTTTTTTTTTTTTTTTGTTAGCACTCTATACCAAAGTTTAAATACACATTGATATGTGACGGTCCTTCAGTACTAACCAAGTATAAACACTATTCTTTTACCCTTCAACAGTAATAAACATAGAGGGTAGTCAGGAACAGTCCGAAAAGCTTGTCAGGATGTTGCAGGGTAGGTTGTGCTGAGAAGTAATTGTTAAGAAAAAAATTGGATACATTTCGTCGTTTCCGAGTCAATTAGTGTTGAAGTTAGCCAATCAAATTAAAGAGGCCCACAAGATAAAATTAGTGTTATTCCCATACCGTAGTAGACGACACCGCACGAGACTGCAAAGCCTTTGGCTTGGGTTCGACCATTACCAATGTCCAATTTTTGTTTCGCTCTCTTCTTCGGTTTTAGGAAACCAAACGAACACATTTGGTGACACCATCTCCGGCGGGCCGCTTGAATTACAGCGCGCAACTGCCTGATTGGCTAACTTCAGTACTAATTAACTGGGAAGCGGCGCAACGTAAAGAATTTTTTTTCTTAAGTTTATCAGCACAACCGACCCTGCAAAACACTTACAAAACTTTTAGGACCGTTTCTGATCACCGTGTATGATTACAATCTTATCAGTAATTTGTCACAGAAGAATTTGGCATCAAGAATTGTAAGGCCTTACTCCTGAACATCAGATTGCGTTACTTCGACATACAAAAAGTTCCATCAGTAGCAAGAGTTAAGGATCCACCTGTGCTTGTCAGCGTACACTGGAAGTTAATAAAAAATATCAGTAATTAAACGGGACAGAAAAGTTCATTAAACTTCGAAGGGTTAGCGCTGTTGAGAGAAATCTCGCCTATCGATTACGAAGCATCTTGACATTGGGATTCTCGCTTCTTCGTGAGATTTCTAACATCTAAATACACATCCAGAGACGATACTATCGGGGCAGTATTGTCAAATTATTTTTTTTTTTGAATACTCTCTCTTACAATCTGCAGTTCTCATTCATTGCTCGTCTTGTGGACTGTAGTTCACCAAATACACAGAACGTTTCTAATCGCGTCTCATTAGCTGTCTTCGCCAAAAAGGAGTTCTGGGTCTCCATTATAAGAGGTTCCATGAGCGTTTCTTCATAGCACAGCGGTTGCTAACAGCATAGCTTTAAGTGCTGAGTGTTAAAGTCAACACTGTGTTCAAGTGGCACGCTGAATGTCAAGGGCAACACATGCGGATCTGTTTCTGTTGATTCACGATGGAACAAATGGAAGACTATTCAGCGACATGTGTCCACCTTTGGCATCCCCCATCCACTTCTCTCCGCCTTCCTTCCCCCGCCCCCCCCCCCGCCCACCCCCTCACCCACCCACCCACCCACCTTTACATGTAGTTGGTTAGCGTACTAAGGATAGCATCCCATTGTTGACAATCAGGAGTGCGACTCTGGATATATAACCTAGGAATAATGGTGAGATGATTTAAAGTTAGTACTTCTACTATAGGAGCAAGAGAAAACAGATATATTGCATGGGACCATTTTAATTCATATACGGGACAATATGGTTCCAGTTATAAATAAGCATGCTTAGTCTGGGCATGTATCTTTTTCTTTGTTCGCGCGATACGCTCCTTTAAGGCGATGGAAACTACAAAGACGCACCACGAAGGAATTACCCGAATGGGATGGAAATAGGAAGGTAAGTTATACGCTTACAAACAGATGAACACAGTTTCATAAAAATTTGATGATTTATTCAAGAGAAAGAGTCAGTAACGCTTTGGGCCACTTCTGGCCCTTAAACAAGCAGTTATTCGGCTGAGCATTGATAGTGTTGTTCCATGTCCTTAGGGATATCGTGCCAAAATTTGTACAGTTGCCGCGTTACATGGTCCCAAGGTGGTTGGAGGGCCTTGCCCATAATGCTCTGAACGTTCTCAATCGGAGAGAGGTCAGGCGACCTTGCTGGCCAAGGTAGGGTTTGGCAAGCACTAAGACAAGCAGCGGAAGTTCTCGGCGTGTGCAGGCGGGCATTATCTTGCTGAAATGTAAGCCCAGGATGGCTTCTCATGAAGGACAATTAAATCGTCAGCGTACCGCGGTGCTCGAAGGGCGCCGCGGAGGACAACCTGAGGAGTCCTGCTGTGGAAAGATATGGCATCGCAGACCATTCGCGGGCCGTACGGACTCATTTGTCATCCGCGGCACCCATACAACACAACGGTACGTCGACGATATTCATGGGAAACCATCCTGGGCTTATATTTCAACAAGATAATGTCCGCGTGCTCACGAAGCGGGTGTCTGCTGCTAATCTTCGTGCTTCCCTAACCCAACCAAAGCCAACATGGTCGCCGGATCTCCCACCAACTGAGAGCGTTTGGAGGATTAGTGGCAGGGCCCCCCTATCACCTCGGGGTTTTGACGATCTGACGCGGCAACTGGACCGGAGTTGGAACGATACCCCTCAGGACAGCCAAGAAAATGCTCAATCAGTGCCAAACCGAATAACTGCTTGCATAAGGGCCAAAGGTAGCTCAACGCGTGACTGTCGTGCTCAATTTGTGAAGCTCTTTCTCTTGAATAAATCTAGTTATTCTCAAACTGATTTGTCTGGACATGAACATCACATCTACCGATTTCCGTCCCATTCGGATAATTATTTACTAGTGCGTCGTTTCTCATACTGTTCTTTTTATTCGGAGGGTGTTTAGTAAGTCTGCAGTAACGGCGTCAACTCGCAGTTGAGATTGATTCGAAGATTTTATTTGGAAAGCTTTCATTGAATTAACACCGTTCATAGAAAATCAGCGACGAAACGGCGTCTAAAGCAGCAGATATCTTTAAAGAGCGTCTGTAGGAAACGTCGATGTAAATTCTGTGTTCTTTGAAAACGGAAGTCTTTGCTTAACACTAGATGGTGCGACTTGCCCTGTTGGAATGTAGCGTAACCAAGTGCCATAAAGAGGTATTCGATGATCCAATGATAAGTCTAAAACTAATAACAGAAAATTTCTCAGACAAATGCTACGTTTTTTAACGTCGAAAAAAATTTCGGGCGAGTTAAATCATCGTAAACAATGATAAATGTTCCGATACTGAAAACGACCTATCCTAGAAGTAGTCATAATTTTCTGTTCAGTCTCGTATAAGAACACTACCTAAATAACGTAAAAATCACATTTCACCGAGGTAGTAAACACCAGGCCTGAAAAAGCCGATGTACATGTTAAGAGGAATTTCCGGTACCAAAATACTCTTTAAAAACATGGAAAACAGATTTGGTTTTCAGGAAAAGGTGTTAGGTTATTACTTTAAAATTAATTTGTTTTGAGCAGAGCGAGCTACAGGGAAAAATACACTTCGTAACAAAATTAGTGACGAAGTGAAAAATCTCCTGAATGCGTTACAGAACAGTGACTTACTTTAGTCGCACATCTAGTAATATGTTAGAACAGATGACATTCCCTCCTCCTCCTCCTCCTCCTCCTCCTCCTCCTTCTCCTGAAAGCGTCTGCATTTCTCAGCACAATGAGAAAATATTTACACACGGAGAAGGAATATTCCACCCAAACATTAAAAAGGGAGCATATTTTATTACTAAAAAGTAATGTAGACTTGTTCGTTGCAGTGTTTGCTATGTCAGACTTTTTGGCTAGGGCGTGAATTTAAATTTTACTATACTTTCCAACGTTTCTTTCACATACATCAAAACGTTCCCGTATTCTTCCTCAGAATTCTTCTCGTCCAGTTTCATCGTCGCCGTTGTCATGAGTATCCATGTGCTATATGAAACTGATCTGTCTATCTAGTACGAACGAACTAAATGGTTGTAGACAAAGATCGCCACTTCCAACGTATCTAGTGTCGATTGGGAAAGATAGTCATGGAACTAGTTACTTCTACACTCTTACGTATTCTGGTGGCAAATTTTTTCAAGGTTTTCTTACTGAAAGAAAAAAATAACACATGGTGTTCACCTTTCAATGCCTCTCAAACTAGGTTCAGAGACGGAACCCATGTCTTAAAGCCAATAGATAAAAAGATTGGAAATGTTCATAAGATATAGTAAGGGTGATCGTGTGAATAACACGCTTAGTGATTTGAACTTACTTTTGCCGAAGATGCGAACAATTTTCAATACTGACACTATGGATGTGGCGATATTTGTACACTGGTGTCAAAAACTTGAGGAAGAAAGTAACTTTAGCGTCATGTGTCGGTGCTTTGTAGCACAGCTAGAAAGAACTTGGAACATGCATAGGAAGGTCTTCTGCAGCGCAGTGCAGTACAGTACAGTAGGGAACTGAAAAAAATACGCAATAAGACGACCAGAACGACACTTTCATTCGAGACATTTAAACTGAAGTCAACGCGACTCGTGGTCATCTGGGTATTAACAACGGCGGGTCTGGTTCTTAGTAAGGTGTTACCACCACTGCCGTCAGTGCGAGTTCTGTAACGTGATTTGCTCGCCGCAAGGTTGGTAAGACGTTGTTGTGGTAGGACGTTCCTTTCCCCCACAAGCACGGATGGCCGATGGCCGTTTGGTGCATGCGGACGTGCTGTAAAACTTCTCCCCCAAAGCGTCCTGCACGCGCTCGGTGGAAGTCGGAGGACCGGGCAGGCCAGGCCAGTCCATTCGCCGAATATACTCTTGTTCCAAGAGCTGTTCCACCTGCGTTCTTTGAAGTCACGGCCGAATGCACCACGCAAAAAACTCAATGTTTACGAGTACAGCGGCACAATGTTTGCCGGGGGAGTACCGTGTACAAAGATTGGGAGGACAGTACGCCCCTTTAACCTTACGCCTCCCCACTCCGTAACACCTGGACCGCCAACATGAGTGTGCTCGACCATGTTGCTGGGTGCATTACGTGATCGCATGTCTCGACAGGTGAGGGTGCGTCCAGGAAACTGAAAGCAATAATAAATGCGTATATACAATTCAAATTTTAGGTTTCGTAACATTAAAAAAAGAGGTTTGGAGGCTCAACAAACTGGGACAGATACATTCCACATTTAAACTTGCGTCCTCCGCTAATAAACATTCACTGTAGAGAAGTTTCACTGGCACCCTTGAAACATCTCCTCACTGCAAACTACAAAATGCAAGGTGTTTCAAAAAGAACTTAACAACTTCAATATTCATATAAATTTGTTGAGCGAAGGTTTGTACGGAAACAAAAGTTCTTTTACCTTAAACTAGAGATGCTGTATGTAGCTTCCGTTAGTTATCCTGCACATATCCTATCGGAGGTCAATTTCTTCCAAAACTCGCTGCAGCATTGCAGGTGTAACTTGCTCAGTGGCGGCGTAAATTTTTGCTATGAGTTCAGGTAGAGAAGCCGGCACATTAGGTACAAATACGATAAACTTGATGAATCCCCCATAAAAGAAATGGTGTCAGGTCTGGAGAACAGGGAGGCCACGCAATTGGCGCATCACGGCCAATCCATTGACTTGGAAAGCGGTTACTGAGAAAATCCCGGACGTCAGCCAGTGGGGTGATGCACCATCTGGCATCAAATAAACATTTCGTTCTTCGTCATCGATCTGTGGTATCAAAAATTATTGTAACATGTCCAGGTACACTATCCCGTTAATGATTCTCACGGAAAAAAAGGGGCCGTACACTTTCTCCTTGCTCAATGCACAAAAACGTTCAGTTTAGAGCTATCACCAACATGTTGCAATGTTTGATGTGAATTTTCACTGTCCCAAATCCTACAGTTCTGTGTTCTTCAAACCAAAACAAACAGCTAGCGCGCTCGGGTTCAGTGATGGCAGCCATCTTTAACGCAACAGAGAGTAGACACGAGGTATCCCTGCTTGTCGTAAGAGATGACTAAGAGTGTGTCTCTTTTCGGCCCTATGAGTTCAGATACCATTATATGGTTGGACCTGCCACTTTGAAAATTCTACAGAAGTGGCCATATGGTTGACGCCTTATGTGGTGCATGAGTTATCCATAGTGCCCTTAGATTCGATCTCTTGAATATCTTGTCGTGGCTTTGCATCTCCACCTGCAATTCAACTATTTGGGTGAGGACACTTTCCAGGGTATGTCATCTTCTTACGTTGTCTCCTGTCCTCTTTCGCCCCATGACAATATTGGATTTCTCTACGCCCAATATCCAGCACGGAGGCCAGACTGTTGTGGTGGGGCCGTCATCTACCCATTTCGTGGTAGCCCCCTGACCACACTGGGATTGTACTGCTGATGCCTGAGCTGTAAACTCCCCACGTATGCCAAGGAGTAGATGCCTGTCTTCCTGGGGCATCAGGACTTACGGCAATGGCCATCATGCCAGATGGCCTTTGCTGTGGCTGAGTCGCGCCCATGGAGAGAGCCCCTGATAGGAGTGGGTGGCATGAGGGCAGATGCCCCGCAATGAAGCGGACCAGGTCATCTTTCTCTGGTGACCGTACGGCACCAGAAATCTCTAAGAAGGCCAAGATCGAATACTATACCGATAGGTATGACCCTAAATCGTTTCCCTCCCTCGCTACACCGTGGGAGGAATGTAGGGCTACAGAAAGAAGAGCCATATTCGCCTCTGTTTTTAGTCTGTAGCAGGACTGATGGGGACTTCATTCTACCTACAAAGACTCAGTTTTTCGTTGAACACCTTGAGGATAAGTTTGGAGAAGCGACAGCACTGTCAAAGATGAGAAGCGGTGCAGTCTTGATTCAGACAGCATCCCCAGCCCGATCTCGGGCATTGATCGCTTGTGACCGGCTGGGTGATACTCCCGTTTCTGTCACTTCCCACAAAAGCCTCAGCATGGTCCAGGGATTATTTTCCATCATGACCTCTTCTTGCAGTCTGCTGACTAGCTCCACGCCAATCTAGAAAGGCGGGATGTTCAGTTCATCCAGCGCATTTACAGGGGACCCAAAGACAAGAGGGTTACTCCCGGCGCCTTTATCTTGGCCTTTGAGGGTGATTCAGTGCCTGAAAAGGTCAAGGTGATGTGTTAAATCATACATCTGCCCCCACCCACCCCAATGTGGTGCTTTAAGTGCTGGAAGTTCGGGCAAATGTCTTCCCACTGCACTTCCAGTGCCACATGTCGAGTATCATGTCGTTTTTGGAAACCCAGAATCTACTATGTAGGAATCAACATGGATTCCGGAAACAGCGATCGTGTGAGACCCAACTCGCTTTATTTGTTCATGAGACCCAGAAAATATTAGATACAGGCTCCCAGGTAGATGCTATTTTTCTTGACGTCCGGAAGGCGTTCGATACAGTTCCGCACTGTCGCCTGATAAACAAAGTAAGAGCCTACGGAATATCAGACCAGCTGTGTGGCTGGATTGAACAGTTTTTAGCAAACAGAACACAGCATGTTGTTATCAATGGAGAGACGTCTACAGACGTTAAAGTAACCTCTGGCGTGCCACAGGGGAGTGTTATGGGACCATTGCTTTCCACAATATATATAAATGACCTAGTAGATAGTGTCGGAAGTTCCATGCGGCTTTTCGCGGATGATGCTGTAGTATACAGAGAAGTTGCAGCATTAGAAAATTGTAGCGAAATGCAGGAAGATCTGCAGCGGATAGGCAATTGGTGCAGGGAGTGGCAACTGTGCATAACATAGACAAATGTAATGTATTGCGAATACATAGAAAGAAGGATCCTATATTGTATGATTATATGATAGCGGAACAAACACTGTTAGCAGTTACTTCTGTAAAATATCTGGGAGTATGCGTGCGGAACGATTTGAAGTGGAATGATCATATAAAATTAATTGTTGGTAAGGCGGGTACCAGGTTGAGATTCATTGGGAGAGTGCTTAGAAAATGTAGTCCATCAACAAAGGAGGTGGCTTACAAAACACTCGTTCGACCTATACTTCAGTATTGCTCATCAGTGTGGGATCCGTACCAGATCGGGTTGACGGAGGAGATAGAGAAGATCCAAAGAAGAGCGGCGCGTTTCGTCACAGGGTTATTTGGTAACCGTGATAGCGTTACGGAGATGTTTAATACACTCAAGTGGCAGACTCTGCAAGAGAGGCGCTCTGCATCGCGGTGTAGCTTGCTCGCCAGGTTTCGAGAGGGTGCGTTTTTGGATGAGGTATCGAATATATTGCTTCCCCCTATTTATACCTCCCGAGGAGATTACGAATGAAAAATTAGAGAGATTAGAGCGCTCACGGAGACTTTCCGGCAGTCATTCTTCCCGCGAACCATACGCGACTGGAACAGGAAAGGGAGGTAATGACAGTGGCACGTAAAGTGCCCTCCGCCACACACCGTTGGGTGGCTTGCGGAGTATAAATGTAGATGTAGATGTCGAGACTGTGCACATCTGCTGCACCCAGATACTCCATGTGCGCCACCTCCTACTTGGTGTTGGGTGACAATGCCTTAACAGCAGCTTTAGTTTTACGTTTTATTCGTGAGGGTGAGTTTTATCATTTGCTCTAAGTTTTAGCACATGTCCTTTGTTCCTGTGTGTCCTCCACCCTAGTGCTGAAACTTTCAGGGTGGAGGTTTTAATATGTTGCCGAGTGGCTTGCTTTTCCTTTTTATCGTTATGGTCAGCCAGCCATGGTAACCTTTCTTATTTTAATCTCTGCTACCTGTTTCTTACATCTTTGTGGTTTTCTTGTCCCCCTTTGTCCATTAAAGTGTTTGTTGCCCTTCAGTCGTTGTTGTGGTTTTCCCTTTAGTTCTGTGTTGTCTCATTGTCGTATTCTCACCCTTGTGACATTGTTTCCTTCGGAACAAGTGACCGATGACCTCATAGTTTGTCCCCCCCCCCCCTCTTTTAAACAAACCAACCAACCAACCAACCTACCACCCACCTCCCACTTGCACCAGCTATTGAGAGCATAACTCCCCCTGCTCGCCAGACTGCCCAGTACTCCAAGAGGAGCAGAAAATCATGGAGTAAAAGACCCTGTAGCGGTTTACTTAGAGGCTAAACGTAAATTTAAGAGTACATTCCATTCTCATGACGTAGACATATGCTGCAGCTACGTCACCATTGCCGTCCTAACTGCCAGTGGTTCCTCACTCTGTGCCACGAACAGTGGGCCCTCCTGTCCACCAGAATACATCCGCCCCCTTGATGGTAGGGGGAAAATCTTCCTCCGTTGCTCCCAAAGCACCTACTTCAGGAGCAAGCGCCCCCCCCCCCCCCAAACGCAGGGGACATCGGTCCCCTCCTTCCTGCCAGAGAAGCAACAGCGTCCTCCGGCTCCTCTCGTGTGGAAAGGGTCCCTTGGGGCCCTCTCCAAAGGTCTGCACTAATGCCACGTCGGACACTCTCCAGTGGCTCAAGGAGCCAAACGCTGCTGAACGAGGAGCTTGTCTTCCTTCATGCCTGAAGCTCCTTCACAGAAACCTTCCCAGCAAGCCCCTAAAGAGAAGCGAGAGAACAAGGAAACTAAGTAGTAGTCTGCTAAGAAACAGGAGACTCTGGTGGCCTCAACACCACCAGTCGCTATCAATTCTGCACCTGAGGATGGGGTGGAGATCTTATTGTTCTCTGCGGACCTGGATCACACTGATGCCTCATCCACCATAGAAATGGCTGCAAATACTCGTTCAGTGGCTGCAGGTGACCCTGAGGCATAACCTGCCTCTTTGCGTACTTAGTCTTCCCAGCCTCACGATAACGTCATCCTCCAGTGGCTTTACACCTGCTTTCTGCATTGCCTTTCAGGAAACCTGGTTCCCGTTAATGCGGACCCCTGCCCTACACGGCTATAAGGGATACCAAAAGAACCGTAGTGCCTATAATAGTGTTAGGTGGAGTTTGTGTTACATCCTGAACCCAGTATGCAGTGACCTGTGCCCCTTCAAACCCCTCTTGATGCTGTGACTGTCAGGACACGGACGGTACAGGAAGTAACTGTCCTAAACCTTTTCTACTTTTGGGAGATTTTAAAGCTAATAACGCCTTGTGAGGTGGCACCGTGCTTATTGGCCGAGGTAGAGATGTCGAAAATTTACTATACCTCTGCCTCTTAAATACAGGTGCCTCCACGCATTTCAGTGTGGCATATACAGTCCCCAGTGAAGTACTAAGAAAAGACTTAAAAACAGTACTTATAAAGAAGGGACATTTAAAAATAATAAGTGGACACTAGCCGCTCAGGGAATATGTATTTTTCTCATGTATCCGTATTATAATTATTTCTCTGTGTAAGTTTCGAGGGCAAAGAAATATAAAGATGCACTCGAAACAAAATGATCTAAAGAGACAAGATGCGCTCTTTTGTTAATTTTTTAGTCGTCTCCACATCTTCTCTTGGCGTGGTTGCGTGTAAACGGATATCTTGAGTGCTGTCAAATGTAAGCATATTTGTACTAATTAAGCAGATAATATATTGATTTAATATTATTGTTCACTTTTAATTTGTAAGAGATGATCCAGATTTCATGTCCGCCTTCCTTGAATTAACCTGCATTCGAGTAATTCACAGTGAAACAATCGAAGCGGCCGATGCAGCCAACGACGCCATTGTGTGGCGATACTAACGTATAAAAATTAGAAGAAGCGAAAAACTCGCCCGATATTAAAATAATATACATTCTCCACAGCCGCCCGACGTTGCAGAAAATACGTAGCTTTAAGATTTTTGTTTTCACTAAAACAGCCGAAAGGCAGAGCCAGGACTCCGACTACAATGCAATGGTTAACGGAGGTAAGAAAAAGTACTATCTCCGCAATTCTAATTAATAACTAAAGATTTTTTGCTTTAAAGTGAACTGACTAGCCGAGGAAATTAATATGAAAAGTTTATTCCATTGTACAACTTATATGATTATGTTTTAAGATTCAGCGAGTCTTGCAATTATTAACGTAACAAATAATTTCCAGTGATTAATATTGTTAAAAAGAGACAAATTAACAAAAGCACTTAATTGTAAATCAAAATTGAATGAAATATCATTTTGATTAAGGCTCACCACGTAAGTCGGCAACAATCGCCATTACCAATTTGTGTAATAAATAATAAATTAAGACGGCTGACGGACGCGAGGCACATGGCACATATTCGGCCACTGATCCCTCGGTTTGCAATCTTGGCTTTCTCCCATCTATCCACTGGAGACCTGTGTGGTAGTGATCACTTCCCCATCTTCCTGTCACTGCCCTGGCGTCAGGCCCACGGACGCCTGCCCAGATGGGCTTTAAAAAAGGCAGTCTGGGTAGCCTCCACCTCTGCTGTCACCATTCAATGTCCCCCACATGGTAACATAGATGCGGTGGTTGAGCAGGATCGTTTCTGCGGCGGACAACGCGATCCATCGTTCTTTAGGATGCCCCGGCGAAAGACCGTCCCTTGGTGGTAGCAGGAAGTCGCTGAAGCAATTAAGGAGCGTCGGCGAGCTCTACAGCGGCATAAGCGGCACCCTTCGCTGGAGCACTTCATAGCCTTTAAACGGCTCTGTGTCAGCGTTCGCCAGCTTATCAAACGACGGAAACAAGAGTGTTGGAAGAGATACATCTCGACCATTGGATGTCATACGTCACTTTCCCAAGTCTGGGCAAAGATAAAACGAGTTTTTGGGTAACAGACCTTAACAGATGTTCCTGGTGCTAATATAAATGACGTGTTATCTACCGACGCAAACGCGATTGCCGGACACAATGCTGAGCACCACGCTCGCGCCTTTGCGTTGCAGAATTACACCCTGCCTTTGGCTCTCAAACGGCGGATGGAGGAGAAAGTACTGTCGTTCACTGAATGTCACAGTGAACCCTGTAATGATCCATTTACATAGTGGGAGCTCCTCCGTGCTCTTGCACATTGCCCCGACACAGCACAGCTCCTGGGCCAGATCGGATCCACAGTCAGATGATTAAACATCTCTCGTCTGACTACAAGCGACATCTCTTCGTGATCTTCAAAAGGATCTGGTGCGATGGCGCCTTTCCATCGCACTGGCGGGAGAGCGCCATCATACCAGTGCTCAAACCCGGCAAAAACCCGCTTGATATGGATAGCTGTCGGCCTTCAGCCTCACCAAATTCTTTCTAAGCTGCTTGAACGTATGGTGTGTCAGCGGTTGGGTTGGGTCGGGTCTTGGAGTCACATGACCTACTGGCTGCGTACCAGGGCGGTTTCCGCCTGGGTCGCTCTACCACCTTACGTCCCTCGAGTCTGCCATCCGAACAACCTTTTCCAGACGCCAACACTTTGCTGCCGTCTTTTTTTATTTACGAACAGCGTATGACACCACCTGACGGCGTCGTATCCTTGGCACATTATACGAGTGGGGTCTCAAAGGTCCACTCCAGATTTTTTACCAAAATTTCCCTGTCACTTCCAACTTTCCGTGTCCAAGTTGGTGCCTCTCAGTGTCGTCTCCCCCCCCCCTCCCCCTCCCCCCCGCCCAATATCCAGGAGAATCGGGCCCCGCAGGGCTCTGTCTTGAGTGTATCTCTCTTTTTAGTGGCCATTAACGGTCTAGCAGCAGCTGTAGGGCCGTCGGTCTGACCCTCTGTATGCAGAAAACCTCTGCATTTCGTAATGTTGGACCAGTACTGGTGTTGCTCAGCGGCGCCTACAGGGAGCTATACACAAGAAGCAGTTATGGGGCCCTAGCTCACGGCTTCCAGTTTTCGGCCGCTAAGTCGTATGTTACGCACTTCTGTCGGTGTCGTACCGTTTATCCGGAACAAGAACTTCACCGTAATGACGATCCCCTCACTGTAGTGGGGACCTACCGATTTTTAGGACTGGTTTTCGTCGCTCGATTGACTTGGCTTCCTCACCTTCGTCAGCTTAAGCAGAAGTGCTGGCAGCGCCTCAATGCTCTCTGCTGCCTGAGCAACACCAACTGGGATGCAGATCGCTCTACGCTGATGCAGCTCTACAGAGCCCTTGTTCAATCCCGCCTTGACTATGGGGGTCTGTTTTACGATTCAGCGGCGCCCTCAGCACTGCGTTTCGTCGACGCAGTCCACCACTGTGGCGTTCGCCTAGCGACGGGAGCTTTTAGGACGAGTCCGGTGACCAGCGTCTGGTGAAGGCCAGAGTCCCTCCATTGCAGGTTAGGCGTGCACAACTGCTCGCCAGTTACGTTGCACACGTTCGTAGTTCTCCTGAGCATCCGAATTACATTCTCCTTTTCCCATCCACGGCGGTACATCTCCCACATCGGCGGCCCAGGCGAGGACTTAAAATTGCAGTTCGCGTCCGATCCCTTCTATCTGAACTAGAGTTCTTGCCTTTACCACCTATACTCGAGGTCGATTCGCTTAAACCTCCATGGTGTACACCTAGACCGCGGCTTCGCCCGGACCTTTCACATGGCCCAAAGGACTCAGTTCAACCCGCGACATTCCGCTGTCACTTCATCTCGATTCTTGACATGTACCGAGGCCATGGAGTGGTTTACACCGACGGCTTCGCATATGTCCAGGGAGGATAGTGCGTTCACTGCAGAGATGATGGCTGTATCTCGTGCTCTTGAGTCGTTCCTTCTGTGTACTGACTCCTTGAGCAGCCTACAAGCTATCGACCAGCGCTACCCTCGTCATCCTTCGGTAGCGACCATCCACGAGTCCATCTATGTTCTAGAACGGACCGTTCGTTCAGTGGTGTTTGTGTGGGCCCCAGGACACGTCAGAATCCCAGGCAACGAACTTGCGGACAGACTGGCCAAACAGGCTACACGGAAACCGCTTGTGGAGATAGACATTCCAGTAACTGACCTGCGTTCGTTTTTACGCCGTCAGGGTTTTCGTCTTTGAGAGACGTAATGGCATAGTCTCAGTACGCAGAACAAACTGCGTGCCATTAAGGAGACTACGAATGTGTGGCAGTCCTCCATGCGGGCCTCTCGCATGGACCCAGTGGTTCTCTGCCGGCTCCACGTTGGCCACGCTTGGGCGACCCACGGCTGCCACCTGCGCCGTGAAGACCCGCTTCAGTGTCGGTGCGGCGCTCGGTTGACAGTGGCCAATATTCTGAGGCACTGTCCGGCTTTGACTGCCCTGCGACGAAATCTTCGGGTACCGGACTCGTTGCCGCTACTTTTATCTGACAACGCCTCATCGGCTGATTTAGTTTTACGTTTTATTCGTGAGGGTGGGTTTTATCATTTGATCTAAATTGTAGTGCATGTCCTTTGTCCCTCTGTGTCCTCCACTCTAGTGCTTTTAGGGTGGAGGTTTTAATGTGTTGCAGAGTGGCTGGCTTCTCCATTTTATTCTCATGGTCAGGCAGCCATGGTAATGTTTTTGTCGTTTTAATCTCTTCCACCGGTTTCTTGCGTTTCTGTGGTTTTCTTCTCCCGTTTTGTCCGTTTAAGTCTGTGTTGACCTTCCGTCGTTCTTCTGGTTTTCCTTTCTCTCCGTTTTGTGCTGTCAGTGTCGCTTGTCTTACTCTCATCCTTGTGGCATTGTTTTATTCGGAACAAGGGACCGATGACCTAGCATTTTCGTCCCTCCCCCCTCTTTTAAATCAAAGAACCTAGCGAACTACGGGAGAAACAACTTGATGTATTTCCCTACAAATTGACACAACAATCACCTCTGTAGGTACTATGACTCAACTTATGACTTTTCAAAGTTAAGTCCTTTTCGAAACACCCTGTATAATTTTCACATTCCACTATTTCAGTACCTCTAACCAGCTTCCGAAAAGTGTAAAGCGAGCTACATTTTCTTGAGACTGTTTTTAGAACAGTAGTCGAAGATGAGTCTTTCAGTACATAGTTTTGATATATATAATGTAAATGTCAGAAATTAAAATTTCCATTTTTTCTTGCTATGAAACCATCTTTCTCTTGAACTCAAATACATTTTTAAACACAGATTTTTGTGAGAGTGAACGAGGTTTCTTTAAAAATCATGTTTGCGCGAGTGTTGAAGCCACATTCCGCTCACGTGTCGCGTGGTTTTGCGACGCAAGTTTTCATTTTACCCCATCTCCGTCAGTTTTGAGACTGCATAAGGGATAAATCGCTTTTGGCGTAGAAGCGCCTACTATGA
The DNA here is from genome assembly GCF_023898315.1 of Schistocerca nitens. NCBI lineage: Eukaryota > Metazoa > Arthropoda > Insecta > Orthoptera > Acrididae > Schistocerca > Schistocerca nitens. The sequence continues at coordinate 132,751,086 of NC_064622.1, read as the reverse complement.
AAATAACAAGAGGGAATTTTCAAGAACAAGGGCCTGGGATACCTACGTTCGTATCTGGTCCTAATGACCATCACTAATAGCCTTGTTGTTGGTAGAGTGCTAAGCTGTAACAAAGAAACTGCTAATGAACAGATTGTAGGGAAACGAAATGTCCGCTTCAGAATGATCACTACCAGTTCCTTGTGTTCTTGGCTGGCCATATTCGGGCGCTCCGTCGAATTACGGAGATGTGGCAGGAATACTGGCCGAGCGTTTCCTATTTTGTCTCACATCTATTCTGCTTCATTCACTTTCGCCTAAAACGTGTTGAATTGTAGCACGTTTGTAGTTGTCCTAGTCTAGAAAAATGGCTACTGTTTATCTCAAGTTTTTTGTTTGACTGCAGTGGCGTGTGGTTGTGTTGTCGGCGTGCAGCCAGCTACACTTGACATGACTATGCATGTACACAATCTGATCAAAACCATCCGGTCCCTATTAGTGGACAGTGATATGAAATATGTCCATCATTCGCCTTTGTGGCGGCCTGAACTCTGCTGCGGACACTTTCAGTGAGTTGTCTGAAAGTCAGGGATGGATTCCTGCAAATGAAAACCAAGGAACATACTGATATTGAAGGTTGGTGTGTGGAATGAAGTAGACGTTCTAACTCGTGCCAATGAAGTTACACTGGTTTCAGATCGCGACTCTAGGCGTGAAAGTCCGTTTCTGGATTGTTGTTGTTAACAAACCGTTGCTTCACAGATACTGCTTTGACAGCTGATAAATTGAATCATCTCGCAACTTTTGCTCTTACTCTGCACAGTAGACAGTGCTGTAAGATGTGTCAATATTCTTCGGCATGTAGAGTTTTCTTATGTGCAGTTAAGTGACCACATCCTAACCTCGAAGACTTCCCCAAACCGCACATCACTGCCACCGTTCTTAAGTGTCGGCAGTACACACAGCGGCAAATGACGTCCTCTAGCTATTCGACAAACTCAATCCTTCCCGCGGATTGCCACAGGATGTATCGTGATCACACTGAAAACGCTCGTTTCCCGTCATCCTGAGCTTCGCTGACAACTGATTGTAGAAGTGTAACTTATGAGGAGCTGTTAAACCATTCTTTTTAACTCCCTACGCACATTGTGATAGCTACGCTGCTTACAGCATTTTGGAAATCTAGTGACTCATTTCGCCGATTTTGTGGAATATTTTTTTACAGCCACTTTCCGGAATACTCGACGGTCCCCGGCCGTCAACACATCTGCTCAGTCTTGGTTGAGCTGAGATTGTTCCTTTGCGTTTCCACTTCAGTCACGTCACCAACAATCGACTAGGCAGCTTTAGAAGGGTTTAAACGTCTGTGGTGGATCTGTTATCCAGATGATATCCAGTGATTTACCCACGTTCGAGGTCACAGAGCTCTTCTTGAAACGTGACCGGGTAAAGTAGCACTTTCGCTCCATTAAATGATGGCAACATTATCATTCGCGAGAACCTCATAATGCTTCTAACAAACGACTTTAAAGTTACAGAAAAAAATCCAATTCGAAATATGTAAGTCCAGTCGAAAATCACCGTCTGTAAGTTCATACGAAAGTGATACATCTTACTGCAAAGCAGCATGACGACTAGTCTGTGGCTCGACTCTTCCATTAGTCACCAACTTCTGACCCAAGACCAGTATCCTACGCCTTTAGAGAAACCGAAAAAACCAGGAGGGAGCGAAATGACAAATCAAAAAGACTATGTCTTCAGACTGGAGGAGATGTATGATACTACTAAAGAAAAACGCCTGTTTATTCGTTCTCAAAATTTTCCATCGGTCTAACGTCTAAAATTTGAAGAACGCGTACCTCCCACGTCGCTATGGAACAGCCTATTGCGAGGGCGCCCGTTAAGAAAAACCTGCGTGGATAACACTCAAACGCTTCACGTGGGTGGCGTCTCAGTTCAACACTGAAAGTTGAACTCAACTGCCGTTCCCAGTCGTCCGCTGCAAACCAAAACTATGCAAGTCCATATGATTTCACCCAGTTACATCCGTTGTCATTTATACCCACATTCATTGAATCCAGCAGTTATCCACCTTCAGTACAGGTATACGGTGTGCGGAATATTAAATGTAATAAAGACTGATATAAAACACACTCATTCTATTTAGATTCCCAGCGTGATCTCTGGCATGGAAAAAATTAGAAAACCCAGAAGACACCCTGTAGAACTTCATAATACTACCAAATTACATGAAACGTGAATAGACTGCCTCCTTCCCTCCTGAGAGACCAACTCAGCTGTTATTGTTGATCTAATGCCAATGCAATACTCTACGCTTCCTTTTATACTGGTGGGTCCGTCTCCCGCGGCACCTAGTGGCCAATTCCGCATTGTACTGGGCTGTCCGGATACTTTAATTAGTGTACCTATAAAACGTGCTACAAAACGAGATCGTGGCGCTCGAGGAAGAACTAAGGTTGATAGCGCCTTGCCCCAACCACATAAACCACAGTTATCTTAATCGAAATATATTCTTGAAGAAGTGGAACAATAGACACCCAGCCAAATCTTTCTCTATGCCGGACTGGTCGCGCCTCCTGTTTGGTACCGTAGCCCGGCTCGCAGATGCCATTAGCGTCGCTATTCCTTTTCTGGCCTTCGTCGTGACGTCACGAGAGGCTGCTGGGAATTTGCTTCCGCCTGGCTGTGCGCTATAGTCAAACTGCTAACTGTACTGTACACAGTGGTGAATCCGTACAGCCCGGTGACACTGCGTTCTTAACCAAAGACGTCCTCACTGTTGACGCGGAAACTTCCCTAAACGCGGACGTGGTTTACAGCACTGTTGGTTACGTTCAGCAACGATCCTGCGCCGACGTTTCTGCCGGCAGCTGTCGACTGATCTGAGGCGCAAACATCACGTAGGATTTGTTTCCGAAAATTGATTCGCTCTTGAAATAGCTTCGTTAATTTTATTAGGGGATCTCGGATGCGTGTAAGAAATCTGGAAGGGCAATGTGGATTTATCAGCGGGTTCAGATGTGCTTAACATAAAGTAGAACCGCAACAATAGAAGATATTTGCTTGAACGCAAAATATCTTTGATAAATGTTTGAGGAGAATAAGTTCTGAACAAACGTGAGGAGCTAAAATGTACAGGGTGTTCAACAATGTTACACACTTCTAGAGCTTTAGAGGGACTTAAAACAAATTTTACATGGGTAAAAATGTGCGGAAACGTTATCCATCGACACTATAGAGCGTCAAAGTTGCAGGCACCGGCGCCTGTAAATGTGTGTGGATGCAGGGTGATTCTGTGATGTTACAAACTTTCTAGGATGATGGAAACGAACGAGTCGAAAGTTAAAAGCGAAGCCCGTTCTGATACCTCTTACGGTTGGAAACATTTACTGACACTGTTGTTGCTTAGACTGTACGGTAGGCAACTTTCAGAGGTGGTAGTATGGACTAGAACAAGCAGAAATGTCTAGTAAACAACGGCTCTAAAATGCATACCTGAGGAGCTACGAGCAAAATTTAAACGTATGCATCTCTCCTCCCAAACAGAAATGTCGTTATCAATGTGCCTTTCTGTGACATGAACTGGGGTTTTTAAATTTCCAAAAAAATCTTTACGATATCATCTAATAGGTTTTCCAACTTAAGTTTAAACACTGTTGCCACTAAAGCTCTGTAAAATTTATTGGGAAGTCACTAAATCATCTCATCCTTAAATACTGCAGGAACATATTGAGTAATTTTTGTTCTTTGGTGCCCGCATTGCAAATTATTTCTTCTAATGGCATGGTTATTACGAACATCAGCCAGCTAGACTGCTCTTTAAATCGTTTTTATTTTGTAAATTATTCACGATGAGCCCGTTTCGGCATATTGCCATCATGTGCTCTGGCGTCCTTAGCTCGCTATTCTTTGGATAACGTATAGATATTTTATCAACAGCACTAATCGAAATAAGAGCCCAGGACAGATGTGGTGACTGTACTAGTTATCCGTGACATTTTCAGCAAGATAATGCAAGACCGCTGGTTGGATGTGCTTTCCTGACACACATCAAAACAAGGATATTCGATCGTTGTCCAAATGTGACTACACACATCTGGTCATGGATTGTCGAGAGACTGACACAGCACCACTATCCACTACGATTGATGAACTGGCGTAGATCTGAATCATGGAATGACTTACAGTATGTGTCATCCGAGCTCAGTTATATCTCCAGCCGTGATAAAGCCGTTGTTCTTGCCAAATGTGGCTGCTCTGTGTACAAATTTAATATTGTTTCCCCTCTACTGTACCGTATACGCACAGGAAGTAAACTCTCGTTCTTTGGTATCCGTCATGGTGTTGCGATTAAGATGAGGAGGAGCGCATTTGGGTCACTAATTCAGCAAACAGCCCACACTACTACTACTACTACTACTACGTAGCGCACAGTGCGCTGACACCAGCGTAGGCGGCGGTGGTTCCCGGAGTCCCACGCGCTGTCTGACATCGTTCCACGTCATCCGAGCGTCGATTTTGTTACAGGAGGAAGCATGTCTGCAGGGGGGCGTGGCATCGGGAATACCGCCAGACTGACGGAACCCTCTCGAAGGTGACGTGCTGTAACGGTGTGTACAGACCTAAACAAACTCCTTGGCGCTGAAATACTGCCCATCCCGACCAGTACAAAGGATTCATTCGTTTTCAGAGCTCTGAAATTTCCAAAGTACTACATGTACACAGATATGGCTGAAGAGAAATGTAAACTTAGAGAGTTTGCGTTTTGCACTCTAAGAATGTCCCATGAGTACCCCTTTGGTCACATGACATACATCCAAGCGGTAGTCACGCTTGTTCCTTATGTAGCAATATTTCTGCGCTGACTATTCTAGTGTTCTTGAGTGTGTGGGTACGTAAACACAATTCTCATGTATCATGGAAAATGTCACAAGGCATTAAGTCAGGCGACCCGGGAGGGGGGTGGGGGGAAGGATTCGGAAAGGGAACAGCCACATCACCACCTCTATGCCCAATCCAGCGATGCGGAAGTTTATCGTTTAGGTAATGACGAACGCCGATGCTCTAGCGAGGAGATATTGGAAGATGAAATTCTCGCAATATCAAGATAAGTACTTCCCACGGCAGAAAAACGGCTATACAGCTTCGTCTGTGACACGGCACAGAATCTAGTTCGTGCACCACAATTTCATCAGGATGTTCAGAGCTCAACCCTTTCACATCATAGCGACTAAACGTTCCAGAAAAACTGAAGGCTGTTTCGTCGCTGAATATCAGTCTGGAGGCGAAATGTTTCTCCTTAAGTTTATTCTGACTTGTGATGCGAAATTCCAGGCGCCAGCCATAAGCTTCCGGTTTTAATTTTTGCACGAGCTGTAGATAATACGGTCTGATGATAACTACCGTCGCAAAATCTTCTATGTAGTCCACTGCAACATTCAAAGTCCGTGACCTACGCCGTCAGTTGATTTTCTTGGACTACATACGAAACTTTCCCTCACTGTCTCCACGGTTGCATATTGCACATTTGGTCGACTTTTGCTTTTCTGTTTGCAGAGACAAATCGTGTCGCTAAATTGTCTATACCGACGCTCGGTTTACATGGCGGTTCTTTTTCGTAATGCCTTCTGAATGCACGCAACTCTGCTCTAACAGATAAACAACTAGCATATTCCAGCACTCACCAACTCTCGTCTTGCTTACCTGTAGTCACCATTTTGTCAAATCACTGCACTCGTAACAACTGGCGGGCGCACTGCAACCTCGGTAAGCTTGTTGTTCTGTTCGTGCATCGATTAGGTGGTTCAAATGGCTCTGAGCACTATGGGACTTAACTTCTGAGGTCATCAGTCCCCTAGAACTTAGAACTACTTTAACCTAACTAACCTAAGGACATCACACACATCCATGCCCGAGGCAGGATTCGAACCTGCGACCGTAGCGGTCGTGGGGTTCCAGACTGTAGCGCCTAGAACCGCTCGGCCGTCCCGGCCATCGATTAGAACTTCGGAAACTAATGACTCATTTATATGTAACCCTGTATCTTGACAACCATTTCAGCATACCATACTGATAAGTACCACCTTGGTAGTTCCCCAAGTCCCACGCGCGGAAGTGGCTACCATCCTTCGTCAGCAAAGCGCGGATTTTCTCACACGATGAAGCGCCTCTCCCGGGAGCGTTGCATCGGAAATACCGCCATCCCGGAGCGTGGCGAAACACGCTTGAAGGAGACAAACACGTGCTGTAACGGTTCCGATAGAGCTGGACAAGCTATTTGTGTAAGTGAATAGCGTCACTCCCTGTGGCTGGTTGCTGCTTGATTCTCTGCATGAATCAACGTGCAAACACTGCTTGTCAGCTAGAACCAGTCAGAATCACGACATGACACAAATTTTTAGTAAAGTATTTTTCTAATGTGCCCCGTTTTTATATGAATGCCTTATTTCGTGGCAATATGTACCAATAAAATTCTCTCGGGCTGCCAGCCGCATGAAGTGGTTTACAGTTTACGAGTTTACGTACTATATTACCCTTTCAATATCCTCATATACTTTGTCTTCAGCTTGCGACGTCGGCATTTACGCCTGAACTAACGGTGTCGATGTTGGTGTGCTATCGGGTCTGATAAGATTCATAACGAATTTCTGCTGCTATACTCACCTGACTCTTCTATTTCACTACACTGACCTCTACTATATCTAGATGGAACCTTTGCCTTTCCCTTTTCGGATTTACTAGCTTCCGTACCACGTTAAAGGCTTTGATACTCCACGCCCCGACTCTTGGAACCTTTCCCTTTCGTTGGTTATTCAATGTTTTTCTCAAGGTCCCCTCCCGGAGATACGAATGGGGGACTATTCCGGAATCTTTTGTCAATGGGCAGACCATGATACTTCCCCAATTACAGGCCACGCAGTGGTTTCCATTGCCTTCTGCATCCTCATGCCGTTTATTATTGCTGATTCTTCCGCCTTTAGGGGCAGTTTCCCATCCCAAGAACAAGAAAGTGCTCTGAAAGTGCTCCGCCGCCGTCTTTGACAAAGCCGTTGGCTGAATGACGGGTGCCGGAAGGCTTCGGGCGCCGATGCTGCTTATTAATCAAAATTTAAGCGGTGACGTGATTCCAACCCGAGCCCGAGGACGATTTTGACTATGAATCAAAGATGCTACGCCTAGACCACGGGTGCATTAAGCTACACAGGTACATAGTGATAAAAAAACAAGAGGAATCGTGTCTGGTCTACTAGATACAGAATATGGTGTAAGACAGACGCGCTGCCACGTCTGCTTTTTTAATGTTGCATTGGAGAAGGCCATGTGGCAGGCAAACCTGTTGGGCATGAGAACGTCGTCTTATAAGGTAAAGCAGATAGTAGCTTATGCCTGTGATTATACACTTATCAGCCAGAACATTATGACCACCGACATACTAGGAACATAAACACATCCAAGCGATAGGAGCGGCACCTAGGGAGGAATGGCTGCTGCGCGCCCACGCAGTGTCAGCGAGGGTGCTGTCCGTGTGTAGTGGGGAAGACGCGCGATGTGAGTTTGACAGAGGGCAGATTGTGATGGCCTGGAGGCTGCGAACGAGCATATTTCTGAAACTGCACGACTTCTCAGGTGTTCGAGGAGTGCTGTGGCAAGTATCTTCAACATACAGCGAAACAAAGGTGAAACTACGTACAGACGTCGTGGGGTCGGGCGGCCACCCCTCGCTACAGATGCCTGACGTCGTAGGCTAGGCGGAATGGTAAAACAAGACAGGCGGCGATCTGTGGTGGATCTTAGATTTCAATGCTGGGCATAGTACAAGTGTGTGAACACACAGTGCACCGAACACCTAACAATGAGCCTCCGCAGCCGACGATCCATGCATGTGCCAATGTTACCAGGACATAGGCAACTATGTCTGAAATGGGCATGTAACCTCTACATCTACATGTTTACTCTGCAATTCACATTTAAGTGCTTGGCAAAGGGTTCATCGAACCACAATCATACTATTTCTCTACCATTCCACTTCCGAACAGCGCGCGGGAAAAAACGAACACCTAAACCTTTCTGTTCGAGCTCTGATTTCTCTTATTCTATTTTGATCATTCCTACCTATGTAGGTTGGGCTCAACAAAATATTTTCGCATTCGGAAGAGAAAGTTGGTGACTGAAATTTCGTAAATAGATCTCGCCGCGACGAAAAGAGTCTTTGCTGTAATGAATTCCATCCCAATTCGCGTATCATATCTGCCACACTCTCTCCCCTACTACGTGATAATACAAAACGAGCTGCCCTTTTTTTTGCACCCTTTCGATGTTCTCCGTCAATCCCACCTGGTAAGGATCCCACACCTCGTAGCAATATTCTAACAGAGGACGAACGAGTGTAGTGTAAGCTGTCTCTTTAGTGGACTTGTTGCATCTTCTAAGTGTCCTGCCAATGAAACGCAACCTTTGGCTCGCCTTCCCCACAATATTATCTATGTGGTCTTTCCAACTGAAGTTGTTCGTAATTTTAACACCCAGGTACTTAGTTGAATTGACAGCCTTGAGAATTGTACTATTTATCGAGTAATCGAATTCCAACTTGTTTCTTTTGGAACTCATGTGGATCACCTCACACTTTTCGTTATTTAGCGTCAACTGCCACCTGCCACAATACGGCAATCTTTTCTAAATCGCTTTGCAACTGATACTGGTCTTCGGATGACCTTGCTAGACGGTAAATTACAGCATCACCTGCGAACAACCTAAGAGAACTGCTCACATTGTCACCCACGTAATTTATATAGATCAGGAACAGCAGAGGTCCCAGGACGCTTCCCTGGGGAACACCTGATATCGCTTCAATTTTCCTCGATGACTTGCCGTCTACTACTACGAACTGCGGCCTTCCTGACAGGAAATCACGAATCCAGTCGCACAACTGAGACGATATCCCATAGGCCCGCAGCTTGATTAGAAGTCGCTTGTGAGGAACGGTGTGAAAAGCTTTCCGGAAATCTAGAAATACGGAATCAACTTGAGATCCCCTGTCGATAGCGGCCATTACTTTGTACGAATAAAGAGCTAGTTGCGTTGCACAAGGACGATGTTTTCTGAAACCATGCTGATTACGTATCACTAGATCGTTCCCTTCGAGGTGATTCATAATGTTTGAATACAATATATGCTCCAAAACCCTACTGCAAACCGACGTCAATGATATAGGTCTGTAGTTCGATGGATTACTCCTACTACACTTCTTAAACACTGGTGCGACCTGCGCAATTTTCCAATCTGTAGGTACAGATCTATCGGTGAGCGAGCGGTTGTATATGAGTGCTAAGTAGGGAGCTATTGTATCAGCGTAATCTGAAAGGAACCTAATCGGTATACAATCTGGACCTGAAGACTTGCCCGCATCAAGCGATTTGAGTTGCTTCGCAACCCCTAAGGTATCTACTTCTAAGAAACTCATGCCAGCAGCTGTTCGTGTTTCAAATTATGGAATATTCCATTCATCTTCCCTGGTGAAGGAATTTCGGAAAACTGCGTTCAATGACTCCGCTTTAGCGGCACAGTCGTCGGTAACAGTACAATCGGCACTGCGCAGCGAAGGTATTGACTGCGTCTTGCCGCTTGTGTACTTTACATGCGACCAGAATTTCTTCGGATTTTCTACCAAATTTCGGGACAATGTTTCGTTGTGGAACCTATTAAAGGCATCTCGCATTGAAATCCGTGCCAAATTTCGCGCGTCTGTAAATTTTAGCCAATCTTCGGGATTTCGCGTTCTGAATTTCGCATGCTATTTCCGTTGTCTCTGCAACAGCGTTCGGACCTGTTTTGTGTACCATGGGGATCAGTTCCATCTCTTACCAATTTGAGGTATAAATCTCTAAATTGCTGTTGCTACTATGTCTTTGAATTTGAGCCACATCTCGTCTACATTTGCATAGTTCGGAAGGAATGGAGATTCTCTTAGGAAGGCTTCTAGTGATACTTTATCCGCTTTTTTAAATAAAATTATTTTGCGTTTGTTTCTGGTGGATTTGGAAGAAACGGTATTGAGCCTAGCTACAATGACCTTGTGATCACTAATCCCTGGCACTGGACATTGGCGCAGTTGCAGAGCGTTGCAAGGTCTGCTGAATCCCGATACCTTCATCAACATGCCGATGAGAAGGCGTGAATCCGTAGTCTTCCGGGCAACAGCTCCTTGACATCCTTGCTGTGGTCGGAAAAGCTTTCAGCGGCTCCATTATACGCTGAGGAGCGTTCACGTGGGCATCCGTGGTCCAGTGCAGCTCATGCAAGGCACCATGATGGCCAAGGAGTATCGTACACTCGTGCAGACCAAGTACACCCCTGCATGACGATCATGTTTCTCGACGACAGTATCATTTTTCAACTAGGTAAAGCGCCATCTCACAAGTGTGATGGCGTAGTTCCAGGAAGGCAATGGCGAGTTCCCGTTGAAGTGCTAGTCCCCCAGCTCACCAGATCTGAACCCGATCGAACACATGTGGGATGTGATTGAAAGTGGCGCCAAACCTCATCGCCCCCCTCCCAGGTTTTCACGGGAATTTAGATGACTTGTATGTGTAGAGTCCCTCCAGCGACCTACAAAGGCCTCGTTACTTCCGTGCCGCGACGCATCGCGGCTGTTAACTGTACCAAATGTGGGCATACCGGCTGTTAGGTAGGTGGGCATACCGTTCTGGCTGATCAGTGAATATATATTCGCAAGAACTGGGAAGGAATGAAAAATATTCATCTCGCTTCAGCGACCAGTAAGAATATGGGACTGGATAGCAACTAACAGAAAACAAAATATCTGGCTGTTGGAAAAACACAAGGTCATCCTCAATAACAATAGGTAATTCCACTTTCCAAGTAGACAAGCAGTCTAACTATCTGGGATAGACATTCACCGATTCGAATGATACCTCTTACGAAATTAAACAGAGATTAAGAGCAGCCACAAGAGCATTAGAAAGCTATTTTACTCAACGCTCGTAACTCGTATCGCAAAATCAACTGTTTATAAAACACTTCGAACACCAGTGTTTGATATGCTTCGGAAACTTGGTCATAGATCATCATCTTCCTTTCAAGGACTAGATTGATGGCTGTTCCGAACTCTCAAACAAAATAATTCCAATATCTCTTTCCCTTTCGTATAATAGTTCAGGATCTTCTGGGGGAATTCTGTGACCTGGCATTCTCGCGAGATGTCTCCAATCTTCACGATATTTTGGAATTTTTTCATTCATGTTGAAAATGCTTAAATCTGTTTTAATACATCTATCCCCCTATGCAGCCGTTTGTCTTCCTTAGGAACCTCATCTCTGCTGTTCGATTTCGTTTTGTGGTAACCCCTTATTCACTTCCTTAAAATAACATGAGACCGCCATCACGTCATAGAATTTCATGATGGTCTCTTGTTGTGTTTTATTTATATTTCAGTATTCATCCAGCTGAATACTGAAAACACCATTTCCTTTGCGTTTTTCAACTAACTGATCATTAATGTCGTCAGCTATATCGAGTATTCAACGACTAATAGCATTGCCTGACAAAGGCACATTTGCCAGCTTCTTGGCAACAGACTCATCTCTCAAAACAGATACCATGTCCAAAGTTGTTAGAAAATATGATCTGCTAACATGTGAGGCTTCTTGTCCTTTGGTACACGGTAGGCAACTTTGTAGGATGGAACACGAGCTTTTGTAGGTATCGTAGTTTTACTAAAAGCTCTTTTTGTTCCGTCATGTTCTTTAACTTCTGGGATAAGTGTTCTCATGGTTTGATTACTCAACCATCGTTATGTCACTTCAAATGTCGTTCAATTTTATTAGGAAGCACGTTTTCAGCAGCTGGTCTTTGTAACTATGGCCGTTCCTTTCCAAAAGTAGTACACGTAAAACCGAAATTAAAGACTGTCGTCAAACTTCCTATATTTTCGTCTATTCATGTCTTTAGAACTGCCTGATATATTTTTAACATATAATGAACTTAATGAAAAAAAAGTCCATGCTGACAGAAGTTCTGTACACTTCTTCAGTAGAAGAGATGTGTGTCACGTTAAGAAACACAACTGTATCTAAGATTATTTCAGTACAGAACATCCATCAACACGTACCACTGGAGAACACGAACCATTTATTGATACTTTTTCAGACTCCACACTGAAGTAAGTTTCCTCATCACTGCCCGAGTTTTGGAGCTTTGTAAAACAGGGGTATCCGCAAGTAGGTAACAAGGCTCTGAGAGTTCTGTTACCTTGTGCAGTATCCTATTTATATGATGTAGGTTTTTCAGCATTGGCAGTCATCAACCTGAAATAAAGATCGCGAATAAATGCAGATAGAGAGGAGTCGCGATTTCAAGTCTCGTGCAGAGATTTGAAGAATTGATAACAAAGAATCAAGAATAAGATGTAATAATACTCAAATATGTTATGTCAGCAGTTTACAGAGATAAATGCGCTTTAATTTTTTTCTTCGGAGCTTTAGTTTGTTTACCTCATACTTGGTCTGTCACGTGCGAAAGAATCCTTGGTGCCTACGTTCATATGAAGGGAGCCGTGGACCCAAAAAGTTTCAAAACTACTGGTCTACGTATGCACAGTAGAGGTACCATTGAATTGGTGGAAAATAAATGAAAACTTCGATTTTAAATGTCAAGAGTATATCATTTATGATGTACTCTTGTAAAAACGACTTATTTTCAAAAGAACTTTTTATTCATACACTTAAATTAACATTTAACTCAAGTTTGTCTCCTTTCGTATGAAAGGTCTTGTCAAACCCCATTAATCTTATTTCCTCGTACAGTTAAAAGGTGCTAACGATTACATGTGATGTTAAGCAGTTGTGGCTTCAACATGGTTACAGTGAGCTCTTGCTAAAACTCGCATGAACGTCACATGTGCATTATAAAGTGGGAGGACTAAGATTCTGTTGGTGGAAGCGTCCAACGTTCTTGAAATGTTTCTGGTAGAGGATTCAAGTATTACTGCTGTGTGGTGACCATGGATTATATAACATAAGTAACATGAACAGTCAGATGATCATTTGTGTTATACATATTTCTCTTCCATGTTATCTGAGCATATGTGGCTCGTTGTTATCAAAACAGTTGGTCTCGTTTCATATTTGCTGCCCGTCTCTAGGTTAGCTCCTGTCACTTCCATTCGTGCAATTCAACGCTTAACACGCATAATTTCGATAAACAAATTGCAAAGAAAAATTGAAAAATCCATCTAAGAAAGCAGTTCAATTTCCACACAAACTGTACGCTGACACCTTCAGTGTTCTGACCACCGTCAATGTGGCGGCCGCATGGAGCGTAGTAGCTAGGCGCGTAAGTTTTCCAAAAGACTGTGTGAGGTATACAATCTCTTTTGCGTCATGTTCAGAAGTACCGTGGATAAATGAGGTGAAACCTGAGTGCAAAAGCAGGTATATACTATAGTGCTTTCTCTTTTTCTTGTAATTATTCTTGCTACAGGATGAGCTAAAATACTTCCTAATGAAACCTCCGCTTACCGACTCGAAGTTGCAAGCTACAATCTCCCAATTCCACCTTAAACCCACCCCCCACAGTCCGTGTTGCATCACCGTCGGGCTCTATAAATTCAATTACGTCACAAAGTGGAAAAGTATCAGTTGTGTGAATTATATATTTGACCGGTCTTGCTTTAAAAATTAACGCTTAAACGTAATGTAGAGCACATCGAAAGTTGTAACATTGCCGTAAGAGCTGCAATTAATTGCGATATGGATTACACGCGAATTCGCTGGTATACCAACGTATTACTGATTTCCTACAGATACTGTCAGATTTGAAACCATTAAGAAATTGGTGAGGAGCGGGTTTCAAATCTGTCACATTACTTAGACGGTTTTCCTAAATCCTGCATTATCCTTGACAATCCGAGCTTAAACTCAGCCTGTCGAACCTGACATCGACGGGAAGTTAAAACCTTAACTTCCTACTTCGTTCCCTTCATTTTGATCCTTGCTTCAGTGTACTGTTCACTGATGGCTGCGGGAAATAATCTGGTCGTGGCCTTCCCCATCATGGCAAGAGGAAACTTCAGCGAAGGCAGGTAGTTTGTTTCAAATTAGTCGCTGAGTACATAGATTTCTTGCACCGAACGAGTTGTGTAAGCATTGTGCTGGCTCTCTTATGATAAAGTCCCGTTTCATTCCTCAAGAAGGCTCACAGACAATTCAAAGTTTCAAAAACAAGTGCAATTGCAGATTAATCCGGTATAATAATTCGTCACCGTAATGGTAGAACATAGTTCCTGTAGAACCCAGTCACATCGATCATTCCTGTTTTGCAACTATCGTAAGACAAAAGAAACACGGCCGTTGTCTTCAAAGACGAAACTGATGTTCAGAAATTAGTATTCTGCCCAGTTTATGCATAATTCCTTCAGCTTTCTGAAGTTCACTAAGCAAAAAAGCATGAAGTTGCGCAATGGTCAAGGAAGTAGCTACTGAATGTTCAAATGGCTCTGAGCACTATGGGGCTTAACATCTTAGGTCATCAGTCCCCTAGAACTTAGAACTACTTAAACCTAACTAACCTAAGGACATTACACACATCCATGCCCGAGGCAGGATTCGAACCTGCGACCGTAGCAGTCCCGTGGTTCCGGACTGCAGCGCGTAGAACCGCACGGTCACAGCGGCCGGCTACTGAATGTTCCTTGATTTAATCGCCCAGTTGAGGCATCAATTTTAACTCCTAGAGCAGGTACAGCTCGGAGGTATATAGCAACACTTGCATCCCTGAGATATTTGAGAGGGCGATCAATAAATAATGAAACACTTTTTTTCTCGGACAGTTTCTGTTGAAAATTTGCGGAATGTATTGCGGGACATGGAATGGCTGAACGACCTATTCTGTTCGATGTCGTTTTTTTAGCCTTCCCTCACGGTGCAACAAACACTGAAGTGTATTGTGCTACCATCAGGAAATTTAAGAAACTACTTAAGCGTGTTCGCAACAAAAATTCAAACTAACTTCTCCTCCTTGACAGCGTAAGGCCTCAGAATGCGCACCCGAGAAGAGCTCAAAAAACTTCATTGGACTGTCATTCTTGACCCGCCTCTTATGTTCCTCATCCGCCTCGCATCTTCAGACTACCATGTGTAGAGATCTGCGCGGATAAGAAAAGTGCAATCCGCACCGCATCCGCAAGGTTCTAATCCGCAACCGCATCCGCAGCAATTAATCCGCATCCGCATATATTTAAGTTTTGAACGAGTAATTAATAGTAATAGACAGTAGTACTTAGAATTATGGTATGTGATGACATAGTTAAGTTGTCGCAGAAATGGCACCCTAACAATAACTACTTTTGACTTCTTAAAGCACAGGAAATGCTCTATACCTACTCTAAAGCAGACCATTCCAAACAGGAAAGCATTGACGCTCCGGAGCGCACACAGTAGCGGCTCGGATCTCGTGAGATTGGAAACGCTATTTAAAAAAATAAAATTCAATGTGATAGTATTAAATGATGAAAATACGTGTATAGAAACAATTATATTTCGCTGCTTTTGTGCCAAGGCAGCTGAAAATGACGATGGTTTTAAACTGTTACTAGCACATTGCATCATTTACCGACAGTTTTTTTGTACTCACTGCTTGGATGTGTCAAATTTTCAAGCCATTCATGTCAGCTGATTATATTATAGCTTACGCGTTCAGTCCTCGTCAGTTCCAGGTGAAAATATTTACAGTATTAGGCCTACACTGCAAAACGCTGGCGCACCTGTGAACAAGTTAAACTGCCAGCAATAATTGACGTTTCTGGAAGAAATAACTCGTCTTCCGAAGAGTGACAGCAAAATCAGTGGTTATAGGAATTAGGAGTGGTTGGATGAGGTAGCAGTTCCTTAGCACCCACTGCACCGTACTCCGCCCCCACATCAATAAGAAACTGTGCCGTCTCGAGAAACCCAGATCCACACGCAACTTCGAATGGTAAAACGTCTCTGCTGGCAAGATTGATAAGTTTTTCTGTCGCGGCTGTCTTCAAATTTGGCGGAACTTCAGAAACTTGCACGTCTCCCTTGGTATTTAAATAAGTAATTTTGCTACTTTGTCGAGCCTCACACGAATGTTTTAGCAAATTTGATGTTCCACTTTTGTGTCAAGTGTAGGAATATACTTTTTTACACGCAAAACAAGCCACTATCTTTTCGTTGCCATCAAATACGTATGCGAATTTTTTCCAAATTGGCGATTTCAATTTGTTTTCCTTCACTTGTGTAAAAAATCATCTTTTTTCACCTTACACGAAATTGTATCCATCGATGTGGTGTTCATTTGAAGAAAGAACTCTCACTGATATTTGCTACGATGCACGTTGTCACTCGGTCACTACAAAGCGCTAACCGAAGTCACCGGAAAATTGCAACGGGCACCTGTCTGGTAGACAGTGGGCAGCCTTGCCACCCAGAGAGCACTTCACAGGCCACACAAGACACGGTCGCGGAAACGAATTATGCGCAGGTCTCTTGGGTACAGCTACATCGGTCGTAGCCAGGGGCTAAGGACAACAGACATCCGCTCTACCCGGGCCCTGCAAGATTCAAAGACTGTCAACAGACTTGAAGTTTCCAACTAACATTGCAACATACGTACTGGAGGTGGCGCAGTGGTTAGACACTGGACTCGCATTCGGGAGGACGACGGTTCAATCCCGCGTCCGGCCATCCTGATTTAGGTTTTCCGTGATTTCCCTAAATCGCTCCAGGCAAATGCCGGGATGGTTCCTTTCAAAGGGCACGGCCGACTTCCTTCCCCGTCCTTCCCTAATCCGATGAGACCGATGACCTCGCTGTCTGGTCTCCTTCCCCGAAACAACCAACCAACCAACCAACCATACGTACTGGGCAGATGCCTTGCTCATTATCCGCAGATGACCCGCGGATATCCGCGCTGGTCGCGATTATATCCGCCAAGTAACAAATACCGCGGATATCCGCATCCGCGCAGACCTCTAACCATGTTTTTTGCCCAATGAAGGCTGCACTGCGCGGGAAGCAGTATGTGGATAATGAGGATGTAACGGACTCAGAAGGTATTGACCCTGACTTCGATCTGTAGAGTGGTACAAAGTGGGCATACAAGCCCTTACAGTAAAGTGGTGTAAGGCCGTCGCACTTAACAGATTTTGTGTTGAAAAATAGCGTTTGTAACCAAAAGAGTGGGTGTATTAAAATCCTGAAAAAAAAAAATGCTGTCAGACAAATGTGCAGTTGCGAATACTATGAGAGTCTAGATATACAGTTTACTGACGACGTATAAAAATACGTGCTGGACCGGGGCTCGAACCCGGATTTCACGCTTTACGCGAGCGGTCGCCTTACGCTCGCAAGTTACCAGAGCGCACTTCCAGGAGCGACCCAAATCTCCATATTATGTCACTGCGTGTCCACATGCTGCACTCCTACAATCGCTGTGGTTCCCAACACAGACAGAGACAGTTACTTTTGGCTTTTGCCTAGCATGGAAATGCCATCTACAGTGCCTAGGTTTAATAAGCATGCATATTTGTCTGAAGGACTTCGTGTCGTTAAACACAGACGCCAAATTATCGGCTATACGAAATGGAGGAGAGCGTGTTATGTATAATGTGAATTCAGTGGCAGTGCATACCATAATGCATGGTACTGGGCCCTGTGATCGAGAATGCAGTCTGGAACAGTTTTCTTCAGAACATCCTTACACTTAAACATACACTGCACTGTTGTACGAGAATGGGGATGGTCTGGAAGGACTGATGTCCATTGTTGTCATTGGGTGCATCCTTTCAGTTTGCTTCACTCTGCTACTGCATTAAGAGAAGCTGAAACAATGGTTTACAATGGTGACAGTCTGTGAAGCGCCAGACAGCCTCACACATTTCATGTGGATACATGTGTTGCTGTAGTACTTGACTTTGCTCTAGGATATTCCGTAGCTGACTGAACAACTTGTATTGCCTTTTACATAAGTCGGATATTGAATGTCAATGTAACTTCATACACATACTGTACACCTATTAGCAGGAATGTAAATGAGAGTTTCAATTCTGTGAGATGTAGACCGGGCATCAAAGTGCATTAGTTTTGTTGCCTTTAAGTATTACCATACCTGGCGGGCTATGTAAGGAGCTTAAAGCTCCAGATTTCCAATGGTCACTGTGAAGAACATCCATATGCCACCTATGTCAGACACCGTTATCAGCACCTACCTACTCTTGCAAAGGGGCTTCATTGTGGAGTTCCATAAGGGCGGCTAGTCAAACTGTGCAAGATCCAGATTTGTGAGTGTTCAGATGTGCCAGTGGCCCATTGTGGGAGTCCAGGGGTATGAGAGAGCAGATATCCTCAGCTGCCGGCTGATCACGTCTGACCACCACAAGAGGGGATAGCCATATTGTGGACCAAGCACATCGTAACTCCTTAAACTCTGCACCTGCCATCTGAGAAACAGTAAAGGCCTCCTTCCAAGATTGTCACCCCAACCACTGTGATGTTACCGGCAGTCTGTCTGAGACTGCAGTTTCCTACTCTGGCTAATGGTAGTCTCCACATCATTGCTAAAAGACTAGCAACGAAATTACCGTTCCATCCTTAGGTTGCCATTAATATCACAACACCAACGTCTTCATTTGAATTCGTGCCATTACCAGGAAGCATGGACTGCTAATAAATGGCGTCGTATTGTGTTCAGTGATGAATTTCGGTTCATAACTACCCAGGATGACAATTGTCATAAAGTCTGGTGGTGACTTGAGGAGAGGTCCTATTCTTCCAATATTTTGGGGAGGCACAGCGGTGTTACACCTGGCGTCACTGTATTGATAGCCATAAGAAGTGATTATGGCTAGTAGTGATTGAGAGAACGCTGACGGCACAGTGATAAGTCACGGACACAGTCATGTGTTAACCCCCATGTGAGAGTCTCATGGTGTCATTTTTCAACAGCACTGCTCGTCTACACAAGGCACGTGTGAACTGGCTGCGTGATGTAGAGGTATTCCTGCGGCAACAGCCCCAAAAAGTGTCCTAAGTAGAACGTGGGAGGGACCATGTCGGATGTTAGTTCCGTCCCAGTGCTTGGATCCAGCATATCAAAGACAATTAAAACGGTTGTGGACCAGGTTGCCTCAGGAGAGAATACGGCTACTTTGTGACACCCTTCTCAACTGAATAAGTGCATGCATCCAAGCCAGAGGGACGCAACGTCATAATGATTTTGCAAACAAAAAATCACGTACCCGTGCCGTTCCAACCAGTGAAGTCCCATTTCGTGTTTTTCCTCACCTTTCATTTCTGGGCAGTGTATAGTCAACAGTAAGGCTTCCATATCACAGTCCATATAGGTTTATGGTCATTTTTTGCATTTCCTGTGTTCATTCATATTTTCTAACACGGCTGATGCAATCCATTCAGGCTTTCCTACAAATGCTGTCGCACCAAGCGGAAGTGCACAGGCCTGTTGACAGGTACTTGATGTTTGGCCCGAGACCAGAGCACGGACTCCTTCCAAGGTTTGGCTTGCAGCACGTTCCGGCTTGCCGGCTCCTCTGCCTGGGGAAGCCCGAGCGCGGACGCCTGTGTCCGCCTACACAGCGCTGAGCGTGACTCACTGGGGCGTTGGGTCGCTCAGCCCGTGTCAAGCGGCTCACGTTGTCCGTGCCCAGGTATCCGGCTCGGGGTGAAGGCAAAGGTTAGACTGGAAGAGGTCCCTGTAACATTCAGGGTCGTCACTACCAAGGCAGCGCTTTTCAAATTGAGGCAGGCGCGGATAGAAAAAAGGCTGTCACGGGGCCAAACGACATTTTAATAAAAGCGTTTACATTTGTCATGTCAATTTCCAAAACCTCGGCTGACTTTCAAAGTATACAGTATCGTGAAAACTAAGAGACACAAAGTGGCAAGAAATTCTAAAAAATTAAGAGATTAATTTAGAACACTCGAGTTGAGTTCCTGTATTTCGATCAAAGAGTTTGAATTTCATGGGGTGGCTAACACAAGACTTGCAGCGGTCCTTTCGGCAACCAACGTAAATTTGGACGCCATATTGACCGTGGTCTGAGCATTGAGAGAGCTACACTATCTTTTCTCTGGGTGGAAAGTCAACTGCTTTGTTTAGTGAATTTTTCTTATTTTTTGGATTCTCCCTTTAGTTCTTGGTAGAGCAATTCCATATTTAATGTTGAATAACAAGTACTCTGAAATAAAAATTAGTAGATCAAAAACAAACTTGTTTTCGGCTTCTGACCCACCTTCAGCACACAACTGACTAGCGTCTGGAAGGGATACTAGTACTTAGGTAACCAACATTCTGAAGAAGGATACAATCCAGTTGCATAAAGTACTGTGCATCAAGCTTGTTTCTAGATTTTGAAATTACACTTTGCTTAATAGACAATATTAAGCACAATAAATAAACTACATATTATTATAAACTAGCATTATAACCATTTAAAGCCTGTGAGGTCTTTACATTGGCTGAGAAACCGTAAAACTGAGCACTCTTAGTTTGTTAAAAACCTTTTTTTTTTTTTTTTGCACAACAGTGTACATTCAACTTTAGGCGATGAACAATGTTATGCACAATAATTAAGACACACAGTATCGTAGGTTAGATGCTTATTATACCATAGATGGTGATGTGGTGACATTGGTTGAGAACTGTTTGAGTACCATTAGCTTGTGCTGTGCAGCAAATATGTTTCTTCTGCAATTTTACTAGCGCAATATCGTTGAAACATGGCTAGTGTGTGTTTAGCGTTCAGTTTCACAAATCGAAGTGACAGGATTTAAGGTACAGGTGGACTTCCTAATCCCAGCTTGGTCTTTCATTTTTTAATTTCGTTTCTTGTGTAAGACAGAAACGTAGTTTGTACCCCGTGTTTTTCGATGTATACATTGAAGAAAAAATGGAGAAAGTAAAAGAAATGTTGAGGAATGGGATTAAAATTCAAGGTGTAAGGATATCAATGCTTAGAAACGCTGATAACCCCGCTATCCTCATTGAAAGTCAGGAACAATTGCAGGACTCCTCGAACTGAATGAACATTCAGACGATCACATGGTATGCAGCAGAAATGATACCAGCGATAAAATTACTATCGAAACTAGAGACTTCTAAGCAGACGAACTGAAAATTCTGATACCTTGCAAGCAATGCCACACATAATGGTCGAAAAAACGACAACATAAAGTACACTCATCTATAGGGAGGTCTACTGGTGTGAAACATTTTTAATTTGAGAGAGACATTTCTGAGAATGTGCGTTTGGACCACAGCATTGTATGAAAGCGAGGCTGTGGGGAAAACGGGAAAAGAAAATCGGGCGTTTCGATGTGATCTACAGGAGGACTTTGAAAATGAGGCGGAATGATAAGAAATAAGGAGGATCGGCGAGGAGAAATGCATATGGAAAATATAAGAGAAATAGGATGATAGGACATACGTTAAGACATCATGGAGTAATTTTCGAAGTTCTACCGAGCGAGGTAGCGCAGTGGTTAGCACATCGGACGCGGATTTGGGAGAACGACTGTCCTGATTTATGTTCACCTTGATTTCCCTAAATCGCTTCAGGCAAATGCCGGGATGGTTCCTTTGAAAGGGCACAGCCGACTTCCTTCACTAATCCGATGGGGCCGATGACTTCGCTGTTTCGTCCCCTGTCCCAAATAAATAAACAAACCACCCAACCAGTCATAGAGCGAGGTGCAAAGAGTAAAACTACAGGGAAAGACACAGGTTGCAATATACCCAACAAATAGAGAATGTAAGTTTGCGTGTGCTACGCTGGGTTGAAGTTGGCACAGGAGAGGAATTTTACATCTACATGATTACTCTGCAATTCACATTTAAGTGCTTGGCAGAGGGTTCATCGAACCACAATCATACTATCCCTCTACCATTCCACTCCCGAACAGCGCGCGGGAAAAACCAACACCTAAACCTTTCTGTTCGAGCTCTGGTTTCTCTTATTCTATTTTGATGATCATTCCTACCTATGTAGGTTGGGCTCAACAAAATATTTTCGCATTCGGAAGAGAAAGTTGGTGACTGAAATTTCGTAAATAGATCTCGCCGCGACGAAAAACGTCTTTGCTGTAATGACTTCCATCCCAATTCGCGTATCATACCTGCGCCACACTCTCTCCCCTACTACGTGATAATACAAAACGAGCTGCCCTTTTTTTGCACCCTTTCGATGTCCTCCGTCAATCCAACATAGTAAGGATCCCACACCGCGCAGCAGTATTGTAACAGAGGACGAACGAGTGTAGTGTAAGCTGTCTCTTTAGTGGACTTGTTGCATCTTCTAAGTTTCCTGCCAATGAAACGCAACCTTTGGCTCGCCTTCCCCACAATATTATCTGTGGTCTTTCCAGCTGAAGTTACTCGTAATTTTAACACTCAGGTACTTAGTTGAATTTACAGCCTTGAGAACTAGTCGGGTCGCATCAAACCAGTCGGAAAACTGATGATCCAAAGAGATCCGAAAAAATTAGCCATTTTGCTTCCGTTGAGACGGAACTATTATTACGAACGGCTATCTTCTACAGAAACTACTTCTGCGGAATTGTGCGTTAAACATAGTGTTAAGGGACGCCACAGAGTTAACAGCACGGAATGAGGAAAGGCACAGCATCAGGATGTAAGTAGTAGAAAGTGGCGCGGCAGGTAGGAACGTGGGGACAACGTCTCCACGAGCATGAGTGTCTGCATCGAGCAGTACGAGGAAAGTTCACGGCCGTGCGGGCGGGACTCTGCATCGAGATTCGTCTCGCAATTTCATTCCAAAGGAACAGTAGAGTTTCGCAAAGCTACACACTATCATTCGAAAACGTATTTACTGGCAAGATAACATGAGGCAGTCCATGAAATCAAGATAATAGGTGTAGATCTTTTAGATAAAGATTCATCACAGCAAAAGCGTCTAATGTGTAATTTGCTTACCTTCTGATGTAGACTGAAAACTGCGTTAAAATTTCTGCCCGCTGGAAAAAGTTCCAGACGTTGGACCATGCAAAAAAATTGACAAATTCATTATTTGCAATAAATAACATCGATCACAAACTGATTCATCGGAAGAATCTTAAAGAAATGTAACTCATCAACGAAAGAAATGGCTATAAGGCGCTTGTTCGCTCCATTCTTGAGTATTGTTAATTTATGTGGAATCCCTATAAGGTTGGACTAATAGAAGAGATCCAACGAAGAGCCGCACGTTTCGTCACGGGATCGTTTAGCTGGTGAGAGAGCGTTACGGAGATGCTAAACAAACTCCACTGGCAGACGTTACGAGAGGCGTTGTGCATCGGGGAGAGACTTACTATTGAAATTTCGCGACAGTACTTTTCAGGAGTAGTCAGACAACATATTACTCCCTCCCTCCCCCCCCCCCCCCGCCCAACCACAACCACCACCACCACTCACATCCCGCATATTGACCACGAGGAAAAAATCCGAGAAATTAGAGCCAATGCAAAGGCTTACCGACAATCATTCTTTCCATGCATAGCCGCGAGTGGAGCAGGGTTGGAGGGATCAGATAGTGGTGCCGCAAGTACCCTCCTCCACGCACCATTAGGTTGAAACTTCCCCTTTTATCAATTTTACTAGACTGTGCTTAACCTGACGCACAATATTTTTAGCGCAACGCAATCTGACTTTCAAGATTCCCTACAAAAGAATGGCCCTGACTAACATTAAACTATACCTTTCACAAATCACTTACCTCACAAAAATCTTCGCTGCTCAAGCTACTGCAATACAGCGAGCGCCACTACTGCCAGCTAAATAAAAGATTCAAACTACGGAAGGCACTAACTACTGATAGGGATAGTTAGCAAATGAAAGATATTAATAGAGAACAAAGAATGTATTTACCTTTATATCATCATATATATATAGCAGTTCATGACAAATTACAAAACTCCGCCATCTCTCTCCCCACATCCACCACTGCTGGCGGCTCACCTCCAACTGCGCAACGCTACGCGCTGTTCACAGCCAGCTGCCTAACACTACAATGGCGAGTATTACAACAATGCAAAGCAGCCACAGACTGCACACGGCACAGCCAGTGATTTTCATACTGAGGTGGCGTTACCAATAAAAAAACGTAAACAGCCTACTTACAAGGTGGCTTGCGGAGTATAATGTAATGTACACTTCCATGGAACCACAACAAAAGTTTTTCCTCAACGCCAAATTAAGACACAATAGTACGCCAGTCTTACCAGAAGCCTTGTACACCTCGGAAACAACAGCAATAAAGGGAAAAACCTAAATCAAGAAGGTGGAAAAAACAAGAGGAAAAATATTCAGAAAGATCTACTGGCTTGTTGAAGTACAAACAATATCAGGAAAAGATGGTCAAAGTTCTGTGGGCACACAAAGTACGATGAACGAAAAACAGACTGACCAAGATAATTTTTGGCATAGTGACAACTAATACAGAGAAAACCAACTGTGTGAAACCAACCATGGAAGGCCTCAAGAAACTGTATTTTCGCTCTTATGTCTTTTGTGGAGATTTTCAGAGTAAAAGTTAGAAGACAGGAATTTCAGCAGGTGTCCAAAGAGAATAAAACGTAAGTGGACAGAAGAGTGGAAAAAGAAACACAGTGAATATTTGAGAGGTTTGGAAATGCATTGAAAATTGTTTTAGTGCTCTCCTCAAGGAAAAATTAATGACGACGACGAAGAAGAAGATAGAGTATTGGAGACAGTACTTTTATTAAATTAATAAGAAACTCCCTCAGTCTTCTAAAAAAAGATGAAAGCAATTACTGGTTGCCAGACATGAACTAGCTAATTTTCTCGTCAGTTTCCGACACTACGGATTCCGCTATGGATCGAACGTGACATCACTGTGTGTATATAAATACTACAAATGTCTAAAGGCTCTAGCCACAGATGCCATTATATGAAGTTTAACTATTGCAGACTGTGCCAAAATCGACACACTATTGATAATCACGCAGCCATAGCAATGAAACGTCATACTTCCATAGCAGGAAAGTTGGTATTAGACAAGAAGTTTTTAACTGTCAGTATGTAGTTTCCTGTCACTTTATTATAACAAATAGTACCAAAAACATGTTTTCGAGTGATCCTTAGTGTGCCAGTGTTCAGAAATAGCTTATTCAACAGCACGTACATTACCATATAAAAACCATGAAATACGGCGTTCAACTCCAAAAGATTTAATCCGAAAAGACGTTTTGTAAGTTCTGCTTAAGACGCAAAACCGACGTAACATCTCTCCCGGAGGCAAAACTCTGAAATGAGATTCTTCCTTTCACGCTTCACATTTCAGAAGAATATGGAATTCCATGATGTGACGACAGCTATACGGACGTTTCACGTCCTGCGAGAGTACACCTTAAGGGAGGGAAGTTGTGTGCGCCATTTGCCTGTGAATCATAAATACCTTGTTCTATGTGTTCTCGTATTTTATTTGTGGTCTCTCTGAGACGAAATTCGAGAACCAGCCTGCAGTGTTGCACCTCACCTACCGAACGAAGGTGAATACCGTTTGGCGTTGGAAACGTCTCTCTCGAACCTGCTTGCAGGTGTAATTAAGCAGCTACGGTGAACAGTGATTAAGCGACAATAATCATGGGGATATGGGTGAGCAGAAAGGACAGTGCCACAGTCACAACAATGGGAAGAGAGCAAATTAGGCCATAATTACAGTATATTCTGCATTCAAGATATCCAAAGCAACAGAACACTAACATTAAACACGGCAATTAGGAGGGAAGAGTGCACTTCCGTTCAAAATAAAGTTCACATGTTATTGAACACCAGTTAAAATAGTTACAAAAATATAATCAATGAAGCCCCCCCCCCCCCCCTACAAAGCTGGGACGAGCGGGAGAGAAATATCCCAATGAGGAGAAACGGTGGAGCTTCAAGACGCGTCACCTAGTCTGTAGGCAATGACATCTCGACATCTCGACATCTCGTGTTGGCGGCGGCTGTTGTCCACGGGTTCCTCGGCGATAGACACGGAAGCTACGTGTTGACTGCTGCAGAACCCGTCGGAGGAGGGGCTGAGTGACCCTGCTGGATTCTATTCATAAACTCTGCCTCAGTAAGAAAACAGCAGACTGTCAAAAGAGCACTATTCTCGTCAGCCTAAACGGCTGTTCCTATAAACTGTCTGCCTTGGCAGCGAGTAATGTTGCTATTAACTGGCTGGTCGACCCTCCAATTGCTTACCTGGAATGTATCCCTGCGCTCCTGGCTTCCCTTTCGAACCAAGGAGTTTCTCTAACAGTCTGAAAGGCGTTGCCTTAAAGTTGGCCTGGCCCAAAAGACTTCTGTACAGAGGGAATAATGTTAAATAATCTCGGTCCCTCTGGCTCGGGGACACGTACAGAATCGGGAGGCAGGTGTATTTTTAATTTACAGATTAATTCACTAATAAAATGTTAGTAGTATCACAAGCCTTTCATTCGCCCAAACCAGCGTGGGAAACGGCCTAAAATCCACATTAGGCTGTCCAGTTCACCAGCTCATAGATGTTACTCCGCTTGGCAGTATTGATTAGGGTCCGACTCGCCTCCCTATCTCGCAAGCTAGCGCACTGCCCGTTAAGCCGTCGGCACACGGACCGTGCATTTGAGCGTTGAGCGTGCCGAGTTTCTGACGTCATAGCGTGGAATAGCACGTTCGGGAGTCTTTCCGAACGTGCAGAGCAATATGGCATGTCAGATATTGTGAGCGTGCGTCTGAGCGTTGACCAATGAGATGGCACAACGCCACCTACGTCACACGCACGCCGTCTCCCTTCAGTGCAGAGTTGTGGGGCGCCATATTGGCATTCATTTCAAGCCTATATGTATATATGCCGTTTCTGAACACCAGCAAATTGAGAATCACTGGAAAACCCGTTGTTAACTGTGTGATTCGTTCCAATAAAATAATGAGAAATATATTCGTGGCAAAAGAATTACTGCAACTTGCGTATTATGAGAGTAGGCTATTTGAAGACAGTCACATACTGAAGATCCACGCAAAACGCATTGTTCTTTGTACAATTTGTTATAATTAAATTTCAGTTAGTAACATATCTACGATTAAGGTTTCCAGCAAGGGTAGGATACTTTAATATTTGTTGGGGCGGTGGTTCGCGTCTTGAAATGTCCAATTTTTTTTTCCCTAACATTGGCGTTTTTATTAGATTCTGATACTTTATTATTTGTTTAATATAAGTTTGTACTATAATATTTGATTTGTAAATATAAGTTTACCTCTTTTTGAGGGGTGACTTTCTTCGATTGGCTTTATACAAGTAGCGCAAGCTGTCCTGTAGATAAAGATATTTTGCTCCTTTTTCTTTTACGCTTCGTAATTCACATGTTGCAAAGATTCTGCTACTGGGCAGGAACAGTGATCAAGTAAGACTGACCTTGGGGTTTTACTAAAATGTTAGAATGATGAAATAATGTTTATATTATGCGGAGAAGCATTCCAAATTTGTACCGCACAGTTTGTAATTGAACTTTTATAAGCCTGTGTCGTTATTGATTGGACATGGTACTTTCCTTTTCGTGGACGATGAAGGAAATGTGCGTTTTAATAGAGCTAACTTGGGAATTTTACGCGCACCTGTTGAGTAAACAGTGTGATTTACGAACTAGAAACATCCCTCAACTGCCGCTGGAGTGCGTTGCGATCGCATATATCACGTTGGGACCCACGTACCGTATGCACAAGTCGCATCGTTCCTGAGCGTTCAGCAGCACGTTGAACTTGGCACGCTCAACGTTAACGTTCGACAGCACGGTCCGTGTGCCGACGGCTTTACGTTCTATGAGAAGTACTGAGGAACTTTTTGCATTAGGGCTACGAAAGTATCGACTACATTTTGTGCTGTGTGTATTCGCTATTGTCGATGAAACATAGCCACTCCAAACTAATTACTGTCATTGGTGAACGTGGCCCATAAATTATGTTTTTGCTAATCGATAAAGGTGCATATACAGCCATGCTCCTGGATGTGCCGTTTGAGAGTGCCATTTCGTCGGCATACTTTTCTGTTGTTCATACTGATGAACAGTCTCCATGGCTGTACTAGCAGTAATGTTTAGAGCTAGAGTTACAAAACTCAAACTCGTTATTCCATGAAAATAATTCCAAATTGTATTGCCATGTCATTGCCGCATTTTGACAATTACTGACCGTTCGACGGCCGACCTCAGCATTGACAAGACAGGCACGGCGACATACTATATAGCAGCAGGACGACAGTACTTCTCCTGGCCACTTGCGTTAGCTCTGCTAAAACCCAGGTTGTTTGCCGTGGGCTATTGGAAAGATGGTGACTTGCCGGACTTTGACAGAGTCGCAGACGAACTGCATGCTGGGAAGAAACCATGCTAGTAACGAAACGTTACAGGCCTTAACAACGGTACTTAGTCTCTGTAATATTCATTGCTGCGTCACGAATACACAACATATATCGAGCCATATTTCGGCGATCCCACTGTTAGCCATCTTAAGAAGAAAGCTGCTGCTGCTGCTGCAGCAGCTGCTGCTGCTGCTGCTGCTGAGTGCCGCTGAGAACTTTATGGAAGACTCGGCAGCAACGCCGGCGGCGTTCTCCGGAAGATGGCAAACAGTTGGATCACCGAAATAATCAAGAGTTGATTTTAGGATCCGGC
Organism: Schistocerca nitens; assembly: GCF_023898315.1. NCBI lineage: Eukaryota > Metazoa > Arthropoda > Insecta > Orthoptera > Acrididae > Schistocerca > Schistocerca nitens. Next base: position 132,722,377 of record NC_064622.1, on the reverse strand, counting down.
AGCAAGCTGGAAAAGCCTACGAAGTCACACGATATGGCCTACGACTACCTTATATTGCACAGACGTAGATAGTCTCTCTGACTTGCTGTCCAGCAGTGTGTGGTCTACCTACAGTGGCCGCGTGGTAGCCCTGCCGAAATGCACTCCCATTGTTTTGCGATTGCAAATATAAGCCTCAACGAGACAGTTTTCTTATTGAAGCTATTCTGATGCAGAAAACTGCTGAAGAGAGGGAGCGATAACGAACGCAGACACTTTTCAGTGTCATAGTTTGTGCGGTACACTGAAAGGATACTGGAAAAGTTCTATCGTTCGCAACATACTTCGGGATTTGAAGGGACGGATGGTGTTTCGCGGCTTTTAAGTAAATTAGGGGGAACTGAAAAGACATTACGCAAAGCCATCGTGTGACAATGTGTTCTATCTTCAGTTTAAGTGAACGTTGTATCCAGGAAATGATTCTACGTTAGTAATATATTTTCGTAATTTTTGAGATTATTGCATTTAAGATAGAAAATAATTTCTAAAAGTAAGCCATGGTTGAGATGTGATGTGATGTTTGATTTTGCATATAATGGATGAACATTATGCTTGTTTTTGATGATACTAAGAGCAGATAAGTGGAGTAGTTTTTTGCTCCAAGTCGCTTAGCTCGAAAAAAAAAAAAGCGTTAGGTACTATAACCTATGAACAAAGACTTTCCTCTCCATTATGTTCACGTAAACGTAAATTTCGTCCAAGGCCCCAGCGGTACGGACCGACCGCCGCGTCGTACTCTTCCGGTGGCATTATTCGATGCGGCATGGAGGGGTCAGCATCTCTGTACCCCAGATTTTGTCAGTTCTCGTGATCTGCAGCCATTACTACCCATTATCTTAACATCAAATTTAAATTCGTGTCTTAGCAAAACTTTCCTGCAAGTGTTGCCTGGAGCGTAACTTTACATTAATGTGATACATTGACGATGATGAGTTCAGACTGGAAGAGAGTATCTTTCGAGATGTGATGGTGCAGGCGAAAACTAATGATTAGCTAACTCGAGTAGCTAATGAGGAACTGCAGAGAGAATACTTAACGGCACAGCTTAACGAAAAGAAAGAATAGATTGCTAATTACATTCTAGGCGTCACTGAGTAGTTAATTTGGTAATAAAGTCACGTTCGGGACTGAAAACTGTAGAGGCAAAGATTTCAATACAGAAAGCAGGTTTAGATGGCTGTGGAGTGCGGTGGTTATCCGCACATGAAACAACTTACATAAGATAGTTTGGAGAGCAGCAATAGACTAGTTTTCGCACTGATGGCTACAACAATGCAAGCAAGAAATTGCCAAAGGTAGCATGCTCCCAGTGGTATGCAACACTATTTTCGACATGCTGTACACGGTGGACGCCAGTAGACTGTCGTGCTCAGGCTCCTACGATGTGGCACACAAACTGACGGTGTGACGCATTCGCATGGACCAAAACGCTGCACCACGACCAGGTTATTTCAACTCTGTCAACCAACTGCGCTATCGAGTAGGTCAATCGCGGAGAAAAAGATGCCGCTCTCAAAAAAATAAGCACTGTTTCAGCAAAAACAACTTCTGTGAAACACCGTTTTATTCATAAACGATACCTTGCAGTTCCGCGATGCAGGTAGATTCCTTCTGTCTAGCTTTCCGAAGGTGTTACACTATAAGACGTTATGGACTAATAAACTGAGTTGACAGAAGTTACGGGATATCTTCTAATATCGTGTCTGGCCTCCTTTTACCCGGCATAGTGTAGCAATTAGACGTCGCATGGACACAAGAAGTCGCTTGAAGTCGTCTGCAGAGATATTGAGCCATGCTGACTCTACAGCCGTCCATAATTGCCAGTGTTGCCTGTCCGGAATTTTGTGCATGAACTGACCTCTAGAATTGTTTCATTGTTAGATGGGACTTGTGTCGAGCAGTCGGGTATCCAAATCATTCGCTGAAACTGCCCATAATGATGAAACCAGTTACGAACTATTTTGGCTTGGTGACACGACTTCATTATTTGGGAACAAAAAATCCATGAATGGTCTGAGTAGCCGAACATAACCATTTCCAGTCAACGATCCATTCAGGTGGAAGAGAGGACCTAGACCTTTCTATTTAAACAGCCTGCGCCATTATGGGCCACCACCAGCTTGGACAGTGCCTCGTTGACAACGTGGATTCATGGCCTCGAGAAGTCTGCGCCACACTCGAACCCTACCGTAAGCTCTTACCAACAGAAATCGGGTCTCACCTGACCAGGTCACTATTTTCTAGTAGTCTAGGATCCAACAGATTTGGTTACGAGCCCAGGAAAGGCGCTGCAGGCGCTGTTGCCAAATGCACTCGTGTCGGTCGTCTGCTGCCATAGCACTGTAACGCCAAATTTCGCCGCACTGTCTTAACGGATACGCCCTCCGTGTTGTTCGTCTGTTAGCACTGACAACTCCACGCTAATGCCGCTGCTTTCGGTCGTTAAGTGAAGGCCGTCAGACACTACGTTGTCTGTGGTGAGAGGTAATACCCGACTGTGGTATTCTCTGAATTATCTTCACACTGTGCCTCTCGGAATATTGAATTCCCTAACGATTTCCGAAATGGACTGTCCCATGCATCTAGCTCCAACTACCATTTCGCGTTCAAAGTATGTTAATTTGCGTCGTGCAGCCATCATCACGTCGGAAACCTTTCCACATGAATTACCTGGCTACAAATGACAGCTCCGCCAGTGCACTGCTCTTTCATACCTTGCGTACGCGATACTACAGCCATATGTATAAGTGCATATCGCTAACCAATGACTTTTGTCACCTCAGAGTAAGCTAAAAGTTTTAGTTCGAAAGCCGTGCAGTCCAGAATCGGTATGCCAATCGGGCAATATCGCCATGAGTATTGATGGCGTGATCGCACTGATGCACTTGGGTTGACGACGCCGTTTGGCAAAACTGTCCTCTGCGTGAAGTCAGTAAATGCCTGCTGCACATCCTCGTCGGACAGGAATTATCGACCCTATTTTCAGGGAGCAAAGGTGTGATGATCATATTGGAGAGATCAGAATTACAGGGCCTGTACCGGAATGTTTCACCCTATTTTGAGGGAGCAAAGGTGTGATGATCGTATTGGAGAGATCAGAATTACAGGGCCTGTACCGGAATGTTTCATGTTTGGGTTGACGTAACTTCGACGTTACGACATCTGCCATATGGGGACGTACGTTATCATGAAGCAGTAACACTCCTAGACGCACTACAGCACAACTGTGGTTTTCGGACATGCTGCCCCCCATACACACTCTTCCATCTCAAATGGATGCCTACCGGTGTTTGTCTTCCGACAACCAAGAAAAGAATAACAGGACGATGGTCCTGTTCGGACACATTTGATAACAACTTCGCCATAGTTAGTTTCCGCATTTACCGCACGCACATCGGAAAGACCGCGTGGTACACTAAACCTTTGCCTAAAAGTCGGTTTTTGTACACACGCATCGGAGTAGCGCTAAGTTGCATAAACGCTGCAGCAGCGCCCTCAAAATGAAACTGTCGATCGCCCCCTTACACACTCTAAGACAAAAGATGCACTACGAAAGAATCATCCAAATGGGACGGAAATCGTTCACTTTGATGTATGTGTACAGACAAATATCTTTTTCAGGAAAATTGGATGGCTTATTCAAGAGAAATTGAGCAATTCAGTAAAGTTTTGATTGACCACTTTTCGCGCTCCACTATTTTTTTCTTTAGACTGGTTTACTTTGGTTAATCGTATGTTGCGAACAAATGAGATTAGTTATTATTATACTGGAGCTGGCTTCTTATTAAATGAACAGTTTTGTTACTGTAACTCAGTAGAATGCATAACATATCCATCTCTGCTACAGCTATCGTGAAAATGTTCTGAAATTATTTCTGTTATCAAAAATAATGAAGTTACCGTCCGCAATGCTTAAAGAACCTCAAACCTTGCAGTGGATTTTTCGTCAACATTAATAATTAATCAGTGCCTCGGCTAACACTAGAGCATGAGAGTATCACTGTTAAGCAGAAAATGATTTTTCTATAACTTTTACCAGTCCATAATTTTTTCATAGCAAGATTTCCTTTTGAAAAATCGAAGTATTTTAACTTCGACACTGTTAAAGTTTACAATATTAGCAGCCTGCGTCCGCCTGTGAAACACAACGTAAAATCTTCTGCTTTGTACTCCGATCTCGAACTGCTGTAAGAAATAATTTTAAATTCACTTTTTACCTGACCGCTTATTGCGCTGATTGCCCTTATCAGATTTGAATCTGCCGTGGCGGCGGCTTGTTCCGCCGTGTCACAGCTCTGCACCACGAACACTACTTAAAAAGCTGAAAATGTCTTAAATAAATGGGTAAAATACCAGGCAACCTTTCTAATAATACCATGAGAGTTCTCACTAAATAACTATATTTAAAAGTCGAATAATCACAAGTTCACACACCTTTCTCATGGCGTCCTGCTTACGATCTTGACAAATGAAAGCTACCTATGCGTTAAACATAGCACCACAGGTTCCTCGTATCTACGTGCCTCCAAGAAGACAATTGCAGTATTATTCTTACACTACTATTTATGCAATGGCTGATTGTCATGAAATCTTGGAGTTTTTATTTTTTTTCTGTGGCGGTTTCAGAACTCGCCGACACATACATTATTTCACAAATCCACTACCGAATCCTTCACAAACACAAAATGTAACATAATTGTCTCTATTCTATTATTATTCAGAGTCCACAGACGTAATCAGTGCGCATATATATATATATATATATATATATATATATATATATATATATAAATAAATTGTAATTGCATAGCTACAAAGCATGTTTTACCAGGAAACGCTATACTCTGCCTCTTATGCTAACAGTTTTTGGCTTGGCATTGATTGGTAATTGTTGGACGTACTTTGGAGGGATGTTCTGCCAGATTCTGCCCAACTGGCGCGTTAGATCGTCCAAATCCCAAGGCCTATAATGCTCCAAACGTTTTCCATTGGGGAGACATCCGGTGACACTGCTGGCCAAGGTAGGGTTTGGCAAACACGGAGACAAGCAGTAGAATCTCTCGCCTTGTGCATTATTTGCTGAAACGTAAGCACAGTGACCTGCCATGAAAGGCAACAAAACAGGGCATCAAATATCGTAGATATACCGCTGTGCTTTAAGGGTGCCGCGGATGAAAACCACATGGGTTCTGCTATGTAATGAAATCTCACTCCAGACAATGACTCATGGTTATCGAGCCGTATGGTGGGCAACAGTAAGGTTGATATCTCAACGCTGTCCACGGCGACTTCACTGGAAATCAGTTTGAAGTTGTCATCACTGAAAACAGTTTTACTTCCGTCAATGTGATACTAGCTAGGGACCGTGGGAAGTTTGCGTCATTTGGTTTTAAAGATGACTAAGCCAGCTGACACCGATGAAAAGTTGGCCAGCAATGTCTTAATGATTCCTGAGACTGTGGTGCCCAGAAAACTCTCCTGACATGAACTCTGTTTAAAATATCTGCACGTAATGTCAAAAAAGCAACAGTGTTACTCTGCATCTAAAACTGAGCTGAGGAAGGAGGCATCTCGAGGAGTGGGTTCATAAGTCCATAGGAAGTGCACTAACGTAAATGTGTTAAACATTAAGCTATATTCAGTAAATCCCCCATTACTACAATTCCACACTACTGATAAAAACGTGGATGGGTATATTTTTTGAACCGCAGGATATTTGTCTTTGATCATACCAAACCCAAATGAACAACACAGTGGAAATATTTGTTCCTCCCAAAGGAAAAACTATATGTATTTGGATCTTTACTAGAGAATCGGAAATCCCACAGTATCACGGAAATTTGAGCCACAGAAAACCTTCCGCGCAGCTTGCACGTACTAGCTAAACTGCCCGCCCTTTCCCAAAACCAAGAAATAAGAGAATCGCAACTAGTGTCATGCAATGCTAATATTTCACAGGCCTCAGATTTCACAGGTTACCTAAGGAATGACAAATGAGGCGTATTAATTTTGTGATAGGTGCATCGTATTGCGAAACATACGCTCGCTTTTATATAAACAACGTAAGAAATTAGTAATTGTAAACTACACTGCTCAAATTCATCGTATTCAAGTGTCGCTGACTGGCTACTTAGCGTGCTGCGGTCACTGCGTATAAGACAAATGAGCAGATGTGTCAAGATTGATGCCTTAGATGGTGGTAGGCTGCTAAACGAAACAAACAGCCAGATACTAGCCTTCTGTATTATTCAATTATTCATGTGGATTACGGCTAGTGATCTACACTGAAGCGCTAAAGAAACTGGTATAGGCATGCGTATTCAAATTGCTGCCGTAAACAGGCAGAATACGGCGCTGCGGTTGGCAACGCCTGTGTAAGACAGCAAGTGTCTGGCACAGTTCTTAGATCGGTTACTGCTGCTATAATGGCAGGTTGTCAAGATTTGACTTTGAACGTGGAGCTGTAGTAGGCGCACGCGCGGTGGGACACAGCGTCTCCAAAGTAGCAAAGCAGTGGGGATTTTCCCATACGACCACTTCACGAGTGTACCGTGAATATCGGGAATTCGGTAAAACATCAGATCTCAGACATCACTGCGGCCGGAAAAAGATCATACAAGAAGGGAACCGACGACGACTGAATAGAATCGTTCAACGTCACAGAAATGCAATCCTTCCGCAAATTGCTGCACATTTCAATGCTGGGGCATCAAAAAGTGTCAGCGTGCGAACAATTCAACGAAACTTCATCGATAAGGGTTTTCGGAGCCGAAGGCACCTGGCGTACCCTTGGTGACCACACGACACTAAGCTATATGCCTCGCTTGGACCATTCAACACCGATATTGGACTGTTGATGACTAGAAAATGTTGCCGGTCGGACGAGTCTCGTTTCAAATCGTATCGAGCGGATGCTGGGTGCACCCGACTGCAAATTGTTGCTCATGTCGGCATCAATGACTCCTGCCGTCTAGGTTCAGAGGTCATTCTCAGTTCGTACAGGCGGTTGGCGGACTTGGTGAAGGCGGAAAGCCTCGCTCGCGGGGTGGAATCAGAGCTAACTATTTGTAGTATCGTTCCCAGAACCGATCGCGGTCCTCTGGTATGGAACCGAGTGGAAGGCTTAAACCAGAGGCTCAGACGGTTCTGCGGAGATCTGGGGTGCAAATTTCTCGACCTCCGCTATCGGGTGGAGAAATGTAGGGTCCCCCTGAATAGGTCAGGCGTGCACTACACGCCGGAAGCGGCTACAAGGGTAGCGGAGTACGTGTGAGTGCACATGGGGGATTTTTAGGTTAGAGAATTCCCTCACTAGGCCCGACAAGACGCCTCCTGAGACGCGGCGAGGTAGGAGTAGGCAAAATGCAACAGGGAATAACAATATTAATGTGCTAATAGTAAACTGCAGGAGCGTCTATAGAAAGGTCCCAGAACTGCTCTCATTAATAAACGGTCACAACGCCCATATAGTGCTAGGGACAGAAAGTTGGCTGAAACCAGACGTAAACAGTAATGAAATCCTAAACTCAGATTGGAATGTATACCGCAGAGACCGGCTGGACAGTGAAGGGGGAGGCGTGTTCATAGCGATAAGAAGTGCAATAGTATCGAAGGAAATTGACGGAGATCCGAAATGTGAAATGATTTGGGTGAAGGTCACGGTTAAAGCAGGCTCAGACATGGTAATTGGATGTCTTTATAGGCCCCCTGGCTCAGCAGCTGTTGTGGCTGAGCACCTGAAGGATAATTTGCAAAATATTTCGAGTAGATTTCCCCACCATGTTATAGTACTGGGTGGAGATTTTAATTTGCCGGATATAGACTGGGAGACCCAAACGTTCATAATGGGTGGCAGCGACAAAGAATCCAGTGAAATTTTTTTAAGTGCTTTATCTGAAAACTACCTTGAGCAGTTGAACAGAGAACCGACTCGTGGCGATAACATATTAGACCTTCTGGTGACACAGACCCGAACTATTTCAAACAGTTAACGCAGAACAGGGAATTAGCGATCATAAAACGGTTACGGCATCGATGATTTCAGCCGTATATAGAAATATTAAAGAAGGTAGGAAGATTTTTCTGTTTAGCAAAAGTGACAAAAATCAATTACAGAGTACCTGACGGCTCGACACAAAAGTTTTGTCTCAAGTACAGATAATGTTGAGGATCAGCGGACAAAGTTCAAAACCATCGTACAATATGCGTTAGATGAGTATGTGCCAAGCAACATCGTACGAGATGGAAAAGAGTCACCGTGGTACAACAACAGAGTTAGAAAACTGCTGCGGAAGCAAAGGGAACTTCACAGCAAACATAAACATAGCCAAAGCCTTGCAGACAAACAAAAATTACGCGAAGCGAAATGTAGTGTGAGGAAGGCTATGCGAGAGGCGTTCAATGAATTCGAAAGTAAAGTTCTATGTACTGACTTGGCAGAAAATCCTAAGAAATTCTGGTCTTATGTCAAAGCGGTAGGTGGATCAAAATAAAATGTCCAGACACTCTGTTTCAGTACCATTTTGGTCACAGAGGATGACAGACTAAAGGCCGAAATACTAAATGTCTTTTTCCAAAGCTGTTTCACAGAGCAAGACTGCACTGTAGTTCCTTCTCTAGATTGTCGCACAGACGACAAAATGGTAGATATCGAAATAGACGACAGAGGGATAGAGAAACAATTAAAATCGCTCAAAAGAGGAAAGGCCTCTGGACCTGATGGGATACCAGTTCGATTTTACACAGAGTACGCGAAGGAACTTGCCCCCCTTCTTGCAGCGGTGTACCGTACGTCTCTAGGAGAGCGTAGCGTTCCAAAGGATTGGAAAAGGGCACAGGTCATCCCCGTTTTCAAGAAGGGACGTCGAACAGATGTGCAGAACTATGGACTTATATCTCTAATGTCGATCAGTTGTAGAATTTTGGAACACGTATTATGTTCGAGTATAATGACTTTTCTGGAGACTAGAAATCTACTCTATAGGAATCAGCATGGGTTTCGAAAAAGACGGTCATGTGAAACTCAGCTCGCGCTATTCGTCCACGAGACTCGGAGGGCCATAGACGCGGGTTCTCAGGTAGATGCCGTGTTTCTTGACTTCCGCAAGGCGTTCGATACAGTTCCCCACAGTCGTTTGATGAACAAAGTAAGAGCATATGGACTATCAGACCAATTGTGTGATTGGATTGAGGAGTTCCTAGATAACAGAACGCAACATGTCATTCTCAATGGAGAGAAGTCTTCCGAAGTAAGAGTGATTTCAGGTGTGCCACAGGGGAGTGTCATAGGACCGTTGCTGTTCACAATGTACTTACATGACCTGGTGGATGACATCGGAAGTTCACTGAGGCTTGTTGCAGATGACGCTCTGGTGTATCGAGAGGTTTAACAATGGAAATTTGTACTGAAATGCAGGAGGATCTGCAGCGAATTGACGCATGGTGCAGGGAATGGCAATTGAATTTAAATGTAGACAAGTGTAATGTGCTGCGAATACATAGAAAGATAGATCCTTTATCATTTAGCTACAAAATAGCAGGTCAGCAACTGGAAGCAGTTAATTCCATAAATTATCTGGGAGTACGCATTAGGAGTGATTTAAAATGGAATGATCATATAAAGTTGATCGTCGGTAAAGCAGATGCCAGACTGAGATTCATTGGAAGAATCCTAAGGAAATGCAATCCGAAAACAAAGGAAGTAGGTTACAGTATGCTTGTTCGCCCACTGCTTGAATACTGCTCGGCGGTGTGGGATCCGTACCAGACAGGGTTGATAGGGGAGATGGAGAAGATCCAACGGAGAGCAGCGCGCTTCGTTACAGGATCATTTAGTAATCGCGAAAGTGTTACGGAGATGATAAACTCCAGTGGAAGACTCTGCAGGAGAGACGCTCAGTAGCTCGATACGTGCTTTTGTTAAAGTTTCGAGAAGATACCTTCACCGAAGAGTCCAGCAGTATATTGCTCCCTCCTACGTATATCTCGCGAAGAGACCATGAGGATAAAATCAGAGAGATTAGAGCCCACACAGAAGCATACAGACAATCCTTCTTTCCATGAACAATACGAGACTGGAATAGAAGGGAGAACCGATAGAGGTACTCAGGGTACCCTCCGCCACACACCGTCAGGTGGTTTGCGGAGTATGGATGTAGATGTAGATGAACGTGTACGGGTAGGATACAATCTCATGAATTGAAGGACCCTGCATGTCAGAAGGGCCTGTTCAAGCTCGTCGAGGCCCTATGATGATAGGCGTATGCAGTTAGTGATATGGGACCCGTGATAAGTCTAGATACGAATCTGACAGGTGACACGTACGTAAGCATTCTGCCTGATCACCTGCATCCATTCATGTCCATTGTGCATTCCGATGGACTTGGGCAATTCCACCGTGACAACGTGACACCCCACACGTCCAGAATGGGTACAGTGTGGCTCCAGGAACAAAAACTCCTGAGTTTAAATGCTTCCGCTAGACACCAAACTCCCCAGATATGAACATTATTGAGGGGCTCTGGGATGCCTTGCAATGGGCTGTTCAGAAGAGATCTCCACCCCCTCATACTCTTGCGTATTTGTGGGAATCTCTGCAGGATTCTTGGTGTCAGTTCCCTCCAGCAGTACTTCAGACATTAGTCGAGTCCATACCACGTCGTCTTGTGATACTTCTACGTGCTCGCAGGGGGCCATACACGATATGAGGCAGGTATACCAGTGTCTCGGCTCTTCAGTGTAGGTCACTTAGTTGTTTACATGATTCTGTTTTATGTTTCCTTCAGTAATTTGTCTAACATGTTTGTCTATTTTCAGTACATTTTTTGAAGTTTTGACGAATTCTTTAATTCAATCAGATATGATAGTGTACTCACTGCCTAACGCCAAATGTTGCAATACCAAATTACTGCTTTCACCACTAATTAAAACATATAGGCTTTCTCAACTGGAGTTTCGGACAACAACCCAGAGAAGATTTACCCGTGTTGTACAAGCTACAGGCCCCGCACTAACAGGGGTCGCATTACTTAGAGAAAATTAACCGTTTAAAATTAGCAACGACACTAATTTTGAACTGGAAATACTAGTTAGTATGATTTACAAATGTAGGTGCAGTATTTTTAAGATACTGGAAATAATACGTCGTCCCCAAATTTGAACACGTTTGGGATCCTTCAATTTTAATCACTTTCCACATGTTGTAAATCTGCACACGAATTTTATATACGTGTTTTGTTCCACACTGGTTTGCTCTGCATTATTACGAACTTAGCCACAGTGTCGTCTATGGCGATTCTTTGATTTAAACTTTTCGCAAAATTCGCCTAAATATAGTTTGTTGGTGTAACCTCGCACCAAGCTAGGTAGACCACTAAAAGAATAGTCACCAAATTTGATACCTGTTCTTTTGAATTATTGTTAAAGATTATCTAATTTATTTAGTGTTTCTGCGGTAATTTTTTGTTTCTCTAATTCCTGTCTACCATGTTTCACACTGTTATAAGGGGAGCCGGAGGTGCCTATGCTGCCCATGTTAAAATCACTAAGTTTGAGGAACATTTATGAATAAACTACCAAATAAAAAAACTTCAATTTTTTTTTACATATAGAGTGGTTTAGTATTGCAGTTATGACAGAGGGAATTTGGAGTATCTTTTCTAGTTTCCTTCCAATTATTTTTTTATTAATCCTCCAAATTTTTTTTTACAAATAATTGCTTTATAATTAAACTGAAATGAAACTACTGAACATATTGCCAAATGGCTGTGTTACAATGTAAGTTTGACCACTAGGAGTGCTGTATAAAAATTTCATCTCTCTAGCTTGAGTTATTTTGAGAAAATGTTCCTTATATTCGAAAAATTCTAATTTACGGGAAATGGCTATCGAAGTTTCTCAATACATTCCTGCACTATAGGATGGATTATCAGGGTCTTCTTCTTCATCCTCCAAAAGCTTCCTATTCTGTCTTCTTTTCTGGCCTGTTGTTCCATCATCTTACACCTCTCTCTTCTTTCTGCTCCTCTTATCCTTTCTCTGTCAATATTTCTTAGTGCTCATACAGTGTTCAGCCCAGCTGTAAATACTAATGCATTCAGAACTTCACACTTCACACTGTTCCCTTGGTTGTAGGTTGCTATTGCATCATAAATGCCAAAGTGCAGTGTTTTTATGCTTACAAACACCCTTTTCGGAATCGCTTTCCAAATCAAATTGTTTACGCTCTCATTAGGATTCTGCGTCTTTCCGTGTAGACATTTGTGTAACAATTCTGGCTGTGCTAAGTCATGAAAAATTGGTTTTATTGCATTTATCACAGCTGTTGGCAAACCATGTTTGTGATCATAGTCCTTTTTTGCATTATATTTGCACCAGGAATCTTTTGGGCACAGGCTGTGTTGAGGGTATTCATTGGAAGAGGCACTATGAAGGAACAATGCCCACACTGCTTTTCGCATGTCACTAACATTACTAGTATTTTGCCTTATAGCATACCCATAGTATCTCTGTAGACGTTCAATCACCTCATCAGTAAGCCTGCCTCTCCCTCCTATTGTCCTTCCATCACTGAGCTCACTTGAACCCAAAGTTTGTTTGAGCCTTCGAAGCCGTGCACCCATACGCTTTTGCTTTTGCACATGCCCAATGCATTGCAACTTTTCAACTACAAATTCATTTCCGTATGGTTTGAGTTCCTCTATAGTCTTGAAACCTTTGGAGTCACCATCCCCAAGGTAGTAGTTGTACCTAACGTTGTATCTGGGAACTGAACATTCAAAAATTTGTTTCACTCCATCCACTTCCATTGCTCCACTTGATCCACTAAAATTTGCCTCACAGGTTCCACTGTGCTCTCCTTTGATTTTATTTTTGCACCTACAATGTTTTGATAATATTGCAACATCTATCACTTTTGCACTATCACCACAAGTAGCAGTTACAACCCCATTCAGGGATTTATGACCCCTCTTTTGCCAGGAACCATCTAATGCCACTACCAAATCCCTAGAACCACCGTTCATTTCTACAGATTCCTCCACTGCTTCCTTCATGGTTTACAAAGCCCCATCTTCAACAGAGGATCCTACCAGTTCACAGTAGTACCCAAATTTGCTTGGAGGCGATGGCAAGTTCATAATACCACAAAACAGTTTACCAGCAGCAGACCCTTTTCCAATGGATCGAAGACCATACACAAGTCGAACATTCACATCAAACACTCTAGATCGTCCATTTTCACCAAAGAGACTGGCATGTGAATTGTAGAAAGTCACTTGATACTTGCAACATGCGCAGATTATCTTCATCTCAGAAGCTAAACCAAAGTGCTCTGTTATCTCTAGTCCTACTCCTACACTTGAACACATTTTGCACAGAACACTTTCTTTCAGCACAGAAGATAATAATCCAATATTCAGTACTTCGTTAATATCATCACTGTCACTAACATGCACTAAATCTGTCACTTCCACCAGTCAGCTTCTTGCTAGATGATGTCACAGGGCTATGGCCGGCCATGTGTTGCTTAGCAGAAGAACGCACTGTTTCAGTAATCGCAACTTGGTATTAGTGTCAATTTTCTTTTCCCTACGTTCTTCCTCTTTTTATATACACGGTTAGTAAAACGTGGCATCGTAACCAGAACAACGCTTTACACAAGAAGTATAATACTACCAACAACAGGCGCAACACTGAACTAATTCGAAACGTTAAACAGCAGAAAGACGATGTTCCGCGCTCTTAGCGCTTCATTTGTCACAGAAAACAATGTAGCCACCCTTGCACACTCGCTGTATGCGTAACATACGGCGCTGTATGCGTAACAGGCCGAGAAAATCCCAAGCAGTTCCCCAGGAAGTCACGAGAGGGTGTTACATGCATTCAGCGGCCGCCCATTTCCTCTGCAGGCTTGGGGGAAAATGGTAATAACTCCACTTCTAGGGCGAGTAGAACAATAATTCAAAGTTTACATTAAAGAGGAATGTTCCAATTAATTTTCGGTAGCAAAAAAATCGTAATTTTTTGGATTTGACCACCTCCGGCTCCCCTTAAAGTGGTCATCAATGCTTCTGTTGAACCCATACACATGCCGGTGTGCTCACTGTGCTCACCGTCGCGGTACTGATACACCGGTACGCACTACTTCTACATGGGGCTCTCAAAACAGGATTTCGTATAAACAAGACTCCTCAAAATCGCTTCTTGGTGTTACGTAAACCAGTGTTAGGATGCCACTGCAAGTGGATCAATCAACCCACTACAAGAATGTCAAACTGCCATTGAAAATACCATACATTTTTACTTTTCAGTCTCTGCGCCACTTATTATAATATCGGCCTGCGCTGATAGTGTTAATTGTCCTATATTCCATAGTTACAAAAAACATTAAAACACTTTAACAAAATAAAAATAAACAATGTCACTGTTAACTGTTTGCACTTGTCTGGAGGAATCTATTCGCTGTCTGTTTACAATATAATAGTCTGACATAGCTGGAAACTTAATCTACATCCTTCGATGGATAAAGATAAGCAATGGCCATTCTTTCAATCAGACTTGGTCGGCAGGAATGTAGGAGGCAGTCGCCGAACCATCTGATGCACTGTGATGCCAGAAGAGTTCCATTCATTGTAGAAGCATATAGCTGGTTTCTCACTTTCGTTTTCGTTCGGAATATCTTGCTGAAAACAAAAATTAAGAAAGGATATTAATTTTAAAGAATGATATTGGAAATTTTGAAATTGGGGATGTTTAATCACTCTTCCTCCTCCATTAAATAATGTCGATAATGGACGATTAGGACTGTGACCGTAACAACCAAACAGCTTACAATCATCTGGCAGTAATGATTTTTATCTTACCAGAATATTCGATTGTGATCCCCTGTGGGATGCGGAAGTGATGGTACTGCCAAGTTTGTCCGTTAAAACACACAAATTCACGTCATCGGATGAGACTTGTCCAGCTGGAAATATACATGGCGTATCAAAAAGAATCGTCCGATTTGGCACGTCTATATTTCTGCAACTAATAAACATATACAATGAATTTTGTTTTTTGATGAACGGGAAACTTATTTTTCTTCATACCTCTTCATAGGTGTTAAATATGTACCGCTTGAGATGCACGGCATATGTCAATGCGGTATTCAAATTTTTTACACACTGCAGCGAGCGTGTCTCGATTTACAGCTTCCACAGCTGCTGTTATGCGATATATCAGTTCATTCATTGTTGTTAGTAACCCCCACAGCTTGCTGACACTGCCGTTTGCAGCTTAGTTTTAAGTAAATATATACTGTACATCTGTTGCAAGTTCCTCACTACGACTAGAAAGTGCATTGCAACTACTATTACCACACAAGTGCGTTGAAGGACAAATGATTCTGTTAATACGATTCCACGAAGGAACACTTGTACTCGATGGCTACTGAAGTGTGCTTCCCCACAACAGCATTTGCACCATATGAGCCAAATCTGACATTTTCTGATGGAATATTGTTTTACTATGGCTTCATTCAGTTTCTCATAGAAGTTAGCTCCTTTTCCCAATTACAGACATTGTCATTATGTCAGCCAGATTAGTGTGTCTGCTTAGTATTTGGCCTTCCATCCTGTCGTAATAGCACAGAACAATGCGAAAAGAACTGACTGAAGGAATGTTGATACTTTCATCTGTCAGACTGGAGAATTTTCCTTTTTAAAGCTTGGAAATACGAATATTTTTATGAGAAGGTGCAACAGCATTTCTTATAATAACGGTGCTTTCATTCTTTATTATAACATTTCGTGCTATCTTATCTAGTAACGCACTTCTTAAGATAGATGTCTTGTGCGCAGTTTGATTAAAAGGAACATCATGAGCTGCTAGGAATGGGGTTATTTTAAGCACCGCTTCCGTTTTTTAGACTAAAACTTTGAAAAAGCTGCGCATGATTTTTCCGTGATACCACTCACCTTATTAATCTTTTTTTGGCTGCATGTATTCCTTGAAAAACACAGTAGTCACTATAGAATCATAAGTGTTAGCATTTTGCCTTATCGTAATTATTATGGTTCTTTGCTATCCATGAAGTAGATGCTGGAGCCTCCTCCCATGCAGTGAGATATTGTTGAAGCCTGTGCTGAGATTTCTTACCTCTTCGTATCTTTTTTCTCTTTGACGTAAAAACGCTGCATATTCTCTTCATTGTGACTTGACATTCCACCTGCTTAAGAAATTGCGCGTGCTACGTACCGAGCTAAAACACGAAGAGCTGAGAATTACTGTCAAATCGTTCACAGCACAACTGCTGACATAACCACGTGTAATGAGGAATCTCACACTATAGAAAGCACTTAGTGGAAATACATTGTTAAATATGTAGCTATTAAACCGAACTGTAATGGACACGCAGCGCTACAGTGAACCGTACTAGACAGAAGTCCCTGCGATGCGTGTGTATCGGAAGACGTTCTTAGTTCTTACACTGAACTAAAAATCTTAACGTGAGCCTAGTTCATTGTTCTGCACTGCGTAGTAATAGCTTGATAGCAACCTAATAATAATGTGTGCAGAGTTGATTCTCGCTTAGAAGCTAAAAATCCCAAAATAATTATATTTCGCGTATAATCCTTCACTCAGGATCATACTTGATACTGAATTGGAAATTATGGTATGCGTACGATCTTTCTCATACATCTATCAATCCAGATGTAAACACTCAAATATCGATTCTGGAAATGAGGTTCTAGCTACCGAAAATCCTAATCCACAACTCAAAATCTATTTGTCGCTGCCATGTAAACAGACAACAGTTTTTGAAACGCGCTTGGTTTGTCAGGTTGACTAATTTATGAAACTTTGTGACCTAATTGGACGGTGTGACTGGAGTAGTGAAAAATTAGAAATAATATACTGAGCACGAAGTTGTCTACCTCCGATATTTGAAGAAAGACACAGACATTATGCGAACTGCTCAATCTGAAATTGGAGTACCTAATTTCCAGACGCCATTTGTGTAAAACTACTGACGATCAGACAACCGATATTTGACCGGTCTAGCAAATGCATGTAAGTACGGAATTAGAATGATTAGAATCTAGAACAATGATTCTCTTTTTCCACTTGCTGAAAACAAGAAATCTTGAGGAATCTGCCAATATTGTCTTTGATGGAGTACTTAATTGGTTAGAAAATAATGGGTTGCCACTAAATGTTAACAAGACCCAGGTTTTTCATTTACAACTACGTAAAAAAGTGGAGGATCAAGAAAGTATTTAATGGAATGGTACTGAGTTACTACAAGTTGAGCCATAAAAGTTCGTTAATGTACACATTGACAGCAACTTAAAATGGCCTGAACATGCTTTACAACTTCTCAAAAAGCTCATCACAGCAACATTCGCGATTCGTGTGATTTCCATGGTCTATGACCGAGACACCACAAAAACTGCTTATTTTAGTTACTTCCATGTGCTATTGTTGTATGGCATAGTTTTCTGGGGTAATCAGACTTTCCAAAAAAGTATTCATTGCTCAAAAGAGAGTTGTTAAGATAATGAGCGGAGTCCAGTTGAGATATGCTTGTAGAAACCCTTTTAGAAAATTAGGAATACTGACAAATGCATGTCAGTAAGTCTACTCTCTATAGTGTTTCATTGGTAAAAATGAGCAACTATACAAAACCAATGATTCATACAATATCCACAAAACCAGGAGGAAGATGGACCTCCATTATGAATTACAAGCCTTAGTATTGTACAAAAAGGAGTCCACTACATGAGCTGCAAGGTGTTCAGTGCTCTCTCACCATCAGTGAAACCACGAGTACACCAAATTTAAACAGCAGCTCACACACTGTCAACTGGATAATTCCATTTATTTGCTTGAAGAATGTCAGTTGCGTTAACTGTGAGTTCTTCTTTTAATCAAATCTGATGTACTCCTATGCATTACGATAGTTCGAATCATTGTCAACATTACTATGTCCTTTATGTAGCTATTAAAATCTACATTTTCAGTTTTTAAGGGTAATTTTGTCTATACACATCGTGTATTTTGTCTTATACCTACATCTCCTCTTGCAAAGGTTTTTTTTGTATGTATCTTATGTATAATTTGTAATAATCTGACACCTACATCCATGCAAATGTCTCTCTGCACTGGATTTATGGGATCTAAATAAATACATGAATGTCACTTGGTTTGCGTACACACAGTCTGAGTAGCCATTGCTCAACAATAATTTTTTGTGATGGAGAGGTTTGTTTTCCGTAAAAAATCAAAAACTTTGCGGTCAATTCATAAGTGTTGTGATCGAAAACTGTGCTGCTTCTCTGTATTTGAGAATATAAATTCAATGTTGAACATTTCCAACATGATTGAAATAAACATTAAAAAACGTTTTCTGGACACAAGATTTGTAACGATATCTCCCACTTTTTCGCAAATAGTTGCTTTTTGCTAGTTGGGTTACACCAGTAGCATGTTTGCCTTTTTTATTATACGATCCGTGTTAGCTTTCTTGTAATGGTACACGGACCTCCCATCAACCATAGTCTTCATTCGGAGTAATTAAGACATAAAAAAGTGCAACCTTCAGAATTTTCTTTCGTTCACGAAACGTGATCAGACGGCACAGTTGAAGCCAAGCATTCTCGAAAAACGTTCTAGTTAAATTTTGAAGAAATGTGGATGTAGTTCACTGATTTTTCGTCGCTTCTTGATAGAACTTTGTAATTACAAATGAAAAGCACAAAATTGTAATTTTTCTAAAAGTATTATTTTGCTAATCGGTTTTTGGCGTAAGACCACCAGACTGTATAGTTATCAAGCATACATTACTCAATGTTCAATACCTTTTTCAACAGTTCAGATATTGTATTGTCTTCAACCACAATAGTCACCTGTTAACGACATAAATTAATACTGTAGAGCATTCAAAGTTTTGTGCTTCTATACAAAATAGACTGTCTACTTTCTTTGTGCTAAATTATACGAGTGCCTAAATAGTCGCAATCTTGATACATTATTAACGAAATGTTAGTCTGTGGAGCGAAGGAATAAAAAAGGGGAAACGCTGACGTAGAATGTAGGAAGCGATGGATGATGATGATGGTATTGTATGGGGAGGGGCAAATTCCCTAGGAAAGGGCTGATACAAAAGATGCTAATTATAGAGACGGAAAACTACCTAACCCTCTTTTCATATATACACATTTTTGCGTGTTTTATGAGAACGGGGCGATTAATTAAATCTACGGAAGGGTGTAAGATTGTTGAAATCTATAAGTGTAAGTGTGTTGCAATGTGGAGGTGGTCTTCCTGTTGCTATTTCTATAAAACACAACTGAAGGAACGCGTATCCAACATAAAAATGGTTAAGCTGTTACCAACGCAAGCTTTGAACACCTCCATGCTTCTCTAGGCATGGTACCATTGGCGGTGGTGTACCGTGGCCTCCTTCCGACTTTCGGGCTGACGACTGTGGATACCGGTACCTGCAATGTAGCGAGTATGCCGAATCCCGCTGCACCGTGACATTTTTTGTTCAAAATGGCTCTGAGCACTATGGGACTCAACTGCTGAGGTCATTAGTCCCCTAGAACTTAGAACTAGTTAAACCTAACTAACCTAAGGACATCACAAACATCCATGCCCGAGGCAGGATTCGAACCTGAGACCGTAGCGGTCTTGCGGTTCCAGACTGCAGCGCCTTTAACCGCACGGCCACTTCGGCCGGCGACATTTTTTGTGTTAAATTTCACTGCTAGGTGTGAAAGAAGCGAAAAATGGCAAAGAAAATCACAGGCTCTTGAAGTCTGTAGTCCGATACATCTTATTTGTATACTGAGCCACCATGCCACCAGTGTCTAAAAAAGTGCCTGAGAAACACAAGGTCGACCAGCAGAACAAACTTGGAACTAGGCTACCTATGGTCGAATAGAGACGCCGCTAGCCTCATTGATCTGAAGGCCTTGACACCCTACAGCATAGCCAAGACATCGTTTTAACAAATTTGTAACTGGGGAAGGCACAAAACGCGGATTGACACTTAACTACGAATCTGAGTTGAACTAATAAGTCAATTACTATGGGTTGTTTGTATCCTCACTGCTTACTGTGTTAGTAAGATAACAGCCAAAAAACAAAGGGCATAGGATCTGTCGGTACTTACGTTAGTGGGAAAGAAACTTGTTATACAGCAAGTTCGTATGTTGGAGGGTAGTGATATAATTAGTTTCGAACAATGATTATTGTTGCTGAATAGGAGGCTCGCAGGTGATCATTGTAGAGACCCCGCACGACCTTAAAGTAGCCTTGCATACATTCATATCGGATGTTGAGAGGTAGGTGAAGACACTTAAAATGAATAAAATCTTTGTCTTTGTAACAAATATACTAAATATTCTGTTCAATCACCTGAAAACTACTTGTACACTTCCGAAAGTCATCTAATCCATTACATAGAAAAAGCCATTGTAACTTTCCATCGAGGTCAGGAGAGGCAGAGTGCAAGTTTAGATTTGGGAACGATCTCTAAGTGGATATTTAAAGTGAATCATTCGGCAATTCACATTACACGAGTCCGGGAAGTAATGGAAAACCTAAATCTTCATAGTTGCACAGGTACTGATATTTAAATTGCCATTCACAAATTTTGTCACTTGAAACTACATACATGAATTCATGCTCATATGGAACATGCACGCAATCACATTTCTTGAGTGTTCTTTAGTCCTAAAATCAGAATCATTGGAAGTAACAAAAAGAAAAAAAGGCCTCTAATTGAAAATTCTCCATAGTTTGTTTCTCTCGTTTTGGGGTGAACATTCAGTAGTGCTATCGTTGGCTCTCATGTTCATCTGTGCACATGCACACACGTAATAAAAGTTGGTGATGTGAACACATTGCCATAAGAACATCTTTTGTTAATACCTTATCAAATGCACCAACACAGCTTCATGCCACTGCATTGTTGTGCTGTTTATCATCTGGCGTAGCAACTGAGTCTTTGACTTACATTTTCCTCTAATCATCAGTTTTGTCTGTATATATGTTAGATAAGGCTTTGGATAAATGAATTTCAGCACACTATATGGTGACTCCAGGAAGAAACATTGTCATAAAACATGTCAAGAAAAATTCTGTGACTTATTTGATCACCTGTTTCAGGTCTATTAACTACTAAGCTTCTGACAGTCGAAATCATTTCTTGTTTCTACTTAATGGTTGGTTTCAATTAAACCATCTGCAAACAAAGATGTTCATAGTGATCTGGCACTACTGATCTAGTACAATGTACTAGATACTGGTTGAAAATGTCCACAGAATTTGAGGACTTTGGCATTTGTGATAAGAGGATGTGAGTAATGTAGGAGGCTCCCTCTTGCTGCTCATGTTAAATCTGTGTTCAGATTCTTTTAGTCTTCATGGCACCACAAACTTAGAATTTCTATCTAAAATGTTTCATGGTAATTTTTTTAAAATCAAATGCATGTAAAAATTGTTTATTCTTTGGAAGGTAATTACAATATGTAAATAATAAATATGTAAAATAACATGTTCTAGCTTCTATCAGTTATGCTGTAAAATAATTGTAAAGTAATTCTGAAATTAGAGGTAACTTGGACAGTGAGAAGCTGCAGATTAAAACTGTTCCAGGCCAGGACTCTATCTTGACTTTTGCGGGCAAGGGCTCTATCAATTGAACTGTTCATAGCCTGACTTGCAACCTGCTCTTACAGCTTTGCTTCAGAACAGTAGGCATCTCCTACCTGTCAAACTTCACAGTAGGTCTGGATAATTTGAGGGGCTAGAACTCCTGGAAGAAAGGATATAGACAGAAACAGCTTAGTCACAGCAGCGAGGACAGTTTCCAGAAAGAAGATAGGAGAGAGGCACTGTCTGAAGCAAAGCTGTGAGTGTAATTTGTGTCATTCTTGGACAGCTCAGATGGTACAGAAATTGCCCATGTAAGGCAAAGATCAAAGATTAGTCTGTCACACAGTTTTAACATGCCAGAAACTTTCAGTATATTTGCCAAGATAATCTATATGGTCATGGCAATTTCTGTAATGCCTTTCAAATGAACAATACAGCTATCTCTGGCAGTTGGTTTATAATACTCTGTTGCTCTGCTGTAAGGATATGATCATCAAAACATGACTGCATCTGAAATAACATTTCGTAGTACAGCCCGTTCACGCCTGGTGCTTGTGTTGTCAGGCTGTGCCTGCTGGGCTTGGTGGTGATGACAGCCACTCTGGAGGTGCCCAACTCTCCGTGTCCAGATGCCTTCCGCTACCTGCAAGGCGCAGATGGCTACTGGTCGGGGCTGGTGCGGGTCCCTGCCCCCAACGGGCTGCCAATGAAGGTCGTCACGGAGCTCTACCTCAAGGCAGCACTGCCCAGTGTACGTACAAATACCACTGTTTTCGCAATCCCTTCGCAGGATAAGGATCAGCAATGGCTGCATAATAGCATGTGAAAGGCCAACAAGAATATGTAGCCACATGGTAGTGACAGACTATTTTAGGTCACAAATGAATTCAGTTTTTGAGATAGTTTCTATTCTGTAGGCAGTTCTGTAGGATCTGAAAAATACCTATCTGCAGCTCCCATAATTTGTTCACTGGACTCCAAATGTTTTCCAGTCTAAAATTCTTTGTAACTGCAGAAATTGGTGCATACCAAATTTGATAACGATTGGTGTTTCAAGAATTTATTCTTCAAATTTCTCAGTGCCTCATTTCCAAATAACTTGTAGCCAGGTGCATTAGAAATTTATTTTAAAAACTGATATCACCAGTTGACAAAGGAAACTTAAGTAGTATGCTTACTTTGGAGATAATAAATAAGAATCCCTTTTTGATTCCACAAAATGGAGTTAGTAATCTTAGCGATAAACTAAATTGATTTCCAACTTTTGGGGCTGTGCCACTGGCTTTCACAGACAGCTTTGATTGCTACTTGGTTTTTGTCATAAAGTGAAAGACAAATGTGCCAGTGGTATCAAGTTTGACAACAGAAATATCAGTTTTTACAAATAATGTAATTGGATAAAGTAAGTCTACTCAACAAGTGGCAGGAGGAGGACTCTCACATACAAAAACATGTTTTACATATGAAAACTTCTGGAGCCAGTGGCTTGTTCTTCCGGCATTCATAGTTTCCCATGACCCGGGGTTCTGGGTGACTTTTCCAAACTCACTCTATTCCTAAACCTCTCCAATCCTCTTCCTTCCCCTTCAACCCTTCTGCGAGGAGGAGGAGGAGGAGTCACTGGCTCTGAAAGGTAGCACACACAAACCTGTGTGTTCTCCTGCACTGGCTTTGCTAGTAGATTCTTTATCTATTCAATTACATTATGTGGTATCAAATCGGCACACAAAGGGTAATGGTGTGTTGTTCCAGTGTATTCAGCAAAAGACAAATGAGACTAAATATCACACATAAACAAAACTTCAGAATTTGCTTACATGTGTGTTCTTTCTGTAGAATCTAGATCGTAGACAAATCCTGTGATGTGGGTAGTTAATTTTACAGGTTTGTTGTGGTTATTAAAACAAAATATTTGACTGAATTAAGGAAATAACATTGACCAATTAAATATTTAAATATGTATTTATCTGGAACTGCGCGACCGCTACGGTCGCGAGTTCGAATCCTGCCCCGGGCATGGGTGTGTGTGATGTCCTTAGGTTAGTTCAGTTTTTGTAGTTCTAAGTTCTAGGGGACTGATGACCTCAGAGGTTAAGTCCCATAGTGCTCACAAGGGAACCTCCCCATCGCACCCCCCTCAGATTTAGTATAAGTTGGCACAGTGGATAGGCCTTGAAAAACTGAACACAGGTCAATCGAGAAAACAGGAAGAAGTTGTGTGGAACTATGAAAAAAATAAGCAAAATATACAAACTGAGTAGTCCATGTGCAAGATATGCATCATGGATAGCGTAAGCTTAGGAGCGCCATGGTCCTGTGGTTAGCGTGAGCAGCTGCCGTGCGAGAGGTCCTTGGTTCAAGTCTTCCCTTGAGTGTAAAATTTAATTTTTTGTTTTCAGTTTATGGGACAAACTCTTATGTTTTCATCACTTCTCTGGGAGTGATTATCACATCCACAAGAAAACCTAAATCTGGCAAGGTAGAAGAATCTTTTTACCCATTCGCTAAGTGTATAAGGTAGGTGGGTCGACAACATATTCCTGTCATGTGACGCAGATGCCATCACCAGTGTCGTATAGAATATATCAGACGTGCTTTCCTGTGGAGAAATCTGTTGACCTTTGACCTTGCGATCAAATGTTTTCAGTTCCCATTTGAGAGGCACGTCACTTCGTCTACTAATCGCACTAAACTTATTACAGTGAACAGAGACGTCAAGGAACGAGCGGACAAAACATAACTTTGCGAAAATAAAGAAAGTAAACTTTTCACTGGAGGGAAGACTTAAACCAAGGACCTCTCATTCAGTAGCTGCTCACGCTAACCACAGGACCACGGTGCTCCTCAGCTTACACTCTCCTTGATGTTGCCTATCTTGTGCATGGGCTACTCAGTTTGTATATTTTGTTTATTTTTTTCATAGTTCCATAAAATTTCTTCCTGTTTTCTCGATTGATCTGTGTTCAGTTTTTCAAGGCCTATCCACTGTGCCAACTTATAACTAAATCTGAGGGGGGTGCGATGGGGAGGTTCCCTTGTCAGAGCCATTTTGTATTTGTTAGGCAGGTTCTCTTACAGTATTTAATTACAAAAACAGCATTTAAATATAAATGCAGAGGATACATATGAAGGTTAGAAGTGAACAAACAGTATAACATGGTTTAGGAACTTCTTTGTATTGTTGAAGTACCCTTAAAACAGGAAATGTCAGCTTTAACAAGAGCTTATCATCAAGTACTCATAATTTGCGAAGGGAGAACATAAAAAATTTTGCATCCGCCAAACTAATAACATTCTACACTAGAATCAGGTTTGTGCCACTGTAAGTTAACTCATGAATTGCTGTGAAAGATGTATTACTATATGAAATATAATATTTCAATGATATTATAACCATCTCTATTAGTTTGACACACTTTCTGCTTCTGTAAATATACAAATGATTGTTTAATAGTGGCAGAAGCTAGTCTCCATGTTCCCCAGCCAAATCCTGATAACCCATCCATTCATTTAGCAGCTCTCTTTCACCTTCGCATACGCCATCTACCCACAGCTGAAGTTGTTACCAGTTAACCACAAACATTATGCATTGTCATAAGTCCTCTGACTAGATTGATGCGACCTGCCATATCTTTCTCTCCCCTCATCTCAGAGTAGCATCTGCACCTCAGTTATTTACTGGATATAGTCCAATCTGTTTCCCCCTAAGTTTCTACCCTCTACTGCTCTCATGGAAGCTATTGCCAAATGTATGAACACATGTCCTAGCATTGTCTGTCTCTTCCTTTTTCCTTTACCTGCATATTTGTGGAGAACACCCCCTCCCCATTCATTAGCTTATCAGTATGTGGTGCCGATTTCATCGGCACCAACATCGATAAGCATTCATCTTTGGACACTAAGCATTATCTTTGGCTGTTCCACCATGTTCAGTTTAGTTCTTTGTGATTCTTGTGTGTGTTAATGTTAATAAATGAACTACTGCTAAAGCGGTGTGGTTATTGGTGCAACCAACCCGAACACACCCCTCACTGATGACCCCGAGTTGTAACATCTTCCATTTTCGCCATTTTACTGTGTCCGCGACCTCCACGTTGGTTATTTTCACGTGTATTACATCGACACAGCATTCGAACAATGACTTCGGCCCAGTGCCTAACGCAGGATTTTGTGATAGAGATGGATCGTGTTGTAGGCGATGTACACCCGGCAGCCGGACGTTTTAGAGCCTGCAACAATAAGTGAGGTTAGGTGTGTGCATGACTCCGGCTATCAAACACCTTTGTTCCTGCCCCATGTGTCCTCCCTCATCAACTGCGCAGTTACCTCTTATGGACCAATGCTGATTTCTGCAACTGCTTCGTCAGACAACCTACTACCGCCAGGACAATAGTTTGCCACGGCAAAATCAGTGCAGTACCACGCGGATACCTGCCACATGGCCGGACGTGCTTCGTTCACAGGTCAACCCCCTCGGCATCTGACAAAGTCCGCGCCTGCCTTGGTTCAGCATTGGCACATGGCTTCCTACTTCAATACCTCGGCCTGCAACAGGAAGAATAACTTGTTATCTGTGCCTGACCCCCACCTCTGTCTCACTGCTACGCCTCAATGTTTTGTGCCATGACATTAACCTTATCTGCACACTGTTTTGAGTGGAGTGACTATGAACAGTGAACATTCACACATTCCGTCCCACATTCGACATCATTTCCCACACTGTGCTTCTGGACAGCCTGCACCTCCGCAGCCTCCCTGCAACACAGGTGACCCCAGCTCTGATCATATGTCGAGCTTTCCGCGGACTAACATGCGTTCTCAAATTTTAAACTTTTTCTCACCTGTCGCGCGCCCCCCCCCCCCCTCCCTCCCTTCCGCCGGCTCCATTCGAACTTCCGTTACCCGCTACCATTCTCGGCACATCTTGGTGCGTCATTCGCGTCTGTCTTCCGTGACGCGTCAATCCGAACACATCCGCAACGTGTTGAACTTCCGCAACCGCAATTGACACATTATGGTGTCTCACCCGCATCGGCATTCCGCATCACGACGGATCATTCTCAACCATAGCGTGTCACCTTCACACTGCCACCCGAACAGCCGTTGTTGCCACATCCCCTGGAGGCACACTCTCCTGGGATACTACAGCAACAGCAGCTCGTTTCAGGCAGTGCCCCAACGAACTCAACTCGGCCTGTTCTTCCGAACATCTTACAATGCTTATCGACACTGCCACTGTTTAATCCCGACAGAGCTACAACCTGGTTCAAAATTGCGGACGAAGTGTTCGACCATTACAAACTCGATGAGTCAACCAGGTTTCTGTGCCTCATCACCCACCTGCACGACCAGGAGGACTTGATTGCTGACCTGGTCGACGCCCCGGACTCACCTACCCGGTACACTCTAACCAAAAAGACAGTTCTACGTCGGCTTGCACGCTCAACTGAGGCAGCAATACGGCAAGTGCTCCACGTTGAGCAACTAGGCAGCTCTGGAGACGGCTACGTGCCCTGGTCAGCGCCGATCTACTCTCTGACACAGCTCTCCTTGCCATCTGGTCAGATAAACTATCTCCTCACATCCGCTTTGCTCTGGCTCAAAGGTCTCCTGAACCTGTCGAGCAAAGAATGACAATTGCTGACAAGCTACACTATGCATCACTGCTCTATTTTGCCAGCCACTGCCTACCTGACAAGTCTCAGGTTCAGGCTCATCGTCTTGCGGCCGGGGCCGTACTGTGCCGACCATTCCGCTCACTCCGGGAAGCAGTAAACAAGCAATTGGGACGTCACCGGCTCCGCACACAGTCACACCCCCTCCTGCAACCGAATCTGCAGCGGCCAATGAATCTCTGCCACCGCCACTGGCAACGAACGTTCTGCAGGAAATGCAACCACACTACCCGTACTGTTACTTCCACACATGGTTTGGTGAGGCGACACGGAACTGCAGACCACCCTGCTACTCCCCAAACGCCAATCGCAGGTAGGTCCAGTTGCCGCCTTCTGTGAACAACATGACAGGCACCCCCCAGTGCTCCATTCTGTTTGGGAACGACTGGATAATTGCGAACGACTTTACATTAAGACATTTTGTCGGGATACCTTTTCCTAGTGGACACAGGCGCGGATGTTTCGCTGCTGCCTACGTCCTTAGTGTCGTCGAACATCTGCCCTCATCATACTTCACTGCAAGCTGTGAATTCAACTAAACTACAATGCTCGGGTTAAACTTCCCACGTCGTCTCACTCTCTGCAAACTCAAGTGGACTCTCCTAGTGTGCGAAATTGACGAACCCATACTAGGCATTTACTTCTTGTGACACCACAAACTTTCACTGGACCTAGTGCGAAACACCGTGTTTCATCATCCTTCCAAGACTCACTTCCCCTGTGCCCCGTCGAGCAAACTCCCCCCCCCGCTGTGACACATCGGTCCAGGCTCATCTCATCCATACATGCTCATCTCTGTCGATGACGTAGCAAGAAACCACGCACAAGTGCCTTGTCGAGCATGAACAAGTCACTCACCTATGCAAGAAAAACCACGAGCTCTCCCTCTGGCTCCACGAAACACAGCTCCAGCTCTGCAATGCAGTGAAAGGATTACAGACACTACAGCAAGGTCAGTAAGTGCACTCAATCTGCTTACAATCCCAGCAATCGAGCCTCCGTGTGTTTACCTCCCACTACCCCTTGTAACTGTGCTATCAAGACTGCCATAACAAGTACTGACAGTTCCGCAGAGCCACACCCTCCAAACATGGCAGCGTTTGACCCTTGGCCAGACACAAGTGTTCATGCGTGACGAGCGTCACGTGTTCCCAAACTGATGGCTCCCACCCCGCCCCTCGCGGACAGCACTTCAAACTATGCAACTTCGGCTCCTGCGCGCCACCGTACGACCGCCACTGACAACACAAACAGTGCACTCGTGCCAAGCGTTTCGCCCATGACCGTGCTGCCACAAGCCGCGCCCTCAGACAATTGACTCACTAACGGCTCACGAGCTCTACCGAGCTCACCCGACCACAGTGCCACTGCTTCAGGCTGGCGGCCATCTTGTCGCATTGACTCCTGGGACACTTCGCTGCCTCGGCTCCTGTCGGATCTGCCGAGTGGCTTCGAACACCATGACCACGTCTCGCCTCTCCCGCCCGCCACACATTGTAAACAAACCGCCTCCCGTACCGCTGGCAATATTTCAGTCATCACCAACGGCACAGTTCACAAGCTTCGCCTCACGCCAGGTCCCCCGATCTTCAGTAAACCAAGTCGACTTTGTCCCGAGTGCCTCTCCGACCTTAAAAAGCAGATTTCTGAACTTCTAAGCTCCGGCGTCATTGAATCCTCTGCCACTAGCTTGTCTATGCCTATACATATGACACCCAAGAAAGACGGGTCCTGGCGCATGTGCGGAGACTATCGTCGACTAAATGCACGAACAATAAGGACACCTACCCCATACCCAACATTGCAGACTTCACCAGTTCCCTCGCAGGTGCGACCACGTTCTGTCATTGATTGCAAAGGGGCCTACCACCAGATCCGCATGGCACCTGAAGACATCGAGAAGACTGCAGTCACCACCCCGATCGTGTTATTTAAGTTTAGATTCATGCCCTTTGGTCCAAAAACGCAACCCAGACCTGGCAACGCTTCATCAACGAAGTGCTATTTGATCTAAAATTCTGCTTTGCATATCTTGATGACATTGTTGTGTTCAGCTCCTCCCTGGAGTACAACATTCGACATGTACAAACTGTTATGAACACTTCCATGGCAGCAGGCATAGAGACCAACCAGGACAAATTGCAGCTACGTCAACCCGCTGTCACTTTTCTTGGTTTTCGGGTCTCTGCCGACGGCATTTCACCGCCCCCTGAGAAAGTACAAACAATACTAAACCTACCCAGACCTTTGTCATTCAAAGAGCTCCGCCGCTTTCTGGGGACAGTTAATTATTATCGCCGACATTTACCTCGGGCTACGGAGATTCAGGCTCCACTGACAGATGCCTTGGCAGGCACCAACACTTCCGGATCCCGGCCTGTTCCATGGACCCCTGCTATGTCTGACTCTTTCACTGCCCTCAAAAATCTTCTTGCCGAGGCCTGCAGCATCGCGCATCCTCATCCCAATGCGCAGCTGTTCATCACCACTGACGCGAGCGATACTGCCATCGACGCTGTCCTTAGCCAGACAATCGACGGCCAAACTTCGCCTCTGCAATTCTTCTCGCGCAAGCTCACCAATGCACAACGGAAATATTCCGTGTTTGACAGCGAGTTGCTCGCGGTCTACAAAGCGATTAAGCATTTTAAGACTGACGTTGAGGGACGCCCTTTCTATGTTTTAATGGGCCACAAACCTCTAGCTGCGGCCATTACAAACCCGCCAACTGACCCGCCTTCTCGCCACTTCAGATACATGGGCTTCATATCTCAGTTCACCACCGATGTCGGACACATAAAGGCTGCTGACAATATAGTTGCTGATTTCCTTTCAATAGTCAATGCTGTCCATTCACTGTTATACCTCTCTGAACTGCCTAACCTCCAACCCGCCGACGAGGAAACACAAAACCTGATTTCAGACTCTACTTCTTCGCTACACTTCATCCGCACCACCTTCCCTGGCATTTCTGGTGAGATCTGGTGCGACGACAGTACGGGCACATTCCGCCCCCTCATCCCAACCACGCTCCGTCGAGCTGTCTTCAGTGCATTGCATAATTTAGCCCATCCCAGTGTTCATGCGTCCGCCCGCCTCATAGCGGAGCACTTTGTGTGGTGAAATGTCAACAAGGACTGCCAGCAGTGGGCACGCTCCTGCGTCGCGTGCCAACGCTGCAAAGTATACAAGCACACTTCACCCCCCTCGGCACCTTCTGATCCCTCCTGGGCGTTTCCAGCATATTCATATTGACATTGTTGGCCCCCTCCCCCCTCTAACAGCTTTTGTTATGTTCTCTCGTCTATCGACCAAACAACTCGCTGGTTTGTGGCTGCCTCCCCTGCACAATATTACTGCAGAAACTGTTGCTAGAGCTTTCATCGAGTCATGGGTATTGCGTTTCGGATGTCCAGCTATCATCACGACTGACCAGGGCAGACAATTTGAGTCGGCCCTGTTCAATGGGATTTGTAAAATTTGCGGTATCCGGCGCATCCATACCACAGCATATCACCCACAAAGTAACGGGCTACTCAAGGGCTGGTACTGCACTTTCAAGGCGGCTCTTTGATGCCACGACTTTATGGACGGAGGCCCTTCCCCTTGTGCTACTCAGCATTCATGCGATCTATAAGGAAGACCTCAAAGGCACAATAGCAGAGTTCGTATTCGGCCAGAACATTGTTCTACCTGGCGAACTCTCCCTCAGTCTGACTTACCTTCCTTCATGGACCGCGCGAGACTCCATTTCATCAACCTCCATATCCCTCCGCCTCCGCCTCCCCGCCAGCCAGCCAGTCAGTCCTGCCCTAAGGTTCACGTCCCGAAGTCTCTGGACAATTGGCAGTACGTCATGCTCCGAGATGACACTGTCCGTGCTCCCCTCCAACCACCATATACCGGCCCGTACCAAGTTCTCTGGCGCTCAGCCAACACGTATGACATCCAGATGAGAGATTCAGCTGTTAAAGCCTCTCTCAACAGACTTAAGCCTGCTCATGTCAAGCCTTCTTCTACCCCCCTTCAGGCCACGATCATGCTTGGACTTACACACTTGATCGAGCGACTTCCAGCTCCAATCATCTAGCTCTCCTCCGACCTCGCCCTCTACGCCGGTCTCACGCACTCCGTTGAGTGACCAGATGCTCCCCTTGTTGAGCTTACCCACGATCATGCCCTCGCCGCCGGCCCTTTCACCGGTCCCTTCGACCTCTCCACTGTCGCCTGCCTCACCCTGTCAAGCCCTCACACACCCCCATCTTGAACGTGCCCTCGCTCGAGGTGTTTGTGCTTGTCGCCCTGGACATAATCCATGACATCTCAATAATACTGCGCGATTATACACTGTTCGTCGTGTGTTCCTCTTTATCCAGTGCTCGTGACGCAACCTCCGCCATTCCCTGCCACCTGGTGAAATGTTCCCCTCCTGCCCGACATCGACCTGCCTGGACATGCTTCATGTGTTCGCCACGCCCATCCAGGGACATCGTCGTCGTCACACTGTTCCACCTTCAAACCGCCGGCCTACCTGTCGCCGCACGACCAGCATGCCCAGTACGACGGCCGGCGCGCTTCAGTGACTTCCAGGTTCGGTGGCCGAACCTTCCTTCACGACATCTACTCACACAGCTCCCCGACGACACTGTTGAGCTGACCATGGTCTGGCTCCCACGGACCACCCCTGCTGACACCATAGTCACCCCCCCTCCCCCCCGGCCTCTCAGGAGTACTCCGTACTGCGGGGAGAGGGGGGAGAGGGCTGGCTATGTGGCGCCGATGAAATAGACAGCAACAAAAACATGCATTCATCTTTGGACTCCAAGCATTATCTTTGGCTGTTCCGCCATGTTCAGTTCAGTTCTTCGTGATCTTTGTGTATGTTAAGGTTAATAAATGAACTACTGCTAAATGGGTATGATTATTGGTGCAACCATCCCGAACACACTCTTAAAGTCAATCTGATGCAAAATGTGTATCTTACCTAACACTCCCCAGGGGTCACACCTCCTTTGTGAGTATATAGTTGGCCACCATAGAGCCCTAGCTCTTGCAGTGCTACTTCCTTTTAGTGTTGTAAGTCTTTCTTTACCTTATGGCCTTCTACAGCTTCCCATTATTAATTAGATGGTCCCACTCGTTGGGCTTGACTTGCTGCTTCTTCTTTCCAAGTTTTACAGAAGTGCAAATCGTGCAGGGCAGGTCACACAGCATGGCATATGTCCTACCTTTTTGGCCTTCCTCTCTTTGCACCCTTCTTTCATGCAATACAGTACTCAGTACAGCTGCTATTCCATTGTGGGACCGAGCGAGGTGGCGCAGTGGTTAGACACTGGACTCTCATTCGGGAGGACGACGGTTCAATCCCACATCCGGCCATCCTGATTTAGGTTTTCCGTGATTTCCCTAAATCACTTCAGGCAAATGCCGGGATGGTTCCTCTGAAAGGGCACGGTCGACTTCCTTCCACATCCTTCCCTAATCCGATGAGACCAATGACCACGCTGTCTGGTCTCCTTCCCCAAAAACAACCAACCATTGTGGGAGCTGGAGGGTCATGAGCTACGTTCACTGTGGTTGCTCCCTGACAATGCAGGAATGGCACTGTAGTTGCCTGAGCTGGAAACTCCCCATGGAAGCCAAGTAGTATGCGTCAACCATAGTTGGGGCACGGGGCAATTGTGGGGAGGGCTCCCATTTGGAGAGGGCGGTAAAATTGTGGAAGATTTAGGTATGAAGTGAAGTGAATGAAACTTTCTTCCGCTGGTGGCTGCACGGTCCCCAATACTTGGATTGTTCTAGGATGGGCGGGGTTAATTTTTGGCTACGAAGTCACGGTTCTTCATCGAACACCTGGAGGACAGGTTTGGGGAAGTGCCAGTGATTTCATACGTGGAAAGTGGCTCCATTCTACTTAAAATGGCCTCGCCTGCTCACTCGGAGGCACTGCTCACCTGTGAAAAGCTGGCATTTGTGTCACTATACCCCCCCCCCCCCCCCCGACTAATGCGTTATTATAGGGCACAGTGTATCATTTTCCACTGAGATCACTTTTTATTTACTGAGTGAGAGTTATGTGCTAATTTGGAGTGACAGGTTTTAACACCAGCCCTGTCGCCATCAGTTGCACACAAATGATCCTTGCGGGTGTTTCCTCCCTCCCCACTGTGTCAACTGTGTGGAGAACCATTCCCCCTGTTCACAATATTTCAACATTTACAAAAGAGAAAAGAAAATCCAGGAATATGAGACCCTTGACTGCCTCACATATTAAGAGGCCAAGAAGAAATAAGATCACAAACATCCTGCACATCTGATGACATATGGCACTGCTACGTCGTCATCCTCCTTAGTAACTATGCATTTGCCTCTGTCTCTTCTATGTGTGGTCCTCGTGCTTGCTAGACTACACCCACCTCTCTGGTAATTGGGGTCTTCCTCCTACAGCTTCACCCAAAGCTCCTTTGGGAGTATAGATTACCTATTTAGCTGGGGACATCAGTTCTCAACTCCAGTTGGAGAAACAATGTCCTCCTCTGGCACCCCTTACCAGATAGGGGTCCCTCAGGATGCTCCCTTCCCAGGACTATGCTGATCTGCAATGGGATGCCAGCTGATGGCTGAACGAGCCACAGATTGCAGTCTGTCCCGGAATAAGGGACAGAAAAGTCCTTGTGGAAGTTTGTCATCTGAGGAAAAGGACAAGAAACCGTGTCTCCAAAAAGAGAGATTCTGGTGGCCTCCAAGCTGCCAGACCCCTCATGTTCCATTTCTGTATTAGAGACAGCATTCCTGGTGACCCTCTGTCCTCAGACGCCTTGCTCTCCCTCACACTTCCTGTTTCAGGACAAATGTGTATTGACGGTGTATCTTCACAGCCAGTGGCAGCAGACAGACCAGAGGTGTGACCTGCCTCTTGGTCTGTTCACCCCCCCCCCCCCCCACCCACACCCCCACCCCCACCCCCCTCCCATGTACAGATAGTGTGATCCTTCAGTGGAACTGTAAGTTTCCTCTACCACTTTGCTGAGGTAGGTGTGTGTGTGTGTGTGTGTGTGTGTGTGTGTGTGTGTGTTTTTGTGTGTGTGTGTGTGTGTGTGTTTTTGTGTGTGTGTGTGTGTGTGTTTTTGTGTGTGTGTGTGTTTTTGTGTGTGTGTGTGTGTGTGTTTTTGTGTGTGTGTGTGTGTGTGTTTTTGTGTGTGTGTGTGTGTGTTTTTGTGTGTGTGTGTGTGTTTTTGTGTGTGTGTGTGTGTGTTTTTGTGTGTGTGTGTGTGTGTTTTTGTGTGTGTGTGTGTGTGTTTTTGTGTGTGTGTGTGTGTGTTTTTGTGTGTGTGTGTGTGTGTTTTTGTGTGTGTGTGTGTGTTTTTGTGTGTGTGTGTGTGTTTTTGTGTGTGTGTGTGTGTTTTTGTGTGTGTGTGTGTGTTTTTGTGTGTGTGTGTGTGTTTTTGTGTGTGTGTGTGTGTTTTTGTGTGTGTGTGTGTGTTTTTGTGTGTGTGTGTGTGTTTTTGTGTGTGTGTGTGTGTTTTTGTGTGTGTGTGTGTGTTTTTGTGTGTGTGTGTGTGTTTTTGTGTGTGTGTGTGTGTTTTTGTGTGTGTGTGTGTGTTTTTGTGTGTGTGTGTGTGTTTTTGTGTGTGTGTGTGTGTTTTTGTGTGTGTGTGTGTGTTTTTGTGTGTGTGTGTGTGTTTTTGTGTGTGTGTTTGTGTGTGTGTGTGTTTGTGTGTGTGTGTTTGTTTTTTTGTGTGTGTTTGTTTTTTTGTGTGTGTGTGTTTTTTTGTGTGTGTGTGTTTTTTTGTGTGTGTGTTTTTTTTTGTGTGTGTGTGTTTTTTTGTGTGTGTGTGTTTTTTTGTGTGTGTGTGTTTTTTTTGTGTGTGTGTGTTTTTTTTGTGTGTGTGTGTTTTTTTTGTGTGTGTGTGTTTTTTGTGTGTGTGTGTGTGTGTTTTTTGTGTGTGTGTGTGTGTTTTGTGTGTGTGTGTGTGTGTTTTGTGTGTGTGTGTGTGTGTTTTTTGTGTGTGTGTGTGTGTGTGTTTTTTGTGTGTGTGTGTGTGTGTTTTTTTTGTGTGTGTGTGTGTGTGTTTTTTTTGTGTGTGTGTGTGTGTTTTTTTTGTGTGTGTGTGTGTGTGTGTTTTTTTTGTGTGTGTGTGTCCTGATACCACTCCAGAGCCAGACTGCATCTACAGCCAAATCTGTAGTGAGGATTGGTTCCTGTGCCAGTGGTGAGAAAGAATGATCGTCCCAATACTGAAACGAGATAAACACCCCCTCCCTCTTGAGATGGACAGCTACTGCCCATTTAGTCTCTCCAATGTTCTCTGCAAGTTACTCCAAAGTATGGTGAGCAAACAGCTGTTTTGGTACCTTGAGTCTTGGGGTTGTTTGGTTCCATCCCAGGGCATTTTTCATTAAGGCCTTTCTGCAGCAGACAGTGGGTCTGCCTGGAGTGTACTATTTGGTCAGATCTTCCCTGGCATCAGCACCTTATTGCTGTCTTGTTAGACTTGCATAGGGCTTAAGACACAGCATGGCATTACCATATCCTTGTTATCCCCATGATTGGGGGGGTCTGAGCCAACTCCAGATTTCTACCTGGAACTTCTGGTCTCACCATAGTTTCCATGTACAAATATGTGCTTCCCACAGTACTCTCCATATACAAGAGAACGGGGTCCCACAGGGCTCTGTATTGAATGTGACTGTTCTAGTGGCTACCAATGATCTACTTTCAGCTGTAAGGTCTACGGGGTCACCCACCTTGTATGCCGATGACCGTTTCAAGCAGTTCAGAACCAGTGGCATTCAGCTAGAATGTCTCATCCAATTTAACAACCTTGGAAGACAGTTGAGGACTGTTTTCAGTGACACAGATGGTGGTTGAAGTGTTGTAAAGTCACAGGACTCTTGCCTTAAAAACTTCATTAAAGCATGAGAGGCAAAGTATGTTGCAGGAAGTAAAGGCTGTTTTTCCTATGATGTGAGAACAGAGAGTTCTAAAAGGTGGTTGCTGATAATGACTACTGATTGTTTATGACAAATGTGCTATACAGTGTGTTGCATGGTACAAATACAATTACCTCTAGCATGGGATCTAGCTTTTTGGATATTCAGGTACATTACTTAAACCTTATTTCTTACCTGCCTTGGGATCATCTTCAGGACTTCGGATTTTTTGGAAGTACACTTTTACCTCCAATTCATACCAATTGCATTACACGTGATACTAAGCTTTACTCCAGCAGTGATGCTGACTGTGTTAAGTCAGGAAATCTGTTGCCTGAGTTAGCAACTAAAAGGATGTTATCCCTCCTGCAGAAGTATTCTGGCCGCCTGATGTTGCGCCTTGGGAAGGATGAGGTGCTGCGTCAAATGCGGATGGGCGTGCTCCAGGACATAGACTACAAGTTGCTGTTTCCGTTGCGCAGCCCATTACCGGAGGTTAAACGCATAACGGCCAACAATGTCATTGTCTGCGAGGGACCACCAGGTACGTGTTGCTCTATGGCGTTGTAGCATAGTTCTTGATAACAAAGCCTACCTGTGCCTTTTCCACAAAAGTAAAATGTACTTGGTCACATAAATGGATTTCTCTGCCGATTTCCATACATCCTTTCATTTACACACCCTTACAGAACATCCCATGAATGTACAAGAAAGAGGGGATTCAGAGAGAGAGAGAGAGAGAGAGAGAGAGAGAGAGAGAGAGAGAGAGAGAGAGAGAGAGAGAGAGAGAGAAACCATGTGTTCAACAATGTCATAAGGGGGTAAAAGGGGCAGCAGCAATAGTTTTAGGTCAAAGTAGAATTAACACTATTTCTTTTAGATCTTTCCAGTGGGCTCATACCATAAATGAAACACAAAGGTCTATTAAATATTATTCTACAGCTGTCAAAACTCACTTCTTTTTTTCCAGCCAGAAATCTTAGCAGGAACAACTGGAAGTTAACTGGTGGAAAATCTGGTGAGTAGCATTCGTGTTCAAACAGTTCGTATTTGTTGTTGAAACCTAGTCCAAAACATTTTTCTGGGCCAGTGCATTGCGTCAAAAGGAAATTTTTCCTCTTCTGTAATCCAGGTGTCTGCTCAGTATTTTTATGTAACAGATCTGGAAGATTTCAGAGACCCTCCCTCCCTCCCTCCCTCCCTCCCTCCCTCCCTCCCTCGGGATTCAACAGGGTTCTGTTTTGACTTTCCCTTTCTTTGCAGTGGCTCTCAAAGATCTGGCAGCAGCTGTGGGGCCTAAAGTGTCCCACTTTCTGTATGCTGACAGTTTTTGCATCCATTTATGTTCATCAATGCTGGACACTGCTGAATGTAGACTGTAGGGAGCAATGCACAGAGGACAGTCTTGGGCTGTCACTCATTTCTTCAATTTTTCTGCTACCAAGGTTTGGCTTGTGCATCCTTGTCGTTGCCATACAGTCCACCCCATCCATCTTAATCGCTGGTCTCACCTAGATTATGTGAGTTCCACATACAGCTCAGCATCACCTTAGTCATTGTAGATCCTTGACCTGACACACCATTGTGGGGTATGACTGACAACTGGTGCCTTTCATATGACTCCTATGATTCTCTTTCTGGCAGTGGGAGGGGTTCAACTGTTGCGTGTCCTGCGCCAACTTACACATTAAGCATCTGCTTCTCCCCAGAGCACACAAAATGTTCTCTCCTCTTTTCAAATACATAGATCTATCTTCTGACAGCAGCCCAGGTCTGGTGTTAAGATTGCCATGCACATCCATTCCCATTTCTCTGAATTCTAAGTTTTCCCTCTGTCACCTCTTCTCCAGGATGCACCTCTGTGGTGTATCCCCCATCCAGAGCTCTGTCTTGACCTATCAAAAGGTCCAAAACACTTGGCACATCCTGAGGCACTCCACCACCAATTTTTCTCTATTCTCAGGCATTTCTGACTCTATATTGATGGCGCGATGGTTGTCAGTCCCACTGACTTTCCTTACGTTAATGCGGGATGTAACGAACTCTGTTCCTTGCTGGATGGATGCAGTGTTTCAGTTGTGAAGTTTGTAGCCACCTCTTGCTCTTGAACACATCTGTTCCTGTACCAGTGACTCCTTCCTCATCTGTAGCAACTCCTCAAGCAGTTCACAGGCTCTTGACCAGTGTTACCCTTGCCACCCCTTGGTCCTGATTATCCAGGATTTTCTTTGTAATCTTGAACAATGTGAATGCTTGGAGTTTTTGTCTGTGCACTGGGTCACATTTGGATCACAAGGAATGAACTAGCTGACAGGCTGGCCAAATTAGTTGTTGGCAAGTCATCTCTTTGTTGGTATTCCGCAGTCAGGCACTTACCAGTAGTATGCCTCAGTTTTTAGGGATTTGGAATATGGAATGGCATACTCTTTGTCGAACACACTATGGGCAATAAAGGAGACAGCAAATTTATGGAGATCTTCCATGTGGGCATCTCACCAGGTTGGCTGGCTCCATATCAGCCATAGTTGATTGACTCGTTGTCATATTTTCCACCATGAGGATCTGCCCCACTGTTGTTGTGGTGCCCATTTGATTGTGGCCCACATTTTGCTGCATTACCCTAACCTAGCTGCCATCTCCTGGACTCTTTTCATCTTCCTGACTAGCTATCCCCTGTGTTAACAGAAAATGCCTCACTGGCTAACCTAGTTTTATGGTTTATTTGTGAACGGGTTTTTACAGCTCTAAGGAGAGCACCTAAACTTTGTTGGACCATTGAGGGGTTGCCTCATTTGCCCTGAATGGTCAGCGGCTGTCAAGGGTTGGTGGTAGGCCCCAGCTCTTGCCGTACATGCTCCTTTGCTATTCTTCACCCTTCTCTTGTCTTACGTTTGACTTGTTCTTCTTTTGCTTTCCTGTGCTTCTCTTGCCCTGCCCGTGTCACTAGCCTTTTATGGACCCTCTTTGGTAGGGTGCCTCTGGTAAGTGGTGTGCAAGGTGGGGTGTGAGGTAGGTAGGTGGGTGGGTCTCTGGCATCACACTTCCTCTTTTTGGGGTCTCTGGCATCACACTTCCTCTTTTTGGGGTCTCTGGCATCACACTTCCTCTTTTTGGGGTCTCTGGCATCACACTTCCTCTTTTTGGGGTCTCTGACTGCTCTTTGGACAGGTCACCTTACCCACATTTCTTTCTTTTTTCCTTTCCTTCCTCCTTTCTTTCTTTCTTCCTTTCTTTCTTCCTCCCTTTTCTTCCTCCTTTCTTTCTTTCTTTCTTTCCTTCCTTCCTTCCTCCTTTCTTTCTTTCTTTCCTTCCTTCCTTCCTCCTTTCTTTCTTTCTTTCTTTCTTTCTTTCTTTCCTTTCCTTCCTCCTTTCTTTCTTCCTTTCCCTTCCTCCTTTCTTTCTTTCTTCCTTTCCTTTCCTTCCCTTCCTCCTTTCTTCCTTTCCTTTCCTTCCCTTCCTCCTTTCTTCCTTTCCTTTCCTTCCCTTCCTCCTTTCCTATCTCCTTTTCGTTCCGTTCCCTTTCGTTCCCTGGGTTTTACGCATTAGGCTGTTCTTTGTTGACTTGCCTGTTCCAGGCAGGAGGGATGGATGACTTTGTAGTTTGCTCCCTCTAATCATTAAACCAACAAAATGTGATACTCCTTGAATTATCCTAATTTGTGCAAGATCTTTGTGGTTTAACCAGTAGGTGTAATCAGCTGACTGTACAGGCAGCAACAGGGAAAACACAGAATTTGATGCCTACTTATGTATACAAGTATAAAAGGCTCCCATTGGGTCTTCAGAAAGCACTAGCAACATTTAATGACTGATGGATACTGCCCTGAGGATTGCAACCCACACATTTGGTTTACCATGATCATGTTGTCATCCTCATCAAATACTTGGTCAACTTACTGATAGACTATGAACTTTATTTGGGAGATGGAGCTGGGCAAATCTTTCCCTGTCCATGTGAAAAGGTCATGTTGTACCTGAAGTAGAATAGTTAGGACAAAGAATAACTACAGATGGAGTCCATCCTAATTTAAAACTGACAGAAGCCATAAACCATCCAGAACTGACCAGTATGGAAGAATAGCAGGCATTCCTAGTCCCTGAAAGTTTTTACCAAAGTGTCATTCTGGGATTTACTAACAAAGCATGTCGGACAACTCAACTACTCAAAAATGTAGCAGGCTTTGACTGTCACTCTCATTCTGGCATACCAAAACTTTACAAAACCATTCTTTCCAGCTACTGATGCTAGTAATTTTGCAGTCAAGGTATTGTCATCACAAAAAATGAATGAAATGAGCATCTATTTTTTCACTTTCCACCTTATGAACTGTGCTGAATGCAATTACCAGACAATAGAATTTGTAGCACTGACCTGTGGCATAAACTAAAACCAATGTTTCTGAGCCAGCCAAGAATTCATCTGTATCTATGTCTATACTCAAAGAACTACTACAAAATGCGTGGCAGAGGGTACATCCCACTGCACCAGTTATTAGGGCTTTTTCTGTTTCCCATGTTCATGGAACATGGGAAAAATGATAGTTTAAATGTATCTGTGCATGCTGTAATTTAATTGTGCCCCCATGATCCCTTTGTAAGCGATACATGGTGTGTGGAGGGGGGAGGGAGAGAAAGGTGTCTGTGGTTTGTAATATATCCCTTTCCTGAAGTTGTCAATTAAAGCAGATTCTTGAAACTGTAAATAGTCTTTCTCAGGTTAGTTCACGTTTATCTTAAAGTGTCTGCCAATTCGGTTCCTTCAATATCTCAGTGGGACTCTCCCTTGGGTCAAACAAACCTGTGATAATTTGTGCTGCTCGTCCAGTATCCCCTGCTAATCCTGTTCGCTACATGTCCCACACACCTGCGAATATTCTAGGGTGGGTCACACGAGTCATTTGTAAGCAATCTCCTTTGTAGAATGATTGCATTTCCCTAGTGTGCTACCTAGTATTCTACCAATAAATTGAAGCCTGCTACATGCTTTACCCATGACTGGGCCTATGTAGTTATTCCACTCAACATTCTTAGTAAATGTTGGACTCAAGTATTAGTATGAGTTTACAGATTTAAACAGTGACTCAATAATGTTATTCATAGGGTAATATGTTGTTTTCGTGTGAAGTGCACAATTTTAAGTTTTTTGAACATTTGAAGCAAGTTGCGAACCATTAGACCACTTTGAAAGGAGGTCATTCTGTTTTTGATGTCTCATTATGTTTGAGCTAAGGATTTAAACAACAGATGCATATCAAGGATATTGGACAGTAGTTTGTGATCACTTCTGCTATCTCTGTGGACAGGTGTGACTTTAACGAAAAACTGTGCCCAGCATTTTTTTAAGAGATCTATGATAGTTTATAGTTGACAGAAGGGCTGACTCGGCTGTGAATCTGGTATAGAATCTGATACGGATTCCATCAGACCTGGAGGTTTCTTCAGTTTCAATGATTTCAGATGTGTCTAAACACCACTGACACTAACAGCTATTTCACTCATCTTTTCAGTGGTGCAAGGGTTGAATTGGGGCAATAGCCCTGGGTTTATCTTTGTAAAGGAACATATGAAAATTGAGTTACGCATTCCAGCCTTTGCTTTGGTATCCTCAATTTCAGTTCCTGTCTCATCCAAAAGTGACTGGACATTAACTTTGGTGCCAGTAACAGATTTTATGTATGACCAGAATTCCTTTGGCTTTGGTGAGAGATCATTTGAGAATATTCTGCTAAAGTAGTCACTGAAGGCGGCTTCACACGTTGTTTTCTTGACTGCTGAATGCATTTCATTCAGCACCTCACCATCAATAGCCCTACCCTTTGTTTGGCACCTATTGTGTAGTAAGCTCTGTTTCTTTGAAAGTTTATATACTGTGACTATATACCATGGACGATCTATCCCATTACAAACTCCCCTCCTGGGTACATATCTATCCAGTGCATTATCAACTATTCTTTTAAACTTGAGTCAGTCCCTCTACAAGCTCCTGTCCTGAGCTGAAAGTTCAAAGTTCCTCATTGAGGTATGAAACTTTTGTTACTCTGTCTAGTTTGCTAAACATACAAATCTTTGTTTGTCTTAGTTGTCCTTTGCGTATTTATATTCAGTTTCTGTACCTGTCTCATTGTTGCTGTACTTGCCTCACTGCCACGGACACCAGTTCGGATGCGTACTTCCTCAAATAGGTTGGGTCTCTTTGTTGTCATAAGATTCAATGTATTTTCATTGTGAATGGGGTTTTGACCTACATGTTCTAGGCAGATTTCACTAGTAGGATATTACACAACACTGAAGAGGTAGGTAGGTAGGTAGGTAGGTAGGTAGGTAGGTAGGTAGGTTCCCCAGGGGGTCCACAACTCTTCTGTTGATACGTATGTGGTCAGCAAGGGGCCCCGAGTTTGTACAGCTCTCGTTTCTTTCTGAGCTGCATATCTTGCCTTTTCCCCCTTCGCTCTCGTTGGTAGTATGTTTTGCGCATATGTCTGGAGATGGACGCTTGTGAATGAATGAAGTGGTTTCTCTTCTTGTATCTCCACAATGCAAAGTATCCTTGATCCCTCTCATTACCTTTTTTTCCACTGCAGTGTTTGAGAATTCTCCTCTTGTTTCCTTTTCTTTATTCCTTCCTTTTCCCTTCTTTCTTCCCTGTGCATGTCTGAAGGCCGATCCACATGTTACCACACGTTCCCACACATAGCCAGTGATTGGATAATGCATAATTCCCCACCCGGGTAGACGAGTAAGACACGTGTGTACCCCCTGGTAAACGCCAGGCCCAGGGAGGGGCGATTACCCGAGCTGGTACCTTCCAAACATGCTGATTGATCCCTCTGTCCATTTCTCGGGAGGTGTGACATGAGGTGTGGACACTCGGTGGTGGTGGTGGTGGTGGTGGTGGTGGTGGTGGTGGTGGTGTGTTGGGGCTTATGGGCGCTCAACATCGAGGTCATCGGCACCCTGACACACATTAAAAGGAACGAATGTGGACAGACCTAAGAAAACTAAAGCACACACTCAAAGAAAGCAGGAAAAGAAGGAAAATGCTACATAAGAAAGTAAAATCTAAGGAAAGGGGAAACATAGCAACAAGAATGTCACAGGAAATTGTTATTGGCTGGCCACTTACATAAAATATGGGCGAGCTTGTCACACAGTGAGCAAATTAAAATCCTCTCCCTAAAATCTTTGTAAAAACATTTGACAGGGCACAGAACTTTAAAACTTTAGCCACATTCGTCCGAGTGTTGCCTAAAAGAGATGGCAGGTCAGCTGGCAATTCAGCTGCGACCCGCTGGTCAGAAAATAAAACGCAATCCAATAAAATGTGGCGCACAGTGACCTGGATGCCGCAAGCACCACACATTGGAGGGTCCTCTCGCCGGAGAAGGAAGCCATGCGTCATAGGGCTGTGGCCTATTCGAAGCCGAGTGAGGAGAACCTCGTCCCGTCGATGGGGCTGAAAGGAAGTACACCACACACGCGTTGTGGGTTTGACTATACGGAGCTTATTGTCAGTCACTTCCAGCCACT
The DNA here is from genome assembly GCF_023898315.1 of Schistocerca nitens. Taxonomy (NCBI): domain Eukaryota; kingdom Metazoa; phylum Arthropoda; class Insecta; order Orthoptera; family Acrididae; genus Schistocerca; species Schistocerca nitens. Next base: position 132,678,557 of record NC_064622.1, on the reverse strand, counting down.
CATCCTCCCACCGACGCATGACCCGTGAGCTCAACAGCGAGGTGAGTGCGTGCAAGGGGATAGCACACTGATATACTTGTGGGGCGAGACACGCCTCCTTGGCTGCGAGATCTGCCCTTTCATTCCCAGCAATGCCAACATGCCCCGGAACCCAGCAGAAAGCTACAACTTTCCCCAGTCGCTGTAGTCGGAGGAGGGCATCCTGGATGGTCTGGACAATTTTGTCTGCCGCATACAAACGTTGCAATGAGTGAAGGGCACTGAGTGAATTGGAACAGACAAGAAATTTAGGAGAGGAAGAATGCGATCTTGCGGGCACTGGAGCACATGAGACAAACAATTCTGCATCAAAGACAGTAAAAGTCTGAAGCAGTCTGACCTTGAGGACACGATATGGAAAAACAACTGAGCAACCAACGGAATCCCCTTGTTTCGACCCATCCGTAAAAACAGCTACATAGTCGTGGTGCTCAGATGAAATGGCAGAAAATGCTGCATTAAAAACGGTGGCAGGAGTGCAATCTCTCTTGTACTGCAATAAATCTAAAATCACTCCGGGCTTCTTCAGTAACCAGAGTGGCAGGCAGTTAAAACCTTGGATTTGGGGTTGTACAGACTCCACACCGAGGGACTCTAGTACACGTTGCACACGGATCCCAAACGGCAACGTAGCCCGGGGACGGCAGGAAAAAAGGCGGTCCAGAGGTGGATGGGCAACAAGATGATGAGCAGGCGATCTGGGAGCTGCAAGAAGCTTACAAGCCTGGCGCACCAGCAGGAGCTGCCGCCGGATGGTAAGTGGCGGTTCGCCAGACTCAGCACAGAGGCTGGGTACGGGACTGGTCCAATAAGCACCCGTGGCCAGTCGGATCCCAGCATGGTGAACAGCGTCAAGGATCCGCAAATAAGATGGTCTCGCTGACCCATATACTGTGCACCCATAGTCCAGCCGTGAATGCACAAAAGCTCCATAAAACTGTGGGAGACGCGCCCTGTCCGCGCCCCAAGACCTGTGGCTGAGGCACTTGAGGATGTTCAGTGCCTTCTGGCTTTCAAGTCACGTAGGTGTGGCAGCCATGACAACCTGGAGTCAAAAATTAGGCCCAGAAACCGCACTGTGTCTCTAAAACGTAGGACAGTATCCCCCATATGCAAGGCAGGCAAAGTAAAAAGATGACAAGAACGATTAAAATGAACACACACACACACACACTTATCGGCAGAAAACCGAAAACCCGTCTTTGCAGCCCACTCCTCTAACCGCCGCACTGTTAGCTGCAACTGACGGCTCACGGTTGCAACACTGGAGGAGGAACAGAAAACAGCAAAGTCGTCCACAAATAAGGAGCACTGTACTGGACTCCTCACTGTCGACGTTATACTGTTGATGGCTATGGCAAAGAGGGTAACGCTTAAAACACTGCCCTGGGGGACACCGTTCTCTTGCTCAAAGCGATCAGTGTGTTACCAACGAGGGTCCGAAAAAACCGCTGAGACAGGAAAGACCGAATGAAAATGGGGAGGCGGCCACAAAAGCCCCATTGATGCATTTGTGCAAGAATACAGTGTCTCCAAGTAGTATCATATGCCTTACTGATATCAAAGAAGATACCGATACAGTGATGCTGACGGAGAAAAGCCTGCTGAATAGCCGCCTCTAGGAGGGTCAGGTTGTCGACCGTGGACCGAAATTTTCGGAATCCACACTGAAAGCGGCTAAGGAGCTGTCTGGTCTCTAACAGCCAGACCAGACGCCGGTTAACCATCCGTTCCAGGGTCTTTCCAACACAGCTTGTCAAGACGATACTACGATAACTACCGGGACATGTGCGGTCCTTTCCTGGTTTGAGAAGAGGGATGAGAATTGCATCCCTCCACGAGGTGGGGAACACTCCTGTCTGCCATATGAGATTAAAACATTCGAGGAGGATTTCCTTTGACGCCACTGGCAAATGTCGAAGCATGGAGTACCAGATGCGGTCGTAACCTGGTGCAGTGTCAGAAGTCTCAGTAAGTGCCGAGTCAAGTTCCCACATGGAGAAAGGGGAGTTGTAGGCCTCAGAACTGTTGGACCGAAAGTCCAAGGTCGCTCTTTCGACAGTCACACGGTAGCGATGAAATGCTGGATCCTGATTTGCAGTGGCAGTACTTTGTGCAAAATGCTCTGCCAGCGTCTGAGCAATGGCTCTGGGTGTCGTTTGGAGGCATCCCTGGTTCAGGACAGCAGCTATTGGTAAACGGCTATGTTTACCGGAAATCCTCTGGATGGCTTCCCATACTCTTGTGGACCAAGTGGAACGGTTGATGGAGTCCAGGAACTCCTGCCATGACCTTTTCTTGCTCTCTTTAATGACACGGCGTGCCCTGGCTCTCGCGATTCAAAAGGCGGTAAGATTGACCGCTGTTGGGCGGCATTTAAATTGGCGAAGAGCCGCACGCCTGTCCTGGATGGCTGAACGGCACTCTTCCGTCCACCAAGGCACAAGGCGCCGCTTAGGAGGGCCAGAAGACTGTGGTATGGACAGGTCAGCAGCATGATGGACCACAAGCGTGATGTGATCCACCCATTCCTGTGCGTTATTGTGGCGGTCAAAGACAGCCAACAGAGTGAACAGTGGCCAGTTAGCCCTGCCAATCATCCACGATGGTGGCCCGGCTCCAGCAATACACCATCCAGGAGATGAAAGCGGATAGGGAAATGATCACTGGAATGAAGGTCGTCAATAACCTCCCAGTGAACAGAGTCGGTGAGGGTTGGAGAGCAGAAAGATAGGTCAATGGCTGAGAATGACCCTGTAGCAGTAGAGAAAGGAGTCGGAGTACCTGTGTTGAGGATGCACAACAGTTGAGATGTTAGGAGGCTCTCCAAAATTCGACCTCAAGCGCAAAGAGAAGTGGAGCCCCACAGGACATGATGGGCATTGAAGTCTCCCAGGAGAAGAAATTGGCGGGGGAGTTGGTCGATTAGATCTGTGAGAGCATCTAAGGTCATTGCATCCAGAGGGGGTAAATAAAGGGAGTAAACGGTAAGCCTCCGAGGTGAATGAATTTCAACTGCAACTGCTTGCAGGTCAGTATCCAGGGGGAGGGCAGAGGAGTGGTGGTCATTATTGACAAACACAGCGACTCCGCCTTTGGACCTTTCTCCAGTCAGGTCATCTTTGCGATATGACGTATAGCCCCTTAGTACAGGAGCATCAGATGGTTTTAAATGTGTTTCCTGTAAACACAAGCACAGGGGGCGTTGCCGTGCTAGGAGGTTCAGTTCCTCCACATGTGCCCGGAATCAATTCATGTTCCACTGTATAATGGGAGCCATCTATCAGGGTGGGAGTACCTTCATTCTCACTTTCTGTTGGGGAGGAGAGCCCGCAACAGGTGGAGGCTCAGTTTTGGGGCGAGATGATTGCCCCAGTCTGACATCAACCTCCATCGCCTCAGAAGAGGAGTCGAGAGAGACGTCAGAGAGAATGACATCCACATCAGGAGACTGTATAACTTCAGTCTCCGGTAGTGGGCGAGTCTTCACCTTTGTCTTTGGCTTCGATGTTCTGGCCTGAGGTGGCATTGGAGCCAAAACCTCAGAAGCAGTAGGGGGTGTAGCAGTGCTGGGCAGTGCACAAGACTGGACCCGGGAAGGGGCAGGAAGTTCCATGATGTCAGCTACCACGGCCTGGTCAGAAGGCCGGGGGGGAGCAGCAGGCTTCACAGGAATGGCAGCAGCACACGTACATTGACAAGCGCAGGTGCTAGTGCTGACAGTAGCAACCTCTGTTTGTGTAGCGGCATCAGTTTTCAAGACTGGCTGTTTGAGAACGGAAGAAAAGGAAGCAGTGAACGTGGGCGGCTGCATGGACTTGTAGATTTTCTTCGCCTCACCATACGGGATGCGTTTTGTAGTTTTTAGTTCCTGGATCTTCTGTTCCTCAAGGAAAACTCTGCATTCTCTACTCCACACAGGGTGATCCCCAGAGCAGTTGACACACTTGGGATGAGAGGAGCAACCAACTCCCTCATGGGCGGCTTTACCACAATTCCCGCAAGTGGCTTCCCCTCTACAGCCGAGAGTAGTGTGTCCAAAGTGTTGGCATTTAAAACACCGCATGGGGTTGGGGTAATAAGGCCGTACACTGAGACGTAGGAAACCTGCCTTCACATGCTCTGGCAATTTGGTGGTGTTAAATGTAAGGATAAATGAGTCAGTCTTTATGAGAGCACCATCCACCCGTTTCATAATGTGTTGCACGTCGACAATTCCTTCCCGGGACCATTCAGCCTTCAGTTCATCTTGGGGAATGTCAACGAGATATCTGCAAGTCACAACACCCTTGCTGTAGTTCAAGGTGTTGTGAAATTCAGTCTCTATCGCAAACTCCCCAAGAAATTGTGCCTTCTGAAGGTTCTGGACTTGCTGGAAGCTAGATGTTTCAACCAACAAGGTGCCATTTCGCAAGCGCTTTGCAGATTTTAATGTGCCAGCAATACCTTCTAAGCCCTTCTGTATATAAAATGGCGAAACTTTTTCGAAACTCCCATCTTTTGTTTTAATTATGAAAAACACATTCTGCGAAGCAGCATGCGTTCTGTTACTACTACCTGAATCAGGAGGACTGGCTACACGAGCCCTCTTGTTGGATTGGGTGTTAGAACCCACCAGCGGTCCACCCTTTCCGCTGGCAGGAGAAGAATAAAAGTTCGAGGGTTCCATCTCGGTCCCACGAGCAGCTAGGGAACTAGAAGTCCACCTAGACAGAGCCCCGCGTGCCTAGGTAAGCCTTATACAACTGGGGCACGGCAGGTGCCCCAGAGGTTGCCCGCTTGCGACTGTTCCACCCCAACAGCCATGCATCTTATAGGCGCGCAGCACACTGTAAGATTGAGGGGTTTTTATAGAGGTTTACCTTCCTCGCAATCCAGGCGGTCAAGCCAAGATTACCATTCCCCGCAGCACACAACATTCCACCGCCGCGCCATGCGGTGGTCGCTGAAGCATGTCCGGGGGTTACGGTGACAGGAGACTGGCGGCGCTGACCAGTCCCCAGCTCAGGACCCCGGGGTCGCCAAGCCCGTACTCAGCAAATGCACGCTGAGCCCCTGGGGGGGGGGGGGGGGTGGACACTCACCTAAGGCCCTTGGGAAGAGCCCCCACTAGGAAGGAGCACACCATCAGAGATGGCAGTAATCATGGGGGATATGTTTGCAATGGTTTCTACTTCGTCTGCCCGTAAGAGAAAGCTAGCCGAGTCTCAGCCACAGAAAATTCTTCCATCGGTGCCAAGGTTCCTAGTTGTTTCTTGGTCTGACGAAAGTAAAGACTTCCCAACAATAAACCCTTTCATTATTCAGGAAGTTGTCGACGCAATTGTAGGTCCTGTAAAGTCTTGTTCCAGGTTACAAAATGGCCCCTGTTAGAAATGCAGTGCCCTCCAGGTGCACAAATTGCTTCAAACTACACTGCTACACACCTTCCCTGCCCGGGTTGAAGTGCACCATACTTTACTCACCGTGTGGGGGCAGTTTATACAAGATCACTAGACTGATTATCAAATGAGATCAAAAATTACGTGTCTGATCAGGAGCAACAGCCATACGTACAGTACAGAAAAGGGTTGAAGAGGAATTGGTACAGACCCACTGTCTCTTCTTGACATTTGACAGAGTTCCACTTCCATCGAACATTAAAGCGGGATATGAGATAATTTCAGTTCACCCATACATCCCCATCCCTACTTGTTGCTATCGGTGTCATACGTTTAATCACAGCAGTCAGTCGTGTTCCAATCCAGCCAAATGCGTTACCTGTGGCAGGGATGCCCATGAGGGTGATTGTCCACCCACACACCCTCATTGCACCAACTGTATGGGTGACCACGCTGCTTCCTCTAGAGATTGCCCTATTTTTAAACATGAACAAATTATTCAGGAACTCTAAGTGAAGGAAAAGGTGTCTACCTTTGCAGCTCATAAGATAAGAAACAGTTCCTCTCCTTCTCTGCCACGGCATAGAACTGTTTCTACAGCGCCACCCAGTGGTAGCCGCCCTCGGCCGTCTTCTGTGTCACCAAGATGCACTGCTGGCGGCTGATCAGCCAGTCACTGGCGGTAGGCACTGCCCTCGAGCAACCTATGGATCAGAATCTTCTGCCTCTGGCTGAATGCCATTCTATGCCGTTGGCCACCAGGTCTCGGTGTGGTCGCTGAGTTGACAGCAACCGTTGCAAGGTGTTCACTTTCTTGTCCACTCTGAGTCAATTATCCATTGGAATATCTGCAGAATTCGCTCCAATTGGGATGAACTGTCAATCTTCTTATGATCCTACTCCCCGGTCATCTTTTGTTTCCAGGAAGCAAAGCTACGTCTGCACAATCACTTTGTTTTTCCCCATTTCCAGTCAGTCCGATTTGATCTACCCCCTGTTTCTGGCGTTTCAGCACACAGGGGCCTTAAGATTCTTCTCCATGATACTATCCATTATTACCCATTCCCCTTACAGCGTCCCTTCCAAGCTGTCACTGTACGTCTTTCCCTTTCTGGATAAAACATACATTCCATTGTCCACAACAGTGGCAACATATCTTTAGTCAGCTCCCACCCCCTATTTGCTGGTTGGGGACTTCAATGCCCACCACCCAGTATGAGGATCTACACATCCTTGTCAGAGAGGCTCCCTGATGATTCACCTCTTCCACCAAGCATATCTTGTATGCCCCAACACTCAGGAACCTACATTTTTGTCTGCCTCCATGTCAACCTACCCTCATTTGGGCCTTTCAGTCGGTACTGTTCGGCTAGCTCAGCACTTCAAATGGTTCGCCCTTGCTGACACACTCGAGTGACCATTTTCCATGTGTCTTTTGATTACAGCCACAACTGCCATCTATCGCCCAAGAGGCTGGAAGTTTTCCTAAGTCAATTGGACACTTTTCTTCTCTCTAGCAACATTTGATGACTGTCAGTTTCCTAGCGTTGATGACCAAGTCACTCACATTATGGAATTTATTCTTACAGCTACGGAATGTTAAATACCTCATACCTCCCCTTTGCCCCCAGCATTCACCAGTTCCTTGGTGGAAGGAGGCATGTCATGATGGAATATGCGAGCGGAGACATGCTGTTCACTTTTTCTACTATGATCCTACATTGGCCAACTGTATCCACTATAAGCAGTTACGTGCGGGATGCTGTCACATCATACATGATAGCAAGAAGGCAAGCTGGGATTTCTTTACCAGCTCCTTTAACACCTTCACTCCCTCATCAGTAGTTTGGAGTCAAAATTCGATGGTTATCCAGCATGTCTAGTTTTTCTCTGGGTTAACTGTCATGGAAGATACCTTAATGGACCCAGTTGCAATTTCTAACCCATTGGGTCAACACTTTGCTGATGTTTCAAGCTCTTCTAATTACCCACCAGCATTTCTCCTGAAGAAACAAGCAGCGGAAGTGCGACCTCTTGCTTTCTCCTCTCAAAATCATGGAAGCTATAATACTGTTTCTTCTATGCAGGAACTCCAATATGCATTGTATTTCTCTTGCTCTTCCACCCAGGACTGGATGGCATCCATGTCCAAATGTTACTCAGTTTATCGTACCCTAGTCAGTGTTACGTCCTTAGCCTTTATAATTGAATTCGGACCAACAGTACCTTACCGAGAAGATGGTGGGAAGTTACTGTCATTCCTGTTCCAAAACATGGAAAGGATGAACATATCTCCTCTAGCTATTGCCCAATCTCTCTCACGAGTAGTGTTTTTAAAGTTTTGGAGTGTATGGTAAATTGCTGTTTAGGCTAGTGGCTGGAGTCCCAAAACCTTTTAACTGCTCAATGCGGTTTCCGAAAGCATCAGTCCGCAGTTGACCATCCTCTTGCTGTCTCCATTTATATCACGAACAATGGATTAATATATATATCTCTGTGGGCATGTTGGTATACAAGGAAACAAGGCAGCTGGCATAAGCTGGCATAGAGGCAAAGGCTGCTGTCTCTCTTCCTCGGCCCACTGTTAGCATGGTTCCCTTTGCCGATCTACAGAGCATTGTCTGTCATTGTGTTGCTCTTCTATAGAGCGCGCGCGCGCGCACACACACACACACACACACACACACACACACACACACACACACACATTGGTCTGCATTTCAGGATAATAAATTAAGGGACATAAAACCTCTTCTCTGTTCTTGGACCTCTTCCTCTCGGCCATGTTGTTGGAAGGAGGTAATTGTAACTAGTCTCTGGACTGGGCACAATCTTTTTAGCCATTGACATCCTGTAAGTGGTGATCGTTCCCCACTTTGTCCCCACTGCTCTCAGTTGTGGATGGTGAGACACCTTTTACTTCAGTGCCGCTATTTTAATCTGCTACACACCCATTTACAGCTGTTGCCTGATACATCTTCCCTTTTAACAGATGACGTGTGTTTCAGCTGATTGCATTCTTGAGTTCATAAGTGTTAGTGAAATGACATCGGTCATTTGAAGCTCTTTTTCAGCCCTTCAATAGCACTTTTCTAATATTTCCTTCCTTTTTTAGTTTCCCTCATCCTTGAGTTTTGCTCCCATAGCTGCTGATTTAAATTCCTGCTTTTATCCTTCACTAAGCCACAGGACATGCGCTCATGACTGTAGCTGTTTTGCACCCTACTACTATCGTCCAAAAAAAAAAAAAAAGGCAGGGAGGAGGAATTGGAGAGCACACAACAGGCTGACATGCAGGGTGAACCCTGTAACAAAGATCCTACATTCAAAATTGTCGATAGAGTACTTTATAAGAGCAGTATTGAACAATGCTATCATACTTTAAAGCCTAAGGGAATAACTGTTAAAAGAATTTTATGATATTAATTACGATACAGTGGCAAAAGAGCTACTAAAGTAAGAGTAGCTGAACATGAAAGTATGTGTTTACATTTAATGTTGCGCTTCATGCAGTAAGCAGGATGAAGGGAACAAAACCAAAGCATCTCTGCAAGAGCTCTCAGAAACAGGCGAACCTTTTGAATGAGTGTGTGGGTGGGTGTTGATAGTGTAGGACCTTTACCAAAACTTAGATACAAATTATTACATCTTGACTATTCTGGACCACTTAAAGATATCTACTGGCACCAGTCCCAGATCAATGTTCCAAGACCATGGTGTGTATGTTTAAGATGAATTTTGAATTATGGCTCAACTTCTTTGATTTTTTCCCCATTTTTTCCCCATTTATTGGCTTTGGGGATGTGCCCCTTCAGCCATCTCAATAGTAGATTGTCAATTCTGAAGATACGAACATAAAGATAACATACGAGCCAGTCCCCAGGCAGATAAAATCTCAGACTACATGGGAACTGAACCCAGGCTGGTTCACTTGGCAACCTGCTGCACTGACCACACAGCTACAGGGGTGGAAACCTTCTATAATTAGTGACAATGGTTACAATTTTACTTCTGAATTACTATAGTAAGTATGAAGATGGAAACTGACACCAGCTCTTTCGCAGGGGAATGGGTGAGTGGAAAGAATTTATCAAACAGTTGTGAAAGTGTCACCATGTTGGCAATAAGCACAGTTCATGGAACACATACATATCATACATGCTCAGTGATTAAAACACGGTCTACATCAGCTTGTGGCTCAGCCCTTACAAAATTATCTATGGCTAAGAATGTTTGTGATTTCACTTGGCCACATCAGCAAGAGCAGCAGCAAAGAATGACAGACTTAGCAAGCAAACTACATGAGGTATGGCAGCACGTAAAGGTTTGAAACTGTCAGTCCTATCTCTAATGGACTGCTAATTTGCGACTGTGATGCTGTTACACCTAAATATTGTGTTCATATAGTTTATTTGATCAGTGGTCACGCAAAGAGGTTTAAATTGCATTTGAAAGGGCTGTATGAAGTCCTTGAATGTGCAAGCCAGCTACTGAAAAACTGACTACCAAGGTAGACCGTGGAAGCAGTTGAGACAACCACAGATTGCACCAGAACATGACCGGCTGGTGAGCCAATAAAACAGGAATTTACTGTTAGGCACTTACAAGCTGGACACCACCAGACAAGCCGTGCAGGTGCGAGCAGCTCTTGCGCATTATCTACTACACCGGAGGTAGTGCTAGGTTTGTGCGTGAGTCATTTACATGTAGTACACAAGTGTTGATTCTTGCTATTGTTTTGATCCCTAGTTTTTGTTTTTGTCACAACCATTCCCCATCAGTCCAATGTTCTTTCTGAGCCACAAACCAGCTTGGTAGTAGCAACTGGTATTGTAAGCCTATTTTGAGGAATAATCTAAGTGAACAACAATATAGGAAAAATAAACACTTGACTGCCAGGTCTGGCAGCTCAGACCAGAAGTGAGATAGAAGAGCAAATCCTGAGCATACATGAATGTGTGAAGGTATTCAGTTGATTCCCGTCAATCGTGGACCCAGAAATATCTTGGTACCATAGTTTGATTACAGGTAATATGAGAGACAAAGTAGCATTTATGGCCTAAAAAAATGGAAATTTAGTGCTTTCTGTATATTTTATTTACTTATTTCACCCAGTGAGTTCCTTCAATTTCAATTAACTGGGACAGATGAACTGTGATACAGATTTGAATTTAATTTGTGCTTTTTAACAGTCTTGACCAGTATCAAAAAGCTGTGCAGAGTATTATTACTTTGAAGGTTTCAGAGCTGGATTATCAACAACTTTCCCAATTATTTTATATTTGCTCACTTCCGGTTTCTTAAAGTTGAAGGAGGGAAAAACCCTGTACACCTCCCAAGCTTAAAACTGTTACTGCCAGTGACATTGTGTTTGATTTGTCACCTACAACGAATGAAGCATAACAAGTCAGGGTGTGAGTGCACCTTACTTTCACCACAGTATCAGAATTAGTAGGATAGATGAGCCACTCTGGTGGTTCATTTTCATTGGGGAAGGTGATGTAAGACCTCAGAGGTGGAAGATAGGTGTTCACATCATAGAACTCAGTATGTACATGCCCTTGTCACCTAACTCAGTGAAGCTGCTGGCAGTGAATCATATGAAATCAAAACTGTTGGTTCTATGTTGAGCTGTTGTCACTGCCAGTGATGCTCATGCCAGGTTTGTCAATACACCACCAGAGCCTTGAATACGCGCGCGCGTGCGTGTGCGCGTGCGTGTGCGCGTGCGCGTGCGCGTGCGTGTGCGTGTGCGTGTGCGTGTGCGTGTGCGTGTGCGTGTGCGTGTGCGTGTGCGTGTGCGTGTGCGTGTGCGTGTGCGTGTGCGTGTGCGTGTGCGTGTGCGTGTGCGTGTGCCTTTTGGCATAAGAGTGCCATTCATAATTTATATGTCTAAAATAACAATGTTGCTAGTGCTGAGTCAGCAAATATAGTTCTTAGCAGATGATTGTTCAAATGGATGGGAGGTGTTGAAGTACCAAACAGTGAATAAAAAAAATTTCTTTGAAATTTGTGGCAAGTGCGCATGCGAGGATGGACTCGAACCTCAGACAGGGGCAGCCACACGAACCGTGGCAAACAGTGCAGACTTGCTCCAAAAATTCCTCTTGGAGCAAAAGTAGAATGTTCTCATGAATTGTAAGGATGGAAGCCTTTTGTTGTTTCACAGATTCCTTAACCATGGAGTCCCTAACTCATAGAACTGCCAGTGCGAATACCATGTTTAGCCTCTGCAACTCTGTTGAGCTGAGGAGGTGGGTGTTCTCATACATAGTGCATGTTGGATTTAATGCATAAGCTTCACCCGTGCAACAAGGCAATGTTGACCTGAATATTACTTTTGCATTGTATTGTGATTAGTCAAATTACTGTTAATGTTAAAGTTTCTTTTTAATGGTTGGAAGAGGCACCTGCAAGCTGTTTGGTTTACCATTATAACAGTGCACTTAGTTCACCACTACTGATATTACATTTACTTTTGCTACATTGCACAGAAGGAAAAATCTATGAAACAGATGTGGAAGTGTGCAAAGTAAGCTCATTCTGTAGTCTTCAAATCAACCAATTCAACATTTCTAAACTAAAGGGGTTGCTTATTTTTTGATTACTTTATCTACACTGACTTTGGATCCAGACTAAACACAATCTGAAGTGGCCATTGAGATTAAAACATGTTTCACTCAGCAGTGTGTTCCATCACTGGATTGTTGATATCTACTGTCAGAATTTGGTGGTACCCATTAATTTTGGGGACAGCTGGTTGATAATCATGCCATGTGAAATTGTCAGAGCTATTAACTACATTCACAGGTGATCCTGCCTCCAATTGGCTATTCTTGGAGTTTATTTGGGTGTTTTTGTGCCCTTCATTACTAAGATTTTACCACCAACATACATTAGTTCTCAAAGTGTGTGTACAAGTAACCTGCATCAACTTCTATGATGAAACTTCAGCACTATGTGAGAACAACTGTTGAGCTCCTATATCTGGTTATCAGGTGAAAATTTAAGCAAATTTTTAAAGTGGATTCTTTCAGATAGAGGTTGCATTTATAATTTCTTACTTACAAGAGACTGATTTATCTTTGACAATGCTTTGTGTTTAAAATTTAATAAAAGCTACAACATGATTTCACTTACTTGTTACCATCAGATTATTAGGTTAATTGAATCTGAAGGGGACTTCAGCTAAGGTTGAAGCTATGTTACCTTTTACCATTTCTTTTGATAATAATTAGAGTCCAATTTGAATTAAAATCTTCCTAACCTAATGTTCATAACATGAAAACCTTTACGTTACTACAAAAGCTGTTCGCTCCATTGCAGCACCTTTTAAACATTAACTATTGGAACTGTTAAGATGTGCAAGTAGGTCTACATACAGTAAGCATTAGGAACGAACAAACAGCAACAGGTAGGCTACATGCTGCTTAATGTTAACTATTAACTGCATTGTTATTTCAGTTAGAGCAAGCACGTTGACAACCATAAGGTTGGAGCATTCACTCTTCCCAGTGGTGGCACCCCTGTCACCTGGCAAGCACCCAGCAACTGGATCAGGAAGACCACGGCCACAACAGGGAGGAATGGACCCTGAGTACCTAGACACTAATGGACCATTTTCCGCAGTGAAGCCACCATCCGAGGACACAGGAGGTTTTGTGCATCCAAACAACCCATTCTTTTTCACAAAGCCACCTAGAGCAACTACTGTGCCACCCGCGACACCTCCACCTTGGCAAAACAGAGCTCCTGACACAGGTGAGAGTATAACTTAAACTAATTGCATAGAGCAACAGAAACTACTGTGGTAAAAATAAAATTTGAATCAAATTGGCAAACCAATGACCAAAGCCTGTAACTATAAAATTTCAAGCAGTGATTGTAATATTGTGTGTCTAGTTCATCTGCATAGTTCGTAACTGATACACCTTGCATTGTTGTCTTGCCTATTGTCCTTAATGTGCCTACAGCTGCTGCACCTCCACAAATGCCAATTCTGGGAGATTAAACAATGGAAACTCAAGGTAGGAGTATCAACAATGTAGGAAAAAAGACGGATTGCTACTTACCGTACGGAAGATAAGTTGTAGACAGGCACAATTAAGATGGTCACATGCAGCTTTCAGCCAAAGTCTTTGTCAGCAAAAATCACACACACTCCAGTCCCTGCTTAAAGTCTTAGGCCCTTCCTAGAATGTCTCCCCTGAACCCATTTCCCTCCTCGCCCCTGTGACACCCCCCCTCACACTTACCTTCTACATGCTCCCCAAAATCCACAAACCCAACAACCCTGGCTGCCCCTTTGTGGCTGGTTGTTTCCCCAATGGAAGAATTTCAGCTCTCATTCACCAACACCTCCAAGCAGTTGTGCATAATCTTGCCTCCCACGTGAAAGGCACCAACCACTTCCATCACTGACACTCTACCATCCCCAGTCCTTCACCTCTTGGATCCTACTTGTCACTGTTGATGCCACCTCCCTATACACAAGCATCCCTCTCTTACTGCTATTGTACACTACCTTTCCCAACATTCTTCATATTCCCAACCCATTACCTTATTCCTCATACACCTTACTAACTTACACCTTACTAACTTACATTACTAACCCACAACTACTCTTCATTTGAAGGGAAGGTAGATAAACAAATCTGCGGCACAACCGTGAGCACCCACATGACATCGTCCTACTCCGAACTTTTTATGGGTCATTTAGAGGACGCCTTCATAGCCTCCTAAAGCACCAAATCCCTAGGCTGGTTCATGTTCATTGACGATATCTTCATGATCTGGACTCAGGGCCAAGACACCCTATCTTCATCCCTTCACAACCTCAACAGCTTCTGCCCGATCTGCTTCACATGGTCCTCCTCAACCCTGCATGCCAATTTCCTAGATGTTGATTTCTTCTTCTTCTTTTTCTTCTTCTTCTTCTTCTTCTTCTTCTTCTTCTTCTTCTTCTTGATGGCTCCATCTGCACTTCTGCCCACATTAAAACACACCAACCACCAACGGTACCTGCATTTTGACAGCTGTCATCCCTTTCACACAAAAAAAATCCCTCCCATATAGCCTGGCTACCTGGGGATGGTGTATCTGCAATGACAAAAACTCCCTTGCTCAGTATGCAGAGGGTCTCACCTAGGCCATCACAGACAGGCACTATTCCCAAGATGTAGTCTGCAAACAGAAACAGATCTCCCATGCTATTTCCCCTCACACCCCAATCTTCTCACTACCCCCAAGGAACAGCCACAAAGCAGCGTTTCCATAATCTCATAATACCGCCACGGACTGGAACAACTGAACCACATCCTTGGCCAGAGCTTTGATTATCTATCGTCATATATTGAAATGAGGGCCAGCCTACCAGAGATATTTCCCACCCTTCCTAAAGAGGTGGCCTATTGCCCACCCAACCTCTACAACATCTTACCCCATCCATGTGCCATTCCCAATCCCAACCACTTGCCAGGAGGATCACATCCATGTGGAAGACCTCTATGCTTAACCTGCTCAATCTACCCACTCGACCTTTCCTATTCCTGTCTTGTCACATGTTTATCCCACCCACTAGGGGCTGGACCACCTGTGAAAGCAGCCATATCATTTACTAGCTCTGTTGCAATCATTGCATAGCTTATATTTGTATGATTACCAACCAGCTGTCCATCATGATGAATGACCATCACCAAACTGTGGCCAAGAGCAAAGTGGACAGTTCTGTGGCACAGCATGCAGCTGAACATAACACATTGGATTTCAGTGGCTGTTTCACTACCACAGCCAGTGGATCCCCCCACCCCCCACCCCCACCCCCAACACCAGCTTCTCTGAACTGTGCAGATGGGAGTTATCCTTAAAAAACTTTCTCCGCTCCTGTAATAATCCTGGCCTCAACCTATGGTAGTATACTGTCCCCACCCCTCTGTTCCATCATTTCCTCCCCATTCTTATCTCTCACCCTGCTTGTTTGCAGCCCTCTGCCAATGATTTTGCCCGTCTTTCCCCACTCCTCCTGTTTTACTCCTTTTCTTCACCATCTCCCTCCCCCACAACTTCTTGATGCTGCACCTGTCACCAGTCTTGTCACTGCACACCCCACCAAACAGCATTCATCCCTCTCCCCATCCATACACTACTATCACCTTCCCCACCACCTCCGGATTGCTGCTTGTATCTCACGTCATGATGATGCATTCTCTGGCCCGAGATGCTGGAATTGGGGTGTGCATCTGTGCTACTAACGAAGGCTGTAGCTGGAAGCTATATGTGAGTGTCTGTGTATGTCGGCAATTCCGAGTGATTGGTGGACAAAAAACGTTTCAGCTAAAAAGAGAATGTGATACTACAGCAGAGTACTAAAGACCATATGTGTAGAGTGGATAGCTAATGGTGTAATGAATTGAACTGGAGACAATAATTTGTGGGACAACGTGACTAAAGAAAGGGATCAGCTGATAAGACACCCTGAGGCATCAGGGAATCATGAATTTGACATTTGAAGGAAATGAGGGGATGAAGGGAGCTGCAAAACTTTACACATTTAAAAATTATAGTTGGAATCAGAGAAAACAAGGAAGTGACTTTTTTATTCAAAATTAGTAATCAGTTCCATGATAAAACTTCCGAAGATATCAGAACTCTATTCTATGCTGGGAGTGGGACTCTTACCTGAGGAGATGGTTTATGGGCAATGTCATTAATGAGTAACTTAACCTCGTATGGTTTGTTACCTGCCTCACAATGTACATCTGACTTTGCCACTGTGTGGCTTCTGTAAAGTTTGGAAGATATGAAAGGATACTGGCAATGAGAATATTTGAATTACTTCAGGAGTTGACTGATTCACTATCATAGCATTGTCTGCAAAAGGTGACTGTCCATGTTTGAGTATATCTGACAGTTCTAATTTGTGAGCAAGCTTCAAGACAGTGTACACTATGCTGCAGGGTAAATGATTGCTTCTAGAGTAGATGGCACTTTCCAATAAAAAAGATTCATTGTCCGTTACTATACTGTTTCTGTGAGCCCTTTTAGGTGATTGTTTTGCTGACAAGTATATGCCTTTAAAGGTGAGTTTGTAACCCCCTCCCATTTTTTTACACTGATACCTAAGTTCATTCTTGTACATAACATTGGGAAAAATCACCAGTTAAGTTAATAAAATGCAGGCTTCTAGGACCAATTAATTTTTTGCATGGAGCATAAAATAAAGAATGTTTGTTTTTCTTTTTATCAGACATAATATTTTTTAACCATATAAAACTTACAATTGCTAAAAGTCTTAATTTCTATAGGATCAATCAGTTGTGGAAGGCCGATAGTTCCTGTTGAACTTGTCCTGAATGGAAATCGTACTTCAAGAGGAGAATGGCCATGGATTGCAGCTATATTCACAGTTACAAGCATTGGACAAGAATTTGCTTGCAGCGGTAGTCTCTTGAACCGAAGGACTGTCATCACAGGTACACAGTGGAAGCTAAGCTGGATGGAGCGATGGGTGGGCCAAATAGCTTAGGCAATTTGCCTCTGCTCTCTGGTTCTACTCCTACCCCTCTTTTCTCTCTTTTTTTTTTCCCTCCCTGTATATTTACCCAAGTGGAACTGACATTTTAATGTTACATTATTTATTGTTAAACATAGGATATCATTCAATCATCTGTCTTTGTTTTCACAGTTCTTGAGTGCAGTATGTCCATGCTTCCTTTTCAGAGGTACATTAATTGCCTTAATTTAGTAAATTTGTGGTGTGAGGGAGCAATTAAGTTCTTGTGTATGTAGGGTTTTATTAATAAACCAAATCCATCTTTAAACTCCCTTCCTTCTATGCTTAGTTGTGGTAGGGGACTAAGTCAGTGAACATACACACTGAAGTGCTGCATTTGTGCTTAAATAAAATTACATAATATTTTCTTCTTTCCTTTTCTCACAAATAGTTTGTCAGAAAAATGCTTGCTGTTATGATATTAGTTTGTTATGCACTACAATGTAATAAAATGCTTACTAATTGCATAGCTAAAATACAAATAACTTCCATATGACTGCTTTCTAATGCTTTGAGTGAGAATAAATATGTGAAGTGTGACCATATTTAAATGAGTGATTTTTCAAGGAACTCTGTGTTTGTAAAGTGTATTTGCAGACAAGTGCTACTATGTTGTTACATAATATTTTGTTCCAAACTAATGGATGTCATTTAAAAAGGAAATTCTTTTTATTTATGAATGTTTCTTTTTGTATTCAAAAATTTACATATTGTAAATATTACTTTGTACTAAACTAACAAAGTGACTATTATTGTCATGTTCCATTGTCTAAAAATGCAAGCAATGTCACCCAAGCTTATTGTCTTCTGTTAATTTTCTAAACACTACCTATTTGTTGGAATAACTATAGCATTTGTATTACCTTTTTATGGCAATGGATTGGTTTAGTTACTTGCTTTTTTTCTTTTTATCAGTTGGAGGGAGAGTATAGGGATAATGAAAACTGAATGTGTGTGTAACACTTCAGCACACATGCCTACTAGATAAGTTCCATTCAGTGGAACTGTTTTCTGTGCACTTCCTTTTCATTATGCTGTAGCATAGTTCACATCCGTCTTCGATCTTGTTGACAAGCACCTGAAAACTAATAGGAAATGCAATTAAAATGGCATGTAATACTGTGGTAGTGAGAGGGGGCGGGGGGGGGGGGGGAGAGGGGGGGGGGAAGGTTGGACTAAATTTTCCCCCAATAAAATGTAAATCGCACAGGTAATGTATATTTAATCTAGAATTAAATCAGAACAACAGAATTTTGCTTGTCTATTCAGTCCTGCTTCCTTAATAACATACAGCTCAACACTTGGTTGCCTTTTATCAACTTACATTATGAGGTCAGTTCAATTTTATAAACACCTTTTATTAGCCATGACAAGTGTCTTCTGTTAAGTGTCACACAGTTTGCCATTTATGAATATACATGCAATAAATGTCACGATGTGGGATGTGTCAGTTGAATAAATGCTGGTCATTTGTAGGTCTGTAATTTTTATTTCTGTTAAAGAATTACTCTGCTAGAGTGCTGTTACGAAGAAAGAACTTCCTTGTATTTGAAAAGACTTCCAGTGTTTGTCACATTTCTGTGAGCATTAGTTTTATAGTCATGTATCTCGTGCCTTTCTGCACTGTAGTTACGTTCACTAGCAGGAAGAGCAGATTAATTTTTTCCTCTTTGTGAAAACATGATATTCGGACTGCAGTGGATGGTTAAATAAAATTTCACCATCACTTTAGTTCACTGATACTGTGTGGTTAATGTTTCCAATTGTTTAAACAGATGTCAATGTTTTAAATGTTTTGGTATATTAAATCGGTGTGGACCAGGTCTCAAACCTGGGATGTTTACCTTTCATGGGCAACTGCCCTACCACCCAAGCTACTCAAGCAGGACTAGTGACACACACTCACAGCTTTACGTCCACCTCAACCTCGTCTTCTACCTTCCACAATTCACTGAAGTCTAAATCGGAGCACAGTCCATTAATAGTAAACTCGTTCTGCAAATGATATGCAGGGCTTGCATATGAACCTCATTTGTAACTCTAATTACTTTTTGTGCAGTCAGTACCTCTTAACTGAGTTCTCCAGAACAGTATTCCTCAGAGTATCAGTGAATGAAAACACCTTACTGATTTTTATGTTCATCAAATTGTCATTTATTCTAGTTACAGAGGTAGCTGAATCTACATTTTAGAAGGCTCATTGTACAGTTTCTTCAGTTTTTTTTATCATTATAAACTTTAGAGATAGAATTTTCTGCACTGTTTATTAATAACAGTTGCTGTGGTTTTGATCATATGGAACAGGAAGAACTGCTTTTCTCAATGTTTATAGCTAATCAGTTTGTACAAAACAAGTTGCTGACTAAAAAGTCATTACCTGTTTTCACCGTGGATGCTTCTTCACTCACAAAGGGAGGTCATGATGTTTGGAATGCGGATTTACTGCAAACTGCGTATACTCGCAGTACTCCACGAGGACAAAAAAATGAGTAAGCAGTAGCGCATACCTCTCAATCGTTATTGAGAAAATCGCAAGATAATTTGTCATCAAATATGTACCTGTGTGTGGCCGTTATCACAAAGCGGCAGCAGCTGAGTGGTTAGTGTCGAAGCCCCATAATCGTAGGTTGTTGGTTGCTGGATTGAGTCCCGTTCGTTACTTCTTTTTTCCAACACAGTCATATTCTTTACTATTTATATTAGAATTGATGTAACAGGAAAAATATGTGTAATCAGATGAACTTTTATTCAATTTACAATGTTATTTGGCAGTCTACAAAGTTTTATTATCACAAATAATATAATATTCATAACTACCGGCTAGTAAATGACCAAACCCATAGGTGGTGGTGGTGGTGGTGGTGGTGGTGGTGGTGGTGGTGGTGGTGGTGGTGGTGGTGGTATTCTGCTTTATGGTAGGTCTTGTCATGGGTTAAGCCTCTTCCACTTTTGTCTATCCATAGCCAGTCTTTTCATTTCTGAATATTTGTCTCCTTTGATATTATCCAGCATTTGATATCTTCTTCTTCCTCTTTCCCTTTTTCCCTCCACCATTCCTTCTATTCCTTCCTTCAGTAAACAGTCCCTCCTCTAACAATGTCCAATCCAGTTCTGTTTTTCCTTCCTCAGTGTCCAGGTCTCTGCACCATATAAATGCATAAAGTGATACTGAAAATGTTTGCTTGTCTGTGATTTGCGAAATCCCTTATACCTGGAAGGAGCCTGAATCTACTTGTTATCTGCAAATTTTGACTGTCACAGACAGCTCTCAAAAGATGTACAACTAATCGTCGCTTTCAACGTTAAGAGTACAAGTTGAAGGATGGTATTTTTCGTAAAAACACGGAAAACATAAAGTTAAACAGCACCAGCTGCATTGAATAAATGCTATGTTTCCACATACGCGAGGTCTTTTGAGTTTTTCCATGGAAAAACAAACCTCGCAAACATTTTTAAAAACATCTCTTTCATCCATTAATTTGGAAGCAAACCATGCATAACACAGCATTTCCTTAAATATCGGCACTGATAATTGGTCATGCAGTATAGTCTCTTTTTAATAGTCTTATGAGAACAATTTCTCGTTCTCTTTCGATTAAGCCTGGCCCTCCCCTTGGTTGTTTACTAGTCGGTAGTTATGAATATTACATTATTTGTGATGATAAAACTTTGTAGACTGCCAAATAACATTGTAAATTTAATGAAAGTTCATCTGATTACATGTATTTTCCCGTTGTATCAGTTGTAATATAAGTAGTAAAGAATATGACTGTGTTGGAAATAAAAAGTGACGAATGGGACTCAATCCAGCGACCAATGACCTATGATTATGGGGCTTGGACACTAACCAGTCGGCTGCCGCAGCTTCGTGATAATACGGCCATGCACAGGTACATATTTGATGACTGAAATTATCTTGTGATTTTCTCAATAGTGCTTGAGACTTATGTGCTACTGATTACACATTTTGTTGTCCTCATGGAGAACTAAGAGTGTACAAAATCCGCATTCCAAATGTCATGGCCTCCCCCTGTCAGTTGACAATGCTCGTAACACCTGTTGAAAAGGACGAATTCTGCTTGTGATATGAATTAAGTGGTAGACAGATAATGTAAAACATGAACAGTAATGAGCACATGATTGAATCCTGCAGAATGTTCATTGTGATTCCTTCCCATGAAGATGTGGTGTCTAACTTTCAGCATCCCAGTTCCTAAACAAACTAACCAGGCATGTGCTGAACCATATATCCCATAAACATCTAGTTTCTCTAATAGAAGATTGTGACCTACACACTCAATTGCCCTGGTCGCGGAAGATCACAACTGATTATGCATAATCATTTAAAATTTGCATCTTAGTAAAGATAAAAACAATTTCCTCAGTAGTGCAGTCCTTTCAAAATCAGTCATTATCTTCCTTATTTCTGATAGGGATGTTTGAAATTTTCATTTACCCATTGTGCCTTTGTACTATCACTTCAGGGCATGTTCCTTTAAATTTTGAACTTCTTCAGTCACTTTCTTCACTTACTCTTAAAAACTGATAATTAAAGACGTACTGTGTATGAAACTGTCTTTTGTAAGGTTTCCATTCTATTTAATGAACACTGCCATCTCCTAAAGGTCTAAGATTTATCTAATTATTTTTTGAAACATATTCCATATAGATTTTACTGTCACATCCCTCAACTTGTGACAAAGTGCTTGTTCGTGGAAATTCTTACAAACTGTTACAGTAATGTTTTATTTTAAAAGCACTTAGAGATCCTTAACCCCCTTAACTGCTCTGGAGGTGTTCATGCGCGTGCCTTTGTACCTGTCCCTGTGTGCTCTGAATATGTTTATGCATAGAGACGTTCAGAGTACCAGGTAGGACTGGTGGCGCGCGAAAACACATTCAGAGCACACAGGGACAGGTACAAAGGCGCACGCGTTAACATGTCCAGATAAGTTAAAGGGTTAATTGTTACAGCCACTTTGTGGATATCCATTTTTTATTCTCAAGACATACCTACATCCGATCTTGAGAATTTTCAGCACCAGTTTCACAAGCAATTTTTCATATGTTAAATTTAGCTTGGATATTCTTTGTAAATTCCTGCCATATCAGCAATTATCAGATACTCAAGTCAGATCAAATCAGATTACCTAAGTTTTTGATATTTTCATCCATTTTTTATGTTGAGGGAATCTGGGCCACGAGCCACCGTCAGTGGCTTTTCACCCACCTTCAGTGGACAACTTAAAAGCTCATATATTTGATCAGCAGTCTTCACCATATACTACTTTTAGTAAAAGACAGGTTTCAGTAGTGTTTTTTCAAAGTTTCATGTGAAAATTCGATATTTTGTTGCTTTATGATTGCCCTTATTTTTCTGGAAAAACAAAATAACAGCTCTTGCACAAACAAAGGCCATGGCTACAATGATTTCTCTGGACACCAGAGATGCAGCATTTGACTGAGAAGGCTTCATGCCTCACAGCTAATGGTTGTTCATCTTTGCGTGATGCATACTTACTGTGACAGCATTGGTCACATTATTTTATAGCCACACCTCGTAAATTGAAGAAATCTGGTCTTTCGGTGTGCTTTATATCTCAATGCGATTGTGATACACCAGTAAACAGTCTAGAATTTAAAGTCGGCTACTATCTAACACTCAGTTATTCAAGGTGTTCGATAAATTGTTTCAGTCAACTCCTTGTGACACACTTTTACTAAACAATTCATAACATGCTACTATATATACATCAATTGTAAAACTGGCTTCAAAAAAGTGTGTTTTGGCTCTTGGAGGAAAGAAGCTTATTGAAATGGTTTAGCCCATTTTAGAGGACAAGCTGTACCTGTTTATTTGCTTATAGAAATGCTGATAATTCGAGTACTGAAGGGTTCACTTTTAGTGAGGAGTGGCCTATTAACTTTAAGAAATAAACATATCATTTTTGTGATAGATATGGAAAGTGAGTGGATTGGTGAATTTATCATGGAAAAATGAACTAGGAAGCATACTGGGAAATAAATCCACATGACATTTTCATTCCTGAGGAAATGAGGCTGTTTTTATTTTCTTTTTTAAAAAAGTATATTCCTGATTTAATATGAACTTTCAAAGATGCAAACTGTGGGATGAAAATGTAGCAAAGAATTCTGCAGTGAACATGGATGGATCTCTGAAACTGAAACCTCTTTTGATGCAAAAGCTGCTAATCCTAAATGTTTCAAGGGTATATCATACCCTTTCTTCTCTTACCTCTTAGACAAAAAGGCATAGGTGACCACAAAATCACGAAAAAAAGTGATTGTTGAGACTCGGTGAAAACATGACTACAGAGAAGCAAAAAGTCCTCCTTTTTCTATACTATTGTTCATTTCATAATAACACAGTGTCTAATGTGAACAACCATGTGACTTGGGTTAAAATTTTAAATTTTGGCTGTTCTGGGTGACAACTGGAGATGTTGTGCATGTACGTTCATAAAATGGGTGGAAGCAATGATGTATTTTTCAGCTTTGGTCACAAAAAAATGCACTTTATAAAGCATGTTTGAGGTTACTGAACAAGAAAAATATCACTAAAGTCTCTACAAAATAAAACTGAAGTTTTCTCATTTATTTTGGAAATTTGTGTGCATTTTGCTTTAAATGTTAAATACAAATTAATAAAATTGATAAGAAAATTTATTTGGAGTTCTAGTTCTTTTTTATTTGTTTCAGAAATAAATAAACAAATAAATATGAATAATGTAGAAACTATATAACTGTTTCATAACTTTATTTTTGTGGAAGATTCCCATATTTCTACACTTTCTTTATTCCACATTCAGCAATGAAACATTTGTTACTTGAACTTTCTCTGGGATCACTGGAACTTCAAATTAAGAGTCAACTGCAAATTCATTTTGTAAAGACAACTTATGCAGACATGATGGCTCTGGGTTATCTCGCAAACTTTTTCATGCACACGATAACAAATGCAGCCTTGTCAAAGTTAGTGGTGCAACAGGGAGAACAAGAAATGTTTTTCAAGCTAAATCTACACTTAACTGTAAGGTGCATGTATTCATATGAGGAAGAATGTTCCCAATTATTCCATTTTCAGCAAATTAGTGATCTTAAATTACTGAAATATGGTAAAGGTGGGCATTTATATCAAATGTATAACAGTACAAATCTGCAGATAACTATTAAAGTAACTACAGTAACCACTTTATTCACATATACACTTTGAAAAACTGAAAATATGCTTTCAGCAGCAAAAACAAACTAGATTTTTCAGTAGGAATTAAGTCAGATATTGCATGGAATACGTTGCACAGCTTTAGTACTTTAGACAAGAAGTATCAGATTTGCGACCATCTGTGGCACTTAATGGTAATAGACTTGCCTTGTCACCAGTGTAATTTTTTAATATTATTTATTTATTTACTTTTTATTTTATGATGTTTTGGGATAATGTGATGATCAGATGTATGGTAAGAAACATATCATGTAAGACAAAATCAACCAATGGAAACTACATGTAGAAACATCAACAATGTAGGAAAGGACAGGTTGCTACTTACCATAAAGATGTGGTGTGAGGTGTGCTTGCTTGCATGTATGAATGAATGGGGTTTGTTTCTTTCTCTCTTATGAAGGATGTGGCTAAAAGTTTGTGTGTAAATTCCTTTTAATTTTACCTGTCTGCAATTAACCGGTCATATTTATGGTAAGTAGCAATCTACCTATTCCTGCTATATAAAGCAAGTTATCAAAAGGGGTACATTGCAACAATGTAGTGAAGCTGAGAATGTACCTTGTAAAACCACTACACAGTAAATTGTCGCTTCCAATTCCACTAAGTCATGTCAGTGCCCAAACTGACATAGGCACTTTAACAGGGTACAAGGTAAATAATACTGCCAGTAGGGGACATTCGTGACAGTACGCCTGTTATGCCAACACTTATTAAAGAGTGCATGTGTTTTTTACACTCGCAATGCGATCAAAAGTGTCCAGACACCCCCAGAAACATATTTTTTTTCATATTAAGTGCATTGTGCTGCCACCTACTGCCAGGTTCTCCATATCAGTGACTTCAGTAGTCATTAAACATTGCGAGAGAGCAGAATTGGGCACTCTGCGGAACTTGTGGGCTTTGAATGTGGTTAGGTGATGGGTGTCTCTTGTGTCATACGTCTGTACTCGAGATTTCCACACTCCCAAACATCTCTTGGTCCATTGTTTCCAATGTGATAGTGAAGTGGAAATGTGGATGAACACGTACAGCACAAATGTGTACAGGCTGACTTCGTCTGTTGACTGACAGACTGCCAACAGTCAAAGAGGGTTGTAATGCGTAATAGGAAGATATCTATCCAGTCAAACACACATGGATTCCAAACTGCATCAGGAAGTACTATGAAAATACTGTGACAGTTAGGCAGGAGGTGAGAAAATTTGAATTCCATGGTTGAGCGGTTGCTCAAAAGCCACATGTCACGCCCGTAAATGCCAAACGATGCCTTGTGTGGTGTAAGGAATGTAAACATTGGACAACAGAAACTGTGGAAAAATGTTGGGTGGAGTGACAAATCATTGTATACAATGTTTCAATCAGATGCCAGGGTGTGGGTATGGCGAACACCCGGTGAAAGTCATCTGCCAGCATGTGTAGAACCAACAGTAAAATTCGGAGGCGGTGGTGATATGGTGTGGTCATGTTTTCATGGATGGGTCTTGCACTCCTTGTCGTTTTGCGTGGCACTATCATAGCAAAGGCCTACATTGATGTTTTAAGCACCTTCTTGCTTCCAACTGTTGAAATCGTTATCTCTGAATTGCTCTTCAACTTTAAACACCATCGAGCACCTGTTCATAACACACGGCCTGTGGTGGAGTGGTTACACGACAATAACATCCCTGTAATGGACTGGTCTGCACGGAAGTCCTGACCTGAATCTTATAGAACACCTTCAAGACGTTTTGGAATGCCTACTTCGTGCCAGGCCTCACTGACAGACATTGATACCTCTCCTCAGTGCAGCACTCTGTGAAAAATGGGCTGCCATTCCCCAAGGAACCTTCCAGCACCTGGCTGAACGTATGCCTGCGAGAGTGGAAGCTGTCATCAAGACTAAGGGTGGGCCGACACCATATCGAATTCCAGTATTACCTATGGAGGGCGCCACGAACTTATAAGTTATTTTCAGCCAGGTGTCCGGATACTTTTGATCACAGAAGGTACATATAAAAATAGTTAATAAAGGAATCACACTGTCGTACTGAGATAATAGCTGTTGCTTTCAAATGCTGCTAGATTTTCAACATAGGAAGTGACACAAATTGTACTGATTATAACAGGTATGTTTCTCAGCTTCACTGTGTTATCACAATGTGTGCTTTTTAATATCCTGCTTTATATTGTATGTTTCTTACCACAGACATGATGGGGTTATCTCATCTCAAAATGCATCATGAGATGATAAATACATAAATATAATATATATTATGGCACATAAGACAAGTGTATGACCATTTAGTTAAACGACTCAGTGGTAATTGTAATTCATAGGTCCTAACTTCAGCTGCTTTTGTAAGGTAAAAGTAACACTCAAAATTGTTTCGGATTGGCAAATAATACAATATAAATAAGGGAAGTAAAAGTTTGATAATGGACTGAGCTCATACCACTAAGTTTCCAAGTTGATTGCAATTATGTTCTAAACCAGTATACATTCTTTGCCACCCATCACACACTAGTAGTATACCTTGTTGGAGACAATGTCTGTATGTGTGTGTGCAGCTGGGCATTGCATCAAGTACCGTGATAATCCGGCACTCACACCAAAGGATCTTGTTATCTACCTCGGAAAGTACGAGGTGCGGCGCTTCGCAGAGCCTTACAGCCAGGTTAGAGAGGTAAGTGTCAATTTACCTCACATGCATCAAAAACTTTGTCCAGTCTGCCCTTTGCCCGGAGAATAGCTTCTCATGTTAGTTTATATTTTTAACAGCTTACTGAAACTGCATGAAATAAATTTTTCCTTTACTGGTAGTAAAGAAAGATACTTTTAATAAATGAAATGAAACCTGGTGCATAGTATACATTCAAAAGAATTTGTTTCCTTTGGTGTCTGTAATTGCCATCCCTTTTTTAAACTTTAGGGGTGTGTTTACAAAAGCAGTAAGTAAAATAAGGGGAAGGAAACCACACAGCAGTAGGGGACTGATGTGTGGAGCATAGAAACACAGTAAATCTTAACAGTAAATTGTATTCACACTAGCTTGTGAGCTCTTGCTCTTTCTTTAGTAAAAGTACACATATACACACTCAAAACCTCAGACACCTCACAGGCATACACTCCCACTAGGAAAACAGCAGAAGCTTGAAAGCTAGTGTGATTACTGTTTTTTGTTAGGTGTTTCTATGCTCCACATTTCAGTACTCCTTAGTTGAGTGGTAGCCTTTGCCTTATTTCATGTACTGTTCCTTCCAACCAGGCATGTCCATTATTGTTGTTACACAGTTGGATATGTGTGTGGAATGGGGGTCTCAGTAAACAATGTCATCCACTAAAACTTGTGTGCCCACTGGAGGCTACAACAGAGCCTCATACCTGGTATCGTGGCCTGGCCAGGGAGTGAGATGTCCATCACTATGCAGACAGCCATCAGTGTGTGAAAAATTAAAGGAACCAGACAGTCTGTTCAAGTGTTCTAACCATTGTGTTCATCTTTTTAAACGATGTGCTTGCTTTCAGTTCTTACATATAACACAATGAGCAATATGTGATATTTTTAAAAACCTCACATTTAATATCCTTTGTAATATGTTCATATTTTATTCTCTTGTGGATGTTACTTTTCTTTTATTGCCTGACTACACTTTGTGTTAACAGCATCCTGTGGAAACATTTCTTGGACAACAGATGTGTGGTTAACTGTTCAGATATTGTTTAATTGGAACACTAGAATACAGTCTGCATTGTTGGATTTCTTTGCAACAATGCCAACAGCTATTGCCTTCTTCAGTAACACATGTATGGCTTCCTATCTATATGCATTTTTTTTCTGCAAAAGTGAGATCAAATCTATAAAATTATTGACATTAAGTAAATGATTGCATGATGGACTGAAAAAGTAACTCAGAATTTTGGGGGAACAGCTGTAGTAACTGCAATTTTTGACAGTATAGAGCTTCCCAATATTAAAGTCCACAAATGAACTATCAATATATGGCAGTTCCTAACCACCAGTCTTAATCCCTGGAATGTGCTACACCAACAGACGCAAGTGAAGAGCAATTTGACATATCTAATGGCAGAAAACGCAGTGTAATATTTTTGTAGATGATATTCCAAAATGTAGTATTGAAAATATCAAGAATGGAAAATAATTTTTGCTAAAACACAGCTGAGTGTGTTAGTTTGCCGGCCGAAGTGGCCGTGCGGTTAAAGGCGCTGCAGTCTGGAACCGCAAGACCGCTACGGTCGCAGGTTCGAATCCTGCCTCGGGCATGGATGTTTGTGATGTCCTTAGGTTAGTTAGGTTTAACTAGTTCTAAGTTCTAGGGGACTAATGACCTCAGCAGTTGAGTCCCATAGTGCTCAGAGCCATTTGAACCATTTTTTTTTGTGTTAGTTTGAAGGTGATCTGAATAAGTATAGTTGTTTAATATATTAGTCAGCCCTCCACATTCCTCATGTTGCATTTAGGTATCATTCAGAAACATACCTACAGAAAAGTAGAAAAAAATAAAACAAAATTACTTTCGTGTTTTCCTCCTGGTGATAGACACAATGCTTGGTGTCACCATCACTTTCTTAAGTAAGAACTTAATTAATTTCACTTATTCTTCTCTAGTAACTCACTTAAAGTTTCGTTGTGAAGTTGCTAGTATTGTTATGAAAACTGTGATTTGGTTACTTGTCCATTCTTTTGCTGTGTAATAAAATTTTTTTTGACTTCATTTTTTTCCTACTTTCTTATTACATAGGTGTCAGAAATATATCTCCATCCAGACTACAACAGTAACAACTTTGATGCTGACATTGCTATGATCATACTGCGGGATCCTGTTGAGTACACCCGTTATGTTCTTCCGATTTGCCTGTGGAATCAACATTCATCATTAAGCCATATAATTGGTCAAATTGGAGTGGTAAGTGTTTCTTTACAGATTTATTTTTGCTACTATCCAGAAACTTTAGCATCCATGGTGGGTGGCTGATCCAAAGACATTATTTACAGACAAACATGTTTTCACTCTGTAAGATATACAACTGAAATAATACATCACTGGCTATGATGCCAGAACTGAACTGAAATAAAGTAAAAGAAAAGTATCTGCATCTATACTCTGCAAACCCCTTTGAAATGCATGGCAGATGGTTCTTCCCATTGTACCGCTTATTAGTTTCTTGCTGTTTTATTTGCATATGGAGTGTGGTAAGAACAGTAATTTAAATGTCTCGGTACATGCTGTTATTAGTCTCTTTTCATTGTGACCTCTACTGGACCAATACATAGGTGATGGTTGTTCATAGGTTCTTCATGTAATACTGGTTCTGGAAACTGTGCAATTAGGCTTTCATGAGATAGAAGTAAACTTCTTGAAGTGTTTCCCAGTTTGGATTTATCTCGCAGCATTTCTGTGACACTCCTCAATACCCAAACTTGTGACCACTTGAACTGTCTTCATTTGCTTATCTTTAATATCTGCTGTCAGTCTTATTTGACATGAGTCTAAAACAGATTAGAAATATTCAAAGATGGACTAAATGAGTGTCTGGTAAGCGATGTCCTTTGTAGACTAACTGAAGTTTTCCAGTAACCTACCACTGATTAGAAGTGTGCCATCTGTGTTACCTTTGTGATCATTCCAGTTCGTATTCCTGTGGTAACAATTGTTAAAGCCAAATATTTGTGTAAGTTGTAAAATTCCAGTTCTGACTCGCTGGGATAAGTAGCCATATTTCTGCGATTCTGCAAGATTTTAAATTCCTGAACATTTGAAGCTTTTGCACCACTATGAAATCTTACCAATATCTGACATAATATTTGTGAAACTTTTTACAGATTGTGCATTATTACAGACAATTGCAACAACTGTAAAATATTGGAGATTATTTTTATTACTGTTTGTAAGGTCATTAATATACAGAGAGAAAACTAATGGGCCCAATGTACTTCCCTGGGAACATCTGAAATTACTTCTATATCTGTCAATAATTTTACATCCTAGACTACATGCTGTGCTCTGTCTAACAATAGATCATGTACCATAAAAAATCTCCTTTTATACCCCATTGTCATTAGTAAGTGGTGGTGTGATCAAGAGTCAAACGCTTTACGGAATTCATGATGTACTGAATCTATCTTATTGTTTAGATCAATAGCATTCGAAATATTTTTCTGTGAAAAACCCAAATTGAGCTTCACATGACTGATACTTTAAATATCCATGCTGGTTGGCAAGGAGGAGGTCATTCCATTAAAGATATTTCACTATGTTTAAGCTCAGAATATGTTCTAAAATTCTATAACAGGTAGCAGTTTGTGGATCATTTTTCCCTACCCTTCTTGTGTACAGGCATGGTCTGTTGTTTCATCCAACTACTGGGCACAGTTTTAATTTATTTACTGTTAAGAGGGGCTAACACAGCTGACAGTTCTGTACAAAATCTCTCAAGGATTCCACTGGGCCATGGAACTTCGTTCAGTTTCAGGATTATGGGTGCCTATCAATGGCAGGGGCACTAAATAAGCACCACTCATCTTTGCAGTAGTGAGAGAATGAAACTGGAGTAATACTCTTGGATTTTCCTTTATAAAAGATTGCAGAGCAGAATTCAGTCTTTAAGCTTTAGCTTTGCTATCCTGAGTTTCAGTTCCTGTGTTAACTGTGAGCACTTCAACACTTGACTGTGCCACTGATAGCCTTTACATGTGACCAGAATTTCTTCCTCATTTGTGACAGGTCTTGAGCATTAGTCAGGTTCTTCTGCATTAGTCATTGAAGTTGTGCATGATACAGTTTTATGGGAAAAATATATCTAAAAACAAAGATGATGTAACTATGTAACTTACCAAACGAAAGTGTTGGTATGTTGATAGAAGACACAAGCGTGCGCACACACACAAAATTCAAGCTTTCGCAACCCACGGTTGCTTCATCAGGAAAGAGGGAAGGACGAAAGGATGTGGGTTTTAAGGGAGAGGGTAAGGAGTCATTCCAATCCCGGGAGTGGAAAGACTTACCCTAGGGGGAAAAAAAGGACGGGTATACACTCGCACTCGCGCGCGCGCTCGCGCGCAGACGTATTCAAAGACAGAGTTTGGGCAGAGATGTCAGTCGAGGCGGAAGTGCAGAGGCAAAGATGTTGTTGAATGACAGGTGAGGTATGAGTGGCGGCAACTTGAAATTAGTGGAGATTGAGGCCTGGTGGGTAACGGGAAGAGAGGATATATTGAAGAGAAAGTTCCCATCTCCGGAGTTCGGATAGGTTGGTGTTAGTGGGAAGTATCCAGATAACCCGGACGGTGTAACACTGTGCCAAGATGTGCTGGCCGTGCACCAAGGCATGTTTAGCCACAGGGTGATCCTCATTACCAACAAACACTGTCTGCCTGTGTCCATTCATGTGAATGGACAGTTTGTTGCTGGTCATTCCCACATAGAATGTGTCACAGTGTAGGCAGGTCAGTTGGTAAAACACGTGGGTGCTTTCATATGTGGCTCTGCCTTTGATCATGTACACCTTCCGGGTTACAGGACTGGATTAGGTGGTGTTTTTGTCCAATCAGAGAAACGTCACACCCGAACCATTTGCTACTGCCACAACTAGTTGGTTCACTTGCAATTTCTTGTCCAGCATTCTTTCTTGATGTGTTTGCATCCCAAATCATGCATGGGTCTGTCAATTTTATTCACATTATCTTTGTTTTTAGATATATTATTTCGTATTTCATCATACATGATAGTCACCACCACACACCACAGCGACACTAATTAAATAACGTGTTTCATACACAGTACTAACTAAACATTACTCGATACTTCCACACAAGATGTGATTCAGCATCCTATACATGGTTATCATGATCACAGAGATCAGCTTACATTAGACAAGCTTTGCACGGCATTGTGTGAAACCAAGTTTTTGAAGGCGGCAATTCGTCATTGCAACTGGGTGGTAAGTCAAATATATAATAACTTAAGCCACTGTTGTACTTTAGCGCAATGGTTAACATATTAACCTGCTATGTTAAAGGTGTAGGTTCAAATCTTGTCAAGTAATAAAAAATTTTTTCTATGTCTCATCAAAATAGTTTGATTACATTTTTATTCAATTAATCATATTAAGTGTAATTATTTTATTTCCAATTGTTTGCCACATCATTTTCATCACCATACAGACTCTTTTTTGCTCTTATTTTTCTACCTATTCTTCTTTCATCTGGAACCTCCCTGAGTCACCCATAATCTGCAACCTAGTGCCAATGAGAACTGTCATTGGTTGGTAACACGGTAGCTTGTATAACCAATGGGAGGACAGTTTCAGTTAATCAGTGAAATTACAGCTTGCTTTTAACGCTGAAACTGAACTTTCTCAGTCTTGAATGTGATAGCTTCAATAGCTGTGAATAAAGTGATTGTGATTTTAGTTCTGCTGCAGATTGTTGAGAATCGCTATCTCAGATAAATCACAAATCGCTAGGTTGTTGTTAGTTTAGGACCCGAGTGTAAATTCAGGGCTACAAAAAGTCATCTGCTGCATTTCAGTAATTGGTTACATAAAATAAGCTGCCATCATAGCATCTCACATTTCCAACATACCTTGTGACAAACGCTTCAAACATCGCTCCATGTTAGACATTAATAGCATTCGTGAAGTCATTTGCCACCTTCATGTGTTACCTATAACAGAGCAGTATCCAGCAGCCGATGCGGCAGCACTGTAGCAGCAAGGGACAGATATCAGCTATTAAGTAATTTTAAATGGACTGTAATAAATTGTAGTGAAATGCTGTAAGACCTCCATGGGATTGGTGCTTGCTCTAATATCTGTCGGATAACATTCAATGTGAAGAAATGTAATATATTGCACATGAACAGGTCGAAAGACCCAGTATTGTAGGTTTAAACAATTGTTCTGCAATCACTTGAAGCAGTGATATCCAACACATGTCTGGGAGTATGCATACAGCACTGTTTAAAGTGGAATGAACACTTAAAACTATTTGTAGGAGAGGTAGGTTCCGGTTAGAGATCTATTGGAAGAATCCTCAAGAAGTGTCATCACCTACGAAGGTGGCAGTTTACAAAATCTTTGTCCAATATTTGAGTATGACTCGTCTGTCTGAGACATGTACCAGATTGGACTGACAGAAGAAACGGGAAAACAATCAAAGAGAAGCAGAGCATTTCATTACATGTTTACTCGCTAAGGGCAAAAGCATGAGAGTTCCTCAACCACCTCTAGTGCTATACGATACGAAAGAGGTATTGTGCATCAAGGTGTCGTTTATCGTTAAAATTCTGAGATCCCACATTCCTGGAAGATTCGACCAATACATTACTTCCTGCTATGTAGAAATCAGAGCTGACACAGAGGCTTAACAACTGTTATTCTTGATGTGCAACCTTCAGAACTGGTTCAGGAAGGGAAAAAAAAACACTGGTACACAAAGTACACTCTGCCACACACCATAATGTGGCTTTGAGTATAGATGGCAATTTACCCCCAAAATTGTACTATTAACAATTTGGGGTTTTAGCTAAAATTCTCTATCTGGTATTTCATGAGCTCCGCTGCTTTATAGGATTGCTTCAAACTCTTGGTCTTCATTGTTAATGCTTCACCAGTAGATAATTAAGATTTTATAATGGGGAGGGGGCATTACTCTAAATGTTACATTAATAATTTGGGTTCCCCTATAGCTTCCATTATTTGGATTGGATGGAGTGTTGTATCTACACTCCACACACAGTTAGCTACGTGGGTAGCAGCCTTCGATGTGTAGTTCATCTCGGAGCCATTTAGGAGAATCTTATAGTTCTCAATGCTATGACACAAGTCTAGGAAGTTGCTGTAAGCTTGTGGCAGAACCTACAAATTATTTGGTTGAGCCTTAGGTATGATTTTGGAGCCCAGATGACAGGCATCATTTCACTGAATCTCTGGCTGGTGGCACCCTGTTCCTTCAATGGCTGCTTCTTCTGTATTTTCAGTGAGGTTCCCCAGGAATACACACAAAATGCACAAGATGATTATTTCCATCCCTTGCTCTCATTTGTCTAAGGAGTACCACTGTTCCCCATATATTCAAACTGTTGACTATTAACAGACCCATACCCTTTTAAAACGTGTTTGGATAAAAATCCTTCATTAAGAACACACATTTCCTTTACTGACTATCAGTTTTTGCTCAATGGCATCCTCAAATCTTGAACAGTTTTCTACAATCTCCCTTCACCTGACTGGGAAATTTTATGTTAATTTAAAATAACAGCTTACTTATCTCTCCACTGACAATGTCAAAGAGTAACATAGACTGTCAGGCAAAGGGAGGTTGTAGAAAACTGCGCAAAATGTAAGGATGGCTCATCAATGACATCTGGTAATCTATAAAGAAAACTCAAGGTTAGACCAATATTTACAAAAAAAAAAAAGACCAAACCTGGCCCAGAAAGTTTGACATACAGAAGTTATCTAGAGAAACTGATTACAAAACGCAGTTGGAAAAAAGAATACCTAAATGTTGGAAACAACTTGAAAGAGAGATTGAGAATTCAGAAGAATGTCCCTCTTAAAAAGAAATGGAAACATGCTTGGTGGAGTCATGATTGTGATGAGTTAATTATAAACAGACAAGAAGCTTGGAATATCTGGAATGCAAATAAAAATGAAAAGGACAGGAAAAATTTTATAGAAGCAAGGATATGTGCATCAGAAGGTCTCAAAATGATTGGAGTACAACATATAAAAGATCAACTAACATCAGTTGAGACACATTGTAAGCAGAACACCACAAGGAACTTCTACAAAACATTCAAAAATAGTTTAAAGACGTGTATATCACCAAGTTTACAATTTATAGATACAAAAACGTAAAAAATGCATATAACAACAGAGAGAACTGCAGAATACTTGCAAACTGCTTCAAAGAATTGCACAACTGTGATAAAGAAAAAATGATAATGTAACCCAAGTACAACCAGACTCAAAGCCACCAACAATAGATGAAATCAAAGAAGTCATAAAACAACTTAAAAATAACAAAGGGCCAAGGGAAGAGAATTTGGAAGCACTCTAGTGACAACATATTTTATGTCTAACACAAATCGTCAATGAAATTTGACAGCAAACAACTTAACATCAAAATGGACATCGGCATTAATGCATCCAATACATAAAAAAAGGAAAGAAAACTGATCTCTAACAATTGTAGAGGGATCTCCCTCTTACCAGTGACACATAAGATCTTGTCCATGACACTTTTAAAGAGAGCTGAAGGAATACTCGACCAACAATTACAGTATCAAGCTGCATTTAAGAAGGAAAGGTCTTGTGCAGTGCAAATAGAAAAGAACGTAATAGAAATGAGGAAAACCAGAAACCTTAAATATGTGGTAACTTTTTGGAGATTTTAAAAAGCACATGACTCTATTGATAAAAATGCACTGATCCGAATTTTAAAGAACTTTAACAGACACATCAAAAGTAAAATTTATGGAGAACTGTCAAAACCTTTTGAAGCAAAATCCGGAGAAGACAGGGAGATTATCACCCCTACTTCTAACTGCGCGTTAGAGAAGGTAGTGAGAGAGTGGAGAAAATCCATTAATACTAAGTGTGTTCGACTAGGGAGACACAAATAATCACCATAATGTGTCTAGCTTTTTGCAGATGATATGGCATTAATTACTGGATATTGCTGAAGAACAAATGACGGAACTACAGAAGCAAGCAGACAAAATAGGACTAAAGATATCATTTGAAAAGAATAAAATAAATTCATGACATATATCAGTGATGCTGATTAAATTCCATAACAATATCTAAAACAAACTGTTTTAAATTCCTCGGTGAACTGATAACAAGCAACACAAAGGAAAAGATAGCCATAGAAAATAGTTTATGAAATGGAAAGTGAATTCCAAAAGAAAGTATGTAACACACACACTTTTCTTAGAACAGAAAGCCAAGTCACTACCAAACAGTAGTAAGGCCTGAAACACAGTGTGCAGCAGAAACACTTAAAACAGCAAGGTTTGGGATTTTCAAAAACTGGAAAAAGTTGAAAGAAGAATTCCAAGCAAAATACAGAGACCTAGAAGTAACATTAATGTTAAATACAAATTAATATCAGACAGAGAGCTGTATTTGAAAATGGAAAAGCTAACTGATGTAACAAGGAAAAGAAGACTACAGTTTTAGCGCTTTAAATACTGATTAAGACTAACCAAGCTGATCTTCAATTTACTAAATGCCTACAAATCCTAACCCACATGGTTCACCGAAATTGACAGATATGAAAAACACAGATATTAGAATGGACATAATAGACAACAGAATACTTTTCAGAGAAGCAACACAAAAAGCAAGTTTTCAAGAAAGAAAGAGGTCTGCAATAGGAAGAATGTGGACCCAGGGGAAAAAAGGAATGACCCCTCTTAAAGGATGAAGTAAGTCTGGGAGCAACGAAAATTAAATGCAAAGAAGACAACCAAAGTGATTTATCATACTTTGAAAAAGGGTGTTTTGAATAAAGAAAATTTGCAATCTTTATGTAGGACTTTTATCCACACATTTTAAATCAACAGATAGTGTGTCTCCCCATTGAGAATGTCAAAGAATAGCCATACTCTTTTGTTTTTTTCCTCCCTGTAACATGGGGCACAACAGGATTCTAAACAGGTGAAGTGAAGTGTGTCTCACTAGCTTAGTTTAAGTTAGAGGGAGACAGATCGTGGACTTACTGGTGAAGTGTAAGTGTGCAATATCCTGAGTTCCTTCCGATTCCTATCTCCCTTCAGTGGATCCTAAGACTTACCACTAATACACCATTCAATCAAATACACGAGTAGTGATAAATCATGTACTTCCTGTACAGGATAAAATACCTGTGAGAGAGGATAGTACTTGATGTACCTTTAGAATCTCCAGTACATGTATCTCAGCAGCCTTCCCAGCACACCAATCAGAGGAGTTTCCAACTACATGATAGCAGTCAGGGTGATTTCCAATTGCTTATAAATGGCAGCTAACTCACACTATGTGCAACAGCAGCATTCACAATGAGCTACGTTGTAGCTGATGCTTTCTGGATCTGTTATGCTAAGATAACTAAAGTGATTAACCCTGTACAACAGGGGCAGCTTGCTGCAAAAGAGCCAGAAGGGCCCAGCCTCATGAAAAATTTTGTGGCATATTTTTTTTCCTCAGACAGTTAGAGTATAACATGATTGTGGCATAGTATGAATAACAGGAAATTAAGATAATCAACTCGGTTCTCTCTGTTGCAGACACACACAAAGCATGTCATTCTGCAGTGATGAACCAGTTTTCCAATCCCCATACTATATGTAAAGCTGAGGACTAGTGGCAGGTGGTGCCCGTAGCCCCATACCTCCTCCCCACTCCTGACCCGCAGTGAGTGACGCAACCAAGCAGTTTTTCGATCTCCACCTTCCCCTCCCTCCTCGCTAATGCATAGTTGCGGGCCACTGCACATGTACCTCTCCTTCCCTGCATCCCAGCCCTGCCGTGGGGCCAGTGATAGACAATCCTCACTCCCCCACACCCCCAGCTCCTAAAACGGTAGTCGCTGTGACACGACCAAGCTCTTTCCCTTTATGCGCCTTGCCGCGCCCCCCCCCCCCCCCCACTCCCCCCACCCTAGAATCAGCTTAGGGCCAGCTTCAGGAGGCCCATGGGGTGGACCATCTCAGCTGTACTCCTCTTTTCTAGTACCCCAGCGAACCCTGCTGTCCCTGCCATGCTCCCATTCTCCTCCCCTTGCCCGCCCGTCAACAAGTCATTACATTGTTTGAGGCCAGCCACTTTGGGCTTGCGGAACCTAATTGTCACTGCTCTCACTTGCCTTACTGCATTCCTTCCCTGCTACCACCTCCCCCTCCCTCTGCCACCACCCCCCACCCCCCATCCCTACTGCCATTCATCAATGGAAAATGTGGAAAACAGAAAATGAGGCCATCTCTTGGTAGTGTTCCATACTCTGGAGCTTTGTGGTTGAAAAATGTTCATATAGTGATTCTTAAATGAGTGTAGTACATTATTTGCATAAAATGCTCTTCCATACTTAACAAATGAAAGACAAGCTGTAAATCAAGCCATTAGGCACTCACCCAAAAGATTTCTTCATGTCTCAACTCAACGGAAGGAAGAGAACTTTCTGCAACATATGGTTCTGTAAAAAGTCTTGGTTAACAGTGAGGGAAGAGAGACAAAAGTTTTTTTTTTTTTGTATTGTGTATTATTTGGTAGTGATGGATTGTGGACAACAGTTGGCTGTAAGGAACTAAAGTATTTAAATGAACGAATTAAGAAACATGAAGAAAGTGGGCAACATTTAGAAAATTCCTGTAAATACAAAATGTTTGGCACAATTAACATTCCTGCTCAGACAGATTCAGTCTACGAAATGTCAATTCAGAAACATAATAAATTAGTTACAAAGACGACACACACATTAAACAGAATAGTAGAGTGCTTAATGTTTTGTGTAACTTGTGAGTTGGCACTGAAGGCTCACAATGGAAAACAGCAGTCAGCAAACTGGACAGTTTCTTAGATTTATTATTTGTTCTAGGAAATCTTGACAGCATGTTACATGATCACTCAAGCAGTTCCAGTACGCACATATGTAAACATGACACACATGATACAAAGTGAACTTTAAGACTGTGTGTATAAAGTTTACATTGAACAGCTGATTAAAGACATTAATGCTGCCACTTTTCTGTGCAGGCAGATGAAAGAAAAGATATTATGTGCAGAAGTCGGTATGTCACTATAATGTGGTAAATTAAGGTGAAGAAACCTGTTGAAAGATTCCTTTGAAAATGTTGATAGGACAGCTTGTGGGTATAGTGAGGTTCTAAAAAAGTCTGGAACCTTCCAGTATTCAAGAAAAACTCATTTCTCAGGCATTCGATGGTGCCCCAGTAATGGCGGTGTACTGACTCTGATACAGAGTATTTTTCCAGACGCTAAGTAAGTCCACTGTTATGCGCATCAAATGAATTTACAGTAAAAAGTAAAGTCTGTTAGGTTGTTGTTTGTAAATATTTATAGATTTACAATGTTTCTTTCTTCATTGCCTAAGCAGAGTGACGCTCTGTAACGAGATAATTCCTTCAGTCTCTTCAACTAGATGGAACTTACAGACTCGTGTGGTAACTAATCCTCAGGAAAACAAATCACACTTATTGGAATGTTTTTATAAGATTGGAAGAAGATTCTTGGAGTGATATTACAAGAAGAGAAGCATTTGCTTTAAGGAATTTACTTTATAATCCAGACCTTTTGTTCCTTCTAATTTTTTTTTCTACAAGATTATGAAACACGTGGATGCAGAATGAAAACGCCATTACTATACCCAATGCATTAAATCATTTAGAGTTGGCTGTTTCGGAAATAAGAGGACAATGAAATGCATTGACTTTTTGAAGATAAATGTTTTATTCTTCCAAGAAAATGTTCAAAGTATAGTATTTGACCTAATCTGACAGCAGATGCCAAAGAAGTGTGACATTGTGACCAACCAACTGAAAGGAAGATTCCAAAACTCTCATGTATTCAGTAGCTTCGAAATTATTGATCCAAAGAAGGTGATTTCCCAGCCACTTTATTCAATACTTTTTCATTAAGTTACAGTCCCTTTATTTTCCATGATAAATTGAAAAATGAACTGTCAGTGATTTACTGCATTTTACATTTAAAGGCATTACATTGGTATGTAAGCTGTTCACTTTTCCTGTGGAGCATTCCTTTGATGAAGCGTTCACTGAAGTGCACAAGACACTGCAAATTGCGTGAATTACACTTGCAGAAGCAAAGCACAGTTTCAGTACTTTAAAAAATATTAACCTCCATCAGGGCCAATGTTTCAGGAAAGACTGCTTGTTCCATTTATAAGGTGGAAATCAGTGGAATTCCAAACCTAAACAACAGAGTACTAGATATGTTTGCCAGTCAGAAGAGTAGGTTATGCACAACTAATGTAAAAGTGACCTGTTAGTATAGATACCACGTTAGTTAATCTGCTATTTAGGTAAAATAAGCATAACCCACTCCTAGCCAATGTTTCCAGAGTTTTTTCCATTGGCCGTAAGGCAAAAGCAAGGAGGGTACTTATATTTGCACTCTGATGCCTTCCCAATGGGCAAGAAGTTACATGTTTACTCCTACAGTTACACCATGTTTCTTTTTATGTTACAACCGAGACTACAGAAACAAGAAATAAGTATGAACATCAGCAGGAGGAGAGCTGGTGCATTATATAATGAACACTTCGAAACAATGCCTTTATAAAGTTTACTGACTTTTTATCAGCACCCCACCAATGAAAGTGAACATGAACTGCCAGTGCCATACAAAGTGATTTACGTTACAATAATAGGGAAACAGGGGCTCAAAGTTCCTGATTTCCTGAACCTTCATCTACTTCTACCTCTCTGTTTTGTTGTCAGTACTGTTCTGTCTAAGAAACTCATGTGACAAATGCAAAATTCTTAGAATTTTATGAAAAATACAGTTGGTACACACTAATGTGTAAAGGGGAAACTAAATGTAACACAACACGACTGTTACAGTATGTGCAAAAGACAATGTTACGTCACAATAATTGACTTCCTAATTGCATTGTTTATAATGAATAAACAAAATGCCATTGGGCTGAATTTTCTCATTATGACAGTATTGAAGGGCAATCTGTTGTAATTGTTAAAAACCATTTGAAATCCAAGATCACACACAATATTTTTTTATTCAAGACAACCGGTTTTAACAGTCTTAGATGTCTTCAGGTCTTAAACTCCCCCCCCCCCCCCCACTCCCCACGTAAAGCGTGTTCATTTTATGCTGACCTCATGCACAGGATGTCAAATATATAAAACTCAGCATGTTATAAATGTTTACCATCACTAAGATATTTAAAAACCACACATCAAAAGGCCATGTCCATTCACATATTGCTCAGATACTTGTTACATGATACATATATGTACACTGCAGCGTATCTGTTTACATATGCTGGACACATACTAAAAAAACTACATACTAAACAGTTTACTGTTATTTACATGTCTAGCATATGTAAACAGGTGTTCTATTGTGTAAGTATTTCTACCATCTATGAGCAGTTTGTGTATGGACATGGCATTTTGGACCAGATGCATTGTGTTTTCAAATATTTTAGCAATGACAAATGTGTATAATGTGCTGAGTTTTTATCAATTTGACATGTTTTGAATTAGGTTGGCATATAAGGAAAATGTTTTACTAGAAAAAATCTTTAAGATCGGAATTGACAGCCAAGACTGTTGAAATTAGTTGTCTTGAATTTAAAAAAATATCTTGCCCGATCTTCGCTTTTGATGGATTTTTAACAAACACCATTTGGATCACAACTTTTTATTGATTCATGACCACTTTGTCTGCACTGCTCAGCATCCAGCATCATCTTGAGGTCTGACACTACAAAGTTTAGTCAGTCAACTGTGTGTGTGTGTGTGGTTTTTTTTTTTCACACAACTGTTGACAAACTGTTCTCTGCAGCACAAGACCTAAAGATGCCCTGCAATGCTCACAGAAACTGTTAGTTGATAAATAAAAATTTGTGATCCAAATGGTGTTAATTCATTATAACAAAAGGGTCACAGCCCTATGATATCTCATTAATTACAAAGCTATATTTGCATCTGGATCATAAAATTCAGACAACAAATGAATCTGCAAGTGGAAAATAGGTTAAAATATTGCACTACTTAAATACTTACACTGTGGCTTCAGGGAAATAATTTTTCAACCCAGATATTGTTGCTGAAGTTCGTAGAATGTGCCACGGTTAACTCACAGCCATCTATTTACTACAAAATATGTTATTCATGACACTCATAAACTTCAAAAAAATTTCAAAAATACCTATTTCTTCATGTAGATATACAGTGAAATGAGGAGCAATAATAGTCTGGTTTAGGATACTACATTTAACTGTCACTAACTGGCATCTCAGTAATCCAGCCCACTTCCAGCCCGTAGTTGCTCAAGCAGAAATGACACACAAAATAATAAATTCTTGTGTGCAACAATGTCTGAAACTGCGGCTTTGTTTACGGGTCAGTATTATGGCTTCTAAAAGGAAACTTGGTATGCTGTATCTCAAGCAGGAACTCAAAATTATAGAAGAGTTCAGGAGTGCACCAGGGAAGTGTGATAGGACTGCTGCTGTTCTCAGTATGCATAAATGATTTGGTGGACAGGGTGAGCAGCAATCTGCTATTGTTCACTCATGAGGCTGTGGTGTATGGTAAGGTGTTGAAGTTGTGTGACTGGGGGGAGATGCACAATGACTTAGACAAAATTTCCAGTTGGTGGGGTGAATGGTAGGTAGCCCTAAATGTGGAAAAATTTAAGTTAATGTGGATGGCCTGTACTGTTCAGATACAGTATTAGTAGTGTCCGCTTTACACAGTTGAGTTGTTAAAATATCTGGGCATAATGTTGCAAAACAATATGATACGATATATTGAACAAGCATGTGAGAACTGTGTTAGAGAAGGTGAATGGTAGAGTTCGCTTCATTGGGAAAATTTGAGGAAAGAGTGGTTCACCTGTAAAGGATTCTGCTTACTGGATGCTGATACAAGCTATTCTTCAGTACTGCTAGAATGTTTGGGATCCATACCATGTTGGATTGGAGGAAGACATTGAAGCAGTTCAGAGGTGGGCTGCCAGGTTTGTTACCAGTAGGTTTGTACAACACATAAGTGTTACGGAGATGCTTTGGGAACTCAAATGGGAATCCCTGGAGGGAAGGAAACGTACTTTTTGAGAAACACTATTGATAAAATTTAGAGAATAGGCATTTGAGGCTGATTGCCAAATGATTCTACTTCTGCCAATGTACATTGTGCGTAAGGACCACGAAGATAAGATACGAGAAATTAGGGCTCATACGGAACGAGCATATAGACAGTCATCTTTCCCTAGCTCTATGTGTGAGTGTAACCGGAAAGGAAATGGCAAGTAGTGCTACAGGGTTCCCTCCATCATGCACCATGTGATAGCTTGTGGAGTATCTATGTAGACACAGTTGTAGCTGTAGATGTAGCTGGACTGACATTCTTTATAGAAAACTGTTGCTGTTGAGTACATTACTGGATGACCAAACTTTGACAAAGAGATGATCAAATGCATACAGGAAAGCTATGATGAAAGTGACGAGGAGGACATAAGAGGAGTGAACATTAAGATATCTCTCACTGCTGGTGCTGAAGCTGCAGTCATCTTCCTGGAGTACGTTATGCAACAATCATATATATGCAGTACTGATGTAATGCTTGTAAAGCCATTGTGTGATAAACCATACTGCCATTGTATATCATCATCGTGATACTACTGTACATGTATACATTCAAGGACTAAGTTTCGTATGAAACTGAATGTGTCTTTGGATTCAGTAAAGTATAATCCCCATGTGTTTACACTAAATTTAAGACACTCAATAATCTGGTACTGATATATACATGGAATTGCTGGATTAGCATGAATCTGATTTACTTCCATATTTTGTGTAAATCTATTACAGCTGCTGATATAGAACAAAATGAGGTTTCCGCTGCACCCAGTGTTCAGGAACACACACATTATATCATGACATCTGCACAAGTGTTCATTTACAGAGAATGAAAAAATGAGAGAGAACACACAAAACGCAATTTAACCCCTTAATGCCTGAATAAATTTCTTCATGGTGCAGAGAGAGAGAGAGAGAGAGAGAGAGAGAACTACTACTACTTACGTCATACTAGAAGTACCCTAAACAGTCGGAACATGGCATCACATGTCGGGCATTTGTAGCTCCGTGTAGAATCTGTACCTCTTGGCACTAGCACTCAAAAACAGTTAACCTTAGACTTTCTAGAGTCACACTGGTATGCTGCGAATTTGTGACACCTGGCATCAAGGGGTTAATTGTAAATAAAATTTTAGGATCCATAATTGCGAATATAATGAAGTCCAACTTACCTGTTCTCATTTATAAACAAAGGAAAAAGAAAAGTATGTAATAAATGTGCAAAATGAACAGAATTTGAACTTACCTGATTTCATGAGACTTTACACATCAGTTAAGGCCAAGATGAGTACATAATGTGTATTTCCAAAAAAGAGAGAGAGATGCTGATGTTCCTTCCACAAGGCTTATGTG
The DNA here is from genome assembly GCF_023898315.1 of Schistocerca nitens. Classification (NCBI taxonomy): domain Eukaryota; kingdom Metazoa; phylum Arthropoda; class Insecta; order Orthoptera; family Acrididae; genus Schistocerca; species Schistocerca nitens. The sequence continues at coordinate 132,634,139 of NC_064622.1, read as the reverse complement.
AAATGATGCTAATGGATAAGATTAAAAAAAATTGAACATTTACATTTATGAGGTAATGTCAAACTTGTTACAGGCATATTTGATATGGGTCCCACTCATATGAGTGGTATTTTAAGGATGTGTCACACAAGTGATTTGTAAGCAATCTGGTTTGTAGACGAAATTTCCTTAGTATTGGTTCCATGAAGTGAAGTGAGTTATTGCTATGAAAGTGATATATGAGCTTCTCCTTACCAACAACTCCTCAATGCAGTCACAAATTTTGCTTCGTACCCAATAAAATTGTAATTTTTATAATAAGTGCAGATTTGGTACGTTTTATGTAACAGGTTGTTTTGTATTAATAATGTAAGGGGCAGACAAATGAAAACAACTTTGTCAAAATGTGTGCAGGCATTATCCTGCAACAGAATGCCATTCATCAACATTGCTGGGTGTTTGGACTTCAGGGCACATGCTTCAAGTTTTGTGAGGTGTCTATGCAGTGCTTTGCACTAGTTACAGTACTGTTTCAGAAAGCCAATGAGCAGTGGGCCCTTGCAGTCAGAGAAATAAGTGATCACGACTTTGCTATAGCCGGTGTGACAGCTGTTTTGACTGCTCTGTAGAAGTATTGCTGGGAAGCCCCTACACATCCTCTGAGCAGTGCCACTCTCTCCTCATATAATTTCCATATTTTTGCAGCTCCGAAGAACAACATTTGTGGCCATTAATTAATTTTCTTCAGATGAAGAGGTGCACATCTGGGTACCATCATGGTTCTGTAGGTAGTCACAAAGTCCATGAAGGCATTGATCGCTGTCAGACAATGGGATAAATTGACAGTTATTGTGATAACATTTGAAGTAATAAAGTTTACTTACTTTCTTTTCGTCTCTCATTTTCATTTGACTGACCCTTATATAGACATTAATTTGTCGTATGCAGAAACTTGTCAATGGATAGATGCTGGCCACCAATAAATTGTCTAGGTTGCTCCTACAATGAACTTCATAGGTAGCTAAGCTTTTAATGTATGGTGATAAATAAATATTGGAGGATGGCAAGGGCATACCACCACTAATGGCATCATGCCTAGTAAAGCAATCCAACCTACGGGTTGAGAACATCCATAATTTGTAACTTAATTATTACGTTTTCGGTCTAATGTTTTGTTTTCAGAATTCTGTTTTATTGTTAAAAAAATGTTACCTATGCAACTGTCTTCTAGCACAACCTTGTAATGTTAAATTAGGTTGTTGGTTGGGGCCGGGATGAGCATGGCAACAGAGTGACTGATTTTCCACGCAAGACAAATGTTCCTGTTGTGTCCAGAGAAGACTGCATAAACAGTCGGAAGGATTTTGCCCTCATCACCTCTGAGCGGACATTCTGTGGAGGATTTCGGAATGGTTAGTGTTACTAGCAGACTTAGAAATTGTGGTAAAAATATATAAGAACAGAGTAGTACAAGCACTGATACCTGCTAAATTGGCTCATTAATGTATAAGCAAGTAACAAACGCAAATGAAGTAATGTGTAATCTTAAGATGGATGAACTGCAGCAGCTGATTGCACCCTTACATCCTAAAACATAGTAACTGTAATGTTAAATATGATTTTCAGTGCTGTGTGTTGCATCCTCTTTCTGTCTTCTTCTCTTCATAATATATGAATAGCATAAATAGCAAATGGCACCAAGTAAACACATTTTTCTTTATTTCACTATGAATGAAATACATTAACTATTAGATCAAAAATATAAGAGATGGAATGTGTTGCTAGCTAAACTTCTAAACACATACAGGTACGTATCCAGAAATTAAATCACTCACTACACTAATTCAAATTCAGTGTTGTTCACCATTAAATTCTCACAAACTTTGCTGATCTATTGTCAGACTGCAAACATATGTCCTAATAAACCTATCACACACTTTCACACTTCTTGGCTTTCATGTGTAAGAGTACTGCATACTATGGCACTGTCACTGCAACCTCCTTGCCTTGGGAGTGAGATTTTTGTTTTGGATTTTTAATGTGTTTTTGTTTTGTTACTGAATGGGAAACTAACATAATTACGTGTGCACTGTTTTAACCTCTTTTTCTAATATTTTGACATATCATTCCACAGTACCGTCTCTCATACAGTAAGAGAATGGCTGTGTGAACAGTGCACAGTAGTGACAAATAAAATATAAAAGATGTTTATAAAATCTTGTCCTTGTTGACGTAACATGAAGGTATTATATAAATGTCATATGTATTTTATTTGTAATTATTGTGTACTGTTAACAGAACTTGTCTCTTATTTTTATGACAAGAGGTGTATTATTTCTCTAGAAGTTGGGTCCAAATGTGAACAGTCGACAAAATGGATTGGCCCTTGTCACGAACCGGCTCTACTTCTCAGGAAAAGTTAACTCCATAAGGACACCGTTACGGTGTGGCTATTGGCTGTAAAGGAATTTAGTAGAGCTGGCCATGATGTCTCCTTTGTTGATGCTGCTGTGTCTGCGTTGTCCTTGTGGCTTCTTGTTGTCTAGGCGTTGATTCCTTGGTTGCTTTGGGTCCAAGAACAGGTGCGGGTTTTTTAATTATTACTGGACTATCGAAAAATGACGCAGTATTCCACGGTTTCTTTGTATCAAACACATTTATTGCAAGAACTATATGCACAACTACACTCAACCGCGGCCAACACACAAGTGGCCGAAGACCCGTAGTAGACCAAAGATCACGGTCATAAGCTACAAAGAACATACAATTCCAATATCGATTATTGATCGCAACACCTAACTTAGTATTATCTTAAGCAAAAGCTTTTATAACACGACTTTAGTGTATAATAAAATACAGTGACGTCTATTAGTGTATCATAAAATAAAATTACGTCTATTTGTCAGTTCCATTACACCCTGTAAAATTTTTTTTCTATACAAATGATCTAATGATGGCAATTTAATTTCGCTGAAACTGGTCATCACTGTATTTTTGTACAGTCTGGGTGAATGAACTTCTGTAATGAGAACAACCATGTTATTCTGAGATCACCTCCAGTGCAGCTGACAATGTTATGTAATTATCATAACATGTTTTTATTTCTCAGTTTAATGATGAAAACAAAATGAAGCCTGTGAAAGCTTCAAAAAGCATTTTTTTTGCGATATAAAATTTTATCAATTTGAATAGTTTGACAGATCACTTTCCTCAAACACAGCCACAGTGGACAGCAACAAATATTGTATCCTCAATTAAATTTTCTGTAATATTAAAAAGAAAACTAATATCATTACACCTTCAGAAATTCTTCTGCACTATAGGAGGAATTGTCTTTCAGTTTGTGTTTGAATGTAATATTATTGTGTAGCCCGCATCTCGTGGTCGTGCGGTAGCGTTCTCGCTTCCCACGCCCGGGTTCCCGGGTTCGATTCCCGGCGGGGTCAGGGATTTTCTCTGCCTCGTGATGGCTGGGTGTTGTGTGCTGTCCTTAGGTTAGTTAGGTTTAAGTAGTTCTAAGTTCTAGGGGACTTATGACCACAGCAGTTGAGTCCCATAGTGTTCAGAGCCATTTGAACCATTTTTTTTAATATTATTGTGTATTAAACCATAGGAGCATGAATAGCGTGGATGTTTGATTTAAAACTAATGATCTGTTAGTTTTTGCTATGTGATGGTAACCTTGTGAGGAAATGAAATGTCGTGTGGCTAGGGCCTCCCGTCGGGTAGACCGTTCGCCTAGTGCAGATCTTTCGATTTGACTCCACTTCGGCGACCTGCGTGTCGATGGGGATGAAATGATAATGATTAGGACAACACAACACCCAGTCCCTGAGCGGAGAAAATCTCCGACCCAGCCGGGAATCGCCGAAGTGGCCGTGCGGTTAAAGGCGCTGCAGTCTGGAACCGCAAGACCGCTACGGTCGCAGGTTCGAATCCTGCCTCGGGCATGGATGTTTGTGATGTCCTTAGGTTAGTTAGGTTTAATTAGTTCTAAGTTCTAGGGGACTAATGACCTCAGCAGTTGAGTCCCATAGTGCTCAGAGCCAGCCGGGAATCGAACCCGGGACGTTAGGATTGACATTCCGTCACGCTGACCACTCAGCTACCGGGGCCGGACACTTTGTGAGGAGGGACATTGTGTTGCAAAAATGGGTTACTTTTCTCAATGTTTATAGACCAGTTACTGCTTCAGTTTGTTGGAAGTTCAGTATAGTACCTTGCGATGATTGTTTCGTCATGTTTTAAGCAGTCAATAACTAGGATTCCATCTTTATCCCGAAAGATGGTTGCAAGAAACTTGTCTGCTGATCTTTGTGTCTTAAAATTCTTGGGACATTGAGAACCACTGTGCCTCCATTCTTAGACTATTCTTGGTCTCTGAATCATAAGTGTATAACCATGTTTGTTCCACGATGGTGAGACAGTCCAAAACTCCCACAGATCGTGGTGAAATTGGACCAACATGGACTATGAAGCAACCACTTGTTCATGCTTTTGGTCTGCTTTTGACCCATTTTGGAATCTATTTGTCCATGAGCTTTCTCATATTGAAAATCTTATGAACAATATTACCCACATGTTCTTAGGATATGCCTAGAGTCTCCGCTATCTTTTTAGTAGTTTCCCTCTGATCATCCAGGATTGTGGCGTGAACAGCATCCGTAGTTTCCAGAACTGTGACTGGAGTTGGCCTTCCAGAACATCTTCATCTTCAGTGCTGAAATGCCCTATTTTAAATGCAGGGACATAATTTTTGATTGTGGAGTAGGGTGGGCAGTTACCACGCAGTGTATCAGCATCATAAATTTATTCGGCTGGTTCCCTTCTAAAAAAAAGACAAGTAATCACAGCACAACTCTTTTTCACTGTTAATATCTATTTTCTTGTGCCATGTTCAGATAAAACATGCACAGGAAAATAAAAACCAATGTTACTGCTGTGCAATTACTGTCACACATAATGCAAGGAACAAAGTACAATCAAAACATCAGCATTATTCTATGTCAGTTTTAACTAGGAAAAGCCAAGAACTTAGCAGCAGCTCTCCCTTGTACATCATTGCATTGGGGTGGTCAAAAGTTTTTTTGACAGAATACTTAAATGCTTTCTGTGCCACACTAAGGCCGCAAATAGTTAATGTAAGTCACTTCTCCTTAAAGTGTTACATTTATGTACGAGGGCCGTTCAGAAAGTAACCTCCGGTTGATTTAAAAAAATACACCAAGTTAAATAAAAATATTTTAATATATACATCTTACAACTACATCTTTGCACTATTTTTCTACATAGTCTCCATAGCGATTGAGGCACTTATCGTATCTCTTCACAAGCTTTGAAATTCCTTCTGCATAAAAATCACCCGCTTGTGCCTGGAGCCAATCTTGCTGTCACTATCTCGTACAAGAGTGTCTTAGAAATCTGTGGAAAACCAGTAGACAACTGCGACATTGAGAAACGTCGATTTTCACGAACTTTTGCATCAACGAGTTCGTCAGTCACCAATGATGGTCTACCACTCCTCTCTTCATCATGAACGTTTTCTCGTCCACTTTTAAATAAACATACCCATTCACGGACAACTCCTTCACTCAAAACTCTTGGTCCGTACACGGCACAAAGCTCACGATGAATAGCTGCTGCAGAATATCCTTTGGCTGTAAAAAACCTTATGACAGCACGCACTTCACATTTGGCGGGGTTTTCTATTGCAGCACACATTTCAAACTGCCACAAAAACTAAACTAGCGCAGGTACGACGTTCACTCGACCACGGCTTGATGCCGACTGACCTGTTGAGTGCGTGAACGCACAGATGGCGTCGCTACTCCCCCCCACAACCCGCACTGTGACCAATCGGAGGTTACTTTCTGAACCGCCCTCGTATGTTACTGTACTTTTCGAACTATGATTAATTGTTAACAAACTTCACAAGGAAGTAAACTTATGGTAAGGCTGTTGTTATCAGGTTGCCCAAGTGTTTAAAGAACTGTCTACAAGAAATGCTAGAGTGGGTAATTCATCTGAAACTGATTATAAACGTCTATGCAACAAACACGTTTTTCCTCAGTGACAATTTATTTCACAAAATAACTCCATAAGACATTAGTTTGCTGTTGAAGCATATGTGACTATGGGGAAAGATATATCTAAAGAAATATTTGGAGAAAAGAAAAACAGCTGTATAAATATAAAAAATGTGGATGATAAGTAAATACTAAGTAGAGAGTGGAAAACTGAAAAGTGGAAGGAATATACAGAAGGGCTATACAAAGGTAACAAACTTGAAGACAGTTTCATGAAAAGGGAAGAGGAAGTAAATATGGATGAGATAGAAGGTATGACACAGCAACAATAATTTGACAGTGCACTAAAAGACCAAAGCTGAAATAAGGTCCTTGGAGTAGGCAACATTCCCTCAGAATTATTGAGGTCCTCTGAAGAACATACCACAACAAAACAATTCCATCCATTATCCAAGATAACGAGGCTCTTTAAATACCTTCAGGCTTAATAAGGAAGGAAATTATTCCAATTTCAAAGGTGCTGACAATGTAAATATTACGCAACGACCATCAGCTGAAGACTCCATGGTTTCAAAACACTGATGCCAGTTATTGCAGAAGAATGCAGAGACTGGTAGAAGCTGACTCACAGGGAAGTTCACTTTGGGTTCTGGAGAAATGTAGGAACACGTGTGGAAATACTGACACTAAATGTAATTTAAAAGACAGACTGAAGAGAGCCAAACCTAAGTGCCCTGCATTTGTAGACTTGGAGAATGTTCTTGAAAGTATTACGAGAGATGTTCCCAATGTGTTGAGACATGTTTTATCATCTTGTCCCTTCTTATCACCAGTGTTTTTCACACATCCCTTTCCTCATCGAATCTATGGTTAATCTTCTAATTTCATACTTTATCATCCACCTAATTTTCAAAATCATTCTATAGCATCACTTGGATGCTTCATTTCTCTTCTAAACAGTTTTCCCACAGTCCATGATTCACTTCCACACAATACTGTGCTCCAAATGTAAAGTTTAGAAATTTCTTCAACAATTACGGTAAGTGTTCGACACTGGCATTTTTTTAAAAAGTAATGCCATGTTTGCCTTTGATATCTCCTTTTTATGTCATCTTAGCTCTGTCCATGTTTTATTTTCTGCCTAGGTAGCAGAATTCCATAACTTCCTCTACTTCGTAATCCCCAATTCTGATAAGTTTCTCGCTCTTCTCATTTTGGCTACTTCTCATTACTTTCCTCATTATTTGGTTTAATATCAATCCAAATTGTGTGCTCATTAGTCTGTTCATTTTATTAAGTGCACTGTAATGCTTCCTCACTCTCACTGGCAATAGCAATGCCTTCAGCGAATCTTAGGTTAATATTCTTTCACCCTGAATTTTAATCCCATTCCTGAGCCTCTCTTTTATCTTGTCATATTGTCTCTGAACAGACTGAACAGTAAGGGAAAACTGAACAGTAAGGCAAAAAGCTGTATCCTTGTCTTACATTCTTATTGATCTTGTTCAAACATCTTGCACCTTCTCCTGAACTAGAAGAAAGGGTGTGGGGTGGGGTGGCCAACCAAAAGCTGAAAGTATAGCAGTCTTTCTGTTGTATTTAGCTGCTACTCATTGTCTCCTCTATATGATGGGTAGCAATCTATACTTCTAATAATATTGTTGCTCTTCCATCCTGGACATTGTTGTTTGAACATCTTGCACCATTAAACATGGGCAGAGTCACTACCGATTCTCTGGTGCCTTTACATTTCCTAAAGCCATAGTGATGGTCGCTGAAGGTATCCTCAGTTTTCTTTCCCATGCTTCTACATATTATTCTAGTCAGTAACTTGGATTTATGAGTTGTTAAGCCGATCATGCTTTAATGCTTGCATTTATTGGTCTTTGCTATCTTCAGAACTGTGTGGATGACATTTTTCAGAAGTCTGATGTAACGTCTCCAGTCTTAATTGATTCTACATATCAGTTTGAATGGCCATTTGATTGCAATTCCCCCAATGATTTTAGAACTTATGAAGAAATTTTATCTAAGCCTTCTAGCTTATTCGATGACAAGTCTTTCATACTCTGACTGTAGTACTGTATTCACTGTGCTGCTTCTTCTATCATGTCGGAAGACAGTTCCTCTCTTGTAGAGACTTCAATGAAATATTTCCACTCTGTCCCGCACATTGAACAGCAGAATCCCCCCTCCACTCTTAATGTTGACACTCTTGCTCTTAACTTCGCCAAACTTTGGTTTGACTTCTCTACATACTGAATCTGTTCTTCCAGTGACTATTTCTTTTTTTATTTCTTTGAATTTTTCCTGCAGACATTTACTTCTAGCTTATACTTGTATTGCTGTATTCCTGTTCATTTTTTTCTGGGTATTTTTTTACTGTCTTCTTTTGTCAATCATCTGCACGTACCTATCTTCTTTCTTGCACGTACCTATCTACTTTCTTGTACCTGTATTTATCTGTCCCTCTTATGTGATCACTCTTTTTAGTGGTAAGTGCTCTTCAACTGAATTGCTTACTGTGGTATTCAGTATTGCAGTATAGAATTTCAAAGGGGCAATATTATTCTTCAGTACTTCAGTATCCCACTTCTTTCCATATTCCTCCTTCCTGGCAATTGTCTTAAACTTCAGCATACTCTTCCACATCACTGAATTGCGGCCTGAGTCTGTCTCTCTTTCTGCATATGCCTTACAATCCATTATCTGACTTCGGAATCTGTCTCATTGTGCTGTAATTCGACAGGTATCATCCTGTATCTCCAGGCCTTTTCCAAATATACCTCCTTCCACTATTTTTTGAAATAGTGAATTCACCATTACCAGCTGCAATTTATTGCAGAATTCAATTACTTTCTCTTCTCTCATTTTTACTAACTAGCCCATATTCTCCTGTAACACCATCTTCAGTTCATTCCTGGTTATTTTTGTTTTTATTTATTTTTTATTGGCTTTTGGATTTTGCCCATACTGCCCTCGCAAGAGTGGAATGTCAGTTGTTATGATATGAATGTGGGTACAACTCTCCACCCAGTTCCCGAGTGGAGAAAATCTCTCACCCGGCCAGGAATCGAACCCAGGCCTATCAGGTTAGCAATCCACCATGCTGACCACAGAGCTACCAAGACAGACGCATCATTATTATTAGGTTGTCGTCAAGCTTTACATCTGAATTTCCCTTACAGTATCGTCATGCATTTCCTCCCTCTCTTGCTTGTGACATTGGTATAAGTACCTGAACTGTTGTTGTCGATACTGGTTTGCTCTTAATCCTGATAAAATGGACCCTATCACTAACTGTTCACAGTAACTCTCTCTGACCTTCTGTCCTATTCACAAGTAACTTTACTCCCTTTATACCATTTTCTACTTCTGTTGATATTCTCTACATTCATCTGGCCAGAAATCATTATCTCCTTCCCATTTCACTTTGCTGACTACCACTATATACAGATTGAGTCTTCATATTTACCTTTTCATATTTTTTATCTTCCCTGATATATTCAGATTTCTGATGTTCTGTACTCTGACACGTGGAATGTTACCTTTTTATTATTGGTTACTGCACCCTTTTCTCTTTGTCACTTCCCCCATGGCAATCCCCTGAAGGACAATGGGATAAAATGGAGAGTGACAAGTTATCTACAACATGTATAGAAACCAGATGGATGTTGCAAGAGTTGAAAGACATGAGAAGGAAGCAATGGTTGCACAGGGAGTGAGACAAGGTGGTGGCCTATTCCTTATTTTCTTCAGTTTGTATACTGAACAAGCAGTAAAGGAAACTAAGGAGAAAGTTGAAAAGAAATTAAAGTTTGATGAGAAGAAATAAAAAAATATTAAGTTTGCTCATGACATTGTAAATAAGTCAGGGATTGCAAAGAACTTGGAAGATCATTTCAATGGAATGGATATTGTCTGAAAAGAGGCTATAAAATGAACATAAAAAAGTAAAATAAGAATAACAATACAGTAGGATTAAATTAGGTCAATCTGAGGGAATTAGATTAAGAAGTGAGACATTGGAAGTAACTAATGAGTTTTGCTATTTGAGCAGCAAATAGAGAAGATATAAAGTGCAGACTGGCAATAACAAGAAATGCACTCCTGAAAAAGAGAAAATGTGTTTTCTGAAGGTATTTGTCCGGAGTGTAGCTTTGTGCAGGACTGAAATGTGGACAAAAAGCAGTTCAGACAAGAAGGGAATAGTCTTTTGATATGTGGTGTTACAGAATAGTTTTGAACATTAGATTGGGTAATTAATGAAGAGGTAATGAATTGAATTGGGGGAAGAAGAAATTTACGCTACACAATGAAAGAAAGAATCAGTTGTCAGGGCACATTCTGAAGCATCAGGGAGTAGTCAGTTTGGTTACGGAGGGAAGCGTGATAGGTAAAATTCGTTGAGGAAGAATAAGACCTTATTGGAGTTGAGTTGGCTCAAATGGGTGTCGGATGAAGTAGGTAATCAGAAATGAAGTGGCTTCCAGCAGAAACTCTTGCTGAGTGCTGCATCAAGCAAGTCTTTAGACAGAGGACTCCAGCAACAAGGGATTTTGGTGAATTAAAACAACATAAATAAGTCTGTCCTCAAAATCTGATACAATCTGTAATGCAATAGTTACAGACCTCAGATTTTTAAGACGATCTGTAACATGTGGCTTTCTATTTTTATCGGTATAAACACCTAAGAATTAAGATTTTCCATTTCAGTTAATATCATTTATTATTTCTAAACGTGTGATCAGGCCTTGTGTAGTACTGAATTGATTGCATTGTTTTTTGTCAGAGTTCAGTGACAGTCCACTTGCAGAATTTGCAAAGAACCAGTTAGTAATTACCAAGAAAGTATTAACTATATTTTGAAGTGTTGAAAGTTTCTCCATCTGCAGCAAGGACAAGAGCAGACCCAGTATTGATCTCTGATACAACAGTAGTGTTTATTCCCCATTCTGAAAATGCTGTTTCATAGTGTAGATTTCCTTAGTTTTTAAATGTTAGAGTCTGTATTCTTTTGAAAAGTAGTTACCACCAAGATTCCTAATACCATAATAACTGAGCCCCTCTAGGAGGATACTGTGAACTACACAATCAAAGGCATTAGATGAGTTACAGAAATGAGACATTTGTGAAATCCAAATTGAGCTAGCTAATTGTCTAATTTGAGTGAGGTGTGTTGTTAGTCTTGCATTTGTAACCCTTTAGAACCTTAGAGAAGCCAAAAGTACCACCTATCTTATTACCTTTCTTGTAAAGGAATCTGGCAGTAGCTTAGTTCAGTCATCTGAAAAAATATCTCCAGTGATAATGATGCATTGCATTTATGACTAACTATCTTTCACATATATGAAGAAAAGGATTTTACTTAGTATACTATCAATTCCATGAGAGATTTTTGATTTTGAGGGAGTTTTTTTACATTCCTGATTCCTTTGGCAGAGTATGAGGTAATTGTGATTTGGCCATATGTATGTGGTTTTGCTCCCTGCATGTATTCTACTGCTTTATCCCTTGAACTGTTTATGGGTGTCATCTGAGGTATTCCCAGGAAGTGAATATTAGATACATTGAATGCCAGACTGCTATAATTTTTTATTTAGCTGTGTTCTATAGTAATTAAGTTCTCACATTTAACTGGTTTTCTGATTTTTGTTTCCATTGTTACCCATATTGATTTAATTGTATTATATTACTTACTAATTTCAGACATTATATACAGAATATTCTAAATACTTTCCTTAAGATAGCACAGCATTTCTGGTAATATGAAATGAATCCTACATCTTTGTTTTTCCCACACATCTCGTATAATTTAGTTTTCCGTGTACATGATATTGACTTTTTTAATCCAAGACTTTTTGTGTGTTATTACTGCCATAGTTAATTGTTTTCATGGGAAAGCAGGGAACAGGCTCTGTTAAAGATTGACAAACTATTTATAAGTATATTAAATTTTGTACTAAGAAAGTAGGAAAGTTCTAGTTTTTTGAAGGTGCCCCAGTTGGTATCTGCATATTGTAACTACTACACACAATTTTTCCAGTAGCAGCAATTCAAAATCACAGGTGTCCAATTTTTGTTCTAGGCAGAAACTATAATCTTAAATAGATATATGTTTGATATTATTTTTAATGTACATGTCGATTCCTCCTTTCTCTGTATGTCCCCTGCAGAAATTGGTTGCATAATTTATAGTACTATGCATTTAACATAGAGGTTGCTGTATTTACATGGTGCTCAGGCAGATATGGTACATAAAATCCTTTTGACATTTCTAAACAGATAAAAAATTCATTGACTTTTCCGTAGTCATCTAATATTCTGATGCATGACCGTAGGTTTATTTAAATTAGTTTCTTTTCTGTGTGACACTACAGTTATTTGGACCTCTTTTAAAACGGTCTGGTCTTTAGGCTAAATAAAGCTTACCCCTCAACTGTAATCACAGGAATTCTACCATTAGTGACAGTGGCCACTGTTATATTTTCAGCTATCAGTTCAAATAATCTTATCTTTCCCCCCTCCTGTTAAGGTGTAGATCATGTTCCTAGCCGGGGCAGCACCAAAGTGAGCTGTTACCAGTCAGTTTCTGGTTAACTTGTCTGACAGCTTTGTGAATCCAGGATTTATCATGTCACTGCATTACCTCAGTGTAGTCAAGCACCTAGATCACTTGTAAAAAATTATTCTCTATTCTACACCAACTATAGATACCTGGACCTCTGTACTCAAATCCCTAATCAGTGCCTCAATATCCTCTATTACTAGGCCAAAGTTAGAACTAGTTTCTAAAATGTTTTTGACCAGGTGCATAGACCCTAGTTTTTCTTAGTGCTTTTTGCCTGTGTCTTTCTCATGACAGCTACCTAGCACCAAGACATATCTTTTTGTGTGCGTGCGCTCATTTTCCAACACATCCCTTAAATTTGTATTAATGGTCTGCTGTGCCATATTTCTGCCCATAGCTGAACATGAGGTGGCTCCCCTTAAACAGGCTAGATGCTACATATGTTTTTGTGCTTGCTTTTCACCATTTTCCTCTTTACATTTTCCCACATCTGTTCTTCCATTCCTCCACTCCTACCCAAAGTTGCTCTAATTCAGTTTTCAATTCATGTGCTTCACCTCTTGTTCTGTAGTTTTCTACTATTTGAACATATGCTATATATCAACGGGAAAGCTTAACCGAGAATTCCTTCTTCTGACCCACTGTACTTCGTCCACTTAAACTCAGTTCACAACTTACACACATCAATCCCAATCTGTTAAATAACCTGTGGCACCAAGCACATTTGTCAACATGGTCATGCTATTGTAAATAATTGCACAGGTATACGCATTTCTACATATTAGGGGCCTGTTACAGTTCTGTTTATACTCCTAGATAAGTGTAAGCAAATTACACCTAGTGGCCATAACTTTTAACACTGAATAACATGTTGTAAACTTAATCAAAATCAAACCTGCATTTTTAATTGTAGATAAATGCAAAGTTCTCCAATACTTAGCCATAAGTGAAGTAAAAATATTTGTTTTGTAAATAAAAAAATGCCTTCTTGTGCTGCACTGGATTTTATTTCTCCCATACACATTTCGCTGTTTTTCACTTTGAGGCATATCATCAGTGGGATCTGGAATGATAACAGTTTTATTTTCATATGTGTTATATGTTGATTAGGAAACAGTTCACATCTCATTTTCATGTAAATAAGTGATTACTGACAGTTCTTCACATTTTTGGTTGGCATCTGTGTTTCCTCTCATTTGGTCGCATGCTGGAGGTCATGCTACAGCTATATTTACGAAATGTAAGCATGTTTTTATATTCCAAACTTGTTTATTCACACTTTTCATCTTGCTGCCCTTACAGTTGTGATGTACTATCAGTCTTCTGTCACTAATTACAGATATTTGACCAAAAACTGTGATTTTGAGGTGTAACTACTTTGTTTACTATGGGTCTCATCCCGTTTTTTTTTTTTTTTTTTTTTACATAAATGTTGCCAGCCTAAATAGTATATGCTGGAAACTAACATAGTTCATTTTTCTTTTATGTGTGAGAATGTGTGTTTTTTTTTATTTATTTTTTATTGTTTATTTTTATTTATTCTAATTTTATTTTTTTGTGGGGGGTATTTGGTTATACAGGGTGAGTTGTTAGAATGCTGAATATGTAACAGCTGGTCAGAGAATGGTTGAAAGTTTTGGTGTTCAGCCGATTCGAGTTTTGGTTTAAATGTTTTGTTGAGAGATTCATGGACAATTGAATGAAAAGAGGGTCGGTTATTATTATTATTATTATTATTATTATTATTATTATTTCTCTTCCCTGTCTCAGACATTATGTCTAGTTAAAAATGGAAAGTGATGCGGGCCTTGATCAAGCGTGACTTCCTTTTAACTGTACGGTATATGTTACATTGGATTTAGGAACTTTCGGTTAATTGAACAAGTATCAATAATTACAGATTTCTGTAGTTGTATATATAAGTTTGGATGTAGCTGTATTGCGTTGATGTACTGGTGGATATTGTGTGGTATGACTCCTGTAGTTGATAGTATAATCGGTACAATGTCAACTTTATCCTGGTGCCACATATACTTGACTTCCTCAGCCAGTTGGATGTATTTTTCAATTTTTTCTCCTGTTTTCTTCTGTACATTTGTTGTATTGGGTATGGATATTTCGATTAGTTGTGTTAATTTCTTCTTTTTATTGGTGAGTATGATGTCAGGTTTGTTATGTGGTGTTGTTTTATCTGTTATAATGGTTCTGTTCCAGTATAATTTGTGTTCATCATTCTTCAGTACATTTTGTGGTGCATACTTGTATGTGGGAACGTGTTGTTTTATAAGTTTATGTTGTATGGCAAGTTGTTGTTGTATTATTTTTTGCTACATTGTCATGTCTTCTGGGGTATTCTGTATTTGCTAGTATTGTACATCTGCTTGTGATGTGATCAACTGTTTCTGTTTGTTGTTTGCAAAGTCTGCATTTATCTGTTGTGGCATTGGGATCTTTAATAATATGCTTGCTGTAATATCTGGTGTTTATTGTCTGATCCTGTATTGCAATCGTGAATCCTTCCGTCTAACTGTATATATTGCCTTTTGTTAGCCATGTGTTGGATGCCTCTTGATCAATGTGTGGCTGTGTTAGATGATACGGGTGCTTACCATGTAGTGTTTTCTTTTTCCAATTTACTTTCTTCGTATCTGTTGATGATGTGTGATCTAAAGGGTTGTAGAAGTGGTTATGAAATTGCAATGGTGTAGCCGATATATTTATATGAGTGATTGCCTTGTGTATTTTGCTAGTTTCTGCTCGTTCTATAAAGAATTTTCTTAAATTGCCTACCTGTCCACAATGTAGGTTTTTTATGTCGATAAATCCCCTTCCTCCTTCCTTTCTGCTTAATGTGAATCTTTCTGTTGCTGAATGTATGTGATGTATTCTAGATTTGTGGCATTGTGATCGTGTAAGTGTATTGAGTGCTTCTAGGTCTGTGTTACTCCATTTCACTACTCCAAATGAGTAGGTCAATATTGGTATGGCATAAGTATTTATAGCTTTTGTCTTGTTTCTTGCTGTCAATTCTGTTTTCAGTATTTTTGTTAGTCTTTGTCTATATTTTTCTTTTAGTTCTTCTTTAATATTTGTATTATCTATTCCTATTTTTTGTCTGTATCCTAGATATTTATAGGCATCTGTTTTTTCCATTGCTTCTATGCGGTCGCTGTGGTTATCCATTATGTAATCTCTTGTTTAGCGTGTTTTCCCTTGACTATGCTATTTTTCTTACATTTGTCTGTTCCAAAAGCCATATTTATATCATTGCTGAATACTTCTGTTATCTTTAGTAATTGGTTGATTTGTTGCTGCCAGTAGTTTTAGATCATCCATGTATAGCAAATGTGTGATTTTGTGTGGGTATGTTCCAGTAATATTGTATCCATAATTTGTATTATTTACATGTTGGATAGTGGGTTCATAGCAAGGCAGAACCAGAAAGGACTTAATGAATCTCCTTGGTATATTCCACGCTTAATCTGTATTGGCTGTGATGTGATATTATTTGAATGTGTTTGGATATTAAGTGTGGTTTTCCAATTTTGCATTACTATGTTTAGGAACTGTATCAATTTAGGATCTACTTTGTATATTTCCAATATTTGTAGTAACCATGAGTGGGGTACACTATCAATAGCATTTTGGTAATCAATGTATGCGTAGTGTAGCGACCTTTGTTTAGTTTTAGCTTGATATGTCACCTCTCCTTTGCAACAGCCTTTTTGTTCTTCATTTATAATTTTGTTCTGTGTTGTATGTGTCAATAATTTCTGTGTAATGACTGAAGTTAATATTTTGTATATTGTTGGTAGGCATGTTATGGGGCGATATTTAGCTGGATTTGCTGTGTCTGCTTGATCTTTAGGTCTCAGATAAGTTATTCCTTGTGTAAGTGTATCAGGGAATGTGTATGGGTCTGCAATGTAACTGTTAAATAATTTAGTTAGATGTGAATGTGTTGAGGTGAACTTCTTTAGCCAGAAATTTGCTATTTTATCTTTTCCAGGGGCTTTCCAATGAGTATTATTATTATTATTATTATTATTATTATTATTATTATTATTATAGCCCTGTGTTGTAGTGTTAAACTATTAATTTGTCTATTAGTGTAAGCAATGAGTTGTTTGGCACGAGTATTTGATTATTCAACAGGGTTTTCTTTTCCTACTTTGGTTTTCTGTATGTGGTAATTTTCTTGCAAAACAGTGGGAACAATTGTAACATAGTCACACAGTTAAACAACGAAATTAAAAATAAAGTAGAAAACCGTTAATGTCACAGTGGAACCAAACACAACCACATTCATTCAGTACCATAACAACTACACAGAATAGTCGGGAAAAAATCACAGCAAATGCAAGATGGTATACCATCACATACAAACACAAACTGGCAAACAGTCACAAACATTTTCAAAAGACAGGGAATAAATATAACATACACAACTGACACTTCTATCCAAAAATACACCCCAAAACTGACAAAAGCCAGCAATATATACTAGATTGCAGGTGTATATCATATCAATTACAGTGTAGCACTTGTGATGGCAGATATGTAGGAAAGACAGACAGAGCATTTGATGTCAGATACAAAGAACATATGATGATCTGGGAGATGGCACAAACCACTCCACATTTTCAGAACACCTAAGAGAGCACAATCACAAACCAACCACTAAAGGAGATGTGGAAATAATTAGAATCAAAAATAAAAAAAACACCTAACCCTGCAAGAAAATTACCAGGTACAGGTGTTGGTGATGGTACTCCAGCCCCTTTCCACTCACTTGTCCACACACACACACACACACGCACACACACACACACACACACACACTAATTTTCAGCATATATTTAGTTAGGTTGGCAACATGTATGTGCAAATCAAACAGGACAAGACTCATAATGAAATCAAAGTTTTCAATCAAGTATGTGTAATTAGTGACAGAAAAATGAAATTGCATCGCAAAAATAAAGGCAAACAAGATAAAGAGGGAAGGGGGAAGGAAAAAAGTTCTGAACATAAAAACATGCTTATGTTTCGTAAATAGAGCTGTAGTGCAACCACCAGTAGTGACCAGATGAGAGGAAATGCAGAGGCCAACTAAAAACACGAAGAACTGTAAGTAATTGCTTTTTTACATAAAAACAAGACATATCTGTAGATTACAAAAGAGTTCATCGCATATCACAACAAAACTGTTATCATTCTAATTCCCACTGATTATGCCGTAAAGTGTAAAAAGGCAAAATGCGTCTGGGAGAAATTAAATACAGCACTGCAAGTGGTGTTTTATGATTATAAATTACAATTTAATTATAAATTACAGTTTAATTATAAATCTCTGCTTGCTGCAGAGGATGGGCACACAAAAAAGCTCCTTAAGTGAAACAGCATTGCAAACAAATGAAGTTTATCCAGTGTTTGTTATAAACAGATTTTAACCTAAGCACATGATTTCCTCTAAGAACATTCTACTGATAATGAATAATATGATTCAAGAAGCAAAACTTTGGTATTTGAACTGGAACAGGCACTAATAACATTTACTTACTATGTAATATAGATAAAAGTAACTGATAGAACTGATTAATAGTTTACCTTTATGGCAGTGGGGGAAAAGCAAGGTCTCATCTGGCAGAGTGATACAAAAGTACAGAAAAGCTATTTTAATTTCTTTGCTGTGTATGTGAAGCTTGTTATCAATTTCTTTGCCCTCCGTGATGAAGCTTATATATTTATTAATATTTTTTGACATAATGTCAATAATATTGAATGTAGAACTCTGACTTTCTATTGTCAACAGATACAGGGCCCTGTTCAGGTGACAGTGGAGGTGGTCTCTTCCTTCCCTCTGATCCAGGGCGAGGAAGTGATACACAATGGTTTCTGCGTGGAATTGTAAGCCTGTCACTACTTGATCCCGAAACACAGAGCTGTGACTTGAGGCAATACATTGTGTTCACAGATGTTGCAAAGTTCCAGGACTGGATTTTGCAAATAGCACAGAGACTAGGAGATCAACCATAACATAAATGTGATTGCCTCTTACATTCAGGTGATCCTGAAAACTAAGAGAATATAGTGACTGTTGTATCTAAACTTAATTGTATTTATTGTATTTTCAAGAAGACAAAAGCCATGACTATGGTTACATGCTGTGCTGTGAAAACTGATGACACACATTAGTGATTATGGCTGATGTGTTCAGCACTGTATATGTTCCAGGAAGAATATGATCTCAGTAGCAATTTGAAAGAAAGTATGTGTGCCATACAAAGTACAAAAGTTGATGGAAGCTGTAGATAGTGCTTTGCCATACATGTTAATAAACTGAACCCAACCTGTAATTCTATTATGGTTACTAAATGTGCATTTGATTTGGTGTAGAAGAAAATGAGATTTTTTTGAGCCTCTAGTTGCTAAACCTTACTATGGCCCCTATGTAAGATTCTCCAAAACATTGAACTCAGGATGTAATTTGTAGATTTTTAAAAATTAAAGCCTCATAAAATTACTTTATTTAGATGTGATTTTTGACTGCACATGATAATTTTGCTGCATAATGACAGTATTATTCTAATTTTATTATAAGCAAATATATTTTTGTAAACTTGTTCCCACTTGCTTTCATAAATCAAATAAAAATACCTATAGCTGTCTGAAGAGATGCAGAAAATAGTACTAAAAGACTGTAGTGAGTTGAGACACAAGACATAAAAAGAAAAGTTTTCATAAGTTTTAGAATTACTTCTAAACAGAACAGTAAGAGGAATGTATATTGAGTCACAGATGTAACAACACAAACTTCACTTCAGTAAATTTTCCAAAAGTGAAGAAAATAATCCACCATATATGGTAGGCATTGAACAGTGAAATGATGCAAAAGAAGTGGTTTGTTATACCCAAGCTATCAGACATATTTTTGGGGCAGAAGGATATGTTTGAAGGACAGCATGAGTTTACATAAATATGACATTTGCAAAGAGGATAATTTATACAGTAATGGATGTGAAGAAAACATTTCAGATGGGCACTTTGTGCTGAACAGTAGTATGCTCACTAATTGGCTTTAAAATTCACTTCTGGCCCCCTCAGTTTGACAGTGTCACTTCACAAAGGCAGGTGGTAGTCATGTCAAGAAAGAAATATGTACATGGGGTACATAGAAATTCACAGGTGTCCCTGCATTTAAAGGAAAAGATATGCTGGTGATATGACAGAAATAATTAGTGGCTCCTAAGACAAGTTCTTCAATTGAGGTCTCCAATAAGGACATAACACATGAAATGGATTCTGAGCAATAATGGTATAACAATGGGCAAGAATATTTAATAATTTAGATGGTTACTGAAATAGCATAACTGAAAATGTAAGGACTTCTCGCGTCCGTTGGCCGTCGTAATTTAATATTATATTATTATTATTATTATTGTTGTTGTTGTTATTTTTTGATTGTTGCAGACTTACGTGGTGGGCCTTAATAAAAATGATATTTCATTTAATTTTGGTTTACGGTTAAATGCTTTTGTGAAATTCTCCTTTTTAACAATATTAATCTCAAATTATTTGTTACGTTAATGAATGTTAGACTCGCTGAATCTTAAAAACATGAGCATACAAATTTAACATTGGAATAAACTTTTCATATCAATTTCCTTGGCTAGTCAGTTCACTTTAAAGCAAGAAATCTTTAGTTATTAATTACAATTGCGGCCCACACACGCGCGAGAGTATTTTTTCTTACCTGCGTTAACCATTGTATTGTAGTCGGAGTCCTGGCTCTGGCTGTTGGCTATGGTACTGAAAATAAGAATCTTAAAGCTACGTATTTCTGCAACATCGTGCGGCTGTGGAGAAAAATTACAGGGTTATTACAAATTATTGAAGCGATTTTGCAGCTCTACAATAACTTTATTATTTGAGATATTTTCACAATGCTTTGCACACACATACAAAAACTCAACAAGTTTTTTTAGGCATTCACAAATGTTCGATATGTGCCCCTTTAGTGATTCGGCAGACATCAAGCCGATAATAAAGTTCCTCCCACACTCGGCGCAGCATGTCCCCATCAATGAGTTCGAAACCATCATTGATGCAAGCTCGCAGTTCTGGCACGTTTCTTGGTAGAGGAGGTTTAAACACTGAATCTTTCACATAACCCCACAGAAAGAAATTGCATGGGGTTAAGTCGGGAGAGTGTGGAGGCCATGACAGGAATTGCTGATCGTGATCTCCACCACGACCGATCCATCGGTTTTCCAATCTCCTGTTTAAGAAATGCCGAACATCATGATGGAAGTGCGGTGGAGCAGCATCCTGTTGAAAGATGAAGTCGGCGCTGTTGGTCTCCAGTTGTGGCAGGAGCCAATTTTCCAGCATGTCCAGATACACAGAAGAAAAAGGGGCTGTAAACTTTAAACCATGAGATTGCACAAAACACGTTAACTTTTGGTGAATTTAGAATTTGCTGCACGAATGCGTGAGGATTCTCTACCGCCCAGATTCGCACATTGTGTCTGTTCACTTCACCATTAAGAAAAAATGTTGCTTCATCACTGAAAACAAGTTTCACACTGAACGCATCCTCTTCCATGAGCTGTTGCAACCGCGCCGAAAATTCAAAGCGTTTGACTTTGTCATCGGGTGTCAGGGCTTGTAGCAATTGTAAACGGTAAGGCTTCTGCTTTAGCCTTTTCCATAAGATTTTCCAAACCGTCGGCTGTGGTACGTTTAGCTCCCTGCTTGGGTTATTCGTCGA
The DNA here is from genome assembly GCF_023898315.1 of Schistocerca nitens. Lineage (NCBI taxonomy): Eukaryota > Metazoa > Arthropoda > Insecta > Orthoptera > Acrididae > Schistocerca > Schistocerca nitens. Next base: position 132,612,793 of record NC_064622.1, on the reverse strand, counting down.
CTTCCACGGGCTACGCGTGAAACTTGCCCGCACATGTTCAACTGTTTCTTCACTCACTGCAGGCCGACCCGTTGATTTCCCCTTACAGAGGCATCCAGAAGCTTTAAACTGCACATACCATCGCCGAATGGAGTTAGCAGTTGGTGGATCTTTGTTGAACTTCGTCCTGAAGTGTCGTTGCACTTTTATGACTGACTGATGTGAGTGCATTTCAAGCACGAAATACGCTTTCTCGGCTCCTGTCGCCATTTTGTCTCACTGCGCTCTCGAGCGCTCTGGCAGCAGAAACCTGAAGTGCGGCTTCAGCCGAACAAAACTTTGAGTTCTTTTACGTATCTGTAGTGTGTCGTGACCATATGTCAATGAATGGAGCTACAGTGAATTTATGAAATCGCTTCAATCATTTGTAATAGCCCTGTAATATTATGTTAATAGCGGGTGAGTTTTTCGCTTCAGCTAATTTTTCATAAGCTAATATCGCCACGTAATGGCGTCGTTGGCTGCATCGGCCGCTGCGATTGTTGAACTGTAAATTACTTGAATGCAGGTTAATTCAAGGAAGGTGGACATGAAATCGGGATCACCTCTTACAAATTAAAAGTGCACAATAATATTAAATGAATATATTATATGCTTAACTCGTACAAATATGCTTAAATTTGCCAGCACTCGCAAGATGTCAGTCTATAGACAATCAAGACAAGAGAAGAAGTGAAGACGACTAAAAAAAAAATTAACAAAAGAGCGTATCTTGTAGTCTCTTTAGATCATTTTGTCATAAATTATTTCTTTGCAATCTAAACCTACACAGAGAAATTATTATTTTACGGCTACATGATAAAAATATATTATTCATTTTTTAATGTATGTTTTTGAATTCTTTTCGTAATATAGCACTGGGGACGCTATAGACTTTTTCATTTCAGGGCAGAATTGATGATAGCAGAGCCCTTCTGAAGTTACTATCCCTTCTCAACCAGACTTACTGCTAATCACAGTTTGTGACTTGATACACTAATGTACCCCCTCTAACCAAGGGCTTCTGTTATTGAACACCACCATCCCCAACACCAAACTGAATCAAAACATGCTACCTCCTTCCTTATAAACTTAACCAACCACCCTGAATCACAAGCTGTGGGTTGCTCAATGTTACTGTTACTATAAATTTTGCCCAAACTTCATTGATGACTGCTGTGATGTAATGAATAATATGAAGTCCATTGAATTTCTGTTTAACTGCCTGGTTTGTAAGTTGTAAGAATTATTGAAATTTTTCTGGAGAAGAATTTGAAGTATTCATGTACTGTAGAGCACACATATAGGTGCTGAATGAATATGGTTCTTCCAGTCACAGGCCAACAAGCCATAATGAGTGTTACAGAGGGCCGAGCAGACTGACTTCTGCATGAAGTCAGGATAGCTATTGGGGACCTGTGAAGCATCAACAACACTATTAAAACACTATAGTTCGGGTATTTATTTGCAATTTTTGGAAGTCACTCTTCCACACTAGCCTTGGCTGTTGATTATTCATCTGTGTTGGATTCTAGCTGATGTATGTCCAGTCAACTCCACAACTCTCCTCCCTACCAACTGGTAGGTTTCAGGTCCCTGTCTTGCCTGAGTGTTGAACAGGCATGTGGACCCCAAGAGGCCATGTTGCTGGCGTCCGCATTGAAGCTCAGTGCTGGCAGCACCCAGTGATGTGGTGGTGGAAGGCATTCAGTTCCTCCATCGGTTGATAATAGGTGGTGAGCAGTATGAAGTTTATTAGGTGATGGGCCAATGTCTTGAATAAGTCTTTGGCTAGTTCATGGTCTGTGCTGGAGCATCTAGGACATACATTCATTACAGTATTGTAATGATGGAATGGAGTGCTATTACTGTGTATGCCATTGATTCCAGTGATCAAATCATCATGAGAGCTGGGGTATCTAAAGGAAGCTAGTTAGAGGCTATGATGTTAAGCTTAGTTTGTAATAACTCCATATTGTCTCCTATTTTCCGCTGTATTCGTGACAATGTGAGTGCGTGTTAATAAAATTTTTCTCTTTTCTATCCCTTACTATTCTGTGTCTTAACAGTGTAAACACAACAAGATTTGTACACGCCTCAGATGTTGCCAGCTGTTGATTGCTTTGACTGAACAGCCATCCACCACATCAGTGCACAGCACATCTTGTGGATGAGAGAGTGTGGAAACATAGTGTTACGTCACTGAATTCTCATTCATGAATGTGGTTCAGATCACTGCTCTTCAATCCACATTTGGTTTTCCATTGTTTCCTTAACTATTTCTGCTAGATGGGACTCCTGGGTCTGGATATTATTTCAGGCTGTACTGCCAGGAGGCTTTAATGCCATTTGGCACCCACCTGTTGCTCCATCTGTATGCTGAATTTTTTTGAACTATGTAGTACCAATTGCAGCTGATAGAGAGCAGCTTTGTCAACTTAGTGCAGCCTACAAATGCTCCTACTTGCAAGGCATGACTATTTGTTACTTTTCATTATGTTTTACAACACCTGATGTGAACACCAGTTATATTGTGTGGTCTCTGAAGTTACAGCTATGTTGCTTGTAGTATAAAAATGTTACCCAATGCACCTGGTTGTGCTGGACCTGAGAGCCCCATCAGGAAGATCTTCCATCTTTTGTTTTCCTTTGTTGTTGTCACAAAAGTTTCATAGTCGAACTTTCGTTTGATGCAGAAATGCTGTGCGTAATATTGGATGTTGTTATTACTTCCCTTTTATTGTAACCATTGCCAGATAATTATGAGTTGTCATATGTATCAAGTGAAGAAGATGCAATGGACAGCTTGCTGTGTATGATTTTGACATTGTCTTTGCTTCTGATTGAAAGGATTCTGGTGACTAAAACATAAATTCTTGGTATGGACTCTCTTTTACAACTTCTTAAATTATTCTTTAGAATGATTTCCCCAAGCTTCCATGAAGATTGAAGTTTTATTACATGCAAGTGTCTGGAGTGAATTCTTGACTCCAGCTAATTGGACATAAACAGTGTTCACATCAGATTTGATTTTCTTCGTTCTTGGTTTGTACACTCATGGAATTCCCTTTTGGTGATGTGCTCTGAGGTCCTCCTTGGCATTCCTTGCAAAGCCACTAGCTCCTTGCAATGCCACTAGCTCCATGCAACACCTGCTGTAACATAAGGATGTCTGCTGATGTGTTTCAGCTACCACTTGCTGTTCAATGATTACCTCAAACAGTACAAAAGGAAATATTTGATGTAAACCGAATACTGCATATATACAGGGTGTTCCAGGAAGGATGGTCAATATTCAGGGATATGACAGAAACAATCATTCAAAGCAAGAAAGTCTACCAGAAACTGACTCCTAAATGCTTACTTTAAGAGCTATGAACACTTGTTCATCTTCACTACTGTGAAGCTCAAAGCATAAGCAATCCTGTCATGGCAAGTGGAGATGCCCAATCACCATTGTGCCTTGGTGAGGTGGTGTATTCACACTTCTCACTCTGATTCTGTACATTCATCAAATCAATGTGCTCCCAGTGGGAGGCTCTCTACATCCTAACTAACTAACTACAATAACATTTTCAGCACTCGCGAACATCTTTTGACAGCCTTAGACGATAAGAGTGGAACATGTTATTGTGAAGAATCTCATTTGGACGAAAGATGTTGTTTAATTTTATTTACATAACTAATTACAATCATTTTATAACCTTTAACAGCCGGTCGATGTGGCCGTGCGGTTCTAGGCGCTTCAGTTTGGAACCGCGTGACCGCTACGGTCGCAGGTTTGAATCCTGCCTCGGGCATGGATGTGTGTGATGTCCTTAGGTTAGTTAGGTTTAAGTAGTTCTAAGTTCTAGGGGACTGATGACCTCAGATGTTGAGTCCCATAGTGCTCAGAGCCGTTTGAACCATTTAACCTTTAACTTTTGTTTAATTATTTCCATTATTAAACTTATGGTCCCACAAGACCAAACATTGTTTTATTCCTTCCACAACACAAAGCGAATGTGGGCATATTTCTTAGCTCAGTCTTTTAAGTTTATTATTACTTGGTTTACCAAGGATTCACTTCCTTTTTGATCAAGTATTTACAACTACTCAGTTGAAAGCTATAGTGCGCTTTTAATCACCTCATTTCTTTCTTAGCATAATTGGCTCCAATTACTAATGAATGTCTATTTGACTATTATGTTATTTCTTGTATACTAATACAGTAAATGACTACCATATTACCCACTTCATTGTGCTATTATACCGAGCGAGGTGGCGGAGTGGTTAGCACACTGGACTCTCATTCGGAAGGACGACGGTTCAATCCCGTCTCCAGCCATCCTGATTTAGGTTTTCCGTGATTTCCCTAAATCGTATCAGGCAAATGCCGGGATGGTTCCTTTGAAAGGGCATGGCAGATTTCCTTCCCAATCCTTCCCTAACCCGAACTTGCGCTCTGTCTCTAATGACCTCGTTGTCGACGGGACGTTAAACACTAACCACCACCACCACTGTGCTATTATTACTCACCAGCTACTTTGTATGTAAACTATTAGACTTTTGTAGTTAAAGAAAACCCCCCATGAGAGATATTTGTCCTGTTTGACCAGTGTCTATCATTCTGTCATTACTTTTACTCAAAGGTTATTTACTGTACACTGTTTTTTAAATTATTATGCATAACAGTACAAGGTTCTTAAGGCTCTAATATAAACAAATTTTAAGTCTTTTTTTTACTGCAAGGAGTTACATGCTGACATTTTAATCTACAACCACACTCCACAGTTTCAAATCTCAGAGCCATGGCAAGTCAAACATGTGCAGAAACAAAAGTTCCAAGAATCATCCTCGTTAAAGTGGCTGGCCGCGGTGGTCTAGCGGTTCTAGGCGCTCAGTCCGGAACCGCGTGACTGCTACGGTCGCAGGTTCGAATCCTGCCTCGGGCATGGATGTGTGTGATGTCCTTAGGTTAGTTAGGTTTAAGTAGTTCTAAGTTCTAGGGGACTGATGACCACAGCAGTTGAGTCCCATAGTGCTCAGAGCCATTTGAACCATTTTGTTCAGGTAAGTATATTAATCTTTGACTACTTTCTAGAACATTGCAACAGTGTGACTAACAGTCACCGCACAGCTTCATACCTCTGTAAGAGGTACACTCACACCTTATACTTATGGGCAAATGCTGTGCAAATACCTTTAGAATCTCTTCAATGCAAATATTACTCTCTTCACCCCTCTACATAAAAGAAGTGGTACAGGTCATTCCTTCTATGGATTCACTTGACCTAGGCAAAGGCCCAGACTTTCCTCAGGTCCACCCACCCCTAACCCTTTAATACCTTTCCAAAATCAGACCCACCTCGTCTTGCATCTTTAACTGTAGGCACAACCTCTAACACCTTTCTCTTATGATGTTTCTCTGCAGTATAGTGATTCTATCTGATTATCCCCAAATGTGTGTTCCCTAACTCTCTCTTAAATAACTTTGACCTAGTTTCCTTGCAGTGTTATAATTTAAATATATGAAAATGTTTAATAAAAAGCCTGCTCTCATTATATTCTTCCTATGTTTTCCATCAATAACGTCCCTGAACTTCTCTGCTTTTTATAATATTTATTTTTATTCACATGTCAAGTTCCATAGGACCAAATTGAGGAGCAAATCTCAAAGGTCATGAAACGTGCCAGTACATGAAACTACAACATAAAAGTAACAACAGATAAAAATAAATGTTTATGAACCTGAAAAAAGTAAGTCCATAAGTTTAAGTAAATGCAATCAACAATACAATAAGAATCAGCTTCATTTTTTCAAAAAAACTCCTCTACAGAACAGGAGTAGTGATCCATGAGGAAACACTTAAGTTTCAATTTAAAAGTGCATGGATTACTGCAGAGATTTTTGAATTTGAGTGGAAGCTTATTGAAAATGGATGCAGCAGTATACTGCACACCTTTTTGCATAAGAGTTAAGGAAGTCTGAACCAATTGCAGGTACACCAGTTATTGCCTGAAACACCTGTTTCTGAGCAAAAAATATCCTTTCAGAATGGGAAGAGTTACCCCAGAAAATAATACCATACGACATAAGCGAATGAAAATAAGCATAGTAGACTAATTTTTGTGTTGGAATGATCACTCACTCCTGATACTGTTCAAATAGTAAAAATGCCAGTATTAAGTCTCTGAACAAGATCCTGAACGTGGGCTTTCCACGACAGCTTACTATCTATCTGAACACCTAGAAATTTGAACTGTTCAGTTTCACTAATCATATGCCCATTCTGTGAAATTAAAACGTCAGGTTTTGTTGAATTGTGTGTCAGAAACTGTAAAAACTGAGTCTTACTGTGATTTAGCATTAGTTTATTTTCTAAAAGCTATGAACTTAGGTCATGTACTGCACTATTTGAAAATGAGCATCCTTTACTACCAAGCTAGTGTCATTAGCAAACAGAAATGTTTTAGAGTTAACCCTAATACTAGAGGGCATATCATTTATATAAATAAGGAACAGGAGTGGCCCTGTGGCGGCAGCACCGTCCAACGCATGAAGGGCTGAACTACGGCACTGCCAACACAAGTAGGGGCAGCTGTACCGTTACGCAGAATTTTGGCAACGGTGCGTCGCACACCGGACCGCACGGGAACAAAGCAGGCGGCCAGTGCGAGCTAGTCGACGCGACACACGTCTCCCAGTTCTTCCGCCGCGGACCACGTGCGTCGAGTCAACGTGACTCCGCCGTAAATGCGTACGCGCGGTAATAAACGCAGTCGCCGTTAAAGTGTCTTTCGCTTCTTCGCGGACGTTACGGCACCTCCGGTCGCGCCAGGAGCATAACATTCTGTGACACGGCCTTTTGCCTCGCTCAGTCCACGCGGTTGCGCCACGGCTCGTCACCGGAGTGTATACCCTCCGGGATCGGTGATCGAGACGTGCCGCCAGTGCAACGCACCTGTATCGACGGACATTAGCGAAGAACGTTATTTGTCATTTATTGTAACAGTAGGAAAAATAAATGTGTCCTGTCCCGAAACCGCTTTAGTCGTTTTCGTCACCAAGCCTCTCCCTTGAGCATAGTGCGTGGGCACGGTGATAAAGCCGGTTCACTACACGTGAGTGACTGTAAGCGGGGAAACCACACGTTCCCGCTTCAGCCCCAACACTGATCCCTGGGGCACCCCCCACTTGACAGTACCACCCCAGATCCCACTTCACAGCCTTTGTCAACATTGTGAATAATGACCTTTTGCTGCCTGTTGCTAAAGTAAGAGGTGAACCAATTGTGAACTACTCCCCGTATTCCGTAATGGTCCAGCTTCTGGAGTAATATTTTATAATCAACACAATCAAATGCCTTAGTTAAATAAAAAAATATGCCAAGCATTCGAAACCTTTTGTTTAGCCCATCCAGTACGTCACAGAGAAAAGAGAATATAGTATTTTCAGTTGTTAAACGGCTTCTAATGCCGAACTGTACATTTGATAGCAAATCGTGTGGTATAAAATGATAAATTATCCTTACATACAGAGCCTTTTCAATAACTTTTGCAAACACTGATGGCACAGAAACAGGTCTAAAATTATCTACATTATCCCATTCTCCCTTTTTATAAAGTGGCTTTACTACTGAGTACTTTAATCGCTCAAGAAACTGACCATTCCTAACGGAAAAATTACAAGTATGACTAAATACAAGGCTAACAAGTGCAGCACAATACTTTAATATTCTACTAGACATTCCATCATAACCATGAGAGTCCTTAGCCTTCAGTGTTTTAATTATTGACGCAATCTCCATTTTGTCTGTATTTCAGACATCAATCTCAGAAAGGCATTTGCCAAAAAGTTATGATTTCCTGTAGAAACTAAATTTTTATTTAATTCATGAGAAATACCCAGAAAATGATTGTTAAATACTGTACATATATCTGATTTATCAGTAAGAGAAATATTTTTATTGCACACTGACTTTGTACCGTTGACCTTGTGCTGCTGACAAGACACTTCCTTCACAATGACCGTATGGTTTTAATTTTATCCTGTGAATTAGCTATTCTATTTGCACACCACATACTCTTCGCCTTCCTAATAACATTTTTAAGCACCTTACAATACTGTTTTTAATGGGCTACTGTATCTTGATTGTGACTACTTCTAACATTTTGATATAATTCCCATTTTGTTCTACAAGATATCCTTATCCCACTAGTCAGCCACCCGGGCTGCCTATTACTGGTTGTACCCCGTATAGAAAGTTCTAATGGAAAGCAACTCTCAAAGAGCAGGAGAAATGTGTTAAGGAAAGCATTATATTTACCATCTATGTTATCGGCACTATAAACATCCTGCCCCTCCATGAACCATGGACCTTGCCGTTGGTGGGGAGGCTTGCATGCCTCAGCGATACAGATGGCCGTACCGTAGGTGCAACCACAACGGAGGGGTATCTGTTGAGAGGCCAGACAAACATGTGGTTCCTGAAGAGGGGCAGCAGCCTATTCAGTAGTTGCAGGGGCAACAGTCTGGATGATTGACTGATCTGGCCTTGTAACATTAACCAAAACGGCCTTGCTGTGCTGGTACTGCGAATGGCTGAAAGCAAGGGGAAACTACAGCCATAATTTTTCCCGAGGACATGCAGCTTTACTGTATGATTAAATGATGATGGCGTCCTCTTGGGTAAAATATTCCGGAGGTAAAATAGTCCCCCATTCGGATCTCCGGGCGGGGACTACTCAAGAGGACGTCGTTATCAGGAGAAAGAAAACTGGCGTTCTACGGATCGGAGTGTGGAATGTCAGATCCCTTAATCGGGCAGGTAGGTTAGAAAATTTAAAAACGGAAATGGATAGGTTAAAGTTAGATATAGTGGGAATTAGTGAAGTTCGGTGGCAGGAGGAACAAGACTTTTGGTCAGGTGAATACAGGGTTATAAATACAAAATCAAATAGGGGTAATGCAGGAGTAGGTTTAATAATGAATAAAAAAATAGGAGTGCGGGTTAGCTACTACAAACAGCATAGTGAACGCATTATTGTGGCCAAGATAGACACAAAGCCCATGCCTACTACAGTAGTAAAAGTTTATATGCCAACTAGCTCTGCAGATGATGAAGAAATAGATGAAATGTATGACGAGATAAAAGAAATTATTCAGGTAGTGAAGGGAGACTAAAATTAATAGTCATGGGTGACTGGAATTCGTCGGTAGGAAAAGGGAGAGAAGGAAACATAGTAGGTGAATATGGATTGGGGGGAAGAAATGAGAGGAAGCCGCCTTGTAGAATTTTGCGCAGAGCATGACTTAATCATAGCTAACACTTGGTTCAAGAATCATAAAAGAAGGTTGTATACCTGGAAGAATCCTGGAGATACTAAAAGGTATCAGATAGATTATATAATGGTAAGACAGAGATTTAGGAACCAGGTTTTAAATTGTAAGACATTTCCAGGGGCAGATGTGGACTCTGACCACATTCTATTGGTTATGAACTGCAGATTGAAACTGAAGAAATTGCAAAAAGGTGGGAATTTAAGGAGAAGCTACCTGGATAAACTGAAAGAACCAGAGGTTGTAGAGTGTTTCAGGGAGAGCATAAGGGAACAATTGACAGGAATGGGGGAAAGAAATACAGTAGAAGCAGAATGGGTAGCTCTGAGGGATGAAGTAGTGAAGGCAGCAGACGATACAGTAGGTAAAAAGACGAGGGCTAATAGAAATCCTTGGGTAACAGAAGAAATATTGAATTTAATTGATGAAAGGAGAAAATATAAAACTGCAGTAAATGAAGCAGGCAAAAAGGAATACAAACGTCTCAAAAATGAGATCGACAGGAAGCGCAAAATGGCTAAGCAGGGATGGCTAGAGGACAAATGTAAGGATGTAGAGGCTTGTCTCACTAGGGGTAAGATAGATACTGCCTACAGGAAAATTAAAGAGGCCTTTGGAGGGAAGAGAACCACTTGTATGAATATCAAGAGCTCAGATGGCAACCTAGTTCTAAGCAAAGAAGGGAAGGCAGAAAGAGTATATAGAGGGTTTATATAAGGGCAATGTACTTGAGGACAATATTATGGAAATGGAAGAGGATGTAGATGAAGACGAAATGGGAGATAAGATACTGCGTGAAGAGTTTGACAGAGCACTGAAAGACCTGAGTCGAAACAAGGCCCCGGGAGTGGACAACATTCCATTAGAACTACTGATGGCCTTGGGAGAACCAGTCATGACAAAACTCTACCATCTGGTGAGCAAGATGTATGAGACAGGCGAAATACCCATAGACTTCAAGAAGAATATAATAATTTCAATCCCAAAGAAAGCAGGTGTTGACAGATGTGAAAATTACCGAACTATCAGTTTAATAAGTCATGGCTGCAAAATACTAAAGCGAATTCTTTACAGACGAATGGAAAAACTGGTAGAAGCGGACCTCGGGGAAGATCAGTTTGGATTCCGTAGAAATGTTGGAACACGTGAGGCAATACTAACCTTAAGACTTATCTTACAAGGGAACCTCCCCATCGCACCCCCCTCAGATTTAGTTATAAGTTGGCACAGTGGATAGGCCTTGAAAAACTGAACACAGATCAATTGAGAAAACAGGAAGAAGTTGTGTGGAACTGTGAAAAAATAAGCAAAATATACAAACTGAGTAGTTCATGGGAAGATAGGCGACATCAAGGACTCTAAGAACACAGGAGCGCCGTGGTCTCTTGGTAACGTGAGCAGCTGCGGAACTAGAGGTCCTTGGTTCAAATCCTCCATCGAGTGAAAAGTTTAATTTTTTTATTTTCAGTTTATGTGACAAACTATTGTGTTTTCATCACTTTTTTGGGAGTGATTATCACATCCACAAGAAAACCTAAATCGGGCAAGGTAGAAGAATCTTTTTACCCATTCGCCAAGTGTACAAGTTAGGTGGGTCGACAACATATTCCTGTCATGTGACGCACATGCCGTTACCAGTGTCGAATAGAATATATCAGATGTGTTTTCCTGTGGAGGAATCGGTTGACCTATGACCTTGCGATCAAATGTTTTCGGTTCCCATTGGAGAGGCACGTCCTTCCGTCTACTAATCGCACGGTTTTGCGATGCGGTCGCAAGACACAGACACTAAACTTATTACAGTGAACAGAGACGTCAATGAACGAACGGACAGATAATAACGATGTAAAAATAAAGAAAGTAAAATTCTCACTGGAGGGAAAACGTGAACCAAGGACCTTTCGTTCTGCAGCTGCTCACGCTACCACGAGACCACAGCGCTCCTCAGCTCACATTGTCCATGATGTTGCCTATGTTGCCCATGGACTACTCAGTTTGTATATTTTGCTTCTTTTTTCACAGTTCCACGCAACTTCTACCTGTTTTCTCAATTGATCTGTGTTCAGTTTATCAAGGCCTATCCACTGTGCCAACTTATAACTAAATTTGAGGGGGGTGCGATGGGGAGGTTCCCTAGTTAGAAGAAAGATTAAGAAAAGGCAAACCTACGTTTCTAGCATTTGTAGACTTACAGAAAGCTTTTGACAACGTTAACTTGAATACTCTCTTTCAAATTCTGAAGGTGGCAGGGGTAAAATACAGGGAGCGAAAGGCTATTTACAATTTGTACAGAAACCAGGTGGCAGTTATAAGAGTCGAGGGGCATGAAAGGGAAGCAGTGGTTGGGAAAGGAGTGAGACAGGGTTGTAGCCTCTCCCCGATGTTATTCAATCTGTATATTGAGCAAGCAGTAAAGGAAACAAAAGAAAAATTCGGAGTAGGTATTAAAATTCATGGAGAAGAAGTAAAAACTTTGAGGTTCACCGATGACATTGTAATTCTGTCAGAGACAGCAAAGGACTTGGAAGAGCAGTTGAACGGAATGGACAGTGTCTTGAAAGGAGGATATAAGATGAACATCAACAAAAGCAAAACGAGGATAATGGAATGTAGTCAAATTAAATCGGGTGATGCTGAGGGAATTAAATTAGGAAATGAGACACGTAAAGTAGTAAAGGAGTTTTGCTATTTAGGGAGTAAAATAACTGATGATGGTCGAAGTAGAGAGGATATAAAATGTAGACTGGCAATGGCAAGGAAATCGTTTCTGAAGAAGAGAAATTTGTTAACATCGAGTATAGATTTAAGTGTCAGGAAGTCGTTTCTGAAAGTATTTGTATGGAGTGTAGCCATGTATGGAAGTGAAACATGGATGATAAGTAGTATGGACAAGAAGAGAATAGAAGCTTTCGAAATGTGGTGCTACAGAAGAATGCTGAAGATAAGGTGGGTAGATCACGTAACTAATGAGGAGGTATTGAATAGGATTGGGGAGAAGAGAAGTTTGTGGCACAACATGACTAGAAGAAGGGATCGGTTGGTAGGACATGTTTTGAGGCATCAAGGGATCACAAATTTAGCATTAGAAGTCAGCGTGGAGGGTAAAAATCGTAGAGGGAGACCAAGAGATGAATACACTAAGCATATCCAGAAGGATATAGGTTGCAGTAGGTACTGGGAGATGAAGAAGCTTGCACAGGATAGAGTAGCATGGAGAGCTGCATCAAACCAGTCTCAGGACTGAAGACAACAACAACAACAACAACAACAACTACTACTACTACTACTACTACTACTACTACTACTCTTGTTCCTTGACAAGGTTTAAAAAAAACTCTACTGCTGCCCGATTAATTTTCCTACATAGTTTGTAATTAAATATGACATTGGTTTGAGTGCAAAAGCCTTTTAGTGTTAAAATTTGTGCATCATGCTTGTACTAACAGAATGCCCATCTAGTAATGATGAATGCAAAAAAATATTGTCTAAGACTGTGCTACTGTTCCCCTGCACCCTAGTTGGAAAAAACAGTCTGCATCAGATCGTATGAATTTATGAGATCTACAAACATCCTTTGTCTTGCAACGTCATAAACAAAATTAATATTGAAGTCACCACAGATAACTAATTTCTGGTACTTCCTACACAGCGAGTAAAGGACCCTCTCTAGCTTGAGCAGAAATGCTCTGAAGTTCAGTTTCACTAAATTCAACTGCCCCTGCACAACATAAAAACATCTGTTCAGTGCTGTGTTGTGATATGTCTATGGACTCAAATGGAATACTGTCTTTTACGTACATAGCCACTCCCTCACCCCGCAAGGAACTCCTTGATATACAGCCAGTTAATCTGTATCGTGGTAAAGGAAGCCTCTGAATTGTGAAATTATTTAAGTGGTGCTCTGATATACCAATAATTTCAGAGTCAACATCTATAAGCAGTTCACTAACATTATCTCTAATACCTTTTACATTTTGATGAAATATGCTAATGCCTTCCCTACTTGGAAACATTACATCCTCGGAAGGTGAGCACTTAGTTTGAGGAACTTCCTTTAAGCAGGTATACCTATCAGCTGACTTCAGTCTAAAAAAAAGTGCAGCTCTAACACCAATTACTACAGGAATTTTTCCATGAGTGACCCCCCCCCCCTCCAAACCCCCACTACACTGTCACGTATAAGCTTAGCCAGCCATCCCTTCCCATACCTATTGAGATGCAGGCCACGCCTAGTGAAACCCGACCTACTGATAGACCTAGCTGGCACCACTGAGATGTGACCCATGCCCTCTGCCATCAGTGCCCTCCCCAGCCCCATGTTTGTGTGTCTAACAGCCGCATTAAGGTGAGGTCGATCATGTCGCTGAAACAGTTGCACGAAATACACATTAGTTCCAACAGTTTGAGTAGCTATCTTTACCAGGTCACCACCTACATCATATTCCCCGTCCCTGTAGACTGTTCTCTGCTCCACCCACTGTTACTATCTGATCTTCCGTAAAATTCCTACAGAACTCCCCGATGCTGTCAGTCACTTGAGCCAGCCCTGCACTACGTTTCACAATGCTGGTGACGTGGTACTCACTCCCCAACACTTGCTGCAACTTCTGACCCACATCTCTACTGTGAGTACTACCTAGCAGCAGAATCATCTTTCTGTTAGACTTAGCAATTAACCTAGGCCTCCTAATTGCTGAGGACCGCTGTATGTTCCCTACATCTACATCTACAGCTACACGAGGCTCCTCTCCACTCAACTCTCACAGTTTATCAAATCTATTGCATACACACAAAGTAAAACTGTCTGAATACCTCCTCTTCCTAGCTGCCTTCTTGCCAACTGCAAGTTCCCATTTCTCATCACCCATCACCCTCCTCAACCTATCTAGTTTCTCCTTTGCGTGTTGTAACTGCCCCTGAAGGGCACAGATCTTAAACTTCTGCTCATCTATTGACCTATTTCTACTACAGATTCTGCACTACTAGGAGAGGACCTCACTAAAATGACCACTGGCTTCCCCACTGCATCATCCCCCCCCCCCCCCAAATGAAAATACTTTCAACAAATCCCACATCGTAAACCAAAACTCACAAACCTATGACAGAGCCCACATTTCTCACTCATGGTAAAATTTTACAGTTACTGAAAAGACTATAAGTCTGCATTACCAAAGTTCAGTTACACCAGTAGAACTATTTATAGAACTAACAATAATGGTCTCAAAATTCTCTGCCTACTAAGAAAGCAACTACTTGCATTAATACAGCTACACCACACCTAATACCAACACCAACAAAACTTCACAAAAGTATTAGCTAAAACCAAAACATTCAAATGGCCACTGGAACACTAAACAAAGTTAGAACACTGAATGAGAATTTTACTTGAATATTTCACAAGAAACAATAAGAAACGTCAGTTGAAAACTAAAGCATGAAATTTACTAAACGACTTCAACGCACAGAAAACTCCAAAAAAACATAGTGAGCGAATGTTTCCAAAAGTTTATTAAATCATTATGGCTCGAAACACTGCTGAAAACTAATAAATTTACTAACTGTATAACAGTGCACAAATAAGTTTGTCAGTACTTAGGTTTATAACCGCTACAGCTGCAGTGCATGCCGCAAAATGTAAACACACTACTCTACAGGTTCCAGACAATTTCTCTCTGGACACTGCTTTGCCATTCCCATTTATCCCCTTGTTTCTGTGATGTGGCTAACATATGCATTTCTTCCAAATATATTGTCTGCGTCAGCTAATTGTATGTGTGTCTTGTCATCATACTTGTATTACTACCCCATGCTACCCAACATTGGTAGGTTGTAAGTGCTACAATGTGATCTGTGGAAAAGGGTGTCTAATAGAAATGTATGAATGTGGAAAGAGGGACGATGGGTTAGGTACTCCAGTTGGAGAAACAAGATTTCTTACATCTGTACCATGTATTGATTGAGACATAGAAGGCCTTGCTTTATCAGGCATGTTATGTTACAGTATCAGTTTAACTTAAGTGGACATATTAAAAATGTGTGACTGATATTGTAATCATAAAATATATTTCTTTCCATATTGTAAAAGTCATAATTTTACATTTCTGAACGTATAAACAGTTGCCCCTACTTGCACCACTTTGAAGTCTTATCGATATGACTTGAATATTTTTGCAGTACTTCACTGTAGGCAACTGAACATCAGCAAAAAATCTGAAGATACTATTATTATCCCCCCCATGAACCATGGACCTTGCCGTTGGTGGGGAGGCTTGCGTGCCTCAGCGATACAGATAGCCGTACTGTAGGTGCAACCACAACGGAGGGGTATCAGTTGAGAGGCCAGACAAACATGTGGTTCCTGAAGAGGGGCAGCAGCCTATTCAGTAGTTGCAGGGGCAACAGTCTGGATGATTGACTGATCTGGCCTTGTAACATTAACCAAAACGGCCTTGCTGTGCTGGTACTGCGAACGGCTGAAAGCAAGGGGAAACTACTGCCGTAATTTTTCCCGAGGACATGCAGCTTTACTGTATGATTAAATGATGATGGCGTCCTCTTGGGTAAAATATTCCGGAGGTAAAATAGTCCCCCATTTGGATCTCCGGGCGGGGACTACTCAAGAGGACGTCGTTATCAGGAGAAAGAAAACTGGCATTCTACGGATCGGAGCGTGGAATGTCAGATCCCTTAATCGGGCAGGTAGGTAAGAAAATTTAAAAAGGGAAATGGATAGGTTAAAGTTACATACAATCGGAATTAGTGAAGTTCGGTGGCAGGAGGAACAAGACTTTTGGTCAGGTGACCACAGGGTTATAAACACAAAGTCAAATAGGGGTAATGCAGGAGTAGGTTTAATAATGAATAGGAAAATAGGAACGCAGGTAAGCTACTACAAACAGCATAGTGAACGCATTATTGTGGCCAAGATAGACACGAAGCCCACGCCTACCACAGTAAGTTTATATGCCAACTAGCTCTGCAGATGACGAAGAAATTGAAGAAATGTATGATGAAATAAAAGAAATTATTCAGATAGTGAAGGGAGATGAAAATTTAATAGTCATGGGTGACTGGAATTCGGTGGTAGGAAAAGGAAGAGAAGGAAACGTAGTAGGTGAATATGGATTGGGGGGGGGAAGAAATGAAAGAGGAAGCCATCTGGTAGAATTTTGCACAGAGCACAACTTAATGATAGCTAACACTTGGCTCAAGAATCATAAAAGAAGGCTGTATACATGGAAGAATCCTGGAGATACTATAAGGTATCAGATAGATTATATAATGGTAAGACAGAGATTTAGGAACCAGGTTTTAAATTGTAAGACATTTCCAGGGGCAGATGTGGACTCTGACCACAATCTATTGGTTATGAACTGTAGATTAAAACTGAAGAAACTGCAAAAAGGTGGGAATTTAAGGAGAAGCTACCTGGATAAACTGAAAGAACCAGAGGTTGTACAGAGTTTCAGGGAGAGCATAAGGGAACAATTGACAGGAATGGGGGAAAGAAATACAGTAGAAGAAGAATGGGTAGCTTTGAGGGATGAAGTAGTGAAGACAGCAGATGATAAAGTAGGTAAAAAGATGACGAGTAGAAATCCTTGGGTAACAGAAGAAATATTGAACTTAATTGATGAAAGGAGAAAATATAAAAATGCAGTAAATGAAGCAGGCAAAAAGGAATACAAACGTCTCAAAAATGAGATCAACAGGAAGTGCAAAATGGCTAAGCAGGGATGGCTAGATGACAAATGTCAGGATGTAGAGGCTTGTCTCACCAGGAGTAAGATAGATACTGCCTACAGGAAAATTAAAGAGACCTTTGGAGAGAAGAGAACCACTTGTATGAATATCAAGAGCTCAGATGGCAACCCAGTTCTAAGCAAAGAAGGGAAGGCAGAAAGAGTATATAGAGGGTTTATATAAGGGCAATGTACTTGAGGACAATATTATGGAAATGGAAGAGGATGTAGATGAAGACGAAATGGGAGATAAGATACTGCGTGAAGAGTTTGACAGAGCACTGAAAGACCTGAGTCGAAACAAGGCCCCGGGAGTAGACAACATTCCATTAGAACTACTGACAGCCTTTGGGGAGCCAGTCCTGACAAAGCTCTACCATCTCGTGAGCAAGATATGAGACAGGCGAAATACCCTCAGACTTCAAGAAGAATATAATAATTCCAATCCCAAAGAAAGCAGGTGTTGACAGATGTGAAAATTACCAAACTATCAGTTTAATAAGTCACGGCTGCAAAATACTAACGCAAATTCTTTACAGACGAATGGAAAAACTGGTAGAAGCGGACCTCGGGGAAGATCAGTTTGGATTCCGTAGAAATGTTGGAACACGTGAGGCAATACTAACCTTACGACTTATCTTAGAAGAAAGATTAAGAAAAGGCAAACCTACGTTTCTAGCATTTGTAGACTTAGAGAAAGCTTTTGACAATGTTAACTGGAATACTCTCTTTCAAATTCTGAAGGTGGCAGGGGTAAAATACAGGGAGCGAAAGGCTATTTACAATTTCTACAGAAACCAGATGGCAGTTATAAGAGTCGAGGGACATGAAAGGGGAGCAGTGGTTGGGAAGGGAGTGAGACAGGGTTGTAGCCTCTCCCCGATGTTATTCAATGTGTATATTGAGCAAGCAGTACAGGAAACAAAAGAAAAATTCGGAGTAGGTATTAAAATTCATGGAGAAGAAATAAAAACTTTGAGGTTTGCCGATGACATTGTAATTTTGTCAGAGACAGCAAAGGACTTGGAAGAGCAGTTGAACGGAATGGACAGTGTCTTGAAAGGAGGATATAAGATGAACATCAACAAAAGCAAAACGAGGATAATGGAATGTAGTCAAATTAAATCGGGTGATGCTGAGGGAATTAAATTAGGAAATGAGACACTTAAAGTAGTAAAGGAGTTTTGCTATTTAGGGAGTAAAATAACTGATGATGGTCGAAGTAGAGAGGATATAAAATGTAGACTGGCAATGGCAAGGAAATCGTTTCTGAAGAAGAGAAATTTGTTAACATCGGGTATAGATTTAAGTGTCAGGAAGTCTTTTCTGAAAGTATTTGTATGGAGTGTAGCCATGTATGGAATTGAAACATGGACGATAACTAGTTTGGACAAGAAGAGAATAGAAGCTTTTGAAATGTGGTGCTACAGAAGAATGCTGAAGATTAGATGGGTAGATCACATAACTAATGAGGAGGTACTGAATAGGATTGGGGAGAAGAGGAGTTTGTGGCACAACGTGACTAGAAGAAGGGATCGGTTGGTAGGACATGTTCTGAGGCATCAAGGGATCACAAATTTAGCATTGGAGGGCAGCGTGGAGGGTAAAAATCGTAGAGGGAGACCAAGAGATGACTACACTAAGCAGATTCAGAAGGATGTAGGCTGCAGTAGGTACTGGGAGATGAAGATTGCACAGGATAGAGTAGCATGGAGAGCTGCATCAAACCAGTCTCAGGACTGAAGACCACCACCACCACCACCACCACCACCAACAACAACAACAACAACAACAACAACAACTGAGTACATCCAGCAAATTGCAATAACTTTATTTACAGCTACCATTATCATTATGAAAAGACAGTTAACTTTAAGGTTATTTTCTTTTTGGGGCAACATTTCATTCACAACATTAGTTACACTGCACAGCATCCCCTTCACCATGGATGAGTGGTTGAACTCAGAATAATAAGACATTACTATCATACGCTTTACATCTTGAGCCATGATTTTCTTGTGAAGACAGTAAATTGTGATCATGTACTGAAATGTAATAATGTTGTAGTTTTCCTCTTTTGTTATTACTCACTACACTCAGTCGGCTGAGTAATCTTTAATTTTGTAGTACACATTACTTACAAAGAATTTTTAGAAATTGTTTTGACAATATTACGAAAAGGATAGAGCACTACTCACCGTATAGTGGATATGTTGAGTTGCAGACAGGCACAGCAAAAGACTACTAAACACACGAGCTTTCGACCAGAAGGCTCGGAGACTGGGGCAGGGAGGGCGGAATAGAGAAAGAGAGCAGGGTACGGCTGGGGCACAGTAAAGTGCTGTTTGTGGAAGCATACAGGGATGAGGTGGAGAGAAGATAGGGCAGCTAGACACAGCCAGGAGGTTAGATGGAGGGTGAGGCAGGCCAGAGAAGGAGACAAGTAAACACACTGTGAGTGTGCTTGTGGAGTGGGAACAGGGAAGGGATAGGTGATTGAAGGACAATCACTATCAAAGGTTGAGGCTAGGAAGGTTACGGGAACATAGGATAGATTACAGAGAGAGTTCCCACTTGAAAAATTCAGAAAATCTGCTGTTGATAGGAGGGATCCAGATGACACAGGCTGTGAAGCAGTCAGTAAAAGGAAGAATCCTGTGATGGGCAACATGCACAGCGACTGGATGATCCAGCTGTTTCTTGGTCACAGTTTGTCGGTGGCCATTCATGCGGAGAGACAGCTTGTTGGTTGTCGTGCCCACATAGAACAAAGCACAATGGTTGCAGCAGGTTTCACAGGTAGCCTTAACTTTGATGGGGCAGGTGAGGCTTGTGACTGGACTGGAGTAGGTGATGGTGGGAGAATGTATGGGACAGGCCTTGCAACTGTCTGTTAAAAGGATATGAGCCATGGGGCAAGTGGTTGAGAGCAGGGGTTGTGTAGGGATGGATGAGGATATTGCATATATTTGGTGGGTGGTGGAATACCACTTGGGAGAGGTGGGGAGGTAGTAGGTATGACATTCCTCATTTCAAGGCACAATGAGAGGTAGTTGAAACTCTGGCAGGGAATGTGATTCGGCTGCTCCAATCATGGGTGGTACTGAGTAATGGGGGTATGCTCTGCTGTGGCCAGGTGTTGAGATTTTGGCAGCTTGTGTGTGTCTGGAAGGATAAGGTACAGGCGATCTGTTTCTGTACAAGACTGGGAGGGTAATTATGGTATGCAAAGACTTCAGAGAAACCATTGGTATATTTTGAGAGGGACTGCGCATCACAGCAGATGCAATGGCCACGTGTGGCTAGGCCGTATGGAACGATTTTCTTTGTGTGGAATGGGTGGCAGCTGTCGAACTGGAGGTATTCCTGGTGATTGTTAGATCTGATATGGATGGAGATACTGATGTGGCCATCTTTAAGATGGTCAACTTCGAGGAAGGTGGCTTGTTGGGTTAAGGAGCACCAGATGAAGAAAAGGGGGAGAAGGTGTTCAGGTTCTGTGGAAATGTGGACAGGATGTCCTCACCCTCAATGCAGATCACATAGACATCATCAGTGAATGTGAACAAGCTGAAGGGTTTGGGATTCATGGTGTGCGCAGGAAGGATTCCTCTATATGGCCCACAAATAGGTTGGCAAGGGATGGCGCCTTGTGGGTGTCCATTGCTGTACCCTGTATTTGTTAGATGGTGATGCCTTCAAAGGAGATGTAATTGTGGTTGAGGATGTAGTTGGTCATGGTGACCAGAAAGAAGGTTGTAGATTTGGAATCCATAGGGTGTTGGGAAAGGTAGTATTCAATAGAGACTACGCCACGGGCATTAGGGATGTTAGTGTGAAGGAAGGTGGCATCAGTAATGATGAGCAGGGCACCATGTGGTAAAGGAACAGGAACTGTGGAGAGTCAATGGAGGATAGGCTGCAGCTAATAGGCTGAAGGTGTTGGTCTGCGATAGCAGAGATTTCCTCAGTGGGGGCACAGTAATTAGTCACAATGGGGCATCCTGGCTGGTTGGGTTTATGGAAGCATGTAGAAGGCAGGAGTGTGGGCAGTGGTAGGGGTGAGGAGAGAGATGCACTGGGGGGGGGGGGGGGGGGGAGGGGGAGGAGGAGAGGTTCTTGGATGGGCCTACAGATTTGAGGAGAGACTGGAGATCATGCTGGATTTCTGGAATGGGGTATTATGGCAGGGTTTGCAAGTGGACAAATTTGACAGTGGGTGGAGTCTCTGTCAGCAGGTAGGATAATAAGGTTGATGTCAGATTTTAGGCAGTGGATTGTAGCTCTTTCTGCAGATGTAAAGTTAGCTTGCATGTTGAGGGATTTGGTGAATGACAGGAGGCAAGGTTCAGGATCAAGAAATTCTGTAACCAACTACATCCTCACCCAAAATTACTTTTCCTTTGAAGGAATCTCCTACAAACAAACCTGTGGTATGGCAGTAGGTACCCACATGGCACCATCCTATGCTAAGCTATTCATAGGCCATCTAGAGGAATTCTTCCTGAACATGCAGAATCCCAAACCCCCTCGCCTGGTTCAGATTCATTGATGATGTCTTTGTGATCTGGATTGAGGGTGAGGACACCCTGTCCACATTCCTACAGAATCTCAACACCTTCGTCCCCATTCCCACATTCCTCAAAGATGATCACTTCAGTATCTCCATCCATATCAAACATACTTACTGCCAGCAATACCTCCACTTTGACAGCTGCCACCTATTCCATACCAAGATGTCCCTTCCATACAGACAGGTAACCCATGGCTGTTGCATCTGTTGTGACAAGCAGTCTCCCTCAAAATATATGAGAGGTCTCACTGAAGCCGTCACAGACCGTAATTACCCTCCCAATCCTGTACAGAAACAGATTTCTGATACCTTTTGTCTCCAGACAACCAACACCTCTCAGAGTCCCAGTGTCTGGCCACAAAGGAGCATACCCCTCATGACTCTGTAACACCCATGACTGGAGCAACAATATCACATTTTCTGCCAGGGTTTCAACTACCTCTTGTTGTGCCCTGAAGTGAAAAGAGGAATGTCTTACCTACTATCCTCCCCACCACTCCCACTGAACCTACGCAGTATCCTCGTCCATGTGGCCATCTTTGAGATGGAGGTCAACATCGAGGAAGGTGGCTTGTTGGGTTAAGGAGCACCAGATGAAGCACATGGGGGAGAAGGTGTTCAGGTTCTGTAGAAATGTGGACAGGATGGCCTCACCCTCAATGCAGATCACATAGACGTCATCAGTGAAACTGAACCAGATGAGGGGTTTGGGATTCGGGGTGTGCAGGAAGGATTCCTCTAGATGGCCCACAGATAGGTTGGCAAGGGATGGTGTCAAGTAGGTTGTGGCCAAGAAACAGCTGGACCACCCAGTTGCTGAACACACTGCCCATCCCAAGATTCTTCATTTTAGTGACTGCCTCACAGCATTTGCCATCTGGATCCCTCCTACCAACACCAGCCTTCTGAATTGTGTATGTGGGAACTCTCCCTGCAATTTATCCTATATTCTCGTAACCCTCATGGCCTCAACTTTTGTTAGCCATTATACTTAATCTACCTATCTCTTCCCTGTTCCCATTCCACAGCTTTCTACTCTACAAGCACACCCACAGTCTGTTTACTTTTTTCCTTTTTCCACCCCACCCTGCCCTATGTCTAACGTCCTGACTGCACTTAGCTGTCCTATCCTCACTTCACCTCATCCCTGTATGTTGCCACAAAAAGCACTTTACAGTTTCCCAGCTGTACCCTGCTCTCCCTCTCCCTGCTCCAGCCTCCTCCTTAGCCCCACCACCCAGATTGCTTATCCCACCATGCACAGTTGATAACAGTCTGGCTTCGACAGCCAGAGACATGTTCATGTATATGTACAAATGTATCTACATACGTCTATTTCAGAACAAGGTCTTCTGATCAAAAGTATAGGCCTAAACATTTAGTTGTCTTTCTGTTTTACCTGTCTGCAACTCACCATTTCTGCTACAGGGTGAGTAGCAATCTATATTCTTCATAATATTGCCATTATCCATCATGGATTTTCCATTGTTTACTAATTGATTTAATTTCTGTGGACAACTTATTATGCAATTTAATTCTCCGATAGAAAATGCTGTTTAAAGTTTTTTTGTATTCCTTGGTAAATGTAATCCTAAATTGCACTATTAATTAAATACCTAGTAATGTTTTCCCTGATACGGACCAGAGAGTGGTAGATACTCACTTGGCACAGTAGGGATGCCCACTTTTTAGAATGAGCCTCATTACTTCCCCTAGTTACTATTCTTATGACTCTTTTATGCAGTTTAAAAACTGTGTGTGTGTGTGTGTGTGTGTGTGTGTGTGTGTGTGTGTGTGTGTTTACGGTCGTTTGAACCTCAGAAGTGACTGCCACAGCTAAGAAATGAGTGTACATGGGCATAGTATACTCAAAGACAAAAAGATGCACCATGAAGGCATCACCCGAATGGGACAGGAATCAGTAGATGTGATGTATGTATATGGAGAAAAAAGTAACAATATCAGAAAAATGGAGGATTTATTCAAGAGAAAGAAGTTCATAAATTGAGCAAGCCAGAAATGCACTGGTCTACCTCTGGGTCTTATGTGAGCAGTTATTCGGCTTTGCATCGATTGATAGTGATTCGATGTCCTCATGAGGGATATCATGCCAAATTATGTCCAATTTGTGAATCAAAACATCAAAATTGTTGGGCAGCACTGCCCATAATGCTCCACACAATTTCAGTAAGTAGAAATTCTTGCTGTGTGCAGCGGGCACTATCTTGCTGAGCTGTAAGCCTAGGATGACTTTTCATTAAGTGCAACAAAACAGTGCATAGAATATCGTTGACGTATTGATGCGCTGTAAGGGTGACACAGATGACAACCCAAGATGTCTAGCAATGAAAAGGGTGGTGCCTCAGGCCATCACTCCTGTTTTTCAGATAGTATGGTGTGCAACAGGTTGATATACCGTCACTGTATGGGGCGTTTCCAGACATGTATTCACTGATCATCGGGGCTCAGTTTGGAGCAGGATTTATCACTGAAGACAACTACCCAGTCAATGGGATTGCAGGCCAAAGATGTGCCTGGAGAGGCCCGGAACATCAGTGAGATACCAGCCTCATTATCACCCTCCTAAAGAAGTGATGGTCTGAGGTGCTATCTCTTTTCATAGGAGAACCCCTCTGATCATCCATGGCAACCTTACAGCACTGCGGTACATCAATGATATTCTACGCCCCATTTTGTTGCTCTTCATGGTAAGCCATCCTGGGCTTTCGCTTCAGCAAGATAATGCCCACAAGCACATGCTGAGGTTTTCTACTGGCTGTCTTCATGCTTATCAAACATTATCTTGGTCAGCAAGATCACCAGATCTCTCCCGAGCTCACACTGTTTGGAGCATTATGAGGAGGGCCCATCCATTTTGATGATATAATGTGCAAATTGGACAGAATTTGGCATAATATCCTCAGGATTATGTCCAACAGTTTCTTCAATCAGTGACAAACCAAGTAACTGCTTGAATAAAGGTCAGAGGTGGACTAGCACATTATTGACTTGGTCAATTTGTGAAACTCTCTCTCTTGAATTTTTCCTGAAATTGTAATCGCTTTTTTGTTTGTCTGCACGTGTGCATCAAATCTACCAATTTCCATCCCATTCGGATAGTTCCTTCATGGTGTGTCTTTTTTAGACTGTGTGTCATTACAATACATTCACTGTTGTAAACTAATGCCAAAACCCCAAGAACATAATGTGCTAATTACATTTTTTACAAGTATCTTTCTGTGTACATTACACATTAGTTGGCAATCACTATTCACTGCTAAAAACTGTGTGTTTGCTACAAATATAAAATTTCTTTTCTTATTTAATGCAACAGAATGGTTTCCTTCTTCATGATGAAGTGCATACTGTCTGTTTCCTTTATACTCGCTGTTGATTTACTACATATTGCACAATAATAGACATCCTTGAGAGTTTAAGTTGCTGTCTTGAATAGGAGTTCTGCTGTTTTATCAGTGGCTACAATGCTGCTGTCATCAACAAATGAAGTTTTCTCTTTGTCTTATACTGTCTAGGAAGTCACTGATTATACTGAACATTAAGCACAGAATTGGATGCAATATACATGTTTTGTGTGTTTCTTGTTGGACAGTTGTTTTACTAAAAACTTGTCATTAGCTGATGTGTTAACTATCTATACCTTCTGCACCATGCCGACTGTTGTGGCCGAGCAGTTCTAGGCACTTCAGTCTGGAACCGCACTACTGCTATGGTCACAGGCTCGAATCCTGCCTCGGGCATGGATGTGTGTGATGTCCTTAGGTTAGTTAGGTTTAAGTAGTTCTAAGTCTTTGGGGCTGATTACCTCAGATGTTAAGTCCCATAGTGCTTAGAGCTATTTCTGCACTATCTTTTCCATGTAAGACTGGAACCACTTCTTCACTATTCCTCTTACACCTAACACTTCTAGCTTGTTCGGAATTATTTTATATTATCATTTTTTGAACTCTGTGATGGTTGATACTGTACTCTCCCACACTGGAAATGAAACTTGGCTTCATTAAAAGGGTGTAGTTGCTTGTGTAACTCATTAGTCTGTATTTCATGACCAACTCAATTATTTTTGAGAATGAAGACAATAATGAAACGGACCTGTAGTTTTTAATAGTTTCTGCATGACTTTTTATTAGTTAAGGCACAACTTGTGCACACTTTATGTACTCTGGGAAAAAAAATGTGGGCTAAAGGACTTAATTATTATGTTTGTTAATGGGGTTTGTATGCAGACTACATTCACGTTCAGAAGAAAGACTGGAACCTCATCTCTGTATCTGTTGATGTGCGATTGCTGTATTGTCTTCCTGACTTCATGGCTATTGTGGAAAAACAACAACATTGTGCTTGCTGTGTAAGTAATTGTGGGTGTTGCATGTGTTTTAGAAAGATTTAGTTAAAACTTCTCTTTAATACCAGAGACATAGCCATTTACAAAATTTGCTAATTCCCGCAGATTTTAAATTATTCAACCGCCATGTTTGATTTGTATATTGTTATACTTGTACCAGCATTTCCCAGTTTCTTGTTTTGTGATGTCCCACACTACTTTGCTTTTATGTTCTGTGTTGCATATTATTTTGTCACTGAATGATTTGTTTGAACCAAGCAGTACTCTCGTGTACATATTTTTGGTAGTAATCTGTGGATCAGTCTAGGGTTTTTGTAAAGAACTGAGAGGACTTTCTAATACCCACAGATATTCGTCTATTTTACTTAGTAGCAGCAGCAGCAGCAGCTGCTGCAGCTGCTGCTGCTGCTACAGAAGTGGATACTGTCGGAAATGTTTTCTTAAAAATTAATTTAAACAACACGCAGAAGTTTAAGAACTCAGCATCCACATTGTTTTCCATACAAATTTAATCCCAGGTTTGATTTGCCAATCCCCTAAAAAATGTATCTTTTTATGTTCTCAGAAGATACTTTTGTAAATCTGCAGTTTTGAAGGTTTTACCAAGCGTTGCTTTAGCTTTATTATCTGATAGTAATGTTCAGAAAGCTCAAAAGATCTTACAAATATTTTGCAATTTTTCATGTTGGTGTCTGATGCTGAACTTTTTGATACCCAATCAGCAGAAATATCTAAAGTGATTGGGATATGTTTTAGGGGGAGGAATGTATTGCCAGTGTTCATCCTAAAAAAAGGATTAGTCCTCCTATCCATAACAAAAGATATTTGTCCATGTGTGGCCCCACAACCCATCTGCTATACTCTAACTCCACTGACTTCCATTTCCCAGTCCTGTTGAGGTGTAGTACAACCCCATCTACTGAAAATCCCCACCAGCATCACTGCAATGTACACCCAGTCAGCAGTTTTGTATCCTTCGGTTGTAAATTATGTGCACACAATTAATGATTGATGATCCAAGCTTGCATTTTATTTTATTATAGCATCACAAGCAAAGTAGAGTTCAACATAAAATAAAATAACAACTGAAAGAGTAACAGAATCAAAGTTTGCAGTGGCATCGGTCCAATGATGACATTAGCACAAGTACATAGTCAACGTTTCACAGTAGCACTAATGGCAAGGTTGTACAGAGTTTGGGGAGGCCAGAGTAGGAGAAAGAGGGAGGGTTTGAAGAAGATTGCTAGCTGCTCAGTATGTAGCAACGTCTCTGGTCCTTCTGGTGCAGTCTAGGCATGGTAGGAAGCTATGACAGTTGACGCTGTGGGGTGCGGCCAGCCATTGGCCTGGAGCTGAGTAAGGATCTGCCTGCTGAGGGTTGGGCTGCGACTTACATACACAGCAGGCAGGGGAATATCGGTGGGAACTTGACGGACACGTGACTCACAGGTGAAAGCTAGTTCCCTCGATGGCAGCACCACTGTTGCTGCTGCACGTTTTGCCTATGTGTGATGCTGGTGCCTTGGTGGCACATCCTAGCATTTAACCTGTCAACAGATTGTTTATAATCAGTTCAGTATCCACAGCACACTCTGTACTAGTGAGGTGCATAAGCAGTCTCTGAATGTGGAGTGCCTGCACCCCTGGAGCAGACTACCGACTGGTTGAGGGCATTGTGCCAGAAACAAGAGAGGCCGATGAATGACCGGAAATGAGAATCAGTGCCACCTCCAGTTCTGCATATCTCAATACAGTATTGCCAAGACGAGGCCAATTATGCCAGCAGAACAGCTCAATCATCTTTATATTGGTGCCAACAGTTAGGGAGGCAGCTTCATCAGGTTACCATCTATGTTGTACAATATAGCCCTATCCTAGCTGTTCCATCCTTGGTAAAATCCTTCTACAAAGATCCTAAATCCTCAATCAGCTGTATCAGTCGGACACTGGGCTTGAAAGTGCTGGTGATTTGTTTATTCTCTCTTAACTTCTCCTGTAATTGAGGGACTACACCTCTACAATGACTGCTGCTTCCTAATATTTGCACTTTTTTAATGTTTCCTGCTCACAAGTAGAGCCTGCTGCACATTTTCTACCTGAGGCTCTTCTCCCGTCAACCCTGGCAACTGGAACTTGTCGCAGGTAGAAACAATGAAGCTGTTAGACTGCGTCCTTCTCCTCTATCCTTTAGCTTACCTACCAAAACAGCCAGTCCAAACACCCCCCCCCCCCCAGCCCCACCCCCTACCCCCCTTTCCTTCATCCTCACTAGCTCTCTTCAGTTTGGTCCAAATGAGCCTGAGGGGCACACTCTCCTGACCCTCTGTTAACCTGTTCCTACTGCATATTTTTCAGTGATAGGAGTATAGGAGAGTGCATTAGTGACCTGCTCAGAGTTCTCTCCACTACATTAATTTCTCTATAACAATAATGCAACCTTTGATAATGTGGGGAGTTTGTTATTAGTACGAATTCAGTGCCCAGACGTGTGTAAATGAAAAGCTAAGCCGAAGTCTCACATAACAGAAATTCAAAAGACACAAGATATTTGCAAACCATAATGCAGGGATGCCAAATCTTTACTTTTTTGACAAGATAATGTATACTATGGCTATTAACAGGAAAGAAAAAATAAGAAGACGAGCCTTGTGCATGGAGTTTCAATGAAGCTCACAGTTTGCACCATTGTCCCCAGAACTGATAATGGCCCTTTACTTTGGAGTCAAGTGGAAGGACTGAACCAGGTACTAAGAAGGTTCTGTGATGAGCTACGCTGTGACTTCCTGGACTTGTGCAAGAGGGTTGAGAACTGCAGGGTTCCCCTAGATTGGTCAGGTGTGCACTACACATCAAAGGCTGCTGCTCAGGTTGCTGACTTTTTGTGGGGTGCACACAAGGTTATATATAAAAAGATTAGGTAACTCTTCATCCAATCCAGATAATAATAGCTGTAGGAATCCCATAAGCATCAGTGTAACATCGAAAGAAATGCCTCCCACAGGTGAGAGTATTAAAATCTTAATGGTAAACTGCCAATGCATTTGCAACAAAGTGCCAGAGTTTGAAGAGCTCATGAAAAGCAGTGAAGCTCACACAATACAAGGTACAAAAAGCTGGTTGAAACCTGAGATTCATAGCAGTGAGATTTTTGGGGAAAATTTAAGTGTATATTTAAAGGATAAGCAAATGGGGAATGGAGGTGGTGTATTTGTCTCACTAGACAAGAAACTCAAAACCACCAAGGTAAAAATTGAAGCTGCATGTGGAATTGTTTGGGCAAGACTCAGTATCCGGGGTGGGCATAAAATGATGATTGGATCCTCCTGTCAGCCACCAGACTCATCTCCTGATCTAACTAAAAACTTTAGAGAAAATATCAGTTCCTTTGTACGTAAGTTCCTCAGTCATACTGTAATCATTGGTGTGGACTTCAATCATGCAACAATTAATTGGGGAACTTAGTTTTGTTAGTGGTGTGAGAGATAAGACATCCTGTGAAACTTTACTATATGCTTTCTCTGAAAACTACCTAGAACAGATAGCTAGGAACCCCACTGATGACGGAAATATATTGAATCTAATGGCAACAAATAGATCTGAGCTCGTTGAGGATGTCCACATCAAAACTGGTATCAGTGACCATGATGAGATTGTGGCAACAATGGTTACCAAAGGACAACTAAAACAAGCAGAATGATATATGTTCAGTAAACTAGAAAAACAAAATTAGTAGTGTTATATCTCGATGAGGAACTTGAAACTTTTGGCACAGGACAGGAGCATGCAGAGGAACTCTGACTCAAGTTGAAAAGAATAGTTGACCATGTACTGAATAGATACGTACCCAGTAGAACAGTTCACAATGATAGAGAAACTCAATGGTATTCAGTCACTGTTAAGAAACTTATATAGAAACAGAGATTACTGCATAATAGATGCAAAAGAAAGCTTAGGGCTATAGATAGACACTGAATGAAATGCATTTGGCTGTCAACAGAGCAATGAATGAAGCCTTCAATGACTCCTGTGGCCAAATTGTCAAGTGACCTTTCACAGAACCCAAAGAAATTCTGAATGTATTTACTCCTCGTACCACTGGAAAGACGAATGAAATAAGTATTAGTGTCACTGACATTGAGAAACAGCTGAAACCATTACAACTGAACAAAGCACCAGGCCCCTATGGAATGCCTGTCAGATTCTATACTGAATTTGTGGCTGAGTTGGCCCCCTCGTCTAACCACAATCTAGCGCCGGTCCCTCGAACAAAAAACCATGTGAAGTTCTTGGAAAAAGACACAGGTGATGTCCATCTACAAGAAGAGCAATAGAAGTGACCCACAAAACTACCGTCCAATATCCTTGACATCGATTTTTTGTAGAGTCTTACAACGTATTCTGACATCAAACTTCATGAGGTATCTTGAACAGAATGACCTTTCAATGCCACCACCATGGATTTCGAAAACATTGATCATATCACACCCAACTTGCACTTTTCTCACATGACATACTGAAAGCTTTGGATGAAGGCAGTCAGGTAGATGCAGTATTTGTTGATTTCTGAAAAAAAACATTTGACTCAGTACTGCCCCTACACTTATTGTCAAAAGTATGATCCTATGGGGTAGCAAGTGAAATTTGTGCCTAAATTGAGACCTTTTGGTAAGGAGGTCACAGCAGGTTTTCTTGGTTCGAGAGCCATCTTCTAATGTAGAAGTAATTACAGGTGTGCCCCAGGGAAGTGTGTTGGAACCCTTGCTGTTCATGCTGTATATTAATGAGCTTGCAGATAATATTTACAGTAAAATCAGACTTTTTGCAGATGATGCAGTTACCTATAGTGAAGTACTATCTGAAAGAAGCTGTATAAATAGTCAGTCAGATCTTGATAAGATTTCAAAGTGTTGCAGAGATTGGCGATTTGTTCAAAATGTTCGGAAGTGTAAAATCTTGCACTTCACAAAATGTGACTGTAATATCAATGAGTCACTGTTGGAATTGGCCGACTCATACAAATACCTGGGTCTAACACTCTGTAGGGATATGAAATGGAATGATCACATAGGTTCAGTTGCGGGTACAGCAGGTGGTAGACTTTCTTTTATTGGTAGAATACTGGGGAAGTGTAATCAGTCTACAACTAGGAAAAAAAAACAAAAAAAGCACTCTGTCTTCAGGACACAAGTGGCCCATCGGGACCATCTGACTGCCAAGTCATCCTCAGCTGACGATGCAGATAGGAGGGGCGTATGGTCAGCACACCACACTCCCGGTCGGTATGATGGTTTTCTTTGACCAGAGCCACAACTATTCGGTAGAGTAGCTCCTCAGTTGGCATCACGAGGCTGAATGCACCCCAAAAAATGGCAACAGTGCATGGCAGCCCGGATGGTCACCCATCCAAGTGCCGGCATTTACAAATTAACATGATACATTGCTTGATCAAAGGCACATTTAGGTTTACACATACAGTAATCGTATATTTTCTTTTCGTATAGTCTTTCTTGTATTTTCTTTATGATTTAGTTCTCTCTATTAAGCAAATTTTGTGTTTTTATATTTGTCTGTTTTCTAGTCTTTTTTTTCCAGCTCCAGTTCTGTGTGCACTTATAAGAGCTGTATTTTTTTTATGAATATTTAATGGCATTTAATGAGATTAATTTGGTTGGCACCAAAAGATGGCGTCCTTTAAATTTGGTTAAACCTATTGACTACGACATATTTCTATGGTACACTCAACAAAACAAAGTATAGACGTATATATGGATAGTAAATTTAGCAAGAGTTGTTTGATTGTGGTTGGAGATAAGGGGGGGGGGGAGATAGAGAGATAGAGAGAGAGAGAGAGAGAGAGAGAGAGAGAGAGAGAGAGAGAGGAAAACATTTGATATATGGTAGTAAACCATTGCGAATCGTCATTTTGCATTTTGTCACAACTGTTTATGGTTTCCACTTTGTGTGACGACATGATTGCTGTATCGCACTCTTTCACATGTGAGAACGCAGGTGACGCACTGCCACTTGTCACACAAAACACAATAAAACACTCACTAAACACGCATTTTGAGGGTGTTGGAGGATGTGGGGGTGTCTGCGTCAGCAAATGGTGGGGTCTTGAGGGGCTATGGGAGGGCCATCTACAATAGAGATTGTTTACAAATAACTCGTGCGACTACTTCAAGAATTTGGCTCAAGTGTGTAGGACATGTACCAAATAGGACTAATGGGGGGATACTGAATGTACACAGAGAAGGACAAACCAAATGCTCACAGGTTTGTTTAATCCGTGGGAGAGTGTCACAGAGATACCAAAGGAACTGAATTGAAGATAGATGTAAATTATCCTGAGAGAGTCTGTTAACAAAGTTACAAGAACTGACTTTGAATGATTACTTAGGAATATTACTCGCAAGGTGATTGTGAGGAAAGATACGAATAATTACTGCATGCACAGAGGCAGTCAAACAATAATTCTTCCCGTCCTCCATATGTGAATGGAACAGGAAGAAACCCTAGTAACCGGTACAATGGGACATATCCTCTGCCATGCACCTCACAGTGGTTTGCAGAATATAGATGTAGATGTAGAAGGGCATGTTGTAGAATATGGGGAGATGAGTCACATTTGGAAACGGTCAACTCATACAAATGTCTGGATGTAACACTGCCGTAATATGAAATGGAATGATCACATAGGCTCAGTCGGACACAACAGAGGTGGTAGACTTTGTTTATTTGTGGAATGCTGGAGAAATGCAATCGGTCTACAAAAGAGATGCCTTATAAATCACTCATGTGGCCCATCCTGAAATATTGTTAAAGAGTGTGAGATCCATGTCAGCTAGGACTAACAGGGGATATTGAATGTACACAGAGAAGAGCAGCACCAATGGTCCCAGGTTTGTTTGATTCATGGGTGTGTGTCAAGGAGATGCTGACTCTTCACGATAAACAAAATTATCCTGATTAAGTTAACTTGTAGCATTTCAAGAACCGGCTGTAAAGGATGACTCTAGGAATATACTACAATCCAAATGTATCGCTCCCATAGGGGGACAAGATTAGATTCATTACAGCATGCACATAAGTATTTAAACAGTCATTCATTCCATATTCCATACATGAACTTTATGGGAAAAAAACCATAATGACTGATACGATGAGATGTCCCCTCTACCATGCACTTAACAGCACTTTGCAGAATGTACATGCAGGTGAATGGTTGAAAAACATTTTCACAGTTTGTGTGTAGCTTAGCTAGAGGTAAGGAGATTTCAAGGACTTATTTGTTTTCTAGTCTACAAATGTGTGACTGATAGAAGAATGATGGCTGCTTACAGACTTGGAACACCTAAATCCACAGAATTAACATCATGTTAAATTTGAATTTTTATCCAGCTAGTTAATTTTGTTGAAAGAAGGAAACCAAACGATTTTTTAATGGCTCATGATGACCATATGAACATCACCTATACAACCTGCCTCAGAAGTACCTGTAAAGATCTGAAACTTTGTGGGAAAAATGCACCACAAATACCATTCATTTAACGTGAAATTAAGCCCATAATCTAATAACATTAAAATATAGTCACTGACGTAAAAGCAAGGTTAAAAACACGGAACATGCTACTAATTTCATATATAACAATGTAAAAAATCAATAATAATAATAATGATAAAAATAATAATAATAATAATAATAATAATAATAAAAGGAAAACAAAGACAGAGGATGAGATGGTCAGATGAAGTTAACAGACACCACATGTTCTGTTATTACCAAGCAACAAACTTAGGAACCAACACAACTGGATACAGATCACAAGTGTACACAACATATATTACCAGATACCCAGAATTAAAATTTTTAACAGAACGACTAGCTGATCAGATCTGTGTAATAATAAAAAATAACAGGATACCCCAGTCAGAATTAGAAAACATCAAACAACAAGTACAACAAATACTGGAACAAAATAATGTGCAATCAGAAGAAGAAGAAAATACAGTAATGGACTTAAACATCCCAGAGCATACAAACAAAGAACAACACTCATCAATTAAACAATCAGAGGAAAACAAAATCTTAAGATAGCCACCAGAACAAGCACAAATAGAACACGAAGTGACACACATGTTAGATATAGAAAAAAAATTTCAGCTGACATATATAGAATACAAAGACACAAATACAAACATTAGACCATTCTTGCATAGACCACCAAATAACCCACAAGTCGAAACAACAATAACAACTATCAACACAATCATACACAACAAAATAAATGAAAATACAACTATGGAAGAGTTAAAACTACTGGTTTATACAGGAGCATTCACTACACTAAATATACACACTAGGCAGAGATCAGAACCAACCAACACACAGAAGAAACCCACAAAACCAGCATGGCAACACAGGCTACAGATCAGAATAGAAAAACTGAGAAGACATCGGACAGCTAACACAATTTATAAGAAATGAAATATCAGACAAAAACGAAAAAGGTTGGGTAAAATCTCACACGAAGCGATAGAGCAATTAGATGAACAGAAGCAGAAATTACAAGCATTGGCCAAACGACTTAGAAGATACAAAAAAAAGTGAAAATAGAAGGAAACAAAACCAAACATTCAACACAAACAAAAAAAATTTTATGAGACAATAGATAACACACACATTAAAATAGACAATCCACCAAACATAACAGACATGGAACACTTCTGGAGCAACATATGGTCAAACCCGGTACAACATAACAAATATGCACGGTGGATACAAGCAGAAACACACACATACAAGATGATACCACAAATGCCAGAAGTGATAATTTTGCAACATGAAGTCACCCGAGCAATTAATTCTACGCACAATTGGAAAGCCCCTGGAAAAGATAAAATAGCAAATTTCTGGCTAAAGAAGTTCACCTCAACACATTCACATCTAACTAAATTATTTAACAGTTACATTGCAGACCCATACACATTCCCTGATACACTTACACAAGGAATAACTTATCTGAAACCTAAAGATCAAGCAGACACAGCAAACCCAGCTAAATATCGCCCCATAACATGCCTACCAACAATATACAAAATATTAACTTCCGTCATTACACAGAAATTAATGACACATACAACACAGAACAAAATTATAAATGAAGAACAAAAAGGCTGTTGCAAAGGAGAGGTGACATCTCAAGCTAAAACTAAACAAAGGTCGCTACACTACGCATACATTGATTACCAAAAAGCTTTTGATAGTATACCTCACTCATGGTTACTACAAATATTGGAAATATACAAAGTAGATCCTAAATTGATACAGTTCCTAAACATAGTGATGCAAAATTGGAAAACCACACTTAATATCCAAACAAATTCAAATAATATCACATCACAGCCAATACAGATTAAGCGTGGAATATACCAAGGAGACTCATTAAGTCCTTTCTGGTACTGCCTTGCTCTGAACCCACTATCCAACATGCTAAATAATACAAATTATGGATACAAATATAACAGAGGGAAACATTCCACGTGGAAAAAATATATCTAAAAAGAAAGATGATGAGACTTACCAAACAAAAGCGCTGGCAGGTCGATAGACACACAAACAAACACAAATATACACACAAAATTCAAGCTTTCGCAACAAACTGTTGCCTCATCAGGAAAGAGGGAAGGAGAGGGAAAGACGAAAGGATGTGGGTTTTAAGGGAGAGGGTAAGGAGTCATTCCAATCCTGGGAGCGGAAAGACTTACCTTAGGGGGAAAAAAGGACAGGTATACACTCGCGCGCACACACACACACACACACACACACACACACATATCCATCCACACATACAGACACAAGCAGACATATTGGAAATATGAAAAGGACAGGTATACACTCGCGCACACACACACACATATCCATCCACACATACAGACACAAGCAGACATATTGGAAATATGTCTGCTTGTGTCTGTATGTGTGGATGGATATGTGTGTGTGTGCGCGCGAGTGTATACCTGTCCTTTTTTCCCCCTAAGGTAAGTCTTTCCGCTCCCGGGATTGGAATGACTCCTTACCCTCTCCCTTAAAACCCACATCCTTTCGTCTTTCCCTCTCCTTCCCTCTTTCCTGATGAGGCAACAGTTTGTTGCGAAAGCTTGAATTTTGTGTGTATATTTGTGTTTGTTTGTGTGTGTATCGACCTGCCAGCGCTTTTGTTTGGTAAGTCTCATCATCTTTCTTTTTAGATATAAATTATGGATACAATATTACTGGAACATACCCACACAAAATCACACATTTGCTATACATGGATGATCTAAAACTACTGGCAGCAACAAATCAACAACTCAACCAATTACTAAAGGTAACAGAAGTATTCAGCAATGATATAAATATGGCTTTTGGAACAGACAAATGTAAGAAAAATAGCATAGTCAAGGGAAAACACACTAAACAAGAAGATTACATATTGGATAACCACAGCGACTGCATAGAAGCGATGGAAAAAACAGATGCCTATAAATATCTAGGATACAGACAAAAAATAGGAATAGATAATACAAATATTAAAGAAGAACTAAAAGAAAAATATAGACAAAGACTAACAAAAATACTGAAAACAGAATTGACAGCAAGAAACAAGACAAAAGCTATAAATACTTATGCTATACCAATATTGACCTATTCATTTTGAGTAGTGAAATGGAGTAACACAGACCTAGAAGCACTCAATACACTTACACGATCACAATGCCACAAATATAGAATACATCACATACATTCAGCAACAGAAAGATTCACATTAAGCAGAAAGGAAGGAGGAAGGGGATTTATTGACATAAAAAACCTACATTATGGACAGGTAGACAATTTAAGAAAATTCTTTATAGAACGAGCAGAAACTAGCAAAATACACAAAGCAATCACTCATATAAATACATCGGCTACATCACTACAATTTCATAACCACCTCTACAACCCTTTAGATCACACATCATCAACAGATACGAAGAAAGTAAATTGGAAAAAGAAAACACTACATGGCAAGCACCCGTATCATCTAACACAGTCACACATCGATCAAGACGCATCCAACACATGGCTAAGAAAAGGCAATATATACAGTGAGACGGAAGGATTCATGATTGCAATACAGGGTTAAACAATAAACACCAGATATTACAGCAAGCATATTATTAAAGATCCCAATGCCACAACAGATAAATGCAGACTTTGCAAACAACAAACAGAAACAGTTGATCACATCACAAGCAGATGTACAATACTAGCAAATACAGAATACCCCAGAAGACATGACAATGTAGCAAAAAATAATACATCAACAACTTGCCATACAACATAAACTTATAAAACAACACGTTCCCACATACAAGTATGCACCACAAAATGTACTGGAGAATGATGAACACAAATTATACTGGAACAGAACCATTATAACAGATAAAACAACGCCACATAACAAACCTAACATCATACTCACCAATAAAAAGAAGAAATTAACACAACTAATCGAAATATCCATACCCAATACAACAAATGTACAGAAGAAAACAGGAGAAAAAATTGAAAAATACATCCAACTGGCTGAGGAAGTCAAGGACATGTGGCACCAGGATAAAGTTGACATTGTACCGATTATACTATCAACTACAGGAGTCATACCACACAATATCCACCAGTACATCAACGCAATACAGCTACATCCAAACTTATATATACAACTACAGAAATCTGTAATTATTGATACTTGTTCAATTAACCGAAAGTTCCTAAATCCAATGTAACATATACCGTACAGTTAAAAGGAAGTCACACTTGATGAAGGTCCGCGTCACTTTCCATTTTTAACCAGACCTAAGGTCTGAGAAAGGAAAGAAGATGATAAAATAATAATTTAACAGCAGCAGCATCTACCACCACCACCACCACCACCACCACCACCACCACCACTAGCATACTGACATTCTTTAATTTTGAAGGACCGATGCAGATTTTGTTCCCATTTTAGTTTTTACTTTCATAACCCTGAACTGGAAATGATGTAAAATAGTATGTATCTATATCACTCACTGTTTAAATAGCTATTATCATAACGTAAAATAAAAATATAAATGCGCAGCAGTACATAATTTATGTCAAAACGCAAGGCTATGTTGTTTATTTACCTGATGCGGCTAAACGCACTTATACATAAACGCATACAGCGACGTCTGAGAGACTGAGAAAGACTAATTTGAAAAAGGCGCTGAAATGCTGCCATAATCACATGATGAAATGTGGTGGTATAGCGGACTTTTTCACGACAGCAGCTGACATACATTTTTGGTGCGAAATGCAAGTGTTTGTTCATTACCGGGACGTATATACTCGTAAGTAAAACGTTTAACTGTGTTCTTTCCTGTACCTATGGACGTTTTCCTCGGCCGATGTGTAGGTTGGTAATACGTTTTTAGTTACCAAGGCAACGAGAAAGCTTGTTTTGACCGTGACAATAATCGTGCGCGCGTTATGAAGTTACACAGTGTTACGACGTACGCTGGTGAAAATGATTTTACACCTCGTGTCTACAGGTGTAAAGATTCCATTAAAAACCTGAAAATAAAGTGAGTTAAAAATTAGCTAGCTTTGTAAGAATAACGTGTTTGGAATATTATTCAATTAACGGAGTTAAT
This sequence comes from Schistocerca nitens, assembly GCF_023898315.1. Classification (NCBI taxonomy): domain Eukaryota; kingdom Metazoa; phylum Arthropoda; class Insecta; order Orthoptera; family Acrididae; genus Schistocerca; species Schistocerca nitens. The sequence continues at coordinate 132,574,076 of NC_064622.1, read as the reverse complement.
AGACAGCAATATTTAAAACGAGTGAAACTGCAAATAGACAAGAGAAAAGTATCCCAGTCACTGTTAGGCCGTGCAACCACGGGAAATTATGTTGGCCACATTATCATTCTTCTGTAAAGCTAGTATAACAAGTTTAATGACAGTGTCTTCAATTTATAAGCAGTCTGCAAATTTCTGTTGGATTTTCGCTGAAGTGATACATGTGAATTAACACGTAGGCCTATTCACAATGTGCGTGTAAACCCAAGTAATCACAAAAATTGAGCTAGATCCCATGCTCTGAATATGAATTACTGGTACCTATGTTGCAGGATCGTGATATTTCACAGTGGTTATAAACTACAATGATCCTGAAAGCCTCAATAACTTGCAAAACCTTCTAGGTATATAGAACTCATACATACTGCTCATAAAAAACCCAAATGTGCCCTTCCTTGTACATGTTACAAACTGTCAGGTACAATAAACAATAGCAAAATCATTACAGTGAAATGAGAACACACACAAAAATTTTGTAAATACTGACCTACATCCGACTCTGTTATTTTTCAGTGCAATGTCATTAATTAACCCCAAATATGTCATACTCAAGCTGAAAACATTTAATATATTTTACGCATTTAATGCTGCAAAGCTGCCCCACTACGGGAGTTGAGTGCATATTTGATGATGTAGTCTCTCATTGAATTACGTTCATTAATGTGAAATGTGTTTTATTTGTCTCATAACGTACAAAATTTCAGAACCTATGTCTGGTGTACAGGAGAGATGTCAAGGTTACAATTCACTTATTTGAAATTTTGTCACACTTACTGTATTATTTTGTGAAGAATTTACTTATTTATTAAATTTGTCAAAGCTATGTACTGAGGAGTCTGAGCACACAGTTTTCAGTGATGTGAGGTGAGTGTAAAGTTTTCTTTATTTGTTGTGTTGTATGAGTGTTCATTTTTTAAAAAAATCTCTCCCTCACCTTCGTCAATGATCTGTTCTGCTATATGACACAAAAGGCACACTTCACCTTGTTTGCTGATGACACAACCATTACGATTGTCCGAACACCTAATTGCAGTGCAGAGAACACTGTGACCACTGTATTCAAAGAAGCTCTAGATTGGTTCACTTCAAATGACCTGTCACTCAATGTGAACAAAACTCAATTCATACAGTTTCAAACAGCAAATAAATAAAACAAATTGGAAAAATTGAAATAAAATGTGGTGAGAAAGAAATACTGGGAACTGAGTCTTCCAAATACCTGGGATTACACATAAACAACAATATAAACAGGTCAGTTCGCATCAATGACCCATGTAAAAGATTGAATTCAGCAGCATTCGCCATTCACTCAGTTATATCTTTTTGTGACTTGGAAACAAAGCTGCATACCTAGGATATTTCCATTCACTTATGACATATGCCATCATAGTTTGGGGTAACCAGTCACGAGCAAACAAAGTCTTTATTGCACAGAAAAGAGTCATCAGGATTACGGCTAGAGTGCATCCCAGATGCTCTTGCAGGAACTTATTCAAACAGCTTGGAATCCTCCTCATGCCATCCCTGTACATTTTTTTCACTAATGTGCTATGTTAACAATAATTATACAATTTAAAAAAAAAAAAAAAAAAAAACAGTGAATATAATGACCACGATACAAAAAGTAAACATGATCTTCACAAAGATATAAAAAAATCTCAACATGATACAGAAAGAGTAAATTATTCAAGCATAAAAATATACAATTAACTTCCATTTTATGTTAAATTAGTCATTTGGGGAATGATTAAATCCAAAAAACAGCTGAAACTTTATCTTTTGAATAGTTTTCTTTACAGGAATTTTGTGGCAATGCGTAACAATTAGTATAATTTATTTAATTTTAAGCATTTATATAAGAACTGATAATGTAGCTCTGGCTTATCAACTGTATTAGGATTAAGAGTTATAATTTGTTTGTGTAATCATTATTAGTACTGTGGTTATCACGTATGGTTGGTTGGTAATAACACTGGCTCTTAGTGTCTTGGAAAAGAAGCAGAGTGGTTGGGTGGAATCAGTGGTGTGCTATTTTAAAACTGCACCCACAGCTCAGTCACTGGCGTCAGTAGTGATCGAGAGATGGGCCTCAGGATCAGGGTGGGCGAGTGTGACAGCCTTGGCGAGGGCAGTTTTAAGGTTAACAAATGCATTGAGCATGGGTAGAACCTTGAGGCACTCCATTACAGTAATTTTGGATTTGATAGACTCACTGTTTGTTTTAAGCAAGACAAATTGTTTTCTACTGCCCATATATTATTTTATTAACTCATAGCCTGTTCCTTTGATACCCGGGTTCCACAGCTTGTAAAATAATATGGTCATGTTGACACAATCAAAGGCTTTTTCTAGGTGAATGAACATTCCAGTAACATACTCCTTGTTCTCTATGACAGTTATCATTTTGTCAGTAATATTAAATTGTGTTGACTTAGGAGTGTCATTAGTCTGTAAATAACTTACTCAGCCACCTTAGAAAATGTTGGTAAGATTGAGATGGGGCAGCAGTATTCAGTTTAGGATTTATCATCCTTTTGTGAATTGAGATTACTTGTGCTATCTTTAGACTGTCTGGGAAACACCCTGATGCAATTATAGTGAATGTTTTGTGTAGTGTAGACTTAAAAAACGCAAAACTGAGGAAAATGCAGAATCAAGAAAATGTTAAAACCCAAAAAATATGAGCAAAAACACATGTAATTGGCATATATGATTAAAAATCGCAATCCTGACCAATATTTTGTATAAAATCTAAGTGAAGGAAATTAAATATACAATGCAATACAATTTGTGATAACTAATTTCATGTGTTCATAAAAAAATCACAGCAATTAAAAATTTGTCAAACATTTTTATTGGTGTCTAGGTACAATATAATTGGGCTATTTTCCATCATGCTATGACCACAAATTGTACGTTCAAAACATGTGTTTTTAAGAGATCATCCACTGTGCTCACCCAGAAAAGAGCAAAAACTGGTGAACATGTTGATTTAAACCAAAAACATCACAGCGGCTAAGTGGTTAAACCATATGCATAAATGTGGGAATCTGCTTAATAACTAACTTTGTCACCATTGCAGCCCAGAACACTTCTCGTTGACTGTCTTGTTTTTCCATTACCACTGCAACCTAGCAGTAGTTGTATCAATATTGTGAGGCGAAGCTAAATGTTGCAAGTTGTGTTGGCAACACCAATCGTGGATTAAATCAGCATCTCCTCTCTCGTGTCTCCCCTTTCCACAGCAGCCTAAAATATTCCTTAAACTTCACCACCACCCACGGTGCAAACCATCTGCCTTTTGACCACTTATAACTCGTTCAGCCACATCAAATGGCAATAGGAAGAAAACAGGATGAAGTCAAGCGAGACATCGAGTAAGAACTTAGAATCGAGGTAAACCTTACTAGGAAAAAAATGTAAAATTGGGTAATTTGTGGTATTGATCTTATGGGTTTTTCACAGGCGCTATGAATTATTGTGTAGAATCATAAAAAGTGTAAAATCGGAGAATGTAAAATTGAAGTTCCACTGTACATCATTTACTGCTGTGGTCATGGCATCATATATGTTGTCTATGCATCTTTTCAGTATGTTGATAGACAATCCATCATAGCTTCCGGATTTTGTATTTTTTAATGACCTTATGATGTTTTTTTGTTTCCAAGTGTTTTTGGGTGGGTCCACATTCAGCAAAACACAGTTTTGTTTTTGGTCCCAGACATGTTTCACTGCAGTTGCAGCTTCATCAGTGTTTTTTTTTTATTATTATGGCTTCTTACCACATGGTTTGGTTTTCTTGCTGTATTATGTTTTTACAGTGTATGTGGAAAAACATTACAGAAACTTTTAATGAACACCACGGGGTGTACGGTACGCTTTCCATTGTTGAACGGTTGAAACTGCCTATGTTTAATAACATTATCCTCTTTATGGTACAGTGAATTACCACTATCCATTTCTATCCTTATATATCAGTAAGGCATTCCACACTCTAAATTGCTGTTGTCAACCGCTGGTGCATGCGAGTAAGTGCTCTGTGCATTGTGTATGTTATTGCTCATTTCCAAGCTAGGAACCAGACTGCTGGATACCAGTCCTCGACTGTCAGGTTGCTTTTGCATTTCGGTTAGTCTCTGAGCGACATCTTTTTGCCAAACGGGTAACTCTGCTGGTACATGTGACTCTATCTGAACTAATTCTGCTTGAATTGCGGCAGCGCTGGCATCGGTTTTTGCGCTCAAATCCGCTGTTGCTTTTTCAACAGCTGATTTTTTTTTTTTTTTTTACTTCGATCTCTGATGAGATTTCACGATCCTTTACAGATACCCATTCATCAAGCTCTTTCTCGACCTTCAGTGCTTGGGTGTCTACCGTATTTACTCGAATCTAAGCCGCACCTGGAAAATGAGACTTGAAGGGAAAAAAAAAAAAAAAAAAAAAAAAAAAAAAAAAAAAAAAAAAAAAATTACCGAATCCAAGCCACATCTGAAATTTGAGACTCGAAATTCAAGGGGAGAGAAAAGTTTTAGACTGCACCTCCAAATCGAAACAAAGTTGGTTCATTGTAACATGAGAGACAATTTAGGTCGAATGGATGAAGATACAGCTACAGTAGTTTGGTTCGAGTCGGAAGCTTAACTGTTAAACTTTACCAAGTAACCATTGCTATGCGTCGGGCGCTCCGTCCTTATTTGTACGAGTACCCTTCCTTTTTCACGCGCTTCGTCTGTTTTGAATCGATTGCTTATTTTGCTTTGATCTGATGAGTGCCGTTCTCTTTGTTATAGGTGTTTACGTCACTCTAAGCTGAAACTGCATTATTTTAATGTGTCAAGCATTGTTTGTCGCATTCTGATGGTGAGTGTTTTACGACCTGTCGTCGCTCGTGGCATGGCTTGTTTTGTGCGCTCTACCGCGGCTTACAATTAAAAGAGGAATTGTCTCATAAGCGAAATAATGGCAAGAGACTGCTATTTGTTGTTACTTACACTGCTGCTTTCTTTGATAATGATCAACAAGAACCAAATTATAGATTGTGTATGATAGAAGATGTTCTGAACAAGAGTTTAGCTAAACTTTTTCTCCGTTTGAAAATCTTTGCAGACACCTCTTTAGTACATTACATTCTGCACAGAAATTAGTCATCTTAGATTTAAAAATCTAGTCAGTTGCCGTGCTTCATTTCTGACTGTATCACTACTTAGCATAAGAATAATACGAATATAAACATGACATGATATGTATATTCTACCGCGTTTGCTGTTGTCTCACTCTAGTTTCGTAGTTTATTAGGCAGACAGGATTTAAATGAGATTGCAGCAAACACGAAAGAATACATGGCATAATTTTTACATTCTTCTACCTTTTCTTTTAATTTATTTACTGACGCAGAGGTTTTGGCGCCAATATTCATCTTTGTGCCTGCAAAGCATGCCTGTGTAGCGCTACATATATTAGACAGCAGAAGTTAGTTGTGGCGGCACCTACCAACATTTTTCAGAACTTCTGCTTACTTTGCTCTCGATTCTAAGCCGCAAGCAGTTTTTTCGATTACAAAAACCGGGAAAAAAGTGCGGCTTACATTCGAGTAAATACGGTATGTTTTGATGTGCCCCCAGCTCTACATTTTTGACACGACTTGTCAGGTTGTGAACCTCATCTTTAAGGCTAGTGTGAGCTATTTGTAAATTTTGCATCTCACTAGTTAAGTTATGGATTAGATCCGGTATTTCTTTGCATATACCATGCATTTCCACAAGTTCGGAATGTATGGTACTCAGTTTTTTGTCTACATTTTAAAATTCTGCAAAGGTGTCGGGGATAGGTGAAAACACCGGTGTCCCACCCATCCTACCACTTGACTCTCTCCCCTGCACGTGCAGTGGAGTTACAGGTCTCACATGTTCCTTACTCTGTGGTGCATTATTTGATATCCGCAGGGCCTGCCCCCCCCCCCCCCCCTCCCCCCACTTCAGAAGGTATGTTTTCTGATGCGATGGCATGGGATTAATTTACATTCTGTACATTGTTTTCTACTTCCTTATCCAGCAAATGATTCTCGTTAGATAAAGGTGCCTTGGCCTGAACTTCTTTACCCATCTTGGATTTAATTTGACACAGCTAGAATTTCAAACACTAACACAAATGTACATACACTCCTGGAAATGGAAAAAAGAACACATTGACACCGGTGTGTCAGACCCACCATACTTGCTCCGGACACTGCGAGAGGGCTGTACAAGCAATGATCACACGCATGGCACAGCGGACACACCAGGAACCGCGGTGTTGGCCGTCGAATGGCGCTAGCTGCGCAGCATTTGTGCACCGCCGCCGTCAGTGTCAGCCAGTTTGCCGTGGCATACGGAGCTCCATCGCAGTCTTTAACACTGGTAGCATGCCGCGACAGCGTGGACATGAACTGTATGTGCAGTTGACGGACTTTGAGCGAGGGCGTATAGTGGGCATGCTGGAGGCTGGGTGGATGTACCGCCGAATTGCTCAACACGTGGGGCGTGAGGTCTCCACAGTACATCGATGTTGTCGCCAGTGGTCGGCGGAAGGTGCACGTGCCCGTCGACCTGGGACCGGACCGCAGCGACGCACGGATGCACACCAAGACCGTAGGATCCTTCGCAGTGCCGTAGGGGACCGCACCGCCACTTCCCAGCAAATTAGGGACACTGTTGCTCCTGGGGTATCGGCGAGGACCATTCGCAACCGTCTCCATGAAGCTGGGCTACGGTCCCGCACACCGTTAGGCCATCTTCCGCTCACGCCCCAACATCGTGCAGCCCGCCTCCAGTGGTGTCGCGACAGGTGTGAATGGAGGGACGAATGGAGACGTGTCGTCTTCAGCAATGAGAGTCGCTTCTGCCTTGGTGCCAATGATGGTCGTATGCGTGTTTGGCGCCGTGCAGGTGAGCGCCACAATCAGGACTGCATACGACCGAGGCACACAGGGCCAACACCCGGCATCATGGTGTGGGGAGCGATCTCCTACACTGGCCGTACACCACTGGTGATCGTCAAGGGGACACTGAATAGTGCACGGTACATCCAAACCGTCATCGAACCCATCGTTCTACCATTCCTAGACTGGCAAGGGAACTTGCTGTTCCAACAGGACAATGCACGTCCGCATGTATCCCGTGCCACCCAACGTGCTCTAGAAGGTGTAAGTCAACTACCCTGGCCAGCAAGATCTCCGGATCTGTCCCCCATTGAGCATGTTTGGGACTGGATGAAGCGTCGTCTCACGCGGTCTGCACGTCCAGCACGAACGCTGGTCCAACTGAGGCGCCAGGTGGAAATGGCATGGCAAGCCGTTCCACAGGACTACATCCAGCATCTCTACGATCGTCTCCATGGGAGAATAGCAGCCTGCATTGCTGCGAAAGGTGGATATACACTGTACTAGTGCCGACATTGTGCATGCTCTGTTGCCTGTGTCTATGTGCCTGTGGTTCTGTCAGTGTGATCATGTGATGTATCTGACCCCAGGAATGTGTCAATAAAGTTTCCCCTTCCTGGGACAATGAATTCACGGTGTTCTTATTTCAATTTCCAGGAGTGTACATCCCTTCCAAAATAAAACACACAAAAGCACTCGCTACACTCATAGCACTGGTTACTGCTTTTACCGAGGATGCCTGCATTTGGCCTTGATATTTTGCATAAATTTTTCCAGGGCTCTTGCACTTTAAGCCTTACCTTTTTGTTATACATGTTTTGCTGTTTCAATTCTTTTGGTTTCCGTTCTCAAGAACATTCTCTTTCTTTTGTCTCAGGGTGTTGGTTGTTGTGCATGAAAATTTTTTTTACATATGCATTAATATCACACAGTGGTTATGTAATTACATAAATCACAATCACACACACACACACACACACACACACACACACACACACACACAAATTTTTGAGCCCCATGTTGGGCACCAAATAACGTGGCCCTTCGGGAGACTTGAAAATGGAAATATACCAGCATTATAATTAGCCTACGTGTATTTGTACTTTAAGAGCATGGACTCAAATATTGAAATTATTGTGGTCCCACCCAATACTCGGAGTACTCCTCTTACAATCATATTCAGGCTGTGGTAGTCAAATCCTGGCTCTTGGCGTAAGCTGAAAAGTAAAATCTTAAAACTAATGTTGCTCTCCACTGCGCCTCATTGCGGTTCAAAACATTTTTTTTAAAATGTTAAAGCGGGCGGTCTCTGTGCTTCCGCTATGATTTTGCTTTTTAAGTTGACTCATAATGGCGACCGTTGAAGCAGTGGCTGCTAAAATTGTGGAGCTGTAAATGTCTTAAGAAATATTAATTCAATGCAAGGAATATGACAGAGGGCTCATTGGACATTGAAATAACTCACATATAAACTTTAACATACCATATTAACAAGGTTAACAGTACAAATGCTTACATTATTTTTGTGCTACAAGATATCTCCTTCCTAATACTAGAAACAAGTGAAGAGAGAGGAAGAGAACAACCATCTAGGAGCATTCTTTCCCTTTATTAATAGCATAGAAGTTATTACATTAAAAGAGTTTACTCCTTGATACGAAGATTAAATTTAAATATTTGCTACAAAACAGGAAAATTTAATGCCGCCTATGCAGTCGATGAAACACATAAGGTTTGTGTACATGTGTTTTGTCACGAGATACACTTCTTGTTCCAAGCTTTTTTTTATGTCTTTACAGTACAACTTTTGCTGGGATGGCACAGTATCTTCATGAATTAATGCAAAGTTGTTTTGTTTTGGTTTCATAGTTTTCGGGCAACATCAGGGATAGGCTACAACCATGTCTAACTCCCATCCCAACTACTGCTTTCCGTGCCTGTCAACTCTTAAAACTGCAGTCCGGTTTCTGTACAAGTTGTAAATAACTTTTCATTCAATTTAAGTTCTCTCTGTGACACCTTCAGAATTTCAAAGAATGTATTCCAGTCAACATTGTCAAAAGCTGTCTCTGAATCTACATGTGCTTTAAACATATATTTGCCTTTCTTGAACCTTTCTTCTGATATAAGTTGCAGGGTCATTTGTGCCTCAGGTGTTCCTACATTTCTCCTAAGGTGAAACTGATCTTCGCCAAGTCTGGCTTCTACCACTTTTGTATTCTTATGTAAATAATTGGTGTCAGGATATTGCCAGCTAGGATGACTTATAAAACTGATAGTTCAGTAATATTCACAGCTGTAAACTCCTGCTTTCTTTGGGATTAGAATTATTACATTCTTCTTGAAGTTTGAGTGTATTTTGCCTCTCTTGTATGTCTTGCTGCTCAATGAACCATGGACATTGCTAAGGTGGAGTGACTTGTGTGCCTCAAAGAGACAGATAGCTTTACCATAGGTACAAGCACTGCAGAGGGATATCTGTAGAGAAGTGAGAAATCATGTGGTTCCTGAAGAGGGGCAGCAGCACATTCAGTAGTTGCAGGGGGAACAGTCAGGGTGATTGACTGATGAGCCCTTGAAACATTAGCAAACATTTCTGTGCGTGCTGGTTCTGTCAAGGGCTGAAATAGAGGAGAAACTACAGCTGGTATTTTTACCAAGGACGTGCAGTGCTATTTTATTGCCAAATGGAGGCATCTTCGTGCACAAAATGGTCCAGAGGTAAACTACACCTCAACACACACAAATATCTCCAGGAAAAACAAAATTGCCAGTATACTTGTCACAGTGTGGAAAGTTGAGTTACTGGGTTTGATATGTAGTATAGAGAATTAAAAAGAAGAATAGATAGGTTGAAGTTAGATGTAATGGGAATTAGAGAAGTGTGATGGCAGGAAGAACAAGACTTTTGATCAGGTGAGGACAGGGTTAAAAATACATTATCAAATATGGTTTTCTCTGGAGCAGGTCCAATAATGAGTAAGAAAATAGAATGCAGGTGAGCTTCCATGAACAGCATAGTAAACTCATTATTGTACCCAAGATACACAAACCAACACCCACTACAATATTACAAATTTGTGTACCAACAGCCTCTGCACTTGATGAACACATTGAAATAATGTATGATGAGATTCAAAAAATTTTCATATTGTTGAGGGAGAGAATTGTTATGAGGGACTGGAATTTAATAGCAGAAAAGAAAGAGAAGGAAATATAGTAAGAGAACTCTATGTAAGGAGTAAAAGCAGAAGCCACCTGGTACAATTGTGGACAGAGTATGATAAAATCTTCACTAATATTTGGTTTAAAAACTCATGAAAGAAGGTTGTACACAGGGAAGAAATTTGGAAACACAGGAATGTTTTCAAACAGGTTACATCATGGTGTGACAGGGGTTTTGAAACCAGATTTTAAACTACAGAACATTTTTATGGACAAATGTGGACTCTGACCATAATTTATTGGTTTTGAACTGCAGAGTAAAGCTGAATAAATTTCAGAGAAGTTGGAAATTAAGATGATGTGACCTGAATAAGTTGATTACAGAAAAGTTGGAAATCATGAAGATGGGACCTGAATAAGTTGAAAGAAGCAGAGGTTGTTGAGAGTTTCAAATGGAGAATAGACAGTGATTTACTCAAGAAGGGTTATGGGAAGAAAAAAACAGAAGACAGATGGCTATCCTTCAGAGAGGAAATGTTGAAGGCAGTAGTGGATCATATAGGCAAGAAGAAAAAAGCCCATTCGAATCCCTTGGACAATGTACGAGCTATTGAATTTAATTGATAAAGGTAGAAAATACAAAAATGCAGCAACTGACATGAGCAAAAGGGAGTACAGACAACTAAAAAGTTGGATTGACAGAAAGTGCAAGAGCATGATGAGTTAATTCATGCACAGCAGTCAAAGGATTAATGAGATCCTTGGGAGAACAAGCCATGACAAAACTATTCCATGTGATGTGCAAAAAATGTGAGACAGCCAAAATACTTTCAGAACTGGGTAGGAGTGTAATGATTCCAATGTCAAAGAAGGCACGTGCTGAACGTTATGAATACTACATAGCTGTTGTTGTTGTTGTTGTTGTGGTCTTCAGTCCTGAGACTGGTTTGATGCAGCTCTCCATGCTACTATATCCTGTGCAAGCTTCTTCATCTCCCAGTACCTACTGCAACCTACATCCTTCTGAATCTGCTTAGTGTATTCATCTCTTGGTCTCCCCCCTACGATTTTTACCCTCCACGCTGCCCTCCAATACTAAATTGGTGATCCCTTGATGCCTCAGAACATGTCCTACCAACCGATCTCTTCTTCTGGTCAAGTTGTGCCACAAACTCCTCTTCTCCCCAATCCAATTCAGTACCTCCTCATTAGTTATGTGATCTACCCATCTAATCTTCAGCATTCTTCTGTAGCACCACATTTCGAAAGCTTCCATTCTCTTCTTGTCCAAACTATTTACCGTCCATGTTTCACTTCCATACATGGCTACACTCCATACAAATACTTTCAGAAATGACTTCCTGACACTTAAATCTATACTCGATGTTAACAAATTTCTCTTCTTCAGAAACGCTTTCCTTGCCATTGCCAATCTACATTTTATATCCTCTCTACTTCGACCATCATCAGTTATTTTGTTCCCCAAATAGCAAAACTCCTTTACTACTTTAAGTGTCTCATTTCCTAATCTAATACCCTCAACAACACCCGACTTAATTCGACTACATTCCATTATCCTCGTTTTGCTTTTGTTGATGTTCATCTTATATCCTCCTTTCAAGACACCATCCATTCCATTCAACTGCTCTTCCAAGTCCTTTGCTGTCTCTGACAGAATTACAATGTCATCGGCGAACCTCAAAGTTTTTATTTCTTCTCCATGGTTTTTAATACCTACTCCGAATTTTTCTTTTGTTTCCTTTACTGCTTGCTCAATATACAGTTTGAATAACATCGGGGAGAGGCTACAACCCTGTCTTACTCCCTTCCCAACCACTGCTTCCCTTTCGTGTCCCTCGACTCTTATAACTGCCATCTGGTTTCTGTACAAATTGTAAATAACCTTTCGCTCCCTGTATTTTACCCCTGCCACCTTTAGAATTTGAAAGAGAGTATTCCAGTTAACATTGTCAAAAGCTTTCTCTAAGTCTACAAATGCTAGAAACGTAGGTTTGCCTTTCCTTAATCTAGCTTCTAAGAAGTCGTAGGGTCAGTATTGCCTCACGTGTTCCAGTATTTCTACGGAATCCAAACTGATCTTCCCCGAGGTCGGCTTCTACTAGTTTTTCCATTCATCTGTAAAGAATTCGCGTTAGTATTTTGCAGCCGTGGCTTATTAAACTGATAGTTCGGTAATTTCCACATCTGTCAACACCTGCTTTCTTTGGGATTGGAATTATTATATTCTTCTTGAAGTCTGAGGGTATTTCGCCTGTTTCATACATCTTGCTCACCAGATGGTAGAGTTTTGTCAGGACTGGCTCTCCCAAGACCACCAGTAGTTCCAATGGAATGTTGTCTACTCCCGGGGCCTTGTTTCGATTCAGGTCTTTCAGTGCTCTGTCAAACTCTTCACGCAGTATCGTATCTCCCATTTCATCTTCATCTACATCCTCTTCCATTTCCATAATATTGTCCTCAAGTACATCGCCCTTGTATAGACCCTCTATATACTCCTTCCACCTTTCTGCTTTCCCTTCTTTGCTTAGAACTGGGTTTCCATCTGAGCTCTTGATATTCACACAAGTGGTTCTCTTATCTCCAAAGGTCTCTTTAATTTTCCTGTAGGCAGTATCTATCTTACCCCTAGTGAGACAAGCCTCTACATCCTTACATTTGTCCTCTAGCCATCCCTGCTTAGCCATTTTGCACTTCCTGTCGATTTCATTTTTGAGACGTTTGTATTCCTTTTTGCCTGCTTCATTTACTGCATTTTTATATTTTCTCCTTTCATCAATTAAATTCAATATTTCTTCTGTTACCCAGGGATTTCTATTAGCCCTCGTCTTTTTACCTATTTGATCCTCTGCTGCCTTAACTACTTCATCCCTCAAAGCTACCCATTCTTCTTCTACTGTATTTCTTTCCCCCATTCTTGTCAATTGTTCCCTTATGCTCTCCCTGAAACTCTGTACAACCTCTGGTTTAGTCAGTTTATCCAGGTCCCATCTCCTTAAATTCCCACCTTTTTGCAGTTTCTTCAGTTTTAATCTACAGGTCATGACCAATAGATTGTGGTCAGAGTCCACATCTGCCCCTGGAAATGTCTTACAATTTAAAACCTGGTTCCTAAATCTCTGTCTTACCATTATATAATCTATCTGATACCTTTTAGAATCTCCAGGGTTCTTCCATGTATACAACCTTCTTTCATGATTCTTAAACCAAGTGTTAGCTATGATTAAGTTGTGCTCTGTGCAAAATTCTACCAGGCGGCTTCCTCTTTCATTTCTTAGCCCCAATTCATATTCACCTACTACGTTTCCTTCTCTCCCTTTTCCTACACTCGAATTCCAGTCACCCATGACTATTAAATTTTCGTCTCCCTTCACTATCTGAATAATTTCTTTTATTTCATCATACATTTCTTCAATTTCTTCGTCATCTGCAGAGCTAGTTGGCATATAAACTTGTACTACTGTAGTAGGTGTGGGCTTCGTATCTATCTTGGCCACAATAATGCGTTCACTATGCTGTTTGTAGTAGCTTACCCGCGTTCCTATTTTCCTATTCATTATTAAACCTACTCCTGCATTACCCCTATTTGACTTTGTGTTTATAACCCTGTAGTCACCTGACCAGAAGTCTTGTTCCTCCTGCCACCGAACTTCACTAATTCCCACTATATCTAACTTTAACCTATCCATTTCCCTTTTCAAATTTTCTAACCTACCTGCCCGATTAAGGGACCTGACATTCCACGCTCCGATCCGTAGAATGCCAGTTTTCTTTCTCCTGATAACGACATCCTCTTGAGTAGTCCCCGCCCGGAGATCCAAATGGGGGACTATTTTACCTCCGGAATATTTTACCCAAGAGGACGCCATCATCATTTAATCATACAGTAAAACTGCATGTCCTCGGGAAAAATTATGGTCGTAGTTTCCCCTTGCTTTCAGCCGTTCGCAGTACCAGCACAGCAAGGCCGTTTTGGTTATTGTTACAAGGCCAGATCAGTCAATCATCCGGACTGTTGCCCTTGCAACTACTGAAAAGGCTGCTGCCCCTCTTCAGGAACCACACGTTTGTCTGGCCTCTCAACAGATACCCCTCCGTTGTGGTTGTACCTACGGTACGGCTATCTGTATCGCTGAGGCACACAAGCCTCCCCACCAACGGCAAGGTCCATGGTTCATGGGGGGGAGGACTACATAGCTATCAGTTAAATAAATCATGTTTGAAAAATACTGGCCTGAATAATTTACAGGAGAATAGAAAAACTGATATAAGCCGACCTTGGGGAAGATCAGTATCAGTTTGGGTTCTGGAGCAATGTAGGGACATGGGAGGCAATACTGACCTTCTTCAGTGATAGAGTCAAGAAAGGTAAACTTATGTTCGTTACATTTGTAGATTTAAATAACAATTTTGACAATGTTGACTAGAATAGAAATTCCAGGCAGGAGAAGACAGATTGCTACATACCGTAAAGAAGACACGTTAAGTTGCAGACAGGCACAATTAAAAGACACTTGCATTATTTATTGCCCTCTGCCAATACACTTTCCCACCCGTCCCCTCTCTCCTCCTTTTGTGTTCCCTTTACCCCCACCTCCATGCCCCACAACCTCCTGATACTGTGCTTGTGGTCGTTTTAGTCCCGGCACACACTACCAGACAGCATTCCTGTCTCTCCCCCCAACCATGCACTACTATCCCTTCCCCATCCCTGCTGCCTCTAGACTGCTACTTGCATTCCATGTGATAGTCGCATTCAGGCTTGAGATGCTTGAGTTAGTGGTCACATATATGCAAGAGGTGTGCTTGCTTGTGTGTATGGATAGTGTGGCCAAAAGCTTTATGTAAATGTCTTATAATTGTTCTGTCTGCAACTTAACGTGTCTTCTTTATAGTAAGTAGTGATCTGTTGTTTCCTACATTGTTGATGAGAATAGACTCTGAAGTAGCAGGTAGCAGGAGTAAAAGGCAGGAAGCAAAAGGCAGGAGGCAAAAGTTATTTACAAATTGTACAGAAACCAGATTGCAGTTATGAATTGAAGGACGTGAGTGGGAAGCAGTGATTGAGAAGGTTGTGTGTCATGGTTATAACTGAATGTAATGGATGATGTTCTGAAAACATGTTATAAGATGAAAATCAACCACAGTAAAACAACGGTAACTGAATGCAATCAAATTAAATCACACAATGCTGGAGGAATGACATTAGAAAATGAGACACTATAAGTGTCTGTAAAATGACTGATGATGGCCAAAGTAGAGAGGATGTAAAATGCAGACTGGCTGTAGCATAGAATAGAACTTTTGAAATGTGATGCTACAGAAGAATGCTGAAGATTAGATGAGTAGATTGAGTAGCTAATGAGAGGTACTGAATAGACTTGGGTGGAAACATATATATGCCAAAGGTTGACTAAAAGAAGGGGTCAGTTGATAGAATACATGCTGAGGCATGAAGGAATTGTCAGTGTGGGAATGGAGGGGGGGGGGGGGGGGAGGGAGGCAGGAAGGATTAGGTAGAAATTGTAGAGCACAGCAGAAACTAACAGACTTTGAACACCGAATGGTAGTTCGAGCTAGATGCATGGGACATTCCATTCCAGAAATTGCTAAGGAATTCGATATTCTGAACTCCACAGTATCAAAAGTGTGCCGAGAATAGCAAATTTCAGGCATTACCTCTCACCACAGACAATGCAGTGGCCAATGACCTTCACTTAACGACTGAGAGCAGTGGCATTTGCGTAGAGTTGTCACTGCTAAAAGACAAGCAGCACTGTGTGAAATAAACTTAGAAATCAGTGCAGAATGTAAAACAAACATATCCATTAGGACAGGCAGCGAAATTTGGCATTAATGGGCTATGGCAGCAGATGACCGACATGATTGCCTTCGCTAACACAATGACATCACCTGCTCTGCCACTCATCTGCTCATGACCGTATTTGTTGGACAATAGGTGATCAGAAAACTGTGGCCTAGTCAGATGAGCCCTGATTTCAGTTGCTAAGAGCTGTTGGTAGGGTTCGAGTGTAACACAGACCCCACGAAGCCATGGACCAAAGTTGCGCTGTGCAAGCTGGTGGTGGCTCCATAATAGTGTGGGCTGTGTTTACATGGAATGGACTGGATCCTCTGGTGCAATTGAACTGATGGAAAAAATGGAAATGAGCATTTGGCATAATTGGCCGGGAGGCCCCTTACGGGGCAGGTCCAGCCACTTTGGTGCTGGTCTTATTACATTCGGCACGACATTGGGCGACCTGTGCACCAGATCGGGATGAAATGATGATGAAGGCAACACAACACCCAGTCCCTGAGTGGAAAAAATCCCCGACCCAGCTGGGAATTGAACCCGAGCCCCCGAGGACGGCAGTGTGTCACGCTGACCTTCCCCCCCCTTTCAGGTTCTGCCCACCCACGAACAAAAATTAAATATGCCTCTGAACATTTTACTAAAAAAGTAAAAGGAGAAAGGAAATGGTACAATACTTTATTATATTTTACCATTCAGCTATCAGGGCGGACAACTGAACTGATGATTGACTGGAAATGGTCATGTTTGGCTACTTGAAGACCATTTACTGCAAACAACAATGGAATTTTTATGGAAGACAATGTGCCCTGTCACTGGGCCACAATTGTTCGCTATTGGTTTGAAAAACATTCTGTACAATTAAAGTGAATTATTTAGCCACCCAGTTCACCCGACATGAATCCCATTGAACATTCGTGGGACATAATCGAGAGGTCAGTTTGTGCACAAAATCTTGCACCAGCCCTACTTTTGCAATTATGGGTGCCTATAGAGGTAGCTTGGCTCAGCATTTTTTGCAGGGTACTTCCAATGACTTATTGAGTATGTCATGTCAAGTTGCTGCACTACACCAGGCAAAAGGGGGTCCAACACAATATTAGGATGTATTCCATAAGTTTTGCCACCTCAGAGTATAAGAATAGCAACCACATATGACACGCACCCCAGGTGATAGTTTTGTCATCGCTGGTGCTCTTGCAGTGATCTCATTAATTATGGGGGAATGTCATCTACTCTAGGGGGGCTTGTTTCAATTTACATCTTTCAGTGATTTGTCATATTCATCTCACTGTATCACATCTCCCAACGCATCTTCATCTACTTCCTCTTCCATTTTTATAATATTGCCTTCCAGTTCATTTCCGTTACATAGCCCTTCTGTATGTCCCTTCCATTTTTCGGTTTTCCTTTATTTGCTTGGTATTGGTGTGCCATTGGAGCTCTTGTTAATGAAACAGGTGCTTCTTTTTTCTCTAAAGGTCTCCATAACTTTTCTACAAATCACATCTGTATTCCCCCTAGTCATGCATACTTCTAAATCCTTGTGTAATTTGTCCAGCCATTCCTGTCTTGGCCTTTTGAATTTCCTATCAAGCTAATTTTTTTAGAGGTCTGTATTCCCTTTTGCCTGTTTCATTTGCTGCTTTTTTATATTTTTTCCTTTTTTGTTGAATGTTTGAGTGTAACAAAAACATGACCTCCTATGAATTGTGCACTGAGTTTTTGTCTGAATTTTCAAAGCCCAACAAAGAGAGGCAAATGGACAAGTGGGATAACAAATTGACCTGCCTGAGGTCTAGTTTTGCTAACAAATATTTAATTTTCGTGAAGAAAGTGACAGTAATTGAGAAAAACTTATTAGTGATTTCGGAAAATTGAAATATTTTGCGAATAGCTGCTGCTGCCAGTAAAAATTTACAAACGGCCGTCAGTGCTCTTATGTTGAAGTGAAGTGTATGTTGGTACCATCTGCTGTAAGCAATGATGGTAAGCTAAGATGGTGGGACAGCCGATCTGTATAACCAATAACAGTGTTTTTGCTTGTCACAGTAGAAACAAATATTGCATTTTTAACATAACGTCCTGTAACATAATACATATCATAGTGCAATGGCAATGGAGTTCAACAGGAATACACTTATACACAGGAGTGCATAATGAATTATTTACCACAATTGTTGTCATTATTATATTCTTGCAGATTTGGTCTGTGTATACAACTACATAAGTCTTTATTTTTATATTAGACCTTTCACTCCTTTGTATTTATGAAACATTACGTATTATGGGCTATTAATGATGCTTCATAAATAAAAGGAAGCAACATGTGTATGGTGGGAAAAAAAGAAACAAAGCCTGCCTTTTATTTAGTTACATAGGTGGATAGCAAGTGCCGTTAATTCTGTTTGAACATTTGAATTATAATGTCCTCTTAATACTATGGTACTGGTGCATTATTCGATTTATAAGTTAAAAACTTTACTAAGCATGTAATTGGTTTATAAGTAACTCAGAATCAGCAGTTGGACCACAGAATATCGTGACTATTACTATGGACTAACCATTAATTTTACATCTACAACACAAGCTTCAAAATTCTGATCAATGCCAAATTGGAGGGTATATTTTGTATTGCTTCTTAATGTAAATGGCAATGGTGGCCTGAGTTTCATTTCCCACAATGGTTCATGGTCCCTGGATAATTACAAATTTTTAAGTTAAGTTCTTACTCAGTGTGGGCAAAGTGAAATGAAACAAAACAACCATGCTCTTATTGACCCCTGCTCAATAGCCTTGGTATTCTGACATTGGCCTCTCAATATACATATATTCTTTACTATTGTTTCTTGTTATCAATATCAGCTTATTCCCAAGAATTAGCAGCTTTCACTTGGTTGATACTAGGCAGAATTCCAATCTGCATTTGGATCGCACTTCCTTGACTCTTGCGCAGAAAGGTGTGCAGTGTACTGCTGCATCCACTTTCAATAAGCTACCAAAAGAAAGCAAAAATCTTAGCAGTAATCCACGTGCTTTCAAATCAAAACTGAAGAGTTTCCTCGTGGGTCACTCATTCTATTCTGTCACGGAGTTCCTTGAAAATTTAAGCTGATTGCTGTGTTATATTGTTGAGTGCATTCACATAAACTAATTTTTGGCTTGTTTTTTTTTTTTGGCTTCATAAACATTTTATCTGTTATTACTTTTATATTGTAATTTCATGTACTGACACGTTCCATGACCTTGGAGATCTGATCCTAAATTTGGTCCTACAGAACTAGACAAGTAAAATAAATTAAAAAAAAAAACTAAATAAATGAGTCAAAGCCATAAAAAATGAGATCAACAGGAAAGGCAAAAGGGCTAATCAGGAATGGCTAAAGAACAAATGTAAAGATGTATAGGCATATATCGCAAGGGGTAAGATAGATACTGCCCACAGGAAAGTTAGAGAGACCTTTGGTGAAAGAGAACCACCTGTATGAACATCAAGAGCTCAGATGGAAAAACAGTCCTGAGCAAATAAGGGAAAACTGAAAGGTGGAGGGAGTATATAGAGGGTCTGTGTAAGGTATATGTACTTAAGGGCAATATTATACAGGGTGTTACAAAAAAGGTATGGCCAAAGTTTCAGGAAACATTCCTCACACACGAAGAAAGAAAATATGTTATGTGAACATGTGTCCGGAAACACTTACTTTCCATGTTAGAGCTCATTTTATTACTTCTCTTCAAATCACATTAATCATGGAACGTACAGAACGTACTGGCATGACTTCAAACACTTTGTTACAGGAAATGTTCAAAATGTCGTCCGTTAGCGAGGATGCATGCATCCACCCTCCGTCGCATGGAATCCCTGATGCGCTGATGCAGCCCTGGAGAATGGCATATTGTATCACAGCCGTCCACAATACGAGCACGAAGAGTCTCTACATTTGGTACCATGGTTGCGTTGACAAGAGCTTTCAAATGCCCCCATAAATGAAAGTCAAGAGGGTTGAGGTCAGGAGAGCGTGGAGGCCATGGAATTGGTCCACCTCTACCAATCCATCGGCCACCGAATCTGTTGTTGAGAAGCGTATGAACACTTCGACTGAAATGTGGAGGAGCTGCATCGTGCATGAACCACATGTTGTGTCGTACTTGTAAAGGCACATGTTCTAGCAGCACAAGTAGAGTATCCCGTATGAAGTCATGATAATGTGCTCCATTGAGCATAGGTGGAAGAACATGGGGCCCAATCACGGCATCAGCAACAATGCCTGCCCAAACGTTCTCAGAAAATCTGTGTTGATGACGTGATTGCACAATTGCGTGCGGATTCTCGTCAGTCCACACATGTTGATTGTGAAAATTTACAATTTGATCACATTGGAATGAAGCCTCATCCGTAAAGAGAACATTTGCACTGAAATGAGGATTGACACATTGTTGGATGAACCATTCGCAGAAGTGTACCCGTGGAGGCCAATCAGCTGCTGATAGTGCCTGCACACTCTGTACATGGTACGGAAACAACTGGTTCTCATGTAGCACTCTCCATACAGTGACGTGGTCAACGTTACCTTGTACAGCAACAACTTCTCTGATGCTGACATTAGGGTTATTGTCAACTGCACGAAGAATTTGTGCGCTTCTGTCACCACAAGTAAAATTATGTATTTTGTATTAATTAAATAGTATTAGCCTGTCACCATTACAAATATTCCAAAGTTTGGGTGTATTCATTAATATGTATTTCAAAGCAGAATCATTAGTCATACACGTTAATTGCAGAAATGCCCAGAAGAAATCTTTATTTACACCATAAACATCAATATTCAGCTACATGTGAATAATTCATATTTTCCAACTACTTGTTCTACAAAAGTCTGCCTGCAGGTGGGTGCCACCAACCATACAAGCGTAGGCTTAGCCAGCACTAGTGCTCTACTGCAAACAAGAGCAGCTCATGGACGGCTCATAGGAAAGTTTAGCCCAGCTACCTATGTAAATGGCATGTCGAAAAGTTTGTCCCTTCAAGGCCTAGATGTTTTGTACATAAAAAGTTGCATTTGTGTGATATTTAACAGTAAAAAATGTTTCCCTTCAACCAATTACTAAATTCAGGACATAGAGAGCAAAAGATGCTAAGCAAAAAGTTTTGAAAATGTATTTATAGATTGACTTAGTGTTTCACAGCTCTATATATGACTACTGTTTCTTCTGCAGCTGTTGCCACTTAAGAGGTGAAAGTAGGCAATAGTGCTGTTACCTGTCAGGGGTCGTCTTAAGCTGACTCAGCTGTATATCCCAAGCATCACTTGAGGAGGTACACAAGCCTGGCCAACCACAAGACTCCCCGTAAACACAAAAGGCCTTCGAGCAACACAGAAGGCAAAGAGGCATGCAAGAAGGACCAAGAAAGGAAAAGATCGTCCAAGAGTGCAGAATTACCTGAAAGAGTATCAAGAAAATCCTTGGCAGAAACTGACACTTTCCTGATCCAGTATTGTTGTGTTTGTGATCATCAAATGTTTCCACATCTTTTGGTTTGGTATGCAGATAACAGTAGGATTGGTTAGCTGCTGGCAAGCAACAACATGTCTGTTGACAATGATGTTGATGGAAAATTATGTGCAAGATGCTATCAGTCATTGTTAGATCTGTCATTCCTTCTGAAGCAATATGTGACAATATGTAGTTGGAAGAAGTGCCCTTCATTTTCACTGACTTGTCATTTACAGAAAAGTATCTTCTTGAATTACTCCATGCATTTATCAATATCCAAGAGTACTATGGAGTAATTCTAACTCAGCAAAAGCAGGCCATCTGTCGCTTCTCGTGAATCGTGGAGGAAGTTTTTGAGCAGCTGCCAAGCAGTCTAATGATTGCTGTTGTCATCATGATCACAGAAGAGTTGCTGTTGATCAGTATCAAGCATAAGTTGGATGTCAGACCAGAAGTCATACAAGTTGCTTTAAATTATCTCAAGAAGGACAACTATCTGTATGCCAGTGTCAGTGTCTATAAAAGTTTCTATACATATTGATGTTTAAATGTATTGTATTTCATCCTTTCTGGGCAAAACTTAAAAAAAAAATGAAAAACAAGTGGTTAGATGTTTTGGGAAATCATCTGTATGAAAGTGAGAAATAAAACACATCAGAGAAACATGGACATTGTATTCCTGGACCAGAGAGTTTGCTGATGTCATAGCTCCATATTGAAAATTCTTATAGAAAGATCCATACCTAAAGTCTGGAAAGTAGCACAGGTCATACAATATATAAGAAAGGATAGAAGTAATGCACTGAATTATAGACTCATATCACTGATGTCGATTTGTAGTTGGACTTTGGGAAATGTACCCTGAACACTATGAATTACATTGAAGAAAACAGTAGGTTGAAATGCAGATTCAGAAAATATCTTGTTAAACAAAACTACCTCTTTATTCACATGAAGGAATCACTGCTATCAACAGCGGTTGTCAGATTGATTCCATATTTCTGGAGTCCCAGAGGGCTTTTGATATCATTCTTCACACGTGGCTTCTAATCAAATTGTGTCCCTGTGTGGCCTATTATAAAGGTGTTCTATTGGCATCACTCTTAGAAGATACAAGAGATCTACTGAAGAGACTGCCTACACTATGCCTGTCCATCCTGTGAATTGCAAAGTAGTCATGTAGATGTTTTTTAATTTTGCCACTTCAGCCAGTGTCCTTTACACAAAATTTCAATATGTTGTTATGTCACCGTTGGCACAAACATGAACTATAAGAGCAGATAGATGATGGCTCAACAAGAAGCCAGGAGTGGGAACCCAAAAGAGGGGATGAAATTTTACATGCGAGACAATCTACAGGAAGCAGAGAAATGAAAAACCGTGTTGAGATATAGCAGAGAGGAAAACACAACACCACAACCAAAGTGAGTGACTTATAAGTGAGCTCTCAAAACATAACACTGTATAAGGTGAAGGTGGGGTATGTGAGTATTCAAATCAGCATAACAACTGTCTGGCCAAGCCTCGTGCCCTTCTCAGGTAAATATCTTGGTCATCTTATAATAACATACATATGAATCTAAGTGTCATAACCCCTACTTACAACATTTTTCGGATTCTCGCTAGCACTCCCTTTCTCCACTCATTTCCACTCAATAGAGAAACATACAGACTATCCTGACTGTCATTTGATGAAAGTTGAACAGGACTGTCCCCACATAGGTGCTGTGCATGGGGTATGCTGCAAAGTAGACAGTGGGAAGTCTCAGGGTGGTCATTGTCTGAGGCCAAAGTGTTTGCCCTGGCCTTGGAGTTGGTCTCTCATGCCCTAGACTCTGATGCTCCTCAAATGTCGCTCCTGTGTATTCTACTGATGGTAATGGGAGGGCAACCAATATAGTTTCAGATGACAAGGGAATGACACTTAGCCTGATTAACTTAGATATCTGTTGGCTCTTGGGCTGCACTGTGTTGAAACGGCCTCTACATCACATATCTTATAGTAAGGGGATCAGTTCTCCATTTATTTTTATAAGAAAATGGAATGGTGACTTATGTTGTTAGTACTTAATTCGCCATTGGCATGGAATAGTTTTTGGTTGATTGATTAACTGATTGATTTTAACAGGAGAGCTAAAACAGCTTAGGTCCGACCCTCCACTGCCCGCACTGAAACTAGGTGTATTGTGTAGTATCGCTCCCTGTATATCTAGTAAAGACAACCAGTGCCCTTAAATAGTGCAATGAGTCCCTCTACCAGTTTCTTGTTAGACACAATTTCTTCGGGTCTAGTTGTCCCGAAGATTCTGTATCTTTTACTCTCCAGTGCCATGCATTCAAAGATTACCTGTGATGCAGTACCTTCACCCTCGTCACAGATCCTACATTTAGGGTCCTCTTCCATTATACCCATTGTGTGTAGGTGTTTTTTGAGGTTCCCATTGCCAGTCATCAGTCCAGTCATGAGTTTGATCTCTTTCCTGTTCAATCCCAGGATTACAGAGCTTCTTTTAAAACATGGCTTGGGCATCATTACCTTACCATGTTTTTGTTTATGGACCTTGGTCCAATACCCTGTGTGTTGTTTCCTAAGCCAGTTCCATAGTTCTAATTTGATCATAGCCTTGGTGATTGTCAGGACAGGTTCCGGTCCAATAAATGGAGTTGTTGCCCCCATCCTAGCCAATCTATCGGCTTGTTCATTGCCACAGATCCCTGAGTGGCCAGGGATCCACACTAGGTACACCCTATTGCTTCCCCCTAGCTCCACCAGAGCCCTGTGGCAATCTGTAACAATCTTAGATCTTATTGCAGGGGCTGCCAATGATTTCAGGGCTGACTGGCTGTCTGAATCCTCCACACATGCTCCGATTGCAGTAATTTCGGCTTGTAATACAGAGGCCAGTTTCCCTAGAGAGATGCTGCTCTCCAGTCTTGGCTGAACCCTGTACAACCCTGACCCAACACCTTGATCTGTTTTCGACCCGTCTGTGAACCAAACGATGTTCCCCATACGGTGTCGAACTGTTTTCTCCCACTACTCCCTACTCCCTACTTCCAATTATTATGTTGTAAGGCTTGTCAAAGCAGTTGGGAGTTATTGTATAGTTGGCAGGCATTTCCCCAGCCATACCTATATTTACCTCACTCACTATGTTAGTGCGTGATTCTGGATATCCGAATGAGACCCAGTTTTGGCCAGTTTTAAGTCTGTATGCCCCAGCTGCTGCCTCCATCTTAACCCTAAGGTGAAGTGGAGGCATATCCAGCATGGCTTCTATTCCAGCGGTTGGCGTGCTGCTAATTCCACCCGTTATGGCTAAGCAGGCCAACCTCTGCACCTTAGCAAGCGCTTTCACAGCAACCCGCTGTTCTACCTTCTTCTACCACACTACGACCCCATAGGAAATCCTAGGTCTAACCACTGTGGTGTGTATCCAGTGCATACCCCTGGGGCTTAGGCCCCAGATTTTGCCACAAGCCCTCCTAGTACTCACTAAAGTGCATTTTGCCTTGGAGCAGATACTCTTAATATGAGGGGTCCAAGTTAGCTTCTCATCCAAGGTTACCCCTAGGTATTTCACTGTCCCCTTCACAGGTAGAGTTTCATCAAAGAGCTTTAGATTCCAACTTGCATGCTGAATATGTCTCTTCGTAAATGGCATGACAACAGTCTTCTTAGGATTAACTCTCAGATCCTGTTTAATGCACCATTTTTGCACAATGTGCAACCCTCCTTGTGCCATATTCCTGACTGTGTCAGTGAATTTGCCAAGTATTACTATGACAAGGTCATCTGCGTATCCTTGGCAGAAGCATTGTCTGGAATTTAGTTCCTCAATGAGTTCGTTCACCACTAGATTCTACAATAGAGGAAACAAAACTCCTCCTTGTGGGCAGCCTCTAGTGGTGTTAATTGCCATCTTTTCATTCATCATGGTAGCCTCTATCTTCCTTCCACTAAGCGTGGCTGTGGTCCACCTACATATAGTGGTCCCCAGGTCATGTATCTCTGCTGCCGTTACCATGGAATCGAAGGTCATGGTACTAAAGGCCCCCTTGATATCCAGGAAGATGCAGAGGGCTATTTCTTGGAAGTGAAGTGCTTTTTCCACCTTCCCAACGAGTTGGTGGAGAGCTGTCTCACATGATTTACCTGGTTGGTAAGCGTGTTGGTTCAGGTGTAGAGGGCCCCTAATTAGCCTCCTCTCCCCAACATATACATTAACCAGTTTTTCCAATGTTTTGAGAATGAAGGAGGACAGACTGATTGGTCTCATATCCTTGGCCTTGGTACGATCAATTTTCCCTGGCTTGGGAATGAAGACAACCTTCACTGCCCTCCAAACATTGGGAATGATTCCTACTGATAAGCTAACACTGAATAGCCTGCATAGGACTCTTATAAGCTTTCCTCCTGCCTGTTGCTGGAGAGCTGGAAAAATTGCATCTGTTCCAGGTGACTTGAACGGTTGGAATGTTCCCATCGCCCCCTGGATTTTGTTGAAGTTCACACACTCCTTCGCCGATTCCCAGTCCTCTCTTCGAGTGCCTGAGAACCGTTGTCTCTCTGGGGTCACATACTGGTCTGTGTTATCCGGCAGAGCATATTGAGGAAAGTGGGTTTTGAGGAGCAATTCCAGTGTCTCATGTGCTGTCTTTGTATCCTCCTTCCTCAATCTACCTCCTGGATTAGTTGGTACTCTAGTGAGAATCTTGTGAAGTCTGTCTTGTGCAACCATGCCTTCCAGGATGCCTCCTTTGCTTGTCTTATTACAAGATTGTAACTGACAAGGGCCTCATGATATTTAGCCCATTGTCCTTTACGTCTTGCAATATTAAACAGTCTCTGTACCTGTTTTCTTTGCGTTTCCAATTTGTTATTCCACCAAGGAACACTCCTATTTGTGCACTTCCTGGTGATTGTGCAGTTGTCCTGATATGAGGTCACTATGGCAGAGGAACAGCCTCTGCTACTTCCTCAAATTCTACTGGCTTCCTTATCATGGTTTTAATTTCCGATAAGCCTAAGTCAAGGTCCCTCCTATATGTCTCCCAGTCTGTTTTCCTGGGATTTCTATATGTCATGATCTGTCTGATTCCCATTTCAACCTTGAATTTGATGTACATGTGGTCCAATGAGGATGGCTCCAACACCACATGCCATTGTTTGACATAGCTACTCATCGTCAAGGAACCAAATGTTATGTCAATTACTTCTTTCCTTCTGCTATTCCTGAATGTAGGTTCATTTCCCCTATTCAGGACCTCTAAGTTGTTAGCTAAAGGGAATTCAAGAAGGTACTCACCCCTACTGTTGGTGTCCTTGCTGCCCCACACTAGGTTGTGGGCATTGGCATCGCACCCCAACAGCAGTTGGTCACCTTGCCGATGGCAAGTCTCTACCAGTCTCACCTCCAAGGAAGGGGGAGAACTGTCTTCGTAAGGAAGGTATGCTGGGGCCAAAATAATTTATCTCGTGATACCTTCCTCACATTGCTGCATTTTGATGGTCACTAAATCCCTGGAGCAGAAATCCATCATTGGCATGAAAGAAATGCCATTTCTAACATAGATGAATGTTCTGGAGTTTCTTAGATTCCTAGCATAGATCAGCTTACCTCCAGTGCCTCTGAGGTCCGATACACCCCCTTTGAATAAATAGGGTTCCTGTATCAGGGCCACGTCCACTTCCTGTCTCCCCAGGCCGTGGCTCAGGGCAGCAGAGGCCCCTTTACTGTGATGCAGATTAATCTGCAGCACCTCCAGGCTCCGTCTTACTGCCATCTTTGAGGTCTTTGAGAACCCTGACAGTGAGTGACCTGCGAGAACCCTAAGAACAGTTTCAGGTCCTGCTCCCGCATCACCTTCAGGGACTTCTCACCCACCTCCACCACCATGGTTCATTCTTCCGGAGCAACCTTCTGGTTAATCAATCTCCAGTCTTCTGTCGGGACTTTTGGGTTCTGGGCCCCTATTTTTCCGAACAGAGTCTTGGGGGAAACTTCCTTAAGGATCTTGGGTACCCATAATGATACCTTTGCGGTTTGAAGAAGCTCCACTGCCGTCTTGACCAGCAGCTTCACAGCTTCACATCTTCCCACGGGGATACCATGGGCACCTTGTCCTTGAGCCATTCTATTGTGTTCACCCCCTCACAGACAAAAATGAGTGCACCACGATCTAGATAGACCATCCTGAAGTTGGGACCTAGGCCAGTGTGTCTCTCCCCCCCCCCCCCCCGCCCCCCCCAATCTTTTCAAAGAGGGCCATCTGTACTAGTTCCTCCTCCTGTGAGGTGATGGCCACCAGTGGATAACCTTCCTGGATAACTGCCATCCTAAAAACCGAGACTGCAGTACTATAGGTCTGTTTCCCTATATCTTGCCTCTGTTTTTCCTGGACTTGCTTATCCAGGGAGGAGGGAATCTTTGATTCCTCCCTTATCCCCTTACTACCTGTCTTTGAGGTTATGGGGGTCTGCATGTCCCCTTCAACCTGAGACAGTTTTTTCCTGGGGGGTCTTGGGTTCTAGTCCCTTTACTCCCCTCCACTTATGTTTAGGAAGCCATTCTTTTCCTTCATTTTTCCTCTGTTCCCTGAATAGCTTCCTCCTTTGAGCCCCAGACAAGCCTTTGATCTTAATCTGGTCTAGCTTCTCAGTTACAATTCCCACTTCTAGCGCAGGTCTAGACCCTGATTCAGTAGTGGAAAAGCCTTCCGTTGGTTCAGTCCCCGATGTTTGGGTATCTGAGGTCTCAATTTGCCCCTCAGTTTCTTTTTGTTTTTCTGTAGTCGTGTCCATGTTGGTCCCATGAGATTTGGGGATCTAGAAAGTCCACACCTCGAATACCCCGCACGGTGTAAGGCTAATTACTCAGGGAGGTCGCCCAGTATCCCTGAGGCTCCGTTGGTGACACATCTTCCCATGTGCCATGCACCCCTCAGCATTGATCGCATCACACCTTAGGTTAGGTCAGGGAATAGGGTAGTACTAGGAGTGGATAGGGAAGATGGGATAATCCATCAGCTGAGGCCTTTCCAGCAGTAGGTCCTCTACCTTCGGCATAGCCCTCAGCTTCCAGCAGATACGCAAGTGTCTCCACCCGCACGGACAGTGCTTCATCAAGGTGGTGTCCCCCGGAGAGGTAGTTTTGGGTTAGACTCCTTTTCTAATTTTGGTTTTCAGATAGTTGACAAAGTGCATTCAGTGTCTCAGTCTGTCCCATTCCAAGATTTGGACTCTCTACTGCAGTTGTACAATCATTGATTTGAGAATACCTTTGTGCGGGTAGAAAATTTTGAGGCACATGTCATTCTTAGTGTGTTGCAGTACTTTAATTTTGTCACCCCTATCCCATTCCCTTTGCCATATGTGACAAGAACTAAGTCAAGGGCAAGTTGCAGCATTGGCAGGACTTCAGCATTATTTCTCCTATTTTGTCAAGTCTGTGGGCCACACCTTTGTTGGTGATTCAAATGCCAGAAGGTCAAATGCGCTGCATCAATTTTAAACCAGACGGTTGACACACACACACACACACACACACACACACACACACACACACACACACAGTATGCCGCGGCAGGCTCATATCCGATTCTGTGGCTGGAGGAGCTGTAGCCATAGTTGTCGGGGGGGGGGGGGTAGTATTTTTTACACATCAGCTTGCATGACCCAGATTTTCAGTTGCTGCTGGATGTCATTTTTTGGAATTTCTTTGTGCTCAACAGCCCCTTTTGCTGGGCTTTATCAGCCTCGTACATCCCTGGAATTTATCAATAATATTTGGAGCAGTCAATTCAGAGCATTTCTTGTTGCACGAGCTACCCGATGATATATGGGTCATGGGCACCCAGCAAAAAGAGCATTTACACAATCTGCAGGTGGTTTTCCAACACCTTCTAGAGAATGATCTTCATTGTAAATTGGAAAAATGTATTTTTTTCCCTCAAAGGTGCATATTTTTAGGTCATGAGCTCAGAAAAGATGACTTCCTCCTAACGGTCACTCAATCAGTGTTTGTGCATCTATCCCTGTTTGGCTTCTTTTATGCTGGGTAAGCCTTTAGCACTGGCCTGTGGTATGTCCCAATATGGCATCGGTGCAGTCCTGTTGTGTTGGAACATGGATAGCACCAAGCAGTCCATCATTTAAACATCAAAGATGCTTTCCACAGTGCAACATAGTTCTTCACAGGTGGAAAAGGAACCACTGGCTGACATTTTCAGACTTACGAAGTTTCATGTTTCCTTGTATGGGGCGAAGTTCCTACTCATCACTGACTACAAGCCACTGGTTTCCTTATTCAGCCCTCACTGCAAACTTCCAGATAGGACTGCGCACCAATTGCAGAGGTGGATGCTCTTCGTCAGTAATTATTGTTATGACATTAGATATCAGTCCAATACCCAGCAAGCAAATATGTGGATACTCTGTCATAATTAACAGTGAGACCAGATCTGGAGTTTGACCAACAGAAGGGTCTTGTTTTTGGCTTCGACAGTGCGTTGCAGTGGACTTCACTTTCCTTTGACAGCACGGGAGGTTGCACCAATTTGGACACTGGCTTGCTTTTCCAGAAAATCGTTTCCATGACAAAGTGGCTTCGCCAGAATGCAATCCTTTGGGAGCAGTTTCGGCGTGGCATGTTTTTTCTTCTAAGCGATTGACTCAGCATTGTTCAGTGGGGAGGAGAGGGTGGTCCTCATGCTTTCCATCGAGAAACAAAGCTGGTGAGTGGTTGTCCCTCCAGCATTACATCCTCACATGCACCAGCTGCTGCATGTGTCACACTAGATATGCGTATATGAAGGCTTTGGCATGCCATCACCTATATTAGCTGGCAGTCAGTTGTGACACTGAACATCTTTTGTGGGCTTGTGCAGCCTGTACTCAAGACTGTTCTGTGCCGCTGCATCAGTTTTCCCCTTGACCAACCTGGAGCACCATTGCATTGGACTGCTTGTCCACATTGTGAGCCCTTTTTTGGGAAGCTCATAAATGTTGATGGTTCGTGCATTGTCATATTTCCCGTACATCACTAAGTCGTCTGGCCACAATGGTGACAGTGACTGTTCATATGTTGTCGGTCATCTCAGCTACCAGGGGCTCATCCCAGGCCCTCATATCCAATAACAGTTGTCAGTTTGTTTCCTGAGAGTTTGAAGATTTTCACTCTTGCACTGAACTGACTATCACCCCACTTCACCCAGCAAGTAACTAGGAGGTGGAGCACTTCCTGCATACATTCAGGACCCAATGGAGATATGTGCCTGCCTCATCCCGAGACGATGCACTGTTGAGTTTTCTAGTTACGCACCGGATGACGCCAATTAATGGGTATAGTCCAGCAGAACATTTACAGGGATGCCGAGTATGGGGTCTTTTCGATTTTTTGCACACTGAATTGCATACCCAGCAGAGAAAATCCCCCACCCAGCCGGGAATCGAACCCGGGCCATTTAGGATGACTGTCCGTCACACTTACCATTCAGCTATCGGGGCAGACATTTTAGGCAGAGGCAAAGTAACTCAAAAGGAATTTTCAAAATTGTTTACAGAATATTTTCAGATGAAAACCTGGAAGGAAGGAAGATTCGTATTTAACGTTACATTGCTGACAAAGTCATTATAAACAGAGCACAAGTTCAAATTGGGGGAAGGAAATAACCTTTCCTGTTATTCACTTCTTTGATTTAAGAAAATCATGGAAAATCTAAATCTGGATGGCCAGTTAGGGATTTGAACCATGGTACTCTTGAATACAAGTATGTTATCTTAACCTCTGTGCCACATCACTCGGTGTCCAAAACTAGAGCAACGCTGTAATCAGTGTAGTTCACAAGGAAGAAGACAGACAAGACATAAAAGATACCATAGATCCATCAGCTTCCTCTCCAAATGTACAAGTTGAAACCAGATATAATGCTACATGTGTGACTTAAGATATAATAATAACAATAATAAATTATTCACCTTATCCAACTTTAAACAAGCGAAAATGAGTTCGTAGCACCAGAAATGGATATTGCCATTCATTCACTGAGTAAAATGCTCTGTGTAAAATTCCTTGGGGTCCAGCTGTATAACAAGTTGCAGTGGAGTCAGCCCAGAGATCAATTAATCAAGAAACTCAGTGAAGTATATTTTGTCCATACACGCAGCTGTCATTGCGCTCATGTAAAAACAAGATTATTGTCTTATTTTGCATATTTTCACCCCTTGTCTTATAGAATTCTCTCTGGGGCAGTGTGGCTAAAGAAGTAAATAAAATGGTTATTCAGCAGAAGTGGGCAGTAACAATATCACGTTAAGTGGATAACTGTACATCTTGCAGAAGTCTTTTAATAAACTTGTAATTTTTACACATGCTTCCCAAAACATTTATTCTATAATGGTTTTCATTGCTAACAATAAAAATTAATTTCAGCTGAACTGTGATTTATGCACAGACAATACAAGGCACAAAATAAGTTTTTCTTGTAGACTTTGCCTCCTCCTCTTGGATTCATCCACAGAGTGGAATTGTGTACTGTGGTATAAAGATGTTCAAAAGCTGTCATGAGCATAAGGCAAGAAATTGGGAATCTGCACAAGTTCAAAAGTAAATTATAACCATACCTCATTTGCTATTCTTTTTACAAATTATCTGTGTTATAGATAAAAGGATTGAAAAGTTCTATTAGCTATGTGGCAAGCAGCAGTATTCATTGTACATCAGCATGGCAAGTAGTACTGTACTGTGAAAGGGACTCATTATTTACAAATGTAGATAACCATTTTATTTCAGAAGTAACATTGTAATCAACTAAATATTAAGCTGCCAGTAGGATATAAACAATAGCTATGCAATACAACTTAGGAGGCAGTGGCTTCTTTCCAAAGAGTGGCTTTCTTTCTAATTTACCTGATTAAATTTAATTAGGTTAAACATGAATAGCACTAAACAGTATAATGATAGTTTATTGTTAATACAATATACAGATTGCCTAAAGTTTGTTATGTATACACTATCTGGTCACAAGACCTGTACACCCCTTGGTAAAGCAGACTTGACCACTAGATGTCATTGGAGATGGAGCTCCCAGTATAAAAGAAGGTGAGGAGGATCATGTTGTCAGTAGAGAAGCAGTAACAGTAGAATGGATGTCAGGAGAGCACAGTGACTTCAAACATGGAATAGTCATTGGTGATGTCTAATATGGTATAGTCATTGGATGTCACCTGAGTAACAAATCCGTTAGGACGTGTCAGCCCCTCTAAAGGTGTCCAGATTGACTATTGGTCATTTGATTATTAGGTGGAGACACAAAGGAAAAACCACAACTAAACCAAGATCAGACAGACATCATGTGCTGACAGACTAGGACCATTGATCATTGTGGAGGGTGGTTATAAAATATCACACGAGATCAGTGGAATAAATCGCTCATGAGTTCTAAAGTGCTGCCAGCAGTCCAGCTAGCCCAATGACTGTCGGTAGGAAGTTAAAAAAAAAAAAAAAAAAAAAAAAAAAAAAAAAGAGAGAGGTACAACGGTTGAACAGATCCCCATAAGCCACACAAGTCAGTGCTAAGCAGCACTTGAGGTGGTGTCAAGACTGATGCATCTGCACAGTGGAAGACTGGAAATGAGTGATTTGGACTGGTGAATCGTGCTATATCCTGTGGTAATCTGATGGAAGAGATTTGGATTTATCAAATTCCTGGAGTATGTTACCTACCATCATGTCTAGTGCCAGCAGTTAAATATGCTGGAGGTGGTGTTACAGAAATGAGTTATAACATTGGCTTTGCTCCAGACCCCAGCGTCCAACATCGTTATCTTCTCTGGTTTTGAGTCTTGAGGAAGAATGGGCTGCCATTCCTCCACATACTTGAGGGATTTGAGAGTCTCCCCAGCAGAGTTCAAGCCATCATAAAGACAAAGGGTGGACACACACCTTATTAATGTCGTCTAGTAGGTGAAGGACACATTTGATTGGTTAGTGTACCTTGACTTGTTCCACATCCCTGAAGGTTCTCCATTTGGATGGGATCTGTTGAGTATGATGGCCGGCCGGAGTGGCCGTGCGGTTCTAGGCGCTACAGTCTGGAGCCGAGCGACCACTACGGTCGCAGGTTTGAATCCTGCCTCGGGAATGGATGTGTGTGATGTCCTTAGGTTAGTTAGGTTTAATTAGTTCTAAGTTCTAGGTGACTGATGACCTCAGAAGTTAAGTCGCATAGTGCTCAGAGCCATTTGAACCATTTTTTATTATGATGAATGAATGGAACATACGAAAACCACACTCATTTGCTGATGAGATTGTACTGTGTACCTCTAGTGCAGACAAATATTAACAATGAATTAAAGATTCTAACAGAGAAAGTTGGAAAATAAACCCTAAAATGTGCTGTAATTGGGCTCAAGTGATATGTAGTGAACACATCGTAAAGGAAAATCTGTACAGTTTAATGTACAGAATTAGTTGGTGACTTTATGTATTTCAGACAGTCGAAGACAATGATTAAATGAACAGCAAAAGAAATAAACAAAAGAGTAAAAATGACCTAAAGCTCTCGTGAGAAACTAAATAATTTTAAAAATGAAGATTCCAAAGTGCCTGTAATAGAAAGTTACACCAGTTTTAACTTAGGGTTGTGAGACATTATTGACTTCTAAAAGGAAGACTGAAGTGTTTTTCTTGTTGGTTTAGGGTTTTATATAGCTTCTGGCTTGCTCCTTGTAGTTAAAGCTGAGTCAGAACACTTCATGAGATCTGTCACTCGACATAATATATGATGTATTTACCTTTTTCTTTTAATCCGGTAGCTGTAGTTGATTCTCTTGTAGTGCAGATCCTGCTAATCAGTGCCTCTAAAATCCCATGTGTATCTGAGGAAAGGCTTGACTTCTTCACATTCTGCAGCTGTTATTGGAGCAAAAGAACATAATTTCTACTCGATCATTAGAGTGGCCTGTGAATTAGAGTAGAACACAACTTTGCATACAAGATATGCCTCAAAGGCTCAACATGACAGTCAAGATTACAATATATTTTATTTGTCACAAAACCATCTTGTCTGTTGTTTTCATTCTTGGAGAATGTGCTTGCTCTTTGGTCAAGCTACTGCCAAGGTACCACACCAAAAAGTAAAAGGGCTTGTGCACAGAAGGTGAAGCCATTTATTTGTTGTCACACCTTGCCATTTTCTCTTATTCCACAGCTCCTGTTTAATGTCTGCACGTACAAAAACAAACATCCATGCACTATACATGTTCTGTGGCTTACTCCCTACTTAATATTATTCTGTCATGATCATCTTTTCGTGTACTACACAACGAATGTAAATGCCATTTGCCTAAAGACCATGAAGACCTCATATTACCCACTTAAAGAAAAAAAAATATTACCTGATTGCTCTTGTCATTTCCTCAATTGATTCACCCAACCATCCCTTCTATGGGTCTGTCTAAACTTAACTCTCTCCTATCTGCATTAAATGGTTCAGGTCATTCCTCCTACAGATTCACCTGACCAAGGTGTAGGCCATTCCTCCTACCCTTTTCATCTCTTATAACTTATCCACTATTTGGGTATGCCCCATGTTAACTTCATTAGTAAACATAGTTACTAACACACAACTATAAACAACTTAATTACTTAAAAACATTGGGTATGATTTTCTTCTTTAAAAAGGAATAAAACTTCATTTTTAATAACAGGTCTTTGCAGTTTTGTTGTTTCATTTCAGATAAAGTGAGCTAAACAGTGTTAGTCTACTTTGTTTATCTCTGTCTTATTTACATCACATCCTGTATGATACGAGAAATTGTCCTTTAATGACCAGTCTTTCTCTATAGCATGGTATCAGTTTGTTTGTGTGTGTGTGTGTGTGTGTGTGTGTGTGTGTGTGTGTGTGTGTGTGTGTAAACTTACTTATGGTTTATTTATTTAACTCTGAAGACGTGAAGACGGAGTGCTTAGTGCATTGCCTACAAGCCAGTATACTTGAGAGTTTCTTATTTACTTCTTGTATGTGTTAGTTACCTTTTACTCCTTTTCAGATTATTATTACCCGAAGAGTTGCTTGTCACGTATATACCATTCACTGGACTTACACTCCTTCTAAGGGCAACCACTGTGTCAAACCTCAATACCACTATAGATGTGGGCGTACCCTTTTTTTTCCTAAGCAAAAATATGATTCAGGTCATTTCCTCAGTTGATTCACCCAACCATCCCTTCTATGGGTCTGTCTAAACTTAACTCTCTCCTATCTGCATTAAATGGTTCAGGTCATTCCTCCTACAGATTCACCTGACCAAGGTGTAGGCCATTCCTCCTACCCTTTTCATCTCTTATAACTTATCCACTATTTGGGTATGCCCCATGTTAACTTCATTAGTAAACATAGTTACTAGCCCCCTTTTACTATATTTTCTCACTGTAAATCATAAGTTTCACCCATACTTGCTTTATGTTGACATTACCTGATTGCTCTTGTCTAAATATCTTAACTCCTCACTTCTAATTTCTTCATTTTCTTACTCTTGTTTGTAACATATATAACATCAGTATGTACACATGCTTCTCATGCATCCGTATTTTGTGTCTACTTACTGATACATGTAGCTTATCCATTTCTTTCTTACAATTACTAGATTTAGACAATACAAAAGATTTTATTCCAGGTATTTCTTGTGAATACACTAGGATAATGTTTTTATTATTGGCAAGGATAAGGATGTGGCAACTTGTAGCAAGGAGGAAGAGAGTTTTATGTGCAATTAGAAGGGAGTCAAGAGAAGAGGAAAGCTCAGAGATAGGTTGTAGAAAATGGGAATATGATAATATTGAAAGAGATTTGTTACATGAAGGTGAAGATATGGGGGATATTAAAGCTTGACAACCTTTTGTGAAAGTGAAAACCTATGGTAGGGAACAAAAGGCTCTTTTGGATACAGGTAGTGAAATAAGTGCTGTATCAGAGGAATTCTATAACTGTATAAAGGAAGGTAATGAGGTAATGGACGTACCTGTGTTGGGGTTAAAAATAATGGGTGCTACGGGCAAATTGAGCAAAGCGGTCAAGCGACAGATCATCTTAGAATTTGAACTTGGGGGCTAAGCTTAGTACACAATTTTTATGTTGTTCCTGGGCTCAGTGTGGAAATTATCCTGGGCATAGACTGATTGACAGAGTGTAAAGCAGGAGTAAATTGTGGGGATGGTTTTGTCACTTTTTATAATGAAGGATTAGAAACAAGTGTGAAATTTGATGGAATGATAGTGGGTAGCAATGATTTAGTTGCTCAGTTGAAAATGAGAGTGATGACAGTAGGAGTCAATATGAGAGATTTAGAGTTGAACTTGGATTATAGGGGTAGCAGAGAGGAGAGAGAGATAATAGAAGAATTGAAGAACCAGATGGACAAGGTAGAAGGGTTAAGTAAATAACAGAAAGAAGAGTTAAGGGAAGTATTATGGATAAATAGAGAGGTATTTTCAGACAGACCTGGTAAAGTTAAGAACTTTGAGTGTAAATTAGATTTGAAACCGCATGAACCCTTGGCAAGAAAGCCGTTTTCTATACCATTTGCGTTGAGGGAAGCTGTACATAAAGAGATTGAGAGAATGGTAGACTGTGGAGTTATAGAAAGAAGCAAGAGTGAATACAATAGTCCCTTAATAGTGGTGGGCAAGAAAGATGGTAGTGTAAGAGTGGTTATTGATGCTAGAGCTTTGAACGACATAGTGAGTAGAGAGACCGATCGCCCCGAAAATATGGACGGGATATTACAGAAGTATTATAATATGAACTACATGACTAGCCTCGATCTCACGGCCGGGTACTGGCTGGTTCCACTTGTGGAGGAGTATAGGAAGTATACAGCCTTTTTGGTAAATGGGATAGGTTACCAATATACTGTAGTACCCTTTGGTTTGAATATTAGTGTGTCCGTATTCATTCGAGCATTAGACCAAGTCTTGGGACCAGAATTGAGTTCTAGAATAACTGTGTACGTAGATGATTTGTTGATTGCCACCGAGTCATGGGAGGAACATTGTAGTTTATTGGATGATGTGTTTCAGGCTTTGAGAAAAGGGGGGCATGACCCTTGGACTTGAGAAATGTGAGTTTGTGAGAAAGGAAATAAAGTTTTTAGGTAGAATCTTGTCCACTACGGGTACCAAAGTTGACCCTGACAAGATCAAAGCTGTTAAAGAATGCCCATCTCTGAAGAATCGAAAACAATTGAAGTCCTTTCTTGGTTTATGTAACTTTTATAGAAATTTTATATCAGGACAAGTATTTAACAATCCAAGTTTAAATAAGTTATTGAGTCCTAAAGAGCCATTTGTTTGGACCAGTGAGTGTCAGGAAGCTTTTACGCAGCTTAAGGGAGCTTTAAAAGAGGATAGAATTTTGCATCATCCTGACCTTATTAGATCTTTTTGTTTGGGGACTGATTCTAGTGGATATGGTACTGGAGTAGAATTATTTCAGGATTTTGGAGAAGGTGGGAAGGAAGATCATAGAACAGTTGCATTTGCGAGCAGGTCATTAACTAAGTATGAAAAGAATTATAGTGTGACAGAAAAAGAAGCTTTGGCAATAATCTGGGGATTTAGAAAATTTAGGGATTATCTGTGGGGAAATAAAACCATCATATATACTGATCATAGGGCTTTGATATTTTTCAAGAAATTTAGGTTGATGCATACTAGGTTGACAAGATGGGTAGTGTTCATGCAACAGTTTGAATTTGAAATCCAGTATGTTAAGCGTACTCAAAATAAAGTTGCAGATGCATTATCCAGATTATCTTTAGGGGAATATGGGGAAATAGGACAAGATATAGATGAAGAGCATGTGAAATTATTCTATATTAAGGGAGTTCAAGGGGAAAAGAAAATAGAAAATATATGTAAATACATGAGGCGGTATCAAAACCATGATGAGATCTGGAAAATGATTAAGAGAGAGTTAGATATGCCAAATGGTGATGATAAACTGCCGAAATACTATAAAGTGCATGGTGGAATCTTGTTCAGGCGAACTAATGAAAGTTCAGAGGATTGGAAGGTGTGTTGGCCTAGTGACTGCATTGATGAAATAATTGACTACATTCATTTGAGTTTTGGGCATATAGGTGCAAGGAAATGTATACAGAAATTAAGAGAATGTGTGGCCTTTGACAACATGGTAAAAAGAGTAAATAACAGGATTAGGACATGTGATAAGTGTTAGAGAGCCAAGGTTACAAATCAGACATGCCGGCTTCCTAAGCAGAATGTAAAACCTAATGATTTGATGGAGTTATTAGCTGTCGATTTCTATGGCCCTTTGCCAAAGACAAAAGGAGGTTTTGCCTACATTTTTGTGGTATTGGAAGTATTTTCTAGATTTATTAGGTTGTACCCTTTGTGTAAAGCCACTGGTAGGGCAATTCTAACTAAACTTGAAAAGGACTATTTTGTAAAATTTGGTAAGCCAAAAGCAATACTTTCTGACAACGGATCCCAGTTTACTAGTAAGCATTGGAAGGAAGGTCTTACTGACCAGGGAATAGCGGTAATATATACGTCAACTTACCACCCAGCCGGGAACCCGGCGGAGCGCTATATGAGGGAAATAGGAAGGTTATGCCGCACGTATTGTAGTAATAATCACAGTTCCTGGGGAGATGTTGTGGAAAATATTGAGGATGTAATGAACACAGTGCCTCATGATGTAACTGGGTTTACCCCATACGAGATTATGAAGGGAGAATGATCCTTGAGTTTTGTAGAGGAGAAGTTGTCGTTTCCACCGAGGGATGAGTTAAGTTGGGATGAGAAGAAGAAAAGACCGCGAGAATTAGTGGAAAAGAGGTTAGAGGAGAGGAGGAGACGGCATGATAAAAAATTAAAGAAGGTTGAAATTAAGGTGGTAGACTTGGTATTGGTGAAGACTTATGAAAAATCTAAGGAGATTAACAATGAGATGTCAAAGTTTTTTGATGTGATTAAAGGTCCGTTTGAGGTAGTGGGTATACCACATCCGAATGCTTATTATCTGGTGTATCCAAAGTCAAAAAAGAAGTTTGGTCTGAAGAATATAGTAGATTTGAAACCATATAAACCCAGGGCATGAGGTTTGGGTGATGAACCCCTTCTCCCTTTTCTTTTTTAAATCTGAACCAGAATTTGATGAACTGAGGGACATGTTTAAGGAGTATAGGATTATATTAGTCGAATTTGAGTTGTAGAATCAATTATTTGAGTACATTAAAATACACAACATTATGACAGACTCGATAATTTAGAGCCATAAATTTTGTGTGGAAACATGACTTATTACAAAGACTCAAAAGTATGTGATAAAAAGTGATGTATACCATGAGGAATGGACTAACGAGATTAGTCTTCAGTGATATTGTATAAGTTTGTTGTAATTATTTGTTTATATGAGAATTTTTTTAAAATTGTTACTGCTCATACATTTCTTAGTGCTGGATTCAGAATATAAAATAATCATTCATTTAATTGGTTTGCTTAATTGAAATCATTATTCTGTAGGAATTTTGTTGAATATTGTTTTCATGATTGTCAGGTAGATTATATGTTATTAAATAATATAAGAAATTACTGAGGTAATATTTGTAAATAGAAGCTTTGGATAAGTCATGTCAACATATACCAGAATATTATCTAGTTTTATGAGGTAAGTTTTCTCATATGGGTCATGGACATTTTATCTTGAGAGGTTTTTGGGAGCATCTCATGATAAAATGGGGGCACATGTGAAGACATCGTTATTTTGCGATAGATATATATATTTATCTTGTTCCCCCCCCCCCCCCCCCCCCACACACACACACACACACACACCCCTGTTCATATATCTTTGATGTTGTAGCGCATTTTTTTCCTTTTGTCCTGTAAAATAGAGATAAAAGTTGTTTTCTGGATGTAATATGTAACTGGAAGTTATTTCTTTTTTGTAAGTAGATAAATATGTTTAGAGTTTATTGATTGTGGAAAGCTTTAATTTTTTTGTGTTTATCGTTTACTGTAATAAGTTTGGTAGAAAATAGTTGTGTGAAGATATATGTAATTTACTTTGATGTTGTATAAACTGTGGGCGAGAGTATTGAGAAAGAGAGAGAGAGAGAGCAATATCGATAGTCGATCCAACAAAGGGAGTGTGTGTTGTTGGGTAACTACTAACTAGAGAGGCAGAGACATGTTTTAGTGTGGGAGTTATGACTTTTACGAACTGGTGAAGATTGAGTTTAGTGGCAAGCGATGTACATTTTGAATAACTGTTTTATACCAGTATGTGATATGATAATAGTGAGTGTAGAAACTGGGCGAAGTAAATACTGAGACTGCCGTGAGACGAAGTAACTATGACAATGCAACCGAGAATGGGCGGTGTTGTAGCTTTGTGTCTGTGAATTGAACTGCACTTGTATTTTGACTGTGTTTTCGTACACCCAAGTACTGTGAACTTACATATTTATTCGTGTTTCAATGAACTGTCGGACGCCTATAATCAGTAACAGTTGTTATGAACTTATGCGAACTGTCTATTGTGTGTGAGTACATTCCCGCCCAGGACTGTTTTTCGCGATCGCGACAGTCATAATACGAATTGACTTTCTATAGAATTCGCCATCGGCGAGTTTTATAAACTGTGTGTGGCATAAGTAAACTTAAATTGTGTGTGCCAGAAACATTAATACTGTGCACATACGGACATCTGTAACAACAATTACATCGACCAACCTGTGGCCTGCAAACCGCCAGTGTAATCAGATTTGCAGTTTAATGAATACCACCGCCTGCCCGATTACGAGGAAAAAT
Source organism: Schistocerca nitens (assembly GCF_023898315.1). NCBI lineage: Eukaryota > Metazoa > Arthropoda > Insecta > Orthoptera > Acrididae > Schistocerca > Schistocerca nitens. The sequence continues at coordinate 132,532,786 of NC_064622.1, read as the reverse complement.
CATCAGCTGCAATCACACGACCGTGGGAGCAGATCTCAGCGTTTCACCAGAACCAGCCAGCTGCCGTCGATATCGCGACCATCGTCACAACACACAAGATAAGATTTAAAAGCAGCGCTCTCCTCTCCAAGACTCAAAATTATTGCAAACAATTTTAATTTCCTTTTGGCTGACATACACGAAACATTTGTCTTCTTTAGAATAAAAGTGTTCCCCACGAAGTGGTGTGTTCTATGTAGACATTGTTGACTTTCATTAGCAGTAGCCATTTCCCTTTTAATTATTTCCATTTTATTTTTATTTTTTTTACATTTTAAATCCGCTGCTGCTGCATGTGTATTTTTTTATAACTTTTGGAGGGTATGTGTCTAAATTCATGTGCCATAGCATTTACCAGAAGTATTGTAAATTGTAATACTTTGCTACTTGGACAAGGCGCCCGCCATTAATTTCTTAAACGTCGACCAATGACAGTGAGCTCGCTTGCTATTGGTGCTAACATTCTATAGTGGGTAATTCAAAGGTGGGTAGCTGTCAAACCACACGGGTTGTGATTACTTTGAATGAGAGCTGTGTAAAATTGTGGGTTCGTCACTCAACTTTGGTATTCTTTTGTTTATTGATGTTAGAAACAAAATTTTTTTTGTCAGTGGCCTTAAATCTTATTTAATGTGTTTATTCTATGCTAAACTGGAATAAATGCACAGTCAGATATTGTGTTGGGAAGTAAAATTTGGAGAAACGTCCATTTAGATACGACTTGATTTGGACTGCATTAGTTAACACGGTACTTTTAGGGTATTTTGGCGATACTTAGTGACAGGGTAGAATCGCAGCCATCACAAGAGACAGGTATGTTAGGATTGAAAAAGAAGACAGAACCCCATAGATGGACTCCCTGAGCACCCCCACACCCCATCTGCTAAGGTACTTCACCATGGTGCCAGAGGAAGATGATGTTCAGCATTCCCTACAGAGCAGACTTGCCATGGCTTAACCATCACAGACACCCCAAAAACTGATCCTAACGAACCTCTATGAAATGCAATGAAACAGGAAAGTATATTCATGTAAGTCATCATCAGTGTTCAGTCTAATTTCTGTGGTTCGTCAGTTCGTTGATCAGTACTCGATAGAGGTGGTATCACTACTGATGATTAATCTCCCCTAATAAATTTCAAATACAAACCCAACCATTCTTTTCTTCTTTCTTTATGTTTAAAAATGTATAAAACCTATAACTTCGTATTCTAAATTCCAGAATATTTCGCTTACTATATTCATACCTTATGCAAAGATCTTGAGATGTGAGTTGAAATATTTCTGTGCAAGTGTCATAGTGCTATAACGTTCTCCACTTTCTATTATTATTATAATAATAGAGCTAAAATCATTCTTATTTTTAGCTTTTTGTGCACTACATGTACATTGTACATCTTCAGAATTTTCCTTGGAATGCTAATTTATAGTTAAGTTTATTAACGAAGCTCATGGCTATCGTCATACATGTACCGGTGCAATTGTTATTGAATGAATACTAGATGTAACGTTTACAGGTGTTGGACTCATATTTCTGGAGTAAGTGGTAGTAGCAAGTATAATAGTAATAAAAGATAATAGAATAGTCAAAGTAGATAGAAATTGTCCCCAAGAAAACTAAGATGGAAATACGGAAACAATTTAAATCAGACAGCTGGTGGTCGTCAATCCTCCAGATTCACAAAGGGCGCGAACTCTCCTGGGGCCTTAAATCTTTTCATCATATCTATATTGTATAACCTTTTATCATCCCCTGTGTCAAGGTCTATTAGATGTACTGCTTTTGGATGCGGTATGTTCTGAACTTTAAAAGGTCCACTGAAAAAAATTGCTCATTTCCTTCTTTAAATTCGAGCTGTGATGAAAATCCCATACTAATTCAAAATCATTTATTTGAGAGTTTTCTCTTGTAGGCTACATTCTCTTGCAACTTTTCCAAGTCATGTTAACTGAATCTTCTGTCCATTCTTGGTAGAACAACATTGTAATAAATAAAAAGCACTTGTTTGCCTTTGTTCTACAGTACAGTTAACACAATAAGAGTAATACAGTAGAACAATAGCGAACAAGCGCTTCTCATTTTCCAAGTCAGTTTCTGTTGAATTTGGCCATGTAAAAATTTTAACAAGGCCGCTCCTATAAAGGTTTTATTCATAATTTCTAATCCTGTTGACATATGTAGTAATTCATTAAGGACTACTTGAAACTCCAGCACTAGCTGTGGCCAGGTAACAAGCCTCATAGAACAGTATGTTTTACACAGTTATCCTAATTCTTTCTTAACACATTCACAAGGATTAGTTTGTGGACTGTACTTGGATATAGTTATGTGTTTTACCGATTTCCAACCCAAGAATTCCTTAAAATTATGGCTAATAAATTGTGGGCTATTATCATTTAATAGACGTGGTAGTTATCCCACATCTTGAAAATACTCTTGCAAACAATGCATTACGGTATTGGTATTTGCTTGTTTAATGGGATATAGTTTAACATATTTTGACCAACATTCCTTAGCACCTTCCTTAAAAGGGGTGTTAGTATTAAGTGATTCTACATTCTCTTGTACAGTAGAATTTATGAACTTGTGCAGCCTTTCTTCCAAATTAGATTGCAGTTCAAGTGTGTTAACTATTTTTCTAAATTCTTCGCTTTGTACTAAAACAGTTACATACTCGTTTGCCTCTGAGATGTGCTTTTTAACCTGGTTGAACTCTCTAACGGCAAATTGACCTACTTTGTTAATTTTACCATAATTCTTTGAATAGCTCTTTTATTTCCTCCTGAACTTAATCATATTGGTTATTGGTTTCATCATTCAACTCTTGAGAAACTGGGTCAACATACTTGCAATGTTAGTTAATTTAGCTTCTATTTCCTGTTTGACATGTTCTTTTACCTCTAATTTTAGTTCTTCTTTTGTATTTTCTACTGTGACAGACAATTAGTTACTTTTAGACTTGACTTTGTTAGATAGTTCCTTAATATTAGAATCTACTTTGTCAGATAATTTGTTCCCGGTGTCAAAAAGTTTCTTATTTTTTGAATCTACTTTGTCTGACAATTTCTTAAAATTAGAATTCATTTTGTCAGACATTTGTTGTAATAAACCTTTAAACCATTCTGGAGTCCCTGCGGTCATTTTTCTAGTAATGACAGGAATCCAATGGAAATATCCTCTAGTATGTACCCTCCGTTACTGTAACAAATGGTTACTGCACAATTCTCTCTTAAACATGATAACAGTGAAACACTGTGTCCCTATCCAGAAGAAATTTCAAAGTGCATTTCAGTATTTTCTGAAAGCTCACCCTTAACAATGAACTGCTCTTATCTCTTACATAGCTAATGCAACCGTGTGTATGTGGCAATGTACCGATGAGTTGCACCACACAATGCAGCCAGTGTGTCAAACGCTGTGATGGGGGACTGCGCTGTGTTGTACAGTAGCCCCTTGCAGTGTTGCTCAGCTACTACCGTGTCCCCACAGATGTTGGGATTCAAAATCTTCTCTGAACTCACTGAGAAATTCTTCTTCTCCAAACCCACTAAGAAATTACTCCATCATAGTTAAAACATTCTTTTATTCATGTGCCAATGTTTTTTACTTGACACGTGAATTTAACTGAAGTGCTCTAATACTTGTACCACAATTGTATAAGTATGGTTTGTCTTCAGATTTCATGAATTGTTCTAATATTTCCTTTCACTTTCTTCTTTATGGATTATTACTGAGCTTATAATCAGTTCACTTATAGTGTCTCCTTTTGTTTAATTCTTATTGCTCTTAGCAACCCATAATTTATCACTTATTGAATTTCAAGATTTTATAGATTTATAGTCCTTTATTGTCATCCTTTTGCTCCACTGCTCTATGCCCTGTACACTGGGAGCCAAAAGTATTTATCTTGTTTATTTAGGGTTTAGGTAGATGCTGGCTCGCTCCTTGTAGTTGAAACTGAGTCATAACACTTCTTGAGAGCTGTCACCCAATGTAGCATCTGACATATTTCCTTTGTCGTTGAATCCGGTTACTGAAGTTGATTCTCTTGAAGTAGAAGTCATGCTAATCAGTGCCTCGGAAATCCAATGTGTAGCCAGGGAAGAATTAACTTCATCATGTTCTGCAGCTGTTATTGGAGTGAAAGAGGATAATGTACTCATATCCTGGAAAAGCATGTCCACTACTTTCCTTTTACAAACACATTTCCTTGAATGGACATATAGACCATAAGAGTGACTCATGAATTAGTGTAGAACGTAACTTTGATATAAGATACCCCTAAAAGGCTCAAAATGACAATCAAGATTACTATATATTTCATTTGTCACAAAACCATCTTGTCTTTTGTTTTCATTCTTGGAGAGTGTGGTTGCTCTTTGACGTTCAAGCCACTGCCAAGTCACAATTCCAAAATGTAAAAGGCCCTGATCACAGCATGTGAAGCTGTTTATTTGCCGGCACACTTTGCCGTTTCCTCATATTCCACACCCTCCATTTAATGTGTGCACATATGAAAACAAATACCCACACACAGTATATGTTCTGCAACTTACTCCCTACTTAATATTATTCTGTCATGATCATCTTTCCTTGTGCTACACAATGAGTGTGAAATGTCATTTGCCTAAATGGCATGTAATATTTCAAAACCACTTGAGAACTGTGGGTATTCAGCGAGCAATACATTGATGCTTGTTGGGAATAACCAGATGAGGCAGGAAAATAAATAAATGTGTCAGGTACTGAATACATAATTATGATATTATTAATATTAAATAGTGGTGGGCAGAACATGTAGCCAGATGGTAAATGGAACAGGAAAGTTCTTTGTCGACTTTCAAGTGATAAAAAAAGGCAAAGATGACAACCTAATTGAGTGTTAGTAGATGACTTCACTCCAAGTTTAAACGCAGCCAAAACCTCTCAGACAAACAGAAGCTAAACGATGTCAAAGTTAGCATAAGGAGGGCTATGTGTGAAGCGTTCAATGAATTCGAAAGTAAAATTCTATGTACTGACTTGACAGAAAATCCTAGGAAGTTCTGGTCTTACGTTAAATCAGTAAGTGGCTCGAAACAGCATATCCAGACACTCCGGGATGATGATGGCACTGAAACAGAGGATGACACGCGTAAAGCTGAAATACTAAACACCTTTTTCCAAAGCTGTTTCACAGAGGAAGACCGCACTGCAGTTCCTTCTCTAAATCCTCGCACAAACAAAAAAATGGCTGACATCGAAATAAGTGTCCAAGGAATAGAAAAGCAACTGGAATCACTCAACAGAGGAAAGTCCACTGGACCTGACGGGATACCAATTCGATTCTACACAGAGTACACGAAAGAACTTGCCCCCCTTCTAACAGCCGTGTACCGCAAGTCTCTAGAGGAACGGAGGGTTCCAAATGATTGGAAAAGAGCACAGGTAGTCCCAGTCTTCAAGAAGGGTCGTCGAGCAGATGCGCAAAACTATAGACCTATATCTCTGATGTCAATCTGTTGTAGAATTTTAGAACATGTTTTTTGCTCGAGTATCATGTCATTTTTGGAAACCCAGAATCTACTATGTAGGAATCAACATGGATTCCGGAAACAGCGATCGTGTGAGACCCAACTTGCAAGACCCAGAAAATATTAGATACAGGCTCCCAGGTAGATGCTATTTTTCTTGACTTCCGGAAGGCGTTCGATACAGTTCCGCACTGTCGCCTGATAAACAAAGTAAGAGCCTACGGAATATCAGACCAGCTGTGTGGCTGGATTGAAGAGTTTTTAGCAAACAGAACACAGCATGTTGTTATCAATGGAGAGACGTCTACAGACGTAAAAGTAACGTCTGGCATGCCACAGGGGAGTGTTATGGGACCATTGCTTTTCACAATATATATAAATGACCTAGTAGATAGTGTCTGAAGTTCCATGCGGCTTTTCGCGGATGATGCTGTAGTATACAGAGAAGTTGCAGCATTAGAAAATTGTAGCGAAATGCAGGAAGATTTGCAGCAGATAGGCACTTGGTGCAGGGAGTGGCAACTGTCCATTAACATAGACAAATGTAATGTATTGCGAATACATAGAAAGAAGGATCCTTTATTGTACGATTATATGATAGCAGAACAAACACTGGTAGCAGTTACTTCCGTAAAATATCTGGGAGTATGCGAACGGAACGATTTGAAGTGGAATGGTCATATAAAATTAATTGTTGGTAAGGCGGGTACCAGGTTGAGATTCATTGGGAGAGTGCTTAGAAAATATAGTCCATCAACAAAGGAGGTGGCTTACAAAACACCCGTTCGACCTATACTTGAGTATTGCTCATCAGTGTGGGATCCGTATCAGATCGGGTTGACGGAGGAGATAGAGAATATCCAAAGAAGAGCGGCGCGTTTCGTCACAGGGTTATTTGGTAACCGTGATAGCGTTACGGAGATGTTTAATAAACTCAAGTGGCAGACTCTGCAAGAGAGGCGCTCTGCATCGCGGTGTAGCTTGCTGTCCAGGTTTCGAGAGGGTGCGTTTCTGGATGAGGTATCGAATATATTGTTTCCCCCTACTTATACCTCCCGAGGAGATCACGAATGTAAAATTAGAGAGATTAGAGCGCGCACGGAGGCTTTCAGACAGTCGTTCTTCCCGCGAACCATATGCGACTGGAACAGGAAAGGGAGGTAATGACAGTGGCACGTTAAGTGCCCTCCGCCACACACCGTTGGGTGGCTTGCGGAGTATAAATGTAGATGTAGATGTAGAAGACACTTCAGAGCAATATGTATGCATATAGCTGAAATAATCTGTGGAGAAATATGGAGAAGGTGTTTTTCCAGTAGTGGGTATCAAGTGGCTGATTATGATAGTGACTGAAGTAAGCACAAACCAATGTGGCTGTATATCCATCCTGTTATTAAATAGCATACAATTGCTATATCACAGCCAAACAAAATGTTTAAAATTTCACAAAGACTAAATTTGTTTTTGTTGTATTTATCAAACTTTTTTCTTTTGCTGTTATAGGTTTGATGCATTTGAATGTCAAAGTAGCATCCCTTAGTAGCCATCTGAGAAAAAAAAAAATCTAAATTTCAATTTCCATAATACTGTGGTTATTGCAGTAGCCACCAGAAAGATCGCGGGAGGCGCACATCGGCGCGGCGCATCACGGACAGTAGTTGCCGCAAGTAGAGTCCCGTCCACCAGAGGGCACGCGAGAATTCGGCCGCGACCTCTGCCAGCGGAACAACTCAGGCAGCACAGGCCGTGCCCGGTCAGTTCACATCGGGCATGCCTAGGACACAGTCCCGGTCTACACTAAGTGAAGTGCTACGTAAAACTTGAACAGTGTTACTTCACAATTGGCGACGAGTAGGGTCGTTCTTTCGCGTGTTGCATCATTGTTCCGGTTTCACAGCTTATCCACGGCATGGAGGATTTAATGTGGGTTTTGGTTGAGCGGCAGACTGAGCTCATGACAACCATGAAACAAGTGCTTCCGGCGCTGCTCTCCATGCAGTCTGCTCCAGCACCGTTCCCTCCTACCTTTCCCCCATATGACGAGACGGCGGAGGATTGGGACGCATATGAACATCGCCTTCAGCAGCATTTCCAGGTGTTTCATGTTGCCGATGTGGAGGTATGTCGTGCTCTTTTCTTGTCTTGGATATATCCCTCGCTGTATCAAGTTTTGCGGCAGCTAGCGCCGTTGCAGGAACCCTCGTCCTTGTCTTTTGACGCATTGTGTTCCTTGCTGCCTTCATATTATCGCTGCCGCACGCATGTTGTGGTGGCTAGAGTAGATTCTATCAATGCAAGAAACAGCCCCATCAGTCTTACCGGGCGTGGGCCGCTACCCTGCACGGTCTTAGTCGCAAGTGTCATTTTGTCACGGAGCAGTCGCGAGAGTCATATGCCCATGTTATGGTGTGCGACGTCATTGTTCGTTTGGCCCCTGATAGGGAGGTCTGGCAACGGGCCCTGCAGTTAGACAACCCTTCCATTGAAGAAGTCCTGTCCATTGCTCAATCGTATGAAGTCTCTCACGCCGCAGGTCAACAGTTGGAAGCGTGGTGCGACGTCGTGGCGGTTCAGGGCGGCGCGGCCGTGTCCACTGCGTCCGGGGTGGACGACGTGCGAGCGGTACAATCCGACCATTACGGCCGCTCCCGCACGGTGCGTAAACAGAGTTCCGGCCGCCAGCCCCTGTTACCGTCCTGTGCGTCGTGCTATATACATCACGATCGGTCGGAGTGCCCCCAGCGGTGGGCCGTTTGTTGCAAATGTAATAAAAAGGGACACATTGCTAAAGTTTGCCGCTCGGCCTCAAAAGAATCGAAGGAAGCAGTTACAGAGGACATGGACGTTGACATTCAGGAAGTTTCATCGGGCCAGGCTCCCGACGCATCGGCACACAAACTCTTTATCAAGGTGTCGGTTCGGTTGCGCCGATTACAACTGCAAGTAGATACGGGCGCGGCAGTTTCTTTGTTGCATGCACAAACTTAGTCCGACCTTGGGTCGCCCCCATTGGCGCCAGTTTACCGGCATCTAAGCGGTTATGGTAAACAGTTCATTCCCCTACTGGGTCAATTCACTACCGACGTGACTTACAAATCAGTCACTCGGCCTATTACTTTTATTGTTGTCAGTGATGTGAGCTCCGCTAACATTTTTGGCTTGGATGCCTTTCAAGCTTTCGGTTTTTCTATCACTGACACCATACAGTTGGTCTCCGAAGACGTTCCCTATCACTCATTAGAATCTTTGATCTGACTTTAGGGATATCTTTGAGGAAGGCCTGGGGCGTGTTTCAGACTTTGAAGCTCACGTAACGTTGAAGGCGTCGGCTCGCCCTCATTTTCTACGCGCGAGGCAGATCCCCTTGGCTCTCTGTCCTCAGGTAAAAGAAGATCTAGTCGGCTGACAGCCCTAGGGGTCGTTCTTTCCATTTCTTCTAGTGAGTAGGCTTCGCCCCTCGTTATTGTCAGGAAACCCTCGGGGAAAATTACGTCTTTGTGGCGATTTCAAGGCCACCATTAATTCCCAATTAGTGGTGGACACCTATCCTTTGCCTCGTGCTGATGAATTGTTCTCCGCCGTGGCGGGAGGCTAATATTTTTCGAAAATCGATCTTTCGGAGGCTAATCATCAGATACCTCTTGATGAGGACTCCAAATGGCTGGCGGTCGACAACACCCCGTTTGGCCTTTACAAATACCTGTGGTTGGCCTTCGGAATATCCAGTGCCCCAGCGATATTCCAGCGTTATCTTGAGCACGTCACGTCGACAATCCCTCATTGTATTAATTACCTGGACGACATAATTGTCACGGGTCGCAGCACGAAGGAACACTTGCACAACCTTCGCACCCTCTTTCTCAAATTCAGGTCCATGGGCTTGCGTTGCAACCTGCATAAGTCGAACTTCTTCCAACCATCCATTGAGTATGTGGGCTACACAATCTCTCGGCACGGCGTCCAGCCGCTAGGAAGTTTGGTCCAAGGTATCGTCGACCTTCCGCGGCCCGCTTCGCTGAAGGAATTACAACCTTTTTTAGGCAAGATTGCCTATTACCACCGGTTCATTCCCAGGGCTTCCACCATTGCCCGCCTCCTGTACTGCCTTCTGAGCAAGGGTGTTCCTTCTGATTAGTCGCCTGCATGCGAGCGAGCGAGCATTCACCTCGTTGAAGGGCCTCCTCACGCCAGCGCCTTGTTTGGCTACTTTTGACCCCCATAAGCCGTTGGTCCTGGCTACAGATGCTTCGCAGTATGGGGTGCGGGCGGTCCTGGCCCATCCCAACGCGGATGGTTCCAAGCAGCCACTGGCGTTTGCGTCTAAAACTCTTAGTCCCGCACAGGCCCATTACTCCCAAGTGGAAAAAGAGGCTTTGGCCATTGTCTACGCTGTTACCAAGTTTCACCCTTTCTTGTATGGCACGAAGTTTCAGTTAATCACTGACCGTAAGCCGTTAATATCGTTATTCGGCCCCACCTCTCAGATTCCGGATAGGGCAGCCCACAGACTACAGCGCTGGGCCTTGTTCCTCTCTAAGTACCATTATGACATTCATTTAAGCCCTACCGGACAGCATGCCAACGCAGACGCTATTTCCTATCTTCCGGTGGGCCCGGCTCCTACGTTCGATCAAGAGGAGATTGTGTTTTCATTTGGATGTTGCGTCCCGCCAAGCGGTTGATGGCTTCCCAATCACTAGTTCTAGAGTTGCCAGGGAAACGGCAGCTGACCCGGTTCTCCGGCAAGTAGTTCGCCTCATTCAGCAGGGGTGGTCATCCAAAACCTCCAGGCCGGGTCTCGGACCCTCTTCGTAATTATTTTGTTCTACGTGATCACCTCTCCATCTTGGAAGGAGTTCTCCTTCTGGCTACCGATGATACAGCTCCTCGCGTGGTTGTTCCTGCAAGTTTGCGAAGGGAAGTCCTCAAGTTATTACATGAGGGGCACTGGGGTGTTTCCCGTACTAAAACCTTGGCTCACAGACATGTGTACTGGCCCGGTATTGACAGAGAAATTGAGCATTTGGTGGCCGCCTGTTCCCAGTGTGCGAGCCAACAGGCATCTCCCAGGTCAGCGTTCTCTTCATGGCCGCCTGCAACCCAGGCATGGGAACGTGTTCACATCGATTTTGCGGGCCCGTTTCTCAATGGCTTTTGGCTCATTGTCATTGATGCTTATTCCCGATTTCCATATGTGGTTCGCTGCTCCTTAACCACTTCAGAAGTTGCAATCCAGGCACTAGCAAAAATCTTTTCTGTGGAAGGTCTGCCAATCACCCTGGTCTCAGACAATGGACCGCAGTTTATTTCGCAGACCTTCCAGGATTTTTGTAGGCGCTTCAGTATTCGGCACGTTTGCTCTCCCCCCTTCCATCCACAATCGAATGGGGAAGCCGAGCGCATGGTGCGCACATTTAAGAAGCAGATGAAAAAGTATGTGCACGAATTTCCTGCGGAGGAGGCGTTGACATTTTTCCTGACGGCATACCGGACCACACCAATGGGAGAACGCAGCCCCACAGATCTCCTCCACGGGTGCCAACCTAGGACTCTGCTGCATCTCCTCCGGCCCGGTCCTCGCCAGTCTTCGCAAAACGGAGTACTCAGCTTTCCACCGGGTATGTCGGTCTGGGCACGTGGGTTTGGTCGCAATCCACGTTGGATACTGGCGGTGGTCCTGCGCCGAAATGGCCACCGGCTCTATACCTTGCAGACAGGGGACCGGGAGGTACGTCGTCACCAAAATCAGCTACGTCCACGTTTGGGCACCCACCCTCCGACCCCTCGGGCACCGGCTTCCCCATCGCCAACACCTGTGTTGGTTTCTCCGGGGAGGCTACCACCCCTCCCCCCTGTGATTCTGCCGCACTGCGATGGCTGTCAGCCTTGGCAGCCTCCAGTAGCTCCAGCACCGGCATCGCCATCATTAGCGATGCCCCAGCGAGAGCCGGCCCCCCTCGCAGGCCTTGTTTCTCAGGAGGCTGGTTAACCTGTGGTTGTCCCTTCCCCATCGTCCCCACCACTGGGTCTTGACCCTCCCGGGGTGGACCAGGATCCGGAGTTCGACGGCCTGTCTCCCATTCTGTCCCGGACTTGGTGGTGGGACGACGGGGGCCTCTTCATGTGGATCACTTCCAGCCGTATTCGAAGGTTCCGGCTCGAGGGTTGGCAGATCTTGACTCCAGCCTTCCGATGGATGTGGAGGTCATCGCTCCTGCACAACGCTCCACCTTCCGACGCAGTGGATCACAGTGGCTTCACCCCCCGAATGAGGAGGAGTTCAGTAGCCACCAGAAAGATCGCGGGAGGCGCACATCAGCACGGCACGTCATGGACGGTAGTTGCCGCAAGTAGAGTCCTGTCCACCAGAGGGCATGCGAGAATTCGGCTGTGACCTCTGCCAGCGGAACAACAACAACAACAACAACAACAACTCAGGCAGCATGGGCCATGCCCGGTCAGTTCACATCGGGCATGCCTAGGACACAGTCCCAGTCTACACTAAGTGAAGTACGACGTAAAACGTGAACAGTGCTACTACAGTTATGTGTGAGCAAAGATGCTGGTCCTATGACAGTATTATTTTGTCTCGAATGTTTTCTTACAAAATTGCCTTTCTGTCCAGTAGTTATTAATTAGGAAAATCATACCAAAACTAAAAGAGGATAACCAGACAAAGTGTGAGCCCCACTCCCATGAATCTGAAGCCGAAGCCATTGTCTTAAACAAATGCAACTCATTCAGTGTTATCTAATTTACAATTTTCTTATGTTTGTAACATACTTGGAACTTCATAAAAAAAAAAGATAAAACGTTAGTGTTATGCACTAGTGATCTGGGATGTATGATCATCCTCTAAAAAGCATTGCAGTGTCTGTGTATATTATAATGTGACAGACATGTTCTAGTTGGCATGTTTTTTCTTATTTATTACTATTCTGAGTTCTCTAAGTAATCTTTAATTATTGTGAATTACCTATCATTTAACTGTTTTCTAATTGCAGAGTACGTTTCCAGCTACCAAAGACAAGAAACATACCTATTCCACAGTTTACACCAAGAGAAAATGACAAACAACACACTAATGCAAATGATAATACACCAGAATATGAAGAACATACATTTAGTTGGCAAGAGAAAGTATTTAGCAAGTCTGAAGTCGAATTTTATCGCCACAGTGGTAACTGCAGGACACCACTTCAAGAGCAGTACCATCAGGAAGTTTCAGAGTGGTCTGATGATACAGGGCATCTGTTTACATATATTGATGCAGATGGCTTCAGTGAAGAGGTAACTTGTTTCAGTGACAGGCTTGTCTAATTGTGGTAATTCACATGACTTGAAAGGTGAAGATAAAATTATCATTGGTTTGAGAAGAAGCTTTGAATGGTATACAGCATATAAACAAACAGCTGAGCACTGTAATCCAAAGTGCTCCCTCCTCCCCATGTTCTCATGTGCAACCTTTTTTGAATTTGTGCTTCTTCCAAGGAAACACACACACACACACACACACACACACACACACACACACATATGCGGAGAGGCAGAGAAAGAGAGAGGGGGAAAGGCATAGGGAGATGGAGGGACAACTTGTTAATAGAATGAGATTTTCACTCTGCAGCAGAGTGTGCGCTGATACGAAACTTACTGGCAGATTAAAACTGTGTGCCAGACCGAGACTCGAACTCGGGACCTTTGCCTTTCGCGGGCAAGTGCTCTACCAACTGAGCTACCCAAGCACTACTCACGCCCCGTCCTAACAGCTTTACTTCTGCCAGTACCTCGTCTCCTACCTTCCGAACTTTAAAGTTCGGAAGGTAGGAGACAAGATACTGGCAGAAGTAAAGCTGTGAGGATTGGGCACGAGTCGTGCTTGGGTAACTCAGTTGGTAGAGCACTTGCCCGCGAAAGGCAAAGGTCCCGAGTTCGAGTCTCGGTCCGGCACACAGTTTTAATCTGCCAGTAAGTTTCAACTTGTTAATAGACCAAGACTGTGAATGGTTAGATGGACTTGTTTGACCAAGTACCTGCATGTTACACATGAGAACATGTGGATGAGGGAGCATTTTGGATTTTTTCTGCTTCACCATCATAAATAAATTATTTTAGTTCTTACTTGATTTTAGTTGGTTTGGAACATTCTTTCTACGATAAAGTTTGTTATTGTTTAAGACTGGTAGGTAATTTGAAGCCTTGTTTTATGCAGTCTTATCTTTAAAATCAGTGTTGAAGAACACATCAGGTTTCATTCTGAATAAGGTTTTAGGATACCTTTTGAGTTATCAAAACCCTTACATTTTTCATGAACCTACATCTACAGCTATACTCTGCAAACCTGTGTGAAGTGCATGGTAGAGGGTACATCCATTTGTACCAGTTGTCAGGATTTCTTCCCATTCCATTTACATATTGAGTGCAGGAAGAATGACTGTTTGAATGCCTCTGTGTGTGCTGTAAGTATTCTAATCATATCCTCACAATTCCTATGTGAGCAATTTGTAGGCAGTTTAGTATATTCCCAGAGTCATCATTCACAGCCAGTTCTTGAATCTTTGTTGGTAGACGTTTTTGGAATAGTGTACATCTGTCTTAAAGAGTCTACCAGTTCAATTTCTTCAGTGTCTCTGCAGCACTCTCCCTTGGACCAGACAGTTCGACAGTTCTATGACCATTCATGCTGCCTTTCTCTGCATACATTCAGTATCCCCTGTTGCACTTCCCCAGTTTTCTACCAACAAACTGAAGCCTACCACCTGCTTTACCACGACTGAGCCTGTGTGATCATTTCATTTCATATCCACACAAAATGTTACATCTAGGTGTTTCTGTGAGTTGGCCGATTCCACCAGCGACTCATTGATGTTATAATCATAGAATACTGTGTTTTTCATTTTGTGAAGTACACAGTTATACATTTTTGAACATTTAAAGCAAGTTGCCAGTCTTTTCACCACTTTGAAATCTGATCAAGATCTGACTGAATATTTCTTTCAGAAAGTACATAATTATAGACAACTGCATCATCTGCAAAAAGTCTCAGGTCACTATAAATATTGTCTGCAAGGTCATTAACACATGAACAGAAAGGGTCCCAACACATTTCTTTGGGGCGCATCTGAAGTTACTTGTACATCTGACAATGACTCTCCATCCAAGATAACATGCTGTACCATCCCTACCAAAAGTTCAATCCGGTCGCAAATTTCATTTGATAACCCAAATGATCATGCTTTTGATGATAAGCTTTGATTCATAAACTATAAATGAGCTAAATACTAATTTAATGATCCTCACAAAGTGTCTGCAAAGAAAAAATAAAGACGACCTCTCACCAAGTAGACACACTTATTAGGTATATAAACAGATTCAACATTGTTGATGAGATTTTGAATGATGATGATAGGCCTATAAGAATTTGGTTGTAAACCTGATGCTGAAATTAATTTATTGAATTGATCAGGGAAGAAACTGAAGCTGATAATAGTTAAACTAATACTAATAATAGAAAATCCAGAATGGAAGGTAATAGATATAGGAGGACAGATCACTACTCATCAAATAGAAGAGATATTGAACTGTCTCAAGCACATAAAAATAGCAGAAAATGCCTGGTTACCAAAATTAATCTTTCACTGCGCAGAAGAGTCTGCACTGTTTCAAAACTTCATGGCAGATTAAAATTAAAACTATGCGCTGCACCAGAACTCAAGCCTGAAACCTTGCCATTCATGGGAAACACTCTTAAGAACTTTGCTAGCCAAGCGTGATTCACTACTTGCCCTTACAACTTCACTTCTTTTAGTACCTCTTTCATATTTTACAAACCTTACAGAAGCATTCCTCCACACATTGGTACCTTCCAGGAGTGCTAGTCCAGCAAGGTATTCATAAAAACGTCCATGAGGTTTGGAAAGTAGGGGAGATACACTGGCAGAAGTGAAGTTGTGGGGGAAAGTTGTGAGTCGTGTGTGTGTGTGTGTGTGTGTGTGTGTGTGTGTGTGAGAGAGAGAGAGAGAGAGAGAGAGAGAGTGAAATCTTATGGGACTTAACTGCTAAGGTCATCAGTCCCTAAGCTTACACACTACTTAACCTAAATTATCCTAAGGACACACACACACACCCCCATGCCCGACGGAGGGCTCGAACCTCCGCTAGGACCAGCTGAACAGTCCATGGCAGCGCCTTAGACTGTTTGGCTAATCCCGCGCAGCTGAGTGTCATGCATGGATAGCTAAGCAGGTAAGAGTGTTGCCCATGAATGGTTTCAGGTTCAAATACCAGTCCGATACACAGTTTTAGGTTGCTGGGGAGTTCTCCTAATTTTCACACAATATCCTGCTAATTTTCACACAACATCCTTCATCAGAACCAGAAAACACACACACACACACAATATCCTTCATCAGAACCAGAACACTCTCTCTCTCTCTCTCTCTCTCTCTCTCTCTCTCTCTCTCTCTCTCTCTCTCTCTCTCCCCTTTCCAATACCAAATTGATGAGCCCTTGATGTGGGAGACTGTGTCCTACTAAATGATCAAGTTATGCCTCAAATTTCTTTTCTCTCCAATTCTGTTCAGTACCTTGTCATTAGTTACATGATCTACACTCTTAATCTTCTGCATTCTTATGTAGCACCACATTTCAAAAGCTTCTATTCACTTATTGTCTAAACTGTTTACTGTCCACATTTCACTGCCATACAAGGCTACACTCCAGAGAAATACCTACAGGTTTCTATTAGGTGTTAACAAATTTCCCCTTTTCACAAGTGTGTTTTATGCTACAGCCAGTCTACATTTTATATCCTCTCCACTTCAGCCATCATCAGTTATCTTGCTATCCAAATAGCAAAACTCTTCTACTACTTTTAATGCCTCCTTTCCTAACCTAATTCCCTCAATGTTGCCTACTTTAATTCAACTACATTCCATTACCCTTGTTTTGCTTTTGTTATGATCATCTTACAGGGTGTTTCAAAAATGACCAGTATATTTGAAACGGCAATAAAAACTAAACGAGCAGCGATAGAAATACACCGTTTGTTGCAATATGCTTGGGACAACAGTACATTTTCAGGCAGACAAACTTTCGAAATTACAGTAGTTACAATTTTCAACAACAGATGGCACTGCAAGTGATGTGAAAGATAAGAAGACAACGCAGTCTGTGGGCTGCGCCATTCTGTACGTCGTCTTTCTGCTGTAAGCGTGTGCTGTTCACAACGTGCAAGTGTGCTGTAGACAACATGGTTTATTCCTTAGAACAGAGGATTTTTCTGGTGTTGGAATTCCACTGCCTAGAACACAGTGTTGTTGCAACAAGACGAAGTTTTCAACGGAGGTTTAATGTAACCAAAGGACCGAAAAGCGATACAATAAAGGATCTGTTTGAAAAATTTCAACGGACTGGGAACGTGATGGATGAACGTGCTGGAAAGGTAGGGCGACCGCGTACGGCAACCACAGAGGGCAACGCGCAACTAGTGCAGCAGGTGATCCAACAGCGGCCTCGGGTTTCCGTTCGCCATGTTGCAGCTGCGGTCCAAATGACGCCAACGTCCACGTATCGTCTCATGCGCCAGAGTTTACACCTCTATCCATACAAAATTCAAACGCGGCAACCCCTCAGCGCCGCTACCATTGCTGCACGAGAGACATTCGCTAACGATATAGTGCACAGGATTGATGACGGCGATATGCATGTGGGCAGCATTTGGTTTACTGACGAAGCTTATTTTTACCTGGACGGCTTCGTCAATAAACAGAACTGGCGCATATGGGGAACCGAAAAGCCCCATGTTGCAGTCCCATCGTCCCTGCATCCTCAAAAAGTACTGGTCTGGGCCGCCATTTCTTCCAAAGGAATCATTGGCCCATTTTTCAGATCCGAAACGATTACTGCATCACGCTATCTGGACATTCTTCGTGAATTTGTGGCGGTACAAACTGCCTTAGACGACACTGCGAACACCTCGTGGTTTATGCAAGATGGTGCCCGGCCACATCGCACGGCCGACGTCTTTAATTTCCTGAATGAATATTTCGATGATCGTGTGATTGCTTTGGGCTATCCGAAACATACAGGAGGCGGCGTGGATTGGCCTCCCTATTTGCCAGACATGAACCCCTGTGACTTCTTTCTGTGGGGACACTTGAAAGACCAGGTGTAGCGCCAGAATCCAGAAACAATTGAACAGCTGAAGCAGTACATCTCATCTGCATGTGAAGCCATTCCGCCAGACACGTTGTCAAAGGTTTCGGGTAATTTCATTCAGACACTACACCATATTATTGCTACGCATGGTGGATATGTGGAAAATATTGTACTATAGAGTTTCCCAGACCGCAGCGCCATCTGTTGTTGAAAATTGTAACTACTGTAATTTCGAAAGTTTGTCTGTCTGAAAATGTACTGTTGTCCCAAGCATATTGCAACAAACAGTGTATTTCTATCACTGCTCGTTTAGTTTTTATTGCCGTTTCAAATATACCGGTCATTTTTTGAAACACCCTGTATATTCTCCTTTCAAGAAACAGTCAATTCTGTTCAGTTGCTCTTCCAAGTCCTTTGCTGTCTCTGACAGACTTAGTGTCATTGGAAAAACTCAGTTTTTATTTCTTCTTCCTGAATTTTAGTTCATTCTCCAAACTTATTTGTTGTTAAACCTACTACTGCATTACCTCTATTTGAGTTTGTATTTGTAACTTTAAACTCACCTGACCAGAAGTCCTGTTCATCCTGCCACCAAACTTCACTAATCCACATTACATCTAACTTCAGCTGATCTGTTTCCATTTTTAAATTTTCTAACCTTTTTACCCAATTAAAGGATCTAACACTCCATACTCCGATTCACAGTATACCAGTTTTATTTTTTTCCTGATGACATCCTCTCGAGTAATACGTCACCCAGGAGGATGCTATCATCGTTTAACCATACAGTAGAGCTGCATGCCCTCGGGGAAAAAGTAATGGTTGTATTTTCCCCTTGTAGTTTCCCCTTGCTTTTTAGCCATTTACAGTATCAGCATGGCAAGGCCATGTTGGTTGATGTTACAGGGCCAGATCAGTGAATCATCTTCACTGTTGTTCATGCAACTACTGAAAAGGCTGTTGCTCCTCTTCAGAAATCACACACTTGAATGGTGTCTCAACAGATACCCCTCCACTGTGCTTGCACCTATGGTAAGCTGTCCATATTGTTGTGGCACACAAGCCACTGTACCATGCAAGGTCCATGGTTCATTGGGGGAGGCGAGTTATCGAGATTGATCTGTAATTCTTTGCACCTATTCTCTTACCCTTTTGTTTCAAGTCATGTGGGTCTGTTTGCTATGTGAATAATTCTCAGTAAATGTGAGGCAGATTAAAGAACTTCTGCATCCTCTGTGAACTCTTATTGTAATTCCATTGGGGCTTGTTGCTACAGTAAAATGGAACAGATGAAGCATATTATCTGCGACTGGCAACTACCTTTTATCATGCCCTCAAACAAGGAACATCCACATTAAAATAATATTCCTGAAAACTCCAAATTAACAAAATAACCTTGACCTTTTTTCCACAGCTTCACAATCCACTATTGCATGCGTCATATCTATCGGAAAGTCTGTTGCAAAACTTAACCAAGAAATCTCCCATCACATCATACTGCAGTTATGTTGCTGATTTAGCCTGTCTCGTAAAAGACAATGCTAAATGTGATTGCATTTAAACCATATACGAACTTTACTGCACTTGGTACATGACTTTTTAGAGGGATATGACCCAATATCTGGTTATCCACTCATCTTAATGGCCACTGGCAAACTGGGGTCACAGGAAAGGGTGACTGCCCAGTGGTAGAGCCTTGTGTACACTACTGTTCTTGATTTTAATGATTACTTTATTGTAAACACTATCTGGATACTCATTCTCGGTCACCAGCTTCTCTGAACTCTGGAGATGAAGATTGCCCATCGACCACACACTTCCATCCTGCAAAGCTTGTAGAATCAATCTCTGTCAAAAAATGTCCTAGACTTACCTATGCCCTTTCTCAACACCATTTACTCAATTATGTTCATACTATTGGCATTGCAACATCACCATCATCATGCAGTATGTGACAGAGATTGCAATTTGCTGCATCTGTGTTCTGTTCTGTTTTTACTGCAGCTGTCAGTGTTTCTGCAATGCCACCCGAGGCCCTGTGATTCAGCATGGGCAATTCTGTTTATTCTCTGACTTGATAATATGCCTGCTATATTCACTGATGTCGATAGCTTACTTATTTATGGATTTATTACTCATCTAAAGAGATTTTTCTATTTGTTTGTAAAACTTCTCTCAACTGTGTTCTCCTAACAAGACATTTATTCCGAATAAAGATATTTTCTATGATGCACAGAAGTTATACCTAGGTTGGACATTATACCACACATATAATTAATTTATTCGGATAGCCCTTACCCCAGCCTTCTGAAACTGGTGGCCCAAGTCGAATTGACTGCGACAGTGTCCAGACTTGATATGTGATTTCTGCCTTTCTGGCTGCTTAACCATGAACTGTGGTACCCCAAGTTGAAGCAAGTTTCCATTATGCTGCATCATCTACAGATTTCAGGAAGTTCACTTTAGTGTTCAGTCAACTGGATAACCATTTTGCTGCAGAGGTTGAGGACATGATAATAATGCCTCCTGCAACTAGCTCCTGTGAAAAGCTCAAGGCCGAACTTATCCACAGAGTCTCTGCCTCACAGGAAGAATGCATATGACAGGTTTTGACACAAGAAGACATCGGTGACTGGAAGCCCTCACAGTTCCACAGACATTCGAGAGGCAAAGTTGATACCAGCACTATACTATGACAACCTACTACGTACCTTGTGAAGGAGCCACGTAATGTCACAAGTCAAAGCTCTTATAGTGTCGCTGGTTGAGATGCCTTTAAACACAGTCGCAAACCTGGCTGATAAAATACAAGATGCCATGACACTCACTTCTATCAGTACAGTGACAGCGCTGTGTAACAGTGTATAATCATCGCTGGTTACATGTGCAGCTATGATTCTCTTGCAGCCAAGCTCAATGTGTTAATGAAAGAAATCAGCAATGACTGAGGAAACTACTGTAACAGGTTACGTAGGTGTTCCTTAACAAACTGCACACTGGACTCTCATTCGGAAGGACGACGGTTCAATCCCGCATCCGGCCATCCTGATTTAGGTTTTCTGTGATTTCCCTAAATCGCTCCAGGCAAATGCTGAAATGGTTCCTTTGAAAGGGCACGGCCGACTTCCATCCCCATCCTTCCCTACTCCTATGAGACCGATAACCTCGCTGTTTGGTCTCTTTCCCCAAACAACCAACCAACCTTAACAAACTGTTTGACTCCTGGTACAGAACAACAGTCCATTTGTTGGTATCATAGATGTGCATGTCACCTTGCACATGGCTGTTGGATGTAAGAGCAACGACCAAGTCCTGAGTAGAGTCACAGCACCCGTTCATCAGTGATCAAAGGTCAGTTCAGAAATCCATGGTTGACACTGGACCATACTTGTGCATATTTCCACATACTTTATTACATGGTAGTCGAGCACTGACTTTGGTCTGCTTATCTTTGGCAACAGTTCTTTGATATCAATATATAGTAAACAGCAATTTGAATTAGATTTGAGGCTGTGGCATGTCTTCTCATGGGACTTCATGGTAGCTGACTTCGTGGTAGCTGACTTCGTGGTAGCTGACTTCGTGGTAGCTGACTTCGTGGTAGCTGACTTCGTGGTAGCTGACTTCGTGGTAGCTGACTTCGTGGTAGCTGACTTCGTGGTAGCTGACTTCGTGGTAGCTGACTTCGTGGTAGCTGACTTCGTGGTAGCTGACTTCGTGGTAGCTGACTTCGTGGTAGCTGACTTCGTGGTAGCTGACTTCGTGGTAGCTGACTTCGTGGTAGCTGACTTCGTGGTAGCTGACTTCGTGGTAGCTGACTTCGTGGTAGCTGACTTCGTGGTAGCTGACTTCGTGGTAGCTGACTTCGTGGTAGCTGACTTCGTGGTAGCTGACTTCGTGGTAGCTGACTTCGTGGTAGCTGACTTCGTGGTAGCTGACTTCGTGGTAGCTGACTTCGTGGTAGCTGACTTCGTGGTAGCTGACTTCAGGGAACTGATTATTCTAGCAGACTTCTTGGTGTACTACCACCTGCTGCCAGACGTGGTGAACTCTAAGAGTTGTTGATAGCGTCACCTGGCTGACTGCTATGGGTTTCTTGCTCAGTGCAGCAGGGCTCACTGCCAAGCTTGTCCCAAGTGGCAAGTCGTGAGTATGCAGGTCTGATACAATAGTTTCCAACCTTGTTGCAACCTCCTGGAGCTCCTGAAGAGGTACGTCATAGTAGTGTTTACCATATTAAGACTGCCATGATCCACCTATCGCGTGTGGACCTAGACAATTGGCTCCTGACCGTCTGGTCACTGTGAAGGCAGAGTTCAATTCCATAATCAACAAAGGCATTATTCACCCACTGTATAGCTCATTTTGTCTCCTCTCCATCTTGTGTGTAAGAAGTGTGGTGCACGGCACCCATGTGGCTACACAACTGTCGAGCATTTCATGCCAAACCATTATCTGGTAGCCCTGCTGTGGGCTTACAGTTATTCTGTATGTAGCACAAATGTGTTCAGCGTGCTTCATTGTGTTAAGGCTTTCATTCAAATCCTGGTGGCAGAAGAGGAAATTCCTAAAACAGCTACCATGACTCCATTGGGTTATTTGAGAGTCTTTATACGACATTTGGCCTATGTAATACGGCACGGTCATGGCAAAGGTTCATTGACTCAATACTGCAGTGACTACCATTCTTTCTTGCCTGTCTGGGCAACATCCTTGTCTTTTCAGCCACTACAGAAAGGCACCAACAACACCAAATTGAACAATTCAAATGCTTAGAGCTGCACAGTGTTTCTGAACACTGCTAAAAGTGTGTTTGGCCAGTCAAAAATTAAATATCTGGGCCACAATATTTCCTCTTCAGGCACTCTACCATTGCCAGAAAAAGTAGAAGCCATTCTAAAGATTATACAAGCATTATACTGTTAAAGAATTAGGCCACTCTTTGGTATATGTAATTTTTACTGTGGTCATTTGTCATGTTTGACTGAATTACAGCAGCTACTGACTGTGGCACTTGTTTGTCCAAAAATCAAAGGAAATTCTTCAAATTAGTGGACATACATGATGAGCTCTAGCTTTGAAGCAACAAAACAGTACATAGCAAATGCCACACTCTTGGCATGCAAGCTCTGTTAGTGGTAGACACAACCCAGAGTGCTATCAGTGCAGCATTGTAAGAATCACATGATGGCACATGACAGCAACTCTCTGTCATCATTGTGGCAAAAGTGGAGTGCATATGATCAGTCTATGAGACACTCAAGTTCTTCAGCCCACAATTAAAAGCAAGAGAGCTCACCATTTTCACAGATCGTAAGCCACTCACCTACACAGTTCATTAAACCAACAATTGTTCATCATGTCAATACAATAATTAGCAATTTATCACCCAGTTGAGTACTAATAGGAAGCACATCTTGGGCATTGAAAGTGTCATAGCAGATTGTTTTTCTTGTGTCAGCAGTGTGTCAAGCACCATAAATTTTGCGAAATTCGCCAAGTCACAACACAAAGACCAGGAACTTCAGAGTCTCTTGAGTGAGGCATCATAATCATCATCCTTAGTTGCAACTAATCGACTTTCCTGTCACAGATGTCAAGTTACACTGAGCTGTTTCAAGTGGAAGTCCTGTGTGCCTACGCCTTGTTATCAGACAATCATTTTGCCTGGTCTTGAAACAGTCTTTTGCCTTGGAGTGTAAAAAGTCTGTTGCAAATGGGCTCATGTGTGCATCCAGTGTCAGTGAAAGAAGGTATCCTGCCACATGCATGCACCAGTTGGATACATACCAACACAATGATTTGTGTACATGCATATTGATGTTTTAGGCCCTCTACCCCCATCAAATGATCAAAGTTACCTTCTTGCAATGATTGACTGCTTTACTAGCTGGCCAGAAACAGTGCCAATTTACAATATTTCTGCATAAATTCAAGCCTACGCTTGTTATCAAGTTGGATATCTCATTTTGGTTTCCTGCTGCATGTCACAACAGTCTGTGGCTACCAATTTGAATCCCATCTGTTTGCCCATTAGGATGACAGTTCTACTGATGATTCTACTTTGTCTCTGAAATGTATACAAACCAGAATTAGATTCCTCATCAGTGGAATTAGTGAACAGTGAAGTGCTATGGCTTCCTGGAGAATTGATGGATGCAAATTTCCTGCAGCCTTGTGACCAAGACCAAGCAGCATGGAGAGCACACAGCATGTATTCAACCTCACAAAGATTCAAGAGGTGGCACAACACTCAGCTTCATACACATACATTGTGACTTGGAAACATGCATGCACATTATACTGCATACAGCTGGTGTTAAGCCCTCACTGCAGCCACTTTACACATGTTCGCACCATGTCTTACAAAGAGGAGTACGAACACAGGACATAACAGTAAACGGCAAACCCTCTACGGTTTCCATCAGTCGAATCAAACCACCATACATGTTCCCATATGTACTGTTGACTGATGCACTATTGAATCAGCCTCATCACAAGCACAAGCACCACTCAGTGCAGACCTGCTTCCACAGAGCACAATAAGATCAGGAGGATGTGTACATTTCTCTGCAGGTTTTTTGGATGATGTTCCACGATATTTTCCATAATGAGTGGAAGTTATATTTTGTGTATCAGCCAGGCTGAACATTATGATACACATATAGTAAAGCTGTATGGACTGCCCTTACCTTAGTCTTTGAAAATACATATGCTTTTCCTTTGTCATTCCACTGTATATTAAGTTTGTTGGTTGGCCATCTGTCACTGAATGGTTTTACGTGTAGTGTTTCATTTAATCATTGAACATTATAAATAGTTTCACAATAGCACTAGTATGGGAACAGTGAGGAAGTAACCTTTGTGAGTTGAATGTACAAGTGAATGTTTAAAGTTAAAACATCAGTGACGTTTTTCAGGTGAGTGTTACAACTGGACAGCAGAATTGTGCTGCAGGAAATGGTAAACTAGAACTGTTGAAAAAACAGAGTTTTATTCGCCGTAAACCCAAGATCACACAAGGTAATATTGTCAATGACTCTCCTTCTGCAGAGGCAAAAAAACAAAATCATTCCCTGCAGATATGTGAGCAACTTATGTATATCATGGCAGACCTCACTGATATTAGCAGGTAAAGTACATTAATATTTTATTCAATAAATATAATAATTTATGCAATTAACACTACTTTAGTATCTGCTATAACCTACACTATGTGATCAAAAGTATCTGGACACCTGGCTGAAAATGACTTAAAAGTTCATGGTGCCCTCCATTGGTAATGCTGGAATTCAATATGGTGTTGGCCCACCCTTAGCCTTAATGACAGCTTCCACTCTCACAGGCATATGTTCAATCAGGTGCTGGAAGGTTTCTTGGAGAATGGCATCCCATTGTTCACGGAGTGCTGCACCGAGGAGAGATATCAATGTCAGTTGGTGAGGCCTGGCAGGAATTCAGCATTTCAAAACATCCTAAAGGTGATCTATGGGATTCAGGTCAGGACTCTGTGCAGGCCAGTCCATTATGGGGATGTTATTGTCATGTAACCACTCCACCACAAGCCGTGCATTATGAACAGCTTCTCGATCGTGTTGAAAGATGCAATTGCCATCCCTGAATTGCTCTCAAACAGTGGGAAGTAAGAAGGTGCTTAAAGCATCAATGTAGGCCTGTGCTGTGATAGTGTCATGCAAAACAACGAGGGGTGCAAGCCCCCTCCATGAAAAACACGACCACACCATAACACCACTGCCTCCAAATTTTACTGTTGGCACTACACACGCTGACAGATGACATTCACTGGGCATTCACCATACTCACACCCTGCCATTGGATCGCCATATTGTGTACAGTAATTCATCACTCCACAAAACATTTTTCCATTGTTCAATCGTCCAATGTTTATGCTCCATACACCAAGCGAGGCATTGTTTGGCATTATCGGTGTGATGTGTGTCTTATGAGCAGCCGCTTGACCATGAAATCCATGTTTTCTCATCTCCCGCTTGCCTGTCATAGTACTCGCAGTGGATCCTGGTGCAGTTTGGAATTCGTGTGTGATGGTCTGGGTACATGTCTGCCTATTACACATAATGACCCTCTTCAACAGTCGGCGGTCTCTGTCAGTCAACAGATGAGGTTGGCCTATACACTTTTTTGCTGTATGTGTCCCATCACATTTCCACTTCACTATCACACTGGAAACAGTGGACCTAGGGATGTTTAGGAGTGCAGAAATCTCACCTACAGGTGTATGACACACGTTACACCCAAACACCTGACCATGTTTTAAGTCCACGAGTTCTGTGGATTACCCCATTCTGCTCTCTCACGATGTCTAATGACTACTGAGGTTGCTGGTATAGAGTAGCTGGCAGCACAATGCACTCAATGTGAAAAATGTATGTTTTTGGGTGTGTCCAGATACTTCTGATCACCTAGTGTATATCAATAAATAAATACTTCACAGCCACAGAATTTATTGGCCATCAGATGTAAATACAACTTAAATCCCTGGACCCTTGTATCCAAAAGAAATTGAAATCCACAAGAAAATAAATGAAGTAGAAGATACTGAGACACAAACTTCTTGAAATTTAGTGTCTATCTCAGGATCTAATCAGTGACCCTTGATAATAATGTGAACAGGTTCAGAGGTTTCCACATGATGTATGCCTCAAAAGCACAGGTATCCAGAGAAAATGTTTTTGAGCCTATCACCTGTAGTTGAGCACTGCTGGGAGGGTCGAAGTCCCATGGCAGTAAAGCAGAGTGAGGTAGTGAATTGGGCCACAGTCCAGCAGAGTGGAAAAATGAGTGCCAAATTCTAAAAACACAAAAACCCCACCACAAGCGAGGTTTTACAGAATATCAAAATTTGGCATTAACTTCAATGGTAAATGCTTTTAATAGTCTTCACAGAGAAACTGTGTCTTGAAGCCTGCATGAAATCTTGAGAGATTCTGGTTGTATGTGAAGTACAACAATGGCAAGACACAATTCAGTACCTCCATTGCACAGAAGCAAAGGTAGTGTTATCAGTGAAAGCGTCACAAAAGTGGAGTTACTAAATACAGTTTTCTGAAAATCCTTTGTCAAACAACATGAAGTAAGTAATACAGAATTCAAATCGAGAACTGCTGCCAACATGAGTGACATAAAAGTAGATACCCTTGATGTAGCAAAGCAGCTTAAGTCACTTAATAAAGGCAAGTCCTCTGTTCCAGATTGTATACCAATTAGATTCCTTTCAGAGTATGCTCCATACTTAACAATCATGTACAACCACGCCCTCGTTGAAATGTCTGTAGCGAAAGATTCAAAAGTTGCACAGGTCACACCCATACTCAAGAAAGGAAATAGGAGCAATCCAATAAATTATAGTCCCATATCACTGATGTCAATTTGAAGAAGGATTTTGGAACATATACTGTTTTCAGACATTGTAAATAACCTTGTGGAAAACGATCTGTTGACACACAATCAGCACAGATTTGAAAAATACTGTTCTTGTGAAACATAAATAGCTCTTTATTCTCATGAAGTAATTAATGCTATTGACAGGGCACCCAGGCTGATTCCATATTTCTGCAGTGTGGTTATAATTAAACTTTCCCTGTTTGAAATTACTGTATGAATACCAAACTTGGCAGTGTTAATGTCAAGGATGTGGGGAAGAGAAATAATGCAGAATCAGTTCAATTGAAACACTTTTATGTGCTGCTATGGTACATCATACCATTACATACTGGTACCATTACTGCAACAAAGAGAGTGGTCAAAAACTCGTGACTCAGATTACCCACAGAGTCTACCAATCCATGATGTTTTGAACGAAATACCATCGATCTGCTTGAAGTCTCGGAAGCCTATATGGGTTAATACACAAGAACATTAACCTGACATCAAGGAGCAATGGCGGCACTTTTGGAATGATTCTGGAATTAATAAACAAGGTATCCAAGATCCTACTCTGGAATTACCGGGCTTTGACCTGAAGAGATGTACCTGGACTAAATTAAACCGTATCAGAATGGGCCATGCAAGATGCAATGCATATAAGTACAAGTGGGGTCTATGCGACTCACCAGCCTGTGACTGTAGAGCACCAGAACAGAACGTCCGCCATATTATTGAGGAATGCCCCTTAAGAAGATACGCCGGACCTGTCTCTGAGGTTATATATGTGAAACCCTCTGCTTCGGATTGGCTGTGCAATCTAGATATTGAGTTTTAAATATATGAATGAGTTTCTAGTCAGGCTTGCCAAACTTTTAACGTGTAGTTATTTTGTCTTGAGTGTTTGTACTTTATCCTTTTGTGCTATTGCTTGTTTTTTTGTACATTTACACATTGTTTTGTTTTATACGTTTCATTTACATATTGTTGTACTTATATAAAATATTGTCACTGTATTGCCATATGCAAAATAAATAAATAAAATGCCACAAAAGGGGCTCAATATGGCGCTCATCAATGTCCAGAAGAGTCTGAAAGTGCAGGATTACATTATGCGCAGTAGAACGAATCCTGTCCAAAGGTATGCTGGCTACCTCTCTTGATATGCTGCACTTCAGATCAACACATGTGTGAATGTTCTTCTGGCAAACCCCGTCCTTCAGGTAGCCCCACAACCAGAAATCACAGGGAGTGAGATTAGCTGATTGTGCCAGCCAAGAATTTGGAAATGACCGGCTGATAATTTGATTATTTCCAAATGTTTCAGAGAAGCAAATGTGTGGTGGGGCCCCATCGTGCATGAAAACTATGGAGTTCAGTGTGTTTCTCTCCTGCAGGGCAGGTATGTCATGCTGGCGAAGTATATGGCAGTAATGCTGGCCAGTCACACTGCACGTCTTTGGTCCTTGAGCGCCAGACTGTTGAAAAAAGAATGTGTCAGTGATGAACATAGCCGTGAAGCCACACCATACAGTGACACATTCACCATACAGAGCAACTTCATGCATAGTGAGTGGGGGTGAAGATCCTCACACTCAGCAATTCTGTGTGTTCACCTCACCCATAAGAGAAAAATGAGCTTCGGCGGTCCATAGGATGGTCCAACGCCAGTCCTTGTGCGAAAGTGGAGAGTGAAGTCAACATGCCCTTGTGCATCCTGTGGTGCAAGCTGCTGTGCATCATGGATCTTGTATGGATACCATTTGAGAATGGTTCGAAACACCTTCTGTATAGTGGACCACTGGATGTTCAACTGTTGTGACACAGCATGTGCACTGCCTGATGATTGGGAGTTGTGCGCATTGTTGTGTGCCATAGCAACAGTGATTCCATAAACCACCAATGGTGCAACCGGTCAGCAGCCTCTTTCTGGAGTGACACCCAGTTCTCCAGCTGATTCGAACTTCTTCATTGTGCTTCACACAGCAGGTGGAGAAATAAGACACTTCCATAACGCTTTCAGCTGGCAATATTCTCGAAGTGCAGCTGCAGGATTACTGTTGTTTTGATAATAGACATTCACCTTTTGATTTTAATGTGGATTTATTGAAAAGCTCTGTCAATGAACAATTATTGCAGTCAGTAACACTATCATTCAATTTAGTTCCAGCTGTGAACTTTGACACTGGGATATGTAAATGCTCTGAGACTACTTTTGATAATACCTTTGTAGACAAATCTATGGAAAAAAGTCATATCACAAAACCAATAGTAAATGGGTCATCTGATCATGACAAGCAGAATCTTGTGTTAAATGCTGAAACTTGTCAGGATAAAAATCTATTAAATCTGAGTACAGGAGGGTAATAAATAAGTCAAAAATTGAGAAATTCAGGAAATTGCTTAAGGGCATGAACTGGATAGATGTTTACAGTACTTCTGACTCAAATAGAAAATAAAAAACATTCATTAATAAAGTTACCTTCACTTTTGAAAATTGTTTTCCCCTAAAGGTAACACAAATCACACAGAAGTAAAAAAAAACTATGGATTAAGCAAGGAATAAAGATATCATGTGGGACAAAAAGGAGATTGTATCTACTATCTAGGAACAGCTCTGATGTTAGAATTGTAATGTATTACAAAGAATACAGCAAAATATTGAATCAAGTAATCCAGAAATCGAAGCAGCTTTATTATGAGAAAAAGATAATTACATCAGGCAACAAAATAAAAACTGTATGGGGTATACTGAACACAGAGACAGATGGGGCCAAAAATAGACACACTTTGGTAACAGGTACATGTAGTGTTGCAGACATCTTAAACAAGTACTTCATTTCTGTTACTGACGGCTTGGAGTTATCAAGTTCGGTGAACAGTGCAATGGTGTATCTGAGACCAGTCTTTAAAAATAACTTCAGTAAAATGGAAATGACACTCACATCTCCCAAAGAACTGGCATCCATCATATAATCCTTAAAATCTAAGTATTCCAATGGGTATGATAACATACCAATGAAGTTAATCAAAGAGTGCTCATGTGAGTTGAGTTCTATCTTAAGCTATTTGTGTAATCAATCTCTTATCAGCGGAACATTTCCAGACTGTATAAAATATGCTGAAGTTAAGCCTCTTTACAAGAACGGGGATAAAGAGGTACCGTCAAACTATCGACCAATCTCACTTTTGCCAGCTTTCTCAAAAATATTTCAATAGTTTGTGTTCAAGCATCTCGTTAAGCATCTGACTGCAAATAATATATTGTCCGAGTCACAGTTTGGATTTCTTAAGGGTTCTGGTATAGATAAAGCTCTTTACACTTACAGTGAGAATGTACTTAATTCATTGGATAATAAATTAGAGGCTACTGGCATTTTCTGTGACCTGTCAAAAGCCTTTGACTGTGTGAACCACAGCGTTCTCTTAAGAAAATTAGAATATTATGGTGTCACCAGAAATGCTGCGAAATGGATTGAGTCTTATCTATCTAACAGGAAACAAAAGTCTTCATCTGTTTGGGACTTAATTACATGTGATGTTCCTCAAGGCTCCATCTTCGGTCTTTTTCTTGTGTGCATTAATGACCTATCATCTGTTACACTGCCAGATGCTAAGTTTGTTTTGCTTGCAGATGATACAAGCATTGCAATAAGTAGCAAGTCGAGTACAGATTTAAAAGTAGCTGCTAATCAAATTTTCATTGACATTAATAAGTGGTTTAATGCTAATTCACTGTCATTAAGCTTTGAGAAGACCCCTGTATGCAGTTCAGAACCTGTAAGAGATTTCCTTCCAGCATATTAAGACATGCAGATCGAAGATGTTGACAGTGTTAAATTTCTGGGATTACAACTCGATAATAAATTTAGTTGGGAAGGGCATACCACGGAATTGCTTAAGTGCCTAAACAAGTCTGTATTTGCCGTGAGAATGATGTCAGATGTATGAGATATAAATATAAAAAAAACCTTGCATACTTCGCTAACTTTCATTCTATTATGTCATATGGGATCGTATTCTGGGCCAACCTATCAAACCAAGTAAAAGTTTTTAGGATGCAAAAAGCATTGATAAGAATCATTTGTGGTGTAAATTCGGGAACATCATGTAGAAACCTGTTCAAGGAACTTTGTATTCCAACCACTGCTTCTCAGTATATTTATTCCTTAATGAAATTTGTTGCAAGTAATACATCTATGTCCAATATTCAGTAAAACACAATTTCAATAAATTGCCAGCAAGCATTAAAAACTGGGTTTCAGATAAAGCACGTTTTAAACAGAGTTCGAAAGACTTTTTGATAGGCAACTCCTCCTACTCCATAGACGACTATCTTAACAGAGACTGTTAAGCCAGCTTAAGTAAAAATATCTGTTAGATTTCAGTTTTGGACAGCACTTGGTCACAACAGTCAAGATTAGGTATTTTGTGTATGGAGGTATTTTGTGTATGGTAAATTCATTAATAATGCATAACAATTTTTCATTCTGACAGTGTGTTAATTCTGTAAATATTAGCAGTTCCAGTTTACCGCATTGTATTCACCTATTTCGACAATCTCCTGACAAATGATAAGGGTAGTAAGTATTATATTCAAATGTTTTATGTTTTTATGTTGTACTTTCTCACATGTTCCACACCCACGAGAATCATCTCATTTTTTTGGGTCTATGGAACAAAAACTGAATCTAATCTAATCTAATCTAATCACACTGTGCACGGAACTGGTCAGATGTGTGAGATTATGAATCACGTTGACTGATCACGGCACCTGGTGGCCATAGTTGGAATTGGACTGTGGCACTGTGATGCATGGAAATCATGCATCCCATGCTCTGGACATTAATGCTACCAAGTTTGATACTCGTACAGTAATTAGTTTCTGTGTTTGAATGTGTTAAACAGGGATAGTTTAATTATAACCACCTGGTATATTTCCAGAAGGCTTTTCAAACTGTTCCTCCCAAGTGGCATCTAATCCAGTTGCATGCCTATGAATTACTGTCTCAGTTGTGAGAGTGGATTCGTGATTCCCTGCTGCAAATATTGCAATTCACAGTAACTGACAGAAAGTCGTTGAGTAAAACAGAAGTGATATTTGGCATTCCCCAAGAAACTGTTGCAGGCTCTCTGCTGTTCCTAATCTAGATAAATGACTTAGAAGACAATCTGAGCAGCCATCTTAAATTGGTTGCAGATGATGCTGTCATTTGCCATCTAGTAAAGTCATCAGAAAATCAAAACCAATTGCAAAGTGATTTAGACATGGTGTCTGCATGGTGCGAAAAGTGATAGTAAATAATGAAAAGTGTGAGGTCACCCAGATGAGTGCTAAAAGGAACCCATTAAATTTTGGTTAAATGATAAATCACACAAATCTGAAAGCTGTAATACAACTAAATACCTATGGATTACAATTATGAATAACTTAAACTGGAACAGTCACATAGATAATTTTGTGGGGAAGGCAAATGCAATCACTGTGTTTTACAGGCAGAACACATACAGGATACAACAGGTCTAGTGAGGAGACTGCAGACAGTATGCTTGTCCTTCCTCTGCTCGAGTACTATTGTGCAATATGCAATCCTTGCCAGTTTGGATTGACAGAGGACATTGAAAAAGTGAGAAGGGCAGCTCATTTTGAATCACTGCAAAATTAGGGAAAGAGTGTCTTGGATATGATATGTGAGTTGAACGGCAAGAAATGATTGTTGCAATACAATATGAAAAATCAGAGCTCACACAGAAAGATTAAAGTGCTCATTTTTCCTGCATGCTGTGAAAGTGTGAAACGGTACAAAAATAATGTGAAAGTAGTTCGGTGAATCCTCTGCCAGGCACTTGAGTGTGACTGCAGAATAGTGTTGTAAATTGAGATGTAGAGATGTTGTACTCAGTCCAGTGGCAGTGGCAGTGGCAGTGGCAGCGAAAAGATTCTGGTGTAGCATAGTTGATGGTGATATGCTTGAAGTGGCTGCTCAAAGGGAACTGACAAGTGACTGCTGAAGAGAACTGACAGATGGCTGCTTGAAGAGAACTGACATCCATTTTCATATATTCTCGAGCAACTGACTTGCGTGCTGGTGGTCCCATGGCATAGTCAGCAACACTTGTGGTTCACAGCTGAATTCATGAGTTCCATTGCCTCTGGCATTTTTGTTTACATCCATCAAAGGCAAAGGCATAAGGATGTCCAGATGTTAAGAACGATCAAGAAATGAGAACATATGACCTAAACAGAATGCTGGGATAGTTACAGGACAAGATGGATCTTAATCACAAGACATTCAGCAGTAACATGTTTTCAAAACATGTAATTAGAAAACTTTGAAGCACACAATACATATTTTTTAAAGTAACAGAGCTAAAACAATCTCATCCATTAAATAAAATGTAACTCTGCCACACTTTCCTAAATGCTAATAGTGTTGGAAGATTAATATTCTGTGAAGAACTGGAAAGTGTTACAAAAATCTCTCACACAACAACAAAACAATAATAGTGAATACCATTACCCTCCAGTCATCTCACATGCTCAGCAGCAACATGGCAAGCTCTCTGTGAGGCGGAAAAGAGCGTCCCAGAAAAAAAGTTGTTCAGAAGTTTGTATAAGTCCTGAGTGTGTGTAGTGGACTGTAGTTCATCTTGCCAATGCACCTCTGTCTTACTCTACAGGATTTAGGACCAGAGACTTTACTGTCCAGTCCATGATTGGACATATTCACTTGCAAGAAATGCATCCATCAGATTAGAATGAACAAAGATGTTAAACTCTACGTGCAAGTCCAAACTGACATCACCTTATATCAGATTTATACCAACACCTATCTGATCTCTTTGCTCAGCATTCCTGACTGTACTAGCTGTCACTTTTTCCGCAAAAGAGGCACTGTGAGAATTAATGCACAAAACTGCAGTATGATTCATCTGCAAAGACCACAGTCCTCCATTCATTCACAGTATAGTCCCATTGTGACTGAATCCACAATAAATAGCCCAGGCTATCTCATCTAAGCCTTGGGTCCTGGAACTGTTACCAGATACTGGAAATGATCCTTTGGGGCACGTTCTATATTGTTGAATGTGTGCAAAACATGCTCGGGATGGCATCATTGTGGCTTTATGTTGTAAACTTCACAAAGAGACCACACTCTGCTTATGACAAAAAAGCAAATATGACTAGGACATTGTGGATCTGTGAAATGCTTCTGAGTTGCATACTTGTTTTAAATTAGAGTACTCATTTTGTATAGAAATATACAGCACTACTCTCAGGGTTCTAGCTCTTACTCCTCACGCCGTGTACCCCTTTTGATAAAAACAATTAATACACAGTAGAAAGTTCCACCAGAGTATGGATAATGTACGGCCACTAGTTTGGAGCACGGCTTTCTGTCATAAATAGGCAGTGGACATACACCATTACTCTATAGCCCAACAGCACCACATAATAATGTTCATACCAAAATCTTATATTAGCAGTGAGACAGTAGCGAATAGTTTAATAAAAGTTATGCTGAGGTTGGATCTGTTGGTTGAAATCCTGAAGGACAATAATATTGATCAAAATGCATGGATTTTAAGTTTGATATAAATCCCTTTTATTTTTTCAGGGAAGCAGCACAGTGCAATGTGAATGGTGGCCACATACAAATAACTCATTGAATAACTGTTCAGCATCTACCAGCAGTGCAAAATTTGGAATTACTTTGTGCAGGCATAGCAGTTACACCCAGCAGTGTGTGCTAGATAATAAAATATAAGTCTCAGTATTATGAAAAGTTGCTACTCACCATATAGCAGAGATGCTGAGTTGCAGATAGGCATAACAAAAAGACTCTCACAAAGCTTTTCGTTTTGTGTGTGTGTGTGTGTGTGTGTGTGTGTGTGTGTGTGTGTGTGTGTGTGTGTATTGTTGATGAAGGCCAACAGCTGAAAGCTTTAATTGTGAGAGTCTTTTTGGTGTGCATATCTGTGACTCAGCGTCTCTGCTATATGGCGAGAAGCAATTTTCCTTTCCAGAATACTGTTACCTTCCATCATGGATTTCCCATTGTTTAAAAATAAAAGTCTTGCCACACAAAAATAACATTCACAGCACACACACTGCCTATAACTTTACCGACTCTAGACAAAACCAAGAGAAAAAATACCTCACCAGAACTCCAGACACGAGACTACAGACTAAAGACCTAAGACCACAAGCTCTGCATGCTTATGCTTATGTAAAGGTTCAGTCACATGACCTCTCCTCGATTCAGTGCTGATACATTCATCCTGACAACCATTCATAATTTTCACAGTAATTTCATATAAATAATTATAATAAAACATATAGAAATCTTTACGGTCATTTTTCAGCCTCGTAATAAACTCACTTATGTATGATTTTAACAGTTTTAAACAACTCTCAAACATATAAATTGCCATATTTATCACTCAAATAAAAACACTAACTTGACCTATTTATAATTCACAACAGTAATTAAATATACATTAAAAGTTATTGGAATATTAAACAAGGAAACTCATGCTGATAAGATCACTTGTGTCTCTGTGGAGGATTCTGTAATCATGCCACTATTTATGTAAATAAACTAAATTGTTTATAACATTTTTATCTTTATTTAGTTAGAAAAATAATCTGTTCATTGTATTGCAGGCATTATTCTCTGTCATCTGCTGTTTCACAAGTGTGATTTTCATGATGGGTTCAGCTGTTTCAATTTATTATAAACAAAAATGATGATAATGTTAATAACTTTTAACTATTTAAGCTTCAAACATGTGTTTATGTTCAGCGAGTTCATCCTATTGCCACAGATCCAAAACTGTCATTGGTTTTTGTCTAGCATGCTTGTAATGAATGTTACGTATTTTCATTAAAATTTTATTAGTGACAATATTCCAAGTCATAAGCCCCTCCATCTTAGCTTGTCACATGTCCATGCCACTGGAATATACCCCTCTTTCTGCCTGGGAAAATTGTGAAGACTGCTGGGTCTTGTGGCTCACTAGCCACCTTTACTTGCAACCAGCTCACCTGTCACAGTTCATCTGACAGCTGGATGCCCTAACAGACATTCACGCTGGCCGCCCACAGCTGTCTTGTCAGATTTAGTCTGTCCGCCAGCTGTCGAACCAGCTGCTTGTAATGTTACAAATAGCACTACTAATACAATTATCATTCAGTGTTCTCTTTATATTTTTCTTTTCTCCTGATTGTGATTAATATTTCAATACTAGTATCAGTCTGCTTCCTAGTTGATGAAACGTATTGACATACATGAGAGCACAAACATTGAATTTCAACAATATTATGAAAAGGGTAGACTGCGACTTCCTGCTTTCACAGGTGACCTGGCTTCTGATAGGATAGGGTAAGCCTATGGCAGGACTGGAATAGGAAGGGTTGGAGGGTAGATTGAGCAGGTCTTGTGACCTGGGTCTTCCACTGGGATATGAGTCCCATGGAAAAGGTTGGGACTGGCAGTGGCATAGGTCCGGAATAGGATGCTGTGGAGTTTCGATGGGTGAAGAACACCACTTTATGAGGGGTGGGAAGGATCTTGGGTAGGATGTCCCTCATTTCAGTGTCTGATGATAGATAATCAAATACATGATGATGAACAATGTGGCTCAGTTGGTCCAGACTGGGATGGTTTTGGGTTAATGAAGGAGTTACTCCTTTTTAGCTGGTTCTTGTGGTTGGTGGGAGTATTGGGGTTGTCTGGAAATATGATACACGAACTCTATTTGCTGATTAGGTCTGGCGGATAGTGCCTGTCTGTGAGGGACTTTGTTGAGACCTTCAGCATACTGTGCTAGGAAGTTGTGCACTGCTGATATGCTACTGCCAGGTGGCCACAGTGCAAGGGAGAGATTTTTTAGTATGCAAGGAACGGCAGCTGTCAAAATCCAGGTACCTCTAACAATATAGTGTTAAGCAGTATAGTGACACTTTATTGTTAATACGGTGTATGGAAATGTTTCTATGTTTTTCCTGTATTTTGTTAATGCATAAACTGACTTGTTTCATCTCCCTGATGGTTCTGCTTCTTGATGGGAACAAGGTAAACGAATGAATGAATGAATCTCATGGCGAAGCTGACTAACTAAATAATAGTGTGGGTTCAAGATGTGAAGACCAGTTATCAGCCTAAGATTTCCTTCTTTAGTTAACGGAGACATATTACAAACAGAACACAGTCTGTGAATACTAAATCTGAACATCAAATTTTGAAACTTCGTGACAGCACTATTGAGACAGATGATATTAGGTCCAAATCATTGACCACTAAATCCAGTTAATTCTTTGGAACAGTTGCTAAAAACATAGTAATAAAAACTGACTGCTGAAAGCAGATCCATTGCTTCTACTGAGACAGTCACTCCATACTCCAGCAACAGAAATCAGTTTTACCAACACAGCTTTTCAAGGGAGTACAAAATATTTCCTCAAACAAAATGGTTCTATACAGAATATTTATATCATTGTAGTCAGTCAGATGCAAGCTATCCGAAAGCAATAAGAATTAGGACAATACTTCTTGTAAAGTCATTTTTCATATTTCATGTAAATACACTCCTGGAAATTGAAATAAGAACACCGTGAATTCATTGTCCCAGGAAGGGGAAACTTTATTGACACATTCCTGGGGTCAGATACATCACATGATCACACTGACAGAACCACAGGCACATAGACACAGGCAACAGAGCATGCACAATGTCGGCACTAGTACAGTGTATATCCACCTTTCGCAGCAATGCAGGCTGCTATTCTCCCATGGAGACGATCGTAGAGATGCTGGATGTAGTCCTGTGGAACGGCTTGCCATGCCATTTCCACCTGGCGCCTCAGTTGGACCAGCGTTCGTGCTGGACGTGCAGACCGCGTGAGACGACGCTTCATCCAGTCCCAAACATGCTCAATGGGGGACAGATCCGGAGATCTTGCTGGCCAGGGTAGTTGACTTACACCTTCTAGAGCACGTTGGGTGGCACGGGATACATGCGGACGTGCATTGTCCTGTTGGAACAGCAAGTTCCCTTGCCGGTCTAGGAATGGTAGAACGATGGGTTCGATGACGGTTTGGATGTACCGTGCACTATTCAGTGTCCCCTCGACGATCACCAGTGGTGTACGGCCAGTGTAGGAGATCGCTCCCCACACCATGATGCCGGGTGTTGGCCCTGTGTGCCTCGGTCGTATGCAGTCCTGATTGTGGCGCTCACCTGCACGGCGCCAAACACGCATACGACCATCATTGGCACCAAGGCAGAAGCGACTCTCATCGCTGAAGACGACACGTCACCATTCGTCCCTCCATTCACGCCTGTCGCGACACCACTGCAGGCGGGCTGCACGATGTTGGGGCGTGAGCGGAAGACGGCCTAACGGTGTGCGGGACCGTAGCCCAGCTTCATGAAGACGGTTGCGAATGGTCCTCGCCGATACCCCAGGAGCAACAGTGTCCCTCATTTGCTGGGAAGTGGCGGTGCGGTCCCCTACGGCACTGCGTAGGATCCTACGGTCTTGGCGTGCATCCGTGCGTCGCTGCGGTCCGGTCCCAGGTCGACGGGCATGTGCACCTTCCGCCGACCACTGGTGACAACATCGATGTACTGTGGAGACCTCACGCCCCACGTGTTGAGCAATTCGGCGGTACGTCCACCCGGCCTCCCGCATGCCCACTATACGCCCTCGCTCAAAGTCCGTCAACTGCACATACGGTTCACGTCTACGCTGTCGCGGCATGCTACCAGTGTTAAAGACTGCGATGGAGCTCCGTATGCCACGGCAAACTGGCTGACACTGACGGTGGCGGTGCACAAATGCTGCGCAGCTAGCGCCATTCGACAGCCAACACCGCGGTTCCTGGTGTGTCCGCTGTGCCGTGCGTGTGATCATTGCTTGTACAGCCCTCTCGCAGTGTCCGGAGCAAGTATGGTGTGTCTGACACCCCGGTGTCAATGTGTTCTTTTTTCCATTTCCAGGAGTGTATTTTATACAGTTTGGATATGACAAAGGAAAAAGAAATAGTATTTGTGTTACAAGCTATATCACATTAAATGGAGTTAATTATGACACTGCAACATTTTACATCCTCACTGATGGAACTCTGCAGTGGAGCTCATGTCAGTATGTTCATATCTTTTTTTCTTTTGAGGAAAATGAATGTTGGAATTAGGAGCATACTTATTGACTAGGAGTGATCATATGGAGTTTTCTTCTATTCATGATGAAAGCTTGGCAGTGACAGTTTTTCCCTTTGAAGAATCCAGAGGGAAAAACTACATTTTGTTCAGTAAATTCTAAGATACGAGCTCCTGAAGGACTTTGACAAAGTTGGCTCTCTTTTCAAAAATTAAGTAACTAAAAAGCTCAGTTCTGTTTTTCTTAGTCAGAAATCTGCCTCATTGTGATTAAATGTGAGTGGAATCGCTAGCATATTTGTCATAATTTCACTCAATATTGTCATATGTTGTGATGCAGAAGTCTGTAATCATGAAATATCCTAGACATTAACAGACATTATTAAAGAATGCCTCATTAGGCATTCTCGCTACAATGTGTCAAAGTATTTGGTTTATCTAAAAACAAAGATGATGTGACTTACCGAACGAATGCGCTGGCAGGTCGATAGACACACAAACAAACACAAACACACACACAAAATTCAAGCTTTCGCAACAAACTGTTGCCTCATCAGGAAAGAGGGAAGGAGAGGGAAAGACGAAAGGTTGTGGGTTTTAAGGGAGAGGGTAAGGAGTCATTCCAATCCTGGGAGCGGAAAGACTTACCTTAGGGGGAAAAAAGGACGGGTATACATTCGCACACACACACATATCCATCCACACATATACAGACACAAGCAGACATATTTAAAGACAAAGAGTTTGGGCAGAGATGTCAGTCGAGGCGGAAGTGAAGAGGCAAAGATGATGATGAATGACAGGTGAGGTATGAGTGGCGGCAACTTGAAATTAGTGGAGATTGAGGCCTGGTGGGTAACGGGAAGAGAGGATATAATGAAGAGCAAGTTCCCATCTCCGGAGTTCGGATAGGTTGGTGCTGGTGGGAAGTATCCAGATAACCCGGACGGTCTAACACTGTGCCAAGATGTGCTGGCCGTGCACCAAGGCATGTTTAGCCACAGGGTGATCCTCATTACCAACAAACACTGTCTGCCTGTGTCCATTCATGCGAATGGACAGATTGTTGCTGGTCATTCCCACATAGAATGCATCTCAGTGTAGGCAGGTCAGTTGGTAAATCACGTGGGTGCTTTCACATGTGGCTCTGCCTTTGATCGTGTACACCTTCCGGGTTACAGGACTGGAGTAGGTGGTGGTGGGAGGGTGCATGGGACAGGTTTTACACCGGGGGCGGTTACAAGGATAGGAGGCAGAGGGTAGGGAAGGTGGTTTGGGGATTTCATAGGGATGAACTAAGAGGTTACGAAGGTTAGGTGGATGGCGAAAAGACACTCTTGGTGGAGTGGGGAGGATTTCATGAAGGATGGATCTCATTTCAGGGCAGGATTTGAGGAAGTCGTATCCCTGCTGGAGAGCCACATTCAGAGTCTGGTCCAGTCCCGGAAAGTATCCTGTCACAAGTGGGGCACTTTTGTGGTTCTTCTGTGGGGGATTCTGGGTTCGAGGGGATGAGGAAGTGGCTCTGGTTATTTGCTTCTGTACCAGGTCGGGAGGGTAGTTGCGAGATGCGAAAGCTGTTGTCAGGTTGTTGGTGTAATGGTTCAGGGATTCCGGACTGGAGCAGATTCGTTTGCCATGAAGACCTAGGCTGTATGGAAGGGACCATTTGATGTGGAATGGGTGGCAGCTGTCATAATGGAGGTACTGTTGCTTGTTGGTGGGTTTGATGTGGACGGACGTGTAAAGCTGGCCATTGGACAGGTGGAGGTCAACGTCATGCAAAGTGGCATGGGATTTGGAGTAGGACCAGGTGAATCTGATGGAACCAAAGGAGTTGAGGTTGGAGAGGAAATTCTGAAATTCTTCTTCACTGTGAGTCCAGATCATGAAGATGTCATCAATAAATCTGTACCAAACTTTGGGTTGGCAGGCCTGGGTAACCAAGAAGGCTTCCTC
This sequence comes from Schistocerca nitens, assembly GCF_023898315.1. Taxonomy (NCBI): domain Eukaryota; kingdom Metazoa; phylum Arthropoda; class Insecta; order Orthoptera; family Acrididae; genus Schistocerca; species Schistocerca nitens. The sequence continues at coordinate 132,491,551 of NC_064622.1, read as the reverse complement.
TAAGCGACCCATGAATAGGTTGGCGTACGAGGGGGCCATCCTGGTACCCATGGCTGTTCCCTTTAATTGTTGATATGTCTGGCCTTCAAAAGTGAAGAAGTTGTGGATCAGGATGAAGCTGGCTAAGGTGATGAGGAAAGAAGTTTTAGGTAGGGTGGCAGGTGATCGGCGTGAAAGGAAATGCTCCATCGCAGCGAGGCCCTGGACGTGCGGAATATTTGTGTATAAGGAAGTGGCATCAATGGTTACAAGGATGGTTTCCGGGGGTAACAGATTGGGTAAGGATTCCAGGCGTTCGAGAAAGTGGTTGGTGTCTTTGATGAAGGATGGGAGACTGCATGTAATGGGTTGAAGGTGTTGATCTACGTAGGCAGAGATCCGTTCTGTGGGGGCTTGGTAACCAGCTACAATGGGGCGGCCGGGATGATTGGGTTTGTGGATTTTAGGAAGAAGGTAGAAGGTAGGGGTGCGGGGTGTTGGTGGGGTCAGGAGGTTGATGGAGTCAGGAGAAAGGTTTTGTAGGGGGCCTAAGGTTCTGAGGATTCCTTGAAGCTCCGCCTGGACATCAGGAATGGGATTACCTTGGCAAACTTTGTATGTAGTGTTGTCTGAAAGCTGACGTAGTTCCTCAGCCACATACTCCCGACAATCAAGTACCACGGTCGTGGAACCCTTGTCCGCTGGAAGAATGACGATGGATCGGTCAGCCTTCAGATCATGGACAGCCTGGGCTTCAGCAGTGGTGATGTTGGGAGTAGGATTAAGGTTTTTTAAGAAGGGTTGAGATGCAAGGCTGGAAGTCAGAAATTCCTGGAAGGTTTGGAGAGGGTGATTTTGAGGAAGAGGAGGTGGGTCCCGCTGCGACGGAGGACGGAACTGTTCCAGGCAGGGTTCAATTTGGATGGTGTCTTGGGGAGTTGGATCATTAGGAGTAGGATTAGGATCATTTTTCTTCGTGGCAAAGTGATATTTCCAGCAGAGAGTACGAGTGTACGACAGTAAATCTTTGACGAGGGCTGTTTGATTGAATCTGGGAGTGGGGCTGAAGGTGAGGCCTTTGGATAGGACAGAGGTTTCGGATTGGGAGAGAGGTTTGGAGGAAAGGTTAACTACTGAATTACGGTGTTGTGGTTCCAGGTTGTGTTGATTGGAATTTTGAGGTTTTGGAGGGAGTGGAGCTGGAAGTGGGAGATTGAGTAGATGGGAGAGACTGGGTTGGTGTGCAATGAGAGGAGGTTGAGGTTTGCTGGAAAGGTTGTGAAGGGTGAGTGAGTTGCCTTTCCGGAGGTGGGAAACCAGGAGATTGGATACTTTTTTTGAGGTGGAGGGTGGCATGCTGTTCTAATTTACTCAATCTCCCACTTTACTCAATCTCCCACTTCCAGCTCCACTCCCTCCAAAACCTCAAAATTCCAATCAACACAACCTGGAACCACAACACCGTAATTCAGTAGTTAACCTTTCCTCCAAACCTCTCTCCCAATCCGAAACCTCTGTCCTATCCAAAGGCCTCACCTTCAGCCCCACTCCCAGATTCAATCAAACAGCCCTCGTCAAAGTTTTACTGTCGTACACTCGTACTCTCTGCTGGAAATATCACTTTGCCACGAAGAAAAATGATCCTAATCCTACTCCTAATGATCCAACTCCCCAAGACACCATCCAAATTGAACCCTGCCTGGAACAGTTCCGTCCTCCATCACAGCGGGACCCACCTCCTCTTCCTCAAAATCACCCTCTCCAAACCTTCCAGGAATTTCTGACTTCCAGCCTTGCATCTCAATCCTTCTTTAAAAAAAACTTTAATCCTACTCCCAACATCACCACTGCTGAAGCCCAGGCTATCCATGATCTGAAGGCTGACCGATCCATCGTCATTCTTCCAGCGGACAAGGGTTCCACGACCGTGGTACTTGATCGTCGGGAGTATGTGGCTGAGGGACTGCGTCAGCTTTCAGACAACACCACATACAAAGTTTGCCAAGGTAACCCCATTCCCGATGTCCAGGCGGAGCTTCAAGGAATCCTCAGGACCTTAGGCCCCCTACAAAACCTTTCTCCTGACTCCATCAACCTCCTGACCCCACCAACACCCCGCACCCCTACCTTCTACCTTCTTCCTAAAATCCACAAACCCAATCATCCCGGCCGCCCCATTGTAGCTGGTTACCAAGCCCCCACAGAACGGATCTCTGCCTACGTAGATCAACACCTTCAACCCATTACATGCAGTCTCCCATCCTTCATCAAAGACACCAACCACTTTCTCGAACGCCTGGAATCCTTACCCAATCTGTTACCCCCGGAAACCATCCTTGTAACCATTGATGCCACTTCCTTATACACAAATATTCCGCACGTCCAGGGCCTCGCTGCGATGGAGCATTTCCTTTCACGCCGATCACCTGCCACCCTACCTAAAACTTCTTTCCTCATCACCTTAGCCAGCTTCATCCTGACCCACAACTTCTTCACTTTTGAAGGCCAGACATATCAACAATTAAAGGGAACAGCCATGGGTACCAGGATGGCCCCCTCGTACGCCAACCTATTCATGGGTCGCTTAGAGGAAGCCTTCTTGGTTACCCAGGCCTGCCAACCCAAAGTTTGGTACAGATTTATTGATGACATCTTCATGATCTGGACTCACAGTGAAGAAGAACTCCAGAATTTCCTCTCCAACCTCAACTCCTTTGGTTCCATCAGATTCACCTGGTCCTACTCCAAATCCCATGCCACTTTGCATGATGTTGACCTCCACCTGTCCAATGGCCAGCTTCACACGTCCGTCCACATCAAACCCACCAACAAGCAACAGTACCTCCATTATGACAGCTGCCACCCATTCCACATCAAACGGTCCCTTCGCTACAGCCTAGGTCTTCGTGGCAAACGAATCTGCTCCAGTCCGGAATCCCTGAACCATTACACCAACAACCTGACAACAGCATTCACATCTTGCAACTACCCTCCCGACCTGGTACAGAAGCAAATAACCAGAGCCACTTCCTCATCCCCTCGAACCCAGAATCCCCCACAGAAGAACCACAAAAGTGTCCCACTTGTGACAGGATACTTTCCAGGACTGGACCAGACTCTGAATGTGGCTCTCCAGCAGGGATACGACTTCCTCAAATCCTGCCCTGAAATGAGATCCATCCTTCATGAAATCCTCCCCACTCCACCAACAGTGTCTTTCCACCGTCCACCTAACCTGCCGCCTGGTAGAATTTTGCACAGAGCACAACTTGATCATAGCTAACACTTGGTTCAAGAATCATGAAAGAAGGTTGTATACATGGAAGAAGCCCTGAGATACTGACAGATTTCAGGTAGATTATGTAATGGTAAGACAGAGATTTAGGAACCAGGTTTTAAATTGTAAGACATTTCCAGCGGCAGATGTGGACTCTGACCACAATCTATTGGTTATGAACTGTAGATTAAAACTGAAGAAACTGCAAAAAGGTGGTAATTTAAGGAGATGGGACCTGGATAACTGCAAAAAGGTGGTAATTTAAGGAGATGGGACCTGGATAAACTGACTAAACCAGAGGTTGTACAGAGTTTCAGGGAGATCGTAAGGGAACAAATGGCAGGAATGGAGGAAAGAAATGTAGTAGAAGAAGAATGGGTAGCTTTGAGGGACAAAATAGTGAAGGCACCAGAGGATCAAGTAGGTAAAAAGACGAGGGCTGGTAGAAATCCTTGGGCACCAGAAGAAATATTGAATTTAATTGATGAAAGGAGAAAATATAAAAATGCAGTAAATGAAGCAGGCAAAAAGGAATACAAACGTCTCAAAAATGAGATCGACAGGAAGTGCAAAATGGCTAAGCAGGGATGGCTAGAGGATAAATGTAAGGATGTAGAGGCTTATCTCACTGCCTACAGGAAAATTAAAGAGACCTTTGCAGAAAAGAGAACCACTTGTATGAATATTAAGAGCTCAGATGGAAACCCAGTTCTAAGCAAAGAAGGGAAAGCAGAAAGGTGGAAGGAGTATATAGAGGGTCTATACAAGGGTGATGTACTTGAGGACAATATTACGGAAGTGGAAGAGAATGTAGATGAAGATGAAATGGGAGATATGATACTGCGTGAAGAGTTTGACAGAGCACTGAAAGACCTGAGTCGAAACAAGGCCCCAGGAGTAGACAACATTCCATTAGAACTGCTGACGGCCTTGGGAGAGCCAGTCCTGACAAAACTCTACCATCTGGTGAGCAAGATGTATGAGACAGGCGAAATACCCTCAGACTTCAAGAAGAATATAATAATTCCAATCCCAAAGAAAGCAGGTGTTGACAGGTGTGAAAATTACCGAACTATCAGTTTAATAAGTCACGGCTGCAAAATACTAATGCGAATTCTTTACAGACCAATGGAAAAACTAGTAGAAGCCGACCTAGGGGAAGATCAGTTTGGATTCCGTAGAAATATTGGATTGGCAATGGGAAGGAAAGCGTGTCTGAAGAAGAGAAATTTGTTAACATCGAGTATAGATTTAAGTGTCAGGAAGTCGTTTCTGAAAGTATTTGTATGGAGTGTAGCCATGTATGGAAGTGAAACATGGACAATAAATAGTTTAGACAAGAAGAGAATAGAAGGTTTCGAAATGTGGTGCTACAGAAGAATGCTGAAGATTAGATGGGTAGATCACATAACTAATGAGGAGGTGTTGAATAGGATTGGGGAGAAGAGAAGTTTGTGGCACAACTTGACTAGAAGAAGGGATCGGTTGGTAGGACATGTTCTGAGGCATCAAGGGATCACCAATTTAGTATTGGAGGGCAGCGTGGAGGGTAAAAATTGTAGAGGGAGACCAAGAGATGAATACACCAAGCATATTCAGAAGGATGTAAGCTGCAGTAGGCACTAACAGATGAAGAAGTTTGCACAGGATAGAGTAGCATGGAGAGCTGCATCAAACCAGTCTCAGGACTTGAAGACCACAACAACAACAACAACAACAAGGTTCTGTGTAGAGTTGCATAAATACACTCCTGGAAATTGAAATAAGAACACCGTGAATTCATTGTCCCAGGAAGGGGAAACTTTATTGACACATTCCTGGGGTCAGATGCATCACATGATCACACTGACAGAACCACAGGCACATAGACACAGGCAACAGAGCATGCACAATGTCGGCACTAGTACAGTGTATATCCACCTTTCGCAGCAATGCAGGCTGCTATTCTCCCATGGAGACGATCGTAGAGATGCTGGATGTAGTCCTGTGGAACGGCTTGCCATGCCATTTCCACCTGGCGCCTCAGTTGGACCAGCGTTCGTGCTGGACGTGCAGACTGCGTGAGACGACGCTTCATCCAGTCCCAAACATGCTCAATGGGGGACAGATCCGGAGATCTTGCTGGCCAGGGTAGTTGACTTACACCTTCTAGAGCACGTTGGGTGGCACGGGATACATGCGGACGTGCATTGTCCTGTTGGAACAGCAAGTTCCCTTGCCGGTCTAGGAATGATAGAACGATGGGTTCGATGACGGTTTGGATGTACCGTGCACTATTCAGTGTCCCCTCGACGATCACCAGTGGTGTACGGCCAGTGTAGGAGATCGCTCCCCACACCATGATGCCGGGTGTTGGCCCTGTGTGCCTCGGTCGTATGCAGTCCTGATTGTGGCGCTCACCTGCACGGCGCCAAACACGCATACGACCATCATTGGCACCAAGGCAGAAGCGACTCTCATCGCTGAAGACTACACGTCTCCATTCGTCCCTCCATTCACGCCTGTCGCGACACCACTGGAGGCGGGCTGCACGATGTTGTGGCGTGAGCGGAAGACGGCCTAACGGTGTGCGGGACCGTAGCCCAGCTTCATGGAGACGGTTGCGAATGGTCCTCGCCGATACCCCAGGAGCAACAGTGTCCCTAATTTGCTGGGAAGTGGCGGTGCGGTCCCCTACGGCACTGCGTAGGATCCTACGGTCTTGGCGTGCATCCGTGCGTCACTGCGGTCCGGTCCCAGGTCGACGGGCACGTGCACCTTCCGCCGACCACTGGCGACAACATCGATGTACTGTGGAGACCTCACGCCCCACGTGTTGAGCAATTCGGCGGTACGTCCACCCGGCCTCCCGCATGCCCACTATACGCCCTCGCTCAAAGTCCGTCAACTGCACATACGGTTCACGTCCACGCTGTCGTGGCATGCTACCAGTGTTAAAGACTGCGATGGAGATCCGTATGCCACGGCAAACTGGCTGACACTGACGGCGGCGGTGCACAAATGCTGCGCAGCTAGCGCCATTCGACGGCCAACACCGCGGTTCCTGGTGTGTCCGCTGTGCCGTGCGTGTGATCATTGCTTGTACAGCCCTCTCGCAGTATCCGGAGCAAGTATGGTGGGTCTGACACACCGGTGTCAATGTGTTCTTTTTTCCATTTCCAGGAGTGTACTTTGTCTGAAGCACTGGATAAAAACACCAACGAAGTAGTGTAGGGTATAAGAGGAGTGGTGGCTCTTCTTTTTCTTCAAAGTAGATGAGTAGCTGCTTTTGTAATAATGTAAATAAACATATATAAAATATAACTGGATAGATAAAAAAAATCTATTCGCCATACATACAGATTCTCAGACAATACATTGTATTTAACAGCAGTGTACAAACAGAAGAGCATGAATTTGGATCAGCATCTCTCATTTCAAAGGAGCTGGTTGAAACAGTCTACAGGTTTGAGGCAATTAATGAAACAATACGTTATAGACAGATGAGAGGTTCATGGTTCATTGTATCCATTGTCAATGTTCATGCACCTATAAATGACAAAAAATATGCCATAAAAGACAGATTCTGTGAACAGCTGGAGAATGTGTATGACATCTACCACAGCACAACATCAAAATCATGCTGGGAGACTTTAATGCCAAGGTAGGAAAAGAGCAACTGACAACAAGTAATGAAAGTCTTCATAATGAAGCCAATGAGAATGGACTGATAATTGTCTCATTTGCTGAATCAGAAAGCATGGATATTAGAAATACAGTTTTTCCATACGACCTTTCAACATAAAGATTTTAACGAAGAGGCATGGAATTCGGCAGATGGAAAGATAGAAAAACAAATCAAACATATATTAATCTCAAACAGACACAGGAGTGTTATCACTGATATTGACAGCTACCAGTGTGCCAACAGAGCCCCTGACCATAACTTGGTGGTTGTATCCATGGAAATCAAATTGAAAACAAATCACAGGAAGCACAAAGGATGCTCAGTGCAATATGATGTCCAACCATTAAAGGGCAATCTACATTTACATCTGTCTACATAGATACTCTGCAAATCACACTAAAGTGCCTGGCAGAGGGTTCATCAAACCATCTCCACAATGATTCTCTATTATTCCACTCTTGAACAGCATGCAGAAAAAAGAACTCCTATATCATTCCGTGCGAGATGTGATTTCCTATATTTTATTAAAATGATAGTTTCTCCTTATGGAGATTGGCAAAATATTTTTGCATTCGTTGGAGAAAGTTGATGATTAAAATTTCATGAGAAGATCCTGCCACAATGAAAAAGGTCTTTGTTTTAATGGTGTCCATTCCAAATCCTTTATCATGTATGTGACACTCTATCCCCGTTTTTGCAATAATACGAAACATGCTGCTCTTCGTTGAACTTTCTCGATGTTCTCCATTAATCGTATCTGGTAAGGATCCCAGACAGTGCAGCAATACTCCAAAAGAGGACGGACAAATGTAGTGTAGGCAGTCTCTTTAGCAGATCTGTTATATTTTGTAAGGGTTCTGTCAGTGAAATGCAGTCTTTGGTTTGCCTTCCCCACACCATTTTCTACATGTTCTTTTGTATTTAAATTGCTTGTAATTGTAATTCCTAGGTATTTTTTGAATTTACGGTCTTTGGATTAGACTGACTTATCGTGTAACTGAAGTTTAATGGATTCCTCTTATCTCTCATGTGGATGACCTCACATTTTTCGTTATTTAGGGTCAATTGTCAATTTTTGCATAATTCAGATATATTTTTTAAATTCTTTTGCAATTTATTTTGATCTTCTGAAGATGATAAATGACAGCCTCATCTGCAAACAAACTAAGACAGCTGATCATATTGTCTCCTGAATTATTTATATAGATAAGGAACAGCAGAGGACCTATAACACTACCATGGGGAACACCAGGAATCACTTTTGTTTCACTCAATGACTTACCGTACTGTCAATTACTATGAACTGTGACTGCTCTGACAGGAAATCACAAATCCAGTCACATAACTGTGATGATATTCCATAAGCATACAATTTCACTACAAGCCACTTGTGTCAAAAGCTTTTCAGAAATCCAGAAATATAGAATCGATTTGAAATCCCTTGTCAATAGCATTTAACACTTTTGTGTGTAATGAACTAGGTGTGTTTCACAAGAATGATGCATTGTAAATCTGTGCTGACTGTGTGTCAATAGACCATTCTCTTTGAGGTAATTCATAATGTTCGAACACAATATATGTTTCAAAATCCTGCTGCATGTCAACGTTAATGATAAGGGCCTGTAATTTAGTGGATTACTCCTACTACCTTTCTTGAATATTGGTGTGACCTGTGCAACTTTCCAGTCCTTGGGTATGGATCTTTCGTCGAGTGAGCAGTTGTATATGATTGTTAAGTATGGAGCTATTGCATCATCATACTCTGAAAGGGACCTAATTGGTATACAGACTGGGCCAGAAGAATTAGTTTTATCAAGTGATTTAAGTTGCCTCACTACTCTGAGGATATCTACTTCTAAGTCACTCATGTTGGCAGCTGTTCTTGATTTGAATTCTGAAATATTTACTTCATCTTCTTTGGCGAAAGAATTTCGAATGGCTGTGTTTAGTAAGTTTGCTTATGCAGCCCTGATTTCGATAGTATTTCCATTGCCGTAGCGCAGAGAAGGCACTGACTGTGTCTTGCCACTGATATACTTTACATACAACCCAAATCTCTTTGGATTTTCTGCCATGTTTTGAGATAAAGTTTCATTGTGGAAACTGTTATAAACATCTCACATTGATATCCATGCTAAATTATGAGCTTCTGTAAAACATCACCAATTTTGGAGATTTTGTGTTTGTTTAAATATAGCATGCTTTTTCTGTTGTTTCTATAATAGCGTTCTGACCCATTGTGTCTACCAAGGTGGATCAGCTCCATCATTTGTTAATTTATTTAGTATAAATCTCTCAGTTGCTGTCAATATTATTTCTTTGAATTCAAGCCACATCTGGGCTACACTTCCTGAAAGTTATTAGTATCAAGTGGGAGTGAGCAACAGATTTGAAGTACTTGACAAAACAACAGAGGAGAGTGAAGGAAAGCAAAGACAAAAATGTACTCTGTATTGACATCAAGAAAGTGGTTCAAGCATTAGCCAAAAGCACGTTACCAAAAGTAGAACAAAAGAAGAAGGAGTGGTTCAACTATATATACAAAACAGCAGTAGAAGCTAGCATCACAGCCAGAAAGACATGGCTACAGGGGAGAAAAAGCGAAGGATTGGAACAGGGCTAGAGGGAGAGACAGAAGGAAACAACCAAGATCCTACAAAGAGAAAAGAGGCTTTCCCTGGAGCACACCTTAGAGAGAATTGGGAATGACCAGAAAGAAAAACAATACTTGCAAAGTATGTGGCTCTGTAAATAAAATCAGAGAGGGATATAAACCACAAACAGCAGTCCTTCATGACACTGATGGAAACATTATCACTGGATCAGACTATGTATTAAAAGCTTGGATAGAATATTTTGATGACTTATTGGACAGCTCAGAACCATAAACTTCATGACAAATTGTTTCTTCTTATTCTTAAAATTAGGAAGATGAAAAAATATTGGATGAATGTTGGAAATCGTACACTGTCCCTATACACAATAAAGGAGATAAACAAAACTGAAGGAATTACAGAGAATATCCCAACTAGTCACAGCCTACAATATACTGTCACATATAGTATTGCAAAGACTCACCCTGTGTACTGAGGACATAATAGGGGATCACCAGAATGGATTTCAGAAAAATAGATCAACAATGAAAAAAGAGCATTCATTACCTGGTCATAGACTTCCAGAAGGCCTACACTTTGGTGCACAGAGAAGCGATATGGGAAATCATGGCAGAAGATGGAATTCCCAAGAAACTCACAATCTTTGTCAACATACGTATGGAGAAGGTAGTAAGCAGGGTGACATACTGTGTCTCGGTATTGGACAGTTTTGAGAATAAAACTGTACTGAAGCAAAGCTTGACTTTGACCTTGTCATGGAAAAAGTGGCGAGAGAAATCAAATGAGCAACAAATAGAGACATCAAAGATAAACAACCAAATATACTGGTCTATGCAGATGGCATAGTTTTAATAGGAAATAACAGTGTTGAATCAGAATGAGACCACCATGAAAATAGGTTTAAAAGTTAATGAAGAAAAAATAGAACACATGACAGTACGAAGGGAAAATATGACCACAGGACAACTCTATACCTTCAGACAGAAACTACACTTTCAAGAACACTCCCAACTTCAGATATCTTGGTGTAAATAAAAATGATTTTAGTAGAAGACAAAGCCGAATACCAAACTGGACTACGAAGCACAAATGAAGTTTACTTTTTGCTCCAAAAACTCCTAACCTCCAAACTCTTGATAAGGAAAAGCAAACTGAAACTTTACAACACAATCATCAGACCAGTACTGCTATATGGGACTGAAGCACTGGGCATGACCAAAAAGGAAGAGCACCAACTCTCAGTCTTCAAGAATAAAGTGTATTGAAAAATTTTAGGTCAGCACTAGGCCAAGCAACACAAAGATGGGTTTGGAGATCCAACGAAGAATTATTTAAGCTAGCTAACCAACCCTCAGTGCTGAACATCACCAAAGCGAGAGGTTTGCAATGGGCAGGACATGTTGACAGAATGAACCATGTTGGAATACTCCATCAGATATATGACAAAAAGATGGAAGGCTCAAGACCTTTCACAGCCAGTGGCACCTTCTTCTGGAAGAAGGGTTAAAGGGAAATAAAGAGAGGTGAGAGAAAAGGAAGATGATGTTTAGGAAATGGAGAGCGTTATGAGAAAGTTTCCCAGAACCCTGAGTCAGGAAAGACTTTCTGGGAGCGATGAGAAGGAAAGACTGATTGTTAAGGAGTGAAGCAAATGAGATTTGAAAACACGAATGCATAGAGATGGAAGCTAGAATAACAAACAAGACAGAGATTACTGTCAAAACATTGTGTGATAGTTAATAAGAGTGGAAAGCTAAGTGCGATATATGTGGTAGACAGGTGGGGGGATAGACAAGTCAGAAAATAAAAGACATAGAAAACTAAGGAGGAGTGAAGAAATGCTGAGCCGAACATAAATTTAGGACAAGTGGATGGTGAGGACCAAGAACATATTGTAATACCAGTTCCCACCAGTAGAGTTCCGATAAATGCTCTACAACAGGATATTGTATGTTACCAGTATACACCCTTTGTCTATATCCATTCATCCTGACTGGTAATCTGATGGTAGTCACACCAACTAAAGATGTTGTATGTGGCTTCCGTTGGTTATCCTGCACACATCCCATTGGAAGTCAATTTCTTTCCAAATTCACTATAGTATTGCAGGTGTAACTTGCTCAGTGGTGACATAAATCCTGTTCAGATAGAGAAGCTGGCAAAAGAGAGACAAACACAATGTCCTTCATGAATCCCCATTTAAAAAACTCAAGTTGTGTTAGGTCTGGAGAATGTGGGGGCCATGCAATTGGGGCATCATGGCCAATCCATTGACCTGGAAAGCGGTCACTGAGAAAATCCCAGATGTCAGCCAGGTATTGGGGTGGTGCACCATCTTGCATGAAGTAAACATTTCGTTCTTTGTCATCCTCATTGATCTGTGGTTCAAAAATTGTTGTAACATATCCAGGTACACTATCCTGTTGATGGTTCTCTCACAGGAAAGAAAGGGGTCATACTCTTAGTTCTTGTTCAATGCTCAAAAAACGTTCAGTTTAGGGCTATCATGAACATGTTACAAAGTTTGATGTGGATTTTCACTGCCCTAAATCCTACTGCTGTGTGTGTTAACCCTGCCTCTTAAGTGAAAAGTTGACTCATCAGAAAAGATGATTTTGTTCAAGAAATGTTCATCCTCATCTAAATGATTTAACATATCCGTTCTTGTGAGAAATTTTATCTGAGTCTTTTATTACTTGTATGATCATCAATCTGTACAGTTTAAAATGCAAATGGTTTCTCAACACAACAGTCGTATGCATGATTTGCAGTTTGCAAGATGCACACTGGGTTGATTTTGTACCCCTCAGGGGCTCAGCATTCGTCTGCCGGCCGAAGTGGTCGTGCGGTTAAAGGCGCTGCAGTCTGGAACCGCAAGACTGCTACGGTCGCAGGTTCGAATCCTGCCTCAGGCATGGATGTTTGTGATGTCCTTAGGCTAGTTAGGTTTAACTAGTTCTAAGTTCTAGGGGACTAATGACCTCAGCAGTTGAGTCCCATAGTGCTCAGAGCCATTTGAATCAGCATTCGTCTCTGAATATGGGCTTGGTGACCCCGGGGTTCTTGAGCTGGGGACTGGTAAATGCCACCAGCCCTCTGTCACTGTAACATCTGGGTATGTTTCAGTGACCGTCATGCAGACAAAGGTGGAATTTGTGTGTTTCGGGGAATGGGGTCTTGGCTTCACCGCCTGGACCACAAAGAAGATACACACATCTATAAAAAAACCCTCAACCTTAAGGTGTGCTATGTGCTGATAAAGTGAATCGCTGTTGAGATAAAACAGTCTCCAGCGAGCAACTTCTGGGGTACCTGCTGCTGCTCCCCCCCCCCCCCCCCCCCCCCCCCATTGCTTGCTCAGGCTTGCAGGTCTCTGCCTGAGTCGACAGCTGTTTCCCTTCCCTAACATCTCATGATCTCATGGGATCCCTATGGAACAATATCATCAAACTACTACTGCTGACAGCTCTATTGGTCAGTCCTCCCAAAAAGAAGTCTCAGAATCATAGTAACAGGGCATTAGGGTGCCAAACACATTCATTGTAATCAAGCGAAAAGGGGAACCTTTAAGAAGATCTCTCGTTTCTATATTCGCAAGGCATTGAAGGTATTGCTGGGTCTCTGAAAAGTGTCAAACGACTTCATAATGGAACACTTCTAGTTGAGACTGCTAATTCCAACCAAATATCTAAGCTTCTGCGATGTAAGGCCTTAGGTGACTACCCAGTCAAGGCTGAGTTGCATAACACCCGTAACTTTAGTAAGGGCGTGATTACCTACTCCAATATAATGGAGGTGGACACCACCGAGTTATGTGAGGAATGGAAAAATATGGGCATCACGGAAGTGCAGAACTATATGAGGAGAGTCAAGGGCAAATTGGAAAAATCGACATTTATTCTAATGTGTATTACTCCAGAATTACTTGGACATATCCTTGCATGCTATATCCATCTTAAGTTTTTCCCGTTTGTTCCTAACCCAATGCTAAAAATGTCAAATATTTGGCCATACCACTATGGGATGTAATGGGAAGGCTACATGTGACAATTGTGGAGGCTCAGCTCACGAGTCGGGTAATTCTTGTACACTTCCTTTGAAATGGGTAACCTGCTCTGGGAATCACCCAGTCTGGAGCAGGAAGTGTGAGGTTTACAAAGAGGAAAGAAAAGTTCAGAAGTTGAAAGTAAAGAGATTCACACCCTGCAGTGAAGCTAAAAAAGCTCTCAAAGCTATGCAATCACCGGTATCTGCTACTTCTTTTGCATCAGCTCTGAAGATGCCAATTACTAAGTGTGATGCCTCCACACAAACTCAGACCACAGATTCAAGTACGAGCACATGCACTTATTGATGTACCTGTAGGGGAAATGCCCCACTTGAAACTGAAGTCGTTCGGAAACTGTCAGCAATAGGCTTACCACCTAAGCCACATATTGCTACCCATCATCAGAAGTAAACTAAGCCATCCCTGCAACCCAGACAACCACCTCCTGTCAGTAAAGAAAATGTCTTTTGAAAAGTAGTTCTAAGTCCAAGGAAGCAGTCATTAAACCTTCAGATTGGCAAGCTCTCTCCCTTTCTGATAGGAACTATACTGTTGAGGGTATGGACTTCCAGTCGAAGGAACCAGAGAGCAAGGAACAAGCTAACATTCCCCCTGACCTCCCCAGTAAATCACTGCCTCCAAAGGATAAAGAAAAGAACAACCATCACTAACCAAGGGCTTCCATAGGGACTTCTGTGTTGCAGTGGAATTTAAATCGGTATTGCTCACATTTGGAAGAATTGCAGCTACTTGTCCGGTAGAAACTTTCCTGCATCTGCTTACAAAAAATGCATCTTAAAGTCACTGACGCACCTGTTTTATGGGGCTATCACATATACAGGAAGGGCGATACTACTGGAGGCAGGGCTAAAGGTGGAGAGGCTGTTTTCCTTGATGACAGATACCTCTCCTCTCCTGTCCCTCTTCCCATGACCATGCATGCAATTGCTGTGAACGTTCTCACACCCTTTAAAATCGGGGGCCAGATGAACAGCTCTGTAGAACTTCAAACATTATCCAACTACAGACAATCTTCATGCCTTCAGATATGAGGGAGCATATGTGAGGCAAGTGGTAAAAGAATGGAAGAGGGCTTCCTGGAGGGAATTCATGATTTCCTTTAATCGGTCCACGTCCACTGTGAGAAAGTTTGGGAATCAATAAGACAGATTTCAGGCAAGGGTAATACACGCCCCCTTATGGCCTTGTCAAATAATGGGGACTTGGTGGACATGCCATAAGACGTGGCTCAGGTTTTAGCTGAACACTTCTTTACTGTTATGTCATCCAGACAAGCTCCCACTTTTCAATTGTTCTGTAGGACTGCAGAGATGAGGAACTCAATTTCTTCTCGCATAATGAAGAAGCCTACAACCTTCCATTTTCCACGTGGGAACTGGAATCAGCTTTGTCTGCAGCCAGAGACATTGCTCCAGGACCTGATGAGATCAGTTATGCCCTGCTTTGTCATATGTGCCTTGAAGCAAAAGGACAGCTCCTCTCTATTTTCAATCAGATCTGGTTTGATGGACAGTACCCCATGACTTGGAAGGAGGCAATATTAATTCCATTCTGGAAACCAGGCAAGGGCCTTAGTGCCCCTAACAGTTACCAGAGTGTCATCTTTACCAGTTGTATGGGTAAGATTCTTGAACACATCTCAACCACTGCCTCGTCTGGCTGCTCGAATCCTGAGGTCACCTGAGCCACTCTCAGTGCCATTTCAGGCGCTACTCTTCCACCCTTGACAACTTAATTCTACTGGAAACGGCGATACAGGAGTCCATCTTATGCCGAAATCATTTGGTTTGTGTTTTTTTTTACCTCAAAAAAGCATTTGACACTACTTGTAGGTACAATATCCTTCACCAACTTCATGAATGGGGACTATGTGGACACCTGCTGCTTCTCATCCAATCCTTTCTTGAGGACCAGCATTTCCGTTATCGCGTTGGCGATGCCATGTTTGACTGCTATGTTCAGGAGAATGGGGTCCCCCAGGGCAGTGTTCTCAGTGTCACATTGTTTGCCATCACTGTCAGTGGCATTTCCTCCACAGTCGCCGGCCGCGGTGGCCATGCGGTTCTGGCGCTGCAGTCCGGAACCGCGGGGCTGCTACGGTCGCAGGTTCGAATCCTGCCTCGGGCATGGTTGTATGTGATGTCCTTAGGTTAGTTAGGTTTAGGTAGTTCTAAGTTCTAGGGGACTTATGACCTAAGATGTTGAGTCCCATAGTGCTCAGAGCCAATTGAACCTCAACAGTCAGTAGCCCTGTCAAATGCTTTTTGTTTGCGGAAGACTTTGCAATCTTCTACTCTTCCTCTGATCTTACGACGACAACGAGGCAGCTACAGCCGACCATTAGGAGCTTGGAAACTTCGGTCCAGGCAACTGGTTTTCGATCCTCACACGAGAAGACTACTTGTGTCAATTTTAACTGTGCTCATTGGAGTTTAACCAACCAGTGCACACACTGGGGTACAATAGTTTGTTTTCAAGACACTGTGTGCTTTTTGGGTTTATTATTTGACCTGAAATTAATTTGGCTCCCACACCTGAAAGACCTGTGAACAAAGGGCTTCCAGTCATTGAATATTTTGAAACGCCTTAGCGGAAAAACATGGGGAGCTGACAGGTCCTGCCTCCTGTAGTTTTATAGGGCATTTGTTCCATCACGCTTAGATTATGGTAGTGTGGTCTATGATCACCTGTCCTTTCTACCTCAGGGTGTTAGATGCTGTCTGCCATAAGGGCATTCGGATATCGACTGGAGCCTTTCGGACCAGCCCAGTTCCAAGTCTGTGTGCAGAGGCTGGTGAACCACCACTCTGGATTCGGCGATGTGTCCTTTTGGCTCATTTGCAGCTCGTGGTCTAGTGGCTAGCATTGCTACCTCTGGATCATGCGGTCCCGGGTTCGATTCCTGGCCTGTTTGGGGATTTTCTCTGTCTGGGAACTGGGTGTTTGTGTTATCCTCATCATTTCATCATCATTCATGAAAGTGGCTACATTGGACTGTGTAAAGATTGGGATGTTGTATGGGCACTGATGACCGTGCAGTTGAGCGCCCCACAAACCAAACATCATCATCATCATTCTTTTGGCTCGACAGATGCTGAAAATCTCAGCATCATCTCAGTCATGGACATTTAGTTCAGTGGTACAACCCACCTTTGAATGACTGTTCAGGAATCCGCCCCATGTGACCGAGCCATTTGATATAAGTGCTACAGACTGTCTCAAGGATCTGGATCTCTCAGGCATCAAAATACAAAGCCAGAGATGGAACAAATTGCCGCTGTGGTGTCTTCAGAGGCACAAAGTGATTTTAAGCTTGACACAGTACAAGAAAAGTTGTACTCGAGATTTTGTTTTTGTCTATTTTAAGTACATACGGTACCGTAGTTTTATCATTATTTATACAGGTGGATACTAGCAAGAGAATGCTCTCGGTTGTTCTACTGTTTTCCCTGATAGGGTTTTTAAAGTGCGTCTTCCAGAACAATTTACAAATTATGATGCAGATATATGGCATTCTGATGGCTCTGGAGAGGGTTCACAGACATCACTGTGCAAGGTTTTTTGTCTCCTAGTGCACTGAAATGAAATGAAATGAAATGATCATATGGCATTGTTGGCCAGGAGGTCCCATTCAGGTTCAGCTGCCAAGTGCAAGTCTTATTTCAGTCGGCGCTACATTGGGCAACTTGCGGCTGATGATGAGGATGAAATGATGATGAGGACAACACAACACCCAGTCCTCGAGTGGAGAAAATTTCAAACCCGGCCAGGTATCGAACCCAGGCCCAGTATGTGGGAGGCAAGCACGTTACCACCCAGCTAAGCACGCGGACTCTTAGTGTACTGCTAGCACTTCATTAATGTATCCAATAGACCCACTGATTCAGCTCACCCATGACTCCTTACAGTGGCTCCAACACTGTGGCAAGAAGGTGATCTTTTGCTGGGTACCTGACCACATTGGGATACAGGGCAATGGCATGGCTGACAAAGCTGTCAAGGAAGCATGTTGGGATAGTACTGCCCATCAGTGTCCCATCTTGTTGCATGCCATCATCTCATTTTATGACAGGTGGATCATGCATCAGTGGGAGACTGGATGGTTGCAGGTAACAGACAACAAACTGCCGTCGCTCAAATTGACTACAAAGGCTTGGCGGACTTCATGTCAGCCTCGCCGTTGGAAGGTGGTTCTGCTTACCAGACTGTGCATCGGGCATAGCCCTTTAACACATGGCTTCTTCCTCCGGCAGAAGGATCCACCACTCTGTGGGGTTTGTGGCTTGCTGCATTCAATTCAGCATATTGTGGCTACGTGTGCCCAATATACTGATATTAGGGCAGCCCTCAGTCTTGCTGGAGATATGCCCATGTCTTCACAGATACCAATTCCATTGTTACAAGGGTGGGAAATTTTGTGAACTGTCAGGCCGCATTCCTAAATTGGTAGGTAAGGGTGGCGGACTTTAATACATTATAAACTGCTCTGCATGTGGGTACAGCCTTCATCCCCACCCATGAGATTTGCATGCTAACTTTTCATCAGGGCACTGATGACCATGATGTCAAGTGCCCCCTCAACCCAAATCATCATCATCAATTTTGTTGGGCTGTTGACAAAACTTTGTCTCACTCGCTCGACATCGTCAGATGTTCTTGAACAACCTGATGATTTCCCATGTCTTACTGAGCACTTTGTTCCTCAAAACATTTATGCCACTCATAAACTGTAGGCCCACTAAGAGGATCTTTAGCATACGTGGTACAGAAATTACGCTGACTTCAATTCTTCAAACCAAATCACACAGCTAGCATGCTCGGGTCCAGTGAAGGCTGCCATCTTTAATGCAACTGCCTCTAGTGCTTCTTACAGTGTGATTCAGCTCAAGTGAACCATGCGAGACAAAACTTGATGTATTTATCTACAACTTGGCACTACATACACCTCTGTAGGTACTATGAATGATTTATATGAATTTTCAAAGTTTTAATGTCCTTTTTGAAACATCCTGTAGAATGCCGACCACTGTTTACATAACAGCTGGTACATGACACATGTCGTTTCGCAGGTAGCTCTCCTGTTGATAGCATATGTTTTGCCGGTTACTGGGATGTGGTAGGTGGTGGTAGGAGGTTGCACAGGACATGTGGGGACGGTCAGAGGGTAGGAGCCATATGATAAGGAAATGGATGCAGAAGGAGCATAAAATCTGGCCAGGATATTGCAGAAATTGTGGTGGGAGGTTACAAAAGCTACTCTAAGTGTGGTGGACAAAATGGCAGACAGAATGGACCTAATATCTGGGCATGACTTCAGAACATGAGAGCCTTGTTAAAGTAGCTGATTAATACAATAAAAACCAGGATAATACTGAATGACAAGATGTGTACTCCTTGGTGGTGTATTACTGTAAAGAGTCTGTATCTGAACAAATATGTTGGCCTCAAATACCAAGGTTGTAGGGAAGGATTGTGTGACATGAAAAGGCTGGCAACCATCAAAATGTAAATACTGCATTTTATTAGTAGGTGTAATATGAATATAATTGTGAAGCTGACCCTTGATGAGGATGAGCTCAGCATGAAGGAAAATGGCATGGGATTCAGAATAGGGCCATGTGAAATTCAACTAGGAGAGTGTATTAAGAGATTCCAAACATTTTAAGAGGTCACCTTCACCATGGGTCCATATGGTAAAATATCATCAGTGTACTTAAACCAATCCTGTGGCTGAAGGCTTATGGATCCCAGGAACTGCCCCTCCATGCAAGCCATGAAGAGGTTGGTGTAGGAAGGAGCCATCCTAGCTCCCATGACCATGCCTCTGATCGATTTGTATGTCTGCTCCTCAAGGATAAAGTAGCACTTGGTAAGTGTAAAGTTCATTAAGTTGAGCAGGAAGTATGTCGTAGGTTTGGAATTAGGTGGGCACTGGTTGAGGTAATGGTCAGCAGCACAGACAGTGTACTGTGGGGTATTGGTATAGAGGGAGGCGGCATCTGTGATGATGAACAAGGTGTGTGATGGGGGTAAGATGTGCACAGATTTCAGACAATCTAGGAAATGGTTGGTGTCTTTAATACAGAAGAGGTGTCTGTGTACTATAGGTTGCAAGTATCAATCAACTAAGGAGCTATATGTTTGGTGGATACTTTCAAGCCAGCAACTATGGGACGACCAGGGTGATTAGGTTTGTGGTTCTTAGGAAGAAGGTATAAGGTGGGAGTGCATG
Organism: Schistocerca nitens; assembly: GCF_023898315.1. Classification (NCBI taxonomy): domain Eukaryota; kingdom Metazoa; phylum Arthropoda; class Insecta; order Orthoptera; family Acrididae; genus Schistocerca; species Schistocerca nitens. Next base: position 132,471,712 of record NC_064622.1, on the reverse strand, counting down.
GTTTGTATGATGTAAGAAGTTCTATAGATTGAGGTGTAAGTCCTTGTGAGGTGCCTGAGGTTTTAAGGAGGGAGTGTAAATCATTTAAACCACAGGGATGGTGCCTTGATGGTGGATGCTGTATGAAGAGGTACTGGAGTGGAGTCTTGCTTACACACTCCTGTCATTCAAGTTCCACGATGATAGATCCTTGTCTGTCAGTGGGATAATGATGGAGGTCATCAGTTTGTAGGGAAGTAGAAATATGGAGGTCTGCAGAGGAAGAGTTTGGGTCATGTTGGAGGGATCAGAGAAAGGGTTGTGAAGTAGTACTGGATGTTAAAAAATGGAAAATCCAGGATGGAGTGTAACAATATTATGAAAAGGATAGTTGCTACTCACCGTATAGCGGAGAGGCTTAGTCGCAGATAGACACAACAAAAAGACTGTCACAAAATAAGCTTTAGGCCAACAATGCTTTTGTCAAAATAGACAACAGACAGCTCATGCAAATGCAACTCATACACACATGACCACTGTCATGCCAGTTGCCAGAGACTGTGGTCTTGTGCATGTGTGTTGTGTTCGCGTGAGCGTGTGTGTGTTGTCTATTTTTGACAAAGGCTTTGTTGGCTGAAAGCTTTTTAGTGACAGTCTTTTTGTTGTGCCTATCTGCAACACAGCATCTCTGCTATATGGTGAGTAGCAACAATCCTTTTCATAATAATGCTGGATGTTAACAGTTCTTGAAAGGCTTGTATGGGGTGATTTTAAGGTAATGATGATTGATCATGATGGCATTGTGGGTGGAACTGTTCAAGGCAGGGTTGAATATCAGGTTTGCTGTTGAAAAGATTTTGGGATTGGGTTGAAAAGTGATATTTCCAGTTGGCATTATGTGTGAAGGAAGGTAGTTCTTTCACCAACGCAGCATGATTAAATACAGGTTTAGGACTGAAAGTGTGACCCTTGGATAGTGCAGTTCAGAAGGGGAGAGTCCTTAGATGAGGGGTTTAAATCACTGTACAGTTATGGCTAGTTTGTGTGACATGAGCTATCATTGCTGTGGGGTCAGTTGTGAAGGCTGGGCACTGCTAAAAAGGTTAGCCAAGCTCAGTTTGCAGGAGAGGATTGGTGGTTGATGGTGTAGCTGTTTAGGGAGCTGGAGAGGGACAGGAAGGGAAGCACCACTGTTGAAATAGCTTAGGGGAAGATAGATAAGGTTTTTTTGGGGTGAAGTCTGGCCTATTGTTACAGTTTGAAATTGGTTTGGCAGATGATACCATCCAAGGACACATGAGGGGCAGATAACAGCATGTTTTTTAGGAGTGAAGTCTGATGTAGTGGAAATCGGCAGATGAGTGCACGTAGTGGGTAGATAGGTGCAAGAGGCTGTTGTATTTTAAACTGTAGAAGGGGTTGGTGTACAGTAGGATTGCGTCCAAAAGCAGGGACTTTCAGTGTTAGGATTTTGGGGGCAACTACTAGGGACAAGCAGGTTCGAAGAAACAGAACATAGGATCTTAATTTTGATACTGCAAAGCATGTTTTCCAAACGACTGAATATAAGATGTGATAGAATTCATCATGGCAAGAGAAGAGGGTTTGGAGTATTAACAACTGACTCCCAAAGCAATAATAACTCATGTACACAAGAACTAGCCATATACGAGGGCAGTTCAATAAGTAATGCAACACATTTTTTTTCCTCGGCCAATTTTGGTTGAAAAAACCGGAAATTTCTTGTGGAATATTTTCAAACATTCCCGCTTCGTCTCGTATAGTTTCATTGACTTCCGACAGGTGGCAGCGCTGTACGGAGCTGTTAAAATGGCGTCTGTAACGGATGTGCATTGCAAACAACGGACAGTGATTGAGTTTCTTTTGGCGGAAAACCAGGGCATCTCAGATATTCATAGGCGCTTGCAGAATGTCTACGGTGATCTGGCAGTGGACAAAAGCACGGTGAGTCGTTGGGCAAAGCGTGTGTCATCATCGCCGCAAGGTCAAGCAAGACTGTCTGATCTCCCGCGTGCGGGCCGGCCGTGCACAGCTGTGACTCCTGCAATGGCGCAGCGTGCGAACACACTCGTTCGAGATGATCGACGGATTACCATCAAACAACTCAGTGCTCAACTTGACATCTCTGTTGGTAGTGCTGTCACAATTGTTCACCAGTTGGGATATTCAAAGGTTTGTTCCCGCTGGGTCCCTCGTTGTCTAACCGAACACCATAAAGAGCAAAGGAGAACCATCTGTGCGGAATTGCTTGCTCGTCATGTGGCTGAGGGTGACAATTTCTTGTCAAAGATTGTTACAGGCGATGAAACATGGGTTCATCACTTCGAACCTGAAACAAAACGGCAATCAATGGAGTGGCGCCACACCCACTCCCCTACCAAGAAAAAGTTTAAAGCCATACCCTCAGCCGGTAAAGTCATGGTTACAGTCTTCTGGGACGCTGAAGGGGTTATTCTGTTCGATGTCCTTCCCCGTGGTCAAACGATCAACTCTGAAGTGTATTGTGCTACTCTTCAGAAATTGAAGAAACGACTTCAGCATGTTCGTAGGCACAAAAATCAGAACGAACTTCTCCTTCTTCATGACAACGCAAGACCTCACAGAAGTCTTCGCACCCGAGAGGAGCTCACAAAACTTCAGTGGACTGTTCTTCCTCATGCACCCTACAGCCCCGATCTCGCACCGTCGGATTTCCATATGTTTGGCCCAATGAAGGACGCAATCCGTGGGACGCACTACGCGGATGATGAAGAAGTTATTGATGCAGTACGACGTTGGCTCCGACATCGACCAGTGGAATGGTACCGTGCAGGCATACAGGCCCTCATTTCAAGGTGGCGTAAGGCCGTAGCATTGAATGGAGATTACGTTGAAAAATAGTGTTGTGTAGCTAAAAGATTGGGGAATAACCTGGTGTATTTCAATGCTGAATAAAACAACCCCTGTTTCAGAAAAAAAATGTGTTGCATTACTTATTGAACTGCCCTCGTAAATACGGTGTTATGAATCTCTCATCTAAGGCACTCTCCCCTCCCAAATTATCTGTATCATCCAATGGTCTTGCTTTCAGCTCCAAACCAGTATTCAATCATGCTGCTTTGGCGAATGACCCACCTTCCTTTATGCATAATGCCAACTGGAAATATCACTTTGCAACCCAGCCCCAAAACCATTCTAACAGCAAACCTGACATCTAGCCCTATCTTGAACAGTTCCACCCATGATTCCATCTTGATCAGTGACCACTACCTCAAAATCATCCCCTACAAGCCTTCCAAGAATTTCTGAAATTCAGCATTGTTTCACAACCTTTCCTCTGGTCCCTATAGGAAGACCTTTACTGTTTCTTTATTGACTTCCAGGCTCTTTGTTTCCTAAAAACAGGTAGACAAGGATCTGCCATTGTGGTACATGACTGACAGAAGTATGTAAGACTGCACACCATCTATCTGACACCTTTGCATAGAGCATCTGCCCTCAAGATCCCAATCCTGTGATACAAAATGACCTACACTCTCTCCTTAAAGCCACAGACCCCTCACAAGGACTAACACCTCAATCCATAAAACTTCTTACCCCACCCAAATCATGCACCCCTACCTTTTACCTCCATCCTAAGATCCACAAATCCAATCATCCAGGTCATCCCATAGTTACTGGCTTCAAAGCAACCACTGAACTTATGTCTGCGTCAGATGATCAACACTTGCAATCCATAGTATGAATACTTCCCTCTTATATTAAAGACACCAACCGTTTCCCAGATCGTCTGAAATCTGTGCCCATCCCACTCCCATCACACACCTTGTTTGTCACCATTGATGTTATCTCTCTCTATACCAACTTCCCATGTACAATGTCTATCTGCTGCTGAACATTACCTGAATCAGCACTTACCTGATTCCATATTTATGATGTCATTCCTGCTTACCTTAACGAACTTTGTACTTACCAGCATCTACTTTACCTTTGAGGGGCAGACATATGAACAGATCAGGGGCATGGTCATGGGAGCCAGGGTGACTCCTTCCTATGCCAATCTTTCCCCAGCTTGCACATTCTCCTAAATAAATTTCATATGTTCCTATTCCAAATTCCATGCCATTTTCCTTGATGTTGACCTCATCCTCGCCAAGGGTCAGCTACACAATTACATTCACATTAAACCTGCTAACAAACAACAGTACTTACATTTTGACAGTTGCCATCCGAGTCATGTCAAACAATCCCTCCCATACAACTTCGGTATTTAATGCAAACATATTTGCTCTGATGCAGACACTTTACTGCAATACAACACCATTCTCACCTCAGCCACATAGTTACCCTATCAGCCTAGTTAAAAACTAGATTTCCCAGATTATCATGTCCAATCCTGGTACCGCTGATCCCTCAAAAAAACAACTTAGGAGTACACTTCTCAGTATTATCCTGGTTTTTAATGTATTCATTAATCAATTAAGGCTCTGACTTTCTAAAGTCATGTGCTGACGTTAGGTCAATTTGTCTGCCATTTTACACACCACACCTAGAATAGCTTTTGTCACCCCCTGCCCTGGCCCAGTCTCTACAATATCCTGGCCAGAATTTATGCTCCTCCTGCTTCCATTTCCCTATCCTATGGTTCCTACCCCTGTGACTGTCCCCACTGTAAGACATGCCCTATGCACCATCATTATACCATCTGTACAAGCCCAGTAACCAGCAAAATATATACTATCAAAGGGAGGGCTACATGTGAAATGAAACATGTCGTATACAAGCTGTTACGTAAACACTGGCAACACACAATATCCTGTTGCAGAGCATGCTCTACAACATGAAACTCATGATATCGATGCCTGTTCCACCAAAGATGCCATTTGGATTCTTCCCCCAGATACCAGCTTCTCAGAACTGTGCAGGTGGGAACTGGTTTTACAATGTGTCCTTTTTTCTCGCCTCCCACCTGGTTTTAGTTTATGTTAATTTCTTCTTTCTCAGCATTTCTTCTCCATAACTATTCCTTTCTTCACTCCGTTTTAGTTTTCTGTATCTTTTTATTTTCTGACCTGTCTAAATTTCCCCATCCCCACCATCTCTATGTCTTATAATGTGCTTAGATTTACACTCTTATTAACTTTGCATGATGATTTCTCAGTAATCTCTGTCTCGCTTATTGCCCTATTTTACACCTTTAAGCTCTCAGTTTTTAAAATCTTGTCTGGTGCAGTCATCAACAATCAGTTGTTGCTTCTCATCCCATCCAGTAAGGTTCTACTGACTCATGGTTCTGGGCAACTTCTCTGAATTATGAGCCACTGGCTCTAAATCCTTGCACATTTCTTTAACCTTTATATGTGTTTCTCCTCCTCCCACCACTTGGCGAGTAGATTTTTTTTTTATCTGTCCAATTATATTTTCAAAAATTGTTTATAGAAATATATCTAAAAACAAAGATGATGTGACTTACCGAACGAAAGTGCTGGCAGGTCGATAGACACACAAACAAACACAAACATACACACGAAATTCAAGCTTTCGCAACAAGCTGTTGCTTCATCAGGAAAGAGGGAAGGAGAGGGAAAGACGAAAGGATGTGGGTTTTAAGGGAGAGGGTAAGGAGTCATTCCAATCCCGGGAGCGGAAAGACTTACTTTGGGGGAAAAAAGGACAGGTATACACTCGCGCGCACACACATACACATCCAGCCACACATAAACAGACACAAGCAGACATTTGTAAAGGCAAAGAGTTTGGGCAGAGATGTCAGTCGAGGCGGAAGTAGAGGCAAAGATGTTGTTGAAAGACAGGTGAGGTATGAGCTGCGGCAAATTGAAATTAGCGGAGATTGAGGCCTGGCGGATAACGAGAAGACAGGATATACTGATGGGCAAGTTCCCATCTCCGGAGTTCTGACAGGTTGGTGTTAGTGGGAAGTATCCAGATAACCCGGACGGTCTAACACTGTGCCAAGATGTGCTGACCGTGCACCAAGGCATGTTTAGCCACAGGGTGATCCTCATTACCAACAAACACTGTCTGCCTGTGTCCATTCATGCGAATGGACAGTTTGTTGCTGGTCATTCCCACATAGAAAGCTTCACAGTGTAGGCAGGTCAGTTGGTAAATCACGTGGGTGCTTTCACATGTGGCTCTGCCTTTGATCGTGTACACCTTCCGGGTTACAGGACTGGAGTAGGTTGTGGTTGGAGGTTGCATGGGACAGGTTTTACACGGGGGGCGGTTACAAGGGTAGGAGCCAGAGGGTAGGGAAGGTGGTTTGGGGATTTCATAGGGATGAACTAAGAGGTTACGAAGGTTAGGTGGACGGCGGAAAGACACTCTTGGTGGAGTGGGGAGGATTTCATGAAGGATGGATCTCATTTCAGGACAGGATTTGAGGAAGTCGTATCCCTGCTGGAGAGCCACATTCAGAGTCTGATCCAGTCCCGGAAAGTATTGATCGTCGGGAGTATGTGGCTGAGGGACTGCGTCAGCTTTCAGACAACAATACATGCAAAGTTTGCCAAGGTAATCCCATTCCTGATGTCCAGGCGGAGCTTCAAGGAATCCTCAGAACCTTAGGCTCCCTACAAAACCTTTCACCTGACTCCATCAACCTCCGGACCCCACCAACACCCCGCACCCCTACCTTCTACCTTCTTCCTAAAATTCACAAACCCAATCATCCCGGCCGTCCCATTGTAGCTGGCTACCAAGCCCCCACAGAACGTATCTCTGCCTACGTAGATCAACACCTTCAACCCATTACATGCAGTCTCCCATCCTTCATCAAAGACACCAACCACTTTCTCGAACGCCTGGAATCCCTACCCAGTCTGTTACCCCCGGAAACCATCCTTGTAACCATTGATGCCACTTCCTGATACACAAATATTCCGTACGTCCAGGGCCTCACTGCGATGGAGCACTTCCTTTCACGCCGATCACCTGCCACCCTACCAAAAACATCTTTCCCCATTACCTTAGCCAGCTTCATCCTGACCCACAACTTCTTCACTTTCGAAGGCCAGACATACCAACAATTAAAGGGAACAGCCATGGGCACCAGGATGGCCCCCTCGTACGCCAACCTATTCACGGGTCGCTTAGAGGAAGCCGCCTTGGTTACCCAGGCCTGCCAACCCAAAGTTTGGTACAGATTTATTGATAACATCTTCATGATCTGGACTCACAGTGAAGAAGAACTCCAGAATTTCCTCTCCAACCTCAACTCCTTTGGTTCCATCAGATTCACCTGGTCCTACTCCAAATCCCATGCCACTTTCCTTGATGTTGACCTCCACCTGTCCAATGGCCAGCTTCACACGTCCGTCCACATCAAACCCACCAACAAGCAACAGTACCTCCATTATGACAGCGGCCACCCATTCCACATCAAACGGTCCTTTCCCTACAGCCTAGGTCTTCGTGGCAAACGAATCTGCTCCAGTCCGGAATCCCTGAACCATTACACCAACAACCTCACAACAGCTTTCGCATCCCGCAACTGCCCTCCCGACCTGGTACAGAATTAAATAACCAGAGCCACTTCCTCATCTCCTCAAACCCAGAACCCCCCACAGAAGAACCCCAAAAGCGCCACACTTGTGACAGGATACTTTCCAGGACTGAATCAGACTCTGAATGTGGCTCTCCAGCAGGGATACGACTTCCTCAAATCCTGTCCTGAAATGAGATCCATCCTTCATGAAATCCTCCCCACTCCACCAAGAGTGTCTTTTCGCCGTCCACCTACCCTTCATAACCTCTTAGTTCATCCCTATGAAATCCCCAAACCACCTTCCCTACCCTCTGGCTCCTACCCTTGTAACCGCCCCCCGTGTAAAACCTGTCCCATGCAACCTCCCACCACAACCTACTCCAGTCCTGTAACCCGGAAGGTGTACACGATCAAAGGCAGAGCCACATGTGAAAGCACCCACGTGATTTACCAACTGACCTGCCTACACTGTGAAGCTTTCTATGTGGGAATGACCAGCAACAAACTGTCCATTCGCATGAATGGACACAGGCAGACAGTGTTTGTTGGTAATGAGGATCACCCTGTGGCTAAACATGCCTTGGTGCACGGTCAGCACATCTTGGCACAGTGTTACACCGTCCGGGTTATCTGGATACTTCCCACTAACACCAACCTGTCAGAACTCCGGAGATGGGAACTTGCCCATCAGTATATCCTGTCTTCTCGTTATCCGCCAGGCCTCAATCTCCGCTAATTTCAATTTGCCGCAGCTCATACCTCACCTGTCTTTGAACAACATCTTTGCCTCTATTTCCGCCTCGACTGCCCAAACTCTTTGCCTTTACAAATGTCTGCTTGTGTCTGTGTATGTGCGGATGGATATGTGTGTGTGTGCGAGTGTATACCTGTCCTTTTTTCCCCCAAGGTAAGTCTTTCTGCTCCCGGGATTGGAATGACTCCTTACCCTCTCCCTTAAAACCCACATCCTGTCGTCTTTCCCTCTCCCTCCCTCTTTCCTGATGAAGCAACAGCTTGTTGCGAAAGCTTGAATTTCTTGTGTATGTTTGTGTTTGTTTGTGTGTCTATCGACCTGCCGGCACTTTCGTTCGGTAAGTCACATCATCTTTGTTTTTAGATATATTTTTCCCACGTGGAATGTTTCCCTCTATTATATTGTTTATAGAAACATATGCAAAGTAAATGGATTCAATGACATACAAAGTAATGACGTATACAAAGTAATTTAGAAGTATTCCCTATAATTGTCAAAATGAGTAGATTATGACTAGTTGTAATGTGTTGTTAATATAGTTTACAGAAATAGCCTGCTGCGGCTGCGTGTTAATGTATACTTTTCTCATTTGCATGTTCATGTATACTTTTCTCATTCTCCCTGAGGGCTCTCTCTCATTATGCAATTTACAGAACACAGCATTTGAATTAATTAATGATGAACAAAAATTGCTAGGTCACTTAAAATATAAGTCTTCTATCTGTAGTAGTATGTCAACTAACTTACTGAAATTTTTTGTTGATTGAGAGTGCCTCCCTGAGTTTCCTTTGCAATCTGTTTGCACAGTCAAGGTGCATTTTCTGAAAGAATGAAATATACAGTATTAATATCCACTTATAAAAGTGGAGATAAGCAAGCGACCTGTAAGTATAGGCCCATTTCTATCCTATTCATGTTTTCAAAGCTTCTTGGAAGGTAGTTGACACCATAATATGGAAACTCTTTTGTGATAGTAATCTTCTATTAACAGCTCAGTTTGTCATCTGTAAACGATTTTGCTTTGAGAAAGTAATATATGATCTCCAGAACTTGGTTCTGGGAGAATCAAACAAGAAAAATTACACTGTTGGTAATTTCTGTGGCCAATCTTCAGTTGTGTAGAATCTACAGACCATTGCAGATTATGAAGCATAGTTTGAATCTACACGACACTGTAGAGTATGAGGCATAGTTCACCTCTCACAATACTGGGAGAGTAGATGGAGTTCGACAGATATTGAAGACTGTCACATATTCAATTAAATAAATATCTTAGTTTCTGACATGTAGTCAAAGTATTTAATTTTGGAAACTTTGCCAATAAATCAAATGAACCTGAACATTTTATTAGTTAAATCTCCATCTTTAATGTCATTTCCCTTTAATATTTATTTCTGTAATTTTATATTAAAATATAGGTACAGTGTTTACCTTTATCAGTGCATCTTATGCTCTCATTTCTTCATTTTAGTGTTGGTGGGGAAAGCACCTCTGTGGGCCAGACTAGTGTACTACCAACAGAAGTTGTCCTTTGTCGTTTGTCATGGAACAGGCAGTGTGGCCTTTTGACTATAATGCCAGATTTCTCCCCTACTTCACTGGATGGTAAGTGTGAACCTTACCTGCTGGAAGTGGGAGGAGATGCACGTAACGCTTGTCGTTACTGGTTGTATCATGTCTCAGAGCAGCCAGATGATAACATAAAGGTGAGTGTTTGTGACAGGCTATTACTCACTTTCGATGTAATATTTTTGAACAGACTGCTGAAGAGAGATATTTGTTAACAGACACATAATTACTAAAGTGATAGTTGAATATCTGTGAAAAATTGTTTGGCTGCACTGTCACATTCAGCGTTTTATAATTAGTAAAATTCTACCCACCAACTAGCATATCTGACACACTCTCTCAAATGTAACTTATCTTCTATGTCATCCCTGTGATAGTTGGAAAATATATTGGTAATTTCAGCATTGTTGGTGTGTAAATTTATTTGAAAATGAAATTGATACAGTTAAGGCAATAAGGAGTGCTATAGATTTTGGAAACCAATATCAGCTAAGTACTTCTACATCCACAGCTGTACACCACAACTCAGTTTTCAGGGCATGGTGAAGGATTTTTTGGGTGCCACTCTTGTGATCCCCATTTGTTGTTAGATTTGTGAATAGTGTGCGAGGAGAATGACAGCCAACAAGTCTCTGTACAAGCACAAATTTATCCAACTCCAGAATATCAAGTCATTGTCAGAGGAAACAAATTACTAACTAGTGACATCCCCAAGAACTGAACATGCTTCTTTTTTACAAAATTCGTTTTCTCTGGAACTGCCTGCCATATTACTACTGGGAGCAACCAGAAGGAGTTACACAAATAAGGTGATTATCTACCTACTTTTATGCAGTCTTAGACAAAAATAATTCATTGGGCTATTGAAAATGACTGGAAATTGCAACCAGTTTAACTACTAAAATATTTTATGTGAGCATTTGACTAAAAAAACCTTAATTGTTAATTGCAATTATGTAGCAAAGTAAGAAAGGAAAAAAAAATTGTGCTATATCACTATAGAGTTTCAGGACCTTATATCAGAAAATAACTGCATTCTGAGTTTCATTTAACCTCTGAATGAAGTGTAGTTTCATTTGTTGAATATGTTAAATTTCAGAAATTTGTTTATTTAGTCTTGGGAAATTATCCAAATGTCTAATGTTAAGATGCTAATTGCTCATTAGTTCCTAGCAGTACATCACATATGAAAATCTAAAACATATTTGTAACTAATGATTATACACCATGGTCACCAAAATTTTTTCTTTGTTTTTACTTCTCATGACATGTTTTGGGTTGCCCCACATCAGATATATGGGATACAAATACCATTTGAAACAAAGTAGAGAAATATACATTACAGTGAAGCAGTATAACATACTGTTAACATCAACACATAGTACCTTGTCACTTGAAATCATTCCATTACAACGTCAGTGCCCAAACTGGCTCAGGCAGTGCCACATGTTATACTGTAAACAATCTTTGCTACAAGGTAGCATTAATCATAGTATCAAAATGCCTATGGCAATAGGCATATCTGTGAGACATTGACACGTATTACATGTATTTTTTAACTTCAGTTATATAAAAAATTTGTTAGGTGCAGTAATGTATAAATGCAACTAATACATGTTACACCAAATTCCAAAAAACTAATCCACTTTAAAGGTGGTATATGGGGACAAGAATATTATTGGAATTACTAAGGACCTCTGCCATATACAGCCCAGAAGCTGAAAATATAGTATCTCAACTGTCATTACATTTACATTACAATTTGCCAAATGAATGTAGTACGTTTTTAACTAAACTATGTTATGGAAAATATGTGATGCAATTCTACACAACTTATCTAACAATCATGTAACACCAGATATGTAAAAATAAAACAAGCAATGCTTTAACAAGCCATCTTGTTACACAGTGCATGACAGAACCAAAAGATTGTAAAATATGGGAAGGAGGAAGTAGGAACATTTATTATGACAACCAAGTGGGAAGCCACTTCTTTATTTGAAATGAACTGTGGCACTTATGAGGAACATTTATGTGACTTTAAAGCACATATTATAATATGTGTCATTTTTAACATATTTGTATTTTTAGAACAAGAAATTTTAACTTGATTGAAGAATACCATTCATTGTGTACAGTGCTTAGCTAACAAGCAGATTATAATTATATGAGATAATTTTTTCACAGGTGCCAGCTTTGTCACTTGGTATTAGCCATCTGAGCTTAGGAACAGACTTCAAGACTCCAGAACAAGGAACAGTACAGTTAACTGTACTAGTTGAAATTGTATCAGCCTCGGGCTATGATTTTGATGGTCTTTTCATTGAGTACTGCTTTGAACTGCCTGATGGTATGCTGTTTGCTTCTGTCTACTGTGAAACATTCTTAATTTTGTTTACATCTATGCAAATACGTTACATATAGTGATGTCTTCTTCCCCCTCATACCACTTCTTCATACACTACTCTCTCCCTCCCTCCTAAATGACAATTGCTATTCCCAACACACTGGTTGTTAACAAGCTCTAGAGCAGTTCCTTTAAAGACTCTTTGTATCTACCATCACAAATCTGTGTTATTGGAATACAGACATCACTATTCAGGATCAGTTTTTCAGGTCCATTTTGTTGTTGTAGTAGTAGTAGTAGTAGTAGTAGTAGTAGTAGTAGTGGTAGTAGAAGTTTTTATCCATCATGGTATTGCAATTTAAGGGGGGAAAATAATTCATATATAAAGGCATTTATGTACTTACAAGATCTGGCTTGAAAAGGATGGGACAGGCAGTCAGCCACAGCCTTGTAACAGGATCCACCCATCATTTTCCAGAAGTAGGTTAGGAAAAACAAAGAAAACCTAAATCAGGATACAAGACCAACCTGTTTAAAACTGCACTCCCTCATTCAGTTTATCCCTAGTTTACAATACTCTTTTGCAAGTATGTTATTTAATAATGCAAAACACTGCTGCTATACAGCAACAATATTTCGTTTCCATGTTGTGTGTTGCAGTTCCCTTTTGGTAAGCCTGAAAAATTGAATCAGCATCTCTCTATAACGAATAAGATACTGAGATCAGAAAGAGCACAGGATGAGATAAAAACATATTGTGAAAGTGTTATGTGAAATTTAGGTGTTTTATAAATATTTTTTACCAAACCTCTACTCCGTGTTATTCAAATAATCCTTCACTGTGTAGAATGTGTTCCTTAAAAGGCACTTTTTATTTCCTTTTTTGAATAAGCTTCTGTTAGTAATCTCTTTAATCCCCTTTGACAATTTAATCTACAGTCTTATTCCCTGTTGGAAACTGCTGTTTGGGGAGCATGTTTACTGTTTTTTGGTAAATGTAAGTCCACTCTAGATCTTGCTCTATGGTTATGGACAGAGATATTTCTGCAGTAATTATCAGTCTTAGTTTTGATGTGTACAACTGATCTGTAAATGTACTCACATGGTGTAGTTAGAATTCCCAGTGTTTTGAACAGGTCTTTGCAGTGTGCTTGTCTACTGTCTTTTTATTATTATTATTATTATTATTATTATTATTATTATTATTATTCCTATGGCCCTTTTCATTAGTTTTGAAACTGTGCACTCCATAGTTAAGAACTGAATATAAAAACGAGTAGTATGTAATACAAATATATTGCCTGTTACACACTAAGGACAGGACTCTTAAGGGTGTAACATTCTGGTGACATTCAGTTTGCAGTCTCTTCATGTGTTCGTGTTACTTCAACTGAGAATCAATATTCAGTCCTTGAAATTTTGTATTTGATGCACAGTCTGTGGATGTGCTCTCTGTAAGGTATGCCCAATTGAAAAGGAGACCTTTGTTGTAGTGGTATTGTTGTTAATCCTGGTGCACGAATGCATTTTCCGAGAGATGGCTTGGTGGTATACCCAGTTGTGCAATTCGAGTTAATGGCTTCACAGCAGTTTCCTCTTTCCTGGAGATTGTTTCCACAGTTCTTTGCATGATGGATTCCTCCCAGTTAGCACAAAGTGTGTGATACAATTTCTTTGCACAGTAGGGGAGTATACTTCACAAATTTATCACAGGATGAAAAAGGTGCACAGAGAGCAGTGTCTTGCATGGCACAGTATTCCAGTGTTGTCAGCGATATGAGGCAGGATGTGTAAACATTGAGAAAATGTCACATCCTTGGCAGGCACACATTGTCACCTCTCTCCCAGTGCCACAATTTTGGTTGTGGAGGAACTCATAAGGACGAATAGTTGAATCACCACAAATATCATTGATGTTGGACTCTCAATAAGCAAAGGAACTGTGCATCACGTAATCCATGAGAAGATTCATTATGACAAATTGTGTGCACAGGGACTCAAAAGAAGGCAAGAATGGGTATTTGCCTGACCTATCTGCTGAAATATGCAATGCAAGGAATGGATTTGATTGCTCATATTGTGGAATGTGATGAAACGTGGTGTCACAACTTCGACCATGCCTCCAGACTTACTAGGCAGAAGTGATTTCATCCTGGCCTGACTTGTAGGAAAAAAAAGACCGTGCTGGCCTGAAGGCTGGAAAAGTGACGCTCAGTTTCTTTTTTGACCAAAAAGGACTTCTACCATGGGGTGCAACAGTTAATGCTGACAAGGGAACCTCCCCATCGCACCCCCCTCAAATTTAGTTATAAGTTGGCACAGTGGATAGGCCTTGAAAAAATGAACACAGATCAATCGAGAAAACAGGAAGAAGTTGTGTGGAACTATGAAAAAACTAAGCAAAATATACAAACTGAGTAGTCCATGTGCAAGATAGGCAACAACTAGGAGAGTCCGAGTTCAGGCGCGCCGTGGTCCCGTGTTTAGCGTGAGCAACTTCGGAACGAGAGGTTCTTGGTTCAAACCTTCCCTAGAGTGAAAAGTTTACTTTCTTTGTTTTTGCAAAGTTATGATCTGTCCGTTCGTTCATTGATGTCTCTGTTCAGTGTAATAAGTTTAGTGTCTGTGTTTTGCGACCACACCGCAAAACCGTGCGATTAGTAGCCGAAAGGACGTGCCTGTCCAATGGAAACCGAAAACATTTGATTGCAAGGTCATAGGTCAACCGATTCCTCCAGAGGAAAACACGTCTGATATATTCTATACGACACTGGTGACGGCATGTGTGTCACATGACAGGAATATGTTGTTGGCCCACCTAACTTGTACACTTGGTGAATGGGTAAAAAGACTCTTTTACCTTGCCCAATTTAGGTTTTCTTGTGGATGTGATAATCACTCCCAAAAAAATGTGAAAACATAAGAGTTTGTCGCATAAACTGCAACAAATGAATGCAACAGTTTCACAGTTTTGTATGTGCTCTGTCAAAACATATGTTTTTACCGTTTTCAAATTTTTCCGTGTGTAGACTGTCAAATCCTGCATATGTCCAAGCAAATCTGAACATGTCCTGGAATTTTGGAGAGCGAACTTGATTATATGTGAGTGCCTGAACTTTGATAATTGTCTGAAAATAAAAAAATTAAACTTTTCTCCCGAGGGTAGGCTTGAACCAAGGACCTATCGTTCCGCAGGTGCACACGCTAACCATGGGACCACGGCGTTCATGATGTTACACTCACCTGGATCTTGCCTATCTTACACATGGACTGCTCAGTTTGTATATTTTGCTTATTTTTTCATAGTTCCACACAACTTCTTCCTGTTTTCTCGATTGATCTGTGTTCAGTTTTTCAAGCCCTTTCCACTGTACCAACTTATAACTAATTCTGAGGGGGGGGGGGGGGGTGCGATGGGGAGGTTCCCTTGTGAGCAATATGATGACACATTGCTGATGCTCAAAATGCCATGAGGAAGAAGTACAGGGATAAACTCTTGAATGGGATAGTACTTCTTGAGGACAATGCTAGGCCACATGTGGTCAAGAAGACCCTTGAGTTCAATGGGAAGTCCTGGAACATCCTCCTTACTGCCTCAATATCTCCCCATGAGACACGCATACCTTTGGCCCCTTAAGAGAATCTCTGAAAGGTGACAAGGAAATGCAGGATACCATGGAAAACTGGATCTGTTTGCAACTCATGAGTTTCGACACTGAAGCCATCCACTTCCTTGCTACATTCAGGGAACTATGTATCATTGTCAATGATTATTATGCATTGTGGTACTGTTCCACATGAACTTTAATTATAATATTGTCATTAAAATTTCTTTTCATATAACTGTTGTCTCCTTTTCATTTGGGCACGCCTTATACTGTACATTTAATTTGACTGTGTCATTTTCTATTTTCCAACTGAAATTGTTTCTTTGTATTCAGTGTCTTTTACTGCATATTAACATATTGTAAACGTCCTTGAGAGTTTCATTTGCTTTCACTGCAAGGAGTTCTCGTGTTTTGTCTGTGACTGTAATACTGCAGTCACCAGAAAAGAAAATCTTTTTGTCATGAGTATCATTTTTGGGAATGTCACTGATGTATATTATGAACAGTGGTGGTCCTAATATGCTCTCCTGAGGAACACCTTTATTAATGTGTTTTGGTTATGATAAGAGTTTCAATAAAAGTTTAGCCTTATGTTAGGTTTGTGCCACCTCTGCTCTTTGTACTCTACCTGATAGGTAGAGTACAAAGTCATTAGCTCCACTTCTTATGCCTGATGGTTCTAATTTATTTTGTAGAATCTTAAGGTCAACAGTACTAAGAGTTTTAGAAGTCTCTAGGAATATGCCTATGACAGACTCATCCTTGTCATGAGCATCAAGTACCACTTTTGTGGATTCTACTATGGCTTATCCTGTACTTCTACCACTTCGAAACCCAAACCGCGTTTCATTTAGAAGATTTTATTTATTGAAATAATTTATTAACATGTCTTTTATAACTGATTATATTATTTTGAGACTGGTGACAGCTAGGAAGCGGGCCAGTAATTTTCTTTGTCTCTTGCATCGCGTTTATTTACCAGATGTACAACTCTTGCCTATTTTAAGTAGTGTGGATATTTCCCTAACACTGATTTATTTATTGTGTTTGTTAAGGTAGCTTGTATATTCTGTACACTTTGCTCCGGCACACATATTGGTACTTCATCTAAGTTGACTGACTTTTTTTTTTATTGGTTTTGTACAGTTTTACTGACTTCATGTTCTGTGGTTGGTAGTAACATCATTGTACACAATGCACAACAGTGTGTGGCTATGAGAAACTGAATGTATATGAATTGAAACAGATATCTTTTCATTCTTGTACTTATAACAACATTGTGTTGGGGATGGAAACTATCAAGCTCTAAGGATTAACAAGTGTTTCATGAACGTTTTAACTGAAATTTTTGTTTTTGGCACAGGCTGGTCAGGTCCATCTCCTGCGCTTCTTGCAGGAGCAACACATCGGTCAAATAAAAATGACAAAGGAGAAGCATTTTTTGGCTACATTTTTGAAGTTGAGCTTGCAAGCACAGATGACATAGGTAAAGAAATTACACTAATATTATTACTTTCTTGAAATATTAGTGTTACTGCTCTAGGAACCTGCAGGTAGCCATATGGAAAGCTGAACAAGACTATCATTTTATTTAGTTACTTCAATGTCCTCCAATTGACATTGTGTATAACTTTTCTTACAAATCTGTATTTTCTTGCTTCACCATTCAACTCATAAATTTCCTAATATCTATAGACAGTATTGCAGCTAATTTTCCAAGTACTGAATAAATAAACATTTGAATAAATACATATATCTAAAAACAAAGATGATGTAACTTACCAAACGAAAGCATTGGTATGTTGATAGAGACACTAACAAGCACAAACACACACACAAAATTCAAGCTTTCGCAACCCACGGTTGCTTCATCAGGAAAGAAGGAAGGAGAGGGAAAGACGAAAGGATATGGGTTTTAAGGGAGAGGGTAAGGAGTCATTCCAATCCCGGGAGTGGAAAGACTTACCTTAGGGGGATAAAGGGACAGGTATACACTTTCGCTCGCGCGCGCACACACACACACACACACATACACACAAGCAGACTTTTATGTAGGTAAATATGATACACATCGCTGTTAACAGCACCTGACATGCTACAATTCTGTATATGTGCAGATGGGTATGTGTGTGTGTGCAAGTGTATACCTGTCCCAACGCTTTCGTTTGGTAAGTTACATCATCTTTGTTTTTAGATATATTTTTCCCATGTGGAATGTTTCCCTCTATTATATTCATATCATTAATTTGAATAAATACATATTGAAACAGAATATTTTGTTAAGTAGGTACGTGTTAGAATGCTTAGCCAAATTTGATGCTAATAATGACATAAACAACTAATGAAAAAATGTGATTTCAGACTGAGTGTTATTTACATATGAGAGTTCATGCATATCGAAATCTCAGTAGTCATTAAGATACCTAATGTAATCATGCATGGCAATATGAGATAAAATATTTTTGGGTTAGAGAGTCATTAAAAGGCAGAATTGTTGAGCTGTCAGCAGGCACACACAAAAAGAAAACAAACTTGCTAGCTTTCAGAACGTCTTGAGCTAGAGTAAAAAACACATACACACACCTACACCTACATGATGGACAGACATTGCCAGTTGCGGCACATGGATAGGTTGTGCTGGGGGTTGTGTCGAGTGATGGTAGAGGAAAAGAGAGGTGAGAGGCAGGGAAGGGATTGTGGGTGAGTGTCTAGTGGCTCGAAGGGAGGCAGCCAGTAGCTGGCTTGCTGGCAAGGAATGCAGGAGGGAGGGTTGGCAGGTAAACAGTTTAGGCAAGTGATCCATGGTTGTCAGAGTTGGTGGGGAACAGCGCACACTGAAGGTGATATTGGGACAAGAACTGGAAGGGGGTGACAGCACAGAGAAAGCAGAAACTTTTGGGTGGAGGGTCTGGGGACAATGGGTTACTGAAAACTGAGACCAAGAAAATTATGGGACCAAAGGATCTGTTGCAAAGATAACTCCCATCTGCGTAGTACAGAGAAGCTGGTGGTGGAGGGAAGGATCCAGATGGCCTGGGTTTTGAAGCACCTATTGAAATTGAGCATTTTATGCTCAGCTGCATGTTGTGCCATCAGTGGCCAACTTTTTTCTTGGTAACAGTTTGGCACTGGCATTTCATCATGACAGACAGCTGATTGGTAATCATACTTACTGAAAAACTGTGTAGTGTTCACAGCAGAGTTGCTATATGACACAGCTGCTTTTGCTGGTGGCCCAGCCTGTGCGGGGTAGGATAAGCCTGTGACAGACTGGAATAGGAAGTGCTGGGTGCACAGATTGAGCAGGTCTTGGACTCTGGTCTACCACAAGGATATGATTCCTGTGGCAAGGGGTTGGAAGTGGGAGTGGCATTGGTATGGACTAGGATGTTGCATAGGCTGGGTTGGCAACAGAACCCTGCTTTGGAAGGTAGTGTTCTGTTGACCATCCTAGGTTCAAAACTGTGAAGGTTGTAATAATTATTTGGAAATGAAAAGACTTGCATAGGATAGAGAACTTGAAGAGCTGCAGACTGAAGACTACTGCAAAACCTTGTCTGTATGTTCAGAGTGGTATTCTACATATTGATGCAAATGGCTTGGAGAGCTGCCTGTGGAGATAAAACAGTAAGTTGGATTTTATCTAATAACATCATTGTTGATGGAAAATTAAATCCCAAGTAATTGGGAGTCCTTGCAAATTCAATAGTAAATACAAAATATACCTCATTCAGAAATCCTTTAAATAACCAAGTAATATAAAATTGAGATGGGAAATCCTTCTTACAGCATTATGTAAATAGATCTCAGTTTTTAGAGCATGTGGATAACTATTATCCTTTGTTAGCTGTCTGTATGCCAATCTAGAAGATGCCTTTACATCAATATATAACTAGAAAAGTAATGAGAAAGTGTTTCACTTCATATTTAACTGATAGGAAGCAAGGGGTCATATTACATAAGCCATGCACATTTCATGATGAATGTTCTTTTAAGTGGAGACAAGTTACTTACTGCCAGTGTTCCACAGGGTTCTGAGATCGCTTCTGTTCTTGCTTTATACTCATTGCATTCTGTCTTAATGACAGTATTATTAAAAGGATAGTTTGCTGATCTCCATATGGGGAGATAATGAGTTGCAGACAAAAAGACTGCTATACACTTGAGCTGTCACTGAAAAGGCATTCTAAAGAGGAAAACACACACACACACACACACACTTTTACAGAAGCACAGCTCACACAGACATTGTCTCTGGTTGCTGAGGCCTCAGTGGCCAGAGAAAGTGGTCATGGTTGTGTGAGTTGTGCTTGCATGAATGTGTGTGTGTGTGTGTTTTCTTTAGAAGGAGGCCTTTTGGCTGAAAACTCTTATGTGTTGTGCCTGTCTGCAACTCAGCATCTCCTTCATACAGTGAGTAGCAGTCTACCCTTTTCATAATATCGGCATTATTCCATCCTGGATTTTCCATTGTTACAGTCTGTTTTACAATGATAAAGCAGAAGGAGTGCTCTGTGCTGATAATACAAGCATCATAATCAGCTCAAAAGAGGTGGAATGAAATATTTAAAAGTATTAGCTATTGGTTCATGTTAAAAGGTCTGTTATGCAACACATAAAAAATACAGTATCACTTCTGTATAAGGCGGGACATATCTTTGTCAATAACAATGCAGCAAGAGGAAAACGAAATATGTAGAAGTGCTTGTTCAAAATTTTTAGTTGTGCTTACTGATCAGAACTTGCATTGGAAACATAATACAGATCTTACTAAATATCGGAGTTCAGCAACAATTAAATGCCATATTGACTGTTAATCAACCATAACTGTTTCAAATATATGAAAAGATTTGTCACAGGCTGCTACCAGTCACAAAATTTTGTTGATTTAAATGATTTAATGAAGCAACTTGTTTTGAGGTACAAACATCATCTTCAGGCTACATTCATTTGTTGCTATGTTGTTCACATAATTTTTTAAAAAAGTAATCACTCGCATTGTTCATATGAATTTGTTTTAGTTATCTTCATTGTTATGGCTCCTTGGATCTTATTAAACCCAATTCATAAACTTGCAAAGGATAGGCCCTACTTAAAATGTGACACCAAAATCAACTCTAATGTACAGCAGAAATAAGGTGGCAGCCAAAACAAAGCTTAGTTCAGTTTAACTACTGATTTTTCAGTCCTTGTGTTATCAGTCACTTGCAATGTCTCCTGTACTTTTTACTGTCACATCTCTGATATTGGTTGACAACATATATTACAATAAGAAAGACTGTGACAATTTAGTGTTAAAAATGACAGTATAAAAATTATGTTAAAGAATTACAAAGATATTGCTATTGGAATACCATTCATATATATTTTTAATCATTATGTATTGTTTGTTTTAATAGTACTGAGATGAGATGGTATTTGTGAAGAAATGTGAGTTCTTGAAATCTGTAATCTCGTTTACAATTCATCTTTACACTTTTGGTCACAGACAAATATTTCCATTTCCTTCTAGATCTCCATTTTGTATCTCTTCTGTAAAGTATGCAGCACTTTAATAGTGTAGTCTGTTGCAACACTGTGTCCTGTTTTATCTGTACGCTTCACTGTAGCTGATTTGTTAGCTTTATGTGTTCTTCAAAATGGGTATTAAAAATTTTGCGTGATTGGCTAATGTACTTCTAATGCAATGATTGCTCATTCCTTCATAAATTCCTGATTTGCTTTGTTTCTCGGCTGTTTGTGTGATGTTATACACCAGTTCTCTCTTAAATTTTTAGTGGTGGCAAAAGTTATTCTGACATCTGTGTTTTTAAACAGCTTGCCTATTTTGTTTGAAATGACCCCTAAATAGTAGTAAATGTTATAGTTATATACTTAGGTTTTTGTATGTAAGGTAAAATAAGGGCGGAGGGAGGGACGGAGGAGTGGAGGGGAAGAGGGGAGGAGGGAAAGAGGGTAGGAAAAGGAGAAATGGGAAGAGAGGGATGGGAAGGGAGGGGAAGAGGGGAGGGAGGAAAGAGAAATTAGGTATGCTAATAACAGCCCCACAATACATTTACTCCTTTAGAAGTTTGTTGTGAAGAATCAGGCACAATTTGACAATAACAGTAGCATTCATAAATACAGTAAATCTTGTATAATTTGGAAATTGTCCAGATTGTACAAGTATTTCATTCTCAAAGTATTCAATACACTTCTATATGCCAATTTTCTGCATAAAGCAGAACGTGTCTAAGAGGGAAATGGAATGCAAATTTTAAGACTTAATCAATAGTTGATTGCATGATGTGGAAAAGAACTTATACAGTTTTACTGTATTACAGTATACATTAGTTATCCACAACTCTACAGGGACACCACTTTTAACACAAATACTATACTCCCCTGACAATGCTGTTATGCAGTGCAAAACTAAGAAAAGGGGTTAAGCACAGCACAGTGCAGTGCTGCGGGTGTGGACATCAAACCACACCACCCTGTGTAACAATGAACAAGCTACGTGCAGTGTCAGTACACCGTAGGAAATGGTCCATTCTTGAGCGCACTGTTTGTCAGCATTTCTCAGTTGCCATTATTATTATGTGCATTAACGCACACTGGAACATTGTTGCACACCTACAAATACTCTGCTGCAATCTGCGCAATGAGAGAGGTGGGTGTTGTTCCGTTAATAAATGGTTTTACCCAGCAAGGTCAAGCATTCCAAGGAAATGCACTACCTGCATTATTTTGTGCCAGATTCAGTTGACTAGTAGCACTTTAAGTGATAACATGATGTCAAACAAAAAGTGTGTGTTGCTAATAATAATAATAATAATAATAATAATGTTTATTTGTCCATGTTAACTTTACAGTCTTGGACATCGTCATTTTTTGTACAATTATATCAATATCATGTCATTCCAAGAATGAATATATACATTAAGTAGCACATTGTATATCATTTCATGCAATAATGTTATAAACACATTAGCACATTATATATTACTCCATACATATAATGATTATATTCATCGACTAGCCAATTATAACAATACCACCACCAATATACTGCAGTATGTAAAAGAATAAACAGTACTGCAGCTCAGAATTCTTTTAATGAGTTTAAAATCTTTCTATTAACCAATTTTTCAACTTGTTCTTGAAAAGATTGCCTTCGAGTTGCTTTATATTTTTTGGCAACTTATTATAGAATTGTCTCCAAGTTACATATGGACTGTGGTCTGTAGCTTTCTTGTTAGTCCGTATCCTATTATAGTCACTTTTGGCTCGAGTATTGTAATTATGGATGTCACTGTTCTTTACACTACTTTCCTCATTCTCTTTTACAAACATTATGGTCTTAAATACATACAATGAGTAAACAATCAGTAATTTATAATTTTTGAAATAGTCCCTACAGGACTGGCGTTTGCTTATATTAGCAATTATCCTTGCTGCTCTTTAATGAAAAGATTAAGGTAAATGAGGTGAGTAAGGAAGACAGACTTTCTGTGCACAAAATAATGTTGTGATTCAAACGCGATAAAACACAAATTTATGATACTTTAAGAAACAGAGATAAGATATGAGATGAAATAGACAGGAAATAAAGATATCACTGAGAGAGTTTGGGAATGGTTCATAAGTGCATGGGCAAAAAAGTTGCCTTTGTCTGGATCCATGTTGCAGAGTGAGGCTCTGAAAGTCACTAAAGAGCTTGGAAATATGGAGTTTAAGGTATCCACAGGATGGCTGGACAGTTTCCAAGCTAGGCACAACAACACTGTGTGGAATAAATGTGTGGGGAAGCTAAAGATGTGTAGGAAAGTGTAGCAACAGAATGAAAGACAATACTGTAGCACCTAATTGCAAATTATGACCCAAAACATGTCTTCAGTGCTGATGAAATGGGATTGTTTTATTGCACACTGCTGTCAAAATCACCAATTCGAGGTGAAAAGTGCATCGATGGAAAAGTGTCCAGTGAAAGACTCAGTGAACTGCTGTGAAACACATTAGGTGAAATGAAGAAGCCACTGATGACTGGAAAGGCAGCAAAACCATGTTGTTTCAAAAGCATAGAAAATTATTTTGGTTCCATGCAAATTCCTTTTTGAGCAAGTTTCACTGTATAATGCTGGAAACAAAGATAGCCTCCAATATCCACAACTTCACCTCACTCTTTCACAAGAAGGAACAAAGTATGTAGCCATAAAAATATTGGCTGTCTTCCTCTGTGTGAGTTAAAGGTGTCAGCAAATAATGAAAATTAAGAAAACCAAATTGAAATCATTTCTGCTTGACAACTCCTACTCTGTAGATGAATTTATGAATAGATAGTATTTCTATGTGTATGGATTATTTTATCAAATGTTGTTGTTGCTTATGATTTTAAAAAAAATATCATTTATATAAATGGTCAGGATGTACCCACGTTTTCACAGAAGAATTATACATCATAGGTTTAAAGTTACTGACACATTCCACTCCATAGGGAGTCACAAATATGCTCCATGGAACAGGCCAAAAACTAAAGTAGTAGTTTCTTTTCCCTCCAAAATATCCTGATAACTGTGTAAAATATTGATTTACAGACTTCTCAAGGGCAAGTGGAGCTATTACTGAATGATAGCTAATTGTCAGTGCAGCCTGTAGAAGTTGTTTCCTTTAATTTTTTTCTCTTTTATAATGAATACATTAGCTCATTGCACATTCTTGAATGTTATTATTCATAACAAAATCCGCAGAATGTGGTGGATGCATAAATGAGTAATGATGGCCAGTTTCAAAGAAACTTTGGCATACATAACCACTAGACAAGATGTAAAATCTTTCCACATATATTGTAAAACCTTATCTCAATTCAGTAGTGGAGTTCTTTACTGTGGTGCTAGAAAATTGTGAATCCTAAAAAATCAGTTCTAAAATCACACCCTATCAACCCCTTTCTTTATAAATTATCAGCCTTCTTTTGTTGCCCTATTGCAGGTACACTACATCACTGCCACCAACACACACTCCTCAGCTTGTGTCTAGGATCTTACAAAAATATTACGTACATCTAAAACAAACATGCTTCAACATCTACTAAACTGAATGTCTGTTGCAGAAACACAGTGCCTTCGGCCCCAGCTACTGATGCGAGTTGCTTCACTAGATAGTTGGGGCCGTTTCCGTGTGGAAGGCTACTGCCATGTACCTTTACCTAACAGCGCAGGTCGTCACACTCTTTCTATACCCTCTTGGCGGTTCACACCGGATGGACACTTACATGAAATGAGACGTTTCTTTATCGGAGGTGGTTGTAATGTTTCAATGGACATAGCTGGAGTGCCAGATGCAGTAAAGGTTAGTAGTTGCTAATAATTACTGAAACTGAAACAACTGAATAAATTTATTTATTTATTTATTTATTTATTTATTTTTCCTATAGGGTAAGGTTCGGTAACGTTTGCATACAGATCAAATTATTCACAATGTTGTTAGCATCATACTAATAATTTAGTTCATTAACAAGTAAAAACTTTCTCTGCTTTTTTTTATAGTGTGGTGTATCTGCATTTTTGAAAAAATACATTTGTGCTCGATGAATAATAGTTGCTGCTTTCGTGCATTCTGATACATTTGTTCTTAATTATAGAGTATCTTAAACTGTTTGTTTCTTTAAGCAACCAGTAGAAAAACACTGAAATCAAAGGTGAAACAACTGCACTAACAAGAACATTATCAGTTGAACAAATGGCACTCCTGGCCCAGTTTTTTCCCTCTTCTGGAAATGATGGAGACAGGAAGGACAGTGCAGGAAGATTCACTCATTTTACCTGGTGACACAAAGAACAGAAAGTAAGAATCTGGTTCACTTTTTGTCCATAGAGGATATCATTTATTATCCTGCAAAGGAGTCAGAAATCTGGCCAGGATGGCAGCACTATTATACTTATGCCAAAGAAATTGGGGGGGGGGGGTATTTTAGTGTATGTCCCAATATTTTTACAATTGACGAACTGTCACATTGCTATTGGTCTGTACATCAGTACATGCAATAATATGACTTAGCTTATGTGAGAGGTACAGAAATCAATTCCCTGCCTGCTATAATAGTCACTGACTTAAATGACCGTTTAGAACAAGAACAGAAATAGAATGTTCAGTGTATATATTTGACCTTAACTGCTAACAGTGCTTTGCTGGCAACAGTAATAGAACTACACTGTGTGGTGATATTTCAGTCTTCCTCAGTTGTTTATAATCATTTGGCATCTGCTATTTCATTTGCAGATGGTAATGGTGACTCTCTTCAAATCTATGCTGAGGGACTATTATGTTTTCAGTTTTCCATCTATCAAAATAACATTTTTTTTTCAACAAGACTATCACACACCAGCATGAAATTTCCACTCCAAAAACATGTTTGACAATTTATGACTGCAAATCTTATACATCAGTTCTGTGGAATATAGGTTGGGGTGATATAGAGTAATAGTGTGACAAAATTGGTTTTCTTCCAAAATTTTGTCAGTGGTATAAAATGCAAAGGTTAACGCTCCTTAACTATCTCCAAATGTCTTGCATTCCTTAGATGTGGTTCACAAGGTACGTGATTACTGGACAGTCTACTGGGTATTTCACATTTTGATAAAATAGAAGAAGGTGGCACTTATTCTCCTGTTTGTTGTGATATGGAGCATTATAAAAATGACTAAACTTTTAGACGATAATTCTGGAATAAGCTGAGTTTATACACATTTCTTAAAAAAATTTGGTGTCTTTTTCTATATAACTATTGTGATTTTTGTTTTTAAAGTCATATATGAAAACAGATCCCAGAACAAATCCCAAGTCAGTGCCTGAATCCACAATAGTTTATTGTTAACCAACAGTTCTGTTAAACAATACTTCTTGCGTAGTCTCCCTTTGGTAACATTTGTCTACAGTCTAATGTGTATGAATCCATGTTTTATATCTGCTTTAATTCTGCTACATAATAATACATTTATCCTTATTGGCAATAAGTATTTCATTGTAAGCACTTTGATTCTTCTTGTTTGGGGTAGATACATACTATTGACTTACTCAACTTTAACATTTCGCTTGTACTTCCCATCAGCTTCTGTATCAGCACTGTCATTCCATCTTGTTTTCAATAAATGTAATGACATTAACAGCAGGTCATCACACCTGCCTGCAAAGACATGTTCCACATACACTATACATGGTGAGCTGACAATGCACACTACTTTGAACTGGAACATGGCTGTACCTAGTCATGTAACCAAGTAAGTTCCATAATCTATAGAAGCAGGGATCCTTTAGACATTTGTCAACAAGAATGAAGGCTATCACTCACTTCAGCATGGAATCTCACTTTGTTGGCCATACAGTGAAAATTCATCCAACAGCTCACAGCATGTAGGTGAATCAAGTCTAGCCATGCAAAATTTCAGGCACATCCTGTGGCACCGCAACCTACTCCCCACTGCTTTCTTCCATTTCCAATCACTACCATGACAGCCAGATATACAATACCTTAGCACCTGCACTCAGGGGCAGGCAGCTTCCATCATATATAAATATGGCAACATCAGCATTATCTTAATACTTTGCAAGGTGATCATGAAATGTTGCATTATTTCAAAAGTGCCACCTAACTGGAATCGTGGAAACTGATTAAGAATACTTACAAAAGAAATTAAGCAGATTAAGTATACTTACAGAAGAAATTTTCCTGCAACAGCTGAGAAAATAAAATGATATACTGATTCGAGAAGTAATTAAAACAGATAGATGTCTTAATCTACAGACTTCATGGTATACTGGCTAAGACATTAATTCATAGTATGAGCTTTGAAAAGTCAGAATCTGCCATATTCCAATTGCATCTGCCTAGGCAGTAGAATACTTGAGAAGGATAAATTGCTGTCTGTCAAACCTTTTACTGTTTTAGATGAGTTTTTCCATGGCAGCACACCTTGCCCTAGACGCAGATGTGCATTTTGTACCACCTCACCAACCTTGTGTGCCATGGACATGTCTAAATATGCTGCTCCCCAAGTATCTGTGTACTGTGGATGTCTTAACATCCGCTCTCCATCTGACAAGGCCTCAGAAGGCCTAACAGTACCGACTGAATGCCATGTCATCCTCAGCCGATAGGCTTCACTGGATGTGGATATGGAAGGGCATGGGGTCAGCACACCATTCTCCGAGCTGTTGCAGTTTTTGTGACTGAAGCCGCTACTTCTCAGTTAAGTAGGTCCTCAATTGGCCTCAAAAGGGTTGACTGCACACGCTTGCCAAGAGCGCTCAGCAGACCTGGATGGTCACCCAAGTCCGACAGCACTTAACTTTGGCGATCTGACAGGAACTGTTGTTACCTCTGTAGGAAGGCCATTGATCTTAACATCCACAGCTACATTTTTATCACAATCATCCAGTAGCTGTTCAAATTTCAGGCTGCTTAACTCGAGCATTTTTTGTATGTTTGCTGCTGTGGTTGCATGTTGCTGTTTTTGAATCAGCCTTACATTTATGAATATTGCAAAGGTTTGATGACAAACTGTTGTTCTTACCATTGCACATTTCTGTGAAAGTAGATTACATATTTTTAAGAACAAAATTACTCATATCTTCAATTGCTCAGTGGAGGAATTGTGGGTAACTTGATAGAACTGACAGTGTGAATTCTTCAGTACTGATAATAGTGAATATCATTTAGGGAGTACCAAGGACAGCAACAGTCCTAAGATGTTTACATAAACAAATACAACACATCAGCCTCTTGTTTCTATGAGACACACAAACAATATTTTTTCAGTTTCCAAAAAGGCTCAGAAAGACAGTAAAATGCTTGGGAAAAGGGTATGTTTTAACTAATGTTTCATCAGAAAAAGTTCATTTAATCAGTTTATGCATTTGCATTCAAGGAATTGGCTTCATGGCTCAGTTGTTGAATAGGAAACTATTCAAGCTTTCTGTATTTCTACACAATATACGAGGGCATGCTGAAAAGTAATACTGCTCTGAATTGTAATGTGTAGCATGGCAACATTTAACATAATCTATGCCAGTGGGTGAGAAACAGCGTTCTGTAATCGAGTTGCTAACCACAGAAAGCATGCATCCAATTGAAATCCATAGAAAAATGAAAGCTGTGTACAATGATGGGTCTCTTTACTACACTGTGATAGGTGATAAGTTAGATTCACCATTTCGACCCCAAAACAAAAGAGCATCAGAGATGTTCTGCCACAAAGGATCACTGATGCCAAAATAGTTCAAGACCATGCCATCAGTAAGGAAAATTGTGCTCAAAGTATTGTGGAATGTTCATGGTGTGGTGCATTTGGCATCTATGCCTAAAAGGCACCATCATAACACTGCAAGGGACTCTGTGACCCCCAGAAACGTACACAGAGTGCCCTCTCCTTAAGCATGACAGTGCCAGCCCATACACAACTGTTTGTGACCTCTGCAACAATCCAGTGCCTGGGGTTCACTGTCATCAGTCATCCTCCATATGGTCCTGACTTGGCTCCATCCAATTTTCATCTTTTGCCAAAACTTAAAGAACGCCTACAAAGACTTCAGTTTGATAGTGATGAAGTTGTGCAAGCAGAGGTGAGGTTCTGGCTCATCAATAAAGTAAAACATTCATCATTAACTATCAAAAAACTGGTCATCATTGAGAGGAATATGTTCATTGACAGGGAGAGTACATATGTTGACAAATAAATATATAGACACGAAGAACAAAGATGTTGAATATCGATAAATATTTATAAAACTTTAAAGGTTTTTCACATAAAGAATTTGAAGGCATTACTTTTTGGCAAGTCCTCAAAAATATCATTTCTGTCCAATGGCCAGCTTCACAGATCCGTCCACATCAAACCCACCAACAAGCAACAGTACCTCCATTATGACAGCTGCCACCCATTCCATATCAAACGGTCCCTTCCCTACAGCCTAGGTCTTCGTGGCAAACGAATCTGCTCCAGTCCGGGATCCCTGAACCATTACACCAACAACCTGACAACAGTTTTCGCGTCTCGCAGCTACCCTCCCGACCTGGTACAGAAGCAAATAACCAGAGCCACTTCCTCATCCCCTCGAACCCAGAATCCCCCACAGAAGAACCACAAAAGTGCCCCACTTGTGACAGGATACTTTCTGGGACTGGACCAGACTCTGAATGTGGCTCTCCAGCAGGGATACGACTTCTTCAAATCCTGCCCTGAAATGAGATCCATCCTTCATGAAATCCTCCCCACTCCACCAAGAGTGTCTTTCCGCCGTCCACCTAACCTTCGTAACCTCTTTGTTCATCCCCATGAAATCCCCAAACCACCTCCCCTACCCTCTGGCTCCTACCCTTGTAACTGCCCCCGGTGTAAAACCTGTCCCATGCACCCTCTCACCACCACCACCACCACCACCACCACCACCACCTACTCCAGTCCTGTAACCTGGAAGGTGTACACGATCAAAGGCAGAGCCACGTGTGAAAGCACCCACGTGATTTACCAACTGACCTGCCTACACTGTGAAACTTTCTATGTGTTAATGACCAGCAACAAACTGTCCATTCGCATGAACGGACACAGGCAGACAGTGTTTGTTGGTAATGAGGATCACCCTGTGGCTAAACATGCCTTGGTGCATGGCCAGCACATCTTGGCACAGTGTTACACCGTCCGGGTTATCTGGATACTTCCCACTGACACCAACCTATCAGAACTCCGGAGATGGGAACTTGCACTTCAATATATCTTCTTTTCCCGTTACCCACCAGGCCTCAACCTCTGCTAATTTCAAGTTGCCGCCGCTCATACCTCACCTGTCATTCAATAACATCTTTGCCTCTGTACTTCCGCCTCGACTGACATCTCTGCCCAAACTCTTTGCCTTTACATATGTCTGCTTGTGTCTGTATATATACGTGTGTGTGTGTGTGTGTGTGTGTGTGTGTGTGTGTGTGTGTGTGTGTACCTGTCCTGCGCGTGTATATCTGTCCGTTTCACCCCCCACCCCACCCCCAAGGTAAGTCTTTCCGCTCCCGGGATTGTAATGACTCCTTACCCTCTCCCTTAAAACCCACATCCTTTCGTCTTTCCCTCTCCTTCCCTCTTTCCTGATGCAGCAACCGTGGGTTGCGAAAGCTTGAAATTTGTGTTTGTGTTTTTTATTGTCTCTATCAACGTACCAATGCTTTCGTTTGGTAAGTTACAGAATCTGTGTTTTTAGATATATTTTTCCCACATGGAATGTTTCCCTCTATTATATTCATTAGGTATTCTGTTATAAATGTCAGATGAAACAAAATGATTTTTACACAGTAAAATTAAATACTAAAAGAATTGCAGGCTTGACAGTCTGAGTGGAAAGATATACGAATCGGAAAACTATTGTTACTTTTCTTCATGAAAAAGCTGAAAATCAATTATCAAACAATAGAAATTCCAGGTTGGAGTATCAACAATGTTAGGAAAGGGATACACTGCTACTCACAGTAAAGATGATTGACTGAGTTGCAGACAGGTACAATGAAAAGACTGTTACACGTTATAGCTTTCAATCAAAGCCTTCTTCAGCAAAGAAAACACACTTTGCACACATTCACACAAGCAAGCACACCTCTCACACACATGACTGCTACCAGAAGCAGCTCTGGCTAGTATGTTTCGCTGAAGAAGACTTTGGCCAAAAGCACCGTCATGTGTAGCAGTCTGTTGTGCATGTCTGCAACTCAGTGCGTCATTGTTACAGTGAATAGCAATCTATATTTTTTCTAATATTGTTGAAAGACAATTATTATTGATCCAAACTATTGGGACATTGGATTTTCAGTTAAGTTCAGTCTCAAGATAATTCTCTGGGAAATTTGAGAATGCTTCCCTTCAGTGACAGCTTTGCTAGTATTGCAGAAAACTTTATGTAGAATTAAAGGAATTGTCAGAAATATTTTTGAGGCATTCTAAAGTGTGTTTAATCTTGATCAAAGCTTTCAGTGATGGAAGCCTCTTGTAGTTCGAAATAAAGATTTATGCTTTGTGGCTGAAGTACAGGATAGAACTTGGGAATTTAGTGTGTATACAGGCCTAAGATCAACAGTTTGTGCAAAAAAGTGATATTGTGACAAGTTTTATTTTGAAATGAGGACATACTTTCCGTGACAACAGTGGGTATTCAGGCCAACATGTATTCCCATGCCTCCACAATCACAGAGCAACAGCATACTTTACTGTTTGTAAAAACAGGTGAAACATTTCAAAAATTACAAGAGAACCTGAAACATGGAGCAATGCTGTTTATGTAAACTAATACGGCCTGTAACATCAGAAAGTATGACAAAAGATAAGTGTAGTGGATGAAAATCAGTAACCAGACTTGCTAGAGAAGGAAAAGACTGACAGTAAGACTGGTGAAACAAATCATTGATATGTAACATTCCATAAATTGCTGTTTGAATGTGGGGTGATTGCCCTGATATGCTACTAAAATCTCCCAGATCAGGGCATAAGATTCTGAAATAATGTAAAATGTGTTTTTCACATTATGGAACTTTACATTTAAATACTTGTCCATGTGGTCCATGGCTTGATCTCTGACATTGGTTTTAGCCAGGCTAGATGAATTAAGTGCAGTGTCAGAAAGAAGTACGAGAAAATAATTGCGCATCTTAGTACTTAAGTCTGGTGCATGAGTAAGACCTCTCCACAGAACAAACTGCAATAACTCAAACTGAAAATTTTCGAAGTAACAGTATCAAGTGCATCAAGTGACGACTTCAGATACTGTTGTTCATTGTGAGAAGTGTAATTGGCTGTTTTAGTCTTTGCACAATGGAGAGTTTGATCCTGATGTGATCTTCTTTGTGATATGGAATTTTTGTTGATGTGCTGAAAATCATCATCAGTTACATCAAGAGCCTCTGATGTGATGTGTGGTTTGCAATTAGTGTCACATAACTTATTGGGCCAATCTTTTCCTACCAAACAATAACTTCTGGTAATTAAGAGGATGCTGTGTGGCAACCACCTTAAAAGAACTAACAACTAAGCAAAGACATACGTTATTTCAAGCAAAGTAATCCAAGACTACATGCTGCCAAAGTGTCTATGACATGACTATGAAGTGTTTTGTGGTCACAAGAAATGTCAGTGATGATTGCACCTTGGGGAAGTAATTAGTAATACACACACCATTGCTGTTCCACCAGATGCATAACATTATATTTTGTGGGTGTGTGCAGGTCTTTGTACAGGGAGTTTCTATTTTTTTTTAAGCGCACCCATTCCTTTTTTCCCCCCGTGTGTTATCATAAAGACACCATTTCTCGTCATCAGTAACAATACAGGATAGGAGTGGTTGGTGTTGTTCACAAGCCAATTGATGATGAGCAAGCAAAGATGCACATATGGCTGCCCACTGATTTTTGTGCTTTTGGCTTAGAACATGTGGTATCAATACATTCAATTTTTGAACCTACCTCATTGCCTGCAAATGTCTCACGATGGTGGAATTATCACAGTTCATCACATTTGCCAGTTCTTGAGTACACTGCCATGGATCATTATGAATAAATGCATTTAAGCAATCTTCATCAAACTGCAAAGGTCTTCCTGGAAGTGGAGGGTCACTAATGACAAAGCAATCCTCCTTAAAATGAGAAAATCATTTTCTTGTCATGCTCTGTCCAGTGGCATTATCACCACCCATGTTGCAAATGTTTCTGACTGCCTCCGCCACTGTCACCTCTGTATTGAACTCAGAGAGAAGAATATGTTGGAAATGTTCCAATTTCTCTGCTTGACACTCCATACTCTAGTGTCCACAAGTCCATTCACTATCTCCAAATGACAAAATGGCAATATGTAAACTCAAATAACAACAGTGAATTAAAAATAAAAAATGACAATCAGTAAATAAACTCATAGCAACCAGAATACCAACATGCAGAACAAAAATGCTATGAACTTGTGCACCAACCTGATACTTTGTGCATGAAGGACAAAAAACTATAAATGCAGCATACCTTATACCTTTCATCATCTACTTATGATGTGAAAATGATTTAAACATCCTGTTGTTGGTTTTTAAGGTGACATAATGACAATTTATTTTCCATTTGGACACAAAATATTCTGAGACAACTCCAAAAAATGCTTTGCAATGCAGACTTTGGCCACTAAATACTGTCTTTGAACCAATTATTATATTAATATACAATATTGTGAAAAGGAAAGTTGCTACTCACCATATAGTGGAGATGCTGAGTCGCAGAGAGGCACAACAAAAGGACTGTCACAAATAACAGCTTTTCGCCAGTAAAGCCATCATCAGAATTTGATGGCAAACACACACATACACACTCACACAAATGCAGTTCACACACACGACTGTAGTCTCAGGCAGTGTGGCCTCAGTTGCCTGAGGCTACAGTTGTGTGTGAGAGTTGCATTTGCGTGAGTGTGTATGTGTGTGTTTGCCGTCGAATTCTGACGAAGGCATTACTGGCCAAAAGCTATTATTTGTGACAGTCCTTTTGTTGTACCTATCTGTGTCTCAGCATCTCCACTATATGGTGAGTAGCAACTTTCCTTTTCACAATATTGTTACATTCCAACCTGAATTTTCCATTCTTGTATTAATATACACAAATAAAAAAATTTTGACATGTTGGATTGCACAGCATTTATTTCATTCATGATTTAGAAAAATGTAAAATTATGCTTAACCACATCTATGAAAGCTAAGCTAGAGCTTTGAGTAGTTTTGCACTGCAGAAACACTCTTGAGGTAAGCCATAATATGAGTGTTTGTAGTCTCTCATTGGTAATGAGATGATATAAGCTGTGTCA
The DNA here is from genome assembly GCF_023898315.1 of Schistocerca nitens. Lineage (NCBI taxonomy): Eukaryota > Metazoa > Arthropoda > Insecta > Orthoptera > Acrididae > Schistocerca > Schistocerca nitens. The sequence goes on along the minus strand of NC_064622.1, from coordinate 132,437,106 downwards.
TGTCAAATAATAGCCTTGATGTGTGATAACTTGTGTATTTATTCATTTCTTGAGTTTCTTTAGCGAATAGTGCCTGCAGAATAGCAGATATTATGAATAGACAAATGAGTGAGCTACTGAGATGAATCAGAAGAGGCACAGTGCTTTGGTCATGGGCTACTAAAATTGCTGGAAATGTGATTCTTCCTCATGGAAGAAATTTTATTTCACTGATGTCATTGCATTAATTTGTCTTCAGAAAAGCTTCAGAGTTAAAAAACTTCCAATTTCTGAATAATTTTTATACACAGTATTAACATTTCCTTTCTCTGATCTGTGCTGATGAATGCTACTGAATTAATGGAGCTGATATTCTTCCCTGTATAACGTATTGTGCCTGTGGAGGTATTTCTGTATCTTAAAAAAACGCCACTTGGCCATACTGCACATACTCCGCATCCTACATGTAGTGCAGCCTGTCCTGTTAAATGGGGCCTACAATTCTGCACCCAACAGTGAAGATTGAAATATCCACATTCCAAGACGCCTGCTGTTTTCCTAAGGGGCTCCCATCACCTGCCTAGCACTGGAGCTCTCAGTAACCACTAAACCCCCTCTCTGCACTTCTTGGACCTTTGAGGACGATGGACCCATGTCCCACCAGATGAAGTGCCCCAAGCTGACTCATGTGTTCTTTCAGCAGGATGAAGCACAATCTGTTCTGAAGGCATAAGGGAGACAGCGTTGAGGCCAGTACTCACTTTTACCTTCCACCAAGAGATTCACAACCCCACCACTGCTTGCCATTCATCATCAGGTGAGTGCTGACCGGCCACGACAAGTAAATCAGAAGGTGCTGCAACATTACAGATCCCAGGAAATACTGTAGGCATCAGAAGTACCAAAGGAGCCGTCTCATGTGCCCCAACACCACTGTAGCCCAAGGCAGCACCTGACTGTGCCCATTACGCTTCCAGCTTTTCATGGACAGTGGTCAGTTCCCCCTACATCTTTACATAACAGGCCTAGATCCAATATATCTTTAATCTCTGTTTTTGTACACTCCTGGAAATGGAAAAAAGAACACATTGACACCGGTGTGTCAGACCCACCATACTTGCTCCGGACACTGCGAGAGGGCTGTACAAGCAATGATCACACGCACGGCACAGCGGACACACCAGGAACCGCGGTGTTGGCCGTCGAATGGCGCTAGCTGCGCAGTATTTGTGCACCGCCGCCGTCAGTGTCAGCCAGTTTGCCGTGGCATACGGAGCTCCATCGCAGTCTTTAACACTGGTAGCATGCCACGACAGTGTGGACGTGAACCGTATGTGCAGTTGACGGACTTTGAGTGAGGGCGTATAGTGGGCATGCGGGAGGCCGGGTGGACGTACCGCCGAATTGCTCAACACGTGGGGCGTGAGGTGTCCACAGTACATCGATGTTGTCGCCAGTGGTCGGCGGAAGGTGCACGTGCCCGTCGACCTGGGACCGGACCGCAGCGACGCACGGATGCACGCCAAGACCGTAGGATCCTACGCAGTGCCGTAGGGGACCGCACCGCCACTTCCCAGCAAATTAGGGACACTGTTGCTCCTGGGGTATCGGCGAGGACCATTCGCAACCGTCTCCATGAAGCTGGGCTACGGTCCCGCACACCGTTAGGCCGTCTTCCGCTCACGCCTCAACATCGTGCAGCCCGCCTCCAGTGGTGTCGCGACAGGCGTGAATGGAGGGACGAATGGAGACGTGTCGTCTTCAGCGATGAGAGTCGCGTCTGCCTTGGTGCCAATGATGGTCGTATGCGTGTTTGGCGCCGTGCAGGTGAGCGCCACAATCAGGACTGCATACGACCGAGGCACACAGGGCCAACACCCGGCATCATGGTGTGGGGAGCGATCTCCTACACTGGCCGTACACCACTGGTGATCATCGAGGGGACACTGAATAGTGCACGGTACATCCAAACCGTCATCGAACCCATCGTTCTACCATTTCTAGACCGGCAAGGGAACTTGCTGTTCCAACAGGACAATGCACATCCGCATGTATCCCGTGCCACCCAACGTGCTCTATAAGGTGTAAGTCAACTACCCTGGCCAGCAAGATCTCCGGATCTGTCCCCCATTGAGCATGTTTGGGACTGGATGAAGCGTCGTCTCACGCGGTCTGCACGTCCAGCACGAACGCTGGTCCAACTGAGGCGCCAGGTGGAAATGGCATGGCAAGCCGTTCCACAGGACTACATCCAGCATCTCTACGATCGTCTCCATGGGAGAATAGCAGCCTGCATTGCTGCGAAAGGTGGATATACACTGTACTAGTGCCGACATTGTGCATGCTCTGTTGCCTGTGTCTATGTGGCTGTGGTTCTGTCAGTGTGATCATGTAATGTATCTGACCCCAGGAATGTGTCAATAAAGTTTCCCCTTCCTGGGACAATGAATTCACGGTGTTCTTATTTAAATTTCCAGGAGTGTATATCACAAAGTATTTGGTAGATCCAGTCTATGAGGTGCTATACAAAATATCTGAGAATTTAATTGTACCAGTCAAACCAATAGTGGTATGACATTCTGCCACTAGATGTCTTGAGGTATACATTTTAGCTACTGTGGCACAAAGTTACGTCATGTTTGGCACGTGCAGTTGTGAGTTCTAGTGGCGGGTGTCAGGTAAGTAGTGCTTCCAAAAATGGTAACAATGATGGGATCATTGCATACATGCATGAGGTGACCACTTTGAAGGTGACAGAGGACATTAGGACATAAGTATAGTATTCTGATTTTTACAGTGAAATTCTTGGACAATTCGGATAGCACCTCATAAGTATTTGTGCTATGCTGCTTCTGGTTATCATTACAGAGCTGTAGCTCAAAAAATAAGTTTATACTTAGAATAAGTTAGTGGAAGCTAGTCACACAGTTAAATATGCAAACACTACTTACTTTTTCTCAAAAGCATATGAGAACAGAGAGTAAACTAAATTTTGTATAGAAACAAAAATTGTTGCAACTGCTGGTGCATGTGTTCAACTCCACAGCTGCATCTGCATCTCTGTAAAGTGTAACTTGACTCATCGTACATACTTGGAGGCTCTCCTTTAGGATGGAATTTTCAGAATATAATGTGTGATTGAATGAATGAAGATAAAAGCGTTATGTGTAAATTTTAAAAGTCACAGTGTACCATAACTGAATGATTACAAATTTATTACAAAAACTATTATTATTGGGGAATGTTGGCCTATTATTATACAGCATTAATGTGGTACACAATTGCAATCTTGCACGTTTTCCTTGCAAGCAGAATAAAATCTTTGCAATGCCATACACTCACTGGCAGTGTTGTCTTTCTTTCTTCATCCTTCTAAAGTCTCTTTATCTGTGATGTTGTTATGTTATATTTGTCTGCTTCATTTTTGATTTGTGTCACATGTTAATATTAATCCATCTCCTTTCAGGGTAAACCAGTACTTGGCAAGTTTGGCTTGCGTACTGTTAGCAGTGGCACGGTCACAGTTCGAATGGACATTATTCACCAGACATCTGAAAGGGCAGAGGGTTGGGGGAAGAATGTGCCCCATCACCTGTCATCATCAGCATTACTTAACAGTGTGGAAGCTGTGATTGCTGCTTTCAGCAGAGCTCGTCACAGGATGCTACGAGCAAGGCAGGGCCTCGATGTGCCATAGACAACTGTTCAGTGGAACCTGTCATATAGTGCCAAGCACAGTGTGTTCCAACAGCAAAGAGGATCAACTTGCATTCTGCTTAGTGCAGTGGTTGCAATCAGGTTAGGAACTGCTGGAAGACATAATGAAGTATTGCAGTCAAAATACAGACTTGTTAAACTGTAACAGTTTGGATATGCGTATACAATGCAAACAAATAAAAAATCACTTTTTTCCTTTAATAAAGTTTAATGGTCCTGTTGTTTTAATCTTCAGTAATTGCTGACTCCAGTTTTTCACTTATGCACGGTGAATATGAAGTAAAAGGACAAGTTGATTCTTTACAGGAAAGGGAATGGATGTTGAGTCTGTAATAACACAAGTAGACCTGTTTCATCACATTACAAGGCCTTAATTTATTATTTAACTGATGCATATTTGTCCATGTAAATGGCACTGATGAGTAACAATAATTATTCTATGTTGCAGGGAGTGTGAGTTCAAGTAAGACAAATCAAAGTGGTTCATTCATTCACAAGCAAGTTGAGATGCTTTTTGTCTGTGATCAAGGACATAGATATGATCGAAGGCCACACAGATTTACTGAGCCACTTACCTTGATGGAGAGCACCACCTATCTGTGTTTGTGTTACCAGATATCCTTTCAGAGAGATGAACAACGTGGTTGAGATCGACATGTTTGTACACCAGCTCTGCAATGACAAATCTATGCAGTACTGAGAGGAATACTAGTACAAGTGCCACACACATGATCTCCCAGCATGGAGTGAATGAAAGAATGCTGTGCATCCTGTGTGAAAACTAGTACCATTCCTGTCACCCGCAACATGTGCCAGGATTATCAGCAGTAGGATTTCCTTCAAAAGAAGGCTTTGCAACATACCCCTACCATTAAGAAATTTCTGTTGTAAGTATTATTCACTGATCATGTACCCTTCAGTTATGATGCAGTCATGTCCACACACAGCTGTCACCTATGGGCTATAGAAGATCCTATGGGAATTGCTGAATTGTAGCATCATCAATGTGTTAACATCAGTGTTTGGGCATGGGTTACTGATGACCATCTTCTTGTACCATTTGTTTCAGCACAAGGTCATAATGGACACATACACATCCAGAACTCTACTCATTTTTCTGGAGGATGTGCCTGTAACAGTACAACAACTAACATGGCAGATACATCATGGAGTACCAGCCCATTGCCATGTTATTGCATGTCAGCACCTCAACATCACATTCCTGGGAGACAGATACGACAAGGTGACCCTTGTCTCTAACCAGCTCTGTCACCAGACTTAAATCACCTTGATTTTTACTTTTAGGGGCATCTGAAAAGTGTTGTGTATGTTGAACCAGCTCCTGATTTGCAGAGCCTTGAACAGTGTGTCTGTGTAGCCTATGTTGTTATTTAGCTACGGCCTGAGACGTTTGAAAGAGTGAGGCAATCTATGATGTAATGATGACCAGATGCATTCCATCCAATGACAGTAACACTGAATAATACCTTCTGTAATGTGGAAGGAATTAATTACATGTAATGTACCAATACTATTTACTTTATTGCAGGCTGACATATACACCAAGAGCCTAAGAAAATGGTACACCTACCTAATATCGGGTAGTACCCCGTGAGCACGCAGAAGTGCAACAACATGATGTGGCATGGACTTGACTTATGTCTGTAGTAGTGCTGGAGGGAATTGACACCGTGAATCCTGCGGGGCTGTCCATAAACCTGTGAGAGTACGAGGGAGGTGGAGATCTCTTCTAAGCAGCATGTTGCAAGGCATCCCAGATGTGCTCAATAATGTTCATGTATAGGGAGTTTAGTGGCCAGCAGAAGTGTTTAAACTAAGAAGAGTGTTCCTGGAGCCACTCTGTAGCAATTCTGGACATGTGGGGTGTCGCATTGTCCTGCTGGAATATGCCAAGTCTGTCAGAATTCACAGTGGACATAAATGGATGCAGATGATCAGACAGGATGCTTATGCCCGTCTCACCTGCGAGAGTCGTATCTAGACATATCAGGGGTCCCATATCACTCCAACTGCATGTGCAGCACACCATTAAAGAGCCTCCACCAGCTTGAACAGTTCCCTGGTGATACGCAGCATCCATGGATTCATGAGGTTTTCTCCATACCCGTACACATCCATCTGCTCAATACGAAACAAGACTCATTCAACCAGGCAACATGTTTCTAGTCATCAGCAGTCCAATGTCAGTGTTCATGGACCCAGGTGAGGCATACAGTTTTGTGTCATGCAGTCATCAAGGGTACACAAGTGGGCCGTCGACTCGGAAAGCCCATATTGATGATGTTTCGTTGAATGGTTCACACACTGACAATTGTTGATGACCCAGCATTTAAATCTGAAGCTGTTTGCAGAAGGGTTGCACTTCTGTCACATTGAACAATTCTTTTCAGTTGTCCTGCAGGATCTTTTTCCAGCCACAGCGATGTCAGAGATTTGATGTTTTAGTGGGTTCCTGATATTCACGGTGCACTCGTGACATGGTCGCACAGGAAAATCCCCACTTCATCACTACCTTGGAGATGCTGTGCCCCATCGCTCATGCACTGAATATAACACCACATTCAGACTCACTTAAATCTTGATAACCTGCCATTATACCAGCAGTAACCAAGTTCAAAGATAATTGAGCTTTTCTTGTCCTGAAATGTAAATTACGTATTGTAAGCTGAAAAATTCAGAGATATCATAATTTAATGTAGAGAAACATTATATCAAAACATAATAATCTCTTTTAGTGTTTTCTAACCGTTTTGCATTGCTTACCATGTCTTTAATGGCAAAATTGATCTGAGATATTGGTTACCTTGCTTTTTTAATATCAATAATTTTGTTATTTCAGTATAAACGCTCATTTAAATTTATTATCTAATTTCTGAGAAAATTGCGCTTTGTCTCACTGTGTAACACACAACTGTCTTATTCAAATAGACTAATGGAATAATTTTCTTAACATGAAAACTTATTTCTAATCATATAGAACCATTTGTTCATTGTTCATTAAACATCAACTGAAAACAAAATTATCTTGTGCAAACAGAGAAACATATGAAAATAATATTAATAACAGGCTAATGATTGTATTTTTAATATCACATAACTCTTAAGAAATAAGTATTAAGTAACATTTGCTGAAAACATTAAATACAATAACACAAACAATATATTATGACAATACCTTATTCTGAATATTTGAGAGTGTATGTATTTTTCTCTTCCAAGAACTTATTGATACCAGATATGAACCTTAATTAATACTAATAAACATATTTAGTCTAATAATATTTCATGAATTTCAGTTCCATAACACATTCTGACATTTTTTCACATCCTTTTACATTGAGAAGTAGGAAAAATATAGTGAACACTGCTACTCAAGTTCATAGGGATTTATTGTATTAATGTCTCTTCAACCATCATTTCATAACAGTTCTCTTCGTCTAACTCTCCTTCTGGTCTGTGACCTATCTTCATTTTATTGTATATTGTTCTAAGATGATACTTGGGATGTAATCTTTCTGGGATAGAAGTCTTTCATTTGTAACAGATCTACTTTTCTTGGTCCATTGTACTTTAAGGGAAAGAGTGTCTTTGCTGGTGATCCAACTTGACCTCTCGGACAAAGATTTACTGTTTCATCCAGGTCATTATACTGTATATGTGCTTAATGTTTAATTTCACTGGGTCATCCATTAAACATGAGAAGGTAACTGCATCTTTAAACTAGATTGTTTCTTTCTGGATAGTCTTTGTTCTGAAGTGAAATATTTCCTGAGGTTCTCCAGACTTACGAAATCCTTCATCATTCTCATCACTATAAAATATTTTTCTTTGAGAAGAATTTTCTGTAATTTTACCCATTGTTGTGGAATGTACACAACCTGTGTATGATTTCTTACATAGATTTCTATATGGCCAAAATCTTGGTCTGAAAGAAGCATCGCATATCGTGAAAAAGGGAAATGGTGTTCTAGATGTTCAAAGCAAGCAGAAGCAATGAAATATGTTAAAAACACTACCATAGACCAGTTTTTGCTCTGGCCACCACAGTTATCACTTATCAAAACAAGTTTCTTTCTTCTCACATTAAATTTCTCGATATGCTCCTTTAAACAGCTTATGATCTCCTCTGATCCATGGCCAGCAATTGGTTCACCCTAAATATAGAATTGACTAGCCCAGACTAGCAGTGAGGTACACTAAAATTATAGAATCACAATTTCCTGGAATAAAATGCTGGGCAGTACTCAGTTCAGGAAAAGGCAGTGCTTGTTGAAGGCCAAATGTGAACATATAAGTGTCTTCTAAGTCTTTGGCTCAATCTCTATTTTCTTTTATTTTTGTAAATCCTGGTTATGTTCTTCTATGGCACCATTCTTCTTGTACTTCTAACTCGTGGAGTTCCTTGGTATCGGTTTTTTAATGTACAGTCTTTAATTTACAAGGAAGGCGTGTCTCACGTTTTATATGTGTCACTTGTTGGATGCTTGAAATCTGTATTCAGTGTTCTGAAGATTTTTCTGTACTTGTCGAAGGAAACTGGCTTAGTGCATTTTCTTTGCAGAAATTATTGACTAATCATCATAAATACTTCCAGTTGAGTGTTCATGTCCAATATAAACCCTGTCCAGTTTATCTTTCCAGCTGTACAGACTTCTGTATTTAGGAATTTTGTTAATGTAATCAATTACATACTTTCCTGATCGTCACTAAAAGCATTATTTCTTGTTCTACCAAGGCTTCTCTGGTCCAAAGGAGGAGTGTTCTGACCTAGAGCTAGTCTTTTAATCAACTCTTCCTCTCGATTTTTGAAGTCCATGTTTGTTTAGAAATGCTGCTTTGCAAACTACCACTTCTACAGAATTTTTCAAAACCATATACACTATGCTATTAGATCTTCTACTTCCATCCTCCTCCTTTTTGTATCTAAGTTTAATTGGGATGACTTTCATTCGTCCAAGCAAATACGAATTCTGGAGATCACAGCTTCTCATGCCCCAGAATTCTGCAAATATTTTTTCCCTGCATTCTTGTGGAATCTTTACAAAACACTGTTTCTTGCACTCACAGGCATGACCTATTTCCCATTTTCCCATAATTATTCCTTTGTTAACTGTTGGGTACTCAAGGCTTGCATTCCTTGTCTCCTTTCCTTCCTTCGGTTAATTTTATTTTATTTTATTTTTTTTTTTTACAGCAACATTTTCATTTCTATCCTCTGCATTTTGTTCCTGCAGCTCAAATGGTTCTGTCATGGTTTGTGCATTTTCAAGATTCGTCTGTGTTTTCCTTCTTTTTCCAGGGAACACTGTGATTAGCCTATTAGCTTCTGAACTGTAACCCTCTGCAAGTGTTAATTTCACAAGTGCAAAACATGGTAAGCCAAAGAGATAAACACAGATGGTTACAAAAAGTAGTTCAACAGTTTATAATTCATAAAAGAAAGTCTAATAATGTTTTAAATTACATGTTATATTCTTAATATGCTTGAAAAACACGTGATTAATTTTCCAAGATCAAAACATGTTAAGCAAAATAACCTAAATGTATGCTGAGCCAAGTACTTGCATTGGTGATATGATCTTCATTGCTTTCTTCATCATTGGACAGATTATACTCACTGCCAGATGCTTCAAATAATATATTACTATCATTAAGATCTTCAAAATTCAATTGTATTCTTGTTTTCTTATGCCTTTTAAAGAAACAAATCCCACTCGATCCTGCCATTGCACCTATGGGATACAAATGTGTGAATTTTAGATGATGCATCTGTAGCTTAGCAAAATGTGTATTACTGTGCCATCTGTTGGATTTTTGCAGGAACTACACGATATCCTGGTTGCTTCAAATGGTTCTGAGCACTATGGGACTTAACATCTGAGGTCATCAGTCCCCTAGAACTTAGAACTACTTAAACCTAACTAACCTAAGGACATCACAAACATCCATGCCCGAAGCAGGATTCAAATTTGCGACCGTAGCAGTCACGCGGTTCCGGATTGAGCGCCTAGAACCGCTACTGGTTGCTTACATAAGCATTCTCAGGGTTACCATATCTAAATTTTGAACAAAATGTGGGTTACCATGGTTTTTTTCCCAGCCCTTCATATGTTGACATAAACTTTCCTGTTCTTATTTTTGTCAGGAATCGCCTCCAGAAGTTTGTTCCCTTTCTTATATTCACCCTGTACAATACAATCACATATATTAAGTACATTTTATGACTAAAAAAATATGATTGCAATAATAAGTACGTTATAATGTGAGACACAAAATATTAAAATGCCTGTTCCATTCAGATTTTTTCTCTCTGTGTAAATTTGGGCAAATAATGAAAAGCAAAAGCAAGCCTTTTGACAGTAAAGAGACAATGTAAGTTTTGCTGTACCTCCATAAAAGAATGACCCAAGTCACAAAATCACTAGTTTCTGTGAAATTTGAAAGGTAGGAGATGAGATACAGGCAAAAGTAATGCTGTGAGGATGAGTCGTGAATCGTGCTTGGGCAGATCAGTGAGTAGAGCTCTTGTCCATGAAAGGCAAAGGTCCAAGTTTCAAGTTGGTCCAGCACACAGTTTTAATCTGCAAGGAAATTTCACATTAGTGCACATACTGCTGCAGAGTGAAAATTACATTCTAGAAATATAAAATTTGATGACATTTTTTGTAATACTGTCCCCCTTTTCTCTTAAGTAAAGTGAGATAATTTGTTAAGTATAGGATTAAAAATTCCATTAATAGACCAAAAAATAATACTGTTTACTTTGTCATTCTTTCCATTCAGTTTAAGAGAGAGTACAATTTTTACTGAAGCTAGAGCAATATACATAATGTCTAGTTCTTTCTGCTTTCCTAAAGCTTTTAAAGATCTCAGGAATTACCTTACATGAAAATGAACTGTGTTTTCTTTCCATTTTTAGTTCTCATGTGTGATCAAGACAATTACTTCTGTTGCACAGGAATGTCTACATAGCACTATTTTAAAAGAAAGAAAGCATTCCTGTGAACACTAAATTTAGATTTATTTTCAAAAAGAACTTAGTAAGAACCCAAGAAAAGCCAACTAATGTCTGCAGGAGGTGAGAGAAAAAGAGAGGGGTATGGGGAGGCACTAAATTGTGTCGTCATATGTGTGAAAAAAAAAGTTCTTGAACCAGCCCTTCATAGCAAGCTTCTGGAGGAGCCAAAGCAATATGGCGTAACCTGTTCATAAAATGTGGTAATTCGTTTTCTGCATCTGAATGGGAACAAAGCCATGACTCCTGGAAATGGAAAAAAGAACACATTGACACCGGTGTGTCAGACCCACCATACTTGCTCCGGACACTGCGAGAGGGCTGTACAAGCAATGATCACACGCACGGCACAGCGGACACACCAGGAACCGCGGTGTTGGCCGTCGAATGGCGCAAGCTGCGCAGCATTTGTGCACCGCCGCCGTCAGTGTCAGCCAGTTTGCCGTGGCATACGGAGCTCCATCGCAGTCTTTAACACTGGTAGCATGCCGCAACAGCGTGGACGTGAACCGTATGTGCAGTTGACGGACTTTGAGCGAGGGCGTATAGTGGGCATGCGGGAGGCCGGGTGGACGTACCGCCGAATTGCTCAACCCGTGGGGCGTGAGGTCTCCACAGTACATCGATGTTGTCGCCAGTGGTCGGCGGAAGGTGCACGTGCCCGTCGACCTGGGACCGGACCGCAGCGACGCACGGATGCACGCCAAGACCGTAGGATCCTACGCAGTGCCGTAGGGGACCGCACCGCCACTTCCCAGCAAATTAGGGACACTGTTGCTCCTGGGGTATCGGCGAGGACCATTCGCAACCGTCTCCATGAAGCTGGGCTACGGTCCCGCACACCGTTAGGCCGTCTTCCGCTCACGCCCCAACATCGTGCAGCCCGCCTCCAGTGGTGTCGCGACAGGCGTGAATGGAGGGACGAATGGAGACGTGTCGTCTTCAGCGATGAGAGTCGCTTCTGCCTTGGTGCCAATGATGGTCGTATGCGTGTTTGGCGCCGTGCAGGTGAGCGCCACAATCAGGACTGCATACGACCGAGGCACACAGGGCCAACACCCGGCATCATGGTGTGGGGAGCTATCTCCTACACTGGCCGTACACCACTGGTGATCGTCGAGGGGACACTGAATAGTGCACGGTACATCCAAACCGTCATCGAACCCATCGTTCTACCATTCCTAGACCGGCAAGGGAACTTGCTGTTCCAACAGGACAATGCACGTCCGCATGTATCCCGTGCCACCCAACGTGCTCTATAAGGTGTAAGTCAACTACCCTGGCCAGCAAGATCTCCGGATCTGTCCCCCATTGAGCATGTTTGGGACTGGATGAAGCGTCGTCTCACGCGGTCTGCACGTCCAGCACGAATGCTGGTCCAACTGAGGCGCCAGGTGGAAATGGCATGGCAAGCCGTTCCACAGGACTACATCCAGCATCTCTACGATCGTCTCCATGGGAGAATAGCAGCCTGCATTGCTGCGAAAGGTGGATATACACTGTACTAGTGCCGACATTGTGCATGCTCTGTTGCCTGTGTCTATATGCCTGTGGTTCTGTCAGTGTGATCATGTGATGTATCTGACCCCAGGAATGTGTCAATAAAGTTTCCCCTTCCTGGGACAATGAATTCACGGTGTTCTTATTTCAATTTCCAGGAGTGTATATAGTTGGTGGAACTGCACAGAAACAATAGATTACCATATGACACAGTGGTTGGGTGGTACAGCCACTTGTACTGTGGTCAGCAAGTTTGAATAATGAAGAATGATTTGGCAAACTGTCTCTCTGTGAGGAACTTTGCATCTCATGAGAAGCAAAGGCCCTTGTGCTTGAAGACATATATATCACAGTTGACTGGAAAGCAAGAAATAGCCATCCTGAGGAGCTTAGTCATGATAGAGAGGAGCTGGGTGTTTCACTGTGACCTGAAATGCAGGAGCAAAGCAAGCAATGGATTCATGTGGATTCACCATGACTGAAACAGGGGGCATTCGTTACAGCAAAGTGTGATGCTAACAGATTGTGCTCATAAGATGGAAAATGTCGCAAGGTCATAGTAGAAAACTCTCCTGACGTAGTCAAGACACAGCATCAGAGGAAGATGCCCAAAGGGTTGATTTGGCCCCAGCGCTTTCTGCACAGGACACAATCATAGATGCTGATTCTTTAGGCCATCAGATTTTGACTCCTTCCCTCCCCTGTACTCGACATGGCACCCAGTGACTCCTTCTCTTCCCTCAGATGAAGAAATCTTTGTGTGGCAAGCATTTCCAGAATGACAGAGATGTGCATTTACAGGACAGGCAAAATGAAGACTTTGACAATCAAAGTCTACACCACGTCATCTATAGTTGGGAAAAATGCTTCAGATTAAGGGTGAATGTGTGGAGATACTCTCACCAACACCAGTTTTCACTGTTGGAGATTGATTTTTATGGCGTGATAATTAAAATTTTATGACTACTCCTTATATATTGTGGTGCTTCGGTGTCTGTTGTGGTTTCCACGAAGAAAATATGAACCATTGGCTTCGGAATGATCCTCATACAATGGTTAAGAGATATATTCTCCCATTTGGCGGCAACAATAATAAATTCCTCGCCCAATTATCCACATTTTGGTTAGCTGTAGTTCTCTTAAATCACGAAAAGGGAAGTCTACACTTCGTTCCATCTCTAATGAGTCAGCACTGTAGTCTCTCCCGATGAAAGTTCGATTCCTCATCTTTCTGTGGTTCAAATGGCTCTGAGCACTGTGGGACTTAACATCTGAGGTCATTAGTCACCTAGAACTTAGAACTACTTAAACCTAACTAACCTAAGGACATCACACACATCCATGCCCGAGGCAGGATTCGAACATGCGACCGTAGCGGTCGCGCGATTCCAGACTGTAGCGCCTAGAACTGCTAGGCCACCCCGGCCGGCCTCATCTTTCTATCGTGCTGCAAAAATGTTGGGCGTGCCAGTTCCAGATGCACAGCAGCCAAAGCAAGAAACAGCTCAATCAACTATGAATACAGAGAAACCGAAAAATTGCTACAGAGGAGCCAACACAGTTTCCGAGGAAGGTACTAATGCAAAAATGAACTGATTTTCCCCTTTCATCGTAAAAATCATGTATGTTTGTGCCCTATTGCTTCATTTTTGAAAAACCTTTAGTGGTGCTTGGATTCTACACTGTTAGTTAACAACAATACATTAATTGTTTATGTATAGGGCAGTTGATAGTGAACTGATGAGAAACAAGTTCTCCCGTCTCTGGAGCCACCATTTTGTGCGATGTTTGACATAGATGAGGTGTACCGTAAAGCACTGAGAGTTTCACATGAGCGCTGTTTTAAGCAAGCACGATATCTAGGTGATAGTCTATGCTCCATATACCCTAATCATCACAGGCGCACCAGTTTTATCACCTCCATTATCTACCCATACAAATTTTGAATATCCAAACAGACAGGTAGGTGACTGGATTGAAAGGTTCCTTGGGTTACCACATTTGGTAATGCAAAAAAAGCAGACACTGTCTATATTTTAGGATGGGAAAAAGAAGACAGTTCCCATGGCTTAATTTATTAAATAAGAAACAAAAAATGAAAATATTGCGTAAATCACACATACCAACATAACTTTGGATGCTACGTCCTATGTGTATTTTTAGTGGACCGAATCTTTTTAAAAGTTCCTTTTGTTGATACAAATATTTAAAAAAAGTGTCACAGTTCAAATGTCTAAAATTAAATTTCAACATTGCAATCCCTTTTACAGATTCAATTCTGTCTATTTCTGTCCTTTGTCTATTGTGCCTCGATTCAGAACATCTCAACCTGAGCGTTATTGGCTGGCACTGCAGAGAACTGCGCAGTTTTAATTAATTGGTTCAAATGGCTCTAGGTACTATGGGATTTAACATCTGAGGTCATCAGTCCCCTAGACTTAGAACTAACTAAACCTAACAAACCTAAGGACATCACACACATCCATGCCCGAGGCAAGATTCGAACCTGTGACCATAACAGCAGCGTGGTTCCGGATGGAAGCGCCTAGAACCGCTCGGCCACCGCGGCCGGCTTTTAATTAATTCACTAGACTGTTACTTACTACTACACGACTCAATGTGTTGCATAATTTTTTCTGGCTTGGTTCAGATTTTACATTACATGTGGCTATGAATTATTTTAAATTTGAAAACTGATCAAACTACTTTTCCTCATCACCCTCAAGGACCATATACATCACTGTTATCTCTAAGCTATTAAGATCGAAACATCGATTGTAAGGAATATAAATCAATATTTTCGGTTTCACTTTGCAGAACAGATCGATAACAAATGGTGTAGTTCAATAACCGAAGTACAAAATACATAAAATATTGTTGACTATACGAGACGAAAACAAACATCAGAAGGTCCTAATTTTCAAAACTAAAACACAGACATTAGCAGGATGCGGACATGTCCACATAAACAGGGACGTGTGGGACCTCAAAGAGTTCCTTGTATACAGATCTCAGTATGTTGTTCTCAGCACTGGAGGTAGCGTCTGATATACTTGAACGCAATATGATAAAACTACTAGTATTAACAATTCGTGCAAATTACCTGAAAAATAAGTTCTGTAGTCCGATGAGGCAGGTTGCAGATGAAGTCGGCATATACAAGGAGGTGACAGCATTCGGAATTTGAATAAAATGCAGAGAGATTTACAGACACACTAGACTTGCTTATTTCAGTTTGTAGAAAGTGATAAAGATACTACTGAAGGAGCAGTCTGTGTCCGCTGGAAGCGCCATAGGTTGGAATCAATAACAAACTTCCTGGTTCTCGTTGTTCTGCAGCTAATTGAAGTGTAATGACGATATAACTCAATCTGCAATGATGACATGTCAGAATCAGATCTGAAATTGCATACAAGATCCTCATGCGAACCATCCTACAATACTGTACCAAATAGGACTGCTGGAGGATATTGAACGGACACAGAAAAAGAAGCACGAATAGTAACGTTTGTTTCACTCACGGGAGAGCTGTAAAAACTGAACTGGAAACGACTGAAGATAGACGCAAACTGTCCCGTGACGGCCCACTTTAGAAAGTTTCAAGAAATAACCTTAAATGGTGATTCTCCTACGTATTGCTTCTATGCGGATCACAAAGGTAAGATTAAACTAATTACAGTGCCTGAGGGGATTAGATTAGGAAATGAGACACTTAAAGTAGTAAAGGAGTTTTGCTATTTAGGGAGCAAAATAACTGATGATAGTCGAAGTAGAGAGGATATAAAATGTAGACTGACAATAGCAAGGAAATCGTTTTTGAAGAAGAGAAATTTGTTAACATCGAGTATAGATTTAAGTGTCAGGAAGTCGTTTCTGAAAGTATTTGTATGGAGTGTAGCCATGTATGGAAGTGAAACATGGACGATAACCAGTTTGGACAAGAAGAGAATAGAAGCTTTCGAAATGTGGTGCTACAGAAGAATGCTGAAGATAAGGTGGGTAGATCATGTAACTAATGAGGAGGTATTGAATAGGATTGGGGAGAAGAGAAGTTTGTGGCACAACTTGACTAGAAGAAGGGATCGGTTGGTAGGACATGTTTTGAGGCATCAAGGGATCACAAATTTAGCATTGGAGGGCAGCGTGGAGGGTAAAAATCGTAGAGGGAGACCAAGAGATCAATACACTAAGCAGATTCAGAAGGATGTAGGTTGCAGTAGGTACTGGGAGATGAAGAAGCTTGCACAGGATAGAGTAGCATGGAGAGCTGCATCAAACCAGTCTCAGGACTGAAGACCACAACAACAACAACAACAATGGAGGCTTTTAATCAGTCATTCTCCCAGTGCCCCATACATGACTGGAATGAGAAGAAGCCCCAATAAAAGGTACAACAGTATGCAGTTCACAGTGGTTTGCAGAATAATGGACATAATTACACTATTAATGTGTGTTATTTGAAAGTTAAGCATAACATGGACCTAGGTTTCACAGGAAATTACAAACAGTCTATTGTAATAGTATGAAAAACTTACTGAAATAGGAAACGCAATGAGAAGCTCTAAGTGCCACAATTCAAAACTCTGCAAAAGATAACAAAAGTTCATTCTGCTTTTGTACAACTGTATGTAGTCATCACTTCTCAGGTACTGCATCATTTCAGTCAAATTTTTCTTTTTCTTCACACATGGAACTTGTAGCGTCCAGGGCAGGTAGTGCGTTTTCTTACTGGATGATACTCGCACATCTTCCCAGACCTCAAGTTCACTTAAGCTTCTCCTGGTCTTATGCTTATGTTCGTCTGGTCATGGCCACTATACTCTGAATATGTTTAGATTTGCTGTGTTTATATTACAATCTGCTGCTTCCTTGACCTCTAAGAAGTCAGATGCATTCATGTTACTGATGATAAATCGCTTTATTTGTCTTATTTCCTGACGATAAATGGCTTTATGCGCCTTGATTACTATATCATGTCCTTTGCATCTTCTGAAACAATACACTTGGTAACTGAAGAAGAAACATTCTGTCAAATTGTGGTGCAGGTTAGCGATCAATAGTCAGACTTTATCTTTCCTGTGCTGGACGAGCTTTTGCAGGAATACGTTTATTACTTGGACTTACCTGTAAGTGTTCATTCCCCCCATTTTACAGCTTTTTCCTCATTGTTGCTACAGTACCTTCCCATTTAATTCATCGTTACTTCCACTCGAACTATGACAAATATCGGCTGCCTCCACCATTTCATCTAACACTGAGCTGAGGAGTAAGCGTGCGCAACATAGTGTTTCCATATTATATTAACAACAGTGGCTATTAAAGTGGATGCCAGCTTTGTGGCAGGTTGAGCCTTTTATACGTTTTGGGTCGCCGTGTAGATCCTATTTTACATAAAACTTCAAAATTCCTTAGTATGGGACTTTTTGTTATATCAGGTCTTCAGACTTGCAGTACAGTCTTTTTTTAAAAAGCGCAGATACAAATTTTACGTGATCAATTCTGACGATCACTGATCCAAACCAACTGTCAGCGAATGTCTCTCCAAGAAATGAGCGAAAATAAGGCCAGAACAGAGTGGTGTGGTGCTCTCCTGTTGAAAAATGCTTCCCAGCGGCACCTGTTGCATTGTGTAATTTTTGCAGCTTATTTAGATGTGCCTTACAGGTAACTGTGGGTTCGATACAGAAAAATGGCCCAATGAAATCATTCTTAATCAGGTAGCACAGCTTGTTCATGTTCATGGTTTCGCGCTAGTTTTCAAGACCGTGAAACACTGCAACAGATAATGTTCGCTTTCGCAGAGACATAAAATATGGGTTCGTTCTAAAAGTGTATCATAGGCAAGTCATTCTTAAGTGACGCAAGGCACTGTAGAACATAAGCTCAGTACACGGTATTGTACGGGGATGACCAACGGCGGAATGCACTAAACATGTGATTGTAGTCTCAAGCACTTGTGTACAACCACCTAATCTTGAATTTCAGTGTATTGAGATTTCATATGAAGCGGTTTATTGATTCTTGTTAGAAAGATAACTGGATCGATAACAAGCACTCTTGCAGATTATCCTGCGCAATTATTTATTTACTAGTAATAAACGACACACTATCCGATGTTACATTGCGCTAAATCACAGGAAGACTCAGCTTTTACAGTTTCTAACACACAATTCAACATAACCTGATTTTTAATTTCACAGAACGGGCATATGATTAGTGAAACTGAACAGTTCAAATTTCTAGGTGTTCAGACAGTAAGCTGTCGTGGAAAGCCCACGTTCAGGATCTTGTTCAAAGACTTAATACTGCCATTTTTACTATTCGAACGGTATCAGAAGTGAGTGATCGTTCGACACGAAAATTAGTCTACTTTGCTTATTTTCATTCGCTTATGTCGTATGGTATTATATTTTGGGGTAACTCTTCCCATTCTAAAAGAACATTCTTGGCTCCGAAACGAGCAGATCGGGCAATAAGTGGTGTAAGTTCACGAACCTCCTGAATTTGGATCGGACTTCCATAACTCTTGTGCAAAAAGGTGTGCAGTATACTGCTGCATCCATTTACAATAATCTTCCACTCGAATTAAAAAATCTTAGCAGTAAACTACGCGCTTTCGAATCGAAACTGATGAGTTTCCTCATGGGTCACCCTTCTATTCTGTCGAGGAGTTCCTTGAAAAATTAAGCTGATTCTTATTGTATTGTTGAGTGCGTTTACTTAAATTTAGTGAATGACTTTTTTCGGGTTCATAAACATTTTTTTATCTGTTATTACTTTTATGTTGTAATTTCATGTACTGACATGTATCCACACTGAAACGAGCGGCCGAAGCAACTAGTGTACTGTTCACATCCGTTCGGCGAAACAAGAGAGATGTGAAGAGTCCAGGCAGGTGATGCTCGATATTTTTAACTCTTTATAAGGAAAGGGCCAGATCTTGCTAGGTAAGCTTAGACAATTTTAGTGAGCAAGTAGTCTGCCCTGTGGTGAATAATTACTACATTACTGATAAAAGAAGACTAACTTTAAAGGAAATTCATAAAAAGTTACAGAATTTAAAACATTTTGAGGACTGTATAAACACACTTCTTAAATTTCGTCGCACTTAAGGAATTAGCGGAAGCAAGATAGGAACAAAGTAGTGTCACGGAAAAATGAATTGCTTACATAAAAACTATCCAGGCGTACTGATTTGAATGTCGTCCAATTGTCTGCATGGACGACACGTATGTTCACACTTGTCACACAGTATCGTACGGTTGGTGTGACAATTCTCTACAGGTTGTGTTGAAACCTCTTTTGAAAGGAGGCAGAATTATCATCATCCACGTTGGCAGGGAGGATTGTTTTGTATCGACGGCGTACCTAAGGTCTAAATCTGACCAGAAAACGAGATTATCACAATGACATAGACTTCTCATATTATGAAAAGTGGCTCAGGGAGAAATTAATACCTAGTCTACTACCTCATACTGTCTTCGCTATAGGTGATGCGCCTTACCACAATAAGCAACTGATTCGGGCTCCAGCATCAAACTCCACTAGGAGGGAAATGATGTCCTGGTTAACAGTAAAGGGAATTTATTTCCACAAGGGCATGCCGAGACCCCATCTGTATTCACTGATAAAAATGAACAACGCAGGTCACGTCACTTATAAAATAGACAGTATTTTAACCGAACATGGTCATGGGCAAGAGTCAAGTATGGTGTTTGTGAACGTAATGTAACATTCAGAACGACACTTTGCTAACTCTTATAGAAGAACCAATTGATCCCATAATGAAAAAAGACTGAAGAAACAGTGTGAGCATAGAAAAACGTTTTGGAGTAGTATATTTAAAGTGAAGATTTTGCCGAACCAAGCTCTGGAGGAACCATAAATGTGGGAAGCGCTACAGACTCGAATAGTGATAGTCACATTGATGGAAGCGATATTGATTCCGCAAGCGAAGATGAAAGGGAATCAACTAACACTGCCAACGGAAATGAAAAGCACACGGTTAACGAAAATGAAGAAACGTACGCTGGAGCATTTTCTAAATGTATTCCGTGTGGGTAACTAGTTACAATGAAAGCTCCACAGTGTTATGTCAAACGATGAACTGCATTGTTTGTAATGTGCAATTGTGTCTGTACTATTCTAAAGATCTGTGAACGTCGCCTTAACAGTGAAATTGTACATTTCACATTGCTCTGCTTGCATAATAAACCCACTTACATTTTCTTATGTTTGCTGGTGCCGCCTCTAGCCCCTCTGATTCCGTCCCCTTGCACTTCCCCTCCTGTACATATGAGTGCTCTACTCTGTTTGCATGAAGTGTACAAAATACTTAACGTTACATCTTGCTTACTTTAGTGGATTACTAGGAGTAATCCACTAAATTACAAGCCCACATCATTAACGTCGATATGCAGCAGGATTTTAGAACATACACACACCAAAAAAGTTTTGCATCACCTCGGTTCCGAGAGTTTTGGAGCCTGTACAGAAAATTGGAAGAGAGATCAACATAAACATTATTTCCGCCCTTTCTATTGCTCATGGAAACCACACATTTGCATGTTGTACCACCATAAAGCGAGACCTTCAGAGGTGGTGGTCCAGATTGCTGTACACACCGATATGTCTAATACCCAGTAGCACATCCTCTTGCATCGAAGCATGCCTGTATTCGTCGTGGCATACTATCCACAAGTTCATCAAGGCACTGTTGGTCCAGAATGTCCCACTCCTCAATGGCGATTCAGCGTAGATCTCTCAGAGTGGTTGGTGGGTCCCGTCGTCCATAAACAGTCCTTTTCAATCCATCCCACGCATGTTGGATAGGGGTCATGCCTGGAGAACATGCTGGTCACTCTAGTGAGCGATGTCGTTATCCTGAAGGATCTTTCACAAGACGCGCACGATGGGGGCGCGAATTCTCGTCCATGAAGACGAATGCCTCGCCAATACGCTGCCGATATGGTTGCACTATCGGTTGGAGGATGGCATTCGCAGCCGTTACAGCGCCTTCCATGACCACCAGTGGCGTACGTCGGTCCTACATAATGCCACCCGAAAACAGCAGGGAACCTCCACCTTGCTGCAGTCACTGGACAGTGCGTCTAAGGCGTTCAGCCTGATCGCGTTGCCTCCAAACACGTCTCCGATGATTGTCTGGTTGAAGGCATATGCGACACTCATCGGTTAAGACAGTGTGATGCCAATCCTGAGCGGTCCATTCGGCATGTTGTTGGACCCATCTGTACTGCACTGCATCGTTGTTGCAAAGATGGACCTCGCCATGTATGTCGGGAGTGAAGTTGCGCATCATGCAGCCTATTGCGCACAGTTTGAGTCGTAACACGACATCCTGTGGCTGCATGAAAAGAATTATTCAACATGGTGGCGTTACTGTCAGGGTTCCTCCAAACCATAATCTGTAGGCAGCGGTCATCCACTGCAGTAGTAGCCTTTGGTCGGCCTGAGCAAGGCATGTCATCGACAGTTCCTGTCTCTCTGCATCTCCTCCATGTTTGAACAACATCACTTTGGTCCACTCCGAGATGCCTGGACACTTCCCTTGTTGAGAGCCCGTCCTAGCACAACGTGATAATGTGGACAGGTTCAAATCACGGTATTGATTGTATAGGCATGGTTGAACTACAGATAACACGAGCCGTGTACCTCCTTCCCGGTGAAATGACTGGAACTGATCAGCTGTCGGACACCCTTCATCTAATAGGCGCTGCTCATGCATGGTTGTTTACATCTTTGGGGGGTTTAGTGACATCTCTGAAGAGTCAAAGAGACTGTGTCTCTGCTACAATATCCACAGTCAACGTCTATCTTCAGGAGTTCTGGGAATAAGGGTGATGCAAAACTTTTTTTGATGTGTGTATATTGTGTTCGAACACAATCAATTACCTCGAAGAAAACAGTCTACTGATACATAGTCAACACGGATTTAGAAAACATCGTTCTGTCAAACACAACTAGCTCTTTACTCACATAAATTGTTGAGTGCTATTGACAAGGGATTTCAAATTGATTCTATATTTCTGGATTTTCGGAAGGCTATTGACACTGTACCACACAGGCGGCTTATGGTGAAATTGCGTGCTTATTTAATATCGTCTCAGTTATGTGACTGGATTCGTGATTTCCTGTCAGAGAGGTTACAGTTCATACTAATTGACGGAAAGTCATCGAGTAAAACAGAAATTATTTCTGGCGTCCCCCAAGGTAGTGTTATACGCCCTTTGCTGTTCCTTATCTATATACACGATATGGCAGACAATCTGAGGAGCTGCCTTAGGATGTTTGCAGATGATGTTGTCATTTATCGGCTGGTAAAGTCATCAGAAGATCAAAACAAATTGCAAAACGATTTAGAAAAGATATCTATATGGTGCGAAAATTGACAATTAACCCTAAATAATGAAAGTGTGAGGCCATGAGCGCTAAAAGGAATCCATTAAACTACAGTTACACGATAAATTAGTAAATTCTAAAAGCCGTAAATTCAACTAAATATCCAGGAATTACAATCATGAACTACTTAAATTGGAAAGAACACATAGAAAATGTTGTGGGGAAGGCTAACCAAAGACTGCGTTTTATTAGCAGAACACTTAGAAAATGTAACAGATCTACTAAGGAGACTGCCTACACCACGCTTGTCCGTCCTCTTTTAGAATACTGCTGTGGGGTGTGGGATACTTACCAGATAGGATTGACAGAGCACATCGAAAAAGTTCAAAGAAGGGCAGGACGTTTTGTGTTGTTGCGAAATAGGAGAGAGAGGGACTCATTGAAATGATACTGGATTTGGGATGGACATCATTAAAACAAATGAGTTTTTCGTTGTAGAGCAATCTTCTCACGAAATACCAATCACCAACTTTCTCATCCGAATGCGAAAATATTTTGTCGATGCCGACCTACACAGGGAGAAACGATCACTATGATAAAATAAGGGAAATCAGAGCTCGTATGGAAAGATATAGGTGTTTGTTGTTTCCGTGTGCTATACGAAATTGGAATAATAGAGAATTGCGAAGGTGGTTTGATGAACTGTCTGCCAGACACTTAAATGTGGTTTGCAGTGTATCTATGTAGATGTAACAACTTGCATAAAAAATCTGCTTCCCCCAAAAAATTGTTTGATGTTTCTTTGACGGATTGGGAGAAGGCGGTGCAAAATGAAAACTCTGCACCGGCTGCCAAACTCGCTACACCATTGGATCGAAGTCGAATCGAAGAAAAATGGCAGATGATCACAATTCGGAAAGGCACTGTTGCGGAGATACGCCCATAAAACGACATCCAACAGTGACGAGTGCGCGAAATTGTGTGTATTTAACCTGTCTTGCGAGTGCATTTACTTATTGATTTATTTGCGTTGATCTATCAAAGTTAGGTAAATTCCAAATTTCCATTCACGGCTAATTATTTTGGTGCTACCCTGGTCTGTTATCTTACACTCAGCAGTACTTTTAATGTTTACAGAGTTTATAGACCTGTGACTGAATAAGACTACAAATCTCTAATGCAAGTCTACTGTTTGCAGAAAAATTAGGAGCGGATCTGTACTAGATAATGCACTGAATGGTGACTACTGTGGATTTCGAGGACTGGAGCAGGGGTCTACAGACCTTCATTCACCTTTTTATTACACAGTTTTATCGACCAATAAATTTAACAATTTACTCAGTAATTAAATACGAGGGCTATCCATAAAGTACATTACGTTTTGAAATTAAAAATAAGTATTGGAATTTTTTTTATTATATACAGATGAAAGCCACACGTAAATACTACTTTTCTACATAGTTGCCATTTAAATTAAGGCACTTATCGTAGCGATGGACGAGCTTGGAAATTCCTTCGTCGTAAAATTCGGCCGCCAGCGCCTTCATCCACGTGGTTACATCTTCTTGAAGCTGTGCGTCGTCATCAAAACGCTGCATAGCCAACCACTTCTTCATTGCTGGGAATAAGTGGGAGTCGCTCGGTGCCAGGTCGGGACTGTACGGCGGATGAGGAAACAACTCCCACTTAAAAGGTTCGAGAACTTCACGAGTGGCATTTGCCGTGTGGGCCCGGGCGTTGTCAGCAAGATCGCTGAGCCCAACTTTCCCCTGCGCTTGTTTTGTATTGCTCTTCTGAGGTTGTGCAGAGTTTGGCAATACCTTTGAGAGTTTATTGTAGTGCCTCTTTCCAGGAAATCCACAAAAATCACACCTTTTCTGTCCCAAAAGACAGTCGCCATCACCTTCCTTGCCGACATTGTCTGCATGCATTTCTTGGGTTTTTGGGGGGAATTTGTGTGCCCCCACTGCATTGACTGCAATTTTGTCTCGCAGTTCACATGCTTAACCCATGTTTCGTCACCAGTAACGATGCGATCGAGTAATGAGTCGCCATATTTCTCGTAAGCGTCCAAAAACGTTCACGCTGCAGCCATTCGCTGATTTTTGTGAATCTGTCAAGATTTTTGGTATCCATCTTGCACAAAACTTGTGGTAACCAAGCTTTTCGGCAATGATTTCGTGCAACAAACTTCGTGAAATTTGTGGCATAGAGAGTTCCGTTATTGTGAAATTACGGTTTTCACGGACCGCGGCATCGACTTTTTCGACAAGTTCGGCAGTCACTATGCTGTGTCTTCCACTTCGCTCTTCGTCGTGAACGTTAATTCGGCCATTTTTAAATTTTATGACCCATTGACGCACTCCACCTTCAGTGATTATGTTGTCCCCATACACTTCACAAAGCTGCAGACAGATTTCTATCGGTGTACAGTTTTTTGCAGTCAGAAACCTTATTACAGCACGCACTTCACACTTCGCGGCATTTTCAATTAACGCTGACATTTCAAACTGTCACAGTAACTCAACGGAGTACAGCACGAACCTCTCACTAGCACGGCAGGATGCCGACTGAGCGGCGGTATGCCATGACACCAAGATGGCCGTGCTAGCCCCGCCCCTAACGGACACAAACGAAAGCGTAATGTACTTTGTGGGTAGCCCTCGTATCTTCGGCAAAAGGTCACCAAACTGTTTTACAGTATTAATAAATATGAACAGAGATTTTGCGTGTAAGTTAGGAAACAATCAGTTAACATGGGAGACACTTAAGTCCTAATGATAACAATCCCAATTATAATTATTATATTAATTTAATCATCGCTAATAACGTGCCCCCCCTCCCCCCATGAAAAATGGACCTTGCCATTGGCTGGGAGGCTTGCGTGCCTCAGTGATACAGATGGGCATACTGTAGGTGCAACCACAATGGAGGGGTATCTGTTGAGATACCAGACGAACGTGTGCTCATGAAGAGGGGCAGAAGCCTTTCAGTAGTTGCGGGGGCAACAGTCTTTATGATTGACTGATCTGGTCTTGTAACATCAACCAAAACGGCCTTGCTGTGCTAGTACTGTGAATGGCTGAAAGCAAGTGGAATCTACAGTAGTGATTATTCCTGAGGGCGTGTAGCTTTGAATAACCATAGGTTAAGTGATGATGGCATCCTTTTGGGTAAAATATTCCAGAGGTAAAATAGTCCCCCAATCAGATCTCTGGGCAGGGAGAATTCAGGAGAAACAAAACTGGCGTTCTACATATCGGAGCATGAAACTTCAGATCTCCTAATTGGACAGGTAGGTTAGAAAACTTGAAAGGAGAAATATAGTTAGATGTCATGGAAATTAGTGAAGTTCAGTGGCAAGAGGAACAGGGCATCTGGTCAGCTGAATATAGGGTTATAAATTCGAAATCAAATAGGGGTATTGCAGAAGTTCATTTAATGATGAGTAAAGGATAGGAACGAGGGTAAGCTACTATCAACAGGATAGTGAACGCATTATTGTAGCCAAGATAGACACGAAGCCATCACCCACCGTAGTAGTACAAGTTTATATGCCAACTAGCTCCACAGATGAGGAGGAGATTGAGGAAATGTGTGATGAGATAAAAGAAATTATTCAGATAGATAAGAGAGCCGAAAATTTAATAGTCACAGGGGACTGGAATTCGATAATAGGAAAAGGAAGAGAAGGAAAAGTAGTAGGTGAATTTGGACTGGGGGAAAGTAATGAAAGAAGAAGCTGCCTGCTAGAATTTTGCACACAGGATAATTTAATCATAGCTAACACTTGGGTTAAGAATCGTGAGAAAATGTACGATGGGAACAGACCAGGAGACACTGGACGGTTTCAGATTGATTATATAATGGTTAGAGATTTAGGAACTAGGTTTTAAATTTTAAGACATTTCCAGGGGCAGATGTGGACTCTGAGCACAATTCATTGTTTATGAACTGCAGATTAAAACTGAAGAAAAACCAAAAGGCCATGAATTTAAGGAGATGGGACCTGGATAAACTAAAACCCAGAGACTGTAGAAGGTTTCAGAGGGAGCACTGGGGAATGATTGATAAGAACAGGGGAAAGGAATACAGTAGAAGGAGAAACATAGCTTTGAGAGATGATGATGTGAATGCAGCAGAGGATCAAGTAGGTAAAAAGACGAGGGAAAGTAGAAATACTTGGGTAACACAAGAGACACTGAATTTAATCGCTAAAAGTAGAAAACATAAAAAATGTAATACATGAAGCAGGTGAAAGGGAATACAAACGTCTAAAAAATGTGATCAACAGGCAGTGCAAAATTGCTAAGAAGGAATGGCTAGAGGACAAATGTAAGGAT
This sequence comes from Schistocerca nitens, assembly GCF_023898315.1. Taxonomy (NCBI): domain Eukaryota; kingdom Metazoa; phylum Arthropoda; class Insecta; order Orthoptera; family Acrididae; genus Schistocerca; species Schistocerca nitens. Next base: position 132,410,172 of record NC_064622.1, on the reverse strand, counting down.
ATAGAAGCGTAAATCAGTAGAGATAAGATAAACACAGCCTACAGGCAAATTAAAGAGGCCTTTGGAGGAAAGAGAACCACCTGGTTGACTATTAAGAGCTCAGATGGAAAACCAGTCCTAAGCAAAGAAGGAAAAGCAGGAAGGTGGAAGGAGTATATAGAAGGTCATACAAGGGAGATGTACTTGAGGGCAAAGGAAGAGGATGTAGAGGAAGATGTGAAGGGAGATATGATACTGTGAGAAAAATTTGACGAATTATATTGTTTAAGTCTTGATTTAAAGCGAAACAAAGCCCCGGGAGTAGACAACATAGTGTTAGAGCTACTGATAGCCTTGAGAGAGCCAGCCATGACAAAACTCTTCCATCTGGTGAGCAAGATGTATGAGACACACGAAATACCCGCAGACCGCAAGAAAATATAATGGTAGCAATTCCAAAGGAAGCAGGTGCCGAGAGGTGCGAAAATAACAGAACTGTTGTTGTTGTTATGGTCTTCAGTCCTGACACTGGTTTGATGCAGCTCTCCATGCTACTCTATCCTGTGCAAGCCTCTTCATTTCCCAGTACCTACTGCAACCTACATCCTTCTGAATCTGCTTAGTGTTTTCGTCTCTTGGTCTCCCTTTACAATTTTTACCCTCCACGCTGCCCTCCAGTACTAAATTGGTGATCCCTTGATGCCTCAGAACATGTCCTACCAACCGATCCCCTCTTCTAGTCAAGTTGTGCCACAAACTCCTCTTCTCCCCAATTCTATTCAATACCTCCTCATTAGTTATGTGATCTACCCATCTAATCTTCAGCATTCTTCTGTAGCACCACATTTCGAAAGCTTCTATTCTCTTCTTGTCCAAACTATTTATCGTCCATGTTTCACTTTCATACACGGCTACACTCCACACAAATACTTTCAGAAACGATTTCCGCCACTTAAATCAATACTCGATGTTAACAAATTTCTCTTCTTCACAAAAGATTTCCTTGCCATTGCCAGTCTACATTTTATATCTTCTCTACTTCGACCATCGTGAGTTATTTTTCTCCCCAAATAGCAAAACTCCTTTACTACTTTAAGTGTCTCATTTCCTAATCTAATACCCTCAACGACACCCGACTTAATTCGACTACATTCCATTATCCTTATTTTGCTTTTGTTGATGTTCATCTTATACCCTCCTTTCAAGACACTGTCCATTCCGTTCAACTGCTCTTCCAAGTCCTTTGCTGTCTCTGACAGAATTACAATGTCATCGGCGAACCTCAAAGTTTTTATCTCTTCTCCATGGATTTTAATACCTACTCCAAACTTTTCTTTCGTTTGCTTTACTGCTTGCTCAATATACAGATTGAATAGCATCGGGGAGAGGCAAAACCCTGTCTCACTCCCTTCCCAACCACTGCTTCCCTTTCATGTCCCTCAACTCTTATAACTGCCATCTGGTTTCTGTACAAATTGTAAATAGCCTTTCGCTCCCTGTATTTTACCCCTGCCACCTTCAGAATTTGAAAAATAGTATTCCAGTCAACATTGTCAAAAGCTTTCTCTACATCTACAAATGCTAGAAACGTAGGTTTGCCTTTCCTTAATCTTTCTTCTAAGAAAAGTCGTAGGTTCAGTATTGCCTCACGTGTTCCAACATTTCTACGGAATCCAAACTGATCTTCCCCGAGGTCCGCTTCTACCAGTTTTTCCATTCGTCTGTAAACAATTTGCGTTAGTATTTTGCTGCTGTGACTTATTAAACTGATAGTTCGGTAATTTTCACATCTGTCAACACCTGCTTTCTTTGGGATTGGAATTATTATATTCTTCTTGAAGTCTGAGGGAATTTCACCTGTCTCATACATCTTGCTCACCAGATGGTAGAGTTTTGTCATGACTGGCTCTCCCAAGGCTGTCAGTAGTTCTAATGGAATGTTGTGTACTCCCGGGGCCTTGTTTCGACTTAGGTCTTTCAGTGTTCGGTCAAACTCTTCACACAGTATCATATCTCCCATTTCATCTTCATCTACATCCTCTTCCATTTCCATAATATTGTCCTCAAGAACATCGCCCCTGTATAGACCCTTAATATACTCCTTCCACCTTTCTGCTTTCCCTTCTTTGCTTAGAACTGGGTTTCCATCTGAGTTCTTGATATTCATTCAAGTGGTTCTCTTTTCTCCAAAGGTCTCTTTAATTTTCCTGTAGGCAGTATCTATCTTACCTCTCATGAGATAAGCCTCTACATCCTTACTTTTGTCCTCTAGCCATCCCTGCTTATCCATTTTGCACTTCCTGTCGATCTCATTTTTGAGACGTTTGTATTTCTTTTTGCCTGCTTCACTGGCTGCATTTTTGTATTTTCTCCTTTCATCAGTTAAATTCAGTATCTCTTCTGTTACCCAAGGATTTCTACTAGCCCTCGTCTTTTTACCTACTTGATCCTCTGCTGCCTTCACTATTTCATTCCTCAAAGCTACCCATTCTTCTTCTACTGTATTTCTTTCCCCCATTCCTGTCAATTGTTTCCTTATGTTGTCCCTGAAACTCTCTACAACCTCTGGTTTTTTCAGTTTATCCAGGTCCCATCTCCTTAAATTTCCACATTTTTTCAGTTTCTTCAGTTTTAATCTACAGTTCATAACCAATAGATTGTGGTCAGAGTCCACATCTGCCCCTGGAAATGTCTTAGAATTTAAAATGTGGTTCCTAAATCTCTGTCTTACCATTATATAATCTATCTGATACCTTTTAGTATCTCCAGGGTTCTTCCATGTATACAACCTTCTTTCATGATTCTTGAACCAAGTGTTAGCTATGATTAAGTTATGCTCTGTGCAAAATTCTACCAGGCGGCTTCCTCTTTCATTTCTTAGCCCCAATCCATATTCACCTACTACGTTTCCTTCTATTCCTTTCCCTACTGTCGAATTCCCGTCACCCATGACTATTAAATTTTCGTCTCCCTTCACTACCTGAATAATTTCTTTCATCTCGTCATACATTTCATCAATTTCTTCATCATCTGCAGAGCTAGTTGGCATATAAACTTGTACTACTGTAGTAGGCGTGCGCTTCCTGTCTATCTTGGCCACTATGCTGTTTGTAGTAGCTTACCCGCACTCCTATTTTTTTTATTCATTAATAAACCTACTCTTGCATTACCCCTATTTGAATTTGTATTTATAACCCTGTATTCATCTGACCCAAAGTCTTGTTCCTCCTGCCACCAAACTTCACTAATTCCCACTATATCTATCTTTAACCTATCCATTTCCCGTTTTATATTTTCTAACCTACCTGCCCGATTTAGGGATCTGACATTCCACGCTCCGATCTGTAGAATGCCAGTTTTCTTTCTCCTGATAACGACGTCCTCTAGAGTAGTCCCCGCCCGGAGATCTGAATGGGGGACTATTTTACCTCCGGAATATTTTACCCAAGAGGACGCCATCATCATTTAATCATACAGTATAGCTGCGTGCCCTCAGGAAAAATTACGGCTGTAGTTTCCCCTTGCTTTCAGCCATTCGCAGTACCAAAACAGCAAGGCCGTTTTGGTTAGTGCTCCAGTGCCAGATCAGTCAATCATCCAGACTGTTGCCCCTGCAACTACTGAAAAGGCTGCTGCCCCTCTTCAGGACCACACATTTGTCTGGCCTCTCAACAGATACCCCTCCGTTGTGGTTGCACCTACGGTACAGCTATCTGAATCGTTGAGGCACGCAAGCCTCCCCACCAACGGCAAGGTCCATGGTTCATGGGGGGATTACAGAACTATCAATTTAATAAATCACTGATGCAAAATACTAACACGAATCTCTTACAGAAGAATGGACAAAATGGTAGAATCTGACTCGAGGAATATCAATTTGGATTCCGAAGCAATGTAGGAACATGCGAGGCAATACTGACCCTATGACTTCTCATAGAGTGTAGTTTATGGAAAGGGGAACCTACTTTTATTGGATTTGTAAGCTTAGAGAAAGCTTTTGACAATGTTGACTGGAATACTCTCTTTCAAATTCTGAAGGTGACAGGGGTAAAATACAGGGAGCGAGAGGCTATGTACAATTTGTACAGAAACCAGATGGCAGTTATAAGAGTCGAGAGGCATGAAAGGGAAGCAGTGGTTGAGAACTGAGTGAGACAGGGTTGTAGCCTATCCCTGATGTTATTCAGTCTGTATATTGAGCAAGCAGTAAAGGAAACAAAAGAAAAATTCGGAGTAGGAATTAAATTCCAGGGAGAGGAAATAAAGACTTTGAGGTTTTCCAGTGACATTGTAATTCTGTCAGAGACAGCAAAGGACTTGGCAGAGCAGTTGAACAGAATGGACAGTGTCTTGAAAGCAGGATATAAGATGAACATCGACAAAAGAAAAACAAGGATAATGGAATGTAGTCGAATTAAATCAGGTGATGCTGAGGGAGTAAGATCAGGAAACGAGGCACTTTAAGTAGTGGACGAGTTTTGCTATTTTGGAAGCAAAATAACTGATGAAGGTCGACTTGGGAGGATATAAAATGTAGACTGGCAAGGGCAAGAAAAGCATTTCTGAAGAAGAGAAATTTGTTAACATCGAGTATAGATCTAAGTATCATGAAACTCTTTTTGAAAGTATTTATATGGAGTGTAGCCATGTATGGAAATGAAACATGGACAATGAACAGTTTAGACAAGAACAGAACAGAAACTTTTGAAATGTGGTGCTATAGAAGAATGTTGAAGATTAGATTGGTAGATCACATAACTAATGACGAAGTGCTGAACAGAACAGGGGAAAAGAGGAATTTGTGGCATAACAGGACTAAAAGGAGTCGATTGGTAGGACACATACTGAGGGATCACGGGGTCATCAGTTTAGTACTGGAGGGAATTGTGGGTAGTAAAACTCGTAGAGCGAGAACGAGATCAATACAGGAAGTAGATTCAGAGGGATGTAGGTTGCAGTAGTTGCTCGGAGATGAAGAGCCTTGCACAGGATGGAGTAGCATGGAGAGCTGCATCAAACCAGTCTTTGGACTGAATACCACAACAACAAGAACCTACAACAGAATTTTATCACAGAAAACACACCTTAAGGCTTCAACCCCATCATAGAACAAAGCAAGATCTAAACTTACTATAGCATAAGCAGCAAGGCGTAACAATATCCGGTACACAGACACTCAGCATTACATGCATATCACATTGGCGTTAATGGATAGGCTAATAAAATCGCCGCTATAGCTTCCATAAATGGAATTTTAACACAAAGGAAGAACAAGGTAAATAGGGGGCCCAGTAAAGATATACAGGCTAATGGTCAAGTTATTAATTGATCTGGTGTTTCATCAGCACCTGCTGAATATTCTGAGGTGATCTTTTCATGTTGTTGTTGTTGTTGTTGTTGTTGTTGTGGTCTTTAGTCCTGAGACTGGTTTGATGCAGCTCTCCATGCTAATCTATCGTGTGCAAGCTTCTTCATCTCCCAGTACCTACTGCAACCTTCATCCTTCTGAATCTGCTTAGTGTGTTCATCTCTTGGTCTCCCTCTACGATTTTTACCCTCCATGCTGCCCTCCAATACTGAATTGGTGATCCCTTGATGCCTCAGAACATGTTCTACCAACCGATCCCGTCTTCTGGTCACGTTGTGCCACAAACTTCTCTTCTACTCAATCCTATTCAATACTTCCTCATTAGTTATGTGGTCTACCCATCTAATCTTCAACATTCTTCTGTAGCACCACACTTCGAAAGCTTCTAGTCTCTTCTTGTCCAAACTAGTTATCGTCCATGTTTCACTTCCATACATGGCTACACTCCATACAAATATTTTCAGAAATGACTTCCTGACACTTAAATCTATACTCGATGTTAACAAATTTCTCTTCTTCAAAAACGCTTTCCTTGCCATTGCCAGTCTACATTTTATATCCTCTCTACTTCGACCATCATCAGTTATTTTGCTCCCCAAATAGCAGAACTCCTTTACTACTTTAAGTGTCTCATTTCCTAATCTAATTCCCTCAGCATCACCCGACTTAATTCGACTACATTCCATTATCCTCGTTTTGCTTTTGTTGATGTTCATCTTATATCCTCCTTTCAAGACACTGTCCATTCCATTCAACTGCTCTTCCTAGTCCTTTGCTGTCTCTGACAGAATTACAATGTCATCGGCGAACCTCAAAGTTTTTATTTCTTCTCCATGGATTTTAATACCTACTCCTAATTTTTCTTTTGTTTCCTTTATTCTTTCTCCTGATAACGACATCCTCTTGAGTAGTCTCCCCCCCCGGAGATCCGAAAGGTGGACTATTTTACCTCCGGAATATTTTACCCAAGAGGATGCCATCATCATTTAATCATACAGTAAAGCTGCATGCCCTCATAGTAATAGATAATTCCTCAATTTTTGTAGGAGACTTGGATAGTGATTCTGCATATGGCTGTGTGTGTTGTAGTGTGTTTGAAAAGTGACTGTTAAATGTATTAGCCACTACTATGAGGTCAGTTTTTTTATTGTTATTTTCATTTAGTTCTGTGTTGCTGTAGTCTAATTACATTGCACCTGTCTCTTTTATGATGATATTCTGGGATACTTTAGTCTTATTTCTTGAATTTTCTGCTTGTCAGTTTCAAAATTTTTACATTTCATATCACTCACTTGTCAGTGTATTAATTTATATTCTTAAAATGTTTAATGAAAGTAGGATTTGTGGTTTTCTTTGAATATTCATATGATCTCCTCTTATTCCGGGATGATATTTTTATTCCTACTGTGACCCATTTTCTTGAATTTTGTGCAGAATACTATTGATTCTTGTTTGGGAAAACGACTTTAAAAACATATATGGCCATAAATTTAGCAAACATATCATGCATTGTTTGAACTGTAGTCAGCAGTCCAGTTTGCTCTTCTCAGGAGAGAAGAAAAATATTCTGCATTTTCTTTGCTAAACGTCTACATGTTAGCCCTGGTTTTCAGTAGCTTTATGTCTTGTAGAATAGCAGTTGTCAGAATTTTGGCTCGGTGATCACTAAAGTCAGTGTTTACATGTTGTATGTTGTAGATATACTTTTCTGTAGTTATAGAAACTCGGCAGACTGTTGTTGCAGACGTACGAGTCACAAGAGTTGGATTATTTTTTGTGTTAAAGTATTTCATTATTAAATTTGTAGCATTTGGAGAAATCAACATTCAAGTCTTCATGTATGAACCCATACTTCTTGAGAGTGTTGACGTTTCTAACAGTTCTTCTATATGACTATAGTTAAAAAAAATTATCACTGTATTTTGCTTTGGCCTTCTGCTATTGAGTTTTCTGTGTCTCTTTCTCTGGATAATTTTGTTATATTGCTGAATTCTTTGTCTTCTCAGACAATTTTTCAGCTGCTACTGTGATTGAATATTTCTCTGCAAAACATCTCCCTTAATTTTAACTGTGTTCTAACATCCCTATTTCAGTCAGTGCTCAGTAAAACATTGAACAGAAATATCACTTACACCACTTAAAAAGATTTCTGTTTCATTCAGCTTGTTGGACAGGGACTTAATATTTTCGTGGAACAAATTAAAGTCTGAAACAGGGGATATATTATTTCTTGCTTGATCACTTACCTTTCCTTTACATCTAGCATTGTTAGCTATAAAAAAGAATCTCTTTTTTTCCCGAGGATTGATGTTTTTTTTTCCTCAGCTGGTTCTGTGGATTCTGGGTCCTACATTTCTTGTGCTGTAGTTTTTGTAATGTTAATCCACTTGTTGAGCAGCACTGGTTTCATTTTAAGCACTTGTACTTCACTGGCTTATTTTGATGAAACACTCATGTCTTCAGGAAGCTTGATAGTTTAAAGATGAGCGCACTTGCTTTGTACAACTGCTAATTTTAATTAATGAAGAGACCCTAGTGCCTACTTGTTTCTTCACTTTTCTGTTCATGTGAAAAAATCGTGATGTATTGATTTATCAGTGATAGCCTTTCCACTTCAAAGGTTATTGATGTTCTCCTTTTGTTGCACAATTTGTTTGCACTAAGTGATGACTAACAATGCTACTTTTTTGTTCATACCATATATTCTTTGTTGAAGTTTTTAAAAATTGGATGTAAAATAACATTTGCCTTATTACTGAAACAGAGGACATTTGTAAAGATATTATCAGTTCTATTAAAGACTTCGCAGAGGTGAGCATTTGGCTCAATAATACTTTTTTATGCTATAATCTGATTCGCATTTGTCTCTAGTATGTTTCTACAGTACCTGCCCTGACTCCACTCAGTATCAAAACTTTCAGTTTCCTTACTGCAGTTCTTGATTTGTAATGTCATCCTTAAACATGGTTTCTTCTGCTATTTCGTTGTTGCTGGTTGGCATGTAAACAATATGAAATATGTTCCAAGTGTTCAACGTTCTTTATATGGAACTATATCATCTTATTTTTCTTGTGCCTGGTCGCTACAGTCTGGAGCCGAGCAACAGCTACGGTTTCAGGTTCGAATCCTGCCTCGGGCATGGATGTGTGTGATGTCCTTAGGTTACTTAAGTTTAATTAGTTTAAAGTTCTAGGCGACTGATGACCTCAGAAGTTAAGTCGCATAGTGCTCAGAGCCATTTGAACCATTTTTTGTGCCTGGTCATGTGTGATGCTGTGGCTAAGGCTCATGAAATTCTAGATTCTTTGTTAAGTTTTCTTAGTTTATGCAAACAAGTGTACATTTAGCCAGTACTGCAACTGTATAGTAGATTCGAGGATCACCCCTCTAAGATTCGTTTTGAGTATGGCATCTGTCTTCTCTACGGGGCAGACAGAGCTCAGAGCCTGGGAAAGGCAATCTGCCTAGGAAATGGTAATCCAAAATATTACTCAGCGAGCTTGGAAGCTGTGAGGTGGCAGCCCCATCACCAAGCTTAACCTGCACACCCCTCGTAACGCGGTCGGGAGATTCTATAACTACTGGCTCACGTCAACGATTTGCCTCGGATAATGGATTGAAAGGAAACTGACATAGGCTATGGAACAGGAATTTGCGAGGTGAAAACACTGCTACACATTTGGGACAGGGAACGTTCGTAGTCTTAATATCCCAGCTGCGGCAGCGACTTTGATATCTGAACTAAAAACATACAAGACAGTCATTGTAGCTCCACAGGAAGTTAGGTGGCTTGGAGAAGGGATACACACGGAGGATAATTGTGTCATTTTTTGTGTGGGAGATGAAAAAAATCATGAATTTGGTACTAGTCATGCTGTTAAGAACATGATTGTTAACCGGGTTAAGGAATTCCAACCCATTAACAAAAGAATGTCTTACGTAACAATCAAACACCAGTGGTACGATATAACATTCATAAACGTCCTTGCACCAACTTCAACTGAGGATGAGAAAAATGGGTACTATGAAGAATTAGAGAGAGTAGCCGAAAGTATTCCTACAAGAAATATGGGAATTATCTTAGGGGACTTTAATGGAAAAATAGGTAAAGAGGATATGTTCGTCCCCACAATAGGAAAACATAGCAAGCACTCGACCACAAACGAAAATGGATTACAAATGATCAAATTTGCCCTGTCAAAGAATATGAGAATTTGATCGACGATGTTCCCTCACAAAGATATACACAAAGGTACATGGTGCTCTCCTGATGGCAAAACAGTAAATCAGATTGACCATGTTATGACAGAACAACGTTTCACTTCATTTATAAGAGATGTCAGAACGTACAGAGGAGCTGAAATTGGCACAGATCATTTCCTAGTCGTAGGAAAGATGAAAATCAAGATGATTTGGAATCAACAACCAAAAGCCACACCAAAACCTAATTTAGACATCGAACGACTAAAGGAGCTGTCTGTTAAAAAAGCCTATGCGATTGAAATAAATAACCGATTTACAGCAGTGCAAGAAGCTGAGGAGGAAAATAGCGTCGAGAAGGCTTGGGAAAGAATAAAGACTGTGGTAACAGATGCAGCAGAAAAAACACTGGGCAAGAAAAAGAAAACGAAGAAACGGAAATGGTTCAACGGAAAGTGTCAGAGAGCAGTAGAAAGGAGGAAAGAGGCCAGGATGCTGTGGCTGCATAATAATAATGAGGGTGAGGACAGGAGAGAGACCTTCAAGGCGGTTAGAAGAGAAACAGCAAGAGTTCTGCGAACAGAGAAATTGGAAATATCTTAAGTGGAGTACTAGAATATATAGAAGTGGAAAGCAGGAATGGAAACTCAAAGAAGTTGTTGTAGTATACAAAGAAACGTACGAGAGGTTATCAAAGTGAAAACCCATTCATAAAAGATAAAAATCAAAATATGCTAACGCAGCTGGAAGATATCCTAGAATGATGGAAAGAGTATTTCTCAGAAATGTTAAATTGTAACTGATCCGCACATAACATCAATTACACAATGTCTGAGAGTGACAGCATTAATAATGACGAATGCAGAATCACAGAACAGGAAGTGATCGACACCATTCAAAAGCTCAAAACTAGAGATGGGCAAAACTGTTCTTTTCAGAGATTGGATCAGAACTGTTCACTCCCTGAAATGAATTAGCTCTTTTTCATGACTGACCACTCATTTACAAAAGAAAATAAATGAAAGGCACATTGCCCTTTAAACTTGGTTTATTCCAGTACTATACCTGTATTTTGATCTTATTTGATCCTATTTTGAAGTAACACAGATAATGAGTAAGAATTTTGTATTGTTTATTGAAATTTCCACGATATGACAAAGTTTTTGATTATTGATTTATTTTGCACTAGCGTGGTTTTTTGGGTGATCGGAAAATGTTGTAACTTGAGATTTACATTAACAATATATTTGGCTATAATGTATTAAAATTTCATTAACCTCATACAAATACATCGCAAGCCATATATTTTTCCTTTCGAAGACGCCTAAAATCGCAAAATCCGTACCAGAATAAGAAAAAAAAATATAAATTTGACTGTAAAACGAAAGTGCTGCATATAGCCTTACGCAGAATAAAACAAGGAAAATATTGGTGTATCACATTTTGCGATACGTTTATCGGTTCGCTCGTAATTAAAGCGTAAATTCGAGTGTCCATAATAAAAATCCTATAGTAAGAGGAGTCATCAGGAACCTAATCTAATCAGTTTAAACAAATAAAAATAAAATAAAAACAATTGATGTATACATAACATAATAATGTAATATACATAGCGGTATTACTACGAAGAACAATATCCAGTGGGGACGAACTCCGATGCAGAGGCGCTGAGTCGAGCAGGTCGAGCCGCGAGCTTTATTACTGCATGAGCTGAGACGGCAGAGACGAGAGTGACACCTGAGTCGCCTTGCTCAACGCTCTGGCTAGAGTCGAGACGGTGGGGTGAATGTTGAGCGGGCGAGTTCCGAGGGTGGGGGAAGCGGTGAACTCACCCGCTCGGAGCCAAATCGTCCGTTCCATTGCGAGCAGGTTTTTGCAAGTAGTTCCTATGTTATCCGCTAGGTGGCTCTCTGTCCTGTTGCTCGCATCAACTGCCCAGAGGGCAGGACGTGCGACTGAAACGATCGCCGACAGAGTGCGATGCGAAGTTAAGCTGCGCCAGACACTGCACAGTGCACACGGCAGACGACGCACAGAGACGGCCCGGCATATGTGAAACACAAAATCCAATGCGGCACTGCACAATGCAGGAAGCCAAGGTAGAAGCAGGGCAGAGGCCGGCGCTGGCTGTGTTGTGTGGCGTGCACTGTGCTCTGACCAGCAGAGGCGCTGCTGATATGCTCCGTCTCTCTCTCTCTCTCTCTCTCTCTCTCTCTCTCTCTCTCTCTCTCTCTGCCGTGGGAAACGTTTGGAGCTACCGTTCTTTTTTTCTGAATCACTGATTGTTCACTCCTTTGAAAGATTGAACTCTATGAATTAGTTCAAGAGCGGATCCCCCATCTCTACTCAAAACCAACAAGGCAGCAGGCGAGGACCAGATATCAGCAGACATGTTAAAAGAGGGCGGAAGCAAACTGCACAAAGAAATCTACAACCTTATCACAATGATCTCGAAAACTGAAACACTGGCGGAAGATTGGAAAACTGCAATAATTTGTCCAATACACAAGAAAGGAAACAGAATGGAATGTGAAAATTACAGAGGAATCAGTTTGCTGAACATAACAAACAAAATCCTCTCAATGATCATTCCGGAAAAACTTAAATCTTATGCAGAAAACATTATTCAAGATTACCAGGCTGGATTTCGAAAAAACCGTTCCACAACTGATAATTTGTTTACTATACGATAGATCTTTGAGAAATACTGGGAATTTAACAAGAACATCCACTGTCTCTTCATTGACTTCCAGCGAGCCTACGACAGAATCCACAGAAGAAGTCTCTACAACACATTACGAGAATTTAGTATACCCAGTGAAATCATTAGGATGATACAACTGTGCATGGATGGCTCCCAGGCAGTAGTGAAGTTCAGAGGATCCATATCTCCCACCTTTCCAATTAAAACAGGCTTACGACAGGGAGACGCTCTTTCATGTGTCCTCTTGAACCTTGCATCAGAGAAAGTGTTTCGGGAGAGTAATTTACATCTGTACAATGGTTTCCGATTCAAACACAGTGAAGTAAAACTCCTGGCTTATGCAGATAATATAGTGTTGCTGAGTGAAACTGAGGAAGAACTGAAAGACATGTACAGATCTCTCAGGCACAGTGGCAGCAAAATGGGGCTTATGATTAGCCAAGAGAAAACCGTATATATGGAAATAGGTCGAGTCATAAACCCAAATCCCTACTTTGAAATTTACCAGCATTCTACATTCAGAAAAGTTTTCCGATTTAAATACCTTGGATCACGTTTCAACAGTAAAAATATCATAACAATGGATATAAATGAAAGAAAAGCCACAGGGTCAAGATGTCTGTACTCACTAAGCAATCCACTAAAAAGTAAAGCTTTGTCAATCACCACAAAGCTGAAGATATACAACACTATCATCTGCCCCATAGTACTGTACAGTTCAGAAAGCTGGACACTTACAAAGAATGAAAGAGAAAAACCGATTGTTTTCGAAAGAAAAGTAATGAGAAAAATCTGGGACCTGTGTTGGAGAATGGTGTATGGAGAATTCGATAGAACAATGAAATTTATCAGTTAATGAAGCAACCCACTATCATCCAGAAATTAAGAAGTAGGAGATTGCAATGGGCTGGACATGTGGCTAGAATGGAAAACAACAGAATCAGCAAGAAAGCATTTGAAGGAACTCTCCAGGCAACAAGACCATTGGACCGATCCCATATAAGGTGGAAAGATGACATAGAGAAGGACATCGCAGCATTAAGAATTTGAACAGGGTGGAGAGAGGCTGCAAGAGATAGGCGGTGGAAGCAGATCGTTGATGCAGCGCGTGGTCTACAGGGCCCGTGATCGCTGAGAAGAGAGAGAGAGAGATCTGTCTTCTGACTGGTGTGATGCAGTCCATCACTATTTGCTTTATTCTGTCAGTCTCTTAATCTGAGTAACACTTACAGCTAACATCCTTGGTTCTTATAAAACCATGGTAGTTATTCCTTAATATTTCAACAAATGCGCTATCATTGCGTTACTTCTTCTAGCTAGTTTTTTTTGTACATGTTCCTTTCCGAGCCGATTTTGTGGAGAACATAATTTCATATCATATCAGTCTATTTAATTTTGAGCATCTTCCTTGCAACGTCTAGTTCAAATGATTCGATTCTCTTCTTTTCCGGTTTTCACATACTCCGTGTTTCACTTCCATACAATGCTCCCTTCTAGACGTACATTACCGGAAATTTATTCTTCAAACCAAGGTTTATTTTTGACACTTTTGGCGAGGGATGCCCTATCTTTCTGTGCTAGTCTGCTTCTTATATCTCTTGTGCTTTGTCCATCATGTATTATTTTGCTTCCAAGGTAACAAAAGTCCCGTCTTCGTTTACTAAGTGGTCCCCAAAGTTTCCATACTCATTCCTGCTATTAGTCAATGCATTCATCTTTCTTTGGCTTACTCTCAGTCCATCTGCTGAGACCAACTATTGGCAACGAAAATTAAATCCAAAGAAAAAAACCCAAAGTTGATTCATTTTACCTTCTAAATGCGTAAATTGAATAAATAAATAAATAAATAAATGTGTTCGAGTTCCATACTTACTCCCGATTTTATTTCAGAAGGTTTTGACATAAATGTTACTTTGAATGCTGTATTTGTTACAGTTCCTTTAATTATTTCTATTGTTTAATTATCAAATTCAAATTGCTTTATAATGTTTACCAGTGAATTTCTATCGGCCAAGTCATAAACCTTTTTAAAATATAATGTAATTTGGATCTATGGAACTCGAAAGGGTAGCAAATCACATACAAAATGAATGAAGAACATTCTTTCCTTTTTTGGTTTTTGTGGCTTTCAATTTGTTGTGCGCAAAACAATTAAAAAATTTCAGAATTTACAACTCTTTTCGTTTGTTGGATACTGTGTGGTAAGATTATAGGCTGGTTTTTGGAACTATCAGTTTGTGAAGGGGCAACATACAACTGACAATAGGAAACACATACTGGTTGTAAATTAACTCCGAACTATTCGAATCTCCAATCTTGAGTCATATTTACTGTTATTGCAATCGAAACCTTGATTGGGAACTGAAGCTGCTTAAAATAAATGGGTAAATCAATTAAACTGTATATGACAGTGTGATCTTGTTTATTGTTACTTAAAACGAAACCTTATATGGTGGTAGAAATTAATTATTCGCAGAAAATGAAGTTTGTAGCAGGTGGAAAGTACAAATAGGTGGTGAACAAGCTCTGTGCCCTCAGGGGTGGGTTGGATGCCTGAGGCATTCACTACGAGGCCTAGGAATGTCAGTTCCGTTTCCGTTTGGCAAAACTGAGACTTGTCATTCTTTATCAGCAACCAGCCAGTGCACTGAGAAGTTGTTCAAGGTGAGACAAATGAGCGTTGGGGTTGGGCAAGAATATTAATACGAGGGGCGTTCAGAAAGTAAGCTCCGATCGGTCGCGAAATGGAAACGACTATGAAAATCCGATAAAGCTTTGCACAGATGTGTTGGGTAGTGTCTCTAGTATAACCCCAGTTAGCATCACGTCGCTCTTCTCATTTCAGAGCTCGCGTAAAGATGTCTAGAAAATAGTGTCTGCCGCCAAGTACGAGGGCCTGGTGAGAAATTTCGCCTGAAGCTATGCAGCTAACATTACATAACTGTCGTGCTGTTTCTTCTTCAAGACAATTCTCAGCCGCATTCTGCAGGGGCAATGAAGATGCTCCTGCATCGTTTTCAAATGGAAATGTGAGATTACCCACAATACAGTCCGCAATTATCTCCCCCTGAGTTTCATCTCTGGTCACATGAACCGCTGTCTTTGAAGACAACATTTTGACACAGACAACGAGGTGTAGGCCAGCGTGGAGAATTGGCGGAAAGCACTGGCGGCTGCCTTCTATGATGAGGCTATTGAAAAGTTGGTACAACGCTATGACAAAAGTCTAAGTCAGAACGGCGACTACGTAGAGAAGTAGCTGAAAGGTGTAGCTAATTGTTACAAGTAAAACATTTCTGATGTTCACTGTGGTTTAAATTTGGCAATCAATCGGAGCTTACTTTCTGAACAGGCCTCGTATGTCGTCGAGCTACACAGCAAAATGAGAACTTGAAGAGTACAGTCATTAAACCGCTGCCACGTTTGGACAGCGTTTATGAGACTGTATGGCATTTAGAGGAACTCGTAAAGGCCGAAAAGCGTGGCTATAGCCGTCACATGGATGGTAAGCTTTTTTGTAGTCAGCAACGCTAAACGTTGTAGCACTGGCGAGGCCGTGCCTGAAGCCCTGAAAATTAGCTACAGGCTAATAGTCTATGAACCGGTCTTGTAAACTGATATACAGCCGGGAGAGTGGTGTGCTGACCACAGGGCCCTCCATATCTGCAACCAGTGGGTCGAGGGCGACACGGCGGCCGTCATTACCGGTGGATATTCGTGGCCTGTTCGGGCGGAGTTTAGTTTAGTTTTTAATTGTCCATGATAGTGCGAGTATTAAGGGAACAATAATCACCACACTGTATTTTTTGCGGATGAGACAGATCGGTGATGACCAGCAGCTGTTCGAAGGAAGTACAATGCGCGTCTGAAGAAGTTCGTCCACTGCAGTCTTTGCCGTTTCCAGACATCAGGGTTTAGAGTGTCAGGGCACAGAAATCGTGTGTTGGTCTCTTGCCGCTGCGCAGGGTGTGGCAAAGCAAGATGGCTGCCACTATCGACAGTTTCGTTAACATACCGTCGACGATCCAAAATTGTCCGAGCGCTATTCAACTGACTGAATCGTGTGCTCAGAATGGAATGCATAGTATTCATGCAGCACTGGTGTTAACTGTCCAACTAGTCCGATAGCGTGGAACTGTACAACACTGCACTGATTCACATTACGCGCATGGTTATTCCCTGGAGAGTGCTGGCTGCGTTGTTGCGGAGCACTGAAGGT
This sequence comes from Schistocerca nitens, assembly GCF_023898315.1. Lineage (NCBI taxonomy): Eukaryota > Metazoa > Arthropoda > Insecta > Orthoptera > Acrididae > Schistocerca > Schistocerca nitens. The sequence goes on along the minus strand of NC_064622.1, from coordinate 132,393,702 downwards.
GTCGATTATGTATTCTCTGTCCAGGCGAGCCATTTTTGGATCACTGATCTAGGACGAAACACCGAAACTGCATTGCACAGTTGGTTAAATATTGTCGGCGTTGCAGCGATTTTCGGTAACGTTTGTGGCAATGTTCACCCAAGTCGTGCTCTTGGCGGGGTCACTACTGTAGGAATGGTGAATTACGGTATGATAGGAACTTCTCCCCAATGATATACAAAACGGTTTCGGTATAATGATCCTTTATTAATAGCGCTCAGTACAAGGCGCATCCAGATGGCAACGACGTCTGAACCCTACTAAAGTCCACAGATATCTCACTGCGGTCCCTGGTCAAAGGTGTTATTTCACTAGGTGTTCCCACAAATTGAATGAGCAAGTCTGCCGGAATCATTGGTGTACTGCGTATGAGAGAGACTTCTCCACCTGCTGGATCTTTCATGGCATTTTTTGAATAGTTTTAATCTGCAGACGGGTAGCATTACGAAGTTCAGAACTATTCTGATTGCGCAGTAGTATTCTAATCATCAACCGATAACCCAAAAATACAACTTTCCTAATATGTAAGTTGTCTATTAAAACTGACAGCGAGGAAGAAAACAAACCATCATATTGTTGTGTATGCAATTTTTGTTTCTTTCTCGCAGTCGGTTTTAAGAAAAAAAACTGCGCTATGAAATAAGTTACTGCTTACGTCCGTCCATAAGTTCTTTGAGTACCGTATAAAAATTTGAAGTAAACCAGTCACGAACTTTTCGAAATTTTTGCTAACAACGTTTTCCCTTTGTATATTGATATACATTCCCCGTCCTTTCCTATACCGTATTATTATTTCAATCAGAATATCAAACATCTTACACTACATTACACTGTGGGTCGTTTTTTCTGGGTTGAATGATCCTGTGAAAGAGTCTTGAGTTTTCTTGTTTCAGGCGCAAAGTCAGAAATGCCTCTCTGGTGCATTTGCACATCCTAAAGCCAAACTGTCCGTTTCTGTTTTCTATTCTTTTCTATTCATTCTCATCATTAGCATTGATTAATGGACTGTCAAGCCGATACCACAATGGTTCTCGAGTTTAACTGTGCTTACCGTCTTCGGGATAGTGGAGATGACTTTTCTTTCATGCCTCCATCTTCTGGCTGGTTTGATGCGGTCCGTCACGAGTTCCTCTTCCGTGCCAAACTCTTCATCTCAGAGTATCACTTGCAACATACGTCCTTAATTATCTGTTAGATGTGTTTCAATCTTTGTCTTCCTCTACAGCTTGTACTCTCTACAGCTCCCTCTAGTACCATGGAAGTTAGATTAGATTAGATTTACTTTCATTCCAATTGATCCATAGTGAGGAGGTCCTCCACGATGTAGAACACGCCAGAAAAACAACAATACATGATAAACATTTACAACTCAAACAAATAAGCTACTGTACCATTCCACAGGTCCCAAGTGGCATGGTCGTCTTTTTTTAATGAACGCTATATGAAAGAATCATTTTACAAATACTAATGCACTGAATTTAAAATAAAAACGTTTATTTATTTATAAGGTAATAAACGTGTAATACAACTACTAAATACTTATTTACAATGAACACATTACTGCACGGAAATTGTGCAGAAGTTATATTGAACTTCAAATCAGTTGGTTCTACTGAGAAATTCATCAATGGAGTAGAAGTAGTTGGCCACCAATAAATCCTTTAGGCTTCTCCTAAACTGAATTTCATTGGTTGTTAAGCTTTTTATGGCTGCTGGCAAGTTATTGAAAATGTGTGTTCCTGAATAATGCACACCTTTTTGTACAAGACTAAGTGACTTTAAATCCTTGTGAAGATTATTCCTATTTCTAATATTGATTCCATGAATTGAGCTGTTGGTCTGAAAAAGTGATATATTTTTAATGACAAATTTCATTAAGGAATAAATACATTGGGAAGCAGTAGTTAGTATCCCTAGTTCCCTAAACAGGCTTCTGCAGGATGTTCTTGAGTTCACACCACATATAACTCTTACTGCACGTTTTTGTTCCCAGAAAACTTTAGCTTGGCTTGATGAATTGCCCCAAAAAATAATCCCATATCACATTATGAAATGAAAGTTAGCGTAGTATGCTTACCAGTTCTGAACTGCATGTAGTGTGTTTTTTCAAAGTTTAGTGACAAAGAATTGGCTAGGAACCAGTGATTAATGTCCACAAATATTTTATTAGCTGACCTTTCTAAGACTACACTTGATTTGATATTTATTGCAATGTTTGTATCATCGGCAAACAAAACGAATTTGGCTTCTGGTAATGTTAGTGATGAAAAGCCATTGATATACACAAGAAAAAGTAAGGGCCCTAAAATGGAACCTTGTGGGACCCCACATATAATTAGTTCCCAGTTGGATGATGCCTGATAGCTTGATACATGTCTCTTTCCTAATAACACCCTTTTGTTTCCTGCCAGAGATATAAGATTTGAAACATTTTGCAGCATTGCCTGTTACACTATAATATTCTAATTTACTTAAAAGGATATTGCGATTTACACAGTCAAATGCCTTTGACAGATCACAAAATATACCAGTTGCCTGCAATTTTTTCTCTAATGAATTAAGCACATTTTCACTGCAAGTGTAGATAGCCTTCTCAATATCAGAACCCTTTAGAAATCCGAACTGTGACTTTGACAGTATGTTATCTGAGATAAGATGGTTATAAAGCCGACTGTATATTACTTTTTCTAAAATTTTTGAGAATGCTGGCAAAAGTGAAATTGGATGGAAATTTGATGCTATTTCTTTATCTCCCTTCTTAAACAGTGGCTTAACTTCAGCATATTTCAACCATTCAGGAAATACTCCACTGATAAATGATGGGTTACACAGATAGCTTAATGCATTACTTAACTGAGAATCACATTCTTTAATTAACTTTGTTGATATTTCATCATGCCCACTAGATGTTTTTGATTTTAAAGATTTTAGGACATATTATTTCTGCCAGGGGTAGTGAGGGGCAAATACATATTAAGGAAGTTACTTGAAATGTCTGGTCTGAGGTATTCCATAGCAGCATCTAAAGAACCCGACAACCCCATATTGTCAGTAACAGTTGTAAAATGTTTGTTAAAATGTTCTGCAACACTGTACACGTCTGTCACCAATGTATCATTTACTCTTAATGCCATTTGTCCCTCTTCATGTCTGGTTCTACCGGTCCCCTCCTTCACTATATCCCATATAGTCTTTATTTTGTTATCTGATATGACTATCGTTATCAGGAGAAAGAAAACTGGCGTTCTACGGATCGGAGCATGGAATGTCAGATCCCTTAATCGGGCAGGTAGGTTAGAAAATTTAAAAAGGGAAATGGATAGGTTAAAGTTAGATATAGTGGGAATTAGTGAAGTTCGGTGGCAGGAGGTACAAGACTTTTGGTCAGGTGATTACAGGGTTATAAATACAAAATCAAATAGGGGTAATGCAGAAGTAGGTTTAATAATGAATAAAAAAAATAGGAGTGCGGGTTAGCTATTACAAACAGCATAGTGAACGCATTATTGTGGCCAAGATAGACACAAAGCCCATGCCTACTACAGTAGTATAAGTTTATATGCCAACTAGCTCTGCAGATGATGAAGAAATTGATGAAATGTATGACGAGATAAAAGAAATTATTCAGGTAGTGAAGGGAGACGAAAATTTAATAGTCATGGGTGACTGGAATTCGTCAGTAGGAAACGGAAGAGAAGGAAACATAGTAGGTGAATATGGATTGGGGGGAAGAAATGAAAGAGGAAGCCGCCTGGTAGAATTTTGCACAGAGCATAACTTAATCATAGCAAACACTTGGTTCAAGAATCATAAAAGAAGGTTGTATACCTGGAAGAATCCTGGAGATACTAAAAGGTATCAGATAGATTATATAATGGTAAGACAGAGATTTAGGAACCAGGTTTTAAATTGTAAGACATTTGAAGGGGCAGATGTGGATTCTGACCACAATCTATTGGTTATGAACTGCAGATTGAAACTGAAGAAACTGCAAAAATGTGGGAATTTAAGGAGATGGGACCTGGATAAACTGAAAGAACCAGAGGTTGTAGAGAGTTTCAGAGAGAGCATAAGGGAACAATTGACAGGAATGGGGGAAAGAAATACAGTAGAAGAAGAATGGGTGGCTCTGAGGGATGAAGTAGTGAAAGCAGCAGACGATCAAGTACGTAAAAAGACGAGGCCTAATAGAAATCCTTGGGTAACAGAAGAAATAATGAATTTAATTGATGAAAGGAGAAAATATAAAAATGCAGTAAATGAAGCAGGCAAAAAGGAATACAACCGTCTCAGAAATGAGATCGACAGGAAGCGCAAAATGGCTAAGCAGGGATGGCTAGAGGACAAATGTAAGGATGTAGAGGCTTGTCTCACTAGGGGTAAGATAGGTACTGCCTACAGGAAAATTAAAGAGACCTTTGGAGAAAGCAGAACCACTTGAATGAATATCAAGAGCTTTGATGGAAACCCAGAAACCAAAGAAGGGAAAGCAGAAAGGTGGAAGGAGTATATAGAGGGTTTATACAAGGGCGATGTACTTGAGGACAATATTATGGAAATGGAAGAGGATGTAGATGAAGACGAAATGGGAGGTAAGATACTGCGTGAAGAGTTTGACAGAGCACTGAAAGACCTGAGTCAAAACAAGGCCCCGCTAGTAGACAACATTCCATTAGAACTACTGATGGCCTTGGGAGAGCCATTCATGACAAAACTCTACCATCTGGTGAGCAAGATATATGAGACAGGCGAAATACCCTCAGACTTCAAGAAGAATATAATAATTCCAATCCCAAAGAAAGCAGGTGTTGACAGATGTGAAAATTACCGAACTATCAGTTGAATAAGTCACAGCTGCAAAATACTAACACGAATTCTTTACAGACGAATGGAAAAACTGGTAGAAGCGGACCTCGGGGAAGATCAGTTTGGATTCCGTAGAAATGTTGGAACACGTGAGGCTATACTAACCTTACGACTTATCTTAGTAGAAAGATTAAGAAAAGGCAAACCTATGTTTCTAGCATTTGTAGACTTAGAGAAAGCTTTTGACAAATGTTAACTGGAATATACTCTTTCAAATTCTGAAGGTGGCAGGGGTAAAATACAGGGAGCGAAAGGCTATTTACAATTTGTACAGAAACCAGATGGCAGTTATAAGAGTCAAGGGGCATGAAAGGGAAGCAGTGGTTGGGAAAGGAGTGAGACAGGGTTGTTGCCTGTCCCCGATGTTATTCAAACTGTATATTGAGCAAGCAGTAAAGGAAACAAAAGAAAAATTCGGAGTAGGTATTAAAATCCATGGAGAAGAAATAAAATCTTTGAGGTTCACCGATGACATTGTAATTCTGTCAGAGACAGCAAAGGACTTGGAAGAGCAGTTGAACGGAATGGACAGTGTCTTGAAAGGGGGATATAAGATGACTATCGACAAAAGCAAAACGAGGATAATGGAATGTAGTCAAATTAAATCCGGTGATGCTGAGGGAATTAGTTTAGGAAATGAGACACTTAAAGTAGTAAAGGAGTTTTGCTATTTAGGGAGTAAAATAAGTGATGATGGTCGAAGTAGAGAGGATATAAAATGTAGATTGGCAATGGCAAGGAAATCGTTTCTGAAGAAGAGAAATTTGTTAACATCGAGTATTGATTTAAGCGTCAGGAAGTCGTTTCTGAAAGTATTTGTATGGAGTGTAGCCATGTATGGAAGTGAAACATGGACGATAACTAGTTTGGTCAAGAAGAGAATAGAAGCTTTCGAAATGTGGTGCTACAGAAGAATGCTGAAGATAAGGTGGGTAGATCACGTAACTAATGAGGAGGTATTGAATAGAATTGGGGAGAAGAGAAGTTTGTGGCACAACTTGACTAGAAGAAGGGATCGGTTGGTAGGACATGTTTTGAGGCATCAAGGGATCACAAATTTAGCATTGGAGGGCAGCGTGGAGGGTAATAATCGTAGAGGGAGACCAAGAGATGAATACACCAAGCAGATTCAGAAGGATGTAGGTTGCAGTAGGTACTGGGAAATGAAGAAGCTTGCACAGGATAGAGTAGCATGGAGAGCTGCATCAAACCAGTGTTAGGACTGAAGACCACAACAACAACAACAACATGACTATCTTTTCCTTTTAATATATTTGCTTTGATGTCCATATTACAGTCTTTAATATTTTGCAGTATTTCTTGTAATGTGCTATAGCATCAACATCAGAACTGTTTCGGATTGACAGATACAGTTTTTTTTTTTTGTTTTACAAGATACCCCTATTCCTTGAGTAATCCATGGCTTCTTTATAGACTTTGCTCTAACCTTGGTAAGTTTTGGGAGAAAACAGTGTTCGAATAAGGTAAGCACTTTATTAGCAGATTTCCTGGTGTCTTAACAGATGTCCTGCCACTGTGCCCCATGTTCTTGCCAGTGTTCTCAATAGATTCCTTTCCTCGCCGAGTCCCTGGAGAACCTCCTCATTCCTTACCTCATCAGTTACCTAATTTTCAACAGTCTACTGAAGCACCTCATCTAGAATGCTTCGCTGCCCTTCTTTTTCAATTTTCCCGCAGTCCATGTCTCACTACCATACAATGCTGTGCTCCAAACGACAATTTTCAGTAATTTCTTCCTCAAATTAAGGCGTGTGTTGGATACTTGTAGAGTTCTCTTGGCTGGAACGTCCTTTTTGTCAGTGCTAGTCTGCTTTTTATATCCCCCTTGCTCTGTCCGTCATGGGTTATTGTGCTGCCTAGGTAACTTCATCCACTTCGTAATCACCAATTCTGATGTTAAGTTTCTCGCTGTTCTAATTTCTGCTGCTTCTCATTACTTTCGTCTTTCTTCGATTTTGTTCTCATTTCTGCTGCTTCTCATTACTTTCGTCTTTCTTCGATTTTGTTCTCAGTCCATATTCTATATTCATTAGGATGTTCATTCCATTCAGCTGATTATTTAGTCCTTCACCTTTACTGAGGACAGTTGTGTGCGTACTGTAAGACCTTCGGTACACACACCATCAGATTATTTGACTTGTCGCTCTAACGAAGTAGGCGAGTGTCAGTAATATGTCTCGTGTTCTTTGCGTCACGTGTTTATCTTCTGCCGTTAGGTCAGACAATAGAAATGCCACTTGCACGCTTAGAGTAGCAGATTGACGGTGACCAGCTTTAAACAGAACTTCATTAATTTTCACACACATTTATTAACATAATAAAAAGCATAGAAATTACTTAACTTGATTCTGGATGCTATTTACCATTGACAATCTTAAGTTCCTTTGGTCTTAGTACGTTAATCTTATTCTCACATATCTCTGATACTTGACAAAGTGTCTATTCATTTATCTTCATGGCTATGTACAGGAATATGGTAATCTTATTAGGTGCAGACTGAAACTTGACTATAGACTAATGCAGATTGACTAATCAGAGGTCTGTACACTCGTTATAATACCTCAAGCGTTCAGGTATCACTGCGTGAGTGTGATCCGCGAGGAGAAAAGGTTCTACGTTAGCAGTAATCTCATTGGCTGCATTACATATTAATACGCGGATCGGCGGAAGCAGAATTTGGTCCTTCACTAAGACAGCACCATCTCGTAGTGCGGAGACGGACAAGCGCTGCGCCTGCGCTGTTGTGCTTAGCGGGGCGCGCTCTAGTGGGAAAGTTGTGTAAGCGCTGACTACGCGGAACTATGTACACAACAGTAACACCGGCGAATCTTATCATTGATATCATTTCACCCTGGACTTTAATTCCACACTTTTGCATCATTGCTTCTTCGAAGTACAGACAGAACAGTAGGGGCGAAAGGCTACATTTATTTCTTACACTCTTTTTAATCCGAACATTTAGTTCTTAGTCTCTCACTCTTATTTTTCCCTCTTGGCTGTTGTAGATATTGTCTATTACCCGTCTTTCCCTATGGCTTACCTCTACTTTTCTTAGAATTTCGAACATCTTGCACCATCTGACATTTTAGTTCTGTTTTTCCGGGTCTACGAATCCTGTGAACGTGTCTTGATTTTTCTTCAGTTTTGGTTCCATTGTTGTTGTTGTTGTGGTCTTCAGTCCTGAGACTGGTTTGATGCAGCTCTCCATGCTACTCTATCCTGTGCAAGCTTCTTCATCTCCCAGTACCTACTGCAACCTACATCCTTCTGAATCTGCTTAGTGTATTCATCTCTTGGTCTCCCTCTACGATTTTTACCCTCTACGCTGCCCTCCAATGCTAAATTTGTGATCCCTTGATGCCTCAAAACATGTCCTACCAACCAATCCCTTCTTCTAGTCAAGTTGTGCCACAAACTTCTCTTCTCCCCAATCCTATTCAATACCTCCTCATTAGTTACGTGATCTACCCACCTTATCAAACCCAATGTCAGACTTACCTCTCTGGTGCCTTTACCTTTCCTATAGCGGAACTTATCGTCAATCTTCAATCATCTTCAATTTTGTTTTCCTCAGCAACTTGGGACGCATGAGTTGTTAAGCTTACTGTGCGACAGTTCTCGTACTTGTCGGGTTTTGCAGTCTTCGGAATCGTGTGGATGATGTTTTTGCGTAAGTCAGATGGTATGTGTCCAGACTCGTACATTCTCTACACCAGCGTGAATAGTCGTATTGTTACCACTTTCCCCAAAGATTTGAGAAATTATGATGTACTGTTGTGTATCCCTTCCGCGTTATTTGATCTTGTCCATACATCTTTTAAATTCTGATTCTAATACTGGATCCCTATCTCTTCTATACTGACTCCCGTTTCTTCTTCCGTCACGTCATTAGACAAGTCTTCCCCTTCATAAAGGCCTTCTAAATACTCTTTCCATCTATCCCCTCTGCCCTTTGCATTTAACAGCGGAATACACATTGCAGTCCTAATGCTACCGCTCTTGCTTTAATTTCACTGAAGACTGGAGAAGGTCGGAGACGATATTCTTCCGGAAGGCCGGTGGCTTGTCTCCACTGTCAGCTGTCAAACATTCTACACACTGATCATTTGGCTGCAACTTCACACAGGAATGTTATCTATTGCTTCTGCCATTTTGATCGATAGTCTTCCAAAGCTCTGTTAAATTCTGACGTTAATACTGGATCCTTTATGTCCTCCAGATCGATTCCCATTTGGCCATTTCTTCCTGTGTCATGTCATCAGACAGTATATTCGGCTTGAAGGGCCCTCAGTGGACCCATTCCACGTATCTGCTCTCTCTTCTTCGTTTAACAGTGGACTTCCTTCTGCCTTCTTCATAATGGTCTCCTTGCTTTTAAATTCCCTAATAGTTAATTTTACTCTTCTGACGACCATTTCAGTTTAGATTACTTCACATTTTCCCTGCAGCAGTTTCCCTTTAGCTTCCTTGCACATACCATTGCTTTTATTTCTAAGTGACTTCTGTATTCCTTTCTTTTTCTGGACGTTTTTGTACGTTCTTTTATCGTCGATCGATTGAAGTGGTTCTTCAGTTCCCGAATTTCTTTACAGTTACCTTCCTTGTACCTGTATGTGCGTATCTATCGGTAATTTATGTGATTACCCTTTCTATATATGTCCACTTCTCCAGAAAACTTGGAAGACACATCGCTTTTCAGCGCTTCAGTAAATCAGGTACGTTGGCTCTACCTGAAGATTCTCTCAAACTTCAACTTGCTCTTAGTCATTACTAAATAATGACCAGAGACTTTTCCTACCCCTTGGTACACCTGGCAGTCCAGTATCTTACTTAGGAATCTCAGTCTCATCATAATTGAATCCAGCTGGTATCTACCTGCGTCTCTTGCCCTTTTCCAACTATATCTCCTTCACGGATAATTTTTGTACAGTGTATTCGCTATTTCCAGGTGACGTCTATTGCAGAACTCAAGGAGTCTCTCTTCTCATTCATACTGCCGAGGCTATTTTCTTCCATAGCTGTCTCTTCTTTTCCTTCTGCTAATATAGCTTTCCAGCCCCTCATGTTTATTAGAATTTCGTCTCACTGTACATACTGCGTTTCCCGTTCATTTCCCCCATCATGACCTACCTGGAACAAAATAACCTTCTCCATGAAAAATCAGCATGGGTTTCGAAAATATATGAATCTCACCTCTCCCTCACCATACATAATATCCTCAATGCCACGAATAGAGGAAACCAATTTGATTCGGTGTTACTTCCATCATTTCACGTAATACAGCCTTCCAGTATTCGATGATTATAAGAGTTTCATTTCCTTTTATATGCTTAATTACCCATTCACCTCGCCACATACTCTGTCTCGTCATCTTCCATACGTTACATTTTAAACGTCTAAGGCGCTGCAGTCATGGACTGTGCGGCTGGTCCCGGCGGGGGTTCGAGTCCTCCCTCGGGCATGGGTGTGTGTGTATTTGTCCTTAGGATAATTTAGGTTAAGTAGTGTGCAAGCTTAGGGACTGATGACCTTAGTAGTTAAGTCCCATAAGATTTCACACACCTTTGAACATTTTAAACACGTTGTGAGACAATCTAAATTTTTCATCTTTAGTTACATTTTCTTGTTTTATTTACACCATGTCGTGTGTTTTATTCAGTGGCTAAATTTTATCTAATTCTAAATTTTTGGTTACTTTATGGAGACAGCTGTACTTTAAACAGTACACGTGAAAAGAGTGGAAGACTTGAGCTTCATTACTTATATGACATTGACCTCAAAAACATGCCTTATTTAGTGGAGAACGGGGAGACATATTTATTGCATTCCATCGTTCTCTTCCGTGCCTGGCAGCGTAACTGCTCACGTAAGGCCGGCATGTTTTGCTTCTGACCAGGAGCGGTGACTCGGCATAACAGCAGCGCAGCCATTGCGATGCATCCGGGCGCTCGTAATAAGTTTGTTGAACTCTGGCGCAATAAAGCGACTGCAGTGGCGGCGTTTCTTCAGACTTTTTTGTGCACTCCGAGTCTCTAACTTCGTTAGCAGTTCTCTCTGCGCATAAATGTGATTACTGTGTCTTACTGGAGATTGCGTCGTATTTTACCGTACCAGACAGCCACTCCTATAAATAAGTCGTTGGCGCCATAGTGCTATGCCAAAGGCCGCTTGCGCCTCATTGCGAATAACGCGGTACTCAGCTAGCGTGCGTGATGAATCCATCTCTCGTATTCTGCCAGCATTCATTTCCGCTTGACAGAAGAAATGAATGATGCCATTGGAAGGATCTGTGATGACTACGAGCATTCATCAGGCATGCCCTGCCGAGCGAGTTCCTCCTCCGTTTGTTCCGGTTCCGCGTTCCGCTCAGTTTGATCTCATTAGAGACCTAACGCCAGCTCAATTGGACAAGGAGGTTGGCGGAAAAAAGTCGTTGGCTGCGTGAAGACTTTTTGCTCGTTCTTTCCACTAAGATGGTGACTGCCCATACCAACTGAATGTGAGCATTTTGACTGTGGTGTATCAACTGCACGGCTGTCGAATACTTATACTACCTCAGTAACTGATCTAATGATTGATATTATTGCGTTATAATATTAGGTCTACAACTCTGCTTTCGCCATTTGGAATAGATGGCAGTAGCGGCAAGTGGTGGTGCAGGCGGTAGGTCGTAAGTGTCGTACAATAAGCTTAGGCATTTGTAGACCTAACGCCACCAAAATGTCTGAATATTTGTAGACCTAAAAAGTTATTCTCGATTGAATATGTCAGCTTACGAGCCCAATTGTCGTCATTTTCGGGAAGTTTTAATCTTCTGGGTTAACATTATCTGCAGCTGAGGTTCATAGAATGCTGGGTACGTCCTATGATGAGGCACCTATTAGGGATAGCTCAACTAGTTATTCTGGTAGGGTTAGTGACGTTAACCGGAGAATAATTTATGATAAAGGCAGGAATAGTTACAAAATTAGTGATGACAAGATTGTTTCTTAGAATGAGGAAGATTATGACGATTCCAAATTTACATAAAAATTTAGTATTACTACTTTTTGATTTCATACTTGAGAAAGTGGAGCGTATGAGTGAAATGTGAAACTATTTCCTAACATAAAACTTATTGCCGGCCGCTGTGACCGAGCGGTTCTAGGCGCTTCAGTCTGGAATCGCGCGACCGCTACGGTCACATGTTCGAATCCTGCCTCGGGCATGGATGTGTGTGATGTCCTTAGGTTAGTTAGGTTTAAGTAGTTCTAAGTTCTAGGGGACTGATGGACTCAGATGTTAAGTCCCATAGTGCTCAGATCCATTTGAACCGTTTTTGAACCATTTTTTGAAAACTTATTGCTTGTAGTAGGCCCAATAGGCATTTGATATTAGTACTTCGTGAATTATATTCTGGTGTGTTATTTATGTAAATAGGGTAGATAAAAATGATCATTTGTGCCAAAACAGTCTCGTTTATTTGCCGTGTGTTACAGTTGCTGCAGTATTAGAAATGTCTTTTTCGTTTTATCTAGCAGACAATGTCAAAACAGACGTAATCGAATAGAGAAACCACACCAGTCTTGCGTACTATTCGTATTATCATCATTTTCAGTATCAGACAACGACGTTTTGATTTTACATGTAGCGAAACTTTTGACGAACTTTGATGAGGTAACAGTTTTTCTCATAAAAAGGAAAACACGCCGGGTAAAGCTGTAGCAAGATTAGAGAGGAAAAATGCTGGAACCTAAGGATTGAAGAAATGTGTACTGTCTTTCTTGTCTCTTATCTTTATTGGTTTAATCCATCCTGTATTTAATTTTATGTCACACAAAAGCGAAAGTTATTAGCTAATAGGAAATAAACAGTGCAAATTTTCTGAAGCGCTCTTAGTCCCCCAGTTACAAATAATTCCACCCAGTATTAATTGTGAGGGCTTTTTTAACTTCTTTTCAAAGGAGGCGGGATGTCAAACCGGCCGACTGGGAGCAGAACATTTTAATTTCCACAGTCCTGAATATAGTTTTTATGGCTTCCGTTACAAAATATACACGTCTGAATTCCAGAGAGTATTACAAATATTCGCTAATTAGTAGGATAACCATTAATAAAATTAACTATTTTCACTGCACGGTGTAGTACAAAGATTTTTCACATGTACGTCACAATAAGCTGATTTAACAAATACGAGGAACGGCAAATATTTAAGTAGCCATTTCGTTGCTGATCTTACAGCCATCAGTTACTTTAATACACTACTGGCCATTAAAATTGCTACAACAAGAAGAAATGCAGATGATAAACGGGTATTCATTGGACAAATATATTATACTAGAACTGACATGTGATTACATTTTCACGCAATTTGGGTGCATAGATACCGAGAAATCAGTACTCAGAACAACCACCTCTGTCCGTAATAACGGCCTTGATACGCCTGGGCATTGAGTCAAACAGAGCTTGGATGGCGTGTACGGGTACAGCTGCCCATGCGGCTTCAACTCGATACCACAGTTCATCAAGAGTAGTGACTGGCGTATTGTGACGAGCCCGTTGCTCAGCCACCAATGACCAAACGTTTTCAATTGGTGAGAGATCTGCAGAATGTGCTGGCCAGGGCAGCAGTCGAACATTTTCTGTATCCAGAAAGGCCCGTACAGGACCTGCAACATGCGGTCGTGCATTATCCGGCTGAAATGTAGGGTTTCGCAGTGATCGAATGAATGGTAGAGCCACGGGTAGTAACACATCTGAAATGTAACGTCCACTGTTCAAAGTGCCGTCGATGCGAACAAGAGGTGGCCGAGATGTGTAACCAATGGCACCCCATGCCATCACGTCAGGTGATACGCCAGTATGGCGATGACGAATACACGCTTCCAATGTGCGTTCACCGCGATGTCGCCAAACACGGATGAGACCATCATGATGCTGTAAACAGAATATGGATTCATCCGAAAAAATGACGTTCTGCCATTCGTGCACCCAGGTTCGTAGTTGAGGCGCTCCTGTCCGTGACGCAGCGTCAAGGGTAACCGCAGCCACTGTCTCCGATCTTATAGTCCATGCTGCTGCAAACGTCGTAGAACTGTTCGTGCAGATGGTTGTTGTCTTGCAAACGTCCCCATCTGTTGACTCAGGGATCGAGACGTGGGTGCACGATCCGTTACAGCCATGCGGATAAAATGCCTGTCATCTCGACTGCTAGTGATACGAGGCCGTCGGGATCCAGCACGGCGTTCCGTATTACCCTCCTGAACCCACCGATTCCATATTCTGCTAACAGTCATCGGATCTCGACCAACGCGAGCTGCAATGTCGCGATATGATAAACCGCAATCACGATAGGCTACAATCCGACCTTTACCAAACTCGGAAACGTGATGGTACGCATTTCTCTTCCTTACACGAGGCATCACAACAACGTTTGACCAGGCAACGCCGGTCAACTGCTGTTTGGGCTTCGGTGCGGCTTGACCGGCTGACCGGGCAGCGGGAGTCGAGCCTCGCCCGGCAGCAACCCCGGATCTACGATATTTCTGAACAGAGGGAAAAACTTGATAGTGGCGCCCTTCCTCCGTCGAGCGTTTGAGTAGGACGTAAAAAATTTTAAAAAATCGATTTTCCAAAGTTTGTTTATTTTGTAGAGCACATTTTTCTGAAGAGTCTTATATACACTGAAGCGCCAAAAAAACTGGTATAAGCATGTATATTCAAATAGTTGTATAAACAGGCAGGATACGGCGCTGCGGGCGACAACGCCTATACAGGGTGTTACAAAAAGGTACGGCCAAACTTTCAGGAAACATTCCTCACACACAAATAAAGAAAATATGTTATGTGGACATGTGTCCGGAAACGCTTAATTTCCATGTTAGAGCTCATTTTAGTTTCGTCAGTATGTACTGTACTTCCTCGATTCACCGCCAGTTGGCCCAATTGAAGGAAGGTAATGTTGACTTCGGTGCTTGTGTTGACATGCGACTCATTGCTCTACAGTACTAGCATCAAGCACATCAGTACGTAGCATCAACAGGTTAGTGTTCATCACGAACGTGGTTTTGCAGTCAATGCAATGTTTACAAATGCGGAGTTGGCAGATGCCCATTTGATGTACGGATTAGCACGGGGCAATACCCGTGGCGCGGTACGTTTGTATCGAGACAGATTTCCACAACGAAAGTGTTCCGACAGGAAGACGTTCGAAGCAATTGATCGGCGTCTTAGGGAGCACGGAACATTCCAGCTATGAGTCGCGACTGGGGAAGACCTAGAACGACGAAGACACCTGCAATGGACGAGGCAATTCTTCGTGCACTTGACGATAACCCTAATGTCAGCGTCACAGAAGTTGCTGCTGTACAAGGTAACGTTGACAACGTCACTGTATGGAGAGTGCTACGGGAGAACCAGTTGTTTCCGTACCATGTACAGCGTGTGCAGGCACTATCAGCAGCTGACTGGCCTCCACGGGTACACTTCTGCGAATGGTTTATCCAACAATGTGTCAATCCTCATTTCAGTGCAAATGTTCTCTTTACGGATGAGACTTCATTCCAACGTGATCAAATTGTAAATTTTCACAATCAACATGTGTGGGCTGACGAGAATCCGCACGCAATTGTGCAATCGCGTCATCGACACAGATTTTCTGTGAACGTTTGGGCAGGCATTGTTGGTGATGTCTTGATTGGGCCCCATGTTCTTCCACCTACGGTCAATGGAGCACGTTATCATGATTTCATACGGGATACTCTACCTGTGCTGCTAGAAAATGTGCCTTTACAAGTACGACACAACATGTGGTTCATGCACGTTGGAGCTCCTGCACATTTCAGTCGAAGTGTTCGTACGCTTCTCAACAACAGATTCAGTGACCGATGGATTAGTAGAAGCGGACCAATTCCATGGCCTCCACGCTCTCCTGACCTCAATCCTCTTGACTTTCATTTATGGGGGCATTTGAAAGCTCTTGTCTACGCAACCCCGGTACCAAATGTAGAGACTCTTCGTGCTCGTATTGTGGACGGCTGTGATACAATACGCCATTCTCCAGGGCTGCATCATCGCATCAGGGATTCCATGCGACGGAGGGTGGATGCATGTATCCTCGCTAACGGAGGACATTTTGAACATTTCCAGTAACAAAGTGTTTGAAGTCACGCTGGTACGTTCTGTTGCTGTGTGTTTCCATTCCATGATTAATGTGATTTGAAGAGAAGTAATAAAATGAGCTCTAACATGGAAAGTAAGCGTTTCCGGACACATGTCCACATAACATCTTTTCTTTCTTTGTGTGTGAGGAATGTTTCCTGAAAGTTTGGCCGTACCTTTTTGTAACACCCTGTATAAGACAACAAGTGTCTGGCGCAATTGTTAGATCGCTTACTACTGCTTTAATGGCAGATTATCAAGATTTAAGTGAGTTTGGACATGGTGTTATAGTCGGCGCGTGAGCGATGGGACACAGCATATTCGAGGTAGCTATGATATGGGCATTTTCCCCTACGACAATTTCAGGAGTGTACCGCGAAGATCCGGAATCCGGTAAAACATCAAATCTCCGATGTTGCCGCGGCCGAAAAAAGATCCCACAAGAACGGGACCAAAGACGACTGAAGAGAAACGTTCAACGCGACAGAAGTGCAACCCTTCCGCAAATTGCTGCAGATTTGAATGCTGGGCCATCAACAAGTGTCAGCATGGGGACCATTCAACGAAAAATCATTTATTTGGGCTTTCGGAGCCGACGGCCCACTCGTATACCCTTGATGACTTCACGACACAAAGCCTTACGCCTTGCCTGGGCCCATCAACACCGACATTGGACTGTTGATGCTTCGAAACATGTTGTCTGGTCGGACAAGTCTCGTTTCAAAATGTATCGAGAGGATGGAGGTGTACGGATATGGTGACAAACTCATGAATGCATGGACCCTGCATGTCAGCAAAGGACTTTTCAAGCTGATGGAGGCTCTGTAATGGTGTGGGGCGTGTACATGTTCGAGTGATATGGGACCCCTGGTACTCTAGATACGACTCTGACAGTGATACGTACATAAGCATCCTGTTTGATCACCTGCATCCATTCATGTCCATTGTGCATTCCGACGGTCGTGGGCAATTCCATCAGGAAAATGCGACGCCCCACACGTCCAGAATTACTATAGAGTGGCTCCAGGAACACTGTGCTGAGTTTAAGCATCTCCGCAACGTGCTGTTCAGAAGAGATCCCCACCCCCTCGTAATATTACGTGTGCGGCCAGTCATTTGCGCCCTCCCAGGGCTGCCTGTTTCCCTGTTGTACCGAGCCCTGTTGATGCCCGGGCTCAGCCGGGCACCCGAACGAGCCGCGGGCCTCAACCACGCATCGCGGACCGCGCATTCCGTTGCCGGTACAGATGATCTCGGCAACAAAATGAAGCTGCCGGCCGCACGTGGGCTCTGGCGGGTAATTGTGACGCGATGCGCGGCTCGGCCCCTAGCATACTCAGTACACACGTCGACAATAATAGTGAGGCCAGCTTTTCCTGGCTAGAAAGAGCGCGCGGGACGAGAGGGATAAAGGGAGAGGGTCTTTGGTAGGGACACCATACGTCACTAATAGCCACTGGCAGGGTTAGGACGTAGTGTGTGACCATATATGGGAGACACCCAGCCTCTGGAAAGCTACTGAAGAACAGTGAAAAATTAGAACCGATGAGGTGGCGAGAGGCATTTGGCGTCACGTCATGTCAGGACAGGCGGGGGCGAAGGGGAAAGCCGAACAGAATTCGGAGGCCAGATGCTCCGAGCAATAAAGTCAGAGAGAGGTATTGAAACAAGGGGAATCAGACTGAAAGAAGCAGGAGAGGAGCCAGGTAAGCCTAGACAGAAGTGGCTGCAACATTATCCTCTGTTTCCTGGATAATTTTTTGAAGTTGCAAATGACTTCTACTTGAGGTTACTTCAAGTCACTTTCTAATCCTTTCCTTTTGTAATAAGGGATTTAGCATTGCAGCCAAGTCAAGATTCCTTCTCGCATAGGCCAATCAGCTAACTCCCTTCTCATGAACCTTGTCACGCAACCTCACACAATATGATGACGATTACGTTCGGATTGTGCTCCCTGCCGCCGTTGGATAAGCAGCTGCCAGCAGCAAGTCGTATACTTTTAGTTGACTTATTTGTTACATAGTTTAATTCTTAATTTCTTTGCGTGTTTTTGGGTACTTGCATTGTTTAAATTTCGGACGTATTATAGTATTTGAGAGTTGTAGCATCGCGCTTTAGTACATGAACAGTGTAAATTCGCGTAGTCGTCTGTCTTCTGGTTTTGTTTTGAACGGCCAGTGTCTGTTGGTCACAGCCAGTGTGCTCCCTGGCGCCGTTGGTTAAGCAGCTGCCAGCATCAAGTCGTATACTCTTAGCTGACTTATTTGTTACATAGTTTAATTCTTAAGTTCTTTGAGTGTTTTTGGGTACTTGCATTGTTTAATTCGTCAATTTCGGGCTTATTTTAGTATTTGAGAGTTGTAGCATCGCGTTTCAGTACCTGAATAGTGTAAAATCGCGTAGTATCCTTCTGCCGCCGAGCAGTGTGTCAGCAGTGCGGAAGTAGCAGCATTACTGCATTTACTAGGCAATCTTTTATTTTAATAACCGTTTAAATTTTGTGTCGAATTATTTGTGCTCTCTGTAGATTAGTTCAGACGTTCTTTGCACAGCAGTTTTTAGAATGGATAGGGACTGTGACTGCTGTGTTCGGATGCTGGCTGTGTTGGCATCCGTTCGCTCCCAGCTTCAGGCAGTGTTTCCTTCGGTCACACAGCTTGAGGCTGTTGCCAATGGGCATCACTGTGGGGGTCCAGATCCCCCGATCGGACTACGGCTGTGGCTGCCCGGGATACTGCCCACATTGAGGCTGACCCCTCACCCGTGGTAGAGTGGGAGGTCGTCTCGAGATGTGGCAGGGGGCGAAAGACATTCCGGAGGGCTGAACGGAAGGCCTCTCCAGTTTGTCTGACGAACCGGTTTCAGGCTCCGTCTCCGGCTGATACTGATCTAAGGCCGGACATGGCTGCTTGTCCTGTTCCAGAGGTTGCCCTTCAGTCTGCAAGATCGGGGCGGCCGCAGAGGGTGGGCTTACTGGTAGTTGGGAGCTCCAACGTCAGTCGTGTAATGGGGCCCCTTAGGGATATGGCAGCAAGAGAGGGGAAGAAATCCAATGTGTACTACGTGTGCTACCGGGAGGAGTCATTCCAAATGTGGAAAGGGTCATTCCAGGGTGCACCCATCTGCAGGTGGTCGCTCATGTCGGCACCAATGATGTGTGTCGCTATGGATCGGAGGAAATCCTCTCTGGCTTTCGGCGGCTATTTGATTTGGTGAAGACTACCAGTCTCGCTAGTGGGATGAAAGCAGAGCTCACCATCTGTAGCATCGTCGACAGGACTGACTGCGGACCTTTGGTACAGAGACGAGTGGAGGGTCTGAATCAGAGGCTGAGACGGTTCTGTGACCGTGTGGCCTGCAGATTCCTCGACTTGCGCCATAGAGTGGTGGGGTTTCGTGTTCCGCTGGATAGGTCAGGAGTCCACTACACGCAGCAGGTGGCTACACGGGTAGCAGGGTTTGTGTGGCGTGGACTGGGCGGTTTTTTTTTAGGTTAGATGGCCTCGGGCAAGTACAGAAATGGCAACAGCCTCAAAGGGTGCAGGGCAAAGTCAGGACATGCGGGGACCAAGCAGCAATCGGTATTGTAATTGTAAACTGTCGAAGCTGCATTGGTAAAGTACCGGAACTTCAAGCGCTGATAGAAAGCACCGAAGCTGAAATCGTTATAGGTACGGAAAGCTGGCTGAAGCCAGAGATAAATTCTGCCGAAATTTTTACAAAGGCACAGACGGTGTTTAGAAAGGATAAATTGCATGCAACCGGTGGTGGCGTGTTTGTCACTGTTAGTAGTAGTTTATCCTGTAGTGAAGTAGAAGTGGATAGTTTCTGTGAATTATTGTGGGTGGAGGTTACACTCAGCAACCGAGCTAGGTTAATAATTGGCTCCTTTTGCCGACCTCCCGACTCAGCAGCGCCGGCCGCGGTGGTCTAGCGGTTCTCGGCGCTCAGTCTGGAACCACGCGACTGCTACGGTCGCAGATTCGAATCCTGCCTCGGGCATGGATGTGTGTGATGTCCTTAGGTTAGTTAGGTTTAAGTAGTTATAAGTTCTAGGGGACTGATGACCACAGATGTTAAGTCCCATAGTGCTCAGAGCCATTTTGACTCAGCAGAATTAGTGGCAGAACAACTGAGAGAAAATCTGGAATACATTTCGCATAAATTTTCTCAGCATGTTATAGTCTTAGGTGGAGATTTCAGTTTACCAGATACAGAGTGGGACACTCAGATGTTTAGGACAGGTGGTAGGGACAGAGCATCAAGTGACATTATACTGAGTGCACATCCGAAAATTACCTCGAGCAATTAAACAGAGACCCGACTCGTGGAGATAACATCTTGGACCTACTGATAACAAACAGACCCGAACTTTTCGACTCTGTAAGCACAGAACAGGGAATCAGTGATCATAAGGCCGTTGCAGCATCCCTTAATATGGAAGTAAATAGGAATATTAAAAAAGGGAGGAAGGTTTATCTGTTTAGCAAGAATAATAGAATGCAGATTTCAGACTACCTAACAGATCAAAACGAAAATTTCTGTTCCGACACTGACAATGTTGAGTGTTTATGGAAAAAGTTCAAGGCAATCGTAAAATGCGTTTTAGACAGGTACGTGCCGAGTAAAACTGTGAGGGGCGGGAAAAACCCACCGCGGTTCAACAACAAAGTTAGGAAACTACTGCGAAAGCAAAGAGAGCTTCACTGCCAGTTTAAACGCAGCCAAAACCTCTCAGACAAACAGAAGCTAAACGATGTCAAAGTTAGCATAAGGAGGGCTATGCGTGAAGCAACTGGAATCACTCAACAGAGGAAAGTCCACTGGACCTGACTGGATACCAATTTGATTCTACACAGAGTACGCGAAAGAATTACCCCCCTTCTAACAGCCGTGTACCGCAAGTCTCTAGGGGAACGGAAGGTTCCAAATGATTGGAAAAGAGCACAGGTAGTCCCAGTCTTCAAGAAGGGTCGTCGAGCAGATGCGCAAAACTATAGACCTATATCTCTGATGTCGATCTGTTGTAGAATTTTAGAACATGTTTTTTGCTCGCGTATCATGTCGTTTCTGGAAACCCAGAATCTACTCTGTAGGAATCAACATGGATTCCGGAAACAGCGATTGTGTGAGACCCAACTCGCTTTATTTGTTCATGAGACCCAGAAAATATTAGATACAGGCTCCATGGTAGATGTTATTTTCCTTGACTTCCGGAAGGCGTTCGATACAGTTCCGCACGCGGCTGGAACAGGAAAGGGAGGTAATGACAGTGGCACGTAAAGTGCCCTTCGCCACACACTGTTGGGTGGCTTGCGGAGTATAAATGTAGATGTAAATTGTGGGGCTTGCTCAGTCCAGTCTCGCCACTTGCATGAATGATGATGAAATAATGGGGACAACACAAATACCTAGTCATCTCGAGGCAGCTGAAAAATCCCTGACCATTCGGGAGGACGACGGTTCAATCCCGTCTCCGGCCATCCTGATTTAGGTTTTCCGTGATTTCCCTAAATCGTTTCAGGCAAATGCCGGGATGGTTCCTTTGAAAGGGCACGGCCGATTTCCTTCCAAATCCTTCCCTAACCCGAGCTTGCGCTCCGTCTCTAATGACCTCGTTGTCGACGGGACGTTAAACACTAACCACCACCACCACCACCAATCCCTGACCCCGCCGGGAATCGAACCCGGGACCCCGTGCTCGGGAAGCAAGAACGCGACCGTGAGACTACGAGCTGCGGACCCTCACACAATACTCACACTTGGGACGCGACATTGCCCGTGAGTATACAGTGAATTAAACTGACCGATTTCTTGGCATACCAACCTGAACTATCTAGCGTGTCTACAGGAAATGGCGTGCCACAAACAGCCACGTAACACTTCGTAAGAACAATAGTCGTCCAAAGACCCTAACGTAGAAGGACCGGATATGAGTGTATAGTAGCTGAATGGACATGTGTAGCTTATTCCGATGACAAGCGATATTGCCTCTTCTTCAAATTACACAGAACTTCGATTGCACCAACGGCCCATTCAAGCGTTTACCTCGAACTGTGCGGAGGTTGTACAAGGGGCGATCGAAAATGTTCCATTGAAACGCCGTACAGTTCAGAATCGGTATGCCAATCACGCACAGTCACCATAAGCATTGAGGCAATCATGCCACAGACGCACCAGGTTGAAGATACCTGTGTTCTTGTGCATGAACAGGTCTGTAACTGCCTGTTGCACATAATCGTCCTACAGGAATCGTTGACATTTCAAGGTCTTTTTTTCTAGGGCCCAAAAGCGTGACAATAGCGGGGGTGGGGGAGGGAGGGGGGGGGAGGTTGGGGCTACAGGGCGGATACTCGAGTGTCTCCCAGTCGAGTTGACGTAACTTGGGCGTTGCAACATTTGCAATATGGGTCCCGGTAATAAAAGAACATGGTGGGCATCGGCTTTCCAGCAGATGGCTGGCTCTCGAACTTCTTGGAATAAGAGGATGATTGATGACTGCATCGTCGATGCTATCGACTCTGATTTCCTTGCGCTGGCACCAGCTTTTGTCACCTGCAACAATGCGCTCTAGAAATGTGGCGCACCATTTCACAAAGATGATTTTCCACAGACCATACTCATTCGTCATACTCCAATGGATGTCTTCCGGTGTTTTTCCTTCGCCAGCCAAGAAAAGATTAACAGCACATTGGGCCTGTTTGGACTCATTTGGTAATTACGTCGTCATAATTCTAAAGGTGGCAGGGGTAAAATACAGGGAGGGCAAGGCTATTTACAATTTGTACAGAAACCAGATGGCAGTTATAAGAGTCGAGGGACATGAAAGGGAAGCAGCGGTTGGGAAGGGAGTGAGACCGGGTTGTAGCCTCTCCCCGATGTTATTCAATCTGTATATTGAGCAAGCAGTAAAGGAAACAAAAGAAAAATTCGGAGTAGGTATTAAAATCCATGGAGAAGAAATAAAAACTTTGAGGTTCGCCGATGACATTGTAATTCTGTCAGAGACAGCAAAGGACTTGGAAGAGCAGTTGAACGGAATGGATAGTGTCTTGAAAGGAGGATATAAGATGAACATCAACAAAAGCAAAACGAGGATAATGGAATGTAGTCGAATTAAATCGGGTGATTATGAGGGAATTAGATTAAGAAATGAGACACTTAAAGTAGTAAAGGAGTTTTGCTATGTGGGGAGCAAAATAACTGATGATGGTCGAAGTAGAGAGGATATAAAATGTAGACTGGCAATGGAAAGAAAAGCGTTTCTGAAGAAGAGAAATTTGTTAACATCGAGTATAGATTTAAATGACAGGAAGTCGTTTCTGAAAGTATTTGTATGGAGTGTAGCCATGTATGGAAGTGAAACATGGACGATAAATAGATTGGACAAGAAGAGAATAGAAGCTTTCGAAATGTGGTGCTACAGGAGTATGCTGAAGATTAGATGGGTAGATCACACAACTAATGAGGAGGTATTGAATAGAATTGGGGAGAAGAGGAGTTTGTGGCACAACTTGACAAGAAGAAGGGACCGGTGGAGGGTAAAAATCGTAGAGGGAGACCAGGAAATGCATACACTAAACAGATTCAGAAGGATGTAGGTTGCAGTAGGTACTGGGAGATGAAGAAGCTTGCATAGGATAGAGTAGCATGGAGAGCTGGATCAAACCAGTCTCTGGACTGAAGACCACAACAACAACTGTCTCCACTAGCACTTGGCTCTAAGTTCAAAAGCGACATAGACTTACTTGCACAGCAAAAAGTCCTATTTAATACTTTTGCAACCACTTCTTAAGGCAGGCTGCTTCTCCACAGTTTGAATATAATTAAAATGAGTGTGATACGTTTCGAGAACGTGCTTCTTGAGTGAACACATGTGGATATATGGATCGCATGGAAAGGTTTATTAAACGAAGGCCAGGGAGAAGAATAATAAATTCATGAGATCACCACTGCAGTTAAACGTAATGTAATGTGCAGTATTCATGTAAAATACCATTCAAGGGCCATATGTCTAGAAGAAAATCACAGAATATTATTATAAACTCTTGAAACATTGTCTTATCAGTGGAAGAGCAGTGAGATAAGTCGCTTGAAACCCTGGATGATTCGTAAGAATTGGGTTTTGATTCCTATGTCTTCTAAGAAGCTAAAAGCATAGATAAAGACCTAACATTCCCCACCGCAAATACGATGGCAAAATATGTGGTGAACAAAATTTGCAAAGCCAGCAACAATCTCATCATAACCCAGAACGAACTCTGAGGAATATCCCAGTTTCACTATCATAAGACAAATGTCCAGTCATAACGAGAGCATGAACGAATTACCTTTGTGTGTAAGCAACAAGGCTTTCCCAAAACGAATTCTGCCACCTTGTTGCCCTATTGGTCAGCTCGAGTCAAAATTAGCACGATTTGTCAAGATATGACTTGAAGTTTCCACCCACAGATGTAGCGGTATAGTCAACGAGTTAAAATTTCATAGAGTGGCTGAGATACTAGTTACAGCGCTCCTAGCGGCAACCAACGCTAACTCGGCCGCCATGTTCTCCTTAGTCAAAACATTAGGAAAGCGTTACTGTTGTTTGTGTTGGAAGTGTGTCAGCTGTTGTGATATTACTGCAATATTTAACTTTTCTAGTTGACTTTTTTGTTACAAAATATAGAGTCAACATGCCTGTAGTGTGTTCAGCGTTCAACTGCACAAATCGCAGCGATAAAACAACAAATATTTCATATTATAAGTAAGTATATTAGTACCGAAATACGACACATGTTTTTTAATGTTTATTAAAGAGTCATTTGCATTGGAACTGTAATTATGCTTAAGACAAATGCAGGAAAGTAATTTATTTATCGTTGATTACAGATTTCCTTTAAAAGATAAGGAAATTACAAAAAGATGGGTTATAAATATGAAGCGAGAAAACTGGTTTCCTACTACAGCCAGTTACCTCTGTTCAGCTCATTTTGAAGAGAAATATATGTACCACACAAATGTCCAGAGGCGCCTTTTGTCAAAAGCAGTACCTACTATCTTTAACTTTCCACCACATTTACAAAAGCAAGATAAAGTATTACGACCACAACCCAGAAAGCGATCTTTCGACAATTTGCAAGATAGTGCTGTTACAGTGACATCATTAGCACAAAGTAAGTCAATAATTTAATTTTACTCCGTGTTCTTATTACTTTGGATTACATACTTTCTATTATAATCTTATGGTGTAACTCTGTTATAAACTTATGATGTAACTGCATTCTTTCAGTGCCTGTGCGACCCACATCTGTTTCTGCTGACCACAATTACTGTCTACCAAGCCCTAAGAAGTTGAAAACACAATATAACAGAGTACAAGCAGAGAATGTGCGACTAAAGAAGCGGATAAAGCAAATGAAGCAACTTAGTGTACGACACAAAAGAAGAATAGTGCAGTTACAGACTTTAGTTGCTGGTTTGAGAAGAAAGCTATGTAGTTCAGTTTCTGATATGTTAAACAGTGAACATGTAGTTGGTTTGTTGAAGGAGCTATTGGAGCCGTGCGGTTAAAGGCGCTGCAGTCTGGAACCGCAAGACCGCTACGGTCGCAGGTTCGAATCCTGCCTCGGGCATGGATGTTTGTGATGTCCTTAAGTTAGTTAGGTTTAACTAGTTCTAAGTTCTAGGGGACTAATGACCTCAGCAGTTGAGTCCCATAGTGCTCAGAGCCATTTGAACCAAGGAGCTATTGGAACTTCAGTGCAGTGCTAAAGTATGCCATTATTCTCAGCAAATAAGGAAATTTGCCCTGACCCTACACTTTTATTCTGCCAAGGCATACAGCTACTTACGAAAATTTGTGAAATTACCCCACCCAAGAACGCTTCGCCGTTGGGCAATGTCAGTGGGTGGCCATCCAGGTTTTACTGAGGAGGGTTTCACTAAAATTGCCTTTGAAGTTGAGAATAGCACAACCCAAATTTTTGCAACATTGATGTTTGATGAGATGGCTATTAAGCAGGACCTTGTTTGGCATGGGGAAAAAATAAGAGGCTATGTTGATTTTGGGGAGGGTGGCATAGAAAGTGATGATAGCGAGGCAGCAAAAGAGGCTCTTGTGTTCATGGTCACAGCGCTAAACAGAAATTGGAAAATTCCTGTGGGTTATTGTTTAGTTCACTCCCTATCTTCTACTGTAAAGCTAAATTTGGTACAACATTAACTCCGAAAACTTGAAGACACTGGTGTTACTATAGTAGCTGTGGTTTGCGATGGTACTGCCACAAATAGATCTTTAATGGCAAATTTAGGGATCAGATGCGATGAACAGGGAGCACAGTGTTGGTTTCCCCACCCTTCAAATAATGATATGAGGGTATTTTGCATGTTTGACACAGCTCACATGCTAAAGTTGGCACGTAATTTACTTGCAGAAAAGAATTTTTTGTTAGATGGTACCATTTCATCCAGTGATAACATAATTAAATGGGAATATTTTAAAAAGTTAGTGGACTTGCATGAAAGGGAAGGTTTGCATGCTGCAAACAAACTTAGGAGGCAGCACATTCTGTACCATACTCAAAAAATGAAAGTGGCTGTGGCAGCACAAACCCTTAGCAATTCTGTGGCAAATGCCATGTTGTTCTGCAAAGATTTAGGCATTAAAGAATTTTATGGGTGTGAGGCAACAGTTAATTATATCAAAATGTTAGACAGTGCCTTTGATTTATTAAATTCTTGTCACACAATGGGCAAGAGCACTAAGGCACCAATTTTCAGAGGGAACAGAGACACAGTCCGTAAAAGGATCAATGAATACATTAAGTATTTCAAGTCTTTAAAGCTTTCTGATGGAAGTCCTGTTATTCTGTCTAACAGAAAAATGCCGTTGTATGGACTTATGCTGAATTGAATGAGCATAAGGCAAATTGCAGAATTGTATGTTTGGAAAGAAAATGTAGAGCTCAATTATATTTTGACCCGTAGAACAAGTCAAGATAACTTGGAATTATTTTTCTTCAGCATTCGTAGTAGAGGAGGAAACAGAAATGCTGTGCAGTTTAGATCAGCATACAGGAAATGCTTAATCGCACGGATAGAAGGTTCTCAAAATGGCAATTGCCAAGAATCAAATACTAGTACGCTACCTCCTGCTACTGTTCCATCACTTTCTTTTGCTAAGGTAAGCCCTGCAGCTGTAGACCATGATTATATGCCAGATTATGCCTCACTGAGTATGTACTCAGAATATGTCATTGAGTACATAGCTGGAAGTACAGTGAGACAGGTGACAAACAAAATTAACTGTACTGACTGCTTAGAAGTTATTTTTGCTTGTATTGAGACTAAAAGAACTGGATTGATTGCAGTGAAAGATGTGAAAACCAGTTTAATCAATCCAGCTAATGATGTTGTTAAACTTTGTAATGTTGCTGAGAAAGTTTTCAGAAATAATGAGGACATAATCCTGAAATGTCAGAAAAACGTTTTGTTGAGGTTACAGACAGAAGTGTTGCAATTGGTGAGAGGCTCCTTATTTATAAACAATGAACATCTTTTTACAGAAACTGAATTTGGTGAGGAAACCCATTATGTTAAACTGATAAAACTGCTGCTCAAACATTATTTTGTATGTCGAATAAATCACTTACGCAAATCAAAATCATCTGAGCAGAGAGGTAAAGTTGTGAGACAACTATACACGAAGCTTATTTTATTTAAAGGTCAGTGAAAAGACTGAAAAAATACGAATGTCAGTTAAAACATTGTAAAAATTAAATATAAATAAATTATTTTACTTTTCTTGTAGATTATTATTATTATTGAATTACTATGCTTGTGTTAACTACTTGTAACACATATTTCAAATAATATTCTCGTTCACAGTGTACTGGTTTTTGAGGCTTTGACTGTTTACTTTGAAATAGCGACAGAAATATCGCATTTCTGCGCCCGTTACTGTTTCCAATAGTTAACCACAGCATGTTTAGAAGTTTCACCGTAATATTCTGGTGGTACCTGCTCTAATTGCATTAATTTATGGGCAACAAGTAACGTTATAGTGGATGGACAGACTTATTTTAGTTGTCTTGTAGTGTTATCTACATCGAAAAGTTTAGCCATATTTCGACAAAAACATCCCTTTTTGCTGTCAGTGTACACTGAAACCACTGCTGTCTATTGCTTGTTTTAGAAAAAATAAAGCTAGTATGGGCTATTTCAAGTAAGTCAAATGCAGTTACAAGGGGGCGGGACACAGCAGACGAATGCCTTGACTAAAGAAAACATGGCGGACAGAACTTCAATTTGCTTCAAACATGGCGGACCTATAGCCACTCTATGAAAAGACAAGTGACTGCAGATCTTTGCGTCTGACAAGTGACTGACGTACCGCGCATCAATACACTGCATGGATGGTGTTTCGCTCCAAAGCAGAAGCCTTTCAGTGTGAAAGTATATGTCTCGCGCCTGCATCTACGACTCGGTTTGCACACAGCTGTAAATGTTTTATGCTTGAGTTTCTAGAGCACTCGATAGCTATTGCTATTCGAACAGTTTTGTATTTGACATGGAGTTCTGTTTCTGTATCTCATCGCTAGCTGCACGTTGCTAAAAATCATTGCAGGTTTGCTGCATTAACAGACTTCAGTATTTAGGTATCAGTGCATGATAACAAAGTTCACAATTATTTGTTGTATACAGGGTGTCCCAGTAGGAGCGGTCAATATTCAGGGGTATGACAGGAACGATCATCCGAAGTTAAACATTTAGTAAACGTGGACTATGTAATGCATACCTTAAGAGGTAACGAGCACTTCATCTTCAAAACCGTGAAACAAATCTCTTTTGTTGCAATCTCTTTGCTTTACTTATTTTGGGCAGAGGTAGCATGGACAAAATTAACAAGGGCTTTAAAATGCATATCTTAAGAACTACAAGCAATTGTTCAGTAGAAGAGATGTGTTTCACAATACCAAAGATGAACAAGTGATCTTCGCTCTTAAGATATGCATTTTACAATCCATGCGTACTAGACTTTTTTGGTTCCCTGATATGTCCCTGAATACTGACCATTCCTCCTGCTGCTAGAATTGTTACCGGTAGGTTTGAACAACACGCTAGTATTACGGAAATGCTTCGTAAACTCAAATCATTATCCCTGGAGGGACGACGAAGCTGTTTTTGCGAGCCATTATTGGGGAAATTTAGGGAATCGGCATTTGAGGCCGAATGCAGATCGATTCTGTTGCCACCAACGTACATTTCGCGTAAGGACCACGAAGATAAAACGAGAAAAGTTAGTGCTCGCATGGAGGCTTGTAGACAGTCATCTTTCCCTTGCTCTATTTCCGAGTAAAACAGAACAGGAAATTACTAGTAGGGGCACGTTTGAAAGCCTCCCTCCGCCCCCCCCCCCTCCTCCGACATGGGCCGTAGGGTGGCTTGTTGTATATGCATGTCGATTGAGATGCAGATTCCTCCTGTGACACCTTGTGTATTCTAATCTTTGTTTTTCTTTACAGTTTTATCTCTCTACGCCTCCCTCGAATAACATGGCAACTATGTCCTTGTACCTTAACACATATCCTGTCATTGTGTTCCTTCTTCTAGTTAATGTATTCACATATCTTTTCATTAACATAAAAATCAGTCATCAACTGAGGGATGATTTTTATTCTGGTGAAAATAACATACGCAGTAGATGCTGAACAACACCCATGAACATAACATTCAACGTATTCCTTTCCACGGAAATTCTGTGAAGATTGCGCAGAGAAACTCCTCATTTTGTGTTTTATCAGTCCACTTAACTGTCAACACCACGAGTTAGCCAATTCTGTTCCCAGTTTTCCCACAGTCTGTGGTTCACTTCCATATAACACCACGCTCCAGACATACAAACTCATCAAATTATTTCTCAAATTAACTATTTTGCTTCGTACTAGTAGAATTACACTGCCCAGTCGCATTAATGTGACCACCTGTCATAATACTGAAAACCATCTTTTGCGCAGTGAGACGTGCGGGAAGAGCCAGTGAGATGCGGGAAGAAACGGCTAGAGATGTAGAACCATGCTGAGCCTCAGTACTGTGTCCAGCTGCGCTAGGTTTCTCGATTTAGGATCCAGGGAGTGAACAGGTCAATCGAGGCTCTGCAAACCATGTACTACAAGCTGTACGATGCGTCGTATTGTCCCGCTGGTAGATGTCATTGTGCCAAGGAAAATCAAACTGGATGTAGGGGTGGACACGGTTCCCAACAGTATATGCACCCCTCCCCCCCCTCCCCCCCCCCCCTCTGGGCTCACAGCTCTTTCATGAGGTTGTGTGTGGCACACATGTGTCCTCCGAGCTATTACAGCCCATTCTGCCTTCTTAGGCTGCATTTTCTTGACCTTGCTCCTCCATTGTAATCCTTGCTCCTTCGCCACTACCCCCTTCATCCCCTCTCTCGATTTTCTCATTTATGTCGACCTATCTATTCACCTGGTTCCCCGTATTCCTTGCAGTTTTGTTACTCTTGCCTATTCTCTTTCATCTTTTTAGGCGTTTTTGGTCCCCCTTTGCGTTTGACCTCCACTTCTAAATTTTCTGTCTTTAGTGTTAGCCATTTGGGGAAGAACTCCCTCCCTAGTGTCTACAGCGTGGATGCCTCTACCCCTTCCTTTCCCTCTTCCTTCCCCACCACAGATCCCCTCAGCCCCACTAGGTCACCAGCATGTATAGCTAGTCCGTGTGGTGGGGCTGTTATGTTCCTATCTGGCTGAGCCCTCTGAAAATACAGGAATCACACTACTGATACCTGAGCTGTTGCCTCCCCATGTATGTGAAGAAGTGGTTGCTTGTCGTCCTGGAGCATCGGAAATCCTGGTAGTGGCTGCCATGCCAGATGGCCCTTGCTGTGGCTGGATGCCACCCATTGGGGAGAGCTCTGATCAGAGTGGGTGGTATCAGAGTGGATGTTTGGTACATGAAACGTATCAAGCTGCAAAAATCTGGCCATTCTCAAATGGCCATATCTTTGAGTGGTTCTGGATCATTGAATGCTGCTTCACATGACCCCGCAGTCTTCATTTCCCTGCCATGGGAAGCGCATCATGCTCGGAGTCTTGGGATGAAACATTTTCCCCATTTCCTAGTCTGTACTTGGACAGATGGGGACACATTCACCGCCACATAGTCTTTTTTTTTGTGGAGAATATTGACGACAGGTTTGATGAAGTAGAGTTTCTCAGTAAGAAGTGGTCAGGTTCCCTGTAGTTCAAAGCGTCTTCTGCCACCCAGTCTGCAGCTCTTCGGGTTTGTGCTCGCCTTGGTGACGTCCCGATGTCTACGACCTCTCACCAATCTCTTAATATGGTCCAGAGAGTAATTTTTCGTAGAGACCTCATCCTTAAAACTGATGAGGAAATCCGAGCTAATCTGGAGTGATGTGGCGTTCATTTTGTTCGATGTGTGCAGAAGGGTCATAAAGACAACTGCACCGATACTGGCGCCTTTACTCTGGCTTTTGAGGAAAATCCCTTCACACAGAAGGTCAAGCTTATGTGTTAGTGATATGACGAAAAGCCGTATGTCCCACCACCCATGTGGTGCTTTTGGTGCATGCGTTTTGGGCATATGTCTTCCCACGGTATGGCAGACCCTCTGTGTGGTGACTGGACACCCACACCATGAGGGAAGCCCCTGTGTTCCACCATGCATGTGTGTAAATTGTCATGACCACCACTCTCCACGCTCGCCAGAATGTCCAGTTTATAAGAAAGGAAAGAAGACCCAAGACCGAAAGTCTCTTATCCTCTATCTTATACTGAGGTTCGTCAAAAATACACTCCTGGAAATTGAAATAAGAACACCGTGAATTCATTGTCCCAGGAAGGGGAAACTTTATTCACACATTCCTGGGGTCAGATACATCACATGATCACACTGACAGAACCACAGGCACATAGACACAGGCAACAGAGCATGCACAATGTCGGCACTAGTACAGTGTATATCCACCTTTCGCAGCAATGCAGGCTGCTATTCTCCCATGGAGACGATCGTAGAGATGCTGGATGTAGTCCTGTGGAACGGCTTGCCATGCCATTTCCACCTGGCGCCTCAGTTGGACCAGCGTTCGTGCTGGACGTGCAGACCGCGTGAGACGACGCTTCATCCAGTCCCAAACATGCTCAATGGGGGACAGATCCGGAGATCTTGCTGGCCAGGGTAGTTGACTTACACCTTCTAGAGCACGTTGGGTGGCACGGGATACATGCGGACGTGCATTGTCCTGTTGGAACAGCAAGTTCCCTTGCCGGTCTAGGAATGGTAGAACGATGGGTTCGATGACGGTTTGGATGTACCGTGCACTATTCAGTGTCCCCTCGACGATCACCAGTGGTGTACGGCCAGTGTAGGAGATCGCTCCCCACACCATGATGCCGGGTGTTGGCCCTGTGTGCCTCGGTCGTATGCAGTCCTGATTGTGGCGCTCACCTGCACGGCGCCAAACACGCATACGACCATCATTGGCACCAAGGCAGAAGTGACTCTCATCGCTGAAGACGACACGTCTCCATTCGTCCCTCCATTCACGCCTGTCGCGACACCACTGGAGGCGGGCTGCACGATGTTGGGGCGTGAGCGGAAGACGGCCTAACGGTGTGTGGGACCGTAGCCCAGCTTCATGGAGACGGTTGCGAATGGTCCTCGCCGATACCCCAGGAGCAACAGTGTCCCTAATTTGCTGGGAAGTGGCGGTGCGGTCCCCTACGGCACTGCGTAGGATCCTACGGTCTTGGCGTGCATCCGTGCGTCGCTGCGGTCCGGTCCCAGGTCGACGGGCACGTGCACCTTCCGCCGACCACTGGCGACAACATCGATGTACTGTGGAGACCTCACGCCCCACGTGTTGAGCAATTCGGCGGTACGTCCACCCTGCCTCCCGCATGCCCACTATACGCCCTCGCTCAATGTCCGTCAACAGCACATACGGTTCACGTCCACGCTGTCGCGGCATGCTACCAGTGTTAAAGACTGCGATGGAGCTCCGTATGCCACGGCAAACTGGCTGACACTGACGGCGGCGGTGCACAAATGCTGCGCAGCTAGCGCCATTCGACGGCCAACACCGCGGTTCCTGGTGTGTCCGCTGTGCCGTGCGTGTGATCATTGCTTGTACAGCCCTCTCGCAGTGTCCGGAGCAAGTATGGTGGGTCTGACACACCGGTGTCAATGTGTTCTTTTTTCCATTTCCAGGAGTGTATATTCACTCACTGTCGATGTCTTCTACTTTTGCCTCTGTTACGTCCTTTCCCCCTCCCATCTCTTCCTTACCCTGGTCCCAACCCATCTCGTCTCCCCCTCTTCTGTGGTTCACCTTTGCGTTTCCTCCCTACTGGCAACTCCTGTCCCTTCCCCTCAAAGAAACGCACGTCCTCCTCCTCCTCTTCCTCCACCTCCTGCTCGTCCTCGTCTGCCGGAGAAGAAATTGTCTTTACTCCTCCTACTAAGGACGTGCTCCCTCTCAGAACACCCCTTCCAGCCGTTCTGAAGACAGGAAGCCTGAAACCTCGAGTCGGATGAGGAACCCATGCTCCAAGAGCGCCACAGCCACTCGCTCTCTGTCTGATCCGGACATCGATGTCACCTGTGCCCTTACCAACAACACCTCCTTCCTTCCTCCAAGGAAGAAGAAGCAGCGCAAGTCCGAGGACAAGGTTTCCCCGGCACTGAGGGGCTTCACCCACTCCTTCACATTCTGAATCACACCCAGTTTTTATGGATGTCACAGCATCCTCGTCGGTGATGACTGACTTGATGATATGACTTCCTGTGGGCTGTTTAACCTGGACTCTCGCCAGACGATAATCCTTGGATGTGCAACGGATATTACCGTCACCTACCGGAAATATGACAACTTGTTCCTCTTGTTCTGCATTCGGTCTCGCTCTTCAAGAAATGTACTTCCATGATGACCACTCTCCAATGTTTCATGGTTATCAGGCATTCTGTCAGAACTGTGTCCCCCCTGAGATAGCAGCTGGAGGGGTCTGCACTTTGGCTTGCACCGATGCCATTAGTGACTGGATTCTCCTTCATACCAACATGGGAGCAATCATGGTATGAGTGTGAAACACCCCAGAAATCACTATTTGCAATGTCTACCTCCATCCAGGTAGGCCACTTCCTTATGTTGACCTGCCTATCTTAATACAGCAACTCCTGTCCCCGTACCTCCTCCTTGGGGACTTTAATGCACACTACTCCCTGTGACAGAGTGCCACCTTGATGGGTGGGTGTCTTGTCATTGATCAACTTAATACAGAATTTGATTTGTGTCTCCT
Organism: Schistocerca nitens; assembly: GCF_023898315.1. NCBI lineage: Eukaryota > Metazoa > Arthropoda > Insecta > Orthoptera > Acrididae > Schistocerca > Schistocerca nitens. Next base: position 132,359,320 of record NC_064622.1, on the reverse strand, counting down.
CAATGACTGTTCTCCAACATACTTCAGTACCGCTCAAGGCACCTTTTCTACCATCGATCTAACGATCTCCTCCCCTGCTTTCGTAGCACTGTCCACCCCGTAATGATCTTTGTGACGATGACCACTTTACAGTGATTCTATCGTTTATCTCTCGCCACCTTCCAGACATGTCCCCACGATGGGTATTCCGCAGAAGCAATTGATCTTTATATACAACTGCTGTGCATTTCGACACTTCTCTCTTAGATTGCATTGATGTGGTCGCCCAAGACTTCTCTGACATTCTTAATGCCGCTGTCACTATCTGGAGGTCCCCTTGTCGTCGACTGGTACCGTGGTGGATCAAGAATGTAGCAGTTGCTGTCCAGGACTAGCGATAGGTGCTGGAACGATTTAAACAACTCCCTTCACAGACTAACCACATCCATCTTAAGCTTCTCTGTGCTAAGGCTCACTATCGTACTAAGCAGATTAAAAATGAATGCTGGGAGCGCTTTGTTTCCTCCCTGGGCACATAGACTTCTGGTCCGCCAGCGACAATCAGCTGTCCAAGTTTTTATCCTATAGGGTGCTCTGTGTACTGAACGATTGGTCCTTCCAGAACACCTCACGACACACTTTGCGATGGCATAAGCGTCCTCTTTCTATCCTACTACCTTTCTCCAGCAGAAAGAAACCACCTCTGTTTCAGCCCCTGTCAAGCCGAAGCTATAATGAACCCTTCACTGAATGGAAATTCTTGCAGGATCTTACCTCTTCACATGACTCGGCCCCACGCCTGGGTTCCATCCCCAGATGATCCAACACTTGGACGTTACCCAGAGGCAACATCTACTCAGCGTCTTCAGCCACATTTGGCTCACGAACGTCTTCCACTCATAATGGCGAGACAGCATAACTACTAGGGTAATGGGGTACCACCGCAATATTGATATCAATATGATATGAAAATAATGAAATTAATCAATTAATTATGCCCCACCACAAGCATCCCCACCCCAACCACCCAACCCACCCCCACCCCAACCACCCAGCCCACCCCCACCCCCGATGATGTCATATGTTTTCCTCAGCCTGCACATGCGTCCCCGCCCCATCCCCACATCTCCTCCCCCACCTACCCTATTGGCAGGAATTTCGAATTTTGGTGAGAATTTCAAATTTTGGTGGGAATTTCTTTGTTCCAGGGCTGCGCTGATGTCCCAACCAGTCCCCTCCCCACATGGGAATTGGCGAGAAATTAAAAATAATGATACCCTTTCTAGAACTCGAACACTAGTCCTTCTGGACAGGGAGTCCAAGTACACTCCCGCAAAACGTGGAAACTGTCCAGATGCTGGAGAGGAAGGTTAGGTTAGTGTACTTTATTTATTTTGGTTCGGGAACTGAAGTAAAGATTGGTCCTAATCATAAAGATCTGTCCTATTGACACAGCTATACGTGCAGCGCTACACTAGGACTGCCTAAAACCGCAATAAAGCTCAAAAATTGACGATGCCATACAGCTGGTGTTATCCTAATGAGAAGAAATTTCGCGATACCACTCGAAACTAGTGGTAGAAGTACTTAAACTCTATCCTTCACCTATGGAAATGGAAATGAGCGTTTGGCGTCATTGCCCGGGAGGCCCCTAGCGGGGCAGGTCCGGCCGCCTTGGTGCAGGTCTTATTACATTCGACGCCACATTGGGCGATCTGCGTACCAGATGGGTATGAAATAATGATGAAGACAACACAACACCCAGACCCTGAGCGTAGAAAATCTGACCCAGCTGGGAATGGAACCCGGGACCGTAGGACGGCAATCCGTCATGCTGATCACTCAGCTATCGGGGCGGACACGCTTCACCTATAAGCTGGCAGGAAAGAGGCTGGGGTGTGAGGTACTATCTTTATTTTCTTTTGGTGGGAAATATATGATGGTGTTGAACAGAGAGGAGTTTAATAAGTGTATTACTTCTAAGCATGTAGCTCAGGATCGTATATATCGCTGACTACAGTTTGCTACAGACGCCTCACCCTGCAGCCCAGGTAATCGAAACCAATACACGCTATGACAACTGATGGAAAATGCTTCACTGCTTTAATTACACATCGAAACTGTCATGAAAAAAAAGCACCACTCGTAATGAGTAGATCATAATGCAACAAATGAACTGGAGATAATCGTCATCCCAAAAGATTGCAGATGGGCAGCGGAACAGCGTGCGTCCTCCTCGATGTACGGTCGAGCACTAGCGAAATTGTAGGTACTCCTACTTCCCCTCATCCTTGCCCCTCTCACCCTCCACATTCGGTGGGGTCACAGGCCTTTTCAAGTGGTCAGCTGCTACCGAGCGCCTCACGGATTTTTCTGCAGCCCACCGCCCTTCCGCCGGCAGAGCAGCGGCATGTAGCTGCCTCGAGGTGACGGTCCTTCTCCAAAACAAAAGGATTTAAAGCCAACTAAATACGAGATAAATGAGGGCCGCCACGCCCACATGCCTCGCCCTGATCAGGCCACAGCGACCACACACACATACTGGACTGTCACCACACCGTCTCCACAAGTGCCCACCATGAAAACACTGCACTGTGACAGTTGTATTTAACGTCAGTGTACCTCCCATGATCGAACATCTGTTAAAAAGGTAAACACAATTGCAACAATAATAAATGTCGTCTTTCCACGAAAATAGGTGTAGTCCATTTTCTTTCAGTTTTATGTGCAAAATCGCTATAATTTTTATGTTTGACTGCAGGATACAATTCACATCTCATTATTTTGCAATAACTAACGAAGTGCAACGCTGCCTATTACAGATTACCAAAATTCAGCCCCATATATATGTCCACATTGTGTAAAATCAGGTAAAAACTTCCACTAATTTGCTGCAAAACTTACAGATCACCACAGAATATCCTCATTATTTCTGAACCATCATTGAAGTAAATAAAATGCGAGAATTTAAACTCTGAAGAAAAATCATCTATGTTAAGCAATTTCTGTCAGCTCGATGGACAAATTACGCGACCTGAGAGCATCTCTCTCATTCAAATCAGTGTTTGTAAATAAACTCCCATGCACATGTGTATTAGAAACATTTCAGACATGTGGAATAACATTACAGAATACAATCTTTTACGCCATTTAGTAACATGTTAGAAAAAACACAATCGTTTTGTATTCGACAACAACAAGCTGTAATTCAAGAGGACATCGCTGTTTTGTATGCTATGGGAAGTCCCGTTTTACCAATGTGAAGCTGTATTACACTGGCGTTTATGAAACAAATCGTTAGAGCCTGTCTTGTAATACAACCTCCTATGAGATGTTACTGCATCTCTCTCTGTCGATACATCGAAATCAAATACCGTCTGCGTGATTACATTTGAAATATTTGGTCCGTAACTCCTTTCTACCAACATGTCTGTAAAGTTTCTATCATACAGCAAATTATTGCGTCCTAGTTTTGTAAGCAAATTAATCATCACAGTCTGTTTCACGTAATCCACTCACATATTGAGGAAAAACACTATCATTTCTAGGTTCCTCAACGAGCCTAAATTCAAGTGGTGACTACTTTATAATTAGAGGCTATGAAGTATGAAGTAACACAGGACTTGTGATAACACCTATTTTTTAAACCCACAATCGCGATAATAATAATAAAAACAGATACAGCCGATTTCTATAAGTTGCATGAGGAGAATCGATGTAGTTTTGAGAGAACTATCTGCATCTGAATTCTAACCAGTTATGCCGCTCCTTGTAATAGAACCTCCCATAAGATTTTACCATGTCTCTCTCTTCAAATATATCAAAAAACAAATACAGTCTGCATGTTGACATCGAGCATATTGCATATACACATATCACTCCATTGGAATAGATGACAAGTGGTCCAAGTCGCTTGTACAGACCTGCGTACAGTTTTTTCAACTTTACTGGAGGAAGACCATATCCCACAAACTATCAATCACAAGGGAGGTTTCCTGTATTGTTCCTTCATAAGCAGTTTAATACATGGTTTTTGAGACTGTACCGCATTCAAGCACTGTGTGACTACAGCTTTGTACACAGCCATACACTTTGTTTTTCTGCCATGACTTCGAGGTCTGCGTCAGGCGCTAAACCGACATTAACACATTTCAATTCATTGGCTCTCACAGAAAGCTGAACAAGGAATGCAGCTCCCATAACACACATTTTGGTAGAAATAAAACATAGAAGCAAAGCCGCTCAGTGACACAAATGTAGAAGACATTGCATCATATGGAAACTGGAAGAGTTTACAGCATTGTATACCGTTTCCAACAGATATCGAAAGGTGATGACATATTCCGTTAATCTCATCTTCCACAGCGATGGGGCAGCGGATGTCTCAGTGTTCTGTTTGGAAGAGCACTGTTTCCTCGTTCTGCAGTCATGTACATGATTACTGTCCCAGTGTTGACCATCGCTGGAATGTGCTGTTCACAAAATACGTGAGGTAGTTATCTCACTGGCGAAAAGAAGAAACATGTGGAGGGTATAACAGCACATGGAAAGATGATGAGTCTGCAGCCTTGACAGATGCTTTGAATCAACTGTCTGAAAGTGATGACATCTGCATCTAATCCCATGGTCCACAGTGACAAGTAGCAGATATCCAGTGTTCTGCTAAGGCTCTCTCCATCTTAGCCAAGTGATTTCAGTCAATCATTATACGGTAATGAACAGTGTACCAGTGGACGAATGGGAAGACAAAGGCACTGTTGATATGGGATGATGTACTGTAATACACACTGCAGTTGATAGCATGATCAATTTTACCAGTTGTTCCATAATTTCAACTCCAGCCAATGACCTATCAGAATGCTTCCCAATTTCCGTATCGTCGCTATTTACCCCTCCACTACTTTGCACGCTCGATACACTAGATTGCGAATGCAGATAACTGGCTATGCAGTACGTCCATTTGACCATATAAATCAAAGTATACCAGTTGTTCCGTAATTCTGCGCCAGCCAATGACAAAGCAGAATGATTTCCAGTTTCTATATCAACGCTAAATCACACCTCCACCACTCTTGCAGATACAATATACTAGATTGTAAATGCAGATAGATGGCTGTGAAGTATGCCCGTTTGACTATATACACCAAAGAATACTAGACAGCATCCTACACCATTGCAGTTAAGTTATTTACGCATTTCCAGCGTTACAATCGTAGTACAGAATTTACGATTACGATTGGCCATCTTTCCCTGTGTGAGTGGGCATCACAGATGCATGCCTGTCAAAGAGGGTAGCACCTCTTATTGGTGTATAGTAGATAGGAGAGTGTTGCGATGATATAGCAGAAGGTTAAGAAGAAACGTGTGGTTTATAGAAGATGGAGTTCCATACGAACGGAGGTCGAAAAATTTCCCATAAATCAACTGTGCTAGCAATTCTGGAACATTATTCTATGGTCTGGAGTCAGTGCCAGGAAGGTACCGGCATGAGAGAAATGATTGTAGAGCATAAACACACACCCCAATGCTCACACGGCTTTGCACCCAAAAATGCTAAATTGTTAAGGCCATACGGTTTGTGTCTGATAAAAACAATGATTCTTACTTAAGCAGTAACAGTTATGGATTGAGATACAAATGTTTTGCATGCTTTAATATGGTGTTTCTGTGTAATACTTGTGTCGCCTTTGTTGAAGTATGTGGTCAGAAAAGCCATGCAGTATAAATGGGGAGGGAGAGGTTTAAAAGTGAATGCAACCAGAGCATAATTTTTAAACTTTCCTAGGTCTTGAGTGTCTGGGTACCCACAACTCACCTCAGTTCCCCGCATTTCGTGGTAATTTTTCTCTAATTTTATGTACTCTCAGTCAATTTAAACAATTTTGCAAGTTGTTTCGCAATTTTTCACAACTCTTCGTATTTTCGTCGATTTTAGGTATTCCCAATCAATTAGTCGCAATTATACTAGGTTTTCCTCAATTTTTGCCGATTTGATATAATTTTTTCATGTTTTTTTATATGTTTCCGTTTGTATATGGTGATATTGCCAACATACCCATGCGTTATTTGATTGGATATTAGTATATCTGCGTGTCATGTACACCTGCCTTCTATAAAACCCAAGAACTCCCCTCTTCCCGATGATCTACATGCATGGATTTTGGATAGGAAGATCATGAAAAGTGTAGTAACACTCTCTTCGTACCTAGATGAGGCTCAAAGAGTGGTGCAGATTGGAAACTCGTAGTCTGGAATCAAATCTGTTTACTGCTATGACACATCAGAGAGCTTGTCTGCACACTCCTGTAGTGACGCACTTGATGGAAACTCAAAGTCTGCCACTGCTCTACACTTTCATCAGGATTCCACTCCACTATATATGGGTCTGCAACAGGGAGTTAACATGTGTACATAGTTGATTTCTGCTGCTGCTGTGATATTTTTTTCCATAAGTGTATTCTCTTATTGTTTACCAGATTAGCTTCGCTACTTTTGTTTACACCTTCCAACTCTGATACAGCCATATCAGGATATCTACAAACTGTGGATTTCGTGTTTTTTATTCTATTAACAAGTTTTTCATTAGTTGAAAGTGTACTGACTGCACTTAGCATCATGGAACGTGAGAGATTCCCCTCCCCATACCTGCAGAGTGCACACCCCCGGCTGCGTAATTTATAAACGAGCAGTTAGTAAGTTATGCATGTGACCTGCAACCTTCTGCCACTGCCACCTCTAAACACATACATATAGCGACTACGCATGCATATTACCAATCGCGAAGTCTCAATTTCAACCGCTTCTGCGGTATTTTCGACAGTGCTACAGCCCTGCAAATAATGAAGAACACTTTGCGAAACGATTCTATAGGTGACGTAAACACACTTAAATTCATCCTGCTGAAGAGCATAACTTCTTCGATGCAAGTTATATTATCAATATTTCGTAACAGTGTTGTCTAGGTTCTCCAGTAATAACAAGAAACCAAGGTATTCTGCTGCGCGTATCACACTTCCTTTTATAGTCTTCAAGATCCTCGATGAAGGCACATAATCATCCCAATTGCGCTATTTTCTGTGCTAGATGTCCGTGGAAGGATGGAGACAGTCCTTTGTGAGTACTGTTTTTGTATCTGTATGTCCATGCGTGTGTTGCAGATGGGTTCAATAAACCTCACCTAGTCCTCTCGCTGGGGGATTCACCTTCAAACACTATCCTAGATGTACTGCATTGCGGACCATCCTGTGGACACCATTCTAGATATAATGTGGTGCACCTCCCACTCAGCAGTGTCTGCTGAACACTAGCATGGGCTTCGAGTTTTCTGCCTCCAAAAAGTGGGTTATGGATTTTTGCTGTCGACACACAGTATACGTCGATGCAGAACTTTATTTAGGATCCAGCCCCTAGACGTTGTAGCACAGTCCAGTTTCTTGGGCCTTATTTGTGATAAAAAGCTGAAGTGGCTGCCCCATATTCGCCACCTGAATGTGGAAGCTTAACGCTCTCCACCTCCTAGCCCACACATCTTGGGGTGCAGACTATTTTACTTTTCTCCATCTTTACCACGCTCTGTCCAGAAAGATTATGGCTGTCAGGTATATGGCTCAGCGGCTCCTTCCACTCTGAAACTTCTAGACCCTGTTCATCATTATGGGGCGTGTCTGGATGTTGGTGCCTTTCGCAATAGTCCCACCAACAGTCTCCTCACAGATCTGGGGATTCTCCCTCCACAAATACGACAGAGCCAACTCCTGGTATCTTACGCAATCACCATTCGACGATTCCCTAAGCATCTTGTGCACTCCATCCTCTTTGCAAACGAGGGATGTCTCCCTTCTGATACCCGCCCTTGGTTGGGATTGTTGGTTGGAATGTGTCTCACTTCCCTCTGCTGGGATCTCCATCTCCACTCACTGGAGTATGCCCCATGTATTTCCTCCCAGACCCCTCCCCCCCCCCCCTTGGGTCGTGTCTAGACCACGGATTATGACTGACATACTCCAGGGTCCCAAGATCTCTGTCGCCCTTATGATAGTCTGGCGTCATGTACGTTCCATTGCTGAAGAGCTACCATCTTCTAGACTGATGATTCGAAAACGACAGATAAGACAGGATATGTTTTTACATTTCTTACTGGGATGGAACAGCATTTGGTGCTGGAATCATGTAGTGTGTTCTCAGCAGAATTTCTTCTAGCCATTAATGGGGCCCTCTAGTTTGTTACTCAGGTTTCCCTCCATAGTGGTTTTTTTTATGTACCGACCCACAGACCAGCCTGCAGGCTATACACTGATGCTACTCTCGTCACCCTTTGCCGTTTGGTCTCTGCTATCCATGTCTTTCTCTCTGCCGTTGGCCATGCCGCCTACTCGGTTGTCTTTTTCTGGATCCTAGGTCATGTGGGCGTTCCAGGGAATGAATTGGCTGACCGCTTGGCTAGAAAGGCAGATACTTGCCCCCTATTGCCTTTCAGTATTGTAGTTGCAGGTATGGGGAGACACATCTGGTGCAATACTGCTCTCAGCAATTAAACTCCGCACAATCAAGGAGACTACTGCAGTTTGGCGCTCTTTCTTCCCCTTCTCTTGGAAGGAATCCATTGTCTTATATCATCTACGCATCAGTTATACTAGGCTCAGCCATTGTTTTCTCTTGTATAACGACCCACTCCCACAATGTGGCTGTGGAGCCAGACTAATGGTATCCCATATATTGGTGGAATGTCCTCTTCTTTTGGCGCTAAATGCTGAGTGTAGCCTCCCGGATTCCTTGTCTTTAATATTAGCAGATCAATCATGGATCGTTGAACTGGTCCTCAGTTTCCTACATGAAAGAGGTTTCCATTTTTGGTTATAAGGTTTTGCTTTAATTATGGAGCAGGGCAGGATGGTTGTGGTTGGGGCCTCTCTTGGCGTTTTCTGGGCCTGGGATCCATCACCTGTCTCCTTTGCAAAGACCACTCTTTTATCTTTGTGTTTTTCCAGTTTTTAGATTTGTGTGTCCTTTTAGCTTCCTCGGTTTATAGTTTGCCCCCTATGACTGGATCTGCCCACTTTATCTTAGGGGAGTAATTTTTGAATCGCAGGACTGATTACCTTGTCATTTAGTCCCATAACCTCCTTCAATCAATCAATCAGTCAATCAATCAAGTGTTGGTGTATGCTTGTTTTGATCTATTGTGCCTTTGAGAATGAAAAAATCACCCAGCTAATACTGAGAGAGAACAAGTTAGACTCTCACCTATTTTTCGTACACAGAAAATTATTAAAGATTTTGTTACAACCTTACGCACCTTGAGCGAGACTCTATAAAGTTAACGACCTGAGCAGACATTGATGGAGCCTGGCAGGGCGCTAAAAGCATGATGTATTTTTCTGGTTCCTAGTTCACAGAAACGGCATGTTGGAAGTTTAAAGCAATTGGCGGCGAGCCCATCCTTTAGTAAATCTTACCACACAGGCCCACAGCTGTACAGGGCAGACAGAGCAGCCCCTAGTTGAGACAGGTCTCCAGCAGGACAACGCTGCTATACCTGCATTGGCACCAGGAGAAGGCTGGACTGGGTGTGATGGACCGAAGGGATGCGTTACACAGTGGAGTCATAAACCAGGCATTGTGTGCAGAACCACGCGTAATAAAAATTCACAAGTTTTCGTGTTTGCCGATACTGGAAATAGGCCTGTGACTCACTTCCATCGGCTGCCTCAGTTGTATAAGAAACTCCGGCGACTGAGAAACGTTTATAGATAGAATCTTTATTACACCTCATAGGTAGGTCTAACATTCTCCAAGACACAGGCGATGTAGGTAAAGATCATTAAGATTGTATCTGTTGACTTGTTGCCACAGAAAACGATGAGACTTCAGAGAAAAACATCTTCTCCCTCTGCAAAAACTGTAATCGGCGATTTCTCTTTTTTTTTTTTTTTTTTTTTTTTTTTTACCAGAGACACCGGTTTCTTAACTCTTGCACTGGCTCGACATGAGTTTGTGCTGTCGTGTAGGAGGAGAGATTTAGCGCCTCTAAAGCCCTGTGATTGGCTCAATGTGGGGTGAAGGCGGTGTAGTTCGTGAACTTTGCGGAGAAACGGAATTTTTTTATCTGGAGAGGTGCGAGGCACTTTGGTTCTGGACTTTGGTCTGGAAGTGATCTTCTGGTCGAAGCTCTGGCATATGTGGTTGGTGCTTGGGACCTGTCCTGAGACTGACTTCACTTGCAAGTAGTTACACTGGAGAGCCTGTGGTGAAGGTCTTACTCTATTGACAGTGTGACTTCAAATGTTTCAGACTACTTGTTTGCCGAGGGCACACTTATTCGTTTTTGGCTTACCAGTCTTGACGTTTGGTATCCTTGGTCACTCTGTCATATAACTGAGCCAAATTGGTCCTTGGTACGACCAGCGAACGTATGTGTCACACACTGAAATCTACCGTGATTTCACGCCTCTGGTAGAGAGTAAATTGCGATCTGTCTGCCTGATCGCTAGACCATGAGATTTTGCATTTCTTTCATGGCCGCGATCGATTCACAGGTGCCGCCTACACCGTACACATCTCGCCAGCTGCAACTTAAATTGCTGCACAAACCAACAGGGTAACATACTGCTGCTGCGGCCTTGTCGGGGTGTACAGATCTCAATCGCCACCTGCTTTCAGCTGCACCTATATAGACTCCTGTAGATTATCAATCAAAGTCTGCTCAGCATCAGATCAGTTCAGATTGTGTTATCCAAATTTTTAGGGCCAGAGTAATTGACCTGCCACCCACGATCCTTGTCCATTGTTCTCTTAACCCAGCTGTGAGTTGTTTACTGTATTCAGTCAATAACGATAATTTCTGTCTGTTTTTCTTTAAAAAAATAAGTGTTGCTAGTAAATTTTACTACATTCACAATCATTTTATGTAGTCAGCACCATGGGGTAACTTTCTTTGTGGTGTTCCACGCCAGGAGAACTTTCAATACCATGAAAACATTCCTCAGGCCACAGTGCTCTCTTCTGGTTGGAAGGTGTTTGCTTTAAGACGGTTCATGCCGTATACGCAAATGGCCATCTGTCTGGTGGAGCATAACGTATGATTCATCTGGAAAGGCCACATTTAGTTACTCATCGGACGCCAAGTTGCGCAGCAATGTTTGCTGAACGGTCGTTGAGAAGACACTGTTGGTTTATTGCGTGGTTCGTTGCTCTACAGCTGCCCGTCTGTTCGTCCGAACACATCTCCGCAGCCGTTGTTCATCCTTGTCGTCTATGATCGGTGATGCACTACAGTTACCTCGGCGCCGGTTTTGGATAGCGCCATTTTGCCACTCACGTTATACACTACTGGCCATTAAAATTGCTACACCACGAAGATGACGTGCTACAGACGCGAAATTTAACCGTCAGGAAGAAGATGCTGTGATATGCAAATGATCAGCTTTTCACAGCATTCACACAAGGTTGGCGCACTTACAACGTGCTGACATGATGAAAGTTTCCAACCGATTTCTCATACACAAACAGCAGTTGACCGGCGTTGAAACGTTGTTGTGATGCCTCGTGTAAGGAGGAGAAATGCGTACCATCACGTTTCCGACTTTGATAAACGTCGGATTGTAGCCTATCGCGATTGCGGTTTATCGTATCGCGACATTGCTGCTCGCGTTGGTCGAGATCCAATGACTGTTAGCAGAATATGAAATCTGTGGGTTCAGGAGGGCAATACGGAACGCCGTGCTGGATCCCAACGGCCTCCTATCATTAGCAGTCGAGATGATAGGCATCTTATCCGCATGGCAGTAACGGGTCGTGCAGCCACGTCTCGATCCCTGAGTCAAGAGATGGGGACGTTTGCAAGACAACAACCGTCTGCACGGACAGTTCGACGGCGTTTGTAGCAGCATGGACTATTGCTGCTCGCGTTGGTCGAGATCCAATGACTGTTAGCAGAATATGAAATCTGTGGGTTCAGGAGGGCAATACGGAACGCCGTGCTGGATCCCAACGGCCTCCTATCACTAGCAGTCGAGATGATAGGCATCTTATCCGCATGGCAGTAACGGGTCGTGCAGCCACGTCTCGATCCCTGAGTCAACAGATGGGGACGTGTGCAAGACAACAACCGTCTGCACGGACAGTTCGACGGCGTTTGTAGCAGCATGGACTATCAGCTCGGAGACCATGGCTGCGGTTACCCTTGACGCTGCATCACAGACAGGAAGCGCCTGCGATGGTGTACTCAGCGACGAACCTGGGTGCACGAATCCAGGTGTTGTTTGTAGCATCATGATGGTCGCATCCGTGTTTGGCGACATCGCGGTGAACGCACATTGGAAGCGTGCATTCGTCATCGCCATACAGACGTATCACCCGGCGTGATGGTATGGGGTGCCATTGGTTACACGTCTCGGTCACCTCTTGTTCGCATTGACGGCACTTTGAACAGTGGACGTTACATTTCAGATGTGTTACGACCCGTGGCTCTACCCTTCATTCGATCCCTGCGTAACCCTACATTTCAGCAGGATAATGCACGACCGCATGTTGCAGGTCCTGTACGACCTTTCTGGATACAGAAAATTTTCGACTGCTGCCCTGGCCAGCAGATTCTCCAGATCTCTCACTAATTGAAATCATCTGGTCAGTGGTGGCCGAGCAACTGGCTCGTCACAATACGGCAGTCACTAATCTTGATGAACTGTGGTATCATGTTGAAGCTGCATGAGCAGCTGTACCTGTACACAGCATCCAAGCTCTGTTTGACTCAATGCCCAGGCGTATCAAGGCGGTTATTACGGCCAGAGGTGGTTGTTCTGGGTACTGATTTCTCAGGATCTATGCACCCAAATTGCGTGAGAATGTAATCACATGTCAGTTCTAGTATAATATATTTGTCCAATGAATACCCGTTTATCATCTGTATTTCTTCTTTGTGTAGCAATTTTAATGGCCAGTAGTGTACTGTAACCACAGTGGCACGTGTACAGTTTACAGACTTAACCATTTCAGAAATGCTTCGATCCTTGGCTCGAAAGCCAATGATCATGCCCATTTGGACGTCAGATAACTCGCTCTGTTTTCGCGTTATGACAGCGACTGCATTGTTTTCCGCGTCGCCCTGACACACTTCATGTAACCTCCTCCGACAGTGCTACCACCTGCCGTCTGTGAGTGGTTACTGCACCCTGACGTCGTACATAAGCGGTGGTCACAATATGACTGGACCATGTATCTGGGCGTCAAATCTCTGTACCTGTGCTGGGCTACCTCTTTAACTCCTAACAGATTCGTCCGCTGGGCCGGTTTAAACGCCCGGCGATACAAACAAACGCTTGGGGCGCCAAGCTGTGAGGGTCACCAAGGTCGCCCTCGAGTAAGACGTCTACAGTGTGTGTGACAGTTAGTAATGGAAACAGATACAAGTGTTGGTTTACGAGGTGAATGGAGGGCAAAGTTGGGTGCCAAGTAAGTCGTTTGTGAGGAAAAATGTTCTCGAAGCCGGCCCTGTTTGTCCATCATAGGTTGTTCTGCGTCCAAGATAGGAGAATTCTTTCACTTCACGTGCACCCCAATTTCGATAAGGCCACGCTAATCTCATTTCCGCTACTGCTCCGTAATTTCGTGTTGGTCTGCTCTTAATACATCTTCGTTGCTGAGTAGTCGGTTCATTCAATTAAAGACGTTCTTTAACACTTACTCACTTTCACAGAGGTAAGCGATGTCATCAGCGAATCTAATCGTTAGCATCCTTTCACACTGAACTTGAAACCCATTTTGGAAACTTCCTTTTCTCCGATGTCAAGATGAAAAACAGAGAAGAAAGACTGTATTCCTGCTTTCTGCTCCTACCCAAGTACTACTGTTCAGCAACAGTGGGCAGATTGACCTGGAAGGCCGATATTGTAAGTTTTGCTCTGGGATACGATTGACGAGAGTGCTACCTACATGCATTGTGAACGCATATGTCATCCGTTGTTTTATAAAAGGCTGTGCATTAGCTCGTTTGTTTCTATTTTTTTCCGTTTCTGCTCAGTACTTTATGGCGGGCAGTATAATTGGATTGCTTTGACCTTAATCAGATGCATTTTGACGAGTATCGCGCAAACTGGAAAATGAATAAATACATATGTTCTATCTCCATTTTCGTAATTGGGTGCGCGGAAAAGAGGAATAATGCCGGCCTCGTTTTAAATAAACTATTTTCCACAAACACGTGATTTACAGCACGAAATATTCATTGGTTGGAACGCCTGCGGTGAATAGGCATCCACACTTACGTCTACACGCAGAAAGACACCTGCATCATCAGCGCCTAAACTTCAAGCTTTTCCCGACTGCAGGGGCGATGATGGCCAATGGACCCTAGAGGGGTTGTTTAGACGCAATATTGGAAAGGCATTCCGTGCTAGCGCACAATGGCACATTAATAGATAACCTTGGTGGATATTCTTTAAGGGTTCTTAGATCAAATTTTGCTTCTGACGTCATTCAGATATTTACGGTTACCAAAATGGTGAAACGTACGGTGGATTTATTGCGATGGACATATCTTTCAGCGATTGAAAAGCATCTGCACCGGATAATCGAGCGAAAAAATGATTCTTTATCGACAAAACTCGGACTGTGAACGACAACAGTAGGGAAAAATTAGACTTTAACGAATTTACGGTATATACGAATATTAACGAGTGTCTGAGATCTTATTTGCACAGAATTTCACTGTGGACATATTTTGTGGAAGATTAAGTCATCATAAACCTTGTGGCGGTGCCGATGTTTTCAGAATTGTTTACCCCTTACCCAGTCACAGATATACGATATTTTCGAACCACGGCAAAAACTCCACTCCCTCGAGAATTTGAGGGTGGACGTCCAAAATAAAAAGAAATCCATTTTTTAAAAATATGATCCTTTTGGAGCGCATATCTTTCTGAAGAGTTTGATATATATGAAGTATATGTTCGAGGAAGTGTAAGACATATTATTTGGTCTTAAGTGTGCCAAAGTGCAGTGCTACGCCTCCTCACACAGTAGTCTTCTATCGCACGTCACGGTGTTTTGCTCTGTGGAGTTCCAACGTGTATGTTTTGTAACGGGACCCATCGAACCCATATTCAGGACAGTGGAAATTAAAAAAGTCCTGTGGTGCATCTCCCGCTCCCACTCGGCCGGTTTGACACTCTAAGCCCTTAAAAAAAGTCGCAATTAATACTGGGTGGGATTATTTGTGACTGGGGGAATAAGAACGCTTCAGAAAATTTGCTCTCTTTATTGCCTATTAGATAATAACCTTTTCTTTTACGTGACGTTAAAGTGAATACAGGTAACTCAAAAGCATTAAAGACAAGAGACAAGTAAAACGATCCATATATCTTCAACCCTTAGGTCCCAGCATTATTTCTCTCCAACTTTACTACAGCTTTACATGGCGTGCTTTCCTTACTGAGAAAGAATTTATCACCTCATCAAGAATCAAAACGACCTAGTCTAATACTGAAAAAGCTGTTAATACGAACAGTACCCAAGACATAAATCGAAACAGGCATTTCTAATACTGCAGCAACTGTAACACACGCCAAATAAGCGAGACTGTTTTGGCCCAAATGGTCATTTTTATATACCTCATTTATGTAAATAACACGACAGAATATAATTCACGAAGTAGCAGTATCAAATGCCTATCAGGCCTACTACAGGCAAAAAGTTTTAGGTTAGGAAGTAGTTTCATATTTCATTCATATACTCCAGTTTCTCAAGCATAGATCAAATAGTAGTAGTACGAAATTTTTACACAAATTTGGAATCGTCACATTCTGCCATATAATTTGTGTGATGTCCACATTTCCTCTCCTTCCTCGTTTTAACAATCTTGTCATGGCTAACGGTGCAACTATACATGCCATGGTCAAAACTTATTCTCCCATTAACTTCACTAACCCTGCCAGAATCGCCACTTTAGTTAGCCTGCTGTTATTCTCCAGTTAGCTGTTATTACGTGTTCGTACAACGCGTTTTCCGCGCTGTTCCAAGAACAGAAATAAGCGCCTGCTAACCAGGGCAATAGTGAGCCAAAGCCACCACCAGCACATTTTGTTAGTGTGGGTTGCCTCCATCATGGAAAGGTATGCACTCAGGAGCAAACCTATTGTTCTTTGATTGATATGTCATTAACCTATTGTTCTCCTTTGATTGGCAGGTTCTTAATCTATTGTTCTGCTAAAAGGGTCCTTCCTTTTCATTGCCAGGTCCTTAATCTATTGTTCCCTTGTCCCCTCCCCCTCCACCCCACCCCTGACGAAACCTCCCCCCTTGGTGCTACAGGTACAAAAAAATGTTCAGATGTGTTTGAAATCTTATGAGACTTATATACTAATGTCATTAGTCCCTAAGCTTACACACTAGCACTAAGCACTCCGTCTTCAGGCCATAAGTAGCCCATCGGGACCATCTGACCGCCGTGTCATCCTCAGTTGAGGATGCGGATAGGAGGGGCATGTGGTCAGCACACCGCTCTCCCGGTCGTTATGATGGTTTTCTTTGACCGGAGCCACTACCATTCAGTCGAGTAGCTCCTCAATTGGCATCACGAGGCTGAGTGCTCCCCGAAAAATGGCAACAGCACATGGCGGATGGATGGTCACCCATCCAAGTGCCGGCCATGCCCAACAGCACTTTTCTTCGGTGATCTCACGGGAACCGGTGTATCCACTGCGGCAAGGCCGTTGCCCCAAGCTTACACACTACTTAACCTAAATTATCCTACGGACAAACACACACACCCAAGCCCGAGGGAGGACTCGAACCCCCGGTGGGACCAGCCGCACAGTCCATGACTGCAGCGCCTTAGACCGCTCGGCTAATGCCACGTGTCTGCTACAGGTACACTTTCAGGTCTGAGATATTGGAATAGCCACTCTCACTCTTATCAGTCTGATTGATTACTTAATTAAATTAATCAATTAATTAACCTCTCCCCCTCTGGTAAACTCCCTCCTCTCCCACCCCCACCCCCCCCACCCCTACCAGAAATAGGCGGAAAAAAGACTCAGGTGATCGGTCATTTGGAGGAAATTCGACTGCAGTGTATGGAATATTGTTTTGACAATTTATACAATGTATAGAATATTGTTTAGTTATTTATGACAGTGTATCGAATATAGTTTATTTATTTAATTAAAGAATTTGTCCGGAAATCATATTGGTATGTATGGAATATTCTTTAAACAATTTAGATAATGTGTGGAATATTGTTTATTTAAACAATTTAGGTGATTCAAGGCAGTGTATGGATTGTTTATTTATTTATTTAAAGAATTTTTCAGGAAATCGATCACCACACCCACAACCCCATCCCTGCACCCCTCTCCCCCTCCACTCTCTCCCTCCCCTCCTCTACCTGGAAATTGGCAGCTCTGCAGTGGAGAGGAAGGATCTCAGGAAGGGAAACTGAAGGATAAAGTGTTTAAAAAAATCAGTTTGTGAGGCTTGGATTTCACTTGCTCATCATTCTCTGCTGCTTGGAAAGATGCAGGTCTTGTGAGAAGTAATTACATCGATCACATTTCTGCTTTTATTCCGACTACACAAGGAATACCGTCATGAAACACACATCATACTTAATTACACACAGTTAAAGATCTTTCGATCACGAAGCACGCACCGTCCACCATCCCCTGTCCACTGGACCACACAGGACGCCACCGCACACGCTCCCAGGAGTCAGCATGCACCGGTGGCACACGCGAAGTGACAATGCAGCCGTCAGCTGCTGAACCACGAGCAGTTGTCAGTTTCGGTCCTGCAAGGCTAAGGTGGCAGTATCCCTTTGATACACGACACGTGAGAAATAACTGTCTAAATACATGTTCAGCTAGGCAACGTTGCTGGCGTGATGACGCAGAGTTGTGGGTCCAGCGCTATAGAAATCTGTTCCAATGCTTCCCAGAATATCTCAGGGTGCATTGTTCCTAATGATCCTAATGGGACCTGTGAGCTGCGTCTAGCTGTGCACGTGTGTTTACCTGCCAAGCGTGGCTGACGCATCACTGCGAAATGTTTGTGTGGCGACTCACCCTCTGGAAGGTCCTTAATATTATACTGATGTCACATGGCTATGTAAATAAGAACCAAGTCGACCTCTTGGAAATAGTAAAGTACTGCAGAAATACACTCCTGGAAATGGAAAAAAGACCACATTGACACCGGTGTGTCAGACCCACCATACTTGCTCCGGACACTGCGAGAGGGCTGTACAAGCAATGATCACACGCACGGCACAGCGGACACACCAGGAACCGCGGTGTTGGCCGTCGAATGGCGCTAGCTGCGCAGCATTTGTGCACCGCCGCCGTCAGTGTCAGCCAGTTTGCCGTGGCATACGGAGCTCCATCGCAGTCTTTAACACTGGTAGCATGCCGCGACAGCGTGGACGTGAACCGTATGTGCAGTTGACGGACTTTGAGCGAGGGCGTATAGTGGGCATGCGGGAGGCCGGGTGGACGTACCGCCGAATTGCTCAACACGTGGGGCGTGAGGTCTCCACAGTACATCGATGTTGTCGCCAGTGGTCGGCGGAAGGTGCACGTGCCCGTCGACCTGGGACCGGACCGCAGCGACGCACGGATGCACGCCAAGACCGTAGGATCCTACGCAGTGCCGTAGGGGACCGCACCGCCACTTCCCAGCAAATTAGGGACACTGTTGCTCCTGGGGTATCGGCGAGGACCATTCGCAACCGTCTCCATGAAGCTGGGCTACGGTCCCGCACACCGTTAGGCCGTCTTCCGCTCACGCCCCAACATCGTGCAGCCCGCCTCCAGTGGTGTCGCGACAGGCGTGAATGGAGGGACGAATGGAGACGTGTCGTCTTCAGCGATGAGAGTCGCTTCTGCCTTGGTGCCAATGATGGTCGTATGCGTGTTTGGCGCCGTGCAGGTGAGCGCCACAATCAGGACTGCATACGACCGAGGCACACAGGGCCAACACCCGGCATCATGGTGTGGGGAGCGATCTCCTACACTGGCCGTACACCACTGGTGATCGTCGAGGGGACACTGAATAGTGCACGGTACATCCAAACCGTCATCGAACCCATCGTTCTACCATTCCTAGACCGGCAAGGGAACTTGCTGTTCCAACAGGACAATGCACGTCCGCATGTATCCCGTGCCACCCAACGTGCTCTATAAGGTGTAAGTCAACTACCCTGGCCAGCAAGATCTCCGGATCTGTCCCCCATTGAGCATGTTTGGGACTGGATGAAGCGTCGTCTCACGCGGTCTGCACGTCCAGCACGAACGCTGGTCCAACTGAGGCGCCAGGTGGAAATGGCATGGCAAGCCGTTCCACAGGACTACATCCAGCATCTCTACGATCGTCTCCATGGGAGAATAGCAGCCTGCATTGCTGCGAAAGGTGGATATACACTGTACTAGTGCCGACATTGTGCATGCTCTGTTGCCTGTGTCTATGTGCCTGTGGTTCTGTCAGTGTGATCATGTGATGTATCTGACCCCAGGAATGTGTGAATAAAGTTTCCCCTTCCTGGGACAATGAATTCACGGTGTTCTTATTTCAATTTCCAGGAGTGTAGTTAACGATCAATTTTGTAGGAGCTTTCGTGATAGCTTGTCTGCATCGAAATTCATGTCCTAACAGAACCTGAAATGGAAATAGCGCGTAATAACGCCGAATGCATTCCTCCTGATGGTTCTAACGTAGCACCCAATCCATCACGTGTTACCCTGCCTGGAAATCGGTAAGCCCTGCATTCAACAAACATCTCTGAAACGCAAACGTTCTCACTGCTATGTAGATGCTCCTATGTCCAGGCACAAAGGATGTGAATGAATGGCGCATTATGATTGGCCCTTACTGAACTTACCCGCCAAATTACTGATGCTGCCGGTGTGCGAGAACTGTCCACCTATTTTTTCTTTGTGCAGAGAAGAGCTTCAGGGGCAAGACTATTTTGTAAAGATCGCCATATTGCATTAATTAAACCCTGCAAAGTGGCCTACAGATCGTCAAATGCGGAAAGACTCTTATTCAGTTCCACTGCTCTGCAAAAATGATGGAAAATACGTATAAACTGAAAGAAAATACACTGAAATGTGGGGAAATTGAGGAAGCAGTTGTGCGTCTTCTGGCTGGCGGAGAACAATTCTTGTACATGCGAGCAAGCATGCAACTGCAAGAGGAATCAGAGAAAACGTCAACATGGAAGCGAAGGGATCCAGGCCAACAGTCCTTCCTTTTCTGTCGAGGCAGCATTCTGCTATATGTTTATTGAGGTAATAGTGACACACGCGAGTTGACTACTGTATGTGACGCTTTTGGGAAAACAGGGAACTAACGCTTTTGGGAAAACGGGGAACTATCTGCCTCTAAACTTACATTCATCTGCGTTAAACGATAACAGAGAGAGAGAAGACAGAGTGATCGATTGAGATGGTGCTGTAAAGAGGTAGGATGTAATGGCAGACTGATGATTCGTTCTAGAGAGGGAGATGTTGCTGCCGGCCACTTTTTCCGCTGTTCTGTCAGGATGCAACGATCGCGTGACATAGCCTGTGTTCGACTCGTATACAACCACGTGTCCTGTATGTGATTTAGAGCACTGTCTACTCACGGTTGATAACAGAAAACATCTCGGTCATCAGAGGACTTCCATCTCATGTGTGGTGAAACGTGACCCTTCTGTTTCGACACGTTCCTCTAAACGAACGAAGATTTATGCGATGCACTCCTTTTCCCTGTCACATCTTGGGTATAAAATCGAGACTTCAGTTTCAAAACTAAGATGATTCTAAGTTAGCGATAGATGTTTGTGACACACTGCAATCACCATGTATACATCTGCTTGACAGATGTACTGTTTACAGAGTTAGTGGCGGCATGACGTGTAATTTCACATGTCGGACGCCGCTGCTATGTTTCCTTGTAAGAGGTATTCTCCGTTACTAACGATCATTTTATGTAGGACTGACTCGAGCATAGTATAATTTCTGAACCGCGATCGGATGTGAGCAGTAGACGCCATACATCTCAGGAAATCTGCAGTTCCCATGTATCACACATAGCCGTTCTTTTAAGGAAGTAGTTTCTTCATTTTACTGTTTGTTTCCATAGTTTTTCGTAGAGAAACCTACAAGAAGGATGTACGTCATGCACTGCAAATATATTTCTTACAGTGGGATATTAACAGTGCTGCATTCCACATGACTGATAGGTCGGAAACTGAAGCGGTATAACATTATAGCCTGTTTTAAGTGCAGAACCGTGTAGCTTTAGGAGTGCGTGTGTTTATGTTCTCTCTTACCAGTACCCTACTGGTACTGATCCCAGACACTAGAACAATACTTTAAAATTGATAGCGTACTTTATTTACGTAAAATGCTTCAAACACCATCCATCTGGTGCTCCATTATGTATAAAACCACCCGTTTCTTGCTCTTCTTAATCGTCTGCCATTACAACACTTTCAAAATCGTTACTATGCGTGCCTAAGGGGTGCTAACCTCCTCCACATGGGCACATCTGGAGAAATCTTGTGCACTTGGATGGGCAAGGACTCTGCAAGGTCCATTCGTTCATGAGATGCGGAATCTAGCGGTCTACTTTTGATCAGCTGTAGATTAAATCGGTAACGGTACTACAGGGTGGGTTGGTGAAAGACAGTGTGAGGGGGTCTTTCAGTCTCTAATTTTATCCTAAGATCGCGAGAATGCTCTGTGACTCCCATCCGCATACAGATAGAGAGTAAATTATGCACTATGCTCGAGGTGCTAGAAATATGTAGAACATTGTCTGGTATACTTTGATGATGTATATGTTCGAGAATTAACACTGAATGGGTGTACTGCGCAATCATCTATCTACATTCGCAATGATGCTCGCAAAGTAGAGAATGGGTGGTTTAGCGATGATATTGAAATTGGGAAACATGCTGTCGCATCATTGGTCGGTGTTGAAATCACTGTAAAATTTCTAAAATTGTTCGCACTATCAGCTGTGATGTTATTATTACAGTACATCGACAGTGTCTTTTCCATCTCATCCGTCCACTGGTACGCCGTCCGTCACCACATAATGATTGACTGACATCGTTTGTTTGAGATGGAGAAAGAGTTTTGGTGGAGAGGCAACACCTTCTGGGGATGGCTAGCACCGAAACAGTGAGAGCATACATGACTGCTGCATGAGGAATCAGTCGAAACGGAACGCAGAGCCATCAGCTATTCCGTCACTGTGACAGATGAGTTTAGATTTAGATGTCGTCAGCCACCTTCGGACTGCAGTTTGGAAACGCTCCACAACGCCGCCAAACTCTTCCAGTTTCCTTATGTTTCAACTGTCTTTTATTTAAAATCTTCCAGTCTGTGTGGTGTGTTATGGTAGCAGCAGTAACAACATGATTTACGCCATGCGACGTCTAGTTTTCTACAAGAGGCAATGGATCAGAATGTATTAATGTTAGTTTAGAATCTGACAAAGATCTGAAAGTCGTGGCGCAATAAACAAAATGTATGACAGTGTACAAATCGTCTTACAGTAGAAAAAAAGCAATGTTTCTAATAATGATGAAGGGTCACAGGAAGTGTCTCTTGTGACTTACAGTATGGCATGCGGTCATCCTCCTACAGAACAGGCGATGCAACTTTAAACTGATTTGTGCAGTGGATCAATACCTGTGTATTCAATAGGATCGTCATGTGTACTCGAGGCTCGGATGTTTTCGATATATGGGAGGAGAGAGATACAGTAAAAATATCATCGAGTTCTTTATCGAATGAAGTTAGTGGAGCTTTCATAGTTGGTAATTTTTCTCTGTTGGATGGTACAAATGGAAATGAGCGTTTGGTGTCATTGGCCGGGAGGCCCCTTGCGGGGCAGGTCCGGCCGCCTTGGTGCAGGTATTATTAAATTCGACGCCACATTGAGCGACGTGCGCGCCGGATGGGGATGAAATGATGATGAAGACAGCACAACACCCAGTCCCTGAGCGGAGAAAATCCCCGACCCAGCCAGGAAACGAACCCAGGCCCATAGAGCGGCAATCCATCACTATCAGACTTGGATGCTGCAGAATAACGATGACAGCATGTTGGAGTTATAGAAGTGAATAGGCCCTGAGGGACGCGAATCCGCTTCGGACAGCAGTATCTGTAGGTAATTTGGGGACACACCACAATGCTGTAGCACAATCCTCATCCCTCCCCCAGTTCCCATACTGTCTTTTCTACTACTTCATATTGCAGGAGCAGGCTTCACTTGGCGCTGGCGTTACATATCGTACACTGTTGGTGGAGCTATGACAACTTGTTCCCATTTCCACTAAATGGTCAAAACATGGTCCTGTCCTACTAACTCAGGTCACTCTGTTTCTACATGGGTTGCAGAAGGTTGTGGATATAGCTCTCTCCGACTTCTGCTCACTACCAACATAAATTGGAATGATCACATGTGCAAAGTTGCAAGAGACACAGGGACTACCTAAAATGACGTTGGTATTTCACTGTAGCACATAGCTTCGAGAAAAGTAACTCGTTTCGAGATATTAGAGTACTAGAAATATGATTCACTAGTGGCTGTAATCATTAAAGGACTTCTACATAGAATCCAAGGCAGGTGAGTGGTTAAATGGAAAGACTTGATTCACAATCCCAGACAGCATTTCTAGCGGATAGCGTAACACTAGAGGTCTGGAAAGCCGATGTACATTTCATAATTCTTGTGACAGTAATATGGTTGTGTTTTTTAACACCTGGTGGTTTGTAGGACGATTATGTCTCTCTTTCTAAGACACGGTGGTACCACTCACAAGAAAAACGTATGAGACATATTCACCCATGGCTGATTTTCGGTCAGTATTATTTCGTATCGCCGGCAATCAGTTATTGGCCAAGTATTATACTTAGTAGGAGGGAATGCATGATAGGTTCGCCATGAGCATCAGGCTTATAAAGTATGTGTGTGTGTTTGTTCCAACATGCGCAAAAGAAATGACTATGTCCAGTCGTAAGAAAGGTCTGGATTTGACGTGGAATACTGTGACAGCAAAGGGAAGAGTGTGTCAAGTCATAAGAATGGTACAGATATTTCTGTTTCCAGAGCCAGAGCCGTCAGCAGGGTTTGTTTCCGATACTTCACTTATTGTCGAATGTCGTCCAGTAGAGACCGTAATCATAATATTTAATTGTAAGTACAGTGATAAAATATATATGTGGCCGATTTTCTAGGATGATTCTGCCTATGCATGCTTGGCGTGCAGCGCCAGTGACCTGTGGCGGGAAGGATTCATGTTTACAGCTAATGGTAAGAGCTGTCCGAATGGAGAGGCCTGTTGGGGTGTAGGAATGAAGCTGACTTGTTGGTGTCGTCCTCTAGACAGCCGAATAGCCAATTAATACTTAGTATGTATTGGGCAGCTTTCGTGACCACGTTGAAATTTGAGAAGATTCAATAGGGACGTGTGTTTGCGCTGGACCATTATTCCCTCCCATGTAAATTGTCCAGTTGACTGCTTCTGCACATTTCGCAACTTATTTAGTTGAAGGAACATCGACTGTGGTGTGTGCATCTAGCAGGTGAAAGTCAGGTGGAAGACACGTTCGATGGTTCTCTAGACATGAGAAACACCTTAGTTGACTTTTGTAAATTATAGGGATGATTTGGAATCTGTTACAACACCAACATTGGTATTCACGAGTGTAAATATCAGTTTTCCCAATTTTTTCAAGTTTTCACATAAAGTTATTCGCAGACAGGATAAGTTTCTAGTTACTCAGTGGCTTACAGCATGCTCCACCTCACTAAAGTTTCAGGTTTCTAGAGAAATAATTTCCGGTCTATATCTTCGACATTATGTTGCACGAGCCATACTGGTATGCTATGTGCTTGATATCGAGAAGTATCGCGTAAATGGTGTAATATTCTGGCAAACCATGTGAAAATACATGTGTTCTTGTAATCACAGCGTCTGGAGATTGGTGTAGAAAGCTATCAAGAAAGCAAGCAGGGGACCGGAAACGGTGACACCTTTGTGCTGAGGGGAACCGACCCTACATTTGTACAACAGTCTTTGCGTTATATTTACGAGTGTCTCGCGAAAATGGCATGGTATTCTGGCAGAACATGTGAAATTACATATTTTCTTGTAATCCCCTAATCCAGAGATCAGTGTGAAAAGCAAGCAAGTCGGGGCCAGAAACAGTAACACCTTTGCGCCGACGAGGCCAACCCTGAGTTTGTACAACAGTTCAGAGAGTGACTTCAGTCCACTGAGGACGCTCTGGCCATGTGTCAGGAGTGGATGACCGCCTGACCTCGCAGGAAATATCTAATGCAGTGAGGAGTACACTTACGGTGCATGTTCTTATCTTGTCTGTCTTCGCGATATATGTACGAGTGTCTGGCGGTCGATACCTATATGCATGATGCAAAAGGGGCGATTTTGTATGTTGCAGGATACGAATTGTATGTTTACTACCTCGACACGCTATGTGGTGATATATTGTTGTGTTGGAGATCGGTTTCACGCTCTAATAGTCAAGTTTCCATAGAGTCTTTTCGTATTTGCCGATCTGTAGGCCACTTTGCAGGGTTTAATTAGTGCAATATGGCGATCTTTATAAAATAGTTTTGCCTCTGAAAGTCTCCTATGCAGAAGAAAAGAAGCAGACAGTGCATACACACTGGCATCAGTAATTTGGCAGGTAATTTAGTAATCATAATGCGTCATTCATTCACAAGACATCCTTTGTGCCTGGACATAGGAGCATCTACATAGCAGTGAGAACGATTGCGTTTCAGAGATGTTTGTTGAAAGCAGGACTTAAAGATTTCCACGATTTCTGGGAAGGATAACAGGTGATGGATGGGGTGCTACGTTGGACCATTCGGCGTTATTCTGCGCTATTTTCGTATACAGGTTCTGTTAGGACATGAATTTCGATGCAGACAATCTGAGACATCACGAAAACTCCTACAAAAGCAATCGTTAACTATTTCTGCAGCACTTTACTATTTTCGAGAGGTCGAGTTGGTTCTTATTTACATAGCAATGTGACATCAGTGTAACATTGAAGACCTTTTAGATGGTGAGTCACCACATGAACATTTCACAGCGAAGTGTCAGCCAAGCTTGGCAGGTAAACACGCGTGGACAGCTAGACACAATTCTCATGTCCCGTTAGGATCGCTAGAAACGATGCACCCTGAGCTATTCTGGGAAGCATTGGAACAGATTTCTATAGCGCTGGACCCACAGCTCTGCATCATCATGCCAGCAACGGTGCCTAGGTGAACATCTATTTCGACAGGTATTGCTCAGGTGTCATTTATCAAAGAGATGCCGCTACCTCAGACTTCAGGACCCAAACTAACACCTGCGCGTAGTTTGGCAGCTGACGGCCGCGTCGTCACTTTTCAGGGGCCGCCAGTGAATCCCGGCTGTTGCGAGCATATGCGGTAGTGTTCTGTGTGGTCCAGTGGACAGGGGGTGGCAGGCAGTGTGTGCTTCATGACCGAAAGATTTTTAACTGTGAGTAATTAAGTGTGATGTGTTTTTCATGACGGTACTCCTTGCGGAGTCGGAATAAAAGAAGAAATGTGATCGATGTAATCACTTCTCACAAGACCTGTATCTTTCCAAACAGTAGAGAATGATGAGCAAGTGAAATCCAAGCAGCACAAACTGATTTTTTTACTAAAAATCAATATACCCTTGAATTTGCCTTCGTGAGGCACTTCCTCTCCACTGCAGAGCCGCCAGTTTCCTGGTAGAGGAGGGGAGGGAGAGAGGGGAGGGGGCGAGGGGTGCAGGGATGGGGTTGTGGATGTGGTGATCGATTTCCTGAAAAATTCTGTAAATAAATAAATAACCCATATTCCATACACTGCCTTGAATCCCCCAAATCGTTTAAATAAACAATATTCCACCATTGTCTAATTTGTTTATAGAATATTCTGTAAAGAACAATCGATTTCTGGACAAATTCTTTAACTAAATAAATAAACTATATCCCAAATACTGCCATAAATAACTAAACAATATTCCATACATTGTATAAATTGTTTAAATAATATTCCATTCATTAGCAGCATGGGGGCAGGTTTCCTGAGGTGTGGTGGGGAGGGGAGGGGATGAGGGAACAATAGGTTAAGGAACTGCCAGTCAAAACAAAGGATCCTTTTAGCAGAACAATAGGTTTAGGACCTGTCAATCAAAGGAGAACAATAGGTTAATGAGATGCCAATCAAAGGAGAACGATAAGTTTGCCCCTGTGTGCATACCTGCCCCTGATGTAGGCAACCCACACACTGGGACTGCTGTGTTCGGATGCGGGCTGGCATCCCTTCGCTCCCACATTTGTGTTGGCTTCGCTCACACACCTTGAGGCTGTTGCCAATGGGCATCACTGTGGGGGTCCGGACGGGGGTTTGTCGGGGATGGCCATCTCGTCCCACGCATCCCCCGATCGGACTATGGCTGTGGCTGCCCAGGATACTGCCCACATTGAGGCTGACCCCTCACCCATGGTAGAGTGGGAGGTCGTCTCGAGGCGTGGCAGGGGGCGAAAGACATTTCGGAGGGCTGAATGATGGAGGACCTCTCCAGTTTGTCTGACGGACCGGTTTCAGGCTCTGTCTGCGGCTGATACTGATCTTCGGCCAGATATGGCTGCTTGTTCTGTTCCAGAGGTTGCCCCTCAGTCTGCAAGTTCTGGGCAGTTGCAGAGGGTGGGCTTACTGGTAGTTGGGAGCTCCAACGTCAGGCGCATAATGGGGCCCCTTAGGGATATAGCTACAAGGGAGGGAAAAAAACCAATGTGCACTCTGTCCGTGTGCATACTGGGGGGAGTCATTCCAGACGTGGAAAGACCCTTCCGGATGCCACGAAGGGTACAGGGTGCACCCATCTGCAGGTGGTCGCTCATGTCGGCACCAATGATGTGTGTCGCTATGGATCAGAGGAAATCCTCTCTGGCTTCTGGTGGCTATCTGATTTGGTGAAGACTGCCAGTCTCGCTACCGGGATGAAAGCAGAGCTCACCATCTGCAGCATCGTCGACAGGACTGCAGACCTTTGGTACAGAGCCAAGTGGAGGGTCTAAATCAGAGGCTGAGACAGTTCTGCGACCATGTGGGCTGCAGATTCCTCGACTTGCGCCATAGGGTGGTGGGGTACGGGTTCCACTGGATAGGTCAGAAGTCCACTACACACAGCAGGTGGCCACACGGGTATCAGGGGTTGTGTGGCGTGGACTGGGCGGTTTTTTATGTTAGATGGCCTCAGGCAAGTACAGATTGGGCAACAGCCTCAAAGGGTGCGGGACAAAGTCAGGACATGTGGGGACCAAGCAGCAATCGGCATTGTAATTGTAAACTGTCGAAGCTGCTTTGGTAAAGTACCAGAACTTCAAGCGCTGATAGAAAGCACCGAAGCTGAAATCGTTATAGGTACAGAAAGCCGTCTGAAGCCAGAGATAAATTCTGCTGAAATGTTTACAAAGGCACAGACGGTGTTTCGAAAGGATAGATTGCATGCAACCGGTGGTGGCGTGTTTGTCGCTGTTAGTAATGGTTTATCCTGTAGTGAAATAGAAGTGGATAGTTCCTGTGAATTATTATGGGTGGACGTTATACTCAACAACCGAGCTAGGTTAATAATTGGCTCCTTTTACCGACCTCCCGATTCAGCAGCATTAGTGGCAGAACAACTGAGAGAAAATCCGGAATACATTTCAAATAAATTTCCTCAGCATGTTATAGTTTTAGGTGGAGATTTCAATTTACCAGATATAGACTGGGACACTCATATGTTTAGGACAAGTGGTAGGGACAGAGCATCGAGTGACATTATACTGAGTGCAGTATCCGAAAATTACCTCGAGCAATTAAACAGAGAACCGACTCGTGGAGATAACATCTTGGACCTACTGATTACAAAAAGACCCAAACTTTTCGACTCTGTAAGCACAGAACAGGGAATCAGTGATCATAAGGCCGTTGCAGATTCCCTGAATATGAGCCGGCCGGAGTGGCCGTGCGGTTCTAGGCGCTGCAGTCTGGAACCGAGCGACCGCTACGGTCGCAGGTTCGAATCCTGCCTCGGGCATGGATGTGTGTCATGTCCTTAGGTTAGTTAGGTTTAATTAGTTCTAAGTTCTAGGCGACTGATGACCTCAGAATTTAAGTCTCATAGTGCTCAGAGCCATTTGAACCATTTTTTGAACCTGAATATGGGAGTAAATAGGAATATAAAAAAAGGGAGGAAGGTTTATCTGTTTTGCAAGAGTAATAGGAGGCAGATTTCAGACTACCTAACAGATCAAAACGAAAATTTCTGTTTCGACACTGACAATGTTGAGTGTTTATGCAAAAAGTTCAAGGCAATCGTAAAATGCGTTTTAGACAGGTACGTGCCAAGTAAAACTGTGAGGGACGGGAGAAACCCACCGTGGTTCAACAACAAAGTTAGTAAACTACTGCGATAGCAAAGAGAGCTTCACTGCAAATTTAAAGGCAGCCAAAACCTCTCAGACAAACAGAAGCTAAACGACGTAAAAGTTAGCGTAAGGAGGGCTATGCATGAAGCGTTCAGTGAATTCGAAAGTAAAAGTCTATGTACCGACTTGACAGAAAATCCTAGGAAGTTCTGGTCTTACGTTAAATCAGTAAGTGGCTCGAAACAGCATATCCAGACACTCCGGGATGATGATGGCATTGAAACAGAGGATGACACGCGTAAAGCTGAAATACTGAACACCTTTTTCCAAAGCTGTTTCACAGAGGAAGACCGCACTGCAGTTCCTTCTCTAAATCCTCTCACAAACGAAAAAATGGCTGACATCGAAATAAGTGTCCAAGGAATAGAAAAGCAACTGAAATCACTCAACAGAGGAAAGTCCACTGGACTTGACGGGACAGCAATTCGATTCTACACAGAGTACGCGAAAGAATTACCCCCCTTCTAACAGCCGTGTACCGCAAGTCTCTAGAGGAACGGAAGGTTCCAAATGATTGGAAAAGAGCACAGGTAGTTCCAGTTTTCAAGAAGGGTCGTCGAGCAGATGCGCAAAACTATAGACCTATATCTCTGACATCGATCTGTTGTAGAATTTTAGAACGTTTTTTACTCGCGTATCATGTCATTTCTGGAAACCCAGAATCTACTCTGTAGGAATCGACATGGATTCCGGAAACACCCAACTCGCTTTATTTGTTCATGAGACGCAGAAAATATTAGATACAGGCTCCCAGGTAGATGCCATTTTCCTTGACTTCCGGAAGGCGTTCGATACAGTTCCGCACTGTCGCCTGATAAACAAAGTAAGAGCCTACGGAATATCAGACCAGCTGTGTGGCTGGATTGAAGAGTTTTTAGCAAACAGAACAGAGCATGTTGTTCTCAATGGTGAGACGTCTACAGACGTTAAAGTAACCTCTGGCGTGCCACAGGGAAATGTTATGGGACCATTGCTTTTCACAATATATATAAATGACCTAGTAGATATTGTCGGAAGTTCCATGCGGCTTTTCGCGGATGATGTTGTAGTATACAGAGAAGTTGCAGCATTAGAAAATTGCAGTGAAATGCAGGAAGATCTGCTGCGGATAGGCACTTGGAGCAGAGAGTGGCAACTGCCCCTTAACATAGACAAATGTAATGTATTGCGAATACATAGAAAGAAGGATCCTTTATTGTATGATTATATGATAGCAGAACAAACGCTGGTAGCAGTTACTTCTGTAAAATATCTGGGAGTATGAGTACGAAACGATTTGAAGTGGAATGATCATATAAAATTAATTGTTGGTAAGGTGGATGCCAGGCTGAGATTCATTGGGAGAGTCCTTAGAAAATGTAGCCCATCAACAAAGGAAGTGGCCGGCTGGAGAGGCGGAGCGGTCCTAGGCGCTTCAGTATGGAACCGCGCGACCGCTACGGTCGCAGGTTCGAATCCTGCCTCGGGCATGGATGTGTGCGATGTCCTTAGGTTAGTTAGGTTTAACAAGTTCTAAGTTCTAGGGGACTGATGACCTCAGATGTTAAGTCCCATAATGCTCAGAGCCATTTGAACCATTTTGAACAAAGGAAGTGGCTTACAAAAAAAATCGTTCGACCTATACTTGAGTATTGCTCATCAGTGTGGGATCCGTACCAGGTCGGGTTGACAGAGGAGATAGAGAAGATCCAAAGAAGAGTGGCACGTTTCGTCACAGGGTTATTTGGTAAGCGTGATACGTTATGGAGATGTTTAGCCAACTCAAGTGGCAGACTCTACAAGAGAGGCGCTCTGCATCACGGTGTAGCTAGCTGTCCAGGTTTCGAGAGGGTGCGTTTCTGGATGAGGTATCAAATATATTGCTTCCCCCTACTTATACCTCCAGAGGAGATCACGAATGTAAAATTAAAGAGATTCGAGCGCGCATGGAGGCTTTCCGGCAGTCGTTCTTCCCTCGAACCATACGCGACTGGAGCAGGAAAAGGAGGTAATGGAGTGGCACGTAAAGTACCCTCCGCAACACCCCTTTGGGTGGCTTGCGGAGTATAAATGTAGATGTAGACGTAACAAAATGTGCTGGTGGCAGCTTTGGTCCACTACTCGAGGCTATACAAGCGGCTCTTAGTGATGTAGCGATCTGGCTATAATTTTCCATCAAAATATCATTTTCTTGGACACACCAAGAAGATAATACGTTATCTTACTTATCTGTTATTCCTGTTAGTCGTTTATTTCCATTCATCTCATCTGAATCTATGGATTTCACTAATAATTGGCTGGCTCTGAGCACTATGGGACTTATCTTGTGAGGTCATCAGTCCGCTAGAACTTAGAACTACTTAAACCTAATTAACCTAAGGACATCACACACATCCATGCCCGAGGCAGGATTCGAACCTGCGACCGTAGCGGTCGCACGGTTCCAGACCACTAATAATTATAGGAACTCTTATCATTCATACACCTAATCACCACATAAACAAACTGCGATTGTCGTTCATCAGTTCGGGTTTATCCGACTCTGCTCGTATAGCCCCTTCCCCTTTTGTCTGCGGATAGTTTTTATTTTTAGTTGCGACTGGGATTCCCTTGTCCGCAGCTCGTGGTCGTGCGGTAGCGTTCTCGCTTTCCACGCACGGGTTCCCGGGTTCGATTCCCGGCGGGGTCAGGGATTTTCTCTGCCTCTTGATGACTGGGTGTTCTGTGCTGTCCTTAGGTTAGTTAGGTTTAAGTAGTTCTAAGTTCTAGGGGACTGATGACCATAGATGTTAAGTCCCATAGTGCTCAGAGCCATTTGAACCATTTTTTTGGGATTCCCTTGTGGTAAAGACATCACGTACCCTATGCACGCAGTCAAAATTCAACTTATGATTCGTTCAGATATAAACTTAGAATGTCTTTAGAAATTTTCAAAAACCAACAGAGATGCTTTTCAAAATCATATCAAATATCGATTGATCAACGTGCGCTCCTTGAAATTGCCGCCCGTTTCAGATAACCTGGTTTCCCCGCCCCCTCCCTCCCTCCTAGACGCGGGCCTGCCCTTAGCTTGAGAAATGATTGGTGAGTATACAAATAAAAATCAGTTAATGTAAATGTCCTCTTAGGGGTCAACATGGAGTCGGCAAACAATGAGTGTGTGAAACCCAGCTCGCTGCGTTCATCCGCGAGACCCGGAAAGCAGTCGATACCGACACCCAGGTTCGTTGGCTTCCGGATGGCGTTCGATACAGTTACGCAGAGTCAGCTAATGAATAGAACATGAGCGTACGGAATATCAGACCAGTTTTGTGGTAGAATTGAAGACTTCCTCGCAAATAGAACAAAGCATTTCTTAATGGAGATAAATCTTCAGACGTAGAATCAACTTCAGGTGCATTCTGAGGCACGGTGATTGCAGTGCCTCACAAACGCCTATCGCTAACTTAGAATCATCTTAGTTATGAAACTGAAGTCTCGATTTTATACCCAAGATGCGACAGGGAAATGGAGTACATCGCATAAATCTTCGTTCGTTTAGAGACATGTGTCGAAACAGGAGGGTCACGTTTCATCACACATGAGATGCAAGCCCTCTGATGACCGAGAGGTTTGCTGTTTTCGATCGCATATTATAGGACTTTTACTTTTTGCTATACAGCGTGAGTCAGGAGGGAAATTACATGCTTTGAGGGGTGATACCTTGCGATTTTGAAGAAAAACCTTATCTGAACGTATGTCCTGTCCTTAACAGTTCCCGTGGAAACTAATGAGAATAATGGGGAACCGGACAAGTGCAAGTTAAATGAAACATTGTGGTGTTACGTTTCGTTTAATTGTGTACATTTACTCATAAAAAATGTTCAAAATGTCCATCGACAACTGCAATACATTTTGCAGCTGTTGTAGACAACTGCTGCGTTACTGATCTCAGATCACTCGTACATTCCTTTACCTGAGAGCACGCATGTAAAATACGAGCGAGAAATTAAGTATTTTGTGATTAGAAAAAGATAATTGTTACCCTCGATAAATTCATGTATAACTTTATATCCCAAAATCATAAATCTTTAGTTACACTTTCTATACTAATTACGTCAGTCTTTAAATAGTAAAGATTTTCAAAGAATTATTATTCTGCACCTCTCTGTTACAATCTATCATTTCTGCTAGAATACTCTGTCTCAGTCCGCTGTGTCCTAGCCAATTTTCAATGAATCAGAAATTTCATACTCCTGTTAAACTACTATCGGCGCATTGCCGTCCATTAAATTCAACAAAATACACATCATAAAAAGTTGTTATTCACTACTATCGGCGCAGTGCCAACTGCTATACTACTACAAGCGGCCTTTCAATTCGATGAAACATTCTTTACACTTTACACTTTTCCTCACTATTATGTCGACAGTAAGCAGTTCTGCACTTACTTATATGCATGCGTCATAAAAACGTCCACTTCACATAGCTACAAATAAAATAAACGCAACACCTATGCATTTCACGAATACATAGAGACGGAAGAACATAACACTCATTCCTTTTACTAGAACATACGGCAGCATCCCACAACAGCATATTGATGATTCTGTTGTCCATGATGTGGTCTTGCGTTGTAAAACTCCAGAAATTTTAAAAGTAGTGTTGAGTTCAACAACTGT
Source organism: Schistocerca nitens (assembly GCF_023898315.1). Taxonomy (NCBI): domain Eukaryota; kingdom Metazoa; phylum Arthropoda; class Insecta; order Orthoptera; family Acrididae; genus Schistocerca; species Schistocerca nitens. The sequence goes on along the minus strand of NC_064622.1, from coordinate 132,325,206 downwards.
CAGTCCATTCTCCCATCTCCAGTCTCAGCGTACAGCTCCAGTACAATTCCATGAAACAATACAAAATACCTTAAATTAGATTCCCAATAATTTTAAACAAATTTTACATAAACATGTTTCCATACACTATTACAATAATAATGCATAATATGTAATGTTTGTATTATAACCAGAGGTTCATCAATGATTTTGTTTTAGTCACAGCTGTAGCTACATAAAGCTAGGTCATTACTCTTCTCATGCTTGTAGAGGTCTGTGCTTGCTCGCGCCATCTGTTGCTACCGTCCCAGTTCCCTAATGAGTTATGCCGTTAGCCGGCGTCACCTGCTGTGCTCCTTAAATCTTATCTACGGAGGATCACAGTTGCGATTTACAGATACACTGAGAGAACATTTTACAATCTTGCTTCAGCCATAATGCACAAGCTTTCATTTACCAAATCGTTGCTTCATTCCACAGTATGAGGAATCATTCCTTCTGTGTATGAGTATTACTGTTGCTACAGAAAGTACTAGTGGAACTCCGTTTATGTAATGACAGTGTATTTTCTACTGACTTTCACGTACGAACATTGTGTGACTTTGCAATGTATAGAGGCTATACATTTATTCCATCTTCCTTTCATATCTACAACCAATCTGTGACATTATTCGCTATACTTCATATTGCATGGCCTTCTATTTAAACTTCGTTTACTATGTTTATATCTTTTATGAGATGACCATGTTAGTGTTGTGTCTTAGGTGGACAATATACCTACTCCCTTGTACTTCATACAATAGTTGCCGGAAACCACTTCACCCATAAACACAACTTAACGGCCGATTTTCGCGTCGTCTTTTGCCTTTCCTCCCTCACTCTTTATTAATGATTGCCCGACTTACCTGTCACCTAATAATGAAACTTCTCCTTTCTCTCTGTACGTAATTGGCCGACTCTTCAATCGCCTAATCTATAACTCCTCATTTACCTCTTTTCTCTTTTCGTAAATAATTGGCAGACTTTTCTGTCGGCTAATAACCATAGCTCTCCATTTACCATAAATCTCTTTGGCAGGGCCGTTCCTAGCCTATTAGTCTATCACAATTCGTTACAGCGGAAACCACTTCGCCTTTTCAATTCATACTAAAGAGTAACTATACGTCTATTTTGACACAACCTGTACATCATCTCATGACAACATTTAATTATTTCCACTATTTTTGCAACTTGAAATGCTTCTATTGTACATTGTCACATTCACTGTACCTGGTTTAGCGTCATATACTTCTTCTGCAGCCTTCAGCTTGTTTTTTATAGATTATTTCATCATTATTACATATAATAGCTTGTTTTTATACATTATTTCATCAAGAAATTTTGGTCTTATGTCAAAGCGGTAGGTGGACCAAAACAAAATGTCCAGGTACTCTGTGACCAAAATGGTGCTGAAACAGAGGATGACAGACTAAAGGCCGAAATACTAAATGTCTTTTTTCCAAAGCTGTTTCACAGAGGAAGACTGCACTGTAGTTCTTTCTCTAGATTGTTGCACAGATGACAAAATGGTAGATATCGAAATAGACGACAGAGGGATAGAGAAACAATTAAAATCGCTCAAAAGAGGAAAGGCCGCTGGACCTGATGGGATACCAGTTAGATTTTACACAGAGTACGCGAAGGAACTTGCCCCCCTTCTTGCAGCGGTGTACCGTAGGTCTCTAGAAGAGTGTAGCGTTCCAAAGGATTGGAAAAGGGCACAGGTCATCCCCGTTTTCAAGAAGGGACGTCGAACAGATATGCAGAACTATAGACCTATATCTCTAACGTCGATCAGCTGTAGAATTTTGGAACACGTATTATGTTAGAGTATAATGACTTTTCTGGAAACTAGAAATCTACTCTGTAGGAATCTGCATGGGTTTCGAAAAAGACGATCGTGTGAAACCCAGCTCGCGCTATTCGTCCACGAGACTCAGAGGGCCATAGACACGGGTTCCCAGGTAGATGCCGTGTTTCTTGACTTCCGCAAGGCGTTCGATACAGTTCCCCACAGTCGTTTAATGAACAAAGTAAGAGGATATGGACTATCAGACCAATTGTGTGATTGGATTGAAGAGTTCCTAGATAATAGAACGCAGCATGTCATTCTCAATGGAGAGAAGTCTTCCGAAGTAAGAGTGATTTCAGGTGTGCCACAGGGGAGAGTCGTAGGACCGTTGCTATTCACAATATACATAAACGACCTTGTGGATGACGTCGGAAGTTCACTGAGGCTTTTTGCGGATGATACTGTGGTATATCGAGAGGTTGTAACAATGGAAAATTGTACTGAAATGCGGGAGGATCTGCAGCGAATTGACGCATGGTGCAGGGAATGGCAATTGAATCTCAATGTAGACAAGTGTAATGTGCTGCGAATACATAGAAAGGAAGATCCCATATCATTTAGCTACAATATAGCAGGTCAGCAACTGGAAGCAGTTAATTCCATAAATTATCTGGGAGTACGTATTAGGAATGATTTAAAATGGAATGATCATATAAAGTTGATCGTCGGTAAAGCAGATGCCAGACTGAGATTCATTGGAAGAATCCGAAGGAAATGCAATCCGAAAACAAAGGAAGTAGGTTACAGTACCCTTGTTCGCCCACTGCTTGAATACTGCTCAGCTGTGTGGGATCTGTACCAGATAGGGTTGATAGAAGAGATAGAGAAGATCCAACGGAGAGCAGCGTGCTTCGTTACATGATCATTTAGTAATCGCGAAAGCGCTACGGAGATGACAGATAAACTCCAGTGGAAGACTCTGCAGGAGAGGCGCTCAGTAGCTCGGTACGGGCTTTTGTTGAAGTTTCGAGAACATATCTTCACCGAGGAGTCAAGCAGTATATTTCTCCCTCCTACGTATATCTCGCGAAGAGACCATGAGGATAAAATCAGAGAGATTAGAGCCCACACAGAGGCATACAGACAATCCATCGTTCCACGAACAATACGAGACTGGAATAGAAGAGAGAACCGATAGAGGTACTCAAGGTACCTTTCCGCCACACACCGTCAGGTGGCTTGCGGAGTATGGATGTAGATGTACACACCTGGAAATTGAAATAAGAACACCGTGAATTCATTGTCCCAGGAAGGGGAAACTTTATTGACACATTCCTGGGGTCAGATACATCACATGATCACACTGACAGAACCACAGGCACATAGACACAGGCAACAGAGCATGCACAATGTCGGCACTAGTACAGTGTATATCCACCTTTCGCAGCAATGCAGGCTGCTATTCTCCCATGGAGACGATCGTAGAGATGCTGGATGTAGTCCTGTGGAACGGCTTGCCATGCCATTTCCACCTGGCGCCTCAGTTGGACCAGCGTTCGCGCTGGACGTGCAGACCGCGTGAGACGACGCTTCATCCAGTCCCAAACATGCTCGATGGGGGACAGATCCGGAGATCTTGCTGGCCAGGGTAGTTGACTTACACCTTCTAGAGCACGTTGGGTGGCACGGGATACATGCGGACGTGCATTGTCCTGTTGGAACAGCAAGTTCCCTTGCCGGTCTAGGAATGGTAGAACGATGGGTTCGATGACGGTTTGGATGTACCGTGCACTATTCAGTGTCCCCTCGACGATCACCAGTGGTGTACGGCCAGTGTAGGAGATCGCTCCCCACACCATGATGCCGGGTGTTGGCCCTGTGTGCCTCGGTCGTATGCAGTCCTGATTGTGGCGCTCACCTGCACGGCGCCAAACACGCATACGACCATCATTGGCACCAAGGCAGAAGCGACTCTCATCGCTGAAGACGACACGTCTCCATTCGTCCCTCCATTCACGCCTGTCGCGACACCACTGGAGGCGGGCTGCACGATGTTGGGGCGTGAGCGGAAGACGGCCTAACGGTGTGCGGGACCGTAGCCCAGCTTCATGGAGACGGTTGCGAATGGTCCTCGCCGATACCACAGGAGCAACAGTGTCCCTAATTTGCTGGGAAGTGGCGGTGCGGTCGCCTACGGCACTGCGTAGGATCCTACGGTCTTGGCGTGCATCCGTGCGTCGCTGCGGTCCGGTCCCAGGTCGACGGGCACGTGCACCTTCCGCCGACCACTGGCGACAACATCGATGTACTGTGGAGACCTCACGCCCCCACGTGTTGAGCAATTCGGCGGTACGTCCACCCGGCCTCCCGCATGCCTACTATACGCCCTCGCTCAAAGTCCGTCAACTGCACATACGGTTCACGTCCACGCTGTCGCGGCATGCTACCAGTGTTAAAGACTGCGATGGAGCTCCGTATGCCACGGCAAACTGGCTGACACTGGCGGCGGCGGTGCACAAATGCTGCGCAGCTAGCGCCATTCGACGGCCAACACCGCGGTTCCTGGTGTGTCCGCTGTACCGTGCGTGTGATCATTGCTTGTACAGCCCTCTCGCAGTGTCCGGAGCAAGTATGGTGGGTCTGACACACCGGTGTCAATGTGTTCTTTTTTCCATTTCCAGGAGTGTAGATGTAGATTATTACATATAATAGCCCTCGTCTTGCTTTCCCAAAATTAAAATATTCTCAAACGTAAAAGTTTATGTTTCGTTGTTGTACATATTTAAAAATTGTTCCACTACAAACTTTACAATAATTTTTTTATCTGCATTAATATGTTACTGGTGTCTTTTGGAACCATAAACTGTGTTCTCTTGCTGGTGTATCTGTAATCCTATACTTGAAATACTCGGGCCTGTCCACATATACACCGTCAAAAGTCTTTTATCACCCGTGCTATACATATGTTAATTCTGCTGGGTTACTTTGTTTGTGCCATAGCTCGTTTCTTTGTTGTTACATTCAGTATCAGAAAAATTGCTCATCCTTAATAGTGAAGAATGTTGACGAAGACAGATAATATTTCTGAATGAAAGAAGGGGAAGAACTAACTGCAGGAAAAGAAAGTGAAGTATGCCATCAGTTATCTCGGGTATCTGGTAATCGTCAGTTACCTAGCAATACAAAGAACGTTATTGCACCCTGAAATTAGTATTCATAACGTGTTTTCAAGTACTGATTGACATTTCATGTAATAATTGTCGTGGCGGTATTTCCGTGGTAGAATGAGGCACTTCATTCAAAACTTTCTCAAATGCAACCAAGTAATCTAGCCCCTCCCCCCCCCTTCCCCATATGATGCTTTTTAAAACTGTACTAAATGCTTTGTCTCCCACGAAGAATTCGGTATACATTTGGCCATTTTCTCATAGCGGTTCCTGACAGAAGCTGCCTGTCAAGTCTATGTTTACGGATAACACCATTGTATTTCAGTACAGGACCTTCGAGTATCTTACTCCTATCCATTTGTGATATAATGACATTTTCACCATCAAGCCGTATCTTCACAACTATTTCACGTTTCGCTCAGTTTTGTGTGCTGCAAGACCAGTCTTTATTCGAGAATGCCTGAACAAGTTCTTTATATGTGTTACTGACTCCTGTTTCCCATGATTTTGCTTCTCCTTCTAACATACTGGTCACGAATTCAGTTTTTTGTTGTTCAGTCATACTTTCAGGAATGATGCCCTCCAACTGTCTAACGAAGGCTACTGGGTGTACGGCTCCCTTTTTTGAGAAATAATGGAATTTATACGCATTAGCGCGATTTTCTACGCCACTTCGTGAATAATACCTTTCTTTCTTTCGAGTTCACAATAAGTTTTGATTTTTTGTTCAACTTTATTTTCAATTTTGTCTTGCATCTCAGGAAGCACATTTTGCTCTATTTCTCCCAACTTACTTTGAATCGCTCTTGTGTTGCCTTTGCAAGAGGATTGTACTTGTGAAATGTTACAACTAAGTATTTCCTGGTCATATTTGATGGTCCGTAAATTACTCGTGATAACTTTGCTTTGCTCTTGTCTTACATTACTAACGACATTAATTGTTGTTGCTATCACACCGTTTGGATTCTGCAAATCCTCATTTAACTGCTAAGGACAAAATCTTTTCCACCACTCACAACGTGGAAACACCAGTCCTTCACTTTCCACCTTACGGAGACATACGAGCAGTCATCTTGCTTCACGGCTCCACAGTCCAGTACTAGTTAATAGTTGCTGGTAACAAATGCCCGCCGGACTCTGCCCCGCGTCGTTCATTCTGCCGTGGCGCCGCCGCGCGAGTCGTTGAGCAGAAGAAACCACCCACTGTTGGCTCCGCGGGATACTTTCCCCAGTCGTAAGGGTGGCGGAACTTACGAATGGCCAGTGGTACGTGCGTGTCGCCCCAGGCCGTTGACCTGCTGTAGCGGGCGCGTGGAGTGTACCCCGACTGGCAGTGGAGTGGGGAGTGCCGTGGTTCTGTCGCCTCTCCCATGGCGACGTCAGCTCGGCCTCCCGCCTTCTTATGCAGGTACGGGCGCGTTCTGCATGAGCACCTCAGCGCTACGACACCCAATCAGTCAGACCCTTCCGTGCATCTCGCAACATTACAGACAAAAGGATATTCTTACAGTATTTAAATACTCATTGATTACATGTATGATCTATTAGATACATTGGTAATAAAAGAATCTTTGTTCTAAAAGACATAAAATCATACACCCTAGTTTTCTACACATACAACATCAACATTTATCCCTTTTCTATATACAGCCCATACTTGTGCTATTGATTGTACCTGTCGTCCCTCATATAAAACATGAAAGTGTAAAAAAAAAACAAGAGGAATAAGAAACAATCTATACAGCTCATAATTACAATATCAAATAGTAGACTAGTCTAGCATCCTATCACAGTGAAAATATTAGAAACTGTTTATTCTAAAACTACAATATACAGTGAAACTTTGTGCTTGTGACAGACTGAAATTAATACCCCTTGAAAGTGTTCTAGCAAAAAAATAAGAAATAATCTACACAGCTCACAATTACCGACCACATGTTATTAAATAGTAAACTACTTTAACATCCTAACACCATAAACATTTTAGAAACTGATGACTCTAAATCTACAACATACAATGCACCTTTGTGCTTGTGACTGACTGAAATTAGTATCTCTTTATATATTTTACATTTTATTATATTATATTTCTAGGACACGTATGTACCGTCCACATGTCATATCCTGACCTGCCATCGAGGTTCATCCCAATCAAACAATAAAACACAATAATGTTTTAGTTATGGATCGGTAGCATCCCCTTTACAGGAGTGTGCACATTGATCACACTACTCTACGACTCTCACTCACCAGACATCACATTTTCCTTCTCATTCAACCCGTTAATACACTAACAGAATAGGTCTAGAAGTCAGCTAACCTTAACACCACCACACTCACGACAACATACCATACCTTTGCTCCCTTATACTCAACCACATAACACATGAAGCTGTTTCAGAGATAGCTTTCCAGTCTCTGAATTCGTCCTTTCACTCTGGCACCTCTCTCCATCGGCTTACCTCTGCATTCACTTTACCGATTATTCATCCTGCTAAATATCAACTTAGAAATGCGACATTTCATCTAAGAACAAAAATACACAAATTATTCATCCTGCAAAATAACTGTACACATTCTTGGTACCGTTTTGATTAGTTATACTGGTACCAGGCTTCAACAACAACAACAACAAAAATTATTTTTTTCATATAGCAAATGTTATGGTAAGAATTAGATTTACACTTATATTACATCTTACGTCAGTATTCCACAACGTTCACCATCTGGATCTCATACATCCTTTCTGTCCTTTCACGTTGTGCAGTTGTCCTCATCTCTTCATTCGTATTTTGGCTCTCCGTCCGTCGATTACTCCATCATTTCCTGGTCTTCCTTCGCCATTCGCATCAATCTCGATTGCAGCATACACAGGCCTCTCTGTAACATACCTCTAAGACATCTCCACATTATTAGTTCTACTCACCTTTATTTACCACTGTTTCATCACGTCGAATCTCTCTTTATTAATCACACTGCTTCACGTCGCTTCTCTCCTTAAATATCACCTTTATCCACTACTATTTATCACGTCGCTTCTCTATCTACCATCTTTATCCACTCATTAATCATCACGTCGTTTCTGCTTGATCCTTATTCATATGACAAAAAATACGTACATACACCACTCTGTCGACTCCTGTTCATGACTCATTCGACCAGTCTATTCTGTCGTACTTCCTGACATCCCGCCTGAAAATTCTTATGTTCGATTTGCCCCTGCACAACGTTACACACCACAAATAAATACACTGACTATCTACCATAAATTGCCTACTTTCGATCTATCCTTAACTTTTCCATAATTTGATGTTAGAAATGTGATGAAGCCCACACGATTGTTTTCCCTTGATCGTCTCAATCAGTACAGCATTTTCCTGGACAATCCGCCTCACTCTGAATGATCCACTGTACACAGTAAAGGATTTGCTAGTTAGGAATCTGTGCTTGCATGAAAATTAAATGTGTGCAGAGAATATACAAGCTGGGAGAAATGGGCAGACCAAGTGTTCGAAACTTTGATGCTAGTGGTCTCTTTCCCTAACACCAGATTCCGAACAACCATACGCAGCACCTCATTATAACTGTCACTATGACAATGAGATGCTATAGATCAGATGGCATCTAATTTAAAAACTTCGATCACAATGTTGACTTTTTACATTACGTGTTAAGTACCTGCCATAGCCAAATCGCACTAATTAAACTGGACTCAGGTTCGAATCCTGCCTCGGGCATGGATGTTTGTGATGTCCTTAGGTTAGTTAGGTTTAACTAGTTCTAAGTTCTAGGGGACTAATGACCTCAGCAGTTGAGTCCCATAGTGCTCAGAGCCATTTGAGCCAAACTGGACTCATTGGCACTATTACATAACATTTTTTTAGCAACTGGTTTGTTTTGAGGAAACAGTCCATTTACTTTAGTGTTCGAAATAAAAATTTGCAAATTTTGCTCTGAGAGACCAGCCTAACAGATGCCATTACTGGTGTTTTATTCTCTGATCAGAAGTATGGTATTTGCATTCCTACATGTCAGTAGAGTATGTCTGCTACATAGACAATTTTCAGTGCCAGCGGCATGTGTTTTAAGGCAAGATGTTAAGGGCTGATATGTTGGATTAGTTTCTCCTATCCTTCAATCCATTATGACAAGAATGAAATGCCAGGATTCCATGCTCTCCTGTCATTCTGATAGTTTCTGCCGTTCCTATCCTCGACACTGTCTGACCTATGAGTCATGTCTCCGTTACGATGTTTCTCTCATTACCCAGTTCCTGTAACAAGTGCTGAAATGACGCGGAATCGTCTAAGCCTCTGCCTGCTATCACTATATCTCTGCGCAATCTCACTGGCAACTTCGTTATACAGATCCTAATGAACTACCCAGGTTCGTATGGCACATCCAAATACCTATTTCGTCTCAGCATTTCCTGATAGCACACCACTGGATCTATTATACCACCCTCGTTACAATTTGGCATCATCAATATGCTTTGCTTAACCTGGTCCTGCTCACTTTTCGACCAGAATTCATTTAAAAACTTGTCACAAAATATCTTGTAGCTACTACAGTCTTTAATAACTTCCTGCATTTTCACTCTAGCCTCGTCCCTCAAATGGTTACACACAAACTTCATTTTGAGGAGCAGTCCCCATGATGAAGGTAATGAATCTTGAAATTGAGACAGCCACAGGCATGGATGTTGATAATTATCAGATCCGGAAAACAAGTGTACGTTTCTACCGACACGAAGTGCCTCCTACATTCTTCTTCCGCATTTATGTTTTCCGACCTTGGACTATACCCAGTTGGGTTTGCCACCTGTTTTATCCGACGCAACCGTTCTTCTAACTCTCTTAGTTCGTCTTCCTCTTTCTGCCTATTTTCGTTTTTTGAATTTATCTCACTCTCCCTCTGCAGTCTACCTCGTGGTGTTTCACCTTCGCTTCTACATGCTAATTGCAACTGTGCAAGTTCTTCCCTATGCTTCCTATTTGTTTCTAATTGTGCCTCTTTAAACTGTAATAGTGATTGTATCTCCTCCTGGTCAGCATTCACCTCTCGCTGCGTACTGTCAGAGCCTGTTTCGCCTCTTATACTGATCTTTTCTACATCTGCGCTAATCGTATTCATTCTGACCACTACCTCCACAACTTCATCCCTGTGTTTATTTAGCACCACTTCCTGCCGGGTGACTTGAGCTTCCACACTGTCTAATGCCCCTTGTTTATCTGCAAGTAAGTCCTCCACTATCTCTTTGATTCGTTCATCTGGCAACACGCCCCTACATTCTGTAATATCGCTCTCTATTGCACTTATTCGTACCTCCAAATTATTGGTTTTTTCTTTCACGGCATCACATACTTGCTTCACCGCATCCAGATTCTTCTCCCCCTCATCTAACCGATTATTAACTGCGTACAGACGCTCATCGATAACTGTGTGTAGCTTCCTCATTGCCTCTTTATTTCCCTTATCCATTGCCTCCAATCTTTCCTTATTATCTCTATCCATCGCTTCCAATCTTTCCTTATTTGCCTCCAATCTTTCCTTAGTCTCCCTATCCATCTCTTCCAATCTTTCCTTATTCTCCCTATCTCTCTCCTTATTATCTCTATCCATCCTCTGTAAAAACCGCAGTAGCACATTGTCATTTGCTACTTTCGGTGCGCTCACCTCGTTCACCTGAGAAACCGTAGCTTCGCCAAGGGTAGCTTCACTTTCACTGCATACCTGACCTAGTCACGGCTCGCCCGCATCGTCGTGAAAAGCCCCCGTTTATGGACAAAGCCCGCCGCATAAAGGATCACCTAGCCGCGGACCGCTGAACAATTTAGCACCTTACGAGTGTTTGCCGTTCTCGCTCATTAACCCATGGTCGACAGCTACTTCCTGCCGCACTGCTACGTTCACGCCAGAATCACTATTCTCCATGGTGACTACACTTTTCGACTGCGACCTAGTTACTACGGACATTACGCAAAAAAAATTATACAACGATCTTCCAACCTTAGATGACGTAGCAAGCGATTACATAAAAAAATAAAAGATCCTCACCAATCCAGAAAGAAATTGCAAACAAAAACATTTTGCTTCTTAGCGCTATCACAATACATTCCATAAAAAAAATCTTAACAGCAAACCCTAACAGCAGAATCCTGGCAGGGTCGAAATTATGAGAGGCACCCACATGCCTTGCTCATACTGTGGCATTAAGCAGTCAGGCCTGCAAGATGAGTGGTCTGCCAAGCGTGTGGATTCATTCTTATTTACTCACAATTAAGTTACAAATTATCTTCCTATATGAATAATACGCAACGGAAACGCACATCTGACTATCGGTAATTTACAGAACTCTGACACTGTTCACTACGCATTGGCAATACCACATTTTCTTTCCTTTTTTTTTTTTTTTTTATTTAACGGCTTTTATCAACACGTGGCCATCGCACTGAATATGAGTGGCGCACACATTACAAATTCTGGATATCATGACAACATACAATTCGGAGGAAAAGGCCACCAATTTTTTCTCTTCACTATCTTATTTATTCCGATAAATTCTATAACCTAAACACACAAATTCTATAACCTACAACAATAACACATGAGAAATTCCGCTCAGTGGGCATGGCTTTACATTGGTGATTCTCTACCTTATGGTCTCGTAATTATTTAACGCTACAGTGCACTTTCTGGATAGGATGGTGGATCTATCTCACACTTCGGCTCTCACAATCATCATCACGAAACTTTCCTCCAGATCGAGCGGTACAGAAGGAACAAGCATAACCCACTAATCTTTTGAAACTACCTTGCTACTCTCCAATGCAAACCACAAATACCCAAATTACATGACATATACCACACTACAACATGGAATACAATACAATAAATAGTCACAACACTATCACTTTCAGCTTTCCCACTTCAATTAGTATTTATCCCAGTTTCACACGACACTGCCCCACTTTGTAATTCTACTTTCCTACTATGAACTATGGAGATATATGCATGTCTTCCTGTGCAATGCAAGCCAAGTGGCGTTGCTGGATAGACGGCCGACTCACCTTGCTTCTCTCTCAGAGTTTGAATCTAGCGTCACACGGAATCATATCACGCAAAGTAATATTAAGAACATATTCATCACACACGCGAGTCCTCAACTGATACCATGGACGAGTACTTCTCTTTATCCTTTGTCTCATACACAGATTGAGACTCACACAGTACTCACCACGTGGAAGTACTCGTCTCTAATTCCAAGTCCTGCACACGCCATTTCTTAAATATTTCAACTTATGGTACACACGCTATTTCTTAAATATTTCAATTTATTGTACACACGCTAGTAATTCAACTTAACTTAAGCACACGGAAGTATTTCAACTTATTGCTACACGTGGTTTCATTGTGACTGTTGGTCACTTCCAAAGATTACTACGATCCCATTAATATTACCTGCCTGACATTTAATTCTCCCCACAAAAGTTCCTGAAATAGAGAAATTATTATTTCAAACTACTCTTAAATATTCCACATGCATACCATGTCTCCACTCTTTTGTCTTTACGGAGCACACCTAAGACAGGTCTTAACAACACAAGATCCAGCGGCAGAGTGCTGAAACATGGCCGTTCTTCAGGTTCTCTCGGACCTCAGTCGAAGTGGGGGAGCACCTTGCTACTGTATTGGTCAGCCACATTTCAGGCGCTCGAAGCTCAGGTAAATTTCATCTCTTTGGCCCCACCAAAGGTGGCCAAAGGATCGTCTCAAAGATGATCATATATTCACATTCACTATCTGCGGTTAGCAGACGACCATAGATTCATTCATTTCACAGATCTCACCAAACTGGATGTAGGGATTTATTTTGTGGGAGTGCACATGTGATCAATAAAATAAATAAATTGTCATTCTTTCCCACACTGGTATCCAGCTTCGCTGTATTAATTGAAATTGAGTTATTATTAGAAAAACAATGTGTTGTTCTGACAAAAATAATGAAGTATGTTGTACCCATTGTCAATGTTGTGCGGTACTGTACCCTTTTAGTATACACTTCCACCCGTTTCATTTATTGCAGTTTTATATTTTCTCCTTAATTCAAAATCTCCTAAATTCAAAATATCTTGTGTTAACGAATGATTTCTACTAGCCATCCTCTTTTTACCCAATTGATCCTCTGTTGCCTTCATTGTTTCATCTCTCAAAGCTACCCATTCTTCTTCTACTGTATTCCTTTCCCCTATTCTTGTCAATTGTTCACTAATGCTCACTGTGAAACCCTCTACAACCTCTGGTTCTTTTAGATTATCCAGGTCCCATCTCTGCCTTTGTGCAGTTTCTTCAGTTTTAATCAGCAGTTCATAACCAGTGAATTGTGGTCAGACTCCATATCTGCACCTGGAAATGTCTTACAATTTAAAACCTGGTTCCTAAATCACTCTCTAACTGTTATATGATCAATCTGAAACCTTCCAGTGTCTCCAGGTCTCTTCCACATGTAGAACTTTCTCTAATGGATTCTTAAACCATTTAATGATTAAATTACGTTCTGTGCAAAATTCTACCAGGTGGCTTCCTCTTTCATTCCTTTCCCCCAGTCCATATTCACCTACTACTTTTCCTTCCCTTCCTTTTCCTACTATCGATTTTTTGGAAATTTGTGGTAAGTTCCTCTGGGACCAGACTGCTGAGGTCATCGGTGCCTAGGTTTACATACTACTTAATCTAACTTAAACTAACTTAACGCTAAGGACAACACACACACCCATGCCCGAGGGAGGACTCGTACCTCCGACGGGATACTGTCGAATTCCAGTCGCCCATGACTATTAAATTTTCAGTTCCCTTAACTATCTGAATAATTTCTTTTAAATCACCATACATTTCCTGAATCTCCTCCTCATCTTCGGAGCTGATAGGCATAAAACTTATACTATTGTGGTGGGTGTGGGCTTCGGGTCTATCTTGGGTACAATAATGCGTTCCCTATGCTAGTCATCCTCCCCCCATGAACCATGGACCTTGCCATTGGTGGGGAGGCTTGCGTGCCTCAACGATACAGATAGCCGTACCGTAGGTGCAACCACAACGGAGGGGTATCTGTTGAGAGGCCAGACAAACGTGTGGTTCCTGAAGAGAGGCAGCAGCCTTTTCAGTAGTTGCAGGGGCAACAGTCTGGATGATTGACTGATCTGGCCTTGTAACACTAACCAAAACGGCCTTGCTGTTGTGGTACTGCGAACGGCTGAAAGCAAGGGGAAACTACAGCCGTAATTTTTTCCGAGGGCATGCAGCTTTACTGTATGGTTAAATGATGATGGCGTCCTCTTGGGTAAAATATTCCGGAGGTGAAATAGTCCCCCATTCGGATCTCCCGGTGGGGACTACTCAAGAGGACGTCATTATCAGGAGAAAGAAAACTGGCATCCTACGGATCGGAGCGTGGAATGTCAGATTCCTTAATCGGGTAGGTAGGTTAGAAAATTTAAAAAGGGAAATGGATAGGTTAAAGTTAGATGTAGTGGGAATTAGTGAAGTTCGGTGGTAGGAGGAACAAGACTTCTGGTCAGGTGAATACAGGGTTATAAATACAAAATCAAATAGGGGTATTGCAGGAGTAGGTTTAATAATGAATAGAAAAATAGGTGTACGGGTAAGCTACTACAAACAGCATAGTGAACGTATTGTAGTGGCAAAGATAGACACAAAGCCCATGCCAACTACAGTAGTACAAGTTTATATGCCAACTAGCTCTGCAGATGACGAAGAAATTGAAGAAATGTATGATGAGATAAAAGAAATTATTCAGGTAGTGAAGGGAGACGAAAATTTAATAGTCATGGGTGACTGGAATTCGACAGTAGGAAAAGGGAGAGAAGGAAACATAGTAGGTGAATATGGATTGGGGCCAAGAAATGAAAGAGGAAGCCATCTGGTAGAATTTTGCACAGAGCATAACTTAATCATAGCTAACACTTGATTCAAGAATCATAAAAGAAGGTTGTATATATGGAAGAATCCTGGAGATACTAAAAGGTATCAGATAGATTACATAATGGTAAGACAGAGATTTAGGAACCAGGTTTTAAAATATAGGACATTTCCAGGGGCAGATGTGGACTCTGACCACAATCTATTGCTTATGAACTGTAGATTAAAACTGAAGAAATTGCAAAAAGGTGGGAATTTAAGGAGATGGGACCTGGATAAACTGACTAAACCAGAGGTTGTACAGAGTTTCAGGGACAGCATAAGGGAGCCATTGACAGGAATGGGGGAAAGAAATACAGTAGAAGACGAATTGGTAGCTCTGAGGGATGAAGTAGTGAAGGCAGCACAGGATCAAGTAGGTAAAAAGACGAGGGCTAGTAGAAATCCTTGGGTAACAGAAGAAATATTGAATTTAATTGTTGAAAGGAGAAAATATAAAAATGCAGTAAATGAAGCAGGCAAAAAGGAATACAAACGTCTCAAAAATGAGAGCAACAGGAGGTGCAAAATGGCTAAGCAGGCATGGCTAGAGGACAAATGTAAGGATGTAGAGGCTTATCTCACTAGGGGTAAGATAGATACTGCCTACAGGAAAATTAAACATACTTTTGGAGAAAAGAGAACCACTTGTATGAATATCAAGAGCTCAGATGGAAACCCAGTTCTAAACAAAGAGGGGAAAGCAGAAAGGTGGAAGGAGTATATAGAGGGTCTATACAAGGGCGATGTACTTGAGGGCAATATTATGGAAATGGAAGAGGATGTAGATGAAGATGAAATGGGAGATACGATACTGCGTGAAGAGTTTGACAGAGCACTGAAAGACCGGAGTCGAAACAAGGCCCCGGGAGTAGACAACACTCCATTGGAACTACTGACGGCCTTGGGAGAGCCAGTCCTGGCAAAACTCTACCATCTGGTGAGCAAGATGTATGAGACAGGTGAAATACCCTCAGACTTCAAGAAGAATATAATAATTCCAATCCCAAAGAAAGCAGGTGTTGACAGATGTGAAAATTACCGAACTATCAGTTTAATAAGTCACTGCTGCAAAATACTAACGCGAATTCTTTACAGACAAATGGAAAATCTGGTAGAAGCCGACCTTGGGGAAGATCAGTTTGGATTCCGTAGAAATGTTGGAACACGTGAGGCAATACTGACCCTACGACTCATCTTAGAAGAAAGATTAAGGAAAGGCAAACCTACGCTTCTAGCATTTGTAGACTTAGAGAAAGCTTTTGAGAATGTTGACTGGCATACTCTCTTTCAAATTCTGAAGGTGGCAGGGGTAAGAATACAGGGAGCGAAACCCTATTTACAATTTGTACAGAAACCAGATGGCAGTTATAATAGTAGAGGGTCATGAAAGGGAAGCAGTGGTTGGGAAGGGTGTGAGACAGGGTTGTAGCATCTCCCCAATGTTATTCAATCTGTATAATGAGCAAGCAGTAAAGGAAACAAAAGAAAAATTCGGAGTATGTATTAAAATCCAGGCAGACGAAATAAAAACTTTGAGGTTCGCCGATGACATTGTAATTCTGTCAGAGACAGCAAAGGACTTGGAAGAGCAGTTGAACGGAATGGACAGTCTCTTGAAACGAGGATATAAGATGAACATCAACAAAAGCAAAACGAGGATAATGGAATGTACTCGAATTAAGTCGGGTGATGCTGAGGGAATTAGATTAGGAAATGAGACACTTAAAGTAGTAAAGGAGTTTTACTATTTGGGGAACAAAATAACTGATGATGGTCGAAGTAGAGAGGATATAAAATGGAGACTGGCAATGGCAAGGTATGCGTTTCTGAAGAAGAGAAATTTGTTAACATCGAGTATTGATTTAAGTGTCAGGAAGTCGATTCTGAAAGTATTTGTATGGAGTGTAGCCATGTATGGAAGTGAAACATGGACAATAAATAGTTTGGGCAAGAAGAGAATAGAAGCTTTCGAAATATGGTGCTACAGAAGAATGTTGAAGATTAGGTGGGTAGATCATGTAACTAATGAGGAGGTCTTGAATAGGATTGGGGAGAAGAGAAATGTGTGGCACAACTTGACTAGAAGAAGGGATCGATTGGTAGGACATGTCCTGAGGCATCAAGGGATCACAAATTTAGCATTGGAGGGCAGCGTGGAGGGTAAAAATCGTAGAGGGAGACCAAGAGATGAATTCACTAAGCAGATTCAGAAGGATGTAGGTTGTAGTAGGTATTGGGAGATGAAGGAGCTTGCACAGGATAGATTAGCATGGAGAGCTGCATCAAACCAGTCTCAGGACTGAAGACCACAAAAACGACAACAATGCTAGTCATAGTAGTTTATGCGCGTTCCTATTTTTTCTTACTCATTAGTAAACCTAGTCCTGCATTACCTCTCTTTGATTTTGAATATATAACCCTGTATTCACATAACCAGAAGTCCTGTTCTTCCTGCCATCGAACTTCACTAATTCCCACTATACCTAACATTCCTTTTTAAATTTTCTAACCTACGTGCCGGATTAAGGGATCTAATATCCCACGCTCTGATCTGTAGAACGCTAGTTTTGTTTCTCCTAATAACGATGTCCTCCTGAGTAATCGCCGCCCGGAGATCCAAATGGGTCACTATTTTACCTCCGGAATATTTTACCCAAGAGGACACCATCATCATTTAACCATACAGCAAAGCTGGATGCCCTCGGGAAAAATTACGGCTGCAGATTGTAACACTACAGTCAATATTGTTTATAACTTGTTCTGATTAATCCTGCCTAATGTCAAGTGTATATTTTTTATTATGAAATGTCTTTGATCCGCTGTAAAGAAGTGGAAAGGTAGTGTGACATGTTTACACTTTGCAAGTAAAGTTCTTTGTATTATTTGGATGGAAGTGGTATTTAATCATGTATATTTGTGTTGACTTCTTAATATGTTTCAGTAATGAGATTTTTTAAAATACGTTCGCTGGCAACTATGTAATAACTGGTTCATACATAGGGATTTTATATTGTATAAAGAGAAACCCAAAGTAGTTCCCCTCTGCAACGGAAGCGAGTTGGCGCGGTAGGAAAAGGTGGATGTGACGCTGTCTGGGCGGCAAGTGAGAGCGCACAGTAGTCAGCTGGGCAGCACGTAACTGACGAGTAAACTGCGCAGGTGCCGAGTTAAACTTACAAGTGGAATGGAGTGGCCTCGGTTTTAATACGTGGTTGTAAAATGGTGCTCTCGATTTGAGAAAAGCCCAAAAAATCATAATAACGACGCCAAGAAGAAATAAGTAGAGCTAATTACTGCCAATGGAAAGACCACCTAGCAGCCACATGATCGCTACTACGATTGCGCAACCACTTCGTCACACACACGAAAGGTCAGAACTGTATTAGTGTGTGAACAAGTAATGTTGTGTTTGGTTCTGTGAAAATATAATCCTAATATTTAAAATGTTTGAACAATGTGTCCATCCTATGTACTTATCCAAGTAGGATCCTCTCCTTTAAGGGATGAAATCCGAGAGTATCCTCTGCATAAAAAGCATTAACAGTTTTACACTGCATTTTATTAATGTGTGGTAAAGTTATGCCAGTATTCTTAATGTGCAGGGTAAAATTTACTTGTTTTTTCATACATATAAAAGAGACTATTTATGTCTGAGTATTTTGAAGCTTACTAGAAAAAACTTGGAAAACAAAAGTGCTCTAATGTTTTTGGTTTAAACACTTTGTCTTGATGTCGTTAGAGATCGTTGGAGATTATCTCTGATTTTGTAGAGATTTTGTCAGGGTAAAGAGTGTTAAAATAGTACAAAATTAATGGTCTCAAATGAAATAGAAATCCAATTTTACCTTAATGCTACATAATTATGGAAGTGTGTATAGTTTTGTTGCTACAATGAAAGGGATAGGTTGTGGGACCACATTTCTTTTTCATCATAGTAAAAAGGATAAATCAGATTAGTAGGTTTCTGGCTCATGTTGAAGTCGTTACTGAGAAGCAAAGGTAGAAGGTTTGTATGTTACGTCTCCTTATTGATTTTGTATAATAAATGTGTGTATTAATTGTACTTGACTATTATTATGTGCTATCTGGTCTTGTGTGGGATGTGAAGAGCAAGTTTAGACTATATTAGCTAAAGGAGAAGTAATGATTAAAGTAAACAAGAGAAAGGGCTCATTTGCAAATCTTGTCACTGCTTTACTGCTAAAGTGACAACTGCTGCTATTCACTGTGTAATTTGGGTGTGTTCATTGCAGTTCGCAGAATAGTATTTAATGAAAGTTCGTTTTGAATTAGCAAAAATAGGTTCTTTGTAAGTAATGTTTTTTATTATTATGCCTAATTAGGCTGGCGACAGCGTAACTATTTCATTTAACAGTAATCAGTTGCTGTTACTTCTTGCAAAATTATTTCTTTCTGCTATCTACCCACAGCTATTATTACGAAATTAAGACTCGATGCCAATTTTTCCGTTAGGTAAACTCAGTCAATTTTCTAAACTCCTCTCAAAGGGTAACATTTACTGAAAGTTTAAGCCATATTTGGCCAATTTACTTCCGCTGTAGTGTTATACGTGGCTGCCTTGTCACAGAAATAAACCTTGTCGTCACTAGGTTAACTGCATGCCGGTATAACAGGCGAAGCTGTAGTGTTATAAGTTCCCCGTTGCTTTCAGCCGTTGGCAGTGGCAACACAGCAAGGCCTTTTTGGTTGATGTTGCAAGGCCAGATCAGTCAATCATCGAGACTGTTTGCCCCTGCGATTGCCCTGCATCTCGTGTGTAGCATGTTCCTACGGTACGGTTATGCTGCAGCCGCGATGTTGGCTCCTCTCTGCACATCACTGGCACATCGCTTCTCGCTGCTCGACAAGAGCCTTATTGCATCTACGCTGCATTCGCGCTGATGTCGCATCGCTGGTAGCGCAGGCACCTTATCGCCGAAAGCATTTACTCTGCGGCTGCTCACATCGGAAACTGCCTGAACTATTTGCAACGTGTGAAGCAAAAAACAATATTCACTGCGTCCTCCAATGACAGTAACAGTGATATATTCACCCCTAAAATGTAGTTTTCGACACAAAGAAAGAAGAAAAAATATGGATGCACGTTTTGAATGTAGACCGTCCTCACTAAAGGTACGTTCACCAGTTGTAACAACAACAAATTACACACAGCACATTTACAGATAGTTACGAATCTTACAATAAATGTTCGAGTTTATGTTAAACATTATTGAACCAGAAGAGTTAAAGATATGAACACTGGACCCAATATTATTGCTGGAGTTACTGTGTAAGAACGAGTCGTACATCTATTCGCACTGGTGCAATATTTCGTTAGTTTCCATCCACATCAGCTCCATGTACTCCACCTACCACTTGTACTTATTCATGCTGACATTCTACTGAAAAAATAAAAATATAATTAGTGAAAACGTTAAATTAGGTAAACCGGAGGAAATAATATCTTTAAATTATTGCGCTAGTTGTTTTCAGTCACGAAGAAATTGGGGCTACCTGCATGCCTTACTCCCAGACATTTTTGCGTCCAAAAAACGACCGAAACAAGTGCCTGTTTGTACATTGACAGTTGTAGTTCTCAATCTTGAAATTATCTCATAACCTCACGAGAAACACTACCGTCTACATATAGTGAATTGACTGGCGGGATATTGGTAAACAGCGGCCAGTCTACAACGGAGTTCGCGTACAAAACGCTCTTGGGACACATTCTACAATATTGCTCAAGTGCGTTGAATCCTTACCAACTAGGAGTGATAGAGACGTTGAACGTACACAAAAAAAGGGAATCGCTAATCGTCACAAGTTATTTTGCCCCGCAGGAGAGTGCCACGAAAATGCTGGAAGAAATGAACTGACGCTTAATAAGTGTCGTATATTTGTTTGAAGATAGAAGCAGATTATTCTGAAAAAGCCAATTTAGAAATATAGTGGAACCGAAATTAAGAGACGAAATTAGCAACGTACTACAACCACCAACATTTGGCTCGCACAGGAATCGAGAGACTACAAGGTTACACTGATTAGATCAGGTACAAACGTGTTTCAGCAATCGTTTCACCCACGCCCCATACCTGAAAGGAAAGAGAAAAAAGCTCTAAAACTGGTGCAATGACAAGTACCCCTTGCCACGCGCTTGACTGTGGTTTCCTTAGCGTAAATGCAGATGCAGATTTATAGCTGGCGAGCACGATTTTCTTTTGTTTCTGTTTTTTCTCTTCATCAGAATATGGTTTCTTTTTGTCGCGCTTTGTTCGATTAGATTCCTTTTCCGTTCAATAAACACGCCGTGGGAAGGTCTTTGTACACAAGCTACATCTCTGAAAAGAAAATAAAGACAATAAATACATTAAACAAGAACAGAGATTTTAGGCGAACTCATTATTCTACAAATCCAAAATGAATTAGTTCTGAAGGATGTGGAAGAAGTCGAGTATG
The DNA here is from genome assembly GCF_023898315.1 of Schistocerca nitens. NCBI lineage: Eukaryota > Metazoa > Arthropoda > Insecta > Orthoptera > Acrididae > Schistocerca > Schistocerca nitens. Next base: position 132,303,792 of record NC_064622.1, on the reverse strand, counting down.
AAAAGGGCTCCGAATATGCAACAGTAACGAGAAATTCTGAACCACTGGCAGACCACCCCCGACCAAGTCTCGGCCGAGTGTATCCCATAAGGTGGCTTCTTGATAACAATCAATCTCTCCGTTTCATTTATAAACAGACGCCATACGTCAACGAACGTATTAGTGCGCGTGACGTCATTGTCAACAATGAGTTGGGCACAAAACCAACGGAGCCGTTGCATAGGAACAGTCTCATTGACAAACCTTCCGAAGAAAGAGTCGATTTCGAAGTGCACTTTCTAGGAAGTCTATTTCGCATTCTTCGGGCTGTGAGAAGAACAGAAGAGGTAGGTGATCATCGATTTTTTCATTGTGTTGCACTTGCAGTCCCCGAATCAGACACAGGTAGATGAATTTGGCACGTGTGACTGCAGCTTACACGCTCCCCGAATACTGGTAGAATGACGTAAGCAGAGAGGAGCAGAGTTCTATTCTGCGTCTCCGAAACGGTTGCTATGCAACTGTAGTCTGAATTTGTCACCCTCTCGCTCATGGAACCATCTGTCTGAATCGAAGTTAGGTCTCACTTGCACAAACCTAAGCTTTCTTTTCGCATATCTCACGATGAGGTAAAAATGATTCTCATCGGGTCTAGTGAAGTAGGGGATACAACCCGTCGGCTTTGACCAATGGCGTCATACATTAGTCATAGATAGTAATGTCTTCACCTCGCGGCATAGATAATAAATCAGTTCTGTGTTCCGGATAAGCGGTATCATTGTACATTAAAATAATTGAATGTGATTTTAAAAGCGATCGCTTCGTATTGCTGAAAATATTCTTCGCGTGATTTTATTACACTAATTGGGGGTCAACAGAAACATCCGATCTCACGCGTCGGCTTTGACCCGTGACGTAAGGGTGTTGTGGTGTGTGACGTCATTACGGCGCGGAGTTTGGTTTGTGAGTGTGGCGTGTTTGTAGATGTTGCCTCGTTGACGTTACCTTAGTAGGAGTTTTAGGGCCTGTAATATATAGTTTACCTTTTTACTGTACTTTTTGTTTTAACGTCGTCTATGAGGCTTTTATCAGTTTGCCATTAGATTGTTCAATCTTTATGGTCTATATGTTTTGTCGCTACTCGTTGTGTCTAATGAATCAATATTGTTTTTTTCTTTTTTTTATTTGTTTCTTTTTTTTATCTTTTGATTGACCTACACATTGATCTGTAGCGTAGCCCTGAATACGAGGTTAGGTTGGGAGTTTTTTTTTGGCGGGGGGGGGGGGGGTCAGGGGGGGGCGCAGCCCCCCCCTGCCTGGCCTTGTGTACCACTTGTTTATTATTATCTTTGTTTGCTATCAATGTTAGCAGATTGTTCTTGTGAAACCTTTGTGTGTGTTGTTTTTCTATGTGTTATCGTCTTTGTGATACGTATGCAACGTTTCTATGTCCGCCATATTGGAATTGTCGTTTCCGCTATATTTGTGACGTCATGGGTCAAAGCCGACGGGTTAGATCGGACGCTTCCGTATTTCCCTAATTGGTTGTTTCTAATTCATTCGGTATTTAATTTCATTCATAGTGATATTGAGGTAATTTGGACTATTAGTTTCTCATTGTAGAACAATTTTTAGTATCTGATTTTTGTTTGTAGGAATGGATTTGTCTGTTGCGATGAACCTTGATGATTTACGATAAGCTATGGGCGAAGGCATGGCGACCACTATTTGTTTCTTGCAAATATGTAGTCTTATTACTGAGTACGTTCGATATCGTGCGTGCGGCGAACATGTGCGCCTCACCAGTGTATCTCGTCGCTGTACTCGCGACTTATTTGTATGGCGGTGCAGCAGAGATAGGTTGTTGCGATCCGTTAGAAGGGGAGCCGGCCGCGGTGGCCGTGCGGTTCTAGGCGCTGCAGTCTGGAACCGCGGGACTGCTACGGTCGCAGGTTCGAATTCTGCCTCGGGTATGGATGTGTGTGATATCCTTAGGTTAGTTAGGTTTAAGTAGTTCTAAGTTCTAGGGGACTGATGACCTAAGCTGTTAAGTCCCATAGTGCTCAGAGCCATTTGAACCATTAGAAGGGGGATGTGGTCCGAGAAATCTAAGCTCGTCCTGAGATACATCATGAAAATCACTTACTGCTGGTGTTTGAGATATCCTGTGTGGCTGTGTGTGCCTCAATGTCGTGTGAGTAAGCGTACAGTAGTAGACTGGTACTCTCTCTGTAGGGAAGTTTGTGGGGAATACATGAAATATAGGGGGCTGTTGGAGGGGGGGGGGGGTGTTATGGTCGAAATTGACGAATCACATTTTGGCAAAAGGAAGTACAACAGGGGGGAACCTCCGGTGGGATTATGGGTTTGAGGGGCAGAAGTTTCAGGTCAGCATTGTGACGATGTTGTGTTCAAAGTAGTACCGAATAGAAGTAAGGACGGTTTGGTTAGCTTAATTGAAGAGCACGTTGCAGAGGGTTCTATTGTTATTTCAGACGGGTTTTCTTCATATAGGGATTTAGGGGATAGGGGTTATCAACATCTTGTAGTAAATCACAAAAATGAGTTTAGATCATTATCCACAGGGGCTTGCACAAACAGCATAGAGAGTTAATGGTCAGCTATGAAATCTCTTGTAGGGAAAGGGGAACGCCAGATTTCCACACTTCAAAGTCACCTAGACGAGTATTCGTGGAGCTACAGTATTCCGGGAACATATTGCTCGTTTAAATGTTTAATGTTGGGAAAATGTACTGTCCCAATTATCTCAGCTAAATTCACATTAGGATGGGGGGTGGGGGGTTAAAGCGTGTGTGTGTGTGTGTGTGTGTGTGTGTGTGTGTGGGTGGGTGGGTGGGTGGATGTGTACGTGTCTGTTTGTATGTATGTGGGGGGGGGGGGTGACAGAGAGAGAGTGTTTTCGTAATGTTGTGTTTGTTGTGTATGTGGATATGTGATTTTTGTTGGTGTCTTTCTAGGCGAGCTTCGGTTATTTCAGGAAGTTCCCGTCTGGTAAGTTCACTTTTCCATTTGCTTCTTTTACTGTATTTGACTATTTTGACGTATTTCATTGTTTTATTATATCAATATGTATATTTTCATGTAGGTAAGTACGTAATAGAAATTTCTCAGCTGTCGTTCTTTCGTTTCCTAGCACTAATACCAGTACAATATTTTCGAATCTGTACTTGCTATATTAAAGGCGAAACCCCCGACATAACTAAAATTTGTATCCCGTCCTTCACTTCACCTTTACACTGACACTATATATGTCAATTGGCGAGCAGGGTACAAATGTTGCGTATTGCTATACAGCTCAAGTAAAGAATGGGATACCATTACCATCGAAGGCGAAAAAAAAAGAAAATTACCCTATAGTGAAGTGCGGGATACAAATTGTATATGTGTCGTATTATTGCCTCTTCGCGTAGTTCAACTGAGATAAAGGTTGCAAATGTAACGTACGTCCATTTTCAAGTTTTCGTTGGCAGTGTACATATATTTAGGTCAACAGAAGTATGGTATACAAATATTACGTACGTAGCTCGTTCTGTCATCAGTAATACTAATATGTACGTAAGAATAGACTGTTAGTGATAGCGGAGACGAAATAAACAACACATCTAAAATTTGTATCCCGTGTTTCGTTCAGGGTTGAGTGAAGCAGTGGATACATGGTTCAACTGAACAACAGGACAGTAACGCTAGTGAACACGAAGAAATCGACGTACGCCAAATTTGTATCCCGTACTGTACTTAAGCAATACAGTTCGAACGAGCTTCGATACAACTGATATATATGTCACGTGATGTATTCTTTGCTACTAATATATTCCATTCATTTTCTCCATTTTATTTTCCGGAGAAATAATAATATACAAACACGCGATACGTGAAAATACTACTGGCCCTTATATATGTCAACTGCATTTTTCGTCTGTCGTATTTCTTTGTTTCTGAACATTCTTCTCAGCTCTTTCATCTTTGTAATGAATGCTCTCTGGCCAATTCTGACGTCATTGGTCAAAGCCGAAGGGTTGTATCCCCTGCTTCACATGAGGTGGCTTCTTGATCCCAATCAATCTCTGCCTTTCATTATAAACAGACGTCGTACGTCGACGAACGTATTAGTGCCCGTGACGTCATTGTCAACAATGAGTTGGGTACAAAACCAACGGAGCCGTTGCGTAGGAACAGTCTCACTGACAAACCTTCCAAAGAATGAGTCGATTTCGAAGTGCGCTTTCTAGGAAGCCTTTTCGCATTCTTCGGGCTGTGAGAAGAAGAGAAGAGGTAGGTGATCATCGATTTTTTTATTGTGTTGCACTTACAGTCCCCGAATCAGACACAGATAGATGACTTCAGCTTACATGCTCCCCGAATACTGGTAGAATGACGTAAGCAGAGAGGAGCAGAATTCCATTTTCCGTCTCGGAAACGGTTGCTATGTAACTGTAGTCTGAATTTGTGACCCTCTCGCTCATGGAACCATCTGTCTGAATCGAAGTTAGGTCTCACTTGCACAAACCTCTAAGCTTTCTTTTCGCATACCTCACGATGAGGTAAAAATGATTCTCATCATATTTCTATAAGTTCCAGCTCGAAAATTAAGCGGGCTCTATTGAATATTTCCTTTAAAAGATAGTTTCGTTTTCAAACTAAGACCAGACGTCCAGATATTTGATACATTTAGCAGTAATGGACTACGAGTATACCGATGTCGAAGTGATTTCTCACAGAAAGAAAATCCGCTTATTACAATTTACTATTGACATAACAGTAATCACCAAAAGTGAACAGATAGCAAATGCTCCACGAAATGGAACGTGTGCTAGATGGTAGTTATAATAAGCACATAAACAAAGAGAAAAGTATGGTAATTATTTGCGTACTAGCCGGACGTTGCTAGGCTTCTAAACGTTAAACAAGCGCCACAGACTTATAGAAGTGGACCAGTTTTGCTATCTAGGAAGTAGAGTCGATTAATAGAGGTGGGAGAATTGCGTAAGAGCGAGATGAAAAAAGTGGAAACCTTGCAAAATACACTCCTGGAAATTGAAATAAGAACACCGTGAATTCATTGTCCCAGGAAGGGGAAACTTTATTGACACATTCCTGGGGTCAGATACATCACATGATCACACTGACAGAACCACAGGCACATAGACACAGGCAACAGAGCATGCACAATGTCGGCACTAGTACAGTGTATATCCACCTTTCGCAGCAATGCAGGCTGCTATTCTCCCATGGAGACGATCGTAGAGATGCTGGATGTAGTCCTGTGGAACGGCTTGCCATGCCATTTCCACCTGGCGCCTCAGTTGGACCAGCGTTCGTGCTGGACGTGCAGACCGCGTGAGACGACGCTTCATTAAGTCCCAAACATGCTCAATGGGGGACAGATCCGGAGATCTTGCTGGCCAGGGTAGTTGACTTACACCTTCTAGAGCACGTTGGGTGGCACGGGATACATGCGGACGTGCATTGTCCTGTTTGAACAGCAAGTTCCCTTGCCGGTCTAGGAATGGTAGAACGATGGGTTCGATGACGGTTTGGATGTACCGTGCACTATTCAGTGTCCCCTCGACGATCACCAGTGGTGTACGGCCAGTGTAGGAGATCGCTCCCCACACCATGATGCCGGGTGTTGGCCCTGTGTGCCTCGGTCGTATGCAGTCCTGATTGTGGCGCTCACCTGCACGGCGCCAAACACGCATACGACCATCATTGGCACCAAGGCAGAAGCGACTCTCATCGCTGAAGACGACACGTCTCCATTCGTCCCTCCATTCACGCCTGTCGCGACACCACTGGAGGCGGGCTGCACGATGTTGGGGAGTGAGCGGAAGACGGCCTAACGGTGTGCGGGACCGTAGCCCAGCTTCATGGAGACGGTTGCGAATGGTCCTCGCCGATACCACAGGAGCAACAGTGTCCCTAATTTGCTGGGAAGTGGCGGTGCGGTCCCCTACGGCACTGCGTAGGATCCTACGGTCTTGGCGTGCATCCGTGCGTCGCTGCGGTCCGGTCCCAGGTCGACGGGCACGTGCACCTTCCGCCGACCACTGGCGACAACATCGCTGTACTGTGGAGACCTCACGCCCCACGTGTTGAGCAATTCGGCGGTACGTCCACCCGGCCTCCCGCATGCCCACTATACGCCCTCGCTCAAAGTCCGTCAACTGCACATACGGTTCATGTCCACGCTGTCGCGGCATGCTACCAGTGTTAAAGACTGCGATGGAGCTCCGTATGCCACGGCAAACTGGCTGACACTGACGGCGGCGGTGCACAAATGCTGCGCAGCTAGCGCCATTCGACGGCCAACAGCGCGGTTCCTGGTGTGTCCGCTGTACCGTGCGTGTGATCATTGCTTGTACAGCCCTCTCGCAGTGTCCGGAGCAAGTATGGTGGGTCTGACACACCGGTGTCAATGTGTTCTTTTTTCCATTTCCAGGAGTGTATGAAACATATGATGCGAAAACATTTTTGAAATGTTATTTCAAACTCGAACACTATGTGGCTGCGGAAAATAACAATAGTGAGCACACAAATGAAACAATTTGAAGTTTTTAAAACGAGAGCGTACTCATTGTCTGATCTTGCGCACAGGAGCGGGGAGAGGGGTTCCAACTCAGCTCGATTTGCTCTCCAAAGCGAAACTGAAACCTAAAACACAAAAATATAAGTTTTATTGATTTGAGATGCGATACTACCGATAATGAACACAGACTACCTATCATTGCACTAATGGCTCTACATGAACACTTGATTTGATGATTCTAACTATAATGTTTAATTTTGGTTCTGATTTTCTTACTGATATGGTCTTATTTGATGTCCTGGACTTATGGATGCGGCGAGGAAATAATTTCAAAGGATTTTCCTCTATTAGAAGTAGTGCAATTGGTTACTAGTAGTTCCCAGCTTCACACATCTATTTCAAGAATTAAAAAAAGCCCAGTCAAATATTCTTCTGAGCTGCAAGTCGAGTGACAGATATTGTTGAATAACAGAAGCGATTACTTTTATCTCTGTTTCACTCTCTGCAGGTGAGAATTTTCCTCCCTTGACATATTCAGTTCTACATTCTCCATTATCTTTGTCGAGGGACTGCATTGCAGTGCTCGTAGTTCAGAAAATGATATAGAATTTATTATTACAAGTCATTGAATAGATATAAAAATATCTATTCTTATAACGTTACAGGGTCTACGTAAATTGTTTGCATATACGAAATGAAGTATTGTGGCTCAAATAATTTAAGTGCAAAAGTTATTTTCGTCACTTTAACACTAGCGAGTTCTTCAAGACTGTTCTAGATTTTGGTAGATTTACTTAATGTAATTCTGACAGCAAGACTTTCGGAAATATTGCTAAAGATGCAGTGATCAGTAAGTTTCTTTCGCCTTTTAATGTGTCTTCGACATATCTATAAATTCCGTTATTTTCGGTAACTGCTTCCTTGTATGTGTAACTTTTCGTTCTTAATGATCAATCAGTTGCTATATATGGTGTGACGTATATTATGAGACTGAATTGTTAGTTTAAGCCAATCATTCCCGTCCTATCACGATTATTTTCACATCAAACACTGTACTTGAAACACAGCGTAGCGGTATCGTTACCGCCTGCCACGCAGGGGGCGTGGGTTCGTTTCTCGCTAGGGGACTGGGTGTTGTGTGTCCATCATCATTTTCATCATCATTGATTCGAAAGTCGCCGATGTGGCGTCACCTGAAAAGGACTTGCAATACGGCGGCCGAACTCCTCCGAATGGGGCCTCCCGGCAACAATGCCATGCGATCATTTCATTCATTGCTGCTTGACTTACCCTTCCCGATGTTTTCGCGAATGAAGTCGCGGTTCAGCTCGCCATCTGGCAGCCAGGGGAAGCCCTAGGCTGGTCGGTGAGCCGCCGTAACCTGCGCCTCTACGCCGCCTCCGGCCACCTCGACCAAAGCCGAATGAGAAGAAGGCGGAAGAGGCAGCTGCTGATAAACCAAAGATTCAGCCAATTCATGTAAGCAACAAAGCCTCCTGCAACGTAAGACTATAATTACCTTTAGAGTGCTGCAACAATAAACACAGAAATGAATTCCAGTAACAAGCAGACACACATATTAAAATGAAAATTTCTTTTTACAGTTTGGTCCAAGACCAAGAATTGTGCATTTTGACTTGTCTGATGTTGAAGATGAAGAGGAGGAAGTCTCCGGGTTTTATTATCCTCCTGGACTGACAGTTGCACCCAATCGGCTGCAAATCTTTGCCAGCAGACCACGCAGACGGAAAATTATCCGAGAGCCACCGTCTCGTCTGTGGAAGTGCACTCTGCGATGGTACAACTAAGAGCTGAGGTACAAGTAATGATGGTACGTTACCCATGTAGCTGTTACAAACGTAGCATTACATTAGAAACACAAACATAGCTTTCTGTGTAATTTTTCTGTTGTAAGACTCTGAACGTAGGATTCATTTACCCGCTTTCATTCCTTCCAGACAACCCATCAAGTAAGAGAACCTACATCTTTATCTACGTCCAGGCTCTGCATGTGGTGTCACCGCCAGACACCACTCTTGCTAGGTGGTAGCCTTTAAATCGGCCGCGGTCCGTTAGTATACATCGGACCCGCGTGTCGCCACTATCAGTGATTGCAGACCGAGCGCCGCCACACGGCAGGTCTAGTCGAGAGAGACTCCCTAGCACTCGCCCCAGTTGTACAGCCGACTTTGCTAGCGATGGTTCACTGTCTACATACGCTCTCATTTGCAGAGACGACAGTTTATCATAGCCTTCAGCTACGTCATTTGCTACGACCTAGCAAGGCGCCATGTTCTTCAAGGATGTATTCTGAACATATTATATTGTGAATCATCTACTGTCAAGAGCGACGTTCATCATTAATGGATTAAAGTTAAGTATCAAACTAATTACGTCCGCTTTCTGAGTTCTAATTCCTTGTCATGCTCCAGACCTCACGTCAGTATAGTCCTTCCCTCCTCACGCCAGCCTGCGTGAGCTCAAACGCGTGCATTTCGGCCTCCACTAGTAAAACGGTGTTGGCTCTTCTGCCAACACAACACTGCAAATAACTGAAGTGAGTGGCTGGGGGCAGATGCCATTTGGCTACGTATTTCGATCTCTTCCATTTCCATTCTTGTATGGAGCACGGGAGAACGATTGCTTGAATGTCTTCCTACCTTAGTCTGTTCTTCCCTTCGCACAACATACAGCAGGAATAGGGAGAGTTCCATAGGATATTTCTGGATTCCTGACTTAAAACTTTTCCGTGAAACTTCGAAAGCAGCATTTCGTCTTGTAGTTGGCTTCTGTCTTCAAATTTATGCCATTTCAGGTTTTTCAGAGTTACTGGGAATCCTGCACAAGAGTCAAATGAACCTGTGGTTTTTTGCGCTGCAGGTCTCTGTACACGTTCAACATTAACCATTAGTCCATTTTCCTATGGGGCCCGCACACCTAATGAGGATGCTAGGATGAGTCACAAAACTGCAGTTTAAAAAATCTATGTTCTAGTCTGGTATCATTTTCCAAGTTTTCCTGCATATGAACCGCAATCTGCCTAAGCGATCACTGCATTTCATATCCCCACAAACAGTTACAATCAGACATTTCTATTGTTTGCCAGTTTCCAGTTTTGCTATCCTGATATTGTACACATAGAACACTTATGATTCTACTGAAAAAAGGGAAAGAGCACAGATTCGGGGCATTTTCTGTGAAAACAAAATTTGCTTGTTGTACTAAGAATATTGCGTATTATTCAAATGGTTCAGATGGCTCTGAGCACTATGGGACTTAACATCTGAGGTCATCAGTCCCCTAGAACTTAGAACTACTCAAACCTAACTAACCTAAGGACATCACACACATCCATGCCCGAGGCAGGATTCGAACCTGCGACCGTAGCACCCGCGCGGTTCCGGACTGAAGCGCCTAGAACCGCTCGGCCACCGCGTTGCGTATTATTCACAGTTAATGTGTCACAATCTAGTTCGACTGATTTTCCATGGAGCTGATGGAATTGTTAACCTCTATCCATGTAGTATTTCAACACAAACTGGAGCATATAAATAGGCGGAACCATGATTGTATGATTACACGACAATCGCATAACGCTCACTAGAAGCAGCCACATCCATATAATATCTAGGAGTATGCCTACTGAGCGATTTAAAGTGGAGGGGAAACATAACGCTAATAGTAGGTAAGACAAATGCTAGACTCAGATTTTCACCCACGTAAGAGGTAGTTCAGCGAACACTCGTTCGACCAGTACTCGAATACTGTGCGTCATTCTGCAGTCCCTACCAGAGAAGATTGATAGCTCAAGTAGAAAAGACCAAAAGAAGAAAAGTACAGGTTCATTTAGTACTAAAGCGTGACGTAGACGCTCACCTAAAACCGGTCATAGATGCCACGAGAGCAGCGTTGTCCATCACTATGTTGTTTACTGTTATATTTCCAAATGATACGAGGGCTATTGGGAAAGTACCTATCAGCTGCGAACCGGGAATCACCGTTAAAACCAAAAACGTTTTATTTGCAACAGTTAGCTCCATCTTCCAGCCATTTCACTACATAGTCACTGCTCCCACTTAGGCTTTTGTCTTAGCGTTGTACCAACTTTCCAACACTCTCGTCATAGAAGGCAGCTGCTTGTGGTTTCCGCCAATTCTCTCCCCTGATCTACAGCTCCTTGTCTGTGAGAAAACGTTTTCTTCATTAATAGTAAAGCAAAGAGAGAGCTGGTGTTTTTTGTTAGTGCTGGTTGCCTACTTCAGAGGAAGGTATGCACTCAGGGGCAAACCTATTGTTTTCCTTTGGTTGACAGGTCACTAACCTATTGTTCTCCTTTGATTGAAAGGTACTTAACCTATTGTTCTCCTTTGACTGACAAGTACTTAACCTATTGTCCTCCTCTGATTGACAGGTACTTACCCTATTGTTCTGCTAAAAGGATCCTTCCTTTTGACTGACAGGTTCTTAACCTATTGCTCCCCAATCCCCTCCCCCCACCCACCCTCCCACCCTTCAGGAAACCTCCACCCTCGCTGCTACAGGTACACTTTCAGGTCTGAGTTATTGGAATAGCCCCTCTCACTCTTATCAATTTGATTGACTACTTAATTAAATTGATCAATTAATTAACCTCTCCCAATCGAGTAAACGCCATTCCCTCACACCCTCCCTCCCGAAAATTGGCTGCTCTGTGGTGGAGAGGAAGGATCTCATGACAGGAAATTCAAGCAAACAGCTTGGTGGAATGACACAGTTAAGGCAGCCTGTAAAAGGAAAAAGAAGGCGTATCAAAAATGGCTACACACTAGAACTCAGGAAGACAGAAAGAGTTATGTTGAAGAAAGAAACAAAGCCAAACAGATAATTGCAGCATCCAAGAAGAAATCTTGGGAAGACTTTGGTAACAGGTTGGAGACAATGGGTCAAGCTGCTGGAAAACCATTCTGGAGTGTAATTACGAGGGCTATTCCGAAAGTAAGGTCCGATAGGTCGCGAAATGGAAACCACAGTAAAAATCAAAAATGTTTTATTTGCAACAGTTAGATACACCTTGCAGCTACTTATCTCCATAGTCGCCGACCGACTTAGACGTGTATCGTAGCGTTGTACCAACTTTCCCATACCCTCGCTATAGAAGGCAGCCGCCAGTGCTCTCCGCCAATTCTCTACGCTGGCCTACGGCTCGTTGTCTTGTGCCGAAATGTTGTCTTCATAACCAGCGGTTCATGTGACCTGAGCTGAAACTCAGAGGGAGACAATTACGGGCTGTATTGTGGGTAATCTCACATTTCCATTTGAAAACGATGCAGGAGCATCTTCATTGTCCCTGCAGAATGCGGCTGAGAATTGTCTTGAAGACGAAACAGCACGACAGTTATGTAATGTTAGCTGCATAGCTTCAGGGGAAATTTCTCACCAGGCCCCCGTACTTGGCGGCAGACACTATTTTCTAGACATCTTTACGCACTCACTGCGAGCTCAGAAATGAGAAGAGCGACGTGATGCTAACTGGGGTTATACTAGAGACACTACCCAACACATCTGTGCAAAGCTTTATCGGATTTTCATAGTCGTTTCCATTTCGTGACCGATCGGACCTTACTTTCGGAATAGCCCTCGTAGCAGTCTTCGAAAGGGAGGTAAGAAGGAAATGACAAGTATTTTGGACAGGTCAGGAAAACTGCTGGTGAATCCTGTGGATGCCTTGGGCAGATGGAGGGAATATTTTGAAGAGTTGCTCAATGTAGGTGAAAATACGATCAGTAATGTTTCAGACTTCGAGGTAGAACGGGATAGGAATGATGATGGAAATAGCATCACATTTAGGAAGTGGAGAAAATGGTCAATAGATTGCAGTGCAATAAAGCAGCTGGGGTGGATGAAATCAAGTCGGAACTCATCAAATACAGTGGAATGTCAGGTCTTAAATTGCTACACAGGATAATTGAAATGGCCTGGGAGTCGGGACAGGTTCCATCAGACTGCACAAAAGCAGTAATCACACCAATCTTTAAACATGGAAACAGAAAAGATTGTAACAACTACAGAGGTATCTGTTTAATCAGCGTTGTGGGTAAAATCTTCTCAGGTATTGTTGAAAGGAAAGTGCGAGTATTAGTTGAGGACCAATTGGATGAAAATCAGTGTGGGTTTAGGCCTCTTAGAGGTTGTCAGGACCAGATCTTTAGCTTACGGCAAATAATGGAGAAGTGTTATGACTGGAACAGGGAATTGTATCTATGCTTTATAGATCTAGGAAAGGCATATGACCGGGTTCCTAGGAGGAAGTTATTGTCTGTTCTACGAGATTATGGAATAGGAGGCAAACTTTTGCAAGCAATTAAAGGTCTTTACATGGATAGTCAGGCAGCAGTTAGAGTTGACGGTAAATTGAGTTCATGGTTCAGAGTAGTTTCAGGGGTAAGACAAGGTTGCAACCTGTCTCCACTGTTGTTCATATTATTTATGGATCATATGTTGAAAACAATAGACTGGCTGGGTGAGATTAAGATATGTGAACACAAAATAAGCAGTCTTGCACATGCGGATGACTTAGTTGTGATGGCAGATTCGATTGAAAGTTTGCAGAGTAATATTTCAGAGCTAGATCAGAAATGTAAGGACTATGGTATGAAGATTAGCATCTCCAAAACGAAAGTAATGTCAGTATGAAAGAAATATAAACGGTTTGAGTGCCAAATAGGAGGAACAAAGTTAGAACAGGTGGACGGTTTCAAGTACTTAGGATGCATATTCTCACAGGATGGCAACATAGTGAAAGAACTGGAAGCGAGGTGTAGCAAAGCTAATGTAGTGAGCGCTCAGCTACGATCTACTCTCTTCTGCAAGAAGGAAGTCAGTACCAAGACTAAGTTATCTGTGCACCGTTCAATCTTTCGACCAACTTTGCTGTATGGGAGCGAAAGCTGGGTGGATTCAGGTTACCTTATCAACAAGGTTGAGGTTACGGATATGAAAGTAACTAGGATGATTGCAGGTACTAGTAGATGGGAACAATGGAAGGAGTGAGTCCACAATGAGGAAATCAAAGAAAAACTGGGAATGAACTCTATGGATGTAGCAGTCAGGGCGAACAGGCTTAGATGGTGGGGTGATGTTACACGCATGGGAGAGGCAAGGTTACCCAAGAGACTCATGGGTTCAGCAGTAGAGGGTAGGAGGAGTCGGGGCAGACCAAGGAGAAGGTACCTGGATTCGGTTAAGAATGATTTTGAAGTAATAGGTTTAACATCAGAAGAGGCACCAATGTTAGCACTGAACAGGGGATCATGGGGGAATTTTATAAAGGGGCTATGCTCCAGACTGAACGCTGAAAGGCATAATCAGTCTTAAATAATGATGATGATGATGATGATGATGATGATGATGATGATGATTATGATGATGATTGTTTACTTATAAAAATTCAGTTTGCGGGGGTTGGATTTCTGTTGCTCACCATTCTCTGCTGTTTGGAGAGATGTAGGTGTTGTAAGAAGTAATTACATCGATTGCTTCTCTTTTTTTATTCTGATTGTGCAAGGAGTACTGTCATGAAACACCTATCACATGTAATTACACTTGCAAATCTTTCGATCGCAGTGCACCCATCGCCCACTGCCCCCCTGTCCACTGGACAGCACAGAACGCCACCGCACACGCTCCCAGGAGTCAGCATGCACTGGTGGCCCCTGCGAAGTGATGATGCAGCCGTCAGCTGCCGCACGATGCGCAAGTGTCAGCTCGGGTCCCGCAAGCATGAGGCGGTGGCATCCCTTTCTCGACATCTGAGAGTCGACATACGTGTTCACATAGGCACCGTTGCTGGTGCGATGACACATAGCTTTCATATCTGCATGTCCAGCGAGATGTCTGCATAATGGCTCACCATGACAGGCACAGGTACTCAATGTTGTACTGCTGTCACATAAGAGCCAAGTCTACCTCTTGGAAATAGTAAAGTGCTGCAGAAATAATTAACAATCGTCTTTGTAGGATCTTTCGTGATGTCTCAGCTTGTCTGCATGGAAATTCTGATCCTAACAAGACCTGTTCAGGAAAACAGCCCAGAATAACACCGATTGCATACTATCTCGCGATCCTAATGGGACAGCCCGTCCGTCACTGAACTTACCCGTCAACTGCTGCTGCTGCCAGCGTGGGAGCACCGTCCACCATTGTTTTCTTCAGATGACACTTTCAGCCGCAAAACTATTTTGTACAGGTCGCCATATTGCACTAACACTGAAACCCCCAAAAGTCGTCAAATACGTCCCACGTACTCACCATACTGCGGTGCAGTGCTGTTACAGGAAATTGCCTCCATAAACGCGGCCCGTGACCGCGGCCACAGAAGTGCATGCCAGCTAGAGAGAGGCCAGCCAGCTGTGGACAAGCGTCCACCCCAGGAGGACCTAAATGCAACTATGTATATCATGCTCCACAAATTGGATGTGGGAGCAGGAGGCATGTGACCATGTCCGCTTCCAAAGATATATAGCAGACATGTCTAAAATTATATCTCCTGTGCTTGAAGTAAACCACAGACATAGCATATGGTTAAAACTGTACACTATGAAAGCGGGAACAGGGTTGAAAACAAGAACACAGAGGTTATGAGCTAAAAATTCATTTATTTCTCATCCAACTAAAAAGTAATTTTACATTTTCTTAAGCAGATGCAGCAACACTATTTTCACGCATCTTGTTCTTCTTCTTGAGTCGATGGAGAGAAGGACACCTCTAGAATTCCAGGTCTTGAATAGCAGCAAACTTACAGATTCGACGCATCCATGAGATCTTCTCCGTCCCCTTCACATAGATGATAGTATCCGTGAAGTCGAATAATTGAAGTGACGTCACCATATCTTTATAGGGTATGCCAGTATCATCCCAGTGAATTCCATGGCAGAAATGTATTAACCCCTTTGCACTCATTTATGTCTTAGCACACTTCACATTCTTGAAAGACCTAGGTGATGCAATGTTTGCTGAGAATGTCTATTATTCCTGGATCTTCTGTGTACGCTAAAACGCAACATCTTTAAATATGAACTGTCTACACTCAGTATCATAGAAACCCTGAGCGACCGCAATGATGATCACACCTTGAGATGCCACTGTGAAATGCTCTAGGTATGGCGCAGCACCTGTTCATCTATACAGCTCGTTGCACAACACGGGTGAGTGGGCAGTAGTTGATCACACAGTCATGTAGAACTAGAGCATACACGGCAGTGTGTGCCGGGAAATTTGCCGAAGATTCATATTCAATTCGCACATCTATAGGTCTAGACTTAATTATCTCATTCTGTTTCGAGCAGTCTATTACGATGATCGCTGATAGATCCTTGAACTACCATGGACTGAGTAGACACCCTCCTCCTTCTTCTTCAGTACTTTCATAGTATGAAGCACGAAACCATGGCCAGCCGCGGTGGCTGAGCGGTTCTAGGCGCCCAGTCCTGAACTGCGCGACTGCTACAGTCGCAGGTTCGAATCCTGCCTCGGGCATGGACGTGTGTGATGTCTTTAGGTTAGTTAGGTTTAAGTAGTTCTAAGTTCTAGGGGACTGATGACCACAGATGTTAAGTCCCATAGTGCTCAGAGCCATTTGAATCATTTGAACGAAACCATGCATACATGTCATATGCTAGACTGTATACATTTTCATTCCCCTGCAGGTGTAAATTGTCATATGGGTAGAATTCTGAATTAAGGTAGACTTTGGCATTAGTTAACTTGCAGTTGTCGAACATGGTGGAATCATTTGTTATATTCCCTCTTCTATCAGTCTGAAACCCAAGTATGATGAATCTAGGTGTCTCTAGCTGTGAAAAGGTTTTAATATCCCATGTTTGTCTGCTCGCAGTCGGTAACACTGGGTACTCAAAAACCTCCAATGAGTGAAATGTCAGTGACAGAAATGTACCGGAATTCAGGACTTTTACTTCCATATTGTCTTGCTGATTGTGATGATATTCTCCTCTTGAGCTCCTTGAATGTATGAGTTATTATCCGTCGCACTCCGCACCAGAATGAGTTCTTCTTTAGCGTTCATAATAACATGCCTCATGTTCTCGAAGTATCCCATAAGCATTTTTAGAGGTATGCATGCAGTAAATCGCTTGTACTCGGCAACTGTTGTATCATCCGGATCGTCTATGAACTTCAAATGGTTCAAATGGCTCTGAGCACTATGGGACTTAACATCTGAGGTCATCAGTCCCCTAGAACGTAGAACTACTTAAATCTAACTAACCTAAGGACATCACACACATCCATGTCCGAGGCAGGATTCGAACCTGCGACCGTAGCGGTCGCACGGTTCCAGACTGTAGCGCCTAGAACCGCTCGGCCACTGGAGCTGGCGTCTATCAACTATCCCGCATTTTCTAAACTATGCAAATCCGTGGGTGATGCAGAGACGTATGTTGTAAGGGTTGAAGTTATGCCAACATTTTGGTGTACGGTCGATCTCAGTCCCATTGAGTTCATGGCGTATCTCTTGGAACAGGAATCCTACAGCGTTACATGTAAGCTGGGATCCCACTGTATCACCGCCGTCGGTTTTCTTGAATGACCCCTTTAGAAATATGAAACTCTTGCATGGAAGTGTCAGTGCATCTTTGTGCTGGATGGAAATCCTAATTCATCATGCTCTTTAAATGAGGTTGAAGCGTAAAGTTTATGAGAGAAGTAATCCTACATATAATTCTCTCATCACACTCTACTGGACTGGTTATATTCAGTGAGGACGTCATTGCGAGGTTTCAAGTGAACTGACTTAAGAAACTTGTAGATTTCCTCACCACGAAAGTCAACAAGTTGATTAACCTAGGCCACAATACGCAGCCCCAAGTAATCCAATGTCTGAGATGTCACTGGAAGGTATATTGAATTGGCAGGAGTCTCAACAGTCTTCTACCCCGTTGCAACTGAGGGGAAGTATCCGTAAATAGTATGAATCAGACTGTCGTTGAGATAGGAGTTCGTTGCAATGTTACACTCGACACGGATTGTGCTAACGAGAAGTACCGTATGCCCACAGTCTGATCTGACTTGTAAAATTTAATTGGATCCTTCTTCAAACCTGTCCTTTCGTGAAACCCAGTAGGCGCCCTATTGAACCTTTCTGGTTAAAGCCAGTCGTTGCATTTACCGTCCTTATTTCAGATTTAAGTGTATTGATACCTTTTCCAGACTGTTTTAAGACTTCGTTTAAATAGTTGATATGGTATGCACCTGGTTCTATTTCCACAATATCTTTTTCACAATTAATATCCAGGTGTAGTTTGTTGTTAGTCTCAGTGATATTTGGGATGCTGTTGTTCGTCTCCAGTCCAATCAATGCAATACTCCATCCACCAATGCTCAAATCAATTGGCTGGAAGTAATTTGCAAGCAATACAGATGATAGTTCTTTTAACGTCAAAGTGTTTGACATTGCATTTGAACCTCAACTGACGAAGGAATGATTAAAGCTCCTCCTTATATATAGCATGCTTCTTCTTCTTTGTAAACGTCAAGAGAAACATGATGCGTAGATGTCCGCAGATGTATGTTTCAAATTCCTGATAGCGCCGATAATTGTAGAACACACGTCTTCTGTGAGTGAAGTATCGCTGTAATTCTTCTGGCGGTTTGAAGGTCACCAAATTAGTCGAAATAATAGACGGTGTCAGCATTTTTCATAACATATGATACCCAATGGGTTCTGGGGCCTCCAGCTATCTCTAAATTCACAATGTCACATTACCAGTTTTCCACATAGTCTTCGGTAATGTATCCCGCATAAACACACCACGAAATCTTGGAATGTTTAATTTCTTTCTAACAAACTTAAGAAGATCAGTATTTGTGAGTGGTCGATCTGGTTGGACCGCTAATGGGCTTTTTTTAATTAATGAATAGACCAAGCCCTTTTTCTGTACGGTTTTTAGTACATTTCCGAGGGCTGCGACTTACATCATGCGGTTATGTCTTGTTGCCTCTTCTAACTGCGCTTGGGAATTTTTCGCGTTCTTTTTGTTCGAGCTATAGCTGCAGCACCACCAGCGAGGGATCCTACCGCCGAGAGCGCGGAGAGGGCCGGGATGAGAAATGGAAGAAAACCGCCAGATGTCTTGGGTATCGATCCTTTTCTTCTTCTTCTTCCCGCATCTTTCTGCTCCAGTGTGTTTTTAGTTGCATACATCGCTGTCAGGACACAGTTCTTCAAAAGTTGTTCTTCCCGCCACTGTCCTCCTTCTTGTTTAATGCACAACGTACAGCATTCATAACTCGCTTGAAATTCATCACTCCTGAACCCAACTTAATTTTTCTACACATGGTTTGATCAACTGCAAATGCTGCGATGCGATGACCTATGCCAATACCCTTCTTCTCCGTATCACCTTAGCCTTATCAGCTAAAATCTTATCTGCAATGTGACGACTTTAGAAATCTTTATTTGCAGCGTATGCAATATCATGTCCCATATAGGCTTCGTCGAGCAGATTAACCCCCTTATCACCTCGTGCCAAGCGTTTCTGAAGCTTTGTTCCAGGTCCACAGTAGTTATACCGCGAATATGTAGTTCCACTGGCATTTTGTCTAGAATAGCACCGCCTCCTCTAATGCGTCTCCTAGCATGTTTTGTTACTGCGGTGGTTGTGGACTGTGCGTCCTCTTTATACAGCAAATCGTTAGCATCAATTTAGCTGTTTTGTGCTGCAGGAAAAACAAGCCATTTGACTAGTGCTCTATTTATCCGACATCTTATGACTCACTCCACGAGAAACACATCCGGTTCCGAGCTTTTCTGCAACTCCTCGGTATAGAAGCAGCCTGCAATTTCTTCGCCTTTACTATGCTTCAGCATATAAGTTCTTGGACTCGTTTTTTGCGCCTTTGAAACTGTAAATATCTCTGTTGAACAGTTCGGTAGGTATGATTTCTCAAATGCCGTCTTGTGTTTTGAGATACGAACCAAATAACCTACATTAAATTTCTGTCTGCGTGGATCCAGCATTGTAATGCGATAGTACATCGTATCCATAAGCCTATTATCACGAACGTCGATTGGTCTCATTTTTATTGTGCTATGTTTGGTTCGATTTTACTGAGCAATTACTTCTGGAAGGATATCTGTCCATTTGTAAGAGCCGCGAAGGTTAAAACACATCCACATTCGACCTTTTATTACTCTGTTCACACGCTCCACGATACTTGCCTTCATGGTGAGTGAATGTTGAGTAGCGACGTATTCCGTATCGCTACATCACGGTCTTGAAATACCTACTGTAAAACTCCCCGCCATGAAAGGGTTGGAGGTTGTCTGAGGATCGATTCTTCCCTGTCTGTAGCAAACACTCAAAAACATCCGCGACATTTCTACCCGTTTTTGTTTTAACGGGTAATACTCAAGCATATTTGGTTTATGTATCAATAACCATTAAAGTATATTTGAATCCATTATTCTCATGTGAATATTCCCTCAAATCTACAACATCAGCTTGCCATAAGTCATCCAAACCTTTAATCATAACATGCCTGCGAGGGTATGTTTTGCGTGCTGGTTTTTGCAGTTCTCGGACTACTGTCTCCATACTTATTCGATGATACCTCTCTCTCTAAGGTCAGTGATTACTGAATCAGCCTCAGTCGAATGAGCTGTATTACCTGCAGCAGCTTATGTCATGAGCAACCGTAGTCGATCTATCAGCTCCATCACTTACCCGACTGAGCTATAGTAGCTACATATACTATTACCTTCCCTTCAAGTGTATATTTCTGTATATGCCAACTATTTGTCGGCACCTGGCGTAGTTAGTATCATGGCAGGGTGGGTGAAACATCCTCATCCCAAGGACTTTGGTGTCGGTGACTGGTCTTGTGAGGATGCAGAAGAAGAGCTGAAGAAGAATAAGAACGGAATTCTCCTTCCTGATAATATACGAGCAATTATTGTAGGTCCATTCAACTGTGACAAGACAAATGCCCTCATTACGCTGCTAACACATGTAGATGGGGTCCGATGTGAACATGTTTGTGTATTCTCAAAAACACTGTCTCAGCCCAAGTATCAACTATTACAGGAGATATTGCGCGATGTAGATGGTATTACATACACGACATTCAATGAAAGTGGTGATATTCCCCCATCTGAAAATGCTAAGCCGAATACTGTCTTCATACACTCCTGGAAATGGAAAAAAAGAACACATTGACACCGGTGTGTCAGACCCACCATACTTGCTCCGGACACTGCGAGAGGGCTGTACAAGCAATGATCACACGCACGGTACAGCGGACACACCAGGAACCGCGCTGTTGGCCGTCGAATGGCGCTAGCTGCGCAGCATTTGTGCACCGCCGCCGTCAGTGTCAGCCAGTTTGCCGTGGCATACGGAGCTCCATCGCAGTCTTTAACACTGGTAGCATGCCGCGACAGCGTGGATGTGAACCGTATGTGCAGTTGACGGACTTTGAGCGAGGGCGTATAGTGGGCATGCGGGAGGCCGGGTGGACGTACCGCCGAATTGCTCAACACGTGGGGCGTGAGATCTCCACAGTACATCGATGTTGTCGCCAGTGGTCGGCGGAAGGTGCACGTGCCCGTCGACCTGGGACCGGACCGCAGCGACGCACGGATGCACGCCAAGACCGTAGGATCCTACGCAGTGCCGTAGGGGACCGCACCGCCACTTCCCAGCAAATTAGGGACACTGTTGCTCCTGGGGTATCGGCGAGGACCATTCGCAACCGTCTCCATGAAGCTGGGCTACGGTCCCGCACACCGTTAGGCCGTCTTCCGCTCACGCCCCAACATCGTGCAGCCCGCCTCCAGTGGTGTCGCGACAGGCGTGAATGGAGGGACGAATGGAGACGTGTCGTCTTCAGCGATGAGAGTCGCTTCTGCCTTGGTGCCAATGATGGTCGTATGCGTGTTTGGCGCCGTGCAGGTGAGCGCCACAATCAGGACTGCATACGACCGAGGCACACAGAGCCAACACCCGGCATCATGGTGTGGGGAGCGATCTCCTACACTGGCCGTACACCACTGGTGATCGTCGAGGGGACACTGAATAGTGCACGGTACATCCAAACCGTCATCGAACCCATCGTTCTACCATTCCTAGACCGGCAAGGGAACTTGCTGTTCCAACAGGACAATGCACGTCCGCATGTATCCCGTGCCACCCAACGTGCTCTAGAAGTTGTAAGTCAACTACCCTGGCCAGCAAGATCTCCGGATCTGTCCCCCATTGAGCATGTTTGGGACTGGATGAAGCGTCGTCTCACGCGGTCTGCACGTCCAGCACGAACGCTGGTCCAACTGAGGCGCCAGGTGGAAATGGCATGGCAAGCCGTTCCAGAGGACTACATCCAGCATCTCTACGATCGTCTCCATGGGAGAATAGCAGCCTGCATTGCTGCGAAAGGTGGATATACACTGTACTAGTGCCGACATTGTGCATGCTCTGTTGCCTGTGTCTATGTGCCTGTGGTTCTGTCAGTGTGATCATGTGATGTATCTGACCCCAGGAATGTGTCAATAAAGTTTCCCCTTCCTGGGACAATGAATTCACGGTGTTCTTATTTCATTTTCCAGGAGTGTATTTGAAGATGTTGCTGTTGAAAACCAACACCAAATTCGAAGGCCCAGTCATGTATCGTTGATGACTGCGAGACACAAGGCTTTACGCCTCGCCTGGGCCCGTCAACACCGAAATTGGACCGTTAATGACTGGAAACATGTTGCCTGGTCAGACGAGTCTCGTTTCAAATTGTATCGAGCGGATGGACGTGCACGGATATGGTGGCAAGCTTATGAATCCATGGATCCTGAATGTCAGCAGGGTTTTGGTCAAGCTGGTGGACGCTCTGTAATGGTGTGGGGCCTGTGCAGTTGGACTGATGTGGGACCCCTGATACGTCTAGATACGACTCTGGCAGGTGCCATGTACGTAAGCATCCTGTCTGATCACCTGCATCCATTCATGTCCATTATGCATTTGGTCGGGCTTGGGCAATTTCAGCAGGCTAATGCAACACCCCAAACGTCCAGGGTTGCTACAGAGTGGCTCCATGAACACTCTTCGGAGTTTAACCATTTCCGCTGGCCACCAGACTCCCCAGGCATGAACATTATTGAGCATTATTGCTTTGCAACGTGCTGTTCAGAAGACATATCGACCCCTTCGTACTCTTACGAATTTATGGGCAGCCCTGCAGGATTCATGGTGTCAGTTCCTTCAAGCACTACTTCAGACATTAGTTGAGTCCGTGCCACGCCGTGATGCGGCACTTCTACGTGCTCGCTGGGGCCTTACACCATATTAGGCAGGTGTACCAGTTTCATTGGCTCTTCAGTGTATTATGCGGGCTGTACGACATCAGGCGAAATCTCTCACCAGGCCTCGTACTTGGCGAGAGACACTATTTTCTAGGCATCTTTACGTGATCACCTTGCGGTCAGAACTTAAAAGAGCGACATCACGCGATCGATGGGCATACTGGAGAAACTGCCCAACACATTGTAAGGTAGCAGATTTTGCACCTTACATGATGCTAAATCAGTACTAATACACTGAATAATAATTGATAATTGGCCCACCGGTAGGAGAGACTGGACACGGAAAAGGAAGTTGTGTGTGTCATGTCAAACTAACGAGATGGCCGCAGAGGCTGGAACACGGCCAAAACCCCTAAGGAAGTTGTTTATGTCATGTCAAACTGACGGGATGGCCGCGGCCGGACCCCTTTGTCGGCTGGCACTTCAGACCACCAAAGCCGTTGGGAGAGGCTGGGCCATCACAACAAGAAGTGAGAAGAGAGAAAGACGATTTCGCGCCACAGTGGAAAATTGGGGAAGACTGTGACGGGATTGGCGCAGAGCGCGTAGAGATACATATGAAAAGTTTGGCGGCAACAGAAACCGCGGGAGAATTCTGTGTCGTGGTTGGGTACAAACGCGCACGGATACATGGACGACTGTGTCCTCATTGGCTACCAACGCACACGGATCCACGCGGCGAAGAACGGCCATGTTTGCAAAAACTCTGAAGGAGGACTCTGGGGTCGTCAGTAGACTAGAGCAGTCGCGGTGTCTGGCTGCCCTGCTTGGAGAGTGTGGAGAGAAGTAGGTTGGAGAAATTACCGGCATTGAGTCCAGTGGTTACTCTCCAAGTCTGAATAGTGTAGAGCATACGACTCCACACACGTAGCATTATCTGTTCCTCTGAGGAGAGAACAGATTTGTACTAACTTGTGGTGTTCATATGCAATCTGAAGTGTACCTTTGCTGTCGCGCACTTGAGTCGACCAACTACTCTTGGCATATGTGCAAGTAGCTTGAGCATTGACTAGTGACGGACTCCGCAATTGAACACTTGCGCACAGGAGTTTACGGACGCAAACCACGTCCACGTTGGAGATGGCTCTGAGCACTACGGGACTTAACTGCTGTGGTCATCAGTCCCCTAGAACTTAGAACTAGTTAAACCTAACTAACCTAAGGACATAACACACATCCATGCCCGAGGCAGGATTCGAACCTGCGACCGTAGCGGTCGCGCGGTCCCAGACTGTAGCGCCTAGCACCGCTCGGCCACTCCGGCCGGCACGTTGGAGATGAAAGGCAAGTTCGCTCACGGGAAAGACGGAAGCACGACGTTGGCTGGGCCGACCGTCGTAATGATCACGGAGAATTACGGTGATATTAGCAATCATCAGCCAAAGTAGAGCACTGTAATTCAAAATGAGTTCGTATTCCACTAGCTCTTTGACTGGCGCTCTCTGAGTCTGTGTTCGTTCAGGCAGAACTTCAATAGAGTCACTTGCGGGTTCAGTGTTGACTTAAGTAGTTAGGAAAAGAGGACGCATTGTGCTAATGATAGGCTAGTTAGGTTAGCAAGTGTTTGAATTGCCATGTTAGGCTAGAAATATTGCTCATCCTGTTTTCTAAATAAATCTTAATTTGGTATCATATGCTAATCACCGCATTTAGTAGCTAGCAATCACCATATTTTTGTTTAATAATTAGAGTGTGATGATAATTTCGATGCAAATGATACTGGGGGCATAACCGCGCGTTTAAACAGGGCCAACTTAAGTCAGATAGCAACTCATGGTCGACTAAGACTACCAATAGATATTTTTAAATATATCTACAATGAACTCCCCGTAAGTTGCAACATACGTGCAAAGATTGATAGTGATCGATCGGAACTTGCTTGCCGAATAACCCTCGCATATTGCTTGCTTCTACGTATAACTCGCGAAAAAGATTAGAGAGATTTGAGCTCACACAAACTGGAAATGAGACTGGTACACAAAGTATTCTCCGCCGCACACGATAGGGTGGTTTGCGGAGTATATAGGGTTTCTCTCCCAAAAGTCGTCAGGTCTACTTTCTCCAGTGTTTCGGCAAATATTTGCAATTTCCTTTTTTTGCAACGTGTAGCGTGGCTCAGCCCAAACAAATACTGCTCCACAAGTCTTTCATGCCACACCCAGTGTCAACGGAAGGCATTGGTATGTTTGCCTGTTAAAAGCAAAATTATTTTTAAAGTGGAATTTTACGTGAACAATTAGTCTATTGCGCGATTTCTTTCAGCGATGAGTTTTTACAGGGACGGTGAAGCACGAAGAATAACCAGTATTCCAGCAGCGAAAGCACAGCCATGGCCCGCGCTGAGTGCTACCGTCAAGCAAAAGTGCTGTTCAATCGCTGGTGGAATACTACTGATTATTCTTCGGGTTTTACTGTTCCTGCTAATACAATTATCGACATAACGAATAAAGCACTGGACTAATTTGGAACCGCTCCATCGAATGGGCACATACTTAAAAATCACTTTGTCTGGAATGGGAAAGGAACCGACTTTCTCCAGCAGTGCTGGCCGTCGTATGAGACACGTGATGAGCAAGACTTATTTCGGCTGACTTCAGTTCCATGTTGCAAAAACACTTGTACACGTGCCTAATATCTTGTAGGACCCCCGCAAGCACGCAGAAATTCCGCAATACACCGGGGGAATTCACATCATGAATCCTGCAGGGCTGCCCATGAATCCGTAAGAGTATGAGGGGGTGGAGATCTCATCTGAACAGCACATTGCAAGGCGTCCCAGATATGCCGAACAATGTTCACATCTAGGGGGTTTGGTGGGCAGCAGAAGAGTTTCAACTCAGAAGAGTGTTCCTGGAGCCATTCTGTGGCAAATCTGGACGTGTGGGGTTTCGAATTGTCCTGCTGTAATTGCCAAGTTCCCCGGAATGCACAATGGACATGAATGGATGCAGATGATCAGATAGAATAATTATGTACGTGTCATCTGTCAGAGTCGTATCTAGACTATCAGGGGTCTCACATCACTCCAACTGCACACGCCCCACACCATTACAGAGCCTCCACCAGCTTGAACAGTCCCTTGCTGACATGCAGGTTCCATTGATTCATGAGGTTGTCTCCATACCCGTACACGTCCATCCGCTGGATACAATTTGAGACTAGACTCCTCCGACCATGCAATATGTTTCCACTCGTCAACAGTTCAATGTCGGTGTTGACGGGCCAGTCTAGGGGTGAAGCTTCCTGTTGTGCAGTCATCAAGGGTACACGAGTGGGCCCTCAGCTCCCAAAGCCCATATCGATGATGTTTCGCTGAATGGTTCGCACACGCATCTCGTGGTCGTGCGGTAGCGTTCTCGCTTCCCACGCCCGGGTTCCCGGGTTCGATTCCCGGCGGGGTCAGGGATTTTCTCTGCCTCGTGATGGCTGGGTGTTGTGTGCTGTCCTTAGGTTAGTTAGGTTTAAGTAGTTCTACGTTCTAGGGGACTTATGACCCCAGCAGTTGAGTCCCATAGTGCTCAGAGCCAATGGTTCGCACGCTGACACTTGTTGACGGCGCAGCACTGAAATCTGCGGAAGGGTTGCACGTCTGTCACGCTGAACGATTCTCTTCAGTCTTCGTTGGTCCCGTAAGTGTAGAATCTTTTTCCGGCGGCAGCGATGCCAGAGATTTGATGTTTTACCGGATTCCAGATATTCACGGCACACTCGTGAAATTGTCGTACAGGAAATTCCCCACTCCATCGCTACCTCGGAGATGCTGTGTCCCAATGCTCGTGCACCGACCATAACACCACGTTCAGACTCACTTAAATCTTGATAACCTGCCATTGTAGCAGCCTTACAACTGCGCCAGACACTTGTCTTATACAGGCATTGCCGACCGCAGCGCCTTATTCTGCCGGTTTACATATCTCTGTATTTGAATACGCGTGCATGTATCAGTTTCTTTGGCGCTTCAGTGTATTTAGTGAAACATCGGAGAAAATGCGCCGGGCCCGCATCTCGTGGTCGTGCGGTAGCGTTCTCGCTTCCCACGCCCGGGTTCCCGGGTTCGATTCCCGGCGGGGTCAGGGATTTTCTCTGCCTCGTGATGGCTGGGTGTTGTGTTCTGTCCTTAGGTTAGTTAGGTTTAAGTAGTTCTAAGTTCTAGGGGACTTATGACCACAGCAGTTGAGTCCCATAGTGCTCAGAGCCAAAATGCGCCGAATGACCCTATTAGAGACACACGATATACGTAGATGAGACTGATGCGTGCGATTGCAGTGTTTTAATGTTGCAGCCTCCGATTTTAACTTAACTGTGCGCGCGTTGTCGGGGCCGGCAGCCAAGTCACGAACAGGGGCCGCGTATCCTGGAACAGCTGAACAGCGACCCGGCACATTCCCGGAACTCTCCAGGCAAGTTATAGGAACGCTGGCGGGCTGGACGCGTTCCAAATCTGTTGCGATTCTGCGGGCTGAGAGCTCGTGCGAAGCGGAGAGGTCTGTGCGTTCGCTGCACTGCCCCGCAGAAAGAGACTGCAGCTGCAGCCAAAAACGTGAGTCGTCCGTAACAGGAGGCTTTGGGAAACGGACCAAGTTCAGCGCCGGAAAAACTTACAGCAACGAGTTAAAATCGACGATATTGTTGTCTGGAAATGGCGAGTTTCGGCGCCGAAGGATAAAGCGTGACATTATTTTCAAGATCTTTCCCGAGATAAATTCATATAACGGCCAGAATAAGTCGAATTCTGATGTTACTTTCATACTATCAGGTTTAGAAGCACGAAACCGGGGATTTCCTAATAGATGGTGCTAGCCGTCAGTGTAGGGCCCGTGAGACCGCGTGTGCTACGTCATCTCCTTCCTGTAAGTGCTAACGACGAATGTCAACACACAGTAACACAAGTACCATACATCGATATGTGCTTCAGAGGCGTAAACATGTCGAGTTTTGTGCCTACGAACTACGACTTGCGGACATCATTGGTTTTCTCTTATCATTTGAAGAAAACTGCTGCATACGGATCGAATGCTTGTCGAAGCTTTCGGCGAACGTGCTCTTGAGAAAACACAGTGTTTCGAAGCGTTCAAAAAATTCAAAAGTGGTGATTTTGACGTGAGAATTGACGAGCGCGAAACCACCGAAAAAGTTCGAAGACAACGAACTGCGGGCCTTACTGCGTTAAGATGATACTCGTCGCTGGTCCCTTCTTGCAGGATATTTTTCCGGCCGCAGCGATGTCGCAGAACAACTGCATGTGACGTAGAAAGCCGTTTCTCTTCGGTTGTAAGCTATGGGGAAAGGTGCAGATAGTGGGGAAATGGGTTCCTCATGAATTGAATGAAAGACAGCAAGCAAATCGAAAGACTACTTGTGAAATGCTGCTCGCCACATACAAAAGAAAGTCGTTTCTCCATCGAATAGTGACAGGTGATGAAAAATGGATATATTCTGAGAATCCTAAGCATAGTAAATCATGGATGAATCCAGGGAAACCAGCGACATTCACTGCAAGATCGAATCGCCTTAGAAAGAAGCTCTGTGTTTGCGG
This sequence comes from Schistocerca nitens, assembly GCF_023898315.1. Taxonomy (NCBI): domain Eukaryota; kingdom Metazoa; phylum Arthropoda; class Insecta; order Orthoptera; family Acrididae; genus Schistocerca; species Schistocerca nitens. The sequence continues at coordinate 132,275,391 of NC_064622.1, read as the reverse complement.
GGATCAGAAGAGTGTCATCTACTATGAGCTGCTAAAGAATGATGATATCGTTAACACTGGTCGCTACCAAAAGCAAATGATCGGTTTGAATCGAGAATTACGTGAAAAACGACCAGAATGCGGAAAAAGGCAACACAAAGTCATATTGCTCATGATAACGCCCAATTACACATAGCAAAACGTGTCAGGGAAGCGATCGAGGCGTTCAGTTGGCAAATACTAGGGAATGTGGCTCCAGTCTTACTACGTCCGATTATCATCTGTTTGCATCACTGGGACGCGCTCTCGCTGAACAAATCTTCAGTTCGTATGAAAATATACGAAAATGGCTCGCTGACTGGTTCGCTTCAAAAGCACTGTTTCTTTGGCGTGGCATTCATAGCCTGTCGGAGAGATGGTGAGAGGCACCCACTTGCCTTTCTCATACTGTGGCATCAAGCAGTCAGGCCTGCAAGATGGGTGGTTTGCCAAGCGAGTGGATTAGCAACATGAATTCTCGTATCTTACGATTTTGTTACAAATTATCCTCCTGCATGAATAATACGCAACGGAAACACGCATCTGACTATAGAACTCTGTCTGCACACTACGCACTGGCAATACCACACTTACTTTTTGTCTTTGATTTAACGGCTTTTATACAAATTCGGGACATTATGATAACATACAATTTAATGAAATAGGCCACTAATCTCTTTCTTTTCACTATTTGATTTATTCATTAGCACACAAATTCTACAACCTACGACAATATCATAAGAGAATTTCCATACTACGGTCTCGTAATCTATCTACCACAACTGTGCACTCCCTGGATCGGATGGTGGATCTTTTATTATACCTCACACTTCGCCTCTCACAATCATTCTCCAGAAACATTCCTCCAGATCGAGCGATGCAGAAGGATCAGGCATACCCACAAAATCTTCCGAAACTACCTTGCTACTCCCATGCAAAACACACATATTCAAATTACAAGACATACCCAATACAACAATCTGAAATAATACACAAGAACCGTTACAACTTCATCATTTTCCGCTTTCCCACTTCAATCAATATTTAACCCAGTTTCACTCGACACTGCCCCAATTTGTAATTCCAGTTTCCTACTGTGAACTCTGGAGATAAACGCTCGTCTTCCTGTGCAATGCAAGCCAAGTGGCGTTGCTGGAAAAACGGCCGACTCACCTTGATTTTCTCTCAGAGTTCAAATTCAGCGTCACACGGAATGATATTTCTTAAATACTTCAATTTATGATACACACGCAATTCTTAAATATATCAGCTTATTGTACACACGCTATTAATTCTCAAATATTTCAGCTTATGGTACACACGATATTAATTCTTAAATATTTCAGCTTATTGTACCCACGCTAGTATCTCAACTTATAACTACACGTGGTCCCTTTGTGACCGTTGGTTTACTATAATCCCTTTAAAATTACCTGCCTCACTTTGTAATTTTCCCCACAAAAGATCCTAGGAAAGAGAAATGATTAGTTCTAACTACTCTTAAGTATTCCACATCCATACCATGCCTCCACATTTTCATTACGGAGCACAACAAAAAAAACAGGTCTTCACAGCAGAAGGTTCAGCGCCAGAGTGCCGAGTCTGAAACATGGCCGTCTTTTCGTTCTCTCGCACCTCTCTCGAAGTGGGAGAAGCACCTTGCTACCTTATTGGTCGGCCACATTTCAAACGCTCAAAAGCTCTGGTAACTTCCATCTCTTTGGTCTCACCAAAGGTACCCAAAGGATCGACTCAAAGATGCTCATATCGATTCACTATCTGTGGTTAGCAGACGACCATACATTCATTCATTTACACCACACAGATCTCACCAAACGGGATGTAGGGATTTATTTTGCGGAAGTGCACATGTGATCAATTAAATAAATAACTTGTCATTCTTTCCCACACTGGTATCCGGCTTCGCTGTATTAATTGAAATTATTGAGTTACTTTTACACAAAAAATGTGTTGTTCTGACAAGAATTTCGTACCTATTCTCAATGTTGGGCGGTACTGTACCCTTTCATCACCGGCTACCCATGCAGAAAAAAATGGCACGGTACTATCCTTGCAATGCGAGGGTAGTTCCGAACATTTTTTTTTTAAGAAAACTGTATTAAAACAAACGTAGCAATTCATCAAAATAACCAGGAGGAGACCTTAGCCCCTGGTGACCTCAAATAGACGACCAAATTATATTGTACTCTCCACAATCCGGAGTAACGTACACATACAAGTATATAACAATCCACATGACAAATAAAACATCACATCATAGAAATGAAAAAATAATATTGAGATAAAAATTTGCTTTAGTTACTGGGATCTTCGTTATTTTTATGAGTAATCCAAATTTCAATAATTCTAAAACAAATAAAAAAAATACTAATTGTACTCATGAAATTTTAAATAGCTCACCGTCCAAACACAGAGCAAGTAATCTGACATTCATAAATTGCGCTGTAAAAACCCTTACACAGCAAAGTCTAAATACTAAACAAAATCAACAAAAAAAATTTCGTACACTAGTTACACGTAGAATGTCAGGCTCCATACCATTACTGTAAAATATACCTCAAACCTACAGCGAAATACTTGAGAAGGAAAACAATGAAATATACCACAAGTTACATACTGGTTACGTAATATAGTTCGTCTAAGACATCATGTCATACCTCATTAACTATCCTCACCTAAGCAATTGCCACAACTACTCGACAGTGAGTTTATCCTTGTCCATCAGTACAAATACCTGCTGCTGAGCCAGTCAGTCCATGAACTTTGATCAATACACGCAGTAAATAGTTTAACAATAAGTGCTTGAATCCACCAGTAGCTCTCTTATCTTACTCTACTGTTCATTTCTCTGTTGTCACACATAGAGACGACAAGAACTTGCATTTCGACTAGCCTTCGTTACACTTTAATGTGAAATGTCACCACTGTGATAATAAAAAATAAGTGGCTTCAGTCGAAACACCAACAAGATTATTACTATGCACGACATCAAAATACATCAGTTAATTCCGATATTTGTTGTGCAATGCAAACTCTTGTCCCCTGTGACAATCTTACTGATCAATGCTACATGAACCGCTACGTTAGTATTACGCCACTGGCTTATAATTAGAGCATCATTGTACCAAATATTCTAATACACATGCTACGTGAACTTGATAACCCAGAACAAACCAAAAAACAAACACTAACTATTCTAAACACAATTATTAATAAAATACAATTACGCTTGCTGTCCCTTCAGGAATGAAACATATAAAAAAAACATTTACACAATTACAAATACATTATTCCCTATCTTGCGAGTCACACGGAAACATTTCATTCTGTGATTTTCTTGGGGTCAAAAAGTTGCTGATAGTTTTCCTAGAACCACTGTCTCGGTGTCAAAGCTCTCCCATGGTTACCCGGACGAAAGTCTTTGAGTCACTCAATTCGGCATTTTGAACACGCACTGAACAGTAAACTGTATGTTTCATTAAACACAAATGTCATAGTCACTCTCAGAGTACCACCCACACGAATCTGTTCGTCCAAAAAAATGGCCCTACAACTACTATTACCCACGGTTCTGTCCTTTCAGTTCATGGTGTAATTAACAGTCGTAAGTTTCAACAAACAGCACTTATTCCCGCGCCAACTCAAGAACAAGAAATGTCTCCTACTACAGACGCAAATGTCAATGTCCCACTCTAGTTTCTTGCCTTCATACAATAATTGTTCACCATACGACAACTGTCCTCTAAGTATACCAAGTGTCCCACATGCAATTCACAAAGCACACTTAACAAGTCATTGTCAAAAGTTTATGGATCCCACCATTCAGTGGTCAAGACAAAACAAAACAATCGTCCTGTCTGCTACAGACAAAATCTTTTCCACCACTCACAACGTGGAAACACCAGTCCTTCACTATCCACATTATGGAAAGTCGCAGTCATCTTGTTTCACGGCTCCACAGTCCAGTACAAGTTAATAGCTGCAGGTAAAAAATGCTCGCCGGGCTCTGTCGCGCCTCGTCCATTCAGCAGTAGCGCCGCTGCGCGCGCCGTTGAGCGGAAGAAACCACCCGCTGTTGCCTCCGCGGGATACCTTCCCCAGTCGTAAGGGTGGCGGAACTCAGAATGGCCAGTGATGCGTGCGTGTCGCCCCAGGCCGTTGACCTGCTGTAGCGGGCGCGTGGAGCGCACCTCGTCCGACAATGGAGTGGGGAGTGCCGCGGCTGTGTCGCCTGTCGCCATGGTGACGTCAGCTCGGCCCGTTAGCGGTATGGGCGTTACGACACCCAATTAGCCAGATCTTCCGTGCATCTCGCAACATTACAGACAAAAGGATATACAGCATTTAAATACTCATTGATTACATGTATTATCTATTAGCTACATTGGTAACAAAAGAATCTTTGTTCTAAAAAGAACATAAAATTATACACCCTAGTTTTCTACACAGACAACATACATTTATCTATCCTTTTTCTATAGATAGCCCACACTCGTGCTATTCTTTGTACCTGTCGTCCCTCATACAAAACATGAAAGTGTAAAATAAAACAAAAGGAATAATAAGCAATCTATACCGCTCATAATTACAATATCAAAGAGTAGGCTACTCTAACATCCTAACACAGTGAAAATATTAGAAACTTTATCCTAAAACTACAATATACAATGAACTTTTGTGCTTGTGACACACTGAAATTATTACCCCTTGAAAGTGTTCTAACAAAAAAAATAAGAATAATCTACATAGCTCACAATTACCTACCACTGGTTATTAAATATTAACTACTTTAACATCCTAACACAATAAACATTTTAGGAACTGATGACTCTAAATCTACAACATATAATGCACCCTTGTGCTTGTGACAGACTGAAATCAGTATCTCTTCACATATTTTACATTTCATTATATATAGCAATGTTTCTAGGACACGTATGACAGATCCTGACCTGACATCCAGGTTCATCCCAACAAACAATAAAACACAATAATGTTTTAGTTATGGATCGGTAGCATCCCCTTTACAGGAGTGTGCGCATTGATCACACTACTCTACGACTCTCACTCACCAGACATCACATTTTTCCTCTCATTCAATCCATTAACACACTAACAGAATAGGTTTAGAAGTCAGCTAACCTTATCACCACCACACTCACTACAACATACCATACCTTTGCTCCCTTATACTCAACCACATAACACATGAAGCTGTTTCAGAGATAGCATTCCAGTCTCCGAATTCGTCCTTTCACTCTGGCACCTCTCTCCATCGGCTTACCTCTGCATTCACTTTATGCTAAATATCAACTTAGAATCGCGATATTTCATCTAAGAACAAAAATACACAAATTAATCAACCTGCAAAAAAAAATAGCTGTACACATTCTTGGTACCGTTTTGATTAGTTATACTGGTACGAGGCTTCAACAACAACAAAAAATATTATTTTTCTCAAATCGCAATTGTTATGCTAAGAATTAGATCTACACCTACATTACATCTTACGTCAGTATTCCACAACGTTCACCTTCTGGGTCTCATACTCCCTTTACGTCCTTTCACATTGTGCAGTTGTCCTCATCTCTTCATTCGTATTTCGGCTCTCCGTCCGTCCATTACTCCATCATTTCCTGGTCTTCCTTCGCCATTGGCATCAATCTCTATTGCAGCATACACAGGCCTCTCTGTAACATACATCTAAGACATCTCCACATTATTCAATTCTACTCACCTTTATTTTACCGCTGTTTCATCACGTCGAATCTCCCTATTATTATTCACACTGCTTCTCGTCGATTCTCTCCTCAAAAATTCACCTTTATCCACTACTATTTATCACGTCGCTTCTCTATCTACCATCTTTATTCACTCATTAATCATCACGTCGTTTCTGCTTGATCCTTATTCATACGACAAAAAACACGTACATACACCACTCTGTCGACTCCTGTTCATGACTCATTTGACCAGTCTATTCCGTCATACTTCCTGACATCCCGCCTGAAAATTCTTACGTTCGATTTGACCCTGCACAACGTTACACACCACAAATAAACACACTGACTATCTACCATAAATTTCCTACCTTAGATCTATCCTTAACTTTTCCATAATTTGATGTTAGAAATGTGATGAAGCCCACGAGATTGTTTTCCCTTGATCGTCTCAATCAGTACAGCATTTTCATGAACAATCCGCCTCACTCTGAATGGTCCACTGTACACAGTAAAAAATTTCCTAGTTAGGAATATGTGCTTACACGAAAATTAAATGTGTGCAGAGAATATACAAGCTGGGAGAATTGGGCAACCCAAGTGTTGGAAACTTAGGTGCAAGTGGCCTCTCTCACTAACACCAGATTCCGAACAACCATACACAGCACTTCATTATAACTGTCACCACGACAATGACATAATATAGATCAGATGGCATCTAAAAACTTCGATCACAATGTTTACCTCTTACATTATGTGTTTAGTATCTACAATAGTCAAATCACACTAATTCAACTGGACTCCTTGGCATTATTACATAACATTTTAGCAACTGGATTCTTTGAAGAAACCGCTCTTTTACTTTACTGTTCGAAATAAAAAATTTGCAAATTTTACTGAGATACCAGCCTAACAGATTCCATTACTGTCGTTTTATTCTCTGATCAGAAGTATGGTATTTGCATTCCTACATATTAGTTGAGTTTGTCTGCTACATAGACAATTTTCAGTGCCAGCTGCATGTGTTTTAGAGCAAGATATTAAGGGCTGATATGTTGGATTAGTTTCTCCTATTCTTGAACCCATTGTGACAAGAATGAAATGCCTGGATTCCATGCTCTCCTGTCATTCAGATAGTTTCTACCCTCGACACTATCTGACCTGTCTCCGTTCACGATATCGCTCTCATTACCCAAGTGTTGAAATGACGCAGAATCGTCTACGCCTCTGCCTGCTATCGCTATAACTACTCGCAATTTCACTGGCAACTTCGTTATACGAATCCTAATGAACTCCGCAGGTTCGTATGGCACATCCAAATCCCTATTTCGTCTCAGCATTTTCTGACAACACGACACTGAATCCCTTATTCCACATTCGTTACGATTTGACATTATCAATATGCTTTGCGTAACCTGGTCCTGCTTACTTTGCGACCAGAATTCATTTAAATAGCTACTACAGTCTTTAAGGTCTTCCTGCATTTTCGCTCTAGCCTCGTCTCTCAAATAGTTATACACAAACTTCGTTTTGCGGAGCAGTCCCCTCAATGAAGGTAATGAGTCCTGAAATTGAGACAGCCTTGGACTATACCCAGTTGAGTCTGCCACCTGTTTTATCTGACACAACTGTTCTTCTGACTCTGTGAATTCGCCTTTCTCTTTCTGCCTATTTTCGCTTTCTGAGTTTATCTCACTCTCCCTCTCCAATCTACCTGGTGGTGTGTCACCTTCGCTACTGCACGCTAATTGCAACTGTGCTAGCTCACTATGTTTCCTATTTGTTTCTAATTGTGCCTCTTTAAACTGTAATAGTGATTGTATCTCCTCCTGGTCGGCATAAACCTCTCGCTGCGTACTGTCAGAGCCTGTTTCGCCTCTCATACTGATCTTTTCTACATCTGCGCTAATCGTATTCATTCTGGCCACTACCACCGCAACTTCATCCCTGTGTTTATTTATCGCCATTTCCTGCCGTGTGACTTGAGCTTCTACGCTGTCTAATGCCCCTTGTTTATCTGCAAGTAAGTCCTCTACTATCTCTTTGATTCGCTCATCCGGCAACACGTCCCCACGTTCGGTAATATCGCTCTCTATTGCACTTACTCGTACCTCCAAATTATTGGTTTTTTCTTTCACAGCATCACATACTTGCTTTACCGCATCCAGATTCTTCTCCCCCTCATCTAACCGATTATTAACTGCGGACAGACGCTCATCGATAACTGTGTGTAGCTTCCTCATTGCCTCTTTATTTCCCCTATCCATTGTTTCCAATCTCTCCTTAGTCTCCCTATCTCTCTCCTTATTATCTCTATTGATTGTTTCTAATCTTTCGTTATTTGCTTCCAATCCTTTCTTAGTCTCCCTACTCATTGCTTCTAACCTTTCGTTAGTTGCTTCAAATTTTTCATTAGTTGCATCAAATCCTTTCTTCATCGCTTCAAAAAACTGCCGTATCACATCGTTATTTGCTACTGTCGACGCGCTCACCTCGTTCGCCCGAGAAACCGTAGCTTCGCTAAGGGTAGCTGCACTTTCACTCTCTACCTGACCGAGTCCCTGCTCGCCCGCGTCGTTCGGAAAGGCCCCGGATAGTGAACAAAGCCCACTGCACAAAGGCTCCCCTTGCAGAGGTCCACTGAACAATACAGCCTCTTCGGAGTGCCTGCCGTCCCCTCTCATTAACTCACGGTCAACACCTACTTCCCGCTGCACTGCTACATTCACGCCAGAATCGTTATTCTCCATGGTGACTATACTTTTAGCCTGCGACCTAGTTACTACGGACATTACGCAAAAAAATTATGAAACGATCTTCTAGCCTTGTGCGATACTGCAATTAATTACATAAAATAAAATAAAAGATCCTCACCAATCCAGAAAGAAATTGCAAACAGAAAAAACTTTACTTCTTAGCGCTATCACAATATATTCCATCAAAAAATAAAAAAAATTTAACAGCAAACCCTAACAACAAAATATCCTAACAAAAATGATCCTGGCAACAAAATTATCGTGACAAAAACGGAATCCTGGCAACAAAATTAAATATCCTGACCAATAAATAATCCTGGCATCAAATTAAATATCCTAACAAAAGGAATCCTGGCAACAAAATTATCGTGACAAAAACGGAATCCTGGCAACAAAATTAAATATCCTGACCAATAAATAATCCTAGCATCAAATTATATATCCTAACAAAAGGAATCCTGGCAGGGTCGAAATTATGAGAGGCACCCACTTGCCTTTCTCATACTGTGGCATCAAGCAGTCAGGCCTGCAAGATGGGTGGTTTGCCAAGCGAGTGGATTAGCAACATGAATTCTCGTATCTTACGATTTTGTTACAAATTATCCTCCTGCATGAATAATACGCAACGGAAACACGCATCTGACTATAGAACTCTGTCTGCACACTACGCACTGGCAATACCACACTTACTTTTTGTCTTTGATTTAACGGCTTTTATACAAATTCGGGACATTATGATAACATACAATTTAATGAAATAGGCCACTAATCTCTTTCTTTTCACTATTTGATTTATTCATTAGCACACAAATTCTACAACCTACGACAATATCATAAGAGAATTTCCATACTACGGTCTCGTAATCTATCTACCACAACTGTGCACTCCCTGGATCGGATGGTGGATCTTTTATTATACCTCACACTTCGCCTCTCACAATCATTCTCCAGAAACATTCCTCCAGATCGAGCGATGCAGAAGGATCAGGCATACCCACAAAATCTTCCGAAACTACCTTGCTACTCCCATGCAAAACACACATATTCAAATTACAAGACATACCCAATACAACAATCTGAAATAATACACAAGAACCGTTACAACTTCATCATTTTCCGCTTTCCCACTTCAATCAATATTTAACCCAGTTTCACTCGACACTGCCCCAATTTGTAATTCCAGTTTCCTACTGTGAACTCTGGAGATAAACGCTCGTCTTCCTGTGCAATGCAAGCCAAGTGGCGTTGCTGGAAAAACGGCCGACTCACCTTGATTTTCTCTCAGAGTTCAAATTCAGCGTCACACGGAATGATATTTCTTAAATACTTCAATTTATGATACACACGCAATTCTTAAATATATCAGCTTATTGTACACACGCTATTAATTCTCAAATATTTCAGCTTATGGTACACACGATATTAATTCTTAAATATTTCAGCTTATTGTACCCACGCTAGTATCTCAACTTATAACTACACGTGGTCCCTTTGTGACCGTTGGTTTACTATAATCCCTTTAAAATTACCTGCCTCACTTTGTAATTTTCCCCACAAAAGATCCTAGGAAAGAGAAATGATTAGTTCTAACTACTCTTAAGTATTCCACATCCATACCATGCCTCCACATTTTCATTACGGAGCACAACAAAAAAAACAGGTCTTCACAGCAGAAGGTTCAGCGCCAGAGTGCCGAGTCTGAAACATGGCCGTCTTTTCGTTCTCTCGCACCTCTCTCGAAGTGGGAGAAGCACCTTGCTACCTTATTGGTCGGCCACATTTCAAACGCTCAAAAGCTCTGGTAACTTCCATCTCTTTGGTCTCACCAAAGGTACCCAAAGGATCGACTCAAAGATGCTCATATCGATTCACTATCTGTGGTTAGCAGACGACCATACATTCTGTTGTGTCGATTCCCTAAGGTCTCGACACAATGAGTGGCTAGGTGCACGCGAAACTAACGCAGACGGGCGTAAATTCTGAAACAGGAGACTGGATGAAAAACTATAAAGAAAAGAAGAGAGATTGTCATCTACTTAACTTTTAATGATGTTCTTCTTGTTGAAATACATCTCTTGCATAGTAGTAAGCAATTAGCAATGATACACATGGCGCCTTGCTAGGTAGTAGCGATGGACTAGCTGAAGGCTATTTAATCTGTCTCTCGGCAAATGAGAGGAAGACGTGATACGTCTTGTCGCAAGCTATGTCGTCCGTACAACTGGGGCGAGGTGAAGTCCGTGTCTTGTGACCTGCCCTGTGGTGGCGCTAGGATTGCGAGTACACAGTGGCGACACGCGGGTCCGACATGTACTACAGGACCGCGGCCGATTTAAGTTACCACCTAGCAAGTGTGGTGTCTAGCGGTGACACCACATTCCTCCCCCGCAAATCGGCGAACGGTCGTGAGATAAGGCTTCCGCCCGCCGTGGGGAGGACCCCATGTTGACGTATGCGATGAGGTGGGGAGCCTAACAACAGGCGAGGCTGTGCCACCCGCACCCGGCCATTCGGTCCGAGGGGAGCTAGGAAACGCCTGCAAACCTAGTCCAGGGTGCACGTCAACATGAGGTGTATGCGCACGTAATGATATAAGAGGAGCCGCGGGGTCGACCTCCATGTGGTCGGAGCACCCGACGGGCGAAGACGACATCTGGTCCGGAGCGGGCAAGAGGTCCATGGCGGAGGACGGCTGGTCACGGGAAGCAAGCGGCGGCGCGTGACCCAGGGAGGCGCGAGGCTGCTGCAGCGAAGCGTCCGCTGCTGGCGGCGCCGGCGGCGGCTGCGGCGGCGCGACGCCATGAGGCAAAATGGAAGGCATCGTCGGTAACACCTGGGGATGAGGCGAGCCAGTAGATGGGTCCCCAAGGCGCTGACCGGACGGCTCCGTCGCTGAAAGCAGACGGGGAGCGGCAGAACCCAGGCGACGACAGAGGCGCAGCTGATTGAGATGCCGACGCACCTCACCAGAGGCCCCCAAAACCAAATACATCGCGCGGCCGAGGCAGCGAAGAATGCGCCCTGCGAGCCAACGCTGTGAACCGCGATAGTTGCGATAATAGACAACGTCGCCAGGAGCAAAAGCAGGAGTCTGCCGCTGCACAGGAACCTGATGTGGCGGATGCAGCAAAGACATCAGAGTTCGATGAGGACGACCATGGAGCAACTCAGCCGGCGAGCGACCATCGCGGGGCTGAGAGCGATATGAGGACAAAAAGAGCAACAAAGCGTCCTCCCGAGAATGCGACTCTTTCAACTTCAACATCTGCGACTTGAAAGTCCGGACCAATCGTTCCGCGGCACCGTTTGACGGAGGCGAAAACGGCGCGGATGTCAGATGTTGAATACCATTGGCCTTGCAGAATGACTGAAATTCTGCGGACATGAATTGTGGGCCATTGTCGGAAACAAGAGTCTGCGGAAGACCCTCAATGCAAAAGATAGCAGACAAGGCTTGGATTGTGGCAGAAGACGTCGTGGAAGACATCCGGACAACAAAAGGAAAATTACTGAAAGCATCGACCACAACCAACCATCGAGCATTCCAGAACGGACCAGCAAAATCGATGTGCAAGCGTTGCCAAGGGGAAGTGGCTTTCGGCCAAGCAAAGAATTTCCGCGGCGGTGCGGATTGTTGTTCGGCACACGCCACGCAAGAGGAGCACATATTCGTAATCGCAGCATCGATTCCGAACCAAGTACAGTGCTGTCGAGCAAGTTGTTTCGTTCGCACTATACCCCAATGTCCTTGGTGAAGAAGCCGTAAGACAGAGGACTGTAACGAACGTGGGACCACGACTCGGGATTGATCATTATCGGAACGCAACAACAAAACACCACGTCGGACAAAAAGTCTCTCCTTGTGAGCAAAAAAACGGCGAACCAAAGGATCCTCGATCCGTGACTTTGACAAGGGCCATTGCGTAGCAACAAAACGCAAAACGGGAGCAAGGACAGGGTCAGCAGCTGTGGCTGTAGCTACACGACGAAAATCAATCGGAAACGATGCGACCACGTCATCGGCTTCCGAATCAATGAACATGCAAGCAAGTTCGGAAGAATCGAATGCCTTATCCTCAGCAACAGGCAAACGGGACAACGCATCAGCGTTGCCGTGCTTAGCAGTGGACCGATACAAGATATCGTAGCGGTACTGCGAGAGAAAAAGTGACCAGCGAATGAATTTCTGCGCTGTACGTGGAGGTACAGGCTTGTTCGGATGAAAAAGCGATGTCAAAGGCTTGTGGTCCGTGATGATGGTAAAGTGACGACCATACAAGAAATCGTGAAACTTTGTTACACCAAACACAAGAGCCAAAGCTTCCTTCTCTATTCGTGAATAATTTCTTTGCGCAGATGAGAGCAATTTGGACGCAAAGGCAATAGGGCGATCATGCGAGCCATCTTTGTGCGCAAGCACAGCACCGATCCCGAAATCCGATGCATCTACCATCAACAAAAGGGGTTTTCGGGGATCGAATGGCGTAAGGCAAGTATTGGAAAGTAACGCCGATTTCAACTGGCGAAAGGCGCGTTCGCATTCCGGCGTCCAGACGAACGGAACACCTTTACGGCGTAAGCGATGAAGCGGAGCTGAAATGGAAGAAGCATTGCGCACAAATCGATGATAATAATTTACCTTACCCAGCACACTCTGTAGCTGTTTTAAGTTCTGCGGTGACGGCAAGTCCTGAATGGCACGAAGGTGCTCTGGACTCGGATGTATACCTTGGGCGTTAAGGACATGGCCCAGGTACGGTAAGTCACGAGCAAAAAACACACATTTGTCCTTCCGCAAGCGAAGCCCATTCTGACGCAAGACCTGAAATAACGTCCGGAGATTCTGCAAATGTGCGGCTTCTGTCTTTCCTGAGATCACAATATCGTCCAGATAGTTCGCAGCAGTAGGGACCGACGCACAAATAGTTTGTAAATATTGCTGAAATAAAGCAGGGGCGGATGCACACCCGAATGGCAGTCTTTTGAAGCGATACAAGCCAAGATGCGTGTTAACCACGAAGACGCGCTGGGATTCTTCGTCCACAGGTATCTGCAAGTACGCATCTGCTAGGTCCAATTTTGAAAAATACTTTCCCGGGCACAGTTTGTCAAAAAGATCTTCCGGGCGGGGCAAAGGAAAAGTAGCAGTCACAAGTTGTGGATTCACAGTTGCCTTGAAGTCCACGCAAAGTCTCAATTTTCCGGAAGGTTTTGGCAAAATTACTAAGGGTGAGGCCCAGAGAGAAGCCTGCACACGTTCAATTACACCTTGAGATTCTAATTCGGCTAATGTTCTTGCGACCTCATCACGCAATGCGTGGGGAACATTGCGCGCTCTGAAAAATTTCGGTTGCGCGTTGTCTTTCAGTTCCAAATGCGCTTCATAGTTCTTAGCGCAACCAAGGCCCGGTGCAAAAATGTCTGCAAATTCTTCACAAAGACTAGAAACGCTGGCGGAAGGCACAGTCTGATTCACTGATAGGACCTGATTTACAATAGACATATTAAACAATTGAAACAAATCTAAACCAAACAAGTTCACTGCACTAGAGGAACGAAGAACATAAAATGACACAAGTTTTGTCTGTCCCTTGTATGTGGCAATAAGGCTGCACCGTCCTAACACAGGTATATGCTGTCCTGAGTAACTAGTTAACGTAACATTTGCGGCACGCAACGGCGGGGCGCCCAGTTGTTTGTACGTGTCGTGATTGAGCAATGAAACTGCAGCTCCGGTATCGAGCTGGAATGGTATCACTTTTCCTGCAAAGTCTAAGTCCACAAAAAGTTTATTGTCTTGTTGACGACAAGAGCGACTGTCTCGTGCAATTTGAACTGATACAGGTCCAGAAGCACTTGCAACTTTACGGGATTTCCGGCGACGTCGACGCACACTTTGGGTGGGACGAACACAGTCACTGTGAGCTAAAGTGTCACTGGACGGGTGGGAATGTACTACATGGATGTCCATGGGTGAAGGTCCACGAGCCTGATTGTCCTGGATTCGATTCCGGCGCGAATCAAAAGGCCTGGAATTATTGCGAGTGTCTGATCTAAGCTTGTTCTGGCAAACACTTTGTACATGTCCTTTCTTTTGACAGTAAAAGCAAATAGCTTGGCGTGACGGGCAATTTTCACGCGAATGTCTAGTTGCACACCGCGGGCAAGATTTCACTGCATTTGCTTGCTTACGCGGCGCACGTGGTTGCAAGCTAGGCGGCCGCAGCGAAGTCGGGCGCGAGGGCCGCTTAGCGTCCCGTGCAGCGGGCCGGGCGGGCCGATTAATGTGACACACTACTGGCGAAGTTTCAAATGATGCCTGAGCAAAGTCAAGTGTGTCTTGCCTGTCCAATATGTCTATCACTTGTTGCAGGGAGGGATTAATTAGTTTCAAAATCTGTTCCCTTATGCGAACATCAGAAACGTTCTGTGCAATTGCATCACGCACCATAGTATCTGAATATGGGAGGCCACATTCACAGGCAAACGCACAGTCTCTAGTAAGTCCTTGCAAAGTTGCTACCCACTCCCTGTTAGTCTGACCGGCCGTACGTTTTGTACGAAAAAACGTATACCGTTTGGCAACTACATTTACTGTTTCTTTGAAATAGGCATCTAAAGCCGACAAAATTTCTTCGTAGGACAGAGTTGCTACGTCGCGTCGGGGAAACAATTTCACTATCACACGGTAGGTAGACACACCGACACAAGAAAGCAAAAACGGCTGCCGCTCTTTACCTTGAATTCCATAAGCTGTGAGGTGGAACCGGAACTGATCGGCCCACTCAGTCCAGCTTTCGGTTGTGGCCTCAAAGGGCCTAAATGGCGGTGCGACAGCGTTGTGTGGCTGCGGTAGCGAAGAAGCGGCTGCCGCCGCATCGGTTTGCAGCGCACGTTGACCCTGGACGAGCTGTCCAAGGGCTTCCAATAACGCCTGCGTCTGCTGATTCTGCAAGCGAAAAAATTCGGACAGTACATCTGGAGAATGCGGCGAAGCCATGACACAAGCAAATTAGAGCAAGTATAACACAAAGACTGCAACGTGGGCGCGGCACCACTCCTCGGCGCCAAAATATTGTTGTGTCGATTCCCTAAGGTCTCGACACAATGAGTGGCTAGGTGCACGCGAAACTAACGCAGACGGGCGTAAATTCTGAAACAGGAGACTGGATGAAAAACTATAAAGAAAAGAAGAGAGATTGTCATCTACTTAACTTTTAATGATGTTCTTCTTGTTGAAATACATCTCTTGCATAGTAGTAAGCAATTAGCAATGATACACATGGCGCCTTGCTAGGTAGTAGCGATGGACTAGCTGAAGGCTATTTACTCTGTCTCTCGGCAAATGAGAGGAAGACGTGATACGTCTTGTCGCAAGCTATGTCGTCCGTACAACTGGGGCGAGGTGAAGTCCGTGTCTTGTGACCTGCCCTGTGGTGGCGCTAGGATTGCGAGTACACAGTGGCGACACGCGGGTCCGACATGTACTACAGGACCGCGGCCGATTTAAGTTACCACCTAGCAAGTGTGGTGTCTAGCGGTGACACCACACATTCATTCATTTACACCACACAGATCTCACCAAACGGGATGTAGGGATTTATTTTGCGGAAGTGCACATGTGATCAATTAAATAAATAACTTGTCATTCTTTCCCACACTGGTATCCGGCTTCGTTGTATTAATTGAAATTATTGAGTTACTTTTACACAAAAAATGTGTTGTTCTGACAAGAATTTCGTACCTATTCTCAATGTTGGGCGGTACTGTACCCTTTCAATGGGAGAAATGTGTAATGGATTATTTTGAATGAAATATTGCTTATCAGTTTCAAACAATACGCGTGTAATTATTTGCAGCCAAATTCCGGTTTCATACTTCTACACCTCTTACATAAGTGCTGTGGTATATTAAAGAAAGCCACGAAAGTGTCCAAGTATGCACACCCAGTTAGAAGTAAATAAAGTAGATAATAAAATATAACTATATGGGATATAGTGAAATGAGAGACAGGAAACCAGTTAGTAAACAAGATACCGTAACAGTTAAACTAAATGGGATTGTTGTCTTCCTGAAAAATAAACCACACACTTCTGTTGTATGATCCTTTAAATCCTTTAACAGTACTCCCGGTTTCACAATGCTAGGGTTGCATCCTCACGTACATGTTACAGATGAACAGCAAATGCGGAATTTAGAAATTATAAATTTTTTTAGATATGGCACTTTTATAATTTCTAAATCCCTCAGTGCTGTTTTTCTTTATTTAGATGTACCTGAAGATGCTTCTCCAACGTTGTGAAACCGACAGTACTATAAAAGAAGCATACAACAGCTCTTTGCGTTTTTTTTTCCCAAGAATGCGTATCTTCAGCTGCAGATGATCATATTATAAAATTCGCCGTTAGACTATGTTGTGATTGATAATTCACAAGTTGCGAGTACTTTTAACAATCACTTTCTAAATGTAGGAACAAAAATGAGATTAAATTGTTCAGCTAAAGAAGCGAGATAATACACTCGTGCTCATAAATTAAGGATAATGCTGATACATGGTGAAACAACGCTCTGGTGGGCGGTTTGCGGGTTGAAATCACCTCGGGGTATGACCATGCGGAGCATTTGACCTGCGGTCGTCGCATGATGGCGCAGGCAGCAGTCCACATACGCAGATGTGTGTTGGTGCATGTCAGAGTACGGTGCAACGGCTAAGTATGCAGATGTTTTCAGATGTGCTAATGGTGACTGTGTGTTGAAAATGGCTCGAAGAACACGTATTGATAACGTTATGAGGGTTAGAATACTAGGGCGACTGGAGGCTGGTCAAACACAGCAGGTCGTAGCACGGGCCCTCCGTGTGCCACAAATTGTGATCTGAAAATTATGGCAACGATTCCAGCAGATAGGAAACGTGTCCAGGCGCTACAGTACAGGTCGTCTACAGTGTACAACACCACAAGAAGACCGATATCTCACCATCAGTGCCCGCAGACAGCCACGGAATACTGCAGGTAACCTTGCTCGGGACCTTACCGCAGCCATTGGAACAGTTGTCTCCAGCCACACAGTCTACAGACGACTGAACAGACATGGTTTATTCGCCCGGAGACCTGCAAGGTGCATTCCACTGACCCCTGGTCACAGGAGAGCCCGTAAAGCCTGGTGTCAACAACACAGTACATGGTCATTGGAGCACTAGTCCCAGATTATGTTCACAGACGAGTACAGGTATAGTCTGAACAGTGAGTCTCACCGGATTTTTATCTGGCGTGAACCGGGAACCAGATACCAACCCCTTAATGTCCTTGAAAGGTACCTGTATGGAGGTCGTGATTTGATGGTGTGGGGTGGAAATATGATTGGTGCACATATACCCCTGCATGTCTTTGACAGAGGAACTGTAACAGTTCAGGTGTATCGGGACGTCATTTTGCACCAGTATGTCCGCCTTTCCAGGGGTGCAGTGGGCCCCACCTTCCTCTTGATGGAAGATAACGCACGGCCCGACCGAGCTGCCGTCGTGGAGGACTACCTTGAAACAGAAGGTATCAGGCGAATTGAGTGGCCTGCCTGTTATCCAGACCTAAAACTCATATAGCACGTCTGGGATGCTCTTGGTCGACGTATCGCTGCACGTCTTCAAACCCCTACGACACTTCAGGAGCTCCGACAGGCACTGGTGCAAGAATGGGAGGCTATACCCCAGCAGCTATTCGACCACCTGATCCAGAGTATGCCAACCCGTTGTGCGGCCCGTATATGTGCGCATGGTGATCATATCCTATATTGATGTCAGGGTACATGAGCAGCAAACAGTGACGTTTTGCAGCACATGTACTTCGGGACGGTTTTGTCAACTTATCACCAATACTGTGGACTTACATATCTGAGTCGTATGTATTCCCAATGTGCCTATGCTATTAGCGCCAGTTTTGTGTAGTGCCACGTTGTGTGGCACCACATTCTGCAATTATCCTTAATTAATGAGCATGAGTGTATATTACAAATGTTATTCAACAAAATTTTAAGCAGTTAGAAGTAGCACCATCATTCTTCACTGAAATTAACAGAATTCTAAAAAACAAAAGTTCATATGGTGATGATGGAATTTTAAACGATTCTGAAAAGATGCACTAATTTAATAAGTAAAGTCCTCAGTGATATGTGTAATGCATCAATGGTGCAATAAATTTTTCCAGACAGATCAAAATATGCACAACAGCTGAGTATGGCCCGCTTGTCGAACCACAGGGGGTGGTTGGCGTTTTCGCCTTTTGTAGCAAGGCGAGCAGGGTGTCCGAAACGTGGGCAGCGTTGGGGTTAGTGCCTCGCAAATGGTTTTAGTGTATTGGGGCCTGCCGCTGGCTTACCAGACAACGACAGACGGCTGCATCGTCTGAGTCGATTCGGAGAATTGTAATGCCTGCGTCCAATGGGGAGGGGGGGGGGGCTACAGTATGGCGCCAATGTAGACCACTGTCGTCCAATGATCGGAGGCAGTTCCATGCCTTAGCTTTGTAACCTCCCAACAGATAAATTCGGTAACCTCAGGGTAATAATGGGACTAACCGCCCAATAAAATGTGACACATATATAACCTTTCAATAATTAACTGACTGTAAATCTTAACTGGTAAATCTAGACGTCGGCAATGCTGCGTCATGGCCCTGAAAAGTCATTCTGAATAAACTGAAGATTACTGCCTCAATGAAGTCGCCGGATAACGCGTATATATCTGCTCCTATAAGAAATTTTTCTGGCACAGCCCAGTGCAATGCTGGCCACTAGATTTTGTTATGTATGAAAAACAACTGATTTTATTTACGATAATTGGCATGACTATGGATAGGAGAAACTAGTAAAAACTTTAAATTCAGATGAATGATGTCAACAGTTATCTTTATAAGAAAGATTATTATTGAAAAATTATTGAAAAATATTTATATGTGACTTTGATATAACAATAGCACAAAATGAGTTGTTGCAAATTACATATGGGAGCGGCAATAAATAATAGTAAGTTTTGCTTTAACCTTATACTACACTACTGGCCATTAAAATTGCTACACCAAGAACAAATGCAGATGATAAACGGGTATTCATTGGACAAATATATTATACTAGAACTGACGTGAGATTACATTTTCACGCAATTTGGGTCCACAGATCCTGAGAAATCAGTACCCATAACAACCACCTCTGGCCGTAATAACGGCCTAGATACGCCTGGGCATTGAGTCAAACAGAGCTTGGATGGTGTGTACAGGTACAGCTGCCCACGCAGCTTCAACACGATACCACAGTTCCTCAGGCGTAGTGACTGGCGTATTGTGACGAGCCAGTTGCACGGCCACCATTGACCAGACGTTTTCAATTCGTGAGAGATCTGGAGAATGTGCTGGCCAGGGCAGCAGCCGAACATTTTACTTATCCAGAAAGGCCCGTACAGGATCTGCAACATGCGGTCGTGCATTATCCTGCTGAAATATAGGATTTCGCAGGGATCGAATTAACGGTAGAGCCACGGGTCGTAACACCTCTGAAATGTAACGTCCACTGTTCAAAGTGCCGTCAATGCGAACAAGAGGTGACCGAGACGTGTAACCAATGGCACCCCAACCATCACGCCTGGTGATACGCCAGTATGGCGACGACGAATACACGCTTCCAATGTGCGTTCACCGCGATGTCGCCAAACACGGATGCGACCATCATGATGCTGTAAAGAGAACCTGGATTCATCCGAAAAAATGACATTTTGCCATTCGTGCACCCAGGTTCGTCGTTGAGTACACCATCGCAGGCGATCCTGTCTGTGATGCAGCGTCAAGGGTAACCGCAGCCATGGTCTCCGAGCTGATAGTCCATGCTGCTGCAAACGTCGTCGAACTGTTCGTGCAGATGGTTGTTGTCTTGCAAACGTCCCCATCTGTTGACTCAGGGATCGAGACGTGGCTGCATGATTCGTTACAGCCATGCGGATAAGATGCCTATCATCTCAACTGCTAGTGATACGAGGCCGTTGGGATCCAGCACGGCGTTCTGTATTACCCTCCTGAACCCACCGATTCCATATTCTGCCAACAGTCATTGGATCTCGACCAACGCGAGCAGCAATGTCGCGATACGATAAACCGCACTCGCGATAGGCTACAATCCGACCTTTATCAAAGTCGGAAACGTGATGGTACGCATTTCTCCTCCTTACACGAGGCACCACAACAACGTTTCACCAGGCAAAGCCGGTCCTCTGCTGTTTGTGTATGAGAAATCGGTTGGAAACTTTCCTCATGTCAGCACGCTGTAGGTGTCACCACCGGCGCCAACCTCGTGTGAATGCTGTGAAAAGCTAATCATTTGCATATCACAGAATCTTCTTCCTGTCGGTTAAATTTCGCGTCTGTAGCACGTCATCTTCGTGGTGTAGCAATTTTAATGGCCAGTAGTGTACATCGCTCAGGCACCGTCATCGTTCTCTACGACTGGCCTTGGTAATTCCATATAGTATATAAGAGCTCTCTGTGAGCTACACAACTAGACAACTGCTTTCTAAGAGCGACTTGACGCAGCTGCCCGACTGCGAGCTACTGCTACTACTGCTGCCAACACTGCTCTCTGGTCTGCGATTCTATAGGAGCTTACGCATCGCAGGCAGCGCGTGAGTAGGCCATCGAAGTTACATCTGCTCGAGTGCGCTAGCATTAGATTCCTTAGTCATGGACCTCTTACACCTTTCCTGCGCGTAGACTGATGGGTGGATGGGTATGACATGTGCTGACACGAAAGAGCGCACATCGTATTTGGAGGAAAATTTATTGTAATGGCTTCGAGGGGAAAGGAGCAGCAGAATCTAAGAGTCTGATTGGAGGCTGTTTCTGTAACCTCTAACGATTGGAGAGTCATTCAGTGCGAAAGCGAAGCGAGGAGTTCAGGGGATTTGCTTCTGGATGGCTGGTGACACTGGTCGTGTTTCGTTATCCTGCTGGAAAACATACTCTCGAATGCTGTTCATGAGTGGCAGCACAACGGGTTGGACTATCAGATTGACGTACAAATTTGCCGTCAGGTTGTGTGAGATAACCATGAGAGTGCTCCTGCTGGCATACAAAATGACACCCCAGACGATAACTCGAGGTGTAGGTCCAGTGTGTCTAGCATGCAGACAGGTTGGTCCCAGGTCCTCAACTGGCCTTCTCCTAACCAACATATGGCCATCAATGGCACCTAGGCAGAACCAGCTTTCATCAGACAACGCAACAGACCTCCACTGTGCCCTCCAATGAGCTCTTGCTGGACACTACTAAAGCCGCATACGGCTGTGTTTGGGGTCAGTGGATGCACCTACAGGGCAACTGGCTTGGAGATGTTCTTGAAGTGACCGGTTTGTAGTAGTTCATTGTGTCACTGTGGTGCCAACTGCTGCTGTAGATACAGTATGATGCACCAGAACAATACGACGAAGATGATGGTCTTTCCCCTTGGTAGTGCCACGTGGTCGTCCGCAGCCGGTCTTCTAGCGTCCGTACACTCTCGTGACCACCGCTAAGCAGTTATGTATGGTGGCTACATTTCTGCCAAGTATTTCTGCAGTATTACAGAAGGAGTACCCAGCTTGTCGTAGCCCTGTTACATGACCATGTTCAAGCTCAGTCAAGTATTGATAATGGCGTCTTTGTCGCCTTAAACGTGTTCTTGACTAACATCAAGTCACCACGTCCAATAATAAAGCTAACTAACGCCCACTACAGTTACAGCGTGTGTTTAAGGCTGTGTTAGCTGTCATAGGCGACATAAAAATGAGAAAGGTTGCATACTTTGGCTACTTTCATTCCATAATGTCATATGGTATAATATTTTGGGGTAACTCTTCAAGTCAAACAAAAGTTTTCAGAGTCCAAATGCGTGTAATAAGTATTATTTGTGGAGTAAATTCACGGACGTCCCGTAGAAACCTCTTCAAAGAACTGGGTATACTAACTACTGCCTCTCAGTATATTTACTCCTTAATGAAATTTGTCCTAAATAATATAGCTCTTTTTCCAACAAACAGCTCAGTTCATACATACAATACCAGGAACAAAAATGATCTGCACAAGGACTTAAAAGCACTTACTTCAGTTCAAAAAGGGGTCCACTACTCAGGAACACTCATCTTTAATAATTTGCCAGCAAACATAAAATATTTAGTTACAAATAAAGATCAGTTTAAACGGAGCCTGAGAGACTTACTAGTGGCCAACTCCTTGTACTCCATTGACGAAATTTTTAATAGAAACAAATGATGTGCTGTATGTATTCATACTATTAGTATTGTTATTTCAGCTTAAGAAAAAGGTATTGACATGTTCCACATCCACGAGGATCTCCTCAGCACGGATCTATGGAACGAAAAACTAATCTAATCTAATCTGATTTGCGTCTACTACATTTGGGGCTACTAGCGCCGGTCTTATGCGACTGAATCGACATCATCTTCCTGATGTAGAAACATGGCCACCAGATGTCTTGGTCTTTCCATTTTTTCCCATCTGTGCAATTGTGATTACTTTGAAGGCCACTAGTATTTTTTTTATTGTCGCTTCAGCCTGGAACCGCGCAACAGCTACGGTCACAGGTTCGAATCCTGCCTCAGGCATGGATGTGTGTGATGTCCTTAGGTTAGTTAGGTTTAAGTAGTTCTAAGTCTAGGGGACTGATGACCTCAGACTTTAAGTCCCATAGTGCTCAGATCCATTTGAACCATTTGAGGCGTTCACTGAGCATTTCATGTATAACTCAACAGTAAATTTGTGGAGTAGTGTGGCAGACACCGTGATACCATTTACGTTACAAAATTGTGTGACAACATCCCAGGATTAAAGTCGTTTAACATTATACAAGGTGATTACAGAAAAGTTATATAAAGTAATTAAAAATGTAATCTGCTGAAAGTCCTTCTTCGAATTTAGCATTAAAAGAATAACTTCAGCGCAGTTTGTTTTCCCAGCGCTACGCCGCAATTTATTTAGCAGCACTGTAGTGGAAGTTTATAACAGTCATACTGACGCAGTATGCTCATAAAAGAGCAACCTCTGCCCTTTCCCGTATCGGTCGCGAGCGGGGATGCGAGTAACAGAGGAGTATAAACAGGTATCGCTAATTGTGCAGTTAATTAATTTTGCGGAACAGAGTGCATGTGTAGGGGACCTCTGGCGACAGGACAGAGAGGGAACAACCGGCGTGGTGCACCGACGTGTCCGGGCTGCCGCGGTGGCGCCGTGCCGACTGGACGATCAATAGCGCGCGCGCCGGCTCGGCTTCTATGCTTCTGCCGGGGGTCCAAGCCACGCCAAAGGCAAAGGGCACCGCTTCCTGGTACCGAGTGTCGTCTTCTTAGCACCGGCAGTGAGAAAGACTCCAGCGGCTCGCAGTCAAAGGGCGGCTGCTGTGCGCTGCTACTTCCCAATTTCAAAAGCAGACCAAAGCCGCTCTCGCGCGTGAAGTAAGCGTCAAAGTGTGCGTACTCTAATGTTGCCACATGTCCACATTTTCGGGGTACGTCCCGATTTTACCACGTTTTTATTAAGCCGCTTTCTCGCCTGTCTATATATTCAGCACAAATTTTGCTGTTCATTATAAACAACTCTGAAGAGCCAAAGGAACTGGCACCACTGCTTAATATCGTGTAGGGCCGAAAAAGCAGAAGTGCCGCAACACGACGTTGCATGAACTCGACTAATGTCTGAAGTAGTGCTGGAGGGAACTGACACCATGAATCTTGCAGGACTGTTCATAAATCCGTAAGAGTACGAGGAGGGTGGAGATGTCTTCTGAACAGCACGTTGCAAAGCACCCCCGGCATGCTCAATAATGTTCATGCCTGGGGAGTCTGGTGGCCATCGGAAGTGGTTAAATTCCGAAGAGTGTTCGTCGATCCACTCTGTAGCAATCCTGTACGTTTGTGGCGTTGCATTAGCCTACTGGAATTGCCCAAGTCCGTCGGAATGCACAATGTACACGAATGGATGCAGGTGATCAGACAGGATGCTTATGTACGTGGCACCTGTCAGAGTCGTATCTAGACATATCAGGGATCCCTTATCACTCGAACTGCACAAGCCCCACACCATTATAGAGTCTCCACCAGCTTGACCAGTCCCCTGCTGACATGCAGGGTCCATGGATTCATGAGGTTGTCTCCATATCCGCACACCTCCATCCGCTCGATACAATTTGAAACGAGACTCGTTCGACCAGGCAACATGTTTCCAGTCGTCAACGGTCCAACGTCGGTGTTGACGGGCCCAGGCGAGGCGTAAAGCTTTGTGTCGAGAAGTCATCAAGGGTACACGAGAGGGCCTTCGGCTTCTATAGCCCATATCGATGATGTTTCGTTGAACGGTTCGCACGCTGACACTTGTTGGTGGCCCAGTATTGAACTCTGCAGCAATTTGCGGAAGGACTACACTTCTCGCACTTTGAACGATTCTCTTCAGTCGTCGTTAGTCCCGTTTCTGCAGGACCTTTTTCCTGCCGCAGCTATATCGGAGATTTGATGTTTTGCGGCTTCCTGATATTCACGGTACACTCATGATATGGTCGTACGGGAAAATCCCCACTTCATCGCTACCTTTGAGATGCTGTGTCTCGTCGCTCATGCGCTGACTATAACACCACGTTCAAACTCACTTAAATCTTTATAAGCTGCCATTGTAGCAGCAGTAAGCGCTCTAACAACTGCGCCAGACACTTGTCTTATATAGGCGTTGTCGACCGCAGCGCTATGTTCTGCCTGTTTACATATCTCTGTGTTTGCATACGGATGCCTATACCAGTTTCTCTGGCGCTTCAGTGTATCTTCCTGTTGAGCTAGGAGACCTGAAATTTTAAACATAGCTCATAACTGAATGACAATGCAATATGTGGTGCCATAGTGCCGCGCGGGAATAGCCGAGCGGTCTGGGGCGCTGCAGTTATGGACTGTGCGGCTGGTCCCGGCGGAGGTTCGAGTCCTCCCTCGGGCTTGGGTTTGTGTGTGTGTGTGTTTATCCTTAGGATAATTTAATTTAAGTAGTGTGTAAGCTTAGGGACTGATGACCTTAGCAGTTAAGTCCCATAAGATTTCACACACATTTCAACATTTTTTTGGTACCACAGGAGGAACGTTTCTTTCTCTTTTTCTTTTTTTTAAAAAAAAGGAAAAAAAAGAAAAGCGAAGTAACCACACAACAGCGGCTTAATCCACAATGTTTCATTGCGCACGAGACCATGTTTCGGGATACTTAAAGTTCCATCATCTAGTGTAAAATGTAATAATGAAAGTATTGTTTTACACAACGGGAGGAGATCCTCACGACTGTGCTGGCAGCTAAGGAACTATGCGGCTAAAATTTCTAAAATGAATTAAAATAAATTAAAGGAGAGAGCAGGACGTTATTTACAAACAAAATCGTTTAACCACATGAGGTTATCCTCGCGTCTTGTGGTCATGGAACCAAAGGTGCGTGTCAGAAGGATAAAAGGGACCTAAACGGACATCACGACCGGCCACCAAAAGTCGCCACAAGCTTTAAATATTTGAAATACAACAAAAAATGTGTGTGTGTGTGGGGGGGGGGGGGAATAGAGACAACATATTTCGTGAAATTACATAAAAACCGTTCCCCCGTGCTATGCGAGTGGGAACACAAAAAGAAAAACTATGAAATAGCTAAGTACCAGCGGTGAGTACTGAGGCTCCACACGACCCATAGCGCAGGCGTGGTATGAAACAGAAATGTGACTGGAAAACTGTTAAAACTGGAAAAGCGGGAAGCAACACCAGAAAGCAAACGGAACCATCGGAACCGTAAGAGGGACGAGGACCTGCACAAAAAAGAACGAGGAAAAATATTACATGATATGAACACCTTAACCTGCCTGGATACTGTCATAATTAACTAAAATATCCAGAATGAGAATTTCACTCTGCAGCGGAGTGTACGCTGATATGAAACTTCCTGGCAGATTAAAAGTGGGTGCCCGACCGAGACTCGAACTCGGGACCTTTGCTTTTCGCGGGCAAGTGCTCTACCAACTGAGCTACCGAAGCACGACTGACGTCCGGTACTCACAGCTTTGCTTCTGCCAGTACCTCGTCTCCTACCTTCCAAACTTTACAGAAGCTCTCCTGCTAAGTTTTAATCTGCCAGGAAGTTTCATATCAGCGCACACTCCGCTGCAGAGTGAAAATCTCATTCTGGAAACATCCCCCAGGCTGTGGCTAAGCCATGTCTCCGCAATATCCTTTCTTTCAGGAGTGCTAGTTCTGCAAGGTTCGCAGGAGAGCTTCTGTAAAGTTTGGAAGGTAGGAGACGAGGTACTGGCAGAAGTAAAGCTGTGAGT
This sequence comes from Schistocerca nitens, assembly GCF_023898315.1. NCBI lineage: Eukaryota > Metazoa > Arthropoda > Insecta > Orthoptera > Acrididae > Schistocerca > Schistocerca nitens. The sequence goes on along the minus strand of NC_064622.1, from coordinate 132,248,513 downwards.
ACCGGCCGTGAGTCGTGCTTAGGTAGCTCAGTTGGTAGAGCACTTGCCCGTGAAAGGCAAAGGTCCTAACTAAAATATTTTTGTGATACAGGTCAGTGTGGTCATTAATTGTATCTAGAGGATGGGAATGAAGACTTCTTAAGAGTTTCAATTTCCTCCAGGACATTGAGTATCTGACCTTCCTCTGTAGCGTGCAAGACAGTTACGTGACCGCTAACCTGCTAACTTCCATTTTTTTTAAAAAAAAATTCGCATGCTGAACAAGGTTTGTTTTTGTTGCACACCTTGAGGACGTTCCTTTGGCCACGCAGACTGCAATTTACTCCCAGGATTGCTGCACCCCTCCACATTTTACAATAACAGATTTGTAAGGGAACATCTCAACCGCATTTACACTAATCGCTGGATTGGTCTGGGTAGTAGAATTAACTGGCCACTTCTATCGCCAGACCTCAAGCCGTTGAACGAAGTCTAAGGTGTACGAACGACAGATGGGTACACGAGATGAATTGCTTGGTTGCATCATGGACGCCGTTTTTATCACCAGTAAATGTGCAGAGACACTCAGACAGGTAACATAACTAGTTCTCCCAGGAGTGCACATATGCACCGAAGTTGACAATGAGGTACTCGAACATTTATTGTGAACTGTACAGCAGCTGTAATGCGAAGGTTCGATTCCCGGCGGGGTCAGGGATTTTCTCTGCCTCGTGATGACTGGGTATTGTGTGATGTCCTTCGGTTAGTTAGGTTTAAGTAGTTCTAAGTTCTAGGGGACTGATGGCCATAGATGTTAAGTCCCATAGTGCTCAGAGCCATTTGAACCATTTGTAATGCGAAGTGTACAATAATACTTAGAGGTGAATGTGTTGAAATACGTATTTTTCAACCGATAATCTGTAAAACGAGTTTTGAAATGTTTACTGTTTTACAGATGTACATATATTAGCCTGAAAATATATTGAATCTACAGGTAATAAGTAACAACGTACAAGAAGTACGTTCTCTCTCGGAAATCATTCGGAATAGGTCGTATGTCCATATCAAGTTTTTTGATCCAAATGATTGTTTCTCTCATATCCCTGAATACTGACCATTTCTCGTGGGACGGACTGTATAACGTCGTTTTCTGGCTTGGTATGTGGTGGAGGGTACTTCGTTTACCACTGTCATTTCCCGATGTATGACAGACTTGAGACATTCAACGTAGCTCAGAGTTGGAAGACAATGCAATAATAACTAGCTTCCTCGTCTGGTGTACGGCGGAGACTACTTCGTTTGCCACACCTGTTTCCCCTTTTCCAGTTCCAGTCTCTAATGGTTCGCGGGATGAACGGTTGCCGGTAATCCTCCGTGTGAGCTCGAATGGCTCTAATTTTTACCTTTATGGTCTTTTCGCGAGATATACGCAGGAGGAAGCAATTTATTGTTTGAGCCAGCTGAAGCGACACTGTAGTAAACCTGAAATTTACAGTATGTCGCTGTTGTAAATTCATCAAAATGTTTGAAATCGATTGAAAAATTTCGCAAACACACACACACACACACACACACACACACACACACACACACACACAGTCTTGGAAATGATTGATTATGAGTTTTCAAAAGCTGTGAAAACAATTGCAAGATTTAAAACGAAAAACCACAGGCGCATGCAAAACATAATGGATTCATGAATAGTTGACCTCCTTACTGTACACTACTTCCTAATTGATAAACGAATAGTTCACTTCCATACTGTTATCTATTGCGGGTGCGCCGCCTTTCCGTCTGCCAGGCACTTTAATGTGATTTGCAGAGTATCCATGTAGATATCGAACGCTTACAAGTATTTTCTTAGCTTTTGAAAATTTACAATCACAAATTTTCAGGACTATCTGTGTGGGGTTCGGAATTTGTATGGGGCTAGGATAAATTATTTTACACATTTTAGTCGTATCTGAAAATGTGACATTTACAAATTCGTTTTTATTTACACGGAATAGCCACAGAACCTGGTACACCTGCCTAATATGGTGTAAAGCTCCGTCTTTAGGCCACAAGTGGCCCTTCCGGGACCGTCCGGCCGCCGTGTCATCTTCCGAGGAGGATGCGGATAAGGAGGGGCGTGTGGTCAGCACACCGCACTCCCGACCGTTAGGACGGTATTCATTGACCGAAGCCGCTACTAATCGGTCGAGTAGCTCCTCAATTGGCATCACGAGGCTGAGTGCACCCCGAAAAATGGCAACAGCACGTGGCGGCGGGATGGTGACCCATCCAAGCGCCGGCCACGCCCGACAGCGCTTAACTTCGGTGATCTCACGGGAACCGGTGTAGCCACTGCGGCAAGGCCGTTGCCCCTAATATGGTGTAGGGCCCCGAAAACATTTAGAAGTGCCGCAACACGACGTGGTATGGATTCAACTAATGTCTGAAGTACTGCTGGAGGGAACTGACACCGTGAATCCTGCAGGGCTGTCCGTAACGAGTGCCACGGGGTGGAGATCGCTTCTGAACAGCACGCTGCGAGGCATCCCAGATATGCTCAATAATGTTCATGTCTGGGGAATTTGGTGGCCAGCGGAAGTGTTTAAACTCAGAAGAGTGTTCCTGGAGCCACACTGGAGCAATGCTGGGCGTGTGGGGTGTCTCACTGTCCTGCTGGAATTGCCCAAGTCCGTCGGAATTCATATTGGACATGAATGGATGCAGGTAATCAGACAGGATGCTTACGTATGTATCACCTGTCAGAGTTGTATTTAGACGTATCAGCGGTCCCATATTACTCCAACTGCACACGCCCCACACCATTACATAGCCTCTACCAGCTCGAACAGTCCCCTGCTGACATGCAGGGTCCATGGATTCATGAGGTTTTCTCCATATGTGTACTCGTCCATCTGCTCGATACAATTTGAAACGGGAATCGTCCGACCAGGCAACAAGTTCCCAGTCATCAACAGTCCAATGTCGGTGTTGACGGGCCTAGGCGAAGTGTAAAGCTTTGTGTCGTCCAATCATCACGGGTACACGAGTCGGCGTTGCGCTTCTGACTCGTTGAACGATTCTCTTCAGTCGTCGTTGGTCCCGTTCTTGCAGGGTTTTTTCCAGCCGCAGCGATGTCGGAGACTTGATGTTTTGCCGGATTCCAGATATTCACGGCACACTCGTGAAATGGTCGTACAGGAAATTCCCTGCCTCATCGCTACCTCGGAGATGTTGTGTCCCATCGCTCGTGCGCCGCCTATAACACCACGTTCAAACTCACTTAAAACTTGATAACCTGTCTCTGTAGCAGCAGTAAACGATCTAACAACCGTGCCAGACACTTGTTGTCTTATATAGGCGTTGCCGACCGCAGCGCCTGTTTATGCATCTCTGTATGTGAATAGGCATGCTTAGGCTATACCAGTTTCTTTGGCGCTTCAGTGGAAATAGTTATTTACTGGTCTAATGGCGCTCCTCGAGTAAGCCTTACTCGGTACGCCAAATGTCCTGCCTTTTGGGCACTGCTAAGAATTCGAAATACAATGCCTGCAAAAAAAGAAAAAAAGTGTAGCGTACAGAAGGCAGCGTCAAGTGTCAACGTAACGTTGCACTCATACACCAACGGCGGCTATGTAAATATTTAGAACTGAAATTCTGTGGACGGGCAAAACGGCCACCAGGTTGCATTAGTGTTCATATTTGCTATTATTACCAGGTCCAGTACGTTATATAAGGGCCGTGAAAAGTGTCAGATGTTGAATGATCACCCTGAAGGACATGGAGATGCCGCATACTCACATCATACAGCGTTAACAGCACCTGGCAGAAGCTGAAAAGGGTCTCATTGTGAGACACCATTTGGCCAGCTGGTCAAATCGTGAGTTATCCAGATTTGTGAAGTATTCGGATGTGACAGTGACCCCATGTTGAAATGCACTGACACGTGAAGGATGGCATACTGTCCACCAATCCGGTAGACCACGCCTAACTACCAAAAGGGAGGATTGCATGTTTTGTGCACCAGTGGCGTATCAACTGTTTCTTTAGAGTGGGGTGGGAGGCGGGAGCAAGCAAACCCATTAAACCCACTTACTGATTTCGTCTTTCAGCAAAACAGATAAGAATACATGCATACGAATAGTGTGGGAATGTGTGTCAGGCAATCAGCACTATGTTGTTCTACAGATGATGATGATGATGATTGGTTTGTGGGGTGCTCAACTGCACGGTTATGAGCGTCTGTACAAAGTTCCAATTTTTTTTACTCAGTCGAATCTAGCCACTGTCACGAATGATGATGATGATGAAATGATGAGGACAACACAAACATTCAGTCCCCGGGAAGACAAAAATCCCCAACCCGGCCGTGAATCAAACCCGGGACCCCGTGGTCCAGATGCAGCAACGCTACCCACTAGACCATGAGCTGTGGACTTGTTCTACAGAGATAAACAACTCATTAATACTAATATTGATCCAGATTTATAAGTCATATTCTTCAAAACAATTTCGTAGCTTTAGTTTTTAAAAAGACACCATTTATCTGTGATGATATTGGTCCTACTTTGTTCTGAGACCATTTACGAAAATGAGTTCATATTTACTGCAGGCTGCAATATAATCGGCTAGAGAGAAACCTTTTGTTATCGTTACTACTTTACAAACACTGCGCATCACATCTTAATGAAAAAAAGAAAAGCAACTCGTTTGAAAAAGAAGAAGTAATTTATTTTGTTTTTATTTAGGCTAAACAATGTTAGGTACCATATCCAAATATAGTTTTCCTTTCGACATTTCGGGAAACAAAATTTCTTCATGACACCCATAAGATTGATTTTTCCAGCCCTGTCTTGATGAAGGAGAAGTAGGTGGGTGAGTCTCCACTGAGTCATTGTTGTTCTGAGGCGCCGAACGACCTCTTAGCGGATGCTGACGATACTGGTACTGTCAGAATCAGAATTATGAGGCGGAATAACTTCCTGAAGGAGTTTTTTAACCCTACCAGGTTTAGTTATAAATTTTCTTCCAATAGACGATACATTACATGGTTGTATACCAGTCGTAATGATTCGCGGCATTTAAAGCCGTGAATGGAGCCTGTCCAGGTTACAGTCTGTTGTATTTACTCCAAGCAATTCTTCCAAACGTCTTGTAGATGGAGAATGTTTTTGGGAGGACGTAATAAGTACCTCTTTAAGATGGAGTAGACGCTTTAGATCCTCTTGGTTGAAACTTAAATCAATCTCATTCAGAAGCAGATCAAGAATTTCAAACAAATCTTTCCTAAATTTTCATTCTTGAGAGATTTCTTTGGAAACAGACGCTGTTTCTGTGTGTTGCAGTTTCGCTGGTGTTTTTCTTGGCCGTGATATATTTGGGTCTTTCATATTTAGGTTTTTAGAATAATCTTTTGATTTCTCTAACGGCATATCAAATGCTTCCGTAGTCCTAAGATTAGCAAGAGGTTCTTTTAGAACCTGTACAGACAGTTTCACTCTGAATGAATTAAAATTTGGATTGTGCAAGGATCTGGCCAGTTCCTCACACAGTCCAAACACTTCAGTTGCTACTGTTATATAAAAAATAGTTTGAAATTTTTCTAGCCCCTTCGCATAACCCTGCAGGACTGACGTGCTTTCGTCTCCAACAGAGCTTGGTACATTCAGTGTTTTGGTCACCGTTTGCTGGATCCGCTCAGAGTTTTCCCTGAAACGCGTCAAAGATTTTACTCTAACAGCCCATTTTGTGATACACATTGGAATCAGATATTGGGCTTTTGGGTTTGGATTCGTCTCATCGACACCAGATGGTAGAACAACATCTACATACACTTTTTTCCTTTTTGCGGATTCTAGAATTATATTTGAGACGTCTTTCACAGTTACCAGTACATCGGGCAATGGATCACAGCTTCTTGAAAATTCCTGTAGTGCCAGATTCGATCAGTGATTGCTGCAGTGGATGTAACAACTCTTTGGATGGTCTTGAAGGATTTCCTTCACACCTTTGTTCCACCCAGACATACTAGCTGCACCGTCAAATCAGTGGGCCCGTAGAAACTCTGCTTCTAGTGACAGTCTTACAAGTATGTCTTTAATGGTAGCTGCCAGCGTTTGCTCCCTGTAGTCGAGCAGAATTTATAAACCTAGAAAAAATTCTTTTATTTCGAGCGTCTCAGTGTCAACACAATGCCACAAAGAGCGAACTGCTCCTTCCCAGGGACCATTGCATGACCTCTCAGTGCGTTTCCTGTTCGACCCAAAAACCACAGTGAACTGATAATTACCAGTAAAGCGGGTCTAGGTTTCCCCTGACTGGTCAGCAGAAGTTGCGCGTCTTGGGCAATCACAGGTGTGCTATTTTCACGTTGCTGAGTAATTACGAGAGGCTCTCGATGGAAAGGACTCTTCTCGTGTATCTTGAACTTTTCCATAGCATTTTTCCAGTTACAGAAACCTTCTTTATGAAAAGCCATCTCTTTCTCTGGTCTTCTATTGTTCACTGAGTGTATGGACTGAATGCAGTTATAACCGGAAACACTGCCACTCTTTTCTTCGTAATGAAACCACGGATAAGCCACACACTATTCCAATTTGCAAGATCTTCCATTCCTTCCTGGAAACTTATGCTTCTCTGATGGGTAAATTTTGTTTCAAAAACAGGTATAGTTTGTGTTTTCTTATGAGAATGGGGTGTCTGCATGCTATGACAATCTCATGCCACAACTTTTATATCCATCGCCTCTACCTGAAATGATTAAGGATAAAGCCGTACAATATGACGTATCTCGCAAACATCGCACTAACATAAAAATAGCTTTGAACAAGCGAAGTATGTTAATGGTGAGCACATAGTAAACTAGCACAAGTATAGGAAGAAACACTCAAAGTTGACCATAAAATTTTTAGCTTAGCAGTATCAATCCTTGTGCTTTCTGTAAGTATCTTTGACTAGTACTACTGTCAGACTGAGACTGGGCACTCCAAAAAATTCCTTAATAGATTTTTGTGACATTGTGCAATACCACACCTAAAAGAACAAAATAATAATAATTGTGTATAAATATCAGCCATGACCCATGGATCGATGTACACATAAAAGGGAACTAAGATTTACAAACTGAAATTTAAAAATGACGCTATAACTCACTAATAGTATGTGTCGAAAATAAGAGGAATCATTGTAAATATTATTGATCATCTATATAGCGAATTAGAAAAGAGTGTAAAAATCAGACCTTAAAGCTATACTGCATTGTAAATGGAAGGACTTTAACATCAGACATAATAAACAAATTTACACAATTCATTCCAAATTGATTGCGACTGATGATTGATTAGAAGCAATCTCACATGGTAAATAAAATATTTTCAGCTGTAAAGGTAATGTGTGCTACCAATTTGTTCAATGACGAACTGCCGTGCAAACCACTGTGTTTGTTTTTATTTGACATTCAACTTTCATTTGTTAAGTCAATTTAAGTAAATTTAACAATAATAAAATTATATACTGAAATTTAACAATGTTTGTACCGTTACGAGTAACACTTGTGATGAAACTGGTACGAAATTAAGAGAACTGAAATGTAGTTTTCTGTGTACAAATGCTTTTGTCTGTGGCTGTGCTCGTATAATAGGCAAGAATAAAGCCGCACTCGCAGTATATCAGAAGCTACTGTGTATTTTTCTTGCTGCTGTTTTTGCGACAAATTTTGTTGTAAACATTGACATGCATTATAGCACTGAACTTTTCCTTTCATAAACTAACGAATGGCCTTAATATAGTTCCACGTTATGATAGATAAAACTATCTTTGTGTTTATTGTACAGAGAAATACTCACCTCTTTGCGTACTATTATTTGCTAAAAACCTTGTTTCAGTATCTTGAGCTGTTTACGTTTAGTGACTTGTCACGCTGCACTCTGCACGGCGTGCAGAAACTTATTCTGTGCGACGTATCAACAAGACATACAATCCATTTAATCGTCACTGGAATGATACAGCTTTCTTACAACGATAAAAAATTACTTCGGTACGTTAGCTTCAGTTGGTACGCTGCAGTACATGACCGAAAGTGCACAAAATGTGAAACAGCCAGTGAGGTCATTCTTCACTGTAAATTTTTCAAATTACGATCAATGCGTTATGGTACTTCATTTACAAACATCGTTAAAACTATGACTAATAACGAAAAGGTAGCCACTTCACTGTCAAGCACGAATGTTCGGCTACAATACATTGAATTTTTTTAATGAAATCACATGAGAAATGTTGCAAAGCGAAAAGAAAAACACCACGCAAATCTAAAAACAGTATTTTCTTAATTTTTTGTGCAAATAGTAAAACATTTTTCGAACAAACTAATTTTATAAATGGACGTAGCTTTCATTTATATAAAACAATGATCCACATGACTGAAGATTCGGTTTCCGCTTCGATCCTTTGGTGTTACAGGGCGAGAAAGTTTTCCACACACAGTCCGCAAAAATAATACCGCGTCTATGGGACAGGGATAACGAATTGCGATAGTGTCTGGATAATAAATCAGTCCGTACTAGACTTCAGGATAAAGTCATCGATAATGCCTTAGTAAAATGAGGGCTGTTTTTAGCACGAAAGACATGAAGTAGGCAATAATTGTCACGACTGATTGAGTGCATTGCTTAACTACTATCGCAAGGCTGACTATGAGAAATGTGGCCCCTAAACAAAGCAGCGTTGTCAAATCGTGAATGCCGGCCGCGGTGGTCTAGCGGTTCTAGGCGCTCAGTCCGGAGCCGCGCGACTGCTACGGTCGCAGGCTCGAATCCTGCCTCGCCGGCCGAAGTGGCCGTGCGGTTAAAGGCGCTGCAGTCTGGAACCGCAAGACCGCTACGGTCGCAGGTTCGAATCCTGCCTCGGGCATGGATGTTTGTGATGTCCTTAGGTTAGTTAGGTTTAACTAGTTCTAAGTTCTAGGGGACTAATGACCTCAGCAGTTGAGTCCCATAGTGCTCAGAGCCATTTGAACCATTTTTTTCGAATCCCCCTCGGGCATGGATGTGTGTGCTGTCCTTAGGTTAGTTAGGTTTAAGTAGTTCTAAGTTCTAGGGGACTTATGACCTCAGCAGTTGAGTCCCATAGTGTTCAGAGCCATTTGAACCATTTTTTCAAATCGTGAATGTATTTATGTATTCCTAGGAGACATAAATGAGGGATATTTGTAACTAGACAAATTAATTGAAATTTTCATATTGTAATGTGACTGTAGCGCGTGTCACGAACTATTAACTTCATAACAACTTCCTATTTACAGTGACTCACAAAAGTATTCGGCCACCGGTGTTATGTTTTATTTTTACTTCATTATATGTAAGCATCACATATGACAGGAGTAGTCTCGGCACAAATTGGTATAGGACTATCTAATAAGTAACAGAGCAGCATTTTCTTATTTGCAAACTTAACTCAAACGACATAAACAATAATACCATAAAGAAACATGCCCACTATCACAGCCACAAAAGTTTTCGGGTTGTAAGTATAACAATCACAACCATGTACATTTTAATACCTTGTATGCAGTCCTTTTTGCTTAATCGCCTTGTTCCAAGCGTTTAGGCATGCTGTGAATGAGCTTTCGCGTATAATCAGGACTAATTTGTCGCCATTCTTCCAGTATTCGTTCCTTTAAAGCTTGTTTTGATGTCACTGGGATTTGTCGTAATTTTCGCTTCTATTCAATCCAAAGATTTTCTATTGGGTTCAAGTCTGGACTCTGAGGAGGGATATTCAAAACCTTACGGCAATTATATAGCGTCCATAGTCTCACAATATCCGCTTTATGCTTCGGATCATTGTCTTGATACAATTTGAACGTCCTCGAAAGCCCGAAACTTGAAGCACTTTGCGGTAAGTTCTCTTTTATGATATTCAGATACTTATGCTTGTCCATTGTACCTTCAATGAATGCTATTTCGCCTACCCCAGATGACGACATGGAATCCCAAATCATGACACCTCCACCACCGTGTTTAACTGTGGGTTGCAGGTGCTTCGATTGAAATTCTTCACGTAGTTTCTCCAAGTCACAGGTCTTCCGTTTGAGGAGAACATTTGCACTTGACATTCATCGACAAAAATTACTTCGTCCCACCAACTGACACTTTTATTTACGTGCTGCTTCGCGAATTCCAGTCGTTGCTTTCTATTCCTCTCATTTATCATAGGCTTCTTCCTGCTTACTCGACCATTATACACCTCTCATCTAGTAATTCGTCGGACTATTTCAGGGTGCACGTCCTTTCCATATTCCTGCTGCACTGCGGCAGCAATTTTCGTTTCCGACAACCTTCGATTTGTTTTAATTTTTCTCATTAGCTCGGTTTCCTCTCTTCTACTTAGCTTCTTTGGTCGCCTTGTTTTTGGTTTATCTTCAGTTCTATCTTCTCTGTTGAATCTGAATCTTCGTATAATGTCACCTTCAGTACTCTTACTAATTTGTAACACTGTGGCAATCTGTCTTTCGGAACGTCCTTTAACGTGATGGAAAATAACAAGTTATCTCTTTGCAAATGACGTATTGTTTCTTTACCGCCCTATCGTACTGTGCACCATGCGAGTTAACGACACGGAAACGCAGCACAGAATGAGCCTCTTCGGTCTACAGCTAAGACTACCGCTGCCTATACGACATGTGCCCGAATAATAAAGTGACTGCATGTTGTGGTGTCTTATAATGTAAATGTACATTGCACATAGTTAATTTTATTATACTGAGACCTGCTTGTGTTACATTGTCAGACAACATTCACACTACAGAATGGACCGGCAGTTGCTTCTTGTGGGCCTCAAATGTTCGAAGAGAACTTCACATTTCCAGAACAATGAGGGGGTTGAATACTTTTGTGATGCACTGTATTAATGTTTCGGAACATACGTCTCACTTTTCTGATCCTGCAACAGCAGTGGACTTTCTCTTGATGCGGAATAAAAGGATGACCTGCGTTCAGTGTCATGATGCCTAATTTCAGGACAAGTTGCAATGGGTTTTATGGAGGGATTTCCTTGCAATTCACCTAGCTCAAACACATGTGTCCAACTACTAGTTTCTATTGCAACTTACAAGAATTATTCCACCTTAGTTTTCGATACGACGTTATATGTACGTAGTTTTCACCTTTCTGTACGAGTTTAACTTATATTATTATATAGTAATTATCGACACCTTTGTTTATTGAACCTCTACTTGCTTTGTTGTTGTGGTAGGGAATACTTACTCTCCGACCGTTGCTCAGAATTTCCGGAACATTTCTTACCTTTTCGTGGCTCAAATGGCTCCAAGCACTATGGGACCTAACATCTGAGGTCATGAGTCCCCCCTAGACTTAGAACTACTTAAACCTAACTAACCTAAGGACATCACACACATCCAAGCCCGAACCAGGATTCGAACCTGCGACCATAGCAGCAGCACGGTTCCAGACTGAAGTGTCTACGCCGGCCGCGGTGGTCTCGCGGTTCTAGGCGCGCAGTCCGGAGTCGTGCGACTGCTGCGGTCGCAGGTTCGAATCCTGCCTCGGGCATGGATGTGTGTGATGTCCTTAGGTTAGTTAGGTTTAAGTAGTTCTAAGTTCTAGGGGACTAATGACCACAGCAGTTGAGTCCCATAGTGCTCAGAGCCATTTGAAGTGTCTACAACCTTTTCCTGCTTGAATCCTTGGGGTCCACCTGTTTGCCACTGATACGGATAGTCAAGCGAGAGCTGAGTATTCCAGTATTGATCAAGGAACTGTTTTATCGCTTCTGTTTTGAGATTTGGTGCCCTCTTTAACTTAAAAGCATTTCCACTGTATCGGAAATAGCTGACATTTTTTTGCAAATACTTCCGGGTACGCTATAATCTCCCCTTTCCAATAAAAGTCTCACTGAGAAGTGTGGGAATATAATTAGGTATAAGTTCTTCAATGAACTGCTATGAGCAATCCGTACTGAGTTAGGAGATTTATCACGAATAAGTGACATAAAATAATTACATGCCTTTCACCACAAAGGTTCACTCGTATCACCTCGAAACTGCAAATCAAATGTGTGTATAGAAATCCGGAAAAAAAATCGCTGGCCACACTACACGTTTCACGTTCGTTACCAGAGCAACAATGCACAGCGATATAGCTAAGGTGTGAAGGCATGATGGCCTTGAGGGGAGGGAAAAGGGGGGAATGTCAGAATACTGTCTCTGCACACATTTAGGTTTCCATGTTGTGTTTTTTTCTTAAATGTTAGATTGTTCGTAGAGTGTGACGATCCCTTCAGTCCGGAACCGCACTGCTGCTACAGTCGCAGGTTCGAATCCTGCCTCGTGCATGGATGTGTGTGATTAGGTTAGTTAGGTTTATGCAGTTCTAAGTCTAGGGGACTGATGACCTCAGATGTTAAGCCAACTGCGACATAATCGCGTGTTCCCCAGATGTTAAGTCCCATAGTGCTCACAGCCATTTGAACCATTTTTTGTGGCGAGCCAGGTCAGGCGTACCGACTGCGGTTTGGGCATTGTTGGCATTTTCGATAGGACCGCACGTGACTTGTGATTGCATGACCGCGAGACTAAACTGATAAAAAATAAGTTGCACCACCTGTAGATCTGCGAAAGGGTGTGGATTTAGGTTCAAGGGGAACCGAACAGTAAGTAATGAAGATGGTGGCAACACTTGTTTTGAAAGGTGTATTATGTAAGTGCAGAGGACAACTGTTAACAAAATAAAGGGAGAGAAAAACAAATTTTTTACAGTGAAGATTTCTGCCTTAAGTCTGGCGCTCCTCCCTCTAAATGGTTCAAATGGCTCTCAGAACTATGGGATTTAACATCTGAGGTCATCAGTTCCCTAGACTTAGAACTACTTATACATAACTAACCTAAGGACATCACACACATCCATGCCCGAGGCAGGATTCGAACCTGCGACCGCAGCAGCAGCGCGTTTCCGGACTGAAGCGCCTAGAACCGCTCGGCCACAGCAACCGGCGTTCCTTCCTCAATTTCGGCTCACTGACCACTCTGTATTTGCCACTCTGAGTCTTAACTACTGTTCGGAAGTGCTATGCAGAATTTGCTACATGTGCATACAGAGACTGTTCCCCATTAGGAGTCACACAATGGCCGCGCGGGATAGCCGTACGGTCTCAGGCGTCTTGTCACGGTTCGCGCGTCTCCTCCCGTCGGAGGTTCCGGCATGGTTGTGTCTGTTGTCCTTAGTGTAAGTTAGCTTAAGTTAGACTAAGTAGTGTGTAAGCTTAGGGACTGATGACATGAGCAGTTCGGTCCCATAGTACTTACTACAGATTTCCAAATTTTCACACACTGAGAAGTGGGACGAAGGGAGAGGACAGAATGCAGTATGTTTTACAAGATGCTTCAGTCAAAAGCAAAAATCGCTGCCACCAAGAATACTGATCCCATATTTCTTGACGGCAGCATAGTTTATTCACTGGCTCTGCCCATATATAAAACAAAACTCCAAGTAAATTTGGGGATAGGAGAGAAACCGTATCTCGGCCCCACTCCCAGAGTTTCATGTGGGGGGGGGGGGCGACTACCCCTCCTGCCCCCCCCCCTCCCCAGTTGATACGCAGTTGTTGTGCACCAAGCACCTCGTGACCCTTTGCCTTTGACATCTACAACTGCCATCCGAGAACAAGTAAAGGACTCCCCGTATCATTCTGTGCCATCTGAAAACGAGTAATGGACTCCCTGACTCCCTGCATCACTCAGTGTCATCCTGCACTACTGGTCAATTACTAACAGCAGCTGGACTACGGAAATACTGTCCCATGCTCAAGCTATCGATAACACCATAACAAAAACGGCTACGTCTGGAATAGTAGCGTGACTGGGAAGTATGGACTGTTGATGAATAGCGTCACATTGTGTTCAGCGATGAATCGCGTTTCTATGCTACCCCAGACGACCGTCGTCGGTGAATATCGAGGCGACCTGGGTAGAGATCCTAATATTACGGCATTTTGTAGAGGCACAGCGCTGTTACTTCTGGCGTTGGCAGTGTTGGGAACCATTGGATATGACATCAGGTCATGGCTGGAGTGACTGTGGGAGCTCTGACGGCACAACGGTAGAGTCTGCACATGATACTATGCGCACTGACCAATTTTCACCCAAAGTGCTGGGTGAGTTCATTCGTTTGTTCGGAAGGGGAGGCCGACACTGTCTACCACTTTACGGCGATGACACAATCGAGACGCGCGCCCTGCAATCTTACTCAAACGATTTTACAGAAACTATTCGGTAAAAACGTTTCATTTTTGCTTTACTTGTAGCTTTGTACGTCAGGTTTATTATGAGGTCTCCATCATTTCGTTAATGGTCATAGTTATGGAGATAGCCGGCCGCTGGTGGCCGAGCGGTTCTGGCGCTACAGTCTGGAACCGCGCGACCGCTACGGTCGCAGGTTCGAATCCTGCCTCGGGCATGGATGTGTGTGTTGTCCTTAGGTTAGTTAGGTTTAAGTAGTTCTAAGTTCTAGGGGACTTATGACCTCAGCAGTTGAGTCCCATAGTGCTCAGAGCCATTTGAACCATTTAGTTATGGAGATATTTAGGCGGACACTGCACTAAATTCGAAAAAGATTGCAATGAAAAATAGGAGTCACTATGATTTTGCATTTGGTGTATATTACATAATGTGTTACTGTGATTGAAAGTGAGCTAACATATTGAACTTTTCTTTAGACTTGGGTGGAGGTATCTGTCACCAATCTCGAGAAAACGGATGTACGTAGCACACTCATTTGCGATCGCGCCACGCCAGCGACAAAGCTAAAAAGAAATATCCACAACGTTCCTCATATTTCATAGATGGTTTGAGATATCGAAAGGGGATTTTTGCAAATGATAGCACAGAAAGAGGATAGTATTTCGCCGTGTGGTTATTATGCACAACTTCATTATCTATTGTCTTATTCTACTAATTACAGACTTTTTCATTCAAAGAGCGTAATTTTTAAGGACCATCAATAGCTAGAGAAACGATAAATGCTATGGGTTTTAGAACATCATAAGAGAAGACATTACACATTTATTTTGTACCGAGGATGTCCTTTTTCGTAAGATACTGACCTTAACATTTTCTCCATTCGTGATTTAATAAATTTAATAAACCACTGTTTCAGAATTAATGTGTTTCGCCAATAGAAGCAAATTTTAGCATGGCAACAAGAGAAATGTGAAGGTTTCACTCAAATTTCGCCACTCATGACACTTCTCTGAAAGTTACAAATGGTTGACAAGTCAGACGCAT
Organism: Schistocerca nitens; assembly: GCF_023898315.1. Taxonomy (NCBI): domain Eukaryota; kingdom Metazoa; phylum Arthropoda; class Insecta; order Orthoptera; family Acrididae; genus Schistocerca; species Schistocerca nitens. Next base: position 132,233,248 of record NC_064622.1, on the reverse strand, counting down.
TTTCAGCGGAATTCTTTTCAGATTCTAGCCAAAGCGGAGGTGATAGTTCCTTTTGAATGGTCACCATTCAAATATGGGCGTGAAGTGGCCCCACTTAATACTCCCAAAAAATGTGACTGTAGGCTTCAATTTAGAACGGCACTTCCCCTCCAGCGCTCAGCATTTCTGCTACAACGCCTGCCCACAGCCCCCACCACTATTATTCTTCCCTTGCGGGCCCTGGCGTCTGCACATCTGCTGTTCATGGTATTCTCTGCGGACGTGTCATGCACATCCTGTGTCCTCGTGTGTTACTTCTCGTGCGTTAGTATCATGCTGCGATTCATCGAGTGGACAATTCTCTTCTGCATCTAGCAAGGGTCTCTATGAACTGTCTACTGATATTGAGGTACGTCTGTGGCCAGCAAAATCACCAGATCTGTCCCCAATAGAACATGTGTGACCCAGGCCAATGTCTAGGCTATGAAGGACCAGTTTGAAATGACACTTGCTAGATGTTTCCAAAGAGGTACACATAAGATAAAAAAAGGAAGTGAAGTGCTGCAGCTGAGATACTGTTACGTGAGACAGATATGACTTTTTTTTTTTTTTTTGTAAGTCACCAGAAAGAGACGAGTCTGGTGTGTCTTGAGGAAGAGAATACACAAACATTTTTATCGCTCTTCCTACTGCAACAGCTTCTTTTACTAAGATTGGATTTAGCGTTAACATGAAGAATGTGAAGTGGATCACAGTGCGTGTCTATTTACTTGACACAGTTCATCTCTCTGCACCGAAATATGAGTTTCTTTCATTAGGCGACACAATCAACAGTTAGCTGCTACTACAGCGGCAGTATGCGAGACGACCTTCGCAGCAGAACGAAGAGGTAAAGTTACCCGCTAAAAAAGAAAATACTACTGATACCATTTTCTGTTAAATTTCTCGCAAGTTTATTTCAGATATGTTTGATGGTGTCTGTGCGGCAGCCGGCAGTAAAATCATTTTATTTTCCAGTTCAAAAACCCTAAATCGTTGTCCAGCCAGTAATTAAAAAAATAGGACAGAATGCACTAGCGACTGAACAGAGACCAGATCCTGTAATCTTCGTATCGTTAAGTAAAAAGTAATGTAACTGTAAGAGTGATTGTTGAGATTCTGATTGTATTCTGTCTTTGTTCCATATATTTGACAATGAGGATACAATGAAAAATTGAATTTTACCATCAAAAACGGAATAAAATTATGAAAACTGAAGAAAATTTTCTCCAGAGACAAGTAACTGAATTTACGGAACGTGAACAGAAGCTTTAAACCTCTCTGCAATCAACAGTATTTATGGTAGAGTTTATTTTTCATTACAAAACTACATGATTTTTATATGTGTAACAGTGAAAAAATGAGAGGCCATCTTGTCGCGAAATAATGAGAAGCCATGTTGTCGTGAACATATATTGTTAGTGGAATTTTTCACAACTGTTGAGTTTGTTATATTTCAATAATTCAATTACAGTGTGTACTTTTATTGTCAGTAGAAATGGAATCACGTATCAATGAGAAAATTAATACTAGCAGTAGTGATTGCAAAAATACTGAATCAGAGTCTAATGTTGTAAGGTGGCAGAATAAATGATCAGATTTGCACCTTACATGAGACCTTTACAAATCACAATGAGAAGGTGAAGATGACACCTAACGTAAATCGACGGTTACGAGAACATTTGCCTATCGATATGTAATGCAAAAAGGGATGGCAGTCAATTGACGGTAATTAACACACCATTCCTATACAATGCATGTCTTTGAGCGGAAGGTAGAACAGGGAACGTGGGTCGAGTCGCTTTTACTTTTGAACAGCCAGCTCCACAACGACGTAGCGAAACTGTGCTGTGCCCGCATCTCGTGGTCGTGCGGTAGCGTTCTCGCTTCCCACGCCCGGGTTCCCGGGTTCGATTCCCGGCGGGGTCAGGGATTTTCTCTGCCTCGTGATGGCTGGGTGTTGTGTGCTGTCCTTAGGTTAGTTCGGTTTAAGTAGTTCTAAGTTCTAGGGGACTGATGACCATAGATGTTAAGTCCCATAGTGCTCAGAGCCATTTGAACCATTTTTTGAAACTGTGCTGTGGGAGTTATACCGGCGACCACTTAAGGGGATGGCAGGAAAGAGAACGGCGACCCCGGGCCAGGTGATTCAAGCTGGAGGGCCGCCTGTAGCGAGGGTATTGGCACAAGAGCAGAGAAGAAGCTTTAGAAAACTGCGTTTCTGTTAAGAAGCAAGTGACACATTTTCGTCCACCGAGTGTAACACACGGAAAGATCAATGTACTTTAGGCGTCTAGAATGGGCAAAAAACGTCCGATTGGCGGAAACTCACTAGGAAGGAGAAAACTACTGAAGTTTGATAGAGGGGACGTTGCGCTGTTTCTACAAAATGAGAGGAATGCTCCTATTAGGCGAAAAAAGCCGTGACGTGAAAAAGGAACACAAGTGGAGGGAGGCAGTTCTGCCATGAGAGGACAAGAGAGAAATTTTGTGTGGGAGACTCTTCTCTGAACTGGCGTCAAGTGCAGAACGGAGCACTTAATGCTCCGTATGACGTAGAGAACAAATTTGTGTGGACACTGCGTTCACAGCGGCTGCACTCCAGCTAAAATTAGCTGTAGCAACGTTTAGCTCCAACTGTGGAGAAACGAACCAGCCAAATTAGTTAATTGTTCTTGCTAGAACTAAGAGGACACTATAATATGCACACTGCTCCAACCATTCGCGTCTATATCGCCATATAATAAGACTAGGGCTGAGTACATGTTTTCTCGCATAACGAGAAACATAGGGAAAGTTTCTGCTGGAAAGTTCAGCAAAGGCCAGATTAGTTTTGTAGGAATTTCAGTGGGAGAGAGCGGTCTTGCAGACAGCAGCACGTCGCAGTTTAAGGTAAATACTGCTAGCAGAGGCATAAACTTTATTGGTTCACCAGCTTGCGTCCACTGTAAAGTCGAGCGGCCTTGGGTAATCTTGTGCTCAGATTTGTCACTTGACTAATCATCCACCATAGACTTGATTGTCATCCTAAATAGTACCGAATTTTGAACCGGAATCGGATGATTTTCGTAGTACTGACCAACATCATAACATATGTGTAGGAGCAATTCTGTAAAGAAACTTCCAGTTATACTTTCATATTATTGTGCTTAGGATTAATGTAAAGAAACTTCCAATTAAACTTTCGTAACATTGTGCTTAAGATTAATGTTCTTTCAGAGAGCTAATATTTAACATTGTTGTGTATAAACTTATTTCACTTTTTGATGTTGGCAAGATACGTTTTCCAGTGTGCTGTTTTTATGTTGGCGAGTTGATAACTGTGTGACAAGCTGCAATTTGGTGAGAAATATTGTGACATTAAACTTGTCATATCACTTCACACAGTGTACTCAATTCAAGAATTATAAAAAAAATACCGCAACCCTTTACAAATGGCGACCCTGCCAGGATGGCAATTGGTCTGCCTGGATGACAATTAGTCAAATTTGGAATAAAAACAAAATTTTAGAATTTTGAAAAAAATTTTTTTCGTGTTGTTTTGTGAGGTGGTTTCCCAATGTATGTAAATTTATAGTGGACAAATACAGTAAATGTGTGATCCGAAGTGTAGAAAGGTTGTATTGACACGTAGAATCAAATAATCATTGAGTGGAAGTAGATTGTGCCTGACCTCGGTGGCGCGCGCGCGAAGTTATTCACTGAGCTGCTGAGTTGGGTTGAAATTCCACAAACAGTAAGCAGTGTTGCTAATGTTGTGTACGTAGTCGGGAAACTTTCTATGATATTTTGGAAACGTGTAAGGTCCCATAACTTGATGTTGACGAGAGCGCAGGCTCGCATGGTTCGAGAAAGACAGAGGTTAGCTAAACGAACTGAGATGGTGGAAGAACGGAGAGTATCGCAGATAGGTCAAACTCAGTATCTTGACAGGGTAGAATTGATGTAGAACAAAAGGTATCGAGTACAGGTCACGAAACGTGATGTACTGATAGTTCAGAGGGAATGGTAGCAGTTTCAAGATTTGTATCACAGTCAACGAACGCGCAAAAACAAACTGATCTAGTGGGTCAGAAATATAGTCAGAGGACGAGCAACTTTGGTATGTGGAACCGAATGTAGAAATTTTGAACTAAACGGGACAGTTTCCAACAGAAAGAGTATATGTAAGTGCGTCCGCATTGTGCCCGGAAGTCGGTGAAACGCCACGTGAAAGACGCGAACGGGAAAATTTTCATCGAATAGTGACAGGTGACGATAGTGAAGAGTCAGATAGTGTGTTCGTAATATTGAAGCAACTCACTATGGTCGCAAAGCAGACAAATGAAGGGTTAACAGATTTGAGATTTGAAACAAATAAAGGGTTACAGAATCTGAAGATAGCAACGTATACGGGATTAGCAGACTTGAAAACAGAAACGGCGAATTTAAAGACCGAAACGGCAAAGCTCCAATTTGAAACTTATGCTGGGTTCGAAAAAGTCCGCGAAGATTAGCAAAAATTACGAACAAAAGTCAATGAATAGTTTACTGAAATCCGGAGAGAGGGGAGAGACTCACGCGAGGTGATACAAGTGTTAACGGCTGACCAGAAAAAGATGCGTTCTGACGTTGACCAGGTGCAGGATGCAGTGTCTAACGTTAATCAAAGAGTGGATAAGTTAGCACGTAAGACGTCTGGTAAGGCGCAACAAATCGTGGAAGAGCTCAATGTCAGAAAACGTGTCACGCGAGCCGCATTAAAAAGATCTGACACACGCATTGAAAACATAGTCACGAAAAATCAGAAACAGTTTGAAGACCTTCGCACAGAATTGAAAATGTGTATCGAGAATCATACAGAAAGTAGTAGCGAGGTGGCGGAATCAGTAGTATCATGCGATATAGTAATGGACAGTAATTCAGCAAGAAAAAAGTCAGTTGTGCAATCTTCCGTAGCAGTAGCGGAAACACAAAAACGTCATGAGATTCCAGTCGTATATCCACAGGAGGTTGCGTCTGTAATTACGGAAGCAAAACAAAAAAGGGAAGGCACAGTTAGGATACCAAATAAGAGTGACCTCGTGTTTCGATTATGATGGCATGACAGGTTTTTAATCTCTGAAGCAAGGTACTGGGGTGCTTGCGCGACGAGGAGTCGGTGAAGTAGACATAGAGTGTGGTAGTCATGCAATTTGTCCGGCCGCAGCCACCCTAGCTCGGAGTATGAAGCACTAACATGATCATATCGGCGAATGTTGCAGGTGTAACGCACACAGGCATTCATGGTTAGCTCTAGCCGTCTTTTGTTTTCACTACTCGTGCCTTGTTGAATCACATCACAATAGTGGAGGTTCGGTAGAACGAGTACTTGCACGAGCTGGCGTTTCAAGTCCTGTGGAAATATGTTCCGAAACTTTTTGAGAGCATAGAGACAAGCAGACGTCTTTCGGCACACTGCGACTGTATTCTCCGCCCAGTTGAGATGCTCATCCAAAGTTACACCCAAGTTCTTCACTGTTTTCTGATATGGTATCGGAGTACCGTCGAGCAGAATAGGAGGTAGCCGTTCGTGGAAATCTGAACTTATTAATTTCTGATGGGCTATTAAAATTACTTGCGTCTTTTTTGCATTTAGTTTAAGCCCCAGGTTTTTCGCCCATGTCACTACTGAAGACAGATCATCATTCATCTGAGCGATTGCAGTGTTTACATCTTCAGGTCTGACGCTAAGGTAGAGCTGGAGGTCGTCGGCATAGAAATGATATTTACAGGACAGAACCGACGAAATATCGTTGACGTATAAAGAAAACAAAAGTGGTCCTAAGACTGATCCTTGTGGCACTCCCGAGGAAACATGTTTCCAGGAAGATTTTTCATTTACGCAGACAACACATTGCTGTCTGTCTTTTAAGTAGCTTTCAAACCATCTCATTGCACTATCAGAGAAATTAAGCTGTTGCATTTTTCTGAGCAATTTGTCAAAGTTAACAGTGTCAAAAGCTTTGCTGAAGTCCAGTAGCGTCAATATTGTTGCCTTTCGATTGTCGATGGCATATTTCAGGTCATCAGTTACTTTAATTAGAGCAGTGTTTGTGCTGTGATGTTTACGGAAACCGGATTGAAATTTGTCATATAGGCTGAATTCATGCAAGTGTTCAGTGATTTGGTCATGAACAATATATTCAAGTGCTTTGGAAACAGCAGGCAGTATGCTGATTGGTCGGTAATCACTAGGCAGTTGCGGGTTTTCGATCTTAGGGATGGGTCGAATTATGCTTCTTTTCCATGCAGTGGGGTATATTCCGTTCACGAGTGAAAAATTAAATATGTCAGTTAAGACAGGTACTAAGATATCGACAACATTCTTAATCATGGTTATACCGATACTGTCGTTGCCTATTGCATCAGAAGAGATTCTCATTATTGCTTTTCTTGCCGTATTTGTTGTTACATGTTTTAGATGGAAGGTATCGTTGTTAGTTATCCTGTATGGGGATTCTTGTGGACGGTAATTATCAGCCGTGCTGGTATTCAGAGGTGCAAAGAAGAATTCATTTAATTCGTTAGCTGACACATGAAAAGTAGTTTCCGATTTTGCCTTTCCGACCCCCAAGCTACGGAGATTCTTCCATAGAGTCGTGGGCGTCAGATCGCTACATACAAGGGAGCGAGCGTGCCTGATTTTAGCATTGCGAATGCATTGTTTCACTCTGTTCCGTAGCTTTCTATACTCTTCGAAACGCTCGGGTTTCGGATCTGCCTTGAAACGCCTGTGGGCAGCATCCCTATTAGCCATCATTTGATGTAATTCAGCTGTCAGCCATGGAGCAGATTTTCTTACACGGATTGTGCGCACAGGTGCATGTTTGTCATAGAGGGCAGTGAGTTTATCACCAAGTTCATTAATTTTGCCGTCGATTGTAGGTTCTCTGATTATTTGATGCCATGAGATTTCTGAGCAATCGGCTGTTAGAGCGTCAAGGTCAATACGTTTCATGTTCCTACAAGTTATGTAACGCTATTTGATCCTTGGGGGCTCCACAGAGTAGGCCAGGAATATTACATCATGTGCTGAGAGGCCAGGGGCCGATGTTTGACCAACATCTCTTACTTTGTCAGTCTGTTTCGTTTCGATTACGTCTATAAGAGTATGACTGTGCGCCGTATGGTGTGTAGGTTGTAATGGAAAAATGTTCATGCTATTGCAACTAAACAGTCTTCTTAGGTTTATTGCGGAGGGAGTGTCTCTTAGCAGGTCTATGTTCAAGTCACCCATTACGATGACATGTTCGTATTGACACTGAAGTAAATGTAATTCCGACTGGAAGGAACTCATTGAGCTTATTTTTGGCGGCTTGTACACGACGCCAGTCAAGAATTTCCGACTTTGTATATTTATTTCAATGAACATGAATTCAGCCTCTTTTTCTTCAGCAGGATTTGACGTACATAAGACTTTCAGTTTGAGATCTGTTCGTATATACGCGCCGACCCCGCCACCTCGCTTTTTTGATCTGTCTGCCCTAAGAAATGTGTACCCTGGGAGATGAATAGATGCAGAGGATATGTGTGGTTTCAACCACGTTTCGGATAAGAGGATTACGTGGTAGTTTAGTTGGTTGAAGAGGAGGCTAAGTTCTTCGTAATGTGCAGGTAAAGACTGGATGTTGCAGTGAGCTGCTAAAAGCTCTGACGCGTTCCGCTGAGCAGCCTGGAGAAGGGTGGCAGACTGGTTTGTCCCTTTGTTAGGCACTACCTGCCGCGAGGGGCACTGGCCGCTGCTTCCGCCAAGTGACATAACACAGGGGTGTTCGAGATTTTGCGCCCCCTGTTTGTGACTCCGCGAGTGCCGAAAGAAAGGCGACTGTAAGAGATTTCCTGAGGTTGCGGGAGTATAGAAAATGGATTAGTGGTATTCGGTGCAAGGAGAATATGACCAAAATAGTGACGGCTGTGTGTCACTGTGTATCCTCTGTCGTAAGAGGAGACATGTAGTTAGCGTATTTGAAACAGCTTAGGGTGGAAATAAGGGAAAAGGGAGTGATTTAAGAGGCCGATGCTGCCAGCAGAGAGAAGTAAGCTTAATAATTAATAGATTATCGTAGGAAGCTAGAATTAAATTGAAATTTACTAAAGTGATACTGGTAGTGATTATCGTAGGAAGCTACAATTAGATTGAAATTTGCTAACGTGATACTGATAGTGATTTTTGTTATGAACAATTTAAACCGAAGAGATGGGTGATTAATGAACTAAAGGAGAGACTAATAATTGCAATAGAACTATTACAGAACGGAAGAGAATAAACTGAGAAAATGAAAAAAGTATTAGCAGTAACTAAAATTAAGTAATGGTTAGAGCTACAGACACAAAAAAATAGTGAAAAGTTAATACAGTTACAAAAACAATTAGTTGAAGGTACAAATATGGGTATAATTAAAAAGTTAATACAATTACAAGACTATATCTGACTATAGGGCTGTTACAATTTGCAAATGGTGTTAAGTTTGCTCTTTTGGCTCGAGTAGCTTCACTTAATACTATTCAGTTCTGTCATGTTTGTGACTGTCTTCTTTCCAGCTGCTGTCTTAATGATTACTCTGCCATCCTGAGTCCACACATTCTGAAGACCGAAATGGGATATGGCACTGTTTAAAATCTTTAGCCGTTCGTGTGTCAGATCTTCCCTTATTGTAAGCCCTGTCCTTGCTAACTTCTTCTTCTGGGTAAAGATCTCTGCCCTTTTTCGGTACGAGACAAATTTAATTATTATTGGACGAGGTTTGGTAGCATTAGGATGTGCTACGTAAAAAGTATCACGAAATATTTGGACAAAATGTTTCTTGTCGCTTATGAACGTCCAGCGTCTTTTTGCAGTCAGCTCCATTGTTGATACAAGCTTCTAATTTTGTTATGCAGTTCCTCAGCTCCTGTAACGGTATTCATCACTTCCCCCTCAGCACAGTTAGTAGACACACATGCAAATTATATAAAAAGAAAAATTTTTATGTTGGTTTGACAGATAGAAGTTTTCTTCCAGTTCCTTCGCAGCAGTAATATCCAAGTAAATAAATTTTCTTCCGCTCACGAACTGTAGATGAACACACTGTCCTTACTACGAGTGCTAGAGCTGCCTTCTCCATAAGTGAAAGGCTATTGGAGAGGCCCGGATTGCGTCGTTAAGAACGACTCGGCAGGTTCTGCCTTCTCTTTGTGTCGGGGTCACTGGCCCATCACGTTAATCAGTCAACGCCATCTGTGCCATAAGAAACAATTCAGATGATGAGAATGAGGTAAACAGACTGCCTCCATTAATAAATGAATGAATTTGTCATGCAGAATTAATATTTATGAACGTAAATGGCTTTAATTTTATCGGTTTTCCGGCTCTGTAGGTCCAGAGCACCTCTTTCCCTTATCATGGTTTGGCGGTAAAAGAAGTGGGTGGGAACCGAAAGTTGACGTGGTAGAATCCAAGTCGGTCAATGAATTTTTTCAGTGTGCGGTTTAAGTTAATATTTGCCTCTCAGTGATGTGTAGATTTGCCAGAAACGAAACGTGGTTCGGATTCCACGTTTAACTGTGGGTCGTCTTTTCCTGGTTAAATAACGGAACTAGGCGAGGGACACGCAAGTCACCGAAATGGCGTCCAATTGAAGGACTTGCACCAGCAAGTTGAGCTACACGAAGTTATTACCATTGTTTTACTGAACGCACATTTCACACAACTCATTGTTACATGGGATGGAACCAAACTGGCAGATAGTTCAAGAAAAATTATAAAAAATGAGAAAACTGCCTAATAAAAGTCAACTTACGTAACACAGTAAATGCAGGAAGTACTCGGCAAGGGTACGAGTAAGTTTATTCTGTTTTTGGCGGCCATTAGCGCAAGGCGCATTCTACGTCATCATCATCATCATCATTTAAGACTGACTGTGCCTTTCAGCGTTCAGTCTGGAGCATAGCCCCCCTTATAAAATTCCTCCATGAACCCCTATTCAGTGCTAACATTGGTGCCTCTTCTGATGTTAAACCTATTACTTCAAAATCATTCTTAACCGAATCCAGGTACCTTCTCCTTTGTCTGCCCCGACTCCTCCTACCCTCTACTGCTGAACCCATGAGTCTCTTGGGTAACCTTGCTTCTCCCATGCGTGTAACATCACCCCACCATCTAAGCCTGTTCGCCCTGACTGCTACATCTATAGAGTTCATTCCCAGTTTTTCTTTGATTTCCTCATTGTGGACACCCTCCTGCCATTGTTCCCATCTACTAGTACCTGCAATCATCCTAGCTACTTTCATATCCGTAACCTCAACCTTATTGATAAGGTAACCTGAATCCACCCAGCTTTCGCTCCCATACAACAAAGTTGGTCGAAAGATTGAACGGTGCACAGATAACTTAGTCTTGGTACTGACTTCCTTCTTGCAGAAGAGAGTAGATCGTAGCTGAGCGCTCACTGCATTAGCCTTGCTACACCTCGCTTCCAGTTCTTTCACTATGTTGCCATCCTGTGAGAATATGCATCCTAAGTACTTGAAACCGTCCACTTGTTCTAACTTTGTTCCTCCTATTTGGCACTCAATCCGTTTATATTTCTTTCCCACTGACATTACTTTCGTTTTGGAGATGCTAATCTTCATACCATAGTCCTTACATTTCTGATCTAGCTCTGAAATATTACTCTGCAAACTTTCAATCGAATCTGCCATCACAACTAAGTCATCCGCATAAGCAAGACTGCTTATTTTGTGTTCACATATCTTAATCTCACCCAGTCAGTCTATTGTTTTCAACATATGATCCATAAATAATACGAACAACAGTGGAGACAGGTTGCAGCCTTGTCTTACCCCTGAAACTACTCTGAACCATGAACTCAGTTTACCGTCAACTCTAACTGCTGCCTGACTATCCATATAAAGACCTTTAATTGCTTGCAAAAGTTTGCCTCCTATTCCATAATATCGTAGAACAGACAATAACTTCCTCCTAGGAACCCGGTCGTATGCCTTTTCTAGATCTATAAAGCATAGATACAATTCCCTGTTCCACTCATAGCACTTCTCTATTATTTGTATTAAGCTAAAGATCTGGTCCTGACAACCTCTAAGAGGCCTAAACCCACACTGATTTTCATCCAATTGCTCCTCAACCAATACTCGCACTTTCCTTTCAACAATACCTGAGAAGATTTTACCCACAACGCTGATTAAAGAGATACCTCTGTAGTTGTTACAATCTTTTCTGTTTCCATGTTTAAAGATTGGTGTGATTACTGCTTTTGTCCAGTCTGATGGAACCTGTCCCGACTCCCAGGCCATTTCAATTATCCTGTGTAGGCATTTAAGACCTGACATTCCACTGTATTTGATGAGTTCCGACTTGATTTCATCCACCCCAGCTGCTTTATTGCACTGCAATCTATTGACCATTTTCTCCACTTCCTAAATGTGATGCTATTTCCATCATCATTCCTATCCCGTTCTACCTCGAAGTCTGAAACATTACTGATCGTATTTTCACCTACATTGAGCAACTCTTCAAAATATTCCCTCCATCTGCCCAAGGCATCCACAGGATTCACCAGCAGTTTTCCTGACCTGTCCAAAATACTTGTCATTTCCTTCTTACCTCCCTTTCGAAGACTGCTAATTACACTCCAGAATGGTTTTCCAGCAGCTTGACCCAATGTCTCCAACCTGTTTCCAAAGTCTTCCCAAGATTTCTTCTTGGATGCTGCAATTATCTGTTTGGCTTTGTTTCTTTCTTCAACATAACTTTCTCTGTCTACCTGAGTTCTAGTATGTAGCCATTTTTGATACGCCTTCTTTTTCCTTTTTCAGGCTGCCTTGACTGTGTCATTCCACCAAGCTGTTTGCTTCCTCCTACTTTTACACACTACTGTTCCAAGACATTCTTTAGCCACTTCTAGTACTGTGTCCCTGTACCTTGTCCATTCCTTTTCCAATGACTGTAATTGACTACATTCAACTAACTGGTACCTTTCTGAGATCGCTGTTATATACTTGTGCCTGATTTCCTTATCCTGAAGTTTCTCCACTCTTATCCTCCAACATATGGACCTGACCTCCTGCACTTTCGGCCTCACAATCCCAATTTCATTACAGATTAAATAATGATCAGTGTCATCAAAGAATCCCCTGAATACACGTGTGTCCCTCACAGCCTTCCTGAATTCCTGATCTGTTATTATATAGTCAATGACAGATCTGGTTCCCCTGCTTTCCCAAGTATACCGGTGAATGTTCTTATGTTCTACGTAACGAACTTTTTTTTAAAAGAGGATCAGTATCAGTCAAACTTTACTTGACCTATCATGACACTTATTCATGTATTCGAATATGTTTAATAGTTTCAGCTTTTAAACTTGAAAGCTGGCTGTTAAACTACAACTTCCAATATTCAGTTTTGGTATTCTACAGTTTAGTCATTTTCACACGCTAGTTACAGCAGGGTACGGCTGAGACGCGATCCTCTAGCCAGTATCGTTTACAAACGACTTGGTTTATCTTTGGGTGTTAGTGTCTCTTAGGTTTACACGAAGCATGTTTTCCGCTTCCTGGTTAACGAGCCAATGAGAATTCCGCCCGTTCACTAGGGACGCTGTCCGCCCCTGGTAGCTGAATCGTCAGCGCGATGGAATGTCATAACGGCCCGGGTTCGATTTCCGGCTGGGTCGGAGATTTTCTCCGCTCAGGGTCCGGGTGTTGTGTTGTCCTTATCATCATCATTTCATCCCCATCGACACGGAAGTTCGTCAACTCGAAAGACTTGCACCAGGTGAACGGTCTACCCGACGGGAGGCCCTAGCCACACGGCATTTCCACTTTGCTAGGGACAGTAGATAGTACAGGTTGGTTGTAATTAAACTTCCGCTACTTGAGAGCTCCCCCAAGACAAACGAGTGATCGTAGGACAATGAGACTTTGTGGAAACGTCGGTAAAGACATACGGAGAAGAAACAACGAATAAACTATTGAAAAGAAACACATTTTAATAACCACATGAGAGGATAACAGTTATTGATTGCGTAGTCGTAGCATGTTTACGTTCCAGGTTACCACGTTCTTCATTGTGACGACCATCTGCATCCACGACGACCAGGACCCGCACTAGAGATACCATTTCACAGCTCTCCGCATCACTTTTCGATCGGTGGACCATGGAATGTTCAGCAGCCGTGACACAGCTTGCGCAATACTTCAAGATCGCACGTTGCGTCCAGCATTCTCGGCCATGACAACAGAAACTTACTCAACAATTTGTGACGCAGCTGGCTGTCGGCCTATCCCGGGAGCAAGTCCCAAATTGCCAGTTAATTCGAAATTCCGAATCATGTTCTTCAACCCCGATGCGGAAAGGGACCTCTCCGTATTGTTTTAATGCGAATAGCAGTGCCACTATTGCTGCTGTTACGATAAACAGCTTTACAAGTAAAGCCCTGTTCACGTTGTCCAGGCCCATGTTGAAGATCTGCTTCTGTAATGTACAGTGATGCTTGTGTTTCAATCCTATGTCACCAATCGGAACCGGCGCCTGAGCAAATCGTGATACTAACACTACTAACAACTAACTCCTGTAGTACAAGTCTGAACGTCATTCCTACAAAGTTGGGTACCTTGGTAAATAGTTTTCCGCGCACACTGGCTCAAGTAATTATAACATACTCTTTTGTGCTCCGTGGTGTGGGGAAGAAGTGTTTGGGTTGAATGCCGTTCCCTGAGCTTCCTATGTGATAAGACTGTATCATATACGAGGGTTGGAACTTTAATAGTGACAACTATTTATTTACACTCGTACAAAATAGATATGTGTTTCAAAGTTTTACTGACCTTCAAAGTAGTCACCATAATTGTGTATAACACGGTGCCAGCGATGCAGAAGTCCTAGGATACTCTTAGCAGTGCCAGTTGTGTTGACAGTTCGAGCGGCGCGGTCAATTGCCCGACGAATTTGTAGCAGTTCTGAAGCGAATGCCGTGAAGTGTTTCCTTCACTTTAGAAATCGAGTTGAACTTACGAGGGCTTAAGTCAGGGGAGTGTAGTAGGTGGTATAGCACTTAGCAGCCCCATCAGTCAAACAAATCAGTAACAGCTTGCACTGTACGTGCCTGAGCATTGACCTGCAAAATGATGGTCAGATCCTGCAGAAAGTGTGATCACTTCTGTCTCTAAGCTGGTCGTAGGTTGTGTTCCAAAAATGAACAGCATAGAGACAGAAGTGATGACACTTTCTACAGGACCTGACCATCATTTTGCAGGACAATGCCCAAGCACGTACAGTGCAAGCTGTTACTGATTTGTTTGACTGATGGGGCTGTTAAGTGCTATACCATCTACTGTACTCCCCTGACTTAAGCCCTCGAGAGTTGAACTCGCTTTGTAAACTGAAGGAAACACTTCATGGCACTCGCTTCAGAACTGCTACAAATTCGTCGGGCAATAGAGCGCGCCGCTCCAACTGACTTCCACTTCGCTGGCAACGGGCTATACACAATGCTGGTGACTACTTTGAAGGTCACTAAAACTTTGAAAGACGTATCTGTTTTGTACGAGCTGTAAATAAATAGTTGCCACTATTAAAGTTCCAACCCACGTAGTTGGGTTGTGTGTAGGCTTTGCATATCTGCAACACGTTTTCGGTAATCGTTCACGACGTAGGTGTATTTCACGATTAACTTTTCCTTGATTCAGACTCTGAAGTTTCTACTACTTGTGACATTTGATTTGTGTTCCACTTGTGATTACTGTTCACTGTGACTTATGTATGGGTTACACTTGACACAGAATCTACTTTTAATCCATTAATCCGGATTGTAGTATAGCCTGTTTTGTCACTCTACCTGTCAATAAAACCTTCCTTGTTTATTTGTTGTTAACACATTTCGGAACATTGGGTGCCAGGTGTTCTTATACACCAGTAGTACATGAATTACTACATTTTATTTGCTTTTGAAGTCAATTACATAAGGTTATATTTAAACAGTCTATTCTTATTTCACTTTTCTGTGGTCACTTATTTATTATTTACACGCTATAGAGTGACTTGTACTCAACAGCCAGCATAAGAAGGCACGATGCGAATTCTGACATCTGTCTACACAGTCTGTAATATCTTATAAATTTATTGCTGCATTTCACATCAAAGCTACCACCCATTACTATGAATGTTATACATGCATCCTTTTCTTTGCGTGCTTTTCAACCAAAAAGGTAGGTGTTGGTGTTCAAGCAGGTTTCTGAGTCTCAGCGTCTTCTTCTATAGAAAGTAAATGTGGTCATTGCATTGTATTTGAGTGTTATTATAACAGTCAGGGTCTTACATCCCCATGTGTACTGCAGCTGGCTACAAGCCACGTTGCTTAAGCACTTCATGTTTGTTGAGATACTAGATAGGATTTCTCATATACACGTAAATTCAGTTACCTCTTGCTGTGTCTGCTATGAACGTTGTGCTCTTAAAGTGAATGTTAACTGCCCTTGGAACTTTCTTTAACTTCTTTTGTAGTCAGATCGCGTTTCTCAATTTCATGCAGAGTAAAAACTCTGAATATGAAATGGAATAGTTTTTCCAAGTGAGGGCATGTTTATACTAGTACTCCAAACTTGACCCAGGCAGTAACCTTACAAACTGTTGTAGATCAGCATACTGCGTCTTTGCAATATGTCTTTCAAGATTCTAGTTCTTGTATTTATCTTCGAGCTTCCAAGTCATACAACGTGTATCTGCAGCATCGACACTAGCATCTAGCCACCAGCATACAAATGGGCATGTAAATTTGAGTGACCGACCTGTAACTTCATTACATGACATTTTCTTGTCCACGTATTAATATCGAATGATCTTAAACTAAAATGGAGAGAGAAAACATATCTGCAGCAAAACTTTAGTTGATTCTAACAGGTTTACATGCCTTTTCAGTTAAATTAAATAAAACGAGTAGCCAACTTTTGTTTGACTTTTGCAGCAAGTCTACCGTGAAATGGAGTAGCGTGGTAAGTCACAATGTGAGACGTTGAGTTTAGGGCTGATGTGAATACGACGCCTCCATGAATGGTTAACAACGCCGTTTTCTGAAAATTCCGCGCATGTCAGTACCGAATGAGATTACTGCTGGTCTGGCGTGTAGACATACCTTTCGCACCTAGGTCGTCTCCACTAGATCGTATTTCTGGGTGTGGAGCCAGAAGATAACACCACGATCGGCAGCATACAACGCGAAAATGGCACACTAAATGAATATGCCATACCGAAATGTTTCCAAAATACCGATTCCATTAACTTAAACCTTACGACGTGAAATTTAAAGAACGACAGCAGTGAGTCGCAGGAATCCGTAATTTATTGCAGATCAAGATTTCCACTATAGCATAGTCTTCATCGATACATTTAACTGACAAGTCACACGGGTTCCAACATGTCAGATCATAAACTTGCGACAAACGGCAGTAGTCTTTTCATGGCAGAAACAAAACTCTGTTTCTGCTGTGTAAAGACTGGAAATCTATATCTGCAATACATTACTGATTTTTGCGACTGACTGCTGTCCTCCTTTAAATCTGAATATTCAACGGACGCTATGCACACAAGCATCCAGCGGATTCCAGTATAACTAATATGGCATGAACCTGCTCCCCCACTCGTCGCCAAAACCTTGTGACCATTGTGGTATCATTTACTGCATAATTTAGTAATAATACACCACAAATGGCATTCCCTTGAAAGAACTAAACAAAGTAAACAAGAGGAAACTAGAGCACGATTAACAACAAATGAAACTTTCCATTTTTGTGTACAAGTAGATTAAAGTCACTTAATCAAAAAATGATATGTTCATGACAACATCCGCCAATCTCCAGAACGGGTTGTAAGAGGTCCGAGCAGATGTAATTTCGATGTATTGCTCATGCGCTGCCTGCGATATGCAAGGTCTCTGACCAGAGAGCAGTGTTGACTGCAGTAGAAACTGTGTAGCTGTAGCAGTAACTTGTTGCTAGTCTGCAGTCTGTTCTGGTCTGGTCTGGTGTATCGTGTTGACTGGCCCGGTCGCGGTGCAGCGATGCCGGAGCCTGAGTATTATTGTATAAGGTAAAAAGCAGCCCCGCGCATATGTATGAATGTTATCTGAAGTCCCATGTAAATGTTTTAAAAATGTCCTAATAATAATCCTTATCATACAAAGTAATTTTTAACAACCATTCATTTCAATTTAAAGAATTTCTAATTTCTTCAATCCATGATCATCCCGATTATTGCAAAAGAAAAATCAGTTGTTTCCCTTTCATAAATGACAAATCTATCGGCCAGCATTGCACAGGGCTGTGCCAGAAAAATTTATTGTAAGAGCAGATATATATGCGTTATCCGCCGACTTTATTGAGGTAAGAATTTTTCTCCTTTTTATTCAGAATGATCTTTCAGGGCCATGACGCAGCACTGCTGACGTCCAAAATTTACCAGGTTAAATTCATAGTCAATTATTGAAAAGTCAAAATTTAATTGAGAGGTTAGTGTAGATTTAATTATTACCAGGTTACTGAATTTATTTTTGGTGGGACATTACACTGAATGTGAACGACATAATTATATTTTATACTGTTGAGAAGTTTAGGAATTTTTCTGTTTTGAGGTTACATACACTAAATTAGAATCATATTCATATTATTTAGTTTATTTTGTGGGGAGGTTACACTTGGCGACAACCGGTCAGGATCGTATTTTTCTTTGTGAATTTCTGAGAAGTAGTCATATATCTGCTCTTATTTACTTAAATGTAGTTTGTATCTGGCGCAACGCATTTACTGATTTGTTACTCTTTCTTTCACAGATCATCGGCAACTTATTACTCTTTGTTGTAATTGTGTTTGTTCGATTTCGCTTCGTCTTTGTTTCATTTTGTGCTTAATTTTGATTTGTGAGAAAATGCCGCGAAAAACTGTTAACAGTACATCGCGATGTGCAATGAGTGAAAAAGCCGACTCGAATAATTTGACCGATAATACTAGCGACACTCAGTGTCTTAATGATAGTCCTCCATTTATAGACAATCAGTGCGTGCAGATCACTAGTAATGATTTTATTCCAGATGATGAGCAAACAAATTCATTTATGTCCACACTTAATTTAACGGCAAATGATGACGAGGCACGTTCCGTTACAATGAACGCTGCCCAGCTTGACACACCCGTTTTGCAAAATTTACGTAGCGAACAGATAATTGTTTCTAACGAGGGTGAACAATATTCACAAAACACGTCAAGTTTATTTGATTCCGATGTAATGACCAACAGTGCACATCCAATTAGCAAACCTTTTCGCGAGTCAGACAATGACCAAATGGTTACACAAAACGTGACACATGCAGATACACCATCACACAGTACAGAGAATAGAGCCGCTACTTTTGGCTTGGATCAAGTTATGGTATTATTGCTACAAATTAATGAAAATAATGAAAATCTCAAACAACAAATTAATGAAAAACAAGATAACAATTTCAAACAACTTAGTGAACAGATTACAGCCGTTGCCGCACAATGTCATGGTACTAAAGAACAATTACGTGAGGAAATTAAGGCTTGTGCTAGGAACAGTAGTGAAGAAATTAGATCTGTGGCACAAGAATTAGTAATACACATGCAGCCACAACTAAATTACTTAGAGATGAAATTAGTGCAGTCGCTAAACAATGCTCTGAAAACGCAACACAGTTACGCGACGAGTTTAAATTAATGTCGGCAGAACTTTCACGCACGTTGGATGCGAAAGTAGACACGAAATTTGACCAACAGAACAGCCAAATTGACGAACGTTTTAATCACCACCTACAAAACAGTGAAACGCGTTACCGTAAATTTATACAGGAACAGAATAAAGTAAAGCAACAAGTCATGGAAACAATTACTGCACAGAGACAGGAATATAAGCGTAAATTGTTTACGAAAGCAAAAACATACGTAGACAACAATATTGCTACAGTGTCAGACGAAATCAAACAGTTGAACACCGATTTGCAAGATGAAATCTCCGATCTTAAAACAAAAACAGACGCACACACATTAGACTTTCAGATAATGACCAACAGACTTGAAAAGTTGGAACTAATACCGGATCCCGATGCCATCAAAGCAGATGTTAAAAAATTGAACAAAACCACACGTAAAATACAAAAACAAATTAATGCTTGTGATACCAAAAACGATGATCAGGTAAAAGCACTGACTGAAAAATATGATGAATTGGCCAGTCGTATTGATGTTATCGAAAATAACAATGACACCAAATCAGACGATACGTCACCAGTTTCGCTTAATCAAACACCCGAATTCCAAAATTTACAGCAGTCGATCAGTGAGATAGGTTCGTCCAATAATATATTACGTAGAAAATTGTCATCTTTACAGCAAGAAGTGACAGAGTTGAAAAATTATTTCAGCCTTTAACACATCACAGCATACGCCACTTTGTGAACATTTGTCAGACTCACACAGCCAGTATAATTTAGGTAATTTACAGGGAGTACGTGAGTTAGATTCCGAACAGTCACAGACAAACAGATTATCATACAATCCTGAACCTGTTCAGACATACAGAGACGATAATTTTGATTACAAGCACTTTCTATCCGTGAGAAAATTTGAAGTATTTAAAAATGACAGAACACAGATTCACCCCTTGGATTGGATACAATTTAGCTTTGCTTTTCCACCAACTTGGCCCGTAACACACAAACTTGAATTTATTTGCAGTTTTTTGGAAGGCGAACCAGCAAGTCGTATGAGACCGATCGCGAGACAATGCTACTCGGTAGAAGAATTTCAGAATGCTTTTCTGTCAGCGTATTGGTCGAAGACGACACAGCGCGGAATCAAGGATCAACTAATTAGTTTACCGAATTGTGAGAACTCAAATTTTCCCACTGTCACGCAATTTTTTGAACACATGGTCCAACAAAACCAGTACTTAAGTGAGCCTTACAGTGAATCTGCACTTATCCAATTATGTACGAGGCCTGTTCAGAAAGTAAGCTCCGATTGATTGCCAAATTGAAACCACAGTGAACATCAGAAATGTTTTACTTGTAACAATTAGCTACACCTTTCAGCTACTTCTCTACGTAGTCGCCGTTCTGACTTAGACTTTTGTCATAGCGTTGTACCAACTTTTCAATAGCCTCATCATAGAACGCAGCCGCCAGTGCTTTCCGCCAATTCTCCACGCTGGCCTACACCTCGTTGTCTGTGTCAAAATGTTGTCTTCAAAGACAGCGGTTCATGTGACCAGAGATGAAACCCAGGGGGAGACAATTGCGGACTGTATTGTGGGTAATCTCACATTTCCATTTGAAAACGATGCAGGAGCATCTTCATTGCCCCTGCAGAATGCGGCTGAGAATTGTCTTGAAGAACAAACAGCACGACAGTTATGTAATGTTAGCTGCATAGCTTCAGGCGACATTTCTCACCAGCCCCTCGTACTTGGCGGCAGACACTATTTTCTAGACATCTTTACGCACTCACTGCGAGCTCAGAAATGAGAAGAGCGACGTGATGCTAACTGGGGTTATACTAGAGACACTACCCAACACATCTGTGCAAAGCTTTATCGGATTTTCATAGTCGTTTCCATTTCGCGACCGATCGGAGCTTACTTTCTGAACGCCCCTCGTATTTCTAAATTACCACGATCGTTAAGAGTATCACTTTTAATGGGTCAGCAGAAAGAAAATATTTCGGCATTCAGAGATCAGATTATTCCTTCATAAACAAAAATTTTTCACATCATAACCAAGGGCAACCAACTTACAGTAATTACGATCAGCCACGCTACTTCAATAGCAAAGGTAATAGACGCTCCAGGAACGACAACCACCAGAACTTCAATAACAGACAAAATTTTAATTATCAATATCGTCAAAATTATCAGCAACAGGAACCACATTTTGGTAACAATAGAGGTTTTTCTCCGCAACAACAACAAAAGCAGCTGGTTAGCATACCTAACCAACAATGTAATGTGCAAGGTCAATCAAGCTTTAATGTTTCGCCGCCTACACGTATAGCGTCGGCACCGCCAAATAGTAACGCACAGCAACAAGGAAATAACTACGTACAGAAAACACATCATTTAACTCATATCGCAATGCGCCGTATAGAAATGACTATCATGACAGACGTAAAAGTAATGAGTACAATTTTCAACGTACGTTTAATAACAGTCGGTCTTACCAGCAGCTGAATCATCCGTAACAACAAATTATCATGAATGAACCAGACAGTCGGTATCATCCCGAACATAATACGTCAGGAAGAAATAACAGAACAGTACAAATAGTCGAAATGCCACAGCATCCTCCCGCAAATAATAGCACGTCAGATAGAATTTGACTAGATACAGTACAGGTTGCATCTTCCAGCAACGCAAGCAATACGTTTGACACAGAGAATGTTGTTCACGAAATTGTTATTACTTTTGACGACATCCGAGACACTCTTTTGCAGGAAAAACAAGTTATTCAAAAAAACCATTTCCCACCCTGTCATTGAAGTAAAGATTGGAGCATCCAAATTTTCAGCAGTAATAGATTCTGGATCACCTATGTCAGTTATAAATGAAGAAACTTTCAACGAATGTAACAAAGAGAATACCTATCCTACGTTATCATTAGGCAAAACTAAAGTAAAAGGAGCAGTATCTGATAAAGGAGTAGATGTAAAGTTACAGACTCACTTATCATTTTGTATTGCAGGTCATACGTTTCACTCAAATTTTTGGATTGTTCCCTTATTGACAACAGACGTTATTTTAGGTACGAATTTTCTGGTACAACATGACGCAATTATTGACTTTCAAAATTCGTATTTAATGTTAAAGGATGAAAATGTACAACTGGCATTAGAAATTCAGCACTCTTTATCTGCAGAAGAACAAACAATTAATCGGACAGAGGTCATTTCTGCATCACGTAACATAGACTGTCATTCCACATTGTTCACAGATACGTACGTACACAACTATAATACTCCAGACGAAGCCGACTATGACGTTATACAGATGATTTCTGATAAAGTTAAACAGAGCAATGCAAATACAGATGACGAACGTACGCAACTACACAAAATTCTTTTACAGCAAGCTCCAGTTTTTGACAACGTCCCTGGTACTATTTACGGATTTATGTATGAATTTCAAGTTAAACAGCACGACACGTTTAAAGCCAAACATTATCCCATTCCGTATATCCACAGAGAACAAGTTAAGAAAGAATTGCAAGCTATGCTTGACCAAGGAATTACTGAACCGGCAGTTAGTCCGTACGTAAACCCGCTCCATATTGTTAAGAAAAAGGATGGTTCACTTCGCCTCGTACTTGATTCGCGTCACATCAATGACATTATTATTAATGAAACAGATCGCCCACAGACACTAGAAGAACTTCTACAGAAATTTCATTAGATCTGAAATCGGGATTTTGGCAAATCCAGCTCCATCCGAACTGCAGAAAGTACACAGCTTTTCTCTGTTTTGGTGACTGTTACCAGTTTTGCAAATTACCGTTCGGTTTAACTATTTCTTCAGCAGCATTTATTCGCGGTTTAAGTACTATACTTCCGACAGAATTAGAAGACAGAACCACAACGTATGTAGACGACATTCTTATTGCAGAAGCTAACTGGTCTGAACACAATTTGATTCTTGAACAACTGTTACGAACTTTTCGTGCACAAGGACTCACAGTTAATCTCAGTAAATCGCACTTTGGTATAACTTCCATAAAATTTCTTGGACATGTAATTTCAGCAGAAGGCATTGCGCCTGACCCGGAAAAACTTCAAGCTTTACGTGACATTACTGTTCCTACGACGAAGAAACAACTACGCAGCTTTTTGAGATTAATTTTTTCCGTAAACTTATTCATTACTCTGCTTTAGACACCCCTAGAGTATGTCAATTGACAGGTAAAAACACTATTTGGTCGTGGGATAGCTAAGCGCAGTCTGAATTTGTCAATCTGAAACAAACTTTGTTGAACGCACCACTTTTATCACACCCAGATCTAACTAGAAATTTTTAAATATCCACCGACAGTTCTAACACCACTTTAGGCCTACACATTTTTCAGGAAATTGAAGAAGATGGTACTACAGTAATTAAAAACATCGCCTTTACGAGTCGCACTCTGTCACCTGCAGAACGCAATTATTCTGCTACAGAACTTGAAACATTATGCTTTGTATGGGCATTTACCAGATTTAGGCATTTTCTTTATGGAAGACATACGACCGTTTACACAGATCATAGAGCTATCCAGTTTTTACTTTCAGCAAAATTTACACATGACAGGTTAAGCAGATGGAAACTTTATTTACAGGAATTTAATTTTACAATTGTTCACATTCCCGGTACACAAAATGTTGTAGCAGACGCACTATCCCGTTCTCTCAGCAACAATCAGCAAGACATCGCAACCAACTTCTGCCAAGCAAATTTTAGCGTCATGTATATTCAACAAGTTGCATTTGAAAATTTCATTTCGGCGTCATTACGAGATGTAGCACAAGAGCAGAGTAAATACAACGTATGGAAAGAAATTGAAAACCTTTGGCAAGATAGGAATAATGTTACCATCAGAAACCATTACACTATACGCAATAACATTCTGTTTCGCCGCTCTCATCCTGACAGCAACAACTGGTTACTATGCATTCCTGACGAACTTGTTAACAAATTAATTTGGTATACTCATTTAAGTTACACACATTACGGAGCCAGAAAATCTTTTCTTACACTGAGACAGAACTGTTACTTTGCCAACATGGAGAAACGTATTCGACGAGTTTTAGCGTCATGTAAAATCTGCCAGAAAGCTAAATCAGACACGACTTCACATATTCCTCCATTACATCCCATTGTACGTGTTAAATTGAGACACATGGCCGCTGTAGACATTTTTGGTCCGATTCCCAGAACTAATAGAGGTTTTTGTTACATCTTTGCCGCTGTTGAACTCACTTCGAAATTTGTAACCTTCACACCGTTACGCAAAGCTACTGCTAAAACTATTTCGAATGCATTTATAAAACATTTTCTATTTCATGTAGGGCATGTATTGAAAGTAATTTCCGACAATGGAACACAGTTGCGATCTGCTATATGGACACGTATGTTACGGACAAGAAACATTTCTCCGATCTATATATGCAAGTATCACGCTTCTTCGAATCCTTGTGAACGACTAATGAAAGAAATTGGTAAACTATGCAGAATATACTGCCATAAAAAACATAGTGATTGGGATACACACATACTGTCATTCCAGGATGTAATTAACTCAATACCAAATGAATCTACTATGCTATCTCCGACTGTTATATTGAAAAATGTTGAACCACCTAACAAAATTAAAGAATTAGTATCCTTTCCTACATCTCGTCGATTACGCCACCATGAAATAATTGACATTGCACTCAACAACATCAAACGTGCCGCAGAGCGCCGGAGAAGACAGCAAAAACAGGTTTGTACACGCCGTGACTTTCACGTTGGACAGAAGATATTAGTTTGCACACATTATTTATCCAACAGAGGAAAGAGTAGATGCAGTAAATTTGAGCTTTTATACGCAGGTCCATATCGAATTCGCAGCATTCCTCACCCCAATGTAGTGCACCTCGAAACTTTGAGAACCAGAAAAAGCAGGGGCAATCACCATGTCTCCAATATTAACGGGCGCTAAAGACTACACTGTTGAGCGCCCATAACACCATATCCATCCACCCATCCAATATTAACCACTTTATTGAATGAACATACTTTATGATTTATCACACTGTAATGCCATTTCCTGATTTTTATATGACCGCTTATGCAATTATATTTATATGACTACTTACTGATGATTATCACATTTTTTCCTGGCAAGTGCATGGCAAGGTAAGGTTAGCAGGTCGCTTTTCTTGTCGTTACACATCAGACCATGCATATTTTTCCAGATAAACTTACATATTTTATGACCATTTATGCAATTCTATGTATGTGACTATTTACTGTTGATTATCATTTTTTATTTTTGGCAAGTGCCCGGCAAGGTAAGGTTAGCAGGTCGCTTTTCTTGTCGTTATATATCAGACCATGCACATTTTCCATTTTTCGTGTATGTCTGATTGTTTTCCTGTTTTGTTTGTATGCACTACGAAATCTTTAAGATATAACAAACACCAGTTGACTTTGACATTTTTCCTTATGATATCTCAATATCTTGCCTATTCTACACTTTTGGCTACTGCATTATGAGACTGTGTGTACATTTTTGCACCTGAACACTCTCTATGTTTTTGACATAATACGTTTTCTGTCACGCTATGCTGTATGCTTAATTATATCTCTAGAAAGAAGTTTTTATTTAATGGGTATATGATTTAAATGCAAGATATTAATCCTTATTCATCATTTTCAGAAAGCAATAACGTGTAAAAGAAATAACTTAAACAAACCACAGTGGATTACCATGAAATGGGAATTTCACCTTCGGAATGAACGAAATAAAATGCAATACTTCGTCATGAAGAGTAAATGGATCAGAATTAACAAGCATTAACAAGAATATACTATACACATCGTATGATAGCAGTCTTAACTAATTATTTTTCTTTCAGAATACGAGGCGATTGATGCAGGCTGTCAAACAGAACTACGCATCTTAGTTTTAGTGATGAAATATGCTGGAAATAAGAAACTCTGTAGTATGAATAGTTGTATGAAGTAAATGGTAATATGAATAATGAATAATGAAGTGTCTTTTTTGCATATGATAATGAATGATGGTGAGTAGTTGTATGAAGAATATGGTAATATGAATAATGAAGTTTTTCTTTGCAGCTGATGATAGTGATGAAGTTATGGTAATATGAATAATGAAGTTTTTCTTTGCAGATAAGAATAATGATGAAGTTTATATATTTACTATTAGTTAAGAGATGCTATGTAGTTATTTAAGTATTTGTTGCAGTTCGTTTTGACAGTATGTCTTATGTCGCATGGTATAATGACTGAATGTTTTGGAAAGGACAGCTAGAGTACATACATATTGAGTACACGTTTCATTACCTGTTAATTCGAAGTTCACTACTTTTCAGCATAATATGCGTTTCTTCTTCAAGCTGAATAATCCATTTTGTATTTTTTCCAGGAGAAGCTATTCATGAAATTAATGTGCTACAAGCAGTTAGTCATTAAACCTGTTCTAGTACTTGCATTTTTTTTACCCTTTTGTGTGTGTCATTCATGAATGTGATCACATATACTCTACTTGTTCATAACCTTGCTACAGCTGACTCATGACGAATGATGTTATTAATAGTTATTCGCAGCAATAAGTCAAAAGCAAATATGTTCATGCCCCAGCAATTAATTATCGATCCCAACGCAATGCATTGCTAGCACAAAAAAATGTATTACCAGTCCCTAATAATGCTACTAATTTAAGAGTTATTTCTAGTACTAAATATAACGCAAATTTCTCAGATGTATTGAATCCATTATATCTATGTATTATTGGACCACAGACCATGAGTAATAGTTACAGTGCGTTACATTTTAAATGTGTCCTATGTCACTTGAATGATGAGTTCTGAGTAATACTGAATGATGTTTTCTAACCACAGACCTTGAGTAATAGTTACAGTGTGTTACATTTTAACCCTAGGACTCACTCTGGGGTCATAGGTGACCCCAATCATCTTTACTATGGATAAAATAATATTTCTGTTTCTTGTAAAAATACAAAATTTTATGACTTTTACCACACAGTATTGTAGTTCTCTTACAAAAATTTTTAGAGCGCTTGACGCAACATTTAAAACAATAACTAACAAAAACTACTGTTGGGGTCAATTATGACCTCAGATAGATTATATGTAACATTCATAGAATGTATAGATTATCAACTATCAATCTCTTTCTCAGGTATTTTGAGTTGGTAACACTGAATTCAGGTGTTATTCAGGTGTTACTCAGAACTAACCTCAAACTGGAAGTTCGTATGCACGTTTGTTGTATGTTTGTTGTTGCAGTGTAATTTCAGCATGGATGGAATACGTTTTGCTCCTGGCTATAGTGTAGAACAATCTATGGAAGACTTATTTCGTAGCAGTAGTGATTCAGAAGGTAGTGACGCCGAAGATGATGGAACAGAGACACAGGTAGGCCAAAGTGATGAAATTTGTTTACATGAATTAGAAGAAAATGATATTCTTGCTGAAAATGATGACAGTGGAGAAGATGAAAGTGCAGTACTGGTAAGCAGGGGTCGGGATATTGCATGGAGTACAAAAGAACCATCAATTCGTAGATTTCCAATCCGTAACATACAACGATTATCTGTAGGTATTCCTAGTACAGTTAGTGTTAGCTCATCTGTTGACTGTTTCAGGCAGTTTATTACTAATGGATTGCTGGATATAATAGTTCAGTTCACAAATCAACGAGGAAATGAATTGAAAGTGTCTGGAAAATTAGTTGATTGGCGTGATACAGACAGATGCGAGCTTCTTTCATTTTTAGGCTTGCTGATTCTGTATGGCGTACAGAAGAGCCGGGGGAAACCTATTGACGAATTTTGGGACTCTGAATATGGCACTCCTCTATTCCGTGCTACTATGTCGAGGAGGCGATATCAGGACATTCTGCATTCACTTCGTTTTGACGACCGCATTACAAGACTTGAAAGGAAAGAGAGGACTGGAAATAAGGCTGAAACTATACAGGAAATATTTGATTTGTTTGCCGTGCAATGTCAAACATCATTTATACCTTCCAGCAACATTACTGTTGATGAACATCTTTGCGTATACAGTGCGGTGCAGTTTCAAGGTCTACATTCCTTCAAAGCCAGGAAAGTATGGCATCAAGATATGGTGTGCAGTAGACTGTGATCATGGTTATCTGACAAATCTTGAAATGTACACTGTAAGGAGTGGTGATGTGAGAGAAGTGAATCAAGGCAAGAGAGTGGTCTTAGATTTAGTGCGTCATCTGGCTGGCAGTGGTAGGAATATTACCACTGACAATTTTTTCACGAGCTATAACCTTGGCGAGAATTGTTGAAAATGAAGTTGACACTTGTAGGTACTCTACGTTCTACAAGAAAAGTCTCAAAAGAGTTTTTGCCTTCGAAAACTAGGGAAGAATTCACTACCAGATTTGCATACAGTGGTAAAACCCTATTAGTTTCGTATGTTCCAAAAAGAAATAAGGCTGTGCTACTCCTGTCAACACAACATCAATCATTTGAAGTGCCCAAAGAAAACAACTTGAAACGAAAACCAGAAGTAGTACAACTCAACAAAGTCAGGTGTTGATACGCTTGATCAAATGAGCTCTTACTATTCTGTGAAAAAGGGTACAAAACGTTGGCCATTAGCAGTATTTTATGATCTTGTCGATCTAGCTGCACTCAATGCCTACAGACTCTTCTGTGTTACTGTTGAAAAAACAGAGAGACGTCTTTTCCTAATGAAGTTGGCCAAAGAAATGGCAAAACCCCAAGTGGAACGTCGTTTGAGTTTACCACAAACAAGGAACAAGGATATTATTAGCAGTATCAAACGGTGTGGATTTGATGATCTGTTAGACAATGGACATCCAGACGTAATGCCCGACAATCAGAAGAGAAAGCGAGGCAGATGCTCCATTTGCCCCCGATCAAAGGACACAAAATACAGTTCAACATGCAAAAAGTGTAACAAATTTGTTTGCAAGGAACATTCTGAAATAGTTACTACTTGCAAAATATGTGCAGATGACTATGGTACGGATTCCGGTTAGAATTATGTTTCCTGTTGAGTTGTTCATCACATTTTCTGTAAATTTGAAGCCATTGTGAAACATTTATGAGTGAAACAAATTATGACTTAGAGTAATATTGTAACTTCTGATATTTAATTACTCTGCCATATGTAATTTAATTCTACTATGTACATACCTGTTAAAAAAGCTGTGAAATGTGTCTAAATAATAAATAAAATGTAAACAAACAGTATCAAACGACAGTACGTTGTTCTCTGAATGATTAGTACACACAGTCAGTTATATATTGATTGGGGTCATGTATGACCCCAGATGGAGTACTAGGGAAATTTTAGCAGAGTGAGTCCTAGGGTTAAATATGTCCTATGTCACTTGAATGATGAGTTCTGAGTAATACTGAATGATGTTTTCTAACCACAGACCTTCAGTAATAGTTACAGTGTGTTACATTTTAAATATGTCCTATGTCACTTGAATGATGAGTTCTGAGTAATACTGAATGATGTTTTCTAACCACAGACCTTGAGTAATAGTTATAGTGTGTTACATTTTAAATATGTCCTATGTCACTTGAATGATGAGTTCTGAGTAATACTGAATGATGTTTTGTAATAATGCATAAATGCTATGCCAATAATTTCTGTAAATAATATTTTTGTTATACTCTATAAATGCTATACCAATAATTAACTCTCATTTTGAATGATGACTTCTGAATAATACTGAATAATGTTTTATAAAACTAAATGAATACTTTATAACTGGCCAATGAATGCCACTGTTTCTTATATTTTAAATTTGTCTTATGTCACTTACATGCTATTATATATGAATACCAGTAGCTTGATGCTACACTCATTAGCTCCTGTTTTGAGTGATGACTTCTGAACAATACCTAAAAATGTTTAGTAACTGGTCAATGAATGCCAATGATTACTATAATTAGATGAATTATGTAAATACTATGCCATTAATTAACTCTTCTTTTGAATGATGACTTCTGAATAATGCGTAAAAATGGTTTGTAACTGGCCAATGAGTGCCAATGATTACTATAACTAGATTAATTATGTAAATGCTGTGCCATTAATTAACTCCTGTTTTGAATGATGACTTCTGAACAAAGCATAAAAATGTTTAGTAACTGGCCAATGAGTGCCAATGATTACTATAACTGGATGAATTATGTAAATGCTATGCCATTAATTAACTCTTGCTTTGAATGATCACTTCTGAATAATGCATAAAAATGGTTTGTAACTGGCCAATGAGTGCCAATATTTACTGTAATCAGATGACTTATGAATAATGTTCTGTAATACTCCATACATAGTAAAGAAATGTTTAGTAACTAGGCAATGAGTGCCAAAAATTATTCAAATCGGTTGATAGACTAGAGTAATTCTCAATGATGATTTGCATAAGACTTAATGTCCTTCACCTGCTGACCTAATTACCAGAAATTACTGCAATATCCGTTTGTCCTGTCCATCCTCATGATCATGGAGCACTGTATTTGGATTTTGCACTAATTCTACGTTGGTGAAAGAGTATTGATTCTACAGGAGTGTGGTGTTGACGCATCATGCTGTCCACCACCTTGAATGATAGAGATGTTAATATGGTCCCGCTGTTTGGTGTACCTAATGTACTACCAAAAGGATAACATTGAATATTAATACGACATTTCAGTGTCTTGGCTACACTGATTAATACTTCAGGGAAGAGAACTTCAGATTGTCTCACTTGGTGTTGTGCTTATGTGGAAAGATATGGACTTTCAGTGCAGCTGGTTAAAGGCGCTACAGTCTGGAACCGCGCGGCCGCTACGGTCGCAGGTTCGAATCCTGCCTCGGGCATGGATGTGTGTGATGTCCTTAGGTTAGTTAGGTTTAAGTAGTTCTAAGTTCTAGGGGACTGATGACCTTAGAAGTTAAGTCCCATAGTGCTCAGAGCCATTTTTTTCAGTGCAGCTACGTGCAACCTACTGTGCTACAACCATGTTGCGATCCTTCCCTTTTCTATCCTAGTTCTTGTAAAGTGGTAAAAATATATACAGCGCGTGTGCACTTTATGTCATTTGTTGCCGGCCGGAGTGGCCGTGCGGTTCTAGGCGCTTCAGTCTGGAACCGCATGACCGCTACGGTCGCAGGTTCGAATCCTGCCTCGGGCATGGATGTGTGTGATGTCCTTAGGTTAGTTAGGTTTAAGTAGTTCTAAGTTCTAGGGGACTGATGACCACAGATGTTAAGTCCCATAGTGCTCAGAGCCATTTGAACCATGTCATTTGTTAATATGTTTTGTACTCATTGCGTATACATTTTGTCATTTCTTGATATGTTCTGTACTCAGAACATGTGCACTCTAATTTATTTCATGTTCTGCACTTATATATACGTATATTCTCTGTGTCTGTAAACTTAGTTATTCAAGTAGATTTTAGACAAATTTGTTGCTCATGGCAAGTCCAATTGACTCACCATCGCTGCCAAATTTTTGCCCCTCCCCCCAGTGGAGGGTTATGTAAGAGGTCCGAGCAGATGTAATTTCGATGTATTGCTCATGCGCTGCCTGCGATATGCAAGGTCTCTGACCAGAGAGCAGTGTTGACTGCAGTAGAAACTGTGTAGCTGTCACAGTAAGTTGTTGCTAGTCTGCAGTCTGCTCTGGTCTGGTCTGGTGTATCGTGTTGGCTGGTCCGGTCGCGGTGCAGCGATGCCGGAGCCTGAGTATTATTGTATAAGGTAAAAAGCAGCCTCACGCATATGTATGAATGTTATGTGAAGTCCCAAGTAAATGTTTTAAAAATGTCCTAATAATAATCCCATTCATACAAAGTAATTTTTAACAACCATTCATTTTAATTTAAAGAATTTCTAATTTCTTCAATCCATGATCATCCCGATTATTGCAAAAGAAAAATCAGTTGTTTCCCTTTCATAAATGACAAATATATCGGCCAGCATTGCACAGGGCTGTGCCAGAAAAATTTATTGTAAGAGCAGATATATGTGCGTTATCCGCCGACTTTATTGAGGTAAGAATTTTTCTGTTTTTTTATTCAGAATGATCTTTCAGGGCCATGACGCAACACTGCTGACGCCCAAAATTTACCAGGTTAAATTCATAGTCAATTATTGAAAAGTCATAAGTGAGCGACAATTTAATTGAGAGGTAAGTTGCATTTAATTATTTCCATGTTACTGAATTTATTTTTTGTTGGGACATTACACTGAATGTGAACGACATAATTATATTTTTTACTATTGAGAAGTTTGCGAATTTTTCTGTTTTGAGGTTACACTAAATTAGAATCATATTCATATTATTTATTTTATTTTGTGGGTAGGTTACAGGGTGAACATTAATGATGTCTCCAAAACGGTAACTAAGGTTGAAAATATAGTCGACGTAGACCACCGCATCTCGTCTGACCTCCACTTCTAACGTTCCCTATCGATTAGCGAAACCTAATACGGAGATAACTTCTGAAACAAAACGTAAGCTTTCAATCTCTCGCCGACGAACTCGCCATTTGTATCGGAAATGTGGTTAAACAATATTCTTTCAGTCCCAAACACCCAATTTCTACGCAAGTGATATTAATGGAGTAATATCGCATCGTCGAGTTTCAGAGAGATTGTACGAGTACCTGGTCCCTAGAGACATACATCTAGCAGACAATATCTAGCGAGCTAATCTTTTTGTAATGGTGCAATAAAATCTGTCATCACATCTACTCAATTCATCATAAAAGAATAGGCCGAATGTCGTAGGACGGATTTTTTAATATAGTACCGATGGTAGTCATGGAAGACCGTCAGAACCTGGCACGGCATAATAATAGTAAGTTATTCACCCTTTCAGCATTTTTGTACCATGACACTGTAATCTCCTCTCTCCTTCATAATTCCAGTTATTGTCCACAATAAGCAAAGTCTTTTATGACGAATTTAAGAGGAGCGAATATTACAATAAACTTTCTAGTTTACTTAGCTTTTAGTGTAGAGTTGGCTCCAGTTCTTCTTGTCTAGGAGTCTGATTCTTGAAGCTGAAATTCTCACATTTTAGGTCCTTGTGATTGACTTGATCTAAATAAATTTGAAGAT
Source organism: Schistocerca nitens (assembly GCF_023898315.1). Lineage (NCBI taxonomy): Eukaryota > Metazoa > Arthropoda > Insecta > Orthoptera > Acrididae > Schistocerca > Schistocerca nitens. Next base: position 132,200,302 of record NC_064622.1, on the reverse strand, counting down.
TGTTGTTGCAGAATTGTTGTTGTTTCGTATCATATTTTGTCACATTTTAGTATATCATACAGTCTTTTGAATTTTTACATTAACTAAGCCGAAAGAACATTGTTCTCCCAAAATATAAAAATACATCTGATCACATCAGAGGCATGCTTACTACTCCCTCACTCTGTGGTAATAACAATATTCCAAAGGGTTTACTGTTTTTCTTGACAGATGAATTTCTATTAGTTTCGATTATTATTTCATAAATGAATTCAGAAATAAACATAATAAACAATACTAGCTTGCGTAATTAATAATAGAAATTTTAAGTGTGCCATATAATTCGTAATTACAAATGTTTCTAAAAAAAATAATTTTAACTGTTCATTCAGAACTAGTACTTATCGATAATAACATCCAAAATAAAGTAATTCCTTTTCATGAATTTTAGCTTGAAATATTACTGTGCATAGAATTAATGAAAGTTTTCAGGAAAGTTGATGAGATAATAATGACCCGTCCAAAATTCGAAAAATAATACTGGTATCGACAACTGATGTCGAGGAAAAGTAATGCTATAGGAGGCTGTCCCGTTACAGCATACAAGGTGGTCGAGATGTCCCTGTATCCCCCAGTATCGAATGCTAATTGATTTCAGTCGTTTTTGCACAAGTATTTAGTTACATGTTAAGCGTCCAATATAGCAGTATTTTCCAGATCACGCTGTAATCACTTTTCCATACTCCATGTTATTCCTGGCAAATTTTTGAGGATGTCCAGTGTTATAGCGCAAATGTATCCTTAACAGCATTACGCAGTTCTTCGATGGTAGCAAAACTATGTGCCTTAATAATTCCCCATAACGAGTTTTCAGGTGTGGCGAGGCCGTTTTAAGGGAGCTGGTGCTACTGATGAACCACGACCTAGCCACTGTCCTGGAAGGTGTTCTTTTAGGAACATGCGCACTGCAAGAGCTTAGTGAGGAGGCTCTTCAGCTTACTGCGACAGTACTCAAGCTGAGGTATTAACTACAGGGTGGCGCACGAAATGTGTTACTAATTGTTTCTTTCACAATTTACGATGCACATTAGATATCCCGCTGAGATCTCTACAGCGGTACCACCAGAGCTTGGAAAAACAAATGAGTTACGAAATGACGCGTAATTCACGATACTGCCGCTAGGAGACTAGTAAGCTGCAATGGCTGACAATGGAAGGCTGACGACACAGCAACGATCGGCAATAGTGTTACTTTTTCATGAAACGAAAAACCTTGTTGTGACTCGGAGGCGTTTTCGACCACAGTTTAACACACGGTGGGTCCCTTGCAAGAAGACCATCCACAGGATGTACAATAAATTTGTACAGGCAGGAACAGTATTGGAAGCAAAGCGACCTCGGCCTAAGCCAGTTTGTTCGCCGGAGAATATTGAAGCGGTACGAGTTGCTGTACAGAAGAGTCCTGGGAAATCGTGTAGAAAGGTAGCAGTGCAACTGGGAATATCCAGACGCTCTGTTCAACGCATTCTTAAAAGTGACCTTCATATGTACCCATACAAGATGACCTGTGAACAGAAGCTCACTGAAGAACACAACCAGCAGAGACTGTTTGCTCAGTGGGCAGAGTATGGGGAAGAAACTCTCAACGTTTGGTTTTCAGACGAGGCGCATTTTCATTTAGACGGTGTGGTTAACAAACAAAATGAACGCTTTGGGGCCACTGAAAACCCACAAGTGCTTCATGAACGACAACATTATGCTCCGAGGATTACAGCGTGGGCAGTAATTTTTAGTCACGGACTTATTGGACCCTTTTTCTTTGAAGAAACAGTGAACAGCGAGGTTATTTGAGCATGTTTCGCAGTAGCTTCATTCCACAGCTTCTTGCTACTGCCTTGCCCTTCAACAAACAGTGGTTCATGCAAGATACAGCAAGGCCACAGACTGCAAATACTGTGTTGGAGTTTTTACACGAGCATTTCGACATGCAGATCATTTCACTCAACTTTCCAGGTCGCTTCAATGACGGACAAAATTGGGCCGCCAATAGTCCGGACCTCAATCCATGTGACTTTTTTCTTTGGGTGTACCTGAAGGAAAAAATTTCCCGAAACGTCCACGCTATTTAATGGAGCTCAGAAGACTTATTCTTGTAGTGAAATTATGGAAGACATGTGCCGTAGGGCGGCTGGTCCTGGCAGAGGTTCGAGTCCTCCCTCGGGCATGGATAATTTAGGTTAAGTAGTGTGTAAGTTTAGGGACTGATGACCTTAGCAGTTAAGTCCCACACACATTTGAACATTTTTTGTGCCGTAGGGTAATCACTAACTTCAGTGTTCATTTAAAGGAAGTTAGGAAACGAAATGGTGGACATGTTGAGCGTGTGCTGAGTTAGAACAAATCTCCATGGATGGCTCTTCATTGTAGTATATGTTCCTTTCAGATTGTATTGACAATAAAGTTTATATTCGAAAACAAAATGGTAACACATTTCGAGCGCCACCCTGTATGTTCGTACAATGTTTATATAATATAGGCCATTCACAATTCTTTAAAAAAAAGTACAGTCCAAGTAGATGTTGTGATGTCATTGCTGCCCATACCATTCCATGAGGCGGGTTACTCTCTAACTCGACTGCTTAATGAGGATACCTTTGGCTTAGACGACAGTACGAGTACTTCTAGCACGTGAGCTGTGGTAAATGGCACATTCGTCTGAAAACACAATCTTGACACTGTTCACTGCCTTTGTAAATTCACTTACCAAGTCACAGCATGCATTCCGGTCTGTATCCGATAACTCGTTTACGAACGAAGGTCGAAAAGATCTGACCTTAAGGCTTATTTTTGATGTGATCTCGCAGTGATGTCGTCGGTGTACCGAATTGCTAAGGACATTTACGCGTCAATTTCACAGGAGATTGTTCAATCGAAGCATGTCTTTTTCTTTCCACTCCATAGCATGTCTGCAACTCTTCCAAAAGCAAAATACGTGTTTCCCAATCCAGAAGTGTTGCCTTTTGCGGTGGAGCCTTAGTAAATCTTCCGCGGAATGCTCCCATAAATTGTCTCACTGTCTGCCCTCTGTGTTATCGTTTGTGCACCCACACAGTTCTCATCAAGCGCTCCTCAATAGGCCTAATCTAACTAGACCGCTCATATCTGCCGTGGCTACAAATTAAAACTCGGCTGCGAAGACAAGTAAACATGAATTCCAACAATTGTCTCCAACAACTGATAAGAAGTAACATAGCTATCAACCTGCGTAATAATATTTGGTACTAAACAGTGGTTACAGGGGTACAGGAACTTCTCGCCCACCAGGTGACGAGTCCGCTCTGGAAAGATATAATATCACATGGGAACTGATTTATTTAACTTAATTACGTACAAAAACAATGAGAAATTAAGTTCTAATTCACCCATACGTATCACTTCAGTCTTTGTTATACAACTTTTGTGTCGTTTCCACAAACTGGACGCTTATCAGTCACAGATCCACGATAGTTAACACTGTACAGAATCAGTTCCGACGGGCGCTGATAACCTCGCTGTTGTGCGCCCTAAAACACTAATCTTCATCATCATCATCATCATCAGTTCCGAACATCTTGACTTCAAGATAGTTAACACTGTACAGAATCAGTTCCGAACATCTTGACTTATTGACAGTGTCCTCTTCGGAAACGGGTCGGGGTCATCTACATAGAGTGATTAGTATGAGGTACACCAGAACCCGATGCTTCGCTTTAACGAGTATAGCTTTTTCCCCTCACTATCGGCTGTTTTTCTTGCCATAATTGGTCTGTGTTACCTGCAGACCTCCTTGATTGCTTTGTTTTCATATACACGCACGATCAGAAGCCATAAAGTTTCAAGTATCACCTTAATAAAATGGTGCGTCGTGTGGTAATTCGTTCTCGGTAGCAGTTGATATGTTGCAGCTGTGTGTCAGGCAAATTTAGGCGGCTAAAGAAGACATCTGGAGTGGCCTCACACAGCTGTAATATTTGCACTTGTGCCATGGACGAGGGACAGTAGGACATTCCTCTTTATCAACGGGCTGCGGAAATTTGTTCTGGCACGTCTAACAGCGAGCTACGGCACTGTGGTACAGGAATTTCACTGTGTGTCAGGACTGTTTTCAATCTACAACCTACATGCGCAAACGATCATTTAATATTCCAGGACACTTACTGAAAATGTCTTGTAACTACGGAGAAACGTGTTTGAGTGCACAAGCTAAACAAAAAGAAACATCATGCAGAAGGCGTTTTGCTTTTTTATATTCTGCTACTGCGAAAATAGTCAGCACAAGAAACTTGTTATATAAACCTTGCCAGGCATTTCCAGTTGGCCAACACCATAGATTCAGAAGATTACATCTAAATACCCATAAAACCTTGCAATACATATAGTTCAACAATATTTGTCAGTGTAATGACCTTGGACCTAACTGAATCAATACGAACATTAAAAGCATTTCGTGTAGTGCTCAAAAAGCAAAGCAAACAGCTCAGAAAGTATGGCTGAAATTCGAAATCACATATCTGCACTCAAAAGAACAAACTTTATCTGGAAAATTATACAACTCTTACGTACAGCTTGCAAATAACGTTAATCATGCTTATGTTTTCTCTTATTCGTCAACGAGTTTGAGAATTACACACACACTGTCAGAAAAGAAATTGAAGAAAAACATAATGCAGCTCATGAGACAACAAACAGAACCCACATACATGATCATGATAAACAAATCTGCTACAGCTGTAAAACATATTATTGACCGAGGTCTTGCACGAGAGAAGTCGCAAAGTCATCAGGTGTACATGAAATCTGAAGTAAAACAACAGTTGTAATCTACTCTATTGAGCAATTAACAAATTTGTAAACAATTGAAAACTGTCATTTAGAAAGATGAAAACTGATGAACTGATTGAACATTAGCCTACCTAACAGTAGTAGGACATCATGTCCAAGGCCTAACAACTAACAGGCAAACATCTACCGTAGGTGGACCGCCAAATAACATCGCAAATTGTGCTACTAAGGACTGCAAGTTTCAGTCAATGCATGCACCTTAGTTCCTCTACATGTCGTGTTATGCCCCCCCCCCCCCCCCTTCACGGTGTTTACTAGGAATATGGCCTGCAGCGTTACTGCTCGGTCCGCTTTGCCGTAGACCCCAGGGGTGACACAGGCGTTTGGTAAGTGTTGGCCTTGAATGTAGGCGCTTTCACGTGGTTCATCACATCAGTTTGTAAGGTAACTTGCGCTTTTGCAGCGCAGTGTCGTTATTTAATTTAAGCTTGGTTCAGCGCGTGCCTTCCACCTAATGACTTCCCCGTACAGATATATGGAGGCTTTACTGCTATAGACTGCATGCTTTCCCGGTGGCAATTTTGGGACAACAGAATTTTCCCAGGACACAACTGAAATTCAGAGTTCTCTGCAGCCACAATTTGGGACCTTATTTGGTGGTCCACCTACGGTGGATATTTCCCTGTCAGTTGATGGGGCATCGACATGACGTCCTATTACGTCTAGATAGTTTATTGTCCAATCATGTTTTTCAGTTTTTAAATGTCAATTTTCAATTGTTTAAAAATTTCCTAGTTGCTTAATGCAGTAGGCTGCAACTGTTGTTTTACTTAAGATTTCAGATACACCTGATAATGGGGCTAAAGATCCAGTAACCTTGGTAGTGTATAGCAATTTCTGTCGTGCAAAACTTTGGTCAGTAAAGTATTTTAGAAGTATGGCGGATTTATTTACGGTGAGCATGTTGCAGAACTGTTGTGGATGTCCAAAAAATAAAAATTTACACAAACATGAACTATAAACGACTGAAGCACACACACCAGTTTTATCCAAGACTAATGCTTCTCACAGCCACACCTCTAAACAGTGAAGAAAAAGGACTATTAGGAAAAGGATTTAAATATAATGTGAACGCAAAATTAGAGTAAGAATACATAGAAAACCTCATAATACAGTCAGAAGCTTCTCTGGAAGTGGGAGTGGAAACGTGAAAATAGCGTGGGGAACACTGGGCTGACAAGGGAATTGATAAAAAAAAAGATACATGAAAAAACAGAATGACAAAAACAATAAAAACACAAAATCAATAACACTCAATAAACTCGGAAAGAAATTCCAAAATGAGAACATCATTATTTCCAAAGTAGACAAAGTAAACACAGTTGTCCTTGTGGACAAACAATAATACATTGACTAAACACGTGAGTTAGTTTTACAAAGCAATACTAAAAACTTGAAATCAGACCCAAAAAACATATTTTACTTTGATGCCAACCAAATATCTATAAACTAAATATCCTCTGAAAAGCCATTCTAAACTTCAAAAAAGTTCCCTCTTACAAACTTGCAGGACACTTGATGAAATTACTACTATCTGAAACGTATAAAACAAAAGAAGAGAGAACTGGAAGAATTATCTCCCAGTCAGTACGAATCATAAGAGATATCAAAAACCTCAGCCACAGGTATCCTTCTGTCTTTTGACACAGAAAATGTGTATTATCACATACCAATAGAAACATAGAAACAATAAAATGCATAGAACCAAACCTGAAGTATAACAGCCACATATCAAAGAAATACACAAATTTGCTGGAACTGGTAACTGAAGAGAACTACTTTCAGTTTAACAATGAGTACTATTCACAAAAAGATTAGCTACCAGTGGAACCCCAGTGTCAGGTGCCCTACCCTACATTTTCATAAACCATGTAGAGAACCTGATTTTTAAAAACATTATCACAAAGAATTATGACATACTTTATTGTATCAGGAACATGGATGACATCCTTTGTTTAATTATGAAATTCCAACAATAACTGACTAGCTGCATGCAGATATAAACACAATATACCAAAAGATATTACTCACAGTCGAAAAAGAACATGGCAAACGTGTTATATATAACGATTAAAACGGAAAAATCAGCATATCTTTGAAATTAATCTAAACCTGCAACAGATTTCAAAACACTCACACTCACAGATGCGATCACCTCTCAGATACGTGCTTTGCAGACTAAACACAGCGCCGCTCAGCACAAAAAACTATGAGAACGAACCGGACATCATCACACAAATAGCAACAAACAATGGGTACAACAATAATCTAGTAAAAAAATTAAACAACAAAGTCTCTCAATAGACGTGACGTGTAGTCAGCCAAAAACAACAACACATCAAAACACCGCACAAACAAGCGACACAGCAACAGAACGACAAGATACAAAGAAAACATGAAAACAAGAAAGAAGATTCAAAATGGTACACAATGACATACAAGCACAAAAGCGTACAAAAAATAAGAAACATTTTCAAAATAGGTAAATATAACTTTCAAAGCAGACAGTTGAATCCAAAAGTACATTCCAGAAATAACATAAGACTCAGACATCTACTAGAAAGCAGGAATATACCAAATACAATGCAACACATGTGATGGAAGATATGTAAGATAAACCATCAGAACATTCGGCACATTATACAAAGAATATGTCAGAGCACAGAAATATGGGACAAGCCACTCAACCTTTGCAGAACATTTAAGAGAAAATAATTACTAACCTACTAAAAGAGAGAAATACACGGCAATAGAATGATAACTTAACAAGAAAATTACGAGAGATACAAAAAAAGATTGAAAAGTAACTATTACTAAATAACAAAGTAAATATGACTAATTGTTTACACTGACTGGTGATAAAATATATAGTAATCCCAATAGATGATCACAAATCCCATTAGATCTCCCAAGTATATGAATGAAAAATGAATAACAACAGTAATAGTAACAAACAGTAAAAAAATTAGAAAATACTGTATGTATGTAAAAATTAATATATAACTTATAAAATAAAAATAAAAAGGGTAACACACAGAACTTACACTGCATACATATAGGCAAAGAAAGAACAACTGAAAGTAAAATGTGAGAAAATTGACAACATTTACAGAAACGAATGACACTCCAGACTCAGAAAATGGCAGTTATAGTGCTATATTTCGAGAAGAGTGACTACATGGAAAACTGCAAACTTTCGATCAGTTTGGCACATGAGAGAAAGCTTTTAGTTTAAAAATGATGGATCAGACGCTGATCTGTAAGTACTATACCATTTTACTATAAAAAAGTTCAATGAACTATTTTGAATCTATAACGTACTATGCAAACGATAATATACACATGCAATCGAAAAAAGAGATATGTAATACAACAGGACACTCACTGAAGATACCTTGTAACTAAGGCGAAACACATCTTGATGTGCAACTTAAATAAACTTATGTGCAGCATGCACAACGCGTTTTCCTTTTGAACTACTGAAATTTATATATAGCTGCTTTGAAAATGATCACCACAAGAAAGTTTTTAAGAAACTACTGCATAAACTTTTTCTAGGTGATAATCAAAACTTCTTGACTATTCGTTGTGTTAAGGTTCTACGTAGGCGCCACATTAAACACGTAACTTCACTCATAGGATAACTATTCCTCTCTGCCATGCTTAATCGTTACCCAGTTGTACTGAAATAACTGAAAATGTGTACCTACAACAGAAATATTGCTTCTATAACGACATAGTAAACATTATTATAGAACAAAGAGCAGATATGGGTGAACATGAATAATTTATACACTATTCAGTGCCATATAAAGCAACAGAAATCGACATCTTTTTCATCTTCTACATAAACCTACTGCTATTACTTACTTTATTTCTACAAGCAACGCATTGAAGGTTAATTGCTGCTGATATAACTCACTTTTCTGATGTGTACCTCTGTTGCGTGATTCTTACGTGACTGATAGTGATGTTTGATGTTCAATATTCCCTGCTTGAATTCAGGTAATTGTGTGTAAATATAGATGAGGTATTAAAAAAGGACTACATATTTTGAGAGGTGGTAGTACGGATCAAAATAAGAAATAAATGTTGAGGAAACATGCTCACTAAGATGCTTACCTGTAGATCTATTAGCAGTAGTTCACCTTCGGTACTGTGAAACACACTTCTTCTGCTGCAAGCTTTTGCTATAACGAATAACCTGAGAATGCAGTAAACAAGTGTAGGCACTCTCCTCTGATATTGTCCATGGATGCAGCAAGCAGTAAACATCTGGTAACGCTGTTACAGTAAACTGTATTCACAGTTCTGAGTGAGAGAAGCATATATATCAGTGCTAATAGAAGGAGTTTGTGTTTTGATAAGTTTGTGAAACTGTGAATAGTTGTCCAGATGCTACCGTTTGTTCTGGATAGTTTTTCAGCGAATCAGACACAGGCTCGACAGCTGCTTCTGTATACCATAATGTAATAGAAGATAATGTCTGCCATTTCCTGTGTGGAATAATAGGTTTCCAGTATGCTGGTAAGTGCAAAGATGAAACTACAGTGTAAAAGCATTTTACAAAGTTATCAAAACACGAACTGGTTCTTTTGGAACTGATGTAGGTGCTGCACTGTGAATGTAATTTACAGTAACAACACTAACAAGTGTTTATTGCATGCTGTCTCCAGGACCGAAAACTGAGGAATGTAACCTAATGTGTGTACTGCATTCTGTAGGTTGTTAATAATATCAAAGAGGTAGCAAAGAAGAGATGTTTTTCACAGCATCGAAGATGAGCAAGTGCTCACAGTTCTTAAAAGGTATGTGTTTTAGTGGCCATGTTTAGTGGACTATTTTTTTGTTTTGTTTTGTTCCACATTATCACCTCTCAAAATTTGGAATATCTTTTCTTGATACTCTGAATGTAGTCTTGGATAAGTTATACATTTAGATTCTTCAGACATGTTCCCAGCTGAAGGCCCTTTTTTAATTTTAAAGTGATTGTTTTGCAAACATTTCATTACCTCAAAGTAGCACACCATACCGTACCAGGGTCATCACGTTTGCGTAGTAAGCACATAGCTCTGTTGCAGTGTTACAGTAATCCCTAAGCATTCTTGAGACATATCGGCAGTTATCCAACCTACTGTTCAATATCAGTTATTATTGGTTTCTCCATCTTAACCTTACTGCAATTAAGTAAGGAGAATTTGGCTCCAGATGCTTTTTGCTTTTGTTTACAAAGCATCTCCCGTGATCATTCAGTAAATATGGATACATATGTCTCTACATTTTGGTTGTCGTAGTTAAAAACGTTTTTTCTTGATGAAATTGATGTGCAATTTACTTACCCTGTTTCTGTCTGCAGTTCACGACTGTTTTGTCCTTCTTTATCAGCAGAGGCAGACGTCGAATTTGGCAGTTTTTTGTCATTTTACATTGACCTTAATTGCAATACACCTCACTTTTAAAAGTAAAACTGCAGTTACATGTGTTCAGACTAAGCACAATATTGCAGTGTTTATATTTGTTCATTAGTTTTTCGTGTGGATTGTGAGCGCTGCCAATTTGTGAAATATCTTATTTCCACTAACAAAGAAGAAAAAGCAGTGGTTTGCAGAACATGTGAACAAGAAGCAGAAGCGCAGTAAGTAAATTGCACTCCCACTTTGTAAAGAAATACTGTTTTAATCTATAACGGTAAATTGAGTTCATGGGTAAGAGAAGGCTGCAACCTGTCTCCACTGTTGTTCATATTATTTATGGATCATATGTTGAAAACAGTAGACTGGCTGGGTGAGATTAAGATATGTGAACACAAAATAAGCAGTTTCACATATGTGGATGACTTAGTTGTGATGGCAGATTCGATTGAAAGTTTGCAAAGTAATATTTCAGAGCTAGATCAGAAATGTAAGGAATATGGTATGAATATTAGCATCTCCAAAACGAAAGTAATGTCAGTGGGAAAGAGATATAAACGGATTGAATGCCAAATAGGAGGAACAAAGTTAGAACAGGTGGACGGTTTCAAGTACTTAGGATGCATATTCTCACAGGATGGCAACATAGTGAAAGAACTGGAAGCGAGGTGTAGCAAAGCTAATGCAGTGAGCGCTCAGCTACGATCTACTCTCTTCTGCAAGAAGGAAGTCAGTACCAAGACTAAGTTATCTGTGCACCGTTCAATCTTTCGACCAACTTTGTTGTATGGGAGCGAAAGCTGGGTGGATTCAGGTTACCTTATCAACAAGGTTGAGGTTACGGATATGAAAGTAGCTAGGATGATTGCAGGTACTAGTAGATGGGAACAATGGAAGGAGGGTGTCCACAATGAGGAAATCAAAGAAAAACTGGGAATGAACTCTATAGATGTAGCAGTCAGGGCGAACAGGCTTAGATGGTGGGGTGATGTTACACACATGGGAGAAGCAAGGTTACCCAAGAGACACATGGGTTCAGCAGTAGAGGGTAGAAGGAGTCGGGGTAGACCAAGAAGGTACCTGGATTCGGTTAAGAATGATTTTGAAGTAATAGGTTTAACATCAGAAGAGGCATCAATGTTAGCACTGAATAGGGGATCACGGAGGAATTTTATAAGGGGGACTGAACACTGAAAGGTATAATCAGTCTTAAATGATGATGATGATGATGATGATGATGATGATCTTTAACAACCGAAATATGCAAACATATACATCCATATTTAGGTAAGGACCACAGAAGATGCTTTTTAAATAAAAACGTAACCCATCTGATGTAAGATTTTCTTTAATTAATTGCAGTAAGCTTAAGATGGAGAAACTAATATCAACTGATGTACACATGCAGACTGAAGTGACGAATGAAAATTAGTACCAAGGCTGGAATTCAAACCTGGGTCTGCTGCTCACTAAGTAGATGCACTAACCAATACGCCGCCATCGCACAGCGACTTTCGACAACTGTACGGACTATCCTGGCCCGCCTCGCTCTTCAATCCAAATTTCCGTGCAAGTGGGATGAGGCGTTAGTGCACCTACTTAGTGAGCAGCAGATCCTGGTTTGAATTCCAGCCTTGCTACTAATTTTCGTTCGTTACTTCAGTCTGCATATATACATCATAGATGTTTGAAAGTGAAAAGGTCTCTGGAACCATATAGTTTCATCTGAATAATAATTTTAACAGCTGCTGCGGAAGACGGCCATGCAAACAAACATTTTACTTTTCAGTTGTTTGCACTTGTTTCCCATCTTAAACAATGACCAAACCGTTATCCACGCAGTGTTTTTTTTACATTGGGCAGCCTTTAAATTTTTGCTCGAGCGTGCGCCGCTTTGTCGGCCAGATGGAGCGCTCTCTTAAAGCGAGCTGGGCGGCGGTGGTCGATGTGGGAGGCGGGACCCCACCCTGCAGCCCAGCGCTCGATACGCGGCTGGCCTACTCGCACGGTGCAACGTACCGCTGCCACGTTCTCACGCCGGGCACCTAGATGCTAATCAAAGGTTCTCCCACCTCAACAAAGCTATGAAGCCAGTGTTATGGGGGTTTTCGTTGATCATCAGCCGGTACCAGACATTGAAATCCCCTTCAGACATTCCTAACAGGCAAAAATTTCCGCTGATTGGATATCCACAACTTTATGCAAAGCTGGTACTTTTTAGCGATGATACAAGTATAGCTATTACACCCGACAGACAAGAATTAACTGGTGAAATTGTAAACGATGTTTTTCAGAAAATCATTAAGTGGTTCTCTGCAAATGGGCTCTCATTAAACGTTGACAAAACACAGTATATACAGTCCCACATAGTAAATGGAATGACCCCATTAATAAATATAGACTTCGATCAGAAATCGGTAGCTAAGGTAGAAAATTTCTAGGTGTATGCATTGATGAGGGGTTGAACTGGAAAAAACTCATTGAGGATCTGCTGAAACGTTTGAGTTCAGCTACTTATGCTATTAGGGTCATTGCAAATTTTGGAGATATACATCTGAGTAAATTAGCTTACCACACCTATTTTCATTCTCTGTTTTCGTATGGCATCATATTCTGGTGTAACTCATCATTGAGTAAAAGAGTGTTCATTGCACAAAAGTGTGTAATCAGAATAATTGCTGGAGCTCATCCAAGATCATCCTGCAGAAACTTATTTAAAGAGCTAGAAATCTCACTGTAGCCTCACAATATATATATTCACCTCTGAAATTTTTTATCAACAATCTGAACGAATTCAAAAGTAATAGCAGTGTACATGGCTAAAATACTAGGAGAAAGGATGATCTTCACTACTCAAGGTTAAATCTAACTTTGGCTCAGAAGGGGGTAAATTATGCTGCCACAAAAGTCTTTGGTCACTTACCTAATAGCATCAAAAGCCTGACAGATAGCCATAAAGCATTTAAAAGGAAATTAGAAGAATTTCTTAATGGCAACTCCTTCTACTCTTTAGATGAATTTTTGGATATAGTAAGTAGGTAATTTCCCAACATCCACAAAAAAATTATTGAGTGTCATGTAATATTTTGTCTAATGTAATATCTTGTATAGACTCCTTTTATTAACCTGACATGTTCCACATCATTGCAAAGTGTCATATTCATGATCTATGGAACAAGTACTAATCTAATCTAATCTCTATGTATAGCTAGCTGAGTGCCTAGCGTTGCATAGGTATGTATTTATTCCAATATTCTGTTAGTCCATCTCCTGCCCTTCGCCCAGATCACCTGCTCCTCCATCCCCTTCTCTATCCATCTTCTGATAGAAATAATTAATGCAGATAATAACATTAAAACTACATTGGACATTGTCATACGGGAGACATGATAGCTGATTAGTGTACAAGATTCGATAACAATCAAACAAGTTTCTATAACAATAAAAGCTTCTATAATAATAAAAGATTCCATAACTGATAATTCGCAACTTTCAAGTACTTTTAACAATAGCTTTCTAAATGTAGCGGCAAATGTAGGATTAAATGGCTCAGTTGAAGAAGAAAGAGAATATATTTAAAAAAGTCATTCCACAAAATTGTAAGCAACTATAACTAGCAGCAACATCCTTCACTGAAATTAGAACAATTATGAAAACTCTGAAAAACATAAGCTACTGTGGCGTTGATGGCATTTCGAACAGAATTCTGAAAAGTTGCTTACCTCAATGGTATAAGCAATGCATCACTGGCACAGAGAATTTTTTCAGACAGGTTAAAATACACAACTTTAAACCACTTAGTAAGAAAGGTGACAAGATAGACTTGAACAATTATCTTCCAACTTCCTTACTGACATATTTCTTCGAAAGTATTGGAAAAAGTAATGTACTGAAGATTAGTTACGCACTTAAGCGGAAAAATTTACTCAGCATACCACAGTTTGGATACCAGAAGGATTTGGTCGACTGATATTGCTGTTTGTACATTCACTCATCAAATAATAGGCTACAAACCTTAAATATTAAGATATCACCAGTTGGTATTTGTTGTGATCTGCCCAAGGTGCTTGAATGTCTAGATCACGTTATTCTCTTACAAAAAATTCAAGTTTCATGGAATTGGTGGCTTTATGTACAGGAGATTTTAATCATACTTAACAAACAGAATGCAAAAGATCGATTCAGACAGTGTCAGAAAGATAGAACAGTTTAATGACTGCGAGAAAATTAAAAATCACAAAGAGAGCCCCACAGTGTTCAATCTTTGGGCTACTCTTATTCCTTATATATGTAAGAGACTTCCCACTCAACTTTCAACAAGCAAAACTGGAACATTCTACGGATGATACTAGTATTACAGTAAACCCAATTAGAAAGAAGCCAACAGAAGAGTTGGTAAATAATATTTTCTCACAGTGGTTCACTCAACATGAACTCACCCTGAATTTAAAAGAAACAATACTACTTTCAGCTCTGTACAACAAATAGTGTCATACCAACAACTGACGTAGCACATTGGCAGGAGTCAGTAAACAGCGTAGAATGCTCCAAATATTTGGACGTACATATTGATGAAAATTTGAACTGGAAGAAGCACATTACTGATCTTCTCAAACAATAAGTTAAGCTACTTTTGTTCTTCATGTAATTGCTAATCTTGGAAACAAATGTATAAACCTTCTGACATATTCTGTGTATTTTCACTCGATGTCTTATGGAATAGTTTTCTGGGGTAACTCGTCACTTAGAAGGAAAGTATTGATTGCACAAAAAGCAAGCAGCTCATGTAATATGTGGTGTTCACATGTGGACGTCGCGTAAGTACCTCTTGAAGGAGCTAGGCATTTTAACTGCACCGACACAACACATATATTCGGTACTGAAATTCATCGTAAATAACCCATCACAATTTGAGAAGAACAGTGATGTCCATACCCATTGTTAAAAGTGTCAGTGGCTAAGAATGGAATTCAATATACAGCAACAAGAATTTTTGATCATTTCCCCAATAACATAAAATGTCTGATAAGTAGCGAAGCAAGTTTTAAATCAAACCTAGAATCGTTGCTCCTGGACAACTCCTTCTAATCCATTGACAAAGTTCTACTTAAAAATTGGCAGACAGTAAAAAAAGTTTAGTTGCAGGACTAAAAATAATCATACATTCATTAATGTAAACACTAATCATGCATAGAAATCCTGTAAACTGACTCGTTCCTCATCATGTAGATAAAAGATTCAGTCAGATTTTCTATGGAACATGAAACTAACAAACACTGCTCCTGCCCCCCTCCCTCTGACCATCTATTCCTCCCCCTCTCTCTGTCCATCTCCACTTCCCCTCCTCCTCTCACCATCACCAAGTTGTCACCACCAAAACAGCAAGCTGGTAGTTCTTACCCGCGCTGCATTTGTTTCCAGGCAGTAAGTAATATATGCACCAACTTTGGTTGAAATCGATACAGGAGATTAGAAGGAGCATTTTCCTTGCGACTCTGCTAATTTACGTACAAGCCATACATATTTCACATATGTTTAACACAAGTTACACATATTTGTACATATATTTCACCTCTATCTGTAGCGAATTTCACCCTGCAGTTTCGGTTTCATACAGGTCAAAGTTTACAAGGATATAATTTTGTAGGTACATTCTGTGGTATGTTTGGATACTGTCTGAAAAATTTTCTACGAATAGAGTTGGTAGTAAAGACATGATAAATCAGAACTTCATGTATGATGTGGGGGTTTTTCCACACATTTCAATGTTTATGACATTATATCTCCTTAAGTATATGTTTTACATTCATATAATTTTGTAGGTACACTCAACGGACTATTTGGATACTGTCTAAGAAATTTTTTGCCCATAGTTCGTAGTGAAGACGTAATAAATTAAAATGCATTTTTGCTCCTAGTTCGTAGTAAAGACGAAATAAATTAAAATGTTATGCTTGATGCGGCAATTTTTCATACCTCTAATTGTTTATGACGTCATAGCACCTGAAGTACAATGACACAATTTTTCACGTACATCCACTGGTATATGTGAATAATGTCTGCGAAATATGTTTTGAGTAAATTTAGTAGTAAAGAATATTGAAGTAATATTTCATACCTGATGCGGCGGTTTTACTGCACGAGCTGCGAAAATGTACTGAATGGTAAACATTTTCCTTTCTTCATTTTGTGGGGATTTTCAGGGAGAAAAAGCTTTTGAAAGGTTTGAAATGATGTGTAAAGTTTATTCTTTACAGACAGTAAGTGATATGTGTACCATGTTTGCCTGAAGTCTGTTAAGTGGTTTAGGAGGAGATGTGCAACATACATAATATTATATACATACATATGTACATCCATTTCTATAACCCATATGGATGTTAATGATTAAAACATTCGCTACTGTTGTACAGTTATTTATTGACTGAATCTTTACACCATCAGGTTTCAGGGACTAAGCCCCATCTTCAGGAATATCAAATACACGCAGACGGCGAAAATGCGATTATTTTATACTCCAGAAGATGGGGTTGAGTCCCTGAAACGTGATAGTCTATAGACTTCAGTCAGTAAATAACTATACAACGGTAGCGGGTGTTTTAATCATGGACATTCTCAATTGGGATTCCCTCTGCCTCACTCCCCGACTATTGGAATACCTGGCTGTAAAACAGATGAAATTCTACAAGAGCTTAAGCGGTTCTCATGATCTGAGAATGAAAGATATAATTCTGCAAAAAAAAAAAGGAAAAACGACACGATGATCTCTTAAACAGGGTGAGTCAGGACTCCAACTAAAAACTTTCAGAGGCAATGGTATGAACCAAAACAAGCAAAATATGTCTAGTAAACATCGGTTGGTGTGTGTGTCCTTCTTCAAATCAGTCGCAGAATTGCACTGACATCTCAGTATCATCGCCGTGGAGTTCTTGCACAAGCGCATTCGATAGGGATGGAAATGGTTGCCGGCCGGAGTGGCCGTGCGGTTAAAGGCGCTGCAGCCTGGAACCGCAAGACCGCTACGGTCGCAGGTTCGAATCCTGCCTCGGGCATGGATGTTTGTGATGTCCTTAGGTTAGTTAGGTTTAAGTAGTTCTAAGTTCTAGGGGACTAATGACCTCAGCAGTTGAGTCCCATAGTGCTCAGAGCCATTTTGGAAATGGTTAGAGAACAGTATCGTGGAGACGAATGCCTGGCTCATGCTGCATTCCTGTGTTTCTTTGCTTTTTGACCTAAATGAACTCACTATCACCTTAGTTAGTACGGCTGCTGATGGTGTCCTCTGTTGCTGTGTATGGTCGTCTGGAATGTCTTTTGTCACGAGCACTGCAGACGTGAACATTTCCTTTAAATGCTCAAGCACTCCATGATTAGGCTTACGATGATTTGTATGTCGTCTGTGGTATTCTGCTACTATTCACCACAGACTCAGGCCTGCTGTGGTGGGTTGCTGCTCTCGTTGTAATTTTCGCTATTTCCACTAACACCGAATTTGCCCTATGGGACACGTTTTTGAATCACCCTGTATAAACGGAGTAGAAATGACGATACAAGGTCCAACTGGGTAAATCTACTGACGTAAGAACTCTGAGAAACAGCAGATTGCTATGACCCAGCACTGGGAAAGAGCATCTCAGTAAAAACGAAGCTCGTCGGCTGTGTCGCGCGTCGCTGCCATGAAAGTGGTTGAAGGACCTGTAATGTCGCGAGTCGATACGCAATACCATCTTATTGCAGTAAGCTAATTTGAAGTACGGGCTCGTAGCTTTGGAGCCGTTGGCGGTGACAATATACAGCCGCTGGTATCTTAGTGTGACCCACTCGCACCTGTCGCTAGCCTAGTCGTGGGAAGCGCAACCTGTGTTAGTTCGAGCGACAGAATATTCAAGCCTCTAAGAATCTAAATAAACAATATTAAATATTATTCAATTTTGTTAAAAGTCAATATACAGCCGTTTGTTATTAAAATGAAAGTTGTGTTAAAATCTCAGCTATCTAGCGGAGATACTTTCAGATTTAGAGACAGTTACCTAAAACACCCAAAATTGACAATTATAAGATTAAAGTCAGTTAGCATTAATACCAGTTTGCCTTTTAGTATCATTTGGAATTATTACTGAAGTTCACTAAATGGCAGAACAATTTATTTAGATTTTTTAATAATTAAAAACATTCACTATTCTTCATTTCTGTAACATAGAATTCAGGAAGGATTAATGTTTATTTAATAACTATTTGTTTTGTTGTGTGAATAAATGAGAATGAGTGAGAGTGTATTGTGGAACATACGTAAAGATTCAATATTATCTGATGTTAAACATTATGTAAATATGTCATGGGAAAGTGTGAAGCAAGCAGTTACAATGAAAGCTGTAATTTCCCTACCTTGCTGGTGACGTATGTCCAAGGGTACTTGATTCCTAAGAAGGCAGCCAGAATAGCCATTTGCAGAGTAATGATTTTCTAAAGCCATTTCAAGATTAGTTTTCTTTTCTTTTGGTTCTCTTAAACATTTTATTAAGATTTGCATGAGGAAGTGATTTAAATGCATCTGTGAATGTTGGTTGGCGTAGGACAGTTTTGACGCGAGATAGAACTCGAAGCATTGTTTTGATTGGCTGGTCATTTTGAACAACCAATCAGAGTGAAGTTTTTCCCGCGCTCTATCAAGTAGTTATAGGCCCTGGAAGGAACGTCAGGAGGAGTCACTGGCTAGCTATCGGACATACAGCTCATATTGGACGTGTCCGTCTACGTTATGAGTAAAATGAAGAAGTTACTCGTATTTCGCGTCCGGATGGCATTGCCGTGAAAGCAGTTGCATTTACGGACAGATTGTGGAAAAAAAAATGGCTCTGAGTACTATGGGACTCAACTGCTGAGGTCATTAGTCCCCTAGAACTTAGAACTAGTTAAACCTAACTAACCTAAGGACATCACAAACATCCATGCCCGAGGCAGGATTCGAACCTGCGACCGTAGCGGTCTTGCGGTTCCAGACTGCAGCGCCTTTAACCGCACGGCCACTTCGGCCGGCCAGATTGTGGAAATTTGAGCTTTGTGAAGTGTTTAGTTGGAAAGATAAACGCGTGTGAACTTTCGGCCTTTGTAGAATTACGCGTGGCATGTTTCATATTCATCTATGGAATAGTTGGCGAGCAGTATGTTTATTAGAAGTCCACTGAAAAAAAAAAAAGACCGGAGTGCATCGACTGTAGATCACGTAATAATTCGGGTCGGACTTAAAGTACATTTCTGGCTGTCTCACGTGTATACTGGGCTGTATGAACTGTGAGCTGAGGACATTGATATTAGTCGTTTAAATAAATATGAGCTGATGGCTAATTCTTTAATTTTGAACCTAAAGAAATAAATAACTTTGACATTTTTTCCAAAACAATGAAGGAATCGCCCTCCACCCGAAAATCGTTATAAGATATTACAGGATAGCTTGCTACCAGAGTTTAGGCAGCCTTTGCAGACGTAACTATTGACGATGTTTTTCTTCAACGCTGCTTTTAACATCGTCTGAACAGTATCTACGTATGCAGAGAATCGGGCTGGTGACCAGACGCCGTACTGAGGTAGGTGGAACTTTATGTAGTGCACAGTACAACGAAAGATAGTGGTCAAATAATTACGCAACGCTACTTTTAACCTGCCACATCGCAGACCGTGAGACCACGGATAGACGTCAATGTGTTGGAAGTTTATGCCTCGCCACAGGGTGTGAAGGTCATAGGCTTGCCCTCCCCGCAAACCAGGGTATGCGGCGATCTGCGGCAGACCAGATGATAGAGCGCAGTGCTGGAGCAGATACAAGTGTTATCGAGCACACTGTTCACTCGACACATGTGTGTTCCCAAGTTGGACCAAAGACGTCGTCAATTACGATTGTAGTGGGCACAGTGTGTAACCTCCCCCTCTCTTATCGACCTTAATGACAGTGAAAAATTAAACCGCGTGTACCTAATGGAAATTTGGAAAAAAGCAATCGTCACCGAAGTTAATCTGTCGGTAAAGAGGGAGGAAAGGGTTGTATCTAAATGAAAGGAAAAATGCAAATGAAACTGGTGGAAATTAATTTTGAAAAGGGGTAAAGTTAATAAAGAAAGTAAATGTGCGGCCGTTACGTTAACAATTAACTAGCGGTAATTAGATATTTGAGGGAAATTACGGTCGCCGGTCCTAAGGACAATTACTATAGTAACTGAAAAAGAAAGGTTATTACACATGTAATTAGCACTAGAAGCGTGGCAACTGAAGGTTGACACGTGTAGTGTGAAAACTGAAAGTTTGTCAGAAGTAATAAATTTCGCTACACTCTGACTTAATTTAGCAAAAGAATTAATAAAACCGGAAAATCGAAAGTTAATTTAGTGATTGAAGTTAATAGTGAGCTTTCTTTCTGAAGCACATCGAAATTCAGTAAAAGACGGTTAGTCTTGGACTACCTCAACAATCATTTCAAAAGCTACTTGAATCTACGCAATTTAGAAATAAAAGATTTAACTTTGAACTTGAATTAAATGATTCTGACCAATTAACAATAGTAAAATTTAGTACGTACCAAGCTGAGCTGCAGTCACAGGTAAGCTAAAATACGGTAACAAAACTCGCACTCTTAATTTGTGCTTGCGTAATCTAAATATTGTAGCCAGCTATGAATACCTTAACTGAACTTTGAAATTAAAGCAGTGAAATGGAATTATGCTGGCGTTTGAATTTCAACGACACTCGGGTTCATTTCGGAAAAGGAAGGGGCCCTGCTTGGCAATGCAATTGGGACAATGAGCAACAAAGGTTCATGCTACGTTGCTGTAATTTTGTGATTTGAACAGTTTGAAAAGCTGAGGTCTGCCATACAGTTCTGAAACTTTACGTGCTTTTAGTCGTCCTTGTTGGTTGATTGAAGGTTTGAAGTCGTCGATCGAGGAGGTGGCGACAGTCACTCATTGTCGGCCGTCGCTGTTGCAGAAGCTGGATGCTGGCGCGCCTTCTTCTCGACACGGCGACCAGGCGAAACGGGCTCTTGATGTGTGCCAGCTAATGCTTCCCGTCCGCGACACCGTGCTAGAAACTACCATAGCAAGTCGAGCGCAATTACATGCTGCCAAACTCCGAAAGCGCGGCAACTCGCGGGAGCATCACACAACACACCTGCTCAACCGCACTACTCCAGCCAGACTCTCTCTCTGCCGGCGCTCCACGCGGCCGAGTTAACACTACCAAAGATCCTACACACTTTGATTCTTCACACGACCTATCGATGTAATCGTTCGATAGCAGTTTTCCCTAGGCAAGACCCAGCGTAAAAATACAAATAATATTTACGAAACAAACCAATTATACATCGACATAAATGCATAAATATGTATATATACAAATAGTAAAACAATTACAATATGTAAAGACACAGAAATGTCATATATTCAGGTAACAAAAATAGGAAAAAATTTACAGTACAATAGATGGAAATAGGAGGATATGCATTTCCGGCGTTACAAGTGTCATCGAGGTAGGACCGTAGATCAGTGGAAACGTGTCCCCAGCTCTTGCTACAACAGGTAGATATTCATATCTGGATAAGTTGTCATCCAGGTGGTAGGATGCTCGAAACAAGCACTGTGCAATGAATGCAGGCTGATGGATGCAGTATTGTTCTATGGGCGATGTACATCTGGACTGTTATGGGACGTGTGGTAGTAATAGAAGGCACCACGACAGCTGTGGACTACTTGAATATTGCATAACTTCGTGACTGATGCATTCCCTGATGGCAGTCGAATCTTCCAGCAGGATAACTGCGAGTGTTGCAAAGCCAGTATGGTGCTACAGTTGTCTGAGGAGCACGATATGAACTCGCACTCATGTCTTTGCCACCAAATTCTCCTGATCTGGACTCTCTGAAACGCATGTGGTACACTGCTGGGTGCCAGCTTCGTATGCACAAGCAAGCGGTGCACAATTTATGGGAATGGTGTGCCACACATCTAGGGAAACCTACGAAGAACTTGTCTAATTTATACCATGCAGAGTCGATGCTACACTGCGTTCCAGAGTTGGACCAGTGCACTGTTGCGGGTGGTCATAACATTTTGGCTCTTGGAAGACTTGCCTTGGTTGTGGAAAACTCAAATATTCTTAACTGGGACTCACTCTGCCCCAATACACTACCTGGTTGAAAAACAGCGTGACTTTAAAAAGAGGCCACTCGGACTTTCGATAGATACTAAAAGTGATGCCTTGTTCATATAGCCGTCCTTCTCTACATTTCACCATCTATCGTGTTTAGGACTAGTTGCACCAGTTCATTCTGAGGTAACATTTTGTAATATGGATGTTTGGGGCCTGTCTGTTTTCCAGATTTGTCCTTCTAGGACATTTTTTATGAAGCTTTTAGTCGAATCAGGAGTCAATGTTCTTTTCCTTTTCTGTGTCGTTTTAAGCACTGTCCTTTTCACATTAATTCCCTTTTGTATTTTACCTTTAGCGGTAGACAGTGAAAGTACATTAATTAATTAAAAATAAATCTTGAGTAAATTGAGAAATACTTGTTAGATGCTTTGAATACAGTGAAGTGCTTAGATGCTACGAACAGAGACATACGTTAAATCAAAGACCACATTTTAACGTTATTTTCATACATCTGTACATAAAATAACAAATTATAAAATGATTTTCTTGGAGAGCCACAGGAAAATACATGAATTTGTTGACTGAGCTGTAAAAAACTGATAAGATCATACATATTTCGTTTTTGATGGTAAGAATAAGGTCGTCTTTTTAAGATCTTTTAAGAAGTGAGTGGGGTTAAAAGTGGTAAAACAGTACAAAATCCAACAAGAATTAGTTATACGGCCAGGAAAAACAATAGTACATCTGGAAAGACGACGACGAATTTGATCCGATGACGGCATATGCCACTTGGGGCGTAGTAAATGTACTGATAATGGATTCAACGTCGTCCGCCAGAAGATAGCTTAGTGCCACAGCTACAAGAGCGGCATCTGTGTCTACTCTTTAACAGGGAATGCTCACAGCCAACAGGCTCAGTGTGCTACGAAACACGTGAAGCAAGCAGGCAATCGTGTCACAGACTCACTCGTTCTTGCTACAGCCAACTGAACGAGTCTGAAATGGGTCAGATTTTAGCCCTCCGAATGGTGGAATAGTCCTTTCGGAGAACTGCCACGTAAGTTTGATGTGCTGTGCTAGTTGTGTAAGGTTGCTGGCATCAGTGGTCATGTGAACATTCTTATACCCATAGACGAGGTTCTGGACGTCCACAAAGCACAGACGCCCGCCAGGATCGTCGTATTACAAGGACAGCAGTGGCAGATCGTACAGCTACCACAGCATAGATAAGAGGACTTGTGAGCCCAGACGTATAAACACGAACTCTTGCGAACCAGTTATTAGCAGCGAGACTATGGGTATGCACACCTGTAACCTGTCTTCCCCTCACGCCACAGCACTCGACGTGTACCGCTTGACTGATGCCCTCAGAGAATCACTTGGAAGATGAAATGGCGCGCTGTGGTCTTCAGCAATGAAAGCAGATACACCCCGCACTCAAGACACGGTCCTCTGCACGTAAATCGTAGATCTGGTGAACACTGTCTCGTAGAGCGCATTCGTCCAAAACACACTGGCCCCGCCCCAAGCCTTATGGTCTATGGCGCGAAAAGCAACAATTCTCGTTTAATTTTGATGTTTCTGGAAGAGATGTTAACCACCATTCGGTTCATGCAGAATGTTATTAGATTCATTCTTTTGAAGGTGATGTGTTGTTGCAACAGGATAATGCTCGCCCACGGACTGCCAGTGAAACTCGATGTGCCATGCAAGACGTGCGGCAATTTCCCTGGCCAGAACGATCTAGAGACTTGTCTCCAATCGAGCACATGTGGGATGTTATGGGATGAGAAGTGACTCATGCGACTTGTCAACCAGCAACTTTTACAGAGCTACATGAACAGGTCGAGCAGGCGTGGAATAATGTATTCCAGGACAGTATTCGCAATCTGTACGATTGACTCGATGCAAGACTCAGCACCTGCATTGCCGCCTGTGGTGGCTAACATGGACATTTCAGTATGAGTTGATACCTGCTACATCAGAACTGGTTGTGCTACTGATCTGTACCTGCAATCATTTCATGTACTCTATACGCACTGTTGCAACAGTAAATTTTGAGAGAATTGCAAACCTCTAAAAGTATGCAACAATTTAATTCTGATAGTGTACATCAACACTGTAAAATCATTAGCACCGACAAATACACACACACACAAACACACACACACACACACACACACACATTAACACACAAACACACACATACTTACGCACGGAACTAACAAAATCATGCTTGAAACTTCCTGGCAGATTCAAACTGTGTGCCGAACCGAGACTCGAACTTTTGTTTTTCATTTTGTTCGGCACTGTTCGCTGTGTTTGGTCTGGGCGGACGTCACAAGACATCCGTTCAAGTTGATTCCTTTACTCAGTCTTTTTTTTTTTTTTTTTTTAATTACAGAGGGCGAGCAGCCCTCTGCCCGAACACGCTGAGCTACCGTGTCGGCATCTTCT
This sequence comes from Schistocerca nitens, assembly GCF_023898315.1. Classification (NCBI taxonomy): domain Eukaryota; kingdom Metazoa; phylum Arthropoda; class Insecta; order Orthoptera; family Acrididae; genus Schistocerca; species Schistocerca nitens. The sequence goes on along the minus strand of NC_064622.1, from coordinate 132,175,436 downwards.
GAGCTACCCAAGCACGACTCACGACCCGTCCGCACAGCTTTAATTCCGCCAGTACTTCGCCTCCTACCTTCCACACTTCAAAGAAGCTCTCCTTCAGGAGAGCTTCTGTGAAGATGAGTTTGAAATGTCTCGAAAATTAGTTTATCGAAATAAATAAATATTTAAAGACTGACTGGTTAAAATTTTGTTTAGTAACGGGTTCTAAAACATCCACAATCAATAAGCTTAATCGTTTGCATTTTGAGTCTGTGGCTTCTGATAAACACCAGAGCCATCTAAGCGTACAAGTCGACGATGTGAAATACCGGCCGGGATGAATATCGACATATTTTACACCTGTTTTTGGAGCGTTTTGTCTTCCTTCTCCAGAGAGCAGGATAATGCGGAATGTAAGATGTGCTATTTTCCATTTGTCATGAGCACACGGTAGATTTCTTTTCATCTTCAGCATAACACAGCAAGCGAGGTACTTTTTTCCTAGCTACACGATACTATTCTCAGCACATCCTTGTTTCCGTTCATTTCAAAAAAATAAATGTTCTTGGGAAAGCATTTCGATTACACGGATTTTGCTGTTTTAGTGGAGATGAGATTATTGCCACTATGAATATTTGATACGCGAAGGACCGAATATCTCTGCAAAAATTTAAAAAAACTGCAAAACTGACGGTGGGAAGGAAAAGGAGGGGGAAGGGAGGAGGATGCAGTAGCATAAATTGTGCGAAACAAATAGTTCATATAGTACGTAATGTCTGCAATGGCGTAGCTACATCTGAACTTCACCAGATCTGAAATGGGAACATTATGGTCGTCCACAATTAATCAGCTTATACTTAACACTATTCGAGCTGCTGAATATCTGCTGCTTCTCTGGCAGCCGCGACGTTCGGCTGGAGTGGTGGTTCCTGGCCGCTCAAACTCCAGCCAAACTGCTGGCTGCTCTTAGCCAAGCGAGTGTTCGGCAAACAGACGGCCAAATGCGGCTCCTTCCCGCAGAACTACTCTAATTTCAAATTGTCAGGCATGCGATTGGCGCGAAGCCGAGTACGAAGACTGCACAAAGCTATTGCAAGTTTAGTTTTGTTACTCTTCCCGCTTCTGAGACCACAATGACAGACTTTGCTAATAGAATAGAGAGATGCTGTAGTTTGGCAACAGTATGTCTACCAGCCGACCCTGACAAACTAAAAGGAAACACTTGAATGGATGGAAGACGCTGTCTTAACCCGAAGGCAGCATGCTCATAACGTGTCCAAAGTTAGAACTGTCACCGCGTATTCTAGCCACAAGCTGCATAAAAATACTATTCAGCTAGATTTGTCAGGAAAAGCGCAGACAATACCTAGCCACTAACTTGGTTATTACTATTTTCTTGTTATACATAGTCCCTCTCTATGACGAAAGAAATGCTCTCTTTTGATTGGCATATACAGGGTGTTACAAAAAGGTACGGCCAAACTTTCAGGAAACATTCCTCACACACAAATAAAGAAAGGATGTTATGTGGACATGTGTCCGGAAACGCTTAATTTCCATGTTAGAGATATTTTAGTTTCGTCCACCTACGCTCAATGGAGCACGTTATCATGATTTCATACGGGATACTCTACCTGTGCTGCTAGAACATGTGCCTTTACAAGTACGACACAACATGTGGTTCATGCACGATGGAGCTCCTGCACATTTCAGTCGAAGTGTTCGTACGCTTCTCAACAACAGATTCGGTGACCGATGGATTGGTAGAGGCGGACCAGTTCCATGGCCTCCACGCTCTCCTGACCTCAACCCTCTTGACTTTCATTTATAGGAGCATTTGAAAGTTCTTGTCTACGCAACCCCGGTACCACATGTAGAGACTCTTCGTGCTCGTATTGTGGACGGCTGTGATACAATACGCCATTCTCCAGGGCTGCATCAGCGCATCAGGGATTCCATTCGACGGAGGGTGGATGCATGTATCCTCGCTAACGGAGGCCATTTTGAAGATTTCCTGTAACAAAGTGTTTGAAGTCACGTTGGTACGTTCTGTTGCTGTGTGTTTCCATTCCATGATTAATGTGATTTGAAGAGAAGTAATAAAATGAGCTCTAACATGGAAAGTAAGCGTTTCCGGACACATGTCCGCATAACATATTTTCTTTCTTTGTGTGTGAGGAATGTTTCCTGAAAGTTTGGCCGTACCTTTTTGTAACACCCTGTATACTTTTTTACTTACGAAGCATCGTCGGTGGCCTGTAGTAGATACTTTGCTTCATACCATAATTATACAATAAATACGTGATGTATTATTCTCAGCATTTCCCCCTGCCAAGCTCCGCCTCTCGTGTCAATATACAGACACACACGCATCTGCACAACGAAAAAACAAAAACTGAACTGTGTACACAAAAAAAAGACGCCCAACAACACACCACGGCAGCTGGCAATACTGTAAACAGAAAGACCAGTTTATTTATTTTATTGCTTCCAGGCACAGCCCCTTTGACTCTAGATACAGTTACGTCACGTAATGATACAAACAGGACATTCATTACAAAATATAAAACACAATTGTGCGAAATGATTAGTATACATAGTACATTAGTCTGACTCCACTATCACAGTAAAAGTCACAAATTTTTAATATAAAATTCATTTACGTTCTATTGGAACACGTACTTTGTCCTCGCCAATGAGTCATGAATCACAGCTTGGTGTTAATTTTAACAAATGTCTCGTTTTATTAGTATTCATGTGACCTGCTCTCAGCCTATTAACAATGGTAGTCTCTTCTCTCGTGAGCGCCGAGTCGAGAGGCGAAGAATGGCGTGGAATCTGATGGTGAATTTCCCAGTACCACATGCCTTTAATGTTACGGTCTATGTCCACTCCCATTTTCCATCTGTTATTTTTCGGACTGCGAATGTGTTGTGAAAATCACGGTATTAGTCAACCACAATATTAATGCAGCTGGGAGTGACGGCGCTTCGATCGGCTAATCGTTGAGTTTTTGTTGTTATGTTTCAAGAGGACAAGCTGAAATATTTCATAGTATCTGACTACTGTCCTCAAAAAGCATTCACACTGCGAAGCATTATCCTTAATCATGTTTTTGTTTACTGTAACGTCACCGCATGTTTCCATTACGACCACGGGAGGCCAAGTGCAGTACAACCGTCGTCGGATAGTACGAGGGTTATTCAATAAAGAATGATCATAATTTTTTATGGTCATAATTTCTCGCTCTGAAATTTAATCTTACGATATTCTGTTAGCTTAATGTGCAACAAACGCGCTGTAGTAGTTTCATTGTTGGGACTCCCGCTTCCCGCCAGTGAGAGGCAGACAAGGTCAGACATGTTCAGTATCACCTACCGCTGCAATGGAGGTAACACGCGAGGAACAATATGCGGCTTTGAAATTCTGCTTTCGTCTCAACAAATCCTCAGCTGAGGCCTATACAATGTTACAGTAGGCCTATGGAGATTCTGTTCTTCCCTGCAGCACAGCTTGAAGGTGGTTTAAAATGTTTAAAGAGGGGGAGACAAGCAACTTCAAAGGAAGGTGGACCCGGTCCTCTAGTTACTGCTCTTACGGAAGAAAACATCAATACTGCTGCTGTCATGGTGAGATAGAATCGACGAATTACCTTAAGAGCACTTTTTGAAATACTAAAATTTCATTGGGTGCCACCCCCACGTTGGTGACAGAAAAATTACACATGACACGTGTTTGTCCGCGATGCTTCCAAGACTGTTGATTCCGAACAAAAGGACATTCGCGTGCAGGTCTGCACGCAGTTAAAGTTGATGTTAGAGGAAGATCCGGAGTTTCTTTCAAATGTAATCACTGCTGATGAAACTGCTACATCATTTTGATCCTGAGAGCAAAAAGCACAGCTCAGAGTGGAAATCCCCTTCATTACCAACCCCAAAAAAGCAAAAGTGGTTGCTTCTGTTAGGAAAGTTATGGTCATCTCTTTCTTTGATATTCATGCAGTGGTTTATCAGCATGTTATGCCTGCACACACATCAGTAACTGGTCAATACTACAGGGATGTCTTGAAAACATTGCAAGTCCATATCAATCGCAAAAGACCACATTTCAGTGAAGCAGGCTGCATGCTGCACCAAGATAATGCGCGGTCGCATATTGCCATTGTTGTCGTTGAATATCTTGAATAAATCAACGAGAAGTGCATCCCTCATCCTCCCTATAGTCCGGATTTAGCCCCATGTGACTTTTTTCTATTCCATAACATGAAAAAACGTCTTCGTGGGAGGCATTATCACCATGTGACTTTTTGTATTCCATAACATGAAAAAACGTGTTCGTGGGAGGCATTATCACCATGTGACTTTTTGTATTCCATAACATGAAAAAACGTCTTCGTGAGAGGCATTATCACCATGTGACTTTTTGTATTCCATAACATGAGAAAACGTCTTCGTGGAAGGCATTATCACCATCTGACTTTTTGTATTCCATAACATGAAAAAACGTCTTCGTGGGAGGCATTATCACCATGTGACTTTTTGTATTCCATAACATGAGAAAACGTCTTCGTGGGAGGCATTATCACCATGTGACTTTTTGTATTCCATAACATGAAAAAACGTCTTCGTGGGAGGCATTATCACCATGCGACTTTTTGTATTCCATAACATGAAAAAACGTCTTCGTGGGAGGCATTATCACCGTGTGACTTTTTGTATTCCATAACATGAAAAAACGTCTTCGTGGGAGGCATTATCACCATGTGACTTTTTGTATTCCATAACATGAAAAAACGTCTTCGTGGGAGGCATTATCACCATGTGACTTTTTGTATTCCATAACATGAAAAAACGTCTTCGTGGGAGGCATTATCACCATGTGACTTTTTGTATTCCACAACATGAGAAAACGTCTTCGTGGGAGGCGTTATCACCATGTGACTTTTTGTATTCCACAACATGAAAAAACGTCTTCGTGCGAGGCATTATCACCATGTGACTTTTTGTATTCCATAACATGAAAAAACGTCTTCGTGGGCGGCATTATCAATCATCAGAAATAGTGGTGAAGGCTGCGAAGGCGGTTTTGAAGACCTCCCAAAAAATGGTTTCCAGCATGTATTTAAAGACTGACAGAAACGCTGGGACAAGTGCATCGCATTCACGGGAGACTACCATCAAAATTATGAGGATGAGTAAAGGTATGTCGTCAAAAAAAATTATAATCATTCTTTATTGAACAGCCCTCGTATGATAGGTTTATCCCAGCAACAAGTAGATGTTGTACCACTTTCGCCAGTAGACGTACACGTTCTTTGCCCCTCAGAACAGCTATCAACTGAAATTGAATCAGCTGACGCAGCTGCTTTTCTCTATCGAGACATCCCTGTATATACACTGAAGCGCCAGAGAAATTGGTATAGGCATACGTATTCAAATACAGAGATATGCAAGCAGGCAAAACACTGCGCTGCGGTGGGCCACTACGTAAGACAAGTGTCTGGCACAGCTGCTAGATCGGTTACTGCTGCTACAATCGCAGGTTATCAAGATTTAAGTGGATTTGAACGTGGTGTTATAGACGGTGCACGAGCGATGGGACACAGCATATGCGAGGTGGCGATGGAGGGGGGAATTCCCCGTACGACAGTTTCACGAGTGTACGATGAATATCAGAAATCCGGTAAAACATCAGATCACCGACATCACTGCGGCCGGAAAAAGATCCTGCGAGTACGGGACCAACGACGACTGAAGAGAATCGTTCAACGTGATAGAAGTGCAGCCGTTCCGCAAATTGTTGCAGATTTCAATGCTGGGCCATCAACAAGTGTCAATGTGCAAACCATCAACGAAACATCATCGATGAGGGCTTTCTGAGCCGAAGGCTCCGTTTTATGCTCAGGAATTATGACGTTTTTGGAAAATGAACATCTTCTCTATGAAAATCAACAAAAACGTTTTATGCTCAAGAATTATGACCTTTTTGAAAACGAACATCTTCTCTATGAAAATAAACATAAATTTTGCAAACAGAGATCCTGCGAAACTCAGCTCGCTCTGTTCCTCCATGAGGTCCACAGCGCAGTGGACCATGGTGCTCGGGTTGATGGCGTGTTCCTTGATTTAAGTAAGGCATTTGATACCGCCCCGCATTGCCGTTAAGTGGAAAAATGCGATCTGACGGAGTATCGGAGCAGACTTGCGACTGGATTCAAGACTTTCTTGCAGATAGTACTCAACACGTCGCTCTTAACGGAACTAAATCGACAGATGTAGAGGTAATATCCGGAGTACCACAGGGAAGTGTGATAGGACCGCTGCTGTTTACAATATTTATAAATGATCTAGTAGAAAGTGTCAGATGCTCTTTAAGGCTATTCGCTGATGATGCAGTTGTCTGTACGAAAGTAGCAACGCCAGGAGATAGTAAGAATTTGCAGAGCGACCTGCAGAGAAGTGATGAATGGTGCAGACTCTGGCAGTTCACCCTGAACGTAAATAAATGTAACATATTGTTCATACATAGGGGAAAAAATCCAGTACTGTACAGCTACACTATTGATAACAAACAGTTGGAGACAGCGTCTGCCGTAAAATATCTAGGTGTAACTATCCAGAGCGACCACATAAAACAGATAGTGGGAAAAACAGATACCAGATTCATCCGAAGAATCTTAAGGAAACGTAACTCACCCACGAAAGAAGTAGCTTATAAGGCAGTTCTTCGCCCAATTATTATTGTTCATCTATCTGGGATCCCTATCAGATAGGATTGATAGAGGAGTTAGAGAAGATCCAACGAAGAGCGGCGCGTTTCGTCACAGGATCGTTTAGCTGGCGAAAGAGCGTTACGGAGATGCTAAACAAACTCCACTGGCAGACGTTACAAGAGAGGCGTTCTGCATCACGGAGAGATTTACTACTGAAATTTCTGGACATCGCTTTTCAGGAGGAGTCAGACAACAATTACTACTCCCCCCCCCTCCCCCACATACATCTCGCGTATTGACCACGAGGAGAAAATTCGAGAAATTAGAACCAATACAGAGGCTTACCGACGATCATTCTTTCCACGCACTATTCGCGAGTGAAACAGGGTTGGAGGGATCAGATAGTGGTACCGAAAGTACTCTCCGCCACACACCGATAGGTATAGATGTAGATGTACGAGAAACGCCACTTTTTTCCCGTTAAGGTGAACTATTCGTTTCCGCACAATCCAGGTCTGTTCGATCAGTTTCATAAATTCGTCATTTCCAAGGTTAGTGGCCATTCCCGCTATACAGGGTTAAATTATTTAATCGGCAAACTTTTGGAGGTTGCACAGGGCACCAAAACAAACATTTTTGTCTAATATCATAACTACCTGTGAGCAATTTTTAACGCGGCGGAGGGCGTAAACGTTGTCAGCACTCATGCAATTTCGCATAACTTAGAGACCAATGAGACAAGTGTAAGGAACATCCTTTGTGAGCAATAGTTAATCCATTTCACTTACAGCCTATGCATAACCTGGAACCAGATGAGGCGCCATGTCACGGACTACGCGGCCCCTCCCGCTAGAGGTTCGAGTCCTCCCTCGGGCAAGGGTGTGTGTGTTGTTCTTAACGTAAGTTAGTTTAAGCTAGTTTAAGTAGTGTGTAAGTCTAGGGACCGAGGACCTCACCAGTTTGGTCCCTTAGGAATTCACACACACTGGAACATTTGAACCACTCAGCTCATAGTTTTCACTGTGGTACATGGAACAGTGTGAAATGCATCCTGCGTTTCCGTTCTCTCTGCTGTTTGCAGATGCCACAACATTTGGGTGTTATGAGGTCTTCAACACCGATAGCACGTCATATTTACTTGCCCTCAGGAATTGCGGTTCTGTGTGAATATGTGGGCAGATGTCGTTGGCGATAGTTTAATTCGGCCGTATCTTCTATCTAGACCATTAAATGACAGCCATTATTACAATTTCCTCGCCAGGGCACTGTCAAAGCTGCTGGATAACGTGCCACGCGCTACAAAACATCAGATGTGGTCCAGCATGTTGGAGCTCCGACACATTTTTCAGCTGTCCAGGCGTTTAGTCTTGAAGCAACAGTTTCCAGAAAAGTGGGTTGGGAGTGTTGGTCCTGTAGCATGGCCTACTCCATTCTTTGATTTGAGCCCTCTGGACTTTTGTTTGACAACCTTGTTTACAAAACCCTTGTATCAGACGAGGCTCTGGTTGCCCGGATAGAAGCAGCAGCGGTAGGAATTCAGGACGCTCCTGCAGTGTTTACGGTGCTAGGCAGAACATGACCCACTGTGTAATCCCTGTTTACAAGTCAATGGAGGCACTCTGGAGCCTCTACTGTAACTGAAGTAATTGTGTTGTGCTAACGTTGTTGTCTCTTGGTGATAAGGAATTAAAACTTGTTTGAGCTACTTTTTGCTCTCACAGCAAAACACATTAGAAAAAGTGTAGCCATTGTCCCACGCAATCTCTCCGAGTTTGTTAATTTAAGTAATTTTCATCCAGAGAAAACTTCCTCCACGGGTTAAGAAACTCCTCACTGGAAAATGTGACATTAGAGAAAAAATATTTGTTTCAATGTCCCGTGCAGCCTCCCAGACTTAGCCAATTTAAATAATTTTCACCCTTCAGATAAGAGGATACACTGCTGGTACTGAAATTGCAACTGTATTAAGAGCGCATGCGTGAAACGTGAAAATGACGTGAAGAATACCCTATGCTTGGATGCGTAAGCAATTACCATTTTAGGGTAATCACCCAAAGATTATTCTATATATAAGGAACCGTTAAGTAACGGGTTTCTCTTCCTGAAGGATGATGGAGAAGGAGAAACATCTACTACCACATGACGGGGTTCGATCGCAGCAGGACAGTGGCCCACTGAGACGTCATTTTATCATATTCCGCAGTATTCCGTCTCGCGGTCGTCGCGATTTCGCAACTGTGGTGCAAACAAGGTTCAAATGGCTCTGAGCACTATGGAACTTAACTTCTGAGGTCATCAGTCCCCTACAACTTAGAACTACTTAAACCTAACTAACCTAAGGACATCACACACATCCATGCCCGAGGCAGGATTCGAACCTGCGACCATAGCGGTCGCGCGGTTCCAGACTGTAGCGCCTAGAACCGCTCGGCCACCCCGGGTTGCTGCAAATAAGGAATCGGTGAGTACAGAATGATCATGTTCAATACCATGCCGGATCTCAGTGGCACAAATGACTATAGTCTGATTAAAATTACTTGATCGTTGGCAGTTCACGCGTTGGAGCTGGTTTTCTCCAGTCAGAGCACACAACGTCACACCCGAACCGTTCGCCATTACCAGAATGCCACACCAACTGGTCAGTTGACTTCCAATTCCTTGTCTGGCATTCCTTATTGACGTGTTTGGATCCAGAATCCTGGGTCTGGCCCCTTTTATTTCGCATTTCATCAGGCATGATAACCACACCACAAAAACACACACACGTAACGCTACTCGTAAAATACATACATTCCATACACACCTCTAACTTTAGCGTAATGGTTAGCCATGTTGAAGATGGTAGGTTAGGATCTCGTTAAATGCCTTGAAACTGGACTTTTTCTATCTTGACTTTGGTCCCAGAGTTTAGCTTTGATAGCTGTGAACAAAACTATCGTCATTTTAACTCTGCCACAGATTGTTGACCATACAGGTACATTAAAACTCATGAGATTAGAGTTAGCTTAGCGCATTAATTTAAATTCAGGGCTACAAAACGCGTCTGCTGCCGCTGTTCAGTCATTGGTCACTTAAAATCAGCTGCCCACAGAGTATTTCAGACTTCTAAAATACCTTACGGTGGCGACTTCCAATACTGCTCTGCGTTACACATTAACAGCATTTGCCAAATTACTTTCTGTGTTTGTGCGTTACCTGTAACCGAGCAGTAGCTGGCAGCTGATGTGGCAACATCGTTACGGAAAGTGACAGACATCAACTATCAAGTAATTTTAGGATTTGGATTTTGTAGTAAGTTCTTCTTCTGAGCTCATCACTCCCTAGGCTTACACACTACTTAACCTAACTTAAACTAACTTACGCTAAGGACAACAAATACACCCATGCCCAAGGGAGGGAGCCGCGCGAACCGCGGCAAGGTGCCTTACACCGCACGGCTACCCCGCACGGCAAGTAATTTTAAATGGACTGTAGTATCCAAGAGGACATATCGTGAAATTAAAAGTAAAGGAGTCAACATTAATGGTGCAAAACGAATTCAACTGTTGAGAGTAGAGTAAGAGTAAATAAAACAAATGTCGTGTGACTAGGGCCTCCTGTCGGGTAGACCGTTGGCCGGGTGCAAGTCTTTCGCTTTGACGCCACTTCGGCGACTTGCACGTCGATAGGGATGAAATGATGATGATGATTAGGACAACGCAACACCGAGTCCCTTTTTTTTCCGGACCACTCTGTAACCTTCCAACAGATACACACCAAAACCTCCCAATGATAAAACTTCGTAACCTACCAATAATAGCCGGCCGAAGTGGCCGCGCGGTTCTGGCGCTGCAGTCTGGAACCGCGAGACCGCTACGGTCGCAGGTTCGAATCCTGCCTCGGGCATGGATGTGTGTGATGTCCTTAGGTTAGTTAGGTTTAACTAGTTCTAAGTTCTAGGGGACTAATGACCTCAGCAGTTGAGTCCCATAGTGCTCAGAGCCATTTGAACCATTTTGAACCTACCAATAATACAATGTGACTAATTTCTCAATAAAACTGTCGCTCACTTATAACCTTTCAATAATGACTGTGAATTTAAACTGGTGAATTTTGGACGTCAGCTGCGCTGCGTCATGGCCCTGAAAGATCATTCTGAATAAATTGAAAATTCTTACCTCAATAAGGTCGCCGAATAACGCGTATATATCTGCTCCTACAAGAAATTTTTCTGGCACAGCCCTGTGCAATGCTGGCCGATAGATTTGTCCTGTATAAAAGGAAACAACTGATTTTTCTTTACAATAATCGGGATGACCATGGTTTGGAGAAATTAGTAAGTTCTTTAAATTGGGATGAATGATTATCAAAAGTTAATGTTTTATAAGAAAGATTGTTATTAAGAGATTTTTTTAAAACATTTACATGGGACTTGATATAACAATACTACATGAGCGCGAGACTGCTTTTACCTTATACTACAACGCTCAGGCTCCGCCATCGCTCCCCACGAGCGGCCCAGCCAACTCGATACACACAACTGCTAGCAACTACTTACTGCTACTAACACACAGTTCCTACTGCAGTCAACACTGCTCTTTGGTCTGAGATTCTCTTATAGTTTACATATCGCAGGCAGCGCGTGAGCAATCCATCGAAATTACATCTGCTCGAGTGCGCTAGCGAGAAATTCCTCAATCATGGACCTCTTTCATAACCCTCCACTGGGGAGGGGGGGGGGGGGCAAAAATTTGGCAGCGGTGGTGAGTCAATTGGACTTGGCGTAAGCAACAAATTTTTGTATAATCTATTTAGTTTACTAAGTCTATAGTCACAGAGTGTATGCATTATACACTCCTGGAAATGGAAAAAAGAACACATTGACACCGGTGTGTCAGACCCACCATACTTGCTCCGGACACTGCGAGAGGGCTGTACAAGCAATGATCACACGCACGGCACAGCGGACACACCAGGAACCGCCGTGTTGGCCGTCGAATGGCGCTAGCTGCGCAGCATTTGTGCACCGCCGCCGTCAGTGTCAGCCAGTTTGCCGTGGCATACGGAGCTCCATCGCAGTCTTTAACACTGGTAGCATGCCGCGACAGCGTGGACGTGAACCGTATGTGCAGTTGACGGACTTTGAGCGAGGGCGTATAGTGGGCATGCGGGAGGCCGGGTGGACGTACCGCCGAATTGCTCAACACGTGGGGCGTGAGGTCTCCACAGTACATCGATGTTGTCGCCAGTGGTCGGCGGAAGGTGCACGTGCCCGTCGACCTGGGACCGGACCGCAGCGACGCACGGATGCACGCCAAGACCGTAGGATCCTACGCAGTGCCGTAGGGGACCGCACCGCCACTTCTCAGCAAATTAGGGACACTGTTGCTCCTGGGGTATCGGCGAGGACCATTCGCAACCGTCTCCGTGAAGCTGGGCTACGGTCCCGCACACCGTTAGGCCGTCTTCCGCTCACGCCCCAACATCGTGCAGCCCGCCTCCAGTGGTGTCGCGACAGGCGTGAATGGAAGGACGAATGGAGACGTGTCGTCTTCAGCGATGAGAGTCGCTTCTGCCTTGGTGCCAATGATGGTCGTATGCGTGTTTGGCGCCGTGCAGGTGAGCGCCACAATCAGGACTGCATACGACCGAGGCACACGGGACCAACACCCGGCATCATGGTGTGGGGAGCGATCTCCTACACTGTCCGTACACCACTGGTGATCGTCGAGGGGACACTGAATAGTGCACGGTACATCCAAACCGTCATCGAACCCATCGTTCTACCATTCCTAGACCGGCAAGGGAACTTGCTGTTCCAACAGGACAATGCACGTCCGCATGTATCCCGTGCCACCCAACGTGCTCTAGAAGGTGTAAGTCAACTACCCTGGCCAGCAAGATCTCCGGATCTGTCCCCCATTGAGCATGTTTGGGACTGGATGAAGCGTCGTCTCACGCGGTCTGCACGTCCAGCACGAACGCTGGTCCACCTGAGGCGCCAGGTGGAAATGGCATGGCAAGCCGTTCCACAGGACTACATCCAGCATCTCTACGATCGTCTCCATGGGAGAATAGCAGCCTGCATTGCTGCGAAAGGTGGATATACACTGTACTAGTGCCGACATTGTGCATGCTCTGTTGCCTGTGTCTATGTGCCTGTGGTTCTGTCAGTGTGATCATGTGATGTATCTGACCCCAGGAATGTGTCAATAAAGTTTCCCATTCCTGGGACAATGAATTCACGGTGTTCTTATTTCAATTTCCAGGAGTGTAGATAAGTGCAGAACATATTAAGAAATGAAATAAGTGCACACGCACTGAGTTCAGAACGTATTAAGAAATGACAAAATGTATACACAATGAGTACAAAATATATTAACAAGTGACATAAAGTGCACACGCACTGTATAAGTCTTTAGCATTTTTTTACAAGAACTGAATACATTAAGAAATGAAATAAAGTACACACGCACTGTAAAAGTATTTAGCATACTTAGGAGAACTGATCATATTAACGAATGAAATAAAGTGCACAAGCACTGTAAGAGTCCTTAGCATATTACAAGAACTGAATACATTAAGAAATGAAATAAAGTGCACATGAACTGTAAAAGGTTTTAGCATTTTTACAAGAACTGAACACATTAACAAATGAAATAAAGTGTACACGCACTGTGAAAGTCCTTAGCATATTACAAGAACTGAATACAATAAGAAATGAAATAAAGTGCACACGCACTGTAAAGGTCTTTAGCATATTTAGGACAACTGATCATATTAACAAATGAAATGAAGTGCACACGCACTGTATAAGTCTTTAGCATTTTTTACAAAAACTTGATACATTAACAAATGAAATGAAGTGCACACGCACTGTAAAAGTCTTTAGAATATTTAGGACAACTGATCATATTAACATATGAAATGAAGTGCTCATGCACTGTGTAAGTCTTTAGCATTTTTTACAAAAAATGGATACATTAACAAATGAAATAAAGTGCACAGGCACTGTAAAAGTCTTTAACACTTTACAAGAACTAGGAAAGGAATGGGAAGGATAGCATCATGGTTGTAGCACAGTGGGTTGCACGTAGCTGCACTGAAAGTCCATATCTATCTACAGAAGCACAACGCCAAGTGAGGCAATCTGAAGTTCTCTTCTCTGAAGTATTTATCAGTGTAGCCAGGACACTGAAATGTTGTATTAATATTCTATGTTATCATTTTGGTAGTACATTAGGTACATCAAACAGCAGGACCATAATGACATCTCCATCGTTCAAGGTGGTGGACAGCTTTATATGTCAACACCGCATTCTTGTAGAATCCAATTGTCTTACATAACGTAGAATTAGTGCAAAAACCAAATATAGTGCTCCATGATCATGAGGATGGACAGGACATATGGATATTGCAGTAATTGCTGGTAATTAGGTAAGAAGGTGAAGGACATTAAGCCTTATGCTAGTCATCATTCAGAATTAGACTAGTGTACAAACCGATTTGAGTAATTATTGGCACTCATTGGCTAGTCACTAAACATTTCTATGTATGTATGGAGTATTACAGAACATTATTCATAAGTCATCTTATCACAGTAATTATTGGCATAGTATTTATGCATAAGTCATCTCATTACAGTAATCATGGGTATAGCATTTGTAGAGTATAACAAAACATCATTCATAACTCATCTCATTACAGTAATTATTGGCATCATGTCATCTCATTACAGTAATCAGTGGCATTCATTGTCCAGTTACAAAGCATTTCTTTATGCATTATTCAGAAGTCATCATTCAAAACAAGAGTTAATTATTGGCATAGCATTTATGCATAAGTCATCATATATCAGTAATCATTGGCATTGTAAGTCATCTCGTTACAGTAATTATTGGCATCATGTCATCTCATTACAGTAATTATTGACATTGCATTTATGCATAAGTCATCTTATAACAGTAATCATTGGTACAGCATTTATGCAGTGTTACAAAACATCATTCATAATACATCTCATTACAGTAATAATTGGCATAGCATTTATGCATTATTACAAAACATCATTCAGTATAACTCAGAACTCATCATTCAAGTGACATAGAACATATTTAAAATATAACACACTGTTACTATTACTCAAGGTCTGTAGTCCAATAATACATAGATATAATGGATTCAATACTTAGAGAAATCTGCATTATATTTAGGACTAGAAATATATCTTAAACTGGTAGCATTATTTAGTTGTATACCGGTAATAGTTGGGACTGCTAATAATTTTTTTTTGTGCTAGCAATGCATTGCGTTTGGATCGATAATTAATTGCTGGGGCATAAAAATATTTGTTTTTAACTTATTGCTGGAAATAAGGATTAATAACGTCATTCGTCATGAGTTAGCTGTAGCAAGGTTATGAAACAAGTAGAGTATATGTGATCACATTCATGAATGATACACACAACTGGGCAAAAAAAATGCAAGTATTGGAACAGGTTTCATACTAAGCGCTTATAGCATATTAATCTCATGGAAAGCTTCTCCTGGAAAAAATGCAAAAAGCGTTATTGACCTGACAGAAAAAATCTATATTATGCTGAAAAGTAGTAAACTTCGAATTAACAGGTAATGAAATGTGTACTTAATATGTATATACTCTAGCTGTCTTCCCCAAAACATTCAGTCATTATACTATGCGACATATGACATACTGTCAAAAGGAACTGCAACAAATACTTAAATAACTACATAGCATCTCTTAACTAATAGAAAATATATAAACTTCATCATTATCATCATCTGCAAAGAAAAACTTCATTATTCATATTACCATAACTTGATCATTATCATCATGTGCAAAGAAAAACCTTCATTATTCACCTTACCATATTCTTCTTATTACTACTCATCATCATTTACTATCATCTGCAAAAAAAAACTGACACTTCATTATTCATCATCATATTACCATTCTCCTCATACAACTATTCATTATCATTCATTACTTCATATATTATAGTGTTTCTTACTTGTAGCATATTTCATCACTAAAATTAACATGTGTAGTTCTGTCTGACAGCCTGCATCAATCGCCGCGTATTCTGAAAGAAAATAATTAGTTAAGACTGCAATTATACGATGTGTATAGTATATTCTTGTTAATGCTTGTTAATTCTGATCCAGTTACTCTTCATGATAAGGTATTGCATTTTATTTCGTTCATTCCAACTGTGAAATTTCCATTTCATATAAACCACTGTGGTTGTATAATTTATTTCTTTTATACGGTATTGCATTCTGAAAATGATGAATAAGGATTAATATCTTGCATTTAAATCATATACTCATTAAATAAAAACTTGTTTCTAATGATATAACTAAGCATACAGCATACCATGACAGAAAACGTATTAGGTCAAAACCATAAACAATTTTCGAGTGCAAAAAATGCACACACAGTATCATAATGTAGTAGCAAAAAATGTAAAATAATCAAGATTTTGAGATGTCATAAGGCAAAATGTCAATGTCAACTAGTGTTTGTTACATCTTAAACTTTTCATAGTGCATACAGACAAAATTCTACTTTCGATAGGAAAACAATCATACATATACAAAAAATGGAAAATGTGCACGGTCTGATATATAACGACAAGAAAAGCGACCTGCTAACCTTACCTTGCCGGGCACTTGACAAGAAAAAATATGATCTTCATCAGTAAGTGGTCATATAAATATCTGGAAATGGTGTTACAGTGTGATAAATCATAAAGTATGTTCACTCAATTCAGGGTTTAATATTGGAGATATGGTGATTGCCCTTGCTCTTTCTGGTTCTCAATGTTTCGACATGTACTACATTGGGGTGAGGAATGCTGCGAATTCTATATGAATCGGCGTATAGAAGCTCAAATTTACTGCATCTACTCTTTCCTCTGTTGGATAAATAATGTGTGCGTACTAATATCTTCAGTCCAATGTGAAAGTCACGGCGTGTACAAACCTGTTTTTGCTGTCTTCTCCGGCGCTCTGCGGCACGTTTGATGTTGTTCAGCGCAATGTCAATTATTTCATGGTGGCGTAGTCGACGAGATGTATGAAAAGATACTAATTCTTTAATTTTGTTAGGTGGTTCAACATTTTTCAATATAACAGTCGGAGATAGCAGAGTAGATTCATTTGGTATGGAGTTAATTGAATCCTGGAATGAGAGTATGCAGGTATCCCAATCAATATGTTTTTTATGGCAGTATATTCTACATAGTTTACCAATTTCTTTCATTAGTCGTTCACAAGGGTTCGAAGCTCGTAACATACGTTTCCATATCTCAGATCGAAACTGTGGTCCATTGTCGGAAATTACTTTCAATACATGCCCTACATGAAACAGAAAATGTTTTACAAATGCATTCGAAATAGATTTAGCAGTAGCTTTGCGTAACGGAGTGAAGGTTACAAATTTCGAAGTGAGTTCAACAGCGACAAAGATATAGCAAAAACTTCTATTAGATCTGGTAATCGGACCAAAAATGTCTACAGCGGCCATGTGTCTCAATTTAACGGGTACAATGGGATGTAACAGAGGAATATGTGAAGTCGCGTCTGATTTAGCTTTCTGGCAGATTTTACATGGCGCTAAAACTCGTCGAATACGTTTCTCCATGTTAGCAAAATAACAGTTCTGTCTTAGTATAAGAAAACATTTTCTTGCTCCATAATGTGTTTAACTTACATCAGTATACCAAATTAATTTGTTAACAAGCTCGTCAGGAATGCATAATAACCAGTTGTTACTGTCAGGGTGAGAGCGGCGAAACAGAATGTTCTTGCGTACAGTATAATGGTTTCTAATTGTAACGTTATTCCTATCTTGCCAAAGGTGTTTAATTTCTTTCCATACGTTGTCTTTGCTCTGCTCTTGTGCTATGTCTCATAATGATGACGAAATGAAATTTTCGAATGCAACTTGTTGAATATACATGACGGTAAAATTTGCTTGGCAGAAGTTGGATCCGATGTCTTGCTGATTGTTGCTGAGAGAACGGGATAGTGCGTCTGCTACAACATTTTGTGTACCGGGAATGTGAACAATTTTAAAATTAAATTCCTGTAAATAAAGTTTCCATCTGCTTAATCTGTTATGTGTAAATTTAGCGGAAAGTAAAAATTGTATAGCTCTATGGTCTGTGTAAACGGTAGTATGTCTTCCATAAAGAAAATGCCTAAATCTGGTAAATGCCCATACAACACATAATGTTTCAAGTTCTGGAACAGAATAATTGCGTTCAGCAGGTGACAGAATGCGACTTGGAAAGGCGATGTTTTTAATTACTGTATTACCGTCTTCTTCAATTTCCTGAAAAATGCGTACGCCTAAAGCTGTGTTAGAACTGTCGGTGGCAATGGAAAAATTTCTGCTAGGATCAGGGTGTGATAAAAGTGGTGCGTTCAACAAAGCTTGTTTTAGATGGACAAATTCAGACTGTGCTTGGCTATCCCACGACCAAATAGCGTTTTTATCCGTCAACTGGCATAATCTAGGGGTGTCTAAAGCAGAGTAATGAATAAGTTTACGGAAAAAATTAATCTCAAAAAGCTGCGTAGTTGTTTCTTCGTCGTAGGAACAGTAATGTCACGTAAAGCTTGAAGTTTTTCCGGGTCAGGGGCAATGCCTTCTGCTGAAATTACATGTCCAAGAAATTTTATGGATGTTTTGCCAAAGTGTGATTTGCTAAGATTAACTGTGAGTCCTTGTGCACGAAAAATTTGCAACAGTTGTTCAAGAATCAGATTGTGTTCAGACCATTTAGCTTCTGCGATAAGGATGTCGTCTACATACGTTGTGATTCTGTCTTTAAGTTCTGTCGGAAGTATAGTATTTAAACCGCGAATAAATGCTGCTGAAGATATTGTTAAACCGAACGGTAATTTGCAAAATTGATAACAATCACCAAAACATAGAAAAGCTGTGTACTTTCTGCAGTTCGGATGGAGCTGAATTTGCCAAAATCCCGATTTCAAATCTAATGTGGAATAAACAGCAGTACCATGAAATTTCTGTAGAAGTTCTTCTAGTGTCTGTGGGCGATCTGTTTCATTAATAATAATGTCGTTGACATGACGCGAATCAAGTACGAAGCGAAGTGAGTCATCCTTTTTCTTAACAATATGGAGCAGGTTTATGTACGGACTAACTGCCGGTTCAATAATTCCTTGGTCTAGCATAGCTTGTAATTGTTTCTTAACTTGTTCTCCGTAGATATACGGAATAGGATAATGTTTGGCTTTAAATGTGTCATGCTGTTTGACTTGAAAATCATACATAAAACCAGACATAGTACCAGGGATGTTGTCAAAAACTGGAGCTTGTTGTAAAAGAATTTTGCGTAGTTGCGTACGTTCGTCGTCTGTATTTGCGTTGCTGTGTTTCACTTTATCAGAAATCATTTGCATAACGTCATAGTCAGCTTCGTCTGGTGTACTATAGTAGTGTATGGACGTATCTGTGAACAATGTGGAATGACAGTCCGTGTTACGCGATGTAGAAATGACCTCTGTTCGATTAATTGCCTGTTCATCTGCAGATAAAGCGTGCTGAAATTCTAATGCCAGTTGTATATTCTCATCCTTTAACATTAAATAGGAATTTTGAAAGTCAATAATTGCGTCATGTTGTACCAGAAAATTCGTACCTAAAATAACGTCTGTTGTCAATAAGGGAACAATCCAAAAATTTGAGTGGAACGTATGACCTGCAATACAAAATGATAAGTGTGTCTGTAATTTTACATTTACTCCTTTACTAGATACTGCTCCTTTTACTTTAGTTTTGCCTAATAGTAACGTAGGATAAATATTCTCTTTGGTACATTCGTTGAAGGTTTCTTCATTTATAACTAACGTAGGTGATCCAGAATCGGTTACTGCTGAAAATGTGGATGATCCAATCTTTACTTGAATGACAGGGTGGGAAATGGTTTTTTGAATAACAGGTTTTTCATGCAAAAGAGTGTCTCGGATGTCGTCAAAAGTAATAACATTTTCGTGAACAACATTCTGCGTGTCAAAAGTAGTGCTTACGTTGTTGGAAGATACAACCTGTACTGTATCTAGTCAAATTCTTTCTGACGTGCCGTTATTTGCGGGAGGATGCTGTGGCATTTCAACTATTTGTACTGTTCTGCTATTTCGTCCTGACGCATTAGATTCGGGATGATACCTACTGTCTGGTTCATTCATGATAATCTGTTGTTGTGGATGATTCTGCTGCTGGTAAGACCTACTGTTATTAAACGTACGCTGAAAATTGTGCTGATTACTTTTACGTCTGTCATAATAGTCATTGCTATACGGCGCCTTGCGATAGGAGTTGAAATGATGTGTTTTCTGTACGTGCTTATTTCCTTGTTGCGGTGCGTTACTATTTGGTGGAGCCGACGCTATACGTGTAGGCGGCGAAACATTAAAGCTTGGTTGACCTTGCACATTACATTGTTGGTTAGGTATGCTAACCGGCTGGTTTTGTTGCTGTTGGGAAAAGCCTCTATTGTTACCAAAATGTGTTTCCTGTTGCTGATAATTTTGACGATACTGAAAATTAAAATTTTGTCTGTCATTAAATTTCTGGCGGTTGTCGTTCCTGGAGCGTCTATTACCTTTCTATTGTTGGTTTCCCTTGGTTATGATGTGAAAAATTTTTGTTTATGAAGGAATAATCTGATTGCTGAACTTCCAAAAGCTGTAATAGATCTCTAAATGCCGAAATATTTTCTTTCTGCTGTCCTGTTAAAAGTGATACTCTTAACGATCGTGGCAATTTAGAAATACATAATTGGGTAAGTGCTGATTCACTGTATGGCTCACTTAAGTATTGGTTTTGTTGTACCATGTGTTCAAAACATTGCGTGACAGTGGGAAAATTTGAGTTCTCATAATTCGGTAAGCTAATCAATTGATCCTTGATTCCGCGCTGTGTCGTCTTCGACCAAAACGCTGACAGAAAAGCACTCTGAAATTCTTCTACCGAGTAGCATTGTCTCGCGATCGGTCTCATACGAGTTGCCGGTTCGCCTTCCAAAAAACTGCAAATAAATTCAAGTTTGTGTGTTACGGGCCAAGCTGGTGGAAAAGCAAAGCTAAATTGTTGTATCCAATCCAAAGGGTGAATCTGTGTTCTGTCATTTTTAAATACCTTAAATTTCCTAACGGGTAGAAAGTGCTCGTAATCAAAATTATCGTCTCTGAATGTCTGAACAAGTTCAGAATTGTATGATAATCTGTTTGTCTGTGACTGTTCGGAATCTAAGTCACATACTCTCTGTAAATTACCTAAGCTATACTGGCTGTGTAAGTGTGACAAATGTTCAGAATGTGGCATATCCGGTGACGTGTTAGAGGCTGAAAAATTTTTCATTTCTGTCACTTCATGCTGTAAAGACGACAATTTTCTACGCAATGTATTGTTGGACGAACCTATCTCACCGATTGTCTGCTGTAAATTTTGTAATTCGGGTGTTTGATTAAACGAAACTGGTGAAGTATCGTCTGATTTGATGTCATTGTTATTTTCGATAACGTCATTACGACTGGCCAATTCATCAAATTTTTCAGTCAGTGCTTTTACGTGATCGTCGTTTTTAGCGTCACAAGCATTAATTTGTTTTTGTATTTTACGTTTGGTTTTGTTCAATTTCTTATCGTCTGCTTTGATGGCATCGGGATCCTGTATTAGTTCCAACTTTTCAAGTCTGTTGGTCATTGTCTGAAAGTCTAATGTGTGTGTGTGTGTTTTTGTTTTAAGATCGGAGATTTCATCACGCAGTTCGGTGTTCAACTGTTTGATTTCGTCTGCTACTGTAGCAATATTGTTGTCTACGTATGTTATGCAGCAAAACGTTTAACGAACTTTGATAAGGTAATAGATTCTTCCGCAGAAAGGAAAGCACGGCGTGTAGAGCTGTAGCAAAATTCAGGAGAAAAAATGTTGATTGAAGAAATGTGTACTGTCTTACTTGTCTTTACTGGTTTTATGTTTTCTATATTTAATTTTATGTCACAAAAAAGAGAAAGTTATGAGCTAATAGGCAATAAAGAGTGCAAATTTTCAGAAGAGTTCTTGTTCTTCTGGTTACAAATAAACCCACTCAGTATTAATTGTAAGAGCTCTTTTTTTTATTTCTACTGTCCTGAAAAAGTAAAGCATGTATTAACACCAATTGCACCTGATGAAGGACCCACAGGGTCTGAAATGCATCGTGTACTGAATAAAACACGAAAAGTTGTGATTGAAGGCGCTTTTTTAATTCATACCTCGAGTGTATCTTCAGAAAGATGTGCGCCAAGAAACGAACATATTTTTGAAAAATCGGTTATTTTAAAAAATTTTGATGTCTTCTCTGAAAGGCTCGATGTGGTGGGAGAGGGGAGGGGCGGGAGTCACAACTATCAAGTTTTTGTCCCGGTTCGGAAATGTAGATCCGGGACTGTCGGCTATAGTAGCCGCCTTGTAGCGGGAGGTCGTCGCTCGCACGCAGGACACCCAGCGTATCGCCCGATGCTGTCGCTTGCTGTTGAGTGTCGCGTATCCCGACGTTGCTCGCTGTCGGTCGCTTCTGTCGCTTACGCTGGACGCGACCTTAACTGCAGTTGCGATTCAGTGTTGCCAACTCTAAAAAACCCGAGTCGCTAGATTCAATATCAAAAGTCGCTAGAAAGTCGCTAAAACTGATTTTACTAGGGTCATACTGAAAATTTCGTGCTGTAAATGGTGTATTAAGCCAGTGGTGGGTTGGGGGGGGGGATAATAAAATATTAATAAAAATTATCTCATACATAATTGCTATATTGTCTTAATTAAGTGACTCATCGCTTGCAACAACATACATATAAAATACGCTAACGTTTAATTAAACATGTTATCATAATAGATGCAACACATAACTTGTTGTTTCAATCACAGTAGTCAAATATACTAGAAATATACAACTATATTTGTAACAAAAGAAAGCAAGAACTCAAATTCGGTTCCAAAATATATACATACCGGTATGTCAGCTATTCATCGTCGTCACTCAGAAGATCGAATAACTCTTCTGTTTCATGCTCTGACAGAACTGTAGTTGATGTAGAGGGTTGAACGTCGCTCGAAAGATGATGTTGCAGTTCGACTGGTTTTGTCGCAAAAGAGTAACTTTTGTTCGTTCCAATAAGCTCCAATACGTCTGACGGTATGTCAAAAGATGTACAATCTTTATTTTGTTTCTTCTGGTGGTCTCTCAATACGATCAAAGCATTAATTGTCTTTAACGATAATCTGTTACGTTGTTTGGTTTTTATAATGTTCATAGAACTGAATATTCTTTCCACTTCTGCATTTGAATGCGGTAGGCATAGAACAGTCATTGCTAGCTGTGAAATCAAAGAAAAAGCATTCTCCCCTGCGGCATTTTTATACTGCAAAACCTCACTCCAAAATCGAACAGTGTTAGTAGTGTTATTCCACCAAATGAAGTGGATATAATGCCATTCTTGCAGCATACCGTCTATGAAATCGCCACTAAAACCCAATTCTTTGGCTACATCCGCTACAGCATTATTTTTATTCACTTTTAGTGTTTCTTCAACATTCTGCATTGACATTTTTTTCAGGATCGTAACGTTGCTTGGCAGTCTTTGTTAAATTTATTTTATAAGTTTCAGACTAAACTGAATGCATCTCTTCTTCAAATAAACTTTATTTTCTTCAGGAAAACTTGACTCAGACAATTTCTGTTCAAACATAAAGCCAAGGTTCGGATTTGCGTACATACATTCGCCTGGAACTGGTGTTGTCAGCAAATCAACAGTTGGAAAAACTATGTTTTGTCCGAGTGACTGCATGAGAAATACAAGTGTATCTAGTAATTTAGTGGGGTCATTGTCATCTCCTTCAAAAGCTTTTATTGCTATCTGTACGTCTTTTAAAGCATGTTTAAGGTAAAACATGTAAAGATGATTTGAGTCGCCACAATACATCTTGCACAAATGATCGGCAGTGTACCAATTGCCTTGAACCAAGGCAAGTGAAAAATGTAGCTTTAGTTCTTACCACTGCTTCAGAATTCTTCGTATTGCTGGTTCAATTGAAAGCCAACGTGTTGCACAGACCTTCAAAATTTTTAGTGGCTGTTTTCCACAATTAATTGTCTCATAAACCTTTTTATATTCCTCTTGTCTGACGGGTGAAATGGAGAACCAAGTGTAGGTTTCCCATGCAAGAAACTCTATGTTTCTAGGTATGGTATTCACAGAGGCGTGAGAAACTGCAAGCTGAAGAGAGTGACAAATGCAACGGATCAATACCAAATGCTTCAAACCATATTCCCCCTTGAGTTGTCCGAAAAGCCCATTGTTTATTCCAACCATTGCAGAAGCATTATCTGTGCCAATTCCTACAATATTAGCGATTGGGTGTTTGAGATCTTTCAAAGAATTCACAAGAACAGCAGCCAGTTTTCTTGCATCTGCAGTTTCTACTACAGCGAGTTTGAGAAATGCTGATCTAATGGTTTGGTTGTTTACACTACAGTACCGTATAACAATACCTAGCATTTTAGATATTGATACATCTGTGGATTCATCTATTAGTAGACTGTATTTTTGGTTACCTATATCTTCAACCAATGATATGGAGCCAAAACTTCAGTTATAATGTTAGTGCACTTTCTACGACGTAATTGCATGTTTTTAGCGCCCTCATCACCGGAAAACACCTTCTCGCACAGTATTCCTAAATGATCTACAGCTAAAATAGAACAATGTTCAGCAATAAATAAAGAAATGGCGCCTTCCGCTATGCTTCCTATTCTAACTGTAGTTTTCGGAACAATTTTCACAGGTAAGGTGGATTTTTTTAATCAATTTTTTGTTTATGCTTAATAGTTTTCGAATGCTTTCTAATATCATACAATTTAGCATAAAACTCTGTTGCACATACTTGACATCTTGCCATGGATAAGTCTCCAACGACTGGTTTCAGCCCATTCAGGTTCTGCTTCCCACGCATCCTGATATTTTTGAGCGTACTGATTCTTATTCTTCTTCTGCGGTAAATCCATTATGTAAGCCACCACAAAATAAGTTTCACCAATTTATAATCACTGAAAATACATTAAAACTCAGGCGAACTAGAGGACATGAAACAATCTACTCACTCGGTAACTCGATATCAGTTCTATTGTTCATTGTTTAAAACGTGATAATGTCTGTGATACCCCCACCGAATTGTTCTTGCGTTACCACTGTGCATGTGGTAATAATTTGACTGCGAGTTAACATTTCGAAAAATTAGAGGTTGCTGGATAGAAATGTATTTTATTATACTTAATATACGTATGTTTTTTGTCAATTCGAAAAATAAAGGGAGTTCAAAAGTTGAAGAATTATAGATCGATACGCTATCGACAATAACAGGCTAATGGGTAATGAATAATAGATTGTTCTATAGTCAAGGTTTTATTACTCTCTAGGCAATTCCCACATTCAGGTTTACTAAATGCTGAACAGTGCTACATGATCTGCTAAGAACTTAATTTAACTTAGTAAATCTAGAACAAAGTCAGTGTAGTACCCATTCTATAGTTAAAAATGAAAATACTGGCCCAAAATGGTTTTGATTTGTACTTCAAAAGTCGTCAGTACTCCAAAAGTCGCCAGATAAGTCGCTAAATAATTTTTGTCGCTAAAAAGTTTTTTTTATCGCTAAGACGAAGGCTAAAGTCGCCATTTCTAGCGACAAAGTCGCTAAATTGGCAACACTGGTTGCGAATGCGCCGTCGCCTTGATTTCGGGCAGTGGCCTCTCACCCCGGCGCAGCACACGTGCACTCTAGCGGTCGTTCACCTGTTTGTCGCTGGAGTTGTTATTGCCGGCGGCAATTTGCTGGCGGGCGACAAAGGCGGGCCTGCCGAAGGCAAGGCTTCGTCTCCTCGCTGTGGGGGCGTCGCCCGTCAGCTTCCCCGTTGCCATGACGACCGTCGTTGCCCCGTCACAGGGCACTGACAGGGCTTTCTGCCGAAACGAAACCTACACAGCGCTGTATAACAGAAATTACTGCTTCCAAATCCAGAGACACCATTGTTGCTACACTTCGGTTCTTGTGTTACTGTACTGATAATACATTTTAAAGTTATACCTCACTCTTGTGTGTTTGGTTATGAATAAATTTGTTTTAGAATAGATTCCACATTGAGCAAACACAGTTTTTCCTTATTTTCTACCCAGACATGTCTCGTTGGTGGCAGATGATAAACTGAAAGAAAAGCAGCTATATGCAGGTAGTCCAGAAAACACACCGAATGATATACCGGGCGAGCCCCTAAAACTTGCACCGCAAAGATTGCAGCAATGTAAAGTGCTATTAATGTGCAGTTTTCACTGATAGGATTGGTAGTCAGGGTCTCGGTTTGTTATTTAATAAAGTGCCTGCAATGAAACTTAGAAAGTGTATTTTTAATACTGACAAAATTTTGTTAGATGCAACATGCCTATTGAAAAAAACAAATTAAAAGTAGGGTGAACTGGAATGTCAACGGAGATGGCAAGCTATTGTATTTTGAAAAACTTCCACATCGACACCTGTTTGTGCCATTCAACCAGCGTACTTGCCAGGTACGATGTTGTTATGTTTGCTTACAGTGTGTTTGTGTGTTCGTTGAGTGCTTTGCGCCTTACTAGTCAGTGTATGACAGTTCAAGCAGTAGGTTGTGAATGAACGATGGTATTTACTAATGCAGAAAGTAATCCATCGTGTATGGAGAGGGTAGAAAGAATGCAGTTCGTTCGAACAGTGCAAGCAGTAGAGTAAAGGGGGCATCACTCCACTCAGCATTGTAGCCAGATTTATTCAGGATGGCGGATCAAAAATGCTGGCTCTTGCTGTCCCCTTTCCCAAACAGAAATGGGCTCGAAAAGGACTCAATCTGTGCTGCGCAGCCAGATAGGATGCATGTAAGTTTTTATTTTGTATGCGTTGTGGTATGTTGTTTATTTAAACAATTTGAGTTGACATAGATAAAAGCTCCATCCTGTATGTTCATCTTAAGGTCTAGAGTCCAACTGGCCTAATTCACAACAAGCGCTATTGGCCCTCCCCAACCCATGATGTAATCCAAGATGGCAGCTCAGGGAAAAAATGGCGCGAAATTCGCTCAATGTGTGCCTAGCTGCTGGACTGGGAGGATCGCACAATGGTAGGCTAATGTACCGTGCACAAGGTATTGTTTAAACAGTTTGTTTAAGAATATTGTTTATTTATTTCAGAAATCGAAATACACCTCCAAATTGACCGTGGTGTTTCAAACAATTTAGATGACACTAAACATTTGTGGCGCTTTTTCATTCTGATTGCATAGGAAAACGATGTCGCATCCCACCACCCCTTGCAACAAGCTGCTCGGAGTCGCAGTGCGCTGGAGGTACTCGCAACTGGAATGTACCACTGTACGAATAAAGAGAGTGAGAGAGAGTTGGTGGGGGGAGGGGGGGGAGAGAGTGAGAAAGCTTTGCACATGAAACAAGAATATTTAAACAATATGCGACGTAATTACACATTTTATTGTGAGGAATACCACCACCACACTTGAACGCAGGCTCAAAAAAAAATAAAATAAAATAAAATAAAAATAAAAATAAAAAAAAGTCATGGTACCCTTGTGAAATTATTCCTGAGACACTTCACTCGCTTTTATGGTAAGGCCGGCCGCTGTGACCGAGCGGTTCTAGGCGCTTCAGTCCGGAACTACGCTGCTGCTACGGTCACAGATTCGAATCCTGCCTTGGGCATGGATGTGTGTGATGTCTTTAGGTTAGTAGGTTGAAGTAGTTCTAAGTCTAGGGGACTGATGACCTCAGGTGTTAAGTCCCATAGTGCTGAGAGCTCTTTGAATTTTTTGAATTTTGTGGGAAGTACATCCCTTGTCTCTGAGCACAAGCTGCTTCAGAAATTACTAAATCCAATTGAATGTATCTCTAAACACAGCATCAAATAGATCGCTGCACAGTAGTTTGCTTCCGTTTTGCGATGTGTACCGCCACACTTGAGCACAGCGTCTAAAAAGATCACCGCAGAGTTGTGGGACCTCCCTGAGATGTTTCACATGCTTTTGCGGGAAACAGATACCCAAACCTACAACAGATGCAATATCTGATTTTACACGCCAAAATAATGTTATTTGGAAGTCAAAATAAATATCTCTGTAACTCTAAACATAACGCTCATCAGTTTTCGAGTTTTAGATGCTTGTTTGAAAGCACTGCCAGAGAGAGAAAAATTTCTGAGTCCTACACCTGCTGCGCTGTGTTTATCACTTTTCTGAGACAACGAGTGGGCTTAGTTTATATTTGCTGTTGGAGTCTGAAACGTTAAGGCTCTTAGGGTATTTTTAATTTTCCTCACTTCTCGAAGCACACTGGTGTCTAAGCACAGACGGGAAAATCAGAACAATTACATTGTAAAAGATCATGACATATATCGAACCCCACAACAGATCGCGAAAAAAACTAGAAAACAGAATTCGAAGCACTGTGTTATAGACGCGAAAAAAATGGCTGGAATTTTCGGTAAATTTTCGATGTGCAGCAACTGATGATCTGAAGATGCTCTAAAGCCACAAAGGAGGGAGGGGTCAGCATACCACCTGTCCAAACCATAGGAGGATGGTCAGCTTGGACTTGTCTCTGAGCACTCGAACGAAGAACACATCACATACTCTCAGAACTTTCTGTAGATACCTTGCCCCTGACTTGTTCGAGCCAGTCTTTAGAGACTCTCATGCCACATACAAAGGACTCTCTGATCTCATGGAACTACCTGTGAATGGAGCATCCTGATTAGTTCTCAATTGAATTTATACACCAAACTGCTACTGCCGGTGCGGGAACACTGTCCACCATTTTCTGCAGACGGGCAAATTACGAGACTTTCAGCGGAAAAACTGTTTTGTACAGATGTAAATTGAAATAAGAACACCGTGAATTCATTGTCCCAGGAAGGGGAAACTTTATTGCCACATTCCTGGGGTCAGATGCATCACATGATCACACTGACAGAACCACAGGCACATAGACACAGGCAACAGAGCATGCACAATGTCGGCACTAGTACAGTGTATATCCACCTTTCGCAGCAATGCAGGCTGCTATTCTCCCATGGAGACGATCGTAGAGATGCTGGATGTAGTCCTGTGGAACGGCTTGCCATGCCATTTCCACCTGGCGCCTCAGTTGGACCAGCGTTCGTGCTGGACGTGCAGACCGCGCGAAACGACGCTTCATCCAGTCCCAAACATGCTCAATGGGGGACAGATCCGGAGATCTTGCTGGCCAGGGTAGTTGACTTACACCTTCTAGAGCACGTTGGGTGGCACGGGATACATGCGGACGTGCATTGTCCTGTTGGAACAGCAAGTTCCCTTGCCGGTCTAGGAATGGTAGAATGATGGGTTCGATGACGGTTTGGATGTACCGTGCACTATTCAGTGTCCCCTCGACGATCACCAGTGGTGTACGGCCAGTGTAGGAGATCGCTCCCCACACCATGATGCCGGGTGTTGGCCCTGTGTGCCTCGGTCGTATGCAGTCCTGATTGTGGCGCTCACCTGCACGGCGCCAAACACGCATACGACCATCATTGGCACCAAGGCAGAAGCGACTCTCATCGCTGAAGACGACACGTCTCCATTCGTCCCTCCATTCACGCCTGTCGCGACACCACTGGAGGCGGGCTGCACGATGTTGGGGCGTGAGCGGAAGACGGCCTAACGGTGTGCGGGACCGTAGCCCAGCTTCATGGAGACGGTTGCGAATGGTCCTCGCCGATACTCCAGGAGCAACAGTGTCCCTAATTTGCTGGAAAGTGGCGGTACAGTCCCCTACGGCACTGCGTAGGATCCTACGGTGTTGGCGTGCATCCGTGCGTCGCTGCGGTCCGGTCCCAGGTCGACGGGCACGTGCACCTTCCGCCGACCACTGGCGACAACATCGATGTACTGTGGAGACCTCACGCCCCACGTGTTGAGCAATTCGGCGGTACGTCCACCCGGCCTCCCGCATGCCCACTATACGCCCTCGCTCAAAGTCCGTCAACTGCACATACGGTTCACGTCCACACTGTCGCGGCATGCTACCAGTGTTAAAGACTGCGATGGAGCACCGTATGCCACGGCAAACTGGCTGACACTGACGGCGGCGGTGCACAAATGCTGCGCAGCTAGCGCCATTCGACGGCCAACACCGCGGGTCCTGGTGTGTCCGCTGTGCCGTGCGTGTGATCATTGCTTGTACAGCCCTCTCGCAGTGTCCGGAGCAAGTATGGTGGGTCTGACACACCGGTGTCAATGTGTTCTTTTGTCCATTTCCAGGAGTATATATATATATATATATATATATATATATATATATATATATATATATATACAGCAGTCACATTGTACTGACAGTTAAATCCTTCCAAAGTCGTCTACAGATAATGAAATACTGAAACTACCGCCAATGACACTTCATCAATTACGCTGCTCCGCTACTGTCGAGGAAAGCGTGATTTTTTCGGTGTGAAACCGATCTCCAACCAAGCTACATCACCACGAACGATTGTATCACCAGCCGTGCGGAGTGACCACGCGATTTGAGGCGCGCCCGCATCTCGTGGTCGTGCGGTAGCGTTCTCGCTTCCCACGCCCGGGTTCCCGGGTTCGATTCCCGGCGGGGTCAGGGATTTTCTCTGCCTCGTGATGGCTGGGTGTTGTGTGCTGTCCTTAGGTTAGTTAGGTTTAAGTAGTTCTAAGTTCTAGGGGACTGATGACCATAGATGTTAAGTCCCATAGTGCTCAGAGCCATTTGAACCATTTGATTTGAGGCGCCATGTCACGGATTGTGCGGTCCCTCCCGCCGGAGGTTCGAGTCCTCAATCGGGCATGGGTGTGTTGAGTTGTTGTTAGCATGAGTTGGTTTAAGTCAGTTTAAGTAGTGTGTAAGTCTAGGGGCCGATGACCTCAGCAATTTGGCCCCTTAGGAATTCACACACAGTTGAACATTTTGATTCTATCACCGTACCATATCGATGTTATAAAACACAGTTCGTATCCCGCACCATACAAAACCATCACTTCTCCATCTTGCATATAGCTATCGACCACCAGACACTCATATACACTCGTGCTCATAAATTAAGGACAATGCTGATACATGGTGAAACAATACTCTGATGGGCAGTTTGCGGGTTTAAATCACCTCGGGGTATGACCATGAGGTGCATCTGACCTGCGGTCGTCGCACAGTGGCGCTGGCAGCAATCCACATATGCAGAGGTGTGTTGGTGCATGTCAGAGTGCAGTGCAGCGAGTAGTTTATTCGCCTTGAGACCTGCAAGGTGCATTCCACTGACCCCTGGTCACAGGAGAGCCCATAAAGCCTTGTGTCAAGAAAACAGTACATGGTCTTTGGAACAGTCGTCCCAGGTTATGTTCATGGACGAGTCCAGGTATAGTCTAAACAGTAATTCTCGCTGGGTTTTCATCTGGCGTGAACCAGGAACCAGATATCAAACCGTTAATGTCCTTGAAAGGGCGCTGTATGGAGGTCGTGGTTTGACGGTGTGGGGCTGGATTGTGATTGGTGCACGTACACCCCTGCATGTCTTTGACAGAGGAACGGTAACAGGTCAGGTGTATTGGGACGTCATTTTGCACCGGTATGTCCACTTTTTCAGGGTTGCAGTGAGTCCGACCTTCCTCCTGGTGGATGATAATGCACGGCCCCACAGAGCTGCCATCATGGATGAGTACCTTGAAACAGAAGATATCAGGCAAATGGAGCGGCCTGCCTGTTTTCCAAACCTAAACCCCATCGAGCACGTCTTTGATGCTCTCGGTCGACATATTGCTGCACGTCTTCAAACCCCTATGACACTTCAGGAGTCCGACAGGCACTGGTGCAAGAATGGGAGGCTATTCCCCATCAGCTGCTCGACCACCTGATCCAGTGTAGACACGCAGGATTAGCCGAGCGGTCTGAGGCGCTCCAGTGATGGACTGTGCGGCTGATCCCGGCGGAGGTTCGAGTACTCCCTCGGGCGTGGGTGTGTGTGTTTTTCCTTAGGATAATTTAGGTTAAGTAGTGTATATGCTTAGGGCCTCATGACCTTAGCAGTTAAGTCCCATAAGATTTCACACACATTTGAACATTTTTTGATCCAGTGTATGCCAACCCGTTGTGTGGTGTGTGTATGTGTCCATGGTGATCATATCCCGTATTGAGGTTGGGGTACATCTGCAGGAAACAGTGGCGTCTTGTAGCACATGTGTTTTGGGACGGTCTTCTCAAACTATCACCAATACTGTGAAATTGCATATCTGTGTCGTGTGTGTTCCCTATGTCCCTATTTTATTAGCACCAGCTTTGTGTAGTGCCACGTAGTGTGGCACCACATTCTGCGATTATCCTTAATTTATGAGCATAAATTAAATATACCATGAAGACAGACAAAGAAAACCATAAGCACATGCACCATATTTAGTCGCTGAACTAGACATGTTCCGCGAGCTCCGGTGGCCAAGTCACGAGTCAACTACCCACCGCGCACACTGGCCTTATGCAAAAGCATAATGACCTCCAAGAACAATGGTCTTTGTCCGAACTGGCGTACAAAGGCTGGGCTGGTTCCCCTGGCATAAAGACGTTACTGGTGTTTGCCCGGACCTGCTTGCTTGTTACCGTACTTTCTAAAGCCATCTCTAGACTCTGGAACTACAAGAACACAGGTATTTTCATATGGTTTCCCAGAATATCGTACCATTTGCGCGATAGTTTTCGATATGAGCCACATAGCAGTATGATACCGATCGCTTGCACAGTATAATTCTGAAGATAAAGAGTGGATTTTATATTTCTAGAAACCCGAAACTTTAGCGAGATCATTATGTGGAACATGCTGTGAACCACTAACTAGAAACTTATCTCATCTGCGAAGGTCTTTGTGTGAAAACTCGGTAATAGGGGAAACTGGTAGCCCCAGTCGCATTTTTTAACGGATACCGGTGTCAATGATATAACAGATTCCAAATCAACTAAAGTGTTTCTCATGTTTAGAGAACCAGCAAATGTCTCTTCCACCTCTGTTTTGCCATCTAGATGCACACGACTCACATCACAATCGATGTTTCTCAGCCAGATAGAGACAGCAAATGTGTAGAATGGCAGTACAAGGAGTCAACCGATCAATTTACATAGGAGGGAATAATTGTCTAGCGCAAACACACGCCCATCTTGAATCTTTTCAAATTTCCACACAGAATACGTCCAACACATGCGATCACAAAGGCTGCCCAACACATACTGAGTATTAGACTTGGCCACTGTTTCTATGTTTCGATACAGTGTATCGATACGTGGAACTGTTTCAGTGTTTCGGAACGGCTGTGGTTCACTGTTTCGAAACAGTAGTGTTTCATTCCGCCCCTGTCTCGGATAACCGGACCAGATTCGATCTCGAGCCAGACACAGAAACTGTATCGTTGTTTCAAAATAAGGCTGTTTCAGTCCACCTGTGCTTGGAACGGACTAATTGTATCGAAACAGTGATGTTTCATTCCACTCTGTGTCGGACGAGATTCGGGCTCGCCACAGGTACTGAAACACAATATACCACTTCGTGAAACACTTTCAAGATTGTCGAAATCTTTTTGACAACCAATAGCATGAAGCTTAAGATATCCGAAAATAAAGCTTCGTTTCTAGCTGACTGTCCTATTCCGAAATGACGTAACATCTGCTTTATAAACACTAACCAAGCAATAAAAGAACGCATACTATTCACATTCAAAATAATAAACATGTGAAAATCATTCAGTTAAATTACACTTTTTTTTATAACATACGCTTCTCTGTTCATGTACAGTAATCATATAAGAAACGCAAGTAAGCCTACAACATCTTGAATAAAAAAAAGGCGTAGAGTGACAGTTATTAGGCATATATACAAATTTGATGTAGGTATAATTGCAAGCAATCTGTTTGACATATCACTGATAGTGTAAAGGTGAACAGGAAGGGATGGGAAGCATGGTGCATTTATAGTAAAGGTTCGAAACACCTTGAAAGACAAAATTTTTTCTGTTATATTTTGTTATTTATTCAAATTATTTGGCATTATTTGTGAGTCTATAGCCACTGTGCCTATTATCCACAATGATTCCCTTTGTGTGCATGGAAATTAGCAGGATGGGTATATTACCCATACTAACGGAATGTGGGAATCCCAGTAGCATATCCGTTGTTTCTGCAGTTTGCTCCCACCTCCAGTTCCGTTCGTGGTGGTTCTTCTGTCTTCAGCTATGGCTGTCCTCAGCCAATTGCAAAGTATGAAAGTGACACGACACGAAAGCAGCGCATTTGCTGCATGAAATACGGAACTGCCAAAACGCCTAAGTGATAGTTTCATACTTTCTGCGATATGATTAGCGGTCTCGCGCCTCATTTGTGTCTATATGGACATACTTATACAGTAGACATTCAAGATGATAAAATGTGTAGGTTTATTAAATTATAAAACACAAACTGTTTCACTGTTTCGAAACAGCGTATCGAAACATTACATTGTACTGTTTCATTTGTTTCGAAACGGTTACGTGTTTCAGTTTGTCCATCTCTACTGAGTATTAGTTCGCTATCCAGCCGCCTATAGGACTACACCGTTAGGACAGCTGCGCGTTGTTCCCCAGCCTCCTCAGTTTGGGCGGCACCCGCCATAGGCTGGAAATGTCAATCTTTCCGGCCACACGCTACCTCCGCCATTAGCGCCGCACTCCAGGCAGAAACGTCCTAGGAAACCAGACACATATTTATCAGTGTAATTACAACTAAAGATTTCTATCATAACGCCAATCTGATGGAATTCGACAATGAGCAAAGTATCAGAGATTCCCCCTTCTGTGGCTCTGGGAATACAAAAAATGGCTCTGAGCACTATGGGACTTAACTTCTGAGGTCATCAGTCCCCTAGAACTTAGAATTAAACCTAACTAACCTAAGGACATCACACCTATCCATGCCCGTGGCAGGATTCGAACTTGCGACCGTCGCGGTCGCGCGGTTCAAGACTGTAGCGCCTAGAACCGGTTGGCCACCCCGGCCGGCCTGGGAATACAAATATACTCATTATGACTGGGTAAAACTTTCCACATCAAATCTTTCATCCCTCTCACAGCTATCGACGCGTTGTAATTCCAGTTTTACACGTCAAATCCATACCTTCTTTATGACAGAACATTTCTCAAAAATACTGCGACATTGAATACAGACAGTGGTTGCTAGGGTGTGTAGTAACAGACCGAAGACACGGGTGCACGTCGCCAGTGGTGTGTAATAGAATCATGCTTCTCACCAAATTTAGAAAGTGATTCGGCTAGGGACTTGCAACTACCTAATACTGCCACTAGATATTTCTCATGCTGACAAACAGTATTCGTAACACATTCTATCTCAATGCCACATCGCAGGTTCTGCGATATATCCACTGAGCTATAGGCGAGGGACGATGACAGTTGACTGAGAATGATCACATACAGTAGATGGTGTACTATGTGAGGAATCACAAAAATGCAACGCTAGATCGAGGTCATATGAAATGTACAAAATCCTATGGTCAATACACAGGCTTTTCAAATCTATAGTGTTATGCTTTCCGATAGATATCCTTTCTGTGATTTGGAATCAAGTCTCTCGATTCAACCACACATTTGTGGTCTCATACCTCGAAGCGAGTCACCTTTCTCAAACCTGCCTGCTAAGGACTCCACAAAGCAAAATTCCAGTGTGGTTTTTTACAGTGCCTCTGCACCTTGTTACTATTCCTCAGTCTCTGACCCACCCTCCCTGCAGCTTTGTCCATGTGATCGGCCCAATTTCAGTAAGAGGTGAACAGAAGTCGGAGACCGTTCTGTCTACTACCTTCTGCAATCCATGGAGAAACAGCGTGAGCTGAGTCAATGCGGCGAGACCATGTTTTACCACTTGGTGTAAAATGGGAACACGGTGTCATAGCTCCGCCAATCCTGTATGATGTGTAAGGCCAGCGCCAAACGAAGCTTTCTCCTGAAACACGAGTTAGTAGAAAAGACAGTACGATCAGATAAGGGAACTGGAAGAAAGACGAAGATTTAGTCACTACATTGTGGCACATTTCCAAACTACATGCAGGATCTGCTGTCAGAATAAGGTCTGTGTCCCTGAGGATGCATTCACATCTGTCATCCAAACATTCTCTCTATCATTGTCATTTTGTACCATTCAACAGAGAAAAAAAAGCTACAAACTATAAAAACTCTGCTAGTATCACTCAGTAGTCGCTACGATCGTAATAGTTAATCGGATTTAATAATTCCTGTAGCAGCTTGTGCTCAAAGACAAGGGAAGGATTTGGTATATCCCATAAAAATGCGCGGAGTGCCTCAGGGATGTTTCACAAGTAGAGTCCATGTTCAAGTGTGGTGGTGGTATTCTTCAGAATACAACATAATTACATCGCAAATTATTTAAATATTCTAGCATCATGTGCAAAGATCTCTCCCTCCCTCCCTCCCCCCCTCCCCCCTCTCTCTCTCTCTTCATGCAGTGGTACATTTAATTCCTGTGAAAAATTCAAGATTTGTATGTGACAGTATTCCGCACATTGCACCACCAGATGTAATAACTTCTGAAACAGAAGTAGTTCATGTTCAATGACAAGGGGTACCTATGTGCCAGGGACGAGAAGGAGGAAGGCTGCAGGTGTTTCCAACACGACAGGAAGTACTTAGCAGGCGGACACCTTGTGGCTACCGCGTGCATGTGCTGCCGACCTAGTGAATGGCTTCTTCCAGCGACCTGCACACACACCGACAGTCCCAAGTCCCTCCAGCACACCTCGACTCTGGGCAGCCTGCGCAGGGTGGCGAGATGCGAGAAAGTTTTCCAGATACGCTTAAGTGATCGGCGATAGCGTAACTACGTGGTTCCTTATGGAATCGGAACGTAAAAGCACAGCCGGCCGGGGTGGTCGACGGGTTCTAGGCGCTACAGTCTGGAACCGCGCGACCGCTACGGTCGCCTCCTGCCTCGGGCATGGATGTGTGTGATGTCCTTAGGTTAATTAGGTTTAAGTAGTTCTATGTTCTAGTGGACTGATGACCTCAGACATTAAGTCCCATAGTGCTAAGAGCCATTTGAACCATTTGAAAAAGCACCACAGTTGTTTAAAGTCATCTAAATTGTTTAAGACACCAGCAACAATTTCTAGGTGTATTGCGATTTCTGAAATAAACAAACAACATTCTTAAACAAAGCCTTGTGCGTAATATGTTATCCTCCCATAATGAGATCCTCCCAGTCCAACAGCTAGACACAAACTGAGGAATTTCTCGCCATTTTTTCCTTGGATCGCTGTCTTAGGTTACATCACTGGAGGGGAGGGTGGAGAGCCAACAGCGCCCTATGGTGGTGATGCTGTGCACTAAGCCAGTTGGATGCTGGACCTCAAGGTGTACATACAGGATGGAGCTACTGTCTATGACATCTCAAATTGTTTAAATAAACAGTACACCATAATGCATATAAAATAAAGACCTACATTCATTCTATCCAGCTGTCCAGCATAGGTCCTTTTCCCGCCATTTTCCATGTGGGGAAGGGGTGGGGAGGGTACAGGGGAGTTAGATTAGTGGAGGTAGCCGAATTGACCTATTTTCCCACCAAAATTTCAAGTTCCCAGCATGACATCACTGCGATGTAGCCACACTATGGCCACAATTTTGGGTCCGCCATCTTGAATAAATTTGGAAATAATGCAGATTGGGTGATGCCGCCTTTGCTCTATTACTAATGTATGTGGCAAGACATCCCAACAGACATCAATCATCTCGTCAATTATTTATCAAACTGTTCAACCAGTTATGTGATAGTGGTAGTCTAACGCCGGCCAGGTGGCCGAGCGGCTCTCGCTACAGTCTGGAACCGTGTGACCGCTACGGTCGCAGGTCCGAATCCTGCCTCGGGCATGGATTTGTGTGATGTCCTTAGGTTAGTTAGGTTTAAGTAGTTCTACGTTCTAGGGGACTGATGACCTCAGAAGTTAAGTCCCATAGTGCTCAGAGCCATTTGAACCATTTGGTAGTCTAACACCTAGACAACATAACAGAATTAAACAATTGATGATAGAAGAGGGGGAAAGTAATGTTTTTTTTCTGCTGTTACAGTTGATCTGCATGTTAGCTCCACCACAATCACATGAAAAAATGAAAATGAGCGTTTAGCGTCATTTGCTGGGAGGCCCCTTGCGGGGCAGGTCCGGCCGCATGGTGCAGGTCTTGTTACATTCGACGCCACATTGGGCGACCTGCGCACCGGGTGGGAATGAAATGACGATGAAGACAACACAACACCCAGTTCCTGAGCGGAGAAAATCTCCGACCCAGCCGGGAATCGAACCCGGGCGCGTAGGACGGCAATCCGTCACGTTGACCACTCAGCTATCGGGGCGGACATTCACATG
Source organism: Schistocerca nitens (assembly GCF_023898315.1). Taxonomy (NCBI): domain Eukaryota; kingdom Metazoa; phylum Arthropoda; class Insecta; order Orthoptera; family Acrididae; genus Schistocerca; species Schistocerca nitens. The sequence goes on along the minus strand of NC_064622.1, from coordinate 132,137,208 downwards.
AAGAAGTGGCATGTGTCAGGCAAGTGTCCTACACATTCTCCGTGGTCATACGTTGCATCCCTATCACGTCGAGAGCTGCATGGGAACGATTATGGGAATCATGTTAACTTCTGCACATGGGCATTAAGACACGATACTCCAGGTGTATCATGTATCTTGTGTAGCGATGAAGCCACATTTACCAATCTGTTGAAACATGCACTATAGGTCTGACAATCGCCATTGGCTTCATCAGGAGGAACGCCACGTCCATGGAGTGTAAACGTGTGGTGTGGGATTGTGAACCATTAGCTCATAGGCCCAGTTTTGATAGACAGAACACAGATTCCTAACAGACCATCTTCCACAGAAGCTAGAAGACCTTCCTCTGTAGACTAGGAGTGACCTGTGGTGCCAACATGATGGCTGTCCAGCCCATAGTGTACAAAGTATTTATTTACTGCAGCATGTCTTCACAAACTGTTTACAAATCATTGGATTGGACACTGAGGACCTGTAACTTAGCTGGTCCATTCCCTGGATTTGATGCCTGTAGACTTTTTTCTGTGGGAAAAGCTGAAAGATGTTGTTTGAAAGAACATACCAACTACACCCAATGATACACAACGATGTGTACAATAAAGAGGTGCAAACGAATTTAGGTGGCAGTAGCTGTTCAAAGATGAACAGGCTTTTACAGTATAGCCTGCTTAGACATCTCCAATGAAATGGTAGCATGTGTGCAACAATCGTTCCATACCAGACTGGAAGCATGTATTGCTGGTACCAGTGGTCATTATGAACATTGCCTGTGGTGGTCAATTGACTTGTTGCTGGTCATATACTACTATACACTTGTTTGTGCTTTAGTGTGTGCTACCACCGGTATTGTATAAATGTCGGTGTGGAATCTTTTCAAAATATGATATCTTGTGAACGACTCTCACTAGGATCCTGCAACAAACACCACTGCTATTCTGATTTACCCTAATTTTAGTTTGCTAGTGTCAGTAGACATATTTCCATTTAAAAAAGTGTATGTTTGCACAAAAAATTCACTTTCTAAGTACTACTACGATCTCTTGATTGGCTAACAATACGAGGCCCTCACTACCAATCTATTCTGTGAAAACTGCACATCAATAGCATTTTCCATTTTCGAAATGCTGGTGAAGTTTCAGGTGATTAACCCTGTACGTAAGAAATATATGTTTTCAAACTTGTGAATATTTTATTTAAAAACCGAAATTCTGTATGCACAGATAGTAAACAACAATTTTTACTATCACTTCATATAAATAAAATTATTAAAAAAATACTGACGATGCTATGACATCAGCGGAACATGTCTGGGTAGAAAAGAAGAAAAATTTGTATCTGATCAAGGCACAAGGTAGCCAAAATGAAATGTGTTGATAACAGTTGCAAGATACAGTAGCGTCACCACTAAATAAAGTCTCACAAAGTATCACAAGTAACTGTGTGTCAGACTAAGGAGCGTTTACTTGTTGGTGTTGTTGTTGTTCTGCTTGTAGTGGTCTTCAGTCCAAATAGAAGGACTGAAGCAGCTACCCACACCAGTCTATACTGTACAAGCCCGTTCATGTCTGAACAGCTACTGCAACCTCCATTCATTTGCACTCCTTACAGCATCCAAGTCTTACAAGTCTCCCTCTACGATTGTTACTCCTCATTCCTCCCATTGCCAAACTGACAATTCCTTGATGGTTCAGATGTGTACTATCAACTGATTCCTCCTTTTAGTCATGTTGTATCACGCAGTTTTTTCCTCAGTTCGATCCAGTACCTTTTCGTTAGTTATTCGGTCTACTCATCTAACCTTCAACATTTCTCCGTTGCACATTTCAAAAGCTTCTACTATCATCTTGATTAAACTGGTTGTTACTCACGTTTCACTTCTGTATAAGCCTACATTCCATACAAATAGTTTTAGAAAAGACTTCCTCATGTATTTATACTCGATGTTAGCAACTTCCTCTTTTTCGTAAACTTCCTCCATACTTCAGCCATCGTCACTTATTTTCCTACCCACTTAACCAAGCTCATCTACTACTTTTAATGTATCATTTACTAATCTAATTCCCTTAGCGTCACCAGATTTAATACGAGTACATTCCACGGTCACTGTTTTACTTTTGTCGATTTTAATCTTATAACCCCTTTTCAAGACGCTAACCATTCTGCTGTTCCAAATCTTTTGCCATCGCTGACAGAATTACGATGTCATCGGCAAACCTCAAATTTTTTTCCTTCTTCTCCTTGAACTTTATCCGCCTTTCTGAAGTTCTTCTCGCATTTTTTTTCTGCTTGCTCAGTGATGTAGAGATTGAATGACATCGAGAACACCTAGCTCACGCCTTTGTCAGTTACTTCTTCCTTTTCATCTTCTTCGGCTTTTAGAACTGCAGTTTGGTTTCTGTACAAGTTGCAGATAACGTTTTTCTCTGTGTATTTTACCATCGCTATCTAATTTCAGAGAGAGTACCCCAGTCAGCACTGTGAAAGTCTCTCTCTAAGTGTGCAGTTGCCATAAATATAGGTTTGCCTTGATTTAGTCTATCTTTTAAGATAAGTCAGATGGTCAGTCTAACATCACAGGTTCCTTCATTTCTCTGGAATCCAAACTGATATTTCCCGAGGTCTGTTTATCTTCTATAAGTTTTCTCCCATTCTTCTGTAAATAATTTTTGTCTGTAGTTTGCAATAATGACTTATTAGACTGTTGCTTTGATAATTTGCACACCTGTACTGAACTCATCTCAGGTGATCAACCGAGTGGTGCAGACGTCTTGTCGCAACGTTTCGATGAGTGTCGTACCCATCATCCTCACCTCGCTTGATCATGATGGCTACGAAACTCATCGAAAAGTTGCGACAAGACGACGCCACCACTCGGTTGATCATACGAGAAGAGTTCATCACTGGAATACCCCAAGAAAGCCTGCAATGGCAATATTCACACCTACCGGCCGCTGTGGCCGAGCAGTTCTAGGCGCTTCAGTCCGGAACCGCGCTGCTGCTACGGTCGCAGATTCGAATGCTGGGTCGGGCTTGGATGTGTGTGATGACCTTAGGTTAGTTAGGTTTAAATAGTTCTAAGTCTAGGGGACTGATGACCTCAGATGTTAAGTCCCATAGTGCTTGGAGCCATTTGAACCATTTTTGAATATTCTCACTTGTCAACATTTGCCTTCTTTGGAATGGGTATTATTGCAGTGTGCTTGACGTCTGAGGGTGTTTCACCCGTTTGATATGCACTCTAAGACAAAAAAGGCACACACCAAGAATAAAGTATCCAAATGGGACAGAAATCAGTAAATGTGGTGTACATGTACAAGCAAACAAATGTTTAAAATTTCGGAAAAATTGGATGATTCATGCAAGCGAATGAGTTTCACAAATTGAGCAAGTCAATAACGCGTTGGTCTACCATGAGCCCTTATGTAAGTAGTTATTCGACATGGCATTGATTGATAGAGTTGTCTGATGTCCTCCTGAAGGATATGGTGCCAAATTCTGTCCAATTGGTGCTTTAGATCGTCAGAATCCCGAGATGGTTGGAGGGCTCTGTCCATAATACTCCAAGTGTTCTCAATTGGGAAGAGATCCAGCGACATTAGAAACTCTCACCCTGTGCGGGCGGCCATTATCTTACTGAGATGTTAGCCCAGGAAGGCAACATAACGGAGCGTCGGACGTCATCGACGTACCGCTGTACCGTAATGGCGCCGCGGATTACAACCAAATGAGTCCTGCTGTGATAAGAACTGACACCCCAGACCGGCACTCCTCGTAGTCGTCACTATGGCGGACGACATTCAGGCTGATATCCCACTGTCTTCTGGGGCGTCTCCAGACACATCTTCGGCATGGAATTTCAATGACTCGAGTAGAATTGTCTTCAGCGACGAGTTATGTTTGGAACTAAGCCCTAATGACCATACGAAGACGTGTCTGGAGACGCCCTGGACAACAATGGGATACCAGTCTACTATCGTCCCCCACGCGGCACAACCTGCAGTGATGGTCTCCTGTGACATTTCTCTTCACGCCAGAATCACTTTGGTTGTCATCTGTGGCCTCCTTACAGCACAGCGGTACGTCGACAATATTCTACGACCTGTTTTGTTGCCCTTCATGCCAAATCACCTTGTGCTTACACTACTGGCTATTAAAATTGCTACACCACGAGGATGTGCTACAGACGAGAAATTTAACCGACAGGAAGAAGATGCTGTGATATGCAAATGATTAGCTTTTCAGAGCATTCACACAAGGTTGGCGCCGGTGGCGACATCTACAACGTGCTGACATGAGGAAAGTCCAATCGATTTCTCATACACAAACAGCAGTTGACTGGCGTTGCCTGGTGAAACGTTGTTCTAATGCCTCGTGTAAGGAGGAGAAATGCGTACCATCAGGTTTCTGACTTTAATAAAGGTCGGATTGTAGCCTATCGCGATTGCGGCTTATCGTATCGCGACATTGCTGCTCGCGTTTGTCGAGATCCAATGACTGTTAGCAGAATATGGAATCGGTGGGTTCAGGAGAGTAATACGGAACGCAGTGCTGTATCCCAACAGCCTCGTATCACTAGCAGTCGAGATGACAGACATCTTATCCGCACGGCTGTAACGGATCGTGCAACCACGTCTCGATCCCCGAGTCAACAAATGCGGACGTTTGCATGGGCAGCTGTACCTGTACACGCCATCCAAGCTCTGTTTGACTCATTGCCCAGGCGTATCAAGGACGTTATTACGGCCAGAAGTGGCTGTTCTGGGTACTGATTTCTCAGGATCTATGCACCCAAATTCTGTGACAATGTAATCACATCTCAGTTCTAGTATAATATATTTGTCCAATGAATACCCGTTTATCATCTGCATTTCTTCTTGGTGTAGCAATTTTAATGGCCAGTAGTGTATATTTCATGAAAATAATGCTCGCACACGGCGAGAGCTTCTACTGCTTGTCTCCGTGCTTGCCAAGCCCCACCGTGGCCAGAAAGATCGCCACATTCCTCCTCAACTGAGATCGTTTGGAGCATTGTGGGCAGGGTGCTCCAACCATCTCGGGATTTTCACTATCTAACGCTCCAATTGAACAGAATGAGGCACGACATCCCTCAGGAATATATCCAACAACTCTGTCAATCAATGCCAAACCGAATAACAGCTTGCGTAAGGGCAAGAGATGGACAAACGTATTATTGACTTTTTTGGACAACATGGTTGTGGAGATGAAGCAGCGATTAGTATGATTAATCAATTATTAAAAACAGTCTTAATCGCATTTATTATTATTATACCGCCAACCGGTTTCAGCCCGACGTAGGGGTCATCTTCTGGGCGTTTACACTGTGAAATTATAGATATCCGTCAGAAAGACTGCTGAGCCATGCTAAAAATTTCTGTTTCGAAGAGTGCTCCACAGCGCATAGTGTGAAGCAGTCGCCCTCTGTTTCTGGCGGTGGCGCCACTGTGGCAATCGCAGCTTTTGTGTCTCCCTCTGGTGGGAAAGGGGAAAGGTTGCCTGTTCACGTGCATTTAAGGGGCGCTATGAGCTCGCTATTCGGTGAGTCTGGGCCAGTCTCTCGTCCCCAGCTTGCTAGTCTGTCTCTCGTTCGCATTTGTTAGGTAGTTAGTGTCTGTCTGTCGTTCGGATTAACCTTTAAATCCGGCAAAATGAGAGTCTTTCTGATGTGTCGGCAGCTGGGCCAACACCTTGTAGAATGAAGTGGCTGAAAGTGCACGCTAAACTAACGCAGACGGGCGTGAAGTACTGGAACATGAGACTTATTAATGAATAAGAAGAACAGTACGTAGCTGGAATAATATACTTAACTTTATTCTCTTGTTGGAATACATCTCTTGAATAGTAGTAAGCTATAAGCACTGATACAATTGGCGCCTTGCTAGGTAGTAGCTATGGAATAAGCTGAAGGCTATTCTATCAGTCTCTCGGCAAATGAGAGGAAGACTTGGTAGGTCTGGTCGCAAGCTATGTCGTCCGTAAAACTGGGGCGAGGTCATGTCCGTGTCTTGTGACCTGCCATGTGGTGGCGCTAGGATTGCGATTACACAGTGGCGACACGCGGGTCCGACATGTACTACAGGACCGCGGCCGATTTAAGTTACCACCTAGCAAGTGTGGTGTCTAGCGGTGACACCACATTCCTCCCCCGCAAATCGGCGAACGGTCGTGAGATAAGGCTTCCGCCCGCCGTGGGGAGGACCCCATGTTGACGTATGCGATGAGGTGGGGAGCCTAACAACAGGCGAGGCCGTGCCACCCGCACCCGGCCATTCGGTCCGAGGGGAGCTAGGAAACGCCTGCAAACCTAGTCCAGGGTGCACGTCAACATGAGGTGTAGGCGCACGTAATGATACACGAGGGGCCGAAGAGTCGACCTCCATTGCGTCGGGGAAGCCGACGGGCGAAGACGACATCTGGTCCGGAGCGGGCAAGAGGTCCATGGCGGAGGACAGCTGGTCACGGGAAGCGAGCGGCGGCGCGCGACCCAGGGAGGCGCGTGGCGGCTGCAGCGAAGCGTCCACTGCGGGCGGCGCCGGCGGCAGCTGCGGCGGCTGCTGCGGCGGCGGCGGCGCGACGCCATGGGGCAAAATGGAAGGCAGCGTCGGTAACACCTGGTGATGAGGCGAGCCAGTAGATGGGTCCCCAGGGCGCTGACCTGACGGCTCCGTCGCTGAAAGCAGACGGGGAGCGGCAGAACCCAGGCGACGACAGAGGCGCAGCTGATTGAGATGCCGACGCACCTCACCAGAGGCCCCCCAAAACCAAATACATCGCGCGGCCGAGGCAGCGAAGAATGCGCCCTGCGAGCCAACGCTGCGAACCGCGATAGTTGCGATAATAGACAACGTCGCCAGGAGCAAAAACCGGAGTCTGCCGCTGCACAGGAACCTGATGCGGCGGATGCAGCAAAGACATCAGGGTGCGATGAGATCGACCATGGAGCAATTCAGCCGGCGAGCGACCATCGCGGGGCTGAGAGCGATACGAGGACAAAAAGAGTAACAAAGCGTCCTCCCGAGAATGCGATTCTTTCAATTTCAACATCTGTGACTTGAAAGTCCGGACCAATCGTTCCGCGGCACCGTTGGACTGAGGCGAAAACGGCGCGGATGTCAGATGTTGAATACCATTGGCCTTGCAGAATGACTGAAAGTCTGCGGACATGAATTGTGGGCCATTGTCGGAAACAATAGTTTGCGGAAGACCTTCAATGCAAAAGATAGCAGACAAGGCTTGGATCGTGGCAGAAGACGTCGTGGAAGACATCCGGACAACAAAAGGAAAATTACTGAAAGCATCGACCACAACCAACCATCGAGCATTCCAGAATGGACCAGCAAAATCTATGTGCAAACGTTGCCAAGGGGAAGTGGCTTTCGGCCATGCAAAGAATTTCCGCGGCGGTGCGGATTGTTGTTCTGCACACGCCACGCAAGAGGAGCACATATTCGTAATCGCAGCATCGATTCCGAACCAAGTACAGTGCTGACGAGCAAGCTGTTTCGTTCGCACTATACCCCAATGTCCTTGGTGAAGAAGCTTTAAGACAGAGGACTGCAACGAACGTGGGACCACGACTCGGGATTGATCATTATCAGAACGCAACAACAAAACACCACGTCGTACAAAAAGTCTCTCCTTGTGAGCAAAAAAACGGCGAACCAAAGGATCCTCGATCCGTGACTTTGACAAGGGCCATTGCGTAGCAACAAAACGCAAAACAGTAGCAAGGACAGGGTCAGCAGCTGTGGCTGTAGCTACACGACGAAAATCAATCGGAAACGATGCGACCACGTCATCGGCTTCCGAATCAATGAACATGCAAGCAAGTTCGGAAGAATCGAATGCTTTATCCTCAGCAACAGGCAAACGGGATAACGCATCAGCGTTTCCGTGCTTAGCAGTGGACCGATACAAGATATCGTAGCGGTACTGCGAGAGAAAAAGCGACCAGCGAATGAATTTCTGCGCTGTACGTGGAGGTACAGGCTTGTGCGGATGAAAAAGCGATGTCAACGGTTTGTGGTCTGTGATGATGGTAAAGTGACGACCATACAAGAAGTCATGGAACTTGGTAACACCAAACACGAGAGCTAAAGCTTCTTTCTCTATCTGTGAATAATTTCTTTGCGCAGATGAGAGCAATTTGGACGCAAAGGCAATAGGGCGATCATGCGAGCCATCTTTGTGCGCAAGCACAGCACCGATCCCGAAATCCGATGCATCTACCATCAACAAAAGGGGTTTTCGGGGATCGAATGGCGTAAGGCAAGTATTTGAAAGTAACGCCGATTTCAACTGGCGAAAGGCGCGTTCGCATTCCGTCGTCCAGACGAACGGAACACCTTTACGGCGTAAGCGATGAAGCGGAGCTGAAATGGAAGAAGCATTGCGCACAAACTTGGAATAATAAGTAATTTTACCCAGCACACTCTGTAGCTGTTTTAAGTTCTGCGGAGCAGGTAAGTCCTGTATGGCACGGAGGTGCTCTGGACTCGGATGTATACCTTGGGCATTTATGACATGCCCCAGGTAGGGTAAGTCCCGAGCAAAGAACACACATTTGTCCTTTCTCAAGCGAAGACCATTCTGACGCAATACCTGAAATAATGTTCGGAGATTTTGCAAATGTTCGGCTTCTGTCTGTCCGGAGATCACAATATCGTCCAGATAGTTCGCAGCAGTAGGGACCGACGCACAAATAGTTTGTAAATATTGCTGAAACAATGCAGGGGCGGATGCACACCCGAATGGCAGTCTTTTGAAGCGATACAAGCCAAGATGCGTGTTTACCACCAAGACGCGCTGGGAGTCTTCGTCCACAGGTATCTGCAAGTACGCATCTGCTAGGTCCAATTTTGAAAAATATTTTCCCGGGCACAGTTTGTCAAAAAGATCTTCCGGGCGGGGCAAAGGAAAAGTAGCAGTCACAAGTTGTGGATTCACAGTTGCCTTGAAGTCCACACAAAGTCTCAGTTTTCCGGAAGGTTTCGGCAAAATTACTAAGGGTGAGGCCCAGAGAGAAGCCTGCACACGTTCAATTACACCTTGAGATTCTAAATCGTGTAATGTTCTGGCGACCTCATCACGCAATGCGTGGGGAACATTGCGCGCTCTGAAAAATTTCGGTTGCGCGTTGTCTTTCAATTCCAAATGTGCTGCATAGTTCTTAGCGCAACCAAGGCCCGGTGCAAAAATGTCTGCAAATTCTTCACAAAGACTAGAAACACTGGCGGAAGGCACAGTCTGATTCACTGATAGGACCTGATTTACTATAGACAAATTAAACAATTGAAACAAATCTAAGCCAAACAAGTTCACTGCACTAGAAGAACGAAGAACGTAAAATGACACAAGTTTTGTTTGTCCCTTGTATGTTGCAAGAAGGCTGCACTGTCCTAACACAGGTATATGCTGTCCTGAGTAACTATGTAACTTAACATTTGCGGCACGCAATGGCGGTTGGCCCAGTTGTTTGTACGTGTCGTGATTAAGCAATGAAACTGCAGCTCCGGTATCGAGCTGGAATGGTATCACTTTGCCGTCAAAGTCTAAGTCCACAAAAAGTTTATTGTCCTGCTGACGACAAGAGCGACTGTCACGTGCAATTTGAACTGATACAGGTACAGAAGCACTTGCGACTTTACGGGATTTCCTGCGACGTCGACACACACTTTGGGTGGGACGAACACAGTCACTGTTAGCTAAAGTGTCACTGGACGGGTGGGAATGAACTACATTAATGTCCATGGGCGAAGGTCCACGAGCCTGATTGTCCTGGGTGCGATTCCGGCGCGAAGCAAAAGGCCTGGAATTATTGCGATTGTCTGATCTAAGCTTTTTCTGGCAAACACTTTGTACATGTCCTTTCTTTTGACAGTAAAAGCAAATAGCTTGGCGTGACGGGCAATTTTCACGCGAATGTCTAGTTGCACACCGCGGGCATGATTTCACTGCAGTTGCTTGCTTACGCGGCGCACGTGTTTGCGAGCGCGGCTGCGACGGGCGCGAGGACCGCTTAGCGTCCCGTGCAGCGGGCCCGGCGGGCCGATTAATGTGACACACTGCTGGCGAAGTTTCAAATGAGTCCTGAGCAAAGTCAAGTGTGTCTTGCCTATCCAATATGTCTATCACTTGTTGAAGGGAGGGATTGACGAGTTTCAAAATCTGTTCCCGTATGCGAACATCAGAAACGTTCTGTGCTATTGCATCACGCACCATTGTATCGGAATATGGGAGGCCACATTCACAGGCAAACGCGCAGTCTCTAGTAAGGCCTTGCAAAGTTGCAACCCACTCCCTATTAGTCTGACCGGCCGTACGTTTTGTACGAAAGAACGTATACCGTTTTGCAACTACATTAACAGTTTCTTTGAAATAGGCATCTAAAGCCGACAAAATTTCCTCGTAGGTCAGAGTTGCTACGTCGCGCCGGGGAAACAATTTCACTATCACACGGTAGGTAGACACACCGACACAAGAAAGCAAAAACGGCTGCCGCTCTTTACCTTGAATTCTGTATGCTGCGAGGTGAAACTGGAACTGGCTGGCCCACTCAGTCCAGGTTTCGCACTCGGCCTCAAAGGGCCTAAATGGCGGTGCGACAGCGTTGTGTGGCTGCGGTAGCGATGAAGCGGCGGCTGCCGCATCGGTTTGCAGCGCACGTTGACCCTGGACGAGCTGTCCAAGGGCTTCCAATAACGCCTGCGTCTGCTGATTCTGCAAGCGAAAAAATTCGGACAGTACATCTGGAGATTGTGGCGAAGCCATGACACAAGCAAATCAGAGCACAAAAAGGGAAAAAGAACAAATCAGTCCAAAGCAGAAAAAACACTTTCTCTCGTCGCCATGTGATGTGTCGGCAGCTGGGCCAACACCTTGTAGAATGAAGTGGCTGAAAGTGCACGCTAAACTAACGCAGACGGGCGTGAAGTACTGGAACATGAGACTTATTAATGAATAAGAAGAACAGTACGTAGCTGGAATAATATACTTAACTTTATTCTCTTGTTGGAATACATCTCTTGAATAGTAGTAAGCTATAAGCACTGATACAATTGGCGCCTTGCTAGGTAGTAGCTATGGAATAAGCTGAAGGCTATTCTATCAGTCTCTCGGCAAATGAGAGGAAGACTTGGTAGGTCTGGTCGCAAGCTATGTCGTCCGTAAAACTGGGGCGAGGTCATGTCCGTGTCTTGTGACCTGCCATGTGGTGGCGCTAGGATTGCGATTACACAGTGGCGACACGCGGGTCCGACATGTACTACAGGACCGCGGCCGATTTAAGTTACCACCTAGCAAGTGTGGTGTCTAGCGGTGACACCACTCTTTCCACTCCGCCAGTAAGAGAACTCAGCGAGTGGTCGCCCGGTCGGAGCTTAGTTTGAGTCTGCGCGTTAGGCCACCAGTCTGCTCGAGTTTGCTCAGGCAATGGTCACTGGCAGTTGGAACGATCGGTTGGTCGGTCGCGCACTGAGACACAAGATGACTGGCCCGTCTTGAGTGTCGGCGCATGTGAGGTCACCACGTGAGTCCAGTGGGCCGCGGCGTATAGCGAGGGGTAGTGGCTTCGCGGCCGACACGAGAGCAACAGGAGTCAACCCACGACATCAGTCTGGCCGGTGCGAGCTGCGACGCCGTGAGACGGGAGATCGGCGCGCCTTCCTGCGTCCGTTGAAGCGGCTGGCAGCGGATGGCCCGGGAGAGCGATATGGGGGTGCTGCGCCAGGTCTTCTCGAGAGATCGCAGTTTATTAGAAGTTATGTGATTGGTGATATGTTGTTTGATTTACTCTTGTTAAATTCTACTTGTTTTCTTGGTGAGGTCACCAGCCATTTTCCTTTGGGGTCGTCCCACCATTCTTCTCCGTTTGCCCACCCGTGGGAAGGTGGTTGTTTATAAATTGGGTGGCCCGTTTTTCCCTTGTGGAGTAGGGGCGGGTTAGAGCAACCTGCGGTTCGGGTTGTTCGGTAATCTCCCTATCAATCTACCTTACGTTAGTACCTGCCTCTGTCATGTTTGTCGGATTTGGTGTGTTAACGAATTTATTGTTTGGAGTGTAACGGCCTAATACCTGAAATATGTTTTGATCTTTGGAAACTTTGATATTATTGCCTATGACCTTGAGAGGCGGTATCTGTGTACTGAAGAGCATCTTAACTATTGTTTGGCCAACCTTGTAGAATTTTATATAAGATTGCATTTCATGGGCTTTTATTTAAGTAAGACTTTTCTTAGAAGTTAAAATCAAGTTGCACCTTCGGTGGCAAGGTTAATATTTTAATTGTTAGTGTTTTGTACCATTTCCATCTCTCCTACGGAGGGTGCATAGTTTGTGTGCTTGTGTAAATTGTTAAAACTCTTAGTTTAAAGTAATCTCGTGTGTTGGAGATTTGCACCAGTGTAGTCTTTCAGAGGCTGTTGTGAGCGGTCGTAACTACGGCTGTGTCAAAAGGGAGCAGCAAGGTTCTCTGCCCGAAAGCTCATACAGTCAAAACGTAATTCTCTCTGCCTCTGAATAAATTGTAAATTTGATATTTAGAGGGTACTTTCAATTTATAATTTTAAATCTGTTTCTTTTTAAAAAAATGCTTTTAGGCACTATTAAAGTGAATAAAATTCCCATTTGTTAAAGGGAGTTTGGCCGGCCAGTGTGGCCGAGCGGTTCTAGGCGCTTCAGTCTGGAACCGCGCGACCGCTACGGTCGCAGGTTCGAATCCTGCCTTGGGCATGGATGTGTGTGATGTCGTAAGTTTAGTTAGGTTTAAGAAGTTCTAAGTTCTAGGGGACTGATGACCTCAGATGTTAAATCCCATAGTGCTCAGAGCCATTTGAACCAAAGGGAATTTGGTTATGATTTCATCAGTTACTCCCTGGCAACTACTCCCATGCTTACATAGTGTGATTAAATGTGTTAATGTTCTTGATGAATCGCTAGTAAATAAAATAAATTCTTAAGAATATCCTTTGAAAATAAATCACGGTTCAACTCCATTACACAACAGCTAAAATGATGTAAATTTAAAATATGTTACCCATTGGTCGACTGCTGGTGGTGTCACTCTTGTCTACATAACGGCAGGAATCTATGCGAGACTAACCCTTCGTATGGGCTTAAATAGCGTGCTGATATCACGTGAATAGACGGCAACACCCCCAGTGGCGATCAACGGCATTTAATACAGATTATTATATGTAATTACTAGACACCTTGGTATAACATAAATTTAAGTGACAGTAAATAACAGAAAACGGAACTATTCCATTTAAAAAGACTTACAATTATAGTGTTAATTATAAAATAATAACAAATGTTCCATAGTCAACTTGTAAAATTCGTAAAAGTATAGTACTTTATGTGCCATAATATAAAGTAAAAGAATTTGTGACACACAAAAACTGGTGTCGTCTTGTATTATAATATATCTATTCGTACATTTACATAACAAGCACTTGTGTCAATTTACTAAATAGGCTAATATGGAAGGACTACAAGGCCCTCTACCCTTGTGGTGACGACGCCGTTGCCATGGATTACAAAGCGCATATTAGGCGCCCTCTAGTCTGTGTAGCGAGGACGACAATTTTTCCTGGAATCGTAGTCATGAACATCATAAGTACCGGGACAAGGCTGGCGTCTCCCCACTCTCCATTGTTGCCACATTTATTCAAGATGGCGGCGATGACGTCATGTAGACTTGGCAACAGCGCATGACATCATCCAAGATGGCGGCTTTTGGCGGGAAAAAAAGGCCAATTGTGCTACATCCACTAACCTAACCTCCAGAAAAAATGGCGGGGAGTTTGAATTTTGGCGGGAAAATAGCCGAATTGGGCTAAGTCCACTAACCTAAGCCTCCAAAAGAAAAAATGGTGGGAAGTTTGAATTCCAGCAGGATAATGCATGCAAAACCGTACCTGCCTTTTATTATTATTTATCATTTATTAACATTCATTATCATTTATTATTATTTATTATCATTTATTATTACATACTATAATTTATTATTATTGACCTGCCTCCACTAGAAAATTCCCTCCAAACTCAAATTCCAACACAATAATGGCTGCAAAACCTTAGTTTTGTTTATTATTATTCATTATCATTTATTAACATTCATTATCATTCATTGTCATTTATTATCATTCATTATCATTTATTATCATTTATTATTATTATTATTATTATTATAGGCCTACCTCCACTAGAAAATTGCGCCAAATTCAAATTCCAACACGATAATGTCTCGAAAACTGTACTTCTATTTATTATTAGCATTTATTATTTATTCAAGATGGCCGATTTTCTCGGCGAGAAAGCCATTTTCCTTACATCCATAGCAAAAATCTATGAAAATGAAAAAATCTATCACGAGTTCCCTCAGAATAATTGAGGTCTTTAAGAAATAAAAAAAAGGAAAAAAGATAAAAACCGACTCACGACTCAGGAATTATCCGGATGGGACGGAAATCGGTAGATATGATAGTAGTGGGACAAGGCCGGCGTCACCCCACTCTCAATTGTTGCCAAATTTATTCAAGATGGCGGCGAGGACGTCATCCAATATGGCGGCATGTAGACTTGGCAACAGCACATTACGTCACGCAAGATGGCGGCTTTTGGCGGGAAAATAGGCCAATTGTGCTATGTCCACTAACCTAACCTCCAGAAAAAATGGTGGGGAGTTTCAATTTTGGCAGGAAAATAGCCCAGTTGGTCTAAGTCCACTAACCTAAGCCTCCAGAAGAAAAAATGGTGGGAAGTTTGAATCCCAGCAGGATAATGCATGCAAAACCATATCTGCCTTTTATTATTATTAATCATTTATTAACATTCATTACCATTCATTGTCATTTATTATCATTCATTATCATTTATTATCATTCATTGTCATTTATTATTATTATTATTATTTGTTATTATAGGCCTACCTCCACTAGAAAATTGCGCCAAATTCAAATTCCAACACGATAATGTCTCGAAAACTGTACTTCTATTTATTATTATCATTTATTATTTATTCAAGATGGCCGATTTTCTCGGCGAGAAAGCCATTTTCCTTACATCCGTAGCAAAAATCTATCACGAGTTCAAATCCCAACACCATAATTGATCACACGTATGAACTTTTTTCACTGGAAGCCTATCATAATTGCGTCAAATAATAAACTGCACTTATAGTAACGTAAGTCACGTCCTTTGATTTTGCAGGGGGGAAGGGACTTAAGACTTTATGTCAAGCAGTACGGTCATCACTTGTTCTCCAACACAGTCAGCACACATATCTTGTACATAGAGATACAGAAAAACGGAGCAACCGCTCTCCGAATGTGGAGGTGACTGGATACGCCTTGGTTACATTTAGAGGCAATTTTAGAACACAGAACGATAACTTATGTCGCGGTTGCATGGATGGATTTGACATAAAATCGAAAGAAATGCGAAAACTGATTAGCGCATAGATATAAACTAACCTAATATACACCGAAATGCGGTGAAAATGAGAACGTACTTTTTTATCTTCTGGTTTGCAGGGGGGAATATGTGCATGGTTCAAGTATGCGGCAACAAGAGGAATGAAGGAAAACGATGACATCGAAGCGAGCGGAATAAGGCAGTCAATTTTTTCTCGTTGAGTTCGTATTATAGTGTATGTCTACTGAGGTAACACTGATATACGCGAGTTGAATACTGTATTTGATGCTTTTCAGGAGGACCGAGAATCATTCACGTCTAAACTTACATCTGTGTTAAATGATACCAGAGGGTGTACGGGATGATCGATTGAGACAGAGCTGCAACTAGGTACGATTCAAACGTTGACTGATTTATTCTAGAGAAGGACAAGTTGGGGAAGGTAGATTTTTTTCCCAGTATTCTATTTGGATGCTTTAGTCACGTAATATAGCCAGCGTTCTAGTCGTAAGCGGCTACGTGTTCGGTATGTGGTTTAAACCACTGTCTACTTGCGATCGTTAACGGTGAACCCGTCGGTCATTAGAGGACTTCCATCTCATGTGTGATGAAAGTTGACACATTCCTCTAAACACACTTTGATTTACACGATCCCCACCCTCTCGCATGCTTGGTGTAAAATCAAGACTTCAGCGTCATAACTAAGTTCGCTGTGGGTATTTGTGAGGGGCTGTAATCATTGTGTACACACTTACCCGACAGACGGGCGTTTACAGATTTAGTGATGGGATGACTTGTAATTTTCACATGTTGAACGCTGCTGTTATGCGTATCTGTTTGCTTGTAGGATGTACCGGCTGCTAAGAACTATCATTTTTATATAGACCTGATGGAGTAATAGTATTATTTACGACTCGTGATCTGGAGTGATCATTGGGCACTAGACTTGTCCGCAGGGCTATATTGGGCTCGTATCATAGAAAGGAAAAGTTTTACGATTGCGGTAGAGATAGCTCAGCGTAGGTCGACCGGGGAGAAGGATGTATGCCTGACAGGACGGAAAAGTAAGCGATCTAAGATTATTGCCCGTTTTTAAGTGCTGAACGTTCTAGTCTTAGGAGTGTGTGTGTTTATGTTCTCTCTCTCTGTCTTTCTCTCTCTCTCTCTCTCCTACCGGAACCTTCGATGCACCGATCATGGACTCTAGAACAATACTTTACACATGATAGATTGGATGATTTACTTAAAAATGTATCGAACTACGTTGTGTATAAAAATCGCTCCGTTCTTTCTTCTTAACGGTATGTTATTCAATTAAGGCACTATGAGATTTGTTACTATAGATCTATATGGTGTGCTAAGCTCCAAGACTTGGTTACATTTCAAGAAATGTGGTGCACTTGGAGGGTTTAGGACTAGGAAAGCTCTATTCAATCAAGAGACGTGGAGTGTAGCTGTATTCGTCTGCTCGGTTGAGGAATAATTGGGTAGCGATGTTGCGGGGTAGGTTGGTCAATGCCGAGGTGGGGATGATCTTTTAACGTAAGAGGACTAGATAGCTATGTGACCGCCATACGCAGAGAGATTGATCAAATACTATGCGCGAGGTCTTAGAAATATGTATAGCGTTGTCTGGTATAATTTTATCGTCTTTATGTGTTCGAGAATTAAGTGTGAATGGACGTGCTGAGCGGTCATCTATGAATGTTCACAATGATACTTGCAAAGTAGAGGATGTATGGTTTAGCTATGATTCTGAGATTAAGAAAACAAGCTGTCCCATGATTGGCCAGTGTTGGACTTATGGTAAAATTTTTCGCGATATCAGCTGTGATGGATAATATTACAGTAGATCGGTGGTGTCTTATCCATCGCGTCTGTGCATTGGGTACGACTTAATGATTGACTGACAATGCTTGCTTGAGTTGGGGGACAAATTTTGGTTGATTGACCGCAACTTCCGGAGTTGCTTGCACCGAAAACGATGATCCCGTACTTGTGTGCGAAAATGACCAATCACTAGAATTGGAACGCAGAGTTATAAACTATTCGGTCACTGCGACATATGAGTTTAAAGGTAGAGGTGGTCAATCACTTTCGAGGGATGTGGCTGCAACGCCAGCAGGCTCTTCTAGTTTCCTTGTGTTGTGGCTGTCCTTTATTTAAAATCATTCAATGTTATGCTATCGACTGTAAGAATATGATTTACAAGGTGCAAGGTATAGTTTCCTGTGAGAGGCCGTGTATCAGTCCGAGTTAATGTCTGTTCAGAATCAGACACTGACTTCGAAGTCGCGGCAGAAAGACGAAATGCTCGGCAGTGTACAAAAGCGTGTTAGAAAACACTGTTTGAACAAGAGCCAGAGGCAGCTTCTCATTCGCTTAGAGTATGGGCGATCAAACTTTAAAGGGGTCTCTGTAGCGTGTGTATATTTAATATGATCTTGTTCATATAGGCAACTGTAGTTTGAGGTGTCGGACTTGGCGAGCGGTTAGGAATTCTTGGATGGTCGCACCCTTAGTTATTCAGGGGGAGTATTGTGAATTCCGTTTGACCGTGCTGGAGGTGGATCGCATTGGTGCGTTCGTGACTTTTTCACTGTTTGATGGTAGAGGATAAAGATGATAGGGTGTTGAAGATCTGTTGTACAGTTTGAGGCGCACAACATTGCACGCATTTCCGGCGAATGGTCAAAACAAGGTCCTGTTGTAGTAACTGAGATCGTTCTGTTTATAGAAAGGTTGGAGAAGGTAATACATATGTCTTTCTCTGACTTAAATTGTAGAGATCAGATGGGTGAAGATAAATGCATACTCATCTATGCTTAGAAAGGGAAAATGCTTTTTTATTATTAAGTGAGTTTTGACATGAGTGAATATGATTTTATATATACGAGTGTTTCAGCGAAGGGTGAATGACGTCGGGTTCACTGGCTGGGGGGAGACATTGTTTACATGTCCTGTTGGAGGTGCAAGGGGGAGATAGAGATCTGCGCTATTCAGGAATCCATTTGTGCACTGTATGTCGTTAGACAATAGCTGGAGAGCAGGTATAGCGTGAGCCCACTTCAGCATTCTGGTCCTGGGGGCTGAGTGGACGGCTGTTTAGATGGACAGCTATGTGGCTTTGACATGCTGGCGCCGGCGCTCGGAGACTCGCTTTGTAAGGCGCTATGGGATTAGTTTGAGCATTTAGTACTTCTTTCGGTGGTTATTGGATTAAGAACATTAATATTGAAGGTCATGTCCTCAGCGGGACCGCTGTGCAATTGAGTATGTGTGTTTAGGTATTAGAAGATAGGTTTCGCGAATGTTGATGTTAAGTTGATGGCGCAATTTAGCCACCACTGTAAAAAAATAGCTCTCTGCTGCTGAAAGAAAGAAAGAAAGAAAGGGTAGACCTTGCCCCCAAACCTGATGGATGAGTTATTAGATAAGAGCAAGTAATAGTTGAATGATGCTATGTGTTCGGATATAGGAGTCTAAACGGCGGGGCGAGATTTTTTTTATGTGGAAATTTATGCAATCAATATATAATGATATTGGACCGCTAGTGACAACAGTTAAGAGCGGAAAAATAGGTACAAATCGAGCGCTGGAAGAATGTTGCGGCAATGGTAATAATATTTAATTCAAGGTGGAGGTTGTAAATATGGATCAGGCTTTGAATATTGGTGTGAGTGTGGTATGTGCTTGATGCTCTGTATAAACGTTTGACTCTTTAATTGCGTTTGGCATTTCTGGGTGTGTGTAAAATTAATTTTACTGTTGAAAGTGCGAGAAAGATGAGTTGATTGGTGTTTAGATAGAGGCTACGTTTGTAATTCGAAAAGAGGTGATGAGAATGGTAAACTGATTGATGGACATTGTTTGTGGGGTGATATATGAGTGTCAAGATAGGGCTGAGGACGTTTCCGTATGTTGATGGTGGGACCGGTGTGAGGTTAGGTGCGGTGGGAGGTGTAAATTAGATCTTATTAAAAAAAAAAAAAAGTTGTAAAGTAAGAATAATATTGAGAAGGTTTTACATGGCTGGTCACGCGACGAGGCGAGAGCAGGGATGTGTAGCTATGTTTAGTTAAAGGGCCGTGTAATGTCATGTGAGGAGCAATGCGCAGTGTGCTACAATGTCATAGGAGGTAAAGACATGTGCTGCTATGATGTGTCTAGCGTATGGAGGCTGCGTTTAGGAAATATGCTACACTGATATAAAGTTAACTTTCACCCGCATTCGGTGGTCGTGGCTCGGGATTGTGACGGATCGCGGTCCTGGGCGGACGTATGTGTGTGCTTTGACCAGTGACGACCGCGTTGACCGCGCCAACTCACGTTTGCGGTAGCCGAGTAGGGGCTGTGCGAGGTCTGAAATCAGACGGATGGATGACTTCACGATCCTGTGCGCAGGGTGCAGAGTGGTGGGGGGGGGGGGGGGGTACCTGCGCACGTGTGCCGAGTTATTTTGCGATCGGATCTGTAGGCTCTGCTATGCATTATTAGCATAGTTTACGAGTACTGAGCATATCTACACATCTGTGTGAGGAATTATTTAGTAGCAGTTTGCTATAGTGTATACTGAAATTATGATTGGGTGCATGATAGATATACTGTAAGGTTAAATAAGTTATTCTAAAAAAATAAATAGAGTGTTCTCATCGATTACACGCGCCTGCAGCGCAGATCAGAGTCATTGGTTTTCCGTCACCATCTCGGTCACATGCGAGTAGTAAATGTTTTCCCGGCCGCATTAATCGTGTGTGTCAACGAGCTATGAGCTATTCTGACAATAGACGTGAAGGCAGGTCCAGGCCTGAGACGCCGGCGGTATACATGAGAATAACAATGCAGCTTTCACATGTGTGAGGGGGGGGGGGGGGGGGGGGTGCCCTTTGTGGTCGGCTGTCACGAGCGCTCGGAAGCTGAACTTGAGTGAAGGCTCTGGAACGCCCTCCCGCAGCCGAGCGCACGCACGCGCGCGCGGCCTAGGCCTGCCTTGGAGCATTAATCTAAGGTACATAGGCGATATCAGTTTCTCCGGTGTTAGGCGCGAATGCGACTGTGTTGAGGTCATGTTTGGGGGGGGGGGGGGAGACCGAGCAGAGACTTTTGGTCAGTTTGGCAGCTGTGCGTGTTTGGGCGCGTCTGTTGCACTATTTTGCGAGCATGTCTGTGCACTGTGCTGTGCTTTATTTGGAGAGTTTAAGAGTACAGAGCTCGTCTGCTGATATTGTTTACTGCATTATTTGAGAGCTGTTTGCTATTGTGTGGTGAGATTAGGAGCTGTTTACGTGTTTGTGGGCTGTGTCAGATGACCACAGTCGGATGAGTGCGGGTGTTTTGTGACAAATATACTCCTCTACTAAATAAAAGGGCTTGAAATAAATAGAGTGCAGTCCTTCCTTACTTCCCCGAGCAGCACAGCGCAGTCAGAGCTGTTTTTGCACAATAACGCCAATCTGGTCAGAATGTGAGTGAGTAGACAAATAACTGGACATATTTATCTGTAGAGGAGTTACAGGTCTGGGTTGGAATGAATATCTTGATGGGTGTGGTTGTGTTGCCAAGTGTAGTGCACTACTGGAGTTTAGAAACTGCCTTATCTCAGCCTTACATATCGAAACCTATGAGAAGTAAAAGTTTCAAAAAGATATGTCGCAAATAAATAAAGTACACTAGTTCCTCCTTCCATCAGCCTATGTACTAAAATTATTTCCGAAAATTAGCAGTTGTTTGGCTATTTGGCGTAAATGTTTTGCATTATTTATGAGCGGTTCGCATGTCTGTAGACTGGGCTCTGAGTTATTTTTAACTGTTTACAATTAGCAAGCGTGTGTCTAGAGCATTATAAATGAGTTGTTAGGAGTGTTTTGCAGGTCTGTATGGTGTGGAACATGCCGGTGTGATACATATACTCCATTCCTAAATAAAGTAAATTGGTTCCTCCATCCATGGGCCTAGTGCAGGGTGAGTCCTTTTACCCGAAACGTGTATGAAGAGGTTGAGTGCTGGTGGCTTAGTTTATCGGTGATGAGCTTGGTTTGCAACAATTTTCTTAGGTTGGTGGCGGAAGTGCCAGTGAGCTTTGTTTAGTGGCAGATTTCAAACTTGGCGCCTGGTTCCTAGGAGGACGTAACGCTCGGGTTGCTGAGGTTAGTACAAGTGCCCTTTATTTACAACAATTTTGTTAGGTTGGTAGAGAAAGCAGAAGTGACCTTTCTTTACTGTCAGAATTCAAACTCGGCGCTGGTTCCTAGGAAGAGGTGGCTGTCTGGTCCTCGAAAAGTAGTTGAAATTAGGTAGTTGAACACCTTTGCATACGTATATGAAATTGTAAATTGAATTATTTAATATGATTAAAAACGAAATGGAATTAAGTACTTAGGTCCAGAATGAGATTTTCACTCTGCAGCGGAGTGTGCGCTGATATGAAACTTCCTGGCATGTGTGCCCGACCGAGACTCGAACTCGGGACCTTTGCCTTTTGCGGGCAAGTGCTCTACCATCTGAGCTACCGAAGCACGACTCATGACCGGTCCTCACAGCTTACAGATACTGGCAGAAGTTAAGCTGTGAGGACCAGTCGTGAGTCGTGCTTCGGTAGCTCAGATGTTAGAGCACTTGCCCGCGAAAGGCAAAGGTCACGAGTTCGAGTCTCGACCGGGCACACAGTTTTAATCTGCCAGGAAGTTTCAGGTACTTAGGTATTTACAGAAGACTAGGTCCGTCGCGTGTATGGAAGGTGTGTGACGTAATCGGGGTGGCGGCGCAGCGATTGTACAGTTATTACGCGTGCGCGAGAGAGTGAATTAGCGTGCATTCTAGTGTGGACCTAACGTGCTGTTATATAGTCATGGCGGATTCCAGTGTAGAGCAAACTTTGCCGCCAAATGTGTAGCCTGCGTTCACGCTCGCACAAGGACATGTGGTGGACGGTAAGCGGTCGGCATCGGCAGGTTTGAGCGTGCCCAGGAAAACAACTTTGGCGCCAAAAGTGTGGCAGGGAACGGCCGACCGTTGTGTGATTCAGCTCCGAGGCAAACAATTTTGGCGGGAAATGTGCGGAGGCGACGAATACACGTGGTGAGCGGACAAGGGGCCGCTGTGACGTCAAACTCGGCAAGTTCCAGCATGTCCAGCGAAAACATGTTTACGACATGGGAGCGATCGCTGGGCTCGCCCCCCAGCATACCGGCAGTCCAGCGCGGGCGGCCGCCTCACGTGATAGGCGTCGGCAGTGTCTCCGCGCGCTGGCCAGGGGGTGGCGAGAATTTGAACTAATTCAGTTGGAGCACTGACGTCGTGGCGACTGCACTGCGATATCAAAGATGTGTGTGCTGACTGTGTTGGAGAACAAGTGATGACTGTACTGCTTGACATAAAGTCTTAAGTCCCTTCCCCCCTGCAAAATCAAAGGACGTGACTTAAGTTACTATAAGTGCAGTTTATTATTTGACGCGATTATGATAGGCTTCCAGTGAAAAAAGTTCATACGTGTGATCAATTATGGTGTTGGGATTTGAACTCGTGATAGATTTTTGCTATGGATGTAAGGAAAATGGCTTTCTCGCCGAGAAAATCGGCCATCTTGAATAAATAATAAATGATAATAATAAATAGAAGTACAGTTTTCGAGACATTATCGTGTTGGAATTTGAATTTGGCGCAATTTTCTAGTGGAGGTAGGCCTATAATAATAAACAATAATAATAATAAATGATAATGAATGATAATAAATGATAATGAATGATAATAAATGACAATGAATGGTAATGAATGTTAATAAATGATTAATAATAATAAAAGGCAGGTATGGTTTTGCATGCATTATCCTGCTGGAATTCAAACTTCCCACCATTTTTTCTTCTGGAGGCTTAGGTTAGTGGACTGCCAAAATTAAAACTCCCCACCATTTTTTCTGGAGGTTAGGTTAGTGGACATAGCACAATTGGCCTATTTTCCCGCCAAAATCCGCCATCTTGCATGACGTAATGCGCTGTTGCCAAGTCTACATGCCGCCATATTGGATGACGTCCTCGCCGCCATCTTGAATAAATTTGGCAACAATGGAGAGTGGGGTGACGCCGGCCTCGTCCCACTACTATCATATCTACCGATTTCCGTCCCATCGGGATAATTCCTGAGTCGTGAGTCGGTTTTTATCTTTTTTCCCTTTTTTTATTTCTTAAAGACCTCAATTATTCTGAGGGAATGATGTCTTCTCCAGGGAATTTGTTTCGACTTAAATCTTTCAGGTCTCTGAAAAATACTTGTCATGGTATCATATCCCCCATCTAATCTTCATTTACTTCCTCTTCTCTTTTGTTTGATTCATGTATCACTCGCGCACTCCAACTCAGTGACAGACGCTGCAAGAAAAGTGTTCAGCATCACGCTGTAGTTTAGTGTTAAAGCTCTGAGAGCATACGATCTTAGAAAATTCACCCAATATGTATCTTCCTCTTACGTATAACTCGCGAAAACAGCATGAAGGTCTAATCAGAAAGATTCTAGCTCACACAAAGGCTTACCAAAAAGCGCTCTATAAGGTGGGAATGTCTTTTCATTGTTTGTAAGTTATCGATGTGCGTGTCAGAGAAAGAGCAAGTTACGTTACTGTTAAACAATCTGTGGTCTTCTTGTGGCACAGTCTTTGCCTCTGAGAAGATTGGTACATTCTTAATTGAGGTGTGGTAGGTGATGGAAGTATTCAGTAGTACTGTGTTGACTTGTGATTATATCTGTTAGATGAAGAAAGATTTACTGTAAAGGACAGCAAAGGTCAATATGCTGTATATATTGAAAGGCGAAAAGAATATATATTTTTGAAGACAAGAGCTTTGAGGTAAGACTGCAGCACAGCGCGGCTAGTTCGTTGGAATGATTACTGTCAGCTAGTTAACTTCGTTCGGTTGTCCAGAGATGAGAGAAAGACCACCCCACTTCCCTGAGTCACGCATTAACATATCAATTGATTAAGCTGTTTCATTTTTTAGAAACTATAAATTAACATTGTGCCCTTTTCAAATCATTGTTCACTTTGTTAAGTATAGTATTGTTCAGGCCCACGTTATGTGTGAAGATCACGTGAAGTTCTAGTCTGTCTTTTTCAATACATACTTGTTTCTAACCCCGTCGCCTTGGAATATCATTTCACAGGAACAGTTATTCTTCCTATCGCACTGTTTAAAGGAGGTTTATCATTAAACATTACCATATTGCATCATATGGTATGCAACAGTTTGAGTACTGTTTGGGAATTTTGTTTAAAAATAGAAATCTAGCTCAGCCGCTGCCTGCTAGCTGTTCGCTGTTGTGCTTTCGAGAAATCTGCGACAACGTTGTCAAGAGTTGAATGAGTGGAAATTTTGATTAGGGCCAGATAATTGTTTTACTTCAGTTGTACATTTAATATAAAGACAAGTTGTATTCAGACGAGTCACAGTTAAATTTAAATTAGGTTCTGTTTAGTCAAAGCTTAGCATACGAGTTTCAGTTGGACAAGTTGTTTGGTACGTAGTTTTGGTAATACGTAGACTTTTTATATAGAGTGGGAGATAAATTTGGGCTAAACTGAACACAGAAATACATAGTGGAGAACTTAAAAGTTCTCCACGCTAACCATTACGATTGTGTCAGGAAAGGGAGAAAGCGACAGTGCTAGACAAAGTACCCTCCTTCATGCACCGTATGGTGACTGCGGAGTGTAGGTGCAGACGCAACGTCCTGACTGCCCCAGGGAAGTGTACTGGGATTTCTGCTGGTCATGCTGCGTAGAAACGACCTGGCGGACAATATTAATAGTATATGCTCGGAAATAGATGTTCGGCAGCTATTTATTATGTTTTATTTTACTTTTCTGTACTTAATTTTCTCCCGGCTCTGACTGCGGTTGCAATGGAGCTGAAGATTGCATCAGTGACTCGTTCGCACGTCGGCTAAATGGTTCGGTTGTGGGCGTTATGGATGTTCATGAATTCATTCGATTGACATCGTGTTTGGTCTGTGTCCTGTTATTCGAACATACTGTTCCGTTATCGTCTTGATGTTTTCTTCTGTGATTCTGACTTTTGGTGGTTGAACAGGTTTACCAATTCAAGTACATTGCGCCCTTAACCGAACAACTTGTTCGCATACTCCCACGTTTTGAGATGACCTTCATATACAACCAGTACCTGAAAACCTTTCACATTAATGTAAGACGGAACATGTGTGTCTAAGTCGGTGCTAACCAGTCGAACACTACATCGGCTGACTCTTCCAGAGAATACAACAGCAACCAGCCACTGTTTACAATGCCATGTATTTATTTAAATAGCGCCGTTACCGGTTTAGAACCAAAACGTTCCTCTTCAAACGGCTAGTTCACGTTAAGATACATTTTACCTTAGCTTTTACTTTTTGTTTCCCCAAATGATGAAATTTCGTTGGGGTGGTGAAAACTAATGTAAAATGTATCTTAACGTGAACTAGCCGTCTGAAGATGAACCGTTTGGTTCGAAGCCGGTAACGGCGTTATTTAAATAAATAAATGGCACTGTAAAAAGTGGCTGGTTGCTGTTGTCTTCTCTGTTAGACTCAACCTGTACTTTGTGCATAGCCACAGTCGCAGATTGTCAGTTTTCGACAAAATAGCACAGTCAAACACTGGCAAACGCGTCCAAGTAGATATTCGTTCTCCAGTTCCCCTGTTCTATTTGGATAACCCTGCCATACGCCATCAATACATACAGAATGTATTCGTCTGGACTTTCAAAAATAATGTTATGTTCCCTAACGGTGCTTTACGAATCCGGTTAGTGATACTGATATCATGATAATTTCGCCCACGGAGGTCACAAAATCAGCGTCTCCTTGAATCCCGTCCATGAATTGTTGGCATATTAGTTCTGTTCCGAGTTTACTTTAATAGAAACTGCGTTATGAAGTGAATTAAATTGAATTCCATATATGCCGTAAACCTAGTTTCACATTAAAGCATCCATCTAATTCCGCTATTCGTGATTTTCCGCAAGCATGTGGGAAGCTAAATCTAATGGTATTTTTCCGAATTTCTTACATGTTCATTAGATGCTCCACAGACTCCTTCAATTGCTGCCATGGGATGACTTAGCCGTAATACTCTCCCGTTGTGTGTTTCTTTCGCCCAATCGCCGCTCCGCAGCTAGAACATAGACACAGTGCGTCCCAGCATAAAGACAGTCAGAAACAGACAGTTCTGTTACAACACACACTACAACAGAAGTCAGCAGACCTTTTGAACAGAGGGCCAGACAACTGACAAAATGACGAGCACGGGCTGCATCATCATTCTGTGCAATATTTGCAAGCCAGAAGGAAAGCACTAAAAAAAAAAAATACCAAAAACAAAGTTCAGCATTCCGTGTTAATTACGGGCGAGTGATGTGCAAGTGAAGAGAAAATCAAGCAGTAAAATCCATAAGTGACATTTGCGAAACTGACATTTGGCTTTCAAGATATAATCAATGTTTGGTTTGGAATTGCTACACCCAATGAAGAGAAATGCATTTCAATGTTCATCAGTCAATCTCGTTCGATGTGCTGACAGACATAACTTGTCCCGAGCATTGACACCATACTAGCTGCAAATTTCTTCGGTTTCGGCAATTCGCCGGCCGAGGTGGCCGAGCGGTTCTAAGCGCTACAGTCTGGAACTGCGCGACCGCTATGGTCGCAGGTTCGAATCCTGCCTCGGGTATGGATGTGTGTGATGTCCTTAGGTTAGTTAGGTTTAAGTAGCTCTAAGTTCTAGGGGACTGATGACCTCACAAGTTAAGTCCCATAGTGCTCAGAGCCATTTGAACCATTTTTCGGAAATTCCATGCCAAGTAAACTGTGGAAAAATTCAACTAGATTTCTTTCTCTGTGCTTCTCTTTCAACAAGTCGTTTGTTTGCAAATCAATGAGCTCTGCAACTGTAGTTACTTGGCATATCATCAAGGTTACAAACAAACGAATTCTGGAACATAAGAATGTCTCTATCTCGTCAAGATCTGAAAGTCTCTCCAAAAATGCTTCAAGTAACGAATAATTTCTTTTTCGGAAAATCAAGATCGACATCTTCGAAGATTGTAGCACAAAACTCTTTGAAACAGTGATAAAAAGAAAAGATTTCTCGTTTTCTCCCTCCAGTTGAGCTTTATGCAATGACAGCTTTCTCCGAAAGCCTTTAATGTTTCTCTAGAAATCAGAGACGAAGTTATTCTTTCCCTGAATTTTCAACTTCAGTTCGTTCATGTAGGATGAATGTGACATCGACCAAAAACGACAACATTGACAGCAAGGTTGGATCTGACAGCTGTGGATAATCTCTACCTTTTTCAGTGAGAAAACCACTTATTTAATTTCGTAGCTTGTAAAAACGACACAGGACTTTATCGTACTGAGCCACATCAATGCTGTGTTACAAGGTAAGCCACAGAACAGAAACTTTTTCAAGTTAAGCCTGAAACTGGCGGTGACTGAGTGCTTTTCCCCAGATGAAGTTCACAGCAGAAACTACTGATTTCAATACAGAAGAAATGCCTAATTCGTACCCATCAAGTACTTGCTGATGTATAAGGGGCAGTCAAATGAAAATGAGACAGTTGAAAAAAAAGTAATCGCCAAAACAGGTAATATATTTATCCCACTGTAAGACAAGATTCGTCGAAAAATCTTTGTGGTTGGTTACGGAACCATACCCAGGAGTGCATCTTATCGTCCGAAGCAAGTCGCCTATATGTTCTCAAGGGTGTTTCGACGGGCTGTATAAGTTTCGCTGCGAAGCTCTTATGCATTCTCCATATAGACCCGACTTCTCCGCATCCGACTTCCCTGTTTTTGGAGTCCTGAAGCAAGACATTCGTGGCCACCGATTTGCTTCGGATAATTGTATTAACCGTTATGATGATTATTTTTAAAATAAAAAATGGTTTGCTTACTTTACCATCTGTCTTGTTTCCGTTTGACTGCTCCTTTTATCATAAATTGTAAGGACAGAGTGCGCAGAATTTGCAAATCTTCCAAGTGAGCCCTGGTGTGTTCCACGGGAGCCTTCCCTCTTTCCAGACAAGATTTTCCTTCCGTTAACTGTAACACGTCGAAGCTGATCAATTGGAGGTAACAGTCTTGCAAAGAGTTTGCTCTTCCATGAAAATTTTTCTACTTGTTGTTCCATGTATGCTGCAAATGGGTCCAAACACTTGCGCTATCAGAAAATTGACACCATGAGTATGATAAGTTATGACATACTCGGGAGATTGATAGAATCTCTGTATGTAAATTGTAGGTGGAGTAGAGGGGGGGAGGGGGAGAGAGAAATAAAAGGATCGGGACATTATGCGGAATCAGCGACGACGAGTGAAAATGTTTGCCAGACTGGGATACGAACCTGAGATCTCCTATTTACTATGCAGGTGCGTTAACCACTGCGCCTTCTAGGACACTGTGCTAGTGCATCAGCGCGGGTATCTCGGCGCGCCTCACGAACGACCCATATTCCCACCGGGCGCCACCGATCTGCCGTCCCTGTCCATTTCCTCCATACTCGCTACTATGCGATTACTGCAGGAGGTTGGACATACTTGTGCATCTGCACTGAAGAAGATGTTTTTTTTTTCTTTATTGTATTTCAGTTCCCCATCGGCGTGGGGTAGCAGCAGCATATGTGCTGCTCTTCAGCCGAAAGACATAGAACATACAATAGAAGACATTTAAAAATAACATGAAGGAGTAAGCGCGGTGTACATAGATATAAAAAAGGGGGTAACGTAAGACAACAGACAAAAAGGGGCGAGTGCAAAATGGAGATAAAGACTGTAAAAAAGTAGCACACACAAAAAACCACTCACTGGGACAGTTAAAATAACACAAAGCGAAGTATGACCGGAGCATAAAAGTATTGACGGGTGGCGTAGCACATAACAATCACTGACAGTAACACTAAGTACAAGGCCAGCACACAATTAAAATCACACCTCTCGACACACAAAACAGCACCAAACATAACACTGACGTGGCACACTGATGATGATGATCAAAACGGAAGATCTGCCAGGTGCAAGGAGATGAGAGAGACCGGAAGAAGGGAGGGAGTGGAAGAGAGGGGGAAGATGGTCGGCGGGCGTGCCGAAGAGAGCCAGGGAGAGAGGGATGTGGGAGGGAAAGAGGTGAGGATGGAATGCAGGGTCTCAGGGGGGGAGGAGGAAAATCCGCTCTGGGAGAAGGAGGGGAGAGGAAAAAGGGGGCCCTGGCGAGGGGGGGAACATGGCCAGGTTATAGTTGGAAGGAATGGTATATGTCATGGCGAAATTCATCTTCCGGGAGGGGGAGGCGCTGGAAGTTGCCCTGATGAAGGAGATGAAGGGCGTGGAGGTGGAGAGAGGAGGGGATACAGCGATAGAGGCGTGGCAACAGGTGGGGGTGGGGGGAAGGAGGAAACCAAGGGGTGGGGGGAGGGGGATGAAGCCTGCGGACAGTGTAAAGGATACTGAGATGTTGGAGGAAAAGAAGGAGGTGGGGAAAGGGCATGAGCTCATACAGGAGCCATGTGGGGGAAGGAAGGTGGATATGGAAGGTTAGGCAGAGCACATATCATTCGAGGATTTGGAGGGCCTTGTAAAAGCGGGTGGGTGCGAAGATCCAGGCAATGCTGGCATAACAGAGGATAGGATGGATGAGGGATTTGTAGGTGTGGAGGATGGTGGGAGGATGCAATCCCCATGTCCGGGCAGACAGGAGTTTCAGGAGGCAGGGGTGGGAAAGGGCTTTCTGCTGGATGGTCAGGAGGTGAGGGGTCCAGGTGAGGTGACGGTCAAGGGTGAGGCCAAGGTATCTCAGGGTGGGGGTGAGCTGGATGGGATGACCATAAAGGGTGAGGTAGAGATCATGGAGATGGAAGGAGTGGGTGGTGCGGCCTATGATGATTGCCTGGATTTTGGAGGGGTTGAGATGGAGGAACCACTGGTTACACCAAGTGGTGAACTGGTCAAGGTGGGTTTGGAGGGTGCGTTGCGATTGTTGAAGGGTAGGATAGAGAGCCAGGTAGACGGTGTCATCAGCATACTGGAGAAGGTGGGGGTGGCTTTGGCATATCAGCCGTATACAAGAGATAAAGGAGAGAGGAGAGGACAGAGTCCTGGGGGACGCCAGGAGTGGGATAAAAGATACAGGAGTTGGTGTTGTGGAGGGTGACACAGGAAGGACGGCGTGAGAGGAAGGAAGCGACCAGACGGACAAAATTGATAGGCAGGGAGTAGGTTTGGAGTTTTAACAGGAGACTGGGATGCCATACACGGTCATAGGCATTTTGGAGGTCGAGGAAAACAAAAATGACGGAGCAACGGGAGTTAAGCTGGAGGGAGAGAAGGTGAACGAGGTTAAGGAGTTGGTCTTCAGCGGAGAAAGAGGGTCAGAAGCCACACTGGGTAAGGGGGAGGAAGAAGATGGATCCAATGTCCATTATTATGTGAATGCCTGGTGTTTGTTCTTTTGGACACAAGCCACACGTGATTAGCAGAACGGTCTAAGGCACTCCAGTCATGGACTGTGCAGCTGGTCCTTAGGATACTTTAGGTTAAGTAGTGTGTAAGCTTAGGGACTGATGACCTTAGCAGTTAGCCGGCCGCGGTGGCCGTGCGGTTCTAGGCGCTACAGTCCGAACATTTGAACATTTTGGACACAACTTCAATATAATGTCCGAAAGAATAGACACCACACATTCATATAATCGATCGCCTCGATGGGCAACAGATCCACCCTCTTTCAGTGGGAGTGCACAGGTACGTCCGATCTCCTGCGGGAATCTCAAAGTAGTGAGGGTGAAGTAAACGGGCAGAGACTGCGGACAGGTAGCGCTCAGTGGGAGTGTGGGTCGGCCGTGAGTCGTGTGGAGACAATCCGAGCAGCCCGGATGGCACAGTGGACAATCCACCCGTGTGGAATCCCTGTCTGGCAAAAATTTTTCAGTCGTCGCCGCTGATTCTGCGTAATGTCCCGAGGCATCAGTAACACCTTCCCTTTACTTTTCCCCCCCTCCTCCCGCCCCTCTCTCCACCTTTAATTTACTTGTAATGTATCACAGCTGCGAATTCCGCACGGTGTCTGTTCTTTCGCATATGTCCGAAAGAACAGATATCAAGCATTCATATAATCGACAGACTCAACCAGCGCCAGAGAATACCACAACAATTTCAAACTTTTCTCTCTTATCTATTGCACTGTGCTCTTTCCAATTTCCAATGTTATCTGCGCAACTGAACTTGCTGAAGGCTGACACTTCCAAACAAATCGTTCTTCTTAGGACTCGAGTCATTTGCTGCTTCCATCATACACAATTTGATGAAGATATCATCAGTGAACGGTTTTCCTCGTTCTGCCGTCTTGTGACTGTCTTGTAACTTGCACAAGTGACAGCTTCATTTCCAGCAAACTTTCTCGTGAAGAGATTTCTTTGGATTTTTAATTTATTTGTCATGGTCTCATACTTATCAGAGAGTAACTTTCTAGAAAACTGTGAGTATGTTACGGGATATCTTGTTTCATAGTGACGACGAAGATTTTCACTCTTTCAAAACGGCAATGCTTTCGCTGCTAGTAGTCTTCTGGTCCTCTGTTTCCACAAAGACGTACTTTAATTTCCATTCTTCATTGAAAACTTGACACTCGGCGTCCACTTTTCGTTTCTTAGTAGCATAATGAAGAGTGAAGTAAGTGGGTTCTAAACATGAAAACGACATTGAATTGTAAACATATTTAAAGTCTTAGGATAGCGCGGAATTGAACATTACTGTTATTTAAAACTGAACACGGTTAGTAGTAATGAGATAATAAACTAAAACATCATGCCTCATGCGGCAGTTTTACTACCTCAACAGTAAAAATTTGGCAATTGAAAAACTTTTTTTTTCATCATATTGTGGGAGATATCAGCGAGAAAATGTATCACAAAGGTTTGGAATTTGTGCGTTAAGTTCTGTTGCAAGCCGATAAGTGCTATCAGTCTCAAATACTGGATGAATAAAGTTTGAGAAATCGCGCGTCGTGAGCTACACTAATTTTTCACCACCAACCGTTCCCCTTTCATGGGTCGTGGTTGCTACTCCTACAGCAATTCTCTCAAGACAGTAAGAGGTATGGGTAGCTATTTTGGATGAAGTCTGTCCACTGGTATAGGAGCAGACGTGGAACATACGTACCTACATACATTGTATTGTATTGTATGTTAACCGGGGCCCTAGAAACAACAGAGAGGCTCCGTCCCCGCTGCAGCCACAGTGGTCCACAACCCCACGGCGACTACCGCAGTTCGCTTCACTCCTCCGCCGTCCCACACTGAACCACTCAAAAGTGTTATTGTGCGGTTCGGCTCCCGGTGAACCCCCCCCCCCCCCCCTCCTCGAGGAGCGTCTCACACAAGACGAGTGTAACCCCAATGTTTGCGTGGTAGAGTAATGGTGGTGTACGCGTATGTGGAGAACTCGTTCGCGCAGCTATCAAAAATGTTCAAATGTGTGTGAAATCTTATGGGACTTAACTGCTAAGGTCATCAGTCCCTAAGTTTGCACATTACTTAACCAAAATTATCCTAAGGACAAACACACACACCCATGCCCAAGGGAGGACTCGAACCTCCGCCGGGACCAGCGCAGCAATCGCCGACATAGTGTAGCTGATGCGAAATAAGGGGAACCAGCTCGCATTCGCCGAGCAGATGGAAAACCGCCTAAAAACCATCCACAGACTGTCCGGCTCTCGAGACCTCGAAACAAGTCCGCCGGGCGGATTCGTGCCGGAACCAGGCGCTTCTTTCCAATCTGGAAAGCCGTGCGTTAGATCGCACGGCTAACCGGGCGGGCCACCTACATACATACATACATACACTGAAGAGCCAAAGAAACTGCTATAGGCATGCGTATCCAAACAGGGAGATGTGTAAAAAGGCAGAATAGACGCTGCGGTCGGCAACGCCTATATAAGACAGCAAGTGTCTGTCGTAGTTGTTAGATCGGCTACTGTTGCTACAATGGCAGGTTATCAAGATCTAAATGAATTGGAACGTCTTGTTATAGTCGGCGCACGAGCGGTGGGAAACAGCATCTCTGGGGCAGCGATGAAGTGGGGATTTTCCTGTACGATCATTTCACGAGTTTGTCGTGAATATCAGGCATCCGGAAAAACATCAAATCTTCGACATCGCTTCGGCCAGTAAAAGATCCTGCAAGAAAGTGACCAACGACCACTGAAGAAAACCGTTCAGCGTGACAGAAGTACAACCATTCCGGAAGTTGCCGGAGATTTCAATGCTGGGTCATCAACAAGTGTCAACGTCCAAACCATTCAACGAAACATCGTCGATACGGGCTTTCGGAGCCGAAATCCCACTGGTGTACCCTTGATGACTGCACTTCACAAAGCTTTACGTCTCGCCTGGGCACGTCAACACCGACTTTGGACTGTTGGTGACTGGAAACATGTTGCCTGGTCGGATGAGTCTCGTTTGAAATAGTATCAAGCAGATGGATGTATATGGGTATGGGCACAACCTTATGAATCCATGGATCCTGCGTGTCAGCAGGGTACTTTTCAAGCTGCTGCTGAGGCTGGTGCGAGGCAAGTGCAGTTGGAGCGATACGGGACCCATGATACGTCTAGATACGACTCTTGACAGGTGACACGTATGTAAGCATCCTGTCTGACCACCTGCATCCATTCATGTCCATTCCGACGGGCTTCGGCAATTCCAGCAGGACAATGCGTTCCCCACATGTCCAGAATTGCTACAGAGTGACTTTAGGAACACTCTTCCTAGTTTAAACACTTCCGCTGGCTACCAAACTCCCCAGATGTGAACATTATTGAACATATCTAGGATGCCCTGCAACGTGCTGTTCACAAGAGCTATCCACCTCCACGTACTCTTACGGATTTATGGACAGCCTTGCAGGATTCATGGTGTCAATTCCTTCCAGCGTTACTTCAGACATTAGTCAAGTCCACGCTACGTCGTGTTGTGGCACTTCTGCGTACTCGCGGGGCCCCTACATGATATTAGGCAGGTGTACCTGTTTCCTTAGCTCTTCAGTCTACCTCCATTTTAAAAATGTGTGTGGATTCTAGGACCACCGGCGGGCCGGATGAACTGACGTCGCGAGCCGTACCCGGCCCGTGGGCCGTATTTTGGTGACTGTTGCATTACAGCATGGCACAAAACAGTGTGTTGTGCGGTACATATATAGTTTTTTATGTTTATAGGTCAACCACTAAAATCATCGTATGACAACTGTTTTGTAGAAGAAATGTGGCTTCTATTCGTTTTTGTGCTTTCAATACACAAATCATACACTATAAAACTGAGTAATTTTGGAAGAATACTAGATACGACGAAATGGTATTGCTTAGCCATTACTAATGGCCTATCCCACCATAAAATAAATACTTCACACAGAAGGGAATAATTTGTTTGTTTCCACAAACCGCCTTTTCGATTCCCGTCTTCTGGGTCCACTTTAACTGCCCACTGTTTGGCTCTCTCATTTACCGAAAATACTAGCGTCATTACAGTTTTTACAGTCAGTGGGGGACAAACTAAAACTGCTCTTTATTATTTATATTACTGAAGTTATATTAGTTACATTCGTTAGATCCTCCATCAGTCAAAACGTAGTCTAAAAAATTTGTCGTAAAACCGAGAGCAACGATGGTCACCTAAGATTTGACTTATAATCTTTCTTTCGATGTTAAATTACGCCAAATGATCCGACAGAGGAGATACCCGCCGTACAGCAGAGTGTGTTAGCGCGCCACATTCGTGACTGGGAAGGCTAGACTACCTCAAATCGAATCCGCCTCGCCGATTAAAGATGAAGCATGGTGAGCCGGTCAGCCTGAACGTCGTTTTCAGGCTGTTTTCGGCATCCAGTTAAGTGAATATCGGTCTGGTACCCGCGTCCTGCCAAACATAAAGGCCACAGGAACATGTGGAAAACGCTCTCACACCTGAAACTGAGATTTGCTCTAGACTCAGACAGAAGGGTATAGTGATACCTTCCTGGGGGGGGGGGGGGGGGGGGGGGCGCAATGCCTACCCTGTAGAGAAACGGGAAGAGGCAAGAGGCAAAGGAAGATGAAAAAGAACCTACAAAGGACATGCAGAAGGGCACTAGGACCATTTTTTTCTACCTGTAAATGATTACACAACGGTACAGTTATTTGGGAGGTGGGGGGATGTTATAATCGAACTACACCCTGCTGCAGCCACAGTAAACGCAAGGGAAAAACGTGGCGACCTGAGTTCTCGGCCAGTTAGCGTAGTTATCACCACTGGCCGCTCTTTCCCTATACACATTACATTTACTTGCCATACCACTTCCAGAAGACGAAGACCGAATTTCGGAAACTGTTTCTCGTTGCCGTGTTTACATGTTTTAAGGCCTTAAAATGGTTTTGTTAGACGGTCAAACGCCGGTTTTCCTATCGTCTTTTTTCTACTGAAATGGCGTCTGGAAATCGATTTTTGTGTTTGTCTCATAACGCCCTTCGTTAGCGAACACAGTGCTCTCTGGTTTTTCAGTGGTGGGGGAAAGCTAGTGGCGTCACTAAACCCTACTTTTACTTTGAGTGGCAGGATGGAAAGTGTCAGCACTGCAGTACCGTAACTCCACCGAAAAGTAAGGAAGGATGAAAGGAAGATTGGGTTAAGTCCCGTCGACATCGAGATCATTAGAGACCTAGCAGAAGGTCGGATGCTGTCAAGGATGGGGAATGAAATCGGCCGTGCCCTTTCGAAGGAACCGTGCTGGTATTTGCCTGCGACTACTTAGGAAAATCACGGAGAACCTAAATCTGGACGGCCGGACGCGGATGCCGAAAACTAGGTATTCACATTAGCAGTTGTGGTGGGACTACGGTGTACCGCGAGCAGTGATGTCACTTCAGTGGCGCGTGTGAACGCGGCTTGAAGTGCGAAGCACGCGGCTGTGGCGTGAGTAGGTTCGGCGGTGGGGCAGCTGCATGGCGGGGACGTGGCCTTGTGGTGAGTAACGGCTCAGCGCCATGTTGAAGCATCGCGAACACAGATGGCGTGGCGGCGGCGCGTTCCATACTCGTTCGCGCCACGTCCTTGCCTATTATGCAGTCACGAGTGGCGCTCGGAAGCGACCCGTGGCGGAGACATCCGAGTGGCGCGCAACTGTTTTCGTAAATCTGAGCCGTCAAAATGCGGGACGATGTTGAGTTTAATGAAATGTTTTGTGAACTAATAGAAACATATCCTCAACTGTACGATTACACTCGACCAGATTATAGCAATCGCAGTGTACAAGATAAGGCGTGGCGGAAGATTGCTGCAACACTAAACGAAACAGGTCAGTCATTGATAATAAGTAATAGTATTATACTTTGCAGGGGGTGGTCAAAATTATGGAAACACCAAAGGTGCAACACATTACCAAGCCTAACACGCTGTAAGAAAACCGTTGCCAGTCAAACAGCTTCCAGTCGTCTCGGAATGAATAAACACAGGACCTGTGCTGTATCGTTTTCAAGGGAATCTTACGCCATTCTTCAAGAAAAATAGTGTCAAGTTCGGGATGGCGATCACGCACCATTCTCTTCAAGTCCGCAGCTCGTGGTCCAGTGGCTAGCGTTGCTGCTTCTGGATCATGGGGTCCTGGGTTCTAATCCCGGCCGGCTTGGCGATTTTCTCTGACTGGGGACTGGGTGTGTGTGTTATCCTCATCATTTCATCATCCCCATTCGTGACAGTGGCTAGAATGAACAGAGTAAAATTTGGACTGTGTAGAAATTGGGACTTTGTATGGGGCCCGCGCATTTGTGCGCCCCACAAACCAAACATCACCATGATTTTCTCCAAAGCAGACCACAAAGGCTCAGTAATATACAGGGTGTTACAAAAAGGTACGGCCAAACTTTCAGGAAACATTCCTCACACACGAAGAAAGAAAATACATTACGTGGACATGTGTCCAGAAACGCTTACTTTTCATGTTAGAACTCATTTTATTACTTCTCTTCAAATCACATTAATCATGGAATGGAAACACACAGCAACAGAACGTACCAGCGTGACTTCAAACACTTTGTTACAGGAAATCTTCAAAATGGCCTCCGTTAGCGAGGATACATGCATCCACCCTCCGTCGAATGGAATCCCTGATGCGCTGATGCAGCCCTGGAGAATGGCGTATTGTATCACAGCCAGAATGTAGGAGACGAGATACTGGCAGAAGTAAAGCTGTGAGACCGGGCGTGAGTCGTGCTTCGGTAGCTCAGTTGGTAGAGCACTTGCCCGCGAAAGGCAAAGGTCCCGAGTTCGAGTCTCGGTCGGGCACACAGTTTTAATCTGCCAGGAAGTTTCGTTTGTATCACAGCCGTCCACAATACGAGCACGAAGAGTCTCTACATTTGGTACCGGGGTTGCGTAGACAAGAGCTTTCAAATACCCCCGTAAATGAAAGTCAAGAGGGTTGAGGTCAGGAGACCGTGGAAGCCATGGAATTGGTCCGCCTCTACCAATCCATCGGTCACCGAATCTGTTGTTGAGAAGGGTACGAAAACTTCGACTGAAATGCGCAGGAGCTCCATCGTGCATGAACCACATGTTGTGTCGTACTTGTAAAGGCACATGTTCTAACACCACAGGTAGAGTATCCCGTATGAAATCATGATAACGTGCTCCATTGAGCGTAGGTGGAAGAACACGGGGCCCAATCAAGACATCACCAACAATGCCTGCCCAAACGTTCACAGAAAATCTGTGTTGAACACGTGATTGCACTATTGCGTGCGGATTCTCGTCAGCCCACACATGTTGATTGTGAAAATTTACAATTTGATCACGTTGGAACGAAGCCTCATCCGTAAAGAGAACATTTGCGCTGAAATGAGGATTGACACATTATTGGATGAACCATTCGCAGAAGTGTTCCCGTGGAGGCCAATCAGCTGCTGATAGTGCCTGCACACTAGAGATGGGCAAAACTGTTCTTTTCAGAGATTGGATCAGAACTGTTCACTCCCTGAAATGAATTAGCTCTTTTTCATGACTCACCACTCATTTACAATAGAAAATAAATGGCAGGCACATTGCCCTTTAAACTTGGTTTATTCCAGTACTATACCTGTATTTTGATCTTATTTGATCCTATTTTGAAGTAACACAGATAATGAGTAAGAATTTTGTATTGTTTATTGAAATTTCCACGATATGACAAAGTTTTTGATTATTGATTTATTTTGCACTATCGTGGTTTTTTGGGTGATCGGAAAATGTTGTAACTTGAGATTTACATTAACAATATATTTGGCTATAATGTATTAAAATTTCATTAACCTCATACAAATACATCGCAAGCCGTATATTTTTAAAGTGAACGTTTCCTTCCGAAGACGCCTAAAATCGCAAAATCCGTACCAGAATAAGAAAAAAAAATATAAATTTGACTGTAAAACGAAAGTGCTGCATATAGCCTTACGCAGAATAAAACAAGGAAAATATTGGTGTATCACATTTTGCGATACGTTTATCGGTTCGCTCGCAATTACAGCGTAAATTCGAGTGTCCATAATAAAAATCCTATGGTAAGAGTAGTCATCAGGAACCTAATCTAATCAGTTTAAACAAATAAAAATAAAATAAAAACGATTGATGTATACATAACATAATAATGTAATATACATAGCGGTATTACTACGAAGAACAATATCCAGTGGGGACGAACTCCGATGCAGAGGCGCTGAGTCGAGCAGGTCGAGCCGCGAGCTGTATTACTGCATGAGCTGAGACCGCAGAGACCAGAGTGACACCTGAGTCGCTTTGCTCAACGCTCTGGCTAGAGTCGAGACGGTGGGGTGAGCGTTGAGCGGGCGAGTTCCGAGGGTGGGGGGGAGCGGTGAACTCACCCGCTCCGAGACAAATCGTCCGTTCCCTTGCGAGCACGTTTTTGCAAGTAGTTCCTATGTTATCCGCTAGGTGGCTCTCTGTCCTGTTGCTCGCATCAACTGCCCAGAGAGCAGGA
Organism: Schistocerca nitens; assembly: GCF_023898315.1. Lineage (NCBI taxonomy): Eukaryota > Metazoa > Arthropoda > Insecta > Orthoptera > Acrididae > Schistocerca > Schistocerca nitens. The sequence continues at coordinate 132,097,722 of NC_064622.1, read as the reverse complement.
CGTGCGACTGAAACGATCGCCGACAGAGTGCGATGCGAAGTTAAGCTGCGCGCACACTGCACACGGCAGACGACGCACAGAGACGGCACGGCATATGTGAAACACAAAATCCAATGGGGCACTGCACAATGTAGGCAGCCAAGGTAGAAGCAGGGCAGAGGCCGGCGCTGGCTGTGTTGTGTGGCGTGCACTGTGCTCTGACCAGCAGAGGCGCTGCTGATATGCTCCATCTCTCTCTCTCTCTCTCTCTCTCTCTCTCTCTCTCTCTCTCTCTGCCGTGGGAAACGTTTGGAGCTACCGTTCTTTTTTTCTGAATCACTGATTGTTCACTCCTTTGAAAGATTCAACTCTATGAATTAGTTCAAGAGCGGATCCCCCATCTCTACTGCACACGCTGTGCATGGTACGGAAATAACTGGTTCTCCCGTAGCACTCTCCATACAGAGACGTGGTCACCGTTACCTTGTACAGCAGCAACTTCTCTGACGCTGACATTAGGGTTAGCGTCAACTGCACGAAGAATTGCCTCGTCCATTGCAGGTGTTTTCGTCGTTCTAGGTCTTGCCCAGTCGCGAGTCATAGGCTGGAAAGTTCCGTGCTCCCTAAGACGCCGATCAATTGCTTCGAACGTCTTCCTGTCGGGACACCTTCGTTCTGGAAATCTGTCTAGATACTAACGTACCGCGCCATGGCTATTGCCCCGTGCTAATCCATACATCAAATGGGCATCTGCCAACTCCGCATTTGTAAACATTGCACTGACTGCAAAACCACGTTCGTGATGAGCACTAACCTGTTGATGCTACGTACTGATGTGCTTGATGCTAGTACTGTAGAGCAATGAGTCGCATGTCAACACGATCACCGAAGTCAACATTACCTTCCTTCAATTGGGCCAACTGGCGGTGAATCGAGGAAGTACAGTACATACTGACGAAACTAAGATGAGCTCTAACATGGAAATTAAGCGTTTCCGGACACATGTCCACATAACATCTTTTCTTTATTTGTGTGTGAGGAATGTTTCCTGAAAGTTAGGCCGTACCTTTTTGTAACACCCTGTATAGATCTGGTGACTGTAGTGGCCAAGGGAGAGGAGAAAATTCATCCTCAAGCTCACCTCACATAACTAGTCCTGAATGATGCGAGCTGTGTCGTCTTGGAACACAGCATGTCTATTGCGGAACAAACATTTTACCATGGGACAGACCAGACCAGCGAAAATAGTCACGTAGCCCTAGGCAGTAATGCGATCTTGCAGAGTAACTATGGGGCCCACGAAATTTAACGATATGGCTCCCCAAATCATTACCGAAGCGCCGCCATGTCTCATTCTTGGGACGTAAACTCAGCGAGAAGTTGTAAACAGGGGGATACAAGGGTCATCCGACCAACTGAGGTTCTTTCATTGCCCCACAGTCCAGGTTTTATGGCTTCGGCACCACAGTTTCTTGTTACAGGAACTTGCGTCACAGATCAGTGGATCTGGAATTTCAACTCGCCCTTAAATTCCCTGTTTGTGAACACTGTTCTAACGACGACTGACACTTGTCACATATTGTGGACATTGTTGATGAAAATACAACAATACAAACTGCAGGCTTCGCTAGCAGCTGCCTTTATGCTCAAACATGCGTCTCTCGCTGTTTCCATATTTTTCTTCACCCCTTTACATGTTGCGTAATTACTAGAGATGCCCCTACACTTAGAAGTGGACCCTTGGCTGATACTAAATTGCTTTTTTCTCCTTTCTAGTGATCAACTGTAAGGAGAGATGGAAAAATATAAGGGGACGATACAGCAAGTATAGAAAAATAGTTCGCTCACCTGATTCTGGAGCTAAACAAGTCGCAGAATACTACCTAGCATCACGCCTTCAATTCTTGGACAAATTTTTAAAAACAAGACCTCCGAAGGGCAACCTTGTCCTCGAAAACACTAAAGTTGAAGAAGTAGACGACAGTGTTTCAGGTGAAGCAGAGCATCGTGACCTATTGCGCGAAGACTCCTGTTCTTCCTCATCGGAACCATCTCCTCCTCTACGACAAGGTATATCACATGTGTCGCCTACACCACCTGCAGTTGCTAAATGCGAAGATAACAGGAAGAGAAAAGCAGGCACTGACATGCAAGATGCGAATGAAAGTGCTTTTAAGTATTACGTGGAAACGCAAAATTTGCTAGAACATAAGCTGGCGAAAGTAGGTGAACTTGACGCAGACATGGCTTTTCTCCAAAGTTTGCTTCCGGATATGAAGGCAATGACAGCTCAGCAAAAACGGAAGTTCAAAATTGGTGTTTTAAAGTTGTGTGACGAGCTCCTGGAGCAGCATCCTCAGGTCCCTCAACCTCCTTTACCCTCACACAAGTGACATGTGTGTTAACAGCTGCCAAACGGTTCTTCCGACCGCTGCTCAAGGCGTTTGAGGCACCACAGGATTAGCCAGAACTAATTGAGTGAATTACAAAGCATCAGTCTTAGCTGAATGCTTGAAACAGTTTCATGCGATAGAAATATTTCATATAGAAAACAGTTAGTTTCAGTATATTACTGAAATGTGAAGTGCCTAAACAATCATTTTGTAATATTGTTGGAAATAAATAGTTATCCATCACAACATATTGTTATTCTGATTGTAAGTGTTTAATGAATGAAATATCTATCTTGAAAGTGAATCTCAGACCGTTCCACAAAGTGCAGATTGTGCAAAGATATTCTGTAACTTACTCTGCAGTTGTCTGTCGTGCTCGTAACTGCCTGCTCAGGTGGTTTCCTTGCGCACTGATGTCCCCTGAGGTGCAGAAGTGGAAAGAAAAGGGGACCAAAGGGACATGCAACAGAAAGAGGGCGCTGGAAGGGGGTGGTTGTCGTCTGGGGCCGGTCGGAGTGGCCGAGCGGTTCTAGGCGCTACAGTCTGGAACCGCGCGACCGCTACAGTCGCAGGTTCGAATCCTACCTCGGGCATGGATGAGTGTGATGTCCTTAGGTTAGGTAGGTTTAAGTAGTTCTACGTTCTAGGGGACTGATGACCTCAGAAGTTAAGTCCCATAGTGCTCAGAGCCATTTGAACCTTTTTCTCATCTGGGGCGGGCTTTGCTAAATGCTCTACTAACTAATGGACAAAACTGAATCTGAATTTAATTTTCTAAATATTGTTACCGTAACATACCACAGCTAAAACCAATACCATTCATTAATGTGATATTTAGGAGTATATGACCAGTTAGTTCGAAGATTTGACAATAACAAATGGATCAAATGGCTCCGAGCACTATGGGACTTAACTTCTAAGGTCATCAGCCCCCTAGAACTTAGAACTACTTAAACCTAACTAACCTAAGGACATCACACACATCCATTCCCGAGGCAGGATTCGAACCTGCGACCGTAGCGGTCACACGGTTCCAGACTGTAGCGCCTAGAACCGCTCGGCCACTCCGCCCAGCGTGACAGTAACAACTTAAAAATGCCATATAACTACGAAACTGTTTTTTAAAATATTTTTTAACAGTTTAAATTATTAACGTCTACGATCCACTATAAGGTCTCTTTAGAAGTCAGAAAGCGCGCTCAAAGCGGAAGAACGCAGATTCGGACAAAGTTCCGACAAGGAAAATCAACAGGCACGGCAAGGACACGTCGTTTTAACGCCAGCGAAACGTCTACATTGAGACTGACGAAGCCGCGTGTTTGATGCGGTACTTTATGCCCTTATTAAGCATGATGTTAAGTACGTGCCATCTGATCAACGTATTTTGGAAGCATATTTTCTCACGGTCACCGAGGAAAAAGAGTTATAATTCGAAAGTGGATTCTTCCCATCATCTATAAATGAACGACTACTATTGTGTCTCATTTGTGAAAAGAAGTTTTCAGAGGAAACTATGACGACTTGCAGGCTAAGTTATAATCTTGGAAAATGACGTTCTGACAAAGTGAATGTGCCTATTGCATTTTTTTAAGCATTAACAGTGAAGTTTGAGAAACACATTCGAGGGAAGTTACTAGAAAAATCTGCTCTCAGAGCTGAAGCCACCTTGCATTCTATAATATCTCATTATTAATTTTGAATGTGGAAAATCTCACACAATCTAGGAAACACATCTACTTACCACAGTTAAAGAAACTGTCGGTGCTATGCTGGGCGCCTGCCGCAAGTGCCAGTATGAAATCAGTTCCTTTGAGTGACTGATTTAGGTTCACGAAGTGGAAAATATCACATTTTTCCAAAATATCTTCAGTAATACCAACGCATGACTTAGTTAAAATGTCATTAATATTATTAGTAATATTTTTTGGGCATAATCCAAATAATTACAGTTGTCTATAAATTCTAGCAGTGATGGAGCTACTATTCGAGGTAAACACTGACTGAATTTAAACTAGTAAGAATTGTGGTGGAGATGAAGTGATTATTTTTATTTTATTTATTTATTTGAAGGTAGGTGGAGATAAAGGGCGGTGGTGTGGGAGACGCTGGTCCCCACATGTAAACAAGGCCTTACTCTGGCTCAGAATTCACAGCATAAAGAATATTGATACAAGAATAAACGCAAATCAACATACATCTACTAAAGTCAAAACTTTGACACTACCTACGGCCTTCACCAAGGGAACACACTGGCTATTTGTGACTGGCTGTTGATTGCTAGCTTAATGCCAGGTAGCGAAACTCGCATATTTTCTGAACAAGCGGCGATCATCAACACACACATCTGTAGGCAATAAAAGAGAATGAAAAATAAAGACCGAGAATGTTGTATCGCTGCTAATAATAATACTAATTTGCAATAATGAGGACAGTGTCGAAAGATAATGAGCCTGTAAAACTATAACATCTGCAGTAGAAAGCTATTTAAAGAGCGAAATTAATTTTAATTTTAGTTCTGAGAATTACTGAAAAATTCTGTTCAAAACTGAGTGGAACTTCAGTTACGTAAAAGACGGTGGCAGTGACAAACTAACACAGCTTTAACACAAATGATAACATTATTACGAAATTCTTTCCAGTAATAGTTCGCTAAGTTTGAGCTTTTATGACATGTATAAAGTCAAACTTCACTTAACTTTGCGCTGTAGGCTTTTTGTCGTCGTCGTCTACGTTGTCGGTCCGTAGTCACCGACCGTGCAGTCCCGGAATTATCACTGTCACGGTAACCTTCTTGGTCCGTTCGTGGAAGCAGGAGGATCGCGCTATGTTTGTAGAATCCTCTCGCTTAACGTACCTACAGCTTAATGTACCTACAACATATAGATAAGATACGCTACATACAGTTAACATTTGTTAGCCACTAATTCTCGCAGTTTTGAATTTGTCGTTTCCCAGTCGATCACGACTTGGAATATTTAAGAGTACCACAGTACACAAAGAATAAGTTCATTAATATATTTATAATTTGATTAAAAATCCGTGGTACGCCTCAAACGGTCCCTTCTGTTCACAGTGGATACGTACGATCAAAACAATTATGCGGTGATTAGCATATCCTACGTTCAAGATCAACGATCTGAATATCAGTTAACGCCAAGAAAGTGCAATAACATATTGCTAATTTAATTTGACAGTCCGCGGTACCCAGAGCGGTTCACGTTACTATCGGATTTTTTATCATGGAGACCTGAGTTTAAGCTTTACAATCGAAGCAATAAATCTATTGCAACATGAGTTATACCAATGTTTTTTCTTGTCTTATTCTGCGTTAGGCTATATAGAGCCCTTTGGTTTTATAGTTCAATATGTATTTTTTATTTTAAATCGTAGATAGGATTGTCCGGTTTTCGCCATTTTCGCTAGGAACTGTTAACTTTAAAACTGTAGAGCTTTAAATGTATTTGTCCAATGTAATTTCCTGGCAGATTAAAACTGTGTGCCTGACTGAGACTCGAACTCGGAACCCTTGGCTTTCGCGGGCATGCGCTCTACAGGCTGAGCTTCTCAACCACGACTCTCCTACAGAACTTGAGTGAAGTTTGGAAGGGAGGAGACGAGGTACTGGCAGAATTGACGCTTTCCTGTAGGGGAGTTTCTATGAAGTTTGGAAGGAAGGAGACGAGGTACTGTCAGAATTAAAGCTATGAGGAGAGGGTCTGAGTTGGGCTTGGGTAACTCAGTCGGTAGAGCGCTTGCCCGTGAAAGACAACGGTCCCGAGTTCGAGCTTCGGTCCGGCACACAGTTTTAATCTGCCACGAAGTTTCATATCAGCGCGCACTCCACTGCAGAGTGAGAATTTCATTCTGGTATTTGTCCAATGTTAATGAAATTTTAATAGGTTATAGGCATGTTATTTGTAGTGGAAATCTCAAGTTGCAGAATTTTTCAGTTCTTATGATTTTTGTAAAGTAACTTTTTCTCAACCTACGATAAACATATAACAGAAAACGTGGGTTTATTTTGAAGATCTCTTTCGTTGTTGTAAGGAGTTGCAACCGCTGTGACCGTACAGTGAGACAAGGGTTTTATAAAGAGTAATATTGAAGAGTGGTTGTGTGCGTACTGGAACGCGCTATTAGCGGTAGGCGCGGCTGTGATACTGAGTACAGTGTTGCCACATACCGTACTGTCATCTAACACCGGGCGATTGGGAAAGGAATGCCTGTTTGCTATTGTTACTGATCGTCTCCATCGTGGTAGCTACATAGATTTAAGTACTGCTTCTTTCTTTGGATGTGAAGGTGAAAAAGTAGTGGACAGCATGATCCCTGTATACCAGGTGTCACACTGTCTTGGAATATCGTTGTCAGTCTAAAGAGTAGGAGCTGCTTCAGAGGTGAATGATAAAATATGTCACGCAGTTCAAGAAAAACAACAGAGTGTTTGTCTAGGGCTCCCGAAACTTCAACTCGATAATTTTACTTCATGCACAATACGAAGAACTATTCACAATTTTTAAATGAATAAGATATTCCCCACAATTAAAAACTTCCAACTTAAACTGATAGAAAATATGGCAGATTTTCCCAGTATTTCAGTATTCCTTCTAAAAGTAGTTAAAAGTTTGGAATTCTGTTTGAAAAAAAGTTTACAGGAAACCAGTGCTAATGGAGCCTGTGACAGCTGCTGTAGCCCCACATACAGTACGTCAGAACAATGAGGGAGCTACGAACACATGGCTACAAAATCTTCTTTGTAGTCGAGACCTGGTGCGTTCAGACTCACACAGTGAAGTATGGGTGGCAAGAAAATGTGGTCGGACGCTTATAAAATAGGTTTGACAACTAAAACAACACCGAGGATACATTCAGCAAACGTATGGTTGGCGAAGAGAGTTCAAGACACCATCTGGGGCTGGGAAACACTTAATAATTTTGCACATCAATAATGAAGAATTTCTTGATGGCGCAGAACTTTGTTTTATTGGGAACAAAGGAACGAAGTGAACTCGGCTTATTATGAAGAATGGTTCAAGGAAGTCCTAAGTTTATTGTCTTAGAGGTGAGCCGTTGTTACAGATCAAGTACCGTATCATACGATGGTTGATCGTTCAACTAAAAACCCGAGCATATCTTGGGTAGCATCAGAGAATATTTCGCTGCCACCTGGAGTTGACAGTTTTTGCAAACTGATAAAGGCAGAGATGATACTCCTAGCCAGGCCTTATTTTCAAATAGAGTGAAAAAACTGGAACAAGTAACTGAACAACTTCGACTAGACGTAAAATTTGTTTGGTTGCCAGTGGCTCACTGCGAGCTAAATTTAATCGAGCTCATAGGGGCGTTTGTAAAGAGTACAGTATCAAAAACGAATACGGCTAACAGCTTAGGATACGGTAGAAATATGGAAGCACTTAAAGCTTTAAGCCGAGAAACGCTACGTAGAAAGCGTATTAAACATGCCATTAAAATTGTAAACATCTATAAGCAGAAAGATTATGTGTCTGAAAATGTCCCCCATATCGAGCCATCATAATCAACATGAATGACAGCAGTCCCATTTCATCGAAACTTTGTGATTTTTCCGATGAAAATTGGTAGATGTAATTACTTTAAGAAATGTGCGAGTAATGTAAATCTTACTTGTAAAAATTGCTCAGTATAACATACCTAAATGAAAGCAAACGATTTCTAAACGTGCTATGGGAGGTCCAACGTCATCACAAGGGAAGGTGATGGGAAATGAATTTTTTGTACGACAAACCGGAATCAAGGACTGAAAGTAAAAAGAGTGCTGCGATCCTTCGGTGCTGCAACTCATTTACTTGATCGTGGCAACATAGCATCTGATTCCGCTCCCACGCCCACTACTAATCGCATGGTGCAATATGCACACAACCAATCTATGGTCTTACGACACACACCTTCAAAACGAACCTGAGCCTTCTGTTGTCTGAGTTGAGAAAAAAATACTTTAGAAAAATTGTAGGAACTTGTTCTTGGCTGAGTGAAAAATTTTGTAACTTGAGATTTCCTCTACCAATATATTTGCTTACAACCTATTACAGTTTGATTAACATTGGACAAATAATATTTCACGCCAGCGGTCTTGCCGTAGGCAGTATTTGCCCCCTTTCCTCTTTTTGTCCCCAGTGTGAAATGTTGTTCGCAGTTAGTGCTTCCCATCCGGTGCAAGATGTAGTACCGGTTAATGATGGTACGGGTTCCACCCTTAGGTTTTATTTAATGGCTACCTTAGCCTCAAACTCTCTTTCTTTTTGGCCTTTGCTGAAACTGTATGTTTTCAGTTATGTGAGTCCCTATTTCGACGCAACGAGTGTACTTAATAGTTACAGTTACTTACTGCTTAAAAACAAATTAATTAATTCAATAAAATAACAAAAAAACAATAACACCATTGCATCCCTTGTACCACATCCCTAGAAATGGGAGGGAGGAGACATTGTGGCCATTCCTCGGGTTGCGAGCCCTGCCCACCTTGCTTCCACAACCCCACGCCATCAAAAATAAAAAAAAAAGAATAAAAAGACCCACGTTCAAATCTCCCTCGGGGTTTCACTTTTGTTTTTCACACAATTATGAACTGCCCGTCCTGTCATTGACATGTCTGTCCACCTTCTGTAGTCTTGGGGGAAAAAAAGGGTGGTAACACCGGTTTCCGTCAGGTCACCGAAGTTAAGCAATGTCGGGCTTGGTTAGGACTTAGATACGTGACTGTCCGGTCTGCCGAGCGCTGTTGGCAAGCGTGTAGCACTCAGCCCTTGTGAGGCCAATCGAGGAGGTACTTGGATGAGGAGTGGCGGCTCCGGTCACGAAAACTGAAAACGGCCGAGAGAGCTGTGTGCTGACCACATGCCCCTCCATATCCACATCCAGTGACGCCTGGGGGGACCGGCCGTTGTGGCCGAGCGGTTCTAGCCGCTTCAGTCCGGAACCGCGCTGCTGCTGCGGTCGCAGGTTCGAATCCGGCCTCGGGCATGGATGTGTGTAATGTCCTTAGGTTAGTTGGGTTTAAGTAGTTCTAAGTGTAGGGGACTGATGACCTTAGATGTTAAGTGCCATCGTGCTCAGAGACATTTGAACCATTTTTTGAAGCCTGGGGGCTGAGGACGACACGGCGGTCGGTCGGTAACGTTGGGCCTTCAAGGCCTGTTCGTGCAGAGTTCAGTTTTAGTTTTTTAAATACATTTCAAGCTATACAGCTTTAAAGTGAACAGTTCCTAGCGAAAACGCCCAAAACCCAACAATCCTAACTACAACTTAAAATAAAAATTATATATTGAACATTAAAACCAAATTGCTCCATATAGGCTAACGCAGAATAAAAAAAGAAAATATTGATGTAACTCATTTATGACACCCCTATTGGTTCGTTTGCAATTAAAGCCTAAACTCTAGTGACCATTATAAAAAAAAAAAAATCCGATAATGGATACTGTACTTGCGCATCGTTGACGCTGATCGACGATCTACACATCGTAACTTTAAGATTATAGTAACGAAGATCAGTTCAGGATGAGAAACAGTGCCTCAAGTTTGGCTATTAGTTACCTTGTCCGCAGTACACATCGAAATCAAAACGCAGATCACCGATAAAACAGTTTTTTTCCTTTTACATCGGCCAACATCGGTTATCCGCAAAATCACAAAGCTCTTCGAAGGCTTCTATCTAGTCACTGGTCGCACAGTCTGCGGTGACAATAGAAGACACTAAAACGAAAGCTGAAGTTTTAAATTTAACGTTTAAGAAATCATTCAGGCAGGAGTATCGTATGAGGGGCATTCACAACGTATTGCAACACATCTTTCCTTTGATAGCAAGTAGCTTTTATTCAGAATTTCAGTACAGCAGATTACTCCCAATTTTTTTGGCTACAAAATCATGTTTTTCAACACAATCTCCGTTCAATGCGACGGCTTACGCCACCTTGTTGGAAGAGCGTATATGACCGGACGGTGCAACTCTATTGATCGACGTCGGAGCCAATGTCTTGCTGCATCAATAGTCTCTGCTTCCCGTGGTATGCGTCTTTTCTCTACGCCAGACAGATAGAAGTCGGGAGTTGCGAGAGCCGGGTTACAGGGTGCATGAGGAAGAACAGTAAAAAAATGTTCAAATGTGTGTGAAATCTTATGGGACTTAACTGCTAAGGTCATCAGTCCCTTAGCTTAAACAATACTTAACCTAAATTATCCTAAAGACAAACACACACACCCATACCCGAGGGAGGACTCGAACCTCGGCCGGGACCAGCCGCGCAGCCCATGACTGCAGTGTTAGAGCGCTCGGCTAACCCAGCGCGGCGAAGAACAGTCCAACGAAGTATTGTGAGCTCCTCTCGGATGCGCCGACTTGTGAGAGGTATTGCGTTGTCATGGGGAAGGAGACGTCCATTTGCATTTCTATGACGACGAACACGCTGAAGACGTTTCTTCAGTTCCTCGAGGGTAGCACAGTACACTTGATCGTTACACCCTGAGGGAGCACATCAAACAGAATAACGCCTTCAAAGTCCCAAAAGACCATCGCCAGGACTTTACCGGTTGAGGGTGCGGCTTTCGAGAGGTGGTGTGGTGCCACCCCATGAACTGAGGTTTTGTTTCTGTTTCGAAGTGCTGAACCCACGTTTCATCGCCTGTGACGATGTCGTATACAAATTATCCCGTTGAGCCTCGTAACTCGCAAGCAAATCAGCACAGATTGTCCTTCGTTACTCTTTATGGTCTTGTTTAAGGTGTATAATGTGCCTTTTGAAATATTGAAGCCGACATATTTGGAGTAAATAATAAAAGGACACTGAATAATATTATATGTACATAAACGACAAATTAGTTATGAAAATGTATTAAATTAGCTTCAAAGAAAGACTATATTCATTGCAATGTAATAAAAAACCTTATTTCTATTGGATGAGATCGTAGTGCATAACGTTCTCGAAACTAACGTTATTACCGTTGTCATTATATACACTACTGGCCATTAAAATTGCTACACCACGAAGATGACGTGCTACAGACGCGAAATTTAACCGACAGGAAGAAGATGCTATGATACGCAAATGATTAGCTTTTCAGAGCTTTCACACAAGGTTGGCGCCGGTGTCGACACCTACAACGAGCTGACATGAGGAAATTTTCCAACCGATTTCTCATACACAAACAGCAGTTGACCGGCGTTGCCTGGTGAAACGTTGTTATGATGCCTCGTGTAAGGAGGAGAAATGCGTACCATCACGTTTCAGACTTTGATAAAGGTCGGATTGTAGTTTACTGCGATTGCGGTTTATCGTATCGCTACATTGCTGTTCGCGTTGGTCGAATTCCAATGACTGTCAGCAGAATATGGAATCGGTGGGTTCAGGAGGGTAATACGGAACGCAGTGCTGGATCCCAACGGCCTCGTATCACTTGCAGTCGACGTGACAGGCATCTTATCCGCATGGCTGTAACGGATCGTGCAGCCACGTCTTGATCCCTGAGTCAACAGATGTGGACGTTTGCAAGACAACAACCATCTGCACGAACAGTTCGACGACATTTGCAGCAGCATGGACTATCAGCTCGGAGACCATGGCTTCGGTTACCCTTGACGATGCAACACAGACAGGAGCGCCTGCGATGGTGTACTCAACGACGAACCTGGGTGCACGAATGGCAAAACGTCATTTTTTCGGATGAATCCAGGTTCCGTTTACAGCATCATCATGGTCGCATCCGTGTTTGTCGACATCGCTGTGAACGCACATTGGAAGCGTGTATACGTTATCGCCATACTGGCGTACCACCCAGGGTGATGGTATGGGGTGCCATTGGTTACACGTCTCGGTCACTTCTTGTTCGCACTGACGGCACTTTGAACAGTGGACGTTACATTTCAGATGTGCTACGACCCGTGGCTCTACCCTTGATTCGATTCCTGCGAAACCCCACATTTCAGCAGGATAATGCACGACCGTATGTTGCAGGTCCTGTACGGGCCTTTCTGGATACAGAAAATGTTCGACTGCTGCCCTGGCCAACACATTCTCCAGATCTCTCACCAACTGAAAACGTCTGGTCAATGATGGCCGAGCAACTGGCTCGTCACAATACGCCAGTCACTACTCTTGATGAACTGTGGTATCGTGTTGACGCTGCAAGGGCAGCTGTACCTGTACACGCCATCCAAGCTCTGTTCGACTCAATGCCCAGGCGTATCAAGGCCGTTATTACGGCCAGAGGTGGTTGTTCTGGGTACTGATTTCTCAAGATCTATGCACCCAAATTGCGTGAATATGTAATCATATGTCAGTTCTAGTATAATATATTTGTCCAATGAATACCCGTTTGTCATCTGCATTTGTTCGTGGTGTAGAAAATTCAATAGCCAGTAGTTTATAATAGAAAAAAGATATTTAAACTCACTTCGAGTGAGATAATTTCTTCTGCTGTATGTTATGTACGCTTGCTATTGTAAAGCGGCAGCTGTTGTTCTATTTGTTCTCGTACGTAGCGAATAATTCAAGTGTGTATTCCGTGCTTAGTGGAAATATATTTACAAAAAGTGAGTGCATTGTGTTACATCTACATCTACATACATACTCCGCAATCCACCATACAGTGTGTGGCGGAGGGTACCTCGTATCACAACTAGCATCTTCTTTCCCTGTTCCACTCCCAAACAGAACGAGGGAAAAATTACTGCCTATATGCCTCTGTACGAGCCCTAATCTCTCTTATCTTTGTGGTCTTTCCGCGAAATATAAGTTGGCGGCAGTAAAATTGTACTGTAGTCAGCCTCAAATGCTGGTTCTGTAAATTTTCTCAGTACCGATTCACGAAAAGAACTCCTCCTTTCCTCCAGAGACTCCCACCCGAGTTCCTGAAGCATTTCCGTAACACTCGCGTGATGATCAAACCTACCAGTAACAAATCTAGCAGCCCGCCTCTGAATTGCTTCTATGTGCTCCCTCAATCCGACCTGATAGGTATCCCAAACGCTCGAGCAGTACCCAAGAATAGGTCGTATTAGTGTTTTATAAGCAGTCTCCTTTACAGATGAACCACATCTTCCCAAAATTCTACCAATGAATCGAAGACGACTATCCGCCTTCCCCACGACTGCCACTACATACTTGTCCCACTTCATACCGCTCTGCAGTGTTAGCCCCAAATATTTAATCGACGTGACTGTGTCAAGCGCTACACTACTAATGGAGTTATTCAAACATTACGGGATTCTTTTTCCTATTCATCTGCATTAATTTACATTTATCTATATTTAGAATTAGCTGCCATTCTTTACACCAATCACAAATCCTGTCTAAGTCATCTTGTATCCTCCTACAGTCACTCAACGACGACACCTTCCCGTACACCACAGCAGCATCAGCAAACAGCCGCACATTGCTATCCACCCTATCCAAAAGATCACTTATGTAGATCGAAAACAGCAGCGGACCTACCACACTTCCCTGGGGCACTCCAGATGATACCCTCACCTCCGATGAACACTCACCATCGAGGACAACATACTAGGTTCTATTACTTAGGAGCCGGCCGCGGTGGCCGAGCGGTTCTAGGCGCTCAGTCGGGAACCGCGCGACTGCTACGGTCGCAGGTTCGAATCCTGCCTCGGGCATGGATGTGTGTGATGTCCTTAGGTTAGTTAGGTTTAAGTAGTTCTAAGTTCTAGGGGACTGATGACCACAGATGTTAAGTCCCATAGTGCTCAGAGCCATTTGAACCATTTTATTACTTAGGAAGTCTTCGAGCCGCTCACATATTTGGGAACCAATCCCATATGCTCGTACCTTAGTTAGGAGTCTGCAGTGGGGCACCGAATAAAACGCTTTCCGGAAGTCAAGGAATATGGCATCCGTCTGATACCCTTCATCCATCGTTCGCAAGATAGCATGTGAAAAAAGGGCGAGTTACGTTTCGCAGGAGCGATTATTTCTAAATCTGTGCTGGTGCATGGACAGCAACTTCTCTGTCTCAAGGAAATTCATTACTTAAAGAGTCCACGCAACAATTCTTCCTGAATTAATAATTGCAAGAACTTATTTAGCATATTTTGAGTCTCTGCGAAGCGAGCAGCGGTGATCTTTAACTGGCAACAATTGGCCGCCATTACGCGGCGTTTTTAAATTTATTTTTTTTGTGTAACATATCACCACAGCCGGAGCAGAAAGAATCATTTCAAGTTTTTCAAACAACTAAAGTGCAAAGCTTGACTAATTTTATTTCGTCAAAGAATGCATACTTTCAAAGATATGATTTATTCTAGGTCAGTGAACTTAGCCTGCATTACATTTCGCCGAAAGCACTTGAAATAATTTGTAGGGAGCTTGGCGTTCATTTGAAACATAATTTAATATTTATCTTTGGCCACCTACAAATCAATATACACTACTGGCCATTAAAATTGCTACACCAAGAACAAAAGCAGATGATAAACGGGTATTCATTGGACAAATATATTATATTACAACTGACATATGATTACATTTTCACGCATTTTGGATGCATGGATCTGAGAAATCAGTACCCAGAACAACCACCTCTGGCCGTAATAACGGCCTTGATACGCCTGGGCATTGAGTCCAACAGAGCTTGGATGGCGTGTACAGGTACAGCTGCCCATGCAGCTTCAACACGATACCACAGTTCATCAGGAGTAGTGACTGGCGTATTGTGACGAGCCAATTGCTCGGCCACCATTGACCAGACGTTTTTAATTGGTGAGAGATCTGGAGAATGTGCTGGCCAGGGCAGCAGTCGAACATTTTCTGTATCCAGAAAGGCCCGTACAGGACCTGCAACATACGGTCGTGCATTATCCTGCTGAAAAGTGGGGGTTTCGCAGGGATCGAATCAAGGGTAGAGCCACGGGTCGCAACACATCTGAAATGTAACGTCCACTGTTCAAAGTGCCGTCAATGGAACAAGAGGTGATCGAGACATGTAACCAATGGCACCCCATACCATCACGCCGGGTGATACTCCAGTATGGCGATGACGAATACACGTTTCCAATGTGCGTTCACAGCGATGACGACAAACACGGATGCGACCATGATGATGCTGTAAACGGAACCTGGATTCATCCGAAAAAATGACGTTTTGCCATTCGTGCACCCAGGTTCGTCGATGAGTACACCATCGCAGACGCTCCTGTCTGTGTTGCATCGTCAAGGGTAACCGCAGCCATGGTCTCCGAGCTGATAGTCCATGCTGCTGCAAATGTCGTCGAACTGTTCGTGCAGATGGTTGTTGTCTTGCAAACGTCCCCATCTGTTGACTCAGGGATCGAGACCTGGCTGCATGATCCGTTACAGCCATGCGGATAAGATGCCTGTCATCTCGACTGCTAGTGATACGAGGCCGTTGGGATCCAGCACGGCGTTCCATATTACCCTCCTGAACCCACCGATTCCATATTCTGCTAACAGCCATTGGATCTCGACCAACGCGAGCAGCATGTCACGATACGATAAACCGCAATCGCGATAGGCTACAATCCGACCTTTATCAAAGTCGGGAACTTTTGGTACGCATTTCTCCTCCTTGCACGAGGCATCACAACAACGTTTCACCAGGCAACGCCGGTTAACTGCTGTTTGTGTATGAGAAATCGCGTTGGAAACTTTCCTCGTGTCAGCACGTTGTAGGTGTCGCCACCGGCGCCACCCTTGTGTGAATGCTCTGAAAAGCTAATCATTTGCATATCACAGCATCTTCTTCCTGTCGGTAAAATTTCTCATCTGTAGCACGTCATCTTCGTGGTGTAGCAATTTTAATGGCCAGTAGTGTATTACTCCAGGCGCTTAACAATGCAGAAGGCAATTTATTTCCCATTTTGTGTTCTTATATTTCCTTTCTCTCGCAGAACAGGAGAGGAAATTCCTTTCAACAATGAAGTGATAGTCATTTGTGTGCCATAAGTTTTCCTGTTTACTGCTATGGAAAGAAGAAATATCAAGAAGATATTTCATTTCATATATTGCACAAAGGAAGACTGCAAGTAATACATACTCTTGTTAATTCTACTTACATCAAGAATCGGAGAAAATGTTTATTTTCCTTCCTCATCAATGAACTTCCATCCTTTTCCTTTTCTATCATGCTGTATACTGTGGGAGCGGCAGCAGCATAATTTACACTGTGTGATGTCCAGTTTTCAGTGAGAGCCAATGGACCAAGTCATTTTATTGTTGGTTTAACACCTAAGACGGACTTAAAAGTCGTATCGAAAAACGTAATGTATGGTGGTGTACAATGCAGCAGTCTTGGTGCACAAAGCAGCAGTCATACAACGACTCTGCTCGGATGTGTTACATGGATGTGTTACAGCAGGGAAAGAAAACAATGTATCAAGCAAGAGCATAGGGGCCCTCTCTTGTGAGTTATAGTCTGTGGGATATGGTGTTCCTTCAGTACAGGTGACAAAACTTTACATTTGTCTGTGGAAGCAACTTCAATCACTGCCCACTTGCTCGAGCAGACCAATTGATGTTTATGTAATGGGATCACCACATAAGCTCTATGTCGGCACACAGATGGTATTTTTTTCCAGATATATCGGAAGAGAGGGATATGGTTATATCTTATTAAGTTCTGTACCAGGTGACGTTAGTGTGGTCATTATAGTTCATAGCAGCTTTCTTCTGTTGGATGGTACGAAATAACGATGATATATTGAATGTTTGGGTGACAGATATGAATGCACTCTGAGGGAGCAGATCTCCTTGAGACTTCAATACGTACATATAGTGTGGATATGCAACGCAATGCAGTAGCAAACTCCTTGTCCTTCTTCCGGTTCCCATAACTGATTCTACTGTCTTTCCTACTACCTCATGGTGCAGGAGGAAACTTCGTTTGGCATTGTCCTTACACATCATACACGGCTGGGGCGCTATAACATGATCCCATTTCCACTGAGTGATGAAAGAAGGTGGTCCTGTCGCATTAGCTCACTCTGTTTGTGCACAGGTTGCAGAAGGTCTTAGATACAGCGCTCTCTGGCTTCTGCTCAGTTCTGACTTAAATTGGAACGATCACATTGACAAAGCTGTAGGGTGGGCGGGGCAGAGACTGAGGAACAGTTACAAGGTGCAGAGAGACTGTCTAAAAAACGGCACTGGAGTTTTGCTATAACAGATAGGCTCGAAAAAGGTGACTCGTTTCGAATTATGATAGTGACACTAATATGATTCACTGGTGTCTGTAATCATTAAAAGACGTCTCAATTGGATCCAACGCAGGTGTGTGTTTGAATGAAAAGATTTGGTTTCATACTGCACATAGAATTTCTACCAGAAAGCGTAGCATTATCTGTGACTTTTGTGTGTGCCTATCGAATAAAGGCCGCTTTCTATACAAGGTGATAATAACTTTGTCCTTGTGATAGCATTTTTAAGGGGCTCCGGAACGCCCTATACTTGCAATGTTAAAATAACGCTTATAAATTACATCTTTCCTCACAAAGTATTTGAGGTAGGAAGTTGAACTTTTTACAGATTATTTATTGGAATATGGGCTACAACTTAACACAGGGATTTTACAAAATTTTAGTTCAGTTATTAAAGATGATTTTTTTTCAATTGTAATGAAAATTCACAACATTTTTTTGCAATTTTTTATTTATATATTCAAAAATATACAGTTTTTTGGAAAAAGGCTGTGTTAAATTATGCAGGAGGTATTGTGTAACATTTACTGAAAGTTTGAAACAAATATGTTTGGAAGATCCTTAGAAAACATGTAATTAGTATGAGAAAATAAAAGTTTTGGGAATCGAGCGACAAAGATTGGATTAACTTTTTAGTGCATTCCAGGTCCATAGGATGGATTATCTTCATCCTCTGCAAACTCCTCCTCCAGCTTCCTCTTGTTCCTCCTCCTGTTTACTCTTGCTTGTATTTCTAGACTCTTTACAGCCCTGTCTGCAGCCCGAAGGCGTTCCTTGTCTAAAGCAAGCATCGCTCGTACCATGTTAGAACCTATCTCCATTCCCATATTTCTAAATACCTTTGGCTTTCCAACATTTCTCCTTTTCTTAAAAGCCTTCAGAGGATTTCTAATAACTTTACTTTTACTCATTATTATACTTCAACAAAACAGAGACTCAAGAAACAGAATTAATTACGAATATTTTCGAGATAACGACAGAGTAAATAAACATGAAACAATCGACAATCACACCAGCGATATATATTGAACCATCACAGATTAGCCACAACACATACTTGATCTCACATCACTAAAATGTACCTGATGAACACGGACGTTAATAATAACACCATTTGACAGCAGTTTAACAGCGCCACAGTGGGTCACGCCCATGTAGAACACATTTCAAAAAAAATTTAAAGATAGTTGTAGTCTTCGGAATTGAATAAATTATATATCTATTAAAGAAAACGCAAAAAAGTAAAAATTGAACTTTTCATGATTTTGAGCGTTTCCGGAGCCCGTTAACGGTACCGTCCTTACTCAGAAAATATGTTGCCGGCGGTAGAATCCTTCTGCGGTCAGCTTCAAATGTCGGTTCTCAATAGTGTTCCTCAGAAAGAACAGACATCATTTTGCCTCTAGATTTTCCCATTTGAGCAACCAGGTGAGTATAATCTGACTGCTGTAAAAATTTACACGCCATGCAAAGTGACTCTCATGATCAATTTAATTAATTAGCCTCTCAGTTTGATATCAGTGGCGTGCCGCCTAGCAGGAAGAAGCAATGGCTAGGGTACAACAGATATGATTCTTGACTTTGAGCAGTAATCAGGCTTTTTTTTTTTTGTTGCAGCGATATCTTTTAATGAAATTTCAATCTGTCACCTACGCAGGGAGAGGCAATCATCGTAATAAGACCAGGTGTATTACCGAATTGTAAAGTGGTACGTAGTATAAATCTGATATTTACAGCTTCTCTATGGTGATACCATAAGAGACTTCACATGTGCCGAAGCCTTTGGCTTCTTTAACAGAGATCGAAAGTGAGGAGGTGTCCTGTGTCAGAAGTAGATCTTAGCACCGAGCTCAAGATTCCAGTCCTATAATGCAGGACACAACAGATATTAAGCAGATCAGAACAGGTTTGTTTCTATCTGATGACAAAATATTTAGAGGACATGTAGGCTGTTCCATACTGTGACAGGATTTTCACAACAGGTAAAAATTCATTAGCAGCGTGAGAACGTGTATATGTGTTGATTTCTTTGGTGCTGAAAATAACTCATATAAAATGGAGGAAATTACATTTTACACGAGAAAATCGAGGTGTATGGTCAACAACATCGCTGTCTCGAATTGGGTAAATGGGATTTTTTAAACTTGTGGGTTTATGTCTGAGTGGAAGTGTGTAGATCTACCATATATGTCCAAGCTGCAGCACTTTCTTTTGCAGTGCACTGAAGCTGACAGTGTTTCTTTCACTATCTACCACAGCTGTCGACAGAAGTGATCACAAGGCTTCAGCGACTGGAAGTTGCAGATTAGCTCAGCCTGTGATGGGTGGCTAGGTACAAAGAATGTGTCGGCCTCTCTTATCTGCCTATAGAAGCGAGGGCTGGCAAAGTGGCCAGTGTGCTGGGTGAGCACAACACAGGCAGATGTGTGTGGCCCGTGAGATGCGATTCAAACTGGTGGGTGTTTGCACTGTTTTTATTGATAACATCTGAATTCCTACCGCTCCAATCATACGTGGATTCTCTCCATGGCCATGGCTGGTGGTGCACTCTGGCATGCATGTGCGTCCACAAATGTGGCTGCGATTGCAGTGGTAAGTTTCACTGACCTCTGAGCACTGGCTCTGGTGAAGTATGAGAGGGGTTGTGTGTTGCATGTGGACCTCAGTGCGAGATGCCTTTAATAGGTTCCACAACGAAACATTGTCTCGAAGTTTGGTAGAAAATCCGAAGAAATTGTGGTCGTGTGTAAGGTACACAAGCGGCAAGACGCAGTCAATACCTTCTCCGCGCAGTGCCGATGGTACTGTTACCGACGACTGTGCCGCTAAAGTGGAGCTATTGAACGCAGTTTTCCGAAATTCCTTCACCAGGGAAGACGAATGGAATATTCCAGAATTTGAAACACGAACAGCTGATAGCATGAGTTTCTTAGAAGTAGATACCTTAGGGGTTGCGAAGCAACTCAAATCGCTTGATACGGGCAAGTCTTCAGGTCCAGAATGTATACCGATTAGGTTCCTTTCAGATTACGCTGATACAATAGCTCCCTACTTAGCAATCATATACAACCGCTCGCTCACCGATAGATCTGTACCTACAGATTGGAAAATTGCGCAAGTCGCACCAGTGTTTAAGAAGGGTAATAGGAGTAATCCATCGAACTACAGACCTATATCATTGACGTCGGTTTGCAGTAGGGTTTTGGAGCATATACTGTATTCAAACATTATGAATCACCTCGAAGGGAACGATCTATTGATACGTAATCAGCATGGTTTCAGAAAACATCGTTCTTGCGCAACGCAGCTAGCTCTTTATTTGCACGAAGTAATGGCCGCTATCGACAGGGGATTTCAAGTTGATTCCGTATTTCTAGATTTCCGGATAGCTTTTGACACCGTTCCTCACAAGCAACTTCTAATCAAGCTGCGGGCCTATGAGGTATCGTCTCAGTTGTGCGACTGGATTCGTGATTTCCTGTCAGGAAGGTCGCAGTTCGTAGTAATAGACGGCAAATCATCTAGTAAAACTGAAGTGATATCAGGTGTTCCCGAGGGAAGCGACCTGGGACCTCTGCTGTTCCTGATCTATATAAATGACCTGGGTGACAATCTGAGCAGTTCTCTTAGGTTGTTCGCAGATGATGCTGTAATTTACCGTCTAGTAAGGTCATCCGAAGACCAGTATCAGTTGCAAAGCGATTTAGAAAAGATTGCTGTATGGTGTGGCAGGTGGCAGTTGACGCTAAATAACGAAAAGTGTGAGGTGATGAGTTCCAAAAGAAAAAAGTTGGAATTCGATTACTCGATAAATAGTACAATTCTCAAGGCTGTCAATTCAACTAAGTACCTGGATGTAAAAATTACGAACAACTTCAGTTGGAAAGACCATATAGATAATATTGTGGGGAAGGCGAGCCAAAAGTTGCGTTTCATTGGCAGGACACTTATAAGATGCATCAAGTCCAGTAAAGAGACAGCTTACACTACACTCGTTCGTCCTCTGTTAGAATATTGTTGCGCGGTGTGGGATCCTTACCAAGTGGGATTGACGGAGGACATCGAAAGGGTGCAAAAAGGGGCAGCTCGTTTTGTATTATCACGCAATAGGGGAGAGAGAGTGGCAGATATGATACGCGAGTTGGGATGGAAGTCATTAAAGCAAAGACGTTTTTCGTCGCGGCGAGATCTATTTACGAAATTGCAGTCACCAACTTTCTCTTCCGAATGCGAAAATATTTTGTTGAGCCCAACCTACATAGGTAGGAATGATCATCAAAATAAAATAAGAGAAATCATAGCTCGAACAGAAAGGTCTGTTCGGGAGTGGAATGGTAGGGAGATACTATGATTGTGGTTCGATGAACCCTCTGCCAAGCACTTAAATGTGAATTGCAGAGTAATCATGTAGATGTAGATGTAGACCTTGGGGCATGAGTGTATGGGATGTGCCGGTGTTTCAGCGATCTCCAACATCCAGCAATGGCAGCTGCTGTTACAGACTGGATGATGGTTTAAGTGGTCGTGTTTAGTGCTTCTCAGTACATTTCAGTGGACTCTGTTTGTTGATTTGGGGGAGGGGACCCAACAAAGAGGTCATCGGTCACATGCGCTTAGGGAAGGGTAGGGAAGGAAGTCAGCCATGTCCTTTCAAAGGAACCATCCCAGCATTTGCCTGAAGCGATTTAGGGAAATCACGGAAAACCTAAATCAGGATGGCTGGATGTGGGTTTGAACTGTCATCCTCCCGAACAGAAGTCCGCTGTACTACCCACTGCGCCACCTCGATCAGTTTCAGTGCACTCTGTCTTGCAATGGTATTTGCTGTTTTCTCCATCCTATCATGCAGTAGGCCTTCCTCCTTGCTAATGTAGTGGAGAGAGCCAATGTAGAAATTCTTGAGAAAACCAATTGTAATGTCAAATTCCCTATTGATAGCTATGTCTCACATCTAGGCATGACGAATTATTGCTATGGAATTGACCATGGTTTAACTATGTCATCCTTAGTGCTTCTCAATACATCACAGCGATATTTGTTGTTGTTGTTACTGTCCAACCACATGATAGACCTTTCCTCCCTCCTTCTTCATCCTGATAAAACTGAGAAAACCAGTCAACTTAGCAACTCTACAGTACTTTTAAATGCTAATCGCAACTTTAAATTCCCGATGGATCAATTTATTGCTTCTGATAGTTGTATTGCGAGCACACATATGTTTGATACAAGCAGGCATGGCCTGCATGGGTGTGGGTGTCTATCCCATCCCCTGCAGATAGAGGTACCCCATAATCAGTGGATGGCGTGCACATAGCAATCGCTAGTTTGTGTGATCAGTAGGTTTTTTTTTTTTTTTTTTTTTTTTCACCAGATATGTTCAGTGGAAACATTGTGGTGGGGAAGAGTATTTATGCTCTCAGACATTGGTGTATGCAAAACCTCAGCTATACCTAATGCTACAATCTATATGTGATGGATGTTCCATTACTTGATCTGCATGATCTTTGTGTCTGATACTCAAACGTCGAAAATAGTTTTTGCTATGAAGTAGTATCCTTGTATGGTGAAGGTGAGTGTTTTAAGCGATCTGTTGGACTCCTGTAAATCGTTAAACAATTGATTTGTTATAGTGGTGCAAATGGATTAATTCACTCTATTTCTGATATCGAAATTGCATCAGCTCTGTCTCTAGCATTAGCCAATAGGAACAATGTACTCTGAGGAGAGATGGAAACCTCCATCTGCATGTTTTGAGACGTTGGTTCACACAGACAAACAGGGAGTGGCCTCTTGAGAAAGACAGAGACAGGAAGCGTGTCTGGAATTTCCGAATCAACAGAATACCGCCACCTGCTGCTTTGTTTAGGGGCCGCAAGTTCAAAGGAGGCTGATATGCATTCTGTGGTCAGTGGTATTTCCTAATGTGATCTGTAATTAGGTCATTGGGTGGCCTTGACCTTCGTTGCGTTGTTCTGATGATAGACACAGATGTGGGAGACCACCACAAATGGTGGCAAATACTTCACTTCATTCCATTCTGCTCTGTAGACCTCTTTTCTAGCTTTTAACTATCAGTACAATATGACTGCTGTATGTTTCTTGATCTTTACACTACAGTTTGCCACTTATATTCTAGTAATTTGTCTGTCTGTAGAAAGTGGCGGTGGGTTTCGATATATGTCATGAGGTTTGTAACTGTTCTGATATTCCCATCAGTGCTTAGACACCAGTGTGCTTCCAAAAGTGAGGAAAATAAAAAATAAGAGCCTTGACTTCTCTGATTCTAGCTGGGGGAGTCAGAGTTAGTTAATTAGTAAATCGAATTGATATCAAAAGTGTGCTTCTAATGGCTAGGAAATTTGTCATTGAGGTGGGAGATGAGGAGAGGGAGTGGGAGGAGGAGGGGCAGAGGGAGGGGGGAAGGTATCTTGGAAAACCACCTAACCAAACAATAGTTTAAGGACCTGTCAATCAAAAGGATGCGTTATCCCCAGGAGTTCATAATCCACTTAGCAGAAAAATAGGTTAAGGGCCTGTCAGTCAAAAGAGAGCAATAGGTTTGTCCCTGAATGTATATTTTCCTCTGAACATAGGAAACCCACACCAACAAATTGCACCGATGCCGCTGTTGCCCTACTACCTCTAGCTTCTTTTGACGTTTATGGAATTAAGCATTAGTACATCATAAAATTCAGTATTGTACAGGCTTGTTCTGGGGGCTACCCAGCGCTCCTAGTGATGAATGCATGACTTCACACCGTACACAAAATAGGTTTTGTTGCACTAATCTGCTAGTCCATCCTAGTTGCTTATGTGGGCCATCTACTCTTCCCAACACTGGGTTGCCCTGCTGTAACACCGGCAACAAAGCACCACCTCATACTATGCCACACAATCGATTTTTTAAAAATTTCTTTAGAGTCCTTTCACTACAAAATATTTTTTCTTCTTTTAGAGGCAGTTAAATCTTGAAACGAGGGTCTATAACTACATGATCTACGCTCCAACAATTTTTGCGGAATTAATGGATCACATCTTTGTCGCTGTTGGTTCGCCAATGAAATGAATAATATGCCTTGTTTTGGAGGGATAAGGATACAAATGACCTTATAACATTTTGCATATGTATTAGATATTATGTTCATTAAAATTACCCACATAGTGGAGACATTGTACACACATCAAAAAAAATTTTGCATCACCCCGGTACCGAGAGTTCCAGAAACTGTACAGAAAATTGGAACAGAGATCAACATAAACTTCATTTCCGCCCTTTTTATTGTACCACCATACAGCGAGACCCTCAGAGGTCTCCGATGGCTGCACACAATGGTACCTCAAATACCCAGTAGTACGTCCTCTTGCATTGATGCATGCCCATATTCACAAGTTCATCAAGGCACTGTTGGTCCAGATTGTCCCACTCCTCACGGCGATTCAGCTTAGATCTCTCAGAGTGGTTGGTGGGTCATGTCGTCCATAAACATCCCTTTTCAATCTATCCCAGGCATGTTCGATAGGGTTCATGTCTGGAGAACATGCTGGCCACTCTAGTCGAGTGATGTCGTTATCGTGAAGGAAGTCATTCACGAGATGTGCACGATGGGTTCGCGAATTGTCGTCCATAAAGATGAATGTCTCACCAATATGCTGACGATATGGTTGAACTATCGGTCGGAGGCTGGCATTCAGGTATTGTACAGCCGTTATGGGGCCTTCCATGACCACCAGCGCTGTACGTCGACCCACATAATGCCACCCCAAAACAGCAGGGAACCTCCACCTCGCTGATCGCGCTGGACACCTATGTCTAAGGCCTTCAGCCTGACTGGATTGCCTCCAAACACGTCTCCAATGTTTGTATGGTTAAAGGCATATGCGACACTCATCGGTGAAGAGAACATGATGCCAATCCTGAGAGATCCATTCGGCATGTTTTTGGGCCAACCTGTGCCACGCTGCATGGTGTCGTGGTTGCAAAGATGGACCTCGCCATGGACGTCGGGAGTGAAGTTGCGCATCATGTAGCCTATTTCGCACAGTTTGTGTCGTAACATGACGTCCTGTGGCTGCACGAAAAGCATTATTCAACGTGGTGGCGTTGCTGCCAGTGTTCCTCCGAGCCATAATCCGCAAGTAGCGGTCATCCACGGCAGTAGTCGCCCTTGGGAGGCCTGAG
Organism: Schistocerca nitens; assembly: GCF_023898315.1. Lineage (NCBI taxonomy): Eukaryota > Metazoa > Arthropoda > Insecta > Orthoptera > Acrididae > Schistocerca > Schistocerca nitens. The sequence goes on along the minus strand of NC_064622.1, from coordinate 132,071,975 downwards.
AGGCATGTCAGCGACAGTTCCTATCTCTCTGTACCTCCTCCATGTCCGAACAACATCGCTTTGGTTCACTCTGAGATGCCTGGACACTTACTTCCCTTGTTGAGAGCCCTTCCTGGCACAAAGTAACAATGCAGTATTGACCGTCTAGGCATGGTTGAACTACAGACAACACGAGTCGTGTATTTCCTTCCTGGTGGAATGACTGGAACAGATCTGCTGTCGGACTCCCTCCGTCGAACAGGCGCTGCTCATGCATGGTTGTTTACATCTTTGGGCGGGTTTAGTGACATCTCTGAACGGTCAAAGGGACTGTGTCTGTGACACAATACCCACAGTCAACATCTATCTTCAGGAGTTCTAGGAACCGGGGTGATGCAAAATTTTTTTTGATGTATGTATATTACTCTTTACCACGTAGGTTGAACTTGATGATGCGGCTTTAGGCCACGAAATCGATTAACATCAACAAAACAATAATTTTACCAGCTGTCAGAGAAAGTCTTCTTAGCATCATGCCCTTTAACAGCTGCGGATACTCAGAACATAAAATATTTTATACTTTTGTTACAATATTATCGAGGTATCAGTACAAACAGGTATTGGCGCTGGTACGTAATAGAATGTTCGGATCAGTTACTGGAACATCCTTACACGTTGTGTGGCCTTATTTCATAGGCTGCGTTGAACAGTGCTTTTTATGCGCAGCGGTCGCTGAAACCCGTTTAAACTTATATGAATTTATACGTAACACGAGTGTTACCTGCTGCGCCAAGTAAATGGATTAGCTTATTTGGATTACGCGCTATTTTCTCTTCGTTTGCGATTATGCAGTGATGCGTTGTTCAGCGACAATACAATAACAGAACAGAATTACGATAGAATGCAGTTGACGGTCTCCAAAACGGAAAGTAGCAGCACTGTGTGCATAATAATTAGAGAGGATTATGGAGCAGTTTAGGTAACATCGAAGTAATTAGCGGGCAGATAATCTACTCAATTAGAACATAACTACGTATTTATTTCCAACAGAATGGCTCAGAAACTTGCAATTACTGCAGCAGCGCTGCGGAAACTTGAACAACATGTGTGTTACTAATGAGAAGGGGCATTGCTGTAATGCGGCAGCAAATATACACCTGTTTCTGTGAAGCAGAAGAGCTCTGATGAAGTGTTTTACTTCAGTCAGAGATAATAATTCTGAAATTCACATTACGTTAAAAAAATGAAATTTGTCAATATCTGAACCCATACAATCTCACAGGAATAGTCGCCTCATTAAAAGAACGTACGCCTCCATAGCTGAATGGTCAGCGTGTGAAACTGCTGCGGGAAATAGCGGGGTTCGGCTCCAGATACAGCCAGGGCATTTTTCCATGGTGGGAGGACTAGAACAGGGTCCTCTCAGCCTCTTGATACCAACTGAGGAGCTACTTCACCGAGTACAAGTGACACAAGGTGTGCTAAACTGACAACGTCCGAGAGCGCCGTGTGCTGATCCCAGCAGTCCACGCCGTCCGGAGTGGCCGAGCGGTTCTAGGCGCTACAGTCTGGAGCCGCGCGACCACTACGGTCACAGGTTCGAATCCTACCTCGGGCATGGATGTGTGTGATGCCCTTAGGTTAGTTAGGTTTAAGTAGTTCTAAGTTCTAGGGTACTAATGACCTCAGAAGTCCCATAGTGCTCAGAGCCATTTGAACCATTTTGAACCAGCAGTCCATACTCCATCCAAGTGACACTGGCAGAGAAGAAAACTGCCGTCGATTGGTCCCGATTAGCTCGTCTGTGTCCAGAACACAAGAAACAGGAGTCGACAGAAGAAACAGGCGTCCACAGGAAAGATATTAGAATCAGAATTTAAAAGTGGTTTGGACGAGTTAATAAATCAAATAAGACAGAAGGTATAGATACCGTTCCATCGGAATTTCTAAAATCATTGGGAGAAGTTGTACCAAAACGACTATTCACATTCGTGTGTAGAATGTATGAAACTAACGACACACCATTAGACTTTCGGAAAAACATCATCCACACAATTCCGAAGATATAAAGAGCCGGCTAGTGCAAGAATTATTGCACCATCAGTTTAACAGATCGTGTATCCAAGTTGTTGACAAAGGTAACATACAGAAGATAAGGAAAGAAAACTGAGGATCTGTTAGATGATGATCACTCTCGCTTTAGGAAAGGTAAAGGCACCAGAGACGCAATTCTGACGTTGCAGTTGATAATCGAAGAAAAATCAAGACTTGTTCATAAGATTTGTCGACCCGGAAAAAGCGTTGGCAGAGTAAAATAGTGCAATATGTTCGAAATTCTGTGAGAAATAGGGGTAAACCTTAGGGAAAGACGGGTAATACGCAATATATACGAGAACCAAGAGCGAGCAATAATACTGGAAGAACAAGAACGAAGTGCTGGGATTGAAATGAGTGTAAGACAGGGATGTAGCGTTTCGCCCGATACTGTTCAATCTGTATATCGAAGAATTAATGATGGAAATAAAAGAAGAATTTAAGAGTGGAATTAATATTCAGGGTGAAAGAATACCAATGATAAGATTCGTTGACGTCATTGCTGTTCTCAGTAAAAGTGAAGAAAAGTTACAGGAGCTGTTGAATGGAATGAACATTCGAATGAGTACAGAATGTGGATTGAGAGTAATTCGGAGAAAGACGAAACTAATGACAAGTAACAGAAATGAGATCAGAGAAACTTGACATCAGAATTGGGGATGACAACGAAGTTGAAATTAAGGAATTCTGCTAGCTAAGTAGTAAAACAGCCCGTGATGAACGGAGAAAGGAGGACATTAAAAGCAGACTAGCGCTGGCAAGAAAGCATTGCTGGCCAAGAGAGGTCTACTAATATCAAACATATGCCTTAATTTGGGGAAGACATTTCTGAGAATGTACGTTTGGAGTCAACATTGTATGGTAGCGAAACATGGAACACTTTAACAGAAGAGAACCGAAGCATTTAAGATGTGGTACTACAGACGAATGTTGAAAATCAGATGGACTGATAAGATAAGGAATTAGGACGTTCTCTGCAGAATCGGCGAGAACAGGAATAAATGGAATACGCTGGTAAGAAGAAGCGACATTTGTTAAGACATCAAGGAGTAACTTCCATACTTCCATGGTACTGTAGGGAGCTGCACAGGTCAAAGATCATGGAGGAAGACAGAGATTGGAATGTACCCAGCAAGCACTCGAGGACGTAAGTTGTATTTGCCTCTCTGAGATGAAAAGGGTGGCACAGGCGTCGAATTCGTGGAGGATCACATAAAAAAAAAGAATCGGAAGATTAATGATAAAGTGAGAGAGAGAGGGAGGGAGGGAGAGGGAGGGAGGGAGAGGGAGGGAGGCAAAGAACCAAGTTACGAGAATAAGCAATACTGCAGAAGCAGATAGAGAAGCGTAGTAATGCATCTTTTCAGTGTTTCGTCAATAAAACCGTCTTTGGTTCGTCTTTTGCACTATATTTGGTTTGTGGTGGTTTCAATTTCTTAACTGTAAACTCTAGGCAGTTACTCTAAAAGACTGTCTTGGAGGTAGTGTGATTCATCGCGTCACTTAGATTTAACGATTTTTTTCAGTACTCATGTGAAAGACCTCACACTTTTATCGCACGATGCAGATATCTTGTCTACACCACTTATTAATTCGTATTTATTTTCTGACGACATGACGAGAGGCACATAATTTGATCGGAAGCAGCTGGTGAGAACGGTATCAAGAGGCTACTGCAGATCTACAAATACAGATATAGCTTGAGACCCCTGTCGATAGCACTCATTACTTCGGGCGAATAATGAGCCATTTTTGTTTAACAAGTATTATATATTCTGAATCCATGCTATTTGCGTATTTCATAATGTTGGAACGCAGTATATGAACCAGAATACTAATATAAATCGACGACGAAATCTACGACGTAGCTTCAGAAAGAAAGTAACACATGATGTCCCACGCTAACGCCATGAGGCAGTATGAGAGACGCATTGTCAGAACAGAGCACAGTTTGGGTTTCCCGAAGACAATTCTGTTGCGGTACGGATGACAGATGCAGCACAGTGTGAAATGGCGCAGCAGCTATTAACGTATTTCCAATCAAAATATCCACGGGTGTACTGCCGGTCTACAGTACACCCGTGGATATTTTGATTATTCAATACGCCGGGAGAAACTCAAGAACCATAACGTATTTCTAATTTGACGAAGCGGGACTGTACGATTCCCTAAGTTCTACATAGATTCACCGTCAAATTCTGATGTTAAATTGACCAAATGGAACGTCATGTCAAGCCTTAGTGAAACGTTCCCAACAATTTGACAATGGCCGCACAGACGTGGGCGATGCTGCTCGGAAAGTCCAGATTAGGACTGTTGATATTTTGAAAAATATCGGAAATCCGATATATCGATATTTAAAATATATCATTACCGGATTCTAATGCTTCGAGCAAAATATCGATGTATCGACGCGAGGAATATCGACGAACCGACCTAGAAAAATATCTGCTGCGCATTGTAAATATACTGCAGATTTTAGAGCTTTATATTTAAGTGCTAATTTATTATGAGGTGTTCTGTACAATAATAAGGTTTCAGTCTGACTATCCCAGTTAGAGCAAGAATTGCATGTAAGTGGCACAACAAAATATGTCCAATGGGTCCGTCGTTAGGTTTCGTCACACATCGGAATTGTCTGGAACACTTCGTGTCGGCTTCCCTGTTCTTTTTTCTTCGTTTCTGCCAACGCCAGCGACCTGGCAGTTGTAGTGTCCGAATTCCTTGGTGAAGCTAAACGTTGCAGTTTCTGTTGCAAGGTCTAAGCGCCGACGAGCAAACCAGTCTTGTCATTTAGTTTTTTGTCCACCATTCTCGGTAGCTGTTTTTGAAGAATAATGAAGAAATAGCACACTACCCGCGTTAAAAATTCGTTTTCAACGCAACTGGTGTGCTATTTCTTCACTTCGGATGTTTTGTTATTCAATTCACACCATGACCCCTCCCCCCCCCCCCCCCCCCCCCAGTGAGTCAAAGAGAAAGATTGGACACGATGAAAGCTCAAAAAGTACTAAGACTTCTTCACACAGAGAAAGTACAATTATGTAAATATTGTAAATACGTGGTAAGATCTTATGGGACCTAACTGCTTAGGTCGTCGGTCCATAAACTTACACACTATTTAATCTAACTTAAAGTAACTTACTCGTAGGGCAACACACATACCCATGCCCGAGAGAGGACTGGAACCTCCGAAGGGGGGAGCCGCGAAGACCGTGACAAGACGCCTGAGACTGCGCGGCACAATTATGGTTCTACTACAATTTCAGAAGAGTAACTTTAAATATTACCGAAAATCGTGAAAAAAATATAAAATAAATATATCGGCACTCAATAATGTCATTTCGATATATCGTCGGATCAGTTTATGTGGGCCGTATCGATATTTTTTGGGAAATGTATCGATTTATCGATATTTAATCTGCAACCTTAGTCCAAGTTTTGTACCACGCTTTTTCCTTCTTTTCGGCAAACTGAAAGAACATCTGGGGGGAACGAGATTTCCTAACGATGAGGACATTCACACAGCTGTTCTAGAAAAGCCCATCATCAATTCCCGGACTTCTGTCATCGAGAAACTGAAACGTTCCGACAGCTTTGAACAGATGAGACCGTTTTAACTTATGTCCTTTATTTATAGGCGAGAGCGCTTTCGCAACATTTTAGCCGTGTCAGCAGGTGCAATCTTTTCCGAAGTTACCCTTGATAACGCATATTCGTGTTATTTGATACAAAACACAGTATTAATATTTGTAGTTTTTATACAATCATCGAGATCTTTTGTTGTTTTCATCGCAGTTCCTACAGTATAGCTCTCACACGGCTTTACGAGAGTTCTGACCGTTAATGTGAGCTTGTCGCAGCGCACTCACAGCTAAACCAGTTTTATATTTTCAAAATGATGTATTTGTCAGTGGCTGCCATGACAACAGAACGTGCTGAGATTCGATAGTTGTTAAAAGAGACTTGGTGACTTCGTTTAAAAACAGTATCACGTATCTGCGTCACTAGGATGTGTATCGCAGCATTCAATAAAAGTTACTTTGCCTGCCTTAACACCATGTAACTTACTTTTAGATGTCCCCTTGTGGAATCCAGCCCAGGAGAGGCGCTGCAGGCGATGCCCTGCTGTTAGGAAATGCACCCAAGTCGATCATCTGCTGCCTTACCCCAAAAACACCAAATTTCGCCCCACTTATATTGACGCATACGTTCATCATACGTCCCGCATGGGTTTTTGCGGTTACTTCACGCTGTGTTGCTTGTCTGTTAGCATTGACAACTCTTCGGGAACGCCGCTGCTCTCGGTCGTTAAGTGAAGGCCGTCGGCCACTATGTTGTCTGTTTGTCTGCAGTAAGCGGTAATGGCTGAAATTTGGTATTCTCAGCACACTCTTGACACTGTGGACCACGGAATTCGCTAACGATTTGCGAAATAGAATGTCCCATGTGTCGATCTCCAACTACCAGTCCGCATTCAAAGCCTGCTAATTCCGGTAGTGTGGCCATAGTGACATCAGAAGCCTTTTCACTTGAATTGCCTGAATACAAATGACAGCTCCGCCAATGCACTGCCCTTTTATACCTTGTGTAAGCCATACTACCACCATCTGCGTATGTGCATACTGCTGCCTCATGACTTTTGTCCCATAGATGATGTGTAAGTATCCGGTTTGTATGTTGGCAGCGCTACAGACTGTTAACATCGCTGACAGTGCTCTGCGCCCTCAGCAAGAGATTCTGTGGTTGGACAGTCTAGCAGTTAGCGAGTTCATAGAGAAGTGTATCGATATGTTTTTTCTTAGTATAGACTCTGTGTTTGTAGGACATGCATTGTAAAGGGAGACGCAAGGAAATGTATAATGACATATGTTTGATTGATAGTGTTTGGGCAATGGGATTGTTGATAAATATATAATTTTGGGACTGGATATTACATGAATAAGGTAAAATTTTCTAAATACATTGTTTCCTCTTCAATAAAATCTTTCTTTTGCTAACCATGTGCCTCCTAGTAGTTAGAATCTATAGTAGTTAGAATCTTTTTATTTAGCTGGTGTAGTTGCTACTTGCTGTCATTGCTGTAGTTCGTGTTATGAAGATTTTCTGTGAGGCAAGTGACTTATAAAAAAATGGGCTCCATGATTGAAATGAGTTTACACAGTTAACAGAGTTGTGGGTAGTTTCATATTTCTTTAATTTCATGTTTTTTGGATTTTTATTATTGGTAGGATGTCTTGCAATTTAGGGCGATTCTTTTATGTTAATTACTTGAAATCATGTTGTCACTATATAGTAGTCAGATTGCTTTGGGCTTGTATATTGTGGGTAATAAATGAATAGGTTAAGCTTGAATTGTCTTTGTCAGGGAAAATTCTTTAGGTCAGTGTTTAAGTGATAAAAATAATTAAAGAGGTAGTGTCAGATGTTGGATGTAGCAGTTACAGAGAAATGAAAAGATTAAGGCAACAGATACCAGTACCAAACTAGTTGAAGCACTACTGTAGCAACCTTTTTAGCAAATGGAAGTCCTTTTAGATTCCAGAAAATATTGGAATCTTTTTAAAAATGCCCAGATGTTAATGAAAAAGTCGTATTCTGATTTTTTTTAAGAACATAGAACAACGATGGAACACGTCTTGCGTATAATTTTCCCATATTTCACAAAACGTTTTGGATAAATAGCAGGCCGAAAAAAAAAGTGAAACACTCATGGTTGTACACTTACACAACATCGGTGGATATTTAAATTATTAACGTTGCAATACTCTGTGACAGATAGAATAGCCACGAGAGAGGATTACTATTATTCGTGTGTAATGTTGTTTCCAGGCCTGATAGGGTGTATAAGCTCTGTGAACAGAGTAACACGTTGAGTGACCAGTGTCAACAACACTGACATGTCACGAACTCGCGTGAGACAGCATTATCATAACCTGACAGAGACTGAAAATGGCCTCATTGTGGGTCCCTTTTTGGCTGGCTGGTCGAATCATACAATATCCAGATTTGTGCGGCATCCAGATATTACTACGGACCCCATGTTAGATTACAAGGAAACACGAGGGCAGTCATACCACCTGTTAAGATCTCGGTCGACCGTGTCTGACCACTAAAAGGAAGGGGTTGCCCTTTTGTGCACCAAGCGCACATCTGTGCCTGCCATCGAAGAACAAGTTATACACTCCTTGCTGCATTCAGTGACATCCTGTACGCTTCCCTTAACACCACAACACAAATGGTTGCGTCTGGAGTGGTGCTGTGAGTGGGAAATACGGACTGCCGGTGAATGACGTCAAATTGTGTTCAGCGATGACTCGCAGTTCTGCACGACTCCAGACGACCATGGTCGACGAATATGGCGGCGACCTGGGGAGAGGGTCCATTCTTCAAATACGTTCAACAGGGCAGTGGTACTACTCCTAGTGTGATGGTGTGGAATGCCGTTGGGTACGGCTTCAGGTCAGAACTCTGATGGCCAGACGGCATGCCACGAATGTCCTGCGTCACAATGCAACTATTCGTATTTATCTTCTGATGACATTACTAGAAGCAAGAAATTCCAACTGTGTAAAAATCGATGACGGTGGTATGGGCATACAATTCTACGAATTCATCTATGTGGGACTTGAAAAGGAAATTACACACGTCGTCCCACGGTAACACCATTTCACATGAAGAGTGGCACATTGTCAGAACAACAGAGGATTCATTTATCAAACAGGTCTTCCAATTCTTTACGAAGGGGTGGCTTTCCCGCCTACTCATCAATGCCCCCGCCTAGCTTCGAACCAGCAAGTGCTTCTAATTCAGTAGCAGGTCGTTAGAGGTGTGCTTCACTTAACAGCGCCTGAAGGTGGATATTTGTTTGTCATCACTGCATGACTCTGACCCTGCATCCTGCAGCTTCTGATTGCCAGACGGCAGGCCGTTGGTCAGGCATTTCCTCGAACGTTACAACATGCTGTCTGCTGTCCACTGCCACTGCTGCTACCCAGGCAACACTGCTGCAGTGGTTATCGCTTTGGCTCATACCGCAGCTTCCATGAAATGCATCCACATCTAATTCGCCGTCCCCTATCTTCGCGACATAAACATAGTCCACTTATCATTATGTTTAAAACTGCTGCACAGGGATGTGTTATGGCTTTAACTTTGACGGCCCTTATACAGAAAGGAAATTTCTTTTTATATTTTAGCATTAAAGGTACCTGCCAAAAACAAGAAGTCAAATGAAGTGTACTTAAATACTATGCATTATAAAATGTGATTAACAGTTCAACCATAAGGATTGGGCTATTTCTTTCTGTTTCAATTATTTTAATGAGAGTGTACGATCCAGTACTAATGTAACCCCCATGTAGCTTCTTTATCACCACCAATGGCCGACAGTGTTGAATATCTGACCTCTTAATAATATTCCAGTTCTTTATATAATTTACCTACTTGGACAGCCTCCCTAACGCTGAGTCTAATAAGATACTGTGGTTACAAGTGGTATGTTACCTACAATTTCTAATTTACATTCATAACCTTCAATTCCCCTGGCCTCTCGCTAAATACCTGGACACAGTTTGTTAAAACTTGTTTTTATCGTTCTCTTTCAATCTCTTTTAAACCTAAAGATTCATTGCATTTAATTTTAACCTTATCTTCTACATATTTTCCACTTCTTCCTCAACACATCCGCAAAATTCTGGGGAAAATTTGATATAGTTGCTAGATTGAGAAATTACGAGAGTGATACTCAATACTATAAGCGTTTGTACCCGTTTTAGTTCTGGAACAGATAGGGAACAGAATGAGCTTTGTTGTCCTCCCGCCACCCCAACCCCCAATGCCCCAGTGCTGTAGAAAAATGAGTAAGTTACAGGACTGCCAGCAATTTTACAATTAAATTTTTCACAAGCTGTCCCACCATACCAAATTATAGCACGCCGAGTCCGCCACGAAAGCTGTGTCTAATGAATGCAAGTCTTCTGGAAACACAACTGGGTCTGTAGAAGATTACAATTGGTGGATCTGTCAGTAGTGGTTGTATGATGGCATGTTTCAACAAATTTTATGTCGAGTTGAAAGAGAACAATAAAGTTAGTACAACGAAAGCAGTATAAGAAAATGTAGAGGGATTAAATGAGAGACCAGGTGAAACTAGAAAGAAATTAGGTCAAAGATTAGATGATGATGATGCTTGGTTTATGGGGCGCTCAACTGCGCGTTCATCAGCGCCTGCACAATGTCCCAATGACAAAGATAAGATTTGACTAGAAAGGAATTAGTTGATCTACAGGAGGTCTAGGCAAGGGAATGCAGGGATCCAGTATATATACTGGGTAATAAAACTGATGAAACTGGAGGAAGGTTTGAAGACAAAATTTGAAGATGAAATTTAGCGATACAGATTTCGGAAGAAGTGAAGTTAATGTATGGCGTAAAATTTGAAAAAGTATATGACAGAATGACCATTGTGGAGGTTGAGCTAGATAAGACCAGAGGGAAGGCACTAGAAAGAAGGTGTATCAAAAAAAGGATAAAGATAAGTTGTTAGACAGTTAGTTGCATGGCTACAACTGATGAGGTTACAAACACTAGGGAACAGCTGACAGAAAATAGTACAGTGATCCAGTGCATGGATCAGAAGCTGGAAGCGTTAAAATTGAGCATGCTGGAGGAGAATTTTGATCTGAATGTAAAACCTGTTGAACTTTATGAGTGTGTGGAAACATTGGGAAATGCAGAGAGGAACTATAATGTGATGCAGTCCATTCCAGCAGCAGATACTGCAGAGGTAAAATACTTATTGAAATTTAGATAAGGATAGTTGGAAATTAATGAAACCCAGAAACATATTATGAATGAATTACATGAACATCTCACATGTGTAGAACAATAACTTAGTCGAAATGATAGGGCAGAGAAGTCTCTCATGACAACAATCATTGTGGCAGTTGTCAGTATAATTCTTGTCATGAAAGTGAACCTGAAAATAGCCCAGATCATCACTGCATAATGGTTTGTTAGGTGTTGGGCAGCTATGTCAATGGCTCATCACCTGCCAAGAAATGAAATGCTATGACTGTAAAAGCATTTTGTCAGTGCAAAACTTCAGAAGTTTTAGAAATTTCCCAGGTGGCATTCACCCTAGAATTCAGGTTGAGAAGTTTTACTATTCGCCCCTACCTGCATGGCCAATCAATTATGGACTTGAAATTCAAGTGTGGCTATTTACAAAGAGAGGCTACAATGCGAATAAGACAATTTGCTCATGAGTCTATATCCTATCAACATTGTGTTGGTGCAAGTGATCATGGAAGCGTGGACTTTAGGACAAATAGAGAACAAATAGAGAACAAATTCTGTAGTGTTTCTAGCAGATTAGAAGGGAGGTATTTGGTTAAAGGTTTAATGTAGTTTTGTAGTAGTAGAAGTAGTTGTAAAATATATATATATCAGAAATAAATAATTAATATATACTTTATTACTATCGAAGGAAATGTGATTTGTATGGCCTATTTTAGCTTTTCAGATCATAGGCTGTAATTATGAAGAACAAATAAATAAATCCTATCAAGATATATGCCAAGTGTTTCCCTTGGTCTGTTGGTCTGAAACGCCACAGGCTCTTGTGAAACATGTAATAATCATGTTGCACAATAACAGAAAATCAGGATTTTTACCCCACACTGTGTTTCGGTAATATATTTCAGAGTAACTAGTTCCAGTACAATCTGTAAATTTCAGCAGAATTAATTTGCATTTGCCTGACTAAACTCCCAATGCATGTAGGGCTCATCATTTTGGCTTATAAATGCAAAGACAGTACGAGGTGCCCCAGAGTTTGTTTCAGGGACTAGAATATAACGCTGTTGAAGCTCCTCAGGGAAATGAGTTGTATGATTTCAATAAATATACTACAGCGCCAAAATCCAGAGATAATGAGTGACTGGCATTGTAGAAGGCCATCAGACCGTGAAAGTTATGAAAACAAGCACCGACCATACTGCCACAATGGCTGACGAAATAACAGATGTGTTCAAAGAAGAAACAGGTTTGTAGTATTAAATGATATGTTAATCTGCTATTGGTAAAGCTATCACAGCGATGGACTATGAGGTCAATATAGCCAACAAAATGAAAGAGAAAATGCGCCTCAAGTCGTAGAGGTAAGGTCATCTGATCCATGCAATAATTATCAGGTGGATTTTAGTTCCATACCACAGCATGGCAAATGACAACAGTGAAAGGTGTACTGTAGAACGATTTGTAAGCATTTAGAACATGCAATAACAGTGAACAATGAGATTTTGCACGGTATTTTAGTATTTGTATCTATTTTAACACAAGTCACATGCACAGGGTGTCCATAAACTAAGCATCTATTTTGTAGAAATATTTACTTTATGAGCAGGTTGTATATGGTAGTTCATTGCTGGTACATTTAACACGTTTTGTGTGCACTTTGTTGCCTGATATCATGCATAAAACTCATGCTAACAATTAAACATGTGGTTCATTGTTTACAGGGTGAATATGCATGATGTTTGCCGTAGAATAAGAAGTGACTGTTTTGACTTGGAGACTACAGACATCGTCGTACGATAACATTCTGATGAGATTTCACTGCAAATTCCATCACGATGGTATCACTGATAAGATAGACTGCACATTGGTAAACAAGTTCAGGCGCACTGGATCGCTGGCAGGGGAGCCCACACAAGGATGTCCATCAAGTTCCAATGACTGGATTGAAGCCATCAGGACATCTATTGAAAGGAATCCAAAATCGGTGTGGCATCTGTCAGTGGAATTGAACATGCCATGTTCGAGGGTGTTGCAGTTTACCCTAAAGAAGAAACGATACCACCTGCAGGTTCTCCACCATCCGCATGAAGAAGACTTTGCAGAGTGTGTAGCCATGTGCATCATCCTGCTCATTGCACATGAAGAGTGCAGCATCGTGACTCACATCTTATTCAGCGATGAAGTGACCTTCCACATTTGTGGAAAGTTAACAGGCGTAACTGCGTTATCTGTGCTAACACACCACCAGTTCATCATGTTGGAGTCATGCAAGAGTCTCGCAAGGTTAATGTTTCGATGGGCATCTTGGGTGACAAGTGTATGGACGACTTTTCTTTTCGGAAAAAACCATAATTGGAGCAGTGTACCTAGACTAGTTCACAAATTCTTTGTTGCCATAGCTTATCCTGGATGGGCTTCAGGATAATGTTTAGTTTCAGCAAGATGATGCACCGTGCCATTATGCCTTAGATGTTTGCATGTCAATAAATTCACAGTTCCCTGGGAGATGGGTTGGATACACAGACCCCTTGGAGGGGACAGCGCATTCCCCTGACCTCATGCCAATGGACTGTTTTGTGTGGGCATTTATCACAGGATGAGTGTTCACCTTACCACATTGCAGAAGCTCAAGATCTGCATTATACTGGCTGCTGCTGCCATAACACCAGTAACGCTTCAGAATGTGTATCACGCCCCTGCTGAAAAATGAGAAGTATGTCGTGATATTGATGGTGAACATGTTGAAAGTAATCACTAATAAACGGCTACCATAGCAAAAATTGAAAGTCCCATCACTATTTTGACAAAACATATACTTCATTTCTAGACACCCTGTATATTTGGCATATGTGAGTGGAGAGAGAGAGAGAGAGAGAGAGAGAGAGAGAGAGAGAGAGAGAGAGAGAGCTTTTCATGTACCATTTCTCCAATGTACTATGGCTTCCATTCTGGTCAAAGATATCATGTTTGCTACAGTTCAGTAAGATAAATGGCTGTCAAGCTGAGCACAATCTATGATCACTGGTCCAATGGAGTATTCTAATTTCACAGGTTAGGAATTTAGAGTGGAAATGGAGAACAAAAGGCTTCTGTCACAGACTCAGGAGGAACTTCCTGGGGGTACTTGGGTTGTAGACACTACCTGTGACAGATGTTTAGTGTTTTTGCTATGTTCCTTTGTGTGACATCACATTTGTCAGTTTCATACATCGAAATGTGTGGCTTGCTAGTAAGTTCATAGAAAGGAAATTCTTGGAAAATTCGAGATTTTTTGTTACCACCTGGTGGCTAGCGAGACCAAGTCTTTTGGCTTGTCAGTGAGGTCAGAATCAGAGCTGTTTTTATGAAGTAAGTGTTCTGTCTCATACTGTATCAGAATTTATAGTTATTTGAGTCAGCTTTGAGGAGTTTCTGTTTGTACTGTGGGAAACTGAGGCCTTTCTGGCAAGTGTGTGTAGAATACATCATCTGAAGCAAACTCAAGTCTGCGACTTAGTCTATGACTACATTATGTTTATTTACCAAACTGTTGAGTGAATTATCAGATCCCTACCACTTAATATAAACTTTATCTCCTTTCTTTCTCAAAATTTTTGCTTTTGCCTTTTGTACTTCATACTCATATTTTGTTTTCTATATTTGCTTTGTCTTCTGTAGTTCATAATCATAAAAATTTCCTTTTACTTCTTCACCATCTAAAGCTTTTAATTTATATGTGATTGGATTGGAATGAATAACAGATTCAATTTCGAAAATTTCTTTTGGCCAGTTGGCAGTGTATCCTTTTTTCAAAAAGTCCTTTAAGTTTACTAATCCTCACTTTATCTCTTTTTTTAAATTTTCACTTTTCATTAGACGCAGTGGTGCCTATCTTTAAATTTTTCTCATTAGCTTCTATTGGTTTCATTTTTATAGTTGAATGTTTTGTGTTATTGTATTCATTTACTAATTTCGAAACTAAGTCAGCATCAGCTGGAGTTGACTTCAGATTGTGTCCAACCAATTTGTAATTTACTTGAAGAGCAAATACCTTCCACATCTTTTCTTTCAGTGTTCTGTTAAATCTTTCAACAACAAATGCTTTTAATTCTGTAAGAGCTGAATATTTTTTCATCAGTTCTTTAAAGTCTTTACTATAGAATTCTTTTCCATTATCTGTTTGCAATTTTTTTGCTTATGTCCATCTCTACATAATTTATCAAATGCATCAACTACTTTCATACCTGTTTAATCATTAACTGGAATAGCGCAAGCAAATTTTGAAAACTCGCTGATAACAGTTAGTAGATATTTATATCCATTATTTATTTTTGATATTCCTTTCAGATACGTGAATCCATTTCCACTAAATCACCTTGTCATAGGTCATCAATACAAAAAGAAACAACATTTTTTTTTCATTTAAAGCTCTTGCTCAACAGTTAATGTAACACTTTAATGATTTCTTCATGAATATTTTTAACACCTTCACCAACTGCTGTATTCACCTACAAAGATTTTTTAATGAATTTACTCTTGTTAGTTTTACAAATTGAACAAGGACCTTCAATTGTTTGTCTGCCATTTTTTGTTGTTATTCTGTGAGGATTAAGTGTTTCAGTGAATTTTTTGCACTTCAAACAATAGATATGAAAGTGATTAACCATTTATAAAGATTAAAAATTTAATAATGTAATTTATTTTGCTTCCATTCTGTCACTACCATTATATTCTAAACATATTTCACCAAACATGAATAATTCACCTGGAACGGGTACAGTTTTAACAAATTCATTTAGATACATAAACAATCTATCTTTCTTTCTCATTTCAAATGATGAATTATTGAATTGTGTTGAATGTAAAATTTGCAGTTTATCAAAATTGAATCTTTTTATCTCTATTTTAAAATCAGTAGGTGACAGGTCACAATTTACATTGGCTCCAAATAAAATAATTTTCTTGTTTCTTACATCATAACCAAATATGTATTTCAATATTTATTTACCAGTATTAAAATCAAATTTCAGTTTATGTTTGTAACACATCCTTTTTTGAAGATCACTTATTTGACTTTGATATAGTGATAACTCTGCCTTTGAAAAATAATCTGTAAGTGCTTTTTCTACTTGTTATAGTGTTATTGTTATTTTGATGAATCTGATTAAATTTTTCATGAAGCTATGCTGCAGTGTCATAGTTACTGAACTGCGTTAAAATACTTGTGTGTTCAGTGTTGTAACATATTCTGTTTCTATGTATTGTTTTGTGTCAAATTCACTTTTGATTTTTTCTATATCAAATGCAGAATGCGTTCTCAGCCAATCAGGGCTATCTCCAGCTTTGTTTTCCCATTATTTAATCCACTATTAGTCAGTAGTTAATTTCCAAAATGTCCATTTATTAGATTCAAAATATAATTAAAATTTTAATTATCACGCAATACTCTTAAAACTAATAAACACAAATGGCCACATATTCCTTCATCAAAATTTTGAATGTGTTGTCCATTGTAATACAGTTTATATGAACCAAAATATTTAACCAATTATTCAGGGATGTTTACATCCCAATGAATCAAAAGGAAATTCTTTTATCATCATTCTCAAATAACAAATCCAGTGAGTACCAATATGATCTGATGTATCTAAATTAACTATTCCACATTCATTATTATTTGGTTCATTAAGTAATTCATCAATGATAAAATCGCCACAAAATTGATTTATTTTTAATTGTTTAATTAAATTTTCTATGTCAAATTAGATAATGGTTTACTTAATACTTTTTGATTACGTTTAAATTTTTTTTTCCTTTTTGAGTTCAGTGCCAGTTTTCTTTTCCATTTCCAAATTATGTCTTTTTTGTTCTTCCAATTCTTCGTCAGATTTCTTTTTATTTATGACTGCATTTGCGACTGCTGCAAATCCTCTAGCAAGTCGGCCAATTGTTGTAAGATATGGCAAAGCTGCTAATAATAAAGGAAGAAATCCACCTTCGTGTTTGCTAATGTCTGCGCACTCTTCAGACGGCGTCTCTGTTAGTTCAGCGCCTTCTTTCCTTTTTGTTAGACCTGCAATGACTGTTTTCACAACAGGAATAGTTAAAGAAACAAGCAAATTTCCCCCTGTTTCTTTCTCTTTCTTTCTTTTTTGAACATCAGCCAAAAATGGTTCAATCGCATTTAATTGATCTTTATTTAATGTAAGTCTAATTGATTTTTGCTTAGTTTTGCCGCTTGGAAGCAACACATAATCGATTGAAAAGTTGTTCATTTATACAGATTAAAACATAATTTTAAAAAATTATAATCCAAATCCATTTTGATCAAGCTGCAGGGTTAAGCCTACTTCAACTGGCACAGCATCTAGTCCCATTCCCAATTTTCGTTTTCTGTAAACTATTCTGCAAACTACTGTGGCTCCAATTTTTTCTCCTAAAGAAGCATCACTTGCATTCTTCCTTTTGCAGCAAACTGAAGTTCTTTATCTGCTTTGTGTCTTTTTCTAAATTTTTATTATCTCTATAAGCAATGTCATGTTACTTGCAAGCTTCACCTAAATTGTTTATTCCTTGATCTATTCTAGTTAATCTTTCATCTAATTTAGTTTCTGGACCACAAGCGATAACCAGGAAGATACATCTTGAATGGTAATTTGTTAATCAAAGTGTTTACTAATCCTTTTCAATATTTTTCACTTTTCTAAAATGTGTGTGGTAAATTATTCAAAATTCTAATCAAATATGGAGTACCTTTCAGATTATTGATAACAAAATCACTAAACTCATTTTGCAACATCTGCATTATTCCAACTTTTTCACTGTGATAATTTTTGTTTTCTGCTAATTCTTCACCATGAATAACTGCTAATCTACCGATTAAATCTCTAACATCATTCATCCAAACATATTCAATCAGTTTTTCTGTATATTTTTAAATAATCCTTTACTCATTTTCTCAATGACAGCTGAAGGAATCTCAGAACAGCATTCAGGTGAACTTATTTCTTAGGAATCTGAATTGTGAATTGTATTTATACCTCTATTTGATTTTACTTTATTTGGATTAGTTTTAGGATAAAGTGCTCCCGAATGGAACAATATATCTGCATAAATTGATAAATCTCCACCATCAAATTTATCATTCAAATGATCCATAGTTATTTGTTTTTTAGTTAAAAGATTCATTAACCCATCTGTGCCTTTGTATTCTTTTCCTCCAATTGTTAATTTATCGCCATCGAAATCAACATGAAAATGTTGGACAAATTTAGATCTGTCATCTGATTAAAAGAATTATAAAGAAATTGATGAAATTTTTTTCCTAAAATGCTTTCTCAAATTGAGGTACCTTTTAATCCAATGTTATACATTTGAAGGAGATCAAATTTTTACCAGATATGCATGATATGATGGCTGAGGTCCTAGACCTATTTAATTCCACCCATTATGCATATAACAATGATAAAAATATCATATCTCACATTTTAATTTTTATAATTTTTTTACTTGTAAAAACGTTATTTTTTCTATAATTTACTTGATTTTGCAATAAAGCTTAGATATACTACATATGTATGGACTATTGCAAGTTACAGAAAAAAACAGAGCAATGCTTTATGAACTTTAGGAAATATTTGTACCTGAATTCTGAAAACTACAACTTGGAGGAAAGAGCAAATGAAAGTATGAGTCCATTTAAACTGTGCCTCAGAACATTCCTGAAGCATAATCTTCATCCTGCAGCATTTCTTCATGTACAAGCTTCCTCTTGGCATTCCTTTTAGCACTTCTTACTTATTTGGTAACCTGAGAGCTAATCTTTCAGTTTCATGCACCCATTGTCTGTCACATGCAAGCAATTGATATTCCATATTAGAGCCTTATTTTATTCCTAAATTTCTCAGGACTTCCAACCTTATCACTCCATCATTGAAACATATCATTGGTTCTTAGTACAAAATCTTTTAATGTATTTAGTCCTACAAAAACATTCTTTGGTAATTTTCCCTACATGCCCTCATGAATACATTTACTAAGCAAAACAGGATAACTCAGGTCTAAACAATGGTTATATTTCATTCATGACAGGCTGAGGAAGAGAATGATAATGATGGTACACTTGACCACTCTCTTTGGAAGGGCCGGTTGGGGTGGCCAAGCAGTTCAAGGCACCTCAGCCTGGGACCGCGTGACCACTATGGTCACAGGTTCGACTCCTGCATTGGGCATGGATGTGTGTGATGTCCTCAGGTTAGTTAGGTTTAAGTAGTTCTACATTCTAGGGGACTGATGATCTCAGATGTTAAGTTCCATAGTGCTCAGAGCCATTTCTATTGAAGATACCAATGATGACCATGCAGCTTCTCTAGAAAGAAACGATAATTAACCGAAACCCTCAGCTGCCAACAGGTGTTGTTGATATACTTCAGTGGGGACATCTGAAAATGTGTTCCCCAACTGGGACTCGAACCCAGGATCTCCTGCTTACATGGCTGACGCTCTATCCATCTGACCCACAGAGGGCACAGAGGATAGCATGACTGCAGGGATTTATCCCTTCTACGCTTCCCGTAAGACCCACATTCCGAACTGTCCACAACCTACATTCATAATGTTCCTAAAGGATCATCACCTTAGTTGGTTCGAGTAATCAGTGAATGGGCAAATATCCTTTAGGTTGCTTTTTGGTAACTACACCAAGAATCTGCTCCTTTAGTGTAAAGTCTGTGAACAGGGTGGTCATCTATGGACAACTTATGAAAGTAGGTGGCCCATAAACTTTTCACATTGCTGTAACATCATTCAGAGGTGCAGTTCGTCCTATAACTCTTTAGCACTTGTCCACAACACTCCAGTTTTGTTACCAAGGTATCACCATAAACATTGACCGCATTAATTTTATTGAAACCTTTTGAGTCAACATCCCCTAGGCACTTCGTATATCTATCGTTATAAACAGGCACCGACCCCTGTAATATTTTTAGAGATCCATCACTCTCCATACCTCCACTGCAACCATCATAATTCTTAGAACACTGATGTTCAAAATGTCCTTCAGTGTTAGTATGGAAGGTGTCACAGTACTTAGGTAAGTATTCAACATCAACAACTTTTCCATTCTCTGGAGAACTAGCACTTACAACACTATTCAAAGAACGATGTACTCGATGTTGCCATGTCCCATCAAGTGCAGCAGCAATGTCCTTGATTCCACTAATATCTACAGTTTCTTCTACTGCTCGCTTCATAGATGCTTTAGACACAACTGTCAAGGCACCTAAAAATATTTTTATATAGTTGCTGAACCTACTGGGAGGTGGAGGAAGGTCCATCAAAGCACAAAGCGTTTGAGCAGCCTTTTTCCTTTTTCCTAATGCATGCATTGCATACATTAACTTCCAGTTCACATCGTATGAATTATGCACAATGTTCGAAGTCATTTTCGAGGTAGGTTTATTGCAGGGTCTACACAGAACAACTGATTTTGATGCTAATCCCTTCCCGCTACTTTGTTGTTCAGTTATTTCCAGACAGCCTACACCACCACATTGTTTATTTTTCGCCACTTCCTTTATCAAAGAAGATAAAATGCAAACATCATCAACATCAAATCCACTACAAACTGTCACTGTTAATTCAAAAATTTTAATCACCAGGAGGCATGCCATGTGGGAGATTCTTTCCTGAAGAACTGATACATGGGTTACTTTCAACAGTGTGGCTTGCTTTGTTTGTGAATTGGTTAACACAGAATTTCCTTGTATTGAATTTCTTGATGCATGATATTGTTCGTACACTAAAGGATATGTACTTCCACAAATATATGTAGCACTAGTGCAACAAACATTCACTAACACATGAACAAACGGCTTCAGCAAAAATAAGTAAATACTAGCAAAGATGATAATTTACAGACACTAGAAACCTGCACTGTTCCCAACATATACAATGTATCATATGTATAATCGCTGGAAACAGAAGGTTCACACTTCCTTTCGAAATAATACTGGTTTCTGTAACAGAAATAAAAGGAGGTATGGCGCTATACATGACTGTAACTTTAAAATTTGGTGTATATAGCCATATAGGACATTTTTCATTTGAAATCCTATAATCTATATATCAATGTAATCAGGAAAGACTATAGAATTTAATAAAGTCACGAGAAAAATTTCGATTTTTCCATCATTTATTAGTACTCTGTATCCTTAATATACAGGGTGAGCATGAAGTCTTGCTCTGATTATAAAAATTTATAACAGCATAACCGCCTTACATAATAAGTTACATTTGATGCAGTTACATAGGTTAGTGTTACTAGTTGTTGTGACCGATAGATGGCGCTAGTGCTCCACAATACCGACACAGTCTATTAGGTTATGTTAGTTGCTGGCAAAATGGTGTCGAGGCAGGAGAAAGCGCAATGTGTGAATTAGTTTCACGGAACGAAATCGCCCATCAGTGTTCAGGGTAAATTTCAGGCTTCTTATGGATGCAGCAATCCTGACGTTAAATCAATAAAGTGATGGTTTGCAAAGTTTAACGAAATAGGTACCGTTGAAGACCTACCTCGAAGTGGCAGGCCTCCATGTGAGTGAGGCAACTGTTTATTGTGTTTGGCAATCGTTTCATAAACGTCCTTCTAAATCAACTCATCAAGCAACATGTGAACTTCAAAAACCACAAGCAAGTGTGGTGAAGATTCTTCATGAAAGTCTTAGGTTGGCTGCTTCAAAGTGCAAATCGTGCAGGCCTTACAACCGAATGATTTGCTGACATGTGCTGAATTTGCAACTGAGATTCTCAACAGGATTGATGGCGCTAGTGATTACTTTAATTGCATATGCTTTACTGATGAATCCACCTTTCATGTCAGTGGAATGGTAAATAGGCATAATGTCCGTATGTGGGGTTCAGAGTCTCCACATGCTACTATGCAATTACGGCGAGACAGCGAAAAAGTGAATTTTTGGTGCAGGCTCATGCATAACAAGGTTTTTGGACCGTTTTCTTTGCAGAGAAATCCATTACCGCTAAGATTTAATTAGACATTTTGCAACAGTTCATTACCCCACAGTTAGAAGAATATCAACCATGGATACTTTTCCAGCAAGATGGAGCAGCCCCCCACTGGGCATGATAATGCATGATTTCCTGGATGAAACATTTCCAGATCGGTGGATTGGAAGGAATGGTCCAACGCCCTGGCCACCCGTCTCTCCAGACATTACGCCCCTTGACTTTTCTCTGGGGCTATATCAAGGACAGAGTCTTCATAACACCAGTTGCTGACATCGATGAACTGAAGGCTAGGATACAAGCTGCTGTGGGTACTGTGACAGAACACATTTTACAGAACACGTGGCAGGAACTGGGATACTGCCTTGACATTCTCTGAGATACCAAGGGAGCACACACTGAGGTTTACTATCGTAAATGGTCTAAAAAAACTAGTAACACTAACCTATGTAACAGCATCAGATGTAAATTATTATGTCAAATGGTTATTCTGTAATGACTTGTTATGATCAGGGAAAGACTTCATGCTTACCTTGTACTTTAACATTCTCTCACTTACATTTATTGTTTTAACACCTTCATCTGTTCTTTTTTTACTGTACCAAATATCTTTTAATTTTTCAACATACTGGGCTTATTTTTCTCTTTTTCATATTTATTCAATGTATTTTGAATTTCTGATTCACTTAATGTATAGTCATATTTTCCTGGAATATCATCATCAGACCAATCATGTAATTGTCTAATTGGTGATGAATCTCCAAAATCTTCATGAGTACGATATGGAATCATTTATTTTTCAACCTCTGTTTTCTTCACTAGCTTTCAAAATATTATCACCTAATCCTTAGATTCCTTGTTTAACTTGTTCAATAGCATCGATAACTGGTTGATCTTTTTATGTTTCTCATATTCTGATTTTGGTTGTTTTTTTCAAAACTTGAACTGTTCTTTCAGTTCTTCAGGTTTTTTCCTCATCATATTTTACAAACATTTATTAAGGATAAAAAACATTAATTTGTTTATGTTCAATGTTTATGTTTACATTTAAGGTTTATGTTCATGATAAAATTTAATGAAATGATGTATTCTAAATATATGTTTATCAAAGTAACAACAATCACATGTGTCTGGTCTACATTCAGCATCATTATCAAACCATAAACAATTGCTATGATGTTCACCAAATATCGATTCAACCTTATCTAATCTTTCATATTTTTCTAAATAATCTAGTGCTTCTTTAAATTCACTTACACGTTCTGGTAAAACATCGTCAATGAGGTCTAATAATATGCAGTTTTATCTCTCATTTAATAAGGAAAAACGACATTAATGTTAAATAAAATATTGTATTTTATTTCTAAACTTGCCTTCATTTGGTTTTCTGATCACATGTGTCATAAAAAATCCAAGCTATTCATTCCAACATTTATTACACATTTCTTTAAAACCATCAAATTTTAAATTATCTCCAACAAATTCGCGACAGATATGATTTTTAATTTGTGCCATTCTGTCTGAAAATATTTTAAAAATTTACATTATTCCTGACTAACTCTTTAGGTATTTTTAGGTACGTTTGAGGAAAATAAAAACAATCTATTCCTTTATGTCTGCCTCTAGTAAAACATTATCTGACTATATCCGTATTTTCAAGAATGTAATCATCAAATACAGCAACTGAATTATCTAGAAATTGATCTATTGGAATAATTTCATCATTATTTTCAATAAATGTAGTGATTTTTGCGTTGTGCTTATCTTCAGTTTTTCACATTTTTTTTATAAATTCTGAGTATTTTGGCTGATCTAAATTTTTTGAATAAACATACAAATGATTATTTTTTTCCAGTTCAGCCATCCTGGAGCTAAAATATAATTACTGATCAATAATACGGGTTTTCCACAACCACCTGGACATATGATTCCACTTCAGATAGAATTTGGTAAAACTTTACCATGTTGATTTATTGATTTCTGTTCTGGAATTCTTATTTTTGGTTCCCAATCAGTTTTATTTATTTATTCAAAAAATTTAATAATAAATGGTTTAACTGTTCCAATTGAGTGGTAAGTCATCTATTCCTAAAAAAATTGACTCTACCTATATAAGAAAGTCACAAAAGTGTTTCAGTTGTTGGTTTTTATTCGACTTTTTTAACTCCCAATATAACATTGAAAAATAATAAATTATATGTCGATAGGGAAACGATAGAAATTCGATCTGGTCCACACACTTTGAAAGATTTAGAAACATTTATTCATTCAAAGAAACCAAATATTCACATTAAAGCAGATGAAATTTGAAACAGAGTTACTGTTGAGAGTGATGTTAAGTTATGTATGGATATAAAAGAATATAATATTGCAAGTATGCTAGGATTTAATAATCAGATTATGGAAGCTAATGAAAAGACTGTTGCTAAAAATGTTCCTAAAATTATTCCATTTGAATTAATAAATATAAATTTTAATATGGCTGACCGAATGTTTGTGAAATGTAATTAGCATTCTCACAGAGAAACTAAAGTTATTGATTCATTCAAATCTAATACAGCATTGGGTGGACCAATAATTCATAAACTACATCTTCCTGTACATATTCCTATTTTTGATCCAATTCAGGATTTAGAAATTACTATAACGATGAAAATAATAATGTGATTGACTTTAATGGAGCTACTGTAACAGTAATTTTTGAAATGTCTTTATCTTAATAATTTTTTTCCTTAATAAATCAGCGACAGCTAAAGCAACCTTTTTCTGCATCAGGAATAAAATCAGGGGTATCAGTTGTACTCATTTCCTGTGAATAAGAAAACTAAAAATAAATTTAATGCATCAAATCAGGATACAGAAAAGGAAATTAAAATTGGCGATGAATCACTTCAGCTGAATCATACACAACTCTGTATGAATTTCGGTATGATTGAAACAGGCTATCCAACATATGATGGGAAATCCAATAAAAAATTAATCAATGTTTGATTTTATAACCATAAAGAAAGGAAATAATATTTTATCTAGAATCGAACATCCTTTTATTTCCTCATCAGTTTTACTGCATTTAACTTCATCTGCAACTGATAAGATAAGCTTAGAAGAGTATATTCTTAATAATGAAAAAATAAGGAGTAAGAGAAATGAAGTACTTTATCCATGATCAATGCTTGGTGGATTTTTTAAAAGATTATAAGGAAATTATGTTGGAAGGAGATTTAACAGTAATTTTTACAAGTTCATCAAGTTCTAAAGACATAATTCTTCGATGGTCTGATTATAATGATGCTGGAATTCAAATAGAAGGCACTCTTCCAAAATAAGGAAAAATTGGCATAGAATCGATGGAAATTCGTGTACCAATTGTTAAATATGAACAAAATTACGAGTTAGAACAATGAGAAAATATTCTGAAAAATCCAAAGATCCCAATATTGTTTTGTGAACTACAAATTGTAGAAGTTGCTGGATTAAGTGGCAAGAAAAATTCTGAACCAGATATCATGAATTACTGTAACTCAGTGGAATGTGACATGCCATAATTCGTATTTGTTACATTTCAGACAAATTGTAAAAATAATCAGCTAATTGATTCATCATTATTCGATCATGTTAAACTGCAGAATATATATTTGAAAAATGGAAGAAACGAAATTTTCCCACAGGAAATGTGGAATATTAATCCTTCAGATAATTTTCTCAAAGTATACAATGCGTTTCTGAATTTTAAACTAATTACTCTTCTAAATGGAGACATCGATATTAGCCCATTTAGTTTCATAACGAATTATCCGATTTATGTGATTAACATGACTCGAAGAAAAAATATTGTATCTTCACAGAAACCGACTATGAAACTTTGTGCAACTTGGCTGTTGATATACTTTTCGGGATGTGAGGAGACAGCTGTAGCGGAACATGCTCTTCAACCAGGCAACTACCAAGTGAAGTTTTCGGATACCGAAGTTTTATCTACAACGTTAAATTACTATCCACGGCTATATAGAGAAGCTATCGAAATTTATAAACATCACGATAATTTCAATAGGAAAGAGGAGGCTATGAAACTTAGCGATATACGGACAGTGGCTCTACAAAATTGCTAACAATTTTTATCTTGGACAAGGTGGTAATCGATAGTCAACCTTGTCTTTGCTATGGATTATCAGTGGCTCTGCAAAATTGCTAATAATTTTTATCTTTGACAAGGTGGTAATCGATAGTCAACCTCATCTTTGCTATGGATTATCACTGCTCATCACGTGTCACCTGAACCACGCCCCCTTTCTCACAATATATAAGTCGCTCTCAGACACCCGACCAGTCAGTCGGCAAGACTCAGCGGAGCAGCGCCTCTGAGGAAGTCCAGCGCAGTTCTGGACGAAACGTAAGGAGCAGAAAAGTTCTTGGACCACGACCTCACATCCCGAAAAGTATATCAACAGCCATGTCACCCGGTCGTGAAAGCCTTCATTTGTGCAACTTTTAATGATAAAATTCCTGCAGACATTTGAGATATATAGTAAAGTACGGAAAGAAGAATCTTACATGCAATTCACAACAGACAATACTTACTGAAATTTTTTAGCTAGCACTTTGAATTTTTAAAAATCAATCCATTCACTTACGATGCATACTGCATAATATTATTTGAAAATTTTCAATTATGTATTTTTCCAGATAGCTTTTTTTGATGTGTGTCGTGTTAGCACTTTGAATTTTTAAAATCGGTTAATATTTGGCTGAGAAATTAAAACGTAATCTTCTGAATGAATAAAACGATCAGAAGTCTTTCTCTTTCAGTATCTCTGAAAAGACTAACAGATGGAGAATGAGTATGCATCGAATGGCTGATTGCACTTGGCCTCTGACCTCTTACACAGTCTGACTGTTTTGCTGTCACCAATAAAGATAACTGACCTAGTTCAATACACGACAAGTGTTATCTCAAGAACGAATTCCGACTTTTGCTCACTGCCGACAAGGCAATTATCGAGCATGATGCAGTCAAAGACTGCTTTAGCTGTCGTTGAAGAACTGATTTTAGAAGTGCGCAGCCTTTTTAGACATTCTGCTATCCTAGTACAGCGACTCACAATATTCAGTATAAGTTAAAATTAGTGAAAAATTCTGTTAACAAATGGTAGCGCTGTTTGTTTCATTTAAATTAATAGGAACTCATTCTTGATTTTAAATTCGAGTAACGTTTTCCTAATAACAATCTGAGTATTGTAATTATCATTACATTTTATTTACAAATTCGCCTCTTCAAATAAAAGCACATTTTGATAAAATAATTCGCATTTTACTCAGAAATAAATTGATGAAAAATAGCACTTTCAGAACATGCTTTGTCACTCGAATAACAAATAAACATACAATCTTCGAGTCAAATGTTGATGGTGTTGAGACAGCAACCAGCCACAAACTTATTTTCAATTCCTTTATTCAAAAGGTGCCGTTACCGGTTTCGAATTATTACGATTTATCTTCAGAAGGTTTTCGTGCTTTCATTAGAACATGTAGTGCGTTTTTTTACAGATTAACTGTCGGGAAATGTCGGTTTGGAGTGTTTGTTTTCATAGTTTCCGTCCAACAGACGTGAATACATTCTCACTGCATTCTTATCGTTGCACACGTAAATTTTTCTTACTGAACGCTTTAGATTAGTCACAGAATAGATTTCTAACATGCACCACATGTTTTGATATATAGAAAGTGCTTACAAACACTTTGTATGTGCAAGGAAAAATGCCTGTGTTATAATGGCTGGGACCCCAACTTTATCATATCTGTTACACTGCCTCGCTTATTTCGCCAGAATACAAAAAGAGCAACTCTGAAATGTTTTAGCTTTCTCCATCAGCCATTTCTTGTAACGACCCCATAACGCACTACATCACTTCAACCGAGGATGGACAGCAGTAGGATAGGCAATCTCTTTCATGGATTTGTTGCACCTTTTAAGCGATCTACCAATAAAACCAGCTGCAAAATACTAACGCGAATTCTTTACAGACGAATGGAAAAACTGGTAGAAGCCGACCTCGGGGAAGATCAGTTTGGGTTCCGTAGAAATGTTGGAACACGTGAGGCAATACTGACCCTACGACTCATCTTAGAAGAAAGATTAAGGAAAGGCAAACCTACGTTTCTAGTATTTGTAGTCTTAGAGAAAGCTTTTGACAATGTTGACTGGAATACTCTCTTTCAAATTCTGAAGGTGGCAGGGTAAAATACTGGGAGCGAAAGGCTATTTACAATTTGTACAGAAAGCAGATGGCAGTTATAAGAGTCGAGGGGCACGAAAGGGAAGCAGTGGTTGGGAAGGGACTGAGACAGGGTTGTAGCCTCTCACCGATGCTATTCAATCTGTATATTGAGCAAGCAGTAAAGGAAACGAAAGAAAAGTTCGGAGTAGGTATTAAAATCCATAGAGAAGAAATAAAAATTTTGAGGTCCGCCGATGACTTTGTAATTCTGTCAGAGACAGCAAAGGACTTGGAAGAGCAGTTGAACGGAATAGACAGTGTCTTGAAAGAAGGGTATAAGATGAACATCAACAAAAGCCAAATGAGGATAATGGAATGTAGTCGAATTAAGTCGGGTGATGTTGCGGGAATTAGATTAGGAAATGAGACACTTAAAGTAGTAAAGGAGTTTTGCTATTTGGGGAGCAAAATAACTGATGATGGTCGAAGTAGAGAGGATATAAAATGTAGACTGGCAATGGCAAGGAAAGCGTTTCTGAAGAAGAGAAATTTGTTATCATCGAGTATTGATTTAAGTGTCAGGAAGTCGTTTCTGAAAGTATTTGTATGGAGTGTAGCCATGTATGGAAGTGAAACGTGGACGATAAATAGTTTAGACAAGAAGAGAATAGAAGCTTTCGAAATGTGGTGCTACAGAAGAATGCTGAAGATTAGATGGGTAGATCGCATAACTAATAAGGACGTACTGAATAGAATTGGGGAGAAGAGAAGTTAGCACAACTTGACTAGAAGAAGGGATCGGTTGGTAGGACATGCTCTGAGGCATCAAGGGATCACCAATATAGTACTGGAGGGCAGCGTGGAGGGTAAAAATCGTAGAGGGAGACCAACAGATGAATACACTAAGCAGATTCAGAAGGATGTAGGCTGCAGTAGGTACTGGGAGATGAAGAGGCTTGCACAGGATAGAGTAGCAGGGAGAGCTGCATCAAACCAGTCTCAAGACTGAAGACCACAACAACAACAACAACAACCAATAAAACGCAGTCTTTGGGTCGCCTTTCCCGCAACATTACCTGTACCTACACTTTTAAGTACGACAGAAAAGTCGATGCGCATTTTTTAGTATTCTGTGTTTAATTTCAGATCACGATCAGTGATTTCAGTCAGGGTAGGCTTCGGTTCAAGCCACCAGCTGTTCAGCTTGGCATATACGAATGAGTTAGCAGTCATTGATAAAGAGACGAGCGGTGTTTAATTACAACGAGACGTTAGAAACACCTAATTTTACTCAAGACGTCCCGGAATACGTGTCTCGGTTGCCCACCGCCTGGGCACAGACTCCGGTTCACGTCGTCAGCTGTTCCGCCAGGATGGCTGGATCGGCATGCCACGCTTCGCTGGCCGAGTTCCGCTTTAAGGCCGATGTCTGCGGAGACGGCGGTCACGTGGACCGCTTCCCAAGTCCGCCACGTGCCACCGCTGCCCTGCAGCCCGTCTGTTTCCACCCCTCCCACCGCCAGCCGGCGCCGTGAAGGAGAGGGCTCAGTTACGCCACCTCGCCCTAACACCATTCAGTTCCCTCGCACTTTGAGTTTCCAGTCTCTCAGCTTTAGCCTGAAAAGCGCGACGTACATTTCATTCAGGTTCTGTCGTACTCCTTATGCACTGAAGCACTAACGAAACTGGTGTAGGCACGCGCATTCAAATAGAAAGATATGTAAACAGGCAGAATACGGCGCTGCTGTCGGCAATGGTTCAAATGGCTCTGAGCACTATGACTCAACTGCTGTGGTCATAAGTCGCCTAGAACTTACAACTACTTAAACCTAACTAACCTAAGGACATCACACACATCCATGCCCGAGGCAGGATTCGAACCTGCGACCGTAGCGGTCGTGCGGTTCCAGACTGTAGCGCCTTTAACCGCTCGGCCACTCCGGCCGGCTAAAAATGGTTCAAATGGCTCTGAGCACTATGGGACTTAACATCTATGGTCATCAGTCCCCTAGAACTTAGAAGTACTTAAACCTAACTAACCTAAGGACAGCACACAACACCCAGCCATCACGAGGCAGAGAAAATCCTTGACCCCGCCGGGAATCGAACCCGGGAACCCGAGCGCGGGAAGCGAGAACGCTACCGCACGACCACGAGATGCGGGCATGTCGGCAATGACTATATAAGACAAGTGTCTGGCGCTGTTCTTAGATCGGTTACTGCTGCTGCAATGGTAGGTTATCAAGATTTATGTGAGTTCGAACGTGGTGTTATAGTCCAGCATCTCCGAGGTATTGATGAAGTGGGGATTTTCCCGTACCACCATTTCACGAGTGTATTGTGAACATCGGGAATTCGGTAAGGCATCAAATCTCCGACATGGACGCGGCCGGAAAAAGATCCTGAAAGAACTGCAAATTGCAGCAGATTTTAATGCTGGGTCATCATCAAGTATCAGTGTGCATACGATTAAACGAGACATCATCGATATGGGCTTTCAGAATCTAAGGCTATCTCGTGTACCCTTGGTTGCACGATACAAAGCTTTACGCTTCGCTTGGACAATGGACTGCTGATGACTGCTCAGACGAATCTGGTTTCAAATTGTATCGAGCAGATGGCACTGTACGAGTATGGAGACAACCTCATGAATCCATGGATCCAGCATATCAGCAAGGCATTGTTCAAGCTGGTGGAGGCTCTGCAGTGGTATGGGGCGTGAGAAGCTGGAGTGATATGGGACCCCTGATACGTATGCATACGACTCTGGTAGGTGACAAAAAGAGCTGCCTTGAAATGTTTCAACCTCCTCTATCAGCCATTTCTTGTAACGACCTTACGTAAGCATCCTGTCTGATCACCTGCATTCATTCATGTCCATTGTGCATTGCGACGGACTTGGGCAATTCCAGCAGGACAATGCGACACCCCACACTTCCCGAACTGCTACAGAGTAGCTCCAGGACCACTCTTCTGAGTTTAAACACTTCCGTTGGCCACCAAACTCCCCAGATATGAACATTATTGAGCTTATCTGGGATGCCTTGCAACGTGCTGTTCACAATAGATGTGGCACTCTTACGGATTTATGGACAGCCCTGCAGGATTCATGGTGTCAGTCCTCTCCAGCACTACTTCAGACATTAGATGAGTCCACGCCACGTCGTGTTGCTTATGCGTGCTCGCGGGGCCCCCACACGATATTACGCAAGTGTACCAGTTTCTTTGGCTCTCACTGTATGTAGGCCACCATTTTCCCGTAGTTTGTATCACTGTGAACCAGCGGATCGATGTGTCAGTTCCTAGTTTATTTTTACAACCCAACGATTTAGTTCAGGTTGCACAAGAAATAGTGGGTAAATTTCTGAGCTCAGTCATGTACTAATCATTAGGGTGGGGGGGTGGGGGGGGGGGAGGTGGCAAGGTATGCCTTAATACTACTTACACAACAATGACAACAATGTACGTCCCGTAAAAATAATTACTTACAGTTTAAAAACAATATATTTACTTATCTGGTGACAATCCGGCTGATGATGACGATCAAATCCAATTAATTAGGTTTTGAAAGTTTTGCACTACCTTTTTTCGCGACTTTCTATTCGCAAAATCATCAGTTTTATCCACGTATGAAATCTTGTTCATTAGTCCTGACTCTCTGCACAAAACAGCTAAGGCGTTTAGCTTTTCTTGGCTTAAGGTAGATCTTCGATGATTTTTCGTCAGTTTTGAACGAGTAAAGCTTTTTTCGTCCGAACAATTTGCCGCTGATGTACATACAGCCACGCAAACTGCTATATCCAAGTTCGGATATATATTTTCATAGGTACGAATGTAGACTTTTCAGTGGTTCATGATCTGGTTTTACCAAAGTTCTTTCAGATGAGACGTGGCATTGAAAATGTACGCATTATTGGACTAACTCAGTCTGTAAATCATTAGGATACATGTCTTCCAAGAAAAATGCTTATTCCGTAAGTGTTGACGATAGTTCACTCATTTTCGTCAGGAATGAAAACTTTTTATTGAACCTGCTGTAGGCCTCCTGCCGTTTCTTTAATTCGGATATGAGTCTGTCAGTAAGGGCGGGAAAGTATCACTCGCAGTCATTCTCATTTCTTTATCGGGTGTTTCCGGTTCCTTTTTCCTATGCTTTTTGTGTACCGCTTCCACACACTTAATTCCATCGCCTTTTCTTCGAAATACTTAAAATTTTCTCGTCCCGCTAGAAACACTTGCGAAGGGATCCGTAAAGATCGGCAACAGTAATCAAATCTAGAGTAGAATCCTGAATTTGAACATTCACTTTGTTTATTCTTGCAAAAAGAGCATTCCACACAACAACGTCTTCAGTTTTTCTAAATTCAAAAGTATTCTCGTCGCTTTGTTTTAAGTTACAGGCGTTTCCCTACTATCATCCTCGACTGATTGCAAAATTTTAATGACTTCATGCCGAGAATCCCTCAAACTTCTACATGCATCCTCTGTAGTTGTCTCTAGCCGACCGTGTCAGATTTACTCTCTTTAGCGTTTTCCCGTTCCCGGTTTCAGCCATTAATTTTTGCCAGCGCTCTGTCCGAAAAAACCTTGATTTCTTGAACCAACATGAAGAAGTGACTAGCTTCGGTGCAAGATTCTGCAGTCGTCGTTACCACTAAATTTAAAGAGTAGGCAGAGCAAAAGCTACTCAGCTTTGAATTAGCTTGTAAGCCATTTTACACACCAGACATGCTCGCGGCATTATCATATGATTGTCCACGAAAGTCTTCAATATTTACGCCCAGTGTTTCTAGTTCCGAAATAATAGCAGAAAACATTTCTTCGGCCTTACGTCCCTGTGAGGGCACAAACTTAAGAAATCTTACACACGATTCTCCTGTTTCCAAGACGTAGCTAAAGACAACGATAAATTGATCCACATGTGGTATATCTGGTATTGAATCGAAGGTTTAGGAAAAATATTTCGTCCTTTTTATCTCGTCTCCAATCTGTTTTAAAACTTTATGACTCATCAAGAGAATAAACTTATTTCAAACCGTCTTTGACAAGTAACTGGAACCTCCAGATCCTTTATTCCCAAATCGTTCAATAAGGATAGAATTCAGCCAAAAAG
Organism: Schistocerca nitens; assembly: GCF_023898315.1. Taxonomy (NCBI): domain Eukaryota; kingdom Metazoa; phylum Arthropoda; class Insecta; order Orthoptera; family Acrididae; genus Schistocerca; species Schistocerca nitens. The sequence continues at coordinate 132,038,771 of NC_064622.1, read as the reverse complement.
GGATCGAATTCAGCTAACAATTCCAAAATCATACAATGGTTCCCGTTATTTGGACCACTGAACTTTTCATTTTTGCCGGTCGGAGTGGCCGAGCGGTTCTAGGCGCTACAGTCTGGAACCGCGCGACCACTACGGTCGCAGGTTCGAATCCTGCCTCGGGCATGGATGTGTGTGATGTCCTTAGGTTAGTTAGGTTTAAGAAGTTCTAAGTTCTAGGGGACAGATGACCTCGGAAGATAAGTCCCATAGTGCTCAGAGCCAATTTTTTGATTTTTCACTTTTCCTATGAAAGAGAGGCCACGCTTCACTGCAGCAACAATCTCCTTCAGAACGTTTCTCCAATAAGTATTTTCTTCATCAATCTGGTCATGCAGTGAAGTGTCGAGTCGGCCATCAATCTCACTTCTAATTTCTAACTAAGGATTCTGGATTTATGACGCGCAGGGTTTTCATGCTGAGCTACTCGGTGTTCCGCATTTTTCCAGTCATTAAATACTTCGTTCTCGAACTGAGTCTTAGTCTCCAATTACCCGAATGCCAAACAGGGCCAGTATTATACAAAGTTTACTTTCAGAATAAACCAGCCATTTTCGGTCCATCACTTCATTATTTTTCATTTTTCTTTGGAAGATAGTCACTGGCAAGAAACGACACTGATCAGCATATATTTTTTCACTTTTAGAGAAGTCACAAGACTTGTTTTCTACGATATTGCAGTGCTTATGTTGATGCTAAGCTCCTTTGGACGTGCATGCATATCCGAAGTAACAGAGACTGCGGTGACTACAACCCTTACGAAGTAAATGAAATTTAGTCGCACTTGCGAATGTGGACAGCTATCAGCTGTATAAGGATTGACGACAAGGAAAATCTGTGCTCGACAGGGACTCGAATCCGCATTTCCCACTTATCTCTTGTTTTGTTCGAAGCCGCACCTTGCGGTAATCTCCCTTGTGCCGCAGTGCTCAAATCCGTTTCATCTATTCCAGATTGTATTGTGACACTGCATGTTTTTGAAGTTCCTACTTCCACTTTCACTTTTTAAAAAAATCTGCCGATTTTTAGCGTTTTACAGATAATCTCTTCTTGTTCTTCTATTTTCATTTTGGCCTTCTTTTTATACTCAGCTCCACTAAGTCGCTTTCTCCCATCACTCATTCTAACAATTTATTATCCAAGAACTAAAAAAAAAGATTACATTGAAAGTTTTATTTCTCGTACATAATTAGCAGTATCCTTTGTTCAGGCTTCAGGCATTGAGTGATTACTTAAAATAAGCACAAGACATTTATTTAAGTGTGATACAACAAGAAATAGAAATTTCTTTGCACAGCTTTGCATAGCTATTTATCAAGTTACATTACATCTTACTGATTCGTTGCGAATGATTTATTGTAATATATTATGATTACTTACCTACTGTAAGTTTGTACATACTGGCGATGTTATGTTATGAATTATTCACACAGTCCGTGAAACACTTTGAAAAATTAAAGCACACAACCAGAAAAATGAGCCAGAGCAATATTCAAGTGTATTATTATTTGGCCATGATGACTTGGCGATTGCGCTTTTGCTGGTCCAAGCAGAGAAAATCGGCAGTTTATTTGACTCCCAGCGCTACCAACGATAAGCTGCCCACAATGTTAAGAGTAATGTTGCTAGATCTGTTGCAAGCAGCAGATGCTGCCTTGCCCTTCTCACTCCCCTCCCTCCATCAGCTTTAACGTGGAGGGCAAGGTCACTCCCAGCAGCCACCGCGCCAATCGTCAAGTTATCGTGGTCATACAATATTAGAAACTGCAGGACGCAATCAACTGAGACAGCTTTTCTTCTGTTTCTGAAGTAAATATGGGACGGGATCGTCCCGTTTGTATCGCCGCTCTTTATCTATCTCTCTCGAACTCAGTGCCACCTCGCGGTGTACGCCTACAACAGCATGACCCCGCTGTGACACCTGCGGCTGCCGCGCCGCGCTCATGCAGTCCATTCCGTTAGACACATTTTTAGCGAAAAGTCAATTCAGGGGTCCCCTTGCCACAACGAAATGCGACTACGCAAATTGTAGAAAAATTTATCTTAGTGCTGAAACATATAACATGTTGAATTGTTTGTCTAGATCTAATAACGTTTAGATTTATAAATATGAATCTTTTTAAGTTCTGTAAGACATACAATAATTTTTGTCCATATTTGCCGCCCCTAAAATCTGCGGCCTAGACTCCAGCCTGCTCATCGCGCTAGTAAATCCGCAACTGCGTAAGCCCTTCTCTGCAGTAATGCAGATTGGTTACCTCTATGCAACATTACGCCTTTTTATGCACAAAATATTGTGTGCTGCCTGTATCATATGGCATATAGCTATTACATCCTCATTTCTTATCTTTATCAGTCTGCCTAATTTTCACCAGTCTTCTCTAGAACCATATCTCAAAGGCTTCGATTCTCTTCTGTTCCAATTTTCCCAGTCCATGATTCAGTGCCACACAGTGTCGTGCTCCAAACATACATCCTCAGAAGTCTCTACCTCAAATTTAAGCCACAAATAACCTCTTTGCATGTGTTAGTCTTTATGTCCTCGTTGCTTCATCTGTCATAGTTTATTTTCCTTCCAAGGAAGCAGAATTTCTGAACTTTGTCTATTTCGTGATCAACAATTCTAGTGGTAAGCTTCTCGCTGTTCTCATTTCTGACACTTGTCATTACTTTTGTAATAATTTATGGGCAGGAACCGTCGGTGAGCTTTTGGGGAACAATGCACTTCCAGATGCACAACCATTGTGGTGTATGGACGACAGGGCACCATCCCATATCCTCAAAAAATGGCTCTGAGCACTATGGGACTCAACTTCTGTGGTCATTAGTCCCCTAGAACTTAGAACTACTTAAACCTAACTAACCTAAGGGCATCACACACACCCATGCCCGAAGCAGGTTTCGAACCTGCGACCGTAGCAGTCGCACGGTTCCGGACTGCGCGCCTAGAACCGCGAGACCACCGCGGCCGGCCCCATATCCTCAGATCGCACGACAGTACATCACCGTAACGTTTCATGGGCGGTGCCATGGGATGGTATTCTTATTCACCACGAGTAAATCCGTTGGATTTCTGTCTTTGGTGCCATTCAAGTGTTTCGGTGTATGCCCGTCCCATCGACAATGTGCAACCACTGCTCGAGCTTCTGACCAACGCATGTGAAACTATCTGAATGGAGGTAAGCGTATTTGAAAGAGTGCGTAATTAACTGCGAAGATGGTCTGAAAGATGTGTTCACAGATACTATAATACAGGCGGCCTCTGAGCTGTGACGTCACCGTAACCCTCTTGCCACGCAACATTGTATTGAAACTTATAGACAAATGGCGCACACATGCTTAGCTCATACACATCTATCAATGTAATTGAGATTTTCAAGGTTTTAGTGTACTATTTTATTATTATTGCTTGATAGGTTCCCGGGAATTACGCCGGATAATATTGTAAAAACCGCACAATACAACGGAAGACATCCGCTCCCCTCAAATCCAGCCAACTTCCTGATCATCTGAAGAAGAGTTTAAGAGAACGAGCACCAGTTCCGCCACGACTTTATGGCCTGCCAAAGACACCTAAGGAGAGTGTTCCGCTTCGCCCTATCGTCAGTAATATAGGTGCCCCAACATACCACCTAGCTAAACATCTGGCTTCTCTTCTGAGTCCCATGGTGGGGAAATGTGAACACTATTTTCGAAACTAAGAAGATTTTATACAGCAACTGAAGAGCCTGCGCCTTGAATCTACCGACTTACTAGTGAGTTTCGATGTGGTTTGTTTGTTCACATGAGTGCCACTGATGGACTCATTACAACTCATAGGATCTAAGCTGGAAGAGGACATCTTACACCTTTTCAAACACGTGCTTACCTCGACTTACTTTTATTCAACGACCAGTATTTTGAGCAGACTGACGGTGTTGCTATGGGTAGCCCTCTCTCTCCCATTGTAGCTAATCTTTTTATGGAAGATTTCGAGGACAAAGCACTTCAGATGGCGGTTTTGAAACCCAAATGTTTTTGGAGATATGTAGATGATACCTTTGTGGTGTGGCCGCATGGGACAGCAACGCTTCCTTCTTTTCTGGAACATCTGAACTCCCTCCATCAAAGCATCTGTTTCACCGTGGAGGTAGAGAAAGATGGTGAGCTCCCGTTTCTAGATGTTTTGGTTCGTAGAAAAGGAGATGGCGCCTTGGGTCACAGTGTGTTCCGGAAGCCTACGCACACAGACTTGTATTTAGAAGCTACGAGCTGTCATCATCCTTCACAGCGCAGCGGTGTATTACGGACGCTAGTGCATAGGGCTAGAGCCATCTCAGATCAGGACAGCTTATCGGCAGAGTTCAGCCATCTCCGCTCTGTATTTGCCCAGAACGGGTACTCCGAGAAGCAGATCCGGAATGAATTTCGATCAGCACGCTCCAAACCTCAAGAACAGCCGAAGAAACAGAGAACACTACGGGGTTGGTTTTTCTACCGTATGTCGGTGACGTGTCTTTTACGATGGGCAGAATTTTCAAGAAATACCGGATTAAATGTGTTTCCCGGCCTCCAGCACGAGTGCAATCCATGCTGGGCTCTGTTAAAGACAACCTCGGCCTCAGGAGACCAGGAATATGTAAAATCCCGTGCCACTATGGGAGGTCTTATATTGGCCAGACGTGTCGTACAGTTAAAGACAGATGCGACGAACATAAACGTCACACGAGGTTGAGTCACCCGGAGAAATCTGCGGTTGCTGAACATTGCCTTGACACGGGACACGGCATGAACTACGAAGAAACTAACATCCTCTCGTATGCTTCCACATACTGTGACTCCATCATCAAAGAGGCGGTCGAAATACATGTAAGCAGTGACCTAATAAACAGAGACACGTGGTTTCACCTGAGCAGAGCCTGGGAGCCATCCTTGGCGGCACTAAGGAATCGTCAGCCACAGATTAGCAACTGCACCGAGTCAACGCAGATGGGAAACCTTAAGGCCCGTCCACACGCAACGATCTGTCTGCGCAAATGTCTGCGCACATCACATCTGCGCAGACAGATCGTTGCGTGTGGACAGAAGATTTGCACCAACCTGAGGTGTGTGCAAACCTGGAAGTTGGAGTTGTAGGTTTGAGCGAAACCTCTCAAATCTGTGGGTTCAAACCACATCTGCGCAGACAAGTTGGAGCGTGTGGACAGGAGATCGCCGCAAATCTGGCGCGAAACAGCTGTTTGCTCAGTCTAGTATTTGTATTTGTGCGCACAGGGCATTCTCGAGAGTTTGTAAGTGAATTCATTGAAATGTATAGAAACCACCCATGTTTGTGGAAGACTAAAAGTAAAGAATATAGTGACTGAGACAAAAAGACAGCAGCATACAATGCTCTAATTGAAAAATTACGGGTATTATTTCACTCAACTCTTGTTTCGATATTGCAGTTGAAAATTCCAACTCCTTGTAGCTCCTTCCTGTTGCTAGGGATCTTAATGTTACCGCCAGCCGTTCATGAGGAGAAATTGCCCTTCTCTATACAAGTATTTTTTCTCATAATATGAGGGGTTACAAGCTTTAAGAGATAATTATAAGTTTCGACATCCATCCGCAAATAATTTCGCTAGTCGTTAGGTTCGACCTGCAACTCTCGCAGTAAATTTACGTGAGAAAACTGCTTTCGCTTTTGCAGCCACTGTCTATACCATTTTGACCGCTTTCTCTGTTTCCTGCGGTTGATCTGAATGTTTTTTGCAACACAAGTTGCGAACACAGACCACAACAGAACTTCCTCCATTTCTATATTTCAAAACAACTGAATTAAATTTTTGACGTTTACGGGGAGCGTAGTCGCTTCCTACTGATTTCTTTTCTACGCCGACAGATGGCGGGCGAGTAGTAGATTGGGGTTTGCGTCGTGTGAACACACCACATTTGCAGCGATCTTTTGCATGTACAGACATCTGCGCCGATGTCTGCGCAGACAGATCGTTGCGTGTGGACCGGGCTTTAGCGCAGATGCTTAAATCGCGCGCCGACACCTCGCGCGCGCGCGCGAACGGGGTCCGTCGCTCCCGGCCGCATTTTCCCGCGCCGCGGCGAGCCTCCGCAGACCGCGACCCGTTTCTCCAGCAGAGGACTCTGGTATTCGACGCCGTCTACGATTGGTCTTCGATGACGTTAAGCCCCCTTGGCGCTTGCGCTGTTCTAGAAAACCAACATAAAAATTCGCGAGCTTCTCAGCGGCGCGACAGTAGCACCTGAAGATGGCGGGCAGTTGTCTCGCTGAAATATTGTGCGGTTTTTACAGTATTATCCGGCATTATTCCCGGGAACCTATCAAGCAGATGCAACGCCGGGAAAGCCTCAAACAGCACATTATTATTATTTTTATCATTATTAAGCTTTCTATTAGTTAGGCTATTTTTTTCTATGGTTGGTGAAATGCTTGTGTAAAATCTCCAACTATGACTTTTTCCAATTTTGTTTTTAACTTTGACTGAGTTTTAAAAACATTAAGGCATAAATGAGTAAAATCTGGCAGAACGCTAAATTACCTTAGTCTTATTTTCAAAAATGTTTCACTAAGAAGAGGATATTTTTAATATATCTCTGACGAAGGATTACACTTCATAATTTACATATTTGTAGGCAACATAAAGTCTCAGCGTTTTCGATATCTTCAGCTGACCAATTAGTACATCATCCTTGTTGTTGACAGTCAGTAAAAGAGCCCTAAATCACTTTTTGAGCATGTTTTAATTTTAGTAATTCATCGCTACATCGAGAGAGATGATCTTATAAATCTGTACTCTTTTGCCAAAGTTCTTATTTCTTTGTCCATAATTTCTGCTTATGGGCTTAAGCACACACTGTGGCATTCACAGTAGTGTTACTTTTTCTGGTTAACGTTTTATCCAGTAGTAATTTTTTCATTTGCTGGCAATATCTGTTAACTTGTCAAATCCCATTTGTAATGTGAATCAGTAAAGTGTATTGAGCACATACACGCATTTTCAACTGGAAACGAATCTTCACATTTACAAACATTTATCCTTTTCCATTTCATCTCATTTTTTTAAGAAATATATGAAACTTGATTCCTAATTTACTTAGTTGTCTGATGTAGTTAGTATAACTGTCCATCGCACAGTAAACTATAATTTCCAGTTAAATACGTACTCTAAAAAAATCCCTCAGTATGCTGATAATTAAGGTATAGCTCTGGACTCAGTCGCCAGTGACTAATAAAAATTCATGCTGCCGTAAACAAAATTGTTTTCGCTCACAAACGCAATTACAAAACAATACGTTATGCCAACTGCGAGTGGCTGAGTGCTGGTTGGGTTCACTCTGACGTCAGTGGCGCGGCTTGCTACTGTGCAACTGGCTCGTGATCCCTACTGTGTATTCTAGTGTTCGTGGATGCGCCATGATGCCTGGTAGTTACATACAACACTGCCTATAGTGTCTAATCGACATATGGGAAGAAGAGGCCAGACTGGTTCGTATCTCAACAGATATTGGCTTCTGGACTTATCATTATAGGAATTTTTCTTCTAGTTTTGAACAATGCTACGAACTATAGGGATATGTGACACTTTTTTTAAACACTCTGCATACAGGGTGAAACCGAACTATACCCTCAGAATTTCGGAGTTTATTCAGAGGTACACTATGTGATCAAAAGTATCCGGACACCAGGCTGAAAATGACTTACAGGTTCGTGGCGTCCTCCATCGATATGCTGGAATTCAATGTGATGTTGGCCCACCATTAGCCTTGATTACAGCTTCCACTCTAGCAGGCATATGTTCAGTCAGGTGCTGCAAAGTTTCTTGGGGAATGGCAGCCCATCCTTTACGGAGTGCTGCACTCAGGGGAGGTATCGATGTCGGTCGGTGAGGTCTGGCACGAAGTTGGCATTCCAAAACATCCCAAAGCTGTTCTATAAGATTCAGGTCAGGACTCTGTGAAGGCCAGTCCATTACAGGGACGTTATTGTCGTGGAACCACTCCACCACAGGCCGTGCATTATGAACAGATGCTCGATCGGGTTGAAATATGCAATCGCCATTCTTGAATTGCTCTTCAACAATGGTAAGCAAGAAGGTGCTTAAAGCATCACTGTAGGCCTGTGCTGTGATAGTGCCACGCAAAACAACAAGGGGTGCAAGCCCCCTTCATGAAAAACACGACCACACCATAACATCACCGCCTCCGAATTTTACTGTTGGCACTACACACGCTGGCACATGACGTTCACCGGGCATTCACCATTCCTACACCCTATCTGATCGCCACATTGTGTACTTTGATTCGTCACTCCACACAACGTTTTTCCACTGTTCGATCGTCCAATGTTTACGCTCGTTATACCAAGCGAGGTGTCGTTTGACTTTTACCGGCGTGATGTGTGGCTTATGAGCAGCCACTCGACCATAAAATCCAAGTTTTCTCACCTCCCGCCTAACTTTCATAGTACTTGCAGTGGATCCTGATGCAGTTTGGAATTCCTGTGTGATGGTCTGGATAGATGTCTGCCTATTACACACTACGAAGCTCTTCAACTGTCGGCGGTCTTTGTCCGTCAACAGACGAGGTCAGCTGCACGCTTTTGTGCTATACTCGTACGTGTTCCTTCACGTTTCCACTTCACTGTCGCGTCGGAAACAGTGAACCTAGGGGTGTTTATGAGCGTACAGACGTATGACAAATGTGACACCCAATCCCCTGACCACGTTTGAAGCCCGCGAGTTCTTTCATGATGTCTAATGACTACTGAGGTCGCTGATATGAAGTACCTGGCAGTAGGTGGCAGCATAATATGAAAAACGTATGTTTTTGGAGGTGTTTGGATACTTTTGATCACATAGTGCATCTCCTAATTATTTAGGTGTTAGGGACCTGTGGTCTGTGGCTCATTACGGAATAATTTCATATCTTACTCCCATTTATCTTCGAACGTATAGTGCCCTGAAAATACCTGCACACCATAGATGACGACATGAGCTGTGTTTCTTGTTTCGACACAAACTTGTTCCACTGACTCACAGTACCTGCTGTTGACAACAGTAATGCCTAGTTCACTCTTTTCCCCCAAACTTGCATTCACTAGTGCTTACTTCTGTCTGATAAGCAGCAGTTTTAGTGATCGTATGTGACAAGCGTCATCACTGCTATGGAGATAATTGGGAGAACAAACTGCTTAAATCTTAATTAACACTCTGTAACGAATCACTGGATATTACTGGTCCCTTATATTGATGTACTAAGTAATGAAATGATCGTAAAGCATTATTAGGAGTGGGTAGATGCCTTATGGCGTAGTTCAGTTGCCTAGTGCATGTCTTTCTGTTTTATGCCACTTCTCTGACTTGTGTGTCGATGATGATGATATGAAATGATTGTTGTTGTTGTGGTCTTCAGTCCTGAAACTGGTTTATTGCACCTCTTGATTAGGATTTCATAAATATCCAGCCCCCGTGTGCGTGTGATGTAGTCTACACTGGAAATACCACAAGAAGCGTGAATACACGGCTAAACACACCTAAAAATATTTGCTGACTAGGGATACGAAACTTTTGTCCATAGTGACGACTATTATCCATAGCTATATAAACATGCTGTCGAAATATACAAACACAAAGATAATTTTAATAGAAAAGAGGAAGCCATGCAACTTATTGACAAGAATAGAAAAGTTTCATGGACCACGGCCATACAACGTGAAAGACCCAGCAGTTGTTAATCAACCTTCTGCGTATGCAGTGAAGAAGGTCGATGTTCCAACAGTTTATGACTTATTTCAACGTGAAATAAACGTTTAAAATTGTAAGATGGATGCTGTAATCACTTTATTTTATTGTATAATGTTGTAACGTTAACCTTATATTGTAAAATTTGGGGGCTGTGTTTGTTTCTGCTAACACTAGCAAAGAATTTGTGTTAATGTTTTATTTTGTTGGACTGATGGTGGACATGCAGTGGAGCTACATCATGGATGCCTTTCTCCCGCCCTTATGTCTGCGGTGGTAATGGGAGGTGAGCTTCAGACTTCTTCCCTAGCCGGAGAGGATCTTTTGTCTGCTCTTCTGTGTAGCTTTGCCACCCCGGTTTTCTTTCCTTTTGCTGACTCTTAACAGCCTTTAGGTTGCTTGCTCAAACACACTCAAAGAATCACATTCCGTGTTGGGTTAGCAGTTCTGGTTAAAATTCGGTTTCTGGTTCCTCCAAGTCTCATGCGCTGTCACTGGTTCTCAGAGGTCTCTCACGCAGCGCAGGAGATGAAGAACGGCCCCACGCTTTAGGGAAACAGAGATGGAGACATTTTAAGACACCATTGTTTCAATCGTCGGATAATGGCTGAGAGCACCACTAATTCAGTCCATTCACGATATTGCGATATTGTTTGAGTTAGGAATCAGACTGTGTTGATGGCATCAGCACCATTAACTGCTCCTTTTTTTTAAAGAATCGTATGGCGTTAATTTTGTGTGTGAAATTTTGTTGAGAGTTTCAGTAATGTAGTTTGTAAGTCGAGGGTTTGTTGTGCAGGCTATGCTGTACCCTCAGAGCTGATGGCAGCAGTCATGTAGCTCCCTCCTTACTTTCAGTTTATCGGCTACTTTTATTTCATTTCACTTCCAAATCTTTTCGTGAGCAGCTTGAGTATTCATCAGACGCTTAACCTGTTTCTCTCTTGCTGCTCGTTCATAACTGACTCCGTTCAGCGTAGCAATAAAGCGTGTACTGATATTCTTAACGTGTGTGCTTTACTGGAGTCAGAAGACGCCGCTTTCCCTTTTCTCCTTGTATCGCTCTTTCTCTGATCTCTCCAGTCCATGATGGTGAGTGGAACATTCTTGCGGGTCCCCTGTGCTATTTTCTTACCGGTAATGAATGCAGAGAGGACAAGGCTCCCTCACGTCCCCATTCCCTCAGATTCAATTCCCACAGTTAGGTCCGATATCTTACTGAATTCGGTACGGCACGTGCACAAGTATTTCGTGCAGTCGAGTATAAAGAAGGACTTCATTTCTCAATCATTAATCTGTTAGCCCCTCTTCGTACATGTTTTTCTTATTCCATTATATGAATAATATATTTTATGCCCATTTCTCTCCTTTTCAGTTCAGGGAAGCTACTCCCTAATCACAGAGTGAATCGATCCCACAAGTAGGAACCTCAAACTCCGGGTGAAGCCCTATACGATTTTCCCTTGCTGAAGTAAACTCCTCGTTGGGGGAAACGGAGACGTGTTTCCTTTGTGCAAGTTTTGTGAATGAAAAATTAGTCTCGAGAAGGGCCTGATTCTCCACTGTCCATTGTGCGTGCAGGAGAGTGAATAAAGTTCACCTTTTCTCTCCCATATCTAGAGTGCGTTCGTGTCTACGACACGTCCCGTGTACCTAATTGCGTTTGAGTCAAGCGCACTACCTCGTGATTCTGTTCTCTTCCTGTCCGGAATCAATTAGGTAGGCGATAGCGGCTACAATAGATGTTCATTCATGTATCGGCAATTAGCTTTCAGAGATAAGTGAACTTCTCATAAATTACTAAATACAGTTTCCCGTAATTCCTTCACGAAAGGAGACGAAGTAAATTTTCCATAATTCGAAACCAGAACAGCTGTTAGCGTGAGCGACATAAAAGTAGGTATCCTAGGTGTTGCGAAACAACTCAAATCACTTAAGAAAGGCAAGTCTTCCGCTCAAGATGGTATACAAATCAGGATCTTTTCAGACTATGCAGACACAAGAGCGTCTTTCTTACGCTCACCTGACGAAAGGTCTCTTCCTAAAGAGTGGAAAGTAGCACAGGTCACACTAATATTCAAGAAAGGAAATAGGAGTAATCCATTGAATTAGACCCATATCACTGACCTCAATTTGCAGTAGGATTTTCGAGCATATACTGTAGTCGAACATTATGAATCACCTTGAAGAAAATGACTTATTGATACATAACCAACACGGATTCAGAAAATATCGTTCTTGTGCAACACAGCTAGCTATTTATTCCCATGGAGTAATGAGTGCTGACAAGGGATCTCAGATAGATTCAATATTCCTAGATTTCCAGAAGGCTTTTGCTATCGTTCCTCACAAGCGACTATTAATCAAATTGCTTGCATATGGAGTATCGTCTCAGTTGTGTGACTGGATTCGTGATTTCCTCTCAGAGAGATCACAGTTCGTATTGACTGACGGTAAATCATCGAGTAGAACACTACTGGTGTCTGGCGTTCCGCAAGGTAGTGTCATAGGCCCTCTGCTGTTCCTGATTTACATAAATGATCTAGGTGGTAATCTGAGCAGCCCCCTTAGACTGTTTGCAGATGACGTTGTTATTTACCGTCTAGTAAAATCATCAGACGGTCAATTCCAATTACAAAATGATCTAGAGAGAATTTCCGTATGGTGCGAAAAGTGGCAATTGGTACTAAATAAAGAAAAGTGCGAGGTCATCCAGATGGATACTAAAAGAAATCCGATAAATTTTGGGTATACGATAAATTGCACAAATCTAAGGCTGTCAATTCGACTAAATACCTAGGAATTAAAATTACGAGCAACTTAAATTAGAAAGACCACATAGATAATATTGTGGGGAAGGCGAAACAGACTGCGCTTTGTTGGCAGAACACATAGAAAATGCGACAAACCCACTAAAGAGACAGCCTACATTACACTTGTCCGTCCTCTGCTGGAATATTACTGCGCAGTGTGGGCTCCTTACCAGGTAGGATTGACGGAGGACATCGAAAAAGTGCAAAGAAGGGCAGCTCGTTTCGTGTTATCGCGCAATAGGGGTGAGAGTGTCACTGATGTGATACGCGAGTTGGGGTGGCAGTCACTGAAACAAAGGCGGTTTTCTTTGCGGCGAGATCTATTTACGAAATTTCTATTGTCAACTTTCTCTTCCGAGTACGAAAATATTTTGTTGGCACCTACCAACGTAGGGAGAAATGATCATCATAATAAAATAAGAGAAATCAGAGCTCGAACGTAAATATTTAGGTGTTCCTTTTTTCCACGCGCCATTCGAGAGTGGAATGGTAGAGAAGTAGTATGAAAATTGTTCGATGAACCCTCTGCCAGGCACTTAGGTGTGAATTGCAGAGTAACCATATAGATGTAGATGTAGAACATAGACATTTGTGTCTCACTGTATCATTTGGCAGCTGTGCCAATCTGTAAATGTTTCGGTGATACTGTACTGCAGGTAGTGGGAGATAGCCAATGAGGTTATAGGACTGTCTGCGAGGATTCGTGCTAAGCCCGAGACAATATAATATTCACTTTCCTCATGTGTTAGGGGGGCATTTTCCTACAGGATAACACTCGACCACATAGTGTACATGTTTGTATGAAATGCCTGCATTTGTCTCGTCCTAGAGGAAGTTTGCTGGCTTCTCTACAAGTCCAAAAACTTGGCGACACAGTCTTTTAGCAACTCTACGCCACCTTGTCAACATAGATGTGAAATCCGTTTCAAGCAACTGATGCCAACTGCATTCACCGAGTACATCACTGACTTACACTCCTGGAAATGGAAAAAAGAACACATTGACACCGGTGTGTCAGACCCACCATACTTGCTCCGGACACTGCGAGAGGGCTGTACAAGCAATGATCACACGCACGGCACAGCGGACACACCAGGAACCGCGGTGTTGGCCGTCGAATGGCGCTAGCTGCGCAGCATTTGTGCACCGCCGCCGTCAGTGTCAGCCAGTTTGCCGTGGCATACGGAGCTCCATCGCAGTCTTTAACACTGGTAGCATGCCGCGACAGCGTGGACGTGAACCGTATGTGCAGTTGACGGACTTTGAGCGAGGGCGTATAGTGGGCATGCGGGAGGCCGGGTGGACGTACCGCCGAATCGCTCAACACGTGGGGCGTGAGGTCTCCACAGTACATCGATGTTGTCGCCAGTGGTCGGCGGAAGGTGCACGTGCCCGTCGACCTGGGACCGGACCGCAGCGACGCACGGATGCACGCCAAGACCGTAGGATCCTACACAGTGCCGTAGGGGACCGCACCGCCACTTCCCAGCAAATTAGGGACACTGTTGCTCCTGGGGTATCGGCAAGGACCATTCGCAACCGTCTCCATGAAGCTGGGCTACGGTCCCGCACACTGTTAGGCCGTCTTCCGCTCACGCCCCAACATCGTGCAGCCCGCCTCCAGTGGTGTCGCGACAGGCGTGAATGGAGGGACGAATGGAGACGTGTCGTCTTCAGCGATGAGAGTCGCTTCTGCCTTGGTGCCAATGATGGTCGTATGCGTGTTTGGCGCCGTGCAGGTGAGCGCCACAATCAGGACTGCATACGACCGAGGCACACATGGCCAACACCCGGCATCATGGTGTGGGGAGCGATCTCCTACACTGGCCGTACACCACTGGTGATCGTCGAGGGGACACTGAATAGTGCACGGTACATCCAAACCGTCATCGAACCCATCGTTCTACCATTCCTAGACCGGCAAGGGAACTTGCTGTTCCAACAGGACAATGCACGTCCGCATGTATCCCGTGCCACCCAACGTGCTCTAGAAGGTGTAAGTCAACTACCCTGGCCAGCAAGATCTCCGGATCTGTCCCGCATTGAGCATGTTTGGGACTGGATGAAGCGTCGTCTCACGCGGTCTGCACGTCCAGCACGAACGCTGGTCCAACTGAGGCGCCAGGTGGAAATGGCATGGCAAGCCGTTCCACAGGACTACATCCAGCATCTCTACGATCGTCTCCATGGGAGAATAGTAGCCTGCATTGCTGCGAAAGGTGGATATACACTGTACTAGTGCCGACATGGTGCATGCTCTGTTGCCTGTGTCTATGTGCCTGTGGTTCTGTCAGTGTGATCATGTGATGTATCTGACCCCAGGAATGTGTCAATAAAGTTTCCCCTTCCTGGGACAATGAATTCACGGTGTTCTTCTTTCAATTTCCAGTGTATTTGTCTGCGACTTGAGCACACGACACCACAAGAAATACTCTCCTATTTTATTTGTGAAATTACGATATCTTATTAGTCGCGATTGTCTGGGATGGCAAGATACATGGTGCAGCTTTTTTTAAAAGCATTTCTTAATCGTTATAGAATTATCTTTTATAGCGCTAAATTATTTTAAAGTACTCTAATTTATTATTTTGCATTACCTTAAACTCAAATCATGTATACAAACGAAACTGTAATAGCTTCCACGGAGATGCCACGCTTGCATTGTCTAACCTCTGGCAGTTCTGTAGCGGGAGCCGCAATATAAACTTGAGGTAACAGACATATGCCGGAACTGTACGCTCGTCTTGCTACGACAGCTAAGGCCAAACGCACACGAATGTGCATTCGCGTGTTGAGAGTGCAGTGTACTGAAAACTTAAAATTTGCGCCCAGAAGGGGTCGAGGAAGGATCCAATGATCCCCATGCCCGGCAGGTAGAAAAGCTGAGGGACGCTACCTAGAGATTTCCGGGCTCGCAGTTTCAAGCCATAATACATAGAACGCTGCGAACTGAGACGGTCAATGTTAAGAATACACAAGAAATCAGTACACGTGCAAAACCATGGAACGTATATAGATACTGTTTCAGATCTTAGTTGTTTGAATAAAACTTCAGAAACGGAACTTCCTACGATTATCCAAATATCAGTTGACGATTATTACTCGTTTCCTTGCATAAATTTCACGATTAAGAAGATTTTTATCTGGAACTGTTACCAACATTATTTTCGCACTAAGATTTTTCATAACTTTGTGTGTTCCGATATCGTTATGAAAGATAATTCTTTTTTTTTTTTTCAGAAGTTAAATTACTTAAGATTTATCTAGAGCCCTACGAGAAAGGTTCAAGTGTCTAATGTAGCAGTTAATCGATAAGAAATGGGCTGATATCGATGAAGCAATTTAAGGAAATCTTCGGTTACTCATTCTGCTTGATTAATAATCAGGTAACTGTGTGTGTGTGTTTTTTCAATCACTTTACTTATCCGTTTTCATCCATAAAAAACTGTTTGCGAAGTAGTTGAAATTATACTATGATTACATAATCAAGCATATGAAAAAACTCCTACAAACAGATGTTGCATTTTGTGCTTTTCTGAGGTTGGCAGTTTCGGGGCGGCGGAGGTGGGGGGTGACAAATCAAATCTGCACCGGATACTAAACTACCTACACTATGTGATCAAAAGTATCCGGACACCCCCAAAAAGCATACGTTTTTCGTATTAGCTGCATTGTGCTGCCACCTACTGCCAGGTACTCCATATCAGCGATCTCAATAGTCATTAGACATCGTGATAGAGCAGAAAGGGGCGCTTCGTGCAACTCACGGACTTCGAACGTGGTCAAGTGATTGCATGTCAGTTTGGAACTATTTCCTTTTTCTCCATTTGTAATATAACAGTTTCTAAAGTGTTCGCAAAGTATCTTTGGATTATCTGAAAAGGACTTGACAACAAGTTTATTATTCACAGCATTTATATTTCTACTGTAACTCAAATCAGAATTTATTGTGATAAAGGAAAGAACACAAGGAACTCCACTGTCAAGTACCAAGAGACAAATGCGCATCTTATGATGTTCCTTCATCACAGACCACATACTGTCGTTAATATTTCTGTTTTCTAAAAGTGAAGTTATGTCACCCAGATTTTCGAATGAATCATGCTGAAGATAACACTTAGGGGTTTCAGTACTCTCCCAAATAGCCTTTTGCATGCTTTCTTCTATAGCTGCAAGACGTTTTACTTTAGGCACAGATTTCGAACAGTACGATGGTGTGTTTGGAAATGTAGTGGGCACAGCATCATCTGTTAGTTTATGAATTACTCTTAGAAAAACTTTTAATTCTCCCTTGTCCATAATTTTGTCCGCCCTTAATACAGACGACTCAGCGAAATCTTTTATGCAAACACCTGGTTGTTTCGCTTTGGAAAAGTCAGTTTGAATGTGTCGAAGCCAAACATTATGACGATTTTCATCGGTTGGCAATGAAAATATTGTTGTTCTTTCTGATTCCGTTTTGTAATTTGATCGGCACCCAAAGACACTACACTTTCTTGGCATTTCGAAATTTCTCCAAATCTAGAAATAAAACGAAACGCAATTATTATCTCTTGTAAGTAACTACCACGATGTTTGTTCAAGGTTTATTTTACTGCTACCTCGCGACTGTAACCTCAGAACTTTAAATGCAGAGAATGCAACTTTTACTTACCTCACATAGACTTTAGTCCGGAAATCTTCTTGGAATACCATACAGTCTCAGACACACTATATAAGTGACTGGTATTCAACACAGTAATAAAGTTAAAACTCACAATGAAATGAAATAGATGGTTACGTGAAATCTGTGAGGTTAATATACGTGCGTCTCATCATTACTTTTTCACTTATTTTGCGTATAAAATCTTGTGTGATCGTTGGATGACTTCGTTACGTGAACAGTAAGGAATTTAGTAGAAGTAACTTACACTCTAGACTGCAATTCACTGAAAACTAGGGCAGAAGAACAGTTACCGGCCGCCATGAGTCACAAACACAATATCAAACTTCGGCACGGCCGATCTCGTGAGCCACGATGTAGGCCCGAGAAGCTGACGTCACGAAAACGGGCCGCAGCCTGTCTTTCTCGTGGGCCTCGGTCGAAAAAGCACATTGGGGAGACTTTCCGACGGGAGGAACGATATCTAGCATATCACACATTAAGAATGTCGATTTTCACTCTGCAGCGGATTGTGCGCTGATATGAAACTTCCTGGAACATTAAAACTATGTGTCGGGCCGAGACTCGAACTCGGAAACTTTGCCTTTCATGGGCAAGTGCTCTACCAGGAAAGCTTCTGTGAAGTCTGGAATGTGGGAGACGACGTACTGGCGGAATTGAAGCTGTGGGGACGAGTCGTGAATCTTCCTTGGGTTGCCCGTAAAAGACAAAGATCCCGAATTCGAGTCTCGGTCCGGCTCACAGTCTTAACCTGCTAGGAAATTTCAGTATCTGTATATTTCGACTGAATGTTCCTTCGGACATGCATGCACGTCCGAAGGAAAAGACACTGCTGCATCTGTAGTTGTATTAAAACATGAAATGTATTCACAATTTGCTATGGATCGTCAGCAAGTCGTGTTCCTTTGGACATGCTTGCATATCCGAAGGAACATTGCATTCAAACTATACAGACACTGGCAAATACAGCCACTGGACTGTTGCGTTAGAAACAACCACGAACTCATTTATGGGAAGATACCCTAGTTTTTGGACATGCTTGTATATGCAAAGCAACGTTGCATTCAAACTATACAGACACTGTCAAATACAGACATTGGACTGTTGTGTTACAAACAAACACGAACTCATTTATCGGAAGATACCCTAGTTTTTGGACAAGCTTGCATCACCGAAGGAACATTGCATACAAAATATACAGACACTGTCAAATACAGCCACTGGACTGTTGTGTTACTAACAAACACGAACTCATTTATGGGAAGATACACTAGTTTTTGGACATGCTTGTATATGCGAAGGAACGTTGCATACAAATTATACAGACACTGGGAAATACAGCCACTGGACTGTTGCGTTACAAACAAACATGAACTCATTTATGGGGAGATACCCAAGTTTTTGGACATGCTTGTATATGCAAAGCAACGTTGCATTCAAACTATACAGACACTGTCAAATACAGAAATTGGACTGTTGTGTTACAAACAAACACGAACTCATTTATCGGAAGATACCCTAGTTTTTGGACAAGCTTGCATAACCGAAGGAACATTGCATACAAAATATACAGACACTGTCAAATACAGCCACTGGACTGTTGTGTTACTAACAAACATGAACTCATTTATGGGAAGATACACTAGTTTTTGGACATGCTTGCATATCCGAAGGAACATTGCATTCAAACTATACAGACACTGTCAAATACAGCCATTGGGCTGTTGTGTTACAAACAAACACGAACTCATTTATCGGAAGATACCCTAGTTTTTGGACAAGCTTGCATAACCGAAGGAACATTGCATTCAAACTATACAGACACTGTCAAATACAGCCACTGGACTGTTGTGTTACAAACAAACATGAACTCATTTATGGGAAGATACCCTAGTTTTTGGACATGTTTGCATAACCGAAGGAACATTGCATACAAAATATACAGACACTGTCAAATACAGCCACTGGACTGTTGTGTTACTAACAAACACGAACTCATTTATGGGAAGATACACTAGTTTTTTGACATGCTTGTATATGCGAAGGAACGTTGCATTCAAACTATACAGACACTGTCAAATACAGCCACTGGACTGTTGTGTTAGAAACAAACACGAACTCAAAATTGTTAAGGCTTTCGTGGCCACTTGTTGACAATCTGCCTATTGGCTTCTGTCTCGGGTTCTTCGGCCGACGTTCATCTAATTTTTCTGACGTTTCGCCACCACGAGTGGCTGGCATTGTCAAAGCTTCACCCTCCATTGCCGGTGGTGAACTGGAGGCGAGCTCGCGGCCGCAGACTATATGTACCTGGCGCGCCAACGTCCGAGGGCTTATCCGCGGTCATTTCTGGTGCGGTTTTCCTCTTGCTACCTGCGACGGTCGTTCGCTGCAGTACCGGAAGCCAGGATCCGTTTACCTTAAGCCTTTCCTCTTTCTTGTTGAAACTGTTCGCGTGTTTTTGTATTTCTACAGCTTCTCTGAACAAGCGCGTGTGATAGTGCTTCTCTACAGCTAGAACTTACGTGTCGGCGAATTTTATTACGTGGTCGGTCCCATTCAGTGCGTGCTCTGCCACGGCCGATTTCTCCACCTGCCCCAACCTGCAATGTCGCTGGTGCTCTTTGATCCTGGTGTTAGTTGATCGTCCAGTCATTCCGACATAAACTTTTCCGCATGTGCATGGTATAAGGTATATTCCCGACCTTGCAAGTGGGTCTCTTTTCTCCTTCGCCGATCTAAGACACTCTTTGATCTACCTTGTCGGTTTGAAAATCGTCTTTACGCCATGTTTGCGCAATGTACGGCCGATTCTGTCCGTCACTCTGGGAATGTTTGGCAGAAAGGCCGTACCCGACATTTCTTTTACTGGTTCCTTACTTCGCTGAGTGTTGGGCTCTGTTACACTTCTAATGTAATTTGTGGAGTACCCATTGCTCCTCAGAACAGTTTACAGGTGTTGCATTTCTCGTTTGAGGTGTTGCGGCTCACATATTCGTCCTGCTCTCGTTATGAGCGTACTAATCATTCCTCTTTTCTGGCTCGGGTAGTGGTTTGACAGTTTGTGCAGGTATCGGTCCGTGTGTGTCGGTTTTCGATACACGCTGTGTCCCAGGTTTTCGCCTTCATTTGTGACCAGCACATCTAGAAATGGCAGTTTCTTGTCCTTTTCTACTTCCATGGTAAATGTTATGTTGGCATGGAGGCTGTTCAAGTGTCTTAGGAAGTCACCGAGCTGTTCTTCACCATGGCTCCACACCACGAAAGTATCATCGACGTACCTGTACCACACCTTAGGTTTGCAAGTCGCCGAGCCCAGTGCCTGTGCTTCGAATTGTTCCATGCGCTCCTGGCTCACCAACGTATAAACTGGCAAAACACTTGGCCTCTCTACTCCAGCCACACGTGGGGATACCGACACATACATTAAGGACTCAGGACATTTCATTGAGAAGCTGAAGAAACTGAAACTTGCACCAAACGACATCCTGGTCAGCTTTGATGTTGTTTCGTTATTTACGAGAGTGCCACTCAGTGACGCTCTGGAGCACATCGGTTCCATTTTCCCGCAAGACATCAAAAAGCTCTTCCATGCATGTCTCACCACGAGCTATTTCACGTGGAATGGCGATTTCTACGAACAGCTGGAAGGCGTCGCCACGGGTAGTCCTCTCAGTCCAGTGGTGGCCAACTTCTTCATGGAACAATTCGAAGCACAGGCACTGGGCTCGGCGACTTGCAAACCTAAGGTGTGGTACAGGTACGTCGATGATACTTTCGTGGTGTGGAGCCATGGTGAAGAACAGCTCGGTGACTTCCTAAGACACTTGAACAGCCTCCATGCCAACATAACATTTACCATGGAAGTAGAAAAGGACAAGAAACCGCCATTTCTAGATGTGCTGGTCACAAATGAAGGCGAAAACCTGGGACACAGCGTGTATCGAAAACCGACACACACGGACCGATACCTGCACAAACTGTCAAACCACCACCCGAGACAGAAAAGAGGCATGATTAGTACGCTCGTAACGAGAGCAGGACGAATATGTGAGCCGCAACACCTCAAACGAGAAATGTAACACCTGTAAACTGTTCTGAGGAGCAATGGGTACTCCACAAATTACATTAGAAGTGTAACAGAGCCCAACACTCAGCGAAGTAAGGAACCAGAAAAAGAAATGTCGGGTACGGCCTTTCTGCCATACATTCCCAGAGTGACGGACAGAATCGGCCGTACATTGCGCAAACATGGCGTAAAGACGATTTTCAAACCGACAAGGTAGATCAAAGAGTGTCTTAGATCGGCGAAGGAGAAAAGAGACCCACTTGCAAGGTCGGGAATATACCGTATACCATGCACATGCGGAAAAGTTTATGTCGGAATGACTGGACGAGCAATTAACACCAGGATCAAAGAGCACAAGCGACATTGCAGGTTGGGGCAGGTGGAGAAATCGGCCGTGGCAGAGCACGCACTGAATGGGACCGACCACGTAATAAAATTCGCCGACACGTAAGTTCTAGCTGTAGAGAAGCACTATCACACGCGCTTGTTCAGAGAAGCTGTAGAAATACAAAATCACGTGAAAAGTTTCAACAAGAAAGAGGAAAGCCTTAAGGTAAACGGATCCTGGCTTCCCGTACTGCAGCGAACGACCGTCGCAGGTAGCAAGAGGAGAACCGCACCGGAAATGACGGCGGAGAAGCCCTCGGCCGTTGGCGCGCCAGGTACATATAGTCTGCGGCCGCGAGAGCTCGCCTACTGTGTCTATCGTACCGACCGACCGGGCGACGCCGTGGCAGGTGGAACTGCAATCGTCATACACAAAGACATTGAGCACACAAACATAGAGCTCCCTGAACTGGAAAAAATCGAGGCTACGGCCGTCAGAGTCAAGTTCAACGGAGCCTACACCACACTGATATCGGTATACAACAGCCCTGTAGGCATTTCAACTCGCGATATCAGCACATTACTCAACATTTCACCGCGAGTAATAGTCGCTGGAGATCTGAACGCAAAACACCCAGAATGGAATTCACGCATACGAAATCCCAACGGCAAAAAACTGTACGAACATTCACTTGGCAGAAACTACATTATACTAGCGCCGACTGAACCGACGCACATTCCCTATCAGAGGGGACACAGGCCAGACGTGATAGACATGGCCCTCATCAAGGGCATTACAACGACACTCAACGTTGCCGTTGAAAACGATCTGCCCTCAAACCACCAACCTGTAATACTATACATTGAGGAAACACTGCAGCACATGGAACAACGCAAGACGTTAGACTACGGGCGCGCGAATTGGACAAGGTTCAAGCAAACGCTTGATAGCCACATCCCGCCTATACACGAAATTAATGAAACAGCACAAATTGACGAGGCAGTAGAAACCCTCACTAACGCCGTCCAGGACGCAATGGCAGGCACCATACCTGATCGCACCTCACAACAACGCAGTGCGGCCCTGCCCCAGGAAATCCTGGGCCTAATCTCAATGAGGAATCGCCTCAGGAGACAATGGCAGCGCACCAGGCGTCCGTACTTCAAACGGCACATTAACAGACTACAGGGCATCATACACGATAAAATACAAACACATAGAACACAACAGTGGAACCAAAAACTCGAAGGGCTGGACACCACACGACCTGGCGTGTGGCAACTAGCCCGACACTTCACCAGGGAGAAAATATACACCCCAACGCTTCAAGGGCCCGACGGACCTGCATACTCAGCGGAAGAGAAAGCAGAACTAATGGCCCGAACACTTGCAGCGTCATTCACACAGAACCTGGTACCATCAGATCCAGTGTTCACACTTGCTTCTGACCAAGAGGTTACACGCATTCTAGCCCAACCATCGCGCGACGACATTCGACATGCTAGCACAGCCGAAGTCTCCTGGGCTATAATGCATTCCGCTGCTAGGAAAGCCCCTGGTCATGATGGCATTCAAAACCGTGTCCTCCAGGAGTTCACGGATAAAGCAACTGAGTACCTGACACACATAACGAATGCCATACTAAAACACCAACACTTCCCCGCCTTTTGGAAGACGGCCAAGGTCCTGATGTTCAGGAAGCCGGGGAAAGACCACAGCCTCCCACAAAATTACCGACCCATCAGCCTTCTGAGCTCGCTCAGTAAGATTGTTGAGAAGGTGATTCTCAAACGCATCACTAGGCACTGCATAACAAATGACATCCTGAGACCGGAGCAATTCGGCTTCAGGAATCACCACTCCACAACACAACAACTCCTACGGGTCGTTGAACATATAACACATGGCTTCAACATAAACAAAGCTACAGGGGCAGTGTTCCTGGACATCGAAAAGGCTTTCGACCGTCTATGGCACAACGGCCTCATCCGCAAACTCAGCGACGCGGGATTCCCCGACGGGCTGCTGCGTCTAATACACTCATACCTCACAGACAGGAGTTTCAACACTGACGTGCAGGGAAAACAATCAACACGACACGGTATACACGCGGGAGTACCCCAGAGAAGCATCCTAGGGCCCCTACTGTTTAACCTCTACATAAACGATCTCCCAACCACACACAACACAATGATGGCAATCTACGCGGATGACACAGCCATCCTTGCGCAAGATTGGAAACCATCAAACATTACGTCACGCCTACAGACTGCACTCAGAGTGGCCGAGCCTTGGTTGGAGAAATGGCGTGTTAGAGTAAACGTCGACAAGTGCGAAGCCGTTCTGTTCACTAGAAGACCGAAGCAACTGCGCAAACACCGCCACTGCAGACCAATAACCCTACATGCACGTCCAATACGTTTCCGCGAGAAAGACAAATACCTCGGTGTCTGGCTGGACCGGAAATTACTCTGGGGGGACCACATACAACACATGACCAACCGAGCTAGCGCGAGGCTCAAACAGCTCTATCCTATGCTCAACAGGCGTAGCACACTGAACAGAAGGGTGTCGAGGTCCATGTACATGACACTTATCCGACCCCTGATGACGTACGCAGCTCCTGTCTGGGGATACGCTGCGCCTACACGCCTGCGCCGTCTGCAGCTCATACAAAACAAAGTACTCAAAATCATAAGCAATGCTCCACGATACACACGCATCGCGGACCTTCACCGGGAATACCGACTTGAGACTCTCACGGAGGTAATCCACAAACTCACCACAAGACTATACAGAAACTCCAGACATTCGCAGAACCCGTTTATTCTGAATCTGGGGAACTACGACCACAACCATAGATGGAAACATAAAAGACCAAAAGACATACTTGTAAGGGCATAACATCTATGGCCAAGCATACGCAAACATAACGGCACAGGCGAGCCCCTGTTAATCAGACGCTATTACTGGATATCCAGCTGAAATACACTGCCGAATAACTGGCACCACACAGGGAAGCCGTACCGTACACCGCATGCAAACAAGCTCCACACATCCCCCACACAGTGAGACGATCTATGGCCGATCTCCCACTACTGTATAACGATCTTGATTGTTCCAGGAATGTAGCAGCTGCAGCCACTGGGACACATCGCCATCGCTTGTCACGGTAATGATGCATGATACCCATACTAACAAATCCAACCTTGCATGAGCTATCGCAGCTAGTAAGCCACTACTGCTCTTACTACCCATCCCACTGTCGCAGAGGTTTTTTTCCCACGGCACGAGCCATGGCACTTTTTTCCCTCTGCTCTTCAAATCGCTACCCTCACTCGCGTTTCGTCCACTATCTATCACCTGATGGACCGTGTTAATGCGTAGTCTTACCCAGACGCACGGACAACATCACAGCCCAGCATCCTGTGATCCACTTACTAGATAACTAACATGTTTACGGAGGTAACAGTAAGTAGAACTTTTGGTTTGGTCACCACGTTGGTGCGGGCGTGGAGGGGCCCCATCCCTACTAAAAAAAAAAAAAAGCTCGCCTCCAGTTCACCACCGGCAATGGAGGGTGAAGCTTTGACAATGCCAGCCACTCGTGCTGGCGAAACGTCAGAAAAATCATTAGATGAACGTCAGCCGAAGAACCCGAGACAGAAGCCAGTAGGCTGTTTGTCAAACACGAACTCATTTATGGGAAGATATCCTAGTTTTTCGACATGCTTGCATAACCGAAGGAACATTGCATACTAACTATACAGACACGGTCAAAACAGCCACTGGACTGTTGTGTTACAAACACACACGAACTCATTTATGCGAAGATACACTAGTTTTTGGACATGCTTACGTATCTGAAGGAACGTTTCATTCAAACTATAGAGACAATGTCAAATACAGCCACTGGCTGTTGTGTTAGAAACAAACACGAACTCAATTATGGGAAGATGCCCTAGTTTTTGGACATGCTTGCATAACCGAAGGAACATTGCATACAAACTATACAGATACTGTCAAATACAGCCACTGAACTGTTTTGTTAGAAACAAACACGAACTCATTTATGGGAAGATACACTAGTTTTTGGACATGCTTGCATATCTGAAGGAACGTTTCATTCAAACTATACAGACACTGTCAAATACAGCCACTGGCTGTTGTGTTAGAAACAAACGCGAACTCAATTATGGGAAGATGCCCTAGTTTTTGGACATGCTTGCATAACCGAAGGAACATTGCATACAAACTATACGGACACTGTCAAATACAGCCACTGGACTGTTGTGTTACTAACAAACACGAACTCATTTATGGGAAGATTCACTAGTTTTTGGACATGCTTGTATATGAGAAGGAACGTTGCATACAAATTATACAGACACTGGGAAATACAGCCACTGGACTGTTGCGTTAGAAACAAACATGAACTCATTTATGGGGAGATACCCTAGTTTTTGGACATGCTTGCATAACCGAAGGAACATTGCATACAAACTATACAGACACTGTCAAATACAGCTACTGAACTGTTGTGTTAGAAACAAACACGAACTCATTTATGGGAAGATACACTAGTTTTTGGACATGCTTGCATATCTGAAGGAACGTTTCATTCAAACTATACAGACACTGTCAAATACAGCCACTGGCTGTTGTGTTAGAAACAAACACGAACTCAATTATGGGAGGATGCCCTAGTTTTTGGACATGTTTGCATAACCGAAGGAACATTGCATACAAACTATACAGACACTGTCAAATACAGCTACTGAACTGTTGTGTTAGAAACAAACACGAACTCATTTATGGGAAGATACACTAGTTTTTGGACATGCTTGCATATCTGAAGGAACGTTTCATTCAAACTATACAGACACTGTCAAATACAGCCACTGGCTGTTGTGTTAGAAACAAACACGAACTCAATTATGGGAGGATGCCCTAGTTTTTGGACATGTTTGCATAACCGAAGGAACATTGCATACAAACTATACAGACACTGTCAAATACAGCTACTGAACTGTTGTGTTAGAAACAAACACGAACTCATTTATGGGAAGATACACTAGTTTTTGGACATGCTTGCATATCTGAAGGAACGTTTCATTCAAACTATACAGACACTGTCAAATACAGCCACTGGCTGTTGTGTTAGAAACAAACACGAACTCAATTATGGGAGGATGCCCTAGTTTTTGGACATGTTTGCATAACCGAAGGAACATTGCATACAAACTATACAGATACTGTCAAATACAGCCACTGAACTGTTTTGTTAGAAACAAACACGAACTCATTTATGGGAAGATACACTAGTTTTTGGACATGCTTGCATATCTGAAGGAACGTTTCATTCAAACTATACAGACACTGTCAAATACAGCCACTGGCTGTTGTGTTAGAAACAAACGCGAACTCAATTATGGGAAGATGCCCTAGTTTTTGGACATGCTTGCATAACCGAAGGAACATTGCATACAAACTATACGGACACTGTCAAATACAGCCACTGGACTGTTGTGTTACTAACAAACACGAACTCATTTATGGGAAGATTCACTAGTTTTTGGACATGCTTGTATATGAGAAGGAACGTTGCATACAAATTATACAGACACTGGGAAATACAGCCACTGGACTGTTGCGTTAGAAACAAACATGAACTCATTTATGGGGAGATACCCTAGTTTTTGGACATGCTTGCATAACCGAAGGAACATTGCATACAAACTATACAGACACTGTCAAATACAGCTACTGAACTGTTGTGTTAGAAACAAACACGAACTCATTTATGGGAAGATACACTAGTTTTTGGACATGCTTGCATATCTGAAGGAACGTTTCATTCAAACTATACAGACACTGTCAAATACAGCCACTGGCTGTTGTGTTAGAAACAAACACGAACTCAATTATGGGAGGATGCCCTAGTTTTTGGACATGTTTGCATAACCGAAGGAACATTGCATACAAACTATACAGACACTGTCAAATACAGCTACTGAACTGTTGTGTTAGAAACAAACACGAACTCATTTATGGGAAGATACACTAGTTTTTGGACATGCTTGCATATCTGAAGGAACGTTTCATTCAAACTATACAGACACTGTCAAATACAGCCACTGGCTGTTGTGTTAGAAACAAACACGAACTCAATTATGGGAGGATGCCCTAGTTTTTGGACATGTTTGCATAACCGAAGGAACATTGCATACAAACTATACAGATACTGTCAAATACAGCCACTGAACTGTTTTGTTAGAAACAAACACGAACTCATTTATGGGAAGATACACTAGTTTTTGGACATGCTTGCATATCTGAAGGAACGTTTCATTCAAACTATACAGACACTGTCAAATACAGCCACTGGCTGTTGTGTTAGAAACATACACGAACTCAATTATGGGAGGATGCCCTAGTTTTTGGACATGTTTGCATAACCGAAGGAACATTGCATACAAAATATACAGACACTGTCAAATACAGCCACTGGCAGTTGTGTTAGAAACAAACACGAACTCAATTATGGGAGGATGCCCCAGATTTTGGACATGTTTGCATAACCGAAGGAACATTGCATACAAACTATGCAGACACTGTCAAATACAGCCACTGAACTGTTGTGTTAGAAACAAACACGAACTCATTTATGGGAAGATACACTAGTTTTTGGACATGCTTGTATATGCGTAGGAACGTTGCATTCAAACTATACAGACACTGTCAAATACAGCCACTGAACTGTTTTGTTAGAAACAAACACGAACTCATTTATGGGAAGATACACTAGTTTTTGGACATGCTTGCATATCTGAAGGAACGTTTCATTCAAACTATACAGACACTGTCAAATACAGCCACTGGCTGTTGTGTTAGAAACAAACACGAACTCAATTATGGGAGGATGCCCTAGTTTTTGGACATGTTTGCATAACCGAAGGAACATTGCATACAAACTATACAGACACTGTCAAATACAGCTACTGAACTGTTGTGTTAGAAACAAACACGAACTCACTTATGGGAAGATACACTAGTTTTTGGACATGCTTGCATATCTGAAGGAACGTTTCATTCAAACTATACAGACACTGTCAAATACAGCCACTGGCTGTTGTGTTAGAAACAAACACGAACTCAATTATGGGAGGATGCCCTAGTTTTTGGACATGTTTGCATAACCGAAGGAACATTGCATACAAACTATACAGATACTGTCAAATACAGCCACTGAACTGTTTTGTTAGAAACAAACACGAACTCATTTATGGGAAGATAAACTAGTTTTTGGACATGCTTGCATATCTGAAGGAACGTTTCATTCAAACTATACAGACACTGTCAAATACAGCCAATGGCTGTTGTGTTAGAAACATACACGATCTCAATTATGGGAGGATGCCCTAGTTTTTGGACATGTTTGCATAACCGAAGGAACATTGCATACAAAATATACAGACACTGTCAAATACAGCCACTGGCTGTTGTGTTAGAAACAAACACGAACTCAATTATGGGAGGATGCCCTAGTTTTTGGACATGTTTGCATAACCGAAGGAACATTGCATACAAACTATACAGATACTGTCAAATACAGCCACTGAACTGTTTTGTTAGAAACAAACACGAACTCATTTATGGGGAGATACACTAGTTTTTGGACATGGTTGCATATCTGAAGGAACGTTTCATTCAAACTATACAGACACTGTCAAATACAGCCACTGGCTGTTGTGTTAGAAACAAACACGAACTCAGTTATGGGAAGATGCCCTAGTTTTTGGACATGCTTGCATAACCGAAGGAGCATTGCATACAAACTATACGGAGACTGTCAAATACAGCCACTGGACTGTTGTGTTACAAACAAACACGAACTCATTTAATGGAAGAAATGGCAGAAATGGGCAGAAACAGTCAAAACAATGGACTTTACCCACTCGAGCAGGAAAGCATGGAGTCTTCTGAGAAAACTGGGAGGAAGTGCACCAGCATGCAGAAAAATTTCCGAAGTAACACCAGACCAAATTGCTTCCCACATCATTACTACCTCAAGAGTACCTCCTGACAAGAAACATACAAGACATATCAGACGACAGCTTCGTGACCTTAAAAAGAAGGCATCTCCCTCATCTGAGTATACCCATCCCTTCACAGTTTCAGACATTGACTCTGGACTGAAGGACCTCAAATCTCTTAAGGCACCTGGATTCGATGGTATCCACCCAGAATTCCTGATCCATATGGGAGGAAAAGCTAAGAAATGGCTGGCAGAATTCTTCACTGACATCCTGCTGACTGGTCAACTTCCATCTGAGTTTAAAAAGGTGAAGATAATATCTATTCTGAAACCTGGCAAACCCAGCAACAGGGTAGAAAACTATCGCCACATTTCCCTAGTCAGCTGCTGCTAGAAGCTTTTTGAAAGGCTAATATATAACAGAATAAGTAGCGCTATCTTAGAGAACGTTCCAGTTGATCAGGCAGGCTTCAGACCAGGGCGTAGCTGCTGCGACCAAGTATTGTCTCTCACATCCTTCATAGAGTCAGGATACCAAATGAAGCAGAAAACATCTGTGGCATTTGTTGATCTAACTGCCGCCTTCGACACTGTGTGGAGGGAAGGCCTTATCTACAAATTTCTCCGCATCATACCCTGCAGAACAATGGCTCGACTGATTAACAGCATGCTAAGTGATCGGAAGTTTCTTGTAATCACTGGAAGCAACATAAGTAAGGAGAGGAAGCTGAACAACGGATTGCCTCAAGGATCAGTTCTCTCACCCTTACTGTTCAACCTATATCTATCTGATCTACCTGACATTTCGTCCAGAAAATACTGCTATGCCGATGATCTGGCTCTAGCCGTCAAACACCAGGAAATGAAGACAACAGAATAGATTTTAGCCAATGACCTGTCTGCATTAGACAATTACTTCAAAATCTGGAGACTCCAACCCAGTGTGAGTAAAACAGAAGTGTGTTGCTTCCATCTAAATAACCAGTTGGCGAACGTAAAACTGGAGGTAAGTTTCAGAGGCAGAATTCTTCGTCACAACTGGAACCCAAAATATCTTGGTGTTATCCTGGATCGTACACTATGCTTCAAACAACACCTTCTTAACTTAGCTCAAAAGCTGAGGACTCGAAACAACATCCTCCATAAGCTATGCGGAACTACCTGGGGATCTTCAACAACCACACTGCGAACTTCAGCTCTGGGCTTGGTATACTCAAGTGCTGAGTATTGTGCACCTGTTTGGATGAATAGTCATCATACAAGGCTTGTTGGTACCCAGCTGAATACGACAATGCGCGTAATATCTGGCACAATCAGATCTACTCCAGTTTATTGGCTTCCACTGTTAACCGGTATAATGCCTCCTGATCTACGCAGATGTACTGCCCTTATGAGAGAATTCCACAAGATCTCCAGGAATTCTAACCTACCCGTGCATAGCGACCTGCCACTTTTAAATCGCAAGAGACTGAAATCACGTCATCCAACTCTGTGCGATGCTGCTGACATGGTTGCTAAGAATTTCAAACCTCTTGAAGAATGGAAAGGTCGATAGGAAGCAGTGACAGATGTGCACCTGCATAACATCTTCTCAGGTGCTAAACTTCCAAGTGGATTCGACTTACCACGCAAGACGTGGTCTACTCTCAACAGAATCCGTACCAGCCATGGGCGATGCAGGGATGCTCTCTTTAAGTGGAAGAAGCTGCCTGATCCAGCTTGAGACTGCGGGGCTCCATACCAGACTGTTCACCACATTGTCAGTGAATGCAGGATTCGAGCCTATCATGGCGCCAAAGAGGACTTCCTGCTAGCAACTCCAGATGCAGTGCGCTGGATTGAAGGACTGGATATTCAGTTGTAAAGACAAACTTAAGTTTCTTGTGTGTCAATATGTACATATGTATATGTAATTTCATGATATGTCTGTATTAGCCATACGCTAAATAAATAAAAACCCTAGTTTATGGATATGCTTGCATAACCGAAGGAACATTGCATACAAACTATACAGACACTGTCAAATACAGCCACTGGACTGTTGTGTTAGAAACAAACACGAACTCAATTATGGGAAGATGCCCTAGTTTTTGGACATGTTGCATAACCGAAGGAACGTTTCATTGAAATCATACAAACACTGTCAAATACAGCCACGGGCTGTTGTGTTAGAAGCAAACACGAACTAAATTACGGGAAGATGCCCTAGTTTTTGGACATGCTTGCATAACCGAAGGAACATTGCATACAAACTATACAGACACTGTCAAATACAGGCACTGGACTGTTGTGTTACAAACAAACACGAACTCAATTATGGGAAGATATCCTAGTTTTTGTACATGCTTGCACATCCGATGGAACATTGCATTCAGACTATACAGACACTGTCAAATACAGGCACTGGACTGTTGTGTTACAAACAAACACGAACTCAATTATGGGAAGATACCCTAGTTTTTGGACAAGCTTGTATATGCGAAGGAACGTTTCATTCAGACTATACAGACACTGTCAAATACAGCCACTGCACTGTTGTGTTACTAACAAAAGAACTTATTTATGGGAAGATACACTAGTTTTTGGACATGCTTGCATATCCGAAGGAACGTTGCATACAAACTATACAGACACTGTCAAATACAGCCACTGGGCTGTTGTGTTACAAACAAACACGAACTCATTTATCTGAAGATACCCTGGTTTAGTAAATCATACTGCGATTACTTTTATTTATTTTTGGACTATTTTAAGTGAATATTATGTTTTTATGTCATGGGAATTAAACTCCAGTTTATAATTCAATTTTATTTTAGGTGTAGCTATCTGTAATTATGTATTGATAGAGCTGCCCAAGCGCTGTCTGTGTATACAGTTTGTGAGAATCGCTACGGTGTTAAAGAGTTATTTATTTCTAAAGTTCATGAGTGTTTATACATCTTACATCACAGATAACTTAAAAACTAGTGGTCCAGTCGTGAGCGCGTCTAGACGCACATACGCCTCTTAATTTTTTCATTTATAGCCAGCTATACTACTACAGATTTTATTAATTTTTTCATCCACCAATACGACGGCCTCTCCCCACCATATCATCTTAGCCGCCAGATGGTTGGTTTTCCCCAGCAGCAGTAGCGCTGGTACTACTTGCTGGCCTGCAGATAGCAGTGCACATTTGCTATCTACGCTTCCGCCAGTAGCGGAGTCCACCCTCTGCAGCCCCTGAGCCGAGCGGCCGAAGACTCGCTGCGTCCTGACAACCGTTGCGTCCCTGTGGACCCTTGAGTCGTCGCCACACAGACTGTGGTTTCGAACGTCAACGTTCAGCGTGCCGAGTTCAGCGTGCTGCTGAACGCTCAGAAAACGATGCGACTCGTGCATTCGGTTCGTGTGCCTCGACGCGGTGTACGCTATCGCAGCGCGCTCCAGCGGCAGTTGGCTGCATCTTGCTCGCAAATCACACTCTTTACGAAATGGACGGGCATAAAATTCTTACGTTTGCTCCATTGAAACCCACATTTCTTCCCTAGTCCATACGCTAATCGTCTTGTTCTGTCTGTAGTGTAAGTAAATAAAAACTTTAGTGCCCATGAACATGTTGTAAGGCAAAACGTAAACACCATGTCCATTCAGCAAGGACACGGCTTCTAAATGTTCCATTACAAATAGTGCGATACAGATTTACAATGGTTCTCCACGTAAGATAAAATTATTTCTTCATTCTCACTTTTTAGCAAAACCCTAAGGTCACTCTTACTTGACCACTGTTCTTGTTCAGTAGCGAATCTTTACAACATGTGAGGTACAAAACCTGAAACAAGAAATTGCAAAACATTTTACTGCAAGTAGTGCAAGCTGTCTTGTATATAAGCCAAACGAACAAACTCACTCTTCAGAAAGAGCGCAATAATACTTACGTAACATCAAATATTATAGAATATACTGCCATTAAACTAATAATAAAGTGTCAGAACTTATTAGAATACGCGAAGATGACTAAAATTTTTTGGGTCTACTGAGAAGCGAACTATCAACACAACACCTGTTAGCTTACAACTCTGAGTCAACTCATTACGGTCCGCAGCTCGTGGTCGTGCGGTAGCGTTCTCGTTTCCCACGCCCGGGTTCCCGGGTTCGATTCCCGGCGGGGTCAGGGATTTTCTCTGCCTCGTGATAACAGGGTGTTGTGTGACGTCCTTAGGTTAGTTAGGTTTAAGTAGTTCTAAGTTCTAGGGGACTGATGACCATAGATGTTAAGTCCCATAGTGCTCAGAGCCATTTGAACCAGCCAACTCATTACGTTATGCCCATGATGAATGAATTTCACTCATACTTCACATCTCACCCGCTTCTGAAAGCTTTAAACGTAGGTATGTTATTGACTGACATTCAGTTATGACCGGGAAAAATACGTTTCTGACGGATCGTGAAAGTGCCTCTGCCCCTGAAACAGCATACTTCCATAACAAGCAAGTTACAACAATTCTTTAACCACCAATATGACGTATTCCGTCATTTTATTAAAACAATTCGTACAAATAACGACAGGTTTTCGAGAGATCCTCAAAAAAGTGTTCAAATGTGTGTGAAATCTTATGGGACTTACCTGCTAAGGTCATCAGTCCCTAAGCTTACACATTACTTAACATAAATTATCCTAAGGACAAACACACACACCCATACCCGAGGGAGAACTCGAACCTCCGCCGGGACCAGCCACACAGTCCATGACTGCAGCTCCCGAGACCGCTTTGTACGCTTTTGTTCGTTGGATCTGCTCGGGGCGGACGTCGTATGACATCCGTTTAAGTTAGTTGTTAATCGTCTAACTCATTTTTTTTATTACAGAGGGCAGTTAAACCCTCTGACCGAACACGCTGAGCTACCGTGCCGGCAATACGTTTCTGACGGAGACCGCTCGGCTAATCCCGCGCGGCATAGAGATCCTCAATTTGCTGGCACTTATAAGCGGCACATATACATATGCGATTCAGCTTACAGCCAACATGGCGTCTCAGGACTCTGTACTGAAGAAAGAGAGCTTCTGCAAAGTTTGGAACGTAGGAGACGAGGTACTGGCAGAAGTAGAGCTGTTAGGACGGGTCGTGAGTCGTGTTTGGGTCGCTCAGTTGGTAGAGCACTTGCCCGCGAAAGGCAAAGGTCCCGAGTTCGAGTCTCGGTCTGGCACACAGTTTTAAGCTGCCAGGAAATTTCCTTGTCCAACATGTTGGCAAGGAGCAAACCCAAAATTCTTACATAACAAAACACAGAAAATATTGTCAGATGTTTTACAAAAGTGATAAAATACATAAGCATATGCATAATATTACATAAGTTATGTACATAACAGGAAATTGATAAGCTGTACAATGTAGTCAAGCATCATCTTGTGCATGTAAGCAGACATATCCACATGACATTGGTAGTACTTCATTTGTCCCTCCTGTCCCGTTTCACACAGTATGCGTATCGTTTCTTTCTGTATTTTCGAAATTTTGATAATGTGAGAGACGTGCCCTCAAATGAGAAGACCATGAGTGATATATGTGTGGAGAAGTCCAAAGTACATTACTCTAAGAAAATCCGTACTAATTAGACGTCTAACTTTCCAAAGAAGATAGGAGACACTTGAAATCTTTTCGCATATCTGTCTTACGTATTCCTCCCATTTAAATACAGAAACAGTATATATTGCTAACAGTTTGCAGATTTGTTTTCCACTGCTTTTGTCAACCCTAAAAGAAGCTGTTATATTTTCTCTGAGAAACAGAATAATTTAGTTCGTGAGAACTAGCGGAGGGCAGCTTTGAGTGATTCCTGTTTACTGTTATCCAAGACTGTGTTGTTATGATGCGAGGTGAGCAGTGTTGTGTCATCACCAGAGCATATGACATTAAGATTTATGTAATGATGTAGGTCACTGATAGCGACGACGAAGAAGAATGGTCCATGAACAAAGCTCTCTGGAACACCAGTGCTAACTACTACTAAATAGGAGTCCAGCTGAACGATCATTGACTGGAAATGATTATGTTCGGCTACTTGGAGACCATCTGCACACATTAATAGACTTCATGTTCGCAAAAAAGCAATGGAATTTTTATGGATAATAATGCACCATTTTTCCGGACCACAGTTGTTTGAGATTGGTTTGACATTTCGAGCGAATGATTTGGCCCCTCAGATCGTCTGACATGAATCCCACTGAATGTTTATGGGACACAGTCGAGAAGTCAGTACGTGCACAAAATCCTGCACCGGCAACACTTTCGCGGTTATGGACGGCTATAGATATGGAATCACTCAATATTTTTGCAGGAAACTTCCAACAACTTGCTGAGTCCATGCACGTTGAGTTGCTCAACTACGACGGGCAACAAGAGGTCCGATACGGTACTAAGAGATTTACCATGACTTTTGTTACCTCTATATTAATGATGATATCCTATTTTCTTCAAGTAATCCTTAAATTACTTTACACGCTACACTATCTGGGTAGAAGTATCTGGATAACTGTTTGTGTACGTTAGTTGTTCAAATGTGTGAAATCTTATGGGACTTAACTGCTAAGGTCATCAGTCCCTAAGCTTACACACTACTTAACCTAAATTATCCTAAGGACAAACAATGTTTACAATGTAAAAACATAATAATAATTTGTATAAAAAAAGTACTGTAATAAATATATATTTTATTACGAATGTCACAGCCGGCCGCGGTGGTCTCGCGGTTCTAGGCGCGCAGTCCGGAACCGCGCGACTGCTACGGTCGCAGGTTCGAATCCTGCCTCGGGCATGGATGTGTGTGATGTCCTTAGGTTAGTTAGGTTTAAGTAGTTCTAAGTTCTAGGGGACTGATGACCACAGCTGTTAAGTCCCATAGTGCTCAGAGCCATTTGAACCATTTTTTTGAACGAATGTCACATAAAACGAAAAATGAGCAAAGAAAATCTCTGCCTCCACAAAACTCTTTGGAGACAGCAACAGCCACTCTCTTTGG
Organism: Schistocerca nitens; assembly: GCF_023898315.1. NCBI lineage: Eukaryota > Metazoa > Arthropoda > Insecta > Orthoptera > Acrididae > Schistocerca > Schistocerca nitens. Next base: position 132,002,088 of record NC_064622.1, on the reverse strand, counting down.
TTTGTTTATATTTTGTAAAGTATGTGGAAGTCACCATCGGTGGAAAGATGCCTGTTTCATTTGATATTTTAGCATACTGGCAAGCATACATTGTGTTTTCCAGACCAGTGCATGCCACAAGAATAAAAACAGTGAGCAATACCATCAAATTAATCTTACAGTCTTAATATTCTTCCCACATACAGTGCTCACTTTTTCGTCTGTGTATTTACCACAGATGCACGACCCCACAATACTTGAAACTAAATTGTGTCATCTGATGACGAATCGCTAGGTGATTCGAAACCGGTCAAGAATAAATAAAAATTGAAGAAAAAACGGCAACTGGTTGCAGTAGTTCCTGAAACTTTTAAATAACAACTAATTCCTATAATCAGAGTTCCCTTCGACTCAGTACCCATACCACTCTTCCACGTCGAAGCCGGCTGCTAGCAGGTGGTAGATACCCTAACACGACGGAAGCGACGTCTCACAATCGTTGCGGAAGAGAGGATGTTCGAGGTGGCACACACCGATGCCCGAGAGAGGACTCGAACCTCCGCCGGGACCAGCCGCACAGTCCATGACTGCAGTGCCTCAGACCGCTCGGCTAAACCCGCGCGGCTGTACGTTAGTACGGGTGTGTATCCACCCTTAACTTTACGCCCGCTTGGGTTCTGCTTGGGACACTTTCAACGAGGTGTCTGAATATCTGTGAAGGAATGGCAGCCCATTCTTCCTCAAGAGTGGAAACCAGAGGTGGAAGTAATGTTGGAGGCTGAAGACCAGACCGAAGTCGACTTTCTCAGATCAGTCGAGTTCCGTTGTGCTGCAGTCACCTACTGCAGCGGCAACTCTGCAGACAGAACAGCGTTGCGGGTTGCAGACTCCGTTGCGAAGTCTAGCCGACGCAAGAGTGTTCACAAGGAAGTACCGCAGTTGACACCAAACACGTAGGTACGGCCAACGTGCATCAGAGGGCATCAACCAGCAGCAGAGGAAAGGGGCGCGGCGATCAACGAACTATTTCCGGGCGATCACGTGTGTGCAAATAGTCCCGGAAATACTGTTCCGCCCGGCGTCCGGCCGTTCAGCGGGCAGTTCTCGACTCGCCGAGTGCGGAGAAGATCGGCAGGTCTATGTGCCACCTCGACCATCCTCTCTTCCGCAACGATTGTGAGACGTCGCTTCCGTCGTGTTAGGGTATCTACCACCTGCTAGCAGCCGGCTTCGACGTGGAAGAGTGGTATGGGTACTGAGTCGAAGGGAACTCTGATTATAGGAATTAGTTGTTATTTAAAAGTTTCAGGAACTACTGCAACCAATCGCCGTTTTTTCTTCAATTTTTATTTATTCTTCACCGGTTTCGAATCACCTAGCAATTCATCATCAGATGACACAATTTAGTTTCAACTATTGTGGGGTCGTGCATCTGTGGTAAATACACAGACGAAGAAGTGAGCACTGTATGTGGGAAGAATATTAAAACTGTAAGATTAATTTGATGGTATTGCTCACTGTCTTTATTCTTGTGGCATGCACTGGTCTGGAAAACACAATGTATGCTTGCCAGTATCCTAAAATATCAAATGAAACAGGCATCTTTCCACCGACGGTGACTTCCACATACTTTACAAAATATAAACAAACTAAAGAGAGTGGCTGTTGCTGTCTCCAAAGAGTTTTGTGGAGGCAGAGATTTTCTTTGCTCATTCTTCGTTTTGTGTGACATTCGTAATAAAATATATATTTATTACAGTACTTTCTTTATAAAAATTATTATTATGTTTTTACATTTCCAAATTTTCTTATGCTATTTACAAAATCTACAACAAAGTGTTTAGGACAATGTTTCTGGTAGTGAAGTTATGTTTGGCATGGTTCTCATTGCTCAATAAACAGGATAGTATGCATATGGGGAGGGGAGGGGAGGGGAAATGGGGGAGGAGGGAGGGAGGGATGGGAGGCGAGAAGGGCGAGAGAGGGAGAGAGAGAGAGAGAGGGGGGGGGGGGGGGGGAAGAATGGGTTCTTCGCTAAGTCAATTTGTTCATTTAAGATGGTGTGGGGTGTTTTATTGTTACGTATAAAAATTTCTAATTGTGCCAAGAGATCCATTTTTATTCCTTTGTCTACAGTGTGCAGAATGTGGAGATTGGTTTTTATGTATGTGATTGAATGACTATTCTGGACTAGATGGGCAGCAAAAGTGTATTCATTTAATTTTTTTAAACGGAGTATGTCAGTGTGCTCTTTGTATCGGATTTCAAAATTTCTTCCTGTCTGTCCTACTTAGTAGAAAGAACAGCTGTCACAAGTTAATTTGTTTATACCTGATTTGTGATATAGTGGGCTGGTTGTTTTAATGTTGTGAATTTTTTTTTTTTTTGTATTTTGTTGTTTGTGTGGAAACTGGTTTTGACTTTGTGTGGGTTAAATAGTTTTGCAAGGAAAACCATACACACATATTTAATTTCTTCTGGTGCTGAGGAAAGGTTAGTTGATGATTTTTGCTTAGTTTTCATTTTTGTACCTAGTTTATCAACTATGGTTGGGTCATATGCATTATTGTGGGATGTTGTTTTTAAAATGTTTGGTTTCTTGGTTTTTACAGCAGGTACAGCATGAATTTTGTTTACACAGTTGAGTGCTGATCTGAAAAATGCTAGTTTATGCTGATATGGGTGGCATGATGTACTATTTATAACAACATCTGTTGTGCTGGATTTCCTGTAAATTTTGAATTTGTGTTTGGTGTTGTGATATGTTATGTTTAGGTCAAGATAATTAATTCCCTGTTGTGTTTGGCTTGCAACAGTAAACTGTATTTTGGGATGTATATTATTTAGTTTAGTGGCTAAGTTTTCTATTTCCGTTGTTGTTCCATTGTATAGTATCAATGTGTCATCAACAAAGCGTTTGTAATAAATGACTTTTGTCTTTTTCCATAGTATTATCTTTGAAGAAATTGTTTTCCAGATCATTAATATAGATGTCAGCTAGTAGGCCAGCTAAACTACTGTCCATTGCTAAACCGTCTTTCTGAATACAGATTTTGTTATTAAAGGAAAAGTAATTGTGAGACAACACTAATTCAAGCAAATCCATCAGTTCACAGATTTCTATGTTACTTAGCTTTTTATGATGCAATACGTTGTCTTTGATTATTTGGAGTGTTTCTGTTATAGGTTCAAAATCCAGAATGGATAAAAGTTTTAGTTGTTATTTGCTTGATCTACAGAAGGGATCCTTATTGTTTTTCTGGTTTTGAAGAGAGTGTTACTGTTGGTGGTTTATTGTAGTTTCTTTAGTAAAAGAAGTTGGCAAAACGAGTTGGTTCTCGCTCCGTAGATTTACACATTGGATTCAGGTCGGGGTTCTGAGGAGGCTAGTCTATTTCCGGGTTTTAGTTGTCCACAAACCATTGACTCATAGATGCTGCTTTAAGACAGGGAGGATTGTCATGCTGATACAATCAAGCATCGTCTGCGAAGTGTTCCTCTACTGCACTGAGAACGCAACGCTGTAATATGAGTTTATATTCTTCTGCATTCAGCGTTTTCTTAAGAGCAATAAGGGGACCACTCCCTAAGCACGAAAACACGTCCACAGTATAAGACCACACCCCTGTACTTCTCTGCTGGTACTGCACAACACACTAGGTAACTTACTTCAGGCATTCGCCAGACCCATGCACTTCCATCGCATAGCCACAAAGTCCAGCGAGATTCACCACTCCATTTAACTCGCTTATGACCATTCAGAGTCCACTGGCGTGGCTCTTCACTCCAGCACTGATTACAGGTACGTACGCCATCATTTTCAACTCCCTTCGACAGTCATTGCGCGGTCTCGACTGCTGGTAGCGTTTGGAACTCACGAGTGATTCCTTCAGCCGATTTCGTGCGATTTTTTCAATCATCTGCTCGGCGGTCCCTGTCCATCAGTACATTAGGTCTGCCTGTCTTATTTGAGCTGCGGTTGTTCCTTCGCGTTTCTACTTAACAGTAATTTCAACAACAGTCGACTTGGGCAGCTTTAGAAGGGTTGAAATGTCTCTGATGGCTTTGTTTGTCAAGTAACATGGAATGACCATCCTCGTTCGAAATCACTGAGCTCTCCTATCAGACCTATTCTCCTGTTACTGCTTCTCTGCCGACAACACAATACTTCCTGCCTTTTTGAAACTGGTGAATCCGCCTCAAGCAAAATCTTGTGGCCAGAAAGTATATACACTATGTGATCAAAAGTACGTGGACATCCCCAAAAACATACGTTTTTCATATTAGGTGCATTGTGCAGGTACTCCATATCAGCGACCTCACTAGACATTAGACATCGTGAGAGAGCAGAATGGGGCGATCCGCGGAAACTCATGGACTTCCAGCGTGGTCAGGTGATTGGGTGTCACTTGTGTCATACGTCTGTACGTGAAATTTCCAAACTCCTAAACATCCCTAGGTCAACTGTTTACGTTGTGATAGGGAAGTGGAAACGTGAAGGGACACGTGCAGCACAAAAGCGTACAGGCCGACCTCGTCTGTTGTAGGACAGAGACCGCAGACAGTTCAAGATGGTCGTAATGTGTAATAGGCAGACACCTATCCAGACCATCACACAGGAATTCCGAATTGCATCAGTATCCACTGCAAGTACTATGTCAGTTAGGCGGGAGGTTAGAAAACCTGGATTTCGTGGTCGAGCGTCTGCTCATAAGTCACACATTACGCCAGTAAATGCCAAAGGACGCCTCGCTTGGTGTAAGGAGAGTAAACACTAGACGATTGAACAGTGAAAAAACGCTGTGTGAAGTGACGAATCACGGTACACAATGTGGCGATCCTAAGGCAGGGTGTGGGTATGACGAATGCCCGATGAACGTCATCTGCCAGCGTGTGTAACTGGCAACAGTAAAATACGGAGGCGGTGATGTTGTGGAGTGGTCGTGTTTTTCCTGGAGGGAGCTTGCACCCCTTGCTGTTTTGCGTTGCGCTATCACAGCACGGGCCTACATATTGATCTTTTAAGCACCATTCTTGCTTCCCGCTGTTGAAGAGCAATTCGGGGATGGTGACTGCATCTTTCAACATGATCGAGCACCTGTTCATAATGCACGGCCTGTGGCGGAGTGGTTTCACGACAATAACATCCCTGTAATGGACTGGCCTGCACAGAGTCCTAACCTGAATCTTACAGAACACCTTTGGGGTGTTTTGGACCGCCAACTTCGTGCCAGTCCTCACCGTCCGACATCGATACCTCTCCTCAGTGCAGCACTCCGTGAAGAATGGGCTGCCATTCCCCAAGCAACCGATTGAACGAATGCCTGCGAGAGTGGAAGGTGTCATCAAGGCTAAGGGTGGACCAACACCATATTGAATTCCAGCATTACCGATGGAGGGCGCCACGAATTTGTAAGTCATTTTCAGCCAGGTGTCCGGATACTTTTGATCACATAGTGTGTGACACGCCAACTGAATCGTTGCAAGCATCCGGCCATCAATGATGGCGGATGTTTTATTTTCAGGGAACCAGAAGAGTGTTCACACTGGCAATTTCGTTGTTCATTTAACTTTGTAATCACTGAGACAAAGCCACAAATCTCTCGCAATGCGTGAAGTTTCACATATTAATTTTTTAAAAGCGGCATTAAAGAACTGTAGTTCTTCCAGAATTCACGCCCTGGTCATTCCGCGGACACTTGACAACAGCACGCAACCTACGCTGTAAGTCAACGCCCTTCAGCACGCATGTCAGGCCCCAGTTGGAAACAGCGCACGCTGCTACTGTTTGCGTGCTTATTGCAATGGCGACCACCAGAAGTAATTAAAAATGGAACAAACCTCCATGGCCGCCGGTATTTTAAATATTCTTCCGTTAATGAAACACGACAGACCAATATTAAATTTTAATTTCGCATTTCAAATAAAATTTCGGCATGTATTCGTGCGCCTGGCCGCACAGCCCATTAAAAACACCGCCGCTCGGCATTGAGCGAGTTCCTCGCGGAGCTACTGCCGACACTGCGGTCTCTACGTTTTAACTCACACTACATCTACACTCACGGATGTCCGCCCCGATAGCTGAGTGGTCAGCGTGACGGGTGTGGATTCGATTCCCAGCTGGGTCGGGGATTTTCTCCGCTCAGGGACTGCGTGTTGTGTTGTATTCATCATCATTTCATCCCCATCCGGCGGGCAGCTCGCCCAATGTGGCGTCGAATGTAATAAGACCTGCACCATGGCGGCCGGACCTGCCCCGCAAGGGGCCTTTCGGCCAATGACTCCAAACGCTCATTTCCATTTCACTCACGGATATGCCAAAACATTGTGACCCTTCTGGTGGCATTGGGAGAAGTGACGCAGTAACTAAAGTATTTGAGCGGAGAATAGACGGATGGGGAATCACAGTTTTAGAGACGGAGCGAACGCAGTCAGAGCGTATGTGTGGGGCCTCACCGCTTGACCTGCTGCTGTTACCTTCACCCTCAAACGGAGTTATGGGGGTCCTTTTTGATATCAGTCAAAATGTACAGACGTGCCATTTCTTCTGTTGATCATTCTATTGTTGGCGGTTCTACATACCTTCTCGGCAGTTGATAGTGAACCTCCTGACGAACTAGCAGCATTGTCGAGTTGTTCTCTTTCTCAGCGCACAGCTGTAAAGTTTGGGTGGTGCCATTATTGACCACACGACACCGTAAGTGTTTCTGTTTGCCCTACGTCAAAAGTTTACTTCTCAACGAAATGTCATTTTATTTTTAGCCTTAGTGAGTGTTTTCATTTATTTTCAGTGTTACTATGGCTTCGAACTCTCATTCACGTATGTCAGTGCTCGTTCAAAGTTTTCCAGGCTTTGTGAGAAAAACGCTAGCAGAACTAGAAGAAGGAGAAGAGGGTAGTGATGCAAATGATCTGGACGATGAAAATGACCCTTCTTACAACAGTGAACCTGAAACTGCTTCAGAACAAAGTCGTGACTCTAGTGAATCAGATAAATTAGAGGGAAATAAACATAGAGGGGAATTATCAGAAATAGGTGTAAGTGGTCCACTCTAGAACCTCAAAGGAATGTGAGAACACCAGCCCACAACTTGATAATGAAAGTTCCTACACTGAAAGACCCTGCTAGCCAATCGGGAGACACATGCAATCCATTGGAAGCCTGGAAGTGTTTGTTTAGGAGAGATATGTTTGAAGAAATTGTGAGTAATACCAATATGAAAATTTCTTCATATCGATCAAAATTTTCTGATCAGCAGCGCACAGAACAACGAGACATGAACGTCAATGAACTTAGGGCACTATTTGGATTATTATACTTCAGTGCCTTTTTCAAATCTAATCATGAAAAACTGGAGTCTATGTTTGCAACAGACGGCACTGGAAGAGATATTTTCCGCTCACCACTATACATGAAGAGAGTGCTGATATTGATTTGATGACATAACTACCAGAGATGAGAGGAAGAAAAATGACCCTACAGCAGCGATTTCCTGGATTTTCGATAGAATGGTTCACAATTCTCAGGCGTCTTATAACATATGTTCACATGCATTTCATTTCGACGTTAAGTAGTGTTGCATAAACTTGTTTTCCTTTTGTGATTTTATAGAGATTTTTTTAGTTTAACTGAAGTCTTGTGTTGTAACATACGCAATTAAGGAATTTATAAATAAGTATTTCTAATGAAAGCAAAGTAAATTAATTTTAATGGATAAAATTGAGTGGTATCCTTTTGGACCCCACAGCACCGTTTATGATACTAAGAAGTCACCGCTCCGTTTGAGGGTTAAGCCGTCGTCGTTGACGAGGCAGCTAATGTTGACATGGCCGCGGATGCGAAATCCATAGTCACGAGGGATTGCACCGTCGGCACACACGACTAAGTGGTTAACCTGATTCTGGGCTCTCAGCCCTCTCCTGCGGCAGCTCTTGGCTTAATTTGTCTCGCAAACTACACGGTTTTGTTTGTCTAGGAAAATGGACGCGCGTATGATTCCATTAGCTCTTATGGAATTCACATTTCCCTCATTATCCGTATGCTAGTCATGTTGTTCTGTCTCTAGTATACATAAATAAAAATATCAGTATAATGATTATAAAGAATCCGCCTCGATTGCAAATAGAAACCGGATGTTGACCTAGGTTTCGGCGCGGATAACACCGCCTTTTTCGGAACACACTAAAACTACAAACTGCCTAAAGAGGCATGGTCCAACATTAATACAGATCGCCCAAAAGGGCAAAAGACTCGCATGAAATGTAAAATAAACGGTACGCGTGTACCATGTCAATAGCTGTACTTGGCTCAAACGTCAGAAGCGTGCTCCCTCACCCCAGCCAGCGTTGGGTGGGCCGCGGGCTCTTAGGTAAACTGAGGTGGCGCCGGCAACTAGGCTGTGAGAATGTCAGAGAGGAACGCGCATGCTCAAATTGAGAAATCGTCGACTGGCATAAAATGTGTTACGAACGTGATCCGACGACCGGGTCAAAGGCGCAGGACGTTAATGTGTGTGTATGTATAATGTCCTAACTCGAGGACGATTTTATAGAACTATAGAACGTGGATAGGCTGAAACTATATATGTGGGATAGGAAATTCCACGGATGGTCAAAACGCATGCTCGCAGGACAGACGAAATACCATCAGCTAGAAGAAGGCTGAAAATATGGGAGATTAAGTCATTTCTCAATTACTTGGGGTCGGTGATAGTATTTGATGACTACGCTTGGATAAGCGTGTAAAGTTACTACATTAAATTCTAAGCGCTATTGACCAGAAAATGGCCAAATTAGTATGACAGGCTTAATGTATCTGCGTGAAAGGACGTACAACGTCGCCTTCATCGCCCTTAATATCTAATGACCGACAGAGGTCATTTTGAACAGTGCTATCGGATACGTACCAAAATAGTGTAAAAAGAACCTAAAGCTAGACTAATTTCTTAAAATCGGATACTTGAGGTACTGAACCATGAAGCTTAATCAAGTGAGGTTGAAAGGTCTCTGTTGGATTCCTTTCATGTTAATTTCTTAAATCTGTTGTCATTTACGGCATAAATTCCTCTTCTAAATTTACTGTGGTGTTTCTGACTATCTGGGAGGAGACTGAGCAGTGAAATGTGTTACTTTTACACATAAACAACAACGATCTGTCACACTACTACACTTTAAAACACAGTTTATATGTAATTCATGTCACACAGTCTCATACGGAACCTACATCCGCTTTCTTTTATATACTGTATATGATAAGATACTGTCATCCTCCTTCCCTTCTGTGTGAGAGGATGAATGAGCAAATGTATTTTTAGTTGCATGCTGGACGGTAGCAGACAAGCCTGTCTGCTAGAGAACAGTAGGACCAACGTCGGAAAAGGTAGCTACGCTTTCTAAAAGCAAAGATGTTTCTATCCTTAGTATGGTCCTGTCCGTCCCTTGTCATGTTGGTATAGGAAGCTGCCTCTCTGGTCACTGATATTGCTTTACTGTCTAAGATTTGACGACGTAACTACCAGAGATGAGAGGAAGAAAAATGACCCTGCAGCAGCGATTTCCCTATGCAGGGAGCCACCCTCAGGAAGGGACCACAGCAGTCTGTCCGCGGCGAGCGTCTGAAGTGGTAAGATCTCCGGCTAAGCGCGTGTCGGCAAAGTCCGTAGGACAATGGATTTCTTAAGTTCAGCCTAAGTGAAAATTTAATCACCTTTATTTCAGATTTAACTCTAAAATATCTAATGTTATCTTAAATTGCAACGCAGTGTGATTCGAGTGTACAGTTCATAATATATTCCGGTAGTTGCTTTGTCACTACTTTGTGAGTAAAGTGGAACCACGTGTTGATCAGTAACTCTAACTAAGATCATCAATCTTAATGCGAAGGTGCGTGAGATTATAACGTCTCGTCTTGACAATATTTTTCAATATAGTAACTTTTCTTTATGTTCAACCCACGTGCGGTGTACTTTGTGAGACCAGTACCACGTGCTTATACAATTGTTTGACCCATCAGGTTAATAGTAAGACGATAGTAACCAGTTCGAGGTTTTTCTTTTGTAAATTGCTTTTCGATCTAATTATTTTAATTATCAAAATTATTGTGGAGTAACGCTCTTTGTGTAAACCAAGTTGACCACGTGAAGCATGTGGTGTAATCATCAAAGTAGCCCTCAGCTATTCTTTTTGGGAAGATTTCACAGAGTATGAATTTAGTATACCAGTGTGTGGTAATTACATGACGGACAGGATTGTGCTACGAACGTAACTTCTTTGGGTGAAAATTGAATCGGTTGGTTGTGGTTAATTTCCTCTTGCATATGTTTCAACGTTCTTCATGTGTTATTTTATGAATGCAGTGTTGTATGCAGTCTCCCAATCTTGGCTCCCTATTTGATGTGTTCCGTAAGATTACAAACTCACATTTTCACAGTCCTAAATAAGGCACCAGCTTAGTTATGACTCAAGTTTAATATGCTGAAATTTCAATGATAGATGTTAAAATAAATTTCCAAATATAAACTGATTTATTTCTTGTTATTTAAATTCTGTTTTTATATATATATATCACCGGTTGTCGTATGACGATTAAAAGATTATCATTAATCTAAGTCTGGTTGGGAATTTGGTAGGCTAGACTGGATACCTGGTGAAACAGTTGCTCAGTAATGCAAGGTTAACTTCCCCAGACAGCTCACAGCTTTTAAACCGCTTTTATTGTCTATCAGCACCGCTTTCATACAAAATTAAAGCAATAACTTTACAAGGTCTGTGATCGCATATAGCGTGGAACCGAACGTCGGCTGGGGTGAGGAAGCACGCTTCTGACGTTTGAGCTAAGTACAGCTATTGACATGGTACACACGTACCGTTTATTTTACATTTTATGCGAGTCTTTTGCCCTTTTGGGCGAACTGTATTAATGTTGGACCGTGCCTCTTTAGGCAGTTTGTAGTTTTAGTGTGTTCCGAAGAAGGCGTGGTTATCCGCGCCGAAACCTAGGTGAACATCCGGTTTCTATTTGCAATCGAGGCGGTTTCTTTATAATCATTAAATTATTCACGATTGCTGACGCGCTGCAATGTTAAAAGTTCTCAAAAATATCAGTATCCATAAACATGTAATAAGACAAAAAGGAAATATTTTTATCCAGTCAGTTAAGACACCTTTATATATAAAAATTCAGCCTGCATATGTTTGTGCTCGCAAAACTCGAAAAGTAGTCGATCTACTGAGTTGAAGTTTTGACAGAGTATTGCTTTCAGATACGCGCATTTTTATGTACCTATTTTTCATATATATAAATAAACATGTAATGTATAAAACGGAAACGTTAGTGTCAAATTTTTCTTCTAACGTGTTAACGAAAATATCAGCTAATGTACCTGCTAGACATGAGCCCATTGCTACCCCATCTTTTTGGAGATAAATCTTGTTCTGAAATGAGAAATGATTGTAGAAAGTGTTTAACTGCAGAGGTTCTATTATACCACAAATTTCTCCTTGACTGATTGTCTTATACTTGAGAAAGTTGTTTTTAAATATTTTTATAGTTTCTGTTAGTGGAATGTTTGTGTACATGTTAGATATATCGAGTGGTAAGAATATTCCATTTTCTGGTATTTTTACAACTTTAATTTTATTAACAATATCGTAACAATATTTTGTAGTGTATTCTTTCTCGTATATGTAGTGTTGCTTAAGGAGTATGTTGAGCTTTTTACTGACACCATGTACTGGGCTATTAACTATGTCAACAGTTGGGTGAATCAGGATTTCTTCTTTATGTATCTTGGGCTGGGCACGTGATGATGGTGTTGTTGGATTAATTATAATGGAGTCTTTTATATTTTTTCTGTAAATATGAAGTTACATCTTTTTATTGCTTTCTTCAGTTGTGCATTCAATTTGTTGATTGGATCCTGGTCGATAATTTTGCTATTATTTTAGTCGAAAAATTCTAATACTTTCCTGTTGTAACCTTCTTCTGACACAATCGTTAATGTATTCCCCTTTATTTGATTTTACACTAATTGCATTATTATCTTGAAGATTATTATTTATCTGACATATAATACTACTGTCCTTTCCTTTTGTATTTGTCCTACTTTTTCTTTTAATTTGTGTTTGTATTATTTTTGCAATTTTACAAGTAATGTGCTTTTGCTCATGAGGTGACAACTGGCTACTTTAGTGTTTGCAACAATATTTTTAATCGTACTGTTTCCAAGGCGTGGTTGTGAGTGAAATTTCAGGCCTTTGTTTAGTACGTCCATTTTTGTGGGAGTGAATATAATGTTCGTCAGATTTTCAACCTTCTGGAAGAATTTTAAGTTACTCTGCATATGATATTTCTTTTCATTGGGTCTATTTAAATCTTTTTCTTGCATGAGCCCATGTATCTTCTTTTTATCTCTTAGTCGAATATTTGACCCCTGATACTTTATAAATTTATCAGTTGCTGATAAGATGTTATTTGTTTGTAAGGGTGAAAAGGCACTAGCAAGATCTAAATGAGCTACATATAGTTTAACCTTTAAATATTCTTACGTTTAGATTTATCATGGAGACTAAACGACTTACCACTGAAAAAGGAAAAAATACAGAAAGATCTACTAGATCTTCTCCGATATGCAGCTATAAGCAATGGTTGTCCTAAAAACTTAGTAGACACGTTATTCAAAAAGAAAACCAATCAAACACATGACAATCCGATAGGTGAAATAACTTTAACTAGAGACAAAAATAAACCACAGAAAAAAATAAAGTTCTTGCATGGCCATATCTAGGTACTGTTTCCTACAAAATTACTTGGTATTTCAAGAATACAAAATTGTACACCAGTTACAGAACCACTAACAATCTACAACGATTATTGAGACACATACCACGTAAATCAGAACCGTTACGCAATTAGGAATCTGTAAAATTAACTGTGAAGAACGCCCAAAATTTTGTATTGTACAAACAGGAAGAAAAGTTAGTACACCATTTAAAGAACACACGACAGTAAGCGACAATAACCAATCTACATTTGCTGCACACTTGAAAGACACAACCACAAAATACCTAAAATAGATGCATCAGTTCAAATATTAAATAAGTTACAGAAAGGAAAAATCGTGGATGTAATGCAAGAAATTGAAATTTACATCCATCTGAAAGAACAGTCAGACAGAATTGTAAATGAACAAAAACCCCTGCGAAATGATAAATTCCTAGACAACTTTCTACCAGTTCTAGGGCGAAGCATTACAGAACCACATAATGTAAAATTATTACTAGACTCATTAATAAATATGACTGTAATGCGAAACATTGCACAAGCATAAAGCAGTTTTCACTCGACTCTCGTGGATCTCAGTACTGTTTCATTAGAGTTCTGTGATAGGTTTCATATATAAGATCTTATACCAACTATTCGAAAATGACCTGCTCTCCCACAGTAACAGAACAAAAATTTACAGGTTGTTTTAAAGAAATTACGTACAGTCATATTTACATCAATGATGAACGATAATTAAATATATCTGAGAACCAAAGCATATGCAGATTAAGTAGCAAATTTTTGTAAAATAATTATAATCTTTCTAGTGTTAAGCACGTTAAAACATGGGCCTTATATATAAGAGCTTGCAACAACTGCTCGAAAGTAACGTGCACCTAAAATAGCGTGAACATCTTGGATTTATTTTATGAGCATAACATTGCGTCATAGAAGCAACGACGTACATGACATAATTTGTTACTAAAAAATCATCCATAAGGTAAGTTGTAATGCGCCTAGTATATCTACAGATATGACTTGATCCTGCATCAAAATCACAGGTGTCACTGATATATCCAATGCCTGATACTTCCGTTTTAGATGCCTGAAAAACAATCGTACATGAAATATAGAGAATAACAGCTGAAGGCATCAAGAAATCTTTCAATAAATTCATCGCAGCTGCGGTCCCTAGCGCACTGAATATAAGTGAAGTTTGGAGGAGGCAACAAGGAATAAACTGGATTCGACCAACTCGTGACCCGGAGAAACGATCATGGGGAGAAGTAGGGTTACGCTTCAAATGTAGATTTTTTGGGATTCAGTGAGGGGAAAGGATATGAGAGAGGATCGTGCTTGGAGAGCAGCAAATGTCAGATAGAATATCCAACTGTACCTGTTTCAGAAATAAGAACAGCAGTTGAAGGTGCACCGATGGTAATTACTTTGGGCACTGGAGCATCGGTAAATGTCTTATTAGGAACGATATTCAAGTGGACTTAGCAAGCAGGCAAAAGATATGCCAATATTGCCAGTTCAGAACTGAAAATAATATTAGGGCTGTTGGCACACAGTCACAGAGAATCCAAGTAAAGACAGAATTAAACTCAAAGATAGGAAATGCAGCAATGAAATGCATGTAAAGAATTTGCAGGCCAAATGTATTTTGGGAGTAGAATAGATCTATGAGAAGGACACAAAATTAGATCTCTCAACTGGGAAAGTAACAATCCAGATCAATGGAACTATAACTTCAATATATCTCCTAAGAAGACCTGGTAAACATTGGAAATATTGCTGAGGTGGAAAGGTGTATGTAGTACACGGAAGAACGCGACAAATCTGCAAGTGTCAAGCAAATTCTATAAAAGTAGGAAAGTTTACGCACGCAAATACAACAAAAATTGGCTGTATTTGAGCACCTAATTGTCAAACAGAAACAATAAGTAAACGATTTTCTTTCAGAATACTCCAATGCTTTTGAAGAACGACCAGGAGTAATAACGTTATATACCCGCCATTTAGATGTTTTTCCCCACAAACAATTTTGTCATAGCTTCTATTCAGTCTCGTGGCACCAGCGACCATCAGTCACTCAAAAAATTCAAATAATGTTAAAACGTGACTTAATTGAGACTTCTACCAGTCCGTATTTTAGCCTCTGCTTGTGGTATGGAAGCCTGGAGGCAAGGTAAGATTACTTCTGATGTGAGGGTCATTAAAAAAAATAACTGTACCCATGAGAATACATACAGAGCATATCGACGAACTAATACAAAAGCTTCATGTAATATGTTACCTAACAGACATCAAGCTCTGAGACTCATACTGGCAAGGGAAATTGGATGAGGAATCACTGAAATTTGGACTAAATATTAGTGCTGGGATACTTATTTCGGGTTTGAACTCTGTCGTAGGGCCCGAATTTGAAAGTAAATCTATTATCTTTGTAGATGATTTACTGATAGTTACACTTTCACAAGACGAGTATCTGGAAATTTTATTGAGGGTGCTTGCAACGTTTAAGGATGTAGTTATTACAGGTAATTTGCATAAATCTAATTTTGCACTCAAGAATACCTAATTTATAAGGCACCTAAGAGATGCAAATGGTACTAAACCTGATTCAGAAAGAATAGGAGCTGTGAAGAATTTTCCAGTAACAAGAGCACAATAAAAATCGAAAGGATTGCTAGGGTTGGCCTCGTTTTTCAGGTGGTTTGTACCCCATCAATTAATGAATACACAGCCACTATTGAATCTATTAAGGAAAAATGTTACAAGGCAATGGACGTCAGACTTTCAGTCTGCTTTTGAAGCAATAAAGGAGCCTTGGCGAAAGCTAAGATTTTACTCCATCTAGACATGTCACTGGAATTTGTTTTCGAACAGATTCATCAGCTACCCGTTGATGCATGTGCTTATTTCAAATAAGTCCACTTGATAGAAAACTCAAATTCTGTCCTAGTGCATTTGCGAGCCAGACTCTGACAGATTGTGAAAGCTCATACACGACAACTCAATGGGAAAAAAATGGCTCTGAGCACTATGGGACTCAACATCTGTGGTCATAAGTCCCCTAGAACTACTTAAACCTAAATAACCTAAGGACATCACACACATCCATGCCCGAGGCAGGATTCGAACCTGCGAACGTAGCAGTCGCGCGGTTCCTGACTGAGCGCCTAGAACCGCTAGACCACCGCGGCCGGCAACTCAATGGGAAACCCTGGTAGTTGTGTGGGTACTCAGCAAATATTGCTATTACCTGTGTGTGTAGCAAGGCCGAAATTGTACAATCGTGCATGAAATAAAGAGAATGGCAGCTGAAGGAATCAAGAAATCATTTTAAAAACTTCACTTATTATAGTTGGTGGGCGGTGTTATCTCCAATCAGTAACATTATCTGTCATGGATGGTTGCTGTGGAATACCATTATTCACGTTATGCCACCAGATAATTACGATCTGAATTATAGCCTGGCTTATATCTTTTCTCTCTTCTATCTGGACGCTTATTATTTACTTAAAACTGATGATTATCTTCGTTTGATCTATTGCTTTTAGACTGATATTAAAAGAATTCTGCCCAAGGCAATTTCCATTAGAATTCTGTGTTGTTGGTTTATTTGTGGATTGTACTTATTGCACGCATTTCCCTGTAAAGAGTGATTTTTAGATCCTGACATCTTCTTGTATCAAATCAACAGAATCAAGAACGGAGAGAAAGTCTTCTAAATTCTCCTCTGAAAAATCAATCAGCTTTTCTCTTGCATCAAATGGTACTTTCGATTTCAACATTATAAAATGTCCATTTGTGGAAATGGATCATCCCAATAGGGCGCTTTCCTAAAATATTTCTCAAACTACCGGCGTAATGAGACATTTCTAAATGAAAATGTTTCTGAATTGAACACTTCTTTCCTAAGAGCTTCATGTATTCCTCTGGACCAATATTTTGCGAGGAATGCACACTCTAAACACTCATACGTTTCGCATGAATCTATGATATCTGTTGCCCAGAGAGCGCTAACACTTTGTAGTATCCTAAAACGTATTTGAAATTCTGTCTGTCATTAAATGATCTCGATAATACACCAGGAAAACTTTCTACCCGGCAAAAACATTTTGTAGTGTCTGTGTTTTATTTACTTTTCTTTCATCAACATTGCCGCGTAAATATTTGTGGTTGGTGGTGTTGCTTGCGCAAAATGTCGATTGTTGCCCATAAGGTGATGTGACCGCTCCTCGCTTGTTTCCGAGCTGTGGGGCGAACTGTGTTGGCTCTCGGAGTGCTGTAGTTCAGTGCCACTTCCCTTTATGGACCCCGAATTCCTTCCGCTTCTCTTCTCGTGTTTTCTATCGAATTTGACATCTGTGATTTCCACTTCAAGAAATCTGAACCTATTTATCTTCTGACTTACTGCACACTGAAGAGCCAAAGAAACTGGTACACCTGCCTAACATCGTGTAGGGCCCCCGCGCGCACGCAGAAGTGCCGCAACACGACTTGGCATGAACTCGACTAACGTCTGAAGTAGTGCTCGAGGGAATTAACACAATGAATCCTGCAGGGCTGTCAAAATGGTTCAAATGGCTCTAAGCACTATGATACTTAACATCTGAGACAATCAGTCCCCTAGACTTAGAACTACTTAAACCTAACTAACCTAAGGCCATCACACACATGAATGTCCGCGGCAGGATTCGAACCTGCGACCGTAGCAGCAGCGCAGTTCCGGACTACAGCGCCTAGAACTACTCGACCACAGCGGCCGGCGTGCAGGGCAGTCCATAAATCCGTATGAGTACGAGGTGGTGGAGATCTCTTCTGGATAGCACGTTGCAAGGCATCTCAAATATGCTCAATAATGTTCACGTCTGAGGAGTCTGTATTTAAACACAGAAGAGTGTTCTTGGAGCCACCCTGTAGCAATTCTGGACGTGTAGGGTATCGCATTGTCCTGCTGGAATTGCCCAAGTCCGTCGGACTGCACAATGGACATGAATGGATGCAAGTGATCAGACAGGATCCTTACGTACGTGTCACATGTCAGAGTCGTATCTAGACGTATCAGGGGGTCTCCCAAAATCACTCCAACCGCACACACCCCACACCATTACAGAGCCTCCACCAACATTGGACACTCCCCTGCTGACATGCAGGGTGCATAGATTCATGAGGCTGTTTGCATACCTGTACACGTTCATCCGCTCGATACAAACAGGCAACATGTTTCCAGTCATCAGCATACCAATATCGGTATGAAGCTTGCTGTCATCAAGGGTATATGATTGGGCCGTTGAAGGTCCAGCATTGAAATCTGTATCAATTTGCGTAGGGATTGCACTTCAGTCACGTTGAAAGATTCTCTTCAGTCGTCATTGGTCCAGTTATTACAGGATATTTTCCGGCCGTAGCAATGTCGGAGATCTGATGTTTTACCGGATTCCTGATATTCACGGTGCACTGGTGAAATGGTCGTACGGGAAAATCCCCAGTCATGGACTGTGCGGCTGGTCCCGGCGGAGGTTCGATTCCTCCCTCGGGCACGGGTGTGTGTGTTTGTCCTTAGGATAATTAAGGTTAAGTAGTGTGTAGGCTTAGGGACTGATGACCTTAGCAGCTAAGTCCCATAAGATTTCACACACATTTGAACATTATTTGAAAATCCCCACGTCATCAACAAATGGCTCTGAGCACTATGGGACTTAAGTTCTGAGGTCATCAGTCCCCTAGAACTTAGAACTACTTAAACCTTACTAACCTAATGACATCACACACATCCATACCCGAGGCAGGATTCGAACCTGCGACCGTAGCGGTCGCGCGGTTCCAGACTGTAGCGCCTAGAACCGCCCGGCCACTCTGGCCGTCCCCACTTCATCGCTGTCTCGGAGATGCTGTGCCCCATCGCTCGTGCGCCGACTACAGCACCACGTTCAGATTCACTTAAATCTTGATAGCCTGCCGTTACAGCAGCAGTAGTCGACCTAACAACTGCGCCAGGCACATGTCTTATACAGGCGTTGCCGACCGCAGCTCCGTATTCTGCCTCCGTATTTTGGCACTCATGCCTACCTGTATACCTGTTTCTTTGGAGCTTCAATGTAGTTCACGTGTTATAAAACTATGATGACGTAAATTATCTCTCGACAAGTTCACGACTGCTTCAGATATGCTTTTATTTACGCGGTGGATAACTTGACTTTCCTTCGTTCAGCCCAAGCATTTATTTCCCTGCGAAAACGACTGTTTATGCTAATTGAACTTCTGTTTTATTAGCTTTTTGTTTCCTTCAGACAAATCCCTTACAGCAGTGGTTTCAAACTTTCCGATAAAGCATACCCCTTGTCTATTTGGAAAGTGATCTGTGGATACCCTCGCAGGCCGTGTCCTACGAGCACCTTTGACAATTACCCGGCCGTCAGAGTTCATTATCTGCGAACAGCACGACTGTTATGCGCGGGCGTCACAGCATGCTGCAACCACATATGTAGCCGTATGTCCAATGGAACATCTTCCAGCAGGCTACGTAGAGTTTCTTGCAATAGTGAAGGTAATTTGTCCCGGTAAGTCGAGGAGATAGACGGACTGGCCCAGTCAGATGGTCACCCACAATGCCTGCCCAAATGTTGAGCGAAAATCGTTCCTGGCGTCCGCGGACGTACGTGAGATGAGGATTTCCCCTGGCCCAGTAACGGACGTTTCGAGTGTTGTAAAGGCCATATAGCGTCCCCAGTGCCACATTACGAAAAGACTTAAAAACAATATTTATAAAGAAGAGACATTCATAATTTGTAAGAGATTTTTTTTTCATGTAGCCGTAAAACAATAATTTCTCTTTCGAGAAATGCAAAGAAATGCAATGCAAAGAAATATAACAAAGTGATCTAAAGAGACGACAAGATACGCTCTTTTGTTAATTTTTTTAGTCGTCTTCACTTCTTCTCTTGTCTTTATTGTGTATCGACGGACATCTTTCGAGTGCTGGCAAATGTAAGCATATTTGTATGAGTTAAGCATATAATGATTTAATATTTTTGTGCACTTTTAATTTGTAAGAGGTGATCCCGATTTCATGTCCGCCTTCCTTGAATTAACCTGCATTCAAGTAATTTACAGTTCAACAATCGCAGCGCCCGATGCAGCCAACGACGCCATTACGTGGCGATATTAACTCATAAAAAATTAGCGGAAGCGAAAAACTCGCCCGCTAGTAACATAATATTCATTTTTCTCCACAGCCGCCCGACGTTGCAGAAAATACGTAGCTTTAAGATTCTTATTTTCAGTACCACAGCCGAGAGCCAGAGCCAAGACTTCGACTACAATGCAATGCTTAACGGAGGTAAGAAAAAATACTCTCGCGTATGTGTGGGCCGCAATTGTAATTAATAACTAAAGATTTTTTGCTTTAAAGTGAACTGACTAACCGAGGAAATTAATATGAAGAGTTTATTCCATTGTTCAACTTATATGCTCATGTTTTAAGATTCAGCGAGTCCAACATTCATTAACGTAACAAATAATTTAAGATTAATATTGTTAAAAAGGAGAACTTCAGGAAAGCATTTAATCGTAAAATCAAAATTAAATGAAATATCATTTTTATTAAGGCCCACCACGTAAGTCGGCAACAATCAAAAAATAATAATAACAATAATAATATATTAAATTACGACGGCCGACGGACGCGAGAGCCATCCCGATGTAAGGTGCACTCGTCGGTAAACAACGCAATGGCGGGGAAGTTTGGATCTCGAACGACACATCCAATGATGTGTAACAGTAAGGTGTTTGAAGGTAAACGAAGGTCAAAAAGGTGGCATGAACGTCCATTCACAGAAGGTGTTCGAAGTGATGACCATTGGTATCAATGCAGTGCTGCAATCTTCTCATCATGGACTGAGTGGTATTCCTTATCACTTTGGCACTTATCAGAGCTCATGCTCTGACAATTCTCTCTCATATATCGTGCAAATAGTAAATATTCGCGAAATACGGCGTATCCATTGACATGTAAACAACATTCGATGGTTTCGCAATACAACACAAATAGGAACGGTAAGACTACTATCGTCGAATCAAGCGAATGTGAATGACGTATTCCTTCGAAGAACAAGTCGATATTCTTCACATTTACAGAGAATGCCAACGAAATTCAGTCAGAGCTAGAGGCTTATACGCTGAAAGATACGCTCAATGTACTCACTCCACAAGTCGTACATATAAATATGTGCATGATAAATTGAGAACAACTGCATCTTTAACGCATCGGAAACATATCGGACAAACGAAAGTTACTAACGAGGAAACGTAAATTGGTACTCTTGTCACTGTGGCTCGAGATCTTTGTGTGAGTTCGCGTCAAAGTGCGAGGGAATCTGGCATGAGCCAGAGTAGAGTTGTTCGTGTTCTGCATCGCCATAAATATCATCTTTACCATGTCAGTTATCAGTTTCCACCAAGAATTAACTGATACGGATTTTATGCGTCACATTAAATTCTGCCGATGGGCTCAGCTTCAGATTCAGAGGGGTGACACATTTATTAATTTGATTTTATTTACTATCGAGGCTACATTCACGAATCATGTAAACGTTAATTTGCATAACATGCATTATTGGGCAACTGAAAATCTATGTTGGCTGCAACAAGTTGCACACCGAAAACCGTGGTGAGTGAATGTATGGTGTGGAATTCTGGACAGAATTATTGGCCCCTATTTCATCGAAGGAAATCTTAATGGTAGGAAGTACATCACATTCATGCAAAGAACATTAGGTCTGTTATTGGAAAAATCGTTGGATTGGACGCGGAGGAGATGAGTCGTGGCCAGCTCGTTCGCCAGACTAGATGCCTCTAGATATTTTCTTGTGGAGATTCGTAAAAGACATTGTTTATAAAGATGTTCCAACTACACCTGAAGATATGCGAGAGAGAATTGTCAGAGCATGTGATAAGGAATTCCATCCAATCCATGACAAGAAGATTGCAGCACTGCATTGATACCAATGGTCATCACTTCGAACACCTTCTGTAAATGGACGTTCATGCCACCTTCATGACCTTCGTTGACCTTCAAAGACCTTACTGTTACACATCATTGGATTCGTCTCGATAGCCACTATTAGCATCAAACTATAGCATCCCATTTAAAAAAATCAAAGTTAATCTGCATATCTCTGACGAGACCCCACCTAGCAACACAAAACCAACGTCATATTATGACCCCCGTTGTCCCATACAAGTTTTGTCCCACAAACTTTTCAGCTTTTATAATACTTTGGGAGTTATTCTTGGTGGCAATAGCTAGTGACTCACCCTGTATATATACACAAGATGGATAAAAATTATGTCACGAAATTTTAACCCTGGACAGCTGATGCCAATATGAACAAAAATTATTAATGTTGTGTAGGTCGTCAACGCACCATTTTTAAACTACCGAGACTTGCCACTACGCGCTCCGATTGGCCGTGGGATTGCCCTGTTGCCGTTCATCGGTTGACGGGCATCAGTTCACACATACAAACGTCTTTCACCCCGTCACTGCCTCAACGTGATACGCACAGATGTTGAATAGGTCTTGTTGCATGTCTCCACCTCATGTCAGAGGCATTCATATCTAAGCTTCGCTTCAGAGCATACACACGTCACTTGCGATTTAGTCATACAGTAAGCATGGCTGCACAGTATTCGTTTGAAGAACAATGATATATGGTTCTTGTTTATGGACTAGCGGACGGTAACGCGCACGAAGCTCAGTGGTTGTATGAGGAACGGTACCCAGCAAGACGCCACCCACACCCGCAAACGTTTTCAGCAATACACCGTCGACTTGGCGAAACAGGGTCGTTAGCAGGATATCATGGTGATATTGGAAGACCTCGAACACGATGGGATGCTGCATTTGAAGAGAGTGTTCTCGAGCGCTTCGGGGAAGTACCTATGACAAGTACTCGAGTGATTGGACGCAACATGGTGGTCACTCATCAGTTAGTCTGTGAGGTTTTAAGGGATGACGGCCAGCATCCATTTAGTTTCCAACCTGTCCAAGACCTATATGCTGTGGCGGACTATGAACACAGGCTAGGATTTTGCCGGTGGTTTCTGTGACGTGTCGTTCGAGATCCAAATTTCCCCGCCATTGTGTTGTTTACCGACGAGTGCACCTTCCATCGGGATGACCTTTACAACACTCGAAACGTCCATTAGTGGGCCAGGGGAAATCCTCACCTCACGTACGTCCGCGGACGCCAGGAACTATTTTCGCTCAACATTTGGGCAGGGATTATCGAAAAAAAAATGGTTCGGGCACAACCTATACATTTAGTATTCATAGATATAGAAAAAGCCTATGATAGTGTGCCTTTATCCAGTTTATGGAAAGCTTTAATATCAATAGGAATAAATCCAAGAATAATTAAAGCAATTCAAAATTTATATAAAAATTCTATTTCAAAAATAAAAATTGGTAAATATCTATCACATGGATTCCAAGTCACAAAAGGATTACGTCAAGGATGTAGCATCTCACCTACATTGTATAAAATATATACAGAAGTAACTTTACAGAATTGGAAGAAAAAATGTCACGCTATGGGAATACCAATAAATGATAGAACAATATACTCGCTACAATTTGCAGATGACCAACTGATAATAGCCCAAGACTATGAGGACATAGAGTATATGACCAGAAAATTGATTCAAGAATATAAAAAATCAGGTCTAAATGTAAACATGAATAAAACAAAGTACATGGTAATTGGTGGAGTGAATGGAGACTTAATATTAGAAGAAGGGATGGGAACAATAACAGCTACTGAGGAATATAAATATTTAGGTGTGAAAATTACAAATGATGGGAAACAGGACAAAGAAATTAGATCAAGAATAAATTCTGGAAAGACGACAATCTCTTTATTGAATGGAATTCTCTGGGACAAACACATAACAACTGATAACAAAATAAGGATTTTTTAAACAATAGTTAGGAGCATTATTACATATGGTTCAGAAGTGTGGACAACAAAATGGCAACTGAAATCAAAATTATTAGCCACAGAAATGGATTTCTGGAGACGTTCAGCAAGAACATCAAGACGAGAAAGAATAAGAAATGAAGTAATCAGAGACAAGATGAAATGTAAAAATTCAATTATTGATTTCATCGAGCACAAACAACTTAAATGGTATGGACACATCAGACGAATGGAACAGGAAAGGCTACCAAAATGCATAATCGACTGGGTACCAATTGGAAGAAGAAAAAGGGGACGACCACCTGATACATGGATACAGGGAGTTCAGTCAGCAATGAGGAAGAACAACATTCCTGAAGATTTATGGACAAACAGAGAAGAGTGGAGAATAATAATTAGTGACTTACTGTAATCTAGAATAGGTGCTGGAAAAATGTACTCACATTGTAAATCCAGAATAATAATAATTATGGGTGACCATATGATTGGGCCAGTTCGTCTACCTTCTCGACTTACCAGGACAAATTATCTTCACTTTTTGCAAGAAACTCGACCCTGCCTGCTGGAAAATGTTCCACTGGACATACGGTTACACATGTGGTTGCAGCATGATGGGACGTCCGCACATAACAGTCGTGCTGTGCGCGGTTATATAAATGAACCCTTTGACAGCCGGATAATTGGCAGAGGTGCTCGTACGACATGGCCTCGCGATCGCGAGACCTCACGCCACTGGATTTGTTCCTGTGAGGATACTTTAAGTTTGTCATTCACCCACACGGACGTGAACCAACTTGAAACGAACAGGAATTAATGTATCGCATTCAATAAGCCGCCCATCACATCAGGGCAATGCCAGGAAACTTTGCAAGAGTTCGGCAGAACACCGTTCGACGTTACCAACTTGTGTCGCGTCAGAGGATCGCCAGTTCGAGCACCTACTTTAAATAAACAATGTCCTAGCTACAGAAAAGGCCCTTTTCGGGGCAGATCCAATTTGTAAAAGACTTTCTGTACGCGAACTAACAGCTTTTGGTGGGTTTATTCTCGATACGTCTTATCATGAAACTACAACGGATGTGTCGGGACCCCAGCGGATCCGCCCCCAGAGAGAAAGACTGGCTCCCACCGAGCGCGCGGGCCGCCTTGGGTACATCGCTATCTCCGGCAGGCAGTCATGCGTTGTCCAGAGCATCCGGCAACAGGGCAATCCCATGGCCAGGCGGAGCGCGTGGCGCCAAGTTTCAGTTGTTTAAAAATGGTGCGTTGTTGACCTACACAACGTTAGTAGTTTTGGTTCCTACTGGCATCAGCTATCCACGGTTAAAATTTCGTGACACAGTTTTTCTCCACCCTGTATATATATAACCATTTAATATAATAATTGAAGCACGATGTAGAGTTGTAAATAACCAAGCGCCTTTCAATTGTCTTTATATCAAACATAATCAAGTGTATCTGTTAAATGTATAAGGTCTTTTAAGTGACACTAAGAAGATAATATACAGTGGAGACTACAGACAACAAGTAGCCCCACATTGTTTTTTTACGCTACTTCCCCTGTAAGTACAAATTACTATCACAAATTCAAGTTTTTAGTCTTAAAAATGCCTTTTGTAAATAACTGTTTTTGTCACCAGCAGAAGTCCCAAAATATATTAGATGGCCCTTGCTCTACTGCATTGGAAAGGCATCTGTGCTCTTCACTAACTGTTATCAACACTCACAGCGCTAGTGATGCAATCGTTTTTCCTATTCGTCATATTTTGAACGAACATGCACCTTTTCAGCACTCAACCACGGAACGTTATCACATTTATTTCTTGTAGAGAAGGGTAGTCAAAATATCAGTACGATTTTAATGGCTATATTTCGCACATGAGCGCTTGTGTTTCACATGATATATTTCAGTGTAGGAGAGGCATTAAGGGTGATTTTATTATCTTTTCCAAGCCATG
The DNA here is from genome assembly GCF_023898315.1 of Schistocerca nitens. Taxonomy (NCBI): domain Eukaryota; kingdom Metazoa; phylum Arthropoda; class Insecta; order Orthoptera; family Acrididae; genus Schistocerca; species Schistocerca nitens. The sequence continues at coordinate 131,976,397 of NC_064622.1, read as the reverse complement.
GTCACTGGTGTGATCGAAATATGCGAAACAAAATTTGCGCCCGAACAGGGACTTGAACCCTGGACCCTTAGGTTAAAAGCCTAATGCTCTACCGACTGAGCTATCCGGGCTCGATGTAGCAGATGTCTCTAATGAGACATGTAGTAATGGTATAGAGTCATACAGTAGTTTCTATCGAACGAATATATTTCGTACACTGAATGAACGCACTTCTCGCTGTCCGTGATGCTACACTCGAATGTCCATTACAAGTACTGCGTAACGAGACACCAGAAAGATAAACGCAGACTGGGATCGGTCACAGCAAAGAAAAAGGTGAAACGCGGCTGGGAGAAATAAATTACAGTACAGCAAGAAAAGGTAGTTTTATTCCCAAAACATATATTTCTGTGCTTGCTGCGGACGATAGCCACGCAAACAAACTTGTGAAAGAAGGATTTTCTCGTAACTATACTGCGTACTATTCGGTATGACATTTCGCAATATTTGAATTCATGTAATTAGTAGGCTAGAAACTGCACAATGGATTTACGATAGTAGTTTACCATTTGCCCATGGACAAGTTAATTCGTACTGACGTGCTATTTCCTATATTCAGTCTTACACTACGGACCTACGAATTGTAAAATCGGAACAACACAGCCGTGCTATACTGTATATGATTACATATATCACATCAGTTGGAAAAAAAGCGAATACCATTGTCTGTGCTACACGAGGGTGGAAAAATGTGCTCCCCGGGATTGGAACCCTCTGACAGGCTATGAGTGCAATAAAACGTCAAGTGTAGTCACAGAGCTACGAATTCTGCATTCTAGTTGGCATGCTGCACATTAATGTGACAATCTGGAGAGACGACGATTATTTTGATGCAGTCCTAGGGTTCTAAAAATTGATTCTACAGTCCATCTGAGGGTGGTTTTGGGAGGTTTCCCTCAATGATGTAATATATTAGCCCTGGGATACTCCTTACCCAACCAACCCAAAAAAACACATATTTCGACACGCATTTTGTTTAGGTTCATTTACGCAAACACACTATAAAATGGAAATGAATGAAGTAGTGCAATAAATCCATTAATGTGAACAAGTGTAAAGCTTTATAAACAAAAAAAGTGTTATAAATGGCATCATTGGTGAATAAATATTTTTCGAAGTTTATTCCCTGTTTCTCCACTTTGAAGGGTATTCATGAGGAATTTTTGTTAATATCCAGCAGGATAACTCAATCATTCTGACTTTTTTCCGTATTTCAGATTAATTTTCGTGTCAACCTAACATTATGGCAGTATGAATAATTACCGTTGTGAATATTTTCTAGCTTCATTTCATAAGTCGCTGGATTCCCTAGATTTAATCATAGGATGTAATTTCAGGTCGCCGAAAAAAAATGTGGCATTAATTTATATTAACAACAAGAAGATGGTATAGTAGTGAAATATTCTTATCTTTCACGAGCCAAAGTAATCTACTTTTAAAATATTATGTAGATAACTATCAAGCTTTTGAGATACAACAGACATGTGAAATTCTTGTCAAATTTAGTTCTTGTGGCACGACACGTTTTCCATCTCACAGGACTAGTTATATAAAAAATGGCGAGGTTAAATTTTCTCTACGAAGCCCTTACATATGCTCCTTAGAGTCCCGATCCCTCCCCATGCGATTTCCATAATTTTGGAGGCCTGAAGAAATACCTTTGTGGCCGTCGGTTTGCTTCGGACAAAGGAGTTCACACGCCTGTGTACAATCTTTTGGTTACGTTGGTAACTACAAACATTTTTCCATGAAGGCATTGACCGTCTTGTCACACAGTGAAATTAATGAATTAACAATTACGGCGGTTTCTTTTGAAGTAACGAACACTTTACTTACTTTTTTGCCACCTGTCTCGTTTTCAATTATCTCTCGTGTTCATCTGCCTATGGATCCAAATGCATCAATCGAAAAGACAAAATATCATTTTCTGTGCTAGAAGAGAGAGAAAAATGAGATGTTTCAACGCAGGAAAGTTCTCCTTTCCAGGAATCAGGTTATGGAATCACGAGGTCAGTAGACTAGTTTTCATGGTTGCAGAGTAATGTGTCAAATTTTCTGTACAAGAACCATCTTGGTTCGGTCCTGGGCCGTTGAGAGTCAGTTTGAAGTTGTTCGGAAGGCTACCCACATTCGTCTCTTCGAAAGCTGGCCTGGGTTAGAATTCACTCAAACAATCAAAAACACATAGTTTGGAAAACAGCTTTTATCCATCACTACTTATGCCAGTCAACTTTGAAGAACAGAAGACATGAAAATAAATCAATAAATCCATTAACATGTTGTGATGTAAACTTTTGTATGCGAACGAAGTGTTATAGATGGCATCACAGTTCGTTTTTAAAGTTGTTTTTATTATTATTATTATTATTATTATTATTATTATTATTACTAACCAACAGGATTTTCTCAACTTTTCAGACTTTCTTATTTTTCAGGTTTTTATTTTTCAAGGTCAATCTGTTATTATTGAGATATGAAAAAAAAAATATTTTGTGACTGTTTCTAGCTCTGTTTTCGAACTCGTTGAGTGAGCTGGATGTTGTCATTTGGGGATGTAATTTCATTTCGTTAAATCGAAAAGGTAAACTCTATATTCATATTTAGTACAACTAAGATGTATGCTTACCGAAATAATATACAATTCTAAACTACTGTGTTGAAACTATTAATACTTTATCAAATTCATTGCTTAAGCCTATGCTATCAGCCAGATCAAAAACGGCAATTCTGGGATAATTGACTGCCCTTCTTCCCCCACCCCCCACCCCCTGGTGAATTTCTGCGAAATTCAGATGTAGGGTGTAGGTTGCAACAGTTATGTAGAAAACAGAGATGAAGGAACTTGCAGAGGGTAGTCTAACGTGGGTAATGAGATCGAACCAGTCTTCAGACTGGCAGACTGGAGACCTCAACAGCAATAGTCTGAGAACGTTCGATAAATTACAAGTTTGAGTTGGAATCATTGAAAAAGATATTGGAAAATTTTCTATCGGAAAGTGAAATGAACTCGTGTTACAGGTTGTTGACACATCTCGCAGTCTCTTAAATGTTAGTCATATGGATCGTTTATTAAATGTAATGTTAAATCATGTTAACATACTGCACTTTTCATTTTCTATTATTATACAGAATGTTACTTGTGTCATATGTGACACGATAAGGAACCTCCATTAGTTACTTGAAAGGTTTTCTTCAAAATTTGGACACCTCGTCTCCCCTTGGTGAAATTTGGCGAGATGTGGCTGGATTCTCTTCCACACCCCCCCCCCTTTCCCCCTCAAGTGATGTTTACCCCGCAGTCTGATAAAAATGAATTTTTTGTTTTAATCGTTGATTAAAATACTTTTAAAAGGTGTACTAAACAGTGTTTATAACATGTGATTAAAAACTCTATGTTAAACATGCCAACCTTGAGCAATCTTGAGACACAGAGGCAGACAGATAGACAGACAAAATAGCCCATTGTTGTTGTTGTTGTGGTCTTCAGTCCTGAGACTGGTTTGATGCGGCTCTCCATGCTACTCTATCCTGTGCAAGCTTCTTCATCTCCCAGTACCTACTGCAGCCTACATCCTTCTGAATCTGCTTAGTGTATTCATCTCTTGGTCTCCCTCTATGATTTTTACCCTCCACACTGCCCTCCAATACTAAATTGGTGATCCCTCGATGTCTCAGAACATGTCCTACCAACCGATCACTTCTTCTAGTCAAGTTGTGCCACAAGCTCCTCTTCTCCCCAATTCTATTCAATACCTCCTCATTAGTTATGTGATCTACCCATCTAATCTTCAGCATTCTTCTGTAGCACCACATTTCGAAAGCTTCTATTCTCTTCTTGTCCAAACTATTTATCGTCCATGTTTCACTTCCATACATGGCTACACTCCATACAAATACTTTCAGAAACGACTTCCTGACATTTAAATCTATACTCGATGTTAAGAAATTTCTCTTCTTCAGAAACGCTTTCCTTCCCATTGCCAGTCTACATTTTATATCCTCTCCACTTCGACCATCATAAGTTATTTTGCTCCCCAAATAGCAAAACTCCTTTACTACTTTCAGTGTCTCATTTCCTAATCTAATTCCCTCAGCATCGCCCGACCCTATTCGACTACAATCCATTATCCTCGTTTTACTTTGGTTGATGTTCATCTTATATCCTCCTTTCCAGACACTATCCATTCCGTTCAACTGCTCTTCCAAATCCTTTGCTGTCTCTGAGAGAATTACTATGTCATCGGCGAACCTCAAAGTTTTTATTTCTTCTCCATGGATTTTAATACCTACTCCGAACTTTTCTTTTGTTTCCTTTATTGCTTGCTCAATATACAGATTGAACAACATCGGGGATAGGCTACAAACCTGTCTCACTCCCTTCCCAACCACTGCTTCCCTTTCATACCCCTCGACTCTTATAACTGCCGTCTGGTTTCTGTACAAATTGTAAATAGCTTTTCGCTTCCTGTATTTTACCCCTGCCACATTCAGCATTTGAAAGAGAGTATTCCAATCAACGTTGTCAAAAGCTTTCTCTAAGTCTACAAATGCTAGAAACGTAGGTTTGCCTTTCCTTAATCTTTCTTCTAAGATAAGTCGTAGGGTCAGTATTGCCTCACGTGTTCCAACATTTCTACGGAATCCAAACTGATCTTCCCCGAGGTCGGATTCTATCAATTTTTCCATTCGTCTGTAAAGAATTCGCGTTAGTATTTTGCAGCTGTCACTTATTAAACTGATAGTTCGGTAATTTTCACATCTGTCAACACCTGCTTTCTTTGGGATTGGAATTATTATATTCTTCCTGAAGTCTGAGGGTATTTCGCCTGTCTCATACATCTTGCTCACCAGATGGTAGAGTTTTGTCATGACTGGCTCTCCCAGGGCCATCACTAGTTCTAATGGAATGTTGTCTACTCCCGGGGCCTTGTTTCGACTCAGGTCTTTCAGTGCTCTGTCAAACTCTTCACGCAGTGTCTTATCTCCCATTTCATCTTCATCTACATCCTGTTCCATTTCCATAATATTGTCCTCAAGTACATCGCCCTTGTATAAACCCTCTATATACTCCTTCCTCCTTTCTGCTTTCCTTTCTGTGCTTAGAACTGGTTTTCCATCAAAGCTCTTGATATTCATGCAAGTGGTTCTCCTTTCTCCAAAGGTCTCTTTAATTTTCCTGTAAGCAGTATCTATTTTACCCCTAGTGAGATAAGCCTCTACATTCTTACATTTGTCCTGTAGCCATCCCTGCTTAGCCATTTTGCACTTCCTGTCGATCTCATTTTTGAGACGTTTGTATTCCTTTTTGCCTGCTTCATTTACCGCATTTTTATATTTTCTCCTTTCATCAATTAAATTCAATATTTCTTCTGTTACCCAGGGGTTTCTACTAGCCCTCGTCTTTTTACCTATTTGATCCTTTGCTGCCTTCACTATTTCATCCCTCAAAGCTACCCATTCTTCTTCTACTGTATTCCTTTCCCCCATTCCTGTCAATTGTTCCCTTATGCTCTCCCTGAAACTCTGTACAACCTCTGGTTTAGTCAGTTTATCCAGGTCCCGTCTCCTTAATTTCCCACCTTTTTGCAGTTTCTTCAGTTTTAGTCTACAGTTCATAACCAATAGATTGTGGTCAGAGTCCACATCTTCCCCTGGAAATATCTTACTATTTAAAACCTGGTTCTTAAATCTCTGTCTTACCATTACATAATCTATCTGATACCTTTTAGTATCTCCAGGGTTGTTCCATGTATACAGCCTTCTTTCATGATTCTTGAACCAAGTGTTAGCTATGATTAAGTTATGCTCTGTGCAAAATTCTACAAGACGGCTTCCTCTTTCATTTCTTAGCCCCAGTCCATATTCCCCTACTATGTTTCCTTCTCTCCCTTTTCCTACTGACAAATTCCAGTCACCCATGACTATTAAATTTTCGTCTCCCTTCACTACCTGAATAATTTCTTTTATCTCATCATACATTTCATCAATGTCTGCGTCATCTGCAGAGCTAGTTGGCATATAAACTTGTACTACTGTAGTAGGCGTTGGCTTGGTGTCTATCTTGGCTACAATAATGCGTTCACTATGCTGTTTGTAGTAGCTTACCCGTACTCCTATTTTTTATTCATTATTAAACCTAGACCTGCATTACCCCTATTTGCTTTTGTATTTACAACCCTGTATTCACCTGACCAAAAGTCTTGTTCCTCCTGCCACCGAACTTCACTAATTCCCACTATATCTAACTTTAACCTATCGATTTCCCTTTTTAAATTTTCTAACCTACCTGCCCGATTAAGGGATCTGACATTCCACGCTCCGATCCGTAGAACGCCAGTTTTCTTTCTGCTGATAACGACGTCCTTCTGAGTAGTCCCCGCCCGGAGATCCGAATGGGGGACTATTTTACCTCCGGAATATTTTACCCAAGAGGACGCCATCATCATTTAATCATACAGTAAAGCTGCATGACCTCGGGAAAAATTACGGCTGTAGTTTCCCCTTGCTTTCAGCCGTTCGCAGTACCAGAACAGCAAGGCCATTTTGGTTAGTGTTACAAGGCCAGATCAGTCAATCATCCAGACCGATGCCCCTGCAACTACTGAAAAGGCTGCTGCCCCTCTTCAGGAACCACACGTTTGTCTGGCCTCTCAACAGATACCCCTCCGTTGTGGTTGCACCTACGGTACGGCTATCTGTATCGTTGAGGCACGCAAGCCTCCCCACCAGCGGCAAGGTCCATCGTTCATGGGGGGAGGAAAATAGCCCAAAGAAAATGTTATTAACCATTTTGACGAATCCCTAAAAATGACCTTCTATTGATATATTAAAAGTCATTGAACCTTTACTTACTTTGTAGAGGGAAGACATCATTGTTTGCTCTTTCTTTTGAACCGTATGATTACGTGGCTTTTGAAACTCATGATCTATATTATCACTATGACAATTCCTTTGACAAACAATTAATTTCTTGCTCGCACGCGTGTTTCGACTTGTCGGCACGCCGCTGAACATCTGCATTGCAAAAGTTTTTATACAAATTCACGTTGAAGACAATAATACCGTCTTTATATGCGTTGCAGAATATCATGACTTATTCACTGACTACACAATGATTTCAGACAGCGCGACAGGCAACTCCTCGAATGAAATCTTGACATTTGCGAGGCACTTGTTTCAAATCGGAGAATCCCGGTAATGTACATGTGTAAACCACCCAGTCAGGAGTCACAACATCAAGAAAAGATTTCAATGGATGTCGCTTTGTGGCAGCTTTCGGTAATAGCTTAAGTGATCTCTGTTACTCCAGACGTATATGAATGCTGGTGTGACGGCAACAAGCTGGAGCATGTCGCCGTCTTTAAACAACATAGTGGCACTCCGTCCCGAATGATTTGTAACAGTGACTTAAACCAGTAATTATAACTATTATCGATCGCATGTAATGCAAACAGATGACACTGTAGGACGTCCGCAAGGGCACGCTTCTGAATTCCGTGGTAGACTTTTTATTAATATCAGAATTCTCATGTGTTTCTGGAAATATTTGTCTGTGATTCTGTTCAACCGCAGATTAGCATTACAGAATGCGTGGGGAGATTTTTTTTTTTTTTAATACTACAGTGTTGGGTTATCAGGTTGTTCACGAGCAATTATACGATTTTCTAGTCGTGGTGAAGCTATTTTGCGATATCGGGGACGTGAACCTTCACACAAAATAACAGAAACACGCGCTGTTTTCTCTTTGGTTTTCTTGTAGAGTTCTTATTCAGGTACAGAAAGGGGCGGATCCAACTCATAATACTAAACTCTGCCCGAACAGACCATGAAGGCCCAACGATACCGACCGGCCGCCGTGTCATCCTCAGACCACAGGTGTCACTTAGTGCAGTGTAAATATGGCTGAATTATATCCGCGCCACCGTCGTCCCAAATTTCTACAAAACCCCCTTCGACGACAGTAGATCTTAAACGTGATAGTAAGTTTGCATCTGACCCCTCAAGGCCTAACGAGTTATAATTCAGTTTTGTGCGGTATAGCAACTGCAACAGAATATGCTGCGCTACAATGTACGTGTGTACCTGTACTTAATCTGTTTACTCAAATGTACAAGAAATATCAATTTAAGCCCTGGAAGAGGGGAAAAATGATGAAATATCAAGTTGCTAAGGCGTTTTGTCATTCTTAAACTACGTATACGGGTCTTTAATTATATGAGTTGCAACCCGGCACGATATCCGGCCATAGAGTTGGGAATTTTGTAATCGAGTTGCCATTTCTACACAATAACGTGTCAAATCAGGGAGACGAGGACTATTTTGGTTAGGTCCTAGGCAGTTAAGAGTTGATTCTACCGATCAATTTGATGGTTTCTTACATTCGTACATTCATATTCATATTAATAATATAACAAGATGTAGTCTAATATACTTGTGAAATACAATTACCTTTGAGGTATAACAGCAAACAATTTAAAAAAATTGACTAGATAAGCATCAAACGTTTAAGATACAATACGGTTTGTGTACTTTCTGACAACTAATCAACTAATGGCTCTGAGCACTATGGGACTTATCTTCTGAGGTCATCAGTTCCCTAGAACTTAGAACTACTTAAACCTTACTAACCTAAGGACATCACACACATCCATGTCCGAGGCAGGATTCGAACCTGCGACGGTAACGGTCGCGCGGTTCCAGGCTGTAGCGCCTAGAACAGCTTTTTTTTTTTTTTTTTTTTTTTTGTTCGTTGTATCTGCTCGGGGCGGAAGTCGCAAGACACCCGTTTCAGTTCGTCGTTGATCCATCACCTCAGTTTTTTTATTACAGAGGGCAGCTAACCCTCTGACCGACCACGCTGAGTTACCGTGCCGGCTGAACCGCTCGGCCACTCCGGCCGGCTGACAACTAATCATAAGTAAACCAATAACAAGGTCACGGACCAAATGGAAGAGTTGCAAGATAAAGTTATTATTACTAATCAGTTATAACGAAAGCGACTCGTTTCAAATCTTGCTGCATTTGAATAAATTTCTGCTGACACCCGTACGTTACGTTGCCCTTTATGTTTTAAACACAAAGCAGTAATACCCACGGATATCTGAATTGACGCAGACTATTTTCCGAAGAATAATTATGCCTCTAATTACGGAGCACAGAAGTAAATGGAGAGACCACGTCACAAGAGAGGAAGAGAATGGATTATCACAATTAATAATTTTCTGTGTACCAATACTTAAAAGAGCATTAGGTAGACACATAAAGGGCTGGAGAGACCAAATTAGCATTTAATACCAAGAGAGGCGTACGACAGGAAGATCTAAGAAGTAAAAGTGTAACACCTGAAGAGGAAAACGTCGTTTCTTCGCAAAAGGCCGGGAACTTCACACGTCACCTTGTAATTCATCCCGTGTGCATAAAAGTGTAAGATCCCCCAGATGAGTGGTATAAGTAGAATAGGAGGCACTCCCCCTCTTGACGGGCGCGTGCAGCCCAGAGGCGGCAGGTGCAGGCTCCGGCGCTAAAGGCACCCCGCTGAGAGTGGGCGGCGGTGAGTCAACAGCTGTGCAGGTGGATGCGGAAGCGGCGCCCGTCTCCACCCCCACCCCACGAACACGGCGGGCTCCCGGCTGGCGGCCTCACCCCGGCGGCAGCTCAGGGGAGTCGTTGAACCGCGGGCGGGCGGGCCGCGCTGTTGCCACATCTCCGCATGCTGCTCCGCGCCGACCTGGCAACGGCGCACAGCGCCGCGCCGCAGCTGCGCCGTATCGACCGGCTGGTGGCTGCTGCTGGTTGCAAACCGCTTCGTTCCCTCTCACCCCACCCCTATCCAATATCCCCACATCCACAGCTCTCGTGCTCCCAAGCACAGCCAGCCGCGAGGGCGCAGGAATGTCCTGCGGCCGTGACCAGCGCACTGCCTGCACTGTGTGTCTGTGTCTGTGTGTGTGTGTGTGTGTGTGTGTCTGTGTGTGTGTGTGCTGAAGGGCAAGTGCACGGCCAGCATAAAGAAGTTGGGTGACGCTTCCTAAGCTGTGCAGAGGCGCGAATACAAAGGGGAGCAGGGGTTGGGGTGTGCCTTGGGGTCATGTCACCTCCTCCTCCTCAACCTCCTCCCCCCCCCCCCCACCGGGAAAAAACAAAAGCACTGACTTAATCACTGATGTAAACATGTTATTGTAATTATACTGAACGTTTAAGGTATTTCGTTTTTCTCACAATCATTTTCACTTCCAGGTATGAGGGACGGTCTTTTTCACCATCAAAGGTAAATGTTGAAACCATCTCATTTTGGGCTTATCAGTGTCTCTTCTTCCTCTTGAGTTCAAGAGCCGTTTTGCCAACCCTCTCCTGGAATTCTCCTCACATGGGGTTGTAGAAAAATATCCGCTACCAGTCACAATAAAAGGTTGTTTATTCGTCACACTACCGGTTTCGGGCTTGCGCCCATCTTCAGGTGTTTATACATTCGTTTACAAGTTTGTACTGTTGGAGATCACTGTATAAACACAAAGAAATTATTTGCTGGTGACTACACAAATACAAGTGGGACAATTGTAAGTGGTAAGGCAGCATTTGACGAAAATATATCTGTCACGTCCATATATCAGGTATAGTTCCATATTACACTATTATGATGTGCACTCGCGAAATACACTATGTTTATATACAAACATGTGGGCTGTGGTCAAAGAACTTCGATGTAGCAGATGTAAAGATGTTTCTCACACAGAAACTCACTGACCAGAACCTACGAGTTTCTGTGTGAGCAACATCTTTACATCTGCTACATCGAAGTTCTTTGACCACAGCCCACATGTTTGTATATAAACATAGTGTATTTCACGAGTGCACATCATAATAGTGTAATATGGAGCTATACCTGATATATGGACGTGAAAATGACCATAAGTGTGTAATTAAGTGGCAAAACTATCATCACAGCATAACTGTAATAATGGTGCTTCATCTTTTTGTAAGTATAGATAGATTTTCGTCAAATGCTGCCTTACCATTTACAATTGTCCCATTTGTATTTGTGTAGTCACCAGCAAATAATTTCTTTGTGTTTATACAGTGATCTCCAACAGTACAAACATTTAAACGAATGTAAAAACACCTGAAGATGGGCGCAAGCCCGAAACCGGTCGTGTGACGAATAAACAACCTGTTATTGTGACTGGTAGCGGATATTTTTCTACAACCGCATAAAGGAACAGCCACAGAGTTCGACAGCATCCACTATGGGTAAAATTCATCTCCTCACATGCTCTTTCGAGCCATTTCTACAGGGTGGAAAGAATTTAAACCTACAAACTCTGGGAGGTTGTAGGGGACATCAAAACAAATATTTTTCCCTAATGTCATTTTTTCCTATGAGGATTATTTAAACCGGTGGAGGCCGTATTACGCTCTTCAGTTGTTAGACGCTGTATTACGCTCTTCAGTTGCAGGCAACTGCTGTCCGCCAGTGTAGTAGTGAATTGTCTGTTTACTAATGGAGCAGCCGGCATGAGTGGCCGAGCGGTTCTAGGCGCTTCAGTTTGGAACCCTGCTACCGCTACGGTCGCAGGTTCTAATCCTGCCTCGGGCATGGATGTGTGTGATGTCCTTAGGTTAGGTTTAAGTAGTTCTAAGTTCTAGGGGACTGATGACCTCAGCTGTTAAGTCCCATAGTGCTCAGAGCCATTTGAACCATTTTTTTATTAATGGAGCGATACACCTGGAGTGAGTTCACTGATATGGTTGGTGCGTACTACGTAGCGCACCACAACGGACGAGCTGCACAACGGGTTTATCAGCAACAATATCCTAATCGCAGTACCCCGCATCATACGACCTTTGCTGCTGTGTACCAACGTCTGCGTGAGACCGGGTCATTTAGCAGATTACCTGGACAGGGACGCCGTCACACAGCAAGAACACTGCAATTTGAGGAAACTGTCTTGCAGAATGTGGAGCGGGATCCTTCAATCAGCACTCGTGCAATTGCACGTAACATGGGAACGACTTAGACGAATGTAAGAACAGTCCTTCGAGAGCAATTGTTACGTCCATTTCACTTACAGCGTGTCCACAACTGGAACCAGTTGATTATCCACCCAGAGCACAGTTTTCGCAGTGGTACCTGGAACAGTGTGAAATGCATCCTACATTTCCATCCTCTGTGTTGTTTACCGATGAAGCAACGTTCGGGCGTGATGTAGTCTTCAACACGCTCAATTCGCATGTTTGGAGTGAGGATAACCCACATGCCACAGTTCCTAACACCCATCAAGTGCGGTTCTTCGTTAATGTGTGGGTCAGTGTTACTAGGGACTGTTTAATTGGGCCGTATCTGCTACCTAGGCCATTAAATGGCAGGCACTATTACAATTTTCTCGCCAGAGCATTGCCAGAATTGCTGGAAGACGTCCCGCTCCCTACAAGATAATGCACGTGGTTCCAACATGACGGGGCGCCGGCACATATCAATCGTCGTGTGCGTCGATTCCTGGACCGCCGGTTCCCAGAAACGTGGCAGAGGTGGTTCTGTACCATATGGCCTGCTCGATCCCCAGATATGCCCCCTCTGGACTTTTTTGTGTGGGGAGAGATGCGGATACTCCTGGGGTTTCTGCTCGTGTCTGACAGAACATGATCCGACGGTGTAACCTTTGTTTACGTGTCAATGGCGGCATTTTTGAAAATCTACTGTAATTGAAATTGGGTTGTGTTAATGTGTTGTCTCTTGGCCATAAAAAAAGTGTTTGTTGGTTTAATTAATTTGCCGCCAGAGAAATCTTCCTCTACTGGTTTAAATACTCCTCATAGGAAAAAATGACATTAGAGAAAAATATTTGTTTTGATGTCCCCTACAACCTCCCAGAGTTTGTCGATTTAAATACTTTTCACCCTGAATATTTAACAAGCTGCGACATCGTCGCGAAAAAACAGTGACCCGTATATGTAATAAGTTTCCTTTCATTTACCTCTATGGTTACAAACTTTTTGTTAACAGATTACCGGTTTCGGTCTTTAATAACCATCATCAGATCTGTTTCATAAAAACAAAGCCCTAATATACTGCAGCCATAATGGCATCATCAAATGTTAAATGCGGAATCGGCACCAGCATCGTCAATACATATAAATAACATCACATGCACAAGTCATGTTGTCAGCAGTACTCACTATATTTCTCGGTTATGTTCTACAACTCTTCAGTATTTAGGTCTTCTCTAATTTGTTCACTCCTAAACAGGTCTTGGCAAGTGCAACCTTTCACTGTCTCAGAAATCTCTTTTCAGCTGCCTTGCCAGTATTTAGCTGTTAATCCTCCTTTTGAGAATCCAACTTCCACTTCTGTACAGCAGAAAAGCCACTGTCAAAGTTCTACAAGACTTTATTTTCGCTTCCTCTCTAAGTCTGTTCTCTGAGACTTTATTAATAGTGCCACTTACACACTGAAAGTGATGAAGATTGTTGCCTATATTTGTATTATGCTGGCAACTTATTTGGATCCCTAAATAATTAAAGCTCTTAACTTATTCTGCTACTCTGTTATTGATGACAATTTGTGATCTAATTAGCTCAACTCCTTCAAATGGCATTACCTTCCTTTTGTTCAATGAGATTTTCACTTTCCGTTCTTTGCCTGGAACATGTAACTTAATGTGTGGTACACTGTAATTTATGTTCATCGTTAAATACAATAAACTAGAAGTCTGCAAAAAGGCAGATATAGTGCATGCAGGATATGGTGCCCGATCCGCAGTGACCATTTTTCGTCCAAAGTGCTGAGCGAGTTCATTCACCTGTTAGGAAGGCGTGGCCGACACATGTCTTCCAGCTTTCGGCCTGACGGCGGTGACAGAATCGAGGCGCGCACCTTGCAATCTTTCTCAAACGATTCTACAGAAGCAATTCGGTAAAAAAAATCACTTCTGCATCACTTGTAGATTTATATGTCAGGTTCGTTACATTGTGCTCATCATTTGGTTAATGGTTATATTTATTGTTTTATTTATGTGGATGCAAGACTGCGCGAAATTCGAAGAAGCTATCAGTGAAAAACATGGGTTGCTATGATTCTGCGTTTGGTGCATATTACACAATATGTTGCTGCATATGAAATTTAGCTAATATTGAATTTTTCTTTAGACTTGGGCAGAGGTCCTTATCTGTCACCAGTCTTTAGAAAACTGATCTGACATAGCACACTCATTTGCGTTCGCACCGCGCCAGCGATGAAGCCAGAGTGAAATATCCACAACATTCTACATATTTCATAAACGGTTTGAGATACTGAAATGATATTTCGGCAAATAATAGCTCGCAAAGAGGAGAGTACAGCCGGCCGCGGTGACCGAGCGGTTCTAGGCACATCAGTCCGGAACCACGCGGCTGCCACGGTCGCAGGTTCGAATCCTGTCTCGGTCATGTATGTGTGTGATGTCCTTAGCTTAGTTAGGTTTAAGTAGTTCTAAGTCTAGGGGACTGATGCCCTCAGATGTTGAGTCTTATAGTGCTCAGAGCCATTTGAACCATTTTCTACCGTGTTTTTCACTAAATACAGACTTTTTCGATGGAAGATTATAATTTCTAAGGGCCATCGATAACCGGGGAAATGAGAAAGGCTATGGGTTTTGATACAACGTAAGTGAAGACATTAAACGTTTATTTTGTACCGAGGACGTGCTTTTTCACAAGATACTGACCTTAATTTTCCTCAGTTCTTCACTTATTAAACTTGATAAACCACTGTTTCAGAAATCTCTCGCAGTTATGTATCCACAACATGTTAGTGATGTGAGACTGTGTAAATTGCGCTATGTTTCGACAAAAGAAGCAAATTTTAATACGGTAACCAGAGAAATGTGTATTTTTGCACAAAATTCGCCACTTATGACATTACTCTGAAAGTTATAAATGGTTAACAAGTCAGGGGAAAATAAATCTCTGCATTTTCGGTGGAATTCTTTTTAAATACTAACCAAAGCAGGTCAATTCGAATGGTCACCATGCAAGTGTGCATGTGGAAAGGCCCTGCTTGATATTTGCAGAAGCGCCGGCCGTTGTGGCCGAGCGGTTCTAGGTGCTTCAGTCTGGAACCTGTGACCGCTACGGCCGCAGGTTCGAATCCTGCCTCGGACATGGATGTGTGTGATGTTCTTAGGTTAGTTAGGTTTAAGTAGTTCTAAGTTCTAGGGGACTGATGACCTTAGATGTAAAGTCCCACAGGGCTCAGAGCCATTTGATTCATATTTGCAGAAAACGTGAGTGTAGGCTTCAGTTTAGAATGGCCCTTCCCCTTTAAGCTCGGTATTTACCCGACAGCGTCTGTCTGCAGCCCCCACCACTATCATTCTCCCCATGCATGCCCTGCCATCTGCGCATCTACTGCCAAAGGTACTCTGAGCAGCGATATCTATAATAGGGTGACCAAACGTCCCGGAAAACCGGGATTGTCCCGATTTTCATCCCTGTGTTCCGGTGTCCCGAAAATTGGTTTCAGGACGCTCAGAAGTCCCGGATTCAGTTTTTAAATACATTTCGTGAAACTTTCTCTAATTTTTTGGATTTCGCTATATTAAAGGAAATACAACACAAGAAATTAATACATTTTAGCTTATTTGTCTAAAACCTCCATTGTCCCATACTAGTAATCACAGTATCAGTATTGATACACTCAGGCAATAATTTACTTTGAGCGGTACTTTGGCCAACAAGTAGTAAGTTGTATTATTGTAACAGAGCTATGAAACCGTCCGATTGTCGCGCCACTTACTCACACACTCATTGTCAGAATTTTGTAAGACAAACTGCAATAGTTTTTTCGCATATTAGTGATATTATTGCTGCAGTACTATGAAACGCAATGGCGAAACCTGCCTGCGAGTTCAGTGACTGTTATTCCGAGGAATGGAATTTCATTAAGAAAGGTCGTTTTGATTACGAAGCAGTGTGTTCCGTATGTAACTGTTTTATTAGTATAAGTCATGGTGGACGTTCCGATATAGTTGATCACATCAGGTCAAAGAAACACATTAACAGATACAGTGCACCGAGCTGCAGTAAAACTCTACAAAATTATTTTGTGAAACATCAGTCAAGTGAAGAGACGAAAGTTCGAGCAGCCGAGCTTACGCTACCCTACCACACGGTAAAACGTCACCAAACTTATAGATCTAGTGATTGTACTAATAAGCTTAACAGCATTATGTTTCATGAATCTTCCATTGCAAAAAACTTTAGTTCAGCAAGAACTAAAGTGTCAGCCTTAGTGAAAGGAGTTATTGCTCCCCAGAGTGTAAAGGAAAGCCTTGAATACATCAAAAAGTCTTCTTTCTACGGGATATCCACTGGTGCCAGCAATCATAAAGCCACTAAAATACAGGGTGATTCAAAAAGAATACCACAACTTTAAAAATGTGTATTTAATGAAAGAAACATAATATAACCTTCTGTTATACATCATTACAAAGAGTATTTAAAAAGGTTTTTTTTTCACTCAAAAACAAGTTCAGAGATGTTCAATATGGCCCCCTCCAGGCACTCGAGCAATATCAACCCGATACTCCAACTTGTTCCACACTCTCTGTAGCATATCAGGCGTAACAGTTTGGATAGCTGCTGTTATTTCTCGTTTCAAATCATCAATGGTGGCTGGGAGAGGTGGCCGAAACACCATATCCTTAACATACCCCCATAAGAAAAAATCGCAGGGGGTAAGATCAGGGCTTCTTGGAGGCCAGTGATGAAGTGCTCTGTCACGGGCTGCCTGGCGGCCGATCCATCGCCTCGGGTAGTTGACGTTCAGGTAGTTACAGACAGATAAGTGCCAATGTGGTGGCGCTCCAACCTTTTTCGTAGGACTCTCCATACAGTTGATTGTGGAATTTGCAGCTCTCTGCTAGCTCTGCGAGTCGATTTTCCTGGGCTGCGAACAAATGCTTGCTGGATGCGTGTTACATTTTCATCACTCGTTCTCGGCCGTCCAGAACTTTTCCCTTTGCACAAATACCCATTCTCTGTAAACTGTTTATACCAACGTTTAATACACCACCTATCAGGAGGTTTAACACCATACTTCGTTCGAAATGCACGCTGAACAACTGTCGTCGATTCACTTCTGCCGTACTCAATAACCCAAAAAGCTTTCTGTTGAGCGGTCGCCATCTTAGCATCAACTGACGCTGACGCCTAGTCAACAGCGCCTCAAGCGAACAAATGTACAACTAAATGAAACTTTATAGCTCCCTTAATTCGCCGACAGATAGTGCTTAGCTCTGCCTTTTGTCGTTGCAGAGTTTTGAATTCCTAAAGTTGTGGTATTCTTTTTGAATCACCCTGTATTTCCGTTTGTTGTTCAGTTTTTCGATATTAATCAGGGAATTCAGACCAAACTTTTGAAGGTGAGTTCCCTACCTAATGAAACATCTGACGAAATTTCAAGATTTTGTATGAATACTATCGAAATGTTTGATCTTGAGAAAAATAAATGTGTGGCATTTTGTGGAGACAACACCAACACAAACTTTGGTGGTTTAAAAAGACAAGGCAAATGCAACGTATTTAATCAAAGGCAACATTGCATGAAAACATTGAAGGTATAGGGTGCCCTGCACATGTTTTACACAATAGCGTGCAGACATCTGTTGACAGTTTAAGCTGTGATGTTGAAACTATCGTCATGAAGGTATACTCACACTTTTACATATATACTGTTAGAACAGAGAGGCTTAAGGAGTTTTGTGATTATGTGGGAACTGAATATATATGAATGTAATGTGTCACTCGAAAACTCGCTAATTATCACTGTTTCCAGCAGTTGAAAGAGTAATCCGCCTGTTTGAACCGTTAAAAGATTTTTTCCTAAATGAAGACAAAGCCCCCAAAATATTGGTTCAGTTTTTCAGTAACCGTTTAAGTGAAGCCTACTTATGGTTCATTCACAGTCAGCTTATCACTTTGCAGCATGGGATAAAGGAAATTGAGGGAAGCACGAAAAGTGTAATAGAGGTAAACGATGTTTTGAAAAATACTCTGGAAACTGTTACTAAGAGGAGAGAACAGCAGTTCATTTCTTTTAATGTTAAATCCGTCCTTAAAAGAGCAGAAGTATCAGAAGCAGCGGAAAGGAGTTTTAGAGAAGTCAACAAATTTTATGACACTTGTGTAGAATATTTCAGCAAGTGGAGCGCCTTATATTTACCCTCATCGCCGGTGTTTGTTTAGATGTTACTGAAGAGAGTGCCAAAATGGGAAAGTGTTGAGGAGACAGTTTCTTATTTGAAGGGTAAAGAGATTGAAATCGATGATTCCATTCTCTTTGATCAATTCGGCATACTGACAAATTTTGTTGAAGAAAGTCTTCACAAGTGAAATGATGAAAAAAAAAAACCACCATTGGAATGTCATGAGAAGCGGGTGAGTTTTTTTAAAAGCTGTGACTATCTTCAGCATTACTCTGAGTTGGTAATAATTGCAAGGTATTTATTTGCAATCCCAGCCCATAATGCCAATGTGGAAAGAATATTTTCGTTCATGAATATCCAGTGGACTGATGAAAGAAACAGAATGGAGGTGGACTCTCTTGAAGCAATCCTGCAGATCCTGTACAACTACAAAATGGATTGTGCCGAGTTTTATAACTGTGTCTCAAGGAACAAAGACATGATCAACAAGGCTGGAGGCAGTGAAAAATACATTTTTCTCCAAGGACAGTCAATTCCATCTACAAGTGCTCAGTAATATTAAAGCTCATGTTAATATTAATTGATTAAAAGTTGAATGGCTGTAAAATTTTGTAAAATCGTAATACATTTCTTTCTTTACTGTATACGTTTATTAAATGTCATTAATTATACATATAATCTAGATTATATCAATCTTTTGTATCCTCTTATTAGTTATAATAATCGGGTTAACAAAATGTATCAACAAAACATTAATATTTAAAATTAAGAAACCTGGGTACATGTGGAATGAGGTGCCCATTGGCACCCGGGTGAATTTGCACCGGTTTTCACCGAAAATAATTTGGTCACCCTAATCTATAACGAAAGATGTACTTCAACAATGTAGGAAGAGACAGATTCCTACATACTGTAAAGAAGACACGTCAACTTGTAGAAAGTCACAGTTACGAGACACTCACATAAAGATTTCAGCTACAGCCTTTGTCAGTAAAAGGGGCACACACACACACCATTCACACACACGCAAGCAAGCACACCTCTCTCTCTCACACTCATACACACAACACACACACTCACACACACAGCCGCCAACTCCAGCATCTCGGGCGGGAATGGCCAGCAGTGTTTAGTAAGTATAACATGCAGTTAGTAAATTTTTACCTCAAAGGCTGCCTTTTTGTATTCTTGTCTAGCAGACAACTGAGAAAATTGGTAGACGGACTTGTCAGTCGGCGAACATTCCGGCCCGAGATGACGAAGGCTCTGACCGAAAGTTTTTAAGTGAGTGTCTTTCAGTTGTGCCTGTCTGCAACTTGACATGTCTTCTTTACGGTAAGCAGCAATCTGTCTTTTCCTATATTGTTGATATTCCTACCTGGAGTTTCCATTGTTTGAAGATGCACTTCTTGTTTGCATCTTCTTAAGATATATGTATATCTTAAATAGTGTCGGTGATAGACTGTACCCTTGTTTGGCATCCTGATTCACAGTTCTACATCTGCAGCTACATGGTTACTCTGCAATTCACACCTAAGTGCCTGGCAGAGCGTTCATCGAACCATTTTCATACTGCTTCTCTACCATTCCATTCACGAATGGCGCGTGGGAAAAAGGAACACCTAAATCTTTCCTTTCGACCTCTGATTTCTCTTATTTTATTATGATGATCATTTCTCCCTACGTAAGCGGGTGTCAACAAAATATTTTCGCATTCGGAAGAGAAATTTGGTGATTAAAATTTCGTAAATTGATCTCGCCGCAAAGAAAACCGCCTTTGTTTCAGTGACTGCCACCCCAACTCGCGTATCACATCAGTGACACTCTCACCCCTACTGCGCGATAACACGAAACGAGCTGCCCTTCTTCGCAATTTTTCGATGGCCTCCGTCAATCCTACCTGGTAAGGTTGCCACACCGCTCAGCAATATTCCAGCAGAGGACGGACAAGTGTAATGTGGGTTTGTCACATCTTCTAAGTCTTCTGCCAACAAAGCACAGTCTTTGTTTCGCCTTCCCCATAATATTATCTATGTGGTCTTTCCAATTTAAGTTGCTCGTAATTGTAATTCCTAAGTAAGTAGTCGAATTGACAGCCCTCAGATTTGTGCGATTTATCGTATACCCAAAATTTATAGGATTCCTTTTAGTACCCATGTTAATGACCTCGCACTTTTCTTTGCTTGGTGCCAATTGCCACTTTTCGCACGATACATAAATTCTCTCTAGATCATTGTGTAAATCGTCTCATGATTTTCCTAGAGGGTAAATTACAGCGTCATCGGTAAACAATCTAAGGGGGCTGCTCAGATTATCACCTATATCATTTATGTAAATCAGGAACATCAGAGGGCGTATGACACTACCTTGTGGAACGCCAGATATCACTTTTGTTCTACTCGATGATTTACCGTCTATCACTACGAACTGTGGCCTCTCTGAGAGGAAATCACGAAACCAGTCACACAACTGAGACGATTCTCCATATGCACGCAATACGATTAACAGTCGCCAGTGAGGAACGGTATTGACAGCCTTCTTGAAATCTAGGAAAATGGAATCGGTCTGAGATCCCTTGCCGACAGCACTCATTACTTCATGGGAATAAAGAGCTAGCTGTGCTGCACAAGAACGATATTTTCTGAATCCGTGTTGGTTATGTATTAATAAGTCATTTTCTTCAAGGTGATTGATAATGTTCGAGTACAGTATATCCTCCAAAATCCTTCTGCAAGTTGAGGTCAGTGATACGGGTCTGTAATTAAATGGGCTACTCCTATTTCCTTTCTTGGAAATGGGTGTGACCTGTGCTACTTTCCAGTCTTTAGGAACAGACCTTTCTTCAAGTGAACCGTTGTATATAATTGCTAAGAAAGGCGATTGTGTCTGCTTACTCTGAAAGGAATCTGATTGGTGTACCATCTCGACCGGAATACTTGCCTTTCTTAAGTGATTTGATTTGTTTCGCAACACCTAAGATTATCTACTTTTATGTCATTCATACTAACAGCTGTTCTGTTTTCGAATTCTGTAATATTTACTTCGTCTTCTTTCGTGAAGGAATTACGGAAAACAGTATTTAATAACTCCGCTTCATCGGTAACATTTCCATCGCTATCGCGCAGTGACGGTATTGACTGTTTTTTGCCACTGGTGCACTTTACATACGACCAGAATCTCTTTGGGTTTTCTACCACATTTTGAGACAATATTTCATTGTGGAACCTATTAAAAGCATCTCGCATTGACGTCCGAACGCCGGCCGTAGCGGCCGAGCGGTTCTAGGCGTTTCAATCTGGAACCGCGCGACCGCTACGGTCGCAGGTTCGAATCCTGCCTCGGGCATGGATGTGCTGTAACACCCCACCCGTCACTTATCTGGTTTTGGCGTGTGTTCACCCCAGCTAATTGACTAACAGATCGTCAAAGAGTGTAAAACTGCCGCAATATCGGATAACGCAAAGAAAGTAATAAGGCCCTGTGACTCCTGATTGAACTGCGGTGGCACTGTTGACATTAATTGATTCATAATTGATCATTTTTAATTAAAAAGGGGTGCACATTGATGTTATATGCAGCTATTGAACACCAGATGCAAATGTTGAACATAAAATTAATTAAGAAAGTGACTTGGGATTTCAACTACTTGATTGAAAACAGATTGTAACCGCCCCACAAAATTCATTTAAATAATATGAATATGATTCTAATTTAGTGTAACCTCAAAACAGAAAATATTAACATAAATAATATCCACGTTTAGTGTTAGCTCAAAACAGAAATATTCCTAAACCTCTTAACAAAAAAATTATAATTACGTCGTTCACATTCAGTGTAACGTCCCAACAAAAAAAAAAAAAAATCAGTAACCTGGTAATAATACAATTTAACTAACCTCTCAATTAAATTGTCGCTAACTTATGACTTTTCAATAATTCACTGTGAATTTAACTTGGTAAATTTTGGACGACAGCAGTGCTGCGTCATGGCCCTGAAAGATCATTTTGAATTAAAAAAAAAAGGAAAAATTCTTACCTCAATGAAGTCGCCGGATATAGCTGCTCTTACAATAAATTTTTCCGACACAGCTCTGTGCAATGCTGGCCGATATATATCTCATTTATGAAAGGAAGCAACTGATTTTTCTATTGCAATAATCGGGATGATCATGGATGGGAGAAATTAGTAAATTCTTTAAATTGAAATGAATGGTTGTTAAAAGTTACTTTTTATGAGGAAGATTATTATTACGAGAGTTTTAAAACATTTACATGCGACTTCAGATAACATTACTACATATGCGCGAGGCTGCTTTTTACCTTATACAATAATACTCAGGGTCCGGCATCGCTGCACCGCGACCGGGCCAGCCAACACGATACACCAGACCAGACCAGAGCAGACTCCAGACTAGCAACAACTTACTGCTACATCTACACAGTTCCTACTGCAGTCAACACTGCTCTCTGGTCAGAGATTTTCTTATACCTTGCATATCGCAGGCAGCGCATGAGCAATACATCGAAATTACATCTGCTTGGACCTCTTACATAACCCTCCACTGGGGGGGGCACAAATTTGGCAGCGATGGTGAGTCAATTGGACTTGCCATGAGCAACAAATTTTTCTAAAATCTACTTAATTAACTAAGTTTACAGTCACAGAGTATATACATATATATATATAAGTGTAGAACATGAAATGAAATAGAGTGCACATGCACTGAGTACAGAACATATCAAGCAATGACAAAATGTATACGCAATGAGTACAAAACACATTAACAAATGACAAAGTGCATATGCACTGTATATATTTTTTACCATTTTACAAGAACTAGGATACGCAATGAGTACAAAACATATTAATAAATGACATAAAGTACACATGCACTGTATATATATTTTTTACCATTTTACAAGAACTAGGAAATGAAAGGGAAGGATTGCATCATGGTTGTAGCACAGTAGGTTGCACGTAGCTGCACTGAAAGTCCATATCTATTTACACAAGCACAACACCAAGTGAGACAATCTGAAGTTCTCTTCCCTGAAGTATGAATCAGTGTAGCCAAGACACTGAAATGTCGTGTTAATATTCAATGTTATCATTTTGGTAGTACATTAGGTACACCAAACAGTGGGACCATAATAACATTTCCATCGTTCAAGGTGGTGGACAGCATGATGTGTCAACACCACATTCTTGTAAGGTACACCAACGTATAATTAGTGCAAAAACCAAATATAGTGCTCCATGATCATGAGGATAGACAGGACAAACGGATATTGCAGTAATTTCTGGTAATTAGGTCAGAAGGTGAAGGACACTAAGTCTTATACTAGTCATCATAGAGAATTACACTAGTCTGTCAACCGATTTGAGTAATTGTTGGCACTCATTGCCTAGTTACTAAACATTTCTGTATTATGTATGGAGTGTTACAGAACAGTATTCATAAGTCATCTGATTACACTAAATATTGGACTCATTGGCCAGTTACAAACCATATTTATGCATTGTTCAGAAGTCATCATTAAAAGCAAGAGTTAATTAATGGCATAGCATTAACATAATTCATTTAGTTATAGTAATCATTGGCACTCATTGGCCAGTTACAAACCATTTTATGCATTATTCAGAAGTGATCATTCAAAGCAAGAGTTAATTAATGGCATAGCATTAACATAATTCATCTAGTTATAGTAATCATTGGCACTCATTGGCCAGTTACAAACCATTTTTATGCATTATTCAGAAGTCATCATTCAAAACAGGAGTTAATGAGTGTAGCATTAAGCTACTGGTATTCATATATGATATCATGTAAGTGATATAAGACATATTTAAAAATATAAAAAAACAGTGGCATTCATTGGCCAGTTACAAAGTATTCATATACTTTTATAAAACATTATTCAGTATTATTCAGAAGTCATCATTAAAATGAGGTTTAATTATTGGCATAGCATTTATAGAGTATAACAAATATATTATTTACAGAAATTATTGGCATAGCATTTATGCATTATTACAAAACATCATTCAATATTACTCAGAACTCATCATTCAAGTGACATAAGACATATTTAAAATGTAACACACTGTAACTATTACTCAAAGTCTGTGGGTAGAAAACATCGTTCAGTATTACTCAGAACTCATCATTCAAGTGACATAAGATGTATTTAAAATGTAACACACTGTAACTATTATTCAAGGTCTATTTTTTGTGCTAGCAATGCAGTGCGTTGGGATCGATAATTAATTGCTGGGGCATGAAAATATTTGCTTTTGACTTATTGCTGCAAATAACGATTAATAAAGTCATTCGTCATGAGTCAGCTGTAGCAAGGTTTTGAAACAAGTAGAGTATATGTGATCACATTCATGAATGACACACACAAATGGGTAAAAAAAAATGCAAGTACTAGAACAGGTTTAATAACTAACTGCTTATAGCACATTAATTTCATGAATAGCTTCTCCTGGAAAAAATTCAAAATGGATTATTCAGCTGAAAGAAGAATCGCATATTATGCTGAAAACTAGTGAACTTCGAATTAACAGGTTATGAAATGTGTACTCAATATGCATGTGCTCTAGCTGTCCTTTCCAAAACTTTCAGTCATTATACCATGCAACATAAGACATACTGTCAAAACGAACTGCAACAAATACTTAAGTAACTACATAGCATTTCTTAACTAACAGTAAATATATAAACTTCATCATTATCCTCATCTGCAAAGAAAAACTTCATTATTCATATTACAATAACTTCATTACTATCATCACCTGCAAAGAAAAACCTAAAAACTTCATCATTATCCTCATCTGCAAAGAAAAACTTCATTATTCATATTACCATAACTTCATCACTATCATATTCATTATTCATATTACCATTTCATTATTCTCATCTGCAAAAAAAAACTTCATTATTCATATTACCATAACATCATCACTATCATATTCATAGTATAGAGTTTCTTATTTCTAGCATAT
The DNA here is from genome assembly GCF_023898315.1 of Schistocerca nitens. Classification (NCBI taxonomy): domain Eukaryota; kingdom Metazoa; phylum Arthropoda; class Insecta; order Orthoptera; family Acrididae; genus Schistocerca; species Schistocerca nitens. Next base: position 131,951,171 of record NC_064622.1, on the reverse strand, counting down.
TTCATCACTAAAACTAAGATGTGTATTTCTGTCTGACAGTCTGCATCAATCGCCTCGTATTCTGAAAGAAAAAAAATTAGTTAAGACTGCTATCATATGATCTGTATAGTATATTCTTGTTAATTCTTGTTAATTCTGATCCATTTACTCTTCATCACAAGGAATTCCATTTTCTTTCGTTCATTCCGAAGGTCAAATTTCCATTTCATAGTAATCCACTGTGGTTTGTTTAATTTATTTCTTTTACACGTTATTGCTTTCTGAAAATGATGAATAAGGATTAATATCTTGCATTTAAATCATATACCCAATAAAAAAACTGGTTTCTAGTGATATAATTAAGCATACAGCATAGCATGACAGAAAACGTATTATGTCAAAAACATAGAGTGTGTTCACGTGCAAAAATGTCCACACAGTCTCATAATGCAGTAGCCAAAAGTGTAGAATAGTCAAGATATTGAGATATCATAAGGAAAAATGTTAAAGTCAACTGGTGTTTGTTATATCTTAAAGATTTCGTAGTGCATACAAACAAAACAGGAAAACAATCATACATACATGAAAAATGAAAAAATGTGCACGGTCTGATATATAACGACAAGAAATGACTTTCTTTGTGTTCAGCTTGTATGTTGTGTAGTTGATAGAGGCGAGAGTTGAAGACTTTAATGGAGAAAGAATTTGATAAAATTAATATGTCACTAGATAGAATTGCATAATTGGTCATAAAATATGTATGTTTATCTGGAAAAATGTGCATGGTCTGATGTGTAACGACAAGAAAAGCGACCGGCTAACCTTACCTTGCCGGGCACTTGCCAAGAAAAAATTTGATAATCATCAGTAAGTAGTCACATAGATAGAATTGCATAAGTAGTCATATAAAAATCAGAAAATGGCATTACAGTGTGATAAATCATAAAGCATGTTCATTCAATAAAGGGTTTAATATTGGAGACATGGTTATTGCCTACTTTTTCTGGTTCTCAGAGTTTCGACGTGTACTATATTTGGGTGAGGAATGCTGCGAATTCTGTATGGACCTGCATATAGAAGCACAAATTTACTGCATCTACTCTTTCCTCTGTTGGATAAATAATGTGTGCGTACTAATATCTCCTGTCCAATGTGAAAGTCACGGCGTGTACAAACCTGTTTTTGCTGTCTTCTCCGGCGCTCTGGGGCACATTTGATGTTGTTCAGCGCAATGTCAATTATTTCATGGTGTCGTAGTCGACGAGATGTAGGAAAGGTTACTAATTCTTTAATTTTGTTAGGTGGTTCAACATTTTTCAGTATAACTGTCGGAGATAACATAGTAGATTCATTTGGTATGGAGTTAATTACATCCTGGAATGACAGTATGTGTGTATCCCAATCAATATGTTTTTATAGCAGTATATTCTACATAGTTTACCAATTTCTTTCATTAGTCGTTCACAAGGGTTCGAAGAAGCGTGATACTTGGATATATAGATCGGAGAAATGTTTCTTGGTCGTAACATACGTGACCATATAGCAGATCGAAACTGTGGTCCATTGTCGGAAATTACTTTCAGTACATGCCCTACATGAAATAGAAAAAGTTTAGCAGTAGCTTTGCGTAACGGAGTGAAGGTAACAAATTTTGAAGTGAGTTCAACAGCGACAAAGATGTAACAAAAACCTCTATTAGATCTGGGAATCGGACCAAAAATGTCTACAGCGGCCATGTGTCTCAATTTAACTGGTACAATGGGATGTAACGGAGGAATATGTGAAGTCGTGTCTGACTTAGCGTTCTGGCAGATTTTACATGACGCTAGAACTCGTCGTATACGTTTCTCCATGTTGGCAAAGTAACAGTTCCGCCTCAGTATAAGAAAACATTTTCTGGCTCCATAATGTGCCTAACTTAAATGAGTATACCAAATTAATTTGTTAACAAGTTCGTCAGGAATGCATAGTAACCAACTGTTGCTGTCAGGGTGAGGGCGGCGAAACAGAATGTTATTGAGTACAGTGTAATGGTTTCTGATGGTAACATTATGCTTATCTTGCCAAAGGTGTTTAATTTCTTTCCATACGTTGGCTTTACTCTGCTCTTGTGCTATGTCTCGTAATGATGACGAAATAAAATTTTCAAATGCAACTTGTTAAATATAGATGACGCTAAAATTTGCTTGGCAGAAGTTGGTTGCGATGTCTTGCTGATTGTTGCTGAGAGAACGGGATAGTGCGTCTGCTACAATATTTTGCGTACCGGGAATATGAACAATTGTAAAATTAAATTCCTGTAAATAGAGTTTCCATCTGCTTAACCTGTCATGTGTAAATTTTGCTGAAAGAAAAAACTGTATAGCTCTATGATCCGTGTAAACGGTGGTGTGTCTTCCATAAAGAAAATGCCTGAATCTCGTAAATGCCCATACAACACATAATGTTTCAAGTTCTGTGACAGAATAATTGCGTTCAGCAGGTGACAGAATGCGACTCGCAAAGGCGATGTTTGTAATTGCTGTAGAACCATCTTCAATTTCCTGAAAAATGTGTACGCCTAAAGCGGTGTCAGAACTGTCGGTGGCAATGGAAAATTTCTAGTAAGATCTGGATGTGATAAAAGTGGTGCATTCAACAAAGCTTGTTTCAGATTGACAAATTCAGACTGCGCTTGGCTATCCCAGGACCAAATAGTGGTTTTACCCGTCAATTGACATAATCTAGGGGTGTCTAAAGCAGAGTAATGAATAAATTTACGAAAAAAGTTAATTAATCCCAAAAAGCTGCGTAGTTGTTTCTTCGTCGTAGGAACAGTAATATCACGTAAAGCTTGAAGTTTTTCCGGGTTAGGCGCAATGCCTTCTGCTGAAATTACATGTCCAAGAAATTTTATAGAAGTTTTGCCAAAGTGTGATTTGCTAAGATTAACTGTGAGTCCTTGTGCACGAAAAGTTTGCAAGAGTTGTTCAAGAATCAGATTGTGTTCAGACCAGTTAGCTTCTGCAATAAGAATATCGTCTACGTACGTTGTGATTCTGTCTTTTAATTCTGTCGGAAGTATAGTATTCAAACCGCGAATATTTGCTGCTGAAGAAATAGTTTAACCGAACGGTAATTTACAAAATTGATAACAGTCACCAAAACAGAGAAAAGCTGTGTACTTTCTACAGTTCGGATGGAGCTGAATTTGCCAAAATTCCGATTTCAAATCTAATGTGGAATAAATAGCAGTACCATGAAATTTCTGTAGAAGTTCTTCCAGTGTTTGAGGGCGATCTGTTTCATTAATAATAATGTCATTGATGTGACGCGAATCAAGTGCGAGGCGAAGTGAACCATCCTTTTTCTTAACAATATGGAGCGGGTTTATGTACGGACTAACTGCCGGTTCAATAATACCTTGGTCAAGCATAGCTTGCAATTCTTTCTTAACTTGTTCTGTGTGAATATAAGGAATGGGATAATGTTTGGCTTTAAATGTGTTGTGCTGATTAACTTGAAATTCATACATAAAACCGGACATAGTACCAGGGACGTTGTCAAAAACTGGAGCTTGCTGTAAAAGAATTTTGCGTAGCTCTGAACGTTCGTCGTCTGTATTTGCACTGCTCTGTTTAATTTTGTCAGTAACCATCTGTATAACGTCATAGTCGACTTCGTCTGGAGTATTATAGTTGTGTACGTACGTATCTGTGAACAATGCGGAATGACAGTCTATGTTACGTGATGCAGAAATGACCTCTGTACGATTAATTGTTTGTTCTTCTGCAGATAAAGAGTGCTGAAATTCTAAAGCCAGTTGTACATTTTCATCCTTTAACATTAAATAGGAATTTTAAAAGTCAATAATTGCGTCGTGTTGTACCAGAAAATTCGTACCTAAAATAACGTCTGTTGTCAATAACGGAACAATCCAAGAATTTGAGTGAAATGTATGACCTGCAATACAAAATGATAAGTGTGTCTTTAATCTTACATCTACTCCTTTACCAGATACTGCTCCTTTTACTTTAGTTTTGCCTAATGGTAACGTAGGATAGGTATTGTCTTTGTTACATTCGTTGAAAGTTTCTTCATTTATAACTGACATAGGTGATCCAGAATCGATTACTGTTGGATGATCCAATCTTTACTTCAATGACAGGGTGTGAAATGGTTTTTTGAATAACTGGTTTTTCATGCAAAAGTGTGTCTCGGATGTCGTCAAAAGTAATAACATTTTCGTGAACAAGATTCTGTGTGTCAAAAGTATCGCTTGCGTTGCTGGAAAATGCAACCTGTACTGTATCTAGTCAAATTCTTTCTGACGTGCTGTTATTCGCGGGAGGATGCTGTGGCATTTCAGCTATTTGTACTGTTCTGTTATTTCGTCCTGACGTATTACGTTCGGGATGATATCTACTGTCTGGTTCATTCATGATAATTTGTTGTTGCGGATGATTTTGCTGCTGGTAAGACCGACTGTTATTATACGTACGCTGAAAATTGTGCTCATTACTTTTACGTCTGTCATGATAGTCATTACTATACGGTGCATTGCGATATGAGTTGAAATGATGTGTTTTCTGTACGTAGTTATTTCCTTGTTGCTGTGCGTTACTATTTGGCAGAGCCGACGTTATACGTGTAGACGGCGAAACATTAAAGCTTGGTTGATCTTGCACATTACATTGTTGGTTAGGTATGTAACCGGCTGGTTTTGTTGCTGTTGTTGGGAAAAACCTCTATTTTTACCAAAATGTGGTTCCTGTTGCTGATAATTTTGACGATACTGATAATTAAAATTTTGTCTTTTATTAAAGTTCTCGTGGTTGTCATTTCTGGAGCGACTAATAAAAACTGTCACTCTTAGGTAAAACTTGTCGTATCAGGTTTTCTTTACTCATTCTTAATTCTAGATAGATCGATAGTTGAAGAGTTGCTTTGACAGATATAAAGGATAGTAAAAGAGAAGGCAGCAGTGCAGAAAACTAAAGATGAAATAGCACTACTACGGCTCGGGGCCCTATGCACGCTACGGTACATATTCATCGAAGTGTAATGAATCCCCCGAGTTCTATTACGCGCTGCAAATAAATTTTAGTTTCTGCGTTACAGGCAATGGCGGTGAAAATTCAAAAGAAAATTGTCGTATCCAGGCCAATTCTAGTTTCTGCATTGTAGGCCAAGCTGGAGAAAATACAAAAGCAAATTGTCGTATCCAGTCCAAAGGATGTATCTTAAGGCGGCTGGAGGCCACGCCGCGTTACCGCTTTCTCAGAGCTTGAGCCTCCCTAAGCTGCCTATAGTCGCTTCCCTTCGCTGTTCCCCAGCTAGCCACGGTCTACTCTAAATGTTTCCCTGGGGTAAACTAGCGTCCAGTAAATCGACTCGTTTCCACAAAGTTTTCATGTCGTGTGAATTACTTTAAAACCATCACGCGACATTAATTATTCCAATACGTTCATACTATAACCTCTACAAGATGCAGTGTGCCTTGTCAGTCAGTTTTTATTCAGCCCTACTGTTCGCTCAACGTGAGTTAGGTTATCTTTAAACACTTCATGTAAAGGGCATAGTTCTTGTCATCTTACAGTGTGTAATGTCCTTAGGTAAGTTAGGTTTGAGTAGTTCTAAGTTCTAGGGGACTGATGACCACAGCAGTTGAGTCCCATAGTGCTCAGAGCCATTTGAACCATTTTTTAATGACCTCAGATGTTAAGTTTCATAGTGCTCAGAGCCATTTGAACCATTTTTGACGTCCGCACTAAATTTCGAGCTTCCGTGAAACTTAGCCAGTCTTAGGGATTTTGCGTTCTTCTGAATTTGGCATGCTTTTTTCGTTGCTTCTGCAACAGTGTTCTGGCGTGTTTTGTGTACCATGGTGGATCAGTCCTGTCACTTATTAACTTATGCGGTATGAATCTATCTATTGCTGTCGATACTGTATCTTTGAATTTGAGCCATATCTGACCTACACTTACATAATTAGCTTGGAAGGAATGGAGACTCTCTCTTGGGAAGGCATCAAGCGAATTTTTATCTGCTGTTTTAAATAAATATATTTTGCGTTTATTGTAGTGGTTTTGGTTGCTATGGTTTGGAGCCTCGCTACAATGACCTTGTGTTCACTAATGCCTGTATCCGTCATTACGCTCTCTATTAGATCAGGATTATTTGTGGCTAAGAGGTCAAGTGTGCTTTCGCAACCATTTACAATTCGTGTGGCCTCGTGAACTAATTATGATATCTGAAATTCTTGCATTTGTTTTAATCATTATTTTAGTGTTCGTGTACATGTCTCATTTCTCTAGTATGCTCTATAGAATTCGCCCATTTACAGAAATCTATAAAGGCTGTATGTGTTTCCACGTTAAATTCGCATCTTTTCTCTATTGACTGTCTCATAATAAATGCATCATTGCACTGTATTCTCTCCCTGAAACCATTCTGTTAAAAGGAGTATTTCACTTACAGATTGTTGCCTCTTGCCAATCATTCTAAAGACTGTACATACTAAATTTATCTCTCTACAGCTATTCCTTTTTCATTTTCTAAAAAGAGGGATGACAACAGCATGCTTCCATGCACTTGGCATATATTCTTCCAGCACAACATAAGGAGCATTCTTAATTTTAGCAACGTAACAAATATTTTGTAAGCTCAGCGTTTATTCCAGGCTTCTGTCTTTGACAGAGTCTCATACAGTTCTTCACATGCCAAAAGGTCAGCCGAGCAAAGTTCCTCTTTGACCCTCTCTAATGATACTTCCTGTTTTTTCCCTGTGCCATAAGTTCTTGTATTGTCTTTCCCAATCTTCTTCTTGTTCTGTATTTTATTATCTTAGACATCTATGGCATTTTAAATGTACGTCTGCTGCTAAATTGTATTGAAGAAAGGGCGGGGGCGGGTGAAAAACTGTGTCCACGTCCCACCCTTAGAACCGAACCCTGCATCCCCGCCTTTTTCTATAAACAACAACATACACACACACACACACACACACACACACACACACACACACACACACACACATGCGATTCCACGGTTCCGTTTGGGAGAGACATGCAGATCGTTCGTTATTTAGGATGAGTTTAAAATTGAATGTGGGCAATGAGAGAGATGCCTAAATCCGATCCATGCTTTTTTAAATGCTTTTCAGTAATTTCTATGTTTGACAATAGATTAACCATATCTACATAATGGTTCAAATGGCTCTAAGGACTATGGGACTTAACATCTGAGGTCATCAGTCCCCAAGACTTAGAACTACTTAAACATATCTAACCTAAAGCCATCATACACATCCAAGCCCAAGGCAGAATTCGAGCCTGCGACTGTAGCAGCATCGAGGTTCCGGACTGGAGCGCCTAGAACCGCTCGGTCACAGCAGCCGGCTTATCCATATCTACAGTTTCTGCGTCTCTGTCCCCACCTCCTTTCCTTGTAGTTATAACATGCCTTTATAAAAAGGCTTAATACGCCATACATGCCCAAGGCTTTCTACATCTACATATACAAGGTGGTCCATCGATCGTGACCGAGCCAAATGTCTCCCGAAATAAGCGTCAAACGAAAAAACTACAAAGAACGAAACTTGTGTAGCTTGGAGGGGTAAACCAGATGGCGCTGTGGTTGGCGAGCTAGATGGCGCTGCCATAAAAAAATGGTTCAAATGGCTCTGAGCACTATGGGACTCAACTGCTGAGGTCATTAGTCCCCTAGAACGTAGAACTAGTTAAACCTAACTAACCTAAGGACATCACAAACATCCATGCCCAAGGCAGGATTCGAACCTGCGACCGTAGCGGTCTTGCGGTTCCAGACTGCAGCGCCTTTAACCGCACGGCCACTTCGGCCGGCGCTGCCATAGATCAAACGGATATCAAGTGTGTGTTTTTTTAAGGAACCCCCATTTTTTAATATATTCGTGTAGTACGTAAAGAAATATGAATGTTTTAGTTGGACCATTTTTTTCGCTTTGTGATAGATGGCGCTGTAATAGTCACAAACATATGGCTTACAATTTTAGACGAACAGTTGGTAACAGGTAGGTTTTTTTAAATTAAAATACAAAACGTAGGTACGTTTGAACATTTTATTTCGGTTGTTCCAATGTGATACATGTACCTTTGTGAACTTATCATTTCTGAGAACGCATGTTGTTACAGCATGATTACCTGTAAATATCACATTAATGCAATAAATGCTCAAAATGCTGTCCGTCAACCTCAATGCATTTGGCAATACGTGTAACGACATTCCTCTCAACAGCGAGTAGTTCGCCTTCCGTAATGTTCGCACATGCATTGACAATGCGCTAACGCATGTTGTCAGGCTTTGTCGGTGGATCACGATAGCAAATATCTTTCAACTTTCCCCACAGAAAGAAATCCGGGGACGTCAGATCCCGTGAACGTGCGGGCCTTGGTATGGTGCTTCGACGACCAATCCACCTGTCATGAAATATGCTATTCAATACCACTTCAACCGCAGGCGAGTTACGTGCCGGACATCCATCATGTTGGAAGTACATCGTCATTCTGTCATGCAGTGAAACATCTTGTAGTAACATCGGTAGAACATTACGTAGGAAATCAACATACATTGCACCATTTAGATTGCCATCGATAAAATGGGGGCCAATTATCCTTCCTCCCATAATGCCGCACCGTACACCAACCCGCCAAGGTCGCTGATGTTCCACTTGTCGCAGCCATCGTGGATTTTCCGTTGCCCGATAGTGCATATTATGCCGGTTTACGTTACCGCTTTGGGTGAATGTCGCATCGTCGCTAAATAGAACGCGTGCAAAAAATCTGTCATCGTCCCGTAATTTCTCTTGTGCCTAGTGGCAGAAATGTACACGACGTTCAAAGTCGTCGCCATGCAATTCCTGGTGCATAGAAATATGGTACTGGTGCAATCGATGTGGATGTAGCATTCTGAACGCCAACGTTTTTGAGATTCCCGATTCTCGCGCAGTTTGTCTGCTACTGATTTGCGACAGCAGCTAAAACATCTACTTGGGCATCATCATTTGTTGCAGGTCCTGGTTGACGTTTCACATGTGGCTGAAGACTTCTGTTTCCTTAAATAACGTAACTATCCGGCTAACGGTCCGGCACTTGGATGATGTCGTCCAGGATACCGAGCAACATACATATCACACGTCCGTTGGGCATTTTGATCACAATAGCCATACATCAACATTATATCGACCTTTTCCGCAATTGGTGAACGGTCCATTTTAACACGGGTAATGTATCACGAAGCAAATACCGGTCGCATTGGCGGAATGTTACGTGATATCACGTACTTATACGTTTGTGACTATTACAGAGCCATCTGTCACAAAGCGAAAAAGGTGGTCTAACTAAAACATTCATATTTCTTTACGTACTACACGAATATGTAATAAAAATGGTGAGTTCTTATTAAAAAAACGCAGTTGATATCCGTTTGAGCTATGGCAGCGCCATCTAGCGGGCCAACCATAGCGCCATCTGGTTTCCCCCTTCAAGCTAGACGAGTTTCGTTCTTTGTAGTTTTACGTTTGATGCTTATTTCGTGAGATATTTGGCACGGTCACGATCAATGGAGCACCCTGTATACTCTTCAAGCCACCATTGGATGGTGATGGAGGTACCGCATACCACTACAAGTCATATTCTTTCCTGTTACACTCGCAAACGGGGCGAGGGAAAGTCGACTATCTAAAATCCGTCGTACGAGCCCAGATTTTCTCGCATCTTCACAGTCCTTACGCGGCATGTCCTTACGTCTGCAGTCGGTCTCAAATACCGGTTCCCTACAACTGGAAAGAGCATCATCTTCCTTCCAGGAATTCCCATTTGATTTCAGAAGCATTTCCGTACTACTGCATGCTGATCGAATCTACCGGTAACAAATCTAATACTATACCCTGGCCGATGAAACAAGTCACTTGACAATTCGCGTGTAGTTGACTAGACTGCGATTGTGCGGTTGCTGCACACGCCCATAGCTCGGAAGTTCGTTTTGTAAATGTAATCTACAATCAACGTTTATACGTAAGTACGACAAAGTACCCTTTTTCTAACAATGAAGAGAACGACGACGGGTACAAAGCGTGCGATAGTATAAGAAACAGGAAATAAAAGTACTCGAAATTAATGACAATATCTATGAAAAGTCGTTCCAAATTGTTACCGTAATAGCTGCATATAAAACGTCGTATTATAATGTAAATCGAAGCATGCCAAAAAACACGCTATCCACACACGTAGAAAGAAATAAAGCAAAACAGGCATAGCCTACTCGGTTGCAGAGAGAAAGAATTACTTCCGTATACTTTTACTCTCACAAGTTTACGATGAAAGAGGCGCATTGCCATCCAGTTCTCCTTCAGTATCATCGAAACCGGCGCTAAAGCCGTTGTCTTCATCACCATCATCAAGACAAATCATTAATTGTTCGTTTTCATTTATAGTTCCATCCACAGTCTGTGCTTCTCTTATGAGCTTAGAAACATGGTCTACTTTCTTCCTCCATAAAGTAGGGTCTTCAGTAGCAAGACCTTCACGTAGCAGTCTTTCCACTTCTGTTATTGTAAAAGTCTTGTTGGTTCTTCTAATGTGCTCCAAACCAATTCAATTGGATTACCATGGTAGTGATAAGACAGAAGCCTGATTACCATGTGACCCTGTTCGCTTGCAATTTCATCTACAACTATTTAGGCGTCGCATGCTTATTTTGTTTTACGAGCGAGTATAACAACAGCTTTGCCATGCTCATGTCCGCCTGTAACCACTGCACCGTACTTTCTTTACGGTCGCTACTGGTGGAAGTTTTGTCTAAAATCACGGAATGGTAAGGTGCATTGTCCATCACAAACACTGTCGGAACACTAAAGTGGAGCAACAAATTTTTAACCACTGTAGAAACCGTGGGTGGTCCATGTCCTCGTGATAGTCACTGGTTTTTCTCGATCGAAAAACCAAAAGTCCTTCAGGCCAAAGCCGTTTGAAGATCCTGCATGAGCCACAATTTATCGGTATCCTCTTCCTGTTGGCTGATGACCGCTGCTATTCGGAGTATCATCTGTCCAGCATTTATCAACTGATTCTCCAGGGTTGACCCAGGTTTCGTCTAACCATATGGCTGAGTGTGTAAGTACCGAACTTTTTAAAACGGAAGCCAATTCTTTATAATACCATCTTAAGCGACGTTTCCCCCTCTGAGAAAAGTTCACTGTTTTTTAAAGAAATTAGCAACTTCGCTATTGCGGGGTGTTCTTTCCTTCTACAATATCCGTATATGTACCGACGAATTGCATCGGTTTGGAAAGAACCAATATCTGTAACTGGACGAGGCCGCTTTTTTTCTTTCCATGTGTACTTAAAAACACACTGTTTTTCCCACGGGGGCTTTGTGCCACACTGTTTACTTTAGTACCTTGTAAGTCTTGAAGTACAGTACTGGCCATTAAAATTGCTACACCAAGAAGAAATGCAGATGATAAACGGGTATTCATTGGACAGATATATTATACTAGAACTGACATGTGATTACATTTTCACGCAATTTGGGTGCATACATCCTGAGAAATCAGTACCCAGAACAGCCGGGGTTGCGACACTTGTGAGGAGCGACAGTTGTGAGGAGCGACATTTGTGAGGAGACCAAACAGGTAGCGGGCGGTCAACAGGGACACCAAACAGGTAGCACACCGCAGTTCAGTACTGCATCGTCACAACATTGCCGTCACACAGGAGAGCAAAACGATCGCTGCAGCGCATCAGGCAAAAAGCATGGGATCTACACAAGATCCGACCGATGCTGCAGGAATATTTCTGCAAGAACATCATTTGCTAATGAATCATGGGAGCAAATTTTTACTTGCAGATGACGACAGAAGATCAAATGATAGGATATTGGTGTTCCCCTGCGAAATGGGAAAATCCTGTTTAACAGACTGCAATTCGTTCTTTGTCGATGGAACGTTCTAAAGCTCCAGCAAGCAGTTTGGACAGTTATTTATTGTTCATGTCGATATTTCTAGTTCTGAGGAGGAAAAAAACACAGTTCCAACCGTGCACGCCTTGCTACCAAATAAAAAGCGAGAAACGCACGATCGCTTTTTCACAGCTGTTGAGAGAAACGTACCTGGATGGAATCCTACAGCTATCATGATGGATTTTGAAGCTGCAATCATCCAATCAGTAACACATTTGTTTCCTGATGCAAATATTAATAGCTGCAACTACCATTTCAATAAGTGCTTGTGCAACCAAGTGCAGAACTACGGCCTTGTTGCTGCCTACAAGGAAAACGAAGAAATTCGTTTTCACATGAGATTGTGTTCCGCTTTGGCTCACATTCCCCTGGATATGTTAGATGATGGGTGGGTATGCGTTCAGGAGAGCACGCCAGATAATGAAAAACTGCAGGATTTTTACAACTATTTTGTTGAACAATGGCTGGATAATGAAGATATGCCAAGCGATATATGGAACTGCGCAGGAAGGCGTCACCACACCAACAATGTTTCAGAAGGATGGATTCGGAGGATAAATACATTAATTTCGAAAGTTCATCCAAATTTTTACTCCTTAGTAAAAATTCTCAGAGAAGACGCAGAATATCATGGACACCGACTGGTTTTAAATCTAGGCGGGAAAAGAAGGAAGAACTCCGCAATTAAGAAAGATGAGATAGTTTCTAAGACCTTTACAAGACTCCAAGTTGACGGCAATATAAAATCATTTCTTACTTGCGTGGCTTATGCACAGAAATTACAATGAAAAGGAAATGGCTGAAGCTACAGCAACACTTGCAAATATTGAAAAGGGGTTCAGTTCAAGCCGATAGCCCTATTGTAAAAATTGTAAATAAATAATCACCCTGTAAATATTGTAAATAAATATAATGCGGGACGAAGAGAGACTACCTCCTCGTGGTGATCCGTGGAAACTACACCAAGTCCGCTAAATGTCTCTTGCATATTGTAAAAGATTCACTAATGGAGTCTGAAAAGTCATTGCTTTTCTAACAATCACAATCAGCATTTTTGTGTAGAGAATTTTAGAAACAATGTCTGTTTGGGTGGACGATGAATACATCTTGTTTCAATACGTAAATTACATTCCTTAACGCTAGTTGCTAGCAGGACTCACATTAGACCTCAGCACACTTCCCTGCGTGCTACGGAAAAATTGCGGTTTATTTCGAAATAGTTAAAGAAAAAGTTTCTGCCGAGAACCAAATTCTTTAGTTGGCTCCTCTTAATATATGGCTAAAAGTTGCCACGCCTATCATATCAAATTTAAGGTGAGGGGTTGAAAGATGGAAAACATTTTCTGTTTCTATACGTTCTGTAAAATACATCATTAAGTATGAGTTTGAGCGAAAATTATGCCCTATGTAAGATTAATCAGAACCAAAAAATTCCAATGAAAAAGGTCTTACGCATAACTGTGCTGCAACTAATGGCTACCATGACATCCTGGGGGCAAAATCAGCTCCGATTTCTAAATTGACTAAGGCTACTCTTCCTTGCCCAAAAAAATTCTGAAATAGTGTAACCTGGCTGCACTGGTGGAGTGTGAATGTCCCTCGGCAGCTGCCCGGGCCGGCTCAAGCCAAGCGCTCGGTCACACTAAGCGGCAGCAGGTAGTGGCCGAGCAGGTAGTGGCGCAGCATTTGCGACACACCCTGTGCCGGTCCCTTAGCATCCCGGATTCCTCGCAAATGTCGCCACATTCCAGTTTCTCACAAGTGTCTACAACTCGAACAACCACCTGTGGCCGTAATAACGGCCTTGATACGCCTGGGCATTGAGTCACACAGAACTTGGATGGCGTGTACAGGTACAGCTGCCCATGCAGCTTCAACACGATACCACAGTTCATCAAGAGTAGTGACTGGCGTATTGTGATGAGCCAGTTGTTCGACCACCATTGACCACACGTTTTGAATTGGTGAGAGATCTGGAGAATGTGCTCGCCAGGACAGTAGTCGAACATTTTCTGTATCCAGAAAGGCCCGTACAGGACCTGCAACATGCAGTCGTGCATTATCCTGCTGACATGTAGGGTTTCGCTGGGATCGAATGAAGGGTAGAACCACCGGTCGTAACACATCTGAAAAGTCCATTGTTCAAAGTGTCGTCACTGTGAAGAAGAGGTGACCGAGGCGTTTAACCAACGCGCATCACGCAGGGTGATACGCCAGTATGGCGATGACGAATACATGCTTCCAATGTGCGTTCACCGCGATGTCGCCAAACACGGATGCGACCATCATGATGCTGTAAACAGAACCTGGATTCATCAGAAAAAAATGATGTTTTGTCATTTGTGCACCCAGGTTCGTCGTTGAGTACACCATCGCAGGCGCTCCTGTCTGTGATGCAGCGTCAAGGATAACCGCAGCCATGGTCTCCGAGCTGATAGTCCATGCTGCTGTAAACGTCGTCGAACTGTTCGTGCAGATGGTTGTTGTCTTGCAAACGTCCCCATCTGTTGACTCAGGAATCGAGACGTGGCTGCACGACCCGTTACAGCCATGCGGATAAGATGCCTGTCATCTCGACTGCTAGTGATACGAGGCCGTTGGGATCCAACACGGCGTTCCGTATTACCTTCCCGAACCCACCGATTCCATATTCTGCTAACAGAGCAGCAATGACGCGATGCGATAAACCGCAATCGCGATAGGCTACAATCCGACCTTTATCAAAGTCGGAAACGTGATGGTACGCATTTCTCCTCCTTACACGAGGCATCACAACAACGTTTCACCAGGAAACGCCGGTCAACTGCTGTTTGTGTATGAGAAATGGGTTGGAAACTTCCCTCATGTCAGTACGTTGTAGGTGTCGCCACCGGCGCCAACCTTGTGCGAATGCTGTGAAAAGCTAATCATTTGCATATCACAGTATCTTCTTCCTGTCAGTTAAATTTCGCGTCTGTAGCACGTCACCTTCGTGGTGTAGCAATTTTAATGGCCAGTAGTGTAGCATCCCTTTCTTTGTAACTGTTCTTTGACTGAATCCTAGAGTTTTCGAGATACGCTCTAAAACTTTGTCGGCAGGAATCGCCGCATGCCCATGAGCAGAAACAAATTCTTTTTCTTGCTCGTAAAACTCACGCGTCCTCCGTAGCAGTCTGACTATTTAATGGCACTCCACGGCACAACAGATTTTCGCTTGGTGAACGATGTCCTTTTCGTGACACTGTTTAACAAAGAGAAACTGTAGTCGAGGCGGTAACACAACACAACGCAAAAGAATGTTTACACGTGGTAGCGTCGACGCCGGAACCGGCTTTTGATGTGGTGCTGTTATTGGTTCAGAAGACGCAGCAGCGCCTCGCTTTCCTCACTTATTTGTCAGTAATACTGCCAACTTTACGGCGCTTGGGGAGTGACCTTGAAGTGACATGTTTCAGCCTCCCGGGTGTACACCTCTGAATTGCTTCGATGTCTTTCTTCCGCCCGCAGTTGCGGATCCCAAACATTCGAATAGTATTTAAGGATGGGTCCCACTAGCATTTCATACGCTGTCTCCTATATCAATGAGCTACACTTTCCCAAAATTCTCCCAATGAAACGAAGTCGAGCATTCACCTTCCCTACTACCAGCCTGACGTGCTCATTCCATTTCATACCAGTCTGCAACGTTACGGCTAGATATTTAAGCGATGTGGCTGTGTAATCACCACTCTACTAACGCTGTATTCTAAGGCTACAACATTTTTTTTCCTACTCATCCGAATTACTTTTTTTCTATATTTAGAGCAACCTGCCATTCATCACACCAACCATGTGTCTATGTCATGTTGCATACTCCTACAGTAAGTCAACGACGAACCTTCCCGTACACCAAAGCGTCATCAGCAAAAAGCCACAAACTGCTGCTCAGCCTGCTCATCAAATGGTTCAAATGGCTCTGAGCACTATGGGACTTAACATCTGTGGTCATCAGTCCCCTAGAACTTAGAACTACTTAAACCTAACTAACCTAAGGACATCACACACATCCATGCCCGAGGCAGGATTCGAACCTGCGACCGTAGCAGTCGCGCGCCTGCTCATCAGATCATTTATGTATATACAGAGTAAGAACAGACCTGTTACACTTCCCTTGGGCACTCCTGACGGTACCCTAGTCTCTGATGAATAGTTTCCGTCCAGCACAACATACTGGATTCTATTACTTAAAAAGTCCCCCAGCTAGTCACATACCTGGGGACCTAAATCTTTGTGAACAGTCCTCAATGGGTCACCGTGTCAAATGCTTTACGGAAATCTAGGAATATAGAATCAGCCCTTTGCCCTCCATCGATGATTTGTAGGATATCGTGTGAGAAAAGGAAACCTGAGTTTCGCACGAGCGATGCTTTTTAAAACCATGCTGATTTGTGGACAGATTATTCCCGTTTGTAAGAGGGATCATAAGACAAATGCACACAATTATAGTCCTATATCGTTGACGTCAGTCTGTTGTACAGTTATGGACTATGTGTTATGCTAAAGAATGATTACGTTTTTAGAGGACGAAAATCTCCTCTAAAACTCAACATGGGTTCCTCTAACAGACATCTAGCGAAACTCAGCTCGCTCCGTTCATCCTTGGGATCCATAGCGCTGCAGACAACGACACTAAGGTTAATAACCTATTCCTTAACTTCAGGAAGGCATTTGACAATGTCCCGCACTGCCGGTTAGGCCGGTATTACACTATCAAATTTCTTTGTCAAAGATTTGATCAAAGATGTGATCCAATATTCCGTCCAATATATTTGACAAAGATCTTTGATGTAGCGCTAGAAGGGGTATTACACTGTCATCAAATTTTTCGTCAAAGTTCAAGATGGCTGACAACAACTTGTTATTAACCACAGCAGTTGTACGTACCCCAATTGCATTGTGTGCACATGCGGAAAAGAAGTGGGGGAAAAATGGAACCATACATACTAGGTTGACAGTCTTAAAAGTCCTGGGATTACAACTTGATAATAAATTCAGATGGTAGGAGCACACCACAGAAATGCAGAAAGGCCTTAACAAATCTGTATTTGCAATTCGAGTGTTAGCAGACATAGGCAACATAAAAATGAAAAAGCTTGCATACTTTCATTCCATAATGTCATATGGGATAATATTTTGGGGTAAATCTTGAAGTCAAACAAAAGTTTTCAGAGTCCAAAAGCGTGTAATACGTATTATTTGTGGAGTAAATTCACGGACGTCCTACAGAAACCTCTTCAAAGAACTGGATATACTAACTACTGCCTCTCAGTATATTTACTTCTTAATGAAATTTGTCGTAAATAATATATCTCTTTTTCCAACAAACAACTCAGTTCATACATACAATACCAGGAACAAAAATGATCTGCACAAGGACTTAAAAGCACTTACTATAGTTCAAAAAGGGATCCACTACTCAGGAACACTCATCTTCAATAATTTGCCAGGAAACATAAAAAATTTAGTTAGAAATAAAGATCAGTTTAAAAGGAGCCTGAAAAACTTACTACTAGCCACCTCCTTCTACTCCATTGGCGAAATTTTTAATAGAAACAAATGGTGTATTGTATTTATTCATACTATTAGTATTGTTATTTCAGCTTAAAAAAAATCGACATGTTCCACATCCACGAGGATCTCCTCAGCACGGATCTATGGAACGAAAAACTAATCTAATCTGGGTGAAGCCGTGGGTTTTACGACGACACGATAAAAGCATTCAACAAAACTTGTTACGTGAGCTTACAGTGGAAGACGTACAGTCGTACATCAATTACTTAAGAATGGATGAGCATACATTTCTGTATGTGCTCAATGAAGTGTATCCTCATATCACAAAGCACAACATTCACTTAAGAACTGCTACATCTTCAGAAGACAGGCTCACTGTAACACTCCGATTCCTTGCTACAGGAGAGGGTTATGTTATGTTAGGTTAGGTCAGGTCAGGTCTCCAATCTTCTTAATCTATTTTTGTATTCAGGGTGCCTCACGTTGTAAAGCGTCTCATCAGCTTCAGACATCTTTATTAATTTTGTAGTTGTCGGCACACACCAATTGTATTTACCGGCAATGGTTATAAAAACACTACAGCGATGCTAGCGCTCCATGTGGTAACATGTCACATTGCAGTGAACAGAAGACAAGCGGTTTCTTTGATCAAATATACAGCGAGGCCCTAGATTTGATCAAATATTGGACGAAATTTGACAAAGTCCCTATTACACTATCAAATATCTTTGACAAAGATATTGGACAAAGATATTGGACAAAGAAATTTGATAGTGTAATACCGGCCTTAGTGAAAACAATACGAGCTTATCGAGTATCGGTTCAGATTTGCGACTGCATTCAAGACTTTCGTGCTCTTAGCGGAACGAAATCGATAGATGCAAAGGTAATTTCTCGAGCGCCCCAAGTAAATGCGATAGGACCGTTGCTGTTTAAGTGTATATGTAAATGGTCTGGTAGGAAGCGTCTGAAGCTCTTTAAGACTGTTCACAGAGTTGTGGTTGTCTATAGGAAAGTAGTAACGCTAGAATACAGTATCGATTTGCAGTATGACGTTTAGAGGACTGATGAATGGTGCAGGTTCTTGCAGTTGACGCTGAACGTCAATAAATGTAACAACTGCGCGTACGTGGGAAACGGAATCCGGTAATGTACGACTACACTATTGATTACAAATTGCTAGAAACAATAGTCAACGTAAAATATCTCGGAGTAACTATCCAAAGCGAACTTCAGTGGAATGACCACATAAAACAAATACAGGGTATCCCAAAAAGAAGAACCCGATTTTAACTTGTAATAATATTGAGACAAATGCCACTAGGTAACTGAAACAGCGCTAGATGTAATCGGCATGGTCCAGAGTTTCAGAAAAAATCCGCTATATGTCGCTACGAGCGCTGACCTGGAGCGTGCAGCCAGTCTCGCGCAATATGGCGTCCGCGCAACAGAAGGCACATTGTGTAATTGAATTTAGTCGTTCTCAATCACTGATCGCAGTTCAGCGGGCGTTTCATATTCGATTTCTTCCTGTGGAGATATATTAAACAATGTGTTTACGTTCCTCCCTTACCTCGTGACACTGATGAACTAAAAACCAGAGTATCAACTGCTGTAGCTTCAGTGACAGAAGACACCTTACCCTCAGTTTCGGATGAATTCGGCTATCGGCTAGATATCGTCCGTGCAGCCACTGGAGGACATATTGAACATTTATGATGGATTTTTATAAACTTCTATCTTTTCTAAGTAATTTAGTATGCAATTTGTTGGTGTTAAGCCCTTCTTCCTAATAAGTAATTCTATTTAAAATCAGGTGATTCTTTTTGGGACATCCTGTATTAGGAGAAGCAGATACCAGCCTCAAATTCATAGGAAGAATCTAAAGGAAATGTAACTCATCCAGGAAGGAAATGGCTTACGAGGCTTTTGTTTGGCCGATTCTGGAGCATTGTGCATCAATATGGAAGCGTTATCAGGTTTGACAGATAGAGGAAATCTAACGAAGAGAGACACGTTTCGTCACGGCATCTTTTAATAGGCGCGAGAGCATAACAGAGGTGCTCAACAAACACCACTGGCAGACGTTGCAAGAGAGGCGTTGTGCATCACTGAGGGGTTTACTACTGAAATGTCGAGAAAACCATTTCCGGGAAGAGTCGGACAACATATTACTTCGTCCCATATACATTTCACGATGTCATCAACACGTGAAAATTCGAGAAATTAGAACTAAAGCAGAGGCTTGTCAAAAATCATTCTTACCATGCGTCATTCGCGAGTCGAACAGGGAAAGGAGGGGGAAAGGCGGGGGTCAGTTAGTGGAACCAGAAGCACCCTTCACCACACACACCGTTGGGTGGCTTGCGGACTGTATTGTAGATGTAGACGCAGACACTTTTCTATCTCGAGGAAATTTATTACCCGCGAACTCAGAATGTGATGAAGAATTCTGCAGCAAACATTTGTTTTGGATATTGGTTTGTAATTAATGTGCATCCTTATTTTACCTTTTTATACAGGTTGATTCAGCTGCTCTACCGATTTTATTCAAGAAAAACGTACAAAGGTGATTATCACACGCACGCCCATTCCCACAATCAGGATTTCTAGTATGTACACTACTGGCCATTAAAATTGCTACGCCACGAAGATGACGTTCTAAAGACGCGAAATTTAACCGACAAATCATGCACACAAGGTTGGTGCCGGTGGCAATGCCTACAACGTGTTGACATGAGCAAAGTTTCCGACCGATTTCTCATACACAAACAGCAGTTGACCGGCGTTGCCTAATGAAATGTTGTGATGTCTCGTGTAAGGAGGAGAAATGCGTACCATCACGTTTCCGACTTTGATAAAGGTCGGATTGCAGCCTATCGCGATTGCGGTATATCGTATCGCGACATTGCTGCTCGCGTTGGTCGAGATCCAATGACTGTTATCAGAATATGGAATCGGTGGGTTCAGGAGGGTAATACGGAACGCCGTGCTGGATCCCAACGGCCTTGTATCACTAGCTGTCGAGATGACAGGCGTCTTATCCGCATGGCTGTAACGGCTCGGGCAGCCACGTCTCGATCCCTGAGTCAACAGATGGGGACGTTTGGAAGACAACCACCATCTGCACGAACAGTTCGACGACGTTTGCAGCAGCATGGAGTATCAGTTCGGACACCATTGCTGCGGTTTCCCCTGACGCTGCATCACAGGCAGGAGCGCCTGCGATAGTGTACTCAACGACGAACCTGGGTGCACGAATGGCAAAACGTCATTTTTTCGGATGAATCCAGGTTCTGTTTACAACATCATGATGGTCGCATCAATGTTTGGCGACTTCGCGTTGAACGCACATTGTAAGCAAGTATTCGTCATCGCCATACTGGCGAATCACCCGGCCTGATGGTATGAGCTGCCATTGGTTACACGTCTCGGTCACCTCTTCTTCGCATTGACGGCACTTTGAACAGTGGACATTACGTTTCCGATTTGTTACGACCCGTGACTCTACCCTTCATTCGATCCCTGCGAAACCCTACATTTCAGCAGGATAATGCACGACCTCATGTTGCAGGTCCTATACGGGCCTTTCTGGATACAGATGTCTCACCAATTGAGAACGTCTGGTCAATGGTGGCCGAGCAACTAGCTCGTCACAATACGCCAGTCATTACTCTTGATGAACCGTGATATCGTGTTCATGGGCAGCTGTACCAGTACACGCCATCCAAGCTCTGTTTGACTCAATTCCCAGGCGTATCAAGGCCGTTATTACGGCCAGAGGTGGTTGTTCTGGGTACTGATTTCTCAGGATCTATGCACCCAAATTGCGTGAAAATGTAATCAGATGTCAGTTCTAGTAAAATATATTTGTCCTATGTATACCCGTTTATCATCTTCATTTCATCTTGGTGTAGCAATGTTAATGGCCCGTAGTGTAGTTCATGGCACTCGTGCCTACCAATGTACAAAAATTTGCAACTGCACGAATTATTTCTCACATTCGACTGTTTTTGATTTTCATTGACTGGCCTTATTACGCGACCGGTTTAGCCAAATGCTTACGAATCGCAAAAATGATGTTATGTAAATTTTGTTTTAGAGTTTTGTGAATTTTATCAGCATAAAATAAGCAATTACTTCGTTGTATTCGTCAGACCTTCTGACTACGAAACTAATGTGCTTGTAAAGGTTAAGTCTGGTAGAATTGTCAACGTAATTAGTTTTAGCGTAACGTTTACAAAAGACTATTTTTTTCATTATCCTCATTGTACAAAATTAAATTAATAATGTTCACGACATAGCTGACCATGTTGGCGACGTAATAGCCCAGTCAATAGAGGCCAAAAAAGGTCGAATATCGCGAACAGTTCATGTAGTCGGACACTCTTGTACAGTGCTGGGAGGGAGTGCCGTGAACAATATACTAGAAATCCTGACTGGTGAAGGACGTGCATTTGAAGGGCACTTCTGTGCTTTTTCCTTGAATAACTCGAAAACCGTGGCTTCAAGCGAAAACGTATCCCGGTACCAAATTTAACTACACTGTAGGACTAGCAGTTAGCGTGTAGCGAACAAAGGATTGTGAAAATCTGGCGCGTAATTTCTGAAGGCCACATGTAACATTGCGGGCTGCATAAAACGACATTGGTAGGGGCGGTTGAGTAACACTGTAAACGTGAGTCATCTGTGCCTTTTTCCAGTTGCTTGGGACCTCGCAGTGGGAAAGACATTAGCGATAAATGAAACCTAAGGAGCCAATGCCACAAAACATCCTCTGTGAAACCATTGTAAGAGGTCCGAGCAGATGTAATTTCGATGTATTGCTCATGCGCTGCCTGCAATAGGCAAGGTATAAGAGAATCTCTGACCAGAGAGCAGTGTTGACTGCAATAGGAACTGTGTAGCTGTAGCAGTAAGTTGTTGCTAGTCTGGAGTCTGCTCTGGTCTGGTGTATCGTGTAGGCTGGGCCGGTCGCGGTGCAGCGATGCCGGAGCCTGAGTATTATTGTTTAAGGTAAAAAGCAGCCTCGCGCATATGTATTAATGTTATCTCAAGTCGCATGTAAATGTTTTAAAACTCTCGTAATAGTAATCTTCCTCATAAAACCATTCATTTCAATTTATAGAATTTACTAATTTCTCCCATCCATGATTATCCCGATTATTGCAATAGAAAAATCAGTTGCTTCCTTTCATAACTGAGAGATAGGTCGGCCAGCTTTGCACAGAGCTGTGCCGGAAAAATTTATTGTAAGAGCAGATATATCCGGCAACTTCATTGAGGTAAGAATTTTTCCTTTTTTTATTCAGAGTGATCTTTCAGGGCCATGACGCAGCACTGCTGCGTCCAAAATTTACCAGGTTAGATTCACAGTGAATTATTGAAAAGTCATAAGTGAGTGACAATTTTAATTGAGAGGTTAGTTACATTGTTTTATTACCAGGTTACTCAATTTTTTTTTATTGGGACATTACACTGAATGTGAACGACATTATTATAAATTTTTACTGTTGAGAGGTTTAGGAATTTTTCTGTTTTGAGGTTACACTAAATGTGAATGAATTTTGAGCTTAGATTAAATCAGAAAGAGTTTTGTGTGGTGGTTATAAATGTAAATGAATTTTGTGGGGAGTTTACACTGTGAAAGAATTTTGTTTTGAGGTTACACTAAAATAAGAATCATACTCATATTAATTACTATATTTTGTGGGGAGGTTTCACTGAATGACGATATTTATTTATATTATTTATTTTTTATTTTGTGGGGAGGTTACACTTGGCGACAACCGGCCAGGATCGTATTTCTTTGTGAATTTGTGAGAAGTAGTCATATATCTGCTCTTATTTACTTAAATGTAGTTTGCATATGGCGCAACGCATTTACTGATTTGTCACTCTTTCTTTCACAGATCATCGGCAATTTATTGCTATTTGTTGTAATTGTGTTTGTCCCATTTTTGCTTTGTCTTTGTTTCATTTTGTGCTTAATTTAGATTTGTGAAAAAGTGCCGCGAAAAACTGTTAACAGTACATCGCGATGTGGAATGAGTGAAATAGCTGACTCGAATAATTTGACCAATAATACTTGCGACACTCAGTGTAATAGTGATAATCCTCTAATTACAGATAATCAGTGCGTGCCGATCACTAGTATTGATTTTGATCCTAATGATGATCAAACAAATTCAATTATGTCCACCGTAAATGTAACAATTGATGACGCGGCACGTTCCATTACAATGAACGCTGCCCAACTTGACGCACCTGATTTGCAAAATTTAGGTAACGAACAGATAATTGTTTCTAACGAAGATGAACAATGTACTCAAAGTACGTCAGATATATTTGATTCCGGTGTAGTGACCAACAGTGCACATTCTATTGGCAAACCTTTTCAAGAATTACCTAATGACCAAATGGTTACACAAAACGTAACAAATGCAGATATATCATCGCACAGCACAGAGAATAGAGTAGGTAATATTGGCATGGATCAAGTTATGGCATTATTGCTACAAATTAATCAATCGAACAAACAACTTAATGAAAGTTTCAAGCACTCGAAGAAAGAACAACACAACAATGACAAACAACTTAATGAAAAACTAGACAACAATTCCAAACAACTTAATGGAAAACAAGACAACAATTTCAAACAGCTTAGTGAACAGATTACAGCCGTTGCCGCGCAATGTCATGATACTAAAGAACAATTACGTGAAGAAATTAAGGCTTGTGCTAGGAACAGTAGTGAAGAAATTAGATCTGTGGCTCAAGAATTAAGTAATACAGATGCAGCCACAACTAAATTACTTAGAGACGAAATTAGTGCAGTCGCTAAACAATGCTGTGAAAACGCAACACAGTTAAGCGACGAGTTTAAATTAATGTCAGCAGAACTTTCACGCCTCTGGATGCGAAAGTAGACGCGAAATTTGACCAACAGAACAGCCAAATTGACGAACGTTTTAATCACCACCTACAAAACAGTGAAACACGTTACAGTAAATTTATACAGGAACAGGATAAAGTAAAGCAACAAGTCATGGAATCAATTACTGCACAGAAACAGGAAGATAAGCGTAAATTGTTTACGAGAGCAAAAACATACGTAGACAACAATATTGCTACAGTATCAGACGAAATCAAACAGTTGAACACCGAATTGCATGATGAAATCTCCGATCTTAAAACAAAAACAGACACACACACATTAGACTTTCAGACAATGACCAACAGGTTTGAAAAGTTGGAACTAATACAGGATCCCGATGCCATCAAAGCAGACGTTAAGAAACTGAACAAAACCACACGTAAAATACAAAAACAAATTAATGCTTGTGATACTAAAAACGATGATCAGGTAAAAGCACTGACTGAAAAATATGATGAATTGGCCAGTCGTGTTGATGTTATCGAAAGTAATAATGACACCAAATCAGACGATACGTCACCAGTTTCGTTTAATCAAACACCAGAATTCCAAAATTTACAGCAGACGATCAGTGAGATACGTTCGTCTAATAATATATTACGTAGAAAATTGTCATCTTTACAGCACGAAGTGACGGAGATGAAAAATATTTCAGCCTATAACACATCTCAGCATATGCCACTTTCCGAACATTTGTCAGACTCACACAGTCAGTATAATTTTGGTAATTTATAGAGAGTACGTGAGTTAGATTCCGAACAGTCACAGACAAACAGATTATCATACAATCCTGTACCTGTCCATACATACAGAGACGATAATTTTGATTACAAGCACTTTCTAACCGTAAAAAAATTTAAGGTACTTAATAATGACAGAACAGAGAGTCACGCTTTGGACTGGATACGACAATTTGCTTTCATATTTTCACCAGCTTGGCCTGTAATGCAGAAACTAGAATTGGACTGGATACGACAATTTGTTTTTTAATTTTCACCGGCATTGCCTGTAATGCAGAAACTAAAATTTATTTGCAGCGTGTAAGTGACCTCATGGGATTCATTACGCTTCGATGAATATGTGCTGTAGCGTGCACAGGGCCCCGAGCCGTAGTAGTGCTATTTCATCTTTAGTTTTCTGCACTGCTGCCTTCTCTTTTACTATCCTTTATATCTATCAAAACAGCTCTTCAACTATCGATCTATCTAGGATTAAGGATGAGTAAAGAAAACCTGATATGACAAATTTTACCGAAAGTGACAGTTTTCTTTAGACACTCCCGAAGCGACAAGAACTACCAGCGTAATTTTTATAACAGGCAAAATTTTAATTATCAGTATCGCCAAAATTATCAACAACAGGAACCACATTTTGGTAACAATAGAGGTTTTTCGCAACAACAGCAACAAAACCAGCCTGTTAGGATGCCTAACCAACAATGTAATGTGCAAGGTCAACCAAGCTTTAATGTTTCGCCGCCTACACGTATAGCGTCGGCTCCAACAAATAGCAACGCACAGCAACAAGGAAATAACTACGTACCGAAAAGATACCATTTCAACTCATATCGCATAGCACCGTATAGAAATGACTATCATGACAGACATAAAAGTAATGTGCACAATTTTCAGCGTACATTTAATAACAGTCGGTCTTAGCAGCAGCAAAATCATCCGCAACAACAGATTATCATGAATGAAGCAGACAGTCGGTATCATGCCGAACATAATACGTCAGGAAGAAATAACAAAACAGTACAAATAGTTGAAATACCACAGCATCCTCCCGCGAATAACCGCACGTCAGAAAGAATTTGACTAGATACAGTACAGGTTGCATCTTGCAGCAACGCAAGCGATACTTTTGACACACAGAATCTTGTTCACGAAAATGTTATTACTTTTGACGACATCCGAGACACTCTTTTGCAGGAAAAACCAGTTATTCAAAATATCATTTCCCACCCTGTCATTCAAGTAAAAATTGGATCATCCAAATTTTCAGCAGTAATCGACTCTAGATCCCCTATGTCAGTTATAAATGAGGAAACTTTCAACGAATGTAAGAAAGACAATACCTATCCTACGTTACCATCAGGCAAAACTAAAATAAAAGGAGCAGTATCTGGTAAAGGAGTAGATGTAAAATTATAGACACACTTATCGTTTTGTATTGCAGGTTTATATGTTTCACTCAAATTTTTGGATTGTTCCCTTATTGACAACAGACGTTATTTTAGGTACGAATTTTCTAGTACAACACGACGCAATTATTGACTTTCAAAATTCCTATTTAATGTTAAAGGATGAAAATGTACAACTGGCTTTAGAATTTCAGCACTCTTTATCTGCAGAAGAACAAACAATTAATCGGACGGAGGTCATTTCTGCATCACGTAACATAGACTGTCATTCCACATTGTTCACAGATACGTACGTACACAGCTATAATACTCCAGACGAAGCCGACTATGACGTTATACAGATGATTTCTGATAAAGTTAAACAGAGCAATGCAAATACAGACGACGACCGTACTCAACTACACAAAATTCTTTTACAGCAAGCTCCAGTTTTTGACAACGTCCCTGGTACTATGTCCGGTTTTATGTATGCATTTCAAGTTAAACAGCGCGTCACATTTAAAGCCAAACATTATCCCATTCCTTATATTCACACAGAACAAGTTAAGAAAGAATTCCAAGCTATGCTTGACCAAGGTATTATTGAACCGGCAGTTAGTCCGTACATAAACCCGCTCCATATTGTTAAGAAAAAGGATGGTTCACTTCGCCTCGTACTTGATTCGCGTCACATCAATGACATTATTATTAATGAAACAGATCGCCCTCAAACACTGGAAGAACTTCTACAGAAATTTCATGGTACTGCTATTTATTCCACATTAGATATGAAATCGGGATTTTGGCAAATTCAGCTCCATCCGAACTACAGAAAGTACGCAGCTTTTCTCTGTTTTGGTGACTGTTATCAATTTTGTAAATTACCGTTCGGTTTAACTATTACTTCAGCAGCATTTATTCGCGGTTTGAATACTATATTTCTGACAGAATTAAAAGACAGAATCACAACGTATGTAGACGACATTCTTATTGCAGAAGCTAACTGGTCTGAACACAATTTGATTCTTGAACAGCTGTTGCAAACTTTTCGTGCACAAGGACTCACAGTTAATCTTAGCAAATCACACTTTGGCAAAACTTCTATAAAATTTCTTGGACATGTAATTTCAGCAGAAGGCATTGCGCCTGACACGGAAAAACTTCAAGCTTTACGTGACATTACTGTTCCTACGACGAAGAAACAACTACGCAGCTTTCTGGGTTTAATTAACTTATTCCGTAAATTTATTCATTACTCTGCTTTAGACACCCCTAGATTATGTCAATTGACGGGTAAAAACACTATTTGATCCTGGGATAGCCAAGCACATTCTGAATTTGTCAATCTGAAACAAGCTTTGTTGAATGCACCACTTTTATCACATCCAGATCTTACTAGAAATTTTTCCATTGCCACCGACAGTTCTGACACCGCTTTAGGCGTGCACATTTTTCAGGAAATTGAAGAAGATGGTTCTACAGTAATTAAAAACATCGCCTTTGCGAGTCGCATTCTGTCGCCTGCTGAACGCTATTATTCTGTTACAGAACTTGAAACATTATATGTTGTATGGGCATTTACGAGATTTCGGCATTTTCTTTATGGAAGACATACGACCGTTTACACGGATCATAGACCTATACAGTTTTTACTTTCAACAAAATTTACACATGACAGGTTATGCAGATGGAAACTCTATTTACAGGAATTTAATTTTACAATTGTTCATATTCCCGGTACGCAAAATATTGTAGCAGACGCACTATCCCGTTCTCTCAGCAACAATCAGCAAGACATCGCAACCAACTTCTGCCAAGCAAATTTTAGCGTCATGTATATTCAACAAGTTACATTTGAAAATTTTATTTCGTCATCATTACGAGACATAGCACAAGAGCAGAGTAAAGACAACGTATGGAAAGAAATTAAACACCTTTGGCAAGATAGGAATAATGTTACCATTAGAAACCATTACACTGTACGGAATAATATTCTGTTTCGCCGCTCTCACCCTGACAGCAACAACTGGTTATTATGCATTCCTGACGAGCTTGTTAACAAATTAATTTGGTATACTCGTTTAAGTTACGCACATTACGGAGCCAGAAAATGTTTTCTTATACTGAGACAGAACTGTTATTTTGCCAACATGGAGAAACGTATACGACGAGTTTTAGCGTCATGTAAAATCTGCCAGAAAGCTAAGTCAGACACGACCTCACATATTCCTCCGTTACATCCCATTGTACCTGTTAAATTGAGACACATGGCTGCTGTAGACATTTTTGGTCCGATTCCCAGATCTAATAGAGGTTTTTGCTACATCTTTGTCGCTGTTGAACTCACTTCGAAATTTGTTCCCTTCACTCTGTTACGCAAAGCTACTGCTAAAACTATTTCGAAAGCATTTGTAAAACATTTTCTATTTCATGTAGGGCATGTATTGAAAGTAATTTCCGACAATGGACTCCAGTTTCGATCTGCTATATGGACACGTATGTTACGAACAAGAAACATTTCTCCGATCTATATATCCAAGTATCACGATTCTTCGAACCCTTGTGAACGACTAATGAAAGAAATTGGTAAATTATGCAGAATATACTGCTATAAAAAACATATTGATTGGGATACACACATACTGTCATTTCAGGATGTAATTAACTCCATACCAAATGAATCTACTATGTTATCTCCGACAGTTATACTGAAAAATGTTGAACCACCTAACAAAATTAAAGAATTAGTATCCTTTCCTACATCTCGTCGACTGCGACACCATGAAATAATTGACATTGCGCTGAACAACATCAAACGTGCCGCAGAGCGCCGGAGAAGACAGCAAAAACAGGTTTGTACTCGCCGTGACTTTCACATTGGACAGAATATATTAGTACGCACACATTATTTATCCAACAGAGGAAAGAGTAGATGCAGTAAATTTGAGCTCCTATATGCAGGTCATACAGAATTCGCAGCATTCCTCACTCCAATATAGTACACGTCGAAACTTTGAGAAACAGAAAAAGTAAAGGCAATCACCATGTCTCCAATATTAAACCCTTTATTGAATGAACATACTTTATGATTTGTCGCACGGTAATGCCATTTGCAGATATTTATATGAACACATACTGATGATTATCGTATTTTTTCTTGGCAAGTGCCCGGCAAGATAAGGTTAGCAGGTCGCTTTTCTTGTCGTTATATAACAGACCGTGTACATTTTCCATTTTTCGTGTATGTATGATTGTTTTTCTGTTTTGTTTGTATGCACTACGAAATCTTTAAGATATAACAAACACCAGTTGACTTTAACATTTTTCCTCATGATATCTCAATATCTTGACTATTCTACACTTTTGGCTACTGCATTATGAGACTGTGTGTACATTTTTGCACCTCAACACTCTCTATGTTTTTGACATAATACGTTTTCTGTCATGCTATGCTGTATGCTTAATTATATCACTGGAAACAAGTTTTTATTTAATGGGTATATGATGTAAATGCATGATATTAATGCTTATTCATCATTTTCAGAAAGCAATAACGTGTAAAAGAAATAAATTAAACAAACCACAGTGGATTACTATGAAATGGGAATTTGACATTCGGAATGAACGAAAGAAAATGGAATACCTTGTGATGAAGAGTAAATGGATCAGAATTAACAAGCATTAACAAGAATATACTATACACATCGTATGACAGCAGTCTTAACTAATTTTGTTTCTTTCAGAATACGAGGCGATTGATGCAGGCTGTCAGACAGAACTACACATCTTAGTTTTAGTGATGAAATATGCTAGAAATAAGAAACTATATACTATGAATAGTTGTATGAAGTAAATGGTAATGTGAATAATGAATAATGAAGTGTCTTTTTTGCAGATGATAATGAATGATGATGAATAGTTATATGCTAATATGAATAATGAAGTTTTTCTTTGCAGATGAGAATAATGATGAAGTTTATATATTTACTGTTAGTTAAGAAATGCTATGTAGTTATTTAAGTATTTGTTGCAGTTCGTTTTGACAGTATGTCTTATATCGCATGGTATAATGACTGAATGTTTTGGAAAGGACAGCTAGAGTACATACATATTCAGTACACGTTTCATTACCTGTTAATTCGAAGTTCACTACTTTTCAGCATAATATGCGATAGGTTAAAGTTAGATATAGTGGGAATTAGTGAAGTTCGGTGGCAGGAGGAACAAGACTTCTGGTCAGGTGACTACAGGGTTATAAACACAAAGTCAAATAGGGGTAATGCAGGAGTAGGTTTAATAATGAATAGGAAAATAGGAACGCGGGTAAGCTACTACAAACAGCTTAGTGAACGCATTATTGTGGCCAAGATAGATACGAAGCCCACACCTACTACAGTAGTACAAGTTTATATGCCAACTAGCTCTGCAGATGACGAAGAAATTGAAGAAATGTATGATGAAATAAAAGAAATTATTCAGATAGTGAAGGGAGACGAAAATTTAATAGTCATGGGTGACTGGAATTCGGCAGTAGGAAAAGGGAGAGAAGGAAACGTAGTAGGTGAATATGGATTGGGGCTAAGAAATGCAAGAGGAAGCCGCCTGGTAGAATTTTGCACAGAGCACAACTTAATCATAGCTAACACTTGGTTTAAGAATCATGATAGAAGGTTGTATACCTGGAAGAACCCTGGAGATACTAAAAGGTATCAGATAGATTATATAATGGTAAGACAGAGATTTAGGAACCAGGTTTTAAATTGTAAGACATTTCCAGGGGCAGATGTGGACTCTGACCACAATCTATTGGTTATGACCTGTAGATTAAAACTGAAGAAACTGCAAAAAGGTGGGAATTTAAGGAGATGGGACCTGGATAAACTGAAAGAACCAGAGGTTGTAGAGAGTTTCAGGGAGAGCATAAGGGAACGATTGACAGGAATGGGGGAAAGAAATACAGTAGAAGAAGAATGGGTAGCTCTGAGGGATGAAGTAGTGAAGGCAGCAGAGGATCAAGTAGGTAAAAAGGCGAGGGCTAATAGAAATCCTTGGGTAACAGAAGAAATATTGAATTTAATTGATGAAAGGAGATAATATAAAAATGCAGTAAATGAAGAAGGCAAACAGGAATACAAACGTCTCAAAAATAGGATCGACAGGAAGTGCAAAATGGCTAAGCAGGGATGGCTAGACGACGAATGTAAGGATGTAGAGGCTTGTCTCACTAGGGGTAAGATAGATACTGCCTACAGGAAAATTAAAGAGACCATTGGAGAGAAGAGAACCACTTGTATGAATATCAAGAGCTCGGATGGCAACCCAGTTCTAAGCAAAGAAGGGAAGGCAGAAAGGTGGATTGAGTATATAGAGGGTTTATACAAGGGCGATGTACTTGAGGACAATATTATGGAAATGGAAGAAGATGTAGATGAAGATGAAATGGGAGATAAGATACTGCGTGAAGAGTTCGACAGGGCACTGAAAGACCTAGGTCGAATCAAGGCCCCGGGAGTAGACAACATTTCATTAGAACTACTGACGGCCTTGGGAGAGCCATTCATGACAAAACTCTACCATCTGATGAGCAAGATGTATGAAACAGGCGAAATATCCTCAAACTTCAAGAAGAATATAATAATTCCAATCCCAAAGAAAGCAGGTGTTTACAGATGTGAAAATTACCGAACAATCAGTTTAATAAGCCACAGCTGCAAAATACTAACACGAATTCTTTACAGACGAATGGAAAAACTAGTAGAAGCCGACCTCGGGGAAGATCAGTTTGGATTCCGTAGAAATACTGGAACACGTGAGGCAATACTGACCTTACGGCTTATCTTAGAAGAAAGATTAAGGAAAGGCAAACCTACGTTTCTAGCATTTGTAGACTTAGAGAAAGCTTTTGACAATGTTGACTGGAATACTCTCTTTCAAATTCTAAAGGTGGCAGGGGTAAAATACAAGGAGCGAAAGGCTATTTACAATTTGTACAGAAACCAGATGGCAGTTATAAGAGTCGAGGGACATGAAAGGGAAGCAGTGGTTGGGAAGGGAGTAAGACAGGTTTGTAGCCCCTCCCCGATGTTATTCAATCTGTATATTGAGCAAGCAGTAAAGGAAACAAAAGAAAAGTTCGGAGTAGGTATTAAAATACATGGAGAAGAAATAAAAACTTTGAGGTTCGCCGATGACATTGTAATTCTGTCAGAGACAGCAAAGGACTTGGAAGAGCAGTTGAATGGAATGGATGGTGTCTTGAAAGGGGGATATAAGATGTACATCAAGAAAAGCAAAACGAGGATAATGGAATGTAGTTGAATTAAGTCGGGTGACGTTGAGGGTATTAGATTAGGAAATGAGACACTTAAAGTAGTAAAGGAGTTTTGCTATTTGGGGAGCAAAATAACTGATGATGGTCGAAGTAGAGAGGATATAAAATGTAGACTGGCAATGGCAAGGAAAGCGTTTCTGAAGAAGAGGAATTTGTTAACATCGAGTATAGATTTAAGTGTCAGGAAGTCTTTTCTGAAAGTATTTGTATGGAGTGTAGCCATGTATGGAAGTGAAACATGGACGATAAATAGTTTGGACAAGAAGAGAATAGAAGCTTTCGAAATGTGGTGCTACAGAAGAATGCTGAAGATTAGATGGGTAGATCACATAACTAATGAGGAGGTACTGAATAGGATTGGGGAGAAGAGGAGTTTGTGGCACAACTTGACCAGAAGAAGGGATCGGTTGGTAGGACATGTTCTGAGGCATCAAGGGATCACCAATTTAGTACTGGAGGGCAGCGTGGAGGGTAAAAATCGTAGGGGGAGACCAAGAGATGCATACACTAAGTAGATTCAGAAGGATGTAGGTTGCAGTAGGTACTGGGAGATGAAGAAGCTTGCACAGGATAGAGTAGCATGGAGAGCTGCATCAAACCAGTCTCAGGACTGAAGACCACAACAACAACAACATGCGTTTCTTCTTTCAGCTGAATAATCCATTTTGTATTTTTTCCAGGAGAAGCTATTCATGAAATTAATGTGCTATAAGCAGTTAGTGATTAAACCTGTTCTAGTACTTGCATTTTTTTTACCCATTTGTGTGCGTCATTCATGAATGTGATCACATAACCTTGCTACAGCTGACTCATGACGAATGACGTTACTCATGCTTATTTGCAGCAATAAGTCAAAAGCAAATATTTTCATGCCCCAGCGATTAATTATCGATCCCAACGCAACGCATTGCTAGCACAAAAAAATGTATTACCAGTCCCAAATAATGCTACTAGTTTAAGAGATATTTATAGTACTAAATATATTGCAGATTTGTGAGATGTATTGAATCCATTATATCTATGTATTATTGGACCACAGACCTTGAGTAATAGTTACAGTGTGTTGCATTTTAAGTATGTCTTATGTCACTTGAATGATGAGTTCTGAGTAATACTGACTGATGTTTTCTAACCACAGACCTTGAGTAATAGTTATAGTGTGTTACATTTTAAATATGTCCTATGTCACTTGAATGATGAGTTCTGAGTAATACTGAATGATGTTTTGTAATAATGCATAAATGCTATGCCAGTGATTTCTGTAAATAATATTTTTGTTATACTCTATAAAAGCTATGCCAATAATTAACTCTCATTTTGGATGATGACTTCTGAATAATAATGAATAATGTTTTATAAAACTATGTAAATACTTTGTAACTGTCCAATGAATGCCACTGTTTCTTATATTTTAAATTTGTCTTACGTCACTTACATGCTATTATACATGAATACCAGTAGCTTGATGCTACACTCATTAGCTCCTGTTTTGAATGATCACTTCTGAATAATGTATAAAAATGGTTTGTAACTGGCCAATGAATGCCAATGATTACTATAACTAGATGAATTATGTTAATGCTATGCCATTAATTAACTCTTGCTTTGAATAATGACTTCTGAACAATGCATAAATATGGTTTGTAACTGGCCAGTGAGTGCCAATATTTAGTGTAATCAGATAAATTATGAATAATGTTCTGTAATACTCCATACATAGTACAGAAATGTTTAGTAACTAGGCAATGAGTGCCAACAATTACTCAAATCGGTTAATAGACTAGTAGACATTAAGTCTTATGACTAGCATAAGACTTAATGTCCTTCACCTTCTGACCTAATTACCAGAAATTCATGCAATATCCGTTTGTCCTGTCTATCCTCATGATCATGGAGCACTATATTTGGTTTTTGCACTAATTATACGTTGGTGTACCTTACAAGAATGTGGTGTTGACACATCATGCTGTCCACCACCTTGAACGATGGAAATGTTATTATGGTCCCACTGTTTGGTGTACCTAATGTACTACCAAAATGATAACATTGAATATTAATACGACATTTCAGTGTCTTGGCTACACTGATTCATACTTCAGGGAAGAGAACTTCAGATTGTCTCACTTGGTGTTGTGCTTCTGTAAAAAGATATGGACTTTCAGTGCAGCTACGTGCAACCTACTGTGCTACAACCATGATGCATTCCTTCCCTTTCCTTTCCTAGTTCTTGTAAATTGGTAAAAAAAATATATACAGTGCGTGTGCACGTTATGTCATTTATTAATATGTTTTGTACTCATTGCATATCCTAGTTCTTGTAAAATGGTAAAAAATATATACAGTGCGTGTGCACTTTATGTCATTTGTTAATGTGTTTTGTACTCATTGCGTATACATTTTGTCATTGCTTGGTATGTTCTGTACTCAGTGCATGTGCACTCTATTTCATTTCATGTTCTGCACTTATATATATATATATATATATATATATATATATATATATATATATATATATATACTCTGCGACTGTAAACTTAGTTAATTAAGTAGATTTTAGAAAAATTTGTTGCTCATGGCAAGTCCAATTGACTCACCATCGCTGCCAAATTTTTGCCCCCCCAGTGGAGGGTTATGTAAGAGGTCCAAGCAGATGTAATTTCGATGTATTGCTCATGTGGTGCTTGCAATAGGCAAGGTATAAGAGAATCTCTGACCAGAGAGCAGTGTTGACTGCAGTAGGAACTGTGTAGCTGTAGCAGTAAGTTGTTGCTAGTCTGGAGTCTGCTCTGGTCTGGTGTATCGTGTTGGCTGGGCCGGTCGCGGTGCAGCGATGCCAGAGCCTGAGTATTATTGTATAAGGTAAAAAGCAGCCTCACGCATATGTATTAATGTTATCTGAAGTCGCATGTAAATGTTATAAAACTCTCGTAATAATAATCTTCCTCATAAAAAGTAACTTTTAACAACCATTCATTTCAATTTAAAGAATTTACTAATTTCTCCCATCCATGATTATCCCGATTATTGCAATAGAAAAATCAGTTGCTTCCTTTCATAAATGACAGATAGGTCGGCCAGCTTTGCACAGAGCTGTGCCGGAAAAATTTATTGTAAGAGCAGATATATCCGGCAACTTCATTGAGGTAAGAATTTTTCCTTTTTTTATTCAGAGTGATCTTTCAGGGCCATGACGCAGCACTGCTGCGTCCAAAATTTACCAGGTTAGATTCACAGTGAATTATTGAAAAGTCATAAGTGAGTGACAATATTAATTGAGAGGTTAGTTACATTGTTTTATTACCAGGTTACTCAATTTTTTTTTATTGGGTCGTTACGCTGAATGTGAACGACACAATTGTAAATTTTTACTGTTGAGAGGTTTAGGAATTTTTCTGTTTTGAGGTTACGCTAAATGTGAATGAATTTTGAGTTTAGATTAAATTAGAAAGAATTTTGTGTGGTGGTTATTAATGTAAATGAATTATGTGGGGAGGTTACACTGTTAAAGAATTTTGTTTTGAGTTGTTGTTGTTGTGGTCCTCAGTCCTGAGACTGGTTTGATGCAGCTCTCCATGCTACTCTATCCTGTGCAAGCTTCTTCATCTCCCAGTACCTACTGCAACTTACATCCTTCTGAATCTGCTTAGTG
The DNA here is from genome assembly GCF_023898315.1 of Schistocerca nitens. Lineage (NCBI taxonomy): Eukaryota > Metazoa > Arthropoda > Insecta > Orthoptera > Acrididae > Schistocerca > Schistocerca nitens. The sequence continues at coordinate 131,914,645 of NC_064622.1, read as the reverse complement.
TATTGATCTCTTGGTCTCCCTCTACGAGTTTTACCCTCCACGCTGCCCTCCAATGCTAAATTTGTGATCCCTTGATGCCTCAAAACATGTCCTACCAACCGATCTCTTCTTCTAGTCAAGTTGTGCCACAAACTTCTCTTCTCCCCAATCCTATTCAATACCTCCTCATTAGTTACGTGATCTACCCACCTTATCTTCAGCATTCTTCTGTAGCACCACATTTCGAAAGCTTCTATTCTCTTATTGTCTAAACTGGTTATCGTCCATGTTTCACTTCCATACATGGCTACACTCCATACAAATACTTTCAGAAACGACTTCCTGACACTTAAATCTATACTCGATGTTAACAAACTTCTCTTCTTCAGAAAAGATTTCCTTGCCATTGCCAGTCTACATTTTATATCCTCTCTACTTCGACCATCATCAGTTATTTTACTCCCTAAATAGCAAAACTCCTTTACTACTTTAAGTGTCTCATTTCCTAATCTAATCGCCTCAGCATCACCCGATTTAATTTGACTAAATTCCATTATCCTCGTTTTGCTTTTGTTGATGTTCATCTTATATCCTCCTTTCAAGACACTGTCCATTCCGTTCAACTGCTCTTCCAAGTCCTTTGCTGTCTCTGACAGAATTACAATGTCATCGGCGAACCTCAAAGTTTTTACTTCTTCTCCATGAATTTTAATACCTACTACGAATTTTTCTTTTGTTTCCTTTACTGCTTGCTCAATATACAGATTGAATAACATCGGGGAGAGGCTACAACCCTGTCTCACTCCTTTCCCAACCACTGCTTCCATTTCATGTCCCTCGACTCTTATAACTGCCATCTGGTTTCTGTACAAATTGTAAATAGCCTTTCGCTCCTTGTATTTTACCCCTGCCACCTTTAGAATTTGAAAGAGAGTATTCCAGTTAACGTTGTCAAAAGCTTTCTCTAAGTCTACAAATGCTAGAAACGTAGGTTTGCCTTTTCTTAATCTTTCTTCTAAGATAAGTCGTAAGGTTAGTATTGCCTCACGTGTTCCAACATTTCTACGGAATCCAAACTGATCTCCCCCGAGGTCCGCTTCTACCAGTTTTTCCATTCGTCTGTAAAGAATTCGCGTTAGTATTTTGCAGCTGTGACTTATTAAACTGATAGTTCGGTAATTTTCACCTCTGTCAACACCTGCTTTCTTTGGGATTGGAATTATTATATTCTTCTTGAAGTCTGTGGGTATTTCGCCTGTCTCATACATCTTGCTCATCAGATGGTAGAGTTTTGTCATGAATGGCTCTCCCAAGGCCGTCAGTAGTTCTAATGAAATGTTGTCTACTCCCGGGGCCTTGATTCGACCTAGGTCTTTCAGTGCCCTGTCGAACTCTTCACGCAGTATCTTATCTCCCATTTCATCTTCATCTACATCTTCTTCCATTTCCATAATATTGTCCTCAAGTACATCGCCCTTGTATAAACCCTCTATATACTCAATCCACCTTTCTGCCTTCCCTTCTTTGCTTAGAACTGGGTTGCCATCCGAGCTCTTGATATTCATACAAGTGGTTCTCTTCTCTCCAATGGTCTCTTTAATTTTCCTGTAGGCAGTATCTATCTTACCCCTAGTGAGACAAGCCTCTACATCCTTACATTCGTCGTCTAGCCATCCCTGCTTAGCCATTTTGCACTTCCTGTCGATCCTATTTTTGAGACGTTTGTATTCCTGTTTGCCTTCTTCATTTACTGCATTTTTATATTATCTCCTTTCATCAATTAAATTCAATATTTCTTCTGTTACCCAAGGATTTCTATTAGCCCTCGCCTTTTTACCTACTTGATCCTCTGCTGCCTTCACTACTTCATCCCTCAGAGCTACCCATTCTTCTTCTACTGTATTTCTTTCCCCCATTCCTGTCAATCGTTCCCTTATGCTCTCCCTGAAACTCTCTACAACCTCTGGTTCTTTCAGTTTATCCAGGTCCCATCTCCTTAAATTCCCATTTTTTTGCAGTTTCTTCAGTTTCAATCTGCAGTTCATAACCAATAGATTGTGGTCAGAATCCACATCTGCCCCTGGAAATGTCTTACAATTTAAAACCTGATTTCTAAATCTTTGTCTTACCATTATATAATCTATCTGATACCTTTTAGTATCTCCAGGATTCTTCCAGGTAGAGAACCTTCTTTTATGATTCTTGAACCAAGTGTTAGCTATGATTAAGTTATGCTCTGTGCAAAATTCTACAAGGTGGCTTCCTCTTTCATTTCTTCCCCCCAATCCATATTCACCTACTACGTTTCCTTCTCTCCCTTTTCCTACTGACGAATTCCAGTCACCCATGACTATTAAATTTTCGTCTCCCTTCACTACCTGAATAATTTCTTTTATCTCGTCATACATTTCATCAATTTCTTCATCATCTGCAGAGCTAGTTGGCATATAAACTTGTACTACTGTAGTAGGCATGGGCTTTGTGTCTATCTTGGCCACAATAATGCGTTCACTATGCTGTTTGTAGTAGCTAACCCGCACTCCTATTTTTTTATTCATTATTAAACCTACTCCTGCATTACCCTATTTGATTTTGTATTTATAACCCTGTAATCACCTGACCAAAAGTCTTGTTCCTCCTGCCACCGAACTTTACTAATTCCCACTATATCTAACTTTAACCTATCCATTTCCCTTTTTAAATTTTCTAACCTACCTGCCCGATTAAGGGATCTGACATTTCACGCTCCGATTCGTAGAATGCCAGTTTTCTTTCTGCTGATAACGACGTCCTCCTTAGTAGAACCCGCCCGGAGATCCAAATGGGGGACTATTTTACCTCCGGAATATTTTACCCAAGAGGACGCCATCATCATTTAATCATACAGTAAAGCTGCATGTCCTCTGGAAAAATTACGGCTGTAGTTTCCCCTTGCTTTCAGCCGTTCGCAGTACCAGCACAGCAAGGCCGTTTTGGGTAATGTTACAAGGCCAGATCAGTCAATCATCCAGACTGTTGCCCCTGCAACTACTGAAAAGGCTTCTGCCCCCCTTCAGGAACCACATGTTTGTCTGGCCTCTCAACAGATACCCCTCCGTTGTGGTTGCACCTACGGTACGGCCACTTGTATCGCTGAGGCACGCAAGCCTCCCCACCAACGGCAAGGTCCATGGTTCATGGGGGAAGTTTGTTTTGAGTTTATACTAAAATAAGAATCATACTCATATTAATTATTATATTTTGTGGGGAGGTTTCACTGAATGACGATATTTATCTACATTATTTATTTTATTTTGTGGGGAGGTTACACCATATTGGGATTCTATCTGGATTAGGCGACTCACTTGCTTTCAACTGTTTCAGTTGTTTCTCTGCGTCATGGATGCCTATTTCTATGTACTCCATGCGGAAGTCTGTACGAGAGCCCAAAGATAGTATGTTTGTACGATCCTCCTGCGTGAAGGATGCCTGAAATGTGAAATTTGAAACTTCAGCTTTCGATTTGATGTCTTCTACTGCTCCCGCCCCCCCCCCCCCCCCCACCCCTCCCCAGACTGTTCGACGACTGACTGGATAAAACGACACGCCTAGTGGTTTTACATATGACCAGAATTTTCTCTGTTTCTCTGCAAGACCTTTCCCTAAGATATGACGGTGGGAGATGTAGTTAGCCTGTCAACATTTGCGCCTCCTTCTTAGAAACTGAGAGTGTAACAATCTCTGTTTCATCAAAGGATTTTCTGATTTGATTATTAAACAACGATGGGTCCTTTCCATCCTTAATCCATTTACTTAGCACATACGACTCCAGAGCGCGATTTACGATCAGTTTAAACTTCGCCAATAATTCCTCTATGTCCCTCATACTACCTAAATGATGTCATTTCATTGTCTAAGAGGCATGCTAACACCGGATTATCTGCTTTTCCTAACGCAAATACTCTCCCAGCCTTCTTGACGGATTTATTAACCTTAGTAACCACCGCCACTTTGAGGACATCGTGATTGCTAATCCGTGTCTCTATACTGACACCGTCGATAAGGCCAATCCTGCCTGTAGCTGCCTGGCCTAAATGGTCCGTTACCAAGCGGAATAGCGCAGTGGTTAGCACGCTGGACTCGCATTTGGGACGGCTACGATTGAAACCCGCGTCCGGTCATACTGATTTGGGTTTTCTGTGATTGCCCTAAATCACTTAACGGCAAATGCCGGGATGGTTCCTTCGAAAGGGCATGGGCGCTCGTCTTCGCCATCCTTCCCTAATCCCAGCTTGTGTTCCGTCTCTAATGACCCTGTTGTCGATGGGACGTTAAACACTAACCTCCTCCTCCATGGTCCATTGCGTGTGGGTTGTCCATTTGTTCAAGGAAACCGTTTTCAAAAGTACTTCACAAGACTGTCTGTCCGTACAACCTGCAGGGAATCCATAGACGTCCCAGTCTGTACTCGGTGGATTAAAGTCGCTTCCGACAAATACTGCGTGATCTGGGTATTTCCGCCCTACTGAGCGTACACTTTCCTTGAATGATTCTACAACTGTTATGGCGGAATCATGTGGCCGGCAAAAACATCCGATAATTAACTTGAGTTCACCTAGGTCAGCTACTCGTGTTCAGATAACTTCACAATAAGGCTCAAATTCGACCTCAGTAGACACAATATTTTTGTCGAAAGCAGCGAACACCTCCCTCCCCCCTATGGGGTCTAATCTATCTTTTCTATACATGTTCCTTGCCCCGTTAAATATTTCAGTGCTCGCTACTTCGTGTTTCAACCAGCTCTCGTTTTCGAAAATAATTTCAGCTCGACCATTTTCCCAGACAACTGTAAGTTCAGGAACTTTGTTACGAAAACTTCGACAATTTAATGTTAAAATTTTTTACATTCGTAGTGCCTCTACTTTTTTTGTCCTTTTGGGCCGCAGTGCAAAATATGTCTTGTAGAGATATGATTACGATAACTATATATCAGTTAGACTTCTCTTTATATAAGTTTGTTGCGTAGATCGCAGTGAGCTCATTTCGTCATATTGTCATCGTCAGTTGTTCTGTATATACTTTAATAGATGATAGTCTGGATATTGTAGACTTTAACTATGGTCGTAAAAGTATTACACATTCGACCGTTGTTTTTATCATACGTTTAACATCGATGCTGCCATATGCTGTCTTTGTTGGAATTGTTATAGACGTTACAAAGATGTTCGTTGTAGACGTACTGATATATCTATTTTTGTGCTTAATTTTGCCTCCCCCCCCCCATGAACCATGGACCTTGCCGTTGGTGGGGAGGCTTGCGTGCCTCAGCGATACAGATGGCCGTACCGTAGGTGCAACCACAACGGAGGGGTATCTGTTGAGAGGCCAGACAAACATGTGGTTCCTGAAGAGGGGCAGCAGCCTTTTCAGTAGTTGCAGGGGCAACAGTCTGGATGATTGACTGATCTGGCCTTGTAACATTAACCAAAACGGCCTTGCTGTGCTGGTACTGCGAACGGCTGAAAGCAAGGGGAAACTACAGCCGTAATTTTTCCCGAGGACATACAGCTCTACTGTATGATTAAATGATGATGGCGTCCTCTTGGGTAAAATATTCCGGAGGTAAAATAGTCCCCCATTCGGATCTCCGGGCGGGGACTACTCAAGAGGACGTCGTTATCAGGAGAAAGAAAACTGGCGTTCTACGGATCGGAGCGTGGAATGTCAGATCACTTAATCGGGCAGGTAGGTTAGAAAATTTGAAAAGGGAAATGGATAGGTTAAAGTTAGATATAGTGGGAATTAGTGAAGTTCGGTGGCAGGAGGAACAAGACTTTTGGTCAGGTGATTACAGGGTTATAAATACAAAATCAAATAGGGGTAATGCAGGAGTAGGTTTAATAATGAATAAAAAAATAGGAGTGCGGGTTAGCTACTACAAACAGCATAGTGAACGCATTATTGTGGCCAAGATAGACACAAAGCCCATGCCTACTACAGTAGTACAAGTTTATATGCCAACTAGCTCTGCAGATGATGAAGAAATAGATGAAATGTATGACGAGATAAAAGAAATTATTCAGGTAGTGAAGGGAGACGAAAATTTAATAGTCATGGGTGACTGGAATTCGTCAGTAGGAAAAGGGAGAGAAGGAAACATAGTAGGTGAATATGGACTGGGGGGAAGAAATGAAAGAGGAAGCCGCCTTGTAGAATTTTGCACAGAGCATAACTTAATCATAGCTAACACTTGGTTCAAGAATCATGAAAGGAGGCTGTATACATGGAAGAAGCCAGGAGATACTGACAGGTTTCAGATAGATTATATAATGGTAAGACAGAGATTTAGGAACCAGGTTTTAAATTGTAAGACATTTCCTGGGGCAGATGTGGATTCTGACCACAATCTATTGGTTATGAACTGCAGATTGAAACTGAAGAAACTGCAAAAAGGTGGGAATTTAAGGAGATGGGACCTGGATAAACTGAAAGAACCAGAGGTTGTAGAGAGTTTCAGGGAGAGCATAAGGGGACAATTGACAGGAATGGGGGAAAGAAATACAGTAGAAGAAGAATGGGTAGCTCTGAGGGATGAAGTGGTGAAGGCAGCAGACGAATAAGTAGGTAAAAAGACGAGGGCTAATAGAAATCCTTGGGTAACAGAAGAAATATTGAATTTAATTGATGAAAGGAGAAAATATAAAAATGCAGTAAACGAAGCAGGCAAAAAGGAATACAAACGTCTCAAAAATGAAATCGACAGGAAGTGCAAAATGGCTAAGCAGGGATGGCTAGAGGACAAATGTAAGGATGTAGAGGCTTGTCTCACTAGGGGTAATATAGATACTGCCTACAGGAAAATTAAAGAGACCTTTGGAGAGAAGAGAACCACTTGTATGAATATCAAGAGCTCAGATGGAAACCCAGTTCTAAGCAAAGAAGGGAAGGCAGAAAGGTGGAAGGAGTATATAGAGGGTTTATACAAGGGAGATGTACTCGAGGACAGTATTATGGAAATGGAAGAGGATGTAGATGAAGACGAAATGGGAGATAAGATACTGCGTGAGGAGTTTGACAGAGCACTGAAAGACCTGAGTCGAAACAAGGCCCCGGGAGTAGACAACATTCCACTAGAACTACTGATGGCCTCGGGAGAGCCAGTCATGACAAAACTCTACCATCTAGTGAGCACGATGTATGAGACAGGTGAAATACCCTCAGACTTCAAGAAGAATATAATAATTCCAATCCCAAAGAAAGCAGGTGTTGACAGATGTGAAAATTACCGAACTATCAGTTTAATAAGTCACAGCTGCAAAATACTTACGCGAATTCTTTACAGACGAATGGAAAAACTGGTAGAAGCCGACCTCGGGGAAGATCAGTTTGGATTCCGTAGAAATGTTGGAACACGTGAGGCAATACTGACCTTACGACTTATCTTGGAAGAAAGATTAAGAAAAGGCAAACCTACGTTTCTAGCATTTGTAGACTTAGAGAAAGCTTTTGACAATGTTGACTGGAATACTCTCTTTCAAATTCTGAAGGTGGCAGGGGTAAAATACAGGGAGCGAAAGGCTATTTACAATTTGTACAGAAACCAGATGGCAGTTATAAGAGTCGAGGGGCATGAAAGGGAAGCAGTGGTTGGGAAAGGAGTGAGACAGGGTTGTAGCCTCTCCCCGATGTTATTCAATCTGTATATTGAGCAAGCAGTAAAGGAAACAAAAGAAAAGTTCGGAGTAGGTATTAAAATTCATGGAGAAGAAGTAAAAACTTTGAGGTTCGCCGATGACATTGTAATTCTGTCAGAGACAGCAAAGGACTTGGAAGAGCAGTTGAACGGAATGGACAATGTCTTGAAAGGAGGATATAAGATGAACATCAACAAAAGCAAAACGAGGATAATGGAATGTAGTCAAATTAAATCGGGTGATGCTGGGGGGATTAGATTAGGAAATGAGACACTTAAAGTAGTAAAGGAGTTTTGCTATTTAGGGAGTAAAATAACCGATGATGGTCGAAGTAGAGAGGATATAAAATGTAGACTGGCAATGGCAAGGAAAGCGTTTCTCAAGAAGAGAAATTTGTTAACATCGCGTATAAATTTAATTGTCAGGAAATCTTTTCTGAAAGTATTTGTATGGAGTGTAGCCATGTATGGAAGTGAAACATGGACGATAACTAGTTTGGACAAGAAGAGAATAGAAGCTTTCGAAATGTGGTGCTACAGAAGAATGCTGAAGATAAGGTGGGTAGATCACGTAACTAATGAGGAGGTATTGAATAGGATTGGGGAGAAGAGAAGTTTGTGGCACAACTTGACTAAAAGAAGGGATCGGTTGGTAGGACATGTTTTGAGGCATCAAGGGATCACAAATTTAGCATTGGAGGGCAGCGTGGAGGGTAAAAATCGTAGAGGGAGACCAAGAGATCAATACACTAAGCAGATTCAGAAGGATGTAGGTTGCAGTAGGTACTGGGAGATGAAGAAGCTTGCACAGGATAGAGTAGCATGGAGAGCTGCATCAAACCAGTCTCAGGACTGAAGACCACAACAACAACAATTTTGCCTCTTGACAGATTGGATGACTGTGGATCAGCGATATTACACGTTGACATAGTTACCACTAGAAATAGGTTATGTGTAAAAATTCGGATATGCTTTGATTATTTTCTTAGGTTTGGTTCTGATTATGTTTCTTACCTGAAATTTCGTCTGGTCTACGTTGAGATTAGTAAGTTTTATTTTTACGTAACAATTTTGTTATCGTTTATATAACACCAAAAAAACATAATCCATAAACGATATCGTTTATATAACACCAAGAAACATCACAACCCATAAATAGTAACAAAATTTTTACATGAAAAATAAAAAATAAAAATCTAACATAATAATCTCAACACAAACCAGCCGAAATTTCAGGTGAAAAACATAATCATAACCAAACCCAAGAAAATAATCAAAACATAATAACCGAATCTCCACGTATCACCTACTTCTAGTCACAACTGTGTAAACATGTTACATCGCTCATCCACTGTCACCCAATCTATGAAGAGGGAAAATTACGAGCAAAAATGGAGTAATCTATATCTAAAAATCAGATAAAACAATACGTCTATAACGTCCAGTTACGGTCTGTACAAGTTCCAACAAAGAAAGCATATGGCAGCATCGATGTTACATGTAAAGTAAAAACACCAACCGAATTTGTAATACCTTCACGATCATAGTTACAGTCTACAATATCACGAATATCACCTATTAATGTATTTAGAGAACACGTGACGATGGCAATATGCCGATGTGAGCTCACTGTGACCTACGCAATAAAACTCGTATAAAGAGCAGTGTACCTGGTATCTCGTTATGGCAATCATGTCTCTACTTTGTAAATGATCTTGTTTCGCTCTCTGCATGTCGAGTGGTGAGCGTCATCAAAGGACCGCAAATTACAGTCTAGCCTAAGAAACCCCCATTGCCCAGTCTACAAGTACTCCACTATCCAAGCTGCTGCTTCCTTCGTGTAGTGCACCCCTGACCTACCAAGGGGAGTCCTACAGTTCTTCACGTCATAATGCAGGTCAAGAAATCAGTAGCCATGAGTGTCACAGAATCGACGGAGCCTCTGGTTGAGACCCTCCACACGGCTACAAACCAAAGGATCCCCAGGCCTCTGGACGACCATTTTTGCAAGGATGGTTGCGGAACTCGGCTGTTGGCTACAGGATGACAAATCACCTTTCAGCCGTCTGATTTCCAAACTTATTTTATTTGGCTACCAATTTCGGCGGTTTACTACGCCTTCCTCAGACCTCTGACCAACGTGTAGGAAGATTCCACATCGGTTCTGATGAAAATAGGGCCCCACATTCAGACACTGGACTCTGTAGATTTCTGCTTGTTGTAGCGATCACTTCAGCCATCATCTACCACCAGCAGATGGCTGAAGTGATCACTATAGCAAGCAGCCACCATTAATCACAACCACAGTAACAAACTTCGACAAGGCCGATCTCGTGAGCTATGAGGCCGGCCCGAATTGCTGACGTCACGAAAACGGGCCGCAGTCTGTCTTTCGAATGGGCCTCGATCCTGCAGTGTGTTGGAGCTGCCTAAATTACCTTCCACGCATGCGGCGCTTCGGCCATCCCTGGAAGGTTCCAGACGCTGCTATCGCGGCTATGTAACCCGAACACAGCCCCGGCACTCAGTAATTTTAACTCCTGACGTCGATGGCGAAGGTAGCAATCGAAAGCTCCAGTGTCTTTCGGCTTGTAAACGGACAAGATTGTGTTGAATTTGAGGTGTCTCTTGGAGAACAACGTAGCATGAAAAGTAAAGGTAACGATAAAGGCAAGGTATTCCACTGTTTAATTGATAGCCTGATGATTGATCTACGTGGATGTGCTTAAAACGTGACTGGCTGCAGGAATGGTTCTACTCGGCTAAACGTGCGCATGTTCATCGTACCTGTTTCTCACAACTCGCACATCTCTCTCCTTACATGGAACGAAACAGACAGGTAGATGCAGTATTTCTCGATTTCCGAAAACGGTTTGACTCAGTACCACATCTACATTTGTTGTGAAAGTTACGGTCGTTTTGGGTATCAAGGGTAATTTGTGACTAGATTGAGGATTTGTTGATAGGAGCCGGCCGCGGTGACCGAGCGGTTCTAGGCACTTCATTGTGGAACCACGCGGCTGCTACGGTCGCAGGTTCGAATCCTGCCTCGGGCATGGATGTGTATGATGTCCTTAGGTTAGTTAGGTTTAAGTAGTTCTTAGTTTAGGGGACTGATGACCTCAGCTGTGAAATCCTATAGTGCATAGAGCCATTTGAACCATTTTTGTTGATAGGAGGGCGCGGCGTGTTGTTGTGGACTGAAAGTCATCGACAAATGCAGAAGTAATTTGGGTGAGCCCCATTGAAGTGTGTTGGGACCCTTACTGTTCAAGTTGTATTCGTGTATTAATGACCTTGCAGGCAATATTACCAGTAACCAAAGACTATTCACAGATGGTGCAATTATCCTTAATGAAGTACTGTCTGAAAAAGCTGCACAAATATTCAGCCGTGCCTTGATAACAGTTCAAAGTGGTGCAAAGATTGACAGCTTGCTTTAAATGTTCAGAAATATAGAACTGTGCATTTCACAAAACTGAAAAATACGCCGAATCCTATGACTACAATTTCAGTGAGTCTCAACCGGACTCGGTAACTCATAGAAATACCTGGGTGTAGCACTTTGGAGGGATATGGGATGAAAGGACCACATTGACTCACAAGGGAATTAGTGCAAGTTGCGATCACAATTGCAGTTCAGTTGTGGTTTGTATGAATACGCTTTGGGTGCTGATTACAATAATGTATAAACTAAGTGCCATCGCCCATTAATCTGTACGCTACGAAGATGCGATATACCTCTCACAGTGGACCATACCTAACGTGATATTGTGACTTTAGTAACTACAGTCGTCGTTAACAGTGTTCCTCCAGCTAATACAGTTATTTGCAATGTTAGCTCCGGTCAAAACGCCACGCCGTAGCGAAGGTCACTTGACAAAGTGCCCGACGCGACAGCTTGGGGGACCAGACTGACATGACGCGTCAGAGCAAGGGAACCAGTATGATAGTGACTCTCGTCTGTGTTGCCTCAACATCGGCAGTTCATCCGTCCATCCGTGATGTTACCGATTTCGTAACGCGTCACGTTACTCTCACTGTCTACGTAATTGCTTGATAATAAATCCTGCAAATACAGTGAACATTATTGCTAGCCATTACGATCACAAAAGAAGATCCACAGAAGTCACAGTAAATGAGAGAAATGCAACTGCATTTGTAATCAATGTGATAGACAAAACAGTGGCAACCAATGGTAATAATATACACCACGAAAATACAATAGACTATACTGAAGAATATGAGTACGCAGAAGGAGATTTGTCTGATTGTGAAAAACGTATGGGTCACCCAGAAACCGACAGAGACGAAGAGGTGTTACGAAGTGATGAAAACCAGTCGTATGCTCATCTACCGAAGAGGAATAATTGGGGAGTTATATCTTTGGAAAAGGTAAAGGAGATAATTACATTCCAGGCTTCTGGGAAAACTAAAAAATTAAGCTTCAATTCAGTACAGAAACGATGTTGTTTGGCGCCAAACATACATCATCTGCGATATTTACGTCACGTAGAGAGAGGGGAGGAAGGCCACCACTCCAAACTTCACGTGCTTGGCGACTACGGAGCTGAAAAATTCAGGTTGGCGAGAACTGTTCTAGGCACTAATATCCGCTACAGGGATATTTGTGCCTGGGGTTTAGAAAACGCCCGAGAAATAGAACTGATTCGATTCGCTGGACCTATTCACGGATGGGTTGCAAGGTTTAAACGGAGACGCCATCTTGGCTCACGGGCAATAACGAAATGTGTAACCATTAAGGTCATTTGCTAATGAATCTGCTTCAAAAATTCGAATTTTTCTACCTTAAATAAATATTTAGACTTTTATGAACAAAATGGTTGTTAAATGAATCGATTCGGACATCGGGAACATCTTTAAAAACAAATTTAAACATATGTCGGTATGCGGCCTTGGACTCCAAAGGGTTTGCAAATGTGTTGGAAAATATACCTAATGGAAGAACTGTAAAAATTGAACAGTTAGAGTGTGTTTGTCATGTCCAAAAGAGGATGGGCATACGTTTACGTAAGCTAATAAAAGATATGAAGGGGAAAAAGCTCAGTAATGGCAAAACAATTCGTGGTCGGGGTCGTCTTACTAAGGAATAGGTGGGCAAACTGCATCCATATTATGGTTTAGCCATAAGAAGGAATCGAGACAATACTGAGGCCATGAAGAAAGCAGAATGGGCTACCTTTTTCGATGAAGCTTGTACGAATGACCGTCCACAGCATGCTCTCTGCGACAGTGTTGTAGACACATGGTGTGGATACAAAAAAGCAATAGCAAATGGTGAGCCTTATGCACACCATCACTCCCTGCTATTTGAGGTACTGGAAGCAATTAACCCCATATACAGGGACCTATGTGACACTAAACTATTGTCACGGTGCTTGCATGGAAAGACACAAAATGTTAATGAATGTTTCAACCATGTGATATAGGAACACCTGCCTAAAACTGTGTTTGTTGGTTTCAATACCATGAGATTAGGTGCAGTTATTTGCTTTAATGATGGGTCAGTTAGCAGATGTGATGTCTTAGAGATGTTGTTGGGACTAACTACTGGTTTCAATATGAGACAAGCACTGATGGCAATTGATTCCTTGAGAGTGGCCGAAGGCGAAAAATAGGTTCTTGAGGCAACTAAAGAGACCAGAATAGCAAAGAGGAGCAAGAAAAGGAACACAGAAGATGAGGAACACACAAACCAAGAATATTTTGCAAATGGAGGGTTTTAAGAACAACAGAGGTGAGTAACAGATGAAATGTATCTTTAAACTGAATTTCCCAAGAATCAAATTTTCTGACATGTTTATTTTATGCAAAAAAAGCTATTTGAGCTAGAGGTCTGAAATTCTTTTTGGTATTTCAGGCTACCATTTAGAGAAAACTGGACTACAGACACCAGCTTACCATCACCGGGAGTAAAAATATACCCTTATTAATTATAAAAAAATTACCTTAATTTTGATTGTCTAATTTATTTATTTATCGTATAAAAACTATTGATTGAAATCATTTGATTGTACTCTACTTTTTAGATAACAATGTCATAAATGTGTGTACAAATTTTTAAGCATCTAAGATAAGTATTTAATAAGTCAATAAACTTCAAACATAGACTGGCAGGAAAAAAATTTAAATTACTGACCGACATAAATGTCTATATAATAAAGTTTATATCAAAGCTATTCTGATTATTCTTATACCAAAATATTCATCCTTAAAACACTTTCATTGTCCTTCAATTTCTTTGTATTCAGAGTTCACTTTATGTTGTTAGACCCTCATAAACTTTATGAAAATTCTTACTGTTTTTCCAGCTCTTCACTGGCAAGTTACCTTAAAGCCTGGAATACAGATGGTGACGTTAATGAAAGATGTGACGATTTTCGCAAGGTGGTAGTGACCTTAATGAGTACCGTGGAATGTACACAGATTTATTATACCGATCAAGATGGTATACGAGAACCTCACACATCCCGACTTCTGCATTGCAAGGAAGAGAAGTCAATAAGAACTTCGGTGCGGAGTGACCGTGCTACAGTTCATACTTACACCATCCACCTTGTTACGTCGACAAGTGGATACGCGTTTCCAAATATGCTGGTAATTTACCAGGGACCTAGAAGTCAGTTTGGAGTGCGAGTAGTGGAACGCATGCTGAAACCGCAAAATGTGACTCTAGTTGCCTCGAAGTCCGGCCTAATTACAAAAATTCTGACGCAATTATTTCAAGATGTCTACTCCCATATGCAGCGAAAGAATCTCTTCTTCTTACTGATTAGCTCGGGACATATCGTGACAAGACTCATATCGATGCTTTCGTACCGAAAAACATCTTGTATGCGGTCACAACCATCCCTCCTGGGTGCATACCTTACATTCAGCAGCTTGATGAGCTATTCTTCCGACAGTTCATGGCGGCGCAGAAGCGGATTGAAGATCAAATGTCCTTAACGACTATCACTTCACACCATCGCCGGGGGATTCAATGTCGTTGCTGATGTGTATTCTACGCAATCAGTTCTGTTCTCCATCCTTCGCAGACTTTGTTCGGTACTCCTGGACTGTAGCTGGATACGATGACTTCAGACCAGAAAACTTTCAAACACCGCTCGAACGTATTTTTTATATTCAAACGCATTGTGTCTACGAAGACTGCTTCGTGCAGGCATTCGTGAAGTGATCCCACTGTGATAAGCAATTATGTTTCCGGCACTTTATTCTCTGTGGTCGTCTTAATAATCTTTTGCCAGTTTTTGAACTTGGTGACTGGAAATGCTCATGAATGTCAAGTGCAGCCTAGTTGTCGATGGCAAATATTCTGCGCATATTTGCAATTTAGATGTAAAACTCTTGCATGCAAACCAAAACTGTAGGAATTGTGATCGCAACTTGCGCTAACTCCTTTATTAGAGGTGTGTAAGGCACTTGGCAGGCTTTGGTTCTTGCGGGAAAATGCAGTAAGTTGCGGGTTCGGTGGCCCTCAACTACGTGCCCTCCGACTCAGAGTTGAAATATTCAAAGTTTTCGCTGGTTTCGTTACCCAGGGGCTGGGATACGTAGTTGCCGCATTACAGGCCAAATACTGCTGAGTCTACTGTATACATAAGAATACACACATGAATCGAATGGTAGAAGGTTATTATCACTCGGCAACTGCGATTTTTGGATGTAATATAGAAATTTATAAATGAAAAAAATAAAATCTGCCAGTACTATCTTAAAGACTTTAAATGATGAGTACGATAGCAGAGGTACTTTTGAGAATGCGGTATATTTCTGCAAAACACTTATTGGTTTCGACGGTCCAGCAATTAAATAAAATATAGGTTGAATAGCAGGGAAACAATAGATTCCTACTTCACGTAATTAGTTATAAACAACAACATAGCTCGCGAGATATTCACTTCCAAACGCGTACTACGTCTTCACTGCAGAAGCCATGGAAATCCCACAAGTGCACAAGTCGGCACTCCGAAGTATTTCTATCTCTCGCGATCACGCACAAACTGCACCACTCCACAGCCTTTCGCGCGACTGTACGTCGCGCCTTCACGTCCAGCGTTTTCCGTGTCCTGTGCGACTCCCGCGCCGCACTGTTCCGAAGTCCCAACGATGTTCTTCTCCCACTTCCATCCAGTCTCCCCATTCACGAGCACTGTCACTGACTAGAGCGCTCGCGCCATATCTTCAAGTCAACGCACATTCAAAAAAATGTTCAAATGTGGGTGAAATCTTATGGGACTTAATTGCTGAGGTCATCAGTCCCTAAGCTTACATACTTAACCTAAATTATCCTAAGGACAAACACACACACCCATGCCCGAGGGAGGACTCGAACCTCCGCCGGCATCAGTCGCACAGTCCATGACTGCAGCGCCAAAGACCGCACGGCTAATCCCGCGCGGCCAACGCACATTCACACACATAATGAAACACTTTCGAACTCCTGGCTTTACATTGAAATAACTTGAAATTAAACAAATATTCCCATGACTGGACCATAAACACACTCTAACACACATTATTAAATACATAAACAAATTAAATATATGTTGTTGTTGTTGTGGTCTTCAGTCCTGAGACTGGTTTGATGCAGCTCTCCATGCTACTCTATCCTGTGCAAGCTTCTTCATCTCCCAGTACCTACTGCAACCTACATCCTTCTGAATCTGCTTAGTGTATTGATCTCTTGGTCTCCCTCTACGATTTTTACCCTCCACGCTGCCCTCCGTGCTAAATTTGTGATCCCTTGATGCCTCAAAACATGTCCAACCAACCGATCCCTTCTTCTAGTCAAGTTGTGCCACAAACTTCTCTTCTCCCCAATCCTATTCAATACCTCCTCATTAGTTACGTGATCTACCCACCTTATCTTCAGCATTCTTCTGTAGCACCACATTTCGAAAGCTTCTATTCTCTTCTTGTCCAAACTGGTTATCGTCCATGTTTCACTTCCATACATGGCTACACTCCATACAAATACTTTCAGAAACGACTTCCTGATACTTAAATCTATACTCGATGTTAACAAATTTCTCTTCTTCAGAAACGATTTCCTTGCCATTGCCAGTCTACATTTTATATCCTCTCTACTTCGACCATCATCAGTTATTTTACTCCCTAAATAGCAAAACTCCTTTACTACTTTAAGTGTCTCATTTCCTAATCTAATCCCCCCAGCATCACCCGATTTAATTTGACTACAATCCATTATCCTCGTTTTGCTTTTGTTGATGTTCATCTTATATCCTCCTTTCAAGACACTGTCCATTTCGTTCAACTGCTCTTCCAAGTCATTTGCTGTCTCTGACAGAATTACAATGTCATCGGCGAACCTCAAAGTTTTTACTTCTTCTCCATGAATTTTAATACCTACTACGAATTTTTCTTTTGTTTCCTTTACTGCTTGCTCAATATACAGATTGAATAACATCGGGGAGAGGATACAACCCTGTCTCACTCCTTTCCCAACCACTGCTTCCCTTTCATGCCCCTCGACTCTTATAACTGCCATCTGGTTTCTGTACAAATTGTAAATAGCCTTTCGCTCCCTGTATTTTACCCCTGCCACCTTCAGAATTTGAAAGAGAGTATTCCAGTTAACGTTGTCAAAAGATTTCTCTAAGTCTACAAATGCTAGAAATGTAGGTTTGCCTTTTCTTAATCTTTCTTCTAAGATAAGTCGTAAGGTTAGTATTGCCTCACGTGTTCCAACATTTCTACGGAATCCAAACTGATCTTCCCCGAGGTCCGCTTCTACCAGTTTTTCCATTCGTCTGTAAAGAATTCGCGTTAGTATTTTGCAGCTGTGACTTATTAAACTGATAGTTCGGTAATTTTCACATCTGTCAACACCTGCTTTCTTTGGTATTGGAATTATTATATTCTTCTTGAAGTCTGTGGGTATTTCGCCTGTCTCATACATCTTGCTCACCAGATGGTAGAGTTTTGTCATGACTGGCTCTCCCAAGGCCATCAGTAGTTCTAATGGAATGTTGTCTACTCCTGGGGCCTTGTTTCGACTCAGGTCTTTCAGTGCTCTGTCAAACTCTTCACGCAGTGTCTTATCTCCCATTTCATCTTCATCTACATCCTCTTCCATTTCCACAATATTGTCCTCAAGTACATCGCCCTTGTATAAACCCTCTATATACTCCTTCCACCTTTCTGCCTTCCCTTCTTTGCTTAGAACTGGGTTGCCATCTGAGCTCTTTATATTCATACAAGTGGTTTTCTTCTCTCCAAAGGTCTCTTTAATTTTCCTGTAGGCAGTATCTATCTTACCCCTCGTGAGACAAGCCTCTACATCCTTACATTTGTCCTCTAGCCATCCCTGCTTAGCCATTTTGCACTTTCTGTCGATCTCATTTTTGAGACGTTTGTATTCCCTTTTGCCTGCTTCATTTACTGCATTTTTATATTTTCTCCTTTCATCAATTAAATTCAATATTTCTTCTGTTACCCAAGGATTTCTATTAGCCCTCGTCTTTTTACCTACTTGATCCTCTGCTGCCTTCACTACTTCATCCCTCAGAGCTACCCATTCTTCTTCTACTGTATTTCTTTCCCCCATTCCTGTCAATTGTTCCCTTATGCTCTCCCTGAAACTCTCTACAACCTCTGGTTCTTTCAGTTTATCCAGGTCCCATCTCCTTAAATTCCCACCTTTTTGCAGTTTCTTCAGTTTCAATCTGCAGTTCATAACCAATAGATTGTGGTCAGAATCCACATCTGCCCCTGGAAATGTCTTACAATTTAAAACCTGGTTCCTAAATCTCTGTCTTACCATTATATAATCTATCTGATACCTATTAGTATCTCCAGGATTCTTCCAGGTATACAACCTTCTTTTATGATTCTTGAACCAAGTGTTAGCTATGATTAAGTTTTGCTCTGTGCAAAATTCTACAAGGCGGCTTCCTCTTTCATTTCTTCCCCCCAATCCATATTCACCTACTAT
This sequence comes from Schistocerca nitens, assembly GCF_023898315.1. Lineage (NCBI taxonomy): Eukaryota > Metazoa > Arthropoda > Insecta > Orthoptera > Acrididae > Schistocerca > Schistocerca nitens. Next base: position 131,896,016 of record NC_064622.1, on the reverse strand, counting down.
GTTTCCTTCTCTCCCTTTTCCTACTGACGAATTCCAGTCACCCATGACTATTAAATTTTCGTCTCCTTTCACTACCTGAATAATTTCTTTTATCTCGTCATACATTTCATCAATTTCTTCATCATCTGCAGAGCTAGTTGGCATATAAACTTGTACTACTGTAGTAGGCATGGCCTTTGTGTCTATCTTGGCCACAATAATGCGTTCACCATGCTGTTTGTAGTAGCTAACCCGCACTCCTATTTTTTTATTCATTATTAAACCTACTCCTGCATTACCCCTATTTGATTTTGTATTTATAACCCTGTAATCACCTGACCAAAAGTCTTGTTCCTCCTGCCACCGAACTTCACTAACTCCCACTATATCTAACCTATCCATTTCCCTTTTTAAATTTTCTAACCTACCTGCCCGTTAAGGGATCTGACATTCCACGCTCCGATCCGTAGAATGCCAGTTTTCTTTCTCCTGATAACGACGTCCTCTTGAGTAGTCCCCGCCCGGAGATCCGAATGGGGGACTATTTTACCTCCGGAATGTTTTACCCAAGAGGACGCCATCATCATTTAATCATACAGTAAAGCTGCATGTCCTCGGGAAAAATTACGGCTGTAGTTTCCCCTTGCTTTCAGCCGTTCGCAGTACCAGCACAGCAAGGCCGTTTTGGTTAATGTTACAAGGCCAGATCAGTCAATCATCCAGTCTGTTGCCCCTGCAACTACTGAAAAGGAATATATATATATATATATATATATATATATATATATATATATATATCAAAGGAATAGCAGCAAAAGGTAGACCAGTAGCCTAATGTCGCTGTGCTTTCTAAAACAAAGTAAATATTTAACCAATTTCTTCATGAATAGTACATATCGGATATAAACAAAGACATACATGAATAAATATATTTATAAGCATGCTGCTACCGTTTTTTCGTCTAAATGTGGAGTACTTATGGCCTGACGCGATCGATAGTAATCGGCCACTTTGACCTTCAATAACTCATGTACTATTCAAGTTACATGCCTATAACTTACACCAAATTAGGTTTCCACTAATAGCTTTTTAAAGATACGTCGATTGACGAAATCGAATGAAGTGTTAAGATGTTGGAAATTCGTTGCTGGGTGTTACTTGTATAATTTACCGTCAGTTACTCAACCTTAACTTTTATTATTATTATTATTTATTATATGGCATTCATTGGACCACTCTAGTCAAAAATACAAAGTTGTAAATAAGTAGTTACACAGGGATACAATCTGGCTCAACAATAACTTAATATTTAGGTAATATAATTGTTAGAGTCTATTCTTATATGAAAGGTGTTTTGCTCTTCTGTCTGCCGAATGTTTCTTCATTCTTTCAGATATTTTCTTTCTTTCTTCATCTGAGACCACTCTTCCTGTACTCCTTTTATCGATTTTTATTTGTAATCTGGTTTGCGGGTCTTGCAGTATTCTGGTTTTCTCTGTCTTGTTTTTTAGGTCATCTACTGTAATTTGGAGTTCTTTTATATCTTCCTTAATTTCTGTGATCCATTTAATGTCGCTCTTGCTATTCCACAATTTTTGTATTATTTTTTTACTAATTCTGTTTTCTGGAGTTCTCATCAAATGTCCAAAGAATGAGATGTGTTTCTTCCTGATCCTGGTGCTATTCTCCAATGTCCATTAATTTTATACTGTTTATTTATACATGTCCTAATTATTATTCTTTCTATTTTTAGTATTCTGTCAATTTCTGCTGTATTAGTTGTTTTGAAGATAGTTTCAGCTGCATACGTTATTTCTGGTTGTGTAACTGTTTTATAGTGGTTTAATTTTGCATCTATAGATAGGCTTTTTTTGTTGTATGTCGTTTTGGTAATGTAATTTGCGTAGTTCAGTTTTTTTATTCTATTCTGCCGTGATGGCTTCTCATTTGGATTGTATGTTATTATTTCGCCTAAATATTTAAATTTATCAACAATTTTGATTTCCAGTTCTCCTATTGTAGTTTTGTTTGCAAGTGGTGGATCAGTTAGCGTAATCTCCGTTTTTTCAAATCATATTCTAAGGCCTACTTTCTCTGCTATTTCTTATAGTGATTTCACTTGTTGCCTGGCTTCTTGAATGGTGTTGGCTAGGAGAGCAAGATCATCAGCGAATCCCAGCAGTTTAAGCTAATATCATCTTTTGCACTTCCAATTCTTATCATCTTTGGATAGCCCTTGTACCATTCTCTCATTATGTATTCCAGTGCACAGTTGAACAGTAATTGTGATAGGCAGTCACCTTGTCTTAAACATGATTTCATGAGGAATGGTTCCGAAATTTCTCCTCTAAACTTCACTTTTGATTTGATGTTGGTTAGAGTGAGTTGTATTATTTTAATTGGTTTTGGATGGAGTCGTAGGTTTCTTAAAATTTTTAATACTGAAGGTCTGTGGAGACAGTCATATGCCTTCTTAAAATCTACAAAGGTTATTGCCAGAGGTTTGTTCCGTTTCTTGTAGTATGCACATAATCAATTTTTTTTAACTAATGAAGATATTGAAAATCTGATTACACCATCAGAATCGTCGTGCAAATAATGGTAATGTACATGTTTCTTTTTGAGGTATCATGATTCATCTGGCTACTATTAATTTCTATACGAACTGTGAAATGTCTGCCATTAAGGTTTCACAAAGTTCGCCATCTTTGGCACTCCCAGCGTGTCTCCTTCATTGACACAGTATCACCATGGAATTCCCAGCCACGCGGCTTGTGCTGGACCATTATTGCTTCGGCCAACGTCCGGCACCGGCACCATGTGGTCGGCCTGCTGAGGGGCTGCACCCGCCGAACGGCCCGCGCGGCCACGCCAAATCTGAACTCAGAATATTATCAGGGGACCACAACTCTTCCGTAACGTCACAACGTCCACAAAGGACTGCTTACAAGTCACTCTTGCGACTCATCCTAGAATCTTGCTCACGGGTGCGGGAGCCATACGAAACAGGACTAAGAGAGATTATTACGTATGGTCACAGGTCTGTTTGACCCATGGGAGAATGTCGCCGAGATACTGAAGAAACTGAACTGGTAAACTCTTGAAGATATACATAAACCGTCCCGAGAAAGTCTACTTAAAAAAATCCAAGAACCAGCTCTAAATTATGAATTTAGGAATATACTACAACTACCTACAGCAAAGGACTTGCAAGAGCAGTTGAACGGAATTGACAGTGTCTTGAAAGGAGGGTATAAGATGAACATCAACAAAAGCTAAACAAGGATAATGGAATGTAGTCCAATTAATTCGGATGATGCTGAGGGAATTAGATTAGGAAATGAGACACTTAAAGTAGTGAAGGAGTTATGCTATTTGGGGAGCAAAATGACTGATGATGGTCGAAATAGAGAGGATATAAAACGTAGAATTTCAATGGCAAGGACAGCGTTTCTGAAGAAAAGAAATTTGTTAACATCGAGTATAGATTTAAGAGTCAGGAAGTCGTTTCTGAAAGTATTTGTATGGAGTGTAGCCATATATGGAAGTGAAACATGGACGATAAATAGTTTAGACAAGAAGAGAATAGAAGCTTTCGAAATGTGGTGCTACAGAAGAATGCTGAAGATTAGATGGGTAGATCACATAACTAATGAGGAGGTATTGAATAGAATTGGGGAGAAGAGAAGTTTGTGGCACAACTTGACTAGAAGAAGGGACCGGTTAGTAGGACATGTTCTGAGGCATCCAGGGATCACCAATTTAGTACTGGAGGGCAGCGTGGAGGGTAAAAATCGTAGAGGGAGACCAAGAGATGAACACACTAAGCAGATCCAGGAGGATGTAGGATGCAGTAGGTACTGGGAGATGAAGAAGCTTGCACAGGATAGAGTAGCATGGAGAGCTGCATCAAACCAGTCTCAGGACTGAAGACAACAACAACAACCTATGAATCTTTTCTGTAGGGATCGCAACAGAAAGATTAGATTAACTACTGTGCACACAGAGCCATTTAAACAGTCATTTTCCCGTCCTCCATACGTCAGGTGAATGGGGAGAATCCATAACATCGGGTGCAGAGGGAAGTACCCTCTGCCATGAACTTCACAGTAATTTGCAGAGTATAGATGCAACTTAGATCTGACATGAGTCCAAGGATGTTGTGTGTGGCAATACACAGAAGGGAAAGATCGTTCACTGGCAAAATAATAGAAGAAAGGCTTACCTTTCCAAAACGTAGGTGGAAGCAACTGAAACAAACCATATTCTACCCATGTACAAGTCTGCGTAGCCGAAGCCAGCAGACCTGAAGTGAAAATCGTAATGAAATACTGATAATGGTGAGTGCATGCTTCGATTTCATACCATGGAAATTATGATGTTACCAAACAAAGCTGAGAAAGTTTCTTGCTATTACAGCTATTACACGAATTGTATGAATTTCAATTTCTTTGAAGTTTCGCAATAGCGACTTACTAAACACCGAAGGAAATAATTATATTGAAAGATGTTGCACACTTTATTGTTATTTAATATTATTAGCCGTCAGCCTTCGTTGATGAAACACCAGGATAGCAGGAAGTCGCATATTTAGCTTTTCTGTCTCTATTCACAGTTTAATTCTTAAAATCTTTGATATTTTTGCATGCCTGCAGAGTTTAATTCTTAATTCATTACGTATTTTTGTGTTTCAGGGTCTAGCGTTAAAAGGTTTTTGCTTTTCGTATTTAACCAAATATAACATTGATGATGATAATTTATGGCAATGTTTGCCGACAAGATAAAGAATGCACCCTTTAACACTAGATTGCGTACTCACGGCAGTTCTCCTTGGCCGTTTTTTTTGGTACGACTTGGAAAGAGAGAAAAATCAATTAATGATCGACGATGCGTCGGTTCTCGATTGTGTTCAGGAGACGTACAGATTGACTGCGTGAAAATAGTTTCTCAAATGACCTCTTAACCCGGATTGCTTTCACGCGATCAGACTCTTCAATGAAATTACCTAAGGGACCTATTTGAATAATAAAAAAAATGCAAAACAGTGAAATTTTGTAAAAAAAAAGTTGTCAGATCGGAAACTGAACACATTAATGGTCCCCCAAATACAATCGAGACACCGCGATAAAGAGCGAACCTGTAACAAAGTTCATTTAAACATAAACATTATTTGTGGTCAATTTAAAGAAAAGAATAAGCATAGATTTTCTGTAGAGTGAAACATCAATATATTCTCAAAGAACAAAGGCGTTAAACTATAAACATTAACAAATTTACAATGAATACAAAACTTACATTTTTATGTTTTTCTCATACATGGAACAGTCCAACAATCGCTGCTTTTGAATGTGTGATATTTTGTAAAAATTAAATGTCCTGTCGTGCGCGTAAGTATTTTTTATCGTCACAAGGTTTACAAAACGTTATCTTTCTTGATGATAACGTGGTTTTTCTCGCTAAATGAAATATAACTTGTAGCGGTGCTACACAACACGTCTTAACAAGTCGGCAACCAAACATCAAAGGTAATGAAGTACATGTTACCATATCGGCGACCAGTAGTACAACTAACTATAAAGACTCTAGAATTTTCCTAACAAATGATAAATTGTTCTTTCTTCTGTTTCGCAGCTTCTTGCTATCAAGCGCTGCGGCAATGATTTTAAATATCTGCGCCCAGCGAGTCATAGTGTTTAAAAGTACCTTTTAAACGCTGGCCGCGCGTCTTGGTATAGACGCACGTTATAAACTGATTTCGTTTCTTTACTCTCGCGTTGTCATGCTTAGTATCATTACAAACTACAGCTCGATGGCTGTCCTTTTCTCATATGCAAAATGTCTGAAATCCAATAATATCACATTGCTTCCCGCGTGAGGAGCGATGACTCCGTCAGGATCATCGCGACTCACGCGTAGTCGTGATATTATTGCTTTCGTGAAACAAGTTAGTATTACTTGCAAAAATTCTTTACAATAGATTTTACACACTACATCAGGCAAAGTGGTTAACATACAGAGTATCAGGTAAGTATATTCGTACGACTAAAATTGATAGTAATTCGTCCATAGGGTAATTACATGACAATTGAAGTGCTCTTTTCAATGTATTGTACAAGGATAACAAATGTTCATTACTCGGTAAAAGTTAATGAAATTAAGATAAAGATACACATACATAGATACCTTATACATGGCATAATAAATATTAAAAAATAACAAAGAAATAAATTACTTGACTTCGCAGGAAGTCTGGGTGCTGTGTGCACTCGTGGAAAAAATATGTTACAAAAAATTGACATTCTTGTTTTACAATGACATATTACAGGAATATTTTTGTCGTTGTTTCGTCGAAGATTTCTTGTAGTAAATACGTAGCACTTTACTTATTTGTGGCTTTCATGACCTGCAAAAAAAATGTTTCACTACATTTGGTTAGGTATGAGTTGCACTGGGAGTGGTAGAACTTCGGGCATAAATGATAGCACTGCACTTGAGTGGGGAAATTGATTACACTTTCACAGTGGAGGAAAAGTAGGGCATCACTTTCACTGTGGAAGTTGGAGTGGTTGTCGGGGTGTGATATTGCGTTGGAAATACGTCGTGGGTCAGGAACTGGAAGACTGGTACTGCAACATTTTGAGCCGTATGGTGGCGGTCTCTATTTCACTTGACACATGTCCGTGCTTCCATTTATGTTTTCGTACATGAAAAATACAGAAAAAAATCTGTATTAGAATGTGCTTACTTACTAATAACTTAGTCTAAAAGAAAATTGGATTATGTAAGGATAACAATTGTTTATGTACATAGGGTCTCATTCTCTTAGGAACGCTTAGTTCTCATATTTATCTGTTTTTCTGGTTTTATTTGGTTCGACACGTTTTCGTCATTACTCGGCCTGGTCAGTAAATTCGGTAGCAAATGTCAAAATCGAGCTTAAGACTCTTCCGATTAGTGTCTTTATAATTTCACAAGGTACATGAGTGCTTAATTCATTGCTTTATCATATTTTATTTTGAATGAATTTCAAACACATTTGGGATCCGCGCTCGTTGTGCAAAGAAAAATTGATTGTTGAGCGCTCAGAGTACACAGTGTTACGTCCGTTGGTCACAGTCACGTGATAATAACTTAACAGTTCCACAACGCTAGCAGCAGTATTCTGCGAGAAGCAGAGCGTTTTGTGCCTACTGGCCGTGGTGTGAGTTTTTACACAGTTTTGCATCGACTCTGGATTACGGAAGCAGCCAGATTCGGCGACTCCCGCAGCTGTTTCGAAGAATGTGTCCGTGGAAAGGCGTACAGTACCGTTTGTGGTAAGTAAAACACTTATTCACTGTCACTCTTCGGCTTTCTACTTCGCGGTACAAGTACTTATAACATTACTTCACACGCGGTATTTCACACGTGTCCTTGGAGTTATCACCTTTTCAGTTCACACATTATTAATTCGTGTTCACATTTATTTGGTCGTCATGTTAAGGTTCACACGCACCACTTTTATACGTGTCCATTAATTACTTGTCTATAGTCGGTTCACACGCAGCAGCACATACGTGTCCATTTATTACTGACTGCATTATTGCTACAAAGTACAGTTAACATTTAGTATACATATCATGTCTAAAAATTATTTACAAAGAAATATTTAATCTCTGTGACTACAAGGCCTGACGAAAAGCGTGTCTCTTGTTCGTAGTTTGTGCTTCCAAGGTACTTTAGGTTTACACTTTGTTCGAAATCTTGTTATTCTTTTCTTTTTACAATAGTTACTCTTTTCTCATGTTCAGCTCTTTTACTTTCTCTCTATTACTTCGTTAGTTTGAAGACATAGTCAGTGTGGCTTTGTGACGAACAGTTCGTGTTCAAACTACCATTAGGGAAATTGGGAAGCTTGGTGTTCCCCGTCGTGCAATTGCACATAACAAATCTTAATTGAACTCGCAATTTGCGGAAAATAAGCATAGCCCGTCGACAACCAATGTGTCACGACTATCCATTCGTATAGCCTGTATGTATCAATCATGCAACCAGCTCGTAAAATTCACTTCTCCACTGGATAAGGTAGGATGGTAAGGATACTGGTTAGAGGAAAACACAAAATACTTTTATGGAGTGAAGAGATTTGAAGACACAGTGTTAATGACGTATGATATGATGAGCTTAACATAAATTATTATCACCTTAGTTTTTCATGACAAATAGTATAATTAAATCGATACAGCCGTTTCAGTGTCGTCTGATCCAGCTCTCTAAACAATTTTCTATACATATCTAAAATTACTTAAACCATGCATTAGCAGTGAACTGTGTCTGTTAACTATCTTCTGTTCCATGTATCGTAAAATTGGTTTTCAAAAAAAAAAAATCGTCATACCTCGAGGACCTGAAATAGATATTTCTAGTACTAAATTAGTTTATTTATAAATGATCTTTGTAAGTATTTCAGCTGCACTGTGCCGTAAAATTCTTATGTGCGTATACGGTTTTCTCCGTATTATAATAAAATAATTGAGTTGCGCACTTCTTTCCTGCTTCCTGGATCGTTATTGACTTACTTGATTCTTATATGCTAAGCTGCTGCTTTTCTTTCTTTTTTTTTTTTTTTTTTGCCTGCTGCGTTTCATAGGTGGTCTCATAAAATTTGTTGTCACACACTCCTTATGCATAACATAACATTTACCTCATTAGAGTAAGCGACCGTAATCAATTTTTTTTAACCTACGAGCAATCATTCTGATCTGAATGATCATTTTAATTTATTTCATTCAAGAGGAGAGAGCTTTGCTATACTTAAAACTAGTGATAGCAGGTGGCACTTAGCACGTCCCTACTATAATATTTATTTGTCAGCTCTTTCGGCTGTGGCCGTTCAGGGCTCAATTAACTTAAAACTAACTTACATCTAAGGCAAATCTTGCTCTCCTACAATAAATGTGTTTTACTTAAGGTGCTCATATAAATTACTTATCTTGTTGTGGCAGGTCGACAGGGTGTTAGTCCTGTGCATTACTCTTACATACGTTGGTACTTCACACATAGTATGACAACTTATAGTGTGTGTATATTTTATTTTAGCAGCTTAACAGATATTTTCAATGGTTGACTCGGTATTTCTTCAAGTCTGCGTGATGAAACAACCCTTTTATTCGTCCAGATACAGGGTCAGCTAGTAGATAGCAACAAATGTGCGGCTTTCTTAATATAATATATGGTCCTTCATACAAGTGCTGCCACTTGCGATTCTTATGATAAATCAAAGATGGTTTGAAGTGGGTCTTTAATAGCACTCGTTCATTTATACGATACGATAAGAATTTGCTAATGTGTTTGTCGTGCGCCTTTTTTCTTAGGTCGGCATGAGTGGTTAAAGATATGAGAGCTTATTGGTTCCGCAGCTTCCCCGTGGAGGCCTAAAGAAGCTGCTAATGGTTTTCCGACTGGGGTGGAGCTGAAATGTCAGTTATTTTTACTTGACTAGTATTTTGCGACCTACCAGGTCGAAAATTCGCGTTCGTATCCCATACGACTTGTGCATCACTTGATTGCGTGTTATTTGACATCGCGTTTGGTGCTTGGTTCGCCTGTGTGTAAAAAATAGTCGGATTTCCTTGACTATTATGACCGGCGGTGCCAGGAAAAGCATGCGACGAATTGTCCTGACTATTGTTCCTGAACTGTTGGTTGGGTTGGTGAGAAAATGTCGCATTTTTCGGCTGTGAAAAATTCATTTGGTGAGAGGGAGTGAAGTGACTCGGCTGACTGTACTGTTGTGGTCTGTTATAATTGTTCCATTTCTTTCCCTTGTGACGATTTCCATTATTTGTCTTGTTGTTCTGGTACTGGTAATTACCGTTGTGATTTATCGGTGAATTACCGTATTGTTGCTGTGTGCTTTGATAAATCGGATTGTATCTATTCTGGTGTGGATATTTGTTATGTTGTTTTCCATTACGGCGGTTGAAACTGTTATGATTGCCGTAAGGCTGAGCGTTTGGTTGTCCCGTGTTATGTTGGTACGACATTCCATTGACGCAATTTGTTATGTGCTGCTGCGGAGCGGGCGGTCCATTATTATAATTATTCCGCGCGCTCGCACGCACATCCTCATAGATCATATCCAAATTGTCAAGAACAGAAAGAAAGGCTTCTAGGTCTTCTTCACTCACATTAACTAGTTTTTCTCTTATTGACACAGGAAGTTTTGACTTTAAGATCATGATTACATCTTTGGTTGAAATGGGCGTGTCCCAATACTGAATTTTACGTAGATATTTTTCAAAATAACGTCTCAAACCTCCTCCTTTGGTGTTGAAAGGTTCGGCGTTGTAAACCTCCTTTCGGAGTCTTTGTTGTATACCTGAACTCCAGAATTTATTCAAAAAATTCTTTTCAAAATCTGCATAGGTGTGACATTTGTCCATTATTTCTGTACCCCAAATTGATCCTTCACCGTGTACATAGCCTAAAATGAACTGTATCCGCTGCCTGTCGTTCCATGATTCTGGAAAAGCACCTGTGAATGATTTTAGAAATACCATGGGATGTATATTTCGTTTTTCAGGTAGAAAAGGCTGAAAGACTGTGTTTTAGCACACTCTCGTCTCGCATTAGTTCAACGAGTGTTAGTTGATCGGCATGACTACGTGAAGTAGAAGTTTCGTCACGCGTATTATTTACTGTTGGTGAGAATTGTACCTGATACTCGGGATATTGACGATTATCGTGTTCTGGCGGTAGCGAATACTCACTTTGGTTGTCACCTTGCAATTCCGTAACTTGTCGCTTCAGTTGATCTATATCATTGCTTAGCTGACGTTTCCATTCCGGAAGATCGTGGCTAAATGCTCGTCTGATTTCACCTAATTCACTGGTTAAAGTGTCACCAGAAGTACCGGGAGCGGTTAAGATTTCGGCTGTAGCAGATTTAACCGTACCCTTTAGTTCAGCGTGTACCTTGCTGACAATGTACTGTTCTTTGGATTGCATCCACTCTTCAAATTCCCTATTAAGTGTATTGCTTATACCGGTGTTGACATCTGCGATCTTTTTGTCAATATTGACATCGGATATTTGCTGAGCAAGGTCTTCGACTCGCTCGCCAACGTGGTTGACACTTTCTGTCAATTGGCTAACTCTCTTTGAAACATCACTGTAATGTTTCAAAGAGTCACTCGCAGTTGATTTACACACAGCTATTTGGGCCTGCATATCTATGAACTTGCTACCAATATTGGTCTCGGCGGATTCCACCATCGAAAGAACACTATCAATTTTTGCGTGTACGCTTGCGTTTAGCTCGCTTGCGTAAGCAGTGGTAATGGCTTTAATTTTTTCCTCCATGGTGTCATTCGAATTTTTGATTTGTGCTTGGATGTCCTCTATCCTTGATTCTAAACTGCTGAACCTGCTGTCACTTTGATTTGCTAACTGACTGATTTGCGTTCCAAGATTGTCACTTTGGTTTGTTAACTGACTGATTTGCGTTCCAAGATTGTCACTTTGGTTTGTTAACTGTGCCATTCGAGTGTCAAGATTACCCATGTGAGCTTCAATGTTATCACTCTTGTTTGTAAGCTGTGCCATGTTTGCTTCAAAACTGGTTTTCATATCAGCAAACAATTTTAGTATATATGACAGCGAGCATTCACGTGACTGCGACGCGGTCTGTGGCGCCGACAGCTCACGTGTCGCTTCGTCCTCTGTTGTTCCCCCACTACGAGATTCAGGTTTGTTTACACCCGCGCGCGATCTAAGTTGCCTTGGTTGCTCATCAGCCATTGTAAATTTAAAGTAGTTACACTGCACGAGCTAGAAAAGATATATTTTTTTTTATTATGATTTTCACTTGTCAGGTGCGCCAAGGATTTCGCGTCCTGATTTCTCAGATATTGCTTTCGCGTTATAAACAATTGAAATTCTGACACACGAAAATGCCAATATGGCAACGGGAGTGATAAAATAAATGAAAAACACTTATAGAGCACTGAAACTGGCACAGATAGCGGCCATTGTGATTTACTAAAATGCGCGACAATGGAAATTCTTGCTAACTATTTCTAACTATTGTAAGCGAAATGATGTGATAGAGGCGGATCTAATAGCAAAAGGAAACAGAAATTTGGAAATTAAATTGTTTGAGGAAAAGGAAAAAAGCGTAGAGAGTGAATGTCACGAGCCGCATCTAGCGTTAAAAGGTTTTTGCTTTTCGTATTTAACCAAATATAACATTGATGATGATAATTTATGGCAATGTTTGCCGACAAGATAAAGAATGCACCCTTTAACACTAGATTGCGTACTCACGGCAGTTCTCCTTGGCCGTTTTTTTTTGGTACGACTTGGAAAGAGAGAAAAATCAATTAATGATCGACGATGCGTCGGTTCTCGATTGTGTTCAGGAGACGTACAGATTGACTGCGTGAAAATAGTTTCTCAAATGACCTCTTAACCCGGATTGCTTTCACGCGATCAGACTCTTCAATGAAATTACCTAAGGGACCTATTTGAATAATAAAAAAAATGCAAAACAGTGAAATTTTGTAAAAAAAAGTTGTCAGATCGGAAACTGAACACATTAATGGTCCCCCAAATACAATCGAGACACCGCGATAAAGAGCGAACCTGTAACAAAGTTCATTTAAACATAAACATTATTTGTGGTCAATTTAAAGAAAAGAATAAGCATAGATTTTCTGTAGAGTGAAACATCAATATATTCTCAAAGAACAAAGGCGTTAAACTATAAACATTAACAAATTTACAATGAATACAAAACTTACATTTTTATGTTTTTCTCATACATGGAACAGTCCAACAATCGCTGCTTTTGTATGTGTGATATTTTGTAAAAATTAAATGTCCTGTCGTGCGCGTAAGTATTTTTTATCGTCACAAGGTTTACAAAACGTTATCTTTCTTGATGATAACGTGGTTTTTCTCACTAAATGAAATATAACTTGTAGCGGTGCTACACAACACGTCTTAACAAGTCGGCAACCAAACATCAAAGGTAATGAAGTACATGTTACCATATCGGCGACCAGTAGTACAACTAACTATAAAGACTCTAGAATTTTCCTAACAAATGATAAATTGTTCTTTCTTCTGTTTCGCAGCTTCTTGCTATCAAGCGCTGCGGCAATGATTTTAAATATCTGCGCCCAGCGAGTCATAGTGTTTAAAAGTACCTTTTAAACGCTGGCCGCGCGTCTTGGTATAGACGCACGTTATAAACTGATTTCGTTTCTTTACTCTCGCGTTGTCATGCTTAGTATCATTACAAACTACAGCTCGATGGCTGTCCTTTTCTCATATGCAAAACGTCTGAAATCCAATAATATCACAAGGGATAGTGAAATGCTACTACTTATTTTTTAAAAATAAAAGACTACGCTTTTTACGGTTAACTAAGCTTGATTGAAGATGGGGGCCAGAGTAGCGGTTAATATTTTGTTTAAGCTCAGTTAAGAAGAGACAAATAACATACAGTTAGAACATTTTTACCTCAAAGGCCACATATCAGACCACTGAGCAAATTGGAAGTCAGCTTGTCGGATTGCTGGTAACCGATCAATGTACTACTATTCTTATATTACTATTCTTACGGAAAATGTTACGTAAGCTATTGAACACTGATTGATACTAGTATCTCAAGGACGCTTTAATTTCATTTAAAGAAATATGACCAACAGAACGCGATGTTGTTCGGTCGTTACTGTCCAACAATTCGTCATAAACCTCTCCTGTTTTAAGCCAGAAATAAAATTCGAAAAACACAATTTTTGTGAAAAGGGCTTTGCGAATTGATGAACTGAAATAAGATACGGCACTAGAGATGATAATAACATCAATTATTCAACTACTTAGGATACAGAGTTTAACTTACATATAGCTTACAGAACCTCAGGAATACGAAAGATGAATCTTAGACAGTAGAAGAGCAGAATTTAACGAATATCGTAGTAGTTACTTGCAAGAGATGTTCATATGCGTTTCGTTTTATTTCTAGATTTGGAGAAATTCTGAAGTACCACGTAAGTCTGTGGATGCAGATGCCATTACAAAACGGAAACTGAAAGAATAACAATATTTTCATTGCCATCGGATGAAAATTGTCTAAATGTTTGCCTTAGGAACATTCCAGCTGACTTTTCCAAAGTGAAACAAACAGGTGTTTGCGTAAAACATTTCGATGAGTCTTGTGTAATTAGAGTGGGCAAAATTATGGACCAGGGAGAATGAAAAGTTTTTCCAAGAGTAATTCCTAAACTAACATATGGTGCTGTGCCCTCAATACTTCCAAACACGCCATCGTACTGATGGAAATCTGTGCCTAAGGAAGTTATAGAAGAAGACAACATGAAAACGGCTATTCGGGAGAGTACTGAAACCCGTAAGTGTTATCTTCAGCAGGATTCATGGAAAAGTCTGGGTGTCATAATTTCACTTTAACAAAACAGAAACGTTAACGGCAATATGAGGTCTATGATGAAGGAAGACAATAAAATGGTCATTTGTCTCTTGCGACTTGACAGCGGAGTTCTTTGTGTCACTTTCTTCAACACAATAAATTCTGATTTGAACTACAGTGTAAATATAAATGCTGCCACCAATGAACGTGTTGACAAGTCCTTTTCAGATAATCCAAAGACACTGTAAACACTCTAGAAACTTATGTCACAAGTGGGGAAAAAGGAAATAGTTCCAAATGTAAAAAAAAATGAGTTAGAATGTAACTTCCAGTGTCTGCGCAGTACATCCAATTATGAAGAAAATGAATATTTAAAATGTTGTGTAGAGCAACTTAACCTGTCACAAATTCTAAAAAACAACAAGCATAATGGCAAGAAAACCACGATACTTGCTTGCTGTTTATGTGTTTATTCAGTTTCTAATTATAATGCCCTCCAGAAATGTGATATTTTTCTTCCACACTCATATACCCTTCAGAAACTTATCTGCCATTATCAGCTAGTCATCTCACCATTAGACAGTTGTCAGCACCTGAAAAACAGAGTTAATTATTTAAAGCCTTATGAACAGTTCGTCTCTCTGTTAATGGATGAGATTTATGTTCAACCACAGATTTCCATTAAGTGTGATAAAATATATGGAAACAGTGTTTTTGATGCTGATGCATGTGCCAAGACAGTTCAAGTATTTACAGTTTCCTCTCTTTTCTCAAAATATGACAATAGAACAGTTGAAGTCTTTAATAGAAAAAGTATTGACCATGGTAGAAAGAACAGGATTCAAAGTTGTCAGCCTTGCAGCAGATAAGAATAATGTGAACAGAAAAGTTTATGAACTCTTCACACCAAATAAAATCTTACAACCCAGCATTGTACATCCTCTGAATGCTTCTAGGAAGCTGTTTTTTTAATGTTTGACACTGTGCACAAACTGAAATCCACCAGAGATAACTGGGAAACAAAAAAAAAAAAAAAAAAAAAAAAAAGGGAACAAGATGCTGCATTTTGCTGACATGATTAACCATTCTGCCATGTAGTCAGCACAGTACTAGCATATGGAAGTTCTGTATGAGAGAGAGAAAAACTCATTAGTCAGGTATGGCCTCACACTTTCAACCAAGGTTTTGTATCCTTCATCCATACAAAAGCAAAATGCGAAAATAGCTCTGAGAAATTTGAGTGATAGTAAAGTAGTGCAATGGAAGATCTCTCTAACATTTCTGAAGAGATGAATTAGACTGCTATCTTCCTTTAAATCCTTGTAAATTGATTGAAAATTTGAAATATTAAAAATGTATCTGAAGTCCAAAGGTTCAATGATCCATACAGAGAAGCTATAAGAATCACCTCTGTTAATTAGTCAAAGTTTTTAAATGCTATGCTCCACTGGCTTAAAATGTGGAGGCAGTCTGTTCCATCAAATGTTGCTTTAACTGCACAAAAATTTCAACCTTGAATTGTGACTACAGAATATTTCCTGGAAGTGATTCCCTACTTTTCTGACAAATATCAGATGGATTATGTTCAGCTAGACAAATTTCAGATAGATAATTTAGAGAGTCAGTTTGGATCCTACTGACAACTGAGTGGTGCCAATAATTACATTAGCTATGTTCAGGTTTTAGAAAATGAGAGGAAAGTTAAATATAAGAGTGATGTACTGTTTGCTGCCAACAGTGAAATTGTAGCTCCTAATTCCTGTTCATCAGTATAAAGATGAAAATTACATATTTTCAGATCTCATGAATGTAAGCTTTACAGTAGATGACATACCCTCTCATGTTTTTCCTATTTTAACTTGCATTGGACGTTATGCTGGTATGATAGGTTTACAAAAGTGTAAGTGTGATACATGTACTGCGTGGCTGTAGTTAGATGAAAAAATTAAAGTGCACTACTCTTATGATTTTGTAAAAGGGTTGAACAAACTAACCTTTCCCTCTGAAGAGGCAGTCTTTACTGTAACATTAGTATCGCACACAGTATCTTTGTTACTGGAGAAAAGCCTGCAGCTGTTCACAGCATGTGGGAAGCAGCTTTCAGTTGCTCACAAGTTTCCGAAGACTAGTTAACTCAGCAGTCATTGATGCTAAGTGTAAATGTTTGCTGTATAACATTCTATTATGTAAATTAGAATACATATCTGTATGTACATCCAAAATCCTCCTAAATAATTTTGAGAAAATGTGCACTGACTAAGGCACAGATATTAAAGGCAAATCAAGAGAAATGAAAAAAATTGAAGTGTGCATCCGCATAGGCAGATATGAAATTGTTTGATGTATGCTTGTACCTAACTGCCATAATATGTTTTGAGAATAAATTGATACTGTTTGTATATCCAAGCCACAATGTGACTACTTTCAATTATGCATTTTAGAGTGCTTTCAATTATGCATTTTAGAGTGCTTTTTTTTACTATACTCGCCCCTTTCTCATACAAGGAATCCTGAACATTTCCCCCTGTTCAAGAATACATTCAGTATGAGTTGAGCATAATGTAATATTGTCTAAAACACACAGCCAATTAGTTTAGTGTTGTGCAGTTTAAAATAATTCTGTTTTCTTAGAGACATCTAAGACATCTACTGGTTGATATTATTTTGCACATGCAGCATGCTTCGGCTTTTTGTTCATTATTTACTCATGGACTTTATTAGATGCAGAAGAGTACTAATAACTGAAGTGACAGTTTTCCCCTCCATATAACACTGTCTACATTCCCATGGGTCATGCACCAGCAGGTGGTTATTTAATCAAGGTGAGTGTCTATGGGTGGTATGATCCTGAAGTGAAATTATGTTCGGTAACTTTATTATTTTGAGTTTTGCAGAACTGAAGTTAATGGTCTACTAAGTTATGCAAAAAGAGCTACAATACTGTCACTCGGTCAGTAATAGGATAGGTCCAAAGCACAGAAGATATTTTATACCCAGGTCTGAAATTCTAAAAAGTACAGAATTATGCAGATGTTTTGTTACTTATATCTGTTCCTTAGTATTAAGAAAGATGAAGATCACATCAGGAAGTATGTATAATTCTTGTTAATTGGATGTAAATAATAACTATGACCTGATTCTCAGGAAATTTTTGGATGCTGAGCTGCCAAGTTACAAACAACTCCTCTTCTCGTGACTATCAGTGTATTGATCATTCATTCCATTTGTAAGTTATTGTTGCTCACGAATCTGGTTAAGTTTATTTAGTGGTCTGTTTCTGCAGTAATGTGCTGACCCAATAGAAATTCTCACAGCAGTTTTGGGTAGCTTGATTTATTTTGACTGTCTGCTAAGAACTCTCTCTCTCTCTCTGTCTCTGTGATGAGGGAGAGAGAGAGACATCCCCCGGTAGCTGAGTGGTACCCGGCACGGTAGCTCAGCGCGTTCGGTCATAAAGCTGGTTGGCCTCTGTAATAACATAACTGTGTGAAAGGATCAACAGCGAACTTGAACGGATGTCATGCAACGTCCGCAACGACCGAACACAAAGATCAATTCCCGACTGGGACGGAGATTTTTTCTGCTCGGGGACTGTTTGTTGTGTTCTAATCATCATCATTTCATGCCCATCGACGCGCAAGTCGCCGAAGTGGCGTCAAATAGAAAGACGGTCAACGCGACGGGAAGCCCTAGTCACACTAAATTTACATTTACGTTACAGATTTGATCTTCCTACTCATCTGCATTAACTTACATTTTTCACATTCGTCACACAAGCTGGAAATTTTGTCTAAATCGTCTTGTATGTGCCTACAGTCACTCAACTTCGACACCTTGCCGTACATCACGGCATCGTCAGCAAGCTTCCGCAGATTACTGCCCGCCCCGTCCGCCAAATCATTTATATATATGAAGAACAACACCAGTGCTATCACACTTCCCTGGGGCATTCCTGATTATATCCTTGTCTCTGATGAACACTCGCCATCGAGGACAACATACTGGGTTCTATTATTTAAGAAGTCTTCGAGCCGCTCACATATCTGTGAACTTAATCCACACGCTTGTACCTTCGTTAACAGCCTACAATTGGGCGCCATGTCATATGCTTTCCGAAAACCTAGAAATATGGAATCTGCCTCTTGCCCTTCATCCATAGTTCTCAGTATATCATGTGAGAAAAGGGCAAGCTGAGTTTAGTACGATCTACGCCTTCTACAACCTTGAAAAGTCTCTGTGGAGTCGTGGAGACGCTTGTCTCACTGGATTCTGTGCATCCTATTCTGTCCACCGCCTGATTGCGGTTTAATTTATTAACTCTCCCAGAAGGACTGAGCAGTCAAACTAAGGCTTATAAAATGATATTATATTTTGATTTTTTTGTGTTCCATAGGAAATCATGACCTGTATTTATTACGTTTCCCCTTCACCCCACCATATGTGTGCGTAAATTTGACTGAATGTGTGTTTTTACGAGTGGTTTCGGGTTTATTTTGTGGGGGACGCTGAGTTGGTTGTCGTCTGCTGGGAACAGGCGATGCTTGCTTCTCGTTTGGAGGGTAGCACACGATGACCAACTTAGGATTAGTTAGGCGGAGCTCGGTGGAGAAAGGACACTCTGCAGCTAGCGGTTGGTGAGTACACTTCGTAGCTCCTAGAGGTTTCTGCTGATAGGAAGTAGGTCGTATTAGAATCTCCCTATGTTAAAATCATGGAATATTTAAGTACTTCAGCTTAACTGAAACGTGTGTAGTTATGTATTTTCGGTGTATGGCATAAATTATTTTGTTAAAAAAATCGGCGATGATGGTGGTTGAAATTAAAAGTGCAGAAGTTGCTTTGTTCCTCTCGGATATCATGGTGTGGAATTTCTGGCATTGAATATGTTTAGGAGAAAAATGGCTCTGAGCACTATGGGACTTAACTTCTCTGGTCATCAGTCCCCTAGAACTTAGAACTACTTAAACCTAACTAACCTAAGGACATCACACACATCCATGCCTGAGGCAGGATTCGAACCTGCGACCGACCGTAGCAGTCGCGCGGTTCCGGACTGAGCGCCTAGAACCGCTAGACCACCGCGGCCGGCTGTTTAGGAAAAGCTAGGTCAGAATAACTTCGGGTGAACGTGAGAATAATAGTGTTTTCGAGTGAGTGTGATTTTTATTGTTCTTATTTTCTGTGTTTTCGTGGAAGATGGTGTTGTTTCTTTGTGTTCGTCTCGTACCTTGTGTTTGGTAACCGACGATCCTTCTGGTCTACTACTGCACTGTAATAGGTTTTCATATCATCATCATCACCATCATCATCATCATCATCATTTAAGACTGATTATGCCTTTCAGCGTTCAGTCTGGAGCATAGCCCCCTTATAAAATTCCTCCATGATCCACTATTCAGTGCTAACATTGGTGCCTCTTCTGATGTTAAACCTATTACTTCAAAATCATTCTTAACCGAATCCAGGTACCTTCTCCTTGGTCTGCCCCGACTCCTCCTACCCTCTACTGCTGAACCCATGAGTCTCTAAGTTACCCAAGAGACTCATGGGTTCAGCAGTAGAGGGTAGGAGGAGTCGGGGCAGACCAAGGACAAGGTACTTGGATTCGGTTAAGAATGATTTTGAAGTAATAGGTTTAACATCAGAAGAGGCACCAATGTTAGCACTGAATAGGGGATTATGGAGGAATTTTATAAGGGGGCTATGCTCCAGACTGAACGCTGAAAGGCATAATCAGTCTTAAATGATGATGAGGATGATGATGATATGAAAACCTATTACAGTGCAGTAACTTGCAGTGCAGTTTTCATATTATTAGTTTAATTGTTTCGTGTGTTGTAATTTCAGTCAGTAAAATATCAGTTTTTCGTGCGCGTAGAGGAAATGTTTGCAACGGTTTGTTTCTGAAAGGTTGGGGGGGGGGGGGGTTTCTGCCTTGCCGAGTTAATTTTATTTCGTGGCGGGAAAAATCATTCTGGTATTGCACCATTAAAATTTCTTACATTTGTGCTAGGTTTAATGTCTAATTTCTGAACAGTTAACTCTTAATCAAGGTTACCACGTGCTGAAGTTCATCCGTTCGTAAGCGGCAGACGCGAACTCCGTGTCGTATATCAACTATTCAAACTTTGCGAATCGGATGAGCCTCTTTTCAAGCAAGAGCATGAGCACAGTGGTGATAGGTATCTCTCTGAACTATTTCTGTCATGGGTATGTAGATGGAATGATTGAATTATTGTGTTCCACTTCCCTTTTGTGTGTTTTTCCCTTTTTAATTGCACTATTCTACCATTTTTTGGCGAATTGTTTAGTTAAATTTTTTATTCAGGCACCAGTCATGTATATTCATAGGATGTGCATAAAATGCAGTCATGAAATAAATGTACTACGTAAAAAATAAATTCAGCGCCCTTTATCTTTCTCATTGATGCCACTTTTCAAGTTAATATATCCCCTGATTTTCTTTTAAGTTAATCTGCTTGCTTGTGATGAACAAAAATGGGAGGAAAAATCAAAGTGAACGGCGTACTGTCTCAAAATTAAGGAATTCACATGTAATTAAACAAACTCATTGATGTACGACATACAGTGTTGTTCATCTTGGAAAAATTTGCATTTTTGTAATGAAATTCTTAATTAAATTAAACTGATAATTTCCTGTTTGGTCTTTTCTTAATTGTTGGGAAGGATTTGGGCTGGTGACGACCCTGTAATTTTTAAATTTATAATTGTCTTTGTGAGGTGGCTTAACCAGAAATTGCGCACAAGGGTTACACTTCCATTATTCTTGGTACGTAACGTATGTCGAGCCTTCGCTAGGCTCCATTTATTGTTCTACATGCATACTTTATATATGGCCGACCCTGACCTAGGATGTTCCCGGGTTCGATTCCCGGCGGGGTCAGGGATTTTCTCTGCCTCGTGATGGCTGGGTGTTGTGTGCTGTCCTTAGGTTAGTTAGGTTTAAGTAGTTCTAAGTTCTAGGGGACTTATGACCACAGCAGTTGAGTCCCATAGTGCTCAGAGCCTGACCTAGGATGCGCTAGACCGACCCTGGCCTAGGATGCGCTAGACTTGCGAAATTCTGATATACAAGTTAGATTTAGCAGTATGTTAACTATATGCCAATTTTTCCACAGCACTCGAACAACTTCTGTGGTTCTTGAGGGAAAGAGTTTGTCTCGACGTTGTGAACAAAGTTGTTTGTTGTCTATTGTATTTATGCATATGTTCTTTTTTTTTGAATTTGTGTGACGTTTTGATACGTTGTTGCTTTTTTGCGTGTGACAAAACTGAGTATAGGCCGCATTTCATGTTGTGTTTTTGCACAGTAAAATAATCGTGTTTTGTCGTGGTCAGTGGACGCGTAAATTATTTTTTTATTGTGTGAATTTTTGAATTTTAAAATTATGGATAAGCGCAGCCGTGCGAAAAACGAAGTCGTGAAAATCAGGACGACAATAGTATCGGGCTGAATGTAAATAATGAATCTTTAGAAGTATGATGGGGTAATTAAGTAAAATCGACGAGGTACATAAATCTACGAAGGAAACTGAAAAGCGATTGGAGGCGACAGAAAAGCGGTTTCATGCTGTGATAGAGTGTAGTGAGCAGACACAGAAGCGATTGGAGGCGACAGAAAAGCGATTCGATAAACTAGAGAATAACTGAAAGAATTTCAGACCAAGTTCCGAGAAGAAATAGCTATAGAAATACGGAAAGCTGTTAGTGTTGTGGAGCAACGTCTCGGCCACGTAGAAAATGAATAGTCAAGACTTAAGAAGTTGGTCGAACGACAGGCTTTCATAATGACCAAAAAATTCCAAGCTTTGGAGACTCAGTCCGAACGGGACCGCGCAGAGCTATTGTCCGAGGTGCAGGTGTAAGTCGGCTGCTTAGGTTTTTATGTTGGTAACGCCACGTAGCGCTCTGTATGAAAATCACTGACTGTGCTGTGTGCAGTCTGTGGCTGGTTTGCATTGTTGGAATATTTGCTATTGTAGTGTTGGGCAGTTGAATGTGAACAGCGCGTAGCGTTGCGCAGTTGGAGGAGAGCCGCCAGCAGTGGTGGATGTGGGAAGAGAGATGGCAGACTTCTGTGAGCGGACGATCTGGACGTGTGTCCGTCAGAAAAATGAAATTTGTAAGACTGGATGTCATGAACTGATATATATATATATATATATATATATATATATATATATATATATATATATATATATATATATATATATATATGAATAATACAGGGTGATTCAAAAAGAATACCACAACTTTAAAAATGTGTATTTAATGAAAGAAACATAATATAACCTTCTGTTATACATCATTACAAAGAGTATTTAAAAAGGTTTTTTTTTCACTCAAAAACAAGTTCAGAGATGTTCAATATGGCCCCCTCCAGACACACGAGCAATATCAACCCAATACTCCAACTCGTTCCACACTCTCTGTAGCATATCAGGCGTAACAGTTTGGATAGCTGCTGTTATTTCTCGTTTCAAACCATCAATGGTGGCTGGGAGAGGTGGCCGAAACACCATATCCTTAACACCCCCATAAGAAAAAATCGCAGGGGGTAAGATCAGGGCTTCTTGGAGGCCAGTGATGAAGTGCTCTGTCACGGGCTGCCTGGCGGCCGATCCATCGCCTCGGGTAGTTGACGTTCAGGTTTCATAACTAACCTTTTTCGTAGGACTCTCCATACAGTTGATTGTGGAATTTGCAGCTCTCTGCTAGCTCTGCGAGTCGATTTTCCTGGGCTGCGAACAAATGCTTGCCGGATGCGTGCTACATTTTCATCACTCGTTCTCGGCCGTCCAGAACTTTTCCCTTTGCACAAACACCCATTCTCTGTAAACTGTTTATACCAACGTTTAATACACCACATATCAGGAGGTTTAACACCATACTTCGTTCGAAATGCACGCTGAACAACTGTCGTCGATTCACTTCTGCCGTACTCAATAACACAAAAAGCTTTCTGTTGAGCGGTAGCCATCTTAGCATCAACTGACGCTGACGCCTAGTCAACAGCGCCTCAAGCGAACAAATGTGCAACTAAATGAAACTTTATAGCTCCCTTAATTCGCCGACAGATAGTGCTTAGCTCTGCCTTTTGTCGTTGCAGAGTTTTAAATTCCTAAAGTTGTGGTATTCTTTTTGAATCACCCTGTATATAAATAAATAATGACTTTTGAACACTATTAAGGTAAACACATTGTTCTCTATCAAAATCTTTCATTTGCTAACTATGCCTATCAGTAGTTAGTGCCTTCAGTAGTTAGAATCTTTTATTTAGCTGACAATATTGGCGCTCACTGTATTTCAGTAATTTGACTAACGAAGATTTTGTGAGGTAAGTGATTCATGAAAGGTATAGGTTATTGTAAGTCACGGCCATTCTTTTGTAGGGATTATTGAAAGTCAGATTGCGTTACAAATATTGTGTGTCAGTTTAGTGGTTCAAATGGCTCTGTGCACTATGGGATTTAACATCTGAGGTCATCAGTCCGCTATAACTTAGAACTACTTAAACCTAACTAACCTAAGGACATCACACACATCCATGTCGTAGGCAGGATCCGAACCTGTGACCGTAGCAGTCAGTTTAGTGATGATCAGAATAAGTAAAGAGAGAAATGTCTGAGTACGTTCAGTTTTGCTCAGCTGTTTGAAAATCAAATATCGTAAGAGGTTTACCAGCACAGTAATTCATAATTTTCCAAAAGGGATGTTTCACAGGTAGCGAGCGCGCAGTGTCCGGAAGCTATAAGATCCAAGTGGACCTGAACCGTGGCACAACTAGTGCTCTCCAACGAGCGGGACAGAAGCAAACAAGAAAATGCTTCTGAAACAACCCAAGACCTGAGAAATGAGCTAGTGAAGGTCGTCGAAATGGTAGGCAACAGTTCGGGGGCAGGTATTAGTGAGAATAGTGAAGAGGTGCGGTCTTCGCTGAAGTTTCAATCGAAAGCAAACGGGGATAACCCGAAATTTGAATGAACGTGTGGGGAACCTCGAAAAACGTATAGAACATGCTCGAGGGGTGGCCGGACGGAATAAATCATACGGAAGTACTGAGAGAGACTCTGGGCATGAGGATGGATGGGACTCTAGCGATAACGACATATTTAAAAGCGCAAGTGATGGAATCCACCCCATAGCTTGGATAGAGCAGTTTGAGTTTGCGCTGCCTCCAACGTGGTCCA
The DNA here is from genome assembly GCF_023898315.1 of Schistocerca nitens. NCBI lineage: Eukaryota > Metazoa > Arthropoda > Insecta > Orthoptera > Acrididae > Schistocerca > Schistocerca nitens. The sequence goes on along the minus strand of NC_064622.1, from coordinate 131,871,413 downwards.
GCACTCATAAAAGGGAGTTCATGTGTAGTTTCCTGGGGGCGGGGGGGGGGGGGGACACAACGTTTGTGGAGGTTTTATGGCAGTGGAGGTTTTATGACAGTGGAGGTTCAGGGTAACCCAATCAGTTTATTTTTTGATGAGCGTGTGCACCGCAGTAAAAGTGCCTGAGATTTCCCGCTTGCACCAAATCGCAATCTGAATTTGAGTTCAACGTTAACCTGGTGGAGGGGTCGCTTTCGATGTCTACTGAGCAGTATGAGAATGGTGTTTTTGCCAGTATTCTGAAAGAGAGGATTTCCTGTCCCAGAAATGCGGTTGGGGACCGGAAAGCATTGCATCGGATAATCATAAGCCACGCAAGCGTGTTTGTAGAAGCACCAGGCACAATAAAGGGCTTTAATTACAGGTTCAGGGTACGTGAGCCCAAACCGGTTTTCGTGAAGCCATATCCTATCCCACTTGGGTACAAGGCGAGTCTAGAAGAGGAATTAAAAAAGATGTTAGAGCAAGGTATTATTGAGACGACACGAAGCTCATACAATTCGACCTTACTGGAGGTGCCAAAGCGGAATAATTCTGTCCGTTTAGTGTTAGAAATGGTTCAAATGGCTCTGAGCACTATGGGACTTAACTTCTGAGGTCATCAGTCCCCTAGAACTTAGAACTACTTAAACCTAACTAACCTAAGGACATCACACACATCCATGCCAGAGGCAGGATTCGAACCTGCGACCGTAGCGGTCGCGCGGTTCCGGACTGAAGTGCCTAGAACCGCTTGGCCACCGCGGCCGGCTTAGTGTTAGACTCCCGTCAAATAAATACTGTAATAATGCCGGAAACGGACAGTCCTGAAAGCCTGGACGAGATTCTCCAGCACTTCCATGGTGTTAAAATATTATCATCGATCGACCTCCGATCGAGGTTTTGGCAGATAGCCCTCACTGAGTCCTGCAGGCAATATACTGCGTTCTTGTGTTATGGGAATTGTTACCAGTTCCACCGCCTTCCGTTCTCCTGCTGTGTTCATCAGAGGATTGAACGGTATATTACCCGATGATTTAAAAGCATGATTACGATATATGTCGATGACATTTTAATAGCTGAAAAATCCTGGGAGGAACATAACTGGGTCTTGAACAGACTTTTGGACGTCTTTGCAGAGGCTGGGGTAACCGTCAACCTAGAAAAATTACAATCCGGACGCAAAGACATTAAATTTTTAGGACATGTTGTCTCTGCTGACGGGATCCGCCCCGACACAGATAAGATTGCGGCTATAGCCGAATGTCCAACTCCCACAACAAAAAGATAACTGAGGGCACTTTTAGGGCTCTGTAATTTTTACAAAATATTTATCAACGTGGGGCAATCATCCACGCCACGTCTGTGTTCACTGACAAGTAAAAACACTGTCTGGATATGGGACCAACAGGCAGATAACGAATTAAATAGCTTAAAAAGTGCATTAGTCAGCGGACCGCTACTTTCACATCCCGACCTGAATCAAGATTTTTGCTTAATGATGGACAGCTCGATTAATGGTCTGGGGGCGTTGGTGTTTCAAACAGGTGGAGAAGACGAACCCACGAAATGAAAAACCGTTTCTTTCGCCAGCGTGCGAAATTATTCGGTAACGGAGCTCGAGGCGCCGGCGATCGTATGGGCCTTCAAAAAGTTTCGTTATTAGTTGTTCGGTGGAACGACGAGAGTTTTCACTGATCCCAGGGTCTTACAATTTTTAATGAGCGCGAAAATTGGGCAGGGAAGACTAGGCAGGTGGACCCTTTTGCTCCAAGTGTAACAGTTCACTATAAAATACAGTCCGGGAGAAATGAATGTGATTGCGGACGCACTGTCACGTGTTCCGACAGAGCTCAAACATACAGAGGAAGGTGATTTAGGGGAGAATAATTTTAGTATTACGTACATCAAGGGAGTTGCATTTGAAAACCATATAAATGCCGCCCTGAGTGGCGTTAGTCACGAGCAGGATAGGGGTGAATTGTTGTGTGACATTAAAACGAAATGACATGACAGGAAGATGCCGCACTGCGGCGGCATTACCTAGTGCGGAATGGTATTTTGTTTAGGAGGCGAGGAGTTAACGACGCTCGGTGGCTATTAGCTATTCCCGACGAACTAGCTAACAAACTGGTATGGTATGTGCCCTTGAGCTACGGTCACTGTGGTGAACGGAAGTGCTTTGAAAATCTGCGGGAGACCTGCTACTTCAATAACATGATGAAGCGAATACATCGTGGCATTAGAGTTTGTAGCCCTGTCAGCGACTGTGTCTTACGTCGCACCACTACATCCCATTGTTCCTAGCAGGCTCAGGGAACTCGCGGCTGTCGATGTCCTAGGGCCTCTCGTACGTTCTCAGAGAGGCTATGCGTATGTGTTAGTGCCGGTCGAACTCACCTCCAAATTTGTGTGCCTGACACCACTGCGACGATTCGTGGGAAGAACGTGGCGGCAGCCTTTGCTAAAAGAAGTTGGTCCCGTGAAGCGCGTCATCTCAGACAACGGACCGCAGTTTAGGTCAAGACTTAGGAAACGTTTGTTAAAGAGAAGGAAAATTAAGCCAATATTTATATCCTTATTTCACGCAGCCTCCAATCTTAGGGAGCGAACGATTAAGGAAATAAACAAACTTTATCGTTTATATTGAAGTCGTAATCATCGGTCGTGGGATACGCACGTAACAAGGGAACCTCCCCATCGCACCCCCCTCAGATTTAGTTATAAGTTGGCACAGTGGGTAGGCCTTGAAAAACTGAACACAGATCAATCGAGAAAGCAGGAAGAAGTTGTGTGGAACTATGAAAAAAAGTAGTAAAATATACAAACTGAGTAGTCCACGCGCAAGATATGCAACATCAAGGACAATGTGAAATCAGGAGCGCCGTGGTCCCGTGGTTAGCGTGAGTAGCTGGGGAACGAGAGGTCCTTGGTTCAAGTCTTCCTTCGACTGAAAATTTTACTTTCTTTATTATCGCATCTTTATTTTCGCAAAGTTACGATCTGTCCGTTCGTTCATTGACCTCTCTGTTCACTGTAATAAGTTTAGTGTCTGTGTTTTGCGACCGCACCGCAAAACCGTGCGATTAGTAGACGAAAGGACGTGCCTCTCCAATGGGAACCGAAAACATTTGATCGCAAGGTCATTGGTGAACCGATTCCTCCACAGGAAAACACATCTGATATATTCTATACGACACTGGTGACGGCATGTGCGTCACATGACAGGAATATGTTGTCGACCCACCTAACTTGTACACTTGGCGAATGGGTAAAAAGATTCTTCTACCTTGCCCGATTTAGGTTTTCTTGTGGATGTGATAATCACACCCAAAAAAGTGATGAAAACATAAGAGTTTGTCACAGAAACTGAAAATAAAAAGTTAAACTTCTCACTCGTGGGAAGACTTGAACCTAGGACCTTTCCTTCCGTAGCCGCTCTCGCTAACCACGGGACCACGGCGCTCCTGAGTTCACTTTCTCCTCGATGTTGCCTATCTTGCGCATGGACTACTCAGTTTGTATATTTTACTACTTTTTTTCATAGTCCCACACAACTTCTTCCTGCTTTCTCGATTGATCTGCGTTCAGTTTTTCAAGGCCTACCCACTGTGCCAACTTATAACTAAATCTGAAGGGGGTGCGATGGGGAGGTTCCCTTGTAAGTATCTTCCAAGACCCTCTAAATGAGTTGCCCAATGCATCGTCGAAGCTGCCATCCGTCCTAGTGTTAAAAAGCACTGAACCACCGAGTAAGATTAAAGAGACTGTGCCTTGGCCAACAGAACCGAGGTTACGGCACAGAACTGTGGTAAACCTCGCACTGGAGAACATTAAAAAGGCGGCTGATGCCAGGGTGAGAGCACATAAAAGGAGAACTAGAGAAATAAAATTCACACTGGGGCAGAAAGTGCTCGTGAGGGCTCACAAGTTGTCGAATAGGCAGTAAGGGTGTGCAAAAAGTTTTTCAATCTGTTCAATGGACCTTACCGAGTGACGCGTGTTCCACACCCGAATGTTGTGGAAACAGAGGGACCACACACCCGAAAATCAAAAGGGTTGCACCACATATCGAATGTGAAACTCTTTTTGGAATAGGGGTATTCGAGAATGAGTTACTGTCGCTTAATAAAGAGGTATTTTCTTTGAGGAGACGTACTAATGGACTTGTGTTAAGAAATCTTTAGCTGTAGGATGTTTGTATATTATTTCAGTTGTTTTGTGTCAAGCAATGACGTATACAGAGGTTGTTGTTGTTGTGGTCTTCAGTCCTGAGACTGGTTTGATGCAGCTCTCCATGCTACTCTATCCTGTGCAAGCTGCTTCATCTCCCAGTAACAACTGCAACCTAAATCCTTCTGAATCTGCTTAGTGTATTTATCTCTTGGTCTCCATCTACAATTTTTACCCTCCACGCTGCCCTCCAATACTAAATTGGTGATCCCTTGATGCCTCAGAACATGTCCTACCAACCGATCCCTTCTGCTAGTCAAGTTGTGCCACAAATTTCTCTTCTCCCCAATCCTATTCAATACCTCCTCATTAGTTATGTGATCTACCCATCTAATCTTCAGCATTCTTCTGTAGCACCACATTTCGAAAGCTTCTATTCTCTTCTTGTCCAAACTATTTATCGTCCATGTTTCACTTCCATACATGGCTACACTCCATACAAATACTTTCAGAAACGACTTCCTGACATTTAAATCTATACTCGATGTTAACAAATTTCTCTTCTTCAGAAACGCTTTCCTTCCCATTGCCAGTCTACATTTTATATCCTCTCCACTTCGACCATCATCAGTTATTTTGCTTCCCAAATAGCAAAACTCCTTTACTACTTTAAGTGTCTCATTTCCTAATCTAATTCCCTCAGCATCGCCCGACCCTATTCGACTACAATCCATTATCCTCGTTTTACTTTTGTTGATGTTCATATTATATCCTCCTTTCAAGACACTATCCATTCCGTTCAACTGCTCTTCCAAGTCCTTTGCTGTCTCTGACAGAATTACAATGTCATCGGCAAACCTCATAGTTTTTAGAATGAGATTTTCACTCTGCAGCGGAGTGTCTCAAAGTTTTTATTTCTTCTCCATGCATTTTAATACCTACTCCGAATTTTTCTTTTGTTTCCTTCACTGCTTGCTCAATATACAGGTTGAATAACATCGGGGAGAGGCTACAACCCTGTCTCACTCCCTTCCCAATCACTGCTTCTCTTTCATATCCCTCGACTCTTATAACTGCCGTTTGGTTTCTGTACAAGTTGTAAATAGCCTTTCGCTCCCTGTATTTTACCCCTGCCACCTTCAGAATTTGAAAGAGAGTATTGCAGTCAACATTGTCAAAAGCTTTCTCTAAGTCTACAAATGCTAGAAACGTAGGTTTGCCTTTCCTTAATCGTAGGGTCAATATTGCCTCACGTGTTCCTATATTTCTACGGAATCCAAACTGATCTTCCCCGAGGTCGGCTTCTACTAGTTTTTCCATTCGTCTGTAAAGAATTCGTGTTAGTATTTTGCAGCCGTGACTTATTAAACTGATAGTTCGGTAATTTTCACATCTGTCAACACCTGCTTTGTTTGGGATTGGAATTATTATATTCTTCTTGAAGTCTGAGGGTATTTCGCCTGTCTCATATATCTTGCTCACCAGATGGTAGAGTTTTGTCAGGACTGGCTCTCCCAAGGCTGTCAGTAGCTCTAATGGAATGTTGTCTACTCCCGGGGCCTTGTTTCGACTCAGGTCGCTCAGTGCTCTGTCAAACTCTTCACGCAGTATCATATCTCCCATTTCATCTTCATCTACATCCTCTTCCATTTCCATAATATTGTCCTCAAGTACATCGCCCTTGTATAGACCCTCTATATACTCCTTCCACCTTTCTGCTTTCCCTTCTTAGGTATACAGAGGTATTGTGTACAAAATGTAACTGTGTCTATATTTTGTTGTTTTGATCTGAAGCGTATGTTCAAGGTAGCTCTCCTGCAAGCAGGTTGGGTGGCAGCAAATAATTCTTCATGTACTAAGAAAAGAGGACAGGAGACTGCTGATCATGGTGACATGAAGTATCGAATTTAAACTTATTTTTGCTAGTATGCTAATCGGCAGTTAATCGTAAATTAGTAAATGAATGAAGTAGCTTTAAAAAATATTAATGAGTTTAATATAATGGTATGTCATAACAAGAATGATTTTTTTCAGACATGGTGTTTTGTGTATGTAATGTTATCAGTGAAATAATGTACGACATTTATGTATGTTCAAGGGGGTGCCAGTCAATGATTTCAGTCGATATCGTGAACTGGTGTTACCAACTCCAGACAGAGAGACACCACACCACAAACCTGGGTAGTGGTAATATTCTGTATCGAGCATAGTGTCCAAACGCCTTAAATTAGTGGACGAGTTCCGTTGTGATAGCAAGCAGATTTTGCATTTGATTCTATGTGGGATGTAGTTAAAAGTAGCTAACAGGTGTTGGAATGTCACTAACCGATTTTCCTTCTGCTGTCTTTATTCCTACTCCAAAACTGTGATCACAATCCCTTTTCAAGAAGCTCGAATAATCTTTCTGGTACCATAATTTAAACTGATGTAAGTAATCGTTACCTTTAAAAGTGTAATTGAAGTAGTAAAGCCACAAGATTCAGTGGTAAAAGTTGTAATTTTCTTTATTATTCACAGATGATTGATTTCTTTTGAATATTTTATATTGCAATAAATGAAGCAGGCAACAGGGAATACAAACGTCTCAAAAATGAGATCGACAGGAAGTGCAAAATAGCTAAGCAGGACAAATGTAAGGATGCAGAGGCGCATATCACTAGGGGGGGGGGGGGGGTAAGATAGATACTGCCTAGAGGAAAATTAAAGAGACCTTTGGAGAAAAGAGAACCACTTGCATGAATATCAAGAGCTCAGATGGAAACCCAGTTCTAAGCAAAGAAGGGAAAGCAGAAAGGTGGAAGGAGTGTATATAGAGGATCTATACAAGGGTGATGTACTTGACGACAGTATTATAGAAATGGAAGAGAACGTAGACGAAGATGAAATAGGAGATACGATACTGTGTGAAGAGTTTGACAGAGCACTAAAAAACCTAAATCGAAACAAGTCCCCGGGAGTAGACAACATTCCATTAGAACTACTGACAGCCTTGGGAGAACCAGGCCTAACAAAACTCTACCATCTAGTGAGCAAGATGTATGAGACAGGCGAGATACCCTCAGACTTCAAGAAGAATATAATAATTCCAATCCCAAACAAAGCAGGTGTTGACAGATGTGAAAATTACCGAACTATCAGTTTAATAACCACGGCTGCAAAATACTAACACGAATTTTTTACAGACGAATGGAAAAACTAGTAGAAGCCGACCTCAGGGAAGATCAGTTTGGATTCCTTAGAAATGTTGGAACACGTGAGGCAATACTGACCCTACGACTTATCTTAGAAAATAGATTAAGGGAAGGCAAACCTACGTATCTGGCATTTGTAGACAGAGAAAGCTTTTGACAATGTTGACTGCAATACTCTCTTTCAAATTCTGAAGGTGGCAGGGGTAATATTCATGGAGCGAAAAGCTCTTTACAATTTGTACAGAAACCAGACTGCAGTTATAAGAGTCGAGAGGCATGAAAGGGAAGCAGTGGTTGGGAAGGGAGTGAGACAGGGTTGTAGCCTCTGCCCGATGTTATTCAATCTGTATATTGAGCAAGCAGTAAAGGAAACAAACGAAAAATTCGGAGTAGGTATTAAAATGCATGGAGAAGAAACAAAAACTTTGAGGTTCGCCGATGACATTGTAATTCTGTCAGAGACAGCAAAGGACCTGAAAGTGCAGCTGAACGGAATGGACAGTGTCTTGAAAGGAGGATATAAGATCAACATCAACAAAAGCAAAACGAGGATAATGGAATGTAGTCGAATTAAATAGGGTGATGCTTAGGGAATTAGATTAGGAAATGAGACACTTAAAGTAGTAGATGAGTTTTGCTATTTGGGGAGCAAAATAACTTATGATGGTCGAAATAGAGAGGATATAAAATGTAGACTGGCAATGGCAAGGAAATCGTTTCTGAAGAAGAGAAATTTGTTAACATCGAGTATAGATTTAAGTGTCAGGAAGTCTTTTCTGAAAGTATTTGTATGGAGTATATCCCTGTATGGAAGGGAAACGTGAACATTAAATAGTTTAGACAAAAACAGACTAGAAGCATTCGAAATGTGATGCTACAGAAGAATGCTGAAGATTGGATGGGTATATTACTTAACTAATGAGGAGGTATTGAATGGAATTGGAGAGAAGGGAAATTTGTGGCGCAACTTGACTGGAAGAAGGGATCGGTTGGTAGGGCATATTCTGAGGCATCAAGGGATCACCATTTTTTTAATGAAAGCTTACTGGGCCAGTTAACGGTGGAAGTCTGGGGACTGGAGATAGCGGTGCTCGGAAAACACTTTCGCTCGGGCGAGCTGACAAGACACCGCCGCAGCAGAAGGAAGGATGGGCAGCTACCCCTACCTTCCCCTCCCTCACGTCGCAAAGGCTGATGGGTCTGCCAGACGCGGTCTGTATATCCGTGGCAGCCGCTAACAGGACCAACCAGGCGGGTCGGGAGGCCGTACACAAACAACTGATGACAGGCGCTGATGAAACCAATGAAACTAGAGATAGAGAAGGTCTGGCCAGTTGTCAAACCATAGCCACGTGGGCATCTGGGCTGACTACATTTCTAACCTGTTGTGGAAGAGGGCGTGCCTGAGAAACTGACAGTTGCACGGACACGCTGCGTTATTGACGGACGGAAAAAATGTGGAATGGTCGATGTCTTCTGCTGCCTAGGATGGTGCGCAGAACCAATTAGCGCTATCCTTGCGTGAGGACGTACTAACAACCACGAATAGTCGCTCAACCACAAGAACGAGCGTGACATGAAGAGTTGGATCCGCAGTTTCGCGCGGCATTGTGGGACGCTGCTGTGGTGCCATCCCAATTCGATGTCATCTGATATAGATTGTGAACAGTTGCTGCTAGACAATTCTGGTGCCACTACATATTGGTCGATGCTCTATGCTGCAGAGGGTGGGACAAAGAAGAGCCAGCCAGTGTCGCTCTCCTGCCAGAGTATCCACATGACCAAAACAGCATCGAGTCACGAGGATGGAAAAAAAAAAAAAGATTTAGGCTACTTTTTCTGGAATGGGCTGTTGCACGTCGCTGAGACAGCAGTAGCCACAAGAGATCTGTTTGGCATTCTGAGTACTGAGGACGATATAATCGTCGCAAGTGCAAATTGCGTCGACAACTAGCCTCATGACGATTCTCAGAGACGACAGTGGCTGGGCCAGTTCTCACTGATGTTTCTGAGTACGGAGAAGAATAAAATCGTAGGAAAATTGGACAGTTGGATACACCACTGCGAATTAGGTCGACAAGTTGCCTCCATCTTTACGTAAATGTGAAAATGTGGAAGTGTCGCAAAGGATACAGCAATGTGATTACGCAGTGCAATTCTCAGTGTGACAGGTGATGTATTTGTAAACGGTACATTTTTACGAGATTTTTTTAAAGGATCTAGATTTCAAATGATGAATTTTGTAAAGTTATATGTCTGTGAATTTTAATATCTTAATGATTGGATTAATTAGCTCGTCAACACATTTGTGTAGACAGAAAGTTTTTTTGGATATATAATGTTCATGAAGTGTTGAGTGGAATCATTTTGTTGTTCACATGTTTCTTAGTGACGTTTTTTGTGATATGTCAGAACCTTGTTTTCATGTCTCCACTATGTTCATTACTATGATTTTCGTATGCTGTGTAACATTATTTCTATGTATTGTATATGTTTATTGCTATGATTTTCTGTATACTGTGTAACATTATGTCTGTGTGTCATATTCTTATGATGTTGTGAATTATCATTCTGTTGTGGTACTTTGCAAAGAAATCAGTGCCCCTTTCGCTGACCAAATGATGTCCATTTTTAATTCGGTAAATTAGAACCATAATTAACTTTCACTATACGTAAACTCATACTATAATGGTTTTAGTATAACTTGTATTTATCCTTGAGTTTTGCAATTACTGGTTGCCTGAATCTATACGTTTTTTTCTGTGAAATCTGCAAGGTGAAAAGCTTGTTGGGTAGCGTCATAGCATGGCAATAACGTTCCCTGCACAGTCTTTTTTTTGGGGGGGGGGGGGGGGGTTCGGTGTTATGAAACGTCTCTGCGGAGTCGTTTCATAAGACGCTTGTCTCACTGAATTCTGTACATCCTATTCCGTCCACCACCTGATTGCCGTTTAATTTATTAACTCTCCCAGAAAGACTGCAGTCAAACTAAGGCTTATTAAATGATATTATTTTTTTATTTTTTTATGTTTCATAGGAAATCATGAACTGTATTTATTACGTTTTCCCTTCACCCTACCCTAAGTGTGCGTGAATGTGACTGAATGAGTGTTTTTACGAGTGGTTTCGGGTTTATTTTGTGGGGGACGCTGAGTTGGTTGTCGTCTGTTAGGAGCAGGCGATGCTTGCTTCTCGTTTGGAGGGTAGCACACGATGACCAACTTAGGATTAGTTAGGCGACGCTCGGTGGAGAAAGTAGCTGGCGGTTGGTGAGTACACTTCGTAGCTCCTAGAGAAGGTTTCTGCTGATAGGAAGTAGGTCGAATTAGAACTTCCCTATGTTAAACTCATGGAATATTTAAGTAAATCAGTTTAACTGAAGCGTGTGTAGTTATGTATTTTCGGAATATCGTATACCTATTTTGTTAAAAAAAATCGGCGATGATGGTGGTTGAAATTAATAGTGCGGAAGTTGCTTTGTTCCTTTCGGAAATCATGGTGTGGAATTTCTAGCAGTGAATATGTTTAGGAAAAGCTAGTCAGTATAACTTCGGGTGAACGTGAGAATAATAGTGTTTTCGAGCGAGTGTGACTTTTTGTTGTCCTTATTTTCTGTGTTTTCGTGGAAGAGGGCATTGTCTCTTTGTGTTCGTCTCGTACCTCGTGTTTGGTAACCGATGATCCTTCTGGTCTACTACTGCACTGCAATAGGTTTTCATATTACCAGTTTAATTGTTTCGTGTGTTATAATTTCAATAAAATATCAGTTTTCGTGCGCACAGAGGAAATGTTTGTAACGGTTTGTTTCTGAACAGACCACGTGTAAGTTGAAACGGTTGGGGGGGGGGGGGGGGTTTCTGCCTTGCCAAGTTAATTTTATTTCGTGGCGGGAAAATCATTCTGGTATTGCCCCATTAAAATTTCTTACATTTGTGCTTGGTTTAATGTCTAATTTCTGAACAGTCAACTCGTTATCAAGTTTACCACGTGCTGAAGTTCGGTCGTTCGTAAGCGGCAGGAGTGGATTCCAGGATTCCATGTCGTATATCAACAATACAAACCTTGCGAATCGGATAAACCTCTTTCCAAGCTAATGCATGAGCACAGTGGTGATAGGTATCTCTCTGAACTATTTCTGTCGTGGGTATGTAGATGGAATGATTGAATTCTCGTGTTCCATTTCCCTTTTGTGTGTTTTTTCCTTTTTTAATTGCGCTATTCTACCATTTTTTGGCGAATTGTTTAGTTAAATTTTTTATTCAAGCACCAGTCATGTATATTCATAGGTTGTACATAAAATGCAGTCATGAAATAAATGTGCTACGTAAAAAATAAATTCAGCGCCCTTTATCTTTCTCATTGATGCCACTTTTCAAGTTAATATACTATTCCCTGATTTTTTTAAGTTAATCTGCTTGCTTGTGATGAACAAAAACGGGAGAAAAATCAAAATGAACGGCGTACTGTCTCAAAATTAAGGAATTCACATGTAATTAAACAAGCTCATTGATGTACGACATACAATGCTGTTCATCTTGGAAAAATTTGCATTTTTATATTTAAATTCTTAATTAAATATAACTGATAATTTCCAGTTTGGTCTTTTCTTAATTGTTAGGAAGGGCTTGGGCTGGTGACGACCCTGTAATTTTTAAATTTATAATTGTTTTGGGAGGTGGCTTAAACAGAAATTGCGCGCAAGGGCTATATCTCCATTATTCTTGATACGTAATGTATGTCGAGCCTTGGCTAGAATCCGTTTACAGTTCTACATACATATTTGCACAATCTCAAGTCAGTAATTCGGCACAGATTACTTAATTCAAAGGACATTGTAGTTAAGTTTATGGATATGTTTGATTCTGTTGACAGATAAGCAATAGATAAAATAATTCGAGAATTTGGCGCAAGGTCTAAAGTGCCAGAGCTAATCCGTGAAACACCTACAGATAGAGTCTGTATAGCAAAATTTACGGGAGATATTTCAAAGCCTTTCAAAATAAAAACAGGTGTACAACAAGCTGATGGCCTATCCACAATTCTTTTTAATATTGTGTAGAGAAAACTGTGAGAATTTGGAATTGAAAACTTATTGAACTCAATATCTCGCCTATAAGTTTAGGAAGAAGAAGAAAACTATCGAAATCAACTGTCTTGCATTTGTAGATGATTTTGCTATACTTCCAGAATATGTGGCATTTGCTATAACACAAATAAATCTCCTGGAAGAACTGACAGAACTGGCTTAAGAATTTCTACAGGGAAAGCAAAATTTGTAATGAACGTTAAAAATGCTCCAAAATCCCTGAAAACATACATTGACCAAATAGAGAGGTAAAAAAAGTTAAATGTCTAGGGGAGATGATCCAAGAAAATGCTTTGGAAAAATCTGCGATAGAAGAACGGTTGCGTGAAGTGGGTTAGAGCGTATGGTATCACCAAAGACCTCTACAATAAAAAGTGCCTATCCAAAAATGCGACCGAGCGAGGTGGCGCAGTGGTTAGCACACTGGACTCGCATTCGGGAGGACGACGGTTCAATCCCGTCTCCGGCCATCCTGATTAGGTTTTCCGTGATTTCCCTAAATCGCTTCAGGCAAATGCCGGGATGGTTCCTTTGAAAGGGCACGGCCGATTTCCTTCCCTATCCTTCCCTCACCCGAGCTTGCGCTCCGTCTCTAATGACCTCGTTGTCGACGGGACGTTAAACACTAATCTCCTCCTCCTCCTCCAAAAATGCAAAAATAAAGCATTACGACACAGTAGCGGAGCCAGAATTCCTATATGCAAGGGAATGCCTGGCATTAAACTATAATTTAGAAAAATTAGAAGTACTAGAAAGGTGGATTATAAGGAAAATATTAGAATTACAGAACACAGCAGAAGGATGGAAGTTACGAAGTAATGCTGAAATATACCAGAATATAGAAAATATTTCAAACGTAATGAGAAAAAGAAGACGTGTTTTTTGGACGTTCATTTCGAATGACAGTAGACTAACTAATAAAATTTTCAAATATTTGTGGGGTAAGAAGCCCACAACAATGGGGATCAAAGAAGTGAAAAAGGATTTAGAAAGAAATAATATAAAAAAAAAGATACAAACAACAGAGAAACCTTTCGGGAAAAAGTATTCAAAATGGAAGGATTGCAAGGCAGGGTGGCTAGAAAGGCTGATTCGAAATGGACAGAAAGAAGAAACACAGTGAACAGATGAAAGCATACTGGAAGAAGAGAAAAGAACAAAGAACGAAGAACTGAAATTGGAACGTGGTCCTCGGATGGCCTATTCGCAATAAAAGTAAAAAAAAAAAAAAAGAAATAAAAATTAAGTTCTGAGAAAAGGAAATTTAAAGAGATTGCTTCGGGTACGAATACTGGGGAATGAGGAAGATGCGGTTGAATAGAAGGATGTGCGGTGTCGTCGAGTATTGAGAGCAGCGCAAGAAGTATCAACCACTGCACTGCGCAGCAAAGCGGTATGACGAGCCACCACTGACAACGAGAAGCAACGAGCAGTTCCTCCCCTAGTTCCGAGGCACCACCGCCGAGTCTCTGCCCTGAAACGAATGGTTCAAATGACTCTGAGCACTATGGGACTTAACTTCTGAGGTCATCAGTCCCCTAGAACTTAGAACTACTTAAACCTAACTAACCCAAGGCCATCACACACATCCATGCCCGAGGCAGGATTCGTACCTGCGACTGTAGTGGTCGCGCGGTTCCAGACTGTAGCGCCTAGAACCGCTCGTCCACTCCGGCCGGCGGCCTGAAACAGCGTTGCCAGAGGCGAGGGGGGCGTTTCTGCTCGAGGTGGGATCCTGCCCACTTCCAGGAAGTTCCTGTCGGAGTAACGTCGTCGTGCCGTCCACTCGCCGTGACACAGCCCGTGTCAACTGTCGCAGAGTGCGGACATTTCCGTCTCCTGGCAACTGTGCCTGCACGCCAACGCTATCAGAACGGTGTCTATGAACTTGGGTTCTCTAGTGACTGCAGTGATGACACAGTACGGCAATTCTTAGCTTGTATTAATTCGCCACTCACTAAGCGTGCTGAAGAGCAGAAAAATGGTTCAAAAGGCTCTGAGCACTACGGGACTTAACATCTGAGGTCATCAGTCCCCTAGAACTTAAAACAACTTAAACCTAACTAACCAAAGGACATCACACACATCCATGCCCGCGGCAGGATTCGAACCTGCGACCGTAGCAGTTGCGCGGTTCCGGACTGAAGCGCCTAGAACCGCTCGGCCACCGCGGCCGGCCTGAACAGTAGATATAGCTTTGTTATAGTTAATAAAAAGTATTACTTAGCGTGTTCTAATTAATAATATTAGTACCGCCCATCTCAGTGCCCAGGAAGTCGGACACAATAGGATGCACAAGTATAACGAGTCAGTGTAGAGACAATGGTAATCTTTGTTTGTTGTTTTAGTTGAAATGCCTCCTTAGAATTACTGTGCTGGTAAACTACGTTATTTGATACAAAGACAGCTGAGTAAAGCTGAAAGTACTCGGACAGTGCTCTCTTTACCTATTCTGATCATCACTAAACTGACACACAATATTTTTTTTTTACCGCAACGCAATCTGACTTTCAATAATCCCTACAAAAGAATGGCCCTGACTACCAATAACCTACACCTTTCATGAATCACTTACTTCACAAAAATCTTCGTTACTCAAATTACTGAAATACAGTGAGCGCCAATACTGCCAGCTAAATAAAAGGTTATCTTTTTCGTAAGCACCACTGCCACTTTCCATCTTTCTTTTCGCTCCCTTCTCCGATACCTCCAGCTTGTCTCACCTTTAGCCCACAGACGCTTGAGTCAGTCACGACCTTGGACACACCTGTAAATATGTCTTCCCCCGCGAAATCCAGCTTTTGTCCCTCTTCCGGCCAGCAGGTAAACGGAGCGCGCTCGGTCCTACAGGCGGCCACAATGGGACGGACCGGTTCCGGCGGCGGGCTCTTTGTGGCCCACGCGAACGCTCAGTCGCTAACGGCTCACTTCGACGAGTTCTGTAATCTGTTCTGCCAATCGATGTTCCATATTATCCTCGTCTCTGAAACTTGGTTGAAACCAAACATCTCTTCCGACGCTATCCGAATCAGTGGTTACACTCTCCTAAGGGCAGATCGTGAAACACGACGCGGGGGTGGTGTGGGTGCCTATGTTCGCTCTGATCTGAGACCTACTATACTATGCACATCGGATGCAAAGTGCGAAGGAGAAGCAGAGTTCTTGTTTTTCGAAATAAATACATCAAATCAGAAACTGCTAATTGGAGTAATCTATAAACCTCCAAACGTCGGTGCTATGTCCTCCTTTCAGTCTGCCCTGTCCTCGCTCGTGACACTGTATGAACACATAATCATTATGGGCGACACAAACATCGACTTACAGTTAAAATCTCCCTCTGCGGAAAAACTAAGGAGACTGTTCCACTCCAATGATATGAGTTTAACACCGCTGGACCCAACTCATCACACGCCACACAGTCATACACTCATAGATATAATGGCAACAAAGCGACCAGATAAAATAAT
Organism: Schistocerca nitens; assembly: GCF_023898315.1. NCBI lineage: Eukaryota > Metazoa > Arthropoda > Insecta > Orthoptera > Acrididae > Schistocerca > Schistocerca nitens. Next base: position 131,855,475 of record NC_064622.1, on the reverse strand, counting down.
TCGCGCCAATCAGACATCCGCTCCAGGACTCTCTGCTCATGACGTGATATTCTTAAATTACTCAGTGCATACTACCAAAGAAAAATCTCACCTGGTAACCTACAGAAACCTAAAAAATGTTAACCATGACGCTCTTCAAAAGGATTGCTCAGACATCCCTTGGTATGATATAAGCAATGAACCGACTTTAGACGGAAAAATTCGGGAATTATGTCGCAAAATCATTGCACTGTATGATAAACATGCTCCTCAACGCACTGTCAAGGTAAAGAGAGCTCCCGCTCCGTGGCTCACCACTGCATTACGCCAGTTAATGAATAAACGTGATGCTGCACATAGGGCCTTCAAGCGTAACCCAACTCCCGAGGCGTACGAAGCTTATAGGAAACTCCGAAATAGAACCAAGCAGAGCGTGAGGAATGCCAAAATCAGACATGCCCGCTCTGTCGTATGCGGCATATCAAAACCTGCTGCACTGTGGAAAAAGCTGCGCAGTTTCGGTATAGGGAAGCGAAGATCTGACGCTGTTTATCAAGCGTCTGCAGAAGAATTAAACGATTTCTTCTCAACAGCTGTAAACTGCCACGCAGCGACAAATTACCAGCCCCAAGATATCAATCTCTCGAGAGACAAGTTTTTCCTAAAACATGTCACTACCGGCACAGTACACAAGGCAATTACGAGAATCTCTTCCGAGGCAGTAGGAAATGATGGAGTGAGCATTGGCATGATCAAGAACGTCGTAGACACTATTACTCCAGTTATCACAGACATCTTCAACCTGTCTCTTGTCAGTAGTACATATCCTACTGAGTGGAAGCAAAGTTTAATTCAACCTATACCCAAGACTGACAACCCTAAGTCGCCAGGTGACTACAGGCCGATCAGCATACTACCTGCAATATCTAAAGCCCTAGAATACATCGTCCATGAACAGCTGACGGATTACCTCAAAACTCATAACATCCATGACAAATATCAGTCAGGCTTTCGAAAGCACCATAGTACAGCAACTGCATTAATCAAAGTAACTGATGACATTAAACATGCTATGGACAGACGTGAAGCTACCATCCTAACACTGCTTGACTTTAGCAAGGCTTTTGATACAGTTGACTTTGATATATTACTAATTAAAATGAAGCAGCTGAATTTCTCAAACAGCGCAATACACTGGTTCGACAGCTACCTCAAAAACAGAAGTCAACAAGTCATTTGTGGGTCGGAAAAGTCATCATGGAAAAACGTGTGCTCTGGAGTTCCCCAAGGCTCCGTCCTTGGTCCATTACTCTTCTCACTGTACATTAATGATATTTCTTCAGTGATTCACTCCTGCAACTACCATCTATATGCCGACGACATCCAACTGTACATAAGTGCAAGCCCCAAGAACATTGCTGACGCAGTAGCGAGTATGAACGCAGATCTTTGCTCTGTTTCTCGATGGGCACAGAACCTAGGTCTGAAACTAAACCCCAAGAAATCCCAGGTCATACTTATATCTCATCCAAAGTTAATCAGTCGGCACTTTCACGAAACAGTCCCTCAAATACACCTCAATGGTACCCAACTACCATACCAAAAAACAGTAAAAGACCTTGGAATAATCTTGGATGAACACCTAAACTGGGAAGAACAAACAGTTACAGCTTGCCGGAAATCGCTCTCTTCCCTACATGCAATTCAGAAATTTAGAAAAATATTTCCAACCCATGTTAAACAAAAATTAGTCCAAACACTAGTCTTGCCTAATCTTTACTACTGTGATGTAGTTCAACACGGCACAAATAGTGAAAATTCGAGACGCCTCGAGCTAGTGATGAACGCTTGCGTTAGATACGTATGCAATATACGGTTGTATGATCATATCAGTCCTTCATACTCCCAGCTAGGTTGGATACGCCCACATAAGGCACGCGATCTCCACACGATGTGCTTACTTCATCGATTTCTTAGCCACTGGTGCCCCCAATACTTATCTTCTCACATTAAACACCTATCATCATTCCACAACCGCAATACCAGATCGGATACGTCTAGCATCTTGGCTGTACCTTTACATAACACAAAATCTTTCTCCATGTCATTCTCCATCTCAGCCATACGACTATGGAACGCGCTCCCCTGTGATCTGCGTCTTATCCGGAACCACTCAACATTCAAGAGTGAACTCAAGACTTACATATTAGGGACGGTATAGCCACCATTGTTGGGCCCCTCTCATCTCTTTCTTTCTCCTCTCCATCATAGCTTCGAATTTTACCATTCTATTTCTCTTCCTCTAACCTATCTACCTCTTCTATATCTCTTTCACCCCATTCTATCGTCTTATGTCTCTGCTTGATGAGAATAACTCACAAGCTGCAAGAACATAACGAGAAAACTCCCAACTAGCAATAGGACTGACATTCATAAAAGAAAAATATGTTTACTTTCATATACATAGTCATTATTATTATTATTATTACTATTATTATTATTCTTGATTGTTATAATTAATTTTTGATTGTTATAATTATCATTGTACTACGTTTATAATCTCTATTTTTTTTTCTTAACATTAATACTGTATAACATGTAATATGTCCTCAATGTTCTGTAGAAACTGAAATTTGTTGAATCTGAGTATGCCTGGTTAGGTGTAAGAGAGGGCCTGAAGGCCCTAATCTTGCCAGGTAAAATAAATGCATAAATAAAATAAATAAATAAATAAAAGGTTCTAACTACTGAAGGCACCAACTACTGAAGGCACTAACTACTGATAGGCATAGTTAGCAAATGAAAGATTTTGATACAGAACAAACATGATGCTGAAAGAAGTTTAGAGAAAGAAGGTAAGCCAATAGCTTTGAAATTTCAAGATTGGCTCTCAAACCATGACGAGGAAATTAATCGGCTTTACCTTCTGTTAGACAACAGTTCGGAATTTTCGACGGAACTAGACACTAACAGTCACTCTGCAAGTACTGGCAGGGATGGTATCGACGGCGTATTTGATACTAATGAGTTAATTCAGAATAAAATACAAACAATTGAGAATTGTAATGACACTGATAGGCAGTAATTCCGGCATATTATAGGGACAGTGTAAGAACAGAAATACAATCTATGCTTGACGAGGGCATTATTGAGCCTGCAGTAAGCTCATAAAACAATCCATTACATGTTGTTGAGAAGAAAAATGGATCGATCAGGCGTGTCTTAGATTCGAGACAAATCAATACTATCATCATTCCTGAAACAGACAGGCCGCAAACGTTGGAAGAACTTCTTCAAAATTTTAATGGTGTAAAAGTGTTGTCTTCTATTGATCTCAGCTCCAGCTTTTATCACATCAAACTTCATCCAGAATGTAGAAAATACGCAGCTTTTCTTTGTTTCGGCGTTTGTTATCAATTTCGGAAACTTCCTTTTGGTTTGAACATTTCTTCGGCAGCACTCATTCGTGGGCTAAATTCCATATTACCTGAGTTCTTAAAACGTCACATCACCTTATATGTGGACGATATTCTGATAGCAGAAGCCTCATGGAACAACATAATCGCATCCTCAACAGTCTGTTACGTATTTTTGCAGAATCTGGAATTACAGTTAACTAGGAATAGTCTGAATTCGGTAGGACAAAGGTGCAGTTTTTGGGACACATTATTTCTTCTGAAGGCATTCAGCCGGTTCCTGAAAAGTTAGAATCAGTCACAGCCATTCCAGTTCCATCCACAAAAAAAACAAGTCCGCAGTTTTCTAGGTCTCATAAATTTTTACCGTCGTTTTCTGAATATGCAAAGTCTAGTTACACCAAAACTTTCTCCCCTCACTGGAAAAAATACTATTTGGAACTGGGACGAATAAGCACAGTTGGAATTCAATTCTTTGAAAGAAGCGTTACTTGATGCGCCAATACTAGCTCATTCAGATCTGACACAAGAATTCTGCCGTAGTGCGGATTCTTCTAAAATCGATCTTGGTGCCCATTTATTTCAAGAAGTCATAGAAAATGACGCTACTGTTCAGAAAACCGTTGCTTTTGCTAGCCGAGTGCTAGCAAAATCTGAAAAAAAATATTCCGTTACTGAATTAGAAGCTTTAGCTATCGTTTGAGCATTTAACAAATTCCGTTTCTTTCTTTCTGGTAAGCACGTAAAAGTACACAGTGATCATCGTGCATTACAAGTTCTTATGTCTTCAAGATTAAATCATGACAGGTTAAAACGTTGGTCATTGTTTCTGCAAGAATTCCACGTCACAATAGTCTACATTCCCGGCAAGAACATTGTTGCGGACGCACTGTCACGCACACCGGCTGGGCTTGAGAAAAGTAACACAGAAGGCAACCTCGAGAAAAATTTCAGTATTCTTTACATTCAGAAAGTCGCCTTTGAAAACTTCATCACAGCATCTTAAAGGACATTGCTCATGAACAAGATAAAGATCCGATTTGGAAAGACTTCAAAAGTAAATGGCATGAAAAGACACACGCACAGTTCCGGCACTATTATCTGGTTAGAAACAACATACTCTTCAAACGCTGCACTGTTGATAACAAGCTGTGGGTACTTTGCATTCCGGACGATTTTGTTAATAAGCTCATTTGGTACATTCATTTCAGCTATGAATATTTTATTCCAAGAAAATGTTATCATATTCTTCGGACGACTTGTTATTTTAACAATATGAAAAAGAGAATTCGAAGAGCCTTGTGTATTTGTAAACTTTGTCAAAAAGCCAAACCATCTACCATCTCACATGGTGCTCCGTTGTTTCCTATCATTCCTTCTAAATTAACCCATAACTGGTGATGTTGGGTGTCAGATACCCAGCTAAATTTTAGAAGCCACATTATTACCAGATTGTGGTGAGTACATCATTGTTGGTTCCTATACCTTCAAGTCAGTTTGTTGCAAGTCGGCCTGAAGCGCGGTACTCAACAGAGCGGTGAGTTGTTTGATTTTACACGCGATTTTTTAAAGTTACTGGGTATTTTTAACCCAACCTCACCAGTTGCAGAACTTTTTTAGGAATATTCTCGTATTCTATTTTATAGGTAGTGTGGCATCTAGCACGCTTCCTGTGATAACTAATAACCCTGGATGCAGTTCTCATCAAAGCAGTGAGTTTATTTGATTCGTTATTACTAGAAACTCTGCTTATTGATAACCACGTTAGTTACCCTGAGATTTTCTCGTTTTCCGATTTTCAGCTGACATGCCATCTAGAAGGTGGTCTATCAAACCTAGTGATCCTGGATTTGGTGACTGGGTGAGATCTATACTGGATGAGTCTGAGAATGAATGTAGTGGGGATGAAAATGTTATAGAAAAAGGTTTCGAGAGTGCCCATGAAACCGAATCAGTGCAAGAAGTACGTGAAGCTGAGAATGAAGTGCATGGTATACCTAATGCTACAGTTCCTGGATCAACACCAAGTTCACTTCAACCACCACATTCCTTTGAAACAGACACATCGTCATCAGATGGAAACGAACCCCTTTCAAAAAGGCTGAATCGTCAATACGAGCGAAGAAGTGTTATGGGAAGAACCGTTTCATTTGGACCAAAAAAGCTCCAGCTTCAAATGTTCGCACAAGGAAACATAATATCGTTTCATATTTACCGGGAATAATTGGCCCTGCTAAAGCCCTTGGTCAGATTTGTAGACCCCAGACTCTTGGACGCTACTTTTTAGTAAGAGAATACTGAATGAAATAATTCTGCAAACCATTAAAAAAATTGGCCCTCATGAGGGAAAAGTTGTCTGACGATACAAGAACTGACTACAAAGACTTGAATCTGATAGAGTTCAAGGCTTTTTTGGGGATTCTCATGTTCACAGCCATCTTGAAATCTACTAATGCAGATCTTCAAGCTACGTTTCCAACCGACGGTACTGGTCGTGATATTTTTCGTTGTACAATGTCACTGAAGAGGGTCTTGGTGTTACTGCTCAGTATACGTTTTGATGACGCCTGAGATAGAGATGTGAGGAAAAAATGTGATGCAACAGCTCCTATAAAATGGGTTTTCCAAGAGTTTATGGAAATCTGTATGGCTAGTTACTCAATTGGAATGTACGCTTGCATTGACGAAATGTTGTTGGGCTTTCGTGGTCGATGCTGCTTTAAAATGTATATCCACAGCAAACCTAGAAAATATGGACTCAAAATAATGGCTTTGGCAGATGCAAAAACCCACTACTTGCTAAACGCCTACATTTACTCCGGAAAGGATAGTGATGGGAGAACACTCACTGATGAGTCAACTCAAGCAGTATTGGAATTGACTAAACCCATTATCGGAAGTAACCGCAATATCACAGCAGGTAATTGGTTTTCGTCCATTGCCCTCGTACAGGAACTACGTAAAAGGGGCTTGACATACGTAGGAACACAGCAAAAAAATATACAAGAAATACCGAAAGAAGTTTTACCTGCCAAGGAAAGAGAAGTACGAGAAGCTCTCTATGGTTTCACAAAGGAGACAACACTACTCTCTTATGTACCAAAGAAATGCAAGGCCATTCTACTTGTATCCTCAATGCACCATACCCAGTCAACTGATCCAGAAACCAGAAATCATTGCCTTTTATAACAACACAAAAGGGGGGTTGACGCCTTAGATACTCAACACGTCGACGCACAAGGCGATGGCCATTAGCCATATTTTTCATTCTAATGAACATTAGCCTTGTGAATGCCTATGTTATCTACCGTGGATTCTCAGGGAATCCAGAGCTAATCAGATTGGTATACATCAAAAATCTTGCCAAGGAACTCGTAGACCATCATCTCAATCGTCGACTTCAAAACAACAATTTGCCCGGTGAATTGCGGCTAAACATCAGCAGAATTCTCAAGATACCAGTTTCACGTGAAGCCAGACGAGACTTGGGCAAACAAGTAAGGTTTAAGAAGTGCCCACCAGGCTCTGACAGAAAAACGAAAAAGATCTGTAACAGCTGCAATGTACCGATGTGCGGAGCCGGCACGATTCCTGTATGCCGATATTGCGTAGAGTAATGGCTTGCCAGTTCTTCTGTGTGTAATAACTTGTCAAAAAATAATGTGCTTTTATAAAGGTTCATTGTTGCTTTATACTGTAATATTCAAATTTGGTTTATTTGTTTGTAAAAAAATTTGCAGATATATGTATTTCGTGATATGTTGCAAAATTTGTTATGGACTTACATATATATTTGAAAAATTGTCTATTCTGTTCACTGTAAATAATTTTCTGCTGCCAGAAGTTGTTCAGAGACGTCAATAAAAGTTATTTTTGCAATGTGTGTAGAAATTTTTCATTTCTCCTTCACCATTGAAGTATGAGGGCCATGGAAATTATTGGGTATCTATAACCCAACCTCACCAGTTGTGTTACAAAAATATCACCTCACCAGTTAGAAGTTAAAAGAATTTGCTGCTGTTGATCTCTTGGGACCCCTTGTCAGAACATCGAATGAATTTTCGTACGTTCTAGTCGCTGTTGAACTTACTTCAAAATTTGTTTCTTTCACACCGTTACTTAAAGCCACTGGACGGTCTGTATCCAACGCCATTGTTAAAAATTTCTTACGTGACGTTGGACAAGTTAGTTAAGTCATTTCAGACAATGGACCGCAATTCATCTCTGCTGTTTGGTCACGCATGCTTCGGAATCATAAAATCAAACCTGTTTTTATTTCATTGTACTCACCACATTGTAACCCGTGTGAACGGATTATGAAAGAAATCAATAAGCTATGCAGACTTTATTGTCACAGAAAGCATCAGTATTGGGATAGATATTTACACTTATTTCAAAACGTGCTGAATGAAATGCCTCATGACTCCACTGCTTTACCACCTATTCTTGTACTAAAGAATGAAGAACCACCGAACAGAATCAGAGAGCTTGTACCTTTTCGGAATACACGTAAACTTCGACACAAAGACATAATGATTAAGCTATTAAAAATATAAAGTCTGCTGCAGATAGAAGGAGAAAACTACACGGTAAAGCAAATGCAAAGAAACAGTATATTGGTCAGAAAGTTCTCGTTAAAGCTCATTCATTGTCACATAAGAATAAACACTTGAGTCACAAATTCTTTCTGATTTACAATGGACCTTACAAAATCCGACGTATACCACATGATAATTGCGTTGAAGTTGAAACCCTGCGTACTAGGAAGAGTAAAGGTTTACACAATATTTCACATGTAAAACCGTTTATTGAGAGATAATCTGCTTTTTAACTTAGTCTTTGCCATAAAATTTTCCACTTCACGTTACTAGTACGCTTTGTCAGACTGTTAACATGCAACAATGTTTGAAGTTAACTATCCAGTCAAGAACCAAGAGGGCTTATTTAAATAGTAATTACGAATGCATTGTTATAGTGAACATATTGCACAGTGTTGTTATTTGTACATTCTTGCTTGTTAGTTGCACGATTACGTAACGACTACAAGGCTTACATACTTAGAACATATACAGGTACTGCTAATGAGATTTTAATGCAGCATTTTGGTTTACTTGAAAATACATTCTGGATTTAAAGTACTTTCTGAGAGATACCAGATGACACACTGCTTAGTTTATTTGTCGGCTACACGATTATATCACGACGCTACTAATGTGTGACACAATTTACATTGTTGCTTTTGCGGTATATATGTTTTATATCTGCACAGTTTTTCTGTATTATTCTGGAAAGTAAAACATGTCTTAATAGTAACTTTTGTGGTATAGCTACAATGAGACAGCGTTTTCCGTAGCGCAACAATACGTTACAGCACAGTACTTACTTCATCACGGCAATAAGCCTAATAACTACGATATCTATATGGAAAGCATTTCGCTTTTGTTTATGATGAGGTAAGTACATTGTTTTCGGCAGAACTTAGCTTACGGAGGACGATAACTACACCACTTGCACAGAATTATCTTACAACAAGACGCACGGTTTAGCACTACAGTACACGTATTTGAGTGATTAATTTTGTACTTAATACATTTATTTTTAAAGATTTTTGAATCACAAGGATACAAAGAAAGTTTTTGGTTATACATTTCATTCGATTGCTGTAATCTGTAACACATTAATCCTCAGGGGGGTACACGCTTACTTTGTGTACCATGTGTTTGGCAAGCACAAGGGCCGTAGCTAATATGGTATTTGCTTATACAACTTTATGCATCGGTACCATATTTCTCTAACACAGAATTACACAGCTATCTGATCGTTTAACTGAGAGAGACAAACATTTTTTTTTACTACTTCAGTGACACATGTTTACGCAAATACGCAGTGGATAACTTCACACTTATGAAATTTATTTTGTCTACTTTGTGAACTTTTCATATTTTTTCGGAACCATTGTGATACTATGAGAGCTTCGAATGTCGTGTTTGGTAAGGGATCATGATTTTTGAAGTACGTTTGATGTAGATGACTTTATTGAAGGTCTTGAAATTATTGAAAGAAGCTCGACGATTTTGAGATGTTATGGATCTGTTATGATATTATTACGCTGACGATGTGTATTACGCTGTTGAGGTATGTTTATGATCAATAAGCTGATGCTACCATATATGAGGAATGTGATTACATGCTTATATGTGTATGAATAATGAATAGAAGTTAGGGACTCTGGTTTGTGAAAAAGGATGTTGGAAACAAAGAATCGTACTTAAAGAGTTATGACTTGTGTGTTCATGCATGTATCTATCACAACACTGCTATTCGTGGGATTTCGTTTCTACGCATTTCTACTGTAATTTTTCGATGTGTGAAATTGTTTTATACGAGACTGTCACTGTAGTGCAAACTGCTGTCATAAATATTTCAGTAAGAAAGCTAAGTGACCTTGACATAATGCATTGTGGGCGCCCACCTGCCTGGAGAAAAAGCCATTAGGTGAAGAAAAAAGAGGCCATTAACCTCACTATTGACATTCCTTTGTAGAAATCTTTGCAAATATGACACACTATTACTTGGAAACATATGATTATACTGTGGAGCTTATACTTTCTGATATTTACTGAAATGCCTAATGAAATGATGAGAAATATTTTATATCTATAACCTGATTATGACTACTGTCTTTCTAGTTGAGAGATTTTTTTACTGCCTTACGAAATGCCATATGGTTAGTGAATGATGTTTCATGCTTTGCTTTGTATATATATTTCTTATTTTGTTTAATATCTAGTTTCTTGCTGCATTGCAGCATTGATTAAAATAAAATTTAATAGATTTACTAATGTAAATATTTTCTGTCTACAGATCCATTAAACAATAATTTTATGATCTACTTTCTTAAAAAAAGGGAACACAAATAGACATTTTCCTTCACAGTAATTGTATAAATAATTTTTAACGATTTAGTAACTTGTCTGCTAGAGTAAGTTATCGTGATGCATCACTCTAGTGTTAAGATGTGACTTAGGTATTAGACAGGCCATCTTTACTGTAATATTTTTTTCTGCTTGAGCTATGTCATGTTTATGTATAAGTTATTGTAGTTGCTGTTGCTGTTTGCCAGGCATAGTGCTACTGATTTCACTTTGTATTACTCTGTTAAGCCAGTGTTACTACTGATTTATTTTTCTTGTTGCTGCACATTGGCTCATATTAGTTGTAATGTTGCATTTGCTTTGCTAATTTATATTTATTGCTGCTAGTTTTGCCAATTTGCATTTTTTTGTCATTGCTGTTTGTGTTAATTTTTTGTGCTGCTGCATTGCCTCCTCCCTTAGTTTATGCATCTGAGCTCAATATTTTTAAGTTAGCTTAAGAGGGGGTAGGCTATATAAGAGAATGAGTTGCAATGAATTGGAAAGAATGCATTGAGAAGTTATACGAAAAGGATTTGGGCCAAAATGAGTATTGTACAATGAGAAATATTTATTTTGAAAGAGGATATGAACAACACAATAGGCTTTAGGGACTACAGGTTTGGTTAGGACTTTTTTGCGGGAACAAATGTTGAAATCAGAGGAAAGATCTATGGAATGAAGATTTGGGTTGGACTGCAGCACCAAATGTTACACTGAAAACTAACCCTGTCCTTTTCTTTTGTGTTATTCCAATATGTTTTTGTGTAGCCTTGTGTATTTGTGTTTTTCCTGTCTTTATGTGTTTAGCTAATAAGATTTATGTTGTAGAGTTTTTCTAATATCAAGCTACATTCACTATGATGAGGAATACTGTTATCCTCAAATACAATTTGCATTAATAATATGTCATTTACTTTGTAAAGATTTTTAGACGTTATTTTCAAAAGCTATTCTGATCTTTTATTTATTTATGTATGCCATAATTCCTGTAAAACTGATGTATATGTTTATTTTTATTCTTTTGTAAAGCCTGTATTACTACAAATGTTATCTGTATTATCATCTTTTAATGATGTTTTCTGTATCTTTGTAATTGTATTCTCATGTTTTAAAATTGTAATTGACACCAGGTCATCAAATTAAGCAACTTATAAGCATTCATTTCACTGCACACATTTCTGTTGGTCATAGTATATGCACAATATGTGAGAAGTTGAGACTGTTAGTGTTTGCACGTGTGTTAATAATTCAGCAAGGGACTGGTTAACAGCATTACTGGTTCTAAGGACAATTCCAAAAACTATGTGAGTACACAAGTGGTGGTTTATGGACTTGCTATATTGTCCACAAGACTCTTCGATGATGATTGTGCACCTGCACAGTCGCAACAGATGCCTGTTGGCCGTCTCTACAAGGACTACACTTGGTCTGCACCTTTAATGGCCCACCAGTACCATTATTTCTACAAGGACTGCAGTGGGTTGCACCTCTGATGTCCTACCAATACCGTAATCTCTAACAGGACTACAGTGGTCTGCTCTGTGATGACCTACCTATCAATATTCTTCAAAACTACGACTGACTCTGCTGTGGGTTTGCTCTGTTGTGACCCATTACCTGTCTGCATGTCAAGACTCAGCACTGTCTTCCCGTTGGAAGGACAACACTACTTCTTCAAGACTGCATTGAAATCCACTACTTCCGTGTGCATTGTCTTTTACTGCTCAGACTTTGAGAAAAACACTGCAATTTTACTGTGATGAACTATCAGGACTGTCTTTATGGACTGTGAGAAAATCTTTGCTTTTGACCAACAGTATATCAAGTGTGTGTGCATTTGATTTCTTTGTTATTGTAATTATGAAAAAAATTTTTCAAATCTGTATTGGCCACTGCCCAAAACAATTTGTAAAATTTTTTGTAGGGGACATGAGGTCTATGTATGTAGGCTGTTTGGGCTTTCATGTTGGTAACGCCACGTAGAGCTCTATATGAAAATCACTGACTGTGCTGTGTGAAGTCTGTGGCTGGTTGGCATTGTTGGAATAGTCGCTATTGTAGTGTTGAGCAGTTGGATGTGAACAGCTGGTAGTGTTGCGCAGTTCGAGGTGAGCCGCCAGCAGTGGTAGATGTGGGGAGAGAGACGGCAGAATTTTCAGAGCGGACGATCTGGACGTGTGTCCATCAGAAAGAGTAAATTTGTAATATTGGATATCATGAACTGATTATATATGATGACTTTTGAACATTATTAAGGTAAATACATTGTTTGTTCTCTATCAAAATCTCTCATTTGCTAACTATGCCAATTAATAGTTAGTGACTTCAGTAGTTAGAACCTTTTATTTAGCTGGCAGTATTGGCGATCGCTGTATTGCAGTAGTTCGAGTAACGAAGATTTTTGTGAGGTAAGTGATTCATGAAAGTTATAGGTTATTGTTAGTCAGGGCCATTCTTTTCTAGGGATTATTGGAAGTCAGATTTCGTTGCGCTAAAAAATATTGTGTGTCAGTTTGGTGTTGATCAGAATAAGTAAAGAGCGACACGTCTGAGTACCTTCAGTTCTGCTCAGCTGTTTGAAAATCAAATAACGTTAGGGATTTATCAGCACAGTAATTCATTAATTTTTCTAAGGGGACGTTTCAAGCCTACTTACATAGTATGTGAGTTAACGAGCATCGAGCCAAAATAGTCAACCTACAGGAATTGTGAAACGAACCCTGTCGTCCAGGACCACGTGCAACAAAGTGCTCAGATTCACCACCAGCTGGGGATACCCAGTAACTTTAAAAAATCGCGTATAAAATCAAACAACTCAGCGCTCTGTTGAGTACCGCCCTTCAGGCCGACTTGCAACAAACTGACTTGAAGGTATAGGAACCAACAATGATGTACTCACCACAATCTGATAATAATGGGGCTTCTAAAATTTAGCTGGGTATCTGACACCCAACATCACCAGTTATGGGTTAATTTAGAAGGAATGATAGGAAACAACGGAGCACCATGTGAGATGGTAGATGGTTTGGCTTTTTGACAAAGTTTACAAATACACAAGGCTCTTCGAATTCTCTTTTTCATATTGTTAAAATAACAAGTCGTCCGAAGAATATGATAACATTTTCTTGGAATAAAATATTCATAGCTGAAATGAATGTACCAAATGAGCTTATTAACAAAATCGTCCGGAATGCAAAGTACCCACAGCTTGTTATCAACAGTGCAGCGTTTGAAGAGTATGTTGTTTCTAACCAGATAATAGTGCCGGAACTGTGCGTGTGTCTTTTCATGCCATTTACTTTTGAAGTCTTTCCAAATCGGATCTTTATCTTGTTCATGAGCAATGTCCTTTAAGATGCTGTGATGAAGTTTTCAAAGGCGACTTTCTGAATGTAAAGAATACTGAAATTTTTCTCGAGGTTGCCTTCTGTGTTACTTTTCTCAAGCCCAGCCGGTGTCCGTGACAGTGCGTCCGCAACAATGTTCTTGCCGGGAATGTAGACTATTGTGACGTGGAATTCTTGCAGAAACAATGACCAACGTTTTAACCTGTCATGATTTAATCTTGAAGACATAAGAACTTGTAATGCACGATGATCACTGTGTACTTTTACGTGCTTACCAGAAAGAAAGAAACGGAATTTGTTAAATGCTCAAACGATAGCTAAAGCTTCTAATTCAGTAACGGAATATTTTTTTTCAGATTTTGCTAGCACTCGGCTAGCAAAAGCAACAGTTTTCTTAACAGTAGCGTCATTTTCTATGACTTCTTGAAATAAATGGGCACCAAGATCGATTTTAGAAGAATCCGCACTACGGCAGAATTCTTGTGTCAGATCTGAATGAGCTAGTATTGGCGCATCAAGTAACGCTTCTTTCAAAGAATTGAATTCCAACTGTGCTTATTCGTCCCAGTTCCAAATAGTATTTTTTCCAGTGAGGGGAGAAAGTTTTGGTGTAACTAGACTTTGCATATTCAGAAAACGACGGTAAAAATTTATGAGACCTAGAAAACTGCGGACTTGTTTTTTTTGTGGATGGAACTGGAATGGCTGTGACTGATTCTAACTTTTCAGGAACCGGCTGAATGCCTTCAGAAGAAATAATGTGTCCCAAAAACTGCACCTTTGTCCTACCGAATTCAGACTATTCCTAGTTAACTGTAATTCCAGATTCTGCAAAAATACGTAACAGACTGTTGAGGATGCGATTATGTTGTTCCATGAGGCTTCTGCTATCAGAATATCGTCCACATATAAGGTGATGTGACGTTTTAAGAACTCAGGTAATATGGAATTTAGCCCACGAATGAGTGCTGCCGAAGAAATGTTCAAACCAAAAGGAAGTTTCCGAAATTGATAACAAACGCCGAAACAAAGAAAAGCTGCGTATTTTCTACATTCTGGATGAAGTTCGATCTGATAAAAGCTGGAGCTGAGATCAACAGAAGACAACACCTTTACACCATTAAAATTTTGAAGAAGTTCTTCCAACGTTTGCGGCCTGTCTGTTTCAGGAATGATGATAGTATTGATTTGTCTCGAATCTAAGACAAGCCTGATCGATCCATTTTTCTTCTCAACAACATGTAATGGATTGTTTTATGAGCTTACTGCAGGCTCAATAATGCCCTCATCAAGCATAGATTGTATTTCTGTTCTAACACTGTCCCTATAATGTGCCGGAATTACGTATGGTGTAACACAAAATTTTGTGTGCCCCCAAAGACGAAATTGGTATTGAAAACCCTTGATTGTTTCTGTTTTGTGAGTAAAAACTGTGGAATGTGTTTGTAAAATCTCAAAAAGTTTGTGCCTATCAGTGTCATTACAATTCCCAATTGTTTGAATTTTATTCTGGATTAACTCATTAGTATCAAATACGCCGCCGGCCGCGGTGGTCTCGCGGTTCTAGCCGCGCAGTCCGGAACCGTGCGACTGCTACGGTCGCAGGTTCGAATCCTGCCTCGGGCATGGCTGTGTGTGATGTCCTTAGGTTAGTTAGGTTTAAGTAGTTCTAAGTTCTAGGGGACTGATGACCACAGCAGTTGAGTCCCATAGTGCTCAGAGCCATTTGAACCATTTGAACCAAATACGCCGTCGATATAATCCCTGTCAATACTTGCAGAGTGATTGTTAGTGTCTAGTTCTGTCGAAAATTCCGAACTGTTGTCTAACAGAAGGTAAAGTCGATTAATTTCCTCGTCATGGTTTGATAGCCAAACTTCAAATTTCAAAGCTTTTGGCTTACCTTCTTTCTCTAAACTTATTTCAGCATCATGTTTGTTCAGTATCAAAATCTTTCATTTGCTAACTATGCCTATCAGTAGTTAGTGCCTTCAGTAGTTAGAATCTTTTATTTAGCAGGCTGTAATGGCGCTCGCTGTATTGCAGTAGTTCGAGTAACGAAGATTTTTGTGAGGTAAGTGATTCATGAAAGTTATAGGTTATTGTTAGTCAGGACAATTTTTTTGTAGGGATTATTGAAAGTCAGATGTCGTTGCGCTAAAAAATATTGTGTGTCAGTTTAGTGTTGATCAGAGTAAGTAAAGAGCGAAACGTCTGAGTAAGTTCAGTTCTGCTCAGCTGTTTGAAAATCAAATAACGTAAGTGGTTTATCAGCACAGTAATTCATTAATTTTTCTAAGGCGACGTTTCAAGCCTACTTACATAGTATGTGAGTTAACGAGCATTGAGCTCTCATTTAAATACATGGCCGAAAGAGTCAGCCTACAGAAATTGTGAAACGAACCCTGTCGTCCAGGACCACGTGCCACAAAGTGCTCAGATTCAGCACCACCTGGGGAAACTCACAGGTGTCTATTGTTTATTGATGCCTAAGCGTTGTAGTGTGCGAATGAGACAGACGAGAACCTACGTCATAGGGAAACCCGGTAGAAGGCTTTTTTGGCCAAGGAGAAGTAGCAGTGTTAAATATGGCATACCTAAGACTAGCCATAAAGTGAAACATTTATGAAAACGATAATTTAATTCTGTACCAGTGCAGGAAATCAAGCCATAGTAATTTTAATCTACCATCCTTCATAAATTTTCATGGCGATCCCAATAAAACTTGATCATATCTATAATAGCTTAGCATTTACTGTTAAAGTGAAATTCATAAGTTTTATAAAAAAAGACCTGAATGCTAAAATCTGATCGCTTTGGTCGATCTTAGCGATCGACATTTCATATAGAAGCGCATCATTAAAATGACGAACGTGGTAAATATCAACTCTGCAACTTTATTTCTTTAAAAGATATAGTAAATTTAAATTATTAGTAATTTCAGTTAAGCATCAGATCATCGTTTCCTACACACTAAACAAACGGCCGGACCTGCCCCGAAACGCTACTGGCCGTGATATTCAAAGCTAGAAGGATTTTAGACTATTAGATTTACTTTCATTCCAATTGATCCGTAGTGAGGAGGTCCTCCAGGATGTATAACATGTCAGAAAAACAACAATACATGACAAATATTTACAACTCAAGCAAATAAGCTAATGTACCATTCCACAGGTCCCAAGTGGCATGGTCGTCATTTTTTAATGAACGCTGTATGAAAGAATAATTTTACAAATACTAATGCACTGAATTTAAAATAAAAAAAGTTTTTATTTATTCATAAGGTAATAAACGTGTAATACAACTACTAATTACTTATTTGCAATGAACACGTTACTGCACTGAACTGGTTCAAAATGGCTCTGAGCGCTATGGGAGTTAACATCTGACGTCATCAGTCCCTTAGAACTCAGAACTAGTTAAACCTAACTAACCTAAGGACATCACACACGTCCATGCCCGAGGCAGGATTCGAACCTGCGACCGTAGCTGTCGCGCCGTTCCAGACTAGAACCGCTTGGTGACACCGGCCGGCCGGACTGAACTGGTGCAGAAGTTAGATTGTAGCTACACACACACACTTATTTAAAATAAACACATTACTGCACTGAAATTGTGCAGAAGTATATTGTACTTATATATACAGTATCTTATTGATTCCATGAATTGAGCTGTTGGTTTGAAAAAGTGATATATTTTTAATGACAAATTTCATTAAGGAATAAATATATTGGGAAGCAGTAGTTAGTATCCCTAGTTCCCTAGACGGCCGGAGTGGCCGAGCGGTTCTAGGCGCTACAGTCTGGAGCCGCGTGACCGCTACGGTCGCAGGTTCGAATCCTGCCTCGGGCATGGGTGTGTGTGATGTCCCTAGGTTAGTTAGGTTTAAGTAGTTCTAAGTTCTAGGGGACTGATGACCTCAGAAGTTAAGTCCCATAGTGCTCAGAGCCATTTGAACCTAGTTCCCTAAACAGGCTTCTGCAGGATGTTCTTGAGTTCACTCCACATATAACTCTTACTGCACGTTTTTGTGCCCGGAAAACTTTAGCTTGGTTTGATGAAATTGTATTGGTTTTATATAAAAGAATTTAACGTTTATTATGTAATGGATATTATTGCTACTTTGTTTAGACCTTGAAAGTGGTCAAGCTTCGATTATTTAAATATGTTGAAATGTAAAATAATGTAGAATAAGCTGTAACCAAACAGATGGACGGCGTCAGGAAAGGGACTGCCCTCGTCAGTTGAGCGAGGATATTCGGCGCGCGGGAAACGCGGCCGGGGAGGGGCAGTGAGTGCTGGTGCAGACGCGAAAGTGGACAGTTGTAGTCTAGACACCAAAGAGTACAGTGTTGTGACCGTAGAAAATTTTGATTTTTATTCTTGTTTTGTGACCATAATAAGAGTCAAGGCTCCATAGGCAAACAGCCAGCCGACATTAAGAAATAGTCCACCAGGACTTAGGGACAAGATAAGCGGCGGAGGCTGCCAAGTATGGTTTGTTGATCAAATAACTTAGTGTTTGACTTCCTGCCAGAGGAAGCAGCATGAATCAAACTTGCGCAATGGAAGACGCAAACACCAGAGTGATAATACAGCAAGAGAGAGTGTAAGTCACGTGCGGAAAAGACTCGTGTGGAACCAAATTAAGTTGTGTGCAGGTAGAAACGAAAGTGTCGTGTGGAACCGAAGGCATTCTTGCGCTAGCCGACCAATTAGAAACAAGAGTGTCGTATGGAACCATAGGCATTCTTTTGCAATCCGATCACTTAGAAATGAAAGGGTCGTCTGAAACAAATTAACTCGTGTGCACCCAAGTACATGAGAAACGAAATAAAAGTCCAGGCAGCGGAATAGATAGAAACAGAGATTCAGATGCAGATTCAGAGCCAGTGCCGGCAGTTTGGAGATTCCGCAGCGAGAAGCCAGCGGGGCCGAGTAGACCCATAGCAGCCGATACAGCTGATACAGACTTCAGCTATGAGAACACAGTGATAGACTCTGGTGGACACTCAGGAACTGCAGGTCAAGTAGGATTTTTAGAGTTTCATTGGAATAGTGTTAAACAGAGGCTGTCAGTCTTTGTCTCAATTACTTAGAGAGTTTTCAGTGTTAACCAAGAACAAGTGATTGCTTTGTACTTGTTTCTTACATGTACCAGCAATTAGCTTTGAAGTAGCAAGTCCAAATAAATAGACTGAATCTTACTAAGGGGTTTATGGTCCAACGCCTCACATAAGTATATGTGAGAATAAACTTGATAGAAACTAACCAATCTTTTCCGCCTATTGCAATTTTGTAACCTATTTTCAGGAAACTTATTTGCTTCAAACCAAGGAGATTCTCTCCCTCTCATCTCCAATATAAAGGTTGACAGCAATTTATAACTAACCCATTGTCGTTAACGTCCCGAATGCGCTACGCAGTTCGCACTTACTTCATTCTGGTATAGAGAGGCTGTGCCGGGACGCGACAACAGTTCGGCTGGAGACACCAAAAGGAGAGTTCGGACTGAGACGCGAAAGCGGACAGTCGTTCTTTAGGCAGCTAGGAAGTGAAACGACTCAGAAAATTTCGCGTTGAGTGGTATCGCGGGACAGTCTCTGAGCGGTGAGCAGCTGTGCTCCTGGTGTGAACTTTAACATTTCACTTAGTTAACGAGCTGGACTTGTAGTTCGCGATGAGATTGTGAATGATCGAACTGTGTCAAACGGATATGTGCTCGAGTGTAACAGTAACTCTAAATACGACCACTTTCGCCATTACTTTGCTTTCTGAATAAACATTATTCTAAACAAATCGCAATTGTGTGGCCTACATCATTTATGGGGCCTTAATTTAGTTGCCGATATTATTATTACTGTTATTATATATTAGATTAACTTTGTATTTCGCAAACTTGCCATCAACCAGACAATTTAACCATAGGGTCACAAGTGTCTAATTTAGAGCGTGTAATGCGACACGTGCTGTTCAACCCCTAGACGAGTTTGAGCCAAGACATTTCGACGAAGAGGAACCGCATATGAGCCCGAACACCTATGCGATGTTAGCTCGCAAGTAGATATGTCACCAACTATCTTCTGAAGCTAGAAATGTTATTAAGATCTCTAATATAATGCGAAAGGCTATTCAAGAGTCAGATAAGACTTCGACAAAGTGGCTGAATGATGGAGTGGACCAGGGAGGATTTTGCTCTGATGGCAGTGGCCGTTTCTGTCATGTTGTTTACGCAAGGGCGTTAAGACCGAGGAAAGATATGTGGGACAGTGTTCACTGATAAGACAGCAGAGGCGACCGAGGGTATGAAAATCTCTGCGCTTGTCTGCATGCAGCGAACACAGCTGTGCATATGACGGCGAAATGTGACCAAAAAGCCGAACATCACAGACATAATGAACACAGGTGCCGTGACCTTTCTTGAGAAAGACCTTGTGAAATAACATCGCTGTAATCAACTATGAGACTTAACAAACTGCTGAGGTCATCAGTCCCCTAGAACTTAGAACTACTTAAACCTAACTAACCTAAGGACATCACACACATCCATGCCCGAGGCAGGATTCGAACCTGCGACCGTAGCGGTCACGCGGTTCCAGACTGTAGCGCCTAGAACAGCTCGGCCACCCCGGCCGGCGAGCTTTACATATTTATGTAGGGCGACCTTCATGACCTGTTCGGGCGGAGTTTAATTTTTAGTGTGTTTATGGAGAGATGGTGATACCTTCTTGAACACTGAAGTTGCGTGCTCAGTTAAATTTAAATTTTCGTCTATTACCAGGCATAGAAGTACGAAAGCGGAATTTGGTTGCAATAATTACACTCTGTTGTTTATTCAGAATAATCTCCATTGCTATTTTTTCCAACTGAAAGCCTCGATCGTTTCCCTGACCAGTTTTGCTGTGTGTGATGGTGCGTTATCATGGAGCAATATGACTTTGTGTTGCCTTTTTCCATATTCCGGTCTTTTTCACGTAATGCTCAATTTAAATCGATCATTTGCTGTTGGTAGCGATGAGTGTTAATGGTTTCACCAGATTTTAGAAGCTCATAATAGATGACCCCTTCTGATGCACCAAACACAGAGCATTCTCTTCTTTCCAAAGCGATTTGGTCTTGCAGTGGATGTCGATGCTTTGCCTGGATTCACCCATGATTTACGAGGCTTATGATTCTGAAAATATATTCATTTTTCATCACCTGTCAATATTCGATGGAGAAACGAATTTCTTTTGTATCTGGCGAGCAGCATTTCACAAATGGTCTTTCGATTTGATTGCTGTCTTTCATTCAGTTCATACGGAACCCGTTTTTCCACTTTTGCACCTTTCCCATAGCTTTCAACCGAAGAGAAACGGCTTTCTGCGTCACATTCAGTTGTTCCTCGATTTCCTGTCGAGTTTCTCTATCCAATAAGCTCTGCAATTCGTTCTCTTAGAACTCCTTAGGTGGTTTCCCGTGCTCGTCGTTTCTCACGTCAAAATCATCACTTTTGAATTTTCTGAACCACTCGAAACTCTGTGTTTTGCCAAGAGCATGTTCGCCGAAAGCTTCGACAGGCATTCGATGCGATTCTGCTGCAGTTTTCTTCAAATGATAACAGAAAACCAATGCTGTCCGCAAATCTTAGTTCGTAGGCACAAAACTCGACATGTTTACCGGTTTGAAACAGATATCGATGTATGGAACTTGGGTTACTGTATGTTGACATTCGTCGTCAGACGTTACAGGAAGCAGATGGCACTGCAGACACGGTCTCACGGGCCCTATACTGACGGCTAGAACCATCTGTAGGGAAATTCCGGTTTCACACTTCTACACCAGGTATTTACTCCCAGACTCTTTGGTGAAGGAGAGAAGTTGTTTTCTGTCCCGTTTATGGTTAAAGATAGTAGAGGCGGGCCAGAATCGCTTGGAGCTTGGTAGAGTTGAACCAGAACCCTAAACCCTGCTCCCATTTTGATGGTGCATACAGGTTAGTATTGAGATTCTGGATTGCTGTCTTCAGGTTTATTGGTTTTGCACTCAGATACAATGCCATGTTTAGAAATATAAATATAAAATCTGAAGAATCTGCTGCTGTTAATTTACCATACCATCTGTCTAGCTGGTGTTATTCACATACTGTTAGCCAATGGCATATCGTGTATATTCAAAATTCCTGTCACAATATTCTACGTGGCAGGCAGCACATAAACTGGAGAAGTAGCTGATTGGAAGCTAGTAGTGTGGTCCATTCTCAATGCTGCACGGCATCGAGCACACTGATGGCCCAAAGATGCATTTAATCTACAATGTGCAGACTGTAGAAGATGCAGTTATGGCCAGAGGTTGTACTGTCATATTTTGGGACTGTTTTTCGTATCTCCAATGAACCCACACATTCATGTTACCCTGAACATGAACCAGCTGTCTATTTCAGTCTTCTCAGTTGCTCCCTCTTGTACATCTCCGTGATAAGTAACGTAGGCCATGATAATATCTTGAATTATCTCATTCAGGCACGTGATACTGAGAACAAACTCCCATCTATAGGTTCAACGCCATGCAACTACATTAACTGAAATCTGCACCTCCCCCCTCCGCCTCCTTCCACCACTGAAACACATCCAACATAATGTCTTTGCCAACAGTCCACGATAATAACCTCTCTTACTTAATGTTCAGTATATAAAGAATTCAAGTTTCTGTGCATACATTGTTAGAACTATATAATAATTTTGACACTGCTTAAATCATTGTGTAAGAGATGTTACGTTATATTTGCAGATAAATACTACTAATGTAGCAAAGTTGGTCTACGTGTCTGGGCTGACTTCTATGTTCCTATATAAAATTTAGACTATTTGGTCCAAGTTTGTTGAAATAACCAACCGCTGGAACATTATTTTGCTTTTAATCACTTCTTCATTTATTAGTATGTTCTTGATACACATTTTACAACAACACTTCTCAAATATAAATTGTGAACCATTCTTGAGCTAGGCAAAGGACATAGTTGGTCAGAGAGGAGCATGTACCACACTCATAACTGTTAAACCCACTCTGATTCAACTCTGATCCAACTCTCAAGCATCTGACGCGCTTGGCGCGAAAACTCGGTATATATTTTACGAACCATGCTTCCAGCGCCTTCTAGAACAGAATGTAGTCCAAAAAAGTATCAACACGACTTTCTTAATTGAAACTGTTCCTCAGATTTAATTTATATAATGTTTTCTGAAAATAATTATTTACATGAACATTTAAGGGGTAATAGTTAATAAAATAGGTTGTAAATTTTGACAATATCGAAAATAAGTAGTTCCCTGTTACTTTTATTAGACTGATTTTATTGTCGGTGGTGAAATTAGAAAAATTATGAATGAAGATAAAAATTATGTTTGCATGAAAAGTGAAGCATAAAAATGTCATGTTTACTGTAAATTTGATTTTAGATTATCTAAGTTGACAGTTGTGATTACTAATTTTCATGGTTCAAGATCGATGATAAGAAATGGATCGATACAAATAATAAAAATATATTATCAGAAAAATAGTTTTTAGTAACCAAATATGTTTAAAGATTTCTCCAGATAACAAATATACAAGTTAAGTAAGGGAGTAAACCTAAATCTGGCCAAAATGTATACAGAATCGAGCATTTCAATTGACATGCAGAAGTGCCAAGGAGGCAAGGCTCATTACACCACGAAATATTAAAGGAACACTCTCAGATAAAACGTCTCTCTGCTTGACAAA
The DNA here is from genome assembly GCF_023898315.1 of Schistocerca nitens. Taxonomy (NCBI): domain Eukaryota; kingdom Metazoa; phylum Arthropoda; class Insecta; order Orthoptera; family Acrididae; genus Schistocerca; species Schistocerca nitens. The sequence goes on along the minus strand of NC_064622.1, from coordinate 131,832,075 downwards.
GCTGCCTCACTTAGAAACGCGAAAACGAATTTTGCCCAGAGAAGTGGATTGTTTAAGTCTACAAGCGCGAACAGAACCAAATGTTGTTGTCGACAAGTTTTTAGGGAGATGATGTGGCGTCTAAACGTCTTGCTTGACTTATGATATTAACACATAGTCCTGTTAGTACATCAGGATCCGTTGTGTAAGCTGCAAGTTACGCCCAGCTGGCGTGACTGAATTAACACGAGTTCACAGTGACCGTCAGGTCACGTCACGTCGCGGCGCACCAAAACATTCAATAAATTTCAGATGGCGACGTTGACACTGGATGTTATGTCACCTCACGCCACGTCACGTCTCGTCAAGGCACCGTCAGTGTTTCTAGGCAACAGTTTTTTGTAGATCACGTGACGCTCAAGTTTATTTCCGCCCGCTACACAGCCCTGCTCCGATCTTCCATGCGTCCTTTCGTCGTGCTTTCGTTAGGTCGAGGTTTTCGTTGTTAGTATCAGTTGTTGTTCTATGTCTTTGTTATCTGTTCTTTCTTATTTTGTGTTATTTGTTACATATTAAACGCAACTGAGGACAGCCATACAGGTTGAGATCACGGGCTTGTATTGACTTGACGAGACTGTTTTGTGATGCGATAGTAGCGTGACGGTCAGTGTGGATTTACCTTAACACGACGTACGTTCACAGAAGAGCTTTTACGCTACAGTGGTACAGGGGTTACAGATTTTATTCCTGTCTCTGCCCTTTGTGTTGTTTCTCTTGAGAATTTTTATCTCCGTAACACTAGAGGACAGAGGACTCTGGCACGGGAGGGGGGGGGGGGGGAACGAGGAGGGGGGGGGGGGCGGGCACGGTTCATCTGTATTGATTTCTGTGGCCAATTATTATTCCCTGGATGGACGGGCAGCCGTTGCGTGAGGTATTAGTTTACGGATTATGAACAACGTAGAATGAAACAGAGAGACGTGCTAGGGCTTTTGCAAAGTAAAAACACAATGTCCTATCACAGCGCAGGGAGAAGGAACTGAAGATAACACTGTTTCTAGCTACGACAAAGATCTGACACTATTGTGTACCATCCAGTACTGTTCAGGACCCTGCGGGAATCCTGCCTTTTGTAGACATATTATCCTCTCATCTTTGTTTAGATGACCCTCATTCATCAGAACCTATAAGCGAAACAGCTCTGAATTTGCTCATCTTTTGCCTGTTGTATTCTTTATAATTACACTACTGGCCATTAAAATTGCTACACCAAGAAGAAAATTCATTGGACAAATATATTATACTAGAACTGACATTTGATTACATTTTCACGCAATTTGGGTGCATAGAGCCTGAGAAATCAGTACCCAGAACAACCACCTCTGGCCGTAATAACGGCCTTGATTCGCCTGAGCATTGAGCCAAACAGAGCTTGTATGGGGTGTACAGGTACAGCTGCCCACGGTTCATCAAGAGTAGTGACTGGCGTATTGTGACGAGCCAGTTGCTCGGCCACCATTGACAAGACGTTTTCAATTGGTGAGAGATCTGGAGAATGTGCTGGCCAGGGCAGCAGTCGAACATTTTCTGTATCCAGAAAGGCCCGTACAGGACCTGCAACATGCGGTCATGCATTATCCTGCTGAAATTTAGGGTTTCGCAGGGATCGAATGAAGGGTAGAGTCACGGGTCGTAACACATCTTAAATGTAACGTCCACTGTTCAAAGTGCCGTCAATGCGAACAAGAGGTAGCCAGTGGCACCCCATATCATCATGCCGGGTGATACGCCAGTATGGCGATGACGAATACACGCTTCCAATGTGCGTTCACCGCGATGTCGCCAAACACGGATGCGACCATCATGAAGCTGTAAACAGAGCCTATATTCATTGGAAAAAATGACGTTTTGCCATTCGTGCACCCAGGTTCGTCGTTGACTACACCATCGCTGGCGCTCCTGTCTGTGATGCAGCGTCAAGGGTAACCGCAGCCACGGTCTCTGAGCTGATAGTCCATGCTGCTGCAAACGTCGTCGAACTGTTCATGCAGATGGTTGTTGTCTTTGAAACGTCCCCATCTGTTGACTCAGGAATCGAGATGTGGCTGCACGATCCGTTACAGCCATGTGGATAAGATACCTGTCATCTCGACTGCTAGTGATACGAGGCCTTTCTAATTCAGCATGGCGTTCCGTATTACCCTCGTGAACCCACCGATTCCATATTCTGCTAACAGTCATTGTATCTCGACCTACGCGAGCAGCAATGTCGCGATACGATAAACCGCAATCGCGATAGCCTACAATTCGACCTTTATCAAATTCGGAAACGTGATGGTAAGCATTTCCCCTCCTTACACGGGCCATCACAACAACGTTTCACCAGGCAACGCTGGTCAACTGCTGTTTGTGTATGAGAAATCGGTTGGAAACTTTCCTCATGTCAGCACGTTGTAGGTGTCGCCACCGGAGCCAACGTTGTGTGAATGCTCTGAAAAGCTAATCATTTGCATATCACAGCATCTTCTTCCTGTAGGTTAAATTTCGCGTCTGTAGCACGTCATCTTCGTGGTGTAGCAGTTTTAATGGCGAACATCCTTGCATAAACGTCCCTCTCTTCCTACCCAGGAAGCTGCGTACATTTTCAACTCTGATTCGTACTCTTTAACATCAGACGGTTTTGAAACTTCCTGGCAGATTAAAACTGTGTGCCCGACCGAGACTCGAACTCCCGAGTTCGAGTCTCGGTCGGGCACACAGTTTTAATCTGCCAGGAAGTTTCATATCAGTGCACACTCCGCTGCAGAGTGGAAATCTCATTCTGGGGCCATCAGACTGTTTTAATTAGATGTGCCGGCGATGTTTTGTTTTCTGTATCTTCCTTTCCTCACCGATTCTTCGTAGAACCTCCTCATTCCTCATCTTACCAGTCTATCTAATTTTCAACTTTCATGTATAGCACCACATCTCAAATGCGTCTATTCTCTTCCGTTCTGGTTTTCTCAAAATCCATGTTTCATTACCTTATATTGCTGTGTTCCAAACGTGTTGTTGTTGTTGTTGTTGTTGTTGTGGTCTTCAGTCCTGAGACTAGTTTGATGCAGCTCTCCATGCTACCCTATCCTGTGCAAGCTTCTTCATCTCCCAGTGCTTACTGAAACCAGAAATTTCTTCCTCAAATTGAGGCCTATGTTTGATTCTAGTAGACTTCTCTTGTCCAGAAATGCCCTTTTGCCAGTGCTAGTCTGCTGTTGATGTCCTCCTTGTTCCGTCCGACATGGATTACTTTGTTATCTAGGTAGCAAAATTCGATATAATCATCTACTTCGTGATCACCAATCCTGAGGAGCAGTTTCTCGCTGTTGCCATTTCTGTTACTTCTCATTACTTTCGTCTTTTTTCGATTTACTCTCAGTTCATATTCTGTGCTAATTGTACTGTTCATTCCTTTCAAGAGATTCTGCAATTCTTCTTCACATTCACTGAAGATAGCAATGTCATCGACAGGAGATATCCTGTCACCTCGAATTTTAATCCCACTGTTAACCCTTTCTTTTATTTCCTTTGTTGTTTCTTCGATGTATAGATTGAACGGTAATTACTGTGTCCCTTTTACTCTACCAGGGCCAGAGCCACAGATGTATATAGATGGAGGGTTTGGGGAAATGGGGAAAGGGCAAGAAGAAGCACTTACTATCTTGTGGATTCTAGACTACAGACTTGTTGATAACAGTATACTCTGCTTTTCTAGAAACATCTTGTCTGTGATACCATCAAACTTCGTGTTTAGCCTATTTTGACATTACACAATAGGAAATAATGTGCTTTTAACCATTTCTAAGTGACTAAATTTGTGTTTGTTGGTCATGATTTTCACAGCAAATTAGTGCGTTTCGTTTGGCTACGGCACAATGTGTAACGGAAACTGTTGCGAATCTTTGCATAAGAGTAACAAAATGAGAGTCCCCTTTCTCTGTCGCTTTCTCTTAGACGCCCTTATCGAATCACATCCCAGAGTCGGTCACCAGTTCCCTCGTCACCTCGCTCTTTCCTCATCAGCAAAACACAATCATGGCTGCTTCATACTTGATCGATATATTGACATCCATCAACACTTCCTAGAAGGGCACCCCTCCCCCCCTCACCTCTTCTGCCATTCCTTGGACAGTTTAATTACTAGATATCATAGTAATTTTCTTGCAAAGTGTATAGACTAGAGGTACTAAGATCTTCGAGACACCATAAGCTGTCATGTCACGTACAACTAGGATTTTTAGTTTTCATACGTCATCAAAGTCTCTGGCTCATATAAAAAAATTATGAGTATAGAATCTTACCCTTTTCCTGATGGATACGTTACTGTTGACACCCATGTAGCCATGTAGGCCTCGTATTCGGAACATGAAAAACACTTTAATAGCAATATCTTTCACAACCGTTGAAACTCGTTCAACTCTAAAACGGTTTAGAATTTCTTCTAGCGAAATTGTAAATACGTCTGCTAGAGGGTGAATCGATCAGTAGCGCGTATCTGTGATTTCTGGGTGTACAATTTATAAATTGTATTCACTTCCGTCTCATAATATTATGGTGAAGCCGTAATACAGATTACAGCATCACTGTACATTTCAGTCACAGAATCATAATCAACGTCCCATATCAAAGATCTGATACGTCCAATATCTTAGTGGCAGCTATCTATAAATTTAATTTTTCACCATATTCTTTCCCATTTCAACCAAAAATTTGTTGAACGTACTACCCGGCAACTCGAGACAAAACTAAAAATTTTCCTTTTATTACTGACGAAGCTTCCTTCTCGGCATATCACAGATGTCTCCTCCCCGTCCGACAGCGAATCAGCGTATTTGTCCCACTGTCAACACTCTTCCAGATTTTTACAACGTCCTGTATTCCTATGTTTTTTTGTTCATTACCTCTTCTGGTAACTTCTCGGTTTTTCTTCTCACTTTTCGTACCACTTGTTAACCCCTACACGTCTCCTTTCGACACGGCTGCCTTTCCTTTCTCTTGATGTAACATTTGCAAAAAACGGTGTACTATGTTATACAACTGGCGATAGTATAACATTCAAGTGTTGTACCTTATATACTTTATTAGCTATCGTTACCATTTTGATTATTATTGATAGTGATTCATTATCACAGGCCAACGAAAAATTTTTTTGGAAACCTTTTTTTGGTTTGACAGCTGATCTTTATAGATTTATGAGCTGAATCCAAATCTAGCCTTAGTTTTTTTGTATCATCCATAGTTTTCGAGCAATATGTTTTTTATTACATAGTATAAAAATCCTATGCTATATGGTAAATGCGGAAAATAATGAAACGCTTTGTTGCAACATAAGCATTGTTTGTAGTTGCAGTAAGCTACTTAAAACAATGATATGTGTTAATAGAGGTTTCACTTGTTAGCTGAAATTGGTTTGCATTTTCTTTCTTTTTTCTTTGAAGCTTCTTGTGCAGCTTTTTCTACGATGAGTCGCTTGCTGAACTACTCGGTGAAGTGCCTAACAGTAGTTCCCCATCATGTTGGTGTTTCAGCTACCTTGGCAGCGTTTTTCCATCCCTTTAATGTCCTGGTGAAAACGCTCTCCTTACTCCTCACTAACATCCCCACATTGCCCGGGAAGTAATAAAGTTGACTGTTCAGAAAGTGATTTTTCAGGTTCATTAAACATCCTAAAGTTTTAAACTTCTTTAACATTGTAGCTATAATAGAAACATATTCTGGGTCTTGTCCATGTCCAAAGAACTTTGTAACGACTCGCTTGAATGATACCCATGCTTCTTTCTCATTTAAGGTCATTGTGGATTCAAAGTTAACATCAAACATCAATTTTCTAATGTCAGGTCCGACAAAGACGCCTTCTTTTAGTTTAGGTTCTGAAAGGTGTGGAAACTTTCGGTAGAAATACACAAAACATTGTCCATCTTTAGGCAAAGCCTTCACAAATTGTTCCATTAGGCCTAACTTTATATGTAGAGGTGGTAGGAGTACTCTTTTGCATCTACAAGGTTTTTGCGTAGAATGTTCTTCTCGCCTGGTTTTGAAGAGTCCCTCACAGGCCAGTTCTTTCTGCACCAGTATTGATCCCTAATCTTTGGTAAAGCCACTTTACTGACCAAGGAGCATGCACATTACTTTTAGATCGCCACATATCAGCCAACCATGAGCCGAATAGACTATTTTATTTAGGACTGTTTCTAGGTTTTCATGGCTTTCTTTCATATGTACAGAATGTCCAACAGGTATAGATGCATACATGTTACCACTCTGTAATAAAACAGCCTTTAAACTAGTTTTGGATAAATCAATAAACAGCTTCCAGTCTTCGTTTTTGTATTGAATACCAAACGCATGCAAGACCAGGAATGTCTGACCAGTACACTAAATCACGTTCTTGTTGAAAAAATTTGGAAAATTGCTACTCTCTCTTTCTATACATGTATATGCTGATTCCAACTGCCAATAAGCTCTTTCCTTTTAATCTAGAGCCAAGCAATTCAGCTTTTTCTTTCGTTAAGCCCAGATCCTTAATAAAATCGTTAAGCTCGGACTGAGTAAACAATTTGGGCTCTAGACTTTCTGTATTACAATGGAATTCATTATCATCTTGTTCATGTAAATCACATTGTACATCAGAAAATACTTCTGCTGGAATAGAATTTAAACCATCTGGTGGTTCAGGAACTGGAAAATCTACACCATGACCTACTGGTCGGATGGCGGACGAAAAGGTTAGGGTAGCTTGTTACATTCTCGTTTTTCGAATTATGACCAGTAATGTCAACACTGCAAAAGTAGCAATCATCAGAATGATTTCTTGGTTCTATATCATAGGAACAGCAAATCTAAAGGTTTTTTCACCTGTTTGGACCATTATCTCGGATCTTCAACACACACATAACATACCTTATGCGGCGCCCAAGATTTATCCTCATCACCAAGTTTAGATCAAAAGTATGACAGATAAACCCTTTTCACAAAGTCAGTAATGTTTCTTCGGTGTTTTTTAATCACAAATTCACCACAGATATAACAAAAACTGTTAGCAGAGTTTTTACAGCCACAGTTAGACATTGTACTGAGCACATGTACAGGAAGTGGGAAAGTGAGGTTAGGTTGACAACAAACAAAACACCATCTGTTAACACGAAAATAGAATGGACCTTTTCTTGCCAGCAAATGTTTTTCAGCAGTACTACCAACGTTATCTACATTCATTACACCTCCTTTTTAAATTATTTTACCATAAATTCTTTAAAAAATCGCTTAATTTAATGAATTTAACTGTAAAATGTGAAGAAATGGTGGTTGATATAGTTTTATAAGCGTCATATTTGGATTTCCCACCCTAAAGAACATAAGAACAGAGCACTTTCAGCAAAAAAGTTTTCCCATCATTGGCCTATGTTATCTATACACAATGCAGTGTCAGCTGGAAAGAGAATCGCTAAAGATGGTTTGTTAGACATCTTACTAGTAAAATTAATGCATAAATAAATTCACTAAATTTCAGTCTATGGTTTAGTCAGATGCACTTTTTCCTCTCGTTTGTAAGGAGACTCTTGCAATATTGCTTTTTGGGAGTCACCTCGAAATAAAAATATTCATGCGGTTTTTCAAGCGATGAAAAGCGTCAACATAAAAACGCGCCACCATGGTCAAAGTATACCAAGCATGGCAAAATGGCACTACCCAAAACCGGCGCCAAGGCAATTATGGTGCAGCACGGGTCGTATACGACAGGTGTGAATGATGGCTGTGGAGGTGCGTACAGGCGAATAGATGTGCAGCTGGCGAGCAACCGGCCGCCCAGAAGAAACAGTGCCCCTCAACGACCGTTCAGCAAACGTTGCCGCGCATTGACCTCTACAGCAGGCGCTTATTTCATGCACCCATGCAGACTACTGTACGTGGGCGAACGAAGGGTGGAATTTGCAAACCAGCACAGGTATTTGACGTCCACCGTATGGTGGCAGTTGGCCGTTTGAGGTGCACCACGTTTTATGCTCCATCGGACAGACAGCCGTTGGCGCGTACGGCGTGAAACGTCTGAAAGCAAATACCCTGCAACGATCGTCAGAGGGGCCCAGGCGAGAGGCTGAACAGTCATGGTTTCGCGAGCATTTTTGTGGCACTCTCCGAGTGATCTCGCCATTCTGGAAGACGCAATGGATCAACACAATAAAGCATCTACACTGATGCTCATAAATTAAGGATAACGCTGAAAGTTGGTGAAAAACCGCTCTGGTGGGTGGTTTGTGTGTTTAAATCACTTTGGGGTAGGACCATACGGTGCATCTGACCTGCGGTCGTCGCACGGTGGTGCTGGCAGCAGTCCACATACGCAGAGGTGTGTTGGTGCATGTCAGAGTACGGTGCAGCGAGTAAGCGTGCAGACGTCTTCAGGCGTGCTAATGGTGACTGTGTTGAAAATGGCTCAAAGAACACATATTGATGACGTTATGAGCGGTAGAATACTAGGGCGACTGGAGGTTGGTCAAAAACAGCAGGTCGTAGCACGGGCCCTCCGTGTGCCAAAAAGTGTGATCTCAAGATTATGACAACGATTCCAGCAGACAGGAAACGTGTCCAGGCACTACAGCACGGGACGTCAAAAGTGTACAACACCACAAGAAGACCGCTATCTCACCATCAGTGCCCGCAGACGGCCACGGAGTACTGCAGGTAGCCTTACTCGGGACTTTATCGCAGCCTCTTGAACAGTTGTCTCCAGACACACTGTCTACAGACGACTGAGCAGACATGGTTTATTCGCCCGGAAACCTGCGAGGTGCATTCCACTGACCCCTGGTCACAGGAGAGCCCGTAAAGCCTGGTGTCAAGGTCACAGTACATGGTCATTGGAACAGTGGTCCCAGGTTATGTTCACGGACGAGTCCATGAGTAGTACGAACAGTGATTCTCACTGGGTTTTCATCTGGCGTGAACCAGGAACCAGACACCAACCCCTTAATGTGCTTGAAAGGGACCTGTATGGAGGTCGTGGTTTGATGGTGTGGGGTGCGATTACGATTGGTGCATGTCTTTGACAGAGGAACTGTAACAGGTCAGGTGTATAGGGACGTCATTTTGCACCAGTACGTTTGCCTTTTCAGGGGTGCAGTGGGTCCCACCTTCCTCCTGATGGATGATAACGCACGGCCCCACCGATCTGCCATCGTGGAGAAGTGCCTTGAAACAGAAGATATGAGGCGAATGGAGTGGCCTGCCTGTTCTACAGACCTAAACCTCATCGAGCACGTCTGGGATGCTCTCGGTCAACGTATCGCTGTACGTCTTCAAACCCCTGCGACACTTGAGGAGCTCAGACAGGCACTGGTGCAAGAATGGGAGGATATACCCCCAGCAGCTGCTCGACCATCTGATCCAGAGTATGCCAACCCGTTGTGCGGCCTGTGTACGTGTGCATGGTGATCATATCTCATATTGATGTCGAGGTACATGTGCAGGAAACAGTGGCGTTTGGTAGCACATGTGTTTCGGGACGGTTTTCTAAACTTATCACCAGTACTGTGGACTTACAGCTTTGTGTCTTGTGTGTTCCCTATGTGCCTATGCTATTAGTGCCAGTTTTGTGTAGTGCCACGTTTTGTGTCACCACATTGTGCAATTATCCTTAATTTACGAGCATGAGTGTATCTTTTGGAGTCACGTCCACCCATACATGCAGGTTGTGTTTGTGTGTGTGTGTGAATTCCTAAGCAACGGCTGAGGTCATCGGTCCCTAGACTTAGACACTACATAAACTAACTTATGCTAAGAACAGCACACACGCCCATACCCGAGGGAGGACTCGAACCTCCGGCGGGAGGGGCCGCGAAATCCGTGATATAGCGCCTCGAACCGCGCGGCCAATCCACGCGGCAGGTTGTGCTTCCTCAGTACGATGGCATATACCAGCAGGTCAATGCAACGTACCACACACAGCTCACAGTGTACGTGCTTGGTTCATAGAGCACCAGCATCAGTTTACTGTACTCCCCTGGCCACTAAAAGACTCGTATTTATACCGTATCAAGTATCTGTGGAACCACTTCGATCGGGCTGATCACGTCAAGGATCCTCAACCGAGAAACATAGCACAGCTGGCCAGTGCACTGGAATCGGCATGGCTCCCCATCCCTGTCGGTACCTACCAGAACCTCACTGGCTCTTCCTGACGTCTCGCAGTGGTCCGCGCTGTAAAAGGCAGGCTTTTGACAGGTGATCACATCAATGTGACTGGATAGTGTATTGACACACGGAGTATAAGATTAGTCAGCTCCAGGAGATATCACGCTAATACCGTGTAACACCAACTATAGCCTTGATAACGGTCTCATTTGACAGAGGAAGAGAGTTAACAAAGTTTGCCATATATAGCTGCAGCCACTCGTTCATCGTAAGGTTACGTAGAGGTACCAGATTCCGCGACTGATGGCTGCTACGCTCCACTCGCTGTTCTACGTAGTTCAAGACAATTTTTGCGTGATTAAGATCGGATGATTAGGGAGCCAGTCGAGGTGCATAAGTGTGCCGGAGTGTTCGTCAAACCAAGAACATGCCTGTACAAGCCTGTGAGCAAGGCTGTTGTCATCTCTGAACAAACGGCAATTATTGATCACCGAGAAGCTGAAATAAACATTCTGGTTAGTGTACGCGGTAACCGTATTGAGTAGCCCATATTCTCGATACGAAAATCACCCTCAAAACATCACACCATCTACACTTTTACAAATGTTCGTTCTCAATGTGGTTGGGATGGATCGGTATACACTGACAGCAGCAATTTGTGTCGTGTTTGAAACCGATCGTTATTGACAAGGCCTGAGACTCCTCTTCGGTCCTCGTCGGTTGGCATCTTTTGTACGAAAAAAATGGTTCAAATGGCTGTGAGCACTATGGGACTTAACATCTGAGGTCATCAGTCCCCTAGAAGTTAGAACTACTTAAACCTAACTAACCTAAGGACATCACATACGTCCATGCCCGAGGCAGGATTCGAACCTGCGACCGTAGCGGTCGCGCGGTTCCAGACTGAGGCGCCTAGAACCGCTCGGCCATCTTTTGTATGACCACCGTTGTTACGCTGCCTTATGAGGCTGCGAATGCTACATCTTTTTTTGGAACTACGATGAACATTCCACGTTGCCATCACAACAGAAGGGGTAAGTTAATGGTGTGGTTATGGTTATGTTCGAACATTTGATCACGTGTCCCCATTTTACTGCGCTGATTCTACACAAGCAGTTGTCACATAAATACCATTTCACTGTCATTGCTTACGCGAGCGGCAGAGGATCAAATGAAGAAGAAGGCCTTCTTGTTGGTGTTTTCAACATATTCTTTCCTCGCCGACTCTTTGGAGATTCTCCTTATTCCTTACCTTATCAATCCTCCTAAGTTTCAACATCCTTCTTTAGCGCCACATCTCAAACGCTTCGATTCTTTTCTTTTCCTGTTTTCTCACAGTCCATGATTCACTACGAAAAGATATCTGCTCCAAATAAATACATATTCTCAGAAGTTTCTTTGTCAAATCAAGGTTTATGTTTGATACTAGTAGACATCTTTTGGCCTGTAATGCCCTCGTCACTCATGGTAGTCAGTTTTTTCGTTCTCGCGTCGTTAGTCATGTGTTCTTCTTTTTTAAGAGGTAGCATAACTGCTTATTTTCAACTATTTCGTCATCATCAATTTTGATGTTAAGTTTCTCGCTAATCCTAGATCTGCTCCTCAACATTACTTGCACTTTTCTTCGGTTTATTTTTATCTGAATCTGTATTCGGTCCCCCCCATGAACCATGGACCTTGCCGTTGGTGGGGAGGCTTGCGTGCCTCAGCGATACAGATGGCCGTACCGTAGGTGCAACCACAACGGAGGGGTATCTGTTGAGAGGCCAGACAAACATGTGGTTCCTGAAGAGGGGCAGCAGCCTTTTCAGTAGTTGCAGGGGCAACAGTCTGGATGATTGACTGATCTGGCCTTGTAACATTAACCAAAACGGCCTTGCTGTGCTGGTACTGCGAACGGCTGAAAGCAAGGGGAAACTACAGCCGTAATTTTTCCCGAGGACATGCAGCTCTACTGTATGATTAAATGATGATGGCGTCCTCTTGGGTAAAATATTCCGGAGGTAAAATAGTCCCCCATTCGGATCGCCGGGCGGGGACTACTCAAGAGGACGTCGTTATCAGGAGAAAGAAAACTGGCGTTCTACGGATCGGAGCGTGGAATGTCAGATCACTTAATCGGGCAGGTAGGCTAGAAAATTTAAAAAGGGAAATGGATAGGTTAAAGTTAGATATAGTGGGAATTAGTGAAGTTCGGTGGCAGGAGGAACAAGACTTTTGGTCGGGTGATTACAGGGTTATAAATACAAAATCAAATAGGGGTAATGCAGGAGTAGGTTTAATAATGAATAAAAAAATAGGAGTGCGGGTTAGCTACTACAAACAGCATAGTGAACGCATTATTGTGGCCAAGATAGACACAAAGCCCACGCCTACTACAGTAGTACAAGTTTATATGCCAACTAGCTCTGCAGATGATGAAGAAATAGATGAAATGTATGACGAGATAAAAGAAATTATTCAGGTAGTGAAGGGAGACGAAAATTTAATAGTCATGGGTGACTGGAATTCGTCAGTAGGAAAAGGGAGAGAAGGAAACATAGTAGGTGAATATGGATTGGGGGGAAGGAATGAAAGAGGAAGCCGCCTTGTAGAATTTTGCACAGAGCATAACTTAATCATAGCTAACACTTGGTTCAAGAATCATGAAAGGAGGCTGTATACATGGAAGAAGCCAGGAGATACTGACAGGTTTCAGATAGATTATATAATGGTAAGACAGAGATTTAGGAACCAGGTTTTAAATTGTAAGACATTTCCTGGGGCAGATGTGGATTCTGACCACAATCTATTGGTTATGAACTGCAGATTGAAACTGAAGAAACTGCAAAAAGGTGGGAATTTAAGGAGATGGGACCTGGATAAACTGAAAGAACCAGAGGTTGTAGAGAGTTTCAGGGAGAGCATAAGGGAACAATTGACAGGAATGGGGGAAAGAAATACAGTAGAAGAAGAATGGGTAGCTCTGAGGGATGAAGTGGTGAAGGCAGCAGACGATCAAGTAGGTAAAAAGACGAGGGCTAATAGAAATCCTTGGGTAACAGAAGAAATATTGAATTTAATTGATGAAAGGAGAAAATATAAAAATGCAGTAAATGAAGCAGGCAAAAAGGAATACAAACGTCTCAAAAATGAGATCGACAGGAAGTGCAAAATGGCTAAGCAGGGATGGCTAGAGGACAAATGTAAGGATGTAGAGGCTTGTCTCACTAGGGGTAAGATAGATACTGCCTACAGGAAAATTAAAGAGACCTTTGGAGAGAAGAGAACCACTTGTATGAATATCAAGAGCTCAGATGGAAACCCAGTTCTAAGCAAAGAAGGGAAGGTAGAAAGGTGGAAGGAGTATATAGAGGGTTTATACAAGGGAGATGTACTTGAGGACAATATTATGGAAATGGAAGAGGATGTAGATGAAGACGAAATGGGAGATAAGATACTGCGTGAAGAGTTTGACAGAGCACTGAAAGACCTGAGTCGAAACAAGGCCCCGGGAGTAGACAACATTCCACTAGAACTACTGATGGCCTCGGGAGAGCCAGTCATGACAAAACTCTACCATCTGGTGAGCACGATGTATGAGACAGGCGAAATACCCTCAGACTTCAAGAAGAATATAATAATTCCAATCCCAAAGAAAGCAGGTGTTGACAGATGTGAAAATTACCGAACTATCAGTTTAATAAGTCACAGCTGCAAAATACTAACGCGAATTCTTTACAGACGAATGGAAAAACTGGTAGAAGCTGACCTCGGGGAAGATCAGTTTGGATTCCGTAGGAATGTTGGAACACGTGAGGCAATACTGACCTTACGACTTATCTTGGAAGAAAGATTAAGAAAAGGCAAACCTACGTTTCTAGCATTTGTAGACTTAGAGAAAGCTTTTGACAATGTTGACTGGAATACTCTCTTTCAAATTCTGAAGGTGGCAGGGGTAAAATACAGGGAGCGAAAGGCTATTTACAATTTGTACAGAAATCAGATGGCAGTTATAAGAGTCGATGGGCATGAAAGGGAAGCAGTGGTTGGGAAGGGAGTGAGACAGGGTTGTAGCCTCTCCCCGATGTTGTTCAATCTGTATATTGAGCAAGCAGTAAAGGAAACAAAAGAAAAATTCGGAGTAGGTATTAAAATTCATGGAGAAGAAGTAAAAACTTTGAGGTTCGCCGATGACATTGTAATTCTTTCAGAGACAGCAAAGGACTTGGAAGAGCAGTTGAACGGAATGGACAGTGTCTTGAAAGGAGGATATAAGATGAACATCAACAAAAGCAAAACGAGGATAATGGAATGTAGTCAAATTAAGTCGGGTGATGCTGAGGGAATTACATTAGGAAATGAGACACTTAAAGTAGTAAAGGAGTTTTGCTATTTAGGGAGTAAAATAACCGATGATGGTCGAAGTAGAAAGGATATAAAATGTAGACTGGCAATGGCAAGGAAATCGTTTCTGAAGAAGAGAAATTTGTTAACATCGAGTATAGATTTAAGTGTCAGGAAGTCGTTTCTGAAAGTATTTGTATGGAGTGTAGCCATGTATGGAAGTGAAACATGGACGATAACCAGTTTGGACAAGAAGAGAATAGAAGCTTTCGAAATGTGGTGCTACAGAAGAATGCTGAAGATAAGGTGGGTAGATCACGTAACTAATGAGGAGGTATTGAATAGGATTGGGGAGAAGAGAAGTTTGTGGCACAACTTGACTAGAAGAAGGGATCGGTTGGTAGGACATGTTTTGAGGCATCAAGGGATCACAAATTTAGCATTGGAGGGCAGCGTGGAGGGTAAAAATCGTAGAGGGAGACCAAGAGATCAATACACTAAGCAGATTCAGAAGGATGTAGGTTGCAGTAGGTACTGGGAGATGAAGAAGCTTGCACAGGATAGAGTAGCATGGAGAGCTGCATCAAACCAGTCTCAGGACTGAAGACCACAACAACAACAACTGTATTCGGTAGACTGTTCATTCCATTCAATACCTTTTTCACCGAACAATTCAATTTCTTCAGCGAATATCATTGAAAGTCTTTCTCTCTCAATTTTAATTCAACTCCTGAAAACTTTCATCAATTTCCATCACTGCTTCTTCGGTGTATATTGTAACGTACATACAACAACTAAAGCCTATGTTCGTCTGTGAAATGGACTCGTTAAGCAACCTGAGCTATCAGTAATCGGAATATAACCTGCATAACACTGTGTGCGTGTGTATGAATGTCAGTTTCACGGTCATTTAAGCCCTCAACATATCGTTACATGAAAAACATAAAACTAACATTTGGATAAGGTATCTGACGCCGTATTTGAATAAGAACTTACAAGTGATATAGAATCTGGCTTGTGCAACGGAATTTACTGGACTAGAGTACTTGACGTGTTGTGGTGTGTCAGTGTCTCTGTTTTGGCCTTAAGTTTTGCACTCACCTCTTTAGGTGACTGCCTATTTCGAAGTGGCTTACAGCAATTCGGAGCAGCACGCAGCAGCAGCGGCTAAAGTTTATTGTTAATAAGAATGAATTTAATAAAAAGGGAGTTTGCTTGGGTCCTGTTAACTACTAAATAAGTTGTAAGAAGGGATTTCATAAACTGAGTCTATTTAAAAACTTCAGAAATCATAATGACCAATAATAGTTTGACAAGTATTAATAATGGCGAAATACCTAGTAATGACCTTACAAGTATCAATAATGGCCGAGTGCCAGATCAACAAATTATTTCAATTTCAAAGTTACATTAACATTCAATAATCACAGCATATTTATGAATTAGATGTGAAGAATCACTATTATTATTTGGAGGATAAGGAGGCTTCTCTACCTGACAAGCAACACATGGGATTATTGCAAAGTCGGACTAACAATCACAAGCCTAACCCTGCAATCGCGCTTTACGCTAAGCTTGCGAATTTTACCTTGAGTTCCATCTAAATCTCTCCTGCCGATATAAATAAAACCTGGTCTTCGGTGTGGTAAGATCTGCCATCACTAACGTGAGAATCGCGCTCCCATGTTTCGGCCTCAGATTGTTACTGTCGATATCTGAGTGCTTATTTATTTACATAGACAATTGCAGAATCTTACTCAGTGCAAAGAATAGCCTTAAGTTGGTTATATTGTTTTCGATACTCAATGTAATATTTAATCAATGTAATGTAAACTCTAGGCACAGCACCAACAGCACAGCTCAACAAAACTGTGGTGACAGAGGTGGTTACCTTACATGTGGTTACAGTGTTGCCAGATTGCCACTCTTTAACATCCTTTTCCTACCGAATGTACTCGCCGGACGAAATTATGTGAGAGACATTTTTTATCTCTGGCATGTGAGGTGTCGCGTTGCGAAGACCGAGTGCGCGAATTTCGCTTCACCCTGTATATTATATTACATATTATATATTATCATTATATTACATGCACATGAGTTAAAATAATCGCCGCTTTAATTCTCTGTCAATGTCTGTTAGGAAATTAGGCTGTTAAAATGTGTTTCAATAGAGACATTGAAAGCCTGTCCTGCGAATTCGTATGAGATTATGACTGGTTCCATGCTTTGAGCTGTGACCCCTTTATATATAAAATTGACCTGCATGTAAGTGAACTTAATCGTATTGTGATGACTAAAGTTGCGGTATGGCAAGGAGTTTCGCAAGAATCAATGGTAAAAAAGTGGATTGGAAAGGGAGGATGACGTCATTAAACTTACCCTCCAGTTGCAAATTACAATGCTCGGCGTAGACGTCATTCAGCTACTGAATGTGTATGGATAGAAATTGTATCTTACGTACACAATTTGTGCAAGACAAATGTTTTGCCATCTGTGAACTGCATTACGTAGAACCGAAAAACAAATTGAGTTTTTGTGGTAGCAGAAATTATTTTGATGAGAGCGTCTCGACTGGCATGTGTCTTGGAGTTCCATGGCGACGCAGACTTACCTATATAGCTGAAATTTCTCACGTCATATAATTGTGAACAATGCATAATTGACCCCAGCTTTAAGTACAGCTGAACTGACGAGTACATTTCAAGAACATTTTTCTTGAGTAAAGGCTTCTGGAGGTATGGAGCATATGAAAAAGATTCATTGAACGAGACCCGCGGAGATGGACAATAAATTCGTAGAATCCCAGCTCTACTCAAACAGAATATGATCATCAGTTCATACTCGATGAAAAGTGTTGGTGGATGAACACAATTCAACAGACCATATGCTTTACGTCCTCAACTAATACGATAGACAAAAGAGAATTCTGAAATATTGCTATTCGTTTCTGAAGCGTTGTCTGACGAGTGAAAGGGCATTGTGGTAGGCCATTTGAAACCTTACAAGATTCAATTGAAAATGGATACTTATCCTCACGTATTGTAAAGAAGCTGAAAACGTGAACAAAGACCTGACACTCACGCTCCAAATGCGACTGAAAAATGTATCACAGAAAAAAATGTAATTCTCCGTGACCTGAAAGGCCAGACGTGCGAAGCCAACGTCGATCTCACCATAATCTACATTGAAGTTCGTTGAATGCTCCATCTTTAGCTTACAACACACAGAAATTACATGCACTGCGCTGACACATAGAAGACTGTCGATTTCTGAGGTTAACTAATGATGTCGTAGCACGAATACACACATGAAGGTGTTCGTGCCAAAGCGAACGCTTTTCAACATGTAATGTGTAATCATTTTTATTATTAAATTTCGACAATTTTTGGAATTTCATTTATTGGGTAAGCAGGTATCATTTACTTACAGAGTTCCACATCCAGGCTGAAAAACTATTCTCTGCCGTGATTTTTTGTAGTGAAACACACAGCGCAGGTACCGATGTAGCTGTACGCCTAATGAAAGTTACAGGCGGCCTTTCAAGTTTTGTAGCGCTAGGGCAACTTCGCTCTGAAGTCGCAGTGAGACAAAAAACAAGTCAGTCGTTGATAGGGTACGCTTTTGAACAACCAAGGCCGCGTGTTTCGATACGAACCGGATAGAAGCAATATGGAACGTGAGCGCAGAGCCTGTTTTCTCACTTACAGCACAGATAATTTCGGTACAACAACAGTGGACTCGTGTATACACTTTTCTCGTACTGAGCATAAAACTAGCATCCTTTAACGTGACGTGCTGCTACACAGATTACTGTGGCTGTACCTCAGTATATACGATCAGACGTAGACAAGTATTGTAAGCTGAACGTTCCGATGAAGTTATAAATACCGATAAGTGTTTTAGGCCCACTTTATGTGGAGTCCATTTCGATCAGCTGCACTCAGATTAATTCTACTGATATTTCATAATATCTGTAGTTCCTCATGCCGTGGCACAGATCTCTCGTCTGTTAACGCAGATCACGCAATGAATCTTGAGGCAAAATGCTTATTGTATTCATTAGCCTCTATGGCTAGCACGTACTCTTCTATGTTTATTTGGTTTTAGAGCGCGGAGCACCATATTTGTTTTCTATTCTGCCTAACACTGTGAAGCTGAATACACGCATAATTAGCCATTGAGCAAAGAAACTGCAGCATAAACATTTGTTGCCGTGTAATGTGCAAGGAAGATAAGAAGAAAAGACATTCAAAGAGAAGAGTAGCCACAGCGAAATTGTAAACTGGTTATAAAGTGTAATAGTTAATAATGTTTCAAACTCCAAGCTACAGCAAGAACACTCCCACGTCTTCCGTGACTGTACTGCCAGCAATAGATTAAAAAACATCACAAATTCCAAATTTTAGCTTATAACCAAAACAACAGTCAACTTTCAATGTACCCTGAATGTCGCCTGGTGAATAACCCGGAGAGAGTATCAATATACTACATATGACCACAAGCAACACATATTACGAGGCCTGTTCAGAAAGTAAGCTCCGATTGATTGCCAAATTGAAACCACAGTGAACATCAGAAATGTTTTACTTGTAACAATTAGCTACACCTTTCAGCTACTTCTCTACGTAGTCGCCGTTCTGACTTAGACTTTTGTCATAGCGTTGTACCAACTTTTCAATAGCCTCATCATAGAAGGCAGCCGCCAGTGCTTTCCGCCAATTCTCCACGCTGGCCTACACCTCGTTGTCTGTGTCAAAATGTTGTCTTCAAAGACAGCGGTTCATGTGACCAGAGATGAAACTCAGGGGGAGACAATTGCGGACTGTATTGTGGGTAATCTCACATTTCCATTTGAAAACGATGCAGGAGCATCTTCATTGCCCCTGCAGAATGCGGCTGAGAATTGTCTTGAAGAAGAAACAGCACGACAGTTATGTAATGTTAGCTGCATAGCTTCAGGCGAAATTTCTCACCAGGCCCTCGTACTTGGCGGCAGACACTATTTTCTAGACATCTTTACGCACTCACTGCGAGCTCAGAAATGAGAAGAGCGACGTGATGCTAACTGGGGTTATACTAGAGACACTACCCAACACATCTGTGCAAAGCTTTATCGGATTTTCATAGTCGTTTCCATTTCGCGACCGATCGGAGCTTACTTTCTGAACGCCCCTCGTATAAAAATTAGCGTACGTTCGTAACTGGTTCCATAACAGAAATCAGTGAGTAAAACGTGAAAACCTCAATACATATCCCGACATAGGAGATTTATGTTTACAGCAGTCAGCATCCATTTTGAAGGGTCAATCGAGAATAATGAGCTTAGAAATAAGAATCATAAAACTGTTATACTCTTTCGAAACCACGCAACATCTTGCCTCATTGCTGTCTGGTCCCATACAAGTAATATCTTTACAGCTGAATGAGTGCACTGCTGTCCGCAGCTCGTGGTCTTGCGGTAGCGTTCTTGCTTCCCGCGCACGGGGTCCCGGGTTCGATTCCCGGTGGGGTCAGGGATTTTCTCTGCCTCGTGATGGCTGGGTGTTGTGTGTCTTTCATCATGATTTTCATCTTCATTGACTCGCAAGTCGCCGAAGTGGCGTCAACAAAAAAGGACTTGCAATACGGCGGCCGAACTTCCCCACATGGGGCCTCCCGGCCAACAATGCCATACGATCATTTTCATTTTCAGTGCACTGCTGTTATTTTATTCCAACTTTCTGATGCAGTTTGCAGTGATGTTCTAGATTTAAAGGGAGACATATCTCAAGACAATGGGATTTAAAGGGACAAAAATGGTTCAAATGGCTCTGAGCACTATGGGACTTAACTTCTAAGGTCATCAGTCCCCTAGAACTTAGAACTACTTAAACCTAACTAACCTAAGGACATCACACACATCCATGCCCGAGGCAGGATTCGAACCTGCGACCGTAGCGGTCGCGCGGTTCCAGACTGTAGCGCCTAGAACTGCTCGGCCACTCCGGCCGGCGATAAAGTAGGAGGTATACAGTGAAGGTCCTGGCCACAATAACGATCTTATCTCACCGATCAGGTTAAAAACTTGTGCTAGTCATATAAAGTGTCACATCCCTCACTGACTTCTACCACTGCCAATCGCTAGCAATTATTCAAGTTCACACTTGGGAACCTGCCCACGTACCTGGGGTAATTGTATGAGGCATATTCAAGGCCATGATACTGATTACATGGTCTTTTGTTGTATAAAATTGACAAGAAACACTTCCCTTCTCTCAGACAATGGGAACTCATTAATATGGTGGTAAACCTTTCCTTCCCCCATGCATCAACAGGATTCAATCTCATCCTGCCCCTCCTCATACTTTATAGTTTGAATTTGTAGGCCTCTTCAGTTGTGGTTTGTGCATCATGGAGAGAGATCCAAGTTTGTTGTTAATAAATTATTGCAAACAGTAGCTCTATTGTGAAATGGTTTGGAAATAATAACACTTATATAACAAACTAATTAATGGTTTACTATTAACTATTTTTCCAATGCAGTTTGTTAACAGTATTGTTGATTTTTTACAAAGCAATTTGTTTCTGATGAACAATAATTTGCAAAGCAGTTTTTTAATCCTTCTGCTGGCTTATTTGTAAAGCTATTTCTACCTTATACATAATAATTTGCAAAGCCATCTTTTCTAATGCTTTATTCATGAGTACAGCGGTTTATTTACAACTCTAAGCTCTTCCTATGAACAATAATTTGCAAAGCTATTGTTTTATGCCTTATATACATTGATTTACTTACAAAGCCATTTTTTACAAATTTTTTCTGGTTATTGGCACGCATTACTAATACCCCATTTTGTTAATATCGTCTCTGCTAATCTTTTATAGAATTTTTACATTTTAATCATTTCCTTTGTGATCGGTTATTCTATATGTAATATCTGCATTTCAATCACTTCATTATGATCACTTTTCTACATACAATATGTGGGAAACGGGGACTAGCATTAGCATGTGATGAAAAGCTACACATTCACAAATATATGCAATATTTATGTGCATGCATAGTGTGTACACCATTTCCACACACACAGTGTACACTCATTCAAGCATACTTATACACACAATTATGACAAGTGCTTCATCGAAATATTCTGCACATATGCCCAGTATTTACAAATAAATTAATCATTTATACGCTAAATCACTGAGTAGTATGAGTATGGGAAGGTCTGGTCCTTTCCCCACAGATGAACCATTTGTGGTCATGATGCGGCAGCTCTACTTTTAGCCACTGTGGTATGTACCTGATGGCTTCTCGATATGAAAACTATTTGGCGCACCTTATATGGAGTAGTGCCAATGCACTCGAGTAGGCGTCTCCTGCAATCCTCTACCAATATAGCCTCTGGAACTGCACCATGCACACCCCTAGCCTGCCTGTGTGTGACACATGTATCTACACAGTATGCATACATTTCCTATCTGAGTTCCCCAAACTCCACATTATGCAAACCATTCGCCTTGCCTTTCATCAGACTGATTATTTTCTTGTTTTTTGATGCTATGTCATGAGGATCATTGGCTGCATATCCAGAGGTGTCAGATGCTTGAGATTGTATCTAATTACTTTTTATGGATCGCAGCCTTTCACCCATGGGTGAATCGGTCTGTATCTGTATAAAGTAATTTGGATCAGCAGAGTTTGACTTCACGAACTCATAGTGAAAGCAATACCTGTGAAGCATGAAGAGATTCAGGATACACACACCATTATATACAGGCTTCGTGAACTGCACTGCAATCTCAGCCATATCCACAGCAACTAGTCCTTGGATTAAGATGACGAGCACATGAAATTTGACCTGACAATGTAATCTCTTGCGCCCTAGCGCGTATCTCAACGGTAAACTAAATGAGTTTCATTGTATTTTTTAAACTCTTCCGTCATTTTCCCAAAAATTTTTCATTAATTTTTAGAAGCCTTTTCAAAATCACATGCCATTGATGCCCTCATTTCGGCATTTAAATCGATGTTTCAATTGTGAGTAATCGAAGGAGATACCACTGGTGAGTCTAAGAAGTTTAATATCCGACCTGAGATATTGCTGGATATTTCTACAGCGCAAAATGTATCTCTCCTTGTTCCTCAGTGTTGTCGTCGGCTTGAGGATGCTAGCTTTGTGCAGGCCTAGGCACTCCAGACAGAGCAGCCAGTCATTGTGGATTTGACGCATGTGGGTGGGATAATCCAAGGCTATCAACCAGGACATATCCTTCACCAGAATCCTCAGTCACATGTAGCATCTTTTGCTTAAATCTGGTGATTTCCCCTTCGGACATCTATGAAAACTCTGCAATTGGCAGAAATATCCAATGGTCTGCATGTAGAGGCTGTTTACATCTAAGCATAGTATGTACCGTGAATCCTCAGATGGTCTGTTGCTCCTTTGTGGGTTAGATGCCTTGGCATACTTGCCTGAGCATCCACTGGCATCCCCCCCCCCCCCCCCCCCCGTCTCCCACTTGTGAATCCTGCATCTGAAGAAGAACAAAATCGGTGTCAACAGTTCAATTTGACATACATCTTCCTTAACGTTGTGTTCCACGAAAGCCCTGGAACGGTGTAGCAGAAGGTAAGATCCGGTAAGTATGTGCCCAGGCCTACAGTGACTCTCCCAGCCAACGCCAAGAGAGCAGAACCTATATTTCCTTTGTTTTCCCACGCTGGCGAATTTGCACCACCGGGAGGATTAAGCCCTGTCATTGCTAGGCGGGCCGTAACGTCAGTCCTAAGTTCCACTTTTTGAGCAGAGGCAGGCGGTAACGAAGTCAGTTGGGAGGTGAGTTTTTACAGAGCCAATGGAAAGATTAGGAGGCAGTTTGTGGACCCATACTACTGGTGAATGTTGGTGGCAAAGCAGAAGATTGATTAGGAAATTTCAGATATACGAAAAGCTGTAGCGAGATGCTTGGGAGTGCACTTTTTAGACAGACAGAATGGAACCGACAAGTAGGAAGGTCAATCAGACTGGTTTGGGATTACATTCAGAATCAGAAAGTCGAATAGGACAGAGAGAATAAGATTGAGAGTCGTGTGATCGAGTAGGTACGGAACCAGCAGTGACAGAGCAGAGGCCAACCTCGAGTTACTATGGCTCAACGGCAATCAGCACAGCTCTCGGTAAAATCACATTGCTGCATCAGCTTGCTAGGAACAGACCGACAAGTGGCGGCCTCCATAATGATCGTCTAGCCACAGTAAAAGAATTTTCAAATAACTTACGGGTTTGCTGCCGGGTGACGTCGTCGACCACCGCCGATATTTCGACAGGAGCACACCCTGCCATTCTCAAGGTACAACTGAAAGGAGGAAGCAATGTGCAAGGGAATTTAATACCTCGGTTCACAGAAGAGAAACAAGGAAGATACCACACACAGAACAAGTAAGCGCAGAGTCAACCAGAAATGTCGATAGTGACTATTAATCAACAGGTGAGGTAGCACTAATTCCGTCCCTCTGTTTTTTGATGAGAGAGCCGGATTCCGAGCAGCATTTACACAAAATCCACCATCTCTGTTTATAAGGTTGCTTGATAGTTTGATTTCAACAGCTTCCTTAATAACACTATCCCAATAGCTGGACGTGCAAGCCAGAATCTCCGTGTTGTTGTATTCCACAGGATGACCGGTGTCAAGGCAATGATCTGCAGTAGCGGATTTGCTCGGCTGTTGTAAGCGTGTGTGACGCTTATGTTCAATACACCGGTCTTCCACAGTCTGACTGTCTGACCAATATATGACATGCCACAACTGCAAGGAATACGATAGACACCAGCCTTATGCAAATCAACATCATCTTTTAGGGGCGCCAACAGGGCCTTAATCTTAGAAGGTGGTCGAAAAACACATTTCACATTTCCGCAAAATGCCGCCAATCCTGTTGGAAATGCTTCCTGCGTAAGGCAAAAAGGCCGTAGACTTAGGTACCACTTCGTTGCTATCGTCACTCACCCGTTGCCCAGAAGGCTGATAGCTCAACGCACGTTTGATCTGCCTCTCACTATAACCATTCTGACGAAAGGTGACTTCGAGATGTGATAGCTCAGCTGCCAAACTTTCAGGGTCTGAGATAACGTGGGCCCTGTGAACCAAGGTACGAAGTACTCCTTCAAGCTGAGCTGGATGGTGACAACTATCAGCTCGCAGATACAAGTCAGTGTGAGTAGGCTTCCTATAAACAGAATGTCCCAACGTACCATCAGTCTTCCTTCTGACCAACACATCAAGGAAGGGAAGGCATCCATTATTTTGCACCTCCATAGTCAACTGAATATTCGGTTGGATTGAATTCAGGTGTTCCAAAAACCGGTTTAAACTCTCACTACCATGAGGCCAAACAACAAAAGTATCGTCTACACATCTGGAAAAACAAGCAGGTTTCAAGGTCGCTGACTCCAATGCACGTTCCTCAAAGTCCTCCATAAACAAATTGGCCACAATAGGTGACAGAGGGCTACCCATTGCAGCTTCATCAGTCTGTTCGTAGTACTGACCATTGAATAAAAAGTAATTGGAAGTCAGCACATGTCGAAACATGTTTGTTAACTGGACGCCAAACTTAATCTCAGTTAGCTGCAACGAATCAGAGAGGAAGTCGAGTGAAAAGAGAAACCACATCAAAACTGACTAAAATATCAGAGTCATTCAAACGCAATCCCTGCAATCGACGTAAGAAATCTGCGGAGTTCTTAATGTGGTGTTCACACCTACCTACTGGTGGGCTCAACAAACTAGCAAGATGTTTAGCTACACGATATGTCGGAGCACCAATATTAGAAACAGTAGGCCTCAACGGGACAGCCTCTTTACGGACCTTAGGGAGGCCATATAATCTAGGTGGTACAGCACAGTAAGAATTAAGACTCTTGACAGTCTCATGTGACAAAGAACTTTTCTTCAGGAGGTTATTAGTCTTTCTCTTAACACTCTTAGCAGGGTCAACACCAGTTTTGCGATACGCCGAATCAGAAAGTAGACACTGCATCTTTTGAATGTAATCGTGCTTGTTCAATAAAACCGTGGAATTTCCCTTGTCCGCAGGTAAAATAACAATATCAGGATCCATTCTGAGTGAACGTAAAGCAGCCGCCTCAGCGGCTGTAATGTTACACTTGGGTGGACGGGCCACAGTCAACACACGACAAGCTTCCCTTCTAACCTCTTCCGAAGTCTCGGAAGGTAGTTTATAAACAGCCTGTTCAATAGAACTAATAAAATCAACGACTGGCAAACTCTTAGGCGTCGGTGCGAAATTCAAACCTTTCCCCACCACAGACAAAGCTGCGTCGTCAAACGTTTTCTCCGTGAGATTGATCACAGAACGTCGAGAATTAAAATTAGAATTAGACACTGAGCCAAGGAAACGTTCAAACTTCGCCGAATGACGAGCAGTTACAGATTGAAATTCCCAGTCAGACTGCGACCAAGAGGCACCGTCCACCCAATCCCAAGAAAATTCAGAAACATTAGACGCCATCATTAAATGAAGCTGAAATAATTCCTTAGAAACAAAATCTAATTGACGGCGAGTATAGTGGATCCTTTCACGAACAAGAGCTAAACCAGCACGTTGCTTGATGCGATTGGCGGCAGGGGAATTAATATGATGCACAACCTTAGCAAATGTTGGAAACACACTCAGATTTCGTCACTTCAATAAAACGATAATGCACATTCCAACCTTACTCTACCGCTGCGAAGTTTATCCAACCTCCGCAAGCAACGATACATTTCCTCCCTGTAGAGGTAAACAATGTGAGACCTTAACATTTCCCGGCGAATCGAGTGTTCAAATAACTTACGGGTTTGCTGCCGGGTGACGTCGTCGACCACCGCCGATATTTCGACAGGAGCACACCCTGCACTTCTCAAGGCACAACTGCAAGGAGGAAGCAGTGTGCAAGGGAATTTAATACCTCGGTTCACAGAGGAGTAACAAGGAAGATACCACACACAGAACAAGTAACCGCAGAGTCAACACACAACCAAAGACAACCAAAATCAGAAATATCGATAGTGACTATTAATCAACAGGTGAGGTAGCACTAATTCTGTCGCTCTGTTTTTTGATGAGTGGCAGAGCCGGATTCCAAGCATCATTTAAACAAAATCCACCATCTCTGTTTATAAGACTGTGCCTTGAGAATGGCAGGGTGTGCTCCTGTTGAAATATTGGCGGTGGTCGACGACGTCACCCGGCAGCAAACCCGTAAGTTATTTGAACATTCAATTCGCCGGGAAAAGTTAAGGTCTCACATAGTAAAAGAATTGACTTCATACGCTGTTACTTCCTTTCCATGCAGTCACTGCATATGTACCACACGATTTCACATTTCTGTAAGTATGATAGAGATGCGTCATAAACCGACTGAAATTCTTACTCACCTCCGGACCATGTCAACCGATAGTGACAATTGTTAATATGAACTGTCGTGAGCTTGTGAATAATGAATATCTCATCCTCTCAAATCTCAGCGTTGTTTGTGAAACAGATTTTGAATATTGTATTCTATGACTTTACTTTCATAGCCAGTAAATCCCATGTCACAAGAAGGAGTCACAGAAGAAAGAGACCCCACTAGGAATACAGTGCTTATGGTCATTACGCCACATCGCGTTGTATTATAAAGAAAGTGTTATTTTTTCCCGAAGAGAGACCTGCTACCAGAATTAGACCAGGCAGACTGTATAGGAGAAGTACAATTAGAGGGGGAGGTCTTGCAACATACTGTACAGGGTATATCAGAATAAACGAATACAGTTGAAGGTACACGATACTAGGAGCAAAAAAGTCTGTAAACGTAGGGTCGAAAATGCATACCCTAAGAGCTACGAGCAATTTTTCATTTTCGATACTGTGAAACAAATCTCTTCTGCTGAAAACTCTTTGCTTTCCATATTTTGGGAAATGGTAATGTGGACTAAAGCAAGAAAAAAATGTTTAGTAAACATCTGCTCTAAAATACATTCCTGAAGAGCTATGATCACGTGCTCATCTTCGCTGCCTGGAAGCACAACTCTTCGAATGAACAATTGCTCATAACTTTTAAGGTATGCATTTTAGAGCAAATGTTTACTGGACATTTTTTCTTGGTTTGGTCCACACTACTATTTATCAAAATGTGGAAAGCAAAGAGCTGGCAGTAGAAGAGATTTGCTTCACAGTATCGAAGATGAAAAATTGCTCGTAGCTCTTAAGGTATGCATTTTCGACCCTATGTTTACTGAGACTTTTTTGCTTCCAGTATTGTGTATTTCCAACTTGTTGCGTTTCCGCCATTAATTATGATACACCCTGTGTGTATGTACAGGGTGTTGCACAATTCATGTTACACACTTCTAGAGGTTGTAGAGGGGAGGGTCATGTATGTATGTATACACAGGGTGATTCCGTGACGATGTTACTAACTTTAATGGAGAAATAAATGTATCAGTTTGATGTAAGGGTTACTGTACCAGAAACGAACGAGTCGAAAGTTATAAGTGGAAACTGTTACGATATCTGTGACACTGGAATACATGTACTGCTGTTGCTAAGATTGTAGGGTAAGAAATTTTCAGAGGCGGTAGTGTGGACCAAAACAAGGAAAAAATGTCCAAAAGACATGGCCTGCAACATGCATACCTGAGGAGATATCAGCACTTGTTCATCTTTGTTAATGTGAAACACATCTCCTCTATTAAGCACGTGCTCATAGCTCTTAAGGTACGCATTTTAGAGACCACGTTTACTGGACATTTTTTTCTTTTTTTGGTCCATACTGCCGCCTCTGAAAGTCACCTGCCCTACGGTCTTGACAACAACAGTACCAGTGCATGTATTTCACTATCAGAGGCATCAGAACGCTTTCGCTTATAACTTTCGATTGGTTCTTTTCCGATACTTGGACCCTTACACATTTGTCTTTTCCCTCATCCTAGAAAGTCTGTAACATCATCACACACCTGTGTACACTACATAGAGTTACAGGTCCCAACGGCTATGACTTTGACGCTATGTAATGTCGTTGGATGACGTTTCCGGACATGGTTTCCTATGTGAAGTTTGATCCCCTTAACAACCTCTAGAAGTACGTAACATGAATTGTGAAACACCCTGTATACATATGACGCTGCAGGGGAAGGAATAGAAGACAGTGGCTGGGAAGAAAGGGAGAATACACGCTTAGTAATGGGAATGAGACGTGAGAAAGACTCCTTGAGTTCTGCAATAACTTTCGCCTAGCTACAAAAGAACCACTTGCTTAAGAACCAGAAGAGAATATGCACGTTTAAAAGGCCGGGAAACATTGAAAAGCAACAGCTGCTTTACATTGCAGTGAAAGTGAGATTTTGAAATCAGATACTGGATTGTAAGGTGTAACCAGGAGCAGATATGGACTCATTTCACAATATACACTACTGGCCATTGAAATTGTTACACCAAGAAGAAATGCAGATGATAAACGGGTATTCATTGGACAAATATATTATACTAGAATTGACATGTGATGACATTTTCACGCAATTTGGCTGCATAGATCCTGAGAAATCAGTACCCAGAACAACCACCTCTGACCGTAATAACGGCCTTGATACGCCTGGGCATACGAGTCAAACAGAGTTTGGATGGCGTGTACAGGTACAGCTGCCCATGCAGCTTCAACGCGATACCACAGTTCATCAAGAGTAGTGACTGGCGTATTGTGACGAGCCAGTTGCTCGGCCACCATTGACTGCAGAATGTGCCGACCAGAGCAGCAGTCGAACATTTTCTGTATCCAGAAAGGCCTGTACAGGACCTGCAACATGCGGTCGTGCATTATCCTTCTGAAATGTAGGATTTCGCAGGGATCGAATGAAGGGTAGAGCCACGGGTCGTAACACATCTGAAATGTAACGTCCACTGTTCAAATTGGCGCCAATGCGAAAAAAGAGGTGACCGAGACGTGTAACCAATGGCACCCCATACCATCCCGCCGGCTGATACGCCAGTATGGCGATGACGAATACACGCTTCCAATGTGCGTTCGCCGCGATGTCGAAAAACGCGGATGCGACCATCATGATGCTGTAAACAGAACCTGGATTCATTCGAAAAAATGACGTTTTGCCATTCGTGCACCCAGGTTCGTCGTGTAGTACACCATCGCAGGCACTCCTGTCTCTGATTCAGCGTCAAGGGTAACCGCAGCCATCGTGTCCGAGCTGACAATCCATGTTGCTGCAAACGTCGTCGAACTGTTCGTGCAGATGGTTGTTGTCTTGCAAACGTCCCCAACTATTGACTCATCGATCGAGACGTGGCTGCACGATCCGTTACAGCCATGCGGATAAGATGCCTGTCATCTCGACTGCTAGTAATACGTGGCCGTTGGGATCCAGCACGGCGTTCCGTATTACCCTCGTGAACCCACCGATTCCATATTCTGCTAACAGTCATTGGGTCTCGACCAACGCGAGCAGCAATGTCGCGATACGATAAACCGCAATCGCGATAGGCTACAATCCGACCTTTATCAAAGTCGGAAACGTGATGATACGCATTTCTCCTCCTTACACGAGGCATCACAACAACGTTTCACCAGGCAACGCCGGTCAGCTACTGTTTGTGTTTGAGAAATCGGTTGGAAACTTTCGTCATGTTGAAACACGTATGTATTCGTAGCAGCGATGGCGAGGCATGACAGAATCACTGACCAGAGAGTTATTTATCGTTGCTAGTCTGCGCTTGACCGCGCGAGAGTTCAGTTCAGTTGCGAGGCAGTAGTTGTACGTAGCGAGTCGCGAGAGCATGTAGTTCGTTCGTGCTAGCAGCGCGCACGAGACAGTCGGAGTTGTGTGTGAGGAGTCGGCGGGCATCGACATGGGCCTCTGGTCAAGGTTCAGGACGAGGTATATTTTTTAAATAAGGTAATGAAGCAGCATTGCGCTCATCTGATAATGTAATGTATCTTAACTGTAATTAATTTGTTCAAGAATTGCCCCAATAATAATTTTGTTCTGAAAGCAATCTTTTAAGAAAATAATCATTACAATTGAAACAATATTTCCTTTGCTTTTCCTCCCAGAATCAATTTGTCAGGTTGATCTTAATGATAATTTTGTGGGGACTTAATATTTTTGCACGTTGTGATTATCATTGAGTTTTATTACTGTGGGAAGCTAACATATGGCTCTATTTGCATTTTCAGCCAATTCATATCATCTAATAATAATTACGGGAAGGTTACACTTAGCAGAATGGATATTCACATTTAAAAAAATATCTTTCATTTTTGCGGGAAGGTTACACTTGGCTCTATTCCCATTAACATTTAAATATTGTCTTTCAAATTTCTCCGGGGAAGTTACAATGTCAGCACGTTGTAGGTGTCGCCACCGGCGCCAACCTTGTGTGAGTGCTCTGAAAAGCATCAATCATTTGTATGTCACAGCATCTTACCCTGTTGGTTAAATTTCGCGTCTGTAGCACGTCTTCTTCGTGGTGTAGCAATTTTAATGGCCAGTAATATGGTAATGATGAAGAATAGCATGGAGTTTTAAAAAAATGATCAAGATGAATTAATATGTAAGGCAATGGGATACTGAAGTGTCAAGGCATTAATACTGTGATAATGTCTAGAATAGCAGACACTTCAGCTGAAAAGCAGTGTACATCCTTAAAAATGTCAATCACAGGCAAATGCAAATAGAAGGAATACAGCTGCACAGAAACCTTGTGTAACACAATTAATACTTTCAATTTATGGAAGATAAAAGAAATATAAAAGGAGGACAGCCATATTGCACTTACGAAATAAATCAATAGGAAATGCTTGGAAGCTAAAGGCAAATGACTGCAGAAAAATGTGGAGTAATTGGAACCGGCCGGAGTTGCCGTGCGGTTCTAGGCGCTACAGTCTGGAGCCGAGCGGTCGCAGGTTCGAATCCTGCCTCGGGCATGGATGTATGTGATGTCCTTAGGTTAGTTAGGTTTAATTAGTTCTAAGTTGTAAGCGACTGATGACCTAAGATGTTAAGTCGCGCCGGCCGCGGTGGTCTCGCGGTTCTAGGCGCGCAGTCCGGAACCGCTCGACTGCTACGGTCGCAGGTTCGAATCCTGCCTCGGGCATGGGTGTGTGTGATGTCCTTAGGTTAGTTAGGTTTAAGTAGTTCTAAGTTCTAGGGGACTTATGACCTAAGATGTTGAGTCCCATAATGCTCAGAGCCATTTGAACCATTTGTTAAGTCGCATAGTGCTCAGAGCCATTTGAACCAGTAATTGGAACATAAATTATCGTCTGAAGATCAAATTAAGCGTATCCGGAAACCAAAGTAGCTTTGGGTGAAAACAAATTCAAAGACATAAAATCTGCAGGAGTTCAGACAGAACTTCAAGTTTAAACGCAGACGAAAGGGCGGACGAGTGGAAAGTGGTACGATGAGGTTTTCTACGAGGGGGAGGAATTATGTGTTGACGTAATACAAGAAGAAATGGGTTGCAGACACAAGGAGCCCTGTATTAAAATCTGAAAGAGCAATGGAAGACTTCCGATCAAACAGAACAGTAGGAATACACAAAATTTCCTCAGAAGTTTGAAACTTATTGTGGAAAGCTAACCAAATGAGTATCAAGTTTAGAGTCTATAATACTGGAAATATGCCTTCGGAAATTAGGAAGAATGTCGTCCACACGAGAGTGAAGAGATATCAAAGGCAGATAAATGCGAGAACTCTCGCACAATCAGCTTAACAGCTGGTGCAAACAAGTCGCTGAGAAGAATAATGTACAGTAGAAAGGAGGAGAGCTAGAGGACGATGTGTCTGGCTTCGGAATAGGTAAGGATAGCATAGGTGCAGTTCTGACGTTGTGTTGATAATGGAGGTAAGGCGTAAGGAAAATCATGACTTTTCATGGGATCTGTCAACCTAGAAGAAGCATTCGACGACGAAAAGCAGTGCAATGTTACAAACCGATCCCCGGAAAACACGGACCTCTCGTATCAAAATACTCAAGAAATATACCTGAACAGCCTACGAAATATTGTAGTTGAAGTTCGACTTCACCGTGAGCCGCAGCAGGAAAACAAATTGTATAATTATTTGAATAGAAGTTTCTCACTACATTATACAGGTTGACCGAAAAAGAAAGAAAAGATTCCAGTAGATAATTACAGACAAATTATGAAAGAAACACATTGCTCATGTCATTGGATAGACGCTGTATCATAGACTAAAAACGAGCACCATACTTGCTCAAGCAACATCGAAATGGTATTTCATTTTATTTTACGTACGAATCGACTCCCCTCTGTTTATTGAATCGACAGCTTCAAAAATTCGATTTCTCAGCTCTTGAAGACTAGCTACTATAGCGGGGGGGGGGGGGGGGGGGAGGGGGGACAAGCACTGTCTTTCATGTTCCCTTACAGAAAAAAAAATCGCATGGTGCGAGGTTTGGTGACCTGGGAGACCAAAAGCAATGAACAAGATCTTGTTGTGCACCACTTCCAATCCAGTGTTGTGGGATGGCTTGTTAAAATAACGTCGCACCTCAAAGTACAAGCGACGCCAGATATTAAGATGAAATCAATTAAATCTTTATGAAGTTGAGGAAACAACCAATTTTGCAGCATGTCCACGTATGACATTCATGTCACAGTTTCCTCTACAAAAGAGAAAAGTCCATAAATGTTTCGAACAGAAACGGCACAAAACACATTCAGTTTCGGTGAGTTTCTTTCACGTTCGACGACGACGTCCGGATTTTGTGAGTTCCAAATTCTTACATTATAACGCTTTGTTTTACCCGGCAGATGAAACGTTGAGTCACCCGAAAAGATGAATCGTTTGGAAGAAGTGTCCTCTGCCGTATCGTGGAGAAATGAAATGTAAAATTCGCACCTTCCGTTATGGTGCCGGGCAGCAACGCAGTAACTGCAACTGGTAAGGCTTCATACGTAGGCGTTGAAAAGAATACGTCACGTCGTTGTTTGAGCTAGTTGAATTTCCTTGCTTGCCCGTCTTGTGGACTTCCGAGGGCTCTGTGTGACCGCATCTAGGATACCCTCTACATTTTCATCAGACGTGCGCGTACAACCGGTGTTCTTCCCTTTGCATATGCAACCAACTTCCAATGATTTCGTGTGCCAGTCATAAATCTGCTTGTGTAGAGGCGCCTTGTTGCTGAAGCGACGTCGTAATGCACGTTACACTTGAAAAATTGATTGATTCGCGCAGATTCCAACGGAGGGGTCACGGTGTACTTGCCATACTGGTAGAAACAGACAACAGCGCAGCTTCGTCAAAACTTTAAATCTTCCTGCACAATATGACTCTATCTTCTATAGTTTGCGTGAAATAAACAATTGAAATCTGTTCTTTCTTTTTTGAATCAACTAGCATTCAAAGCTGATGAATACACTGAATAAAATTTCAGTAGTTACTTAAAATGATTTGCAGCTTTCCTACAGAACGCATTATAACAGCACAGCACGATGCTTAAATGTAGTTAACGCATTTCGATCGCAGAGAAGTCTCGGAGCAGTAGGTCGAGGAACAATAGCGCATCAGCACTAAGAACATTGGCTTTCTGGCTCAGCGAAGTCAGAAAGAAAGACCATGCCGTCAAGAAGTTGCTGCTGCAGTGTTTCAGTAAGGAACAATTTTCTTACCAGGCACAAGGAAGAACTGGAATGGAAATTAACGTCCGGCTGCGGGAAAGCGGCTATGCGGAGTAATGCTGAGAAACAGGTATTGCGCGATAGCGTAAAACACCCAATTCTCCACGCCAGGCACTATTTATACGGAACTAGCAGTGAGCCAGATTTTATTCGCGAAGAATCCCGTTCGCAGGGGATTTCTCCTGCATTTGGCGGGCAGTAGCCGCGAAAGAATTATTGAAAGAAAACTAGTAAAATGAGTTGGCGGTCTGAAATATGAAAGTGGCGGCGGCGAGCCCGGCGGGAGGAATTGCAAATGAGGATTTACAGCGCTTTGGGGGACGTGGGGAGGGGGGGGGGGGGCTGCAGCCAGAGAGTCAGGCGCCACCACACGACTCAGCCGCGAAGGCCTCAATGTATCTCCTGGCGGAAGCACGCAGCTTGCCAACCACGATATCAATCAAGGGAACGATTCAGCGTTGCAAGCTGATTTGAAAGGAACAATGAGGTTGCAGAGAATAGTGGTGCAGATTGATGATCACATTAAATTTCAGGATCGATGGAGAGGGGGAAACGTAACAATTGGAGACAAGTAATTCTGATTCGGAAACGACTGTAGTGATAGTCGAACGTTTTTGCTCAAGAGCCAGTACCGACATTTTGCGGCAGCACCTCGGGCCACATATGTACCGATCTTATTAACTGATAAGATAGGGGTAAGCAGTAGGAAAAGACGAGCGATATACACAATGTACCAGAGACAAGACCAGCACTCTAAGTGATGTAATTCAAGGAAGTGGCCCACTGCAAGGCTTCAACATGTAATAATCCAGGTCACCATTGCACTGCTTTCCATACTTCTCTGTGTCAGCGGTGTCTCAGCCCTGACTGTGACCTCGAAGCTGAGTATGCGGTTCCTTGTTTGACTGTAAGGCTTGGGCAGTGGATCTCACTGTGTTAGCACAGCCCTCCTGTAGCCTCTTGTAAAAGAATGATTTGCTAGGTTCCATATGCTTCACTTCTGTAAGGGTTATGTCGGCCACAGGTTTCAACTGCCAAGTGAAGACAGTCCATGTTGCCAGTCATTGTCTTATTGAAATGTGGCATGTAGAGTTCTGCGATATAGGAATACTACATGTTCCCTGCAAACTGCAACAGGTAACTAATATCAATCTAAAACAGTGGTGTCTTTACATATGCCACGATCTTTGCTGTTCCTTATGTATATAAACGATTTGGGTGACAATCTGAGCAGCCGTCTTCGGTTGTTTGCAGATGACGCTGTCGTTTATCGACTAATAAAGTCATCAGAAGATCAAAACAAACTGCAAAACAATTTAGAAGAAATACCGGGATGGTGCGAAAAGTGGCAGTTAACCTTTAAATAACGAAAAGTGTGAGGTCATCCACATGAGTGCTAAAAGGAACTCGTTAAACTTCGGTTACACGATAATTCAGTCTAATCTAAAAGCCGTAAATTCAACTAAATAGCTAGGTATTACAATTACGAACAAGTTAAATTGGAAGGAACACACAGAAAATGTTCTGGGGAAGGCTAACCAAAGACTGCGTTCAATTGGCGGGACACTTAGAAAATGAAACAGACCTACTAAGGAGACTGCCTACGCTACGCTTGTCCGTCCTCTTTTAGAATGCTGCTGCGCGGTGTGGGATCCTTACCAGATAGGACTGACGGAGTACATCGAAAAAGTTCAAAGAAAGGCAGCACGTTTTGTATTATCATAAAAAATGGGAGACAGTGCCACAGAAATGATACAGGTTTTGGGCTGGACATTATTAGAGAAAGGCGTGTTTCGTTGCGACGGAATCTTCTCATCGAATTTCAATCACCAACTTCCTCCTCCTAATGCGAAAATATTTTGTTGACACCGACCTACATAGGGAAATCAGAGCTCGTACGGAAAGATGTAGGTGTTCGTTCTTTCTGCGAGCTATACGAGATTGGAATGATAGAAAATTGTGAAGGTGGTTCGATGTACCCTCTGCCAGGCACTTGAATGTGATTTGTAGGGTATCCATGTCGATGTAGCATGTAGATGTAGATCTTTTGGCACTTAAAATACATAAGCGCTCTGCAATACATAACCCTTCATTATTACAGAAAGTTAAGATCCAAAGCAGTTCCAGATCAGTCCAGTTATCCTGTACTATGTATGAGTTTAACATTTAACAATGATGTCCATTTTTAATACTCATTGTGACATTTCGACAGTCCAGGGTAACAGTTATTTAAAGAAATGTAATCCAGCCCTTTCTCCGTCTTCATCTAACGCCACTCGACATCTGGAAGTCAAAAAGCGAAGCAGTGTTCTGACAATGGCCTTAGAACATTAATGAAGGCTGCGAATAGCAGCAAAATGAAGACGAGAAATTTCTTAACATATCTATCTATCTATCTGTTTGTCCTCCTCTATAACTTCTGTTTCCTTCTGCTGTCTGTACTTATTTAAATTGAAGTTCAACGGCGCAAATCTGCGTCTCGTACAGCTACCCGCGAGATCTCACGCCTTCAAAAGTTACGCAATTGCTCCCATGTTCAGTAGTTTGCTCACACTCAACAAGCAGTCTGAAATGTACCTAAAATGTTTAAATTAGTACTTTTTTGTTATTTTTATAATAAAACACTCATATTTTAGTATTTAATACATTTATTTGCACTACAGAATAATGAGATTATACCTTAGGACAATTACATGTGGCAGTCTTCTGAGGCACTTATAAAAAAAATTGAAGAAACAAAGGAAACAGGTATTGCTTATTATTTTACTTTTGTGGCTTAATCTTCCTCATATAGCTGAGCTTTACGCGTATCACATAATATTGCAGCGTCTTCATTACACAAAACATTTTGACAATGGATACAGGCCTTTTTTGTCTTCCGATTTTTGCGTCTTGGACAGGCTTGACATATACCACTGGGTTTTTCAGCGGTTGAAACTTTAGTTTCAGTGGTAAATCGTTTTATAACTTGCTGTAGAGGATGAGATAGGTTTTGCATTGAACTTCTTCGCACAATTTGTGGTTGTGTTAGCTCTAGAGCCAGCGTTTTCAAGTACTATCTCCTAGTAATAATCAAATTTGTATTCTCTTTATACGTTATTTACTGTTTAGGCCAGTAATATTCAAAATGAAAAAAGTAATTGTAGTGGCCACCTACATGCTACTCGAGCCACGGAACATTCTTCTTTTAGTCGATCCACCACATCGACACCTCCTTTTGTCTGATTATAATAGGTAATGGTTTTGGGTTTCGCGTGTTTCCCAGTTGTTGGATCAATCTGATCATTCTCATGGAGTGTACTTATCATAAGCGCAGCCTTTTTTCTTTGGTATATAGAAAACCAGAAACTTGTTATCATGAAAACCAAAGATACTTCTTGGTGTTGGTGTTGTTTTACTGTCTAGGAACAGAGTAGGAATTTCTTTTTTATTCCTCCTAAGAGTACCAAGTAAAGTTGTCCATTTGCTCATCAATTCGTCAGCCAATGGAATTGAGGTGAAATAATTATAAGTCGTTACATTTCTACCAGTGTATAATAATCTTCTGATAAACGATCCACGACAGCAAATGCAGTATTACCGAATTTGTAAGGACCATTTGGTTGCTTGCCTAGGTAAATTTCTACATTAATTGTGTAAAAAGAATTTGAGTCACAAAGCATACACCTTGATTCCGTACTTTGCCGGTTTATCTGGTATGTACATGCGTAATTTACAGCGGTCTCGACATGCTTCTAACATTTCCTAAATTGTTACATTTTGTCCTACCTCATAATTCGATCGACACTTTGCGACAAACAAATCAAAGATTTCACGAAATGGGGCGAGACTATCATACTTAGACCTCTCTGAGTGGGTCTGAATATCGTCAAACTTTACAGTTGTAATCAGAAAAGGAAATCTAGTACTGCTCATAACGACTCGAAAAATATCAGGAGCTGTGCCATCTTTGTCCCACATTTCCTGCACATTCAAGTGACGTATTTTTTATACCAGTCATGTATAAAATGCCTATAAACGCTTTCAGTTCTACAATATCAGCCTCTTTACAACCCCTCTCTCTTGAAAATTGAGCCTTGATCTTTCTAATATGAATATTCGTATACATTACTATGTCAGTCAGCATTTCTTCACTTACAAAAAGAAGAAAACGATCTACAGTATCTTTGGCACCTTTTGCCACAGCTTTTGTCTCTTTTCTACCAATAACAGTATTCTGAGATCTTGTCCCCGCATTGGAACGTCCTGGATTGTAACTCCACTTCGTTTCTTTGTCTTTGCCTAAGTAAAATAATGATCTCGTGCTTGGATGGAAGACATTTCCAACTCATCTTCATCTGATGACTGTTCTGTTTCGGTTCGGTAGTAGCTATGTTCACCGTCTAGGTCACTTTTGGCATTATCGGCTCTAACAAGTGCTACTGTAACATCTTCTATGTCGTCTTCTTTCTTCTAGTCTACCCATCTATAAAAATACAGAGTAATGTTAGTTTAGTCATTAAGTAGATACTTGGCTATCGTAAATAATAAAAAAAAATACAGTAAACCGAGAGCAATGCACACAAAATTACATTTTAAGAAATATGAATAGGAAAATACACTCCTGGAAATGGAAAAAAGAACACATTGACACCGGTGTGTCAGACCCACCATACTTGCTCCGGACACTGCGAGAGGGCTGTACAAGCAATGATCACACGCACGGCACAGCGGACACACCAGGAACCGCGGTGTTGGCCGTCGAATGGCGCTAGCTGCGCAGCATTTGTGCACCGCCGCCGTCAGTGTCAGCCAGTTTGCCGTGGCATACGGAGCTCCATCGCAGTCTTTAACACTGGTAGCATGCCGCGACAGCGTGGACGTGAACCGTATGTGCAGTTGACGGACTTTGAGCGAGGGCGTATAGTGGGCATGCGGGACGCCGGTTGGACGTACCGCCGAATTGCTCATCACGTGGGGCGTGAGGTCTCCACAGTACATCGATGTTGTCGCCAGTGGTCGGCGGAAGGTGCACGTGCCCGTCGACCTGGGACCGGACCGCAGCGACGCACGGATGCACGCCAAGACCGTAGGATCCTACGCAGTGCCGTAGGGGACCGCACCGCCACTTCCCAGCAAATTAGGGACACTGTTGCTCCTGGGGTATCGGCGAGGACCATTCGCAACCGTCTCCATGAAGCTGGGCTACGGTCCCGCACACCGTTAGGCCGTCTTCCGCTCACGCCCCAACATCGTGCAGCCCGCCTCCAGTGGTGTCGCGACAGGCGTGAATGGAGGGACGAATGGAGACGTGTCGTCTTCAGCGATGAGAGTCGCTTCTGCCTTGGTGCCAATGATGGTCGTATGCGTGTTTGGCGCCGTGCAGGTGAGCGCCACAATCAGGACTGCATACGACCGAGGCACACAGGGCCAACACCCGGCATCATGGTGTGGGGAGCGATCTCCTACACTGGCCGTACACCACTGGTGATCGTCGAGGGGACACTGAATAGTGCACGGTACATCCAAACCGTCATCGAACCCATCGTTCTACCATTCCTAGACCGGCAAGGGAACTTGCTGTTCCAACAGGACAATGCACGTCCGCATGTATCCCGTGCCACCCAACGTGCTCTAGAAGGTGTAAGTCAACTACCCTGGCCAGCAAGATCTCCGGATCTGTCCCCCATTGAGCATGTTTGGGACTGGATGAAGCGTCGTCTCACGCGGTCTGCACGTCCAGCACGAACGCTGGTCAAACTGAGGCGCCAGGTGGAAATGGCATGGCAAGCCGTTCCACAGGACTACATCCAGCATCTCTACGATCGTCTCCATGGGAGAATAGCAGCCTGCATTGCTGCGAAAGGTGGATATACACTGTACTAGTGCTGACATTGTGCATGCTCTGTTGCCTGTGTCTATGTGCCTGTGGTTCTGTCAGTGTGATCATGTGATGTATCTGACCCCAGGAATGTGTCAATAAAGTTTCCCCTTCCTGGGACAATGAATTCACGGTGTTCTTATTTCAATTTCCAGGAGTGTATATACTTACGTCGACATTCGCACAATGAGCAAACTGACCAACCAAATGATATCTAAGAGCGACACCCGCGTACTAGCGCAATGTCAACAGTTTGCGTGGATCGAGAGATGTACAAAACCTAGCTACCGAGCGAACGAGAATGCTGAAGGCATTGTTGACAAAATTCGAATTGTTGTGAAATTTGTGTGAGCAAAATGCTCATAGCTCGAGTGCTCGCGAGTTAATACGGTTTTCACTAATCATCAATGAGTGGCTTCAGCTGGATGTGGGATACCTGAAGAAATTTGTGGACTCTCTTCCTCGGTAAAGTGAGGCCATTATCAAGGTTACAGACGGTGTTGCACTGTATTAGTGTGCCGTCTTATGGTGTGCTTATGTGACTGACGCAACTGTCTATCATTCCACCACTATTAAAACACGCTTCGTCAGTGAAAAGTGAATGCTTACGAAAGTGAAGGTCGGGAATATAACACTGTAGCACCCACTGGATCCCACAACGCGAGATCCAAAGTCAGCGGGAGTTAGTAGTTGCGTTTACGAGAGTGGTAGGCGGTGTATCTGCTGTTACCATATTACTTTCTACAAAATATTGAGACTACCCCACGGCCTTAGTATCAATGTGCAGAATAACTTAATTTATTACAACGTACAACTTACGGTTCGAAGTTTCCTGTACTCCACTGACAGATGTATCCTACAACTCCTTGGACATCGTAGCTTTAAACCAGTGGTCGTCTAACTGTGGCTCGCAGGCTGCATGCAGCCCGAATCAAGTGTTCGTGCGACTCACAGTTCTCAGCCGCATTTCATAAGATGCATCTAGCAAATAAAGGCCGAATCAAAAAACGTCAGCTTACGTCAAGAACTTCTTAAACGCGTATTTTTTCTGTCTAGTAATAAACAAAACTAGTTGTAGAGGAGTAATATCTTAAGATGTGAGCTATTGTAACTGACGTTGGTGAATTCAGCCGTGTGCTGAGTGATGTCGGCCACTTACCTCAGGGGTAGAGGGGTAAGTAGCGCGGTCAGTGTGGGGTGCAAGATGGGAGAGAGGGGAATCTTTTATTGTCTGTTTTCTAATACTGATAACCCACAGCATATACGACTCGTACGGATCAACAACTGTAGAATAAATGTGGCAAGAAAGTAATACAGATTGGTGAATTCTTATTACAGTGACGGTAATACTCAAATGCAGTATTTATTTGTACCTAGGAACGCTAAATTAATTAAGGTTGTAACACATTACAGTAGAAGAAAACTGGCATTTAAATCTGTTGTGTACATTTTTCCGCATAGTCAGCGCACACACAACTTTCGCACTAGAGCGCGCCCCGCTAAGCACAACAGCGCAGGCGCAGCGTTCGTCTGTCTCCGCACTACAAGATGGCGCTGCCTTAGAGACGGACCAAATTCTGCTTCCGCCGATCCGCGTATTAATATGTAACGCAGCCAATGAGATTGCTGCTAATGTAGAACCTTTTCTCCTCGCGGATCACACTCACGCAGTGATACCTGAATGCGCGAGGTATTATAACGAGTGTACAGACCTGCGATTAGTCAGTCTGCATTTATCTGCACCAGTCAGTACCAGTCTGCATTTGTCTGTACCAGTCTATAGTCAAGTTTCAGTCTGCGCCTAATAAGATTACCATATTCCTGTACATAGCCATGAAGATAAATGAATATACACTTTGTCAAATATTAGAGATACGTGAGAATAAGATTAACGTACCAGGACTAAAGGAACTTCATATTGTCAATTGTAAACAGCATCCAGAATCAAGTTACCAAATGTCTATGCTTTTTATTATTTTAATAAATGTGAGTGAAAATTAATCAAGTTCTGTTTAAAGGGTCACTGTCAATCTGCTACTCTAAGCATGCCAGTGGCATTTCTATCATCTAACCTAACGGCAGAAGATAAACACGCCACGATAAGACCACGAGACATTTTGCTGGCACTCGCCTACTTCGTTAGAGCGACAAGTCAAATAATCTGATGGTGTGTGTACCGAAGGTCTTAAGTACGCACACCACAAAATCATTCATCAAACTTTTGTGCTGGTGTCTCATATTCAGTAGGGCATTTACCAATAGAAGTACAGTTATTGTTACTACTCAATTAATGACCCATTTACTCAGATAACACAACGCTTCGTCAGCCAATTACAATGTTACAGTTTTGGAGCCGCTAAGGGTGGCCGCAGTCGGAAAAAGAGAACAGTCGACACGAACTGTGCCGAATAGTGCCGACTTTTAACGATCATTACTTGAGGGCCGGCGGCGAATCATTCTCTTTTTTTTTTCTTCGGGTCGTCATTCTTGTGGCTGGTTGGATGCTGCCCATCACGAATTCCTCTCCTGCACCAACCTCTTTATCTCAAAGCAGCACTTGCAGCCTCAACTATTTACTGGATGTACTGAAATCTCTGTCTTCCTCTGTAGTTTTTACCCTCAACAGCTCCCTCCAGTACCATGGAACTTATTTCTTATTGTCTTAACAGATGTCCTACCATCCTGTCCCTTCCCCTTGTTAGTGTTTCCCACATATTCCTTTCCTCACGATTCTCTGGAGAACTTCCTCATTCCTTACCCTATCAGCCCACCTAGTTTTCAATATTCTTCTGCAGTACCTCATCTGAAATGCTTCGATTCTCTTCTTTTGCAGTTTCCTCACAGTCCATGTTTCACTGCCATACAATGTTATGCTCCGAACGAACATTCTCAGAAATTTCTTCCTGAAATTAGGGCCTATGTTTGATACTAGCAGACTTCTCTTGGCCAGCAATGCCCTCTTTGTCAGTGATAGTCTGCTTTTTACGTCCTCCTTGTTCCGTCCGTCAAAGACTATTTCACTGCCTAGGTCGCAGAGTACTTTAGCTTCATCTCTTTCATGATCTCCAATGCTGATGTTTTAAGTTTCTCGCTCTTCACATTCCTCCTACTTCTCCTTGCTTTCGTCGTTCTTCGATTTACGCTCAATATACACTACTGGCCATTAAAATTGCTACACCAAGATGAAATGCAGATGATAAACGGGTATTCATTGGACAAATATATTATATTAGAACTGACATGTCATTACATTTTCACGCAATTTTGGTGCATGGATCCTGAGAAATCAGTACCCAGAACAACCACCTCTGGCCGTAATAACGGCCTTGATACGCCTGGGCATTGAGTGAAAAAGAGCTTGCATGGCGTGTACAGGTACAGCTGCCCATGCAGCTTCAGCACGATACCACAGTTCATCAAGAGTAGTGACTGGCGTATTGTGACGAGCCAGTTGCTCGGCCACCATTGACCAGACGTTTTCAATTGGTGAGAGATATTGGAGAATGTGCTGGCCAGGGCAGCAGTCGAACATTTTCTGTATCCAGAAAGGCCTGTACAGGACCTGCAACGTGCGGTCGTGCATTATACTGCTGAAACGTAAGGTTTCGCAGGGATCGAATGAAGGGTGGAGCCACGGGTCGTACCACATCTGAAATGTTACGTCCACTGTTCAAAGTGCCGTCAATGCGAACAAGAGGTGACCGAGACGTGTAAACCATGGCACCCCATACCATCACGCCGGGTGATACGCCAGTATGGCGATGACGAATACACGCTTCCAATGTGCGTTCGCCGCGATGTCGCCAAACACGGATGCGACCATCGTGATGCTGTAAACAGAACCTGGATTCATCCGAAAAAATGACGTTTTGCCATTCGTGCACCCAGGTTCGTCGTTGAGTACACCATCGCAGGCGCTCCTGTCTGTGATGCAGCGTCAAGGGTAACCGCAGCCATGGTCTCCGAGCTGACAGTCCATGCTGCTGCAAACGTCGTCGAACTGTTCGTGCAGATGGTTGTTGTCTTGCAAACGTCCCCATCTGCTGACTCAGCGATCGAGACGTGGCTGCACGATCCGTTACAGCAATGGGGATAAGATGCCTGTCATCTCGACTGCTAGTAATAGGAGGCCGTTGGGATCCAGCACGGCGTTCCGTATTACCCTCCTGAACCCACCGAATCCATATTCTGCTAACAGTCATTGGATCTCGACCAACGCGAGCAGCAATGTCGTCATACGATAAACCGCAATCGCGACAGGCTACAATCCGACCTTTATCAAAGTCGGAAACGTGATGGTACGCGTTTCTCCTCCTTACACGAGGCATAACAACAACGTTTCACCAGGCAACGCCGGTCAGCTGCTGTTTGTGTGTGAGAAATCGGTTGGAAACTTTCCTCATGTCAGCACGTTGTAGGTGTCGCCACCGGCGCCTACCTTTTGTGAATACTCTGAAAAGCTAATCATTTGCATATCACAGCATCTTCTTCCTGTCGGTTAAATCTCGCGTCTGTGGCATGTCATCTTCGTTGTGTAGCAATTGTAATGGGCAGTAGTGTACGACCTGTACTCATTAGACCATTCCGCTCAACACATTCTGCAATTGTTCTTCACTTTCACTGAGGATAGCAATGTCATTAGCGAATCTTACCGCTGATATTCTTTCACCTTGGATTTTAATTCACCTCTTGAACCTTTCTTTTATTTCCGTCACTGGTTTTTCGATGTACAGACTGAACAATAGGACCGAAAGGCTACATCCCTGTCTTACACGCTTCTTAATCCGAGCACTTCGTTCTTTGTCTCCCACTCTTATTGTTCCCTCTTGTATCTGGTTCATTTTGTATATCACTCGTCTTTTCCTACTGCTT
The DNA here is from genome assembly GCF_023898315.1 of Schistocerca nitens. NCBI lineage: Eukaryota > Metazoa > Arthropoda > Insecta > Orthoptera > Acrididae > Schistocerca > Schistocerca nitens. The sequence goes on along the minus strand of NC_064622.1, from coordinate 131,787,192 downwards.
ACCCCTGTGATGGTTCGAGCCGAAACAAATACCCCTGCCTGCAGCTGGCTTCAAGAGGTACTCCACATCGACCTGTAATGGATCACCTGGCTGCTGTGGCTAGACGCTGTCTCTGCTAGCTGCAGAACTACCGGCAGCACCGCCTGGTGCCACCAGAAGCTCAACTGGAGGATCATCTGCTGCCTGGCCTCTACCGTCATAGAGAGGTCCAAGGTTCACATCTGGGCTTGAATAACTGCTGCGTCGCCTCCTACCCTGTGAGAGTAAATACTGCTACTGCCGGCTTGCTTCTGCAGACCAGTGTCGCTGCTTCCTTCGCCGGAGTCTTTAGTTCATCTCTGCACACTCGGGTGTTTCCTGCACTGAGCCACACATTTGCACCAGCCAACACGACCGACCTCTGCACAGACCGTGTTAGCTATGTTCTGCCTACCTGCTTGGGGCCTGATGCTGCGCTTCCATGCGCACCAGAATGCTGAGAGTGTGAATGAGATCTGCTGCCGCCTACTTGGGTGGGCGATGCAGTGAGCTGGCCATGTCTTCGAAGGTCGTGTGCTGAGATAGCATGCTCTACACACTGAAAGGTCGGAATCTGTCCTTCGCCGATGACCCTAAGAAAGACAACAGTAAAGTCGCTGTATCTTGCACATGAAATAGTGGCCGCCATGAATTATTCTATGATATTCATAATTTTGATTTGCAGCTCCTTGTATTGGCCGTGTTTGCAGTTAAAATGTGAGATCCGCCAGTTACGCAAAACACCGTTTTTTCTCAGTACCCAAACATGTTTCGACACCTCTGTGCCATCATCAGCGGGTTTACGAAGGGCGCTAAACAGCAAGGTCATCAGCGCCCTTGCAGTAATGTTAGACCGAAGGAGATTGTCTCAACCTATGGAGGTAAATCAAGAAACTGGAAAACGACGTGTGATCCCACTACAGGCAATGTAAAGCAGCCTCAAGGAGGTGAGGCTCAGAAAAGCCCGTAATAAAACCCCAGCATGACGCAGCAGATAACTAAAAACAATTATGGATAAAATACCTGTAAAGATGCTGTTAAAAAGTGACAAATAACCATGGCTGGATGACGATTTACAAAAAATACGTGACCCAGCCACTCTGTGACACATTAAGATCTCACACCCAGGATTTTGGGAAGAATTCCGGACACCACACAAAATCGTAAGACACGAGCAACACTCGCCTCGTTATCAGTTAAAATACGAGGGAGGACCCAAAGGAAACCGGATTGTTGTCATAAAAAATTTATTGATGAACCTTTTTACAAAATTACTTCAGTAACCTTCAAAATACTCTCCATTACATGCAATGCACTTGTCAAGTCTCTTTTCCCACTGTTGGATGCATGTTTGGAACTATTCAATTTTGATATTGTCCAGTGCCCTTTGCGAAGCTGTTTTTACCGCCTCCACATCGTCATAACGCTCCCCTTTCAGCGTTTTTTTCATTCGTGGAAATAGGAAAAAGTCGCACGGGACTAGGTCCGGCGAATACGGAGCGTGGGGAATGACAGACCATCTCTGAGATGCCAAATAGTGGGTCACTCGTAAGGCCGTGTGTGCTGGAGCGTTGTCTTGATGCAGAAACCAGTCACCTGATCGCCAAAGTTCCGGGCGTTTCCTCCTCACATCCTCTCGCAGACGCCTTAAAACATCCAAGTAAAAGTGCCGGTTAACAGTCCGGCCAGGGGTACGATGCACAATTCCACGAACATCAAAAAAGACAATGATCATCTTCACATTTGACCTCACTCGCCTTGCTTTTTTTGGTCTGGGAGAGTTGGGAGTCCTCCACTGGTTTGACACTTACTTGGTTATTGGGTCATACCCGTAACACCAACTCTCATCCCCTGTAATGACTTTGTTCAAGAAGTTAGGATCACGTGCAATCTCTGTTTTCAAGTCCTGACACATATTCATGCTGATGGTTTTTTGCTCCTGTGTTAGCAGCAACACGTCTCATTTGCAAATCCTCACTCAAAATCCGCTGGCACGAGCTCCAACTGATTCCTGTCTCTGCTGAAATTTGGTCGATCGTTTGGCGACGATCCTCGTTGATCTTTCGGTGGACCTTTTCAATGTTCTCCTCATTTCGCGATGCTGAAGGGCGTCCAGAACGAGCTTGGCCTCCACCACACATCTCACCACGTTTAAAGCGCCCAAACCACACGAAAACCTGTGTGCGGCTCATAGCGTCCTCCTGGAAAGCTTCCTGAAGCATTTGGTGTGTCTCCGTTGCAGTTTTTTTAAGCAGGAAACAAAATTTCACACCCACTCTTTGTTCTTTTAAAGTTGCCATAACGACTTCGCAGAGGTAACCCGCCAACAGTCAGAGAAACACAATACCACACTTGCACGTTCAGCTCTACACTGACTCCGTCTGCATAGCTGTTTCATGAAGGTCTCTACCAACACCATCTAGCGTGAGAACCCTGCATACGTCTACGAGTGGCAGCGCCCTCGGAGTCCGGTTTCTTTTGGGTCCCCCCTCGTAGAGGCAAAATCCTGTGGGAGACCCAGTTCAACCCTCAGATCGTCATATAAAACGCACCCAGTTAAAATATGTCGTATTGGCAGCTGTGTCTCGCATCTCTGACATACTGGGGGCTCCTCCCGATGCAAGAGGAAGCCATGCGTCAATGGAACCGAGTGAGGGCTGCTTCTTCACACTGTCGCGAGCAGAAGGAGGTGGTCCATGGTCGCACAGAAGTCTTAATGGAACGCAGTTTATTGTTCCCCACCTCCAGCCACTGAGACTCCTACCAAAATATGGCCTTCCTGGTCCCAAATGAAGTGACAGCTCGCAGAGGGACTGAACACCGAGCAGGAGGAGGAAGAGAGCAAGCCTCCTTAGCAGCAGCATCAACGAGTTCGTTTCCCGTGATTCCTATATGCCCTGGAACCCAGCAAAAAAGGATTTCCTTATTTTGCCTGTGCAAGAGAAGGAGAGCGTCGTGTACCTGTTGCACCATCCGATCTGCTGGGTAAATCTGTCCAAGAGCGAGAAGGGCAATTCGAGAATCGGAGCAGATGATAATTTTTTTGTCATGATGTCGTTTCATCTGCTCCATGGCACTCAGGATAGCAAACAGTTCTGCATAATAAACTGAAAACTGCTCTGGGAGCCCTATACTGAGGGCAATGTCGGGGAACACGACTGCACAGCCGAATAAATCTCCCTGTGTAGAACCATCTGCCCTCACAATCATATTCCGCACATCAAGACGCTTCATTCGAACCCAAACTCGATAAGATAAAGTTATTGTTGTGTGAGTTCATGTAAACGATACACAAATAACAAGTGCGCACCAGGGTTGAGATACTCGAGGCTGGTGTACACACAAACATTCAAGACACGACGGTCACAAGAGCTTTTAGTTCGGGAGAGGCGGACCACACACACGCCGAGAGGCCAGTCCCTTCAGAGAACGATTCAGCCTATCTACGTCGGAAGGCGACCGCCCGTGGAGCGGACAGCGTTTGCCTGAGTGAAAGGGGAGAATGACTCTGTGTTCAGCTTAAAAGCAAATTCCGCTACATTGTGTGGGAGCGCCCAGCCTACGCATTCTTTACAAACATAGCACGCAGTTTCAGAGGTTTTCACAGGGAGACAGCAAACGCCAAACTCCGATGCTACAGACTTCTGGATTGGTCGCCTTAAACGAAACGTCATTCTCCCGTTTTAGAAGACCAATGCTGATTGGCAGACGATATTCCCGATGCCTTGAGACGAAGGAGTAATGGAAGAGACCGAAAGATATACCCCTTCACGTCTGGCATGGAGAGAGGCCGTTCCGTTGTCACTCTTGGAGTGAGAACACGTAACGAGAGCGTGTGCGCTCGTATGTGTACTCAAAGAGCGAGGAACAAGTCTCTCCTCAGTACTTCACTTGGAGAGCACCTCTGTCGAGAGCGAATCAGAGTGCTACTCTATAATGAGTCCTTGCGATTAAGCGTTGTTCACTGTGTTGACCGCCAAACTTATTGTGCAGTGTGAACGGACAGAGTTATAGTTAAATGCATGCGAGTGAAATTTTGAGTGGCATCACGGTGGACTGGTTATCTGACCCGTGTACCATGCCAATAGTTAGACTAGGGGCGAATAGGAGTCCTTGACTTCATCAAGGCATAGGGAGAGTTTGATTGGGGAAGGTCAATCCAGATAGAACGAGAATTATCTTACTTGTCAGCAGCGAGCGGCGCAGACAGCAGTCATCGCAGCTTACGGTATTGCGTGCTACAGCTCCTGCAAGCCCCATATTTCCTCCACAACAATACACTTCACTACATTTCACACGCGACAGCATTGACCATACCTAGCAACATTCTAACAGATAATTATTCAAGTTGAGTAGGCATGGCTCTCAGCCATTCTGCCAAGTCTGTAACCTCCCCACAAAAACTATTAAAAAAAATAAAATATTAACCATGTGTAAACTCCCCACAAAAATATTAAAATTATAATATGAACCAAGTGTAACCTCCCACGGAAATAATAATTAAATGAATTTTTAAATATTGTTACTTCTGAACAAAATTGGCTCGCATTTATAATCTCTGTGCAGAAATGCATTCACATGTAATGTTCCCACAAAATTCTTTTCTCATTTAATGTTAAGTTCGAAACAGAAAGATTCCTGAACACCAAAAATAATAAAAAATTCAGTAACCTGGTAAATTTTAGGACGACAGCAACGCTGAGCCTTGGCCCTGTATTCTGAATAAAAAGCAAAAATTCTTACTTCAATAAAAACAGCGAATATATCTGCTCTTACCTGAAAAATTTTCGGCACAGCTCCGTGCAATGCTGGCCTATGCTTTGTGATTCGTGAAAGGAATAATTATTCATTGGATAAAATCTTTAAATTGAAATGAATGCTTTTTTTAAAAAAAAAATTACTTTATATTTAAAAATTATAATTGGGGCATTATTTTGAAAGAAATTGATGACAGTTAACATACATTACTAGATATGCGCAAGGCTGCTTCTTTACCTTCTACAATAATACTCATCCTCCAGAGTCCCGACCAGAGCAGACTACCGACACGCGCAGACACGCGCAAACTGCTGCGGACTACTGCCGACTTCTGCAGACTCACGCAGACTACTCAAGACTACTGTTGAAGACTACTGCAGACTGATGCCGGCTAGCGACACGCAACAACTAACTACATACTGCTCTGTGGTCAGAGACTCTTCTAAGTCTTGCCTGTTGCAGGCAGCGCATACATCGCATACCTCTTACAAGTCAATAACAATCTTAAACTTTGTATAGAAATTTCATTAGCGAATCCTATCCTTAAGAGGTAACTTCACATTCCAAAAAGAAACCGGAAATAACTTGTTCAGTTCATAACTAAAAGTGCCATTGTGATTTCTCAGAATTTTTGCAAAAAAAATAAAAAATAATAATAATTTTCTTTAGTTTCATGTTTTTCTTACACTAACTAGCACTACTCCAGTACCCAAGTATCCCACTAGTTACGTAAGAAATTTTGTGAATTTTTCTGTCCTTTCCTTACAGCGGACGACTCCAGAAGATATTTATTGCTGAAAGTTTTTCAGGCAATTCTCTTTAGAACGTTAGGAGCGTCTGTTTAACTTCTGTAGTAGTGTGGGGGTGGAAACTGTATCTTGCAGGAGCCACAGGGTAAAGGATACATCTCAGATTAATCCGTTGCGCAGAATGACAGTATAGCACCCACACACTCACAACGGTAATAAAATCTGGGTGGCTATGTAAAATCTCCTTAAATTTAAGTTAAAAAGCATAGTCTGGGGTACAATGTTTCATGTAAGCAACCAGTTCCAAAAGCAATTTGGGCCTTGGTAGTATCCAGGGAGATTCCCTACTCCAACCCTGGCGTTGGACCTTAATGCCATCAACATGTAATAATTCAAGGCTCTCCCTTGCACGGATCCCAAATGGCCGCGTTGCTTGCGGCCGATGAGTGAACAGCAGTTTCAGTGGCGGCTGAACGACTTAACTTGATGCTAGCGAGGTAGGAATGGACAATGCTCTACATGCTTGGCATGCCACGAGAAGAAGACGTCGAATAGAGAGCGGAGGCGCACCAGCCTCTGCACACAAACTATAACTGGACTCGTGCGATAAGCTCCTGTAGACAGCCTAATACTCTCGTGGTGAACTGCATCCAGCATTTTAAGGTAGGAAGGCCTTGCTGACCCATAAATCTGGCATCCGTATTCAAGCCGGGTTCGCACAAAGGCCTGTCAGCTCCCTAAGACCGATGACTGACACATTTCAGGATGTTTAAGGCTTTGAGACATCTCAGTTTCACTTCTTTAAGGTGTGGCGACCATGTTAACTTCTCATCAAAGATAAGACCCAGATACTTCATCTTTTCCTTAAAAGTGAGAATGGTGTCTCCCAGTTTTAAAAAGGGCAAATTAAACAGACAGTGGGGACGATTAAAATCTACACAAACTGTTTCCTCAAATGAGAATTTAAAACCTATGGTGCAAGACCAGTCCTCCAACCGCCCGATCGTCAGCTTCAATTGCTGAGTGGCCGTGGAGAGGCTGGAGGATGCACAGAAGATGGAAAAGACGTCTACAAACAAGGAACATAGTACTGGACGTCGCACTGTGGTAGTAATACTATTTATTGCAATGGCGAAAGCCATGACACTTAAAAGACTCCCTTGAGGAACACCATTTTCCTGCTTAAAACGGTCAGACACGGCATTCCCTACCATGTATCTAAAATATCTGTCTGAGAGAAAGGATCGGATGAAGGTTGGTAGACGTCCGCGAAGCCCCTTTGATGGAGCTGCAACAAAATATTATGCCGCCAGGTAGTGTCGTAGGCCTTTTCCAAATCGAAGAAAACATCAATAAGGTGTTGCTTACGAAGGAAAACTTCTTGAACTGCAGCTTCGAGCAGGGTCAGGTTATCGAGAGTGGAGCGATATCTCCTGAATCCACACTGGGAGCGACTAAGTCGGGACCTGGTTTCAAGAACCCACACTAGGCGCCGATTGACCATTCGCTCCAGTGTCTTTCCGACGCAGCTTGTCAGGCTAATACTACAATAACTACCAGGGTCTGTCCGATCCTTCCTTGGTTTTAAAATTGGAATTAAAATAGATTCTTTCCACGAGTTGGGAAAGTCGCCAGTGATCCAAATTTTATTGAAGAGCTGAAGGAGGACTTCCTTCGACCGTCGGTCCAACTGCTGCAACATGCTGTAAGTTATCAGGTCGTGTCCAGGGGTCGTATCACAAGCAACCGACAATGCAGAATCCAGCTCTCACAGAGAGATAGGCTGGTTGTATTCTTCTATATTGGTGGAACGAAAATCAAGAGCAACCTTTTCCTGGGCCTCCCGATAGCGACGGAAGGTGGGATCCTGGCTGGAGTCAGCCGTAATTGATTTATATAATTCAGCCATTGTCTGAGCTACGTCCCTCATCGATGTCACAAGAGACCCCTGTATTCGTGCAGCTGCTATTGGCAGTCGAGAGTTGTGCCTTGGGATCCTCATGATGGCTTCCCATACTTAACTGTGGACTTACTGATGGAGTTCAGGAACTCTTGCCAAGACCTCTGCTTACTCTCCCGAATGATTCTCCTCGCCTTTGCACGCGCCATTCGAAAGTATGCAAGATCCGCCTCTGTAAGGCATCGATTGAACCTGCGCATAAATGCACTCCTGTGCCTGATTATAAAACGACACTCATCATTCCACCAAGGGACAGGTCGCCACCTAGGCACTTCCACAGACTTTGGGATGTATGCATCATCGGCATGGTGAATCACAGCTGTAACGTGATCCACCCAGCCCTGGACGCTGTCACAGTGTTCGAAAACAGTGAACTGCCTGTAAAGTATCCAGTCAGCCTTCTTGAGGAACCACTGCAGTGGCTTTCTTACAGGATCTGCTCCATCAGGCAGATGAATCCATATAGGGAAATGGTCACTGCCATGGAGGTCATCATCCACGGCCCACTGAACAGTGTCCCCAAGAGCAGGCGAGCAGAAGGAGAGGTCTATGGCGGTGGACGAACCTGTAGCAGTGCTAAAATGTGTGGCAGTGCTAAAATGTTCAGCAGTATAAGATCTGTGGCTTGCAGCATATCCTCAAGTGCCCAACCCTTGGGGCATGTGGTGTTAGGACCCTATAATGCACTGTGTGCATTGAAGTCCCCTAAAATGAGAAAAGGACAGGGTAGTTCATCAAGAAGGTGAGTGAGGTCCCCACAATCAAGAGGCTCATGGGGTGGTAAGTACACAGAGCACACCATAATGTCAACGTGACCCACTATCTGAACAGCAACCGCCTGTAATGTTGTTGTTAAGGGAATAGGTGAGTGAAAAGTGTCCTTTACGAACACTGCAACCCCACCCTTTGCCCTCTAACCATTAAGGTCGTCGTTTCTATAAAGGTGATAGCCTCCAAGTACAGGAGTGTCAGTCTCTTTAAAATGAGTCTCTTGAAGGCAGAGGCAAAAAGGTCTGTCCTGTTCAAGGAGTCTCAGTTCTGCCAGATGAGTCCTGTATCCATTGATATTCCAATGGAGTATGGGAGCCATTTCATCGATGTGGTCTTGATTTACCCCTGTCTCTGCGCCGGGTTGGTGAGGCGCTTGTAGAGCAAGGTGAAGTTTTAGGGCTGACTGGGTCTGGTGATGAGGCATCAGAGTCCATTATGTCATCGTCAGTCAGACGTGCCAGAATGACATCTGATGGCGCCCAGGTCAGCAGTCGGCCCGAATGTTGGGGTCCTTTCCTTGTTCCCCTTCTCAGCAAGGATGAGGGGGAAAGGTGGTGGTGAGAGCCACTTTTCGTCGAAGAGACTTTATGTTGAGGGGCACTTTGCTTTTGGGGTGCCTTTGGGCTGTGCACTGTGGAAGCAGGAATTGTATCTGGATCGCTGTATCTTTCACTTTACTTTGGCATATACAGGTGCAGGTACAGGTGTCAGAAGTGGATAAAGGAACACTGGATGTCGTCTGAGCGAAGCGTCGACCTTAGGTTTCTGCACCAACGAGGCATAAGAAGTGGCAAAGACAGGGGGTTTCATCGCCTGATAGTACTTTATGGCGTCTGCATAGGGGATCGGCTCGGTTACTTTGATTTCCTGCAAAAACTGGGCAAGCTCAGCTCTAGACTGGATGCAGACTGCTGGAGATGGGCAGTCGGTCCCAGCTTCTGGGCTGCCTTTCCACACTTCCCACAAGTCGCTTCACCTCGGCAACTCAGCGTTGTATGGCCTAAACGCTGGCATTTGAAGCACCGCATACGGTTAGGTAAATAGAGCCGAACCCTAAGACAGAGGAAACCTGCCATGATGTGTTCAGGTAGCGTTGGAGAATTGAAGGTCACAATAAAAGTGGCAGTTTTCTCAATCTCTCCATTGTTCTTGCGAGTCCTTTGTTCCACATCTATGCTCCCCTGTGGTACCCATTCCTGTTTGAGTTCAGCAATGTCTATATCCATAATATCCTGGCAAGTTACCACACCTTTGCTGGAGTTAAGGGAGTTATGCAATTCGACAATGATGTCGTACTCACCTAGTTTCCGTGACTTCTTAAGAGTTCCACCTGCTTCGCCCGGTTAGTCTCAACTAGCAAGGAACCATTGCGCAACTGCTTAATAGACTTTAGGGTACCAGCCAGCCCTTCTAAGCCTTTATGAATATACATTGTTATGCATGACCCCTTGAGCCCCATTACTAACAACAAAATGATTAGCAGGAGGACTAGCGTCCCTCATTCGTTTTGGTGGATGGGTATGAGAACTCCCAGGCGGTACACCCTTCTCGCTGGGACAAGAAGAAGAAAAGTTTGGGGGTTCCGTCTCTGTCCCACGAGCAACTAGGGAAACAAGGGCCCACTCAGACAGAGCCCCACGTGCCTGAGTGAGCCTTATACAACTGAGGTGCGGCAGGTTCCCCAGATGGTGCCCGCTAGCGACTGTTCCACCTCAACAGCCATGCATCTCATCAGTGCACAACACACCTTGAGATTGAAGGTTTTTTTTTATAGAGGCTTATTCCATCCTCGCGATCTGGGCAGTCAAGCCAAGATCCCCATTCTTTGAGACACACAATGTTCCATCGCCGCGCCGCGCGGTGGTCGCTGAATCATGCCCAGAGCTTACGGTGACAGGGGACTGGCGGCGCTTACCAGTCCCCAGCTCAGGAACTCCGGGGTCGCCAAGCCCGTACCCGGCAAATGAATGCCGGGCCCCTGGGGGCTTACATTTGGTGTGCATGAATTTTCTGGATCACTTGTGTGTTAATTACTACAGGTACCTTATCATGTTTTCGTGTGGCAAGCACTTCCAATCTCCGCATCGTGCTTAGGTGTTGTGATGCACATGTAACTATAACAAGTATTTTCCACAAAGAACATAGTAAAACACTTTTCACCTCACCAAAACACAGCTACCGGTAATAATTAACACACAAGTGATCTCGAAAATTCATGCACACCAAATGTAAAGAATAAATAAAAACAAAAACCCACTGATGATGGCACAGTGGTGCCGAAACATGTTTGGGTACTGAGGAAAAACGGTGTTTTGCGTTACTGGCGGACCTCACATCCAACAATTATTCTGTGATCTGCCAATGTACATCCACCTGGCTCCGCGAACCTGCTGTGCTGCTAATCCACTCACAACGACACCGGAACCTGTAGTGAGGTACGTATATACACCAGCCATCCTGACCCCAGCTACAAATGTGCAAGCTTTCTCTGAAGAATGATGGCAATCACTGCCTCCTGGCCTTGTACTTTAGCTTGACATCTGGCCCACCGTGTGTCATAGACCAGTTTGTTACGGACTTTCATCAGTTACGGAAAAAAAACCAACAAACACTGAATCTCCCTGATGGCCTTGACCCATAGCCTTCAGAATGTCATGTAAGTAAAGTGCGAACTGAGTTTCAAATAGCATGGATGCAGTCATTCTGTTGGAGGTACCTCATATAAGGTAGATCGCTGATTATACGGAATGCAGAAGTCTTGCCGAGATTAAGAAAATGGTTCAAATGGCCCTAAGCACTATGGGACTTAACATCTGAGGTCATCAGTCCCCTAGAACTTAGAACTACAGTACTTAAACCTAGCTAACCTAAGGACATCACACACATCCATCCCCGAGGCAGGATTCGAACCTGCGACCGGAGCAATCGCGCGGTTCCCGACTGAAGCGCCTAGAACCGCTCGGCCACAGAGGCCGGCCCGAGATTAAGAGGCGAACTGGCAAGTGACGGGAGTAGACAACTGCACCAGACCAACTGCAGACATGACGACCAAATAGGGACAGTATGTTGTAATTGCAACCAGCAGTTAAAGATGGACACACAATATTCAAAATTAATTTTGTAAACAACAGAAACAAATTTCAGGGGCCAAATGATATGTTATTTTGCGAGATGGATGATTCGTCTCAATGAAAGTTTATTTCGACGTAGTTAGAGTGACTTTAATTTAACGTTGCACGGATGCAGTCTCCTCGTGATTTAAGAGTATCTCTCCGTGGCTGCTTTACCGCCGCCTTCCGCTGAGTTTCTTGGGCCCGTCGTTTTGTCTGCTAGTGCATTTGGCGAACCTCGCTTCACAACTTCTTCTGTGAACTGCCTGCCGCTGATCAGAATTTCAAATATCGCCGCTTCCTTTCTTGATTGCCTTCGTCTTTCTGCATCCTGCTTCTTTGTTCACCAAGGAACAAATAATTCCCTTTCTTTTTTCCTTCTGTGGCGAATTTGAAATTCACGGCTGGCCTACATTTTGTCGGTTTTCAGCTTGGAAGCAGCATACAGTCCAAGCACGAATGTTTTACTTGACTACGCTATATGATGAAACACTCTACCCTTTTTTATTTGAAATGGAGCCTAATGAAAATTAGGACCTTTTTTTCTGTGGTGTCTTTACATATGCCACGATCTTGTGGCTCTTAAAATACATCGGTGCTCTGCAATACGTAGACCTTTGTTATTAGCGAAAGTTAAGATCCAAAGCAGTTCCAGATCAGCCCAGTTATCCTGTAGTCTGTGTGAGCTTAACATTTAACAATAATGTCCATTTTTAATACTCATTGTGACATTTCGACAGTCCAGGATAACAGTTATTTAAAGAAAAGTAATCCAGCCCTTTCCCTGTCTTCATCTAACGCCACTCAACATCTGGAAGTCAAAAAGGGACGTAGTGTTCTAACAATGGCCTTAGAACATATAATGAAGGCTGCAAAATGAAGAAGAGAAATTTATCTACCTATCTGTTTGTCCTCCTCTATAACTTCTGTTTTCTTCTGCTGTCTGTACTTGTATAAATTGAAGCTTCCCGCCGCAAATCTGTGTTCCGTGCAGCTACTGTAGCGCTTTTAACCAGCAACAACTAGCGCCTTCAAAAGTTACGCGATTGCTCGCATGTCGACCATTTTGCTCACACTCAACAGCAGTCTGAAGTGTACCTAAAATGTCTAATTCAGTACTTTTTTGTTATTTTTATAATAAAACACTCATTTTAGTATTTAATACATTTATTTGCACTACAGAACAATGAATTTATCTATATTGTTAATAATAGTCTTAGGACAATTACAATTGCCAGTTTTCTGAGGCACTTATTATTTATTTTTTGTGACTTAATCTTCCTCGTATAGCTGAGCTTTGCACGTATGACATAATGTTGCAGCGTGTTCATTACACAAAAATTTTTGACAATGGATACACGCCTTTCTTGTCTTCCGATTTTTGCGTCTTGGACAGTCTTGGCATATACCACTGTGTTTTTCAGCGGCTGAAACTTTAGTTTCATTTGTAAATCGTTTTATAACTTGCTGTAGAGGATTGTACTTCTTCGCGCAGATTGTTTTAATGTTGGCTCTAGAGCCAGCGTTTTCAAGTACTATCTCCTAGTAATAATCAAATTTGTATTCTCTTTATACATTATTTGACTGTTTATGCCAGTAATATTTCAAATCGAAAGAAATAATCTCATTGGCCACCTACATGTTACTCGAGCCACGGAATATTCTTCTTTCAGTCGATCACCACATCGGCACCACCTTTTGTCCGATTATAATAGGTAATGATTTTGGTTTTGGTGTTCCCCAGTTGTTGGATCTGTCTGATCATTCTCATGGTGCGTACTTATCATAAGCACAGCTTTTTTTCTTTTTTCTTTGGTATATAGGAAAGCCGAACCTTGTTATCATGAAAACCAAAGATACTCCTTGGTGCTGGTCTTGTTTTATTGTCTAGGAGCAAAGGAGGAATTTCTTTTTTATATTTCTGAGAGCACCAACTAAAGTTGTTCATTTGATCATCAATTAGTCAGCCAATGGAATCGAGGTGAAACAATTATAAATCGTTATATTTCTACCAGTATATAATATATCTTGTGATAAACGATCCACGACAGCAGATGCAGTGTTATCGAATTTGTATGGGCCATTTGGTTGCTTGCCTGGGTAAATTTCTACATTACTTGGTGTAAAAAGAATTTGAGTCACAAAGCATACACCTTGATTCCGTACTTGGTTGGTTTATTTGGTATGTAAAGCACTCCGTCTTCAGGCCACAAGTGGCCTACCGGGTCCATCCGACCGCCGTGTCATCCTCAGGGGAGGATGCGGATAGGAGGGACGTGGGGTCAGCACACCGCTCTCCCAGTCGTTATGATGGTATTCTTGAAGCCGCTACTATTTGGTCGAGTAGCTCCTCAATTGGCATCGCGAGGCTGAGTGCACCCCGAAAAATGGTAACAGTGCATGGCGGCCTGTATGGTCACCCATCCAAGTGCCGACCAAGCCCGACAGCGCTTAACTTCGGTGATCTCACGGGAGCCGGTGTATCCACTGCGGCAAGGCCGTTGTTATTTGGTATGTACATGCGGAATTTACAGCGGCCTCTAAATGCTTCTAACATTTCATCAACTCTTATATTTTGTCCTACCTTATAATTTGATCGACACTTTGCGACAAACAAATCAAACATTTCACGAACTGGGGCGAGAATGCCATACTTAGACCTCTCTGAGCGTGTTTCAATATCGCCAAACGTTAGAGTTGCGATGTGCTCATGAAGCACATGGCAAAGCCTAAGAATATGGCCTAACGTGGTTCTTGCACTGCCAGTACACTGTCATTTACTGCTGACAGAGTCCAAGCCTTGAACACAATAAACAGATGTAAAGTGGCGAAGGTTCCGGTAATCGTATACAGATGATGAGACGTATACTGTATAGACTAACATGAGAAACAGCGTCTATTGTTGTTAATAAAAGAATCTGAGAAGAAATACTTAAACAATTATGAAGATCATTGTAGCGTTTTACTCATTGTGGTATTATAAATTTTTACTAAGTTGTTACACCACAGTGGAGGAAGTCATTTTTGTTAAGGTTGTTGTTCCTGCACACTCTGTTCGGTGACAAGAGTGCATTATCTCATCATCTAGGAGATTTAAATTGCAAAGTCGTTTGCAAGATTCTGTTATCACTATCGTAAAACACTAATCCGTTGAATTCCTCATTTGACTTTGAGTAAAAGCTCGTAATCTACATTGATTAGTTTGTAACGTGTCTTCTTCCTGATGACTATTGTGATTATATTGCTTTACCTGTTTGTTGAGCTACTTTAATGTCTAACCATCTATTTACTGTTACTGTGAATGAGGTTTATTCCACTATTAAATTACAAAGTCAATTTGAAAAAAGTCGAACATTATTATTCACATATATTCTCCCTGCCACACACAAACACTTGAAAATAGGCATTTATTGTTTGCACTGTATGACACAAGTTAACTCCACCGTCCTAACTCGTCCGTAACTCACCGAAAGTCACTCGCGTACTGCTCTTTGTTCGCCGAGCCTACTACTAAGCATTGGTGGTAACAGCGATGATGGCCCATTCATAACCTGCAAGAGTACTACACTCTTACATACATTCATAAAAATTAAAACTTTTTATACAAAATTTAATGCTAATATGAGTAATAATAATAATAATTATTATTATAATTTATTGTGGCTCGCTGGGCTAGTGAAGGCTTTCAATTGGGCGCCACACTAACCTAACCCATTCATTCAACTATTGAACTGGGGTAGAGGACGTACAATTCAACGTGGAATCCGAACCACGTATCGTTCTTGGCGACTCCTCACATCGTTGAGAGGTGATGGCGAGTTAAAACACTGACTGAAAAATATGTGGGTTGAGCGGAATTCGATCCCACGACCTCGCAGTTTGCAAGCACACACTTTAACGCTTTGTTTCCCTTCTAGCTACAGAGAAGAACGTACACAATCAGCTTCAGGCTAGAACGTACACAATCAGCTTCAGGCTGGGTGTTCGAGACAAGGTGGGCAGGGGTCGAACCCACTGTGCCTATCATCCACTCCACGCCCCCATACAGGGCCTGTGACTGTGCTGGCCCCATATATGGTACTGGTCTGTTTTTATTCTTTTATCTTCATTTATTTATTTACTTTTGTGTTGAAATCTTACAATTTGCTACTACAGAAAACAAAAAAACAAAAAAATTGGATTGAATCCTTCATGGTTTCCGCCACTTAACAGAAAAAGATTCTTTTCCAGTCTGTCCTGCAATATTTTTATTTATTTATTAAACAAAAAACAAGACAAACAAGGCTACGAAAATTAGATAACCTCTCTAACAACACCCTTGACAAGGAACCATGACGAAAATACCACGAGGGCCGGTTAACTCGACAGCTTTTTCTTATGTATGTAGAGTGAATGGCTAGTGAAAATTTGTACCAAGTCCACAAATCGAACATGAGTCTCCTGTTTAGTAGGCAGGTTCGCTAGCCACTGCGCCACCTTGGCACAGCGTTTTGCATAACTGTACGAATTATCCTCGCAAGCCTCCCTCCTCGATCCAAATTCTCAATGCTGCTCCAGTATACTTTAAATTCCCCCTTACGTATGAACAGATTTGCCGAGGCTCTCCATGTTTTGGAATAGCACCTCAACATGGAATGTAAATGAGGGATCCATCCTGAAACCCCTGTACAAGTACTTAACAAGTTGTATCTGATTGTATTTGTATTTGTGCCTGCACCTGGGGTTCAGGCTGGATCCCTCATTTACCTTCGTTGCTGAGATGCTTTCCACAACATGGAGATCCTCGGCAAATCTGCAATTGAAAGTATATTGGAGCGGCAATGGGAATTTGAGTTGAGAAAGGAAGTGTGTCAGCGTAATCCGTGGAGTTGTGCGAACACTATGCCAAGGTGGCTTAGTGGCTACCGCACCTCCCTAGTAAGCAGTAGATCATGGTTCGATTCCTGGACTTGGTACAAATTTTGACACGCCGATTCTTCTATATACACTCCTGGAAATGGAAAAAAGAACACATTGACACCGGTGTGTCAGACCCACCATACTTGCTCCGGACACTGCGAGAGGGCTGTACAAGCAATGATCACACGCACGGCACAGCGGACACACCAGGAACCGCGGTGTTGGCCGTCGAATGGCGCTAGCTGCGCAGCATTTGTGCACCGCCGCCGTCAGTGTCAGCCAGTTTGCCGTGGCATACGGAGCTCCATCGCAGTCTTTAACACTGGTAGCATGCCGCGACAGCGTGGACGTGAACCGTATGTGCAGTTGACGGACTTTGAGCGAGGGCGTATAGTGGGCATGCGGGACGCCGGGTGGACGTACCGCCGAATTGCTCAACACGTGGGGCGTGAGGTCTCCACAGTACATCGATGTTGTCGCCAGTGGTCGGCGGAAGGTGCACGTGCCCGTCGACCTGGGACCGGACCGCAGCGACGCACGGATGCACGCCAAGACCGTAGGATCCTACGCAGTGCCGTAGGGGACCGCACCGCCACTTCCCAGCAAATTAGGGACACTGTTGCTCCTGGGGTATCGGCGAGGACCATTCGCAACCGTCTCCATGAAGCTGGGCTACGGTCCCGCACACCGTTAGGCCGTCTTCCGCTCACGCCCCAACATCGTGCAGCCCGCCTCCAGTGGTGTCGCGACAGGCGTGAATGGAGGGACGAATGGAGACGTGTCGTCTTCAGCGATGAGAGTCGCTTCTGCCTTGGTGCCAATGATGGTCGTATGCGTGTTTGGCGCCGTGCAGGTGAGCGCCACAATCAGGCCTGCATACGACCGAGGCACACAGGGCCAACACCCGGCATCATGGTGTGGGGAGCGATCTCCTACACTGGCCGTACACCACTGGTGATCGTCGAGGGGATACTGAATAGTGCACGGTACATCCAAACCGTCATCGAACCCATCGTTCTACCATTCCTAGACCGGCAAGGGAACTTGCTGTTGCAACAGGACAATGCACGTCCGCATCTATCCCGTGCCACCCAACGTGCTCTAGAAGGTGTAAGTCAACTACCCTGGCCAGCAAGATCTCCGGATCTGTCCCCCATTGAGCATGTTTGGGACTGGATGAAGCGTCGTCTCACGCGGTCTGCACGTCCAGCACGAACGCTGGTCCAACTGAGGCGCCAGGTGGAAATGGCATGGCAAGCCGTTCCACAGGACTACATCCAGCATCTCTACGATCGTCTCCATGGGAGAATAGCAGCCTGCATTGCTGCGAAAGTTGGATATACACTGTACTAGTGCCGACATTGTGCATGCTCTGTTGCCTGTGTCTATGTGCCTGTGGTTCTGTCAGTGTGATCATGTGATGTATCTGACCCCAGGAATGTGTCAATAAAGTTTCCCCTTCCTGGGACAATGAATTCACGGTGTTCTTATTTCAATTTCCAGGAGTGTATATAATATCATATCTGTATGTGACCATTAAAGTCTCTGAAACGGTCATTTGATTTGTATAAGTATCTCATTTTTGTTGTTGGGGGTTGATTTGTGGGGAAAAAACCAACCAGCGATGTCATCGGTCTCATCGGATTAGGGAAGGATGGGGAAGGAAGTCGGCCGAACCATCTCACAGGAACTACTACTTGAACCGATTCAATGAAATCACGGAAAACCTAAATCAGAATGGTCGGACGCGGGATCGAACCATCGTCCGCCCGAATGTGAGTCCAGTGTCCTAACCACTGCGCCACCTCGCTCGGTCCATTTATTTTTCTCAAGTGTACCAAAAGCAAGGTATAAGATTGAAACATTCTAACAGAAATGGGATTCAACACTTCATTAAGGAATAATGCATTCAAGTAGCAATGACTATATTCTATTTCTACTAACAAATTACAAACATGAGTTTATTTCTCATGTAAAGGTAAAATTCATGTATTCTATGTATGAAGTGCTCCATCAGTATTTAATATGTATTATCTGTGTAAACATACATTAGCATAAACCATTTCAGATGAGAATAGCTCGAGGTTGTACCGAGACCTTGAAAGGTGGCTACACTGAGCCACAGCGCCAGAGATCGCGCTAGAGAGCATTGTTCCGCCGCCTCCACTGGCAGTGATTATTGAGAACTCGTAGTGGGCAGTGCTTGGGGAGAGCTCGTGGTAGTCAGTGCTTGTTAAGAACTCGTAGCAGAGAGTGTTTGTTGAGATGTGCTAGTAGGGAGTGCTTGGTCAGATGTGATACTGAAAAGTTCTTGTTGAGATGTGATAGTAGCGAGTCGGTGTGGAGAGATTGTAATGTCTAGAGTGCTTTTCATCAATATAAATTAAGGTAACAAACTACTTTTCTTTTCTTTCTCATTATTTCAATGTCCTGAATAATGCGTCATTACAGGTTCAGTCAACAAAGCATCTGGCTTGTGTTCTTGTATTAGAGTGTAATTCTGGTTTTCTTGAGTAATTATGATATTTCTATTTTCTTTAATTAGTTCAGTATAAATGATATTTAAAATTTCTTGTGTTGTTGAAGAAGAACCATGCCAGATGCGTACGTTGAGTCATACTTCCACACACAGGACAGTTACACTTGTGCTTTGGTTTCGTAGGTTTTATAGTTGCTGGGGACTTAATTAATTAATTGTGTTAATGAAAATTCCCATTTCATTCTTTGTTATTGTTCTATGCAGTCAGATAGCGTAATAATACTAGTCAGGGCCAACCGTTACGAGACTTCGTAACCGAACAGACAGCTACTGAATCAAAAATTATAATTATTTGCATTTTATTTTAACTAAGCCCCCATGCACGTGGCGACCGCTGCTTCGGATCGTCCCTTGGAATCTTCTGATTGTAAAAATAGTAGACAGTAGTATTGTTGTAGTAATTTGTAGTTTAGCAATTGTAGTCTATTTTGCATGTGTAGATTTGGTAATTGTCATTCTTCTAATAGTATTTTTTTTTTTTTGCAAAATTTCATTTCTGTTGTCTTGTCTATGGGTTTGACAATTAGTGCAATTATTTCAATTGTTCGATTAATCGTGTTTGATGGAAACATTTCGTGTGAATGGTATTGTTGGAGATAAAGTGTCATTGTGTGTAATTTCATATAGTGACGAGTTTTGTATGTTTTGTAAATGATTACGCGGTCGATGAAAAAGGCAAAAATGATGGACAGTGAGAATGACGAAATTGTTGACATGGCGAACTCGCCAACACAGGACAACAGTATGATGAATAATGGAGTGGAAAACAATTTAATAAGTCGGGAAAATAGTCCGGAACCATTTCAAAATTTTTCTCAATCAGGAAATTCACAGAATACGAGATTAACGATAGAAGAGTCTGAAATAGTATCGAACACAGATAGCTTTACAGCTATGACGAAGGAAACTGGTTTTGCGGGAAATGTTAGGGGCGAAAGGAGTTTCGAATCAGTTACTATGGAGCAGTTGATGAGTGCTATATTAAAAATGGAAACACGGTTTGGATCTGAATTAAAAACACAGAGGGGAACAATGAAATCACTGGGATCACAAATAGGAACAATTAAAACAGAGATGGGAACTTTACGATCTGAATTAAAAACTGATATCGGAACAATGGAAACACGGTTTGGATCTGAATTAAAAACACAGATGGGAACAATGGAAACACGGTTAGACTCACGAATAGGGACATGTTTCAAAAACATGAAAGATGAATTAAAGATAGAAATCAGAGAAGAAGTACAACCGATTTTGAATGCTCACAATAATAGATTAATTGCAGTAGAGATTAGACAAAGGGAACAGGATAGAGAACAGGAGGAAAGAGATCGCGTGATAGTACAAAAATTTTCAGAGTTAAATTTACAACGTGCACATGATAAGGAAGAAATATTTGAGAGAATCGAGGAATCCGTACCAAATGACAGAATAAATAATCTAACACAACAATATGAACAGTTAACTACCAAATGTGTCAATACTGAAACCCGAGTCGCGACACTTACGGAAGACGTAAGTAAATAGAAAGAAAAAATAGGTGACTTATCGGAAAGAGTTGAGGAGATTTCAGATAAATTGACAAGTCTTAGTTTAAATGGGGATAGAGATTCAGATGATACAGCTCCATTACCATTTGCAGAAACCGAAGAGTACCAGAACATAAGTAAGCATGTTGAAAATCAGGGAAAATTTAATGAACGCGTTAAAAGGGAAGTTGAGGCATTACGAAAGCAAGTCAAACAAATTGAAGGCGAAATCGTAGGAAAGGACAGCAAAAGAAATTTGGAATCACAGTTAGCGGAGGGGTTTGAAGAAAATAATTTGTTTCATTTACGGGATGCAACAAGGGAGCGCCAGGCGCGCGAACTTGACAATAATCAACATTGGGACTGGGACAGACGCGGTAGGTCTTTGTCGCCACGAGGCGAAAACTTTGACTATAAACACTTTTTGACTGTTCGGAAATTTAAGATCTTCCGCAATTCTAAGAATGACATACATCCATGTGCATGGTTAGATCAATTTATGTACGCACTCCCACCAAATTGGCCACTAAGTCACAAACTGGAATTTATGTGTGGATATTTAGAAAATGAACCGGCGACGCGGATGCGCGCACTCATTAGAGATTGTAATAATCTGAATGATTTTTATCATGCATTTCTATCGGCATATTGGTCCGAAAACACGCAAGACAGAGTCAATCACAGTCTTATTATGCAGCGTAATTTCAAACAGTCTGAGTTCCGCACGCCAGCGGAATATTTTGAAGACATGATTCGAAAGAATCAGTTCCTGTCCAACCCTTATAGCCCGACTGAATTAATTCGCATTTGTTTAACTAAGCTGCCACAATCCATAAGACAAATTGCTTTAGCCGGAAGATGTAAAGACGACATTGAGACTTTTAAGACTTTGTTACAAGAACTTGAGTATGACAACGACGACGGGACTTCTTGTAACTTTTTCAGTAACAGTAATTACAATAGATTTTCAGAGAAAAGGGATAGTGATCGGAACGGACGTTATATGGGTAATTTTGAGAATGACAGACGTAACAGACAGGACAATAGATACCAGCCTTATGACAATAACAGACGTTCTAACAGAAATTACACAGACAATTATAATAACGGTAATTCTTACCGGAATGATCAATCATACGGAAACAGTAATCGGTATCATCAAGACAGAAATTATCCATACAATAATAGAAATTCTTACTACAGAAATGACCAGGGTAGTAGATACAACAATAATTACAGAAGTGACAGTCGAAATTATACAAGAAGTAGTTATGCAAACAGACAGGAAAACAGAAATTTTAATAACAGACACAACCAAGAATTTGCATCTAACAGACAGGAAGGACCTAATTGGCATCCTCCGCGTGACAGAAATTCAGAGAGACAAGTGGAAATAGTAGAAATTGATCCGCGAAATGTCGGGAATAATCAAAGACGTGACGCAAACAATCGACAATGACTAGCAGCTTCGGCTTCTGGCAGCAATATAGACGGGTCAGAAAGTAATGACACTACAACTTTACACTACGTACGCGTGGAAGATATGAGAGACATTTTGCTAGGCGAAAAGGAGAATAATGTAGACGCATTTTTACATCCTGTTATTGAACTATGTGTGGGTAAGAATAAGTTCACTGCAGTTCTAGATTCTGGGAGCCCATTGAACGTCATTAGTGAATCAGTTTTTCGTATATGTGAAAGAACTATTGCCTGTCCTGTGTTACCTATTTCTAAAACTACAATTCGAGGAGCGATTTCTGGAAAAGGTGTGGAAGTTAAACAACAGACCAACCTAAATTTCATTTGTCAAGGATACGAATTGTCTGCTAATTTTATTATTGTTCCATTACTCAGTACACAGATTATATTAGGTATGGAGTTTCTTAACACACATAAGGCAATTTTGAACTTTAAAGAAGGAACTGTGAATTTGACTGTTGCCGGAATGCCGAAATGTCTGAAATTTTTCGAGTGTTTAGCAAGATCTGAATCAGATACAAAATGTTTAAGGTTTCTTACTTCTGATGTTTTCGTTGAGCATTATGACGACAGTGTGTTTATTCATGATAATGACAATAGATACAGAGACGCGATGGAGGATATAATTAGTAGCGAAGAATTAATTAATGAAAAGGTTAAAAAAGCTGAAGTGCCAGATGACGTTGCAAGAGAAGAGCTGCACCATATTTTGACTTCACATGCTACAGTGTTTAGTCATCACACAGGAACTGTACAAGGCTTACAATATTTATTTAAAGTAAAAGAACACACACCATTTCGCGGGAAAACGTACGCCATTCCTTTGGCTTACAGAGACAAGGTTAAGAATGAACTTCAATACATGTTAGATCAGGGCATTATTGAGCCAGCAGTCAGCCCTTATACCAGCCCATTACACGTTGTTCTTAAAAAGGATGGGTCAATTCGTTTGGTTCTGGATTCCAGACAGATAAATAATATTATTATTCCTGAAACTGACCGTCCACAAAATTTAGATGAACTTCTTCAACATTTCCATGGAATTAAAGTTTTATCCACGATTGATATGCGCGCAAGTTTTTGGCAAATAGAACTCCACCCTGATTGTAGAAAATACACTGCCTTTTTAGCCTTTGGTAACTGTTACCAGTTTCGGAAATTACCGTTTGGACTTACTGTATCTTCAGCAGCATTCATTCGTAGCTTAAATGAAATTTTACCTGTTTATCTTCGTGACAATATTACTTCATATGTTGACGATATTCTTATTGCTAAACGTTCTTGGAGTGAGCATAACAAAATTTTGGATTCATTATTACGTATTTTTGCACGAGTTGGCATGACAGTGAACTTGGAAAAATCTGAATTTGGTCGTTCTCAGGTGAAATTTCTCGGTCACATTATTTCTACAGAAGGTATTCTTCCTGATCCAGAAAAACTAGACGCTATTCGTAATTATGCTGTTCCTACCACAAAACGTGATGTTCGTAGTTTCCTTGGTGTCTGTAATTTTCTTAGACGCTTTGTTAGATTGGACAATTTGGCCACACCTCGTTTATGTGAACTATCTGGAAAGAAATCTAACTGGTGTTGGGATGAGGAAGCTCAGTCAGAATTTGAACAACTTCGTGATGCTTTAGTTGCTGCTCCACTTCTTTCACACCCGGATTTATCTAAAGATTTTTGTTTGGCAACGGATTCATCATACAATGGCCTAGGTGCACACTTATTTCAAGAGATAGAAGAAAACGGCGTTGTAGTACAGAAGACTATTGCATTTGGAAGTCGTGTTCTCTCTAAATCCGAAAAGAATTATTCGATTACGGAACTTGAAGCTTTGGCTGTTGTTTGGGCTTTCACAAAATTTCGCACATTTTTGTTTGGCAGACATACTAAGGTTTACACCGATCATCGAGCTCTGGAATTTCTTATGTCAACAAAATTAACTCATGGCAGATTGTCACGATGGGCGTTGTACCTACAGGCGTTTGATTTTAGTATTGTTTACATACAGGGATCTTCAAATATTGTTGCTGATGCTTTATCACGTGCACCTATGGGTTTGAAACAAAGTGCTGAGGAGGACTGCAAAGAATACCATTATTGTTTGATGTACATTCAAGGTGTTGCTGTTGTGTTTGAGAACTTTATTTCGTCTTCGCTCCAGGACATCGCTAAGGAGCAAAATAAGGATCCAATCTGGAAGGACATTAAGGAGAAGTGGAGGAGAAAGGAAAGCGTAGCGATTAGACAGCATTATTTAGTTCGCAACGACATTCTTTTTAAACGAAAATCGGTCGACAACTGTGTTTGGTTAGTTTGTAATCCTGATGAGTGGGTTAATAAGCTGATTTGGTATACGCATTTCAGTTATGCACACTTTGGTCCCAGAAAATGCTTTCATAAATTACGGGAAAATTGCTACTTCAATAATATGGAAAAACGTATTCGTTCTGTTCTTGCCAAATGCAAATTATGTCAACAGGCTAAGCCGCCAACTGTTTCTCACAGAGCACCGTTGTTTCCTATCATTCCAGCGAAATTAAAGGACATGGCTGCAGTCGATTTGTTCGGTCCAGTGGTTCGTTCCACTAATGGTTTTGCGTACATTTTCGTAGCAGTGGAATTAAC
This sequence comes from Schistocerca nitens, assembly GCF_023898315.1. Classification (NCBI taxonomy): domain Eukaryota; kingdom Metazoa; phylum Arthropoda; class Insecta; order Orthoptera; family Acrididae; genus Schistocerca; species Schistocerca nitens. The sequence goes on along the minus strand of NC_064622.1, from coordinate 131,762,749 downwards.
ATCAAAATATGTGTGTTTTACACCTTTACGCAAAGCAACAGCTCGTTCAGTATCTAATGCTTTCATCAAACATTTTCTTAAAGAAGTGGGTCATGTTGATAAGGTTATATCAGATAATGGATCACAGTTTCGCTCTAAAATTTGGCTTCGTACTCTACAGCGTCGTAAGATTAAACCAATTTTTATTTCACTTTTTCACCCTCAATCTAACGCTTCAGAAAGATGGATGAAGGAAATCAATAAATTGTGCCGTCTTTATTGTCATCAGAATCACAGAACGTGGGATCAGTATCTTCATATTTTTCAAAACATTCTGAATGAACTTCCTAATGACTCAACTTCTTTACCGCCTCTATTGATATTAAAAAACAAAACACCGACTAATCGCATTTCTGAAATTGTTCCTTTTCCGCCTTCACGGAAACTGCGGCATTCTGAAGTTGTCAACCTGGCTCTACGAAATATTGCATCTGCGGCTGCTAGAAGAGAAAAATCAGCGAAGCGTCCTGGTCGTTTAAAAACTTTGTCAGTTGGTCAGAAGGTATTAATTAAGTCTCATCGTTTGTCTCACAAAGGAAAAGGCTTATGTCGCAAATTTTTTCTGCTTTATAACGGTCCATATAGAGTTCGCAAAATTATTCATGATAACACTATTGAAGTAGAAACTCTTAAATCTCGGCGCTCTAAGGGAATACATCACATATCTAACGTTAAAATTTTTGTGGAATAACATACTTTTGAGAAACCAACAGTTATACGTAAACAGGTGGAAAATGCAAGGATACCGCGCCGTGTTCCGGCGGCGGCAGATACTCAAAGCAACAGTGAAGTCTGCGCGCCGCAAAAGGCAGTCGTTGACCGCAAACAATTACTTCATACGTCACGCGCCTACAGCTGATCGAGCGCACAGTGTGAATGCACTGACAGCCATAAACAAATACACAGTCTAATTTTTCCGACTAAATTCTGTATAAAGCTATGGTGACTTTATAAATTATGTTATTAACGTTCAGTATTTTTCAGGATACGGTTGTGTAAAATATTTAAGACCTTTAGGTAAATTCTGTGCGTGTCCGACGTTAAGACGACTTGCTATTGAGAAAATTTCAGGAAGAATGTCATTTCGAAGAAGAAAGTAATAAACAAAAAAGGTAATGATTAATTGAGTTTATTTTTCAGGTAACATATTTCCACTTAGGTACGTACTTTAGACGTAATTTGCTGCTTGCGATTACGTGACTCATACTTTGTGCTAAATTTCGTGTTCTATGAATTTACTTGTGAAGCGACGTGCTTACGCACATTAACTGATTTTGACGATGATTGATTAATGAACAGGCTTGTTATTTGTATATATTACGCATCGCTTGGCTGCACTGCTTTTTCACTGATGTCACATTTTTCTATTATGTGCCTGCTGTGCTTATTTATTTAAATTATAATTGTCACCTGATTAATTGTGCTGACTGTAGTTAGGTATGTAGGTTACACTTTGTGATTTATCTGCTTGCTCCTTCATGTTTACTTATTAAGATTACATATGAACATTTATTTGCTTATGCTGAATGATGCTAATGACTTGTTTATTACGTAAGATATACGAGGGCTATTCCGAAAGTAAGGTCCGATCGGTCACGAAATGGAAACGACTATGAAAATCCGATAAAGCTTTGCACAGATGTGTTGGGTAGTGTCTCTAGTATAACCCCAGTTAGCATCACGTCGCTCTTCTCATTTCTGAGCTCGCAGTGAGTGCGTAAAGATGTCTAGAAAATAGTGTCTGCCGCCAAGTACGGGGGCCTGGTGAGAAATTTCCCCTGAAGCTATGCAGCTAACATTACATAACTGTCGTGCTGTTTCGTCTTCAAGACAATTCTCAGCCGCATTCTGCAGGGGCAATGAAGATGCTCCTGCATCGTTTTCAAATGGAAATGTGAGATTACCCACAATACAGCCCGTAATTGTCTCCCTCTGAGTTTCAGCTCAGGTCACATGAACCGCTGGTTATGAAGACAACATTTCGGCACAAGACAACGAGCCGTAGGCCAGCGTAGAGAATTGGCGGAGAGCACTGGCGGCTGCCTTCTATAGCGAGGGTATGGGAAAGTTGGTACAACGCTACGATACACGTCTAAGTCGGGTCGGCGACTATGGAGATAAGTAGCTGCAAGGTGTATCTAACTGTTGCAAATAAAACATTTTTGATTTTTACCGTGGTTTCCATTTCGCGACCTATCAGACCTTACTTTCGGAATAGCCCTCGTATGTTTGCTGCTGTGCGTATGGATTGCATATTTACACACTTCTGTTTTGTTGTCATAACTATAAGTTGGTATATAGAAATGCTGATATACTGTGTACAAACATAGAGTTTAGGTCACACTATGGTATTAATTATAGATTGTTCGCTGGGCATAGCCTCGTTGTAGGGATTGTGTTGCATCCATTTGTTGACATTCTGTTCTCTACTGGTATATTTACTCGCTTTTGCATGTTTTGCTTACGCTCAGTGCCTGATATTTTTAAGATAAGAAAATGAACTGCTATAATTCTACGAACGACATTGGTGCAAAATACTGCATAGAAGTCACATGAGCTGGAGGTTTTATGGAAGCTGTATAAATTTATGCTAATAGGAAGGAAGCTAACGACATGACATACCAACACTAGGTTTAGACCATTGACAGTTATTACACTGCATTCTTCGTGAGCAATTGAAATAGGAAGTGACACTTGACACGAGAAATACTCCACATGTTTGCTTCTGTTTGCCATAATTTTTGAAGTGGTGTACACACTGAAATATCACCATCATTAACACTTCGTAATCATACTTACTTACTGAAAGTTATTCAAACTAAAGTCTGTTAGAGGTCATGTATGCATTTCTTTTATTTAACGATGGAAAAGGAACGAAAATGTATCTTATAATTTATAATGAGTAAAAGATTTGGATCAGATGGATTATACAGAGGTTGTGTGTGGACACTGTGTCTTCGGATTGTATGGGATGCTGAATTGAAGTTGCACTAGGATTTTGTCTGTACTTGTCCGAGGAGACTGACTAGAGGAAAGAGTTGTTATGGAAGTGAAATGATATTGGTACTGAGGTTTATATGTATCGACGTATTATTGAGGTATTGAGATTATGTGAAGTTGATGATTATTGGAGTTTTGTGGACAAGAGGTAAGGTAAATGAGGTATTATTGAAGTATTGAGATTATGTAATGCTGATGTTTATTGGAGTTTTGGTGGATAAGAGATAAAGTAAGTGAGGAGCATATTTTTTTTGTTGGTTTATATGGAACAAGGAGGATGAAGATGGCAGACTAGAACACTCAAGTAGAAGGAAGATTGTCTACACACACACACACTTTGTTAAATCACTAAGCAGTATATACTTTTTTTTTGGAGAGAGGAAGCAATTGCATATCTTGGGTCACTGACAGTTGTTCAGCAACCGTACATTTTGATCTGGCTTGGCAAACATTGGTCTTGACATGATGACTATGACGTTGACTAACTATTATTGACTGTTATACATTGCTGCCACTACTACTTGATACACATGATGAACATAAAATTTTGACAGAATTGCATTTACACAGTCAACACTATTCAATTACACAGTAGCACTAATGTGGATGAAAGATGAGTGAGTGTGTTTTGTGTGTTTTCCTTTTATAATCCCAGAGAAGTGATCCCAACCTATCTCCTAAATATTATTTTACTTGTTTATTGTGGCTTGCACAGACACCCATAAATATTATAGGTTTACTGGTATTTGTGTATTGTAATAGTTAATAGGACAATTATCTGATATCATTTGTGTGTTTGTTATGATTTGTATGTTTAGTGTAAAAGCATTGTATGTGTATTCAAACTATTGTTCATGCCTGAACTGTCTGATTAGTGATGGTGCTGCACTTTTCAACACGGTGGATGCCACCTGGACATGTTTAATTTCTGCTGATGAACTGAGTGATTAGTGATAGGGAATATTATGAACTGTTATTTGCACTTTTTCTACATGATTGGTGCCACTAGGACATGTTTAATTTCTGCTGATGAACAGTGTGATTAGTGATAGTGAATTTTATGGACTGCGGTCAGCACCTGGTCAACATTACTGGGTGCCACTGATGCACTGCTTCTACCGAAATGGTGTTACTTGTTGATGTCTGCACCTGCTCAACATTGCTGGGTGCCACTGGTGGACTGCTTCTACTGAAGTGGTGTTACTTGTTGCTGTCTGCACCTGCTCAACATTGCTGGGTGCCACTGATGGACTGCTTCTACTGAAATGGTGTTACTTGTTGGTGTCTGCACCTGCTCAACATTGCTGGGTGCCACTGATGGACTGCTTCTACTGAAATGGTGTTACTTGTTGGTGTCTGCACCTGCTCAACATTGCTGCTGCCACTAATGGAACTGCTTATACTGAAATGGTGTTACTTGTTGATGTTTGCACCTGCTCAGCATTGCTGGGTGCCACTGATGGACTGCTTCTACTGAAAAGATGTCACCTGTTGATGTCTGCACCTGCTCAACATTGCTGGGTGCCACTGATGGACTGCTTCTACTGAAAAAATGTCACTTGTTGGTATTTGCACCTGTTGACCATTGCTGGGTGCTACTGCTGGAACTGTCAACTGCTTATTCTTGAGCTATGGAAAGCGTTTATGTGAATATTTGTATAAACTGATTTTTTTGTGTATTACTGTTTGTGAAAAGTTATGAGACTCTTACCTGCACATATTCGTCATTGCTGACGCTATTGATTGAACTGTTTAACCACATAATACTTGTGTAAACTGTTATGTAAAGTCACATGTATGAAAGAATTTGTATTGCTTACTGTATTTTATATATTAGGTTATTGAAAGGTCAGTGCAAAGCCAAAATTTTATCTAGTTATATGATATTTACGCATGAATATTATCTTTTATTTTTGTCTGTTTTTTTTTACGAATTTGGTGGTATTTTCACCACCAATGCTGGCAAAAATACCATCAAATTCTAGCCCGTGGAGGAAGGGCATATGAAAGGTGGCTACACTGAGCCACAGCGCCAGAGATCGCGGTAGAGAGTATTGTTCCGCCGCCTCCACTGGCAGTGATTATTGAGATGTCGTGGTGGGCAGTGCTTGGGGAGAGCTTGTGGTAGTCAGTGCTTGTTAAGAACTCGTAGCAGAGAGTGTTTGTTGAGATGTGCTAGTAGGGAGTGCTTGGTCAGATGTGATACTGAAAAGTTCTTGTTGAGATGTGATAGTAGCGAGTCGGTGTGGAGAGATTGTAATGTCTAGAGTGCTTTTCATCAATATAAATTAAGGTAACAAACTACTTTTCTTTTCTTTCTCATTATTTCAATGTCCTGAATAATGCGTCATTACAGGTTCAGTCAACAAAGCATCTGGCTTGTGTTCTTGTATTAGAGTGTAATTCTGGTTTTCTTGAGTAATTATGGTATTTCTATTTTCTTTAATTAATTCAGTATAAATGATATTTAAAATTTCTTGTGTTGTTGAAGAAGAACCATGCCAGATGCGTACGTTGAGTCATACTTCCACACACAGAACAGTTACACTTGTGCTTTGGTTTCGTAGGTTTTATAGTTGCTGGGGACTTAATTAATTAATTGTGTTAATGAAAATTCCCATTTCATTCTTTGTTATTGTTCTGTGCAGTCAGATAGCGTAATAATACTAGTCAGGGCCAACCGTTACGAGACTTCGTAACCGAACAGACAGCTACTGAATCAAAAAATTAAAATTATTTGCATTTTATTACAATTAAGCCCCCATGCAACCTTCTCTGAAATAGGTCATTATCAACCACTTAGTCTACTTAGACTATATTACACATCCAAATATAGCGTATTACTTCCCTCTACATACTGCAAATTATTTTCACCACACTCATTGTATTACATTTTTCTTTCTTTTTTTCTTTCTTTGACATTTGCATTATATAAATTACATTCTCATCAACTAGGTAGTAACAAATTATATGGAATCATTTTAACAATTGTTAAACATTCAATTCGCTGTAACCTCAGAGAAATCTTTTTATATTATGTTCTTTATTTTATTTAAAAAAATCATTAACAACTGCATACCAGTAAGTTTGTAACAATGAGAAGTCTCTGCTGTTAAATTCAGAAGCATCCGACCCACCTTACATTTCAAGGCGGTGGGTTACTCTGTACTGTTAATGAAAGAAATAAACAAATAAATAAAAATAAAATTTCATCCAATTCCTTGACGATTAAATACCGGATACAGCGAACTGGCAAAAAGTTCACGATAATGTGGCATCCTTTGCCATGTGCAATGGGCCGTAAAAGGGACAAGGGTCCGGCCCTCACCAGCTCACCCCCACGTAATGAACATAATGCTCGACATCCCATGTAACTAGTTTTTCCTTCGTTATGGGAACGTAGGTTGAATCGGGATGCAGGAGAATCTTACTGGAGATTGCCGTTTCTGTCGTCCTTGCAAGAAAGGCTAATTGTCGGCGGAGGCAACTCCAATATCTGTGTCCGTAGGCATCCAACCGAAGACAAAGTATCCGTTTCATGGCAACCACTGCATCGGTCTGTCTCACTAAGGCCAATGCGAAAAAGTCGAACGTTAGTGGGGTCAAGGTTATCAACGACTTGGTACCATGAGGACGCCACTTCTATTGGAAAAATAGGTGGACTGACATTGTACCAAACAACTTCCAATCTCTCTCTGGCGATAGGGACTCCACAGAGGAACAGCGATTTGTCAATGTCCGGCTACATTAACATCATTTTTACAGAGAGGTGCAACTGAGAAAGAATATCAGCTCCCAAATAACTGATATCAATAAAAAAATTGCCGAATATGCTTTAATTTATTATTTCTCCTACTAACATCTATTGTAGTGATTAAACTCGCATGTCGAAGACAGGCAAAAAAGCGAGCTGTAAGTGATTGGGGGACGCGAACACACGTTAAAACAACGCTTCGAAGAAATAAAGCAGAAACCTTGGGCCGAACATCAGGGAGGTCCAAACACCCCGTCAGCTGGGGTCTCGCCATAACCTCATAGCGCACTCGAAAAATAGTTTCGACAGATAAACTTGCTCGATAGTCGTTGTAACTTTAGGCAATAAAATAGGCTTTACTCAACACATAAGTTTCAAGGTCCGAATATAACCCATGGACTCTCAACCCCGTCAAATCCACACAAATTAACCAGTCGTTAATCTGTGTTCCCGCAAGACGACAAAAAGCATCCAAAACACCCTTGAGAACCAGTATGTCGTCAGGACTACAAATAAGTACTGTAACGCCATCGGCATAATCGCGGACGGTGAACCTTTCTCCCAATAACAACCAGCCACCCAATCGAGCAGCTGTGGACCGCAATAAGGGTTCCAGAAATAGCACGAATAATGACATAGATAGGGGACTTCCCTGCAGGATACCTCGACTCACTTTTAAATGGGGGGGGGGGGAAGTAAGACCACCATTCACGTCAATAGACGCCTGAATACCAGTAATTGGGGAGGTGAACATCCGTCATTCAGCGTCATTAAAACCAACAGTTGTGAAGACTTGCAACACAAAATCATGACTAAGTCGGTCAAACGCATGGTTGAAAACAATAAAAAGTGAATCTCCCAATAGCGGAAGCAATCGAGCTGACGTCATAACATTCAACAACGGGAGTCAGTAGAGTACGACCCGGGTGATGACTTCGAAAACGCGCGGCAATGTCAGCGACAAACGGCTGTTTATCGCCCGCTCTATGATTTTGTAAGCAGAACAGTGTAACGTTATCGGTCGGTCCTGATCCATCTTGTTGGGAATTAAAACTGTTTTTCAGACCTTAAGGGATCGCCGGATTTAGATGGCCTTTATAAAGAATTTTATGCTCGGTTTTGGTCTCCCTTTGCACCACTTCATTCACAATAGATGTTATCGTATCTCCTGTCAGAGACCAAAACCGAGCATAAAATTCTTTATAACGGCCATCTAAACCCGGCGATCTGCAGGAAGGAGAGCGAACTATGAGGTTATCACGATGAAAAGCTGCCAACAAAACTTCTCCTGGGGAGCTGGCGTAACAACACTATCAAGGAGGGAAGTAAAAACAGCAGACGGTATGCCATCTGATGCCACTCCACTGTAAAGATTGGAAAAATACCAGGAAAGTTCACGCGTTGTATGAGGTTGGGATGACCACCCACTTTCGTCTATATAGGAGTTGTTAATGGGACATGTCCTTTGAGATCGCCTACGAATTAGGTGATACAGAGACTCCAACTCATTCTGGAGAATCGAACATGAATGGGGACACAAACTAAGACCATCTAATTACAGATTTCCAGGAGTTTCGCTTTCACGGGGTGAACGTCCACAACTCTTAAAGGGACGTCTCGAGCACGATCGTAACGATCAGGAAGGGCAGCATAATAAAATTCCCGAGTTCTCCTATTTCAGCCACTTTACCGCAGCTAAAACGCATGACTGCAGTGCAAAGCCGAGGTTTGGCCGTAGCAAGCCACCCACAATTACACAAATTACACCCACTTTCACGTTGTGCTGCATGGGCAACAGTGCCCATGGCCTCAACTGCGTAGCACAATTTTGCTGCGTGGTGGTGGCCATGGGTACTGGGTAACATGCCTGTGTGGAGCACTACGGCCTGCATAAAGTAATAAGATGGCAGGCCCTAACAGTCATAATACAGCTTGAAAAAAAAAATGGAGCAAGCCATCATTCCATAATTGGGGAATAACGCGCTTGGGAACGGCTCGCCTGCTCCCACACGGTGGAGACATCATCCAGAGAGGGATCCGCCAGATGTAAAATATTTAACTTCCAAATAGGATGAGAAAGATGTGTCCTTGTGAAACAGCATAGTGGTCAGTTAAGTTGGCAGGAATTACATAAACTGATAAAAGCTGGCTACACAGGGAAGCAGATAAATAAAAATGGTCCTGCCGAATACTAGAAGTAGCTATAAAATACATAAAACGCACTAATGCAGGATATCTACAGACCCAAGCATCCTGTAGACTCAACAACGTCACTATATCATTAAGTTCACGACATTAGTTGTAACTGGGAGTCTGATCCACAGAACTTAAGACGTAGTTGAAATCTCCCCCATCAAAATTTTTCGCGGATTTTGAAGAAGGAAGTAAATAGCAACTTCCTTATAAATGAGCGAGCGGTCATATATACAACCAGATCCAGATGGAGCATATAGAGATATTAAGGCGAGGTCATAAAAACGGTACTTTATACCCCGACTGTCGTCCAGCGTTTCAAAATCTGTCAACGGAAGATCGTCCCTATAAAACAAGGACATGCCAGCAAAACTTTACGGCGCAACATTAAAAAATATAGAATACCCAAGGAGACAAAACACATCAAATAACATTTCTTGTAAACACACGTTAGCTTGGGAATCACGAATAAATTGTCGCAACTCAGCATGCCATAAAGAAGAGCTTATGCTAGTTACATTTAGAGCAGGTAACGTATACACCTGCATTAGTTATCACATGTAAGATATGAAAGTAGAACTGTGTAACCTCCCCACAAAAATAATAAAAATATGTGAATAATGAATGTGATTCTAATTTAATGTAACCTCTGAACAAAATTGGTTCCCATTTATAATCTCTGTGCAGAAATGCATTCACATTTAATGTACCCACAAAATTTTTTTCTCATTGAATGTTAACTTCGAAACAGAAAATTTCCTAAAACCCAAAATAAAAAAAAAATAAAAAAATTCAGTAACCTGGTAAATTTTAGGACGACAGCAGCGCTGCGCCACGGCCCTGCATTCTGAATAAAAAAGCAAAAAATTCTTACCTCAATAAAAACGGCGAATATATCTGCTCTTACCTAAAAAATTTTCGGCACAGCTCCGTGCAATGTTGGCCTATACATTTGTGAAAGGAATGATCATGCATTGGATAAATTCTTTAAATTGAAATGAATGCTTTTTTTAAAAAAATTTCTTTATATTATAAAGATTATTATTAGTGCATTTAAAAAAAATTGGAAGACAGTTCACATACATTACTAGATATGCGCAAGGCTGCTTCTTTACCTTACACAATAATACTGATCCTCCAGAATCCCGACCAGAGCAGACTGCAGACAAGCGCAGACACGCGCAGACTACTGCAGACTACTGACGACTACTGCAGACTAGCGCACACTCGCGACAAGCAACAACTAACAACATACTGCTCTCTGGTCAGAGACTGTCCTATGCTTTGCCTATTGCAGGCAGCGCATACCTCTTACATAATCCTCCACTGGGGGGGGCAAAAATTTGGCAGCGATGGTGAGTCAGTTGGACTTGCCATTAGCAACAAATTTTTCTTAATTAACTAAGTTTACAATCACAGAATATATACACATATATAAGTGCAGAACATGAAAATATAGTGCACATGCACTGAGTACAGAATATATCAAGCAATGACAAAATTTATACGCAATGAGTACAAAACATATTAACAAATGACAAACGTGCACACGCACTGTAGTACAGAACATATCAGGAAATCACAAAATGTATACGCAATGAGTACAAAACATATTAACAAATGACAAAAGTGCACACGCACTGTAGTACAGAACATATCAGGAAATCACAAAATGTATACGCAATGAGTACAAAACATATTAACAAATGACATAAAGTGCACATGCACTGTAGTTTTTTTTACTATTTTACAAGAACTAGGATAGGAAAGGGAAGGATTGCGTCATGGTTGTAGCACATTAGGTTGCACGCAGCTGCACTGAAAGTCCATATCTTTCTACAGATGCACAACACCAAGTGAGACCATCTGAAGTTCTTTTCCCTGAAGTATTAATCAGTTTAGCCAAGACACTGAAATGTCGTATTAATATTTCATGTTATCATTTTGGTAGTACATTAGGTACACCAAACAGTGGGACCATAATAACATCGCTCAAGGTGGTGGACAGCATGTCGTGTCAACACCACGTTCTTGTAAGGTACACCAACGTAGAATTAGTGCAAAAACCAAATATAGTGCTCCATGATCATGAGGATAGACAGGACAAACGGATATTGCAGTAATTTCTGGTAATTAGGTCAGAAGGTGAAGGACATTAAGTCTTATGCCAGTCATCATTGATTATAACACTAGTCTATCAACTGATTTGGGTAATTGGTGGCACTCATCGCCCAGTTACTGAACATTTCTGTACCATGTATGAAGTATTACAGAGTAATGTTCATAAGTAATCTGTTTACAGAGAACATTGGCACTCATTGACCAGTTACAAATCATCAGAAGTCATCAGTCAAAACAGGAGCTAATGAGTGTAGCATCAAGCTACTGGTATTCATATACATAGCATGTAAGTGACATAATATAAATTTAAAATATAAGAAACAGTGGCATTCATTGGCCAGCAAGTATTGAATATTACAAAACATTTTTGATCATTCAAGTGACATATGACATATTTAAAATAATTATTGGCACTCATTGGCCAGTTACAAAACATCAGAAGGCATCAGTCAAAACAGGAGCTAATGACTGTAGCATCAAGCTACTGGTATTCATATATATAGCATGAAAGTGACATAATATAAATTTAAAATATAAGAAACAGTGGCATTCGTTGGCCAGCAAGTATTGAATATTACAAAACATTTTTCATCATTCAAGTGACATATGACATGTTTAAAAATAATTATTGGCACTCATTGGCCAGTTACAAAACATCAGAAGTCATCAGTCAAAACAGGAGCTAATGAGTGTAAAGCATGCATGCATTATTACAAAATATCATTCACTATTACTCAGAACTCAACATTCAAGTGACATAAGACATATTTAAAATGTAACATACTGTAACTATTACTCAAGTCTGTGACTAGAAAACATCATTCAGTATCACTCACAACTCTCTTAAACTGGCAGCACCACTTTTGGGACTGGCAATACACATTTTTTTCCTTTTTTTAAATTTTTTTATTTTTATTTTTTTTTTTTTTGTGCCAGCAATGCATTGCGTTGGGATCGATAACTAATTGCTGGGGCATAACAATACTTGCTTTTGACCCACTGCTGCAAATGAAGATGGGTAACATCAATCGTCATGAGTCAGCTGTAGCAAGGTTATGAAACAAATAGAGTATATGTGATCACATTCATGAATGACACACACAAATGGGTAAAAAAAATGCAGTTACTAGAACAGGTTTAATGACCAACCGCTTATAGCACACCAATTTCATGAATAATTTCTCCTGCAAAAAATACAAAATGGATTATTAAGCTGAAAGAGGAAACGCATATTATGCTGAAAAGTAGTGAACTTCGAATTAACAGGTAATGAAATGTGTATTAAATATATATGTTCTCTAGCTGTCCTTTCCAATACTTTCAGTCATCATACCATGCGACATAAGACATACTGTCAAGACGAACTGCAACAAATACTTAAATAACTACATAGCATAAATACATAAACTTAACATTATCCTCATCTGCAAAGAAAAACTTAAAAGTGGTGTGTTTAGTGGCCATATAAAGTTTATCACTATCAACACCTGTAAACAAAACCTTCATTATTCATATCACCATAACTCCATTATTATCATCACCTGTAAAGAAAAACTTCATTATCCATATTAGCATATTCTTCATCACTATTCATCACCATTCATTATCATCTGCAAAAAAGTCACTTCATTATACAACTATTCATAGTATAGAGTTTCTTACTTCTAGCATATTTCATCACTAAAACTAAGATGTGTAGTTCTGTCTGACAGCCTGCATCAATCGCCTCGTATTCTGAAAGAAAAAATTAGTTAAGACTGCTATCATATGATGTGTATAGTATATTCTTGTTAATGCTTGTTAATTCTGATCCATTTACGCTTCGTGACGAGGTATTGCATCTTCTTTCGTTCATTGCGAAGGTGAAATTCCCATTTTACAGTAATCCACTGTGGTTTGTTTAATTTAATTCTTTGACACGTTATTTCTTTCTGAAAATGATGAACAATGATTAATGTCTTGCATTTAAATCATATACCCATTAAATAAAAACTTGTTTATAGTGATATAATTGAGCATACAGCATAGCATGACAGAAAACGTAATATGTCAAAAACATAGACAGTGTTCAGATGCAAAAATGTACATAGAGTATCACAATGTACCAGTAAAAAAAATGTAAAATAGTCACGATGTTGAGATATCATAAGGCAAAATGTCAAAGTCAACTGGTGTTTGTTATATCTTAAATATTTCATAGTGCATACAAACAAAACAGTAAAACAATCATACATACATGAAGAATGGAAAATGTGCACGGTCTGATGTGTAACGACAAGAAATGCCTCTCTTTGTTCAGCTTGTATGTTGTGTAGTTGATAGAGGCGAGAGTTGAAGACTTTAATGGAGAAAGAATTTGATAAAATTAATATGCCACTAGATAGAATGGCATAATTGGTCATAAAATATGTAAGTTTATCCGGAAAAATGTGCACGGTCTGATGTGTAACGACAAGAAGAGCGACCTGCTAACCTTACCTTGCCGGGCACTTGCCAAGAAAAAATACGATAATCATAAGTAAGTGTTCATGTGAATATAATTGCATAAGTGGTCATAAAAAAAATCAGGAAATGGCATTACAGTGTGATAAATCATAAAATATGTTCATTCAATAAAAGGTTTGATATTGGAGACATGGTGATTCCCTTTGGTTTTTCTGGTTCTCAAAGTTTCGACGTGTACTACATTGGGGTGAGGAATGCTGCGAATTCGATATGGACCTGCATATAGAAGCTCAAATTTACTACATCTACTTTTTCCTCTATTAGATAAATAATGTGTGCGTACTAATATCTTCTGTCCAATGTGAAAGTTACGGAGTGTACAAACCTGTTTTTGCTGTCTTCTCCGGAGCTCTGCGGCACGTTTGATGTTGTTCAGCGTAATGTCAATTATTTCATGGTGTCGTAGTTGACGAGATGTAGGAAAGGTTACTAATTCTTTAATTTTGTTAGGTGGTTCAACGTTTTTCAGTATAACAGACGGAGATAGCATAGTAGATTCATTTAGTATGGAATTAATTACATCCTGGAATGAGAGTATGTGTGTGTCCCAATCAATATTTTTCTTATGGCAGTATATTCTACACAGTTTACCAATTTCTTTCATTAATCGTTCACTAGGGTTCGAAGAAGCATGGTACCTGGATATTTAGATCGGAGAAATGTTTCTAGCTCTAACATACGTCTCCATATAGCAGATCGAAACTGTGATCCATTGTCGGAAATTACTTTCAATACATGCCCTACATGAAATAGAAAATGTTTTACAAATGCTTTCGAAACAGTTTTAGCAGTAGCTTTGCGTAACGGAGTGAAGGTAACAAATTTTGAAGTGAGTTCAACAGCGACAAAGATGTAGCAAAAACCTCTATTAGTTCTGGGAATCGGACCAGAAATGTCTACAGCGGCCATGTGTCTCAATTTAACAGGTACAATGGGATGTAATGGAGGAATATGTGAAGTCGTATCTGACTTAGCTTTCTGGTAGATTTTACATGACGCTAAAACTCGTCGAATACGTTTCTCCATGTTGGTAAAATAACAGTTCTGTCTCAGTATAAGAAAACATTTTCTGGCTCCGTAATGTGCGTAACTTAAATGAGTATACTAAATTAATTTGTTAACAAGTTCGTCAGGAATGCATAATAACCAATTGTTGCTGTCAGGGTGAGAGCGGTGAAACAGAATGTTATTGTGTACAGCGTAATGGTTTCTAATGGTAACATTATTCTTATCTTGCCAGAGGTGTTTAATTTCTTTCCACACGTTATCTTTACTCTGCTCTTGCGCTATGTCTCGTAATGACGACGAATTGAAATTTTCAAATGCAACTTGTTGAATGTACATGACGCTGAAATTTGCTTTGCAGAAGTTAGTTGCGATGTCTTGCTGTTTGTTGCTGAGAGAACGGGATAGTGCGTCTGCTACAATATTTTGTGTACCGGGAATGTGAACAATTGTAAAATTAAATTCCTGCAAATAAAGTTTCCATCTACTTAATCTGTCGTGTGTAAATTTAGCGGAAAGTAAAAACTGTATAGCTCTATGATCTGTGTAAACGGTAATGTGTCTTCCATAAAGAAAATGCCGAAATCTCGTAAATGCCCAAACAACACATAGTGTTTCAAGTTCTGTAACAGAATAATTGCGTTCAGCAGGTGACAGAATGCGACTGCCGGCCGTGGTGGTCTAGCGGTTCTAGGCGCTCAGTCCGGAGCCGCGCGACTGCTACGGTCGCAGGTTCGAATCCTGCCTCGGGCATGGGTGTGTGTGACGTCCTTAGGTTAGTTAGGTTTAAGTAGTTCTAAGTTCTAGGGGACTGATGATCACAGATCTTAAGTCCCATAGTGCTCAGAGCCATTTTTTTGAATGCGACTCGCAAAGGCGGTGTTTTTAATTACTGTAGTGCCATCTTCTTCAATTTCTTGAAAAATGTGTACGCCTAAAGCGGTGTTAGAACTGTCGGTGGCAATGGAAAAATTTCTAGTAAGATCTGGATGGTGCATTCAACAAGGCATGTTTCAAATAACATTTTCGTGAACAAGATTCTGTGTATCTGAAGTATTGCTTACGTTACTGGAAGATGCAACCTGTACTGTATCTAGTCAAATTCTATCTGACGTGCTATTATTTGCGGGAGGATGCTGTGGTATTTCAACTATTTGAACTGTTCTGTTAGTTCTTTCTGACGTATTACGTTCGGGATGATATCTACTGTCTGGTTCATTCATGATAATCTGTTGTTGTGGATGATTCTGCTGCTGATAAGACCGACTGTTATTAAACGTACGCTGAAAATTGTGCTCATTATTTTTACGTCTGTCATGATAGTCATTTCTATACGGCGCGTTGCGATACGAGTTAAAATGATGTGTTTTCTGTAAGTAGTTATTTCCTTGTTGCTGTGTGTTACTATTTGGTGGAGCTGATGCTATACATGCAGGCGGCGAAACATTAAAGCTTGGTTGACCTTGAAGACTACATTGTTGGTTAGGTATGCTAACCCCAGATAGCACAGTAAGCCGGTTTCAAACTTGTTTCCAGATGTAAAGTTCAAGTATATAAGCTTGATCAAAGCTGGAATATTCAGGCCTGTTAGTTGGATTCAAACTTGAAACAAACATCAAAGTTGGCAGAGTTCAAGCTATATTTCAAGCTTGACTTATCAAGTTTGGCTCCAGCTGTATCTACACACGTGGAATACAGCCTGGTATTTACAGCTTGTTTTAAGCTACATAATTATTAATCTGAATTTATTGAACCTAATTAAATAAATAAATAAATATCAGAATGGAAATTGTGCGAAAAAAATTATCAAGACATGTATGTTTAAAAAATTTTGTTTTCAAAGTGTTTAAAATTGTTTTATTTTAAAATTTAATTATTCTGAAGCCCCTCCGGCCCCAGCACACAGACCAGAGCAGGATCAAATATCGCTGACTTCTGCTGGTATAATGATCCTGTAACAGGTAAAAGAAAATGTTAGCCATACCTAAACATAAAAAATGTAAAAAGTTGAAACTGATCAACGTAAATATAATTTATGCCCCAGATTAGCAAAATAACTTCAAACTCACTGATGTAGTAAGAATCATTAACTAGTATAAACGTCACTGAGTAAGCAGCTGCTTCTGGTGACTTCATTCCAAAGAGTTTTTAAAGTAATTTGAAATAACGTTTTGTTTGAAATTTTGAAAGTAAAGATGACATTTGGGTATTTTTGCGATGACTTCATGAAGAAGCCACACATCACTATTTCTAACAGTTTCAGGACCATTTAATCTAAATTATAAAGAAACA
This sequence comes from Schistocerca nitens, assembly GCF_023898315.1. NCBI lineage: Eukaryota > Metazoa > Arthropoda > Insecta > Orthoptera > Acrididae > Schistocerca > Schistocerca nitens. The sequence continues at coordinate 131,745,840 of NC_064622.1, read as the reverse complement.
ATTACTTGAAATCATATACACCTCATACTGTAAGCTTATAAGGAAACTACCGTTTAGAAAAATGTAGACTTTTATTCTATCCACAATTATATTTTGGTGAGTAAAACTGAATCAAAATGAAATAAAAGATGAAATCGAAATGAATTTAAGAAATTACCAGTTCATTGGAACTGGAATGTAAAAGAACAAAAAATGTTCTCCTTGTCATATTTTAATATTGCCTTTTATTAGATTTCAGCCACATTACAAATAACAATAAAAGTAAGAAGTACCAGTAGGCCTTGCAGTATTATTTCATCTAGGGAACAACAAAATTAAGAGCAATTGAAGACCAGTCAAAGCTACATAAATAAAAAAGACTGACACCTATGTAGTGACTGGTTCTTGATGCACTTTTCCCGTTCACCATGTCATTACTATTTGTATTAGCAAAGAAACTTTTCACACTTCACGATTACTCATTCATGGTGTGACACACGCAAGTATTTACAAGTAAACAAATGTAATAGGGCTATATATATATATATATATATATATATATATATATATATAAAGGCGAGATTTTAAAAAGGTAAAATAACATTAAGTTTTAATTTATTGGTGCCACGTACTAGAGAGCTAGTTTAAAATGACCTCTTTTTGCTGAACAACTTGTAATATGTTTTGTTAGCTGGTAATCCATTTCACTTTCATCCAGGTTCAATTTTTCTACGTAAAAGAATATGATATTTCTTTACATTACGTAATAATATTAAACATTTGTAATATTAACGTACCACTAGCTAAAAAATGCACCAGCGTACCTGTAATACACTATATATCTTCTGCAGACCCGGTGTAGCAGTAAGGCAGGGGACGCCACACACTTTCCGAACTATTTTCCAGTATAAAACAAACTTCACAACAGTCAACAATCATTAACGCACGTCACAAAAATAAAATGGCCGTAAACCTAGCAGAGTCAACTGCAAGGCTTATAAACGCTTGTGGCGCTTCCCGTGGACGTCTATGCAAGCTATGCTGCGCGAGCATCTGTTGTACAGCCTTCCAGGGAAATTACAGTTTATTTCAAGCTTGGGAAAATTATTTTAATTCAAGCTAAATTTTTACAGCTACATGTAAACTGTGTAACAGGTTGATTTTTCAATCTTGAATTTTCAACTGAACCTAAACTCAATATCAACCTTGAAATAAGATTGAGTGCTAGCTGGGACCGGTTAATTTTGATACTGTTGCGGAGTAAAACCTGTATTGTTACCAAATGTGTTTGCGACTGCTGAAAATTTTTGTACATACTGATGATTAAAATTTTGTCTGATATTAAAATTACGCTGGTAGTTCTTGTCATTTCTGGAGCGTGTAATGAAAACTGTCAGTTTCGGTAAAACTTGTCTTATCGGGTTTTCTTTACTCATTCTTAATCCTAGATAGAGCGATAGTTGAAGAGCTGTGTTAATAAGGATAAAGGATAGTAGAAGAGAAGGCAGCAGTGCAGAAAACTAAAGATGAAATAGCACTACTACGGCTCGGGGCCCTGTGCACGCTACGGCACATATTCATTAAAGCATAATGAATCCCCTGAGGTCTATTACGCGCTACAAATAAATTTTAGTTTCTGCATTACAGGCAATGGCGGTGAAAGTACAAAAATAAATTGTCGTATCCAGTTCAAAGCGTGTATGTGTGCTCTGTCATTTTTAAATACCTTAGATTTTTTTACGGATAAAAATTGCTCGTAATCAACGTTATCGTCTCTGAATGTGTGAACAGGTTCAGGATTGCATGAGAATCTGTTTGTCTGTGTCACTTAGTATTCTAAGTCACGTAATCTCGGTAAATTACCTAAGTTACACTGGCTGTGTGAGTGTGACAAATGTTCGGAATGTGCCGTATGCTGTGACGTGTTAGTGACTGAAACATTTTTCATTTCTGTCACTTTAATACGTTCGTGAATTTGGCTGATCTGTTGTTCAAATTTCTTATCGACTTCCGTATCCAGAGTGCGTGAAACTTCTGCTGACATTAATTTAAACTCGTCGCGTATCTGTGTTGCGTTTTCTGAACATTGTTCAGTGACTGCATTAATTTCATCTCTAAGTGCTTCTGTTGTGGCTGCATGTGTATTACTTAATTCTTGTGCCACAGATCTAATTTCTTCACTACTACTCCTAGCAAAAGCCTTAATTTCCTCACGTAATTGTTCTTTAGTATCGTGACATTGCACGGTAATGGCTGTAATCTGTTCTCTAAGTTGTTTGTTCTGTTCATTAAGGTTGTCGTGCTTTTCGTTCGACTGTTTGAAATTGTTGTCTTGTTTTTCATTAAGTTGTTTGAAATGGTTATCGAATTTTTCATTACGTTGTTTGTACGATTCATTAATTCGTTTGAGATTTTCATCAAGTTGTTTGTGCTCATTGTCTAGTTTTTCATTGAGTTGTTGGAATAATGCCGTAACTTGATCCCAGCCAAAATTATCGGCTCTATTCTCTGTACTGTGGAATGGTGTATCTGCAATTATCACATTTTGTGTAACCATTTGGTTATTCTGTGATTCTTGAAAATGTTTGCTAATCGGATGTGCACTGTTAGTCACTACCTCGGAATCAAATAAATCTGGCGTATTATGATTTCACTGTTCATTTTCGTTAGAAAAATTTATCTGTTCGTTAAGTAAATTTTGCAAACAGGGTGTGTCAAACTGGGCAGCGATCATTGTAATGGAGCGTGCCGCGTCATCAATTGTCGTTAAATTAACAGAGGACACAATTGAATTTGTTTGTTCATCACTAGGATCAAAATCATAACTAGTGGTCGCTACGCACTGATTGTCAGTAAATGGAGGCTTATCATTAAGACACTGAGTGTCGCAAGTATTATCAGGCAAACTATTCGAGTCGGCTATTTCACTCATTACACATCGCGATGTACTGTTAACAGTTTTTCGCGTCATTTTTCACAAATCAAAATTAAGCACAAATGAAACAAGGACAATGCAAAAATGCAACAAACACAATTACAACAAAGAGCAACAAATTGCCGATGATCTGTGAAAGAAAGAGTGACAAATTAGTAAATGCGTTGCGCCAGATGCAAACTACATTTAAATAAATAAGAGCAGATATATGACTACTTCTCAGAAGATTCACAAAGAAATACGATCCTGGCCGGATGTCGCCAAGTGTAACCTCCCCACAAAAATAATAAAAATATGTGAATAATGAATGTGATTCTAATTTAATGTAACCTCTGAACAAAATTGGTTCCCATTTATAATCTCTGTGCAGAAATGCATTCACATTTAATGTACCCACAAAATTTTTTTCTCATTGAATGTTAACTTCGAAACAGAAAATTTCCTAAACCCCGAAACAAAAAAAAAAAAAAATAAATAAATAAATAAAAAAATTCAGTAACCTGGTAAATTTTAGGACGACAGCAGCGCTGCGCCACGGTCCTGCATTCTGAATAAAAAAGTAAAAAATTCTTACCTCAATAAAAACGGCGAATATATCTGCTCTTACCTAAAAAATTTTCGGCACAGCTCCGTGCAATGTTGGCCTATACATTTGTGAAAGGAATGATCATGCATTGGATAAATTCTTTAAATTGAAATGAATGCTTTTTTTAAAAAAATTTCTTTATATTATAAAAATTATTATTAGGGCATTTTTTTAAAAAAATTGGATGACAGTTGACATACATTACTAGATATGCGCAAGGCTGCTTCTTTACCTTCTACAATAATACTCATCCTCCAGAGTCCCGATTCAAATGGTTCAAATGACTCTGAGCACTATGGGACTCAACTGCTGAAGTCATTAGTCCCCTAGAACTTAGAACTAGTTAAACCTAACTAACCTAAGGACATCACAAACATCCATGCCCGAGGCAGGATTCGAACCTGCGACCGTAGCGGTCTTGCGGTTCCAGACTGCAGCGCCTTTTAACCAGAATCCCGACCAGAACAGACTGCCGACTACTGCAGACTACCGCAGACTACTGCCAACTACTGCAGACTAGCGCACACTCGCGACAAGCAACAACTAACAACATACAGTTCTCTGGTCAGAGACTCTCCTATTCCTTGCCTATTGCAGGGAGCGCATACCTCTTACAACTGGAAAAGAAGTTACACTTAATGTCCCGTTCTCCACAACACCAGCAGATGGCGAAGACGAACGTACTGGATTTGAATACCCTCCACCGGCTGGTGCAAATTTCATATTTTGGTTTTTCTTCCGGCGCGACGCTGCACGCTCAGGTTGAAAACGTTCACACCACTTCGTGGCAACTCGACTTCTTGACGCGGAAGGGTAGGTAGCTTATTAAGGCCCGCCGCAGGATGGATGCATCCCCACTCCACTCAACGGAATGCGAGAAACACAACCGGGAGCGATAAACGTGTTCCTCAAATGTAGAACAGACAGGCAATGCAGCGTCTGAATCTGTCTTCAGCATCTGACTATCCGGAAGAGAATCCTCAGTAATCTGTCGCTCTATCGTATTAGACTCAGGAAGGGATGGCAGTGCACTAGAACGCTGTGAAAGCAGAACAGCAGACGATGTCTCCGTTACACCCATCAGAACAGACGTTCCTATGAATGGAGGAGAGGACGTAGATGCAATAGTGATTTGAATATCAATAGAACCAGCCTCGTCATCCCTGGAGAAACAAGAACCACAGTTCAAGTCAGTATTCAAAGCATTGCCACTGGAAGAAGCATCCGCCGCCAACTTCTCGGGGAGGCTAGATTTTGGAGGTGTTAATCCAATGGACAGTGTCTTGAAAGGAGGATATAAGATGAACGTCAACAAAAGCAAAACGAGGATAATGGAATGTAGTCAAATTAAATCGGGTGATGCTGAGGGGATTAGATTAGGAAATGAGACACTTAATGTAGTAAAGGAGTTTTGCTATTTAGGAAGTAAAATAACTGATGATGGTCGAAGTAGAGAGGATATAAAATGTAGACTGGCAATGGCAAGGAAATCGTTTCTGAAGAAGAGAAATTTGTTAACATCGAGTATAGATTTAAGTGTCAGGAAGTCGTTTCTGAAAGTATTTGTATGGAGTGTAGCCATGTATGGAAGTGAAACATGGACAATAAATAGTTTGGACAAGAAGAGAATAGAAGCTTTCGAAATGTGGTGCTACAGAAGAATGCTGAAGATAAGGTGGGTAGATCACGTAACTAATGAGGAGGTATTGAATAGGATTGGGGAGAAGAGAAGTTTGTGGCACAACTTGACTAGAAGAAGGGATCGGTTGGTAGGACATGTTTTGAGGCATCAAGGGATCACAAATTTAGCATTGGAGGGCAGCGTGGAGGGTAAAAATCGTAGAGGGAGACCAAGAGATGAATACACTAAGCAGATTCAGAAGGATGTAGGTTGCAGTAGGTACTGGGAGATGAAGAAGCTTGCACAGGATAGAGTAGCATGGAGAGCTGCATCAAACCAGTCTCAGGACTGAAGACCACTACAACAACAACAATCCAAAATCTTCACCATCCTGAGTCCGCTGGCGTCTAAACTGTGCTACCGATGCAGGTGCAGCCGGCCGGACTGGCCGAGCGGTTCTAGGCACTACAGTCTGGAACCGCGCGACCGCTACGGTCGCAGGTTCGAATCCTGCCTCGGGCATGTATGTGTGTGAAGTCCTTAGGTTAGTTAGGTCTAAGTAGTTCTAAGTTCTAGGGGACTGATGACCTCAGAAGTTAAGCCCCATAGTGCTCAGAGCCATTTGAACCATTTTTGATGCCGGTGCCTTAACGGCAGCAGGGACCACATGTGAACGTACCGCTAAAGGCGGAATGTCGTGCTGAGTGGAGGGCAACGTCTTTCCAGCTTCCTCTAAAGCTGGAGAAGTATTGACAGCAGATTGCGAAGACACTAACTCAGCTAATGTCAACGGATGACGTTTCCAATAGGACAACTTTAAAACCGTAACACGGCGCAGACAGTTGTGTCTGAGATGACCACTTCCATTGCACAGAAACCATGTTCCTTTTTCCTCTGCATACTCAAGATGAATTTGGCAACCACGAACTTTCAGGAGTGAAGGAATATTCTTTTGAACACAAATTTCTGTGGTTCACATACCATTGCAACATTGCGAGCGATGTTGAACAGACAAGCGTTCTGACCAGGTACGTCGAACGACTCCATAATGAAGCAACACTGCCCGAAGAAATGAATCGCCCAAAATGGTTCAAATGGCTCTGAGCACTATGGGACTTAACATCTCAGGTCATCAGTCCCCTAGAACTTAGAACTACTTAAACCTAACTAACCTAAGGACATCAGACACATCCATGCCCGAGGCAGGATTCGAACCTGTGACCGTAGCAATCGCGCGGTTCCAGACTGACGCGCCTAGAACCGCTCGGCCACCTACGGCCGGCTGAATCGCCCACTCTGAGTGCAAGATTATAAACTTTAACAGGGATATACTCGATCGCCGCATTTGCACGAAGGACTGGACTAAAGGAACCGTCATGATGTGTAAACATCACCGGAGAACCAAACCGCGGAAAAGCCGGCCTATTTGCAAGTGATCTTGAAACTTGACAAAACTACATACACGACAGAATCAAAGTAGGCAGTATCTATCTGAGCAGATGTAACTCGAATCGTATCAACCAACCAATCGCGAATTTCTAGAGAGTCCAGTTGAACATGACGCGTAACTGAAACGAACGGTACCCGACGAGGAATATTCTTGGGAGTCTCGAAAGACATCATGACGCTGTCAGACAATGCCGCCGCCAGAGAACAAAGCAACAATAAACTCTCCTAGGCAACAACGATGTGACACCGGCGGATACACGCACAAGACTGAGTTCACAAGCGTTTGGCACAGGCGGCGCTGCTGCATCGGCGGAAGTAAGAGTAACCTGCCCGCTCGACACGCAAGGAGGAACGTAGACCACCAAACCCAACGTTAATGTGAAACTTGGATTAACAACTGAAGCGGTGTTTTCAACCTCCGGTTTAAAAAGTAACAGAAAAAAACAAGCATAGAAATTATGTTAGTTAGTCACTTACTATTAATTAATCTGTCTTGGCCTCCTGTTCAGTTTGTACGTATCAGATATGCCTGAAACCAAATCGAAGAAGTCTGGGCACAGGCGGCACTGCTGCATTGGCAGAAGTAAGAGCAACCTGCCCGTTCGACACGCAAGGAGGAACGTAGACCACCAAACCCAACGTTAATGTGAAACTTGGATTAACAACTGAAGCGCTGTTTTCAATCACCGGTTTAAAAAGTAACAGAAAAAACAAGCATAGAAATTATGTTAATTAGTCACTTACTATTAATTAATCTGTCTTGGCCTCCTGTTCAGTTTGTACGTATCAGATATGCCTGAAACCAAATCGAAGAAGTCTGGGCACAGGCGGCACTGCTGCATTGGCAGAAGTAAGAGCAACCTGCCCGTTCGACACGCAAGGAGGAACGTAGACCACCAAACCCAACGTTAATGTGAAACTTGGATTAACAACTGAAGCGCTGTTTTCTATCACCGGTTTAAAAAGTAACAGAAAAAACAAGCATAGAAATTATGTTAATTAGTCACTTACTATTAATTAATCTGTCTTGGCCTCCTGTTCAGTTTGTACGTATCAGATATGCCTGAAACCAAATCGAAGAAGTCTGGGCACAGGCGGCACTGCTGCATTGGCAGAAGTAAGAGCAACCTGCCCGTTCGACACGCAAGGAGGAACGTAGACCACCAAACCCAACGTTAATGTGAAACTTGGATTAACAACTGAAGCGCTGTTTTCAATCACCGGTTTAAAAAGTAACAGAAAAAACAAGCATAGAAATTATGTTAATTAGTCACTTACTATTAATTAATCTGTCTTGGCCTCCTGTTCAGTTTGTACGTATCAGATATGCCTGAAACCAAATCGAAGAAGTCTGGGCACAGGCGGCACTGCTGCATTGGCAGAAGTAAGAGCAACCTGCCCGTTCGACACGCAAGGAGGAACGTAGACCACCAAACCCAACGTTAATGTGAAACTTGGATTAACAACTGAAGCGCTGTTTTCAACCACCGGTTTAAAAAGTAACAGAAAAAACAAGCATAGAAATTATGTTAATTAGTCACTTACTATTAATTAATCTGTCTTGGCCTCCTGTTCAGTTTGTACGTATCAGATATGCCTGAAACCAAATCGAAGAAGTCTGGGCACAGGCGGCACTGCTGCATTGGCAGAAGTAAGAGCAACCTGCCCGTTCGACACGCAAGGAGGAACGTAGACCACCAAACCCAACGTTAATGTGAAACTTGGATTAACAACTGAAGCGCTGTTTTCAATCACCGGTTTAAAAAGTAACAGAAAAAACAAGCATAGAAATTATGTTAATTAGTCACTTACTATTAATTAATCTGTCTTGGCCTCCTGTTCAGTTTGTACGTATCAGATATGCCTGAAACCAAATCGAAGAAGTCTGGGCACAGGCGGCACTGCTGCATTGGCAGAAGTAAGAGCAACCTGCCCGTTCGACACGCAAGGAGGAACGTAGACCACCAAACCCAACGTTAATGTGAAACTTGGATTAACAACTGAAGCGCTGTTTTCAATCACCGGTTTAAAAAGTAACAGAAAAAACAAGCATAGAAATTATGTTAATTAGTCACTTACTATTAATTAATCTGTCTTGGCCTCCTGTTCAGTTTGTACGTATCAGATATGCCTGAAACCAAATCGAAGAAGTCTGGGCACAGGCGGCACTGCTGCATTGGCAGAAGTAAGAGCAACCTGCCCGTTCGACACGCAAGGAGGAACGTAGACCACCAAACCCAACGTTAATGTGAAACTTGGATTAACAACTGAAGCGCTGTTTTCAACCACCGGTTTAAAAAGTAACAGAAAAAACAAGCATAGAAATTATGTTAATTAGTCACTTACTATTAATTAATCTGTCTTGGCCTCCTGTTCAGTTTGTACGTATCAGATATGCCTGAAACCAAATCGAAGAAGTCTGGGCACAGGCGGCACTGCTGCATTGGCAGAAGTAAGAGCAACCTGCCCGTTCGACACGCAAGGAGGAACGTAGACCACCAAACCCAACGTTAATGTGAAACTTGGATTAACAACTGAAGCGCTGTTTTCAATCACCGGTTTAAAAAGTAACAGAAAAAACAAGCATAGAAATTATGTTAATTAGTCACTTACTATTAATTAATCTGTCTTGGCCTCCTGTTCAGTTTGTACGTATCAGATATGCCTGAAACCAAATCGAAGAAGTCTGGGCACAGGCGGCACTGCTGCATTGGCAGAAGTAAGAGCAACCTGCCCGTTCGACACGCAAGGAGGAACGTAGACCACCAAACCCAACGTTAATGTGAAACTTGGATTAACAACTGAAGCGCTGTTTTCAATCACCGGTTTAAAAAGTAACAGAAAAAACAAGCATAGAAATTATGTTAGTTAGTCACTTACTATTAATTAATCTGTCTTGGCCTCCTGTTCAGTTTGTACGTATCAGATATGCCTGAAACCAAATCGAAGAAGTCTGGGCACAGGCGGCACTGCTGCATTGGCAGAAGTAAGAGCAACCTGCCCGTTCGACACGCAAGGAGGAACGTAGACCACCAAACCCAACGTTAATGTGAAACTTGGATTAACAACTGAAGCGCTGTTTTCAATCACCGGTTTAAAAAGTAACAGAAAAAACAAGCATAGAAATTATGTTAATTAGTCACTTACTATTAATTAATCTGTCTTGGCCTCCTGTTCAGTTTGTACGTATCAGATATGCCTGAAACCAAATCGAAGAAGTCTGGGCACAGGCGGCACTGCTGCATTGGCAGAAGTAAGAGCAACCTGCCCGTTCGACACGCAAGGAGGAACGTAGACCACCAAACCCAACGTTAATGTGAAACTTGGATTAACAACTGAAGCGCTGTTTTCAATCACCGGTTTAAAAAGTAACAGAAAAAACAAGCATAGAAATTATGTTAATTAGTCACTTACTATTAATTAATCTGTCTTGGCCTCCTGTTCAGTTTGTACGTATCAGATATGCCTGAAACCAAATCGAAGAAGTCTGGGCACAGGCGGCACTGCTGCATTGGCAGAAGTAAGAGCAACCTGCCCGTTCGACACGCAAGGAGGAACGTAGACCACCAAACCCAACGTTAATGTGAAACTTGGATTAACAACTGAAGCGCTGTTTTCAACCACCGGTTTAAAAAGTAACAGAAAAAAACAAGCATAGAAATTATGTTAGTTAGTCACTTACTATTAATTAATCTGTCTTGGCCTCCTGTTCAGTTTGTACGTATCAGATATGCCTGAAACCAAATCGAAGAAGTCTGGGCACAGGCGGCACTGCTGCATTGGCAGAAGTAAGAGCAACCTGCCCGTTCGACACGCAAGGAGGAACGTAGACCACCAAACCCAACGTTAATGTGAAACTTGGATTAACAACTGAAGCGCTGTTTTCAATCACCGGTTTAAAAAGTAACAGAAAAAACAAGCATAGAAATTATGTTAATTAGTCACTTACTATTAATTAATCTGTCTTGGCCTCCTGTTCAGTTTGTACGTATCAGATATGCCTGAAACCAAATCGAAGAAGTCTGGGCACAGGCGGCACTGCTGCATTGGCAGAAGTAAGAGCAACCTGCCCGTTCGACACGCAAGGAGGAACGTAGACCACCAAACCCAACGTTAATGTGAAACTTGGATTAACAACTGAAGCGCTGTTTTCAATCACCGGTTTAAAAAGTAACAGAAAAAACAAGCATAGAAATTATGTTAATTAGTCACTTACTATTAATTAATCTGTCTTGGCCTCCTGTTCAGTTTGTACGTATCAGATATGCCTGAAACCAAATCGAAGAAGTCTGGGCACAGGCGGCACTGCTGCATTGGCAGAAGTAAGAGCAACCTGCCCGTTCGACACGCAAGGAGGAACGTAGACCACCAAACCCAACGTTAATGTGAAACTTGGATTAACAACTGAAGCGCTGTTTTCAATCACCGGTTTAAAAAGTAACAGAAAAAACAAGCATAGAAATTATGTTAGTTAGTCACTTACTATTAATTAATCTGTCTTGGCCTCCTGTTCAGTTTGTACGTATCAGATATGCCTGAAACCAAATCGAAGAAGTCTGGGCACAGGCGGCACTGCTGCATTGGCAGAAGTAAGAGCAACCTGCCCGTTCGACACGCAAGGAGGAACGTAGACCACCAAACCCAACGTTAATGTGAAACTTGGATTAACAACTGAAGCGCTGTTTTCAATCACCGGTTTAAAAAGTAACAGAAAAAACAAGCATAGAAATTATGTTAATTAGTCACTTACTATTAATTAATCTGTCTTGGCCTCCTGTTCAGTTTGTACGTATCAGATATGCCTGAAACCAAATCGAAGAAGTCTGGGCACAGGCGGCACTGCTGCATTGGCAGAAGTAAGAGCAACCTGCCCGTTCGACACGCAAGGAGGAACGTAGACCACCAAACCCAACGTTAATGTGAAACTTGGATTAACAACTGAAGCGCTGTTTTCAATCACCGGTTTAAAAAGTAACAGAAAAAACAAGCATAGAAATTATGTTAATTAGTCACTTACTATTAATTAATCTGTCTTGGCCTCCTGTTCAGTTTGTACGTATCAGATATGCCTGAAACCAAATCGAAGAAGTCTGGGCACAGGCGGCACTGCTGCATTGGCAGAAGTAAGAGCAACCTGCCCGTTCGACACGCAAGGAGGAACGTAGACCACCAAACCCAACGTTAATGTGAAACTTGGATTAACAACTGAAGCGCTGTTTTCAATCACCGGTTTAAAAAGTAACAGAAAAAACAAGCATAGAAATTATGTTAATTAGTCACTTACTATTAATTAATCTGTCTTGGCCTCCTGTTCAGTTTGTACGTATCAGATATGCCTGAAACCAAATCGAAGAAGTCTGGGCACAGGCGGCACTGCTGCATTGGCAGAAGTAAGAGCAACCTGCCCGTTCGACACGCAAGGAGGAACGTAGACCACCAAACCCAACGTTAATGTGAAACTTGGATTAACAACTGAAGCGCTGTTTTCAATCACCGGTTTAAAAAGTAACAGAAAAAACAAGCATAGAAATTATGTTAATTAGTCACTTACTATTAATTAATCTGTCTTGGCCTCCTGTTCAGTTTGTACGTATCAGATATGCCTGAAACCAAATCGAAGAAGTCTGGGCACAGGCGGCACTGCTGCATTGGCAGAAGTAAGAGCAACCTGCCCGTTCGACACGCAAGGAGGAACGTAGACCACCAAACCCAACGTTAATGTGAAACTTGGATTAACAACTGAAGCGCTGTTTTCAATCACCGGTTTAAAAAGTAACAGAAAAAACAAGCATAGAAATTATGTTAATTAGTCACTTACTATTAATTAATCTGTCTTGGCCTCCTGTTCAGTTTGTACGTATCAGATATGCCTGAAACCAAATCGAAGAAGTCTGGGCACAGGCGGCACTGCTGCATTGGCAGAAGTAAGAGCAACCTGCCCGTTCGACACGCAAGGAGGAACGTAGACCACCAAACCCAACGTTAATGTGAAACTTGGATTAACAACTGAAGCGCTGTTTTCAATCACCGGTTTAAAAAGTAACAGAAAAAACAAGCATAGAAATTATGTTAGTTAGTCACTTACTATTAATTAATCTGTCTTGGCCTCCTGTTCAGTTTGTACGTATCAGATATGCCTGAAACCAAATCGAAGAAGTCTGGGCACAGGCGGCACTGCTGCATTGGCAGAAGTAAGAGCAACCTGCCCGTTCGACACGCAAGGAGGAACGTAGACCACCAAACCCAACGTTAATGTGAAACTTGGATTAACAACTGAAGCGCTGTTTTCAATCACCGGTTTAAAAAGTAACAGAAAAAACAAGCATAGAAATTATGTTAATTAGTCACTTACTATTAATTAATCTGTCTTGGCCTCCTGTTCAGTTTGTACGTATCAGATATGCCTGAAACCAAATCGAAGAAGTCTGGGCACAGGCGGCACTGCTGCATTGGCAGAAGTAAGAGCAACCTGCCCGTTCGACACGCAAGGAGGAACGTAGACCACCAAACCCAACGTTAATGTGAAACTTGGATTAACAACTGAAGCGCTGTTTTCAATCACCGGTTTAAAAAGTAACAGAAAAAACAAGCATAGAAATTATGTTAATTAGTCACTTACTATTAATTAATCTGTCTTGGCCTCCTGTTCAGTTTGTACGTATCAGATATGCCTGAAACCAAATCGAAGAAGTCTGGGCACAGGCGGCACTGCTGCATTGGCAGAAGTAAGAGCAACCTGCCCGTTCGACACGCAAGGAGGAACGTAGACCACCAAACCCAACGTTAATGTGAAACTTGGATTAACAACTGAAGCGCTGTTTTCAACCACCGGTTTAAAAAGTAACAGAAAAAAACAAGCATAGAAATTATGTTAGTTAGTCACTTACTATTAATTAATCTGTCTTGGCCTCCTGTTCAGTTTGTACGTATCAGATATGCCTGAAACCAAATCGAAGAAGTCTGGGCACAGGCGGCACTGCTGCATTGGCAGAAGTAAGAGCAACCTGCCCGTTCGACACGCAAGGAGGAACGTAGACCACCAAACCCAACGTTAATGTGAAACTTGGATTAACAACTGAAGCGCTGTTTTCAATCACCGGTTTAAAAAGTAACAGAAAAAACAAGCATAGAAATTATGTTAATTAGTCACTTACTATTAATTAATCTGTCTTGGCCTCCTGTTCAGTTTGTACGTATCAGATATGCCTGAAACCAAATCGAAGAAGTCTGGGCACAGGCGGCACTGCTGCATTGGCAGAAGTAAGAGCAACCTGCCCGTTCGACACGCAAGGAGGAACGTAGACCACCAAACCCAACGTTAATGTGAAACTTGGATTAACAACTGAAGCGCTGTTTTCAACCACCGGTTTAAAAAGTAACAGAAAAAACAAGCATAGAAATTATGTTAATTAGTCACTTACTATTAATTAATCTGTCTTGGCCTCCTGTTCAGTTTGTACGTATCAGATATGCCTGAAACCAAATCGAAGAAGTCTGGGCACAGGCGGCACTGCTGCATTGGCAGAAGTAAGAGCAACCTGCCCGTTCGACACGCAAGGAGGAACGTAGACCACCAAACCCAACGTTAATGTGAAACTTGGATTAACAACTGAAGCGCTGTTTTCAACCACCGGTTTAAAAAGTAACAGAAAAAACAAGCATAGAAATTATGTTAATTAGTCACTTACTATTAATTAATCTGTCTTGGCCTCCTGTTCAGTTTGTACGTATCAGATATGCCTGAAACCAAATCGAAGAAGTCTGGGCACAGGCGGCACTGCTGCATTGGCAGAAGTAAGAGCAACCTGCCCGTTCGACACGCAAGGAGGAACGTAGACCACCAAACCCAACGTTAATGTGAAACTTGGATTAACAACTGAAGCGCTGTTTTCAATCACCGGTTTAAAAAGTAACAGAAAAAACAAGCATAGAAATTATGTTAATTAGTCACTTACTATTAATTAATCTGTCTTGGCCTCCTGTTCAGTTTGTACGTATCAGATATGCCTGAAACCAAATCGAAGAAGTCTGGGCACAGGCGGCACTGCTGCATTGGCAGAAGTAAGAGCAACCTGCCCGTTCGACACGCAAGGAGGAACGTAGACCACCAAACCCAACGTTAATGTGAAACTTGGATTAACAACTGAAGCGCTGTTTTCAATCACCGGTTTAAAAAGTAACAGAAAAAACAAGCATAGAAATTATGTTAATTAGTCACTTACTATTAATTAATCTGTCTTGGCCTCCTGTTCAGTTTGTACGTATCAGATATGCCTGAAACCAAATCGAAGAAGTCTGGGCACAGGCGGCACTGCTGCATTGGCAGAAGTAAGAGCAACCTGCCCGTTCGACACGCAAGGAGGAACGTAGACCACCAAACCCAACGTTAATGTGAAACTTGGATTAACAACTGAAGCGCTGTTTTCAATCACCGGTTTAAAAAGTAACAGAAAAAACAAGCATAGAAATTATGTTAATTAGTCACTTACTATTAATTAATCTGTCTTGGCCTCCTGTTCAGTTTGTACGTATCAGATATGCCTGAAACCAAATCGAAGAAGTCTGGGCACAGGCGGCACTGCTGCATTGGCAGAAGTAAGAGCAACCTGCCCGTTCGACACGCAAGGAGGAACGTAGACCACCAAACCCAACGTTAATGTGAAACTTGGATTAACAACTGAAGCGCTGTTTTCAATCACCGGTTTAAAAAGTAACAGAAGAAACAAGCATAGAAATTATGTTAATTAGTCACTTACTATTAATTAATCTGTCTTGGCCTCCTGTTCAGTTTGTACGTATCAGATATGCCTGAAACCAAATCGAAGAAGTCTGGGCACAGGCGGCACTGCTGCATTGGCAGAAGTAAGAGCAACCTGCCCGTTCGACACGCAAGGAGGAACGTAGACCACCAAACCCAACGTTAATGTGAAACTTGGATTAACAACTGAAGCGCTGTTTTCAACCACCGGTTTAAAAAGTAACAGAAAAAACAAGCATAGAAATTATGTTAATTAGTCACTTACTATTAATTAATCTGTCTTGGCCTCCTGTTCAGTTTGTACGTATCAGATATGCCTGAAACCAAATCGAAGAAGTGTGGGTATGCACTCACAACGCGGCATCAAGTTCCTGAAGTTACCGAGTCCATATCGACCAGTGATTATCAGCTGTTGGTGAATACTTCCGCAAATGAAGGTAGGAGTCAAGTATCACTAAGACAGAAGTCTCTACTTTACACCTAAAGAACAAGACGGCCAATAAAGAGCTCACTTTGTCAGTGGACAGTGGACGCTTAATAGAACGCTCAGTTTCACCGACTCATGGTGGCATGCACATCGACCAAGCCACTTGGTCTTGATATGTCACGCAAGATCTGGCCGATTTCAAACCGAATAAGAGCCAACACTGAAAGGTGTGCCGACTCTTTGCACAAGTGGAAGAAAATAACTTCACCAAGTTGTGACTGCTGAAAAGCAGCCCTTTGGCCATATAATTCAAGACCTCTGAGGGATTTTCCTGGCGACCCAACAGAGTTCTTGTTGACGACAGAGCGATCAATAGGTTATATTCGTGGCCTGGATATTAACTTGTACACTGAAGAGCCATAGAAACTGCTACACCTGCCTAATATCATGCATGGCACTTGCGAGCACACAGAAGTGCCGCAACACGAGGTGTCATGGACTCGACTAATGTCTGAAGTAGTGCTGGAGGGAATTGACGCCATGAATCCTGAGGGCCTGTCCATAAATCCGTAAGAGTACGAAGGGGTGGAGATCTCTTCTGAACAGCGCGTTGCAAGGCATCCCAGATATGTTCAATAATATTCATGTCTTGGGAGCTTGGTGGCCAGCGAAAGTCTTTAAACTCAGGAGAGCGCTCCTGGAGCCACTCTGAAGCAATTATGGACGTTTGGGAGTCGCTTTGTCCTACTGGAATTGCCCAAGTCCGTCGGAATGCCCAATGCACATGAATGGATGCAGGTGATCAGACAAGATGCTTACGTATATGCCACCTGTCAGAGTCGTATCTAGACGTATCAGGAGTCCTACATCAGTCCAACTGCACACGCCACACACCGTTACAGAGCCTCCATCAGCTTGAACAGTCCCCTGCTGACATTCAGGGTCCATGGATTCATGAGGTTGTCTCCATACCCGCACACGTCCATCCGCTCGATATAATTTGAAACGAGACTCGTCCGACCAGGCAATACGTTCGCAGTGATCAATAGTCTAATGTCGGTATCGACGTTCCCAGGCGAGGGGTAAAGCTTTGTGTCGTGCAGTCGTCAAGGGCACGCGAGTGATCCTTCGGCTCCGAAAGCCCATGTCGATGATATTTCGTTGAATGTTTCGCACGCTGACACTTGTTGATGGTTCTAGCATGAAACCTACAGAAATTTGCGAAAGGGTTGCACTTCTGTCACGTTGAATTATTGTCTTCAGTCGTCGTTGGTCCCATTCTTGCAGGATCTTTTTCCGGCCGCAGTGATGTCGGAGATTTGATGTTTTACAGGATTCGTGATATTCAGGGTGAAATGGTCGTACGGGGAAATCCCCACTTCATCGCTATCTCGGAGATGCTGTGTCCCAACGCTGGTGCGCCTACTATAATATCACGTTCAAACTCACTTAAATCTTGATAACCTGCCATTGTAGCAGCAGTAACCGATCTAACAAATGCGCCAGACGCTTACTGTCTTATATAGGTTTTGCCGATCGCAGCGCCACATCCTGCCAGTTTAAATATCTCTGTATTTAAATACGCACGCCTATACCAGTTCTTTTGGTGCTTCAGTGTAGTTTGAGATGACTGTAATACTATTAACTTGTGATGAATACGTAAATAAGTATTAATTAATCTCGTTTAATTGTTAGTTGGAGAGCCGTTCCTGCAATGACGCTGCGTATCGATGTCGGAGAAGGGTTGCTGCGACTGCTACTTGGCTGGTGCGATCTGTGCCCAAGGAGACAGTGGAGAGAGATAAGAAGTGTCTGCTAGTGCGGAGTCTCGGCAAGCAATCTGACTGTAGGCGAGGAAGTGAACACACATTATGCTGAAATGGGTCAGCCAGCACCCAAGATTGTGTATTACAGTCACGGAGGTACGAACACTGAGCAGGAGGGCAGCACTGAGTTGCAGAGGACGAGTGTAGGCCATCTGCCTGTTTCCCTTTCTCGTTGCCGTGAGCGGAGTACTGCGCCCTGGTGGATGGTATGAACGCCACGTTGTGATAGGGATGGATGCTTAAGTGATGGTATTATGCTAGCATGATTCGCAGCTGTGCTTACAAGAAGATAAACAGCCATTACGCCAGTGATCGCCGGGGTTGAGGTTATCGTCTGTTCACAGTTTTTCGCTATGCTTTCTGTTCTAGTAGAGGCTTCTTACTGCTGTGTGATGATGCAGCAGTGTGATAGACATGCAAGAAGTTTTTGAGTAACGTCGTCTGGCAGAAATTATTGTTGATCTGTATTTGCGTGGACCGGGAGAGCGGTGTGCTGACCACACGCCTCTCCTGTCCGCATCCTCAACTGAGGATGATACGGCGGTCGGATGGTCCCGGTGGGTCACATGTGGCCTGATGACGGAGTGCTTTGTATTTGGGTGACATCACTTGCCAGATGTTGTAGTTGATCAGCGTATGTGCGATGCTCCTTTGGCTATCATTGTGGTTCATTACAGCACTGTACTTTTAGTTGTGTCTCTTGTGTCATGTCTGTGTCGTTCTTCGGGTCGAATTAATGATGCCCCTTTGAGCGAGCTCGTGTCCTTATTGAACTGTGTATGTCGGTGTATTGGTCTCTAAGTGTAAGTGAGAGGCTTTTTTGAATCTCAAGATTATTTCTTGTTTGTCCTTCAATTTAAAGTTCGTGTTAAGTTTTTTGCCTGTACCGGTTTGTGTTTTGAGTTATACAAAAGACTGTGACGTTCTATTGAGGTTAGTTTATGAAGATAGCCAGCATGTGATTGCCTTTAAATACAAGTATTTACTTTGCTGGTAGTGGCGATACTGTGTAACAGACATTTCAAAATATGTTAAAGCTAATGGTCTAATGTCATCACCATTTAATTGTGTAAGGTTTTGTATGCCAGTTGAGTTAAGTGAAGAGTACAGTGTGTCCCAAGATAATTGATCTATATTTGTCATTTAACTTTTTAGAGAAGTTTGTTTCAAAAGAGCTATTTTTCATGAATCTGATGACTACTTAGTACCCTCTTTCGTAGTTCTGAGGGAAAAAGTACTACTGGTTGCAAAGTCTGTTATTGCAACATTAAATATTTACTGTAATATTCTTTATTTTGAAACTTTCAGCAGCATTTAGCTTAGTTATCACTTTAAGTGAACAATTGTCTCTCAACAGTATATAAAGGCTGAACATTGTTTTTCAATAATATGCTTGAAACATATTCAGTAGCATTTGTAAGACGAAAGATTTGTTTTCTTAAAATGTGATGAAATATATCTGGAGATTAAACCATGTTATGATCAGCTATGATGATACTGTTCTTACAATAAAGCTCTTGCTCAGATTATGTTTGGGTTAATAAAGGATTACATTCGTCCAGCAAAACCATTAGCACACACTTCTCCACCACATCTACACTCCCTACTGGCACAATTAGCTCAGTAACCAATAAGCAACGACTGTTAGTTACTGCCATGTTAGTAGTTTTTCGCATATTAAAGGTCATAATTTTGTGTTGTTATTGTGTTATTATACACTAACTGCATAAATGTGTCATGTAGAAGCATTAGCCTTTGGCTTAGATACTACTATAACATGTACTAGAAACATATATCACCACAGTAAAGCAAAATACTAATTCATCTGAGAAAAGTGATGTTAACTATCATAAAAATCGCATTAACACATTCATTAATTCCATATCTGCAAAAGGTGAATACACAGCACACAATCAAGGTACATGTTTTAGACCCAGAATGCAAGAATGTACAAAAGTATGCCTGTAAAACGGTATCAGTCACAAAAATAGTAATAAAAAATATGCATAAAACGTATATGTTATTAGTGAAGCACTTGTTTTAAACAAAGTAACAAAAAAGAGCAAATAAACTGCACACTACAGCCCACAGTACTGTACTGTTATATAAGTAGTAAATTATTTCTTATTGTTGCACTGATTCATAAAATACTTAATCATCAAGATGATGTAATAAATACAAATATTTACACAAATGAGATTAGGCACATGTAAAGTAATTCAGATAGAGTCATGCCTATAGTTAAACAGATGACTGAAAATAGTATAAAATTTGTACACTGTGAAACTGACATGTATATTGAATATGTCTTGTTGTCATAAGATATCATAAACTACAAATCGTGTGATAAGCAGACAAAGTGTGTTTTAACTGTATAAATAAGAGCATGGATACACTTTATTTGTAAGAAACGCAAAATGTCATATAGGTAGATCTAAATATGAATCATATGTAATACTGATATATTCATGCCTGCAGTTAAACAGACAACACAAAGTAATGTAAACTTTGTACACTATAAAACTCTCATGTATACTGAATATGAGTCAGTGTCATAACATAGCAAAAACTGCAGATTGCGTGGCAAGTAGACATAGCATCCTTTAATTATGTAAGTAAGAGCAATGGACTCACTTTATTTGTAAGAAGTGCGACATGTCACATAGGTAGCCATAAATATTATTCATGTGTAATATTGGTAGTGTATGACTAGTAAAGAAAATTTTCACTGACGGGCATATTTATGTCAATACGCTTATCCCATTACACCAAAGCAGTATCGTTTAGTTACCTACAGTTTAACAGTTATTTGAATATTATCATTTGAAAAAAATTAATCAATCTGTCACACCGTTCTCGTTGTGCTTTGCATGGGGGCGCTTAATTATAATACGTGCTTGGGGGCTTTATTATAATAGAATGCAAATAATTTTAATTTTTTGCTTCAGTAGCTGTCTGTTCGGTTACGAAGTCTCGTAACGGTTTGGCCCTGACTAGTATTATTACGCTATCTGACTGCATAGAACAACAACAAAGAATGAAATGGAAATTTTCATTAACACAATTAATTAATTAAGTCCCCAGCAACTATAAAACCTACGAAACCAAAGCACAAGTATAACTGTTCTGTGTGTGGAAGTATGATTCAACGTACGCATCTGGCACGGTTCTTCTTCAATAACACAAGAAATTTTAAATATCATTTATACTGAATTAATTAAAGAAAATAAAAATACCATAATTACTCAAGAGAACCAGAATTACACTCTAATCCCAGAACACAAGCCAGATGCTTTGTTGACTGAACCTGTAATGAAGCATTATTTACGACATTAAATAATGAAAAATAAATCAAGTTTCGTTACCTTCATATATTGACCAAAATCACTCTAATCATTACAATATATCTCCACACCGACTCGCTATTACCACATCTAAACAAGAACTTTTCAGTATCACATCTCAGCATCACTCCCTACTAGCACATCTCAACAAACACTCTCTGCTACGAGTTCTTAACAAGCACTGACTACCACAAGCTCTCCCCAAGCACTGCCCACCACGACATCTCAATAATCACTGCCAGTGGAGGCGGCGGAACAATACTCTCTACCGCGATCTCTGGCGCTGTGGCTCAGTGTAGCCACCTTTCATATGCCCTTCCTCCACAGGCTAGAATTTGATGGTATTTTTGCCAGCATTGGTGGTGAAAATACCACCAAATTCGTAAAAAAAAATACAGACAAAAATAAAAGACAATATTAATGCGTAAATATCATATAACTAGATAAAATTTTGGCTTTGCACTGACCTTTCAATAACCTAATATATAAAATACAGTAATCAAAACAAATTCTTTCATACATGTGACTTTACATAACAGTTTACACAAGTATTATGTGGTTAAACAGTTCAATCAATAGCGTCAGCAATGACGAATATGTGCAGGTAAGAGTCTCATAACTTTTCACAAACAGTAATACACAAAAAATCAGTTTATACAAATATTCACATAAACGCTTTCCATACCCCAAGAAACAAGTAGTTGACAGTTCCAGCAGTAGCTCCCAGCAATGGTCAACAGGTGCAAATACCAACAAGTGACATTTTTTCAGTAGAAACAGTCCATCAGTTGCACCCAGTAATGTTGAATAGGTGCAAACACCAACAAGTAACACCATTTCAGTATAAGCAGTTCCATTAGTGGCACCAGCAATGTTGAGCAGGTGCACACAGCAACAGGTGACATCTTTTCAGTAGAAGCAGTCCATCAGTGGCACCCAGCAATGTTAAGCAGGTGCAGACACCAACAAGTAACACCATTTCAGTAGAAGCAGTCCATCAGTGGCACCCAGCAATGTTGAGCAGGTGCAGACATCAAATGGCTCTGAGCACTATGGGACTCGGTGCAGACATCAACAGGTGGCATCTTTTCAGTAGAAGCAGTCCATCAGTGGCACCCAGCAATGTTGAGCAGGTGCAGACATCAACAAGTAACACCATTTCAGTATAAGCAGTTCCATTAGTGGCACCAGCAATGTTGAGCAGGTGCACACAGCAACAGGTGACATCTTTTCAGTAGAAGCAGTCCATCAGTGGCACCCAGCAATGTTGAGCAGGTGCAGACATCAACAAGTGACATCATTTCGGTAGAAGCAGTCCATCAGTGGCACCCAGCAATGTTGAGCAGGTGCAGACACCAACAGGTGACATATTTTCAGTAGAAGCAGTCCATCAGTGGCACCCAGCAATGTTGAGAAGGTGCAGACACCAACAAGTAACACCATTTCAGTAGAAGCAGTCCATCAGTGGCACCCAGCAATGTTGAGCAGGTGCAGACATCAACATGTAACACCATTTCAGTATAAGCAGTTCCATTAGTGGCACCAGCAATGTTGAGCAGGTGCAGACACCAACAAGTGACATCATTTCAGTAGAAGCAGTCCATCAGTGGCACCCAGCAATGTTGAGCAGGTGCAGACAGCAACCGGTGACATCTTTTCAGTAGAAACAGTCCATCAGTGGCACCCAGCAATGTTGAACAGGTGCTGACCGCAGTCCATAATATTCACTTTCACTAATCACACTGTTCATCAGCAGAAATTAAACATGACTAAATGTCACACATCATGTTGAAAAGTGCAGCACCATCACTAATCAGACAGTTCAGGCATGAACAATAGTTTGAATACACATACAATGCTTTTACACTAAACATACAAATCATAATAAACACACAAATGATATCAGATAATTGTCATATTAAATATTACAAATACACAAATATCAGTAAACCTATAATTTTTATGGGTGTCAGTGCAAGCCACAACAAACAAGTAAAATAATATTTAGGAGATAGGTTGGGATCACTTCTCTGGGATTATAAAAGGAAAACACACAAAACACACTCACTCATCTTTCATCCACATTAGTGCTACTGTGTAATTGAATAGTGTTAACTGTGTAAATGCAATTCTGTCAAAATTTTATGTTCATCATGTGTATCAAGTAGTAGTGGCAGCAATGTATAACAGTCAATAATAGTTAGTCAATGTCATAGTCATCATGTCAAGACCAATGTTTGCCAAGCCAGATCAAAATGTACTGTTGCTGAACAACTGTCAGTGAGCCAAGATATGCAAATACTTCCTCTCTTCAAAAAAAAGTATATACTGCTTAGTGATTTAACAAAGTGTGTGTGTAGACAATCTTCCTTCTACTTGAGTGTTCTAGTCTGCCATCTTTATCCTCCTTGTTCCATATAGACCAACAAAAAAAATATGCTCCTCATTTACTTCACCTCTTATCCACCAAAACTCCAATAATCATCAGCATCACATAATCTCAATACTTCAATAATACCTCTTCAGTACGTCGATCATCAATATCATTTACCTTACCTCTTGTCCACGAAAACTCCAATAATCATCAACTTCACATAATCTCAATACCTCAAGCATACCTCTTCAATACGTCGATATATATAACCTCATTGCCAATATCATTTCACTTCCATAACAACTCTTTCCTCTAGTCAGTCTCCTCAAACAAGTGCAGACAAAATCCTAATGCAAACCTCAATTCATCATCTCATACAATCCGAAGACACAATGTCAACACACAACCTCTCGTGTAATCCATCTGATCCAAATCTGCTACTCATTATAAATTATAAGATACATTTTGTTTACCTTGTCCATCATTAAATAAAAGAAATGCGTACATGACCTCTAACAGACTTAGTTCGAATAACTCTCAGTAATTAATTACGATTACGGAGTGTGAATGATCATAATATTGCACAGTGTGTACACCACTTCAAGAATCATGGCAGAAGCAAACATGTGGAGTATTTCTTGTGTCAAGTGTCACTTCCTATTTCAATTGCTCACGAAGAATGCAGTGTAACAACTGCCAATGGTCTAAACCTAGTGTTGGTATGTCACGTCGTTAGCTTCCTTCCTATTAGCATAAATTTATACAGCTTCCTAAAAACCTCCAGCTCATGTGACTTCTATGCAGTTTCTTGTACCAATGTCGTTCGTAGAATTATAGCAGTTCATTTTCTTATCTTAAAAATATAAGGCACTGAGCGTAAGCAAAACATGCAATAGCGCGACAATATACCAGTAGAGAACAGAATGTCAACAAGTGGATGCAGCACAATCCCTACAACGAGGCTCTGCCAAGCGAACAATCTATAATTAATACCATAGTGTGACCTAAACTCTATGTTTGTACACAGTATATCAGCATTTCTATATACCAACTCATGGTTATGACAACAAAACAGAAGTGTGTAAATATGCAATCCATACGCACAGCAGCAAACATATATCTTACGTAATAAACAAGTCATTAGCATCATTCAGCATAAGCAAATAAATGTTCATATGTAATCTTAATAAGTAAACATGAAGGCGCAAGCAGATGAATCACAAAGTGTAACCTACATACCTAACTACAGTCAGCACAATTAATCAGGTGACAATTATAATTTAAATAAATAAGCACAGCAGGCACATAATAGAAAAATATGACATCAGTGAAAAAGCAGTGCAGCCAAGCGATGCATAATATATACAAATAACAAGCCTGTTCATTAATCAATCATCGTCAAAATCAGTAAATGTACACAAGCACGTCGCTTCACAAGTAAATTCATAGAACATGAAATTTAGCACATAGTATGAGTCACGTAATCGCAAGCAGCAAATTACGTCTGAAGTACGTACCTAAGTGGAAATATGTTACCTGAAAAATAAACTCAATTAATAGTTACCCTTTTTAGTTTATTACTTTTTTTTCTTCGAAATTACATTCTTCCTGAAATTTTCTCCATACCAAGTCGTCTTAACGTCGGACACGCACAGAATTTACCTGAAGGTCTTAAATATTTTATACAACCGTATCCTGAAAAATACTGAACGTTAATAACATAATTTATAAAGTCACCATAGCTTTATACAGAATTTATTCGGAAAAATTAGGCTGTGTATTTGTTTACGGCTGTCAGTGCATTCACACTGTGCGCTCGATCAGCTGTAGGCGCGTGACGTATGAAGTAATTGTTTGCGGTCAACGACTGCCTTTTGCGGCGCGCAGACTGACTGTTGCTTTGAGTATGTGCCGCCGCCAAAACACAGCGCGGTATCCTTGTACTCTCTTCGTGTTTACATGTAGCTGTTAGTTTCTCTGAAGTATGTCATTCCACAAAAATTTTAACGTTAGATATGTGATGTATTCCCTTAGACCGTCTAGATTTAAGAGTTTCTACTTCAATAGTGTTATTATGAATGATTTTGCGAATTCTATATGGACCGTTATAAAGCAGAAAAAATTTGCGACACAAGCCTTTTCCTTTGTGAGACAAACGATGAGATTTAATTAACACCTTTTGACCAACTGACAAGATTTTTAAACGACCAGGACGTTTCGCTGATTTCTTTCTTCTTGCAGCCGCAGACGCAATATTTTGCAGAGCCAGGTTCACAACTTCAGAATGCCGCAGTTTCCGTGAAGGCGGAAAAGGAACTATTTCAGAAATGCGATTTGACGGTGCTTTGTTTTTTAATATCAATAGAGGCGGTAAAGAAGTTGAGTCATTAGGAAGTTCATTCAGAATGTTTTGAAAAATATGAAGATACTGATCCCAAGTTCTGTGATTCTGATGACAATAAAGACGGCACAATTTATTGATTTCCTTCATCCATCTCTCTGAAGCATTAGATTGAGGGTGAAAAAGTGAAATAAAAATTGGTTTAATCTTACGACGCTGTAGAGTACGAAGCCAAATTTTAGAGCGAAACTGTGATCCATTATCTGATATAACCTTATCAACATGACCCACTTCTTTAAGAAAATGTTTGATGAGAGCCTTAGATACTGAACGAGCTGTTGCTTTGCGTAAAGGTGTAAAACACACATATTTTGATGTCAATTCCACTGCTACGAAAATGTACGCAAAACCATTAGTAGAACGAACCACTGGACCGAACAAATCGACTGCAGCCATGTCCTTTAATTTCGCTGGAATGATAGGAAACAACGGTGCTCTGTGAGAAACAGTTGGCGGCTTAGCCTTTTGACATAATTTGCATTTGGCAAGAACAGATCGAATACGTTTTTCCATATTACTGAAGTAGCAATTTTCTCGTAATTTATGAAATCATTTTCTGGGACCAAAGTGCGCATAACTGAAATGCGTATACCAAATCAGTTTATTAACCCACTCATCAGGAACACAAACTAACCAAACAGAGTTGTCGACCGATTTTCGTTTGAAAAGAATGTCATTGCGAACTAAATAATACTGTCTGATCGCTACGCTTTCCTTTCTCCTCCACTTCTCCTTAATGTCCTTCCAGATTGGATCCTTATTTTGCTCCTTAGCGATGTCCTGGAGCGAAGACGAAATAAAGTTCTCAAACGCAACACCTTGAATGTACATCAAACAATAATGGTTTTCTTTGCAGTCCTCTTCAACACTTTGTTTCAAACCCATAGGTGCCCGTGATAAAGCATCAGCAACAATATTTGAAGATCCCTGTATGTAAACAATACTAAAATCAAATTCCTGTAGGTACAACACCCATCGTGACAATCTGCCATGAGTTAATTTTGTCGACATAAGAAATTCCAAAGCTCGATGATCAGTGTAAACCTTAGTATGTCTACCGAACAAAAATGTGCGAAATTTTGTGAAAGCCCAAACAACAGCCAAAGCTTCAAGTTCCGTAATCGAATAATTCTTTTCGGATTTAGAGAGAACACGACTTCCAAATGCAATAGTCTTCTGTACTACAACGCCGTTTTCTTCTATCTCTTGAAATAAATGTGCACCTAGGCCTTTGTATGATGAGTCCGTCGCCAAACAAAAATCTTTAGATAAATCCGGATGTGAAAGAAGTGGAGCAGCAACTAGAGCATCACGAAGTTGTTCAAATTCTGATTGAGCTTCCTCATCCCAACACCAATTAGAATTTTTTCCAGATAGTTCACATAAACGAGGTGTGGCCAAATCATCCAATCTAACAAGCGTCTAAGAAAATTACAGACACCAAGGAAACTACGAACATCACGTTTTGTGGAAGGAACAGCATAATTACGAATAGCGTCTAGTTTCTCTGGATCAGGAAGAATACCGTCTGTAGAAATAATGTGACCGAGAAATTTCACCTGAGAACGACCAAATTCAGATTTTTCCAAGTTCACTGTAATGCCAACTCTTGCAAAAATACGTAATAATGAATCCAAAATTTTGTTGTGCTCACTCCAAGAATGTTTAGCAATACGAATATCGTCAACATATGAAGTAATATTGTCACGAAGATAAACAGGTAAAATTTCGTTTTAACTACGAATGAATGCTGCTGAAGATACAGTAAGTCGAAACGGTAATTTCCAAAGTCACTTTTGGGTAAAATCGTCATATCCAGTTAATCTTTACCTATTGTCTAGATAGATGGATAGTAGAAGAGTTGTTTTTATAGATACAAAGAATAGTATCAGAGTAGGCAGCGGTGCAGAAAACTAAAAGGGAAATAACACCACTACAGCTCGGGGCCCTGTGAACGCTACGGCACATATTCACTTAGTGTAGTGAATCCCCTGAGGACATTAATAGCTGCACATAAATTTCAGTTTGTGACTTAGAGGCAAATTTGGCGGAAGTGCGTACATAAATTGACCTAACCATGCACATGGATGTATGTCATTCTTAGAATTGCGAAAGATCTTAAATTTCTGAACTGTCAAAGTTTTCGCCTCGTGGCGACAAAGACCTACCGCGTCTGTCCCAGTTTGAATGTCGATTATTGTCAAGTTCGCGCGCCTGGCGCTCTCTTGTTGCATCACGTAAATGAAACAAATTATTTTCTTCAAACCCTTCTGCTAAACTAACACTTGTCAATTTATCTGAGATCTCCTCAACTCTTTTCGATGAGTCACTTAATTGTTCTTTCTGTTTATTTACGTCTTCTGTAAGTGTCGCGACTCGGGTTTCAGTATTGTCACATTTAGTAGTTGATTGTTCACACTGTTGCGTTAAGTCATTTGTGCTGTCATTTGGTACGGATTCCTCGATTTTCTCAAATATTTCTTCTTTATCGTGTGCACGTTGTAAATTTAACTCTGAATAATTTTGTACTATCACGCGATCTTTTTCTTCCCGTTCTCTGTCCTGTTCCTCTTGTCTGATTTCTGTTGAAATTAAGCTATTATTGTGAGAATTCAAAATCGGTTGTACTTCTTCTCTAATTTCTTTCTTTAATTCATCTTTCATGTTTTTGAAACATGTCACTATTCGTGAATCTAACCGTGTTTCCATTGCTTCCATCTCTATTTTGTTCCTATTTGTGATCCCACTGTTTTTAATTCAGATCCCAAAGTTCCCATCTCGGTTTTAATTGTTCCTATTTGTGATCCAAGTGAGTCTCGTAACTGCTCCATTGTTCCCATTTGTGAGTCTAACCGTGTTTCCATTGTTTCCCTATTTGTTTTTAATTCAGATCCAAACCGTGTTTCCATTTTTAATATAGCACTCATCAACTGCTCCATAGTAACTGATTCGAAACTCCTTTCGCCCCTAACATTTCCCGCAAAACCAGTTTCCTTCGTCATAGCTGTAAAGCTATCTGTGTTCGATACTATTTCAGAATCTTCTATCGTTAATCTCGTATTCTGTGAATTTCCTGATTGAGAAAAGTTTTGAAATGGTTCCGGACTATTTTCCCGACTTATTACATTGTTTTCCACTTCATTATTCATCACACTGTTTTCCTCTGTTGGCGAGTTCGCCATGTTAACAATTTCGTCATTCTCACTATTCATCATTTTTGCCTTTTTCATTGATTGCGTAATCATTTACAAAACATTCAAAACTTGTCACTGTACGAAAATTACACACAATGACTCCTTATCATCAACAATACCATTCACTCGAAATGTTTCCATCAAACACGATTAACGAACAATTGAAATAATTGCACTAAATCGTCAAACGCGTATACAAGACAACAAATCCAATTCAGAGAAAAAAATACCATTCTAAGAATGACAATTACCAAATCTACACATGCAAAATAGACTATAATTACTAAACTACAAATTACTACAACAATGCTACTGTCTACTATTTCTACAATCAGAAGAATTCCAAGGGACGATCCGAAGCAGCGGTCGCCACGTGCTTGGGGGCTTAATTATAATAGAATGCAAATAATTTTATTTTTTGCTTTAGTAGCTGTCTGTTCGGTTACGAAGTCTCGTAACGGTTTGGCCCTGACTAGTATTATTACGCTATCTGACTGCATAGAACAACAACAAAGAATGAAATGGAAATTTTCATTAACACAATTAATTAATTAAGTCCCCAGCAACTATAAAACCTACGAAACCAAAGCACAAGTATAACTGTTCTGTGTGTGGAAGTATGATTCAACGTACGCATCTGGCACGGTTCTTCTTCAATAACACAAGAAATTTTAAATATCATTTATACTGAATTAATTAAAGAAAATAAAAATACCATAATTACTCAAGAGAACCAGAATTACACTCTAATCCCAGAACACAAGCCAGATGCTTTGTTGACTGAACCTGTAATGAAGCATTATTTACGACATTAAATAATGAAAAATAAATCAAGTTTCGTTACCTTCATATATTGACCAAAATCACTCTAATCATTACAATATACCTCCACACCGACTCGCTATTACCACATCTCAACAAGAACTTTTCAGTATCACATCTCAGCAAGCACTCCCTACTAGCACATCTCAACAAACACTCTCTGCTACGAGTTCTTAACAAGCACTGACTACCACGAGCTCTCCCCAAGCACTGCCCACCACGACATCTCAATAATCACTGCCAGTGGAGGTGGCGGAACAATACTCTCTACCGCGATCTCTGGCGCTGTGGCTCAGTGTAGCCACCTTTCAGCTTATATAAGTATATCCGTATTCACATACCTCAAATTGATCCGTTCACCTATGCGTGACAAAAAATAGTTTCTTAATAGTTCATGAAACAATGGTGATCGTTGGAATACATTATAGTAATTATACAATTATAAATACATCATCAGTTACGCTGCTTTTAATAGCATGCCTGCATGTTGAACCATACTCCACAAATAATAACAAAATTTTTAAAGCACTGGGCTTTGATATCAGTGTCGCTGGGGAGTAAATCGCGTTGCTGTATGCCAGGCAACTAGTAATGTCTGTCCATGGTGGCGTCTTAACAGCTGCTATGTGCACACAGCTCGTTTGTTTATCCAAACAGTAAATGATGCTTCCAGTGACATCAGCTTTCCGTGGTTTCATGCACTGCTCTGCTGCACTCCAATCAACGTCTTGTCAGCATGAAAACACAACGAAAATTGTGGTAGCACTGTAAACAACACTCAACCGCTTTGTGTGAATATGATCGTACGCCCCTTGCTGTCTGTGTGAAAATTGATAAGCAAAACACTCATTGTGCACATTCCACTGCAACATCTGGAAAAGTACACTTCTAAAAGCGTTGGTTTAGCACTCCTATACATATTCATCACTATCTCACTGCAGTCAACTACTACAAGTCACTTAAACATTCACAGCAGGTACCTACTACTGTCCACAATCCTCGACTTGAAATAACTACTGAGCATTGTCTGTTACTTAAAACTCACAATAATTCAAATGTTCATTGAAAGAAAAACGTTGTTCACTAATTCACATGCTTTTGTAACATTTCTTGATGATCATATAGTTTTATGCTCTCAATATGTTGGAGACTATAATATTTTACAGAATTCACTGACTCAACCTCAACATACTGGAGTGAACATTCTTTGTAATTCTGAGTGGACCCCTTAATTTAACGCCTTCATTCGTTCTAGAGGATTTAGTATACATTTTAGTTAGGGCTTTATACATAACTGACTTCACGATTTTCTCATGTGCACATTCCCTCTCTTCTGACTTCTTTCTCATAGCCCCAAATGCTATTTTAATAGTTTTTAACTGAAAAGAACTGTGAATGGCTTTTTTCTGGTTGACTCATGGACAAAATATTGATAACTCTTTCAAAGTCACCTAAGTTTTCAATCTACCTTTCGTAATTTCTACTGCAGTGGACACGGAATAAATGTCCCAATTCATACATTAGTCATTCTGATGGGTTTTGATGCTGACCTATAGGAGGATGTCGATATTTATTGAATTCCCTCTACCTGCGCCTGCAAAGATTTGAATGAAACTGAGGACCACTGTCTGACAAAATTCACTCTGGTTCGAGTTACTTATAAAGTATTTGTCATGAAATTTTTAACCGTAATTTCACTATTAGTTCATCTTAATGAAAAAAGCTGTACACATTTCGATAAGATTTCAGAACAACAGTTATTTGTATGAAGTTTCCCCTGCAACTTCATTCATACATTTGCATGGTCCAAAAAGAACATAGATAATGTGCACATATTTTATAAGTTCACCTACACTGCGTCTGGGTACACATAGCCTCCTGTTATTTGAACTCACATTAGTTCTCCTGTGCAAGACGTCACCACACTTCAAATAATGTCGATGTATCTTATTTTCACCGGGATCTTCATATTTTTCTTTCTCCATTTTAAAAATTTCATCTACCTCCTGCTCCCATGTGATATTGTGTACATATTTTGTATAAAACGTATGCCCTCTACACCTATCATAAAATGAATTCTCACGGCTTTCTGCCGATGACAAGTATATTTATAAAATCATTTTCCTTTCATAATCTTAAAATAGCAACCAGTACAATATTTTACTGTCATAGTATATACTGAATTTCGACATAATATTCCTGAAGTGATAATGCCCATTGATCTAGCCTACTGCGCTTTAATTTGCAGTTTATAAAGAATGAAACTGTCTTATCATCTGTAATGACGATAGATCTTGATGTTCCTTGTCCCATTTCCACAACGCACCCATCTTTAAAAGTTCCAAGAGCATAGGCAAAAATAGGCAGTATCCTGGAATAAACTGGCAATAGAAATTTCAAAATGCAAGACAGGATTTTGTAAGTAGGCTGTTTAGATTTTTATACTGGTAACGCCACGTAGCACTCTGTATGAAAATCACTGGCTGTGTTGTGTGCAGTCTGTGGCTGGTTGGCATTGCTGAAATATTCTCTATTGTAGTGAGCAGTTGGCTGTTAACAGTGCGTAGCGTTGCACTGTTTGTAACGCCGGAAATGCATATCCTCCTATTTCCATCTATTGCACTATAAATTTTTTCCTTATTTGTTACCTGAAGGTATGACATTTCTGTGTCTTTATATATTGTAATTTTTTTACTATTTATGCATTTATGTCGATGTATAATTGGTTTGTTTTGTAAATATTATTTGTATTTTTACGCTGGGTCTGTCCTAGGGAAAACTATGCTATCGAACGACTACATCGATAGGTCATGTGGAGAACCAAAGTGTTTAGGATCTTTGGTAGTGTTAACTCTGCCGCATGGAGAGCGGGCAGAGAGAGTCTGACTGGAGTAGGACGGTGGAGCAGGTGTGTTGTGTGACGCTCCCGCGAGTTTTCGCGCTTCCGGGATTTGGCAGCATGTAATTGCGTTCGACTTGCTATGATAGTTTCTGACATGGTGTCGCGAGCAGGAAGCATTAGCTGGCGCACATCAAGAGCCCGTTTCGCCTGGTGACCGTGTCGAGAAGGAGACGCACCAACATCCAGCTTCTGCAACAGCGACGGCCGACAATGGGTGACTGGCGCCACCTCTTCGATCGACGGCTTCAAACCTTCAATCAACCAACAAGGAAGACTGGAAGCACGTAAAGTTTTAGAACTGTATGGCAGACCTCAGCTTTTCAAACTGTTCCATTAGCAAAATACAGCAACTTAGCATCAACCTTTGTTGCTCATTGCCCCAATTGCCTTACCAAGCAGGGCCCCTTCCTTTTCCGAAATGAACTCGAGTGACGTTGAAATTCAAACGCCAGCATTAAAGAAATATTCGATTTCACTGCTTTAATTTCAAAGTTCTGTTAAGGTATTCATAGCTGGCTACAATATTTAGATTACACAAGCACAAATTAAGAGTGCGGAATTTGTTACCATATTTTAGCTTAGCTGTGACTGCAGCTCAGCTTGGTACGTACTAAAATTTATTATTGTTCAGAACCATTTAATTCAAGTTCAAAGTTAAATCTCTTATTTCTAAATTGCGTAGATGCAAGTAGCTTTTGAAATGATTGTTGAGGTGGCCCAAGACTAACCTTATTTTATTTAATTTCGTAGTGCTTCTGAAACAAAGTTCACTATTAATTTCAGTCACTAAATTAACTTTCAATTTTCCGATTTTATTAATTATTTTCCTAAAATAAGTCAGAGTGTAGCGAAATTTATTACTTCTGACAAACATTCAGTTTTCACACAACACGTGTCAACCTTCAACTGCCACGCTTTTCGTGCAGGTTATATGTGCAATAACCTTTCTTTTTCAGTTATTATAGTAGTTCCCCAAATCTCAAATGTCAAATTAACGCCAGTTAATTGTTAACGTAACGACCGCACATTTACTTTCTTTATTAACTTTACCCCTTTTCAAAATTAATTTCCACCAGTTTCATTTGCATTTTTCTTTTCGTTTGGATGTAACCCTTTCCTCCCTCTTTACCAACAGATTAACTTCGGTGACGCTTGCTTTTCCCACATTTCCATTAGGTACACGCGGTTTAATTTTTACTGTCATTAAGATCGATAAGACTGCATGGAAATCCACTACTTCCGTGTGCATTTTCTTTTACTGCTCAGACTTTGTGCATAAAATTGTAATTATTACTGTGATGAATGATCAGGGCTGTCTTTATGGATTGTGAGAAAATTTTAGCTTTTGACCAACATTGAATCAATAATTGTGTGCATTTGATTTCATTGTTATTGTAATTATGAAAAATTTCTTCAAATCTGTACTGGCCACTGCCCAAAACAATTTGTAAAATTTTTTTTGGGAAGCATGAGGGCTATGTAAGTAGGCTGTTTAGGTTTTTATATTGGTAACGCCATGTAGCGCTCTGTATGAAAATCACTGGCTGTGCTGTGTGAAGTCTGTGGCTGGTTGGCATTGTTGAAATATTCTCTATTGTAGTGGGCAGTCGGCTGTTAACAGCGCGTAGCGTTGCGGAGTTGGAGGTGAGCCGCCAGCAGTGGTGATGTGGGGAGAGAGATGGCAGAGTTTTGAGAGCGGATGATGTGGACGTGTGTCCATCAGAGACAGTAAATTTGTAAGACTGGATATCATGAACTGATGTATATATTATGACTTTTGAACACTATTAAGATAAATAGATTGTTTGTTCTGTATCAAAATCTTTAATTTGCTAACTATGCCTATCAGTGGTTAGTGCCTTCAGTAGTTAGAATCTTTTATTCAGCTGGTAGTATTGGCGCACACTGTATTGCAGTAATTAGAGTAACGAAGATTTTTGTGAGGTAAGTGATTCATGAAAGGTATAGGTTATTGTTAGGCAGGACAATTCATTTGTAGGGGTTTTTGAAAGTAAGATTGCGTTGCGCCAAAAATATTGTGTGTCAGTTTAAGCACAGTCATTTATAATTTTTCTAAGGGGATTTTTCAATTTGAGTTGTTTACAGCACTCTGGAGTAGGAAAATTTTTTACTGTTTCCATTTTCATTGGCTGAGGTTCAGTTCCACATGGAAAAATTAGCTGGCCTCAATCTGGTGTTCTCATAAATGCTACAGATGAGTCTGCAAGGCATCAAATTAAATTAGTAATATCTTCTGCTATCTAAAAAGGCTGTGTATTTTCCACTATCTTCATCTAACGATAGTCAAGGCTGTTTAACTATTTTATTTCTTTAAAAACATCCCAAATTTTCCTACTGATCACGTTGTGATAGATATGTGGTTCAGTCCACGAGCATCAAGAGCTGTAGTCAATGAGCCGTCCTTCTTGGTTATGGTATGGATTGGTTCAGAATACACACTATCTGTATGATCAATTACCTGACTGGCTTTATTGACTGCTTTTCTCTTGGCCACAGGTATTGGCATTTCATAGGTGCATACTTCGATGAAGCCAAGTTTCTTTCAATATAGATGGGCACAGTATCTTAAACTTCTACCAGTGTTCCCTGCCTATCTTCAGACAGGTTCATTACCATCTGAATCTCATTTGAATACTAGGCAGAGTAGCTTCATCATTATTATTCTCTTGCAGTCCAGTATCTTTTCCTGAATTACTCAAAACTTCCTTCCTTCCCCTTCTTGGAAACGCATTAACCTAATGTTTCCAAGGTTCTCAGTGTACTGTCGAATGCAGTCGTCGAAGGTCCACGATATATCGGTGAACAACTGTTCCGCCACCATCAGTTGATACTGATGGAGTGAGGACTTCAGTAGCACCTGTGGTACTGAGCACCTCATTCCATCAGTACCGGAGCGATTGTATGCCGAAGTATCGTGGACCCTCGACGACTGAATCCTGCAGTACACCCGAGGACCTTGAAAGCATAATGTACGCCGGGAAAGCGTCAAATCGCGCATAAACCTAATGCTTACGTACGCAGCACCCCAATTATCTTCATCAACGAACCCCTTTCCCCCAGGAGGCTCGCCACTCTTTGGTGGGTTCGCTATTGTCTTCCACAGGGCCCCTGCCAATGCAGCATTTTTCCCTTCCGTGCTGCATGTCTATCCCCCTGTTATTCTTTTTTCTCTCCCTTGGGGGACATGTCTGGGGATTAACTGGGAATATTCTGCATTCTGTCGCTGAAGTACAAACAGTCTCACCTTAATTTTGGTTCCCTTTTCCTTTCTTTGTCTCCCTTCTCCTCCCGTTCCTCCGCTTTGGCGTTTGAGGATCCTCTTTTTTCTTCTTCCTCCCTGTGTGCTCCTGAAGGCTGGCCCATGCGTCTGAAACGTAACACGTGACTGGGTAACACGTAATTCCCAGCCCCTAGGTCGACAGGTAGGGTTCGCTCGTATCCCCTGGTTCTTATTACCCCTCGCTCCATGAAATGGCCACGCAGACATGCGACCTTAAATTCGGTTCGGAGGTAGTGAAATCGCCCAGTGTCAAGGTAGCATCGCCATCCCCCCGACCGACTGCGCAACAGTCAAACATTCGCCTCAAGGGCGAAGCCATCGACTACAAAACCAGTAGGCAGGAAAGGACAGAAGGAGTATTCCTGTTAAGACTTCCTCCATCCCTCCAGTCAAACAACACCCGAGTCTTCCTCTAACTGGAAAGGCTCGAAGAAGTCCGCTAAAGGCAAACAATCTTCTCGTTCGCAAACTCGAAGATTCTGTTCGATGGTGCCGCCATGTGCTACCTTGGCCTGGCCGGCCTCTGTCTCGTCAGTGCGCACCACCAGCCATTTATCAGCGTTGGACTCTATGGATCGACCGCACAAGCAAACCGTTACTTCTGTCGACCCCCTGAAGCAGGATCCTCCTGCTCCTGTGCCCTGTAGTAGCGACTCTACATTGGCTGTCACTCGGCGGCCGCCGAGTTGACACCCCTCCATCTCTTTCTCCTCATGACTGTCCTCCAATGGGACGTTCGTGGCCTTCGGTCCCACAAAGAGGATTTACGGCTGCTTTTAGCATCGCAGCATCCTCTTGTATTCTGCCTTCAGGAAACGAAATTGCACCGTCACGACCGCTTTGAGCCTTCACATTACTTACTGATTCGTTTTGACTTTCCCTCTGAGGTCGGCATTCCGTCTCATGGGGGCATCATGCTGCTCCTACGGGATGACCTTCATAGTCAACCAATCTCCCTGACTACCCGCCTTCAAGCTGTTGCAGTTCGCCTTTTCCTTTCCCGCCTGACTCCCTCTGTGCCATTTATGTATCTCCATCCTTCGATGTCACTAGGCGGACTTCCTCCAGCTTATTGGGCAGCTACCTCCTCCGTTTTTGCTACTCGGTGACTTTAATGTGCATCATCCCCTCTGGGGTTCTCCCAGGACTTGTCATAGAGATGCCCTCTTAGCTGACCTTCTTAAGCAACTCAACCTCTTATGCCTCCTTACGCACCTATTCCCATTTGGAATTATCCTTTTACACTGCCTAGCTTGCCCATCATCTTCAGTGGTCCGTTCTTTCTGACACCTACTCGAGCGACCATTTCTCGTGTGCTCTCCGTTTGCTTACCCCATCCTCATGAACGCCCAAATGGCAGCTTACAAAGGCTCACTGGCAGCTTTACCCCACCCTGGCGAACTTCGAAGAACAAGATTTTCCCAGTTGTGATGACCAGGTGGACTATATCACAAATGTTATCCTTGCTGCTGCAGAACGTTCCATTCGTCTCAGTTCTTCTTTACCACGTCGTGTTCTAGTCCCTTGGTGGTCTGAGGTATCCCGTGATGCAATTCGCTCACGGAGACGTGCTCTCCGCATTTTTAACCGTCATCCTACGATGGCAAACTGCATTGATTATAAACGGATGCGTGCAAAATGTCGACGCGTCCTTCGGGATAGCTGGCTTTCATTCACACATTTAACAGTTCCACCCCTTTCTCTATCGTGTGGGCCAACCTCCAACGGCTCCTTGGGACCAAGACCCATTCCCCAATTTCCGGCGTGACAGTAGCAGATGATGTTATCATGGACCCATTGCTATCCCCAACACCATGGGCCACCATTTTGCGGAAGCTCTTCCCACTATCAACCTGCCGTCCTCCATGGGAAACGAGCAGAGGAGGTTCGGGTGATAACCTTCTATTCTCAGAATCGTAAGTGCTACAATGCCGCATTTACTCTGAGGGAGCTCAATCATGTTGTCAAATTATCCGGATCCTCCGCACCAGGGTCGGACGCCATTCACATTCAGATACTGCAGCACCTTTCTCTTGCAGGCAAGCGCTTTCTGCTTAACACGTACAACCGCATCTGGGCAGAGGGCACACTGGAGTGAAGCGACCGTCTTACCCATACCTAAGCCCAGTAAGGACAAAAACCTTCCTTGTAGCTACCACCCCATCTCTCTTACCAGTTGCGTTTGCAAGGTGATGGAACGTAAGATTCATGCCCGTGTGGTATGGTGGCTCGAGTCTCAACATTTACTAACGAAAGCACAGTGTGGATTTCGAGCGCGGCGTTCTGCAGTTGACCATATCGTTACTTTGTCCACCCATGTCATGCATGGTTTTCTGCGGAAATCCCAGACCGTGGCCGTGTTTTTCGATTTGGAGAAGGCCTACAACACCGGTATCCTCCGTACTCTTTACGTATGTGGCTTCCATGGGCGCCTGCCATGTTTCCTTCGGGCATTTTTACAAGACCGAGGTTTCAAGGTGTGTGTGGTTTCTGCCTTGTCAGCCAACTTTATCCAGGAAAACGGTGTGCCTCAGGGTTCCATCCTGAGTGTCGTCCTCTTTGCTATCGCCACTAACCCTATAATGGCCTGTCAGCCGTCGGGCATCTCTGGCTCTCTTTTTGTAGACGATTTTGCCATCTGTTGCAGTTCTCCACGGACCTGTCTCACTGAGCGGCGTCTTCAGCGATGTCTGGATCGTCTTTACTCCTGGAGCATCGACAATGGCTTTCGCTTTTCTACATCTACATGAATACTCTGCAAATCACAATTAAGTGCCTGGCGTAGGGTTCATCGAACCACCTTCACATTTCCCTATTACTCCATTCTCATACAGTGCGCGGAAAAACGAACACCTGTATCTTTCCGTACTAGCTCTGATTTACCCTTATTTTTATCTTGGTGATCGTTCCTCCGTATGTAGGTCGGTGTCAACAAAATATTTTCGCATTCGGAGGAGGAAAGTTGGTGATTGGAATTTCGTGAGAAGATTCCGTCGCAATAAAAAATGCCTTTCTTTTAATGATGTCCAGCCCAAATCCTGTATCGTTTCTGTGACACTTGTAACGCCGGAAATGCATATCCTCCTATTTCCATCTATTGCACTGCAAATTTTTTTCCTTATTTTGTTACCTGAAGATATAACATTTCTGTGTCTTTGTATATTGTAATTGTTTTACTATTTGTATATATATGCATTTACGTCGATGTATAATTGGTTTGTTTTGTGAATATTATTTGTATTTATACGCTGAGTCTGGCCTAGGGAAAACTATGCTATCGAACGAATACATCGATAGGTCGTGTGGAGAACCTAAGTGTTTAGGATCTTTGGTAGTGTTAACGCTGTCGCGTGGAGCGCGGGCAGAGAGAGTGTGGTTGGAGTAGTGCGATTGAGCAGGTGTGTTGTGTGACGCTCCCGCAAGTTGCCGGGCTTTCGGGGTTTGGCAGCATGTAATTGCGATCGACTGGCTATGGTAGTTTCTAGCACGGTGTCGCGGACGGGAAGCATTATCTAGCACACATCAAGAGCCCGTTTCGCCTGGTGACCGTGTCGAGAAGAAGGCGCGCCAGCATCCAGCTTCTGCAACAGCGACGGCCGACAATGAGTGACTGTCGCCACCTCCTCGATCGGCGACTTCAAACCTTCAAACAACCAACAAGGAAGACTAAAAGCACGTAAAGTTTCAGAACTGTATGGCAGATCTCAGCTTTTCAAACTGTTCAAATCACAAAGTTACAGCAACGTAGCATGAACCTTTGTTGCTCATTGTCCCAATTGCATTGCCAAGCAGGGTCCCTTCCTTTTCCGAAATGAACCCGAGTGTCGTTGAAATTCAAACGCCAGCATTAAAGTAATATAATTAGATTTCACTGCTTTAATTTCAAAGTTCAGTTAAAGTATTCATAGCTGGCTACAATATTTAGATTACACGAGCACAAATTAAGAGTGCGAGTTTTGTTAGCATATTTTAGCTTACCTGTGACTGCAGCTCAGCTTGGTACGTACAAAATTTTACTATTGT
Source organism: Schistocerca nitens (assembly GCF_023898315.1). Taxonomy (NCBI): domain Eukaryota; kingdom Metazoa; phylum Arthropoda; class Insecta; order Orthoptera; family Acrididae; genus Schistocerca; species Schistocerca nitens. The sequence goes on along the minus strand of NC_064622.1, from coordinate 131,705,898 downwards.
TAATTGTTCAGAATCATTTAATTCAAGTTCAAAGTTAAATCTCTTATTTCTAAATTGCGCAGAGTCAAGTTGCTTTTGAAATTATTGTTGAGGTAGTCCAAGACTAACCGTATTTTACTGAATTTCGATGTGCTTCAGAAAGAAAGCTCACTATTAACTTCAGTCACTAAATTAACTTTCGATTTTCCGGTTTTATTGATTCTTTTGCTAAATTAAGTCAGAGTGTAGCGAAATTTAATACTTCTGACAAACTTTCAGTTTTCACACTACACGTGTCAACCTGCAGTTGCCACGCTTCTAGTGCTAATTATATGTGTAATAACCTTTCTTTTTCAGTTACTATAGTAATTGTCCTTAGGAATGGCGACCGTAATTTCCCCCAAATCTCAAATATCTAATTACCGTTAGTTAATTGTTAACGTAACGGCCGCACATTTACTTCCTTTATTAACTTTACCCCTTTTCAAAATTAATTTCCACCAGTTTCATTTGCATTTTTCCTTTCATTTAGATGTAACCCTTTCCTACCTCTTTACCGGCAGATTAACTTTGGTGACGATTGCTTTCCCAAATTTCCATTAGGTACACGCGGTTTAATTTTTCACTGTCATTAAGGTCGATAAGTGAGGGGGAGGTTACACGTGGCGACCTGGTGACAGGACAATCTTCAGATTTGAGGTTGTTCTGGACACGAATTTTGTTTGGTGCAAATGTCGTAACAAAGTATTAGTTACGAACAGATAGTTACGTCAGCGAGATTAAGTAGTGGGAGGAATCCTAATTAGATTTGAGATTTGTTATTTATATTGAAAATTATTAAAATGAGTGAAGGCAACAATTACCAATATTTGGTAGACTTGGATACGGAACAATCGGTCGAACAGTGGGAAACGCGCACCGCGGTACCCATTGTTCAGGGGCAGGCGGCTAGCGTGAAAGACGCGACCGCCATAACGCAACAAAGAGCAGAAATGGATTTCCAAACTTTAGAAAATGTTTCGGAATCGGAAGTGAAAATCAAATCTGAACCCCTTGATGACGAGTACGCGGGGACAATTAAAGAGGAAGCCGCTACGGAAGTAAAACCGGTAGTTTCTGGGAATTTAGCTGATTTATTGAATGTTTTGATTAACGAAATCAAGGCTCAGTCTAGCAAGATAGAAACTCAATCGGCAGAAATTAAAGCTCAGGCTGCCAAGCAAGAAGCTCAGTCTGCCAAGCAAGAAGCTCAGTCTGAAAAAATTGACAGGAAGCTAGACAGTCAGAACAAAGCTATTAATGTTGTTAACAACAATGTTGGAGTTGTTAACGCAAAAGTTGATAAAATCAAAGAAGATATTGTTGTGATTAATACCGAAATCGGTAATCTTAAACAGGAAATGGTAGGCGTTCAGGCGGAAATTGCGAGCATAAATACGCATTTTAATTCCGAAATTAGCAGAATCGAAAAAAGTGTAGGAGAAGCAGTTGCTCCGATCATCGAGAATAAGGTGACGGAAAAAATTCAATTAGTGAAAAAAGAGGATCAAAAGAAGGTGGAAACTTTAAAGGCTTTAGTATCCGAAGTAGATACCAAAGTGACGAAGCAGGCTAATACCTGCGAAGAGAAAAAAAAGGAAGTAGAAACGCTTGCTACAACCACTTGCCAAGTAATTACGAGAGTGTCGGAATTAGAAAAGAAACTTGACGAAAAACAGAGCTATGTGCCAATCTGTGCACATAGTTCGGAATTGTTGACGAAAGAGGAGCGGTTCGACCCCTTGAAAAAAGGCGGTATACACCCGACGGATTTCATTAAAAATTGTGAAAGAGTTTTACCCAGATCATGGACTAATGAGAGAAAAATTAATGCGTTTATTGATGTGTTGGCTGGTGATGCCAAGCGTTGGGGCTTAAACCTAAACATTACGAACCTGACTTTTGACGAGTTTAAAAATTTGTTTCTGGCTGAATACTGGTCAGAGCAAAAACAGCAAAGTGTCTGGCGCGGATTTGTCGTATCGAGGCCTTTCGATGCGAATTCGCGCGGCTCGATGAAGGAGTTTTGTGAGGGCTGGATCCGCAAGTTGGAATATTTGCGTGATCGCCACACGGAATCCGAAATAGTCTGGGAACTCTACAAGAAGCTACCAGATGATACAAAACGCTACGTAGGAAGCAATTACAGGACAATAAATGATTTCCTGGAAAGAATGGAGGACGACGACAATTGGCGCAATAATCGCGACAGTGGTAGAGGCCGTGGTAACAACAACGGGTACCACAGCAACCACAACAACGACAACTATGGGAATAATGCATACCGTAATCTTGGCAGCAATAACAATAGTGGTTCGGGCCTTAATGACAATCGATACAATGCAAATAATAACAGGAGTGACGGAAACCAGTATCATACTAGCGTGATACGGGCTTCGCAGAATAGTAATAACGCCAGAGGGTGTGATCAGCCGCCTCAGCAGCATCCGGGGAGCGTATCTGCTGGGACGAGACAGGGAAACCATTAGCCGCGCCGGTGAGGGGCCGACCGGGCGTGGAGAAATTTTGGCGCCCCAATAACAGTAGAAAACCGAGGTGTCGTCGTTATGAAAATTCCGTATGGAATAATCAACGGCGGGAGAGTGTGCCAGTGTTAGGAGAAAGGAGTGCGCCCACAAGTAGTAGATCAGCTGTAGACACGGCGGTAGAAAATACATTCACTGTCAGTGAGAACAATTTAAGTAGTGTTCCGGAAATCGATTATAAAGTGGCAGCTGTAATACCCACAGCGGAACTGGAGATTGAGTTTAAGAATGATACGCAAGTGTTGAGAGAAGATCAGATGTCGGATAGAACGTCCGTCATCGAGCGAGGGGATGCAGAGAGGGATGAGGTCTGGTTAAGGCAGTTCGGTCGCTTATACGACGAACTAAGAGATTATAGGGGCCTGTATGGGAGAAGTGTTTATGGGGAGCGCGTGCAGGATTTTCCGCGTCTCGTCCCGCAGGAAGATAGTGTTTGTGAAATGATAGAAAGTTCTGGCCCTAACCGGCAGACTTTACCAGAAACAGTTGATGTTAATGGGGAGCACGAGCAAGATTCGTCGTGTTTCGTCCCGCAGGAGTTGGATGTTGAAGTAGTAACGGAAAGTTCTCGCCCTGACCGGCAGACTTTACCGAAAGTTATAGTGGTAGAAGTGGCCGACCCATCCTACGCAAAACCCCAGTTTAAAAATTGCGAAAGTATTGAGGAGAAAGATTACGAGAATTTTAGTGATAGCCAGACACGATTGGAAGAAAAGCACGTAGATTACAGCGTGTATGAGGTGAGAGCTGACGTTATACGGTCAGACGGTAACTGTGTGGGTTGCGCAGATCCAGAGGAAGTAATTGCAGATACTACTGGGCACATTCCTCCAGGTAGATTGGCAGATGAGATCAATCTGACCAAAGAGGAATCAACGAAGGTGGCAGTTAGTGAATCGATAGCAAAGCAACACTCACTAGTTGACGAGTTACAGGAAAAGGTTTCGGTATTTGAGGCGAAGCTACAGACTAAGCCTCAGGACAAACGTGTTGAAATTAAAACTGTATGTGAACAGAGGCTGAAAAAGCCGCCAGATAAGCCGGATTTACGATCAAAGCCGGATGGTTTTTTCTGGAATGACCTGGATATAGACGATGATTTATTGTGGGAAAATAAAGAAACAGTCGAGGACAAGTGTAGACAAATAGTAGTGTCTGTTAATATGCACGACCTACAACTAAACGTGTTGATTGACACCGGTGCGGAATTGAGTGCTGTATCTGGGAAAATATTTGAGTTACTGAAAGACAGACCTGGCATCGTAGTTATGCCAGTAACAGGAGTGAAAATTATCGGTGCTACTGGGAAGGCCAGTAAACCGGTCACAAAACAGATTTTTGTCAACTTCGAGATATGTGGGGCACGATTTGAACAAGAGTTTGTCGTCGTGCCAGACTTAACTACGGAAGTAATTGTAGGGTTGGATTGGCTATTAAAGTACCGTGCAGTGATTAATTGCGAAAGCAAAACTTTGACATGTACGTCCCAAGATAAAACAATAGTAGTTAGTTTTGACGAGGCAGGAGACGGTGTGCATAGGCAATACCAGCCTATACACATTGTTAACTGGCCGGATGGTATTGATGTAGGTATGAATTTGAACTACTGTAATGTGAGGAATCTCGGCATTGACAATAGAGTAGAAAGTGAATTGGAAGAGATAAATTCCCTCCACGGATTGACATTAGTATTGGTGTGAAAAAAGATCGTTTGCGAGAAATAATGAAGCTAAAAGCCGATGCTCGCATACGTCGTCATGACGCTAAAGCGCGTTTTGCTAAGTTTGCAATCGGAGGCGTAGTACTTGTAAAAGCTCATGAGAAATCGAGCGAGATAGACAATGAAATCTCTAAATTTAAGTTTGTTTATAATGGACCATATAACGTCATTGGTATACCTCACACAAATGCTTATTGCTTAGAGTATCCAAGCTCTGGAAAACTATTAGGTATACGGAACATTGTAGACTTGAAATTGTACCAACCTAGGATTGATTAATACCACAGAATGGGTAATTTGTACAGTATGTAAATATAGAGTGTAAGATTTAAGGATGTGCTAGATTGCCATGCTTTTGCCTGACCAAGAGGACATTAAAGAAGTTGTAATTAATAAGTAATTAATTTTTACTAAATGATTTAAGAGGAATTGATTAATAATCAATTGAAAAATCCAAGCTGCTATTTTAAGTTTTCAGCTGAGTCACAGTAGATTAAGGAATGTAAATATGATTTTGTAACTAGCTGTAAGATTTCATAAATATGTTATTTACTAGTCACTGCCGATGTACTTAGAGGCTGTTTTAAGTTTCAGGCTAGTACATGCGTGTGATGATGGACAGTGTTGAGTTATCCACTGTGATAGAATTAATGGACTCCTTGATTACTCGGGAGTGAGTTGTTCCGAAAGAACTCAGTGAAACGGACGTTCTGGAAATGCCGTTACACAGGCGAGTGAGATCAAGCGTGCCGCACAGGCGAGCGCAACAATACTGGCGAGGCGGAGCCGCTGTCGGCTCTTGTGCCGCTCTCGGCATTCTTTGTACTTGCGGGTACGAAAGGCGGAATAGTTTTTCTTCCCGGACAGTTGATGTGAAAGAATTCTGCTCTCAATATTTATGTTTTTTTCGATCTACTGAATATTATATTCTTGTTTAGCGTTAAGAGGACTCTCATGTCGAGAATATTAATTATGAAAAGGTTACATAAAATGTATATTCTATGTAATTAATTGTTAATTTGCGTATTTTGATATACCTGTTTTTTTGACCATGTACTCTGGTTAATTTTGTAAATAGAATCCATTTCTTGATACTGTTAGGAATTTTGACGATTTTAGAATAGCTAAACCGTTTTCTTTGTTTTCTATGAATTTTAATATGTTGTCAACCTGTTTTATTTTGTGCAAGATGACAGAGTGGAATAAGATTAGGAGTACCTCCACTCAATTATTATGGTCTAAAAATTGATTTATGCTTAATTATACGAATACTGAATTTTGTTGATGTTTTGAGCACATGCATTTCCGCTGTTTCTTTTTTGGGACATTTTCTGAGTCTGTTTAGGTTACACGAACATCCTCAGACAATGTGGGGCACGTGTAACGCCGGAAATGCATATCCTCCTATTTCCATCTACTGCACTGCAAATTTTTTTCCTTATTTTGTTACCTGAAGATATAACATTTCTGTGTCTTTGTATATTGTAATTGTTTTACTATTTGTATATATATGCATTTACGTCGATGTATAATTGGTTTGTTTTGTGAATATTATTTGTATTTATACGCTGGGTCTGGCCTAGGGAAAACTATGCTATCGAACGAATACATCGATAGGTCGTGTGGAGAACCTAAGTGTTTAGGATCTTTGGTAGTGTTAACGCTGTCGCGTGGAGCGCGGGCAGAGAGAGTGTGGTTGGAGTAGTGCGATTGAGCAGGTGTGTTGTGTGACGCTCCCGCAAGTTGCCGGGCTTTCGGGGTTTGGCAGCATGTAATTGCGATCGACTGGCTATGGTAGTTTCTAGCACGGTGTCGCGGACGGGAAGCATTATCTAGCACACATCAAGAGCCCGTTTCGCCTGGTGACCGTGTCGAGAAGAAGGCGCGCCAGCATCCAGCTTCTGCAACAGCGACGGCCGACAATGAGTGACTGTCGCCACCTCCTCGATCGGCGACTTCAAACCTTCAAACAACCAACAAGGAAGACTAAAAGCACGTAAAGTTTCAGAACTGTATGGCAGATCTCAGCTTTTCAAACTGTTCAAATCACAAAGTTACAGCAACGTAGCATGAACCTTTGTTGCTCATTGTCCCAATTGCATTGCCAAGCAGGGTCCCTTCCTTTTCCGAAATGAACCCGAGTGTCGTTGAAATTCAAACGCCAGCATTAAAGTAATATAATTAGATTTCACTGCTTTAATTTCAAAGTTCAGTTAAAGTATTCATAGCTGGCTACAATATTTAGATTACACGAGCACAAATTAAGAGTGCGAGTTTTGTTAGCATATTTTAGCTTACCTGTGACTGCAGCTCAGCTTGGTACGTACAAAATTTTACTATTGTTAATTGTTCAGAATCATTTAATTCAAGTTCAAAGTTAAATCTCTTATTTCTAAATTGCGCAGAGTCAAGTTGCTTTTGAAATTATTGTTGAGGTAGTCCAAGACTAACCGTATTTTACTGAATTTCGATGTGCTTCAGAAAGAAAGCTCACTATTAACTTCAGTCACTAAATTAACTTTCGATTTTCCGGTTTTATTGATTCTTTTGCTAAATTAAGTCAGAGTGTAGCGAAATTTAATACTTCTGACAAACTTTCAGTTTTCACACTACACGTGTCAACCTGCAGTTGCCACGCTTCTAGTGCTAATTATATGTGTAATAACCTTTCTTTTTCAGTTACTATAGTAATTGTCCTTAGGACTGGCGACCGTAATTTCCCCCAAATCTCAAATATCTAATTACCGTTAGTTAATTGTTAACGTAACGGCCGCACATTTACTTCCTTTATTAACTTTACCCCTTTTCAAAATTAATTTCCACCAGTTTCATTTGCATTTTTCCTTTCATTTAGATGTAACCCTTTCCTACCTCTTTACCGACAGATTAACTTTGGTGACGATTGCTTTCCCAAATTTCCATTAGGTACACGCGGTTTAATTTTTCACTGTCATTAAGGTCGATAAGTGAGGGGGAGGTTACACACTCTCTCCCATATTTCGCGATAATACAAAACCTGCTGCCTTTCTTTGAACTTTTTCGATGTACTCCGTCAGTCCTATCTGGTAAGGATCCCACATCGCCACTTTTTGCACCATTCAGATATCTTTTCCAAATCGTTTTACAATTTGTTTTTATCTTCTGATGACTTTACTAGTCGATAAACGACAGCGTCATCTGCAAACAACCTAAGACGACTTCTCAGATTGTCTCCCAAATCGTTTATATAGATAAGAACAGCAAAGGGCCTATAAAATTACCTTGGGGAACGCCAGAAATCCCTTCTGTTTTACTCGATGACTTTCCGTCAATTACTACGAACTGTGACCTCTCTGACAGGAAATCACAAATCCAGTCACATAACTGAGACGATAATCCATGAGTATGCATTTTCACTACAGGCCGCTTGTGTAGTACAGTGTCAAAAATCTTCCGGAAATCCAGAAATGTACGGAATGAATCTGAAGTCCCTTGTCAATAGCACTCAACACTTCGTGTGAATAAAGAGCTGGTTGTGTTTCACAGGAACGATGTTTTCTAAATCTATGTTGACTGTCAATAGACAGTTTTCTTCGAGGTGATTCATAATGTTTGAACACAGTATATGTTCCAAAATATTGCTGCATATCGACGTTAACGATATGGGCCTGTAATTTAGTGATTACTCCTACTACCTTTCTTGAATATTGGTGTGACCTGTGCAACTTTCCAGTCTTTGGGTACGAATCTTTCGTCGAGCGAACGGTAGTATATGATTGTTAAGTAGGAAGCTAATGCATCAGCACACTCCGAAAGGAACGTAATTGGCATACAGTCTGGAACAGAAGACTTCATTTTACTAAGTGATTTAAGTTGCTTCACTACTCCGAGGATATTTGCTTCTACCTCATATTGGCAGCTGTTCTCGGATCGAATTCTGGAATATTTACTTCGTCTTCTTTTGTGAAGGCATTTCGGAAGGCTGTGTTTAGTACCTCTGCTTTGGCAGCACTGTCTTCGATAGTATCTTCATTGTTATCGAGCAGAGAAGGCATTGATTGTTTCTAGCCGCTAACATACTTCACATACGACCAGAATCTCTTTGGATTTTCTGCCAGGTTTCGAGACTAAGTTCCGTTGTGGAAACTGTTATAAGCATCTCGCATTGAAGTCAGCGCTAAATTTCAAGCTTCTGCAAAAGATGGCCAATCTTAGGGATTTTGCGTCTGTTTAAATTTGGCATGTTTGTTTCGTTGTTTCTGCAACAGTGTTCTAAACCGTTTTGTGTATCAAGGAGGATCAGCTCCGTCGTTTGTTAATTTATTTGGTATAAATCTCTCAATTGCTGCCGATACTATTTCTTTGAATTCAGACCACATCTGGTCTACACTTACATTATTAATTTGGAATGAGTGGAGATTGTCTCTCAGGAAGGCTTCAAGTGAATTTTTATCTGCTTTTTTTGAATACGTATATTATTTGCTTATTTATGGAGGATATGTGGATTACAATAGTCAGTCTCGCTATGACAACCCTGTGTTCACTAATCCCTGTATCGATTTTGATGCTCGTTATTAACTCTGGATTATTTGTTGCTAAGAGGTCAAGTGTGTTTTCACAACCGTCTACTATTCGCGATGGCTCATGAGCTAACTGCTCGAAATAATTTTCAGAGAATGCGTTTAGCACAATTTCGGATGATATTTTATGCGTAACTCTGGAATTAAACATTTATTTTCGCCAAGATATCGAGGGTAAATTAAAGCCACCACCAACTATTATCGTATGAGTCGGGTACGTGTTTGAAATCAAACAAGTTTTCCTTGAATCTTTCAGCAGCTTATCATCTGAATTGGGAGGTCGGTAAAAGGATCCAATTATTATTATATTCCGGTTGCTAGCAATGACCTCTGCCCATACTAACTCACAGGAAGTACCTACTTCAACTTCGCGACAAGTTAAACTACTTCTAACAGCAACAAACACGCCACCGCCAACCTTGTTTGAGCCTATCCTTTCGGAACACCGTTAGGTTCTTCGCAAAAATTTCGGCTGAGCTTATATCCGGCTTTAGCCAGCTTTCAGTGCCTATAACGATTTGAGCATCAGTGCTTTCTATTAGCGCTTGAAGCTCTGGTGCTTGCCCAACACAGCTACGACAATTTACAAGTGTTATACCAATGGTTCCTGTAACTACGTTCTTCCTGTGTTCGGCCTGCACCCTTTGTGACTGAAGCCCTTCTTGTGTTTTCCCGAGACCCCCTAACCTAAAAAACAGTCCAGTCCACGCCACACAGCCCCCGCTACCCGTGTAGCAGCCTCCTGCGTGTAGCGGACATCTGACTATTCAGTGGAACCTGAAGCCCAACCACACTTGGGCGCAAGTCGAGGAATCTGCAGCCTACACGGTCGCAGAACCGTCTGAGCCTCTGATTCAGACCCTTCACTCGGCTCTGTACCAGAGGTCCGCAATCGGTCCTGTCGACTGTGCCTCAAATGGTCAGCTCTGCTTTCATCTTGCAAGCAAGACTGGCAGCCTTTACCACTTCTGTTAGCCACTCGAAACCAGAGAGAATCTCTTCTGATCCAAAGTGTCACTCATCATTGGCACTGACGTGAGCAACCACCTGTAGCCTGTGCTCTTCGTGGCATCTGGGAGGACCCTTTCCACATCTGGAATGACTCCAACCGGTATGCACACGGAGTGCACATTGGTTTTCTTTCCCTTCTTGTCAGCCAAGTCCCTAAGGGGTCCCACAACGCAACTAACGTTGGAGCTCCCAACTACCAATAATACCACCCTCTGTGATTGCCCGGATCTTGCAGGCTGAGTTGTTTCCTCTGAAACAGGACAGGCGACAGCATCTGGCTCAGCGACAGCCACAGACAGCACCTGGAACCTGTTTGTCAGAGAAACGTGCGGCCGCCTAGGAAGTCTCTCGCCACCTGCTTCGACCTCCCACTCGACCTCAGTGCGAGCAGTAACTGGGTTGGTCACCAGTGAGAGCCGATAGGAGGACTCGGGCGTGCTGGACGTCCGTTGGATCCCCACGGCCGGCCAGAAACGGTGGTACCCATCTACTGCAGCCTCAAACTGTGTTACCGAAGACATCACAGCCTGAAGCTGAGAGTGAAGTGTCACCAACTCTGCTCGCATCTGCACACAACAATTGCAGTCCCTGTCCATACTAAAGACCGTGGAAAATTGAACTATGCAGATAAACGGACTATCGGCACATGCTGCACAACTCTACTGTAGACCCTGACGTAATCGCAGGAACTGAGTCTAATAATACGCAGATATTCAGAAACCTAACTACCGAAGCACACAGGTGAAACTAAACAATTCGTCCCTGATTAGGAACTAGTAATATGTCACAAAATCGGTTTACTTTCCGACGCAAACGAAAACGCAAGAACTGTGGCTACTAGATATTAAATTTACACGTAGAAACTCAAGAAAATAAACTATTAAAGCACGCAGATAATATAATAAAATTCGCTCCTGGTTAGGAACTCGTAAATGTCACAAAAGCGGTTACTTCCCTGTTGCTGAGTCTGTCTCGGTCGGCTACTACTGCGTGACAAAACCGTCTGTATGAATTACTACCGGTGCAAAAGGTTTCTCCCACCATCTCTACATCTTGGGCCTGTTGGCCTTCCATTCGTTGAAACTACGAAATTTCTGCTCATGCAACTTACCTGGTGGGTGTGAACCCTTCACCACTTTGGCTTGGTGAAATGCCCCCTGTTAACCTTGGCTTCATTCACTTCCTAAGGACACTACTCCAGCCCCAGTCAGTCGCCTCCAGTTTCACAACCTTCACATGGAACTTCGCGATAGTACCTTTGTAAACACTGATGGCTCTTGGACTGACCATGATGTCGGGTGTGCCTTCATCATTGTCACACGCGTCTTTTGATATCGGCTTCCAGCATACTCCTCAGTATTTACAGCCGAGCTCTTCGCCTTGTATCAGGCCATGGAGTACATCAGGCGACACAGCCTTTCCAATTGTGTCCTCTGCTCAGACTCAGTCAGTGCCCTCCAAAGTCTACGTGCGCTGTACGCTGCTCATCCGTTAGTGCAGCAGGTCCAGGAAAACTGTCACTTGCTCACTCTCCTGTTGATCCCTGGTCATATCGGTCTGCCGGGAAACGAGGCGGCTGACGCAGCTGCCAAGGCTGCAGTCCTCGTACCTCAGCCCTCGAATGCCTATATTCCATCAGATGATCTCTGTGTTGCCGTCTGTCAGGAAGTGGCGTCCCTTTGGCATCGCCAATGGTCCTCCCATCACGGGAATAAACTTCGGCACATTAAGCCTCTCCCAGCGCATTGGACGACCTCCTCTCGGCCCTGCCGCCGGGAGGAGATTATTTTAACTCGGCTGCGTATTGGGCACTGCCTTTTTAGCCTTTGTCATTTACTAAGTGGCGCTACAGCACCACTTTGCACAGATTGCGCCCAAATTTTAACTGTCTTGCTGGAATTCCCTTTTTTTAACAATTTACGTTCGAGCTTGGGTTTGCCGTCGGGCTGACGACCGCGTTTTATTTTTTACCGCCGAAGCAATATGCCGAAGGCCATTTAATTTTTAGTTTTGGACCTCCATGGAGTTTTTTAGCCCTTTTTCCACGTGTCAGTTTTTAGCTGTCTCCCATTATGTCCATTGGGACTGACGTATAGTCGTTTAACTCCCCTCTGTGTTCGTGTTCTATAGTTTTGACTTGAGCGCGTATGACCTGAGTTGTTTCTTGCGCTCTAAAGGAAAACAAAACAAATAACGAATCCTTTAAATTTAGTTCTTCTTTCGTCATTATTTAATATCACATATGGAAAACTCTCTTCCAGATCTACCTTACATTTCATCTCCGTCAGCCATTCAGTTCCGAGAACTAAACCCACCTTAAGAGATCCAAAAACAATAAGTTCTGATCGTTCCCCTCTTCCTGAGTCCTGAACTTGATGTGTTTGCTTCGATTACCTATTGCACTGACAACACATACGCAGGAAATGTTCGAGGAACAGCTAAATTATTCAGTTATGAATATAAATTACCTGAGATAGCGCTCATCTGAATCGCTAAATGTACTGAGGAGTCCAAATTATCCCCCATATCTCCAGTTTCACAAAAGATATTAAAGTTTCTTTATCAATCTCTTTTTTCTCTATGCATAGATATTCCCTCGCATCTGTGACACGTGCGCAGTTAATTGCATTCAGTGAGATTTTCCCCATAACTTTGGATTCGGAGTGGGCTGTTCCCGAAACTTTATTTAGTATACAGACACACCGTTTCGCGGATTATGATCGCTTCTCCTAGCACATTCCGGCGATCGAATATGTGCTCTGTCTCCTGCTCAGGGTTGTCTGTTTGGTTGATGACTTGGATTAAATCGTTTCTGTGGGCTATATTAGTCCCTTCTTTGCATGGCGTCACTTCATCGATCGAATCTACTTGGTCATACGTAATGCTGAAATTGTCGTCCCAGTTGGGTACTGTTACGAATTTGGTTATTGTCGTTATTTTCTTCTCGTCGTTCTTGTCCTGCTGAGAGGACATCAGTTCGATAGATTATTAAACACAATTTCTCCATGTTCAAAGGTGACATGAGCGGTAAATTCTCACGTAAGGTGAGTGGTAATTCCTGTGTTGGAATTAACATTAGTTCTTCCTCTTTAACCAGAGCGTTGAGATAGGCACTGCCATTCCAGTATTTCTGCACATAATCTCGCATAATACCATGAAGTCTCGCGTAGTTCAGCGGTAAAAGTATTTTTAACTTTATGTCCCAGTCTTTTCCTTGAGACCACGATTTATTTCCGGATGTTTTACAAATTATTTATACGCGGTATAATTTTAGGATATACTGATATCCCAGATACGCGCTTCGCCTTTCACTTGGCTGGCGTAGGTAGCTACAATAGCCTGTTCTGTATCATGTTTCGAAAATACATATTTAAACTGTTTAATATGAGCTACGGCACGAACACCTTGTTTGGATTCGTGTCCTTGAAAATTTCGTGCGCTCATAATATTGCAAACTGTTACCTGAAACACGTTAGCAATAGATTAATTACAATCGATTACACGTAACACTACATTAATCTCTTTACCTGAGACACGTTAGCAGCGTTACAATCGATTAGTTACAATCGATTACACGTAACCCTACATTAACGTAAAAACTCTTTATACACACCGCTCGATCCTTAGTCGCATTCTAAGACTTTCCAGCGAATCTGGTCTACTTCGCTGCCCAACTCATTGCACTATGTCTGCATGCCACCGTTTAAATTAATTATAATCTCTTTCTTACTGCGATAAGCACTCTTTGCGAGCACAATTTCGCTATCTTGAAACGTTAACCAACGTTTTCGTTTCTCACGTTGTTCGTCAATCTGTGTCTTTAAATTTTGAATATTACTTTGGGTTTATGTTGGATCTGAAATTAATTTTGGAGTCAATCATATTTTTTTATTAAATATACCAGTAATCTCCGTTCGCAGACTACCAATTGCTCCCCATAAAATTATGGGGAATCTCCCAGTATTTCCCTTTTAATTTCCTGAGTAGTGTTTTTCATTTCCTACCGAAAGTCCTTAGTATTTTGCAATATCTGTAACATTAACTGATTGCTAACGATACTCATTACTGTTTTCTGATTAACTGCAGTGTCACACTCTGCATTGTTAAATTTAAATCGCTGCTGCCACTGTCTTTTGTTTCATGGCTACAGCATTTGCAAACTCAAAATTCTGTTTCGTTGAACTTACGGCTGAAGTGCCTTTCTTCAGTAACAATATCACGACAGTTTTGCTCTGCATCAGCCATTGCAGTGATGTTCATTACAGCCACCACGCGTTACAACTGAGATCTCTATGTATTTAAAAAAAATTATTTCACGAATTACAAATATTATTATCACAATCCACAATTTCTTTTCTATTCACATCTAAAAAAACGTTGCATCGAGCTCTACTCGAAGCGGCGCTACTGCAAACTGCTGTTGCACATCCACCATACTGCTAAGTTGACAAGTCGGACTCCTCCGAAGACTGCATTGAGAAACTTTCTTATCCTTGATGACGACAATAATTACATTTGTTCTCCTATATGGCAAGCTACGTTTTGTCCTAAACACTCATTAACACACACACACACACACACACACACACACACACACGCACACACACACACACACACACGAGTGTGAAAGAGTGAGCACGTGAACCAAATTCAAATCAGTCCAAACAATGACCATAGACAGAACAGCAAACCAAACTTGGTGTCATCGTGAAGTTTCAAAGTTTGAACGTTTGAGTGTCATCCAGTAAATCTATGTACCACGTTTCTACAACAGATGAGCATACGTACTATGGCAGCTGTCATAAAAATAGGTATAACTAATCGCGTAACATAGTCACGAAATATTTTCACGCAACAAAATTACGTTTGTAGATAGAATGATTAGTTCAGTAGCCAACTAACCTCCGATTAACATCGTTTTACTGCAGATGTGCAGCTACAGAATAATGAAAAAATAATCTTTGAGTGTTTAACAATCTAAAGAAAAAGGTGAAAAAATCACAACAAACATTAAAGATTTGAGGCCTAATTTTTGTTACAATAGTTGTTACTTAAAAAGCGTTTGTAACTCTTAGACCTTAATAAAATATAAGCAGTGATGTTGACAGAAAGGCTTTAAAGCTTGTTTGGGCACAAAAAAGAATAGTAGATCAAACAGTTATTACGCAGGGGAGCGAGAACAACCGTTGTCTGTCTTCATTATGGTTGACCTGAATTTCCATAAACTAAGCTCAGTATTTCTTGGAAAGAACGTCTGTCATATAAGATTTCACTGAAGTTCATTGCTCCTTTTGCAAAGCTGTCCACTGTCTTATTAATAAAGATTCTACTGACGTACTCTCATTGTAAACATTGCATAGAACACGACAGTGTGCATCATGTGGGAGTCGGAGCACACTTCAAAGATACACGAAGTACAAGAAGCCCGCGCCCTGAAACACCAACACCTACTCGAACTGGAAGTCTCAGACAGAATTCATCTCTTGCTATTTCATAATTCAGTTTCCAAGCGAGCTCGGCGCGGTGCGCGGTACACGTGTACCAGCCCAGCATTTGACGTGCGCGACTTCCATTGTCTTTCCCAACAGTTCCTTCAGCCGGACATTAAAGCTCCATTATTTCCGTCTGCACGTGTCATAATGAGACACGTGCAACAATTCCGCCCAAGCTGAAACGTGGGAAAAATTTTTCCTTTGACCGAAATCGACAAAAACGTATGAAAAGAAAGATCAAAGGCGCCAGCACGAAGGCAGACAGAAAGGCAGAAAAATATTCCCCTCCTGTGTCTAAAAGGGAAGTGCGCATGTCCGTTGGCCTTCTTTTTGTGGAATACTTTTCGTTTACCAAACCAAGAAGTCCAGTTGTCCGGCACAACAGCAGAGAAGCACTCAAAGTTATGGACTGGGCTTAATGTTTGGCACACAGCTTCCAACTTATGAGGTAATTACAGTTTAATATACCGCCTAGCTGACTTATCAAGGATTCAAATCCAAGTTGAAAGGTTTCCTTTTGATACAGCCGTTCCATTCTGTACAGAAGATTCCCCTAGTAGTTGATAAATTTTCTGTGTACTGTGTTATTTATTCATATATTCTCTTTCTTTATTATTTTTATAACTTACGAATTCTATTGCTGGCAAAATTTCTAATCAGCTTAATGTGACTCGTTCCAGATAGAAATATCTCTGACATGCATAAATCCACGGACCCTTACAAATAAATAAAATAAAGAAAACCTGCTGTACATGGACAAATTGTAAAAAAGCCACGACAATCTTCTATTGAGTACTGTTATCGTTTTATAACAGAAGCATTATGTATATTAGAATATCATGAAAGCAAAATGGATAAAAAGAAATATTTAACCGCATAGTCTTGAATGGATTTTTGACAGTTAACTAGTTCCGACTCTAATGAGTCACCATAGATTTAGTATCTTGTTACGAAAGTAACACGTCAGTCCGCCATCAATCGCCCGCCTTGGTATTCTAAAATCAGCTGCCGTGCTTACTTGTCTGCAGAATTAATTGTACCCACTGCGAAATCAACTGTATAGGCCAAACAGGACGACCTTCTGAAACTCCACGCAAACTATTCGTAAAATAAAACAGCGTTTGATGAGCATTTAACAGTACAAAATGGGCAGGCACTGGTTTTGTGTAACAACGATGGGCATAGATGACAGCACGATGTGTTAGTTCGTGAACGATACTGGTTTCGATGATGACTCATTAAAGTCGAAAACCTTTAAGTGTCGTAAATCCAACAAATACGTTCTAGACGATTGTGAATAAAAAGACCAAATTCTCTCATTCGACAATGTCATGTTTCATTACTCAGTAGAAAGCTTCTGAAGTGTGTAGCACAAATGGTGAGGAGTAGAGGTACTAATGTTGTTGGGGCAAAGACCGAAGAGCAGAGTGCCCTGACGTACCATAAACTAGGAGAAAACTCACAAGGACAGCAGAATCTCTGGGAAACATAAAGAAAGTGTGGTCGAAGTTGTTTTGTTAAAATAGTTGCTCGAAACTATCACCAAAAATATCGGTGATAGTACAGTAAGCGTTCTTCGTCCGAGTACTGAAAGCACGAGCGAGTTTCACATCAGGATGGAGCTTCGTGCTGAGAGAGAGAGAGAGAGAGATGAGAGGAGGGACACACACACACACACACACACATACACACACACACACAGAGAGAGAGAGAGAGAGAGAGAGAGAGATGAGAGGAGGGACACACACACACACACACACACACACACACACACACACACACACACAGAGAGAGAGAGAGAGAGAGAGAGAGAGAGATGAGAGGAGGGACACACACACACACACACAGAGAGAGAGAGAGAGAGAGAGAGAGAGCGAGAGAGAGAATGAGAGATGGTACGAGTGCACAATAAGTTTTAAAGTGCGCTATTCGTGTGGAACTCATTGTTGTTGTTGTGGTCTTCAGTCCTGAGACTGGTTTGATGCAGCTCTCCATGCTACTCTATCCTGTGCAAGCTTCTTCATCTCCCAGTACCTACTGCAACCTACATCCTTCTGAATCTGCTTAGTGTATAGATCTCTTGGTCTCCCTCTACGATTTTTACCCTCCACGCTGCCCTCCAATGCTAAATTTGTGATCCCTTGATGCCTCAAAACATGTCCTACCAACCGATCCCTTCTTCTAGTCAAGTTGTGCCACAAACTTCTCTTCTCCCCAATTCTATTCCATACCTAATCATTAGTTACGTGATCTACCCACCCTATCTTCAGCATTTTTCTGTAGCACCACATTTCGAAAGCTTCTATTCTCTTCTTGTCCAAACTGGTTATCGTCCATGTTTCACTTCCATACATGGCTACACTCCATACAAATACTTTCAGAAACGACTTCCGGACACTTAAATCTATACTAGATGTTAACAAATTTCTCTTCTTCAGAAACGATTTCCTTGCCATTGCCAGTCTACATTTTATATCCTCTCTACTTCGACCATCATCAGTTATTTTACTCCCTAAATAGCAAAACTCCTTTACTACTTTAAGTGTCTCATTTCCTAATCTAATCCCCTCAGCATCACCCGACTTAATTCGACTACATTCCACTATCCTCGTTTTGCTTTTGTTGATGTTCATCTTATATCCTCCTTTCAAGACACTGTCCATTCCGTTCAACTGCTCTTCCAAGTCCTTTGCTGTCTCTGACAGAATTACAATGTCATCGGCGAACCTCAAAGTTTTTACTTCTTCTCCATGAATTTTAATACCTACTCCGAATTTTTCTTTTGTTTCCTTTACTGCTTGCTCAATATACAGATTGAAAAACATCGGGGAGAGGCTACAACCCTGTCTCACTCCTTTCCCAACCACTGCTTCCCTTTCATGCCCCTCGACTCTTATAACTGCCGTCTGGTTTCTGTACAAATTGTAAATAGCCTTTCGCTCCTTGTATTTTACCCCTGCCACCATCAGAATTTGAAAGAGAGTATTCCAGTTAACGTTGTCAAAAGCTTTCTCTAAGTCTACAAATGCTAGAAACGTAGGTTTGCCTTTTCTTAATCTTTCTTCTAAGATAAGTCGTAAGGTTAGTATTGCCTCACGTGTTCCAACATTTCTATGGAATCCAAACTGATCTTCTCCGAGGTCCGCTTCTACCAGTTTTTCCATTCGTCTGTAAAGAATTCGCGTTAGTATTTTGCAGCTGTGACTTATTAAACTGATAGTTCGGTAATTTTCACATCTGTCAACACCTGCTTTCTTTGGGATTGGAATTAAGATATTCTTCTTGAAGTCTGTGGGTATTTCGCCTGTCTCATACATCTTGCTTACCAGATGGTAGAGTTTTGTCATGACTGGCTCTCCCAAGGCCATCAGTAGTTCTAATGGAATGTTGTCTACTCCCCGGGCCTTGTTTCGACTCAGGTCTTTCAGTGATCTGTCAAACTCTTCACGCAGTATCTTATCTCCCATTTCATCTTCATCTACATCCTCTTCCATTTCCATAATATTGTCCTCAAGTACATCGCCCTTGTATAAACCCTCTATATACTCCTTCCACCTTTCTGCCTTCCCTTCTTTGCTTAGAACTGGGTTGCCATCTGAGCTCTTGATATTCATACAAGTGTTTCTCTTCTCTCCAAAGGTCTCTAATTTTCCTGTAGGCAGTATCTATCTTACCCCTAGTGAGACAAGCCTCTACATCCTTACATTTGTCCTCTAGCCATCCCTGCTTAGCCATTTTGCACTTCCTGTCGATCTCATTTTTGAGACGTTTGTATTCCTTTTTGCCTGCTTCATTTACTGCATTTTTATATTTTCTCCTTTCATCAATTAAATTCAATATTTCTTCTGTTACCCAAGGATTTCTATTAGCCCTCGTCTTTTTACCTACTTGATCCTCTGCTGCCTTCACTACTTCATCCCGTAGAGCTACCCATTCTTCTTCTACTGTATTTCTTTCCCCCATTCCTGTCAATTGTTCCCTTATGCTCTCCCTTAAACTCTGTACAACCTCTGGTTCTTTCAGTTTATCCAGGTCCCATCTCCTTAAATTCCCACCTTTTTGCAGTTTCTTCAGTTTCAATCTGCAGTTCATAACCAATAGATTGTGGTCAGAATCCACATCTGCCCCTGGAAATGTCTTACAATTTAAAACCTGGTTCCTAAATCTCTGTCTTACCATTATATAATCTATCTGATACCTTTTAGTCTCTCCAGGATTCTTCCAGGTATACAACCTTCTTTTATGATTCTTGAACCAAGTGTTAGCTATGATTAAGTTATGCTCTGTGCAAAATTCTACAAGGCGGCTTCCTCTTTCATTTCTTCCCCCCAATCCATATTCACCTACTATGTTTCCTTCTCTCCCTTTTCCTACTGACGAATTCCAGTCACCCGTGACTATTAAATTTTCGTCTCCCTTCACTACCTGAGTAATTTCTTTTATCTCGTCATACATTTCATCAATTTCTTCATCATCTACAGAGCTAGTTGGCATATAAACGTGTACTACTGTAGTAGGCATGGGCTTTGTGTCTATCTTGGCCACAATAATGCGTTCACTATGCTGTTTGTAGTAGCTAACCCGCACTCCTATTTTTTTATTCATTATTAAACCTACTCCTGCATTACCTCTATTTGATTTTGTATTTATAACCCTGTAATCACCTGACCAAAAGTCTTGTTCCACCTGCCACCGAACTTCACTAATTCCCACTATATCTAACTTTAACCTATCGATTTCCCTTTTTAAATTTTCTAACCTACCTGCCCGATTAAGGGTTCTGACATTCCACGCTCCGATCCGTGGAACTCATGCGATAAGAAATAAGGAGGTTCTCGGAAGAATCAGAAACTGGTAAGAAGAAGGAACTGGAAAATAGAACAACTGTTAAGACATCAGGGAATAACTTCCACCGTCTAGAGGGAACAGTACAAAGTTAAAACTGTTTGGGTGTAAGCGCTACTCTGAGATGACGAGGATGGCACGGTAGGTGTAAGAAGTGAAGGACCGCACCTAACCAGTCAGATGAATTAAAAAAAAAATTGGTGTGGCTAATACACGACTTAAACTATTAGCTTGTCCTGCTTTAGTTTTGTGGAGATCGTTCGTACACAAGCGTTCTGAAACCCATGCATGTATGAAAGAACTGCCTACGCAATTATAAGCTGACATTAGATCATTACAGTTTATTAGATACGTTAGCGAAATAATGTATAAATAAGTAAACAGTTCAGATAAATCCCACGATACAAATAATGTTGTCGGAAAAGGATAATTATCGCTTAAATCAAATAAATGTTTATTGAAAATAATTCACTCATTTGAGAATAGTGGCCATACACAGTAGCAGATACAAATGAAAACAAAGATAAACAATAATTAATGTAGTGCAGCATAGCTACATAAATGGAACACGTACGTAAAAAGTTCGCTTGGCAGCCAATTAATCCCAAAATTCAAAAGCAAACAGAGTCCGAAAGCAGACTTTTCACTATTAATCACGACATGAAATTAGAGCTGACTATCCTAAATAATCACTGCGGAAAGAACCAAACGAACCCGACACATGTGAGTTTTCATATCAACTACAGCAAATGAAATTATAGCCCGCTCGGTTAGCAGTACGATCTAACGCATGGCTTTCCGGATTAGGAAGGAGCGCCTGGTCCCCGGCACGAATTCGCCCGGCGGACATGTGTCGAGGTCCGGTGAGCCGGCCAGTCTGTGGATGGTTTTTACGCGGTTTTCCATCTGCTGGTTCCCCTTATTCCGCCTCAGCTACACTACGACGGCGATTTTGCGCAAACAAGTTCTCCACGTACGCGTACACCACCATTACTCTACCACGCAAACATAGGGGCTACAATCGGGGGGGAGGGGGTGGTGTGGGGGGAGGGAGAACTGCTGCACATAACCCTGAAAGAGTGGTTCGATGTGGGGCGGCGTAGGAGTGATGTGGACTGCGGTAGTCGTCGTGGGGTTGTGGACCACTGCGGCTGCTGCGGGGACGGAGCCTCTCCGTCGTTTCTACGTCCCCGGTTAACATACAACATACAAATAAAATTATAGTTCACCACAGAAACAACCAAAACAATCCATCACATGGGAGTCTTAATACACTACTGGCCGTTAAAATTGCTACACCACGAAGATGACGTGCTACAGACGCGAAATTTAACCGACGGGAAGAAGATGCTGTGATATGAAAATGATTAGCTTTTCAGAGCATTCACACAAGGTTGACACCAGTGGCGACACCTACAACGTGCTGACATGAGGAAAGTTTCCAACCGATTTCTCATACACAAACAACATTTGACCGGCTCTGCCTGGTGAAACGTTGTTTTGATGCCTCGTGTAAGGAGGAGAAATGCGTACCATCAAGTTTCCGACTTTGATAAAGGTCGGATTGTAGCCTATCGCGATTGCGGTTTATCGTATCAGGACACTGATGCTCGCGTTGGTCGAGATCCAATGACTGTTAGCACAATATGGAATCGGTGGGTTCAGGAGGGTAATACGGAACGCCGTGCTGGATCCCAACGGCCTCGTATCGCTAGCAGTCGAGATGACAGGCATCTTATACGCATGGCTGTAACGGATCGTGCAGCCACGTCTCAATCCCTGAGTCAACAGATGGGGACGTTTGCAAGACAACAACCATCTGCACCAGCAGTTCGACGATGTTTGCAGCAGCATGGACTATCAGCTCGGAGACCATGGCTGCGGTTACCCTTGACGCTGCATCACAGACAGGAGCGCCTGCGATGGTGTACTCAACGACGAACCTGGGTGCACGAATGGCAAAACGTCATTTTTTCGGATGAATCCAAGTTCTGTTTACAGCATCATGAAGGTCGCATCCGTGTTCGGCGACATAGCGGTGAACGCACATTGGAATCGTGTATTCGTCATCGCCATACTGGCGTATCACCCGGCGTGATGGTATGGGTGCCGTTGGTTACACGTCTCGATCACCTCTTGTTCGCATTGATGGCACTTTGAACAGTGGACGTTACATTTCAGATGTGTTACTACCCGTGGCTCTACCCTTCATTCGATCCCTGTGAAACCCTACATTTCAGCAGGATAATGCACGACCACATGTTGCAGGTCGTGTACGGGCCTTTCTGGATACAGAAACTGTTCGACTGCTGCCCTGGCCAGCACATTCTCCAGATCTCTCACCAATTGGAAACGTCTGGTCAACGGAGGCCGAGCAAGTGGCTCGTCACTATACGCCAGTCACTACTCTTGATGAACTGTGGTATCGTGTTGAAGCTGCATGGGCAGCTGTACCTGTAGACGCCATCCAAGCTCTGTTAGACTCCATGCCCAGGCGTATCAAGGCCGTTATTACGGCCAGAGGTGGTTGTTCTGGGTAATGATTTCTCAGGATCTATGCACCCAAACTACTTGAAAATGTAATCACATGTCAGTTCTAGTATAATATATTTGTCCAATGAATACCCGTTTATCGTCTGCATTTTTTCTTGGTGTAGCAATTTTAATGGCCAGTAGTGTATTAACTGCAGCAAATAGTTAAAATGAATTTCGAATGTGCGTTCAATCACCGAACCCACCGTCAAAAATTCCAAGTGCAACGAAAAATGTATGAACACCGATCACGCACAATTTTCTTCAGATTATACCACAAAGGCTCAGTAATATTGATATCTGGTGACTGTGGTGGCCAGGACATATGACACAGTTCATCCTGGTGCTCACAAAACCAGTCCTGAACGAAGCGAGCTGTGTGAACAGGGACTCTGTCGACCTGGAACACAGGATCACCAATGGCGAACAAACATTGTTCCGTGGGATGGTCCTAGTCAGCCAAACTGGTTACATAGTCTTTGACAATAATGTGACTTCGCAGAGTAACAACAAGGCCCATAGAATACCACGATATGGTTTCCATATCATCACGGAATCGCTGTAGTGGTTCGTTTTGGGACGTAAACTGGGCCAGAAATTGGAAAGAATGTGTAACAGGACTCTTACGACCAATGGACTTCCTTTCATTCCTCCGTAGTCCAGGTTCTATGGCTTCGGCACCACGTTTCCTGTTAGGGGCATTTGCATAGCTGATGAGTGATGCCAGCTAGCCCTGAATTTCCTGCTTATGGAGGTCCCTTCGTGTTGTTTTGGTGCTGACTGCGTTCACGAGTGTGATATTCACTTCTGCAGTGACTTTTGCGACTGTCGTCCTCTTATTTTTCGTCACAATTCTCTACAGTGACCGTCAGTCACGATAACTCAACACACACTTTCCATTGCGATGTCACTTAGCGGACGATGTTTTTCCGGTTTCCCAGTATGCAGTATATGCGAGGGCTATTCAGAAAGCAGGGAACGTTTCCGTCTGACGCCGCTAGGCACGCGCCGATTGCGTATCTTTTGGTATGTGCGTGCTCGGCAGCTCAGTCGGCATCCATCCGTGACAGCGGGAACGTCTCTGCCCGTCTGATTTTTTCGATATTCGAATTTGAAATGTGCGCTGCTATCGGAGATCCCGCCAGTTGTGAGGTGCGGTCTGTGATTCGGTTTTTGTTGGCAAAAACCTAAAACCTATGGAAATTTATCGTGAACTGTGTGAAGTGTACGGAAACAACGTAATGAGTGAATGATCCGTCCGAAAATGGTGCATTTGCGTCAAAAATGGCCGAACCAACATTCATGATGAAGAGAAGAGTGGACGCCAGAACATTGTGACTGACGATCTTGTCGCTAAAGTTGATGAAACGATTCGTGAAAACCGTCGCTTTACGATAACAGAACTTTCGCTTTCTTTTCCACAAGTTTCACGGACTTTGTTATTTGAAACTGTCACTCACAACCTAGGCTACCAGAAATTTTGTGCACGATGGGTGCCCAAAATGCTTATAGAGTACCAAAAAGAACAGCGAATGGGGGCAACGTTGACATTTGTGGAGGCCTACCACAAACATGGTGATTCATTACTGGATCCAATTGTAACCGCTGACGAGACTTGGGTGAAACACGTTAATTGCGAGACAAAATTGCAGTCCACGGAGTGGGGGCACACAAGGTCACCCCAAAAACCAAGAGAATGTTTGAAAACCTTGTCAGCAAGGAAGTTGGTGGCGACAGTGTTTTGGGATAGGCAAGGTGTGCTGCTTATTGATTTTGTCGAACGTGGAGCAACCATAAATTCTGTCCTGTACTGTTAGACTTTGCACAGCCTTAGAAGAGCAGTTCAAAAGAAACGCCGAGGGAAGCTGACGTCCAAAATTTTGTTTTTGCACGAGCATGCCCGACCTCACACGGCAAACCGCACTTAAGAACTCCTTAATTCATTAAAATGGGAAATTTTCCCTCGTCCGCCCAACAGCCCCAATCTTGCCCCAAGCGACTTCCACTTGTTTCCCAAGATGAAGAACTGGCTTGCAACGCAGCGCTTTGATGACGACGCGGAACTCCAGGTGAGCGTGACTCACTGGCTGAAGTCTAAGGCGGCAGAATTTTATGACGAATGTCTTTAGAGGCTTGTCCACCGCTATGATAAGTGCCTCAATGTGTTTGGTGACTATGTGGAAAAGTAGTATGTCAGTCGCTCTTTCAGATGTACGAGGGCGGTTCAGAAAGTAACCTCCGATTGGTCACAGTGCGGGTTGTGGGGGGAGAAGCGACGCCATCTGTGCGTTCATGCACTCGAAAGGTCAGTCGGCATCAAGCCGTGGTCGAGTGAACGTCGTACCTGCGCTAGTTTAGTTTTTGTGGCAGTTTGAAATGTGTGCTGCAATAGAAAACCCCGCCAAATGTGAAGTGTGTGCTGTCATAAGGTTTTTTACAGCCAAAGGATATTCTGCAGCAGCTATTCATCGTGAGCTTTGTGCCGTGTACGGACCAAGAGTTATGAGTGAAGGAGTTGTCCGTGAATGGGTACGTTTATTTAAAAGTGGACGAGAAAACGTTCATGATGAAGAGAGGAGTGGTAGACCATCATTGGTGACTGACGAACTCGTTCAGACAGTTGATGCAAAAGTTCGTGAAAATCGACGTTTCTCAATGTCGGAGTTGTCTACTGGTTTTCCACAGATTTCTAAGACTCTCTTGTACGAGATAGTGACAGCAAGATTGGGTTACCGTAAGTTCTGTGCACGATGGGTGCCCAAAATTCTTACCGACCACCACAAAACTCAAAGAATGGCCTCTGCATTAGACTTTCTGTCACATTATGAGGACGAAGGAGAACCATTGTTAAACAGAATCGTGACCGGTGACGAAACCTGGATTAAGTACGTGAACCCTGAGACAAAAGAACAATCAAAGATGTGGGCACATTCAAATTCGCCTACCAAACCAAGAAAAGCCTCGCAAGATTTTTCTGCCAGAAAACTGATGGCAACGGTGTTTTGGGATGCCAAAGGGGTGTTGTTGGTTGAATTCATGGAACGTGGTATGACCATTAATCAAGACGTGTACTGTGAAACAATAAAAAAGTTACGACGGGCTATACAGAACAAACGCCGTGGTATGCTGACTTCCGGTATCGTTTTTTTGCACGATAACGCCCGTCCTCACTCTGCTCGCAGAACAACGGCCCTTCTTGAGTCCTTCAAGTGGGACGTTATCAACCATCCACCTTACAGCCCAGACCTGGCGCCAAGTGATTATCACCTCTTCATGCATTTGAAGAAATGGCTCGGGTCACAGCGGTTTGATGACGACGAAGAGCTCAAAGATGCGGCCACAGGCTGGCTCCAGGCACAAGCGGGTGATTTTTATGCAGAAGGAATTTCAAAGTTTGTGAAGAGATACGATAAGTGCCTCAATCGCTATGGAGACTATGTAGAAAAATAGTGCAAAGATGTAGTTGTAAGATGTATATATTAAAATATTTTTATTTAACTTGGTGTATTTTTTTAAATCAACCGGAGGTTACTTTCTGAACGGCCCTCGTATATAATAAAACGTATTTCTTCTACTTAGTTTTTTTTATGCCGAAACGTTCCCTACTTTCAGAATAGCCCTCGTATCTTTGATGCACTGCCTCTTGGAACACCGAACACTTGGGTTACCTTGCTTACTGAAGTACGCATCATACGAACACCAAGACTTTGACCGTGTACGAACTCGCTTAGCTGCGACATAATGCAATCACAGCTACACAAAACAATGTTCTGACCGCGAATGACACTTTAAATTTATTGAGGACATATTACAGGTGCCGTTCGTGGTCAGATACAAGAACGCCATCTTCTGGCTTGCCTAGCATCTGCATTTTTGTTCAAACATGAATTTCTTGAAGCACACGTTTGTCGCGGTGTTTCTATATTTTTGTCCACCCCTGATAGGTTACAGTACTTGTGCGAAGAGAGAGGGGCTTGAACAGGACAGACTAGAGTGAAGAGCTGAGTCAAACCAGTCTTTTGAAAGAAGGATGCAATAGCAACAACATACGTCGTGTGAGCTGACTTGAGGAAAAGAGCAAGGATTCTGCCCGCGAGTTAGCCGTCCAGAGATGTTATGATATCCCCGAGGTCGAGACGAAGAAACGTTTCAGGCAGAATAGGAAGCAGAAATAGTATCAGCAGGAATTGAGTGATTTATACCAAATAAATTAACAAACGAAGGAGCTGATCCTCCTTGGTACACAAAACGGGTTAGAACACTGTTGCAGGAACAACGAAACAAACATGCTAAATTTAAACAGGCGCAAAATCCCCAAGATTGGCGATATTTTACAGAAGCTCGAAATTTAGCGCGGACTTCAATGTGAGATGCCTATAACCGTTTCCACACCGAAACTTTGTCTCGACACCTGGCAGAAAATCCACAGAGATTCTGGTCGTATGTGAAGTATGTTAGTGGCAAGAAACTATCAATGCCTTCTCTGCGCAATGGAGATATCCTCGAAGACAGTGTTGCCAAAGCAGAGTTACTAAACACAACCTTCCGGAATGCCTTCACAAAAGGAGACGAAGTAAATATTCCAGAATTCGAATCGAGAACAGCTGCCAACATGAGTAATGTAGAAGTAAATATCCTCGGAGCAGTGAAACAACTTATATCACTTAATAAAAGCAAGTCTTCTGGTCCAGACTGTATACCAATTACGTTACTTTCGGAGTATGCTGACGCATTAGCTCCATACTTAACAATGATATACAACCGTTCGCTCGACGAAAGATCCGTACCCAAAGACTGGAAAGTTGCACAGGTCACACCAATATTCAAGAAAGGTAGTAGGAATAATCCACTAAATTACAGGCCCATATCGTTAACGTCAATATGCAGCAGGATTTTAGAATATATATTGTGTTCGAACATTATGAATTATCTCGAAGAAAACGGTCTATTGACACACAGTCAACATGGGTTTAGAAAACATCGTTCCTGTCAAACACAACTAGCTTTTTATTCACATAAAGTGTTGAGTGCTATTGACAAGGGATTTCAGATCGATACCGTATTTCTGGATTTCCGGAAGGCTTTTGACACTGTACCACACAAGCGGCTCGTAGTGAACTGCGTCTCAGTTATGTGACTGGATTTGTGATTTCCTGTCAGAGAGGTCACAGTTCGTAGCAATTGGCGGAAAGTCATCGAGTAAAACAGAAGGGATTTCTGATGTTCCCCAAAGTAGTGTTATGGGCCCTTTACTGTTCCTTATCTGTATAAACGATTTTGGAGAGCCGGCCGGTGTGGTCGTGCGGTTCTAGGCGCTTCAGTCTAGAACCGCGTTACCACTACGGTCGCAGGTTCGAATCCTGCCTCGGGCATGGATGTGTCTGATGTCCTTAGGTTAGTTAGGTTTAAGTAGTTCTAAGTTCTATGGGACTGATGACCACAGATGTTAAGTCCCATAGTGCTCAGAGCCATTTGATTTTGGAGACAATCTGAGCAGCCGTCTTCGGTTGTTTACAGATGAGGCCGTCGTTATCGACTAATAAAGTCATCAGAAGATCAAAACAAATTGCAAAACGATTTAGAAAAGATATCTGAATGGTGCGAAAAGTGGCGATGTGGGATCCTTACCATATAGGACTGACGGAGTACATCGAAAAAGTTCAAAGAAAGGCAGCACGTTTTGTATTATCGCGTAATATGGGAGAGAGTGTCACAGAAATATTACAGGATTTGGGCTGGAAAATAAAGGCGTTTTTCGTTCTGACGGAATCTTCTCACGAAATTCCAGTCACCAACTTTCTCCACCGAATGCGAAAATATTTTGTTGACACCGACCTACTGTAACACCTACAGCGCCTCTCGGTGTTGAAAAAACAAAAATAGCTCCCAAATTAGCTCCCATGTCCTTAAAATATCAATTCGCAAAATGACCCAAGTCCCTCCACAAGTAGTAATTACGAAAAATAAATAAAAAACAAATAGAGGGAAATATCTAGTATGGAGATGAAAAGAAAAGAAAAGAAAAGGAAAATTTAATTATAAGTTTTAGAAACATGAGAAGGGGGAAAAACAGTAGAAAATATTAAAGTATTAGTTATTCCAATACGTAAGAAAATCAATATTATAGTCATAGAACGTAGGTCTGGGACACCAAAGATAGTGTTTATTGAAGTATAAATAGCCATACGTTGTAATTACGATACTTCAACCTCTAGTCTGTTCTAGTTCGGAAGTTATTTAGGACGTACAGCTTTAGAGAACAACAATTGGGACTTTATTAAACGGGGATCAAGAATAGATAGTGACGAGATTGTTTTTGAGGATTGTCAATTCAAGACTTTAATTTGGACATTTATCAGATTAGATAAACGGGAAGGTGAATAGTAATCTCGTTGGCTTTAATGTCAATTCGTGTGAATATTTAAACGCTTTACTGAATTGAGAATTTTAGCCGGATTCGTACTTTGAATTGTGATAGTGGGAAACTTTAACTTCACGCGACTAGTGACCATAGTTAATGACAGTTTGCGGATATTAAATAGAAATAACTTATTTACCGAAAGTGACAGGAAATTATCTAACATCTCTGATGCTAGCGGGAATCCTACTTAGACATCTAATTAAAGAACTTCTTTGAATGAGATCGTATGAGTGAATCTATTTATTAAAAATTCTTGTCAATAAACTGACGTTAATTTGAAACATAATACAGGTCTTGAACATTAATTTAACTTAGATTGCCGGCCGCGGTGGTCTCGCGGTTCTAGGCGCGCAGTCCGGAACCGTGCGACTGCTACGGTCGCAGGTTCGAATCCTGCCTCGGGCATGGATGTGTGTGATGTCCTTAGGTTAGTTAGGTTTAAGTAGTTCTAAGTTCTAGGGGACTAATGACCACAGCAGTTGAGTCCCATAGTGCTCAGAGCCATTTTTTTTAACTTAGATTAATAAACGTTAAGGTTACGTGATCTATGACAAGAACCAACTAGCGATTCGTAACTAAAACAATTGAACGAAAGGTTAAAGTATCGTCGTCTGTAAACATTGGTAGTAAAGCTACTAAAGATTTTTTCTCTCAGAGTTGGGAAGACTATACGTGTAGTGACCCACGTTTAACATTGGGTT
Source organism: Schistocerca nitens (assembly GCF_023898315.1). Lineage (NCBI taxonomy): Eukaryota > Metazoa > Arthropoda > Insecta > Orthoptera > Acrididae > Schistocerca > Schistocerca nitens. The sequence goes on along the minus strand of NC_064622.1, from coordinate 131,676,053 downwards.
TTAAAAGTAATTAAACTGATACTTAGCCGGGACAATATTAAATAAAAGTAAAACCCTTCAATGACAGTCAATGTGTAAAAAAATAAAATCAAACTTTCACCTATTAGACGAAAAAGCGAAAACAGAAAAAGGGCTGCTACACTACATAGGGTGGAACGATCACCACGATAAAATAAGGGAAATCAGAGCTCGTACGGAAAGATATTGGTGTTCATTCTTTCCGCGCGCTATACGAGATTGGAATAATAGAAAATTGTGAAGGTGGTTCGATGGACCCTCTGCCAGTCACTCGAATGTGATTTGCAGAGTATCCGTGTAGATATAGAGAAAATACGTCGTACACACATGCTTGCAGTTTGGCTGCATGCTGGGTGACCCGGGGAAGGTATGGCCCGTTTGTTCCTGTGACCTCCACCTGAGAGCCTGTGGGTACGGCGTGCACCACAGGACAGATTTCTCACAGCGTGTACGCGCTGCAGCAGGTCTCACCGTCTGCTCCAGATACCGTGGACCACAACGGCCGGTCGTACCGCAAGACAGGACCAGTTCTGAAAACCCGTTCCAGCAACCAGTGCTGCTGGTCTGCACGCAGCCCGGGTCTGCGGCTACCAGACGCCTCGCCGTCTGTGCTCGCTGTAGCTCTCGAAGAAACATCTCAGCTCAAGCCGTGGCAGCTCACATTCACTCCCTACGGCTCGGCCAACTTCTTATCAGATTACATCCCTCGCTATCATGTTGTGAACAGATACCGTCTTGACTATAGCCCGGAAACGCAACGTCTTTCTTGTCTATTTCAAAAATATTCGAAAAAGTAACGTTCTCAAGTGTAGACTCACACTTGAGTGGAAACAATTTACTCAGCATATCAGAGTTTGCATTCCACAAGGGTTGCTCGACTGAGAATACTGTTTGGTTCGTGGGTTCCCTTTATTCGTACCACACTTACCCACCATATCCTAGACACCATAAAAGGGGAAGCGGGATGGTAACATCGTTGGTAGTCACAATTTATAATCAAGACATTTTACCGAAATTACTCCTTTTAAAGAATTTAAAAATATCCTTATAAACTTACTATTTCAATCCGTTAAAGAAGCATTTGTTAAAAGGTCAGTTACAGACTAATACCCCTCGCTTTATTTTCCCTTATTAAGAAAACAGAATTACTGACAAACTTCAGAAATTCAAACTCCCATATAGGATTTCCCTCAAAATACATATAATGGCCGGACGGGGTGGCCGAGCGGTTCTAGGCGCTACAGTCTGGAACCGCGCGACCGCTACGGTCGCAGGTTCGAATCCTGCCTCGGGCATGGATGTGTGTGATGTCCTTAGGTTAGTTAGGTTTAATTAGTTCTAAGTTCTAGGGGACTGATGACCTCAGAAGTTAAGTCCCATAGTGCTCAGAGCCATTTGAACCAGTTTTGAACATGTAATGAAAACAGTTACCAATAAAGGGTGACTTAATGACACTTCAACGCTAGTGCCAAGCTGAGATCCTATTACATAACATGATAGAATCACTTACATAAAAAACTATAGCAGAAAAACCGATCTTTAAAAATGAATGTTCACGCGCTCAGACGTGTTAATAAAAGACTACTAGAAAGAGCTGCGCAAGGAACTCAGCAGATGCTATGCAATTTAAAGTTTAGCCAGTTGCCAGTCGCTAATATTTAAGGAAACAGGTTCGTATAAGAACAGGTTACATACAATGTATATTTATATACCTACCAGCTTAACCCGCCTTGGCGGAAGGAAGATAAATACCAGACTTTGGAAGGCGGTATGTGAACAACTCCCGGTAGTAGCCAGGTTCTTAAACACTGCCAGGCCTAGACCTCGGCTAACATTTCACTCCTCCCCAAATGGTTCAAATGGCTCTGAGCACTATGGGACTCAACTTCTGAGGTCATTAGTCCCCTAGAACTTAGAACTAGTTAAACCTAACTAACCTAAGGACATCACAAACATCCATGCCCGAGGCGGGATTCGAACCTGCGACCGTAGCGGTCTTGCGGTTCCAGACTGCAGCGCCTTTAACCGCACGGCCACTTCGGCCGGCCCACTCCTCCCCAAGGCGCTGGCACAATCAAAGGCTTTTGCGGGAATCACAAAGACATTCTAATAACTCTGAAACATAGAAACACTCGGCATAACCTTTGACTCGATATATGAGTAAACGTGTAAAGGAACACGTTACAGTACTGACAAATTCGCAACTTTGACTTTAAGCATTTTACACATGGACAACTGTATTAATAGAGTGCATGCTTTGAAAACGCCAACATAAAATCATTTGATTACAAGAAACACAGAGCACTAACAAAACTTCTGAGAAAGCCACCATTTAACTAGGCCAACTGAACTCTTCCACACCATCTTAAAGTTCTACTATGAAAGTCTCACCATAATAATAAAATTTAAATTCCTCTGAGTGTGTCGGTCAACAACACACAATTACGACCACTAACTCATCTCACGTACACAATATGAAGAAGCGGGTTCCACAGCTCCACCGCTTCACTTCAAATTTTGTTCCCAGCGAAGTTACAGAACTTCTCTCTCCAAGCTGCCCATGTCGCCAAAACGCCCGACCAACTTCACACCACACCATACAACGGTCATCACGCTCGTTCGGCAGCCGTTGACACTCGTCTCCTAGCGAATGTCACGAGATCTCGAGAGTTACCCGTCGAAGGTTAACAACCAACTCGCTTCACCCGCCAACCCGGAAGATAAGACATGCGAAAAGCAAAGATAGCTTAGCTCAACCACATTCGATCTCAACGATACATGAACAAAATAACACTGGTGCCAGCTCGCCACGGCTCACTATTTATACACTCACTGCTCAAGCAGTAAAAGTTCTAAATAACAAAATGTCGCCAGTTCATCTTTTTGTGTTCTTTCCAACTGTGTTATCTTGTTACGCTCGTAGAAAAACTCAAGTTTTATGAAACTAAAGGCTTTGCAGACAGCTGATTTGATTCATTCTTAACAAACACAATGCAAAATTTGTGCTGAATAATTCACACAATGTCGGAACGGAAGAACATTTTAGTGATGGGGGAGAAATCACAAAGGGAGTACCACATAGTTCAATATTGAGCCTAACCCGATTCCTTCTATGTCTTCCTTATAGTCGCTATAAATCTTCCACCTGACATTCAAAACTCCGATTGGCACTTTTCGCAGACGATACTACTATTGCAATAAATCCTGTTAAAGGAAAATCAGCAGAAGAGATGGTAATGATATTTACCAAGTAACTGTAAAATGGTTCCCAGAAAATGGACTCTTCCCAAATTAAAAAAACCACTAGGCTATATTCAGTCCTGTACATCAAATAGAATCATATCAACAATTGATGTAAAGCATGAGGAGGAGTCAGTAAACAGCCTAGAAAGTTCGAAATATGTGGGTATACATATTGATGAAAACTTGAACTGGAAGAAGCATATTATTGAGCTTCTCAAATAGTTAAGTTCAGCTATTTTTCCTCTTCGTAAAATTACTAATTTTGGAAACAAACGAATCAATCTCCTGACGTATTTTGCATTTTCCCACTCAATAATATCTTATGGAATAATTTTGTAGGGCAACTCATCACTTATAAAGAATGTATTAATCTCATAAAAGTGAGGAGTGAAAATAATATTGGTGTTCTCTCACGGACTTCATGTAGGTACCTCTTCAAAAGTTACGCATTTTAACTGCGCCGTCGCAGTACGTTTGTTCGCTAATGAAATTCGTCATTATCCATAGCAATCTGAGAAGAACAGTGATGTCTATACCTTCAATGCTCAACTTTATTATCCATCATTAAAGCTGTCAGTGGTTCAGAAAGGAATTCAATATGCAGCAACAAAATCTTCTCATCATTTTCCCAATACCATAAACTGTATGACACCTTGTATTTAAGAGTAGTTGCATGAGTAGAACTAAAATACACTACTGGCCATTAAAATTGCTAAACCACGGAGATCACGTGCTACAGACGCGAAATTTAACCGACAGGAAGAAGATGCTGTGATATGAAAATGATTAGCTTTTCAGAGAATTCACACATGGCTGGCGCCGGTGGCGACGCCTACAACGTGCTGACACGAGGAAAGTTTCCATCCCATCTCTCAAACACAAACAGCAGTTGACCGGTGTTGCCTGGTGAAACGTTGTTGTGATGCCTCGTGTAAGGAGGAGAAATGCGTACCATCACGTTTCCGACTTTGATAAAGGTCGGATTGTAGCCTATCGCGATTGCGGTTTTGTCGTATCGCGACATTGCTGCTCGCGTAGGTTGCCATCCAATGACTGTTAGCACAATATGGAATCGGTGGGTTCCGGAGGGTAATACGGAACGCCGTGCTGGATCTCAACGGCCTCGTATCACTAGCAGTCGAGATGACAGGCAGCTAATCCGCATGACTGCAACGGATCGTGCAGCCAAGTCTCGATCGTTGAGTCAACAGATGGGGACGTTAGCAAGACAACAACCATCTGCATGAACAGTTCGACGACGTTTGCAGCAGCACGGATTATCAGCTCGGAGACCATGGCTGCGGTTACCATTGACGCTGCATCACACACAGGAGCGCCTGCGATGGTGTACTCGACGACGAACCTGGGTGCACGAATGGAAAACGTTATTTTTTCGGATGAATCCAGGTTCTGTTTACAGCATCATCATGGTCGCACCCGTGTTTGGCGACATAGCGGTGAACACACATTGGAATCGTGTATTCGTAATCGCCATACTGGCGTATCACCCGGCGTGATGGTATGGGGTGCCATTGGTTACAGTCTCGGTCACCTCTTTTTCGCATTGACGGCACTTTGAACAGTGGACGTTGCATTTCAGATGTGTTACGACCCGTGGCTCTATCCTTCATTCGATCCCTGCGAAACCCTACATTTCAGCAGGATAATACACGAGCGCATGTTGCAGGTCCTGTACGGGGCTTTGTGGAAACAGAAAATGTTCAACTGCTGTCCTGGCCAGCACATTTTCCAGATCTCTCACCAACTGGAAACGTCTGGTCAATGGTGGCCGAGCAAGTGGCTCGTCACAATACGCCAGTCACTGCTCTTGATGAACTGTGGTATCGTGTTGAAGCTGCATGGGCAGCTGTACCTGTACACGCCATCCAAGCTCTGTTTGACTCAATGCCCAGGCGTATCAAGGCCGTTATTACGGCCAGAGGAGGTTGTTCTGGGAACTGATTTCTCAGGATCTATGCACCCAAAATACGTGAAATGTAATCACATGTCAGTTCTAGCATAATATATTTGTCCAATTGGTGTAGCAATTTTAATGGTCAGTAGTGTAATAACGTCTTCATTAATGTTAACACTAATCTGTAAAAGAACCCCTCAAATTATCAACAGATCATCCAGCTAACAAACTAACTAAACTGCTGGGAACGGATGGCTACTTACATTTATTGTCTGCCGTTTGGAACGCATTTGTCTTCTTCAGTCTGGAGATGCATTACATGAATGTTAATCATGCTCTGTGGCATGTGCCAAATCATCTTCACGACGCTTCATAAGTTTCTTTCAGTCTTCAGTCTGTTGAAGATCTGCATAAATGAAGACGTTAATTTGCTTTTGTGTAAAGGTGTGAGTTGAGAATTTTATCCTTTCTTCATATTTGTATGACGCTGTAAAATGACAACATTCCCTTTGTGCTCCTTCAATTCAATATCGGAAATATCTCCAGTATCAAACTGCACGTCATTTTCTGAGGAAGTGACAGCTATGAAAAGTCGCACCATAGAGTTCTAGATAGATTTTGTTCCATTTCCTAAAAAAAATTCCTCTTATCCAATTCTGAATACATACACATTTTTGCTTAGCGTTTATTCCGTCTAGTACGGTATCCGCTTTTTTTAATGTTTTCAAAGATTTGATTGTATTATTTAATTTAACTTCGTGGTTGAATGCAGTTCCTGATGCCACAGTCGCCTCGTCCAGGCAACATGAGGGAGGGAAGTACTGTACGCTATCTGTAGGTAGTGAGAAAACTTTGTTCTATATGTGAAAACAAAATTGGCACAGTGTTTCAGAGGTTTCCAATTCACGCAAGATCTATTGTTGCAGTAGTGCATACAGTGTCCGCCCCGATAGCTGAGTGGTCAGCGTGGCAGCTTGTGACGCCAAGGGGCTCGAGTTCGATTCCCGGCTGGGTTGGAGATTTTCTCCGCTCAGGGACTGGGTGTCGTGTTGTCTTCACTATCATTTCATTATCATCAATGGAAGGCAGTGGGAAAGCACCACTGGAATCACTTCCCAAGACGCTCATGCGGTTGACGTCTCTGACGAGGCTCCCCCATGACAAGACCTGCCGTAAGGCAGAACACAAAGAAAAGAAAAGTGCATACAGTAGTGCATATACATTAAATGAAATGATTACATTACAGATCAACAGCATAAGCCGTTATGAGGTACCAGGTATTGACCCATGCCGAAACACTGACTCGAAGGTACAGGTGGCGAACAGTGTCCTGAGGTACGTCATGCCATGCCTGCTCGACCTGTTCACGATTTTCGGCAAGCGTTGTTGGCTGACGAGTTGCACGACTCTCTTCTCGTCCCATTATATCCCACATGTGCTCGATTCGAGACATGTCCGGAGGTGGTGCTGGCCAGAGAAGCTGCTGCACGTCTTCCTTAGCACGTTGAGTTTTACGGGCAGTGTGTGGGCGAGCATTATCTTCTTGGAAAAACACATTACCTTCCTGTTGCAAGAACGGCAAAAGAACGGGTCTAACAACAATGTGCACGCACTGAGGGCTGGTTAGTGTCCCCTCCAGAAACACCAAAGGTGAACAAGAGTTGTAGCTGATCGCAGACCATAAGGCCTGGGATGGATCCAGTGTGTCTTGGACGAATTCGCTCTACTGTACAGCGCTCACCAGGTTTACGTCGTTCGTGTGAGCAGGCATCACTTGCGCGCACGCAGAATCTGCTTTCATAGCTGAAGACCACGACGCGCCATTCCACCTTCCAAGTGATCACCTAACGATACCAGTCGAGCCGTGCATGTCGATGCTGTGGCGTGAGTGGAAGACGGGCCAGAGGTGTTCGCGCCCATAGTCGCCCTGGTAATAACTGGTCGTCAGTAGTTCGTTTTGACAGGTCTGGGTTCACAAGTCCTGTTATCTGTGCTGTGGCAGCTGTAAGGTCTGCCACTGCTGCTCTTACAATATAACGATCCTGGCAGGCGTGTGTGCTACGTGGACGTCCAGAATTCGTCTACAGGTGTGGGAATGTTCACTTGACCACTGATACAAGCATCGTGGCACCGCTGACGAAGCACATCCAGCTTGAGTGGTAGATGTCCGAAATGACCATACCGCTACTAAGAAGGAAGCGCGGCGGTCTGTCACGCCAAGGGACCCGGGTTCGATTCCCGGCTGGGTCGGAGATTTTCTCCGCTCAGGGACTGGGTGTTGTGTTGTCCTCATTATCATTTCATCGTCATCAGTGGAAGGCAACGGGAAACCATCACTGGAATCACTTCCCTAGACGCTCATGTGGTGGATCTCTCCGACGTGGCTTCCCCCACGACAAGACCTGCCGTAAGGCAGAACACACAGTTTGTTTTTTTAAACTCGCTCACTTTTCGATAGGAAGCAAGAGTGCGTCTTTGTGGCGTGGTTGCCTGCTTGCTTCCTGAGTCTGCACCGCACTGAGCCTTCTGGCGGCGAGTATTCCATATTAAAGGGTAGACACAGATGGCTCTCGGGTTGCTATGCACTACGCTATTTGTCGGCTGACGACGTTGAAGTCCTCATCAGTACATCTACCATTCCTACGTGGATCAAAATCGACGTTGTCTCTCCAGGTGTACCAATTTTTTCCCGGTGTGTATTTTAACTGTTTGGGTATCGTATCCTCTTAGACTAAATTTGGGAACCATACCAGAATTTGTCGAAATGAATGTGGGAAACCACCTAAAAGCCTCACTCAGGTTGGCAGGTGTACCAGGCGGCGTGATTCGATCCGATCCGACCCGGGTCCGGCTCACCTCCCCATCTCACACGCTATCGCACTGTGCGTTACGCAGAACGAGTAGTCCACGCCTGGAATAAGCTAGCTCCTGTGCAAATATCAGGATCTGTGCGAAATTTGTAAAAAAAGAACATTGAATTTGTAAATATGTCAAAGTTTGAAAAATATGTCTCAACAGAGCACCGAAAATTGCCTGAAAAATGCCTTAGTGCTCTACCTGAAACAACAGACATCCTCGAAAAAGAGCATATTCCAGAAACACCGACGATACGGAATTCATCTCGTGCCTCTCACAGGTGAATGGACGTTTGAAATGGTTCCATTGTTTCTACACTATCAAGAAGTTGTTGTTAACTGATTTTTCCGTCGATTCTTGGCCTTATTTCATAATTAATATCAGCAAAAAGCACAGAATTTTGGATGTTCCACGATATTAATTTATTGTAAGAGGTTTTCGGCTTACAAAGTCATCATCAGACTATCGCCAAAGTGGATGTAAGTAATACTGACACACAACATAACAAAAGATATAACAGATACAGAGTGAATTGCAAACACAGACTAAATTACGCCTTTGACAGTCCAGTGCTAATATGACTGAAACTGCTGCAATTAAACAGTAAATACATTTTAAGTATTTGATAATGGCAAAATAAATACTGAAATCAAATAAATACTGAAATTAACTATAGCTGTGGAGAATTTATTTGCTAAAATTCTATCTTCCAGATATACATCGCCAGACATGCCATTTGTTCAGTTTTGAAGCATGCCGATAGATATGACGTGGAAAATAACTTATCTGCACAATACGAGAGCACACTGTATATACTTCCTATTGCAGGCCCTATTACTGTGTCGATAACATCGCTACAAAAACTAAAATATCTTTTAGAAGAGCTATTCAACAACTGGATCAATTAGACACGTTCGAGAGAAACTTCCTGGCAGATTAAAACTGTGTGCCGAGTAGGGACTCGAACCTGGGATCTTTACAGGGTAGGCCAAAAGTTACTACCATCGTAGAAAACAAACAAACAAACTGGAATTCTGAAACAACTGGACATTTCATTAAAGCTACAACATTATTTATAACATTCTTTCTCGAATTGCTTTCCATTTTAATTGATGCATTCCATCAGACGACCTGGGACGCTTAAGTATACTTGTTTAGACAGTCGTTTATCAGAATCAGTGTCTTCTAAAGCATTGTAAATAGCTTTTTTCAAGTCCTCAGTTGTTTGCGATTTCGTATTGTACACTTTATCTTTAACATAACACCGAGAAAATAAATCCATTGGTGTGACGGCTCTGCTTATGAAACTATAAGACTGGGTTCATCACTTACTGATGGCCCATCTGAATTGTGGCAATCTGATGCAGATCGACTTTTCTCAAAATGTTTTCATAAGTTGCAGACAGCCTTCCTTGTATGTGGAACAGTCTCGAAATTGTTGTACCATTAAACTATAATTACCTTTGTAACTCGTTTATAAAGCAAAAACTCTTCCTTCATTACAAAAATTCCTCAGAACAGATTATAATCATCAATGAACAACGTCACAGATGTTTCATTTAATAGCAGGGCAGTATCAATAATTATCTCAAAAAATGTTGCAGCGCACTCTGGTGTTTTTAGTTACAATTACCACAAACAAAGACGATTGCCTTAATGTTTTCAATCGGTTAAAATGGGTAGTGACTATTGCCCCATCTCATATGTTTGAATGTCAACTAAATGCCATTTACGTTTCAATGCCTTATAAACATAAATATTAAATGTATTATATCTAAATTTAATACATTGTTAACACTGTTGTGGGCATTAGTTAATATCTAGTGTAATTCAGGGTTTAATTAAGCAGAAATCGGCCCGAGACGGTTGAGATCAGCAGTTGCTCAATTACGCAGTGCAAGCCCCTAGAGAACTCTACGTGCCGGGGCTAGCAGTGTATTTATCACTAAATTCTACTAGAATCCACATATGTAAATCATGCTCTAAGCCCCCCCTTTTCTAACTCCGACTTTTGCTGTTGCACAAGGATAAAAAAATACGCAAACTGACTCTAATCAACCCTGCCAGTGGAGTAGAAGAGAGTTTGGCACCTGCAATAATTTAATTTGATAAATAAGTTAAATAAACAAAGGTTTCATTAGCATAGTGAGGAATGATAGGGTTGCTCTATCGATTAACAGAATGAAAGTTCTGTCCAAAATAACAATATGATTTATTAAGACTAAACACAGAATAGTAAAAGAAACACAGTAAATATTTATAATACATCAAATTGGCTCACATTGGAGATTCATGCAAACACTGTAAAGGTGAAGTTGTCCCTAAACTAGATCGCGAGGTTTAAGACGAAGTGGTATGTGGAGCCAATTCCTTGCCACTCAAATCTCAAGAGAGACACACAGCTAACCCAACAGTAATTGCTGCTACTCAAGACAGAACGAAGTTAGAAAAAGACGAACAGGCGCGCTCTGCTGAGCTCTGATTATCACCTAGGAAAATCCCTATCTGCCGGTGCTGCGAACATACATTACCAAAACTGTCTTCTTGACTGCCAGAACACGATCTGGCGTACCGCAGGCGAGGGCTGGTTGCTTCGACGTCCTCGACCGAAAGGCGACTGCCGACTACCAAGAGCACCCGTACAGGCCGAACACACAACATTCCCGCCCCCACGACAGTGGCCGTGGTTACGTTCCAATCAGCAACTCGAAAACCGGCGGAAATTCCACTCCATTGCCGGAGCACTACCATTCCACCAATGGAGATTCTTGGCGCCAATTTCTGTGCTGATTTTGCTACGTCACGGAGCTATGCCCTGAGCAAGCCAATCACAGTTACTATTTTGCAGAAAGCGCGGGAATTTTCCCGCCACAGCTGCCTGGGTACATAAGTCATTCCCACGCCTCGCTGGTAGCCCGCCCGAAAGTGTTTTCGCTAAGCTTCTGCGAAGCAACGGAACCTCCAGCCCAGCCGCCACTTCCGGCTCCCGCGGGCGCGTCTCCTGACAATGTCGGCGTCCGGAAAGCATTCACTCGACCCCCCACACCTGTCGGCCTACCCTTTCAAAGTCAGAAGAGCCCGCCTGTCACTGGACCACCCGGGTGGCGAGAGACGCTGCATGGGAAGTCCGCGTGTGAAGGAATAGCAACCCTCCACCGCATGCAACTAGAGAGGAGAATCGTAAGATAGAAATATGAGAGGGGGCTCATGCCACCTCTCACTGTATTACACTCATTAATTAATTTAATCTTGCATTTTGGATGGAAAGTTTAAATTAATTGGTGCTGCTATGAACGTAAACGTCTGTTATGATTTTGTACCATGCATTGACAAATTTACTCTAATTGGTTGACACGGAGGTCAAAACAATAACGGTGTGTGATGCAGTATTTCCAGTGTTTGAGTGAGTCAACGCATCATAATCATAGATCTACGGGATGAAAATGGCAGATTCAATCAGACATTCGTATCAGCACATACTTGCTGTACCTGTGCAAGAAACGTTGCCATATGGTTAATTAGAACATAGCTTTAAAGAAACACTACTGAACTGCCCAATGAGGTGCCGAGTGGCAGACTTAATGGTAACTTAAATCAAACTGCTTGAAAAGCTACACGAGGGCAGTTGAAATTCGAATAGGTTTGCTTTGAAAACTACTGATGCAGAACTGGTCGTAAGTAATTGCTCCGTTAAGTACCGTGATTAGGATGGCGGTACAGCTGAGTGTACTCACCACCAGCCATTAGACGGCGCTATTTTCTTCGCGTGTGTCAGCCTTCAGCGTTATAATATTACTTAATCCACCACAGTAGCTTAGTGGTGCCGGCATGGTAGCTGAGCGTGTTCGGTCAGAGAGGCGCTGGCCCTCTGTAATATAAAAAACTGAGTAAAGGAATCAACGTCCGCCCAGACCAAACGCAACGACAGTATCGAACCAAACGAAAAAAAAAGTGGGAAGCGCGCAGGCTTGTCATACCGGGGGTCCCAGGTTCGATTCCTGCTTGGGGACTGAGTGTTTGTGTCGTATTCATCATCATCATTTCATCCTCAAAGACGCCAAGTCGCTGAAGTGGCGTCATCTCAAAAGACCTGTACCAGACGGTCAGGTCTCCCCGCCGGGAGGCCCTCGCCACACGTCATTTCATTTGTTCATCATATTACTTCGCTTTGCGCCACTGTGAAAGAAACATGGCTATGCCATTCTCCTTTATGCACCAATGAAGACGCCGTTCTGTACTCCGTTTTTACAGGTATGAAGGTGAACCAGGATCTGAAATACATAGAACACGTTCAGCACAATGCGGCGGCAGTGTTTTACCTCGGCAATTTACCAGTGGAATTAACAAATCAAAAGCTGTCGAACAAATGTGAAGCACAGCGACGAAGTAGCAGGACGACCAATAACATCCAGTACTGTTGCCAATATTGGGCTAGTCGGTGACTCGATTTAAAATAACCTACGAGCGACTGTTGATGAAGTAGCAAACCTACGAAGGTTGTCCAGAAAGTAATGCACCGCATTTTTTCTTCAACAATTCTTTATTGAACATAATGAAAATTACACACACGAAACAATGGTGTTTTACCTACACACCCTAGTTTTCCACGTAATCTCCATCCCGTTCTATGGCCTTACTCCAGCGTGGAACAAGGGCGTGTATACCCTGTCGGTACCAGTCTTTGTCCTGGTGGCTTCACTGTGCGAATCACCTCCTTATCGTCCTCAAAATGTCTTCCACGAATGGCGTTCTTTAATAGCCCAAACAATGGGAAGTCCGACTTGGCTAGGTCAGGGCTGTAGGGTGGATGGGGTAACACTCTCCAACCTTGTACTGCGATGCTTTCATCAGTCCTCAGACCTGTGTGGGGCTGAGCGTTATCATGTTGCAGCAAAACATCTCCTGGGTTGCTGCGGCGCCGAAGTCGCCGGAAGCGCGTCTTGAGTTTTGGCAATGTGTTAATGTGTATATGGTACCGCCTCTTAGCGTCACATCAATGAGAATCACAGCAACACAGTCCCAGAACACGGTGATCATGACCTTACTGGCGGATGCAGTTGCTTTGATTTTTTTCTTCTGTGGGGAGTGGGAATAGCGCTATTCCATCGACTGTCTTCTGTTTCGGGCTCAAAATGGTGAACCCAGGTTTCATCACCTGTCACAATCCGGGTTCACAATCCGGGTTAAGAAGGTCTTCCCCTCAGCTTCAAAACGTTGCAGCACATCAAGATAAATGTTTTTTCTGTGTGTTTTGTGATCCACAGTGAGACACTGCGGGACCCAATTCGCACACACTTTTGAATATCCAAGAGTGCGGATGATTGCATCCACACTTCCTTTGCTGATTGACAGGTGCAGCGCCAACTGCTGAGTCGTAATGCGTCTGTCCTCGCGAATGACGACACCAGCTCGCTGCAACATGTCACGTGTGACAGCCGTGGATGGTCTCCCCGATCGGTGCAAATTGTGGAGCTCCGCCGAACCGCCGTCTGATGACCTCACCCCCCGTGCTCAGCGACTAACTATACTTTTACGTCTACATCTACATCTACATTTATACTCCGCAAGCCACCCAACGGTGTGTGGCGGAGGGCACTTTACGTGCCACTGTCATTACCTCCCTTTCCTGTTCCAGTCGCGTATGGTTCGCGGGAAGAACGACTGTCTGAAAGCCTCCGTGCGCGCTCTAATATCTCTAATTTTACATTCGTGGTCTCCTCGGGAGGTATAAGTAGGGGGAAGCAATATATTCGATACCTCATCCAGAAACGCACCCTCTCGAAACCTGGCGAGCAAGCTACACCGCGATGCAGAGCGCCTCTCTTGCAGAGTCTGCCACTTGAGTGTATTAAACATCTCCGTAACGCTATCACGGTTACCAAATAACCCTGTGACGAAACGCGCCGCTCTTCTTTGGATCTTCTCTATCTCCTCCGTCAACCCGATCTGGTACGGATCCCACACTGATGAGCAATACTCAAGTATAGGTCGAACGAGTGTTTTGTAAGCCACCTCCTTTGTTGATGGACTACATTTTCTAAGCACTCTCCCAATGAATCTCAACCTGGTACCCGCCTTACCCACAATTAATTTTATATGATCATTCCACTTCAAATCGTTCCGCACGCATACTCCCAGATATTTTACAGAAGTAACTGCTACCAGTGTTTGTTCCGCTATCATATAATCATACAATAAAGGATCCTTCTTTCTATGTACTCGCAATACATTACATTTGTCTATGTTAAGGGACAGTCGCCACTCCCTGCACCAAGTGCCTATCCGCTGCAGATCTGTCGGCACGAGGTGTTCCACAGACTTTGCACAAGCGTTTGTGAATATTCCCCGTAGTTTATTTCTCTGCAATGAGAAATTCAATGATGGCACGTTGCTTGTAACGTACATCACCTTCGGACGCTATTTTGAAACTGTCCTGCAGCTACGCTATCCTTCGGGAGTGACGGAAACTTGGCGCTCTCACTCAGGAAACTTTAAATAATACATACGTAAAGTTTCGCATTCGTAGCATTACTTTCGACTGAGAAAAAAATGCCTCCATTACTTTCTGGGCAACCCTCGTAATTAGGGTAGCCATTTTTCTGCATAAAACATTATCAGTAAGAGATTCAACTTTCGTAAAGTATGACGCTCACTTTCTCCGCTTGTAAGGTAGTCCGCATTTATCACCCACTCCTGAGCCTGGAAAGTGGTCGTAATGAAGGCTAAGGAAAGTGTGGTTTGGAATCATTTCAGTGAATTCGAAGCAAATACTGAAAAGTATAAGGAAGAGAAGTATAACTAGTTTGACAGGAAACTTTAAATTTTTATGCATCGATGAATACGAATGACAGGGGAAATTAAAAGAAGAAAGAAGTGTTGCTTTACCATCCTCCATCTCAGTCTCACTACAAGAAACTAAGAAACAGGTAACTTCGAAAGAATTATTAATGATGAATCAACAACGGGATTTGTCGAACTGTGCATCAAAATTAGATGAGTAGTTGTTTTGAGAAATGTTTGCACTTTAAGACTTCCCTGTAAATTCCATGAAGAGCCTAGGATTTCAAGATGTGATACAACGCTTGTCATCAGTACTATAAAGCTGAATCCGTTACATAAATAAATAAACGGACAATTTCCCAGTAGTTTATGTGCTATCTTCAGTGTATTTTTAATATTCTGCGTAATACTCGCATAACGCTCGAGGTACTTGTTGCCCGTAGTCATTCTACAGCTTATCTTCTTACCGTAGCTGACATGAAGATAGGAAATTTGTGACATCTTGGTAAAGTAAAGTAAACTGCTTATCCAGGGTAATTCAAAAGTAACTGAAGGCACTTCGTGGTTGTAATGTACGCATCAAAGCAAGACCAAACTGTTAAATAAAGTTTTGGGTGAAATTGCTTTATTTCCGAGTTGCATAATGTCATTTGTGATAGGTATTGCATCAAGCGTGTTGAGAACATCATGGAAATGAGTGCTGAGGGGACAGCAATGCCACACTTTTCATCTGCAGAAGGTACGGGAATTGACACCTGTACACTTCCCTAGACATCAGAATTTCTGTCTGTGGTTACTCGAGTGCCATGCTGTTGATCCACTGTTCTGTCTTCGGGTACCGTTTGCAGGTGAGAACCTCTTGCCCAATGCCTGTATAGTGCGCGATCATAACAAGCACGTGTGAGTGTATGAGAATCCTCGGGTAACTGCAGTAAGAGGATGTCAACACCGTTTTGCAGTGTACAATTGGTTTTGCTGAGGTGGACAATCAATTACTCGGACAGCATGTTATTCCTCAGCGCCTGACTGCCAGAGAGTATAGACAGTTTTTGGAAGATGAATTGGGCGGTCTGCTGCATTATGTTCCACTCGCTGCACGAACCAGGTCACGGTGTATGAACGGCGATACATTTTAGCAGGGGGCAAGATAGTATCTCAAAGTTGCTTATCCCGATAAGTTGATATGATAAGTCATGCAGAACCAGTTGCTTGGCCCGCCAGATCTTCGGATGTTAACGTCATGGACTTCTACCTTCGGGGGCGTCGCAAGGAGCTCGTGTATGGCGTTTCAACTGCGAATACAGGACAGCTACAGCAGTGAACTGAAAATGGTTGTGCAACTGTGCAGAATGAGGTGAACGGAGCCTCCAACGTTCCGACATCGGTGCGATGACTGTCACGTCACTTTCTTCGTCTACATGGACAACATTTTGAACATGTTCTGGGATAAATGTACAGTATGTAGTAGTATTAGTTTCGGGTCCCTTCGTGACATTGCTTGTGTGAGAAGAATTAATTTTGTGTTGTTTGTTCTGCACGTATCTAGCAAATAAAGCAATTTCAGAAAAAAAACTTTATTTAACATTTTCGTCTTACTTTGATGCATACATTACAACCACGAAATGTGTACATTGAATATTAATTAAAACAACAATACTGAATTAAATAAACAGCTTTTCTAATGCAACTCTGCAGGCCAACTCGCAAGTCTATGGGGTATCAGGAATTTAAAGTGTTAATTTAAAATTTATTTTCTAATTAAGGTTTCACTTTCAGTGCTGAATCGGCAGGAAAAGTGGGAGTGGGCGAGTGGAAGGTGCTGATGGTTTTATTGGAGAGATTTAACTTCATCATTTGTTGACAGAAACCAAAACTTAACAATGGTTCAAATGGCTCTGAGCACTATGAGACTTAACTTCTAAGGTCATCAGTCCCCTAGAACTCAGAACTACTTAAACCTAACTAACCTAAGGACATCACACACATCCATGCCCGAGGCAGGATTCGAACCTGCGACTTTTGCGGTCACGCGGTTCCAGACTGTAGCGCCTAGAACCGCTTGGCCACCACTCCCGGCCAAAACTTAACACATCGCTGCAAGAGCGAATTTACGCTAGCTGACCGAAACTCTTTGGTCTCGAAATACATTTATTACATTTGGCTGTAATATAGCAAATCTTTAATCTTATAACTGATATCAAACTGCATAGCTGTAATCTCTGACACACATTGTATTAAAACAACAAATAATAAACTCAGTCATACACATATTATCAAACCACATTGATACAGGAGAGACGATAACTGGGTGATGATGGCCAATATTAAAATTGAAAATATTAAGACAAATGTGACAGATATTTCATTACAGTGAATATTAACGCAAAACTTTACATAACAACGTACACGGCATGTACATCAGTTCACTCAGGATGCATCGAAGTGATAGCACACTTTGGTGCAACTGATACACTAAACTTAATGTGTTCGCGGAAAACTCTACACAAGATTACACAGACGTGTGCATCAGTGGACTAAACCTTACGTATCCACAGAAAACTCTAGAGAAAAACATACATGCAATGTACACCAATTAACTTGAGATATATGGAAATCTTTACATGTCGATAAAGCATGATAATTCTCTGCAACACATAAACACATAATTTCACACAACAACTCACACTTAACACCAATTTAAAAAGAAAAGAAAAACAGAGACGAACGAGAAATTATACGAGAGACCAACGAAGTGAAGTATACAGTTTAACAAGACATTAACTCACATGCAGCAGACAACAGCAAAACAATTCCAAGAACAACACGATCATAACATACAAGGCAACTAAAAGGCCAAACCGACACAATGCCGTGCGAAGATCAAGACCGACAGAAAGTCGCTCAATCACGTGATCGATCTGTAGCATTCTTAGCTGAGCACCATTTTAATGTCCCGGAGGTGCCGTCTTTGAGACACACTGCAACGAGAAAATGGCAAGCCGACAGTTTACATCTGTTGCAGGTGAATCCACAGTGCCCGTCTGGGCGCGATATTCGGTACACGGCAACAATAGGCCGACAGCCTGTTCCCGACAACTGCTCCTCCACTACAGCCGTGCTGTCCCCGTCGTACGTGCATCACACCGGGAAGTGACGAACGGCTTGCACTCGGCGTCCACAGCTCAGGACTGCCCTTAGCGCTAGTTGTCACCGTCACAACAGGACGCTACTCAACACATTGTGACGAACCAGGTGTTTACCTCCTTACCGTCACAAACTTGTCTGATATCGATTGCCAGACACGTGATGATGATGATGTTTTACGAATGATGATCATGATGATGAAATGATGAGGACAACACAAACACCCAGTCCCCAGCCAGAGAAAATCCCCAACCCACCCAGGAATCGAACCCTGGGCCCCGTGATCCACAGGCAGCAACGCTGGTCGCTAGACCACGACTTTCGGACTGCAAGAGGCGTGCTGGCATGGCTCAAGTACCCACGTACTAACTCTTGTGGCCTGTGTACTGAATAGAAGTACACTGATCGACAAGTTTCATGTGCCTCTCCTGACAGGGGAACCTCCCCATCGCACCCCCCTCAGATTTAGTTATAAGTTGGCACAGGGATAGGCCATGAAAACTGAACACAGATCAATCGAGAAAACAGGAAGAAGTTGTATGGAACTATGAAAAAAATAAGCAAAATATACAAACTGAGTGGTCCGTCTCCAAGATAAGCCACATTGAGGTATGTGTACACTGAGGTGCACCGTGGTCCCGTGGTTACCGCGAGCAGCTACGGAACGGAAGGTCCCTGGTTCAATCCTCCCTCGAGTGTAAAGTTTTAATTTTTTATTTTCAGACAATTATCAAAGGTCATGCACTCAGACATGATCAACTTCGCTCTCCAAAATTCCAGGACATGTTCAGATTTGCTTGGACACATGCAGGATTTGACGGTCTACACACGGAAAAACTTGAAAACGTTAAAAACGTATGTTTTGACACAGCACAGGGAAAACTGTGCGACTGTGAAACTTGCATTCATTTGTTGCCGTTTATGTGACAAACTCTTATGTTTTCATCACTTTTTTGGGAGTGATTATCACATCCACAAGAAAACCTAAATCGGGCAAGGTAGAAGAAACTTTTTACCCATTCGCCAAGTGTGCAAGTTAGGTGGGTCGACAACATATTCCTATAATGTGAAGCACATGCCGTCACCAGTGTCGTATAGAATATTTCAGACGTGTTTTCCTGTGGAGGAATCGGTTGACCTATGAATTTGCGATCAAATGTTTTCGGTTCCTATTGGAGAGGCACGTCCTTTCGTCTACTAATCGCACGGTTTTGCAGTGCGGTCGCAAAACACAGACACTAAACTTATTACAGTGAACAGAGACATCAATGAATGAACGGTCAGATCGTAACTTTGCGAAAATAAAGTAAGTAAAACATTTACTCGAGGGAGGACTCGAACCAAGGACCTCTCGTTCCGCAGTTACTCACTCTAACCACGGGACCACGGCGCTCCTCAGCTTACATGGTCCTTGATGTTGCATATCTTACACTTGGACTACTCAGTTTGTATAATTTGCTTATTTTTTCACAGTTCCACACAACTTCTTCCTGTTTTCTCGATTGATCTGTGTTCAGTTTTTCAAGGCCTATCCACTGTGTCAATTTATAACTAAATCTGAGGGGGGTGCGATGGGGAGGTTCCCTTGTGAGTACCCAATGAGGAGTGAGAGAAGAAAGTACCTATTGGTTGCCAGACGCGGTTGGTGTGTCGGATGCAAGACAGCCGTTTTCCCTCGCTCTGGCTCTCAGCGATGTGTGTCTTTTCCTCTCCTCTCTCTCCTAAGTGCTCTTGGACTTCATTATGTTACCAGTGTCACATGCCATGTCCGTCCTGAATGGCTGGTGGACTGTTTTACCACCGCAGTGTACACCTGATTATCCTCTACTCATTCTAATATATGAGGGACGTTCTTTGACAGTTTTGATTGGAAAAATCCGGAATCTGTTGTGGTACATTGTGGAATATTCCCGCTTCAGCCTCTAGAGTTTCATGATGTTTAGACAGATGACAGCACTACACATAGCCTTCAAAATAGCGTCTGCAGGGGATATGTGTCCCAAGCAGAAAGCAGTAACTGAGCTTCTTTTGTCCGAAAACCAGGGCACCACGGATATTCATGGGTATTTTCGGAACTGGCAGTAAACAAAAGCAAGATGAGTCGTTGGGCGAGGCGTCTGTCATCATCGCAACAAGGTCGCACGAATCTGTTCGACCTCCCGCATGCTGGCCGGCCGCAGCAGATGTGGCTGCGGCAATGTTGCAACATGTGGAAACTCTCGATCGAGGTGATTGACAGATCACAATCAAACACCTCTCTGCTCAATTGGACGTCTCTGTTGGTACTACTGACAGGCTCGTGCACCAGTTGGGGTACTCAAACGTGTGTGCCAGCTGGGTTCCTCTCCGCCTAACAGAACACCGTAAAAAGCATCAAATGGCCATCTATGCACAAGAGCTTGCGCGCTATGAGGCTGATCGTGACAGTTTTTTATCGAACATCGTCACAGGTGATGAAATGGGTTCATCACTTCGAACCGGAAGCCAAACGGCAATCCATGGAGTGGCGCCACCCCACTTCTCCTCTGAAGAAAAAGTTCAAAGTCGGACCCTCAGCCAGTAAAATCATGACGACCGTCTTCTGGAACTCTGAAGAGGTTACTCCGTTGATGTTCTCCCTCATGGTGCAACTATCAACTCTGGAATTTACTGTGCTATCCTCAGTAAACGGAAGAAACGACTTCAGCCTGTTCGTCGCCACAAAAATGCAAACTAACTTCTCCTTCTCCATCACAACGCTAGGACTCAAATAAGTCTGTGCACCTGAGAGGAGCTCACAAAACGTCATTGGACTGTTCTTCCTTGTCCACCTTACAGCCTGGATCTCACTCTTTCTAACTTCCATCTGTCTGGCCCAATGGAGGATGCACTCCACAGGTAGTAATATGAGGATGATGGGAAGGTTACTGATACAGCGCGACATTGGCTCCGACATCGACCAGTTGAGCGGTACCATGCGGGTATACAGGCCCTCCCTGTAATGTGGCGTAAGATCGTAACATTGTATGGAGACCATGTTGAAAAAAAATTTTGTAGCCAGAAGAGTGGGGGATAATATGATGTACTGGAATCCTGAATAAAATCAACCTGCTTCCAGAAAAAAAAGTGTTGCATTGGTTATTGAACGCCCCTTATGGGAAGAAAGTTATAAAACTCAGTTTTTCATTTCAGATGCCCCTTTGGATGTCCACACTTCTGGAAAGTCCACCACACTGCACCAGTACACAACAATATGGCTGCCGCAGACACTACGAACGCCACACAAGTCGTTTAGGAGAGCTGTAGATGGTGTGGTCTTTACTTAAGCCATTGCAGTGAAGTGGTGTATTTGTACCAGTCACTGGTATGGATTCAGGACAGTAATATTGGTCGATGTGGGCACAGGACAGAATGGTAGAAAGAAGATAACATTTTTGCATGTCACGCTGTAAAATCACAGCATGAATAAAGTTGTTCGATTTGTTGATGTGTCAACGCAGGTTGTGCTACGTGACTACAATAAATAGTGTACTACTCACAGTCATGTAACACTGCCTGAGAACAGTGATCTAAAAATGTGCTTACTAACTGTAAGATGGCAAGAACTATGCCCCTTACATGTAGTCATTAAAGATCACCTAACTCACGTTGAGCGAACAGTAGGGCTGAACAAAAATGACTGACAAGGCACAATGCATCTTGTAGAGGGTATAGTATGGACGTATTGGAATAATTAATGTCGGGTGATGGTTTTAAAGTAATTCACACGACATGAAAACTTTGTCGAAACGCGTCAATTTACTGGAGGCTAATATCCCAGGGAAATATTCGAGTGACCGTGGCCGGATGGGGAGCGGCGAAGGGAAGCGACAATAGGCAGCTTAGGGCGGCTCAAGCTCTGAGAAAGCGGTAACGGGGCGCGGCCTCCAGCTGCCTTAAGATGAGTGACAGTGAGTGGTTGGTTGACCCCATGCTGGTGTACCGGGAAGCTGACGGAGAACTTGTACGCCTGTTGATAAATGTCCATCGTCCCGTTTTCAGTGAAACATGCGAGAAAGCCGCGCAGCAAAGCTATGGTGGAGCAGTCAACAGAGGCCAAAATATGCGTGTTCGTGACTATAGCAACTTCACGCTGAATTCACAGTCTGCAGAATCTGAAGTAAATCAGGTGAAGAGCGACAGAATGAAATACGCTGACCTCCGATGGGAACGTAGGACCAAGGAATCTGAAGTACTCTCCTGGGAGTCAGAATTCCGGAAAAATTGGTGTTTTGTGCAGACGCTAACCTTGATGGATGGCCTGGGAGGAGCTAAATAGCAGAAGTTGAGAGGAAGGGAAATTTTGTGGGAATTTGTTCACTTCCCAGAGCAGGCATTGGTCGGCGCTGGGAAGCGACACATAATTAACGCGACTTGCGCTGCAATTGGCATAAGTGATTTTGCTGGAAGGGAAACCGAGGTGGAGAGCGGACTGGGAGAAGTCTCTGTAGAGGTCTTCCGTTCCCAGATTGCCTAGAGTGGCGTTCTTTACTCAGCTTGCCTGACAAAAAGTGAGCATCTCTGCAGTTTAGGACTTAGCAAATGGAACGATTGAGCTTGGAGATAGGAAGTTTTGGTTCAGCTATGTACTGAGAAAGATAGCTAGGAGTGAACAGACGAGCACAGCCTTCCAGCACCACGAGGTCGGCCGTCGTCCGCACGACGACGCTGCTCCGCCACGCTGTATTCGGTGATATTGCGCCCGCTACGGCCACTGATTAATTTGTTGGATCACGTCAGCAAAGTTTCCACGAGGGTTTCATGGGCTGTGTATTGTAGAATTCTTCTCGCACTTTGCATTACGGCCGGCTAGAGTGGCCGAGCGGTTCTAGGCGCTACAGTCTGGAACCGCGCGACCGCTACAGTCGCAGGTTCGAATCCTGCCTTGGGCATGGATGTGTGTGATGTCCTTAGGTTAGTTAGGTTTAAGTAGTTCTAAGTTCTAGGGGACTGATGACCACAGCAGTTAAGTCCCATAGTGCTCAGAGCCATTTGAACCATTTTTTTGCATTACGCCTGGGTCAGTCGATAGGAATTACTTTTGAGTTATCGCGCTTTACTCCACGCAAACGCAATTTATTACCAGTGCCTGGTAGGAGAGTCATGTAATGTGATGATTGAAGGTCGTGAGTTAAAATAAATTTGTGCTTATTGACTGCATCTGTTTTGAATCAACTAGTTGAAATCCCAAGTCACTTTCTTAATTAATTTTATGTTCAACATTTGCATCTGGTGTTCAATAGCTGAATATAACATCAATGTGCACCTATTTTTAATTAAAAATGATCAATTCTGAATCAATTAATGTCAACACCGCAGTTCAATCAGGAGTCACAGGGCCTTATTACTTTCTTTGCGTTATCCGATATTGCGGCAGTTTTGCACTCTGTTGATCTGTTAGTCAATTAGCTGTGGTGAACACACGCCAAAACCAGATAAGTGACGGGTGGGTTGTTACACAAACTGAGACGAATATCAAGCCTTTTCAATGGCAATAGTTTTCAAACCTAGCAACACCTTAAGTGTCATTGAATGCAGGTCGATTTCAACCCGCTTCCGAATGACCCCTCTGAAGGGAACTGCGTACAACGGATATTTAGTGGCAGGTGCCTGGCTAAAGGCCATTGCTCACAGCGACACATTAAGTTGCACGTCTCGTGACTGGCACTGGACGCGCGCAGTTTGCCATTGAAAGTCGTCAACTGTTACACAATTTTCGTATCATGTATTCATATGTGCATCAACGATCAGTTGTCTGTCTCAAAGGACCTTAGTCACTTTTCTTCTACGACAGTTGCTTATCTTTGGCTGGGAACTGCATGGCATGCCTTACGCATGTCGCCTATACTCTGAGCTGAGTCAATCAATACAAATGCTAGGTGGACAGAATCAATTAGCGAGGTCAGTGGACAAAGCGACAACGCTGTCGTTCTGCTTTGTGCTGCGGGGATGAATCAGTCTGTTTAGTGTAGATCAGGTCCGGCCACGGGGTGCCAAACTTCACGCGCACAGCGTGTGCGGACCGAAACCCAACCTGTCACACGACTTTGCTCGAACTGAGGCCCAGTCTGTCACTTTGCACGCTCGGTCCTTCTCGGAAGTACGCAGAACACCACATTTCATTTAGCACTGCGGTGCTGCAGTTTTCGGTCCGCACAGTTCTCTGAATAATCCGGCTGAATGATGGTGTCAGCGCTGTTTACCATTCGCTATTTATTCGTGGTATAAAAGATGTTCACAGGTTCCATGGTTTTTTGCCTATAAAGAAGCAGACTAGCGATCAATCGTCACAATTCGCACAAGTTGTATGAAACGACATTACAACACCATGCAGAAAGAATTTATAGATTTGGTTGACATTGAAGGAGCAAAAAATTACAATGATGGACAGATTGGAGTCATTGTTCTGTACATCAAGAAATACGTTGTGCGAAACCTGCAGGCATTGAGCACGTGAAGAAATCGATGGTACGAACAGTAGTATTACTGAAGTCGCACGCTTTACTCCATCGTCAGGTGCAACAGTTTTCAATGGAACTGAACAAAGATCTAGAGACTTCATATACTACCGTAAAGTACGTTGGTTAACTCAAGGAGCATGACTGGAACGATTGTTTTTATTTAAAACTCGCTATTGTTGAATTTGTGAGCGAAAAAGGAGTGCAGAAACAAAACTTAGAACATTCACAATGGATTACAAACTTTTTAAAGTGGACTTGGCTGCACACTGCCCACAGTAAGACATTGCCGGGTAATTTCTTTCTGATTTGATGGGCATGCATTTAAAAAAAATCGTGTTGTAGACGGGACCCTTCAGCCGGCCGGAGTGGCCGAGCGGTTCTAGGCTCTTCAGTCTGGAACCGCGCGACCGCTACGGTCGCAGGTTCGAATCCTGCCTCGGGCATGTATGTGTGTGATGTCCTTAGGTTAGTTAGGTTTAAGTAGTTCTAAGTTCTAGGTGACTGATGACCTCCACCGTTAAGTCCCATAGTGCTCAGAGCCATTTTAGACAGGACCATTTTGATCAAGACAGTCCAGTTCCCTAACCTCACTGGCCTTCAATTAAACGCGACGTTCGGAGAGTTCATTGTGGCCTTGAAAGAATTACAAGTAGGATTTTGAATGTACCGTCAATCTTACAGCTGTTCCCGAGCTATTTTCGAGACATTTTACGAGTTCAGTTGAACACTCCCCTGTGAGTATGTAGATATAACATTGTTCTGAAAGATAATTCAGTTTTAATGACATATCTTTTTACCTTAAAACTGTCCAGGACGTCCGCATTGTTTTCCTCAGGTATAGTTTCCATGGCTCCATAGTGAGGACGCATATGTGCTTCAGTGTTTGGATCGACATATTTATGTGAAATTTTTTTTTCGATGATAAAACTAAATAAGTCCCGATTTGAGTTTGAACCTCGAAATTGTCTGCGTCGATCCGTATGTCAATTTGTACCAGATATTAATAACATTATGTCTTCAGTGCACCAAAAATAGTTAAATAATACGAAGAACTTTTTTTGTTGTTTTGTTTGTGATCTATGTTGCTGACAAGGGAACCTCCCCATCGCACCCCCCTCAGATTTAGTTATAAGTTGGCACAGTGGATAGACCTTGAAAAACTGAAAACAGATCAATTGAGAAAACAGGAAGAACTTGTGTGGAACTGTGAAAAAATAAGCAAAATATACAAACTGAGTAGTTCAAGGCAAGATAGGCAACATCAAGGACACTGGGACCGCAGGAGCGCCGTGGTCTCGTGGTAACGTGAGCAGCTGCGGAACGAAAGGTCCTTGGTTCAAATCTTCCATAGAGTGAAAAGTTTAATTTTTTTATTTTCAGTTTATGTGACAAACTCTTATGTTTTCATCACGTTTTTGGTAGTGATTATCACATGCACAAGAAACCCTAAATCGGGTAAGGTAGAAGAATCTTTTTACCCATTCGCCAAGTGTACAAGTTAGGTGGGTCGACAACATATTCCTGTCATGTGACGCACATGCCGTCACCAGTGTCGTATAGAATATATCAGATGTGTTTTCCTGTGGAGGAATCGGTTGACCTATGACCTTGCGATCAAATGTTTTCGGTTCCCATTGGAGAGGCACGTCCTTTCGTCTACTAATCGCACGGTTTTGCGATGCGGTCGCAAAACACAGACATTAAACTTATTACAGTGAACAGAGAAGTCATTGAACGAACGGACAGATAATAACTATGCAAAAATAAAGAAAGTAAAATGTTCAGTCGATGGAAAACTTGAACCAAGGACCTCTCGTTCAGCAGCTGCTCACGCTACCACGGGACCACGGCGCTCCTGAGCTCATATTTTCCATGATGTTGCCCATGCGGCCCATGGACTACTCAGTTTGTATATTTTGCTTATTTTTTCACAGTTCCACACAACTTCTTCCTGTTTTCTCGATTGATCTGTGTTCAGTTTATCAAGGCCTATCCACTGTGCCAACTTATAACTAAATCTGAGGGGGGTGCGATGGGGAGGTTCCCTTGTGAGAAATGTGAAATATAAAACCAAATAATATGCAGTGCAACTGCACTGTCATTCAAATGTGGTGCGTTCACAGCTTACCCCTGTTCCCCCTCCTCATACTCAGACAGCGTGGCGTTGCGGTGGGGGAAATTTGCAGCGAGGCTGAGTACTTTGACACTGGTGCCCGCGCGCGGTCCGCGAGTCAATATCACGGCCGCCCCTGGTCTTGACGCTTTGTCCCGTGATAAAGTAATGGGTACGTTGAAGCACATGATTCTGGATTATGGTGAGATGGCTGTTTGCTTGCACTCCATTTGCATAGTGCTACTTTGTGGAACATCGGAATTATTTGTGCATGTTATTTTACTGTCGTATTCAATGCAGGCAATACCTGTCGTTTGTTGGGAGTTCACAGTTTCCTTAGAACACATGGACATCAACATCCAACTTCTATTCAGCCATCCGAGCTTGCATGTTAATTGTCATCGCTCTTCCACACATTAAATAATATCGTGGGTAGTAATACAACTATAGGGTGATTTTCCTAGTCTTTTGTGTATTTATGGTCATCTTAAGCCACGTGGTGTGTTGAACGGCACTTATATGTGAAACATGAAATTTTGTACTCTCTTTGTCAACAGTATATGTACAATATTCATATAATTTGGCCGGCCGTGGTGGCCAAGCGGTTCTAGGCGCTTCAGTCTGGAACCGCGCGACCGCTACGGTCGCAGGTTCGAATCCTGCTTCGGGCATGGATGTATGTGTTGTCCTTAGGTTAGTTAGGTTTAAGTAGTTCTAAGTTCTAGAGGACTGATGACCTCAGATGTTTAGTCCCATAGTGCTCAGAGCCATTTGAACCATATAATTTGATATTCTTAGGAACTTTTTTTTCACTCCTCTGATGTTTATTCAAATCTTTACATGTCTTCACTTAAGAACTACGTTCTGGAACGAACTACATTTCGCATTCACTATGTTTCAAGTAGGAAGAAAATAAACTACCTACAGCGGAGATACCACTTTCTTATTTTTAAATGAAAATTTCAGCGAGGCCATTTTGTTTGGTTCTCATCCATTTTGTTTGGTTCTCATATCACAGTAGCTCAATCTAAAACAATGTTAGTTGATTTGCATAGGTTCACTTCTGATACAGATTTCGTACGTATAAGGCATTGAAAATTGAGGTCTTAGTCTCTCATTAACTCGATATGTGTAACGCTCACAGTACCAACGTATTTTCGATAATGCGTACAATCAACGGGGGGGCCGGGTGTGGTGGGTGGGGGGTGGGAGTGGGGGGTTGTGTACATCATGCCCATCATAAAAAAAATAAACGAAACAAATTCATTAATTATTGTTGGTTTTTACTAACAACTTTCTTTTTAAATAGGTACTGATGTGTAAGAAGATTCCAGGACTGAAAATATCTTTTAGCATAATCGTAGCAGTACCAAAGCATTATTCGTAATGCGTGCACAGAGAGGAGGGGTACTCTGTGATCACCACAACTTTTTAAAATTAATATTTCGTTAAGTTGGGGGTTGGGTTGTTTGAGGAAGGAGACCAGACAGCGAGGTCATCGGTCTCATCAGATTAGGGAAGGACGGGGAAGGAAGTCGGCCGTGCCCTTTCGAAGGAACCATCCCGGCATTTGCCTGCAGCTATTTAGGGAAATCACGGAAAACCTGAATCAGGATGGCCGAACGCGGGATTGAACCGACGACCTTCCGAATGCGAGTCCAGTGTGCTAGCCACTGCGCTACCTCGCTCGGTCTATTCCGTTAAGCATCGTTACGTTTTATTCACAACTTACTCTTTGAAGATATATAGATCTGTAAGAAGGGTACAGAACTTGAAAATATCAATAAGACGTTTGTTGCGAAAGTCACTTTTAGTACTACGTGTTAAATGTTTGGAGTACATTTAACTGAGAAATTCGAAACAATTACTTATTATGGTATAAGAGTTAGGTTGGGTTGTCTTCGGGGAAGAGACCAAACTCCGAGGTCATCGGTCTCATTGGATTACGGGAGGACGGTGTAGGAAGTCGTCCGTGCCCTTTCGAAGGAACCATCCTGGCATTTGCCTGGAGCGATTTAGGGAAATCACGGAAAACCTAAATCAAGATGACCGGACGCGGGATTGAACTGTCGTCCTCCCGAATGTGAGTCCAATGTGCTAACCACGGCGCCACCTCGCTCGGCATGGAATAAGAAATAATTAGAAATCATTTGATACATTATGTATTTTTCAGAATTTTGAAATATAAATTACATGACCAGATTACGATATTTTCAAAAGCTGAGTGTTAACAGTGACAGGCTTCCATCATGATCATGAACCTAAAAGTTTATTTTATCATTCTCAGAGACCAAGTGTGCCCTTTCTTCTCAATTTTCTTTATGAGTATCTAGTGGACACCCCATCTTCCAGGACGACAAGAGTCGTATTCAGAGGGCTGCTCATATGCCATTCTGATATTATGAACACTCAGCAGCCGTAATGCGCGTGCCCCGGCCCGCGAAGTCATCCATTTTTAATCCAATTTGGAACAGTGGGTGAGACGTAGCAATAAACATCAACCAAATTTTTTTGGTCTGTGGAGTCTAATAATCAATGAGTGGCTTCAACCGTATACGGAATATCTAAAGAAGCACGTAGACACTAGTCCTCGCCGAAATGACACTATCATTAGAGCCCGAGATACTTTTTCTTTTATGCCGATACACACTGAAGTGACAAAGAAACTGGTATAGGCATGCGTATTCAGATACAGAGATATGTTAACAGGCATAATACGGCGTCTGATCGGCAAAGCCTACATAAGGCAACAAGTGTCTGGCGCCGTTGTTAGATCGGATGCTGCTGCTACAATGGCAGGTTTTCAAGATTTAAGTGAGTTTGAATGTGGTGTTATAGTAGTCGGCGCACGAGCGATGGGACACAGCATCTCCGAGGTAGCGATGAAGTGGGGATTTTCCCGTGCGACCATAGCACCAGTGTACCGCGAATATCAGGAATCCGGTAAAACATCAAATCTCCGACATCACTGTGACTGGAAAAGATGCTGCAAGAACGGGACCAACGACGACTGAAGAGAATCGTCCAACGTGACAGACGTGCAACCCTTCCGCAAAATGTCGCAGATTTCAATGCTGGGCGTGCAAACCATTCAACAAAACGTCATCGATATGTGCTTTCGGAACCGAAGGACCACTTGTGTACCCTTGATGACTGCACGACACAAAGCTTTACGCCTCGCCTAGGCCCGTCAGCACCGACGTTGGACTATTGATGAGTGGAATCATGTTGCCTGATCAGACGAGTCTCGTTTCAAATTCTATCGAGGTGATGGATGGGTACGGATATGGAGACAACCTCATGAATCCATGGATCCTGCATGTCAATAGGGGCCTGTTCAAGCTGGTGGAGGCTCTGTGGGGCGTGTGTAGTTGGAGTGATCTGGGACCCCCGATACGTCTAGTTACCGCTCTGATAGGTGAGACGTACGTAAGCATCCTGTCTGATCATCTACATCCATTCATTTCCATTGTGCATTACGACATATCTGGGCAATTCCAGCAGGACAATGCGGCACGCCACACGTCCATAATTGCTACAAAGTGGCTCCAGGAACACTCTTCTGAGTTTAAATACTTCCGCTGACCACCAGACGCCCTAGACATGAACATTATTGAACATATCTGGAATGTGGGATGAGAAGTTCCGCCTTATGCAAGACACCTTTTTCCTTTTGTTTCACCCATACATGTTTCAGCACTTTTGTGCTATCATCAGTGGGTTGTATTTTTATTTTTAACTGTAAATTTGTTGTTAACATATTAACATTTTCGTCATTTACAACATTATATAAAAGTTGCATTTATAACTTAATTGGCGAAATGTAACATACCTTACATTATATTATTGTCCTCTTGTTTTGGTAGCTGTTATGCTACACAATATACAACATGTCATCTGCAAACAGCAAAACGTAATTTATTTTCTATTTGTTATGTATTTACGAACGGAAAGAAAACGTGATACAGTCTTATTTCCGTTCGTAAATACATAACAAATAGAAAATAAATTACGTTTTGCTGTTTGCAGATGACATGTTGTATATTGTGTAGCATAACAGCTACCAAAACAAGAGGACAATAATATAATGTAAGGTATGTTACATTTCGCCAATTAAGTTATAAATGCAACTTTTATATAATGTTGTAAATGACGAAAATGTTAATATGTTAACAACAAATTTACAGTTAAAAATAAAAATAGAACCCACTGATGATAGCACAAAAGTGCTGAAACATGTATGGGTGAAACAAAAGGAAAAAGGTGTCTTGCATAAGGCGGAACTTCTCATCCGATTTTCTTAGCAAGCACGGAGACAACAAGAAGAACTGCACCACAAGATGATTATATCTGGAATGCCTTGCTGTTCTGAAGAGAGCTGCTCCCCTTCGTACTCTTAGGGATTTACGGACTACCCTGCAGGATTCATGGTGTCGATTCCCTCTAGCACTGCTTCAGACATTAGTCGAGTCCATGAGACCTCATGCTGCGGCATTTCTGTGTGCTCGCGGGGGCGCTACACGATGTTAGGAAGGCGTACCAGTTTCTTTGGCTCTTGAGATCTGGTGTAGGACAAGTTGTTCAAAGCATGTTAAACGTCACTACTAGCTAAAGTATGTGATAGCGTTATGTAATCGAGGATCCGTACATATTATAAAATGTGAGTGTGTGAGAGAGAAAGTGTGTATTTGTGTGCTTTACATCTCCTTCTAAACCAGTAAAGCGATTTCGACCAAAATTGGTTCACGTATCCTTCAGTGTCAGGCAACAAACGCGGTGGAGATAAAAACCACCCACCTAATACAGTTAAGGAGGTATGAACTCATAAACGATTAGATAGGCTACATGAAAAACAGCCGCATCATGCGTGCTTCTGTATTCCCCATAAACTTTTCAGGCAGTATCCACAAATGGTGTTAAATGCACCTACAATATTGTATATGCTACCACACATAGCTTATGAAATATAGCTCCATAAACACTGAAATGAGTGAAAAACTATCGCATTCTGCATGACGCCTAAATGTACTACATCTTTTGTACTAACTCTATTCTCAACACATTTTGCAAGACAGCGTCCACATGTGTGGCTGAATATACCCACAAAATTCCATCATTATATGAGATTTGATGTCATAAACACTGAAGTGCGCGAAAAACTGCTGCATCATGTTTAGCACTTAACAGTAGCTGTCTATAGAGTCAAGAGGAGGCATTGCCATAGAGACGTTTACAAAATCTCATTGTAAATACGCGAGGCAGCTGCACTCGGAGTACATAAACTGTCTGGGGTCATGTTTATGAATTTGGATACTGTAATTATAAATTTGTACATAATGCATATTTTTTTGTACGACTGTTCCTTAATTTCAAAGGTCATTTCACTACAAACACAGTTCATTTTCTGTTTTCGCTTCTAACAGAAAATTGGCAAAATGAATACATAAGCGATTATGGGTTTTTCAGCTAGTCTACAGGGTGTTACAAAAAGGTACGGCCAAACTTTCAGGAAACATTCCTCACACACAAAGAAAGAAAATATGTTATGTGGACATGTGTCCGGAAACGCTTAATTTCCATGTTAGAGCTCATTTTATTACTTCTCTTCAAATCACATTAATCATGGAATGGAAACACACAGCAACAGAACGTACCAGCGTGACTTCAAACACTTTGTTACAGGAAATGTTCAAAATGTCCTCCGTTAGCGAGGATACATGCATCCACCCTCCGTCGCATGGAATCCCTGATGCGCTGATGCAGCCCTGGAGAATGGCGTATTGTATCACAGCCGCCCACAATACGAGCACGAAGAGTCTCTACATTTGGTACTGGGGTTGCGTAGACAGGAGCTTTCAGATTCCCCCATAAATGAAAGTCAAGAGGGTTGAGGTCAGGAGAGCGTGGAGGCCATGGAGTTGGTCCGCCCCTACCAATCCATCGGTCACCGAATCTGTTGTTGAGAAGCGTACGAACACTTCGACTGAAATGCGCAGGAACTCCACTTTGCATGAAGCACATGTTGTGTCGTACTTGTAAAGGCACATGTTCTAACAGCACAGGTAGAGTATCCCGTATGAAATCATGATAACGTGCTCCATTGAGCGTAGGTGGACGAAACTAAAATGAGCTCTAGCATGGAAATTAAGCGCGTCCGAACACATGTCCACATAACATCTTTTCTTTATTTGTGTGTGAGGAATGTTTCCTGAAAGTTTGGCCGTACCTTTTTGTAACACCCTGTATAATAAAAACACTCGGAGATTGCGCATAATGTGGTGGAACACGTATAGGTAAAAGACACATTGAGTTGCCGGCCGGGGTGGCTGAGCGGTTCTAGGCGCTTCAGTCTGAAACCGCGCGACCGCTATAGTCGCAGGTTCGAATCCTGCCTCGGGCATGGATGTGTGTGATGTCCTTAGGTTAGTTAGGTTTAAGTAGTTCTAAGTTCTAGGGGACTGATGACCTTAGAAGTTAAGTCCCATAGTGCTCGGAGCCATCTGAACCTACACATTGAGCTGACAAAAGTCAAAGGATGCCTCCTAATGACGTGTCGGACCTCCTTTTTCCCGGCGAAGTGCCAGAATTCGACGCGGCATGGACTCAACAAGACGTTGGAAGTCCCCTGCAGAAATATTTCGCCATTCTGTCTCGATAGCCGTCCATAATTGCGGAAGTGTTGCCAATGTAGGATTTTGCGCACGAACCGGTCTCACGATTGTGTCCCATAAATGTTCGGCAGGGTTCATGTCGAGTGATACGCGTGGTCAAATTGTCCAGGACTTTTCTTCAAACCAGTCGCGGAGAACTGTGGTGTGGTGACACAGCGCTTTCTCATCCACATTCCATCGTTGTTTGTGAACATGAACTCCATGAATGCCTGAAAATAAGTAGCCGAACATAGTCATTTCCAGTCAATGATCGATTCAATTGGACCAGAGAACCCAGTACATTCCACGTAAACATAGCCCACACGATTATGGAGCCACCATTTGCATTAACAGTGCCTTGTTGACACCTTGGGTGGATGGCTTCGTGGCGTTTGCGCCACACTTGTTGCCTATCATCAGCTCTTACCAACTGGAATCGAGACTCATCTGACCAGGTCACGGTTTTCCAGTGGTCTAGGTTCCAGCCGATATTATCCGACCCAGGAGAGGAGCTACAGGCGATGTCGAATTGTTAGCAAAGGTCATCTGCTGCCATAGCCCATTAAAGCCAATACTTGCCGGCCGGTGTGGCCGTGCGGTTCTAGGCGCTTCAGTCTGGAACCGCGTGACCGCTACGATCGCAGGTTCGAATCCTGCCTCGGGCATGGATGTGTGTGCTGTCCTTAGGTTAGTTAGGTTTAAGTAGTTCTAAGTTCTAGGGGACTGATGACCACAGATGTTAAGTCCCATAGTGCTCAGAGCCATTTGAACCATTTGAAGGCCAATATTTGAATGTTCAAATGTGTGTGAATTCCTAAGGGACCAAACTGCTGAGATCATTTGTCCCTAGACCTACACACTACTTAAACCAACTTATGCTAAGAACAACAGACACACCCTTGCCCGAGGGAGGACTCGTATCTCCGGCGGGAGGGGCCGCAGAATCCGTGACTTGGCGCCTCTAACCGTGCGGCCACTCCGCGCGGCCAATATTTGACGCACTATCCTAACGAATACGTTAGTTGGACATCCCACGCTGAATTCTGCGGTTATTTCACGCATTGTTGCTTGTCTGTTAGCACTGACAACTATACGCAAATGCAGCTGCTCTCGGTCGTAAAGTGAAGGCCGTCGGCCACTGCGTTATCTGTGGTGAGAGGTAATGGCTGAAAGATGGTATTCTCACCCCACTCTTGACACTGAATCTCGAAATATCGAATTTCCTAACGATTTCTAAAATGGAATATCCCATGCGTCTAGCTCCAAGTACCATTCCGCGTCCAAAGTCTGCTAATCCCCCTCGTGTGCGCATAATGATGCCGGAAACCTTGTAAGTTGGCTGTTTAGGTTTTTTTTATTGGTAACGCCACGTAGCGCTCTATATGAATATCACTGACTGTGCTGTGTGCAGTCTGAGGCTGGTCGACACTGTTGCAATAGTCGCTGTTGAACTTACTTCAAAATTTGTTTCTTTCACTGGACGGTCTGTATCCAACGCCTTTGCTAAAAGTTTCTTACGTGAAGTTGGACACGTTAGTAAAGTCATTTCAGATAATGGACCGCAATTCAGATCTGGTGTTTGGTCACGCATGCTTCGGAACCATAAAATCAAACATGTTTTTATTTCATTGTACTCACCACCTTGTAACTCGTCTGAACGGATTATGAAAGAAATCAATAAGCTTTGCAGACTTTATTGTCACAGAAAGCATCACTATTGGGACAGATATTTACACTTATTTCAAAACGTGCTGAATGAAATGCCTCATGACTCCACTGCTTTACCACCTACTCTTGTACAGAGAGCTTGTACCTTTCCCGAATACACGTAAACTTCGACACAAACACATAGTTGATTTGGCTATTAAAAATATAAAATCTGCAGCAGACAAAAGGAGAAAACTACACGGTAAAGCAAATGCAAAGATATTATAAATTGGTCAGAAAGTTCTCATTAAAGCTCATTCATTGTCATATAAGAAGAAACACTTGAGTCACAAATTCTTTCTAGTCTACAATGGACCTTACAGAAGCCGACGTATACCACATGATAATTGCGTTGAAGTTGAAACTCCGCGTACTAGGAAGAGTAAAGGTTTACACCACATTTCACATGTAAAACCGTTTATTGAAAGATAATCTGCTTTTTTAACTTAGTCTTTGCCATAAAACTTTTCACTTCACGCTACTAGTACAATTTGTCACACTGAGAAATTGTTAGCATGCAACAATGTTTTGAAGTTAACTATCCAGTCTAGAACCTAGGCAACATTTTTAAACAGAAATTACGAATGCATTGTTATAGAGAACAGACGACACAGTGTTGTTATTTCTACATTCTTGCTTGTTAGTTGCACGATTACGTAACGACTATCAGGCTTACATACTTAGAACATATACTGGTACTGCTAATGAGATTTTAATGCAACATTTTGGTTTACTTGAAAATACATTCTGGATTTAAAATACTTTCTGCGAGATACCAGATGACACAGTGGTTAGTTTATCTGACAGCTACACGATTTTATCACGACGCTACTAATGAGTGCACACTTACTTTGTGTACCATGTGTTTGGCAAGCACAAGGAGCCCTAGCTCTATGGTATTTGCTTATACACCTTTACACATCGGTACCATATTTCTCTAACACATAAATTACACAGCTAACTGAGAGAGACAAACATTTATTTTACTACATCAGTGACAGATATTTACGTAATTAACCGTTGGATAACTTCACACTTACGAAATTGTATTTTGTCTGTACTATGTGAACTGTTAATATTTTTTCGGAACCATTGTGATATTATGAGAGCTTTGAATGATGTATTTGGTATGGGATCACGATTTTTAAAGTACGATTGAGGTAGATGACACTATTGAAATGAGCAGAGAATTTTTTTTTAGGTTTTGAAATTATTGCAGAAAGCTATGACGTTTTTGAGATTTGGCTGAGTTTTTATGATGTTATTATTACGATGACAATGTGTATTATGCTGTTGAGGTATGTTTATGATCAATAAGCTGATGCTATATGAGGAATTTGATTATGCTATGTATTTATTATGATGAAATATTGAAGAAGTGTTGACGAATATTTATATGTGTAACAAGGTAAGGAATAATGAGTAGTGGTTAGGGACTCTGACTTGTGAAAAAGGATGTTGGAAACCAAGAACCGTACTTTAAGAGTTATGAAATGTGTCTAAATGCGTGAATGTACCACAATGCTGACGAAAATTTTTTGGACACTGTTATATTTACAGGATTTTGTTTCTACACATTTGTATCGCAAATTCTCGACCTGTGAAATTTTTATATGAGACTGTCACTGTAGCGGAAACTGATGTCATAAATATTTCGGTAAGGAAGGTAAGTGACCTTGACGTAATGCGTTTTGGGCGCCCAGCTGAGAGATAGTCGTCTGACAAAAGAAAGCCATTAGATGGAGAAAAAAAAAGAGGCCATTATCCTCGCTATTGACATTCCTTTGTAGAAAGCATCGCAAATACTACACGCTCAAACTTGAAAACATATGATTACACTGTGTAGCTCTTAATTTATGATATTTACTAAAATTCTTGATGAAATGATGAGAAACAATTTTACATCTATTGTCTTTCTAGATGAGAGATTGCTCATTTTGTTTAATATCTGGTTTCCAGCTATGTTGCAGCATTGGTTTTATAAAATAAAATTAAGTGCATTTGCTAATGTGAACACTTGCTGCCAACAGATCTATTAAATAATAATTTTATGGTCCATATTCCTCGAAAAAGGAGCACTTGGAATGGAAATAACAATAAGAAGGGATTAATAACAGTAACTGCATACATAATTTTCTTTTCAACTATTTGGTAATTTTTTTGGTAGAGTAAGTTATCGTGATGCATCACTCTAGTGTTAAGATGTGACATAGGTATTACACATGGCCATTTGTACTGTAATATTTTTTCTGCTTGAACTTTGTCATGTTTAGATATAAGTTATTGCATTTGCTGCTGCTGTTTGCCAGGCATAGTGTTACTAAATTTCACTTTGTATTACTCTGTTAAGCTAGTTTTACTACTGATTTATTTTTCTTGTTGCTGCACATTGGCTCATATTAGTTGTAATGTTGCATTTGCTTGGTAATTTAGATTTACTGTAGCTTGCTTTGCCAATTTCCATTTTTTTGTCATTGCTGTTTGTGTTAATTGTTTTGTGCTGCTGCATTGCCTCGTCCCTTAGTTTAGCATCTGAGCTCAGTAGATTCAAGTTCGCTTAAGATGGGGTAGGCTATATGTGAGAACGAGTTGTGATGAATTGGAAGAAATGCATTGAAAAGCTATAAGAAAATGGTTTGGCCAAAAAAAAGAATTTTGAAAGAGGATGTGAACAGAATACAGAAAGCATGCTTGGATAGGATTTTTTTGGTGAAAACAAATGTTGAAATAAGGGGAAAGATCTACAGAACGAAGTTTTGGGTTGGAATGCAGTACCAAATGTCACACTGAAAACGAACCCTGTCTTTCCTTTTGTATTATTCCGCTATGTGTTTATGTACACTTTTGTATTTGTCTTTTTCCTGCCTTTAAATGTTTAGCTAATAAGATTTATGTTGTAGAATTTTTCAAATACTATGTTATTTACTTTGTAAAGATGTTTAGACATTATTAATTCTGTTCTGTTTCAATGCTCATGTGTGAAATTAATGTTTCGAAAACTATTCTCATTACTTTATATATTTACTTATTTCATAATTCCTGTAACACTGATGTATATTGTTATTTCTATTCTTTTGTAAAGTCTGTGTAATTACAAATGTTATCTGTACTGTTATGTTCTTTAATGATGTATTTTGTAGCTTTGTTATTGTATTCTTATGTTATAAAATTGTAATTGACACCAGTTCATCAAATTAAGTAACTTGTAAGTTACATTTCACTGCACACGTTTCTGTTGGTCATAGTATATGGACAATATGTGAGA
Source organism: Schistocerca nitens (assembly GCF_023898315.1). Classification (NCBI taxonomy): domain Eukaryota; kingdom Metazoa; phylum Arthropoda; class Insecta; order Orthoptera; family Acrididae; genus Schistocerca; species Schistocerca nitens. The sequence continues at coordinate 131,637,883 of NC_064622.1, read as the reverse complement.
AGTAGGGACTGTTAGTGTTTGCACATGTGTTAATAATTCGGCAAGGGACTGGATAACAGCATTGCTGGTTCTAAGGACAATTCCAAAAACTTTGTGAGTGCACAAGTGGTGGTTTATGGACTTGCTATATTGTCAGCAAGACTCTTTGATGGTGATTGTGCACCTGCACAGTTGCAATAGATGGCTGCTAGCCGTCTCTACAAGGACTGAAGTGGGTCTGCACCTTTGATGGCCCACCAATACCATTATTTCTACAAGGACTACAGTGGGTCTGCATCTCTGGTGGCCCACCAATACCATTATTTCTACAAGGACTACAGTGGGTCTGCATCTCTGGTGGCCCACCAATACCATAATCTCTACCAGGACTACAGTGGGTCTACTCTGTGACGACCTACCTAACGATATTCTTCAAAACTTCGACTGACTCTGCTGTGTGTTTGCTCTATTGTGGACCATTACCTGTCTGCGTGTCAAGAGTCAGCACTGTCTTTCTGTTGGAAGGACAACACTACATCTTCAAGACTGCATTGAAATCCACTACTTCCGTGTGCATTGTCTTTTACTGCTCAGACTTTGAGAAAAAAAACTGCAATTTTACTGTGATGAACGATCAGGACTGCCTTTATGGACTGTGAGAAAATTTTATCTTTTGACCAACATTGTATCAATAAGTGTGTGCATTTGATTTCTTTGTTATTGTAGTTGTAAAAAAATTTTAACATATATGTATTGGCCAGTGCCCAAAACAATTTGTAAAATTTTTTGTGGGGAGCATGGGGGCTATGTAAGTAGGCTGTTTAGGTTTTTTTATTGGTAACGCCACGTAGCGCTCTATATGAAAATCACTGACTGTGCTGTGTGCAGGCTGTGGTTGGTTTGCATTGTTGGAGTAATATTCGCTATTGTAGTGTTGGGCAGTTGGCTGTTAAGAGCGCGTAGCGTTGCGCAGTTGGAGTGAGCCGCCAGCAGTGGTGGATGTGGGAAGTGAGAGCGGATGATCTGGACGTGTGTCCATCAGAGACAGTACATTTGTAAGACTGGATGTCATGAACCGATATATATAATATGACTTTTGAACAATATTAAGGTAAATACATTGTTTGTTCTCTATCAAAATCTTTCTTTTGCTAACTGTGCCTATCAGTAGTTAGTGCCCTCAGTAGTTTGAATCTTTTATTTAGCTGGCAGTAGTGGCGCTCGCTGTATTGCAGTAGTTCGAGTAACGAAGATTTTTGTGAGGTAAGTGATTTGTGAAACGTATAGGTTAATGTTAGTCAGGGCCATTATTTTGTAGGGATTTTTTGAAAATCAGACTGCGTTGCGCTAAAAATATTGTGTGTCAGTTTAAGCACAGTCATGTATAATTTTTCTAAGGGGACCCCTGAGTCAACAGATGGGGACGTTTCGAAGACAACAGCCATCTGCACGAACAGTTCGACGACGTTTGCAGCAGCATGGACTATCAGCTCGGAGACCATGGCTGCGGCTACCCTTGACGCTGCATCACAGACAGGAGCGCCTGCGATGGTGTACTCAACGACGAACCTGGGTGCACGAATGCCAAGAAATCATTTTTTCGGATGAATCCAGGTTCTGTTTACAGCATTGTGGTGGTCGCATCCGCGTTTGGTGACATCGCGGTGAATGCACATTGGAAGCGTGTATTCGTCATCGCGATACTGGCGTATCACCCAGCGTGATGGTATGGGGTGTCATTGGTTACACGTCTCGGTCACCTCTTGTTCGCATTGACGGCACTTTGAAAAGTGGACGTTACATTTCAGATGTGTTACGACCCGTGGCTCTACCCTTCATTCGATCCCTGCGAAACCCTACATTTCAGCAGGATAATGCACGACCGCATGTTGCAGCTCCTGTACGGGCGTTTATAGGTACAGAAAATGTTCGACAGCTGCCCTGGCCAGCACATTCTCCAGACCTCTCACCAATTGAAAACGTCTGGTCAATGGTGGCCGAGCAACTGGCTCGTCACAATACGCCAGTCACTACTCTTGATGAACTATGGTATCGTGTTGAAGCTGCATGGGCAGCTGTACCTGTACACGCCATCCAAGGTCTGTTTGACTCAATGCCCAGGCGTATCAAGGCCGTCATTACGGCCAGAGGTGGTTATTCTGGGTACTGATTTCTCGAGATCTGTGCACCCAAATTGCGTAAAATGTAATCACATGTCAGTTCTAGTATATTTGTCCAATGAATACCCGTGTATCATCTGCATTTCTTCTTGGAGTAGCAATTTTAATGGAAAGTAGTGTACCTTGTGTACGCGATATTACCGTCATCTGTATATGTGTATATCGCTACCCCACGATTTTTGTCGCCGCAGTGTAATTTTGTTTTGCATAAGAAGGAAATTCTCTGAACTTGTAATTTTTAAGCGTGGCAGTTGAGAATAGGTACGAAAGTTGACTGACTACAGTTACGTAAATAACACATCCCGCTATGAGAAAATATTTGCACGAAGTACTACTATGACTTCGGTTGCACTGAAAACAGCCCCGTCGCAGCTGAGCAGTAGTGAAGACGGAGGTGCTGGACGGACTCGCCTCGTCCTCTCCCCCTCCCTCCTCCCTCCCCTCCAGCCCTCTCGTGAGTCTGTGGCTGGGCGCACCTCATCCTTCCGTCTCGCCTCGCCAGCGAGATGCGCCGAGTAGCGCCGACTTCCGTGTCTGCAAATATTTGTCCTCGCTGCGCCGTTAAGCCACGCTATAAGTGCCCCTGCACTGCGCTTCTCTCCTGCTCCACTCCAGTCCCCCACCAACCGGATGCGACAGAAAACATTGTTCAATGTACACCCGTTATACGTTGTTGAAGCACTATACTAAGACGCAAACAACTATTCCACAGTCTACTTATGTAGCAGCAGACATAAAAAGCCTGTTCCAATCAATGCAAATCCCAAGTGGCGCACGAAAATGGTCATCTATCTACTGAAAATGGAAAAATCATCGTGCAAAGCAGATATCCATTCTGTTGCCCATAACCAGGTGTACAACCTTACTATAGTGTAAGGACAAGGAGTGAGGGAGAGAGAGGTGGGGCAGGGGCCCCGGTTCGGTACCTCCAACAGGTGCATATCCAAGAGCAGGGGGGGGGGGGGGGGGCGGAGGGAAAGTTCACGGCGGCTATCTTAGCACACACGCCCATGAACCATGGACCTTGCCATCGGTGGGGTGGCTTGCGTACCTCAACGCTACAGATAGCCGTACCTTAGGTGCAACCACAAAGGAGGGGTATCTGTTGAGAGGCCAGACAAACGTGAGGTTCCTGAAGAGGGGCAGCAGCCTTTCAGTAGTTGCAGGCCAACAGTCTGGATGATTGACTGTTCTGGCCTTGTAACACTAACCAAAACGGCCTTGCTGTGCTGGTACTGCGAACGGCTGAAAGTAAGGGGAAACTACAGCCGTAATTTTGCCCGAGGGCATGCAGCTTTACTGTATGGTTAAACGGTGATGGCGTCCTCTTGGGTAAAATATTCCGGAGGTAAAATAGTCCCCCATTCGGATCTCCGGGCGGGGACTACTCAGGAGGACGTTGTTATCAGGAGAAAGAAAACTGGCGTTCTACGGATCGGAGCGTGGAATGTCAGATCCCTTAATCGGGCAGGTAGGTTAGAAAATTTTAAAAGGGAAATGGATAGGTTAAAGTTAGATATAGTGAGAATTAGTGAAGTTCGGTGGCACGAGGAACAAGACTTTTGGACAGGTGAATACAGGGTTATAAATACAAAATCAAGTAGGGGTAATGCAGGAGTAAGTTCAATAATGAATAAAAGAAGAGGAGTGCGGGTAAGCTACTACAAACAGCATAGTGAACGCATTATTGTGGCCAAGATAGACACGAAGCCCAAGCGTACCACAGTAGTACAAGTTTATATGCCAACTAGCTCTGCAGATGATGAAGAGATTGATGAAATTTATGTGGAGATAAAAGTAATTATTCATATAGTGAATGGAGACGAAAATTTATAGTCATGGAATTTGATAGTAGGAAAAGGAAGAGAAGGAAACTTAGTAGGTGAATATGGATTGGGAGTAAGAAACGAAAGAGGAAGCCGCCTTGTAGAATTTTGCACAGAGCATAACCTAATCATAGCTAACACTTGGTTCAAGAATCGTAAAAGAAGGTTGTATACCTGGAAGAATCCTGGAGATACTAAAAGGTATCAGATAGATTATATAATGGTAAGACAGAGATTTAGGAACCAGGTTTTAAATTGTAAGACATTTCCAGGGGCAGTTGTGGATTCTGGCCACAATCTATTGGTTATGATCTGCAGATTGCAACTGAAGAAACTGCAAAAAGGTGGGAATTTAAGGATATGGGACCTGGATAAACTGAAAGAACGAGAGGTTGTAGAGAGTTTCAGGGAGAGCATAAGAGAACAATTGACAGGAATGGGAGAAAGAAATACAGTAGAACAAGAATGGGTAGCTCTGAGGGATGACGTAGTGAAGGCAGCAGAGGATCAAGTAGGTAAAAAGACGAGGGCTAATAGAAATCCTTGGGTAACAGAAGAAATATTGAATTTAATTGATGAAAGGAGAAAATATAAAAATGCAGTAAATGAAGCAGGCAAAAAGGAATACAAACGTCTCAAAAATGAAATCGACAGGAAGTGCAAAATGGCTAAACAGGGATGGCTAGAGGACAAATGTAAGGATGTAGAGGCTTGTCTCACTAGGGGTAAGATAGATACTGCCTAAAGGAAAATTAAAGAGCCCTTTGGAGAGAAGAGAACCACTTGTATGAATATCAAGAGCTCAGATGGCAACCCCGTTCTAAGCAAAGAAGGGAAGGCAGAAAGGTGGAAGGAGTATATAGAGGGTTTATACAAGGGCGAAGTACTTGAGGACAATATTATGGAAATGGAAGAGGATGTAGATGAAGACGAAATGGGAGATAAGATACTGCGTGAAGAGTTTGACAGAGCACTGAAAGACCTGAGTCGAAACAAGGCCCCGGGAGTAGACAACATTCCATTAGGACTACTGATGGCCTTGGGAGAGCTAGTTCTGACAAAATCTACCATCTTGTGAGCAAGATGTATGAGACAGGCGAAATACCCTCAGACTTCAAGAAGGATGTAATAATTCCAATCACAAAGAAAGCAGGTGTTGACAGATGTGAAAATTACCGAACTATCAGTTTAATAACTCACAGCTGCAAAATACTAATTCGAATTCTTTACAGACGAATGGAAAAACTGGTAGAAGCCGACCTCGGGGAAGATCAGTTTGGATTCCGTAGAAATGTTGGAACACGTGAGGCAATACTGACACTAAGACTTATCTTAGAAGAAAGATTAAGAAAAGGCAAACCTACGTTTCTAGCATTTGTAGACTTAGAGAAAGCTTTTGACAATGTTGACTGGAATACTCTCTTTCAAATTCTGAAGGTGGCAGGGGTAAAATACAGGGAGCGAAAGGCTATTTACAATTTGTACAGAAACCAGATGGCAGTTGTAAGAGTCGATGGGCATGAAATGGAAGCAGTGGTTGGGAAAGGAGTGAGACAGGGTTGTAGCCTCTCCCCGATGTTATTCAATCTGTATATTGAGCAAGCAGTGAAGGAAACAAAAGAAAAATTCGGAGTAGGTATTAAAATCCAAGGAGAAGAAATAAAAAACTTTGAGGTTCGCCGATGACATTGTAATTCTGTCAGAGACAGCAAAGGACTTGGAAGAGCAGTTGAACGGAATGGATAGTGTCTTAAAAGGAGGATATAAGATGAACATCAACAAAAGCAAAACAAGGATAATGGAATGTAGTCGAATTAAGTCGGGTGATGCTGAGGGAATTAGATTAGGAAATGAGACACTTAAAGTAGTAAAAGAGTTATGCTGTTTGGGGAGCAAAATAACGGATGATGGTCGAAGTAGAGAGGATATAAACTGTAGACTGGCAATAGCAAGGAAAGCATTTCTGAAGAAGAGAAATTTGTTAACATCTAGTATAGGTTTAAGTGTCTGGAAGTCGTTTCTGAAAGTATTTGTATGGAGTGTAGCCATGTATGGAAGTGAAACATGGACGATAAGTAGTTTGGACAAGAAGAGAGTAGAAGCTTTCGAAAAGCGGTGCTACAGAAGAATGATTCATTTACTGCATTTTTATATTTTCTCCTTTCATCAATTAAATTCAATATTTCTTCTGTTACCCAAGAATTTCTAGTAGCCCTCATATTTTTACCTACTAGATCCTCTGGTGCCTTCACCACTTCATCCCTCAAAGCTAGCCATTCTTCTTCTACTGTATTTCTTTCCCCCATTCCTGTCAATCGTTCCCTTATGCTCTCCCTGAAACTCTGTACAACCTCTGGTTTAGTCAGTTTATCCGGGTCCCATCGCCTTGAATTCCCACCTTTTTGCAGTTTCTTCAATTTTAATCTACAGCTCATAACCAATAGATTGTGGGCAGAGTCCACATCTGCCCCTGGAAATGTCTTACAATTTAAAATCTGCTTCCTAAATCTCTGCCTTCCCATTATATAATCTATGTGAAACCTGTCAGTATCTCCAGGCTTCTTCGATGTATACAATATTCTTTTATGATTCTTGAACCAAGTGTTAGCTATGATTAGGTTGAGCTCTGCGCAAAATTCTACCAGGCGGCTTCCTCTTTCGTTTCTTACCCCCAATCCATATTCACCTACTACGTTTCCTTCTCTCCCTTTTCCTACTGACGAATTCCAGTCACCCATGACTATTAAATTTTCGTCTCCCTTCACTATGAGAATAATTTCTTTTATTTCATCATACATTTTTTCAATTTCTTCGTCATCTGCAGAGCTAGGAGGCATATAAACTTGCACTACTGTGGTAGGCGTGGGCTTCGTATCTATCTTGGCCACAATAATGCGTTCACTATGCTGTTTGTAGTAGCTTACCCGCATTCCTATTTTCCTATTCATTATTAAACCTACTCCTGCATTACGCCTATTTGATTTTGTATTTATAATCCTGTAGTCACCTGACCAGAAGTCTTGTTCCTCCTGCCACCGAACTTCACTAATTCCCACTATATCCAACTTTAACCTATCCATTTCCCTTTTTAAATTTTCTAACCTACCTGCCCGATTAAGGGATCTGAAATTCCACGCTCCGATCCGTAGAACGCCAGTTTTCTTTCTCCTGATAACGACATCCTCTTGAGTAGTCCCCGCCGGAGATCCGAATGGGGGACTATTTTACCTCCGGAATGTTTTACACAAGAGGATGCCATCATCATTTAACCATACAGTAATGCTGCATGCCCTCGTGAAAAATTACGGCCGTAGTTTCCCCTTGCTTTCAGCCGTTCGCAGTACCAGCACAGCAAGGCCGTTTTGGTTAGTGCTACAAGGCCAGAGCAGTCACCTGCGACTACTGAAAAGGCTGCTGCCCCTCTTCAGGAACCACATGTTTGTCTGGCCTCTCAACAGATACCCCTCCGTTGTGGTTGCACCTACGGTACGGCCATCTGTATCGCTGAGGCACGTAAGCCTCCCCACCAACGGCAAGGTCCATGGTTCATGGGGGAGAAATGAATGTGGGCGTGGCATTACGAATGAGAGAGGAGAAAGATTGACTGAGTTCTGCAACAAATTTCAGATGGTGGCAGCGAATACTCTGTCCAAGAATCAAGAGAGGAAGAGGTATACTTGGAAAATATCTGGCGACACATGAATGTGGATTACTTCATGGTCAGGCAGAGATTCCAAAATCAGATACTGGATTGTAAGGCGTACTAAGCTGCAGATACAGACTTTTAGTGATGATGAACAGCGGAATGAAATTTAAGGGAGCCGCCCGAAAGCATCAGTGGGACAGTGAAATACTGAGGAATGACGAAGCACGTTTGAAGTTTGCTAAGGATATGGATATTATGATGAGGAAACCAGAGTAAGCAGCTCAGCTGAAGAACAGTGGACATCTCTAAAAAGGGCAATCACAGATGTTGGACAGACGAACATAGGTGTAGGGAATGTAACTGCGAAGAAACGGTTTAAGTGTGGCATTTAAATTCCAAGGTAGGGGGGGGGGGGATATCAATGATAAGCTTCGCTGATGACTTTGATATTCTCAGAGAATGCGAAGAATTACAGGACTTGCTGGATGGACTGAGCAATCTAGTGAGTACATTATATAGATTGAGAGTAAATTGGAAAAGGACAAAGGTAATGAGATGTAGCAGAAATGAGAATAGCGAGAAACTTAACATCAAAATTGCGGATTACGAAGTTGACGGAGTTCAGGGATTCTGATATCTTGAAAGCAGAATTATCCATGATGGGCGAAGGAAGAATGACATAACAAGCAGACTACGACAACCAAAGAGGATAGGTTTCTGTTTGCCTTTTGTACAGTTCAGTTTCTCTGTCTTGTGACTGTTACAAGCATTCTGTACTGCCACTTGTTAATTCTGAATCTGTGTGATCTGTTTATTTATGAGTTCTGTTTTCTCTGTCAAGGGTGAGTGTGTCGCGGTCGACTGATTGGTTGTGGTTGAGCTTCGTGGGCTTTTCGACCCTGGTGTTTTTGACCCTTTTTTAGGTGCCGCAGATACTGTAGGTCTACCGGCTAACCATTTTTCTCCATGGGATTCCCTATCAGAATCTCTCCTGCAGCTGATTTACGCTAATCGTTCACCAGTGGCGAAAGTGTGCCTCGCCGACAGAATTCGTTTCAGTATAGTTTGTTCTATTCACTGTGAGCATTAGAAATAACTGCAACAACGAAAGGGGAGCAGTGAGTTGTCAAGGATGGTAATCACTACTGGATTCATAGAAAATTTGATGAACATGCGAACTGGTTGTGCATGAATTCCAAATAATAGTGCCAAGGCCGTTTAAAAATTGGAAATGGCAGAATAATGGGTTAACACCAAATTCTAGCCCATTTGACGAAGCAGATGCGCAGATTAACAAACGTATGCATAACTGCAGGAAGAGAGACCACGAAGAAAAATAAAAGTGCCTATTTTCCAAATTTTTAAAGAGGAATTTCAAGATCTGAATTTCGTCGAAAACATACGAAACTGTGAGAACCTGAAGACTGAATTGTTTGAAGCAAGAACGGAACATTTTGGAACGACACAGAACCCCTGAGTGAAGACATTTTGAAATCAACTGAAGGTAATAGTTTTTCGAAAAGTGACAATGGATCTGTTGCTGGTGTTCGTTTGCGAAGAAAAACCTTTATGGAAAGTGGAACTATTCTTATGGGTGGTGTAGTGGACTGACAAGGCAGCCAGTCCACAGAGACGGGTAGCCGAGAGGGCACACGTACACACACGCCGACTGGCGCGAAGTCTGGAGCAGGATTCGTAATGAATGTGATAAAGAAAAGAACGTAGCTACTAGAACACTTAACTTTTATATCGTCCTTTGGTATACAGCATTCTTGATGATACAAGTGAGACTATCTTGAGATACATGCAATGGTACAAATGGCGCCTTGCTAGGTCGTAGCCATTAACTTAGCTGAAGGCTATTCTGTCTCTCGGCAAATGAGAGAAAGGCTTCGATCAGTGTAGTCGCTAGCAACGTCGTCGTACAACTGGGGCGAGTGCTAGTCCGTCTCTCGAGACCTGCCGTGTGGTGGCGCTCGGTCTGCGATCCTGACAGTGGCGACACGCAGTTCCGACATGTAGTAATGGACCGCGGCCGATTTAAGCTACCACCTAGCAAGTGTGGTATCTGGCTGTGACACCACAGGTGGGACATTTGACAGTTGTTCGAGACTACACACCATACATATTGGAAGTGCAGAAGAAGAGATGAAGGCATTTCCTGTTTTATTTGCTTTGCTCCCACACAAAAGTCAAAATACATATGGAAGACTTTTATATGGATTGAAAAATAAGATGCCGAAAATTGCAGTGCTAGACTTTGAAATGGTTTCAATTAAAGCCATGGAAGCATTATGCCCTGAAACATTCCTACGCAGTTCCAATTTTCACTTATTGGAGAAATACAGTGATAGAAAATAAGTGTTTTGCCACATGTGTTGTGTGCTTCAGTGACACAGTTTCCACCAGGCAGTCTTAAAAAAGTGTGGGTGCCAAGAATGGAGAAATGTCCAATAGAGAAAAGATCATGAAATTCGCAGATTCAGTTGTTGTTGTTGTTGTGGTCTTCAGTCCTGAGACTGGTTTGATGCAGCTCTCCATGCTACTCTATCCTGTGGAAGCTTCTTCATCTCCCAGTACCTACTGCAACCTACATCCTTCTGAATCTGCTTAGTGTATTCATCTCTTGGTCTCCCTCTACGATTTTTACCCTCCACGCTGCCCTCCAATGCTAAATTTGTGATCCCTTGATGCCTCAAAACATGTCCTACCAACCGATCCCTTCTTCTAGTCAAGTTGTGCCACAAACTTCTCTTCTCCCCAATCCTATTCAATACCTCCTCATTAGTTACGTGATCTACCCACCTTATCTTCAGCATTCTTCTGTAGCACCACATTTCGAAAGCTTCTATTCTCTTCTTGTCCACACTAGTTATCGTTCATGTTTCACTTCCATACATGGCTACACTCCATACAAATACTTTCAGAAACGACTTCCTGACACTTAAATCTATACTTGATGTTAACAAATTTCTCTTCTTCAGAAACGCTTTCCTTGCCATTCCCAGTCTACATTTTATATCCTCTCTACTTCGACCATCACCAGTTATTTTGCTCCCCAAATAGCAAAATTCCTTTACTACTTTAAGTGTCTCATTTCCTAATCTAATTCCCTCAGCATCACCCGACTTAATTCGACTACATTCCATTATCCTCGTTTTGCTTTTGTTGATGTTCATTTTATATCCTCCTTTCAAGACACTGTCCATTCCGTTCAACTGCTCTTCCAAGTCTTTTGCTGTCTCTGACAGAATTACAATGTCATCGGCGAACCTCAAAGTTTTTACTTCTTCTCCATGAATTTTAATGCCTACTCCGAATTTTTCTTTTGTTTTCTTTACTGCTTGCTCAATATACAGATTGAATAACATCGGGGAAAGGCTACAACCCTGTCTCACTCCTTTCCCAACCACTGCTTATATTTCATGCCCCTCGACTCTTACAACTGCCATCTGGTTTCTGTACAAATTGTAAATAGCCTTTCGCTCCCTGTATTTTACCCCTGCCACCTTCAGAATTTGAAAGAGAGTATTCCAGTCAACATTGTCAAAAGCTTTCTCTAAGTCTACAAATGCTAGAAACGTAGGTTTGCCTTTTCTTAATCTTTCTTCTAAGATAAGTCTTAGTGTCAGTATTGCCTCACGTGTTCCAACATTTCTACGGAATCCAAACTGATCTTCCCCAAGGTCGGCTTCTACCAGTTTTTCCATTCGTCTGTAAAGAATTCGAATTAGTATTTTGCAGCCGCGAGTTATTAAACTGATAGTTCGGTAATTTTCACATCTGTCAACACCTGCTTTCTTTGTGATTGGAATTATTACATCCTTCTTGAAGTCTGAGGGTATTTCGCCTGTCTCATACATCTTGCTCACAATATGGTAGATTTTGTCAGAACTAGCTCTCCCAAGGCCATCAGTAGTCCTAATGGAATGTTGTCTACTCCCGGGGCTTAGAGCTGGGTTGCCATCTGAGCTCTTGATATTCATACAAGTGGTTCTCTTCTCTCCAAAGGGCTCTTTAATTTTCCTTTAGGCAGTATCTATCTTACCCCTAGTGAGACAAGCCTCTACATCCTTACATTTGTCCTCTAGCCATCCCTGTTTAGCCATTTTGCACTTCCTGTCGATTTCATTTTTGAGACGTTTGTATTCCTTTTTGCCTGCTTCATTTACTGCATTTTTATATTTTCTCCTTTCATCAATTAAATTCAATATTTCTTCTGTTACCCAAGGATTTCTATTAGCCCTCGTCTTTTTACCTACTTGATCCTCTGCTGCCTTCACTACGTCATCCCTCAGAGCTACCCATTCTTGTTCTACTGTATTTCTTTCTCCCATTCCTGTCAATTGTTCTCTTATGCTCTCCCTGAAACTCTCTACAACCTCTCGTTCTTTCAGTTTATCCAGGTCCCATATCCTTAAATTCCCACCTTTTTGCAGTTTCTTCAGTTGCAATCTGCAGATCATAACCAATAGATTGTGGCCAGAATCCACAACTGCCCCTGGAAATGTCTTACAATTTAAAACCTGGTTCCTAAATCTCTGTCTTACCATTATATAATCTATCTGATACCTTTTAGTATCTCCAGGATTCTTCCAGGTATACAACCTTCTTTTATGATTCTTGAACCAAGTGTTAGCTATGATTAGGTTATGCTCTGTGCAAAATTCTACAAGGCGGCTTCCTCTTTCGTTTCTTCCCCCCAATCCATATTCACCTACTATGTTTCCTTCTCTCCTTTTTCCTACTGACGAATTCCAGTCACCCATGACTATTAAATTTTCGTCTCCCTTCACTACCTGAATAAATTCTTTTATCTCGTCATACATTTCATCAATTTCTTCATCATCTGCAGAGCTAGTTGGCATATAAACTTGTACTACTGTAGTAGGCATGGGCTTTGTGTCTATCTTGGCCACAATAATGCGTTCACTATGCTGTTTGTAGTAGCTAACCCGCACTCCTATTTTTTTATTCATTATTAAACCTACTCCTGCATTACCCCTATTTGATTTTGTATTAATAACTCTGTAATCACCTGACCAAAAGTCTTGTTCCTCCTGCCACCGAACTTCACTAATTCCCACTATATCTAACTTTAACCTATCCATTTCCTTTTTTAAATTTTCTAACCTACCTGCCCGATTAAGGGATCTGACATCCACGCTCCGATCCGTAGAACGCCAGTTAGTGGATGGAAAATGGTCGTACACCAATTGAAATGTCGAATGTTTTTAGCCAGCGGCACAGGACCACAAATTCTGTCAAATACTGGCATAGAAAATGAATCTCCTCACTAAATCACAAACATCCGAATACAGCCTTCTGATCAACAAGCTGAAGGAAGTCACAGTAAATGCTATATCTGGAATTAAAAAAAAGAAGAAAGAAAGATACGGCCGTCCCGCCCCGTCAAGTAAACAGAAATAGACACACAGATCTTGACAAAAGATTAAGTAACATTATTAGAATATGTTGTAGTGACTTGGGGGATTTAAGAAGATGTTTAAAATCTCTGAATTCCTTGCAAAGAATTGCATGAGATATTGAAACTCATAAAGTAAGGTAAGAAATTTAATCATTTGCTACATCAGGGGCAGGTATGCACTCAGGGACAAACCTGTTGTTTCCTTTGATTGACAGGTACTTGGCCTATTGTTCTCCTTTGATAGAGTGGTACTTAACCTAATGTTCCGCTAAAAGGACCCTTCCTTTGTTTGTAGGGTACTTAACCTATGTTCTCACTTACCAGTATCCTCCTGGTACTGATCCCAGACACTAGAACAATACTTTAAAACATATAGCGTTGTTGATTTACGTAAAATTCTTCGAACTGCATCTGTCTGGAACTCCATCATGCATAAAAATCACCTGTTCCTTGTTCTTCTTAACCATCTGCTATTACATTACAACACTTTCAAATCTTTTATTATACACCGATAAGGAGTGCTAACCTTCTCGACATGGGTTCATCTGGAGAAATCTTGTGCAATTGAATGGGCGAGGACTCGGCAAGGTCCATTCATTCACGAGATGTGCAATGTAGCGGTCTACTTCTGATCGGCTGCAGATGAAATCAGTAGCAGCGCTGCAGACCGGGTTGGTCAAAAAAACAGTGCGATGGGGTCTTTCAGTATCTAATTTTATCCTAAGACTGCGAGAATGCTCTGTGACTTTCATCTGCATAGATATAGATCAGGGCCGCACAAACACGGAAAACCGCACGCGTGCAAAGCGAGGTGCAGCGAGTGCCTGCACAGTGCATCGGTTCAACTCGGCATACTTCGCCTCCACTCGGCTTGATAGGTGAGGCCGACGCTGTGCGCTGCCGAATGCGCTGCCAGACGGCTCAGTCAACATTGGAATACGCAAGCGCAAGACAATTACCGGAATAATGGAACCATCTGCTCCAAAAAAAGTGAAAATTGCCGAAAGTCAGTTTAAACCGGAATGGGATCTCTCCTACTTTTTTGTGCGTTGAGACGATAAAGCCAAATGTCTAATCTGCGGTACACTAATTACGTGTGTCAGAAAATCGTCTATTTTTCCACTACAGCAAATTGCATTCAGAAAAGTATAGTGATATAACAGGGGATGCCAGAGAAGAAGAATTACGGAAGTTGCAAACTCTTACAGAAGAGAATTCTGTATTTACAAACGAGGTTTGTTGCAAGTACTTTAGCGTGTATATTTTGGTTAAAGGTCATGCGAAACGAAATAGCATTTGTTTAGATTCCTTAGTTTTCGTTTTCGCATAAATTATTTCTAACATATCTTTTTTTCTCTACATTAGGGTGAAGAAGATGAGGGGTGTTGCGAAAGGACTCTCACAGCTAGTTACAAAGTTACTCTACGTTTAGCAAGAGCTGGGAGGCCATTTATAGACGGGCCATTAATAAAAAACATCATGTTGGACGTAGTAGAGACAATGAATGCCACATTAGCTCCCGCGTACAGCAGAATACCACTTTCCAGAATGACAATACATCGGAGAATCAATGACATTGCCGAGAATTTGCATGAACAACTGGCAGCCAAAATTGAAAACTTCCCAGCGTACTCCATCGCACTTGATGAGTCCACGGATATCAACGACACGGCTCAGTTAGCAATATTTTTGCGTGGCGTGGACGACGACCTACATGTAACGGAAGAGCTCCAGGATATGATTTCGTTGAAGGACACTGTTACAGGGGCGGATATTTTAGCAGCTGTTGAAATGGCAGCTGAAGAAATAGGACTCCCTTGCGAAACGCTGTTTTCCGTAACCACAGACGAGGCACCAGCAATGTGCGGTAAAGCAAAAGGGTTTGTTGGCCTACTGCGGAAAAAACTTAACATGCCGAATTTACCTTCCGTTCATTGTTTTGCAAACCAAGAGGCTCTTTGTGCGAAAGTTATCGGTCTTCAAGATGTGATGAAGGTAGTGGTGCGTATCGTGAACTACATTCGTTCTCATGGACTCACTCATCATCAATTCAAAGAATTTTTGATTTCCTTTGAAGAGAAGTATCCAGATATTCCCTACCACGCTGAGGTGCGCTGGCTGAGCAAAGGGAAAGTGATTTTCCGAATTTTTCGACTACGCCACAATATGGCTCAGTTTTTGGAGATCAAAGGACGTCCGGAGTCACTTTTTCATGACCCTGAATGGGTAGCTGATTTAGGATTTTTAGCAGACATTATGGCTCTCCTAAATGATTTAAGTCTGAAACTCCAAAAAGAAAACAATCTCATCAACGATATGATAAGCCAAATAAACGTTTTCCAGTATAAACTGAAGCTCCTCAAAAACAACCTTTCAGAGAAAAAAATACGCAACACTTTCCTGAATTAGGTAAGCGAGATATAAATTGTACCTTTATTAAAAAAGCCTGATTTTTATAACCGCCCTAATCAAAACGGCACTATGTTCTTGTTGTTTGACAGCATGTGTGCAAGAAGGATCGCGCTTTGAAAAATACGTCGAGGTGCTACAATCCCTTGAAAATGCGTTTAACGACCGATTCCAGGTAATGTGCCGGTATATGACATACAGCTAAATAAAGGAGATTGCGTTACATATGCAAGTGTAACATTACATTAAACCCAATAGTACACATTACATGTTTATTAAAATCTATCGCATTTTAGTACTTCGAAACAATGGCTTACATTACTTTCATTTGCCGAAGGAAGAATTTCCCAAGTTACACAGAGAAGCAGCGAAGATTATTTCTATGTTTGGTTCCACTTGTGTATGTGAAAGGTTCTTTTCTGTTTTTTCTTGTACAAAAACTAGATTGCGTGCGAGTATTTCTAATTGTAATTTAAAAAATTCTCTCAGTATTGCTGTCAGCCAATCTCTTGTTCCAGATCTTAGTAGCATAATTGCAAATAAAATAAAGAGCACATAGGAAGATACATTTGTGTTGAACCCAAATTTAAAATTGTTACCATTACAGTTATTATATAAATCTCTTTTGTACCGGTAGACCAAACTAAGCTCTCCACCTAGTGTACATTAGTATTTGGCAATGACGAAGACAACAGGGTAAAAGCTTTGAAACAGGTGGAGAGAGGCGGCGCGAGCGACACAAGCAAAGGAAGTGAGAGGCAGCGCTGTTGCGCAAAGCCGAGGAGTGGGGGGTCTGCACCGTCGTCAACATAGCGCAGCCGCCTTCTGCTCTGCACTGTGCGATGCACCGGTGCATGCACCTTGTGCGGCCCTGATATAGATCATAAATGCTCAAGGTGCTAGAAATATGTAGAGCGCTGTCTGGTATACTTTGATGATGTATATGTTCGAGAATTGGCAATGAATGGACATACTGCACAGTAATCTATCTACATTCGCAATGATACTCGCAAAATAGAGAATGGGCGGTTTAGCAGTGGAACTGAAATTGGGAAACATGCTGTCGTATCATCGGTTGGTGTTGAAGTTACTGTAAAATTGCTAAAGTTGTTCGCACTATCAACTGTGATGCTTATTATTACAGTACATCAATGGTGTCTTTTCCATCCCATCCGTTCACTGCTGTGCTGTTGGTCACCACAGAATGATTGACTGACATCGCTTGTTTGAGATGGAGAAAGAGTTTTGGTGGCGGGGCAACACCTTCTGGGGATGGCTAGCATCGAAGCAGTGATCGCGTACATGACTGAAATATGAGGAATCAGTCGAAATGGAACGCAGAGCCATCAGCTATTCTGTCACTGTGACAGATGAGTTTAAATGTAAGGGTTGTCAATCACATTCGGAGTGCAGTTTGGAAACGCTCCACAACGCCACCAAACTCTTCCAGTTTCCTTATGTTGTAACTGTTTTTTATTTAAAATCATCCAGTGTGTGTGGTGTGTTATGGTAACAGCAGTAACGACATGATTTACATCATGCGACATCTAGTTTTCTACTAGAGGCAATGGATCAAAACGTGTTAATGTCAGTTTAGAACCTGACACAGGCCTCGCAGTCATGGCGGAAAAACAAAATGTATGGCACTGCACAAAGTGTGTTATAACAGAACAAAAAAAAGTTCAAACAACGACACAGGGTCACAGGGAGCGTCTCTTACGACTTACAGTATAGTCTGTGGAATACGATCATCCTCCTACAGTAGAGGTGATTAAACTTTAAACTTTTCTGTGCAATGGATCAATACCTGTATATTTAATAGGGCAGCCACATATACTCGGTGCTGCCATCCATACAGCATTTGTTTTAGATATATGGGAGGAGAGAGATGCAGCAGAAATCTTATTGAGTTCTTTATCAGATGAAGTTAGTGGAGCTTTATCTATCAGATGGTGTAGAATACCGATGATAGAATGTTGGGGTGATAGTCGTGAATGGGCCCTGAGGGACGCGAATCTGCTTCGGACTGCAGTATTTGTATGTAGTAGCAAAATCCTCGTCCTTCTGCCAGTTCCTGACTGTCTTTTATACTACCTAGTGTTGCAGGAGTGGGGTTCGTTTGGCGTTCACCTTACACATTGTCCATATTTGTCGGAGCTACGATAACATCTTCCCGTTTCCATCTAGTGGTCAAAACACAGTCCTGTCACACTTACTCAGGTTAGCCTATTTCTACACGGGTTGCAGAAGGTGGTTGATATAGTTGTCTCCGACTTCCACTCACTTCCGACTTTAATTGTGACCACCACATGTGCAAAGTTGTAGAAATGGCAGCAGTTCCAAGAAGCTTAGGGACTATCTAAAATTTTACTGAAGCATATAGGTTCGAAAAAGGTGACTCATTTCGAGATATGAGAGTGCCAGAAATATGATTCACTACTGGCTGCAATCATTAAAGGACTTCTCCATCTGATACAACGCAGGTATGTGTTTGTATAGGAAGACTTGATTCCAAATCATAGATATCATTTCTACCGAAAGTGTAGCACCAGAGATGTGAAAAGCTGGTGTACATTTCTTACGACCTCAGTCAGTACACTATCTACTACTGTTGGTGATCCTTCTCAATTAACCATCGCCTATAACCCAGTCGATATATCACCGAACCTCTGACTTGGCATTGAGACAGAATGCGTTGCAAATACTGGAGAAATATTTACCACGACACCAGGAAGTCGCAAATACCCGATTGATACTACATTCCTTAGCCGAATCACTTTCTAAATTCGGTAATTTATTACAAGGGTGCACCGTCGGCGACGTGTAACCCCACTGCTGGTCTGATAATATACACTCCGGCGATCACGGTCTATATTCATTGTCATGGTATTGGTCTGGAAAAACCACTTCATTTGGAGGTAATACCATACTACGATTTATAAAGCCGGTGTAGCTTTTAACATGGATACTTGCGTGCACCAGTAGAACCAAAACAGCTTGTGATAGTAATATAGTCGTGTTTTGTAACATCTGGTGGTTTGTAAGACGATTACGTCTCTCTCTCTCTAAGACACAGTGGTACCACTCGCAAGAAAAACTTACGAGACATGTCCACCCATCGCTGATTTTCAGTCAATATTATTTCGTTTTACCAGCAATCAGTATTATACTTAGTAGTGGGGGTGCTTGACTGGAGTTCCATGAGCATCGGTAGCATGCTGCTATGTGTTTGATGTCGAGAAGTATCGCGTAAAAGGTATAATATTCTGGGAAACCATGTGAAAATACAGTATGTGTGTTCTTATACTCCCAGAGTCTAGAGATGTGGGTAGAAAGCAAGTAAGCAAGCAAGTATGTCGGGGCCAGAAACAGTGATGCATGTTTGCCGAGAGGAACCGACCCATCCTTTGTACAAGTCTTCATGATATATGTGCAAGTGTCTAGTGGTTACTACTGCTTGTCCCATCATGAGAGAGTTATAGATTCAGCCCATCGGTAGGCATAAGGAGAATGAAAAAAAAAAATTACGTGGAAAATTATGTGCACTATAGATACTGAGATTCGTACCAGAAGCACAGTTGTGAAGAGGAGACATATCCAGTACATTGCAGCAGCAGTTCTAATATTTAATTGTAGTGACACTGATAAACATGTGTCTGGTTCCCAATATTCTTGTGAATCTGAAGATGGCTGTAGAAAACGTAGCAGCAAGCAAGCACGTCATCCTTTGTACACCGGTTCAGAGCGTCCGAGAAAGCTTTTTGTTATACTGGAGCCAAGGTAGCCCCTATGGGCCGGCAACCCGTATTACACCACAGAGGACGAGGTTGTCTATGCTCAAGGGGTACCAAAAGAACCATGGTAAACACCGGCTATTTACATACAAGATAATGGAAACAGACATTCCATGCACTACTTCCTGCAGGGGGAGCTCGAGCCACGGCCTGCAGGAAGTATCACTAAGCAAAAACCTGACTGGCTGGAGACAGCAATTTAGGGACTAGAACCAGCCCTGAAGTTCAGTTCACGCTGGATGCCGACCTCGCGTACTGCAACAGTTGAAGATTACGTCTTCGTCTCTGAACTGGACTGTTACTAGTGTGTGTGTCTGTTACCACGAACCTACGTGGAAACTTTAGAGGTGAACTTTTGTTTGTCACAATTAGGAGACTTTTACTGGCATCGTTATTATTACCTTTCGTTTGTTGTTCTGTCATCAACCTTGTGAACTTACATCAATAAAAGTTGTGCTTGTGAAAAATTGCGAATTGTCAGTCACAAAACAAGTGGCGACGAGTTTGTGCCTGCATGTGTCTTCCTCATGGCGGAAGTTGTTCTTCAGCAGCTGGTCCAAAGTGTGCACGAATTATTACAAGGTTTTCAACAGTTTTGCAAGAACTCTCAGAATACACATGAACGTTTATTTACAGAACTCTTGCAAAACTGCCCGGTTCCGCCGTCCCCGCCGTTTCCCGCTTTCAACGCGGATGCTGAAGACT
Source organism: Schistocerca nitens (assembly GCF_023898315.1). Lineage (NCBI taxonomy): Eukaryota > Metazoa > Arthropoda > Insecta > Orthoptera > Acrididae > Schistocerca > Schistocerca nitens. The sequence continues at coordinate 131,617,916 of NC_064622.1, read as the reverse complement.
GGGAAACATACGAGAAGCGGCTCCAGCAGCATTTTCAAATCCACCAAGTTGTCCAGGAGACTGCTCGTCATTCCTACTTTTTGTCCTGGATCCAGTCCAAAGTATATGTTCTTTTGACGAAACTCCAACCTCGACCTCTGGATTCTTTGATTTTCTCCCAGATTAGTGAGGTTCTTGTGGCTTACTACTGACGACGTTCCACATGTTGGCTGCCCGTGTCGAATTCTACCAGTGTCGCAACAAGGCTGGCCAGTCCTGTCGCCAGTGGGCAGTGGAACTGCAAGGTCTCAGCCGGAAATGTCACTTCAACACACGAGTCTCCAAAGAATCCTACGTGGACGAGATGGTCCGTGACCACCTCATCCAGGCTGCCCCTGATGCAGGTTTCTGGCGCTCCGCCGTCAGACTCGACGATCCTACTCTGGACCAGATCATTGATCTAGCATTCAAGTACGAAGTCTCTACAGCGGCCGACAAGCGTTTGGAATCCTGGGCGGAAGTGGCGGCCCTCCGCGACCACGACGCCTCGGAGCCCTTCGCATCACTGGCAGAGGTTGAAGACGTTGCCGCCATCCGTTCTGATGACCGGCGCAGGCCATCCTGCTCTGCACAGCCTCGACAGGGCAGCCACCCTATCTAGGAATTTGCGCCATCGGACGGCTCCTCGGGTCCGGCGCAGACTGTCAGTGCATGGCGGCCCCCGTGTCCTCGCCAGCGCCACCAGCCCCTCCAGTTGCCGTCCTGCCCGGGATGCTTTAAGAACCATGCACGGGAAGACTACCCTGACAGCTGGGCGTATTGTGTAGTGTGTACCCGTAACGGACATGTCAGTTTGGTCTGCCGATCTCGGCAGCCCCCTCCTCATCTGGCCAATGACCGTTGGGGGCCTATACCCATGGATGTCAACCAGGTGCAGTCATCGGGATCTTCCAAGCTGATGATCGACGTTCAGATCAACGGTCGGCCGCTGTAGATGCAGATTGGATACTGGAGCAGCGGTCTCACTGATCAACTATTCCTCTTATGCGAAGATTGGGGTGCCCCCCCCCCTCCCCTGATGCCTACACCTGGGCGCCTGCTTACTTATAATAAGCAAGTGAACACCCTCTTGGGTCACTTCGTTTCTTCCATCATGTATAAATTGGTTCGCTGGGAAGTTACCTTCCTTGTGGTCAACAATGTGGCGATGGTGGATCTCTTTGGGTTGGTTGCCTTCTGAGCCTTTGGCTTCACCATCGACGACAGTGTTCATCTGGTGTCTTCCCAGGTTCCATTCCCAGCAGTTGATACCTTGAGCACGGAATTCCAGGACCTCTTCTCGCCGGGCATAAGCTGTGCTCAAGATTTTCATATGTCGCTCCAGCTGAAACCGTCTGCCTGCCCGAAGTACTTCCGAGTCCGGCAGGTTCCGCACACCTTCCAGCAGCCTCGTCAACAAGAAATGGACTGTCTCACCATGGAGGGAGACGTCACTCTGGTCCGTTACAGTTAGTGGGCGACACCCTCAAGAGACCAGATCGGCGTCTTCGAGTTTGTGGCGACTTCAAGACTCTGCTTAGCCCTCAGCTACAGGTTGAAGACTATCCCCTCCTGCTTCCTGAGGACCTGTTCTCCAAGCTCGCAGGGGGACAATTTTTTTCGAAGATCGATCTTGCCGAGGCCTACCTCCAAATACCTTTAGATGAGCCTTCGTCAACACACCGTTCTGGTTGAACCGCCTCATGTATGGCATCTTTCAGCGTTACTTGGAACAGCTTTGTGGTACGTGCCAGGTTGTATAAACTACCTCGACGACTTCGTCGTCACCGGCTGTACCACAGATGAACATCTCAGTCATCTGCGACAAATGTTTCTGCACCTGCGGACTGGCCTAAAATGCAAACTTGCTAACTGCTCCTTTTTCCAACCTATCTGGTCCACATCATTTCCCATGATGGCATATTGCCTACCTCCTCCCACATCGGTGCTATAAAGATCTTCCTCGTCTGCGTGACATCTACCAATTTCGGTCTTTCCTTGGTAAAATTGCTTACTATCGAAAGTTCATTCCCTCCGCCATCCACATTGTGGCGCCCCTCCATCACTTATGCTGAAAGAACATGCCTTTTCATTGGTCCCCGGCTTGTGAATGAGCTTTCCAAACCTTAAAGCGGAGGTTGCACTTTGCAGCGTGTCTCATGCCATATAACCCCTCTCTTCCTCTCCTCTTGACTACGGACACCTCAGCCTATGGTGTTGGGACTGTACTTTTGCACTGTCTACCGGATGGATCGGAATGCCTGGTGGCATACATATCTAAATCCCTTACAGAGGCACAATGAAAATATTCTCAAATTGAGAAGGAGGCCCTAGCGATCGTGTTTGCCTGTACCAAATTCCTCCCGTACCTTTACGGTAGGACTTTTCGCTTAATCACTGACCATAAGCCCCTTGTGGCCTTATTTTCCCCGTCAGCCCAGTTACCCACGAAGACTTCCCACCGCCTTCACCGATGGGCCCTATTCCTTTCACGTTTTAGGTACACCATCCATTTCTGGCCCACCTCCCAGCATGCCAACGCCAGTGCCTTATCGCAGCTGTCCTCTGGCCAGGATTCGGCATTCGATTCGTCGGACTTCCTGATTTTTCAGGTCGATGACGACATACAGGATGCGTTAGATGAATTCCCACTGATAGCTGGGAGGGTGGCCGAAGTGACCGCAGATCCACTCTTCCACCTGGTACACCGCTATGTTCTCCACGGCAGGCTGACGCTTCCTCCGCCTTGTGCCAAGGGTGACCTCCGATTCTTCTTCTTCATCTGCCGTTAACTGGTGGCCATCATCGGGGTGCTCCTTGCACAAGGCCACTGGGGTATTGCCCGGATGAAAACCCTTGCACATCGCCATGTCTTCTGGGTAGGCATGACAGTGGACATGGAATGCATGGTTCAGGGTTGTCAGCAGTGTACCCAGGCCCTTCCCACACTGCGCCTGTCCTTCCAATCCTGGCCGGCTGCTTCCCTCCCATGGAATGCTCCATGTGGATTTGGCAGGACCCTTCGTCGGCGCTTACTGGTTACTCGTCATAGATGCCTACTCCCACTTCCCTTTCATTATCCAATGCTCCTCTACCACCTCCGAGAATACCATCATTGCCCTGTCAACAATATTTTCCATTGAAGGCCTTCCCGTCACCTTGGTATACGACAACGGCCCACAGTTTCACAGTCAAGAGTTCGCCAAATTCTGTCACAATAATGGTATCCACCACGTCTTTACCACTCCTTTCCATCCCTAATCCAATGGAGAGGTGGAGCGCATTGTTCACACTTTTAAAACTCAGATGAAGAAGTACATGGAGGACCTTTCTCTGGAAGAAGCTCTTACGTTATTTCTCAGTACCTACAGGGCCACGCTGGTGGTCCAGCCACACTGCTCCATGGTCGCTAGCCTCAGACCCTACTCCATCTCCTCCTGCTGAAGGTTTGACCTTGCGCCCTGCCATGCGCTTCCTGATATTTATCTGGCTCCAAGGTGTGGGTTCACGGTTTCGGGCCCCGGTCCCGAAGTTCAGTTCACGCCGGATGCTGACCTCGCGTACTGCGACCGTTGAAGATTATGTCTTTGTCTCTGGATTGGACTGTTACTAGTATGTGCATGTGACACCATGAACCTTTGTGGGACCTTTAGAAGTAAACTTTTGTTTGCCACAATCAGGAGACTTTATGCCATTGTTATTGTTACCTTTCGTTTGTTGTTCTGTCATCAACTTTGTGAACTTACATCAATAAAAGTCGTATTTGTGAAAAATTGTGAATTGTAAGTCACAACACTTTCGACTTATGACGATTTAGGTTGAGGCTCCCCCTGGACAAGTAAATACTGGACTAATATCGAATTTGTACTGAGTTGCCTTCGAGAGCGCGTGTGTCACATGTATACTCTGCGGATATTTGAGAAGATACAATATGACAAGTATTTGCACTGAGAGTATTGACAGCGTTCAAACTCTGACTACTCAGATCCTCCTGTGGTAAGGGGTTCTCCACAGTCGGCTGACCTCTCTCTGGCTGACACGCACTTCCGTGGCTACAGTCATGGACCGCGTTTATGGTGGCAATTTCCTCTGTCGGCGCTGCACTGTAGCAAGGTGAGTACATGGGATGCATTTGATGATCTGTAGGCCATTTTTGCAGGGTTTAACTGTCAGTGCAATGTAGCGATCTGTAATATACAGTTTTTTGCCGCTGAAAGTCTTGTCTGCAGGAAGAAAAAGGTGGACAGTGTTTCCACACCGGTGGCATCAGTAATTAGGCGGGTAAATTCAGTAGGAGCCGATGAGAATGCTCCATTCATTCGCAAGACATCCTTTGTGCTGGGACATAGGAGCCTCTATATAGCAGTGAGAACGTTTGCGTTTTGGAGATGTTTGTTGAAAGCAGGACTTAACGATTTCCAGGAATGGTATCACGTTATGGATGGTGTGCCACGTTAGGACAATCAGGAGGAATTCATTCGGTGTTATTCTGTGCTATATTGCTAAACAGGTTCTGTTAGGAGAAGAATTTCCGTGCAGACAAGCTGAGACATCACGAAAGCTCCTACAAAAGCAACCATTAACTAATTCTGTGCTACTTGATAATTTCCGAGAGGTCGACTTGGTTCTTATTTACATTGCCATGTGATGTCAGTATAACAGTGAGAACCTTTTAGATGGTGAGTTGCCATTCGAACATCTCGCGGCTATGTGTCAGCAGGTAAAAGCATGCATGGCTAGATGCAGCTCGTTTGTCCCGTTAGGATCGCTAGGAACTATGCAACCTGTGCTATTGTGGCAAGCATTGGAACAGATATCTATAGCACGACCTGTGATGTCAATGTACACAGACAGAGAGGAATCACGCCAGCAACGGAAAACACACACACACAGTCCAGAGAGTGACTTGGCTCTTATTTACACAGACATGTGACCTCAGTATATCACTCAAGAAACTGTAACTGTATACCTGAAAATAGACATGACTTTCACCTGCTGGCTGTAGGCGATAGCGGTGTGTGGGCAGTTGCTCGCACCTCAGCGTTCGTCACTTCGTGGGAACCGCTGGTGTTACCCGACTCCTGGTAGCATGTGCACAGTCGATGGCATCGGCGTCGGGGGCCAGGTGGTGGGATGTGTTTTTTACTAGTGATCTTTCGTTTAAACTATATTCCATCGATTTGCACTACCAATAGGATGCTGTGAATTAAAAAAACTACCCCATACATGTGAAGAATATCGATTTAATTAATTTGCATAATCTTTTTATATCAACGTGGTGTTATTGGTACAATAGTTAAGGGGAGAGTGTGGGTGGGTGGGTGACATGGAGCAGAGCAGCAGGTTAAGTGCAGAACACTGGGTTAATTTGCATAACTAATTTGCATAATTTTTATGTGAAACTCTGTACAATAGTTTAAGAGGGTGGGGGTAGGCGGCAACGAAGAGTGCGCTAGAAATGGCGTTCAAAAGCCTGTGAAATTCGAAAAGTGTATCAGAAAATGGTGGGAGGACATAACTAATAACTTCGTATGGAGTCAAATGCAGTACAATAGTTTATGGGAATGGGGGTGACACGGATGATGATGATGATGATGTGTGGTTTGTGGGATACTCAACTGCATGGTTATGAGCGCCCGTACAAATTCCTAACCTTTGGTTCCAATCTCGTCACTTTCTGGAATGACGGTGAAATGATGAGGACAACGCAAACACCCAGTCATCTTGTGGCAGGTGAAAATTTCTGACCCCACCGGGTAACAAACCTGGGACCCCGTGCTCGAGAAGTGAGAACGCGACCGGGAGACCACAAGCTGCGGGCAGGTGACATGGAAAGCCACTTGACAGAACAATAGGTTAAGTGCCAACAAAGGGCTGAACATTTTGTTAAGACACCCAGAGTGCAGAGCCAAACATTAGGTAATGCAACATGTTTGCCCCATGTAATTACTTCTTACAAGACCCACATATTTCCAAACAGCTCAGAATGATGAGCAAGAGATTTCTAAGTCCTGCAAATAGAGTTTTTTATATATAAACCATATACTCTTGAATTTCCTGTTACGAGATCCTTCCTCCCCATCACAGACTTACCAGTTTCTATATATTCGATACACTGCCATAAATAATTAAACAATGTTCTATACATTGCCTAAGCTGTTTAAACAACATTCTGTACACTACAATCGAATTCCCTCCAAATGGCCAATCAACTGAATCTTTGTCCCACCAGTTTCTGGGAGGGAGGGTGGGAGGAGGGGCCTTACCAGAGAGAGAGAGGTTAATTAATTGATCAGTTTAATTAAGAAGTGGTCAATCAGTTTGATAAGAGTGAGAGGGCCTATCCAAATACTCAGACTTGAAGGTGTACCTGTAGCAGCGAGGGGGGAGGTTTCCTGAAGGGGGAGGGAGTGGGAGGGGTGGGGGAACAATAGGTTAAGTACCTGTCAATCAAAAGGAAAGACCCTTTTAGAAGAATAAGTTAAGTACCTGCTAATCAAAGCAGAACAACAGGTTAAGTACCTATCAGTCAAAGCAGAACGATAGCTTTGACCCTGAATGCATACCTCACCCTGATGTAGGCAACCTGCACTAACAAAATGCGCGACAAGAAACTTGTCTCACTACTGGTGGCATCAACGGAGAGACAAGACACCCCTTGCTCTTGAGAATCACTGAACATGCGGTTTGCATCGACTACACTAGTGTTAGCACAGTAGGTCAATAACTTTAGGTCCAACTGCCACATTTTCTTCAGGAACTTTGTAAGCTGCTTACTGATTGGCTTGGTCGTTGCATCTGTACCATACCTCTTAGGGATGTCAACAAGACTGCAACAAGTGATGTTCTCTATGACAATGGAGACTCTGTTCCATTTCTTCCTCAGACAATGATCGTACCTACAAGAATACAGAAACATCCTTCACCGAGGTTGTGTCAATTCTGAACACCTTGTGTGAGGCTGCGAAGCTGTTCAGCGACACGTTACACAAACTTGATGATTCGGCAGACTGTTAGACCGCAGAGCCGCTGCCCCACACCCAGTCTCACTGACCCACTGTGTGGCGCCGCCTGTTGCGTGTCCTTGGTTCCACTCCGCCTCGTCCCTGATGAGGAGAAACTCCGCGCCCCCTCCGCACTCCCTCTTTACAATGGGAGGGAGAGCAGGTGTCAGGAGGGCAGAGGGGTCGTCAGGTACTCGTGGCGCACTGCGACTGCGCAGGTCGCAGGCACATGGCGCACGTGTCCGACACGTGACTGCAAGCCTCGCTGTGGGGCTGACAGCCCGGTATTAAGGAGGCGGTTATTACGCTCGTGGGGGACTGGACGCCGGCTGGGACGAGCGCCGCTGCAAATGCCAGCGGCCTGCGCAGTTCGCTGGAGCCTTCATTATCTCCCGGCAATAGAAACTACTTCGTGTTCCAGACGTTTATGTGGCGCTTGAGTAGCAACAGCGTTGCAGGCAAAGTAGCTATTGTTTTAGGCAGTGGTTGTCTGAACTGCTTGAAACTAAACGGTTTATATAAAACTGAAAGCCAGTCTCTAGTTTACGTTTTTGCTTATGAGTTAAAAACTTGCTACGATTCCCAGTTTTCATGGCCTGAAACATTCCTGTTTATGTGAAATCTAACTCATAAGTGATCAAAACGCAATCTGGCTAAATTTATCATACGAGCACGTATATCTGTAGGGCATATGACTTTCAAAACGTATGCTCATTTTTCAGCAAGTGTTCCGATTTTTCACTCTGTTCTGAAACGTATGCCGTAATGGAACTTCCTATCAGTATAAATATGAGTATAAGGCTGACGACATTCTAGTTGTTTTTTTTTTTTGTTTTTTTTTTCCTGAGCGCCACCGTACACAAATGTTATTTCTTTGTAAGTCATCATCTGAGGATGATATCAAAGGCTTGCCGCCATCTGACACTTTTGTTCAGGGATTAGTGGCGGCTGACAGCGGTCATGGGGCCTAAACAAGCATAATGCGGCCTGTGCATGGAGGTATACACGAACCAGCTGGCCCGGCAAAGTGGCCAGGGTGCGGGTGCACAATGCTCTGAGCTTGATGCAAAAGATTTTTAATAGTGTAATTACGTGTGATGAGTGTTTCATGATGGTATTCCTTGCATGATCGGAATAAAAAAGCGGTTGATTTAATTACTTGTTTTCGATGGATTTTACAAGACTTGTATCTTCCAATACAGCAGTGCATGGTGAGCAACAGAGACCCAACCCTGTGAACTGAATTTCATAAATAAACTGTGTGTCCTTTGATATGCAACTGAATTTCCTGTCATGAGATCCCTCCTTTCCAGCACAGACTGAGTCCTTTTCCAGATGGCAGAGGGGAGAAAGGAGTCCTGGGCGATTTGCCAGAGTGGGAAGGATTGATTAATTTATAGATTTAATTATTTGTTCAAACTAAAAGACTGTGATGGGGCTATTAGAAAACTCAGGCCTGAAAGAGTACTTGTATCGGTGAGGGACAAGGACGAGTGTCAGAAGTATCTAAACGGGTAGGGGAGGAGGGGGAGGGGAAGGGGAGTGGTGGGGAGTTTCTCAAAATGACAGATTATCCCCAGAGGGTCATTAATCAACCCCAGGGGATCATAATCCACTTAGCAGAACAATAGTTTAAGGGGGTTGGAGGGGATCATAAATCAATCAAGTTTGCCTCTGAATGTATGCAATCCGCACTAAAAAAAATGCACTAATGCTCTCTTTGTCCCACTACTAGCGTTATGATCTGTGGAATGTGTACGTGACACTCCCTGGGTAGCCTCATCATTCAGGAAGGAGTGTATCAACAAAGGTACTCATCTGTCCTTCGAGACCATGCCCAAACCTAGATGTAGTTTGTTTTTCCTTAGCATGGTGGCATCTACTAGCAGGACACTGCAACAAGTCATACAGCTCACAATGTACATGCTTGGATCGAAAAGCACCAGAATGGGTTTACAGTACCCTCCTGGCCACCTAACTCCCCAGATTTAAACCCAATCGAGAACCTGTGCGACCACCTAGATTGGGCTATTTGCCCAACGGATCCTCAACCGAGAGACCTAGCGCGGCTGGCCATGGCATGGCGCCACATCATTGCCAGTACACTACTGGCCATTAAAATTGCTACACCACGAAGATGATGTGCTGCAGATTCGAAATTTAACCGACAGGAAGAAGATGCTGTGATATGCAAATGATTAGCTTTTCAGAGCATCCACAGAAGGCTGGCGCCGGTGGCGACACCTACAACGTGCTGACATGAGGAAAGTTTCCAACCGATTTCTCATACACAAACAGCAGTTGACCGGCGTTGCCTGGTGAAACGTTGTTGTGTGCCTCGTGTAAGGAGGAGAAAAGCGTACCATCACGTTTCCGACTTTGATAAAGGTCGGATTGTAGTCTATCGCGATTGCTGTTTATCGTATCGCGACATTACTGCTCGCGGTTGTCGAGATCCAATGACTGTTAACAGAATATGGAATCGATGGGTTCAGGAAGGTAATACGGAACGTCGTGCTGGATCCCAACGGCCTCGTATCACTAGCTGTCGAGATGACAAGCATCTTATCAGCATGAAACTTCCTGGCAGATTAAAACTGTGTGCCCGACCGAGACTCGAACTCGGGACCTTTGCCTTTCGCGGGCAAGTGCTCTACCAACTGAGCTACCGAAGCACGACTCACGCCCGGTACTCACAGCTTTACTTCTGCCAGTACCTCGTCTCCCACCTTCCAAACTTTACAGAAGCTCTCCTGCGAACCTTGCAGAACTAGCACTCCTAAAAGAAAGGATATGGCGGAGACATGGCTTAGCCACAGCCTGGGGGATGTTTCCAGAATGAAACATCCCCCAGGCTGTGGCTAAGCCATGTCTCCGCAATATCCTTTCTTTCAGGACTGCTAGTTCTGCAAGGTTCGCAGGAGAGCTTCTGTAAAGTTTGGAAGGTGGGAGACGAGGTACTGGCAGAAGTAAAGCTGTGAGTACCGGGCGTGAGTCGTGCTTCGGTAGCTCAGTTGGTAGAGCACTTGTCCGTGGAAGGCAAAGGTCGGGCACACAGTTTTAATCTGCCAGGAATTTCATATCAGCGCACACTCCGCTGCAGAGTGAAAATCTCATCTTATCAGCATGGTTATAACGGATCGTGAAGCCACGACTCCATCCCTGAGTCAACAGACGGGGACGTTTCCAAGACAACAACCATCTGCACGAACAGTTCGACGACGTTTGCATCAGCATGGACTATCAGCTCGCAGACCATGGCTGCGGTTACCCTTGACGCTGCATCACAGACAGGAACGCTTGCGATGGTGTACTCGATGACGAACCTGGGTGCACGAATGGCATATGGCATTTTTTGGGATGAATCCAGTTTCTGTTTACAGTATCATGATGGTCGCATCCGTGTTCGACGACATCGCGGTGAACGCACATTGGAAGCGTGTATTCGTCACCGCATACGGCGTATCACCCTGAGTGATAGTATGGGGTGCCATTGGTTACACATCTCGGTCACCTCTTGTTCGCATTGACGGCTCTTGGAACAGAGGGCGTTACATTTCAGATGTGTTACGACCCGTGGCTCTACGCTTCATTCGATCCAAGCGAAACCCTACATTTCAGCAGGATAATGCACGACCGCATGTTGCGAGTTCTGTACGGGTCTTTCTGGATACAGAAAATGTTCGACTGCTGCCCTGGCCAGCACATTCTCCAGGTCTCTCACCAATTGAAAACGTCTGGTCAATGGTGGCCGAGGAACTGGTTCGTCACGATACGCCAGTCACTACTCTTGATGAACTGTGTTATCGTGTTGAAGCTGGATGGGCATCTGTACCTGTACACGCCATCCAAGCTCTGTTTGACTCAACGCCCAGGCGTATCAAGGCCGTTATTACGGCCAGAGGTGGTTATTCTGGGTACTAATTTCTCAGGATCTATGCACCCAAATTGCGTGAATATTTAATCGCATGTCAGTTCTAGTATAATATATTTGTCCAATGGATACCTGTCTATCATCTGCATTTCTTCTTGGTGTAGCAATTTTAATGGCCAGTAGTGTACTTTCCAAAAACTCATTGACTGTCTTCCTGCACATTTCGCAGCAGTTTACGCTACAAGGGTGATTTTTGAGGCTTTTGAGATGTGATCACATTAAAGGATATTGTAGGTAGCATATGAGGCTCTCAGGCACGGAATTATCAGCCTGATAATCCGTGGCAGAATACCAACACCCTGTCTGATAGAGGTTTTCCCACATCAAAACACCACATGAGATGTGCAGCCTTATCACTGGATGTCTGTGGCCTACACAACTTGCCAAATTATATGTCCTGGTTGGTGGTATTTATTCTCCAGACATCTGCTGTGAAGTTACTGTTAGTGTGTAAAAAAGGAAGCCAGTTACCATACCTCCATACATTACATATTATGCACCAAACGTATACAGACTTAGGTCCAGAAAAAGATTCATGAAAATCAACGACATCTTGTAAACGCCAACATCCGATATGAGAATAGAAATGTGGAAATCAGAAGTCGTAAAGGATCCTCACTGGCATCATCTTCCTCCCTCACATCAAGAGGAGAACATGGAGTGCCTTCAATCCCCTTGGAAGATCCAGATGTAGTCCCCAAAAATAGGTCTTTCCAGTCAGCACTAGCAACTGTGACTGACAAGCGCAACCGTGGACCAATTGCTTTGTTGTCGGTTCGCTCCCACGTCCTGCGCCGAAGAAGATCCGGTTCAGGGAGCTCCGAATACTTTTGAGGTTACCCGCTTTTTGTCGCACATGGTGTAATCTTCTATGCACTTATACCTGGACATGTTACCCTTGCTTGTTTCATACAGGGTGTCCGAGGAGGAATGGTCAGTATCCAGGGATATGACAGAAACGCTCATTCAGGGCAAAAAAAAAAAAGAACAGTAAACATGAGCACTAAAATGCATACCCTAAGAGCTATAAGGGCTTCTTTTCCTTCGATATTGTGAAACAAATCTCTTATACGGCAAGATATTTGCGTTCCATATTTTGAGAAGTAGTAGTACGGATCAAAACACGAAAAAATGTCCAGTAAACATGGGCTGTGGGTACTTGTTCACCTTTGCTACTGTGAAACATATCTCATCTACGGAACAGGTGTGCATTCGAATGATCATTCTGTCGTATCCGTGAATACTGACCATCACTCCTGGGACGCTCTGTATATACCGTATTTTTTATAACTTTATCTTAACGCTTCTGGCTCGAACGAAAACTGTCTTTTTGTGGTGATGGAGTAACGGTGTGGCAGTTCCCCTACTTAAAATGAAGAATGAATTTATTTAACAGCGGAGCGCAAAAGTTCAATAAAAATTTAAGTTATGTCTTACAGTTTAGCACGTGTGTCCCACAGCAGTGAGAGCCTTAATACGAGGGTTTGAACTTAAATAGTGTCACCTACTTATTCACAACTGATGCAAAAAAGTTACTTGTTTTCACCTGTTACTGTACTTCAGTCACCAGCGTTATGTAGAACCCGTTGTAAGCGATGTAGAAGCAGAGCCTGTTCTGTTGCTGGTGCGAATGGAGCGGTCTACTGCCTGTCGAATCTCTGGAACAGTTCTGAAGTGAAATCCACGAAGTGGTTCCTTCATCTTCTGAATCAAATCAAAGTCTCAAGGACTTAAGTCCAGGGAGTATGGTGGATGGTACAGTACTTCCCAGTCCCATAGACCGAACAGAGCAGCCACAGCTTGCGCTGTATGCACCCGCGCATTGTCGTGCAAAATGATGGGTGGGTTGCGCAGAAAGTGTCGCCGCTTCTTTCGCAAAGACCGTGAATGCACAGTATTACTGTTCGTTTTTGGAGCATCACCTGCGACTAGCTTTGTGAAAGAAGCGGCTACACTTCCTGCCTAACCCACCCATCACTTTGCACGACAATGCGCGGGCTCATACAGCGCAAGCTGTGGCTGCTCTGTTCGGTCCATGGGACTGGGAAGTACTGCACCATCCACCATACTCCTCGGACTTAAGTCCTTGTGACTGATTTGATTTCGAAGATGAAGGAACCACTTCGTGGATTTCACTTCAGAACTGTTCCAGAGATTCGACAGGCAGTAGACCGCTCCATTCGCACCAGCAACAAAATAGGCTCTGCTTCCACATCGGTTACAACGGGTTCTACATAACGCTGGTGACGACTTTGAAGTACAGTAACAGGTGCAAACATGTAACTCTTTTGTATCGGTTGTGAATAAATAGTTGCCACTATTTATGTTCTAATCCTCGTAAAAATAGCGGGTAAAAATTAAGTTACCAATTACACTCGCAATCCCAGATTTAGCATCTGACTGCAATTTTTCGCGGCTATGGGCGCCGCAGACAAAACCAACCAACACAAAACGTTACTTCACGAAATAAATGATTATAACTCACCGCACCATTCAAAAACAGCAAACTGAATAAAATTATTGTGAAATAAATCGAGTAGCCTTTCACGTCAGATAATTTGAAAAATAAATGGATCAGTGATTTAAAACACAATATATCCTTGCAATAACGCTACTACAGGAACCGCGGCGCGTAGAACTAACAGCTCTAACAGCTTGAATGATAGCCACTGATAGATTAAAGTGCCCTAACCTGGCGCAGTTATAGAAATGTCAGCCCAGAACTGATACAATACAAAGACTGAATACATTAAAAGCAACACAAAAAGAAAGATTATGTGTAAATCAACATCTCCGGACTTGACAAGTCCTGGAATGGCATGTACGTCGTAATCCATTGCAACGGAGGCTGTGTTACCTGTTTTCGTTTTTTGCACCATCGAATGTCGTTCGGGTTAAATTTCTAGTAGTTAGTTCAGGAGCTACTTCTAAAGTACCCTAACATTTCGTTTGTTCCGGTAGCAGGCTCCTTAGTTGCTGTGATATTAAGATGCCATAGCAAGAATTTTCGTCTGCTGTTTTCATATCTTTCCCACTTCGAGAATATATAAATGTTTATGGGTAATATGTTAGGAGACTTTTTATCTAGCAGTTGTTGATTAAGGCCCCACATCTCAAATATTTATTCGGATAATCTTTAGAAGCGGCATTCAATATGTTGAGTCTTGCACCAGAGAAACAAAGGAGAGGATATTGTTATGGGTGGGCAGTATCCTCTTTCTACAACACAACTGCACACATGTAGTAACGGGGTTCTTTATTTAGATAAATAAGAAGATACTTATCTTTAAGAGAGTCCATGTGATGTGGTACAAGCTCTTCCGTAATAGTCCACGTTAGCCTCAGTGCCACGATGTGAATGACAGATGCCAAACTGGAGTGCAAGTTGGTGTGTCAGTAACTGAGACAGTCACTAAGCGATTGGACTACTGCCTGAGACTGAGCTACATACATCAAAAAAAAGTTTTGCATCACCTCGGTTCCGAGAGTGCCGGAATCTGTACAGGAAATTGGAATACAGATCACCATAAACGTCATTTCCGTCCTTTTTATTGCTCATGAAAACCACACATTGCGTATTGTACCACCATACAGCTAGACCTTCAGAAGCGGTGGTCCAGATTGTTGTGCGCACCAGTGCCGGCAGCGGTGGTCTAGCGGTTCTAGGCGCTCAGTCCGGAACCGCGCGACTGCTACGGTCGCAGGTTCGAATCCTGCCTCGGGCATGGATGTGTGTGATGTCCTTAGGTTAGTTAGGTTTAAGTAGTTCTAAGTTCTAGGGGACTGATGACCACAGATGTTAAGTCCCATAGTGCTCAGAGTCATTTGAACCATTTTTTTTTTTTTTTTTTTTTGTGCGCTCCAGTACCTCCAATACCCAGTAACACGTCCTCTGGCATTGATTCATGCCTGTATTCGTCGTGGCATACTATCCACAAGTTCACCAAGGCACTGTTGGTCCACATTGTCCCATCCTCAACGGCGATTCAGCGTAGATCCTTCAGAATGGTTGGTGGGTCAAGTCGTCCATTAACAGCCCTTTTCAATCTATCCCAGGCATGGTCGATAGGGTTCATGTCTGGAGAACATGCTGGCCACTCTAGTCGAGCGACGTTGTTATCCTGAAGGAAGTAATTCACAAGATGTGCTCTATGGGGGCGCTAATTGTCGTCCATGAAGACGAATGCCTCGCCAACCAATATGCTTCCTTTATGGTTGCACTATCGGTCCGAGGTTGGCATGCACGCATCGTACAGCCGTTACGGTGCCTTCCATGACCACCAGCGGCGTATGTCGGCCCAACATAACGCCATCCCAAAACAGCAGGGAACCTCCACCTTGCTGCATTCGCTGGATAGTGTGTCTAAGGCGTTCAGTCTGACCGGGTTGCCTCCAAACACGTCTCCGACGATTGTCTGGTTGAAGGCATATGCGACACTCATCGGTGAAGAGTACGTGATGCCAGCCAGTCCTGAGCGGTCCATTTGGCATGTTGTTGGGTCCATCAGTGCCGCGCTGCATGGTGTCGTGGTTGCATCATGCAGCCTATTGCGCACAGTTTGAGTCGTAACACAACGTCCTGTGCTGCACGAAAAGTATTATTCAACATGGTGGCGTTGCTGTCAGGGTTCCTCCGAACCATAACCCATAGGTAGCGGTCAACCACTGCAGTAGTAGCACTTGAGCGGTCTGAGCGAGGCATGTCATCGACAATTCCTGTCTCTCTGTATCTCCTCCATGTCCAAACAACATCGCTTTGGTTCATTCCGAGACGCCTGGACACTTCCATTGTTGAGAGCTCTCCCTGGCACTAAGCAACAATGTGTACGCGATCGAACCGTGGTTTTGATTGTCTAGGTATAGTTGAATTACAGACAACATGAGCCATGCACCTCCTTCCTGCTGGAATGACTGGTACTGATCCGCTGTCAGAACCCTCTGTCTAATAGGCGCAGCTCATGCATGGTTGTTTACATCTTTAGGCGGGTTCTGTGACATCTCTGAACAGTGAAAGGCACTGTGTCTGTGACACAATATCCACAATCAACATCTAGCTCCAGGAGTTCTGGGAACCGGTGTGATGCAAAACGTTTTTTGATCTGTGTAGTAACCAAGGCCTCCAGTCAGCAGAGGCGATCTAAATACTTGTGGCGGAGAGGGCATTGGTGGCGTGTTGCTTGCGAGTGTGCCTTTGGCCTCTGTCCTGATAGGAGCGCTTGATCCAGCGACTAGTTTCGATCTACAGGGTTATTACAAATGATTGAAGCGATTTCACAGCTCTACAATAACTTTATTATTTGAGATATTTTCACAATGCTCTGCACACACATACAAAAACTCAAAAAGTTTTTTTAGGCATTCACAAATGTTCGATATGTGCCCCTTTTGTGATTCGGCAGACATCAAGCCGATAATCAAGTTCCTCCCACACTCGGCGCAGCATGTCCCCATCAATGAGTTCGAAAGCATCGTTGATGCGAGCTCACAGTTCTGGCACGTTTCTTGGTAGAGGAGGTTTAAACACTGAACTTTCACGTAACCCCACAGAAAGAAATCGCATGGGGTTAAGTCGGGAGAGCGTGGAGGCCATGACATGAATTGCTGATCATGATCTCCACCACGACCGATCCATCGGTTTTCCAATCTCCTGTTTAAGAAATGCCGAACATCATGATGGAAGTGCGGTGGAGCACCATCCTGTTGAAAGATGAAGTCGGCGCTGTCGGTCTCCAGTTGTGGCATGAGCCAATTTTCCAGCATGTCCAGATACACGTGTCCTGTAACGTTTTTTTCGCAGAAGAAAAAGGGGCCGTAAACTTTAAACCGTGAGATTACACAAAACACGTTAACTTTTGGTGAATTGCGAATTTGCTGCACGAATGCGTGAGGATTCTCTACCGCCCAGATTCGCACATTGTGTCTGTTCACTTCACCATTAAGAAAAAAATGTTGCTTCATCACTGAAAACAAGTTTCGCACTGAACGCATCCTCTTCCATGCAACCGCGCCGAAAATTCAAAGCGTTTGACTTTGTCATCGGGTGTCAGGGCTTGTAGCAATTGTAAACGGTAAGGCTTCTGCTTTAGCCTTTTCCGTAAGATTTTCCAAACCGTCGGCTGTGGTACGTTTAGCTCCCTGCTTGCTTTATTCGTCGACTTGCGCGGGCTACGCGTGAAACTTGCCCGCACGCGTTCAACCGTTTCTTCGCTCACTGCAGGCCGACCCGTTGACTTCCCCTTACAGAGGCATCCAGAAGCTTTAAACTGCGCATACCATCGCCGAATGCAGTTAGCAGTTGGTGGATCTTTGTTCAACATCGTCCTGAAGTGTCGTCGCACTGTTATGACTGACTGATGTGAGTTCATTTCAAGCACGACATACGCTTTCTCGGCTCCTGTCGCCATTTTGTCTCACTGCGCTCTCGAGCACTCTGGCGGCAGAAACCTGAAGTGCGGCTTCAGCCGAACAAAACTTTATGAGTTTTTCTACGTATCTGTAGTGTGTCGTGACCATATGTCAATGAATGGAGCTACAGTGAATTTATGAAAGCGCTTCAATCATTTGTAATAGCCCTGTACTTGCTACATCTGTGCCGACTGGTACGCTGGCGACAGCTTAGGCCAGAGCACTATATGACTTGTCTTTTTTTATTTGGAGTCAGCATAGTTTTCGCCCATAAACCGCCTTACAGCATAACCCCAACACACTACACGACAAAACACAATGAGCGCCAGCTCACTGTTGTCTGCTAAACAGCGGAGGAGATTCCCATCGAAACGGGGAAGCAGTCCCTCTGTTTCAAACAAAATTACGCACGCACAAATATGCGAATGCATAGTTACACTGCTGGAAATGTAAGCACATGCGCGAAGTTGTATGGAAAAGAGGCGTCTTCGAACACAGCATCACTATTGGGGATAGACCTGATCAACCAAAATAGTTGCATAGCCCTTAGCAGTAATGCGACCTTGCAGAGAAACTATGGGAACACCATCATATGGCTGCCTAAATTATCACTGAACCCTGGCCATGTTTCACAACTGGCACGTAAACCCGCCTAGTTTGGAGACAGTGTGGAATCAGACTCATCCAACCAAATGACTGTCTTCAGTTGGTGCTTAGTCCAGGTTTTACGACTTCGGCACCGCGTTTTCCCGTTACTAGCATCTGCGTCATTGATGAGAGGTTTTGGAATTCCGACTCACCTCACAATTCTCTGCTTATGGAGCTCATTTCGTATTGTTTGCTCTGTTCTGCAATGGCTCTTGCGATTTTCGTCCTCTTCAACAACCACTTGCCACGATCGCTGCCTCTTGAAGAACCAAACGGTTCGGCTATCTTGGTTACGAAAGCACACACCGTACGAGCACCAAAACTATGCCCCGTTCGAAATCCCTTAGGTTCGTCATAATCCGATAAATTTGTTGTGAAATGACCGTAATTACGATTTATCACGAAATTAGGTTACCATTATCACAAAATTACATACATTTTATGTTTTTAAAGATGCCGCAACATTTATTCAGTAGCACTATTTAAATAAGAAATTCAGTGTAAAACCGTTGTATTACGTCCGATTCCTAACAGGCAAGTATTCATAAAAGATTAATTTCATTAACATCAGAAGTAATTAGTAAAATAACAGATGTATCACGAATATATCTCCCTTTACTGTTCCGGTACAGTGGTGTTGACTTTCTCGTAACGTATCTAAAAAATAGGACGAAGCGGTGACAATCACTTCGTTATACGACTCTTGATGAGAACAACTGTTGTTGCAGCGTAATCCAGTGAGGTATTCGATCACCTGCAGGAGCGGCTGTATGTACTTAAAATTAGACCGTGATATTTGTTGACGGTGCAAGAAATCAAAGAGGTGGGAGCTGGGCCGGCTCGCGCCTTTCACCCGCGCTCTGTGCCGGCGGAAAGGCCGCCGAACACGCCCCCATACAAGTTTCGAGGCCGGCTGTGGAGCACGCGCCGCCAGAACGTGCGCCCAAACCTGTCGTCCTAAGGCCGCCTTTCGCCACACGAAATCCATTACTTCCAGGCTGGCCACAAAATCCGGCCGTAATACAGTTTTTCCTTTGCGGACGATGTCTACGTTAATGAATACCTTTTTTCTGTACGGTACAAGATTTTCCATACTCAGTCTCCATTACCAACGATTTTCAGATTAAATACACGCTGTATTTAAATCGGTCGATAACGTCTTTCTTAGCGGTATTTGTTAATTAAGCAGCATAATGAAGCTTTCTTGTTTATTGGTGAAGCACCGTAGCTCCACACGGAGTGATTACAAAGTACTGGAGAGTTTCATAAAGCTATATTTTTAACAATGTCGAACAAAAATGCATTACCATGCAGGTTGGTACCAGAAGTGGCCATAGTACAGTGGCCCATTTCCAGGAATAAATGCCACTTTTGAACGAAGCAATGAGAGCGAATTACCACTTTGGCTGGGATAGATTTTGAGAAAGCATTTGACACAATTTCAGTAAAATATGCGCTGAACTATTCCCCGAGGAACGAAACATAGGCAACCTATGTTGGTATCTTCATCATCATCATCTGTTTGACATTTTGACATCCATGGCTGAATAAAGACCGCCTATAGAGTATTTCCGTGCATTGTTTTCAGCGATACGCATTCACACTGTAGCTGTTTTCTAACGTCATCTACACGCCTTCGGTACTGTAAGGTTTTAATTCCGCTCTTTTTTTATTTCTTGCAATTCAATAAAGAACTTCCTGAGTCCTATCATCGTCCGCCTACGAAGACGTGCCTTTCTTGTGCATTGACAGATTTCGATGAATGGTTTCTCAATTTGGGACTTTACTTTCTAAGGCTACAGGTAAATTAAGTATCGCAACAAAAATGCACCTTCCAATGACGATGGCGTAACTCTGTTTTCCTGACGCATTGCATGTGCATGGTGCACTTAAGTCGATAATGTGAAAAATAAAAATCACGAAATTTTAGACGTGCCATCGTCAATGAGAGTACAAAAAAATGGGAACGTATCAGGTCAGTGAACATGTCGGATGACGTCATTTTTCGATGATGCGTGACCTATCAATTGCTAATAATCCTTGAGCAGAAAGATACGTAAGATAAAGAAAACGATCGCAAAACAATCTCATGGGGGGGGGGGGTTCTGTCTTCGACAAAAGAAGAATTAAGGAAAGGACACGAACAGTGTTCAGTTGTCTCGCTGTAAAACATCAAAAAATTATTTTAAAAAAATCATCATTCAAGGAGATTAGGAACATACCTGATTTTTATATAATTATACATGATTAAGTGTAATGAACAGCTTAGTTACTACCAGCAAACAGTACTCTATTGAAACTTAAATCTCCTTTCTCGGAGCCCATGCGGAAGAAAGGAACAAATATAATGGTAAGACAATAGAAGATCAATGTATTCATTCCTGATCAGTGGACCTGGGATTTTAGGTAAAAATCTATTTTGTTCCTCATTAAATAAAGGCAATAAAATTATGTTTTATAGCACCTACAAATACCTAATTTCAGGTTAGTACCTGATTGTACCTAAATTTGAAAAATCCAATTAAATAAAACTTTTTATGACTAACATTCTCTCGTGGTCTTCCCAGATAAGAGTTACGCAAATATTTTATACAAAATTGTAATTTTATAGTACCTAAAATAACTAATTTCATTTTAGAACCTGCTTGTACCTCATTTTTAAAAATTCTAAAAATACCTAATTTCGTGTTAGAAGCAGACTGTACCTAATTTTTACAAATCCAGTGAAATAAAATTTATGTGACTAAAACTACTCTTCCGGTCTTCCCGGCTACTTCGAAAACAGTAATTGGATGATAACTGGTTTGTTTGCATGCGTGAACGCCAATCGTGAGTCGGACGACGACAGCATACGCCAGGCTGTTCCAGCCAGCCCTGCTGCGCAGAGCGTCGTCGCTCGCTGTGAACCGTCAAAGGGGCCGGCAGTGCACCTAGGGGCCTTGTGATCTGCCTCCGGCGCCTTCCCGCCCTGTCGGAACAGCCTGTTACACCTGCACTGTCTCCATTCAGTCGGTCGGCGTGCTGCTTTGACGTCGTGAAATACTTCACAGCGACAGTGTATCTGTGGAAGGTTAAGCACGCCCAAAGTAGCCAGCTCCAAATCATCTCTGATTCCTCAGTAGTTACAAGAATTTCTTGATTTCTCTACAGACGGAACAGTTATTCACTTCAATGTGTGCAACAAAGACGTAAGTAAAATTTTAGCCTTTTATATGCAGGGAACAGTGATACCACTGTTTTTCCTGAGTTAACTTGGACCAGACACATGCGAATGCAAAAATATTGCTTCTAAACCTTTAATGTAGGTTAATTTTGCTAAATAGATCTCGTACGTAAATTCTTCCACAAAATATTTCTCATTTCTTTTTGTTCTTAGGTACGTTCTGGACAGAGATCGCATTTAAGTCTGCACATTGCAGGGATTAAACACCAGGCAAATTTAAAAAATAAATCAAACGTGAAACAAACGTTTGTAACTAAACCAAATGCAACAAACAAAAACGAATTTCATCTTGACCTGTGTCGAGCCGTTGTTGCAGCAAACATACCGTTCAATGCAGTTGAAAATATCCAGTTCAAAAGTTTTCTAGAGAAATACCGTCACCGCAGCATTCCATCAGAATCCACAGTGAGGAAGTACCATTTAGATACTTTATATGAAAATACATTAAACAGGATAAAGGGAGATATAGCCGATTCATACATGTGGGTCTCTGTCGCTGAGACAAATGAAATACAAGGTCTACATGTGGCTAATTTGTTGGAAAGTTAGATCCTGACGCTCTATACATTATCTGATCCACAGTAAGGAGCTAAAAAAGACTAACCAGGAAAAAATTGCTCACTATGTTAATAAAGCCCTCAAATTACCATTCCCCCAACAGCCTAGATGAAAATAAACTACTTGTAATCGACATTAATGCAGCCACATACATGATTGTTGCTGTTAAATTGTTGAAAGTATTTTACCCAGCCTTGCTCCATATCACATATCTTGCCTATGCCATGAAACGTGTAGCTGAGACTACACGTCTCGAATTTCCACATGCAAATAAGCTAGTTTCAACCACCAAAAAAGTTTTTATTAAAGCAGCTACAAGAATCCTATTATTTCGAGAGGAACTTCTCAACATACCACTTGTTCTTAAATTGCGGGACGAGGCAGTGAGCATTACTTCAGCTAAAGATCTTCTAAGTGACCAAAAATTTCCAAGGACATTGCATACATAAAATCTTATTATGCATTTTTGGTCCCCATTATTAAAGCTGTAGGGTGTTCAGGGAAACCAGTCTACACGCAACTGCAAGTCTGCAAGTGATAGAAGAGGTGACAGAAAAAATCAACTTGGTTCCAGGTTCTATTGGTATGAAAGTTAGTGAGAAACTAAAGACAGTGCTTAAAAAAAAAAAAAAAAAAAAAAAGGACTCGCCATCCACTGCACAGTGGCTGACACCTTGTCAGGTAAGTCAATAGAACGTGAGTGTGCGGTCCCATTGCGCCTAATACCGGCATTTTAATATGTTTCGGAGACATCTGTTGACGTGGAACTTTCATTCTCGTCATATAAGTTGCTATTAACAGACAAAAGATGCATTTTCTCAACGGAAAATCTGGAGGAAGTGTTAGTTATTTACTGTGACTATAATTATGCACATGGGCTATAAAATAATGTCGATTTTTGTCTGTCCATTTATCTTTCTAGACATTAAAAGTCATATTTTCGTCACCTATTTTCTGATTTTTATAACATATTTTTGTACGTGATAGAACCTATTTTAGATACCTAATTTAAGCTTTTTAGAACCTACTATGCTGCAGCCGTCGCATCTCATCGTGGTACTCATCACAAATGCTGCAACTACGTTAGCTTAATTTGTGTAACTGTAAGTGCTGCATTTACAGAGGCTACATTATTTTAACTAACAACTGTAATTGAAACTTCCTGACAGATTAAAACTGTGTGCCGGACCGAGACTCGAACTCGGGACCTTTGCCTTTCGCGGGCAAGTGCTCTACCATTTGAGCTATCCAAGCACGGCTCACGCCCGACCTCACAGCTTTACTTCTGCCAGTACCTCGTCTCCTACCTTCCAAACTTTACAGAAGTTCTCCTGCGAACCTTGCAGAGCGAGGTAGAGCACTTGCCCGCGAAACGCAAAAGTCCCTAGTTCGAGTCTCGGTCCGGCACACAGTTTTAATCTGCCAGGAAGTTTCATATCAGCGCACACTCCGCTGCAGAGTGAAAATCTCATTCTGGGAACAACTGTAATTAACAGAAATTCGCTCCCCAGTCTCGAAAGGATAAAACACCGATCAGTACATAAATGGCTTGTCCAGTGTTGATTCAAAACAGCGTATAGTGCAAAACTTTTGATCTTAGAAGAGCGGTAAAGACATTATCGCAGCGGTTCTCAACTTCAGAGTCGATACCACTTCTGGGTCCACGTGCGCGCTACCGCGAGCATTGTTAGCGAGATACGATAACGCCCAACCGCTGGAAAAAGATGCACAACAATACAGAAAACTCGAAGCTAAGCATCGCGGCTAGCACATGCTACGTCAAACTGTAGGAGTGTTAAAGTCACTGTGCCCTTGCAAGTGCCACAGAATTAATTAACAGGATTCCAGTGAGGAAGGTAGTGTGCGCCACTGACACCCTCGCTGGAATTTCTATACCTAGCGATATGGCGCAGTGGTTAGCACAATGGACTCACAGTGGGGAGGGTAAAGGTTCATATACACGTTCGGTCATCCAGGTTTACATTTTAGATCATTTTGCTAAACTGGTTAGGGAAAATGTCGGGATCGTTCCTTTCAAATGGCACAGCCTATTTCCTTTTCCATCCTTCCTTGACCCTAGCTTCTTCTCTGACGGTTAATAAATTCTCAGCCGACGGGGCGTTGAACCCTAATCTCCCTTTTCCGAAAATCGAATGGCCCATGTTCCAGAAGAGGCAATAAATACAATAATGGCCATTACAATTGCTACACCACGAAGATGACGTGCTACAGACGCGAAATTTAACCGACAAGAAGAAGATGCTGTGATATGCAAATGATTAGCTTTTCAGGGCATTCACACAAGGTTGGCGCCGGTGGCGACACCTACAACGTGCACACACGAGGAAAGTTTCCAACCGATTTCTCATACAAAAATAGCAGTTGACCGGCGTTGTCTGGTGAAACGTTATTGTGATGCCTCGTGTAAGGAGGAGAAATGCGTACCATCACGTTTCCGACTTTGATAAAGGTCGGATTGTAGACTATCGCGAGTTCTGTTTATCGTATCGCGACATTGCAGCTTACGTTGGTCGAGATCGAATGACTGTTAGCAGAATATGGAATGGGTGGGTTCAGGAGGGCAATAGGGAACGCCGCGCTGGATCCCAACGGCCTCGTATCACTAGCAGTCGAGATGACAGGCATCTTATCCGCATGGCTGTGACGCATCGTACAGCCACGCCTTGATCCCTGAGTCAACAGATGGGTACGTTTGCAAGACAACAACCATCAGCACGAACAGTTCGATGACGTTCGCAGCAGCACGGACTATCAGCTCGGAGACCACGGCTGTGGTTTCCCCTTGACGCTGCATCACAGACAGGAGCGCCTGCGATAGTGTAGTCAACGACGAACCTGCGTGCACGAATGCCACAACGTCATTTCTTCGGATGAATCCTGGATCTGTTTACAGCATCATGATGGTCGCATCCGTGTTTGGTGACATCGTGGTGAATGCACATTGGAAGCGTGCATTCGTCATCGCCGTACTGGCGTATCACCCGTCGTGACGGTATGGGGTGCCATTTGTTACACGTCTCGGTCACCTCTTCTTCGCACTGACGGCACTTTGAACAGTGGACGTTATATTTCAGATGTGTTACGACCCGTGGCTCTACCCTTCATTAGATCCCTGCGAAACCCCACATTTCAGCAGGATAATGCACGACCGCATGTTGCAGGTCCTGTACGGGTCTTTCTGGATACAGAAAATGTAGTGTTGGCAGAAGAGCCAACACCGTGTTGCTAGAGGAGGCCGAAATGCACGCGTTTTAACTCTCGCAGGCTGGCGTGAGGTCTGGAAAATGACAAGGAAATTATAGTAGCCAAAAATAGTACATAGCTTCTGGAATACTTAACTTTAATCCATAATTGGTGAACATCGCTCTTGATGATACATGAATTACAAGATCAATAGCTAATGATAATGGCGCCTTGCTAGGTCGTAGCAAATGATGTAGCCGAAGGCTATGCTGACTATCGTCTCGGCTAATGAGAGCGTAATTTGTCAGTGAACCATCGCTAGCAAAGTCGGCTGTACAACTGGGGCGAGTACTAGGAAGTCTCTCTAGACCTGCCGTGTGGTGGCGCTCGGTCTGCAATCACTGACAGTGGCGACACGCGGGTCCGACGTATACCAATGGACCGCGGCCGATTTAAAGGCTACCACCTAGCAAGTGTGGTGTCTGGCGGTGACACCACATTCCTCCCCCGCAAATCGGCGTACGGTTGTGTTATAAGGTTTCCGCCCGCCGTGGGGAGGACCCCATGTTGACGTATGCGACGAGGTGGGGAGCCTAACAACAGGCGAGGTTGTGCCACCCGCACCCTGCCATTCGGCCCGAGGGGAGCTAGGAAACCCCTGAAAACCTACTCCAGGGTGCACGCCAACATGCGGTGTATGCGCCCGTAGAGAGACAGGAGGGGCCGAAGAGTCGACCTCCATCAGGGCGGTGCACCCGACGGGCGAAGACGCCATGTGGTCCGGAGCGGGCAAGAGCTCCATGTCGGAGGACAGCTGGTCACGGGAAGCGATCGGCGGCGCGTGACCCAGGGAGGCGCCCGGCGGTTGCAGCGACGCGTCCTCTGCGGGCGTCGCCGGCGGGAGAACTGGCGGCGGCGCGTCGCCATGGGGCAAAATGGAAGACAGCGTCGGTAACACCTGGGGATGAGGCGAGCCAATAGATGAGTCCCCAGAGCGCTGACCGGACGGCACCGTCGCTGAAAGCAGACGGGGAGCGGCAGATCCCGTGCGACGACAGTTGCGCAGCTGAATGAGATGCCGGCGCACCTCACCAGAGGCCCCCAAAACCAGACACATAGCGCGGCCTAGGCAGCGAAGAATGCGCCCTGCGAGCCAACGCCGTGAACCTCGATAGTTGCGATAGTATACAACGTCGCCTGGGGCAAAAGCAGGTGTCTGCCGCTGCACAGGAACCTGATGCGGCGGATGTAGCAAAGACATCAAGGTTCGATGAGGACGACCGTGGAGCAACTCAGCCGGCGAGCGACCATCTCGGGGCTGAGAGCGATACGAGGACATGAAGAGCAATAACGCGTCCTCCAGAGAATGCGACTCTTTCAGCTTCAACATCTGTGACTTGAAAGTCCGGACCAATCGTTCAGCGGCACCGTTTGACTGCGGCGAAAACGGCGCGGACGTCAGATGTTGAAGACCATTGGCCTTGCAGAATGACTGAAATTCTGCGGACATGAATTGTGGGCCATTGTCGGAAACAATAGTCTGTGGAAGACCTTCAATACAAAAGATAGCGGATAACGCTTGAATGGCGGCAGATGACGTCGTGGAAGACATCCGGACAACAAAAGGAAAATTACTGAATGAATCTACCACGACCAACCATCGAGCATTCCAGAAAGGACCAGCAAAATCGATGTGTAAGCGTTGCCAAGGGGAAGTGGCTTTCGGCCATGCAAAGAATTCCCGCGGTGGTGCGGATTGTTGTTCGGCACACACCATGCAAGAAGAGCACATATTCGTAATCGCAGCATCGATTCCGAACCAAGTACAGTGCTGACGAGCAAGTTGTTTCGTTCGCACTATACCCCAATGTCCTTGGTGGAGAAGCCGTAAGACAGAGGACTGTAACGAACGTGGGACCACGACCCTGGACTGATCATTATCAGAACGCAACAGCAAAACACCACGTCGAACAAAAAGTCTCTCCTTGTGAGCAAAAAATCGGCGAACCAACGGGTCCTTGATCTGTGAATTTGACAAGGGCCATTGCGTAGCAACGAAACTCAAAACGGTAGCAAGGACAGGGTCAGCAGCTGTGGCTGTAGCCACACGACGAAAATCAATCGGAAACGATTCGACCACGTCATCGGTTTCCACATCAATGAACATGCAAGCATCGAATGCGCTATCCTCAGCAACAGGCAAACGGGACAACGCATCGGCGTTTCCGTGCTTAGCAGTGGACCGATACAAGATATGGTAGCGGTACTGCGAGAGGAAAATAGACCAGGGAATGAATTTCTGCGCTGTACGTGGAGGTACAGGCTTGTTCGGATGAAAAAGCGATGTCAAAGGTTTGTGGTCTGTGATGATGGTAAAGTGACGACCATACAAGAAATCATGAAACTTAGTAACACCAAATACGAGAGCCAAAGCTTCTTTCTCGATCTGTGAATAATTTCTTTGCGCAGACGAGAGCAATTTGGACGCAAAGGCAATAGGGCGATCGTGCGATCCATCTTTGTGCGCAAGCACAGCACCGATCACGAAATCCGATGCATCTACCATCAACAAAAGGGGTATCTGGGGATCGAATGGCGTAAGGCAAGTATTTGAAAGCAACGCCGATTTCAACTGGCGAAAGGCGCGTTCGCATTCCGTCGTCCAGACGAACGGAACACCTTTACGGCGTAAGCGATGAAGCGGAGCTGAAATGGAAGAGGCATGGGGAACATAGCGATGATAATAATTGATTTTTCCCAGCACACTCTGGAGCTGCTTCAAATTCTGCGGCGAAGGCAAGTCCTGTATGGCACGGAGGTGCTCGGGACTGGGATGTATGCCTTGGGCATTGATTACATGTCCCAGATAGGGTAAGTCACGAGCAAAAAACACACATTTGTCCTTCCGCAAGCGAAGACCATTTTGTCGCAAGACCTGAAATAATGTTCTGAGATTGGCTAAATGTTCTTCTTCTGTCTTTCCGGAGATCACAATATCGTCCAGATAGTTTGCTGCAGTAGGGACCGACGCACAAACAGTTTGCAGATATTGCTGAAACAATGCAGGGGCGGATGCACACCCGAATGGCAGTCTTTTAAATCGGTACAAACCAAGATGCGTGTTAACCACCAAAACGCGCTGGGATTCTGCGTCCACCGGTATTTGCAAGTACGCATCTGCTAGGTCCAACTTCGAAAAATATTTACCTGGGCACAGTTTGTCAAAAAGATCTTCCGGGCGGAGTAAAGGAAAAGTTGCAATCACTAGTTGTGGATTCACTGTTGCCTTGAAGTCCACACAAAGTCTCAATTTTCCGGAAGGTTTTGGCAAAATTACTAAGGGTGAGGCCCAGAGAGAAGCCTGCACACGTTCAATTACACCTTGTGATTCCAAATCGTGTAATGTTCTTGCGACCTCATCACGCAATGCGTGGGGAACATAGCGCGCTCTCAAAAATTTTGGTTGCGCGTTTACTTTCAGTTCCAAATGTGCTTCATAGTTCTTAGCGCAACCAAGGCCCGGTGCAAAAATGTCTGCAAATTCTGCACATAGACGAGAAACACTGTCTGAAGGCACAGTCTGGTTCACTGTTAGGACCTGATTGACTATAGACAAGTTAAACAACTGAAATAAATCGAAACCAAACAAGTTCACTGCAGAAGAAGAATGAAGTACGTAAAATGACACAAGTTTTGTTTGTCCCTTGTATGTTGCAAGAAAGCTGCAATGTCCTATCACAGGGATTGCTTGTCCTGAATAACTACTTAACATTTGCGGCACGCAACGGAGGTGTGCCCAGCTGTTTGTACGTGTCTTGATTGATCAGTGAAACTGCAGCTCCGGTATCGAGCTGGAATGGTATCACGTTGCCATTAATGTCCAAGTCTACAAAAAGTTTATTGTCCTGCTGACGACAAGAGCGACTGTCTTGTGCATCGTGAAGTAACACTGGTACAGAATCACTTGCGACTTGACGGGATTTCCGTCGATGTCGACGCACACTATTTGTGGGACGAACACAGTCACTGTTAGAGAGAGTGGCACTGGGCGGAGTGGAATGAACTGCATGAATTTCCATGGGCGACGGTTCACGAGCCTGAGTATTCTTGGTCCGATTCCGATTCCGTCGCGAAGCAAAGGACCTGGAATGGTTTTGAGTGTCCGATCTGAGCTTTTTCTGGCAAACACTTTGAACATGCCCTTTTTTATTACAGAAAAAGCAAATAGCTTGGCGTGACGGGCAATTCTCACGCGAATGTCTAGTAGCACACCGCGGGCATGATTTTAGCACTGCATTTGCTTGCTTGCGCGGCACACGTGGCGGAGAGCTTGGCGGCAGCTGCGCGGACGGGCAGGGCTCTTTACTGTTCCGGGTAGCTCGCCCGGTGGGCCAGTTAATGTGACACACAGCTGGTGAAGTTTCAAATGAGTCCTGAGCAAAGTCAAGTGTGTCCTGCCGATCCAATATGTCCATCACTTGCTGAAGGGAGGGACTGACTAGTTTCAAAATCTGTTCCCTGATACGAACATCAGAAACGTTCTGTGCAATTGCATCACGTACCATAGTATCTGAATAAGGGAGTCCACATTCACACTCAAAAGCACAATCCCTAGTAAGGCCTTGCAAAGTTGCAACCCACTCCCTATTAGTCTGACCTGCCGTACGTTGTGTACGAAAGAAGGTATACCTTTTTGCAACTACATTGACTGATTATTTGAAATATGCATCTAATGCCGACAAAATTTCGTCGTAGGACAGAGTTGCTATGTCGCGTTGGGGAAATAATTTCACTATCACACGGTATGTCTGGACGCCTACGGCTGCTAACAAAAAAGGCTGCCGCTCATTACCTTGAATTCTGTAGGCGGCGAGATGGAATCCAAATTGGCGTGACCACTCCGTCCAGCTTTGCAGTGCAGCATCAAAAGGACGAAAAGGTGGTGCAACTGCGTGTTGTGGCTGCAGGAGCGGTGGAGCGGCGGCTGCCGCATCGTTTTGCATTGCACGTTGACCCTGGACGAGCTGTCCAAGGGCATCCAATAAGGCCTGCGTCTGCTGATTCTGCAAGCGATAAAATTCGGACAGTACATCTGGAGATTGTGGCGAAGCCATGACACAAGTAATTTAGGCAAGATCAAGACGAACGCAAAATCCCATCCTCGTCGCCAATGTAGTGTTGGCAGAAGAGCCAACACCGTGTTGCTAGAGGAGGCCGAAATGTACGCGTTTTAACTCTCGCAGGCTGGCGTGAGGTCTGGAAAATGACAAGGAAATTATAGTAGCCAAAAATAGTACATAGCTTCTGGAATACTTAACTTTAATCCATAATTGGTGAACATCGCTCTTGATGATACATGAATTACAAGATCAATAGCTAATGATAATGGCGCCTTGCTAGGTCGTAGCAAATAACGTAGCTGAAGGCTATGCTAACTATCGTCTCGGCTAATGAGAGCGTAATTTGTCAGTGAACCATCGCTAGCAAAGTCGGCTGTACAACTGGAGCGAGTGCTAGGAAGTCTCTCTAGACCTGCCTTATGGTGGCGCTCGGTCTGCAATCACTGACAGTGGCGACACGCGGGTCCGACGTATACTAATGGACCGCGGCCGATTTAAATGCTACCACCTAGCAAGTGTGGTTTCTGGCGGTGACACCACAGAAAATGTTCGACTGCTGCCCTGGCCAACACATTCTCCAGATCTCTCACCAATTGACAACGTCTGGTCAATGGTGGCCGAGCAACTGGCTCGTCACAATACGCCAGTCACTACTCTTGATGAACTGTGGTATCGTGTTGAAGCTGCATGGGCAGCTGTACCTGTACATGCCATCCAAGCTTTGTCTGAGTCAATGCCCAGGCGTATCAAGGCCGTTATTACGGCCAGAGGTGGTTGTTCTGGGTACTGATTTCTCAGGATCTATGCATCCAAGTGGCCGAGCGGTTCTAGGCGCTACAGTCCGGAACCGCGCGACCGCTACGGTCGCAGGTTCGAATCCTGCCTCGGGCATGGATATGTGTGATGTCCTTAGGTTAGTTAGGTTTAAGTAGTTCTAAGTTCTAAAGTGCAGCTTTACTGTATGATTAAATGATGATGGCGTCCCCTTGGGTAAAATATTCCGGAGGTAAAATAGTCCCCCCTTCAGATCTCCGGGCGGGGACTACTCAAGAGGACGTCGTTATCAGGAGAAAGAAAACTGGCGTTCTACGGATCGCAGCGTGGAATGTTAGATCCCTTAATCGGGCAGGCAGATTAGAAAATCTAAAAAGGGAAATGGATAGGTTAAAGTTAGATATAGTGGGAATTAGTGAAGTTCGGTAGCAGGAGGAACAAGACTTTTGGTCAGGTGATTACAGGGTTATAAATACAAAATCAAATAGGGGTAATGCAGGAGTAGGTTTAATAATGAATAAAAAAATAGGAGTGCTGGTTAGTTACTACAAACAGCATAGTGAACGCATTATTGTGGCCAAGATAGACACAAAGCCCATACCTACTACAGTAGTACAAGTTTATATGCCAACTAGCTCTGCAGATGATGAAGAAATTGATGAAATGTATGACGAGATAAAAGAAATTATTCAGGTAGTGAAGGGAGACGAAAATTTAATAGTCATGGGTGACTGGAATTCGTCAGTAGGAAAAGGGAGAGAAGGAAACATAGTAGGTGAATATGGATTGGGGGGAAGAAATGAAAGAGGAAGCCGCCTTGTAGAATTTTGCACAGAGCATAACTTAATCATAGCTAACACTTGGTTCAAGAATCATAAAAGAAGGTTGTATACCTGGAAGAATCCTGGAGATACTAAAAGGTATCAGATAGATTATATAATGGTAAGACAGAGATTTAGGAACCAGGTTTTAAATTGTAAGACATTTCCAGGGGCAGATGTGGATTCTGACCACAATCTATTGGTTATGAACTGCAGATTGAAACTGAAGAAACTGCAAAAAGGTGAGAATTTAAGGAGATGGGACCTGGATAAACTGAAAGAACTAGAAGTTGTAGAGAGTTTCAGGGAGAGCATAAGGGAACAATTGACAGGAATGGGGGAAAGAAATACAGTAGAAGAAGAATGGGTAGCTCTGAGGGATGAAGTAGTGAAGGCAGCAGACGATCAAGTAGGTAAAAAGACGAGGGCTAATAGAAAACCTTGGGTAACAGAAGAAATATTGAATTTAGTTGATGAAAGGAGAAAATATAAAAATGCAGTAAATGAAGCAGGCAAAAAGGAATACAAATGTCTCAAAAATGAGATCGACAGGAAGTGCAAAATGGCTAAGCAGGGATGGCTGGAGGACAAATGTAAGGATGTAGAGGCCTGTCTCACTAGGGGCAAGATAGATACTGCCTACAGGAAAATTAAAGAGACCTTTGGAGAGAAGAGAACCACTTGTGTGAATATCAAGAGCTCAGATGGCAACCCAGCTCTAAGCAAAGAAGGGAAAGCAGAAAGGTGGAAGGAGTATATAGAGGGTTTATACAACGGCGATGTACTTGAGGACAATATTATGGAAATGGAAGAGGATGTAGATGAAGACGAAATGGGAGATAAGATACTGCGTGAAGAGTTTGACAGAGCACTGAAAGACCTGAGTCGAAACAAGGCCCCGGGAGTAGACAAAATTCCATTAGAACTACTGATGGCCTTGGGAGAGCCAGTCATGACAAAACTCTACCATCTGGTGAGCAAGATGTATGAGACAGGCGAAATACCCTCAGACTTCAAGAAGAATATAATAATTCCAATCCCAAAGAAAGCAGGTGTTGACAGATGTGAAAATTACCGAACTATCAGTTTAATAAGTCACAGTTGCAAAATACTAACGCGAATTATTTACAGACGAATGGAAAAACTGGTAGAAGCGGACCCCAGGGAAGATCAGTTTGGATTCCGTAGAAATGTTGGAACACGTGAGGCAATACTAACCTTACGACTTATCTTAGAAGCTAGATTAAGAAAAGGCAAACCTACGTTTCTAGCATTTGTAGACTTAGAGAAAGCTTTTGACAATGTTAACTGGAATACTCTCTTTCAAATTCTGAAGGTGGCAGGGGTAAAATACAGGGAGCGGAAGGCTATTTACAATTTGTACAGAAACCAGATGGCAGTTATAAGAGTCGAGGGGCATGAAAGGGAAGCAGTGGTTGGGAAAGGAGTGAGACAGGGTTGTAGCCTCTCACCGATGTTATTCAATCTGTATATTGAGCAAGCAGTAAAGGAAACAAAAGAAAAATTCGGAGTAGGTATTAAAGTTCATGGAGAAGAAGTAAAAACTTTGAGGTTTGCCGATGACATTGTAATTCTATCAGAGACAGCAATGGACTTGGAAGAGCAGTTGAACGGAATGGACAGTGTCTTGAAAGGAGGTTATAAGATGAACATCAACATAAGCAAAACGAGGATAATGGAATGTAGTCAAATTAAATCTGGTGATGCTGAGGAAATTAGATTAGGAAATGAGACACTTAAAGTAGTAAAGGAGTTTTGCTATTTAGGGAGTAAAATAACTGATGATGGTCGAAGTAGAGAGGATATAAAATGTAGACTGGCAATGGCAAGAGAAATTTGTTAACATCGAGTATAGATTTAAGGTCAGGAAGTCGTTCCTGAAAGTATTTGTATGGAGTCTAGCCATGTATGGAAGTGAAACATGGACGATAACTAGTTTGGACAAGAAGAGAATAGAAGCTTTCGAAATGTGGTGCTACAGAAGAATGCTGAAGATAAGGTGGGTAGATCACGTAACTAATGAGGATGTACTGAATAGGATTGGGGAGAAGAGAAGTTTGTGGCACAACTTGACTAGAAGAAGGGATCGGTTGGTAGGACATGTCCTGAGGCATCAAGGGATCACAAATTTAGCATTGTAGGGCAGCGTGGAGGGTAAAAATCGTAGAGGGAGACCAAGAGATGAATACACTAAGCAGATTCAGAAGGATGTAGGTTGCAGTAGGTACTGGGAGATGAAGAAGCTTGCACAGGATAGAGTAGCATGGAGAGCTGCATCGAACCAGTCTCAGGACTGAAGACCACTACAACATGTTCTAGGGGACTGATGACCTCAGAAGTTAAGTCCCATAGTGCTCAGAGCCATTTGAACCATATGCACCCAAATTGCGTGAAAATGTTATCACATGTCAGTTCTAGTATAATATATTTGTCCAGTGAATACCCGTTTATCATCTGCATTTCTTGTTGGTGTAGCAGTTTTAATGGCCAGTTGTGTACATTACTGTTCCCCAATTCAGTCTCTGATAGTATGGACACAGGCGTCCGGAAGGTGGAATATGCGAAAAACTGTGTGTGAAATCTTACGGGACTTAACTGCTAAGGTCATCAGTCCCTAAGCTGACACACTACTTAACCTAAATTATCCTAAGGACAAACATACATACCCATGCCCGAGGGAGGACTCGAACCTCCGCCGGGACTAGCCGCACAGTCCATGACTGCAGCGCCCACAGACCGCTCGGCTAATCCCGCGCGGCGTGGAATATGCCCCCACCACCTCCCCTCCCCACACAACCACGATCCCCCGGAGTCTGGAGTACCTGGAGCACAGAATTTTCATTGATTACAGAATTCTCATACACTTTTGGAAGAAGTGAGTTAATAATCATTAATTCTTTGGGATGTAAAAGCTTTTTGTGTTATACATAAAATTTAATCCATTTAGCTGGACACGTCTCGGAACTGATCAGCTCATTTATATAAAAAACGGCAGGATTAATTTCTGCGGTCATCCATTGGCAAGGGAAAGAGGAGTTGGGGAGGGAGAGGGTGATGATTGTAGCGCACAATATTCCTGCCGCGACGTACCTCACGTGGCGGACGCTCTATCAAAAAAATGGTTCAAATGGTTCAAATGGCTCTGAGCACTATGGGACTCAACTGCTGAGGTCATTAGTCCCCTAGAACTTAGAACTAGTTAAACCTAACTAACCTAAGGACATCACAAACATCCATGCCCGAGGCAGGATTCGAACCTGCGACCGTAGCGGACTTGCGGTTCCAGACTGCAGAGCCTTTAACCACACGGCCACTTCGGCCGGCCGGACGCTCTATCAAAATTATTACTGTTGACAACGTGTTAATGGCACTTCCATGTATCGCATGCCTGGAGGGCGAATCGTGCTGGATATACTACCGCTGAACTGACACTCGCCAGCCTGGGTGTGGTTTGTGGACGATCGCCCACGCCCGTTTACCCAAATAAAAGGCTTAGTCACAGTTTCCGCCCTAGATACGCAGTACTCGAACACTGCAAACACGAAAACATATATGACAAGATAACACGATTTGCTGAAGGACATTCGTTGCTCGGCAAACAGATTAAAAGCACTTGACATCAGAAATGAGAACAGGCTGCGTAAGTGGACAAGAGAAATACTACGAATGCGCTGTATACCTGCAATCATTGGCGGTAATCGTTTGACATGCAATACTAGATACTGCATTACGATGTCCGGCTAAAGCCATCCACATTGTTCCTGCAAGACTCCTAAGGTCATCAACACTTCCTTCCCCACCCCTCACCCCTCAACTCCCTCCCGCCAGTTCAGGTTTTCGGCTCAGTCGTTTTTTCCCCTCGTGAAATGTAGAAAATATTTCCTCTTGCCCCTACCATACATTCGCTTGACTACATATCCCACCTGATTCCGTCTTCATTGCATTCGTAATTTTGTTTCCCATTTCACTTTGTTTTCCTGTCTGTTCCACCTCAACACTCATCTCTCCTTTATTCGCTGAGCAACGGTCAGTCTATCGGTGGGTTTCACATTAAAAGTCCACGTAACACAGCGACATACCTACTATAAACTTCCCATTTCACACACGGAAGAGGTTTATGTCTGAAAACTATTTCGTATATCCAAGGCATACCATGCCAATTGTACAATTCAGGTTGCCGGCAAACTTCATTACGAACGCAGATAACAGTAATAATTTCGTGTGGGTCAATGCTTTCCTGTAAGTCTTTTCTATTGGACGTCACTTTGGCAACGTCTGTGTCCCTAACTCAGACTTTCTCAACCTTTTAGTATTCGCGGTCCAATTTTCAATCACAATTTTCATCGCCCGTCCTCCCATCCCACCAATCTCTCCATTCCTCATACGGTAATAATGTATAAAATATTGTGTCCTGAGTATTTTGACATTAAAGGGGGGATTACCAAGAATAAATAAATTATTGCTATTTCGCAGCACCGATATTCTGCATTGACGTTACGAGAATCAATGGCTCTGTTGCTCTCTGTCTTACAAGTAGCGCGCGAAAATTTGATGGATTACCTCATTTGGAAAAATTTCGCTCTGCAACGCAGGCTGAATGGAATCTGATAATTACTAAATTTATTTTTAATTCAGTAGTGAACATTTAATTTTAAATGCACTATGCAGTACTTCTGCAGGCCTATCAATAAGTATATTACATCAGTGTAAATATGAAGTTTAATTTTTTATTATGTCAGAATGTATTTTGCTTTGCTTTGCTTTCAGTGATTTACCCAGTTTTTAAATTCGTATTTTTTTCTTTTCAATAAGTTCGCGCCTGCACTTACTGTCATGACGCCCGCCCTTCCCCCCTAGGGGGGGGGGGGGGGGTGCGCCCGAGGGTTCGCTTCTCCAACGTACCCCAGTTATCCACAACGGACCTACAATTTAACTTGGAATCCGAACCACGTGTTGTTTCTGGCACTTCCTCATGCCACTGAGAAGTGAAGGCTACGTTCAAACAAAATTGAGAACTCTGTGATCCGTCCGAGATTCCGTACCTCTAGCAGTAGGTTTGCAGGCAAGCACTTTATCGCTAAACCGCAAGGCCGACCTATACATAGACGTGATGAGTGAGTTCGCGACTATCAAAATTTGTGAGGTATATGATAGTGTCTTTTGTTTGTACTGACTTAGAAGCTGAAACTACACTCCTGGAAATGGAAAAAAGAACACATTGACACCGATGTGTCAGACCCACCATACTTGCTCCGGACACTGCGAGAGGGCTGTACAAGCAATGATCACACGCACGGCACAGCGGACACACCAGGAACCGCGGTGTTGGCCGTCGAATGGCGCTAGCTGCGCAGCATTTGTGCACCGCCGCCGTCAGTGTCAGCCAGTTTGCCGTGGCATACGGAGCTCCATCGCAGTCTTTAACACTGGTAGCATGCCGCGACAGCGTGGACGTGAACCGTATGTGCAGTTGACGGACTTTGAGCGAGGGCGTATAGTGGGCATGCGGGAGGCCGGGTGGACGTACCGCCGAATTGCTCAACACGTGGGGCGTGAGGTCTCCACAGTACATCGATGTTGTCGCCAGTGGTCGGCGGAAGGTGCACGTGCCCGTCGACCTGGGACCGGACCGCAGCGACGCACGGATGCACGCCAAGACCGTAGGATCCTACGCAGTGCCGTAGGGGACCGCACCGCCACTTCCCAGCAAATTAGGGACACTGTTGCTCGTGGGCTATCGGCGAGGACCATTCGCAACCGTCTCCATGAAGCTGGGCTACGGTCCCGCACACCGTTAGGCCGTCTTCCGCTCACGCCCCAACATCGTGCAGCCCGCCTCCAGTGGTGTCGCGACAGGCGTGAATGGAGGGACGAATGGAGACGTGTCGTCTTCAGCGATGAGAGTCGCTTCTGCCTTGGTGCCAATGATGGTCGTATGCGTGTTTGGCGCCGTGCAGGTGAGCGCCACAATCAGGACTGCATACGACCGAGGCACACAGGGCCAACACCCGGCATCATGGTGTGGGGAGCGATCTCCCACACTGGCCGTACACCACTGGTGATCGTCGAGGGGACACTGAATAGTGCACGGTACATCCAAACCGTCATCGAACCCATCGTTCTACCATTCCTAGACCGTCAAGGGAACTTGCTGTTCCAACAGGACAATGCACGTCCGCATGTATCCCGTGCCACCCAACGTGCTCTAGAAGGTGTAAGTCAACTACCCTGGCCAGCAAGATCTCCGGATCTGTCCCCCATTGAGCATGTTTGGGACTGGATGAAGCGTCGTCTCACGCGGTCTGCACGTCCAGCACGAACGCTGGTCCAACTGAGGCGCCAGGTGGAAATGGCATGGCAAGCCGTTCCACAGGACTACATCCAGCATCTCTACGATCGTCTCCATGGGAGAATAGCAGCCTGCATTGCTGCGAAAGGTGGATATACACTGTACTAGTGCCGACATTGTGCATGCTCTGTTGCCTGTGTCTATGTGCCTGTGGTTCTGTCAGTGTGATCATGTGATGTATCTGACCCCAGGAATGTGTCAATAAAGTTTCCCCTTCCTGGGACAATGAATTCACGGTGTTCTTATTTCAATTTCCAGGAGTGTATTTTCACCGGCAATGGGCAGTAGATCTTAGTGTTTGATATAAATTTTATACCTCTACCTGTTCCTAAAAACAAGGATCTTAAACAGACGGACATGTCACATATTAAGGTCTACGTTTCCGTTACGGTGTAAAAAATGTCATAATTGATACTCACAAAACTCGCTCACCAAAACCTATCCTACAGGACACTACCCGTTCACCTGGAATCATGCGATTTCGCAAGAAGCGAGATTTTACAGTCCACCTAAAGGAAAAATCCGAAAATTATTAATTTGTGATGTCACACAAAATATATTTTTGTCATTTGTTATCAGACTATCGTTAAGTCTGTTAATACCTTTTTTTCTCATTAACAGGTGAACGTATGAAGTTGAAAGCTATGTTACATTTTGAGATCTACGGTTCCTTGGTGGTGTAAAAAGGTTAAGCTTTTACATCAATGCAATCCAAAGATACGGCCTAAATCACATATTTTGACACTCGCAAAGTCACTTATCAAAACGTATAGGCTACTTGCAGTTGACCTAGAATCATGAAATTTCGTACGAAGGAAAGTTTCACAGAACTAGTAAAGGAAAAGTCCGAAAATTGTTGAACTGTAAATATCTCAAAACAAAAATATCTTTTTATCGTTATAGCTTAACATTGCATTCATCATCCGCATACAGAATAATATAAAAATATTACTCTATGCAAACATAAAACGTAAGCTGTAGTCATGTTTTAGTAAATAAATAAAAATAGTTTATTTAATCTTCTGTCTACAGAAGTCTGTCGCTTTTAAGTGTTTCGTACTTCAATCGATAAAAACGGAATCCTAATAGGATTACACGTATTCTGTATGTCTGTCTGTTCGACTGTTAAAATACACTTTTCTCACGACCAGGAAGGCATGTCAAGTTGAAATTTATGTCACATACTGGGGTCTTTGTTCCGTGGCGGTGTAAGACATTGAAGCTTCTAAGTCAATACAGCCAAAAGCTACGGCCATTTATGTCATATATTTTAATAATCGCAGACTCACTCATCAAAACTTAAAGAGTACTTTCCGTTGGTCTATAATCATAAAATTTGGCAAAAAGAAAAGTTCTACAGTACAACCAAAGAGAAAAATCTGAAAGTTCTAAATCTGTAAATGTCTAATATGAAAAACTTTTTGTCATTTCTTATCTGTCTGTCTATCCGTTAATATCCCTTTTTCTCATGAACGGGTAGACATATCAACTTGAAAATGTTGTCAAATACTAAGGCCTACAAGCCCTTGGCGATTTAATAAATGTAAGCTTCTAAGTAAATGCAGCCAAAAACTAAGCCCATTTAAGTCACATATATTGATACTCGCAAATTAATTTATCAAAAACTTTCTCCTCGTGTAACGTGTGCTTTAGATATCGTATTCAATTGCTGAGCAATACTGGCTGTTTTTTATCGTTGGGTAGTACGGCCGGCCGAAGTGGCCGTGCGGTTAAAGGCGCTGCAGTCTGGAACCGCAAGACCGCTACGGTCGCAGGTTCGACTCCTGCCTCGGGCATGGATGTTTGTGATGTCCTTAGGTTAGTTAGGTTTAACTAGTTCTAAGTTCTAGGGGACTAATGACCTCAGCAGTTGAGTCCCATAGTGCTCAGAGCCATTTTGGGTAGTACGTGTGAACAGTGTCGCGAAACAAAACATTAAACTTAGTGAAATATTAAATTTGAAATAATGAAAACTAATTCACTTAAAATGCCAGAAGTAAGCAATTGTGTTTTCAGTGGAAACTATGTAACTGAAACATACCGAAGCACATTATGAGAGTTCGTGACATGAATTGAAATTTCTAACTTGAAATGTCCACGAAAATAAAATACAGCTCTAGTCGGAAAAAAAAGTGTGAGAGTACCTACAACTTGCTCAGCCCAGCTCCTGATAATTCTGACACGAAGTGTCTCCTCATAAGAATACAAAGTGAGATTACCTCATCCTCAGCATGTTGTTTTGTGTCTGGTGTACTGACGTTCTCGAAAGGAAATAGAAATCAGCAGATGCAGCATCTAAAGAATAAATAAACTGATCACTACAAAATTTGTTTCTTGCTTGTCAGAAAAAGTCTGCGGCTTCATGTGG
This sequence comes from Schistocerca nitens, assembly GCF_023898315.1. Lineage (NCBI taxonomy): Eukaryota > Metazoa > Arthropoda > Insecta > Orthoptera > Acrididae > Schistocerca > Schistocerca nitens. The sequence goes on along the minus strand of NC_064622.1, from coordinate 131,577,469 downwards.
CCGAAGGTGCAATGTACACGCGAAAAAATATTCAAAACTTTACTAAGAATGATGGAAGAAAGTTTTACGTTAAAGAAAGTCGTTCTTGAAAAATTAAATTCTGATTACTGTTAAAAAATACTGTACAGCATACGAAGATCCGAACTATTACGGAATTCTCTCAATATAAAAACTACAGATGCTCCATCTAATTACCTTATTTGTAACATAATGAAAACGAGGAGATCAAATTAGCACTAATCATGAATGTCGTTAGTTATCTGAGGGTCAAAGATTTCCTTCAAATATTAGTTCTGACAAGCAAACATATCTTCCTTGTGCATTTGTTTATTACCTTGAAAAATTCCTCCAACAAATCTTCTCCATCAATAGAATCAATAACACATGTTTTCAAACAGTTTCTCATCTCCGTAATAAAGTATTCCAGATAATTTCTCCAAGATTCACAAACATCAAATTTTCTTCTCTAAAAACTCAACTGCTTGCTACTATGCTTCCAATGAGAATGCCCCAGCACTGCACAACTGACAGACAAACAAGCAAACAACGGATTAACTTACACAGGCCCAAGGATCTTCTTCACTATTCGCGTAGCGCACTCATTCATCTTTGTCCCAGTATATTAAAGGTGAATTATTTACAATGGCAGAAAACAATTATTAGAGCTCCAATGGTATGTTACATACCAAATTAAGTACAGAGCGGTGCACATAAAACCGGCCCGAACCGCAATGCGAACGCGCGTGAGTAGCGTTACTAGCTTATCAGTTTCTTTGCCACCTTCCAACAGCAGTAGCGTGTGAGAAGTTCATACAGAAAGTAATCGTTATAAACCGTGTACTTCATTGCCATGCCTTACTCCATGAAGGACGTGTGTTCATTGTTGAAGAATATGTGCGGTCTGAATCCATTAAAGTTGTTCGTGACACTTTTCATGAAAAGTTTCCTGAAAGTAATATTCCTGCAAAATCAACGATTCAGTGAGAAAGTGGCGTTCGACAGGCAGTGTTGTTAATTCAAAGAGAAATAAGGCACCGACTGTACGTACACCTGAAGTTGTGGCAAACGTGACTGCACACATTAAAAGAAGTCCCTACAAGTCAACACGACGATTACCACAGCAATGTGGAATATATCGCAGGTCATGTCAGCGCATCCTTCATGGTATAAAAATGAAACCATACAGTGTGAGTGTTGTTCAGCAAATAAACGAAGCGGACAAGGGTGAGCGTACACATTATTGTAATTGGTTACTGGGCCGGCCGGAGTGGCCGAGCGGTTCTAGGCGCTACAATCGGGAACCGCGCGACCGCTACGGTCGCAGGATCGAATCCTGCCTCGGGCATGGATGTGTGTGATGTCCTTAGGTTAGTTAGGTTTAAGTAGTTCTAAGTTCTAGAGGACTGATGACCTCAGAAGTTAAGTCCCATAGTGCTCAGAGCCACTTGAACCATTTTTTTCCTGGAAAATGTCGCTGGGGGGACATCTTGATACGTTCCTCCTTTTTCGATATATGAAGCTTGGTTTCATCTGAAGGGTTACGTTAATTCACGAAACACAAGACACTGGGCTACAGAGAATCCCCATGGCACATTGCAAAAGCCGTTACACGATTTAAAAATTGGTGCATGGTGTGCTGTATCTGGCAATAGAATTGTCGGGCCATTGTTCTTCATCGAAACTGTCAACACACATGTTTACTTACAACTCCACAATGAGTTTTCGGCTCTGTTAACTTCATACGAAAAATGTTGTGCGTATTTCCGGGGCAACTTTTCATACGTCGGATTTGTTCTTAGCTTGTATACATACTGATTTTACTGAAGAGAGGACCATTAGTAAGGGCTTGTGGCCACCCCACTCTCCCGACTTGTCACCATGTGGCTTTTACCTCTGGGGATTTCTAAAGGCAGTCTAACTCAACAATCCCAGAACACTTGACACACAAAAAAACAAGAGACGTGAAGAAATTTCGAACATTCCTCAAAGAGCACTGTAAAGTGTTAACGTGCCTTGACATGCACAACTTTGCTTGGATGTTGGCGGAGAACATTGTGAACACGGACTTCAAATTCCTTTCTAAAATATGCTTATTAAACTAAATAAATCTGTTACTTCAACTGTTAATTACATAGTTAATAATGAAACTGTACAATAAAAATGTAAGAAAGCGATAGTGTACGTTGATTTTCTTCATTGATATACCTTTCAGCACAGGGGCCGGATTTATATGCGCCACTCCATGTAAAATGTCCTGTTTTATACTTTATCCCAATCGTAAATTTTACGAGGGTTTAGTAATCTGGGGTTAAACGCAATCAAGAAGAAGTAGTTTTAGTTGACGCCTGTTTCTCTAGTGACAGAAGCGATATTCTTCCAATATGGCTTGTCGATTTGTATTGAACATTTAGGACTTGTGATGAAAATGTTCATTGTTCTTTTTTAATTGTTGTTATGCACTTGCTCACTGATTATCGAAAACATTGATTATACTATTAGAGATACCACCACCATCGAAAAAGAAAACCTTCAATAAAACTGGGACGTCATCTGAGGTAACCTAATACTCATACATTACTGGCCATTAAAATTGCTACACCACGAAGATGACGTGCTACAGGCACGAAATTTAACTGACGGGAAGAAGATGCTGTGATATGCAAATGATTAGCTTTTCAGAGCATTCACACAAGGCCAATGGCGACACCTACAACGTGCTGACATCATTTCTCATACGCAAACAGCAGATGACCAGCGTTGCCTGGTGAAACGTTGTTGTGATGTCTCGTGTAAGGAGGAGAAATGCGTACCATCACGTTTCCGACTTTGATAAAGGTCGGATGTAGCCTATCGCGATTGCGGTTTATCGTATCGCCACATTGCTGCTCGCGTTGGTCGAGATCCAATGTCTGTTAGCAGAATATGGAATCGGTGGGTTCAGGAGGGCAATATGGAACGCCGTGCTGGATCCCAACGGCCTCGTATCACTAGCAGTCGAGATAACAGGCATCTTATCCGCTTGGCTGTAACGGATCGTGCAGCCACGTCTCGATCCCTGAGCCAACAGATGGGGACGTTTGCGAGACAACAACCATCTGCACGAACAGTTCGACGACGTTCGCAGCAGCATGGAGTATCAGCTCGGACACCATGGCTGCGGTTACCCTTGACGCTGCATCACAGACAGGAGCGCCTGCGATGGTGTACTCAACGACGAACTTGGGTGCACGAATGAAAAAAACGTCATTTTTTTCGGGTGAATCCAGGTTCTGTTTACAGCATCATCATGGTCGCATCCGTGTTTGGTGACATCGCGGTAACGGACATTGGAAGCGCGTATTCTTCATCGCCATACTGGCGTATCACCCGGCGTGATGGTATGGGGTGCCATTGGTTACATGTCTCGGTCACCTCTTGTTCGCATTGACGACACTTTGAACAGTGGACGTTACATTTCAGATGTGTTACGACCTGTGGCTCTGCCCTTCATTCGATCCCTGCAAAACCCTACATTTCAGCAGGATAATGCACGACCGCATGTTGCAGGTCCTGTACGGGCCTTTCTGGATACAGAAAATGTTCGACTGCTGCCCTGGCCAGCACATGCTCCAGATCTCTCACCCACTGAAAATGTCCGGTCAACGGTGGCCGAGGAACTGGCTCGTCACAATACGCCAGTCACTACTCTTGATGAACTGTGGTATTGTGTTGAAGCTGCATGGGCATCTGTACCTGTACACGCCATCCAAGCTCTGTTTGACTCAATGCGCATGCGTATCAAGGCCGTTATTATGGCCAGAGATGGTTGTTCTGGGTACTGATTTCTCAGGATCTATGCACCCAAATTGCGTGAAAATGTAATCACATGTCAGTTCTAGTATGATATATTTGTCCAATGAATACCCGTTTATCATCTGCATTTCTTCTTGGTGTAGCAATTTTAATGGCCAGTAGTGTATATTATCTTGAGTCATCAATCTTCTGACTGGTTTGATGCGGCCTGCCACGAATTTCTGTCCTGTGACAGAGTACCACTTGCAACCTATGTCCTCAACTACTTGTTAGATGTACTCCACTCCGTACCGTCGTCTACTCATTTTACCGTCTATTGCTCCTTCTAGTACCATAGAAATTATTCTGTGATGTCTTAACAATGTTGTCCCTTGTTCGTGTTAGTTGTTTCCATACATTGGTTTCCTCCCGGATTCTCTGGAGAAGTCCTTATTGCTTATCTTATCAATCCATCTAATTTTTAATATTCTTCTGTAGCACCACATCTCAAACACTTCGATTCTCATCTTTTCCAATTTTCCCACAGTCCATGCCTCACTACCAGACGATTCTGTGCTCCAAACATACTTTCTCAGAAATTTCTTCCTCAAACTGAGACCTATGCTTGATACTAGTAGATTTCTCTTGGCCAGGAAAACTCTTTTTACCAGTGCTAGTATGCTTTTTTTTTCTTCTTGCTGCTCCCTTCACTGGATATTTTGCTGCCTAGGTAGAAGACTTCCTTAACTTCATCCACTTAGTCATCATCAAGCCTGATGTTACGTTTCTCGCTGTTTTCATTTCTGCTACTTCTCATTACTTTCGCCCATCTTCGATTTACTCTCAATCCATATTCTGTACTCATTAGACAGTTTATTCCGTTCAGCAGATCCTGTAATTACCGTCACTTTCACTGAGAACAGCAATGTCATCAGCGACTCTTATCATTGATATCCTTTCACCCTGAATTTTAATCTCACTCTTGAATCTTTCTTTTATTTCCGTCATGGCTTCTTCGGCTTATAGATTGAACAGTAGTAACGAAAGACTACATCCCTGTGTTGCACCCTTTTTAATCCGGGCACGTCGTTCTTGGTCTTCCACTCTTATTGCTCCCTCCTGGCTTCTGTAGATATTGTATATTACACGTTCTTTCCCACAGCTAACACCTGCGTTTCTCAGAATTTCGAACAACTAGCAACATTTGACATTGCCGAGCGCTTTCTCCAGATAGACAGATCTTATGAACGTGTCTTTATTTTTCTTTAGCCTTGCTTCCATTATCAACTGCAACGTCAGAACTGCCTCTCTGTAGCCTTTACCTTCCACAGAGCCCAACAGATCGTCCTCTAACACCCTCAATTCCTTTTCCATGTTTCTGTACATTATTCTTGTCGGCAACTTGGATGCATGAGCTGTTAAGCTGGCTGTGAGATAATGGTCGCACTTCGCAGCTCTTGCTAATCATCAGAATTGTGTGGATGAAATTTTCCGAAATTCAGATGGTATATCGGCATACTTTTCATATACATACCATAGAAACTAAAAACCAGCCAACATAGGAAGACACAGAAACTCTTCAAGGATTATTCAAATGGTGGTAATCAATCGTTTCATTCAAATGTATCTTCTTAAATCTACTTCGCACCATCTGCTGTTCCAGAAGAGATTCTCTCTTCTGCGATGGAAAATTTTCCGAACAAACAGTGATCTGGGTGCAATGGTTGCCCTGATCTGTGTGGGCCCAACTCGGTTGTGTTGGTGCAGAAAGCGAAGATTATTTTTGTGGTTTTTGCGAAATAAAATGACCTGTGTTGTCTTATTGAATTACAAAAATCTTCTTCTTCTTTCTCCTGGCCTTTATCCCATGTTAATTATAGGAATTTGGCAATTTTAGTGGTAGGTGGTGGCCGGTTGCCCTTCCTGTCACCACACATCCCCTCCCCCCTTTCCTTGTGATGGGAATATGTACACCCAAACTGTCTGCGACTAGTGTTATCCCATGAGAAAGTGTGAGACTGTGTTCTAAATGTTTTCGAATCGTGTAGTTGAGGCGTAACGTGGGTACCAGCGCGGTATTCACCTAGACAGATGTGGGAAACCGCCTAAAATCCACATCCAGGCAGGCCTGCGCACGTCGTTAATCCACTGGGCGGATTCGACTGGGGCCAGGTCGCCTCCCCGTATCCTAGATGCGGCGTGCTAACGCCATGTGGGGAAACGTATTGCATGTTTTATAGCACATAACGTATTGCCTAAGTTCAAATTCAAATGGCTCTAAGCACTATGGGACTTAAAATCTGAGGTCATCAGTCCACTAGACTTAGAACTACTTAAACCTAACTAACCTAAGGACATCACACACATCCATGCCCGAGGCAGGATTCGAACCTGCGATCGTAGCAGCAGCGCGGTTCCAGACTGAAGCGCCTAGAACCGCTCGGCCACAGCGGCCGGCATTGCCGAAGTCTCATTACATATTGTTTTCTGCCAAATGCAGCTTTTATTCTATATTTTCAACCCTTTATTACGTATTACCAGTTTATTTTGTACAACACTCTGCCTGTTTCTTTAATTCACCTTTTTGACTAGAAATTTTTTGCAAATTACTTTATGATAAGATTTTACTTAGCACAGCAAGTTACAGTTTAAGAGGCAGAAGAGAGAGAAGATAGCCACGAAGGGAATTAACCACTAAACGGACGAAGGAGATAAGGACGGTAGCTGAACAGCTTGTTGAAAATATAGGACAGGTTAAGAAGGCACTCGTAGGTGTTAAAGAAGAAGTAAAAAGCGCCAATAAAATATCAAATGAGACGCGAGAGGTCGGGAAAATGCAATCTCAGGGCGGCAAGATTAGTATCCCAAGATGCACGGAAGGACGCTTTGACAGCTAAAGAACACCTAAAACAGGCCAAAACCGAAATGTGCAAAACCAGAAAGGTTCTTGCCACCCTCCAAAAACGGAGAAGATGTATTGTCCAGGAAACTGAAGAAAAAATTAGCGAGAATGTAAATCGCATCGAACAGATTGGGAAGAAACAGGCAGAAATATCGGAAGTTAAAGAAGAGCGGACTCGGATCACCTCACAGCAAAACGAGCTTGGAAAAGACGTTCAGCAGGCATCTCAGCGGGTTGCGTAGTTAGAATCACCGTCTGGTACGACAGCACTTCTTCATGATCATGGTAGGAGAAAAGAGGGTGTATTTCAACATTTCGATGAGCTTACTGAGCCGTGGTGCGCCTTTTCTGGCACACCAGCTCTTTGGCACGACTGTCGATTACCCGTATGCACTACGATCTTTGCCCCCGTTGTGATCTGCCGGCGGGTATTTGCGGTAGGCAGGGTTGGTCGTCGGACCCGTTACGAGGCGCTAGGGCGTGCTTGAGGGGACGGCGAAGCAAGCACGTGGGCCCGGGCAGCGGTGGCGAGGCCGGTCTACCTTGCAAGACGGTCGCGAGTTTGTGGTGGACCCGTCTGGTGTCAACTCCGCGCGCTGCTCGTAGCATTGCGTTGGGGCCTGTTTTCTCGCAGAGACCCATCACGAACAACGCTCTCCACCGTACGTGTAAGTGGTTTTGATGCCATCGTTTCGTCAACGATTTGCATTGCAGCGAGTGTATTTGTTGGTCGGTTGGTTCTAATGTATTTGTTGTCGAAGTAAGAGCATCCGGCAGAGTCTGTGTGACTGTATGCGGACCAGCAGTTACTATTTGCTTTAAAATCCACTGGTGGGATTACTATTAGGAAGCAGTTTAGCACGAAGGCGTGCGTGTGATTTTGGGTTATTGCCATTAAGTGACGTCCCTGGTATATTGCTGTAAAAGAAAATTTTTTTTTGGAACCAGTTATTCTGTTATTATTGAAACTTGTATTTGTAAAGCTAGTCATTTATATGTACTTCTTTATGTACGTGCACTTTTTGAATGCACTCACTCAACAGTAATTGGTTTGTGTATTTTATTATCAGTTTCTTAACGCATATTGATTGACGTTTGGTTGGTGTTTGCCTTGTCTTCTGCGGTTAGTTTGTGTTGCAGTTTCTGCGAGTTGCGGGAGCGTGGGAGCGGCGCCACGTCCCGCTTCGGTGCACAGAAGCTGTGAGGTGTCGTCTAATGGGAAGTGACTCCCGGTTGGGCCCCGGCGTTTAGGTGTTGTTTGGAAGGCTGGTCTGTTGCTTCCGGCATTTTAAGTTAAGTAATCTTTGCCCAGGGCAGCCTGGGGTCACTGCCCGTTTATAAACGTAACCTATTTCATGTACTGTCTTTTTCTTTTTTTTTATTTAAAAAAAGAAGCTTTTAAATTTGTTGGGTATGGATTGTAATTCTAGTAACGTGTTGTGCTGGTTGGGTTTTCGGGGGTTCTAAATGAACTGATTCTTTTCGTAAATTAGTTTCATATTGTAATTTTTTTTTTTTAAATTTTGTGCCACTTCTTTAAATCAGCTTCAGACTGTGATTTGTTTCAAAACTCTGTGGGTCATCTCTTTAAGTCTGTTGGTAATTGTTATCTGCTGTCTTGCTTGAGAAGCAACATATCTGTAACATTTTATAAAATATGTCCAAGTTGATTGTCTCTTACCTGTTTTGAATAAACAATGAATTTGGTAGTTGTTGTTTAAGGAGTGACATTACAGGGGCCTTGACCTTCCATCCTAAGTGTAGCCCTCATCCCCACTTCCTAAGTTACATTTACATCACCTGCACAAAGGCGAATGCTGCAGGAGAACACACCAGCCGCCTTAGGGGAGCACGACAGGGCGCGGGCCTCGGTGACGCAAAGTGTGGCAGAAATCGAACCAGAACACGATTGTGTACGTCTTCGGGGACAGAAACGGTGCTCCGTGAACCTGACGACATAAGAGGAGGCCTTAACAGTGCACGAGGATTGTTTGGACGCCGATTTATGGAGACGCATGCTGCAGAAACGGGGGAAAATTCTTTCGCAGGAAATGTCGAACCATTCGACCATAAACATCTTTTTTCCATTCAAAATTTCCAAGTGTACAACAAGAGTAACACTACATTACATGGATAGCTCAGTACGATAAAGTGCTACTGGAGTCATGACCACTAAAATACAAGCTGGAATTCATCTGCGGATTTTCAGAGGGCTCGATTGCGCAACATATGCGCAGTGTTGCTGAGTGCTATAGCTCATACAAAGAGTACAGTGACGCGTTCCTTAACACATTTTGGTCTCAGGACACGCAAGAAAGAATCAAACAGGAGACTATGCTGGGCAAAGAGCTAGAAGCACCAGGACTCCGGAGTGCGGTGAAGTTCTTTGACTTGCTGGTTAAGAAGAATCGGTTTTTGGACCAGCCGTAAAGTCCCACAGAAATCATGAGGCACTGTTAGGTCAAACTCCCTGTGCACTACCAGTAAATCCTTATCGGACGGTGCGACGAGTCCACTAAATCATTCAAGAGCGCGGTACGTGAATTAGACTATGTCAACGAAATACAAAATGCAAGGGACGGGAACAGAAACAATGACCTGATTTGATCCATTATAAATGGTTTTTGAAAGCCTGCGACTGTAGATATAATAGGTTTGTTTATAAATAAATAAATCTTCTGCTACCAGTCACGATTTTTCTTTATTTTACTATTCGCACGACGCGTTTCGAGAAATAATTCCCATTTTCAAGTGCGTTTTTTTGATGTGTGTTAAGCCATTTCTTTTGATGTTGTCAGTGTGTGTGAGTCTGCTTCATTTTGTTGACTTTTACTGTAATACATAAGAAACGCGATTTTTAGTTGGGTATCAATTCTTTCTGTGAGGTTAGTGGCTAAAGTTTGAGAACAATTTGTACTTACAGTTTTCTAATGGTCCGTTTGTGTAGAGTCTCACACACACTTAACATCACACACAACTTGTACACTTTACACATCGAAAATATCTTATATAAACAAAACAGTTACAAAGATCTTCTTACAGGTAGTTCACAGAGATAACATTATAGGTCTTCCAGAGATTATGATATGCTTTTGTACAGAGGTTATTTATCTTAACAGTTTGGCTCGTGAATTACTTATATTGATTTTACAATTGTGCTTATTTATATGTTTTACTATTTTTATTTAAGTATATTATCGAAACATCTCCTTTCACTAACAGTAGTGTGTCATCTACATATCTCCTACTGTTAGTGAAAGGAGATACCAAAGACATCACAGACATTCTTAATCATTTCAATAATCTAAATGAGCAAATCAAATTTACAATGGAACATGAGCAAAATAAAAGTATCAACTTTCTGGACCTAAATATTACAAGGCACAACAACACATGCACATTCAAAATTTATAGGAAAAACACAATGACTGACACCACAATCCCTGCAACCTCATGTCACCAAAATATCCATAAACAGCAAGCATACAGGTCAATGCTGCATAGGGCAACAAAAATACCATTGAACCAGGAAAATATGCAACAAGAAATAAACACAGTGAAGAAGATTGCTGTTGCCAATGGTTACAATGCTTCCATGGTTGACACAATCTTAGACTAAGTGAAGAGAAACCCAGGTACAAACTGCACCACAGAAGAAAAAGAGAAAAACAAATATATATCTAGCATTCCATACATAGGCAATGTATCACAGAAGATTGCAAATATTTTCAAAAATCACAGAGTAAAAATTGGGTTTTCTACATCCAATAAACTACACCAAAAACTAATACATAATGTAAAGTGTAATCATGATCCATATTCAGACTCTGGAATATACAAGGTAACATGCCAGGAATGCTCCAAGTTCTACGTAGGACAAACAGGCCGAAATATCAACACCAGGTACACAGAGCACATTAGAGCATACACACACAGCAAACACACTACATCAGCAATAGCAACACACATACATGATACAGGACACCCATTTGGAAAAATAGAGCAAAATGTCAAAGTACTCCAACGACTAAATAAAGGACATAAAATGGATTTGCTTGAAGAACTGGAGATATATTCACATTACAGAAAATATGAAGACAAAATATTAAATGAAAAACTTGAAAGTGAATCAGTGAATTTCTTCAGATGTTTCGATAATATACTTAAATAAAAATAGTAAAACATATAAATAAGCACAATTGTAAAATCAATATAAGTAACTCATGAGCCAAACTGTTAAGATAAATAACCTCTGTACAAAAGCATATCATAATCCGTGGAAGACCTATAATGTTATCTCTGTGAACTACCTGTAAGAAGATCTTTGTAACTGTTTTGTTTATATAAGGTATTTTCAATGTGTAAAGTGTACAAGTTGTGTGTGATGTTAAGTGTGTGTGAGACTCTACACAAATGGACCATTAGAAAACTGTAAGTACAAATTGTTCTCAAACTGTAGCCATTAACCTCACAGAAAGAACTGATACCCAACTAAAAATCGCGTTTCTTATGTATGAAGCAGACTCACACACACTGACAACATCAAAAGAAATGGCTTAACACACATCAAAAAAACGCACTTGAAAATGGGAATTATTTCTCGAAACGCGTCGTGCGAATAGTAAAATAAAGAAAAATCGTGACTGGTAGCAGAAGATTTATTTATTTATAAACAAACCTAAGAAACAATGAAAACTGGCATGGCTCGTCAAAAAAGGAACGACGACTGGCCAAATGGGGGTAGTTATCAAAACACAGGAAAACAACACTTCGAACTATAGAGGGAATAACCGCCACGTGGGGGAACAGAGGTAGCCGAGGCAATTACAACAATAATTACAACAAACGGCAAAGCGGCAACTGGAGACAACAACAAAATGCTAACCATTTCCAGCAAGATTCTGGCGAACCACAGCAGGAAAGAAACGACTGGGAGAACAACAGTCAATTTCAGCAAAATAGCCCAAAAGATCGTAATATCCAGATTAGGTCACCGAACACGCCATAGGGGAAACATAGCAGGAGTCTAAATAGAAACTGATACTCGGCTGCTGCGAACACAGCTCAAAACAAGACCACAGAAACTAACGGAACGAGGAACATAAAAGTTTTAGAACATGAAGAAACAAGATTTGTATAATAGGTGTTTATAGTAGTTCATCTAGGTTAGAATCAATTTGTACACAGAACTTAAAAAAAAAAAAAAAAAAAAATGGTTCAAATGGCTCTGAGCACTATGGGACTCAACATCTGTGGTCATAAGTCCCCTAGAACTTAGAACTACTTAAACCTAACTAACCTAAGGACATCACACACATCCATGCCCGAGGCAGGATTCGAACCTGCTGTAAGTAGGCTGTTTAGGTTTTTTTTATTGATAACGCCACCTCAGTATGAAAATCACCGGCTGTGCCGTGTGCAGTCTGTGGCTGCTTTGCATTGTTGTAATACTCAACCATTGTAGTGTTAGGCAGCTGGCTGTGAACAGCGCGTAGCGCTGGGCAGTTGGAGGTGAGCCGCCAGCAGTGGTGGATGTGGGGAGAGAGATGGCGGAATTTTGTAATTTGTCATGAACTGCTCTATATATGATATTAAGGTAAATACATTGTTTGTTCTCTATTAATGTCTTTCATTTGCTAACTATCTCTATCAGTAGTTAGTGCCTTCCATAGTTTGAATCTTTTATTTAGCTGGCAGTAGTGGCGCTCGCTGTATTGCAGTAGCTTGAGCAGCGAAGATTTTTGGTGAGGTAAGTGATTTGTGAGACGTATAGGTTAATGTTAGTCAGGGCCATTCTCTTGTAGAGAATTTTGAAAGTCAGATTGCGTTGCGCTAACAAAATATTGTGTGTTGAAAGTCAGATTGCGTTGCGCTAAAAAATATTGTGTGTCAGGTTAAGCACAGTCTTGTATAATTGTTCAAAGGGGAAGTCGTGTAAAATTGTTCAAAGGGGACGTTTCATATGTCGACCCATAGCCTAGGATACCTCACTGGAATCTTCTGATTTTTTTTCTTGTAGTTTGTGTAATTAGTGTAGATTTTGTTTATTGCTAGCGCGTAATTGTAGAGAAAATCTCCTTTGTAGTTGCAGTCTTTCATTGTTGTAGATTTGTTGTAGATTTGCACCAAGTATTTCGCAGCTGCAATTAACTAGATATTATTTTCAGTGTTATGTTAATGTGTTCTCTTATTTTTGCTCTTCAAATTGTGTTTTTCTGTGTTGTCGTGTGAAATACTGTGACAATAATGGCGTGTGAAAAACGTAACACTAGGCTCCAAAGTAAATTGAGAAATGACAGCGAAGACGAAAACAGTATGTTAGCGCCGCAGAATAATGAATTAACTAATGTTAATAGTAGTAATTTGGTAATTGCGCATAGGGAAATGGAGCGGGTTGCAAACAATGGTGTAGACAGCGAAACAATTAGAGAACAGGGAAGCATTATCGATCGGTCGGTCGGCAACAGCTCGCCTCAGGAATCCGAAATGACAGGACACAATTTCGCAAATACTGTAGATTCAGGTTCTGGGTCATCACCGTTTTCTCAAATGAGTCAAGACACATTTTCTGCTTGTCAAAATGTGAATGTTGCCGGTGAAAATGCACTGCCAAAAAAACATAGAGAAACAGATTCCAGACACTAATACATTATTATTGCAATTAATGCAACAAATGGAACAAAATCAGAGACAAATGGAACAAAATCAGAGACAAATGGGACAAAAGCTTGAAAAATTAGACACAATGGAGCAAAATCAGAAACAAATGGAACAAAATCTTCAAAAGTTAGACGCAATGGAACAACAGCTTCAAAAGTTAGACTCAGTGGAAAATAAGCTTGAACAAACACATGAGGATTTAACTACTGAGTTACATAACATCGAATCGAAATGTCAAAAAGTCTGTAATGACGTAAAAACACAAATTTGTGAGCATTTTCAACCTATTTTTTCGCGGCATGAAAATGCATTACAGAATCACGAAGCAGCCATAAAAGAACTGCAAACCATTGTTCATGAAAATCACGACACATTGCAAGCTAAAATTGACTCAGTTGCATCTACCGATTCGGTTACGCAACTTGCAAAAACTCAGGAAAACTTAAAGGACACAGTAGATACTCTGAAACTTGGTTCAGAAAAACACACTGAGGAAAGAAGTACACTATCGGAGAAAGTAGCCGAACTTTCGGAACAGTTCACTAACTTATCTACAAAGGTAGATGATGATCTGAATGACACAACACCTGTAGCCTTCACTGACACTGAAGAGTATGAGGAAATTGGAAAATTCAAACAAAATCAAAATCGATTCAATACACAGTGCAAAGGAGAGGTCCGCGAAGTACAGGATCAGCTGACACAGGTAATACAAGAATTACGTATTTCAGAGGACACTCGCGCCCCAATACGGGAAGAGGGACATAGAAATACGGAAAAGCCGCAAAATAATAACACAGGACACTTCGGAAATTATGAAAGAAATTGGCAAGGCACACCGAATTTTAAGATGGAACGGCCGACACGACCTAACAATGACCGATATGCTACTCGCCGACACAATGATTTTTACTATAAGCTGTTAAAAAGAAAAAAAAAAAAAAAAAAAGAAAGGGGGCAGAATAACTTCAGACGCAACAGTTCGGCGCGCACTTACGATTCCGGGAGAAATTCTCCACCACATGACCGACAAACAAGAAACTATGTAAACTACCGATATAACGACAGACCTGAGTTTCATCAGAACTGGCGGGATTATAACAGAGCTGGGCCCTCTCGGCAAGGCGAATTTCTAGAGGTTCGGTCTCCGAATCCTATTAACGACGCGCGCCAACAGACAATGACCCGCACCGCAGGGAGCCGCGTGCGCCGGCTGGCTCCGAGAAAAATATCATAGACGCTAACCTTGAGAAAAATTCCAGTATTCTTTACCGACGTATACCGCACGATAATTGCATTCAAGTTCACACTCTGAGTACTAGGAAGAGTAAAGGTTTACACCACATTTCACACGTAAAACTGTATATTGAGAGATAATGTGCTTTTTTAACTTGAGATTTTAATGCAACATTTTGGTTTACTTGCAAATACATTATGGATTCAAGGTGCTTTCTGAGAGATACCAGGTGACACAGTGGTTAGTTTATTTGACAGCTACACGACTATATCACGACGCTACTAATGTGTGACACAATTCACCTTGTTGCTTTTGCGGTGTATCTGTTTTATATCTGCACAGTTTTTCTGACTTCTTCTGGAAAGTAAAACATGTTTTAGTAGTAACTTTTGTGGTATAGCTACAAGGAGGCAGCCTTTTCCGTGGCACAACAATACGTTACAGTACAGTACTTTCTTCATCACAACAATAAGCGTAATAACTACGATATCTATACGCAAAGCATTTCACTTTTGTTTATCATGAGGTAAGTACATTGACTTCTGCAGAACTTAGCTTTCGGAAGACGATAACTACGACACTGCCACAGAGATTATGTTGCAACAAGACGCACATTTAGCGCTACAGGACACGTATTTGAGTGATTAATTTTGTACTTAAAACATTTATTTTTAAAGATTTTTGAATTACAAAGAAAGTTTTCCGAGATATATTTCATTCCATTGTTGTAATCTGTAACACCTGAGGGTATAATTACATTTATCCTCAGGGGGGTACACGCTTACTTTGTGTACCATGTGTTTGGCGAGCACAAGGAGCCCTAGCTAATATGGTATTTGCTTATACAACTTTACACATCGGTACCATATTTCTCTAACACATAAATTACACAGCTATCTGATTATTTGACAGAGAAACAAACATTCTTTTTACTACATCAGTGACAGATGTTTACGTAATTACACAGTTGGATACCTTCACACTTACGAAATTGTATTTTGTCTATACTTTGTGAACTGTTCATATTTTTTTGGACCCATTGTGATACTATGAGAGCTTTGAATGATATATTTGGTAAGGGAGCATGATTTTAAGGTACGTTTGAGGTAGATGACACTATTGAAATGAGCAGAGAATTTTTTTTAGGATTTGAAATTATTGCAGAAAGCTACAACGTTTTTGAGAGTTGACTGAGGTGTTATGATGTTATATTTACGACGACGATGTGTATTATGTTGTTGAGGTATGTTTATTATCAATGAGATGATGCTATATGAGGAATCTGATTATGATACGTATGTTACGATGAAATATTGAAGTGTCGACGAATATGTATATGTATAATAAGGTAAGGAGTAATGAATAGTGGATAGGAACTCTGCTTTGTGGAAAAGGATGTTGGAAACTAAGAATCGTATTTTAGAATTATGAAATGTGTGTAAATGCGTGAATGTATCACAATGACGGCGAAAATTTCTTGGACACTTATATTCATAGGATTTTGTTACTACAGATTTGCAACGCTAATTCTTGACCTGTGAAATATTTTTATGTGAGACTGTCCTAGCGGAAACTGCTGTCGTAAATATTTCGGTAAGAAAGTTCAGTGACCACCTGCACGTAATGCGTCGTGGGCACGAGCTGGGCGACAGTCGCCCGAAAAAAAAAAAAAAAAGCCATTAGCCTTCCAGCGGCACAGGTAAAAAAAAAAAAAGGGGGCAGGCCATTGTCCGAGCTATTGACGCTCCTTTGTAGAAACCATCGCAACAGTTCACGGCTATTGTCGTGCTAGTTGAGAGAAATGCCATATGGCGACAGAAATGCCTAATGAAATGACAGAAAGATTTTTACATCTGCACACCTGATTATGACAAGCGTCTTTTTACGAGAGTTGAGAGAATTTCTAACTTATGAAATGTCACATGACTATTGAATGATATTTTTATGCTTTGCCTTTCATAGTTGTTTATTTCATTTGATATATAGTTTCCAGCTGTGTTGCAGCATGGGTTTTATTTTAAAAAAAAAATAAAAAATAAAAAATCATTTGCTAATGTGAACACTTTCTGTCAACAGATCTATTAAATAATTATTTTATGACCCACATTCTTCGAAAAAGGAGCTCTTGGAATGGAAAGAACAATAAGAAGGGACTAATAACAGGACTGCATACATAATTTTCTTTTCTAGTACTTAGTAATTTTTGTAGAATTAGTTTTTGTGGTGCACCACTTTAATTACTTAGACATTAAGATGTGATTATACATTTCCATTATCTGCATTGTTATCTTTAGTGTACTATTTTTTCTGCTTGAGCTATGTCATGTTTAGGTATAAGTTGCTGCTGTTTGCCAGGCATAGTGTTATTGAATTTGACTTTGTATTATTCTGTTAAGCCAGTTTTACTAATGATTTCTTGTTATTATTTGTTGCACATTGCCTTAGATTAGTTGTAATATTACAATTGCTTTGCTAATTTTTTAATGCTGCTTGCTTCGCAAATCTGCGTTTTTTTTCATTGCTGTTTATATTAATTGTTTTATGTGATGCTGCATTGCCTCGTCCCTTAGTTTAGCATCTGAGCTCAGTAGATTTAAGTTAGCTTAAGAGGGGGTAGACTATATAAGAAACTAACTATGATGAATTGGAAAAAATGCATTGAGAAGCTATACGAGTAAAGTACAGAAAGCAGGTATAGATAGGACTTTTGGAATTAATGAGGAATGAAGGGAGATCTCCGAGAAGTAAAGAAAGTTTTTGTTTGCAACATACTGCAGTAAAAGAAACCCTGTCCTTTCCTTGTGTTATCCCACTATGTGTTTGTGTTCCCTTGTGTATTTATGTTTTTCCTGTATTTATATGTATATCTGATAATACTTATGTTGTAGAATTTTTCTAATACTAAGCTACATTCACTATGATTAGGAATACTGTGATCCTCAAATATAATTTGCATTGATAATATGTTATTTACTTTGTAAAGATGTTTAGACATTTATCTGTTCTGTGTTAATGCTTAGGTGTGATGTTGATGTTCCAAAAGTTATTCTGATCTTTATGTATGTACTTATGTCATTATTTTTGTAACACTGATGTATATGTTTATTTCTATTCTTTTGTAAAGCCCCTATTACCGCAACTGTTATTTGTATTGTTATGTTCTTGAATGATGTGTTTTGTATCTTTGTTATTGTGTTCTCATGTTATAATATTGTAATTGACACCAGGTCTTCAAATTAAGTATATTTTGACTGCACTCGTTTCTGTTGGTCATAGCATATGCACAATATGTGAGAAGTAGGGAGTGATAGTGTTTGCACATGTTTTAATGATTCAGCAAGGGACTGGATAACAGCATTGCTGGTTCTGAGGACTATTCCAAAAACTTTGTGAGTGCACAAGTGGTGGTTATGGACTTGCTAAATTATCCGCAAGACTCTTCAATGGTGATTGTGCACCTGCACAGTCACAACAGATGGCTGCTGGCCATCTCTACAAGGACTACAGTGGGTCTGCACCTCTGGTGGCCCACCAGTACCGTCATTTCTACCAGGACTACAGTGGGTCTGCTCTCTGATGACCTACCCACCAATACTCTTCAAAACTTCGACTGACTCCGCTGTGGGTTTGCTCTCTTGTGGCCCATAACCTGTCAGCATGTCGAGAGTCAGCACTGTCTTTCCGTTGGAAGGACAACGATACTTCTTCAAGACTGCATGGAAATCCACTACTTCCGTGTGCATTTTCTTTTACTGCTCAGACTTTGAGAAAAACACTGCAATGTGATGAATGATCAGAACTGTCTTTATGGACTGTGAGAAAATTTTAGCTTTTGACCATCATTGTATCAATGAGTGTGTGCATTTGATTTCTTTGTTATTGTAATTGTGAAAAAAAATTTTAACAAATATGTATTGGCCAGTGCCCAACAAAATTTGTAAAATTTTTTGTGGGGAGCATGGGGGCTATGTAAGTAGGCTGTTTAGGTTTTTTTTATTGATAACGCCACCTCAGTATGAAAATCACCGGCTGTGCCGTGTGCAGTCTGTGGCTGCTTTGCATTGTTGTAATACTCAACCATTGTAGTGTTAGGCAGCTGGCTGTGAACAGCGCGTAGCGCTGGGCAGTTGGAGGTGAGCCGCCAGCAGTGGTGGATGTGGGGAGAGAGATGGCGGAATTTTGTAATTTGTCATGAACTGCTCTATATATGATATTAAGGTAAATACATTGTTTGTTCTCTATTAATATCTTTCATTTGCTAACTATCCCTATCAGTAGTTAGTGCCTTCCATAGTTTGAATCTTTTATTTAGCTGGCAGTAGTGGCGCTCGCTGTATTGCAGTAGCTTGAGCAGCGAAGATTTTTGGTGAGGTAAGTGATTTGTGAGACGTATAGGTTAATGTTAGTCAGGGCCATTCTCTTGTAGAGAATTTTGAAAGTCAGATTGCGTTGCGCTAACAAAATATTGTGTGTTGAAAGTCAGATTGCGTTGCGCTAAAAAATATTGTGTGTCAGGTTAAGCACAGTCGTGTAAAATTGTTCAAAGGGGACGTTTCACTGCGACCGTAGCAGTCGCGCGGTTCCTGACTGAGAGCCCAGAACCGCTAGACCACCGCGGCCGGCACAGAACTTCAATGGATAAGCAAATTCTAGGTGATATTATATAGCTTAGTCTAGATTATCCGTTTATTGAATTTCTATAATTGATAAATTTGTAAGCTTAGCTTACGGTATGATTCCTAGACGAATGAGCTGCATTGTTCTTACATCAACGTATCAACGTGTTCACTGCCTACTTGAAATCGAAGTCAGGACTGAATAGAAATTCGTCATAAGTGACAACTCCTCGCATAAACTGAAATTTTTTTTGGCATGGTAGCCCATGCATGTTGACTGAATTACGCTCTGGGACCGAACAGCATTTCACCTTATATGAGAAACGGCCATTCTGTCTTTGGACAGCACTATCGCTGTTCATTACCACGCTCCTAGGAGCACAAGAAGGTTAGTCAAGAAACGATCGTATTATGAACATCTAATTCAGCTGTATAATTCTTGTAGTAGTGTCCTTTATTCGCTGAAGCGCTAGAGGAACTGGTATAGGTATGCATATTTAAATACAGAGATATGTAAACAGGCAGGTTATGGCGGAGCAATAGGAAACGCCTATATAAGACAACAAGTATCTGCCGCAGTTTCTAGATCAGTTACTGCTGCTACAATGGCAGCATATCAACATTTAAGTGAGCCTGAACGTGGTGTTATAGTCGGACCACGAGCTATGGTACATGGTATCTCCGAGGAAGCGATGAAGTGGGGATTTTTCCCGTACTAGCATTCCGCGAGTGTATCGTGAATATCAGGAATCCGGTAAAAACATCATACACTCCTGGAAATTGAAATAAGAACACCGTGAATTCATTATCCCAGAAAGGGGAAACTTTATTGACACATTCCTGGGGTCAGATACATCACATGATCACACTGACAGAACCACAGGCACATAGACACAGGCAACAGAGCATGCACAATGTCGGCACTAGTACAGTGTATATCCACCTTTCGCAGCAATGCAGGCTGCTATTCTCCCATGGAGACGATCGTAGAGATGCTGGATGTAGTCCTGTGGAACGGCTTGCCATGCCATTTCCACCTGGCGCCTCAGTTGGACCAGCGTTCGTGCTGGACGTGCAGACCGCGTGAGACGACGCTTCATCCAGTCCCAAACATGCTCAATGGGGGACAGATCCGGAGATCTTGCTGGCCAGGGTAGTTGACTTACACCTTCTAGAGCACGTTGGGTGGCACGGGATACATGCGGACGTGCATTGTCCTGTTGGAACAGCAAGTTCCCTTGCCGGTCTAGGAATGGTAGAACGATGGGTTCGATGACGGTTTGGATGTACCGTGCACTATTCAGTGTCCCCTCGACGATCACCAGTGGTGTACGGCCAGTGTAGGAGATCGCTCCCCACACCATGATGCCGGGTGTTGGCCCTGTGTGCCTCGGTCGTATGCAGTCCTGATTGTGGCGCTCACCTGCACGGCGCCAAACACGCATACCACCATCATTGGCACCAAGGCAGAAGCGACTCTCATCGCTGAAGACGACACGTCTCCATTCGTCCCTCCATTCACGCCTGTCGCGACACCACTGGAGGCGGGCTGCACGATGTTGGGGCGTGAGCGGAAGACGGCCTAACGGTGTGCGGGACCGTAGCCCAGCTTCATGGAGACGGTTGCGAATGGTCCTCGCCGATAGCCCACGAGCAACAGTGTCCCTAATTTGCTGGGAAGTGGCGGTGCGGTCCCCTACGGCACTGCGTAGGATCCTACGGTCTTGGCGTGCATCCGTGCGTCGCTGCGGTCCGGTCCCAGGTCGACGGGCACGTGCACCTTCCGCCGACCACTGGCGACAACATCGATGTACTGTGGAGACCTCACGCCCCACGTGTTGAGCAATTCGGCGGTACGTCCACCCGGCCTCCCGCATGCCCACTATACGCCCTCGCTCAAAGTCCGTCAACTGCACATACGGTTCACGTCCACGCTGTCGCGGCATGCTACCAGTGTTAAAGACTGCGATGGAGCTCCGTATGCCACGGCAAACTGGCTGACACTGACGGCGTCGGTGCACAAATGCTGCGCAGCTAGCGCCATTCGACGGCCAACACCGCGGTTCCTGGTGTGTCCGCTGTGCCGTGCGTGTGATCATTGCTTGTACAGCCCTCTCGCAGTGTCCGGAGCAAGTATGGTGGGTCTGACACACCGGTGTCAATGTGTTCTTTTTTCCATTTCCAGGAGTGTATCTCCGACCTCGCTGCGTCCGGATAAAAGGTCCTGCAAGCACGGAACCAACGAAGTCTGAGCACAATCGTTCAACATGACAGAAGTGCAAGCCTTCCGCAAATTGCTGCAGATTTCAATGCTGGGCCATCAACAAGTGTCAGCGTGCGAACCATTCAACGAAACATCATCGATGTGGGCTTTCGGAGTCGTAATCTTGATAACTGCAAGACACAAAGCCTTACACCTCACCTGGACCCGTCAACACCGACATTGTACTATTGATGACTGGGAACATGTTGCCTGGTCGGATGAGTCTCGTTTCAAACTCTATCGAGCGGATGGACGTATATGGGTATGGAGACAACCTCATGAAGCCGTTGACCTTGCATGTCAACAGGGGACTGTTCGAATTGGTGGAGGCTGTGTAATGGTGCGGAGTGCGTGAAGTTTGAGTGATACGGGACCCCTGATAAGTCTAGATGCGACTCTGACAGGTGACTTGTACGTAAGCATCCTGTCTGATCACATGCATCTATTCACGTCCATTGTGCATTCCGACGGACTTGGGCATTTCCAGCAGAACAATCCGACACCCACACGTCCAGAATTGTTAGAGAGTGGCTACAGGGACACTCTTGTGAGTTTAAACACTTGCGCTGGCCACCAAGCCCCACAGAGATGAACACTATTGAACATACAGGGTGTTTCAAAAATGACCGGTATATTTGAAACGGCAATAAAAACTAAACGAGCAGCGATAGAAATACACCGTTTGTTGCAATATGCTTGGGACAACAGTACATTTTCAGGCGGACAAACTTTCGAAATTACAGTAGTTACAATTTTCAACAACAGATGGCGCTGCAAGTGATGTGAAAGATATAGAAGACAACGCAGTCTGTGGCTGCGCCATTCTGTACGTCGTCTTTCTGCTGTAAGCGTGTGCTGTTCACAACGTGCAAGTGTGCTGTAGACAACATGGTTTATTCCTTAGAACAGAGGATTTTTCTGGTGTTGGAATTCCACCGCCTAGAACACAGTGTTGTTGCAACAAGACGAAGTTTTCAACGGAGGTTTAATGTAACCAAAGGACCGAAAAGCGATACAATAAAGGATCTGTTTGAAAAATTTCAACGGACTGGGAACGTGACGGATGAACGTGCTGGAAAGGTAGGGCGACCGCGTACGGCAACCACAGAGGGCAACGCGCAGCTATTGCAGCAGGCGATCCAACAGCGGCCTCGGGTTTCCGTTCGCCGTGTTGCAGCTGCGGTCCAAATGACGCCAACGTCCACGTATCGTCTCATGCGCCAGAGTTTACACCTCTATCCATACAAAATTCAAACGCGGCAACCCCTCAGCGCCGCTACCATTGCTGCACGAGAGACATTCGCTAACGATATAGTGCACAGGATTGATGACGGCGATATGCATGTGGGCAGCATTTGGTTTACTGACGAAGCTTATTTTTACCTGGACGGCTTCGTCAATAAACAGAACTGGCGCATATGGGGAACCGAAAAGCCCCATGTTGCAGTCCCATCGTCCCTGCATCCTCAAAAAGTACTGGTCTGGGCCGCCATTTCTTCCAAAGGAATCATTGGCCCATTTTTCAGATCCGAAACGATTACTGCATCACGCTATCTGGACATTCTTCGTGAATTTGTGGCGGTACAAACTGCCTTAGACGACACTGCGAACACCTCGTGGTTTATGCAAGATGGTGCCCGGCCACATCGCACGGCCGACGTCTTTAATTTCCTGAATGAATATTTCGATGATCGTGTGATTGCTTTGGGCTATCCGAAACATAAAGGAGGCGGCGTGGATTGGCCTCCCTATTCGCCAGACATGAACCCCTGTGACTTCTTTCTGTGGGGACACTTGAAAGACCAGGTGTACCGCCAGAATCCAGAAACAATTGAACAGCTGAAGCAGTACATCTCACCTGCATGTGAAGCCATTCCGCCAGACACGTTGTCAAAGTTTTCGGGTAATTTCATTCAGAGACTACGCCATATTATTGCTACGCATGGTGGATACGTGGAAAATATCGTACTATAGAGTTTCCCAGACCGCAGCGCCATCTGTTGTTGAAAATTGTAACTACTGTAATTTCGAAAGTTTGTCCGCCTGAAAATGTACTGTTGTCCCAAGCATATTGCAACAAACGGTGTATTTCTATCGCTGCTCGTTTAGTTTTTATTGCCGTTTCAAATATACCGGTCATTTTTGAAACACCCTGTATGTGTGCCTTGCAATGTGCTCTTCAGATGAGATCTCCACCCCCTCGTACTCTTGTGGATTTATGGACAGCCCTGCAGGATTCACGTTGTCAGCTTCCTCCAGCACTACTTCAGACATTAGTCGAGTCAATGCTACGTCGTGTTGCGGCACTTCCGCGTGCTCACGGAGCCCTAACGATGTTAGGCATGTGTACCAGCTTCTTTGGCTCCTCGGTGTAATATCAGTATGGTCTTTGAGATTAGTGCTGTCCTTTTCCATGGTATCTTGTATGGTGTATATAGTACCGCCCAAAAGGCGAATACACGTTGCTTTCCACTGTTACACAGTGACGAGATTGCGGCCATGTCACTACGCACGTTTGTCTCGATTTTCGGGTGCGTTATGCTATTTGTTGTCAACGCACTAGGTGCGTGGAGACGCTAATTCTGCTGAGATTCTGGTCCTTCCCCAGTCGTGCGATGAAGCCTTTCTCGAGGTCTTTGTATTTTGCTGGCGCCATGAGAGCGCCGTGAGCAAAATTTATTATGAGGGATGAGCATGTACCGTGTGAGTCACGGTAGCGTAAAGCTGAAATACTAAACACCTTTTTCCAAAGCTGTTTCACAGAGGAAGACCGCACTGCAGTTCCTTCTCTAAATCCTCGCACAAACTAAAAAATGGCTGACATCGAAATAAGTGTCCAAGGAATAGAAAAGCAACTGGAATCACTCAACAGAGGAAAGTCCACTGGACCTGGCGGGATACCAATTCGATTCTACACAGAGTACGCGAAAGAACTTGCCCCCCTTCTAACAGCCGTGTACCGCAAATCTCTAGAGGAACGGAGGGTTCCAAATGATTGGAAAAGAGCACAGGTAGTCTCAGTCTTCAAGAAGGGTCGTCGAGCAGATGCGTAAAACTATAGACCTATATCTCTGACGTCGATCTGTTGTAGAATTTTAGAACATGTTTTTTGCTCGAGTATCATGTCGTTTTTGGAAACCCAGAATCTACTATGTAGGAATCAACATGGATTCCGGAAACAGCGATCGTGTGAGACCCAACTCGCTTTATTTGTTCATGAGACCCAGAAAATATTAGATACAGGCTCCCAGGTAGATGCTATTTTTCTTGACTTCCGGAAGGCGTTCGATACAGTTTCGCACTGTCGCCTGATAAACAAAGTAAGAGCCTACGGAATATCAGACCAGCTGTGTGGCTGGATTGAAGAGTTTTTAGCAAACAGAACACAGCATGTTGTTATCAATGGAGAGATGTCTACAGACGTTAAAGTAACCTCTGGCGTGCCACAGGGGAGTGTTATGGGACCATTGCTTTTCACAATATATACACTCCTGGAAATGGAAAAAAGAACACATTGACACCGGTGTGTCAGACCCACCATACTTGCTCCGGACACTGCGAGAGGGCTGTACAAGCAATGATCACACGCATGGCACAGCGGACACACCAGGAACCGCGGTGTTGGCCGTCGAATGGCGCTAGCTGCGCAGCATTCGTGCACCGCCGCCGTCAGTGTCAGCCAGTTTGCCGTGGCATACGGAGCTCCATCGCAGTCTTTAACACTGGTAGCATGCCGCGACAGCGTGGACGTGAACCGTATGTGCAGTTGACGGACTTTGAGCGAGGGCGTGTAGTGGGCATGCGGGAGGCCGGGTGGACGTACCGCCGAATTGCTCAACACGTGGGGCGTGAGGTCTCCACAGTACATCGATGTTGTCGCCAGTGGTCGGCGGGAGGTGCACGTGCCCGTCGACCTGGGACCGGACCGCAGCGACGCACGGATGCACGCCAAGACCGTAGGATCCTACGCAGTGCCGTAGGGGACCGCACCGCCACTTCCCAGCAAATTAGGGACACTGTTGCTCCTGGGGTATCGGCGAGGACCATTCGCAACCGTCTCCATGAAGCTGGGCTACGGTCCCGCACACCGTTAGGCCGTCTTCCGCTCACGCCCCAACATCGTGCAGCCCGCCTCCAGTGGTGTCGCGACAGGCGTGAATGGAGGGACGAATGGAGAAGTGTCGTCTTCAGCGATGAGAGTCGTTTCTGCCTTGGTGCCAATGATGGTGGTATGCGTGTTTGGCGCCGTGCAGGTGAGCGCCACAATCAGGACTGCATACGACCGAGGCACACAGGGCCAACACCCGGCATCATGGTGTGGGGAGCGATCTCCTACACTGGCTGTACACCACTGGTGATCGTCGAGGGGACACTGAATAGTGCACGGTACATCCAAACCGTCATCGAACCCATCGTTCTACCATTCCTAGACCGGCAAGGGAACTTGCTGTTCCAACAGGACAATGCACGTCCGCATGTATCCCGTGCCACCCAACGTGCTCTAGAAGGTGTACGTCAACTACCCTGGCCAGCAAGATCTCCGGATCTGTCCCCCATTGAGCATGTTTGGGACTGGATGAAGCGTCGTCTCACGCGGTGTGCACGTCCAGCACGAACGCTGGTCCAACTGAGGCGCCAGGTGGAAATGGCATGGCAAGCCGTTCCACAGGACTACATCCAGCATCTCTACAATCGTCTCCATGGGAGAATAGCAGCCTGCATTGCTGCGAAAGGTGGATATACACTGTACTAGTGCCGACATTGTGCATGCTCTGTTGCCTGTGTCTATGTGCCTGTGGTTCTGTCAGTGTGATCATGTGATGTATCTGACCCCAGGAATGTGTCAATAAAGTTTCCCCTTCCTGGGACAATGAATTCACGGTGTTCTTATTTCAATTTCCAGGAGTGTATAAATGACCTAGTAGATAGTGTCGGAAGTTCCATGCGGCTTTTCGCGGATGATGCTGTAGTATACAGAGAAGTTGCAGCATTAGAAAATTGTAGCGAAATGCAGGAAGATCTGCAGCGGATAGGCACTTGGTGCAGGGAGTGGCAACTGTCCCTTAACATAGACAAATGTAATGTATTGCGAATACATAGAAAGAAGGATCCTTTACTGTATGATTATATGATAGCGGAACAAACACTGGTAGCAGTTACTTCTGTAAAATATCTGGGAGTATGCGTGCGGAACTATTTGAAGTGGAATGATCATATAAAATTAATTGTTGGTAAGGCGGCTACCAGGTTGAGATTCATTGGGAGAGTGCTTAGAAAATGTAGTCCATCAACCAAGGAGGTGGCTTACAAAACACTCGTTCGACCTATGCTTGAGTATTGCTCATCAGTGTGGGATCCGTACCAGATCGGGTTGACGGAGGAGATAGAGAAGATCCAAAGAAGAGCGGCGCGTTTCGTCACAGGGTTATTTGGTAACCGTGATAGCGTTACGGAGATGTTTAATACACTCAAGTGGCAGACTCTGCAAGAGAGGCGCTCTGCATCGCGGTGTAGCTTGCTCGCCAGGTTTCGAGAGGGTGCGTTTCTGGATGAGGTATCGAATATATTGCTTCCCCCTACTTATACCTCCCGAGGAGATCACGAATGTAAAATTAGAGAGATTAGAGCGCGCACGGAGGCTTTCAGACAGTCGTTCTTCCCGCGAACCATACGCGACTGGAACAGGAAAGGGAGGTAATGACACTGGCACGTAAAGTGCCCTCCGCCACACACCGTTGGGTGGCTTGCGGAGTATAAATGTAGATGTAGATGTAGCGTGGCGTACCTCAGGCTCAGGAAGAGGGAGGCAGTTGTAAGAATGGGTCTATTGGCGAGGATGAGGATCAACCAGCATCAGAGAATTAATTCACCTTTTTGTATGTAATTACAGTGGCAAACCGACAAGAGACAGACTTGAGGCACTTTTGTAACATGTAAAGCAACATGTAAGCGGAAACTAATGACACAGGTTTCAGAAGTGTGAATGCAGGAGCAGTTGTCGTGAGACAGAGCATATATGCAGATGAATGGGAGCATGGTTTCAGACCGCTGCGGCATTGAGTGATACCGCCGCTGGAAGTACTAAGAACAGGGGGGGTGTATGCAGCATAGTCATAATATGAGAGCAGAGAGGGCTTAGTGGTAACACTGTAAGGTTTTGGGCAAGGAAAATAAGTTAATACTAAGAGTTGTGTGAAATGAGCATGTTGAGTGACGAGTGGAGGCATTGCTGGTCTTTCATAGGGGTATGTATGACAGGAAATGGTACTAACATAACTCTCACACACAGACCAGAGACAGTTCACACTATATTTTTAAGACAGTTGCAGCTGTTAAGGTTGTCTTGTTTATCAGTCAGTAACACTTATTTCTTCTCTTCATTTTATTACAATCTCTCAAATAATCATATAAGGGTTCATACTATAATTATTCAAAGACATTATTTTTGTGTTGTTCTATTCATAAACTATTAGTAAAAATCGATGTAAAACCTTGCATCTGAAGCATACAACGAGGATTGTGCAGATCTCGGGAGCTGTGAAACACAGTCATGATGCATCCTGAGGAGTGTCGCGAGGTAACACCCTGCAGCCGGCGACGACAATCACATCGCAGCTTGAAGGAGAATGCCTGCTGTGCGAGTGGCCCAGAAAGCTGCCATGTGGAGGGTCAGTTGGCAGCGATGAATGAATGCCAGGACAGCTGCGGGTCAGCCAGCCGCCTTAACAGCCTAACTAGAATGAAAGAGGAGGGGAACTGTGCCAGGCACCATGGCTGCCATAAACCAGCCTGCCCCTGAGTGGATATGAATGGAGCCAGCCCGCTGGACATGGGCAGCCCACCATTGATGTCATGCCACTCCCTCGACAGCTTGGTGGACGGTCTGACGCCGAGTAACTGGCACAGACAGCAACCACCCACCGAGCAATTGTGGATAGGACCCACTGGACAGGACACTCCTACCTGACATCACAACAAGTCCTCGAAAGACCTGCAGACACTCCTGTGAGGAGTCCCCCAGGTGGACACACCCTTCTACAGACGATGGGCAGAGGCGGATGGCCACAATCAGGCACTGCAGCCAGGCACTTTGACACAGACAGGCACTAGCGACTGGGGAGGTGACACACGCTACCCAGTGGCACACTGATAGACAAGAAATCATCATTAGGAGATGGGTTGCGCACTAATTGCAACGCTGTCTCACTACATATCACTTCCTGAGTGTCCACCCAGCTTGAAGGAATGTCATACATAACGGCCCGGGTTCGATTCCTGGCTGGGTCGGAGATTTTATCCGCTCAGGAACTGGGTGTTGTGTTGTCCTTATCATCATCATTTCATCCCCATCGACACGCAAGTCGCTGCAGTGGCGTCAACTCGAAAGACTTGCATTACTTCCTGAGCTGGAGATGTTGGACGCTGTCCATCAACGGCGGTGTCTCATTTCCTCCCACCAGATATCATGTCCGTAACAGCTGACAGCACGCCAGACTGCCAGGTCAAGATGATACCAACAGCCCAGCTGCCTTATTGGTGCTTCCATGGACAAGATGGGGGACTAGAGCCATTTGTTGCTGCTCCTACATCGAGTGATGAATGTGGGGGAAACCCTCACTCTGGTGCATCCTCGCTGTACCTCAATGCACCAGCCAGTTCAGAGACCATTCGTTGTGTGCTTAGTGCCACATTCTATCGGTGTGGATTTGTAAATGTAATTTTTTTTGTTTTATGACTCTTATTCTCAAGTAATTCTGTATATTTTCTCGTAGAACTGATTTAATTTTCAATGCAGCTACTCTAGAGAAGATAATTTGTTAAGCGTTTATGTAAATTCTGTTTGAAAAGTGCGATATACAATGTCTTGTAGGTAGTAGAAACAGTATTGTACTGCTCTACGATATAAGCACAACAGACGACACATGTTACATGCTTGTTTAGATTTTGAGAATGAGTGTGTTCCTTAAATTATAATTATTGTCCATTTACGTTTTACAGGTGACTGAAACTTGTGGATGAATGAGCGGGGGTAAATCATTGAGGCAGAGACTCTTTCGAAATCCACAGAACAGTATTATGATTAGGGACAATAGTCACCTCTGACCTCAAAAATTGTATGAGTGTGTAAAAATACTTCTGCAAGACCCTTTCAATCGCTTACTAATTGTTTGTCTGGAGGCTGTGGCATGGCAATGAACCTAGAGTCCACATTAACCATGCTACACTCAGCAGTGTTCATATATTCTTCTCTTCTTGCAGGCATGCAGCTTTGTGTGAGTGAGTGAACCCTGTGCTCGTCAGGTCTCCCCTAACATTTTTGTTATCTTTGCGAGTTCTCAATACTATTTGATGATTTCCTCTGCTCTTATGTTATCATTGCGAGATCTTAGTACTATTTGATGACTTCCTCTGTTCTATGTCACACTATTAAATTTGAAGTGAGAGACTACACAAGCAGAAATCAACCATAGGTGGGGGGTACTGAGAGATGACAAGTAACTCTATAACGTATTTTCATATATAAGGCTACTCTTTTATGTTGTTATTACACCCAAACATCATATTTATGAGGCGACAGGAAGTGTAAGCATGGGCATGTACGTTGTTAATGCATGCCAGATCTTTATGGTAGCTCTCCTTGAAATAGTATTTTCTGGAGTTGGCAGAAAGCAGGTAGCTTTGTTATTTAAGAGTAAATTTTGCAGTGGACATTTGGGGGTTGGGTGCCAAGTGCAGCTATTAGTGAGAGAAACATCTCGAAGCATTTACTGGGGACAGAACGCCTGTCCCAAGAATTTCTCGCATCGGTCTGCAGACACCACTTTCGACTGAAGAGGCGAAAGAAACTGTTTATCTGGATCAACCTGTTAGGCGTTTCTGGTCACAACAGGAACAGGGGCATAGGAGAGAAATGGGTCATCTGGCAAAGGCGTTTCGACAGTGTCGTAAACGCCTATTGTGTAAAGAGATGACAGCTGTAAAAATCCGCGAGTTTCCATGTTCGCCTTGGACTAGACACTATCAATCTAGCTGTCAGCTGGTGTCGTCCCTCTGCCTGCCGAGTTTTTTTGGGAAACCTTAGGCCTATGGAAGAATTTTAGGACAGAACATAATATTTATGGCGGCTCTGAAATGGTCTATGTTGGGACACAAAAGCACCTCTCTTAGTTTAGCCAAGGTCCTGTGGGTGCTCATGCTGTAACGTTCAGCCCATCCAGATAATGATCTCTGTGATAAACGCGTTGTTCAGTTTAGGCCGCATTGGAAACTCTGAACGTGCTGCCTTAAGTGACCATAAGAAAAACAATTTGGGAGTGTAATGTCTAACATATTGCCTTAGTCTCATTACATATTGTCTGCCAAATGCATTTTATATTCTATATTTTCAACCCTTTCTTAAGTATATGTATAAAACTCTATATGCTTTTTTTATTTAACTTTTCTGATAAGAATTTTTTTGCAGATTAATTTATTATAAGATTTTATTTAGCACAGCAAGTTATAGTATCTAATCATTTTGGTAGTTTTAATTACTTCAGTAGTACTTATATTCAAGAATGAAACTGATATTCCGTAATATCTGAATCTCTTATCCCCTCCATTCTAACCCTCCATCACTAAATTACCCGTACCTAATCCTTGATACATTGCAAGATGAAACTGACCTTGCGGTTTAACTTGAGAAGATACAGGCGACTGTAAATTTACACCCTGAAAGCATTCAGTTTAACTTCTAAGCCCTCCATATGTCTACCTGGCCATGCATCTGCTAAACTGATTCTGCCCTCTGACAATGGTTGTTGTTGCTAGCCTGAAGTTGGAATTTACCACTTTTATCAGAATTTTGAATAAATCTTGAATGCTGAAATAATTTAATGCATTGGTGTCCACCCTGACATTACTGTAGTCAGTTATTTATGGGTGATTAATATATCAACACAGGATTAACCTGTTATAAAAAAATGCAAAAGCTTATTGATCATAAAATAGGACGAACAACACAAGCTAAGCGAGTTGACAAATAAATCATGGACTGTTAGCAATACAAACAGAAACCACAAGTAATTATGCTTCACTGGGTGGCGTTTGTATAGAGAAGACTAACTTTCATCTGTTTAATATGTTTCTCTGGCTCAAAACATGGATAACGCAATCTGAAATTATCTAACACTGAACAGACTTCGAAGGATTTATTCTCAATGGAAGTTATACTACGTTCATGCATCTGAGAACAACTGGCGAGACTGTGATTCTGTTTGCACTAACAAGCCAGAGCAGCAACACTATGCCCCTTCCTCGACGCATAGCGCTGTCTCAGGGGACAGTCATGCTGTAAGTGTCTACAGAGTATCAATATGCGGCGCCACTAATTCGTTATCGGGGCACGAAATATGCAAAATCGGGGGTTGGTGACTGGTTATATGGATCGCAATTACTCTCTGATGGAGCCCTGAAAGCTCAGGAGACTGCAGCCTGTGACACTCATTTGCTAGTCATACCATGGACCAATTTGACTCACCCATAAGGCAGTGTGCACAAGGAGATCAAACATAAAGGTGGCAGCCCTGATACGAATAAGGTTGTCCTCGGCACAGTGAGGAGTCTGAGATGGCAGGTCTAAACTTTTGTTGCAGCTAAGACTTCACCACAGGCTACCCAATCAACACCAATGCCAGTGAAAAGTTATGCTCAGGACGAGTGTCCCAAAAGTAATCCACTCATAACAAGAGTCAATACCAGAATCTCGTCTCCAGACCGAAGTCTGAATCAGAAGGCCATGTTTCTCTGCTCATTCGTTTCCATCAAACCTTGTAAACTCGAAAAAGCACCCTCACAGCTGCCCCCACAAGGGTTCTGGGCCAATCACAAGATCCCACAAGCACCACGTCTTCTCTTTTGGTTGTCTGCTGTACCCTCCAGTCAATTCTAACCAAAATTAATAATATTGTTTTCCCTGCTGGAGAAGAAGACATACCCTGACTCGTAAATTCCCATGCAGGGAGGAGAAGACCTTACATTCCCAAACTGTTTTTCCCACAGCTACTTCAGGCAACATGTTTTGAGTTTCCATTTACGCCTAAAGTGAACAACATATATATCACATCAATCATTATCTGGATGAGCCGACTGTTACACCATGTCCGAGCAGGTGCCTCAGCTAAACTAAAAGAGGTGTTTTTGTGCCCCGACATAGACAATTTCTGAGCCGCCATAAATGTTGCGTTCCATTCTAAAATTCTGCCTGAAGGTTCTCAAGCACTCAGCAGCCAGAGTTATGACACCGCTTGACGGCTCTATCGGTAGTGTCAGGTCCAAAATGAACGTGGAAAATCGCACATTTTTACAGCTGATGCCCCTTTACACAATGGGCGTTTACAACACTGTCGAAACGTCTTGGCCAGCTGATCCATTTCCCTCCTGTGTCCCTACCCTTGCTGTGGCCAGAAACGCCTGAGAGTTAGATCCAGATAGTATTTTTCCGCCTCTTCAGCGGAAAGTACTGTCTGCACACTGGTGCGAGAAATTCTTGGAACCAGCATTCTGCCCCCATAAAGTGTTTCGGCACGTTCCTCTCCCTAATAGCTGCTTACATGCCATTAAGCTGGAGATCCCGGGTTAGAGTCCCGGTCGGGGCACACACTTTCAACTATCCCCGTTGACGTATATTAACGCCTGTATGCAGCTAAGGGTATTCATTTCATTGTACTGATTTAATTGTCATTTCATTCTAACGAGCTGCACGGTCACCGATGGTATCTGTTCTTTCGGACATGTCAGAAAGAACAGATAACATCTTCATATAGCGAGGAGAATTGTCAATCTGGAAGACTTTGGCCTTTGCCTCTTCACCTTGGGAAGATAACAAGCATCAGCTTGTGAAGATAATAAATGATACGAAATAATTTTTGTTTCTGTTTCCTTTGCTTTCTTTTTTCCTTGTTTTCTGTTCCCTTTTCTCGAAATGTTGGAAGATTTATTGCAGTGTGGATTTTATAGCTTTGTTTCTTTGTGCAATTTTACCTCTGTTTACATCGTGGAAATGTTATGAATGGAACTGCTAGTTTTATTTTTCTGATGCTGTGTGTTTGCACATTTATTAGCAGGTTATTCAAAATTATGTTCCATGACCTGAATATTGTGCAGTGGTAGTTTTGTATGAAGTTGTAAATCATCGTACATTGTGTAGTGCTAAGAGAAATGAGCAGAGCGTTAGAAACATTTCGATTGATAGATAGAGGGACACCAACAAAGAGTCTGAAAAGCAAGAACGGGTGGTGATTCTTGTTGCGCGTGTGTGCGGAAGTGCTGTGTCTTTGCCTCATGTATAAAAAACTGAAATAATCTGATTTATCTGCGATTTGCGTTTTGATTTCGGTTTGCATCGTGGACAGGGAAAATAATAACCAAACGCGTTACATTTCTATTCATTCTGAACTTCTACTCGCCACATTAACATTCAAACTATGATGTGCACATCGCCAAATCGTGTGCACATTATATATGTATGATTTTGATTGCAAACGGTATGGAGCGTGTAGTGCATATCGTGCACTGTCGAATTAACCTGGAATACCATGACGTGAACTGTCATTCATAACATTAATCTTGAATGTACGGGATGTCGATAGGCGCGTGATTGATGTGGTGTATGCTGCCCATGTGAACACTGCGGATTTCTGGCGCATACTGCGGATTGTTAGATCAGATTACTAATATGTTAACGTTATTTCTTGAAACTGTGGTATTTTGCAAATGTTCCGAGCCGCGATCGAACTGGAAACAGCAAATTTAAAACTGTGACTGTTAGCGGCTAACAAACATTATGACGTCGAGATACATTACTTGTTAATTGAATAAAGCGTGTCTTATCTATGTTGCTGTTTGCAAATACACTAACTGGAAGTATACTACAAGCATCACGCTGTCCTGCTTTTTCCACAGACGGCTGGATAGATCAAGAGGATCGGCATGACGACAGTAATTGCCTGACAGCACGGTGAAAGACTGTGGTCCAAAAATGCGGACGTCGACGACTCGCCGATAGTACCAGCTAAGGGAAGATCATACCTGAAAAGCTCAACTCTCGCGAACTATTACTAGAAACAGTTTCGCATTAGTGTTATTAATAGCGTTAAATTTATGTTAATATTTCACTGGCACTGTCTTTCAAATCATTGAAATTTCACTTAATGCTGAACGGCATTTCCCAGTATCTTTCAGAATTAGATTAAAATTAATTTCATTCAGTGCACAAATTGCTATTAAGGATGTCATTCTTTTGCAAGCCTTGTATTTTCCTACAGTGTTCTCATTATTGAAATTACTAGCAGCGATACGAAATTC
This sequence comes from Schistocerca nitens, assembly GCF_023898315.1. Classification (NCBI taxonomy): domain Eukaryota; kingdom Metazoa; phylum Arthropoda; class Insecta; order Orthoptera; family Acrididae; genus Schistocerca; species Schistocerca nitens. Next base: position 131,542,676 of record NC_064622.1, on the reverse strand, counting down.
CTCATTCTTTGTTTCTCGTTCGTTTTCTTTACACGTAGTTACTTTTTTTGTGAATGTTAGTTTCTGTATTTTCATGCAGCCTTGTTTTAGTGCCAATCTTCGTGTTAAATATTGTCCTATGTTGAGCGAATATGCTTGTTGTATAGTGTTACCATTAAGCTAGCCAATCACGAATAGCCACTGCGTATGGTAAAATAATTTGATAGAGGAAATTTTTGATTTTGGCTGATGTGTGATGATTTGAATTTGTTCAAACGTTAATACCCATCATCATAAATGAAAAGCACCAGTTTGCTTTTGTTGTACAATGTTACTTTTATTGTAAACCGGTTTTCGGCTTACAAGGCCACCTTCAGAGTAAATGTCTGAAGATGGCGTTGTAAGCCGAAAACCGGTTTACAATATAAGTAATATTGTAGAACAAAAGCAAACTGGTGCTTTTCATTTATTATAATGTTATTCTACCAAGAACCGACGGAAGATTCTGTTAATATAATACCCATCATGTTAAGGTTTTCTGAGCCTTACTTGCGTATGTGTTAAAGATTAGTAGTTATTTGGAACTGTGTGAGCGCAGTATTCAATTAATCCTGCGAAAAGTTAAATATTCTTCGTTTCAGTTACATCCAAACGTATGCACGTGGGATATCATGGGACATGTAGCAGGGTCAATCCAGTTTCTTACTCCAATATGGTAATTTGTAGCTGGATTAGTATTCGAGGGAGGTCCTATTTGTTCACACCCTGACAACCAGGAAACAGCTGTAATTTTGCAGCAAAGTGAGACGAGTTAAGCTTGCGAGACTGACACAGAACAACGCCATCCCACTTTGGATTAAACAAACCTTGGAAAAAGCAGAGCTGTGTAGACAAAAAGCAGAGGTTGATACAGCATAAGTGATTGCGGTTAGAGAGAAAGCGGAGTTAGAAAGAAAGCCCAAAATCACAGAAGCAATTGGTCCTATCAGAGGCAACGAAATAATGAAGACAAATTCCATCCGCCAGACTCTGAATAACGCCGACGAAGAGAGCGCGAGAACAAAGGGGTGTAATTCGTTTAAATTCAGAGTCCAGTTCTAGACAGGAGTCATCAATCCTTGAGTTACATACGAATGAGAACTGTATACGAGGACCAGGTTGATATCTTAAATATGTTAACCTATGAACAGATCAGGGATGACTTTCTGGCTGAAATGGCCAACGTTGAAATGTTGGTGTGTCCCATCATAATGATAAAACTAGTTAACAAGTATTACATTTATATGCCACTTCTTGCCATTTTTAATATGTTATAAAAGTGTAGCGTGCTGCAGATAGGCATGCTTGCCCCCTTATATATATTATTCACAAATTTTTGTGTAATAATGTGTAAATCTCATTAGTAAACTGTTTGTGTTTAAGAAATGCGTATTTCAGTGTGCTCACAGAGCAATATTACGTTTTATGCCAATGAAGAAACATGTGATACTGTGAACAAGGTGTTGTTGACACGCAGTCCCGTAGTCGGTTATCATTTACACATATTTATTCTTCATTTTATTTTAGAGTAGGTCGTCGGAATCAGCCGCACCTCACAGTTTTTCAGAGTAAGACATAAGATGGAAAAATACTACTTTTTTCTCAGAACGTGTAGTTCTTTTGTGTCAGTTAGTAACCTACTTTTCATTTTGTCATCCAGGGAGAACATGGCTTGGCAATCCAATAGTGCAAAGATATCATGTTCGTTTTCTCTTATGTTCTAGGTAAAGTGTTACAGACAACAAGAGATGTCGGGGTGCCCATCTATGTACATGAATCTTTTTCTTTCAACCTTGTCGCAATGTAATGGGAAAAATAATGTAATGTCAAATATCTTTCCTCTTCAATTTGAAAATTGTATTTAAGGTATCTCATTTCATTTGTGTCAGGTCCTGTTGCATTGACAAATACTTAAATTTTTGTAGAGGCCATGGTTTCCTGCGTTTGCATTAGCTTTGAAGGGTGAGGCTGAATTCATTGATGTACATGGTTTCAGTCTGAAGTACTTATATATGGCATGTCGAATATTAATAGATTTTTCTTAGGTGCTGATGTAAATAATCGGCAGGACACACTGAAGTCGCCAATTTTGTGTATATGTGATGCCGACAATAGTGAGTCGTGCTGGGTTTGGAGATAGAGTGTGAGAGTTCTTATCAGCTGCCAGTCTGCCAAGGAAACACTGACTGATCTTGATCCACGTACCGGTTTGAACTGCTATTATAGCCTGCAGGTATGACTCGTATTTGTCACAATTTCACCACCCAGTACAAGTTTTCTGTGCACAGCATACATCTCATCAACATGATCACCGAGTGGAAGAAGTGAAAGAACACCAATGATACATGTTCTGTATGTATGTCCTCTTTTAGGGTAGCATTTATAATAAAATTAAAAGAAAAAGTAAATACTTTTGCATATAATAATACATAACTGTGGAATACATGTTGATCATTTTTCAGTTTTCACTGAATAAGGTAACTGTGGGATTAAGTATTACAATTATCCCTCTAAAACTCACAGTTAAACCACGCTTGCATTTTCTTTCTAGAGTCAACAAAATTAATCTATTTGTGACAGGGCTACCAACGAGCTGCACAAAACTGTACTGAATTACAAAATACGTTTAGAGGAAACTGTTTCTATTTTGCAGTGAAGACAGGTAGCGATGTGCAGTGAGACACATACAGCAAGAGACTGCATCAAGGCAGGTATACAGTGGATTACCAGCAGGGCCAGCATGGGGTAAATCTTTATCACTGTGTTAACATTGCCTTATAACACGACTACCGACAAAAATTGCAGCATTCTGTCCTGCACTAGTCATCAGAAAAGACAGCAAGGAACTAATCTTAAATAATCTTTTGTTATTATAAAAAGAACATATTTTAAAGCAATTATTAGTTCTATTTTTGTCAAAGACTGCAAAGTAAATTATACCTAATGTCACATGCTAGAGTGAAAATCTTGCTGTTACATGTAAGTTCCTCTTACGCATACGTCATCACAATATGATAAACAGAATAAGTTGCTGTTTTAGAATCAATTTATGCTGGCTTTGACACTCAGAAAGTCATACTAAAAGAAAAAAATCTCTAACTGTATTGTGGGCATGTTAATTTTATTAAACACTTAATTTATTAAAGTTGTATACTTATAAGTTTTTTCCTTGCGCAAATACTTCGTTCATTTCTCACAGAATTAAAACTTTAAACATAATCTTTTTCCATTTTGCCGTTATGCTGGCATGTTATCCAGCTGAACAGTTAGTTTTTCTCAGAGTCATACATAGTTGTGAGTTTTTTCTTATACAAACATCTTTTGTATTAGTCAGTGCATAAAAATGACAAGTTAATTTTGTCATTTGCCATTACAGCAGCATCATACACTATTAAATTCAGTCAATAGAAAAGAAAAAGCTCGTGTTACCATGTTGTAATTAATATCTGCAGAAGTTGCACTTGCGTAAAGTGGGTTTTGGTTACATGCTCACATACCTTTACTTCTATGCAGATGTTCTCGCGTTTGACATAAACATGGTAGCATTTAAATGATATGCTTTCCCAATTATATGTAGTAAATGAACTGTTCTCTGACTCAGAAAATTTGTTAGAACTTCACCCATTTGTCAGTATCTCAGTTACATCAAGCTTCAATTGCCAAAGCAGATAAAGAAGTAGCTTATTTTTGTTTTCAACTTAATCTGGGCGAGAATTTTCAGTACACCTCAGAATTTCTTTGTTTCCGTCATTTGATTTTGCTCAAGATATGGCATACAGAAATAATCTTTTTTTATATTATTATAAAAAACATCAGTCATAGCATGTTTTGACAGTATTACTTTCCAGTAGGAAGATTGTCATGCTTCATTTTCTCTTACAATTGTAGGATCGGTCAGTTTTTAAAAACTTGCTGATGGACCAATGTGCCAAAAAAAAAAAAAAAAAAAAAAACACGAATAAATTTTTTTGAGGGACGTGGAGGCGATGTAATATGGTCATTACTGATAAATTCATGGTCCTGTATCATTTCAACCACATTTATTTCATTGTTAGAAAGGGCAGTGCAAGACGTTGGCTGGTGGCTGAATTGTTGTCATGCAAGGAAGCAGCTTCTGAGACATCCTGTGGTTAAGCAGCAGTAAGTATGTTCTCAAGTTGGATGGCATTATGGAGGTGTTTCCAGGGTCCACTCGCCATTTTCTGAAGTTGCTGTTTCCGGGAGCTAATCCCGTATGTGTGGCCGGAAGGGTGCGTTAGTCCACAATTGACGACTTGAAATGCAGCAACTATTTATTCAGTATGGATGAGAACAAGAATCCCGCTGTTCTATTCTGTGTCATTTCAAGTAATAAGTCCACGTCTGATGTTCGCAACCTACATGTTAAATACTCTGCAAAATAAATAAATAAATAAATAAATAAAAACTTAAGTCACTCAGAAGGGGAGGAGAAAACGGAATCAAACTCCTCAGGTTGAAAACGTATGTGCTACTATTATTTCAGCGATTATAAGATCGAATCAATTTACAAAGAATTTGGCAGCATGAGCGTGCTTACCCGCATGATGATGCACCCTCTCTGACCTAGATGTATGCACTGTTCATGTTCGGAAGAATGTCAAAATTCCATTGTATCCCCTCCTGAGGCAAGTGGCCGCAACTGGTGTAACTACATAGACATTGATATCCAGGATATTGTCCCTCAGACAGAGTTCACTATCATGTTGGTCACACACCTGTTCTATCAGGACAGCTGTGGGAATCAAGTTGGGCACACGAGTACCCCACCTTCAGGCAGACCGTTTGTGGCTGCACATATAATGTGCAGACGAGCATTGTCGTATTGAAAAATGGCACCATGATAGTATCATCTGGAAGGTATCACATGAGGATGCAGCACGTACGTGACATTCCACTGTGTTGCCACTGTTCCCTCAGTCACTACCAGCTGTGACCACAAGTTATACCTGATGGCTCCCCAAACCATGACACAACGGTTAACGTCGCCTGAATGGAACCTCTGCTCATAGCAGCTATAATCAACATTGGTCATCCAGGGTAGTGCAGAACTACTACTCGTTGCTGAACACAATGCGACATCACAATTAGAGGCCCACGCTTCCTGATATGGTATCACTCCAAATGTAGTCTTTTGTGTTGTCGTTTTAATGGTAGCTGATGAATGAGATGGTAACTCCCTACTACAGTTGCTGATAGTGTGCGACCAATGGTGCCAGGCGGCAAAGAACACTGAATGGAGTCCATTACTTGGTCTCGGATGGCAGCCGCAAATTGGGTTACAGAGCGGTTCGTGCACTAAATGGTGATCTTCCCCCTAGTCATCTGGAACCTTGACAACAACTGTGCCTGCCATCACTTTTCAATGCAGTCCAACATCAGCCATTGTCACATTCAACTGCTCCACAGGACCAAAAATTCAGGTATTGCACGGTTCGACCAAATGGCCAAATGGGGACCAACAGTGAGGTCACTTCCAAACTCTGTCAGGTGCCATCTCACGAGTAGGTGTCATGCCTGTGTTCTTCAAAGTGATCACTCAACTTCTGACACTGTTCACGCCCATTAACAACACTAAACATGAACAACACTATTGCACTCAGGTGGTCGTTCTGCATGTCACTGAGATCTTTATGAGATTTTGTTCCACCAGTGCGTGGTCGGACATGTTTTGCTTTGCTTGACCCTTTGTTTATGCGACGACTATTACTTTTTCGGTATTTTAGCGAGAAAGCATTGACTCTGAATGTTTATATCTGTCGAATACCAGGCTCGGTAACGGCGCGCGTTAGAACGCCGCTCCGGTACTCGGGTAGGGGCGCCGCCCGCTGGCTTAACGAAGGGAGTCGGCGTGCCGGCCAGCCTGGATACGGTTTTTAGGCGGTTTCCCACATCCATCAGCAGCCGGTGGCCTTGTAGCTAACATTTACATGCAGGCCGCTCATATGTAACTGTGTGAAGTTACATTGACAGCTGACAAGGTCTTCCTGGTGCTTCACCTTTCTTGTCAGGCAGAGTAATAACTAAGTGAATCAAGCACCGTATTGTTTCTTATAAGATTAAAATTTTTGTCATGAGAATAGTAGTGTAATTTTCTACTGTCTTAATGACTACATTGAGACAAACAAAAATTCGTCTGAAAGGTACACTACTGGCCATTAAAATTGCTACACCACGAAGATGACGTGCTACAGACGCGAAGAAGATGCTGTGATATGCAAATGATTAGCTTTTCACAGCATTCACACAAGGTTGGCGCCGGTGGCGACACCTACAACGTGCTGACATGAGGAAAGTTTCCAACCGATTTCTCATACACAAATAGCAGTTGACCGGCGTTGCCTGGTGAAACGTTGTTGTGATGCCTCGTGTAAGGAGGAGAAATGCGTACGTTGATAAAGGTCGGATTGTATCCTATCGCGATTGCGGTTTATCGTATCGCGACATTGCTGCAGCGTTGGTCGAGATCCAATGACTGTTAGCAGAATATGGAATCGGAGGGTTCAGGAAGGTAATACGGAAGGCCGAGCTGTATCCCAGCGGCCTCGTATCACTAGCAGTCGAGATAAAATTTGTCAACAGATGGGGACGTTTGTAAGACAAACCATCTGCACGAACAGTTCGACGACGTTTGCAGCAGCATGGACTATCAACTCGGAGACCAAGGCTGCGGTTACTCTTGACGCTGCACCACAGACAGGAGCGCCTGCGATGGTGTACTCAACAACGAACGTGGCTGCGCGAATGGCGAAACGTCATTTTTTCGGATGAATCCAGGTTCTGTTTACAGCATTATGATGGTCACATCCGTGTTTGGTGACATCGCGGTGAACGCACGTTGGAAGCGTGTATTCGTCATCGCCATACTGGCGTATCTCCCGGCGTGATGGTATGGGGTGCCACTGGTTACACGTCTCGGTCACCTCTTGTTCGCATTGACGGCACATTGAACAGTGGACGTTACATTTCAGATGTGTTACGACCCGTGGCTCTACCCTTCATTCGATCCCTGCGAAACCCTACATTTCAGCAGGATAATGCACGACCGCATGTTGCAGGTCCTGTACGGGCCTTTCTGGATACAGAAAATATTCGACAGCTGCCCTGGCCATGACATTCTCCAGATCTCTCAGCAATTGAAAACGTCTGGTCAATGGTGGCCGACCAACTGGCTTGTCACAATACGCCAGTCACTACTCTTGATGAACTGTGGTATCGTGTTGAAGCTGCATGGGCAGCTGTACCTGTACACGCCATCCAAGGTCTGTTTCACCCAATGCCCAGGCGTATCAAGGCCGTTATTACGGCCAGAGGTGGTTGTTGTAGGTACTGATTTCTCAGGATCTATGCACCTAAATTGCGTGAAAATGTAATCACATGTCAATTCTAGTATGATATATTTGTCCGATGAATACCAGTTTATCATCTGCATTTCTTCTTGGTGTAGCAATTTTAATGGCCAGCAGTGTAAGAGATGAACGAGGATTTTGTCCCATGAGTTTGTTTGGTTCATTCTCCTTGTTAGGGACCACTTTTTCGTTGACGACGTTAGGTTGTAGCATTACGTGTATGTAATCGAGCTTATCGTCCGCCTAGAATTGGTACAAGGTAGTACAGCGGCCCCAGGACCGAGAGTATGTCGAGGTCGGGTGAGAAACCACGGCTGGTCCAAGCGAGACAGGTGCGTCAGCAAAGGACCGGGCGTGGTTTAAGCCCAGTACGGGGAATTTTGGCGACGGTTGTCGCTTAGGAGACTGCATTGGAAATACGGCGGAAACAAAATATGCCGGAACAGTGGAATACAGCTACACTCTGCCCTGTATATAAGAAACATAACTAAGCTGACTGTGTGAGTTACAGAGCAACTAGACTGCTCTGTATAATATAAAAAAAGTATTAGGAAAAATCATAGCGGGGCGGCTCAGTATATATGTAAAAGAGTATCTAGGAGACTACCAGTGTGCGTTCAGAACTAACACATATACTACAGATCATATTTTTCCCATCAGACAGATCCTTGAAAAATGTTATAACATCGATATCCACCAGCTGTTCATTGATTTCAAAAAAGCTTATGATAGTATCAAAAAGGATCAGCTCGGGAAGGCAAAGCAAGACGCAAGAGTACCTAACAAACTAATAAGACTGGTCCAAATGATTTTGAGAAGAACAACATGTGAAGTAAAGGTTGAGGGCACTTTATCAACAGCATTTGAAGTTAACCAAGGATGAGACAGGGTGATGTGCTTTTCGCTATTCTGTTTAATGTCGCCTTGGAGAGCGTAATGCGAAAGACACAAAGCGGCGACCCTGGGTGAACACTGTTTAATAGAGTGACGCAGGATCTTGCATATGCAGATGATATTGATTTGTTATCCAAGAGGGAGCAGAACCTGGAGGAAAAGCTTTAAAAATTAGGAAGATATGGAACGAAGATGGCGCTGACAATTAATCAGTCAAAGACAAAGTATATGTTAACATCTAGGAAAAGATATATTGAAGGAGAGAGAAACATGACTTTGAATGGGAAAGAATTTGAACGTTGTGAGAGCTTTAAATATCTTGAGTCACTGGTAACTGGGAATAAAGATATGAGAGAAGAAATACGTGCAAGGATTACAGGTGGTAACAGGAGCTTCTTCGTATTGATTAAAGTATTTAAAGGAAGAAGCCTTAGAAGGAATCTGAAGCTGACAGTGTATCGTACAGTAGTGAGATCTGTGGTGATGTATGATTCGGAAACTTGGGTAATGATGAAGAGTTGCTGCAGAGATGGGAAAGGAACATACATATGAAAATCTTCGGGCCAGTGAATGATATGGGGTTTTAGCGAATCAGGAATAATAAGGACATCAGAGAGTTCTACAAAAACCAGACATCGTGACAGAAATAAAAGGTTGATTGGAACATGTAGAAAGAATGGTGGAGAGCAGCACAATCAAGAAAGTTTTCGAAGATAAACCAGGTGGGCTTCTTATAAGTGTCTGACCAAGGACCAGACGGATCGACAATGTGGAGGAGGACTTGAGAAGAATGGGAGTTAGGAGATGGAGAGCCAAGGCAGCCAGCAGGGAAGAGTGGGGGGAGATTGTCCAGGAGGCCAAGGCCTACACGGGCTGTAGTGCCAAGAAATAAGTAAGATGTCTCAGTTACAGCTTTCTGAATTTCGCCAATAACATCACAGTTACATATTAAAGCGAGCGTGAATACATTCGTGATATCAGAAAAATGATTCACATCCAGTGACACAGCTATATTCAAATATCGTTCAAACTAGAGAAGTTAATGTTTCACAACGAATAAACATTTTTACAATGAACCTCTGAATTAACAACTTTTAACCGCTTCATGCGATGTCAGTATGCAAAATCTCCGATGATAGCATTGCACGATAGCTATGGGCCCTGAAAGTCATACATCTACATGTAATTTATGTATTGATTTATGAAGCCTATCATAACTTTTCTGTTAAGTAAATGTTTGCCAGGACATCGTATTCTCCACATTTACACAGCTGACGAATACAGCATGAAGACCTCACATACAAATGTCATACTTGTTTAATTATTTAGAGAACATGTTACTATTTTGCCATTTACTTTATTTAAATGTTGATTGCAAGTGCTATTCAAAAACTATGCTAATTTAAAAGTGGTTAAACCGGAATTGAAAAGAGAACCAAAAGGCTCTTCTGTCAAGAGGGCATAAATAATTGTTTAAACAAAATCTAATGACAACGTGTAGTTACTTACCATGTGTGCACTTCCGCAAGAACACTAGTTTATTTATTTATGAACAATCCTTCATTTCTTAATGTTATCCATTGTTTGCAGTGTTTCTTCCGTGACTGTATTACTTACGCCATAATAAAGAACAACCACCTTCGACCACAAATCGTAATTTTATTAAAATGCACGACGCATTTCGAGCCCTGGGAGTTCATTCTCAGGAGCTTTGACAGTCTACATCAACTTTATATTTCGTTTAATTCTGGGCTTTTTGTAGTAGCACATGTATGGTTCTGGAGAATGTGTACAAATACACATTTTCTATTAAACAGCACATTTGCGGAAACATTTTGACACAGCACATGTTCGAATACAATTCAAAACGAGTTGTTTTGAATTCTATTCGAAAATGTTTCACGCATAATAACCAAGCGACGAGAGAAGCTTAGTAATTCACCGATAGGCTAGCATCCACTGTAAATCAGATCATCGCTCTTTATTCTTCCTTTCCATTTTCTAGGTAATGACCTTTTACAGAGCCAGCCAAACACTACCGGAGATGGGCCTAGGAAGCCCAATTAAGAATATTTTTGAGGGAATTTTCGTACCAGCATTTGCGTTATAACCAAGGAAAATCTTCCAAAAACCTTGGTCGGAGCCAGGAGATTTGAACTATTTTTAATTCATTTCTCAAACAGTATGAAAGCCTAGTGTATGGGAAACTGTATTTTTAACAGTAGACAATGTATAGTCAATAACTCGCTTGGAACTGAAAGTTGGGTCCTGTTCTGGATCAGAGCCAAGGAGTGTTAAGTGCAATGCTCGTTATGAAACAAATCTTCAATCATACAAGACGAGCACGTGTAATGCTCGTTCTCTGCTCTGAATTCTTAATACAAATGATCGTTAAATTTGGTCGCTATGCCCAACGACAAAGCTGTCACAGAGGAAACAGCAAGCTGAGGTGCATACCAGGCTATACACTCTTAAAAAAGATCGACGACGCTCCACAAAGAATTATCGGAAAGGTACTCTCCCTGCTACGACTACCACTGCTGCCCCCACCTGTGTCACTGCCTGCCGCACCACAGTCGCCACCACAGAGCACCCACCCTCCCTTCAAAGTGTCTCTGCCTCACACGAGAGGCCTGCCTCCCACCACCTCCCAGTTCAATCTCACCCCTCCTCCTAGGCCACCCCCAAAAAAAATCCTTCAAACACTCAAGTGCCGGCCTCACCTGCAGCCCCCTCCGAGAAACCACCACCCACCGCTCTTCCTTTTGATCCCTTCATAGACACCACCCCTCCTCCCACATCCCCAGCCCCCTACTGCAAACATCTGTCCCTTCCAACTGTGATCCCAAATTCCTTGATGCCCACACCCTCACACTAGAAATCTGCAAGTATATTCCCAGTGCCCCCATTGCTCCGCTTACCTCCCCAAGAGACCCTGTCCTCATCAAATCGTCCATTCCCTCTTTCCACACTGACCTCCTCTCGAAACTTCCCTGTATCACCTTTGGCCCACATGCATCTCTCATACCTTTTCTTACTTCCTCCTCTCCCTGTCAGCCCCAACAGCCTCATTGTCCGCCAATCCTCACCACTGTGATCACAAAACTCAGCCCTGTGGTCATGGAGGCAGAGGTGTTGGCAGAATTAATGCCCACCCCACCTGGAAATCTGCTCAACCCGATGCAACTATAACAACTCTGGCCCTACCTTACTCATGTGTGTGTTCACAGAGACCACCTCCTCCATAGATCACATCACGCAGGGAGCCCTGATTTTTAACTATCACCACCCCGTTGACTTCTCCCATTGCTCTCCTCAATCCTACCACTGCCAAAGCTGTTTCCTCTACAATGACCACCTCACCCAAAACTGCAGGAATCCCCCCACCTGGCCCCACTGTAAAGCATCCCACTTCCTCAAACAGTGTTCTAACTTCGCATCTTCTCCTTCCTGCAACACCAGCAATGAAACCCATGCCACAAATTCCTTCAAATGCAAGGCCAAACCCTGTTCCAGCAACACCAAGCTCGATCAGATCGTCCACCCCAACAGTTCCTTCCATCCACCAATTATGGTGGAAACTTGATGGTACGCATTTCTCCTCCTTACACGAGTCATCACAACAACGTTTCAGCTGGCAACACCGGTCAACTGCTGTTTGAGTATGAGAAATAGGTTGGAAACTTTCCTCATGTCAGGACGTCGTAGGTGTCGCCACCGGCGCCAACCTTGTGTGAATGCTCTGCGTATGCTGTGCGTATCACAGCATCTTCTTCCTGTCGGTTAAATTTCCCGTCTGTAGCACGTCATCTTCGTTGTGTAGCATCTTTAATGGCCAGTAGTGTATATAATAAGTTTTGGATTTTATCATACAGTAATCCATCTGAGACACTGAGGAGCATAAAGCATATCATCGTCGATCGTGAAGCATTTGTTCATGCTTCTGGGATCTGTTGATTTTATGGTGGGTCAGGCCCACATTGTACGTATATCTGAACATTCACGAAAGCTGTCTCACTGGTTTCTCTGATATTCACTGAAATATGACAAGGGGGGGGGGGGGTTATCGTAGATGGTGTGCTTTTGGCCCTTATGGCTCACATCACCTTATTTCTATTCTATTCAAGCGCCCTTGTTGGTAGATAGCACTACTTGAACTTAATAATTTCTGCTGTTTGGAGATGGTTGTTTGCTGTACAGGAATCGGCTTTCCTGTGCAGGGTCAACATGAACTGTGTTGAACCTGTATTAAATACTGACAGAAAAGAAAGTTATCAGGAGAAGTTAGGCTCAAAGGTAGTAGGGCCTCCCAGACCAGATCCGTTGTCTGAGAAAGTGACGAAATCAAATAAGCGTGACTACAAGCGAACATTTAACAACGAAATGCATAATAAGCGTAAGTTGTTGTGTAGGTGCAACGTAAGAATGCCAGATTTTCAGCTTGGAATTTAACTCGTTAACTAACACATGAATTACGGATCTTGTACATTTGCACGAAAACTCTCACTTACACAAAAATTCGAAACGGGAAGTAGCAGAAGGGTAAATTCCGTTCTTGCGATAAACTGTACTTAATTATGTACAAAATTCCACAAAAAAGTTCTTATGCATATTATTATTATTATTCCTGACAGCGGCTTAAGTTGTATAAATATGTTGATAAGCATATTTGTTACACAGCAGATGCTATTAATTCCGCACCCTTATATTTATCTGAGTTTAAAAATTTGTGAACACCCAGCTTGTATACCTACGAGCCGCCACTGCTAACGAGTTTCAGTTACCGCCTCCAATTGACAGAGCGGGCACAGAGACCACACCTATAGGACACTTTCAAGTGGGTAAAATGCAATGCTTTCCTCATAGCAAATGTGCCCAGTACACTATTAATAAAATTAAACACGAAATGGTGTCAAAATCAATCAATATTACGTAACGATAGGTGACAGTAACGTCGCAACATGTTTCTTTCTTTTACATTGCCCCCCACAAGAGAGATGGGCAGGCTGTTCTTTTCAGCTAAGTATCGCAGTATGCCAGGAGTAGGGCAGAGAGCGGCCCCATTGGGAATATTTTGGATGGAACTTGCATTTCCAGCATTCGTCTGCTGACCAACAGATATTTCCCAAAAATCTTCATCCAAACTGAGGGGTATGTTGTTTATTGGCACAGACAAAAATTTAAAAAATCTTTGTGCGTGTGTTTGTCCGCACAATGTTCTAAAGTGGCACAGCCTTTATAAGCAGGCTATAGAAGGCAATGTAACTACGGGGCCACGACATCTCTTTTATGTACCACACAGAACTGCTCTGTTTGCCGAAGCGCTGTGAGTACGCTCTCTCTCTCTCTCTCTGTCTCTCTCTCTCTCTCACACACACACACACACACACTCACACACACACACACACTCTCTCTCTCTTTCTCTCACTCTCTCTCTGACACACACACACACACACACACACACACACACACACACAACACACACACACACCATAGGGGTTCTTTTTCTATTTCAGCTGCTGACGGATGTATCAATATCAACGCCAAGAAGAGTGAGAGCAAAAGTTCTGGCCTGGATGCGACATAATTTCCATGGACGTAATATAATTAAATGCGGACCTAGGCGCACTGTTATTGGAAAACGTCTTTTCTGAAGGGAGAAATAACGTACATTTCGAATCATGCAAATTGTACCAAGAGAAAACCAGAAAGTTTGTTTGCCGAAATTACAGACGGGCAGCGCTATCTTTGGTGTAACGTGTTCTGCAGCCGAACGCCAGGATCGATTTCAATTAAAGCCCTGGATACAGAGGGCTCTGTAAGGGTACTCCTGCCTGTTGTTTGCCGCCTCGTGCGGAAATACGGTACCCTGCTTGCAGCAACAATCTGTCTGTAGTATCTCTGATGTGTCGCGCATAGTGGCTCGTTGATGCGCAATATCTGCAAAGGAAGGGAGCTGAGGACTTGCCTGTGTTTGTGTTTTTCGATTGGAATCGCTCCCTAGACTGAATGCGCACGCTTACGATGATCTTCGCTACGCTCCGGACCCGCCGCCATCGACCACAGGAACCACCCGTTTGTTCACTGGTCTCTGAGTCCCAGCTACCACCAGTGCGAGAGATCGGAAATAAAAACATATCAGGAGGTCGATTCGTTTGTTTCCAAGATTAGCAATTGTGCCAAGAGCAAAAAGAGCTCAACTGAATTGCTTGAGCAGCTCGGTAATAGGCTTCCTCCATTTCAAGGTTTCATCAACAAATAAACCCAAAAATTTCGAGTATTCTACTCTCTTTACCGATTTCTGCTCATGTGCTACATCAACTGTTCGTATGACTGTTTGTTGTACAGAACTGAATATAGTGTGTTTATTTTTCAAATTTAGGGAGAGTCCATTTTCTTTTAGCACGCAAGCGTGATTTTTCCTGTAAGCAATGTGGTACATCGTATGCCGAATCATTAATCCGTGATGTTACTATACGTCTGCCTCCTGATAGAGAAGTTAGAGTGGCAGCTTTTGAGTCAACTGATCCAACCATGGGCGATGCGCTAAAAATTGCCAAAGTACACGAAGCAACGGCATCATTTATTTGTTTATGTACTTCATTAACAGTACAGAGTAACCCACCACCTTGAAATGTAAGGTGGGTCGGATGCTTCTGAATCTAACAGCGAAAACTTCTCATTCTTACAATCTTATTCGCTTTTTTTAATAATATAAAGAACATAATATATATAAATTTCTCTGAGGTTAAAGCGAATTGAATGCTTAACAATTGTTAAAATGGTTCCATATAATTTTGTACCACCTAGGTTCGCAGGAGAGCTTCTGTAAAGTTTGGAAGGTAGGAGACGAGATACTGGCAGAAGTAAAGCTGTGAGACCGGGCGTGAGTCGTGCTTCGGTAGCTCAGATGGTAAAGCACTTGCCCGCGAAAGGCAAAGGTCCCGAGTTCGAGTCTCGGTCGGGCACACAGTTTTAATCCGCCAGCAAGTTTCCTACCTAGTTGATGATAATGTTATTAATATAATGCAAATGTCAAAGAAAAATAAATAAAAAAACGAAAATGTAACACAATGAGCGTGGTGAAAATAATTTGCAGTATGTACAGGGAAGAGATATGCTGTATTTGGATGTGTAATAGAGTCTAAGTAGCATATTGGTTGATAATGTCCTATTTCTACCTATTTCACATGAGGAGGTTCGGTACAACCTCGAGCTATTCTGATCTGAAATGGTTTGTGTGCTTACACAGATTATACAGAGTAATTGCTGATTGAGCATTTCATACATGGAATACATGAATTTTAGCTTTACATGACAAATACTCGTATGTTTGTAACTTGTTAGTAGAAATAGAATATAGCTCATTGCTTCTTGAATGCATTATTACTTAAATAACTTAATACATTTCTGATATATAAAGCACAAGCTATGTTTTACTGTACTTCTGGTGGCAGCTTTCTTAGTGATAGCAGTCGCTGTTCTGTTACACGATCAACTGATGACAGCCAGTCTACGTAACATCTCATTCAAAACGTACTCGATCGTCGGATAGTCTGGCGTAGCGATATCCAGTTGTCAGAGCAGTAGTCAGTGGTCCACCGACGTCATAGTTGTTAGAAACCGCTTTTTTCGTCGTCGGCATGTCCCAAAGCGAATGGAACTTCATACGAAATTTCCTCCGCGTTGTTGTCAAAAGCCGAGCGGTCTAAGGCGCTGCAGTCATGGACTGTGCGGCTGGTCCCGGCGGAGGTTCGAGTCCTCCCTCGGGCATGGGTGTGTGTGTTTGTCCATAGGATAGTTTAGGTTAAGTAGTGTGTAAGCTTAGGGATTGGTGACCTTAGCAGTTAAGTCCAATAAGATTTCACACACATTTTTTTCTATGTTGTCAAAGATTCCCGGAAAAGTTGGTAGCCGTGCGGGGTAGCCGCGTGGCCTAGGGCGCCTTGTCACGGTTCGCGCGGCTCCCTCTGTCGGAGGTTCGAGTCCTCCCTCGGGCATAAGTGTGTGTGTTATCCTTAGTGTAAATTAGTTCAAGTTAGATTAAGCAGTGTGTAAGCCAGGGACCGATGACCTCAGCAGCTTGGCCCCATGTTGTTGTTGTTGTGGTCTTCAGTCCTGAGACTGGTTTGATGCAGCTCTCCATGCTACTCTATCCTGTGCAAGCTTCTTCATCTCCCAGTACCTACTGCAACCTACATCCTTCAGAATCTGTTCAGTGTATTCATCTCTTGGTCTCCCTCTACGATTTTTACCCTCCACGCTGCCCTCCAATGCTAAATTTGTGAACCCTTGATGCCTCAAAACATGTCCTACCAATCGATTCCTTCTTCTAGCCAAGTTGTGCCACAAACTTCTCTTCTCCCCAATCCTATTCAATACCTCCTCATTAGTTACGTGATCTACCCACCTTATCTTCAGCATTCTTCTGTAGCACCACATTTCGAAAGCTTCTGTTCTCTTCTTATCCAAACTATTTATCGTCCATGTTTCACTTCCATACATGGCTACACTCCATACAAATACTTTCAGAAACGACTTCCTGACACTTAAATCTATACTCGATGTTAACAAATTTCTCTTCTTCAGAAACGATTTCCTTGCCATTGCCAGTCTACATTTTATATCCTCCCTACTTCGACCATCATCACTTATTTTGCTCCCCAAATAGCAAAACTCCTTTACTACTTTAAGTGTCTCATTTGCTAATCTAATCCCCTCAGCATCACCCGATTTAATTTGACTACATTCCATTATCCTCGTTTTGCTTTTGTTGATGTTCATCTTATATCCTCCTTTCAAGACACTGTCCATTCCGTTCAACTGCTCTTCCAAGTCCTTTGCTGTCTCTGACAGAATTACAATGTCATCGGCGAACCTCAAAGTTTTTACTTCTTCTCCATGAATTTTAATACCTACTCCGAATTTTTCTTTTGTTTCCTTTACTGCTTGCTCAATATACAGATTGAATAACATCGGGGAGAGGCTACAACCCTTTCTCACTCCCTTCCCAACCACTGCTTCCCTTTGATGTCCCTCGACTCTTATAACTGCCATCTGGTTTCTGTACAAATTGTAAATAGCCTTTCGCTCCCTGTATTTTACCCCTGCCACCTTCAGAATTTGAAAGTGGCAGGGGTAAAATACAGGGAGTGAAAGGCTATTTACAATTTGTACAGAACTTAAGAAAAAAGGAAAGTTGGTACAGTAAAATCGTGTCCAGATTTCTGCCAGAGGCATCAATGACGCCACTGGCCGTTACCTCCCGTTCTAACAAGTTTCTGCCTTGGCTGGCGGATACCAAAATCCGCTAACGCGCTGCAGAGTATCTTGCCGGTGGCAGCAGCAGCAGCAGCGGACGTGATGCAGAAGCTTATGCTACAATGGATATTAATGGAGCAACGACAGAACAGCAGCTAGGCACCGGCGCGGCTGCGTCTCCTATTAATGTGGACCATAGTGGCGTTTTGCCCCCGAGCAACTGCGCTGCCCTCAGCGTACATTGGTGACGTACAATGGACACACGATTCCCTTGTGGGGTCGGATCGTAGTCCAATCTAAACATAAAAGTGTAGCTGAGCAACTAACAGTCCGCCCCCGGTAAATGAGTGGTCAGAGCGGCAGAATGTCAATCCTAAGGGCCCGGGTTCGATTCCCGGCTGTGTCGGAGATTCTCTCCGCTCAGGGACTGGGTCTTGTGTTGTCCTAATCATCATCATTTCGTCCCAATCGACGCGCTAGTCGCCCAAGTGGCGTCAAATCGAAAGACTTGCACCCGACGAACTGTCTACCAGGCGGGAGGCACTAGTCACACGACATTTATTTTAGCAACTAACATTGTTGGTAAGAAACGTTTGAACAACAACTGACATTTCTGGCTTAGATGCTTTTGCGCAGTTTGGTTTCCAAATTCAAACAAAGCGAATCTAGTTTCAAATGCGATTCCATTCAAACAAATTGATGTGTTATAGGGTAACATATGGAACTTCTTGAACTACCGTAATTTGTGCAATAGGGGTGCACGCCCGCATATTCATAAAACAGCAGCAGTTCCTAGATTTTGTATAGTGCCTCGAATGCCTTTCATCATGCGTGATCAAGTTAAATCAGCACTGGATATACCATGGGACTAATATCCCCCGTGTCCACTAACCATGGGCAATGCCCATGGTAGTAGTTGTTGCGGCGTAAACGTCAAGAGCCGGCATACCGGTCAAGAAACGTAGGGCAGAGAGGGCTGTGAGACGACGACAGCCAATGGTACGCTGACGGACCCCTCTCTAGGACGACACCGAGACAGCAGCGGCATCTAGGAGAAGGGAACATAAGCGCCGCTCCGCCTGGCCGTCGCCCAGTTGAAGACTAGCCGTTCTACGAGCTCTATACCAGCGACTTAGGAACTGTATTATTTAACTTTGAAACCTCCCCTTAGAAAAATTTGTGAATGATTCTGCTGATAAACCCCTTACGTTATTTGATTTTCAAACAGCTGAGCAAAACTGAACGTGCACAGACATTTCTCTCTGTACTTATTCTGATCAGCAGTAAACTAACACTCAATATTTTTAGCACAACGCAATCCGACTTTCAATAATCCCTACAAAAGAATGGCCCTGACTAACAATAACCTATACCTTTCATGAATCACTTACCTCACAAAAATCTTCGTTACTCGAACTACTGCAATACAGCGAGCGCCACTACTGCCAGCTAAATAAAAGATTCTAACTACTGAAGGCACTAACTACTGATAGGCATAGTTAGCAAATGAAAGATTTTGATAGAGAACAAACAATGTATTTACCTTAATAGTGTTCAAAAGTCATTATATATATATATATATATATATATATATATATATATATATATATATATATATATATATCAGTTCATGACATCCAGTCTTACAAATTTACTGTCTCTGATGGACACACGTCCGTATCATCCGCTCTAAAAACTCCGCCATCTCTCTCCCCACATCCTCCACTGCTGGCGGCTCACCTCCAACTGCGCAACGCTGCGCGCTGTTCACATCCAACTGCCCAACACTACAATAGCGAATATTACAACAATGCCAACCAGCCACAGACTGCACACTGCACAGCCAGTGATTTTCATACAGAGCGCTACGTGGCGTTACCAATATCAAAACCTAAACAGCCTACTTACAACTTGTATTACGAATTGTATATAGTGAAAAGCTTGCTTATGTTTGTCTGTCGCCGCTTTGCTCTCGACATGTCTGTATCCCCTTTTATAAGAAACTTGTCCGCAGCTCGTGGTCGTGCGGTAGCGTTCTCGCTTCCCGCGCCCGGGTTCCCGGGTTCGATTCCCGGCGGGGTCATGGATTTTCTCTGCCTCGTGATGACTGGGTGTTGTGTGATGTCCTTA
Source organism: Schistocerca nitens (assembly GCF_023898315.1). Taxonomy (NCBI): domain Eukaryota; kingdom Metazoa; phylum Arthropoda; class Insecta; order Orthoptera; family Acrididae; genus Schistocerca; species Schistocerca nitens. The sequence continues at coordinate 131,523,006 of NC_064622.1, read as the reverse complement.
GGTTAGTTAGGTTTCAGTAGTTCTAAGTTCTAGGGGACTGATGACCTTAGCTGTTGAGACCCATAGTGCTCAGAGCCATTTGAACGATTTTGTAAGAAACTTCAGTAACACGATTTGCTTGAATTGTTGTCTAGCGATCCGAGGAAGCAGGTCTCCTAGGCACTCCATATTCGACGAGTAGGCGGGACACAACAGTAGTTAAGAGGCCACATGTATCGATTACAATTTTTGGCTATTTTGTCTACCATTAATGTTCAAGCAAATGTAGATCTGTAACCAGTTCCTGAGCCAGAGGAACTGTTGACAGAATTGGTTGGGGGTTGTTGTTCTCCAAGATATGTATCGCTGACATCTACGAGGGCCGTTCAGAAAGTAACCTCCGGTTGATTTAAAAAAATACACCAAGTTAAATAAAAATATTTTAATATATACATCTTACAACTACATCTTTGCACTATTTTTCTACATAGTCTCCATAGCGATTGAGGCACTTATCATATCTCTTCACAAGCTTTGAAATTCCTTCTGCATAAAAATCACCCGCTTGTGCCTGGAGCCAGCCTGTGACCGCATCTTTGAGCTCTTCGTCGTCATCAAACCGCTGTGACCCGAGCCATTTCTTCAAATGCATGAAGAGGTGATAATCACTTGGCGCCAGGTCTGGGCTGTAAGGTGAATGGTTGATAACGTCCCACTTGAAGGACTCAAGAAGGGCCGTTGTTCTGCGAGCAGAGTGAGGACGGGCGTTATCGTGCAAAAAAACGATACCGGAAGTCAGCATACCACGGCGTTTGTTCTGTATAGACCGTCGTAACTTTTTTATTGTTTCACAGTACACGTCTTGATTAATGGTCGTACCACGTTCCATGAATTCAACCAACAACACCCCTTTGGCATCCCAAAACACCGTTGCCATCAGTTTTCTGGAAGAAAAATCTTGCGAGGCTTTTCTTGGTTTGGTAGGCGAATTTGAATGTGCCCACATCTTTGATTGTTCTTTTGTCTCAGGGTTCACGTACTTAATCCAGGTTTCGTCACCGGTCACGATTCTGTTTAACAATGGTTCTCCTTCGTCCTCATAACGTGACAGAAAGTCTAATGCAGAGGCCATTCTTTGAGTTTTGTGGTGGTCGGTAAGAATTTTGGGCACCCATCGTGCACAGAACTTACGGTAACCCAATCTTGCTGTCACTATCTCGTACAAGAGAGTCTTAGAAATCTGTGGAAAACCAGTAGACAACTCCGACATTGAGAAACGTCGATTTTCACGAACTTTTGCATCAACTGTCTGAACGAGTTCATCAGTCACCAATGATGGTCTACCACTCCTCTCTTCATCATGAACGTTTTCTCGTCCACTTTTAAATAAACGTACCCATTCACGGACAACTCCTTCACTCATAACTCTCGGTCTGTACACGGCACAAAGCTCACGATGAATAGCTGCTGCAGAATATCCTTTGGCTGTAAAAAACCTTATGACAGCACGCACTTCACATTTGGCGGGGTTTTCTATTGCAGCACACATTTCAAACTGCCACAAAAACTAAACTAGCGCAGGTACGACGTTCACTCGACCACGGCTTGATGCCGACTGACCTGTCGAGTGCGTGAACGCACAGATGGCGTAGCTACTCCCCCCACAACCCGCACTGTGACCAATCGGAGGTTACTTTCTGAACCGCCCTCGTATTTTCAGTTGTCTGTAGATGATCAGACAAACTAGTTTTTAGTAACTAATAGGCCACTTTTCGTATGTCATTATAGCAGACTGTAATTTGGAGTAGCAAGTGCTCCTCATAACTTCAGAGATACCTTCAGCAACTCGTCCATGGTATCCCCAACTGTATTAATTATTTACATGACTTGGTAATTACCATGTGGGAGCAGCATCTGCAATCTCTACAGATGTTGTCTGGGTGACTTCAAGCCATTGGGTTCCATTGTTCTTTGTGCCAAATATAAAGACCTAGGATATAACTAAGTAATGAAGAGCTCAACCCCACCCCCCCCCCCTGCCACAGGATCATTTGGACGCAATCAGTCTTACCACTTCTTAAGAGCCTCAAAGACCTACAATCGTTCGTGCACAAAATTAGTTATTATGCAAAATTCAGTACCAGTGCGGTCCAGATTTCCTACCTGCTTAATCAACAATGTAAAACATGTGCTAAATTCCTTTGGTCAGAACGGTACCAGAAAGCTTTCTTGCAACTAAAAAAGTACTGTAGTTTGGCCCCTTATTTAGCAACTTTCAACGCAGAGACAAGAAGTGATGTTTCGCACTCCAATCCAGTGGCTGGGTCGGCGGGTTTCCCTTAGGTACAATCAGAGTTCTACAGCACTCGTGTTAATGGAATTATACGTATTTAATTTTCAGCTGGTGCTTCCGACACAGTTAAAGACTGATGTAATATTACAGCATAACAAATATTGAACTACATGAAAGAAAACGCAGATTAGTTACAAACTTCGCCGCGCACATACTTTATTCAACATGTTGAAAGGTCTCTGTTGGATTCCTTTCATGTTAATTTCTTAAATATGTTGTCATTTACGGCATAAATTCCTCTTCTAAATTTACTGTAGTGTTTCTGACTCTTATCTGGGAGGTGACTGAGGAGTGGAACATGTTACTTTTACACGTAAACAAGAATGATCTCTCACACTACTACACTTTAAAACACGTTGCATGTAATGCATGTCACAGTCTCATACGGAACCTACATCCGCTTTCTTTTATATTCTGTATATGATAAGATACTGTCATCCCCCTTTCCTTCTGTGTGAGAGGATGAATGAGCAAATGTATTTCTAGTTGCATGCTTGATGGTAGCAGACAAGCCTGTCTGCTAGAGAACAGTAGGACCAACGTCGGAACAGGTAGCTACGCTTTCTAAAAGCAGAGAGGTTTCTATTCTTAGTATGGTCCTGTCCGTCCCTTGTCATGTTGGTATAGGAAGCTGCCTCTCTGGTCACTTCAGTTTGTATCTGTGAGGCACCCTCAGGAAGGGACAACAGCAGTCTGTCCGCGGCGAGCATCTGAAGTGGTAAGATCTCCGGCTCAGCGCGTGTCTGCTAAGTCCGTAGGACAATGGATTTCTTAAGTTCAGCCTAACTGAAAATTTAATCACCTTTATTTCAGGTTTAGCTCTAAAATATCTAATATTATCTAAAATTGCAACGCAGTGTATTTCGAGTGTGAAGTTCAGAATATCTTCCGCTAGTTGCTTTGTCACTACTTTGTGAGTGAAGTGGAACCACGTATTGATCAGTAACTCTAACTAAGATCATCAATCTTAAATGCGAATGTGCGTGAGATTATAACGCCTCGTCTTGACAATATTTTTCAACATAGCAACTTTTCTTTATGTTCAACCCACGTGGGGTGTACTTTGTGAGACCAGTACCACGTGCTTATACAATTGTTTTACCCCTCAGGTTAATAGTAAGACGATAGTAACCAGTTCGAGGTTTTTCTTTTGTAAATTGCTTTTCGATCTAATTTATTTTAATCATCAAAATTATTGTAGAGTTACACTTTGTGTAAACCAAGTTGACCACGTGAAGCATGTGGTGTAATCATCAAAGTAGCCCTCAGCTATTCTTTTCGGGAAGATTTCACAGAGAGTTAGTATGAATTTAGTATACCAGTGTGTGGTAATTTCATGACGGACAGGATTGCGCTACGAACGTAACTCCTTTGGGTGAAAGTTGAATCGGTTGGTTGTGGTTAATTTCCTCTTGGATATGTTTCAACGTTCTTCGTGTGTTATTTTATGAATGCAGTGTTGTATGTAGTCTCCCAATCTTGTCTCCCTATTTGATGTGTTCCGTAAGATTACAAACTCACATTTTCACAATCCTAAATAAGGCACCAGTTTAGTTATGATTCAAGTTTGATATGCTGAAATTTTAACGGAACAATGATCAATGTTAAAATAAATGTCCAAATATAAACTGAGTTATTTCTTTTTATTTAAATTGTCTTTTATATATATATATATATATATATATATATATATATATATATATATATATATATATATATATCACCCGTTATCGTAAGATGATTACTAAAAGATTATAATTAATGTTTGTCTGGTTGGGAATTTGGTAAGCTAGACTGGATACCTGGTGAAACAGTTGCAAGGTTAACTTCCTCAGATAGCTCACAGCTTTTAACCCACTTTTATGGTCTTGAATATCAGCACCGCTTACACCTCAAATTAATGCAACAACATTACAATGTAAACGTCATTACAGATATTCGGATTTAGATTATGGCATGTTCGATATGCCTGCCATCATTAGCGATGATGTGGTGCAGACGAATAGCGAAATTCTGCATGACCCGCTGAAGTGTCGGAACATCGATTCTGTCGATGACCTCCTGAATGGCTATTTTCAGCCCAGCAATGGTTTTGGGGTTATTGCTGTACACCTTGTCTTTAATATAGGCCCACAAAAAGAAGTAGCATGTATTCAGATCCGGAGAATATGGCGGCGAATCGAGGCCCATGCCAGTGGCCTCTGTGTGCCCCAGCGTCAGAAATCGGATCCCGAGTGCTCCTCCAGGATATCAAACACACTCCTGCTTCGAAGAGGTCGAGCTCCGTCTTGCATGAACCGCACCTTATAGAAATCAGAGTCACTTTGGATATTGGGGATGAAATCATCTTCCAAAATCTCCACGTACAGTTCGGTAGTCATCGTGCCATCAAGGCATATCGGACTGATTATGTCGTGACTGGACACTGAACACCACACAGTCACCTGTTGAGGGTAAAGAGGCCTGTCGACGGCGAAATGCGGATTCTGTCCCCCAAATGCGCCAATTTTGCTTATTGACGAACCCACCCAAACGAAAGTGGCCTCCGTCGCTAAAACCACACCATATTCACATCAAAGTCCTGTTCGTCAGTTCTGTGGACAATAGTGTTGGCGAAACACAAGTGCTGTTCCATCGCCCTGGGGCTTACTGGCTGGTGGGTTTGGATTTTGCACGGGAAGAGATGCAGGCCCTCAACAACCATTTGTCGCAGTGTTCCCCGGTAGATTCTCACCTGTTATGCAGCTCGTCTGATCGATTTCCTGGAGGCTGGTTTGAAACACAGAGCGTGTTTTCTCGATTTTTTTGCCGGCCGGAGTGGCCGTGCGGTTCTAGGCGCTACAGTGTGGAACCGAGCGACCGCTACGGTCGCAGGTTCGAATCCTGCCTCGGGCATGGATGTGTGTGATGTCCTTAGGTTAGTTAGCTTTAATTAGTTCTAAGTTGTAGGTGACTGATGACCTCAGGAGTTAACTCGCATAGTGCTCAGAGCCAGATGAACCATTTTTCTCTATATTTTCAGGCGTTTTCACCCTCTTTGGTCGACCGACATTGCCAACGCTGTCATCCTCTCAAATTTACGAATCAAGTTCTTGATTGTTAGCACGCTTGGACCGGTTGTCTTCAGCTTGAACTCGGTAGGAAATTTCCTTTGAGCCACAGTTGGGCTGTTGTTGGTCGCATAGTATGCCTTCACAAGCACGTTATACGTGATATTGATTCCACTGTATCAATATCACTCGTTTATACTTCCGAAAATTCTATAGATATATTCGCACTTTAATCCCATTAAAATTGGATTTATTTTCCTCTCAATACACGTTGGTTATCACCAGTCAACGAGTGCCAGCAAATATATTATCATTCCCCACAATACGGAAACAAGTAATAAAAAAAATCAAACAAAAATCCTAAATGTCACCGCCACTTTTCAACTAACCTTAAGTTACAATTTAAAAGCAAATCTTGACCTCTTCAGGTGTTGACCACACGCGACCCGCTAAGTTCCATAACATTTAAATCGGCCACTCGTCACCTTGATGAATCAAGTTTTGGTTTAGCTACGTGTAGCTCGTTAAATGGTTGTTTCAATTTACTATCGCTTGTCTACTCAGTGATACGTGCACACCATGACCGTATAGCGAAACAGTTCGTCGTTCTATGAGCCAATTCGCTGTGTGCTGCAAGCTAGTGGTCTTGAAAATACAACTACCAACACGTGTTCGACGCTTTCCCTTCTCGATACACAAACGCACAATACCCAAACCACCTGAATAAAAACGACAAGCAACCCAATTACCTCTGGGCGCGTCGCGACCACTTAACACACAATGCAGACGGGATATCGGTCACACCGATTCCACAAAACTCAGCACCTAACAAATCAGTCCCTCAATTAAATCAGGCTCACGCGGGACTCACCCCAGCAAATTTTACGAACGAAACTGTTCCCACAACTGTAATCAACAAAATTCCGAGCACTCTCCCAAGGTGTCAACTGAGTAGCCTCACTACACCACGCAGTGAAACGCTATAAGATGAGACCTGATATACACCACTACCACCACTTGGTCGCTGAGAGGTCTATCCGGGAACTAACTAACCGTTTTCGTTGTACAATAGGAACCATTTAAAACGAACAAACACGCAACGCCACGCCAACTTTTAACAGTTAATGTAATAATCATCGATGCTGTCGATTCTTCGCAATAGCGGCCGGCTGCTGCGCGTCGCTCAGGCGGCATCTCTGGACGCAGCGAGGGCGATATGGTGTATCGCTGCAGTCGCGCATGCTCGCCACCTGCTATTCCGTAGACGCTCTCATATCATCTAGAACACAATTTCATTTTGGTTTTACCACATCATACACGTATATTATCGTGACCACCAGGTGTTATCATTCATTTATCACGCAGGACGCTCAGCACCAGTAAGGTCGAACGTACCCCGTGCGTTTTGACACAGAACACAATGCGCAGAGTCATGGGTTGAAACACTGACATGAGCTTAGCTGTGCGAAGAGCAAACGGAAAGTTCGATTTATTACTAGGATACTGATAAACATCAGTGTATCTACGAAAGAAATCCCTTGCGAAACAGTTCTGCAATCCAGGGATAAATATGACTCAGATATCTGAGTTCATATCAGGTTGAACTAGCAAGTGATTTGGAAACGTATTAAAAGAAGGCTTTCGTGAGAGGTTACAGGTTTGCTAGCCTCGAGGCAAAGCGTAACTGGAACGCAGAAAACCCTTAAAACCGAGCAGGCACATGAAAAAGACAACTCCCATGTTGCGAAAAGCTGCTCATAAAACTCAGAGAACTGGCTTTCAGGGGAGGGAGGGGTGGGGGGGGGGGGAGGGTTACAGAATTTCTTCAGCCTCCTAAGTATCGATACCATGGAGATCGTGAAGATAAAATTAGACCAATTACGGTGTACACAAAGGCGTACGATGATTCTTCCCACTTTTCATCTGTGGACGGAACGGGAAGAAGCCGTAATACACAATACAATTAATAGTTTAGTCTGTCACTTACGTCATAGAGATCATTTGAGCGCAAGTGTCACAATGCGTTTTTTAAGCAAATGTAAGGAAGAAATATTAGGTTTCATTTTATTCATTAGAACACTGTTGGTGAGAACCTGCGGCTGTGAAAACAATGAGTTTGTTTGTAAAATAACTTTTGCTGCTGTCAGTCACGATTTCCTTTTCTTTATTTAATATATGACGCAATACTGGAAACGATTCATATTTTCAAGTGCGTTCCTCGTGTGTTGTGGTATTTATGTGTGATATTTCTTACAAAGATTACACAAATTTTCAAAACACTCAAAGTAAAAACTGGATTCTCTTCATCTAATAAACCGCAACAGGAGCAAATATATGATATAATATGTAATAATGACCCATATTAAGATTCTGTACTATATATATTAACATCTCAGGAATGCTCCAAGTTCTACCTAGGACAAACAGGCCGAAATTTCCACATCGTGTATAGACAAGAACACACACAAACACGACAGGACACACCACCAATACTCACACACGTACACAACACGACATCTATTTGGACGTGTAGACCAAAATATCAAAATAATCCAGTGATTATATAAAGGAAATGAAATGGATCAATTGGAAGAACTGGGGATATATTCATATCACAAAAGATATGAAGATAAAATATTGACTGAAAGACTGGAAGGTAACTCGGTGATTCCTTCAGACGCTTCGATTGTAGCTTAAATAAATAATAAAGTAACGATAAATAGAAACAAGCACCTTCGTAACTATTACAGTATACAAGCGAAAAATGATTCCTAGCCCGTCTCCGGCCATCCTGATTTAGGTTTTCCGTGATTTCCCTAAATCGCTTCAGGCAAATGCCGGGATGGTTCCTTTGAAAGGGCACGGCCGATTTCCTTCCCCATCCTTCCCTCACCCGAGCTTGCGCTCCGTCTCTAATGACCTCGTTGTCGACGGGACGTTAAACGCTAATCTCCTGCTCCTCCTGATTCCTAGTACAAACGCATCATCTCTGTTGATTATGTGTGAAATATCGTTGTGACTATTTGTTATTGTATATTTCTATTTTGTATGATTTCTATGCACTTTAAATTGCATGAGTGATGTTTAATATGTGTGAGTTTCTGCGTTACATGACTACAAAAAACCATAAGTAACTACTACAATATCTTTCAAACGAATTTTTGTTTCTGTGTGTCCATCATTTTAAAGATGGTTCGGGACGTCAGCTGTTCAGTACAGAATGTCAAATCAAACAGCTTTCAGTAGCCTAAATTTCTAAATTGTTATGTTACTGGGCTACCAGTTTCGGCGATACATTGCGCTATCTTCAGGCCCCCTGCCCGAGCTGTAGGAAGACACTAACCTCAGTTCCGATCAAAATAGAGGCCAGCATTCACAGACTGGTATTTGTAGATTTTTGAGACAGGGATCACTTAGTCTTTGAATGCTGGCCCCTATTGGTTGGACTCTTCCTATACGTCGGTTAGGGTGTTTGAAGATTGCGTAATATATCGCCGAAACTGGTAGCCCAATAACATAACAATTTGGAAATTTTTGTTTCTTTCGATGCAGTCAGTATGACTTCAGAAAATAATGCTTCTGTTTCACGACGTAAGCTTTAATTAACAACAAATAATCATGAACTTTGTTCATTTAGTTGTTACACTACCTGGCAGGAAAGTGAGACACCCAGAATACGGGTCGGACGTTAGTGAAACTTTGTAGACATACACACCATCGACGGGTATGTAAATGATTAAAGCTGCAGTTCTCGGTGTCAGGTAGAAAGGCCAACAGAGTGCGTTTGTGTAGTTCGTGTTTAGTGTAGTTACCAGGTGTGGTAGGAAATGTAACGTGAGAGAACATCGTCAGATGTTAAGCGATCACTGTGGGGGATAGGGAGATCGTTCTCGTGTGAGACTGCTTTATCAGCACCTGACAAAGTTTTGAGTGAGGTTTCATTGTGATCTTCTCTTGGGGGGGGGGGGGGGGGGGCAGTCGTGCAATATACACAGGTTTGTGGGGCATTCGGATGTGACAGTGAAGTGAGTCAATACTCCGACCGATTAGGTCTAGCGACCAAAACGGGCGATAGCCGTAAAGTACTACAAGTACATCGCAACTGTTTCACATCTACTCCTGCCGAGTAATGGACGTCCCGCAGTATTCTGTGTCATCCCGCTCAGTCAGTGTGAGGCTACTAGGAGCAGCCTGACTGAAGGGCTCTCACACGTTCAGTAGTATTGTCAAACAGTCAATAAAGTGACCGTCTGAGGGCGCGTACTGATTGTTGTCAATATTAGACATACTGACAAGCGGTATTGATGGTCTTCAAAATATTTCCAGTTTGGTCAAAAAATACTGAATGTGTGTGCTCAGTTATTGGCGGCTTGATAATATTCTCAATTCAGATGTTGACAGAGCTTCAGGTACCAGTTACACAGTGTAGTGTGGACTCTTCGTTTGTGTTTTCAATTCGCCTTTGTGCATTTCACACCACAGGGTAAATTTTTCAAGTAGTCTCTTTAACACAAAACAATTTTAATAAACCTATGCTAGGGTTATCATTGTATATACCACTTTAGGAAGATCAGCGGAGGATTCTCTATGGCACTGCTTACTTCATTAACTTGCAAATATATCATAGGTTTGTGACTTACATACCGGCAAGTTGAAAAAAACGCGTCTACTTCGAAAAGCGCCGGTATGTCATATCTTCGATGACAAGTAAAATATCTGCGCGACACCTTCTGAAACACCTTGTATATTGGATTATGTGTTCTACACTAAGTGATTGTGATATCCTTATGGCCTCATAACGCAGAAGCAGCGTGGCATAAATACATGCGACTGGCAATGAATGTTTACATCTGCCAACATCTATGACCAAAAACGTGAAAAATAATTAATATTTTTAATTCGCACCATCGTGACAAACAATCATAGTTTCACCTTATCACAAACATCTACGTTTAAATTTGCATTATATATGAATGTTTTGTGACCTGCTGGTTCAGTTGATTGACTTTCAAGTTATTAACTAACATTTATATTTGAGTCTCTTGACAGCTAATGGATCTTTAAGTGATGACAACTCTCAAAACGTGCTAAAAATTATAGCTGTTCTGAAAGAGCTTCCAGGTTTTTCCACCGTTCGCATCGCTATCGTAACTAGAAGGTCAGAAAGCTAAGTAGCATTTGTACCTTAAGTTGTACCGTAGTATTGTTATATGTGTCGGATATAAAGCTAAGAATCGTTTTGCCAAAATTAATCCAGAACCGCGACATATTTGTAAGCACATACAGTTGAATCGCTGAGAACACCGTGCAGCGTCCGGCCAGTGCGATTGCACACTGTAGACTGCTGGAAGTTCGAATAGCGACCGCGAGGTGGAAGCACGAGCGCGGGCGGCAACCAGTCACAAGATGGCCGCCCTTCGCTCCTGCTGCAGCCTTGATCGCTGTTGTTAAAGCAGATATGACGGTTGGCTGTTGGCCCGCTTGCCGCTGCACTTCGACGCTTAAAAGCTCTCCGGTGCTGTGTAGCTGTATTATGTTAGGCTGTTCCACAGGTACTCGTTCCTCTCCTGCATAACTCATTTGCGGAAGAGATTATTGTCCTCCACTTACAACAGCCTTCATCCGAAAAAAAAAATTTTAAAAAAATGTTGTGTGCAAAGGCTAAAGTATATGCTGATTAATCTTTTCAGCTCGTTGATGTGCCTGAGCAATATTTATAATGTCCATTTAGCAACTTGCTTGAGACGCAATCTTCACAAGTAAACGTTCAAGATGATAGTAGGCTATTTCGTGGCAGTTCACCTAGTTCTTTTATATCTTGCGACGCAGTACGGTCTTTTGTGGTAAACAGCTTCCTCTCATTTAAGTCGTCCCTGGTAGTACCGTACTTGTTTAACTAGCAATTCTGATATTTTTTTCCAACTACACTCATTCACGCTACATTCTTCCATGACTACCAACATAAAAATTACTTCTGAAATAAAAGGACCCTCCGGATTAGTGGAGTAAGAGCTGCTCCTCGTTATTAAAGATAGTGCAAGATGGTCGTTGCTACTAAATAACCTATTATCAGGTTAAGAAATTACGATAACAAAGTAGATAACCGTAAGTAATAGAGGCGACCTATAAAACACAGAGTAGTTGCCAAGAACCTTCCATTTTTATGCACGAATGCTTCCACGCTGGTCACATAAGCAGTCCGCCGATGTCGTTACTTGGCTTCGATACTTACTATTCGCTTTGTGGTGTTTAACGTGATGTTTAACGTTTTAAATCCGACGCTGTATCATAATTTGCGCGTCATCGTAATGTAACAGACAAGTAAAGATAATAAAACGAAGATATTTAGATTTTCATGGACCAAAGATTTCTACTTTTAAACAGGCGAGAGCATTTCACTGATTAAAAATCTGCGACGTGTTTATCCTGTCTTCTCTTATGGTTCGCGTGTTGAAACCGCTATAATTATTAGCTAACTCAGCATTCGAATTTCGAAATGTATAATAGGAAGATGTTTTCATGAGTACCATGTTAAGAAACAGATATTCGCCAGACAATAATGTTTGTATCATCTCTCGATACTTAACCGACAAATACTCAGAAGAGATAAAATACTCAGAGGAGAGAAATCATATTGTATCTTACATAATAAGCGGATAACACGGTTACGCTTTACTCCACATATCATATTGATAATACAGTATAACGCTTTGGAGACAAAGCGATCGGTTGAATTATTTTCAACTGTGCATCGAACCAGCGACAAGCTTTACCGCTGTAATTAGAGGCAGATACTTGGTAATTATTATCTCATGTTTACGTTCCAACTGTTGTTGTCAGGTGCAACAAATTACGTCGGATGTACAGTAGCCGTTTTCAAATTGGCCCCGATTGCCACAGTGAAGTATCGATATAGTCGGCGACGCGTTCTATTTGATAAGGAAATAAGTTGCGGGTTCCTGTCCCTGTTTGATCTGTCTGAAAATTAAGAACTAACATGTCCTGCAAATAAACCGTATAATATATTGACCGCGCTAACAGTTTAAGTGTATTGAGCAAGAATCGACAACGCAATTCTTTGGTATGAATTTCGGATGTAACATGGCGACCTTCAGTTGCGCTCTTGTTTCGAACTGTGTGTTCGTCCAATTAAAGATAAAAACCTGTATTTTTGACTGTGATGCGAACCTTTGATGAAAGTTACAAACTTGAGACATGGTGAGTTATATAACCATACCATAGCAAACGAAGACGCTAATATCCTCTCTCTCTCTCTCTCTCTCTCTCTCTCTCTCACACACACACACACACACGCACGCGCGCGCGCGCGCGCGTGCACACACACAGGGGAGATTTTTACTGAGAAATATTCCAGCTGTGGCTTCGTGTTTATGCCATTCCAGTGCAAAAGATTTATTCAAGATTTTAGATAGCGTTCTTGATTAGAGCACAGCGGTCGGTGTAAAAAACTAAAAATCAATAAAAATAGTCTCGATCACGTTTTCAGATTTTTTTATTTGTTAACGACCGGTTTCGTCAATCTTCAGGCTTGGCACCGCCATTGTGGCTGCTGGTGGTGGCAGACGGAGCGAGATCCGTAGAAGTGTTTTTTTTTTTTTTTTGTGAGGTTTATCTCTCGAAAGAGCAGGAGCAAACTTTAAGAAATGATGAAGTAAACAGCAACATATTTTACAATGAATACAGAGCGTTGGTGGAGAGTCATCAATAGACGTGGAAGGAACTTCAGCTGAGGAAATGTGTTGGGACACTCTCTGTTTGTTACGAATATTAATGTCTTTCCAGACAACGCTAATGGTAACCTCACGATTTTGGTAGAGGATGTATAATGAAGAAATGTCTGAAAAAAGCTGCACAAATATCCAATCGCATCTCGATAAGATTTCACAGTAGTACAAAGATTGGAAACTTGCTTTAAATGTTGATAAATGTAAAACCGTGCACTTCAACAAACGAGAAACCATAGTCTAGTGTGACTAAAATGTCAACGAGTCACGGAATCGGTCAATTCGTTACAATGTCACCCCTCCCTGCACAATTTACGAGAAAAACACTTTTGCAGTTTTGAAACAAAAATGTACACTCTTCTAGCTATCGCTACTGTTACTACAGTACATTTCTAATATTATTGGAAACGCAGACAATATGTAAAGTTCATAAGAAAGTTATTAGTATGATTTCGTACTCATCTGTAAAATAGTTCTGAAACGGTAGTGATTCGAATTACAGTTTGTACTGATTTTCTGTTTTTCAGCAGTGAATAATTTTAAACAAATCTGTATTTTTTTAAGTTTACGAAATTATAAGGATACATTTAGTAGCGTGGATTGCTTCAATTAGCATAAAAATTCTGAATATACCATGTTCTTAAGACACTGAGTATTCGGTTTTTCTATAGTGTGATTATATTCATGAAAAAACAGGTCTGTTTTTCATATACAATAACATTTTCCATTTACTGAATAAATAACTTCCATGAACTGATTTGTTTACATGTCTGTAAGATAATTAATTTTCTTAGCACGAGATTAATTCACAGAAATACGTAAAATTATTGTTATTACTATCTTGTGGACCAATTTTGAAAGACAGAAAATTTTAACAACTGCATCAATATGTAACATAAACATCTGGAAAACATGAATCACTTAATTTGTAGCAAAAATTTAATTAGAATATTACTGAAAAGAAGGTATCTCCAAAAGTTACGGTAAATATCGGTTCATCACATCAAACAACTATCTACGAGGGCTATTTGGAAAGCAAGGAACGATAGGTCGCGAAATGGAAACCACAGTGAAAATCAAAACTGTTTTATTTGCAACGGTTAGCTATACCTTCGAGCTACCTCTTTACACAGTCGCCACTCAGACTTACACATCTGTAGCAGCGTTGTACAAACTTTCGTTATAGAAGACAGCCGCCAGTGCTTTTCGACAATTTTCTACTTTGGACTGCAGCTAGTTGTCTGTGTCAAAAGATTGTCTTCATGGCCAGCAGTTCATTTGAGCAGAAATGAACCTCAGGGGTAGCCAATTACAGGCTGTACTGTGGGTGATCAAACACTTCCCATCGAAAACACTGCAGGAGCATCTTCATTGCCCCTGCAGAGTGCGGCCGAGAATTGTTGTGTAGAACGAACCACATGACAGTTATGTTATGTAGATTGCATAGCTTCAGGCGAAATGTTTCGCCAGGCCCTTATACTTGGCGGGAGACGCTAATTTCTAGCCATCTTTATATTCTCACTGTGAGCTCAGAACTGAAAAGATCGACATGATGCGATCGACGTGCGTACTAAACACAGTGCCCAACGCATCTATGCAAAGCTTCATCAGATTTTCACTGTATTTTCCATTTCGCGACCGATCGTTCCTTACTTCCCGAATAACCTTCGTACACCTACAACTTCATCTACATGATTACCCTACATTTTGCAATTAAGTGGCTGGCAGAGGGTTCATCTAAACACCTTCAGGCTATTTGTCTACTGTCCCACTCTCGAACAGGGAGCAGCAAAAGTGAACATTTAAATCATACTGTGCAGGCTCTGATTTATCTTCTTTTACTATAATGATGATTCCTCCCTATATATGTGGGCGCCAACAAAATATTTTCATACTCTGAGGAGAAAGTAGGTGATTGGAATTACATGAGAAGACCCTGCCACAATGAAGAGCGCCTCTGTTTTAATGATTGCCATCACAAATCATATCCGTTGCGCTCTCTCTCCTATTTCGCCATAGTACAAAAAGAGATGCCTTTCTTTGAACTGATCAGATGTCCTCCATCGTCGATCCTACGTTATGTGGATCCCACACCACACAGTAATACTCCTGTGGAGGACACAGAAGCGTAATGTCGGTAGACTTGTAGTAGACCGGTTGCATTTTCTCAGTGTTCTGTCAGTAAATCGTTGTGTGTGGTTTGTTTTACCCACAACATTATCTACGTATTCGTTCAAACTTAAGTTATTCGTAATTGTAATTTCTAAGTATTTAACTGAATTTATAGCTTTTAAATTTGTGTGATTTATTGTGTAACCGAAATTTAGCGGATCCGTTTTAGTACTCATGTAGATGATTTTCGTTATCTGGAGTCAACTGACACTTTTCGCAATATACAGGGAACTTATCTAAATCGTGTTGCAATTTGATTTGATCCTCTGATGGTTTTATAAGAAGGTAAATGACAGCATCATCTGCAAGCAATCTAAAAGTGTTACTCAGATATCTCTTCAATCGTTTGTGTAGATCAGGACCAGCAGAGGGCCTATAACACTTCCTTGGAGAGCGCCAGATATTACTTCTGTTTTACTCGATGGCTTTCCGTCAACTAGTATGAGCTGTGACCTTTCTGACAGGAAACTACGTGTCCAGTCTCACAACTGAGACAATAGTCCATAGGCACACAATTCGGTTGGAAGTTGGTTGTGAGGTAGGTGGCAAAAGCCTTCTGGAAATCTAAAAATATGGAATAAATTTGATATTCCTTGTCAGCAGCACTCATTACTTCGTGAGAACAGAGGACTAGTTGTGTTTCGCAAGAACGATATTTCCTGAATACGCGTTTGGTATATGTCAATAAATCGTTTGCTTCGAGGTAACTCATAGTGTTCGAACACATTCTATGTTCCAAAGCCCTAAAGGAAATTGACGTTAGTTATATGCGTCTGTAAGTCAGCGAATTATTCCGATTTCCTTTCTTGAGTATTTCTGTGATTTGTGCAGCTTTCCAGTCCGTAAGTATGGATCTTTCAAGAAGTAGTCTGTTGTATACGGTCAGAACCAGAGGCCTTGCCTTTATTAAATGATGCTTTGCTACACCGGCGATATCTACCCCTAAGTTACTCATGTTGACAGTTGTTCTTGGTTCGAATTCTGGAGTATTTACTTCTTCTTTGATGAAGGAAATTCGGATAGCCGTATTTAGTAACACTGCTTTAGTGGCACTGTCATCAGTAACATCATTTTTATCCCGCAGTGAATGTATTGATTGTGCACCAGTGTACTAAGTTACATACGGCAAGAATTTCTTTGGGCTTTCTCCCAGATTTCGACACAGCATTTCGTAGTAGAAAGTATTAAAAGCATCTCGCTTTGAAGTTCGAGCTACATTTCGATCTTCTGTAAAAGGCCGTCAATCTTGAGGATTTTGCGTTCTTTTAAATTCTGCATGCTTTTTCGTTGCTTCTGCAGCAGTGTTCTGGCCTGTTTTGCGTACCATGGTGGATCAGTACTATCTTTTTAAATTTATATGGTATATGTCTCTCAATAGCGATCGATACTATTTCTATGAATTTAAGTAACGTCTGGTCTACACTTCCATATTCAGATTGGAAGAAGTAGAGGCTGCCTCTTTGGAAGGTCTCAAGGGAATTTTTATCTGCTTTTTTAAATAGACGTATTTTGCGTTCATTTTTGGCGGGATTGGATGGTACAGTATTCAGTCTCGCCACAACAATCTTGTGGTCACTAATCCCTGTACCGATTGTGATGCTCCCTATTTGCTCAAGTACCTGAGAGCAACGATTTGTAGGGATATGAAATAGAACGCTAACATAGTTTCGGTCATAGACAATACGAGGGCTTTTCAGAAAGTAGGGAACGTTTCCGTCTGACGCCGCTTGGCGCGCGCCGATCGCGTATATTATCGTATGTGCGTGCTCGGCAGCTCAGTCGGCATCCATCCGTGACAGCCGAACGTCTCTGCAGGTCTGGTTTTTTCGATTTTCGAATTTGAAATGTGCGCTGCAATCAAAAAATCCCGCCAGTGGCGAGGTGCGGCCTGTGATACGGTTTTTGTTGGCAGAAAACCTAAAACCCATAGAAATTTACGGTGAACTGCGGGAAGTGTACGGAAACCACGTAATGAGTGAATGCTTCGTCGGAAAATGGTGCATTCGGTTTAAAAATGGTCGAACCAACGTTCACGATGAAGAGAAGAGGGGACGCCCGAGTATTGTGACTGACGATCTTGTCGCTAAAGTTGATGAAACGATTCGTGAAAACCGTCGCTTCACAATAATGGAGCTTACGCTTTCTTTTGCACAAGTTTCACGGACTTTGTTGTTTGAAATTGTCACTCAAAAGCTAGGCGTGACTCATTGGCTGAAGTCTCAGGCGACATAATTTTACGACGAAGGTCTTTTAAAGCATGTCAATGTGTTCAGTGACTATGTGGAAAAGTAGTATATCAGTCGCTCTTTCAGATGTATATAATAAAATGTATTTCTTGTACTTGTTTTTTTTATGCCAAAACGTTCCTTACTTTCTGAATAGCCCTCCTACATGTGACAGACTTCGCCTCATGGGTAGACCGATAGGGAAGTTCAACTTGTCTACGACGGTTGCACTTACAGTACCTGGTGGGACCCGACTTATAATGTTGACCAAGCGTGTGAGACCCTTACTAAATGCAATTATCAGGGGATGTCCGCCCCCAGTAGCTGAGTGGTCAGCAGGACAGTCAATCCTAAGGGCAGCCAGCACGGTAGCTCAGCGTGTTCGGTCAGAGAGCTGGTTGGCCTCTGCAATAAAAAACTGAGTGGAAGGATCAACAAACGCACTTGAACGGATGTCATGTGACGTCCACAACGACCAAACACAACTATCAACAAAGTAATGTCAGCGCAAATCTTCATAGGTTTGTTTATGCCAACGAGAGTTCACGGAAATGCTGAAAATCTTGATGGTAGACAACATACTTCTCGACAAAGCCTGCTTACGAAGTTTCAAGGAGTAGCCGTAAGTGTGGAAGCTATTAAGGAACTAAGTATGCCCCCCCCCCCCACACACACACACACAGGGACTGCGAATACAAGATTAGACAAATTACAGCATGCACAGATGTATCTAAGCTGTCATTCTTTCTGCGCTCCACACGGGAATGGAATTAGAAGAACCCTAATACTTTATGCAATTGGAAGTTCCCTCTGCCATACGCAACACAGTGATTTCTAAGGTGTACACGTAGGTTTTGATACGAGAAACGACCGTTATTGCGCCGGCGTTCCTTAGCAGTTAGGTTCAGTGGTTTTCCCAGTCAGAGACGAAATATGATTGAGGGCTGATAGTCTAGCAACGGTTTATGAAAGATTGTTATGAATACAGATTAATCTTTTATCATTATCTCTCTTTTGTTCTGTTAGGGGCGTTTGAAAAGTCCGTGCAAAAATAAAGACTACTTACGTGTTCGGGGTAAAAGATTTTTATTTTTCGACATAGTCTCCTTTTAGCCCTATACACTTCATCCAACGCTGTTCTAATTTGTTGATCCCTTCCAAATAATAGGAATTGTCCAAGTCTGCAAAATAGCTATTAGTTGCTGCAATCACCTCCTCGTTTGAATAAAATCTTTGTCCCGCCAGCCATCGGGGAACAAATAGTAGTCTGAGGAAGCCAAGTCTGGAGAATAGGGTGGATGTGAAATGAGTTGGAATCCTGTTTCCATTAATTTTGCAACTATGACTGAGGAGGTGTGTGATGGTGCATTGTCGTGATGGTAAAGGACTTTTGCGGTCCAATCACCGGCGTTTTTCTTGCAGCTCGGTTTTCAAACGGTCCAATAAATTTGGCTCTGAGCACTATGGGACTTAACATCTGTGATCATCAGTCCCCTAGAGCTTAGAACTACTTAAACCTAACTAACCTAAGGACATAACACACATCTATGCCCGAGGCAGGATTCGAACCTGCGACCGTAGCAGTCGCGCGGTTCCGGACTGAGCGCCTATAACCGCTAAACCACCGCGACCGGCAAACGGTCCAATAACGATGAATAATATGCACCTGTAATAGTTTTACCCTTTCCTAGATAGTCGATGAGGATTATCGCTTGCGAATCCCAAAGACAGTCGCCAAACCTTTCCGGCCGAAGGAATGGTCTTCGCCTTTTTTGGTGCAGATTCTCCCTTGGTAACCCATTATTTAGATTGGTGTTTGGTCTCAGGAGTATCGTAATGTATCCATGTTTCATCCACAGTGACGAAACGATGCATTAAGTCCTGCGGATTCTTCCTGAATAGCTGCAAACCATCCTTGCAACACTTCACACGATTCAGTTTTTGGTCAAGCGTGAGCAATCGCGGAACCCATCTTGCGGATAGCTTTCTCGTGCCCAAATGTTTATGCAAAATATCATGTACCCGTTCATTCGAGATGCCCACAGCACTAGCAATCTCACGCACCTTAACTCTTTTGTCATCCATCACCATATCATGAATTTTATCAATGATTTCTGGAGTCGTAACCTCCACAGGGCGTCCAGAACGTTCAGCATCACTTGTGCCCATATGGCCAGTCCGAAAATTTTGAAACCACTTATAAACATAATCGGAGGTGCAGAGTCACCGTAATGTTTATCAAGCTTCTCTTTAGTCTCCTGAAGCGTTTTGCCTTTCATAAAGTAATGTTTAATCACGACACGAAATTCTTTTTCGTTCATTTTTTGACAATCACTCGACTTCCTTGATTTACACGAATGCCAAACACAAAGAAATAGACAAATATGGCTGAAACTTGGTGTGTTCTTTCCAAAGACGCTACTAACTAAACATGACCTCTATACGCGCCGGTGGTGCCATCTCTCGGACTTTGCACGGACGTTTCAAACGCATCTCGTACATTTTCGACGAAGAGACCAATAGGTTCCACCGAGAAACATTTGCGAAACTTGCTCTGGTTCAGTTGTACAGCACAGGGTGGAGTGGAGGAAACGCATGGTTTTTCACTATTGAATGACTGGGACACGGTTTGATAAAAATAATAAAAACAAGTATTAAGTGATGGATTTTTTAATGCAGTTTCGAAATATACATACTTTAATTAGGTTAGAAAAATAATGTCTTGGAGATGACATCCTTTTTGCTGTATACAAATTTGGATCCTCTCCCGAAAGTTATGCGTGGCTCTCTCCAACATTTCTTTCGGCACGACTTCAATTTCCTGACGAATGGAATTCTTCAGGTCATCGATTGTGTGAGGCTTGTTCATGTAGACTTTTGTTTTTAAATATCCCCATAAAAAGAAGTAGCAAATCGACAAATCGGGTGAGCGAGGGGGGCCAGTAAACATCACCATATCTCGAAATAACATGTCCTGGGAACATTTGTCGAACCACTTCCATGGATGCTGTAGCTGTGTGAGCTGTGGCACCGTCCTGCTGAAACCATATTTCTCTCATGTTCACTTGTCGCCTTTCAAGTTCTGGACGAAGAAAGTTGTTTAACATTTTAACGTAACGTGCTGATGTCACAGTAGCTGCAGTTCCTTCCTCTTCAAAAAAAGTGGTGTCCAACAATCCCCATCTTTGAAATACAGCACCACACTGTTACTTTTGAACTGTGGAGAGGTCTTTGGTGTAATTCATGTGGGTTCTCCGGCGCCCAATACCGACAATTTTGAACATTGACGTAACCGTCTACATGAAAATGTGTTTCATCACTCATGAAGACTGTAGCATCTGCAATTTCCGTAAAAATTTCGTCCATTACGCGACAAAACTCTGTGCGCTGCACAAAATCCCCTTCACTAAGCTGCTGGACAATCATTATCTTGTACTTAAGATCATCATGTAAGATGCAGTGAAGCGAACGATGTGACATACCCAGCGCTACAGCCTGTCGTCTAGCCGATCGTTTCGGAGTAGCAAGAACTGCCGTTCTCACTCGGTCTACATCTTCCGGAGTACGAACTGAACGGGGAAGACCGGGTGGTTTCTTTTTCATCACACATCCAGTAGTTATAAACGCTGCAACCCATCGGAGTACAGTATTTCGATGCCCTGCAGCTCGACGTCCAACTCTAAACTTTTGGCCGAAAAGACGTTGCACTGTGAGTGTCTACGGAATCATTGAAACTTCTTGGCAGATTACAACTGTGTTCCGGACCGAGACTCGCACTCGGGACCTTTGCCTTTCGCGGGCAAGTACTCTACTATCGTTTTCTTTTATCTCATTTTGTTCGCTTTCGTTCGTTGCATCTGCTCGGGGCGGACGTCGTAAGACATCCGTTTACGTTCGTTGTTGATCGATTAACTCAGTTTTTTTTAATTACAGAGGGCAGCTAACCCTCTGACCGAACACGCTGATCTGAGCTACCCAAGCACCACTCACGTCCTGTCCTCACAGCTTTACTTCTGCCAGTACCTCGTCTCCTACCTTCGCAGGAGAGCTTCTGTTAAGTTTGGAAGGTAGGAAACGAGGTACTGCCAGAAGTAATGCTGTGAGAACGGGGCGTGAGTTGTGCTTGGGTAGCTCAGATGGTAGAGCACTTGCCCGCGAAAGGCAAAGGTCCCGAGTTCGAGTCTCGGTCCGGCACACAGTTTTAATCTGCCAGGAAGTTTCATATCAGCGCAAACCCTGCTGCAAAGTGAAAATCTCATTACGGAATCTTTGTTTCTTAAGTACTGCCCAACAACGAACACACGATGCACTATACTCCAACGCTCCAAAGCGACTGAAACTGCGTTGTATGGGCAGTCTGCCAACATTCACTCAAGGTCAATACCCCCTCTCGTCGCCGCTCACTAGCAGTTCAACAAACATGCGTTTCCTCTGCTCCACCCTGTAGTAGTACTGGTTGTGACGGCAACTTGCCGGCTTCATACATTATTTATTTGTCTACAAGATTCTTAAATACATAATAACATGACATTATGTGCGAAAGAGTACGTTAGATAATTGTGTTCGTTTGACGTCAAGCCACGGGAACGACGCCAACGAGAATGCGAAAACTCGTATGTTAGCCTATATACACAGTCCAGTCACATTAATATGACAGCCTGTCAAAAGCCTGAATAGCCACCTTTTGCAGCGCGATCTGCTGCGAGACGTGCAAGAGCAGTCATTGAAGTTCTGGAAGGTACGACAGGCATGTGGAGCCATGCCGAAACCAGTGTCATGGCTAGCTGCAGTAATTTTCCGGTTAAGGATCCACGGTTCTACAGATTCTCGATTGGGGTTAAATCCCGAGAGTTTGTTAAGCAGGAAAGTACGGTAAACCCATCCTGGCGCTCTTCGAACAACGCACGTCCACAGCGAGCTGTGTGACACATTGCATTGTCCTCCTGGTAGATGCCGTCGTGCCGAGGAAAAACAAACTGCATGTAGGTGTGGACATGGACCTCAAGAATAGATGCTTCCTTGTGTTGATCCACTGTGACTGCCAGAACGACGAGTACGCTCATGTAATGCCACGAAAACATTCTCCAGACCATAACGCTCATCTCTTCTACCTAGTCGTCTGTCTGACAGACTGTGAAACAGGATTCATCTGAAAAGGCGACATGTCTCCAATCACTGATGTCCAGTAGCGGTTGCTGTTGTTGTGGTCTTCAGTCCAGAGACTGGTTTGATGCAGCTCTCCATGCTACTCTATCCTGTGCTTCCTCATCTCCCAGTACCTACTGCAATCTACATCCTTCTGAATCTGCTTAGTGTATTTATCTCTTGGACTCCCTCTACAATTTTTACTCTCCACACTTCCCTCCATCACTAAATTGCTGATCCCTTGATGCCGCAGAACGTGTCCAACTAACCGATCCCTTCTTCTAGTCAAATTGTGCCACAAATTCCTCTTCTTCCCGATTCTATTTAGTACCTCATTAGTTAGATGATCTACCCATCTAATCTTCAGCATTATTCTGTAGCACTACATTTCGAAAGCTTCTATTCTCTTCTTGTCTAAACTATTTATCGTCCATGTTTTACATCCCTACATGGCTACACTCCATACAAATACTTTTAGAAAAGACTTCCTGACACTTAAATCTTTACTCAATGTTAACAAATTTCTCTTCTTCAGAAACACATTTCTTGCCATTGCTAGTCTACACTTTATATTCTCTCTACTTCGACATCAGTTATTTTGCTTCTCAAATAGCAGAACTCATCTACTACTTTAAGTGTCCTATTTCCTAATCTAATTCCCTTAGCATCACATGATTTAATTATACTGCAGTCCATTATGCTCGTTGTTCTTTTGTTGATGTTAATCTTATATCCACCTTTCAAGACACTGTCCATTCCGTTCAACTGCTCTTCCAGGTCCTTTACTGTCTCTGACAGAATTAGAATGTCATCTGCAAAGCTCAAAGTTTTTATTTCTTCTCCGTGGATTTTAATGCCTACTCCAAATTTTTCTTTTGTTTCCAAAAAAAAAAAAAAAATGTTCAAATGTGTGTGAAATCTTATGGGACTTAACTGCTAATGTCATCAGTCCCTAAGCTTACACACAACTTAACCTAAATTATCCTAAGGACAAACACACACACCCATGCCCGAGGGAGGACTCGAACCTCCACCGGGACCAGCCGCGCAGTCCATTACTGCAGCGATTAGACCGCTCGGTTAATCCCGCGGCTTTTGTTTCCTTTACTGCTTGCTCAATATACAGATTGAATAACATCGGGGAGAGGCTACAACCCTGTCTCACTCCCTTCCCAACCACTGCTTCCCTTTCATGTCCCTCAACTCTTATAACTGCCATCTGGTTTCTGTAAATAGCCTTTCGTTCCCTGTATTTTACCCCTGCCACCTTCTAGATCTGAAAGAGAGTATTCCAGTCAACATTGTCAAAAGCCTTCTCTAAGTCTACAAATGCTAGAAGCGTAGGTTTGCCTTTCCTTAATCTAGCTTCTAAGATAAGTCGTAGGATCAGTATTGCGTCACGTGTTCCAACATTTCTACGGAATCCAAACTGATCTTCCCCGAAGTCGGCTTCTACCAGTTTTTCCATTCGTCTGTAAAGAATTCGTGTAAGTGTTTTGCAGCCGTGATTTATTACACTGATAGTTAGCTTCTACACTATACGGTAGCAGTTCGTTCTAAGTATTGCTTAAGCTCCATTGAGCTCGAAACTTATTTTCGTCCTTAAATTTGGCGCACCAGTGTATTACAGCTGCGTCTCTGATTAAAGAATCGGCGTATGGGACTTCGCAATTCGTACTATCGAACTTGGATTTCGGGGCAAACCCTTACAAGTTCGCTATCCACAACACGTGACTGATCGGTAACACTTCCCATATCGTTTGAACTGCATGTCACTGCCACACTATCTGGTCGCAGAAATATTCACTCAGCAAACTGTACAATTCGTTAAATTTTAATGCTTCAAAGTGCCTGCGCGGACGCATTTCTTGCAAAATATAGTACAAACTAAATAACTGCCAAGTAACAAGGTCTTTTAGAGTGTGGGACCTGATATGTTACTCACGTTGCTATTTTGTATAAAGCTACGCAGGTAATTGTGCCACTTCTCTACGGTTTTGTCAATCATAGCGAATATTAAGGTCTGGGTGAAGGCTTGTTTTCAGGTGAACGTCCGTCTACCGGATGTCCACGTTTCGGATTAACGCCACATTTTGCTTTGCATGTGCTCATGTTGTTGTTGTTGTTGCTACCGTATCTGTTGTTGCCATTGTATTGCAGCGTTATTTTACGATGCCAAAGATCCAGAAACATAGGATCCATTGTTACGAGTTTATTCGTACGCAAGAGAGACACCGTAGGTACTTTAGTAACACACTAGCCACGTCCCAGTTTCTGAGAAACGGCGAGTGGCCGTAAGGACCCAGAGGTCGACGGGAAAACAGTACACAAATCCGAAAGGACAAGCCGAATGTAATCCAAAACGTGAAAATCAAGAAACGTCAGCAGCGCACAGACAAAGCCACGATAACATACCCATAGAAAAATTAAGAGCAAGCGAGTAAGTGTGTGTGAAAATAACGTCGGCGATCCGAAAGCTTCGGAAACAAACACAGCTGGACGAGGAAAGCACGCACACATTCTTTCTAGCTTATGCCACCAGAAGGTCCAACTGAAGCGAACTCCATGCCACCCGCAGTGCGTACGCGAAACCAAAGAACTCTGGATGGCTGAATCCATCTGGATCATTATGCGCGAATCCAGCAAGGACATTAAAACAGGACTTCGAGCTCCCATTTCTGAACACTACTGTTGTGAAAAAAGGTTCCGAGAGTACATATCCACTAAACAAACCTTGAAAGAGAGGGTGGATAATATCGCAAAGGATCTACGACAGTTAAACTGTAGGGCTAGCACACGACCTTCAACATCGATATATGCCGAGGGATGAGATATATGACATTACACAGACTAGGAATGCTGCCTAAGAGGAAAACAGTGACTGTTGGGTAACGAAATTAGTGCATTGTATTTCTCAGCCTCGGCTTGCACAAACGGTATTTTGAATGGTTTCAAATTCTTACTAACACATCATCAGCTGTTCTGTATAAATCTCCTGATTTCCGACTCTGCAGGTGCGTAGATTTTGTCATTTTTCTCCATTATATTCCGACAGTTTGATTAGTGTTGAGTGCAGATCTAGATTGCCCATTTTTTAGACTCCAGCTAAACAGTTTACTTACAGTAGAGGTTCCCAAAGCTTTCCTCTGACGAAACACTTTCAGAATCCTGATACTTTGATGGAGCACCTTGTTTATTTGAAAGTCAATGAAATTAATAAAATTTAAAAAATGTGAAAAACTTGTTTTGTTGGCTTATTAATTCAATATTAAATCGTAGCTAATAGCCTATAAATCGTAATAAAATTTTTAAATAATAAAATAAAATGTTGGGAAACGAACGCCATGTTATTAACAGCTTCTCGCGGAGCACTTATTCACTGCTCTTGGAACTAGGACTACTAGTGTTTCCAAAAATATCAGGATTTCGATGTATCAATATTTAAAAATGTATCATTAGTGGCACTCGATATATAGACAAAATGTATCAATATATCGCAGCAAGAAATATCTACATACCGACCTGCAAAAATACAGGCTGCACTTCGTAAATATACTGCCGGTTTTAGAGTTGTGTATTTGATTTATTATTAGATATTCTGTACATCAACAAACTAACAGCCTGCCTAACCTCCTTATAGCAAGAACTGAAAGAAAAGCACTTTATTAAAAATTCTTCACGTTAATAACGGGAATTTGTGCAGATGAAAAGCTTGCATTGCAATACGTTTTTCGTCGACTGTTCTGTTGTTAATTAACAACTGTGTACATTGTGAGTTGTCAAGCAATATTTCTTTCCATTTAACGTCCCACAGCTTATTTTCTTAATTTGTCATTGGCTACATGTCGAAATGAACCTTTTTTCATGCTGATATAGGAAAATTGGATGGTGAAGCTAAACGTAGTTTCTGTTGGTAGCATCGAGCGCCGATTAACTCACAAGGGAACCTCCCCATCGCACCCCCCTCAGATTTAGTTATAAGTTGGCACAGTGGATAGGCCTTGAAGAACTAAACACAGATGAATCGAGAAAACAGGAAGAAGTTGTGTGGAACTCTGAAAAAAATTAATAAAATATACAAACTGAGTAGTGCATGTGCAAGATAAGCAAAATCGAGAATAGTATGAGCCCAGAAGCGCCTTGGTCCCGTGGTTAGCGTGAGCAGCTGCGGAACCAGAGGTCCTTGGTTCAAGTCTTCCCTCATGTGAAAAGTTATACTTTCTTTATTTTCGCAAAGTTATGATCTGTCCGTTCGTTCATTGACGTCTCTGTTCACTGTAATAAGTTTAGAGACTGTGTTTTGCGACCGCACCGCAAAACCGTGCGATTAGTAGACGAAAGGACGTGCCTCTCCAATACGAACCGAAAACATTTGATCGCAAGGTCATAGGTCAACCGATTCCCCCACAGGAAAACACGTCTGATATATTCTATACGACACTGGTGATGGCATGTGCGTCACAGGACAGCAATATGTTGTCGACCCACCTAACTTGTACACTTGGCGAATGGGTAATAAGATTCTTCTACCTTGCCCGATTTAGGTTTTCTTGTGGATGTGATAATCACTCCCAAAAAGGGATGAAAGCATAAGAGTTTGTCACATAAACTGCAACAAATGAATGCAACAGTTTCACTGTCGCACATCTTTCCCTGTCTCTGTCAAAACATATGTTTTTAACGTTTTATAATTTTTCCGGTTGTAGACCGTCAAATCCTGCATATGTCCAAGCAAATCTGAACATGTCTTGGAATTTTGGAGAGCGAAGTTGATTATGTGTGAGTGCCTGAACTTTGATAATTGTCTGAAAATAAAAAAATTAAACTTTTTACTCGAGGGAAGACTTGAACCAAGAATTTCTCATTCCGCAACTGCTCACGCTAACCACGGGACCACGGCGCTCCTAACATTGCCCTTAATGATACCTATCTTGCACATGGACTACTCAGTTTGTATATTCTGCTTATTTTTTTTTCATAGTTCCACACAACTTCTTCCTGTTTTCTCGATTGATCTGTGTTTAGTTTTTCAAGGCCTATCCACTGTGCCATCTTGTAACTAAATCTGAGGGGGGTGCGATGGGGAGGTTCCCTTGTCAGTATTTCTCCTCACACGCCTCAACGACCAATCTAGCTTTTTGTTCATCATTTTTAGCAGCTGTTTTTGAAGAATGCGATATGAAGAAATAGCACACAAATTGCGTTAAAAATTGCTATTTCTTCACATTGGAAAACTTGTTATTCCATTCACATCGCCACCCCCCAATGCAATCGGACTACTGCTTTGTGCCACCTCGTATACTTGCTTCACAGAGTCAAGAGAAAGACTGAACGTGGTGAAAGCTCAAAAAGTTGTATGACTCTTTTAAAGTAAAATGATGCTCTTCCACAATTTCAAAAGAACCATTTCAAATATTTACCGTAAATTGCGAAAAAAGTATAATATATAATAAAAATATCGGCACTCTTTTTTGACCTTTAGATATCGACATATCTATATACCGTGGAAGAAAATATCGCCCATATATACTGATATTTTCTGGGTGATGTATCAACAAATCGATATCTCCGCAATTTATAAATAGCCCTACGTGGACATTAATGTTCTGGGGAACACAGTTTGCGACACCAAGAGTTAGAGACGAAACCGCGAGAAACCGAGATTTGCTAAGCTTGACATCAGTATTGTTCATTTCACGGTACCGAACTCGTCTTTGTTGACACAGATGTAGTTGTTAGCTGCTGGAAAAGAACCATAGTCCTCCCTTGCCTGAGGTCGAAAACACGCAAACGTCTTCCGATTAGCGACCAATCAGAATATTACCTATAGTTTGCACAGCTCTAGAATAATTGCCCACGACGAAATCACTGAGCACTTGCGCGGACTCATACGACAAATATCAGTCCGGCTCTCGTAAACACCGTAACACAAATACTGGAGTAATTAGCGTAACTGGAATCAAATGTTCAACAGACAACCTACCAGACTTGAACGAAGCTTCTGATACTGTTAACTTTGACATAGTGCTCGAAAACGTGGGCAGCTAAATTTCTTCTAAGGTACTGCGCTGCATTGGTTTGATAAATAACTGAAGAACAGACTTCGTCGTCTGTGAGAATGAAGAATCGTCCTGGGTGTATATTCCCTCATGAACGTAACTGGGGTCTGTCTCAAGCGCACTTTTGTGAACAATATATGGTGTTTCATTGGTTCTGTTCTTCTGAAAATATACTTCCTATGCCGACGACCTCCAGCTTTATCTGAAGACATAAATACTGCGATCGACCAGATGAATGATGATCTGTCTTCAGTGGTAACACGGGCGAAAAACCTTGGGCTTCAAGTAATTTCGAAAAAGGCCGCAAGTTGTCTTAATATCCCACCAGAAATTAATACGCTCCGAATTCCATGAACTGTTGGCTCCTGTTCTGCTCGACTCTATTCCAGTACCATACCAGGAAACAGCGAATGATTTGGATGTAATTTGGATGAACATCTCAGCTGGGCAGAAATACTGTCGCCCTGTACCGGGAGACTTCCGCATGCCCTCAAAAAGTTTCAGAACATATTTCGAAAGGATGTGAGACGAAACTCGTGCAAGCACTCGATCTACAGAACCTCGGCTATTGCGATGTAATTTAAGATGGCACATGTGGGCTTTACATCTGCAACATTCCTTGATACGACCATGCAACTGCTTCGTACCCCCAAGTCAGGGTGGTTGCGGAAAAATAAGTTACGTGACAACCATACGCTATGTCTAATGCATCGACTCCTCAGTGTACGAGCACCCCAGTACCTCACATGATGGATTACACACCTTTCATGCCATCATAATGGCAACACGAGGCCCCACTTATCTAATATCCTAGCTCCGCCCATTCATAAAAAAAAAAAAAAAAACCATTCGCAAACTCCTTCGCTGTCGGTGCTGTCCGACTCTAAAAGAGGGTTCCCTCCACTCTGCGCACAATTCAGTGTCCTGCTGCTTTTAAGAAGAAGTTGAAGTACTTTTTTCTGTCACTCTCATAACGTTTTCCTCAAAAGCTAACATATAATGCCAATTTACCCTCTCTCAAATAACAAGACCAATGCTCCTATCCTCTCCCAGGTACGCTCCTTTTTCTTTTCCTTTCTCTGTAAGTACGCCACATTCTTTTCGCTATGTTTCTTTTTCCATCCCTCTACCAACCCATTCACTCACGCCCATTGCTGCTAGCAGTCGTAGTTAAAAACGTACCTTAGGAGAATTTCTAGTTATTTGTTACACACTGATATACACTGAAGAGCAAAAGAAACTGGTACATCTGCCTAGTATCTTGTAGGGCTCCCGCGAGCATGCAGGAATCCCTTAACACGACGTGACATGGACTCGACTAATGTCTGAAGTAGTGTTGGAGAGAACTGACACCATGAATCTTACAGGGCTGTCCATAAATCCGTGAGAGTACTAGGGGGCGAAGATCTCTTCTGAACAGCACGTTGCAAGGCATCCCAGATATGCTCAATAATGTTCATGTCAGGGGAGTTTGGTGGCCAGCGGAAGCGCTTAAACTCAGAAGAGTGTTCCTGGACCCACTCTGCAGTAATTTGGGGTGTCGTATTCTTCTGCTGGAATTGCCCAAGTCCGTCGGAATGCACAATAAACATGAATTGATGCAAGTGATCAGACAGGATGCTTACGTACGTGTCACCCGTCAGAGTCGTATCTAGACGTATCAGGGGTCCCATATCACTCCAACTGCACACGCCCCACACGATTACAGAGCCTCCACCAGCTTGAACTGTCCTCTGCTGACATGCAGGGTCCATGGATTCGTGAGGTTGTCTCCATACCCATACACGTCCATCTACTCGATACAATTTGAAACGCGACTCGTCCGACCAGGCAACATGTTTGCAGTCATCAACAGTCCAATGTCGGTGTTCCTTATTCATTTGAATGACCTCTCACTTAACGTTCAGCAAGCAGAACTAGTACTTTTTGCAGATGACACAAGTGTTATAATAAATTTCATTCCAGAAAAAGCAGCTGAAGATATTGTTAAGGATGTCTTTCAAAGAATTATTAAGTGGTTCTCAGAAAATGGACTCTCCCTTAATTTTGAAAAAACTCACTACATCCAGTTCTGTACACCGAATAGAGTCATACCGACAACTGATGTAGCATATGAACAAGGCTCAGTTAACAGGGTAGATTTCTCCAAATTTTTGGGTGTTCACATTGATGACAACTTGAACTGGAAGAAGCATATTACTGAGCTTCTCAAACAGTTAAGTTCAGCTTCTTTCGCTCTTCGTATAATCGCTAGTCTGGGTAATAAACAGATCAGCCTCCTAACGTACTTTGCATATTTCCACTCAATAATGTCTTATGGAATAGTTTTCTGGGGTAACCCACCACTTAGACATAAAGTATAGATTGCACAAAAGAGAGCAGTGAGAGTAATTAGTGATGTTCAGCCAAGGACATCATGTAGGCACCTATTCAAGGAGTTAGGTATTTTACCTGCACCATCAGAGAACATATATTTGCTAACGAAATTCGTTATAAATAATCCATCTTAGTTCGCGAAGAACAGTGATGTTCATACGTACAACACTAGAGAGGAAAATGACCTTTCCTATCTGTTACTGAAGCTGTCAGTTGCTCAAAAAGGGCTACATTATTCAGCAACCAAAATATTTGATCATTTGCCCAGCAACATAAAGTGTCTGGCAGATAGCAGATCAAGTTTTAAATCTACCTTAAAGCATTTCTTTTGGACAACTCCTCCTATTCCATGGACGAGTTTCTGTTTCAGAACTGATAAAAAAAATTGTACCTCTACATGTAGCTGCATGCATAGAACTAAAAATTTAATATTAATATTAGCACTATTCATGTGTGTCTATACGAGGGCTATCCACAAAGTACATTACGTTTTGGAATTAAAAATAAATAAAATATTGGAAATTTTTTTTATTATATACAGATGAAAGCCACACTTAAATACTACTTTTCTACATAGTTGCCATTTAATTTAAGGCACTTATCGTAGCGATGGGCGAGCTTGGAAACTCCTTCG
This sequence comes from Schistocerca nitens, assembly GCF_023898315.1. NCBI lineage: Eukaryota > Metazoa > Arthropoda > Insecta > Orthoptera > Acrididae > Schistocerca > Schistocerca nitens. The sequence continues at coordinate 131,491,268 of NC_064622.1, read as the reverse complement.
TCGTAAAATGCGGCCGCCTGCGCCTTCAACCACGTGGTTACCTCTTCTTGAAGCTGTGCGTCGTCATCAAAACGCTGCATAGACAACCACTTCTTCATTGCTGGGAATAAGAGGAAGTCGCTCGGTGCCAGGTCGGGACTGTACGGCGGATGAGGAAACAACTCCCACTTAAAAGATTCGACTACTTCACGAGTGGCATTTGCCGTGTGGGCCCGGGCGTTGTCGTGAATCAGCAAGATCTTTGAGCCCAACTTTCCCTTGCGCTTGTTTTGTATTGCTCTTCTGAGGTTGTGCAGATTTTGGCAATACCTTTGAGAGTTTATTGTAGTGTCTCTTTCAAGGAAATCCACAAAAATCACTCCTTTTCTGTCCCAAAAGACAGTCGCCATCACCTTCCTTGCCGACATTGTCTGCATGCATTTCTTGGGGTTTTGGGGGGAATTTGTGTGCCCCCACTGCATTGACTGCAATTTTGTCTCGCATTTCACATACTTAACCCATGTTTCGTCACCAGTAACGATGCGATCGAGTAATGAGTCGCCATCTTTCTCATAAGCCTCCAAAAACGTTAACGCTGCAGCCATTCGCTGATTTTTGTGAATCCGTCAAGATTTTTTGTATCCATCTTGCACAAAACTTGTGGTAACCAAGCTTTTTTGTAATGATTTCGTGCAACAAACTTCGTGAAATTTGTGGAAAACTCATAGAGAGTTCCGTTAATGTGAAATTACGGTTTTCACGGTCCGCGGCATCGACTTTTTCGACAAGTTCGGCAGTCACTATGCTGGGTCTTTCACTTCGCTCTTCGTCGTGAACGTTAGTTCGGCCATTTTTAAATTTTATGACCCATTGGCGCACTCCACCTTCAGTGATTATGCTGTCCCCATACACTTCACAAAGCTGCCGATAGATTTCTATCGGTGTACAGTTTTTTGCAGTCAGAAACCTTATTACAGCACGCACTTCACACTTCGCGGCATTTTCAATTAACGCTGACATTTCAAACTGTCACAGTAACTCAACGGAGTACAGCACGAACCTCTCACTAGCACGGCAGGATGCCGACTGAGCCGGCCGAAGTGGCCGTGCGGTTACAGGCGCTGCAGTCTGGAACCGCAAGACCGCTACGGTCGCAGGTTCGAATCCTGCCTCGGGCATGGATGTTTGTGATGTCCTTAGGTTAGTTAGGTTTAACTAGTTCTAAGTTCTAGGGGACTAATGACCTCAGCAGTTGAGTCCCATAGTGCTCAGAGCCATATGAACCATTTGATGCCGACTGAGCGGCGGAATGCCATGACACCAAGATGGCCGCGCTAGCCCGCCCCTAACGGACACAAACGAAAACGTAATGTACTTTGTGGATAGCCCTCGTATATCTTGTAATCTGACTAGTTCCACATCATATCGATAAAATAATCGTGAAAATGATCTACGGAACATGACATAGCTAAACTAAACTAAACTAAAGTGAGGTGCCCAGGCGAGGCGTAAAGCTTTGTGACGTGCTGTCATCAAGGGTACACGAGTGGGCCTTCGGCTCCGAAAGCCCACGTCGATGATGTTTCGTTGAATGGTTCGCTCGCTGACAATTGTTGAGGACCCGGCATTGAAATCTGCAGTAATTTGCGGAAGGATTGCACTTCTGTAATGTTGAACGATTCTCTTCAGTCGTCGTTGGTCCCATTTTTGCAGGATCTTTTTCTGGCCGTGGCGATGTTGGAGATTTAATATTTTACCGGATTCCTGACATTCACGGTAAACTCGTGAAGTGGTCGTACGGGAAAATCGCCGCACTCGGAGATGCTGTGTGATACCGCTCGTGTGCCGACTATAACACCACGTTCAAACTCACATAAATCTAGATAACCTGTCATTAACCGACCTAACAACTGCGCTAGACACTTGTTGTCTTAGATAGATGTTTCTGACAGCAGCGCCGTATTCTACCTGTGCACATGTCTCTGTACTTTAATACGTATGCCTACGCCAGTTTCTTTGGCTCTTCATTGTAGTATAGGAACGGGTCAGTAAAAATTTTTGTAAATGCCCACACCCCACCATTACTTCTGCATAGGGATGTGTCAACACCAGCCTGCCGCAAGCTGTAAACAATTTGACGAAGTTAGTCGGTCACCAAGAGCGTGGCGTCGATACTTGTGTATGAAAGTGTGGGCGAGCTCAGCGGAAAAGTGTAAGTCAAGCACACACTGCACTGCCTTCGTTGCCCCCATAACGCCACTGGGTACGACGCAACAATGCCTAACGGGAAACTGTCGGAGCAGTTACGGTACGAATCCGCTAAGCAAATGCAGCAGAACTGGAGACCGCTGACCACTCGCAATAAAAAGGACCGATTCGTTCGTTACAAATTACGTCAGACAGCAAAGCCTCTCCTCAGTTCGATATAAATACCCCAGCCACGTAAACTACAGGCATTCGATTAGGGTTTCGAAGGTGTCCGTGACGTTCGCACTCGATTCTGTGATTATTGTATTGCAACATTTTGTAGCCTCTCCCCAATGTTATTCTATCTGTATATTGAGCAAGCAGTAAAGGAAACAAAAGAAAAATTCGGAGTAGGTATTAAAAACCATGGAGAAGAAATAAAAACTTTGAGGTTCGCCGATGACATTGTAATTCTGTCAGAGACAGCAAAGGACTTGGAAGAGCAGTTGAACGGAATGTACAGTGTCTTGAAAGGAGGATATAAGATTAACATCAACAAAAGCAAAACGTGGATAATGGAATGTAGTCGAATTAAGTCGGTTGATGCTGAGGGAATTAGATTAGGAAATGACACACTTAAAGTAGTTTTGCTATTTGGGGAGCAAAATAATTGATGATGATCGAAGTAGAGAGGATATAAAATGTAGACTGGCAATGGCAAGGAAAGCGTTTCTGAAAAATAAAAATTTGTTAACGTCGAGTATAGATTAAAACATCAGTAAGCCGTTTCGAAAAGTATTTGTATGGAGTGTAGCCATGTATGGAAGTGCAACATGGACAATAAATAGTTTGGACAGGAAGAGAATAGAAGCTTTCGAAATGTGGTGTTACAGAAGAATGCTGAAGATTAGATGGGTAGATCACATAACTAACGAGGAGGTACTGAATAGAATTGGGGAGAAGAGGAGTTTGTGGCACAACTTGACAAGAAGAAGGGACCGGTTAGTCGGACATGTTCTGAGGCATCAAGGGATCACAAATTTAGCATTGGAGGGCAGCGTGGAGGGTAAAAATCGTAGAGGGAGACCAAGAGATGAATACACTAAGCAGATTCAGAAGGATGTAGGTTGCAGTAAGTACTGGGAGATGAAGAAACTTGCACAGGATAGGGTAGCATGGAGAGCTGCATCAAACCAGTCTCAGGACTGAAGACCGCAACAACAATAACAACATTTTGTGCCAGGATCAGCATCCATTACAATATGAGATTTCATGACACCCGACACCGTGGTCTTTCTAATGTAACAACGTGGACAATGACCAGAGACAGGCAGAGTCACACACGTCCCGCATTCACATCTTAAAAGCAGTGGATCTGGCACACGGCAAGCGCCTGTACGATCGTAGGTAGTCGTGCGGGCAAGCAACCAGAATAGTAGTCGCCGGCCTATGCTTCGGCTGATGCAACCTTGAGTTTGCCGCTGATGAGAGCGGATTCCAGTACTGCTTAGGTCTCAGCTACGGATATGTATATTGAACAATAAACTAATCTTGTTTTTTAGCGTCAAGCAACGCCCCATAGGTCCTCAGGCCACATATCCTGCCAAAACAGTAGGAGTTTCCAGCCTAGGATTAGGTGGCACCCATATGTTGTTGTACTTAGGGTATACGAATATAAACTGTATGTGTAAGTTTAACTGTGAGCTTCCGGCTGCTCTGCCGAGTTGTTGTTTCCACTTTACTCTCAACATTGCCGGCCGCTGTGACCGAGCGGTTCTAGGCGCTTCAGTCCGGAACCACGCGGCTGCTACGGTGGCAGCTTCGAATCCTGCCTCGGGCGTGGATGTTTGTTATGTCCTTGGGCTAGTTAGGTTTAGATAGTTCTAAGTTCTAGGGGACTGATGACCTCAGAAGTCCCATAGTGCCTAGAGCCATTTGAACCATTTGAACGCTCAACATTTCGACGACCGACCCAGACATCTTCTTCGAGTGTTGCGAGTTGTGGTGGTGTGTGTGCTCGCTGCCTACACTCCAACAGACCGTGACGGACCCTTGATGGTCTCACGATGCTGTTTACAGCAGAGTTCGATTCCCAACGACCACTACACCCTTCGATGCTCTTTTGTTTTAAAGAACCGGCAGTGATATTTCGTGAAGCGCGCTCGAGTTGGAAGGCGTTGAGAGAATTTGCGTTTCAGTGCTGCCCCTGGAAAACAAAAGAGCAGTACAGGACGCAGTTGGTGTCTGGAATCGAGTTCGGCTGTAAATAGCGGCGTGCATACAATAGAAGCAATAACTCGGCTGAACACCTGGTATCAGACTATTAAGAAAACTGGAGAGACACTCTGCTTTACTTTTTGTATGTACTACTGTAATTTTATACTCTGAATGTAGTACGACGTGCGAGCCATTATATGTGTAATGTGAAATGTGAAATGTAGCCGGCCGAAGTGGCCGCGCGGTTCTGGCGCTGCAGTCTGGAGCCGCGAGACCGCTACGGTCGCAGGTTCGAATCCTGCCTCGGGCATGGCTGTGTGTGATGTCCTTAGGTTAGTTAGGTTTAACTAGTTCTAAGTTCTAGGGGACTAATGACCTCAGCAGTTGAGTCCCATAGTGCTCAGAGCCATTTGAACCATTTTGTGAAATGTATAGAATGCCTGGTTGGATGTATGACAGTGTCTGGTGTCCTTAATCGTGCCATGTTAAATAACCAATAAGTAAATAAAACGCAATAAAATACTGCAGTAGCTACGCAGCTGGATGATGTGATACAAACAATCGGCATTCCGGTATCCAGTTGGTGCAGAGCGAAGTCGAGACTGCGACCTGCATCTGTGGTGACTGCCTACGGCGGATCGCGAGACGATAGACTGGTTTCTGTTACGGTACGAAGAACTCCCCAAGCAGTTGCATTGATCTTTTTCTTCTGGTCGCTAAGCAAGAAACCCAGTGACGTGAGCTAATGTTTACGGCAACACCCAGTCGTGCATAAACATCACAAACTGAATAAGTGCGCCATGTTAAAAAAGCAGAATACAATTATTATCAACTTCGGTGGACGGAAGAGAAACCCAAGATTCAAAGAAGAGCTGCACGCTTAAACAAAATTTTTGCGAGATCTTCACAGCAGTGTAAACTACGAGGGAAAACTCACAAAATTTCGGAGGCTGTTCAGGACAGGACATTTTCTGAATATTTTGGTGTTAAGGGCTCTTACTCCCCTGTGACTCGTTAGAAAGTAGTTGCATTTCGTTCGTTTTCTTACTCCCATTTATCCTTGTGGATGAAGCTCGGCTATTATAATGGAATATCTTTTACTTTACTTTGAAAGTGAAGTTGTATCCGAACTGTCAAACACTCTTTACCAAAAACTTCAACTATTTGGCAATCAGTATTTGTATTTTTCTTAATAAAATTTAAAAACCTCACCACCAAAAAAAAAAGTTTAAAAAAATTGCACTAGGGACCTAATATGTAATAGTAGGCAAATTTAGAATAGGGTTGTAAAAACGCAGATGATCATGAAAATATGGGAAAAATACATTTTATGTTTACAAACTGCAGTTCTGAGTTTGCACTTGGTTTAAACTCTTAAAAGAACTACTTGCCAGTAACAGATAAAATTTTATTGGGTAACAACTCTGTTAGGTTTATTCACTTCGAAACAAAGTTCTTTTTATGTAGTAGAGGTAATTCATTTCATATTCATCTGCTCGCGTTAGTCACGAAGCTAAACTTCGTCCTCAGCACAGAGAACGTTGGTTTCATGCAATAAGAGCAGTTCAGTATTGCCCGACATGCCATCTTAGACTTAATATAACAACCACAATAGCCACATCCATAGCCAAAAATCGAGCAATACACAACCATCTACTACTCTCTTACTTAATACATTGCATAGTTTTAATCTTTAGCGTACATTTTCAATAATTGTCCCATGTTTTTGAAAGCTTATCTCCAAAAATTTTATCAAACTACCACAACAATTTTCCTGCCTCAGAATTCCCGCTATGTCTGAAGACGCACTGGACTCGCTACAGAGCATTACGCGAATATTTTGAAGCAGATAATGCGCCTTCAGGATGGAAGCACCATTAGACGAAGGAGAAATCACGGCATTCCATAACGCCCGGATTTTCCATAATATCCGAATTTCGTCTATCTGTATTGCACTGAAAATATATGAACAGTATTGCAAATGCTGACTGTGTGCGCAGTGTGTCTTCTTTGGAAACAAGCTTGGTCCAGTCTCTTGCTGTTGACAACAGCAATGCCCCTATTACTCTTGTTCTCGAGCCTACATTCAGTACTGCTCGGTTCTGTCTCTGGTTTGTTTTACCAGAAAGTGTTAGTTTTTTTGTTAGCACTTATACACAACAGTACGGTTCAAATTGCTCTGAGCACTATGGGACTTAACATCTGAGGTCATCAGTCCCCTATAACTTAGAACTACTTAAATCTAACTAACCTAAAGACATCACCTACATCCATGCCCGAGGCAGGATTCGAGCCTGCGACCGTAGCGGTCGCGCTGTTCCGGACTGAAGCACCTAGAACCGCTCGACCACAACGGCAGGCCACAACAGTATGGATAGATTTACTAATGAAGAATTATCCGACGTATAGCTCATGTACCTGTTTACTCAACGTTATACATACTCCAGGATTCGAACCTGCGACCGTAGCGGTCGCGCTGTTCCAGACTGAAGCACCTAGAACCGCTCGGCCACAAAGGCAGGCCACAACAGAATGGATAGATTTACTAATAAAGAATTAGCCGATGTATAGCTCATGTACCTGTTTACTCAACGTTATACATACTCCAGGATTGGAACCTGCGACCGTAGCGGTCGCGCTGTTCCAGACTGAAGCACCTGGAACCGCTCGGCCACAAAGGCAGGTCACAACAGTATGGATAGATTTACTAATGAAGAATTATCCGACGTATAGCTCATGTACCTGTTTACTCAACGTTATACATACTCCAGGATTCGAACCTGCGACCGTAGCGGTCGCGCTGTTCCAGACTGAAGCACCTAGAACCGCTCGGCCACAAAGGCAGGCCACAACAGAATGGATAGATTTACTAATAAAGAATTAGCCGATGTATAGCTCATGTACCTGTTTACTCAACGTTATACATACTCCAGGATTGGAACCTGCGACCGTAGCGGTCGCGCTGTTCCAGACTGAAGCACCTGGAACCGCTCGGCCACAAAGGCAGGTCACAACAGTATGGATAGATTTACTAATGAAGAATTATCCGACGTATAGCTCATGTACCTGTTTACTCAACGTTATACATACTCCAGGATTCGAACCTGCGACCGTAGCGGTCGCGCTGTTCCAGACTGAAGCACCTGGAACCGCTCGGCCACAAAGGCAGGTCACAACAGTATGGATAGATTTACTAATGAAGAATTATCCGACGTATAGCTCATGTACCTGTTTACTCAACGTTATACATACTCCAGGATTCGAACCTGCGACCGTAGCGGTCGCGCTGTTCCAGACTGAAGCACCTAGAACCGCTCGGCCACAAAGGCAGGCCACAACAGTATGGATAGATTTACGAATGAAGAATTAGCCGATGTACAGCTCATGTACCTGTTAGTCAACGTTATACATACTCCAGTCACATTAATGTGACCACCCGCTTTGTTCGATGTCAACGTGCAGTAATCATTCACAAACAGCAAGTGGCAACACTAACATCAGAGGGTTATACAGGTTCGTCAGAGTCGGTCTGAAAAGCTTGTAACAGTGTTACAGGGTATGTTGTGCTGAGAAATAACTTTTTAGAAAAAAATTCGGTATGTTGCGCCGAGTTTGAGCATTGGAGTTAGGCAATGAGGCCTTTGCGAGCACGTATTCACGCTGCCCGCAAGAGACGGTGTCACGAAAAGTGTCCTTCGTTCGCTTTGCTGAAACCGAACAAGAGAGCGATACAAAACTTCGACATGGGACGGTGGTAAGGATCGAACCCGACCAAAGGCTGAGCAGCCTTGTGCTTTATAATCTGCGCTATGAGAAAAAATGCCACTGTTAGCGGCGGGCCGCTTGAAATTGCTCGCAAAGACCTGCTTGGCTAACTTCAGTGCTAATTAATCTTGAAACGGCCCAACTTTTTCCTTAAGAATTTTTACTCAGCACAACCTACCCTGAAACGCCCTCGAAAGCTTTTGCGACTGTTTCTGACCGCCCACTATAGAGAAGCCTCAACGCTAGAAAATTGTAGCGAAATGCAGGTGCAGAGGACTGATACTTGGGACAGGAAGTGGGAACTGACCCTCCACGTAAACAAATGTAACATATTGCGCATAAATAGGCGGTAACAGCCATTATTGTACGATTATACAATTACAAAACTTTCACTGGAAACAGTCACACCCATAAAATATAAAGGAGTGTGCATACGTAGCGATTTAAAGTGGAACGACTACATGAACCTTGTCGCAGGTAAGGCAGATACCAGACTAAGATTCACTGGAAGAATACTCAGTACATGCAGCCCACACGAAGGCGATAGTTTACGAAAGCCTCGTTCAGCCAGTATTTGAATATTGCTCGTCAGTCTGGGATCCGTAGCTGGTAGGATTGGTAGAAGAAATAGAAGAGATCCAAAGAGGAGCAGCGCACTTCATTACAGGTTCGTTTAGTGAACGCGAAAGCATCAGGGAGATGCTCATCCCTTATCCGATTCCAGTGGCAGATGCTGCAAGAGAGGCGCTGTGCACCATGGTGTGATCTACTGTTTAAATTCTCAGAGTGCACGCTCCTGGAAAAGTCAAACAATGTATTGTTTCCTCTTACGTATACGTCGCGAAAGGGTAAAAATGGACAGGTTCAGCCCACAATGAAGCTTATCAACAATCGTTGTCCCCAGGAACTATTCGCGAGGGGTACAGAAAAAGGAGAAGGTGATAGAATCAGACGAAGTACCCTTCGCCACGCACCGTAAATCGATGTAGATATTTCTCTCGCAGGCATCACGAAAATAAGAGATTATGTTACATATACAGGGTGGTCCATTGATAGTGACCGGGCCAAATATCTCACGAAATAAGCATCAAACGAAAAAACTACAAAGAACGAATCTCGTCTAGCTTCAAGGGGGAAACCAGATGGCGCTATTGTTGGCCCGCTAGACGGCGCTGCCATAGGTCAAACGGATATCAACTCCGTTTTTTTAAATAGGAACCCCCATTTTTTATTACATATTCGTGTGGTATGTAAAGAAATATGAATGTTTTAGTTGGACCACTTTTTTCGCTTTGTGATAGATGGCGCTGTAATAGTCACAAACGTCTAAGTACGTGGTATCACGTAACATTCCGCCAGTGCCGACGGTATTTGCTTCGTGATACATTACCCGTGTTAAAATGGACCGTTTACCAATTGCGGAAAAGGTCGATATCGTGTTGATGTATGGCTATAGTGATCAAAATGCCCAACGGGCGTGTGGTATGAATGATGCGCGGTATCCTGGACGATATCATCCAAGTGTCCGGACCGTTCGCCGGATACTTACATTATTTAAGGAAACAGGAAGTGTTCAGCCACATGCCAAACGTCAACCACGACCTGCAACAAATGATGATGCCCAAGTAGGTGTTTTAGCTGCTGTCGTGGTTAATCCGCACATCAGTAGCAGACGAATTGCACGATAATCTGGAATTTCAAAAACGTCGGTGTTGAGAATGCTACATCAACATCGACTGCACCCGTACCATATTTCTATGCACCAGGAATTGCATGGCGACGACTTTGAACGTCGTGTACAGTTCTGCCACTGGGCACAAGGAAATTATGGGACGATGACAGATTTTTTGCACGCGTTCTATTTAGCGACGAAGCGACATTCACCAAAAGCGGTAACGTAATGCACTATTGGGCAACGGAAAATCCACGATGGCTGCGACAAGTGGAACCTTTGCGGGTTAATGTATGGTGCGGCATTATGGGAGGAAGGATAATTGGTTCCCATTTTATCGACGGCAATCTAAGTGGTGCAATGTATGCTGATTTCCTACGTAATGTTCTAACGATGTTAATACAAGATGTTTCACTGCATGACAGAATAGCGATGTACTTCCAACATGATGGATGCCCGGCGCATAGCTCGCATGCGGTTGAAGCGGTACTGAATAGCATATTTCATGACAGGTGTATTGGTCGTCGAAGCACCATACCATGGCCCGCACATTCACCGGATCTGACGTCCCCAGATTTCTTTCTGTGGGGAAAGTTGAAGGATATTTGCCATCGAGATCCACCGACAACGCCTGACAACATGCGTCAGCGCATTGTCAATGCATGTGCGACACTACGGAAGGCGAACACTCGCTGTTGAGAGGAATGTCGTTACACGTATTGCCAAACGCATTGAGGTTGACGGACATCATTTTGAGCATTTATTGCATTAATGTGGTATTTACAGGTAATCACGCTGTAACAGCATGCGTTCTCAGAAATGGTAAGTTCACAAAGGTACATGTATCACATTGAAACAAACGAAATAAAATGTTCAAACGTACCTACGTTCTATATTTTAATTTAAAAAACATACCTGTTACCAACTGTTCGTCTAAAATTGTGAGCCATATGTTTGTGACTATTACGGCGCCATCTATCACAAAGCGAAAAAAGTGGTTCAACTAAAAGATTCATATTTCTTTACGTACTACACGAATATGTAATAAAAATGGGTGTTCCTATTTTACAAAACACAGTTGATATTTGATTGACCTATGGTAGCGTCATCTAGCGGGCTAACCATAGCGCCATCTGGTTTTCCCTTCAAGCTAGACAACTTTCGTTGTTTGTAGTTTTTCGTTTGACGCTTATTTCGTGAGATATTTGGTCCGGTCACGACTAATGGACCACCCTGTAGATCCTTTTTTTTTCGCTCGAGACTAATACACGTGGGTACGCAGCTGTTTGACATTCGGGTAAGTACCCTCCGCCACACACTAGACGGCAGCTTTCGGAGCGCAGATGCCGAACACGTACTCGGCTCGACGTGTCAGCGAGGCACGATCGTGCGGCGAGCCAGGAAGTAATCAACACGGAACCCGCGTCGGATTCCAGCTAATCGGCGAGCCACGCTGCCGCCACCTTGCGTCATTTCCGGCGGTGCACTTCCGCAGTGGGCAGGTGGAGCCCACGTACAAGAGCTAAATATACACTCCGACGTGTTGTCGCAGTTACTCTGCAGGTCTGATTCCAGATGTCGGCCCGTTCCACACTGTGGTTAGGCTGTCTTTTATTTCGTACGGAAATGGGCAAGGGGGGTGGGGGGTCGGTTGGAGGGTAATGGCAGGATTTACGAACACGGTGTCAATATAGAAATTATGATGCACCAGCTGCCCAAATGAGTGATTTACAGTACTGGCCATTAAAATTTATACACCACGGAGATGACGTGCTACAGACGCAAAATGTAACTGACAAGAAGAAGATGCTGTGATATGTAAATGATTAGCTTTTCAGAGCATTCACACAAGGTTGTCGCCGGTGGCGACACCTACAACGCGCTGACATGAGGAAAGTTTCCAACCGATTTCTCATACACAAACAGCTGTTGACCGGCGTCGCCTAGTGAAACGTTGATGTGATGCCTCGTGTAAGGAGGAGAAATGCGTTCCATCACGTTTCCGACTTTGCTAAAGGTCGGATTGTAGCCTATCGCGATTGCGGTTTATCGTATCGCGTTGGTCGAGATCCAATGACTGTTAGCACAATATGGAATCGGTGGGTTCAGGAGGGTAATACGGAACGCCGTGCTGGATCCCAACGGCCTCGTATCACTAGCAGTCGAGATGACAGGCATCTTATACGCATGGCTGTAACGGATCGTGCAGCCACGTCTCGCTCCCTGAGTCAACAGATGGGGACGTTTGCAAGACAACAACCATCTGCACGAACAGTTCGACGACGTTTGCAGCAGCATGGACTATCAGCTCGGAGACCGTGGCTGCGGTTACCCGTGACGCTGCATCACAGACAGGAGCGCCTGCGATGGTGTACTCAACGACGAACCTGGGTGCAAGAATTGCAATACGTCATTTTTTCGGATGAATCCAGGTTCTGTTTACAGCATCATGATGGTCGCATCCGTGTTTGGCGACATCGCGGTGAACGCACATTGGAAGCGTATATTCGTCATCGCCATACTGGCGTATCACCCGGCGTGATGGTATGGGGTGCCAATGGTGACAGGGCTTGGTCACCTCTTGTTCGCATTGACGGCACTCTGAACAGTGGACGTTACATTTCAGATGTGTTACGACCCGTGGCTCTACCCTTCATTCGATCTCTGCGAAACCCTACATTTCAGCAGGATTTTGCACGACCGCATGTTGCAGGTCCTGTACGGGCCTTTCTGGATACAGAATATATTCGACTGCTGCCCTGGTCAACACATTCTCCAGATCTCTCATCAATTGAGAACGTCTGGTCAATGGTGGCCGAGCAACTGGCTCGTCACAATACGGCAGTCACTACTCTTGATGAACTGTGGTATCGTGTTGAAGCTGCATGGGCAGCTGTACCTGTACACGCCATCCAAGCTCTGTTTGTCTCAATTCCCAAGCGTATCAAGGCCGTTATTACGACCAGAGGTGGTTGTTCTGGGTACTCATTTCTCAGGATCTATGCACCCAAATTGCGTGAAAATGTAATCGCATGTCAGTTCTAGTATAATATATTTGTCCAATGAATACCCGTTTATCATCTGCATATCTGCATTTCTTCTTGGTGTAGCAATTTTAATGGCCAGTAGTGTATTAAAAAAAAATAGAGTGTTTTCGGAAGGAAATCATCCCATTACCAAGGTCCGTAACGAAGGGAAATATGAATCATTATTTCACGTACTCACATATGTGTAATACGGAGGTTATTACATAACTAAAGCGACAAATTGATGTAGAAATGAAGCAGTTTGTAGGAGGAGATTTGTAGTTTCATGATGCTGGGTTGTCATCACTGAGATGAACCGAGAACAGATGACGGATAGAACCTGTTTTGCTCATAACCCCAATATTGCATTTAACAACGATGGCGTTTCCGCTTGAAGTTCCCACATTCGTTGAACAACGTTCAGTGATACGTTTTCTGCTCTCTAAAGCTGAAAATCCGGCTAAAGTGTCTTCTCAAACGATTTAACAGTATGGTGAAAGTCGCATGACCCGTGGAAATTTTTAAAAGACAGTCGAGCTTCAGTGACTGATAGCAACGTCCTCGCCGGGCAGGTGATGTGTTAACTCCTTCGCTTGAAACCCACTTTGGCGACATTATTCGCGAAGACTGTTACAGTTGAAAATAATGCAAAAACAGTTCTGTTAAGTTTCGGCACTCTTCCTAACGTTACCAGTAACAAGTGCTACGTGGTTCCCGAGAGAGTTGCGCAACAACACAATGAAACAACTTGAAATATATTCGCAGTTGCGAATACGAACATCCATCAGCTGTATAAGGCAATGACTACAATGCAAATTTGTATCGAACTGGGACTCGAACCCGGATTTCCTGCTTTACGCGAGCGGTCGCCTTAACCGCTTTGTGTCCCTATACGACTCACATCCGCACCCAAACTTACGTACGTCGTGGTTCCTGCGTCAGAACTTGTACTCGTAGACACGTTACATAATTCCCGTACCTCGGAGACGGCACTGTAGGTCGCTGCGTAACATCGCCTACATCCATGAACGCATATTCGAAAGATCACTGCATCGTTTTTCTTAACAATACAGGCACTCCAATATTATACAAGAAAACAGGACTCAAAGTGAAAGTATGCTATGAAATGGAAGGTGACCGTTTCCTGAACGATATTTTAACGAATGCCGAAACTTGGGTTCACCGTTTTGAACCAGAGTCCAAAAGCTAAAGCATGGAATAGAAACACACTAGCTCAACTGTCCGAAAGACATTCAGAACACAAGCATTAGCGGGAAAAGTCGCTGCCTGCCTTTTGAGATGCCAAAGGTGTCATCTTTCGTGATTATTTGGAACATCAGCGTACAACAGGCAGTGCCGGCCGGTGTGCCCTAGCTGTTCTAGGCGCTTCAGTCCGGAACGGCGCTGCTGCTACGGTCGCAGGTTCGAATCCTGCCTCGGGCATGGATGTGTCTGATGTCCTTAGGTTAGTTAGGTTTAAGTAGTTCTAAGTTCTAGGGGACTGATGACCTCAGATGTTAAGTCCCATAGTGCTCAGAGTCATTTGAACCATTTACAATATGCAGTGCCTACCACTCAGACATGCTGATGAACGAAGTAAATCCACCAATGAAAGAAGAACGTCTCGGATCTCAAAGAAAAAGACGTAATATTGCTACACGACACTGCCCCACCTCACATAGCCCAGCTGGCTAAGAAACCATTGAAGAGATGAGTCAGGAGATAACACTTCGTTATCCTCACCGTCCAGATCGGCTCCTTCTTATTTTTATTTGTTTCGTCCACTCAAGGAGGCACTACGTGGAAAAAAGTTGCGCAATAACAGCAAGGAGTCCAAAGAATTTTTGCGGAAAGTAGCTCGAACAACAGACAAAGATTTCTTTACATCAGGTGTAAAAGAAGCTAGTTCATGGGTGGGACAAATATATTAATATTGATGGGGACTATGTTGAGAAGTAGTAAAGATACACATTTTTTCTACATAAATTTGTCTGTTTAATTAGTGAATGCCTCTCGTAGATACGGCAACGGCCTTGCCGCAGTGAATACACCGGTTCCTGTCAGGTCACCAAAGTTAAGCACTGTCGGGCGTGGCCGGCGCTTGGATGGGTGACCATCCAGCCGCCATGCGTTGTTGCCATTTTTCGGGGTGCAATCAGCCTCGTGATGCCAATTGAGGAGCTACTCGACCGAATAGTAGCGGCTCCGGTCAAAGAAAACCATCATAACGACCGGGAGAGCGGTGTGCTGACCACACGCCCCTTCTATCCGCATCCTCACCTGAGGATGACACGGCGGTCGGATGGTCCCGGTGGGCCACTTGTGGCCTGAAGACGGAGTGCTTTTTCTTTTCTCGTAGATACCTGTCTGTGCTGTCTATGTAGTATTACCTGCACTGAAAGTGCTACGTCATTAGACACAATAAAAATGTGTTGTAGAACGTACACAAGGCTCTCCGTTTTGCATAACCAAAGACGGTAACACCCCATTACGTATCCATCAGTGCCACTCAAGGACACAGCTGCCGACTTCTTTGAACATCAATAGGTCTATTGTATACCAGTACCTAAAGCGGTCTTACACCTACATTAACAATACTTTGTATCCATTGAGATTTAACAAAATTTTATAATAGTCAGTGGTAAATCATTCTACACTCCTGGAAATTGAAATAAGAACACCGTGAATTCATTGTCCCAGGAAGGGGAAACTTTATTGACACATTCCTGGGGTCAGATACATCACATGATCACACTGACAGAACCACAGGCACATAGACACAGGCAACAGAGCATGCACAATGTCGGCACTAGTACAGTGTATATCCACCTTTCGCAGCAATGCAGGCTGCTATTCTCCCATGGAGACGATCGTAGAGATGCTGGATGTAGTCCTGTGGAACGGCTTGCCATGCCATTTCCACCTGGCGCCTCAGTTGGACCAGCGTTCGTGCTGGACGTGCAGACCGCGTGAGACGACGCTTCATCCAGTCCCAAACATGCTCAATGGGGGACAGATCCGGAGATCTTGCTGGCCAGGGTAGTTGACTTACACCTTCTAGAGCACGTTGGGTGGCACGGGATACATGCGGACGTGCATTGTCCTGTTGGAACAGCAAGTTCCCTTGCCGGTCTAGGAATGGTAGAACGATGGGTTCGATGACAGTTTGGATGTACCGTGCACTATTCAGTGTCCCCTCGACGATCACCAGTGGTGTACGGCCAGTGTAGGAGATCGCTCCCCACACCATGATGCCGGGTGTTGGCCCTGTGTGCCTCGGTCGTATGCAGTCCTGATTGTGGCGCTCACCTGCACGGCGCCAAACACGCATACGACCATCATTGGCACCAAGGCAGAAGCGACTCTCCTCGCTGAAGACGACACGTCTCCATTCGTCCCTCCATTCACGCCTGTCGCGACACCACTGGAGGCGGGCTGCACGATGTTGGGGCATGAGCGGAAGACGGCCTAACGGTGTGCGGGACCATAGCCCAGCTTCATGGAGACAGTTGCGAATGGTCCTCGCCGATACCCCAGGAGCAACAGTGTCCCTAATTTGCTGGGAAGTGGCGGTGCGGTCCCCTACGGCACTGCGTAGGATCCTACGGTCTTGGCGTGCATCCGTGCGTCGCTGCGGTCCGGTCCCAGGTCGACGGGCATGTGCACCTTCCGCCGACCACTGGCGACAACATCGATGTACTGTGGAGACCTCACGCCCCCCGTGTTGAGCAATTCGGCAGTACGTCCACCCGGCCTCCCGCATGCCCACTATACGCCCTCGCTCAAAGTCCGTCAACTGCACATAAGGTTCACGTCCACGCTGTCGCGGCATGCTACCAGTGTTAAAGACTGCGATGGAGCTCCGTATGCCACGGCAAACTGGCTGACACTGACGGCGGCGGTGCACAAATGCTGCGCAGCTAGCGCCATTCGACGGCCAACACCGCGGTTCCTGGTGTGTCCGCTGTGCCGTGCGTGTGATCATTGCTTGTACAGCCCTCTCGCAGTGTCCGGAGCAAGTATGGTGGGTCCGACACACCGGTGTCAATGTGTTCTTTTTTCCATTTCCAGGAGTGTATGTAAGTAACTGTGGTGTGCGTACTGTAAGACCTTCAGTACACACACCATTAGATTATTTGACTTGTCGCTCTAACGAAGTAGGCAAGTGTCAGCAATATGTCTCGTGGTCTTATCGTGGCGTGTTTATCTTCCGCCGTTAGGTCAGACGATAGAAATGCCACTTGCATGCTTAGAGTAGCACATTGACGGTGACCAACTTTGAACAGAACTTGATTAATTTTCACACACATTTATCTCTGATACTTGACGAAAGTGTCTATACATTTATCTTCATGGCTATGTACAGGAATATGGTAATCTTATTAGGCGCAGACTGAAACTTGACTATAGACTGGTACAGACAAATGTAGAAATCGTACAGACTGGTACAGACTAATGCAGACTGGTACAGACTGATGCAGACTAATGCAGACTGACTAATCGGAGGTCTCTACACTCGCCATAATACCACGCGCGTTCATGTATCACTGCGCGAGTGTGATCCGTGAGGAGAGAAGGTTCTACGTTAGCAGCAATCTCATTGGCTCCGTTACATATTAATACACGGATCGGTGGAAGCAGAATTTGGTCCGTCTCTATGGCAGCGCCATCTCGTAGGGCGGAGACGGACGAGCGCTGCGTCTGCGCTGTTTTGGTTAGCGGGGCACGCTCTAGTGGGAAAGTTGCGTACGCGCTGACTATGCGGAACTATGTACACAACAGTAACCCTATATAACTAATTGGAACCCTATGATTAACTCTCGGTCCACGTTCCAAGTTGCTCCCACTATAAATTTTTGACTGTCCCTATGGCAGAATACCTTAAGATACGTAATACTACATAACCACATAAACAGATACCGTTACACACTGAGGCGCCAAAGAAACTGCTGTATGCATGCGTATTCAAATACACAGATACGTAAACAAGCATAATACGGCGCTGCACTCGACAACGCCTATACAAGACAGCAAGTGTCTGGCGCAGTTGTTAGAACGCTTACTGTTGCTACAATGACAGTTTATCAAGATTCAAGTGAGTTTGAACGTGGGTTGTAGTCAGCGCACGAGCGATGGAACACAGCATCACCGAGGTAGTGATGAAATGGGGATATACGAACTAGCATTTCACGAGTGTACCGTGAATATCAGCAATCCGGTAAAACATCAAATCTACGAAATCGCTGCGGCCGGAAAAAGTCTCTGTAACAATGGATCCAACGACGACCGACGAGAATCGTTCAACGTGACAGAAGAGCAACCCTTCCGCAAACTGCTGCAGATTTCAATGCTGGACCATCAACAACTGTCAACGTGAAAAACCATTCAACGAAACATCATCGATATGGGCTTTCAGAGACGAAGGCCCACTCATTTACCCTTAATCACTGCACGACACAAAGCCTTACGCCTCGCCTGGGCCCGTCATCACCGTCATTGGACTATTGATGACTGGGAACATGTTGCCTGGTCAGACGAGTTTCGTTTGAAATTGTATCGCGCGGATGGACATCTACGGTTATGGAGACAGCCTCATGAATCCATGGACCATGCACTTCAGCAGGGGACTATTCAAGCTGGTGGAGACTTTGTAATGGTGTGGAGCGTGTGCAGTTGGAGTGATATGGGACCCCTGATACGTCTAGATACAACTGTGACAGGTGACACGTACATAAGCGTCCTGTCTGGTCACCTCCATCCATTCGTGTCCACTGTCCATTCCGACGGACTTCGAAATTTCAGCAGGACAATGCGACACCCCATACGTCCAGAATTGTTACAAACAGGCTCCACGCACACTCTTCTTAGGCACTTCCGCTGGCTACCAAACTCCACAGACATGAACATTATTGTGCATATCTGGAATGCCTTGCCAGTGCTGCTCAGAAGAGATCTCCACCTCCTCGTACTCTTACAAATTTATGGACAGTCCTGCAGGATTTATGGAGTCAGTTCCCTCCATCGCTACTTCAGACATTAGTCGAGTCCGTCCGACGTCGTGTTCGGCACTTCTGCGTGCTCGAGGGTGCCCTACACGACACTGGTCTGGTGAACCAGGTTCTTTGGCTCTTCAGTGTGTATTTACGTGTGTCACAGTTAACATTTCAACAGCGATGTACTTTTCAGACAGGACATCATCGGTAGTTATTTATGTTTCGCATTTTTTCCACATCAGATTGCTTGTATTATTGCTAAAAGAAAAGTTTTCTTGAATTTAACAGAACAGACTGTATTCTCGGCACGTGCGTTGCAGTACACAGTTCAATGTTGCCTTTCTGATTAGCTTTCGCATTTCTGATCACTTTTCAAGAATTACGAGATTACTTCTGAACTTAAATGCAACCTTAACTGTTTCTCTAATTACGAGTTCAACTTCAAATTACCTCACAGACAAAATACCAGTTATTACACACCTCAAAAAAAATTTTGCATCATCCCGGTTCCCAGAGCTCCTGAAGACAGACGTTCACTGTGAACATTGTATCACAGTCACAGCCCGTTTGACTGTTCAGAGAGTTACTAAACCCACCCAAAGATGTAAACAACCATGCATGAGCAGCGCCTATTACACGGAGGGGTCCGACAGCTGAACAGTTCCAGTCATTCCACCAGAAAGGAGGTGCAGGGCTTTTGTTGTCTGCAGTTCAACCATGCCTAGACGGTCGATACCGCGGTTAGATCGCGTCCGCTTTGTTACTTTGTGCCAATGGAAGTGTCCAGGCGTCTCAGAACGAACCAAAACGATGTTGTTCAGACATGGAGGAGATACAGAGACACAAACTGTCGATGACATGCTTCGCTCAGGCCGCCCAAGGACTACTACTGCAGTGGATGACCGCTACCTACGGATTACAGCTCGGAGGAACCCTGACAGCAACGCCACCATGTTGAATAATGATTTTCGTGCAGCCACAGGACGCCCTGTTACGACTCAGACTGTGCACAATAGGCTGCATGATGCGGAACTTCACTCCCGACGTCCATGGCGAGGTCCATCTTTGCAACCACGACACCATGCAGCACGGTACAGATGGGCCCAACAACATGCTGAATGGACCGCTCAGGATTGGCATCACGTTCTCTTCACCGATGAGTGTCGCATATGCCTTCAATCAGACAATCGTCGAGACGTATTTGGAGGCAACCTGGTCACGCTGAACGCCTTAGACACACTGTCCAGCGAGTGCAGCAAGATGGAGGTTCCCTGCTGTTCCGTGGTCGTATTATGTGGGGTCGACGTACGCCGCTGGTGGTCATGGAAGGCGCCATAATGACTGTACGATACGTGAATGCCATCCTCCGACCGATAGTGCAACCATATCGGCAACATATTGGCGAAGCATCAGTCTTCATGGACGACAATTCGCGCCCTCATCGTGCACATCTTGCGAATGACTTCCTTCAGAATAACATCGCTCTAACAGAGTGGCCAGCATGTTCTCCAGACATGAACCTTATAGAACATGCCTGGGATGGATTGAAAAGGGCTATTTATGGACGTCGTGACCCATCAGCGACTCAGAGATCTACGCCGAATCGCCTTTGAAGAGTGGGACAATCTGGACCAACAGTGCCTTGGTGAACTTGTGGATAGTATGCCACGACGAATACAGGCATGCATCAATGAAAGAGGACGTGCTACTGGGTATTGGAAGTACCGGTGTGTACAGCAATCTGGCACCACCTCTGAAGATCTCGCAATATGATGGTACAACATGCAATGTGTGGTTTTCATGAGCAATAAAAAGGGCGGAAATGATGTTTATATTGATCTCTATTCCAATTTTCTGTACAAGTTCCGGAACTCGCGGAACCGAGGTGATGCAAAACTTTTTTGTTGTGTATATAATTATACATTACCATACAACAAAAACAAATTCAATACTAACAAGAGAAACAAAAAGAAAATGAAGCAGTTTCCAGATTCAAGTCCCTCTTCCTCTCAATACTTGCGGGCCCTAGAAGTTCGTAAGGATGACTTATAAATACCTTCGCTACAGCTTGTAGCTACCACTGCTATCTCTTCACCAACGAGCGTATATTTACAGGTTTGTGGCACAAGTGTTAGTGAAAATGCACCATCAGTATTGTGATTGTAGCGGATGATACAAAGCATAATGGAGAGGCTCCCAACAGTTACGTAAATAGCACAAAACAATATCTGTATGTTGTTAAGTGGTATGTTCACGCGGTGTTTCCAAGCAGCTAACACAAGGAGGAGGACGTAATCTACATACTAAAGAAGACAGAGTACGACGTAGTAGGAAACAAATTTACTTGCTCCCGGAAATGTTGACGTCACAGGCGGGGTAATTACTTCCCAGCCTAAGTTTTGCAATCGCCACCTTGTCAGGTCGCCTTAGATTGTGGCAACACTTCCGGCGGAAAACCTCCCGCATTACGTAATTCTGGTTTCTCTGTCGCCTGTAACAAGAACGTGAGAAGTTCGTATATGACATAAAATCCGCTGTTACGTAAGGAACTTTAATATGGCTGGTAGAGATCGTTTCTCGACCCTGTATCAGTTCTTTGTATGGTGCCTGAAAGATTGTCACAAGAAGGTACAGATTCATGGACATCCCTTGTCTACTGTGGAGTTGCAACAAGAATGCTTCACCCATTTTGGGTGGAAATACTGGGTGGTTCCCGCAGGCTGCTCACTGCATGCTGAAGTTGCCGTTTCTGTGCGTTAGTCCTTCAGGTAACGGTGCTTTAGCCGCCAAGTGCCCACCTGGGACGCAGAAAATACCTTTTCCTCATGAATGTTAACAAGAAGATAGCCTTTCCGTTCGCATGAAATGTGATTAATTTAGTTTCATCTCAACACTATTTCTGTTCGGCCAATGTTTGTATTGTCTCCCGTTAGAGACACTGTGTATGCTGCGACCTCCAATAGTCCAAGACCGTTCAGACTCGGTACCAATCTTAAAAATTGTGTGTACATATTTGTACATCATATCATGGAAAATTCACAGCATTGCCCACCATTTTTAAACTTCGAGCCACATTTAATGTTCATCACATAGGCTACAAGCTTGCTTCTGCCCCATCAACGAAGTTTGGGATAAGAATAGAGAACTAGCTTTTCTTCTTTCGTTTGCTGAACTCATCCCGTGCTGACGATTTTTCGCTTCCTGGCTGTCGTCCCGTACTGATTGTGCAGTTTGAAAACGCAAGTGTCGCTTTTTTCCATACCGTCGGGTGTCATTTCCATACCTCAGAGTCTGTGAGCAGCTCGCATTTATGTAGTTGTTTGTGCATCGTGGATCCGAAGTTCATGGGATTATTTTCCTTGTTCATTTGAAAATCCATGTTACGCAGATGAGGAACTCTGATTTTGTTCTTCTTTCGATGTTCTTAAGGGTGTCAATCAAAGTCTCACATAATTAACAGTATTTCATGATGGATTTTTTTTTGTTTCGTAGGAATCACACTGCAATAAAATTCCGTGTTGGTATTGAATTTGAATAAATATTTGATATTATCATATCGACTTCCAATTCCTACAACTTCTTCTACGATTAGATGATCCTTATTTAACAAATACGCTCAGTATTACACTAAGTTGTTGCTCCAATGAGATGATGTTTCTACTGTGTGAATTAGCCAAATTATTTATTGATGGAAAGTTACACAACACGCGAAGCTGTTTATTGTGGTAACAAGTGGGTAGCGCTCGCTGGTTTTCATTTCAGAGCTCAAACTATTACTTACGCAGGTTAGGTTCAGTGCAAATAAAGTCAGCGTGAACTTAACATAATTATATCTTTATAAACAACGATCAACTGCAAGCAGTAAATCCAAAGATGCAGTCAGTTACTTTTATGAGGGTTGCCCAGAAAGTAATGCAGCGCATTTTTGTTCTCAGCCGAACACAATGCTACGAATGCCAAACGTTACGTATGCATTATTTGAAGTTTCCTGATTGAGCGCGCAGTGTTTCCGTCACTTCCGACAGTTCCAAATTGTCGTCTGTAGGTGATCTACGTTACAAGCAACGTGCCGTCACTGAATTTCTCACTGCGGAGAAAGAAACTGTGGGGAATACTTAGAAATGCTTGTGCGAATTCTACGGAGCATCTGCTGTCGACAGAAGTACAGTTAGTCACTGGTCACGGAGGGTGAGGTCATCAGAAGGCGGTTCGGCGGAGCTCCACGATTTGCAACGGTCGGGGAGACCATCCACGGCTGTCACACCTGACAGCCCTGACCTAGGCCCCTCGGACTTCCACTTGTTTGGGCCGTTAAAGGATGCCTTTCGTGGAAGACATTCTGAGGACGATGAGGAAGTGATTTACACAGTGTAGCACTGACTCCGCCACCGGGATAAGGATTGGTACCGATAGGGCATACACGCCCTTGTTTCGCACTGGTTGAAGGCCATAGAACGGGATGGAGATTACGTGGAAAACTAGGGTGTGTAGCTAAAACACCATTCTTTCGTTGTGAAACTCTTTTCATGTTCAATAAAGAATTGTTGAAGAATGTGTAGCTTTGCGGGATGAAGTAGTGAAGGCAGCAGAGGGTCAAGTAGGTAAAAAGACAAGGGCTAGTAGAAATCCTTGGGTGACAGAAGAAATATTGAATTTAATTGACGAAAGGAGAAAATATAAAAATGCAGTAAATGCAGCAGGCAGAAAGGAATACAAACGTCCCAAAAATGAGATCGACAGGAAGTGCAAAATGACAAATGTCAGGATGTAGAGGCTTATCTCACTAGGGGGAAGATAGATACTGCCTACAGGAAAGTTAAAGAGACCTTTGCAGAAAAGAGCCTTGGGAGAGCCAGTCGTGACAAAACTCTACCATATGGTGAGCAAAATGTATGAGACAGGCGAAATACCCTCAGACTTCAAGACGAATATAATAATTCCAATCCCAAAGAAAGCAGGCGTTGACAGTTGTGAAAATTACCGAACTATCAGTTTAATAAGTCACAGCTGCAAAATACTAACGCGAATTCTTTACAGACGAATGGAATAACTGGTAGAAGCCGACCTCGGGGAAGATCAGTTTGGATTCCGTAGAAATATGGGAACACGTGAGGCAATACTGACCCTATGACTTATCTTAGAAGCTAGACTCAGAAAAGGCAAACCTACGTTTCTATCATTTGTAGACTTGGAGAAAGCTTTTGACAATGTTGACTGGAATACGCTCTTTCAAATTCTGAAGGTGGCAGGGGTAAAATACAGGGAGCGGAAGGCTATTTACAATTTGTACAGAAACCAGATGGCAGTTATAAGAGTCGATGGACATGAAAGGGAAGCAGTGGTTGGGAAGGGAGTGAGAAAGGGTTGTAGCCTCTCCCCGATGTTTTTCAATCTGTATATTGAGCAAGCAGTAAAGGAAACAAAAGAAAAATTCGGAGTAAGTATTAAAATCCATGGAGAAGAAATAAAAAACTTTGAGGTTCACCGATGACATTGTAATTCTGTCAGAGACAGCAAAGGACTTGGAAGAGCAGTTGAACGGAATGGACAGTGTCTTGAAAGGAGGATATAAGATGAACATCAACAAAAGCAAAACGAAGATAATGGAATGTAGTCGAATTAAGTCGGGTGATGCTGAGGGAATTAGATTAGGAAATGAGACACTTAAAGTAGTAAAGGAGTTTTGCTATTTGGGGAGCAAAATAACTGATGATGGTCGAAGTAGAGAGGATATAAAATGTAGACTGGCAATGGGAAGGAAAGTGTTTCTGAAGAAGAGAAATTTGTTAACATCGAGTATAGATTTAAGTGTCATGAAGTCGTTTCTGAAAGTATTTGTATGGAGTGTAGCCATGTATGGAAGTGAAACATGGACGATAAATTGTTTGGACAAGAAGAGAATAGGAGTTTTCGAAATGTGGTGCTACAGAAGAACGCTGAAGATTAGATGGGTAGATCACATAACTACTGAGTAGGTACTGAATAGGATTGGGAAGAGGAGGAGTTTGTGGCACAACTTGACTAGAAGAAGGGATCGGTTGGTAGGACATGTTCTGAGATATCAAGAGATCACCAATTTAGTATTGGAGGGCAGCGTGGAGGGTAAAAATTGTAGAGGGAGACCAAGAGATGAATACGTAAGCAGATTCGGAAGGATGTAGGCTGCAGTACGTACTGGAGTTTTTAATTAGATAATTTTATTAAATCAATTAATTTGGCACTGAAATATTTGATTCATGTAAATCATCACTCACCAGATGAATGATTTACGAATGTATCTAACTTCTATTTCAGTGATCTCAATGACTTCTGTTTATCACTCGTAAGTAATACAATTTGATCGAAATCAGTAAACTAATACGTTGCCAAACTTCGATAAAAAGTCTGCAAGGAAAATTCAAAGTAGCGCGTATCTGAAGAAAACATTTACTTTTGCGAAGGATATACCGTGATTGCCAGAGGCTACTACCTAGAGTTAGAAAATACTTCAGACGCGTGTGCGTGCATCTACTGCCGGAGTAGAAAACACGTGGAACATCCCACTGCGTCTTCAAAATGGAGACTGAAATTAAGAACGCCATCATGAAAAATATATCTTTTTCCCTTTCTTACTCGAAACCAATTAAAAACAGTATTAGTCTTGTGGCTCCAAAATGTGTGATTTACTCCCTCCTTCTGTCTACTGTCGTTTTTTGGCCAATATAGTTGGATCTCTGTAATCAGTACTCTCTACTCCTACTCCTAGGTTATTCATGTGAACCAAAAGGAGCAGTCTTCAAGTTCCTTTAAACATTCAGTTTGGCATCATCCCGTAGGTGTCAGTGTTTCAAGCACTACAGAGAAGTCCAAACTTTCTGCTCCCTTTCCACTTTCTAAGATGTTATTTCACAGTCCATGTTTTTCAGCGAAGTTTGACTTCCCCCGTTTTCCTATTCAAAAGCAGTTTTTACAGTACTTTGGCTTTTGTGTGGCAAGCACTGCATGGATACGGCTTGCTTAAAAGAAATACTGTGTTGTACTGCACAACCTGGAGAAGTATTCTGTATTGTCTGACTCCAGACATTTAGTGTCAGTGCAGCTTTTCTTCCTCACTCCTACCGAATGACACACAGCTGTGGCTAATTTTACCGGCCTAGTGCTTCCCATCGCTGGGGTTTTGCGCCCTACAGCGCATCCCTCAGCCTCAACAGGATTCGGCCTGCTTCCTCAGAGACCACTCATTTGGCTACACGTGCAGTTTAACGTAGGAAATCAAAGTCTAAGTAGTTAACTGTTGGCAATCACTAGCACTAATTTATATTTCTTTATCCAGTGGGACTTAATTTATTCCAGTGTAACTGGACTCTTTCTTATGGGTTTTACACAAGTTATGAGAAAACTTTTTTTTAAAAAAAATGGTCGTGTAACAATGTATACATCTGCAATTACTATATTATAAAGGGTAGAGGGTTTCTGTTAGCAGTATTGGTCACATGATGTTGTATTCCATTCACATGTAGAGTTAGGTAAAAAATGAGTGAACCCTTTTTTCTCTCATCTCCTTCCTAATATCTGTACACACGTAAGTGATGGAGAAAGTAAAACTTCTACAAAGTCGACCTTGAACATAAATTATCCAAGTTTACTCAACGGAGTCCCACGAGAGAATACTCCTTTCTTCAGCTGATTATAATTTTTGTTCCTTAAAGATTTATTTCACACTTTCGTATTTGGTATATACCAGGTGTAGAAGTATGAAACCGGAATTTTGTTGCAATAATTACACGTCTGTTGTTTGAAACTGATAAACAATACTGTATTCAAAATAATCTCCATTGCTGTTTATAACTTTCTTCCACCTCTCCGACAGGCTGTGAATGCCACGCCAAAAAAACAGTAGTTCTTTGGAAGCGAACGAGTCAGCGGGCCCTTTTCGTACATTTTCATACGAATTGAAGCGTTGTTCAACGTATCTCAATTATGCAAATTGCTGATAATCGGACGGAGCCCAGTCTGGAGAATAAGTCGCAAGCCCTAGTATTTTCCAACTGAACGAACGCCTCGTTCATTTCCCTGACCCGTTTTGCTGCGTGTGATGGGGCGTTATCACGGAGCAATATGACTGTTTTGCCTTTTTCCATATACCGGTCGTTTTTCAAGTAATGCTCGATTTAAATCGATCATTTGCTGTTGGTAGGGATCAGTGTTAACTGTTTCACCATGTTTTAGCAGCTCATATTAGATGAAACCCTTCTGATCCCACCGAATACAAAGCATAGTCTTCTTTCCAAAGCGATTTGGTCTTGCAGTGGATGTCGATTGTTTGCCTGGATTCACCGATCATTTACGACGCTTAGGATTCTCAAAATATATCCATTTTTCATCACTTGCCACTACTCGACGGAGAAACGACTTTCTTTTGTATCTGGCGAGCAATATTTCGCAAGTGTTCTTCCGATTTGCTCGCTGCCTTTCATTCAGTTCATGCGGAACCCATTTTCCCACTTACTGCGCGTTTCTCGTAGCTTTCAACCGAAGGGAAGCGGATTTCTGTGTCACATTCAATTGTTCGGCGAGTTCCTGTTGAGTTTGAGTATCATTTTCATCCAATAAGGCCCGCGACTCGTTGCCTTTGAACTTTTTCGATGGTTTCCCGCGCTCGTCGTTTCTCACCTCAGAATCACCACTTTTGAATTTTTTGAAACACTCGAGTCACTATTTTCCCAAGAGTAAGCTTCGACAAGCATTCGATGCGACTCTGCAGCAGTTTTCTTCAAATGATAACAGAAAACCAATGCTGTCCGCAAATCGTATTTCGTAGGCACAACTCGACATGTTTACAGGTTTGAAACGGATACCGATGTATAGAACTTGGGTTACTATGTGCTGACATTCGTCGTGAGCCGTTACAGGAAGCAAATGCGGCTGCAGACACGGTCTCACGGGCCCTACACTGACTGCTAGCACTATCTATAGGGAAATTCCGGTTTCATACTTCTACAGCCGGTATAAACATGTAGTTGTCGAGAAGCAATTAGGCCAATTGAAATTGTAGACACAGTGGAAGAAGGTGGTGAGGGACATTCAATATTCATATTGAATTTGAAAATGCTTTGCAAGAATTTAGAAGGAACAAACTCCCACGCTTTAATGAAATACCAACAGAACTCTTACATGAAACTTCCTGGCAGATTAAAACTGTGTGCCCGACCGAGACTCGACCGCGGGACCTTTGCCTTTCGCGGGCAAATGCTCTACCATCTGAGCTACCGAAGCACGACTCACGCCCGGTACTCACAGCTTTACTTCTGCCAGTATCTCTGTAAAGTTTGGAAGGTAGGAGACGAGATACTGGCAGAAGTAAAGTTGTGAGTACCGGGCGTGAGTCGTGCTTCGGTAGCTTAGATGGTAGAGCACTTGCCCGCGAAAGGCAAAGGCCCCGAGTTCGAGTCTCGGTCGGGCACACAGTTTTGATCTGCCAGGAAGTTTCATATCAGCGCACACTCCGCTGCAGAGTGAAAATCTCATTCTGAGAACTCTTACAGACATCAGGTGAAGATAAAGAGAAACAGCGGTACAAGTTTGTTTTGAAATGTATCAAAAACACTCACAAAAGTGGAAGAGAAAACTTAAAATAAAGACCAGTTTGGTTTTAAGAGAAGTAGGAACACTTAGTAAGCAATTTTTGTATTGGAGTTAGCAACTGAAGACAGATGTACAAAGAAAGAAGAAAGAAAAAAGAAAAACAAAGAAAACATTTATTACATTCCATGATTTGGAGAAGGCTTTTACCAACACGAAGTGGAATAAAATGTTTTTTTATTCTGTTGGAGTGTGGTATCAGCTATATGGGTAGAAGGTTAATCAGTTTTCATCGTGCGAGTCTTGGAGTTGTGAAAAGTTCAAAAGTAGGGGTGTAAAGCAGAGTTTCTCATTATTGTCATATATATATATATATATATATATATATATATATATATATATATATATATAGTATGTGTCGCAAATTTGCTTAACATCGATCCCATTATATATATATATATATATATATATATATATATATATATATATATAATGGGATCGATGTTAAGCAAATTTGCGACACATACTACTTATTCTCCTGAATGAAGTACTGTGGGGGTAAAGATTTTATGACACGTGACATATAGGCTTTTCTGAATGATCGGCTTGTTATGCAGTTAGGACTGGAATCTCACGTGTATATGTGCACCCTACGGAGAGAAAGGGGGTGGATGGGGTAGAGAAAGGGGTATGAGGAGATGGATAGAGTGAGGAGGAGATGGGCAGAGGGATGGAAGAGTGGGAGAGGAAGGGATGAACAGAGAGGGGGGAGAGTGAGATGGACAGAGAGTGGGTGGAAGAAGAGGTGAAAAGAGAGAGAGGAGAAGAGATGGACAGAGTGATGGAGCTGAAGAGATAGGAAGTGAGGGTGGAAGAAGGGGATGGACAGAGAGAGAAGAGGAGCAAATGTGTGCAATGTATGTGCCGTGTGTGTTCACTGGTGAAGCCACAGGCGAAAGACTAGTTTAGTTGGAATATTAAAGAAGCAATAAGGGATGCGGGAGCTGTTTGTCCCAAACAGAAATGTTTTTTGATGACACAGCGGTGATCGCTAAAATTGAATAGGAGCTGAGTCGCTGCTTAATGAGGAAAAATATGTGCCAGCAGAGGACTTTAATAGGCACATGAACTAAAAGAAAACTGATGTAATACTGTGCTTAGCAAGTGGACTCATTGGATAGCTACATGCTAAACTTCGACGGGAAATTCTTGGAGAAATGGACGAATTTTTCTCTCTAGGAAATAGAATTGGTAAAGAATGAGCTGCTTTAATTCCAATCCCAAAGAAAGCAGGTGTTGACAGATGTGAGAATTACCGAACAATCAGTTTAATAAGCCACAGCTGCAAAATACTAATACCAATTCTTTACAGACGAATGGAAAAACTAGTAGAAGCCGACCTCGGGGAAGATCAGTTTGGATTCCGTAGAAATGTTGGAACACGTGAGGCAATACTGACCTTACGACTTATCTTAGAAGAAAGATTAAGGAAAGGCAAACCTACGTTTCTAGCATTTGTACACTTAGAGAAAGCTTTTGACAATGTTGACTGGACTACTCTCTTTCAAATTCTGAAGGTGGTAGGGGTAAAATACAGGGAGCGAAAGGCTATTTACAATTTGTACAGAAACCAGATGGCAGTTATAAGAGTCGAGGGACATGAAAGTCAAGCAGTGGTTGGGAAGGGAGTAAGACAGGGTTGTAGCCTCTCCCCGATGTTATTCAATCTGTATATTGAGCAAGCAGTAAAGGAAACAAAAGAAAAATTCGGAGTAGGTATTAAAATCCATGGAGAAGAAATAAAAACTTGGAGGTTCGCCGATGACATTGTAATTCTGTCAGAGACAGCAAAGGACTTGGAAGAGCAGTTGAACGGAATGGATGGTGTCTTGAAGGGAGGATAAAAGATGAACATCAACAAAAGCAAAACGAGGATAATGGAATGTAGTCGAATTAAGTCGGGTGATGTTGAGGGTATTAGATTAGGAAATGAGACACTTAAAGTAGTAAAGGAGTTTTGCTATTTGGGGAGCAAAATAACTGATGATGGTCGAAGTAGAGAGGATATATAATTTAGACTGGCAAAGGCAAGAAAACCGTTTCTGAAGAAGAGAAATTTGTTAACATTGAGTATAGATTTAAGTGTCAGGAAGTCTTTTCTGAAAGTATTTGTATGGAGTGTAGCCATGTATGGAAGTGAAACATGGACGATAAATAGTTTGGACAAGAAGAGAATAGAAGCTTTCGAAATGTGGTGCTACAGAAGAATGCTGAAGATTAGATGGGTAGATCACATAACTAATGAGGAGGTACTGAATAGGATTGGGGAGAAGAGGAGTTTGTGGCACAACTTGACCAGAAGAAGGGATCGGTTGGTAGGACATGTTCTGAGGCATCGAGGGATCACCAATTTAGTATTGGAGGGCAGCGTGGAGGGTAAATATCGTAGGGGGAGACCAAGAGATGTATACACAAAGCAGATTCAGAAGGATGTAGGTTGCAGTAGGTACTGGGAGATGAAGAAGCTTGCACAGGATAGAATAGCATGGAGAGCTGCATCAAACCAGTCTCAGGACTGAAGACCACAACAACAACAGCAAAGGACCTGGTGTGAAAGACAGCACAACACAAATGGGCATTCACAATTAATAAAATATTCCAGGCTGTTATGTGTGGTCGAATGGATTTCACCTGAACACCCGACGTTTCTTCCCCATCTGCGGAGGACATTTTCAAGGGGGATGGTAGCGTTTTTGAATGTCCGATTCACACCCTGGCTCGCTACTGACTACAGCAAAATTCCGCTTCCGCGCAGTGGCGTGACGTCAGATGGTTTGAATACGCGAGCGCAGTTGGCCGTTGTCGACTGCCGTCATCCATTGTTACTATCATACCCATGGTGGGAGACTGGTACACATCTTCTTCATCACCGGAATCCAAATGTCATTCAATTTCACGCCCTCCTCCTTCCTACTGAAATTCCTGGCTTGGTTTACAATCTCTATGGTGTCTCTCTATAGCCTTTCACGGCATTCACTTATGGCTGCCAGTACTTCAGTCCTGTCAAAATGAACGTGGTGGTCTCCTGGCTGCAAGGCATGTTCCGCAACAGCTGATCTGTCTATTTCCTGCCTTTTGCAACTGCCGTTGTGCTCTTCTAGTCGTTTTCTGACATTGCTTTTTGTAGTGCCCACGTACACCTCCCCACAACTAAACGGAGTCCTATAAATTCTAGCTTTTACCAGCGGTTGGCGAGTATCCTTGGCTGATTTTAGGTGATCCTGTATCCTCCTTGTGGGTGTGCAGATTACCGGGATATTCAGTTTTTTCAAGATTTTCCCTATGCGGCCCATCACGTCCTTAATGAATGGCAGGAAAACTTCCGATTTCACCGGCACTTGAGCATTGCTATGATTTCTACGCGTTGGTTTTAACACTCATGTCACCTCAGCGAGCGAATAACCATTCTCGAGCAGTGCATTGGTGAGATGTTTTGTTTCTGCGTCAAGCAGCTCTGCTCCGTAGATTTTCCTTGTTCTATCCGCCAATGTTTTTAAGATGCCTCGCTTTTGTTGTGGATGGTGGTTCGAATCCCGATGTATGTAACTGTTTGTGTGTTGGGTTTTTGGTAAACCGCGTGTCCGAAGTTACCATCTTCTTTCTTGAAAACTAGTACATCAAGAGAATTTAGTCTTCCACCTGCCTCCTCCTCATGGTAAACTGAATCTTCGGACTAATCCCGTTCAGATGTTTGTGAAAACGACGCAGTTCCTCCCATGCCGCCACAAAACAAACTTATCATCCACGTAACGGAACCAAATATTCGGTTTCTTGTTTGCAGTTTCCAATGCCTGCTCCTCGAATTCATCCTTAAAGAATTTCGCTGTAACCGGGTTTAAGGGGCTCCCCATAGCGACACCATCCGTCTGTTCATGGAACTCTTCGTTCCATTTGAAATACGTGGTTGTGAGGCAATATTTAAACAGTTCTGCAACGTTGGGAGGAAAATCCGATTCCGCTGTTGCAACACTATTGAGTGGAACAATACTGAAAATGGCTTTCTATAAAAGCTAATAGTTTGTAACGTACAAAAATATAAACTTCTAAGTCAAAAAGGATTCATGATACGCTGCGTTTGGAACATAGTTACAGTGCAGCCACTTGTGACTGGAGTGTTAAAGGTTGGCCAGTTCTGGTTGCTGAATTATATGGGTGGTGTTTGTGGTGTGGGATCTCCGGTAGCGTGGCGTGAATGGAGTCAAGAATGCGTATTCAAAAGTTAGTCTTTATTAGTTGATGCCTTCCTTACAGTATTTCGACTTTAGCAGCTACCAGTTTAAGATACATTTCTAGTCCTAAATATAATGCAAATTTCTCTGAGGTATTGATTCCATTATTTGTATGTATTATTGGACTACAGACCTTGAGTATTAGTTACAATGTCTTACATTTTAAATACGTCTTATGTCACTTACATGATATCACATATAAAGACTAGCAGCTTGATGATACACGCAATAACTCTTGTTTTGAATGACGACTTCTGAATAATGCATAATAAATGTTTAGTAACTGGCCAATGAATGCCAATGATTACTGTAATGAGTTGACTTATGAATTATGTTCTGTAATACTCCATACATACAACATAAATGTTTAGTAACTGGACAATGAATGCCAATGATTACTGTAATGAGATGACTTATGCATAAATGGTATGCCAATAATTACTGTAATTAGATGACTTATGAATAATGTTCTGTAATACTCCATACATACTACATAAATGTTTAGTAACTGGACAATGAATGCCAATGATTACTGTAATGAGAAGACGTATGCATAAATGCTATGCCAATAATTACTGTAATGATATGACTTATGAATAATGTTCTGTATTACTCCATACATACTACATAAATGATTAGTAACTAGCCAATGAGTGCCAATAATTATTAAAATCGGTTGATACACTGGTGTAATTCTGAATGATGACTAGCATAAGATTTAATGTCCTTCACCTTCTGACCTAATTACCAGCAATTACAGCAATATCCGTATGTCCTGTCCATCCTCATGATCATGGAGCACTATATTTGGTTTTTGCACTAATTCTACGTTGATGTAAGAGTATGGATTCTACAAGAATGTGGTGTTGACATATCAAGCTGTCCACCACCCTGAATGATGGAGATGTTATTATGGTCCTACTGTCTGGTGTACCTATTGTACTACCAAACTAATAACATACAATATTAATACAACATATCAGTGTCTTGGCTACACTGATAAATACTTGAGGGAAGAGAACTTCAGATTGTCTCATTTGGTGTTGTGATTCTGTAGAAAGAAATGGACTTTCAGTGCAGCTACGTGCAACCTACTGTGCTACAGCCATGATGCTATCCGTCCCATTCCTTTTCTAGTTCTTGTAAAATGTTAGAGACTTATACAGTGCATGTGCACTTCCTTTCATTTGTTAATATGATCAGTTCTACTAAACATGCTAAAGAGTTTTACAGTGTGTGTGCACTTTATTTCATTTCTTAATGTATTCAGTTCTTGCAAAATACGCTAAAGACTTATACAGTTCATGTGCACTTTATTTCATCTCCTAATGTGATCAGTTCATGTAAAGATGCTAAAGACTTCTACAGTGCATGTGCACTTTATTTCACTCGTTGATATGTTTAATTCACGTAAAAATGCTAAAGGCTTTTACAGTGCGTATGCACTTTATTTCATTTCTTAATGAATTCAATTCTTGTAAAAAAAATGCTAAAGACTTATACAGTGCGTGTGCACATTATGTCATTTGTTAATATATTTTGTACTCAGTGCGTATACTCTATTTCATTTCTTAATATGTTCTGTACTCAGTGTGTGTGCACCCTATTTCATTTCTTAATATGTTCTATGTTCTATACTTATATTATTTATCAATAATGTTATATATATATGTATATACTCTGTGACTGTAGACTTAGTAAACTAAATAGACTATAGAAAAGTTTGTTGCTCATGGCAAGTCCAATTGACTCACCATCGCTCCCAAATTTTTACCCCCCCCCCCCAGTGGAGGGTTATGTAATAGGTCCATGACTAAGGAATTTTTTGCTAGCGCACTGGAGCAGATGTAATTTCGATGGATTGCTCACGCGCTGCCTGCTATATGTAACCTATAAGAGAATCTCAGACCAGAGAGCAGTGTTGACTGCAGTAGGAACTGTGTGGCAGTAGGAGTAGAGTCTTGTGTATCGAGTTGGCTAGGCTGGTCGTGGGGAGCGATGGCGGTGCCTCAGCGATGTAGTATAAGGTAAAAGCATATGTACTATTGTTGTATCAAGTCCCATGTAAATGTTTTTAAAAAATCTCTTAATAATAATCTTTCTTATAAAAAATTAACTTTTGACAAACATTAATCTCAATTTTGAGAATTTACTAATTTCTCCAATCCATGATCATCCCGATTATTGTAAAGGAAAATCAGTTAATTCTGTCTTAAGAGCCATTATTGTTAATTTAAACTTCCGACATATATACGGTTGTGTGCTTCACTAATATTGTAATGTAATTTTTATATTCTGGCTGTATATGCCACTGTACGTAAATCTCGGCGTAAGCGCCACCTGCCTTTTTGATGTATTACTACATTAATGACACCAAGGCTCCCATACTGTTATAACGGGAGTGTTAAACGCTTTCCTTCTTTTTATTGTTACTTTATCTAAGGACGCTATTAATACTGATAATTTACACGTTGCTTTTGTACGCCAATCGGCACATGGTTCGCGCCATGAGCGCCACCTGCCCTGGCCGCAGAGTAACTACGCTCGCCGATTACACTCAGTCGCTTGTGAGCTCTGCAACATCCATGTACTAATTTATATTTACATGACAAACCCTATTTTTAGGGCTATATTTTAATTTGGACAAATGGATCTATGCAGACATTTGTAAAAACGGCGATGATACATCAGTCCATACTAATGTAAAATTGTAAGTACCAGGCGTCCTTCTCATATTTTTGTTATACAAGAGCTCTCTAAAATGTGTTAAAATCTATTCTTGACTTAAATTCATACCTTTTAATATAAGCTATGATGTTCATTGTCCTTAGGCCACCTTCTGAAGAAGACAAATTTAAATTTGTTGAAACCTAGGTAAAGATTTCTTTACCCATTGCAACTGGTCGGCTGTTCATAATTCTATTACATGGAACCGTTGCTGTTGTGCAGCTATGTTTAAAATATTGTTTCTTTTTGTACATGACAAATCTATCGGCCAGAATTGCAGAGGGCTGCGCCAGAAAAATTTCTTATAGGAGCAGATATATACGCGTTATCCGGCGACCTTATTGAGGTAAGAATTTTCAATTTATTCAGTATGATCTTTCAGGGCCATGAGGAAGCACTGCTGACGTCCAAATTTACCAGTTTAAATTCACAGTCAATTATTGAAAGATTATAAGTGAGCCACAATTTTATTGAGAGGTTAGCCATTTTATTATTGGTAGGTTACGGAATTTATCTGTTGGGCAGTTACAATGAATGTGAATTATATAATTATATTTTTTTATCTGTTGGGAGGTTACACTAAATGTGAATGATATATATATATATATATTTAATTTTAACTGTTGGAAGGTTACAGTGGGCCTAGGTGAAAAGTAATGTGGCAAGAAACAACAAGAAGTTTACGCTCACTGAGGCTGAAATGCTGACAAAAGAAGCCATTGAAGACGCTACACCACAGGACTTGTCTCGAGTTGTCAGTCATATCAAGAAGGTAAGTGAGGAGACATAGATTCATGAAGAACTGTGACAAGTTTCGAGGAATACATAACTTCTCTTGCTGCTATATTAAAACCTGCTTATTTTTCCGAAACACGGCGAAGATTAGAAATATTCATCTCACTAACATTCTAAAGCAGTTCAAACTGTGACAGACTCGTGAAACAGTGTATTTTTAACGAAGCAACTGAGGGTCAGGCAGGTCAATAGTTATGAAAAAGCCCATTATAAGTATGGAAATAAACGTGTAACTTCATCGCTTATGTTCTTGCAAAATTCACAGCAACTCTCTTTACACCAGCTATCGATCGCCCTCAGTAACTAAATTATTTAATTGAAAAAATCCGTAGTTACTTGAAAATCGCGGTAGATATGGAAGTTTCGCGTATTAATCACACGGCTGAATGCTCTCTTCTGTGTGTGCTATCAATTGCCAAAACCTTATTTCGGCATCTCAGACCGTTTATGAGATATGAGGGATTTATGAATATTTTATTCTGGCTTTTTCAGTGGCTTACGAGTTCGTGATGGAGCACTTTACACACATTCAGTTCCTCAAGATTGGAGACAGACAGCGATATCCTTCCAAGGTTAGAGACTAGCTCAATATCTACATTTCACACGGAGCAACGTATGACCTAACACACATCAAATGGAAATTCACAGCGTCACCTTTCACTGAAAACTTTAGGAGTTGGTTGCAGTAGTTTACCTAATATCGATATATCACAATAAATATTACCATTAACGAAATGATAGGGAGTTCATCATGAAGCTGATGTGCAAGAATCAGAGTTTATTACCGAATAGTTTTTTAAAATCGTTTGAAAAAGACTGCAGATTGGCCCTCTTGTGCGACTTGCTGTTGCGTGCCAGCCTGCCACATTCTGCGCCGAATAATCATGGTGTTATCGTTACCTGCTGACGCACTCATTATGTACTGGCAGCTACGCTTCCCTTCAGTCGCTCCCTGCTGAACTGTCAAAAGTCAAAACTAATTTTAACCTCTCTATAGCAGACTATGGAAACGCTGCATCGTGCTACACTCCGCAGTCAACCACTGATTGCAGAATTTGCATTTATAGGGAGCTGCGACAGTACTATTGCAACTTCCAGCTGCAGAATTACGTCGATAAGTCACCCTCGTGTCACTTGGCTGATTGGGAAGAGCTATCTGAAACAGAGGCCGCAGAAGTACGAAACATACACGATGAAGGGAAGAGAAAATGAACGATCAGAAGCCTTAGAAATGTGGCGTTTCTAGTACAATATCTGCGTTGCGTCGGTACTGCATTGTGTTCAGGAGGAATCGTGTTTGATTACGCAAAGGTAGTTTGAACCTACATTGAATCCGGATTGCCTTCACTCAATATCATTCTTCGATACAAATACTTAAAGGACCTAACTGAATATTGAAAGGGAAATGTATGAAGAAAAGTGGGTTAGGGTGATGATTACCAAATCTGAAACTGAATATATTAGTAACCTCCCGAAAACAACCAAGATACCGCTATAAAGATCTGGCCTGTAACATAATTTGCATATAAAGAACACTGAGGTTGTTTAAAGAAAAGAATAGAAAGAAAAATATTTCATTGTAACACATCAATATATTCTGAAATATTCCACATTACTAAGCATGAACAAATAACCAACGAATATGAAACTTACAAAAAAATGGTTCAAATGGCTCTGAGCACTATGGGACTTAACATCTATGGTCATCAGTCGCCTAGAACTTAGAACTACTTAAACCTAACTAACCTAAGGACATCACACAACACCCAGTCATCACGAGGCAGAGAAAATCCCTGACCCCGCCGGGAATCGAACCCGGGAACCCGGGCGTGGGAAGCGAGAACGCTACCGCACGACCACGAGCTGCGGACTGAAACTTACATTTAGTATTTCTTTCGCACATTCCGTGCGACGACAATGTCCTCTCTTGTCGGTCCAATATTTCTTAAAATTAGTTCTCCTGGTGTGCGCGTGAGTATTACACAGCGTCGCACTGTTTGTTGAAGCGTTCGTTCGAAAATTTGCATTTGCTGGTTCACTAAAATGATATAAGTTGTAACGATGCTACATTGCACTTCTTAACACATCAATAACGGAACAGTAAAAGGTAACCAAGTCTCTCGAACAATTCATAACAAAAGACAAAATTTTTGTGATTCACGTGTTTCGTATTT
Organism: Schistocerca nitens; assembly: GCF_023898315.1. NCBI lineage: Eukaryota > Metazoa > Arthropoda > Insecta > Orthoptera > Acrididae > Schistocerca > Schistocerca nitens. The sequence goes on along the minus strand of NC_064622.1, from coordinate 131,452,883 downwards.
TATTAGGATCGAGCGCTGCGGCAATTATTTGCATATCTGCGCTCGGCGGGTCATAGTGTTTATTTAAAGCAGTTGTGATGCGTAACATTTTACGAACTACAGCTGGATGGGTGTTCTTCTCTCTTATGAGAAATATTTTATATACAGAACATCCGAAACCCAATAATATTACACGTTACAGGAAGACTGTAAGACATCAATGGATTAATCAAATCGTCAGCGGAAAAGATCTACAATGAGTCCGTAAAGAACTGCCTGATAAAGAATCGAAGAGACAGAATATCTGAGACAAATTACAAGAGCCCTTGTGGAGGAGGAAAAGATTGGTAGGTTCACTTCTTGTTCTGTCATCAGTTTAAAACGTAGCTAGTCACTGCTCTATACCCGTGGTCTCGGCATATCATCTTTGACTAGCAATCAAAACATCCTAGGTCCCGGTGTCCAGCCGTGCGTGATTAGCCGAGCGGTCTAAGGCGGACTGTGAGGCTGGTCCCGGCGGAGGTTCGAGTCCTCCCTCGGGCATGGGTGTGTGTGTTTGGCCTTAGGATGATTTATGTTAAGTAGTGTGTAAGCTTAGGGACTGATGACCATAGCAGTTAAGTCCCATAAGATTTCACACACATCTTTTCTAACCCTGCCACTGTTATATTTAGAATCAAGGATATCGATGTATTATTAGTAGCTGCATCTCAGTGATGTCTTTGTGGGTTTATTAAACGAACTGGTGGATTCCATGCTGTGTCCAGGCTGAAACTGCAATCTCTGTTAATGAAATTCTTCACAATACGAATTTCTTCTCTTTCTTTAACCAAAGAGTCCCCAAAAAATCACGCCGTCGTTACAATTCGACTTATTCGGACAGCGTAGTACTACTGGAATCGATGCAGTGTTTTATTAGGCTGTAAGAGTCAGTTGTACCTTCAGTGTTCTGTGTATCTTTCACGAACCGCAAGAGTCGTCCGCTTATTAGAATTGGCAAGTGTGCTTCCTGCATGCAGGCTTGGAACCCTTATCAGTTATTGTACCCAGGGGGCTCACAACTCTTTTGTGAGTACGTGCTTGGCGAGCGTTGGGCCCCAGGCCACTCCAGTAGTTCTGCCTTTCCTGGGCTGCAGTCTTTGACTATAGCTTTCCTCAGACTTTGTCTCTAGGACAGATTCCCTGTTGACACTATAGTTCGCTCATAGGGCGTCTATTACAACCGTTACCACTTTGCTTCATTATTTTAACAACTAACTTACGTTGGGTTCCACAAGGTAGTGTTATAGGCCCTTTGCTGTTCCTTATCTATACAAAAGATTTGGGAGACAATCTGAACAGCTTTCTTCGGATGTTCCAAGATGACACTGTCGTTTATCGACTAATAAAGTCATCCGAAAATGAAAACAAACTGCGAAACGATTTAGAAAAAATATGTGAATGGTCCGAAAAGTGGTAGTTGACCCTAAATAACGAAATGTGCGAGGTCATCCACATGAGTGCTAAAAGGAACTCGTTAAACTTCGGTTACACGATAAATCAGTCTAATCTAAAAGCCGTAAATTCAATTAAATACCTAGGTATTACAATTACGAATAACTTAAATCCGAAGGAACATATAGAAAATGTTGTGGGGAAGGCTAACCAAAGACTGCGTTTTATTGGCAGGACACTTAGAAAATGTGACAGATCTACTAAGGAGACTGCCTACACTACGCTTGCCCGTCCTCTTTTAGAATTCTGCTGCGCGGTGTGGGATCCTTATCAGATACGACTGACGGAGTACATCGAAAAAGTTCAAAGACAGGCTGCACGTTTTGTATTATCGCGAAATATAGGAGAGAGTGTCACAGAAATAATACAGGATTTGGGCTCGAAATCATTAAAAGAAAGGCTTTTTTCGTTGCGACGGGATCTTCTCACGAAATTCCAATCACCAACTTTCTCCTCCGAATGCGAAAATATTTTGTTGACACCGACCTACATAGGGCGGAGTGATCACCACGATAAAATAAGGGAAATCGGAGCTCGTACGGAAAGATATAGTTGTTCATTCTTTCCGCGCGTTATACGAGATTGGAATAATAGAGAATTGTGAAGGTGGTATGATGAACCCTCTGCCAGACCATTAAATTTGATTTGCAGAGTATCCATGTAGATGTAGATAGATGTTCGGTCAAGACATTTGGGTTTGACGTTAACCTTATCAAAAAATTTTACGGGAAAGCAGCCTGTGTGGGGAAGGACTCCAAAAGCCCAGTTTGGTAGCCAATCCGTGAGGGACAGCATAATAAATCCTTGGATGTACAGGGAATGTATTATTGATGCCAAGCTTTTACGACCACGTGCATGCTGAGGACAAGGTGCCTGTCCTTTGGGGGATTAGAACTTCAGGTAACGGTGGTCAAGCCGCGTGGTCTTTGTTCTGACGGGGTGTTGGCCGTGAGGAAAACTCACGTTCCGAGAATGCGCCATCATCGTGGATATCTGCACCGAGAAAAGACCTAAGCTGTCTGTTGGTTGCCATGAGACTCCGGCAGATTAGACACACTAGAATTCTTCAGTGGGGATCGCTATGACCTTAGGAACATTCCCCCCTTGGCCACGCCATGGCAAGAAAGCAAAACCAAGAGGTTTGCAGAAACATACTACTCTCAGTTCCTGGTTTGCACTCAGCCACGTGGATGATCCTCTCTCTCTACTAAACCAGTGTTCTTTGCGGAGAATACTGGAAATGTATTTGAAGAAATCTCTCCCTTAGTAATATCCACTTTACACAGTCCTGGCCATTACTCCCTTGTAAAAAGCTTGCTGATGTATGCGTTACATTAGCACATCACAACAGTGTATACATGGTACAGGTTATAATTTTTCACCAACACGTAACGCTACAGGCGGATGAAGAACAACATGAAAACTTACAGGAGCACGGGATCCATTAAGTAGTATACGTGAGGTCCAGCAGACAAAAGGGGAGACGTTGGCGCATTCATACTCGCTTCTGAGGCTATTCATTTCCAGAGAAGGTCAAAATCGTGGTTTCATCGCAGTGATGTGAAGTCATATTTCTCACCCCTAATGTGGTGCTTTAAATAGCAATGTTTCAGGTGTATGTCTTCCTAGTGCTCATGCGACCCGATTTGTGGAGTCTGTGGATGTCCACATCACGAAAACTCAATATGCGCTACGACCTCTCTGTGCCAGTTGCCGAAATATACTACCCTAATTAAAGACCGCAAAATCCAGGAACTGAAGGTCTCCAAACGCTTCTCGTATTTTCAAGTCCGAAAAAATACAATCGCTTACATCCTGTCTCAATGACATCGTCTTTTGTCACTACTATGGACAGATCGTCGGCAGTACTTGACCTCAGAATCCCACATAACAACAGCTGGCAACAGCCAATGCAGGAAGGAGCCGTAGGCTGTGGGTATCAGGGTTGCTTTCCCGTCTTTGGTTCCTACTCACACAATGGATAAGCCTTTACTGGAGTCTTGACTGCCAAAAGCACGGAAAGAAAAAAAAGAAGAAGTCTTGGGAGAAGACTACTCTGGTGACCCTGAAGACGTCAGAAACCTACACGCCGTCAGTCTCTGAATCAATATTCATTGATCTAGTTCCACCCTCTCCAGCGACAGACGGTGATCTTGGGGTATGAACTGTCTTCCTGGTCCTTAAACTCTTTACCATGACCCCATTAGCGTGATAGTTCACTGGAACTTCAGCGGGTGTTACTGTAATTTGTCACAACTACTACAGTTATTTCTTTATGTTATCGAATATATATCTCTCTACAAGAAACCTACTTCATTGACCACCGTTCTCCAGCGCTATAAGTTTGTCTTTCATCCTTTGAGAAATGTTCTGGTTCTAAAATAGCATATGGAGGGGTCTTTACATTGGTTTGCACAGATGTCGCCAATGAGTGGATTTCCCTATGTACCACATTGGACGCAGCAGCAGGGATTAATGTGGATAACACCAGCGATCACAATTTGTAACGTTTGTTTACCCTCTGACTCTCACCCTCTTTTCTCCCACTTGGGAATTTCAGTGTGCGCTGCATCCTGTTGGGAAGTACCATGGCGTCGGATAGGGACCTTTTGATTCATAAACTTCTTTTCACTCTCGATTGGTGTCTCCACAATGACTGTACTTCGACCAACTTCAGTGTCGTCCATGGCAATCGATATTATCATTTCTTCGCCCAGTGTCGTGCTTCACTACAATGTTCGTTACACGATGATATTTGTGACAATGACTACTTTCCAATGATTCTCTCATCTCCTTGTCCTCATCCAACGGACCAAATGTCCCATTGGACTCTTTGAATAAAAAATATATACCGCTGCTATCATCTTTGTCTCTTTTCTATCAGAATGTATCGACGAGACTGGGTGAACGTCTCTGATCATCCTTGCCACTGAAACAGCTATTTTGCTTTCTACTGGCCCTCTCCACCACTGGCCGGTGCCTTTGGTGGACCAGAGACACTGGGACAGCTGGTCATGATCGTCGAAGGGCCCTGCCACTTCTCAAGCTGCGTCCTTCACAGACCATCCTCATCAGTTTCAAAGGACTCCTTACTAACAGTTACTGTCTAATCAAATATAATAACAAGAAATGATGGGAGCATCTTATCTCCTGCTTGGGAACGTATACCTCTTCATTCCAGGTACAGACAAACTCTGTAGTCTACTGGGCCACCAAAGATGGAAAGCTGGTGGCATTTCTACCAAAGTATCAACCAACTTTGCAACAGAATCGCTCTTCTTACCCAACTACCTCATCAACGCATAAAAGAAGCTAATGGTATCTCCTTATCTGATACCCCCGTCAAGCCGAATTGTGAAATGAACCTTTCACTGTTTGGGAACGGCTTCAGGTCCTTGACTTGTCACACAGTATTGCCCCAGGTCAAAATTCGATTCATAATCTTATGATCCAACATCAGAGTATTACTCAGATATTCCATCTAATCAGGGTGTTCAACCATATTTGTTTAGAAGGTGTTTTCCCTTCGCATCATCGTCTCAGTCCTTAAACTAGGCGAAATCTCTATGTCCATCGACAATTAGCCTCAACATAATGCTCTGCAAACTGCTTGAGAGGATGATATCCCAACTTCGAATCACTGCGCGTTTGTTCTCGTATCTGTGTGGTTTCATGGAGAGACGATCCACTATCTGCCATCTGGTTAGATTTGAAACAGCACTCCGACAGGCTATTTCCAAACGCCAGCACCCCAGTGCAGTCTTTTTTTTATCCATATCAGGTGCACGACTCTGCTAAACGCCATTACATTTCACTTACCCTCCATGACTGGTACGTTTTTTGGTTCCCTACCAAATTTTATTCATCAGTCTTTATCCCACAGGTTGTTTCAGCTTAGAGATGGTACATCACTCAGCTCCTGATGGGTTCAAGACAATAGCATCGTGTAAGGCTCTGTGCTAAGTGCAACACTCTTCTCTATCACCATCTAGTTGTCACCATCAGACTAAAGGTCACACACGTGCTGTATTTCGATGACATTTGAATTTGATATAGCTCCCAATCTGTAGCCTTGTCTGAACGCCAGCTCCAAGATAATATCTGAAGGATCTCTGGTACGTCCATGGCTTCTGGTTCTCTCCTACAAAAACATGACTCATGCATTTCTGTTATCGTACCACGGTCTATCATGATACAGAACCCTACTTCAGTAGTGCCCAATGCTCCGACCTTGTTGCACATTCCTGATTTTTGGGACTCCTATTTAATAAGGAGCTCACATGGCTCTCCCACACTCATCACCTGAAGACTAGCTCCATTGGAAAGTTTAACGCTATCTGCCCACACCTCGTAAGGTGCAGATCACGCTATTCCATTACATATTTCCTTTGCCCTTGTCTCAATTTGACTATGGTCACCAGGTTCATGGCTCAGTGGCACCTTCAGATGTGAAATTACTAGACCCAGCCCACCATCATGGGATAATACTGGCCGCTAGTGACTTATGAACTAGTCACATACGCAGTCTCCTTACTGAAGTGTACCAACGGAACTCACTTACGCAATCACCTTCTGGCAACCCTTAATCGTCATTGTTTTTCCGTAAAACTAGCATTAACACCATAAAATTTGCTCTGATGTGGGATTACCAGCTGGAATGCACCTTGAGGCCTTTCTCTGGGACTTCCACCTAACCCCATCAGAATTTGCTCCCCACGTTTTCCTGCATCCCCGCCTCTCACTCATGGTTAGCACCCAGACTACGAATTAGAGCCGATCTATTTCAAAGGCCTAAAGCCTCACTCGCCTCCATCACCTGTCACCGTCTGTTTTTTTTTCAGTTTTTCAGGAGAATTAGGGTGCTATTGTTATTTGCACTTGTGGCTCCAAAACCATCGACAAAACAGGATATGCGCCGGCCGGGGTGGCCGAGCGGTTCTAGTCACTACAGTCTAGAACCGCGCGACTGCTACTGTCGCAAGTTCGAATCCTGCCTCGGGCATGGATGTGTGTGATTTCCTTAGGTTAGTTAGGTTAAAGTAGTTCTAAGTTCTAGGGGACTGATGACCTCAGATGTCCCATAGTGCTCAGAGCCATTTGAACCATTTTTGAAAACAAGATATGCTTTTACATCCCTCACCAATGAGAAACAACATTTATTGCTGGAAATGCGTAGCGTTTTATGGCAGAGCTGATAGTCATTAACAGAGCCCTACGTTGTACTGAACAGACCTCCTTCAACTGAGTTTTAATTTGTTGTGACTCAAAGATCAATCTCCAGGCTATTGCCCGATGTTACTCTTGTCACTCTGCGATATCTGCTATTCATGTCCTCAGTCACACTGCTTGTTCGCTTGTGTTTCTTTGGGTCTCAACACTTGCAAACTACCGAAGCATTACTCGCCCACAATTTCCTTTGATAGTCCTAGGTGCTAATAAGACATCTCTTCACTTGGATATACAACAACATCTGGTGGGCTATCACCTCCACTAACAAACTCCTCACTACACGGGAGACTACTGCTGCATGGTGCTCCTACTTCTGTTCCGCATTTACATTGGTCGCACCAGATGAACCCATAGTTTAATGCAGTTAGGCACCCTCACATTGTGATCGCGGAGCCTTATAACAATAGCCCATATTCTTGTGAAATGCTCTCTCTTTCCGGTTTTCCATGCTAAGCAGTCTTCAGGCTCCTTGGTATATAATATTCACAGACAGCTCATGGGCCACTGAACTGACCTCTGTTTTCTCTGTGAAAATTTGAAATTACTGAAAGGTTGGTTGGGGTTGGGTCGTGTCCCACCACTTGCTGGACCTTGGGTATCATCGACCCACCTCCTTCGCTAGCTGCCGTGGTCATCCCTCTTCTACACTGTTTCATTAACTTTTACATGCGCTTAGCCCTTTTGCTGCTGCATTGTATGTTTCATTTTAGAGGTAGTACCGCTATGAGTAATGAGTGCTCTTCCCATTCCTAACATTTTGACTGTAGCGGACCGCCGGTGGAATGGCTATGGAAGGGACGGCCCCCGTCACATGCAAAACCCCAGGGGAGGCTCGCCTGTCACCTCCCACCTATTAAGCTAATTATTTTTCTCACCTTATTCTACTGCCGGACAACTGATGTACATTTCATTTTTAGAGTCCACACTTTTACTATTAGCAATGTTCTGGCTAGAAGGCATTCTTTATTATGTTAATTGAGCTGACAGGGACGTCAGTTGTGGGTGGGATTTCTCTGGTCTGAGATGGGCCCTGGGAGGGGGGAGGGAGGGTCATCATCTGTCCTCTGATATACATACTGCAGTGAACGAAAGACTTCTGCGACTGCATAAATTATTTCTCGGCTTTTGCATCAATATTGCTTTCAAGGCCGCAGTTTTACACAGTTTCATGATTCGATCAAATTTCTGGCTGATGTCACTAACTCTAGACGAACTATCTCTTGGCTGAGAGAGTGATGACACCACTGTTTAGTCTCTTAAACTGCAATCTATCAACCTTATCAGCTGTTCCCGATTTTTGTATATGACTGGGCCCGTCACTAGTTGGCAGACGTGTTGTATTACTATGTATTAGATCATGCAACGATTAGCTATCTGTAGGTGGTGCTGGCAGAAGAGATGGATGTACATGTATAATGTGTTTTGATTTATCTTTGATTCGTGATCTAACTAGCTTTGTACACCTTTCCCATTCTGTCCTTGTGGAGATACTTTAGTAAGCTACAAGGAGCTACTTGGAAATAGTGAGTTGACTGCGTTTTTCAGTGTAATAGTTATGTCTTGGTCTCTTTGTGGGTGCAGCTAGACTACTACAGAGCATTTATCATTGGAGTAGTGAGTATTTATCCTTGTCTCGGAGTCAAAGCTTGCTCATCCGTATCAAAACAGATTTGTAAGTGTAGCAGTACCGAAATTTGGTCTGTGTCCACTGATAAGCCTTTCCTTCTGTAATCAGAGCTGGGATTTCGATCACGGTCGTGTATGAGACTAGACGCTACGTTACATCGCCAAGGATGGAGTCAAGGAACGTTTCGTCAGTTTCTTATCATGTGTTATGATAACAACGGCCGTTTTATTTTATTTTGAATTATGAACAGTCACGTCTTTCAGTGTAACAGTCCATCACAAATGGAATGAGGTTAGTAAAACATGTTTCCTAATAACAGTCAGTTTAATCTTAAGAACTGGTGACTGGGCCGTTGCTTAGTAAAGTTCTTACCCGCCATTTTAGCAGATATCTCCCAAAGTGTTAAAGCCCCATCTCTATTTTTGTATGATCTCTCATTGCATAGCTGAATTGCTGAGATGGTAGTCATCGACTCTTCAACTGCAGCTGGCAACAAACAGAGCTGATCTTATCGAGTCAGTTAACGAAGGTATCAGTGATCGTAAGGCTGTAACAGCATCTATGAGACGGGTCCTACAAGGTAGGTTGATTTGAGGGGGTTAAAGGGACCAGACTGCTACGGTCATCGGTCCCTCCTACAAGGAATGTTAATAAAGGTAGGAAGACATATTTGCTCAGCAAGGGCGACAGGATACAAATTTCAGAATATCTCAGCAGTCAGCATCAAATATTCGGTGATGACGACGAAGATGTGGAGAACAAATGGAAAAAATTCAAATGCATCATTCAATGTGACCTATGAAAGTATGTTTCGAGTAAGGTTTTAAGGCATGAGAAAGATCGACCATGGTTTAATAGCCGTGTTAGAAAAGCGCTACGTAAACCAAGATTTCAGAGAAGTAAAAACCTAGCTGACAAACAAAAGCTGGACGAAGCGAAAATGAGTGTAAGGAGAGCAATGAGAGAAGCGTTCAATTATTTTGAAAGTAAGACGTTGTCAACTGACCTGAGTAAAAACCCTAAGAGATTTTGGTCGTATGTACAATTAATAACTGGGTCAAAATCATTAACTCGTTCTCTTAGCGACCACACCGGCACCGAAACGTAAGATAGCAGACAGAAGGCCGAAATACTGAATTCCGTCTTCCTAAGTTGTTCCACAGCGGAAGATGGTAACACTGTCCCTCCTTTCAACCGTCGTGCGAACGTCGAAATGTCAGATATTGAGATAACCGATCGCAGCACTGAAAAGCAGCTACAATCGATTGATACTGAAAAGGCTTCAGGACCAAATGACAAACCTAAAAGATTCTATAAAGATTATGCGAAATAACTTGCTCCTCTTCTAGCAGTAATTTATCGTAGATGGATTGAGCAAATAAAGGTACCAAACGACTGGAAAAAGTGCAGGTCATCCCCGTTTTTAAAAATGGCCTTAAGACAGATCCACACAATTATAGACCTATATCGTTGACGTCAATGTATTGTAGACTTATGAACATATATTATGCTTAAGAACTATGATGTTCTTGGAAAATGAACAGCTTCAAAGGAGTACACTAGGGCACACTTGTATGTGGCACCAGAGTAAGATAAGAATACTTATAAATTAAAATGAAACTAGTATGCTATAAACGTTGAACGTCTCTGGTGGATCGCTGACTGTGCGCGAAAGCAGAGCCAAAGATACTGTTCTGCTTTGTTGGAGTAAAGTGTAACGTCCTTTAAAAAAAAGTGAAATGGGAAACTTTACGATTACATTGAATGACTGTCTGGTCTGTGAAATGAGTATTGAAGTCCAATTGCATTATTCACCCTGGACACAAGCCGGCATTGCGCCTTTTGTATTCAATCCCGATGCAATTTCTGTGTTTCATCGTCAATGTGAAGGTCCAAGAGTTCCAGTAAACCTGCAGTGGTGCATCGGAATCTACTACTGGTCTCCCAGGAAAGCTTCCAGACCACAGACGTTTGAAGCGTTACTCCCCTTGGACAGAAGTCGGCATTGTGCCTTTTGTATTCAATCCCGATGCAATTTCTGTGTTTCATCGTCAATGTGAAGGTCCGAAGGTTACAGTAAACCTGCAGAGGTGCATCGGAATGTACTAATGGACCCCCAGGATAGGTTCCCAACCGCAGACCTTGTGGCCGAACGGTTCTAGGCGCTTCAGTCTGGATCCGCGCGACCGCTTAGGTCGCAAGTTCGAATCCTGCCTCGGGCTTGGATGTGTGTGATGTCCTTAGGTTTGATAGGATTAAGTAGTTATAAGTCTGGGTGACGAATGGCATCAGATGTTAAGTCCCATAGTGCTCCGAGACATTTGAACCATTTGAACCACCGACGTTTGAAGTGTTACTCCCACTGGACCGAAGTGGGCATTGTGCCTTTTGTATTTAATCCCGATACAATTCATGTGTTTCAACGTCAATGTGAAGGCCCAAATGTTATAGTAAACCTGCAGTGGTACATTGGAATCTATTACTGGACTCCCAGGAACGGTTCCCAACCACAGATCTTGTGGCCGAGCGGTTCTAGGCGCTTCAGTCTGGAATCGCACGACCGCTATGGTCGCAGGTTAGAATCCTGCCTCGGGCTTGGATGTGTGTGATGTCCTTAGGTTAGTTATGTTTAAGTAGTTCTAAGTCTAGGTGACTGATGACCTCAGACGAAAGTCCCATAGTGCTCAGAGCCATTTGAACCATTGGAAACACAGACGTTTGAAGCGTTACTCCTACTGGACAGAAGTCGGCATTGTGCCCTTCGTAATAAATCACGATGCAATTTCAGTGTTTCATCGTCAATGTGAAGGCCCAAAGGTTACAGTAAACCTGCAGTGCTACATCGGAATCTACTACTGGACTCCCAGGAAATGTTCCCAACCACAGAACTTGTGGCCGAGCGGTTCTAGACGCTTCAGTCTGGAACCGCGCGACCGCTACGGTCGCAGGTTCCAATCCTGCCTCGGGCTTGAATGTGTGTGATTTCCTTAGGTTAGTTACGTTTAAGTAGTTCTAAGTCTAGGTGACTGATGACCTCAGACGTAAGTCCCATAGTGCTCAGAGCCATTTGAACCATTTGAAACACAGACGTTTGAAGCGTTACTCCTACTGGACAGAAGTCGGCATTGTTCCTTTTGTAATCAATCACGATGCAATTTCTGTGTTTCATCGTCAATGTCAAGGTCCAAAGGTTACAGTAAACCTGCAGTGGTGCATCGGAATCTAGTACTGGACTCCCAGGAAAGGTTCAAAGCACAGTTTGTTTGAAGCGTTACTCCCCTTGGACAGAAGTCGGCATTGTGCCTTTTGTATTCAATCTCGAAGCAATTTCTGTGTTCCATCGTCAATGTGAAGGTCCAATGGTTACAGTAAACCTGCAGTGGTGCATCGGAATTTACTACTGGCCCCCCAGGATAGGTTCCCAACCGCAGACCTTGTGGCCGAGCGGTTCTAGGCGCTTCTGTCTGGAACCGCGCGACCGCTTAGGTCGCAAGTTCGAATCCTGCCTCGGGCTTGGATGTGTGTGATGTCCTTAGGTTTTATAGGATTAAGTAGTTCTAAGTCTGGGTGACGAATGGCATCAGATGTTAAGTCCCATAGTGCTCCGAGCCATTTGAACAATTTGAACCACCGACGTTTGAAGTGTTACTCCCACTGGACCGAAGTGGGCATTGTGCCTTTTGTATTTAATCCCGATACAATTCCTGTGTTTCAACGTCAATGTGAAGGTCCAGATGTTATAGTAAACCTGCAGTTGTACATCGGAATCTACTACTGGACTCCCGGGAAAGGTTCAAAGCACAGCCTGTTTGAAGCGTTACTCCCCTAGGACAGAAGTAGGCATTGTGCCTTTTGTATATAATCCCGATGCAATTTCTGTGTTTCATTGTCAATGTGAAGGTCCAAAGGTTACAGTATACCTGCAGTGGTGCATCGGAATCCACTATTGGACCCCCAGGATTGGTTCCGAACCACAGATCTTGTGGCGGAGCGGTTCTAGGCGCTTCAGTCCGGAACCGCGCGACCGCTACGGTCGCAGGTTCGAATCCTGTCTCGGGCTTGGATGTGTGTTATGTCCTTAGGTTAGTTACGTTTAAGTAGTTCTAAGTCTAGGTGACTGATGACCTCAGATGTTAAGTCCCATAGTGCTCAGAGCCATTTGAACCATTTGAAACATAGACGTTTGAAGCGTTACTCCCACTGGACAGAAGTCGGCATTGTGCCTTTTGTATTTAATCCCGATCCAATTTCTGTGTTTCATTGTGTATGTGAAGGTCCAAAGGTTACAGTAAACTTGCAGTGGTACATCGGGATCTACAACTGGACTCCCAGGGAAGGTTCAAAGCACAGCCTGTTTGAAGCGTTACTCCCACTGGACAGAAGTCGGCATTGTGCCTTTTGTATACAATTCCAACGCAATTTCTGTGGTTTATTGTCAATGAGGAGGTCTAAGGGTTACACCAAACTTGCAGTGGTGCAACGGAATCTATTATAGTACTGGAGTCCCAGGAAAGGTTGCAAGCACAGACCGTTTGAAGCGTTTCTCCACCTGGACAGAAGTCGGCATTGTGCTTTTTGCATTCAATCCCGATACAATTTCTGTGTTTCGTTGTAACTGCAAGTGGCATGCTTACTGTGCGTTATTGTTAGCAGAGCTTTACATGAAGCGATTGGGAAATTCAATTCCCAATACGGACAAAGAAATACAGTCACTGCAAAATACATTCAGCCCCTCAGGCACTCAGTCATCTAGCCCTGTTCACATAACAAATAATTTGAATTGTCCTAACTCTTAAGCAGCAATGGAATGACGCGATGTATTATGGTCTCTCATAAAAACATTATGAATGCTAGCTACAGTCTGAGGAATGTTGCGATGCTGGCCATAATACTTGACATTCTTTTGGCTGATAAACGAGAACATTTAAGGAAAATCAACTTCTTTAAAAATTGTGTGACGGATTAGGAGGCGGTACTGATTATGGTTAATCACTAACACTGAGTTTTCTTAGCAAAATTATATGCAAGTTAAGTTTGTCTTTTCAAAAACATCTGAAATTTAAGCTACATTACTCACGACTGATTCACAAACAATGAGATTTAAACAGCAAGTATTATCTAACTTCATTAATCCAACATAAATGTAAATCATCAAATTACTTATAGCTGTGTTAAGAAATCTTAAAAGCACTACAAAAATGAAATAACTAACTATACTTTTCCTGAAAACAGTTTACGTACATTCTGAGGTTACTTCAACAATTACAAATTATCAGCCAACTCATATGTAATGACGCGCTGGCAAGAAAACAGAAATCGCCGGTCGGGGTGGCCGAGCGGTTCTAGGCGCTACAGTCTGGAACTGCGCGACCACTACGGTCGCAGGTTCGAATCCTGCCTCGGGCATGGATGTGTGTGATGTCCTAAGGTTTAAGTAGTTATAAGTTCTAGGGGACTGATGACGTCAGAAGTTACGTCCCACAATGCTCAGAGCCATTTGAACCCTTTTTGAATACAGAAATCATAATTATTGAACATTTTTACCTTATTTGTCTGAGGACTTCTGCTTTCCCGTTCAACATTTTTGACGTACCTACATAAATCTAACTCTTGGTAGCTCCACACAGCACAGCACAGAAACTGTCTATTCCATCGTCTTTCCCTCACAGACAGCTGCCTACGACTGTGTGCCCAGCGCTCTCTTACTCCAACAAAGAAGCACAGTATATTTGGCTCTGCGGGCGCGCACAGCCGGCGATCCACATTATCGAGTCTATCAGAGACGTTCATCGTTTATAGTATACTAGTTTCATTTTAATTTATGAATATTCTTATCTTATTGTGGTGTCACATACAACTGTGTCTCAGATTCTCTTTTCAGAACCATCCAGTGGGGTTTAACAAATTTGTGGTAAATTTATCCAACTCTGTAACATCATGAAACACGAAAGAACTGATAGTGCTGGGGTGCAGTAATATAAATCATAATCTGGTTATAAACTGAGTAAATTGTCTCATAAACAAGATTGATGGCAAATAAATCACGTAAAGCAGAATCAGTATACAATCCTAATCGTCAAGATAATGATATAGGACTGGGCGAGGGAAAGAAAGAGTCATGGCTGGAACCTAGGAACATGTTGAAGTGACTGCATCATAAAGTCTATATCTTTTTTTTTGTACAGGTTCAACAACTAATAGTGACCCATGTGGATTGCATTCAGTGTACCAAGACATCTCAACTCCCAGCATTATTTTCCTCGGTGATGTGCAGACACAAGAGATACTCAGCAACAGACTGCCGACAACCGTAGTTGGCGACTACCACAATATCAGTAACGTGATTACCATCATCATCACTGCTCTTCGTAGTAGAGATTCTTCTTAAAGAAGCTGAATTTTCTTGAATGTTCTCGTTTATCAGCCTAAAGAATTTCAAGTGCATTTCAGATGTTATGGCCAGCATTGCACACTGCTGAGCCTGTAGCTAGCATTCATATTTTTTTTTATGAGAGACCATAATACATCGCGTTACTCCATTGCTGCTGAAGAGGTAAGACAATTCAAATTATTTGTTATGTGAACAGGGCCAGATGATTCAGTGGCTAAAGGGTTGAATGTATTTTGCAGTGACTGTATTTCTTTATTCGCATTGGGAATTGAATTGCCCAATCTCTTCGTGTAAAGTTTTGCTAACAGTAACACAGAGTAAGCACTCCATTTGCACTAACAACATGCAACACGACAGTTCGAGGTCTGCATCCATTCCACAGTTCATACATCCATCTAACGTAGTCATAGAGCTTTCTCATTATTTATAAAAGAACGGTGCAAGCCCTTGAATTAAAATCATCATGGATTCCGCAAACAGAGATCCTGCGAAACTCAGCTCGCTCTGTTCCTCCATGAGGTCCACAGCGCAGTAGACAACGGCGCTCAGGTTAATGACGTGTTCCTTGTTTTCAGTGAGGCATTTGACACCGTCCCGCATTGCTGTTTAATGAAAAAGAATACGAGCTTACGGAGTATCGGAGCAGACCCGCGATTGGATTCAAGACATTCTTGCAGATAGAACTCAACATGTCGCTCTTAACGGAACCAAATCGACGGATGTAAAGGTGATATCCGGAGTACCACAGGGAAGTGTGATAGGACCGTTGCTATTCACAACATATATAAATGATCTAGTAGGAAGCGTCGGATGCTCTTTACGGCTATTCGCATAGGATGCAGTTGTTTATACCAAAGTAGCAACGCCAGAAGATAGTAAGAATTTGCAAAACGACCTGCAGAGAATTTATGAATGTTGCAGACTCTGGCAGTTGACCCTGAACGTAAATAAATGTAACATATTGCGCATACATAGTAAAAGAAGTCCACTACTGTACAACTACACTGTTGTTGTGGTCTTCAGTCCTGAGATTGGTTTGATGCAGCTCTCCATGCTACTCTGTCCTGTGCAAGCTTCTTCATCTCCCAGTACCTACTGCAACCTACATCCTTCTGAATCTGCTTAGTGTATTCATCTCTTGGTCTCCCTCTACGATTTTCACCCTCCACGCTGCCCTCCAATGCTAAATTTGTGATCCTTTGATGCCTCAGGACATGTTCTACCAACCGATCCCTTCTTCTAGTCAAGTTGTGCCACAAACTTCTCTTCTCCCCAATCCTATTCAATACCTCCTCATTAGTTACGTGATCTACCCACCGTATCTTCAGCATTCTTCTGTAGCACCACATTTCGAAAGCTTCTATTCTCTTCTTGTCCAAACTGGTTATCGTCCATGTTTCACTTCCATACATGGCTACACTCCATACAAATACTTTCAGAAACGACTTCCTGACACTTAAATCTATACTCGATGTTAACAAATTTCTCTTCTTCAGAAACGATTTCCTTGCCATTGCCAGTCTACATTTTATATCCTCTCTACTTCGACCATCATCAGTTATTTTACTCCCTAAATAGCAAAACTCCTTTACTACTTTAAGTGTCAACTACACTATTGAAGACAAACAGCTGGAGACAGCGTGTGCAGTAAAATATGTAGGCGTAACTATCCAAAGCGACCTTAAGTGGAATGACCATATAAAACAGATAGTGGGGAAAGCAGACACAAAGGAAATGTAGCTCATCCACGAAGAAAGTGGCTTATAAGGCGCTTGTTCGCCCGATTCTTTAGTTTTGTTCATCTATCTGGGATCCCTGTCAGGTGGGACTGATAGAGAAGATAGAGAAGATCCAACGAAGAGCGGCTCGTTTCGTCACTGGATCGCTTAGCTGGTGAGAGAGCGTTACGGAGATGCTGAACAAACCCCATTGGCAGACGTTACAAGATAGATTTACTATTGAAGTTTCGGGATAGCACTTTTCAGGAGGAGTCAGACAACATATTACTTTCCCCACATACATGTCCCGTATTGACCATGAAGAGAAAATTCGAGAAATTAGAGCCAATACAGAGGCTTACCGACAATCATTCTTCCCACGCACTATGTGCGGTTGGAACAGGATTGGAGGGATCAGATAGTGGTACCGAAAGTACCCTCCGCGAAACACCATTAGGTGGCTTGCGGAGTATGATGTTGATGCAGATGTACGCCACGTTTTATTAATTGTTATTACCACTTTGGGCCGAATTATGCAGCTTACAGATTTAAAACTAGAATGAAGGGAAATAAAAACATTAGTTATTCCCTATCTTACAACCTGCTTACAATATATGAAAAGGCCAAATGTGTACTCATAACAGGTTGCCTAAGTCCGCCAACGTATCTCAGTGGTCAGCATATCTGGCTACTATGTCGAGGACCCAGGTTCGACTCTCAATACTGAGAGGCAATTTTCCTTGATTGGGGAACTGGAACGGAGTGCACTCAGCAATTGATAGAAACTGAGGAGCTACATTAGTGACAGGCAGCGGCTCCAAGGTCAATGAAGCCGGTGTTATAACGTCGTGTTCCTCAATACCTTATCCAATGACGCCACTGGATGAGGGTCTGTCCAGAAAACAGAACTTTGCTTTACCACATTACCTACAATACAGAAATGTTCCTTCAATTGGCGTCAGCTGGTGTGTGTCGTTATAAGTAAGACGACTCAAAAAGTTCTGCAAGTATACAGAGTGAGTCAGGAGGAAAGGTACTTGCTTTGAGAGGTGATCGTGTTGCTGATTCTTAAGAGGAAACTGCACATCGACATATACCCTACTTCAAATGGTTTCCGAGACAGAACCTATGTAACGCATATTGTTATTTATTTTCAGTGCTGTTCAAACATTGCCATTTTTACAATGTACCGCAGTAGTGTAGAGGAAGTTGAGACGAACGATTTGACACCGGACTCTTGTCATTCAAGCCGGAAAACAATCTCAAACTGGACTAAACACCTATCAAAGCTACAGCGCATGCGCGTAGCGCGAGATTTTCAATATTCTTGCGCTCTGTCGTAGAGAGAAAATGAATAGGCCCTGTATGGTAGGAAATGTAATGTAGCTTAAGTTTGTATTGCGACACGATTTCGCTGGATGCTGCGGACTTCGAAGTATTCAAGAAAAACGTACAAAGGTGATATTAAATGTCCTCTGTCTTGGAAAAAATCGAATAGACCTTTTGACTAAATGAAATCGTTTGTTCAAAATCACTATTACCCTTCTAAGCGTCCGCCCCGGGTAGCTGAGTGGTCAGCGCGGCAGAATGTCAATCCTAAGGGCCCGGGTTCGATTCCCAGCTGGGTCGGAGATTTTCTCTGCTCTGGGACTGGGTGTTGTGTTGCTCTAATCATCGTCATTTCATCCCCATCGACGCGCAAGCCGTCGAAGTGGAGTCAAATCGAAAGACTTGCACCCGGTGAACGGTCTACCCGAAGGGAGGCCCTAGTCACACGACATTTACATTACTCTTCAAAACATATAGCTTTCGAACTGACTCACCCTGTCTGTGACGGGGTGTCAGAGAATGTTACCGTAACTATCAAATTTTCTCACCATATCACGTACGTATTGACATGTGCCGTTGAGTTATTGGTACATACATTTATCACAAAAGATAAATCATTAAAATCTGGCAACAGAAATTTAAAATGTAATGAAAAATGAAACGGTAGCTTTATGATTAAAATTTTAATTGCATATTGTAACAAATTTTATTCCTGTTTTAGCTTTTGTAGTAAATGTACCAGAAACACAACAACGCAACGCCGACGTCATTTCTCTCGATCAAAAAATGGTTCAAATGGCTCTGATCACTATGGGACTTAGCATCTGAGGTCATCAGTCCCCCTAAATAACCTAAGGACATCACACACATCCAAGCCCGAGGCAGGATTCGAACCTTCGACCGTAGCTGTCGCGCGGTTCCAGACTGAATTCTCTCGATCATTTCATCGTAATAGTAATGCTAGTCCGCAGCTCGTGGTCGTGCGGTAGCGTTCTCGCTTCCCACGCCCAGATTCCCGGGTTCGATTCCCGGCGGGGTCAGGGATTTTCTCTGCCTCGTGATGACTGGGTGTTGTGTGATGTCCTTAGGTTAGTTAGGTTTAAGTAGTTCTAAGTTCTAGGGGACTGATGACCATAGATGTTAAGTCCTATAGTGCTCAGAACCTCAGTAATGCTAGGTCCCTGACACACCGTCATATGCAAGGTCCAGTCCCATTAATGTGACGTCAACCTTCTGTAAGCACTCATAGACGTCACATGGCAGCACTAAAAGTGGATGATATATAAAGCATGTAGCGGGTACACAGAAAACAGTGCAGTCCTTGTATTGGGGATAAGGAGCGATTTATCTGACATCCAAAATGGCATGATGACTGGTTTTCGGGCCAAGGGTGGAAGCACTTGCGAAATGGCTACGTCTGGACACTTCACATGCCGCCCTGGTTAAAGCATACCGTGCGTGCTAAAATGACGCTGCCCATAAATGGTGCCGAGGCAACTGCGGAGCACCACGGACCATAGATGACAGCTGCGGAGATCTGTACAAGAGATCAGACGTGCAACTGTTCAGCAACTGACCGTCCACATGAACCAAAGGGCTACCAACTGTGTCTCCCCAACGACCGTTCAGCGAACGTTACCGCGTACGAGTCTCTGCAACAGGTGCCTGGCTGGAATTTGCATTGCCGGCCGGTGTGGCCGTGCGGTTCTAGGCGCTACAGTGTGGAACCGCGTCACCGCTACGGTCGCAGGTTCGAATCCTGCCTCGGGCATGGATGTGTGTGATGTCCTTGGGTTAGTTATGTTTAAGTAGTTCTATGTTCTAGGGGACTGATGTCCACAGATGTTAAGTCCCGTAGTGCTCAGAGCCATTTTTTGGAATTTGCAGGCCAGTTTCGCCACTGAACGTCCACTAAGTGACGACAGCTGCCGTGGATGGCAGAGTAATCACGTAGATGAACCATGTTTTATGCTGCATCAGACGAATGGCCCGTGGCCTGTACGGTGTGAAACGGCTTAAAGCAAACACCCTTCAACAATCGTCGTAAGGTAGCCAGAGGAGGTAGCGTTATGGTCCGGGGAACGTTTTCCTGGAATTCTCTGAGTAGTCTCCTCATTCTACTTAACGCACAATGGATCGACAAAAGTGTGCATCCACCCTTGGGGACCAGTCAACTCCTACATGCAGTTCTTGTTTCCTCGCCTTACTGGCATCTATCAGCATGACAGTGCAACGTGTCACACAGCTCGCACTATACGTAAGTGGTTGGAAGAGCACCTGGAGAGTTTACCATACCCTCCTGGTCATCAGACTCACCGGATTTAAACCTAATCGAGAATCTGTTGGACCACCTCAGTCGGACTGTATGCGCCATGGATTCTCCCCCGAGAAACCTAACGCTGCAAGCCACGAGGGTGCAATCGGCATGGTTCCACATCCCTGCCGGTATCTTCTACATCTCCATCCATACTCCGCAAGCCACCTGACGGTGTGTGGCGGAGGGTTACCCTGAGTACCTCTATAGTTTCTCCCTTCTATTCCAGTCTCGTATTGTTCGTGGAAAGAAGGATTGTCGGTATGCTTCTGTGTCGGCTCTAATCTCTCATTTTATCCTCATGGTCTCTTCGCGAGATATACGTAGGAGGGAGCAATATATACTGCTTGACTCCTCGGTGAAGGTATGTTCTCGAAACTTTAACAAAAGCCCGTACCGAGCTACTGAGCGTCTCTCCTGCAGAGTCTTCCACTGGAGTTTATCTATCATCTCCGTAACGCTTTCGCGATTACTAAATGATCCTGTAACGAAGCGCGCTGCTCTCCGTTGGATCTTCTCTATCTCTTCTATCAACCCTATCTGGTACGGATCCCACACTGCTGAGCAGTATTCAAGCAGTGGGCGAACAAGCGTACTGCAACCTACTTCCTTTGTTTTCGGATTGCATTTCCTTAGGATTCTTCCAATGAATCTCAGTCTGGCATCTGCTTTACCGACGATCAACTTTATATGTTCATTCCATTTTAAATAACTCCTAATGCGTACTGCCAGATAATTTATGGAATTAACTGCTTCCAGTTGCTGACCTGCTATTTTGTAGCTAAATGATAAGGGATATATCTTTCTATGTATTCGCAGCACATTACATTTGTCTACATTGAGATTCAAATGCCATTCCCTGCACCATGCGTCAATTCGCTGCAGATCCTCCTGCATTTCAGTACAATTTTCCATTGTTACAACCTCTCGATGCACCACAGCATCATCTGCAAAAAGCCTCAGTGAACTTCCGATGTCATCCACAAGGTCATTTATGTATATTGTGAATAGCAACGGTCCTATGACACTCCCCTGCTGCAAACCTGAAAACACTCTTACTTCGGAAGACTTCTCTCTATTGAGAATGACATGCTGCGTTCTGTTATCTAAGAACTCTTCAATCCAATCACACAATTGGTCTGATAGTCCATATGCTGTATCGAACGCCTTGCGGAAGTCAAGAAACATGGCATCTACCTGTGAACCCGTGTCTATGGCCCTCTGAGTCTCGTGGACGAATAGCGCGAGCTGGGTTTCACACGACCGTCTTTTTCGAAACCCATGCTGATTCCTACAGAGTAGATTTCTAGTCTCCAGAAAAGTCATTATACTCTAACATAATACGTGTTCCAAAATTCTACAACTGATCGACGTTAGAGATTAGGTCTATAGTTCTGCACATCCGTTCGACGTCCCTTCTTGAAAACGGGGATGACCTGTGCCCTTTTCCAATCCTTTGGAACGCTACGCTCTTCTAGAGACCTACGGTACACCGCTGCAAGAAGGGGGGCAAGTTCCTTCGCGTACTCTGTGTAAAATCGAACTGGTATCCCATCAGGTCCAGCGGCCTTTCCTCTTTTGAGCGATTTTAATTGTTTCTCTATCCCTCTGTCGTCTATTTCGATATCTACCATTTTTTCATCTGTGCGACAATCTAGAGAAGGAACTATAGTGCAGCCTTCCTCTGCGAAACAGCTTTGGAAAAAGACATTTAGTATTTCGGCCTTTAGTCTGTCATCCTCTGTTACAATACCATTTTGGTCACAGAGTGTCTGCACATTTTGTTTTGATCCATCTACGGCTTTGACATAAGACCAAAATTTCTTAGGATGTTCTGGCAAGTCAGTACATAGAACTTTACTTTCGAATTCATTGAACGCCTCTCGCATAGCCCTCCTCACACTACATTTCGCTTCGCGTAATTTTTGTTTGTCTGCAAGGCTTTGGCTATGTTTATGTTTGCTGTGAAGTTCCCTTTGCTTCCGCAGCAGTTTTCTAACTGGGTTCTTGTACCACGGTGGCTCTTTTCCATCTCCTACAATCCTTGCTTGGCACATACCCATCTGACGCATATTGTACGATGGTTTTGAAGTTTGTCCACTGATCCTCAACACTATCTGTACTTGAGACAAAACTTTTGGGTTGAGCCGTCAGGTAGTCTGTAATTTGCCTTTTGTCACTTGCTAAACAGAAAAATCTTCCTACCTTTTTTAATGTTTCTATTTACGGCTGAAATCATCGATGCAGTAACCGCTTTATGATCGCTGATTCCCTGTTCTGCGTTAACTGTTTCAAATAGTTCGGGTCTGTTTGTCATCAGAAGGTCTAATATGTTATCGCCACGAATCGGTTCTCTGTTTAACTGTTCAAGGTAGTTTTCAGATAAAGAATTTAAAAAAATTCACTGGATTCTTTGTCCCTGCCACCCGTTATGAACGTTTGAGTCTTCCAGTCTATATCCGGCAAATTAAAATCTCCACCAAGAACTATAACATGGGAAATCTACTCGAAATATTTTCCAAATTATCCTTCAGGTGCTCAGCCACAACAGTTGCTGAGCCAGGGGGCCTATAGAGACATCCAATTACCATGCCTGAGCCTGCTTTAACCGTGACCTTCACCCAAATTATTTCACATTTCGGATCTCCGTCAATTTCCTTCGATACTATTGCACTTCTTATCGCTATAAACATGCCTCCCCCTTCACTGTCCAGCCTGTCTCTGCCGTATACATTCCAATCTGAGTTTCGGATTTCATTACTGTTTACGTCTGGTTTCAGCCAACTTTCTGTCCCTAGTACTATATGGGCGTTGTGACCGTTTATTAATGAGAGCAGTTCTGCGACCTTTCTATAGACGCTCCTGAAGTTCACTATTACCACATTAATATTGTTATTCTCTGTTGCATTTTGCCTACTCCTACCTTGCCGCGTCTCAGTAGGCATCTTGTCGGGCCTAGGGTGGGAGTTCTCTAACCTAAAAAACCCACATGTGCACTCCACACGTACTCCGCTCCCCTTGTAGCCGCTTCCGGCGTGTAGTGCACGCCTGACCTATTCAGGGGGACCCTACATTTCTCCACCCGATACCGGAGGTCGAGAAATTTGCACCCCAGATCTCCGCAGAATCGTCTGAGCCTCTGGTTTAAGCCTTCCACTCGGCTCCAAACCAGAGGACCGCAATCGGTTCTGGGAACGATACTACAAATAATTAGCTCTGATTGCACCAGGCGAGCGAGGCTTTCCGCCTTCACCAATTCCGCCAACCACCTGTACGAACTGAGGATGACCTCTGAACCCAGACGGCAGGAGTTATTGGTGCCGACATGAGCAACAATTTGCAGTCGGGTGCACCCAGCGCTCTCTATCGCCGCCGGCAGGGCCTCCTCCACATCTCGGATGAGACTCCCCGGCAAGAACACTGGCCTTCATCCCCGACCTTTCCGCTATCTCCCTAAGGGGCTCCATCACCCGCCTAACGTTGGAGCTCCCAATAACTAATAAACCCCTCCCCCGTGTGCCTGCTCAGACCTTGCTGAAGGAGCGGCCACATGTCCACTCACAGGCAGAGCGGGCGATGCCACACGGCCAGCCTCCACATTGACCCTCCGCCTCGTGCGCCGCTGACCCGCCACTACCCTTGGGGAGAGGGTCGCCCAACCGCGCCCGATACCCGCGAAGATGTCTCGACAGCAGGGACCGTCGGTGAAGCATGTAACACCTGGGGTGTACCATGCGACGCACCAGACTCCCCACTGCCGCTATACTCCGAGGCAGCAGCCTGAAGACGGGTGACCGCGGCCATCAACACGTTCAGCTGTTCGCGAACGTACACAGCAGTCGCACATCCTATCAATCCTAAGAAATCAGTTTACTGTAGAGAGTTAATCAACTTTTAACTAGACTGCTAATTCACTAAAGGCGGCTGATTGTTGACTAAACTGTGGTTGCTAGTTACTTCTTGTAGAAAACAATGAAAATAGCACTACCTGTCTCTGGACTGTATTCAAAACAAACACTAGCACTACTGGCACTATGGTTGACTAAAGGTACTCTCTCTGAATGTATTGAAAACAAACACGAAATCTATGGAACACTATTACTAGCACTCGACAATTAAAGCTTCCTAAAAGCAAAAACACCCGGAAGAAGAAGTGACAAGTAAGAAAAATACAGTTAATACTTAAATTAAGGTAGCTCGCTGCACAGCAGACGTGAAGCAGACGGCAGTTACGACGACACTTCCAGTAGCTCAATCACTCTCTTCCTTCACGCCGCATTCAGGCTTCTGACAGGTGGTCACATTAATGAGACTGGACGTAAATTTTTATGTCGTCTTAGGTATAACGACGCACAACAGCCAACACCGCTGGTAGTCACAGTCCTGTATTTTAGGTAACCTGGTGCATATACGTTTTTTCTTTCTTTAGAAAGCCCCCTGTCGCCTTTTTATGTCTCTATACAATGGCTGATCTCGGAAACTACTATAGAGATTTTGGTTCTATTTTCACTAATAGAGAGACTGATCCATGACGAAGTGGCTCTGAGCGCTACGGGACTTAACATCTGAGGTCATCAGTCCCCTAGAACTTAGAACTACTTAAACCTAACTAACCGAAGGACATCACACACATCCATGTTCGAGGCACGATTCGAACCTGCGACCGTAGCAGTCGCGCGGTTCCGGACTGAAGCGTCTAGAACCTCTCGGCCACAGAGGCCGACACATGACGAAGGTTTCTCTCTTTAATTTATTGTTTATAGTAATAATTGGATGTTGTATATGTATCGTTATCAGTTCGATTTGGAGTGTCACTTCGCAGCAGTGATGGGTGTTACGAACCGGTAAGCTAGAGGAGACGACATTTGATAATAAAATCAGTAAAATAACAGACGCTGCAACTCTAAAGAGCTGCGCTACTTAACCACAACTGATGTCCCTCAGTGTGTTTTTCTGTCTGTTCGTGAAGGCTACTAATATAGGAACTACTGTCGCGATTTTAGAACAATTTTCCCTAATTTACAGTCTGGTTCACGGGGAAGGTTTGTGCGTATCACTATACAGGGTGGTCCATTGGTTGTCACCGGGCCAAATATCTCACGAAATATGCGTGAAACGAAAAAACTGCAAAGAACGAAACTTGCCTAGCTTGAAGGCGGAAACCAGATGACGCTATGGTTGGCCGGCTAGATGGCGCTGCCATAGCTCAAACGAATATCAACTGCGTTTTTTTAAAAATAGGAACCACCATTTTTATTCCATTTTCGTGTAGTACGTAAAGAAATATGAATGTTTTAGTTGCACCACTTTTCTCGCTTTGTGACAGATGGCGCTGTAATAGTCACATATGACTCACAATTTCAGATGAACAGTTGGTAACAGGTATGTTTTTTAAATTAAAATACAGAACGCAGGCACGTTTGAACATTTTATTTCGGTTGTTCCAATGTGATACATGTTCCTTTGTGAACTTATCATTTCTGAGAACGCATGCTGTTACAGTGTGATTGCCTGTAAATATCACATTAATGCAATAAATGCTCAAAATGATGTCCGTCAACCTCAGTGCATTTGGCAGTACGTGTAACGACATTCCTCTCAACAGCGAGTGTTCGCCTTCCGTAATGTTCGCACATGCATTGACAATGCGCTGACGCATGTTGTCAGGCGTTGTCGGTGGATCACGATGGCAAATATTCTTCAACTTTCCCCACAGAAAGAAATCCGGGGACGTCAGATCCGGTGAACGTGCGGGCCATGGTATGGTGCTTCGACGACCAATCCACCTGTCATGAAATATGCTATTCAATACCGCTTCAACCGCACGCGAGCTATGTGCCGGACATCCATCGTGTTGGAAGTACATCGCCATTCTGGCATGCAGTGAAACATCTTGTAGTAACATCGGTACAACATTACGTAGGAAGTCAGCATATATTGCACCATTTACATTGCCATCGATAAAATGCGGCCAATTATCCTTCCTCCCATAATGCCGCACCATACATTAACCCGCCAAAGCCGCTGAGGTTCCACTTGCCGCAGCCATCGTGGAATTTCCGTTGCTCAATAGTGCATATTATGCCGGTTTACGTTACCGCTGTTGGTGAATGACGCTTCGTTGCTAAATAGAACGCGTGCAAAAAATCTGTCATCGTCCCGTAATTTCTCTTGTGCCCAGAGGCAGAACTGCACACGACGTTCAAAGTCGTCGCCATGCAATTCCAGGCGCATAGAAATATGGTACGGGTGCAATCGATGTTGATGTAGCATTCTCAACACCGACGTTTTTGAGATTCCCGATTCTCGCGCAATTTGTCTGCTACTGATGTGCGGATTAGCCGCGACAGCAGCTAAAACACCTACTTGGGCATCATCATTTGTAGCAGGTCGTCGTTGACGTTTCACATGTGGCTGAACACTTCCTGTTTCCTTAAATAACGTAACTATCCGGCGAACGGTCTGGGCACTTGGATGATGTCCTCCAGGATACCGAACAGCATAGATAGCGCACGCCCGTTGGGCATTTTGATCACAATAGCCATACATCAACACGGTATCGACCTTTTCCGCAATTAGTAAACGGTCTATTTTAACACGGGTAATGTATCACGAAGCAAATACCGTCCGCACTGGCGGAATGTTACGTGGTACCACGTACTTATACTTTTGTGACTATTACAGCGCCACCTATCACAAAGCGAAAAAAGTGGTCCAACTAAAACATTCATATTTCTTTACGTATTACACGATATGTAATAAAAATGGTGGTTCCTACTTTAAAAAACGTAGTTGATATCCATGTGACCTATGGCAGCGCCATCTAGCGGGTCAACCATAGCGCCATCTGGTTTCCCCCTTCAAGCTAGACGAGTTTCGTTCTTTGTAGTTTTTTCGTTTGACGCTTATTTCGTGACATATTTGGCCCTGCCACTATCGATGGAGCACCCTGTATACAGGGTGTTACAAAAAGGTACGGCCAAACTTTCAGGAAACATTCCTCACACACAAATAAAGAAAAGATGTTATGTGGACATGTGTCCGGAAACGCTTAATTTCCATGTTAGAGCTCATTTTAGATTCGTCAGTATGTACTCCAACGTGATCAAATTGTAAATTTTCACAATCAACATGTGTGGGCTGACAAGAATCCGCACGCAATTGTGCAATCACGTCATCAACACAGATTTTCTGTGAACGTTTGGGCAGGCATTGTTGGTGATGTCTTGATTTGGCCCCATGTTCTTCCACCTACGCTCAATGGAGCACGTTGTCATGATTTCATACGGGATACTCTACCTGTGCTGCTAGAACATGTGCCTTTACAAGTACGACACAACATGTGGTTCATGCACGATGGAGCTCCTGCACATTTCTGTCGAAGTGTTCGTACGCTTCTCAACAACAGATTCGGTGACCAATGGATTGGTAGAGGCGGACCAATTCCATGGCCTCCACGCTCTCCTGACCTCAACCCTCTTGATTTTCATTTGTGGGGGCATTTGAAAGCTCTTGTCTACGCAACCCCGGTACCAAATGTAGAGATTCTTCGTGCTCGTATAGTGGACGACTGTGATACAATACGCCATTCTCCAGGGATGCATCAGCGCATCAGGGATTCCATGCTAACGGAGGACATTTTGAACATTTCCTGTAAAAAAGTGTTTTAAGTCACGCTGGTACGTTCTGTTGCTGTGTGTTTCCATTCCATGATTAATGTGATTTGAAGAGAAGTAATAAAATGAGCTCTAACATGGAAAGGAAGCGTTTCCGGACACATGTCCACATAACATATTTTCTTTCTTTGTGTCTGAGGAATGTTTCCTGAAAGTTTGGCCGTACCTTTTTGTAACACCCTGTATATTTTATTAAGTCCCATATAGCCTTTTTCTGTGTCTATACAATGGCTGATCTCGGAAACTACTACAGGGATTTTGATTCTATTTTCACTATTAGAGAGGCTGATCCATGACGAAGGTTTGTCTGTTTAATTTATTGTTTATAGTAATAATTAGTTATTGTATATGTATCGTTAACAGTTCGATTTGGAATGTCACCTCACGGCAATGATGGGAGTTACGAACTGGTAAGCTAGAGGAGGCGACATTTGATAAGAAAAGCAGTAAAATAACAGACACTGCAACTCTAAAGAGCAGCGGTACTTAATCACAATCAATACATATCATAAACTGAAGTCCCTCAGTGTGTTTTTCTGTCGGTACGTGAAGGCTACTACTATAGGAACTACTGCCGGAATTCTGGTACAATTTTCCCCAATTGAGAGTCTGGTTCACGGGGTAGGTTTGTGCGTATCCCTATATCTACATCTACATCTACATCTACATGGCTACTCTGCAATTCACACTTCTCTACCATTCCACTCTCGAATGGCGCGTGGGAAAAAGCAACACTTAAATCTTCCCGTTCGAGCTCTGGTTTCTCTTATGTTATTATTATGATCATTTCTCTCTACGTAGGTGGGTGTCAACAAAATATTTTCGCATTCGGAAGAGAAAATTGGTGATTGAAATTTCGTAAATAGATCTCGTCGGAAAGAAAACCGCCTTTGTTTCAGTGACTGCCACCCCAACTCGCGTATCATATCAGTGACACTCTAACCCCTATTGCGCGATAACACGAAACGAGCTGCCCTTCTTTGCACTTTTTCGATGTCCTCCGTCAATCCTACCTGGTAAGGATCCCACACCACGCAGCAATATTCCAGCAGAGGACGGACAAGTGTAATGTAGGCTACTTTAGTTAGTTTGTCGCATCTTCTAAGTGTTCTGCCAACAAAGCGCAGTCTTTGTTTCGACTTCCCCACAATGTTATCTATGTGGTCTTTCCAATTTAAGTTGCTCGTAATTGTAATTCCTAGGTATATAGTCGAATTGACAGCCCTTAGATTTGTGCGATTTATCGTATACCAAAAATTTATCGGATTACTTTTACTTCAAATGTTTCAAATAGCTCTGAGTACTATGGGACTTAACATGTTCAAATGTGTGTGAAATCTTATGGGACTTAAGTGCTAAGGTCATCAATCCCTAAGCTTACACACTACTTAACCTAAATTATCCTAAGGACAAACACACACACCCATGCCCGACGGAGGACTCGAATCTCCGCCTGGACCAGCCGCACAGTCCATGACTGCAGCGCCCAAGACCGCTCGGCTAATCCCGCGCGGCAGGACTTAACATCTGAGGTCATCAGTCCCCTAGAACTTAGAACTACTTAAATTTAACTAACCTAAGGGCATCACACACATCCATGCCCGAGGCAGGATTCGAACCTGCGACCGTAGCCGTCGCGCGGTTCCGGACATAAGCGCCTAGAACCGCTCGACCACCGCGGCCGGCGGATTTCTTTTAGTACCCACGTGGATGACGTCGCACTTTTCTTTGTTTAGTGCCAATTGCCACTTTTCGCACCATACAGAAATTCTCTCTGTATCATTTTGTAATTGGAATTGATCGTCTGATGATTTTACTAGACGGTAAATTACAGCGTCATCGGCAAACAATCTAAGGGGGCTGCTCAGATTATCACCTAGATCATTTATATAAATCAGGAACAGCAGAGGGCCTATGACACTACCTTGCGGAAAGCCAGATATCACTTCTCTTGTACTCGATGATTTACCGTCTATCACTACGAACTGTGACCTCTCTGAGAGGAAATCACGAATCCAGTCACACAGCTGAGACAATACTCCATATGCACTCAATTTGATTGATATATTATAAACACGTCCTCTGGTCATGGATACGTTGTGTTACACGTGGGGCGCCGGAGCGGATCGCTTGTTTTGTAATAAATAGCTTAGATGATAGGGAATAACTGACGTTTTAATTTCAAGGTTGCTTAATTCGGCCGAAACCAATAACAATAGTTGATAAAACATTTCACTGACTTCTCCTGCAACAAAATGGCACCTTTTTGTAAAGAAAAAAACATACTTTTTGATGTTCTTTATACATTTTCTGCTCTCTTATGTGTTGCAATTTTTAACCTTCTTTGCTTCTAAATTTTAATGTTGATCTTGTGTCTTAGTGTATATGTATGGCGGATGAGGGTAACTGCACAGCAATAAATTTTTGAGGCGAGCAAGCAGACCACACGCAGGTTGGGCGGTGTCCCAGTCCACCAGCGCAGTTCCCTCCCAGCCCTGGCGTACATCCAGCAGCGTCTCATGCTACCGCTCGCTGCGTTGCGTTATACAAGCAGGCGGCGGCTGGATATGAATGACTCATAAAAATTCCTTTCAACCTCTTGCGTCAGCACGTCGTCACCCGACACGAAACGTTGATCAGTCCCTGGGCAGGCACGTGCCATTTCGCAACAAACCACATTGTGGTACAAACATATTCGTTATCTTGTTTTTCACCAGTTTGCGTAGACAGGTAACATTCTGTTTTAATGACTTGCATGGGAACCTGTTCCACGGCTTCAACCGTACCACCTTGACATGCACTGCTGGTAAACCCCTCCTCCGGACTTGTACAAGGGGCCTTCAATAAGTGATGCAACACAATTTTTTCTGAAAACACGTTGATTTTATTTATCATTCCAGTATACCATTTTATGACCCACTATTTTGGCTACAAAATCCCATATTCCAACATAACCTCCATTCATAGCACTTTATTATCCACTATTTTGACTACAACATCCCATATTCCAACACAAGCTCCCTTCAATATGTCAGCACTACCTCACCTTTCTGGCAGGCCTACGTCTTGCTGCACGAATAATCTCCCCAGTCCGCCCCTGCTAGCTGAGTGGTCAGCGTGACGAAATTTCATACCTAACGGCCCAGGTTCGATCCCCGGCTGGGTCGGAGATTTTCTCCGCTCAGGGACTGGGTGTTGTCCTTATCATCATCATTTCATCATCGACACTCAAGCCTCCGAAGTGGCGCCAGCTCGAAAAACTTGCACCAGGCGAATGGTCTACACGACGGGACGAGCTAGCCACACGGTATTTCCATTTCCAATAATCTCCCCATCATGCCGCGGAGTGAGTCCTTCATTGGGCCAAAGAAATAGAAGTCGTAAGGTGCAAGATCCGGCCTTTAGAGTGGGTGAGAAAGGACAGTCCAATGAAGTTTTGTGAGCTTCTCTCGGCTGTACAATCGTGTGAGATCTTGCTCTGTCATGGACAAGCAAAAGGTCATCTCAATTGTTATGGCGGATAACATGCTGACTCGGTTTCCTCAGTTTCCTGAGGGTAGCACAATACACCCCAGGGTTGATCGTTGCACCATGAGGCAAAAAAATCCCTTTAGAGTACCAGAGACCGTCGCCATGACTTTATCAGCTGAGGTACGGCTTTGAGCTTTTCTTTCGGGGAAGAGATGGTGTGGTGCTATTCCATAGATTTCCCTTTTTTTCCGGTTCGAAGTGATGAACTCATGATTCATCGCAAGCGACGATGTTCGACAAAAAATTCTTACGACCAGCAATTCCACACGGATGGACCTCCGTTGCTCTGCCTCTGAGTAACCAGACTGGTGGACGAGTGTGTCAGTACTGCCAACAGAGACGTCCACTTGAATAGCGAGATCATTGATTGAGATTCGTCGATCACCTCGAATGAGAGTGTCCGCACGTTCCAAGACTGCAGGAGTCACAGCTGTGTGCAATCGACGGGCACCCGGGAGATCGGACAGCGTTGTTACGACGATGACAGAGCCTCGCCCAATGATTCACCGTGTTTTTGTTCACTGCGAGGCCTCCGTAGACATTCTGCAAGGCTTATGAAGATTTGCTATTCTCTGGTTTTCCGCCAAAGGAAACTCAATAAAAGCTCTTTGCTTGTAACTCACCTCCGTTACAGACGCCATTTTGAAGGGTACGTATAGCGCCGCCACCTATCGGAATGACATGAAACTATAGGGGCTCAAATGGAAGTATTCCACGATGTCTCACAACAAATTCCAGATTTTTTCAACTGAAATCATTTATTTAAAGTCCCTAGGATTCTGTTTAGAATGATCGTAATAATAGAAAGACAGGAAGTAAAGACCGGATAAGTGGGAAGAATACATTGTAGGCCTTTGCGAAGGGGAGACACTGTCTAACGTGATAAAAGTGGAAATCGGAGTCGATATGGGCGACAAAGAGGATCCAGTAATAGAATCAGAGTTGAACAGAGCCTTGGAAGGTTTGTGATCAAGTAAGGCGGAATATATAGATAACATGACTTCAGAATTTCTAAAATAATTCGGGAAAGAGGCAACCAAATGGTTATTCTATCATCTGTACAAACTGTCAGGCTTTCGGAAAAGTATCGTCCACACAATCCCGAAAATAGCAAGCGCAGATAAATGCAAGGACAGTCAGCTTAACAGATCACGCATCCAAGTTGTTGACAAGAATAATACACAGAAGAATGGAAAAGAAAATCGAGGAGGTGTTGGATGTAGAACTGTTTGCCTTTAGGGAAGATAAAGGCACCAAAGAGCCAGTTCTGACGTTTTGGTTGAATATTATTAGTAGAATAAGATAAATATTAAGGATAACTACGGTTCGTAGTAAGGTGTGTGATTTGAAAATAATAGTATCTGCCCGAAACCGGTGACCATTACAGCTGAGTTTTATATCACCTGTTGTCTTCTGTGGTGATGCTTTTAATCAGTGTCACTTCCTAAAAATTAGTAATTCATTGCATTGATGCCCTTATGATGTTCTGTGTCTTGTATTAATGGAGAACACTTTTGGAAGAATATTTCAAGGTAATCCATATTCTCCCAAAAATCAAATTTTCGTCTGCCAAACTACCAACTGAAGTAAATATTTGTCCCTTATATAAGTAATAATATTCATGATATCTGTTAACGTGATCTATTTGTTTTCATTGTGTCACAAATTACGCAAATGGTTGAAATGTCTGTAATTTTTGTATTGAGAGAATTTCGTAAATTTTAGAGTCTTCATAGGTTGTACAGTCTTTTTGATAATAATCTTGGTTAAGTTACGCCACACGCAACCACAGATTGTTTCTGGTAAGCAAAGAAAAATTTAGAGTAAATGATTTTTCTTTAGGTACTGATTCTGTGATTTCAATTTGCTTTCGAGAACGTCAGTGCTCCAGATTCGAAATAGCATGTTGAGCTACGGGGAAATTACTTTTCTTGAAAGAAGATCGTACTTCGCATTCTTGTGATAAAGAGTAAGTCGTCAGAATTTTCGGGTGTTGTACTAGGTAAGAAGATTAATTTACAGTGATCAGTGAAGATAGTGTTAAACAATTATTTTCTTCCGTGTTGAGCAGTATTTTATTTCGT
Source organism: Schistocerca nitens (assembly GCF_023898315.1). NCBI lineage: Eukaryota > Metazoa > Arthropoda > Insecta > Orthoptera > Acrididae > Schistocerca > Schistocerca nitens. Next base: position 131,419,511 of record NC_064622.1, on the reverse strand, counting down.
GGACATTTCAGGGCCAGACATTGCACCTCATGTCGCGTAACTTTCACAATACATTCCACTATCGGTTGTCAGTTAAGTAGTTCTCACTGACATAATTGGTGTCTTTGGCATTTAATTAGATTCATTTTAATTATTTCATGGTCAGCATTCAATTAAAATAAGTTTTGTTTCACGACATTGTTAATATGCGCAATAAAGGGTCAACCAACAGTCACTTTTGCTCAGCAGCTGAATATGATATTTAAAGCATACGTTACACTATGAGAAAGTTTTTGAAAAACGAGTGTTCAGTACTTCCATATAGATAAATTACATAAAAAGCGTACATTGTCTTCTGCACATTACACCTTCCGTACACTGTCTTCTGCACATTATACCTCCCGACTATTACCACAAAGAAAGTCTCATTTCCGCGATACACCACTCTTTTCCAGAAAATAAAACGTCTTTACATTTCAGGGTCCCAGCGTCTGCTGTTCATTTTCAAATGCCTCTTAATAAAAATTCACAAAGATTACAAATCTCATATCGGATCAAAGCACTCTTCTCTTCACACATACATTATACAGAAATCACAAGACAAGATATACATATATTTAGGTTAAATTTTCTTTCCATTCGTCTTGATATAGAAGGTGTTTGTTTTAACTTGTGACAAATAAATATTTCGAAAACGACGCATCGTATGAAACAAAAAAACAAAATATAGCTTTCTAAGTGAAGTATTACCTTCAGTAAAGGGCACATGCCTCTTATAGAACTGGCTACTTCTTAACCACCCTTCCTGCGTCGGTGGAGTCAACTTTGTATTTTCAAATGGGAAATCTCCGTTTAAGCTGCACATTCTAATTCTACGCCAAAAAATACGGTTTACTGACACCATTGTTTTCCATCCGTTTTAGATGGTGTTATATCGACAAATATCAAGTGTGCCCTTTCTTGCATTAGGACCCGACGCATTTGATTCTACATTTCATTTGCAATGTAAATGTAAACCTTTGTGCTCAAACGGTTCATATTTATGTTTGAAATTTGGTGTTCCAGATTTGACTTTACGGTACAATATGGCTAGCCGTTTCAATGACTGGTTCGAAAATATGATCCGCGTGCTCCAGGAACAATGATGCGAATGTAACCGTTTTTTGTTGCCTCGGGATGCTTGATATCGGAGAGTCGCCTTGCCTGTTACAATAGTGGTGTCTGATTTTGGTGAGTATCCATGGCAGGCGCACCTATTACTATCATTTCATGGTCATTTTATCTTATTAAAGTGTTTCCTTTCCTGGGGGTTCTGCCGTGAAAATACAAAATAGAAAATCTGATTGGGTTTTGAATTTTGATGGAATAAGTTACGGATAAGGCGGACTTCGTATTACTGATTGAGATAGTGCTGTAATTTGACCGTGAATGGCAGACCGGGTCGGCAACACTACAAAAAGCGACTATAAGGAAATAGCATCAGAAATAAGTTGAAATTTACCTTAAAATTCTGTCAGAAACGTAGTATCTATTATAATATAGTCTTCGTGGCTGCGTCTGGAATACTTCTTAATTTTCTTGTAGGATGTCCTTTTTTCATTGTTCGCTGGTCCTTTTGTTCTCCGTCTGATGAAAATTTCTTGAAGTTCTCAGTGTCTGGATTAATTTATAAATTTGGCGATAACCATTGCGAATCACTGCTGAAATAACTTGAAGACGCCGTGTGTTCGTTTCGTAATATAGTTTTAATTTCCACTTAAAATCATTCTTTAACATCAGCGCCCAAAAACTAGACGTCTTAAACGTATGAAGACAAGATAACAAGAGGGTAATGAACTAGTTGTTAAAACAAGCACCTACGCAAAAGTAAAAAAAAAAAAAAAAAAGATCGAAATTGGTTATGAAAATCTGTCTCTGGCGCGGCGCTCTTCTGCATGCGCGATCGTATATCACATCTTTGCTCTGGCGGAGGCGCGGTAGTCAAAGTACCGTTACAGTTTCGCCGATAGCTGTGTAGTGGCGGTGGTTTAATGGAATCACACGCCGAAATCGGTCACCTTAATGGCGGGGTTCGACGGCGGCCACCTAAATCAAGCAATCCTATGTTTTGGGGACTGGCCACAGACAAAGCCATACAAGTAGCTTATTTTCCAGAAATGTCAGTGTCCAGCCATATTATTTGTACCACACCATCACACTTGCGACAGTCAAGTACCGTTTGAACATCAGTATCAACCGTTAGAAATTAAAGATTTACATTTACATCATAAATGAAATGCGGCATCAAATGCATCGGTTCTTAATATTAAAAAAAGGCACACTTGATATTTGTCAATTACAACGCCATCTACCACGTATGGAAAACAATGGTTTGAGTGCAAATAAAACAATTTCTGCGTCAGTGGCTTGTTTATTTTGCCACCACGCGTTTCGATGGTTCACACCATCATTTTCAAGTGGATAATTGTTTATTTAGATGGCTGGTGTTGGTGAAGACTACAGACTACTTTTCGCCGCAACAGACTGAGGGCAGTGTAGATTATTTTGCATATTTTGCTAATGCTAAAAATTGTTGATTTAGAAAAGGCTCTTTAGAGCGTAAAAAATTAGAATTTCTGAGAGTGAATTGTGCTTGCAGGGACGGTAGAGTTGTAAGAGGTCTGCATACTTTTTCCTGATGTGCGTCGTCTCCACTGCACACCACATTTACACTGTCGTTTCAAAGAAGTTGCACATGTTACAGATATGTTTGTTTACACTGGATACAAAGATACAAGATTAAATAGTTTCTATAAAAATATGTTTTTATTTTTTAAATATATGATTGGGCTGCACCAGAATACTGACGTGCGGACAACTCAGCTATGCAGACGTTTTGCAACTCTACCGTCCCTAAAAGTACAATTCACTATCAGAAATCCATGTTTTTTAATCCCTTAAGTGCCTATTCTAAAGCAACAATTTTTATCGGTAGCAAAAGACCCTAGATAACCTTCACTGCCCTTGCGATTTTGAAAAGACGTCTGTATTCTTCACCAACACCTGCCATGTAAATAAACTATTCTGAAGATGATAGTGTGAACCATCGAAACCCGTAGTGGCAAAGTAAACAAGAGACTGACGCAGAAACTGTTTTATTTGTATTGATAAACCGTCGCAGTCCTCATAATGCTGTCCCTTATGGACGAAATATTCAATGGTTTGAGTAAACCGCACGTATTCTTTTGCGAAGAATCTGAATATGCAATAAAATGTGGGAGGGTTTCTCATTTGAAATGCAAAGTTCACCCCGCTCATGCGGGAGGGGTGGTTACGAGGTGTCCATTTCTATCACAGACAGATGTCCCCTTTACTAATATTAACTTTTCACCTAGAATATTATTTTCGTGCGACGCGTCGTTCCCGATACATTTATTGTCTCAAGTAAAAACAAACACCTTTTTATACATAAACAAAACAAAAAGTATAATGTGGTACAGCTTTCGTTACAATTCATGATGTCAGTTATCAGCAGAAAAAATCTCTGTAACAGTAGATGAACTTAAAATTTATGTGGAGGTCTTTTTCTATTTATGGTTGGCATCTCTGTCCTTTACTGCTTACATTTCTATTAGTTTGTGGTGCACAAACAGAGGATAATATCCAATTGTCGCCTAATTTTCTAAATAAACTATTTTTTATCAACGAAAAGCTTAGAAAAACATAAAAAATTCCAATAATTTCCCAGAAATATAGTCAGTTTCGATACTTCTGTTCAAGTATAATCGAGGTATCGGTACATGTTTAAGAAGTAGTGTCGAAACCAAATAACTTGCCGAATCTGGTATTTGTACACCACTGAGTTTGATTAACAACATTTCTCACTCACCTTGTACGCCTCCTGAAAGCAGTACGAAGATATCCGAACCCCAGTCACTCCGGATTTGCTCGTACAGAAGGCACTTACATTCCTAGCAAGCTTTCAGTGACTATGACATGCAGTAACGCCTATAAATGTCTCCAAAGCCAAAATCCCAATCGCTCAAATTGAACGGTAAGGAAATGTTACTAGACGTCCTTGACCAAACCATAGCTCATGAAATGATTGAAATACATAATGTAGTACAGGGGGCAGAAAATGTTTTGGTGCCCACAAGTATTCAAATTCATTGCCTTTCTTCATTAAGCGGATTGCTTGTTGAGCTGACGTTGTTGACAATATGTCCGGTAGAGCGTACTGCTCTATGAATCTGTTGCCCACAAATCCTCTCAAAGTTAATCTGATGTCTCAATTTTATGATCGCTCGAGGATCTGCATCTCGCCACGCGTGGTTAGTGGTTCATATACCACTTTAAATGAATCCTGTCTCATTAGTAAATAAAATACAAGCTATGAACAGCGGATATTCGCATTACTGTCTCAGAAATCGTTATCAGAAATGTAACGTAGCGTGGAGGTCACAGGGCCAGAGAGCTTGCACGATTTGCAAGTAATGTAGACAAAGTTCATGCTCATCCAAAATTAACAATGTAACGACGTGTTTTATGCCTTCAGCAGCCGTAATTATTTGCACACTTATTCGAAATCGTCACCTACACGTTGGAAAAATCACTCCTTTCTATCTGGAGTGCGAACTTGTTGAGAATGGTGCTGTATTTCCAAACCGGTGGAATGATCTGCTGAACTTTTTTTATATAGAATGCGGCGTTATGAACGTCATTCGGCAGACATGACACCGACCTGTCGAACAATGCCATTGTCTCAACCGTAACAGAATATCAATCTGCCATTTCTCCCGCAGAATAATAGAATTCCATTTCAACATTTCCATTGTCCACACAGCACGAAATCATTAATCATGTTCTGATACCAACAAAGCATCAGCGCGGTACGGACGTCACGGCTGATAGAGATAATTGCAGTTGCCATGAGGAACATCAGAACCGCAGTCAGAAACTCAGCCAATCAAAAATAAGCTATGAACTTCACCAACAGACAGTTTGCACTGCGAAGTATTGTACATTCTTTATATCAATATAAACAATTACGTATCGCGACAGATTTCTAGTCTTGACAAATACCATCCGATGCAAGAAAGGGTTAACTTTTAATATGCTAGCTGCGGGTTGAGATTTAATTACGCAAGGGAATATCGACGGCTGTCAACAGCACACAAGAGAGTAGAGAGCCTAAACTGAACTGCCTCGATAACAATTATTTGTGAAAATTATACCTGTCACATAGCTCCTTGTTCGAGTGTAAAAAAAAAAAAAAAAAAAAAAAAATGAGATTTCGTAACAGCACGGGACACTTTATTTAGCGTATGATTAAACTATGGACGCAGACATAACCCAAACAAAGGAAATAACTACATTTACCGGAAGTGTACTCACAAAACCAGCTGAAGCCATGTTTGACACTTGTTCGTTGCTATGACCAGGTTGGAAAAAAAACTCACACTGTGATAGAACAAAGCAGTAGGCTTTTACCAGAAATATTGACCCCTAGACAATGTGTCTAATAGTGTATTTTAAATACAGCAGTAGACCATCGTAGGCACTGTATAACATTAAAACACTTGATAATGGAACTTTAAAGACGAAATCATGATCATGTATATGTAACACTGCAAATAAAAAACAGTGTAATGGCGGTACTAACTTTAAAGTCACACTTTCCGTGTGCGTTGTGTGCAGATCTTGTAATGCGGCATTCAAAAGCAGGGCGGCTTATCAAGACACAAGGGAGTGAAAGACATTAGCTACCAATGGACGTTGTTTTATATAAATGGAGCAAGTTGAAAATTTGTGCCAGACCAGGATGCGAACCTGCGTCTCCTGTTTACGAGGCAGTTGTGCTGACCAATACGCCATGTGGGCACCGTGTCACCACAACCTTATGGACTGCCCTAGCATTTCTCCCATCAGACCCAAATTCTCAGCTTTTACCATGGACTACTCAAGTAGCGCCCCTTCTCATCAGTCTCATTACTCGTGGCATCTCGCCGATTCCCGTAAGAGCTCGAGCTTGGAGCTCATCTGCACTCTAGGAATCATTGGCCGTCATCACCTTAATTTTACAGGGTGTTTCACTAAATGAGTTTTTTAAGTTACGAAGTACTAGGCGACGGAAGTATTTATTGCGGTAGGTCACAATAAGAAACGTTACACTGTCTGCGTAGCTATGAACATAGTATATTGTGTTATTATCCAAAGAGTTACAGCAAAAAGATACCATTTTTTAAATTGAACAGTAGTTGTTTCTATCGTGCACTGGAATCAGTAACACCAGCTGTTTATACATAGCCGGCCGGAGTGGCCGAGCGGCTCTAGGCGCTTCAGTTTGGAACCGCGCGACCACTACGGTCGCAGGTTCGAATCCTGCCTCGGGCATGGATGTGTGTGATGTCCTTAGGTTAGTTAGGTTTAAGTAGTTCTAAGTTCTAGGGGACTGATGACCTCAGTTGTTAAGTCCCATAGTGCTCAGAGCCAATTGAACCATTTTTGTGTATACATCAATGTAAATTACATTCCTATCACTTTTAGTCTGGGAGCTACAACCCTTCATTTGGGAGCTACAACCCTTCAAAGTTTCAGGGGCAGATACCACAAACATTGCGCATAACGCACTGCGCCTACTGAAAGCGGTGCGGCCGAGTTGTAACGTCGCTGGTGTCACGGAGCGAGAAGCTTCCTCGATGCGCTGTTAGACTGCCGACTGTCGCCGCATACGGCCGTATACCCGACAGTTCCAGCCACACAAATAAGCAGGGCTCAATGTATCACAGTTACTGACATCGCATGAATATGGCATACACGAACAACGAGTACGATGACATGTTGCTGATGCTCGGAGAGTGTCGACACGATGCCACTGAAGCACCCATGGGATACGCCGGGATATATCCTAGGCGAAGAGCTCCGGCAGCCATTACGATCTTACGTGTTGAACAATGACTTCGGGAAACAGGCACCTTGGTAATGCGCTGCAGTAACAGACGAAGAACTGCAAGAAGTGAGGAGACGGAGGTGTTTGTTTTAGCTGCAGTACACCACGATCCTCATGTCAGCTTACGAGCCGTTGCTGCAGTCGCTGGTGTCAGTCTCACATCTGTGTGGCGTATAATACACGGCCACAGGTTTCACCCGTACTGCGTGTCACTGACCCAGGAGCTGCGTGGGAACGATTTCCGTGCGACATTTACATTCTGTGAATAGGCTATACGTAATTTCACGCTGGAGTCTTTACAAGGAGTTATGTTCTCTGATGAGTCCACGTTCACAAATTATGATGTAGTGAATCGCCATAACGTGCACTACTGGGCCGCAGACAATCCTCGGTGGGTACGACCTGTCTACCGTCGACGAAGATGGTCTGTTAATGTATGGTGTGGAATCCTTGGGGATGAAATCATCGGTCCACACTATTTCCTGGTACACTGACAGGTGAGTTATATCGCGCATTTATAGTTGACAGTTTGAGTGGTCTCCTTGAACATGTGTGTCTACACACTAGTCCATATGTGGATGCAGCACGATGTACACCCAGCCCATTCTGTGCGTGCTGTTGTTGTAGAACTAAACAACAGGTTTGCAGGAAGGTGGTCGGGGCGCCATGGTCCTCATTCATGACCCGCAAGGTCGCCCGATTTAACACCATTACATTTCTTTTTGTGGGGATATCTAAAGGATCGTGTTTATGTCACTGAGCCCACATCCCCAGTTGATCTAAAACGGCGCATCGAAGACGCATGTTGCTCCGTGACACCGGCAATGTTACATCTCGTCCGCAGATCATTTAGAAGGCGCATTACATTGTGCATTCAGGAACATGGACACACATTTGAACATCTCATTTAAATCAGCTTCCCACCGCCAGAACATCCACACCCACCACACAGCCATGTATTATGTACAGCGTATGGTACCTGCCCCTGAAGGGTTGTAGCTCCCAAAGTAAAAGTGATAGGAATGTAATTTAAATTGATGTATACACAGCTGGTGTTACTGATTCCAGTGCATGATAGAAACAACTATTGTTCCATTTAAAAAATTGTATCTTTTTGCTTTAACTGTTTGGATGATAATACAATAAACTATGTTCATAGCTCCGCAGACAGTGTAACGTTTCTTATGGTGACCTACCGCAATAGCCGGCCGTAGTGACCGAGCGGTTCTAGGCGCTACAGTCTGGAATCGCGCGACCGCTACGGTCGCAGGTTCGAATCCTGCCTCGGGCATGGATGTGTGTGATGTCCTTAGGTTACTTAGGTTAAAGTAGTTCTAAGTTCTAGGGGACTGATGACCTTAGAAGTCCCATAGTGCTCAGAGCCATTTGAACCATTTGAACCTACCGCAGCCGGCCGCGATGGCCGTGCGGTTCTAGGCGCTGCAGTCCGGAACCGCGGGACTACTACGGTCGCAGGTTCGAATCCTGCCTCGGGCATGGATGTGTGTGATGTCCATAGGTTAGTTAGGTTTAATTAGTTCTAAGTTCAAGGGGACTGATGACCTAAGATGTTAAGTCCTATAGTGCTCAGAGCCATTTGAACCATTTGAACCTACCGCAATAAATATTTCCGTCGCCTTTTACTTCGTAACTTACAGAGGCAAACACATTTTTGAAACACCTGTATATGTGGTGTCTGTTCTTTCGCATATGTATAGCTGCAAAAGGCGCGAACTCTTAAGGGAATCGCCGAGATGGCGCAAGTAATGAGGCTAATGAGCAGGGATACAACAGCGGTGTATATTAAAAGTTGAGAATTTGGGTCAGACGGAGACATGCTAGGTTAGTCCGTCTGGTTAGGCTGACCACTGTACCCGAATAGTGTAGTGCAAAGTGCAAGTGCCTAATAAGTAGGAGACCTGGATTCAAATCCTGGTCCGGCACAAATTTTCAACTTGCTCAGTTGATATAAATCAATGGCCACTGGCAGCTAATGTCGTTAGTTCCTTTGTGTCTTGATTCGTAGTGGTTGCAGGATCAAACTGGCGTGTGTTCTATCGGACATAGTTTGTCATTGCTTCCGCCATCTGCAGGGGGATGAATGAAGTCATCTTACACTCTCACTTCCGTAAGGTTTCTCCACATGATCGGCCGCCAGTTTAAATGCGGTTTTAAATCCTCCTCTTGTCCTAAATCTCTGGAGTATTGGGAGAACGAGTCATGAGACTGATAGTTCACCATACCTATTTCTATATGTTAAACTTTTGTGTGACTAGGTTCCTGACTATGAAAAAAACGTTTGCAGGTCGATACCCATGTAGTCACGCACTTTTTTTCTGATACTTCATACGACTTACATCTCTGGAAGTGCGCTGAGTACGTAAAAATATGCTGATGTGTAAAAAAAATATTAAGTGGCAGTGTAGTTCCGATTCTAAGTTAAACCGTAGGTTCGTTCCATCAGTAACTGGATATTCTCTTGAGCAAGACCGAGCGAGGTGGCGCAGTGGTTAGCACACTGGACTCGCATTCGGGAGGACGACGGTTCAATCCCGCGTCTGGCCATTCTGTATTAAGTTTCCGTGATTTACCTAAATCGATTCAGGCAAATGCCGGGATGGTTCCTTTGTCAGGGCATGACCGACTTTCTTCCCTAATCCAATGAGACCGATGACCTCGCTCTTTGGTCTCTTCCCCCAAATCAATCCAATACAATCTTGAAGAAGGCAACAACACATAACTTCCATCAGTATCACGGTCCTTCACATTGATGACTACTCTCCTTTAATGTAAATGTCGTACACAGTAGACCAGTAATAGGAAAACAATAATGATCGGAATTTAACATATCATCGTGGCCCAAGGATCGGCATATTACCTCAGTTGTAAACAAACGGACCGCAGCCTTGAGACGAATGAGACAGATATTTTACCTGCGCAATTGTTTGATGTGTCCAAATATGTCCATAAAACCAAAGACTCCCTTGTCTGCTTGTAAACGCTGGAGAATGAGGTCTTATTATGTAGGGTACAAGGGAATTCAGTGAAATGATGTAAAGTATGTGGCAGCTGAGGGATCATGTACTCTAAATCAAGTGGCTGAAGGCGCTTTCCTCACTACGTGCTATATCCTCACCGTCTGAGGTACAGGCTCGTGTATCTGTGCGAAAAAGAGTGGCTGGAAATGTTGGACAATAAATTTCTGTTAGTAAAACAAACTCGGTCTTGGTGCATCTCCTTCCGGCCGCTGAGGCAATGGGCACAGTGCGATGACGCACGGCTACCTACTCCAGCGGAAGAACTCTCCAAGGTGTGGTGCTTACTGTGCGTAAATTAAATTAAGCTGCATTTTAACTTAATGTATTTTGTATTCAGAAAGAGCGCAGAGAATACTTTACCAGCTGATCTGTCTTCTATTTCAACAGATAAGAATATTGTGGTATGAATTTAAGATTTTGTGAGATGTCTGGCTTGCGCCTTAAACTAATAGAGAGAAAATTCAATGTGAAATTGTTAAGGCTTTCGTGGCCACTTGTTGACAAACTGCCTATTGGCTTCTGTCTCGGGTTCTTCAGCCGACGTTCATCTAATGATTTTATTGATGTTTCGCCAGCACGAGTGGCTGCCATTGTCAAAGCTTCACCCTCCATTGCCGGTGGTGAACTGGAGCCGAGCTCACGGCCGCAGACTATATGTACGCTCGACAGCAAAAAAAGTGGGTCACGCCTGAATTCCATCGTGTAGGCTGCACCTGAATGTATGCAACCAACATAGCATATCTGTGTTGCACATCATTGCAACCCTCCACAGTACAGTCGTTGTAAGATACACAATGGGTACCACTAGAGACTACTAGAGAACACCAATCTTTATGACAGTCCGTCCAGATGTAAAGTAACACCAGGATAGTACAGAAGAGATCAGACAGTCCTTAACGTTTGTAAACTAAACTTAATTACAATGAGTGACATTTCAAATGTTACGGGACAACTAGTTTTGTCACATAGATCGTTCAGTAATCCTTAGGCACAATTAAATATTTGAGACAGTTTATGGATTTATAAAGTTGTATGGCAATTGGAAACAAGTTCTTTTCTGTCTAAAAGGTTTACTCAAAACATGCTGAACGTCGTTCAACGTTCAACGGGGAGTGGATTCGCATCAACTTTATGTAATACTAAGCAGTTAAAAGAAAGCGTGATTAACGGCAGCAAGCACCCTACGGAAATCCCAACATTAACAGCGAACCCAAGTAATATCATTGTTCACATTACTCATCAACAGTTACTTGTACACAAAGTTGTACCTTAAATGACATGACCAACGTCTTCGTTCTGGATCCGGATGCAAACCCAGAATGTAAAGCCATTGTTAACCAAGCAAAGATTTGTGCCTTATCGAGACTCGATCACTAGGCAGAAAGAGACGTCAAATATTGATGTTTGCACCAGTGTCAGTTATCAATTCTCAGCTTGAACGTAAATGACAATAATGTTTGTACGAAAGCAGGAACCCTTACATGACAATTACCTTCTTGGTAATTAACCTTGAAAGACGTTGTATAGTGTTGAAAGATTGTAACTCTAATTTGCTTTGCTGAATAGCGTAAGATTGTGACTTGAATTTGGTATGCTGAAATCGGGTGCTAATTAGACCATGAAAGCGGTTTAAAACTGTGAGCTGTCTTGGGAGGTTAACCGTGCGTTTACTGGGCCACTGTTTCACGACTGGGTAACTAGTCTAGGTTTACCACATTACCAATCAGACTAACATTGATTATAATCTTTTACAGTCATACAACAACCGGTAATATATCTATATAAAAGGAGAATTTAAATAAAAAGAAAGAAATCAGTTTATATTTGCAAATTTATTTTAAAGATTGTTCATTGAAATTTCAGCATATTATACGTGAGTTATAACTGAGCTGGTGCCTTATTTACGATTGTGAGACTGTGAGATTGGAATATTACGGAACACATAAAATATGGAGCCAAGATTGGGAGACTGGGTACAACACTGCATTCATAAAACAACACACAAAGAACATTGAAACACATGCAACAGAAAGTTCACCACAACCAATAGATTCAAATTTTCAGTTAAAGAAATTATTTTCGTAGCACAATCCTGTCCGTCTTGTAATTACCCTTCACGTGGTCAACTTGGTTTACAGAAAGCGTATAACTCCACAATAATTTAGATAATAAAAATAAATTAGATCAAAAAGCAAATTACAAAACAAAAACCTCGAACTGGTTACTAACGTCCTACTATTAACCTGATGGGTCAAACAGTTATATAAGCACGTGGTACTGGTCTCACAAAGTACACGCCACGTGGGTTGAACATAAAGAAAAGTTGGTATATTCAAAATCTTTTCAAGACGATACGTTATAATCACACAAGCATTTGCATTTAAGATTGATCTTACTTAGAGTTACTGACCAACACGTGGTTCCACTTTACTCACAAAGTAGTAACAAAGCAACTACCGCAAATTAATCTGAACTGGACACGAGAATTACACTCCGCTGCAATTAAAGATAACCTTAGCTATTTTAAAGCTAACCCGAAATAAAATGATTAAATTCTCAGTTAAGCTGAACTTAACAAATCCATTGTCCTATGGACTTAACAGACACGCGCTTGGCCGGAGATCTTACCACTTCAGACGCTCGCTACCGCCAGACTGCTACTGCTGGACTGCCCTGCGCTACTACTGGACTCCAAGTGCCTACTGCTCGGCTGCAACTCTCCAACTGCCCGACTCCCACTGAACTACCCAGCGTGCTCCCGAGAGTCGCTCACAAAGACCAACGGAAGGCGTCAGAGGGGCAGCTTCCTATACCAACATGACAGGGGACGGACCGGACCATACTAAGAATGGAAACCTCTCTGCTTTTAGGAACCGTAGCTACCTGTTTCAACGTTGGTCCTACTGTTCTCTAGCAGACAGCCTTGTCTGCTACCCTCAAGCATGCAGCTACAAACACATTTGATCATTCATCCTCTCACACAGAAGGGAAGGGGGATGACAGTATCTTATCATACACAGTATATAAAAGAAAGCGGATGTAGGTTCCGTATGAGACTGTGTGACATGAGTTACATATAAGAATTACATATAAACTGTGCTTTAAAGTGTAGTAGTGTGAGAGATCGTTCTTGTTTACGTGTAAAAGTAACACGTTCCACTACTCAGTCTCCTCCCAGATAGTCAGAAACGCCACAGTAAATTTAGAAGAGGAATTTATTCCATAAAAGACAACAAATTTGAGAAATTAAACATGAAAGGAATCCAACAGAGACCTTTCATAACCCCAACGCTCCGGGAAAAGACTGTGCAGGGAATTTTCTGGCCATGCTAGGACATTCCCAAGCAGGCTTCTCACACCCTACTTAAACCAAAAGTGTAAAGAAAAAGGCAAAAGGTCACCAGCTACTTGCTAAAACACAATAATTTCAAACATCTTTACAATCTACCAATTTCAAAGAGAGAAAAATAAAAACACGCAATCTGTGACACCTATTTAAAAGATCATGTAGACCTAAATCGGTCAGCAAGTAAAAACAATGGTTCCTGTGTCATTAATATGAAAACAATTTCTGGTTGTTACCCTTATGGAGTTCACCAGTATTTGCTCATTGCAAGAGCCAACTGATCACAGGCAAATTTATGACTGTTTATTAACAGGCAAAATTTATGAAAATAGCAAAGGTGCCACAGCAATTAAAAAGGAGAACATCAAATAACATCAGTATCATAAAGTAGAACATTACAATGCACAATTCGCAAAAGCAAAAAATCGACAAAAAAACATGTTTTACTAAGTGGTTATCGCAAAAAAATTCTATATCTTACAAAACTAATAATCTGTAGAATTAACCTAACTATGTGGCACTAATTTAATCACTCTACAATATTTCAGTTAGTTAGCAAACAATGAGCACTGTGTCATTATACTGAAAGTACAATAATTGTGTGATTGTTACCCTTAAGGGGTTCCTCACAATAAATATGCCCCATGCAAAGGCTAATCGATCACAGTCCAATGAGAATGAATAGCTATCTGTCTCATAAAGGAAGCAGTGCCACAGCAATGAATTTTCGAAACAAAATATCACAGATCCAATACCTAACACAAGAACAAACATTGATCAATAAAACAGTACAATAGTCAACATCTAAAACAAAACACTAATAAATAAAACACCTGCAAAATACAAGAGTCAAAGTTTCAAAACAAAACAAAAATATAGAACACCTGCAAAATACAAGAGTCAGAGGTTAATAAACATCAATAAATCGAGTCCCTGCAAAACACACGAGTCAAAGTTTCTGTGACAGAAACACACGTATATGCATTGAACTAAGAACCGTATAATCACTGTTCACTTATACACTCACTAGTTCCACTGTTCCGTGGCACAATATAAGGGGAGGGGGAGGGGGTTCGTCGCCGCAGCTGTCAGTAGGGATTTTTGTCCATCTGTTGCGTGCGATCCCGCCGTCTCTGCCCTCTCATGAAGTTTCTCTTGTGTCACGTACATCTCGATTTTGTTCCATGTTTGTATTGTCAAATTCGTGTGGTATCCTCTATTGACATGCCAGGTTGATATTCTTGGGCAAGGATGACACTTAATGGCTCTTCTTTGTGTCACCCTTAGCGACCAGAGAACATCGAACCATGATTCACTGTCGCTTGACAGTAGGCATCCGTCAGGAAATGTCGATAGGCGTCGTTGACGTCTGCAAGTTTCTTTGGACAGTACCTGTCAAAAGGCTCCACGCCCTTTGTGTTGTTACACCGCGGCCGTCTCGTCACGGTCGCGTGCGTGAGGTGCGTTGCCAGGAGATGGATTTCCGCGCGGTGGACCGCTCGCCCATCTCAGGTCATTCCCTTCAGCTAGGGTCGCGCGGGGCGGCCGCCCATTAGCTACAGGTGCAAGGGAAAGTGATTCCCGCGTCCTTTTGTTGTCGGCCGCGCTCCCGAAGTGGCCTGGCTGACAGCGTGTCCCGCTGGGAAACCCGCCAGTTTACAACTACCTGGCTGCTCCCGCTGTCTCTTAAGAGTTTTGCCGGTTCGCTTTCACGTTCTCAACTGCATTCACAGAAATTTTTCATCATCCTTATGTGATTACACAATGTCATACATAATATCACTTAGTATTGTCTTTCACAATTTTTAAGAACAAAGTTAGATGAATCGACAATATAAAATTAAAAGTTAAATGACTTGACAATATAAAAAATAAAAGTGAAATGACTTTACAATGTAAAAATAAAAATTAAATGAACTGACAATACAATATTTAAATCCACATCACTAATGTGGTTCACTTGTGTTTTAATAAATCAAATGCCACTTATTAATTCACTAAAATGAATAGGGTTATGCCTTGCGCAAGTATAGGTCAGTAGAGCATAGGGTTCACATGTTATTTACACACACACATGCACACCTGTTGTCTATTCTACAAACTAACTACCCATAAACATGCATTACTCAAAATTCTACTTCTATCCACTACTAATTAATCCAACAAGCTACTTCAATGCTACTTCCAACACCGTGTATACACCACTACAGCAATGTTCTAATTTGTCCTCTTCTTGACGCTCGCTGCCTACGTCTTGTCACATGATAAATATGGAGAAACTTTCCTTGAACATACACAGTAAAAAGAACAATGGTTATTTACACGCAAAAACATTTATACCAGTTCGCACACCTGAAAAGAGACTCCCAATTATACATTTATCATACTCATATATTCACACATAACACAGTAAGAAAATTTCATCTAAAATTACGTTATTACAAGAATTAATCACACAGATGGCTCTGAGAAGGTAAAATATTTTAATTATACAGGTTATATTACATTTTCTTACCCATTTTGCTTCGATTTCGTTCCTTCTTTACGTTACCTTTCGCATTCAAATCAGTTATTTCGCCTGTGGTGGTTATTCTGGATTCATTTCTCATGAATGGCAAAATTGTGGTCACCTCTATTCTGTAAAACAGTATCATCTTAACATATTGAACTTACAACAGACACAAAAGATCCGAATCCTCCTGAAGTATAAATGACAATGTTTTGCTTCATCCTTATTACCTTAAACCAAGCTTTCCTTCGTTCCCATAATCAAAATTATTTAATCATCCTCTACCTTCAAGAGGGAAACTTCCTCAGTACAAATCATATAGGCTGCAGTGCATCCCGCACCAGCGAAAGCAGTAGGCTGTAATGCTTACAGCGTCAGAAACACACATAAACGTCGCTTTTCTAGGACAAGTATTAACGCAGAATAATTTTTCGGGCTTTGGCTCAACGTCAATCAAGACTACAAAAAGGATCCATATTTCCGTTCCATTCTCCATTTGCTGAAAAACTGCTCGTATTTGACTACCACAATAATATTTCAGAACCACGTAAATTACACAAACCACAATTCTTCTTTCACCTAGAAGGGAATCAATATACTTACGAAATCCACAGACAGCACTTTACGTACTCAGCTATAAAGAACAAAAAAGACATATATCATCAATATTAACAAATCATCGTATATTGGGAAGCCAATGGTTAAACAATCGTATTATCGCATCCTGTTTTCAAGATTCCAGATTTACTCATTCCTTTCTCAGAGTTCTCCTATCTTAAAATATTCATACAGCACGCATACTATAGTAAGAGATCCTCATTTATACCGACAGATATAGAATAGTAATAGATAGATAGTAGCACTGAAAGCAGAAAATCGGAAATAAGGCTACTAACAGCTGGGGACCTGGGTTTGCCAGACCCATAATATCCACAGATCGGATATTCCCCTGAGTTTTTGCACTAATTTAGCACAGATCTTGCTTCTCTCAGGAGCGGCTCTTTTCAATTTACACACACAAAAAAAAAAAAAACAGCATTTCACTCGTTCACAAGGAAACCTTTTATCTTTACGTTTGAATCAAACTAAATCCTAATTGCACAAGGAAAGAAAACAAATTAACAACATCACTTCAATCAATCACATAAAAATATCTTTATCACTATATTTACCATCATATTATTCAAAATGTCTACGCCATAAATTTAAACTAATCAATTCTCTCTCCTCACCGTCCTCTCTACTTCTCACTGTCCTTTCTACTCAATGTATGGTTTTACGTTTGACACGTGGTGTAGCCCTTTTGATTTCTTCGATCGAAGAGTTTCCACTTCTATGGCGTTTTCATGGGGAATCCTCCTTATCCGATACGGGCCGCTAAAGAGATTAAAAAATTTCTTGCAGACACCTGACCGTTTGTTAGACAGCTTGTGTGATCTGATAAGAACTTTTTGTCCTACATGAAACACTGTTTTTCTCACGTGTTTCTTATACGCCTTGACTCTGGCTTCTGCTGCACGCTTGATGTTGCGTAAAGCTAAGTCAACAATTGCGTTCCGGCGTAGTCTCGGCTCTAGTGGCCAAGGCACCACCTCTTTGATTTTGCTTGGGGGCTCCTTGTTTTTTAGCACAGTGATTGGCGGAAGCTTTGTTGACGTATTAGGCAACTCATTAATTATATTCTGAAACCCTTTTAGGTGTATGTCCCACGATCGGTGATCACGACTGCAGTATAACCTACATAATTTTCCTAATTCACGCATAATACGCTCACTGGGGTTCGAGCTGGGGTGAAAGAGAGATATATATATAGGTTTAATTCTTCTTCTTCGAAGCATCCGCTGCCAGTATTGCGATCTAAATTGTGGTCCATTATCCGAGATAACCCTTTTCACGCTCCCAACTTCATGCAGAAACTGCTTTGCAAATGCAGTTGCCACTGCCCTTCCTGTGGCTCGCTTCAACGGAGTCAGACACACAAACTTGGAGGTTAGCTCTACCGCTACGAAAACATATGCAAAACCTGCTTTAGATCGTATTAGTGGCCCAAATAGATCCACGGCCGCGAGGTCACAAAGTTTGCTTGGTATTATCGGGTGCAATGATGCAGCATAAGTCACTGTGGCCGCCTTTGCTCGCTGACAAGGTCCGCACACTCTAAGTACACCACGAATACGCCGTAGCATGTTATTAAAATAGCACGTCTCTTTCAGTTTTTCACAACATTTCTGTGCTCCGAAGTGACCATAACTCAAGTGTATGTACCATATAATTTTGTTTACGAGTTCCTCCGGAATCACCAACACCCATCTGGAGTCGTCCGGGGCTCGTTTCTTGAATAATATTCTGTTGCGGACTAAGTAGTACTGGCGTATTCCTACATTCTCCTTGTCCTCCCACTTCTTCTTTATATCTTTCAATACTGCGTCCTTATCCTGTTCGTCCGCTATACTCCCTAAAGAGGTGGTAACAAAATTCTCGAACGCTACATTCTGTAAGTATAGGATGCTAAAATTATTTTCACCGAGTTCCCTTTCTTCTGTGTGAACCAAACCTATAGGAATGCGCGATAAAGCGTCAGCAATTACATTTTTCTGTCCAGGAATGTATTCTACAGTGAAGTTATATTCCTGTAGGTATAGTGCCCAGCGTCCTAGTCTCCCATGCGTGATTTTTGTGCTCATCAGAAATTGGAGTGCACGATGGTCAGTGTACACCTTGGTGGTCCTTCCAAATAAAAAATACCTAAATTTTGAGAATGCCCAAACTATCGCGAGTGCTTCGAGTTCCGTCACGGAATAATTTTTTTCACATCGTGAGAGTACCCTGCTCCCAAACGAGATTGTTTTCCAAGTTGTAATATCATCATTTCCTTCCGTTTGAAACAGTACCGCACCTAATCCTGACAAGGAACTGTCCGTCATTAAACAGAATTCTTGTGTCAGGTCGGGATGCACGAGGATGGGAGCCTCTACCAATGCCTTTTTTAATTTATAAAATTCATCCTGTGCCTCTTGATCCCAGACCCACAAAGCGTTCTTCCCTGTTAGTCCACATAGACGGGGTGTACCAAGTACACTAAAATTTATAAATCGCTTATAAAAATTACACAGGCCTAAGAATGCTCGCAACTGTTTTTTATTTGTCGGCATTGCACACTCCGCTATCGCCGCAATTTTCTCCGGGTCGGGTTGTATTCCATTTGCTGAGACAATATGGCCTAAGAATTTTATGTTCTCTCGTCCGAACTGTGACTTATCTAAGTTGACTGTTACACCTGCCTTCTCAAAAACATCCAGTAGTCTGTTCAGCACGTCATTATGGTCCTCCCACGACTTTTCCGCAATTAATATGTCATCCACGTAAATTGTCACTCGCTGTTTCAAATCATCAGGTAAAATGCTATTTAATCCCCTTATAAAAGCAGCTGATGAGACGTTTAGTCCGAACGGGAGACGCCGGAATTGGAAACAATTTCCGTAACACAGGAACGCTGTATATAATCTGCAAGATGGGTGTAGCACGATTTGCCAAAAACTCGAACGGAGGTCGACAGATGATAGTACCTTTACCCCGTGGAAACGTTGTAAGAGTTCCTCAAGGCTCTCAGGCCTGTCCGTTTCCGACATGATAATTGTGTTTATCTGTCTCGAGTCTAGCACCAAACGAACTGAGTTGTCGCGTTTTGGCACGACAAGCAAAGGTGAGTTGTACGAGCTTACTGCCCGCTCAATTATTCCTTGTTCTAACATCTTGTTTATTTCCTCCTCCACCTGTGCTTTATACGCCACGGGAATAGGGTATGGTCTAACAGAAAACTTCTGATGGTCACGTACTCTGAAATGGTACATAAAACCCTTAATGGCCCCCGGAGTCTCAGAAAATACCCGTTCATGATTCCTAAGTAGGCAATACAATTTCTCCTTTTCCCTGTCCGTGGTTCTGACACCCGCGATGCTCTTTCTCAGTGCATCAGCAAAAGCAACATCTTTCCCCTGCTCACCAGACATAGAGCACGACTCACTTACATAGTTCACGAGTAGCTCCAGTTTGGGTTGCGACTCGGTTTGAGCTTGAAATTTTAGGCAACTAATTTCTGATTCGGCACGTAATATGCATTCATCAAATACTAAATTAATTTGCTGATCCCCAACTTGAACTGTCATTACTCCTCCACCCATGTCAATTACCGCATGGTGGGTATTCATGAAGTCATTGCCTAAAATCATTGCCACATTCAGCATTGGGAGCACATAGAAATTGTACTCAAACTCTCTTCCCTGGCAGGTAAAATTAAGCCGAGTCTGCCTTCGGATTTCTACGCTCTTACCGTAGATTGCGCCCTTCACCTTTATTCCTCGCACTTGAAAAACGGGCCAAGTCCCAGTCCCTTCGCATTTTTGAAATGCTGCCTCGCTCACTATCGAGAAAGGGCTTCCAGTGTCAATGATACACTTAAAACATATTTCGCTTACTGCAACTGTCACGACTGGATTTATTCCCGAAATTTTAGCACTCGTAGTTTCTTGCAACAGATCCTCTCTAATATCTTCCTTCTCTATATACCGTATGCACTCCTTTGCCATGTCGTTCATTGGTTCCGATTGGGCGCCTTCTGCGCTGATCGTTTGTCATTGCCGGTTTTGTTCATTTCCATTTGCTGGATTATGTCTAGGGTTAGCTGGCCGAATTTCAACATCATGAGGTGCTCCGCCTACAATTCTACTCCCACCGTGTTCATCGTAGTAACGATTCTGGTTGCCGTACCTGTAGCGTTCACGATCTTGTCTACGTCCTCGATCATTTCTGTTGTTCCACCTGTGTTCGCGACTGTTACCCCAGTTTCTATACGGCCTGTCTCGATTATTGTTTCGTTCGCGTCGCGACGACCAGTCACGCCGTTGATTAGTAATACGGCCACGACTGCGATCGCGCTGCTGATGCCCGTAATAACTTTGTGCCTGATAAGGCGGGCATTCTGGTGTATTGTATTCCAACTCTTGGAGAAGCGTTTTAAATGTTTCCACGTCCTCTTTGCATCGTCCCGCAAGAATGACGTGCCGCAAGTGCATCGGCAATTTGGTGATGCATATCCTAATTAGTTCCGCAGGTCCGTATGGGTCGTATAAAAATTGATTTGCCTGCAGCATGTGGTCGAATAGGCGTGCAGGGCTGCCGAAACCAGACTGGTTCAAATTTGGCAGCATAATTATGCCATGTTTGACCCTATCTTGTGCCGCTTCCGACCAATAGGCGGAGAGAAAGGCTTGTCGAAACTCCCGAGTGGAGTTGCAGTGACGCGCTGCCGACCTCATGCGACTCGCCGGTTCGCCTTCCAAATAGCCACACATATACTCTATCTTATGTGAACTTGCCCAGTCGGGAGGAAGACAGAACTCAAATTGCTCGAGCCATGCTCGTGGATGTATGCCTTTTTGAGAATTACGGAATATCTCAAATTTTCTTACCGTAAGGAAATGTTTGAAATCAAATCCCCGCATTTCCTCCTGGCGAGGCCCTTGAATGTTTCTATTTGTCTCATGTCTGCCCCTTAAATTACATTCTTCCCTGTCGTCACAATCACCCTCGTGGCCGGAGTCCCTCTCTGCACTGTTCACACGGCTATTTTTATTGCTATTGGCGAGTTCGGAATCACACGCCATGCGGTTTTCCAGATGCGCCACGCGTTCTTGTAAATCGCCTGTTACAGCTTTGTGCTGTCTGTTTACTTCAAACTGTCCCTTCTGGAATTTAAGAAGCGAACGCACTTCTTCGGTCTCTGCGGCCGCTACCTGTGTGATATTGTTCTCGCTTTCCGTCAGCTTCATCGTGCCTACAATGTCCGCTAATGCCGCGATCTTCTCATCTATTTGTCTCTTGTCCTCCGCCCCAGTCTGCTTCAATTGTTCGACCTGCTGTTCCAACGCGTGGATCGCTAAACTGTTGTCCGCTATTGTGTTGCTAATGGCCGTGGGACAATGCGTTTCAGCCTCTTGGACCCTCGAGAGAACCTGCTGACGATCTCTTTGGCATTGTTCTCTCAGCTCTTGGAAATTCCTAAGTAGCCGTTCTTCGCTTTCTTTAGATTCGGCCTCGCCACACCGCTTGCTCTGTTCTAGGGCTTGCAGACGGTCATCGATTTGTTCAAATGTACGGCCTAATTCTTTCATAATATCGCTTTTTATTTCACTTGCCAGATTGTTTATTCTTTGTGAGATATCATCGGACACTCTCTGCATCGACTTGTCAACTTTATTTGTCTGCTGGATTAATTTTTCGTCTATTTGTTCGCCTAGCTCGCGGATCGATTTTTCGGATTCTTTTTGTTCTCGGAACAATTTTTTCTGATAATTCTTTTTGTTCTCGAAACGATTCTTTATTTTGTTGTAATAAGGCTTTCACGAGTTCTGCCAAATCAATTTGGTTAGTTGGAGGCACATTAATTTGTGACTCTGATGTGAGGCCGTTCGTGCTGTTTTGCATTTCGTCTGAAGTATTCCCCATTGCATTTTCGGAACCGCCCGACGCGTTAATATTGGAAATCAAATTATCCCCTTGGTCCATGTTGCTTAAGTTGTCGGACCGCTTACTTTTAGCTTGGTTACGTGTCAGCATTAGTGCAATTCACACCCAGTACGCAACACACTAATCTCAATAAATGTGTCCCCCAAAAATTACGACAGTCACACGAAAGATACCCAACCTAGTACGCACTTTTTCATACGCAAAACAAATTTTTATCTTTGTTCGAAACAGTGGAATTTACAAGCGAGAAAAAAAAAACACACATATATAGAACAAACAAATATAGAAAACAAAACAAGACAAACAACACAACGCCGCTCAACAACGCCGTGAATCTTTTGAACGTCTGCTCAGAAACAACGCAAAAGTTGTTTGAGCGCTGTAGGGAAAAAAAATTAAGATTATACAACGCTTGCAATCTAACGTCTCAGAGATTCCAGAGTCTAGCGGAATCACAGAACAGGGTCGCCATGTGAAAGATTGTAACTCTAATTTGCTTTGCTGAATAGCGTAAGATTGTGACTTGAATTTGGTATGCTGAAATCGGGTGCTAATTAGACCATGAAAGCGGTTTAAAACTGTGAGCTGTCTTGGGAGGTTAACCGTGCGTTTACTGGGCCACTGTTTCACGACTGGGTAACTAGTCTAGGTTTACCACATTACCAATCAGACTAACATTGATTATAATCTTTTACAGTCATACAACAACCGGTAATATATCTATATAAAAGGAGAATTTAAATAAAAAGAAAGAAATCAGTTTATATTTGCAAATTTATTTTAAAGATTGTTCATTGAAATTTCAGCATATTATACGTGAGTTATAACTGAGCTGGTGCCTTATTTACGATTGTGAGACTGTGAGATTGGAATATTACGGAACACATAAAATATGGAGCCAAGATTGGGAGACTGGGTACAACACTGCATTCATAAAACAACACACAAAGAACATTGAAACACATGCAACAGAAAGTTCACCACAACCAATAGATTCAAATTTTCAGTTAAAGAAATTATTTTCGTAGCACAATCCTGTCCGTCTTGTAATTACCCTTCACGTGGTCAACTTGGTTTACAGAAAGCATATAACTCCACAATAATTTAGATAATAAAAATAAATTAGATCAAAAAGCAAATTACAAAACAAAAACCTCGAACTGGTTACTAACGTCCTACTATTAACCTGATGGGTCAAACAGTTATATAAGCACGTGGTACTGGTCTCACAAAGTACACGCCACGTGGGTTGAACATAAAGAAAAGTTGGTATATTCAAAATCTTTTCAAGACGATACGTTATAATCACACAAGCATTTGCATTTAAGATTGATCTTACTTAGAGTTACTGACCAACACGTGGTTCCACTTTACTCACAAAGTAGTAACAAAGCAACTACCGCAAATTAATCTGAACTGGACACGAGAATTACACTCCACTGCAATTAAAGATAACCTTAGCTATTTTAAAGCTAACCCGAAATAAAATGATTAAATTCTCAGTTAAGCTGAACTTAACAAATCCATTGTCCTATGGACTTAACAGACACGCGCTTGGCCGGAGATCTTACCACTTCAGACGCTCGCTACCGCCAGACTGCTACTGCTGGACTGCCCTGCGCTACTACTGGACTCCAAGTGCCTACTGCTCGGCTGCAACTCTCCAACTGCCCGACTCCCACTGAACTACCCAGCGTGCTCCCGAGAGTCGCTCACAAAGACCAACGGAAGGCGTCAGAGGGGCAGCTTCCTATACCAACATGACAGGGGACGGACCGGACCATACTAAGAATGGAAACCTCTCTGCTTTTAGGAACCGTAGCTACCTGTTTCAACGTTGGTCCTACTGTTCTCTAGCAGACAGCCTTGTCTGCTACCCTCAAGCATGCAGCTACAAACACATTTGATCATTCATCCTCTCACACAGAAGGGAAGGGGGATGACAGTATCTTATCATACACAGTATATAAAAGAAAGCGGATGTAGGTTCCGTATGAGACTGTGTGACATGAGTTACATATAAGAATTACATATAAACTGTGCTTTAAAGTGTAGTAGTGTGAGAGATCGTTCTTGTTTACGTGTAAAAGTAACACGTTCCACTACTCAGTCTCCTCCCAGATAGTCAGAAACGCCACAGTAAATTTAGAAGAGGAATTTATTCCATAAAAGACAACAAATTTGAGAAATTAAACATGAAAGGAATCCAACAGAGACCTTTCAGTGTTGCATTGTTAAGGAACAAAGAATGCACATGTTTAAAATTGAAATGTCATCATGTAATGCTGGGGACAAGGATACGAACCCAGCACCTAATCGGATTGTTGAACAAGTACGTAAAATCAGAATGTAGATATCACAGTTTGTCACCAGTAGTGGGTTTGGAACCTTAAATGACGACTGAAGTTGTATTGCCTGACCGGGATTCGAATCCGGCGCCTACCACCGTCGTTGTTTAACCAGGAACAGACGATAAATGTCCAATGTTGGTCCACCATTAGCGAGCGAGATGTGCGCACGTTTAACTAGAAATAAGGTGACGAAAACGTCTATGCTGACAGAGTCGAACGCTGCACACATGGTTATGGAGACACGTTAATAATCTACTTCATATTCAGTAGGAGCTAGGAGTAGCATGTTTAGTTGCAAACGTTAAGGCCTTCCTCATCCCTAGTAACATGTTGCCTAATATCTGCGATGTCATGGTCTTAATTGCAATGTTCTCTAGTAGTCGTGTATCATTGAGATGTAAATGAAGTACCTCAGCAGAAAGTAATTTCCGTCGTGCAGCACGTATTGTTTCAGAGACACTGAGTACATGTTATAAGTGCACAAAACGTGTATTATATACTAAGTATATACTATTATTTGGAGAAGCTGCCGCCGAACATGTTTACTTTTACATTCCGCTTAGTTGTCGTGGTTGAATACAGATTTTCTTAAGGGGCTCCGGAACGCCCTATACTTGCAATGTTAAAATAACGCTTATAAATTACATCTTTCCTCACAAAGTATTTGAGGTAGGAAGTTGAACTTTTTACAGATTATTTATTGGAATATGGGCTACAACTTAACACAGGGATTTTACAAAATTTTAGTTCAGTTATTAAAGATGATTTTTTTTTCAATTGTAATGAAAATTCACAACATTTTTTTGCAATTTTTTATTTATATATTCAAAAATATACAGTTTTTTTGGGAAAAGGCTGTGTTAAATTATGCAGAAGGTACTGTGTAACATTTACTGAAAGTTTGAAACAAATATGTTTGGAAGATCCTTAGAAAACATGTAATTAGTATGAGAAAAGAAAAGTTTTGGGAATCGAGCGACAAAGATTGGATTAACTTTTTAGTGCATTCCAGGTCCATAGGATGGATTATCTTCATCCTCTGCAAACTCCTCCTCCAGCTTCCTCTTGTTCCTCCTCCTGTTTACTCTTGCTTGTATTTCTAGACTCTTTATAGCCCTGTCTACAGCCCGAAGGCGTTCCTTGTCTAAAGCAAGCATCGCTCGTACCATGTAAGAACCTATCTTCATTCCCATATTTCTAAATACCTTGCACCTTACAATGTTGCCATCATTGAAAGTCGCAACAGCATCGTACACACCAAAGTGAAGTGTTTCTATTCCAACAAATACAGTCTTGGGGATTCTCGACCATATAACACTATTTACACTTTCATTGGGGTTTTGAGTTTTTCCGTGAATACACTTTTTCAACAGTTCAGGTGCTGCTAAGTCTCTGAAAATAGGTTTTATCACCTCCATTATTGCATGAGGCAGACTATGCTTATGAGTGTACACTTCACCAGTTAGCAATCCTTTGTTATATTTACACCAACTGTCTTCTTCTTTGGGACACAAGCTATGTTGGGGATTTTCATCGTCTTTATTGTTTACAGTAATAACACATACCTTTGGCTTTCCAACATTTCTCCTTTTCTTAAAAGCCTTCAGAGGATTTCTAATAACTTTACTTTTACTCATTATTATACTTCAACAAAACAGAGACTCAAGAAACAGAATTAATTACGAATATTTTCGAGATAACGACAGAGTAAATAAACATGAAACAATCGACAATCACAGCAGCGATATATATTGAACCATCACAGGTTAGCCACAACACATACTCTACCTCACATCACTAAAATGTACCTGATGAACACGGACGTTAATAATAACACCATTTGACAGCAGTTTAACAGCGCCACAGTGGGTCACGCCCATGTAGAACACATTTCAAAAAAAATTTAAAAATAGTTCTAGTCTTCGGAATTGAATAAATTATATATCTATTAAAAGGTAATAGTCTGCAGATTCAGAAAACCCAAAAAAGTAAAAATTGAACTTTTCATGATTTTGAGCCTTTCCGGAGCCCGTTAAGGCTACATCTAATGCACAGCGCTTACAAGAAAGTATAGTTTCCTGCGTCATGCTATTACTAGCTAGGTGAAATATTTTGTGGTAGCTATGTTTAAAATGAATGTATTTTTGGAAGTATCGTTCGTCATATATTTGAATGAATCGTCAGCTGTAGGTGTGCCTGCACATGTTATAGCATAATAGCTGTAGCTGCGTTAGTTTATACTACATACTTGGGTAGGTTAGGTGTGACTTTTGATCCTTCAAGGGATGATCATGGCCTTGCGGCCCGGGTCTGTACTAGCCGCGGCTCGTGAGCTACGGGCCAGCCAGGCTGGCCGAGGCGAGATGAAAGTGAGCGAGCTGGCGGTGGCGTTGGTAGCGCCAGCCAGCACGGCTGCGCCGCATGCCTCTGCCTCTGACGCTCCGTTTGACGTAAATATGTTTCCCTCCTCTCCTGGAATCAGTATAAGAGCGGCAAGCAGAAATACGCATCAGGCTGTCTGCCATAATGGCTCACTGGGAGAGGTCTATTCGAGGTAGAGTCAAAAAATGGTTCAAATGGCTCTGAGCGCTATGGGACTTAACATCTGAGGTCATCAGTCCCCTAGAACTTAGAACTGCTTAAACCTAACTAACCTAAGGACATCACACATATCCATGCCCGAGGCAGGATTCGAATCTGCGACCGTAGCGGTCGCGCGGTTCCAGACTGAAGCGCCTAGAACCGCTCGGCCACCCCGGCCGGCCGAGGTAGAGTCGTCGCTCTCATTGAGGAAGGAGGATGTTCCTTCAGAGAAGCTGGCAGACGGTATGGCGTACCACATACCACTGCAATGAGATGGTGGAGGATCTGCCTTGAAAGAGGCACCACCAACAGGGCTCCTGGCTGAGGCAGGAAGAGAATGATCTCACAGCATGAAGACAGGGACCTAGTGTCTAGGAGCAGAGAAAATCCCTTTCTGAACGCAGTTGCGGCGGGAGACCAACTTCCCCGGCTCCAGTGACACGATTCGCCGAAGGCTGAGGGACGCTGGACTGCATGCACGACGATCCGCCGTGAAACAAGAGCTCATCGAAGACAACGTTTTACACCGGCTAGCATTTGCGGAGCTCCATCTGAGAGCGTCGTGGGACAACGTCATTTTCGCTGATGAGAAGGTGTTTTCCACCAATAACGACGGTCCACGAATCGTTTATATGCCGCAAGGGACTCGCCCTCGACGCGAATATGTAACCACGACGAGAAGAAGTGGCCGGCCATCTGTTACCTGCTGGGGTTGGAGTTCTGCGAGAGGGGCGGGGATTCTTCACAGGATAGAAGAAACTCTGGACAGCGTGCAGCATGCCCACATATTGGAAAATGTGATGCTTCCGTTAGTGCGAATGCTGTACGCAGAAGGAGACGTCACATTGGAAGAGGACCATTCTCCCATTTACAAGTCTGCATTTGTTCAGCAGCGGCTCTCCACGATTGGCGTCAACGTCATGGACTGGCCGCCACGGGCGGCTGATATGAACTCCATGGAAAACATGTGGGCTGAGGTCGCCAGAACATTAACAGAGAACTGGCTACGAAACCAACCAACTACGGCGGACGCTCTTTGGGACTGCGTCCTGGAAGCCTGGGAGGAAGTTGCTTCTTCAGGCTGTTACGTCCGACGGCTTATGCATTCTACGCCAAGACGCGTGATAGAAGTACAAAATAATGAAGGATTCTGGATAAAATATAGAGTCCTTAAAATGTTTTGTTATGTTTTCTTTTTCGTCATTTTTCCTCATTGGGAGCTAGTGGTAGATCGCGTGGCAACAGAAAAGATACAATATGGGTTAGCTTTCCTTTTAGTTGCCCTTTTAATTCAAGTGGGTTTATTTTGAATATACAGTTTAAGTATTCTATTTTGATTTCATTTATACCCTGTCTACATACTTACAAACTAATCAGCGTAGATGGACTCTGTCACAGTAGTTTTTGTTATTTCAAATACGTCTCTCTCTTCCCCTCCGTCCACCACACAATACGCAAACGATGTCATATTATGTTTACTCGCCGCGCGGGATTAGCCGAGAGGCCTAGGGCGCTGCAGTCATGGACTGTGAGGCTGGTCCCGGCGGAGGTTCGAGTCCTCCCTCGGACATGGGTGTGTGTGTTTGTCCTTAGCATAATTTAGGTTAAGTAGTGTGTAAGCTTAGGGACTGATGACCTTAGCAGTTAAGTCCCATAAGATTTCACACACATTTGAACATTTATGTTTACTCGCTGTTAATATCTCCTCTATTCTCTCTCACACTCTCTCTCTGTGACACTATCGCCGCAAGTGCCCTTTTATTCCACTCCCCCAAAACTTTATAAACAAATCTAGCGGTTTCCAACGACGCTACATTTTCTCTTTAAATTGCTGCTGTCTTTACTCTCTATCACTCCTCTCAACACCTATGAAACCGTATTCATTGATCTCCCCTTCCCTATAACCAATTCTTCGTTCTGAGAACAGTCCTTCCTTATCTCTCGGTCCTAAGATAAAACGAACTGTGGCACACATCTAAGTTAGCAATACTTTGCAAGCATTTCACGCTTATATTTTGCACTTCTGCACTTCTATCCATTCCCAGATCCCGCCCTCCTTCCTGTTACGCGTCCCTTGACATCTGCATCTACATCTAAATGAATACTCTGCAATTCATAATTATGTGCTTGGCAGGGGGTTCTGTGGTGTGGTGGATTAATCTTGTATTTATGTGTAAAACATGTAGGTTCGCATCTCACGTCAGGCGTAGATTTTTAACACACACAAGTAGCTCTCCTTCACCCCAAGTAACGCCAATTGCAGAACGCCAGTAAGCTCCGTAGTTCAATATCCGCAATAAAGATAACATCCCTTCGCTGCCGACTGGGGCAGAGTGGCATTCGTTTGAGCTGTGACAGATGGAGAAACCCCATAAGGCAGAGACTCTGTCACCAGCAAGTCGTCGTAAACTAGAAAACGTATTTCATTTAATGAACCAATGGCCGTGTAAGTTCACGAGGCTCTTAGTTTATTTGAAACTGAGACGTCGAAAATTGTGGTGCTGGACTGGGATTAGAATTCGATTTCACTGTGGTCCCGAAGATTGCATACTCTTCTAGGCGTCCTCGAAAGGCACCTATCTGGTTTCGAATCCTGATCAGCACAAAATATTCATTATTTCATTTCAAGCCCTAGCATGTGCACTCCGAACTACTAGTGAAAAATAGTTGCATTTTTAACATCTCTTCGTGCTTTGACAGCTGTAACGTGTTCGTTTCAACTCATAGCCACATGATGAGCTTTTTATCACAATATTACAAGATCAAACGATTCCTTACATCTTTTCAAGTTCAAACATTCCTCTCCATTCTACTGGTGAAAAAGGATTTCGGTTTGACGTTGTGTTCGTTGTGATCACCAACGACGATATGCTGTGGTTTAACTTCTAGCCAGCAGAGTATTTTCAATCACATCATTGAAAGTACAAACATGCCATTCCTAGTTATTATTGGAAAAGAATTTGATAGTTAAAGTTTCTTCATGACCACGTGTGCGGGGTTTCAATTCCATTCAGCACAGAACTTTTCGTCGCCTGATGTCTAGCTAAACATTCGCCCATCTCGCTACTTGTGAACCAACAATAGCTATTTATCGTCTGTTCCTGGCTAGAAAACGACGGTGCTAGATGCTGAGTTCGAATCCCAGTCAGTCAAAAACAATTCTATCGTCATTTAAGGTTCCAGCATCTCGCTATTGGTGAAAACATTTGATATTTAACTTCTGATTTTATGTACAGTCGTGCTCGAAAGTATCCGAACGACCTGAATTGCATTTCGCCTGATTCCCACGCAACCTACATAACGCAGCTGTCTAGCAGGTCCTCTAATCGCTCCTTGGTACAGTCGTTTGACTATTGAAAATGGTTCCAACAAGTCACCACTAGAAAATACTGCTCTGTATCGCAATAACTCAAGATGTAAAGTAATACCACGATACTACAAATATCAGGGAACACCTCATCACAGATAAGACTGTCCTTAAGGCTTGTAAGCTCACATTTATTGCAATAAATTACATACCTGAAATGTTAGCACTCTCATTATTACGTCAGATAGGTAGTGCACGTAGTAAGTTCGTCGTATTCATGATTTCCTCTTCAAAGTAACATACCATACTTGTTACTTAACACAAAATGTCATTAAAATTTACATTATTCACGAGCAGCTAGTTGAGAACATGTGTGAACTACAAAAGACACGACGAACTGCTTCGTTCTGCATATGGATTCAAACCCAGGTCATGCAGGCTAAGATTTCGTTGCTGACGGAAATTAACAGTCATTCCTGACTAGGCATAAAGAGAGTGATATACCTCGATTTTAGACAGTATCAGTTAACAAATATCAACTTTAGATTACACAATGCTTCTTCACAAGTAACTTACTTGAAATGCAGTGATGTAAAGCTTTGTCTTGGACAGGGATTCGAACCCAGAACATAATCGGATTGTTATCGAAGCTCAATCAACTTTGACATATCGGATTTTCTCGGCAGTAGCTAGATGTATCAACTGAAATGACGAGACGAAACATTAATTTTTTCCTTTCCAGGACTCCAACCAGGCACGTATCGCTGTTATATTCTAGAGAAAAGGAACTTTAAGTATGGGTTTGTTACACCAGCAGCGACATGTGAGCATGTCTGAACTAGAAATAATACGACGAAGAGTTCAGTGCTAACTGAGAATCGAACCCCAAACATATCGTTGTTGACTACACACAAAGAGACGACAGTTACCGAATTTTTCTACACCAGCAGCTCGGAATAACATCCTTGCATTTACAGTGATCTCGCAAATAGTTCTGTGTCTCATTGGGAGTAAAAAACGTCAGATATCGTTAGTGTTGACAACGAATGAAAATGCATTAAAAGTAAAAATTATTATCCACCAGCTAGAACTTGATAATACATAGTGAAAACTTAAGTGCTGGGCCAGGATTCCAACCCATTCATGCGCAATATGTGGAGATGTTGAGGAATCTGCAGTTTTGAACAAACGAGAAGTTGTTGTCACGAAGGGATCAAATTCCGCATTAAGGGCGGTCTCAGTTGCATTCCCAGTTCATGACCAATTTTATCGACACAAAGAACCTCAAATAAAAGATGGAATAAGTGTCCTGTGACCATACACATGGTTTGTTTCGTTACTAGAAATAAATAACTAGTATAAGAAAGGTTACTGGTGATAGAGTTTCTATATGTCGCCACTCCTTACTTTATTGTGGTTCCACCTAACGTCTACTTGGTAGAGAAGGAATTTCATGTTTAATGTGATTTACAGACCACAATGCCATTATACCTTCTTCACTTGGCGTAGCCAGAAGAGAATAGTATCTGCCTCTTTCTATCAAAAAACATCGGCATAAGTTGGAACCGAACCCAGACCATCATCATATGAAACTATCATCAGTCCAACAGACCACCGAACCCTCTTCTCTATCATATTAACGTTGCGGCACACACGATGAGAATTCTGACACACAGACCCCTGTAGTGGTTTGCAGGATGTTCAGTACAGTCATTTACTTGGTTGACCGAATCGCCATGAACTAGCTGCCTTGGCTACCCAATGCATACATTCGACTCTATTTTGTAATCGCACAGAACTGCCAACAGTGTAGGATGCAGAAATTTAAATAGGAAGTGTTCCTTTCCATTTGAGCTACTCTATTGCGCTATCTGTTTGTTGAAACCGTCGTGCAGTGCAAAAGAAATGACGTAACTGTCTGCCTCTCAGAAGTCTAGATCCGGTCATATGCATTACCTCACAGCATTGTGGAATGCGGAAGTTCTGGAAGAGCTGTTGTTCAATTCCAGAGCTGCTGTAACTACGTCATAGCTAGTAGGATAACGGTAAGCGTCGCGCATTGTTGATAACAAGTTGTGTGTTCTATTACATTCGCTGCTACATTTTTTTAAAACACAATACTGCTGTCTGTTGAGATATCAATGTAATGGAACTTTGAACATAATACTCTTTACTTCCCAACCCAAAAGAGTCGCATGTGGAAAAAAGGCTAACTTCTGCATCATTTTGTTCTTTTCAGGTTTAATAGACGGCCAGGCAGCAGATGCATGTCGAAGCTTTTGTATTACATATGGGGAGAGCGCATCGTGCCAAAATAGTCAGAAAAGTATTTTGTACATTAGCTGTCGTCTGGTAGTGGCATTTTATTCTTCTTCAAACCCTGTTTGACAGCTTTAGCTCAGAACAAGTTTTCTACATGCATGTAATCAATAAACTGCATGTGCATTGTCAGACTGTTATAGATAACATCAGAGAATTCGCATATATCGTTTATGATTAATTTCTCTCTCATGTTTAGTATTGTTTTAACAACACTAAAAGAAACCTTCTGAAAACTGTGTACTGTATTATAAGAAACGAAATAAAATTACCCACGATAACCTTACGACGAAAGTCTGTTTTAACAAAACTGAGTATCTGTACACAGGCGTGCCTCTATCTGCACGAATTAGTAAAATACTACTCACTTAGATTTCGATTGGGTCTGTGTTTAAATGGTATGCTGTGTCATACTCAACAGGTATGCAAGTGTGGCATTTCATAAATAAAGTTACGTATTCCTAGAAACCCAAAATTTGCTAGTCAGCAGCGGAAAGATGTGTTACCTGTTGTGCAGCATTGTAAGTTTTTCACCATTGCACTATGAGCTGAAAGTATTTTCCTACGATTTGCTTATCGATGTTTGATCTGACTGCTTGCAGCTCTTACACAGAAGTGATAAAAACGTTACATTCAGCGAGTCTGGAACTGCGAACCACAATAGTTGCTTTTCTATATGGCAGCACGTCAACACAGAGCTAGCAGATATATATGGTTTGCGCCTTCCTCTTACGACTCTAATAGAGGCTAGAACTCGTAAACCGCTATTTACAGGACGAGATTAGTGGCGACTGCCACGTTCAATGACTTTGCTGGGCTGAAAACTGTAAATTTACAATCTTCTGTTACACCTCAAACGATAACAACTCAGATTATTCAATGGAAATGACAGGAGAAATCAAGTGAACTTCGAGGCTTAATTTCGTGCACACCAGGAGGTTGCCAGACATACCTTGCGTTGTTGCCAAATCTCAGTTACATTACCAGCAGGAAGAAGATGAACCGATGTGATACTACAGTGGGCTGGGAAGTGAACATACGTGCCGCCTCAAAGAAGCGGCTGCTACGGCCTGGAGTACGTAATGCGTCTGATTCGCATTTCTGTAGCTAGGTCTAGGGACTGGAGCTTAGTTACTATGTAAGTAGGCTGTTTAGGTTTTTATATTGGTAACACCACGTAGCGCTCTGTATGAAAATCACTGGCTGTGCTGTGTGCAGTCTGTGGCTGGGTGGCATTGTTGTCAGCCATTGTAGTGTTGGGCAGTTGGATTTTAACAGCGCGTAGCGTTGCACAGTTGGAGGAGAGCCGCCAGCAGTGGTGGATGTGGGGAGAGAGATGGCGGATTTTTGAGAGCGGATGATCTGGACCTGTGTCCATCAGAAACAGTACATTTGTAAGAATGGATGTCATGAACTGATATATATATATATATATATATATATATATATATATATATATATATATATATATAATGACTTTTGAACACTAATAAGGTAAATACATTGTTTGTTCTCTACCAAAATCTTTCATTTGCTAACTATGCCTATCAGTAGTTAGTGCCTTCAGTAGTTTGAATCTTTTATTTAGCTGGCAGTAGTGGCGCTCGCTGTATTGCAGTAGTTCGAGTAACGAAGATTTTTGTGAGGTAAGTGATTTGTGAAAGGTATAGGTTAATGTTACTCAGGGCCATTATTTTGTAGGTATTATTGAAAGTCAGATTCCGTTGCGCTAAAAACATTGTGTGTCAGTTTAGTGTTGATCAGAATAAGTAAAGAGAGTAATGTCTGAGAACGTTCACTTTTGCTCAGCTGTTTCAAAAGCAAATAACGTAAGAGGTTTATCAGCACAATAATTCATTAATTTTTGTAAGGGGATGTTTCATATGTCGAACCTTAGCTGAGGATACCTCACTGGAATCTTCTGATTTTTTTCTTATAGTTTGTGTAATTAGTGTAGCTATTGTTTATTGATAGCACGTAATTATAGAGAGAAATTCCTTTGTAGTTCTAGTTTTTCATTGTCGTACAGTAAAACAGTTGTGGCATGCATGTAGATTTGCACCAAGTATTTCGCAGCTGCGCTTGCAATTAACTAGATATTATTTTCAGTGCTATGTTAATGTGTTTTCTTATTTTGCTCTTCAAATTGTGCTTTGCTGTGTTGTCGCGTGAAATATTTTGCAATAATGGCGTGTGAAAAACGTAATACTAGGCTCCAAAGTAAACTGAGAAATGGCAGTTAAGACGAAAGCAGTGTGTTAGCGCCACCGTGTAATGAATTAACTAATGTTCAAACTAGTAATTTGGTAATTGTGCATAGGGAAATGGAGCGGGCGGCAAATAATGGTGTAGACAATGAAACAAGTAGTGAACAGGGAAGCATTATCAATCGATCGGTCGGCAACGGCTCGCCTCAGGAATCCGAAATGACAGAACACAATATTGCAAATACTGTAGACTCAGGTTTTAGGTCCTCACCGTTTTCTCAAATGAGTCATGACGTATTTTCTGCTTGTCAAAATGTGACTGTTGCCGGTGAAAATGCACTGCCAAAAAGCATAGAGAAACAGATTCCAGACACTAATACATTATTATTGCAATTAATGCAACAAATGGAACAAAATCAGAGACAAACACAGCAAAAGCTTCAAAAGTTAGACACAATGGAACAAAATCTTCGGAAGTTAGACACCACGCTTGAACAAACACGTGAAGATTTAACTACTGAGTTACATAACATTGAATCGAAATGTCAAAAAGTCTGTAATGACGTAAAACACAAATTTGTGAGCATTTTCAACCTATTTTTTCGCGGCATGAAAATGCATTACAGAATCACGAAGCAGCCATAAAAGAACTGCAAACTATTGTTCATGAAAATCATGAGACTTTGCAAGCTAAAATTGACTCAGTTGCATCTACCGATTCGGTTATGCAACTTGCAAAAACTCAGGAAAACTTAAAGGACACAGTAGATACTCTGAAAATTGGTTCAGAAAGACACATGGAGGAAATTAGTTCATTATCAGAGAAAGTAGTTGAACTTTCGGATCAGCTAAATAATTTATCTTCGAACATTAGGAAATTCAAACAAAATCAGAATCAAATTAATACGCAACACCAAAGAGAAATCCGGGAAGTACAAGATCAGCTGACACAGGTAATACAAGAATTACGTATTTCAGAGGACACTCGCGCTCCAATACGGGAAGAGGGACATAGAAATACGGAACAGCCACAAAATAATAACACGGGGTACTTCCGAAATTATGAAAGAAATTGGTAAGGTACACCGAATTTTGAGATGGAACCGTGAAACGAAGTAACAATGACCGATATGCGACTCGCCGACATGATGATTTTGACTATAAGCTGTTTATTACTACACGTAAATTCAAAATATTTAAGAATTCCGGCAACGACATTCTTCCACAAGCGTGGCTTCATCAATTCTCTCATTGTTTTGCTCCCAACTGGTCATTAGAGCACAGATTAGAATTTATGTGTGGCTATTTAGAGAATAAACCAGCTGTAAGAATGCGATCGGTCATTCACGATTGCCACAGTGAAGGAGAATTTTATCATGCCTTCCTCTCAGCATATTGATGTCAAGCTACACAAGACCAAGTAAAACATAGCATCATAATGATGAAACATTTCGAACTATCTGAATTTTCCAGTCTTGTGAAATATTTTGAAGACATGTTGCACAAGAATCAGTACCTGTCAAACCTATACAGCCCCTCACAACTCATCTGCATTTGCTTAATCAAATTACCTGAACATTTACGACATATTATTTTAGCAGGACGTTGCAAAGACGACATTGAAGCTTTTCAGGGACTCTTACAAGAATTATAAATTGACACTGACAATCGCGAAACGCGAAAACACGAGCACAACAATTACAGGTCACATCCGTCGCAATTCCGCGATGAAAGAA
Organism: Schistocerca nitens; assembly: GCF_023898315.1. Lineage (NCBI taxonomy): Eukaryota > Metazoa > Arthropoda > Insecta > Orthoptera > Acrididae > Schistocerca > Schistocerca nitens. The sequence continues at coordinate 131,382,683 of NC_064622.1, read as the reverse complement.
ATAACTGGACACGAAAAGGCTATTCCCACAACACAAATCGTGACCAAAACAGACACCACCCATATGACAACCATTGGCAGAGTAGTAATAATTACAGGGAAAGATCACCTCTCCGCGGTAGTGACTATCACAGAGACAATCAGAGAAACAGACAATATGGGAACCAAAATAATTATTATCAAGGGAGAGAGAATAACTTTAGACGCAACGGTCCAGCGCGCAGTTCCGATTCAGGGAGAAATTCTCCACCACGTGACCGACAAGAAAGAAACTATGGAATCTACCGACATGACAACAGACAATATGATCGTAACGACAGACCTGAATTGCATCAGAACTGGCGGGATTCAAACAGGGCAGGGCCCTCTCGACAAGGTGAATTTGTAGAAGTTAGGTCTCCAAATCCCAATAACGACGTGCACCAACAAAGACACAATAGGCAATGACTCATACCGCTGGCAGCCACAAAACGTACTTATGAAACTGACGACGCAGCTGTCGTAGCTAGTAATTACGTAAAAATGGAAGACATTAGGGACATCTTACTCCAGGAACACGACGTAAAACATAACAACATTGCATATCCTGTGATTCACATTACAGTAAATAACATAAAATTTACGACAGTACTTGACTCTGGCAGTCCCATTTCAGTAATTAGTGAAACAGCCTTTAGCAAATGCAACAAATCGAACGATTGCCCCACACTTCCGTTACGTAAGATTAAATTACAAGGTGCAATCTTTGGAAAAAGTGTAGATGTACGCCAACAAACGAACTTAGAATCCTTTTTTCAAAGCCACAGCTTCTTTTTGAACTTTCTTATTGTTCCATTATTGTCGACGGAAATTACATTGGGAGTATAGTTTTTGAATGAATACAAACCAATCTTAAACTTTCACGATGCTGAAATAAGTTTAGAGATGGAAGGTAAGTCAATAGCTTTGAAATTTGAAGATTGGCTCTCAAACCATGTCGAAGAAATTAATCGGCTTTACCTCCTTTTAGACAACAGTTCGGAATTTTCGACGGAACTAGACACTGACAATCACTGTGCAAGTACTGACAGGGATGATATCGACGGCGCATTTGATACTAATGAGTTAATTCAGAATAAAATTGAAACAATTGAGAATTGTAATGACACTGATAGGCAAGACCTTTCTGAGATTTTACAAGCACATTCTACAGTTTTTACTCACAAAACAGGAACAATCAAGGGATTTCAATACCAATTTCGTGTTCGTGAGCTTACTAAATTTTGTGTTAGACCATACGTAATTCCGGCACATTATAGGGACCGTGTTAGAATAGAAATACAATCTGTGCTTGACGAGAGCATTATTGAGCTTGCAGTAACCTCGTACAACAATCCATTACATGTTGTTGAGAAGAAAAATGGATCGATCAGGCTTGTCTTGGATTCGAGACAAATCAATACTATCATCATTCCTGAAACAGACAGGCCGCAAACGTTGGAAGAACTTCTTCAAAATTTTAAAGGTGCAAAAGTGTTGTCTTCTATTGATCTCAGATCCAGCTTTTATCAGGTCGAACTTCATCCAGAATGTAGAAAATACACAGCTTTCCTTTGTTTCGGCGTTTATCAGTTTCGCAAACTTCCTTTTGGTTTGGACATTTCTTCGGCAGCTTTCATTCGCGGGCTAAATTCCATATTACCTGATTTCTTAAAACGTCACATCACCTTATATCTGGACGATATTCTTATAGCAGAAGCCTCATGGGAACAACATAATCGCATCCTCAACAGCGTGTTACATATTTTTGTAGAATCTGGAATTACAGTTAACTTGGAAAAATCTGAATTCGGTAGGACAAAGGTGAAGTTTTTGGGACATATTATTTCTTCCGAAGGCATTCAGCCGGATCCTGAAAAGTTAGAAGCAATCAGAGCCATTCCAGTTCCATCCACAAAAAAAACAAGTCCGCAGTTTTCTAGGTCTCGTAAATTTTTACCATCGTTTTCTGAATATGCAAATTCTAGTTACACCAAAACTTTGTTCTCTCGCTGGAAAAAATACTATTTGAAACTGGGACGAACAAGAACAGTTGGAATTCAATTCTTTGAAAGAATCGCTACTTAACGCGCCAATACTAGCTCATTCAGATCTGTCACAAGATTTCTACCTTAGCACAGATTCTTCTAAAGTCGGTCTTGGTGCCCATTTATTTCAAGAAGCCACAGAAAATGACACTACTGTTCAGAAAACCATTGCTTTTGCTAGCTGAGTGCTAACAAAATCTAAAAAAAAAAAATTATTCTGTTACTGAATTAGAAGCTTTAGCTATCGTTTGGGCATTTAACAAATTCCGTTTCTTTCTTTCTGGTAAGCATGTAAAAGTATACAGTGATCATCGTGCATTACAATTTCTTATGTCTTCAAAATTAAATCATGACAGGTTAAAACGTTGGGCATTGTATCTGCAAGAATTCCACTTCACAATAGTCTACATTCCCGGCAAGGAGAACATTGTTGCGGACGCACTGTCACGCGCACCGGCTGGGCTTCAGAAAAGTAACACAGGAGGCAACCTCGAGAAAAATTTCAGTATTCCTTACATTCAGAAAGTCGCCTTTGAAAACTTCATCACCACATCTTTAAAGGACATTGCTCATGAACAAGATAAAGACCCGATTTGGAAAGACATCAAAAGTAAATTGCATGAAAAGACACACACTCAGATTCTGCATTATTATCTGGTTAGAAACAACATACTCTTCAAACGCTGCACTGTTGATGACAAGCTATGGGTACTTTGCATTCCAGATGATTTTGTTAATAAGCTCATTTGGTACATTCATTTCAACTACGCACATTTTGGTCCATTAAAATGTTATCATATTCTCCGAACGACTTGTTATTTTAACAATATGGAAAAGAGAATTCGAAGAGTCTTGTCTATTTGTAAACTTTGTTAAAAGGCGAAACCATCTACTATCTCACATCATGCTCCGTTGTTTCCTATCATTCCTTCTAAATTAAAAGAATTTGCTGCTGTTGATGTCTTGGGACCCCTTGTCAGAACATCGAATGGATTTTCGAACGTTCTAGTCGCTGTTGAACTTACTTCAAAATTTGTTTCTTTCACTCCGTTACGTAAAGCCACTGACGGTCTGAATCCAACGCCTTTGTTAAAAATTTCTTATGTGAAGTTGGCCACGTTGCTAAAGTCATTTCAGATAACGGACCGGAATTTAGATCTGGTGTTTGGTCACGCATTCTTCGGAACCATAAAATCAAACCTGTTTTTATTTCATTGTACTCACCACATTGTAACTCGTCTGAACGGATTATGAAAGAAATCAATAAGCTTTGCAGACTTTATTGTCACAGAGAGCATCAGCATTGGGACAGATATTTACACTTATTTCAAAATGTGCTGAATGAAATGCCTCATGACTCCACTGCTTTACCACCTTGTAATGAACAATGAAGAACCACCGAACAGAATCAGAGAGCTTGTACCTTTCCCGAATACACGTAAACTTCGACACAAGGACATAATTGATTTGGCTATTAAAAATATAAAATCTGCAGCAGACAAAAGGAGAAATCTACACGGTAAAGCAAATGCAAAGAAATTATATACTGGTCAGAAAGTTCTCATCAAAGCTCATTCATTGTCGCATAAGAAGAAACACTTGAGTCACAAATTCTTTCTAGTTTACAATGGACCTTACAGAATCCGACGTATACCACATGATAATTGCGTTGAAGTTGAAACTCTGCGTACTAGGAAGAGTAAAGGATTGCACCACATTTCACATGTAAAACCGTTTATTGAGAGATAATCTGTTTTTTTTTTAACTTTGTTTTGCCATAAAACTTTTCACCTCACGTTACTAGTATGCTTTGTCAGACTCAGAAATTGTTAACATGCAACATTGTTTGAAGTTAAATATCCAGTCAAGAACCAAGAGAACTTATTTGAACAGAAATTACGAATGCATTGTTATAGTGAACAGACGACACAGTGTTACTGTGTGTGTACATTCTTGCTTGTTAGTTGCACGATTACGTAACGACTATAAGGCTTACATACTTAGAACATATACAGGTACTGCTAATGAGATTTTAATGCAACATTTTGGTTTACTTGAAAATACATTCTGGATTTAAAGTACTTTCTGAGAGATACCAGATGACACAGTAGTTAGTTTATTTGACAGCTACACGATTATATCACGTACTAATGAGTGACAATTTACATTGTTGCTTTTGCGGTGTATCTGTTTTATATCTGCACAGTTTTTCTGTATTATTCTGGAAAGTAAAACATGTTTTAGTAGTAACTTTTGTGGTATAGCTACAATGAGACAGCCTTTTCTGTAGCACAACAATACGTTACAGCACAGTACTATCTTCATCACGGCGATAAGCGCATAAACTAAGATATCTAGACGCAAAGCATTTCACTTTTGTTTATGATGAGGTAAGTACATTGACTTCAGCAGAACTTTGCTTAAGGTGGACGATAACTACGACACTTTCACAGAATTATCTTACAGCAAGAAGCACATTTAGCGCTACAGGACACTTATTTGAGCGATTAATTTTGTACTTAAAACATTTATTTTTAAAGATTTTTGAATCCCAAAGATACAAAGAAAGTTTTCGGTGATACAATTCATTCGATTCCTGTAATCTGTAACACCTGAGGGTATAATTACACTAATCCTCAGGTGGGTACACGCTTACTTTGTATACCATATGTTTGGCAAGCACAAGGAGCCCTACCTAATATGGTATTTGCTTATACAACTTTACACATCGGTACCATATTTCTCTAAGACATAAATTACACAGCTATCTGATCATTTAACTGAGAGACAAACATGTTATTATTACTACGTCAGTGACAGATGTTTACTCAATTACACAGTTGGATAACTTCACATTTACGAAATTGTATTTTGTCTGTACTTTGTAAACTGTTCATATTTTTTCAGAAACCATTGTGATAATATGAGAGCTTTGAATGATGTATTTGGTATGGGATCATGATTTTTGAAGTACGTTTGAGGTAGATGACTTTATTGAAGGTCTTGAAATTATTGAAAGAAGCTGCGATGATTCTGAGATGTGATTGATCTGTTATGATGTTATTATTACGATGACGATGTGTATTATGCTGTTGAGGTATGTTTATGATCAATAAGCTGAGAATCATACTTTAAGAGTTATGAAACGTGTCTAAATGTGTGGATGTATCACAATGCAAGCGAAAATTTTTTGCACACTGTTATATTCATAGGATTTTGTTTCTATACATTTGCAACCCAAATTCTCGACCTGTGAAATTTTTTGTATGAGACTGTCACTGTGGTGCAAACTGGTGTCGTAAATATTTCGATAAGAAAGTTAAGTGACCACCTTCACGTAATGCGTCGTGGGCACCCAGCTGCATGACAGGCGCCTGGAAAAAAGCCATTAGTGTGTGCCTTTCAGAGGCACAGGTGGAGAAAAAAGGAGGCCATTATCCTCGCTATTGACATTTCTTTGTAGAAAGTATCGCAAATATGACATGCTCAAACTTGAAAACATATGATTACACTGTGGAGCTCGTAATTTATGATATTTACTAAAATGCCTAATGAAATTATGAGTATCATTTTTACATCTATTGTCTTTCTAGTTGAGAGATTGCTCATTTTGTTCAATATCTAGGTTCTAGCTGCACTGCAGCATTAGTTAAAATAAAATTTAATAGATGTACTAATATCACTATTTTCTGTCCACAGAACCAGTAAAGAATAATTTGACGATGTACTTTTGTAGAAAAGAGAGCACAAATAGACATTTCCCTTCACAGGAATTGCAAAAATAATTTTTTAACGGTTTGGTAACTTGTCTGCGAGAGTAAGTCAAGGTGATGCATCACTCTAGTGTTAAGATGTGACATAGGTATTAGACATGGCCATCTTTACTGTACTATTTTTTCTGCTTGTGGGTTTGTCATGTTTAGGTGTAAGTTATGGCATTTTCTGCTGCTGTTTGCTAGGCATAGTTCTACTGAATTTTACATTGTATTAAACTAGTTTTACTACTGATTTATTTCTCTTGTTGCTGCTCATTACCTCATATTAGTTGTATTTTCTTTGCTAATTTCTGTAATGCTGCTTGCTTTGCTAATTTGAATTTTTTGTCATTGCTGTTTGTATTAATTGTTTTGTGCTGCTGCATTGCCTCGTCCCTTAGTTTATGCATCTGAGCTCAGTAGATTTAAGTTAGCCTAAGAGGAAGTAGACTATATAAGAGAATGAGTTGTGATGAATTGGAAGAAATGCATTGAGAAGTTATACGAAAAAAGTACAGAAAGCGGGTATAGATAGGATTTTTTGGAAATAATGAAGAACGAAGGGAGATCTCCGAGAAGTAAAGAAACTTTTGTTTGCAAAATACTGCAGTACCAAATGTTACACTGAAAACGAACCCTGTCTTTCCTTTTGTGTTATCCCACTATGTGTTTGTGTACCCTTGTGTATTTGTGTTTTTCCTGTCTTTATGTGTTTAGCTAATAAGAGTTATGTTGTAGAATTTTTCTGATAATATGTTATTTACTTTGTGAAGATGTTGAGACATTATTTATTCTGTTTTGTTATAATGCTGATGTGTGAAGTAGATGTTTCAAAAGTTATTCTGATCTTTTATGTATGTACTTATGTCATAATTCTTTTAACACTGATGTACATGTTTATTTCTATTCTTTTGTAAAGCCCTATTACTAAAAGTGTTATCTGTACTATTATGTTCTTTAATGATGTATTTTGTACCTTTGTAATTGTATTCTTATGTTATAAAATTGTAATTGTCACCAGTTCATCAAATTAAGTAACTTGTAAGTTACATTTCACTGCACACGTTTCTGTTGGTCATAGTATATGGACAATATGTGAGAAGTTGGGACTGTTAGTGTTTGCACGTGTGTTAATAATTCAGCAAGGGACTGATTAACAGCATTGCTGGTTCTAAGGACAATTCCAAAAACTTTGTGAGTGCACAAGTGGAGGTTTATGGACTTGCTATATTCTCCGCAAGGCTCTTCGATGGTGATTGTGCACCTGCACAATCGCAACAGATGGCTGCTGGCCATCTCTACTAGGACTACAGTTGGTCTGCATCTTTGATGGCCCACCGATACCATTATTTCTACAAGGACTACAGTGGGTCTGCACCTCTGGTGGCCCACCAATACCATAATCTCTACCAGGACTACAGTGGGTCTGCTCTGTGACAATGTACCTACCAATATTCTTCAAAACTTCGACTGACTCTGTGGTGGGTTTGCTCTGTTGTGGGCCATTACCTGTCTGCATGTCAAGAGTCAGCACTGTCTTTCCGTTGGACGGACAACACTACTTCTTCAAGGCTGCATGGAAAAACAGTACTTCTGTGTGCATTTTTTTTACTGCTCAGACTTTGAGAAAAACACTGCAATTATACTGTGATGAACGATCAGGACTGTCTTTATGGACTGTGAGAAAATTTTAGCTTTTGACCAACACTGTATCGATAAGTGTGTGCATTTGATTTCTTTGTAATTGTAATTATGCAAAAATTTTTTCAAATCTGTATTGGCCACTGCCCAAAAAAATTTGTAAAATTTTTTGTGGGGAGCATGGGGGCTATGTAAGTAGGCTGTTTAGGTTTTTATATTGGTAACGCCACGTAGCGCTCTGTATGAGAATCACTGGTTGTGCTGTATGCAGTCTGTGGCTGGTTTCCATTGCTGTCTGCCATTGTAGTGTTGGGGAGTTGGCTGTTGACAGCGCGTAGCGTTGCGCAGTTGGAGGTGAGCAGCCAGCAGTGGTGGATGTGGGGGGAGAGATGGCGGATTTTTGAGAGCGGATGATCTGGACGTGTGCCCATCAGAAACAGTACATTTAAGAATGGATATCATGAACTGATATATATATTATGAGTTTTGAACACTATTAAGGTAAATACATTGTTTGTTCTCTATCAAAATCTTTCATTTGCTAACTATGCCTATCAGTAGTTAGTGTCTTCAGTAGTTTGAATCTTTTATTTAGCTGGCAGTAGTGGCGCTCGCTGTATTGCAGTAGCTTGAGTAACGAAGATTTTTGTGAGGTAAGTGATTTGTGAAAGGTATAGGTTAATGTTAGTCAGGGCCATTCTTTTGTAGGTATTATTGAAAGTCAGATTCCGTTGCGCTAAAAATATTGTGTGTCAGTTTAGTGTTGATCAGAATAAGTAAAGAGAGTAATGTCTGAGAACGTTCAGTTTTGCTCAGCTGTTTGAAAATCAAATAACGTAAGAGGTTTATCAGCACAGTAATTCACTAATTTTTCAAAGGGGACGTGAATTACTGTGCTGATAAACAATGTATTTACCTTAATAGTGTTCAAAAGTCATTATATATATATATATATATATATATATATATATATATATATATATCACTTCATGACATCCATTCTTACAAATGTACTGTTTCTGATGGACACACGTCCAGATCATCCGCTCTCAAAACTCCGCCATCTCATTTCCCCACATCCACTACTGCTGGCGGCTCACCTCCAACTGCGCAACGCTACGCGCTGTTAACAGCCTACTGCCCAACACTACAATGGCAGACAACAATGGAAACTAGCCGCAGACTGCACACAGCACAGCCAGTGATTTTCATACAGAGCGCTACGTGGCGTTACCAATATAAAAACCTAAACAGCCTACTTACAACTAATAATACTCAGAACTGACTGCTACTAAGCATCATAATTCAGTAACTCTCAGCCGGCCGGAGTGGCCGATTCGTTCTAGGCGCTACAGTGAGGAACTGCGTGATCGCTATGGTCGCAGGTTCGAATTCTGCCTCGGGCATGGATGTGTGTGATGTCCTTAGGTAAGTTAGGTTTAAGTAGTTCTAAGTTCTAGTGGACTGATGACCTCAGCAGTTAAGTCCCATAGTGCTCAGAGCCATTTGGACCATTTGAAGTAACTCTCATAGTTGTTTTTATATTTCTTTCGTAACTGTACTCAAAACTATGAAACTCAATCACGGACGTTTTCGTGCCTCGCCGATAGTCGAGTACAACAAACAAATAAAAATAAAAAGAGAATGTGAGAGAGAGAAATAAACGACGACAGTTTTTGTAATAAACCGAGACTCCTATCAAGACCCTTTCATCCCTGTTAACTAATCACGAAAGAGGTCAGATATACCTCCATTCAGAAGTAACAAAGTGTGTATGCATTTAAAGATGAAGCGCATGATGTGAAGTTCTGCGACGGAGATACGAACCCAAGACGTAATCGGATTGTTAACTAAGTAAAATCAAATGTTACGTATCGGTTTTTCTTGCCAGCTGCTAGGTGTTTACTCCAAAATAAGGACACACATTTTTGTGCCTGAGCGACAATCGAACCGCACTCCTATCGTTCTTCTTTATTGTCCACGAATACTGCTTAAGTATCAATTGCTTATTCACCAACAGTAAGATGTGTGCGTGTTTGTCCAGAAATTGTTGGCAACATGAACAGACGTTAAAACTGCACATTAATTTTCACTAGCAGGCCGGTGTGCACGTGATAGGGCTTGAAATGAAATTATGAATATTTTTGTACTGTATCAGGATTCGGACCCACATATTTACCTTTGGAGGAGACCTAGAGAAGACTGCAGTCTTGGGAAAAGGAACGAAATGATTGAACTTGTAACGTACCCTCTCTCTGTTATTGTTTTTTGTTATTGTTTTTTTTTGTTATTGTAGTTGTAGAGATATGAAATTGTTGTAGCGGTTTTCTTAGTCAGCCGTACTTCGGAATTTTTTGACATTAAATGGAGCCTGAAACCTGCGTAATAAATACTTCGCGTGAAGTGCGATTTGCAGCATAAACAAAAATTAATTGCGGAGATGCAATCCACAGAATATTAACAGAAAAGCTTTAGAACAATGCGCACGACTGACTAGACACATTCAGAGGGTACGTACATTCGCGTACGAGTGGTTGAGATCTGATGAGAAAGATCTATCTTAAATTTTTTTGTGTAAAATAATTACGTCGTAATACACTCGGAGATTGCGAACGTACAATCAGGGTAGAGGCACGTACTTTATATCATTCCCCGTGGCCTGGGTAAAAGAATTGCAATTATTTAAATTTAAGAATATTTCTTTTTCAATCGGACTCCTATTTTTATACGAAAAGGAAGATTGCAGTTTCTGAATGTCTCGGCAAAAACACATCGTAATTGATCTTAGCGGCCACCAAAGGAAAGTAGTGAGCACAATCACGTACCTCTATTGTTGAGCAGCGCCGTCGTAAAGATCGTCGCCTCCATCTAAAATTCGCCTTCTCGAATTAACAGAATAATTTGTACTCCATTGGTATGGGATTTAGGCTTGATCTTGACAGAAATTATAAAACACGTTTTTCATCATTTAACACCTTCATTTAACACACACATAGACATGAAACTATACAGTACGTGTTTACGCCAGCACATCAGAACTAAAAGGTAGTTAATACTAGAAGTAATAAAAGAATCTCGAAATTAGTCCTTTGTCTCTCAATGATAAAAAAGTTTTTTAGAGTATTCCTCTGGTATGACAGTCGAACAAATTTTCTTCTTGTATCTTTGAGATTAAATTACAACATTTTTTAGTTCCTTTTCAAACTATACTGTTCCGAGAGATTCAGATTCTCGAAAGAGGAGATACGAATTCGAATCACAGTCCAGCACCAAATTTTTCAACGTCTCTAGTTCAATCAAGTACAAGTAAAATAAGAGCCCTGTTCCTTTAGACGGCTATCAGTTCATCAAATAAAATAAAATTTTCTAATGTAAGTAAGTTCACTGGCCACAGTATTCCTGTTTACCCTGACCTCCACCTATGTCATTTTCCAACGTAAACCGGTTCTGCCCAGTTTGGAATGAAGGAACGTGATGTTTAATGCGGATTCTGGATTAACAGCTTTCTCTTGAGATTACCAGAGGTAAAGTAAATCTGTGTGTGCCTCTTAAACGTAAATTCCCGAACCCACGCATTGCACTTGTGATAGTTCGTTCCACCAGACCATTGAGACCACATTTCCCAGCCCCAGGAGTGTGCTGTAATGGATGATGTGCTTAGCTTACAAAACTAGTCACGGTGGAAAAAAACGCGAGTCTATTAAATGGTTAAGTAGAAGCAAGCTTCTGACAATGGAGATTATGCTATTCTCATGTCAGCAGGATGTAAAGACTCTTCTAGGCGTCATAGCCTCGATTTGAAGCCATTTTGAAATTTTCACTAATTCAGGAAATTTCTTAGTTCGAGAAAATCCACTGTGAAGTGTGAAGTTGCCGGATAATTCGATTATCACCGTCATTATTACTATCATTTCCTTCATACCACTGCTGGAACACATGTGCTTGAAGATCATTGAAGACCTTTTTGTCATTATAGAAGTAGTTGCCCAAGAACAAGTTCTTTCCCTGTCTACGGAATCCTTTTCATATTAATATCAAACACCAGCAATTATTCGTAGATCTCATTAAAACTAAAGTAATTGATGAAGACGTTACTTGATAACGAAAACGCGCTGCCTTTCTTCATTTGCTTGCGCCTAGAAATGGCTGTCGAATACTGCCAAACCAAAAGCCAAGGGATCTTACTGCCTTCCGATATACGTCGCTGTCGGTTCTTCCATATGATTTGGTCGACGTAACCTTTTTCAAGTTGTGTATGACACAGAATGTTTTAGAAAATCAATTGTTTTCCTTTGCAATAAACACTAAGATTTTCATTCTAAGCTATCCAAGTCCAAAATTTTCACAATATTACTTCAAATTTAATATTCACTTCCATAATCTAAGGAAAGTGTTTCACAGTTGCAAAACCCGCATCCGACTCACTGTCCTTACACTTAGTCGCTGACCATTAATTTTAGCTCAGAGTGACGCCAGTTTAAGTAACCTAATGTAGCGAAGACTGTTTGCCAATGCTCTTTCTCATCAGAAAATATGCAATTCACTCATTGGGCTCCATAAGTACACTGTAACAGTAATTTCTGTGCATATGCAATGCATACGGATTATAGAATTTAGTGGTGCTCCCTCTTCCACTTCTGTGTACAATATGCCTGACCTAAATGGGCCCTTTATCAGTACATGCCCTGGGCGGTGCAACATCATATCGACAACAGTAATGTGCTTATACTGACAACCTCATTGTTCGTTTTACCCGATTTTGTAATCATTTAAGTAAAACAACATGACCTTCTAGTGGGAGACATTTCGTCCCCCTTTTCCTTCTGTGAAATTTGTCAGTAAGCTTTTTGCTTTAGAACCAGCGAAATGCGGCAGAGTAAGGCTGTTAAACGATTTACAAACCACGATTTAGTGCCGTTAACACGATTTCTTTAAGCATTGGCGTAGCTGAAGGAATTTAGTTTCTTCTTAAATCGTCTCATGCAACAACGTTCACAGATATCTCAAATAGGAAAAGCTCTTTATCCAGGTACGAATGTTGTAAAACAAACTTCCCACAGTTTGTCAGGTTGATCTTTTCGTCTGATAGCACTGCGAAAGTATTTTGTCTAAGAGGTATTAAAGTAGTGTTCCTGTACCTGTGGGAATCATTGGTTTAAAACGAATTTCACACCAGTGGGTACAGTACTGATAAATATTCAAAATTATTATCAACCTAAGTCTGCGTTCATCCACAAACTGAGGCGTATTTGTAATACTGAAGCTAGACTATTTATCCTTGTCTTCCTTGAGTGGGCATTGGAAGGCGTTTAGTCACACGTATACGAGCGTAATCCCAAAGGTAAAGTCTCCTAAGGGACACGCAAGTGCCAACGCAGGCACAAACGAGAGATCCTTAATTTTACTGGCAAGCAGAAACCACAGTGTTGGCTGCATGGTGGCAAGGTGATAAAGAGGAAGAGTATGGATACGAAGGTCTCAGGTTCGATCCCTCACCAGTCCCACGATTTTTATGTGGCGTCTTACACATATTTCCCCTCGGGCAGTGTTTGTTGATGTGAAAAATGCCGAGTTGCACTGTGGTCCGAAAGCCACGTAAAACTGTAGGTTCCCCTATTAACTGGCTAGGTAAGTCAACTCAAAGGTCGGATGAAAGCAACAGCATACCACCTCCAACAAGACCGTGCCTATTAAACCACTGTGGTGTTCAAACCACTCTTCCGACTGATGACTGCTTTACTTTCTATGGGTTCCAAAACTAATGATCTTCGGGTTATTAACATTTTTGTGTTTTCATGCTGTAGCTTTGATACCAGTAAACGTAAGTAATCGGCCGAGCACTGTCACGATTCGAGTTGTCAAGGTGGTAGACGACAATGCTGTCGACCCCAATTACAATTTTGGTCATGGCTATGTTTCAGTCGAATACCTCTATGGGCCTTTCTGCGTATTTCAAGATATACTTTTATACACTTGGTGCGCTTCCAAATTGATATCTGATAGAGCTGTATTTAGCAACATGAATCAGATACGTTTTCCGTGCAATATATCGGACAACACGTCAGTGCAGCGAGATTTCGTTTATGTGTTGCGCATGGTCCAAGGAATATTTGTGTTTTGCTTGCTTCTGTGATACGTTTCACCCCATTGAATGCGAGCAAGCTCACGAATAAACTGTCAGTAACTGGAATTACGCAATAACACACTTAAAAGTTGTATTTTTGCATTATGTATCCCGATGAAAATAACTGTAAACAGGTTATATGCCTACTTGCTTATTATCGCGCTTCTCGATGCTTTCCTCAAAAAATTAAAATAAAAATAAAAAGAGAGAGAGAGAGAGACAGAGAGAGAAAACAGAAATGTATTTCAAATATCAGCTCAGTGACGCCATGTTCGTCTCTTCGTCTCGTGATGTAAAGCAAGGATAGTTGATAGGTAATATCTCGTTGTACTAGCGATATGTATGGCTACGGGGTTCTTTGTTTTCTCTCTGCAAACAACTAGAACAGAATTCAGTAACAAAGTGGTAAGAACACCTACTCAGTGCGCCAATTAAACACTCGGCCATTCTTGGTTATTTTGTTAATCGTCTGTAATGCAGTAAACATCCTTGATTATTGATTTGTAATTACTACCATTGTTATTGTTATTCGTCACCCCACAACAGCTTTCCTATCACTCATTGCCGCCGATGCACGTAACTAATGGATCAGGATGAATGGAATGTGGGATGTTTCGTCACGGAGAATATATACATTTATCTCGGCGTCTTGTTTCAGGGTAATATGAAAATCTCAATAAGAGAAGACGACAACGGGATGCCGGCGATGCAGGCAATAACACCCAACTATTTCTGTCCACTTAACACCATGACGACAGACAAACTGGCGTCTCACTGTATTTAGATTATAATTCGTTAGCCTTTTTGCGACCTCATTTTAATACCTCGTGGGAGCAGGCATAATATTTTGCTTTTTGAACATCGAACAATAACACACAAAGATAGTAGATGGAAGGATACAAAGAAAAATTCAGACTCATGAGTATGGATCCAGTTCATCATAAGAAGACTAAACAAGAGGGAAACATTACGAAAGCAATGAATACGCTGGTTAGTATACATTATTTGTATAGGCCTCAAGATGAAAAAGCTCAGATCTGCACAGTGCCCGCATCTGCACTTTAGTTTCTGTCTTAATGGGCAAAATCTTTAGTTTCTACTCTTATGAATTATCAAATGAATTGATTATTACGTGGTACAGAATAATTAGGTAACTGTGTTTCTTACAGCTTCCATTCGTACCAACATTTTTCTATATTATCGTGCAATTCATGAAATTCTACTTGTATGATCACAAGACTGCACATAGATGCAATCGATTTCGAGGTGCAAAGTGTTTGTTATCTTACTTTTCGTGAGAGGTGGGCAAAGTTGATTTCCAAAGACTTTTTATTATACAGAAATAATCTTTTGTCACAAAGTAACAAGGTAAGTGTTTTATTCGTGGGAAACTGTAATCGTGATGGAAGATTACACACCTGAATGTTTGACACAGCTGGTAGGAGAAAACGGTGCATATTAACCAAACCCCGCGCCTCTTCTCCGTGTCCTCCTATGACACGAGCACAGGATTCTCCTCCTATAACGCTACAGAGCTGTTCTTAGCACAGCTGAGAATTGGCAACATCGTCACAAACATTTGGCAACACTGTGACAGTGCAATCACTTCCGCGTATGGTACTGAATTGACTCGCTAAATTCACTTGATATTTCCTTTCCATTTGAATGACTCGTGGTATATAATCCTCAGGTAAACTAAGACACTGAGACAGAAATTTCAATTTTTTGGCTAAAGAAATGCTATTCTTCGCATAAGTGAAAACGTTTAATATCTTTCACGATGCGTTATGAGACTGAGTGACCAATACCATAATGAGAGTGGCGTGGTGGCAGCAGTGTGTCCGTAGCCTCGTGGTACCGCGTGTGTCCTCGTGTTCCGACGGTTAAGAGAATCGTGAGTTCCAACCGCTGTAGGGGCAACGCGTGCGAGCTTTTTTTGTGCATTACTTCATGGAGCTGCGAATTCCCAGAAAAAATTCTGTAACAAAATCAGAAGAAAACCTTTACACATCAGATCCTCTTGGCAGCTTGACTCAGTAAGTTGTGTTAATGGTCGTAGATCTCGGCTTTCTGACTGCCAAGCGCTATACAATACAAGCGTCTCTGAAGAAATTCGAATCGACCGTCAACGATATGAAATTCAATATTGTTCTTCACTTAAGACTCACATGCCAGGGTGATAAGTATGAAGGAAATAAATTTATTGGTTCAAATGGTTCAAATGGCTCTGAGCACTATGGGACTCAACTGCTGAGGTCATTAGTCCCCTAGAACTTAGAACTAGTTAAACCTAAATAACCTAAGGACATCACAAACATCCATGCCCGAGGCAGGATTCGAACCTGCGACCGTAGCGGTCTCGCGGTTCCAGACTGCAGCGCCTTTAACCGTACGGCCACTTCGGCCGGCGAAATAAATTTATTAGTAAATCGCAAGAAAACACTTTCAGCTCAAAGTGCAATGGTGAAAAACTTACAATGCTGCACAACAGGTTGTGAAACTTCCCCTTTAAACGATTATACATGACTGTGCTTAACCTGACACACAATATTTTTAGCGCAACGCAATCTGACTTTCAAAAAATCCCTACAAAAGAATGGCCCTGACTAACATTAACCTATACCTTTCACAAATCACTTACCTCACAAAAATCTTCGCTACTCAAGCTACTGCAATACAGCAAGCGCCACTACTGCCAGCTAAATAAAAGATTCAAACTACTGATAGGGATAGTTAGTAAATGAATGATATTAATAGAGAACAAACAATGTATTTACCTTAATATCATATATATATATATATATATATATATATATATATATATATATATATATATATATATATAGCAGTTCATGACAAATTTCAAAACTCCGCCATCTCTCTCCCCACATCCACCACTGCTGGCGGCTCACCTCCAACTGCGCAACGCTACTCGCTGTTCGCAGCCAGCTGCCTAACACTACAATGGCGAGTATTACAACAATGCAAAGCAGCCACAGACTGCACACAGCACAGCCAGTGATTTTCATACAGAGATGGCGTTACCAATAAAAAACCTGAACAGCCTACTTACATAGCCCCCATGCTCCGCACAAAAAATTTTACAAATTTTCTTGGGCACTGGCCAATACATATTTGTTAAAATTTTTCATAATCGTAATTACAATAACAAAGAAATCAAATGCACACACTTATTGATACAATGTTGGTCAAAAGCTAAAATTTTCTCACAGTCCATGAAGACAGTCCTGATCATTCATCACATTGCAGTGTTTTTCCCAAAGTCTGAGCAGTAAAAGAAAATGCACACGGAAGTAGTGGATTTCCATGCAGTCTTGAAGAAGTAGTGTTGTCCTTCCAACGGAAAGACAGTGCTGACTCTCGACATGAAGACAGGTAATGGGCCACAACGGAGCAAACCCACAGCGGAGTCAATCGAAGTTTTGAAGAATATCGTTTGGTAGGTCATCACAGAGCAGACCCACTGTAGTCCTGGTAGAGATTACGGTAGTGGTATTGGTGGGCCACCAGAGGTGCAGACCCACTGCAGTCCTTGTAGAAATAATGGTACTGGTGAGCCAGCAAAGGTGTAGACCCACTGTAGTCCTGGTAGAGACGGCCAGCAGCCATCTGTTGCGACTGTGCAGGTGCACAATCACCATCGAAGAGTCTTGCGGAGAATATAGCAAGTCCATAAACCACCACTTGTCCACTCACGAAATTTTTGGAATTGTCTTTAGAACCAGGAATGCTGTTATCCAGTCCCTTGCTGAATCATTAACACACGTGCAAACACTATCAGTCCCTACTTCTCACATGTTGTCCATATACTATGACGAACAGAATTGTGTGCAGTGAAATGTAACTTACAAGTTAATAATATGATGAACTGGTGGCAATTACAATTTTATAACATAAGAATACAATAATAAAGGTACAAAATACACGATTAAAAACATAATAATACAGATAAATTTGTAGTAATACAGGCTTTACAAAAGAATAGAAATATACATATTCATCAGTGTTACAGGAATTATGACATAAGTAAATAAATAAAAGATCAGAATAATTATTGAAACATCAACTTCACACATGAGCATTAAAACAAAACAGAATAAATAATGTCTAAGCATATTTACAAGGTAAATAACATATTATTAATGCCAATTATATTTGAGGATAACAGTATTCCTCATCATAGTGAATGTAGCTTAGTATTAGAAAAATTCTACAACATAAGTCTTATCAGATAAACATATAAATACAGGAAAAACATAAATACACAAGGGAACACAAACACATAGTGGGATAACACAAGGAAAGGACAGGGTTTCTTTTACTGCAGTATTTTGCAAACAAAACTTTCTTTACTTCTCGGAGATCTCCCTTCGTTCCTCACTATTTCCAAAAAGTCCTATCTATACCTGTTTTCTGTATTCTAACCATATTTCTTTCAAAATAATTATGGCTCATTGTAGAATACTCATTTTGGCCCAAATCTTTTTTTATATACCTTGTCAATGCATTGCTTCCAATTCATCATAGTTAGTTTCTTATATAGTCTACCCCCTCTTAAGCTAACTTAAATCTACTGAGCTCAGATGCTAAACTAAGGGACGAGGCAATGCAGTAGCACAAAACAATTTACACAAACAGCAATGATCAAAAATACAAATGGCGAAGCAAGCAACATAAATTACAACTAACATAAGGCAATGAGCAGCAAACAAGAAAAATAAATCTGGCTTAGCAGAGTAACACAAATTAAAATTCAGTAGCACTATGCCTGGCAAACAGCAGCAGCAAAAAAAAACTTATCTCTAAACATGACATAGCTCAAGCAGAAAAAATATTACACTAAAAATGGCCATGTCTAATACCTATGTCACATCTTAACACTAGAGTGATGCATCACGATAACTTACTCTACTAAAAATATTACCAAGTAGTTGAAAAGAAAATTATGTATGCAGTTCCTGTTACTAGTCCCTTCTTATTGTTCTTTCCATTCCAAGAGCTCCTTTTTCGAAGAATGTGGATCATAAAGTAATTATTTAATAGATCTGTTGACAGAAAGTGTTCACATTAGCAAATGCATTTAATTTTATTTTATGAAACCAATGCTGCAAGACAGCTGGAAACCAGATATCAAATGAAATAAGCAATTACGCAAACCAAAGCATAAAAATATCATTCAATAGTCATGTGACATTTCATAAGTTAGTAGAAATTCTCTCAACTCTCGCAGAAAGACACTTTTCCTAATCAGGTGTGCAGTTGTAAGAATGTTTCCAAGTTATTATTAGTGTGTCGTATTTACGATGCTTTCTACAAAGGAATGTCAATAGCGAGGATAATGGCCTCCCTTTTTTTTCTACCACCTAATGGCTTTTTATCAAGGGGGCTGGCACACCTGGCCGCTCACAACGAATTACGTCACGGTCACTTACCTTTCATACCGAAATATTTACGACAGCAGTTTTCGCTACAGTGACAGTCTCATATAAAAAATTCACAGGTCGAAAATTTGCGTTACAAATTTGTAGAAACAAAATCCTATAAATATAACAGTGTCCAAAAATTTTTCGCCGGCATTGTGATACATTCACGCATTTACACACATTTCCTACCTCTTAAAGTACGATTCTTGGTTTCCAACATCCTTTTTCACAAGTCAGTGTCCCTAACCGCTACTCATTACTCCTTACCTTATTACACATATATATATTCGTCGACGCTTCTTTAATATTTCATTATATGAAATATGTAGCATAATCAAATTCCTCATATAGCATCAGCTTCTTGACCATAAACATACCTCAGCTGCATAATACACATCGTCGTCGTAAAAATAACATCATAACACCTCAGTCAAGTCTCAAAATCGTCTTAGCTTCCTCCAATAGTTTCAAAACCTAAAAAAATTCTCTGCTCATTTCAATAGTGTCATCAACCTCAAACGTACTTTAAAAATCATGATCCCATACCAAATACATCATTCAAAGCTCTCATAGTATCACAATGGTTCCAGAAAAATATGAGCATTTCACAAAGTACAGACAAAATACAATTTCGTAAGTGTGAAGTTATCCAACGGTATAATTACGTAAACATCTGTCACTGAGGTAGTAAAAAAATGATTGTTTCTTTGTTAAATAATCAGATAGCTGTGTAATTTATGTGTTAGAGAAATATGGTACCGATGTGTAAAGTTGTATAAGCAAATACCATATTAGCTAGGGCCCCTTGTGCTTGCCAAACACATGGTACACAAAGTAGGCGTGTACCCCCCTGAGGATTAATGTATAATACCCTCAGGTGTTACAGATTACGGCAATGGAATGAAATGTATCATGGAAAACCTTTGTATCATTGTAATTCAAAAATCTTTAAAAATTAGTGTCTTAAGTATAAGATTAATCACTCAAATGCGTGTACTGTAGCGCTAAACTGTGCGTCTTGTCGCAACATAATCTCTGTGGAAGTGTCGTAGTTATCGTCCTCCGAAAGCTAAGTTCTGCAGAAGTCAATGTACTTACCTCATGATAAACAAAAGTGAAATGCTTTGTGTATAGATATCGTAGTTATTACGCTTATTGTTGTGATGAAGAAAGTACTGTACAGTAACGTATTGTTGTGCCACGAAAAAGGCTGTCTCATTGTTGCTATACCACAAAAGTTACTACTAAAACATGTTTTACTTTCCAGAATAATACAGAAAAACTGTGCAGATATAAAACAGATACACCGCAAAAGCAACAATGTAAATTGTCACTCATTAGTACGTGATATAATCGTGTAGCTGTCAAATAAACTAACTACTGTGTCATCTGGTATCTCTCAGAAAGTACTTTAAATCCAGAATGTATTTTCAAGTAAACCAAAATGTTGCATTAAAATCTCATTAGCAGTACTGGTAAATGTTCTAAGTATGTGAGCCTTATAGTCGTTACGTAATAGTGCAACAAACAAGCAAGAATGCATACACACAATAACACTGTGTTGTCTGTTCACTATAACAATACATTCGTAATTTCTGTTTAAATAAGTTCTCTTGGTTCTTGACTGGATATTTAACTTCAAACATTGTTGCATGTTAACAGGTTCTACGTCTGACAAAGCATACTAGAAACGTGAAGTGAAAAATTTTATGGCAAAGACAAAGTTAAAAAGTAGATTATCTTTCAATAAACGGTTTTACATTTGAAATGTGGTGTAAACCTTGACTCTTCCTAGTATGCAGAGTTTCAACTTCAACGCAATTATCATGTGGTATACGTCGGATTCTGTAAGGTCCATTGTAAACTAGAAAGAATTTGTGACTCAAATGTTTCTTCTTATGTGACAATGAATGAGCTTTAATGAGAACTTTCTGACCGATATATAATTTCTTTACATTTGCTTTACCGTGTAGTTTTCTCCTTTTGTCTGCTGCAGATTTTATATTTTTAAGAGCCAAATCAATTATGTCCTTGTGTCGAAGTTTACGTGTATTCGGGAAAGGTACAAGCTCTCTGATTCTGTTCGGTGGTTCTTCATTCTTCAGTACAAGAGTAGGTGGTAAAGCAGTGGAATCATGAGGCATTTCATTCAGCACGTTCTGAAATAAGTGTAAATATCTGTCCCAATGCTGATGCTTTCTGTGACAATAAAGTCTGCAAAGCTTATTGATTTCTTTCATAATCCGTTCAGACGGGTTACAATGTGGTGAGTACAATGAAATAAAAACAGGTTTGATTATAATATTCCAAAACATGCGTGACCAAACAGCAGATCTGAATTGCGGTCCGTTATCTGAAATGACTTTACTAACGTGTCCAACTTCACGTAAGAAATTTTTAACAAAGGCGTTGGATACAGACCGTCCAGTGGCTTTACGTAACGGTGGGAAAGAAACAAATTTTGAAGTAAGTTCAACAGCGACTAGAACGTACGAAAATCCATTAGATGTTCTGACAAGCGGTCCCAAGAGATCAACAGCAGCAAATTCTTTTAATTTAGAAGGAGTGATAGGAAACAGCGAAACACGATGGGAGATAGTAGATGGTTTCGCCTTTTGACAAAGTTTACAAATAGACAAGACTCTTCGAATTCTCTTTTCCATATTGTTAAAATAACAAGTCGTTCGAAGAATATGATAACATTCTCGTGGGCCAAAATGTGCGTAGCTGAAATGAATGTACCAAATGAGCTTATTAACTAAGTACGATTCTTGGTTTCCAACAACCTTTTTCACAAACCATAGTCCCTAACTTCTATTCATTATTCATATACATATAAACACGTAATCACATTCCTTATATAGCATCAGCTTATTGATCGTAAACATACCTCAACAGCGGGCGCACGCGGCTGCCTGCTGTGCGAGTCATTGTCTGTCTCTTTGTTGGGCGTCACCCAATGCGGAATCCTGGCAGGGTCACCATATGAAACTTCCCCTTTAAACAATTATACATGACTGTGCTTAAACTGACACACAATATTTTTAGCGCAACGCAATCTGACTTTCAAAAAATCCCTACAAAAGAATGGCCCTGACTAACATTAACCTATACCTTTCACAAATCACTTACCTCACAAAAATCTTCGCTACTCAAGCTACTGCAATACAGCGAGCGCCACTACTGCCAGCTAAATAAAAGATTCAAACTACTGATAGGGATAGTTAGTAAATGAAAGATATTAATAGAGAACAATGTATTTACCTTAATATCATATATATATATATATATATATATATATATATATATATATATATATATATATATATATATATAGCAGTTCATGACAAATTTCAAAACTCCGCCATCTCTCTCCCCACATCCACCACTGCTGGCGGCTCACCTCCAACTGCGCAACGCTACGCGCTGTTCACAGCCAGCTGCCTAACACTACAATGGCGAGTATTACAACAATGCAAAGCAGCCACAGACTGCACACAGCACAGCCAGTGATTTTCATACAGAGGTGGCGTTACCAATAAAAAACCTAAACAGCCTACTTACGGTTGAAAGGGTACAGTACCGCCCGACATTGAAAATAGGTACAACACACTTCATTATTTTTGTCAGAACAACACATTTTTTTTGTAAAATAACTCAATTTCAATTAATACACCGAAGCCGGATACCAGTGTGGGAAAGAATGACAATTTATTTATTTAATTGATCACATGTGCACTCCCACAAAGTAAATCCCTACATCCAGTTTGGTGAGATCTGTGAAATGAATGAATGTATGGTCGTCTGCTAACCGCAGATAGTGAATGTGAATATATCATCATCTTTGAGTCGATCCTTTGGCCACCTTTGGTGGCACCAAAGAGATGAAATTTACCTGAGCTTTGAGCGCCTGAAATGTGGCTGACCAATACGGTAGCAAGGTGCTCCCCCACTTCGACAGAGGTGCGAGAGGACCTCGAGAACGGCCATGTTTCGGCACTCTGCCGCTGGATCTTGTGCTGTTAAGACCTGTTTTAGTTTTGCTCTGTAAAAACAAAAGAGTGGAGACATGGTATGCATGTGGAATATTTCAGAGTAGTTTGAAATAATAATTTCTCTATTTCAGGAACTTTTGTGGGGAGAATTAAATGTCAGGCAGGTAATATTAATGGGATTGCAGTAATCTTCAGAAGTGACCAACGGTCACAATGAAACCACGTGTAGCAATAAGTTGAAATACTTCCGTGTGCTTAAGTTAAGCTGAATTACTAGCATGTGTACAATAAGTTGAAATATTTAAGAAATAGCGTGTGTACCATAAGTTGAAATATTTAAGAAATGGCGTGTGCAGGACTTGAAATTAGAGACAAGTACTTCCATGTGGTGAGTACTGTGTGAGTCTCAAACTGTGTATGAGACAAAAGATAAAGAGAAGTACTCGTCCATGGTATCAGTTGAGGACTCACGTGTGTGATGAATACGTTCTTAATATTACTTAGCGTGATATGATTCCGTGTGACGCTAGATTCAAACTCTGAGAGAGAGGCAAGGTGAGTCGGCCGTCTATCCAGCAACGCCACTTGGCTTGCATTGCACAGGAAGACGTGCAAATATCTCCAGAGTTCATAGTAGGAAAGTAGAATTACAAAGTGGGGCAGTGTCGTGTGAAACTGGGATAAATACTAATTGAAGTGGGAAAGCTGAAAGTGATAATGTTGTGACTATTTAGTCTTTTGTATTTCTTATTGCAGTGTGATGTATGTCATGTAATTTGGGTATGTCTGGTTTGCATGGGAGAGTAGCAAGGTAGTTTCAAAAGATTAGTGGGTTATGCTTGTTCCTTCTGTATCGCTCGATCTGGAGGAAAGTTTCGTGATGATGATTGTGAGAGTCGAAGTGTGAGATATAATAAAAGATCTACCATCCTATCCAGAAAGTGCACTGTAGCGTTAAATAATCACGAGACCATAATATAGAGATTCACCAATGTAAAGCCATGCCCACTGGGCGGAATTTCTCATGTGTTATTGTTGTAGGTTATAGAATTTGTGTGTTTAGGTTAGAGAAATTATCGGAATAAATAAGATAGTGAAAAGAAAAAGATTGGTAGACTTTTCCTTCGAATTGTATGTTGTCACAATGTCCCGAATTTATAATGTGTGCGCCATTCATATTCAGTGCGGTGGCCACGTGTTGACAAAAGCCGTTAAATAAAAGACAGAAAGAAAATGTGGTATTGCTAGTGCGTAGTGTACAGTCAGAGTTCTGTAAATTACTGATAGTCAGATGCGTGTTTCCGTTGCGTATTGATCATATAGGAGGATAACTTGTAACTTAAGTGTTAGTACTAGAGTTCATGTTACTCGATAAATAAGAATGAACCCACTCGCTTGGCAGACCACTCATCTTGCAGGCCTGACTGCTTGATGCCACAGTATGAGCTATGCATGTGGGTGCCTCTCAAGGTAACGCCTCTTTCCGCTGCTGACTAGCAAATTTTGGGTTTCTAGGAATACGTAACTTTATTTATGAGATGCCACATTTGCATACCTGTTGAGTATGACACAGCATACCATTTAAACACATACCCAATCGAAATCTAAGTGAGTAGTATTTTACTAATTCGTGCAGATAGAGGCACACTTGTGTACAGATACTCAGTTTTGTTAAAACGGACTTTCGTCGTAAGGTTATCGTGGGTAATTTTATTTCGTTTCTTATAATACAGTGCACAGTTTCCGGAAGGTTTCTTTTAGTGCTGTTAAAACAATATTAAACATGAGAGAGAAATTAATCATAAACGATATATTCGAATTCTCTGATGTTATCTATAACAGTCTGACAATGCACATGCAGTTTATTGATTACATGCATGCAGAAAACTTGTTCTGAGGTAAAGCTGTCAAACAAGGTTTGAAGAAGAATAAAATGCCACTACCAGACGACAGCTAATGTACAAAATACTTTTCTGACTATTTTGGCACGATGCGCTCTCCCCATACATAATACAAAAGCTTCGAGGTGCATCTGCTGCCTGGCCGTCTATTAAACCTGAAAAGAACAAAATGATGCAGAAGTTAGCCTTTTTTCCACATGCGACTACTTTGGGTTGGGAAGTGAAGAGAATTATGTTCAAAGTTCCATTAAATTGATAACTTCAACAGACAGCAGTATTGTGTTTTAAAAAAATGTAGCAGCGAATGTAATAGAACACGTGACGTGTCATCAACAGTGCGCAACGCTTACCGTTACACTGTAAGATGGCAAGAACTAAACCCCTTACATGAAGTCATTAAAGATCATCTAACTCACTTTGAGCGAACAGTAGGGCTGAACAAAATGACTGACAAGGCACAATGCATCTTGTAGAGGGTATAGTATGGACGTAGTGGAATAATTAATTTCGGGTGATGGTTTTAAAGTAATTCACACGACATGAAAACTTTGTGGAAACGAGTCGATTTACTGGACGCTAGTTTACCCCAGGGAATTATTTAGAGTTGACCGTGGCCGGCTGGGGAATGGCGAAGGGAAGCGACAATAGGCAGCTTAGGGCGGCTCAAGCTCTGAGAAAGCGATAATGCAGCACGGCCTGCAGCCGCCTTAAGATGAGTGACAGCATGGGTGGTTGACCCCAAGCCCATGCTGGTGTATCAGGAAGCAGACGGAGAACGTTTACGCCTGATGATAAATGTCCGTCGTCCCGTTTTCAGGGAAACATGCGAGAAAGCTGCGCAAAGCTACGGTGGAGCGGTCAACAGAGGTCAAAATATGCGTGTTCGTGACTATAGCAACTTCACGCTGTATTCACGGTCCGCAGAGTCTGAAGCAAATCAGGTGAAGAGTGACAGAATGAAATACGCCAGCCTCCGATGGGAATGTTGGACCGAGGAATTTGAAGTACACTCCTGGGAGTCAGAATTGCAGAAACATTGGTGTTTGTGCAGACGCTAACCTTGATGGGTGGCCTGGGAGGAGCTAAATAACAGAAGTTGAGAGGAAGGTAAATGTTGTGGAAATTTGTTCACTTCCCAGAGCTGGCATTGGTCGGCACTGGGAAGCGACGCATAATTGCCCTGCAATTGGCGTAAATGATTTTGCTGGAGGGGAAACCGAGGCGAAGAGCGGACTGTGAGAGGTCCAGGTAGAGGTCTTCTGTTCCCAGCTTGCCTAGAGTGCGGACGTGGCATTCTTTACTCAGCTTGCCTGGGAATGAGTGAGCATCTCTGCAGTGGAGGACCTAGCAAATGGAACGATTGAGCTTGGAGATAGGAAGTTTTGGTTCAGCTATGTACTGAGCAAGATAGCTAGGAGTGAATAAACGAGCGCAGCCTTGCAGCACCACGAGGTCGGCCGACGTCCGCACAACGTCGCCGCTCCGCCACGCTGTATTCAGTGATATTGCGCCCTCTCCGGTCACAGATTAATTTGTTGGATCACGTCGGCAAAGTTTCCACGAGGGTTTCATGAGCCGTGTATTGTAGAATTCTTCTCGCACTTCGTATTACGCCTGGGTCAGTCGATAGGAATTATTTTTTAGTTATCGCGCTTTACTCCACGCAAACGCAATTTATTACCACTGCCTGATAGGATAATCTTGTAATGACATGATTGAAGGTCGGGAGTTAAAATAAATGTGTGCTAATCGACTGCATCTGTTTTCAATCAGATCACTTTCTTAATTAATTTTATGTTCAATATTTGCATCTGATGTTCAATAGCTGAATATAACATCAATGTGCATCCCTTTTTAATTAAAAGTGATCAATCTGTTGATCTGTTAGTCAATTAGTTGGGGTGAACACACGCTAAAACCAGATAAGTGACGGGTGGGGTGTTACATGTGGCTGACCCATGCCAGGATACGATACTTTGGGATTTGCTAGGAAGTAGTCTTGAAAAAGAAAATTTTTCCACGTGATCCATTGCTTAGCCCTTTTTAATTGATAAACGGGTAGCATTAGTTACAATAAGTTACATTATCTTCTTCATGTGCTGTCCTTTCAAATTGACATTTACAGGTGCCTGTGCATTGTATTTGTGATTTGTTGGAGTACTTATGATGTGCAGTGCCGTAATCAGCCGATGCTGAGCACACAGAACACAATCATTGTTACTGGCCTTTTTTGCCATGCTTAGCCATTTTTAATTGAAAAAAGCTGTAGCATTAGTTACAATAAGTTACATTGTCTTCTTCATGTCCTGTCCTTCAAATTGACATTTATAGTTGCCTATGCATTGTATTTGTGATTTGTTGGCATACTTATGATGTGTAGTGCCGTAATCAGCCGATGCTAAGAACACAGAACACTATCATTGGTACTAGCCCTTTTGGGGGAATGCTTCATGACCTGTTTGTTGGGTCACTGCTCACACCCAGTGTATCTATTTGTGTCCTGATATATGTTTTGCGTTATCTAATTATTGAGAGTAAGGGGTACCTGGGTTTTGAGTTTTCGTGTAACATAAAAGTGCAAATGATAACGAGGGGAAAAGCCAAGACAACGGCAGAATATAATCAGACTGTTACTCGGGAGAACATGGGTGATAGTAGGGAAAGCTCTACCGATGAGCGTGACGAACGCGAGTTGCAACTTCCCGAAACTGCGTCTCACGACTGGTTTAGTCCGTTGAATAGCAAGGACGGTGATTCAGGCAGTGATACTGAGGACTCGGGGGACTTAGGGAGTACAGGATTAATCCATAAGTATGGAAGATCCAGCCCAAGAAGCCAGAGTGTGTTGGAACAAAACGGTGTCCGATCATTATCAAACGATTCATTCACAAGTGATCCGACGGGGGCGCGGAGACGGTACTTGTCTAGATATCGAAGGGTTCCTCAGAACATAGGAGAAGAGTCGCATTTTCAACCACAAAAGAACGAGGATCAAAATGCGGTTACTCTCAAAAACATTACGGAGCTGTTGCAACAGATGCAAACGGTGAACTTAGAGCAGAGCGCCAACCTTAATGCCGAAATTAAAAAGGCGAATTCGGAGCTGAACTATAGGCTCACAGAAGTTCATAGGAAAGTAAAAGAGGAGGTAAAGAATCTTGGCGTCAAAATAGAGAAAGAGATTGGCATCATCAAACGAACGGCAATTGAAGCCAAATTAATTGCGAAAGGTGCAAGGAAAATAGCGAGAGAAACTCGGGACTCCACGCAAAGCACGGCAAAAGTAGGAAAGGTCATCTTATCAAGGCTACAAAGCCGGATAAAAAGTGTCGAAGAAAAGCAACAAGAGCAACCGGACATAGGGCTTAACGAGATGTTGAAAGAGGAGATGGCGATATTAAAAAGAAATTTAGAGGACGAGGTAAAACGTCTCATTACAGAGACATCAGGAAAGGAGAAGGGTGTAATTACTGCGTCGACTGAACCGTCACTTGCCGGAACACAGATAACCGCTTCACGGTGTGATAAAGTTGACACTATAAGCAACGAGAGCCACGCCTTGATTCACAGCTCCGAGGCAACGACCGAGGTAAACACGGACAGCGCGCAGCAGTTCAGTGAGCACAATTGTTGTCGAACATAGAGAGGGGGAGAGATGTCGATAGCGTGTTGGAACGAATTAGTCCACGTCCAGAAGTTCATACGAATCGTAAGAACGGGCGAAATGATAACTGGAATTATGACCGGTTTGACTACAAGCATTTTGTATCAGTCCGAAAGTTCCATCACTACAAGGACGAAGGTAATAGCTTGCATCCAAAAACTTTTATGGGACAATTCGAGTTATCTTTGCCCCCACACTGGCCATTGATGTACCAGCTGGATTTTGTGTGCTCCCATACGGAGGGCGCGACCGCTGAGTACATGAGAAATGCAGCGAAGACGAGCGTCTCGTTCGAAGAATTCAAAAATGCCTTCTTGGGCAAGTATTGGTCTAAAGAAACCCAAGAAAGGATCAAACAAGATATTATGATGTCCAGAGATATGGAAGGGGCAGGGTGCCGGAGTCTGGTCAAATTTTTTGAAAATATGACAAAAAGGAACCAGTACCTAGACAACCATGTAGCGGTGCGGAAATCATCAGATTATGCTACATGAAACTTCCCATCTCGTATCAGCAATCACTTGCCGGTCGTTGTGGTAGCGATACTGAGGTATTTAAGGGTACTTTGTGCGAACTGGAATTCGCATTTCAAGAGGAACAGGCGCGGGAGAAACGCCGACAGCGTGAACAAAATAACAACCGTCGCAATAATGGACCTCAGTGGGATAGTAGGCCAGTGCCGAACTACAACGGCCACAATCAAGATAAGAGTAATGGAAGCTCGAAAAGAAGGTACACGGAAGAAGAGCGACACTCTCCGGTGAAACATAATAAATTACAAAGGACTTGGGGCGGTAACCAGCAATCGGGAAGGAACAGGAATAACCAAAATAACAATCAGGAAGAGGTCGAAGTCCGCCCTCCGAAGCCTGGTCCATCCCACCTTAACGGGCAGGATTACGAATGACTAGACCAGAGCGCAGACGTAGTAAATATAGGCTTAGAATAAGGATTTTTGCTAAACTGTCTTTTTTGTTTGTATATGTACTGAAGCCGGCCGTGTGGCCGAGCGGTTCTAGGCGCTTCAGTCTGGAACCGCGCGACCGCTACGGTCGCAGGTTCGAATCCTGCCTCGGGCATGGATGTGTGTGATGTCCTTAGGTTAGTTAGGTTTAAGTAGTTCTAAGTTCTAGGGGACTGATGACCTCAGATGTTAAGTCCCATAGTGCTCAGAGCCATTTTATATGTACTGATCTTAGTGGTAGAATGTCTCGTTTATATGTGCCTATATTTTGTGTTTTTATTATTTATAATGATATCTAGCCTCTAGATGTTGAGAAAATGAAGTGCACTTGAGTATCTCCGTCATTGGAGAACATATTGAAGGTGGCCACTCCCGTAGGTCGTTACGAGGACGCACCGACGCATCTCGTATGCCCCTGAATACGTAAGAGGTGAACAGCTATGCGCAGTTGCGTGAATTAGCGCACCCAGTGCACGTTAAAAAGAACAGCAGCATTGATACGCCAGAAATACTTGTTGATACCAAGATAGTGTAACAACTGCGAGTGTGAGCAGTGAGCTATATTTGTGTTATGCCATTGTGACATTGCTAATCCGAAACATGTTCACAGGCCTTATAAAACCATTCGTGACAAAAGGAGAAAACGGGAAGAAAATAGAGGAGGGAAGAAGTGTCGCAATAGCACACGATAAAGGACGCTATACAAACTTCCAACAAAAATCTTGGTAAGACTGACACATGTCTAAGTTTGTTGTGTTTTATACACGTTCGCAGGCACAATAAGTCGGACGTCTGCCACATAGGGAATTCAGAAGAAAAAAAAAACAAGATTAGAGATTAAAAAAGTAGTAAATAGTAAATATGTAGTCGGGTTGACCAACACAGTGTTAGTCGTAGGAATTGGTAGTTAGAAATGGTGATGGGATCCTGTCCAGATAATCTTGATTCCCTATCCCTTGATTGTGTGTGTGTGTGTGTGTGTGTGTGTGTGTGTGAACGACTGTGAAGCACGTTGTCTTGTACATTTTTATGTTTATGTATAAAAAAAAGTTCTGTTACATTTCTATTTTAATTGATCCTGAAGTTGAGTTACAAACAAGTAAAGTTATTCATTTTGTAATGAAACAAGTTCATTATCGTAAAGTAAATGTAAAAAAAAGTGTATGGTACTGATGGTTAAACATGAGCACTTTCCATGTACTAAAATTAGTTGTCTTAGTGTGTTAAGGAGGCGCAACTGAGCAAGAGGGAGTTGAAGCTACGACACCTGGCACACCCCACACGAGCTGACAAGGAACGAGGACGACAGCAATGAGGGGAGCACACAGCTGACGATGGTGATGGCATGCAGACCACGCCCTGAATCGACGGGCCGGTGGTCAACTCAGCAGCCGAGGAGAGGTGACATCCAGCACCTCTGTGTACGACAAAGAGGTCGGTCCTGGTCTCTGTACACAGTGCGGATCGGGGACAGCAATGAAGTGGTCCAAGAAGGTGTCTATATTTGTTGCTCGCCACGTCAGGTGGAGCGACAGCCCAGCTGACCTTTTGTGCCTAATGACACCAACTTTGAGGGCCTGAGCAAAAAATAGGCTCTTGTCTTATCACGGTCCCTCCCTTGCCCTAAAACGTCTATAGAAATAGCAATGACCTGTGGCTGAGCCGCGAGAGGTCACCGATCATAGATGCACCGATGGGGTCTTGTGCCTGTCGGACAAGATGTCAACAACGAGCTCTTAGGTGAGAGCCATCCTGCCTCAAGAAGATGCGGGCGCCTATGGCGCCATCTCCGAAATCAACGTTGCTCTCTTCTCAGCCGTTAGCCACCCTCAACTTGCTAGTCAGAACTAATGTCACTTCCATTCCTGCAAAAAACTTGTGCCCTGTGTGTGAGTGTGTCAGTGTGGATTCAAATGAATAACATGCGCCTCAACGAACGTACTCATTTGTTCTGTTTACGAATTATGTTATAAGAAGGTTATGATTTTATAAATGTGCCATTTGTTAAAACGTCATATATTTGTCATGCCACGTCTGTTTGTGTTAGAATAAGATTTCAAATGGTTCAAATGGCTCTGAGCACTATGGGACTCAACTGCTGTGGTCATCAGTCCCCTAGAACTTAGAACTACTTAAACCTAACTAACCTAAGGACATCACACACATCCATGCCCGAGGCAGGATTCGAACCTGCGACCGTAGCAGTCGCACGGTTCCGGACTGCGCGCCTAGAACCGCGAGACCACCGCGGCCGGCCTTAGAATAAGATTTCATACTTATACCTTGTTACAAATACACAACAGTGGTTGCTCAATACTCAATGATTCTTGTCATTTTGCTTGTGTTATATATATATATATATATATATATATATATATATATATATATATATATATATATACTCCTGGAAATGGAAAAAAGAACACATTGACACCGGTGTGTCAGACCCACCATACTTGCTCCGGACACTGCGAGAGGGCTGTACAAGCAATGATCACACGCACGGCACAGCGGACACACCAGGAACCGCGGTGTTGGCCGTCGAATGGCGCTAGCTGCGCAGCATTTGTGCACCGCCGCCGTCAGTGTCAGCCAGTTTGCCGTGGCATACGGAGCTCCATCGCAGTCTTTAACACTGGTAGCATGCCGCGACAGCGTGGACGTGAACCGTATGTGCAGTTGACGGACTTTGAGCGAGGGCGTATAGTGGGCATGCGGGAGGCCGGGTGGACGTACCGCCGAATTGCTCAACACGTGGGGCGTGAGGTCTCCACAGTACATCGATGTTGTCGCCAGTGGTCGGCGGAAGGTGCACGTGCCCGTCGACCTGGGACCGGACCGCAGCGACGCACGGATGCACGCCAAGACCGTAGCATCCTACGCAGTGCCGTAGGGGACCGCACCGCCACTTCCCAGCAAATTAGGGACACTGTTGCTCCTGGGGTATCGGCGAGGACCATTCGCAACCGTCTCCATGAAGCTGGGCTACGGTCCCGCACACCGTTAGGCCGTCTTCCGCTCACGCCCCAACATCGTGCAGCCCGCCTCCAGTGGTGTCGCGACAGGCGTGAATGGAGGGACGAATGGAGACGTATCGTCTTCAGCGATGAGAGTCGCTTCTGCCTTGGTGCCAATGATGGTCGTATGCGTGTTTGGCGCCGTGCAGGTGAGCGCCACAATCAGGACTGCATACGACCGAGGCACACAGGGCCAACACCCGGCATCATGGTGTGGGGAGCGATCTCCTACACTGGCCGTACACCACTGGTGATCGTCGAGGGGACACTGAATAGTGCACGGTACATCCAAACCGTCATCGAACCCATCGTTCTACCATTCCTAGACCGGCAAGGGAACTTGCTGTTCCAACAGGACAATGCACGTCCGCATGTATCCCGTGCCACCCAACGTGCTCTAGAAGGTGTAAGTCAACTACCCTGGCCAGCAAGATCTCCGGATCTGTCCCCCATTGAGCATGTTTGGGCATGAACGCTGGTCCAACTGAGGCGCCAGGTGGAAATGGCATGGCAAGCCGTTCCACAGGACTACATCCAGCATCTCTACGATCGTCTCCATGGGAGAATAGCAGCCTGCATTGCTGCGAAAAGTGGATATACACTGTACTAGTGCCGACATTGTGCATGCTCTGTTGCCTGTGTCTATGTGCCTGTGGTTCTGTCAGTGTGATCATGTGATGTATCTGACCCCAGGAATGTGTCAATAAAGTTTCCCCTTCCTGGGACAATGAATTCACGGTGTTCTTATTTCAATTTCCAGGAGTGTATATATATATATATATATATATATATATATATATATATATATATATATATATATATATATATATATATGTGTGTGTGTGTGTGTGTGTGTGTACACAATCCAGACACTGGACTGGGCCAGACCTCGTTGAATTCTGAATAAATTAATGTCAACACTGCCACCGCAGTTCAATCAGGAGTCACAGGACCATATTACTTCTTTGCGTTATCCGATATTGCGGCAGTTTTGCACCCTCTGTTGATCTGTTAGTCGATTAGTTGGGGTGAACACACGCCAAAACCAGCTAAGTGACGGTTGGGGTGTTACAACGCTACTAGCTGTGACGTAGGTACAGCAGCTCTGGAAGTGAACAACAGTTCCTCCAGAACTCCGCATTCCACACAGTGTTGTGAGATAATGCATATGACCGGATATAGACTTCTGAGAGACAGACAGTTACAGCAATTCTTTTGCACTGCACGACAGTTTCAACAAACAGGTTAGCTCAAATGGAAAGGAACACTTCCTATTTAAATTTCTGCATCCTACACTGTTGGCAGTTCTGTGTGATTACAAAATTGTCGAATGTATGCACTGGGCAGCCAAGGCAGCTAGTTCATGGCAATTCGGTCGACCAAGTAAATGAATGTACAGAACATCCTGCAAACCACTACAGGGGCCTGTGTCGTCAGAATTCTCATCTTGTGTGCCGCAACGTTAATATGATAAAGAAATGAATCGTGCAGAAGAGGGTTCGGTGGTCTGTTGGACTGATGATAGTTTCATATGATGATGGTCTGGGTTCGATTCCAATTTCTGACGATGTTTTTTGATAGGGAGAGGATTCTCTTCTCTTCTGGCTACGCCAAGTGAAGAAGGTATAATGGCATTGTGGTCTGTAAATCACATTAAACATGATATTCCTTCTCTACCAAGTAGACGTTAGGTGGAACCACAATAAAGTAAGGAGTGGCGACATGTAGTAACCTTTCTTATACTAGTTATTTATTTCTAGTGACGAAACAAACCCTGTGTATGGTCACAGGACACTTATTACATCTTTTATTTGAGGTTCTTTGTGTCGATAAAATTGGTTATGAACTGGGAATGCAACTGAGACCGCCCTTAACGCGGAATTTGATCCCTTCGTGACAATACAGCTCGACTACAACTTGTTGTTTGTTCAAAACTGCAGATTCTTCAACATCTCCACATATTGCGCATGAATGAGTTGGAATCCTGGCCCAGCACTTAAGTTTTCACTATGTATTATCAAGCTCTAGCATGAGAACACCTATCTACTGGTGGATAATAATTTTTATTTTTAATGCATTTTCATTCGTTGTCAACACTAACGATATCTGACGTTTTTGCTCCCAATGAGACACAGAACTATTTGCGAGATCACTGTAAGTTCAAGGATGTTATTCCGAGCTGCTGGTGGAGAAAAATTCGGTAACTGTCGTCTCTTTGTGTGTAGTCAACAACGATATGTTTGGGGTTCGATTCTCAGTCAGCACTGAACTCTACGAGATATTATTTCTAGTTCAAACATGCTCACATGTCGCTTCTGGTGTAACAAACCCATACTTAACGTTCCTTTTCTCTAGAATATAACAGCGATACGTGCCGAGTTGGAGTCCTGGGAAGGAAAAAATTAATGTTTCGTCTCGTCATTTCAGTTAATACACCTAGCTACTGCCGAGAAAATCCGATATGTCAAAGTTGATTGAGCTTCGATAACAATCCGATTAGGTTCTGGGTTCGAATCCCTGTCGAACACAAAGCTTTACCTCACTGCATTTCAAGTAAGTTACTTGTGAAGAAGCAGTATTTAACATCTCTCGTAGTTCGTTAACAGGGACAATAGATGAAAGGGTAGGAATTCGCGTCCGTTAAAAATGTTTACGTTATGTAATTTAAAGTTGATATTTGTTAACTGTTACTGTCTAAAATCGAGGTATATCACTCTCTTTATGCCTAGTCAGGAATGACTGTTAATTTCCGTCAGCCACGAAATCTTAGCCTACATGACCTGGGTTTGAATCCATATGCAGAACGAGGCGGTTCGTCGTGTCTTTTGAAGTGCATATATATTCTCAACTAGCTGCTCGTGAATAACGTAAATTTTTAATGACATTTTGTGTTAAGTAACAAGTATGGTATGTTACTTTGAAGAGGAAATCATGAATACGACGAACGTACTACGTGCATTACCTATCTGACGTAATAATGAGAGTGCTAACATTTCAAGTATGTAAAGGTGAGCTTACAAGCCTTAAGGACAGTCTTATCTGTGATGAGGTGTTCCCTGATATTTGTAGCATCGTGGTATTACTTTACATCTTGAATTATTGCGATACAGAGCAGTGTTTTCTAGTGGTGACTTGTTGGAACCATTTTCAATAGTCAAACGACTGTACCAAGGAGCGATTAGATGACCTGCTAGACAGCTGCGTTATGTAGGTTGCGTGGGAATCAGGCGAAATGCAATTCAGGTCGTTCGGATACTTTTGAGCATGACTGTAGTTCGTTAACAATTGGATTAGGTGCTGGGTTCGCATCCCTGTCACAAACCGTATATGATGGCATTTCAATTTTAAACATGAGCATACCTGTTCCTTGTGAATGACACCATATTAACGTCGTTGGGGGTAGTTCCCAGGAAGGTAACTGTTATGACAGGATTCCCAGTTCAGTACAAACATTTTCGTCATTTATTTTCAGGATCTGAGTTGATAACTGATACTGGTGCAAACGTCTATACTTCACATGTCTTTATGCCTAGTGATCGGGTCTCAATAAGGCACAAACAAAGCTTAACTTAGTTAGCAGTGGCTATAGGCGCTGGGTTTGAATCCAGGTCCAGAACGACGACGTTGGTCATGTCATTTAAAGTTCAAATTTGTGTACACATAGCTGTTGATGTGTTATGAGAACAATGATATTACTGGTGATTCGCTGTTAATGTTGAGATTTCCTTAGAGTGCTTGTTGCCATTAATCGCGTCTTTTTACTGGTTCGTCCAATACCCAGTTTCCAGAGCCACTTGCTGTTGAGCGACCCTCAGCACGTGGATGGAAAACCTTTTAGAGAGCGAAAAACTTTTTTCCAATTGCTGTACAGCTTTGTAACTTCATATACTGTCTCAAGTATTTAATTTTGACTAAGGATTACTGTATGGTATATGTAAAATAATCCGTTTTCTCAGAACTTTTGGAATGTCACTTGTTGTAATTAAGGTTAGTTTACGAGTGTTATGGGGTGTTTCGTCGCTAAGAACGTGTTTTCTAATATGTTTTGTATGACGATATTAGTTGACGTGTAGACTGACTGCCATAAAGACCTTTGGTCTCTTGTAGTCTCTTGCGGTACCCATTGTGTGTAGTCAAACGACTGTACCTCACGGGGTATTGGTGTTTAGAGGACCTCCAACATAGCTACATTATGTTGGTTGTATTCAGCAGTGACCCACTTTTTTTGCTGTCAAGTGCACCTGGCGCGCCAACGTCCGAGGGCTTCTCCGCGGTCATTTCTGGTGCGGTTCACCTCTTGCTACCTGTGACAGTCGTTTGCTGCAGTATGGGAAGCCAGGATCCGTTTACCTGAAGGCTTTCCTCTTTCTTGATGTAACTGTTCTCGTGTTTTTGTATTTCTACAGCTTCTCTGAACAAGCGCGTGTGATAGTTCTTCTCTACAGCCAGAACTTCCGTGTCAGCGAATTTTATTACGTGGTCGGTCTCACTCAGTGCGTGCTCTGCCACGGCCGATTTCGCCACCTGCCCCAACCTGCAATGACGCTTATTCTCTATGATCCTAGTGCTAATTGATCGTCCAGTCATTCCAACATAAACTTTTCCACATGTGCATGGTATACGGTATATTCCCGACATTGCAAGTAGGTCCCTTTTCTCCTTTGCCGATCTAACACACTCTTTGATATTTCTTGTCGGTTTGAAAATCGTCTTTACGCCATGTTTGCACAATATACGGCCGATTCTGTCCGTCACTCTGGGAATGTATGGCAGAAAGGCCGTACCCGACATTTCTTTTTCTGATTCCTTACTTCGTCGAGTGTTTGGCTATGTTACACTTCTAATATAATTTGTGGAGTACCCATTGCTCCTCGGAACACTTTCCAGGTGTTGCATTTCTCGTCTGAGGTGTTGCGGCTCACATATTCGTCCTGCTCGCGTTACGAGCGTTTTAACCATGCCTCTTTTCTGTCTCGGGTGGTGGTTTGATAGTTTGTACAGGTATCGGTCCGTGTGTGTCGGTTTTCACGCTGTGTCCCGGGTTTCTGCCATACATTCCCAGAGTGACGGACAGAATCGGCCTTATATTGCGCAAACATGGCGTAAAGACGATATTCAAACCGACAAGGAAGGTCAAAGAGTGGTAAACGGATCCTGGCTTCCCGTACTGCAGCGAACGACCGTCGCATGTACCAAGAGGTGAACCGCACCGGAAATGACCCCGGAGAAGCCCTCGGACGTTGGCGCGCCAGGTACATACAGTGTGCGGCCGCGAACTCGGCTCCAGTTCACCACCGGCAATTGAGGGTGAAGCTCTGACAATGCCAGCCACTCGTGCTGGCGAAACGTCAGTAAAATCATTAGATGAACGTCGGCCGAAGAACCCGAGACAGAAGCCAATAGGCAGTTTGTCAATATTTAATGTGTTATCGGGCTGGCTGGCTTACACAGTTCCGTTAGGACTGTAGCTCTGAAAAATAAGTCGTCCATTATACTTGCAAAATCACTATATTTATTCAAAATAGTCTCCCCCTTAATCAAAACAAAGCTGAAATCGTTTCAAAAGTATCATGAAAAAGTTACTGTAGTCCTTTTTTGAGATGCATTTACTGATGCAGTCCAGTTTTATTGCATGTCCTTAATTGCATCATAACGGTGTCCTTTCCTAGAAGTCGGTTGTAGCCAAATCCGGCGAGTACGGTGGGTGATCTAGGACTGTGATCGGTTTTCTGGCCAAAAACTCCTGCACGATCTTTCACTTTGTGGACCGGGGTGTCGTAACGGAGGAGCAACCAGGAACCTGCCTCTCGGTATCCGGGTCGAATTCGATAAATCCTCGCCCACAGACGCTGGAGGACTCAGAAAACCTGATGTTGCGTCACTGCCCCGCTGCCATTTTCCGACGTGAGTCAGTCACGTAGTATTACATTTGCGGCTAGGGTACCTGGTGCAGCAATTGTAGCGCTTTGACTTGCTGCACAGCTGTTTTTGAAACCTCAAGGATCGTAACGCCGCAACTCGCACTCGGTAGCATTGCACTTTGGAATTTCACACAGTCAGTCCTAATGGAACTGGAACACATTGTGTATAGCTGTTTGTAAGTGATGACCCAAATATTTTTTCCTTAAGTTTTTAGTCAGGTTTTTAGGCTAACTATTAATAGCATACTGTAATACTGACAAAGTTGGCATTTTTCAATTCTTTCAGATTGAGTATAACAGAGTGGGTGAATGTAAATGAAAATTTGAGTGAGTGATCGTAATTTTAAGGGAAATAGAGTTGCATTTGTCTAGATTGTAGCAAATGGCTCATAACCTCGTTGTAGAGTTTGTCTTAAATGCACACACAGACACGCGCTCGCATGTTTGGTATAACCTTAAGTTGAGTTTTTTGACAAGAGATGGTCACAGTACAGAATCAGAGACTTTTCATCAGCTGAGTTTAAATGGAACGCAATAACCCGTCACCGATTTTGCCACACCCAGTACCTACTAATGTCGAGGGCCTTCATATAAAACTTTTCGAAGCGAGTTTTAGATGAAGGAAGCTGAGCATCCAAGCTTAAGACGTTGGTAATTACAACACGAAACGCAAAGAAATGTTACCGGATCGACTACGGATATAAAATATAGATTTATAGAGGGAAGACATCGATATTTGGCACAGTACTAACTTACAGTATACATGGAGAAAGTTTGTGCGGTAATAAATGTTCGCATGGCATTTCTGAGTTTTTCTCCGCCTCTGTAGCATATGTCGCTAACGCAAGCGTGTGCAGTAGCATTCAACATGTAGGTGAACGGTTTCGAATCCTGGTGGTTCATCTTTTACACTACCAGTATTTGGCCAGCAAGGAGGAAAGAGGTGCTGGCCTAAAGTTCCTGATGACCAGCCAGTGCGCCAGTTGTCACTGATTAACTTCCAAGCCTCTCCGCGGTGTTTCATGTAGTGTCGATGGTGTTCCGCACGTCGGCTATGGGCTTTAAACTCGACGGCACCCTCGTTGCTTTTCGTGTGGAGTAGGTCGTGTTCCTGGTCCGGGATTCAGTCTTTTTCCTTCAACCACAACAACACAAACCCCGCACTATGGTACACGCTCTCACCACAGTTACCCATATGATATACGAAGATCACTTCAAAAGAAATGCACACTACTTTTTTAAAAATCCATCTTTTATTCAACATGTTTAAAAGTTTTACAGAGTGTAGATACATCCATTAGGAACAATATTTTCATTTCTCCACATAATTTCCATCCCCCTCAACTGCCTTACGCCATCTTGGAACCAGCGCCTGTATATCCGCACGGTAAAATTCTGGACCAACTTGCTGGAGCCACTGTTTGGCAGCGTGCACAAGGGTGTCATCATCTTCAGACCTTGTTCTAAAAGAGAGTCTTTCAGTTTCCCAAAGAGATGATAGTCAGGTCAGGACTGTAAGGCGGGTGTTTCAGTGTCGTCCATCCGAGTTTTGTTATCGCTTCCATGGTTGTTTGACTGACATGTGGCCGTGCATTGTCGTGCAACAGCAAAACATCCTGCTTTTGCCGATGTGGTCGAACACGACACATTCGAGCTTGAAGTTTCTTCAGTGTCATCACATATGCATCAGAATTTATGGTGGTCCCACTTGGCATGATGTCTACAAGCAAGCGTACTTCGGAATCAAAAACACCGTAGCCATAACTTTTCCAGCAGAAGGTGTGGTTCTGAAATTTTGTTTTCTTAGGTGAATTTGCATGATGCCACTCCATTGATTGCCTCTTCGTCTCTGGTGAAAAATGATGGAGCCATGCTTCACCACCTGTCACAATTCTTCCAAGAAATTCATCTCCACCATTCTCGTACTGTTCCAAAAGTTCGCTGCTTACCGTTTTTCTTGTTTCTTTGTGAGCCACTGTCAATATCCTGGGAACGCAACTGGCACAAACCTTTTTTTAACGCCAACACTTTCAGTATTCTACAAACACTTCCTGTCAGCAGTCACCAATTCGTTAAGTCTCTGCACATTGTCTGTAGACTGTGTGCAGTACGAGGCCTGCCGCTACGAGGACAATCCTCAATGTTGCCGTGCTCGCTTTCATCACGTAACCTGCTTGCCCACCGACTAACTGTACTGCGATCGACAGCAGCATCTCCATACATCTTTTTCAACCTCTTGTGGATGTTTACCACTGTCTCGTTTTCACAGTACAGGAATTCTATGACAGCACGTTGCTTCTGACGAACATCAAGTGAAGCAGCCATCTTAAAGACATGCTGTGACGGATCCACTCACGGGAACAGGTTGAACTAAGTTTGAAAACAAGACGGAAGGATGTATGTACACACTGCAAAACTTTCACACATGCAGAATGAAAACTGTATTTTTACAAAAATAGTGTGCATTTGCTGCAAAATACTAACACGAATTCTTTACAGACGAATGGAAAAACTAATAGAAGCCAACCTCGGGGAAGATCAGTATGGATTC
This sequence comes from Schistocerca nitens, assembly GCF_023898315.1. Classification (NCBI taxonomy): domain Eukaryota; kingdom Metazoa; phylum Arthropoda; class Insecta; order Orthoptera; family Acrididae; genus Schistocerca; species Schistocerca nitens. The sequence goes on along the minus strand of NC_064622.1, from coordinate 131,341,641 downwards.
CGTAGAAACACTGGAACACGTGAGGCAATACTGACCTTACGACTTATCTTAGAAGAAAGATTAAGGAAAGGCAAACCTACGTTTCTAGCATTTGTACACTTAGAGAAAGCTTTTGACAATGTTGACTGGAATACTCTCTTTCAAATTCTAAAGGTGGCAGGGGTAAAATACAGGGAGCGAAAAGCTATTTACAATTTGTACAGAAACCAGATGGCAGTTATAAGAGTCGAGGGACATGAAAGGGAAGCAGTGGTTGGGAAGGGAGTAAGACAGGGTTGTAGCCTCTCCCCGATGTTATTCAATCTGTATATTGAGCAAGCAGTAAAGGAAACAAAAGAAAAATTCGGAGTAGGTATTAAAATCCATGGAGAAGAAGTAAAAACTTTGAGGTTCGCCGATGACATTGTAATTCTGTCAGAGACAGCAAAGGACTTGGAAGAGCAGTTGAATGGAATGGACAGTGTCTTGAAAGGTGGATATAAGATGAACATCAACAAAAGCAAAACGAGTATAATGGAATGTAGTCGAATTAAGTCAGGTGATGCTGAGGGAATTAGATTAGGAAATGAGACACTTAAAGTAGTAAAGGAGTTTTGCTATTTGGGGAGCAAAATAACTGATGATGGTCGAAGTAGAGAGGATATAAAATGTAGACTGGCAATGGCAAGGAAAGCGTTTCTGAAGAAGAGAAATTTGTTAACATCGAGTATAGATTTAAGTGTCAGGAAGTCTTTTCTGAAAGTATTTGTATGGAGTGTAGCCATGTATGGAATTGAAACATGGACGATAAATAGTTTGGACAAGAAGAGAATAGAAGCTTTCGAAATGTGGTGCTACAGAATAAAGCTGAATATTAGATGGGTAGATCACATAACTAATGAGGAGGTATTGAATAGAATTGGGGAGAAGAGAAATTTGTGGCACAACTTGACTAGAAGAAGGGATCGGTTGGTAGGACATGTTCTGAGGCATCAAGGGATCACCAATTTAGTACTGGAGGGCAGCGTGGAGGGTAAAAATTGTAGAGGGAGACCAAGAAACGAATCCACTAAGCAGATTCAGAAGGATGTAGGTTGCAGTAGGTACTGGGAGATGAAGAAGCTTGCACAGGATAGAGTAGCATGGAGAGCTGCATCAAACCAGTCTCAGGACTGAAGACCACAACAACAACAACAACAGTGTGCATTTCTTTTGGAGTGACCCTCGTAAGGCAAAGCGCCCCTGCTGGGACATTCCCAAGAGCGGTGATGCACGATTCCAGCATCTGCTCTCCTAAAGTCATTCGCTGCGTTTGGGACTACTTTGATGTTAAATTTTCACACACTGATATAGGCACAACTTACAGTAATACACGCACCTAAACGATGGGTGACGTGCAGTGTGGTCCAGCGTTGGCACTGAACTCGCATAGCGAAGGACCGCTGTAAAACGCAAGTGAAATTTGCGAGCTTTCTTATGACAGGTACCGAGGGGAACGTATCTTTTTATTATAAACCGAAGAGCCAACGAAACAGGTACACCTGCCTAATGTCGTGTATGGCCTCCACGAGGATGCGGAAGTGCCGCAACAGCACGTGACATGGACTCGACTAATGTCTGGAGTAGTGCTGGAGGGAACAGACACCATGAATCCTGCAGGGCAGGAGCTCTCTTCTGAACAGTATGTTACAGGGCATCCCAGATACGCCCAATAATGTTCGTGTCAGGGGAGTTTGGTGGCCAGTGGAAGTGTTTAAACTCAGAAGAGTGTTCCTGGAGCCACTCTGTAGCATTTCTGGACATGTGGGGTGTTGCATTGCCCTGCTGGAATTGCCCAAGTACGTCGGAATACACAATGCACATGGACCTGTCAGAGTCGTTTCTAGACGTGTCAGGGGTCCCCTATCGCTCCAAGTGCACACGCCCCACAACATTACAGAGCCTCCACCAACTTGAACCGTCCCTGCTGACATGTCTCCATACCCGTAAACGTCCATCCGCTCGATACAATTTGAAATGAGGCATCTTCCGACCAGGCAACATGTTACCAGTCATCGAAATCCAATGTCGATGTTGACGGGCCCATGCGAGGCATAAAGATTTGAGTCGTGCAGTCATCAGGGGTACACGAGTGGACCTTCGGTTCAGAAAGCCAACATCGATAATGTTTCGTTGAATGGTTCGCATACTGACACTTGCTGATGGCCCAGCATATAAATCTGCAGCAGTTTGGGGAGGGGTTGCACTTCTGTCACGTTGAACGATTCTCTTCGGTCGTCGTTGGTCCCGTTCTTGCAGGATCTTTTCCCGTCCGCAGCGATGTCGCAGATTTGACGTTTACCTCATCCCTGATATTCACGGTACATTAGTGAAATGGTCGTACGGGAAAATCCCCACTTCATCGCTCTGTGATGCTGTGTGCCATCATCGTTCGTACTCCGACTATAACACCACGTCCAAACTCACTTGAATCTTGATAACCTGCCACTGTAGCAGCAGTAAGTGATCTAACAAATACGTCAGACACTTGTTGTCTTATATAGGCGTTGGCGACCGCAGCGCCGTATTCTGCCTGTTTACGTATCTCTGTTCAAATGTGTGTGAAATCTTATGGGACTCAACTGCTAAGGTCATCAGTCCCTAAGCGTACACACTACTTAAACTAAATTATCCTGAGGACAAACACACACACCCATGCCCGAGGGAGGACTCGAACCTCCGCCGGGATCAGCCGCACAGTCCATGACTGCAGCGCCTTAGACCGCTCGGTCGTATCGTATCTCTGTATTTGAATACACATGCCTATACCAGTTTCTTTGGCGCTTCAGTGCAGAAACTCCTGATGCAAGTGATGAGGTCGTGTTTTACCTAAGAGAAATGTTCACAGCGCAAAGGCATGCTCATTTTGCGATTTGCGTCGCGATTAGAAAAGCTTAATCTTTGTTGTGTATTCACGAGCTACCTATCGCTTAAGGCTTTTTTCTCCATGCTACAAAATTATATCTCATTGCAAGCGTAAAAACATTCCTCGTCATAACAGGTGGCTGCAATGAAGTGAATGCAGCGCAGGTGTGCAGCGCTGGTGTCCCCTGAGGGCAGGCTGGTCTGCTGTACCGCTGAGTCAGCACTCAGCAGTCAGAGGGCGCCGACGGGTTCACTGCGCAGCGCGCCGTAGCCGCGGAGCGGTCCCGTTGGGAGGGGATCGTGTTGCGCCAGGGAACGGGAACCCGTTTTGAGGTCAACGGCGCGCCGCCTCTTCTTGTTGCGTGGCCTTGGCCGCCGTGTTTTTCCCTCCGTCTCGCGTCCCCTGTCTGCCGAGGAAAAAGCGGACGCCCACACGAATCGTGCAACGGTATCAAATGTCTTGCATCCGCCTCCTTCCTACTGATAACACACCAACTACTTTGCCTTTAAGGGCAGTACAAAAAGGTGCTGCGGATATTAAAGGCCGATTTTTATTTCTCTATGGAAAATTGTCGTTTGGAGTTTTCCCTTTCATTTGATGTACGTTTTCTTCTTCTTCCTCTTCTTCTTCTTCGCGGATGGATCACTTAGGGCCATGCGTAATCAACATTTGTTGGCCTTCCTTTTCGCCCAGTATTCCTTCATAAACAACGAATGGGCTAGCTTTCGTTGAGTAGACCACGTATGTCGGTTAGTTTTTCTCTCTTCTTCCTCAAAACCCCGTGTGTTTCTGATTTTTCTGATTTCATTTCTATCGTGTAGATTTGGAGACCGTAATTCTCTCAAGTCTTTTTCTGTCTGTTTGTACGTTCGGTCTTGTAGTTTTGTTCTTTGAAAATGTATGGATTTTGTGCGTTCACCTGTTTGAGTCCATTCTTTCTAAATGCCCCATGAATTGGATTCTTCTCATGTGCATTGTGTCTGTTATTTTGGAGATATTTTTATATATTTCTGCATTGGGCTTTGGATAATGCACACCATCTCTAGTTCTTGGTCCTAGGATTTTCCTCATTATTTTACGTTTTTCTAATTCCTCTTTTGGTGTTCGGTGTTGAAGGTTTAGTGTCTCAGATGCCTAGAGAGCTTCGGGTTTAATTACTGTTGCGTAGTGTCGTATTTTGCAGTTCCACGAGAGACTCTTTTTGGTGTAAATGTTTCTTGTTAATTGAAACGCCGTCTCCACTTTCTGGACTCTGGATCTGACAGATTTATTTTCATTACAATTTTCTGTAATCCATTCACCTAAATATTTAAATTCTTTTACTCGAGAGATGTAGTTATTACCAATTTTGAGATCAGAAGGTGCATCTTTGATGTCAGTCATAAATTTTGTTTTTTCAAATGAAATTTGTAATCCTATTTTTGCTGCCTGCTCTTGTAATAATTCTAGCTGTTTCTGTGCATCGGTAATGTCTTGTGCGATCAGTGCCATGTCATCAGCGAATACTAAACAGTCTAATTCTATGCCCTTACGTCTTGGTCCCAGTCTGTGTGCTGGTGCACCTGCTTTTCTCCATTCTCTAACAACTTTTTCAAGAGCACGGTTGAAGAGCACTGGGGACAGTACATCCCCTTGTCGTGCTCCTGTGTCTATTTCAAATTCTGTGCTCAATTCTCCCATAAATTTTACTTTGGATTTGGTCTCCGTGAGTGTTTCTTTTATGGTGTTTGTTGTCTTTTGATCTAGTCCAAATTCTGCTAATACTTCAAATAGGGATTCTCGGTCTATACTGTCATATGCTTTTTTAAAGTCGACAAACGTGATGACGTAACTTTTGTTTGAAGTACTATGAAAATATTTCATTGAGTTTTTCAAGTTAAGGGTTTGTTCTACACACGATCGACCTTTTCTGAATACACTTTGGTAATGGCCTAGTTTTGAATCCAGCTGAGGTTCTGCGCGGTTTAGTAGGGCTTTCGACAGAATTTTGTATGTTATTGACAATAAAGAGATTCCACGATAGTTGTTGGGGTCTGTTTTACTTCCTTTTTTGTACAGAGGATGTATGATTGCTGTCTTCCAATCTGTGGGGATTTTTTCAGTTTTCCTGATTTCATGTATAATTTCTTCGAGTTTTGCAAGAAGATTTTCTCCTGCAATTTTCCATAATTCTGCCATGACTTGGTCTTCTCCAGATGCTTTGTTATTTTTCAGTGACTGAATTATCTCTTTAATCTCCTGTAAACTTGGTGGCTTTGAGTCTGGGTTTTGTTGTGTGTGATGGAACTCAAATTTTTCTTCAGGCTTTTCACAATTCAGTGATTTAGAAAAGTATTTTGCAAGAATTTCACAGTTTTCGGTGTTGGTATGGGCTATTTCCCCATGTCCATTTTTGAATTGGAGTGATGGAGGAGAGTACTTTGTTAATTTTTGTTTGAATACTCTGTAGACATTTCGGGAATTGTTTTTCTTGAAAACATTGAAAATGTCTTGCAATTTTTTGTCTTCGTGTTGTTTACGGACTGTTCGTATTGCTTTTGTGACTGTTTTCCTGGTATCTTTGAGATCTTCCAGGGTCTTTTGATTTTTGATGCACAACCAATTTTGCCACGCCTGTTGTCTGAGATTTATCACTTGGTTACACTCATCCGTCCACCATGGGTGTTTACGTGTTCTTGTTTGCGGTGCTACAGTTTCAGCTGCTTTTAAAAGTCCTGCTTGCAGTTGTTGCCGATTTTGTGGTTCTAAATTTTGTGTTTCTTTTGTAAATAGTTCATTAACATTTATCTTTTGTACATCATATTTACGGTGTAGAGATTTCTTAGAGAATTTCTTTTTTCTGGAATGACATCTAGGGAGAATTTTGTTGGGTAATGGTCGGAATCTAGGTCTAGTCCATTAAGGACTTTAAGTTTCATGATTTCTGCTGTATTTACGCGGGAGATCATTACATGATCAAACTGATATTCACCTGGTAATGGATTAGGTGAGATCCAAGTTTTCGTTTTCGAGGCTCTTTTCTTGAACAATGTTGGTTTTTGTAGATTTCAATGAGTCGCATGCCATTCCGGTTGGTCTGTGTATGCCCTGACCATTTAACTACCCAATATCGATATTTCTTTCCTTTACCGATTTGTGCATTGAAATCGCCCATAAGGATTTTGACATGGTTATTTGGGATTTTTGGAGAATATTATCTAATTGGTTCCAGAATTCTTCTGGTTCTTCTACTTTGTTTTTGTTAGTGGTGTTAGTTGGTGCATGTCCGTTGATTAGGGTGTATATATTATTAGCTGATTTTATTGTCATCGTGGAGAGCCGACCCGAGTAAGATTTGAATGTCGAGACTGAATCAAGTATTGATGTATCTACTATAAATCCACTTCCAAATTGTGGACAATTTGCCATGGCTCGTTTTCCAGGTTTTCCTTTGTATATCCTGTATCCTTCTGAATCAAAAGGATTTTCATCTGTATATCGTGGTTCCTGAAATGCAATAATTTTGATTTTACGTTCCCTGGATTTTTCCAGAATATTTTTTAGTTTTCCCATTTTTAAGAGAGAATTTACATTAAATGTCATTAGCCAAATTCTAGATTTTGGTTTGATTTTGTTATTACGGGGTTTTTAGGTACTCCGATTTACCTCCATGCACACTTCTGTGGTCTCCCCAGAATCCGAATAGACCACTTGCGGTTTTTCAACCGTGGGATTTGACCCACTGGGGTAATTTGTCTTTGAAGGTGCTGTATCCATGCTGATTTATTTGGACTGAGTTTGTGACTGAAATTGAGATTTCAGTCTGATTAAGCTCAGAGTTCCACTTCTGAGTTTTATAGATCAGCCGCCACTAACATGTGGAACAGACACTGTAGGGTTACCGCCACTAACCTGTGGAACCGTCGTGCCCTTTGTCCAAATAACCTTGGACGATAGCTTTTATAGTATCCCAAAAAGCAAGGTTGCCTCTTCCGCCAGTTCCGCCGTACCGATGATCTTCATCTCCGCCTTCACTGCCGTTGAGGTCTTCACCGTGTCCCTCACGAGGTACTATCACCCGGGCCAGGTGAACCAAGGTTTTTTTACGAGGTGTTACTCCTCCCCCTCATTTTTCAACCGGGCTTGCAACCGGCTATGGCGGAGTTATGTACGTTTTGTTGATTTATTTTGAAATAATTTACTGCAAAAGTAATTTCTACAGGTTCCATTATCACTTGTTCGATTGCAACAACTATCTCTGGAACTGTATGCTCTAGAAGGCAGTGATTTGTTTCGATTAGTAAACATCCTGCTGTATAGGTTGGCTACATTGACTGCTGTGATATCACTTCCTGTTTGTGGTATTAAGCACGGTAGCATCCACGTTTCGTAAGGCTCGTTACACCTTTCGTTGTGCATATTTGGACTTGTTGCTCATTGAGTTGTTTTTCTGTCTTTAATATGACTCCGCCAAATGAAATATTTAAGAAGAGAAGAAATCAGGGAAATAGATTCTACACAACATGTGCTGTTAGAAAGTTGCGTCCAGATAAGGAGTTCAGGGCAAACAACACTGAAAGAAGTTTTTCACCAAGTGCTTCCAAGAAGAAGCTCGTAAACAGTAATGAAATGTAAAGTGAAACGAGTGCCAGTGATTTCAGTTTGATATTACGTTTAGGTGTACTAAAAACAATGTTTAATCAAATTACGTATTGTAATTTGTGTGGTGGATAGATAATAATTTCTGAAAAGCCTTCAAAAGAAACAGTTTATTTCTTAGTCTGGAAGTCACTTGTTCGAGTTGTGATGGTAAGATTGAATTTTGGATATTGGAAAAACGTAAAAATAGTAACCTTCTTGAGACGAACATCAGATACTTCTATGGGCTGAGATGCATCGGTAAAGACCCCAGGACTCGAAAAATTTTTTGTAGTCTTACGAATCTGTCATGCCCCCTGCTAATATTGCACGATGCACGGACGCTTAACAGGAAACAGTAAAAGTAACTGCAGAAGAATTAATGAAATCTGCAGCAGTAGAAGCAGTTGAACAAAATGAAGATGATACCGATATTTGAATAGCATTTGACGGATCATTCCAGAAATGGGACTGTCAGTATAACAATTCTTATGCAGTATTCATACTGGGAAGGTGCTTGATTCTGGAATGTTGTCAGAACGTAGCCATGGATGCAAAAAAGTGGCCGCCAGTAATAAAAATAAAAAATTGATTGGAGGCAAGTGTCAGAAAACATATGGGGGATCCAGTGGAGGAACGAAAAGTGTCTCAGTTGTGAAGATCTGTCAGCGCTCTCAAGAACAGTGTGTCGTTGGCTATGCTAAATTCATTGGCGATGGTGATTCCAGTTCATTCAGATAAATAACTGATAAATGACTAACCTAACACGGTAAGAGCTAGAATGTGTCTGTCATGTGCACAAACGAATGGGTACCAGACTGTGTAAAATGAGGCAGAACGTTTGTAGCAAAAAGCTTGAAGATGGGAAGACTATTAGAGGACATTTGACCGACAAAACGATCAATTAGCTAAGTAAATACTCTGGCCAAGCCATCAGAAAATTTTCTCTGACTCGTGATGACTGGGTGTTGTGTGATGTCCTTAGGTTAGTTAGGTTTAAGTAGTTCTAAATTCTAGGGGACTGATGACCATAGATGTTAAGTCCCATAGTGCTCAGAGCCATTTGAACCATCAGAAAAACACAAACAACCTGGAAAGAATGAGAAAAGCAGTATGGCCAACGTTTTTCCACAAGACGTCAAGTGATGAGTAGCCACTCCACAACTTGTGTTCAGTTGACTGGTGCAAGTACTGCAAAACTGAGGCAGCAGGAACTGAATATACCCATATAAACACCATCCCTGAAGCTGTTGTAGCAGTAATAAAGCCAGTATATAGAGCTATAGTATCTCCAGATCTTCTGAACAAACACCTCACAGGTAAAACTCAAAATTTAAATGAGTCTTTTGACGATCTTGTATGGACCAGAATGTCCAAAAACGTATTTGTGCGCTTGAAAACACTGAAGATTGCATTCAGTGATGCTGTGATTACCTTCAGTGATGGAAATCTAACCAAAAAAAAAAAGGATCTGAAGCAATTTGGAATTAAATCTGGCCATAATACAGAAGCAATCCAACAAGAACTGGATAGGCCGCGTGTCTCCAAGACTGAAGTTATGGTCGAAGTACAGCAGAAGCAGCAAGATCCCTCACACGGACAAAGAGACTGCATCTGGTTGATCCTCAAGAAGATAAAGATTACAGAGCTTGAGAGTTTTAGACTGTCTCTTCATTCAATATTGAGTTTCATTTACTTCAACTTTCAAGTGCGATTCCTGAGAAACTTCTTTTAGCAAATGTATCGCATTACCTCAGAAACTACTTGCGCTAAAGCTATGAAATTGTACTCCTTACTGGCAGCAGTACTATGGTATGTTTATGCAGATCTACAATGGTAGAGATAGCACTCATAGTTTGATCATAAAAATAGATTTTAAAAACGTAATTTTTAAGAACTTCATTAAAAAATTCCCATCTTGATCCTAACATAGATACTTAATAGTAGGTCAATGAATGTATATGACCCTGAGTCCTCGCAAAGTTTTGTTGCCTTGGATTGTTCCTTAGAAGACTGGGTATAAATAAGATAAATTTAACACTGTCGGGATAGGCCACTGATATTCCTCTTTAAGACGCAAAACACACTTCTGCCTCCCTCAAATGTCTTCAAAATACAGCTGGACTACAAAATACTTGTACTCAACTAGAAATGATGTCATCTGTCGTCGGTCTATTTATCGGCATCCTTCGGGGCACATTACTTGGTCAATAACGCTGCTTCTGTTTTGCACTGTTTCAGTGAAATTATCAAAAAACTTCCTGGAGCTGATGATCAGAACAAGGCCTAAGGAAAGGAAGTTTGTAGAACAATGGATGCGTTTCTTAATGCTGTTCAAAAATGGTTCAAATGGCTCTAAGCACTAAGGGACTTAACATCTGAGGTCATCAGTCCCCTCTTAATGCTGTACTGAGACAAAACTTTTTCTTACACTTTTATCTTTGAATAAACTTATTTGTAATTTCAGCTTAACGAACTGAAATTCAGAAATATAGAGCTCTGCATGATTATGGGAAAAATGTGTTTATAGCAAAATTAAAGAAACAGTAGCAGTTGTATGAATATTAAGGACTCAGATGGCAAGCCAGTATTAAGAAAAAGAGGGAATACATAGAAGGGTTATACAAAGCAAACTAACGTGAAGACAACGTTATAGAGAGGGAAGAGGAAGTATATGAAGAAAACAGGGAAGTCGGAACAAGGCACATGGAGTAGACGACGTTCCCTCACGGATACAATATGCGAGTTGCGGTGATAATCATCCAAACGAAGGCGGTATTTTGACTGAATTTTCTCATTTTAAAAAGATTTTAAAAAGACAGAATTAGCAATCTGTTTTACATGCTCAAAACATTCTAAAGCCCAGATCGCATAAATATTTCTTTATTTAAAAGAACCGGTTTCGACAGACTTTGCTCTTATTGTCAGGTCTTAAATAATATTTTTATTACGAAAGTTGTTCACTTTGTTTTACCTCACGCCAACACATTATGAAACGTTTGTCATAACTAAAGGATTTAAAACATAAAGCACCTTGTGCAAATGGCCGTGTCCGTACACATACCGCTCACAGGTGATTCTTACATCACAAAACCACAGTTCAGTAGCACACTTGTCTACCTAAGTTGGACATATTCTAACCATCGAAAATCCACTTTAAACGGCATATAAAGAACACATGACAAATTGGCGTGAGGTCCAACTTAAAACGAATGTTTCATAACAAAAAGATTTCTTAGGACCTTGAAGATGGCAGCAAAGTCTGTTGAAACCGGTTGTTTTAAATAAAGAAATATTTATGCGATCTTGACTTTAGAATGTTTTGAAGGCGTACTTCGTTGCAGAGAGATCTTTCCATGAGATTTCAATCATTAACTTCCTCCTCCGATTGCCAAAATATTTTGTTGACTCTTACCAACATACTGTAGAAGGAAATGACCATCGTCATAATATAAGCGAAATCAGAGCTGAAACTTCCTGGCAGATTAAAACTGTGTGCCGGACCGAGACTCGAACTCGGGACCTCTGCCTTTCTCGGGCAAGTGCTCGACCATTTTTGAACAGCATTAGGAAATGCCTCCATTGTTCTACAAAAGTGGTAGAGCACTTGCCCGCGAAAGGCAAAGGTCCCGAGTTCGAGTCTCGGTCCGGCACACAGTTTTAATCTGCCAGGAAGTTTCATATCAGCGCATACTCCGCTGCATAGTGAAAATCTCATTCTAAAACCAGAGCTGGTACGGAAAGATTTAGGCGTTCATTTTTTCCGGGTACTATTCCAGAACGCAACGGTCGAGAAATAGTCTGAAAGCGACTCAAGGAACCCTCTGCGAAACATTTAACTGTGAATTGCGCGGAGCAGTGTAGATGTAGATGCAGTTAAGTCCAAATTCACGTTCAGCCGTCCCAATTTTGTACGAAATAGCAGTGTCTGTGTTGCCGGCCGTTGTGGCCGAGCGGTTCTAGGCGCTACAGTCTGGAACCGCACGACCGCTACGGTCGCAGGTTCGAATCCTGCCTCGGGCATGGATGTGTATGATGTCCTTAGGTTAGTTAGGTTTAAGTAGTTCTAAGTTCTAGGGGCTGGTGACCTGAGAAGTTAAGTCCCATAGTGCTCAGAGCCATTTGAACCAAGTGTCTGTATTATGAAGAAGTACGATGCAATGCAAGTACGATGCGAATTACGTTGTTCTTCTTAATAACTCAGGCACTGCTATTTCCTATTTAATCGTCAATATCAGGCCCTCGTCTCTAGTCCTGGACGGGAACATACATAACGTACGAATGCAGGTTGTGTAGACGTGGATGACGACATACGGAAGTTTGGTCCTGGCCGTGCTCGGGCGTCGGGGCGATTAAAGTGACCAATCGCGTAAAGCTAGAAAACTGGGTTCGAGTCCTGGTCCGGCACAAATTTTCATTGCCATCATTCCAATATGCAGCCGAAGGTGGTTCATATTTGTAACTCTAAATACATTTCTTATAATCTGATTTGATCCATTATAAATGGTGTTTGAAAGCCTGCGACTGTACATACAATAGGTTTGTTTATAAATAAATAAATCTTCTGCCACCAGTCACGATTTTTTCTTTATTTTACTATTCGCACGACGCGTTTCAAGAAATAATTCCCATTTTCGAGTGAGTTTTTTTTTCTTGGTGTGTATTAAGCCATTTCTTTTGATGTTGTCAGTGTGTGTGAGTCTGCTTCATTTTGTTGACTTTTACTGTAATACATAAGAAACGCGATTTTTAGTTGGGTATCAGTTCTTTTTGTGAAGTTAGTGGCTAAAATTTAGAACAATTTGTACTTACAGTTTTCTAATGGTCCATTTGTGTAGAGTCTCACACACACTTAACATCACACACAACTTGTACACTTTACACATCGAAAATATCTTATATGAACAAAAGAGTTACAAATATCTTCTTACAGGTAGATCACAGAGATAACATTATAGGTCTTCCACAGATTATGATATGCTTTTGTACAGAGGTTATTTATCTTAACAATTTGGCTCATGAGTTACTTATATTGATTTTACAATTGTGCTTATTTCTATGTTTTACTATTTTTATTTAGGTATATTATCGAAACATCTGAAGAAATTCACTGATTCACTTTCAAATTTTTCATTTAATATTTTATCTTCATATTTTGTGTAATGTGAATATATCTCCAGTTCTTCAAACATTTCTTATAATTTCAATTCGGTTTCGGGCATTTTCCTGATACATGTTGGATGCCAGAATTATTTTTCCCCAGTGCCATAGTATATCTCCTTCCTCTTTGTTACATGAGTGAGACTAATCACCATGTGGAAGGCCCATGAACGGTAAAACTTTTTTGTAGAACTACACACTGAGGAAGTGTGTATAGGCGGTTTGGCTTAATGATGTATCAGCGTTACTCGGTGCATGCCCTTATCGGCCTGTGATTGCCGCGATTTTACCAGAGAATTCCGGAGGAGGGCGAGTGGTCGGGAACTCCGATTTGCCGGTCCGTTAGGCGCATCCGTAGGCCGCCCCAGCCGACCACCTGCCGCAGCCACCTTTGTTCCGCCGCGCGCGTTCCGCTCTGCGACTCCCCAAATGAACATCCAGGGCCTGCGCCCTGCCTCACCTCTTTGTGCCACAGGGCTGAAGGTCGAGACTCCAGACACGGTGTTCGTATTAAACACAGGAACCAATTAGATCCACTGCGTCTCTAGCAGCCTTCCGAGACTCGAACAGGTTGTTCCAAAAATCTGGTTACTACGCAGGGCTGCAAAAATAACGACTAAATCAGAAAGCACTTGTATTCTGTATTGTCAACACACGCGTTCTTTACAAAGTATTAGTTAATCCGTTCTTTCCTTGCATATAGACTGAAGCGGCAAAGAAACTGGTATAGGCATGCGCATTCAAATACGGAGATACATAAACAGGCAGAATACATCGCTGCGGTCGGCAACGCTATATATGACAACAAGTGTCTGGCGCAGTTCTTAGATCGGTTACTGCTGTTACAATGGCAGGTTATCGAGATTTAAGAGAGTTTGAACGTGGTGTTAACAGTCGGCGCACGAGGGATAGGAACACAGCTTCTCCGAGGTAGCGATGAAGTGGAGATTTTGCCGTACAAACATTTCACGAGTGTACAGTGAATATCGGGAATACGGAAACCATAAATCCCCGACATCGCTACGGTCGGAAAAAGATCCTGCAAGGACGGGATCAATAACGAATGAAGATAATCGTTCAACGTGACAGAAGTGCAACCCTTCCGCAAATTGCTGCAGATTTCAATGAACGTGTACGGGTATCAAGACAACCTCATGAATCCATGGACCGTGGATGTCAGTAGGGGACTGTTCAAGCTGGTGGAGGCTCTGTAATGGTGTGGGGCGTGTGCAGTTGGAGTGATATGGGATCCTTGATACATCTAGTTACGACTCTGACAGGTCACACGTACGTAAGCATCCTGTCTAATCACCTGGATCCATTCACGGGAATTGCACTTTCCGACATACTTCGGCAATTCCAGCAGGACAATGCGACACCCCACACGTCCAGAATTGCTACAGAATTTAAGCACTTCCGCTTGCCACCAAACTCCCCAGACATGAACATTATTGAGCATATCTGGGGTGCCTTGGAACGTGGTGTTCAGAAGAGATTTCCTGCCCCTCGTACTCTTACGGATCTATGGACAGCCCTGCAGGATTCATGGTGTCTATTTCTTCAATACGAGAAATGTATTAAATCTTATATAGGCGTTGCCGACCACAGGGCCGTATTCTGCCTGTTTATATATCTCTGTATTTGAATACGCGTGCCTATACCATTATCTCCGGTACTTCAGTGTATAATGAAACTTACCTTGGAGTCAGGAGCTGGAGACATACGAATGCCGTCGAGTCGGCTGGAGCCAAGCACCAACTGATTGGAGATAAGGAAACATAGCGAGTGACAAAATGTTTTCGGTACTCGGTGTCACTAGTAACTAGCCCAGCTAAGAATAAGAAATCAGAGGAATTCAGAAACTACGGAGTCAGATGAACTAACTGCAGTTATGAAAACATGCGACAAACGAAACGCTTCAGACAGTAACGAAGCAGTAGTTTGATTCTCGTTGTTTATTGGTTATTCTGTAACTAATAAAGTATCTAATCGAAACTATCCATACTCGCTTATATAATGCTGAATTGACCACTCTATGCCATGACCGGCGTACCCATTAGGATGAAAGGAGGCGCCGAGTATCGTCTTGTCAGGAGAGAAGCAGGGACAGTAGAGTAGGTCAGTGAGGAGGGCTCAGTGATTCGGAAGTGGACTAGCCATTCGATGTCAGCTGAATATAACAAGACGACAGTTGGTGATATGACTGTGAAGTGGAAACGTGAAGGAACAACGGACAGCTAAACCGAGACCACGCACACCACATGTGCTGACGGATAGGGACCATCGAGCGTTGCAGAGGATGGCTGGACAACATCGCATGAAATCAGCGGATGCAATGTCTGAGCAGCTCGTCATATGCTACACATTTCTGTTGTCGTTCCAGTTGAGGTGATGTGAAGAGTGCCGCCACTGGACAGTGGACGATTGTAAGCGAGTGATTTGGAGTGATGAATCATGCTACACCCTTTGACAATCCAGTGGATGGGTTTGAGTTTGGTGAAAGCCAGGACAACGTTAGCTGCCACCAGGTGTAGTCCCAACAATGAGGTGGGGGATGTTTTTCATAGCTTGACTATGGTCTCCTCATTTATCTTAAGAAAGTGCTAATTGCAGAAGGATGAACACAATCCCAATAATGTCCACAATACGTGCCCAGGTATCTTTGATAAGATGGGGTCCATATACACTCCTGGAAATTGAAATAAGAACACCGTGAATTCATTGTCCCAGGAAGGGGAAACTTTATTGACACATTCCTGGGGTCAGATACATCACATGATCACACTGACAGAACCACAGGCACATAGACACAGGCAACAGAGCATGCACAATGTCGGCACTAGTACAGTGTATATCCACCTTTCGCGGCAATGCAGGCTGCTATTCTCCCATGGAGACGATCGTAGAGATGCTGGATGTAGTCCTGTGGAACGGCTTGCCATGCCATTTCCACCTGGCGCCTCAGTTGGACCAGCGTTCGTGCTGGACGTGCAGACCGCGTGAGACGACGCTTCATCCAGTCCCAAACATGCTCAATGGGGGACAGATCCGGGGATCTTGCTGGCCAGGGTAGTTGACTTACACCTTCTAGAGCACGTTGGGTGGCACGGGATACATGCGGACGTGCATTGTCCTGTTGGAACAGCAAGTTCCCTTGCCGGTCTAGGAATGGTAGAACGATGGGTTCGATGACGGTTTGGATGTACCGTGCACTATTCAGTGTCCCCTCGACGATCACCAGTGGTGTACGGCCAGTGTAGGAGATCGCTCCCCACACCATGATGCCGGGTGTTGGCCCTGTGTGCCTCGGTCGTATGCAGTCCTGATTGTGGCGCTCACCTGCACGGCGCCAAACACGCATACGACCATCATTGGCACCAAGGCAGAAGCGACTCTCATCGCTGAAGACGACACGTCTCCATTCGTCCCTCCATTCACGCCTGTCGCGACACCACTGGAGGCGGGCTGCACGATGTTGGGGCGAGAGCGGAAGACGGCCTAACGGTGTGCGGGACCGAAGCCCAGCTTCATGGAGACGGTTGCGAATGGTCCTCGCCGATACCCCAGGAGCAACAAATTTGCTGGGAAATGGCGGTGCGGTCCCCTACGGCACTGCGTAGGATCCTACGGTCTTGGCGTGCATCCGTGCGTCGCTGCGGTCCGGTCCCAGGTCGACGGGCACGTGCACCTTCCGCCGACCACTGGCGACAACATCGATGTACTGTGGAGACCTCACGCCCCACGTGTTGAGCAATTCGGCGGTACGTCCACCCGGCCTCCCGCATGCCCACTATACGCCCTCGCTCAAAGTCCGTCAACTGCACATACGGTTCACGTCCACGCTGTCGCGGCATGCTACCAGTGTTAAAGACTGCGATGGAGCTCCGTATGCCACGGCATACTGGCTGACACTGACGGCGGCGGTGCACAAATGCTGCGCAGCTAGCGCCATTCGACGGCCAACACCGCGGTTCCTGGTGTGTCCGCTGTGCCGTGCGTGTGATCATTGCTTGTACAGCCCTCTCGCAGTGTCCGGAGCAAGTATGGTGGGTCTGACACACCGGTGTCAATGTGTTCTTTTTTCCATTTCCAGGAGTGTAGATTTAGAAATTCTGTTGTTAGTATCGTAGTTAAACGCTGGTTCGCTCTCCAACACCCTTTAAGTTCTTTCAGAAGAAGTACATTGTAACGGCTCCATGTGAGCCGCTACATGGCTTGTTACAAGAGTCACATGCTCAAAACACACTTAGGTGCCCTTCCGACACTCAGGGAATTGTAATCCGGAATTATGTTATATTATCACTCTTAGTATAGTCAGCAAACGTGAACGCGAGTGGTCTGCTGACGTTTGCATGGACTGTCTGCTGTGGGTTCTCTGAATGTGGAGATGCAGTTTAGCCAACCATTGTGTTAAGCAGAGTGCGACTGCACTGGACCAGAGAGACATAAGTTCCCCGCGCTTTAGCAGGCCCCTTAGGTTGGCAAATAGCCGCTGTGCAGACCCTCTGAGCCCTCCCGGCCACCCTGTGTGGACCCCGGACGAGGGGAGACGGTTAGGCATTCCCTGCTGAGACTCTGGTGAGTATAGACGCTTTGCGTGATGGCTCCTGTAGTCATCTTAGTTAGGACATATAGTCACGTTGTATAAAATTGCTATTTTTTTGGTATCACTAATGACGGACCAGCCTTCCATATAACCGTACCATTAAGTAAAATGAGTGAACAAGGAGTTATTTTCATGATTTTATTAAATAAAATGTAGTTATTATATAAAATTCTTCGTCTCACAGCAACGACTTATTTCCGTTACCATTCTAGTTAAGTTATTCAAATGGTTCAAATGGCTCTGAGCACTATGGGACTTAACATCTGAGGTCATCAGTCCCCTAGAACTTACAACTACTTAAACCTAGCTAACCTAAGGACATCACACACATCCATTCCCAAGGCAGGATTCGAACCTGAGACCGTAGCGGTCGCGCGGTTCCAGACTGAAGCGCGTAGAACCGCTCGGCCACACCGGCCGGCAGTTATTCAAACTTTCAACTTAAAGTTAACCAATAATCATGAAATATTGTAGTGATATTTGCTCATGCAAACGGTCGTAGGCGTCTTTCACAAAAGATATAGGTGCCATTTTCAAGTTGAGGATGCCTGCCAAGGCTTTGCGGAAAGCAAATATCATGCAACATTATTCAAAACTTAGGATTGTTCTGTTTTGAAAAATAAATTAGTTACTTTGCTGAGATGATGATAAAACGAAATTATGGTCGCCGCGATACCAGTTTTAAAAGAAATAAGGAAGATTGGTGATCAATATGACGTCGACGACAAGAAATTGTAAAGAATGTCTTTCAGAAAATTATTTTGAAAAAACACATTATATACAATTCTGTACAGCAAATGGCGTAACACAATTGATAAAGATAAACTATCAACACAAATCTGTTGCTAAGACCGAATATTCAAAATTTCTGGGTGTTTGCACTGATGAGAAATTGAATTGGAAGAAACACATCGATGATATGCTGAAACGGTTAGGTTCAGCTACTTATGCTATTAGGTGTTATTACAAATTTTGGTGATAAACATACCAGTAAATTAGCCTATTAAGCCTACTTTCATTCACTGCTTTCATCATTAAGAGAAAATGTGTTCGTTGAACAAAAGCTTGTAATCAGAGTAATAACTGGTGCCCACCCAAGATCACCTTGCAGACATTTATTTAAGGAATTTGGGATATTCACAGTACCTTCGCAATACATATATTCACTTATGAAATTTGAGATTAATAACCCGTTACTACTTCATATCTAAAAATTCATCTATTGAGTGGAACGAGTTCTCATTAAGAAATTCTTTTGTTTATAAATGTTGGTTGGCTGTCTGTCAAACTTTTAAAGCTACTTGGCAAATGACCAAAGACTTTTAAGTAAAACTTCTGATTACTGTATTTACCTGTTCACTAGTCATTTCTGTTCCTGTCCAGCTTCCCTACGACGACAGTTGCTGTACCACCCTGTCGCCCACCTCTCCTTACTACTTTGTTCGAAGTAGTACACAGCAAACGTGGCGACGAGGTGTTTTTGATTTCACATATAGCAGTCTTCTAATCTTACTTTCTTACTTTAATGTCGTCTCTTTGGTTGCTTTTTTCTGTTGTTGGCTGGTACTCTGTCCCCCATGTTTGCTAAGCTCGAGCTATTTATGTTCTGGGTTCCGAGGTCGCTGCTTTTGCACCCCAACCCCATTTTCGGTGCTATTTTGTATTGATTTTCGCATCTTTGTGCTGATGGCATATAACGGCCAAGACATTCCTGTCTTGGGCACTTTAAGCCTTCCTGCAACTTTCCGAAACCTGACAAAGTAGGTGGTATTTATAGAGCTTTCCTCCCGAGACAGTAGTAACATTTTGGTCTAGAGTCTTTCGTTGGGATTAAGCTTTCAGGGCAGTGTACTTTCTGTTACTTCCTTTGATCCTCCTGATAGTGTTGCTACGTTATGTGCAGAATATTAGGATTTTTTCCGAAGGTTTATGCAAAACCAATAATTTTGTTTGTTGCCCGTGTCTCAATGAAGGACAATGCACAGCCGCGTTTTGCTCCTCATGCTATCCGAGAACCGATGACTCAGAAATTCACTGCTTTGCAAGACAATGGAATCGTAGCCCATTACAGCCAATCAGTGGGCGTCCGCTCTTTCTGTTCTACAAAAGCCATCCTGCAGACTGCAGTCGGGTCCCGATTTTAAGAAAACTGTGAATCCTCAAACGGCAATTGACAGTTATCCCTTGTTGCTCCCGGAAGCATTGATGGAGTATGTGGGAGTCGGGCGCTACTTTCCAGAATTAGGGTGTGTGATACTTGCTTGAAAATACCTCTGGATGAGCCATCGCAAAGGGTCTCTTCAAATTTTTGAGATTTTCATTTGACAGTGTTTCCCCAACCGCCATATTTCAGCACTTTCTGGAGCAGCTGACTGCAAAAATACCTTTTCATTTGAATTACTTAGATAATGCTGTCGTTTCAGGCCCGTTCCCCTGAAGAACACATTAGTAATCTTCGTACTCTGTTTCAAGTGTTGTGTGCTGCTGATCTCAAGTGTAACAGAAACAAATGTGTCTTTCTTCAGGCAGAACATAAGTACTTAGAACTTGTCAGTAATAGCTAGGGTGTTCAACCATTGTAATCACATTTGATTGTTATCTGTGACGTCCCAGCCCCTCGAAATGTGCAGAATTGCAATCTTTGTCTGGGATGCTCATGTACTACATCTGGTTTATTTCTAATGCTGCGCACATCGTGGCTCACTTGCATCGCTTGCACAGGAAGAATCTTCATTTTGTTTGGTTGCGTCGCAAAAGTGTCAGTCTGTTTTCCAGAAGTTGAAAGATGCTTTGCTTGGTGATAGATGCCATCTTACTTTTGATCCACCCAAACTCATGGTCTTGGCTGTGGATTCTTCCCCTTATGAGGTTGGAGTAGTTTTGTCACAAAAACTTGGTTCTGTTGGTGAGCTGATTGCCTTTGCTTCAAAGTTGTTGGCCACAGTAAAAATTCGCAAACTGAAAAGGAAGCTCTCGCCATTGTATGTGGTGTACATAAGTTTCGCCAGTATCTCTTTGACAAAAAATTTTACTTGGTGAATGACCATAGGCGTCTTCAATCTTCGTTAAGCTCTTCACAGTCAGTTCCAACTCGCATAGCGCAAAACCTGCAACGATGAGCTCTTCTTTTGTCAAATTAGAAGTATGGGGCTGTGCATCGACCCGTTTTTAAGCATGGCAATGCAGACCCTCTTCTTCGCCTCCCTGTTGGTCCTCATTCAGCATTCGACGTCCTCTGCTTCTTGTTGCTACATGATGCATAAGCACAGATGATTTGCTTAGCTTTCCACTTAATCACCAGAAAATTGCCCAGGCCACAGCAGCGAATCCTGATTTGTCGATTCTGTTGCACTACATTTGCCCTGGTTGGCCGCAGTCATCCTGACCGATTTGCAGCTCTGTAATTCGGCGACATTTTGCCAACTGGCACATCCCTGCAGTTCACCATCGTGCCATTTTGCTTCGCACCAATAATGACCAGACGTGTGTTGTGGTTCGCGAAGCACTCCGATATGACGCATTTCTTTTGCTACACAGCAGTCAATGGGGCACGGTTTGCACCAAGCGACTCGCGCTTGACAGCGGCCTCGATATACAAATTGAGCAACTGACTAGTCAGTGCCAAGCTTGTGCTGAACATCAGTCAGCAAGCTCAGCAGTTCTTTGAATGGCCCAAACTTTGAGCACGTTGGCAATGTTCGTACTTGGATTTCATGAGTCCTTACTGGATGGAATGTGTGTTTTGTTGTTGATGCTTTCAGTAAATTTCCCTTCACGCTTCCTAAGCATTCTACTGTGGTTAGTTTCACAATCCAGGCCTTTCCGTCGATCTTTTGCATTGAGTGTTTGCCTGAAGTGATAGTGACTGACAACAGAGCTCAATTTGTTGCTCCTGAGTTTGAACAGTTCTGCACTGCCTTCGGCATCAACCATTTTATGAGTGCACCGTTCCATCCACAATTGAGTGACGAAGCTGAACATTTTGAATGAACATACACTCCTGGAAATTGAAATAAGAACACCGTGAATTCATTGTCCCAGGAAGGGGAAACTTTATTGACACATTCCTGGGGTCAGATACATCACATGATCACACTGACAGAACCACAGGCACATAGACACAGGCAACAGAGCATGCACAATGTCGGCACTAGTACAGTGTATATCCACCTTTCGCAGCAATGCAGGCTGCTATTCTCCCATGGAGACGATCGTAGAGATGCTGGATGTAGTCCTGTGGAACGGCTTGCCATGCCATTTCCACCTGGCGCTTCAGTTGGACCAGCGTTCGTGCTGGACGTGCAGACCGCGTGAGACGACGCTTCATCCAGTCCCAAACATGCTCAATGGGGGACAGATCCGGAGATCTTGCTGGCCAGGGTAGTTGACTTACACCTTCTAGAGCACGTTGGGTGGCACGGGATACATGCGGACGTGCATTGTCCTGTTGGAACAGCAAGTTCCCTTGCCGGTCTAGGAATGGTAGAACGATGGGTTCGATGACGGTTTGGATGTACCGTGCACTATTCAGTGTCCCCTCGACGATCACCAGTGGTGTACGGCCAGTGTAGGAGATCGCTCCCCACACCATGATGCCGGGTGTTGGCCCTGTGTGCCTCGGTCGTATGCAGTCCTGATTGTGGCGCTCACCTGCACGGCGCCAAACACGCATACGACCATCATTGGCACCAAGGCAGAAGCGACTCTCATTGCTGAAGACGACACGTCTCCATTCGTCCCTCCATTCACGCCTGTCGCGACACCACTGGAGGCGGGCTGCACGATGTTGGGGCGTGAGCGGAAGACGGCCTAACGGTGTGCGGGACCGTAGCCCAGCTTCGTGGAGACGGTTGCGAATGGTCCTCGCCGATACCCCAGGAGCAACAGTGTCCCTAATTTGCTGGGAAGTGGCGGTGCGGTCCCCTACGGCACTGCGTAGGATCCTACGGTCTTGGCGTGCATCCGTGCGTCGCTGCGGTCCGGTCCCAGGTCGACGGGCACGTGCACCTTCCGCCGACCACTGGCGACAACATCGATGTACTGTGGAGACCTCACGCCCCACGTGTTGAGCAATTCGGCGGTACGTCCACCCGGCCTCCCGCATGCCCACTATACGCCCTCGCTCAAAGTCCGTCAACTGCACATACGGTTCACGTCCACGCTGTCGCGGCATGCTACCAGTGTTAAAGACTGCGATGGAGCTCCGTATGCCACGGCAAACTGGCTGACACTGACGGCGGCGGTGCACAAATGCTGCGCAGCTAGCGCCATTCGACAGCCAACACCGCGGTTCCTGGTGTGTCCGCTGTGCCGTGCGTGTGATCATTGCTTGTACAGCCCTCTCGCAGTGTCCGGAGCAAGTATGGTGGGTCTGACACACCGGTGTCAATGTGTTCTTTTTTCCATTTCCAGGAGTGTATAAGCAACAGATGGATAAACTTCATGCCTCCTACACACGGGATAAAGCTCTGTAGCTCTTCTTGTCTTCCTAAGCTCCCACCCACACGATGGACCATTGCCAGCACCACACCTTGCTTCAGTCACTGCGCCTGCCATGGTAGGCGGCGGTTACTGTACCCAGTTAGGCAAAGTATCACACTAAAGACCCAGGCGGAGGCGCTGGGAATGAGGCGCCATTGTATGACTTCTTGGACATTCTATGTTTATAGTGAAGGGACTGAGAGGATTCTTGAGACGCCACCAGAATCATATTCGTCCAAGGTCCATGTGAATTGTGTGATCCTGCCACAGACTTTGTGCCTGTTTGGAAGCAGAAGTCCTTGCTGTGTCCAGTTTCCAGGAGCTTTGTAGTGTTAGCACTGGTCCTGGAGATGATGGAAGTCGACGCCCTTTCGCAGTCATCAGCATCTCAACAGCCACTATCAAGTGGGGATGGGGCCCTCTTCTCAATGGCTGTCCCATATGGCGGCTTCGATCCCTCTGCAGTCATTGAGATGCTTCCATCTTCGTTTGCAGTTCCACCTCTGTATGTGGGTGCATACTCGCTGCTTGTTGGAACTGACTCCCACAGTAGCCGATGCAACAGCTCTTACAGGTTTCCATGCTGGGGCCTTGCTTTGTGCTGGTTAATTATTTGATACTCTAAGACAAAACCACTTTTAAAATTCAATAAATGTATGGAAAATATGTATATTTTGGGGAATGACGCAGGAAATGGTCTTAAAGCTGATTAACATATCATCTGATGAAAACATGCGAGATGTGTGCTCCTGAATATTGTAATCGTAGACTATTTGCACTTATTTGTTTTAAGAGTTCCCTGTTTCTGTCTTATTACAGATCATTATTAATTAGTTACATAATCACCATTGTATGTTTTAGGCCACCCACACTAAGTTTTCACCAAATCATATGTTAATCAACTTTAAGACTGATTCCTGTTTTTTTACTCAAAACATAATACTGTGGCATATGTCTACT
The DNA here is from genome assembly GCF_023898315.1 of Schistocerca nitens. NCBI lineage: Eukaryota > Metazoa > Arthropoda > Insecta > Orthoptera > Acrididae > Schistocerca > Schistocerca nitens. The sequence goes on along the minus strand of NC_064622.1, from coordinate 131,317,933 downwards.
GAATTTTAAACGAAAAGAAAGAAGTTTATCTTAGACCACAAAACAGTTAACAAGCACAAAGTGAGGCCCCAACATATAACCCTGTAAAAACCCTCTGACGATGGATTTTAAAAATCCAAAACCAGTAATACTTAAATGCGAATAAACTTTTTATACAACACTTGTGGCTGGTTGCTATAAGTGTGTTATAATCTTTATAATTGTATCAGAACCACGTTTCTCATAATGTCTGATTTCAACAAGATAGTATTATTAATTTATTTATTGCTTATTGAACCTGACCAGATTAGAGCCCTAAGACTCTCTGTTACGTCTGACGAAAAACAACCCACACAAAAAAATATTATATGATAATCACAGTATCAATAAATTTCATTATTAATAAAAATAACTGGCAATAATAATAATGCTAACAAAGATGATAAAATAATAAAGGAATTAAGAATGATTTTAATTAGTTATTACATAACAAACTCAGTATAAGTAGTACTAAATTAGTAATAAAGTAGTAATCAGCAATAATAATAGTAATAGTAACACTGAAGATGATGATAAAATAATGGACGCACCAACAAAGCCATTGATTAGTTTAGTACTTTTGAAGCCTTGTTTGGTGGTAGAAGATGTGCAAGGAATAACGAAAGAAGAGAGGATTGAAATGAAAGTGACAATGTCTGCTAGGAAAGGAGAGAATTACAGTAAAGAACTCTGTAGGAAAGGGAAGGGAAAATTGATATGTAAGGGAGGGCCAATGAGAGTAAGCTGCAAGAAGATTAATTACAGAAATGTTACGAAAATCCGAATGGTGAGTCCAAGGTTTGGAGCGATGAGTACCTAAACCGTAAAGCAGGCATATTTCCAAGAAATGGGGGGCAGCAATCAGAATGTGTCACGCCCTCTCCCCCAAAACATAACCATTTTAATGTAACTCTTTATATTTTTATATTCCAGCACGTCAATTTCCACGTTCGACAGTCAACATAGACCCTTCCCATATCCGAATGTTTAGTGTAACTGCCGTCGCTGTGGAAAGACTTGGTAACACCTTAGATTATTTCTGAGGTAGAAAGTTCTGGAACGGAGTTTGGTTCAAATGGCTCTGAGCACTACGGGACTTAACTGCTGAGGTCATCAGTCCCCTATAACTTAGAACTACTTAAACCTATCTAACCTAAGGACATTACACACATCCATGCCCGAGGCAGGATTCGAACTTGCGACCGTAGCGGTCGCGCGGTTCCAGACTGTAGCGCCTAGAACCGCTCGGCCACTCCGGCTGACGGAACGGAGTTTACCCTCTCTCTTGAGGTCAAGTGGAGAGCCGCTTGAATAAAGAAGCGGTGGCATCGCTGGGATTGGTCTACTGGGAATAACGGCTGGAGGTATTGGGAAGATTGTGGTCGCAGTTTTCGCGATCACAGATTGCTTCTCGAACTGCTTTGTAGGCAGTAGGCGTCCAGTCAGAACATGTCTAAGACCTAATACGTGAGTACTATTTATGTTTTACGTTTACACAGCTAACTTTCGAAGAGTAAAGTAAGATGGAAAAGAATGACAAGGAAATTTAGAAATTACAAGCTACACTGCCAAATAATTTAAATAAAAAATCCAGGGAAAGCAATTAAAATATTTTATCCTAACCTAAAGCACGTCACATTAATATGCATTACATGTTTACCTCCTGCGCTACTCGAGTAGTTGAAACAGTACTCTTAAATATGATGATCTGAACACGCTGATATCCTCCACAAGCAAGACAAACAGACGCACGAAATACGAAGGTTTATTAATCCTTACTGCATTGATTAAGTCGTGAGTTTTTTACTTGCTGAATTTGTTCTTGAAAGCAACTGTGTGGTCGGCTGCATTTAGTAACATATGGTGCGAGTTAACGTCCCAAAGATGTTCGGACTCACCTGCGGTTCCTTTTCGACGAAATGTCTTGGCTCAAACTTGTCCAGGGGTTGCACCGCACGCGTCACATTACACGCCCTAAATTAGACACTTGTGACCCTTTGGCTAAATTGTCTGGCTGATGGTATGTTAGCGAAATAAAAAATTAACATAACATATAATATCAGTAATAATAATATCGCGAACTAAATTAACGCCCCATAAATTCTTTTCCCCCCAAGAACCATGGACCTCGCCGTTGGTGGGGAGGCTTGCGTGCCTCAGCGATACAGACAGCCGTACCGTACGTGCAACCACAACGGAGGGTATCTGTTGAGAGGCCAGACAAACGTGTGGTTCCTGAAGAGGGGCAGCAGCCTTTTCAGTAGTTGCAGGGGCAACAGTCTGGATGATTGACTGCTCTGGCCTTGTAACATCAACCAAAACAGCCTTGGTGTGCTGGTACTGCGAACGGCTGAAAGCAAGGGGAAACTACGGCCGTAATTTTTATCGAGGGCATGCAGCTTTACTGTATGATTAAATGATGATGGCGTCCTCTTGGGTAAAATATTCCGGAGGTAAAATAGTCCCCAGTTCGGATCTCCGGGCGGGGACTACTCAGGCGAACGTCGTTATCAGGAGAAAGAAAACTGGCGTTCTACGGATCGGAGCGTGGAATGTCAGATCCCTTAATCGGGCAGGTAGGTTAGAAAATTTAAAAAGGGAAATGGATAGATTAAAGTTAGATATAGTGGGAATTAGTGAAGTTCGGTGTCATGAGGAACAAGACTTCTGGTCAGGTGAACACAGGGTTATAAATACAAGATCAAATAGGGGTAATGAAGGAGTCGGTTTAATAATGAATAAAAAAATAGGAATGCGGGTTAGCTACTACAAACAGCATAGCGAACGCATTATTGTGGCCAAGATAGACACGAAGCCCACGCCTACTACAGAAGTACAAGTTTATATGCGAACTAGCTCTGCAGATGACAAAGAAATTAAAGAAATGTATGATGAGATAAAAGAAATTATTCAAGTAGTGAAGGGCGACGAAAATTTAATAGTCATGGGTGACTGGAATTCGAGAGCAGGAAAAGGGAGTGAAGGAAACGTAGTAGGTGAATATGGATTGGGGCTAAAAAATGAAAGAGGTAGCCGCCTGATAGTATTTTGCACAGAGCATAACTTAATCATAGCTAACACTTGGCTCAAGAATCATGAAAGAAGGTTGTATACATGGAGGAAGCCTGGAGATACTGACAGGTTTCAGATAGATTACATAATGGTAAGACAGAGATTTAGGAACCAGGTTTTAAATTGTAAGACATTTCCAGGGGCAGATGTGGACTCTGATCACAATCTATTGGTTATGAACTGTAGATTAAAACTGAAGAAACTGCAAAAAGGTGGGAGTATAAGGGGACCTGGATAAACTGAAAGAACCAGAGGTTGTACAGAGTTTCAAGGAGAGCATAAGGGAACAATTGACAGGAATGGGGCAAAGAAATACTGTAGAAGAAGAATGGGTAGCTTTGAGAGATGAAGTAGCAGCAGAGGACCTAGTAGGTAAAAAGACGAGGGCTAGTAGAAATCCTTGGGTAACAGAAGAAATACTGAATTTAATTGATGAAAGGAGAAAATATAAAAATGCAGTAAATAAAGCAGGCAAAAAGGAATACAAACGTCTCAAAAACGAGATCGACAGGAAGTGCAAAATGGCTAAGCAGGGATGGCTAGAGGAGAAATGTAAGGATGTAGAGGCTTGTCTCACTAGGGGTATGATAGATACTGCCTACAGGAAAATTAAAGAGACCTTTGGAGAAAAGAGAACCACTTGTATGAATATCAAGAGCTCAGATGGAAACCCAGTTCTAAACAAAGAAGGGAAAGTAGAAAGGTGGAGGGAGTGTAGAGGGCCCATACAAGGGCAGTGTACTTGAGGACAATATTATGGAAATGGAGGAGGATGTAGATGAAGATGAAATGGGAGATACGATACTGCGTGAAGAGTTTGACAGAGCACTGAAAGACCTTAGTCGAAACATGGCCCCGGGAGTATACAACATTGCATTAGAACTACTGACGGCCTTGGGAGAGCCAGTCCTGACAAAACTCTACCATCTGGTGAGCAAGATGTATGAGACAGGCGAAATACCCTCAGACTTCAAGAAGAATATAATAATTCCGATCCCAAAGAAAGCAGGTGTTGACAGATGTGAAAATTACCAAACAATCAGTTTAATAAGTCACGGATGCAAAATACTAACGCGCATTCTTTACAGGCGAATGGAAAAACTGGTAGAAGCTGACCTCGGGGAAGATCAGTTTGGATTCCGTAAAAATATTTTAACACGTGAGGCAATACTGACCCTACGACTTATCATAGAAGCTAGATTAAGGAAAGGCAAACCTACGTTTCTAGCATTTGTACACTTAGAGAAAGCTTTTGACAATGTTGATTGTAATACTCTCTTTCAAATTCTGAAGGCGGCAGGGGTAAAATACAGGGAGCGAAAGGTTATTTAAAATTTGTACAGAAACCAGATGGCAGTTGTAAGAGTCGAGGGGCATGAAAGGGAAGCAGTGGTTGGGAAGGGAGTGAGACAGGGTTGTAGCCTATTCCCGATGTTATTCAATCTGTATACTGAGCAAGCAGCGAAGGAAACAAAAGAAAAATTCGTAGTAGGTATTAAAATCCATGGAGAAGAAATAAAAACTTTGAGGTTCGCCAATGACATAGTAATTCTGTCAGAGACAGCAAAGGACTTGGAAGAGCAGTTGAACGGAATGGACAGTGTCTTGAAAGGAGGATATAAGATGAACATCAACAAAAGCAAAACGAGGATAATGGAATGTAGTCAGATTAAATCGGGTGATGCTGAGGGAATTAGATTAGGAAATGAGACACTTAAAGTAGTAGATGAGTTTTGCTATTTGGGGAGCAAAATAACTGATGATGGTCGAAGTAGAGAGGATATAAAATATAGACTGCCAATGGCAAGGAAAGCATTTCTGAAGAAAAGAAATTTGTTAACATCGAGTATTGATTTAAGTGTCAGGAAGTCGTTTCTGAAAGTTTTTGTATGGAGCGTAGCCATGTATGGAAGTGAAACATGGACGATAACTAGTTTGGACAAGAAGAGAATAGAAGCTTTAGAAATATGGTGCTACAGAAGAATGCTGAAGATTAGATGGATAGATCATATAACTAATGAGGAGGTATTGAATAGGATTGGGGAGAAGAGACGTTTGTGGCACAACTTAACTAGAAGAAGTGATGGGTTGGTAGGACATATTCTGAGGCATCAAGGGATCACCAATTTAGTGTTGGAGGACAGCGTGGAGGGTAAAAATCGTAGAGGGAGACCAAGAGATGAATACACTGAACAGATTCAGAAGGATGTAGGTTGCAGTACGTACTGGGAGATGAAGAAGCTTGCACAGGATAGAGTAGCATGGAGAGCTGCATCAAACCAGTCTCAGGACTGAAGACCACAACAACAACAACAACAAATGATGTAGGCCAGAGATTTGCGATTTGGTTAGAATAATGTTTATTCAGAAAGCAAACTAATAGCGAAAGTGGTCGTGTTTAGAGTTACTGTTACACTCGAGCGCATATCCATTTGACATTGTGCGATCATTCACAATCTCATCGCGAAATACAAGTTAACTACGCGAAAAGTTAAGAGTTCACACTAGGCGCGGCTGCTCACCGCTCAGAGACTACGTCTCGCGATACCACTCAATGCGAAATTTTCTAAGTCGTTCACTTCTCTTTTCACTTCCTTGCTGCCTAAAGACCGACTGTCCGCTTTCGCGTCTCAATCCGAACTGTACCCTTTGGTGTCTCCATCCGAACTGTCCGCTTTCGCGTCTACACCAGCACTGTCCCTCTGCCGGTACCCGGCCGCGTTTCCCGCGCACCGAATATCCTCGCTCAACTGACTAGGGCAGTTCCCTTTCCTGAAGCCGTCCATCCGATTGGCTACGGCTTATTCTACATTATTTCACATTTTAACATATTTAAATAATCAAAGCTTGACCACTTTCACGTTCTAAATAAAGTAACAATAACATCCATTACATAATAAACGTTAAATTCTTTTACATAAAACCAATACAGTTTCCTTCTTAACTTTGAATGTCACGGTCAGTAGCCTTACACCAATGTGCTCTCTGATAAATAAATAAAGAACAAAAGTAACTATTATGCACTAAACTTTACAACAAATATTTTATTACCTGATGATTCAATAAGGTGTCATGCTGTCATCGTTCAGTGTGTTTTGTGTGGAGGAAATGATGATCTGGCGCTTAACTGTAAATACTGATAATTTAAATTTACTATATCTTTTAAACAAGTAAAGCTACAGAGTTGATATTTACAACGTTTGTCATTTTAATGATGCACTTCTACATGAAATGTCGATCGTTATGATCGACCAAAGCATTCAGATTTTAGCAATCAGGTCTTTGTTACAAAACTTGTTAATTTCACTTTAACAGTAAATCCTAAACTATTATAGAAATGATCAATATTCGAGTTTTATTGGGATCACGATGAAAATTTACGGAGGATGGCAGATTAAAATTACTGTGGCTTCATTCCCTGCATTACTACAGAATTAAATAGCTTCCATAAATGTTCCCCTTTATAGCCAATCTTAGGTCCTCCATATGCTACGTCTCCTCGGCCACAAAAGCCTTCGACTGGGTTCCCCTATGACATAGGTTCTCGTCTGCCTTACTCGCACACTACAGCAGTTAGGACCCAACAGACAAAATATGCCTGTGAATTTCCCCATCTCGGGGTGAATCTGCGCCCTTTGCTGCACGCGGTCCTGGACGACAGGGTTCGTTTCACAATTCCTGTAGGCTGAATCTCTCAGCTATATCTTTAAATGACAGCGCAATGCTCGTTAACTCACTATGGCCAGATTTAGCTTTGCCACCAAGGCTTACGTATTTCAACCCGATGGAGTATGGATACATGCTGTACCTGCTCTTATCTTCTACTGTGATCTTTTTGATGAAGTTAAGTCGCTAAAAGACAGTGAATTTCCGCAAATTTGAGTTTAACATGCTTTTGCCTCATTCTATCGAAAAGTTACTGCGCCCTAGTTTTTCCTGTTATGGGTTGTAGACACTTTCCAAGCCACTACTGGGAGCTTGCATTAAAGACGCAGAAGAGGCATTCAAGAAAACAGATATGTATCAAAACCTGATTGACATCAAATCAGATTTAGAACCAAGTTGGAAGACACAGGTAACTGGTGAAATCTCTGAGATTTACTGAAGAGGTTCAACAATCTTTGCGGTCATCATGTGGAAATTTGAGTCTTCAAAAAATGGTTCAAATGGCTCTGAGCACTATGGGACTTAGCATCTGAGGTCATCAGTCCCCTAGAACTTAGAACTACTTAAACCTAACTAACCTAAGGAAAACAAACACATCCATGCCCGAGGCAGGATTCGAACCTGCGACCGTAGCGGTCGGACGGTTCCAGACTGAAGCGCCTAGAACCGCTCGGCCACTCCGACCGGCATTTGAGTGTTGCAGCAAAAGATAATAAATAAACTAAGTTTCGAATCAAATTCTAATTCTGAGTTTATGATGTTGACAAAAAAATACTTTGTGGCGAAAATATGAAGACTTTCAACTTGATACGGCTTTGCCCTAAATTTGTTCACTTAACTATGTACCTGACACTTGTTACGTAGGAAAGTCATTTTCTGTGTACAAAAATTTTCCACCTGATAAATGCATGAGCCTAAGTGAAGAAAATTTGGAGAAATTCGTTGTTGTGTACTAGCACATATTGAAATGAATTTTGCTACCGCATGTTTTTATTGTTTTGTTGTCTCACTGTGCATATTTAATGATATGATACTGCATGAATGCACGCGACATTTTACGACTTGTTGGCGCGTGAAAATAGTAGGCATATGTAGCCAGTGTTCGATTTGCGCTTTTACCAGTGGGGGGGGGGGGGGGGGGACGTCTTAGGGGGTTAGTATAATTACATATGTTACTAGCTTGGACCGTGGCTTTACCCATGGTTAAACAGTTATTTATAAATATATGTTAATGCCGAAACTCACTATTCACGCGTATGCACTATCAGAAAAGCCATTCCTTGTTATATCTTTAAAAGTAAATTATAGGTGAAGCTTATTTACAAAATCATCTTCATACAGGTATACGACGGGAATTCAAAAAGTAAAGGCACATTTGTGAACAGCTGTACTTATTCTGATGATAGAAAACTGAAACATGCGTTATTTTTCTACGTAACCTCCCTGGACTTCAATGCAGTTTTCCCGACGTTTTACGAGTTTTTTTTTATTTCATTAGAAAATACGTTTTCGGTTGCATCTGTAACCAATTTTGCACCGCAGCACTTTCAAATCTTCTTCCCTGTAGTGCTTCCGTTAAGGGTCCAAACATGTGAAAATCACTTGGAGCCAGGTCTGTACTGTATGGTGGATGTTCCAGCACCTCGAATCTCAACTCCTTAATTCCGTCGGCTGTCCGTTTAGCAGAATGTGGGCGAGCGTTATCTTGCTGCAGGCTGACACCTCTTCTCAGTTTTCCACGACGTTTGGATCTGATTGCAGGTTTTAGTTTCGTATGCAACACATCACATCCACCATACAATACAGACCTGGCTCTACAGCCTCGTTTACGCTGGGGCGACGTCTTGCAACATTGTGGCATGCTACGGAAATGTGGCGTGCGTCGTATTGTAGCATGCTACAAAAGGCAACATCTTGCGGTGTATGCTGCATGCGGCAGGTTAATTTATACCAAAGCAACAGAATTTGTGCCACACGTGTGTCGGTCTTACAGTATAAAGGATGATAAAGTATCGCAACGGTGGCCTACTTGGAACTTGCACATGCAGCTAACAACGGAAATGAAAACCAAAGGAAAAGAAAACGATGGTGGAAGAGAAGAGTATTTAAAGAAGGTCCACGAATTAGTATCGTAGGAACTAGAAGCAGACGATGGTGCGGTATTTAGTAATGTTTCCTCTTGTCCCAGGCGCGTTAGTCCGCGCCATACCGTTGCCAAAAGGTGGCCTAACGGTAAATGTTTGCACAGGTAGCGGGCCGGTCACCACCCTGTGTCAGGGCCCGGGGTGGGACTTTCAGCCCACAGCTCACCCAACTCTGCGGTACAACTGCTGCGGAATGACTGCCACACTACTTCCCTCGCAAGCTCGCAAGTAAACGGATGACGCACCTTAGACGAAAGCAACAATGACAACATGAGAATGATGATTTAGTTCTAAATGTTTTGAAATGCTTAACTACTACGTAACACTTTTTCGAAATTAATAAGCAAACATATTAATAGTATTAATAGTAAGACTGTATTAAAAAATTTCAGTGCTCGGCTCCACAAATTTAAATTATATGTAAAGTTTTACTCCAGTGCGTGGGAAATAAACATCCCAGGTTGGGATGCATAAACAAAAGCCAGAGGAGGGGATGGTCTGATGCAGAGGGGGGGAAATCCCCCCCCCCCCCCCCTGCAAATCGCACACTGTCTGTAGCACGTTAAAAGTGGGGTGAGGGCACAGAATAGACAGTAAACAGAAAGGATAGCAGAGGGCTGCACCTTTGATTTGTAAGGGGCCAAGCGCTGCGCTTGACGCCATATTGAAACCGAGTAAATGTCAAACAATAGCTGCTTACTACTTACACCTTGAAATGGATATTCTTAAGAAACGAAAGTAATCTAACCTAATAAATGAAAACTTTTACGAAAGCAAACGCTAATGGAGCAAGTTGTGACAAATCTTTAGTTAAAAAGTTATCACATTAGCTTTTAAATTCATGACTGTTCACACGGCAATCCGTGAACTGCCGCTGCTTTTAGCTTCAGATCACAATGAAGTACTTTGTTTTGCAAATATCGGTCTTTCCTTGGCCGCAATTTTATTTTATATCTTAATTTTTCTTTTCTGGAACTGTGCTGATTAATCGACTTCACTTCAAATAGAAACAGCTGTTACACAGCCCAAAAAAAGTTTTTTCTATGTTTCCTGCAGTTCATGAGTCACTTCGTACTAGTTTTGGGTCGAGAAAAACGAATATGACAATGAAAAATTTTCCTTACCTCTAGTTTCTGTGATACACACTAGGTGGAAGTATTTCACATTAACGGATTAAGGGAAAAAAATACATTTAAAATTACACGTGCTAACGACATTGAAAGTGAATTTTTTTACGAGTTCTAAATTGCTGGAAGAATGTCTCGCAGATGGTTGCGTCTGAAGAGAATAATTTGGGGGCTGTATGAGATCGCTGTCTTTCAGCCTGTCTCTTATAACGTAGTTCTGGAGCATCCCTACACAAAGACCAACAGTAATCAACAAGCACTGCTTCATTTCAATGGCCCTGATATCTTTGTTCCATAACAGAAATGTCTTAATGAAATCTTTCTCTATGTTCATGGTTCAAATGGCTCTGAGCACTATGGGACTCAACATCTGAGGTCATCAGTCCCCTAGAACTTAGAACTACTTAAACCTAACTAACCTAAGGACTTCACACACATCCATGCCCAAGGCAGGATTCGAACCTCTGACCGTAGCGGTCACGCGGTTCCAAACTGAAGCGCTTAGAACCGCTCGGCCACAACGGCCGGCTCTCTATGTTCATCACTGGCAGCTCCACGACTAGGAGGAAAAAGGTCTCGGTGGGAGTGGAGAAAATTTAAGAGACATGTTGCAACCAAGGTTATGGTATTTTTGCAGGAGCACTGCCACCAACTGAGTGTAGCTATTACGTAATATGAATCATATCCCTTTTAAAATTGACAGTTGATATGTGTCCCAAAGAAACTTTTGTCAACTTTGTCCTAAGTATCATACGTGTTTCAACTTTTCCATTATGTGACTGTTGGCATGGAATGTCTGCTTCTTCATCAGTCTCATCCTGCAGTAAATACAACAATGAAACATCACAAATTTGAGAAATGTGTTCTAGTTGCATGAACTATCCGTTTGCCCGATTTCGATACAGTAGCTGCATTTAGTACATAGCAACGTACCATCTAACATGAACCAAGCACGGAATAGCTAGCGACCACATGTTTCACTGCAAATCCTTAAAATTTTATGCTGCAGGCAACTAAGGAAATTAAGTATCATTGCAAGTATGACCAATATTGAAAAAACAGAAAGTTCATTCTCTAGCTGTGATATGAAACTGTAAGATAAGAAGAAATCAATTTTGTGCGCCGAATGGTTTCCTCGGAACCGAATGAGAGGTATTATGTACAGTAGTGAAGAAAACCTGCAAATGCGAAAAAAGTTGTTTTCAATATTTTGAAGGAGAAGAAGAACCACCACCGGAAAACTAACCCATTGAGTTGATGTACCTTTGCTTCATTTACGCACAGTATTTATTTATTTATTTATTTTGCAGTTTAATGAGCATTTATTGTTTACAGCAATAAAAGCAGGAATCTCATTTGTCTCATGAACTGCTATCAGCCCGCGTCCCGGACCGAGACTCGAACTCGGGACCTTTGCCTTTCGCGGGCAAGTGCTCTACCAACTGAGCTACCCAAGCACGACTCACGCCCCGTCCTCACAGCTTTACTTCTGCCAGTAACTCGTCTCCTACCTTCCAAACTTTACAGAAGCTCTCCTGCGAACCTCGCGAAAGGCAAAGGTCCCGAGTTCGAGTCTCGGTCCGGCACATAGTTTTAATCTGCCAGAAAGTTTCATGTCAGTGCACACTCCGCTGCAGAGTGAAAATCTCATTCTGCTATCAGCCCCTTTGTTGGAACCACTCCTTACTTTCCTGTGGAGTCTTTTCTCTTACTGCTGCTCTTTGTGTATTTCTAACTTTAACAGTACATACAGCTAAAATGCGCAATTAATAAAATAAGGAAAACGAATCCGTCCGCCGTTGGCTTCAGACGCAGCTGTTTACTACTGGCATGCGCACTCAATTTTTGCGCGAGGATTGCAGCCGAGTTTACATTCTGTATACTCTCTATTCTGTGGCGAGAGCAAGTTACATTTCGCTAGAGGGACAGAGAAAGCGAGAGAGAGAGAGAGAGAGAGAGGGAGAGAAAAATACTGCAACCCCCACACTAGCAGAACAGAGCCATGCATTCGCGCCTGTCGCAGAGGCAAGTTCGTGTTAACGGAAGCGAGCAGCCGCGCTACTCTTGAATGAGTCAGGGGGAGCCCTCGATGCACGCGCTCACCTTTCGCGCCAGGCTATCGACCGGTAACTTCCCTCGGTCTCCCTGCCCAAGCGCACAAAGCCGCACAGCCCGGCTGCGCTGTTGCCGACGCTCAGGTGGTGACGTCACGCGACGCCGCTGCGCTGACCTAGCCTCACCGCAAACACTGGTCACGGGCGGACGACATCTCTCAGCTCTCTGAAACACGGGCACCGTCTGTCTCCTCGCCAAGTCTGTCGTCTCGGTGCTGCGTTTATCTTCCCGCGTTTCGCGATTTTATAAGAGTTTCCTTTTCCATCAGCTTTCACACGAGAGGAATTTGTATGAAGGACTGTGCGATCTCCTAGTACCGCTCCCAGATGGTTAAGTATCGATTCTGGAACTGTCGCTTTGGCTACCGGATACCAACTCACGTAATCGATTGTCGCTCTATGTAAGTCCTATTGGGTCTAAAACTTTGCTTCCGCCGTTTTGCAGTAATGTAAAGTAGTGGCGTAAGTCGTAGGTCGTGTCATACAGTAAGTTTAGAAACACCATTATTCAAAAGCTCTGTGGTACTACCTGGGGGGCAACGGACTCCACTCTCTGCACCTCTGCTTTAGCAATTGTATTCTCGGCTGCCGAATACTGTGCTCCGATTTGGCTAAACAGCCCGCATGTAAAAAAGGTGGATGTCCAGTTGCATAACACTCTAATGATGATTTCTGGAGTAATTAAACCCACTCCAACGCAATGGCTCCCAACATTAAGCCACATCCCGCCGCCACACCTGCGACGTACTGACGCCCTTGTACGTGAATACAAAAACATCGCCGGCCGGTGTGGCCGAGCGGTTCTAGGCGCTACAGTCTGGAACCGCGCGATCGTACGGTCGCAGGTTCGAATACTGCCTCGGGCATGGATGTGTGTGGCGTCCTTAGGTTAGTTAGGTTTAAGTAGTTCTAAGTTCTAGGGGACTGATGACCTCAGAAGTTAAGTCCCATAGTGCTCAGAGCCATTTGAACCAAAAACATCATGGGAAATCGAAGCCTGCCAATCCACCAAGACATTGAGGCTGCAAACACTAATAGGCTTCAATCTAGGAACCCGCCAACAAGAACAGTAAAGAACTGTGTACAAGAAGGTTTCAGTATCACAAGCGCATGGACTGAAAAATGGAACGCATGGCAAAATCATAACATGCCTTCCATCACACAAAACCCACGTGTTTTTGACCTACCACGCAAAACGTGGGCCACTCTAAATAGGATTAGAACTCGTCATGGCAGATACCATCCCCTCAGTGTGACTGCGGAGAAAGTCAGACCATCAGCCACATTGTTGAAGAGTGTTCCAGAAGAGCCTATAATGGGAGCCCCGACGACTTCCTGCTCGCAACTCCAGAGTCGATAGATTATATTAATAGACTTGATGTTTGTTTGTAAACCGTAAACTTTGTTATATTAGTAATGTTGGTTTGCAATTATTAACGTTTGTTATATTAGTGATTTGTCTGCTTGTTTCTTATGTGTTTGTATTGCCATGCGATAAATAAATAATGTAGGCATTTGACAACATAACGCCACCAAAATATTAGTCAATTTTTCATAGCATGTTAAAGTTATTCTCGGCTGAATATGTCAACTTACGAACCCAGCTCTCCTCATCTGCGGGAGGTTTTAGTTTTCTGCTTTGATATGAAGAAATCTGCGGCTGAGGCTCATAAATAGCTCGGTAAGATCTATGATGAGACGCCTGTTAGTGACAGAACTTTGCAGAAAATGGTTTCCGTGCCTCAAGAACGATGATTTTGACGTTGAAGACCGGCATGGTTGTGAAAGAGAATAAGCTTTCGATGCTGTAACCGACGGGAACAATCACAGGAGATCGTTATCGTAAGCAATTGATGTGTTTGAGCCGATCTCTGAAAGACAAACGGCCACAGTACAGCGATGGACATCAAAAGGTGATTTTGCAGCATGACACTGCTCGACACCATGCCGCAAAACCCGCCAAAACATAACCAGGAAACGTTGAAACCGGATGTCCTATCCCACCCACCGTATTCTCCAGACATTGTTTGACTACCAATTTTTTTGTTCAATGGCACACGACCCGGCTGCCCGGAGCTTTCTGTCATATGAGCAATTGCAAAATTGGATCGATGTATGGCTCTTCTCGAAAGATGCCCAGTTCTTCCGTCGTGGGATTCGTATGCTGCCCGAAAGGTGGGAGAAAGTAGTGGCCAGCGATGGCCAATACTTTGAAATGTAAATTTTTTCTAAGATGCTGACAATAAAGCCTCGAACTTTTGAGGAAAAAACAGCGGAAGCAAAGTTGTAGCCCCAGTATAATACACCTGTCAACATCTAATATCAATTTAAGTGTAAGGAAATCTTTTATGAAGGTATTTGTCGCTAGTGTAACCTTGTATGAAAATGAAACGTGGACGGTAAGAAGTTCAGACAAGAAGAGAATAGAGAGTGTCACTAATGCGTGCTATAGAAGAATACTAAAGATTAGATAAGCAGATCGAATAACAAATGAGGAGTTACTGAATAGAAAAAGGGGAAAAAATTACAGCTCCGTCCAACTAACATTACATTCAGAGTATGAAGAGGTAAACATCGCAGAGGAAGACCAAGCTTTGAATACAATAAGTGGTTCAAATGCATGTAGCTTGCAGTAGTCATGCAGAGACGAAGACGCTTGCACGGGATAAGCTGGTGTGAAGAACTATGTCAACCCTCGCAATACCAACGGGGATGGAGGGCTGGAAAGGGTACTTTGTGCCCTATTTTTGTGAAAATATCGTACTCTAGTCTGATACGTTGTAGTTTATAATTATGAAAAACTATTTATTGTCTTTAATGATTTCTTACGTAAGATTCCGTAACTGTTTTAAATTTTTCAGTAAAACTTGACTTTTTTCAACAAATGTCATATTCATATTTTCAATGTTCGGGACCCTTCCTAGACATCTACTTAACTTTAAAAAGAAAGTTATGATTGAAATTCAACGACAGTTAACAAAATTTATATTTTTTGAAACTCTTTGTGACTGTTAAAATGGCTCTCAGCACTATGGGACTGAACTTCTGAGGTCATCAGTCCCCTATAACTTAGAACTACTTAAACCTAACTATCGTAAGGACATCACACACATCCATGCCCGAGGCCGGATTCGAACCTGCGACCGTAACGGTCGCGCGGTTCCAGACTGTAGCGCTCTGAACCACTCGGCCACTCCGGCCGGCCTTTGTGATTGTAATTAAGTATTCTTCCACTTGGTGTAACATTACAAAACATGTGTTGGTGTTGGTAAGACTGTGTTAAAAGATATTCTCAGGTTCTGCATCCTACTTGTATGTCAGTACCTATTTAGGTTAACGGTAAGACAGAGATTTTGAAACCAGATTTTAAATTGTAAGACATTTCCAGATGTGGACTCTGACCACAATTTATCGGTTATGAACCGTAGATTGAAACTAATGAAATTGTAGAAAGGTAGGAAATTTAAGGAGATGTGACATGGATAATTTAAAGAATCAAAGGATGTTGCGAGTTTCAGAGGGAGCATCGGGCAATGACTGACTAGAATATGGGGAAACGAATACAGTAGGAGACGAATGAGTACCTTTAAGAGATGAAATAGTGAAGATAGCAGAGGATCAAATAGGTAAAAAGACAAGGCCTAGCAGAAATCCTTGGATAACACAGGAGGTAATGAATTAAACTGATGAAAGAAGAAAATATAAAAAGCATAAAATGACACTGGCGAAGGGGAATACAAACTTTAAAAAATGAAATTGACAGGAAGCGCAAAATGGCTAAGCAGGAATGGCTGGAGGACAAATGCAAGGAAATAGAAGCATATATCACTATGGGAAAGACAGATACTGCCTACAGGAAAAATAAAGAGGCATTGGAGAAAAAAGAAGAAGCTATAAGATTATGAAGAGCTCAGATGGAAAACGGATCCTAAGCGAAGAAGGGAAAATTGGAAGGTGGAAAGAGTATATAGAGGGCCTATGCAAGGGAGATGAACTTGCAGGCAGTATTATAGAAGTAGAAGAGAAAGTAGATGAAGAGAAGATGAAAGACATGATACTATGAGAAGAATTTGACAGAACGCTAAGAGATATAAGTCGAAACAAGGCCCCAGGAGTAGATGATATTCCGTCAGAACTACTGATACCCTTGGGAGAGCCAATCACGAGAAAACTCATCCATCTGGGGTGCAAGAAATATGAGACAGTTGAAATAACCTCAGACTTTAAAAAGACTACAATAATTCCAATAAAGGAGTTGCTGACAGGTGCGAAAAATACCGAATTATCAGCTAAACAGGTCATGTACTAACTCGAATTCTTTACAGAAATATGGAAAAACTAGTAGAAGCCGACCTCAGGGAAGATCAGTTTGTGGGCACATGTGAGGCAATATGACCCTAAGACTTGACTTAGAAGATAGGTTAAGGAAAGGCAAACCTATTTGTATAGCATTTGAAGACTTAACTTTTGTCTGTGTTAACTGGAATATTTTCTTTGAAACTCTGAAGATAGAGGGGTAAAATACAGGTAGCGAAAGGCTGTTTACAACTTGTGCAGAAACCAGACGGCAGTTGCAAGGGTCGAGGGGTATGAAGAGGAATAAGTGATTGAGAAAGGAGTGAGACAGGGTTGCAGACTATCCCCAATGTTATTCAGTTTGTACATTAAGGAAGCAGTGAAGAAAACCAAAGGAAGATTTGAAGATGGAATTAAAGTTCAGGGAGAAGAAATAAAAACTTCGAGGTTTGCCAATGACATTGTAATTCTATCAGAGGCAGCAAAAGAGTGCAGAACGGAATGGACAATGTCTTCAAAGGAGGACGTAAGATGAACATCAACAAAAAGAAAAAAAAAGAAAGGATAATGCAATGTAGTCGATTTAAATCAGGTGATGCTGTGGGAAGCGGATTAGGAAACAAGACACTTAAATTAGTAGATGAGTTTTGTTATTCTGACAGTAAAATAACTGATGATGGCCGGAGTAGAAAGGGTGTAAAATGTAGACCGGCAATGGCAAGAACATCGTTTCTGAAGAAAAGAAATCTGTTAACATCGAATATAGGAAGTCTTTTTCTGAAAGTAATTGCATGGAGTGTAGCCATGAGTGGAAGTGAAACAGGATGATAAACAGTTTAGACAAGAAGGGAAAAGAAGTTTTTAAAATGTGGCGCTACAGAAGAATGCTGAAGATTAGATGGGCAGATCGCATAACAAAAGAGGAGGTACTGAATAAAATTGGAGAGAAATTTGGGGCACAACCTGACTAAAAGAAGGGATCTGTTCATAGCACACATTCTGAGACATCAAAGGATCACGAATTTAGAACTGGAGGGAGGTGTGAGGGTAAAAATCGTAGACGGAGACCAAGAGACGAATGCAGTTAACAGATTCAGAAGAATGTAAGTTGTAGTAGTTGTTCGGAGATGAAGACGCTTGCACAGCACATAGCAGCATGAAGAGCTGCAGCAAACCAGTTTTATGACTGAAGACCACGCAACAACAGTAACACTTCTCATTTCCAAAGTAGTTTCTGAAGCTAGTCCAAAACACCGCTCGTGCAATGATTGACATGCACAGATAATCTTTTACCCCGGGTTTTTCCCATTCTAGTTGCCCTTCCATTTCGACTACTGTAACTAATAAATATTTCCACTGGACCCACGCGGCTTTGTAAGGCTTCCGACCTGGCTTTGTTAACTAATGGGATCCGTATACTTACCGTATAGAGCGTTGGCGTTCATTAGTGGTAATGTTGTGCTTGTTCGCTGACAGGGGAGCAGAGAAAGGCCGTGACGCAGCGTCTAGACTGTATGTACGTGCACGTTCTCCAGTACAGCATGGGCGTCCGCAGAAAATTAACCAAGAAGGGGGAAGATTTTAAATTTGCCATTTCAATGTAACTGGTGTGGGAACTTTGAGAACGTCTTGTGTGCTTAATATGACAGGAAGTATACAAAACTTATTGTGTCCCATACGTTTGACATTATCCTCTCAAATTGCAACGCATTTTTCATCATTATTAAATCCAAAATATATTTTTATTCATACGTTAATGAGGTGTTGATACTGAAAGAAAACCTATTGGATACTGTCGAAAGTATCCACTAAAAATGATCCTGTTTGATAATTCCTCAAGCGGAGAAACACGAAACAAACATAAAAAAACAGCTTATTCAACTATGATACCTTCATACATCTGCTCATGCTATTGGTTTTATTTCATTATTTTCATGGCTTGTGTTATTTAATGTTGTCTGTCGTAATAAAACTTCAACAAAATGTGATTTGTCAACTACCTTTTTTTTGCTTACTTTTGAAAAAAGTAACCCAAGGCCAGCGTTCGACGAGATGAATGTGAGAAACGTTTCAAGAACAACCCTAAGGCTGATTGGTAAAACAAATTTAACAACCTAGGATTGAATGAATACAGTCCTCGTCTCACAAATGGCAACGCGATGCCTGCATGTCGCAGTGTGTTGGGATGATTGGGGACTAATTTCGGTGATGGCGTCTAAAGATCCAATCCCACATCACCATAAAACAACGCCGAAATAGCCGCCGCGACAAGGACACGCTGTAATCGTCCGTGAACGTGCCAACAACCAAACGAATCCAAGTGATGCAGTACTTGTTACAGCCACAGTATTCCCCTTTCCAATCAGCATGCTAAATCTGGGGTTTAGTAGCATCAGAGACAATCATTTCTAGAAAAGGGTGAGATTCCCATTATGAATAAGCAGTCCAGATTCCAGGAGGAGGCCTATGGTATACAGTAAAGCAGGAGGAATGCGTGATTAAATTTGTAGGAGATTTAGGATTCACAGGCTTCATGATTAAGTATACATCTGGCAACAAAAACAGCTGGGTATCAATTCGAACTGAGTTTCGATAATAGAAATTGGCTGCTCAGTTCATCAATTGTAATAATTGGTGATTGGTTGCGTGCCACTCTGTCGGCAACCCCTGATCAAATGTTTTCACTTTATAAGAGATCCTGAGAATGTGTAGCCAGTGTAACAGTTGAATACCCTCTGAATCGAGGTAGTTCAAGATGGTACGGACTACATACGCCTTTACAATATCTTGTTGAAAGATAACGTCACAGAGATTTCAAATATAGGGCAGAGCCACAGGTCGCAAGACATCAGATATACACTGAGGTGGCAAAAGTGATAAGACACCTCTTAATATCGTGTCGGACCTCCTTTTGCCCGGTGTAGTGCAGTAACTCGACGTGGTATGGACTCAACATGTCGTTAGAAGTCTCCTGGAGAAATATTGGGCCATGTTGCTTCCATAACCATCGAAAATTGCGAATATGATGCCTGTGCAGGATTTTGTGCACGAACTATCCTCTCCATTATAATCCATGAATAGTCCGCCCCCGGTAGTTGAGTGGTCAGCGTGACAGACTGTCAATCCTAAGGGTCCGGGTTCGATTCCCGGCTGGGTCGGAGATTTTCTCCGCTCAGGGACTGGATGTTGTGTTGTCCTAATCATCGTCATTTCATCCCCATCGACGCGCAGGTCGCCGAAGTGGCGTCAAATCGAAAAACCTGCACCAGGCGAAAGGTCCACCCGACGGGAGGCCCTAGCCACACGACATTTCATTGTCCGGCCCCGGTAGCTGAGTGGTCAGCGTAACGGAATGTCAATCCTAAGGTCCCGGGTTCGATTCCCGGCTGGGTCGGAGATTTTCTCCGCTCAGGGACTGGGTGTTGTGTTGTCCTAATCATCATCATTACATCCACATCGACGCGCAGGTCGCCTAAGTGGCGTCAACTCGAAAGACCTGCACAAGGCGAACGGTCTACCCGACGGGAGGCCCTAGCTACACGACATTTCATTTCATAATCCATGAATGTTTGACGGAATTCATGTCGGGCGATCTGGGTGGCCAAATCGTTCGCTCTAATTGTCCAAGATGTTCTTAAAATCAATCATGAGTAGTTGTGAATCAGTGACATGGGCGTTTTCATCCATAAAAATTCCATCGTTGTTGGCTGCAAATGGTCTCCAAGTAGCCAAACATAACCATTTCCAGTCAACGGCCGGTTCAGCTGGAAGAGAGGACACAGTCCATTCCATGTATCCACATCATCCTGGAGCCACTACCAGCTTCCATAGTGCTTTGTTGTCAATCTGGGTCCATGGCTTCGTGGGGTCTGCTCCACACTTGAACCCTAGCAACAGCTCTCACCAACCGAAATCGTGATTCATCTGATCAAGTTACGGTTTTACAGTCGTCTAGGGTCCAATCGATATGGTCACAAGCCCAGGAGAGGCGCTGCAGGCGATGTAGTGCTGTTGGCAAAGGCACACGTCGGTCGTCTGCTGCCATAGCCCGTTTATTCCGGATTTCACCGCACTATCCTAACGGATATGTTTGTCGTATGCCCCGCATTTGTAATGGTCCGGAGGTTCGGCAAGAGCATATTGGAAACTGCACAACTTGTTCGTGTTCGAGGAGTGCTGTCATGATTGTCTTCAGCATGTGGCGAAACCAAGGTGAAACCACATCCATTAGTCGTGGAGTTGAGTGGTCATCTCTCATTACAGATGTCGGACTACATAGACTAGGTAAGCAGTAAAACAGGACAGGCAGCCATCTGTGATGGAACTAACATGAGACTTTAATGCTGGGCAGAGTACAAGTGTTCTAGAACACACAATGCACCAAACACTCCTAACGATGGGCCTCCGCAGCTGACAACCCATGCATGTGCCAATGTTAACACCACGACTTCGGCAACTAAGACTGAAATGGACACGTGACCATCGGTACTGGACGTTGGCGCAGTGGCAGAGCGTTGCATATTCTGATGAATCCCAATATCTTCTTCATTTTGCCGATGGAAGTGCGCGAATCCGTCGTCTTCCAGGAGAACAGCTCCTTCACACCTGCACTGTGGGATGAAGAAAAGCTGGCGACGGATCCATTATCCTACGGGGAACATTCACGTGGGCATCCATCAGTCGCGTGCAGCTCGTGTTCAAGGCACCATGACTACCAAGACGTGTTGTACACTTGTTGCAGATCACGTACACCCGTTCATGACGATCATGTTTCCCGACGGCAGTGACATTTTCCAAAAAGATAATGCGCTATGTCACAAGGCCACGAGTGTGATGGAATGGTTCAAGGAATACAGCGGCGAATTCCGGTTTATGTGTTCGCCCCCAGCCCGCCAGATCTGAATCCTATCAAACAGATCTGGGATGTGACTGAACTTCGCGACAAAGCTCATCACCCTACATCCCGGCATACACGGGTATTAGATGACTTGTATGTGTAGGTGTGGTGCCAGCCCCCACCAGCGACATATCAAGGCCTGATTGCTTCCATACCACGATGCGTCGGCGCTGTTATCCGTGCCAAAGGTGGACATACCGGCTATTATGTAGGGTTTCATAATGTTCTGGCTGATCGGTGTATATCTCTAACTATAATAACAGTCGACGCGACGTAAAACATAAGGCAAAATTTGTTTTTGCTAAGTTGTTATGACGATGAATGAAGATATAATGAGCTAAAATTAAATATATCAGTGGAATGTAAACTTCGTTTGTGTGAGTGAACTTGTCATTCGCTTTACAGAGATTCTAAGACACCTACACATACTTAAACGACTTAAAGATAAGACTCATAAGTTACCTAAGTGTTATTGAATGTCTTGGCGATATTTGCTGTAATCCATTTCGAACTTTTGCAGAACTGTACAAGGAATTATCTATTTGGCTATCTACACATCCAGTTTCTTACTGTGGTTCAGACTGATTCTTACATAGTGGCGTAGCTAGGTAGTTTGATACCCGATACAGACTTTTAATTTTTGACCGCCCCCCCCCCCCTTCCCCAAATTGCCAACCTCACAAAAGCGTAAAATACAACATTTGTGTGTAGGAGTTCTTTTCATATTCGTGATTAAGTAATCAAAGTACAATGTCAACTATTTTGCAAACAGTTTTTACGAATGAAAACGCGTAAGTAAAAAGTATTAAAACAAACCACAGTTTATCTGATTATTAAGGAAGCTGAACAAGTAACCGAAGATCTGAATAGTGACAGGTGACTAGCACGTGGCTTAGAATTTCTTCCTTCTTTTTCGGCTGCAAGTTTTGAAATTGCCTCATCAGTATCACTGTCTTTAGCTAGCCCATTTTTTTTATCGACTAACTGCTAAATTAGACAGCTGTGCTGGACTCGTAATGGAACGAAGATAATTCTCAATTAATTTGACTTTTGAGGAGAAGTATTCTCTTACATAAAGCTGTCGAAACACACAAAGTTACGAAAAAATCTTAGCGCCATAATAAACCTGGGAACGGACTCGGAAATAATTGTCAACTGATTTTTGTATAATCGTGGAAAGTTTCGTTTCTGAAGTTTTAATCAAACGACTAGGATCTGAAACTGCCGCAGTGGTAACACTGGTTCCCGTGAGATCACCGAAGTTAAGCGCTGTCGGGCTGGGGTAGCACTTGGATGGGTGGCCATCTGGTCTGCCGAGCGCTGTTGGCAAGCGGGGTACACTCAGCCCTTGTGAGGCAAACTGGGGAGCTACTTGATTGAGAAGTAGCGGCTCTGGTCTCGTAAACTGACATAAAGCCGGGAGAGCGGTGTGCTGACCACATGCCGCTCCGTATCCGCATCCAGTGACGCCTGTGGGCTGAGGATGACACGGCGGCCAGTCGGTACCGTTGGGCCTTCATGGCCTGTTCGCGAGGAGTTTAGTTTAGTTTTAGGATCTGGAACAGCATCTGACATACGCTTCATGGTTGGCAACGTGTATCGATTTCTTTTGGTTCAAATAGTTTAAATGGCTCTGAGCACTATGGGACTTAACTTCTGCGGTCATCAGTCCCATAGAACTTAGAACTACGTAAACCTAACTAACCTAAGGACATCACACACATCCATGCCCGAGGCAGGATTCGAACCTGCGACCGTAGCGGTCGCGCGGTTCCGAACTGTAGCGCCTAGAACCGCTCGGCCACTCCAGCCGGCATTTCTTTTGGAAAGCTGTTGATGCACTCTGAACATTGATCTCAGTTCACAGCGTGCTGTAGAGTATGGCTTGAAAATGCGAGCTCGGTAACCCCTAGGTAGCGTCCCTCCAGCTCTTCTACCTGCCGGGAAAAGGGATTAGTGGCCCCTTCTTCGACCCTTCCTGGGCGCAAATTTCAGTGGGCGCCGTTTTCAGTACACCGTCTGGCACGCATCGAAGTTGATGACATGTGACTGGAAAATTTTCTGTGGAGTGAAGAGGCGCATATTACACTACAGCATGCAGTGAATACGCAGAACTGCCGAATCTGGGGTAACCCTCATGTTGTGCATGAAGAGCCACTGCACTCGCCCAGTATGACTGTGTGATGTGCATTCACAAGCACCCTTTTTGAAGGAACGAAGGAAGATTGCATTTAACGTCTGGTCGACGTTAAGGTCATTAGAGACGGAGTGCAAGCTCGGATTGTGTCAAGGATGGTGAAGGAAAGCGATCGTGCCCTTTCAAGGGAACCATCCCGGTATTTCCCTGGAATGTTTGAGGGAAATTATGGAAAACTAAATCTGAAGCACCGTTATTCTTGGTCCGTTCTTATTTGAAGAAAATACACCCAGCGGACCTGTCAGGCGTATCGAGACGTCTCCATGTTATCGCGACCTCGTTGTAGAGTATGTGATTCCTGCTTCGTAAAAGGAGCAGCTGTGTGGAAATAACTGTTTTCATGCAATATGGGGGGGACACCTCTCGTCACTCGCCAAGTCAAAAGCCTGCATAATCCAACCTTACATGAACTTGTCTCCAGCGGTTTTCGAGATGCATAGCCTGCAAGATGACCTAATATGAAATCACGTGCCTTTTGGCTCTAGGGATATCTAAAAGAACACTTTCACGGGGGACAAATTCGGTCTCTACCTGATCCTAAGGCCAGTGTAGAGGAACACATTGCTTAGATACCACCGGAATCGCTGTGAGCAACTGTTGGTTTTACGGATGCAACATCTTATCGCAGTGCTCATATTGAATAAATTGTGTAAGTGGCAGTCAAAAATAAAATCAACATTATGCCTTTCTCACATATATGACCTTTTCTGCCCACACTCCGTTCCTAATCAATTACACGTGAAATTATTTCTGTACGTCTTCCTTGAATTCACAGCTGCAGACTTCCACCTGGTGGCCAAAATTCAAACTAATTTCTCTCCGGCGTAAACCTTTAATATCTATCAAGTTTAGCTG
Source organism: Schistocerca nitens (assembly GCF_023898315.1). Lineage (NCBI taxonomy): Eukaryota > Metazoa > Arthropoda > Insecta > Orthoptera > Acrididae > Schistocerca > Schistocerca nitens. The sequence continues at coordinate 131,293,547 of NC_064622.1, read as the reverse complement.
CCACATGACAATTACAGCTCACTCTGGACCTCTGTGAGTAGCTGCACTCTAATTATAAACTCCATTTTGTATTGTATTGTATTGTATGGTATGGTAACCGGGGACCTAGAAACGACGGACAGACTCCTTCTCCGCGGCAGCCGCAATGGTCCACAACCCCACGACGACTACCGCAGTCCACCCCTCCGCCGCCCCACACCGAACCCAGGGTTATTGTGCGGTTCGGCCCCCGGTGGACCCCCCAGGGAACGTCTCACACCAGACGAGTGTAACCCCTATGTTTGCGTGGTAGTGTAATGGTGGAGTACGCGTACGTGGAGAACTTGTTTGCGCAGCAATCGCCGACATAGTGTACCTGAGGCGGAATAAAGGGAACCAGCCCGCATTCGCCAAGGCAGATGGAAAACCGCCTGAAAACCATCCACAGACTGGCCGGTTCACCGGACCTCGACACAAATCCGCCGGGCGGATTCGTGCCGGGGACCAGGCGCTCCTTCCCGCCCGGAAAGCCGTGCGTTAGACCGCATGGCCAATCGGGCGAGCATAAACTCCCTTTAATTTCTTCCTGATCTTTCAAACTAACCTGCCCTGTCCTATCTGATACCGCGTCACATGGCAACGGCAGCGGTTCAACTTTTTTACTGGACTTAAGTTACTTCTTTTGTGACTTCATCTATCTGTACTTTGACTATGTCAACATCTTTACGCAGTTCATCCACTGTGCCTTTCATTCATAGTGACATCACCTGTCGACACGTGTATGACGAACTGATACGTAACAAGTGAAGTGGACGACTCGTACATTCTGCTACAGAGTAATAGAGGCCAAACCTACTATTTTAGTCTCGGTCCCACTAGACTACAGGAGAAAGCTCAGCCAAGTGACCAATGAGTCCCCTTACGGGGGAGAGGTGGTGGGGGAGGTGGAAACGTCTTTAGGTCACTTCCCTTTAATTCATATGTCAGCTCACGTTGCTATTTGTTAGCATAGTGTTACACGTTGCTATAGTTTTACTGTGGCTTTTTATCCCTCGTCATATCTAACGGGCATCGAGATCGATTCACTGTAGACGTAACTGGACGTCACGGAACGGAAATTTGTGGCACTGTTAGATGCTGGTATGGTCCCATAAGACCATTGACGCCCAAATTTTACCATTGGGTGCAATCAGGTATTAGCTAACACCATCTCGCCCTCCCCCCTCCCGCTTACCAGACGTCGACAACATTTGCGCCTACCTAAAATTTAAAATTTAGAAGAATTTTCTTTAAATATTTTTTCTTAAATGACGAAAGGAGAATTATTTTTAACTTTTGTAGGTACTATATTAAACCACGAACTAATTTGTCAATAATACAATTACTGCCGTTTATTTCTAACAACGCCTTTTTTTCTATGCTCACATCACAAAACGTTTTGCATCACGTCGGTTCCGAGAGTTCCGGAACCTGTACAGAAAATTGCAATAGAGATCAACATAAACATTATTTCCGCCAAGTCCATTATAAGTCCAACACCGATACCTCTAATAACCAGTAGCACGTCCTCTTTCATTGGTGCGTGCCTGTATTCGTCGTGGCATACTATCCACAAGCTCATCAAGGCACTGTTGGTCCAGATTGTCCCACTCCTCAACGGCGATTCGGCGTAGATCCGTCAGAGTGGTTGGTGGGTCACGTCTTTATGGATTGTGCTGTTATGGATAGGTTGTTATGGATAGGTTCAACTTCACAATCTCATTCACTCGTATTGATAGAATATAAGATACAATAACAACACAATATCACATCCTACTGCTTGCTCTACAACAATGACTTTGAAACAAACCATAGACGAATTATTTATAGCGTCCTCATGCATTTTCTAATAATCACAGCATCTCAATAAAGTATGTGGAGTTGTTGTTGTTGTGGTCTTCAGTCCTGAGACTGGTTTGATGAAGCTCTCCATGCTACTCTATCCTGTGCAAGCTTCTTCATCTCCCACATCCTTTTGAATCTGCTTAGTGTATTCATCTCTTAGTCTCCCTCTACGATTTTTACCCTCCACGCTGCCCTCCAGTACTAAATTGGTGACCCCTTAATGCCACAGAACATGTCCTACCAACCGATCCCTCCTTCTAGTCAAGTTGTGCCACAAACTTCTCTTCTCCCTAATCCTATTCAATACCTTCTCATTAGTTACGCGATCTACCCTTCAGCATTCTTCTGTAGCACCGCATTTCGGAAGCTTCTATTCTCTTCTTGTCCAAACTATTTATCGTCCATGTTTCACTTCCATACATGGCTACACTCCACACGAACACTTCCAGAAATGGCTTCCTGACACTTAAATGTATACTCGATGTTAACAAATTTCTCTTCTTCACAAACGCTTTCCTTGCCATTGCCAATCTACATTCTATATCCTCTCTACTTCGACCATCATCAGTTATCTTGCCCGCATCTCGTGGTCGTGCGGTAGCGTTCTCGCTTCCCACGCCCGGGTTCCCGGGTTCGATTCCCGGCGGGGTCAGGGATTTTCTCTGCCTCGTGATGGCTGGGTGTTGTGTGCTGTCCTTAGGTTAGTTAGGTTTAAGTAGTTCTAAGTTCTAGGGGACTGATGACCATAGATGTTAAGTCCCATAGTGCTCAGAGCCATTTGAACCATTTGAACCATCAGTTATCTTGCTCCCCAAATACCAAAACTCCTTTACTACTTTAAGTGTCTCATTTCCTAATCTAATTACCTCAGCATCACCCGACTTAATTCGACTGCATTCCATTATCCTCGTTTTGATTTTGTTGATGTTCATCTTATATCCTCCTCTCAACACACCATCAATTCTGTTCAACTGCTCTTCCAAGTCCTTTGCTGTCTTTGACAGAATTACAATGTCATTGGCAAACCTCAAAGTTTTTATTTCTTCTCCATGCATTTTAATTCCTACTTCGAATTTTTCTTTTGTTTCTCTCACTGCTTGCTCAATATACAGAGTGAATAAAGGCTACAACCCTGTCTCACTCCCTTCCCAACCACTGCTTCCCTATCATGTCCCTCGACTCTGGCCGGCCGCGGTGGTCTCGCGGTTCTAGGCGCGCAGTCCGGAACCGTGCGCTTGCTACGGACGCAGGTTCGAATCCTGCCTCGGGCATGGATGTATGTGATGTCCTTAGGTTAGTTAGGTTTAAGTAGTTCTAAGTTCTAGGGGACTGATGACCACAGCAGTTGAGTCCCATAGTGCTCAGAGCCATTTGAACCATTTGAACCTCGACTCTGATAACTGCCATCTGGTTTCTGTACAAATTGTAAATAGCCCTTCGCTCCCTGTATTTTACCCCTGCCACCTTCAGAATTTGAAAGAGAGTATTACAATCAACATTGTCAAAAGCTTTCTCTAAGTCTACAAATGCTAGAAACGTAGGTTTGCCTTTCCTTAATCTAGCTTCTAAGATAAGTCGTAGGGTCAGTATTGCCTCACGTGTTCCAATATTTCTACGGAATCCAAACTGATCTTCCCCAAGCGCTGCTTCGACCACTTTTTCCATTCGTCTGTAAAGAATTCGCGTTAGTATTTTGCAGCTGTGGCTTATTAAACTGATAGTTCGGTAATTTTCACATCTGTCAACACCTGCTTTCTTTGGAATTGGAATTATTATATTCGTCTGAGGGAATTTCTCGTGTCTCATACATCTTGCTCACCAGATGGTAGAATTTTGTCATGACTGGCTCTCCAAAGGCTGTCAGTAGTTCTAATGGAATGTTGTCTACTCCCGGGTCCTTGTTTCGGCTCAGGTCTTTCAGTGCTCTGTCAAACTCTTCACGCAGTATAATATCTCCCATTCTACATCCTCTTCCATTTCCATAATATTGTCCTCAAGTACATCGCCCTCGTATAGGCCCTCTATATACTCCTTCCACCTTTCTGCTTTGCCTTCTTTGCTTAGAACTGGGTTTCCATCTGAGCTCTTGATATTCATACAAGTGGTTCTCTTTTCTCCAAAGGTCTCTTTAATTTTCCTGTAGGCAGTATCTATCTTACCCCTAGTGAGACAAGCCTCTACATCCTTACATTTGTTCTCTAGCCATCCCTGCTTAGCCATTTTGCACTTACTGTCGATCTTATTTTTGAGACGTTTGTATTCCTTTTTGCCTGCTTCATTTACTGCATTTTTGTATTTTCTCCTTTCAACAATTTAATTCAATATTTCTTCTGTTACCCAAGGAGTCCTACTAGCCCTCGTCTTTTTACCTACTTGTTACTAGGCTGCCTTCATTCCTCGAAGCTACCCATTCTTCTTCTACTGTATTTCTTTCCCCCATTCCTGTCAAATGTTCCCTTATGCTCTCCTTGAAACTCTGTACAACCTGTGGTTTAGACAGTTTATCCAGGTCCCATCTCCTTAAATTCCCACCTTTTTGCACTTTCTTCAGTTTTAATCTACAGTTCATAACCAATAGATTGTGGTCGGAGTCCACATCTGCCCCTGGAAATGTCTTACAATTTAAAACCTGGTTTCTAAATCTCTGTCTTACCATTATATAATCTGTCTGAAACCTGTCAGTATCTCCAGGCTTCTTCCATGTATACAGCCTTCTTGTATGATTCTAGAACCAAGTGTTAGCTATGATTAAGTTGTGCTCTGTGCAGAAATTCTACCAGGCGGCTTCCTCTTTCATTTCTTAGCCCCAATCCATATTCACCTACTATGTTTCCTTCTGTCCCTTTTTCTACTACCGAATTCCAGTCACCCATGACTATTAAATTTTCGTCTCCCTTCACTATCTGAATAATTTCTTTGATTTCGTTATACATTTCCTCAATTTCTTCGTCATCTGCAGAGCTAGTTGGCATATAAACTTGTACTACTGTAGTAGGCATGGGCTTCGTGTCTATCTTGGCCACAATAATGCGTCCACTATGCTGTTTGTAGTAGCTTACCAGCACTCCTATTTTTTTATTCATTATTAAACCTACTCCTGCATTACCGCTATTTGATTTTGTATTTATAATCCTGTAGTCGCCTGACCAAAAGTCTTGTTCCTCCTGCCACCGAACTTCACTAATTCCCACTATATCTAACTTTAACCTATCCATTTCCCTTTTTAAATTTTCTAACCTACCTGCCCGATTAAGGGATCTGACATTCCACGCTCCGATCTGTAGAACGCCAGTTTTCTTTTCTGTGGAGTTATTGTTCAGAATTGCTGAGACCAAAAGCGCCCTATGGCCTGGATGGGGTGCCCTTTTGAAATTAAAGAAAATTTTCCACTGTATATTGTGACAACATGACACAACGCGGTGTATTTTCGCTATGTGACAAAATGCAGGATACAATTTGCATCTCATTATTTTGCGTTATCCAGTGAAGTACACCGCCACTGATCATAGATGATCATGAGTGTATTACAAACATTTCAGACACATGAAATAACATTAGAGAATGCAATCTTTCAGGGCATTAGGTCACATACCGGAAAAAACACCATCATTTTATGTTCGACAACAAGCTATAATTCAAGAGGACATAGCTGTTTTGTACACTATGGCAGGTGTCGTTTTAGCACTGCGATGCTATATCATACAGGCATTTATGAAACAAGTCATGAGAATCTGTCTTGTGATAGAACCTCCTGTAAGATTTTGCCATGTGTCTCTTCTGTTACATCAAAACCAATTACCATCTGCATGCTTACATTTGACATTTTTGATGCATAACCCACCACTATCAGCATGTCTGTAAAGTTTCTGTCATACAGCTATAGCAACATGTTCCCATTTCCACCGAGCGGCCAAAACATGGTCCTGTTGCATTAACTCAGCTCACAGGTTTTAGAATGTGGTAGATATAGCTTTCTTCGACTTCTGCTCAGTTCTGACTTAAATCGGAATGATCACATGAGAAAAGCTTCAGAGATGGGGAGGGGGGGGGGGTGGCAGACTCTGAGGAGTAGTTACAAGACTATACTGTAACGGACAGGTTCGAAAAAGGCGACTCATTTCAAGATATGAGAGTGCCACGAATATGATGCAGTAGCGGCTGTAATCATTAAAAAGACTTCTCCATAAGTCCAACACAGGTATGTGGTTGAATGGAAAGATAGATTCCAAATCGCAGACAGCATTTCTACCGGAAAATCGTAACACTGGAGATCTGAAAAGCTTGTGTACCTTTCTTACAACATCAATCAACACACCATCTACTGTATGAGATAATTCTCAATCAAACATCACCTATAACTCAGTGGATACATCACAGAACCCCTGACATGTCATCGAGACAGAATGCATTACAAGTACTAGAGAAATATCTAATGGTGGCATGAGGGAGTTGCAAATACCAGCTTCATAACACATTCCATAGCCGAATGGCTTTTGATGTAACCGAAGAGATATATGATAAAATCTAATAGGAGGTCCTGTTACAAGACAGACTCTCACGATCTGTTTTGTAAATGCCTGTACGATATAGCATTGCAGTGGTAAAACGAGACTAGCCATAGTGTACAAAACAGCTACGTGCTCCTGAATTATAGCTGTTGCCGAACGTAAAATGATGGTGTTTTTCCGGCATGTGACCTAATGGTTTGAAAGACTGTATTCTCTAATGTTATTTCATGTGTGTTAAATGTTTGTAATAAACACGTGATCATCTATGATCAGCGGAGGTGTACTTCACTGGATGTCGCAAAATAATGAGGAGGGAATTGTATCCTGCAGTTGCACGTAAAAACTATACCGATTTTCAGAATGAGATTTTCACTCTGCAGCGGAGTGTGCGCTGATATGAAACTTCCTGGCAGATTAAAACTGTGTGCCCGACCGAGACTCGAACTCGGGACCTTTGCCTTTCGCGGGCAAGTGCTCTACCAACTGAGCTACCGAAGCACGACTCAGGCCCGGTCCTCACAGCTTTACTTCTGCCAGTATCTCGTCTCCTACCTTCCAAACTTTACAGAAGCTCTCCTGCGAACATGCAGAACTAGCACTCCTGAAAGAAAGGATATTGCGGAGACATGGCTTAGCCACAGCCTGGGGGATGTTTCCAGAATGAGATTTTCACTCTGCAGCGGAGTGTGCGCTGATATGAAACTTCCTGGCAGATTAAAACTGTGTGCCCGACCGAGACTCGAACTCGGGACCTTTGCCTTTGCATTCTGGAAACATCCCCCAGGCTGTGGCTAAGCCATGTCTCCGCAATATCCTTTCTTTCAGGAGTGCTAGTTCTGCATGTTCGCAGGAGAGCTTCTGTAAAGTTTGGAAGGTAGGAGACGAGATACTGGCAGAAGTAAAGCTGTGAGGACCGGGCGTGAGTCTTGCTTCGGTAGCTCAGTTGGTAGAGCACTTGCCCGCATAAGGCAAAGGTCCCGAGTTCGAGTCTCGGTCGGGCACACAGTTTTAATCTGCCAGGAAGTTTTATACCGATTTTACTCATAAAACTAAAAGAAAATGGAGCTTGCCTGTTATCATGGAAAGAGGACATTTGTTATTGTCATGATTGTGTTTTCCTTTTTTAATAGTTGCTTTGTTATAGGAGTCATGTTTGTGTTAAATACAAATTTTACAGTTCAGTGCTTGGAACGGTGTGATGGCCGAGTTTGCTTAAGAGGTTGCGACTGTCCCTTTAGATAAACGACCCACAGTTGGGATAGTCCCCATTTATCATGGTTTTTGTTCTGAGGGATGCCGGCGTCGCTCTATGTTGTATGTGTAGCTTTTGTCGGTGTCGATAATGCTGACCGCCCAGCATCGTGCTCGCTGGGGGGGGGGGGGGGCAGTGTACTGAAGACACTGCAGTGTGAGGCTGTGGTCACTTTAGGCTGAATGCTTCCTGTTATCCAAGTAGCCGACTTTTGAAAAAGCCATCTGGAGCGTTCACTGGAATTTCGTTGATATTCCAGAGGGGTCTAGTCTTTCCGAGAAATACGTTCAACAGATTGCAGGAAAGAATTGCATTGACGTTAAATACAACTGTTCTCCTTCGCAGAATGGCGGGAGTTCTGGGGGGTGATTGGGAGGTCCCCAGACACAGCCGCGCTCTGGCCAGGGGTGGCGTGTGGGAGCCATGTCGCTACATTTTAGATAAACAAGTTGCACTTGAAGCGGCCATCCTTTTGTCTCCTATTGTTTAGTTGATTATACAAGCTATTGGCGGACAGCGCCCAGCTCATGGCGCGGGGCATTCAGCGGAGCAGCTGGTTGTTAACAAAAAACCTGTGTCCTCCCTGTAGGTGGATGGATGGAGGGAGGGAGGGGAGATATGAGGGGAGACAAGAGGACCTCGATTTTCGGCCGTTTGTGGAGGCTTCTCGAAGAGAATGCATGTTCAACTACCGCCCGCTCTGCAGTCTTTGGGACGACGATTTTCCTCAGTACATGTGTTGCATTACGACCTGTTCATTATGAGTGCTGATTTTTTCACGACAATTCTGAAGTGTAGTTAGAACTGTGATGCATTTTTGTCCATCAGTAGAGCAGGCGTCTGTAGCGAACTCTGACGACAAACAACGATATATACCTTCCTCAACTGTATGCTTACTTTTTAAACACATCTCTGTTCAGCACCAGCATCTCATCATTTGAACATATTTCCCGCCAAAAGGAATAAAGATAGTACGTTACATCCCATCCTTTCCTCCCTCCAGCTTGCAGGTGAACGATAAAGTTTGAGTGTGTCTATCACTAGTTTCCTGTGGTATTGTGAAATTTTTTCCCAGCAGGACAACACCAGTTGTGTAATATCTTCAATTTTTAAGCTGTATTCCAATTTTAGACCTTCATTGTGTAGCGCTACGCATTTAGTTGTGTAATTAGGCCCTTTACTTCATTTTCCTGACTGAAATAAATAAGGTGCATTAACATAAGCTTACTTTCCTGCCTATAGACAGTTTCCATGTGTTGGGGGAGCACTTGGGCTTTCCATGCAGTAGAACCAGGTTTTGCGTCCCAGAAAGGATACCGTCATTTTTATTTTTCCGCAAATTCCAAGCGCCTCTAGTGGTGTAATTGTGTTAGGGGGGTGCACTTGGACTTTCCATCCAGTAGGACTAGGGTTCGAGTCCCGGAAAGGGCACCGCCAATTTTAATTTCCCGCCAGTTCTCTGGTAGGGTGTGGGGTGGGACGCCAGCACAGTCCTGGAACAAAGAAATTCCCACAAAAATTCGAAATTTACGACAAAATTCGAAATTCCCACCAATAGGGTAGGTTGGGGGAGCGCGAGGGTGAGGGTGGAGAGAGGGGCCAACGTGCAGGGTGAGAAAAACAAGTGACGTCATCTGGGGGTGGGGTGGGCGTGATTGGGGACGTGGGTGGGTGGTCGGGGGCGGGGGTGTACGTGGTCGGAATCGAGGGGGGAATCAACTGATCAATTTTATTAATTTGCATATCAATTTGGTATCAAAATTGCGCTGATGCCGCCATCCCCCTACAACTCTTGCACGTCTGCGGCATTGCACCTTCCGCTGTCCACAGCTTCCACGCACTGGCACCGAGATGCTGTTGCCGCTACAGTTGCAATCACGGTGCTGCGCTCTGCTGTCCCACTTGGTACCACCTCACATTGGTGTGGCGCTGCATCTGCTGAAGTGGCCGATATCCACCTCCCTCACTATAGCAGGGACGTTAGAGGCACACTGGTACTGCCTGCTAGGCTGGGAGGAGATTCAACTACGCCAACTGTGAAAACAAGCCTTTCTACAGTACTTTTGTCTTTGGATGCGTAATATACGTATCATAACATTTCAGTGAGACTTGTCTTTTAGGACATTTCATCGAAATAGTTGTGTCTCTGAGATTAAGTGTTCGTTTCTCCGAAGTTTATTATTTGCAACATGACTATTTTACAAGCTGAAACATATACATATAGTTAGGGGAATATTGTTGCAATGGTCTAGTTTCAGGTAGTTTGGGGCACAAAACTATAAACCGCACAAGATAATGCTAGTTACAATATTGAATTTTGTTCTACAACATGGTTAATATGTTACTGTCCTCTTTTTGAAAGGATGTAGGATGGACGTAAAAGGACAAACAAGAAACAGAGTACGCAATCCAGAAATATCGTAATAATGATTATTAAGCTTGCTCCCATACTAATTAAGCTAATAAAGAAATAATTTAAGTCAATACACCAATTAAATTGTGTGCAGAATCAATGTATAAAAATTATATGGCACAATAACGCTGAAAATTATAAAGAAGGACAGAAATATAAAAAACAGAGTATAAGTGGAACAATGCTTAATGACAGTGCTCTCGATATATTTTTATGTTGCTGCAAGCGTAAAAAATTTCACATCCCTTTGTTTGGTACACTGATGGCTTAGTTTACTTTCGTATTGTTAGCGCCATTGGCTTTTACATTATCATCGATGGCAGTCATAATTCTATAATTTTAACACATTTTATACACCAAAATAATTCAAAACTCATATAGACACAATTATTTTTAAAAACAAGATTGCCGGCCGCGGTGGTCTCGCGGTTCTAGGCGCGCAGTCCGGAACCGTGCGACTGCTACGGTAGCAGGTTCGAATCCTGCCTCGGGCATGGATGTGTGTGATGTCCTTAGGTTAGTTAGGTTTAAGTCGTTCTAAGTTCTAGGGGACTAATGACCACAGCAGTTGAGTCCCATAGTGCTCAGAGCCATTTGAACCATTTGAAAAACAAGATTTACGTATGAGAGATGGAAAAATAAAAACTCTGTGGACAGTAATCTTTCTACCTGCTACGCACTGACGTTGTCGCAGAGACAAACATTTTAAACGAACCACTGTTTTGATGTTTGAGAAGGAAAGGGCGTTGTGGATACGTAGGTGGGGGTAGGGGTGAGCAGTGGCCTCCGCTGCGGGCTTCTCAATGGCTGGGACCAGATATATGAAAACTGGTCCCACTAAAATCTGTGCCCAAAAAAAAAAAAATCTGTGGAAATTTTCACTGGGTGTTCCCGTGGTCTCAGGATAGCCAGCATAGTATCTCAGCGTTTTCAGGCAGACAGATGGCTGTCCTATGCAACAACAAAAAATTCCTGAATGAAGTATTTAACGATCGACTTGAAGGGGTGAGCCGCGCGGGATTAGCGGAGCGGTCTAAGGCGCTGCAGTCATGGACTGTGCGGCTGGTCTCGGCGGAGGTTCGAGTCCTCCCTCGGGCATGGGTGTGTGTGTTTGTCCTTAGGATAATTTAGGTTAAGTAGTGTGTAAGCTTATGGACTGATGGCCTTAGCAGTTAAGTCCCATAAGATTTCACACACATTTCAACATTTTTTGAAGGGGTGACATGTTACGTGCGCCCTGGCGAAATGACGAAAAAAAAAACGGGCTAGCGTGTTTGACTAGTAATCAAAGCGCCCCCGGCCCTAGGTTCGAACATCGCCATTGATTAAATTTTGAATAACAGTCATTAGAAATGGCCAAAGACTTTCGGCATAAGAAGTGACCCTTGTTCTGCCAACAGCCTTGTCAAAGAGGGCGGAGGAGCGAACAGAGGTTCATGGCACACTCTTGCCCATGGGGTGGGAAATTGCCCTAAAAGGAGGAATAATCACGATCAACAGCTTGAGGATGCAGAAAGAATTAGAAACCACCGCGCTAAATACACATAATGTGTATCCACAGGATATGTGGCCTGCAATTGGGAAATGATTCCAGACTAGATCTGCGGGAAGGTGCTGTCAAATTGAAAGTGACCATGACAAAAAGCTTGAATAACTAACGAAATGGCAACGTTCTGCGAGTGGGGGCGTGGAATCCTGCACATCTGTAGTGAGGCTACAAAATCTGAAAAGTGAAACGCTCAGGCTCGGTCTTTACATAGAGCAGTCAGTGAAGTGAAATGGAAGGAAGACCACGATTCCTTATCAGACGAGCATAGGATAATATTAACAGCAGCAGAAATTGGCATGATGGGAATAGGATTCGTTATGAATGGGAAGGTAGGGCAGAGAGTGAGTTACTGTAAACAGCTCATTTTTTTTTCAATTTATTGGTTGTTGCGCCGTGCCCATTCAGCTATAGCAATTTTTAAAGTCAATTATTACTATATGAAGGCAAGTACAACACAGAACGCAGTCCCAAAGTGGAGGAATCGAACCCAGACCTCTTCACACAGCTAACGGATACGCTGACAGCAAAGCTACCGATGCTTACTTGTAAACCGTTTAGTAATAGGATTATTATCATTACAATCGATAGCAGACCAACGCAGACAACAACAGTTCAGATGTAGATGCCGACATCACAAGTAGAAGACAAAGAGATATAGGAGGATAATCTAGTGTGCAAACGGAGATGAAAATCTAATAGTCAAGGAACACTGAAATGCGGTTGCAGGGGAAGGAGTAGATATAAGGGTTATGGGAGAATATGAGTGAGCCTTTGTGGCTTTAATTTTGGTGGTCATGGCACTCGCTGGCGCCAATAATTACTTGGGGTCGATCCTGATCATATGTCGGGAGCTAGGGTGTTTGTTCGAGGCGTGTGTTGTTGGTTTTGGCGGGCCCTGGTACTGGCAGTTAGCTGGAGGGTACGAAGCTCGCAAGTTGTTGGCTTTGGGGGACTCCTGCTGTCCGGTACAGGCCTCGAGAAGCCACGAGTGGTTAAACTGGTCGGGGGAAATCCTGGATGTCGTGTGACGAGGGCCTCCCGTCGGGTGGACCGTTCGCCAGGTGCAAGTCTTTCGATTTGACGCCACTTCGGCGACTTGTGCGTCGATGGAGATGAAATGATGATGATTAGGACAACACAACACTCAGTCCCTGAGCGGAGAAAATCTCCTACCCGGGAATCGAACCCGGGCCCTTATGATTAACATTCTGTGGCGTTGACCATTCAGCCACCGGAGGCGGACACCAGCCGGATTAAGGATTATGACTCTTCAAGATTAAGGATTGATAGCGGCTAGTTGCGGGAAGAACAGTGGACACAGTGCCCAACCTGGTCAGCAAGTTCCCGGTCAAGTTTGCAAGCTTAAATATTATGGCATCTCGAACATCGTCTGTACGGATTGCAGACAATAACACTCCTGCTTGGAATTCCTGAAGTTAAGGCTCCTTTACATGTGAGTGAAACTGTTGTTTTTTATTGACATTTGTTATCACGAGGCCATGTCTGTGTTAATGTGGAACTGGACCTGTTATATGAACGTTCCTACGAGTGACTGTGTGTAGTCATCTGTCAGTGCAACTGTTGGGGATTCGTTGTTCCAGGACATATTCCGTGCAGGTGTACGAGTATTCCCTGTTATAAATTGAGTTGATGAAATTGAAATTGTGATATAGTCTGTGCCGAAGGCAAGGCACCTTTTGTAGATGACCATGTCTCTGTAATTGGATTTGAAGACGCTGGTATTTCATCTTGTTAATTTCAAGTAATTTTAAGGAGTGTTAAGCTTGTAACTTATGGGTGTAGTAAATTCCAGGATAAGTTAATATTGCCTTCATCCTACACATTCTCGTCTGTAGCCTTATTTGGGCAGGTGACTGTTCCCCTCTGATGCCTGTTGACAGGGTAGTTTTGGCAGCACGCGATGCGTTCTTGTTTCTCGGGTCCGGACCAGAGACGTGGCTTCTCTCTGCTGCGACGATGCTTCCGTCGTCGCTAGATGTCTTAAGTTGTTCCGCAGTCTGGCGCCTCTACCAGCTATCTTGTGTTGGCTCAAGTTAAGTCAACTTGATCGTTTGATATGTGCCACGGTAGAGTCGGTAACTCTTGATCTATTGAGTACTATGAATTCAGCAAGCACATAAGCCTTGAAGAGTGTTCTGCAGCTAGAAGTTCCTTGTCACTATATCTGCTCTTTAACTACTCGTTTAAACCTTGCATCCTTATTGCTAGTTCTAGAGTTTGTTAAGTTTTAAAGCCCTTTACTTACGAGTATGACCTGTTGAGTTTTTCCTTTTTTATCCACAGTCATTAGCTAACTCCACTCATTGTAAAACTTGCCTGCTTGTTGCCTATTAGCTTGATGACTGCCTGCTGTATTTGCCAGCTTATCTTCTATATTGTGGGATTGTATATTTATTTATGGATCATTGTTAATGTTTCTGCTGGTGAGTACCAGCTGGGAGTCACTTTTGAATTCTATGCCTTCCCAGCTTTTCTTGTACTTTGGGAGACAGTATGTTTACTCAAGGGTCATTGTCAATTTTTCTGTTGGTGTGTACATTTTAAATTGTATGCCTTGCCGTCTTTTGTATTTAGGGGGATTGTGTGTTTTATTATTTAAGGTGTATAGATAGTTAAGGGCTTCACAATAGAATCAATGGCGTGAGTTGTTAACCTTTCTGTATTTGGGTAGGCGTCAACTATCCGTTTAAGGTGCTATCCACGCCTGGGAATTGTTAATACCTTTAGTGGCAGTCATTTGCAATTCATTTTACTGGTAAAACTCAGTCTATTGAACCAACTTGCGGCCCCACCCAGTTGGTGTGACCTCTTACTTGTATTTTGGGACTGTATCCACCTGACTTCAAGACGTGTTCTTAATGGTATAAATTGTTAAAGTTTGTTATTAATGAATTGATCCTGTACCTTCACCAGTGCTGCTCCCAAGTCCAGGGTCTCATCTTGCAAGTGATGAGTGGAGGAGGGGGAGTAGTAACACCTCGTAAATAAACTTAGATCCATCTGGCTCTCGATGGAATCCAGTAAGATCACTGCCTAGGGTTACTAGGAGAAACCTGTTGATCGGCCCCAGAGGTGGAAGAAGTAACTCAGATTCCCAATGTCAATTAAACCAAGAACTACATGCAGAACTCACAATCTTGTTTGTATTTTCTTGTAGCCCTCGGGCTACTCCCAAAATAACTTTCATCAATCAGGGAAGTGTGTGATGTAAACTATTTTACCCCGAGTTGACGATACACCGTACGCCATTACATCAGCAGACACTCAAATTCTGGGGAGTCTGCAACACTGCACAAAGACAAGTCGAAGTGTGTTGGAAGTTCATCCAAATTTCAACATAAACTACCAAGATACTTAGCAGCTTTTAACATAAACTCATTGTTGAAGACTGGAAAAATAAGACATCTGACATATACGCTAAAGAACCACAACATTCTTATAGCAGTCATGCAAGAAACGCGATATATGGATACAGATACCTTCGATTACGAATGTTTTACGATATATAAAGGGAAAGTGGGACCGAGAGTGATGAAGAATGTACCAAATCGTGGGACAGCCTTTATAGTCGACAAAAAAACTTGAACCCAATAGCTGACTTTGATTCCCCATTGGAAAAATTCTCAACACTTACATTCAGAACACAAACGAAATCTACTCAGTCATCAATGTCCGAGAAAAAAAAAGAGAAAGTTGAAGCCTTCTGGAATCAACTAGGTGAACTTATTCAGAAAATTCTGGGTAAAAATATCACCATTCTTCTTGGAGACTACAATGCACAGATTGGTAAAGAAAAAAATATAAGACAATTGTTGGAGATTACCCTGCCCACAAAAGAACAAACAGAAATGGTACAAAGCTAATAGACGTTTGCAAAGCACACTACCTGGTTCTTAAATCTGCAGCTTTCGAAAAACTGTCACGAAAATAAAAGACATGGACATACCCAAAACACAGCCTAGAAGAATTTCAACTCATGTGGCAATCAAGAAAATTTCGCGAAAAGAAATCACGAATGGTAGGGTTCTGAGAAGTGCAAACTTGGATCTGGACCATTACCTCTCTAAAATTAAGTTCAAAGTCATCCCAGATAGGAAACGAAGCATGAAACAAATCAAGAGTCGAAAGTACAACACCGAAAAAATATTAAAATCAGTTGGATCACAAAAGAAACAAAAACAATTTAGACATAAAGTTGGGGGGGGGGGGGTCAAAGGAAAACCTCATTATTACGGCTGAAAGACAGCAAGCAACATAAAAAGCAGAAAACATGCATGGTCGTCGCTAGAATGCGCTGCCCTCGTTGGACCAAGACAACAGAAACAGCGAAATTGGCAATCACAGAAAACAGAAGAAAGCAGATTAAATTACATTAGAGTTAGGAAACTGGTAGATAAAAATACAAAAACCATTAAGAAGACTCATGAAAAGAAAACTCTTCTCCTAAATCACGAAGAATTTACCAAAAACAAGATAAGAAACTTGAACAGAACGCTCAAACAAAAGGTTATCAACATACGAAGTTCCCACACTCCAGTTTCGAGATGTAAATGGGACCATCACTCACAATAACATAGAAATTTGCAAGATACTAGTAGGTTACTTTGAGAAGCTCTTGAATTGTCAACCATTCTTGAAACATTTGAATCCATCGCAAATAACAGTGAGAAGCCGGATTCGGAACCACAAACGACTGAAGAGCTACAAAAGGTAATTTCATAACTGAAAAACAACAAAGCGTCCCGAGAAAACCAAAAAATGCCCAAACTGTGAAAAAAAGCTAACAAAAATGCATTTACATCCTTTCATTGAGTTTTCGATAAAATCTGGAAAAAAAGAAGAGATCGCTGTAGAATGGAGAACAGGTCTCATCCACCGTATCCACACGGAATGCTTACAGTCAGACCCCATGGAATTGTTGTTTGTTGTGGTCTTCAGTCCTGAGGCTGGTTTGATGCAGCTCTCCATTCTACTCTATCCTGTGCAAGCTTCTTCATCTCCCAGTACCTATTGCAACCTACATCCTTCTGAATTTGCTTAGTGTATTCATCTCTTTGTCTCCCTCTACGATTTTTACCCTCCACACTGCCCTCCAATACTAAATTGGTGATCCCTTGATGTCTCAACACATGCCCTACCAACCGATCCCTTCTTCTAGTCAGGTTGTGCCACAAAATTCTCTTCTCCCCAATCTTATTCAATACTTCATCATTAGTTATGTGATCTACCCATCTAATCTTCAGCATTCTTCTGTAGCACCACATTTCAAAAGCTTCTATTCTCTTCTTGTCCAAACTATTTATCGTCCATGTTTCACTTCCATACATGGCTACACTCCATACAAATACTTTCAGAAATGACTTCCTGACACTTAAATCTATACTCGATGTTAACAAATTTCACTTCTTCACAAACGCTTTCCTTGCCATTGCCATTCCACATTTTATATCCTCTCTACTTCGACTATAATCAGTTATTTTGCTCCCCAAATAGCAAAATTCCTTTACTACTTTAAGTGTCTCATTCCCTAGTCTAATTCCTTCAGCATCACCCGACTTAAGTCGACTACATTCCATTATCCTCGTTTTGCTTTTGTTGATGTTCATCTTATACCCTCCTTTCAAGACACTATCCATTCCATTCAACTGCTCTTCCAAGTCCTTTGCTGTCTCTGACAGAATTACAATGTCATCGGCGAACCTCAAAGTTTTTATTTCTTCTCCATGGATTTTAATACCTACTCTGAATTTTTCTTTTGTTTCCTTCACTGCTTGCTCAATATACAGATTGAATAACATCGGGGATAGGCTACAACCCTGTCTCACTCCCTTCCCAACCACTGCTTCCCTTTCATGTCCCTCGACTCTTATAACTGCCATCTAGTTTCTGTACAAATTGTAAATAGCCTTTCGCTCCCTGTATTTTACCCCTGCCACCTTCAGAATTTGAAAGAGCGTATTCCAGTCAACATTGTCAAAAGCTTTCTCCAAGTCTACAATTGCTAGAAACGTAGGTTTGCCTTTTCTTAATCTAGCTTCTAAGATAAGTCGTAGGGTCAGTATTGCCTCACGTGTTCCAACATTTCTACGGAATCCAAACTGATCTTCCCCGAGGTCGGCTTCTACTAGTTTTTCCATTCGTCTGTAAAGAATCCGCGTTAGTATTTTGTAGCCGTGACTTATTAAAATGATAGTTCGGTAATTTTCACATTTGTCAACACCTGCTTTCTTTGGGATTGGAATTATTATATTCTTCTTGAAGTCTGAGGATATTTCGCCTGTTTCATACATCTTGCTCACCAGATGGTAGAGTTTCGTCAGGACTGGCTCTCCCAAGGCTGTCAGTAGTTCTAATGGAATGTTGTCTACTCCCGGGGCCTTGTTTCGACTTAGGTCTTTCAGTGCTCTGTCAAACTCTTCACGCACTATTATATCTCCCATTTCATCTTCATCTACATCCTCTTCCATTTCCATAATATTGTCCTCAAGTACATCGCCCTTGTATAGACCCTATATATACTCGTTCCACCTTTCTGCTTTCCCTTCTTTGCTTAGGACTGATGACCATAGATGTTAAGTCCCATAGTGCTCAGAGCCTTCTTTGCTTAGAACTGGGTTTCCATCTGAGCTTTTGATATTCATACTAGTGATTCCCTTTTCTCCAAAGGTCTCTTTAAAAAGGCTGTATCTATCTTACCCCTAGTGAGATAAGCCTCCACATCCTTACATTTGGAATTATAGAGGAAATATCGCTGCTGGATATATCATACAAGATTCTTTCTAAAGTCCTTTTGAACATCTCAGAGCCACAATTGGACTCGCAATCGAGGAATACCAAGGAGGTTTTAGGAAGGACAGATTATGCTCAGAACAAATACTAAACCTCAAAAACATAATGACATACCAAAAATGAAGGGCAAAGACTTATGTAATTTCCTTCATTGATTTCAGAAAAAAACATACTGACAGAGACTCTCTGTTGGCAGTCCTGGAAGATATGGGTTTCGATCAGAAAACAACCAATGTCAAGGAAGCGAACCTTACAAATACATTTTCGAAACTTAAGTTCATGGGTGAACTATCAGAACCTTAAGAAATAAAAACGGGGATGCAACAGGAGGGGATGGGATCTCACGGTTGCTGCGCTTGAGAAGGTAGTCAGAGAATGGATCACAAATGTAAAGAGTGGTATTAAGATTGGGTTGCAAAAATAACCTTAAAGTAAAAAGCGTTGCCTTTGCAGATGATATGACCCTGATTGCCGAAACTATGGAAGATGCTCAGGAGGAAATCCTTGAACTAAGTGAACAAGCAGGTCTTCACATCTCCTTCAAAAAACTAAGATAATTAGAAACATCAAGAACTCATGTAAACATCTCAAAATATAAGAACAAAAGATTGAAACACTAAATAATTTAAATATCTCAGAGAACGGCTTAGTTGGAATGCTAGGGAAAGCAAAGCAATGGGATGCAGAAAGAAGAAACTTGAAATGGTCTTCCAACTAACAAAAGATACATGCAACAAAACATCTCTTTCATGGAGACCTCGGAACACTAAACATGAAAAAGGCCTAATGGAGAAACTTCAGACAAAGGAAAGAAAAATTTTAAGGAAAATCATAGAACCAAAATTCCAAAATAATGAGATAGTATACATCAAAAATTAAACACTCTACAAGAAAACTTTCTGATACAATGCGAAAAAGGAGGATAAATTTTTATGGGCATCTTCTCAGAATGAACTCTAACAGATTTACGAAACAAATCTTTGACTTTTTCCGTAACCTCCAAACAAAACCCAACTTGTTTAAAGAAACTGAGAATGTCCGAGTAAAATAAAAGATTTCAGAAAAATCACTAATCGGTAGAACAGATAAATTAATTACTAATGATCAAAATATAAGGTTCCAAGACAAATCTACACAAAATCGCAAACACATCATCTCGGAAGAAGAGAGAAAAAGAAGATCGGAAAGAATGAATAAATACTGGGTAATGAGAAGAGAACAATGCACCAAAAAATGATTGATCCAACGTACCCCAAAGAGGGTGAAACGAAAGGAGAAGAATGAATTAATCCTGTGCAAGTTCTTTAAATTATTGTAAGCGTTGTTATTCTCTTAAGAAGATTTTCGATTTTTAATCATAATAATTGTTGTTAGGCAATAAAATGTATGCCATAAAATGACAAATGACGATATATGTGGGTCGACCTTCCATGTGTTTTCCTTAAAATTATCCGAACTCTTTAATGTGAGGTATCAATGAGCTTGGTAGTAGAATGTGTTGTGCAAGATATTTCAGATGTTGATAGCGAATACCCTGTTCAAGAATCGCAATAGAATGGGGTGTACTTGGAAAAGGCTAAGAGGTATGGGAAGGTTCCAGTTAGATTACATCGCTGTCAGACAGAAATTACAAAATCAGATACTGGATGGTAAGGCGTAGCCATGAGCAGATGGAAACTCAGATGAAAGTTTAGTAATGATGAAGAGTAGGCTGAAGTTTAAGAGAATAGTACGGAAGAGTCAGTGTGGAAGGAAGTAGATAATGAAATACTGAAGAATGATGAGACGCACTTGAAATTCGCGAAGGATATGGACACTGCGATAAGGAATACCAGAGTCGGCAGTTCAGGGGTGAAGAGGAGTGAACATCTGTAGAAATGGAAATCACATTTTCTGGACAGGTAACTATAGGTCGATGGAAGGTAACTGCAACGAAACCTTAGGTAACAGAATCGATGAAACAAGCAAATACAAAAATGCTCAGGTGAAGTACAAAGATGCTTCAATACGAATCACTCAGAAATGAAATAAATATGAGGTGGAGGGCAGCCAAGGTGCAATGGCTGCTGGAAAGATGTAAAAAATTGGAAAAGAAGTGATTATCGGAAGGAATGACTCAGCATATAGAAAAGTAAAAACAACCTTCGATGAAATTAAAGTAAAGGTGGTAACACTAAAAGTGCAGCGGGAATCCTACTGTGAAACGTTGATTGGAGAGGAGTTAGGTGAAAAGAGGACATTGACGGCCTCTGAGAAGGAGAGGACTTCTTTGATGATAGAGGAAGAGATTAGGGTCGGTATGGGAGACATCTGGGATCCAGTATTAAGAGCCAGAATTTAAAAGAGATCTAGAATATGTGATATCAAATAATTCAGAAGGGATAGGTAACATTCCATCGGTATTTCTAATATCAGTATCTTCTAGAACGTATGAGACTGGTTATATGCCATCAGACTTCTGAAAAAGTCCCCTCCATCCGTTTCGGAAGACAGAAAGGGCTGATAACTGTGAGGATTATCGCACAATCATCTTAACAGCTCAAGTATTCAAGTTGCTGACAAGAATAACGTACAGAAGAATGGAAAAG
Source organism: Schistocerca nitens (assembly GCF_023898315.1). NCBI lineage: Eukaryota > Metazoa > Arthropoda > Insecta > Orthoptera > Acrididae > Schistocerca > Schistocerca nitens. The sequence continues at coordinate 131,272,564 of NC_064622.1, read as the reverse complement.
AAAATTGAGAATCTGTTAGATGCCGATCAGCTTGCCTTTAGGTAAGGTAAAGGCACCAGAGAGGCATTTCTGTCGCTGTGGCTGACAACGGAAGCAACGCTGTAGAAAAATCTAGACACTTTCATAGAATTAGCCGGCCTAGAGAAAGCGTTCGACAATGTAAAACGGGGCAAGGTGTTTGAAATTCTGAGAAAAATGGGCGTAAGCTTCAGGGAAAGACGGGCAATATGGAGCATGCACAAAAACGAAGAAGGAAAATTAAGACTGGATGACCAAGATCGGAGTGCTCAGATTAAGAAGGGTGTAAGACAGGGACGCAGTCTTTCGTCCTTACTGTTTAATATCTACATCAAGGAAGCAATGATAGAAGCAAAACAAAGATTCAACAGTGGGATTAAAATCTAGGGAGAAAGATAACTATATGATAAGATTCACTCATGACGTTGCTATCCTCAGTGAAAGTTACAAGAGCTGTTGAGTAGAATGAAGGGTCCAATAAGTAGAGAATGTGGATTGAGAGTAAACCGGAAAAAGACCAAAGTAATGAGGATCAGTAGAAACAAGAGTAGCGAGAAACTTGGTGATCAAGAAGTAGACGAAGTTAAGATATTCTACTACATTGGAAACGAAGTAACTCAACGGCAGACGGAGGTGTTATAAAATAAGGCGCAGGTCTTATGGTAGTTTCTATATTGGTCAGATGGGTAGAGAATTTACCTAAGATTTAGGGAGCACACACATACCAGCAAGGACAGCGTCACTGTTTCAGACAATCCAAAATAGCCTAGTATTTTACGTTTGGGACACAAAGGTGGAACAATAGATATTCTTGAAGAGATTGTGAATCTTTTACTACTGCAAAATATTGGTAGGATCAGCTTGGCAAAATATCTATTTTCTGGTTTCCTAAATCCCAAGAATGACTATGCAAGTAGAGCCTACGTTTACCTGCCTCGAACAAGCACTAAACACATAATTTCTGATTAATGGGTCAAATTTATTTAAATAATTAATTAAACTGATAAAAAGGCGCCACCTCACAGATCATTTGATGATTTAATGAAATATCGCTCCATGTATTAGATTTACAGTAACGATGACAAATTTCATTGAAACATTACTAGGGGGAGGTGCAAACTGACTGATTTTAAGGATCGTAACTATGGAGTGAGTGGAGTGGCGCTGTGGGATGTAATTGTCTCTCTCTCTCTCTCTCTCTCTCTCTTTCTTGTGGTATCAGTCTTCTGACTGGTTTGAAGCTGCTCGCCAAGAATTTCTCCATCTCAGAGTAGCACTTAACTTACAACCTACGCCCTCAATTATTTGCTGGATATATTCCAATCTCTGTCTTCCTGCACAGTTTTTGCCCTCTTACAGCCCCGTCTAATACCAAGGAAGTCCTTTCCTGATGCCTTAACAGATGCCCTATCATCCTGTCCCTTCTTCTTGTCGGTGTTTTCCACACATTTCTTTCCTCTCCGATTCTGTGCAGAACCTCCTCATTTCTTATCAGTCCGCCTAATTTAAAAAAATTCTCCTGTAGTACCACATCTCAGATGCTACGATTCTCTTCTGATCCGGTTTTCCCACAGTCCATGTTTCACTAACATACATTGCTGTGCTCCTGTAAGTAGGCTGTTTAGGTTTTTATGTTGGTAACGCCACGTAGCGCTCTGTATGAAAATCACTGACTGTGCTGTGTGCAGTCTGTGGCTGATCTGCATTGTTTATTTGCTATTGTAGTGTTGGGCAGTTGGATGTGAACAGCGCGTAGCCTTGCGCAGTTGGAGGTGAGCCGCCAGCAGTGGTGGATGTGGTGAGAGAGATGGCGGAGATTTGAGAGCGGATGATCTGGACGTGTGTCCATCAGAGAGAGTAAATTTGTAAGACTGGATCTCATGAACTGATATACAGGGTGATTCAAAAAGAATACCACAACTTTAAAAATGTGTATTTAATGAAAGAAACATAATATAACCTTCTGTTATACATCATTACAAAGAGTATTTAAAAAGTTTTTTTTTCACTCAAAAACAAGTTCAGAGATGTTCAATATGGCCCCCTCCAGACAAACGAGCAATATCAACCCGATACTCCAACTCGTTCCACACTCTCTGTAGCATATCAGGCGTAACAGTTTGGATAGCTGCTGTTATTTCTCGTTTCAAATCATCAATGGTGGCTGGGAGAGGTGGCCGAAACACCATATCCTTAACATACCCCCATAAGATAAAATCGCAGGGGGTAAGATCAGGGCTTCTTGGAGGCCAGTGATGAAGTGCTCTGTCACGGGCTGCCTGGCGGCCGATCCATCGCCTCGGGTAGTTGACGATAAGGTTTCATAACTAACCTTTTTCGTAGGACTCTCCATACAGTTGATTGTGGAATTTGCAGCTCTCTGCTAGCTCTGCAAGTCGATTTTCCTGGGCTGCGAACAAATGCTTGCTGGATGCGTGCTACATTTTCATCACTCGTTCTCGGCCGTCCAGAACTTTTCCCTTTGCACAAACACCCATTCTCTGTAAACTGTTTATACCAACGTTTAATACACCACCTATCAGGAGGTTTAACACCATACTTCGTTCGAAATGCACGCTGAACAACTGTCGTCGATTCACTTCTGCCGTACTCAATAACACAAAAAGCTTTCTGTTGAGCGGTCGCCATCTTAGCATCAACTGACGCTGACGCCTAGTCAACAGCGTCTCAAGCGAACAAATGTACAACTAAATGAAACTTTATAGCTCCCTTAATTCGCCGACAGATAGTGCTTAGCTCTGCCTTTTGTCGTTGCAGAGTTTTAAATTCCTAAAGTTGTGGTATTCTTTTTGAATCACCCTGTATATGAAGACTTTTGAACACTGTTAAAGTAAATACATTGTTTGTTCTCCATCAAAATCTTTCATTTGCTAACTGTACGTATCAGTAGTTAGTGACTTTAGTAGTTAGTATCTTTTATTTAGCTGGCAGTATGGGCGCTCGCTGTATTGCAGTAGTTCGAGTAAAGAAGATTTTTGTGAGGTAAGTGATTCGTGAAAGGTATAGGTTAATGTTAGTCAGGGCCATTCTTTTGTAGGGATTTTTGAAAGTCAGATTGCGTTGCGCTAAAAATATTGTGTGTTAGTTTAGTGTTGATCAGAATAGGTAAAGAGCGAAATATCTGAGTACGTTCAGTTCTGCTCAGGTGTTTGAAAATCAAATAATGTAAGGGGTTTACCAGCACAGTAATTCATTAATTTTCCAAAGGGTACGTTTCACTCCAAACGTACATTCTGAGAAATTTCTTCCTCAAATTAAGGCTTATGTTTGATACTAGCAGAATTCTCTTGGCCAGGAGTGGCCTTTTTGCCAGTGCTAGTCTGCTTTTGATGTCCTCCTTACTGCGACCGTCATTGGTTATTTTGCAACCTAGGTACCACAAGTCCATAACTTTCTACTTCGTGACTATCAATCCTGATGTTCAGTTTTTCGCTGTTCTCATTTCTACTACTTCTCATCCCTTTCGTCTTTCGTCGATTTACTCTCAGTACATATTCTGTACTCATTAGACTGCTCATTCCATTCAGCAGCTCATGTAATTCTTCTCCAATTTCACTCAGGACAGCAATGTCATCAGCAAATCGTATCACTGATATACTTTCACAATGAATTTTAATTGCACTTGTGAAGCTTTGTTTTATTTCCATCATTGCTTCTTTGATGTACAGATTGAACAGTAGGGGCGAAAGACTACATCCCTGTCTTACACCCGTTTTAATCCGAGCACTTCGACTTGGTCGACCACTCTTATCAATCCCTCTTGGCTCTTGCGCATATTGTTTATTACTCGTCTCTCCCTATAGCGTACCCCTATTTTTCTCAGAATTTCGAACATCTTGCACCATTTTACATTGTCAAAGGCTTTTTTCAGGTCGACAAATCCTGTGGACGTGTCTTGATTTTTCTTTAGTCTTGCTTCCAGTATCAACCGCAACATCAGAATTGCCTCTCTGGTGCCTTTACCTTTCCTAAAGCCAAATTGATCATCATATAACATATCCTCAATTTTCTTTTCCATTCTTCTGTCTATTATTCTTGCCATAATCTTGGATGCATGAGCTGTCAAGCTGATTGTGCGTTAATTCTCGCACTTGTCACCTCTTGCAGTCTTCGGAATTGTGTAGATGATATTTTTCCGAAAGTCAGATGGTATGTCACCAGACTCATACATTCTACACACCAACGTGAACAGTCGTTCTGTTGCTGCTTTCCCCAACGATTTTAGAAATTCTGATGGAATGTTATCTATCCCTTCTCCTTATTTGAGCTGAAGTCTTCCAAAGCTCTCTTACATTCTGGTTCTAATACCGGATCCCCTACCTCTTCTAAATCGTCTTCTGTTTCTTTTTCTATCATATCAGACAAATCTTCCCCCTCATAAAGGCCTACAATGAACTCGTTCCACCTATCCGTTCTCTCCTCTGAATTTAACAGTGGAATTCCCGTTGCACTCTTAATGTTACCACCCTTGTTTTTAATTTCACCGAAGGCTGTTTTGATTTTCATGTATGTTGAGTCAGTCCTTCCAACAATCATAGATGTAATAGCAACGAATTTAGCAATAATTAGCATTCACTTGCTCATTTAAAGTATCACATACACAGATGGTAAGTTAGAACACAGTTACTTCGAATGCTGGAGCGTATATCTCGACACATGGTACGTTATACAACACAACAACTGCACCCACACATGTGGGGCAAGACTTAATTTACTGGTTACGATTTATCAATATCACACATACCACGTTCACACTGATCACTCACACAACGAAAGACAGAATTCAGAAGAAAATTTCCCTTCTTCACATGTAAGCTCATATGGTCAGAGTGTGACTGGCTTTAGCGGTCAATTTCAGAGAACAAAGCCCACTTCTCAGATTCCGTATAACTCAGTAATTTTGAAAATAAATTTACTAAACATGAGCACGTCTACTCAGCGATGAAACTCAGGTTTCAATTCGAACACGAGACGTGTTTACGTCGAACTGGAGTCTCGTGGTCAACAAAGAAACGCACGTGCTGCAGCAGAGTACGGGCTGCTATGTCCGTGGGGATGAAATAGAAATTAGACGATAAATTAAATAAAATTTTGCACAAGCACTCCACAAAGCACACGACACATTCATACATGATACACGAAACTAATTAAAACTTACGGCACCTGGCACCTCGTTCACTCCAAGTCGCAGCTGCACAAAAGATCTCATCGAATAAACTGAATACTGATGCAATTAATACCATTCCCTGACTGAAACAATTGTTGTGGCATGATTATCAGGGACTACCGGAAACCCAAACATAGCTAACTCTTACACACTTCAGGTTAGCAAATATATTACTCAGAGCATCGTCACTCACTGGCATCCTAGGGAAGAGTAAAACTAATCGCACCAGTCGCTGGGGTCTACACAGCAACCTGGAAGGACTCGGAGAGCGTAAGCGGTTTCTACCCGTACCAACCTCACAATAGATACTGACCAGTGGCCACTATCTAATGCCTCTCTGACCCAACGTAGTCGTATGCGAATCTCTACATAAAGGTAGCAGTCTACAGTGGGGACAGAAAAGATGTGACTTGAATATTTGTTAATGGATTACACAGATATATACAGAACATAATGATTTTAAACTGAAAAAGATATTCTCCTTTGGCGCTGAAATGCCGCTGAGAAACGTCGCTGAAATATTTATTTACAGCTCGTACAAAATAGATACGTGTTTAAAAGTTTTACTGACCTTCCAAGAAGTCACCAGCATTGTGTATAACCCGTTGCCAGCGATGTGGAAGTGTGATCCACCTATTGGATAACTAATATGTTGACGCAGGTGAAGTAGAAATTTTGATTTGGTCACCACGTTGGTGCGAACGTGGAAGGGCCCCATCTCTAAAGTCGTAGGATACTCTTAGCAGTGCAAGTTGTGTTCACAGTTCGAGCGGCGCGGTCTATTGCCCGACGAATTCGTAGCAGTTCTGAAGCGAATGCCGTGAAGTGTTTCCTTAAGTTTAGAAATCGAGTTGAACTTAAGAGGGCTTAAGTCAGGGGAATACAGTAGGTGGTATAGCACTTACCAGCCCCATAAGTCAAACAAATCGGTAAGAGCTTGCACCGTACGTGCTTGAGCATTGTCCTGCAAAATGATGGTCAGGTCCTTCAGAAAGTGTCACCACTTCTGTCTCTCTGCTGTTCATGTTTGGAACACAACCTACGACCAGCTTAGAGACAGAAGTGATGACACTTTCCGCATGACTGAACATCATTTAGCAGGACAATGCTCAAGCACGTACAGAGCAAGCTCTTACCGATTTGTTTGACTTATGGGGCTGGTAAGTGCTATACCACCTACTGCATTCCCCTGACTTAAGCCCTCTTAAGTTCTACTCGATTTCTAAACTTACGGAAACACTTCACGGCATTCGCTTCAGAACTGCTACAAATTCGTCGGGCAACAGGCCGCGCCGCTCGAACTGTCAACACAACTGGCACTGCTAAGAATATCCTACGACTTCCACACCGCTGGCAACTTTGAAGGTCAGTAAAACTTTGAAACACGCATCTATTTTGCACGAGCTGTAAATAAATAGTTGCCACTATTAAAGTTCCAAACCTCGTATTTAGCAACTTTCACTTCATGACAGGGGCTAGCAGTTTTGTTGCTCTTTTTATTGTATGTTCTCTGCACTAGATATATTTTTGTTGCAAAACCGTGTATGTACTGTTTTTTAGACTTCCTTCGTGCCATGTTGGCATTCATTTTATTTGTAACTTAAGACAAAATCTGTATACATTTAAGATCAAGTATTGTAATATGTTTTGAAATTACCACTTGTAATTACGTGCAAGTCACATATGGTAGCGTTGTAGCATTTAACGTCGTCCAGCGTCAGTAAGACTCTTTATGTGGAACTAAAACCCTGGGTGTCTGTTAAATCTGCTTCACCTAAGGCTGGAATTAATTTTTATTTATAGTGTAAGAAACTTCTGTACAATATTGCAACAGATAACGTTATTACCACTTGTAATTGTGGATCGGCCATGCACGGCAGCGCCATAGCATTTACGCCATCTAGGTCAACAGGTTCTCCGCTCGGATGTAAGCAGTAGATATGTTCGGTCATGAAGTTATTAGCCGAGTGTACTAGTAAACTTTATGTTTCTTTCGACGTTAATTGACTTTCTTGTCAAAGTTGTGTGTACATTCTGTACTAAACGGCATGTATCTTGTTTTAAGTGTCTTTGTTGTTCAGTCATGTTTTAGCATAGGTCCTCTTTTGAGACACTTGCGTAAATTTTCAGTACAACTGTAAAAAGGTTTTTCTGTTACCAATTTGTCACTGGGTCACCTGAAGATGGGCAGAGCCCGAAACGTATAATGAATAATAAATGGGTCCAAAACACAATGTGACTATTATTTTGCGTCCAGATTCCTATTTTAAAGCTATTTTCAGCACCATACACGGTGGCCAGAAGCAGTCTGAAAAAATTGTAAGAGTGTTTCATGATAGATTGCGCTGAGAAATAACCGCCAAGAAAAAAATTAGTTTGCGCCGTATCCGAGTTAATTAGCGTTGAAGGTAGTCAGTGAGGCTGTTGTGGGACAAATTCAAGCGGCCGCCACGTACAACTAGTGGCAGTTGTTCTCATGGGGTAGAACACAGCGCAAGAGACTGCTCAGCCTTTGGTTCGGATTCCATCCTTATTACCAATTTTTGTATTGCCCACTTGTTCGATTGTAGGACACCAAACAAAGAACACGTTTGGGGGCAGCCTTTCTGGGGGGCGCTCGATTTTGTGCCAACGTCAGTGCTAATTAATTCGGAAACGGCGCAGCATATCGATTTTTTTCTTAACAGTTGTTTCTGAACTCGAACTATCCTGAAACACTCTTACAAGCTTTTTACACTCTTTCTGACAACCCTGCGTAAATGCTGCAGGTAATAGTGCAGTCAGTAGCATCAGCACTTAGCTTTCAGAGACTCGATTAATGCTTAACTGCAACAAAAAGCAACTTCTGACATGGGACTATTATAAAAGTGGAATTTTATTGTCACAAGGTGGTCAACGATCATTGAAGTCGACTATTTTAAAATCTTATGACTGAGGAGAGATTGAAGACTTTCTTCGAAGTATCGCGTTCAAGTTATTGTGCAGTATTTGAATGCTGCTGTCTAATATTTTCCTAATGATTCACCTTTGTAGTATTTCTAATTTACATAAATTATAGTTTAAGGCTTAACGTTCAGTTTCATATAGGCATTCTGGCTTCACTATTGTAGTGTAGTGCCTTAGTTTTGCATTTTTAGAAAGGCACTCTTTGTTGTAAAGTCTTTTGTTGTGCTATATGCCCTTCGCATTTTATGTATACTTTTCTCTATAGCAGCTTTTACGGAGAAATTTTCTTGAATTGTCTCCCCAAGATATTTATAGTTTTTAACCTTTTCTATTTAGCCAGTATCTGTTTTCAGAAATTTCGGTGCATTTTTGAATGTTTGTAAAAAATTTGGTTTTTCTTGCAGAAATTCTTAAGCCATTCCTGCTCGCTGTTTCTTCTAAAAGATTAACTTGTGTTACAGCAGATGTTAAATTTTCAGACAGCATAGCAAAGTCATCTGCAAATGTGAGGTAATTTATTCCAATATTTTTGTTTCCTCTTCGCAGCCATATTTGTAAAACTTATATTCATTAATTTTCCATGTTTTTATTAATTTGTATAGAAATGTTCTAATCTGCGTTCTGTAAACTTTTTACTGTCTCGTCCCATAACCACACAGATTTTGTTCACATGGTGGCACAAAACGTAATATCTGGTCAGAAACAGTCTGAAAAACTCGTGTGTTGCAGGCTTGTTTGTGCTGAGAAATAACTGTTAAGAAAAAATTCCATTCGTTGCGCCGTTTACGAGTTAATTTGCATTGAAATTTGTCCATCAGGCTGTTGTTCTCGCAAATTCAAGCGAGCCGCCAGAAATAGCTGGTGTCGAACTCCCTGGCAGATTAAAACTGTGTGGCGGACCGAGACTCCAACCCGGGACCGTTGCCACTCGCGGGCAAGTGCTCTGCCGATTGAGCTACCCAAGCACGACTCAGAACCCGTCCTCACACCTTTAATTCCGCTAGTACCTAGTCTCCTGAGAACGGGGCGTGAGTCGTGCTTGGGTAGCTCAGTCGATGCCGGCATAGTGGCTCAGCGTGTTCGCTCAGAGGATTAGCTGCCCTCTGCAATTAAAAAAAAATAATAATAAAAAAATAAATAAAAAAGAAACGCAATGAACGGATCGTCAGTGAACTTGAACGGGTGTCATGGGACGTCCGTCCCGAACAAATGTAACGAACAGTATCGAACAACATGAAATTGAAAAAAAAAAAAAAGTCGGTAGAGCTCTTGCCCGCAAAAGGCAAAGGTTCCGAGTTCGAGTCTCGGTCCGGCACGAGGTTTTAATCTGCCACGAAGTTTCATATCAGTGCACACTCCTCTGGAGAGTGAAAACTTCATTCTAGTCGGCTAGTGTCAGTTGTTCTCATACCGAAGACGACAGCACACGATACTGCTCAGCCTTTGGCTCGGATTCCATCGTTACTACCTACGTTCAGCTTTTATATTGCCCTTTCGTTCGGTTTTAGAAAACCAAACGAAGAAGATGTTTCACTGCACCGCCCGTGGCGGGCCGCTTGAATTTGCGCGCGCTATGGCCTGATCGCCAGACTTCAGTGCTAAGTGGCTCCGAAACAACGAAATGAATCGAGCTTTTTTCTGAACAATTATTTCTCTTCACAAACTAGCCTACAAACTTTTCAGACTTTGGGAAGAGAGGGCGCCTCTTACAGGTTTTGTCCGCAGCTCGTGGTCGCGCGGTAGCGTTCTCGCTTTCCGCGCCCGGGTTCCCGGGTTCGATTCCCGGCGGGGTCAGGGATTTTCTCTGCCTCGTGATGACTGGGTGTTGTGTGATGTCCTTAGGTTAGTTAGGTTTAAGTAGTTCTAAGTTCTAGAGGACTGATGACCATAGATGTTAAGTCCCATAGTGCTCAGAGCCATTTGAACCATTTTCTTATAGGTTTTGCCGCACTTGTTACTCATGATTTCACTTTTCACCTCTACTTTGTTCCGCCGCGCTTTCCCTCGTAGCTCTGCTTAGAGTTTCGTAGTCGTCCTAGAGCGTGAACTGTCAGCCACGTAGCCTCCTAGTATAAAACACCCTTATATACTCGAGCTTGTAAGAGAGATTTTGCTACATTTTCAGTAGTTTTCCAGCACTGTAGCCGGAACGACATAAACACTCGTGGATCGGCAGAGTCGCATATTTCCTCTGCAGGTCGATCAGACCCACTCGTTCTCCGTGCACGTCTAGTGCGCACTTGATGCTTTGGTGCACTTTGAAAGTGCACTCCGGAGATAGTGAACTTTCCGTTCTATGGTTCTCGCTACCTCTTTTGGCGGTCTGGATGATTGCAGCAAGGAACCACACTCCGATAAAAGTGGCTGTTTGTGAGCCTAGCCTTTCGGAACAAGTTCAGCTCTGTGTTGGCGTTTGATCTTACAAGACCTCTTACCACTCTCCACTTTTGCTATTTTCAGTGGACACGCGTGCGTCTGATGCTCTGGGAATTTGTGCATCTCCACTACTTTGTAACACGCACCATCGACGTTTAGCTATTTTGTTACCAGTCGGTAATGATACTGCCTTTCGCGTATTTTGGCGAATCTTGTAAAATGATAGAACTGTTTGGTACTTAACAGCGATTGGAAATTTTATAAAGTTCTCTTATCCGTGGGAAAATTGTTTCCCTATCCTCGATAATCTCCTTCACTTATCACCTGGACACTTACATTAGCAGAAGCACTAAAAGGTACTGGGACAGTACCCAAAGCACAAATTTTTATCACGATAGACTCGATATTGTGAATGACGTTGAAGATATGATGAGGAGCAATAACGAAAACTACTTCTTTATGGAAACAATGTAAGAGTTCGTTTACAGATTGTAAGAGTATAGAGTAATAGCATCCGTTTTGATTAAAAGCCACTGAGGAATGAGAAAGTTCGTCAACTGGCAATTATAAGTTGTATTTGAAGTTTCTGCATGAAGAACTGTATACTGGACTGAGCAGTTACCTATGGATGTTAAGGACGATCGCCGACCTTTGTGGCCGAGCGGTTCTAGGAGCTTCAGTCTGGAACCGCGCGACCCCTACGGTCGCAGGTTCGAATCCTGCCTCAGGCATGGATGTCTGTGATGTCCTTAGGTTAGTTAGGTTTAAGTAGTTCTAAGTTCTAGGGGACTGATGACTTCAGATGTTAAGTCCCACAGTGTTCAGAGCCATTTGTACCATTTTAAGGACGACTGATCGCACCAAAACGTATTAGGAAAAGGCGTTATAAGGAGGTGCAACTTCATACCCATCTAAGATTAGGATCTGTTGTCACTTAGCAAGAGGCTAACCGCATTGAGGAAGGGGATGGAAGAGGGACAAAGTGGGAGGATAGGGCGAGGCGTAACGTTTCTGAGTACGACTGGAAGGAAGAGTATATCTCGGTACAGATTACGTCGTCGGTAATGCGAGTTAGTTGGTGTTCTGGCGACAGAATGAGAATAATGCATGATGAAGCGTAGAAGGTGCATTGACGCTGCAGGGAATCTGGATCGTTGACTGGCAGGCAGGGGTTTGTGTGCTGGGACTGCTATCAATTTATTGGGTCTGAAGGTGGTTCAAAAGGGAAAAGGAGGTGTAGGAAAAGGATAAGTTAATGTCGGGTCCGAATTGGGGAAGTTAGGCCAATGCAGAAGGTGAAGCAGTTTAAATGCATTTAGAAGAATTTATAGAAAATAGAGGAGGCGGAAATCCAAGCTGTACTGGCATAAATGTGGATGGGACGGATGACGGATTTGTTGAAAAGGATAATGACAGAAGGATGTAGCCCGCAGGTGGAGTTTTTTTGGAGCATTAGTCAGATTCTGTGTCATTGTAATTCTGTCAGTGACAGCAAAGGACCTGGAAGAGCAATTGAACGGAATGGACTGTGTCTTGAAAGGAGGATATAAAATGAAAATCAACAAAAGCAAAACAAGGATAATGGAATGTAGTCGAATTAAGTCGGGTGATGCGGAGGGAATTAGATTAGGGAATGAGACAAAGTTGTAAAGGAGTTTTGCTATTTGGGGAGCAAAGTAACCGATGATGGTCGAAGTAGAGAGGATATAAAATGTAGACTGGCAATGGCAACGAAAGAGTCTCTGAGGAAGAGAAATTTGTTAACATCGAGTATAGATTTAAGTGTCAGGAAGTCGTTTCTGAAAGTATTTGTATGGAGTGTAGCCATGTATGGAAGTGAAACATGGACGATAACCAGTTTGGACAAGAAGAGAATAGAAGCTTTCGAAATGTGGTGCTACAGAAGAATGCTGAAGATAAGGTGGGTAGATCACGTAACTAATGAGGAGGTATTGAATAGGATTGGGGAGAAGAGAAGTTTGTGGCACAACTTGACTAGAAGAAGGAATCGGTTGGTAGGACATGTTTGGAGGCATTAAGGGATCACAAATTTAGCATTGGAGGGCAGCGTGGAGGGTAAAAATCGTAGAGGGATACCAAGAGATGAATACACTAAGCAGATTCAGAAGGATGTAGGCTGCAGTAGGTACTGGGAGATGAAGAAGCTTGCACGGGATAGAGTAGCATGGAGAGCTGCATCAAACCAGTCTCAGGACTGAAGACCACAACAACAACAGTCAGATTAGAGCTTTGTGTTGGATGGTCAGGTTTGTATTCCATGCTAATTTTCTAACCAGCACCAGCCCTAAATGCTTGAACGTTTGCTGTCTTTGATGGTGAAATGTAAATTTTGACGACGGATACTCTTGAGTGGTGTGTCCAAGCAGGATGGCTTGTCAAGTCAATTTGCTTCACACTTATACGTATTGCATCACTCGACCAGTCGATTCAAATGGCGTTGAAGAGAGCCATGAGAGAGTTGATGGCTGTGCCGGATTGCTAAACATGTGGTGTCGTCAGCGTATTGGGTAGACGGAGTGGAGGGACTGAAGGTTTAGGAATGTCTGCAATGTATGGCATGTAAAATGGAGGGAACTAGACTGTACTTTGAAATACACAACCTCTCTTGAAACTTCCTGGCAGATTAAAACTGTGTGCCGGACCGAGACTCGAGCTCGGGACCTTTGCCTTTCGCGGGCAAGTGCTCTACCAACTGAGCTACCCAAGCACGACTCACGCGCCGTCCTCAAAGCTTTAATTCCGCCAGTACCTCGTCTCCTACCTTCCAAACTTCACAGAAGCTCTCCTGCGAAACCTTGCAGAACTAGCACTCCTGGAAGAAAGGATATTGTGGAGACATGGCTTTCATTCTAGAAACATCCCCCAGGCTGTGGCTAAGCCATGTCTCCACAATATCCTTTCTTCCAGGAGTGCTAGTTCTGCAAGGTTTCGCGGGAGAGCTTCTGTGAAGTTTGGAAGGTAGGAGACGAGGCACTGGCGGAATTAAAGCTGTGAGGACGGGGCGTGAGTCGTGCTTGGGTAGCTCAGTTGGTAGAGCACTTCCCGGCGAAAGGCATAGGTCCCGAGTTCGAGTCTCGGTCCGGCACACAGTTTTAATCTGCCAGGAAGTTTCACATCAGCGCACACTCCGCTGTAGAGTGAAAATTCCATTCTAACAACCTCTCTTGTCGTGCAATGCTTATAAAGTAACGAGTGGATTGATACAAGAATTGAGTGCATTACACGCATAGCTGTCACAAAAGATCAGCTCCACCTTCGACCAGGACAGTACGAAAATTTGCAGTGAGTACTTGGTGTGCAGACTGAAAAGATCGAGTACCTGATGGAATACAGCGCAGTAAGGTCGCTCCTGCAGGCGTGACAGTGCGTGTTTGCTGTGTAGCTGGGCCGGGGCCCACGTCAGCGTGGTCTGCGGTTGTGGTCTGGCCTTTCCGCTGCGGTCAGTCCACCACACCGCCCCAATGGGTTCGCCATCGGTCGGGCCGCCAATTACGCCCACGCAACCGCAGTGACAGCCTGGAGACGACAGGCCGCCACGCCGCAAGCGGACTGCCGCTAGTGGCCGCCTGCTCTGCACTTCCAGACCTCCAGCTGCAAAGCTATGTGGCCCGGAGCCCTACGCCGAACACAGCTATCAGTGTCGGACCTCGTCCTCTTGTGGCAAAGCGCGCTCATGGAAACCGAGTGGTCGCGGGATCGTATTCCGATCGAATCACGGAAATTTCTCACCTTGCCTTTAACCTAGTCTTGACCTCATGATGACGTGAACATTCACAAGGAGCGACACGTTAAACTGTAGTTCTACTTCCCAGCAGGAATACTGGAATATGTCAGGGGTACGCATGTTCCGGAAGCGCCTTTCAGTTGAGAGGCTTACAACGCGCCGTCAAGTCACATGAAATTACCATGTTACAGCCACCAGCGGTACCGCTTCGCTGATGGCCTTTCAATTTACTAAGTTACATCTACATACACAGTAAACTGTTCTGTGCGTATTGGAGGGTGCTTCGTATTGATATTGGCGAATAAGAGTCCTACTGAGCCAGAGGAAAATGACATCTATATTCTCTGAACGCGCCCTAGGCCCCATTATCTTTTTTTAGTACTCTCTGTACAAAATACTCGTAAATGATGATACCACCAGCCCAGACAACCATGCTCATTAAAGTACCGGAGCAGGGAGCTCGTGGCCGTACGGTTAAAGGCGCTGCAGTCTGGAACCGCAAGACCGCTACGGTCGCAGGTTCGAATCCTGCCTCGGGCATGGATGTTTGTGATGTCCTTAGGTTAGTTAGGTTTAACTAGTTCTAAGTTCTAGGGGACTAATGACCTCAGCAGTTGAGTCCCATAGTGCTCAGAGCCATTTGAACCATTTTTGGAGCTCGTTGGGTCCGGGTCGAATCCGCCCAGCGACGAGAGTAAGTGTGCCGATGTGGTTTTTAGGTGGTTTTCCACATCCCATAAGGTGAATACCAGGCTGGTACTCCACTGCCGCCTCAATTATACGATTTGCAAAGATTTAGAAAACTTTCGGTAATTTTCATATGAATATCACTACGTGCAGACACTTGAGGTACACATACATGGGTAGTAAAGGTCTGGTGGCAGGAAGGGCATTTTGTCGCCCCTCAAATTAAACATGTCAAATCTTCCAGTACATGATGTATACAGCCAATTGGTTGCATAACGTTTATTGTAACAAACTTCGACTAGGCTTCGATACCACTATGCTTATCTTCTTCAGAAGGAACAAGGTCACAAAACCTACATTACATTAGATTTATAAGCATACATTATGAGCTAAAACGCCGAAATCAGACACCAGAAATAATAAATTAAATCCTCCACAAAAACACGTGACGAATTACTCCTCAGGTACAGTTTATTATAAGAACAGGAACTGAATTAACGTTTAGTTCAGTATCTGTTCTTATCATAAGCTGCAACTGTGGAGTAATTCTTGCTTCTGTTTCTGGAGGACTTAATCTATGATTTCTGCTATCTGACCTCAGAGTTTTACTTAATAATGTTAACGTAACATCTAAGCAATCGCTGAAACGGAACCCTTACAGGATCATTTTGTTGTCCGTCCGTCCATCTGTCCGCCCGACTCTAAAACTCTTTTTCTCAGGAATGGGCAGACGTATGAAGTTGAAATTTACGTCACATATTAACGGCTACGGTTACCTTAGCGGTGTAAAAAAGTGAAACTTCTAAGTAAATTCAGTCAAAAGATACGGGAATTGTGCCACATATTTTTATGCTCGCGAGCTCCCTCATCAAAACCGACAGAGTACTTCTCGTTGACCTAGATTCATGAAATTTACCAAGAAGCAAGGTTTCATAGTATAACGAAAGGAAAAAAATCCGAAAATTGTTAATTTGTAATTATATCACATTTTTTAATCAGACACTCTGACGCTGACTGTCTGTTAGGATCACTTTTTCTCAGGAACGGGTAAACGAATAAAGTTGAAACAATGTAGCATACTGGCTGTGGAATAAATGTTAGCATCCAAGCCAACGCAAAGATACGGCCATTTATGTCACGTATTTTGATACTGAACGGAATGGACAGTGTCTTGAAAGGAGGATATAAGATGAACATCAACAAAAGCAAAACGAGGATAATGGAATGTAGCCGAATTAAAACTGGTGATGCTGAGGGAATTAGATAAGGAAATGAGACACTGAAAGTAGTAGATGAGCTTTGCTATTTGGGGAGCAAAATATCTGATGATGATCCAAGTATAGAGGACATAAAATGTAGACTGGCAATGGGAAGAAAAGCGTTTCTGAAGAAGAGAAATTTGTTAACATCGAGTATAGATTTAAGTGTCAGAAAGTCTTTTCTGAAAGTATTTGTATGGAGCGTAGCCTTGTATGGAAGTGAAACATGGACGATAAATAATTTAGGCAAGGAGAGAATAGAGGCTACAGAAGAATGCTGAAGATTAGATGGAAAGAATTGGGGAGAAGAGAAATTTGTGGCACGACTAGAAGAAGGAAACGGTTGGTAGGACATGTTCTGAGGCATCAAGGGATCACCAATTTAGTATTGGAGAGCAGCGTGGAAGGTAAAAATCGTATAGGGAGACCGAGAGATCAATACGCTAAGCAGTTTCAGAAGGATGTAGGCTGCAGTAGGTACTTCAAGATAAAGAAGATTTCACAGGATAGGGTTGCATCGAGAGCTCCATCAAACCAGTCTCTGGATTGAGGACAACAACAACAACAACATTTTAAAACCTAGAGGGTACTCCATCGTGACTTAGAATCATGAAATTTCACCAGAAGAAAGGTTTCACAGAAAAAAAAGTTGATTTGTAGAGTAAGCTTATCCATTGCGGTTATTTTAGAACCCGTGACTGTTAACTGAATGTAAATACATAAAACTGTAACCACTCACTTTTTTGAATAATTATTTATTATTCCATGAACCGGATTTCGAACCTTTTCAGGTTCATCTTGAGATGGTTTCTGGAAGTTACATCATTATTTCTAGCATAACGCTGGTTGGTGGCTCTGTGACAAGAAGATGGAACACGCTTCAGTATATCGGCATGACTATTGTTTGTCTGTCGATATGGATGTACATTTAGTTTTTTTCTTACTGCGGCAGTATGGACGGCTTTTTTCCTATCTTAATTTACACTGTGACAGCGAAACTTTGCCAGCATCCAGCATGTGCTATACAGCTGTTGCTTGTAACAAAGATCGTGACAAAGAGACATGACATAGGCCTACTTTGTCAGTGATTCTTACACAAGAATGTATGCTGGTGCTAAGACGTTAAATACGCTTTTCTTGGATTATGTGGTACACTTTTAATCTTTTCCATTATTTTGCACATATTTTCCGCGTTTGAATTAACGAAGTTCTTAACATCAAACCTTTTCATGACAGGAATATACGCTTCATCTGATTCACGAGAAAAAATAAAGCATCTATTAAGACGAATTACACCTGATGATGACTCACAGGGTCTGAAATGCATCGTGTACTTAATAAAACACGAAAAGTTGTGACTGATAGTGTTTTTTCATTCATATTTCCATTGTATTGAATACAGTCACGCTTGAAGCTGCGAAATATGGATAAAATTAGATTATGAATTACGTAAGTTGGAACGATCACATAGATAATGTCGTGGGTAAAGCGAAGCAAAGACTCAATTTTATGGCGACGACTGAGAAAATGCAACGGGTCTACTAAAGAGACTTGCTACATTACGCTTGTACGTCCTCTTCTGAAGTATTGCTGTGCTGTGTGCGATCCGCATCAGATAGAATCGAAAGAGACACTGATAAAGTCCACAGAAGGGCAGCTCGTTTTGTACTATCGAGAAATGGGGGAGAGAGCGCCATGGGTGTGATAGGTGAACTGGGGTGGCAGTCATCAAAACAAAGGTGTTTTTCGTTGCGGCAGAATCTTCACATGAAATTTCAGTCACCAACTTTCTCCTCAGAGTGTAAAATATTTTGCTGGCGCCCATCTATATAGGGAGGAGTGATCATCATAACAAAATAAGAGAAATTAAAGCTGGCGCAGAAAGTGTTCGTTTCTCCAGAGAGCTGTTCGAGAGTAGGATGGTAGAGAAAATGAACGTGGTTCGATGAATCGTCTGCCGGCACTTAACTATGAATTGCGGAGTAATCATGTAGATGCAAAGCAATCACAAGGAGTAACCTTGGGTGAATATGAAGGCCAATCCATACCTTTGCCAGTAAATTTAGACTAATCCAACGCAATGCTTGCGCCAGTAAACTTGGATTAATGCAAAGCTATACTGTATTTCCAAAGTAGTATCCTCGTCCCAACTGTAGTGTTCCTGTCGCCACTATAGTCATGTACCATGGAAGTAAGGGAGAAGATGTGCTTTTGTGTGGTCGGTAACTTCTATTTACAACCCAACTATACACGTGTATTAATATGATTCTTTATTTACATGAACTGTAAAACTTCACCTAACTGGAATGGAGTTCATTACTCTTCAGTAATTGAAATGTGGTTTCGCAGGACAGAGTGGATCAGGTTGTGGAAAGGGGCCAAGATCAGTTACTGTTACTTACACAAGAATACATAGCTTTATTCCTCGAAAATCAATGCACAGTTTTCTCTTTGAAACAACAAAGATCAGTTCAGGACTGAGGGCCCAAGCAACTTCTCAATAATAATGTTTAAATAATTCCTGTTATAACACAAGGATTTAGAGAAACGGCTGAAGGCCTAACTTAAGTAAAATTAAAATATCTTCTCGGCTAAAAGCCCAAATAATATTTCAGGTTAGCAAAGGAAATTCTTTAAAAGGCAAGCATATACAAATCTTGCCTAAAAGCCATATTAAGGAAAATTTAAATTAATTCCTTGGTTGAAAGCCCAATAATTTTTTAACATAATAAAAGGTAGCCCTTAAAGACAAGCATTTACACAGTACAACAGAAAACCATCTTAAGAAAACTTGAAATATCTTGATGGCTGAAGGCCCAAACACTTATTCAAAATAATTAAAGACAAACCTTAAGATAAGCGTTTACACAGTATGGTTGAACGCCATTTTAAGAATTCAAGATAATTAAAGACAAACCTTACAGACAGGAATTTACAGAATGAGATTTTCACTCTGCAGCGGAGTGTGCGCTGATATGAAACTTCCTGGCAGATTAAAACTGTGTGCCTGACCGAGACTCGAACTCGGGACCTTTGCCCTTCGCGGGCAAGTGCTCTACCAACTGAGCTACCCAAGCACGACTCACGCCCGGTACTCACAGCTTTACTTCTGCCAGTACCTCGTCTCCTACCTTCCAAACTTTACAGAAGCTCTCCTGCGAACCTGCAGAAGTAGCACTCCTGAAAGAAAGGATATTGCGGAGACATGGCTTAGCCACAGCCTGGGGGATGTTTCCAGAATGAGATTTTCACTCTGCAGCGGAGTGTGCGCTGATATGAAACTTCCTGGCAGATTAAAACTGTGTGCCTGACCGAGACTCGAACTCGGGACCTTTGCCCTTCGCGGGCAAGTGCTCTACCAACTGAGCTACCCAAGCACGACTCACGCCCGGTACTCACAGCTTTACTTCTGCCAGTACCTCGTCTCCTACCTTCCAAACTTTACAGAAGCTCTCCTGCGAACCTGCAGAAGTAGCACTCCTGAAAGAAAGGATATTGCGGAGACATGGCTTAGCCACAGCCTGGGGGATGTTTCCAGAATGAGATTTTCACTCTGCAGCGGTGTGTGCGCTGATATGAAACTTCCTGGCAGATTAAAACTGTGTGCCCCACCGAGACTCGAACTTGGGACCTTTGCCTTTTGGAAGGTAGGAGACGAGATGCAGAAGTAAAGCTGTGAGGACCGGGCGTGAGTCGTGCTTCGGTAACTCAGATGGTGGAGCACTTCCACGCGATAGGCAAAGGTCCCGAGTTCGAGTCTCGGTCGGGCACACAGTTTTAATCTGCCAGGAAGTTTCAGGAATTTACACATTATAGCTAAAAGCTGCAGATTTTAAAACAAACACGGCTGAAGGCCTAAACACAGAGCAAACAAGAATTTTAACTAAAATATGGCTGAAGGCCTAATCTCAAAATACTTCACACAAGGTTCGGCTGAAGCCCATATACTGAACATAGAACAGACAAAATTAATACACGGCTAAAGACCTGGCACAGTACTTGTGACAAAGGAAAATCATAATCACGAAGAACAGAACAGTGGTGCTCAGAAGTGTTCCAAGGGTCGGCCTGGGGAGGAAACTCTAACAACAGTTTAGGTGAGACAGGCAGCCAAGCGTAACACCAAATAATCGGGTGGCAGCACGACCCAGGGGCGGCTGAAGAACCAACCAACAACCTAATCAATTCCCTTCCAACCGACCAACAGTACGACAACCAGAAGCATCAGCGAGGACGAGGATCTCAGCAGGACTATGTCTTAATAATTGGCGTCTAAACACAGTCAAGGCACAATAAAAACTCAAAGAAAAAGGGAGAACAATATTAAACTGTCGAACTACACGCTGTGCCGGCCACCATCAGCATGGTGAGGAAAACACACTGCTGGAAAAAAATGCTAACGACCAAGGAGGTAACCAGAACGTTAACGGCAGAAGATACCGCTGGTGCACTTCAGTAGTAAATTATAATCATTTCAAAGTTAAAAACAATATAGGAAGATGTCTGCGAAATTTTGCCAGCAATGAACGAAGACATGTCACAGCAGTTGAGGTTTCTTCATAACAGGTTCACTGATTACTCAACTCCAGTATGCAGGTTCGATGGGCGACGAACTTCACAGCTCTTGCAGCCAGTGCCACACAACTCCGACCGAGCGTGCACATCGCCTGAACTCACTCCGCGGAGACTTCCTTGCTGCTCCGTTGCAACCGACCAACTGCCTCACACACACCACAACACGGAAACATAGAGGGCACACCAAAGAAGCTACAGCAGTACTAGTATCGATAAACGCTGCTGCTGCCACTGATGGAGGCAAGTGAGCAACTCGTTCTGGTAGTAACTGAGGGAGCGTTAAGACGCCACTCGATGGTGATAAAATGCCAAAAAAGAAAGACGGCATCAGCGCCAGCCGACCACGGCTCAGTAACAGTCATCTTGCAGACAATATCGGCATTCTAGCTATCACAAGCTTTTGTATCACAATGGGTAAAGTACAAGTCCTGCTATGTAATGTCATAGCTGAAGCCCGCTCTGCTAATGACTGACAGACGCCACACTAGAATGCGAGTGACAGTAAGTTAGTCTGTCAGAGATTGAGTGACTCAGTCTGTAGCTCACTGACGGATTAACTCACTGTTACTCGCATTCTAGATTGACGTCTTTGATTAGCAGAGCGGGAAAATAAGCGTACGGCATTGTGGGCTGGGAGTCCCCAACTCGGGGAAGTTCGGCCGCCGAGGGCATTCGACGCCACATTGGGCGACTTGCGCATCAGAGATTGGGATGAAATGATGAGGAGGACAACACAACACCCAGTCCCTGAGCGGAGAAAATTTCCTGTCCCAGACGGGAGTCGAACCCGGGCGCCTTGGTATCGCATTCCGCCGCGCTGACCACTCAGGTAACGGGGGCACAACAGTACGTAGCGGGACTTGTACTTTACCAAAGCGATACTAAAATTTGTCACAGAATGCCGATATTGTCTGCAAGGTGACTATTACTGAAGAACTTGTACCACAGAACATGGACTCCATTCCAATTAAGTAAAATTTACACTTCATGTAAATAAAGAACCATACTAATACACTTGTACGTTTGTGTTTTAGACAGAGGATATCGGCCACCGATAACCGCATTCCCTCCCTTGCTTCCATGGTACAAGACTATATACAAAATATTCACCAAGAAAGCGAAACACCTGTTTGGATAGAAGTGTGCTTCGTCTGCCAAAGGAATGCAGCCAACACCAGATCCTACATACCAGTGACTGTGGAATCTAGTTTGCAAATCGGATCTTCCTCACACAGCGGGTATAGGTATGACCTGATGATTTTCGATTTGAGTGACAACATGCATAGGCTGTTTGTCAGTAATGTGATGGAACGTTAAAAATTGTCTCTGCTGAAATACTTCAGACGGATTTCCTTTAACGTTGCTGAATAACTCCAGAAGCTGTGGCGACATTTTCAGACGTAACTATAGTTGGCCTGAGGCAGACATTGCCGGCTGGATCATCAGCCATGCTGCCTGTCCGTCCGGATTTAGCGAAGAGTATGCTAATGGTTTTCGCGTTGGGTCCTTTTGAAACATTGCATGGGGGCTTAATTATTTATAATGCAAATAATTTTAAATTTTTCGTTTAGTAGCTGTATGTCCGATTACGAGTCTCGTAAACGGTTGGCCCTGACTAGTTTTTGTACGCAATCTGACTGCATAGAACAACAACAGAGAATGAAATGAAAATTTCCGTTAATACAATCAATTAATTAAGTACCCAGCAACTATAAAACCTACGAACCCAACAAGGACAAGTGTGACTGTTCTGTGTGTGGAAGTGTGACTCAACGTACACATCTGGCACGGTTCTTCTTCAATAAGACAAGAACTTTCAAATACCATTTATACTGAAGTAAATAAAAGAAAATAGAAATACTATAATTGCGCAAGAAAACCAGGATTACACTCTAATACAAGAACACAAGCCAGATGCTTTGTTGACTGAACCTGTAATGACGCATTATTTAAGACACTGAAATAATAAAAAGAAACAGGGAATATTTTACCTTCATATATATTGATGAAAAGCACTCTAATCATTACAATATCTCCATTAGAACAACATCTGCTGTTTATTCCATCAAACAACTGCATAAAACATGGAACAAGCACTCACTACTACAACATCTCCACAAGCACTCTCCACCACGACCTCTCGACAAACACTGACTACCACGAGTTCTGAACAAGCACTGCTCTCCGCTACATCTCAATAATCACTGACTACTACGAGTTCTCAACAAGCACTGCCTACCACGACATCTCAAGAATCACTGCCTACTACGAGTTCTCAAGAATCACTGCCAGTGGAGGCGGCTAAACAAAACTCTCTGGCGCGATCTCTGGCGCTGTGGCTCAGTGTAGTCACCTTTCAACATTAAATTATGTTTGAAAACTGCACCTTGTTGACGTAGCACTATTCTAACCTGCGGTGTTCATGTACCACCAACACACTGAACGTTCCTCCTCATACTTCGTCTAGGAGATTTTGTGGTGTCACAGCCAGACACCACACGTGCTAGGTGGTAGCTTAAATCGGCCGCGGTCCTGTAGTACATGTCGGACCCGCGTGTCGCCACTGTGTGATCGCAAACCTAGCGCCACCACAAGGCAGGTCTCGAGAGACTGCCTCGAACTCAGCCCAGTTGTACGGACGACAGAGCTAGCGACTAGACGTACGAAGCCTTTCTCTCTCATTAGCCGAGAGACAGAATAGCCTTCAGCTAAGAATGGCTACGAACTAGCAAGGCGCCATTATCCTTACAGTGATTGTAATTAAAGTCTCCTTTGTGCGATGTACCACAATGAGTGATTAAAGATAAGTATTATACCAGCTACGTACTTTTCTTCATAGCATTAATTACGTATCCTGTTCCAGTACTTCACGCCCGTCTGCGTTAGTCTAGCGTGCCTTTTTAGCCACCTCTATCTACAAGGTGTTGGCCCAGCTGCCGACACATCAGATTTCTTGACGTCTGGTGAAGTCCTGTCGCGGCCGCGTCCGGAGTCCACGAACCCTCAACGCCGTGCGGTGCGCGAGACGAAACGGGCGACGTATTACTCGACAGACTTCCTGCCAAACATTTGTGGGCGGACCTGCGTGATTTCTAGGTCCTGTTACGCCTACACTATAAGGCCAAATAAGGGCCATTAGACTCTCTGAGACCCGCGAGACACGGTTTCTCTGTACCAGTACTCAATGGTCTGAAGCCATCTGACTACTTCAGAAGCCCTCAAATAAGATCACTGGATTGGATAACAAACACCGCAATCAGTCACTACGCTGTCACCGACTGGTCTCTGTCATCAATTCTGTAAACAACACAGGATCACAGTATAAATTAAGAAGGAAAGACTTACAGGGGAACTCCACACTTCAAATTTCTATTGAAGCAAACCTCAGTTTATTATATTACAATAATCCTCGCCAAGTCCGCCTGGTCCATTAGATAAAACCTCCAGCTAGCCACTTGATCCATGCCCTGTTAGCCAGCCTGTTCCTAAACGGCAACACCCACGTCGATGTCAATACGAGGGCTATTCAGAAAGTAGGGAACGTTTTGGCATTAAAAAAAGTAAGTGCAAGAAATACATTTTATTATACAGGGTGTAAATTTTAAGCTGACAAACCAGAATAACTGGAAAAATAAGCTTCACACGAAAAAATGTGTGGAGTCCAAAGATGATTATTTTCGAGGGAGACATTTGCTGGTGCTAAAATTAGCCCGCCACCCAAGCCCCCTGGGGGTGGGACGGGACACAACTTTAAATTTACAAATGGGAACCTCCATTTTGTATTGCAGAATCAGATTCTACGTAAAAAACTATGTACATTTTGTCTTAAACATTTGTTTTGATTCTTGGTAGTTGGCGCTGTAATTCAAGAAAATCCATGTTCTCATTTTTGCGTGGAAAATGGTTATGGTAAAACTCCAATTCCTCCCTCTCAAACCCCACCCTATGGGGAGAGAGGGAGAGTTTTAGTTTGAGCAAATCAAAATTTACGAAGTAAATAAGTATTTTTTATCAATCCGTAACCGTTTTCCACGCAAAAATGAGAACATGGATTTTCTTGAATTACAGCCCCAACTACCAAGAATCAAAACAAATGTTTAAGACAAAATGTACACAGTTTTTTACGTAGAATCTAATTCTGTAGTAAAAATGGGGTTTCCCATTTTAAAATTTAAAGTTGGTTCCTGCCCCACCCCCAGGGGGCTGGGGTGGCGGGCTAATTTTAGCACCAGCAGATGTCTCCCTCGAAAATAATCATCTGTGGACTCTACACATTTTTTCGTGTGAAGCTTATTTTTCCAGTTATTCTGGTTTGTCAACTTAAAATTTACATCCTGCATACATCTGAAAGAGCAACTGACATACTATTTTTCCACATAGTCATCAAACACATTGAAACACTTGTCATAGCGGTGGACAAGCTTTGAGACACCGTCGTAAAATTCTGCCGCCTGAGACTTCAGTCAGAGAATCACGCCCTCCTGGAGTTCCGCGTCGTCGTCAAAGAGCTGCGTTGCAATCCATTTCTTCATCTTGGGAAACAAGTGGAAGTTGCTTGGTGCAAGATCGGGGCTGTAGGGCGGATGAGGGAAAATTTCCCATTTGAATGAATTAAGGAATTTAGTGCGGTTTGCCGTGTGAGGTCGGGCATTGTCGTGCAAAAACAAAATTTTGGATGTCAGCTTTCCTCGGCGTTTGTTTTGAACTGCTCTTCTAAGGCTGTGCAAAGTTTGACAGCACAGGGCAGAATTTATGGTCCCTCCACGTTCGAGAAAATCAATGAGATGCACACTTTGCCTATCCCAAAACACCGTCGCCATCAACTTCCTTGCTGACAACATTTGCAAACATTTTCTTGGTTTTTGGGGGGACGTTGAGTGTCCCCACTCCATGGACTTTAATTTTCTCTCGCAATTGACGTGTTTCACCCAAGTGTCGTCACTAGTTACGATTCGATCCAGTAATGAATCACCATGTTTGTCGTGGGCCTCCAGAAATGTCAATGTGGCCCCCATTCGCTGTTGGTTATGGTGCTCTGTAAGCATTTTGGGCACACATCGTGCACAAAATTTGTGGTAGCCTAGCCTTTGAGTGACAATTTCAAACAACGAAGTCGGAGAAACTTGTGAAAAAGAAAGCGATAGCTCCGTTATTGTGAAGCGACGGGTTTCATGAATCGCTTCATCAACTTCAGCGACAAGATAGTCAGTCACAATGCTCGGGTGTCCCCTCTTCTCTGCATCATGAACGTTATTTCGGCCATTTTTAAACCGAATGCACCACTTCCGGACGGAACATTCTCTCATTCCGTTGTTTCCGTACACTTTTTTTTTTTTTTTTGCCAACAAAAACCGTATCACAGACCGCACCTCACAACTGGCGGGATTTTCGGTTGCAGCGCATATTTCAAATTCGAATATTGAAAAAAAAACAGACGTACGGAGACGTTCCCGCTGTCACGGATGGATGCCGGCTGAGCTGCCGAGCACACACTTACCAAAATATACGCGATTGGCGCGCGCCTAGCGGTGTCAGACGGAAACGTTCCCTACATTCTGAATAGCCCTCGTAGACTAAGACGTTTCCCACGCGGGCGAAAGAGAACACATTTCCGAACGTTTTCTGAACCTTCCATACAAGAAAACAACTTTTCTGTCCCCTGCCTCCGAGCTTCAGAAATGTGTCTCCACACCATCTCCACCCAGAAGATCCAGCTCGCCTCTCGAACCCTACCAGAGCCACCGACCGACTCCGATTTCGCGAGGTGCCCACAGCTCCACAACATCCTTTTCACATGCTGATGTTTCGACCAGTCAGCCCCCAGAGCAGGAAGTGGACTCTGCGACTGGTCATTTCCTTCTCACGCTCATAGTACTACTATAACGGGCTGCTGCCTGCCTTCACTTACTCGCCTTTGGAAACCACCCGGTCGGCCAGACGTCCGTTAACCGGATTAAGTAAGGACCGCCACTTCGCTCCAGGCGTGAGAACAATTCCCTTCCTCCGGAAGCCAGAAAATAGACGCTTTCGCCCACAATAGTGACTGGAATCGGCTGATTATCCGCATCAGTAGTCAAGCGGTCAGAGCGGCGGATCGGTAAACGAAGGGACCTGGGTTCGATTCCTGGACGGGGCAGAGATTTTCTCTGCTCGGGGATGGAAGTGACGTGTTGTGTTATGCTCAAGTTCGTGTCGTCATAACTGACATTCTAGTATTTATATGGCTGTATGGGCCCGCCCCTAAAGCAAGGGGGGAAAAAAGAGAAAAGATCGTGGCCCGGAAATTATCCGTTACAGCATATTGTTCAGTGGACTACATAATAAAAAAGGAATTTCTCTCCAGTTTTTTCTTAGCAAGCACGGAAATAATAACTACAACACCCAAAAGGAATACATGATTTCAGTCTCTTCCTTCCGAACACTGACGTTCATTCCCTTTTCAGCGGTGGAATTGGTTGCTCTGGAGTTCAGACAACCATTAGAGGTGTAACGTCTCCTAGCAAAACACATATTATATGTGGTAAAAAAGGAGAAAAGAGTAATTGAACTGGATGATTGTAATTGCGTGGACAACGATTGTGTAAACTTTATGTAATAAAGAGAAACCATTATGTGCCATGTTTTATACTTGTATAGAATTATGTACCGATTTTTTTCAAAGATAATATCTGTGTCGGCGAGTACTGACACCGCCACAGACGTTACTTATTAAATATCAAACAAAGATGAGAATATGTCACAACGAGTATAAATAGTAGTAACCGAGCATTAATTTCTCTGTCGTTTTCTTGGGGTTACGTGAGTAGGAAGAGCCTGTGACGCTATATTGTATGCTTGTGTAGCATTCTTTTGTTAAGATTGAGAGAAGGACGCCATTAGGTGCTGATTAGTAAAGGTGTGTAATAATTTAATCTGTCTAAATGTTTTGAATAGAGTTACTTAGTGAAAACTTGCATTATGATTTGTAATAAACTTGCCTGGTGTTTTATCCCATCCTTTTAAGACATTGTCAGCTATTAAGTATTATTCGTGGTGCAGAGCTGCGCTACGAACGAACGAGCCGCTGCCGCGGCGCATTCAAACTGCATTAAATGAAACCAGTCATACCGCAAAGAAGCGGACAGGTAATAGTGAACTAAAATTATTTTTTCAGCTTTCGGAATTGCAGGGCAGAACAGCAGATTTTATCATGTGTTTTACAGGTGGACCCGGGCTGCGGATAATTTACCTTCATAACATAAAAGAAGTCTTGCTGTGCGTAGTTCTGGCCTGGCAAACATTATAGTAAAAACATCTTTTTCTCTGATAATAGTCTCATGTTCTCGTGTTAGTCGTGGTACTTATTGGTGTTTTACTGTTAACAAAAATCCACTGCAAAATTTTGATGTTGAACGAACATTGCGTACTGTAACATCAGTATTGATAACGAAATAATTTTCAGTGACCTTTTCAATAACTGTAAAGTAAGGAAGATATCTTTAACTTTATAGCGAGTTACAGTAACGAAACAATGTTCCTTTAATATAAAACCAGATCCAGAACAATAAGAACATAATATATTTTGTGTTGTTGAAAATTAATGATCCAAAGAAAGTCACAGCACAGCATCCCTAAAAAAGTATTTCAGGGCCCTTTTCGTAGCAGCGTATTTTATCTCATATATTAGTTGTTAACGCGAGCAATAACAAAGCAAAGAGAGCCAGCTAAAGAGGCTGCCCGTATTACGATACAGCACCATCTTTTAGCAACTTTTTTTAGTGCTATTTTGGTCAAATTCGTCAGGTTTCACAATTGCAGTACCGTTTCATGCTTTATACTACCCATCTTTGTTTATAAGTTGTTTAATCTTAAAGTCAGGGAGTTCTATGTTGAACACCCTATAGGTTCTCCGGCTACAAATCATTCTTGAACTCAGTGTCACCAAGTAATACGCTGGATGGAAATGGAAAGGCAGTGTGGACAGCGAGTGATTGTGTATCTTGCCTTCGCCTGTCTTGGAATCGTGTAATTTCTGCGTTGTGCAGCTTGGGTCGTGGAGGAACGTGCTCTGCTAGCAGAGCAATTTAGCGAGGGTTATTGCCTCATAAAACGGCTATGTAGTTTGCGTTCGCTGAGAAATATTCGTCTTATGAACTGTTAAAATTAATATATGTTACCAGACATTCTCATTTTCTGTGGTGAATGTGGATGTTTCGGAAGCAGCAGCTTATTGCAGTTAAATTATTGATCTTCATGTTACTTTCCTTAAGTGAATTTTTCTGATATTGTTGGCTGATGTTTGTTGTTAAACTAAACTTACTCTGTGGGCGCGCACGTGCATGTTTGTGTGCGTGTGTTTGTGTGTGTGTGTGTGTGTGTGTGTGTGTGTGTGTGTGTGTGTGTGTGTGTTCGCCAACTGCCAATTTACGATTGCTCAGCACAGAACGATTACTATAACCACAGAAATAATTTCTACCTGGTGAAAGGTATTTATTTGCATTTAACGTATGTAACAGAACCAAGCAGCATGCTACTAATAATTTATACTCCTACCATCAGCACCAACTTATATTTATTTGCGTGCAGGCCGGCCGCGGTGGTCTAGCGGTTCTAGGCACGCAGTCCGGAACCGCGCGACTGCTACGGTCGCAGGTTCGAATCCTGCCTCGGGCATGGATGTGTGTGATGTCCTTAGGTTAGTTAGGTTTAAGTAGTTCTAAGTTCTAGGGGACTGATGACCACAGTAGTTAAGTCCCATAGTGCTCAGAGCCATTTGCGTGCAAAGCATACTGACATTCTTTGACAAATGATGACATCCCTTGGAATTCTGACACAATTTATAACTTACTGGTAGTGCTTGTCTAGGCACTTATCCTGCGAATCTTAAGCATGTACGTTCCATTTAAAGACAGATTTTCTTCATATACAGTAAATGAAAAAGGTCATAGTTTTGTGAAACAGCTGTAATATACATACGGAAAATGAACTATTCATTGGGGTCCTCGCTTAGGACAGAAAAGTCAAGTATTCAACGCGTCATGATTTAGACATTGTAGAAACTACTCACTAAGCATGAGACTCCAAAAAGCATAACAGCTAAAATCTGAAAAAGTGAACCGATTTTTTGAACATCTTATTGGGTTACTAAACCTCGAAGACACACCAGGATGGTGTATATGAACACAATTCTATTAATTAAGAATGTCCGCCACGCCGGAAAATAAATTATTCCCGTTTTATTTATATTTTCGAACGTCTGTGTTAATTATCTGTAGCCACAGTGGTTAAGTGGAGGCATCCTGCCCATTATGAATAAATTGTTTCTTTTTGTTCTGATACTATCATTTTTTTTTTAATTTTGCACATTGCGACACGACTCCAGCGTCTTCTGATCATCATCAGGATTTTTTTAACTGCTAAAAACCACTGGACACCATTTCCTCGCGCCTCCCCTTCCCCCTCTCCCCCCTCCCTTTTTACCAAACGAGGCGACTGCAGCATCAGTATAGTGAACACAGTTCATATCTACCTTTCCTATCGTTCATCCTGTCGCACGGTACCCACTGTTCTCACGATTCGGCACATGTACCTTATTTTAACTTCGTGGCCAACTGCACTTCCTGTTGTCACAGCAGCCTGATTATACATGGTGTTTCCGTGTACAGTTTGTAGCAGCGAGCCTGGGGTTGGAGAAGCCAGCTTAAGGAGATATGGAAGTAAACTTGTCTACCACTTGGCTAGCATTACTGTTTTCCAGCTTATCTACAACTGACATACGTACAAGCTTACACGTGCTCTGCTATTTATTTACATGTACATTCATTATTTCCTGCAAGGAAATAGGAAATGTGGAGGCCGAGCCTAATTACTAGGCCCTCATGATCCCGTTTGGATGGCCACCTGTACTTGAGTTTTGTGCAAAGAGTTCTACCTGAGTTGTTGGCTGTTCGTGAGAAGATGTTGATGTAACATGACAGTGCTCTGGTTTTCGCTTCAGTGTTAATGTCCTCAACCATCTCAATGCTGTATTTCCTGGTCGCTGGGTAGAAAGGGGAGGTCCTATTCCATGGCCTGCGAAGTCACTTGAGCTGAGTCCCAGTGATTATTTCCTACGGGGATATCTAAAGTCACTTGTGTATAAGACCAGAGTGGATACGGAGGTGGAATTAGTTACCAGAAGTGTAGCTGCCTGTGTTGTGATTCGATACAGACCAGGGATATTTGTCAGATTGAGTGAGAATCTTGTTCGCCGATGTCATGTTTTCATAGAGGTTGATAGCCGTCAGTTGCAGCACATTCTATAATGTACAGTACAAATGGTACGTTCATTGTGTCAGTGATGGTATTTTCAGTTAATTGTAATTAATCTAAATAGAAAAGTATTTTGCGTCGTCGTTGACACTGTAGCGTACCAGGGGAAGCAAGGAGAGGATGTTGTTAGGTGGCCGGTATCCTCTTTCGGCAAAACAACTGACCCCCACTTGTATTAACAGGGTTCTTTATTCATAAGAACTGAAAGCTACTTATCTTAAAGCTAGTCCATGCGTTGTGGTACAAGCTCTTACTTAATAGTCCATGTTAGTGTCACTGCTTGTGAAAGAAAGGCCTGCTAAAGGACTGCACTCCCATAGCTGGTAACGTAAACTGACAAATGCCACCTAGAATAGTGACTGACTCTGTGATGCCGACAGGCCTGGACTGAGACTGGGTGACTGCCTGGAACTGTGACTGATTGGGCCCTCGAGTCCGCAGCGGCGATCTAAGTACTTGCGGTAGAGAGGGCGTTGGTGGCACGTTACTTGCGAGTCTGTCTTTGGCCTCTCTCCTTATTGGCGCGCTTGCTCCAGTGTCTATTATCGATCATATCGCAACCTCTTTGCCGACCTGTGTGCTGACGTCAGCTTACGCCAGTACAAAGTACACAGCAATGCGATTTTATTTCTGTTATCACCGTAAGCTGGCTTCTCCAACCCCAGGCTCCCTTCCTCAAATTGTTCAGTCGAGTATCCCCTATGTCCTGTTAAATGTTTGGACGCTCTTACGGAAACACCCTGTGTAACAGAGGGCAGCGAGCCTATAATGATATCGACGCCAGTTGACACAGAGGATTTTTTTTTCCTTGTCTTGTGTTTGTGGTGCAGTTGTAGACCGATTTTAATGTTCTCAGTACCTAAACCATGGCATAATTATTTGCAGGTAGAAATACAGCAAGTCTTGGTGCGCTTCTGCAGGTCCTTTGTCACTTCATTGTACGTAATAATGTCTGTAAAGAGAACACTGACTACCCACCGCTCGTGATATCCCTTGTAAACGAGCGGTGGCTGTAAAATAACGAAGCTATGTCTCTAAAACATTTTATTTAAAAAACAAACGTATTTAGCTATTTTCACCCTCAGTATACTCTCCTCCGCCATCCCTACAACGCTCCATGCGAACTTCCCGTGCTGAGCTCTTTGAGAATGCGTGCCGCTTTCTCTTTCGCTGCTTCAACTGGCTGAAACTAGTTCCTCTTAATGCAGATTTGGCCTTTGGAATAGATAAGCTACATGGTGCTAGGTCAGGCGAGTAAGTTGCATGATGCAACACTGGGACGCTGTATTTTGCTAGACAGTCAATGAGATATCAGCTGGTGCGTTTCCTTGAGGCAGAACTCATGACTTATTCTTTCACAGTTCGGTTCTTTTTTCTTAATTTCTCACAAGGTCGAGTAAGAACTTATATGTAGTAAAGTTGATTAATAGCCTGACCTTCAGGAACCCAGTAAGATACACAATTCCATGAATATTGAAACAAACAATCATCATCTCTATGAATGTTGATTTGCTCATTCGAGCTTTTCTCGCTCTCGTTGAAGTTGGGCCCTTCCAATGCATGGACTGGCGCTTAGCGTGTGGGTCATAAGTGAAAAACCAAGATTCGTCACATGTTATCAGTCTTTCTAAGGAATTAGGATCTTTTCAATCGTATTCATAGTGTCAGTACAAACAATTTCACCAGCAGAATGAGATTTTCACTCTGCAGCGGAGTGTGCGCTGATATCAAACTTCTTGGCAGATTAAAACTGTGTGCCAGGAAGTTTCAATTTCACCAGCCTTCCTTTATTCGATCGTAAGAATGGTTGAAACCAGTTTGACACACACTCTTCTCATGTCAAATTGGTTACGTAAAACTTCACATACGCATCTTTTGCCACTTCCTACAGTTTCAGCAATCGATGAAATACTTAACAGACATTTATATCGAATCACATTACCTACTTTATCGATATCCCGGGCGTGAGTAATCTTCACTCTCGGCTATCTTGGAAACGCTTGAACCACTCAAAAACTCGCGTACATGATATACTGTCTTCATGACAGTTCGTTGCTCTGTTAATACACTTATCACTTTTCCGGGAAAACAAAATAACAGCTACGGTATATTGATAATTTTCACTTATGGACCGTCTGACAGCAACTGAATAAAACACAATTATAGTGCCATTTGATTGCATTAAAATAAGCGCTCAGTGCATAGTGCTGTGGAATGCGGAAAAAACAGCAAATTGGCGCTCATAAGAAGAAGAACAACACCAAAAATGCAACAGGAGCGTAATATGTAAGAAACTGTCTACGCAACCTGCCACTGATGATGCCTTGCAGAAAATAAAGGCGAAACGCGTATGGCACTATAATTGTGTTTTATTCAGTTGCTGTCAGACGGTTCATAAGTGAAAATCATCAATATACCGTAGTATTACGCGCAACTGAGGAGGACAGGACCACAAAAGTTGAAAATAACAGCTCTTATACAAACGAAGGCCGCGGCCACGCTGATTTGTCTGCAGACACCATAGATGCCGCATTCGACCAAAAAGGCGTCACACTTTACAGTTATTGGTCGTTCATCTTTGGCTCATGCTTACTTGTTCTGTGATAGCATTAGTCCCGGTATTTTATAGCCATACCTCGTACACCATTTTGGAGAACTTTGCTACGTGAGAACAGCTTTCCCTAGCTTATTTTTCAGTGCTTCGCGAATATTCATTCTGTGCAGACCCACACTGACGTAATTCTCTCTGGCAGAGTTCCTGCTCGGAATGTTCCCTACATGTACGTAAGGTTCCGGGACGTTCACTCTTTGTGGCGAGCCGTGTTTACCTCGCGGCGACTGCTCCCAGGTTGCCTCACTTTCTCTGGACGTGGCTGTCCGGTTCTGTGTCGCTGGTGGTGCAAGCGGCCGCGACTGCTCCGAGGTACTCACTGACTTTCAAAACATGCTTTATCTGCTATATGTCCACCCATGATACGAGGGTTACTAAAAAAAACGCACACCATTTTTTTTAAAAATCCATCTTTTATTCTACATGTCAGAAAGTTTTACAGTGTGTAGATACATCCTTTAGGAACAATATTTTCATTTCTCCACGTAATTTCCATCCCCCTCAACTGCCTTACGCCATCTTGGAACCAACGCCTGTATACCCGCACTGTAAAATTCTGGACCAATCTGTTGGAGCCACTGTTTGGCAGCGTGCACAAGGGAGTCATCATCTTCAAACCTTGTTCCACGAAGAGAGTCTTTCAGTTTCCCAAAGAGATGATAGTCACGTGGAGCCAGGTCAGGACTGTAAGGCGGGTGTTTCAGTGTCGTCCATCCGAGTTTTGTGATCGCTTCCATGGTTTTTTGGCTGACATGTGGCCGTGCATTGTCGTGCATGCCGATGTGGTTGAACACGACTCAGTCGAGCTTGAAGCTTGTTCAATGTCGTCACATATGCATCAGAAGTTATGGTGGTTCCACTTGACATGACATCCACAAGCAAGAGTCCTTCGGAATCTTTTCCAGCAGAAGGTGTGGTTTTGAATTTTTTTTTTCTTGGATGAATTTGCATGATGCCACTCCATTGATTGCCTCTCCGTCTCTGGTGAAAAATGATGGAGCCATGTTCACCTGTTACAATTCTTCCAAGAAATTCATCTCCACCATTCTCGTACTGTTCCAAAAGTTCGCTGCATACCGTTTTTCATATTTCTTTGTGAGCCCTGTCAGCATCCTGGGAACCCACCTGACACAAACGTTTTTTAGCGCCGACACTTTCAGTATTCTGCAAACACTTCCTTCCCCTATCCCAACGTAGCGTGACAATTTGTTCACCGTGATGCGTCTGCCAGCAGTCACCAATTCGTTAACTCTCTGCACATTGTCTGGAGTGTGTGCAGTACGAGGCCTGTCGCTGTGAGGACAATCCTCAATATTGCCGTGCCCGCTTTCATCACGTAACCTGCTTGCCCACCGACTAACTGTACTACGATCGACAGCAGCATCTCGATACACCTTTTTCAACCTCTTTTGGATGTTTCCCGCTGTCTCGTTTTCACAGCACAGGAATTCTATGACAGTACCTTGCTTCTGACGAACGTCAAGTGTAGCAGCCATCTTGAAGACATGCTGTGACGGCGCCACTCACAGAAACAGGTTGAACTAAGTTTGAAAACAAGCGGGAAGGCTGTACCTACACATTGCAAAACTTTCACACGTTCAGAATGAAAACTGTATTTTTACAAAAAAAGTGTGCATTTCTTTTGGAGTGACCTTCGTAATATCATCTGTAATTAAAATATTCTACGGTCGTGACAACAGAAAATAGCGTACACGTATATACACACACACATTACTGTATTCTACGGACTATAAAACGCACTTTAAAAAAAGCGCGACTAAAATTTAGGTGCATCCATTACCCGAAATTAATAAAAAACTGTCCAGTGTTTGATTTAAAATTCCCCCAGTCTTAAAAATGGCCATATATTCGATGCTGCGGGTAACCTAACTGTTATCTGGCAACATTGATTGAACTGGCCGTAGCTGTGTACCGATGCGACGAACATGAGTTGCGGGGATTCACAAGCTTGCTAACACCGAC
This sequence comes from Schistocerca nitens, assembly GCF_023898315.1. Classification (NCBI taxonomy): domain Eukaryota; kingdom Metazoa; phylum Arthropoda; class Insecta; order Orthoptera; family Acrididae; genus Schistocerca; species Schistocerca nitens. Next base: position 131,236,886 of record NC_064622.1, on the reverse strand, counting down.
TCCATACCGTCCCACCAACACAGACCTATGATGCGTCATTGCAGTCCACGGTGCCATGTGAACTTGAATTGAAAGGAACTTGTGTTATCGGGAACAGTACAATATTTTTGTTTGTAGCTAGTTTCGTAACAGAAAAAAATAAAAGATATTCATATGATACGGGCTACAAATTGAAAGTAGCAGCATAGGCAGAGGAACATGTAAACACAGAAGCTGAGCTGCTTTTCGGCCCTCCACCAACAGAAAAAAAACCATTCACGATCGGCGGGCTAGTAAAGAAGAACTAGAAAAAATTTGGAGGACTACATGTGCAAATAGAGGACTGAATGCAAAATGACCAAAACTAAAAGGTAATGTACCGTAATGACATGGATTGAAGCGCACTCTGAAAATTGCACTGGAAATAACACAAAAAGATTCAAATACACGCTCGTAAGCTAGCGCTACTGTGGAAGTTATCAAAAAATGGCTCTGAGCACTATGGGACTTAACTGCTGAGGTCATCAGTCCCCTAGAACTTAGAACTACTTAAACCTAACTAACCTCAGGACATCACACACATCTATGCCCGAGGCTCTATTATTCAACATAGGAAGAAAACCAGCGTGGAACTGAGCCAAATAGCGAATATGGACGAATCTTCTCTGACATTTGATGTGCCGTGTAACAGAACTTTTGTCATGAAAGGTGCTACAACTATAACTACACTCCTGGAAATTGAAATAAGAACACCGTGAATTCATTGTCCCAGGAAGGGGAAACTTTATTGACACATTCCTGGGGTCAGATACATCACATGATCACACTGACAGAACCACAGGCACATAGACACAGGCAACAGAGCATGCACAATGTCGGCACTAGTACAGTGTATATCCACCTTTCGCAGCAATGCAGGCTGCTATTCTCCCATGGAGACGATCGTAGAGATGCTGGATGTAGTCCTGTGGAACGGCTTGCCATGCCATTTCCACCTAGCGCCTCAGTTGGACCAGCGTTCATGCTGGACGTGCAGACCGCGTGAGACGACGCTTCATCCAGTCCCAAACATGCTCAATGGGGGACAGATCCGGCGATCTTGCTGGCCAGGGTAGTTGACTTACACCTTCTAGAGCACGTTGGGTGGCACGGGATACATGCGGACGTGCATTGTCCTGTTGGAACAGCAAGTTCCCTTGCCGGTCTAGGAATGGTAGAACGATGGGTTCGATGACGATTTGGATGTACCGTGCACTATTCAGTGTCCCCTCGACGATCACCACTGGTGTACGGCCAGTGTAGGAGATCGCTCCCCACACCATGATGCCGGGTGTTGGCCCTGTGTGCCTCGGTCGTATGCAGTCCTGATTGTGGCGCTCACCTGCACGGCGCCAAACACGCATACGACCATCATTGGCACCAAGGCAGAAGCGACTCTCATCGCTGAAGACGACACGTCTCCATTCGTCCCTCCATTCACGCCTGTCGCGACACCACTGGAGGCGGGCTGCACGATGTTGGAGCGTGAGCGGAAGACGGCCTAACGGTGTGCGGGACCGTAGCCCAGCTTCATGGAGACGGTTGCGAATGGTCCTCGCCGATACCCCAGGAGCAACAGTGTCCCTAATTTGCTGGGAAGTGGCGGTGCGGTCCCCTACGGCACTGCGTAGGATCCTACGGTCTTGGCGTGCATCCGTGCGTCGCTGCGGTCCGGTCCCAGGTCGACGGGCACGTGCACCTTCCGCCGACCACTGGCGATAACATCGATGTACTGTGGAGACCTCACGCCCCACGTGTTGAGCAATTCGGCGGTACGTCCACCCGGCCTCCCGCATGCCCACTATACGCCCTCGCTCAAAGTCCGTCAACTGCACATACGGTTCACGTCCACGCTGTCGCGGCATGCTACCAGTGTTAAAGACTGCGATGGAGCTCCGTATGCCACGGCAAACTGGCTGACACTGACGGCGGCGGTGCACAAATGCTGCGCAGCTAGCGCCATTCGACGGCCAACACCGCGGTTCCTGGTGTGTCCGCTGTGCCGTGCGTGTGATCATTGCTTGTACAGCCCTCTCGCAGTGTCCGGAGCAAGTATGGTGGGTCTGACACACCGGTGTCAATGTGTTCTTTTTTCCATTTCCAGGAGTGTATAAAAAAAACAGCTGGACATGAAAAAATGTACTGCACCGTTGCCCTTTCATGTTGTGCTGACGGCACAAAACTTAATCCAATGATCATTTTCAAGTACAAAACAATGCCAAAACCTTCTGAAATACCTCCAAGTGTTGTTGGATAGACGAGGCTGGCAGGAAATGATGGATTAACAGTGTGTGGGAGACAAAATGGTGATGATGATATTTGGTTTGTGGGTCGCTCAAATGCTTGGTTATCAGCGCCCATAAAAAGGTCCAGTCTGTACACTGTCCTGTCCCGCCACTTTCCCGAATAATGATAAAATGGTGAGGTCAATACAAGCGCCCAGTCCCCCGACCCGGTCGGCAATCGAAATCGGGATCCCGTGATCCAGAGGCATCAACACTAGCCACTACACCACGAGCTGCGGAAGTGGGAGAGAAGGTGCTTTACTAAAGAAGAGTTCTGTTCTTGTGCTAGATCACTTTAAAAGTCATTTGAAAAAATCTATGAAAGAGAAATTGAGACAGAGAAATACAGAGCTTGCTATCATTCCAGCAGGACTTACTTCACAATTCCAAACTCTTAGTGTCTCGATAAAGAGACCATTTAAGGTGTATATGAGAGAGGAATGGACCAAATTGATGATGAATGAAACCCAGCATGACTTCACGCCGAAGCGAGCTTTAACACGACCTACTTTCAAACAAGCGTGTCAGTGCATTGTTAAAACTTTCAAGACAGGCGGCGTACGTAAAGCTCTCGATGGCAATGAAGGCCATGTCATATATAAAGAGGACAACGATGACACGAAGAGGAAGAAGAAAAAGAAGAAGAAGGAAGTTCCGATGGCGATTTTCACACATTTTGAAGGTCATGTCGGTTTTATAAACAAGGATTTTTTTCAGTCTGGCTATGCAAGCTAATAATAAAAATTGTAAAAGTGTTGTTGTTGTTGTTGTGATCTTTAGTCCTGAGACTGTTTTGATGCAGCTCTCCATGCTACTCTATCTTCTGCAACCTACTTCACCTCCCAGTACCTACTGCAACCTACATCCTTCTGAATCTGCTTAGTGTAATCCTCTCTTGGTCTCCATCTACGATTTTTACCCTCCACGCTGCCCTCCAATACTAAATTGGTGATCCCTTGATGCCTCAGAACATGTCCTACCAACCGATCCCTTCTTCTAGTCAAGTTGTGCCACAAACTCCTCTTCTCCCCAATTCTATTCAATACCTCATCATTAGTTATGTGATCTACCCATCTAATCTTCAGCATTCCTCTGTAGCACTACATATCGAAAGTTTCTATTCTCTTCTTGTCCAAACTATTTATCGTTCATGTTTCACTTCATTATATGGCTACACTCCATACAAATATTTTCAGAAACGACTTCCGGACGCTTAAATCTATACTCGATGTTAACAAATTTCTCTTCTTCAGAAACGCTTTCCTTCCCATTGCCAGTCTACATTTTATATCCTCTCTACTTCGACCATCATCAGTTATTTTGCTCCCCAAATAGTAAAACTCCTTCACTACTTTAAGTGTCTCATTTCCTAATCTAATTCCCTCAGCATCACCCGACTTAATTCGACTACATTCTATTATCTTCGTTTTGCTTTTGTTGATGTTCATCTTATACCCTCCTTTCAAGACACTGTCCATTCTGTTCATCTGCTCCTCCAAGTCCCTTGCTGTCTCTGATAGAATTACAATGTCATCGGCGAACCTCCAAGTTTTTATTTTTTCTCCGTGGACTTTAATACCTACTCCGAATTTTTCTTTTGTTCCCTTTACTGCTTCCTCAATACACTGAATAACGTCTGGGATAGTCTACAACCCTGTCTCACTCCCTTCCCAACCACTGCTTCCCTCTCATGCCACCCGACTTTTATAACTGCCATCTGAGTTCTGCACAAATTGTAAATAGCCTTTCGCTCCCTGTCTTTTATCCTGCCACCTTCAGAATTTGAAATGGAGTAGTCCAGTCAACATTGTCAAAAGCTTTCTCTAAGTCTACAAATGCTATAAACGTGGGTTTGCCATTCCGTAGTCTAGCTTCCAAGATAAGTCGTAGGGTCAGTGTTGCCTCACGTGTTCCAATATTTCTACGGAATCCAAACTGATCTTCCCCGAGGTCGGCTTCTACTAGTTTTTCCATTCGTCTGTAAATAATTCGCGTTAGTATTTTGCAGCCGTGACTTATTAAACTGATAGTTCGGTAATTTTCACATCTGTCAACACCTGCTTTCTTTGAGATTGGAATTATTATATTCTTCTCGAAGTCTGAGGGTATTTCGCCTGTCTCATACATGTTGCTCACCAGATGGTAGAGTTTTGTCTGGACTGGCTCTCCCAAGGCTGTCAGTAGTTATAATGGAATGTTGTATACTCTCGGGGCCTTGTTTCGACTCAGGTCTTTAAGTGCTCTGTCAAACTCTTCACGCAGTATCATATCTCCCATTTCATCTTCATCTACATCCTCTTCCATTTCCACAATATTGTTCTCAAGTACATCGCCCTTGTATAGACCCTCTATATACTCCTTCCTCCTTTCTGCTTTCCCTTCTGTGCTTAGAACTGGGTTTCCATCTGAGCTCTTGATATTCATACAAGTGGTTCTCTTTTCTCCAAAGATATCTTTAATTTTCCTGTAGGCAGTATCTACTTTACCCCTAGTGAGATATGCCTCTACATCCTTACATTTGTCCTCTACCCATCCTTGCTTAGCCATTTTGCACTCCCTGTCCATCTCATTTTTGGGACGTTAGTATTCCTTTTTGCCTGCTTCATTTACTGCATTTTTATGTTTTCTCCTTTCATCAATTAAATTCAATATTTCTTCTGTTACCCAAGGATTTCTACTAGCCCTCGTCTTTTTACCTTCTTAATCCTCTGCTGCCTTCACTACTTCATCCCACAAAGCTACCCATTCTTCTTCTACTCTATTCCTTTCCCCCATTCCGCTCAATCGTTCCCTTATACTCTCCCTCAAACTCTGTACAGCCTCTGGTTTAGACAGTTTATCCAGGTCCAATCTCCTTAAATTCCCACCTTTTTGCAGTTTCTTCTGTTTTAATCTAGAGTTCATAACCAATAGATTGTGGTCAGAGTCCACATCTGCCCCTGGAAATGTCTTACAATTTAAAACCTGGTTCCTAAATCTACACTCCTGGAAATTGAAATAAGAACACCGTGAATTCATTGTCCCAGGAAGGGGAAACTTTATTGACACATTCCTGGGGTCAGATACATCACATGATCACACTGACAGAACCACAGGCACATAGACACAGGCAACAGAGCATGCACAATGTCGGCACTAGTACAGTGTATATCCACCTTTCGCAGCAATGCAGGCTGCTATTCTCCCATGGAGACGATCGTAGAGATGCTGGATGTAGCCCTGTGGAACGGCTTGCCATGCCATTTCCACCTGGCGCCTCAGTTGGACCAGCGTTCGTGCTGGACGTGCAGACCGCGTGAGACGACGCTTCATCCAGTCCCAAACATGCTCAATTGGGGACAGTTCCGGAGATCTTGCTGGCCAGGGTAGTTGACTTACACCTTCTAGAGCACGTTGGGTGGCACGGGATACATGCGGACGTGCATTGTCCTGTTGGAACAGCAAGTTCCCTTGCCGGTCTAGGAATGGTAGAACGATGGGTTCGATGACGGTTTGGATGTACTGTGCACTATTCAGTGTCCCCTCGACGATCACCACTGGTGTACGGCCAGTGTAGGAGATCGCTCCCCACACCATGATGCCGGGTGTTGGCCCTGTGTGCCTCGGTCGTATGCAGTCCTGATTGTGGCGCTCACCTGCACGGCGCCAAACACGCATACGACCATCATTGGCACCAAGGCAGAAGCGACTCTCATCGCTGAAGACGACACGTCTCCATTCGTCCCTCCATTCACGCCTGTCGTGACACCACTGGAGGCGGGCTGCACGATGTTGGGGCGTGAGCGGAAGACGGCCTAACGGTGTGCGGGACCGTAGCCCAGCTTCATGGAGACGGTTGCGAATGGTCCTCGCCGATACCCCAGGAGCAACAGTGTCCCTAATTTACTGGGAAGTGGCGGTGCGGTCCCCTACGGCACTGCGTAGGATTCTACGGTCTTGGCGTGCATCCGTGCGTCGCTGCGGTCCGGTCCCAGGTCGACGGCCACTTGCACCTTCCGCCGACCACTGGCGACAACATCGATGTACTGTGGAGACCTCACGCCCCACGTGTTGAGCAATTCGGCGGTACGTCCACCCGGCCTCCCGCATGCCCACTATACGCCCTCGCTCAAAGTCCGTCAACTGCACATACGGTTCACGTCCACGCTGTCGCGGCATGCTATCAGTGTTAAAGACTGCGATGGAGCTCCGTATTCCACGGCAAACTGGCTGACACTGACGGCGGCGGTGCACAAATGCTGCGCAGCTAGCGCCATTCGACGGCCAACACCGCGGTTCCTGGTGTGTCCGCTGTGCCGTGCGTGTGATCATTGCTTGTACAGCCCTCTCGCAGTGTCCGGAGCAAGTATGGTGGGTCTGACACACCGGTGTCAATGTGTTCTTTTTTCCATTTCCAAGAGTGGATAATCTATCCTAAACCTTCCAGTATCTCCAGGCTTCTTCCATGTGTACAACCTTCTTTCATGATTCTTGATCCAAGTGTCAGCTATGATTAAGTTATGCTCTGTGCAAAATTTTACGAGGCGGCTTCCTCTTTCATTTCTTAGCCCCAATCCATATTCACCTATTACGTTTCCTTTTCCTCCCTTTCCTACTATCGAATTCCAGTCACCCATGACTATTAAATTTTCGTCTCCCTTCACTATCTGAATAATTTCTTTTATCTCATCATACATTTCATCAATTTCTTCGTTATCTGCAGAGCTAGTTGGCATATAAACTTGTACTACTGTGGTACGCATGGGTTCGTGTCTATCTTGGCCACAATAATGCCTTCACTATGCTGTTTGTAGTATCTTACCTGCACTCCTATTTTTCTATTCATTATTAAACCTACTCCAGCATTACCCCCATTTGATTTTGTATTTATAACCCTGTATTCACCTGACCAGAAGTCTTGTTCCTCCTGCCACCGAACTTCACCAGTTTCCACTATATCTAAATTTAACCTATCCATTTCCCTTTTTAAATTTTCTAACCGATCTACCCGATTAAGGGATCTGACATTCCACTCTCCGATCCGTAGAATGCCAGTTTTCTTTCTCCTGATAACGACATCCTCTTGAGTAGTCTCCGTCCGGAGATCCGAATGGGGGACTATTTTATCTCCGGAATATTTTACCATAGAGGACGCCATCATCATTTAACCATACAGTAACGCTGCATGCCCTCGGAAAAAATTACGCCTGTAGTTTCCCCTTTCTTTCAGTCGTTCGCAGTACCAGCACAGCAAGGCGATTTTGCTTAGTGTTACAAGGCCAGATCAGTCAATCATCCAGACTGTTGCCCTTGCAACTACTGAAAAGGCTGCTGCCCCTCTTCAGGAACCACACGTTTGTCTGGCCTCTCAACAGATACCCCTCCGTGGTGGTTGCACCTACGGTACGGCTATCTGTATCGCTGAGGCACGCAAGCCTCCCCACCAACGGCAAGGTCCATGGTGCATGGGAATTATACCAAAAGAAAAAAAAAACTGTCATTTCTTATCTAATGGACTGCCTGTCAGTCCTCGGTTAAGACTCCTTTTCCTAAGGAACGGGTAGATGTATCAAGTTGAAATTCATATCATATACTGCGGACGATGGTCTTTTGGCTGTGTAAAAATCTAAATCTTCTAAATAAATACTATCAAAAGATACCTCCATTTATGTCACATAATTTGATACTCGAAAACTCGCTCATTAAAACTGATGGGGTGCTTCCGGTTGACCTAAAATCATGAAATTTGGTAGGAAGCAAGGTTTAGTATTATAAGTAAAGGAAAATAAACACAAAATCTTCAGTCTGTAATTACATCACACGAAAGAACTATTTCTTTCGTCATTTTCTGTCCGACTTCAAACTTGGAAACGAGAACATTCTCGGCAGTCTTGGAATACCTGGGGCCGATATCTTGCCAATAACAATGTCGATAACGCATAAATAGGCGGGATTCTCGATTTCTGGAATGGATGAACTGTTCGCATGTATAATTAAGATATTACGGAATCCTGTAGAGGGTAAAAACTGTAGAGGAAGACAGAGATCGGAATACGTTCAGCAAATAATTGAGGACGTAGGTTGCAAGTGCTACTCTGATATGAAGAGGTTGGCACAGGAGAGGAATTCGTGGCGGGCCACATCAAACCAGTCGCATTACATTTTCACACCGCTACATCTATCTCCTTTTTTATACATGATAGAGCACAGCAATCATTCGTTTTCTTTATTCTTTTTTTTCGCAATTCCTGCTTTCGGCTAGTGACGGCATTATGAATGCTAAAAAATACAAGAAGTGCATGGTCAGGCTGTACTATAAAAAGTTACAACTCTTGACATAACCTATATGGCTTATACATTAGATTGCATGTCTGTATTTCATAGTCTCAACACATGTCAGTTCGCTGTTGTTCGGGCGTCAGTCACAGTTCTTTGAAATCTACAGTATAACGAAGGTAGACTGTGTGGACAACACACTGATTGGCTGTATGGTGCATTGCATTGAAATTACATAAAATGAAATATAAGTAAAATTGACAAACTGCCTATTGGCTTCTGTCTCGGGTTCTTCGGCCGACGTTCATCTAATGATTTTTCTGACGTTTCGCCAGCACGAGTGGCTGGCATTGTCAAAGCTTCACCCTCCATTGCCGGTGGTGAACTGGAGCCGAGCTCGCGGGCGCAGACTATATGTACCTGGCGCGCCAACGTCCGAGGGCTTCTCCGCGGTCATTTCCGGTGCGGTTCTCCTCTTGCTACCTGCGACGGTCGTTCGCTGCAGTACGGGAAGCCAGGATCCGTTGACCTTAAGGCTTTCCTCTTTCTTGTTCAAACTGTTCGCGTGTTTTTGTATTTCTACAGCTTCTCTGAACAAGCGCGTGTGATAGTGGTTCTCTACAGCCAGAACTTCCGTGTCGGCGAATTTTATTACGTGGTCGGTCTCATTCAGTGCGTGTTCTGCCACGGCTGATTTCTCCACCTGCCCCAACCTGCAATGTCGCTTATGCTCCTTGATCCTGGTGTTAATGGAGTACTCCACAAATTATATTAGAAGTGTAACTGAGCCAAACACTCGGCGAAGTAAGGAACCAGAAAAAGAAATGTCGGGTACGGCCTTTCTGCCATACATTCCCAGAGTGACGGACAGAATCGGCCGTATATTGCGCAAACATGGCGTAAAGACGATCTTCAAACCGACAAGGAAGATCAAAGAGTGTCTTAGATCGGCGAAGGAGAAAAGAGACCCACTTTCAATGTCGGGAATATACCGCATACCATGCACATGCGGAAAAGTTTATGTCGGGATGACTGGACGATCCATTAACACCAGGATCAAGGAGCATAAGCGACATTGCAGGTTGGGGCAGGTGGAGAAATCGGCCGTGGCAGAACACGCACTGAATGAGACCGACCACGTAATAAAATTCGCCGACACGGAAGTTCTGGCTGTAGAGAACCACTATCACACGCGCTTGTTCAGAGAAGCTGTAGAAATACAAAAACACGCGAACAGTTTGAACAAGAAAGAGGAAAGCCTTAAGGTCAACGGATCCTGGCTTCCCGTACTGCAGCGAACGACCGTCGCAGGTAGCAAGAGGAGAACCGCACCGGAAATGACCGCGGAGAAGCCCTCGGACGTTGGCGCGCCAGGTACATATAGTCTGCGCCCGCGAGCTCGGCTCCAGTTCACCACCGGCAATGGAGGGTGAAGCTTTGACAATGCCAGCCACTCGTGCTGGCGAAACGTCAGAAAAATCATTAGATGAACGTCGGCCGAAGAACCCGAGACAGAAGCCAATAGGCAGTTTGTCAACAAGTGGCCACGAAAGCCTCAACAATTTTGTATAAGTAAAATTATTTACGTTACTGTCCGACTTGTTTCCATATCTGCAGTAAACATAGAAAATATAAAAAAATTCCAGATTCACCCCTTGTGAGTCAATTGTTTTTGTTGTTTGTTAAAACATGTATGTAACGTCAGATTGGTAAAACCTTTTTTAAAAAAATATATTTACAAGCTATATGCTGTAACTATCAGAATTGATTTGATTTAAATGTTTTTATCTTTTGTACTATTTTTCTGTTTATTTAAGCATCATGACGGGTATGTGGTTCCTCTTATTTACTGAATACTTAATACATGGGCCAAATGTCAGCAAGATGGATACCTGGTGTGACTTGGCATTCCATTATGGATGTAGAGAGTACTAGTCTCTGAGTCACTTCAAAGAAATTTTAATTATAAATACAATAAAACCAATATACTGAAGTGCTGGTATTAACAATGTACATGCATTTAAACTAACGTTCCATGAAGAAAGTCCTGTAGATTCAATGTTATAATCATCGTACTTGTTCAGTATTACGTAAATGGCTGCCTGATATTGGCGAGACGGCAGGAGCTACTTCGTTCCCCGTGGGTCAAACCCTACACTGTTTCCTAGCAACAAGATGCCAAATAATTCCTAGAACAGTGCAAATTTCATAACGACCTGCTCATTAATCAGGTTGTAGTTGACATTATTGCGATGACTAAAGACCTCCAGCTTTTCCAGGAGGTCTTGGAACCTGTCCTTCTCGCATTTAGGTAGCAATCTCACATTAGATCTCAAAGTCGGCAACTTAAGTTTCGTTGTAAGTAAATGAGCAGCCTTACTCGATTTCTTCGTGGTATGTTTTTTGCCCAAATCGACGTGTTCACAAAACCTAATTTCCAGCCTACTTCCTGTTTGGCCAACGCAACAGGCCCTGAAGTCCCGGCAATCAATTTTATAAACTTCGGAAGCATGAAATAGGTTCTTTGTATCTACAGTGTGTTGCAAAATACATTCTAACTTTTCTTTGGTTCCAAAGAGACTGTCACATTGTACTTTCTAAATGGTTCAAATGGCTCTGAGCACTATGGGACTCAACAGCTGAGGTCATTAGTCCCCTAGAACTTAGAACTAGTTAAACCTAACTAACCTAAGGACATCACAAACATCCATGCCCGAGGCAGGATTCGAACCTGCGACCGTAGCGGTCTTGCGGTTCCAGACTGCAGCACCTTTAACCGCACGGCCACTTCGGCCGGCGTACTTTCTAAAGTCAGTTGCTATCCTTTAGTCATTTTTCCATAGTAAGGTAAAGTAACAAACTTAGTATTTTCTTTAGAAGGAAAAAAGGACGACTGATTACTGTCTTCTGTCATTTATAAATTGGGTGATAGTCGCTGAGTGCACCCACGTTCGTAATGAAAGGCAATCCATCTCCTTTGTTATTCCTCCGAATTTCTCCTAATCAGGAGGTATCTGTGTCAGCGGATTGTTGAGTACCGGCATGGCTCACTCCAGGTGACAGTGAACTGTTAACCATGGCTGCCCGACAGTAGATTGTTGAAGCAGGGACAGGATGGAAAGCATTGTCCTGCGCTGGGCGTATGTGTGCAGTTGGCCGGCTAGGGTCTGTTGCTCATAGGTAAGCGACGCTGGTTGCCAGTGGAGATGGGCAAAAAGTATCGACAATCCGAAACACTGACATTAATTCAAATTAGTATAGACGTATTTCAGTGTTCAAATATCGACACATCGATTAATCGATGTTCAATAGTGAATGTCCAAAGCGATATATTTATTGTCTATCTTTTCTTGATTCATGAGCGATACCGACTTCAACAGCACATTTCTTGCCCATTCCAACTACTACTAATCTTTGCAGTGGGGTTAGTTTAATTTCGTATTCCGTACTAAAAATGAGAACCAGGTTTGAACGTGAATGTATGCATATACTGCATAGTCACGAAAGCTTGTTACTCCTGTGTTTCGTGTCCATGTGTTGCAAATGATAGGTACAAGGTGTAAAATGCACACATTTGGTGACAGCACTATATGAGAATGGTGGAAACGATTAATCCCTGCTACCAACTATGAGGCAGAATATGCGTTTTTCTTACCCCTTGACTGCCCTAATCGGGGAAAGGTAGACGTATTATAAGTGTGACGTACACCCGGCACAAAAATCGTGCACATTATTGCACTGGTATTTAACGGAAAATAGACTCTGTTTTCTGAAATGTTTGATCGTCATTTCATACCTGGTTTACCAGAAATCGCTCAAAAATATTTAATCTCCAAGCCTCTTGTGTTTTGTTCGAAAGAGTGCCTTTCCTAGCAGACTTGGTTCTGTGAGATAACGGAAGCAGACTGACAGGGGAACATATTACACAAAGAGTTCTAGTAATGGCTATGGATGATATTTATTGCTTTCATTAATTACACTACTGGCCATTAAAAGTGCTACACCAAGAAGATGACGTGCAACAGACGCGAAATTTAACCGACAGGAAGAAGATGCTGTGATATGCAAATGATTAGCTTTTCAGTACATTCACACAAGGTTGGCACCGGTGGCGACACCTACAACGTGCTGACATGAGGAAAGTTTCCAACCGATTTCTCATACACAAACAGCAGCTGACCGGCGTTGCCTAGAGAAACTTTGTTGTGATGCCACGTGTAAGAAGGCGAAATGCGTACCATCACGTTTCCGACTTTGATACAGGTCAGATTATAGACTATCGCGATTGCGGTTTATCGTATCGCGACATTGTTGCTTGCGTTGGTCGGGATCCAATGACTGTTAGCAGAATATGGAATCGGTGGGTTCAGGAGGGTAATACGGAACGCCATGCTGGATCCCAACGGCCTCGTATCACTAGCAATCGAGATGACAGGCATCTTATCGGCATGGCTGTAACGGATCGTGCAGCTACGTCTCGATCCCTGAATCAACAGATGGGGACGTTTGCAAGACAACAACGATCTGCACGAACAGTTCGACGACGATTGCAGCAGCATGGACCATCAGCTCGGAGACCATGGCTGCGGTTACCCTTGTCGCTGCATCACAGACAAGAGCGCCTGCGATGGTATACTCGACGACGAACCTGGGTGCACGAATGGCAAAACGTCATTTTTTCGAATGAATCCAGGTTCTGTTTACAGCATTTTTATGGTCGCATCCGTGTTTGGCGACATCGCGGTGAACGCACATTGGAAGCGTGCATTCGTCATCGCCATACTCGCTTATCACCTGGCGTTATGGTATGGGGTGCCATTGGTTACATGTCTCGGTAACCTCTTGTTCGCATTGACGGCACTTTGAACAGTGGACGTTACATTTCAGATGTGTTACGACCCGTGGCTCTACCCTTAATTCGATCCTTGCGAAACCCTACATTTCAGCAGGATAATGCACGACCGCATGTTGCAGGTCCTGTACGGGCCTTTCCGGATACAGAAAATGTTCGACTGCTGCCCTGGCCAGCACATTCTGCAGATCTCTCACCAATTGAAAACGTCTGCTCAATGGTGGCCGAACAACTGGCTCGTCACAATACGCCAGTCACTACTCTTGATGAACTGTGGTATCGTGTTGAAGCTGCATGGGCAGCTGTACCTGTACACCCCATCCAAGGTCTGTTTGACTCAATGCCCAGGCGTATCAAGGCCTTTATTACGGCCAGAGGTGGTTGTTCTGGGTACTGATTTCTCAGGATCTATCCACCCTAATTGTGTGAAAATGTAATCACATGTCAGTTCTAGTATAATATATTTGTTTAATGAATACCCGTTTATCATCTGCATTTCTTCTTGGTGTAGCAATTTTAATTGGCAGTAGTGTAGTTTTTTGGCAAATACGTCATTCTGTAGTACCTTGTGTGTCATTTATTGGTTAAATGTTGGATAGAATAAACAACCTGTTAATATTTAAATGTTAGTTAATCATTTCTGTGACGTGGATCAATGTTCTTAAAATTTCTGTATGTAATGATAATATTGGCCAATATATCGAAATATACACTCCTGGAAATGGAAAACAGAACACATTGACACCGGTGTGTCAGACCCACCATACTTGCTCCGGACACTGCGAGAGGGCTGTACAAGCAATGATCACACGCACGGCACAGCGGACACACCAGGAACCGCGGTGTTGGCCGTCGAATGGCGCTAGCTGCGCAGCATTTGTGCACCGCCGCCGTCAGTGTCAGCCAGTTTGCCGTGGCATACGGAGCTCCATCGCAGTCTTTAACACTGGTAGCATGCCGCGACAGCGTGGACGTGAACCGTATGTGCAGTTGACGGACTTTGAGCGAGGGCGTATAGTGGGCATGCGGGAGGCCGGGTGGACGTACCGCCGAATTGCTCAACACGTGGGGCGTGAGGTCTCCACAGTACATCGATGTTGTCGCCAGTGGTCGGCGGAAGGTGCACGTGCCCGTCGACCTGGGACCGGACCGCAGCGACGCACGGATGCACGCCAAGACCGTAGGATCCTACGCAGTGCCGTAGGGGACCGCACCGCCACTTCCCAGCAAATTAGGGACACTGTTGCTCCTGGGGTATCGGCGAGGACCATTCGCAACCGTCTCCATGAAGCTGGGCTACGGTCCCGCACACAGTTAGGCCGTCTTCCGCTCACGCCCCAACATCGTGCAGCCCGCCTCCAGTGGTGTCGCGACAGGCGTGAATGGAGGGACGAATGGAGACGTGTCGTCTTCAGCGATGAGAGTCGCTTCTGCCTTGGTGCCAATGATGGTCGTCTGCGTGTTTGGCGCCGTGCAGGTGAGCGCCACAATCAGGACTGCATACGACCGAGGCACACAGGGCCAACACCGGCATCATGGTGTGGGCAGCGATCTCCTACACTGGCCGTACACCACTGGTGATCGTCGAGGGGACACTGAATAGTGCACGGTACATCCAAACCGTCATCGAACCCATCGTTCTACCATTCGTAGACCGGCAAGGGAACTTGCTGTTCCAACAGGACAATGCACGTCCGCATGTATCCCGTGCCACCCAACGTGCTCTAGAAGGTGTAAGTCAACTACCCTGGCCAGCAAGATCTCCGGATCTGTCCCCCATTGAGCATGTTTGGGACTGGATGAAGCGTCGTCTCACGCGGTCTGCACGTCCAGCACGAACGCTGGTCCAACTGAGGCGCCAGGTGGAAATGGCATGGCAAGCCGTTCCACAGGACTACATCCAGCATCTCTACGATCGTCTCCATGGGAGAATAGCAGCCTGCATTGCTGCGAAAGGTGGATATACACTGTACTAGTGCCGACATTGTGCATGCTCTGTTGCCTGTGTCTATGTGCCTGTGGTTCTGTCAGTGTGATCATGTGATGTATCTGACCCCAGGAATGTGTCAATAAAGTTTCCCCTTCCTGGGACAATGAATTCACGGTGTTCTTATTTCAATTTCCAGGAGTGTAGATATTTTTGTCTCGATAAAACTGTTGTTCTCTAAAAGAATCGATGCAATGTATATAGATTATTTTAGAATTTTCCCATCCCTACTCCCCACAGGTCAGTTTTTGGGGCGTTTAATGGCGCGGTTCCCACGAAGATAGAATTGTCCAGGGAACTCATTTGGAAACTGCTGGTGCGCTCTGGCCCTGAGGCTGAGGTGACATGATACATCTGCACTGGGTGTAGAACCAGGTACGGAAACCTATAATCCTGTGGCTCATTCACAGTAAATCGATTCTTTCAACAATTCGTTTCCGATGCGAACTCATCTACCTTCTGCGACACAGTCTAAACATTATTGGTGGGGTACCCAACTACTTCTACACGTACTGTGACTATTGCAGTGAGGCTGCCAGGCTTGATCTCCATAGCAATCGCCACTTCAGAATATTACGGGAAAGCTGATGTGGTGATCATTTCATTTCATGTAGCTACCTCTTATTCTTGTAAGTGCAGGTGCTATGGCATTTCCGATTGGTTTAATGCGACCCACCATGGCTGCCTCTCCTGTGCCAACTACTTCGTCTCAATATAATACTCGAAGCCCTCAGTTATTTCTTCGATGTATTCCACTCTCTGTCTTGCGCTACAGTTTTTATTCTCTACAACTCGCTCAAGTACGATGGAAGTTATTCGTTGACATATTAACACGCGTCTTATCATTGCTACCCTTCGTCTTGTCAGCGTTTTCCTTATGTTCCTCTCCTCGCTACTTCTGCGGAGGATCTCGTCATTCCTTACCGTATCAGTCGAACTACACTGAAACGCCAAAGAAATTGGTATAGCCATGCGTATTAAGATACAGAGATATGTAAACAGGCGGAACACTGCGCTGCGGACGGCGTGTCTGACGCAGTTGTTACATCGGTTACTGCTGCTACAATGTCAGGTTATTAAGATTTAAGTGAATTTGAACGTTGTGTTATAGTCGGTGCACGAGCGATAAGACACAGCATCTCCGAGGTAGCGATGAAGCGGGGATTTTCCCGTAAGACCAGGAATCCGGTAAAACATCAAATCTCCGACATCGCTGCACCCGGAAAAAAATCCTGCAAGAACGGGGTCAACGACGGCTGAAGAGAATCGTTCAAGGTGACAGAAGTGCCATCCTTCCGCAAATTGTTGCAGATTTCAATGCTGGGCCATCAACAAGTGTCAGCGTGCGAACCATTCAACGAAACATCGTTGATATGGACTTTCGGAGTCGAAGGCCCACTCGTTTACCCTTAATCGCTGTACGACACAAAGCCTTAACGCCTCGCCTGGGCCCTTCAACACCGACGTTGGACTATTGATGACTGGAAACATGTTGCCCGGTCGGACGAGTCTCGTATCAAATTGTATCGCGCGGGTGGACGTATACGGGTATGGAGACAACCTCATGAATCCAAGGACCCTGCATGTCAGCAGGGGACTGTTCAAGCTGGAGGAGGCTATGTAATAGTCTGAGGTGTGTGCAGTTGGAGTGGTATGGGACCCCTGATACTTCTAGCTATGACTCTGACAGGTGACACGTACGTAAGCATCCTGTCTGATTGCCTGCATCCATTCATGTCTATTGGGCATTCCGACGGACTTGGCCAATTCCAGCAACACTATACGACATCTCACACGTCAAGAATTGTTACAGAGTTGTTCCAGGAACACTATTCTGAGTTTAAACACTTCCTCTGGCCGTCACACTCGCCACACATGAACATGAACATTGAGCATACTTGGGATGTCTTGCAACGTGCTATTCAGGAGAGAGCTCCACTTGCTCGTACTCTTACGAATTTATGGACAGCCCTGCAGGATTCATGGTGTCAGTTCCCTCCAGCACTGCTTAAGACATTAGTAGAATCCATACCACGTCGTGTTGCGGAACTTCATCGTGCTCGCGGGTGCCCTACACAATATTAGGCAGGTGCACCAGTTTCTTCGGCTCTTCAGTGTAATTTGCAACATACGTCTATAGCACCGCACCTCAAACGCTTCGATTTTCTTCAGATCCTGTTTTCTCACAGTCCTTGATTCCCATCCATACAAAGTTCGGCGCCAAACGTACATTCTCAAAAACCTCTTCCTCACATTAAGGCCTATGTTTGATACAAATAGAATTATTTTGACCAGGAATGGTCTCTTTACCGCTGCTGGTCTGCTTCTGATGTCACCGTTTCGTATGTCTTGCCTTCCTTCGTCTACTTCGTGGCCCCCAGTCTTGATGGTAATTTTCTCAATCAATTCATTTCTGTTACTCCTCATTAATTTCGTCTTTCTTTGATTTAGTTTAAAATTTTGCGCTCATTAAACTGTTTATTCCATTCAGCAGGTCCTGCAGTTATTTCTCAGCGAATCTTATCATTGATACCATTTCACCCTGAATTTTAATGCCACTCTTGAACCCTTATTTCTTTTATTTCTGTCATTGGTTTTTCAGTGTAGAGTAAGGGCGAAAGACTGCATCCTTTACACCCTTTTTAACTGAACCACTTCGTTCTTGGTCTTCCATTCTTGGGTGTTTCCTCTTGATACTCATCTTGTACACCATCCTTCTTCCTCAACAGCTTGCACCTAATCTTCTGAGAATTTCGAGCATTGTGCATCATTTTATGTTGTTGAACGCTTCTTCTAGGTCGACATATCCTATGAAGATGTTTTTTCTGAAGTCTGTCTTCCGTTATCAAGTGCAGCATCGGAACTGCATTTGCCTTTCGTAAAGTCGAAGTGATCATTGTCTAAAAGTTCCTCATTTTTGTTTTTGGTTCTTGTGAGCAAATTGGATACATGATCTTTTAAGCTGATTGTGCGATATTTGTCGCACGTATCTGCTCTTTGTAGCTTCAGCATTGTATGGATGACTCTTTCCGTAGGTTTGATGATATACCTCCAGATTCAGGTTCTATAGAGAATTTGAACAGCTGTTTGGTTTGCGACTTTCCCAATGATTTTAGAAATCTCACAGAAATTTTATCAATGTCTTCTGCCGTATTTGGTCGGAAGTCTTCCGAAGCCCTGTTAAATTCTCTTTTAAGCTGGATCGCCCTGTCTTCCATACGTAATCTTATTTCTTCCTGTACCTCGTCATCAGATAGTTCCTCCCCCTCCTACGGGCCATTAATGTATTTTTACCTACCCAATCTCTCCTCTGCGTTTAACGATGAATTCCTGTTGCATTCTTAATGAACAGCGTTGTTATTTATTGTGAAGCTAACCAATTAAGTACGGTCATAGGTAGGTTGCTGTACAGCAGAATTGCCATGTGTACCAGTAGGCAGTGAGGCATTGGCGTGTTGATACAATTTGGGATTTTTCTAACATGTCGTCAAGCTGAACTTTTGCAACTTCATCTGTTGCCATTATTGCTATGGTGGCAGTTCTTCAGTGCACTCAAATGGTGCATTTATAAGTATGGTTCTACTGTAATGACTGAATCACGAAAGGCTGCCAGAAAAAAATTATCTAAGTATGAATAGCAGCTGAAAGCCTTGAAACTTAGGTATAGGCGTGCAGTGCAAGCCGCTCTCGTCAGCCGGTTGAGAGGTCACGCGCATTGGGAAACTGCTGATTTCATGCTCACTGATTGCGAATTGGAGGTAAAAAGTGACACAGTCAGGTATCATCTTTAAGCAAACACCCCAAACGCCTTATGCAGAGGTCCTCAAACGCCAACCAAGACAGAGTTCAGCAGAGTTCCGGAGTTTCAGCGAACGACAATGGCCCCAGATGAACAAGCCTACAGCAGATATTATGTATCGTGAGTAGTCAGACTCAGATAACGTTGTTGATCTGGTGGACTTAAATTTTCCTTGAGAATATGAGTCCCAGCTTTATTTTCGATAATGATAGAAACTGAAAAATGAATTAAATTTTGTGCGACTGTCAGGACTTGAGCTTTGTGCACTAGAAAGGACGAAAAAGCTTGCCTGAACATCTCTGGGTTAGGGTAATTGGTTTCCATCGTGGATTTGTCTACGTGTATATATGTGTCTGTCACTTGCATTGTGACGAGTACTTGAACCTAAAGGTTCGATTGGGGCAGTAGAACCTAGCACTTTCATGATTCGCAGTCTGTAGCCACACGTTACAGTGTATATCCGAATATTAAGAACCCTATAGGCTGCGGCGACCATTTGTTCTGGCAACTGATTTGCCTTTACACAAGCAACCTGTTTCTCGGAATTGTACATACCATCGTCCAACGCTCTATGCTGTAGGAGGATCCACACCATACCTAGAACGAAAGTCATGTCTAACAGTTATTACTGATCCGCACTGCGCAAGACGTAGAACACAAAAGACTTTGAAACATCCCCTTTGAACAATTGTACAAGACTGTGCTTAAACTGACACACAGTATTTTTAGCGCAACGCAATCTGACTTTCAAAAAAATCCCTACAAAAGAATAGGCCTGACTAACATTAAACTATACCTTTCACAAATCACTTACCTCACAAAAATCATCGCTACTCAAGCTACTGCAATACAGCGAGCGCCACTACTGCCAGCTAAATAAAAAATTCAAACTACAGAAGGCACTAACTACTGATAGGGATAGTTAGCAAATGAAAGATATTAATAAAGAACAAACAATGTATTTACCTTAATAGTCATAATATATATAGCAGTTCATGACAAATTACAAAACTCCGCCATCTCTCTCCCCACATCCACCCCTGCTGGCGGCTCACCTCCAACTGCGCAATGCTACGCGCTGTTCACAGCCAGCTGCCTAACACTACAATGGTGAGTATTACAACAATGCAAAGCAACCACACACTGCACACAGCACAGCTGGTGATTTTTATACAGAGGTGGCGTTACCAATAAAAAAAACCTAAACAGCCTACTTACATAGCCCCCATGCTCCCCACAAAAAATTTTACAAATTGTTTTGGGCACTGGGCAATACATATTTGTTAAAATTTTTCATAATCATAATTACAATAACAAAGAAATCAAATGCACACACTTATTAATACAATGTTGGTCAAAAGCTAAAATTTTCTCACAGTCCATAAAGATACTTCTGATCATTCATCATAATAGTAATTACAGTTTTTTTTTCACAAAGTCTCATTAGTAAAAGAAATTGCACACAGAAGTAGTGGATTTCCATGCAGTCTTGAAGAAGTAGTGTTGTCCTTCCAACGGAAAGACAGTGCTGACTCTTGACATGCTGACAGGTAATGGGCCACAACAGAGCAAACCCACAGCAGATTCAGTCGAAGTTTTGAAGAGTATTGGTAGGTAGGTCATCACAGAGCAGACCCACTGTAGTCCTGGTAGAGAGTATGGTATTGGTGGGCCATCAAAGATGCAGACCCACTGTATTCCTTGTAGAGATGGCCAGCAGCCATCTGTTGTGACTGTGCAGGTGCACAATCACCATTGAAGAGTCTTGCAGATAATATATCAAGTCCATAACCACCACTTGTGCACTCACAAAGTTTTTGGAATTGTCCTTAGAACCAGCAATGCTGTTATCCAGTCCCTTGCTGAATTATTAACACACGTGCAAACACTAACAGTCCCTACTTCTCACATATCGTCCATATGCTATGACCAACAGAAATGTGTGCAGTGAAATGGAACTTACATGTTACTTAATTTGATGAACTGGTGTCAAGTACAATTTTATAACATAAGAACACAATAAAAAAGGTACAAAACACATCATTAAAAACATAATAATACAGATAACATTTGTAGTAATAGGGGCTTTACAAAAGAATAGAAATAAACATATACACCAGTGTTACAGGAATTATGACATAAGTAAATATATAAAAGATCAGAATAACTTTTGAAACATCACCTTCACATATGAGCAACAAAACAGAATAAATAATATCTCAACATCTTTACAAAGTAAATAACATAGTATTAGGAAAATTCTACAACATAGCTCTCATCAGCTAAACACATAAAGACAGGAAAAACACAAATACACAAGGGTACACAAACATATAGAGGGATGACACAAAAGGAAAGCACAGGGTTTGTTTTACTGCAGTATTTTGCATGGAGATCTCCCTTTGTTCATCATTATTCCCAAAAGTACTATCTAAGCCGGCTTTCTGTATTCTGTTCACATCCTCTTTCAAAATAGTTTTTCTCCACTGTACACTATCTTTTTTTTTTTTGGCCAAACCATTTTCTTATATCTTCTCAATGCATTTCTTACAATTCATCATAGTTAGTTTCTTATATAGTCTACCCCCTCTTAAGCTAACTTAAATCTACTGAGCTCAGATGCTAAACTAAGGGATGAGGCAATGCAGCAGCACAAAACAATTAACACAAACAGCAATGACAAAAAAATACAAAAGGCAAAGCAAGCAGCATAAATTACAACTAATATAAGGCAATGAGCAGCAAACAAGAAAAATAAATCAGTAGTAAAACTGGCTTAACAGCGTAATACAAAGTCAAATTCAGTAACATTATGCCTGGCAAACAGCAGCAGAAAATGAAATACCTAAACATGACATAGCTCAAGCAGAAAAAATATTACACTAAAGACAACAAGACAGATAAGGGAAATGTCTATTCACATCTTAATGTCTATGCAATTAAAGTGGTGCACCACAAAACTAATTCTACAAAAGATATTACCAAGTAGTTGAAAAGAAAATTATGAATGCAGTTCCTGTGAAGGTAAATGTCTTTTTGTGCTCCCTCATTTTTTTGAAAAAAATTATTATTTACTCGATCTGTAGACAGAAAATATTTATATTAGTACATCTATAAAATTTAATTTTAACCAATGCTGCAGTGCAGCTAGAAACTAGATATCAAATGAAATAAGCAACTATGTACAAAGCAAAGCATAAGAACATCATTCAATAGCCATGTGACATTTCATAAGTAGTAAAAAAATATCTCATCTAGAAAGACAGTAGTCGTAATCAGGTGTGTAGACAAACTATTTCTTGTCATTTCATTAGGCTCTTCAGTAAATATCAGAAAGTACGATATGTTTCCAAGTAATGAGCGTCTCGTATTTGCGATGCTTTCTACAAAGGAACGTCAATAGCGAGGATAATGACCTCCCTTCTTTTTTCTCCACCTGTACCTCTGAAAGGGGCACACACTAATGGCCTTTTTTTTTCAGGCGACTGTCGCCCATCTGGATGCCCTCGACGCATTACGTGCAGGTGGTCACTTAACTTTCTTACCGAAATATTTACGACAACAGTTTCCGCTACAGTGGCAGTCTCGTATAAGTTTTCGTCGGCATTGTAATACATTCACGCATTTACATACATTTCATAACTCTTAAAGTACGATTCTTGGTTTCCAACAACCTCTTTCACAAACCAGAGTGAGTCCCTAACCACTACTCATTACTCCTTACCTTATTCGTCGACACTTCTTCAATATTTTATGATAACAGATACGTAGCATACTCAAATAACTCATATAGCATCAGCTTATTGATCATAAACATACCGCATCAGCATAATACACATAGTCATCGTAATAATATCATAACACCTCAGTCAACTCTCAAAATCGTCGTAGCTTCCTCCAATAATTTCAAAACCTAAAAAAAATTCTCTGCTCATGTCAAAAGTGTCATCTGCCTCAAATGTACTTTAAAATCATGATCCCATACCAAATACATCATTCAAGCTCTCATAATATCACAATGGTTCCGAAAAAATATGAACAGTTTACAAAGTACAGACAAAATACAATTTTGTAAGTGTGAAGTTATCCAACTGTGTAATTGCGTATACATCTGTCACTGATGTAATAAAAAAATGTTTGTTTCTCTGTTAAATAATCAGATAGCTGTGTAATTTATGTGTTAGAGAAATATGGTACCGATGTGTAAAGTTGTATAAGCAAATACCATATTAGCTAGGGCTCCTTGTGCTTGCCAAACACATGGTACACAAAGTAAGCGTGTACCCCCCTGAGGATAAATGAATAATACCCTCAGGTGTTACAGATTACAGCAATGGAATGAAATGTATCACGGAATACCTTTGTATCATTGTACTTCAAATATCTTTAAAAATAAATGTTTTAAGTACAAACTTAATCACTCAAATGCGTGTACTGTAGCGCTAAACTGTGCGTCTTGTTGTAAGATAATCTCTGTGGAAGTGTCATAGTTATCGTCCTCCGAAAGCTAAGTTCTGCAGAAGTCAATGTACTTACCTCACGATACACAAAAATGAAATGCTTTGCGAATAGATATCTTAGTTATTACGCTTATTGCCGTGATGAAGAAAGTACTGTGCTGTAACGTATTGTTGTGCTACGGAAAAGGCTGTCTCATTGTAGCTATACCACAAAAGTTACTACTAAAACATGTTTTTCTTTCCAGAAGAATTCAGAAAACTGTGCAGATATAAAACAGATACACCGCAAAAGCAACATTGTAAATTGTCACTCGTTAGTAGCGTCGTGATAAAAATCGTGTAGCTGTCACATAAACTAACCTCTGTGTCATCTGGTGTCTCTCAGAAAGCACTTTAAATTCAGAATGTATTTTCAAATAAACCAAAATGTTGCATTAAAATCTCATTAGCAGTACTGGTAAATGTTCTAAGTATGTAAGCCTGATAGTCGTTACGTAATCGTGCAACTAACAAGCAAGAATGTACAAATACAATACTGTGTAGTCTGTTCACTATAACAATGCATTCGTAATTTCTGTTTAAAAATGTTCCCTAGGTTCTAGGCTGGATGGTTGACTTCAAAACATTGTTGCATGTTAACAGTTTCTCAGTGTGACAAATTGTACTAGAAATGTGAAGTAAAAAGTTTTATAGCAAAGACTACATTAAAAAGCAGATTATCTTTCAATAAACGCTTTTATATGTGAAGTGTGGTGAAATCCTTTACTCTTCATAGTACTCAGAGTTTGAACTTGAATGCAATTGGCATGCGGTGTACGTCGGTAAAGAATACTGGAATTTTTCTCAAGGTTAGCGTCTATGTTAGTTTTCTCTGAGCCAGCCGGCGCACATGGCAGCCTGCGGTGCGAGTCATTGTCTGTCTCTTTGTTGGCGCACGCCGTTATTGGGATTAGGAGACCGAACTTCTAGAAATTCACGTTGTCGAAAGTGCCCTGCTCTGTTTGAATCCCGCCAGTTCTGATGAAATTCAGGTCTGTCGTTATGACTATCTCCTCTGTCGTCATGTCGGTAGATTTCATAATTTCTTTCTTGTCGGTCATGTGGTGGAGAACTTCTCCCTCAATCGTAACTGCGCGCTGAACTGTTGCGTCTGAAGTTATTCTGTCTCCCTTGATAATAATTGTTTTGGTTCCCATATTGTCTGTTTCTAAGGTAATCTCTGTCACATTCATTACTACGGAAATGCAATCTTTCTCTGTAACTATTATTACTCTGCCAGTGGTTGTCATATGGGTGGTGTCTGTTTTGGTCACGATTTGCGTTGTAAGAATTGCCTTGTCGTGTCCAGTTATTGTTTCTGTCGTCACGGAATTGTGACGTATGTGACCTGTAGTGATTGTTTTCCTGTTTTCGCATCCAGCGACTGTCTGTGTCAATTTCTAATTCTTGTAGGAGTCCCTGAAAAGCTTCAATGTCGTCTTTGCAACGTCCTGCTAAAATAATATGTCGTAAATGTTCAGGCAATTTGAGTAAGCAAATGCGGATGAGTTCTGAGGGGCTGTATGGGTTTGAAAGATACTGATTCTTATGCAACATGTCTTCAAAATATTTGACAAGACTGGAAAATTCAGATTGTTCAAAGTGTTTCATCATCATGATTCTATGTTTTACTCGGTCTTGTGTAGCTTGAGACCAATATGCTGAGAGGATGGCATGATAAAAATCTCCTTCACTGTGACAATCGTGAATGACCGATCGCATTCTTACAGCTGGTTCATTCTCCAAGTAGCCACACATAAATTCTAACCTGTGCTCCAATGACCAGTTGGGAGGAAAACAATGAGAGAATTGATGGAGCCACGCTTGTGGATGAATGTCGTTCGCAGAATTCTTAAACGTTTTGAATTTACGTGTAGTAATGAACAGCTTATAATCAAAATCATCGTGTCGGCGAGTCACATGTCGGTCATTGTTACGTCGTTTCGGCGGTTCCATTTCAAAATTCGGTGCATCTTGCCAATTTCTTTCATAGTTTCCGAAATGCCCTGTGTTATTATTTTGTGGCTTTTCCGTATTTCTGTGTCCCTCTTCCCGTATTGGGGCGCAAGTGTCCTCTGAAATACGTAACTCTTGTATTACCTGTGTCAGCTGATCTTGTACTTCCCGGATTTCTCTTTGGTGTTGCGTATTTATTTGATTCTGATTTTGTTTGAATTTCCTAATTTGTTCGCACACTTCTGTGTCATTAAAGACTACCGGTCTTGTGTCATTGAGATCATCATCTACCTTTGTAGATAAGTTAGTGAACTGATCCGAAAGTTCGGCTACTTTCTCCGATAGTGTACTTATTTCCTCAGTGTGTTTTTCTGAACCAAGTTTCAGAGTATTTACTGTGTCCTTTAAATTTTCCTGAGTTTTTGCAAGTTGCGTAACCGAATCGGTAGATGCAACTGAGTCAATTTTAGCTTGCAAGGTGTCGTGATTTTCATGAACAATGGTTTGCAGTTCTTTTATGGCTGCTTCGTGATTCTGTAATGCATTTTCATGCCGCGAAAAAATAGGTTGAAAATGCTCACAAATTTGTGTTTTTACGTCATTACAGACTTTTTGACATTTCGATTCGATGTTATGTAACTCAGTAGTTAAATCTTCACGTGTTTGTTCAAGCTTATGTTCCACTGAGTCTAACTTTTGAAGCTTTTGTTCCATTGCGTCTAATTGTTGCTGTGTTTGTCTTTGGTGTTGTTCCATTGTGTCTAACTTTTTAAGATTTTGTTCCACTGTGTCTAACTTTTGAAGCTTTTGCTGTGTTTGTCTCTGATTTTGTTCCATTGTGTCTAACTGTTGCTGTGTTTGTCTCTGATTTTGTTCCATTTGTTGCATTAATTGTAATAACAATGCACTGGTGTCTGGAACATGTTCCTCAGTGCTTTTCGGCAGTGAATTTGCACCGGCAACATTCACATTTTGACAAGCGGAAAATGTGTCTCGACTCATTTGAGAAAACGGTGAGAACCCAAAACCTGAGTCTACAATATTTGCAAAATTGTGTCCTGTCATTCCAGATTCCTGAGGCGGGCTGTTGCCGACCGACCGATCGATAATGCTTCCCTGCTCACTAATTGTTTCACTGTCTACGCCATTGTTTGCCGCCCGCTCCATTTTCCTATGCACAGTTACCAAATTACTACTTTGATCATTAGTTAATTCATTACTCGGTGGCGCTAACACACTGCTTTCGATTTCACTGTCATTTCTCAGTTTACTTTGGAGCCTAGTATTACGTTTTTCACACGCCATTATTGTCACAATATTTCACACGACAACACAGAAAAGCACAATTTGAAGAGCAAAATAAAATAACATAGCAATGGAAATAATGTCTACTTAGTTGCAAGCGCAGCTGCGAAATACTTGGTGCAAATCTACATGCATGCCACAACTGTTTTACTGTACAACAATGAAAAACTACAACTACAATGGAAATTCTCTCTATAATTACGCACTGGCAATAAACAAAAGCCACACTAATTACACAAACTACAAGAAATAAATCAGAAAATTCCAGGGTCGACATATGAAACGTCCCCTTTTGATAAATTATACAGGACTGTGCTTAAACTGACACACAGTATTTTTAGCGCAACGCAATCTGACTTTCAAAAAAATCCCTACAAAAGAATGGGCCTGACTAACATCAAACTATACCTTTCACAAATCACTTACCTCACAAAAATCTTCGCTACTCAAGCTACTGCACTACAGCGAGCGCCACTACTGCCAGCTAAATAAAAGATTCAAACTACAGAAGGCACTAACTACTGATAGGGATAGTTAGCAAATGAAAGATATTAATAGAGAACAAACAATGTATTTACCTTAATAGTCATAATATATATAGCAGTTCATGACAAATTACAAAACTCCGCCATCCCTCTCCCCACATCCACCCCTGCTGGCGGCTCACCTCCAACTGCGCAATGCTACGCGCTGTTCACAGCCAGCTGCCTAACACTACAATGGTGAGTATTACAACAATGCAAAGCAGCCACAGACTGCACACAGCACAGCCGGTGATTTTTATACAGAGGTGGCGTTACCAATAAAAAAAACCTAAACAGCCTACTTACAACTTTCTGTTCTCCCGACACCATTTTTACTAGAACTGAAGTGGGCGCACACTGCTGCTACCTAGCGGGAACCACGTAAAACTAGAGAGCTTGCTCTTTCCAACAGTACGTTGTTCACGCACGTATGCTAAATAAACTGGCGCTATATAACTGTAGTGGCGCCACCATAAGAACGCAAATCAGGTTTTCTTTGATACACGCTGTAAAGGTCGTGAGCGCTAGTTACCTTTGAAACTGGACGTAATAAGTTGAGGTTAGTCAAGATTCAGAACATTCCAAAGGCGGGAGTATATGAACACATTTTACAACATTGTGTATCGTGTACAGTAGAGAAACTTTTCGGAGAATACGACTGTTTGTCTCTGCACGACAGTGCACCCTTTTATAAAGCGACAATGGTTTGTGGGCAGTAACATTCCTGAAATGGACAGGTCTGCCTAGAGTCCCGACCTAAGCCCAGTGGAACACCTTTGAGACAGAACGTCAACTTCGCTCCAGGCCCAGTGTTCAGCATCACTATCTTCTCAAGTTTTGGGTTCTCGAGTAAGGATGGGCTGTCATTCCTCCACAGACATTCGGATCCCTCACTGAAAGTGCCCCCAGCAATGCTGAAGCCGCCATATAGGTGAAAGGTGGGCCAGCCCATTTCAGCGTTCACTACTAATTATCTAGATACTTTTCATGAAATAGAAGATATGAGACAAGGCCATGCAATACAACGAAACTGTTCTTGTCAATGTTTCCCTAGGTGTATATTCGTGAGATTATCATCTTAGGCGCAAAGAGCGTACAGGCTGCTAAGCTCCTAAATAAAACTACTTTTAGGAGTGAGTTATTACTTCAGGATGTTAATTTTTTATTTTCCTGTAGTGTATTCTAAATGAAAACATACAGTAACGTATTAGCTCAGCGTGGCTAGAAATCGACAAATCGCACCAGTAATTACTCCCTCAATTCGTAATAATCTATGTCAATCTGAGCGGAATGGCCGTTCGGTTCACATTTGGAAGTACTGATAACGTCACTCACATGACATTAAATCCATCCTGTCTTCCTTATTTGTGTACAACCACTAATTTACACGCAGATGTTTTCTCTGAAACAAAATTGTTATAAATGTTGATGGTGTTGAGACAGCAACCAGCCACAAATTTATTTTCAGTTCCTTTATTCAAAAGGTACCGTTACCGTTTCATTCATTACTATTCATCTTCAAACGGTTTTCAGACTTTCATTACAACATGTGGTGCGCTTTTTTACAGATTAATTGTCCTAAAATATAAATAATACATAATTATAAGCACACCACACAGATGGTTGCGTTACAGATTTGCATTAGATATGACTTTCTTGAGATGTCGGTTTGGAGTGTTTGTTTCCATAGTTTTCGTCCAACACATGTGAATACATTCCCACTGCATTCTTACCGTTGCACACGTAAATTTTTCTCATTGCACACTTTAGATTTGTCACAGGACAGATTTCTAACATGCACCACATGTTTTGATACATACAAAGTGCTTACAAACATACGAGTCGCAAAGATGCTATGATAACTCGTAACATTATAAAGATGTCCCATTTTGGAAAAAGATCATGTGGTGTCACCGCCAGACACCACACTTGCTAGGTGGTAGCCTTTTAAATCGGCCGCGGTCCGGTAGTATACGTCGGACCCGCGTGTCGCCACTGTCAGTAATTGCAGACCGAGCGTCACCACACGGCAGGTCTAGAGAGACGTCCTGGCACTCGCCCCAGTTGTACAGCCGACTTTGCAAGGAAAGGTTCACTGACAAATACGCTCTCATTTGTCGAGACGATGGTTAGCATAGCCTTCAGCTACATTTGCTACGACCTAGCAAGGCGCCGTATTCAATTGATATTAAGATTCTATTAATGTATCATCAAGAGCGATGTTCTACAAATGTGGATTAAAGTTAAGTATTCCAGAAGCTACGTACTTTTCTTTATAGCATTCATTACGTATCCTGTTTCAGACCTCACGCCAGCCTGCGTGAGTTTAAGCGCGTGCCTTTCGGCTTCCTCTCATTGTGTCTAGGCTGTCTTGTCTAGACACAACAGATCATATATTCACTTATGCAACTGAAACGCCTTTTATACCAGTACAGAGAGACATTGATTTTGTGAGTCTTAGAGCGGATACTGTTACATTAATTACAAAATTGTTCCTCTTTTTGAGTACTGTATAGATAAGACAGTGCATTATTTATTAACATTTAGCATGTTGCTAATTGTAGAAACATATAAATAAATTGTAGTAACAGCCACGGTCTCCAACCAAATTGCAAAATTGTTATAATTTTGCAACAAGACATTTGCGTCCTCATTTTGTTTTTCGTTAATTACCCAGTATTCGACTGGGTATTACGAACACTACGCAAGGAATCCATTCCCTCGGCTCTGTAGCTGTCTTTGACGTATCGTATCTTCTGACTTTCTGATTCCTCTTGCATTATACTTTTCTCTTCCGGCTCATGGAAGCCACTAGGTATTATGCCACACTATATTGGATTGAGAAGATTCAAAGCAATCTGCTTTAGTCGTATTGCGCAGAAAACTGGATGTGACATTTCGTATCCTGATTTTTTCTTAGATTTGGCGTGCCAATCGTAGTGACCTGTCGGCACAATTTGCCTATTTCCTTTTGCTGTTGTAGTACCTCAGGTCCCACTACCTTCTACGATCAGAGACACTCTTTTAGGGATACCGAAAGTAGCATTCGTTGTTTCCTGTCTCATCCTCTTATAGGCGACGGAAAAAACGACACAGAGTACTTCAAGAGAGCAAGTGCTAGTATAATGCTTGCGGAACGGTGCTGGTCCCACAAGCCAGAGGTACTTCAATAGAAACTACACACTGCTATCACTGACAGACATGCAGGAGCGCTATAGTTGTGCAGGGGGAGGGCTGCTAAGTGGTATCTTTTCCCAGGTAACACGACTTTGTTACAAAGATAAAACTGAACTGTAGTCAACATTCCCATATACGCAAGAAATGTGCCTGGTATTAGGATATATCGTCAATAACAACAAACATAAAATAGTTTCAAATGTAACAACTGAGGCCACGAAATAAATGGAAGCAGCGTGTTTGTGGTACAAACTTCAACAGAAAACCTGACCCACAACCGTATTAAAATTAGTGAACCTACAGTGCACACAGAATAAGGTGGTCGGTAGATGCGCAATCTGTAGGTTACGTATGGGGAAAGTGGTAGTGCCGGAGGTTATGGGCAGGCGCTGCAGGGGAAATGGCGGACGCAGGAAGAGACGTACTGTTCTAAGCTGGAGCCTGCGCTCATATTTTTAGTAAAAAGTAAGTGAAACCTTTCACGTCCACACTTGCGTGGTGACCATCCAAAAGGTCTATTGTCACCTCTGTTTTGGTTAGTATCTAAAAGGAATTATGCTGAAAATGTAACAAAAGCAACCACTTATTTTCTCCGAGCTTATTAGCTATTTGTAACTTTCAGAGAAGCGTAATGATGGTGAATTTCGAGTAAAACCTACGTTTCATTATTGCCATGTTAAAATTTGCTTCTTTCGCCAAAATATAGCGGTATTCACACAATGTGACCTCACTAACATGTTGCGCAGACGAAATTGTGAAGCAATCGTTTATTAAGTTTACTCAGTGAGGAACTGAGGAAAAGTAAGGTCAATAGATCATGAAAAAGCACAACCCCGATTAAAAAAAATAGACGAGTAATGTCTTTACTTCTGTTGTTCCAAACACACATCATGTCTAGTTTCACCAGATATTTATGCTCCTTAAAAATTATATTCTTTCATTCAAGAAGTCTGTAGTTAGTGGAATTATACGATAGATAATGAAGTTTTGCATTCTGCCATATGGCGAAATATTTTCCTTTTGCGTGCTCTTCTCTGCCAAAATCTCATTTTGATACCTCAAACCGTTTATGAAATATGGGGAATGTTGTGGGTATTTCATTCTGGCTGCCGCGCGCGATCGCAAATGACTGTGCTACATCAGATCGATTTTCTCGACATTAGTGACAGACGGAGAGCTCCACCCAAGTCTAAAGGAAACTTCAATATGTTAGCTAAATTTCATATGCAGCAACATATTGAGAAATATGCAACAAACTCAAAATCATAGTATCATTATTTTACACTAATGGCCATTAAAATTGCTACACCACGAAGATGACGTGCTACAGACGCGAAATTTAACCGATAGGAAGAAGATGCTGTGATATGCAAATGATTAGCTTTCCAGAGCATTCACACAAGGTTGGCGCCGGTGGCGACACCTACAACGTGCTGACATGAGGAAAGTTTCCAACCGATTTCTCATACACAAACAGCAGTTGACCGGCGTTGCCTGGTGAAATGTTGTTGTGATGCCTCGTGTAAGGAGGAGAAATGCGTACCATCACGTTTCCGACTTTGATAAAGATCGGATTGTAGCCTATCGCGAATGCGGTTTATCGTAGAGTCATTGTTGCTTGCGTTGGTCGAGACCCAATGTCTGTTAGAAGAATATGGAATCGGTGGGTTCAGTAGGGTAATACAGAACGCGGTGCTGGATCCCAACGGCCTCGTATCACTAGCAGTCGAGATTACAAGCATCTTATTCGCTTGGCTGTAACGTATCGTGCAGCCACGTCTCGATCCATGAGTCAACAGATGGGGACGTTTCCAAGACAACAACTATCTGCACGAACAGTTCGACGACGTTTGCAGCAGCATGGACTATCAGCTCGGAGACCATGGCTGCGGTTACCCTTGATGCTGCATCACAGACAGGAGCGCCTGCAATGGTGTACTCAACGACGAACCTGGTTGCACGAATGGCAAAACGTCATTTTTTCGTATGAATCCAGGTTCTGTTTACAGTATCATGATGGTCGCATCCGTGTTTGGCAACATCGCACATTGGAAGCGTGTATTCGTCATCGCCATACTGGCGTATCACCCGGCGTGATGGTATGGAGTGCCATTGGTTACAAGTCTCGGTCACCTCTTGTTCGCACTGACGGCACTTTGAACAGTGGACGTTTCATTTCAGATGTGTTACGAACCGTGGCTCTACCCTTAATTCGATCCGTGCGAAACCCTACATTTCAGCAGGATAATACACGACCGTATGTTGCAGGTCCTGTACGGGCCTTTCCGGATACAGAAAATGTTCGACTGCTGCTCTGGCCAGCACATTCTCCAGATCTCTCTCCAATTGAAAACGTCTGCTCAATGGTGGCCGAGCAACTGGTTCGTCACAATACGTCAGTCACTACTGTTGATGAACTGTGGTATGGTGTTGAAGCTGCATGGGCAGCTGTACCTGTACACGCCATCCAAACACTGTTTGACTCAATGCCCAGGCGTATCAAGGCCGTTATTACGGCCAGAGGTGGTTGTTCTGGCTACTGATTTCTCAGGATCTATGCACCGAAATTGCTTGAAAATGTAATCACATGTCAGTTCTAGTATAATATATTTGTCCAATGAATACCCGTTCATCATCTGCATTTCTTCTTGGTGTAACAATTTTAATGACCAGTAGTGTACATTGCAAACTTTTTCGAATTTCACGTAGTGTCTTACTTAAATGCAAATATTCCAATAACTATGACCATTAAAGAAATGATGAACACCCAATCTTGAAGTTGGCATATAAAGCTATAACTAACGCGAAAATGAAGTTTTTTACCGAAGTGTGACCGTCAAATCGTCTGAGAAAGATTGCAGGGCGTGCACTGCGATTCTGTCATCGCAGCGCGTCGCCTACCAGCCGAAAGCAGGCAAACGATATTGCCTTCCCCTTTCGATCAAACGAATGAATTCACCCAGCTCTTTGCACGAAAATAGGTCTCTGCACATCAGCCACTATACCATGAGGGGGCTCTAATAATGTTAAGCACTGCCAGATGGCATATTCAACAAATTCATTGTAACCTTCAGTAGTGCAGAGGACTATCCATTCAACGAGAGAAGTTCACGTGCGGAGTCTTAAGTATCTTAAATACAGGACATGTAGCACAAAGGCGCAGGCACTGTCCACGCACTCTAAATATAATCTTCCTGCAGGCATCGGGAACGACACTGACCGGAACATACCTGTTGACACATCTCAATGCAATTGGTAAAATTTTCACTCTCGCTGCACAGGTGTCCAACCCGTTACCGCTCTGGCAAGACTCTACTCGATCGCTTTGGGTCCAGGACCCTGGTGGGGCTGGCTGTGGCTCCTTGGACGTCTCCAGCGTCCTCTCGTCCACAGTGAGAAAACTGCCAGATGATTTTGGCACCTCATGCTGAATGGGCCGATATCTCTACTGTGCTACAATTATCACAATACCGTTATGTTATCACAGATGACACACATACGCTCCACGACAACGTTGTTATAGGCAGTGCAAAGAAAGTAAAGGTGGAATTCTTTTCCACAGATAAAACTTTTCATGTCTGTTGCGACTTGACAGCAACTCATGTTTCCATAGTGAATCCTCCACCACGCAGTAGGGTGTGCACTTTGTGTGAGACGAGATTCTGTTTTTCAGTAGCAGCCCAGAAAACAGTTTTAATCTGCCACAAAGTTTCATAACAGTACACTCTACGACACAGAGAGAAAGACAAAGTTTGGAACAGTCTCTGTAATTCCATAATGAAGCACCAAAGAAACCGGTACACGCATGCGTATTCAAATAAAAATGGTTCAAATGGTTCTGAGCACTATGGGACTTAACTTCTGAGGTCATCAGTCATTCAAATACAGCTACGTAAACAGGAAGAATACGGCGCTGCAGTCGTCAACGCCTAAATAAGATAACAAGTGTCCGGTGCCGTCGATAGATCGGCTATTGTTGCTACAATGGCAGTCTGAATGTGGTGTTATAGTAGGTGCACGAGCGATGGGACACAGCATCTAAAACATCAAATCTCCGACACCGCAGCGGCCGGAAAAAAATCCTGTAAGAACAGGACCAACGACGGCTGAAGAGAATCCTTCGACGTGTCAGGACAACCCTTCCGCAAATTGCTGCAGATTTCATTGCTGGACCATTCAACGAAATAACATCGATATGGGCGTTCAGAGTAGAAGGCCCACTTGTGTACCCTCGATGACTGCACGACACAAAGCTTTACGCCTCACCTGGGTCCGTCAACATCGACACTGGACTGTTGATGACTGGAAACATTGTAAAGTTGATGCATTAAGTTGTTCTGAAAGCGGTGCTGATATTCAAGATAATAAAAGCGAGTTAAAAGCCGTGAACTATCTGGGGAAGTTATTCTTGCATTACTGAGTAACTGTTTCACCAGGTATCCAGTCTAGTTTACCAAATTGCCAACCAGACTAACATTAATTATAATCTTTTAACAGTCATCTTACGACAACCGGTGATACATATATATAAAAAGAGAATTTAAATAAAAAGAAATAAATCAGTTTATATTTGTACATTTATTTTAACATTGATCATTGTTCCATTAAAATTTCAGCATATTAAACTTGATTCATAACTACACTAGTGCCTTATTTAGTATTGTGAAAAGGTGAGTCCGTAATCTTCTGGAACACATCAAATATGGAGCCAAGATTGGGAGACTGCATACAACACTGCATTCATAAAATAACACACGAAGAACGTTGAAACATATGCAAGAGGAAATTAACCACAACCAACCGATTCAATTTTCACCCAAAGAAGTTACGGTCGTAGTGCAATCCTGTCCGTCATGAAATTACCACACACTGGTGTACTAAATTCATACTAATTGTCTGTGAAATCTTCTCAAAAAGAATAGCTGAGGGCTACTTTGATGATTACACCACATGCTTCACGTGGTCAACTTGGTTTACACAAAGAGTGTAACTCCACAATAATTTTGATAATTAAAATAAATTAGATCGAAACGCAATTTACATAAGAAAAACCTCGAATTGGTTACTATCATCATACTATTAACCTGATGGGTCAAACAATTATATAAGCACGTGGTACTGGTCTCACAAAGTACACCCCATGTGGGTTTAACATAAAGAAAAGTTGCTATATTGAAAAATATTGTCAAGACGAGATGTTATAATCTCACACACATTCGCATTTAAGATTGATGATCTTAGTTAGAGTTATGGATCATCAACACGTGGTTCCACTTTGCTCACAAAGTAGTGACAAAGCAACTACGGGAAGATATTCTGAACTTCACACTCGAATTGCACTGTGTTGCAATTTAAGATAACATAAGCTATTTTAGATCTAAACCTGAAACAAAGGTGATTAAATTTTCAGTTAGGCTAAACTTAAGAAATCCATTGTCCTATGGACTTAGCGGAGACGCGCATAGCCAGAGATCTTACCACTTCAGATGCTCGCCGCGGACCGACTGGCATGGGCCCCTACCGAGGGTGCCTCACAAATACAATCGGAAGTGACCAGAGAGGCAGCTTCCTATACCAACATGGCAAGGGACGGACAGGACCATACCAAGAATAGAAACCTCTTTGCTTTTAGTAAGTAAACCTACTACGTTGTCGTAGCAGGCGGAGAGGTGATACTCCGACGTGGCGCGGCCCAGATGGCGGATAGGGAGATCCTAACCAGCCTTATTGGCGGACTTAGAGCGAAATAAAATAGCTCTCGCGAAGCAAACACACTCCACAATATCTTTCATCATCCCGCCACATTTCATTTATCACTTTTCCAGATCACATCTGGAATCCTAAATGCTGACCTCGGACAGAACAGTGATCATTGATCAGACAATCAACCCAACATGGAGAGTCTTCTAACGAAAGAATCCACTGTCTTGCATACACAGCATCATGATTCCAAGAAAAGACACCATTTGGATACGGTGGGGTGTCCCTTAGAAGGCCGGCTGTTGTGGCCGAGCGGTTCTAGGCGCTTCAGCCCGGAACCGTGCGACTGCTACAGTCGCAGTTTCGAATCCTGCCTCGGACATGGATGTGTGTGATGTCATTATGTTAGTTCGGATTACGTAGGTCTAAGTTCTAGGGGACTGATGATCTCAGATTTCAAGTCCCATAGCGCTCAGAACCATTTGAACCATTTGAATTCCCTTAGAAGATTTTGGTGAGTCGGAGCGCATGGCAGCCCAACAGACAAAAGGCAGACAGAGATTTAAATTCAGCAAACCCAGAAAATTCTCTTTCTTTGCAAAAAAAATGGCTCTGAGCACTATCGGACTCAACATCTGAGGTCATCAGTCCCCTAGAACTTTGAACTACTTAAACCTAACTAACCTAAGGACATCACACACATCCATGCCCGAGGCAGGATTCGAACCTGCGACCATAGCAGTCGCGCGGTTCCGGACTGAAGCGCCTAGAACAGCTCAGCCACCGCGACCGGCCTTTCTTTGCAACATTAAATATAAATTTAATAATGAAAACTGGTAAACTGAAACACTTAACAGACGTAATGAATCAACAAAAAATTCTAATAACAGCCCTTAAGGAACTTCGAAACGTAGATCAGGTCCCATTTGAATCTGGGGGATACCGTCTCGACAAAGGAGGTCCGGGACGAAAAGTAATAGTAGTGTCCCGCTACTTGGAATGGGATATCTAGATCATAATAGCATGTTAGACTAAGTGGAGAACTTCTCGTCGAACTCCCCAAGAACGGCAATCTTAACAATCAAAGTACAGAACAGAATATATACATTGATTTATGCCCCAACAAATGACAAAAACACGAAAGATAAAGAAGGAACAGAAATATTTAGGGAAGAACTGGACCAACAGATATAAAACATTCCTGACACTCATATTAAAATCTTGCTTGGAGACTTCAGTGGAAAAATTGGGTAAGAAAGAAAATATCGCACTGTTGTTGGTAAATGGCCAGCTTATGAACTGACGAACAAGAATGATTAAAGACTAACTGAACTTTGCATAGATCAAAACCACAAGATTTAAGAGAAGACACCACAAATTAATGACATGGAAATGCCCTACTGTTAAAATGGGGGAGTGTCAAATAGACCATGTAGCAATGGATAAAAAGTACCACGAGGAAATCTATAATGCCAAAGTCCTTCGTGGGGTGGAAATCGATTCAGATCATCATATTTCAAAGATAAAAATTAAGTTAACCCCAAGAAAGAAAAACAAACCATCAAAATCTACTAGGAGGAGAAAATATGACTCCAGCTATTTAACAAATGATGTGTTGTATTCAGAGAGACCCAAAACGCTTCCATGCGACGAACTGGAAACGATTATTAATAAACTGAAAAATATTGCCGAAGATCTTGCCCCTGTCAGAAGAAGAAAGAAACGTGGCTGGTGGAATGAAGAACGTGATAAAGCAATACAGAAAAGGCATAAAGCGTGGCCAGCAAAAGAAAACTGAAAAATCTCGAGAAAAGCTAACCATTGCCAGAAGACAAACGGCCAAGGAAATCAGAAGAATCAAAAGAGACCATCAAAAACAACTAAACTTCATAGAGGAATCATTCAAATAACATAAAACAAGGGACATTTAGGAATCATCAGTGAAAGTATACCCCACTCACACTCTTGATGAAAAATAAAAATGGGGAACTGGCGCACAGTAATCAAGACAATGCCAACATTCCAGGTGATCACTACAAAGAATTACTAAATGCCTAGGGACCAAAAGAATACCTTGATTTCGAACCATATCCAAAAAATCAAAACACACCCAGAGAAGATTACACCACCAGATCTCAGTGAAGTGATCGAACCAACTACCTGGCTCAAGAGCTACAAAGCAGCAGGGGAGAATCTACTGGTCGCAGAGCTGTGGAAGAAGGCAAATAAACAAACACTTCAGAACCTCCATAAGCAAATAGTAGACATCTGGAATTGTGAAAAAATGCCAGAAGAGTGGAATACAGTTATAATCTACCCAATACACAAAAAGGGTGGTAGATCGGATCCAAACAACTATCGGGGGATTCCGCTGCTTGATGTCACATATAAGATCTTGTCTAGAATTATCTTTACAATAATTCAGGAACAACTCGACCAAGAACTTGGAGAATATCAAGGAGGATACCGTCCTGGAAGAAGCTGTCCAGATCAAATTATTAACCTTAAGGATCATGAAACATCAAAGACTGAGAAACAAGAAGTTGGTCACCACTTGTGTTGAATTCAAGAAATCGTTGATAGTATTCATCGTGAGTCATTACTTAAAATCCTCGAATTTGGATTAATCTTATTGGACTCATCCATAAGAATAAAAAATCAAAATTTAAATTCAGAGGGGAACTATCCGAATCATTTGAAATCCGAGCGGGACTTCGACAGGGGGATGGTCTCTCAGCACTACTATTTAACTGCCCACTGAGGAAAGTCATGCGAGAGTGGTCTAAGAAATGCCAACCAAACATCAAGATTGGCAGAAATATCAAACTCAGTTGCCTGCTCTTTGCTGATGATTCAGCGCTGCTCGAAAATAACGTGGAAGAGGCTCAACACCAAACTGAAGAACTCATAAAATAACAGCAAAAGTCGGACTACAGATCTCGTTGAA
Source organism: Schistocerca nitens (assembly GCF_023898315.1). Lineage (NCBI taxonomy): Eukaryota > Metazoa > Arthropoda > Insecta > Orthoptera > Acrididae > Schistocerca > Schistocerca nitens. Next base: position 131,197,582 of record NC_064622.1, on the reverse strand, counting down.
AAGACAGAAATGATGCCATCCTTCAAGGTTGAAATACCAGCCGTTACAGTGAGTGATAACAAACAAATTAAAATTATAAATAAATTCAGATGTCTTGGGGAGGTTATAAGTTGGAATTCAAACGAGAAAATGTCAGTAGAAAGCAGAACAACTAAACTGAAACAAGAGCAACGCATCACCTGCCAACATATAAGAAGAAATGTCTTTCGATATATGCGTGACTCAGACACTACCACTCTGCTATTAAACCTGAGATTCCCGGTGGGGTCACGGATTTTCTCTGCCTCGTGATGACTGGGTGTTGTGTGCTGTCCTTAGGTTAGTTCAATTTAAGTAGTTCCAAGTTCTAGGGGACTGATGACCATAGATGTTAAGTCCAATAGTGCTCAGAGCCATTTTTATTAAACCTGAGGCAACCTACTCTAGTGAAACACTGTTCAAGATGAACACCAAATCAACCACAAACTACAGAAGGCAGACAGAAGACTCCTTAGAACAATTATAAACAAAACATAACAAGTAGAGGGACAGTGGCGACTGTTACCTACCGAAGTTGTATACCAAGAAACTGAGTCAATAATTGACACATTGCGGAAAAGGAGGGTTATTTTTTTCTGCCACATTCCCAGACTACCAGAAACCAGGCTACTGAAACGTTCACCTACTTTTGGAAAAGTAAGACCAACTGCTTCAAAAAAGTTCAAGATGATTTAGACGAGTTACGCTTGATAATGCAACAAATTGAAGGTAGAGAAGAGAAGAAGATCCTGAAACACAGTGACACGAGATTTAAACTAAAGATATTTACATGCAAAAAATACACCATAACTGATGAAGAAAGGGCAGCCAGGTCGGAAAGGATGAAGGAGTTTTGGGAGCAGAAGCGGGTGCCGCGCGGGATTAGCCGAGTGGTCTAGGGCGCTGCAGTCATGGACTGTGCGGCTGGCTCCGGCGGAGGTTCGAGTCATCCCGTGGGCATGGGTGTGTGTGTTTGTCCTTAGGATAATTTAGGTTAAGTAGTGTGTAAGCTTAGGGACTGATGACCTTAGCAGTTAAGTCCATAAGATTTCACATACATTTGAACATTTTGAGCAGAAAAGGAAATCCAAATCTACAACAAATATTAAGACTTAAATGTATATGGATTGAATAAAGTGCTCCAATGTGGGCGTAATATATGTAAATAAATAAATAATAATATCTTCCATCAGATTAATAAAATAATTCCCAAGAGCACCATGCTCTGCACTCTTTCTGTACAAACTCACTGGTACGGCACCCCGCTGCAAGTCCCTCCCTATCTCCTCGCCTCGCGATCAACCTTAACAACCACGCAGCTTCGCAGAACAGAGACGACTTAATTATCTCCGGGCATCGCAGCGTCTCTGACGAGGCTGCGCGCGTATAACTAAATATTACATGCATATCTTAGAGAAAGCTTTTGACAACGTTAACTGGAATACTCTCTTTCAAATTCTGAAGGTGGCAGGGGTAAAATACAGGGAGCGAAAGGCTATTTACAATTTGTACAGAAACCAGATGGCAGTTATAAGAGTCGAGGGGCATGAAATGGAAGCAGTGGTTGGGAAAGGAGTGAGACAGGGTTGTAGCCTCTCCCCGATGTTATTCAATCTGTATATTGAGCAAGCAGTAAAGGAAACAAAAGAAAAATTCGGAGTAGGTATTAAAATTCATGGAGAAGAAGTAAAAACTTTGAGGTTCGCCGATGACATTGTAATTCTGTCAGAGACAGCAAAGGACTTGGAAGAGCAGTTGAACGGAATGGACAGTGTCTTGAAAGGAGGATATAAGATGAACATCAACAAAAGCAAAACGAGGATAATGGAATGTAGTCAAATCAAATCGGGTGATGCTGAGGGGATTAGATTAGGAAATGAGACACTTAAAGTAGTAAAGGAGTTTTGCTATTTAGGGAGCAAAATAACTGATGATGGTCGAAGTAGAGAGGATATAAAATGTAGACTGGCAATAGCAAGGAAATCGTTTCTGAAGAAGAGTAATTTGTTAACGTCGAGTATAGATTTAAGTGTCAGGAAGTCGTTTGGGAAAGTATTTGTATGAAGTGTAGCCATGTATGGAAGTGAAACATGGACGATAACCAGTTTGGACAAGAAGAGAATAGAAGCTTTCGAAATGTGGTGCTACAGAAGAATGCTGAAGATAAGGTGGGTTGATCACGTAACTAATGAGGAGGTATTGAATAGGATTGGGGAGAAGAGAAGTTTGTGGCACAACTTGACTAGAAGAAGGGATTGGTTGGTAGGACATGTTTTGAGGCATCAAGGGATCACAAATTTAGCATTGGAGGGCAGCGTGGAGGGTAAAAATCGTAGAGGGAAACCAAGAGATCAATACACTAAGCAGATTCAGAAGGATGTAGGTTGCAGTAGGTACTGGGAGATGAAGAAGCTTGCACGGGATAGAGTAGCATGGAGAGCTGCATCAAACCAGTCTCGGGACTGAAGACCACAACAACAACAACATCATCTTAAGGCGTCCGAAAACAAGAAAATTACCTGCAAAATTACATACACACGCTGCGGAGACAGCGGTCAGATTGTCGGACGGACTGGGCATCGGAAACAGAGGTTCAACGAATACAGATACGCTTGCATGAGAGGTATCCTCTCTAATGTTGCCTGTCTACAATACAGCTCTTCTTCCACCCCGAAAACCGTTGGTCGTTCTTTGGCGGTTTGCTTCAGAGAACCGCCTGCATGCATGCTCTCCTATGTTGCCAACAGAATTTCTCTTGTACGCACGGTGCTACCATGGCAACGACGGAAGAATTTGTATCCGTCAAGTTTTCTGGAAGAATCAAGTCTCCTCGAAGTCTCAGACTAACACTGTCTCTGTCTTTTCCGCTGAGGTCGAAGTCGATGGTCGTGCTCTCAATTCCTGTCCAAAGAAGCAGCTAGTTTACAAAATCGTCACCACACGCGACCAAGGTCTGCTTACTACTGGGCGCAGAACCGAGGACTTCCGCGCTCAGAAAAATGGGACTCATGCCTCCCAGACCCATAAGGGTCCGCCTGGGTCGCAGTACCCATGCCTCCAGCTGTCGGGCAACCAAGTCCTCCCGCTCAAAGCAAACAGTAACATACATATTTCTATAGTTCAATTCTTTTATCTTGGCGGCCCGCGCATGCCCGCCCAGACGCAGGAGATTGCTGCGTTGCCAGTTGCACGCGCCGAGAGAAGCAGCGACATAGTATAGTATAGTTAGCAAACTTTGCCGGCCAGTGTGGCCGTGCGGTTATAGGCGCTTCAGTCTGGAACCGCGTGACCACTACGGTCGCAGGTTCGAATCCTGCCTCGGGCATGGATGTGTGTGATGTCCTTAGGTTAGTTAGGTTTAAGTAGTTCTAAGTTGTAGGGGACTGATGACCACCGATGTTAAGTCCCATAGTGCTCAGAGCCATTTGAAGTTAGCAAACTTACGTTTAGAGTGGAGCGCGCAGTTATGAAGTAAAGCCACCACGGCCGCATTAACCCTTTCGGTGCTACAGAGACGTGCTCCCCGCATTCCGTGCTGTGCGCGATTTTGTCGTCACTGCACTGCTCGACACATGGTGTTCGACTGCTTTGACACACTTAGCATTCGATTTCACAAAAACTATTCGGCCCAAAAATTTGATTTTTACACATCTTCTTGACTGATACCTTCCCCCCATAAATGACTTAATTTTGTTTCGATGTTCAACGCAGTTATTGTGCAGCATTAAATGTAGTAAACCATTGCACGAAATTTTGAAGAGTTTGCAGAGGTAAAAGTCCACAGCGTATACTTTCCGTATGGTCGATTTTAGTTGCCACTAGAAATTTCAAAACAATTACAGTCAAACGAATAAAATTCATGAAGTAAGACACTTCGATATTATTTTTAAATAAAGAAAATATTACGCACCGAACAAGATTTGAGCACAGAAGCTTTTGCTTCCTGCGTATTTTAATGAATTACGCAAAATACCGACAAACACTGTCGGTATGATTATAAATTACTCACGTTTCGTCGAAATACAATAGGAAATAAACAATTATCGCTGTTATCTATTGCAAAAAATCGGTTAGTGAATTTGGAGGATTATTGCTTGTTTGGTTTAATTAATTAATAGAATATGTAGCAGTTTATTTTATAGAAAGTCTGCTATCAAGACATTGCTTTTGTTCAATTACTTTATTTATGACTGAACGTTTCTAAAACTGAAGACACTCGTCCGTGCTCTGCAATGCAGTCGAGCTCTGGCAACGTTGTTCTCTGTTCATTGGCTGACTGTGTTTTGTGACGTCAGATGCGCAGAACGAACCTAAACTCGGCCGCCGTCGTAAATGACACGCACTTTAGTCGAAGCTGTAAAACATTTTTCAGTGGTAAGCAATGAGGAAAAGCGACTGTAGTTACCCTGCATGTCGAGACCAAAAGGAAACAAACTTCTATTGCTTAGATATGAATTAGTAGTTTACCATCTCCTTTAGCACAGTGGTCTTCGAACTGAGGGCAGTGGGCTGCATGTGGCCCGGATCATGTATTCGCGCGGTCCACAGCTGTCATTCGTATTTTATAAAAACCTACATCCACCAACTGACAGCTGAATCCAAATTTATCAACTAACGTTAAGACCTTAAGAGTGCAATTTTGCTGTTCAGTGACAAACAAAAATACTTACAAGGACAGTAGGCAAGATTATTTTATCTATTTTGGTTGGAAAATCATTGAGGAAAACAGAAGTGATTTCTGGCGATCCGCAAGGTAGTGTCAGGGCCTTTGCTATTCCTTATCTACACTCCTGGAAATTGAAATAAGAACACCGTGAATTCATTGTACCAGGAAGGGGAAACTTTATTGCCACATTCCTGGGGTCAGATACATCACATGATCACATTGACAGAACCACAGGCACATGGACACAGGCAACAGAGCATGCACAATGTCGGCACTAGTACAGTGTATATCCACCTTTCGCAGCAATGCAGGCTGTTATTCTCCCATGCAGACGATCGTAGATATGCTGGATGTAGTCCTGTGGAACGGCTTGCCATGCCATTTCCACCTGGCGCCTCAGTTGGACCAGCGTTCGTGCTGGACGTGCAGACCGCGTGAGACGACGCTTCATCCAGTCCCAAACATGCTCAATGGGGGACAGTTCCGGAGATCTTGCTGGCCAGGGTAGTTGACTTACACCTTCTAGAGCACGTTGGGTGGCACGGGATACATGCGGACGTGCATTGTCCTGTTGGAACAGCAAGTTCCCTTGCCGGTCTAGGAATGGTAGAACGATGGGTTCGATGACGGTTTGGATGTACCGTGCACTATTCAGTGTCCCCTCGACGATCACCAGTGGTGTACGGCCAGTGTAGGAGATCGCTCCCCACACCATGATGCCGGGTGTTGGCCCTGTGTGCCTCGGTCGTATGCAGTCCTGATTGTGGCGCTCACCTGCACGGCGCCAAACACGCATACGACCATCATTGGCACCAAGGCAGAAGCGACTCTCATCGCTGAAGACGACACGTCTCCATTCGTCCCTCCATTCACGCCTGTCGCGACACCACTGGAGGCGGGCTGCACGATGTTGGGGCGTGAGCGGAAGACGGCCTAACGGTGTGCGGGACCGTAGCCCAGCTTCATGGAGACGGTTGCGAATGGTCCTCGCTGATACCCCAGGAGCAACAGTATCCCTAATTTTCTGGGAAGTGGCGGTGCGGTCCCCTACGGCACTGCGTAGGATCCTACGGTCTTGGTGTGCATCCGTGCGTCGCTGCGGTCCGGTCCCAGGTCGACGGGCACGTGCACCTTCCGCCGACCACTGGCGACAACATCGATGTACTGTGGAGACCTCACGCCCCACGTGTTGAGCAATTCGGCGGTACGTCCACCCGGCCTCCCGCATGCCCACTATACGCCCTCGCTCAAAGTCCGTCAACTGCACATACGGTTCACGTCCACGCTGTCGCGGCATGCTACCAGTGTTAAAGACTGCGATGGAGCTCCGTATGCCACGGCAAACTGGCTGACACTGACGGCGGCGGTGCACAAATGCTGCGCAGCTAGCGCCATTCGACGGCCAACACCGCGGTTCCTGGTGTGTCCGCTGTGCCTTGCGTGTGATCATTGCTTGTACAGCCCTCTCGCAGTGTCCGGAGCAAGTATGATGGGTCTGACACACCGGTGTCAATGTGTTCTTTTTTCCATTTGCAGGAGTGTATATAAACGGTTTGGGAGACAATCTAAGCAGCCGTCTTCGGTTGTTTTCAGATGACGCCGTCGTTTATCGACTAATAAAGTCATGTTGTTGTTGTGGTCTTCAGTCCCGACAGTGGTTTGATGCAGCTCTCCATGCTACTCTATCCTGTGCAAGCTTCTTCATCTCCCAGTACCTACTGCAACCTACATCCTTCTGAATCTGCTTAGTGTATTCATCTCTTGGTCTCCCCCTACGATTTTTACCCTCCACGATGCCCTCCAATACTAAATTAGTGATCCCTTGATGCCTCAAAACATGTCCTACCAACCGATCCCTTCTTCTGGTCAAGTTGTGCCACAAACTCCACTTCTCCCCAATCCTATTCAGTACCTCCTCATTAGTTATGTGATCTACCCATCTAACCTTCAGCATTCTTCTGTAGCACCACATTTCGAAAGCTTCTATTCTCTTCTTGTCCAAACTATTTACCGTCCATGTTTCGCTTCCATACATGGCTACACTCCATACAAATACTTTCAGAAATGACTTCCTGACACTTAAATCTATACTCGATGTTAACAAATTTCTCTTCTTCAGTAACGCTTTCCTTGCCATTGCCAGTCTACCTTTTATATCCTCTCTACTTCGACCATCATCGGTTATTTTGCTCCCCAAATAGCAAAACTCCTTTACTACTTTAAGTGTCTCATTTCCTAATCTAATACCCTCATCATCACCCGACTTAATTCGAGTACATTCCATTATCCTCGTTTTGCTTTTGTTGATGTTCATCTTATATCCTCCCTTCAAGACACCATCCATTCCGTTCAACTGCTCTTCCAAGTCCTTTGCTGTCTCTGACAGAATTACAATGTCATCTGCGAACCTCAAAGTTTTTATTTCTTCTCCATGGATTTTAATACCTACTCCGAATTTTTCTTTTGTTTCCTTTACTGCTTGCTCAATATACAGATTGAATAACATCGGGGAGAGGCTACAACCCTGTCTTACTCCCTTCCCAACCGCTGCTTCCCTTTCATGTCCCTCGACTCTTATAACTGCCATTTGGTTTCTGTACAAATTGTAAATAGCCTTTCGCTCCCTGTATTTTACCCCTGCCACCTTTAGAATTTGAAAGAGAGTATTCCAGTCAACATTGTCAAAAGCTTTCTCTAAGTCTACAAATGCTAGAAACGTAGGTTTGCCTTTCCTTAATCTTTCTTCTAAGGTAAGTCGTAAGGTCAGTATTGCCTCACGTGTTCCAGTATTTCTACGGAATCCAAACTGATCTTCCCCGAGGCCAGCTTCTACTAGTTTTTCCATTCTTCTGTAAAGAATTCGTGTTAGTATTTTGCAGCTGTGGCTTATTAAACTGATTGTCCGGTAATTTTCACATCTGTCAACACCTGCTTTCTTTGGGATTGGAATTATTATATTCTTCTTGAAGTCTGAGGGTATTTCATCTGTTTCATACATCTTGCTCACCAGATGGTAGAGTTTTGGCAGGACTGGCTCTCCCAAGGCCGTCAGTAGTTCCAATGGAATGTTGTCTACTCCGGGGGCCTTGTTTCGACTCAGGTCTTTCAGTGCTCTGTCAAACTCTTCACGCAGCATCGTATCTCCCATTTCATCTTCATCTACATCCTCTTCCATTTCCATAATATTGTCCTCAAGTACATCGCCCTTGTATAGACCCTCTATATACTCCTTCCACCTTACTGCTTTCCCTTCTTTGCTTAGGACTGGGTTTCCATCTGAGCTCTTATTGTTCATACAAGTGGTTCTCTTATCTCCAAAGGTCTCTTTAATTTTCCTGTAGGCAGTATCTATCTTACCTCTAGTGAGAAAAGCCTCTACATCCTTACATTTGTCCTCTAGCCATCCCTGCTTAGCCATTTTGCACTTCCAGTCGATCTCATTTTTGAGACGTTTGTATTCCTTTTTGCCTGCTTCATTTACTGCATTTTTATATTTTCTCATATCATCAATTAAATTCAATATTTCTTCTGTTACCCAAGGATTTCTACTAGCCCTCGTCTTTTTACCTATTTGCTCCTCTGCTGCCTTCACTACTTCATCCCTCAAAGCTACCCATTCCTCTTCTACTGTATTTCTTTCCCCCATTCCTGTCAATTGTTCCCTTATGCTCTCCCTGAAACTCTGTACAACCTCTGGTTCTTTCAGTTTATCCAGGTCCCATCTCCTTAAATTCTCACCTTTTTGCAGTTGCTTCAGTTTTAATCTACAGGTCATAACTAATAGATTGTGGTCAGAGTCCACATCTGCCCCTGGAAATGTCTTACAATTTAAAACCTGGTTCCTAAATCTCTGTCTTACCATTATATAATCTATCTGATACCTTTTAGTATCTCCAGGGTTCTTCCATGTATACAACCTTCTATCTTGATTCTTGAACCAAGTGTTAGCTATGATTAAGTTGTGCTCTGTGCAAAATTCTGCCAGACGGCTTCCTCTTTCATTTCTTAGCCCCAATCCATATTACCTACTACGTTTCCTTCTCTCCCTTTTCCTACAGTCGAATTCCAGTCACCCATGACTATTAAATTTTCGTCTCCCTTCACTATCTGAATAATTTCTTTTATTTCATCATACATTTATTCAATTTCTTCATCTGCAGAGCTAGTTGGCATATAAACTTGTACTACTGTAGTAGGTGTGGGCTTCGTATCTATCTTGGCCACAATAATGCGTTCTTTCATAAAGTCATCAGAAGATCAAAACAAACTGCAAAATGATGAAGAAGAAATATCGGAATGGTGCGAAAAGTGGCAGGTGGCCCTGAATAACGAAAAGTGTGAGGTCATCCACATGAGTGCTTAAAGGAACTCGTTAAACTTCGGTTACACGATAAATCAGTCTAATCTAAAAGCCATAAATTCATCTAAATGCCTACGTATTAAAATTACCAACAACTTAAATTCAAAGGAACACACAGAAAATTTTGTGGGGAAGGCTAACCAAAGAGTGCGTTTTATTGGCGGGACACTTAGAAAATGTAACAGACCTACTAAGGAGACTGCCTACACTACGTTTGTCCGTCCTCTTTTAGAATACTGTTGCGCGGTGTGGGATCCCTACCAGATAAGACTGACGGAGTACATCGAAAAAGTTCAGAGAAAGGCAGCACGTTTTGTATTATCACGAAATATGGGAGAGAGTGTCACAGAAATGATACAGGATTTGGGCTGGACATCATTAAAAGAAAGGCGTTTTTCGTTACGACGGAACCTTCTCACGAAATTCCAATCACCAACTTTCTCCTACGAATGCGAAAATATTTTGTTGACACCGACCTACATAGGGAGGAACGATCACCACAATAAAATAAGGGAAATCATTGCTCGTACGGAAAGTATGGGTGACCATTCTTTCCGCGCGCTGTACGAGATTGGAATAATAGAGAATTGTGAAGGTGGTTCGATGAACCATCTGCCAGGCACTTAAATGTGATTTGCAGAGTATCCATGTAGATGTAGATGTAGACTGGAGAACACATCAGCTGTTTTCGTACATTACATTGTAGGAAATACTGTAACCAGTTACAAGTTTTCTTGAAATTATCTTATTATACCATTACTAGTTTCGGGCCTGAGCCATCATCAGATGCTAGCGTTCACTTATTGCGAGTTTCAGATTTATGTCTTCCTGGAAAGCCGTCCTTCACATATTATATGCCAGTGGTTTGGTTTTCTTTTACAATCCATATGCCTCATGAACTGAATTAACATGTGACAGGCACAGGCCCGAAACTAGTAATGGTGTAATAAAATCATTTCAAGAAAACTTGTGGCTGGTTGCAGTATTCCTACAGTGTAATTTATCAGGCAGGGTGTTTTAATTAACCTTGGTCAATTCTGCTGTGTGGTTCGTAAAGTTGGCCACTTACCTCAGGGGCAGAGGAGTAAGCACTGCGGACGCTGCCAGGTCAGAGGATGTGAAAGGAGGAATGATTTAGAGTTTCTATTTCAGTGTTGTCAACTCACAGGTGTGGACGACCCGTAGAGATGAGCTTCTGTGGACACATCCGTAACACGTTATAGAGACGGTCATTTTCAAATGTGGCAATGACTATGAAATTAAATTATGGCTGCTGTCATACAACGCAATGAGTAGAAGAAAAATGACATCCAAAACACTTATTAAACATTTTTGATCGTGTCTCATATTGTGCAATGCATTGAAATATAAGTGCAATTCATCTTATTAATCAACTAATCACATGCTGACACAACAACACTTCCTCAAACAATTCAGTGCTACAACTTTTAGACTGCCAAGGCAACCTGGACTAGAGAACAGTCGACATGAAGTGTTCTGAGCCTTACCCACTTTCAACGATCACAACGTAGCCAGTGACCAGCTTTTCGGGCATTAACAATACCTACTGTATTGGGGGTCCGTTAAAATACTGATTTATGTAGGTTACTAATTAATAATAAGATCAGTATATATGCGGCCCAAGATGTCAGCATTGGCTCTTGAGCAAGAAGGTCTGAAGATGATTGGTTTAGCGTTGTTTAGAATGCATCATAAGAACTCGAACCCTAAAACTATTTACAAATTTATAGTTTTTTACCCTTAAATGCAGTTATAGATTCATTGTCACACTGGGTGACACTGGCCTAGAATGTATGTCTATCATTAAAACTGCCAACATTTTTCATTTTAGTTTGTGCTTCGAGGTTTTTAATTGATAGGAAACTAACACACTGAATTTGCTTCAGTACCTCAAGACCTCCATGTACAATATGTGATCAAAAGTATCCGGACACCTGGCTGAAAATTACTTACAAGTTCGTGGCGCCCTCCACCGCTAATGCTGGAATTCAGTATGGTGATGGCTCACCCTTAGGCTTGATGACAGCTTTCACTCTCGCAGGCATACGTTCAATCAGGTGCTGGAAGGTTTCTTGGGGAATGGCAGCCCATTCTCCACGGAGTGCCGCACTGAGGAGAACTATCGATGTCGGTCGCTGAGGACTGGCACGAAGTCTTGTCCAAAACATCCCAAAGGTGTTCTATAGGATTCAGATCAGGACTCTGTGCAGGCCAGTCCGTTACAGAGATGTTACTGTCGTATAACCACTCCGCCACATGCCGTGCATTATGAACAAGGGCTCGATCATGTTCAAAGATGCAATCGCTATCCCAGAATTGCTCTTCAACAGTGGGAAGCAAGAAGGTGCTTAAAACATCAATGTAGGCCTGTGCTGCGATAGTGCCACGCAAAACAACAAGGGGTGCAAGGTCTCCTCCATGAAAAACACCACCAGACAATAACACCACCGCCTCCGATTTTTACAAGCTGGCAGATAACGTTCACCGGGCATTCGCCATACTCACACCTTGCAATCGGATCGCCATATTGTGTACCGTGATTCGTCACTCCACATAACGTTTTTCCACTGTTCAATCGTCCATTGTTTACGCTCCTTACACCAAGCGGGGCGTCGTTTGGCATTTACCGGCGTGATGTGTGGCTTATGAGCGGCCGCTCGACCATGAAATCCAAGTTTCCTCACTTCTCGCCTAACTGTCACAGTACTTGCAGTGGATCCTGATTCAGTTTGGAATTCCCGTGTGATGGTCTGGATAGACGTCTGCCAATTACACATTACGACCCCCTTCAGCTGTGGGCGGTCTCTGTCAGGCAACAGACGAGGTCGGACTGTACGCTTTTGTGCTGTACGTGTCCCTTCACGTTTCCACTTCACTATCACATCGGAAACAGTGGACCTAGGGAGTTTAAGAGTGTGGAAATCTCGCATACAGACGAATGACACAAGTGACCGCCAATCACCTGACCACGTTCGAAGTCTGCGAGTTTCGAGGAGCACCCCATTCTGCTCTCTCACGATGTCTAATGACCACTGAGGTCCCTGAGGTACCTGGTAGTAGGTGGCAGCACAATGCACCTAATATGAAACACGTATGTTTTTGGAGGTGTCCGGATACTTTTCATCACATAGTGTATATCTGGGCTGCAGGAGTATACAAGGCAATTGTACTTGTTATGGACACTTTTACATGTGTTCCTGGTCGTGTGTCTGTTGCTACTTATTTCTGCCCACGAGGATGAAGGAAAGAGTGTCGTTTCGTCTATATTAGTATCCAGTAGGTAGTCATAGAACGTTTGTAGTTTTTCACACACAGGCGTCGCTGTCATCAAGTCCTCAACAAAACACTCACCAGCCATATCAGGATCCAGCACTGGCAAACCAAATGTATGACAGAAACATCCCTGTTTCATTGTTGGAATATGAATGTGCAAGTCCGTAGATTTGCACGTTTAGCCACCAACTCTGTGTTAGAGGAAATTTTCAACTTTGGATTCTTACATCATTGCACATTTCACTTCCAATTTTCATAGTGCTTTATTAAGTGTCTGAAAATATTGTTGATAGAGATACTTTCAGACCTAAATTATCATATTTATCAACAACTGTTGAAAAGATGTGCTGATAGGATTTTCTTGTTGTTCAACAAGGAAGCAGCCATTGGAATATAACGTACAATAACAAGTCCACGGATCCCAGTAGGTTACAAAAAGGTCTATGTAGTACTTGAAAGATCCATCAACATATATTGTGTCACAATGACTAAGTATTTTGAGTTTTCACTTCACAGGATATTACACTGTTCTTGTAAGCAGCATTATCTAATTACAAGTCCGCCCCATCTATATTTTTTCACACTTAATGTAGTCAGAACAGCATTAACTCCTGAACACTTGTAGATAATTTCGGTAAAACTTTCTACCTACCTTTATAAATTGATTTATGAAAGCTTTTGACGCCCTATTTTGTTATCTCTTCCGCGCGTTCTACTTTAAGTTGAATATATATATTCGCCGTTGACATTGTAATTCTGTCAGAGACAGCAAAGGACTTGGAAGAGCAGTTGAACGGAATGGACAGTGTCTTGAAAGGAGGATATAAGATGAACATCAACAAAAGCAAAACGAGGATAATGGAATGTACTCGAATTAAGTCGGGTGATGCTGAGGGAGTTAGATTAGGAAATGAGACACTTAAAGTAGTAAAGGAGTTTTGCTATTTGGGGAGCAAAATAACTGATGATGGTCGAAGTAGAGAAGATATAAAATGTAGACTGGCAATGACAAGGAAAGCGTTTCCGAAGAAGAGAAATTTGTTAACATCGAGTATAGATTTAAGTGTCAGGAAGTCGTTTCTGAAAGAATTTGTATGGAGTGTAGCCATGTATGGAAGTGAAACATGGACGGTAAATAGTTTGGACAAGAAGAGAATAGAAGCTTTCGAAATGTGGCGATACAGAAGAATGCTAAAGATTAGATGGGTACACCACATAACTAATGGGGAGGTACTGAATAGAACTGGAGATAAGAGAAATTTGTGGCACAACTTGACTAGAAGAAGGGATCGGTTGGTAGGACATGCTCTGGGGCATCAAGGGATCACAAATTTAGCATTGGAGGGCAGCGTGGAGGGTAAAAATCGTAGAGGGAGACCAAGAGATGAATACACTAAGCAGATTCAGAAGGATGTAGACTGCAGTGAGTACTGGGAGATGAAGAAGCTTGCACCGGATAGGGTAGCATGGAGAGCAGCGTCAAACCAGTCACAGTACTGAAGACCACAACAGTACTGTACTGTGACTGATTTGAACTTGAGAGAGCGTACAACAGTACAGTACTGTTGTGGTCTTCAGTACTGTGGTTTGAACTTGAGAGAGCGTTATATATATATATATATATATATATATATATATATATAGATATATAGATATATATAGATAACATGTTGACCAAGTATCAAATGATTACGTTTACAGACGTCTGTGACATGTGGTTCCTGCCAGAATCAGTAGCCAGAGTAGCCGCCATTGTTGGAAATCACCGCTGCCACACGTCTCGGCGTTGAGTCAAAGAGACGTTGGATGTGTTCCTGGGGTACAGCAGCCCAAGCAGCTTCCACACGTTGCCAAAGATCATCTGGTGTGGCAGCTGGGGATGTAATCTGGGCCACTCGTTGAGGAACCATGGACCACATGTTTTCTATCGGCGAAAGATCCGGAGAGCGAGCCGGCCAGGGAAGCAATTCAATCTGGTTATTGACGAAGAACCTTTGGACAATGCGTGCCACGTGTGGTCGCGCATTATCCTGTTGAAATATGGCTGTGGCCGAGCCCTGAAGGTAAGGAAGGACAACTGGCTCCAGCACCTCGGATATGTAGCGCCGGCTATTTAAAGTACCGGCAATGCGTACTAGAGGCGTGCGAGAGTAATATCCAATACCGCCCAATACCATAATACCCGGTGCAAGACCAGTGTGGCGGTGCATAATGCAGCTGTCCAGCATCCTCTCTCCACGGTGTCTCCACACTCGAATCCGACCATCGTGGTGCTGCAGACAGAAGCGTGCCTCGTCGGTAAAGACAGTGTCATTCCATTCTGCCGTCCACATCCGTCTGTCATCACACCATTGGCGACGGAGACGTCTGTGGTTCTGCGTCAATGGTAGACGAAGCAATGGACGTCTTGCGGACAGACCACTCTGCTGTAAACGGCGTCGTATGGTACGCGCAGACACTGGATGATGCGTTACAGACGGAATATGCTGTGCTATGGTTCGGGATGTCACTGAGCGAGCCGTCACTGCCATGCGCACAATTTGCCTATCAGCACGTGCAGTGGTGCACCAAGGGAATGCGATCGACCACGTCGGTCCGTCGTACCCTCCTGCATCCAACGGTCACATATCCGCATTACAGTTGTTTGGTTTCGTCCAACACGACTAGCGATTTCTCTGTATGATAATCCACAATCTCGGTAAGCCACTATCCTTCCTCTGTCGAACTCGGATACTTGATCAAACGATGTTCGCTGTTGTCTACGAGGCATAACTGATCGTCTTGTGAAACAACCACAAGGTAAACACACGTGCCGAACGTACACTGGTCAAAATCGCCAAGCCTTAAATGGCGCTATGAGGTGGCGCCACAGGCGCGCGAGATGTGCGTCTGCGCTGAAATTCTAATCAGTTGCATATCTCATCGCTGTAAACCCATGGTGTAAATTTCACTTGATTCGGATGCTTCCTTCGGGGTGTTGCATTTACGGTGGCCAGCAGTATATATATATATATATATATATATATATATATAAATTGAGACATTACAACACGGTCATAAAACCAGAGTGCCTTTATGGGGCTGAAACGCTAATTTTAAACAGAAAAAAGGACATTCAAGAAATCCAAAAAAGAGAAAGAAAAGTAATCAGAAAAATTCTAGGTCCAAAATATACTGAAGAAGGAACATACAGGCTAAGAGCAAATAGTGAAATTCAACAATACACCAGCATATATTCAGATATGAAAAAACGCAGATTAAAATTTTACGGGCATATTAAAAGAATGGATGCTACCAGACTAACTAAACAAGTAGTGGAATTCTACGAAAATCGAAGTAAAGCTAAATTTGAGACAATAAAATGGATTGCTGCTATAAAAGAGGACATGAAAGAGGCAGACATAAAACAAGATGAAATTCAAGACAGAAAATTATTTAGGCAAAAAATTCATGACTGGGTAGTTGGTCAAGCTGAAAAACCAAAGAAAACTGGAACCACATGGTCTGATGAAAGGAAAAGAGCTCATTCCGAGAGAATGAAAACAATTTGGGCAGAGAGAAAGTCTAAAAGAAAATAACTGAATGCCCCGTGATTGTACTTCGCGTGGTCCAGTAGGGCCCAAACGTGAATAATAATATATATATATATATATATATATATATATATATATATATATATATATATATATAACGCTCTCTCAAGTACATCTTCTGCATTTTTCCCTTCAGATCAGGAACTACTGTCCGTCTCTTAATTGTATCACCAGCTATTACTGCGCGGTTGTGGTAGCCCTGCCTCCCGAATACATTTGTGTCTTCAATGCAGGCAGTTATCAATTTTTGGAAGCTGAGAGCGGAACCTTTCAGAAGCAGCGTTTTCTCTCAGCTCTCAGCAACCTCATCAGAGAACATGTTCATTGTGAAGTGGTCTGCTGTAGAGTGAAACCTGAGCCCACAAACTACCACTCCGAGGAGGCACAGCTGGCCCTGGGCTAGAGCCTGCTGGTACTTGGACTTGTTTGGGAGGCTCAGGCTCTCCTACATGATAAGCCACATGTTTATGAGAGGCTTGAGTCCTGCACCCATGTCACTGGATGTGTACCATGCTGCTCTTCTGGTACCTCCCTCGCTCACAGCACTGACTGTTACACAAGACATCTATAAATTCTTAAATAGGCTCAGTATCACAGCTCGAGCTGTGTGGTGACATTTGTATCATGTCACCACAGAATACTTCGACACAAGCAGCACAGAGAATGTGCGTCTGCTGTTTTGCGTGCAAACTTCTTTATGTTGATAACTGCTAGTTAATGCTTTGTCTTTAATTTTTCTGCTCAAGCGTAATGAGGAGGCAGCGAAAGGAGTCAGCTGACGTACGTGTAAAGCTTTGGGATAATAATACTTAACGAACGATGGAGCTGCAGTGAGTGTTAAAGTGCATTACCTGCACGCATGTCAAGCTTACATACAAAATCAGACACCTATATACTTATTTTTCTACTCCATATTACTTGCTTAGTCAAAAACAGCACGCGCAATAAAAAAATGGTTCAAATGGCTCTGAGCACTATCCGACTTAACTTCTGAGGTCATCAGTCGCCTAGAACTTATGACTAATTAAACCTAACTAACCTAAGGACATCACACACATCCATGCCCGAGGCAGGATTCGAACCTGCGACCGTAGCGGTCACGCGGTTCCAGATTGAAGCGCCTTTAACCGCACGGCCACACCGGCCGGCGCACGCGCAGTAGTAATATCTCAACAACGAAGATGTGGATCGCAGCGATAGTGTTGTTATCGAGTGAAACCTGTGTGGGGATTATTTTTATCAAATGTTATCACATTAGGCCTTGCACTTTCTTATATGAATGTTTTGTTTGTTTCAGTTTTCACTTGCATTTGAAAATGGCTCTACAAACGAAATGGCGATAGAGAAATAAATAAATAAATAATAAAAATCGGCGGCAATTATCCCATTTAAAAATGTTATCATATGGCTCATTTGCAGGAAGTGCAGTTACTGCGTTCTATCAATATCTAAAATCGAAAAAATTTAGAGAGGGTCGAGTGCTTAGTGTTCTTTATTAATTCTCACTCGTAGCTAATACATTCATTCACCTGAATTCAAACTCCACTTTTGTAGCCTTTTTACGTTTTAGACGGGAAATCCGTAAATTTTTAGTTCAGAACTTGTCCGCCTCTCGTTTCACAGTTGGTGTACTCAGAGGCATTCGGCGTGACGACTCGAGTCACTGGCGACGCTATCTCAGAAACAGTTGTTCGCCACAGAAGCCAGGCAGTGGCAAGCAACTAAAGGCCGCTTGTGCTCGGGCAATGTTGCCACATATTTCACCGAACTAAGTCGTTTGCGCCCCAAGTAAAGCGGGGTTCACATACGCAATAAAAGTGTCGACACAGCTAATGGAATTGTGCAGTTCCATGTGTGAACTCCTTCAAGTTTGTAGTGGCGTTATTTACGAGGAGCAATTTTAGTCATGGCAAAAAAAGTTCAACTTGCTTGTATTTTGTTTGCGCCACTTTCCTTACACCACTGCTCCACGGTGGCAGTATTTCGAAACACAAGCATTCTGTCGCAGTTATCGTGGAGTAATTGCTACTGTACTCCATTCGATTTCAATGTTTTCCATTTTATTACTGAAGCAAAGTTAAAACAGTGGTCAGTACGGACACTTTCACAGCTTCTGGAATTACAAGAGCAGCAAGCTAAGTTTGGTTTTTCTGCAGCAATGTTTGTATGTGTGTGTATGAGGGAAACGTAATATGTGAACCAAATAAGCTAGTCGTATAAACTTTCTTGATCTGTGAGACCAAGCACTGCTTCAATTGTGGATTATATGCAGGAAATAGCTACCGAGTGTGATGTGGCAGCTGTTAAACTAAAGATTAGTTGAAACTTTCCTGGCAGATTAAAACTGTGTGCCCGACCGAGACTCGAACTCGGGACCTTTTCCTTTTGGAAGGTAGGAGACGAGATACTGGCAGAAGTAAAGCTGTGAGGAACGGGCATGAGTCGTGCTTCGGTAGCTCAGATGGTAGAGCACTTGCCCGCGAAAGGCAAAGGTCCCGAGTTCGAGTCTCGGTCGGGCACACAGTTTTAATCTGCCAGGAAGTTTCATATCAGCGCACACTCCGCTGCAGAGTGAAAATCTCATTCTGGAAACATCCCCCAGGCTGTGGCTAAGCCATGTCTCGGCAGTATCCTTTCTTTCAGGAGTGCTAGTTCTGCATGGTTCGCAGGAGAGCTTCTGTCAAGTTTGGAAGGTAGGAGACGAGGTACTGGCAGAAGTAAAGCTGTGAGGACCGGGCGTGAGTCGTGCTTGGGTAGCTCAGTTGGTAGAGCACTTGCCCACGAAAGGCAAAGGTCCCGAGTTCGAGTCTCGGTCGGGCACACAGTTTTAATCTGCCAGGAAGTTTCATATCAGCGCACACTCAGCTGCAGAGTGAAAATCTCATTCTGGAAACTTCCCCCAGGCTGTGGCTAAGCCATGTCTCCGCAGTATCCTTTCTTTCAAGAGTGCCAGTTCTGCATTGTCCGCAGGAGAGCTTCTGTAAAGTTTGGAAGGTAGGAGACGAGATACTGGCAGAAGTAAAGCTGTGAGGACCGGGCGTGAGTCGTGCTTCGGTAGCTCAGATGGTAGAGCACTTGCCCACGAAAGGCAAAGGTCCCGAGTTCGAGTCTCGGCCGGGCACACAGTTTTAATCTGCCAGGAAGTTTCATATCAGCGCACACTCCGCTGCAGAGTGAAAATCTCATTCTAAAGATTAGTTATTCGAAACGCCTAGATCAACGAATACAGTAAGATTTTAAAATCTAGAAGGAGTGGCATATGGATGTCTGCAGATGATATTTACATGCCAGCTTTGCCATTCTAGACTATTACTTCTTTTACTATTATAAATGTGTTTGTGGCCCCTGATTTATCGCTGTGCGAAATCTATTTACGATTACAGTATATGAATTCCCTTTTGCTTGTATTTAACTCTCATCCACACAATATTTGTATCTGAGATTTAGCTCAACTTTATCTCCCATTCTATAAAAGTCTGCATACAATCAAAACTGTTCCCCCACCAACTATTATCCAACTTAAACTCGTGTACTAACCTTTGACTAAACAGAAGTGAACTGTAACTGATCTGAATGCAACTTATCTTTATTAAACGCGCAACTGAAGTAAAACACTTATCTCGTCCTAATCAAAATTTCCACTTACCTCGCTCAAACTGTTGCATGTCGTAATGCGTAACGATAAACAGTGATGTGGGAAGAGTAACTATTCCTATGAGATGATATTCCAAGACAACGATTTTAGAACGAAATACTTATTCAAAAAGATAGAGTACAACTTCGTGTGATCTTCACACATAACATACGTCTGAAAGGTACTATGCATAACAATGATTTAAAAAGGGTACAGTGTTAACAGAGAATTTCTTTAAAAACCAAACACCTTAATCAGTTAATTTGTTAATTCATGATTGAGGGAAGTGGGGTGGTGTTTATCTCAACTCTGAACAAGTTAATTAGGTGACAATAGTCATTCCCAGCTGCGCACTGCAGCAGTCTTCCCTCAAGCTTCTTCTTTTCAAATAAACCTCCCTGATTTCAAGGACCCAGGAGAGTAAAACCACAGAAGATACGACAATGAAAAATGCACCACATTGTAGAGCATCTCCAAGAATTTATATTCCCGAGTCAGAAGTGCCACGTATCGTCACCAGCGTGCAGCATGGTCGCATGAAGTGAAAACGGCGATTCCACAGCAGCGCGCGCAAGCAGTAGTGTGGTTTGCAGAAACAAAATCGCCGATTACTGTGCAAAGAAAATATCGTGTATGAATGTGACCCACCTGATGTGAAAAGAATTTAGGAATGGTATAGGAAGTTCCTGGCGACAGGAAGTGTTCTAAAACATTCTGGCGGTGCACGTTACGGAGTTTCAGAAGAGAGAGTAGAGGACATCAGACAAGAGTTTCACAGAAGCCCACGTAAGTCAATTCGTCAAGCATCTAGGCAACTCGATGTACCTCGATCAACATTGCATCATGTAGTTCACCAGCGGCTTCGTATGTGTGCTTACAAAGTGCAAGTTCCTGGATAGAAAATTGGATCGGACGCGGAGGAACCATCGCCTGGTCACAACATTCACTTGACTTTATGCCGCTTGATTTCTTCATGTGGGGATTCGTGAAGGACCGCGTGTATGCGGCCCAATTGGACGATATTCCTACGTTGCGATTTCGTATCACTAACGCGATTGCAACAATAACAGAGGAAATGTAACAAACAACTTGGCAAGAAAATTAATATAGACTCGATATTCTTCGTGCTACAAAAGGTTCACATGTAGAAGTGTATTGATGATAAATAAATACACTCCTGGAAATGGAAAAAAGAACACATTGACACCGGTGTGTCAGACCCACCATACTTGCTCCGGACACTGCGAGAGGGCTGTACAAGCAATGACCACACGCACGGCACAGCGGACACACCAGGAACCGCGGTGTTGGCCGTCGAATGGCGCTAGCTGCGCAGCATTTGTGCACCGCCGCCGTCAGTGTCAGCCAGTTTGCCGTGGCATACGGAGCTCCATCGCAGTCTTTAACACTGGTAGCATGCCGCGACAGCGTGGACGTGAACCGTATGTGCAGTTGACGGACTTTGAGCGAGGGCGTATAGTGGGCATGCGGGAGGCCGGGTGGACGTACCGCAGAATTGCTCAACACGTGGGGCGTGAGGTCTCCACAGTACATCGATGTTGTCACCAGTGGTCGGCGGAAGGTGCACGTGCCCGTCGACCTGGGACCGGACCGCAGCGACGCACGGATGCACGCCAAGACCGTAGGATCCTACGCAGTGCCGTAGGGGACCGCACCGCCACTTCCCAGAAAATTAGGGACACTGTTGCTCCTGGGCTATCGGCGAGGACCATTCGCAACCGTCTCCATGAAGCTGGGCTACGGTCCCGCACACCGTTAGGCCGTCTTCCGCTCACGCCCCAACATCGTGCAGCCCGCCTCCAGTGGTGTCGCGACAGGCGTGAATGGAGGGACGAATGGAGACGTGTCGTCTTCAGCGATGAGAGTCGCTTCTGCCTTGGTGCCAATGATGGTCGTATGCGTGTTTGGCGCCGTGCAGGTGAGCGCCACAATCAGGACTGCATACGACCGAGGCACACAGGGCCAACACCCGGCATCATGGTGTGGGGAGCGATCTCCTACACTGGCCGTACACCACTGGTGATCGTCGAGGGGACACTGAATAGTGCACGGTACATCCAAACCGTCATCGAACCCATCGTTCTACCATTCCTAGACCGGCAAGGGAACTTGCTGTTCCAACAGGACAATGCACGTCCGCATGTATCCCGTGCCACCCAACGTGCTCTAGAAGGTGTAAGTCAACTACCCTGGCCAGCAAGATCTCCGGATCTGTCCCCCATTGAGCATGTTTGGGACTGGATGAAGCGTCGTCTCACGCGGTCTGCACGTCCAGCACGAACGCTGGTCCAACTGAGGCGCCAGGTGGAAATGGCATGGCAAGCCGTTCCACAGGACTACATCCAGCATCTCTACGATCGTCTGCATGGGAGAATAGCAGCCTGCATTGCTGCGAAAGGTGGATATACACTGTACTAGTGCCGACATTGTGCATGCTCTGTTGCTTGTGTCCATGTGCCTGTGGTTCTGTCAGTGTGATCATGTGATGTATCTGACCCCAGGAATGTGTCAATAAAGTTTCCCCTTCCTGGGACAATGAATTCACGGTGTTCTTATTTCAATTTCCAGGAGTGTAAATTCTTTGAGTTGCTCTACAATGTGGTGCATTTGTCATTGTCGTATCTACTGTGCTTTTTTTCCTGGAGCTGTGAAATCCATGAGACACCCTGTAACACTATTCAAAATTTATATCCTCTTCGCTCTCTGATATATATATATATATATATATATATATATATATATATATATATATATATCTTCTTCATCCTTGCTGTCCTTTAGAATCATCTTTCTTCATCTAACACATAAAACCAAAAGTCCACACGGAACTTCTAAATATGTCCATCACCTACCACACTTCGACTAAGAATGTGTCAGACTGTGCAGAGGCAAAGACTGTGCCACGACAAGACTAATGATTGTTTAACGGTAACTTGGTCTCTCTCTGACGTGCACATCGATGACACACAAAAATCAAAATGATGTGACCACCTTACAAGCTCTAACGCCATAACCTGCGCTACAACATTCATACCCACCCGTATGATTTCAATTGATGCCGTATTGAAAGCTGTGCAAATACGTAGAATTTGTGGCGTCCTGTGTGAACGGTAGCGCACGATGCCACCACAGAAAGCCGCAAGCTGTAGCGCCACAATGGTTGCTTATGTGAATCCGGCTTGAGCGTGTGACTCTGTAGCCGAATCGTGGCCATTTCCTGATGAAGGCTCCCTGGCGGAGCAAGCAGCCGGTCAATCTGTTTCTAACATTACTAACTTCTCGGAATTTCTGTTACCTTTTACTCTGAATACTCCACAGACTTAGTCTATTCCCCAGCTCAATCTATCGGCAACCAAATGCATTACACTAAAAATTTCTCAGATCACAGGACTGCAAACCAGTATATTAATGTCCGTCTGTTGCAGTAACCAAGAACAAATCCTGCACTGGTCAAAAGTATGCGGACGCCTATTAGTGGACATTAATACGGCTGTGTTAAAGTTTCGGCTTCATGACAGCTTGAACTCCGCTGTGGACACTCTCAAACAGATGTCTGCAACCTCTATGGAGGAATGGTAGCCCATTTTCCTCAAGAGCCGAAACGAAACAAGTTAGTGATATTGGACACTTGGGTCGGGATCAAAGTCGACGTTCTAAGGTGTGCCATTGGTTCCAGATATGGACTCTGGGCAAGGCAGTCAATATCTTGAATGTTGTGGTCGACAAAGTATTGTCTCAATGTTACTCAACTGTACATAGTACGCAATGTTGTGAAATGGGTTCATATATAATTCAAACACCCGCTCGTATAGTCTGTAGCTATCTGAGATCGCGGCTGGTCCCAGCGGAGGTTCGAGTCCTCCCTCGGGCATGAGTGTGTGTGTTTGTCCTTAGGATAATTGAGGTTAAGTAGTGTGTCCCTAAGCTTTTAGGTTCTGATGATCATAGCAGTTAAGTCCCATAAGATTTCGCATACATTTGAACATTTTATATGAGATCTGGTGTGAGGGTTATGTTTTCAGCTTTTTTTTTGGTCTAACTCTTTTTGAAAGCCCCTTTAATTACTCTGTTGAGCTATGAGAGAATTCTTACGACAACGACAGTTGAAACTTACTCAGATTACAATTTACTCCTACTTGGGCCAGATTCAATATAAAAGGAGTTATCTTTCAGGGCATTATAAAGTGTGGTCGGAGTCTGTCGGGAACTCACAGATGGAAGTATAGAGTAGCGCAAAGCGTTCAAGTTCCAGAACAGTGCAGTGCATCTATAAAGGAAGTGACACGCCCAGGGGCCGCCAACTACATTGATCCAGTGTTTGGAGCTAGTATCAACTAGGCATGATAACAGAAGTAATAAAAATTCAGAAAAGCACTCCTAGAATGTATCGAAATAGCCCTTTATGAAAGTGGTAAGTGGTAAGTGGTAAGGTATATCAAATGGGAATATTTGGACGAAATGCAACGCTGTTCTTGTGAAACGTAGTTGGATAAATTGAAAGAACTGGTGACTACGGACGATTGTGTGACAGTTCTGTTGTCATCATTACATATCACGTGCAGAGAACAGAAGAAAAGATAAAAGATATGAGGGCGTACAGGCAGTCCCATCGAGAACTGAACCCCAGTACTTTCCATTTGAACCCATGTTTCGTTTCATATGTTTAAGACCTCCTTCGTTGCCTTACAGCCTTGCCTTTCTCTCACCATTCATGCTGTCTCCGATCTGGCTTCTCCGCCATTAATATCTCTTTATGTGGAGGCGATATGTTATTGAAGTGCTTCATTTAAAACAAAAAAATTTCCTCCGTTTGTTAAAACGTAGAAAGTAACAAAATGAATTCTTCGTTCATGAAACAACTTCGTGGCGATGAAAAGAAAAGAAATAAGAGAACAAATACTTCTTGGAAAATAAAAGTTGAGCCGTTCTTTGTCTCAGAAAATTCGCGCTATTTTAAAATATCAAAACATCCCAACAGAAAACAAAATCTCCTTTCCCAGTGAAACCTGTGTTATTTAGCTGAAGGGGAGTTTCATTTGCACGGCATCAGAAATTTCTGCATATGTTTCTTCTATTTGCGAAGCCTGTTAATTGACTCTGGCAAAGGGTTCATCGAACCACCATCATCTTTCTAACGTTCCACACTCGAATAGCCCACGGGAAAAATGAACACTTAAATCTTTCCGTTAGTGCTCTGCTTTCTCTTATTTTACTACGATGATCATTTCTCCCTATGTAAGTGGGCGTCTGCAAAATATTTTCACATTCGTGGGAGAAAGCTGCAGATCGAAATTTCGGAACTTTTACACAGAGTCTGCTCACGATGGATATGTAATGTGCTATGTGTATTGTATGTAATTGCCCAGAATCTACATGAAGCTGTTGCTCTTGATGGATTGGGGATCATGAGCAGTGGGATCGTAATAAGTATTTCAAGGCGAATGGTGACTTTTTGGGTCTAGTTATTAAGAACAGTTTCTTTGCTACTCGGACCCTGTATTTCGGTTCGGTCCCTGTACCCACATGTTTGTGGTAGAGTCAATTGGCTGGCAATGCCGGAATGTCGGGCCCGCTCTAATTTTATTTTTAATAACTTTTACCCATGGGTAGGAAATTGTTTGCTACTTTCAAACGACACGTACATCATATGTGCGACTGTGAGATCACGATTTAAATATACTTCCACGGGTTGTTCCACTGATTCCCGGGAGTCCTTCGTTTCAACTGGTTCCATTGAGCCACTCTGACACAGACAAAGGCGTACAGCTGCATTATCTACAGAAAACGTATTGCCTAGTACAAATAATATTGCTGCACTTGTGATGTAGCAGTCGTATCGTACAGTCCATATGTTGGGCTGTGATCTCAGATGTTCTCATGTCGAAATCAGCGAAATTATTAACTTCCTGGGTAAGCTGCAAAACGTTCCTGTAACTATTTAAAACTAAAGGGACACGTTTCGCATAGATATTACATGGCCCATCAAGCATGTTTAGTTTGCTTCTGCGGAAGTATATGTACTTCAGAACTTCTGCGTACAAAAGTCCTCATTTGTTTTCTTTCCATCCTATTAAGTCCGACGTAATTAATACACGGAATCTAAACGAGAAAAATGTTTATTGACACCATTCAGTTGAATGAGCACAGTTCTGAACGTTAAGCTAAATATCAACGACAGCACAAAAAAAATTCTTCATGAAGAGTCTTCCAAAACTAATCAGTTAACACCGCAGAAATTAAATACTTCAAAAAATTTACAGCGGCAAGAAGAGCTATTTTTAAATTCTGGAAGGTAGGAGACGAGGTACTGGCAGAAGTAAAGCTGTGAGGACGGGGCGTGAGTCGTGCTTGGGTAGCTCAGTTGGTAGAGCACTTGCCCGCGAAAGGCAAAGGTACCGAGTTCGAGTCTCGGTCCGGCACACAGTTTTAATCTGCCAGGAAGTTTCATATCAGCGCACACTCCGCTGCAGAGTGAAAATCTCATTCTGGAAACATCCCCTAGGCTGTGGCTAAGCCACGTCTCCGCATATCCTTTCTTTCAGGAGTGCTAGTTCTGCAAGGTTCGCAGCAGAGCTTCTGTCAAGTTTGGAAGGTAGGAGACGAAGTACTGGCAGAAGTAAAGCTGTGAGGACCGGGCATGAGTCGTGCTTGGGTAGCTCAGTTGGTAGAGCACTTGCCCGCGAAAGGCAAAGGTCCCGAGTTCGAGTCTCGGTCCGGCACACAGTTTTAATCTGCCATGAAGTTTCAGAACATAGTCTTGATCGGCGCGCGACGGTTGATTTTTGGGACCGCCGCCGGCGTCGCCGCCCTCTGATGGTCTACTCGCTGACCTCTTGGTCCTGCTGCCGCTAGAGTGGAGCTAGTGCGTTTGAACTGTGGAGCCGGCAGATATTCGGCTGCCGCTGCTCCACAATGGCCGTGCCTCAGCACATCCGTTATCTATTGAGGACATGACGGCCCACGGCCTTGCCGCAGTGTAACACCGGTTCCTGTCAAATTACCGAGATTAAGTGCAGTCGGGCTTGGTTAGCATTTGGATGGGTCACCATCCGGTCTATCAAGTGCTGTTGGCAAGCGGGGTGCACTCAGCCCTTGTGAGGCCAATTGAGGATCTACTTGATTGAAAAGTACTTGGACTGGTCACGAGAGCGGTGTGCTGACCCGGTGCCCCTCCATACCTGTATCGCGTGACACCTAAGGGCGAAGATGACACGGCCGCCCACAATAATAGGGCTGCATCGCTGACCTTAGGCCCCGTGCAATAATTAATCTGATAAATTGATTCTGGGAGGAAAAGCATAGGAAATATTGCTTCAATTCGAATGATTCTTTTCTTAAAAAACGATTGCTTTGAAAACAAAATTATTATTGGGGCAATTCTTGAACAAATTAATTACAATTAACATGTTACATTATCAGATGTGCGCAATGCTGCTTCATTACCTTATTTAACAATAGACCTCGTCCCGAACCTTGACCAGAGGCCCATGTCGACGCCCGCCGACTCCTCACACACAACTCCGACCGAGTCCAATTCGCAACTGAACTGTTCCTGCCGACTCGCTACACGCAACTTCCTACTCGCAACTGAACTCTCGCGCGGTCAAGCGCAGACTAGCAACGATAAACAACTCTCTGGTCAGAGATTCTGTCATGCCTCGCCATCGCTGTACTGAATACACTGAACACATACGTGTTTCAGCTGTGAAGTCATGCGCTGAGCTCTTCCTGAAGCAATGATCCTATTTATAAAGAGCGCAATCGCCACTTCCTTTTCGGTGTAGCTTCGTAGTTGCAAGTACAATGTAAATATTCTTTTCACAGAAAATGCCTTGAGAAGAACAGTGTACGTCCGTCTCCGTTCTCCTTTTGAAATTGGCTGCTGAATGAAGAAAAATTGAATTTTTAGTGGTTCAAAAGGACAACATTACAAAAACGGGATTTGTGAAATGTGTTAGTGGTGAAGTTTGTCAAAGGACAGCACGAGATACTAACGGTACAGTAAATTTAAGCACGATGATGTTTCGGTAAGTGTGGTTGTAGTTAATTATGTTGATTTAGGTTTACAGACTGTCAGAATTGATAATTATCCCTTTGTACGAGTTCCGTCTGATAAGTGACGAGATAGTCAGGCCTGGATTTAGGGGGAGGGCAAACAGCGGTATCTGCCCCGGGCACCAATTTCAGGAGGCCCCAAACACATATTCTTGAAGAAAAAAACCTGCTTCACAAATGTCTAGCATCCCGTGCATTTTGGCCTATCGATTATTCATATGATTCTGAAACGTGTTCCAGTTCTTTTTTGAACATCCTTGAACATATTCTGAGTTGATTTCTGAATGTGTCATAAGTTGATTTTTGAATGCGTGCATAGTGTACGTGATGTCCCTGTCATGGGAATCCTTACCGCATGAAGAAATAAAAAAACTTTCCCGCGAACAAAAGGGGCGGGGATATACGAACTAAGCCGAATAAACTCGAACGAGTGAATACTAATCGCTACTTTTTTATGTTATTGATTGGATGTCCAAATAATAAGCATTGTTATAATTGAAGTTAAAAATCTTCTCGGTTATCAGGCTTCGTCATATTTCTTCTAAAATGATCAACGTTTCGACTCCTGTGCTGGGATCTTCCTCAGGATCTTCCAGTGTCCATTTCTGCTTGAACAGTGGAAACGTCGATCATTTTAGAAGAAATATGACGCGGCATAATAACCCACAAGATTTTAACTTCAGTGACAACGTCCACGAAAGCCGGCAGACTTAGTTTGTGCCGGCCGCTGTGACCGAGCGGTTCTAGGCGCTTCAGTCGGGAACCGCCCTACCGCTACAGTCGCAGGTTCGAATCCTGACTCGGGCATGGATATGTATGATGTCCTTAAACTAGTTAGGTTTAAGTAGTTCTAAGTTCTAGGGGACTGATGACCTCACGTTAAGTCCCACAGTCCTCAGAGCCATTTGAACCATTTGAACTTACTTTGTTATAATTGTTAGCGAAATCCATAGATTCGGACTACCACAGTGGAAATAAACGACTGACAGGAATAACAGGTAAGAAAGAGTACATGTTATTTTCCGGCGTATCCAAGAAAATGAAATTTTGACAGAAGATTTTTGCCAGATCGCTACATTACTAAGGCCTTGTTGTACAGTCCCCGGTTAGCAGCCGCTTAACTTCTATTCTCGCAATAGCGCGGAAAACGCGTTGTACAAACACGTAATAACGCTTAACCGGAGAATAAACGCGGGGTAACTGAACCGGTGAGTCTGGCAGGGTTATCGAAGTTAACTGGAGAATAAGTTTTGACAATGGCAAAAATAGTTACAGAATTAGTGATGACGAGATTGTGCGTTAGAACGCGGAAAGGGACGAAATGGGGACACCACACACATTATGTGGAAGAATAAGACAACCACAAATTTACATAAGAATTTCGTTCTACTATTACTTTTCGATCTTATGCTCGAAAAACTGTAGCATACGAATGAAATGTGAAACTATTTCCTAACATTAAACTTTCTGCTTATAATAGGCCTAATAGGCATTTGATATTGGTACTTCGAGTATTATATTCTGTCGTGTTATTTATGTAAGCGAGGTAGATAAAAATGACAATTTGTGCCAAAACTGTCTCGCGTATTTGTCGTGTGTTACAATTGATGCAATATTAGAAAGACTTATTTCGTTTTATCAAGCAGACAGTGACAAAACAGAAGTAATCAATTCGAAAAACCACTCTTTGGTACTTTTCGTATTAACAGCTTTTTCCGTGTTGGGCAACGATATTTTGATTTTTCATGTAGAAAACAGTTTGAAGAACTTTTATGAGGTAATAGATTATTTCGCAGAAAGGAAAGCATTCCGTTTAAAGCTGTAGCAAGATTAGAGGAAAAAACAATGCTGGGACCTATGGACTGGAGTAATGTGCACTGTCGCCGGCCGGAGTGGCCGTGCGGTTCTAGGCGCTACAGTCTGGAACCGAGCGACTGCTACGGTCGCAGGTTCGAATCCTGCCTCGGGCATGGATGTGTGTGATGTCCTTAGGTTAGTTAAGTTTAATTAGTTCTAAGTTTTAGGCGAGTGATGACCTCAGAAGTTAAGTCGCACAGTGCTCAGAGCCTAATGTGCACTGTCTTGCTTGTGTCTTGTCTTCACTGGTTTCACATTTCCTATCTTTAATTTTATGTAACACAAAAGAGAAAGTTATTACCTAATAGGCAATAAAGAGCCCAAATTTTGTACAGAGTTCTTATTCTCCAGGCCACAAATAAACCCACCAAGTATTAACTGTAAATTTTTTTTAAAGGGGGGTGGGTAGTCAAACCGTCAGACTGGGAGTAGGAGAGGCACCGCAGCACATTTTAATTTCCACTGTCCTGATTATAGGTTTGATAGCTTCCATTACAAAATACACTCATTTGAATTACATAGAGCGAAATACAGTGATGCGCAATAGAGTAATGCTGTGTGAAGAGCCGTGGTCCTGAACTTTTGCACACTTAACACCAAATAAAAGTCTTACATTTCTTCGAACATACACGTTTTGTATATCAAACTCTTCAGAAAGAAGTGCGCTACAAAATGAACATATTTTTGAAGAAAAGTTTTTTAAAAATATTTTGGACGTCCAATATCAAACGCTAGAGTGGGACGTAGGGGGTGTGGGCGACACTATCAAGTTTCTGTCCCAGTTCCGAAATATCGTAGAGCCGGTGCTGGAGATAGTCTGGAGATTTATGGCACTGTCCACGATGTTATGGGAAATAAGTCGTCAGGTAAATTATGTGCTCTTTTTTACAAAAAATAAGTAAATAAATAAAATAAAACAACATGATAATTGGAGATACTCTCACACTAGATGTAATGCAGGGACAATCATCAGTTTTCAGTACAGCTGATTATTTATTTAACGATAAAACTAGATTGTAATTAACATTACCTAGCATTATAATACACTCCTGGAAATGGAAAAAAGAACACATTGACACCGGTGTGTCAGACCCACCATACTTGCTCCGGACACTGCGAGATGGCTGTACAAGCAATGATCACACGCACGGCACAGCGGACACACCAGGAACCGCGGTGTTGGCCGTCGAATGGCGCTAGCTGCGCAGCATTTGTGCACCGCCGCCGTCAGTGTCAGCCAGTTTGCCGTGGCATACGGAGATCCATCGCAGTCTTTTAACACTGGTAGCATGCCGCGACAGCGTGGACGTGAACCGTATGTGCAGTTGACGGACTTTGAGCGAGGGCGTATAGTGGGCATGCGGGAGGCCGGGTGGACGTACCGCCGAATTGCTCAACACGTGGGGCGTGTGGTCTCCACAGTACATCGATGTTGTCGCCAGTGGTCGGCGGAAGGTGCACGTGCCCGTCGACCTGGGACCGGACCGCAGCGACGCACGGATGCACGCCAAGACCGTAGGATCCTACGCAGTGCCGTAGGGGACCGCACCGCCACTTCCCAGCAAATTAGGGACACTGTTGCTCCTGGGGTATCGGCGAGGACCATTCGCAACCGTCTCCATGAAGCTGGGCTACGGTCCCGCACACCGTTAGGCCGTCTTCCGCTCACGCCCCAACATCGTGCAGCCCGCCTCCAGTGGTGTCGCGACAGGCGTGAATGGAGGGACGAATGGAGACGTGTCGTCTTCAGCGATGAGAGTCGCTTCGGCCTTGGTGCCAATGATGGTCGTATGCGTGTTTGGCGCCGTGCAGGTGAGCGCCACAATCAGGACTGCATACGACCGAGGCACACAGGGCCAACACCCGGCATCATGGTGTGGGGAGCGATCTCCTACACTGGCCGTACACCACTGGTGATCGTCGAGGGGACACTGAATAGTGCACGGTACATCCAAACCGTCATCGAACCCATCGTTCTACCATTCCTAGACCGGCAAGGGAACTTGCTGTTCCAACAGGACAATGCACGTCCGCATGTATCCCGTGCCACCCAACGTGCCCTAGAAGGTGTAAGTCAACTACCCTGGCCAGCAAGATCTCCGGATCTGTCCCGCATTGAGCATGTTTGGGACTGGATGAAGCATCGTCTCACGCGGTCTGCACGTCCGGCACGAACGCTGGTCCAACTGAGGCGCCAGGTGGAAATGGCATGGCAAGCCGTTCCACAGGACTACATCCAGCATCTCTACGATCGTCTCCATGGGAGAATAGCAGCCTGCATTGCTGCGAAAGGTGGATATACACTGTACTAGTGCCGACATTGTGCATGCTCTGTTGCCTGTGTCTATGTGCCTGTGGTTCTGTCAGTGTGATCATGTGATGTATCTGACCCCAGGAATGTGTCAATAAAGTTTCCCCTTCCTGGGACAATGAATTCACGATGTTCTTATTTCAATTTCCAGGAGTGTAGTTTCCAAATTGACATCAGTTGGTGGCTGCTGTAGTCTTCACCCCTTCTTACTTTACTCTTGGTATCAGTAGCAATATCTCTGCATTTCAGCTGCGCAGGATAGCTGTGCGGTATTAGGCGCCTTGCCATGGTTCGCACGGCTCCCCCTGTCGGAGGTTTGATTCCTCCCTTGGGCATGTGTGTGTGTGTGTGTTGTCCTTAGCGTAAGTTAGTTTAAGTTAGGTTAAGTAGTGTGTAAGCTTAGGGACCGATGACCTTAGCGGTTTGGTCCCATAGAACTTACCACAGATTTCCAATTTTCTGCATTTCATAAATGGTCAATAAACCTTCGTACTTATCTCTGTCAATTGATTCCGTGCTTTTATCATATTTTGCAGGTGTGAAGCGAGCAACCAAATATTTGAATTTTTTTCACACTGCTGATGACCCCCTGCCACGGCCTATCGACAAATCGTAGCACGTCTTTGAGACAAAGATTCTGGTGCGCGGGACAGTTCAGCGAGAGGGCGCGCGTGTGCTCGAAAAGGGGGATTTTGACTGCAGCGCGGGGAGAGCCGGAGGGAACTGACAAGGGAATGGTCCATTAAGACCTGTCGAAACCTACCCTGAAACTGTTTACACAGGAAGAAGACAACGAAAGAAATGCACTGTCAAATTTTAGCTGCTAAGAAGCACTGCAAGTATTTAAAAAAAAAAAAAAAGCTGAAAATTACCAAATTCCTAGTTCGCCAGGCGGCGGTAGAAATATACACTCCTACTGGCGCTGTAGCAACTGCGCATGCGCAACTAGGCACACGCACAGACACACACACACACACACACAGCTGAGGTCGGAGGTTACATCCGTAAACAGGAAACAGGTCACAACCCGATCGTAATTTGTAAAGGACGTTTAAGAAAACCGTTCGTTGATAGTTCCTCTGACATTACAGTAGACAGTTACTATTGTAAGTAGGCTGTTTAGGTTTTTATATTGGTAACGCCACGTAGCGCTCTACGTGAAAATCACTGACTGTGCTGTGTGCAGTCTGTGACTGGTTGGCATTGTTGGAATAGTCGTTATTGTAGTGTTGGGCAGTTGGCTGTTAACAGCGCGTAGCGTTGCGCAGTTGGAGGTGAGCCGCCAGCAGTGGTGGATATGGGGAGAGAAATGGCGGAGTTTTGACAGCGAATGATCTGGACGTGTGTCCATCAGAGACAGTAAATTTGTAAGACTGAATGTCATGAACTGATATATATATATATATATATATATATATATATATATATATATATATATATATATATATATATTAAGACTTTTGAACACTATTAAGGTAAATACACTGTTTGTTCTCTATCAAAATTTTTCATTTGCTAACTATGCCCATCAGTAGTTAGTGCCTTCAGTAGTTAGAATCTTTTATTTAGCTGCCAGTATTGGCGCTCGCTGTAATGCAGTAGTTCAAGTAATGAAGATTTTTGTGAGGTAAGTGATTCATGAAAGGTATAGGTTATTGTTAGTCAGGGCTATTCTGAGTGTTGATCAGGATAGGCAAAGAGCGAAATGTCTGAGTACGTTCAGTTCTGCTCAGCTGTTTGAAAATCAAATAACGTAAGAGGTTTACCAGCACAGTAGTCCACTAATTTTTCTAAGGGGACGCTTCACTATTCTCTCGAATTATCCACTCAAGTAATACCTATTACAAGTTATCAGTTGCTTCTTACAGTATTGGTAAGTATTGACACACAGATAAAACTGAATTAGTATTTATTGTACATGCCTACTAATAGTACCTTTATTTTAATTCCAGGTTCAGAGTAATGGGGAATCCAGTTAAGGTTCTCAGCTTAACGATTTTATTTTATTTAGCATATGGCATTACATATGAACAGCGACTAGGAATTGTGCATTACATAGTTTTACAAAAATATATTAATTTCATAATTTATAATTTAAAAAATAAGTCTATAAATTAATATCTAATTTGTCGATCCATTCAAGGGCTGCCTCTTTCACTTCAAAGAAATCTTCCAAGTTCCCATGGTAGGCTCGTCTGCTACAGCTTGTTGAATGTGATGGATCGTATGGTGTTCATTTTCACAATAACACTGAGAAGATAAAGCCCTTCCCCATCGGTAGAGGCTTTCAGCACAGAGGCCGTGGCCTGTGCGGATCCGATTGTTTTCCAGGCACGTCGCGTTAGCTCCATACCGGCTGGTATTGTGTCAGGTTTACGGACGGTCTGATGTTCCTCATGGGCAATAGTGTTTCACATTTCTGTCCACTTTTTGTTGATACTGAATGTAGCTGCCTGTAGCGATTCTGCCAGTCGGACAGATGGCTACCTAGATTTTAATCGGTTCATTCGGAGTGCAGGAACGTCAGAGTTCATTGGAAGCCCGGGGGTTTTAAGTAATTTTTGGTATTCCTTCGGAGGTCTGGTGGCGCAATGTTGCCTGTAGGTGGTAACTAGTGTAGAGGAATAGATTTGATGCAGCCTGTTATTGTCCTCATTGCTGCATTTAGCTCCACGTCAATTTTTCACACATGTGTGGTATTGAGCCACACTGGGGCACAGTATTCGGCAAAAGAATAGACCAGCCCTAAGACAGCGCCCCATGAGGTACCACTCAGCTTCTGTATGATTTTATTGCGCCCCCTCCCCAGCGAGTCCCCCAGAAAAAGATTACTGAATGAAAGTATGTGTGGTAAACTACGTGGAGTACGGGTACCCAGAGTGAATTTGCAAAAGCAAAACCCGTTACCATCCGTTTCTTTGTGGCTACATAGCGTATACATACGAAAATAAGTCCCGCCCTTTTTCAGTTTCCAGTTTAGTGGAGTATTTGAGGGATTCTTGACGCCGCAGAAGCTCCGTCCTAGTTCCTAGTGACACGGACAATCAGTAGAAGAGCACGAACACAACCATTTTGTAGAGGTGAAATAAAATCAGTGCATCATTATCGTGTTAAGAGAATCAAGTGGATAGAGTAGAAGAAACGAATAACGCAGTGAAAAACAAATGAAATATAAATAGCGAGCACATCTCAGCCAGCGATGCCGAAAACTGGCAAAAGTAATTTGGAGCAACAGCATCAAGGAAATTCAAATTAACAGAGGAGTGAATAAGCTATAACGAAACTGGAACATACAGCCGCGCGGAGTGGACGTGCGGTTTGAGCCGGCATGTCACGGATTGCGCGGCCCCTCCCGCCGGAGGTTCGAGCATGGGCATGGGTGTGTGTGTGTTGTTCTTAGCATAAGTTAGTTTAAGTTAGTGTAAGTAGTTTGT
The DNA here is from genome assembly GCF_023898315.1 of Schistocerca nitens. NCBI lineage: Eukaryota > Metazoa > Arthropoda > Insecta > Orthoptera > Acrididae > Schistocerca > Schistocerca nitens. The sequence continues at coordinate 131,162,339 of NC_064622.1, read as the reverse complement.
ATGTCTATGGACCGATGACCTCAGCAGTTTGATCCATTAGGAATTCACACACATTTGAACATTTGGAACATACAGAAATGGCGATGCTATTGCCGGCCGCTGTGGCCGAGCGGTTCTAGGCGCTTCAGTCTGGATCCGTGCCACCGCTACGGTCAAAGGTTCGAATCCTGCCTCGGGCATGGATGTGTATGACGTCCTTAGGTTAGTTAGGTTTAAGTAGCTCAAACTTCTAGGGGAATGATGACCTCAGATTTAAAATCCCATAGTACTTAGAGTCATTTGAAGCATTTGAACGACGTAATTGAAGACTGTGAACCGTAAGAGCTGTCTGTAGTTGCTGACTCAGGGATCGACATCGTGGAACAACCGAAAACGATGGCTTCACCTGACGCTACCAGTGAAAGATAAAGAAGTAGGTAACGCGCAGCGTCATCTCAAAAACAACGAAAGACTGTGACAAAAATTGCTGATACACCAGGTGTTAACAAAACAAAGCGTAACGCAGGAAACAAAAATAAGGGAGACCTATCACCCAAAGTTATCCACGTACAAGAAAGTGAGGATACGGGAGGTACGTGCCATTCAGAAATACGTATCGTGTACAGATGAACCTCCAGATTCACAGAGAGGTTGTAAATTTGTTTGTTAACTCCAAAATACACTGGAATTTAATGGGGCAGAAATATATTGCAACACTTAATGTGAAAAAGCTCACGAGTAAATTGAAAATATAATTACTTCCTGCTTTTCTGTGTTGTTATGTACTATGTAGCTGTCTTACACGGGAAGTGCGTATAGAAAAGAGACAGGTGATGGGCTGTGAATCTTTTCTCAATCTCTCCAGGTCTGGCGTAGGAGGACAGATACACAACTGAGAGTATAAATTATGTTTTCTGGCCGTGAAACTAATGGGCCTCCTTTTCACACTCCATTTGTGAATATATAGAGTGACCAGAAACAGCCTGAAACGATTGTGTGTTGCAGAAAAGGGTGTGCTGAGAAATAATTGTTAAGAAGAATATTCGATACATTGCGCTGTTTCCCGAGTTAATTAGCATTGAAGTTAGCCAGTCAGGCAGTTGCACGTGCGAATTCATGTGACCCACTAGAGATAGGGTCGCCAAACGTGTTCTTCATTAGGTTTCCTAATACACAACGAGGGAGTGATACAAAAATTGGACAAGGGATGGTAGCAAGGATCGAACCCGAGACAAGAGGCGGGTAGTCTCTAGCACTATCATTTACGCTTTGAGAACAACGGACACTAGATGTATGTGGCGGGCCACTTTAATTTGCGCGCGCACCGGCCTGATTGGCTAACCTCAATGTGATTACCTCGTAAATGACGCTACATACTCTGCAACACAAGCTTTTCAGACTGTGCGTGACCACCCTGTATATTCACTATTGATATGTCAAAAGGAAACACATTAATTCTCGGCCATAACACGGAATTTATTCTCTCATTAGTAAATACACTATGCGATCAAAAGTATCCGGACACCACCAATACATACATTTTTCATATTAGGTGCATTGTGCTGCCACCTACTGCCAGGTACTCCATATCAGCGACCTCAGAAGTCATTAGACATCGTGAGAGAGCAGAATGGGGCGCTCCACGGAACTTATGGACCTCGAACGTGGTCAGGTGATTGGGTGTCGCTTGTGCCATACGTCTGTGCGCGAGATTTCCACACTCCTAAACATCCCTGGCTCCACTGTTTCCGATGTGGTAGTGAAGTGGAAACGTGAAGGGACACGCACAGTACGAAGCGTACAGGCCGACCTCGTCTGTTGACCGACAGACACCGCCGACAGTTGAAACGGGTCATAATGTGTAATAAGCAGACATCTATCCAGACCATCACACACGAATTCCAAACAGCAAGTGCTAAGACAGTTAAGTGGGATGTGAGAAAACTTGGATTTCATGGTCGAGCGGCTGCTCACAAGCCACACATCACGCCAGTAAATGCCAAACGACGCCTGGCTTGGTGTAAAGAGCGTAAACATTGGACGATTGAACAGTGGAAAAACGTTGTGTGGAGTGACGAATCACGGTACACAAGGTGGCGATCCTATGGCAAGGTGTGAGTATGGCGAATGCCCGGTGAACGTTATCTGCCAGCGTGTAAAATTCGAAGGCGGTGGTGTTATAGTGTGGTCGTGTTTTTCATGGAGAGGGCTTGCACAGCTTGTTTTGCGTGGCACTATCACAACACAAGCCTATATTGATGTTTTAAGCACCTTATTGCTTCTCACTGTTGAAGAGCAATTCGGGGATGGCGACTGCATCATTCAACACGATCGAGCACCTGTTCATAGTGCACTGCCCGTGGCGGAGTGGTTACAGGACAATAACATCCCTGTAACGGACTGGCTTGCACAGAGCCTGACCTGAATCCTATAGGACACCTTTGGGATGTTCTGGAACGTCGACTTCGTGCCACACTTCACCAACCGAATCGATACCTCTACTCAGTGCAGCGCTCCGTGAAGAATGTGCTGCCATTCCCCAAGAAACCTTCCAGCACCTGATGAACGTGTGCCCGCGAGAGTGGAAGCTGTCATCAAGGCTAAGGGTCGGCCATACTGAATTCCAGCATCACCGATGGAGGGCGCCAAGAACTTGTAAGTCATTTTCAGCCAGGTGTCTGGATACTTTTGATCACATAGTGTATGTCCTGGTGCGCGAAACCTAGCAGTCAAATGAATTCATAATTGCGAATAAGGAATACCATGAGGTGTAGAATGGAATGACGACAGTGAAAATTTGTGTCGGACCAGGACTCGCGAGCGGTCGCCTTACCATTTGGCGTTCCGTGCACGATTTACGGCCACATCCATATGTCGTCAACCATGTCTCGGTAAGCAGGAAAACCGGGTTCGAGATCCGGTCCGACACAAATTTTCGCTGACGTCATTCCATTCTAAGCCTCATGGTAGTCCTTATACGCAATTGCGAATTCATTTGATGTGTTTCGTAACGGTTGTGGTTGCCGCATTGCCTGTTCCTTTGCACATGCATGCATGCATGCGGTACTCAAACCCAGATTTTCTTCTTATCGCAAGCCGTCGCCTTACCATTTGGCTACCTGTGCAAAACTCACGGCCAGGCATGCGTATCCAAAGTAACTTTGCATCGTAATCAAAATGACACAGGCTCCGCAATGACGTACGCCTAGCGGTATTCATGTAAGGTTCACAACAAATTTTTTAAAGAAAGAATTATTGTAGTAGTCGTGTAAGAATCCACATAAAATTATTTTAGCGACATTCTACACATTCATTAAAGGGGGATTTTGATTAAATTGACCAAAAATGTCAATCTTCGATTTATTTTTTATTTGTTAGTACAACTCATGGACAATGACTTCCCAAAGTTTCAATATTGAAATCGCATCCGAAGTGCCTGAAAATTAATTAAAAGTGTGATGCGGCCTCCCTGTCAGGCCAAGCTCGGTAGGATAACAACCCCTACATTCACAAGGAGAGGCTTCCAACTTGTATCCTGGATCTTGTCAAGCCCTCTTACAGGTTTCTGACCGATCCTGCACTTCTCAAAAAGTGTGTTCATGGCAAAACACAAAATCCAAATGAGTCTGTTAATTAACTCATATGGAAAAGATGCAGCTCTACTGTATGATTAAATGATGATGGCGTCCTCTTGGGTAAAATACTCCGGAGGTAAAATAATCCCCCATTCGGATCTCCGGGCGGGGACTACTCAGGAGGACGTCGTTATCAGGAGAAAGAAAACTGGCGTTCTACGGATCGGAGCGTGGAATGTCAGATCCCTTAATCGGGCAGGTAGGTTAGAAAATTTAAAAAGGGAAATGGATAGGTTAAAGTTAGATATAGTGGGAATTAGTGAAGTTCGGTGGCAGGAGCAACAAGACTTTTGGTCAGGTGATTACAGGGTTATAAATACAAAATCAAATAGGGATAATGCAGGAGTAGGTTTAATAATGAATAAAAAAATAGGAGTGCGGGTTAGCTACTACAAACAGCATAGTGAACGCATTATTGTGGCCAAGATAGACACAAAGCCCATGCCTACTACAGTAGTACAAGTTTATATGCCAACTAGCTCTGCAGATGATGAAGAAATTGATGAAATGTATGACGAGATAAAAGAAATTATTCAGGTAGTGAAGGGAGACGAAAATTTAATAGTCATGGGTGACTGGAATTCGTCAGTAGGAAAAGGGAGAGAAGGAAACATAGTAGGTGAATATGGATTGGGGGGAAGGAATGAAAGAGGAAGCCGCCTTGTAGAATTTTGCACAGAACATAACTTAATCATAGCTAACACTTGTTTCAAGAATCATAAAAGAAGATTGTATACCTGGAAGAATCCTGGAGATACTAAAAGGTATCAGATAGATTATATAATGGTAAGACAGAGATTTAGGAACCAGGTTTTAAATTGTAAGACATTTCCTGGGGCAGATGTGGATTCTGACCACAATCTATTGGTTATGAACTGCAGATTGAAACTGAAGAAACTGCAAAAAGGTGGGAATTTAAGGAGATGGAACCTGGATAAACTGAGAGAACCAGAGGTTGTAGAGAGTTTCAGGGAGAGCATAAGGGAACAATTGACAGGAATGGGGGAAAGAAATACAGTAGAAGAAGAATGGGTAGGTCTGAGGGAATGAAGTAGTGAAGGCAGCAGACGATCAAGTAGGTAAAAAGACGAGGGCTAATAGAATTCCTTGGGTAACAGAAGAAATGTTGAATTTAATTGATGAAAGGAGAAAATATAAAAATGCAGTAAATGAAGCAGGCAAAAAGGAATACAAGCGTCTCAAAAATGAGATCGACAGGAAGTGCAAAATGGCTAAGCAGGGATGGCTAGAGGACAAATGTAAGGATGTAGAGGCTTGTCTCACTAGGGGTAAGATAGATACTGCCTACAGGAAAATTAAAGAGACCTTTGGAGAGAAGAGAACTACTTGTACGAATATAAAGAGCTCAGATGGCAACCCAGTTCTAAGCAAAGAAGGGAAGGCAGAAAGGTGGAAGGAGTATATAGAGGGTTTATACAAGGGCGATGTACTTGAGGACAATATTATGGAAATGGAAGAGGATGTAGATGAAGACGAAATGGGAGATAAGATACTGCGTGAAGAGTTTGACAGAGCACTGAAAGACCTGAGTCGAAACAAGGCCCCGGGAATAGACAACATTCCATTAGAACTACTGATGGCCTCGGGAGAGCCAGTCATGACAAAACTCTACCATCTGGTGAGCTCGATGTATGAGACAGGCGAAATACCCTCAGACTTCAAGAAGAATATAATAATTGCAATCCCAAAGAAAGCAGGTGTTGACAGATGTGAAAATTACCGGACTATCAGTTTAATAAGTCACAGCTGCAAAATACTAACGCGAATTCTTTACAGACGAATGGAAAAACTGGTAGAAGCCGACCTCGGGGAAGATCAGTTTGGATTCCGTAGAAAAACTGGAACACGTGAGGCAATACTGACCTTACGACTTATCTTAGAAGAAAGATTAAGAAAAGGCAAACCTACGTTTCTAGCATTTGTAGACTTAGAGAAAGCTTTTGACAATGTTAACTGGAATACTCTCTTTCAAATTCTGAAGGTGGCAGGGGTAAAATATAGGGAGCGAAAGGCTATTTACAATTTGTACAGAAACCAGATGGCAGTTATAAGAGTCGAGGGACATGAAAGGGAAGCAGTGGTTGGGAAAGGTGTGAGACAGGGTTGTAGCCTCTCCCCGATGTTATTCAATCTGTATATTGAGCAAGCAGTAAAGGAAACAAAAGAAAAATTCGGAGTAGGTATTAAAATTCATGGAGAAGAAGTAAAAACTTTGAGGTTTGCCGATGACATTGTAATTCTGTCAGAGACAGCAAAGGACTTGGAAGAGCAGTTGAACGGAATGGACAGTGTCTTGAAAGGAGGATATAAGATGAACATCAACAAAAGCAAAACGAGGATAATGGAATGTAGTCAAATTAAGTCGGGTGATGCTGAGGGAATTAGGTTAGGAAATGAGACACTTAAAGTAGTAAAGGAATTTTGCTATTTAGGGAGTAAAATAACCGATGATGGTCGAAGTAGAGAGGATATAAAATGTAGACTGGCAATGGCAAGGAAATCGTTTCTCAAGAAGAGAAATTTGTTAACATCGAGTATAGATTTAAGTGTCAGGAAGTCGTTTCTGAAAGTATTTGTATGGAGTGTAGCCATGTATGGAAGTGAAACATGGACGATAACTAGTTTGGACAAGAAGAGAATAGAAGCTTTCGAAATGTGGTGCTACAGAAGAATGCTGAAGATTAGGTGGGTAGATCACGTAACTAATGAGGAGGTACTGAATAGGATTGGGGAGAAGAGGAGTTTGTGGCACAACTTGACTATAAGAAGGGATCGGTTGGTAGGACATGTTTTTAGGCATCAAGGGATCACAAATTTAGCATTGGAGGGCAGCGTGGAGGGTAAAAATCGTAGAGGGAGACCAAGAGATGAATACACTAAACAGATTCAGAATGATGTAGGTTGCAGTAGGTACTGGGAGATGAAGAAGCTTGCACAGGATAGAGTAGCATGGAGAGCTGCATCAAACCAGTCTCAGGACTGAAGACCACAACAACAATGGAAAAGATGCCCTAAAAACACATTTGCATCTGCTACAGTTGTCATAATTGCAACTTATGATGCAGTTATTGTATTTAATGATGGGAACATCGGGAGGATGAAGGTATTAGAAAGAATGGGCTTCAAGATAGTAAATTCTACTCAAGACATCCTGAGAAAATAGATTTACAGCGCGTCTCTGCAGCTGAAAAGTCAGTTGCAGACCTAATAAAGGAAAGAAAACAAAGAAAGCAAAAGAGAAGCCTTACAGGGGAAGACGACCCAGAGTACAAATGTGGTGCCTTCTGAAGAAGTGACATAAGGAAAAAAATTATGTTGAACTTTAAATTGCGTTCCTGAAAAGTTTGTTTTTTATAGTTTATGTACCTTTTCCTCAGATTATATGAATGCTAGACTTATGAAATTTTGTACACGTATTCCTGTAAATCCAATAAACGTTGTCTCCAGAGCAAATTTTGAAATTCTGATTGCAAGCTGGGATGTGGGGCATGAAATTAAAATTGTACTTGTGGAATTAAAATAAAAAAATTATGAAAATTCTCCTATTTGACCTATTCCAAAAACCTCAACATATAAAGAGGTGAAACAGAAAAACTTTTGTAGAAATCTCTTGAATACTTTCTGAGAAAAAGGAACATACAGTATTTTTTGAAAATGAAACTTCAAATTTCTTTAAAAAAGTTGAATATATATAATCAAAGGGTTTTATTTGTAAATGTGTTACTTTCATGTAAAACGTGGTACAAAATTTCATTGCCGTATCTCCAAAACTGTGGATTTGGTGCATTTTTGAAATAGTGTGTGTTTTTCATCAACGTCCCCCCTTAAAGCGCGTACTAAGCTGTAACGGAAAAGTCGCGTATGGTTAGCTGCATAACATAGCACACACCTGTACTGTACACACTAGAGGAGAGTCGTTTGCGAAGGAACGGGTCAAAAGAAACGTTTCAGTCAACTGCACTGGAGGACTGATAAATGCCTTCTAAAGACTGATCGTCAGCGTTCCCTTCAAGTCGATTTCGTTGTAACATCGGTGTCTTTCGGTCGGTCTCGTTCTTTCTCTTGTGGTCACACATTCCTCATTGCAGTCCCAACGTTTCTCGTTTCCGTCTCGAGATATAACCTCCGTCGTTCACTGTGTTACCCACTTCCTGTTCAGCTGCAAACCATTCACCAAATACCGATTTCTAGTTCTTTGTGTACACCCGTTAGCGTCCACGAGCGGTATAACTTTGTTATACTGTAATTCTTTATTAAAATTGCGAGGGCGAGCTGATAATTGATGCCTCCGAATTTTTTATGTGCAAACTCTTACAGCTTCTTATATACAACAAACAGTATTAACATTATTTTGTCTAAAACTGACATGGTGAGACCGTGGGTGTGTATAATTAATGTAGGTTAATTCTTACAAAGAAGAAAACAGCAACCAGCCGCTATTAATACTCCTATTTATTTAGGTAAATAACGCCGTTACCGGTTTCGAACTGTCAAGTTCATCATCAGACAGCTGTTCACATGATTTTCAAGATACACTTTACATTATCGTCCGTTTTCAATTTTTTTATTCCACTGTGGCGAAGTATTTTTGGTGTGTTGTTGCCCTACGGTAGAAAAACAGTGTTAGAAGCGCCCTATGTGAAAATAACTAACCTCCAAACGATGAAATAGAGCGTCAAAAAATGTGTGAGGTTAAGTGGTTATGGTACTTACGTCGAAAATTCCGCGCGATTTTGTTGCGAAGTTGCAGGATTGTATTTTTCCCATATTCCTAAATATATCCAGCACTTATGTAACTTGTAAATCACCATATTGTGCAAAGCACCACACACACTGGATAATAGGTCAAAAACATAAATAAACACTAGTCCTTTTTAACAACAATATGCAAACAATAATCCAAATAAAGTATTACATCATAATATAGCTGCCTGCTCAATCACACATTACTGCAACTGTAAAATTGATTTAAAAATAAAAGTGCTGTGCCGTACTACATTTATATTGTTATTACTGTCACATTATTCATGTATCTCGCGTATATGTTGTCACCTGTTTATTGCACTGTATTTACACAATAGTAACATTCATACAGCTGGCCATCACATTATCCCCATTTATTTGTAATTAATGCTCATTAAATATGGTATTCTTTGTAATATAAATATTTGTAATGCTACCTTGATTCTTAGAAGAAAAACTGCTGCTATACGTGAGTCAAAATTTCGGTGCACCATAGATAGATGTTAATACAATTGTTACTGTCATATTATTCATTTTATCTCACCTCTATGTAGTCCTTATATAGCACAGTATTTACATAATACTATATAAGTAGCATTCACACAAGATGGCTAATACATCTGTCAACTTCATTTGTAATATTATACGCTCATAATGTAAGGTTTATCTTTGTGTATTAATTTCATTAAGTTATGTTATTATTTAAAAACAGTCATTCTGTGAAATCAAAGCAACCTGTATATTGTGATGTCTCTGAGACAGAACGTCTCTGACACTGTTGTGTTTGTAAATCTGCAATCTCTGTGATAACTTCACATGTGGCAAATTCTTTTTGGTGTGTGTGTGTGTGGTGCTTTGCACAATACGGTGACGTAAAAGTTACGTAAGTGCTGGATATACACTCCTGGAAATTGAAATAAGAACACCGTAAATTCATTGTCCCAGGAAGGGGAAACTTTATTGACACATTCCTGGGGTCAGATACATCACATGATCACACTGACAGAACCACAGGCACATAGACACAGGCATCAGAGCATGCACAATGTCGGCACTAGTACAGTGTATATCCACCTTTCGCAGCAATGCAGGCTGCTATTCTCCCATGGAGACGATCGTAGAGATGCTGGATGTAGTCCTGTGGAACGGCTTGCCATGCCATTTCCACCTGGCGCCTCAGTTGGACCAGCGTTCGTGCTGGACGTGCAGACCGCGTGAGACGACGCTTCATCCAGTCCCAAACATGCTCAATGGGGGACAGATCCGGAGATCTTGCTGGCCAGGGTAGTTGACTTACACCTTCTAGAGCACGTTGGGTGGCACGAGATACATGCGGACGTGCATTGTCCTGTTGGAGCAGCAAGTTCCCTTGCCGGTCTAGGAATGGTAGAACGATGGGTTCGATGACGGTTTGGATGTACCGTGCACTATTCAGTGTCCCCTCGACGATGACCAGTGGTGTACGGCCAGTGTAGGAGATCGCTCCCCACACCATGATGCCGGGTGTTGGCCCTGTGTGCCTCGGTCGTATGCAGTCCTGATTGTGGCGCTCACCTGCACGGCGCCAAACACGCATACGACCATCATTGGCACCAAGGCAGAAGCGACTCTCATCGCTGAAGACGACACGTCTCCATTCGTCCCTCCATTCACGCCTGTCGCGACACCACTGGAGGCGGGCTGCACGATGTTGGGGCGTGAGCGGAAGACGGCCTAACGGTGTGCGGGACCGTAGCCCAGCTTCATGGAGACGGTTGCGAATGGTCCTCGCCGATACCCCAGGAGCAACAGTGTCCCTAATTTGCTGGGAAGTGGCGGTGCGGTCCCCTACGGCACTGCGTAGGATCCTACGGTCTTGGCGTGCATCCGTGCGTCGCTGCGGTCCGGTCCCAGGTCGACGGGCACGTGCACCTTCCGCCGACCACTGGCGACAACATCGATGTACTGTGGAGACCTCACGCCCCACGTGTTGAGCAATTCGGCGGTACGTCCACCCGGCCTCCCGCATGCCCACTATACGCCCTCGCTCAAAGTCCGTCAACTGCGGCATGCTACCAGTGTTAAAGACTGCGATGGAGCTCCGTATGCCACGGCAAACTGGCTGACACTGACGGCGGCGGTGCACAAATGCTGCGCAGCTAGCGCCATTCGACGGCCAACACCGCGGTTCCTGGTGTGTCCGCTGTGCCGTGCGTGTGATCATTGCTTGTACAGCCCTCTCGCAGTGTCCGGAGCAAGTATGGTTGGTCTGACACACCGGTGTCAATGTGTACTTTTTTCCATTTCCAGGAGTGTATTTTGGAATATGCGAAAAATACAATCCTACAACTTCGCAACAAAATCGCGTGGAATTTTCGACGTAAGTACCATAACCACTTAACCTCACACAATTTTTTACGCTATATTTCATCGTTTGGAGGTTAGTTATTTTCACATAGGGAGCTTCTAGCACTGTTTTTCTACCGTAGGGCAACAACACACCAAAAATACTTCGCCACAATGGAATAAAAAAAATTGAAAACGGACGATTATGTTAAGTGTATCTTGGAAATCATGTGAACAGCCGTCTGATGATGAACTTGACAGTTCGAAACCGTTAACGGCGTTATTTGCCTAAATAAATAGCAGTATTAATAGTGGCTGGTTGCTGTTTTCTTCTTTGTAAGAATTAACCTACATTAGTATTAACATTCTACTCCTTTATTGTTCATTTCCACAAATTTATTTTTCAAAATAGTCACCTTGTCATCGAACGCATGTTTCCCAGTGAGAGCTCCCAACAAGAGGCCCCTTTTGTTGATGTCATCACTGTAGAATATTTGGCTTTGTTGACAAGGCGTCTGATTGTTGCAGATGACGCAACGCTCGTGCTGTCTGGCATTATCATGCTGAAGGAGAGGATGTACCACATTTGGACGAACTAACTCTTTGAATTAGAAACTGGATTACAGTACTCTGTTTCTCACACAGCAACATAGTTACGTTACACGCCGCCATGTTACACGATACAGTTCGAAGCCCTCCAGCGGCAGAGCACTGCAAATACTTAGACATGAAAAATAATAATGAAGAAAGTTAACAACGGTCGTATTACTTAAAAAGCTTTAAGAGTTTTCATATAAAAAATTCAGGGCCATTACTTGTCAGCACGCCCTCGTGTAACGGAAAGTTTCGATTTACTCTAACTCGCTTATCGACATGCTAGTTCATGTTTCTGAAAACAATGTGCCCATAATTTCCGCTTCAGCTTTCACAAATAATATTTATCAAACCACCCACTTCGCAGGACTGTGGAAGGTGCATTCTGGAATATTTATCAATGATAACGTTTAAATTAGTGCAAAACTGTTCATCGAGTTGTTTAAAAAGTAAAATTTTAAAATGGAATAAAATTAATTTATCAAAACTGTTCCCAAAACCATTTTCACTTTCCAGCTACTGAGGTAAAGTTTGTAATTCTGTGAAGGGATCAGAGGGCGGTCTGATTATCTAGAGTTTATTCTGTTTCGTTCGTTGAAGTCACAAACTTTTTCTGTTCGAATTTTGAAAATTTCTGATTCCAGTTGAATTTTCCGTATGTACAGTATTTATCTAAATATCTCAATATTTAGAAAGACTACTTTTTTTGTTACCGACATATGGTTTTTTTTAACATCTACATCTACATGGTTACTCTGCAATTCACACTTAAGTGCCTGGCAGAGGGTTCATCGAACCATTTTTATACTACTTCTCTACCATTCCACTCTCGAATGGCGGATGGGAAAAAGGAACACCTAAACCTTTCCGTTCGAGCTCTGAGTTCTCTTATTTTATTATGATGATCGTTTCTCCCTACTTAGGTGGGTGTCAACAAAATATTTACGCATTCGGAAGAGAAAGTTGGTGATTGAAATTTCGTAAATAGAACTCGCCGCTAAGAAAACCACCTTTGCTTCAGTGACTGCCACCCCAACTCGCGTATCATATCAGTGACACTCTAACCCCTATTGCGCGATAACACGAAACGAGCTGCCCTTCTTTGCACTTTTTCGATGTGCTCCGTGAATCCTACCTGGTTAGGATCCCATACCGCGCATCAGTATTCTAGCAGAGGACGGACAACTGTAATGTAGGCTCTCTCTTTAGTGGGCTTGTCGCATCTTCTAAGTGTTCTGCCAACAAAGCGCAGTCTTTGTTTCGCCTTCCCCACAATATTATCTATGTAGTCTTTCCAATTTAAGTTGCTCGTAATTGTAATTCCGAGGTATTAAGTCGAATTGACAGCCCTTAGATTTCTGCGATTTATAGTAGGCCTATACCAAAAATATATCGAATTTCTTTTAGTACCCATGTGGATGACTACGCACTTTTCTTTGTTTAGTGCCAATTGACACTTTTCGCACCATACAGGAATTCTCTCTAGATCATTTTGCAATTGGAATTGATCGTCTGATGATTTTACTAGACGGTAAATTAAAGCGTCATCTACAAACAATCTAAGGGGGCTGCTCAGATTATCACCTAGAACATTTATATAAATCAGGAACAGCAGAGGGCCTATATCACTTCTGTGCTACTCGATGATTTGCCGTCTATCACTACGAACTGTGACCTCTCTGAGAGGAAATCACGAATCCAGTCGCACAACGGAGACGATGCTCCGTATGCACGCAATTTGATTAATAGTCGCTTGTGAGGAACGGTATCAAAAGCCTCCTAGAAATCTAGGAATATGGAATCGATCTGAGATCCCTTGTCGACAGCACTCATTACTTCATGGGAATAAAGAGCTAGCTGTGTTGCACAAGAACTATATTTTCTGAATCCGTGTCGGTTATGTAGCAATAACTCATTTTCTTCAAGGAGATTCATAATGTTCGAGTACAGTATATGCACCAAAATCCTACTGCAAATTGAGGTCAGTGATATGGGTCTCTAATTCAATGGGTGTACTTGTCTCGAGAGAAAGAGTTTTCAATGTTTTATGAATTTAATTTTTTTTTAAATTCTGCCTTAATTGTTATCCGACATTCAGGATTCACCACGAAAGTAATATGCCCGCCACGTCCCCCTCCACAGTTCAGAGTCTTGGCTCTCTTTTGGTAGGTTATGATACTCCCAGTTTTCATTTTCACTTTTTTAAGACCCATATAGCATTACGAACTCAAGTAAAAGAAAAAGAACAGTAAACAAGTAAAAATAAATGGGTCTGTAAAAGATCCGATCACCAGTGAACTAGTTCTCAAAGACGAACTAGTTCAGTCGTCTCTAGCTCGCACATGGCGTCGAGTTCTAAGAAAAAATCAAAAGTTCTTGCTTTTTCTGCAGCTGTTGCATCATATGCCGTCACAGTGATCAAAACAAAGAAGAAAAATGGTGATTATGGGTGAAAGAAAGGATGATCAGATGAAAGGAAGGTGAAAGCTTTACGTTTCTTCGGAAAGAACTGTTACAGGACTAATATTCGTTTCGAACTAATTTGAGGACGAGCAAGAATAATTACCGGTTCCTACTGGAACTTCTGCAATGGAAATTAGGGAATTAGTATTAAGTGACGAGAAAAGCAGTTATACCTTTCGAGAAGTAATCCATTACTCTAAGATTCCTTACCACTACCAAAATCTGGAATACTGGCTTCTGGTATCAAATGCAACATTATGCCATGTGATACCTAAAGGTTTTGACACTTTTAACACACTGTAGAAGCCCTTAAGAACGATTATTTGAAAATGAGTGAAAGAAAACCATAAAAAAGATCACTGAAGTGATAATAATTATTATTATGAGACCACTACCCCACATAATTACAGACTTTATTCCAGTGGATCAGAATATGTCGTATATACAATATCCTGTGATGACTGGAAGTAGGTTACGTCTTCTTTAGGTGTTATTGTTGCAGGTGAAGCTCGAACTGTAGAGACCAATCTGTGGGCTGTACTTGGACCAGGCGGGGAGAGAGTAGTCGATGAATTTTGGCAGCTGGTTTTTGAGACGGTCTTGTGGCTCAGAGCTGACTGCTTCCGCATTCCCTCCGTTAATGCCAACATAATATTGGCCTTTGTTTCCTGGCGTACTTCACAGCACATTTGCCGCAGTTCGGATGCAACAAATTTGCAAAATATATCTTCAGCACTCATAGTGGCACTGTCTGTGATGATATTAGCGTATTGTGATGCTCCTCGTGCGTCATCGAGCAAAGGTTCTTTGCTGCACTTCTTCTTTTTTCGAGGCTGCACCTGGTAACAAAAGATCATATTGTTGAGACATAACTGATACGCTTGTTGTTATCCTAATACAGTGTAATGGGTTTCCTTTAATTTACGTCTATGGTCACAATCTTTTCTGTTTAACAGATTACCGGTTTCGGTCTTTAATGACCATCATCAGATCTGTCTCATAACAATAAAGTCCTAATGCACTGTAGCCATAGTGGCATTAGTGCATTAGGACTTTGTTTTTATGAGACAGATCGGATGATGGTCATTAAAGACCGAAACCGGTAATCTATTAAACAGAAAAGATTGTGACCATAGACGTAAATTAAAGGAAACTTATTACATATACGGGTCACTGTGTCTTCTCGCGACGATGTCGCAGCTTGTGAAACAGTGTAATGGTTTCAGTAAGGATGTCTGGACAAATATTACAGAAGCGTATTCTAATGCACGGAGGCAGTTCCCCCTGCGTTTTTGGGCCTTGCATGAAACGCATATCACATGCAGTGGTCTATAGAGGGATGGATCGGTTTGTTACAACTACAAGGGAATGAACAACACAGTTTACTAGCCTCAGTTGATTCACATTATAGATTTCTGTATACTGACGTATGTTGTTGTGCTAGAAATAGGAAATGTAGGATTATTTAAAGGCAGCTACTTGACATGTCCCTTGTGAAAAACGCTGATCGGTATTTTGCAGCAAATAAAACTATTGGAGACTACAGAAAAGGATTGTAAGTAGGCTGTTTAGGTTTTTATGTTGGTAACGCTCTGTACGAAAATCACATTGTGCTGTGTGCAATCTGTGGCTGGTTGGCATTGTTGGAATATTCGCTATTGTAGTGTTGGGCAGTAGGGTGGGAACAGCGCGTAGCGTTGCGCAGTTGGAGGTGAGCCGCCAGCAGTGGTGGATGTGGGGAGAGAGATGGCGAAGTTTTGAGAGCGGACGATCTGGACGTGTGTCCGTCAGAAAAAGGAGATTTGTAAGACTGGATGTCATGTACTGATATATATATATATATATATATATATATATATATATATATATATATATATAAAATGACTTTTGACACTATTAAGGTAAATACATTGTTTGTTCTCCATCAAAATCTTTCATTTGCTAACTATACCTATAAGTAATTAGTGCCTTCAGTAGTTAGAATCTTTTATTTAGCTGGCAGTATTGGCGCTGGCTGTATTGCAGTAGTTTGAGTAACGAAGATTATTGTGAGGTAAGTGATTCATGAAAGGTATAGGTTATTGTTAGTCAGGGCCATTCTTATGTAGGGATTATTGAAAGTCAGATTACGTTGTGCTAAAAATAATATTGTGTGTCAGTTTAGTGTTGATCAGAATAAAGAGAGAAATGCCTGAGTACGTTCAGTTTTGCTCATCTGTTTGAAAATAAAATAACGTAGAGGTTTTCCAGCACTGTCATTTATAAATTTTTCTAAGGGGATGTTTCAGTATCTCACACTGAAAGGCGTCTGCTGCCAGACACTGTTCATGTTGTGCATTCATGCGCATGTCGACAAGCACTTATGTGTTTCAAGAATTTATTCGTCTGCTAGGGTAGTACAATCTTTGGCTGAAAACCGTAAAACATATCTCAGCGAGTCGCATTTTTCTATTTTCTTTTTTTTTTTGGGGTAAGGCAGCCAATAAGAAAGCTTTGGGCAATTTGCGCTGTGGAGGAGGGCAAAACCATTCGTTTCAGTGATCAGATAAGGAATGGAATCGCTCTTTTTCACGACTCAACACTCGCCATTCACTCACAAAAATAAAAATAAGTAGGTACCTTGCCCTTTCAACTTCCAGTCACTATACCAACACTTGTATCAGATTTGGCCCTGTTTTAAAATAACATGGGAGAAGTAATAAGTTTCCTATGACGCTATTAGTTTTTAGATTTAAAGGTTCTGCATTGCATCTGCTGTAAATATTAAAGATACTACGACAAAATTCTAAATTTTTTATGAAATAGGGGAATTTCAAAAATAGGACTAATTTCTGTTGTGTTTTCATACTTTTATTGGAAATAAAATACAGTATAAGAATTATATCGTAATTGTAATTCATTTAAATATTTAAAGTCGTTATTTATAATTATTATGGCAATATATTTCCCCAAAACTGTGAAGTTGATCGGCATTGTGATTTGTATATAAAATTTAACTTTTTTAGTCGAAGTAAGTTGGTTTCTTCTCTCAGTGGATATTTTTTCAGCTTTTGAAAAATACCCTCTCAGGGCACTGACGTAGCTGGGATACATAGTACTTCCAGAACTAGTTGGTACAGCAATTTTCTCGTTTCTCATCAACTTAAGGGATAGCTTTTTCCATGCATTTCCACAATTACTCCGCAAATCCCAATTAAGTGCCTGGCATAGTGTTCATCAAACCATCTTCAAGCTATTTCTCTACTATTCCACCTCCGAGCTGAGTGCGGGATGAACGAATGAATAAATCTTTCCGTGCGAGCTTTGATCTCCTATCTTATTATGATGACAAATTCCCCTATGCAGTTCGGCGCCAAGAAAGTATTTTCACGTTTAGAGGTGAAAGAGGGTGTCTGAAATTTCATGCCGCAACGAAAAACGCCTTTGTTTTAACGGTTCTCTCCCCAATTCGCTTATCACATCCGTGGCACTGTCCCCTCTGTTTCGCGATACCACAAAACGAGCTGCCCTTCTTTGAACATCCTCCGTCAATCCTATCTGATGCGGATACCACACCGCACACTAATACTCCAGAAGAGGACGGACAAGCGTAGTGTAGGCAGTGTCCTCTGTACACCTGTTGCATTTTCTAAGTGTTCTGTCAATAAATCGCTGTCTATGGTTCGCTTTCCCCCCCGACAGTATCTATGTGATCGTTACAATTTAAGTTATTCGTAATTGTAACCCCCAAGTACTTAGAAGGAAATCGTACGAAATTTCCCTCTCCAGTTTGATTCATATTAGGGTGTGTAGGACAAGACCAGGATATCAACACATGTAAACAGGAAGAGGCAACTCTCAACTGGTTCGAGTGTCGCTGTTGTTACTTTTTTCCCCACGTAATTCTAACAACAGATATGCGTGATACGTGATGAAATTGTATGATGACCGAGAAACGTTTATGAATGTAAACAAAGTTTGTTTTGCCACAGACACACCGAAAAAAGCCATGCATATGCAAAAATAATTTCTTACAAGTGCTGCACATAGCAACAATTATTGTTTCTTATGCTTCTATGGTCAGTATCATCCTGTGTCGTGCAGTGCTCCATAGGCTACACATTATAGTTGTCACAAGCTCCATAGGCTAAACATTGTACTTGTCACAAACGTAGAAATAACATTATAAATAAAATGACTACACTGATTTGATTGAAAGTTCTTGTGTATCCCTTTCTCATTTTCAGTCTCCTTACGAAAATTTCTTTCTCGTTTTTCAGGATGAAGATAATCAAAATAATAAATGACTCATTCTGTAATGGTAACATGCACAGTCGTAATAATTCTGTTGTTACAATTATATGGGAATGAAAAAGAAAAGTGAGTGTCGGGAGAAGGATTCGATCCCTGGATCTAGCACTTCTCGGACTGTGCATTTACTGGCTCGGCTGCCAACTCTTTCGAACTCTAACGATTTCGTCGAATACGACTGAGAGTTGCATCCTGCTGTTTACATATGTTGAACTCCCTGTCGTGTCTACATCTACATCTCCATCTACATGATTACTCTGTAATTCACTTTTAAGTGCTTGGCAGAGGGTTCATCGAACCACAATCATACTATCTCTCTACCATTCCACTCCCGAACAGCGCGCGGGAAAAACGAACACCTAAACCTTTCTGTTCGAGCTCTGATTTCTCTTATTTTATTTTGATGATCATTCCTACCTATGTAGGTTGGGCTCAACAAAATATTTTCGCATTCGGAAGAGAAAGTTGGTGACTTATATTTCGTAAATAGATCTCGCCGCGACGAAAAACGTCTTTGCTTTAATGACTTCCATCCCAACTCGCGTATCATATCTGCCACACTCTCTCTCCTATTACGTGATAATACAAAACGAGCTGTCCTACACATCCGGTCAATAAGAATCAAACCAGTGAGGGGAAGTGCGTATGGTCCTCTTGTTAGTTGAATTCACAGTCCTAAGATTTGTATAATTTGTCGTGTAACCAAAATTTAGCGGATTCCTTTTAGTACTCATACAGATGTTTTGACATGAGTATTCAATGACCTCAAACTACACTCGCAACCCTTTAATCAAACTATTAACTGATGAACCTATTCCTCGAAGACATTTTTGTCTTTGAAAAATTTTTGTTGCCATACCATTAATCTTGGCAAGATTGTCATTTTTGACAATGAGACAGTTATCTTTCAAGAGACCTCTTTAGTTTACCTAATCGAAAACTTTCAAAATCTATATGGCCTATTGCATTATCCCCCAGCGCGTGTCCTTTAACTTTAAAGTGATCGATTTTTATCGACAATAACAAGACAAGAAACGATGTGATGTTTTACCAGTGTTCCATCCTCTGGGATATCCTTTCAGAAGATTCGCTAAGGCCAAGACACACTTCTTGAAAAATATAACTGGTCTTTTGACCTTGTCAACGTTTTTCTGTATGGACTTCCATACTGTGCGGAGCGCAACGAGGTTTCATAACTGTGTAAATATGGGATATGTGAAAATTTCAAAATCGAGGCAGCTGATTTCATATTTAAATCAGTCTCTGTTATTGTGGCGGCGATTTAAAAATTAATATTACAGTTGGTGATAACAGTCTTTCCTCAATTTCTATGTGGTGTTTATTTCTATGAATTGTAAGCAGTCTAAACGGTATGATTTTTGTTTTTTCTTGTCAGGTATAAAATGTACTTTAAGTGCATAGAAATTAATGTTATTTATACTTGTCCACCTGTCAGACGTAAGGCAAACTATCTTTGCAGTGGGTAAATCATTTTTAATTTTATCACTTAATCGTGATACAAACTGGGCATTAAAGAGCTTGATAACGTTTTCCACATGGTGAATTATAATTTAGGCAAATCATATATATGATCTTTTCTTTAAAACTCTGCATCTTCAAATACAGAAAAAACATGGTTTCTTTGCAAATCAGTTTTAAAAGTTGAGGATCTATTGCTGTACTGTTATTTAACTTGATGAGCTTTACAATATTAACAAATTCATTTACGGGTTCTTGCAAATGAAAAGCGATTTGGCGTGAGGGCGTCACAAAAGAAAATAAATCAGAAATTGTTCCAGAATCACATGACAACGGCGGGCTGGATGCAGCGTGAGACTCAGTTTGACTTACTTCATCTGAGACAGAAGCAGACATCAGTGAAGACGTTTCGTGAGAAATCATCTCTTGAATTTCTGCATCAGTTGATGGCGAACCTGAGCGATTTCCTGCCCCATGCATTTCCCAATACGCTGTTGGATGCTTCGATTTGAGATGTCTTTTCAGGTTTGATGAGGAGCCAGTAGAACAGGAAATTATCTGTGGGCAATAACGGCATTTTCCTTTTTTTCCAAGTTTGATAAAATATTGCCATATAAGGCTTGTGGTTCTTCGTGAAGTCGATGTGGCTGACATATCCTGCTCCACTGAAAAGTAGATTGGGAAAATTAAAATATTTACTTTTAGGATAAAGTTTTTTAATAATAAAAACTTACAATTAGAATAAACGTACATGCACAGGTTTTACAATTAGAAATTATAGAGTGATCATAGGACATTGTGATCTGTGGTAGCTAGGCTCAAAGTTGTGAAGCATGTATCATATAGGGAAAATCTGAAACCTTCATAGTGAAGAAGAAATTCGAGAAGACAGGTCTAATAATATGTAAGGATCTCACTTCTGAAAGATTAAGAATTTTGAATTGAGTGATATCTGAATTTGGGCTATCCAATGCGTGGACAAATGATGGCAGGATAATGGCGAGGGTAGAAGCTGTAAAAATGTTGTTAGTTGTGGAAATGAACTTTAAAGCATGTGCTATAGGAGCTAAGAAGTTGCCAATTCATCAGTGTGCGATTTTCAAGAGGGATGGGGGGGGGGATTTCCCCCCCTCTGCATCAGACCATCCCCTCCTCTGGCTTTAGTTTATGCATCCCAACCTGGGATGTTTATTTCCCATGCACTGGAGTAAAACTCATATAATTTAAATTTGTGGAGCCGAACACTGAAAGTTTTTAATACAGTCTTACTATATTAATACTATTAATATGTTTGCTTATAAATTTTGAAAAAGTGTTATGTAGTAGTTAAGCATTTCAAAACATTTAGAACTAAACCACCATTCTCATGTTGTCATTGTTGCTTTCGTCTAAGGTGCGTCATCCGTTTACTTGCGAGCTTGCGTGGGAAGTAGTGTGGCAGTCATACCGCAGCAGTCGTACCGCAGAGTCGGGTGAGCTGGGGGCTGAAATTCCCACCCCGGGCCCTGACACAGGGTTGTGACCGGCCCGGTGCCTGTGCGAACATTTACCGTTAGGCCACCTTTTGGCAACGGTATGGCGCGGACTAACGCGCCTGGGACGAAAGCACATATTACTAAATAACGCACCATCGTGTGCTTCTAGTTCCTAGGATACTATTTCGTGGACCTTCTTTAAATACTCTTCTCTTCCACCATCGTTTTCTTTTCCTTTGGTTTTCATTTCCGTTGTTAGCTGCATGTGCAAGTACCAAGTAGGCCGCCGCTGCGATACTTTATCATCATTTATACTGCAAGGCCGACACACGTGTGGCACAAATTCTGTCGCTTTGGTATAAATTAACCTGCCGCATGCAACATACGCCGCAAGATGTTGCCTTTTGTAGCATGCTACAAGGCGACGCACGCCACATTTCCGTAGCATGCCACAATGTTGCAAGACGTCGCCCCAGCGTAAACGAGGCTTTAGAGCCAGGTCTGTATTGTATGGTGGATGTGATGTGTTGCGTACGAAACAAAAACCTGCAATCAGATCCAAACGTCGTGGAAAACTGTGAAGAGGTGTCATCTTGCAGCAAGATAACGCTCGCCCACATTCTGCCAAACGGACAGCCGACGCAAAAAGAAGATGAGATTCGAGGTGCTGGAACATCCACCATACAGTACAGACCTGGCTCCAAGTGATTTTCACATGTTTGGACCCTTAACGGAAGATTTGAAAGTGATGAAGACGTCATTGCTACGGTGCAAAATTGGTTACAGATGCAACCGAAAAACGTATTTTCTGATGAAATAAAAAAAAACTCGTAAAACGTCGGGAAAACTGCATTGAAGTCCAGGGAGGTTACGTAGAAAAATAATGCACGTTTCAGTTTTCTATCATCAGAATAAGTACAGCTTTTCACAAATGTGCTTTTACTTTTTGAATTCCCGTCGTATACCTGTATGTAGATGATTTTGTAAATAAGCTTTACCTATAGTGAACTTTTAAAGATATAACAAGGGATGGCTTTTCTGATAGTGCATACGCGTGCATAGTGAGTTTCGGCATTAACATCTATTTATAAATAACTGTTTAACCATGGGTAACGCCGCGGTCCAAGCTAGTAACATATGTAATTATACTAACCCCCTAAGACATCCCCCCCACTGGTAAAAGCACAAATCGCACACTGCAATTCATACAGCCAAAAAGTTCTAACAGCGTGTCTGTATTGTTACTGTAGAAGACAATTAGCCATAATGTGCTCATTTTTCTTACTGTGCTAATTCATGTTAGTTTCGTTTATTGTTCAGCAGTTCTTAATGACATCATTAGCGTTACTTGTCATTAGCACCACTAACATTAACAGTACTCTTTATCATCATTCTTTTAATTTTGTTTATACTAGTGTTATGTGCAGATGAGTTTTGTTCTTCGGAAGATCAGGTTTCTGTCTCTCCTTTCTGCTTCCGTCTTCCGTTCCAGCATCTTTCCAGTGCATTCCCTATCTTCTCTCTCTCTCTCCTTTTTTTCATTTTTTTACTGCTACATCTAAACACACAATTCTCCATGTATCAAACGTCAATATTCTATCACTGCCACCTCATCTCGACGAACTTTGCCATATATTTCAAAATATAGACATCCATGTAATACTTCTGTCGCAGACTTGACTCAAGCCAAGCATTCCTTCCAGTTCTGTAAATATAAAACGCAATGTCCTTCAAAGGCACCACACAAGTAACATACGATGGGATGAAGTAGCAGCACACACGGGATTTGATTTATTACCTCCCACGCTACACACTTCCAACAGTAATGAAGAGAAACAAGTTAAATATATTTTTGTGGATACCAAATTCCTTAACAAAATATGCCTAATCCGTGTCCTCTACAGACCTCCAAAGTTGTGTGAGAGGGACTGTGTCGAGGATTCGAATCCAAATAGGAACATATATGCCAGTAACAAATAATTGTTGCAACCCTTGTCCACAGTACGAGCAGCCCTTAGCGGCTCGCCGTCTGACAAGTGTTCATGACGTCGCCTTTCCGGCTGAGATCTTTTTTAATATGTGACTTGTAAGTACTGCATCTTTTCGAGTCAGTACAAACTTTAATTTTATTAATGTACTATATACCTAATGTTTTAGTACAGTTAATCTAATTCTGGAGACGACACTCATAGTAGCGTCGAAACCAGGTCAATTTTTGATTTAATATTTGTGACCGAGGGCTTATTTGTTACAATATAATAATTTTTTTGTCCCTTCACTGTGAAATTCGAGCATTTGCATTCTTCTTCAAATGTGAAACTACTTCAGCTTGCAACGAAATACGCAAACAGAGTAATTCGTGCCACTCACACACCTGAACCTGGAATATCGGTTCACTACATCATTTTCGCGATGTAAAATATACAAGAAAGAAACTGCAACTGAGTACACACAGAGTTTTGTGTCATATCGTTTTCACTGTAGGCTTGTACCATGGGAAGCAAGGAGTGGATGTTGTTTGGTGGCCAGTGTCCTCTTTCTATAACACAACTGCACACGTTTATTAACAGGGCTCTTTATTCAAAAGAACAAGAAGTTACTTAAGGCAGTCCAGGTGTTGTGGTACAAGCTCTATTTATAGTCCACATTAGCCTCACGGCTTTTGAAGTATAAGTCTGCTATGTACACTACTCTGGTTGCTAGATACTGACTGACTCCGGGCTAGAGGCTGAGCTAATTGCAGCTGCGACTCCCACTGGGCTGCGACTGATGACTCGACTCGTTGACTCCCTGGAATACTGACTGGGCTGGCCCTCTGATCCGCGGCGCCAATCTAAATACTGGCGGTCGAGAGGGCGTTGGTGGCGAGTTGTTTGCGGGTCTGTCTTTGGCCTCTCTCCTGGTAATCGCATCGCTTGCGCCTCCTATCGATCTTCTCGCAACCTCTTTGCCGGCTGGTGTGCTGGCGGCTGTTAAGAGCATCCATGCATCTGGGTCCTCTTCTTCTTCATCATCATCTTCTTCTTCTTGTTCCATCTATTGTCCTGGCGAATGCTTCTCTAGGTAGTACATTCTCATTTATTCTTCGTATATGGCTTGCCCAATTCAATCTTCTCTTCTTTAGCACTTTGGCGATGTTATGGTGCTTGTACAGTTCTCTTAATTCTTCATTTCTTCTTATCCCCCATTCCATGTTATTTTCATCATACACAGGTCAAAAAACTTTCCTCCCAAATACACAGCTCTACGACATAAAAATGGTTTCACATTTATTAAGTGATTTTTATAGTGTTTTCAACGCTGATTTCGGGAAAAATAGTGAAAAAATTCCATCACGTACAGTTATTTCACAAACTGCTTGTCTAGTTTTAGCTTTTTTCGATATTTCACCACTCTAGTGAGTTTGAATTTTGGTTTTTAGGATCTCCATAAACTGTTATTTAGCCGTTTTTACACTAGATATATGTAAAATAAAGCGTAATTAGGAGAAACCAGCAGGATTTTCATGTTAGTGCCTGTCCATTGTGGTGCCCCTTCCCCCACCATCACCAAACAGTGAGGTTCTGCTGTTGCCTTTCACTCTGTGCTGTTTACGTGTTTTTGTTACTAGTGCTATAAAGTAGTGACTGTTTTCTTGTGTTGTGCAGCTGTTTTATGGACTATGGCTACCAGAGGATGTAAAACTCGCCAGATTGCTTCTGCTACATTTGTGATAACTGTACCGTTAAAAGGCAACAAAGAAACATTTCCTATTTTGTTGAAAAAGTATATTTCGCCTGTTTTGATATAAAGTTAGGCGATCAAGATAAGCCTTGGGGCCCACACAAAGTTTGTTCAACGTGTGTCGAATAACTGAGGCAATGGTTTCAACGTAATCACCCTCTGCTTCTCTTATCATATTGTAGTATTCCAGTTTTTCTTGAGTTAGGATACGCTGTGTTTCCTGATAGACTTTACAGTATCTTTCCTTCATTGTGATATTCTTCCTGCCTTGAATCCATGGTTTCCTCGTGTTTCTTCTCTCCAGCACTTTTTCTTGGTACTTTTTGTTCAACCACATTTTGTTACGTCGTTTCCTTCTTCATATAACTTTGGTAGTTACTTCTTAAATACTGTTCTTAAGGTGTCTCCATTTGCTTTCGACATTTTTTGTTCCCTATTGTGTACTCTATTTTTGTTAGGTTTTTTCCATTTTATTTTATAAAGGTTCGTTTGATATTTTCTTTCACCTTATTTCCTATGTTGCATCCAGCAATTTCAATTCTATTTTCGGTTTAGTTTCTCTTTTAGTTTTATTTTTAATATTATTAACATATGGTCTGGTCACAATCCGCAACCCCTAAGGTTCTAACATTTTTTAATCTGTTTAGGAATCTTTTTTGGTAGCTATAGGATCGATATGACATTCACTGTTTCTCCATCTGGTGAAAAACGTGTCCCTAAATGAATGTGTTTGGGTTGAAAGTTTTTGCTACCTAGCATGAGATCGTTTGTCATTGCAAGGGTTATAAGTCGAAGACCAATAGCTGAACTTTTCTCATGTAAGCTAAAATTTCCAATGATTGATTGTAAATTACTTTGTTTCCTTCTTTGGTATTAAAATCTCCTGACTCTACTTTTGCATTCTGCCTACTTATTCAGTTGAGTGTGTGTTCCAGTTGACTACAGCATTCTTCTTTCATATCATCGTACTTATCTTCCGCGAATGCATGTGCATTTAGAAATGTAATGTCTAACCACTGACTGCGAACAATGTGATATTCGATTGTTAACATGTCTGATTTCCTTTACTCAGTTATTTATTGATTTCTAAATGTAGAAACCGGGTAGAAATTCCTAACATTCACTGCACTCACCGTACATTATTGTTGTATCTTCTATTTTCAGCGATTCCGTTCCTTGCCATTTTACTTCTTGGAGAGTTACATATTGTACCCTGCATTTCCCTAACCTTGGCTCACAGATCAGCTGAAGCAGCTTCTGAATCTCAGAGATGCTACACATCTGACTTCCAAACAAAATCCTACCCTTGAAAATCGATTTGATTACAAGCAGAAAGGGAACAGAGTCAGTCCGTCTGAGAAAAACGATAACTCACGCTTGTCAATACATTAACAGACAACAGACAGACCAGACATTCTATTGGAAAACCTGCGTAGTCAAATTAGAGGCAAAATAAAAGCTGCATCTTTGGCACAATCAGGAAACTAAACTAGCACTTCACTTTAGCGACTATCGTCATTGAACTGAAAACAGAATATAAGACTTTTGATTATTTCATGAAGGTCAGTGTTAGAAGCAGCGAAAAATTCTGTCTTACGCATGTTGCTTGCGACACCGTCGAAAAACCCGTCATGCGTTTCAGATCAACATCGTCTGTACAATATGGCAAATGATCAAGCTTCTTACTGACCCAATACAGCTCATAATGACTGATCGTATCTACCATGTACCTTAAGGCTCTTCCCTGGACAACACAGTAGGAACGTTCTCATCAGAACAAAACACTTTCTTTCAACCACAGTCACTTGGTCGTCCTCTGTAAGTCGTTTTCAATACCAGAGACCTGACTCTGGAACGATCTGCCTCATTATATCAGAGAACCTGAAAACACATCCTGCTTCAAAAGACAGCTAATGACATATTTACTAACACAACAATAATGTCAGCCTCTGTTCTGTACACACCACTAACCCCTTACAAGTATCCAACAGGTATTTCTCACTTCCCAAGCTTTGTATTTTATTTTCTCTCCCTCAGGTCTAGCTCTGTTATAAAATCCCACTTTTGAATTGTAATCCTTTCAGTTGCACTCTGTGGTGCTGAATGCTGACCTCCAACAAGAGAAATAGAACAACGACTTGGTGTCGTGGAAACAAAACGGTGCTCAGGTGAACATCTGGATTAACAGTGCACAGTCATTTCACAAATGATGAAGTTCTTAAGTTATATGGAATAGTATAAAAAGTATACAAAATGAAAGAAAGCCAACTACGATGGCTTAGGCATGTCCTCAGTGCAGGTGCAACAACAACGGCAAAGATTGGTTGTAGTTTGTAAGCAAATAATAAACGGCCAGTGGGATGACCTAGGGAGCAATGGCTTGAAAGCCTGCTTGAAGATCTCAAGATCTCAAGCCTGCACCATGATCAGGCGCAAGATTGGATAAAATGGCAACAGACAGCCAAGACAACGGACCTTGTCAGCTTGTGGGACAAATGCCAAGGAAGTAGAAGAAATACACCCATAAATGCCTTTTTGTGTGATGCACTGTTGTGACTGCTATCATTATTAGCAGTAGTAGTAGTAGTAGTAGTAGTAGTCTCGCTAGGATCATTGCTCTTAGTCAGGCTTAGTATTAGTAATCCAAATAGTATTGATTAAATTCAATTGCTCTTTCTAACTCTACTTTATATCATCAGTGCTTATTACATTAAATGTACTATGAATTTTAAGTACCATAACTGTGAAGTAATAAGTTTTTTAATCACATGTAAAACTCTCGTTCGATGTGAGATCCTGAAGGCCCTAATCTAATCGCGTTAAATAAATAAATAAAAAATAAAAACAAATAATATATACAATCAATAATATCCACATACAGGAGAGAACAACTCTCACAGATTTCCCCGTTCAGTACAAGAGTGGGGCAAGGAGACGTTATTTCATGTATATTATTTATAGTCCAGTCAAATGGTGCTCAGAAAGGCCAAATGGTGGAAAGTATTGTAGAAGTATTTTTGACAAGTTTTCTGTATTTTTTCGGGGGTCCTGTACCAGAATTTTCAAAGTGCCAGCAAAATTTCGGCCTCGAAGTAGGTCAAAAACGAAAAAACACGAAAAATTGTGCTTCTTTAGGTTTTTCGCCCATAACTCGGGAACGACACAATTTTCGGCAAAGATGACTATTTATGAAAATAAAGAATATAAAAATTCACGAAAATTACGCCTCATTGGCCTTTTCGTCAGACACGTGTCGCCCAGGGAAAAATCCTCTTTAATTCAGAGAACAGGAATCATTTAATATCAGTGCTACTGCAGAAATTGGGTAAAGCAGACATAGCTTGCAAGCAAGCTGTGGCTGATGCTGATACCTTGATTATCAGCATCGCACTATCTTTGGCTCCCACACATTCAACCGTCATAGCTGTTAGGGAGGACGTGGTCTTGTCGTCATACTAACAGACCTCTATCAGCAAACTAATTACTAATGAAACGAGGGAGAGGTAAAATCCCACAGCCGTTTTAATCTTCTCACACAATTGGCCACACTGCCCGAGAAAATTTTTGTTTCTTTTTTTCATGCAGTCAGTGGATGTGACACTCCTCACGCTCTTTACAATAAGGGAAAAGTGAAATGCTTCATTAGGCTAAAGAAAAACCCTTAATTGCAAAACGACATGCAAATACACTCCTGGAAATTGAAATAAGAACCCCGTGAATTCATTGTCCCAGGAAGGGGAAACTTTATTGACACATTCCTGGGGTCAGATACATCACATGATCACACCGACAGAACCACAGGCACATAGAAACAGGCAACAGAGCATGCACAATGTCGGCACTAGTACAGTGTATATCCACCTTTCGCAGCAATGCAGGCTGCTATTCTCCCATGGAGACGATCGTAGAGATGCTGGATGTAGTCCTGTGGAACGGCTTGCCATGCCATTTCCACCTGGCGCCTCAGTAGGACCAGCGTTCGTGCTGGACGTGCAGACCGCGTGAGACGACGCTTCATCCAGTCCCAAACATGCTCAATGGGGGACAGATCCGGAGATCTTGCTGGCCAGTATAGTTGACTTACACCTTCTAGAGCACGTTGGGTGGCACGGGATACATGCGGACGTGCATTGTCCTGTTGGAGCAGCAAGTTCCCTTGCCGGTCTAGGAATGGTAGAACGATGGGTTCGATGACGGTTTGGATGTACCGTGCACTATTCAGTGTCCCCTCGACGATCACCAGTGGTGTACGGCCAGTGTAGGAGATCGCTCCCCACACCATGATGCCGGGTGTTGGCCCTGTGTGCCTCGGTCGTATGCAGTCCTGACTGTGGCGCTCACCTGCACGGCGCCAAACACGCATACGACCATCATTGGCACCAAGGCAGAAGCGACTCTCATCGCTGAAGACGACACGTCTCCATTCGTCCCTCCATTCACGCCTGTCGCGACACCACTGGAGGCGGGCTGCACGATGTTGTGGCGTGAGCGGAAGACGGCCTAACGGTGTGCGGCACCGTAGCCCAGCTTCATGGAGACGGTTGCGAATGGTCCTCGCCGATACCCCAGGAGCAACAGTGTCCCTAATTTGCTGGGAAGTGGCGGTGCGGTCCCCTACGGCACTGCGTAGGATCCTACGGTCTTGGCGTGCATCCGTGCGTCGCTGCGGTCCGGTCCCAGGTCGACGGGCACGTGCACCTTCCGCCGACCACTGGCGACAACATCGATGTACTGTGGAGACCTCACGCCCCACGTGTTGAGCAATTCGGCGGTACGTCCACCCGGCCTCCCGCATGCCCACTATACGCCCTCGCTCAAAGTCCGTCAACTGCACATACGGTTCACGTCCACGCTGTCGCGGCATGCTACCAGTGTTAAAGACTGCGATGGAGCTCCGTATGCCACGGCAAACTGGCTGACACTGACGGCGGCGGTGCACAAACGCTGCGCAGCTAGCGCCATTCGACGGCCAACACCGCGGTTCCTGGTGTGTCCGCTGTGCCGTGCGTGTGATCATTGCTTGTACAGCCCTCTCGCAGTGTCCGGAGCAAGTATGGTGGGTCTGACACACCGGTGTCAATGTGTTCTTTTTTCCATTTCCAGGAGTGTATTTAAAGATCTGATCCGAACAAGGAGGCCGTAGCATCGCTAGTGCTAAACTCAGGTTGCCCATTTCCCACATGATATACTGCTAACTGTGTATGAAGGGCAACAGGCTGATTCCATGTTTCTAGATTTCCGGAAAACAGTCCGCCTCCGTAGCGTTGCGGTAGCGTTACCGCCTATCACGCAGGGGGTCCGGGTTCGATTCCCGGCAGGGGACTGGGTGTTATGTGTCCTTCATCATCATTGACTCGCAAGTCACTAAAATAAAGGACTTACAATACGGCGGTCTCGAACTCCCCCGAATGGGGCCTCCCGGCCAACAATGCCATACGATCATTTCATTTATTTCCGGATAACATTTAACATGGTGCCCCACTGCAGGCTGTTAACGAAGGTACGAGCATATGGAATAATTTCACAGATGTGCTAGTGGCCCGAAGACCTCTAAAGTAATAGAACCCAGTATGCTGTCCTAGACAGCGAGTGTTCATCAGAACCGATGGTATCATCAGGAGCGCCCCAGGGAAGTGTGACAGGACAGCTGTTGTTCCCTACATACAAAAATGACTTCGCGGACAGAGTAGGTAGCAATATGCGGTTGTTTGCTGACGGTAATGTATCGAGGTTGAGCGACTGTAGGAAGATACAAGATGACTTAGATAAAATTCTTAGTGGGTGTGATGAATGGCAGCTAGCTCTAAATGTGGGAAAACGTAAGTTAATGCAGATGAGTAGGGAAAACAAACCTGCAAATTTCGGATACAGCATTAGTAGTATTCTGATTGTCACAGTCACGTCGTTTAAATATCTGGGCGAAACGTTTCTATACGATATGAGGTTAACAATCATGTGAGGATTGTGGTAGGGAAGGCGAATGGGCGACTTCGGTTAAATGCGAGAATTTTAGGAAAGAGTGGTTCACCTACAGAGGAGGCCACATATAGGATGCAGGTGCGACCTATTCTTGAATACTGCTCCAGTGTTTGGGATCCGTACCAGGTCAGTTTGAAGGAGGTCATCGACGAGGTTCGAAGGCCGGCTACTAGCTTTGTTACCGGTAGGTTCGAACAACAGTGAAGTATGACAGAAATGTTTCGGAAACTCAAATCAAAATCACTGGAGGGAAGGAGATGTTCTTTTCGAGGAACACTATTGAGAAAATTTAGAGAACGGACATTTGATACTGACTGCCGACTGACTACTGCGGCCAACACACACTGCACCTAAGGACCACGAAGATACGAGAAATTAGGGATCGTACAGAGGCATACATATAGCCGTCTTTTTCCTCGCTCTGTTTGCGAGTGGGAATGGAAAGGAAATGACTAGTAGTGGTACAGGATATCATCCACCATACGGTGGCTTTGGAGAACCTATGTAGATATATAGATGCAATGGAGTGCTTTAAAAGATTCCTCATCAGACTGCATGCTGGTGGAAGTGAAGAATCTCTGAACCTCCTCAGATACAGAAGCTGCATCTACGAGGGCTATTCACAAAGTAGGGAACGTTTTGACATTAAAAAAAACACTAAGTACAAGAAATACATTTTATTATATACATCTGAAAGACTGACTGACATACTACTTTTCCACGCAGTCACAAAACACATTGAGGCACTTATTATAGCAATGGGCAAGATTTGAAGTACCTTCGTCGTAAAATTCTGCCACCTGAGACTTCAGCCAATGAGTCACGCCCACCTGGAGCTCCGTGTCGTCATCAAAGTACTGCGTTGCAAGGCAGTATTCATCTTGGGAAACAAGTGGAAGTCGCTTGGTGCAGGGCAGAAGAGGGAAAATTTCCCATTTCAATGAATTAAGTTCTTAGTGCAGCTTGCTGTGTGAGGTCGGGTATTGTCGTGCCAAAACAAAATTTTGGACGTTAGCTTTCCTTAGCGTTTGTTTTGAACTCCTCTTCTACGGCTGTGCAAAGTTTGACAGTAATGGGCAGAATTTATGGTTGCTCCACTTTCGAGAAAATCAATAAGAAGCACACCTTGCCTATCCCAAAACACTATCGCCATTATCTTCCTTGCTGACAAGGTTTGCAACCATCTTCTGTGTTTTTGCGGAGACCTTGTGTGCCCCCAGCCCATGGACTGTAATTTTCTCGCAATTGACGTGTTTCACCCAAGTCTCGTCACCGGTTACGATTCGATCCAATAATGAATCACCATGTTTGTGGTAAGCCTCTAGAAATGTCAACCTTACCTGTGTGTAAGCATTTTGGGCACCCATCATGAACAAAATTTGTGGTAGCCTAGCTTTTGAGTGATAATTTCAAACAACAAAGTTGGTGCAACTTGTGGAAAAGAAAGCGAAAGCTCCGTAATTTTGAAGCGACGGTTTTCACGAATCGTTTCATCAACTCTAGCGACAAGATAGTCAGTCACAATGCTCGGGCGTCCACTCTTCTCTTCATCATGGACGTTAGTTCGGCCATTTTGAAACCGAAAGCACCATTTCCGGACGGAACATTCACTCATTACGTTCTTTCCGTACGCTTCGCACAGATCACGATAAATTTCCAGAGGTTTTAGGTTTATTGCCACCAAAAACAGTATCACAGACCGCACCTCACAACTGGCGGGGTTTTCGATTGCAGCTCACATGTCAAATTCGAATATCGAAAGAACCAGAAGCGCAGAGACGTTTCCACTATCACGGATTGATGCCGACTAAGCTGCCAAGCACACAAATACCAAAAAATACGCGTTCGACGCTCGCCTAGCGAGCCGGCACGGTAGCTCAGCGTGTTCGGTCAGAGGGCTGCGTGCTCTCTGTAATAAAAAAACTCAGTCAAAGAATCAACGATCAACTTGAACGGATGTCTTGTGACGTCCGCCTAGACCAAACGCAAAAAAAAAAAAAAAAAGGCGGCGTCAGATGGGAACGTTCCCTACTTTCTGAATAGCCCTCGTAATCGGCGTTCAGAGCAACTGCCAACATCGTTTCTCAGCCACCAACTGAGAACGCTGCTTTCCAGCATATTCTCCGAGTGTGCCGGCCCGTGTGGCCGTGCGGTTCTAGGCGCTTCAGTCTGGAACCGCGTGACCGCTACGGTCGCAGGTTCGAATCCTGCCTCGGGCATGGATGTTTGTGATGTCCTTAGGTTAGTTAGGTTTAAGTAGTTCTAAGTTCTAGGGGACTGATGACCACTGCTGCTAAGTCCCATAGTGCTCACAAGGGAACCTCCCCATCGCACCCCCCTCAGATTTAGTTATAAGTTGGCACAGTGGATAGGCCTTGAAAAACTGAACACAGATCAATTGAGAAAACAGGAAGAAGTTGTGTGGAACTGTGAAAAAATAAGCAAAATATACAAACTGAGTAGTTCATGGAAAGATAGGCAATATCAAGGACATTCGGATCGCAGGAGCGGCGTGGTCTCGTGGTAACGTGAGCAGCTGCGGAACGAAAGGTCCTTGGTTCAAATCTTCCATCAGGTGAAAAGTCTAACTTTTTATTTTCAGTTTCTGTGACAAACTCTTATGTTTTCATCACTTTTTTGGGAGTGATTATCACATCCACAAGAAAACCTAAATCGGGAAAGGTAGAAGAATCTTTTTACCCATTCGCCAAGTATACAAGTTAGGTGGGTCGACAACATGTTCCATGCCGTCACCAGTGTCGTATAGAATATATCAGAGGTGTTTTCCTGTGGAGGAATCGGTTGACGTATGACCTTGCGATCAAATGTTTTCGGTTCCCATTGGAGAGGCACGTCCTTTCGTCTACTAATCGCACGGTTTTGCGATGTGGTCACAAAACACAGACACTAAACTTATTACAGTGAACAGAGACGTCAATGAACGAACGGACGGATAATAACTATGCAAAAATAAAGAAAGTAAAATTTTCACTCGAGGGAAGACTTGAACCAAGGACCTCTCGTCCCGCAGCGGCTCGCGCTATCACGGGACCACGCCGCTCCTGTGCTGAGATCGTCCATTATGTTGCCTATGTGGCGCATGGACTACTCAGTTTGTATATTTTGCTTATTTTTTCACAGTTCCACACAACTTCTTCCTATTTTCTCAATTGATCTGTCTTCAGTTTATCAGGGCCTATCCACTGTGCCAACTTATAACTAAATCTGAGGGGGGTGCGATGGGGAGGTTCCCTTGTCAGAACCATTTGAACCATTTCTCCGAGTGTACCGTAAGGTACAACAGTGACTATGCGGAATGGGATTGGACGAGAGCGAAGGATCGCCTGGTTCCAACCACTATGCTTCAGTCGCCAGCACCCGATGTTATTCTGACCTACATCGTCCGCAAATACAGAATTGGCTGTCGTTGCTGTCCCTGTAGCTGCCGAAAAACAGACCTCCACTGCTCAAAGGTCTGCGTCAGCTGCCATATAGTTGGCGAGAATGTCAGCCCCGTCGATTTGCAAGACTTAGTAAATGCCGTTTTGGAGGTAGGGGATGGGCAGGAGACCGAAACAAGGAGTCCTACAGATCGCGATAAGCCATATTTCACATTGTTATTGTAATTTCCCGTTGTGAAATCCCATGACCTTATTACTGTAACAAAAACTATACATTGGTTTCTACTCTAATTATTTGTCTATTATACGGCACCAAATGAAATTAACGATGCATTAGCTTTTTAACATACCCGTATACATAGTGTCCCAAGAAAACACCGACAAACTTTAGCCACTGTTTCCTTACATCAAAACAAGCAAGAAATGTCTAGTAAACAAGGGCTGTAGAGCACATACTTAAGAGACATCAGCACTTGTTCATCTTCGATACTTCGAAACACATCTCTTAAACTGCAAGCTCTTATCTTTTCATATTTTTGGAGGAAGTAGTATGGACCAAATCAAGAAAAACAGTCTAACAAACACGAGCTCTAAATTCATTATCTTAAGAGGTATGAGCACTTGTTGGTAGAAGAGATGTGTTTCACACTAGTGGAGATGAACAGGTGCTCATGTCTCTTGAAGTAGGTATTTTAGACCCCATTTTAGCTAATACTTCCTCCTTCCAAAATACTGAAAGCAAAGACCTTGTAGTAGAAGAGATGTGTTTCGTAGTATCGAATAAGAACCTGACACCTCTTAAGGATGCATTTTAGAGCCTAACTACTAGACATTTTCACTTATTTCTGTATAAGGAAACTGTCCTTAAACTTTGTCGGGTTTTGTTTTTTGGCACACCCTGTAGCCTATATTCTCATTTTCGAATCAAGTGAACAAGACGTTAGTAGAGCGCGAAACGCAAAGAGGATAAAACTTCTTTGAAGTGACTTAAAAATTATTATATTAATAGTATGGAAATGCCGTGTGGCTAGGGCCTCCCGTCGGGTAGACCGTTCGCCTGGTGCAAGTCTTTCGAGTTGACGCCACTTCGGCGACTTGCGTGTCGATGGGGACAAAATGATGAAGAAAGACACACAACACCCAGTCATCACGAGGCAGAGAAAATCCCTGGCCCCGCCGGGAATCGAACCCGGGACCCCGTGCGCAAGAAGCGAGAACGCTACCGCTAGACCACGAGATGCGGACCTACTAATAGTATTAATATTAGTATTACCAAATGCCAATAAGTGGAGCATAATTTTATGCCATTTAGATAAGTTATTCGAACATCTTTTAATAGCAGGCTTGACGAAATCTTTTATTTTGACGTTTGAACCAACATCATAACATACTGACGGACGAGCAGTTGGGATTTTATTGCACAAGAAATTACATTAAGTTCAACACACACTACACGCCATACTGTTGGTCTGACGAAAAAAATCACCAATACTTATTAGGGGGAAATTTTATCCTCTTAATTTTCATAAATAGTCAACGTTGCCGAAAATTGCGTTATTTTCGAGTTATAAGCGAAAAACCCAAAAAGTCCTCTGTTTTCGAGCTTTTCTTAAAAAAAAAATGGCTCTGAGCACTATGGGACTCAACTTCTGAGGTCATTAGTCCCCTAGAACTTAGAACTAGTTAAACCTAACTAACCTAAGGACATCACAAACATACATGCCCGAGGCAGGATTCGAACCTGCGACCGTAGCGGTCTTGCGGTTCCAGACTGCAGCGCCTTTAACCGCACGGCCACTTCGGCCGGCTGAGCTTTTCTTCATTTGACCCATTTTCGGGCCGTAATTTTGGCGGTACTTTGAAAATTAGGTTTCAGTACCCTCGAACACATATGGAAAGCTTCTCAAAAAAACTTTTGCACAGCGTTCCACTAAGAATCACCGTTTACAGGACTATCAACTGTGTCCTGGAAAAAGTCTTCGGCGAATGGACCATCGAACGTTAGATCAAGGCTGGAATCGAAGCAGGCAGCCTATGGGTTCGACGCCTGGCTTTTACTGATAATCTGATAACCTACTGGCAAGCGACGTGCAAAAGGGTTCAATGCTGGTTTTAATATAAGAGGAAACAGGTCTGCGGATATACATCGAAAAGGTCGAATTCATTACGAACACTAGACTCCCCTTAGAACAATGAAAGCGCCACCAATCATATCAAGAGAGCCAAAACCGTAACGTACCTTGGAGAATGGATCTCTGTAACACTGCAGCTCTCGAACAAAAGAAAATCAAACTAGGTAGGGCATACTTCCTTGCAGAAAAACGTGTACAAACGGCAGTCTAAATGTTTCCGCTTCAGAACGCTGCTGCAGTGTCCATGCAACGTAGGCAAGGGATTAGTTTGACATTCGTGTCTTTCAGACGTGCGTACAGTAAATGCACAAACTTGAACTATGGTGATGCTATTTCCAAATGAGCATGCACGGTGTTTCACCAAACGGGTATCTTCAGTCTGGTGCGTTCGTGGGGTGATCGCCTCAATGCTCACAACAGTTCTGCCTGACTGGAATACCGATTCTGGACTGTACGTCCTTATAACAGAAATTTCTTTCTTCGCATCTTGTGCCTGGAAACATGCATCGATTAATACAAAGAAAGACACTATAACACAGGAGTCAGTGCTTCAGTCCTCTAAGCAGCAGATCGTCTGTCTTAGCCAAGAAGACCCTAGAAGAGTCCCCGAATTACAAGAAAGTAAATGTAGAGGGCTAAGGATCCTACCACTACTACTACTACTAGTAGTAGTATCACTCGAGCCTTGTCCCGCAGTTACACTGGGTCAGCCATCATTAATCGGATTTGGCATGTTAATGTTCAGGGGCTGGCCGGATGCCCTTCCTGCCGCCACCCCATAGACCCTGGAATGGAATTAGTGTATGCCAACTGTCTGCGTCGAGTGTAATCCGTGGAATAGTGCAAAAGTTTACAGATGTCTGCGAGCAGTGTAACTGAGGCGGAACATGGGGACCAGCACAGTATTCTCCCAACGGGATTTGGAAAACCGCCTAAAAACCACATCCAGGCTGGCCGGCACATCGGCCGTCGTCGTTAATCCGCCGGGCGGATTCGATCCGGGGCCGGCACGCCTACCCGAGTCCAGGAAGCAGCGCGTTAGCGCTCTTTTTTTTGTTTTTACCACTTTTTTCCATCTTTTTTGTTTTTTTCTCGATCCACTTTTTTATCCATCCTTTTTTCCCAGCAATCCAATTTTTATTAACCACTTTTATTTTCTTTTTATTTTTTTCTTTTATTTTTTATTTATTTATTTATTTTTTTGTATTTTTAGGATGGTCAGGGCGTGGTACACGCCGCACTAGCAGTGGGGTCTGTTCACGGCACTGTCAGTGCGTCGAGGCCCAAACCCCTCCCATCCCTTTTTCATGTTCCCCGTTGGGTCATAGCACTAAGTGTGCAGAAATCTTAACACATTATTTCCATTCTCCGATGTAAGAAAGACAAAGAAACCTCTTCTCTAAGTAGAAACTGAAAAAAAAACTTAACAATTCTTCTCGAATCACACAAAAACTTTGGAAGTCGAACTCGAGTAATTTTGAACAAAATGTTTGGGGAAAAAAAAAGGTTCCGGAAGCAAGGTAATAGTAAATAATAATAAGAAACCAAGTGACTTTTAATTTTCTTCTGTTCGTTCTCGTTCAAGGTGTTGTAGTGGTTCCACATATTTAACCAACACCCATTCTTTCAAAAATGATCTTCAGCATGTTGCCGTAGTGCTTCTTGTGGTTGCGATACCTGCTGATTTTTGCATATTCACACTTCGTGTAAACGCGGAATTCTATCTCGTTGTCCGACCCAAGTGTGTGGATGACATAACTAACATATTTTCCCAGTAACCAGCTAATTGCGTTGGTTTCTAATTTCGGAAAGTATGTCATGTCTGGTCTCAGGAGGAGCGATGGCGTTATATATTCCGTAGAGGATCTGGTGAGAAAAGCGATTTGTTGCCTGATCCAATTCCAGTTATGCACATTGCCACCACAGGTGAATCTGTGGCTGAGTGTATCCACCAGATTGCATTTTCCACAAAGGTGTGTCTGGTTTAAACCGATCCCATATAGTCTCTCGTTGGTGCTGATGACATTATTAACTGTTTTGTACCATGCGGAAATAGCGTCTGTAGATAGCCCGGCATAGTTGATGTTCCACCATACAGCTTTCCAGTCACAATTTGGGAATTTCGTTTCAATTTTGTTTCTACCCTCATTTAACTTCCTTTCAAGTCTGATGTCGCGCGCTG
This sequence comes from Schistocerca nitens, assembly GCF_023898315.1. Classification (NCBI taxonomy): domain Eukaryota; kingdom Metazoa; phylum Arthropoda; class Insecta; order Orthoptera; family Acrididae; genus Schistocerca; species Schistocerca nitens. The sequence goes on along the minus strand of NC_064622.1, from coordinate 131,123,918 downwards.
TGATACGTGTGTTGCTTCTGATTTCGTCACTAAGATAACTTGCTTCGAGGAGAAAGTTCCTCACATACTGCAGACGGGCATTAATCCTTCGCACATCAATCGGTGCTTGCAGGCTATGGGGTGTCACAGCCTCAAAGAGATTTGCGGTTATACATTGTGGAAGTTCTCTGAGTATATGGAAAGTCCGTTTGAGGAACAGAGCAGACGCTTTATTGCGAATATCCACCAAACCGAGGCCCCCGTTTCTGACATCCAGTATAACGGTAGTCGCACCAACCCTGAATATGTCTCCTCTCCATAAATAATTGGTAACAGTGGACATGATCCCTTTCGCTACTAGTTTAGGGATTGGAAATACCTGCGCAGTGAAATACGCTTTAGACAAAACGCAGGAGTTGATGAATCTGACTTTTTGCACCAGGTCCATAGTTCGATGGATGTTCTCCATTACACCACCATGAACTTTCCTCCTAGTTTCCGTCCAGTTAAAAGCAGCCATCCTCATCGGACATGCCATTAAGGTTATTCCCAAAGTTTTATGTTTGTTGTCTTGTTTTGCCCATGCCAGTCGAAGGTGATCTAGGCCCCGTAGATTCAATATTTGACTTTTGTTTTCATTTGCTGTCGCTCCCGACGCTAGACAATACCTTTGGATTTCTCTTTCCAGTGTAACTGTCTTCTCCTTATTCCTTATTACAACGCCCACGTCATCAGTATAAGCTCGTATGACAGTTTTCTCGCCACTCAATGTTATACCTGTTAATCTTGCGTGGACAGTGCGGAGGAAGGGCTCTAAAGATACGGAAAATAAAAACATAGATAAGGGACTGCCCTGTGGAACCCCTCGCCTTATCTGTATGGGTTTAGATGTTTGGCCATTGATTGCTATTTTCGCATTTATACCTGTTGCAATATTCCTTAGCATGTTCACAATCTGGGGGTGGAAAGCCATTCTTGACAGCGTCGCAAAGAGGTATCTATGACTAACGCGGTCAAAAGCTTTGTTGAAATCTATAAAGATTAACGCACATTTTATACTTGTCACTGAGGTAATTGCAACGACGTCTCTGTATGCAGATAGACTTTCGAATATCGTTCTGGTCGGAGAACAAGATTGATGATGACTCAATATTTTGTTGGAAAAGGCAGAGAGTCTTTTGTTGATAATACGCGAAATTATTTTGTAATCAGAATTTAGTAGCGAAAGAGGCCGAAAATTGTTTAAGTTGGTTTTGCCTTTACTCTTAGGAATCAGTACTATTTTACTTTCCTTAAACTCTGCAGGGACCGGTTTTCCGTTCAGGACCTCATTTGCCATGGAAGTGATCTTGTCCCCAATTATAGACCAGTAGCGGGCATAAAACTCCACAGGGAGGCCATCAAGTCCCGGAGATTTTTTGAGAGGTGAGTTACGCACTGCCTCATGCACTTCATCTTTAGTAATAGGTGACAGGATGTCAGCGTTGTCTGTTCCCGACAATTGTGGACCTAAAATAGTGAGAAAATCCTCGAGAGCTGCATCTTCCACTGTGGTAGGGGCATATAAGGTTTCATAGTACCTGTGGACTTCGTCCAGTATTTGTTTCTGGCATGTGAGCCTCGTACCAGTATGCGTCTGGACTTCATCAATTAAAGTTAGACGTCTGTTTTTAGCATGCCGCACCAAGTGATACAGAGAAGCTGTTTCATCTGCTACGACTGATGTGGCTTTCGATTTAATTTTGAGTCCCTCCATCTGTTGCCGTTTAATGCTTAGTAACTTGGCTTTTATTTTTTTGATATCATTCAGACGAATTACGTCATCATGGGCCTGTTGATATAAGTCTCTTAAAACTTTACAGTTAAACTCCATTGTATTCCTCAACTCCCTGTGCCTCGCTGCACTATACTGCATGACAACTTTCCGCAGCCTTGGTTTAGCCCTCCTAGTCCACCAGTCAATGACTGTTGGGTGCTTGTCTACTGTGCGGAGGCACACAGTCCACGCTACTCTTATTCCCTGTTCTAGTTCTTCGTCAGTTAAAACAGAGATATTTAAATTCCATTGGCCTCTGAATCGACGGGTTGGCTGTACACTTAAATTAAAGCAAGTTAAAAGTGTACTGTGATCACTAAAATACACGGGAATAGTTTCAACGTTTAATAAATAATTTTGCAAATTTGGTGACACGTAAATTCTATCTAGTCTGCTGCGGGAGTGGCTGGTTATATACGTGAACCCGACTGACGTCGGGTGCTGAAGTTCCCACACATCCTTAAGGTGTAGATCACTTACTAACTTTTTTAACTGTGGCGAGTAGTTGAAGTTGGGTTGTTGATCTTTCTGGTTTAAAACACAGTTAAAATCTCCACCTAGTATAAGAGAACACGGATTTTTCCTCAATAAATAAATCAGTTCATCTTGGAAAAACTTCGCACGATCCAATTTGTGGGAATTTCCTGATGGGGCGTAAAGGTTAAGCACTGTCACATCGAATATTTTTATGCCTATGGCTCTTCCTGATTCTAGTCGTTCGATTTCAGTCACCGGAATGCCTTCCCTTATAAGAATGGCTGTACCGATATTGGCTTCCGTAGAAACATTTACAATTTCAAAAAAGCCTGGGATCCGAAATTCCGTTATCGCAACTTCTTGTAGCAACGCGATATCTGTCCCGGACTGGTACAAGAATTCTTTTAGTGCTGCCAATTTCAAGGGTGACTGTATTTTATTAATGTTAATAGTAGTAATGCTATAAGCTTGCATCACAGACATACCATAAGAAGCTATTTGGGATGAGGATCGGTATGATTATAGCAGCAACGTGCTTCCCTACAAGGCACGATCTTTACAAGCTGTGTGCCCATTACATGTACTAAATTCCTAGAAAATTTGCACTGCTTTTAAACAAAGAGCTTGAGAAGAAAAGTATCCTGAAATCCCGACAATGCATTGCTATAAGTCACTGTGGCCATTCTCTTTCTCCTCGTCAGTGTTGGCCCTGATGACTTCATATTTAATATTCTTTTTCTTGATGTCTTTTTTCTCTGGTGTGGCTTTCGCTTGATGACGCGTGACAGCAAGACCCGGTGTCGGTCGCTGCCGCCGGCGGTGGCTGTCTGGGGCAACGGCCGTGGCTTGCGAGTCGTCAATATTTGGTTCCGGCGTGGTGTCTGTTGTGCTGTCTTGCTGGCGAGGCGGTGATGCTTGTTTATTTCCTCCTTCGGCGCGGCGTTGCGCTTCGGAGTCAGCAGGTTGTTTACTTGGTACTTCCTCGTACTGTTCGCACTGTATGGGCTGTGCACTTGATGCGGTTATTTCAGTCGTGACCTCAGGCTCAGGATCACATTTCCGTGAAAGGTCACTACCAGCTGCGTCACTATTTGTTCGTGGCGGTATAAGTCCTTGTGCGGAAGTGGGAGCCACATCGACCTGCATTCCATCTCCTTTTTCCACTTCCAACAGATCTTCAGGACTGGGCTTCGGCCTCCTGGCAACGGGTGTTTCACAGGAAGAGTCCTCATCAACACTTTTTTCAGTGTCCTCTAGAGGACGCTTTTTAGTGGGAATCTCGCTGTCACGGGACGGAATTTCAGCAGTTAATGCAGGTTTTAAAGACGGAAAGTCATTAACATTAAGTGCAACATTTTCAGAGGTAGTAACAGGATCCACGACAGCCGCAGGCTCTGTTGTATTACTGGCTGGCAACAAATCGTTGAGTGTTAATTTCCGGCGTTGCGTAAGGTTATTTGTTAGTACAAAAACACGGCGAGGGCAGTCCTGACGGAGGTGACCAGACTCGTTACATACATGACATGTAGGGGTTTGCCCTGAGTACATAACATGCGCCTTGTGCCCGTCAACAAAGATGTGGGAGGGAATGTTTGCCTTCACTTCCATCTCCACGGAGCGAATGCCGTTAAAGCACCGCAGCTTGAAATGCGAAGCCCACCTTTCGTTGACTATTTGCCTGACAACCCCATATTTTGAAAGGACATCTTTAATTTTCGAGTTGTCTACTTCTATGGGAATATTCAAAACCCTAACATTCCTAATTACAGACTCGGAATTCCGGAGTTTTACAGTACTTTTAGTACCATCACGGTGTATAAATTCCATTTCATAACCAAATTTTGCCAGAAAGCGGTCTACACTCACGGAATCGTTGAACTTTACATAAATGCAGTATTCATCAGAGTCTAGCTGCATGGTATGAACAGATTCAGAATGAAGGCCAATTACCTCGGTAATCCAGTCGTGTATTTCAAGTGCAGAGGGCTGTACTCGACGGGTGTACTTGTCGAAGGTGAAAATCACGGTGTTTTTTCTCACGGAGTTTGCCATGGTGTTCTGCAGCGAAGAAATCTCGGACAACGCCGAAATCCCAAGAGCACTACGTAGAAAGATGACACGACGAAGACAAAATGCTCAATTGATAACGCTTAATTCACGTGCAAAACGTCAATAAAAGAGCACGAAACTCAAAAACACTGGCGTAAACACCGAACGTTCACGGAGCAAACTTGAGGAGCGTGCGACCGCTGCGACAGCTAAAGCCAGATTGATCTCAGCTACCCTGGCGGGTACTAAGGATCCTACCAGTCGGCCGGCCGAAGTGGCCGTGCGGTTAAAGGCGCTGCAGTCTGGAACCGCAAGGCCGCTACGGTCGCAGGTTCGAATCCTGCCTCGGGCATGGATGTTTGTGATGTCCTTAGGTTAGTTAGGTTTAAGTAGTTCTAAGTTCTAGGGGACTAATGACCTCAGCAGTTGAGTCCCATAGTGCTCAGAGCCATTTGAACCATTTTTTTGATCCTACCAGATGGTACCATAAAAACCAAATCTTGAACTGTATCAACACCAAGAAAATCCCACCATTATCAATCCTATGGTCATCTCTACAGAACTGACTGTCTCAGGTTGGCTATAAGGTCTTCAAAGTAGCCAACAAAAATAACACCACTGGATTCTTGTGGGTTCTAGCAAATAGATAAAGACCATGCAGAACTTTATAGTACGCAATATATAAACTAACAGGGGTGACTACAATTTTGCTGTTGAAACCAGACCCTTCCTAGCCTCCCTTACATAAGTTAACCACAATGGGACCTGGAAATGGTCTAAGGATTGCACAATAGAGTTCAGTAGGAAAATGAAGGAATACTGGCCTAGCAGTAAAGTGGTAAGGTGCTAACAAGAAAAGAGCTACTAAACTTAACCAAGAACAACAGAAGTGGCAGATGACAACAGCACAGCAAAAACAAAAGCACCATAATTACAGGTGGCCTAAATGAGTTAAAAAAAGTACATGCACTATCATATACGAGCAAGATAATTTCATAATATACATACTGTTGTTATTATAAAGAACAATATCCAGTAGAGACGCACTGGGTTGGCGCTAGGTCATGTAAGTAACAGGTCGAGCTGCAAGTAGACAATCTCCTGTGTCGCCCTGCTATCTGCTCCAAGCGAGCTGCAACGTGGCAGCGCTGGCGGGAGCTGTGAGCGACTGGCGAGAGCTAGTTCAATCGCTCTCCGCTAGGAGTCACTGCTGCTCCCTCGCTCCCGAGTGAGTTCCCGAGGGCTCTTCGCTCTGTCGCTAGGGGTGAACCGTCCAGAGGGCCGGTGCGGCTGTGTGGGAAAACAATGAGCTTCGAATAAAGATATCACAAACTGTTGCAACAGTTTACAAATAGCCTGTACTGCACACGCGCATCTCAGCGGTAGTTGCAACCGTCAGAACGTGTATTTCGCGTGTTTCGTTGCTCGGCGACTTGTAACGCTAGTTCACATCTTATCCACAGAACAGACAGTATACAGAACAGCAGATGCCGGCTCCTTTAAACTGTTTATAGTCAAAAGTTGCGCTCAACGCCATTTTGAAACCGCGTAAACGCGAAACGATGGCTGCTTGCTACTACAGCTCGAAATAGACTTTCTTACAAAACGGAACCAATCTAACCGACAAAATGAAAACTTTTACGAAAGGAAACGCTAGTAAAACTAGTTGTGATAAATCCATAGATAAAAGCTTATCGCAGAAGCATTTAAACTTATTACTGTTTGCATGTGCAAGCTGTGAAATACCACTGCTTTTATCTTCAGACAGGGCCGTATCTAGACGGTAGGGGCGGGGGGGGGGGGGGGGCAAGGGAGCAAACCATACCAGACTATCTGCCCCGAGCAACAATAATTTCAGTGGATGCAATGTTCATATTACCGAAGGAAACAATCTTGTTTCACAAGTGACTGCACGTTGGTCGTCGATTATTCATATGATTTTGAAACGAATCCCAGTTGGCTTTTTATCATATTTGAACACATTTCTGAACGGATGTTCAGTTGACTTTTGAATGCGTGCATATTGTATGTGCTGTCTCTGCCAGGCTAACTCCCGTCGCGTCTATAAATAAAAAAACTTTCCCGCAGACAAAATGGGATGAGGACGATAGGAACTGAGCCTAATAAACCCGAACGAATGAATGCCAATCACCGTTTGTTTATATGGTTGATTGGATGTGCGTGTGATCAGCGTTGTTATAAGTATTAGCGAAATCCTTAGATTTAGACTACCAGAGTGGAAATTTCTTCTCGATGTATCCAAGAAGATGAAAATTTTTGCCAGAACGTCACACTACTAAGGACGAATTGTACAGTCTCCGGTTAGCAGTCAGGTAAACGCGTTGTACGAATGCGTAATGACACCTAACCGAAGAATAAACAGAAACTGCGATTCTGGCGGGCTTAGTGAAATCAACTAGAGAATAAGTTTTGACAGTGGTAGGAATAGTTACAGAATTAGTGACGACAAGATTGTTTGTTAAAACGAGGAAGGAGAAGAAATGGGAACATCACATAAATCATATGGAAGAATATGGCGATTCCAAATTTATATACAATTTTCGTAATACTGTTTCTCGAGCTGACGCCTGAGAAACTGGAGCATATGAATGAAATGTGAAACTATTTCCTAACATAAAACTGTTTGCTCGTAGTATGCCTGATAGGCATTTGATAATCGTACTTCGCGAATCGTATTCTGTCGTGTTATTTATGTAAATAAGGTACATAAAAATGAGCATTTGTGCGAAAACAGACTCGCTTATTTGGCGTGCGTCAGAATTGACGACAAGTTAGAAAGGCCTGTTTCGTTTCATCTAACAGACAGTGACAAAATAGACGTCATCAAATCAAGAAACCACGCCACTCTTGGGTACTGTTCGTATTAACAGCTTTTTCAGTATTAGACAACAACATTTTGAATTTTCATGTAGGAAAACATTTGACGAACTTTGATTAGGTAATAGATTCATTCACAGAAAGGCTGTAGCAAGAGTGGAGGGAAAAAATGCTGGGACCTCAAGATTGGAGAAATGCGTACTTTTCCTTACTTGTCTCTTGTCTTTACTGGTTTTATGTTTCCTATATTTAATTTTGTGTCACACAAAAGAGAACGTATTACCTAATAGACAATAAAGAGTAGAAATTTTCCGAATTTTTTTTTTTTTTAAAAAAAGGAGGTAGGATGTCAAACTGGCCGATTGGGAGCAGGAGCGACACTACACGACACATTTTAATCTCCGCTGTCCTGAATAGAGGTTTGATGGCTTCTATTACAAAACATACACGTTGAATTCCACAGTGTGAAGTACTGTGACGTGCGATAGAAGAATTCTGTGGAGGGAGGTGTGGCATTGCACTTAGGCAAACTTAAGATGAAATAACATGTCTTACATTTCCTCGAACACATATGTTTTATATATCAAACTTCACAAAGGTGTACGCTACAAAATGAGCACGTTTTTGAAAAATCAATTTTTAAAAAACTTTTGACGTCCTATCTCAAACGCTTAGGGGGAGGGGGGGGGGGAGCACCACTGTCAAGTTTTTGCCTCGGTTCGGAAACATCGTAGATCTGTGCCTGGCTTCAGATGACACTGAACCTACTTCGTTCTGTAAATATTGCATTTTTCCTTACAGAAATTTCCTCTTACTTTTTAATTTTTCTTTTCTGGCACTTAGTGCTGATAAAATCAGCTTCAGTATCAGAGCCGGTACTTTCTTTCACGTTTCGAACCTGAAAGTAATGTAAGTATTACTTTAAATGGTTACATTAACCTGCATTAAAATTTAATTAATGTAAATGTTTTGAACTGGGTCCAGACCTGTAAGGCCACTCCAACATATTATGTTAAACGAATCATATTCATTTAATAAATACCGTCTGATAGACTGAAGTGTACGTGTTGCAAACAAACAGTTGTCAAGCTAAATATGAGATACGTTTCAGCTTTTCCAGTATGTAACTGTTGGTGTGGAATGTCTTCTTCATCGTCGTCGTCCAGCAGCAGGTACAACAGTACAACAATAAATCCTGATGACTAATTTGAGAAACGTGCGTCTACTTAAACGTAACGCTGACAGTCAGCTTGTAAATGATCCAAACCTGAAGTAGCCATTTTTCACTGCAAGCCCTTAAATTTTATGGTGCAGAACACTTGGAAATCATGTATGAGAGTAGCTATGACCAATATCGAAAAAATAGACACATCAACATCGAGCTGTGATATGAAACTTTAACGTACAAAAGACATAAATTTTGCGGGCCGAATGATAGGTATTAATATACAGCCGTGAAGTCGTTTTTAATTGAAAAGAAGAACCTCTGACAAAAACTAAATCCAGGAATTCAGCTACTTTTGCTTCATTTACATACAGTAGTTTTTCCGATTTGATGAGTTTCATTGTTTACAGTAAGAAAATGGGAAAACTAATTTTTATCATGTACTGTATCCGGCAGCTTTGTGCTCGTTACTTTCCCTCTTACTACACTTCATTAAAATATTTTCAGCTTTTACAGTACATGAAACAACTCTTTACTTGCAGGTAAGCCCAGCAGTTAAAATGCACAATTAATAAAATAAACAAAACGTATCCATTAATCTTTGGCTTCAGACTCAGCTGTTTACTCGGCTTCGACATGGCAGATTTTGTTCATGCACTCCAAATTTTGGCACATAGATTGCAGCCGAGTTTCCAACATCACACCTGGTACGTATTTCTTTCATGCTTAGCACTGCGCATTTCGAGAATTTATTCGCATTGTCAGGTACAAATATTTAGGTAAGTATTTTGTGTAATGTTTGTACGTGTGTTGTGCCTGTCTTTGCACTGTACTGCAGGGTCTTTTTGAGGTTACAGAGTACTGTGCACCATCCATTATGGAGAAAACCACACACTCGGTGTGAAATCCTGCACAGTATGAATGGTGGGTTGCGTGTGTGTAGTTTTGTGCATGAAGTAGGATGCACAATAACTTACAAGCTCAAAAACACGACATGAGTGGCCGAAGAACACACAGAATACTAATGTAAATACGAGGGTAATCCCAAGAGTAAGGTCTCCTATTTTTTTATAAGTAAATAGATCTGTTTATTTCTACAACGGTTTACATCAGTTTACAGCTTGAACATTTGGCTATTTTTCGACATAATCACAATTTCTGTCGAAGCATTTTTGTAGACGCTGTGGCAGTTTTTGTATGTCCATGTCATACCAGCTCGCCGCCATGCTCTTTCTGGACTCAACTGTCACGGGTGCCGAAAATTGGGCATACCATTTTACACCTCAGACCAAGCAACAATCACGCCAGTGGCGGCATCCTTCTTCGCCAAAGCCGCGGAAATTCAAACACAGTCTGCCGGTAAAGTCATGACAACCGTGTTTTGGGATCGGAAAGGGGTGTTGTTGGTCGACTTTATGCTCACTGGGACCACAATTAAAGCTGACAGGTGCTGTGAGACTGAGAAAACTCGAACGGGCATTTCAGAACCGGAGAAGAGGAATGTTGAGCAAGGGCGTACACATTCTCCATGACAACGCTCGCCCACACATCGCTCGGCAAACTGTTGCTCTCCTGTGTCAGTGGAACATAATCACCCACCCACCCTATAGTCCTGACCTGACGCCTAGTGACTATTACCTGTTCCCAAGTTAAAAGAACATTTGGCCGGAAAGCGATTCAGCTCCGACGACGAGGTGAAAGAAGAGGTTCATAACTTTCTGAACAGCATGGATGCGAGCTGGTATGACTTGGGCATACTAAAACTGCCACAGCATCTATAAAAATGCATCGACAGAAAAATGGTGATTATGTCGAAAAATAGCTAAATGTTCAAGCTATGAATTGATGTAAACCATTGTAGAAATAAACAGGTCTAAGTGCTTATAAAAAATAATAGGAGACCTTAGCCTCGTATTTGATCATGACAATGCGTCGTGCTCAGCATGAAAAAAGTACGTAAATGGTACAGTGTTTCAGTATTTAAATAAAGAATGACACAGTTGCAGGCTTTCGAAAAAAATCGATTATGATTAAGAAACTGAGCCAAATGTTTCTGCTTCCCAGTTGTGACTGGCACTTCTAGGAGGAGCAGTGTCACAAAATGTTAACTGAAGAAGTTGTGAATTATTTCTGCCATCACTTTCGTCATCAACATTCTGTTCTATTTCAAATACTTAGGCTGGAACTTAAATAGTTGCAACACTTCTTTGGAGACTCTATGCAATGGAATCTACTAATGTCGCTGATAGCAAACGTTGTTGACATACCGCCGCGCGGGATTAGCCGAGCGGTCTCAGGCGCTGCAGTCATGGACTGTGTGACTGGTCCCGGCGGAGGTTCGAGTCCTCCCTCGGGCATGAGTGTGTGTGTTTGTCCTTTGGATAATTTAGGTTAAGTAGTGTGAGAGCTTAGGGACTGATGACCTTAGCACTTAAGTCCCATACGATTTCACACACATTTCAACATTTTTTGTTGACATACCTACCTTACCTCCAAGCAAATGGACTCGCCCGTCCCAGGTCACCGGCGTCCACACAGTCGAGGGAAACGCAGTCACTTGTGAGCGAACGCCCTAACGTAACGGTGTCACTATGTTTTCGAAACAGGAACAACGGAGTTGGATCAAGATTCAATGTGCCAGAGGTCGTAGAACACGACAGTGTCGTCAAGGTCTTCAAGAGGCGTGCGGGGAATCGGCATTGCCGTACAGAACAGTGGCTAAAAGTTGGTAAAAGCCTTCAACGAAGGTCGGCAAATTGTGGCAGACATGCAGGTCCTCGTAGCGTGTCTGAAGAAGAAGTGCATGCTGTTGCCGCGTTAGTGGACAGTGATCGACGCCGTACGATTTGTGATCTCTCCCACGAAACCGGATTAGCGCATACGACTGTGCTTCGCATCCTGAAGGAACGCCTGGGCACGCGAAAAATTACATCACGATGGGCTCCGCATGACTTGACGGAAATGCAGAAATGGATGCGTTACGACGCTGCTCAGACGCACTTGGAGCGCTATGAGCGCGAAGGAGAGGCTTTTCTGCGTCGTATCATAACACTGGATGAGACATGGGCCACATTGTACAAGCCAAAACTGAAACGCCAATCCAAGAAATGGCGCCATTATGGGTCGACGCGAAAGCCGAAAGTGCGTCGTGTACGACCGTACGGTGTTATCCTAACGCATTACGTTCCTCCACGGCAGACCGTCAATGCACAGTATTACTGTTCGTTTTTGGATTATCGCCTGCGACCAGCTTTGCGAAAGAAGCGGCGAAACTTTCTGCGCAACCCACCCATCATTACGCACGACAATGCGCGGGCGCATACAGCGCAAGCTGTGGCTGCTCTGTTCGATCGATGGGACTGGGAAGTACTGTACCATCCACCATACTCGCTGAACTTAGTCCTTGTGACATTGATTTGATTCCGAAGATGAAGGAACCACTTCGTGGCATTCGCTTCAGAACTGTTCCAGAGATTCGACAGGCAGTGAGACCGCTCCATTCGCACCATCAACAGAACAGGCCTTGCTAACGGTATACTACGCCTTCCACATCGTTGGCAACGGGTTCTACACAAGGCTGGCGACTACTTTGAAAGAGAGTAACAGGTGCAAGCATGTAATCTTTTGTATCGGTTGTGAATAAATAGTTGCCATTATTTAAGTTCCAACCCTCGTATTTTGATTGTATGCGTATGGTGTCAAATAAACTTGTCTCATTGACTTTGATAACACAGATTTTGTTGTTGACTGACAGTACATTGCAGATAGTTAGTACCAATGTTGATAAGCTAAATGTAGCAATTACAAAAAGTCGGAAATTCCTTAATTCGGAGAAAAATTATCACTGCTTTAGTTGGTAGGGAGTACCTGTAGTGTGTCTAGCGCTTATGAACGTGGTATGTAGCTTAATTTAGCTATTAAGCTCACATCTGTGAACAGCATAGAACGCATATTTCAACCTATGCCACCTACGTGAGACAAGTTAATGTAAGCCTGTCGTTTATAACAGCGAGTACGCTAATTGATCCACAATTATCGGCTCTTTTGATGCGATCATTGTATGGAAGAGGAAAAATTTATTCAATTTTGAAAGTGAAGTCAACAGAGGATAGTGAGCTTTTATTGCTTTTCTGCAAAAAAATCCCCAAAGAAAATAAAACTGCACTAACACGTATTTAAATTTTCAGTTTTGAGACGCGCTGTTCCTTTAAAGGCTACCAGGAAACTGACACTTATTTCTTCAACAGGAAAACTATCAGACTGAACGCAGGGAGCTTTCCGCAGGCTTCTCTCTTTGGAGCAAGGTTATTATAGGCTTTGGAGTTACCAGAAGAAATTCCTTTGGTCATTCGAAACTAAATAGGTTCGTTCCAGTAAAGGTGTCCGAACGGAATAAAACCGTTTTCAAACTGTCTCTACTGCGCGTGCGCAGCTTCGCAATAGTTTCGACCATCAGAACCCTTTGGGTTTACTCGAACAAATGTTTCGCATGTTTTCGTTGATTGGCCACCAATAGCTCTAGCTGGCACATTCGTTCTCCTCGCGTTACTCAAATGATTGTGACTTAAATAATGAAACAGTGCACCCTGTACGTACGTTTTTCATGCTTAGCATTATGTATTTCGAAGAATTATTTTGACATTGTGGGGTACTGTACTGTGCCTCTTACATTATGCAGAAAAGTGTGAAAACACTCACAGAATAAGTGATGGTTTGCCTGTGTCGTTTTTTGCACGATGGAAGAGGCACGGTACCTTACAATCTGCAAAACACGACTACAGTGCAAGACAGGCAGCAAAACGCACAAAATACTAATATAAACATTTCAGCGTGACAATGAGAAATTCTCAAAATGCGTTGCACTAAGCATGAAAAAAGTACGTACGTTATACAGTGTTTATTTAAATAATGAATGACGCAGTTGCAGGCTTTCCAAAAACATCGATTATGGTGAATGAAATTGAGTCAAACGTTTCTGCTCCCCAGTTGTTATTAGCACTTTCTGGAGGAGTGATAATACAAAATGCTAACGGAAGAAGTTCTCAAATATTTCTGAAATTTGCCACTTTCCTCATCAACATTCCGTTTTCTTTTACATATTTTGATTATATGGAAATTATGACAAGTTTGATAAGCTTGCAACGCAAATTTTATTGCTGATTGACAATAATACACAGTAGATAGTTAGTAGTAACGTTAATGAACTACTACGTGGTAATAATGTGATTTGAAAGAAAATTATCACTACTTTAGCTGGTAGGGATTGGCTGCAATGCATCTAGTACTTATCAACATGGTACGTAGCTTAATTTCACTAATATGCTCGTCTCTATAACAACATAGGACGCGAATTTCTACCTATGCATCTTATGTTAGACAAGTTAATGTACGCATGTCATTTACAGCAAAGACTATAGCGTGCGATGCACAATTATCGGCTCGTTTGATGCGATCATTGTGTGGAAGAGAGAACGTTTATTCAATCTCAAAGTAAAGTTAACAGAGGAAATGAAATAATTTTGCTTTTGATATCCCAAGCTTTAAATGTGCAACTCATTTCCGCAGAAAAATCCCTCAACGGAATAAAATTACACTAGTTCAAAATGGTTCAAATGGCTCTGAGCACTATGGGACTTAAATTCTGAGGTCATCAGTCCCCTAGAACTTAGAACTACTTAAACCTAACTAACCTAAGGACATCACACACACCCATGGCCGAGGCAGGATTCGAACCTGCGACCGTAGCGGTCACGCGCTTCCAGACTGAAGCGCCTATAACCGCACGGCCACCACGGTCGGCTAATTACACTAGTATGTATGAAATTTTCACAAGATTGAGATGTACCGTTCCTTTTGAAGGGCTAGCAGGAACCTAATGCTATGAGACTGATCACAAAAAGCTAAGCACGTGCTCTCGCTGATATTTTTGGAGCATGCTTATTAAATGCTTTGGAGCCAGTCAGATGAATTTCCTCTGATCAGTCGAAACTAGTTGCAACTGTCCATTGGCCGCCAGTTGAACGGCTTTCACCCAGTCACAAACCACGGGAACTGGGAGAATGCCTACGTCGAACACATTCTTGTGGCTCCAACGGTTGCAACCGTATCTCGAACGAACCTGATGTAACTGCCATTGGCCGCCACTCGAACAGCTTTCAACGCGTCATAAACCACAGGAACTAGGAGAATGTGTCGAATGCATTCCCGTGATTCCAGCCGTTGCAACCACTACTCAACGAACGAGTGGCAGTCATGTTGGCTCTTTTTCGCTACTGCTAGCACAATGATCACTACGATGTTCTTAGCTGGTTTTATTAAGGAAGCGAGCTCAGAGACCTCACGCAGTGCTAAGATAGCGCACAAGCCTCAAACCTACGTCTGTCATTTTTACCAACAGAATGTGGAAATATAATGCGTCGAAAAAATATCTTTTCCCACTAGGCCAAACTCCAGTTCTTGTCATGCTAACATGTGTTAACAGCGGTAGCGACAGCTTCGTACAACCTATTATAACAGAAAGGACTAATACGTATTGTTGCCATAAGTATCTATAACTTTCAACTGAACATCTCTAAACATTAGAAGTAGAAAAGGTCGTAAACACCCTTTCCACAACAAAATTTGAAATCTCCAGCACAAACACCGGAATCCTTAAGCAGTTGCCATGACAGTTTAAAAGAAACTAACGAAACCAAGCCATATAGAGCTACAGTAGCCATGCTTGTCTGCCAACTAGGTTTAAATAAAAGACCAGACTGTAGATCTCCTGCGACCTATTTTATTACACAGCTTTCATAATCGCTTTTACCAGGTGTACCGGTATGAAATGAGCGTTTTTTGTGAAAATGAAACACTAATTTTGAATTGAAAAGTAAAAACATTTTATTCAAGGTACTGACCATTGCTTTCTATACATTTTGACCACCTTTCTGGCAATTTGTGAACAGCACGCCAACAGAAATGTTTGTCTTTTGAAGCAAACCAATCCGACACACAATTTTCGACTTCTTCGTAGGAATCGAAGTGTTCCTCAGCCAATGCGTGTCCCATTGTTGAAAACAAATGGTATTCGGAAGGGCCAAGTCTGGTGAATACGGCTGGTGGGTTAGCGGCTCCCAGCCAAGTGTTTTGACTGTATGCTGAACCAGTTTTGCTTTGTGTGCAGCTGCATTGTCGTGTAAAAAAATACTTTGCCATGTCTCCTGGCCCATTCTGGTCTTTTTTCGATCAATGCATAGTTCAAATTGATCATTTGTTGTCTGTAGCGATTAGTATTCACAGTTTCACCGGGTTTTAGAAGCTCATGATACACCACACCTTTCTGATCCCACCAAACACAGAGTATTGTCTTCTTGCCGAATCGATTTGGTTTTGCAGTCGATGTTGATGGCTGTCCCGGATTAACCCATGATTTTTCCCGTTTAGGATTCTTAAAATAAATCCATTTTTCATCGCTAGTAACAATTCGATGCAAAATTGATTTTCTTTCATGTCTTTGAAGCAAAATTTGACAAATGGTTTTTCGGTTTATCCATCTATCTTTCATTAAATTCGTGTGGCACCCATTTTCCACAGTTTTGGATCTTTCCCATAGCTTTCAAACGGTCAGAAATTGTTTGTTGTTCAACATTTAGCATTGCTGCCATTTGCTTCTGACTCAAAGTATCATCTTCATCCAATATTGCTTGCAATTCTGTGTCTTCGAACTTTTTTGATGGTCTTCCACATTCTTCATTTCTTACATCAAAATTATTATTTCTGAACCGTTGAAACCATCTTCTGCATGTTGGTTCTGATAGAACATGATCACCATATGGCTCGACAAGCATTCGATGCGACTTTGCAGCGCTTTTTTTTTTCAAATGAAAACAAAAAATTAATGCTTTCCGCACATCATCACTTTCTGGTACAAAATTCGACATTGTTAACACGATGAAAACATATAATGTTGTTTGTTCCATTCTTGATGTACACTAAATATCTTTGACAGATGTCATACCAACCAAACAAAAAAAAATTAAGACTCGTTCGCAACAAATGTTCCCTTTCGACACATTTGTATCTTAACGCTCATTTCATACCGGTACACCTGGTATTTGGCTCAAATGGCTCTGAGCGCTATGGGACTTCTGAGGTCATCAGTCCCCTAGAACTTAGAACTAGTTGAACCTAACTAACCTAAGGACATCTCACACATCCATGCCCGAGGCAGGATTCGAACCTGCAACCGTAGCGGTCGCGCGGTTCCAGACTGTAGCGCCTAGAACCGCTCGGCCACTCTGGCCGTCAATCGCTTTTATTATGAAGACAGAGTCACAGCACGAGAACGAAGTCTTTCGCGATGGCACTGATATGTGAAACATTCTCGGTTTTATTGTCTCGTCAATTCGGGATATAATCTCAAGCTTTCGACGGCAGCCTTCATCGTCATCGTCAGGAGCAACAGACTGTGTTCACTGCTGACGTGTAGGCTTTATATAGCCCGTCGACAGCTTCTGATTCCATCCATTCTCGGGGGTTGGATCCCCTCGATTCGCAGTGTGGAAAATACACTGCCTGGGTTACACTCAGGGTGGAATGAACGCATCTGGAACAGCGCCCTGCCCCTGCCCCTGCTGCTGCCGTTATCTATTCGCCGGACCGCCTTCACCACCTGCCGGAGGGGCTGCCCCCCACCCCTCCCGCTGAGGGCTCCCTCGTCGCCGCCACCGCTGCTGCTGCAACCATAGCCGCAGTCCTTCGCCGCCGCCATTGCCCTCGATGCCGCTGCCGTTTCTCGTCCCTGTCGCCGTCGCCGTCGCCGTCACGACCATCCCCATCTTCAGCTCCTACTTGCTGCCACCTCATTCTCATCTCCCCCTCAGCTAGGTAGGCTCTTAGAAGAAACAAAAGCAGACATCGCCTCTTCTGCGATGCGGGAAGATTTCAGGGCTCCCCTTACATTATATCACAATAACAGGTACACCAAACGCGAAAGCCGCGATAATAGTAGTTAATAAAAACTTCATACTAACACAGATCACCCATTATTATTTTCAGCCATAATGGCTATGTCTGTCAACCGTGACAGTGTGGGATAATTATTTATTTCAAGTTTCTGCTGCCAGTCACTTTTTATTTTATGCTTAATCTAACATAATGCAACGCGTTTCGAACATGTTCTGTTCATCTTCAGGCATTTATACATACATACATACATACATAGAGAACTGTTACTTAAAATAAACAGTCTTAAACTAGGTTAATCTAGAACACTTTGTCCATTGTTTTCTACTGTAGCTGCTATTGTGGCATTTGGGGGGAAGGAAAGGGGGCCGGCCGCGGTGACCGAGAGGTTCTAGGCGCTTCAGTCCGGGACCGCGCGACTGCTACAGTCGCAGGTTCGAATCCTGCCTCGGGCATCGATGTGTGTGATGTCCTTAGGTTAGTTAGGTTTAAGTAGTTCTAAGTTCTAGGGGACTGATGACCTCAGATGTTAAGTCCCATAGTGCTCAGAGCCATTTGAAGGAGGGGGGCAGTGTATGGATGCCCCCTTCCTTCCCCCCAAATGCCACACCAGCAGCTACAGTAAAAAACAATGGACGAAGTGTTCTAGATTAATCTAGTTTAAGATTGTTTATTTTAAGTAACAATTCTCCATGTACGTATGTATGTATAAACACCTGAAGATGAACAGAACATGTTCGGAACGCGTTGCATTATGTTAGAATAAGCATAAAATAAAAAGTGACTGGTAGCGGAAACTTGAAATAAATAACAGATCACCCAGTTTTGCTCTTAACACATCGCCACAGCAGAAATAACAGATGGACAGGATGTATGGCTCATGTCGTCTATTTACGCTCAGTACTCGTATGATATACAACCTTTCTTTGACAAAATATAAGACATTTCACGACACTCAGAAAGAAAAATGATTCTCATTCTAACCGATATAAAAGCGAAATCCCTCTTATGGAACTCAGATAGAACTAACGACAGAGGACAACTAGTGGTTGACGTGGTAAATGAATGCAACCTCTTCATACTGAATAGAGAGGGTGCACCTACCTACTTCAGAGATGCCGGTGGTGTATGTAACATAAACTTTTCTCTAGGGAACGCAAAATCTCTTCCACTAGGAGGGTACTGGATATAGCTACACACAGCGACCAGAACGCAATCGTCATAACCACAGACAGATATGTCAATACACATAACATGGACTATGAACAGCAGCATTTACTCGTAGGAAAAGCTGACTAGGAAAAAGTTGGAGATATTGTTGGGGCGTCGTCATTACACACTGTTCAAGGCAGTATAGATTACAAAACGCATCTACTGACAGGGGTCAGACAAAGAGCACGGGACACAGCTATACCACATGCACAAACTGAGTGGGGACAGAAACAACCGTGGTAGACAGAACTGGCAAGATTATGGAAGGATTCACGGAACAAAAGAAAGTACTACCAACAAGCAAAGACAGCTCCTGAAAGACAGATAAGACTTGACCTATATCGTGACACTAAACAAAAATATCAAAAACAACTAAAGATAACAAGGCAAGACTACTGGACCAATTTCGTCAAAACCCAGATACAGGACGACATCTGGGGACAACCTTTCAAAATACACTACTGGCGATTAAAATTGCTACACCACGAAGATGACATGCTACAGACGTGAAATTTAACCGACAGGAAGAAGATACTGTGATATGCAAACGATTAGCTTTTCAGAGCATTCACACAAGGTTGGCGCCGGTGGCGACACCTAAAACGTGCTGACATGAGGAAAGTTTCCAACCGATTTCTCATACACAAATAGCAGTCGACCGGCGTTGACTGGTGAAAAATTGTTGTGATGCCTCGTGTAAGGAGGAGAAATGCGTACCATCACGTTTCCGACTTTGATAAAGGTCGGATTGTAGCCAATCGCGATTGCGGTTTATCGTATCGCGACATTGCTGTTCGCATTGGTCGAGATCCAATGACTGTTAGCAGAATATGGAATCGGTGGGTTCAGGAGGGTAATACGGAACGCCGTGCTGGATCCCATTGGCTTCGTATCACTAGCAGTCGAGATAACAGGCATCTTATCCGCATGGCTGTAACGGATCGTGCAGCCACGTCTCGATCCCTGAGTCAACTGATGGGGACGTTTGCAAGACAATAACCAACTGCACGAACAGCAGGAGCGCCTGCGATGGTGTACTAAACGACGAACCTGGGTGCTCCAATGACAAAATGTGATTTTTTTCGGATGAATCCAGGTTCTGTTTACAGCATCATGATGGTTGCATCCGTGTTTGGCGACATCGCAGTGAACGCACATTGGAAGCATGTATTCGTCATCGCCATACTGGCGTATCACCCGGCATGATGGTATGGGGTGCAATTCGTTACACGTCTCGGTCACCTCTTGTTCGCATTGACGGCACGGTCTCCGAGCTGATAGTCCATGCTGCTGCAAACGTCGTCAAACTGTTCGTGCAGTACGACCGCATGTTGCAGGTCCTGTATGGGCCTTTCTGTATACAGAAAATGTTCGACTGCTGCCCTGGCTAGCACATTCTCCAGATCTCTCACCAATTCAAAACGTCTGGTCAATGTGCCAATTTCATCAAAAGCCCCCTTTAATGAATGTGTAGAATGTCGCTAAAATAATTTTATGTGGATTCTTACACAACGACTACAATAATTCTGTCTTTAAAAAATTTGTTGTGAGCCTTACCTGAATACCGCTAGGCTTACGTTATTGCGGTGCCTGTGTCATTTTGATTACGATGCAAAGTTACTTTAGATACGCGTGCCTGGCCGTGAGTTTTGCACAGGTAGCCAAATGGTAAGGCGACGGCTTGCGATAAGCAGAAAATCCGGGTTCGAGTACCGCACGCATGCATGCATGTGCAAAGGAAGAGGCACTGCAGCGACCAGAACCGCGCTGATGTGATCCTAACCTCTCCCAACCTCCTTGGGCGCATCACTGTGGAAGTCCTTGACCTAATTGGCAGCTACCATGCTCCTGTCTTCCTCACTATCTCTCAAGATTGCCATCCCCACCCATTTCTCGCCCTGACATTCCTCCTAAACTTGTCCACAATTACTTCCGCACCAATTGGGATGCCCACCGGGACTCCATACAAACCCAGGTCGAACGCCACAACCTTACCCTCCACTCTCCCAAAGACATCTCCCAAACCGCTGTCTTTCTCCACCAGACCTTCTCTGATGCTGTAGCCACCCATATCCCTACCAAAGCCATCTACCCTCACCGCCCAGCCCTCCCCCAAAGGCCGTCCTTCTTCAAGAATCCCATTGCCTGTAATGATCCTTCCTCCACACTCATGACCAGGACAGACTAACCCGCCACCGACAATTACAACGACACATCCGCAACATACTTACTGTGAAGAAATGCTGTGCCTGGCGACACACATGCACATAACGCCACACTCCCAATAAACTCTTCCAAGTATTGGTTTTCCACTATCTTACTGGGAACCACCCTACCCAACAGTAACCTCTCCTCCTTGATGACCATCCCTTTCCTGACAACCTCAGTAAGGCCAACCACTTTGTCTCCCACCTATCCAATGTCTTTTCCATTCAAGATGATCCCCAATTTGATTATTCCCTCTTCCCCGATGTCATTGAATATACAGATACCTCCACTCCTCCCCTTGCTCCTAGCTTCCAGTACTTGGGCCACACACAACCATCAGAACAACACTGCCATCACTACACAGGACATCAGCCTCACACTCCACACTAAATGCAACACCGCCCTGGCCACGACCATGTTACCTACTGCCATCTCAGACACTGCCCTCCCTCCTTCCTTATAGTCCTTGCAGCCCTCTGAAACTTAATCCTTGCCACCGGCTTCTGCCCCAACCTGTGGAAAACCTCCCGTATCTGATGTTCCCCAAACCTAACAAGCCTCCATCTGATGCCTCTTCCTATCGCCCTATATTTCTCACCTCGGTGTTCAGCAAACTCTTGGAATTTATCCTTACCCAGAGCATCCATCACCACATCCACCGACAGCACTTCCTCCCCAGCACCCAATGTGGCTTTCGACCTTCCTTCTCTGCCGATGACCAACCCCTGCGCTTCACTCCTCTCTTTCCAGCTTAACTCCCATTGCTTCACCAATTTTGTCTCCCTAGACCTCGAAAAGGCCTGTGTTTGTGCTCCCTCCGCCCCTCCTATGTTACCATCCACAATGCCAATTCCCACACCTTCTACCCCTCGGTGGGTGTGCCCCAGGGCTCTGTCCTCTCCCCTCTCTTCTACCTCCTGTACACAGCAGATATGCCCAAACCACAACCAACCCTTTGTTTTTATATTTTCACTTCGCAACTTTTCGCCATGTTACAGTTTTAAACAGTCACAGTTTTATCGCCTGTTTTCATTGTTTTATTATCTCCTCATTATGTTTTTAACTCTTCCATAGACTGCAGAGCGGAATATTACGCTGCTGCCAGCCCGCCCCCGCCCCCACTCCCTCTGGGGGCGGGGGGGGGGGGCAAATGAAGAAGAAAAAAAGCTTCTGATTGCTAGGCTTATGATTGGTCGGCGATTACGTACTGCTGTCGCAGATAGTGTCAATGTCAGCGCTGGTGGCGCCACCGCTTCCGTGAAATGTAAACACTGCAAGGAATGTCTCTGCTGCTTCTCTGCATCGAGGGCTCGTTTCCATGCACCGCTCAGATCCGCTATCACGGTTAAAGTTCTGCTAGCTCATTCTTATTCCAACGGCGTCCTTAATAACAGAATCCCAGTATGCGAAGGCATGTGACAAAACTTTTGTTTCATTAAACAGTATTTTATGTTTGTTCGTGAGGCTGTGCTCCGCCGCCGTTGGTGTTCTGCACAGCGGTCGGAAACGGTACGAATAGTCTGACCTATATAATTTCTTGCACACTCACAGGGGATATTATAAATTCCAGGGACCCTGAGGCCGAGACTGTCCAGGGCGCATCATCTGCTTAATTTTCTTAGGAGGACGAAAAATCGGTCCTATACCCCATATACCCAAGACTCTTCCTATTTTGTTGGATATAGTGTCACAAAAAGGAAGAACCGTAATCGGTGTTTCATCCTGTGAGTGTGCAGTATTTTCACGTCTCCTTTTCTTGGAGATAGTTGCCTTTATATCGCGTGCGCCATAGCCATTCTTTCGGAACACGTACTTCAGATGGTTAATTTCGGACTTCAAGTGGTCCTCGTCAGAAACATTTTTTGCTCTATATACCAACGTGTTCAAGACGGCTCTCTTCTGAATAGGATGATGGAAACTCTGTGCATTCAGGTATAAATCGGTATGCGTCGGCTTGCAGTACACGGAGTTCCCGAGACGCCCGTCCGCCTGTCGTTCTAAAATGTCTAAGAATGGCAACGTTCCTTCCTTCTCCATCTCGACAGTGAACCGGATGTTCGGAAGTATGCTATTCTTCTGTTCCATGAATTGTTCGAGAGCTTCTGCGCCGTGTGTCCAGACCATAAATGTATTGTCAACATAACGATAAAATAAGGATTGTTGACAATGGTCTGGCCACACGGTGCAGAAGCTCTGGAAATTTCATGGAGCACATGAACAGCATACATCCGAACATCCAGTTCACTGTTGAGATGGAGAAACAAAAATTTTGACCCATGTCTCCACATACAGGGGTTCTGTTGCTAAGGAGGCTGTTGAAATAAGAATGAGCGAGAAGAAGTTTAACCGTGGTAGCAGATACTATCTGTACGGTGCATGGAAACGAGCGCTCGATGCAGGGAAGCAGCAGAGACATTCCTTGCAGTGTTTACGTTTCACGGAAGCGGTGGCGCCACCAGTACACACATTGACACCGTCTGCGATAGCAGTACGTAATCGCCGACCAATCACAAGCCGACCAATCAGAAGCCGTCCGCGGGCTATATAAGGCCTCCACAGCAGCAGTGAAGACAGTCAGTTGCGCCTGACGATGACGATGGAGGCTATCGTCGAAAACTTGAGATTATATCCCGAACTGACGCGGCAAGAAAACTGAGAATGTTTTACGTAGAGTCCGCTGTTACGTATTTTTGTATGTAGTAAGAGTTCTGTACTTCTGGAAAGAAATTTTTGCTCTAGCAAAGTAGTGTGGAAAGCAAATGCAATATGGATAAAGAGGAAATCAATGTACACTATCCGCTTTACAGACATGACACCAAATCATTAAGAACTCACAACCTCCTTGTTTGGCAGCTATGAACACACGTACATGTCTTGGCTATGGTGTAACTGAAATGTATTTCACGTACAGCACACATGTGATGCTAACTACAAGTCATATGTGTGGGTAGGAATGAAAGTGGTGACAGACGTATGTAACAGTTTCGTGAGGCTTAATGGTCTGGCCAAAGTCTTTCAATTGGATGCCACTTCACCGACCTGCGTGTCCCTATCAGTTATTGAAACGAGGAAAGTGGACCTACAGTTTAACGTGGAATCCGAACCATGTGTTAGGGACCGATGACCTGAGCAGTTTGATCCCATAAAACTTACCACAAATTTTCAAAACTTCCGAACCATGTGTCGTTTCTAGCTAATCTTCACGTCAATGAGAGGTGAATGGTAAAACAAATTGAAAAGAAAACTGGATGGTTCTACTGGAACTTGATACTGCAAACAGTCAGTGTTTAGACACGTGCTCTAACTCAGTATTTTTGTTAAATATGTTATTCTACTGAAACACAATGAAATGCAATGCCTTTAAAAAAGTCGATACAAGACTTAAGCACTACCAACACGTTCATCAAATTATTACCTAAACCAAGTTATTAAGTGAAAAGAACAGTTATTAAGCAACCGTATACTAGTTTCCATTTATGATTAAACAGCCAACCGTTTGCCCATAAACTTTAGGTACTTTGACCTAGGTTTCGACGCCTACTACGGGTGTCTTCATCATAATGAATAGTTGCTGAACCCCATAAAATACTACACAGAGAATCAGGTATGACAACAAACACATTAACAAAGATGACAGTTTTCATGACGCGCAAACGTTACTTACGTAAAATTACATTGCTAAAAAGCAATAATCGGAATTTGGAGCAACTGAGCTCAGGTCAAAAGTAAAACAAAGCGTTGTAACTTTTGTCACAAGCACGCAGCTGGGAACATCACCAGAGTGATCGGCCCAGTGGCTTACATTGCTGCCACGAAAACAATACGAGTTGCGCCGCCTATCAGTCGTGGACAGTACCATGTGCCCCTTTGAAACATTATAACAAAAATAATTGGAAAAAAGACAGTTAATTTTATGTCTTTTTGAAATTATACATTAGTCAAACACATTAAGGACAACAGAACCATTTGTTACGCTTTACAAAAATTACTATTACGTAAAGGACAGAATGACATCGAAAAAAAATTTACAAACAGCTGCACAGACTAGAAAATATATGCATGAAGATAACTTTAGCGGCACGTATCTATGACAATAGAAGAAAATAATCTTTCGGAACCAGATGCAGGAAAAATATAGTAAAAATAGAGGAACCAAATTCCGCGAGCAATGGATTGAAACCATTGGAAAAACTTTTGTTACGCAAATGTAATTGTTCATCCAGGATGAGTCCATCGTTCTTAGAAATATGCTCGATAATCTCTAGCTTTTGGAGTACATCGAGCCTATCACGTTTCCTTTCCCTATGTAAAACGTAAATTTCTTCAACGCGTTTCGGTTTGGGTCCGGAAATTAGTATATGATCAGCAAAAGTGGAATTCTGTCCATTAGTACCTCTTTTTTCCGACAAATGTTCTTTGTACCTGACACTAAAGGACCTTCCAGTTTGTCCTACATAATAAACGGGACTCAAGTGATTTTATACACTCCTGAATTGTGTATCGGAGCAGCTGTGGACTTGAGATTGTGGATGAGATTTTTCTGTAAGTTATTGTTCGTGGAAAAGCCAATTTTGCATATGGATTCATTTTTAATCAGAAGACGACGAATTTTATGCGAAATAGGGCCTAAAAATGGAATCAAGCAAACATTTTTATACTCGTTACTGTCAGGAATAGCACTGCTGCCTAAAGTGGTCACTTTAGCGTCAGTTTTAACTTTGAAGATCTTGTCAACTAAGGTGGGATCATAGCCGTTATTAAATGCAATACCTTTTGTTATGTTCATATCTTCATTAGGATTGTAAAGTGACAAAGGCACGGAGACTGCACGATGAATGACTGAATGGAAAAATAATTTCTTATAGGAATGAGGACGCACTAAACTAGCGGGCACAATTTGATCTGAATCAGTGGTTTTTCGAAAAATACTGAAAGAAAGTCTGTCGTTGTTAGTAGCAATACTGAGGTCCAAGCACTTGAGCTGACGGTCGTCATTTTCTAATTCACAAGTGAAGCTAATTTTTTCAGGAAAACTATCAAAAATTTGAAACAAATTTTGAATTCCTTTCAGGACACCCATGTGTATGATCAAAATGCCATCTACGTACCGAGCGTAAGACAAAATACCAAGATGAGCAGCTGAAAAAAAATTGAACAATTTCTCTTCCAGAGTATTAATGAAAATATCGGAAGAATTTCTCTTCCAGCCAATTCACGAAAATATCATCCAAGACGCCTGCCAGTGGGTTGTCCATTGCCAGGTCGTCAGGCTAATGGTATAATTTGCAATTGAAAACGAAATAGTTGTATTTCATTATTACTTTTAGCAATCGAATTAGGTCAGAAATTACGTAAGTTTTTTCAACCATGTCAATGCTTGGTTGAACAGTTACGTTAGTATAATGAAAACAATTTGGTATCCTGGTCGCACCGTATAACATTGATTTTACTAACTGGAATTTGACTATTGACGACGTAATAATTATTTCGAAAAACAAAGGAATTTTTTGTTTTATCGTGGAGAAACCTCGCTAGCTCATGATATGCACTGTCCATAGTGCTTACTATTGGACATACCGGATGGTGACTTTTACGTACTTTAATCTCGGAATGAAATTTAGGGGCCTGTGGATTCATATTATTAAGCTGTTTTTTTATGAAATGGTTTGAGCAAATGCGTAGCGCTGTTAACGGATAGCCTAATTTCTTTTAATTAAATAACAAACAATGAAAACAGGAGACTACATCAGTCAGTACTCGTATGGACAGCATGATTTGATTTTAACTTCTTCTTGCAGAACATTTTCAGTGTGATATGTTGATGTATTTGTCGAACTGCTTTTAGATGTAAATTAAAGAGCATAGCTGTAACAATTGTGACAGAATGCTTGTTACGGAAGACTTTTTTTCTGATAGCTGTTGTTATTCTATCCCCATTCTTTTGAAAACTATTTTAAGTATGCTCCCATGCCCTTTTTTGTGGTCTGGGTACTTGTTAACTTTATGTAATGCACTAAATATGCCAATAGAATGAAATTGAGTTGTTGGCTCCCAAACTGTTAATGACGTAGCTCAAGTACTTTTCAGCTAACCAAACTCTGGACCACGAAGTTCGCCACTTACGAAAGCGTACACATTACGTACTAAAACCAGAGGGTTTGAGTCTCGATGTATGTGATAATCAAGCTTTTCTACACAAACTGGTAGATCGTGAACGAAAAGAGAAATATGAGTTGTTTGGCAATGAATCAATATTGTCTTCCAGAAGTTACCTTTACATTTTATAGTTTCCTTCAGAAGGAAGCCTATAAAGTTTTACTTTCTTTAGAGCTTGAAAAATACAGTCGAAAGTACAAAATATTGTGGAGCTATTCAACATAAGACTTAAGAAAATACACAGTGCTTCCTATGTTAAATAAGCAATGTAAAGGTCCAGTACGCCGGAAAATATGACGTGGTTCGACTTGAGCCAGCTACGAAGTGCAGGTGGTGGCAAGCAGCGGGAAAAAGATGGCCATACTTTCCCGTAACACACCAAAGCTTGTGCAACTTACATCATCGCCGACTGCATACTCTGTGTGCAGTGCTATGTCGAAGAGTAAGAACTAAAGAAAATATTTTATTCAACAACTCAGTTAAAGGTGTGTAACCGGTTATTGGGCTTCTGAAATTTAAGAATTTATTTTCAAAACTTGGATGGAATTATAAGACAGCTTTTCATTTCTGAGAAAGGCTGCACACGTTAGTAAGATACACAAAGCCATAGACGCACATGGTTTGCAGCACGTTTTTGTGCAGCTTGGGAAGTTTCCATCAGTGTGTTGCATGGCGTGCTGTTGCAGCAGGCTGCCATAGTATCTTTGATCTGCTCAGAAATATTTCGGATACGACGAACTATTGCTCCTTTTTCCGAGTACCAGATCGCTCACTTATTAGAAAGATGCAGCTTTTTGAAGCAGTTCAGAAGCGGACAGCGCACCAATATAGTGGACACTCTTTCTATGACCTAGTGCCCTAAGATTCTGCTTATCTGTTAGTGTTTTGATAATGAAATGGACACATAGAAGCGACTTTGTTATAATAAGGTGGTTTCCAACTTGCTAGCAATGCTTTTCTGTAATTATACTTTTATTAAACATCAGATTTAATTACGATATATACTTTTCAGTCATATCTAACATGGGCAACATCAGGTCCACGTTTGAGTTCACCACCTCATTAGAAGATGTGGGAATCAACATGCGATTTTTATTCGGTCTCCAAGCTTGCAAATTGCTCTCCCGCTCATCAAACAATACTTTGGAGTTAACGCTAACATATAGGTTGATCAGAAACAGTCCGAAAAGCTTGTAAGGGTGTTGCAGGGGAGGGTCTGCTGAGAAATAATTCTGAAGAAAAAAAATTCGATGCGTTTCGGTGTTTCCGAGTGATTTAGCATCGATGTTACCCAGTCATGTCGTCACGCCAAATGCGTCTCGTTCGGTTTCTTCAGAGGGAACGTGGCTTTTGCTCACCTAGTTTAAATTTATCAATTCCGAAAAGGGCACATTTTAACTGGTAATGAGCATATGAGTAAGTGGTAACCTATGGACCCACAGATGACTGTCCATTAACGAATTTCAGGGTGCACAACGAGGCGACTGGCTAACTTCAGTGCTAGATAACTCGGAAAAGGCGCAAACCATCGAATTATTTTCTTAAAAATAATTCGCCACCAGCCTTACAAACTTTTCAGATTGTGCCTGACCACACTGCGTCTTTTTTATATGGGTGCTTATGAAACTATATGCGCTCATTCGAATCCCATTTGTGTGTGATACATAAGACTTCGTATTCAGTCTCTGAAGAATGATACTAAGGAATCACACTGCCATGAAATCTGCTGCACACAGTGTGGCATAGTGGTTAACATCACTCGTTGGCAAGATGCTGGTAACCACTTCAAACCTGATCACCAGCAATTATTATTTTATTTAGTATTTCTCATTTCTGGAAGGTTCTAGTAATTGCTTATGTTTATAATGTTTGCATACTCTGGAATATTGAATGTTTGCATCGGCAGATGCACTCTCTGTCCAGTGAGTTCTATTCTGTCTATATTGGTTTCTGTAATAAACGTGCTTTCAATACGAAGTGTTTTACTTTACTGACGATATTGCTCCCGGATTTAGACTTGATTGTGATTACCGATTGACATTGTTTAGAGGAGATGCTGGGTACTTAAAAACATGTACATCACCATGGCTCCAATGAATCAACATAAAAGATATTGCCTTCATGGACAAGAACAGGAATACAACTAGTGCATCGTTTGCATGTCTGCTTATTCAGGAAACCAGATGATTCTAAAAGAGCAGTAAATCAGCTGCACATCAGGCATCCATCAGTGTATTCTGGAGACGCTGATAAGGATCGGACGAAATAGCTGAAAGGATTAGACAGTCACCAGACAAAATAGGTATGATGACGTCATGTATTAGGTAATGTATACTTTTATTTGGACGAAACAGCCCAGCAGTGGTCCTAGAAGAATGAAGAGATGCTCAACAGGGTGGACAAATTCCAAGTTGAACTGAAGAAAACAATTGATGATAATCAGCAACAAGCCTCTTTAATGGAAGAACAATTGAAGAACAGGGCCCAGCGTCATGGGGAAACGACACAGTCTTACATACAGAATAACAGAGTAGCTGAGTGGCTTTCGGAACAGCCTGGATTGTTGCCAGATGTAGGGTGTGTGTTGGCTGAGTTTCAGGATACCGTTGATTATTACCGACTTTCTAATGACCTCATCTATGATATCATCATGCACTGTTGCCAGATTTGCCCCACCTTCCACTCTTCCATAAGCCAAAATGGAGAGAAATTCAAAAAATTGATGGTAAATTCAAAATATCTAGGATTTTCTCTATCCATATGGCATTACTGTGAAAGTATGCTACTTACCCTCAGTGAAAATTTGCAGGAAATTAAAAAATGCTAGGTGGGCAATTATTCTATTGGTTCAAAATCGAAGATGGTGGACCCTAGGATACTGGGCCAACTTGCTGGTTTGTCAGATCTTCCCTAACTGTATGACGTCAGAATCAAAAATGGCGATCCAAGATGGCTACATGGACATACTAGGACGTTCCCTATGACATCAGAATCCAAGTTGGTGACCAGGTCATACTAGTACAATGAAAAGTGTCTTATAGGTCCTTGAATTAAAGATGACGATCTAAGATGACCACTGTGTTTCCCCTGACATCACATGCAACTTTTCCTAAGTTCAAGTCCAGCTGACCTTAGTTTAAACAATTTCTCCCTCCCCTCTAAAGCTGCTCTTAACAACTTACTCACATCCCACTGATACAACTCGCATGATTTTCATCCTACATTTGGAGCGGACGTACACCAAGTTTAAGACTGAGTTATGTTTAAACACTTGCCACTGCTGCTGGGACAGGGTTGGGATGTTAGTCTTCATTCAGACAAGTATCATACCGGGGGTGTCCTCACAATGTATGCCTTCTCCACTGTGACTATGTATTCATAAGTGCGAGTGCTACCCCTGTTCTTGCTGTGCCGATGCCAGAGGGCTGGGGTAAGTCAGGCCATCAGCCGTATGAGAGCTACGTTTTGATTCAACACTATAACGCTCCGACGTCTGAACATATTATGAAGCAGAGCTGGACTGTGTTACCCCATCCACCCTACGGCCTTCTCCTAGCTCTGTCAGATTTTCACTTGTTTGACCCATTGAAGGATATAATTCGTAAAAGAAGAGGAAATGAAGAAATAGCTTCGTGAAAAGAAAAGGACTGGTACGGGCTAGACACACCTTTATGTCCCATTGGTGGTAGGCCATAGAACTCGAAGGAGATTACGTGAAAAAGTAGGTTGTGTAGATAAAATATAGTTCTTTCATGTGTCAAATTAATACTGTGTGGAATAAATAATTGCAGAAGAAAAAAAAATGGGTTATTATTTTCTGGGTGACACTCGTATATTTCCACCTACGATGCCCCATTGATCCAGTCATTTAATTTCAGTGTATTGCCTTATCCATCGTAGACCATCCCCTCCAGCGTGTGACTGCAGAGCATTTGAGTATATGAAGATGTAGATATGTGCATGACACACGACGGTCTTCTATACAAGTATCTGCCGCAAGTTTCACACTTCGTTCATATGGTGATGTTTTCGGTCTGTGAACCCCCCCCCCCCCCGCCCCCCTCCTACCTATTCCACTCTCGAGACCCACATACACACACTACATGAAGAGTAGACCGATGAGAAACTGTATTACAATTCATTAATAATCATTTCAAAAGCCTGTGGATTTCTGAAGGGTTTTTCACACGACAGCTCCCACTACAGTCTTAAGGCATAAGTATTGTTTTTCAGCTGCTACAATAATAGAAATTCTTTAGCGCTAAATTGTAGAAGACTCAAAAATCTTATTATCATCATACTCTCTTTTTTACCGGATCATTATTATCCTCGTCGTCATCATAAATACACGAGACTCACGGTGGTTTTAGTTCAGGCTCGTGTTACGAGAAAGCAGAGAACGCTCTAAAACGCTTCGTCTTCAAGTCTCCTTCTTCTACTGCCATTGTGTTCACATTAACGCTGGCGCACTCTCCTTCAAATGTTTCCCTTGTTAGAAGAAAGTGAATGGTTTTAGAAATGACTTATTTGCTCTTGGCTTGTGGGCAGAGCATTTCTCAGAATTACCATATGAATGCGCGAATCGCGTTTCGCCAAGTCGCGCTCCCTACATGCAAACTCAGGCCACTTGTGACGCCAGCAGCCGGCGGGAGTCCCCGTCTTTCCAGGAAGCTGACATTCCGCTCCGTTGCATTTGTTTCGTGACTCAGCAAGTTCTGCGAGACCGCCAGTTGCCTGCCACGCTGTAGCACCCATAACAGTTCTTTGTTACTTTGTAGGACAGGCATGACGCAACTATTTTTTCCAGTTCTGGGCATGTCGGCAATGGTTTGCCGATATTCACACGTATTCTCGTTCTTCACGACTTTTAATACCCCCTTGCATCTTACCAACGTCCTTAGCTAAGGTTGTTAATGTATGCTACTAGGTTGGCGTCCGTCCCGGAGGTCTCTCGTACATGACCTATTCATTAGAGACGGATCACATCCTCGGTATAGAACTCCGTCCCAAAAGGCCTCCGAAGGCCCCCATGGTAGCGACCGACCGCCGTGTCATCCTCAGACGATAGGCGTCTCGGATGCGGATATGAGGGATGAGGCATGTGGTCAGCACACCGCTCTCCCGGTCGTTGTCAGTTTTCGTGGGCGGAGCCGCTATTTTTCGATCAAGTAGCTCCTGAAGTAGCCTCACGAGGACTGTGTGCACTCCGCTTACCAACAGCACTCTGCACAGCTGGACGGTCACCCATCCAAGTGCCAACCAAGCCTGACAGTGCTTAACTTCGGTCATCTGACGGGAACCAGTGTTACCACTGCGGCAAGGCCGTTCTCGGCCTACGATAAGGAAAAGAATGGTCGAATAATTAAAGGAAAGTGTATTCCCCTTAATCGGTTTAAGGAAACACCTATGTTACTAAACAGCGGAAACACTTCATGGTTCATCGTTCATGGCTCACTATCCAGTTGCAGGTTCCTTATCCAATGGCTTTCGTGGACAAAAAGAATTGATTTCTAGTATTTCGTTCAATTATTGACAAAATTGAAAAATTAAGAGGCGGGTTAAAGGTAAGAGAAGCAATACACTTAGAGAATGTGAATATGTCCTGCAGCAGCGTGAGTCATGGTGCGTAAACTACACAGACTTCATGCATCCAGTATTTGAGAATGAGAGTACTTAGCGACTTCCTCAGACTTTGCACACAATTTCAAACCTTTACGAAACTTCTTTTCGCTGACACCCCCCAAAACGAGGGAAATAAAAAAGTTTATCCTGCTGCATTTTCGCTGCCAGTGCACTGAAACTTCATCTTCAAGGATGACGTTTTAATTTATTACGTACTTCTTTACTACTGACGCAATTTGCAACACATATACCACTGCATGTGATTGGAAAATTTTATCATTATACAACACATAATTCAGGAGATATGACGTCGTAAACTTTGAGATGCGTGAAAAAACTAGCTTTTGATTAAAAGTACGCTGGCCATACTCACCCAGTGTTTGGTAATGACTGAACAGAGCGACTACAGAAATGGTCGGATGTGTGTGAATTCCGAAGGGACCAACCTGCTTAGGTCATCGGTCCCTAGGCTTACACACTACTTAATCTAAATTAAACTAACTTACACTAAGGACAAGACACACACCCATCCACGAGGGAGGACTCTTTAACTCCGACTGGGGGAGCCGCGCGGGCCCTGGCAAGGCGCCTTAGACCGCGTGGCTATCCAAAGCGACTTCCAATAAACATAATTACGTAAATACTTTAGGATTAAAGGAGACCACTCACCGAAAAGGAGAAGTGTTGAGTCGTCGACTGGCACACACAACAGAAGGAAAACTTGCAGCCTTTCGGAGTTATTCTTGCCTCTACATGGGGCCGGCTAGACCATGGGCATAGACGTGTGTATGCAAGCATGTGAGAGTGAGTGTGAGCTTTAGCTCCTCAAAGTATATCTCCGAAAGCTAACAGTGTTTCTTTTTATGTGTGTGCGTATGGACGACTCAGCACTTCTCCTTTTCAGTGACTGATCTCCTTTAATTCTAAAGTATTTGCATTCTAAAACAACTTTCGTACAACATTCAAACTTTAACTTCAAATCTTCTCTAGAGTTTGTTTCGCTCATACGCTTAATGTCAAACATCTGAAACTGTTTTACACATGGAAGTTCGAGTCTTTAAAGAATCGAGGGTGTGAGTTTTATTGGTTTATTCAAATGATTTTTAAACGGAGGAATTATGCGTCTCTACTGTTTACTATTTGCAGCTAATGACATCTACTATAGCTCGCCTGGCTAGCCACGCGGTCTAGCGCTGCTTCTCGTGTGGGAAGGCGTGGCGGTCCCCGGCACGAATCCGCACAGCAGATTAGTGTGGAAGTCCGGTGTGCCGGCCAGCCTGTGGATGGTTTTTAAGGTGGTTTTCCATCTGTCTTGGCGAATGCGGGCTGGTTCCCCTTATTCCGCCTCAGTTGCACTGAGTCGGCGACTGCTGCGCAAACACTGTCTCCACATACACGTACACCATAATCCATAATTACTCTACCAAGCAAAGATTTGGGGGTTACACTCGTCTGTCTGGTATGCTGGCATGAGACGTTCCTGGGGGGGGGGGGGGGGGGGGGGGCACTGCCGCACAATAACCCAGGGTTCGGCGTGTGGCGGCGGTGGAGTGGGTGGACTGCTGTGGCCTGTTGTGGGCTTGTGAACCACCTTTCCGTCGTTTCTAGGTCCCCAGCTTCAATACACTATGCACATCTACCATTGCAGCTAACACAACACACATTGCCATTACTGTAACTTTTTCTACTATGGAAGGTGTTTCATTTCATTTTTATATCTTCTTCATGAATGGATGAATTTTAACAACGACGTTTTAATTTTCAGAATAAGCATCCGATTTGAAATGGGTACATTTTACATGCATAGATATACATCTTCGGGATACTTTTTACAGTTAAGTTTAGGATTAAAGTTTGGAATTACGCCTCGCATACAGGGATTGGACAAAACAATGGAAATACCGCGACTGATGCATGCTTGAATAGAAACATAGATGCTGGTCAATACTGCAGGTTGCGCTTTTGTGGTTGACGAGGAACGGCACCTCTGTCGATGTCCTCCATACGTTGCTAGTGTCAGTCATGGTCAGAACAGTGTTCTGTGTAGTTGAGAGCCCACTATGACGGAGCTGAGTGAACCAGAACTCGGTAAATTATTGGTGCTTGCATATACGAGGCACTGATAAAAGATGTATACCGCTTACAGAGAAAGCGGAAAACCTCACCTGCTGATTTCCAAACCGGACGAAAGAATGTCGTGAGTGATGATCGTGACGGATGGTCACTGATGAGGATTGTGACAAAAAATAAAACAAGAGGGCGGCAGCTACAAAAGTCACTGCAGGACTGACTGTCGCACTCGCGAGGCTTGTCAGCACCACAACAACACAAAGAGAGCTCCATTGCAGGGCGAGTTGTAATTCCGAAGTCATTCATCAGTGGTACAAATGCCCGTAACTGGAAAATGTGTCGTCAAAGGCATAAAACCTGGACTATGGAGCAATGGAAGAAAGTCATTTGGTCGAACGAATCTTATTGTGCTCTGTTTCCCATTTCTGGCCGAGTTTATGTCCCAACAGGGAAACACGTCGTGGGTTCGGTCATGATTAGGCTGCCTTATTGTGGTATTCTGTAGACCTCATGGTTACTGTTCAACGTCGCTTTAGTGCCAAGGATTATGTGACCATTTTGGCTAATCAGGTCTATCCCATTGTACAAAGTTTGTTCCATGATTGTGATGCTGTGTTCCAAGGTGACAGGGCCTCTGTTCACACAGCTCGTATCGCCATGACTGGTTTTGTGAGCGGGAAAATGACGAATCGTCGCTTCTCACCTGGCCATACCAGTCTCCAGATCTCATTGTTATTGTGCATTTGTAGTCTACTTTGGAGATAAGTGTGCGCAATCCCTATCAACCTTGAAAGTTGGACGTTAATATTTCCTCGGAAAGTTGGCCACTGATTCTGCTGTAGTTTGCATACACAAACTCTGAGTCTGAGATGTTATTATGGCAAGTAGTAGCGAGCGAACAGTGGTTGAGATTATTCAGACGCAGCCTGCGGTGGAAAGAAGCCGCACGACAGATGAGTTCGCAGCGCGCCCTGACCGTGCTAGTAGCACCGGAGGAGACTTTGGCAGTAATTGAGGAATTTTGATAATCTGCCTTTTTTTATTGCATGTAGCTGTTGCATGCTTGCGCACTGGAGGGATTTTGTCAGATATGCGTATGCAGTGTTCAAAATGTCAACTTTCGGGACGCAATAAATTAAAGGTTTTTACAGGTTTATTTCATTTTTTACACCGCTTAAGTCTTGTTGACCAAACCTCTCCTCATCATTCAGTTTCTATATTTAAAAAAATGGCAGTAGTTGTATCAGTAGTTGTGACCATGCACTGCATTCTGCATGGACAGCAGTATTTCGTTTGAATTATTTTAGCATGTTGCTAGATGCAGAATATTTGCGCAGTTGCAGCGGCAGGACAAGGTAAGTTTCCTGTTACATGCAGGAACATTATTGTATTAATTTTTAAGAGATGTTACAAAATATTTTTATAATCGCGTTGGGATACAACCGAATTTAATTTTTCGTGATTTATAGGAACATTAATAATTTGTTTTTCTTGTACTCAGTCAGAATACTAATATTGTCAGAGATGGAGCTTTACACATTTCGGAACGTCTTTCACCATATTTACAAATTAATTACAAATATTTAAATTAAATAATTTTTAACCACCGTCATCGGTAACTGAAATTACCACTATTTTGCAGGAACAGTGGCATAAGATTCCCTTGAACACCGTACAGAACCTACATTTTTCGATTTACAGACGACTGGAAGCTGTTTTGGATGTCTACGGGTTTCCTGCATCGTTTTAGGCACGGTAATGTGTCGTAGTTTTGGTGTTTCCATGTTTAGTTTACCCGCCACCGAACGCACGACAAACGTCCCCGCGATAATTAGTTTCGAATCCTGCCTCGGTCATGGATGTGTGTGATGTCCTTAGGTTAGTTAGGTTTAAGTAGTTATGAGTCTACGGGACTGATGACCTCAGATGTTAAGTGCCATAGTGCTTAGAGCCATTTGAGCCAAAAAAATTGTTCAAATGGCTCTGAGCACTATGGGACTTAACTTCTGAGGTCATAAGTCCCCTAGAACTTAGAACTACTTAAACCGAACTGACCTAAGGACATCACACACATCCATGCCCGAGGCAGGATTCGAATCTGCGACCGGAGCGGTCGCGCGGCCCCACACTGTAGCGCCTAGAACCGCTCGGTCACTCCGGCCTGCCATTTGAGCCATTTGAGCGATAATCAGACTAATCCCACACTTTCGCTAGTGTGTCGGAAGATTCTGCATTCACTGCTTTCGCCGTGTGGCGTCGTAGGTCACCCAAGGTCGTTGGAAGGAGACGCAACTAGTCGAGAGTCTTTCACAACCCTCCACTCCCACAAAAAAAGAACCTGATGTTCCATGAAACCAGGCGACCTTGACGGCCAACAGCGCATAGCGTGAACCGCACATCCCTTCCGGCTGATCCATTGTTCAGGCAGTTCAGTATTACGAAATGCTCTTACATGCAGATGCTAGTGCGCTGTTGCTCTGCCCTGCCGAAAAACGAAATTCTTGTCATATTCTCGCAATTACGGAAAAATTCATATCTCCAACTTATCCAGGTTCGAGATAGGTGTAACCGTTTCTTCCGACAGAGAGAGAGAGAGAGAGAGAGAGTAGGGAAAGGGGGTGGGGAAGAACGTGCAGTAAATCTTTTCTCCTGATAGATCAAAAATCATATGAAATTTTGGAGTCTTTTCTCGATATCCCACTGTGTGTCAGTTCTCTTTTCCACGCAAATGGAACGACACCCAATTACTGAGCACTAAACATCAAAGTATATTGCTATTTTCCATCTTCAAGCCCTCAGTGATTTCGCAAACCATCTGCCTTTTCTTGCTTACCGCCATCATGAGGGGCTGTGTGGTTTGATACACAAACTTCATCCCAAAAACGACAGGGAAGCACATGAGCAATAGCAAACTCTCAGCAAAATCGACGTGCAGACTTGTGCGCACTTTGTGCAAAACTGTGGTGAACGTACTCTACAGTGTCAACAGGCACACGTTGGCTACTTGAGGATTTCTGGTTACATAAGGAAACCACATCTTGAAACCACAGCTGGCATCGTCGAGTGCTTTGCACTCTAGCAGGTGCAATGCCGTACTCTTGACGAAAATCACGCCGCGAAATGGTAACTGAATTTCACCTGTCGAAATGTGGAACGCAAAAGACCTTTGTTGCTGTGTTATCAGAACCTTGATTCGACGGTCAGTGGGCAGTGAACGAACGAGCGAGTGAGAAATTTTCATCACAGATACTCCTGCTAGCAATTTACAGCTGGAGCCAAAGCAAACTTTTAATTTCGATGTGTAATTTTCTATTCGTGTAGAAGAAATACCCTTGTGAAGATTTCTGAGACACTCTGTATATTAGCAGTAGTTTTACTACTAGTAGTACTACTGCACTACAACCAGTTTCATTACTGCACCTGGTTGAACTCGTCCGCGTCCGTAGTTGAGTAGTCAGCACGGCTCAATCTCGGGCTGAGCACCAGGCTTCGATTCCCGGTACTGCGAGGGTCTTTTATTTGTTGGGAGTACTGGAACAGGTGCGCTCAATTTTCTGACGCCAGCTGAGGAACTACACGACTGACAAGTACGAGGGGCGTTCAATAAGTAATTCAACACATTTCTTTTTCGGTCAATTACAGCTGAAAAAATTCGGTATCTTTTGTGGGACATCGTGAAATATTCCCGTTTAACGCCTATAGTTTCACGAAGTCCTGATTTCATGAAGTCCTGACAGGTGGCGGCGCTATACGTGGGCTTCAAAATTATGTCTGTAACCGTGGTGCGTTCCAAGCTTCCCTGGTAG
Source organism: Schistocerca nitens (assembly GCF_023898315.1). Lineage (NCBI taxonomy): Eukaryota > Metazoa > Arthropoda > Insecta > Orthoptera > Acrididae > Schistocerca > Schistocerca nitens. Next base: position 131,085,574 of record NC_064622.1, on the reverse strand, counting down.
CTGAGTGGTCAGCGCGAAGGAATGTTATGCCAAGTGATGTGTCGGCAGAAGTGCCAACCCGTGTTGTTTGAGGAAGCCGAAATGCACGCTATAAGCTCACGCAGGATGGCGTGAGGTCTGAAACAGGATACTTAATGAATGCTATAGAGAAAAGTACGTAGCTGCTGGAATACTTAACTTTAATCCACAAGTGGTGAACATTGATCTTGTTACTGTACATGCTTCATTAGATACATAGCAAAGGATAAATGGCGCCTTCCTAGGTCGTAGCAATTGACTAAGCTGAAGGCTATGCTAACTATCGTCTCGGCAAATGAGAGCGTAATTCTCAGTGAACCTTTCCTAGCAATGTCGGCTGTACAACTGGGGCGAGTGCTAGTAAGTCTCTCGAGACCTGCCGTGTGTTGGCGCTCGGTCTGCGATCACTGACAGTGGCGACACGCGGGTCCGACATGTACTAATGGACCGCGGCCGATTTAAAGCTACCACCTAGCAAGTGTGGTGTCTGGCGGTGACACCACACCAAGGGGCCTGGGTTCTATTCCCGGCTGGGTCGGAGATTTTCTCCGCTCAGGGACGGTGTTGTATTGTCCTCTTCATCGTCATCTCATCCCCATCCACACGCAAGTCACCGAAGTGGCGTCAATTCAAAAGACTTGCACCAGGCGAACGGTCTACCCGACGAGAGGCTCTCGTCACAGACACTTCATTTCAGCATAGAGCTGTCACTGAGTTTCTATTAATGGGGAACCAGAACATCGCAGATATTCATAAGCGCTTGCAGACCGTCTACGGGGACCTGGCAAGGAACAAAAGCACGGTGAATCGTTGGGAGTGACGTCTGTCATCATCGTAACAAGGTCGCTCAAACTTGTACGAGCCGCCGTGTGTTGTCCGGCACCACACAGAAATGTTTAAACGTGCAGACTCTCTCATTCGATGTGATCGGCAGTTGCAAACAAACAGCTCTTTCTCCATGACAATGCGAGGCCTCAAACTGCGCATCCGAGAGAAGCTCACAAAACTTCATTGGACTGTTCCTCCTCGTCCACCCTACACTCCGGATCTCGCACATTCCGGCTTCCATCTGTTTGGCCCAATGAAGGGCGTACTCTACAGGAAGCAGTATGTGGATGGTGGGGAAGTTACTGATGCAGCAAAATGGCAACCAGTAGAGTGGTACTATGCGGACATATAGGCCCTCCCAGTAAGGTAGCGTAACGCTGTCGCTTTGAGCGGAGATTATATTGAAAAATAAGTGCTTCGTAGCCAAAAGAGTGGGGAATAACATGGTGTATTGGAATCTTGAATGGAACCAATCTGATTTCATAAAAAAGTGTGTTGCATTACTTACTGAACGCACCTCGTTTAAGATCTGATGCCTGTTGTTGTTGTGGTCTTCAGTCCAGAGACTGGTTTGATGCAGCTCTCCATGCTACTCTATCCTGTGCAAGCTTCTTCATCTCCCAGTACTTACTGCAACCTACATCCTTCTGAATCTGTTTAGTGTATTCATCTCTTGGTCTCCCTCTAGGATTTTTACCCTCCACGCTGCCTTCCAATACTAAATTGGTGATCCCTTGTGGCTCAGAATATGCCCTACCAACCGATCCTTCTTCTAGTCAGGATCTGTCACAAATTTCTCTTCCCTCCAATTCTGTTCAATACCTACTCATTAGTTACGTGATCTACCCATCTAATCTTCAGCATTCTTCTGTATCACCACATTTCGAAAGCTTCTATTCTCTTCTTGTCTAAACTATTTGTCGTCCACGTTTCACTTCCATACATGGCTACATTCCACACAAATACTTTCACAAACGACTTCCTGACACTTAAATCTATACTCGATGTTAACAAATTTCTCTTCTTCAGAAGCGCTTTTCTTGCCATTGCCAGTCTACATTTTATATCCTCTCTATTTCTACCATCATCAGTTATTTGGCCCCCAGATAGCAAAACTCCTGTACTACTTTAAGTGTCTCATTTCCTAATTTAATTCCCTCAGCATCACTCGAATTAATGCGACTATATTCCATTACCATCGTTTTGCTTTTGTTGATGTTCATCTGATATCCTCCTTTCAACACCCTGTCCATTTCGTTCAGCTGCTCTTCCAGGTCCTTTGCTGTCTCTGACAGAATTACAGTGTCATCGGCGAACCTCAAAGTTTTTACTTCTTCTCCATGAATTTTAATACCTACTCCGAATTTTTCTTTTGTTTCCTTTACTGCTTGCTCAATATACAGATTGAATAACATCGGGGAGAGGCTACAACCCTGTCTCACTCCCTTCCCAACCAGTGCTTCCCTTTCATGCCCCTCGACTCTTATAAGTGCCGTCTGGTTTCTGTATAAATTGTAAATAGCCTTTCGCTCCCTGTATTTTACCCCTGCCACCTTCAGAGTTTGAAAGTGAGAATTGCAGTCAACACTGTCAAAAGCTTTCTGTAAGTCTACAAATGCTAGAAACCTAGGTTTGCCTTTCCTTAATCTATTTTGTAAGATAAGTCGTAAGGTCATTATTGCCTCATGTGTTCCAATATTTGTACTGAATCCAAACTGATCTTCCCCGAGGTCATCTTCTACCAGTTTTTCCATTCGTCTGTACAGAATTCGTGTTAGTATTTTGCAGCCGTGGCTTATTAAACTGATAGTTCGGTAATTCTCACATCTGTCAACACCTGCTTTCTTTGGGATTGGAATTATTATATTCTCCTTGAATTTTGAGGGTATTTCGCCTGTCTCATACATCTTGCTCACTAGATGGTAGAGTTTTGTTAGGCCTGGCTCTCCCAAGGCTGCCAGTAGTTCTAATGAAATGTTGTCTACTCTCGGGGCCTTGTTTCGACTTAGGTCTTTCAGTGCTCTGTCAAATTTTTCACGCAGTATCATATCTCCTATTTCATATTCAACTACATTATCTTCCATCTCCATAATATTGTCCTCAAAAACATCGACCTTGCATAGACCCTCTATATTCTCCTTCCACCTTTCTGCTTTCCCTTCTTTGCTTAGAACTGGGTTTCCATCTGAGCTCTTGATATTCATGCAAGTGGTTCTCTTTTCTCCAAAGGTCTCTTTAATTCTCCTGTAATATGCGCCTCTACATCCTCACATTTGGCCTCTAGCCATCCTTGCTTAGCCATTTTGTACTTCCTGTCGATCTCATTTTTGAGACGTTTGTATTCCTTTTTGCCTGCTTCATTTAGTGCATTTTTATATTTTCTCCTTTCATCAATTAAATTAAATATCTCTTCTGTTACCCAAGGATTTCTACTAGCCTTCGTCTTTTTACCGACTTGGTCCTCTGCTACCTTCACTATTTCGTCTCTCAAATCTACCCATTCTTCTTCTACTGTTTTTCTTTGCCCATTCTTGTCAATCGTTCCCTAATGCTCTCCCTGAAACTCCCTACAACCTCTGGTTCTACCTCCTCAAATTCCCGCCTTTTTGCAGTTTCTTCAGTTTTAATCTACAGTTCATAACCAATAGATTGTGGTCAGAGTCCACATCTGCCCCTGGAAACGTCTTACAATTTAAAACCTGGTTCCTGAATCTCTGTCTTACCATTATATAATCTATCTGAGGCCTTCCAGTATCTAATGGCTAGAAAGCTGATAACGGCCAAGGCAGCGGTGCGCTGACCCCACGCCCCTCCGCACTGCTTCCGGGTGACACCATACCGTGGCCGGTCGGCATTGTCTGGTTCGTAGGCCTGATCGCTGTTACTTTTTTGGTAATATATAGAAACAGCTGTATATTTGTATAGAACTCTCTCGCTGTTCTTGTCGTGTCATATTACAATAAAAATCGACTTCGTTAGGAATAACTTCTTCGTTAGGAGCAGCTGCCTGTCGTCATGCTGCCAGAGATACTGTCGGTGTTTGTGATGTTAGTGCCAGCTCTGAAGGTAAATAACTAGGGGAGTGCATATGTAGGTTCCCAGAGGCTGCTTCTACACCAAACATTGTAAACTCTCCACAGAAAATGTTAAATAAAAATTGGTAATGGAAATGGAAATGGAGCCAAATGTAACCTCTCCGCAGAAAAATTTAAATAATTAAATGAAATGGAGCCAAGAGTAAACTCCCCACAGAAATTACGTTATGATAATTGACCATGAACCCACACAATAATATTGATTAAATAATGAACCATCAACCAAATGTAACCTCCTAACAGAAATAATAATATCTGGTAAATTTTATAAGGACAGCAGCGCTGACCTTCGGCCCTGTATTCTGAATAAAACAAGCAAAAATTCTTACCTCAATAAAACTGCAAATATATCTGCTCTTAAATTATACATTATTCGACACAGCTTCGTGCAATGCTGGCGTATATATATATTTTTTTGGATTATTGAAAGGAGTGATGATCCATTAGAAATGTTCTTTAAATTGAAATGAATGTTTTTCTTTAAAAGAGTTACTTTAAAAAAATTATTATTGGGGCATTTTTTAACAAATTAATTACAATTAACATACATTATTAAATATGCGCAATGCTGTTTCTTTACCTTCTACAACAATACTCATCCTCCAGAGTCCTGACCCGAGTCGCGAGCAGAGCACACAGCCGACGCATGCCGACTCCCGCAGACTACTACTATCCACTCGGTACTAAAGCCGACCGACTACTACTGTATCCGACTGACTACTACTGTCGACTCGCGCAGACTAGCGACAAGCAACAACTAACAATAAACTACTCTCTGGTCAAAGATTCTGTCATGCTTCGCCCGTCGCCGGCGAAGCATACGCGTAACAACATTACTAGTGCAGCCGCTGCCCCAATTACAGTTATTTTATGTCGAGTCCCAGTAGCTCGTTGCATCGTCAAGTTTTTTGTGTTGATCGCACATAATTTTCTACATCTACGGAGTGGTTATAATTAAACTTTCGCTACATGAGCCAGTATAGGCGGAAAATTATTTACCGTATGCGTATCCAACTTTATAGAAATGATGCTCAGATTCTGCCTTGCGGGATTTGTGTGTCAGTAATGTTAGGCAACTTACAGTACTGGTATGGCGATGTGCGGTTGAGACACAAGCGTCAGATCAGTGTGCGTTACGGTTGCAGGCGGTCAACATGGGTCTGGACAGGGTGAGCAGGGCTTTACTCGTAAAACTGTTTTATCAAAACAAAGGCTATAATGGCCGACAGCGCCTCGTATAGGTGAAGAGCTCACTGTTTCCACAGCTCGTAATGTTGGACGCAATGTTGGGGGGATGCAGCAAACATTCCACCCGAGATGTTTCGGGCAGCAGTACAGCAACCTCTAGTGAGGCTCCAGGCTGTGGTGGATGCACATAGTTGTCACACAGAGCAACGTGTGTAACGTGGAACGTAGACACAGTACGCCATTAACAAATGTTACCCCATGTTGAAATTAAAATGTATTTGTTACAACGGTTAATTAGTTATTTCTCTTCCGAATGTCCTTACAAATGTTTCCATAAAGTTTCATTTTCTTACGATCACTCGAGCGAAAGCTTAATTATAACTACCTTGTACATCTATGCTCCGCAAGCAACCGTATGGTATGTAGCAGAGGGAACTTCGTATACCAGTGTTAGTCCCCCTTTCCTGCTCTCTCTAAATTTACCTTCATGTTATTCCACGATATATACGAAGGAGGAAATACATTGGGTGACTCTTTTACGAACGTACGCTATTGTGATGCTAACAGTAAACCACACCACGATGCAGAACCCATCTCTTGTAGTGTTTGCCACTGGAGTTAGATGACCATCTCCTTGTCGATCTCTCGCTTACTAAATAAACCTGTGTCGAAGCGCAAAACTCTTCTTTGGCTCTCCTTTGGTACATATGCCAAACCGACGAGTAATTTTCAGCTACAGGTCGAACGAGGATTTTATAAGGTTTCTTCTTCACGCGAGGACTGCACTTTCTGATTTATGTTTGTTCGACAGGCTGAGCCCAGAAACAGATGAATTTTGACGTTATTTTACTGGAAATAGGAGGGGGCGCTTATTGTTTAACGGAACGACATTAGACGGACGTTGCGTGTACCCTGAGGAATATGAGACCGGAGGAGTGCAATGACAAACCATCTCAACGGAAACTTTCTCAAGAAAACACTGTTAAACTCTCATATTCTCCCCATGGTTTGGGTAACGAACATGTGACTGATTCGCTCTCTATATAATATTGTAGATGCTAAAATTATTGTTTTACTGTCTTTCACTTCTGACAGCGTTGAAACAGGCAAATTCTTCCAGATACTTCACAACAAGTGTTTCCCTAAACATTTAGGAGAAGTCATAAAAATATGCATTAATAGTCACATATATTTATTGCAGGCAAAAATAATCCATGTCGAGAGCATCATAAGGCTAATGTGCAGTTTATTATCCATGCTTTTTTATATTTACATAAATGTAGTCCTTCTGGAATGGAAAAATGAAGTAGCATTATAGTCTTATAATCTTAAAAATCAAGACTATACAGGGTGTTACAAAAAGGTACGGCCAAACTTTCAGGAAACATTTCTCACACACAAATAAAGAAAAGATGCTATGTGGACATGTGTCCGGAAACGCTTAATTTCCATGTTAGAGCTCATTTTAGTTTCGTCAGTATGTACTGTAATTCCTCGATTCACGGCCAGTTGGCCCAATTGAAGGAAGGTAATGTTGACTTCGGTGCTTGTGTTGACATGCGACTCATTGCTCTACAGTACTAGCATGAAGCACATCAGTACGTAGCATCAACAGGTTAGTGTTCATCACGAACGTGGTTTTGCAGTCAGTGCAATGTTTACAAATGCGGAGTTGGCAGATGCCCATTTGATGTATGGATTAGCACGGGGCAATAGCGGTGGCGCGGAACGTTTGTATCGAGACAGATTTCCAGAACGAAGGTGTCCCAACAGGAAGACGTTCGAAGCAATTGATGGGCGTCTTAGGGAGCACGGAACATTCTAGCCTATGACTCGCGACTGGGGAAGACCTAGAACGACGAGGACACCTGCAATGGACGAGGCAATTCTTCGTGCAGTTGACGATAACCCTAATGTCAGCGTCAGAGAAGTTGCTGCTGTACAAGGTAACGTTGACCACGTCACTGTATGGAGAGTGCTACGGGAGAACCAGTTGTTTCCGTACCATGTACAGCGTGTGCAGGCACTATCAGCAGCTGATTGGCCTCCACGGGTACACTTCTGCGAATGGTTCACCCAACAATGTGTCAATCCTCATTTCAGTGCAAATGTTCTCTTTACGGATGAGGCTTCATTCCAACGTGATCAAATTGTAAATTATCACAATCAACATGTGTGGGCTGACGAGAATCCGCACGCAATTGTGCAATCACGTCATCAACACAGATTTTCTGTGAACGTTTGGGCAGGCATTGTTGGTGATGTCTTGATTGGGCCCCATGATCTTCCACTTACGCTCAATGGAGCACGTTAGCATGATTTCATACGCGATACTCTACCTGTGCTGCTAGAACATGTGCCTTTACAAGTACGACACAACATGTGGTTCATGCACGTTGGAGCTCCTGCACATTTCAGTCGAAGTGTCCGTACGCTTCTTAACAACAGATTCGGTGACCGATGGATTGGTAGAGGCGGACCAATTCCATGGCCTCCACGCTCTCCTGACCTCAACTCTCTTGACATTCATTTACGGGGGCATTTGAAAGCTCTTGTCTACGCAACCCCGGAACCAAATGTAGAGACTCTTCGTGCTCGTATTGTGGACGGCTGTGATACAAGACGCCATTCTCCAGGGCTGCATCAGCGCATCAGGGATTCCATGCGCCGGAGGGTGGATGCATGTATCCTCGCTAACGGAGGACATTTTGAACATTTCCTGTAACAAAGTGTTTGAAGTGACGCTGGTACGTTCTGTTGCTGTGTGTTTCCATTCCATGATTAATGTGATTTGAAGAGAAGTAATAAAATGAGCTCTAACATGGAAAGTAAGCGTTGCCGGACACATGTCCACATAACATATTTTCTTTCTTTGTGTGTGAGGAATGTTTCCTGAAAGTTTGGCCGTACCCTTTTGTAACATCCTGTATACTGACAGCACAATTTTCAGATGACCTAGTAATTATTGCTAGTAGTAAGTAAATAATGGAAAAATAAGTATGTCAACAACCAAAAATGTGTGCTTCATACAAAATAAACTTATGTTCAAAATTGTAGTTAATAGTACAACAGCGTAATAATAAGTAACATATTGTAAATAACTGGCATGAAATATATCACGTAAAGACGAAACTGATTTTCAACATATGATAGAGGAAAATACCTTAATGAATAGTACTTTTGGACGAACCTTACAAAGGAAAGTAAAAAAGAAACAATTCTGAAATTTTCTGAACTTTAAAATGCGTTGATACTCCCATTTGTAATGTATGGAGGCGATTCCTGTATAATAACAAAAAAGACACACTAAGCATCCAGAGCAAGGAAACGAGATTTCCCAAACATGTAGCTGGACAGATACGACCAGACAGGAAACGAAATACATTATTAACAGTTAGGATTAATATCTCTAGGTGAAACAAAGTTTAAAAAACTGACTAAGTTACAAAACTGAATGGAAATGAATATTAAAGTACTAATCATCTGTCACTGTGCCAGGCTACCATAGTAACCAATGTTGATTTCTGCATTGTTACACTGGAAAAAATTTAAGTGAGTATATTTCAACAGGAGACAGATGTAACTAAGAAGTGTGTAAACGTAATAAACAGTTAAGCTCAGTTAAAAATAGATTCAACGATTGAAGAACATCGTCATTTAAAACGTGATGAAATATTTAAAGCGTCTGACGTAATTGAAAATGGTGGAACACAAACTGATACTGCAAGCGCTCTAAATATGGGTAGACGTGTAATTCCAAGAATGTGGAATCGTTATGACTCCAGAAGAAAGGCACCAATGAAGACCAAGGTTTACCACTACAGGACATGACGGATTTTTGTGCCTTAGTTCCAGAATGCTAGAAGTGCGTTGCAAAATGTAAGTAACGTAATCGTTTTAGTCCAAACTAATCTTTCCAGCTATTCGTCAAGGAAATCGTGTGCGTCGTGCTCTGTGATGCCAACATCAAAAGTGCACCTTTGGTCAGTGGGGATAAGCCTTCTTTGCAGATGAATCACGCTTCGGTTTCCACCCAGATTCAAGAAGAATACTGTTACGAAGGCGAAGAGATGATGCAGAAAGGCTTAGGAACGTACAGGAGATCAACAAATTTCAAGAAGCTTCTATCATGATCTGGGGCGGAATAATGACGAATGGAAAAAATGAACCTTGTTTTGTAAGGGAAACACAACGGGCAAATCTTTACATTCAAAATATTTTGCAGCCTTTGTTACTACCGATCGCTGAAGAGCATGGGCCTGAATTCCTCTAGAAGCATGACAACGCCGGACCACATGTTAACGGGGCGGTGTCTGAATGTTTTGAAAGACGCAGTATTCAAGTGCTACCGTGGCCTGCTCAATTTCCTGATGTAAAGCCCATAGAGCACCTTTGGGATAACCTTCAAAGAAACGTTTCGGAGAATGTAGACAACACGCAGTGTCTGGATCAACTGCCCACTCGCCTTAGACATCCCTGGCAGAATATTACTCAAGAGGAGATCTGTCACCTCATTTCGTCAATGTCAAGAAAGTGTGCTGTACGTAGTGCAAGAGGAGGTGCTCTTACTGATGCCAGAAAAGTACTGACAATTGAGAGTGATAATGTTTTATGAGCTTCACAATCTTATGACTGTTCTTTGCTATTGTCATGCTGCGTTATTTATTCTCAGAAATTGGTTGAATATTGTTATAAAATTATGTAATAAACTTTTTGAACGTCGTTATAGAGCTCCGTAATTATAAGTACATGTCATTATTTACATGTATGTGATACATACAGGGTATCCCAGGAGGAATTGTCGATATTCAGCGATATAACAGGAATGATCATTCGAAGTAAAAAGTATAGTAAACATGGCTCTAAACTGCATACTTTAAGACCTGCGAGCACTTCTTCATTACTGTCAAACAAATCTCTTCTAATTTGAGAGGTAGTAGTATGGACCAATACAAGGTAACTGGTAAACATGGGATCTAAAGCGCGTACCTGATGACCAATGAGCATTTGTTGATCGTCGCTGCAGAACAAGAGCCCCTAGCTCTTAAAGAATGCAGTTTGAAGCTCATATTTACTAGCCTATTTTTCCTTGTTTTCGCCCTACTATCTCCTACGAAAATATGGTAAGCAAAGAGCTTGCAATAGCAGTGATTTTATTTCACAATCTCGAAGATGCAAGAGTGCTGATAGCTCTTAAGGTGTCCATTTTAGAGTCCATGTTTACTAGACTTCTTGGATTCAAATGATCGTTCCGATCATTCCTCCTGGGACTTTCTGTACATACGTAATATCTCCTAAGATTTTTCATTAAGAAATGAACAGTTTGTTCCTTAGACAATTCTAATGTGTGTAGTACAGGAGAGGAGGAAAAGGGAAGAGCAAATCGACAGAATGGAGACGGAAACTGCTGTGTCGTCCGAACATGACTCGCCACTATCGCGAATTCCACGAGCGCCACGGGCGGCGCTGAGGATGAAGACAGCGACTTCACCTCGACCAATTGCCAGTCGAGTACATTCCGCCAATGACTGGACACAACGCACAGAAGCCTACTCGGAAGACAGAAGAGCAACTCTCGGCCAATTGGGATCGTCAGGGCTGTGTTCAGACGGGCACCGCCGTTTAGTGAACTCTCAGAAGTGAGCAGACAGTTGTAATTGCATTTGCTATGTACTGTAAAGTTTACGATTATCTGCACTTAGCCACTGAGGGCCTATTTTGTGTTACTTTATATACAGTGTTGAAGACTTCATTATACGAAAAGTCACAAACATAAGTAACAGTTTTAAGACATTTGTGTGACTTTGTTACTAATTTGTTAGAGTGTTGTAGAACCTTCGCTCTCCTAGTCTATTACCTCACCCTGAGGCATAGTGTCAGGGAGAAATTGTCTTACAAGAGGAGGCCGCCAATTCTGAAATTCAGATTCGATTCACACTGCGCATAATAAAAGCTCATGGCCAGAGGTGTAATGTGGCAAAGCACCAAGATGCACTTCTCAGCCGTTGTCGAGAAAATGACAGTTAAAAGAAACCGTTGCGGTGAAATACTCTCTACGATTAATAGTTTTCTAGAGCGTCGTGGCGCAGCGGTAAGCGCTCGGGTTCGTAATCCGAAGGTCGCGGGATCGAATCTCGCGCCATGCAACGTTTTTTTATTATTAGTTTTTTGTAATTCATATATAAACTATTAATGAATTGCTTATGCATATTGGTGAAGGCGGATCGCTCTCCAATTGTACCGCCTCCATTTTTGCGTTTGTTTAACAGAGTGTACCAAAGCTCTCACGTCCGCACTGATTTTCGACGATGTTATAAGTTGCGCTATGGACCGCATCTACCTTCTTTCGAAGTTAGCAGGCAACTACGCTGTTATGCGACGGCTCGGTTCGGCCCATTCAACGTCTGTCCTTCAAGTGTAACGAGCGAGTAACGGAGTTTATATTTCATACCTGCCACAGCAAGTTTGTGTTCGTGGGGTTTCTATTCTAATTCGAACGTTTGACTTACGCTATACGTATTCGTTTCGGAATATCGTTTCTACGTCTTCCGTTAACTATACGTGGTTAACATTATGAAGACAATTAATAACATTTGTGAAATACAACTTTGTTTGCGGAAAACATAATGATGTTCGAAGTCGCCACTTTTTCTACGACAAACGACTTTTAACAACTTATTATATGCATAATTGTTGCAACTGATTACCGGGAATTTATATATATATATATATATATATATATATATATATATATATATATATATATATATGCATGTGTGTGTGTGTGTGTGTATACACACATTTGAATCACAAAAAACCAATACTAAAAAAAAAAAAAAGTTACATGGCGCGAGATTCGATCCGGCGACCTTTGGACTACGAACCCGAGCGGTTACCGCTGCGCCACTACGCTGTACAAAATTATTAATCGTAGGGAGTATTTCACAGCAACGGTTTATTTTAACTGTCGATTTTCTCGACAACGGCTGAGAAGTGCATCTTGGTGCTTTGCCACATTACACCTCTGGCCATGAGCTTTTATTATGCGCAGTATCAATTGAATCTGAATTTCACAATTGGCGGCCTCCCCTTGTTAGCGGTATACAGCACCAAAAGCCGATTCGCGAACTCACAAACTCAACCTACCGTAATGACCAACTCGGCCTCCACACAGTAGCGACGAGGCCTTTACAAAACTGGCGATGAGGGTTTACAAAAGAAACACGACCAAAATACTACGCAAATACATACCAATAGGACAAAGAAGCATACGGAGACCCAAAACCGGATGGAAGGAATTGGATCAGTCAGTGTGTATGCGTAACAAGGAAAACCTAACATGGGCATGGGATGGTGGTGATGTTAGTGATGGTGATGACGATGACGATGACAACCATGATGATAACGATGACGAAATTGACCGGCTATATCACGAAACATGATTGTTATTGCAACTGATTAAAAAAGTACATGCGTTTTGTCTTACATGGTAAAACTGTCATTAACCGGAATGTTGGTCTGAACACGGAAGCGCTTCACTAGGGATAATCATATTGAAGGTAGCGTGCTCTTGGCTAACTCCTACCTTTGTTCCAGAAGCTCGCAAGCCAGGCAGGGGGCGTGGTCTCCGGTGAGCAATGCGTTCCCAGAACAGACTCACGTCACCAGGCGTGTCGACAGCTCACCGGACGTTTCCTTTCCACATTCTGCGAACTCCTGAGTGCGTGCCGTGCGGACGCAGCGGTCAGCCACTGAAGGTAAAGTGGACTCACCTCGCCCGGGGGGAAGATGTGCGAGTTACGAAACAGGACAGGCGGTAGCACCACCTCTCAATGCGAGGGACTTTCTCAGGAAAGAATACTAAAAAGCCGTGCTAAAATAGTGAATTTTCAAGAGGTGGTGCCCCACAACGCTTATATGTTTGAATGATGTCATATTACCGCCTTGAGGTGATGGTAAAATACTTTGTATACACAACAAGTTCCAGTCGTCTGACGCTCATCAGACACTCATACAGAAGTACTCACAGCATCATGTTACGCGAAATATAAAACACTGTTATTATATAGTAATATAAATTACATCGTGTATCTATAAAAACTGTTGTCGTCCTGCTAATTAATATTTCGGTGGCTAAAATTGTTTCCATTGCGTTTAAATAATCAGTTTTACTCAGATGCTATAGTGAATTTTATCGGATGTAATATAAAATATTAATCACAAATGTTGGTCAGTTGAGCTACAATACCAGTATCAGTCAGTTACACTTAAGGGGAGGTTTACTATCTGTGGCCCGAAAAAAGCATTTTCTTTGAGAATCTTTTTCTCAGGATGTGTTATAGACATCAGTGTCAAATTTGGTCAAAATGTTTATTGATATTTCCTCCACAGACTGGAATTTTTTCGACCGGAAATGTCGAAGAGCAAAGGCGGAAGTCCCGTCGGAACTTAACAAAATTTCGATGTAGACCTCCACGCGCGGTATTTCACAGGTCAGCCGGCTCTTCTGAAATCAAAATTGAGATGACGTTAGCGAAGTATATAAGATTCTTTAGGAGTTGTACCTCGCTTAAGTTATTTGGACCAAAGGAAACAAAATGGCAGCCATTTGAAAAAAAATAGGGTTTTTGTCATCGATTGTTCGACTTCGTCGACCAAGTAAAAATATTTATAGTTGATGGATAAGAATGAAAGTGATACAACTCCTAGAAAATTTAGTTAGATTCGTCGGAAACAAAGAATCATGCCAATCGGTTCAGTAGATTGAAGTTACCACACCGCGCGATTAAAAAAATTCATTTCGAGAAAAACGCGTTTGAAGCTTTGACAACATATAAATGCAATATTATGCAACTTACGTTCAATCTGCTATTCCGGGTCCATCAACTAGTCCTTCCTCTTCCTCATAGAAGGAGTTCTGCTCGATCTGGGTCATCCTGCGCTGCTCCAGAGCCACTCGTACGGCCGGTGACAAGCGGTTTTCGGACGCTTGAATCCGGTGGTCCTCCGAATGCCTGGCGAACTGCGTCGAATAGCGTCCCAGGGTGACGTCCATCGTTGTCATGGTCTTCAGAATTGCTGAATAACCTTCGTTGAAGCTTCTCAATGCCAGGAAAATCAGAATCTCCACAGTCTTCGCACCAGACTGCAAATGCTTGGGGGCTAACTTCCACACACACATGCGTTCAAACTTTTATTTGTATTTTCTGTGTTTCCTCCCAAGCACGAGTACAATAAATCGTCCTCCGAAAGGGACTCGTAGATCAGATGAATCACTTTTTGAACTTCTTTGGAGAGCGGTTGGTCGTGCTGATATTAGTCCAGATGTCCGGTAGGCCTCTGCAATGCGTCACTTGCACCAACTAGTTTCCCCAGCCGGACAATTTTGGTGTTGTGGGTGATCATCCGTCGAACACTTGTGGAAATACGTTGCCCAAATTGCCTTCTTCATCTGTTCCACCGGATTTGAATGCCGTCGGATTGCCAAGCCACAGTACGTCGTAAGCTCCTTGATCAGTTTTAGACATGGGCAAGCACATAGAATAATATTTCGCGGCTACAAAGTCGAAATTCCCGAAAAAAATGGTGCATGAAAAAGGACGATGTCAGGCAGGTGCAGTTTTATCTTCAACCACGAATAACAAACATTTCCGTTCCGTTTTCGGAAAAACTGTTTCAGGGGTGGATTCTAAACACTTTTATGGATCCAAAAATGCAGTTTTTAAAAAACCTATTTTTTGAACCAAAAGATGGTGAACCTCCCTTTAAATACTGAATATCTTGCAGTTGTGTCTGTATATTTCATGTTAGAGTAACCTTCAACTTAATATCTATTCGACATTTAACTACATAACTTTCAACTTAAAATACAAAATTTAGCTAATATAACTTTCAGTTTTCTCAGTAGATCGAGGAGGTGGCGCTGAGGGTGCGTTAGTGTATAGAAAAGCCTGCAGTCTCATCTTTCCTATTTAGAGCAACGAAAGATATCCACATTCAATGATGCCAATACTTGTACATAGTACGCGTTTTCGGACTTCATCCGACAATTTACTAAGCTGTGTTGACCTGTGACCTTTCCAGGCACGTTATCAAAGAAATATACTTCGTTTTCGTGGGAGTGATCCTGTTTACCGTTGTTTCGTCTTTGCGAATGAAATTTGGGTTTTAAAACTACACCTTCTGCAAAACATAACACATTTCCTTATCTATTTACCCAAACATGTTTCGACACATATTTTTCTATTTTAGGTCTAAATAATGCAATATGTGACTTCGTTCTGATTGCTTGCCTGGAACTATCTTAATTGTGAAAGAGGGTTTGTGTATGTTGGCTTGCTCTTATGCTTTTTTTTATGGCTTGACAGCATGTCGTATGCGAAGTACTCGGAAGAATTTATTTAGAGAGTTACTAATCTTTAAATGAGTTTTTCGAGAGCAATGGTGGTGTAAATCATGTACTTACGTTTCCGTCCCGTTGTACGTTTATGGTATGTTTTCCGCTTTGGTATTGATTTACATATACTGTTCTTCACGCTTAATTACACCTCACTGTCTTCTTGAATCACAATTTTTCGTATGCAGATACAAGATTTGTTGACGGTCATTTGTTAATCGTTTTGTTTTGTCGAGTATGGTGATTACTTTGAAACACATACTGACGGAAAAAAATAGCAAAACCAAAGAGGAGTTGTACAACATAAAAGAAAGTTGGTAAGCGGATTTCTACATCTGAAATACCATATCTATTCAGATTTCACACCAGTCGCATAAGAGGGGTGCTAATAGTGCCACTATGCGGGTGCAAATCAGGTTTGCTTGAAATGGCCGTGAGTGTTATTTACCTTTGAGTTTCGACATGGTAAATGGAAATACCGTGTGGGGAGTGCTTCCCGTCGGGTAGGCCGTTCGGCTGGTGCAAGTCTTTCGAGTTGACGCCACGTCGGCGACTTGCATGTCGATGGGGATGAAATGATGGCGATAAGGACAACAGCAGTCCCTGAGCGGAGAAAATCTCCGACCCAGTCGGGAATCGAACCCGGACCCTTAGGAATGACATTTCTTCGCGCAGATCACTCGGCTACCAGGGGCAGACTTTCGGTATCTCATTTGTTATTTTAAATCCTTTACCATCACCTGAACATGACTGTAAACCATTACCGTTGGTTGCTGTTTATGTCATAACCTCATTCTGACACACTATGAGAACCGTTCAACAAATCTTCTATGCCCTTTCCCGCTTCCGATAGAAGTACTGTGTCATTCGCAAATATTCAAGTTCTTATTTCTTCTCCCTGGACTTAAGACTGTTTAACAAATTTCTCCTTAGGTGTGGTCTAAAACACTGTCACTCTCCATTCTTAATGTGCTGTCTCTTTCTCTCATGTCCTTCGATCATAAAAACGGAAATCTGATTTCTGCACAAGCATAAGTTCACCTTTCCCTTTCTACAATGTCATCTCTAATAGCTTCACAATTCCATAGAGAGTGGAACAGCTGTTGCATGGGCAACCTCAGTAGCCCGTCACATATCGGGTGTTTTAAAAAAGGTGTCACTATTGCTACAGGAGTTGGTATTGGTCAAAACTAAGAGAAAAGCTTCTATAATTAGACTCAGATGAAACAGATGGCAGTTATATTTAAAAGGGCAGTGGATTGGGAGAGCTGTATTTGTATTCAGATGATTTTTGTGAAAAGATGCCAGACATGATAATGGCCACGCGTCGAGAATTGACAGACTTTGAACGCGGAATGATAGTTGGAGATAAACGCACGGAATATTTCTGAAATCATTAGGAAATTCAATATTCCGAGATCCGCAGTGTCAAGAGAGTACCGAGAATACCAAGTTTAGGCATTACCTGTCGCCACTGACTACACAGTGGCCATAGCCTTCACTTGACAATCGACAGTAGCTGCGTTTGCGCATAGTTGTCAGTGGTAACATACAAGCAACACTGCATGAAATAAACGCAGAAATCGATGTGGGATGTACGGCGAACGTATGTACTAGGACAGTGCGGAGAAATTTGGCGTTACTGGCCTTAGCCGCAAACGACCGATGCGAGTGCCTTTGCTAACAGCACATTGGCTGCAGTGCCTCTCCTGGGTTCATGACTATATAAACTGGACCCTAGACGAGTTGGATACAGTAGCCTGGTCAGATGAGTCCCGATTTCAGTTGGTAACAGTTGCTGGAAGCGTTCGAGCGTAGCGCAGGCTCCACGGAGCCAACAAGGCACTGTGCAAGCTGATGGGGCTCCATAATGGTGTGGGCTGCGTTTACATGGAATGGACTGGGCCTCTGGTCCAACTGAAGCGATCACTGACTAGGAATGGTTATTTTCAGCTACTTGGAGACCTTGTCAGTCATTCATGGACTTCATGTTCCCAAACAACGATTTAATTTTTATGGATGACAATGTGCCTATCACTGGGCCGCTATTGTTCATGATTGGTCTGAAGAGCACTATGGATACTACGGGCCAGCCAGATCGCCCGACTCGAATCCCTTCGAACATTTATCGGACATAACCTAGAGGTCAGTTCGTGCACAAAATCCTTCATCGGCAACAGTTTCGCTATCGTGGACAATCACGGAGACAGCATGGCTCAATACTTATGCCGTGGACTTCCAAAAACTTGTTGAGTCCATTCCGCGTCAAGTTGCTGTACTGCGTCGGGTAAAAGGAGGTCCGACATTGTGGTGTCACCGCCAGACACCACACTTGCTAGGTGGTAGCCTTTAAATCGGCCGCGGTCCGCTAGTATACGTCGGACCCGCGTGTCGCCACTATCAGTGATTGCAGACCGAGCACCACCACACGGCAGGTCTAGAGATACTTCCTAGCACTCGCCCCAGTTG
The DNA here is from genome assembly GCF_023898315.1 of Schistocerca nitens. Lineage (NCBI taxonomy): Eukaryota > Metazoa > Arthropoda > Insecta > Orthoptera > Acrididae > Schistocerca > Schistocerca nitens. Next base: position 131,067,580 of record NC_064622.1, on the reverse strand, counting down.
TACAGCCGACTTTGCTAGCGATGGTTCACTGACAAATTACGCTCTCATTTGCCGAGACAATAGTTAGCATAGCCTTCAGCTACGTCATCTGCTACGACCTAGCAAGGCGCCATTATCATTTGCTATTTATCTTGTGATGCATGTACCGTCAAGAGTGATGTTCACCAATTATGACCGAGCGAGGTGGTGCAGTGGTTAGACACTGGACTCGCATTCGGGAGGAGGACGGTTCAATCCCGCGTCCGGCCATCCTGATTTAGGTTTTCCGTGATTTCCCTAAATCGCTCCAGGCAAATTCCGGGATGGTTCCTTTCAAAGGGCACGGCCGACTTCCTTCCCCGTCCTTCCCTAATCCGATGAGACCGATGACCTCGCTGTCTGGTCTCCTTCCCCAAACCAACCAACCACCAATTATGGATTAAAGTTAAATATTCCAGAAGCTACGTACCTTTTTTGCTAGTCTCAAGACATTGTCCTGTTCCAGACCTCACGCCAGCCTGCGTGAGCTTAAACGCGTGCCTTTCGGCTACCGGTCATAGAGGATTGGCTGTCTGGCCAGCCCACAACAGACATGATATTAGAGGGTATCCCACTACTTTTATCACCTCATTATATACCTCCAGACACCAATACCTGTTAAGATATGGGCCAATCTGTCCTCTCACTCCCACCAATTTATCATGTAGGAGTAGATGCTATAGGCAGTAATGCATGTGGTTACCAAATACTCTGAGGTATCCATCAGTGCTTCTCCGCAGTGAATCATGCACTGGTTCAAATTCACCTGGCTCCATTCGGACCGGATCACGTGCGTCAGCCACATCCTCCTACAACGTCTGGACAATGTCAATGGGCCTGGCATACACCAATGCCTCTCAATGTCGCCATTGCTAGAAACTCAACGGATTTAGGGCCAGTGAACGGGGAGGTCATGCTGTGGGACCTCCTCGACCAGTGCATCGTCCACGAAACGTTGCTGTGACTATTGTCGCACGACCCGCAGAAAATAAGTTGGTGTACATAAACAACAGCCGTCTCCATACAAGGGTAACGTTCTCCAACAACGCTGATTATTCACAGCGCGGAAATCGGTGATAGAGAGTACATTTTAATCTGTTTGGTGGAGTGTACAGCCCTGTGAGTCTGTCAAAGACAATTTCTAACCGTATATTCACACTGAAGCCACACTTCCATGATTGTTCGTGGATTTTCATCCGCCCGTAGGTGCGTGCTGTGGTCATTTACTATGCTATCACAATATGACGGCCTACACCATCGAATACTGCACAAGAGACGTCACAAGTAAAACTGCCCAATCTCAACAGGTATTGGTTCCCGGATATACACTGAAGCGACAAAGGAACTGGTATAGGGATGCATATCCAAATACAGAGATACGGAAACAGTAGAATACGGCGCTGCGGTCGGCAACGCCTCTATAAGACAACAAGTGTCTGGCGCTGATTTTAAATCGATTACTGCTACTACAACGGCAGGTTATCAAGACTTAAGTGAGTTTGAACGTGGTGTTACAGTCGGCGCACGAGCCATGGGACACAGTATCTCCGAGGTAACGATGAAGTAGGGATTTCCCCGTACGACCATTTTATGAGTGTACTCTGAATCTCGGCAGTCCGGTAAAACAAAAACATCAAATCTCCGACATCGCTGCAGCCGGAAAAAGATCCAGCAAGAACGGGACCAACGACGACTGAAGAGAATCGTTCAACGTGACAGAAGAGTAACCCTGCAACCCTTCTGCAAATAGCTACAGATTTCAATGCTGGGCCATCAACAAGTCTCGGCGTGCCAACCATTCAACGAAACATTATCAATATGGGCTTCCGGAGCCCAGGGCCCATTCGTGACCCGCAATGACTGAATGACACCAAGCTTTACTCCTCGCCTAGGCCCGTCAACACCGACACTGGACTGTTGACAACTGGAAACATGTTGCCTGGTTTAACGGGTCTCGTTTCGAATTGTATCGAGCTGATGGAAGCGTACGGGTATGAAGACAAGCTCATGAATCCATGAACGCTGCATCTCAGTGAGGGACTGTTCAAGATGGTGGGGGCTCTGTAATGGTGTGAGACGTATGCAGTTGGAGCGATATGGGACCCGTCATACGTCTAGACACTACTCTGATAGGTAAAATGGAAATGCCGTATGGCTACGGCCTCCCGTTGGGTAGACCGTTCACCTGGTGCAAGTCTTTCGAGTCAACGCCACTGCGGCGACTTGCGCGTCGATGGGGATGAAATGATGATGATAAAGACAACGCAACACCCATTCCTGAGCGGAGAAAATCTCCGACCCAGCCGGGAATCCATCCCGGGCCGTTAGGTATGACATTCCGTCGCGCTGACCACTCACCTACCAGGGACGGACACTCTGACAGGTGACACGTACGTAAGCATCCAGTCTGATCACCTGCAACCATCGTGCATCCCGAAAGACTTGGGCATTTCCAGCAGGACAATTCGACACCGCACACGTCCACAATTGCTATAGAGTGGCTGCAGGAAGACTGAGTTTAAACGCTTCCTTCCGCTGGCCACCAAACTCCCCTGACATGAACACTATTGAGCATATCTGGGATTCGTTGCAACTTGCTGTTCAGAAGAGATCTCCACTCCCTCGTACTCTTACGAATTTATGGCCAGCCTTGCAGGATTCATGGTGTCATTTCTCCCTGGCACTACTTCAGAAATTAGTCGACTCCATTCCAACTCGTGTTGCGGCACTTCTGCGTGCTCGCGGGGGTCCTACACGACATTAGGCAGGTGTACCAGTTTCTTTGGCTCTTCAGTGTATAGCTATCAGCGGAAAAATGCTCCTATGGGAGCACAGCAAAGCGGATATGTTCATGTTTAAATGACTGATTGAAAACGGTAGTGCCAGTTGCCTGATTCTACCTTTCTTAGCGCCTTTAAAAATTTTCCTATAAATTGTGGCATACGTACAACTGGTTGTCATTGTCTCTTTGTGTCTCTTTTGTCACTCCCGCATGTCTCACACCCACAGTCTCCTTCCCTCTGTCGTACTGATGCTGTCTCTCTCACTGTCACTGTCTCCCTTTTGCTCTCTGTTAGTGTTACTCTCTCCTTGATTCATTTCCGCTTCTCCTCTCTCTTCTCACTTTCGCTACCTCTTTCTTCCTCGTTGTCAGTGTCATAGGCTCTCTCATTATCACTGCCTCTCACCTACTTCCTCTTTCTTCTTCTATTTATTCCTCTCCTACTGGCACTGTCTCCATCACTTTCTTTCTAGTATAATTCTGTCACTGTCAACTGTGTTCCACTGCCACTGTGTCCCCCTCTTTCTCCCACACTGCCATTGTCTCCTTCGCACTTTCTATACCACAACGACCGTCTGATATCTTCTAGTATTTATTACTTTTCCGTCTCTTTCCCACTGCCATTGTGTCCTTCTCTGTCAGTGTAAAAAAGCACGAATATGTTCACGGGCCAAAAGTTTTGGGAAAATTTTTGAAGATGCTGAGAAATGTAAAATGAGGCTCGGACAGGAGCATTTTCCACTGGTTTCCTTCTTTTCCCAGCAGGGTATGATACTCATGTGAAAATAACATTATGGATCAGTAAAATTCTCATCATAACTGGCTCTCACCCACTTCCTCTTTCTCCTTCTCTTTATTCCTCTCCCACTGGAACTGTCTCCTTCGCTGTCTTTCTAATATGATTCTGTCACTGTCAACTATGTTCCACTGCCACTGTGTCCCCCTCTTTCTCCCACACTGCCATTGTCTCCTTCGCTCTTCCTAAACACCAACGACCGCCTGATATCTTCCTGTATTTATTTATTACTTTTCCATCTCTTGCCCACTGACATTGTATCTTTCTCTATCGGTATAAAAAAAGCGCGAATATGTTCGCGTGCCAAAATGTTTGGGAAATTTTTTTGAAGATGCTGAGAAATGTAAAATGAGGCTCGGACAGGAGCATTTTCCACTGGTTTCCTTCTTTTCCCAACAGGATATGACACTCATGTGAAAATAATGCTATGGATCAGAAAACTTTTGATAGTTTGCTTACGTTAAATTGAAATAACGCAAAACTAATTTTACGCCTCAAACCGGAATTTACGTGTACAAAAAAGTTGCATGTGCTTCGGTACTACAACGTGAGGTTCCCAGAACAAGAGAGGCGCTTTGCAGTACATTCTTCTGTGCACGTTGCTTTATAAATTACATTTTCGTCTCACACCAGATTTTACGTGCATATTTTACGTGAGCAAATAGGCCTACTTTGAACCTCTGCACCTCTGAAACGCATAAAGATATCAATATAATTTTCAAAGCTGCTCGAGATCGGCAGGAATATACTGTACAAATTACATCCATTTTCTGTGACTGGCCTTCTTAGAATTCGCGGCCCGGTTTTCGTATCCAAAAACCATGTTTTTGAAGTGTTTCTCTGTAACGGATAAAGATTTTTCGAAAATAAAAAGATATGTGGCCGAGCGGTTCGAGGCGCTTCAGTCCGAAACCGCGCTGCTGCTACGGTCGCTGGTTCGAATCCTGCCTCGGGCATGGATGTGTATGATATCCTTAGGTTAGTTAGGTTTAAGTAGTTCTAAATCTAGGGGACTGATGACCTCAGATGTTAAGTCTCATAGTACTCAGAGCCATTTGAACCATTTTGTTAAGTCCCATAGTGCTTAGAGCCATTTGAACGATTTGAGCCATTTCCAGATAAATCCCTCAAACATGTATCATTAGAGTTTGAGCAATTTTGTTGGGGTTAGTTATGCAGATATGCGCTACTGATGGCGAAAATCTGATGTGGTGCAAACCGCTATTTTCGCGTTTTCTCAGGAACAGACCGTGAACTAAACGGTGAGTCTATGAGCTCCTTAAGGCGCACCGTAGACCACATCAAATGCAAGAAAAAGAAAATAAAAAAACAATGATTTGCTCCATTTTCCTAACGTGGAGGACGTGTGTAATGTTGAAACTTTGACCCTGCACTGTTGGACAGTTACAGTAAAACGATCCTTCCATTGGGTATACAAGTGGTCCCTAGCCCAAGGGCTATGCAAAACACTGTCACCAATGTAACCCGAAGTATGAGCCCCGGAAAAATCCGGTGTCTATGTGCGGTGTTTCGGAACATACTGGTAGCTCATGCTATCGCATGCGTACCATGAGGAACTTTATTTCTAGTTTTGGTCAGTATGTGATGAGGCTCCGATAACATGTGACACTAGTTTAAAGACACACTGTATGTTACTTCTTTACCAGTAGTTTGGCGTCTTGTGATTATGATAAATGCAATGTGATAGTCCTTATCACGTTTTTCAATATTGCCTGACTCTGCGGTCAACGTATGCTCAGGTCTGATTCTGTTAATGCGGTTACAACTTGTTCTTGCGACCAGCTTCTCGGCTTCGTCATGCGTAACCACCATCCTCTGAACGGTAGTTTTCGAATAGTAAAATGTGCGTGGGAGACCTATGCGTCCTGGAGACGCACATTCCCACTATGTAGCTCGGCGCGTTATTGTCAACGGTTAGTGGGAAGTAGTAACGACCGTTGCTTCCGGAATACTTTGAGCGTTTCTGGTTGTCGTTGCCATACAGTCAGTTTCACAACTTGGAATACACCTAAATTGACCTAAAGATTAAGAAAACGGATCGAAAAAGTTGCAGCGTTTATTTCACTATCAGCTCGTGGTGGTTGTTAACTATGAAATTGTTCAAGTAATGGGGCAATGGGCAGCTACACAAAATATACATTTACGGCTACACAAAGGTTGAACATAAAGACTTTCCCTGCTTACAGAAATTTATTACTAAGGAAATATGCTAGATATTTGTTGCAGACGGTAGCTTGACTCATAAGACTTTTTATGGATGCATTTCCACATACGCTCCGGTTGTTGCGCATAGAATTTCCAGGCGGTAACTAATATCTCTCCACGTTTCCGTTAACATCTCTTCCGTTATAGCCTCTACAGCAACTCATGATCGCCCTGTAAGAGTTTGTACATCAGAAACCGGCCAACTGAACACTTTATCCTTAACGCAACAGCACAAAGAAAGCCAACAATGGTTATGTTCGGTTAACGTGGTGACCATGAGGTTGGAAAGTTTCCGCCGACGCATCTATCCAGAAAGGTTTCGTTCCAGAACTGGCGAACAAATAGCCCGCAGTGAAGCGGTGCATCATCTAGTTGAAACACTGCCCATGGTTGAAATTCCTGTAACTGAGGTGTAACTCAAAGCTCCAACGTGTGCAGGTCACCTGTTAACGTAAAGGTACGTTTAGTGAAAAAGAACGGTCGAATAATTGTGTTGTGCGTTAAGCCACACCACACATTCTCTTTTGGCAGTTGTCCTGAATCTACTCTGCCAAAGTATAAGGGTTCTCCGATGCCCGAACCGGACATTAGGCCTGTTAATTTTGCCAGAGATGTGAAAAGTCGCTTCATCGGAAAAATAAACTCTACTAAAATAGCCATTGTCTGCAATAATTCCTTCCAGCGTGTTCCTAACAAACTCACATATCTACTTTACTAATTTTGAGCCGCAAGGGGCGATATGTGAAAGTGGATTAGAGACGATAAACTTCTTAGCCAAGATCGATAATATAACCATTATTCTCGTTACCCGTCTTCAGATATTTTGTATGCACGGAAATGCAGCTATTAGCGTAACTTCTTCACCGCAGTGCTCTTAGGTACGCCTGTTCCTCTGGAAGCACGACACGTCGATTTCCGCGAACTGCGTTGACATGCTGTAAGCACGTTTATGAACAGTGTTGTCACTCATTCCCCATTTACCGATTCTCGCCTAGTCACTAACACTTCGGTCTCTTTTAATCTTTTCGTATCATTCTTTGATGCTCTTCACATTTGGCGGACCTCGACCTTGGGCACTTTCCAGCTGTCGCTAGCTGTAATAGGTGACCGTATTTCATGAAACCAGAGAACACATTGCTCTTTTTTCTGCATGGATGCCATTGTGCACTTCTAAATCACTCTACATGTAACAAGAAATAGAGAAAAGAAATCAGATGATGTCGGAGCACATGCTAAAGTGTATCCATAAAAGCTTCATGAGTTAAACCACTATTTGCACTAAACCGCTTAGTTGTATCCAGCACAATTCCTTAGAAAACTTTAGTTTGTAATTAGGGAATGACCTTATGCTCACTCTGTTTTACGAAAAGGGTATTTAGAAAATACGTTTAAAATATTTTATGAGGTTGTTGTATAAACAAATTTGTGATGGAATGTACATATAAATATATAATTTTAAGTGAATATTGAAATAAGGCTGCTTGAGTTTGAACCGGTTGTAAGTCTGAAACAATAACTAACACTTTGACGTCTGGATGAAACGAGGTTGTACTTTCAAATTTTCCGGCTCTGTCTCTGTCTACGGATTTTGGAATCGCTCGACGTTCTTGTGAAGAGTATCATAGGTTCCCCAACAGCAAATAATCCTACTCAAGAGCGTTTGTCCTTGTCTTCAACTGAATACTATGAAATTGTTACAAACACCATCGCACGTCCAGTGGCATAAACTGTGGATGAAATAGAAGTAATTCTTCAGTTGATAGAAGATAGTCTTCCAACAATCACATTAAGCAAATATCTTATCCGGTCACGAGAAAAGCAACGCGAAATTTTTGTTCAATGTGTGAGAGTGTTCTCATCATCATCATCAAATAGTGAACTCCGTGCAGTCCATGAAACTCGTCAGTCTGCAAGTGATCACTGAATGCTAGTCCCAGATTAATTACATTTATCCTCTTCGTTGATAGGGCTAATTTCACGCTTGACCGCATCAATGCCGGCTTTGACTCATCTCACCACTGTGACGAAAATCCGCATACCATTTGGAGACAAATTTTCGTAATCACATCTCTGTGCATGTGTGATACAGTGTGATGAATTCGCGCTGGTTGATTTCCTACTGAATCCGCTGGTACGGTTGGTGAGACAGATTGCTTTGGCTACGCTACAAAATTTCTTCCGGCACGACGTCCTTTGAACATTATGCCCTTCAGGTAACGCTCCATATAAACCCAGCTTCTGTCACCGTCACTTTCAATGACCACGAAATGTCGCTGCAACTTGGTTATTTTCTACATTAGTTGACTTGGTAACAGGATATCGGAAGATTTAGTTTAATCTGTTTTGAACTGTCTGTATGTTTTTAATAGGCTACCTTCATATTTTTAATGTGTTCGTCCAGGCATAATATTGAAACAGCTGTAACTCACCTTCAAGGGAAATAGTGACTATGTTCATATGAACTCGAAATTTTCCAGTACAGTGTAATGTACAATATTCATCACACATTATTATACAGTTTTACGGGTGGTCACAAACAATTCTCAATGTAGGACAGTTCAGCAGGTTTCTAATGGCGTTTCGGGTTATGATCCACGTCAGTAGAAATAATAATATTGGTTGTAATTCGACAGTAATGTCTACAGCGTCTACCAGTGCCCAGGATTTTAATTTTTTCATTAATCAATAAAATCCTTGCCCTAATTAATATCTTAGAAGCTGCATCCAGGCATTTATGAATGAAAAACACATGAATATTATGTAATATTCTACAGTATTTGTTGTTTAACTAACAGGTTTTCGGTTGTTAGGCCATGACCAGGTACCAAGGTAAATGTGTGTGGTTGTGAATTTTGTCAGATCAAAGATTAAACTAGAAGCATCCAAGGAATCTCTCAGATGGGTGTAAGAGATGACAGTTATTAACGTCCCAAATAAGATTGAAGTGGGACGCATGAGTTTGATAAGAATGTGAAGTAGGAACGGTTTATCTTCGATAAAATGTTTGACGCACTGAGGGAGTTCCTTATCCTGCTCTCGATCCACCATTTCGAAGTCTCATTAAATGATGCATGGCTCTATATTTAGAAAAAGTCTCTCAGAATGTGTCTACCAAGCTTAAATCTAGCAACTTTGTTTTTATGTTCAGAACATTGTTGGGTGCATTTTTCCCCGTTGTAAGGATAACACATCAGTTTTGGAAAATAGTGGAATATACATGATCACTTGTAAATGTGGTAAATTCTATGTAGGACAGCCTGGCAGGGCAAAAGCCACCTGCTTGGAAGAACACCGTAGAGGTTATAGACTTAAAGAAGATACACTCGACCTTTGCAAATCGTCTGCTTAATGACGGGACTAGTTATAACGTGCAACATGAAGTTCTACACAACGTGCACAGAGAGAGGATAATGAACGATCGTCAGATAACTGAAATTAATAAACGCATGGTTATTTGCCCAAACTTGGACTGAATACTCAAGCAGTTCCCTTAAGGTTACAGGGTACTCTTCCGGCTCAATATTATGTAAAAATCAACACCTATTTTTTCAGGCACTGTTTAAAATGTACATGTTTTACACCTTTTTTGTTGACATCAGTAATGCAGCACACTTTCTAAATAAATTACAAGTATTTTGAATATTTTTGAACCTGAATGAGATTTTCACTCTGCAGCAGAGTGTGTACTGATGTGAAACTTCCTGGTAGATTAAAACTGTATGCCGGACCGAGACTCGAACTCGGGACCTTTGCCTAATAAAATGTTATTTTTTTCTATAATTTAGTTGATTCTGGAATAAAGCTTAGGTCCACTACACAAGTATGGACTATTGCAAGTTACAGAAAAAATTAGAGCAATGCTTTATAAACTTTAGGAAATATCACTGCATCTAGTACACCAACTGTTAATGTAGTTAGTCCCACAAAAACATTCTTGGATAATCTTTCCATATGAAATGGTTGAAACTTTCATTTGTATTCTGAGTGCCCCCATAAAGACATTTACTAAGCAAAACAGGCTCACTCAGGTCTCTAAAAATTGGTTTTATTTGATTCATAACAGGGTCAGGAAGAGAATGCTTATGATGGTATATTTGACCACTTCCTTTTGCTTTTTGGTAACCACACCAAGAATATGCTCCTTTAGAGCAAATTCTGTGAACAGGGTGGTCATCTGTGGACAACTTATGAAAGTAGGTGGTCCATACAGCTTTTGTCATTGCTGTAACATCATTCTGAGGTGCAGTTCGTCTAATGGCCAGTCCATAATAACTATGAAGAAGGTCTGTTTAATTTTCTATCAATATGCCCCGGCCAGACAGAGATTTTCCATCAGATAGCAACTTTCGTTTCATTTCTCTTTGCAGCTTCCTCAATCTAGCACCCATCCTCTTTTGCACATGTCTACAACACTCCAATGTTTTTACCAAAGGCATCACCAGAAACATTGAACTCGTTAATTTTATTGAAAGCTTTAGAGTCTCCATCACCTAGGTACTTCGTATCTCTAACGCTACAAACGGGCACCTGTGAAATAATTTTAGCGCTCCATCACACTCCGTACCTCCGCTGTAACTATCATAATTCTTAGAACAGTGATGTTCAATATGTCCTTCAGTGTTACCATGGCAAGTGTGGCAGTACTTATTAAGCACTAAACATCAACAACTTTTCCATTCTCCAGAGAAGCAGCACTTGCAACACCATTCAAGGAACGATGTCCTCGATGTTGCCATGTCCCATTTGATGCAACAGCAATATCCCTGGTTCCACTAATATTTACAGTTTCTTCTACTGCACGTTTCATAGATCCCTTAGGCAAAATCGTTGAGGCCGAACCTACTGGGAGGAGGAGGAAGGTCCATCAAACTACAAAACGTTTGAGCAGCCTTCTCTTCTTTTCCTATGCACGCATTGCACACAGTAACTTCGAATTCACATCATATGAATTATGCGAAATGTTCAAAGTTTGACATATGATATGACTGTCAGTATTCTAAGACAAATTGTTTGTACAATTTCACTGGATAATTTCGAAATTATTCAGTTTCAAGGGAATGTGGGATGAAAATATGGGATGGTTTTAACTAATATGTTGTATCCAACATCCTGAAAGATAGTTAATAACCGAAACTGGTAAATGAATATTGGGACAAATAAACAACTGATGCTTAAAACGCATTTTATAAAATACTTTACGGCTGTTGAACTTCACATAATGGAAACAAGTTTAAATTTAGTATTTTATCCACCTTAAGCAACAGTATTCGTATATAATGAAATAATAAGCAACCAGTTGCATGAAAGGAATTTAATTTCTTTATCAGTTTCGGGCACTTAGTGACCTTCTTCAGAAAGCAATGCCTCTCGCATTATTTTCGAGTGTCGAGACACTTTATTATTGTCACTCGCAAATAATGCAATAGGCATAACCTCCTGAAGAAGGGCACTAGTGCCCGAAACTGGTAAAGAAATTAAATTTATTTTATGCAATTGGGTTCTTATTATTTCATTATGTATGTTTAAACCTCCGGTACGATGTAAGAGTGTGTCTGATCAAATTAAATAAAGAAACAGAAATTGGAATCGGCATCGAGCTAAATATGCTCACTTTGAATTGAACTCTGATTACTCTCCATCTGTTGTGGATGGCAGTTGAGCAGTCATCGATCAGGATGGGTCCCCAATGGCGGCAGTTCGCTAAGCCTACGTCGCTGTCACAGCCGTCATCGGGGCGAATGGGTTGCTACAGTTTCTCACGAGTATGAAGAGCAGTTTAGAGCGCATCTCATTACAGTCATCCTCTAAACAACTCTGTTATCAAAGTTCACTTATCATAATGCAGTTGTTCTAAGCGCTTCATTCCGGAATCGTGCGACCACTACGGTTGCAGGTTCGAATCCTGCCTCGGGCATGGGTGTGTGTGATGTCCTTAGGTTAATTAGGTTTAAGTAGTTTTAAGTTCTAGGGGACTGACAACCTCAGATGTTAAGTCCCTTAGTGCTCAGAGCCATTTGAACCATAATGCAGCGACCTGTTTCGAAACGTCCTGGCAGATTAGATCTGTGTATGAGACAGGGATTTGAATCAATAACCCTTCCTTCCGTGGGGAATAATCTCACCAAACTGAGCTATCCAGGCACGTTATTATCTGAATTCAGGTCCGTCTATTATGCAAACAACTGCTGTTTGTAAACGTCTTAACACGTTTCAGCACCTTTATGCCATCATCAATGGGCGCTTTTATTCAGTACTGTGAAATGCAAACATGTTTTAATTAATAATGAACGAAATTAGGTATTCAACATTTCGTTGTCGTTATTATGTCATTCTTTAGATTGTTTTGGTCAGTACGACTCTCTTTACATTAATGTACACTGGTCGCTTGTAACGTAAAGAGGGCCCTACAGAACTCAACAGTGTAGAAAATAAGCTAATAACAGCTACAGATAAGCTGTTTTTTTGGCATAATTTCATTAGAATAATTATTACTTAAAACATGTTTGCATTTTACAGAACTGAATAAAAGTGACCGCTGATGATGGCACAAAGAGGCTGAAACATGTTGTGTAGGCTACTATGTCAGTGGTACCTCAAGAAGAATTACCGCGGGAATCGGAGTCCGCCCGCGACGTGAACGAAGTACAGTTGAAACAAACTACACTGCCTGACGATTAAGTGAAGCACCCAGAAGACATGGCCGGATGCTATTGTAATTTCGAACAGTAGGCACCATCAACGTATACGTAAATGATTAGAGATGCAATTCTGTGTGACAGATAGGATAGCTACCAGAGTGGTTTAGTGTCGCTCGTGTTCAGTGTTGCTACAAGGCTTTTTGGGGTATCTAAGTGGAGTGAACAGCGTTAGTTGTTCTGTGGTTGCTGTGTAGGACATGGTCATGCGGCATACTAATGCGAGACAACGTTACTAACACCTGACAAGAGTTTGGAAGGGGCCTCATTTTGTGTCTCCATTCGACCAGCTGGTCGAATCGTGGTACAAAAAATGGTTCAAATGGCTCTGAGCACTATGCGACTTAACTTCTGAGGTCATCAGTCGCCTAGAACTCAGAACTAATTAAACCTAACTAACCTAAGGACATCACACACATCCATGCCCGAGGCAGAATTCGAACCTGCGACCGTATGGGTCGCTCGGCTCCAGGCTGTAGCGCCTAGAACCGCACGGCCACTCCGACCTGCGAATCGTGGTACATCCAGATTTGTTAAGCACTTGGATGTGACAGTGGTTGAATGTACGAGGGTTGGAACATAAATAGTGGCAACTATTTATTCACAACCGATGCAAAAGAGTTACTTGTTTGCACCTGTTACTGTCCTTCAAAGTAGTCACCAGCGTTGAGTACAACCCATTGTTAGCGATGTGGAAGGCGTAGTATACCGTTAGCAGAGCCTGTTCTGTTGATGGTGCGAATGGAGCGGTCTAAAGTTATGGTGATTCTCGTGTACGACTGTGATAGTATTATCCTAACGCATTACGTTCCCCCACGGCAGACCGTCAATTCACAGTATTACTGTTCGTTTTTGGAGCAGCACCTGTGACCAGCTTTGCGAAAGAAGCGGCAACACTTTCGAAGCAACCCACCCATCGTTTTGCGCGACAATGCGCGGGCGCGTACAGGGCAAGCTGTGGCAGCTCTGTTCGATCGATGGGACTAGCGACATTGATTTGATTTCGAAGATGAAGGAACCACTTCGTGGCATTCGCTTCAGAACTGTTCCAGAGATTCGACAGGCAGTAGACAGCTCCATTCGCACCATCAACAGAACAGTTTCTGCTAACGGTATACTACGCCTTCCACGTCGCTGGCAGCGGGTTCCACACAACGCTGGTGACTACTATGAAGCACAGTAACAGGTGCAAACATGTAACTCTTTTTCATCGTTTGTGAATAAATAGTTGCCACTATTTAAGTTCCAACCCTCGTCGTCAGCATGCTTTTGATGCCTCTTACTGTGTGACGCGAAGCACACTTGAAAGAATTGTTTTAACTTTATGGAGAGCAACTTGCTTCTCTTGTGAGCCATCACATAGGTACAGCGGGAAAGAAAGATATTTCACGTGAAACACACATCAGTAAAACTCTCATTTTCACTGATCATTTCAAATTGAAATTTACATCTCTATCCGGAGACTCACTTTATTTCGGATACGGGTCTACCCCGCCGAAAACGAAGTGTCCAGAGGAGGAAATGAAATGAATTTTCACGTGTAGAGACAGTATGTGATGTTTTTTCATTGATTACAAAATCGAGTGGAATTTACTAAGAGCTTGCCATTATGAGCCCACTTATCAACATGACGTTGCACCTTATCTGGGCCGGATACATGCATTGATTCAGCCGGGAAGGGGGCATAAAGCCATTGTATAATGGGCATTCAAATGAAGCCCGGTCACTAGTGTAAAGTAACGACAGCAATTTTACTAACTCAAAAATTTAGCAATACACTGTACACATACTCAAAAATAGCCGCCGAAACTGTTGGCGCATTTATCCTATTGCGACAGTAGCCGATCGATTCCATCCTTGAAGGAACCAGTAGGCTGCTGACGGATTCAGGTCTGAACCCAGTCACACACTTCGTCTTCCGTTGCGATTTGATGTCCGCGAATAGCTTGTTTTAGAGATCCAAACACATGAAAGTCACACGGCGAAAGGTCGAAATGGCACGGTAGATGTTCCAGCGTTTCCCACCGAAACTGCTGCAATGTCGTCTTCACCGTATTGGCCGTGTGTGGACGGGCAGTATCAAGCACGAGGATAACGCCAATGGACAACATGCCTCGGCGTTTCGACTTGATGGCTCGTCTAAAGTTCCGCAAAGTGGCTTGATAACACTGGGCATTGATGGTGGTTTCCCGTTCCAGGAACTCGGCAAGCAGTGGGCCCTTGTGGTCAAAAAAGGACATCATGACCTTACCAGAAATGATGTGCACAGCCTTTGATTTCTTTGGAGGTGGTGAAGTGTCGCATGTTTGCACTGCTTGCTCTGACGCTTGCTTTCCGGTTCAAAATGGTGACACCATGTTCCGTCATCTGTGACAATACGCGACAGATGATAACGTCGCAGATGACTCAAATACAGCACCATTCGAGTATTGCGCTGTTCGTCTGTCAGTTGGTGGGGAACCCACTACGCACAGATTTTTCGAAAGTTCAAATGTTTATGTATTATACTGTGGGTCGTACCCACGGTAATATCCAGTAACCGATGGATCCACGCAGCAGTTGTCCAAGACAAAAGCATTCACTTCCGCAACTATTTCCGGTGCCATGACACAATGCACCTCCCCAGGACGAGCATCGTCTTCCAGTGATTCGCGCCCCTCAAGGAATCGTTTGCGCCATTCCACAACACTTGAACGACTCAGACTGTACTCACCGTACACAGCCTTCATCCGTCGATACATTTCACGGCCTGAAACTCCCTCCGCCGCCAAAAATCGAACCACTCCTCGTTGTTCCTGCTTACTCACCTGCATGTTCGGTAGTGGACGGTAACTTGTGAGACCACTTTCTCTTTGGCATGAAACCACACTGGCGCTATGCAACATCAAACCATGCGCACCCGTGAGTCTCTCTACCAATAGATGGCAGCACCATACCCACAGTTACGTGGTACCACCTTACGTGTAAGGCAAAGGTAGACGCACTGACCAGGTTTCATTTGAATGAACCTCATATTATCTTCTGAAGCAAAAAATGGTTCAAATGGCTCTGAGCACTATGGGACTTAACACCTGAGGTCATCAGTCCCCTAGAACTTAGAACTACTTCAACGTAACTAACCTGTCACAAACACCCATGCCCGAGGCAGCATTCGAACCTGCTACCGGAGCGGTCGCGCGGTTCCAGACTGAAGCGCCTAGGACCGCTCGGCCACACTGGCCGGCTCTTCTGAGGCAAGCTAGCCCACAATTGCTGTAACTGATCCTCGATACCTTGGATATTCGCCGTGGGACGGAATTGACATACGAGCTGGTCCCCTAGTTCTGTCAGGGACAGACTCGCTGGCCATTGGAATACTTCAACATCACACAGAGAGTTCATAGAGACACAGGCTGTGTGTAGACCAGCACGGTTCAGCAGTGAATTGTGGTTCTATGGTATCCTGAATGACCATCCTCGATGGCTAAGGAAGCAGTCTGAGGAGAAGTCTCATTCTTCCAGTGTTCCGAAAAGGCACAGTGGTGTTACTCCTGTCATTGGAATGTGGGAACCACCAGTGTGATTTCAGGCTGTGACTGGCTGTACGACAATATGCCACAGACCTCCTGCGTCCTGGCGTGTTACCTCTGATGCAGAAGTAAGGTAATGCTATTCTTCAATAGAACAGTGCTGGTCCGCGCATGGCCTGTGTTCCCATGAACTGTATGCGTGATGTTGAAGTACTCCCATGGCCAGCAAGTTTGTAAGATCTGTCCCAGACTGACACAACTAGGGGAACAGCTCGGATGTCAGTTCCGTCCCAGTGGCAATATCCATGGTATCGAGGATCAGTTACAGCAGTTATGGGCTAGCTTACCTCAGGAGACAATACAACGGCTTTATGCCCCCTTCCCGACTGAATCAATGCATCCAGGCCAGATGGGGCGCAACATCATGCTGATAAGTGGGCTCATAACGACCAGTGTAAGTAGGCTGTTTAGGTTGTTATATTGGTAACGCCACCGCCACGTAGCGCTCTGTATGAAAATCACTGGCTGTGCTGTGTGTAGTCTGTGACTGGGTCGCACTGTTGGAATTTGCTATTGTAGTGTTGGGCAGTTGGCTGTTAACAGCGCGTAGCGTTGCGCAGTTGGAGGTGAGCCGCCAGCAGTAGTGGATGTGGGGAAGTGAGATGGCGGATTTTTGAGAGCGGATGATCTGGACGTGTGTCCTTCGGAAACAGTACATTTGTAAGAATGGATGTCATGAACTGATATATATATTATGACTTCTGAACACTAGTAAGGTACATTGTTTGTTCTCTATCAAAATCTTTCATTTGCTAACTATGCCTATCAGTAGTTAGTGTCTTCAGTAGTTTGAATCTTTTCTTTGGCTGGCAGTAGTGGCGCTCGCTGTATTGGAGTAGGTCGAGTAACGAAGATTTTTGTGAAGTAAGTGATTTGTGAAAGGTATAGGTTAATGTTAGCCAGGGCCATTCTTTTGTAGGGATTATTGAAAGTCAGTTTGTGTTGCGCTAAAAATATTGTGTGTCAGTTTAGTGTTGATCAGAATAGGTAAAGAGCGAAATGTCTGAGTACGTTCAGTTCTGCTCAGCTGTTTGAAAATCAAATAATGTAAGAGGTTTATCAGCACAGTCATTCATTAATTTTTCTAAGGGGACGTTTCATATGTCGACCCTTAGCCGAGGATACCTCACTGGAATCTTCTGATTTTTTCTTGTAGTTTGTATAATTAGTGCAGCCTTTGTTTATTGCTAGCGCGTAATTGTAGAGATAATTTCCTTTGTAGTTGTAGCTTTTCATTCTTGTACAGTAAAACAGTTGTGGCATGCATGTAGATTTGCACCAAGTATTTCGCAGCTGCGCTTGCAATTAACGAGATATTATTTTCAATGCTATGTTAATGTGTTTCCTTATTTTGCTCTTCAAATTGTGCTTTTCTGTGTTGTCGAGTGAAATATTGTGACAATAATGGCGTGTGAAAAACGTAATAATAGGCTCCAAGGTAAACTGAGAAATGACAATGAAGGCGAAAGCAGTGTGTTAGCGCCGCCGAGTAATGAATTAATTAATGTTCAAAGTAGTAATTTGGTAATTGTGCATAGGGAAATGGAGCGGGCTTGAAATAATGGTGTAGGCAGTGAAACAATTAGTGGGCAGGGAAGCATTATCGATCGATCGGTCGGCAACAGTTCGCCTCAGGACCCGAAATGACAGGACACAATCTTGCAAATACTGTAGATTCAGGTTTTGCGTCCTCACCGTTTTCTCAAATAAGTCAAGACACATTTTCAGCTTGTCAAAATGTGAATGTTGCCGGTGCAAATGCACTGCCGAAAAGCATAGAGGAACAGATTCCAGACACTAATACATTAGTATTGCAATTAACGCAACAAATGAAACAAAATCAGAGACAAACACAGCAACAGTTAGACACAATGGAACAAAATCAGAGACAAACACAGCAGAAGCTTCAAAAGTTAGGCACAATGGAACAAAATCTTCGGAAGTTAGACACCACACTTGAACAAACACGTGAAGATTTAACTACTGAGTTACATAACATTGAATCGAAATGTCAAAAAATCTGTAATGACGTAAAAACACAGATTTGTGAGCATTTTCAACCTATTTTTTCGTGGCATGAAAATGCATTACAGAATCACGAAGCAGCCATAAAAGAACTGCAAACCATGAAAATCATGAGACCTTGTGGGCTAAAATTGACTCAGTTGCATCTACCGATTTGGTTACACTACTTGCAAAAACTCAGGAAAACTTAAAGGACACAGTAGATACTCTGAAAATTGGTTCAGAAAGACACATGGAGGAAATTAGTTCATTATCAGAGAAAGTAGTCGAATTTTCGGATCAGCTAAATAATTTATCTACGAAGGTAGATGATAATCTGAATGACGCAAGACCGGTAGTCTTTAAAGACACAGAAGAGTACGAACAAATTAGGAAATTCAAACAAAATCAGAATCAAATTAATACGCAACACCAAAGAGAAATCCGGGAAGTACAAGATCAGTTGGCACAAGTTATACAAGAATTACATATTTCAGAGGACACTCGCGCTCCAACACGGGAAGAGGGACTTAGAAATACGGAAAAGCCGCAAAATAATAACACAGGGCATTTCGGAAATTATGAAAGAAACTGGCAAGGTGCAGCGAATTTTGAGATGGAACCGCCGACACGGCGTAACAATGACCGATATGCGACTCGCCGACACGATGATTTTGACTATAAGCTGTTCATTACCACACGTAAATTCAAAACATTTAATAATTCTGCCACGACATTCATCCACAAGCGTGGCTCCATCAATTCTCTCATTGTTTTCCTCCCAACTGGTCATTAGAGAATAGATTAGAATTTATGAGTGGCTACTTAGAGAATGAACCAGCTGTGAGAATGTGATCTGTCATTCACGATTGTCACAGTGAAGGAGAATTTTATCATGCTTTCCGCTCAACAAATTGGTCTCAAGCTACACAAGACAGAGTAAAACATAGCGTCATAATGAAGAAACGTTTCGAACAATCTGAATTTTACACTCTTGTGAAATATTTTGAAGACATGTTGCACAAGAATCAGTACCTGTCAAACCCTTACAGCCCCTCAGAACTCATCCGCATTTGCTTAATCAAATTGCCTGAACATTTACGACATATTATTTTGGCAGGACGTTGCAAAGACGACATTGAAGCTTTTCAGGGACTGTTACAAGAATTGGAAATTGACACTGACAATCGCGGAACGCGAAAACAGGAGCACAACAATTACAGGTCACACCCGTCACAATTCCGCGATGACAGAAATAATAAATGGACACGACAAGGCTATTCTTACAACGTAAATCGTGACCAAAACAGACACCACTCGTATGACAACAGTTGGCAGAGTAGTAATAATTACAGGGAAAGATCACTTCTCCGCGGTAATGACGATCACTGAGACAATCAGAGAAACAGACAATACGGGAACCAAAATAATTATTATCAAGGGAGACAGAATAACTTCAGAGGCTACGGTCCAGCGCGCAGTTACGATTCCGGGAGAAATTCTCCACCACGTGACCGACAAGAAAGAAACTATGGAATCTACCGACATGACGACAGATGATATGATCGTAACGGCAGACCTGAATTGCATCAGAACTGGCGGGATTCAAACAGGGCAGGGCCCTCTCGACAAGGTGAATTTGTAGAAGTTTGGTCTCCAAATCCCAATAACGACGCGCGCCAACAAAGACACAATAGACAATGACTCATACCGCTGGCAGCCACAAAATGTACTTATGAAACTGACGACGCAGCTGCCGTAGCTAGTAATTACGTAAAAATGGAAGACATTAGGGACATCTTACTCCAGGAACACGACGTAAAACATAACAACATTGCATATCCTGTGATTCACATTACAGTAAATGACGTAAAATTAACGGCAGTACTTGACTCGGCAGTCCCATTTCAGTAATTAATGAAAAAGCTTTTAGCAAATACAACAAATCGAACGATTGCCCCACACTTCATTTACGTAAGATTAAATTACAAGGTGCAATTTTTGGAAAAAGTGTAGATGTACACGAACAAAACAACTTAGAATTCTTTTGTCAAATCCACAGATTCTCCATGAACTTTCTTATTGTTCCATTATTGTCGACGGAAATTATATTGGGAGTAGACTTTTTGAATGAATACAAAGCAATCTTAAACTTTCACGATGCTGAAATAAGTTTAGAGAAAGAAGGTAAGTCAATAGCTTTAAAATTTGAAGATTGGCTCTCAAACCATGAAGGAAATTAATCGGCTTTACCTTCTGTTAGACAACAGTTCTTAATTTTCTACGGAACTAGACACTAACAATCACTCTGCAAGTACTGACAGGGATGATATCGACGGCATATTTGAAACTAATGAGTTAATTCAGAATAAAATTCAAACAATTGAGAATTGTAATGACACTGATAAGCAGGACCTTTTTGAGATTTTACAAGCACATTCCACAGTTTTTACGCACAAAACAGGAACAATCAAGGGATTTTAATACCAATTTCGTGTTCGTGAGCATACTAAATTTTGTGTTAGACCATACGTAATTCCAGGACATTATAGGGACCGTGTTAGAACAGAAATACAATCTATGCTTGACGAGGGCATTATTGAGCCTGCAGTAAGCTCATACAACAATCCATTACATATTGTTGAAACGAAAAATGGATCGATCAGGCTTGTCTTAGATTCGAGACAAATCAATACTATCATCATTCCTGAAACAGACAGGCCGCAAACGATGGAAGAACTTCTTCAAAATTTTAATGATGTAAAAGTGTTGTCTTCCATTGATCTCAGATCCAGCTTTTATCAGATCGAACTTCATCCAGAATGTAGAAAATACACAGCTTTTCTTCGTTTCGGCGTTTGTTATCAATTTCGGAAACTTCCTTTTGGTTTGAACATTTCTTCAGCAGCGTTCATTCGCGGGCTAAATTCCATATTACCTGATTTCTTAAAACCTTACATCACCTTATATTTGGATGATATTCTAATAGCAGATGCCTCATGGGAACAACATAATCGCATCCCCAACAGTTTGTTACGTATTTTTGCAGAATCTGGAATTACAGTTAACTTGGGAAAGTCTGAATTCGGTAGGTCAAAGATGAGGTTTTTGGGACATATTATTTCTTCTGAAGGCATTCAGCCGGATCCTGAAAAGTCAGAAGCAATCAGAGCCATTCTAGTTCCATCCACAAAAAAAAAAAAAAAAAAAAGAAAACAAGTCCGCAGTTTTCTAGGTCTCGTAAATTTTTACCGTCGTTTTCTGAATATGCAAATTCTAGTTACACCAAAACTTTGTTCTCTCACTGGAAAAAATACTATTTGGAACTGGGACGAACAAGAACAGTTTGAATTCAATTCTTTGAAAGAATCGCTACTTAACGTGCCAATACTAGCTCATCCAGATCTGTCACAAGATTTCTGCCTTAGCACGGATTCTTCTGAAGTCGGTCTTGGTGCCCATTTATTTCAAGAAGCCATAGAAAATGACACTACTGTTCAGAAAGCCATTGCTTTTGCTAGCCGAGTGCTAACAAAATCTGAAAAAAATTATTCCGTTACTGAATTGGAAGCTTTAGCTATCGTTTGGGCATTTAACAAATTCTGTTTCTTTCTTTCTGGTAAGCACGTAAAAGTATACAGTGATCATCGTGCATTACAATTTCTTATGTCTTCAAAATTAAATCATGACAGGTTAAAACGTTGGGCATTGTTTCTGCAAGAATTCCACTTCACAATAGTCTACATTCCCGGCAAGGAGAACATTGTTGCGGACGCACTGTCACGCGCACCGGCTGGGCTTGAGAAAACTAATACAGAAGGCAACCTCGAGAAAAATTGCAGTAGTCTTTACATTCAGAAAGTCGCCTTTGAAAACTTCATCACCACATCTTTAAAGGACATTGCTCATGAACAAGATAAAGATTCGATTTGGAAAGATATCAAAAGTAAATGGCATGAAAAGCTGCACACTTAGATTCGGCATTATTATCTGGTTAGAAACAACATACTCTTTAAATGTTGCACTGTTGATGACAAGCTATGGGTACTTTGCAACCCAGACGATTTTGTTAATAAGCTCATTTGGTACATTCATTTCAGCTACGCACATTTTGGTCCACGAAAATGTTATCATATTCTTCGAACGACTTGTTATTTTAACAATATGGAAAAGAGAATTCGAAGAGTCTTGTCTATTTGTAAACTTTGTCAAAAGGCGAAACCATCTACTATCTCACATCGTGCTCTGTTGTTTCCTATCATTCCTTCTAAATTAAAAGAATTTGCTGCTGTTGATCTCTTGTCTTTCACTCCGTTACGTAAAGCCACTGTACGGTCTGTATCCAACGCCTTTGCTAAAAATTTCTTACATGAAGTTGGACACGTTAGTAAAGTCATTTCAGATAGTGGACCGCAATTCAGATCTGCTGTTTGGTCACGCATGCATCGGAGCCATAAAATCAAACCTGTTTTTATTTCATTGTACTCACCACATTGTAACCCATATGAACGGATTATGAAAGAAATCAATAAGCTTTGCAGACTTTATTGTCACAGAAAGCATCAGCATTGGGACAGATATATACACTTATTTCAAAACGTGCTGAATGAAATGCCTCATGACTCCACTGCTTTACCACCTATTCTTGTACTGAAGAATGAAGAACCACCGAACAGAATCAGAGAGATTGTACCTTTTCCGAATACACGTAAACTTCGACACAAAGACATAATTGATTTGGCTATTAAAAATATAACTTATGCAGCAGACAATAGGAGAAAACTACATGGTAAAGCAAATGCAAAGAAATTATATATTGGTCAGAAAGTTCTCATTAAAGCTCATTCATTGTCACATAAGAAGAAACACTTGAATCACAAATTCTTTCTGATTTACAATGGACCTTACAGAATCCGACGTATACCACATGATAATTGCGTGGAAGTTGAAACTTTGCGATTGAAGTAGATGACACTATTGAAATGAGCAGAGAATTTTTTTAGGTTTTGAAATTATTGCAGAAAGCTACAACGTTTTTGAGATTTGACTGAGATGCTATGATGTTATTATTATGACGACAATGTGTATTATGCTGCTGAGGTATGTTTATCATCAGTAAGCTGATGTTATATGAAGAATTTGATTATGCTACGTATCTGTTATGAAGAAATATTTAAGAATTGTCGATGAATATGTATATGTGTAATAAGGTAAGGAATAATGAGTAGTGGTTAGGGACTCTGGTTTGTGAATAAGGTTGTTGGAAACCAAGAATCGTACTTTTAGAGTTATGAAATGTATGTATATGTGTAATGTATCACAATGCCGACGAAAATTTTTTGGACACTGTTATATTTATAGGATTTTGTTTCTACACATTTGTAACGCAAATTCTCAACCTGTGAAATTTTTTTATATGAGACTGCCACTGTAGCAGAAACTGCTGTCGTCAATATTTCGTTTTGGGCGCCCAGCTGAGAGATAGTCGTCTGACAAAAGAAAGCCATTAGGTGAAAAAAAAGAGGCCATTATCCTCGCTATTGACATTCCTTTGTAGAAAGCATCGCAAATACGACACCCTCATTACTTGGAAAGATACTTACATCTGCACACCTGATTATGACAAGCGTCTTTCTACGAGAGTTGAGAGAATTTCTACTAACTTATGAAATGTCACATGCCTATTGAATGATATGTTTATGCTTTACTTTGTACGTAGTTGCTTATTTTATTTGATATCTGTTTTCCAGGTGTGTTGCATCATTGGTTTTATAAAATAAAATTAAATGCATTCGCTAATGTGAACACTTTCTGTCAACAGATTTAGATTTTCTGCTGCTTGCTTTGCCAATTTGCATTTTTTTGTCATTGCTGTTTGTGTGAATTGTTTTGTGCTGCTGCATTGCCTCGTCCCTTAGTTTAGCATCTGAGCTCTGTAGATTTAAGTTAGGTTAAGAAAGGGTAGGATATATAAGAGAACGAGTTGTGATGAATTGGAAGAAATGCATTGAGAAGTTATAAGAAAATGGTTTGGCCAAAAAAAGTATTTTGAAAGAGGATATGAACAAAAAAGTAGGGTTTAGGGGCAACAGGTTTAGGTAGGATTTTCTTGGAAATAAATGATGTGGTAAGATAATGGAAAATAAATAATGAGGTAAGAAATATGTGAACATATAAATACAGAAAGCATGCTTGGATTGGATTTTTTTGGTGGAAACAAATGTTGAAATAAGACGAAAGATCTATGGAATGAAGTTTTGGGTTGGACTGCAGTACCAAATGTTACACTGAAAACAAACCCTGCCCTTTCCTTTTGTGTTATCCCTCTATGTGTTTGTGTACCATTGTGTATTTGTGTTCTTCCTGTCTTTATGTGTTTAGCTAATAAGATTTATGTTGTAGAATTTTTCAAATACTATGTTATTTTCTTTATAAAGATGTTTAGATACTATTTATCCTGTTCTGTTTTAATGCTCATGTGTGAAATTAATGTTTCGAAAACTATTATCATTATTTTATATATTTACTTATGTCATAATTCCTGTAACACTGATGTATCTGTTTATTTCTCTTCTTTTGTAAACCCTGTACTACTACAAATGTTATCTGTATTGTTATGTTCTTTAATGACGTATTTTGTACCTTTGTTATTGTATTCTTATGTTATAAAATTGTAATTGACACCAGTTCATCATTTTAAGTAACTTGTAAGTTACATTTCACTGCACACATTTCTGTTGGTCATAGTATATGGACAATATGTGAGAAGTAGGGACTATTAGTGTTTGCACATGTGTTGATAATTCAGCAAGGGACTGGATAACAGCATTGCTGGTTCTAAGGACAATTCCAAAAACTTTGTGAGTGCACAAGTGGTGGTTTATGGACTTGCTATATTCTCCGCAAGACTCTTCAATGGTAATTGTGCACCTGCACAGTAGCAACAGATGGCTGCTGGCCATCTCTACAAGGACTACAACGGGTCTGCATCTTTGATGGCCCACCAATACCATTATTTCTACAAGGATTGCACTGGGTCTGCACCTCTGGTGGCCCACCAATACCATAATCTCTACCAGGACTACAGTGGGTCTGCTCTGTGATGACCTACTTACCAATATTCTTCAAAACTTCGACTGTCTCTGCGGTGGGTTTGCTCTGTTGTGGCCCATTACCTGTCTTCATGTGAAGAGTCAGCACTGTCTTTCCGTTGGAAGGACAACGCTACTTCTTCAAGACTGCATGGAAATCCACTACTTCAGTGTGCATTTTGTTTTTACTGCTCAGACTTTGAGAAAAACACTGCAATTTTACTGTGATGAACGATCAGGACTGTCTTTATGGACGGTGAGAAAATTTTAGCTTTTGACCAACATTGTATCAATAAGTGTGTGCATTTGATTTTTTTGTTATTGTAATTGTGAAAAAATTTTAACAAATATGTATAATTTTTCTAGGGGGACATTTCAACTGCACATCAGCACTAGGTTAATTCGTACATAAATCCACACGATGACGGAGGTGCAATTCCGTATCACTTAGCGGAAGTATAAGATATAGTGAGTGGTTACAGATATTGCGAGTATTCCAGGTGACATTGTGGTGTGCTGTCTAGGTTGAACGGATAGTTGTGCGCAGCGGTACAGGCAACAAATGTATAATTATGACCACAATTTGCTCACAGTATATTCGTGGACAGACACAATTTTGTTAAGCTTCCGACTATGTTGCATAAAAGTAGCAGACTCTGTCTGGAGGCTGTAGCTGTGATTCTCCGATTACTAACCTGCTCAGTACTTTTCTGGACGTGTAACCGTAATGAGCTATAAACAACACCTGTTATCATCTTAGATCAAGACATTTCATCACTTATGGAAATGGCAATGTCTGGAAATTAGCATACTGGTCTTCCACGATCATATAGTGAGCGGTTTCCCAGATTTCTTTTAAAAAGTACCTACATTTTCAGCTGCACCATTGGGTTCATTTCATGGTGTGTCTAGAGCGACTGATATTATTTGGCATCTGACGTTAAAACTTCGAATCTGCTGCGTTACGTGACAAATTGTGTCACAAGGCAGCCCCCATAGCACTCAACCATCTGCACTTTATTATAGTGTCTCCAAGCCTGCCAAAAAATCGGTTCTTTATTTTATTTAAGGTCACAGATGTGTTACCATTTTTCAAACACATGAAATGCTTCCCTCAGAGAAACAGTAATTTCAGACTTACCATGCCACATCTAAAAAATTATTGAACTTCCACACATAGGTTTTCTGCTTGATTCCTGTAATGTCTCACTTGGCTACAGACCTTTTAATAGTTTCGTATATCATTGTGTTTGCTATGTTTGAGGATTATTCAGAATGAAGGGAACGATTGTTCGCGAAATGCAAAATACAGTGAAAATCTGATTAAGCTTTGCACAGATGCGTTGAGCACTGTGTCTAGTATGCCCGTCGATCGCATCATGTCGCTCTTTTCAGTTCTGAGCTCACAGTGAGAACGTAAAGATGGCCTCCCGCCAAGAATGAGGGCGTGGCGAAAGATTTCGCCTGAAGCTATGCAATCCACATAACATAACTGTCATGTGGTTCGTTCTATGTGACAATTCTCGGTCGCACTATGCAGGGGCAATGAAGATACTCCTGCAGCGTTTTCGATGGAAAGTGTTTGATCACCTACAATACAGCCCGTAATTGGCTACCCCTGAGGTTCATCTCTGCTCAAATGAACTGCTGGCTATGAAGAAAATATTTTGACGCAGACAACAAGCTGCAGGCCAGAGCAAAAATCGTCAAAAAGCACTGGCGGCTGTCTTCCATAACGTGGCAATTGTAAAGTTGGTACAACGCTATGACAGATGTCTAAGTCTGAGTGGCGACTGTGTATAGAAGTAGCTGGAAGGTGTAGCTAACCGTTGCAAATAAACAGTTTTGATTTCACTGTGGTTTCCATTTCGCGACCTATCGTTCCTTACTTCCCGAATAGCCCTCGTATACGCTTCGAAAAACGTCAAGTTCAAAGTCTCTAGCTAATACAATAAGCCCAAACACTTTATGAAAATTGTATATGTGGCCTAGGTTTAATGATTTATAGTATCCCTAATTTCATAGGCTTCTGACGATCACAAAGTAATTTGTCGAAACCGATATAGCTAAATAAAAATATCTGGGTACATGATTACTAAATTGTATTTCGAAATACACTTATAGAAAAACACTGAAGAGACAAAGAAACTGGTGCGCCTATTTAATATCGTGTAGGATTTCCACGAGCACTCAAAAGTGCCGCAACACGACTTGGCATGGGCTCGACTAATGTCTGGAGTAGTGCTCGAGGG
The DNA here is from genome assembly GCF_023898315.1 of Schistocerca nitens. Taxonomy (NCBI): domain Eukaryota; kingdom Metazoa; phylum Arthropoda; class Insecta; order Orthoptera; family Acrididae; genus Schistocerca; species Schistocerca nitens. The sequence goes on along the minus strand of NC_064622.1, from coordinate 131,040,147 downwards.
AACTGGCTCCATGAATCCCGCAGGGCTGTCCATAAATTCATAAGAGTGAGAGGTGGCATGAGCAGCGTCTCTCGTCACCCGGGTGGTCCGGTGACAGGCAGGCACTGCTGATCTTGAAAGGGTAAGCCGACGGGTGTGAGGGAGTTGAGTGAATGCTTTCCAGACGCCGACATTGTAGAATAGCGGCTGAGACACGCCCTGAAGTAGCGGCTGGGCTAGAGGTTCCGTTACTTCGCAGAAACACTTTCTGGCGGGCTACCAGCGAGGCGTGGGAATGACTTGTGTACCCAGGCAGTTGTGGCGGGCAAATTCCCGCGCTTTCTGCAAAATCGTAACTGTGATTGGCTTGCTCAGGGCATAGCTCAGTGACGTAGCAAAATCAGCGCAGAAATTGGCGCCAAGAATCCCCATTGGTGGAATGGTAGTGCTCCGGCAATAGAGTGAAATTTTCCGCCGTTTTTTTCGAGTTGCTGATTGGAACGGTTAACCACGGCCACTGTCGTGGGGGCGGGAATGTTCTGTGTTCAGTTTGTACGGGTGCTCTTGTGAAGGCGTCGGATCGCGCCTTTCGGTCGGAGTAGGTTACAAGACAGCTCTCGCTGTTCTGGACAGCCCGCCTTCCGTTGGCTGTCTAATATACTTTTTTTAAAAATTGTAACTGTTTGACGAAGTTGCTGAAGTTTCGACTTCAACGTAACTTCCCGAGTACAGTTGGCAATTGAGCGTTCTGCGTACAAGCGGCCTATGTTGTCTGTCTTGAGCAGTTTTGGCTAAAGTTGACTGTATCGGAGTTACAGTGTGACTTCGCTTGTTAAAATCAATCACTGTACTGTCAGTGATTGTGTGGCGAGCCTTCTTCGTCTCCCTCAGAGGCGCATTTGTATTGCTAGGAAGTCTTTAGTCTGGAACAACCAGACCAGGATAATTAGTTTCGGGCTATACTCGCGACATTATCATCACCACGACGGGACGTCGAAGCAACCAGCCATCGCCTCCGGTACGCCAGATCGTGTTCTTGCAGTTAAGAAGACAGTTTGGTAATGTATGTCCGCAGCACCGGCAGACAGGGATTTGCCTTGGTGATAATCAGAGCTAAGCAGAGCGCGCCTGTTCGTCTTTTTCTTTGTTCTGTCTTGGGTGTTCATTATCTGAATTCTCACTACTGTAGCAGCAATTAATGTTGGGTTGGCTGTGTGTCTCTCTTAAGTCTTGAGTTGCAAGGAATTGGCTCCACATACCACTTCGTCATAAATGTCACAATCTAGTTTAGGGACAACTTCACCTTCACAGCATTTATTTGAGTATCCAATTTGAGCCAATGTTATGTATTGTAAATGTTTCATGTGTTTTTGTTTATTATTTTGAGTTATAATAAATCATATTGTTATTTTGGACAGAACTTTCATTCTGTTAATCGGTAGAGCAACCCTGTCATTTCTCACTACGTCAATGAAGCTTTCCTTTATTTAACTTATTTATCAAATGAAATTATTGCAGGTGCCAAACTCTTTTCTACCCCACTTGCAGGGTCGATTACAGTCAGTTCGCGTTTCTTTTTAATCCATGTGCAACAGCAAAAGTTGGAGTTAGAATAGAGGGGCTTAGAGCATCATTTACATATGTAGATTCTAGAAGAATTTAGTATTAAATACACTGCTAGCCCCGGCACCTCGAAAGAGTACAAGGGGGTGGAGATCTCTTCTAAACAGCATATTGCAAGGCATCGCAGATATGCTCAATAATATTCATGTCTGGGGACTTTGGTGGCCAGTGGAAGTGATAAATTCAGAAGAGTGTTCCTGGAGCCATGATGTAGCAATTCTGGACGTGTGGGGTGTCCCATTGTCCTCCTCGAATTGCCTACGTCCACCGGAATGCAAAATGGACGTCAATCGATGCAGGTGATCAGACAGTCACCTGTCAGAGGCGTATCTAGACGTATCAGGGGACCCATATCACTCCAACTGCATGCGCCCCACACCATTACAGAACCTCCACCAGCTTGTGCAGTCTCCTGCTGAAATACAGGATCCATGGATTGATCAGGTTGTCTGCATACCTGTACACATCCATCATCTTTGAAAAGAGACTCGTCTGGCCAGGCAACGTGTTCCAGTCATCAACAGTCCAATGTCAGTGTTGATGGGCCCAGGCGAGGTATAAAACTTTGTTGCAGTGATGACATGGTGCGTAGTGGGGCAATCACTCTGTTGTGGAAATAATTCAAAAGCCAAGATCGCTTAAATACTGTTTACTGGATAACTGGTTTCAGCACACTAGCGGTGTCGTCATAGGATATGAATGTAGATTTACATTTATAAACCATTTGAATATAACGATACATGAGTCAGACCTGCTGATATAAAATCATTGTTACAAAAATTAAGAAATGAATGATTTTATATCAGCTGGTCTGCCTCATGTTTCGTTATATTCAAATGGTTTATAAATGTTAATCTACATTCACATCCGATGATGGCACCTTTAGTGTGTTGAAACCGGTATGTTTCGTTATATTCAAATGGTTTATAAATGTTAATCTACATTCACATCCGATGATGGCACCTTTAGTGTGTTGAAACCGGTTATCCAGTAAACAGTATTTAAGCGATCTTGGCTTTTGAATTATTTCCGTAAAGCTTTGTGTCGTGCAGTCATCGAGGTTACACTAGTGGGCTTTCGGCTCCGATAGCCCATATCAATAATGTTTCGTTGAATGGTTCGCACACTGGCACTTGATGTTTCGTTGAATGGTTCGCACGCTGACACTTGTTGATGGCCCAGCATTGAAATCCGCAGCAATTTGCCGAAGGGTTGCACTTCTGTCACGTTGAACGATTTTCTTCAGTCGTTGTTTGGTCCCGTTCTTGCAGGATCTTTTCCCGGTGGCAGCGATGTCGGAGATTTGATATTTTACCGCATTCCTGATATTCACTGTAAACTCGTGAAATGGCCGTACAGGAAACTACGCACTTCTTCGCTACCACGGAGATGCTGTGTCCCCTCGGTTGTGCACCGACTATAACACCACGTTAAAGCTCACTTAAATCTTGATAAGCTGCCATTGTAGCAGCAGTAACCGTTGTCACAACCGTGCCAGACACTCGTTACCTTATATAGGCGTTGCCGCCCGCGCCGCCGTATCTGCCTGTTTTCATATCTTTGTATTTGAATGCGCATGCCTATACCAGTTCCTTTGGCGCTGCAGTATAATATTGCAAAGCTTGTAGCACAGCTATGATGCAAATCAGGTTTGTTATAAATACATGTTGTAACAGTCACGAGCTTTAGTGGCCTTCGAGATTGGACGTGGTGAGCTGATGTTAGTCAAGAACGCCTTTAAGGTGACAAAGACGCCATTATCAACACCTCACTGTGCTTGAACGAGGTCGTGTAATAGGACTACAAGAAGCTGGGTGTCCCTTCTGCGATACTGCAGAAAAACTTCGCAGAAATGTAGACACTGTACATGAATGCTGGTACCGGTGGTCATGAAAATGTGCAGTCGAAAGAAGACTGTGCTCCGGAAGGTCACGTGGCACCACCGAGCGGGAAGACCATTGTGTTCGGTGTGTGGCGTTGGCAAAGATGTGCGGATATTTGCCACCCCGGACATTTGCCACGCCGGACATCTGCCACGATTTTACCTACTACGAAGGGTCGCGTCCCTTGCCTCCCCCTCCTCCTCCTCACCCACCGCCCGACCCCTGGAACTGCATTTGGTAACTGCACTTCAGTGGCACTGTCATCAGTAACATCACCGTCGCTCTCGCGCAGTAACGTTACTGAGCCCTCCCGCTGGTTTACTTAACACAGGCCAGAGTTTCTTTGGATTTTCCGCCACATTTCTATAGAGACTTTCGTTGTGGAAACTATTAAATGCATCTCGCATTGAAATCCGCACCAAATTTTGAGCCTCAGTAAAACTTCGCCAATCTTGGAGATTCTGGGTTCGTCTGAAGTACACGTGCCTTTTTCGGTGCTCCTGCAGCAGCTCTCTGTCGTGTTTTGTGTATCATGGGGGATCAGTTCCGTATCTTGTTAATTTATTTGGTATGAATCTCTCGAGTGCTGTTAATACTATTTCTTTTAACTTAAGCCACATACGGTGTTCACTTACATAGTTTGGAAGGATTGGGGCCTGTCTCTTAGAAAGACGTCAACCGAATTTTTAGCTGCTTTTTTAAACATACATATTTCGCGTTTAGTTTTGGTGGATTTCTTTGTTACGGAATTCAGCCTCTCCACGACTGTGTGTTCACTAATCCCTTTATCCATCGTGATTCTCAGGATTATTTGTGGCTAAGAGGTCAAGTGTGTTTTCGTCACCATTTACAATTTGAATGGCTTCGTGAACTAACTGTTCAAAATAATTAAAAAAAAGCGTTTAGAACAATTACGGCAGTTGTTTTCTATCTACCCTAGAGCCTGAAAATGTATTTTTGTCAACATACGGAAGGTAGATTGAAGTCACTGCCAACTATAATTGTATGAGTAGGGTACCTATTTGTAATGAACTCAAGTTTTCTTTGAACTGTTCAGCAACTGTTTCATCTGAGACCGGGAGTCGGTTAAAGGAGCCAGTTAATAATTTATTCCGGTTGTCGAATATAACCTCTTCCCATACTAAGACACAGGAACTATCTGCTTCAAAGTCGCTTGTAAGCTGGAAGACACATTACATTATTTTTCCTTAAGTTGTGCTTCTTGTTTCTGTTGTAGTGGAGATCATTACAATTACGGCCTTTTCCTTCAAAACTTAGGACGCTTTCTCTGTGACCCTGTAAATACCAGACATAAACAATGTAGAACAACAACATACGTTACAAGCATAGCATTATGTATTACTTCATTTCCTTATTTCTAACATTTTAAAATTGTACATCGACTTTAGATGACATGTCAGTAATAGATGTTCTTATCCCCATTACGTGAACGTATTTTCAGCCATGTTTTGAACATTGTCCCTCTACACTTCATTAATTAATGTTTTTCCCCGCAAGGGATATCGGATTTCAGAGAGTAAATTATTATGGAGTATGTCGTTCTTCTTTTCAAACATTCATATACCCATTTCTTCTTTACTTATTGTCTATTGGGCATGCAGTTGTAGTAATTAAAGTAGGCACAAATGCAGTGATGAAAAAGAAATGATTAGCGTACATTCGCATTCTCTTTACATCGTTCCTTTCTTGTTGCTCCCATGGCGATGGACTGTTTCTATCGCCATCAGTAAGCGTGAAAGGAAGCTACCGTACAGACAGAGGGATCTATGTTTATACTTGGCAGAACTAATTACATACTGACATAATCGTCGGTATTGCTTTCGTTTCCCAAAAGTTATAAATATTTCTATTTCCGAAAAGAAGCTCTGTATTTCGCCAAGATATTGAAGAAGAAGGTCCCTTACGTACTGGTTGTATCGAGTAAGATGTGGAGACGGCGGTTTGAAAGCGGACATAAGAAGCACGAGGAAGGGCGTCCCTTACCTGAGGGATCGCTACTCAAGCTACCTGGCGAAGGGGCAAGTGTGGCAAATGTCCGGCGTGGCAAATGTCCGGCATTCTTAGCAAATCACACTGCATCTGCAGCGGCAATTTGAGTAACAGTTACTTCAAGCACAGCTCTGAGGCAAACGCCCTGTAACGTGCGTTCTACTGGTCACAGATCACCTCCACGTGGGACTTCAGTGGCGTCATGCGAGAGCTGACTGGAGGTGTGTTGCGTTTTCTGATGAAAGCTGGCTCTTCTTGGGTTGGTTAGAAGTAGGCCACTTGAGTGCCTGCAATAAATCTGTATTCGTGCTGGTGACACTGGACCTAAACCTGCGGTCCTCGCATGACAGCAAAAGCATTCTCGTAGTTATCCCAGGCACTCTGACTGCAAATTTGTACGTCTCCAATCGAGCATATATGGGACATATACCTGAGTAAGTAGTAGATTCATTACTTTATTTATAACCGTTATTTTGCAGTAACTGTAGTATATACACCGTCGGAACTTCAGATATCTGCCGAAACACCAGATGGTTTTTAGGAGGGACATCCTGTAGAATTCGGCGGCTATCTAGCATTCGTTAATTCCATTGTTCCGTCAGTTGATCAGACAATTGTAATAAATGATTCGGTCGACCAGCAAGTACTGTTTGACGTATTAATAGATGCAAAAAAGGACCAAAAAACTGTAGAAATTATGAAGCAAACCCTAGCACAGAAACATTGAAAAGTAAGATTCATGGAAGACTAACTAAGGAGTTTTTAACTAAAAGTTGGGCCCGACAGGGTGATGTAGGCCACCGTCGCAAATTGTCTTCAGCTGCATGTTACAGAAGGTCATTCGGGAATGGGGAAAATAATTAACCCGGGGAACATAACTGTACAAAATTGACGCGGGAGTTGCAAAGAACGTGTTAATGTCCATTAAATTTCGAGCCTGCAGCCGCGCAAATAAAATTTCCGCCACTGATATTTCGGGCGCGTATCGTCCGGCTATCCTGAGAGCGAGTCACAAGACTGACGACAAGATGCCACGCGCGGCCGTATATGCTCCAACCGCGGCGGTACTGCGCATGCGGGTCACAGATGCTGGTCGGCGGCAGAGAAGTACGCTTACAGGTATGCGATGTGGAAGAAGATAGTAATTCCTTCAGATCTAGTGCGTTTTTGCCATATGTGGGTGCTCTTTCCTCGAAGATAGGCCGTATTCTTGAGAAACACTGTGTTAAGGTGATCTTCCGGCTCCCCACGAAGATTGCAGCTTTACTCGGCTCTGTGAAGGACGATTTACAGCTTCGTAAAGCGGGTGTGTATTATATTCCTTGAGGAATTGTGAGAAGTCTTACATAGGTCAAACAACACGCACCGTTCATGACAGATGTGTGGAGCATCGAAGATACACACGCTTATTACAGCCAGACAAGTCAGCTGTGGCCGAACGTTGTATTGATACAGGACATTCCACGAATTACTGTGATGTGAAGATTTTAACATCCACTTCTTCCTTTTGGGAATCTGTCTTCAAGGAAGCTATAGAGGTTAAATTAGCTAATAATTCAATAAATACAGATAATGGTTTTAATTTGTACAAAGCATGGAATCCGGCTCTTGGGCTAATTAAACTGTAGAGAAGTCATCACGGTGTCAACGCCGCCGATCATTCATCGATAAGCTAATCGAATGTCTGTACGCCTTCGCCACAGGCGGCCCATGTGTAAACGTGTTTCTTTGCCGCCGACCAGCATCTGTGACCCGCATGCGCAGTATCGCCGCGGTGGAGCATATAAGGCCGCTCTTGGCATCTTGTCGTGTCTTGTGACTCACTCTGAGGATGGCCGGACGATACGCGGCCGAAATATCTGTGGAAGAAATTTTATTTGCGCCGCTGCATGCCCGAAATTTAATGGACTACTCATTACGCCGCGAGAAGTTGAAAATGCACAACGTGTTAATGAGTCAACTGCCTTGCATTCGCCGATGATTTAGCCAGCCTGTCAAGAGAAAGAGACAGCTGAGGGACAGATAAACACGCTGAAGGAATAAATATATAAAGCTAGCCTCTAAATTTATTTCGATAAAATGATGTACACAGCCAACTCAGAACAGCGCCTTATCATCCACCAACAAAATAAGGTAAAACAGAAAAAGAGAAAACAGTTTTAGATTCCCTTGTGAACTGGTACAGTCGAAAACCAGCGAATGAGAAGCCAACCACAGCAGAAAAGATTAGATGATAGCTGCTTTTCGGAGGACGCAAATCCTATACAAGATAAAGGTAATGTTCATAGAACCTAAATTCAGCACTATAGCACAGATAGCGAGAAAGAGTTTTTACAGGGCTAAGAGCGGCGGAATGAGTCAATAACGTAACGACGATCAGTTTTACGGATACCTGTTCAACGTGGATGCAATCCAACTAATGACGCAAATTTTAGGTCTGTTCAGCACGTTAATAATGTGCTTCATTAGTTGGATCGCATCCATCCTGAAGAAGTATCTGATAAATAGTTCAGAGAAGTGAGGAAGAGATCTCTAACGGAGTAAACTACAGATCACTCACCGACAGTTTTAATTGCATCAACGGTGAGCAGAACCACAGCTGAACAGGGAGGTGAAGGCAGGCGGCCATAGAAAGAATGCAACACTTCTGTGCTGCAAAATAAGGCTTCCGGAAATGCCTTATACAGTAGTTACTTGATGTGGTCTCTAAGGCCGCTAAACCCAAATAAATGTTTCGCCATTCAACTTTTCGCGATACTGCTTTGTGATTTCAGCAATGCACAACTTATCACAGTGCGTAAACCAGTTTTAAAGTGAAAGCAAAGAAGTAGAAGTGCTCGACTTTCACAGAAAAGAAACGGGTTATTTATCCAGGAGAATTAAGAATGAGACGAGAAGGCAGTAACGACAGGTTTCGAAGTTCTATCATCTATACTGGAGACAACATTGAAGCACTGAAAAGACTCATAAGGAGGCACAAAGTGGTGAGGTGAGTTTGTTCCTCTTGAAAAATACTTATTTAAATGGTTTAGTCGATGTACAGGTGTGTCCATAGTTAAAGATTCACTCTCAAAAATGCCATAGAAACAAAACCGCTGCTCAGAATGTCAAATTTGGACAGCATATTGCTGACGCAGGAAGAAACTTCATGGGAGAAAAGAAGATAAAAAATAACAAAAATATGAGCAATAGGTGGTGTTGTAAGCGTCAGAATACGGACACCAACAGACGCGAGGCACAGTTTGCCTCCGAGACGCTCAACATGACTGTCTCGGTGAAGAATCGCACGCTGCTGGTAATGCTCTTTTACAAGAATGGTGACTGTGCGCCAGTAACACTGAAGAAGAACGAGATTTTCACTCTGCAGCGGAGTGTGCGCTGATGTCAAACTTCCTGTCAGACTAAAACTGTGTGCCAGACCGAGACTAGAACAGATTAAATCTGTCAGGAAATTTCATATCAGCGCACACCGCTGCAGGGTGAAAATCTCATTCTGGAGACATCCCCCAGGCTGTGGCTAAGCCATGTCTCCGCAATATCCTTTCTTCCAGGAGTGCTAGTTCAGCAAGTTTCGCAGAAGAGCTTCTGTGAAGTTTGGAAGCTAGGAGACGAGGTACTGGCAGAATTGAAGCTGTGAGGACGGGTCATGCTTGGGTAGCTGAAACGGTAGAGCACTTGCCCCCAGAAGGCAAAGGTCCCGAGTTCGAGTCTCGGTCCGATACACAGTTTTATCTGCCAGGAAGTTTCAACACCGCAGAAGTTCGGCCACTCAGGGGTATGAAAAATCGCATTGGTTCGACGACTGTTAAGGATCTGGAGACAATGATTACAAAAATCGAAAAGCAGGTTCTACTGAGGGTAGTGTGGCCGAGCGAGGAAATCAGTTGACTCGCCGTCTGTCGAAGATATGACCACAGCACTACAAGTGGGATGCAGCGGTGGTGTACAAACAAACATGCAGTGCATGGGGAATTGCCCCAGAGTTGGAGATGCCAGTGAGCATGGTGCATAAAATGCTACGAAACATGCTGCACTGCTACCCATACCAAATCACCATGTTGAGGAATTGCTTCCTGATGACCTGTTAGCGGGACAAACTTTCGTTCTGAAATTTCTTGCTCACACAGAAGTGAACAGTGAATAGCAAACAACATTCTAAGGACAGACGAAGCCCATTTCTATCTTCAAGGACATGCTAATCAGCCCCGGATATACGATATTTCCGACCCCCCCCCCCCCCCAAGCATTTGAGATACGACGTAGAAAAGTTTAAAAAACCTATTTTTCAAAAGTATGTTCATTTTGTAGGGCACATCTTTCTGAAGATCTTGACATATAAAAACATACATATTCGAGGAAATGCAAGACATGTTATTTGGTCTTAACTGCGCCAAAACGCAGTGCCACGCCTCTTCACACAGCATTCTTCTGTCGGGCGTCACTGTATTTCGCTTTGTGGAATTAAAACGTGAATAATTTGTAATGGAAGCCGTCAAACCTATATTCAGGATCGTGGAAACTGTAATGTCCTTTGGTCCTCTCCCGCTCCCAGTCGGCCGGTTTGACATCATACCCTCATAAAAAAATTCACTATTAATACTGGGTGAGACTAACTGGGATCTGGAGAATAAGAATTCAGAAAATTTGCACTCTTTAATGCCTGTTAGCTTGTAACTTTCTCTTTTGTGTGACATAAAATTAAACATAGGAAACCCATAACCAATAAAGACAAGAGACAAACAAGACAGTACACATCTTTTAAATCCTTAGGTCGCAGCACTTCTTTTTTCTCAAATCTTCCTACAGCTTGACAAGGCGTCCTTTCCTTTCTGCGAAAGAATCTATTACCTCATCGAAGTCTGTCAAACATTTTACTACATGAAAAATCAAAATGTCGTTGTCTATTACTGAAAGAGATGTTAATAGTAATAGTGCCCAAGACTGGTGTCGTTTCTCGATTTGATAACGTCTATTTTTTCACTGTCTGCTAGACAAAATGAAATAAACCTTTCCAGTATTGCACCAATTGTAACACACGCCAAATAAGTGAGCCTGTAGCAGTAGTATCACGAAATTTTTATATAAATTTGGAATCGTCATATTCTTCCATATAATATGTGTATGTCCCCGTTTGTTCTCCTTCCTCGTTCTAACAAACAATCTTGTCATCACTAATTCTGTAACTATTCCTGCCATTGCCAAAACTTATTCACCAGTTAACTTCACTGTCAGAATGACCGGTTCAGTTATCCCGCGTTTGTTCTTTAGTTAGGCCTTACTACGTGTTCGCACAAGGCGTTTTCTGCGCTATTCCGAGAAAAGTACTTAAGAGGGTGCTCACCGGGGACTGTACAACTGGTCCTTAGTAGTGTAAGGATCTGACAAAAATTTTCCGTATAAATTTCATCACCTTGGATTGTTGTTGTGGTTTTCAGTCCAGAGACTGATTTGATGCAGCTCTCCATGCTAATCTATCCTGTGCTAGCCTCTTCATCTCCGAATAACTACTGCAACCTACATCCTTCTGAATCTGATTAGCGTATTCATCTCTTGGTCTCCCTGTACAATTATTACCCTCCACGCTTCCCTCTAGTACTAAACTGGTGAGCCCTTGATGCCTCAGAACATATCCTACCAACCGATCCCTTCTTCCAGTGAAGTTGTGCCAAAAATTCCTCTTCTGCCCAATTCTATTCAGCACTTCCTCATTAACTACGCATCAACCCATCTAATCTTCAACATTCTTCTGTTGCACCCCATTTCAAAATCTTCTATTCTCTTCCTGTACATACTATTTACCGTCCATGTTTCACTTCCATACATGGCTACACTCCATACAAATACTTTCAGAAAAGACTTCCTGACACTTAACTCTATACTCGAAGTCAACAAATTTCTCTTCTTCAGAAACGCTTTCCTTGCCACAGCCTGTCTACATTTTATATCCTCTGTACTTCGAACATCATCAGTTATTTTGCTCCCCAAGTAGCAAAACCCTTCTACTATTTAAGTGTGTTATTTCCTAATCTAATTCCCTCACAAGGGAACCTCCCCATCGCACCCCCCTCAGATTTAGTTATAATTTGACACACTGGATAGGCCTTGAAAAACTGAACACAGATCAATCGAGAAAACAGGAAGAAGTTGTGTGGAACTATGAAAAAACAAGCAAAATATACAAGCTGAGTAGTCCATGGGCAACATAGGCAACATCAAGGATGAAGTGAGCACAGGAGAGCCGTGGTCCGGTGGTTAGCGTGAGCAGCTGCGGAACGAGAGGGCGTTGGTTCAAGCCCTCTCTCCAGTAAAAAGTTTTAATTTTTATTTTCAGACAATTATCAGAGTTCAGGCACTCACACATAATCAATTTCGCTGTGCAAAATTCCAGGACATGTTCAGATTTGCTTGGACATATGCAGGATTTGACGGTCTACACACGGACAATTTTGAAAACGTTGAAAACATATGTTTTGACAGAGCACAGAGAAAACTGTGCGACTGTGAAACTGTTGCATTCATTTGTTGCAGTTTATGTGACACACTCTTATGTTTTCATCACTTTTTTGGGAGTGATTATCACATCCACAAGAAAACCTAAATCGGGCAAGGTAGAAGAATCTTTTTACCCATTCGCCAAGTGTGCAAGTTAGGTGGGTCGACAACATATTCTTGTCATGTGACGCACATGCCGTCACCAGTGTCGTATGGAATATATCAGACGTGTTTTCCTGGATCAAATGTTTTCGGTTCCCATTGGAGAGGCACGTCCTTTCGTCTACTAATCGCACGGTTTTGCGGTGCGGTCGCAAAACACAGACACTAAACTTATTACAGTGAGCAGAGACGTCAATGAACGAACGGACAGATCATAACTTTGCAAAAATAAAGTGATTAAACTTTTCGCTCGAGGGAAGACTTGAACCAAGGACCTCTCGCTCCGCAGCTGCTCACGATAACCAAGGGACCACGGCGCTCCTGTGCTCACGTTCTCCTTGATGTTGCATATGTTGCCCATGGACTACTCAGTTTGTATATTTTGCTTATTTTTTCATAGTTCCACACAATTTCTTCCTGTTTTCTCGATTGCTCTGTGTTCAGTTTTTCAAGGCCTATCCACTGTGCCAAATTATAGCTAAATCTGAGGGGGGTGCGATGGGGAGGTTCCCTTGTCAGCATCACCTGTCTCAGTTCGGTTACATTCCATTATTCTCGTTTTGCCTTTGTTGATGTTCATCTTATATCCTCCTTTAAAGACACTGTCCAGGTCCTTTGCCGTCTCTGACAGAATTACAATGTCGCCGCCAAACCTTAAAGTTTTTATTCTTCTCCATGGATTTTAATTCCTACTCCAAATTTTTCTTTTGTTTCCTTTACTGCTTGCCCAATATACTGATTGAATAACATCGGGGATAGGCTGCAATCTTGTTTCACTCCCTTTTTAACCAGTGGGCACCTTGGATACATCAAGAAATTAATAGTGATCTTGCTTACCTGTTCTTCCTGTTAATCGCTTATTTCGACTCTAATAGTCTGAATCTATGGATTATGGTACTGATAATAGTAACACTTACGACTCGCACACCCAATCTACCACATAAACAAACAGCGATTGGCATTCACCCGTTCGGGTTTATTTGGCTCAGCTCGGACAGCCCCCGCCACGCAGGGTTAGCCGAGCGGTCTAAAAGGCGCTGCAGTCATGGACCGTGCGACTGGTCCTTGAACATTTTTCGGACAGCCCCGTCCCCTTTTGTCTGCGGGAAACTCTTTTTGTTTCTAGCTGTGACAGGGACTCCTCTAGCAGAGACATCACGTACACTATGCACGCATTCAAAACTCAACTTATGAATCGTTCATAAATCAACTTAGAATGTGTTCAAATATGTTCAAAAACGAACAGGGGTGCGTTTCAAAATCATATGATTAATCGATAGGCCGACGTGCGCTGGATTCTAGCCACTTTGTGAAACAAAGTTTTTTTCTTCAAGGTTTTGAATTTGGTGCCCCCTGAAAATGCCGCCCGTGGCCGATACTGCGGTTTGCCCCTCCCCTTCTCCTAGATCCGGCCCCACGTCAATACGGGATATTTCAGAATACGGGCAACGGAAGATACCCCGCATACCAAACTTTTTTTTTTTTGCCCCAGGACAATTAAAAAACGATCCTAATTTTGTTATTTTATGCGGTTTTTGGCCTCAGGGCAATTAGAAACCGATTTTTATCATTCGATGTGCCAAGACCTAGCCGTGGTGAACGGGCGTACCTAATTAACAGTGCCACAACTGTTGACGGCGGAACTTGTGCAGTTATGCACATTGAACAGTTCGAACCATAGCCGTCGTATTGCGATTCGTTTGTCGTTTGTAGCTGGCCCTATTCACGTCAACACGCTTACAGCACCACCTGTCGGTAAAATTTTAGTTGTTTTTGTTCCATGACGTTTCCCTCTGCGTCAATAATAAGCTGTTCAAGTACGACGTCATTCTGAGCAATCATTCACTTTTTTTGCGTCATCGGTCTTCCTACTAGTTTGATGCGGCCTGCCACGAATTTCTCTCCTGTGCCAACCTCTTTATCTCAGAGTAGCACTTGCAACCTACGTTCTCAATTATTTGCTGGATGTATTCCAATCTCTGTCTTCCTCTACACTTTTTGCTCCCTGCATCTCCCTCATTCCCTGATATCTTAACAGATGTCCTATCATCCTCTTCCTTCGTTTTGTCAGTGTTTTCCATATATTCCTTTCCTCTCCGGTTCTGCACAAACCTCTTCATTCTTTAACTTATCAGTACAACTAATTTTCAACATTCGTCTGTAACACCACATCTCAAATGCTTCGATCCTCCTTTGTTCTAGGCGCTACAGTCTGGGACCGAGAGTCCGCTACGGTGGCAGGTTCGAATCCTGCCTCGGGCATGGGTGTGTGTGATGTCCTTAGGTTAGTTAGGTTTAATTAGTTCTAAGTTCTAGGTGACTGATGACCTCAGAAGTTAAGTCGCATAGTGTTCAGAGCCATTTGAACCATTTGAACCTCCTTTGTTCCGGTTTTCCCACATTCCATGTTTCACTACCATACAATGCTGTGTTCCAAACATACATTCTCAGGTTAAGGCCTATGTTTGATACCAGTAGGCATCTCTTGGCCAGGATTGCCGTTTTTGCCAGAGCTAGTCGGGTTTTGACGTCCTCTTTGTTCCGTCCATATTGGTTATTTTGCTGCCTAGGCAGCAGAAATCCTTAACGTCATCTAGTTTGTGACCGTCAATCCTGATGTATACTTTCTCGCTGTTTCATTTCAAATGTTCAAATGTGTGTGAATTCCTAAGGGACCAAACTGCTGAGGTCATCGGTCCCTAGACTTACACGCTACTTAAACTAACCTATGCTAAGAACAACACACACACACACACACATGCCCGAGGGAGGACTCGAACATCCGGCGGGAGGGGCCCCGCAATCCGCGACATGATGCCTCAAACCTCTCAGCCACTCCGCACGGCTATTCTCATTTCCACTACTTCTCATTACTTTTGTCTTCCTTCAGTTTACTCTCAATCCATATTCTGTACTCATTAGACTGTTCATTCCATCCAGTAGATCATGCAATTCTTCTTCACTTTCACTCAGGATAGCAATGTCATCAGTGGATCGTATCACTGATATCCTTTCAACTTGAATTTTGATTCCACTCATGAATCTTTCTTTTATTTTCATAATTGCTTCTTCGCTGTGCATATTGAACAGCAAGGGCAAAAGACTACATCCCTACCTTACACCCTTTTTGATCCAGGCACTTCGTCCTTGGTGCTCCACTGTTATTATTTCCATTTGGCTCTTGCAGATATTGTATATTACCGTCTCTCCTTACAGCTTACCCCTATTTTTCTCAAAATTTCGAACATCTTGCACCATTTTACGTAGTCGAAAGCCCTTTCCAGGTCGACAAATCCTATGATCGTGTCTTGATTTTTCTTTAGTCTTGCTTCCATTACCAATCACAACGTCAGAATTGTCTCTCTAGTGTCTCTACCGTTCCTAAAGCCAAACTGATCGTCATCTAACACATCCTCAATTTTCTTTTTCAATCTTCCGCATATTATGATCGTCAGCAAATTGAATGCATGAGCTGTTAAGCTGATTGTGCGATATTTTCGCACTTGTCAACTCTTGCAGTCTTCGGAATTATCTGGATGATATTTTTCCGAAAGTCAGATGGTATGTCACCAGACTCATACATTCTACACACCAACTTGAGTAGTAGGTTTGTTGCCACTTTCCCCAATGATGTAGAAATTCTGATGGAATGTTCTCTATTCGTTCTGCCTTATTTGATCTTAAGTCTTCTACAGCTCTTTTAAATTCCGATTCTAATACTGGATGCCCTATTTCATCTAAATCGACTGCTGTTTCTCCTTCTATAACATCTTCATAGAGGCCTTCAATTTACTCTTTCCACTTATCCGCTCTCTCCTCTGCATTTAACAGTGAAATTCCCGTTGCATTCTTAATCTTGCCACTCTTGCTTTTAGTTTCACCGAAGGTTTTTTAACTTTCCTACATGCTCAGTCAGTCCTTCGGACAATCATTTCTTTGTCGATTTCTTCTCATTTTTCATGCAGCCATTTCGTCTTAGCTTCCCTGCACTTCCTATTTATTTCCTTCCTCAGCGACTTGTATGTCTTTTGTCCTGAATTTCCCTGAACATTCTTGTACTTCCTTCTTTCGTCGATCAACTGAAATATTTCTTCTGTTACCCATGGTTTCTTCTCAATTACCTTTTTTGTACGTATGTTCTTCTTTCCAACTTCTGTGATCACCCTTTCTAGAGATGTCCATTCCTCTTCAACTGTACTGCCTACTGAACTATTTCTTATTGCTGTATCCATAGCAGTCTTAAAGAACTTCAAGCACATCTCGTCATTCCTTAGTAACTGCTTATCCAATTTCTTGGCATATTGATTCCTCCTGACTTATCTCTCAAACTTCAGCCTTCTCTTCATCGGTATTACATGGTGATCTGAGTCTATATCTGCTCCAGGGTATTCTTTACAATACTGTATCTGATTTCGGAATCTCCGTCTGACCATGATGTAAGCTAGCTGAAATGTTCCCGTATCACCCGGCTTTTTCCAAATATACCTCCTCCTATTGTGATTCCTGAACAGAGTGTGAGCGTGTGGGGTTGCTATTCTGTCATTCTGCACAACGGATTAATCTGAGATGTACCCTTTACCCTGTGGCTCCTGCAAGATGCAATTTCCACCCCCACACTACTACAGAAGTCAGACAGACGCTCCTAACGTTCTAAAGAGAAATGCCTGAAAAACTTTCAGCAATAAATATCTTCTGGAGTCGTCCGCTGTAAGGAAATGACACAAAAATTCACAAAATTTCTTGCGTAACTACTGGCATACTTGGGTACTGGAGTAGTGCTACTCGTAGTTAGTGTAAGAAACACATGACACTAAGGAAATTATTATTTATTTTGCTAAACTCTGAGAAATCATAATGGCAATTTTAGTTATGAACTGAACACGTTATTTCCTGGTTCTTTTCGGAATGTGAAGTTACCTCTTAAGGATAGGATTCGCTAATGAAATTTCTATACAAAGTTTAAGATTGTTATTGACTTGGCAGAATGGCTGAGAGCCAAGCCTACCCAACTTGAATAATTATCCGTTAGAATGTTGCTAGGTACGGTCAAGGCTGTCGCATGTGAAATGCAGTGAAGTGTACTGTTGTGGAGGAAAAATGGGCCTCGCAAAGAGCTTTAGCGCACAATACCGTAAGCTGCGATGACTGCTGTCTGCGCCGCTCGCTGCTGACAAATAAGATAACTCTCGTTCTATCTGGATTGACCTTCGCCAATCAAACTCTCCCTACGCCTTGATGAAGTCATGGACTCCTATTCGCCCCTAGTCTAACTATTGGCGTGGTACACTGGTCAGATAACCAGGCCACTCAAAATTCGCTCGCAGTCGTTTAACTATAACTCTGTCCGTTCACACAGTACAATAAGTGAGGCGGCAAACAAGGTGAACAACGCTTAATCGCAAGGACTCAATATAGAGTCGCACTTCGATTCGCTCTAGACAGAGGTGCTCTCCCGGTGAAGTACTGAGGAGAGACTTGTTCCTCGCTCTTTGAGTACACTTACAAGCGCGCATGCTCTCGTTACGTGTTCTCGCTCCAAGAGCGACAACGGAACAGCCCCTCTCCACGCCAGACATGAAGGGGTATATCTTTCGGTCTCTTCCATTACTCCTTCAGCTCAAGGCATCAGAAATATCGTCTGCCAATCAGCATTGCTCTTCTAAAACGGGAGAATGACGTTTCGTTTAAGGCGACCAATCCGGAAATCTGTAGTATCGGCGTTTTGCGTTTGCTGTCTCCCTGTGAAAATCTCTGAAACTGCGTGCTATGTGTAAAGAATGCGTAGGCTGTCCGCTCCCACACAATGTAGCGGAATTTGCTTTTGAGCCGAACACGGGGTCGTTCCTCCTTTCCCTCGGGCAAACGCTGTCCGCTCCATAGGCCACCGGCCGACGTAGATGGCTTGGGACTGGCCTCCTGGTGTGCGGTTGTTCTCCCGAACTAAAAGCTTTTGTGACCTTCGTGTCTTGAATGTGTGTGTGTACGCCAGCCTCAAGTATTTCAACCACGGTGCGCACTTGCGATTTACTAGTTATTTGCATATCGTTTACATGAATTCATACAACATTGACTTTATCTTATCGAGTTTGGGTTCGAATGAAGCGTCTTGATGTGCGGAATATGATTGTGAGGGCGGAATATGTAAGCAATGAAGGTCAGGAGACCACGACGTCTTACAAGAGTATTCGATATTACTAATTGAAATTTATTACAGAACTCAATTATTCTTTCTCCTCTCTCATTCCAGTCCATATTCTCCTGTAACCATTTCTTCTAGGTATTCCCCTACAACTGCTTTCCATTTCTCCATGACTATTAGATTTTCATCTCCCTTAACGTACTGTATAACCCTTTCAATATCCTCATACACTTTCTCTATCTCCTCAGCTTCAGCCTGTGACGTCGGCATGTATACCTGAACTATCATTGTCACTGTTGGTATGCCTTATTTGATCTTACATCCTCCAAAGCACTCTTAAATTCTGATTCTAATACTGGATCGTCTACCGCTTCTAAATCGGCTCCTGTTTCTTCTTCTATCACATCAGACTAATCTTCCCCTCATAGAGGCCTTCAATGTACTTTTTCCACCTATCCTCTCTCTTCTCTGTATTTGACAATGGAATTCTGGTTGCACTCTTAACACTACCTACCACCCTTGCTATTAATTTCATCGAAGGTTGTTTTGACTTTCCTGTATACTCAGTCTAACCTTCCAACAATCATTTCTTTTTAGATTTCTTCACATTTTTGATGCAGCCATATCATCTTAGCTTCCTTGTGTTTCCTATTTATTTCACTGTATTCCTGAATTTCCCTGAACATTTTTGAATTTCCTTTATTCATCGATCAGCTGAAATGTTCCTTCTGTTACCAATGGTTTCTTTGCACTTACCTTATTCGCACCTACGTTTTTCTTTCCAGCTTCTGTGAAGACCCTTTTTAGAGATGTCCATTCCTCTTCAACCGAACTGCCTCCGTGGTTCTCCTTATTGTAGAATCAATAGGCTTGGAGAACTTTTTTAGTACTTCCGTATCCCACTTCTTTGAGTATTGATTCTTCCTGACTAATGTCTTAAATTTCACCCTCCTCTTCATCACTGCTGCATTGTGATCTGAGTCTATATCTACTACTGGGTATGCCTTACAATCCAGAATGTGATTTAGGAAGCTCTGTCTGACCTGATGTAATCTAACTGAAATCTTCTCGCATCACCCAGCCTTCTCCAACTATATCTCATCCTCTTGTGATTCTCGAACAGAGTATTCCCTATTACTAGCTGAAATCTATTACAGAAGTCAATTAGTCTTTCTCCTCTCTCATTCCTTGTCCCAAGCCCACATTCTCCTGTAACCTTTCCTTCTACTACTTCTCCAGCAACTGGATTCCAGTCCTCCCTGACTATTAGATTTTCACATTCCTTTGCGTATTGTATTACCCTTTCAGTATCCTCATATACTTTCTCTGTCTCTTCATCTTCAGCTTGCGACTTCAGCATGTATACCTGAACTATCGTCGTCGGTGTTGGTATGGTGTCGATTCTGATAAGAACAACCGTATCACTGAACTGTTCGCAGTAACACACTCCCTGCCCTACCTTCATATTCATTAAGAATCCTACTTCTGTTACGTCATTTTCTACTGCTGCTGATATTGCTCTGTACTCATCTGAACAGAAATCCTTCTCTTCTTTCCTCTTCATTTCATTGGCCCGTACTGTACCTACATTGTGCCTTACCATTTCCCTTCTCAAATTTTCTCTACCGCGTTCAAGATTCCGAAATTTCACGCCTCGAACTTAGAATGTTAGCCTTTCGTTGGTTATCGAATCTTTTTATCATGGTCACCTCCCCCTCGGCAGTCCCCTCCCAGAAATCCGAATGAGGGTCTATTCCGGAATCTTTTGTCAATGGAGAGATCATCATCACTCGTTTTCATTACAGGCCACATATCCTGTGGATACATGTGATGTGTCTTTAATGGAGTGGTTGCCGTTGCCTTCTGCATCCTCATGTCGTTGATCATTGCTGATTGTTTCTGCTTTAGGGGCAGTTTCCCACCCCAAAGACAGGAGAGTACCCTGAAACTTTGTCAGCTCCTCCGCCCTCTCTGACAAGACCGTTGGCAGGACGAGGGTGACTTCTTATGCCGGAAGTCTTCGACCGCCAATGCTGATTATTAATGAAAATTTAAACGGTGGCAAGTTTCGAACCCGGGATCGATGACGGTTTGATTACTAATCAAAGACGCTACCCCTGGAGGCTCTTTCTATAGCGTTTTCAAATTGAAATTTTAACTATGGACACTCTGTAGATGACAAAACATACTAGTCAGTATATCGTTTGTATGCATTCATTTACATGTAGGATGAGGGATCTATTATGGATCTTACAAGTACACTACTGGTCATTAAAATTGCTACACCACGAAGATGACGTGCTACAGACACGAAATTTAACCGACAGGAAGAAGATGCTGTGATATGCAAATTATTAGCTTTTCAGAGCATTCACACAAGGTTGGCGCCGGTGGCGACACCCACAACGTGCTGACATGAGGAAAGTTTCCTACCGATTTCTCATACACAGACAGCAGTTGACCGGCGATGCCTGGTGAAACGTTGTTGTGATGCCTCGTGTAAGGAGAAGAAATGCGTACCATCACGTTTCCGACTTTGATAAAGGTGGGATTGTTGCCTATCGCCATTGCGGTTTATCGTATCGCGACATTGCTGCTCGCGTTGGTCGAGATCCAATGACTGTTAGTAGAATATAGAATCGGTGGGTTCAGGAGGGTAATACTGAACGCCGTGCTGGATCCCAACGGCCTCGTATCACTAGCAGTCGAGATGACAGGCATCTTATACGCATGGCTCTAACGGATAGTGGCAGCCACGTCTCGATCCCTGAGTCAACAGATGGGGACGTTTGCAAGACAACAACAATCTGCACGAACACTTCGACGACGTTTGCAGCAGCATGGACTATCAGCTCGGAGACCATGGCTGCGGTTACCCTTGACGCTGCATCACAGACAGGAGCGCCTGCGATGATGTACTCAACTACGAACTTGGGTGCACGAATGGCAAAACGTCATTTTTTCGGATGAATCCAGGTTCTGTTTACAGCATCATGATGGTCGCATCCGTGTTTGGCGACGTCGCGGTGAACGCAAATTGGAAGCGTGTATTCGTCATCGCCATACTGGCGTATCACCCGGCGAGATGGTATGGGGTGCCATTGGTTACACGTCTCGGTCACCTCTTGTTCGCATTGACGGCACTTTGAACAGTGGACGTTACATTTCAGATGTGTTACGACCCGTGGATCTACCTTTCATTCGATCCCTGCGAAACCGTACATTTCAGCAGGATAATGCACGACCGCATGTTGCAGGTCCTGTACGGGCCTTTCTGGATACAGAAAATGTTCGACTGCTGCTCTGGCCAGCACAGATCTCTCATGAATTGAAAACGTCTGGTCAATGGTGGCCGAGCAACTGGCTCGTCACAATACGTCAGTCACTACTCTTGATGAACTGTGGTATCGTGTTGAAGCTGCATGGACAGCTGTAACTGTACACGCCATCCAAGCTCTGTTTGACTCAATGCCCAGGCGTATCAAGGCCGTTATTACGGCCAGAGGTGGTTGTTCTGGGTACTGATTTCTCAGGATCTACGCACTCAAATTTCGTGAAAATATAATCACATGTCAGTTCTAGTATAATATATTTATCCAATGAATACCCGTTTTTCATCTGCATTTCTTCTTGGTGTAGCAGTTTTAATGGCCAGTAGAGTATATGCAGACATGAATAATTGGAACAACATGCCCTCAAAGAAGTGTTAGACAAGACCAACCTATAAAGCTATCACCGCCCCCTCCCCCCCCCACACACACACAGACATGCTCACACACACTCACACACACACACACACATAGAATTAAATAATTTCAGGCATAGAAGTAACAATTTTCAAATCGTAAATTCTGGCTTAAACCATTTATCTGCTTTAAGGTATAAGTTGTTGCCGATGACAAACTGTGGAGCAAAACAGTAACAGTGGAAACACAACACCTCAGAAAAACCACACCATGTGGTAAAAAGGAATGAATTCATAATTTATGTGTTTTTGAAGTATCTGTAATTACGATTTAAAAACTAATAGTTACATTTATACAAACAGTATAGAATAATTTTTATCTTTAACAGATGAAAAATAAAAGCCCACTGAAGATGCTCAACTGCAGTGAAACATGTTTGGGTTAAAAAAATAAAATTGTGTTTCGCTAAAGGCGGACCCTATCCAAAAAAATTACGCATTATGTAGTATGTCCAGGGCGCGTCAGTTACGTGTCGGCTCTCGACGACATAGAACTCGCGTGTGTTCCGATTTAGTTGTTTGCCTTGTGAAACACAAGCTAGAAAGTAGTCTGAAAAGCTGCCAGCGAACATTTTAATGGTGTTCTGTCTCAGTCACTGCATCATTGATTCGTAAACCGCATCACCAACTAATTACAAATTAAACAAGTGAACTGTGTAATTTATCGTGTACATCTGCTGCTTTCTATGCATTTCTCTGCTACAGCAACTGTTGCAATTGAAATTAAGAAATTATTTACTGATTAATAATTGATAGCTTACATGATGCTATGCCTGTGCTGTGACAGCCGTTGCAAGAAAAATAATCATGTACGCCCGCAGGACGGCCGACCCAATGTCGGTCAATTCCGAAAACTGCTGTAAATAAAATAAACATTTCTACTTA
The DNA here is from genome assembly GCF_023898315.1 of Schistocerca nitens. NCBI lineage: Eukaryota > Metazoa > Arthropoda > Insecta > Orthoptera > Acrididae > Schistocerca > Schistocerca nitens. The sequence goes on along the minus strand of NC_064622.1, from coordinate 131,017,229 downwards.
CTGCCATGACAAAATAATCTCCAATTTCCTCTGCTATGGTGGACAACGAGAAATCTGAAGTTGCCTGACCAATCAGGAATTTCATTTTGCTTACCATACATCGTCCAGTCTACTTCCTGATTTTTCATTATTTATTTCTTTCCAGTTCTAAGCGGAATTTCGTTCGGAGCGAACTGAATTTCTCTCGGTGTCTGCAGGAACTGCCGTACATTGCTCTATACCAGCCTTAAACGCTACGAAATATGAACAACTTTCTGGGTAAAAAAAGAGCAGTTTTCTTCAATACATTACATAAACCTCCAACAACGTTATCAGCAGGTCAATATCTCTGCTTAATACTCAGAATAGTTGACTGAATATTGAGCCTGAAAGGGCTCCAAAAATCTAGGCACTGGCTCCGCAAATGAGTAGTGGTGAGTCACTTGGAGAGAGGGAAATAAAAAGAAACATCGTTTTTAAGAAGATTTGTGGAGAAAACTGTGAGTGTTGATGAGACAGTTTGTTCAGCATAGAAAAATTAATGAAGTATAGTTTTTGTTACACATTCTCGGAAAATATGTTCGCTTCATTGGGAACATCTATTATACTGCGTGTAACGGGTATAATTGCAAATAGTTCTATTGGTGACCTGACGACGGTGTACTGAATAATATTACGAGGGGCGTTTGAAAAGTCCGTGCAAAAATAAGAACTACTTACGTGTTTGGGGTAAAAAAAAAATGGTTCAAATGGCTCTGAGCACTATGGGACTTAACATCTATGGTCATCAGTCCCCTAGAACTTAGAACTACTTAAACCTAACTAACCTAAGGACATCACACAACACCCAGCCATCACGAGGCAGAGAAAATCCCTGACCCCGCCGGGAATCGAACCCGGGAACCCGGGCGTGGGAAGCGAGAACGCTACCGCACGACCACGAGATGCGGGCTTGGGGTAAAACTTTTTTATTTTTAGACATAGTCTCCTTTTAGACTTATACACTTTGTTCAACGCTGTTCTAATTTGTTGATCCCTTCCGAATAATAGGAATTGTCCAAGTCTGCAAAATAGCTATTAGTCGCTACAATCACCTCCTCGTTTGAATAAAATCTTTGTCCCGCCAGCCATTTCTTCAAATTGGGTAACAAATAGTAGTCCTAGGGAGCCAAGTCTGGAGATAGGGGGGATGTGAAACGAGTTGGAATCCTATTTCCATTAATTTTGCGACCACAACTGCTGATGCATGTGCTGGTGCATTGTCATGATGGGAAAAGACTTTTTTGTGGTCCAATCGCCGGCGTTTACCTTACACTCTTTTTTCAATCGTTCCAATAACAATGAATAATATGCATCTGTAATAGTTTACCCTTTTCCAGATAGTCGATAAGGATTATGTCTTGCATATCCCAAAAGACAGTCGCCATAACCTTTCTGGTCGAAGAAATGGCCTTCGGCTTTTTTGGCGCTGATTCTCCCCTCGTAACCCATTGTTTAGATCGTTCTTTGGTCTCAGGAGTATAGTAATGCATCAATGTTTCATCCACAGTGACGAAACGACGCTTAAAGTCCTGCGGATTCTTCCTGCTGCAAACCATCCATGCAACACTTCACACGATTCCGTTTTTGGTCAAGCGTCAGCAATAGCGGAACCCATCTTGCGGATAGCTTTCTCATGTCCAAATGTTTATGCAAAATATTATGTAACCATTCGTTCGAGATGTCCACAGCACTAGCAATCTCACACACCTTCATTGTTCTGTCATCCATCACCATATCATGGATTATATCAGTGATTTCTGGAGTCGTAACCTCCACAGGGCGTCCAGCACGTTCAGCATCACTTGTGCCCATATGGCCACTCCGAAAATTTGGAAACCACTTATAAACCTAATCGAAGGTGCAGAGTCACCGTAATGTTTATCAAGCTTCTCTTTAGTCTCCTGAGGCGTTTTGCCTTTCATAAAGTAATGTTTAATCACGACACGAAATTCTTTTTCGTTCATTTTTTGACAATCACTCGACTTCCTTGATTCACACGAACGCCAAATACAAAGAAATAGACCAATATAACTGAAACTTGGTGTGTGTTCTTTCCAAAGATGCTACTAATTAACCATGACCTCGATACGCGCCGGTGGTACCATCTCTCGGACTTTGCACGGACTTTTCAAATGCACCTCGTACATCAGTATTTAAGTTATTACCAGACTAATAATTATAGCTATTACAAGCTCTATGTTGTTAGGTTGGTTAGTACCTCCAAGTATATGTGGCAAGAACAAATCATTGATACTTACTTTACCTTGGGCAGCTGGTTAGGAGTTGGAAGTGTGCCTGCCTACACACGAAACGGTAAGTCCGTACTGAAAGGCGTGGTCCACTTAGTGATGCAGTTACGATCGTGCAGAAAACATCTGATCGTAAACATTGTGACGTGTTTGTGGTTAGACTGTTCGACACAGAGAAAAAACAACCAACACAACGATGTGTGTACACATTAAGCTACAACATGTAAAAATATCTGTCCTACCACACATTACACCCTGTATATACAGTATAGAGCAGCCTGTATACGTGGCACTTCCTCTCAGACTAATTCTAATGTATGCCATCGTTGTTGTCGGTGACTTTGACTGAGGTAGCGTTTCCTGTTAATTTTTAGTAAAAACTTCCCTGATTTTTGTAATGTAATTTAACAATACACACACCACACACACACACACACACACACACACACACACACACACACACACACACACATATATATATATATATATATATATATATATATATATATATATATATATTAGTAATTAATAAAAATAATCAAATATAATATAGTAATAATTATTATTTGAATATTAATAGTAGTCATTCTTTCTTTGCCTTTTGGCTGAGATGTACGAGTTTTCAATTAATTATGTGTTGTCTTTGAAATTAGTTTTGTGAATATGCTTTGATAGTTTTTAATAAAGTGATGTCAAAACAAAAGAGAAATAACTCTAATAATATTATGATTACAGTTTTGTTACATAATTATGCACTCTGTCTCTTAATGATTAATAACGCAACGTTACTATTAGCCCGACGAAAATCAGCAAACTAGCTCAGTACTTAGGGTGGTTACGGGATTATCAATAATTAATTGTCTCTCTCTTGCCGTATCACAGATAGTCCTCAATATAAACCAAAAGTATAGTTAAAACTCATGTGCTTATAGCACCAGATAACATTTCAATGTCAAGTAATAAAACCCATAATTCCAGATCGTGGTTTCGTCTCGAATACCAATATAAGATAACAAGCATAACCTTTTGCAGATGAAATCGTATATTAGAACTAGAATCCTGTGACCGGGCCTATTTGCCTGGGATGTTATCTCGCAACCTTGAGAAAAACTGACAGTGAAATATATTGAATTATTCGTAGCCGCCGCGAAGCTCGTGGAATCTGAAAGAATGTTTATTGTCCTAAACGGCGGCACGTCTCGAAGATGACCTGAAAGAAAATTGCTAATTATTTTCTAGTATGGCGCCTAACAATGGCCGATGTTCCGTTAAGACCACGACTACTCAGGACAAGCAAGGTTTAGGTTTACAAATAATTATGTACCACACACAAGTTTGAAGTCATGAAAAACTATACTTTAGTTTCGTTTACAACTTACATAGACTGTTACAGCAAGATGAACCTCCAGACAATCGTTCTTCTCTTCCAGTCTAAGAACAGAAGAAAACAACAAGAATAGAAAGTTCAGACACAGAACAAATGTCCACGGAAAATTCATCAAGGGATACACTGCAATATAATACATTTGTTTACTCTTTGGCATACATCGCCAGCTATTCATACAATATTTATCAATACATGACATGCACAAACTTCAAATTCATGACCATCCCAAGAGGTACAGTACATTTTTCATTAGTCTTATTTAAGTCACGTCATTCTTGTTACCTCACTTACAAGCAGAGTAATACACTACTGGCCATTAAAATTGCTACATCAAGAAGAAATGCAGATGATAAACGGGTATTCATTGGACAAATATATTATACTAGAACTGACATGTGATTACATTTTCACCCACGTTGGGTGCATAGATCCTCAGAAATCATTACCCAGAAACTCTGGCCGTAATAACGGCCTTGATACGCCTGGGCACGGAGTCAAACAGAGCTTGGATGGCGTGTACAGGTACAGCTGTCCATGCAGCTTCAACACGATACCACAGTTCATCAAGAGTAGTGACTGGCGTATTGTGACGAGCCAGTTGGTCGGCCACCATTGACCAGACGTTTTCAATTGGTGAGAGATCTGGAGAATGTGTTGGCCAGGGCAGCAGTCGAACAGTTTCTGTATCCAGAAAGGCCCGTACGGGACCTGCAACATGCGGTCGTACATTATCCTGCTGAAATGTACGGTTTCGCAGGGATCGAATGAAGGGTAGAGCCACGGGTCTTAACACATCTGAAATGCAACGTCTACTGTTCAAAGTGCCATCAATGCGAACAAGAGGTGACCGAGATGTGTAACCAATGGCACCCCATACCATCACGCAGGACGATATGCCAGTATGGCGATGACGAATACACGCTTCCAATGTGGGTTCACCACGATGTCGCCAAACACGGATGCGACCATCACGATGCTGTAAACAGAATCTGGATTTATCCGAAAAAATGACGTTTTGCCATTCGTGCACCCAAGTTCGTCGTTGAGTACACCATCGCTGTCGCTCCTGTCTGTGATGTACTTCTTTACAATATCAATGTTTAAACACCTTTTAGATTACAAGTTTAGATTCTTGTTATTTCTTTCCACTCGATAGTTCCATCTGTGAGCCACTAATGGCGAGGTAGCGTCCAATAGGGTCAAGCGGCCACAGCACTCGTCTGGGAAAGTTTGATCAAGTGTTAACCTCAATAAGAGTTAGTTAATTCTACATATAAAGCGTAATACTACAGATTAGAACGGCTTTTAAACTATTTTATATACGAAGGTGTAATTCGACATTCTGTCTGGCGATTCTGAATTGACTAATTTATATAATTTCAAACTGCCTTTGTTTTGAGCAGGCTAATACAAAAATGCATTTGAAAACTGTCGGCTGCAGCCGCTTGCTATTGTTGCAGATACTAGTGCATCAAGATGCCAAGAATATATGTCCGGAAATCAGAACAAAAAGCATGCAATGGTGTTGCGACGGCATTGTTCACATTATCCCTTTAGGTACAGAAAAGTGGTCACAATGTGAGGCTTCAGAAAATGCATGTATTTTCTACAGGATTTCTCTTTTTCACTTAAAAATATTTGGTGTGATAACTTGTGTAGTATGTAGACTCAAAATTTCTAAGTGGCAAGCTCCTACCACTAACCATGGTTTGGTGCAGCCTAATACAAAAAACAAATGTAGCACCATTCTTATCCATCATCTATCAGAGATCATTGGAACACCGGAAAGTTCCACGGGACTGGAACAAGGCCCATATCATAGCAATCTATAAAAAGGGGAGAAAATCGGATGCACATAATTACCGGCCAATTTAATTTATATCGATTTGTTGTTGAATCGTGGAACATATTTTGTGTTCAGACATTATAACCTTTCTAAACTCTGAGAATCTCATCTGCAGAAACTAGCACGGTTTTAGGAAACAACGGTCATGCGAGACACAGCTGGCCCTCTTTGTGCATGATATACAACAGGGTCTAGATACTGGCTCCCAGCTTGATGCCATATTTCTAGACTTTCGAAAGGCGTTCGACTGTTCCGCACTGTCGCTTGCTCCAAAAGGTGTATCCGTTGACATATGCGGCTGGATAGAAAGTTTTCTAACAGAGAGCAGTATGTCGTCCTGAATGGGGTGACGTCAACAGACACAAGCGTAACTTCAGGTGTGCCCCAGGGCAGCGTAATAGGTCCTCTGCTTTTTACGATTTACATAAACGATCTGGTGGATGGCATTGACAGCGTCATTAGACTGTTTTCCGATGATGCTGTAGTCTAGGAAAGTAGTATTACACCAAAGTTGTGAACAAATCAATGACGATATGCAGAAAATGTTGTGTAATGACTGGCAGTTATCTCTCAATATTAGTAAGTGTAACCTACTGCGTATAACAAGGCGAAAATCCCCATTAATGTACGAGTACAAAATAAATGCCCAGTGTTTGGAAACGGTAACATCCGTCAAGTATCTGGGTGTGACTATTCGAAATGATCTCAAATGGAATCATCAGATTACGTAAGTAACGAGTAAGGCGATCTCTTAGACTGCGGTTTGTTGGTAGAATCCTGAAGCGATGCAGTCCTTCAACAAAGGAAATTGCTTACAATACGTTAGAGCGTCCAGTCTTATTGTTCGTCTGTATGTATCCCTCACGAGTTGGGTCTGATTCAAGAGATTGAGAAGGTACAAAGAAGAGCGGCAAGATTCGTGACTGGTACACTGAGCCATCACGAGAGCGTTACAAATCTCATAGAAAGTTTGAAGTCGGATACACTTGCAGATAGACGACGCGCTAAACGGAAGGGACTGCTCACTAAATTCCAAAATCCGATCTTCGTCGAGGATGTAGAGAATATAAACTACTGGCCATTAAAATTGCTACACCACGAAGATGGCGTGCTACAGACGCGAAATTTAACCTACAGAAAGAAGATGCTGTGATATGCAAATGATTAGCTTTTCAGAGCATACACACAAGGTTGCCGCCGTCGGCGACACCTACAACGTGCTGACATGGGGAAAGTTTCCAATCGATTTCTCATACACAAACAGCAGTTGACCGGCGTTGCCTGGTGAAATGTTCTTGTGATGCCTCGTGTAAGAAGGAGAAATGCGTACCATCACGTTTCCGACTTCGATAAAGGTCGGATTGTATTCTATTGCGATTGCGGTTTATCGTATCGCGACATTGCTGCTTGCGTTGGTCGAGATCCTATGACTGTTAGCAGAATATGGCTTTGGTGGGTTCAGGAGGGTAATACGGAACGCCGTGCTGAATCCCAGCGGCCTTGTATCACTAGCAGTCGAAATGACAGGCATCTTATCCACATGGCTGTAACGGATCGTGCAGCCACGTCTCGATCCCTGAGTCAACAGATGGGGACGTTTGCAAGACAACAACCATCTGCACGAACAGTTCGACGACGTTTGAAGCAGAATGGACTATCAGCTCGGAGACCATGGCTGCGGTTACCCTTGACGCTGTATCACAGACAGGAGCGCCTGCGATGGTGTACTCAACGACGAACCTGGGTGCACGAATGGCAAAACGTAATTTTTTTCGGATAAATCCAGATTCTGTTTACAGCATCGTAATGGTCGCATCCGTGTTTGGCGACATCGTGGTGAACCCACGTTGGAAGCGTGTATTCGTCATCGCCATACTGGCATATCGTCCTGCGTGATGGTATGGGGCGCCATTGGTTACACATCTCGGTCACCTCTTGTTCGCAGACGGCACTTTGAACAGTAGACGTTGATTTCAGATGTGTTAAGACCCGTGGCTCTACCCTTCATTCGATCCCTGCGAAACCGTACATTTCAGCAGGATAATGTACGACCACATGTTGCTGGTTCCGTACGGGCCTTTCTGGATACAGAAAATGTTCGACTGCTGTCCTGGCCAACACATTCTCCAGATCTCTCACCAATTGAAAACGTCTGATCAATGGTGGCCGAGCAACTGGCTCGTCACAATACGCCAGTCACTACTCTTGATGAACTGTGGTATCGTGTTGAAGCTGCATGGACAGCTGTACCTGTACACGCCATCGAAGCTCTGTTTGACTCAGTGCCCAGGCGTATCAAGGCCGTTATTACGGCCAGAAGTTCTGAGTAGTGATTTCTCAGGATCTATGCACCCAACTTGCGTGAAAATGTAATGACGTGTCAATTCTAGTATAATATATTTATCCAATGAATACCCGTTTATCATCTGCATTTCTTCTTGGTGTAGCAATTGTAATGGCCAGTTACCACCAACTTTCAAATCGCACAATGATCTCCATGATCTCCATGATAAGGGAAATTACAGCTCGTACTGAGGCGTTCAGACAGTCGTTTTTGCCTCACGCGATCCGCGAGTGGAACAGAGGGGGGAAAATATGACTTTGGCGCGAATTGTGTCCTCCGCCAGACGTCGCTTGGTAGCTAGCAGAGTATATATGTAGATGTAGATGTGGAGGTTTAAGAAACGGGACAAGAACATATCGAAATGTCGATATACAGGGTGTTTATAAATTAGCTACACAAAAGTAAACTTTGGTAGGGAAGAAGGTAAATAACTTACAGAAATGTTTTATAGAGCACTGAATGCAGTATATCTTCAGGTTTTATTTACAAATTTACCTGGACTTGTTCAATTGCTGTGTCAGAGTTTGCTAGCCGACCCTGACCCAGCGTGCTATGTGATACACAGCCAGTTTCGGTGAAACTATTTTACCAGTTAATAACAGTTTGTCTTTGAAGTGGAAGCTTACGATATTTAGTCTTGAACTGTCTCGTAACTGTAGCAGCAGAATTAGATTCGTGAAACCATAAACACCACTGCGCACACTCTGCGCCGTTATACGACTCCATGATGACTGCTGGAATAACTGATTTGCGCATGCCATCTAGCAGAAACGTCGGAAACTAACAGTGTTAGGCGGGAATAAATCTATAACATATATTGATGATCCAAAGTGTTATACGTTGTTTGTCCGTCTTTGGAACGAAATGCAGCACTGATTCTATCAGGGATCTGACAGTTTATCTGTTGGTTTGTGGAGCTATGTGACATTAGATGTCTACAGACAGGTCATGTAATTCATGTAAATAACGGGTCGCTGATTTGCGTACGCTGTGATGAGGCCCCATGGCGGCCCAGATGGGTTCCATAGTATTTACAAAGGTGAATTCGGTCGCCAAGACGTCAACGCGAGTTCAGTATAATACTTCTCCAACCACAGTAGCTCCGAGACACGTAGAATTGTACTGCTGAGAGGTGATATCGCTGTCGGAGATCAAGCATGAAGGGATGGAAGTGGTTCCTAACTGTCAGTATGTCTTCGATTGCTACCACAGGTCCCGTGTAAGCGCAGGAGAATGTATCCCGTAGCGTAATACTGCTCGCATCAGCCTGCATCCGTGGCGCGCTGCACGTTTCGAGCCGCCGTTCACCTCGATGACGACGTTCGTAGAGACGGCCGTCGATCTAGTGTAGCAAAAGTGTGATTCATCCGAAGAGCCTACACGTTTCGATTGATCGACGGTCGAATGCCGCTGGTCCTGCGCCCACTGCGATCAGAACTGACGATGTCGTCGGGTCAACATGTGATCACGTAGCGGTGGTCTGCAGCGGAGCTCAGTGTTCAACGATGCACGATGAATAGTGCGATCCGAAACACTTGTACCTTTTCGCAGAGATGCCACAGATAACCATGCGTCATACTTAAGAGAGGAGACAAGCCTGCGAACTCCACGTTCGGTGGAAAGTCGTGGACATCCAGCTATTTAGCGGCCATCGATTTAGTTCTACCTCTTTCCGTAGATGCTCAAGACAGTAGCACGTAACATTCGACCAGCTTCGCCGTTTTCGAGATATTCGTTCACAGGCTCTGCATAATAATAATCCGCCCTTTGTCAGAGTCGCTTATATCAACATATTTCTTCGCTAGGGTGACCCCTCGCTCGTTTCTGCTCCGCTTAGGTACATACTTATACGTATGTTACTGTGTCATGCGACGGCAGCGCCAGCAGGCGGCATTCAAATTTACGGTGGGCTGTGGTCGTAATGTTTTGGTTTATTAGTGTATAATACATTCAGTATCAAACATATCTGTAAGATATTTACCCTTTTTAATAAAGGGTTGATTTTGTTCCTTGCCGCAGTGGTTACACCGGTTCCCGTGAGATCACCGAAGTTAAGTGCTGTCGGGCGTGGTCGGCACTTGGACGGGTGACCATCCAGGCCGCCATGCGCTGTTGCCTTTTTTCGGGGTGCACTCAGCCTCGTGATGCCAATTGAGGAGCTACTCGATCGAATAGTAGCGGCTTCGGTCAAGAATACCATCATAACGACCGGGAGAGCGGTGTGCTTATCCCACGCTCCTCCTATCCGCATCCTCCACTGAGGATGACACGGCGGTCGGATGGTCCCGATAGGCCACTTGTGGCCTGTAGACGGAGTGGTTTTTTAATTTATAAACGTATTGGAGAAGTTAAGCGGTATCCTCAATCGATATTTAACCGGCTGATACATAGATAACATGGATATTTTTTGACGATAATGTTATATTATGTACATCATCTAATTCATACCAGAGAAAACTCACTTTAGTTTGTTTTTAATGTTGTTTTCCTGTACTTCTACGTTGCGAAGCTCGTAGAGGAATTTTGATTGTTGTCAAGTGCGTATTTTCGTAATCTCTTCTCACTTGAAAGTAATGCCGACAGAAATGTTTGAAATGTAATTCGTGCCAACAAATTAATTTTTGTAAGTTATTTAAAAAATCGTTTTGGGACTGATAATTTTTTTCATTTGTATAATCTGTGTTTTGAATGATTTTGGTTATATATTTCATACCGCCATCTGTAGTACGGTTCTTTTTTTAAATTTTTTCTAAAATTTGCCTGTGGAATGTAATATAACGTAATTAAATTCGGTTTTTCTTACTTTTTATTAATTCATAAAAACCACTTCTCAAAATTTTAAATAACATGTGTGATCATAAGTTATAATGTAAATTTTGTAATTATTTAATACCGATACATCGAAATATCGACATTTTTCATTCCGTTAATGATCGATATCAGTATCTCGCAAAGTGATATTCGCTTATATGGACTATTGATACTTATCTTTCGATGTCCTATCTACAGTTCCTTGTAAACACAGGACCTTTACAGCGGTCACTTTATACCAACTTCTCGTACTCTTATTTCAACCTTTCAGTGATTCCACCTCGACCAATCTCTCATTTATTTGTAACTCTCATTCATTCGAATATTTTGTAAGGCCCCTTGAAGTTGGAATTTTCGAACGCCGACTGTGATTTAAAGTCGATTGATGCGCGCAGTGGTTGCGGCTACACTCTCTCGACTGGTCGGCGAACGACAGCTGAGGAGCGACTGGCGGCCGTGCCGGCTGCAGCGGCGGCGACGGCAGCGCCTCGCAGCGGCCAGGGCCGGGGACAAGTTCAAGGCCGCGACCGAAGTGGGGCAGCGGCCAGTGTGTGCGTGTCGCCGCCTGTGCCCTCGGCGTCGACACGCCAGGCGGTCGTGTTCCGCAGTCGCTGCGCCACGTCACGGGCCGGGCCGCGTGACAGTATCGATCCTTTTCGACTCTAAACATGTCGCTGCTGAATCTGGAACAAGCGTACCTGTCCTCGGCTCATCAGCCTAAATAACTGCACTCAGATATCGATGCTGAACGAGGGCCAGGGCCGTATTTAGTATCTGTAGAACTTCACAGTTAAATGAATTCGAAAGTAAAGTTCTATGTACTGACTTGGCAGAAAATCCTAAGAAATTTTGGTCTTAGGCCGGTATTACACTATCAAATTTCTTTTCAAAGATGTGATCAAATATTCCGTCAAATATATTTGACAAAGATCTTTGACGTAGTGCTAGAGGGGGTATTACACTGTCATCATATTTTTCGTCAAATTTCAAGGTGGCTGACAACAACAACTGCAGCAGTTGGCAGTTGCATGTACCACAATTGCACTGTGTGCATATGCGGATGAGAAGCGGGTGGGGGGGGGCGAGGAGGGGAGGGGGAAGGAAACATACCTGGGTGAAGCGGTGGGTTTTAGGACCACACAGTAAAAGCATACAACAAGACTTGTTACATGAGCTTATAGTGGAGGACGTCACGTCGTACATCAGTTACTTAAGAATGGATGAGAAAACATTTCTGTATGTGCTCAGTGAAGTGTCTCCTCATATCACAAAGCACAATATTCATTTAAGAACTACTACATTTGCAGAAGACAGGCTCACTCTAACACTCCGATTCCCTGCTACAGGAGAGGGTTAGATTAGGTCAGGTTAGGTTAGGTTAGGTCAGGTCAGGTCAGGTCTCCAATCTTCTTAATCTATCTTTGTACTCAGGGTGCCTCACGTTGTTAAGCGCTTCATCAGCATCATACAGCTCTATTAATTTTGTAGTTGTCGGCACACAGCAATTATATTTACCAGCAATGTATATAAAAACACTATAGGTGACAGAACGTTGCAGCGATGCTAGCGCCCCATGTGGTAACATGTCACATTGCAGTGAACAGAAGACAAGAGACTTCTTTGATCAAATCTACAGCGAGGCCCTAGATTTGATCAAATATTGGACGACATTTGACAAAGTTCCCTATTACACCATCAAATATCTTTGACAAAGATTTTTGACAAAGATATTTGACAAAGAAATTTGATAGTGTAATACCGGCCTTATGTCAAAGTGGTAGGTGGATCAAAACAAAACGTCCAGACACTCTGTGACCAAAATGGTACTGAAACAGAGGATGACAGACTAAAGGCCGAAATACTAAATGTCTTTTTCCAAAGTTGTTTCACAGAGGAAGACTGCACTGTAGTTTCTTCTCTAGATTGTCGCACAGATGACAAAATGGTAGATATCGAAATAGACGACAGAGGGATAGAGAACCAATTAAAACCGCTCAAAAGAGGAAAGGCCGCTGGGCCTGATGGGATACCAGTTCGATTTTACACAGAGTACGTGAAGGAACTTGCCCCCCTTCTTGCAGCGGTGTACCGTAGGTCTCTAGAAGAGCGTAGCGTTCCAAAGGATTGGAAAAGGGCACAGGTCATCCCCGTTTTCAAGGACGGACGTCGAACAGATGTGCAGAACTATAGACCTATATCTCTAACGCGATCAGTTGTAGAATTTTGGAACACGTATTATGTTCGAGTATAATGAGTTTTCTGGAGACTAGAAATCTACTCTGCAGGAATCAGCATGGGTTTCGAAAAAGACGATCGTGTGAAACTCAGTTCGTGCTATTCGTCCACGAGACTCAGAGGGCCATAGACACGGGTTCACAGGTAGATGCCGTGTTTCTTGAAATCTTAAAATTGGGTCATGCTACTGTACACTTTCCCTAGCCGAGTACAGTAATGGTTCATCTTCACTAGCCATTAACTCACGAGGTGACTGTTCTGTAACGTACACTACGAGGTGTGGTCTCCGGAACCCGAACGTTTAAACTGAGATTTAGGGGATAAATCATTTGAAATTTTTCATTTATGTTGTTGTTGTTGTGGTCTTCAGTCCTGAGACTGGTTTGATGCAGCTCTCCATGCTACTCTATCCTGTGCAAGCTTCTTCATCTCCCAGTACCTACTGCAACCTACATCCTTCTGAATCTGCTTAGTGTATTCATCTCTTGGTCTCCCTCTACGATTTTTACCCTCCACGCTGCCCTCCAATGCTAAATTTGTGATCCCTTGATGCCTCAAAACATGTCCTACCAACCGATCCCTTCTTCTAGTCAAGTTGTGCCACAAACTTCTCTTCTCCCCAATCCTATTCAATACCTCCTCAATAGTTACGTGATCTACCCACCTTATCTTCAGCATTCTTCTGTAGCACCACATTTCGAAAGCTTCTATTCTCTTCTTGTCCAAACTGGTTGTCGTCCATGTTTCACTTCCATACATGGCTACACTCCATTCAAATACTTTCAGAAACGACTTCCTGACACTTAAATCTATACTCGATGTTAACAAATTTCTCTTCTTCAGAAACGATTTCCTTGCCATTGCCAGTCTACATTTTATATAACATTTATTTTGCAATAATTTCAGTGTTGTTTAAAGACTCCACGTTGACTGTATTGCATTAAATAAAGTCTGTAGTATTTTACTTTTGGTAACGCAAAATCACAGACTTTATTGCGATTTTTTAAAATATTACACATAAATAAACTGTTAGAGAACTAAATCTCACATTCTGAAAAAATATAGTACCTTTGCGTAGCAGGTAAATTTTCACATAAAACTAAATTCCAGAGTTTAAATTCGCACATAAATGTTGGACAAAAAGAAAGTCTATAAAACGGACATTCACTACTGGGATCTACATTTCCCTTCAGCACAGCTCAGAACATGTCTGACTTTAATTGGTACTTTGAGTATTTCATTGAAGAAACACGAAGGTGTTTAACGTCATTGTCATGAAGTTCTTACTGTCAACGATACTCTTGTTCGCTAGCAGAATTGTGGCCACTGGCTGTTGAAAAATCGTCGTCCTTTTCGTGTTTCTTGATATATATATCACTGACATGTTCCTCTGTTCATTGACTTCTATCATCATCAAACTTAGGATCGATAAAACTGACAAATTTCTGAGAATACATTTCGCGTTATACTAAGAAAACAGGTATAGTTCACGAGGCGTTGTCTAGGAGATCCCAGAATGTGTCAACAACACGTGTAAGCAACAAACAAAGAAGGCCATAATGCAACCGACTGTAAAACTTATAGAATTGGCGATTTAACGAGGTTAGATGAAGTATAGGATTACTCCGCTATAGATTACCTTGGAGAGCGAGTTTGAAAACTCTCGCAAGGTGTCAGGGCTAGTGGAGGTGTTTATTCACTTCATGGTGTCCGCCCCCGGTAGCTGAGTGATCACACAATTTCATCAGACACACTTTTTTCCCCCCAAGAATCTTATTTTCCGGTCCAAAAAACCAATGCAGTGACATGGGTACGGAGAATGGTTGTGGGCTACGTCTATAACGAATCGGAAAAGGACAAAATAAATTTTTTGGCATTTTCTCCTGGATGGACACACGAAGCTGCAACAGCATAAGAAATATAGGCAAGACTTCGCTAATTACTTGCGACTTACATTTACCGACCCGCCGGCCAGATGGGGTGTGACGGGCGAGAGATGAGATAGACGAAGAAGCCGAGATAGACATCGATCACAGTTATGGACCCTTAGTTAATTCGAGAAGACGACCCAGTCTTACACCAACGTCTGGAGAACGAGTCGATTGTCCAAGGTAAACCCAGACACAGTCAGAGCCAAGACAGCGTAGAGCGAGCAAATCAAGACACAGAAAACATGCTAACTACATGGATGCAGGAGCACAACACCACGGAGTGGATCCGAGCATTAAGATTTGTGCAGCTAATGAAGAAGAGCGCTGTACATTTTGGAATTAAAAGATCTCCGTACGAAGCGATGTTTGGCTGCCCCCCTAAACATGGTTTGCCGGCCGCGGTGGCCATGTGGTTCTAGGCGCTTCAGTCCGGAACCGCGCTGCTGCTACGGTCGCAGGTTCGAATCCTGCCTCGGGCATGGATGTGTGTGATGTCCTTAGGTTTGTTAGGTTTAAGTAGTTCTACGTTCTAGGGGACTGATGACCTCAGATGTTAAGTCCCATAGTGCTCAGAGCCATTTGAACCATTTTGAACCTAAACATGGTTTGTCTTCAACAAGTTTACCTCCGGAAGCATTGATGAACGTTCACTCTGGCAATGACCTTGAAAATATAATTAATGAAGTGAGTGTTAGCAGTGAGACAGGAACTGAAATGTTGAAGGGTAATGGTCACAGTAAATCTCCATAGCAAGAGAATAACATATCAACAGAAACAGAGGTTGAGAACAGAGAGAAAGAAAGTATTCCTGACAATAATGAGTTCTCTCTCACTGGTTTAGACGAGTCAACTCGTGGTATTAAAAAATACAGAACTCAAGCGTACAAGTGCTTAGAAGAACAAGCACAAGAGATGCGGCAGTGTTCAGATCGCTGCTTTCCAACAATGGAAAAGGGCTGTTGTACTGTGAGAGTTCCAGTTACCGACTTCGATAAAGGAAGAGGAGATGCTGCTAGGTCAGATCTTGGCTGTCCTCCTCGAGACAACGGCAGATGCTTCTATCGAATCGGGACGAGAGATGGTGTGTTGAGCCAACTACACGCACGGTAGTAAATTGTTTGTTTTTAAGTAATTATGGAAGGGACGATATGATATGCCACTGCGGCTACACCATTTCGTTTCAGGTCCCAGTTCAGTACTTGCTCTCTGAGAATAATCTCAGAGGAGGAAGTTCCAGCAGAGAAAATTGTTGTCCTGAGAACAGCTGCGACGTCTCAGTCGATGGGAAGCGGCCAGGGATTCTTCAAATGCAACTGCCGGTAAAAATTTAAGACTCTGAGAAGCTTTTGCTAAAACAAAAATACCAGGTGATCAAAAAGTCAGTATAAATTTGAAAAATGAATAAATCACGAAATAATGTGGATAGAGAGGTACAAATTGACACACGTGTTTGGAATGACATGGGGTTTTATTAGAACAAAAAAAAATACAAACGTTCAAAAAATGTCCGACAGATGGCGCTTCATCTGATCAGAATAGCAATAATTAGCATAAAAAAGTAAGACAAAGCAAAGATGATGTTCTTTACAAGAAATGCTCAATATATCCACCAACATTCCTCGACAATCGCTGTAGTCGAAGAATAATGTTGTGAACAGCACTGTAAAGCATGTCCGGACTTATGGTGAGGCATTGGCGTCGGATGTTGTCTTTCAGCATCCCTAGAGATGTCGGTCGATCACGATACACTTGCGACTTCAGGTAACCCCAAAGCCAATAATCGCACGGACTGTGATCTGGGGACCTGGGAGGCCAAGCATGACGAAAGTGGCGGCTGAGCACACGCTCATCACCAAACGACGCGCGCAAGAGATCTTTCACGCGTCTAGCAATACGTATTTTTTTTTTGGGGGGGGGGTTCCTAATAAAACCCCATGTCATTCCCAGCATGTGCGGCAGTTTTTGCCTCTCTATCTACATTATTCCGTGGTTTATTAAGTTTTCAAATGTATACTGACTTTTTGATCACTCGGTATGTTGTGGAACTCAAAGTGCCATGGTGCACGTCCTTGCTGCAATAAATGAATATGACTGTTTTCAAACTACAGATGATAAATGTAACTTTTGAAGTACGGCTGTTTTGTTATTACAGCCATGATTCACATTGCATACCTCTTGGCAGTGAAGGTACACATTCACTAGCGATAGTGCATAATCTCTAATCATCCGTATCGTTTGACAGAACTGGCATCAGTAATACACTTCCACTATAACATATACATTACAAACATATAAAGTTGATGCCAAGACACTGTTTTTCTATTATAATGTTTCAAACACCAAAAATACTAGTTCACAAAAACAAATCAGATGCTCTGCACATCGAAAAAGTATTGGCGCGTCTAAACAAAAAGAAAATAACCCTGTATTTGGCAATGTTGCTCTCAAGCAACATCAGAACTGCACGGTTTTCTGCATAATGTTGAAAGTTCCGTCGTTCTATGGGCTATGGTCTTGCAAGCAACGTTTAAGGTCTCACATACAGCGATGGTCTGTTCTCTGGTGAAAAGGTTCTGAATAGTGTGCGTCTTCAGCAGACGCTTTGCACGGATTTCTTAGCATCGGTTACCGGTCTAGCAGTTTCTTTCGATTTTGAGGTGCTGTTATTTCTAGTGTAACGAAAAGTGCTTATACGAGGAAAGCGGAACTTGACGAAATAAGTAGCCTGTTTCTCGAAGAACTGTCATGAATATCAGCTGCGTTCAAAACATTTACCAATAGTTCGAGCACCGAAGTGTTTGTTTGACGTTGACTGGATGCCTAAGGCAAACGACCCTGTACTTTAAAAGCGTTCTTCTTGTGCAAGATGAACTACCCTTCGACGCTCCCTAAAAGCAACAATTCTTGGGCGTTCGGAGCTTTTCCATAATTAAATTATATTATATAAAACAACAAAACAAGGACTGTCTTCTGTCTCTTGTGACTGATGCTATATGATCTGTGGTGTCACTGCCAGACACCACACTTGCTAGGTGGTAGCTTAAATCGGCCGCGGTCCATTAGTACATGTCGGACCCGCGTGTCGCCACTGTGTGATCGCAGACCGAGCGCCACCACACGGCAGGTCTCGAGAGACGTACGAGAACTCGCCCCAGTTGTACGACGACGTTGCTAGCGACTATACTGACGAAGCCTTTGCTCTCATTTGCCGAGAGACAGTTAGAATAGCCTTCAGCTAAGTTAATGGCTACGACTTAGCAAGGCGCCATTAGCCTTAAATAGCTTGTATATAAAGAGTCACTTGTATCGCCACAATCTCCAGATGTCGCATCAAGAACGATGTATACAAGGATGTATTAAAAGTTAAGTATATTCCAAAGATACGTATTTTCTTTATCACATTCATTAAGTCTCCTGTTTCAGACCTCACTCCATCCTTCGTGAGTTAGCGCGTGCATCTTGGCCGCCTCTTTCAATTAGTGTGCGTAGTGTTGGCAAGTCTGCCGACACTACATGATCCTCCAACAATATAGGTGATGAAACTTTACACTGGGTTTGTGCAGATGCCTTTGATCACTGGTCACCTACTGTATATTTAATAGGACCACCAGATATGTTTGATACCAGCTCACAGATAGTATTTGTTTCGTGATACATTGGAAGAGAGAGAAATGGTAAAAATCTTATTGAGATCTCCATTGGATGACCTTTGTAGATCTTTTAGAGCTCGTAATTTATCTCCGTTGGATGGTACAAAATAATGACGATAGAAGCACGCAGATCACCTTCAGACTGCACTACCTGTATGAAGCTTGGAGATGTATGGCAATGCAGTAGCAAAATCCTCATCCTTCTTCCAGTTCCTGTAACTGTTTGTACTTTCTTTTCTACTACCCAGTGTTGTAGGAGAAAGCTTTGTTTGGCATTGGCCTTGTACACCGTTCACAGTTGGTGGAGTTATGGCAAGATGATTCCATTTCCACTGAGTGGTCAAAAAATGATCCTGTAGCATTAACTCAGTTCACCCTCTTTCTTCACAGGTTGCAGAAGGTGGTAAATACAGCACTCTCCATCCTCTGCTCAGTTCCGTCTTCAGTTTGAATCATCATATGGACGAAGCTGCAAGGAGGGCGGGGCAGAGAATGAGGAACAGTCACAAGATGCATAGGGGCAGTCTAAAGCCATGTTGGAGATAGGTTCGAAAAAGGTGGCTTGCTTCGAGATTGAGACGGCCATAAATATGATTCACTACTGGCTGTAATCATTGGAAGACATCTCCATCGGATCCAACACTGGTATGTGGTTGAACGCAAAGAGTTGATTCCAAATCTGAGGCAGCATTTCTACTAGAAAGTGTAACACTACAGATCTGAAAAGCCTGTGTATTGGTCTTGGATTTTGTGCATCTCTTACAACCTCAATCTATGTTCCATTTTTTTAAAGTCATTCGTCACATAGCACACTATCTACTGTATGTGATCATTCTCAGTCAACCATCATCCTCTGTCACCTATAACCCAGTGGATATATCTGACATGGCATGGGATTAGAATGCGTTACAAATACTGCTTGTTAGTGTGAGAAATATCTAGAGGCGGCAGGAGGGAGTTGGAAATACTGGCTTGATACCACGTTCCTTAGCCGAATCACTTTCTAAATTCGGCGATTTTATTACGAGTTTACACCGCCAGAGATGTGCACCCATGCTTTCAGTCTGTTAATACTCACCTCTGAGATTGCTGACTATATTCAGTGTTGTGGTATTTGTGTGGAAAACCGCTTAGTTTGGAGGCAGTACCATACTCGATTTGTAAAGCTTGTGTAGTTTTAAATGTGGATATCATTAGCAATACTTGTGTGCATCAGTAGAACCAAGACAGCTTTTTATGCAGAGCGACAATAACATAGTCGTTGCAATCGTGTTCTTTTTAATAGCCTGTCACATCTAAGACGATCATATCTCTCTTCCTAAGACACAGTGGTACTTCTCACAAGAGAAACAAATGAGGCATGTCCATCCATCGCGGATTTTCGCTCAGTTATTGATGAAGTAGTATGCTTTGTATGGGATGTGTGATAGATTCACAGTAATCAGCAGGCTTTAAACTATGTGTTCTATGGTCAGTGTTCTGACATGTACAGAGGAACTAGTTACGTCCTAAGTGGAGGGATGGATTTGACGTGGAAAACTGCGATAGCCGTAAAGGGGGTGAAATATTTTATGAGGAAAATCATGTACAATCATAAGGAGGATATAGATATGTATATTTCCAGATCCACAACCATCAGGAGGGGGTATTTCCGATATACACTCCTGGAAATTGAAATAAGAACACCGTGAATTCATTGTCCCAGGAAGGGGAAACTTTATTGACACATTCCTGGGGTCAGATACATCACATGATCACACTGACAGAACCACAGGCACATAGACACAGGCAACAGAGCATGCACAATGTCGGCACTAGTACATTGTATATCCACCTTTCGCAGCAATGCAGGCTGCTATTCTCCCATGGAGACGATCGTAGAGATGCTGGATGTAGTCCTGTGGAACGGCTTGCCATGCCATTTCCACCTGGCGCCTCAGTTGGACCAGCGTTCGTGCCGGACGTGCAGACCGCGTGAGACGACGCTTCATCCAGTCCCAAACATGCTCAATGGGGGACAGATCCGGAGATCTTGCTGGCCAGGGTAGTTGACTTACACCTTCTAGAGCACGTTGGGTGGCACGGGATACATGCGGACGTGCATTGTCCTGTTGGAACAGCAACTTCCCTTGCCGGTCTAGGAATGGTAGAACGATGGGTTCGATGACGGTTTGGATGTACCGTGCACTATTCAGTGTCCCCTCGACGATCACCAGTGGTGTACGGCCAGTGTAGGAGATCGCTCCCCACACCATGATGCCGGGTGTTGGCCCTGTGTGCCTCGGTCGTATGCAGTCCTGATTGTGGCGCTCACCTGCACGACGCCAAACACGCATACGACCATCATTGGCACCAAGGCAGAAGCGACTCTCATCGCTGAAGACGACACGTCTCCATTCGTCCCTCCATTCACGCCTGTCGCGACACCACTGGAGGCGGGCTGCACGATGTTGGGGCGTGAGCGGAAGACGGCCTAACGGTGTGCGGGACCGTAGCCCAGCTTCATGGAGACGGTTGCGAATGGTCCTCGCCGATATCCCAGGAGCAACAGTGTCCCTAATTTGCTGGGAAGTGGCGGTGCGGTCCCCTACGGCACTGCGTAGGATCCTACGGTCTTGGCGTGCATCCGTGCGTCGCTGCGGCCCGGTCCCAGGTCGACGGGCACGTGCACCTTCCGCCGACCACTGGCGACAACATCGATGTACTGTGGAGACCTCACGCCCCACGTGTTGAGCAATTCGGCGGTACGTCCACCCGGCCTCCCGCATGCCCACTATACGCCCTCGCTCAAAGTCCGTCAACTGCACATACGGTTCACGTCCACGCTGTCGCGGCATGCTACCAGTGTTAAAGACTGCGATGGAGCTCCGTATGCCACGGCAAACTGGCTGACACTGACGGCGGCGGTGCACAAATGCTGCGCAGCTAGCGCCATTCGACGGCCAACACCGCGGTTCCTGGTGTGTCCGCTGTGCCGTGCGTGTGATCATTGCTTGTACAGCCCTCTCGCAGTGTCCGGAGCAAGTATGGTGGGTCTGACACACCGGTGTCAATGTGTTCTTTTTTCCATTTCCAGGAGTGTATTTCTGACTGTCAAAAGTCATCAGATTGAGGCTGCAGTCGTAATATTTAATTGTAGTTACAGTGATAAACATTTCGTCGGTTTCCTAGCACGATTCTGCCTCGGTGCGGGAGTACATGATGGCTGTAGCGTATGGCGGAATGTTTGAAATTTCCGGCTTATGGCAGCAGTAGTCTGAACTGGACAGGGTGGTGTACAACACGCAGCTGACCGAACCGTGTTGCTCTCTAGGCGACTGAATAGTGAACTAATACTCAGTATGCGTTGGGCAGCCTTCGTTATTGTATGCGTTGGGAGTATTCCCCATGGAAATCTGAGAAGTGTTTTCACTGGACAATTATTGGTTCAAAATGGCTCTGAGCACTATGGGACTTAACTTCTGAGGCCATCAGCCCCTAGAACTTAGAACTACTTAAATCTAACTAACCTAAGGACATCACACATATCCATGCCCGAGGCAGGATTCGAACCTGCGACCGTAGCGGTAACGCGGTTCCAGACTGTAGCGCCTAGAACCGCTCGGCCACTCCGGCCGGCTGGACAATTATTCTCTCCCATGTAAATTGTCCGGTTGACTGCTTGTGCAACCATTCTACACATTTCCCGTCATTATTTGGTTGAAAGAACATCGATTGTGATGTGTCTATCTAGATGGTGATAAACAGATGGAAGAAACGTTTTGCTGGTTATCTAACCATGAGAAACACATTAGTTGACTTTGTAAAGTAGAAGGATGATTTGGAACCTGTTATATCATTGACGTAGATATTTGTTAAAAATACGAGTGGAAATATCAGTTTCCTCTATTTCTTCAAGTTTTAAGGTAAAAATCTTCACAGATGAGGTAAGTTTCTAGTTACTCAGCGGTTTTCAGCACTTCCCGTTCCCACCTTGCTCCACAACGCTAAAGTTTCGGGTTTCTACAGATATAATTTCCACTCCTTATCGTCGGCATTATACTGAGCAAGCGATCGGTAGCATACTGCTATGTGGTTGATATCGAGTACTATCACGTAAATGGTGTGATATTCCGGCAAACCATCTGAAAACACATACGTTCTTGTAATCACAGAGTCTGGAGATGGGTGTAGAAAGCATGGCAGCAGGTAAGTAAGCAGGTCAGGACTGGAAACAGTAACGCCTTTGTGCTGGGGGACCAGCCCAGCCTTTGTACACCAGTTTGGGGAGTGACTGCTATCTATGGAGAGCGCTCTGATCGCCCATCAAGCCAGTACGTGCGGTGGGCAGTTGACTCTTGACCATTGGCCATGGTGGATGAGCGACCGACCTTGCGGGAAATATCTAGTGCTGGGATCTGTCTGTCTTCGCGGTATACATGTGATTGTCTGGTGGTTGATAGCTATATGCCTGATGCAGAAGTGATTATTTTGTATGGTACAGAATAGGAATTGTGTTTACTACATTTATATGGTAGGGTGGTACAATCGTTTGTGGCGACATAGCCTGGTTGGAGATCGGTTTCACACCAAAAAATTCAAGCTTTCCTCGACAGTAGCAGAGCAGTGTAATTGAGGATATGTCGTTGGCGATAGGTTCTGTATTTCACGATATCTATACCACTTTTTCAGGGTTTAACTGTCAGTGCAATATGAGTGCTCTATGTCTTTTTTCCGATCTGTACAAAATAGATTTACCGCTGAAAGTATCGCAGTTTGTCCATCTGCAGAAAATGGTAGACAGTGATCCCACGCTGGCAGCAGCAGCGGCGGTTTGGCGGATAAATTCACTAAGAATCAATGAAAATGTTCCACTCACAGTAAGTTCCATGACGTCAGAGAGTCACAAGAGATGCTTGTGTGGGGCGTAGGCGCCTCTACAGACTGGTTTCAACAAGACAGGGGCAAGGTAGCTATGGAAAGTTTTGTGATGTCTGAGAGTCACGTGGTGTGTTCTTTGTTCGAGTGTTCAGAGACAAGTGCAAGCAGACCATCCTTCTCTGGTTCGGCCTGGCGGAGTGCTGTCCTTCATTCGCCACTCTGGCTTTAGAGCATCTCCAAATGGTCCAAATGGGTCTGAGCACTAAGGGACTTAACATCTGTGGTCATCAGTCCCCTAGAACTTAGAACTACTTAAACCTAACTAACCTAAGGACATCACACACATCCATTCCCGAGGCAGGATTCGAACCTGCGGTTCCAGACTGAAGCGCCTAGAACCGCACGGCCACACCGGCCGGCGAGCATCTCCAGACCAGCAGCTGTAGGAAATCGAAAATTCACCAATATTCGTCTATAGGACAGTGGTTCGAATTCTGTTGATGTGATTTTTCTGATTTTGCCTTCTGTGATTAGATACCAGTGTGTGCTTCGAGAAGTGAGAAAAGTAACGTCCCTGGCTAAATAACCTGAGCCCATTCAGCGTTTCAGAAAGGTGGTGAACACCACAGCAGCTATAGGACTCAGAAATTTCTCTGTCTCTCTCTCTCTTTGGCAGTGCCTTCAAACAAACAGATAAAACTCGAAAAGTGGTGAGTGTCCTGTTTAGAGTTGCAGAGTTATTTTTTTCGACTTCTAAATGTCGTCATTTTGACGTGTGAAATCAGACATTGCATTTGATATCGGTTTTGGGATCTATTTCCCACAAAAGCTTGTGAAGTGTCCCAAGAAGATAACACAAGTGTGCAGCGACCTTTTTAGACTCTGTGTTAAACTGTGACAGTATACATCACAAAACTGAAGGAAACTACTGTGCAACAATCTTTTTGAAAGTCTACTTAGAAACATATTCAATTGAATTTAGTAACTCCTGAAGCAGCCCATGCTCAAAGATAAAGGAAGGCTGTGGTATTTCCCACAAAAGCGCGCTAACTACACTATGTGATCAAAAGTATCCGGACACATGGCTGAAAATGACTCACAAGTTCGCGGTGCCCTCCATCAGTAATGCAGGAATTCAATAGGGTGTTCGCCCACCCTTAGCCTTCATGACAGCTCCACTCTCGCAGCCATACGTTCAATGAGGTACTGGGAGGTTTCTTGGGGAATGGCAGCCCATTCTTCACGGAGTGCTGCACTGAGGAGAGCTCTCGATGTCGATCGGTGAGACCTGGAACGAAGTCGGCGTTCCAAAACATCCCAAAGGTGGTCTGTAGCATTCAGGTCAGGACTCTGTGCAGGCCAGTCCATTACAGGGATGTTATTGTCGTGTAACCATTCCACCACAGGCTGTGTATTATGAACAGGTGCTCGATAGTGTTGAAAGATGCAATCACCAACCCCGAATTGCTCTTCAACAGGCCTACGCTGTGAGAGTGCCATGCAAAACAACAAACAGTGTAAGCCCCAATCATAGCGTGTAAGCCCCCTCCATGAAAAGCACGACCATACCATAACACCACCGCCTCCGAATTTTACTGTTGGCACTACACACACCGGCAGATGACGTACACCAGGCATTCGCCATACCCACACCCTGCCAAACAACGTTTTTCCACTGATCATTCGTCCAGTGTTTAGGCTCGTTACACCAAGCGAGGCATCATTTGGCGTGATGTGTCGCTTGTGAGCAGCTGCTCGGCCATGAAATCCAATTTTTCTCACCTCCCGCCTCACTGTCATAGCACTTGCAGTGGATCCTGATGCAGTTTGAAATTCCCGTGTAATGGTCTGGATAGATGTCTGCCTATTACACCCTAATACCCTCTTCAACCATCGGCAGTCTTTGTCAGTCAACGGACGAGGTCGGCCTGGACTCTTTTGTCCTGTACGTGTTCCTTCACGTTTCCACTTCACTATCACAGTGGACCTAGGAATGTTTATGAATGCGCAAATGTCGCATACAGACGTACGACACAAGTGACACCCAATTATCTGACCATGTTCGAAGTCTCTGAGTTCCGCAGAGCGCTCCACTCTGCTCTCTCACGATGTCTAATGACTATTTTGAGAGTCGCTGATATGGAGTACCTGGCCATAGGTGACATCACAAAGCAAATAATATGAAAATTGTATCTTTTTGGTGGTATACGGATACTTTTGATCACATAGTGTATCTCTGGGATGCTTTCACAAGTATGCCGCCCACTTTTCTTTAGAGATCATGTTTGAGTGCGGTGGAGGTATTCCTTGGAATGAAATATGTAATTACGTTGCAAATTTTGTAAATATTCTTGCATCATCTGTGAAGTTCTCTCTCTCTCTCTCTTTGTGCAGTAGTGGTACATTTGGTTCCTGTGATATCTTTAAGTTATGGATTAGACAATATTCTGTGCATTGCTGAAACACCAGTTTTAATAACTCCCAAGGGAGTTCGTGTTCAACATCACAGGGTATCCATGGAGCGAGGATGGGAAGGAGGAAGACTGTGGGTATTTCCAACAGGGAGGCATAGCACTGGCCGCCGTGCGGTTACCATGTGGTAGGACCATGACCCTGGCATGTGGCCTCTTCTGGCACTTGTTAATTCTCTGGGGCAGGGAGCACGTGCACTGGAGTGGGTGAACGTCTTGCCTCTTGAGCTTCGGAAGACTGACTAGACTTTTATTGAATGATCTACAGTTACAGAATGGTTCAAATGGCTCTGAGCACTATGGGACTTAACATCTGAAGTTATCAATCCCATAGAACTTACAACTTGAACCTAACTAACCTAAGGACATCACACACATCCATACCCGAGGCAGGATTCGAACCTGCGACCATAACGGTCATGCGGTTCCAGACTGAAACGCCTAGAACCGCTCGGCCACGCTGGCTAGCCTACAGTTACAGCACATGCATTTATCAGCATAAGCTATAAAGTGTAACTTAGTCTCATCTTGCTGCAGCTTCATTATTTGATGAAGCATATTCGTCTTCTTCATACAGTCACCAAATTTCATTGCTTTCCAAGCATTGCGCAGGTGACTAAGGACACAGTCCTCAGCTGCATCATTACAGCTATATACATATTAAACTCCTCCTTCTCCAGCATAAACATCTCAGCCATTGAAAACAGTATGCAGTAATGAGTTATGTCAGTCCTTTTAGGAAACTCAGCACAGACTGAATGAATATCCTGCCATTTTTCCCTGGGTCGCCATCTTGCATCATATTAGAGGTAGGGAGGAGGGAAGGTCAACAGTGCCCTCTGGTGGTGGCATTGTGAACCATGTCACTTGGACTCTGGAACTCAAGGTGAACACAGTGGATGGAGCTGCTGTCTATGGAAACTCAAATTGTTTAAATAAAAAATATACTGCAATACATACAAAATAAAAACTCATGTCCATCCTATACAGCAGTCCAGCACAGACTAAGTCGTTTTCCCACCAGTTCCTATGTGGGTCAGGTGAAGGGAGGAGAAAGGGGGTACACGGATTTAGGTTAGTGGAGGTAGCCTAATTGACCTATTTTCTCGCCAACGTTTGAATTTCCCACCATTATGTCAGTGCGTCATTGCCTCATTTATGGCCACCATCTTGGATCCTCCATATTGAATAAATTTGGCAACAAGGCAGCGTGGGGCGGCGCCACCTTTGTCCCACTACTACTGTCTAAAATTATGTTGTAGTACAGAAAGCGACGCAGGAGAGAACGAGTAAAACGATTCTTCAATCTATTTTGTAACAACTGAAATACACATTTGAGTTTGCTGAAATACCTGATTTATTAATGAAAGTACTGTCTTTGAACAAGTTTTGCTTGGCATTTAGTGACGTTCTGTACGATGAAACTGAGAAGAAAGCTCATGGTCAGAATTGAACTACTACATCGATTTTCTCGGAAATAGGTGCCGTTGCGGCTAACCACTTAATCAGGACATGCCACTCTACAACATACATAAGACTCATAAAAGTTAGTGATTAACAGGTCTGAAGGTCCTCTTGTTTGTTCTTTCAAAACTCCTCTTTCTATACTGAGTGCAGCCAAAATGTTGAGTCTGTCTTCTAACTTAACAGGTTCCAAGACTGTTTTCGTCAAATTTAATTTTGGATATGAACTTTATCGTTGCTGCTTGTGACATCCACATCTGTATCTACATACATACTCAGCAAGCCATGGTGTATGTCGGAGCGTACTTTGAATCACTACTTGTCATTTTGTTTTCTGTTCCATTCGTAAATACAGCGAGGGAAAAACGACTATCTGCATGCCACCGTCCGAGCTCTATTTTCTCTTATCGTATCTTCTTGGTCCTTGCCCGAAATTTACGTTGGTGAAGGTAGAATCGATCTGCTGTTGACTGCAAATGCCTGTTCCCTAAAAAAGTTTTTAATAGCATTTTGCGAAAAGGACGTCGTCTTCCCTCCAGGGCTTTCCGTTTGTGTTCACGAAGCACCTACGTAACATTCGCTTGTTGATCGAACCTACCGCTAACAAATCTACGTAGTAGCACGATTCTGAATTGCTTCGATGTCCTACCTGATCCGATGTAATGGGGATCCCAAAAACTCGAGCAGTATTCAAACATTGCTCCCACTATTGTTTTATAGGTGGTCTCCTATTCAGATGAACCTCACTTTTCTAAAATTCTCCCAGCAAACCGAAGTGGACCATCCTACTACAGTCCGTACGTTCTCATTCCGTTTCATAACGTTTTTCAACTTTAAGCGGTTTTTTCGAGCAGCACACATTCTAAGAGCTATAACAGAGAACTAACTTTGATATGTTTGTTGTTTTCTCTTCGAGGAGTAGTTTATGGTCACATGACGTTGCTGTGATGTTATACTGTAGATTCCAGATAAAACTCTTTAACGAATAATGTTATCTAAAAATAGGTTTACCTAGCTTCAAGAGCTCGAGTATCAGCGTCTGATGATAGAAAGCAAAAATTTCGACAGATTTTGGTTTGGATTAAATGAGATATGGAAAAATCAGCTTGTCGCGAAATCGAACTAAGTTCAAACTGCCAAAATTCCGCTCAGCATTCTTTCAAACCTCTTAGCGATTTTGCCAACTAAAGGGCCACGCGTTTGACGTGGTACCACTGATAATTTAATGCGAGAGAGCGCGGGGTTTGATATGTAAATGCTGAATTAATTAATTCCATCTGTCCACTAATAAATTCAGCCGAATAAGCCAATATAGGTCACTTCTACATGTCTTACGATTGGAAGGAAGACCGCACAGCAGCACTGGAACCAAGGCTTCTTAACTTCAAATTTATGTAGCATGGGGTGCAGAGCATTAACTGGAGTGCTGCTCAGGATGTTTTGTCCACGCTGCATCTTGTTCAGCTCCATGACAGACTAAGTTTAAAGTCGTCCTGATTTACAGCGGGGATCAGGTACTCCTCACATCAAATATGATAAGTCTGTCGTTAAGGAAGCGGTTAATAAAGACCTTTGTTGGGAGTGTGCTTCTCTACGGCAGCGAAACCTGGACACTTGGAGAGGACGAAAGAAGAAGGATTGAAGGATTCGAAATGTGGTGTCTGCGAAGGATGTTAAAAATTCCATGGACGGCCAGGATGAAAAATGAAGAAGTCCTGCAGAGAGCGGAGGAAGTTCCAGTTCTTTGGAAGACGGTCAAGAAGAGGAGAGATATATGGATGGGACACATTCTGAGACATGAAAGTCTTCTCCACACTATAACGGAAGGCCTTGTGGAGGGCAAAAGGGCAAGAGACAGACCTAGAAGAAAGTACATAAGCCAGATAATGCAGGACCTAGGATGCGGAATTTTCACGGAATTGAAGAGGCTGGCCGACAATCGCACTGAATGGAGAGCTGCTGCAAGTAAATCTTAGGATTGGCAACTTAAGAAGAAGATTTTACTTCGACATAAAATGTGAAGGAAATGTCTAATACATGTTTGTCTCACTAATTTAAGCGCTAGCTTGCCTTTTACGAAAAATAAAGCTTTCCATGATGAATTAACCTTAGAAATACCTACGCATTTTCCATAATGCTCATTACCAAGGAGGTAATTTATGCCCACGATAAAAAAGTAAAAAAAATCATTAATTGTTGTTCATTTATACAGTATTAACAACATACTCTTTAAAGAGATAGTGATGTGTAAATAGGATCCAGAACCCGAAAACACGTTTTAGGGTATTCTTAGCTAAATCGGTGCATTTTCAGTATCGTGTACTATCTATCTGGAGTTAAGTTACGACCACCAAAAAAAAATTTTGAAGTGCTGATTTCGTTAATTGTTGTTGACTTTTACTCACAACATACATTTTAAAGATAGAATATTGAATACGACATTCATTGTGGAAAGTGATCTCTGTTATTAAGAAATAAATTTTGAGTTAAGTTTATATGAAAAATTTAAATCATTTATGTGGTAGAAGGAATCAGTAAGAACGATAAATATTTTTGTATTCAAAATTTTAAAATATCAAGTAACTGACTAGATTTTCAAAACGTGGGCGTCAAGTACCGTCCTCTCCTCTCCCCACCTCTTTGCTGTTACGAAGTTTAAACAACTCTAATTACAAAGACGGTAGACTTTGACAGGTGTGAATATGACTCAGCCACTAGTTTGACAAAAATTATTGACAGTGGAACGAAAATAAAGCTGGTAGAAGCGAACGTCAATGAAGACTACGTTCGGTTCCAGATAAATGTTGAGACACGGGAGGCAGCATTTGTATTATTTAGAGAAAGCTTTTAACAAGGTCGACTGGACCAGTCTCTTTCAAATTCCGGAAGTATAAGGGACAAAATACAGGGAGCCGAACTTTATTTACCGCTTGTACAGAAACCAGAAGATAGTAAGATTCGAAGAGCATGAAAGAAAAGCTGTGGTTGAAAAAGGAGTAAGACGAGATTGTGGTGTGTCCTCCATGTTATTCAATTTGTACACTGAACATGCAGTGAAGGAAGCCAAGGAGAAATTTGGGAAGGGAATTGATGTTCAGGGAGAAGAAATAAATATTTTAAGGTTCTCCGACGACATTGTAGAGCCGACAGATGACTTGGAAGGGCATTTGAAAGGAATGTAAAGCGTCTTGAAGCGAGACTATAAGGTGAACATTAATAATAATAAAACAAACGTGATGGAATATAGTCGAATTTAATAAGCCGATGCTGAGGTACTTACATTACATACTGAACCACTAACAGTAGTAGAGGGGTCTTGGTAATTAGGCAGAAAAGCAAGAGACGATGGGCGAAGAGAAGACGACATAAAACTGCAGATTGGTAATACCAAAGAAAGTAGTTCTGAGATATTGTTTACATTCGATACACGATTAAACGTTAGGGAGTCTTTTCTGAAAATACACTGTCAGTTATCTTAATGTGACCATCGCCTATGTTCGACGTCAACGTGCAACAACCACTCACAGACGGCAGGTAACAGCACTAGCAGTGGACGGCAGGGGCGATTCTAGAAGTTGGTCAAGGGGGGAAGGGGGGGTTTGGGGGGGCGG
Source organism: Schistocerca nitens (assembly GCF_023898315.1). Lineage (NCBI taxonomy): Eukaryota > Metazoa > Arthropoda > Insecta > Orthoptera > Acrididae > Schistocerca > Schistocerca nitens. The sequence continues at coordinate 130,986,349 of NC_064622.1, read as the reverse complement.
GGGTAAAGTCGGGGCTAGGGGATGAGGGGGTTTCGGGGATGCGAATGTCGGTTAACAAAAGGAGAGTTGAGGTCCTCCACCGACAAACTGGTAAAATTTTATGTTGCTTAAAGCAGGTTTTGGTAACTGTTTTGAAGTTCAGGGTAAAAACGTCTCTACAAAACGTGTGTGCCCGGGAAAATAATATGCTTTGACCCAGATGTCCGGCGACTTCGAAGTTTTTTCTGGGTCAGCAATTTAAGTGTTGGTAGGCATTCTTACATTATTGTAAGTGGTACTCGTGAATAAATATACATCCAATGTACATTAATAAATAATAAGACACCCATTTTAAGTTAAATGATACTTCTTGGTTTAGATAGTTAATTATTTGCCGCTCTTATTCTTTTGTTAAAATGTGTTTGAAATACATTGTCACCTATATTGCTACATAATTGTAAAAAAATGATCGAATCTGTTGAAGTAATATATTCACTGATTTCTGAAGTCATTTTATCCAGTGTAATATGATACTCCATTAGGGGTGGGGGGGGGGGCTATAGCCCTCATAGCCCCCCCCCCTTGCCATCGCCCCTGGTGGACGGTATATAAAGCCTGTGGGGGGGCAGGGGCGGGGGGAGTGGGGGGTGTTGATGCGGAAAACAGTGCAGTCGTTGTCGTAATGTGGAAACGGGGCGATTTATTTGAGGAACCATTTCCGAAACGGTTAAGTTTATAAATTGCTAGCGCCAATGCAACTATGGTGCACCACGGGCCGTAGATGACAGTTGTGAACAGTGGGTGCGGAGATGTGTACGGGCGAATAGGCGGCAACAGTTTAGCGACTGACCATCCAGGTGTAGACGGCGACTACCAGCAGTGTTTCCTCAACGACCGATCAGCCGACGTTGCTGCGTATGGGCCTCTGCAGCAGACGCCTGGCTCTTGCACACAGGCTGACTGCGACGAATGCTGGAATTGGCACACCTATACTGCAACTGCACGTCCGCTGAGGGGCGAGAGGTGGACTTTTCAGATGAATCACGTTTTACGCTCCATCAGATAGAACGTCGTCGATTTACGGTCCTGTTAAATCGTCGGAAGCGATCAGTCCAGAGGAGGCAACGTCATGCTCTTGGGAATGTGCTCGTGGCATTCCCTGGAATTCGTCATTCTACAAGCCACACGGGATCAACAAAAGTATGCATCTATCTTTGTGGACCATATCCACCCCTACATTCAGTTTGTTATTCCTCAGCACGATTTTCATCTGCCAGCAGGACAAAGCAGTTTGTCACACAGATCGCAATATTGTAATGTTGTTGCATTAATTTGTTCTGAAAGCGGTGCTGATATTCAAGACAATAAAAGCGGGATACAAGCTGTGAGCTATCTGGGGAAGTTAACCTTGCATTACTGAGCAACTGTTTCACCAGGTATCCAGTCTAGTTTACCAAATTGCCAACCAGACTAACATTAATTATAATCTTTTAATAGTCATCTTACGACAACCGGTGTATATATATAGAATTAAAATAAAAAGAAATAAATCCGTTTATATTTAGACATTTATTTTAACATTGATCATTGTTCTGTTAAATTTTCAGCATATTAAGCTTGATTCATAACTAAACTTGTGCCTTATTTAGGATTGTGAAAATGTGAGTTTGTAATCTTACAGAACACATCAAATATGGAGCCAAGATTGGGAGACTGCATACCTCACTGCATTCATAAAATAACACACGAATAACGTTGAAACATATACAAGAGGAAATTAACCACAACAAACCGATTCAATTTTCACCCAAAGAAGTTACGTTCGTAGCGCAATCCTGTCCGTCATGAAATTACCACACACTGGTATACAAAATTCATACTAACTCTCTGTGAAATCTTCCCGAAAAGAATAGCTGAGAGCTGCTTTGGTGATTACACCACATGCTTCACGTGGTCAACTTCGTTCACACAAAGAGCGTAACCCCACAATAATTTTGATAATTAAAATAAATTACATCGAAAAGCAATTTACAAAAGAAAAACCTCGAACTGGTTACTATCATCTTACTACTAACCCGATGGGTCAAACAATTGTATAAGCACGTGGTACTGCTCTTACAAAGTACAACCCACGTGGGTTGAACATAAAGAAAAGTTGCTATATTGGAAAATATTGTCAAGACGAGACGTTATAATCTCACACACATTTGCATTTAAGATAGATGATCTTAGTTAGAGTTACGGATCCTCAACAGGTGGCTCCACTTTACTCACAAAGTAGTGACAAAGCAACTACTGGAAGATAATCTGAACTTCACACTCGAATTACACTGCGTTGCGATTTAAGATAACAAGATATTTTAGATCTAAACCTGAAACAAAGGTGATAAAATTTTCAGTTAGGCTGAACTTAAGAAATCCATTGTCCTACAGACTTAGCAGACACGCGCTTAGCCGGACATCTTACCACTTCAGACGCTCGCCGCGGACCCACTGATCTGGGCTCCTACCGAGCGTGCTTCCCAAATACAAACGGAAGTGACCAGAGAGACAGCTTCCTATACCAACATGACAAGGGACGGACAGGACCATACTAAGAATACAAACCTCTCTGCTTTTAGAAAGCGTAGCTACCTGTTCCGACGTTGGTCCTACTGTTCTCTAGCAGACAGGCTTGTCTGCTACCATTAAGCATGCAACTAGAAATACATTTGCTCATTCATCCTTTCACACAGAAGGGAAGGGGGATGACAGTATCTTATCATATACAGCATATAAAGGAAAGCGGATGTAGGTTCCATATGAGACTGTGTGACATGAATTACATATAAACTGTGTTTTAAAGTGTAGTAGTGTGAGAGATCGTTCTTGTTTATGTGTAAAAGCAACACGTTCCACTGCTCAGTCTCCTCCGAGATGGAGTCAGAAACACCACAGTAAATTCAAAAGTGGAATGTATGCCGTAAATGACAACAGATTTAAGAAATTAACACGAAAGGAATCCAACAGTGACCCTTCAATATACGTGCGTGGTTCGAAGAGCACAAGGATAAGTTTGGCATACTCTGCTGGCTACCAATCTACCAGGATTTAAACCCAATCGCGACTCTGTGGAATCACATAGATAGGGGTGCCCACGCCACTGATCCTCAAATAAGAAACCTAGCGTTGCTGGCCACTACACTGGAGTCTTCATGGCTCCAGCTCCATGTTCGTACCTTCCAGAGCCTCGCTGAATCTCTTCCTGCACGTCTCGCAGTGGGCCGTGCTGCAAAATGTGATGTTCGTGCTTTTGACAGGTGGGCACAGTAATGTGCCTGGGTCTTGTATTTGTCTGTAGTGTAGCCTTGTAAAGAAATGAAACGTGGACGACAAACAGTTTTGACAAGAAGAGAACAGAAGCTTTTGTAATGTGGTGTCACAGTATTTTGCTGAAAATTGGGTGGGTAGATCAGGTGAGTAATGAGGAAGTATTCGATCAGTTTGGAGAGAAAGTAAGTTTACGCCACAACTTGATTAAGATGAGGGTTGATAGGCACATCCTCGCAGCATCAAGGTATCGTCAGGTTCATAAAAAGCGGATTCAAATGGACGTAGATTGCAGTAACGCACAAAATGGTTCAAATGGCTTTGAGCACTATGGGACTTAACATCTGTGGTCATCAGTCCCCTAGAACTTAGAACTACTTAAACACACAACCATGCCCGAGGCAGGATTCGAACCTGCGACCATAGCGGTCACGCGGCTCCAGACTGAAGCGCCTAGAACCGCACGGCCACATCGGCCGGCGCAGTTATGCACAGATAAAGACGCTTACACAATATAGTGTATTGTGCAGAGCTGCATCAGACTCGTCTTCGGACTGAACTTCACAAGAACAACAGCATTTATTTCCAAGTGACGGTTTACAGCGAGCACTTTCTACTTACGTTTTATAACTGTTTTATAAAGGCTTGTGGCCACCCTGCTCTCCCGATTTGTCACCATGTGACTTTTACCTCCGGGGATTTCTAAAGGCTAGAGTGTACCGCAACAATCCCAGAACACTTGGCCAGCCGGGGTGGCCGAGCGGTCCTAGGCGCAACAGTCCGGAACCGCGCGACAGCTACGGTCGCAGGTTCGAATACTGCCTCGGGTATGGATGTGTGTGATGTCATTAGGTAAGTTAGGTTTAAGTAGTTCTAAGTTCTAGGGGAGTGATGACCTCAGAAGTTAAGTCCCATTGGGCTCAGAGCCATTTTGAACCAGAACACTTGACACATTAAAAAACAACATATGCGAAGAAATTTCGAACATTCCTCAAAGAGTACTGAAAAGTGATTTCCTTAACATACTTCGACGTGCACAACTTTCCTTGGATGTTGGTGGAGAACATTTTGAACACAGACTTTAAATTCCTTTCCAAAATATGCTTATTAAACTAATAAAGGCAAATCTGTTACTTAAGAAAGCGATGATGTACGTTCATTTTCTTCATTCATATTCCGGCAGGGGCCGGATTTATGTGCGCCACTCTGTTTTACGCTAAGCAATTTCAAACGCAAATCTCAGGTACAGTATATGCGTCGAACAATGTTTTATGTGTATTTTTATAGGAAGCTGAGAATGTAAATATGTGACTTACACATCAGTTACACTGTAGACGAGAAACGCGTGTGCTGTTAGCAAAGCAAGGATATTGTGAATGTCTCATGCTTGGACGATACATCTGTGCAGTTCACTCCCTATCCATTATGCCTAAGTCAATCATTGCAATGCTGTTCAACCAAGAAATGACAGAAGATTCAGTTAGCATAAGTCGTTCATGTTTGGCACAATACTTCGCTTCGACAAAAAATTCTATAAAAAATACAGGAATATTACTACACACACAGTACATATGCTGTGATTCTGTCGCGGCCCACATCGCCGGACGTTCGAGTCTTCCCTCTGGCATGGCTGTGTATATTGTTCTTAGCACAAGTTAGTTAATGTTAGTTTAAGTAGTGTGTAAATCTAGGGACCGATGACCTTAGCAGTTCGGTCCCTTAGGAATTCACACACACTTTCGAACATTTTTTGTGATTCTGTCTCAGTAGCAAATCAGATCTTGCGAAAGCACCGTAATAAGCAACGATACAGGAGAAGCAAATTTAATCTGATCTCCTAAATAAACATTGCTGACAGAGGAGCATGAATTCTTTACTAGTAAACGGTTTGTTTTAGCCAATTTCTTTGACTGAACCTGCTCCAAAATTCTGGTGCTTATTCCGCAGCTTTGAGTTTCCGTCGTAAAAGCGATGATTTCCGACGTGATACTGGTTTGCTTTCACTGCTGCTGTTGCTGAGGATACTAGATGAAATCCATAAATTTACTTGCGACAACACTAGATGTCTGAACTTGCTGCCCTAACAGGAGCTGCGAAATCCATCGTTGTCACTGTTAATAATCTACAGCAGGACGAAAGCTGGGATTTTTCCTCATCACAAAAAAAGCTTCAGTTTGAAGCTAGTTATATGCCCAAGCAATGCATGAGTTAGTTAAGCTCGCTACTTTAGCAGAAACTCTTCACTTGCGTGGCCACAGTGTCCGTAGCTGCTTTACAATTCACAGAATACAGCGGCGTGCATAAAAGTGTGTTGCGAAAAACATAAGAAATGCATAGTGCTGCACAGCGACTAAGAACTGGACCAGAATTATCAGTGTGTAACGCAGAAAAACAACGATGTTCTAGCAGACGGCATTTCTCGATGCAAGCGAGAAATCAACCGAAAATCACCATAAGTACATATCAACATATTCTTAACGAACTGTTTTTCGATCTAAAAGCAAATCAAAATGTAGATAACTTAATTACAGACCACTGATGATCCTTTAGGTCAATAACGCAAAACGCGTCTGATGAAAAAAATCACTCGTTTTTGTAGTTGCAAGGACAGAACAAAAATACCCTCAACAATGTAACAGAAACGGCTAACAGTGGGCTCCGCGATGGGCACAAAATGGCGTCTGCTGGCCGTAATTTCCCTATACAGAGCATTACGTATGAGGTAGTGGATGTGCCTGTTCTCAGCGTTACAAAAAATGACCAAGTCTCCTCCTCGGTTTCTGACCACGAAGTCACAGACGGCAGCTACAACTCTGTATATTGCCAACGGTCTCCCGTACTGGGCAGGTGCGGTGGAATGGATTGTGTAGAGGAATGTCTGCCTCCCCCCTCCACCCCACTGCACCTCTCCCCCACATTGTGCAGAGTACAATAGCTCTCTGCAGCACTACAGTGGGCGGTATGCGGCAGAATGCAACCCGTAACTTCCCGCCTGTGGGCGTGAATTCTGTCATTACCGCGTCCTGTCCGTCGGTTCGTAATTGCTGTCCGCTGAATGTAGAGGCCGTGATTTCAATTAGTTTATTCCACACTTTGCTGTTCTGCTGTTGGTCCCTGAGGCGAACATATAACTGGAATTAATTGAGGTCTATTGACTACTTGATAGTGAGGGAAAAAATTAATTACGTAACAGTGACATTCGGGTTGGGTCTAAAAGATGCACACTCGTGTTGTTATTAATTGTTCGATTAGATTTAACTTTAATTCTGATCTTTACCAATATTGTAATGTGGGATACACCTTTCGCTAAATCAAATTAACTAGGAGGAGCTATAGTGCTTCTATCAAGAGCAGGCAATGCCTATTGGTGTCCGCAGCTCGTGGTCTTAAATCGTGATGACTAGGTGTTTTGTGTTCATCATCATCATTTCATCATCGTTGACGTGCAAGTCGCCGAAGTGGCGTCCACTAAAAAGGACTTGCGATACGGCGGCCGAACTTCCCCGCAAGGGGCCTCCCGGCCAACAATGCCATACGATCATTTCATTTCATTTCAATGCCTATTGGTAGTCCGCTGTCTGCAAGAGAACGTAGTGATATCTGACATTATGATTTATCTGAAAACGCGCAGCGGAGTCTAACTAAAACGACATTTATCAAGCAAAGACAGCTGTTTTCATTAATCACAGGAAGTGGAATGGGGCGGTGGCACGCAAGTAGGCGAAAAGACTAACGAATCATACTCCATCAAAAACACATTCATTAAAGCGGGATATTCTCTCCTTCAAGTTAAGCATTCATTCAACAGGCAAGAACTATCCTAATATTATGGTCCCTTCCAGGGTTTGATTAGTTAATAAATTCTATAGGCATTATTCTGTCATCAGGGTTGGTGTCATCGGAGAGGTGGGTCTCAGTTGTGAACACATTAAAAACTCAACTACTCGCTACAACAGTGGAAGGAACAAGATTAGAAGATAGGTTCGCGAATAATTCCTACGAATTACGTGGTGGTTCGAAAATGAAACTTCCTGGCAGATTAAAACTGTGTGCCGGACCGAGACTCAGACTCGAGTTCGAGTCTCGATCCGGCACACTGTTGTAATCTGTCAGGAAGTTTCATATCAGCGCACACACCGCTGCAGAGTGAAAACCTCATTCTACGTGGTGGTTCCGTCAAACCCGGCTTGTGATCATGCATTATGTTCAAGAAAATGTGTAGAGCACAGCCGCGAAATTCTGGCAGTGGTGGCTAACGGAAAAAAACCAAGTTGTCCTTCCAAAACTAAGTTGAAAAAGTTTACACACGCAAAATTTAGGTAAGTAACTCCCTTGATAGAATTTAACCACTGCACAGATTAGCTACATTATTAAGCGAAAACGACTAATCGTATTCCCAACCGAAATGTTTTATCTTGAGTGCACTCGGAAGCAGCACATGTTACACACTACAGCGTCACATGCCGGTTTACCCAGCCACTTACTCAGATATCGCAGACGCTGTGCTCCAGTGCAACCCTCTAGTGTCAGGGTGACCACCACCCAAGCGTCACAAGAAATGGTCCTGTGGCACCAATACTTCGTCCAGTCGGCTGGAAGCTAAGAATATCAGTGCCTGTAGCTCAGCCTCCCACCAGTTTAGAAACAAAGAAAAGAGAGAGAGAAAAAATTCGAACGAGAGTTCGGTAGAAAATTCCACAGCCTGTGCCTTGACGTGAATGACTAATCGCAAGACGTAATTTTATAAAAGAGCAGGACAATGTTTGTCTCTAAATGGTTCAAATGGCTCTGAGCACTATGGGACTTAACTTCTGAGGTCATCAGTCCCCTAGAACTTAGAACTACTTAAACCTAACTAACCTAAGGACATCACACACATCCATGCCCGAGGCAGGATTCGAACCTGCTACCGTAGCGGTCGCGCGGTTCCAGACTGTAGCGCCTAGAACCGCTCGGTCACTCCGGCCGGCAATGTGTATCTCTGATCCGGCTTTTAAAGTTAAAATTCAACAAACGATCCCACGTCTCTTTAATAAGAATAAAAAAAGCTATAGTGATTCAACAATTCCATATGCACTCCCAGTTAACCATGTATTCATATGTAAGAGAACTAATCATCATTGGATTATGGATAAAAGGTAACATTCGGAGCTGATATGAGATAAACGGAAATAAAATCAATAAATTCGAGATAAATTCGCTAAATGCGAATAACTTGGCCTCAGCTGTGTAAGGTATAGATGTACAGTCTATTGGTGACATATGAAAATTTGCGGCGGGCCGGGACTCGAACCCGACACAGCGAATTTATTTGGAATTAATTTCGGACGGCTGTATATCGTCATCAGTGTCTGTTCATACATATACGCTATTCAATATTACCTGCCAAGGCGGGCAGGAGACTACAACATCATATGTCTCAATCCCTTGCAGACTTACTCTCACTGGTGCGGGAATACAGAGCAGAGTTGCGAGCGTTTAGTGATGAATGTAGGAACTATGGTGTAGGGATGTATACAGTGTGAGATATGGAAGTTTGTGTCGGTCGAGGAGGCGTGCACGGATATCCTAAGTTGTTAAGGGTGCCGTTCGCGATAAGCAGGAAATCCGAGTTCGAGTCTCAATCCGACACAAACTTTCATATGACACAAGTACATCTATACCCACCACAGCTGAGGCCAAGTTGTTCGCATTCAGCGCTTTTATTTGGAACCAATTTCAGAGAACTATAAATAGTCATCAATGTCTACCCAGATGTACGCATAAAACAGCATCCTAAATTCTGCTGTACGTATTCTCTGAAAATTATTTCGAGCAGTTAGTTCATGAGCCCACTCGAATAGTAAAAGGTTGTGAAGGCACACTTGACCTCTTAGCAACAAATAATCCTGAGTCAATAACGAGGATCAAAAAGGATGCGGGGATTAGTGAACACAGGACTGTCGTAGCGAGACTGAATACCGTAACTGTAAAAATCCTCCGACAATAAACGAAAAATGTGACTTCAGAAAAGCAAACAAAAATTCGCTTGACGCTTCCCTGAGAAACGTTCCCGACTCCTTCCAAACTGACAATGTAAGTGTAGACTAGATGTGGCTTGAATTCAAAGAAATAGTATCGACATAAATTACCAAACGACGTAGTTGATCCCCCTTAGTACCTTAGTACAGAAAACAGGCCAGAACACTGCAAAAAAAAAAAAAAAAAAAAAAAAAAAAAAGTAAGCCAAATTCCCAAGATTGGCGGTCTTTTACGGAAGCTCGTAATTTAGTGCTTACTTGAACACGAGATGCTTATAATATTATCTAAAATGAAACTTTGTCTCGAAACCCGGCAAAATATCCTAACAGGTTCTGGTCGTATGTAAGGTATGCTAGCCACAGGACACAATCAATGCCTTCTCTGCGCAATGCCAATGGAAATAAAATCGTTGACAGTGATGCTAAAGAAGAGTTACTGATCACATCCTTCCAAAATTCCTTCACCAAAGGCGACGAAGTAAATATTGAGGAATTCGAATCAAGAACAGTTGCAAGCATGAGTAACTTAGTAGTAGGAGGGAAGCAATTTAAGTGACTTACTAAAAACAATTCCAGACCGTACACCAACTAGATTGTTTTTAGAGTATGCCGATGCAATAACTCCATACTTAATAATCATATACCTCGTATAACCTCTCGCTCCACGAAAGGTCCACACCCAAAGACTGAAAAGTTGCACAGGTCACACCAATATTCAAGAAAGGTAGTAGGAGTAATCCACTATATTACAGGCCGATATCAGTAACGTCGATATGCAGCAGGATTTTGGAACATATATTGTGTTCGAACATTATGAATTACCTCGAATAGAACACTCTATAGATAAAGGGTCAACACGGATTTGAAAACATCGTTCTTGTGAAACACAACTAGCTCTTAACTCACACTAAATGTTAAGTGCTACTGTCAAGGGATTTCAAATTGATTCCGCATTTTGTCGGTGTACGTCACAAGCGGCTTGTAGTCAAATTGCGGGCTTATGAAATATCGTCTCAGTTACAAGACTGTATTCGTGATTTCTTCTCAGAGAGGTCACAGTTCCTAGTAATTGTTGGACTGTCATCGATTAAAAGAGAAGTGGTTTCTGGCGTTCCCCAAGGTAGTGTTATAGGTCCTCTGCTGTTCATTATCTTTGTAAACGATTTAGAAGACGATTTCAGCAGCCATCTCATGTCGTTTGCAGATGATGTTGTCGTTTATCGTCTAACAACGTCATACGAAGATCAAAATGAATTGCAAAACGGTTTACAAAAGATATCTACATCATGCGAAAATTGGCAATTGACCCTTAATAATGAAAAGAGTGAGGTCATCCACAAGAGTGCTAAAAGGTTACGCGATTACTTCGGTTACACGATAAATCAGTCAAATCTAAAGGCCGTAAATTCAGTTAAATACCTAGGAATTACAATTACAAAGAACTTAAATTTGGAAGAACACGGAGAAAATGTTTGGGGGGGGGGGGGGGGGGAAGGCGAACCAAACACTGCTATTTATTGGCAGAACACTTATTAGGTGCAACAGAGCTACTAAACAGAGTGCAATAATAAAGAATTATTGTGAAGGTGGTTCGATGAACCCTGTGCCAGGCACTTAAGTGTGATTTGGAGAGTTTGGATGTAGATGCAAATGTATTCACCCAGAATGCAATTAAAAATGTATTACATTTCCTCCCCATAGTCCTTCACTTCAGCATGGTTACATGCTGAGCAAACAACAGAAAGACGTCTGCGGAACATTCATGAAAGGTTTCTAAAGCAGGTGCCTTTTAAGTATAAATTCCAATACACTTTTTAAGAGTTTTCAGTGGGGACAGCATGCGAGTTGTATGAGAAAGGTAATGAGAGTGACAGCACTGAGAGCGATCTGGCAACCCTGGGTTGCGCTACTTGTGCAGACCGGTGTATTCACCCCTCCCAGATGCTCAGTCCGAGTTTCAGCTCCGTGCAGCCATCACGTTACTTTTGAGAGGGCCCTCAGTGAAGTTATGTTTTTGTTGTGTGTTACGAAAATGGAACAGCGGAAGTTGGAACAATGTTATGCCATGCAGTTTTGTGTTGAACTTGAGGGGTCCGCGAATGTGACCTTTAAAAAGTAGAAACAGACTTATAGGGGACATTCCTTATCAAGAGCACAAGTTTTTCGTTGCCACAAATGATTTTTGGAAGACAGGGAACGCGTTGAAAATTAATTTCGCTCAGGGGGCCTTCAACTTCAAAAACCGACGTAATCATCGAACGTGTGTGCGCTCTTGTGATATCAGACCGACGTTTAAATTGTCATCAAGTGTCTTACAAAGATGGAATGGAAAGGCTTAGAAGAAAGGGCGAATCGAGTGAGTCCGGACATTGCATACAAGTGGAAACTCCATCATGACAACGCCCCATGTCACACAGCAACTACTACGGTATTTTTGACGTCAAAAGGCATTCCTGTTGTTCCAGAGTCTCCCTAGTTACCTGATCAGAGTTCTCTTTTCCCAGAATTGAAAAATGTCTTAAAAAGACTTGTTGTGGGACACTGGAGAATATTCAGAAGAATGTAACCGACATTCTAAAAGCCCTATCAGTTGAATCCTTTCAGCGTTGCTACCAAGACTGGGAACACGAATCCGCTGGCGTGTAGCTGCCGAAGGGAACTACCGTGAAATGGATAATATTATTGTTTGAAAAATATAAGAAGTTTGGAAGACAAAAACTCTGTCTCATTACGTTTCTCACATTATTTGTAGGTACAATTGGCAGCATACGTTTATGTATAAATACAGTTTCGATGGGCAAAACATGTACAAGAGCTGTACTAATTCCTGGCATCTATTAGCACACATGATTATATGCAAATAATCCGCTGTGCTAAGGGAGAACCAGATGATGTCCTACATCGCTTTCCACTGCAACCTCAATGGTTAACATTGGGCCTTTTTGCCACTTTAGCAGTTCTAATAATTTCCAGTTTCACAGATAATAATTATCGCTGTTTCCTCCAGATGAAATAGATTTTAACATGTTCGTTTCTACAGCAGATGAACGGTGTATTTCCAAACATTTACAGCAATTCAGGGTAATAACTTGTCCCCTTTACAAGCCCCCAAAGCATTTAAGAGGAATTTTTAAACATGGAAAGTTACTGTTTCAAAAATGGAGACGGGCTCGACACTCACGGTGAGTGAATGCACTCACGATAAACAGCACACTGCGGCAACTCAGGAATGACAACACAGTTTTCCTTTGCATTAAATAAACTCTGAGCAGCGGTGTATATGTATTTTATTTCTATGGAACAGCTGGGTGTTGTGTGATGTCCTTTGGTTAGTTAGGTTTAAGTAGTTTTAAGTTCTAGGGGACTGATGACCATAGATGTTTAGTCCCATAGTGCTCAGAGCCGTTTGACGCCATCTATGGAAGAGTTACTGTTAACTTCAATCGGAAATCTAGTGAAGTATCCCGTCTTGGGGCAAATTCACACTCACAAATCAATTTATTGACACAATCAGTTTATGTCCAAAAAGGTAAGTTCTGTGACCCATTAGCAGTTCAAAACAAATAAGGGAAGTCCTTCTTGAAAATAAGGGCATGACTTCTTTGACAACTTAAAGTTCTTGGGAAACAACATAAGTAAATCTTTGTGTAAGTCTATTTTCTGAAAAGTTCTCTGGCAAACGAAAACGACTGTCTTCTTAGATATCAACACCAGGCAAAGAATTAAACTCAAATCTCACGAGCACTCCAATTTTTAATGTTATCTAAACTAAACCTTGATAGTTTGAAACGATGGGCTTTGTATTTACAAGAGTTTAACTTCACTGTTGTTCACATTCCTGGTACTCAAAATGTTATAGCGGATGCTTTATCCTGTGCTCATATTGGTTTTGTTAAGAACGCTTCTCAAAATGATTTGGAGAAAAAATTCAGTTTATTGTATATACGAAAGGTAGCGTTGGAAAACCTTATCTCTTTTTTTATTTACGAGACAAAGCACAGGAACAGGATAAGGATCCTGTCTGGAAAGACGTAAAATATACATGGTATGAAAAACAAACTCAGTAATAAGACAATTTTATTTTGTATCCAAGACCATTCTTTTCAAAAGATGTATAGTAAGTGACTCTCTTTGGGTTGTGTGCACACCTGATGATTTTATAAATAAGCTTCTTTGGTATACAGTTCTCAGCTGTGCTCATTTTGGTCCAATAAAATGATTTCACAAATTCCGTACCACTTGTTACTTTAATAACCTACAAAGAAGACTATAGAAAGCGTTAGCAAAATGCAAAACCTGTCAGAAAGCCAAACCATCAACCATTACACATCCAGCACCATTATTTCATATAATTCCTACTAAAATAGAAGAACTGGCTGCAGTAGATCTGTTAGGACCTCTTGTCAAATCACTCAGTGGATTCCCATACATTTTTGTTTCTGCTGAATTGACTTTAAAATTGGTTTCATTCACTCCTTTACGAAAAGCTACTGCAAAACCTGCATCCAAAGCTTTTGTCAATAATTTTCTACGAGAAATTGCTCACACTGATAAAGTCATTTCCGACAACAGCCCACAATTTCGCTCAAATACACTACTGGCCATTAAAATTGCTACACCACGAAGATGACGTGCTACAGACGCGAAATTTAACCGACAAGAAGAAGATGCTGTGATATGCAAATGATTAGCTTTTCAGAGCAGTCACACAAGGTTGGCGCCGGCGGCGACACCTACAACGTGCTGACACGAGGAAAGTTTACAGCCGATTTCTCATACACAAACAGCACTTGACCGGCGTTACCTGGTGAAACGTTGTTGTGATGCCTCGTGTAAGGAGGAGAAATGCGTACCATCACGTTTCCGAATTTGATAAACGAATTGTAGCCTATCGCGATTGCAGTTTATCGTATCGCGACATTGCTTCTCGCGTTGGTCGAAATCCAATGACTATTAGCAGAATATGGAATCGGTGGGTTCAGGAGAGTAATACGGAACGCCGTGCTGGATTCCAACGGCCTCGTATCATTAGCAGTCGAGATGACAGGCATCTTATCCGCATGGCTGTAAGGGATCGTGCAGCCACGTTTCGATCCCTGAGTCAATAGATGGGGACGTTTGCAAGACAACAACCATCTGCACGAACAGTTCGACGACGTTCGCAGCAGCATGGACCATCAGCTCGGAGACCGTGGCTGCGGTTACCCTTGACGCTGCATCATAGACAGGAGCGCCTGCGATGGTGTACTCAACGACGAACCTGGGTGCACGAATGGCGAAACCTCATTTTTTCGGGTGAATCCAGGTTCTGTTTACAGCATCATGATGGTCGCATCCGTGTTTGGCGACATCGCGGTGGATGCACACTGGAAGCGTGTGTTCGTATTCGCCATACTGGCGTATCACCCGGCGTGATGGTATGGGGTGCAATTGGTTACACGTCTCGGTCACCTCTTGTTCGCATTGACGGCACTTTGAACAGTGAACGTTACATTTCAGGTGTGTTACGACCCGTGGCTCTATCCTTCATTCGATCCCTGCGAAACCCTACATTTCAGCAGGATAATGCACGACCGTATGTTGCACGTCCTGTACGGGCCTTTCTGGATACAGAAAATGTTCGACTGCTGCCCTGGCCAGCACATTCTCCATATCTCTCACCAATTGAAAACGTCTGGTCAATGATGGGCGAGCAACTGGCTCGTCACAATACGCCAGTCACTACTCTTGATGAACTGTGGTATCGTGTTGAAGCTGCATGGGCAGCTGTACCTGTACACGCCATCCAAGCTCTATTTGACTCAATGCCCAGGCGTATCAAGGCCGTTATTACGGTCAGAGGTGGTTGTTCTGGATACTTATTTCTCAGGATCTATGCACGTAAATTGCGTGGAAATGTAATCACATGTCAGTTCTAGTATAATATATTTGTACAATGAATACCCGTTTATCATCTGCATTTCTCCTTGGTGTAGCAATTTTAATGGCCGGTAGTGTATTTGGTTACCCACTTTACCGCACTTTACGACGTCACAAAATTAAACCTGTTTTTATTTCACTCTATCGGCCTCAGTCCAAAACTTCAGAACTCATTATGCGAGAAATTAACAAGCTGTGCAGAATATATTGTCGTCGTCAACACCAGACTTGGGACAAACACATTTACACATTCGAAGAGATTCTCAAAGCGGTTAATAATTTTGGATCCTCGCTATTTCCTGCCATCTCATATAAACTATTGGTATTTGCTAATTGCTTACGAGAAAACCGAATATATGGAAATAGGTCGAGTCATAAACCCAAATCCTTACTTTTAAATTGACTAGCATTCTAAATTCAGAAAAGTTGTCCAGTTTAAATACCTTGGATCACGTGTCAACAGTAAAAATATGATAAGATGTCTGTACTCAGTAAGCAACCCACTGAAAAGTAAAGCTTTGTCAATCACCACAAAGATGAAGATATACAACACAACCATCTACCCTATAGTACTGTACGGTTCAGAAAGCTGGACGCTTACAAAGAATGAAAGAGAAAAACTGAATGTTTTCAAAAGAAAAGTAATGAGAAAAATCTGGGGACCTGTGTTGGAGAATGGTGTACGGAGAATTCGAAAGTACAATTTAATTTATCAGTTAATGAAGCAACACACTATCATCCAGAAATTAAAAAGAAGGAGATTGCAATGGGCTGGACATGTGGCTAGAATGGAAAACAACAGAATCACCAAGAAAGCATTTCAAGGAACTCTCCAGGCAACAAGACCATTGGGCCCACCCCGTACAAGGTGGAGAGATGACACAGAGAAGGACATCGCAGCATTAGGAATTTCCGCAGGATGGAGAGAGGCTGCGAGAGATAGAAGCGGTGGAAGCAGATCGTTGATGCAGCGCGTGGTCTACAGGGCCTGTGATCGCTGAGAAGAGAGAGAGTTTAGCTCATCCTGTACCAGCTTGTTATTTTGCAACATCCCCTGTTGTCTTGTTCAAAAATGGCTCTGAGCACTATGGGACTCAACTGCTGAGGTCATTAGTCCCCTAGAACTTAGAACTAGTTAAACCTAAGGACATCACAAACATCCATGCCCGAGGCAGGATTCGAACCTGCGACCGTAGCGGTCTTGCGGTTACAGACTGCAGCGCCTTTAACCGCACGGCCACTTCGGCCGGCTGTTGTCTTGTGCTAGGATGAACTTTCATATTGTTTTCTTTTGTACCAAACATAATGAAACGCTATTTCGTAGATAAACAAAATTGCTACAGTGACCAAACAAACAAAATTGTACTATCGTGCAAGCAAATACTCAATAACGAAGAAAAACCACACAGAACCTGTGCTATTAACAAAATTTCTCAAATTGAATACAAAATTTTAAAGGAACTGCCTGAAAAAGAAGTGCAACATTAGTAAAATTAGCGCAGCATTATTATTTTTTTTTGTTTCGAGGAATCCAACACTATCTGCTACGTATTACCAAAAGAACCAACGAACTATACTGGCAGGAAGGTCGACTTATGTGAGTTGCTCTCTATATTTTGTTTCTGTCTGTAAGTTAGCCCAGCTTGGCAAAACCTAATATGAACTGAACTGTAGCTGATCTGAATGCCGCTGGACGTCGTATCAAATGCGCAATAAAAGTAAAACAATCATCTGGGCCTAATCAAAATTTCCACTTACCTCCCGTCTTGACAACTTTGTTGCAGATTTCTCGAAAGCACGGCGGCAAACAGTAAGAAGGCAGCGGCTAAACTACATTCTGTTTGGAAATACATATTCAAACTGTTGCATGTGGTAATGCGTAATGATAAACAGTGTGTGTGTGCGTGGGGGTGGGGGAGGGTAAATATCACTGTCCTACAGCTATGGTTACAAATGGCTCTGAGCACTATGGGACTTAACTTCTGAGGTCATCAGTCCCCTAGAACTTAGAACTACTTAAACCTAACTAACCTAAGGACATCATACACATCCATGCCCGAGGCAGGATTCGAACCTGCGACCGTAGCGGTCGCGCGGTTCCAGACTGTGGCGCCTAGAACCGCCCGGCCACTCCGGCCGGCCAATGGTTACAAAAGAGCAGGAATAAAGGACAGTCACTCAGTTAGAAAAAAATGGTGGTTTCCAAATAAATTTGACCACGGTTTCGACGGATCTAAACCCGTCTTCTTCAGAAGGATAGACAACTTCATATTAGCAATTCACTCAGTAAAAGCTGTTTCCACATGACATTTATCGATAACGGTCTTTGTGTTCGTATGTAAAAATTAAGACCCCTATAATGTAGGGCTTGTAACATCAGTAAAGGCAATCAGTTAAAATAACAAACCATGTCAGAAGGTACACAATGTTATCTTGTAATACTATGACTCATTAGATTGTACTCTGCTGATGAGCTCTGAACGTAGTTGGCTTCCGCAGAATGTGATTTAATGAATGAAAAAATTATCTGGCTCTTACTTGCGTATTAGCACTAAATGTTAATAAATGAAAATCAAGTAACATCCTATACTTTGACGACTTTATTTCGTAGTACTGGGTTTTCTCTCATACTGCCACTTTAATTTAGAACTTTTTTTGTTTGCACGTCGAATCCTGAGCCTGTATGGAGAAGAAACCAGAACCAGACGACATCTACGAGACAATTTTAAACGACGCGAGGTAAGCGAAGAAATGTCAGCACTTGCAACCTACGTCCTCAGTCACTTGCTGGGTGCATTCCAATCTCTGTTTCCCTTTAGAGAGTTTACCTTCTACAGCTCCCTCCATTACCATGGAAGCTATTTCCTGGCGTCTTAACAGATGTCCTACCATACTGTCCCTTCTTCTCGTTAGTGTTTTCCACCTATTCCTATCCTCGGCGATTCTCCAGAGAACCTCTTCTTTCATTACCTCATCAGTCCATCTAATTTTGAACATTTTTCTGTAGCACCTCATCCCAGATGCTTCTCTTCTCTTCCGGATTTCCCACAGTCCATGTTTCACTACCATACAATTCTGTGCTCCAAACGTACATTCTAATAAATTGTTTCCTCAAGTTAAGGCCTATAGTAGGTACTAGTAGACTTCTCTTGGCCAGGAATGCCTTTTTTGCCAGTGCTAGTCTGCTTTTGATGCTCCCCTTGCTCCAGCCGTCATGGGTTATTTTGCTGACCAGGTATTAGAACTCCTTAACTTCATCTACTTCGTGATTGCCAATCCCGTTTCTCGTTGTTCTCATTTCTGCTACTTCCCATTACTTTCGTCTTTCTTCGATTTACTCCCAAACCATATTCTTTACTCATTGGACTGTTCATTCCATTCAACAGATAGAATAGCAATGACATCAGCGAATCTTATCATTGACATCGTTTCACCTCGAATTTTGATTCCACTTTTGAACCTTTCCTTTATTTCCGTCACTGCTTCTTCGATATGCAAATTCAACAGTGCCGGCGAAAGACTACATCCCTGCCTTGCACCATTTTTAATTCGTTCTTCATCTCCCACTCTTACTAGTCCCTCTTGGTTCTTGTAGATGTTGTATATTACCGGTCTTTGCCTATAGCTTTCCGCAATTTTTCTCAGCATTTCGAAAATCTTGCACTCAGTGTACGAGGGGCGTTTGAAAAGTCCGTGCGAAGTTCGAGAGATGGCACCACCGGCGCATATCGAGGTCATGTTTAGTTAGTAGCATCTTTGGAAAGAATGCACACCAAGTTTAAGCTATATTGTTCTATTCATTTATGTTTGGCATTCGTGTGAATCAAGGAAGTCGAGTGATTGTCAAAACAATGGACGAGGAAGAATTTCGTGTGGTGATTAAACATTACTTTATGAAAGGCAAAACGCCTCAGGAGACTAAAGAGAAGCTTGATAAACATTGCGGTGACTCTGCGCCTTCAATTAGAACAGTTTATAAGTGGTTTCAAAATTTTCGGAGCGGCCATGTGGGCACAAGTGATGCTGAACGTTCTGGCCGCCCTGTGGAGGTTACGACTCCAGAAATCATTGATATAAACCATGATATGGTGATGGATGACAGAAGAATTAAGGCGTGTGAGATTGATAGTGCTGTGGGCGTCTCGAATGAATGGGTACATAATATTTCGCATAAACATTTGGATATGTGAAAGCTATCCGCAAGATGGGTTCCGCGGTTGCTCATGCTTGACCAAAAACGGAATCGTGTGAAGTGTAGCAAGGATGTTTTGCAGCTGTTTAGGAAGAATCTGCAGGACTTTAAGCGTCGTTTCGTCACTGTGGATGAAACACGGATACATTACTATACTCCTAAGACGAAACAACAATCTAAACGATGGGTTACCAAGGGAGAATTTACACCAAAAAAGGCGAAGACCATTCCTTCGGCCGGAAACTTTATGGCGACTGTCTTTTAGGATTCGCAAGGGATAATAGTCATCGACTATCTGGAAAAGGGTAAAACTATTACATGTGCATATTATTTGTCGTTATTGGACCGTTTGAAAACCGAGCTGCAAGAAAAATGCCGGCGATTGGACCACAAAAATGTACTTTTCCATCACAACAATGCACCAGCACACACCTCAGTGCCGGCCGGTGTGGCCGTGCGGTTAAAGGCGCTTCAGTCTGGAACCGCGTGACCGCTACGGTCGCAGGTTCGAATCCTGCCTCGGGCATGGATGTGTGTGATGGCCTTAGGTGAGTTAGGTTTAAGTAGTTCTAAGTTCTAGGCGACTGATGACCTCAGAAGTTAAGTCGCATAGTGCTCAGAGCCATTTGAACCATTTGAACCACACCTCAGCAGTTGTGGTCGCAAAATTAATGGAAATTGGATTCCAACTCGTGCCACATCCCCCCCCCCCCCCCCCCCTATTCTCCAGACTTGGCTCCCTCAGACTACAGTTTGTTCCCCAATTTGAAGAAATGGCTGGCGGGACAAAGATTTTATTCAAACGAAGAGGTGATTGCAGCAACTAATTGCTATTTTGCAGACTTGGACAGTTCCTGTTATTCGGAAGGGATCAACAAATTAGAACAGCGTTGGACGAAGTGTATAAGTCTAAAAGGAGACTATGTCTAAAAATAAAAAAAGTTTTACCCCAAACAAGTAAGTAGTTTTTATTTTTGCACGGACTTTTCAAATGCCCCTCGTACATTGTCGAAAGCTTTTTCCATATTGACAAATCCTATCAATATGTCTCGATTTTTCTTTAGTCTTGCTCCGATTATCAATCGCAACGTGATGGCAGTGATATTAGGAAAGTGAAAAGAAGACATGCTCTCATAAACTGTAGTACCGATAGAGCCCCGCTTTTCTGCGAGGTGGGGTATTATATGAAACCCACCGTATAATGGATAGGTAGGCGAAAACTACAATAATAAAGTGATGATCCGCCGTCGCCGTAGTTGTATTTTTTTCCTTTTGTTAGTTACGCCATGGCGTACTGTTGTGCCGTCACAGTTCTCGCCATCATTACCCGCCGTGGCCTGAAGTCATACGCCGTTGAACCCGAGACACCATGACGCCAGGAGCAACGGCGCTGTGCCTTTTCATCTACATCTTCATCCATACTCCGCAAGTCACCTGACGGTGTGTGGCGGAGGGTACCTTGAGTACCTCTGTCGGTTCTCTCTTCTATTCCAGTCTCGTATTGTTCGTGGAAAGAAGGATTGTCGGTATGCCTCTGTGTGGGCTCTAATCTCTCTGATTTTATCCTCATGGTCTCTTCGCGAGATATACGTAGGAGGGAGCAATATACTGCTTGACTCCTCAGTGAAACTTCAGCAACAACCCGTACCGAGCTACTAAGCGTCTCTCCTGCAGAGTCTTCCACTGGAGTTTATCTATCATCTCCGTAACGCTTTGGCGATTACTAAATGATCCTGTAACGAAGCGCGCTGCTCTCTGTTGTATCTTCACTATCTCTTCTATCAACCCTATCTGGTACAGATTCCAATCCGGCGAGCAGTATTCAAGCAGTGGGCGAATAAGTGTACTGTAACCTACTTCCTTTGTTTTCGGACTGCATTTCTTAGGATTCTTCCAATGAATCTCAGTCCGGCATCTGCTTTACTGACGATTAATTTTATATGGCCATTCCATTTTCAATCACTCCTCTGCCTACTCCCAGATAATTTATGGAATTAACTGCTTCCACTTGCTGACCTGCTACATTGTAGCTAAATGATAAAGGATCTTGTCTACATTGAGATTCAATTGCCATTCCCTGCACCATGCGTCAATTCGTTGCAGATCCTCCTGCATTTCAGTGCATTTTTCCACTGTTACGACCTCTCGATATACTACAGCATCATCCGCAAAAAGTCTCACTGAACTTCCGATGTTATTTATATATTGTGAATAGTAACGGTCCTACGACACTCCCCTGCGGCACACTTGAAATCACTTCGGAAGGCTTCTCTCCATTGAGAATGACATGCTGCTTTCTGTTATCTAGGAACTCTTCAATTCAGTCACACAATTGGTCTGATATTTCATATGCTCTTACGTCCGCAGCTCGTGGTCGTGCGGTAGCGTTCTCGCTTCCCGCGCCCGGGTTCCCGTGTTCGATTCCCGGCGGGGTCAGGGATTTTCTCTGCCTCGTGATGACTGGGTGTTGTGTGTTGTCCTTAGGTTAGGTTTAAGTAGTTCTAAGTTCTACGGGACTGATGACCATAGATGTTGAGTCCCATAGTGCTCAGAGCCATTTGAACCATTTCATATGCTCTTACTTTGTTCTTTAAGCGACTGGGGGAAATGTATCAAACGCCTGGAGGAAGTCAAGAAACACAGCATCTACCTGGGAACCCGTGTCTATGGCCCTGTGAGTCTCGTGGACGAATAGCGCGAGCTGGGTTTCACACGATCGTCTTTGTCGAAACCCATGCTGATTCCTAAGGAGTAGATTTCTAGTCCCCAGAAAACTCATTATACTCGAACATAATACGTGTTCCAAAATTCTACAACTGATCGCGTTAGAGATATAGGTCCATAGTTCTGCACATCTGTTCGACGTCCCTTCTTGAAAACGGGGATGACCTGTGCCCTTTTCCAATCCTTTGGAACGCTACGCTCTTCTAGAGACCTACGGTACACCGCTGCAAGAAGGGGGGCAGGTTCCTTCGCGTACTCTGAGTAAAATCGAACTGGTATCCCATCAGGTCCAGTGGCCTTTCCTCTTTTGAGCGATTTTATTTGATTTTCTATCCGTCATCTATTTCGATACCTACCATTTTGTCATCTGTGCGACTATCTAGAGAAGGAACTACAGTGCGCCAGCTGCGGTGGCCGTGCGGTTTTAGGCACTTCAGTCCGGAACCGCGTTACTGCTACGGTCGCAGGTTCGGATCCTGCCTCGGGCATGGATGAATGTGATGTCCTTAGGTTAGTTAGGTTTAAGTAGTTCTAAGTTCTAGGGGACTGATGACCTCAGGTGTTGAGTCCCATAGTGCTCAGAGCCATTTTTTGAACTACGGTGCAGTCTTCCTCTGCGAAACAGCGTTGGAAAACATTGGAAGAACGAGACCTCTCCCCAGATCGGCACTATACCCGCCGGCGATGGTCATCGCGGGTAAAGCAGATTGCCAATTCATCACTGAACGCAATATTGCGTCACCTTTCATCAGCGGTCCATGCTTCCCGGTCGGGTCACCGCCCCAAATGCAGCTGGTGTTAACAGTCCAGCTACTGCTAGCCGCCGTCCAATGACGCGGGATACGTTGGAGAAAGTCTATTGTTTGTTCTCGGACGGCGGGCGCAGATGTAAGTTGATGTGTGCTAGGTGCACAATGCAGCGATCTTTCCCTGTGGTGGTCGGACGTAGTCTGAAAGGAGTCTACTGGGGCACACTTGTATGTGGCACCCGAATATGATATGAATATTACTGTAAACTAAACTGAAACTGTGATATTGTAAACGATGTATGTCTCTGATAGGCTTCATAAAGCCGATCACTGATTGTGCATGACCGCAGAGCCAAAGATACTGTTTTCGGCCTGAGATTGAGGTGCTGGAGTCAAAGAGCGCTGGGCGCACAGTTGTAGGTAGCTGTCTATGAGCGAAAGACGATGGAGTAGGCAGTTTTTGTGGTGTACTGTGTGAAGCCACCAAGTGTTAGAGTAATATGGGAATCACATGTAAGAAAAAGTCTTCTTAGAAGCAAGGTAAAGAAGTTAAATAATTAGATTTTTGTTATGCCAGCGCGTTAGTACAGATGAGGTGGTAGATAATTTGTAATTGTTGAGTAACCCCAGAATGTACGTAAACTAATTTGTTAAAACGGCTAGTTAGATATTCCACTTTTGTAATGCTTCTAAGATTTGTTGACAGAGCTATATGTAATTTGATGATTTGTATTTTTGTTGGATTAGTTGAGGTTAGATAATATTGGCCTTTTAAATCTAATTGTTTTTGAATCAATTGAGAGTAATGGCTTAAACTGTAGATGTTTTTGAAAAGAAAAACTTAACTTGCAATGTAATTTTGCTAAAATAACTCAGTAATTCACCATAATCAGTACCGCGTCCATGTCTACGTCCTATGTTTTTCAAAGAAACTGGATTTTTCTTAAATGTTTTCATTTTTCAACCAAAACCATTTCATGCGGATTTCAAAGTATTACAGCCAGCATTGCAAATCGCTGAGCCTGTAGCAAGTATATTTATATGTTTTGTGAGAGAGCAGACTATATCGCGTTCCACTGTTGCTGCTTTAGGGGTAAGACAATTCAATTTATTTGTCAATGTTATCAGTATTGAACAGGGGCAGAGGATTCAGTGCCTGAGGGGCTCAATGTGTTTTTGCAGTGACTGTATTTTTTTATTGGTATTGGGAGTTGCATTGCCCAGTCGAATCATATAAAGCTTTTGCTAACTGCAACACAGAGTAAGCATACCACTTGCACTTACAACACTCTACGCGATAATTCGAGTTCAGTACCGATTTCTCATTCAGACATTCATTCAACATAATTATAAGCTTTTATTTTTTTTAAAAAAAAAAGAACGTTGCAAGTCGATCGCACCATTGACGACAAGTATGTCTGTTGTCACACAGTCCAACGTCAGAGCACTATCGTATTCGAATGCCCTACAAATCCAGCTTCTGTACGGTTCGACCAGCCAGCCAAGTGGATACCACAGTGAGGCCTCTTCAAACTTTATCAGGTGCTGATAACCCTTACTCACACGAGTACAAGGCATCTCCGTGCCCTTCACAATCATCACTCAACGACTGATTCTGCTCACACACGTTATACGGGGTTTATCAAAAAGAATCTATCGATTTCTAAAAAGTCATAAGTGCTATGTTATTTGAGATATGTGCGTAAACAGTGTACTGTTGGAAAGAGCAAACTCTCGAGATTTACATGGTTCCCGCTAGGTAGCAGCAATGTTCTCCCACTTCAGCTGTAGTAAAAATGGTGTCAGGACAATAGAAAGCGTTTTGTGTTCTACGTTTTGCGCCGTGCGGGTCAGTAACAACTGTTCAGCTTGACTTTTGTAGTAGCACAGAGCATTAGACTATGGCACGAACAATTCCGGGAAACAGGTTGTTTGTGTAAAGGTAAATCGCCGGTCCGTCCCCGAGCGTCTGGCACAGACGTCGAACGCATCCGCCACTGTTACAAGAAGCATATATCTCGATATGCTTGACAACATTCTTTTTCCACAGTTGGAGACTGATTTGAACAACTTCATTTACCAACAGGATGGGTCACCGCCTCACAGGCATCTGGAAGCGCGAGAAATTTTAAATCAAAGGATTATTGAGCAATGGATCGGTCGCACTAGACTAAATGCTTCAGCCTTACCTTACTAGCCTCCGAGGTCACCGGATCTTACTGTATGTGATTATTTCTCGCGGGCGTTTATAAAGGGCTCTATTTATGTGCATCTCTTACCAACAACAATGAATAAACTGAGACACCTCATAACAGCAGCTATGGAAGCTCTAACTCAAGAAATGCTTGCTGCAGTGTGGGAACAATTTGAATACCGCATTGAAATATGCCGTTCATCTCAAAGGAGGCACTTTGAACACCTAAGAACAGGTATGAAAAAACACTTTTTGAGTTTCCCGTTCGTCGAAAAACAAAATTCATTGTATATGTTCATTAGTTTGGGAAATATAGACGTGCCAAATCGGATGATTGTTTTTGATACACCCTGTATATCTACCACTCCTGGTAGCAACGCAAAAATGAACAAAACTACACTGAAGAATCAAAGAAACTGGTATACCTACATAATATCGAGTGCCGCACATGACGTAGCATGGACTCGACAAATGTCTGAAGTAGTGCTGGAGGGAACTGGAGGGAACTGACACCATGAATCCTACAGGGCTGTCCATAAATCCGTAAGATTAGGAGGGTGTGGAGATCTCTTCTGAACAGCACGTCGCAAGCATCACAGATATGTTCAGTAATGTGTTTGGTGCCCAGCGGAACTGTTTAAACTCAGAAGAGCGTTCCTGGAGACACTCTGTAGCAATTATGGACGTGTGGGGTGTTGCATTGTCCTGCTGGAATTGCCCAAGCCTGTAGGAATGCACAATGGACATGAATGCGTGCAGGTGATCAGACAGGATGCTTACGTACGTGTCACCTGTCAGAGTCGTATCTAGGCTTATCAGGTGTCCCATATCACTCCAGCCGCCTGGGGTAGCGTGCGGTCTAAGGCGCCTTACCACGGTTCCCCCCGTCGGAGTTTCGAGTCCTCCCTTGGGCATGCGTGTGTGTGTTGTCCTTGGCGAAAGTTAGTTCAAGTACTGTGTAAGCCTAGGGACCGATGACCTCAACAGTTTGGTCCCATAGAACTTACCACAAATTTCCAGTATCACCAACTGCACATGTCCCACACCATTATAGAGCCTCCAACAGCTTGAACAGTCCCCTGGTGACCTGCAGGGTCTATCCGCTCGATACAATTTGAAAAGAGAACCGTCTGACGAGGCAACATGTTCCCAGTTATCAACAGCTCAATTTCAGTTTGACGGACACAAGCGAGGCGTAAGCCGTGCAGTCATCGCAGGTACACGAGTGGGCCTTCGGCTCGGAAAGCCCGTATCGATGACGTTTCGTTGAATGGTCCGCACGCTGACACTTGTTGATGGCCCAGCGCTGAAATCTGCAGCAATTTGCGGAAGGGTTGCACTTCTGTCACGTTGAACGATTCTCTTCAGCCGTCGTTGGTCCCGTTCTTGCAGGATCTTCTTCCAGATTCCTGATATCACGGTACACTAGTGAATTGGTCGTACGGGAATATCTCCACATCATCGCTATCTCGGAGATGCTGTGTCCCATCGCCTGTGCGCCGACTATAGCAACACGTTCAAACTCACTTAAACCATGAAACCTTGCGAGGTGCCGGGGCTAGTAGTGTATTTATCACTAAATTCTACTAGAATCCACATGTGTAAATCATGCTCTAAGCCCCCCCTATTCTAACTCCGACTTTTGCTGTTGCACAAGGATAAAAAAAATACGCGAACTGACTCTAATCAACCCTGCTAGTGGAGTAGAAGAGAGTTTGGCACCTGCAATAATTTAATTTGATACATAAGTTAAATAAACAAAGGTTTCATTAGCATAGTGAGGAATGATAGGGTTGCTCTATCGATTAACAGAATGAAAGTTCTGTTCAAAATAACAATATGATTTATTAAGCTTAAACCCAGAATAGTAAAAGAAACACAGGAAATTTATAAATCATCAAATTGGCTAAAATTGGAGATTCATACAAACACTATAAAGGTGAAGTTGTCCCTTAGATCCTGAGGTTTAAGACGAAGTGGTATGTAGAGCCAATTCCTTTCCACTCAAATCTCAAGAGAGACACACAGCTAACCCAATAGTAATTGCTGTTACTCGAAACTGAACACAGTTAGAAAAGGATGAACAGGCGCGCTCTGCTGAGCTCTGATTATCACCTAGGAAAAATCCCTATCTGCCGGTGCTGCGGACGTACATTACCAACAGTCTTCTTATCTCCCAGAACACGATCTGGCGTACCGCAGGCGAGGGCTGGCTGCTTCGACGTCCTCGACCGAAAGGCGACTGCCGACTACCCAGAGCACCCGCACAGGCCGAACACCGAACATTCCCGCCCCCACGACAGTGGCCGTGGTTACGTTCCAATCAGCAACTCGAAAACCGGTGGAAATTCCACTCCATTGCCGGAGCACTACCATTCCACCAATGGAGATTCTTGGCGCCAATTTCTGTGCTGATTTTGCAGAAAGTGCGGGAATTTTCCCGCCACAACTGCGTGGGTACACAAGTCATTCCCACGCCTCGCTGGTAGCCCGCCAGAAAGTGTTTTCGCAAGGTTTCTCTGAAGTAACGGAACCTCTAGCCCAGCCGCTACTTCACACCCCAGCGGGCGTGTCTCTTGACAATGTCGGCGTCTGAAAAGCATTCACTCGACTGCCTCACACACGTCGGCTTAACTCTCTCCTGTTCCACAGAGCCCGCCTGTCACCGGCCCACCCGGGTGACGAGAGACGCTGCGTGGGAAGTACGCGTGTTAAGGAAAAGCAACCCTCCACCGCATGCAACTAGAGAGGAGAATCGTAAGATAGAAATATGAGAGGGGGCTCATGCCACCTCTCATTGCCCCTACGCCATTTTAGATTGTAATTGGTGAGCGGTTGGCTCACTTAGGAGCAAGGTAGTGAGTCAATCGCCCAAGAACAATCTTACAAAGTGACTCCACATACCGCACTCTATAAAAAAGATCATTGCAACTGAAAAATGCAACTCATAGAGGGAGGATTATTTATGATGTAGCCAACTTCACCTTCTTAATATGGAACACTAACACTCACATCACACATCCATACCCAGGGAGCCCCTTCCAAACACCGATTCACGCAGACATTCACGCTCTAAACATGGCCCGGGCATCTGAGCCAAATATGGAGCAGTTTATTCTTTACAATCAGAGTTGGAGTGCTCCGCAATTAAATGCCCAAGATGTTACAACAATTTTAATCATTAAACTAACCTGACCTCACTCACACATGATAATATTTAAGTTAACACTCTCTTTGTGAGTTTTCAGGATCTAGTTACAACCTCCGATTCATTCTGTCTCCCTGCAGCAAGAATAACCTTTACAAAATGTTCCCTGAACTGATGGTCCATTCACAATGACAGTGGTGGTATCTGCTTCAGTTTATGGGGACTTCAGGCACACTGTTAGCATACACACAACAATAAACACAAAATACAAAAAAAAACATGATGTGGAGAACAATACAGTAATCTGTAATAAGAATTACAGTGTAAAACACAAACGCATACAAGGTATGACATACATTACCAAAACAACATAAGAGAAAGAAATTTAAGAAAAAAAACAAGGTTCATGGGGCATCAAATTGTGCGTGCACATTGCACAAAGTTCACGACTGTGCTGAGAATGAGGCACTAAATCACATTGTTAGAAATATCCGTGGCACTTCACTGATTCCACTGTACTGACATCACATAAGGCTAAACGTCGGTTGTAGTTGCTACGTTGTGGCAACAGCAATAGGGAGTTCTGGAGTGTCTGCAGTACGCTGTTGAGATTGTAGTCAGACCCACGCATATGATCACGGCCGTATGGTAGGAAGACACAGTGATAGGCTCTCCTCACGTCGATTAATTGTCTCTGAGGTCTACTCGTTGCGATACATCACTAGTCTAGGTCTCTTCTCTCGCTGGACAGAACTTTATGTTTCCCAATATTGCAGTTCGACGAGGGATGATGGCACGTGGAGTGACTCCACAAGTGTGTGAGGTCATCCATACAGGATCGAACTAGGAGCGACTATTGTTAAAAACTGCTCTCTAATAGAGAGGAGAAGTAAGACATGAGACCATACATTTGTTAGTGTGGCACGATACTGCTTTGTGTATGCAGATCGGCCAATGCTAGTGAGTTGTAAAAACCCAAACAGGTGAGTATAGAGCGTCCCTTTCTGTCCTGAGGCACATGAGGCGCAGGTTCTGACACGATATGTGATCTTCTTCGTGTACTCACGACAACGTGGTCTGCCGCAGGGAATCCCTCCAAGCGGCTGCCGCGTCCGGAGAGCTAGCAGGCTGTCGCGTGTCAGGGTCAACGGCCAGCCCCACTTTCGCTTGTGGCGGGGCAAGGGTCCCGTGTAATCCCTCAGGTAGGCAGCGGGGTGACTGTCAGCGTGTAGGACGGGACGCTCGCCCTCTAGCAGGTAGCCGAAGACCTCTTGTTTTTGCGCTGGCTGGCCTCTGCATTGCCACGTTCCTCGTCATCTGTACAATTCTTACAAAAGTCTTATGCCTAACTTTTTCCCATGACCTTCTATGTTATAATAAATTTACATAATGAAACATTGATGGTCTGTCATTTCAGACACTCTTATTTTACTTTTATAGTTATTAATCTATGGCAATCATTATAACATCTAATCTAGACATGGAAATAATTTATTTTGATATACGTGTAGAGACCGATCTCAGTAAGTACATGGTGTGTGATAACTGATGCTTTGTAATGGATGAACAACTAAATGTGCGGGCCCGCACTAATATTACTATTAATTATATAGATCGACAGTAGACATGCTTCAAGAATTAACTACCATATCCCAACGATCTACATTCTACGTCTTTTAATTAAATTATGTTGTTATGCAGGTCTAAGTTTTACTGTGCTATAAAGAACATGCAACTACGCTACTTTCGCTCGCCCGTCGTCCCTCCATCTCGGGTCTGTGGTTTGGTGACCTGAAAAATAGCAACTCAACAGGCGCGCGCCACACTTGTGGTAGAAAACCCCCACAATATTAATCTAGTTATTGTTAAATCCTACAGTTTAACTTATCCTAGTATCGTACTTTCCCTTTTATTTATTTATTTATTTATTTTATTTTATTTATTTATTTATTTATTTATTTATTTATTTTTTTTTATTTACCTTATACAATACCCTTACATAGTTCCTGTTACGCTGAGATGTCTTGCTGCTCGCCGCTATTGACGACAGTGATGTGCGCGCCGTACGACATGACCTCCGAGTTTTCATTACGCCTCACTGAAACTCCAGAGACTGGGTTAGCCATGGCTATACACGACAATAAATTTATAGTTGCAACTTCCTTCTCTATGTGAAGCGGTTTTCGCGATCGAAGTACACCTTTCCAGAAGCAATGTAATATGACCAAGCCAGGACTGGTTCCTGTTGAGGATTCAGACACCCAACACACGCCAGCTACACAGTATGTCACGAATATCCAAGTACAATTCCTTGGTGATTCATCTGTGACAAAAACGAGCAGCACGCTAAATCCCCAACCAGCACATTAGCATGGTAGGCTTTTATGCCCTCATTTCTCTCGTCTAGGGCACCATTAGAGTCAAATGCTCACAGGTTCACCCCGACTTGCAAGACAACGATACCGGCGCAGCTCTGCAAAAACTATACTGCCCATATTCACCCTCGAAATCGCGCAATATACCACAATCGTGCAGTGCACTGACGCGTGCCTGCAAGCATTGGTATGAACGTCTCACGAACTGGTTGTGGCCGCTATGGAGCGTATCACGACCTCTCAGAACGCTTCTAAGAGCACGTTCTTGTATGCGCCCGTTTGTGCGACGTCTCGTCACTCATCCTTATCCCTTAACATGGACACCAGATAGGAAAGGACAAAAACATTGCTCATGAAAAGGTAGTGTCTCCTACTCCATCGACATTGGAGATCGCAAACATAAACAAAAAGAGGATAGCAGCAGTAAATTCTTATGCAAGACAACGCAGCGTGTTAATACTTTAGCAATCTTAATCTATTAATGTAACGATTATTGTTCCCCGAACAAAGGTTCATATCTTTGCCTATTCTACTATGTACATTTCTTACACTACTACTATTCTACGAACTCCTTTATGTGAGAGAAGTGGTGGAGTCCTATGGACTAGCGTCAATCCCTTCTTAGACTCCCCCTCCTCTGACGTGCATTAGGATTTGGAGGTCTAATTTCAATCTCCTGGTTCTCCTGTTGTCCTTGATTTCGCTCCCTCCAATTACGGTCGCTTTGCCGTTCGTCATTCCTCCTGTCCCAGATTGCTTGTCTGGATTGACCCTGTTCCCTGACGTTCTGGTTTCCGTGTCTCAGGTTTCCATAACCTTGAATAGCGTAACCTTGATCTCGGTAACCCTGGTTTCCTAACTGACCAGTGCGATTATGCGATCTGTTGTCGTCTTCCCTTGCTGGCCCGTGGTATTTGTTATTTTGCGCCTTCTTCCTGTCCTTTGCGTCTTGTTTATCGAAGACTACTTCGAGTTCACGCAGTAGACTCTTGAATGCATCTATGTCAGATCCACACTTCCCGACAAGTGTCTGTTGATACCTAACTGGCAATTTCGAAAAGCAAAATTTAATAATTTCTCCGTTGCTGTATGGACTATCTAAAAACTGATTCTTCTTGAGTAAGTCATCAAAAAATTTGGTTGCGCTCTTATGCCCGGACACTTCCAGTTCAGGACAA
This sequence comes from Schistocerca nitens, assembly GCF_023898315.1. Classification (NCBI taxonomy): domain Eukaryota; kingdom Metazoa; phylum Arthropoda; class Insecta; order Orthoptera; family Acrididae; genus Schistocerca; species Schistocerca nitens. The sequence continues at coordinate 130,954,562 of NC_064622.1, read as the reverse complement.
AATATTATTTCCTCTTTAATCCTGTCTTGCGTTTCCTTTGACCAGTAGGTCCGCAGGAATGCACCAACAAATTCCTGATAAGTCCGACACGTCGCTGCCACGCCCCGCATCTTTTCCGCGGCTTGGCCTTCGATGTGTCCACACATGAATTCTAATTTGGCCTGGGTTGGCCATGACGACGGTAATGAATTAGTAAATTGCATCACCCAGCTCTTCGGATGCATCGACCCTCCATTATCTTTGAACTTCTGGAATTTGAGTATCGACAGGAAGTGATTGTGATCAAAATTCTGTCCGATCCTCGCACTGGTGTTGTCAGACGTTTCCGATACTTGCACGTCTGCGGAGTGTCCTGATCTATCTTGCTGATAACTGTGATGTGCTACGTCTGTATCACAGTGGAAGTGGCATTCAGCATTCACTCTTCTAAGTGGGCTGCAATTATTGGGGCTATTACTCGCTGTTTCTGCGTGTGCATTGTTTGTTCCGCACGCTGTCACTGGGCTAGAGCACGGCGGGCTTTTCCTCGGAGACACAATCCTGTGTGCTCCATCATTGGTATCCGAACGCGCAGTGCTCGTGTGCCCATTTCGCTCTAGTTTTGCTATCCGACTCTCTACTTCTTTCATTCGTTTCGTGATGTTCGTAACCGCAATATTACCTTGAGTCTTTAAGGCCGCTAGGGATTTCGAGTGGACTTGTGTCGCACGTCGCAAGCGCCCTGCGAGTTTAAGAGTTACTCTTGCGATTTTCATTGCCCCTGTTGCTGCAGTTTTGGCTAGGCCTGCTACTTTTTGTGCTACCATTGACATTTGTTTTGCTTCTCCACATTCTTTCTTTATTGTTAATAATTCCCCACGAATTGTCCCTATATGCGAGATTATTGCCTCAGTGTCCCTCTTACGCTGTTCGTCAGCTTCTTCCTTCTCCTTCTTACGTTGTTTCTCCTCTTCTTCCTTCTCCCTCTTACGCTGTTTCTCCTCTTCTTCCTTCTCCTTCTTACGCTGTTCGTCAGCTTCTTCCTTCTCCTTCTTACGTTGTTTCTCCTCTTCTTCCTTCTCCCTCTTACGCTGTTCGTCAGCTTCTTCTTTCATTGATCGTAGGAAGCTCAGTATTGGGTTTACGTCATCTTCTTGATCCTCTTCAAACATGGGCGATGTAACTCTGGACACCTGGGCGCTAGAGCTCTGACGTGACCGAGCTGGCCTCTGTCTGCACTCGTTCGTTTGACTATAAACTTCTGCTACCGTCTCGACCTGTGTGCCTGTCTCTGTTTCATCCTCTACTTCACTATCATAATCACGGCCGCAACGCTGCTCTGAGATCGCGTCCAAATCACCTTCCTCATCAATGCCCCTGGCGTCCTGTCCTGCTAAAAATGTGCCCATCTCATCTCCGAACCTATTCCCGTCAGTAAACTGCCCCTTATCCATTATGCTATCCTCTTTTGTTTTAGCTTCGCCCGATAATAGTCGTGCCTTACTTCTCGTTATCATTCATAAAAACAAATTCATCTAAAATGCACAATAAAATTAATCTACTCCATATATTTTTTACACATAAACATAAAATTTCAACAACGCTGTTCCAACGCTGTAATCACAAACACAATTTGATGTGGTACAGAAACCGCACACAAATCCGACAAAGTGCGATGCGGTACAGACACCACATCAGCGAAACACAAAAAAAACAATGAACAAAAAATATATACACTGAAAACAAAAACTGTAGTCATGCGCCGCTACTTAAAACTAAACGCGGAACTACCAAAAAAAACTTGGGTATTAATCATTAAAAAAAATAGAGAGAAAAAAAATTGAATGTTCCTACTAAGAATCCTGTTTGTTTATCAGAGATTCACAGGAAAGATCCGAGGCCAAGGGTCGCCATATTATGCGAGGTGCCGGGGCTAGTAGTGTATTTATCACTAAATTCTACTAGAATCCACATGTGTAAATCATGCTCTAAGCCCCCCCTATTCTAACTCCGACTTTTGCTGTTGCACAAGGATAAAAAAAATACGCGAACTGACTCTAATCAACCCTGCTAGTGGAGTAGAAGAGAGTTTGGCACCTGCAATAATTTAATTTGATACATAAGTTAAATAAACAAAGGTTTCATTAGCATAGTGAGGAATGATAGGGTTGCTCTATCGATTAACAGAATGAAAGTTCTGTTCAAAATAACAATATGATTTATTAAGCTTAAACCCAGAATAGTAAAAGAAACACAGGAAATTTATAAATCATCAAATTGGCTAAAATTGGAGATTCATACAAACACTATAAAGGTGAAGTTGTCCCTAACTTAGATCCTGAGGTTTAAGACGAAGTGGTATGTGGAGCCAATTCCTTTCCACTCAAATCTCAAGAGAGACACACAGCTAACCCAATAGTAATTGCTGTTACTCGAAACTGAACACAGTTAGAAAAGGATGAACAGGCGCGCTCTGCTGAGCTCTGATTATCACCTAGGAAAAATCCCTATCTGCCAGTGCTGCGGACGTACATTACCAACAGTCTTCTTATCTCCCAGAACACGATCTGGCGTACCGCAGGCGAGGGCTGGCTGCTTCGACGTCCTCGACCGAAAGGCGACTGCCGACTACCCAGAGCACCCGCACAGGCCGAACACCGAACATTCCCGCCCCCACGACAGTGGCCGTGGTTACGTTCCAATCAGCAACTCGAAAACCGGCGGAAATTCCACTCCATTGCCGGAGCACTACCATTCCACCAATGGAGATTCTTGGCGCCAATTTCTGTGCTGATTTTGCAGAAAGTGCGGGAATTTTCCCGCCACAACTGCGTGGGTACACAAGTCATTCCCACGCCTCGCTGGTAGCCCGCCAGAAAGTGTTTTCGCAAGGTTTCTCTGAAGTAACGGAACCTCTAGCCCAGCCGCTACTTCACACCCCAGCGGGCGTGTCTCTTGACAATGTCGGCGTCTGAAAAGCATTCACTCGACTGCCTCACACACGTCGGCTTAACTCTCTCCTGTTCCACAGAGCCCGCCTGTCACCGGCCCACCCGGGTGACGAGAGACGCTGCGTGGGAAGTACGCGTGTTAAGGAAAAGCAACCCTCCACCGCATGCAACTAGAGAGGAGAATCGTAAGATAGAAATATGAGAGGGGGCTCATGCCACCTCTCAACCTGGTATTGTAACAATAGCCGATCTAACAACTGCACCAAACCCTTGTTATCTTGTACAGGCGTTGTCGACCGCAGTGCCGTATTCTGCCTGTTTACATATCTCTGTATTTGAATACGCATGCCAGTACCGGTTTCTTTGGCGCTTCAGTGTAGTACACTCTAAAGAATTGTAACTGTAGTCACTTACTCTCTCACCGATGGTGTAGACATATATGAAGTTGCGTTAATATCCACCAGGTCTTCCGGGTGCTTCAAATTTTTTCATGAATATATGGACGCAGTATACCAGGCGTCTTCAAACTATGGCCCGGAGGCCGGATCCGACCTGCGACGTCAGTTCATCCGACGCGCAAACGGTAATCGAGATTGCTTCATGAAACGCATTTAACACAAAACGTGTCCGTTTTACTGCTGGTACTACTAGAACTACGTGCAGTCGTTAAGCCTGATATTGGAGCTTGTGCAGCGGAATCCAAACTACTCAGATTCCCTTCACAAATTTTCGAACAACGACGTGGCCGCCGTCACAAGAGAACCTTCGTTTCTACTTCAGCAAGTCAAAGAGTTCTGTCTCGAAACTTTTGTCGCCCCCAACATCCTACATATTCGTGACTTTAAGAAGTAATTTTTTCGAGAGATTTTCGGTTCTTGACAACATCGAGAGCAGCGTTCTTCTATTCCAGAATCCATTTGATTCTAATCTGGATGATACGGCAGTTGATCTACAGTCAGAGCTAATTGATTTGCAAACAAATACCTTGTTGAAAGTGAAGCACAAAGAAAGAAAACTTGCTGATTTTCACCACTGATAGCGATACTGAATTTCTGAAACTGAAGAAATTTGCTGCTGGTATTTTCAGTGTTAGTCTGTAAGCAATCATTTTCAGAAACGAAGTATGTGAAGTTAGCACACGGACGAGATGACTAACGTACATTTGAAACCATTTACCTCGACTAGTGCAGTAATACCAAACCAAACGATATCTAGAAAGCCAAACGTCAGTTGCACAGATGTAACCAATGGTTTTTGGTGCTTTATTTGTGAGATTCTGATATGAGCACACTAGATGTGATGTACCTATCTTTTTGCTAACGTTGCCTTCTCTGATACCATTTTAGTTAATAAATAAATAACTAAAATTCCTAGTTGTCCTTTTTTGTGCATTACATATTACTCACCCATGATTTACAAGGAAAGGTGAATTTAGTTTTTCGTCCTTTTCCCCAGAGCTTTGGTTCTGGGTTTTAACCACTGTACAGAATGATGCGGTGCGCGCTCGTCATTTTGCCAGTTATGCGGCCTGCTGAGAAAAAAGTCTGGTGACCTCTGCAGCAGAGTAATATCGTAGTGCAATGTTCGCTAACACTTGGGATATTTATATCGCGACTCTGTAATGACCAAGCGCTAGTTATCACAAAAGATTTCTTTCTTTCAGTGCGCAATAATTTTTACGCTATCATACTTCATTTTTAATAGTATCGCGTCAGTTTCAGTATTATCATCCCACAGTCGCAAAGTTAAGGCTATCAACACAAGGAACGTTCTCGTTCCACTTTCTTTCATCTGTTCATTCCTCTCCGAAATGCCGCCCGCTACCACGGTCGTAAAACTTACTGCCACAGCAGAACCTCAATTGCCAACTGTGACCTGTTAACCCTCACTCTCGTATCGCCCTCGTGTTGCTACACGCTGCGACGGCACTTGGAAGGATCATATACACTCCTGGAAATTGAAATAAGAACACCGTGAATTCATTGTCCCAGGAAGGGGAAACTTTATTGACACATTCCTGGGGTCAGATACATCACATGATCACAGTGACAGAACCACAGGCACATAGACACAGGCAACAGAGCATGCACAATGTCGGCACTAGTACAGTGTATATCCACCTTTCGCAGCAATGCAGGCTGCTATTCTCCCATGGAGACGATCGTAGAGATGCTGGATGTAGTCCTGCGGAACGGCTTGCCATGCCATTTCCACCTGGCGCCTCAGTTGGACCAGCGTTCGTGCTGGACGTGCAGACCGCGTGAGACGACGCTTCATCCAGTCCCAAACATGCTCAATGGGGGACAGATCCGGAGATCTTGCTGGCCAGGGTAGTTGACTTACACCTTCTAGAGCACGTTGGGTGGCACGGGATACATGCGGACGTGCATTGTCCTGTAGGAACAGCAAGTTCCCTTGCCGGTCTAGGAATGGTAGAACGATGGGTTCGATGACGGTTTGGATGTACCGTGCACTATTCAGTGTCCCCTCGACGATCACCAGTGGTGTACGGCCAGTGTAGGAGATCGCTCCCCACACCATGATGCCGGGTGTTGGCCCTGTGTGCCTCGGTCGTATGCAGTCCTGATTGTGGCGCTCACCTGCACGGCGCCAAACACGCATACGACCATCATTGGCACCAAGGCAGAAGCGACTCTCATCGCTGAAGACGACACGTCTCCATTCGTCCCTCCATTCACGCCTGTCGCGACACCACTGGAGGCGGGCTGCACGATGTTGGGGCGTGAGCGGAAGACGGCCTAACGGTGTGCGGGACCGTAGCCCAGCTTCATGGAGACGGTTGCGAATGGTCCTCGCCGATACCCCAGGAGCAACAGTGTCCCTAATTTGCTGGGAAGTGGCGGTGCGGTCCCCTACGGCACTGCATAGGATCCTACGGTCTTGGCGTGCATCCGTGCGTCGCTGCGGTCCGGTCCCAGGTCGACGGGCACGTGCACCTTCCGCCGACCACTGGCGACAACATCGATGTACTGTGGAGACCTCACGCCCCACGTGTTGAGCAATTCGGCGGTACGTCCACCCGGCCTCCCGCATGCCCACTATACGCCCTCGCTCAAAGTCCGTCAACTGCACATACGGTTCACGTCCACGCTGTCGCGGCATGCTACCAGTGTTAAAGACTGCGATGGAGCTCCGTATGCCACGGCAAACTGGCTGACACTGACGGCGGCGGTGCACAAATGCTGCGCAGCTAGCGCCATTCGACGGCCAACACCGCGGTTCCTGGTGTGTCCGCTGTGCCGTGCGTGTGATCATTGCTTGTACAGCCCTCTCGCAGTGTCCGGAGCAAGTATGGTGGGTCTGACACACCGGCGTCAATGTGTTCTTTTTACCATTTCCAGGAGTGTATAACACAGACATGTCACAAAACAAAGTAAAAATCATTGCTTTCACTGCTCCACAGTCATTTGAGCTCTGACCAACAACGCTGAAAGACGGCTCTCAGCTTCATGGGAGAAATCGTTCCTAACAAGTATCTGTATAAACGAAAAATCAGAGTTTCTTCTCATTGTGGTATTGCGATATTAATAAGAATTTAGTAATTAACTATCTGCGTTCCAACAACGCGACTGTGACAGTGCTGATGAAGTCTACTCTTTTGAATTATGCTGATCACAATTCTGTGTAGTCGGGAACTCCACTTCCTTGTGATGGCTTTGTAGAACTGAGTTCACCGAGATGACGTCAGGCAGCTGCCTACATGCGTTGTCATCCTTCCCCGTTAAATTCTCTAGAACGAAGGTTCCTATGTGTACAGCCACTAATTTCCAGAATAAAACTTTCACTCTGCAACGGAGTGTGCACTGATATGAAACTTCCTGGCAGATCAAAACTGTGCGCCGGACCGAGACTCGAACTCGAGACCTTTGCCTTTCGCGGGCAAGTGCTCTACCGACTGAGTTACCCAAGCACGACTCACGTACCGTCCTCACAGCTTTACTTCCGCCTGTGAGGTTTGGAAGGAAGGAGACGAAGTACTGGCAGAAGAAAAGCTGTGGGGACGACGCGCGAGTCGTGCTTGGGTAGCTCATTCGGTAGAGTACTTGCCCGCGAAAGGCAAAGGTCTCAAGTTCGAGTCTCGGTCCGACACACAGTTTAATCTGCCACGAAGTTTCAGTCAGTAAATTACAGTAACTCAGGGGAGAAAACTTGCAGTTCAAATAAGCGTGTTGCTAAACCGCCATAACCGCCATCCCGGGTGGCAATATCAGTTGCAAACTTTCTAACAGCTTCCGGGGGAAACAAAAATCTGAATCTCGATATTTCGCTTAATTACTGACTCAATTTAAAATAAACGGTTTTTTTTAGGCAGCTAGTTGACAGTGAACAAATATCCTGAATGTTTTCATCAAGGACCCGAGAATTAAACAACTGAGCGATATGCAACAAACTTTACAGATACGTAACATTAACCAAAACGGCCTTGCTGTGCTGGTACTGCGAACGGCTGAAAGCAGGGGGAAACTACAGCCGTAATTTTTCCCGAGGACATGCAGCTTTTCTGTATGATTAAATGATGATGGCGTCCTCTTGGGTAAAATATTCCGGAGGTAAAATAGTCCCCCATTCGGATCTCCGGGCGGGGACTACTCAAGAGGACGTCGTTATCAGGAGTAAGTAGATCAATACACTAAGCAGATTCAGAAGGATGTAGGTTGCAGTAGGTACTGGGAGATGAAGAAGCTTGCACAAGATAGAGTAGCACGGAGAGCTGCATCAAACCAGTCTCAGGACTGAAGACCACAACAACAACAACGTATAAACCTTCACAAAACTTTTTCTTGGTGAGACCCTCCACTACTGTATCCTGTCTACTCGTCAAATATTAGGTGTCTAGGAAACCTGCTTTCTCGGATCGCTAGACCATAATTCATCCAAATCGTATTAATGAGTTTTTATCACAGAAAATAAATGACAATACTTAACTTTGAGAAATACTGACGTGTCTCAAGCAAAGTGAGACATGTCAGATAATCAACGCCTTTCAGTATAACGATTCCAATTCAAGCGAAGTAATAGTGGATGCTTCTATATAGGTCGCTGGTCTTGACGCTTGTGTAGAACTGTAGAACTGGGCCGCGGCGCTTATGTCCTCTTCGTGTAGAGGGCACTGCCACGGCGTTGTCATCCTGGAGAGGATCGGACACTGTGCAATTGGCTGACGTCGTCTCACAGCCCTCTATGCTCTAATGTCCCCGCCTGGCGTGCCGGCGCTCAACGTTACGCCGGTACATCCACCCCCACCACAACATGACAAAGGAGTGAAAAAAAAATTGTCGTTTACTACTTTTTCGCGTTCATGCAGTAAAACTTTAGCATCTGATACGACGTTTCAATTTATTTACTTCTTTACTACCAACTCTATTCGCAACACTGCTTGCAGATAGTATCCACACACTACTGCATGTGCCTACAAAGCTATATCATTGCACAGCGCATACTGGGTGAAAAGTATTTAAACCGACAAACTCTTGAAGGTTGTAGGGGTCATCAAAACAAATATTTTTCACTTATGTCATTTTTTCCTATGAGGAATATTTAAACCGGTAGAGGAAGATTTCTCTGGCGACATATTAATTAAACCAACAAACACTTTTCCATTTTTTTATGACCAAGAGACAACACATTACCACAACCCAATTTGAATTACAGTACATTTTCAAAAATGCCTCCATTGACACGTAAACGAAGGTTACACCGTCGGATCATGTTTTGTATGACACGGGCAAAAACAACAGGAGTATCTTGAATTGTTCCTGCTGCTGCTACTATCCGGGCAACTAGATTCTCTTCTGATGCAACAGGAGTTGCGTAAACAGGGTTGCGCATCTAGCCCCACACTAAAAAGTCCAGAGGGGACATATCTGGGGATCGAGCAGGCCATGGTACAGGACCACCTCTGCCAATCCACGTTTCTGGGAACCGTCGGTCCAGGAATCGGCGCACACGACGACTGAAATGTGCCGGCGCCCCGTCATGTTGGAACCACATTTGTTGTCTTGTAGGGAGCGGGTCGTCTTCCAGCAATTCTGGCAATGCTCTGGCGAGAAAATTGTAATAGTGCCTGCCATTTAATGGCCTAGGTAGCAGACAGGGCCCAATTAAACAGTCCCCAACAATACCGACCCACACATTAACGAAGAACCGCACTGATTGAAGGATCCTGCTCCACATGCTGCAAGACAGCTTCCTCAAATTGCAACGTTCTTACCGTGAGACGGCGTCCCTGACCAGGTAATCTGCTAAATGACCCGGTCTCACGCAGACGTTGGTACACAGCAGCAAAAGTCGTATGATGCGGGATACGGCGATTACGATATTGTTGTTGATAAAGCCGCTGTGCAGCTCGTCCGTTGTGGTGCGCTACGTACGCACCAACCATACCAGTGTACTCACTCCAGGTGTATCGCTCCGTCAGTAAACAGAGACATTGCATTACTATACTAGTGGACAGCAGTTACCTACAACTGAAGAGCGTAATACGCCCTCTAACAACTGAAGATCGTTATACGGCCTCTAACAACTGACGAGCGTAATACGCCCTCCACCGGTTTAAATAATCCTCAAAGGAAAAAATGACATTAGGGAAAAATATTTGTTCTGATGTCCCCTACAACCTCCCAGAGTTCGTCGGTTTAAACACTTTTCACCCTGTAGATTAAGAGATATGATGTCATAAACATTTATGTGCAGGAAAAACGGGCTTTTGCTTAAAACCAGTATCACGCTTGACGCTTTAATCGAAGACAGTACGTACACATATCATAAACAATGAGATGCTTGAAAAACTAGCTTTTGCTCGAAATGAATCACAAATTAGTGAGATTACATTTATCCAGTGTTTCATAATGAGAGCACTTACCGACTTCCAAAGAACTTTAGCCATAATTTCATACGTTTCCTAAACTTTTTCTTGCTTACATGCTTAAAATCAAATATTTAACACATTAACTCATTTGGAAAGTAATCAGACATTTCAAGTTGTTTTACATATGAAAGTTCGATTCTTTAAAGGATCGGGATTTCCTGATTTTTTTATGAATGGCGTATTGTTATCAAATGTAGTAGCTTACGTGAATTAATTGTGAACAATCGGTACACTCTTAAGATCGGTTAGCACCGAGCGAGGTGGCGCAGTGGTTAGACACTGGACTCGCATTCGGGAGGACGACGGTTCAATCCCGCGTCCGGCCATCCTGATTTAGGTTTTCCGTGAATTCCCTCAATCACTCCAGGCAAATGCCGGGATGGTTCCTCTGAAAGGGCACGGCCGACTTCCTTCTCTAATCCGATGAGACCGATGACCTTGCTGTCTGGTCTCCTTCTCCAAAACAACCCCCCCCCCCCCCCCCTCGGTTAGCAAATACGTCCTTCCAGCAAAGTCTTTGAAGCTACAGTTGCCTTTTCTGAACCTGTTGGCGGCACCTACCTCAGTATGGCCCATCGTATGTCAGCCATCTTTACTTCTGAGGTTGTTACTCATCTAATTTGTCAGTTATAAGTGCTAAGAGCTCAATTAGCACTTGACTGTGAGCGGCAGCCGCTGGTACAGGGTGTCACATTCCTCTTTCAGCGGAAAACTTCGCCGGCTGCTACACCGTCGCATATCTCTCCAATATCAGCCCTCCACGTCTCACAACCTTCTACCTGCGTCTCTCATAAAGGACCCACATTCTCTGATGTCTTCAATTACACTTCTGTCCGCACCAAGATACGTTCTCATCGGTTGCCTTTCAGTCTACTATGTTCCACTAAACATGTAGAACCTTACGAGGCTAAGGAGAGCACACAAAATTACTAGTTACTTTCTTTTTCTAAAATAAAATATTGCAGTTTTATTTAGTAATAAATGCAACAGTATAAGAATTTATATAATAATGTAAAATGTTTGTGTTTCGCCACTCGGTTTCTTTGTGTCCATAAAAGACTGGAAGGCATGTACCCTTCAACAATAATGCGCAGTATTTGATAACTTTTGTGAAAACATTATAACAAAATGTGGCACAAACATTACACTATTAATGTCGCTGCATAGCTGGAGGCAAATGGTACAAAGCAGTCGGCTGCTGGTCGCATCTCGTGGAGAGGCATTATAGGAACCGCGGAAACGAATATTCGCAGGACGAGGCGACTCTGCGTGACCTTTACGATCGCGGCACGTTATAAGTGCATCTAGCAAACATTTGATTCGGTGTCCACTTCCAACGTAAATCCTTTCCGCCAGAACTGGGCCTGTTTGTAACACGTTCGTAATTCCACCTTATTACATCCCGTAAGCTCTCCTGGATTGCCATTCCATCTCGTACGTCTCACTGTAATCAAACACCGAAGCCGTACAGTGCTGACGCACTGATACAATGCAGTACAGAAATCCATACATTTCGGCACATGTAGGAGGTCAGTAACTTATAAACGATATACTTTACGTGAAATGGAGAAATTCTGTAAGACTGAATGTGTTGTGATTCTATTCACATCATTTCAGTGAATTTAATTCAACTGAATTACGTTATTATTTGGCAATCTGAAATGTTCATTCACATTTTATACTCATAGTGAGTAGTAGGGAAAAGTTAATTCTGGCATACTTTAGATGTTATGTTAATATGCAGATTAATTAAATTGTGACACCTGATTGACTTATGAACTTAACCTATTGTTCTGCTAAGTGATTTGCACCTCCTCCCCCTCCCCTTACCTCTACCCCTTCCCTTAACCAATTCTTAAGCTAAATAATTTACGACCCCCTGGAGGTTGTTTTATGACCCTGTGGGGATAATCCATCCTTCTCAGATATCCACCACCTGATCCTCCTTTGCCACCGAGTGATGAGGCGCGGTGGTTAGCATACTGGACACGCATTCGGGAGGACGGCGGTTCAATCCCATGTCCGGTCATCCTGATTTAGGTTTTCTGTGATTTCCTTAAATCACTCCAGGCAAATGCCAGGATTGTTCCTTTGAAAGGGCACGGCCGGCTTCCTTCCCCATTCATCCCTAATCCGATGAGACCGATGACCTCGCTGTTTGGTCTCTTCCCCCAAAGAACCCAACCCTCCTTTGCCACTCTTCTGGGAAATCCCAACCCATCCCCCTCCTCCTCACTGATTCAAGTACACTTTTAACATGAAATTAGTTGACTAACTAATTAAGTCGATAAATTAATTACCCCTCCCCCTCAGGGAAATATCACAGCCCTCCCCTTCACCCACTTCCCCCATCCCCCATCTCGAAATTGATGGTAAAAAGACTGAATCTGCACAGAAGAGGAAGGTTCTCACGAAACGAGACTGAAGTCAATGGCAACTACATAGCAGAGGATATGCTTCTTTAAAATCAGTACCGCCATTAGACTTGTTTATTTACAGTGTTATATTTACACTTCCACAATCATGATTTCCGCTTCAAAGTGCCATTATCAAGTGTTTTAAGTGTTATAAATTGCCTAAGATGGCATATTGTCATATTGAAATACACTACTAGACACATTGTCAAAGAGTCCATATGTGTCTAATAGTGTATTTTAATACGACAGTATGCCATCTCAGGCAATTTATAACATTCACAACGCTTGATAATGGCATTTTGAAGCCGAAATCATGATTGTGTAAATGTTAATGTAACACTGTAAATAAACAACATTGTAATGGCGGTACTGACTTTAAAGAAATATATTATCACTGTGGCCCCACAATATGAAAAAATTATTAGAGGATATACTGTGTATTTATAAAATTCAATTTTCAGGGGTTGACTCCCTTTATTTGGCAGAAAAAGCTCACATTCAGAAACTACATGTCCTAAAAACATAATTACAATGCTGCACGTTGATGTGTTGTGTTGTTGGAAAATTTTCACGTGTGTGCTCACCTTGATGTGCAGGGTTCGACTGGGCTAGTGCACAATACCACCTTTAGATGACATCTCACCCCACCAACCCTTGCTCCTCGCTCCCTATCACTCCCAGAAAGAAATGTAGGAAAAAGATTCAATCTGTGCTGGAGAGGAAGGATTTCATGACACGAAATTCAAATCAATGTCAATAATATATGTTGATGTATATTCTTTATTTAATCAGTTTTGCCGGCCGAAGTGGCCGTGCGGTTAAAGGCGCTGCAGTCTGGAACCGCAAGACCGCTACGGTCGCAGGTTCGAATCCTGCCTCGGGCATGGATGTTTGTGATGTCCTTAGGTTAGTTAGGTTTGACTAGTTCTAAGTTCTAGGGGACTAATGACCTCAGCAGTTGAGTCCCATAGTGCTCAGAGCCATTTGAACCATTTAATCAGTTTTCAGGAGACAACGCACCCACATTTTAGTAGAGCTCACGGCTGCATCCTCACCCATGCTTTCCATGATGTAATAACTAGAACGAAGTGTGGTATAGTAGCTGCCTTTTGGGGTCCCCAGAAGTATCGTCTGTCGTTTGGGCGCCGCACAGAGGCCAAAAACCGCCCAGAGTCCTAATTACGGATCACGGTACTACGTACATACCACCGAACACTGACCAGACGTCAGCCTTCTTTGACCTAGCAGCCCCAACAATGCATAAAGTGGCAGCATTCTGTAGATTGGGAAATTCCAAACTCGCTCCCTGTCTGTCTCAAGTGGCTTCTTCCTGTTTGTGTGTGAACAAAGATCTCCAACGAACCGAAGTTTTCATCACTCCTCATAAAACAGTGTTCCTATTGCCTAATGCTGAGGACAAAAGGAGAACTGACCCAATTTCGATATCAAAAATAGAGAGAAATAGTCCATTTGCACTATCCTATCAAATTACCTGTTTAACAATTTACAGGAGTCAAACTGATAATTTAAAACACTCACCACCACTTTACAATGATTCACCTTCGTTATAAAACATATTTTCAATGTTTGAGACTCACACACAAACATTTGGCAAATCAAGTAATTAAATTTCCACCACAAATATATCTAGGTCTCATATGAACCGACGATTGACATAACAAGCACCCTCCTACACCACATTTCTGCTTAACATATTTGAAGAAAAAACCTTTCCTGTCACACACACACCTGCCATTGTGGAGAATGCACTGTCTGCCATCTGCCGGAACCGTCCTCACGCCACCAGCCGTATCATCATGTCGTCGCATGGGCACCAGTTGGGAGATATCTCCACATGCATCTACCACACTGGCACCTACACTTCCATCCTCCAGAATCCACACACCAGCCATACCAAGCACTCAAAAGTTGGAGAAACAGTCACCAATCAGTCAACTGATCAGTTTACTTTGGGCGAATGCTTGTCCAGTGCAAACACCCATAATATTGAATCTTCTTCCTCGACACTCATAATCGCTTCTATCGCCACTCACCCAGCATACTGGTTGCTTCGCTAGTCAGTCATCCAGAGAGCGCCCGCTGCTGGGACTTTTCCTCACAGCAAGATCCGATGTTGGAGCATTCTTTGTAAATAACTGCCTGACTCAGGCTAAGCTAAGCCACGGTTTCTAGTTGCCCAAATCCTCACGCCCACATTTGCTGCCTGCCATGGCGCACTACAAGATAATCAGGCACGGTTTGCTCATATAGTTTCAATTGCAGTTCCACGCGACAAGAAAGTAATGAGACTGATGTGAAAAAAATGTTGCTTACTGTTTTAGTCAAGTTTAGTGTTGTCTCCTTCAAAGTAGTTCCCTTCTGATTGCACACATTTTTTCCAGCGCTTCTGCCATTGATGGTAACATTTCTGGAACTCATCTTCTGTAATATCCTCCAAGACCCTCGTCACAGCTTTTTGGACATGTTGTTTGAAAATTGTGTCGCTTGACCGACGTTTTGACTCTTGCAAATAGAAAAAAAGGCGCACGGAGCGATATTTGATGAATAAGGTGGCTGTGGTAGTACTGAAATTCGTTTTGAGGTTAAAAATTGCTGTACAGGCAGAGCAGTATGGGATGGCGCATTATCTTGATGTTAGACCGTCAGCGAGAGCGCATCGCTAGCTCCTGCTACTACTAAGGCGAGTACACCGTTTGCTTCTTACATATTTTACAAACAGCAGCGACTTATTTTCAGTTATCTGTGTAATTACTAGTTTATTTTTGTAATTTCTTGCGTGTTCGAGTGCTTACTGGGTAGAACCTTTTATTTCAATAACAGTGTTTTTGTACTTATTTGCTGCGCTTAGCTTTTAAATAGTTTTTCTGGGAAAACCTAGCGTAGTTTTCGCGTCTCGTATTTCAGTGAGTGTTTCTTGATTATCAGAGTAGCTCATCAGAAGATTATCTTGGGAATTTGTCACCGTATAGAGTAGGGTAAACATAGTCATGTGTAGGGACTGTGGTTGTTGTGAGCGGACGCAAGGAGAATTGGCCACTCTTCGGGGACAGGTGGAGGCTTTGTCTGTTAGGCTCATCGAGCTCGAGGCGCAGGCGTCGGCTCGTAGTGGCGTTGGGGCAACTGTGGTGAGACCTATGCCTACTTCGGTGGCCTTGGAATCACATGGAACCCCTGATGTCGCTGCGTCTTCCGGCAGTGAGCATCTTACCGGTCAGCCATCACTCCAGGGTGAATGGCGGACAGTGGTGGGCTCGCGCGTGCCTGGCCGAAAGGCGAAGGTGGGATCTGGCCGCGTGGCGGCTGCCTTACCCCTTTCCAACAGGTACGGGGTGCTTCCTAGTGGTGATGACATCGTTTCCGAGCCACCACAGGATGCCTCGCCTGTTGGGCCAGTGGCCGATTCTCCGGCAAGGTCCCGACAGTCACAGAGGGCGGGCCTATTAGTTATAGGGAGCTCCAACGTTAGGCGGGTTATGGAGCCCCTCAGGAAAATAGCGGGTAGGTCGGGGAAGAATGCCAGTGTGCACTCGGTGTGCTTGCCGGGGGGTCTCGTCCGTAATGTGGAGGAGGCCCTTCCGGCAGCTATTGAACGCACTGGGTGTGACCGGCTGCAGATAGTAGCACATGTCGGAACGAATGACGCCTGCCGCTTGGGTTCTGAGGCCATCCTTGGTTCCTTCCGGCGGCTGGCTGATTTGGTGAAGACAACCAGCATCGCACGCGGAGTGCAAGCTGAGCTTAATATCTGCAGCATAGTGCCCAGAGTCGATCGCGGTCCTCTGGTTTGGAGCCGTGTGGAGGGTCTAAACCAGAGGCTCAGACGACTCTGCGACTATAATGGTTGCAAATTCATCGACCTCCGTTATTGGGTGGAGAACTGTAGGGCCCCCCTAGACAGGTCAGGCGTGCACTACACACCGGAAGCAGCTACTAGGGTAGCAGAGTACGTGTGGCGTGCACACGGGGGTTTTTTAGGTTAGAGGGACCCCCCCTTGGGCGAAACGATAAAATACCTGACGGCTTACCAGAGAGAACATTATCATCGTTGATAAAGAACGTCCGTCCTCAGAGACCAAAAACAGGAAAAGTTAACGTAATATTGGTAAACTGCAGGAGTATCCAGGGCAAGGTTCCTGAATTAGTATCTCTTATTGAAGGAAATAGTGCGCATATAGTATTAGGAACGGAAAGTTGGTTAAAACCGGAAGTGAACAGTAACGAAATCCTAGACACAGAATGGATTATATACCGCAAGGATAGGATAAACGCCAATGGTGGAGGAGTATTTATAGCAGTAAAGAATTCAATAATATCCAGTGAAGTTATTAGCGAATGCGAATGTGAAATAATCTGGGTTAACTTAAGTATCAAAGGTGGGTCAGATATGATAGTCGGATGCTTCTATAGGCCACCTGCATCAGCAACCGTAGTAGTTGAGCGCCTCAGAGAGAACCTGCAGAACGTCGTGAAGAAGTTTCGTGATCATACTATTGTAATAGGGGGAGACTTCAATCTACCAGGTATAGAATGGGATAGTCACACAATCAGAACTGGAGCCAGGGACAGAGACTCTTGTGACATTATCCTGACTGCCTTGTCCGAGAATTACTTCGAGCAGATAGTTAGAGAACCAACTCGTGAAGCTAACGTTTTAGACCTCATAGCAACAAATAGACCGGAACTTTTCGACTCCGTGAATGTAGAAGAGGGTATCAGTGATCATAAGTCAGTGGTTGCATCAATGACTACAAGTGTAATAAGAAATGCCAAGAAAGGAAGGAAAATCTATTTGCTTAACAAGAGTGATAGGGCACAAATCGCAGAATATCTGAGTGACCACCATCAAACGTTCATTTCTGAGGAAGAGGATGTGGAACAAAAATGGAAAAAATTCAGAAACATCGTCCAGTACGCCTTAGATAAGTTCGTACCGACTAAGGTCCAAAGCGAGGGGAAAGATCCACCGTGGTATAACAATCATGTACGAAAGGTACTACGGAAACAAAGAAAGCTTCACCATAGGTTTAAGAGTAGTCGAATCATAGCTGATAAGGAAAAGCTGAACGAAGCGAAAAAGAGCGTAAAGAGAGCAATGAGAGAAGCATTCAACGAATTCGAACATAAAACATTGGCAAACAATCTAAACAAGAACCCTAAAAAGTTTTGGTCATATGTAAAATCGGTAAGCGGATCTAAATCCCCTATTCAGTCACTCGTTGACCACGATGGCACCGAAACAGAGGACGACCGAAGAAAGGCAGAAATACTGAATTCAGTGTTCCGAAACTGTTTCACTGCGGAAAATCGTAACACGGTCCCTGACTTCAGCCGTCGCACGGACGCCAAAATGGAAAATATTGAAATAAACGATATCGGAATTGAAAAACAACTGCTATCACTTAGTAGCGGAAAAGCATCCGGACCAGACGAGATACCCTTAAGATTCTACAGTGATTATGCTAAAGAACTTGCCCCCTTTCTATCAGCAATTTATCGTAGATCTCTGGAAGAACGTAAAGTACCTAGCGACTGGAAGAAAGCACAGGTCGTTCCCATTTTCAAGAAGGGTCATAAATCAGATGCGAATAATTATAGGCCTATTTCACTTACGTCAATCTGTTGTAGAATAATGGAACATGTTTTGTGTTCTCGTATTATGACGTTCTTAGATAATACAAATCTCCTTCATCATAACCAACATGGATTCCGCAAACAGAGATCATGTGAAACCCAGCTCGCCCTATTTGCCCAAGAAATTCACAGTGCCGTAGACACTGGCGAGCAGATTGATGCCGTATTCCTGGACTTCAGGAAGGCATTTGATACGGTTCCGCACTTACGTTTAGTGAAAAAAATACGTGCTTACGGAATATCGGACCAGGTTTGTGATTGGATTCAGGATTTCCTAGAAGAAAGAACACAACATGTCATTCTTAACGGTTCAAAATCTGCAGATGTAGAGGTAATTTCGGGAGTACCGCAAGGAAGCGTGATAGGACCTTTATTGTTTACAATATACATAAATGACTTAGTTGACAACATCGGTAGCTCCGTGAGGCTATTTGCAGATGACACGGTTGTCTACAAGAAAGTAGCAACATCAGAAGACTCGTACGTACTCCAGGAAGACCTGCAGAGGATTAATGAATGGTGCGACAGCTGGCAGCTTTCCCTAAATGTAGATAAATGTAATATAATGCGCATACATAGGGGCAGAAATCCATTCCAGTACGATTATGCCATAGGTGGTAAATCATTGGAAGCGGTAACGACCGTAAAATACTTAGGAGTTACTATCCGGAGCGATCTGAAGTGGAATGATCACATAAAACAAATAGTGGGAAAAGCAGGCGCCAGGTTGAGATTCATAGGAAGAATTCTAAGAAAATGTGACTCATCGACGAAAGAAGTAGCTTACAAAACGCTTGTTCGTCCGATTCTTGAGTATTGCTCATCAGTATGGGACCCTTACCAGGTTGGATTAATAGAAGAGATAGACATGATCCAGCGAAAAGCAGCGCGATTCGTCATGGGGACATTTAGTCAGCGCGAGAGCGTTACGGAGATGCTGAACAAGCTCCAGTGGCAGACACTTCAAGAAAGGCGTTACGCAATACGGAGAGGTTTATTATCGAAATTACGAGAGAGCACATTCCGGGAAGAGATGGGCAACATATTACTACCGCCCACATATATCTCGCGTAATGATCACAACGAAAAGATCCGAGAAATTAGAGCAAATACGGAGACTTACAAGCAGTCGTTCTTCCCACGCACAATTCGTGAATGGAACAGGGAAGGGGGGATCAGATAGTGGTACAATAAGTACCCTCCGCCACACACCGTAAGGTGGCTCGCGGAGTATAGATGTAGATGTAGATGTAGACTCCAATTATCATTTCAGTTGTGAACCGTTTCTCGATTGATGTTCGGTTCTTCTGCAATCATTTTCACGGATAATCTTCGATCAGATCGTACGAGTTCACGCACCCTGACCAAGTTGACATCCGTCCATAAGCTTGATGGTCGTCCATTGCAGTCTTCATCTTCAGCATTCGTTCTGCCCTCACTAAACATTTTATGCCACCGAAAAACTTGAGCTCTTGACATAAACTCCTCTCCAAAGGCCTTCGGAAGCTTACCGTAAGTTGTCGTCGCGTTCTCACCCAATTTAACGCAAAAAGAAATGGCATACCGTTGCGCAATATTATGCGGTTCCATTTCTGTGACGAGAGACACAAACACGTGTTAACTTATTAAAGCACGACTCACGACTGAGCAGTTGCATCGATGTGCCACTTCGACTAGAAGCAGCTTGTAGACCAAGGTCAAAGTTATTGTGCCTACGCAAGCCTGCAGGGTTGCCACATCTTGCAAAGAAAATCAGTCTCATTACTTTATTGTCGCACCTCGTACACTCTTCCCAGTTTAAAAAATACACTTTGCTCAATCCGAGACAATGATGCTACTGACCACACATCTCAAATTTCTCATGCAAAATGTTTCTCCGCCGGCCTGAGTGGCCGAGCGGTTCTAGGCGCTTCAGTCTGGAACCGCGCGACCGCTACGGTCGCAGTTCGAATCCTGCCTCGGGCATGGATGTGTGTGATGTCCTTAGGTTAGTTAGTTTTAAGTAGTTCTAAGTTCTAGGGGACTGATGACCTCAGCTGTTAAGTCCTATAGTGCTCAGAGCCATTTTTTGTAGGTTTTTCCATTTTGTACGAGATAATTTCGGAGACAGCAGAAAGCGGGACATACAAGCGTTTTCACATTTCTAAAGTATTGTAACTTGTTGTGAAAACCCTGTAACAGTGAGGCATAAGCAATGTTTCCTCTAAGTATTTTCTCCTCACACAAAATACTCTGTCTAATCAGCTTAATATCTCTTACATCCTACATCACAGGGATAGAATATTAAATTCATTTTTGGTTAATGTTGGAGTGCTAATAGCATCCTCTACATCTGTCACACGATGTTTACTCACTTTTGAACTCTCTTAAGATAACCAAATGCTTCATCACATACGAAATTTCTTAAGGTAACAGTACAGAGAAGTTGTAAAAATCAGATTGATACTACGTATTACTTTCTAAATTCGGTGACATTTAAAGCTGACCGCAGAAGGATTATACTGCTGCCAACATACATTTCACGTAAGGACCACGAAGATAAGAAATGAAAAATCAGTGCTCCTATGGAGGCACACAGGCAGTCTTTTTTCCTGGCTCTATTTGCGAGTGGAATAGGAAATGGAGTGAATAGTAGTGATACAGGGTACACTCCGCAACACACCATACAGTGTAAATCTAAATTTAATGCAACTATTAAGATGTCACTCCATCCATTTATAGGCGTATAAAAATCGAGGAAGGATGTTGTCTTTTGTTCATCGAGAAAACAAGAGACAAAACGTCTGCTACTGATTGTTTTCCAGTAAAAATCTCATTGCAGTCTCTTTGCAGGATGTATGCGAGGTTGTAATACGTCTGCCCACAACACTAAGAAGAAGCGATATACAGCTCACCTCTCAATCCCCCTTTCGTCAGAGAATCGCTTTTGTTGATGTTGACCTTATATTCACCTTTCAACACACTATAATTCCGTTCAACTGCTCTTCCAGGTCCTCTGCTCTCTCTGACAGGATTACAAAGTCATCAACATACCTCAATGTTTTTATTTTTTCTCCAAATTTCTCTTTTTTTCCTTTACTGCCTGCTCAATATACAGACTGAATAGCATCGTTGATAGGCTACAACCCTGTATCAATCTCTTCTCAACCACTGCTTGCTTTTCATGCCCTCCAACTCTTATTAATGATACCTGGTTTCTGCACATGTTGTAAATTGCTCCATGTATTTTACACCTGCTACCTTCAGAATTTCAAAGAAGATGTTCCAGTCAACGTTGTCAAAAGATTTCTCTAAGTCTACAAACGCTATAAACATAGAAAAACTTCCTGGCAGATTAAAACTGTGTGCCCGACCGAGACTCGAACTCGGGACCTTTGCCTTTCGCGGGAAAGTGCTCTACCATCTCAGCTACCGAAGCACGACGCACGGCCGGTACTCACAGCTTTACTTCTGCCAGTACCTCGTCTCCTACCTTCCAAACTTTAAGAAGCTCTCCTGCGAACCTTGCAGAACTAGCACTCCTGAAAGAAAGGATATTGCGGAGACATGGCTTAGCCACAGCCTGGGGGATGTTTCCAGAATGAGATTTTCACTCTGCAGCGGAGTGTGCGCTGATATGAAACTTCCTGGCAGATTAAAACTGTGTGCCCGACCGAGACTCGAACTCGGGACCTTTGCCTTTCGCAGGCAAGTGCTCTACAAACTGATGAGCCAACACAAACGTTGAATATTGTGCTACCGCAGCACAAAACTACGAAAGGTGACTTGGCAATGGAGCACACAAAATACAGTCCTCTTGTGATGCTTCGAAAGAGAGAAACGCGTCTGGTCTAAATAAGTCGCTTATTACAGTTGCAGAAGAGGGATATATTTCAATACCATTGGTAGAACTGCGACTGTGGAACAAAAACAAGAAATAGAACATGAACACCATTATGTATGTGCCATACCTTTCACCGATGGAAGTGCTTTAAAATAAAGCCAAACGCGCCCTGTGTAAATAAAACTTTTATTACAGTCGCGAAAGACGGAATATTTCTCAATATTACATACAACACCTATGTGGTACTTAAATTAAATGAGATATTGTTATACAGTAAATATTATATGAAATTTAGGTATGTTGTCCACATTTCATTCTCAACATTGTGGCAACTAAAATCGACCATACGGAAAGTATACGCTATGGACTTTTACCTCTGCAAACTCTTCAAAATTTCGTGCAATGGTTTACTACATTTAATGCTGCGCATCAAAACAAAATTAAGTCATTTATGGGGGGAAGGTATCAGTCAAGAAGACGTGTAAAAATCAAATTTTTTGGCCAAATAGTTTTTGTGAAATCGAATGATAAGTGTGTCAAAGCAGTGGGAACACCATGTGTCTGCACAGGCGAGAAGTGCAGTGATGACAAAATCGTGCACAGCGCGGAATGCGGGGAGCACGTGTCTACAGCAGCGAAAAAGTTAATGAAGAGGCAAAGCACTAGAAATTTCATTCAGACGAATAAAATTCGTGAAGTAAGGCACTCCAATATTGTTTTTAAATAAAGAAAATATTAAGCACCACACAAGATTTGAACTCATAACCTTTCACTAGGCAGTCCCACATCTTGTCCATTACGCTACCTCAGCTCGTCGAACAATGTAACTCCATAAGAACTTTAACACCTGACGCAACTACTTATAAACACTGTTGGTATGACTATGAATTACTCACGCTTCGTCGAAGTACAATAGGAAATAAACAATTACCACTGTTCTTTATTGCGAAAAAGCAGTTCGTGAGATTGAAACAAACACCTTTCCTTGCTATCGCCTGAATTAGGAGTCTTATTGCTTGTTTGGTTTAATTAATTAATAGAATATGAAGCAATTGGTATAAAGAATTCTTTTTCCAAACTTTCTATAAAAGAAAGTCTGCTATCAAGACATTGCTTTTGTTCTATTACTTTATTTATGACTGAACGTTTCTAAAACTGAAGACACTCGTCTGTGCTCTGCACCGCAGTCGAGATCTGGCAACGTCGTTCTCTGTTCATTGGCTGACTGTGTTTTGTGACGTCAGATGCGCAGAACGAACCTAAACTCGGCCGCCAAGATATATGACGCGCACTTTAGTTCTGCAAGGTTCGCAGGAGAGCTTCTGTAAAGTTTGGAAGGTAGGAGACGAGATACTGGCAGAAGTAAAGCTGTGAGTACCCTGCGTGAGTCGTGCTTCGGTAGCTCATATGGTAGAGCACTTACCCGCGAAAGGCAAAGGTCCCGAGTTCGAGTCTCGGTCGGGCACACAGTTTTAATCTGCCAGGAAGTTTCATATCAGCGCACACTCCGCTGCAGAGCGAAAATCTCATTCTGGAAACATCCTCCAGGCTATAAACATAGATTTGCCTTTCCTTAACCTGTCTTCTATGGGAATATTCACTTGCGTGTTCCTACATTTCTCCAGATTCCAAGCTGATCTTCCTCGAGGCCAGCTACTGCCATTTTTTCCATTCTTCCGTAAGGAATTCATGTTGGTATTTTGCAACTGTGACTTATTAAACTGATAATTAGGTAATTTTTACACCTGTCAGCACCTACTTTCTTTGGAACTGGAATTATTATACTCTCCTTAAAGTCTGAGGGTATTTCGCCTGTCTCATACATCTTGCTCACCAGCTGGGAGAGTTTGGTCACGGCTGGCTCTCCCAAGGCTATCGATACTTCTTATGAAATGTTGTCTGCTCCCACGGTCTCGTTTCGGCTTAGATCTTTCAGTGCTCTGGCAAATTCTTCACATAGTATCATATCTCCTATCTCGTCTTCATCTACATCTTCTTCCATTTCCATAATATTATCCTCATCTCCCTTGTAGAGACCCCCGGTATATTCCTTCCACATTTTTGCCTTCTCTTCTTTACTGAGGACTGGTTTTCCATCTCAGCTGTTAATATCCATGCAGTTGCTTTTCCTTTACGCAAA
This sequence comes from Schistocerca nitens, assembly GCF_023898315.1. Taxonomy (NCBI): domain Eukaryota; kingdom Metazoa; phylum Arthropoda; class Insecta; order Orthoptera; family Acrididae; genus Schistocerca; species Schistocerca nitens. The sequence goes on along the minus strand of NC_064622.1, from coordinate 130,930,711 downwards.
GGTCTCTTTAATTTTCCTTTAGGCAGCATCTATCTTACCCCTAGTGATATATGCTTCTACGTCCTTACATTTGTCCTCTAGCCATTCCTCCTTTGCCATTTTGCGCTTCCTGTCAATCTCATTTTTTAAGTGTTTGTATTCCCTTTCGCCAACTTCCTTAACTGCATTTTTACATTTTCTCCCTTTATAAATCAAATTCAATATCTCTTGTGGTTTCCAAGGATTTCTGCCAGCCCTCAGCTTCTTTATCTTCTTGATCCTCAGCTTCCTTCACTGTTTCATTTCTCAAAGCTATCCGTTGTTATATTATAATCTGATACACAGTATAAACTGTAAGTAGGCTGTTTAGGTTATATATTGGTAACGCCACCGCCACGTAGCGCTCTGTATGAAAATCACTGGCGTGCTGTGTGCAGTCTGTGGCTGCGTGGCAGTGTTGGAATTTGCTATTGTAGTGTTGGGCAGTTGGCTGTTAACAGCGCATAGCGTTGCGCAGTTGGAGGTGAGCCGCCAGCAGTGGTGGATGTGGGGAGAGAGATGGCGGAATTTTGAGAGCGGACGATCTGGACGTGTGTCCATCAGAAAGAGTAAATTTGTAATATTGGATATCATGGACTGATATATATATTATGACTTTTGAACACTGTTAAGGTAAATACACTGTTTGTTCTCTATCAAAATCTTTCATTTGCCAACTATGCCTATCAGTAGTTAGTGCCTTCAGTAGTTTGAATCTTTTATTTAGCTGGCAGTAGTGGCGCTCGCTGTATTGCAGTAGTTTGAGTAACGAAGGTTTTTGTGAGGTAAATGATTTGTGAAAGGTATAGGTTAATTTAGTCAGGGCCATTCTTTTGTAGGAATTTTTGAAAGTCAGATTGCGTTGCGCTAAAAATATTGTGTGTCACTTTAGTGAATGTGTGAGTACGTTCAGCTCTGCTCAGCTGTTTGAAAATCAAATAATGTAAGAGGTCTATCAGCACAGTAATTCAATAATTTTTCTAAGGGGTCATTACAAAACCAAATATCTACAACTTCTCTGTGCTGTTACCTTAAAAGACTTCATATGTGACGAAACATTCGGTTACTTTAAGAGGGTTCGCAAGTGTAGAAGCACCCTGTGATGGAGGTAAGGCATGCTTTTAGTACTGCATCATGAGCCAAAAATGAGTTTAACATTCTAGTCCTGTGATGCAGGAAGTAACAAATACTAAGCGGATTAGAACAGATTTTTTTATCTAATGAGAGAATACTTAGAGGAAATATAGCCTATGCCATATGGTTACAGGATTTTTACAAGAAGTTACAATACTTGTTGTGAAAACGGGTGTATGCCCTCATTTCTTCTGTCTTCGGAAATAACTCGAATGAAAGGGAGAAGTCTACATTTCGTGTGAGACATTTGAGGTGAATGACCAAAAGCAGCTCTGTGTCCGAATTGTATGAAGTGGATTTTTTAAACTGGGAAGAGTGTGTGTCGACTATACATCCAAATGGCGCCTGCTTGTCTCAGTTTGCGACACGGCTGGCGACACAAGTGGGGCACGAGGCTTTGGTCGACTGCAAGTCGCGGCTTAGCTTAGCCTGTGTCAGGCGATTATTTACAGAGAATGCTCCAACCTATCGGCTCTTGCCTGTGTCTGCAAGGGCTGGTCCCAGCAGCGGCGCTCCCTGTACGACTCACTAGCGAAGTAACCAGTATGCCGGGTGAGTGGCGGCAGAAGTGGAAGTGGACATGTCTTCCCCCCCCCCCCCCCCTCCCACGTAAACTGATAGTTCGTTGCTTGGTGACCGTTTCTCCGACCACTGTTTGGTAGGGACGTTTTAGGTAATTAGGAAGAACAGAGGTTGGTCAAAGTACTGTAATTTTTCCTCCTTTCTAGATAATTATGTAGCTCTCAATTCGTTCGAGCAATCAATCATTCATGATAGGAAACACAGTCATAGCTCAGTCACTCAAAATGATTCTGAAATTTTACTTGTTAGAATGAAATCAGGCGATGATTCTTCTTCTCTGCACGCTCGTGCTTTGCAGCAGTCTGCTAATCTGTACAAATCAAATGCCTCGTAATTTTGGGAGCGTTGTATAATCAGTCGGGAAACGTCATATCAAGCGGATATTTGGCTTTGATGAAGTTTAACCTTCCGAAGAAGTAATGGAGCTCTTGGATTATTAAATGCAGGTTCGTATCCAGTCTTTCGGAAGTTCCTTTCTGATTAACAACTACGCAATATATGGATAAATATCATTAATTCTCAAATTTCAAATACACACCCTTTATTTGAAGGAGCAATCTATATATATTTCCCTTTTAATCGTACAGTTCGTATCAGTTATCTTCAGTGATAAATCTCAATAATCAGATTACAGTTCTTCCAAACCAAGGTCAGGCTAATCGGCACGAAGACAATCTCGGAAGCTCCCATTCCTTTTTTTTTTTTTTTAACAACCACCAGAGAGAGTACTACAAAGAATACTTATGCGCTCATGGCATAGCTATTGTATGACCTACTTTTCGCATGGATTCTGCGAGTATGAAGATAGAAAATTAGTAAACGTCATTCAAGGGTAGAATTGTATCAGAATAATTCATCGAATATAAAGAGATATTACAGTACTAACAATGCAATAACACAACAGGACAGTGAGTGCCTTTATACCAGTTTCCACCCAGGAAATGATAATCGATACAGTGTACTATAGACATTGGACATTGTACTATAGCTTTTGTAGGAACCATTCCTTTATACTGACTTCCACTACCGTACGTATGCCGATTTAAGATAGGAATAGTATGATTTTGCTTCCCTCAACATCCTCTCTGTTAGCATAGAGAACGTGTTGAAGATCCCATTTGTTCTGAGAATGCATTACACGCCAGGTGTATAGTTGCTTTCTCTGCCCTAAGTGAAATGCATGGAGCTCTAATGATCTGACCAACCTGCAGTCTTCTAAAGATGCCCCCTGAGCAGACAGCAACACGTAGGTCGAGATCCGTTGTCTTGAGGCAGTAATAAACCGTTAGCGAGGATCTGACGTTATGTAGGTAAGTGGCTTGTTGACTTCTTTTTCAGCGATACCACTCGTTTTTCTTTTAGCAGAACACGAAGAACTGCAGGTTACAAACATTTATTCACTGGTTTCAACAAGTCACACGTCAAGAACACATTTACAAACTTTATGTAGCAACATCATTCAATGATGTTTCTTGTTCTGGAACAGTTCTAAAGCCATTATTTCTGCTCAAAATTAAGATCTGATCGATCGCATCAGACACACGTCTCTCGCCCATGACCACTTCCGATCTAATATTTTAATGAATTTATATGAGCCGCGCGTGGCTCGTGTTCATCCCATCTCTTATTTAACACCCTGTTTTTACCGTACTGCAGCCTCGTTATGTTAATTTTCAATTACTGGTGTCACTGAGTTCCCGCCTTGCCTGCCCGTGAGCGGCAGCAGCAGCGCTTACCGATATAGGCTCAAATGGCTCTGAGCAGTATGGTTAACATCTGAGGTCATCAGTCCCCAGAACTTAGAAGTACTTAAACCTAACTAACCTAAGGATATCACAAACATACATGCCCGAGGCAGGATTCGAACCTGCGACCGTAGCAGTCGCGCGGTTCCGGACTGAAGCGCCTAGAACCGCTCGGCCACCGCGGCCAGCTCCGATATAGGCCCTGCCGTATTGTCTTTGCTGGACTGCTATTACTTCCTGGTCGTCGTGTGTCGTCCAACGAGTTGGAACGCGCCAGCAGTGCAGCTCTGACCGGCCAATGAAGTCAGTTGGAAAGCGCCACCAGTGAGGTTCGGACCTGGCAGTCGGACAATAGGAACGCGACAAAAGTTCGGTATGGTTGGAGCAGCAGTGAGGTTCGTATAGCCATGACTCGCCCGACCGTTGCCGGCACACATGGCTGGCGACGGTCTTGGTTGATTGTCTTACCGAACGACGTGTATTTCCTCGCCGATCGCTTATGGGTTGGCGGTGTGTGCCTCAACTCGTGGTACGTCTTGGTGACTGCTCAGTCACTGCTTTTAGCATTGGTCGCGTTCTTCGTCCAAGTGTTAGTGAAATTGTGTGTAGCCTGTGATGTTCAGTGCCCAGTTATTTTAGTGCTGTCTCCGTGCTTAGGTATAGCAGTTGGTCGGTTGGCGCAGTCGCGTTGTAGCACCAGTGGGGCATGCAGCACCAGGGAGGCGCGGTTAGCCATCACTCGCCGATGATTGCCGACACACGTGATTTGAGTGGGAACAACTTTGGTTGATCGTCGGTCGGTCGTCTTGTCGGACGACGTATATTTGGCCCGCGATCGCTTATGGGTTGGCTGTGTGTGTGCCAAGTCATGATTCGTCCTTGTTTTGAACAGTCACTGCCGTTAGCATTGTCTAGTTGTTCGTGCAAGTGTTCTTGAAACTCTGTGTAGTTTACAGGGTGTGGTAGATAAGTAATGAGACTCAGTCTAGAAAAACAAATTTATTGATCCAATTTGTACAAAACGTTAATATTCTTCAAAGTACTCGCCTTGGGCGTCGACACAACGTTGCCAGCGCGTTTTCCAAGCTTCATAGGCCCCACTGTAGTCCGTTTGAGTTATCCCAGTTAGTGCCTTCTGACAGCACGTTTGATGTTCGGAATATCGTCGAAACGATGACCCTTCAGGCATCTTTTGACCTTCGGAAATAGGAAGAAATCAGGACGACTCAAGTCAGAGCTGTATGGTGGCTGTGGCAAAACTTCAACTCCAATTCGGGTCAAGTAGGAGGTCACGAGGAACGCTGTGTGCGCCGGAGCGTTGTCGTGGTGGAGACACCAGCGTTGAGCAAGGTCCTGTCGCTTCCGTTTGACGGCTCTGTGCAATCGCTGAAGGACTTCTTTGTAGAATTCGGCATTGACAGTCTATCCCTGAGGGACAAACTCTTTGTGAATTAACCCCCGCTTGTCGAAAAACACAATCAGCATTGTCTTGATGCGGGACTTTGACATTCTTGCTTTCTTCGGCTGCGGGGATGCCGGTGTGTGCCACTCCGAGCTCTGGGCTTTCGTCTCCGGGTCGTACTGGAATGTCCACGATTCGTCGCCTCTTACTACGTTGTCTAAAAAGTGTGGATTATTTTCCAAATCATTCAACATCTCACGGCAAACGTCCACTCGTTGTTGCTTTTGTTCGGCGGTGAGCACTCGGGGAACCAATTTTGCGCAAACTTTCCTCATCATCAAATCTTGCGTAACAATTTGGTGAACCGTAAATTTATTCACGGAGACCTCATCGGCGATCATTTTGAGACTTAAACGACGGTCGGAGTCCAGGAGTTCTTTCACTTTGGCCACCGTTTCATCCACACGACTCATTGAAGGGCGTCCAGATCGTTCCATGTCTTCAACGGATTCCCTCCCGTTTATAAATTCATTAAACCACCGGAACACTTGAGCTCTTGATAGGGAGTCTTCTTTGTAGGCCTCCGTAATCATAGCAAAAGTTTCCGAAGCAGTTTTGCCCAAGCGAAAGCAAAATTTGATTGCATACCGCTGTTCTATCGAGCGATCCATCTTCAGCGTTTTCACAAGTGTCACGGGCACACAAACAACGTAATACGCGAAGCTCGACCCACACTGCACCAGAGCTCCGACGCGACTGCGAACCGGTTCTATTGTTAGCTCAGACCCCCACCACATGACGTACAGGTGGAGACCGCCCTGCGAGCGACTGGGGCGCCGCGCGGCGGCCAGTCTCATTACTTATCTACCACACCCTGTATGTGGTTTGACTGACAAGTTATTTAAAGCTTGTCGGCTTAGTGCCTCTGAATTGGTCGGTTGGCGTGGAGTAGAGAGGGAGGACAGGATAGCCATCGCTCGCCCGACGATTGCCGACACACACGTTTGAGTGGCAACGACCTTGCTTGGCCGTTTGGTCGGTCTTCTGATTAGACGACGTGTATTTGGGTCGTCCACCGTGACACGTTCTGGTTGTTGTTCCAGTCTCCGCTGTTAGCATCGTTTGAGTATTGGTGCAAGTGTGGAGCGGAACTGATCTTGATCATTGGTCTGTTGACTGTCTGTCGGTTGGGTTCCCAGCGGATTGAAAATGGTTGGGCCGAGTGCCTGTCTCACCTAAGCGAGCGTTAGTGTTTGAATTCCAGGCCGACCCTCGAACATCTGAGCGCCCTTGGGTGTACTGCCCTATTTTTTTAAAATTTGTTCTTGTTGTTTGTACTTGTATGGCTTCTAGCCGGTTTTGCTTTTAAATTAGAGTTGTTTTGCTTATAAGGCCTTCAGCATAGTTTAAAGTACTGTTTCACGTAAGCCCTTTGGCATTTTAAAAATTTTAATGTAGCTGAATTTTAAGTCTTAGGCCTTCAGCCGAGTTTGAGTTTGAGTTGTTTGCTCTTAAGGCCTTCAGCCTAAATTAAAGAACATTCATGTAAGGTCTTTGGTATTTAAAAAAATTTATGTTATGGAGTTTTAAGTGTTAGGTCTTCAGCCGATTTGAATTTAACTTTTTTACTTCAGCCTAACTAAAGATCTATTTTTAAGATAAAACTTGCCTTTTAAATTTCTAATTATGCTTGCGTTTTAAGTTATTGGACTTCAGCCGTTTTTAAAATAAGGTGGCTTTCAACCGGTAATTAAGTCCCAAAAATTGAAACTGTGTGTTTAATTATTTTTTTTTTTTTGGGGGGGGGGGCTCTTGAAATGTTTGATCAAATAATGTAGTTGTACGTTCGAGTGTAACTGACAGCCCCTTATTTTGGCCCCTTTCCACAATTTAAACTACCTGTCCTGTTCTGCGGATAAGCGAGGCGTTTCATTAAATTTTAATGAATTTACACTGAAATACAGCCGCACCCGCGCGGCAACGCGTCTGTCCACCATAACTGCCCCTTCCGAGGTGATTAGGCACTTCTCTCGGGAGACCGCTCTAGACGGAGCTCCGAAAACGCCAGAAGATATTCGTCTGCCTTTCCGTTTAGCTCCTGTTTTTAGAAATATTTTATGGGGCTGGTGTTGTACAGCTTTAAAAAGTATGCAATACACAGCTGTAACGGTATATTTTGCTAGAGACGATCGATTTCGATCTAGGATCAGACCATCGATCGTCTCTAATGAAATCTCCCGTCATAACTGTGTATTGCGAAATGCAGTTCTTAACTTCTGATCTTCGTTTAAGACGTAATTCTGACTTTCGAAATAAGTGGGTGAGAGCTTTCTATTTGGAGACACGTATTATAGAATGTTAAGCAAGTTTAATGCATCGCTATTAAAATATTAACGAGAGAAAGTAAGCATTTTGACGCCCACAGCCAATCACACAGACTACGATTCTGGCGCTGTTTCCCGCGAGAGAGCTACCGCCTGCTACTGGAATCTCACACCACTCAGTACATCACATGCATAATACTGCAACCACTACTACCTTGAGGAAAGAATCTGTTGGCTAGATATGATGGCTGTTAAAGCCAGAAATATTACATACTGTATAGGGAAACAGTCGACAATCAGGACAGCCGGACGGAGTGGCCGTGCGGTTCTAGGCGCTACAGTCTGGAACCGAGCGACCGCTACGGTCGCAGGTTCGAATCCTGCCTCGGGCATGGATGTGTGTGATGTCCTTAGGTTAGTTAGGTTTAATTAGTTCTAAGCTCTAGGCGACTGATGACCTCAGAAGTTATGTCGCATAGTGCTCAGAGCCATTTGAACCATTTGAACAATCAGGACAGCTCGTAGACACCTCGGAATGGATAAATACAAGCACTGCAGGGTTATCAAGAGAATTTAGCACCACTATTCCCGCAAAATAGTGGCAACATCAGGTAGTGATGATGGAGGTTAATAGCTATTTCGCACCATTCTCTCCAAAGTAGATCACAAAGACACAATAATATTGAGATCTGGTTAGTATTGTGGCAAGGGGAGATGTGACAATTCATCTTCTTGGTCCCAAAGCCAGACCTAGACGAGGCGAACGATACGAATAGAGGCCCTATCGTCTCGGAACACACCGTCGCCAGTGGGTAACAAACATTGTACCATGGGACAGGCCCATGCAGCCAGAATGGTGGCGTAATCCTTGGCAGTAATGCGACCTTGCAGAGTAGCCAGTGCCCGTCGAATACCACGATATGGGTGCCTAAATCATCACCTAACTCCCGCCATATTTCACTCTTTGAAAGTAAACTCGGACGGAAATTGGAAACAGCGTGACACATCCGACCAAATTGCTTTCTTCCATTCTTCCGTTGTCCAGGTTATATTGTTTCTGTGGTGTCACCGCCCGACACCACACTTGCTAGGTGGTAGCTTAAATCGGCCGCGGTCCATTAGTACAAGTCGGACCCAAGTGTCGCCACAGTCAGTAATCGCAGACCGAGCGCCACCACACGGCAGGTCTCGAGAGACTTACTAGCACTCGCCCCAGTTGTACGGACGACGTCGCTAGCGATGCACACTGTCGAAGCCTCGCTCATTTGCAGAGCAGATACTTAGAATAGCCTTCAGCTAAGTTAATGGCTACGACCTAGCAAGGCGCCATTTGTAACATTGCATGTATCTTAAGAGTCTCACATGTATCGTCAAGAGCAATGTACCACAAGGATGGATTAAAGTTAAGTATTTCCGCAGCTACGTATTTTTCTTTATAGCATTCATTACGTCTCCTGTTTCAGACTTCACGCCATCCTTCGTGCGCTTATAGCGTGCATTTCGGCCCCCTCAAAACACTGTGTCGGCACCACTTGTTGACACAACAGTTTCCCCACCACTTTCTCCAGTTACAGACATCTGCAATACTGTTGGGTGGTTTTGGAACTCCGGCTCACCCTGCGGGTTTCCCTGCTCATGGACCACCCTTTGCGTTGTTTTTATACTGACAGCGTTCGCAGTTCTGCAGTGACCTCTGCTCATGTCATACACTTATTTTTCGTCTGTCACGATTCAGCAACACACACTTCCGTTCTCGTTGTGGGTTACACAAAATCCTACAGATGACAGACACTCAGATCGGCACCAAACGTTTTATGTCGACAGAGTATCAATCAAACACTACGATTTAGTCCGTACTACATGCTGTCCTCCAGCAGAACTGGCGTAAACGTTAATTAAAAGTAACACCAGAACTACGGACCACAGGAAAAGTGTAACTGTAACTGACCTGTATAGCTTCCGTGGTGTGTAATACCGCCGCAGAAGAGGGCAAAGACAGGCTTTTAAAATTATCTTTCTAACAAAGGACAAAGCCAGGAGAATACTCAATTTTTTTAACAACTTTTGTTTCAGTCTCGGTTGAGTGTACTTATGTTTTAGAACTCACACAAAAAGGACGTGTATTTTACTCATCCGTCAACAATGAGTGTTGTGAATGCTATGTGTGTTAAAAAATGAATATACAGGGTGAGTCACCTAACATTACCGCTGGATATATTTCGTAAACCACATCAAATACTGACGAACCGATTCCACAGACCGAACGTGAGGAGAGGGGCTAGTGTAATTGGTTAATACAAACCATAAAAAAATTCACGAAAGTATGTTTTTTAACACAAACCTACGTTTTTTTAATGGAAGCCCGTTAGTTCTGTTAGCACATCTGAACATATAAACAAATATGTAATCAGTGCCGTTTGTTGCATTGTAAAATGTTAATTACATCCGGAGATATTGTAACCTAAAGTTGACGCTTGAGTACCACTCCTCCGCTGTTCGATCGTGTGTATCGGAGAGCACCGAATTACGTAGGGATCCAAAGGGAACGGTGATGGACCTTAGGTACAGAAGAGACTGGAACAGCACATTACGTCCACATGCTAACACCTTTTTATTGGTCTTTTTCACTGACGCACATGTACATTACCATGAGGGGTGAGGTACACGTTCGACGGGCGTTTCATAGGACGTGGAGGACGCATAAATTGGCCAGTCCGTTCTCCTGATCTTACACCTCTGGACTTCTTTCTGTGGGGTACGTTAAAGGAGAATGTGTACCGTGATGTGCCTACAACCCCAGAGGATATGAAACAACGTATTGTGGCAGCCTGCGGCGACATTACACCAGATGTACTGCGGCGTGTACGACATTCATTACGCCAGAGATTGCAATTGTGTGCAGCAAATGATGGCCACCACATTGAACATCTATTGGGCTGACATGTCGGGACACACTCTATTCCACTCCGTAATTGAAAACGGAAACCACGTGTGTACGTGTACCTCACCCCTCATGGTAATGTACATGTGCGTCAGTCACAAAGACCAATGAAAAGGTGTTAGCATGTGGACGTAATGTGCTGTTCCAGTCTCTTCTGTACCTAAGGTCCATCACCGTTCCCTTTGGATCCCTACGTAATTTCGGTGCTCTGCGATACACACGATCGAACAGCGGAGGAGTGGTACTCAAGCGTCAACTTAAGGTTACAATTTCTCCGGATGTAATTACCATTTTACAATGCAACAAACGGCACTGATTACGTATTTGTTTATATGTTCAGATGTGCTAACAAAACTAACGGGCTTCCATTTAAAAAAACGTAGGTTTGTGTTAAAAAACATACTTCCGTGCATTTTTTTATGGTTTGTATTAACCAATTACACTAGCCCCTCTCCTCACGTTCGGTCTGTGGAATCGGTTCGTCAGTATTTGACGTGGTTTACGAAATATATCCAGCGGTAACGTTAGGTGACTCACCCTGTATATGTAAGAGTTATCATAAACTTCTGAAGGTGGCAGGGGTAAAATACAGGGAGCGAAAGGCTATTTACAATTTGTAAGAAAGCAGATGGCAGTTATAAGAGTCGAGGGACATGAAAGGGAAGCAGTGGTTGGGAAGGGAGTGAGACGGGGTTGTAGCCTCTCCGCGATGCTATTCAATCTGTATATTGAGGAAGCAGCAAAGGAAACAAAAGAAAAGTTCGGAGCACGCATTAAAATCCATGGAGAAGAAATAAGAACTTTGAGGTTCGCCGATGACATTGTAATTCTGTCAGAGACAGCAAAGAACTTGGAAGAGCAGTTGAACGGAATGGACAGTGTCTTGAAAGGAGGGTATAAGATGAACAATAACAGAAGCAAAACGAGGATAATGGAATATAGTCGAATTAAGTCGGGTGATGCTGAGGGAATTAGTTTAGGAAATGAGACACTTAAAGTAGTAAAGGAGTTTTGCTATTTCGGGAGCAAAATAACCGATGATAGTCGAAGTAGAGAGGATATAAAATGTACACTGGCAATAGCAAAGAAAGCGTTTCTGAAGAAGAGAAATTTGTTTAACATCGAGTATAGATTTAAGTGTCAGGAAGTCGTTTCTGAAAGTAATTGTATGGAGTGTGGCCATGTATGGAAGTGAAACATGGACGATAAATAGTTTGGACAAGAAGAGAAGGAACTTTCGAAATGTGGTGCTACAGAAGAATGCTGAAGATGATATGGGTAGGTCATATAACTAATGAGAAGGTATTGAATAGAATTGGGGAGAAGAGGAGTTTGTGGCACAACTTGACTAGAAGAAGGGATCGGTTGGTAGGACATGTTCTGAGGCATCAAGGAATCACCAATTTAGTACAGGAGGGCAGCGTGGAGGGTAAAAATCGTAGAGGGAGACCAAGAGATGAATACACTAAGCAGATTCAGAAGGATGTAGGCTGCAGTAGGTACTGGAAGATGAAGAGGCTTGCACAGGATAGAGTAGCATGGAGATCTGCATCAAACCAGTCTCAGGACTGAAGACCACAACAACAACAACAACAACAACAATCATAAACTCAAGAATATTTTCATTTATTACGCCAAGATTTACTCCCAAGCATGACTTTCACCTGCAATAATAATAAGAGGCAGTAATTTATTCCATTCTGCAGGACATAAAAATATATATGTCTTAATCATCAAGATTTAATGGATGGACTGTGTGATTGGCAACCGCAGAAAATTCGAGCTATTCTAAGAAGTTAGCGTAACTTAATGGTTACTTGTATTAAATATATACACTCTATGAAATGTGGCAATGTGCTGTGCACGAATGAGCACGCTTGAGATAAGCAATGGTTTTAAGAACGTCATTCGATAGCTAAGAATATGAGGTGGCTTCAGAAAGAAACCAGGTTGTTGTACTGGCAATGAAACTAAAGTTGTAGCCTTTTAAATTAAGCGAGCGCCGATTAGAATGCAGCGAGATGGCAGACAGACGGACGGTCAGAGCGGAGGTAGCGTGCCGATGGTTTACAACAAGAGCCCAGTTGGGTGCGATAGGGCCAGCACAGTGACTTGCAAGAACGTGAAGGCAAAAGTTCCCAGAAACGGCAGGGGCAGCTTAGGAATACGACGCAGCATTCGCAGGCGGACATTTCTTGGGGATGGAGAAGGTGGACCGGTCCGACCAGAGGCTGCCGAAGGGTAAAAAAGTAGTTCGTTTGAAAAAACATTAAATTAGAACAGAGGGCCAGAGTAAAATTTGCAGAAGAGTGTAAATCAAAAGTGTATATGTGCAGGAAGCAACAGGGAAAGCATAAGGTAAAATGTGTCTGTTTTACGGGAAGAGATGGTGGCTGACGTCACAAGCGATTTAGTGGGGGAGAAGGAGCGACAGCTCGCCATTGGTGAGGACTAGCTGTTAGACCAGGGAGCACTATGGACGGCTGGCAGTGCAATCCCGCAAGATTACCAACTAAGCTTTGCTTTTTGGCTTGATCTGAATTAGACTGTGACAAGGTAACGTTGACGTAGATGGTAGAGTTATTTTGACTGTGAATGAATGTTTATCTTAATATGTGACAATTACTGAGGCATAGATGCAAACAGTCAATTGAGCAAAGCTTAGGGCATGCAACACATGACAGAAATTGAACACGGTAAGTTAGCTGCTGTGCTTTCTCCTGCTGTTGCAATTCTGTTTTTGTTTTCTGCCAATGATCATTATGACCAATTGATTATGGTCATGCTTATTTGTATGTGGGGTATCAAGTGTAAGTAACGACTGAGTTCTATGCTATCCGATAATACAAGATCCTGGCCTTGTCCACTAAAAGAACCGCATGGCAGCTGAGCGAATTATATTAATATGATCACAATTGGAGCGAGCCTGACTGAGACATGCAATCGGTATCCGACAGTGGTCTTAAAATCCATTAGAGGGGCATATCCGTCTGACCGCTAACTGAATTGATCCTAGCGTGCAAACTACGATTTTGCAATTTGTTTGTAATAAACTGTATCAAAGGATTTTGAGGCCAACGTGTCACTAGAATATAATTGCTTTTATCAGAGCTGCGTTGCATTATTTACTAGCACCGGAATTCCTCTCCAAATCCTTAGTCCTATGTATCTGCTGAGTCCAGAATCCAAAGGGTGCCGAATAACGTACAAGCGGCTGATCTGCAGGTAAGGGTAGGAAAGATTAGAGATCGAGAAAGTGCGGAGGCGGACTACATTGCAACCGCAGAAGTAAGTCACAAAGAGGACCTGCGACGCACCCCTGTAAATCTACCGCTTTACCGTACCAGACAGTCCAAGGGATTCAGTATGTCAAAAGTTAGGGTTTGTCTTTCCACAGAGGGTATGTTACAAGTTGGTACATCGGACAAGGAAATGTTACAACTATGTTGAGAGGCACCCACATGCCTTGCTCATACTGTGGCATCAAGCAGTCAGGCCTGCAAGATGAGTGGTCTGCCAAGCGAGTGGATTCATTCTTATTTATCGAGTAACATGAACTCTCGTACTCACAATTAAGTTACAAATTATCCTCCTGTATGAATAATACGCAACGGAAAGACGCATCTGACTATCAATAATTTACAGAACTCTGACTGTACACTACGCACTGGCAATACCACATTTTCTTTTTGTCTTTTATTTAACGGCTTTCGTCAACACGTGGCCACCGCACTGAATATGAATGGCGCTCACATTATAAATTCGGGACATTATGACAACATACAATTCGAAGGAAAAGTCTACCAATCTTTTTCTTTTCACTATCTTATTTATTCCGATAAATTCTCTAACTTAAACACACAAATTCTATAACCTACAACAATAACACATGAGAAATTCCACTGAGTGGGCATGGCTTTACATTGGTGAATCTCTATATTATGGTCTCGTAATTTATTTAACGCTACAGTGCACTTTCTGGATAGGATGGTGGATCTTTTATTATATCTCACACTTCGACTCTCACAATCATCATCACGAAACTTTCCTCCAGATCGAGCGATACAGAAGGAACAAGCATAACCCACAAATCTTTTGAAACTACCTTGCTACTCTCCCATGCAAACCACACATACCCAAATTACATGACACACATCACACTGCAATAAGAAATATAAAACACTAAATAGTCACAACACTATCACTTTCAGCTTTCCCACTTCAATTAATATTTATCCCAGTTTCACACGACACTGCCCCACTTCGTAATTCTACTTTCCTACTATGAACTCTGGAGATATATGCACGTCTTCCTGTGCAATGCAAGCCAAGTGGCGTTGCTGGATAGACGGCCGACTCACCTTGATTCTCTCTCAGAGTTTGAATCTAGCGTCACACGGAATAACATTAAGAACATATTCATCACACACGCGAGTCCTCAACTGACACCGTGGACGAGTACTTCTCTTTATCCTTTGTCTCATACACAGATTGAGACTCACACAGTACTCACCACGTGGAAGTACTCGTCTCTAATTTCAAGTCCTGCACACGCCATTTCTTAAATATTTCAGCTTATGGTACACACGCTATTTCTTAAATATTTCAACTTATTGTACACACGCTAGTAATTCAGCTTGACTTAAGCACACGGAAGTATTTCAACTTATTGCTACACGTGGTTTCATTGTGACCGTTGGTCACATCCGAAGATTACTACAATCCCATTAATATTACCTGCCTGACATTTAATTCTCCCCACAAAAGTTCCTGAGATAGAGAAATTATTATTTCAAACTACTCTTAAATATTCCACATGCATACCATGTCTCCACTCTTTCGTCATTACGGAGCACAACTAAAAAAGGTCTTAACAGCACAAGATCCAGCGGCAGAGTGCTGAAACATGGCCGTTCTTTTAGGTTCTCTCACACCTCTGTCGAAGTGGGGGGAGCACCTTCTTACCGTATTGGTCAGCCACATTTCAGGCGCTCAAAGCTCAGGCAAATTTCATCTCTTTGCTCCCACCAAAGGATCGACTCAAAGATGATCATATATCCACATTCACTATCTGCGGTTAGCAGACGACCATACATTCATTCATTTCACAGATCTCACCAAACTGGATCTAGGGATTTATTTTGTGGGAGTGCACATGTGATCAATTAAATAAATAAATTGCCATTCTTTCCCACACTGGTATCTGGCTTCGCTGTATTAATTGAAATTGAGTTAGTTTTACAAAAAAAAAATGTGTTGTCCTGACAAAAATGATGAAGTATGTTGTACCTATTTTCAATGTCGGGCGGTACTGTACCCTTTCAATGTGATCAAAAGTATCCGGACACCCCCAATAACATACGTTTTTCATATTATGTGCATTGTGCTGTCACCTTCTGCCAGGTACTCCATATCAGTGACCTCAGCTGTTACTACCGTGAGAGATCAGAATGGGGCGCTCTGCAGAACTCATGGACTTCGAACGTGGTCAGGTGATTGGGTGTCACTTGTGTCATACGTCTGTACGAGAGATTTCCACACTCCTAAACATCCCTGGGTCCACTGTTTCCGATGTGATAGTGAAGTGGAAACGTGAAGGGACACGTACAGCACAAAAGCGTACAGGCCGACCTCGTCTATTGACTGACAGAGACTGCCGACAGTTGAAGAGCGTCGTAATGTGTAATAAGCAGACATCTATCCAGACCATGGCACGAGAATTTCAGACTGCATCAGGATCCACTGCAAGTGCTATGAAAGTTAGGTAGGAGGTGAGAGAACTTGGATTTCATGGTGGAGTGGCTGCTCATAAGCCACACATCAAGCAGGTAAATGCCAAACGACGCCTCGCTTGGTGTAAGGAGAGTAAACATTGGACGATTGAACAGTGGAAAAACGTTGTGTGGAGTGGCGATTCGCGCTACACAGTGTGGCGATCCGATGGCAGGGTGTCGGTATGGCGAATGCCCGGTGAACGTCATCTGCCGTAGTGCCAACAGTAAAATTCAGAGTCCTTGGTATTATGGTGTGGTCGTTTTTTTCATGGAGGGGTTTTGCAGCCTTTGGTTTACCGGGGCACTATCGCAGCACAGGCCTACGTTGATGTTTTAAGCACCTTCTTGCTTCCCACTGTTGAAGAGCAATTCGGGGATGGCGATTGTGTCTTTCAACTCGATCGAGCACCTCTTCATAATGCACGGCCTGTGGCAGAGTGGTTACACGACAATATCATCCCTGTAATGGACTGGCGTGCACAGAGCCCTAACCTCAATCCCACAGAACACCTTTGAGATGTTTTGGAACGCCGCCTTCGTGCCTGGCCTCACCGATCGCTATCGATACCTCTCCTCAGTGCAGCACACTCCGTGAAGAATGGGCTGCCATTCCCCAAGAAATCTTCCAGCAACTGATTGAACGTATGCCTGCGAGAGTGGAAGCTGTCATCAAGGCTAAGGGTAGGCCAACACCATATTGAATTCCAGCGTTATCGATGGAGGGCACCACGAACTTGTAAATAATTTTCAGCCAGGTGTCCCAACTTTTGATCACATAGTGTATACGTAATAATCAGAACAACTGACTTTTTGATGGCACCAAGTTTCTGCGAAATACGGTTTGCGTGACTTCAAGATTGGTATGTTGCATTGTATTTTTCTTACATTGCGAGGAAGACTTTTCATGGCACCAAATTTAGTTCCACCAAGAATTCATGCTTTAATTCCAGTGCTGCAAGTAGTAATTATCTATCATTACGCAAATTTCATGCCGATTCATTATCTTTGTGTTAGCTGTTGGCTGCCTCCCAGCACGGTTATTATGCAATTGACCAATAGAACTAACACAGTGGGGAAGTGGACATAACTATGGTCCTGGGTTCAAATCCCAATGACGACAATTCCCTTTACTGTATAATCCCGGGAAGTTTTTTATGGGACAACATGTTTATTACATGTAAAGGGATATTTGGAGATTACAGCAATGTTCTCTTTGCAGTTTGCTTTTGCTAAGTTGTTTTGAAAGTATTAAAACTACAGAGCACATCTATAGTTTCACAGAATATACAAACAGAACAGAAAAACACAGAAAAGATTGGATGACTCGTGCGGAAGTAATGGTAATAGTAATAATAATAATAAAGCTAATAGTAGTATTAATAAACAAACTAATAAGATCAATTATTAATACATAACGTTCAAATATCAATTCAAACAATACCCCCCCCCCCAGATACACACACACACAAAGAAAGGTTCTAGGCGCGCAGTCCGGAACCGTGCGACTGCTACGGTCGCAGGTTCGAATCCTGCCTCGGGCATGGATGTGTGTGATGTCCTTAGGTTAGTTAGGTTTAAGTAGTTCTACGTTCTAGGGGACTGATGACCACAGCAGTTGAGTCCCATAGTGCTCAGAGCCATTTGAACCATTTTTTTTTCAAAGGGTCTGGGCCCATCAACTAGTTTAGCCATTCTCGGCCCATGATGGTGAGAATTATAGAAACGTGGAGAAAACCACACCTGTTTATGCGAATGTACTCTACCTTCAACCAATGAAACGAAAGCAGACTGCCAAAAAATACTGCTACAAACTCCGAAAAGTCGTTTTACATGCCACGGGTGTTCTCCCATATAATAGTTTCACACATAAGCAGTTAAAAAAAGTTGTTATCGGTGTGGTTTGAACGCGGAGCCTTTAATACGACGATTTTTCTCTCTACCAACTCACTCGCGCGAGATCTACAAAACAGTTGCTCATAGATACACTTTTCGTGTGCTCCGTAGTTCTGGTATTACTTTAAATTACAGTTTACGCACGTTCTACTGGACGACAGCACATAGCACGAAATAAATCGATGTTTGGTTGATACTCAATCGACATACAACGTTTGGTAGCGATCTGAGTGTCTAACATCAGGAGGTTTGAGTGTTAGCTGATGATGTTCTCCCGGCTTTTCCTGAACGCAGCATAAATCTTCGATACTGTGCCTGTTGAAATCCCAAACACTTCGGATCTGTTGCTTACGGACGCACCCACTATAAGAGCACCAACAGTTTGGCCAGGTTCAAATTCACTTACCTCCGTCATAATGCACTCACAGCTACGCAGAACACTGTTGTGACCATTTGCAGTGTTTTGAGGACATTGTGTAGGTGTCGTACGTTGTCAAATACGACAGCGCTCCCTGCAAGCTTGGCTTGCATCTACATTTATGTACACTGAAGAGCCAAAGAAACTGGTACACCTGCCTAATGTCCTGTGGGGCCCCCGCGAGCACGCGGAAGTGCCGTAACACGACGTGGCATGGACTCGACTAATGTCTGAAGTAGTGCTAGAGGGAAATGACACCATGAATCCCGCAGGACTGTCCATACATCCGTAAGAGTACGAGGGCGTGGAGATCTCTTCTGAACAGCACGTTGGAAGGCATCCCAAATATGCTGAATAATGTTCGTGGCTGGGGACAGCGGAAGTGTTTAAACTCAGAAGAGTGTTCCTGGAGCCACTCTGTAACAATTATGGACGTGTGGGGTGTCGTTGTCCTGCTGAAGTTGCCCATATCCGTCGGAATGCGTAATGGGCATGAGTGGATGCACGTAATCAGACAGGATGCTTACGTAAGTGTCACCTGTCAGAGTTGTGTCTGGACGTATCAGGGATCCCATATCACTCTAACTGGACACACTCCATAACATTACAAAGCTCCCACCAGCAGTCCCCTGCTGACATGCATGGTCCGTGGATTCATGAGGTTGTCTCCATACTTGTACACGTCCATCCGCTCGATACAATTTGAAACGAGATCAGGTAACATGTTTCCAGTTATCAACAGTCAAATGTCAGTGTTGTGGGACCCAGATGATGTGTAGAACTTTGAGTCGTGCAGTCATCAAGGGTACACGAGTGGGCCTTCGGCTCCAAAAGCCCGTATCGATGATGTTTCTTGTTCTTGTTTCGAATAGGTCTACTTCGGACCACGCTTGTTCAACTGTTCCATTCTCTGTCGGTGTAACTCCATCCTTTCTTCTGTCCAGGGAGTACCTATTCTTTGGGGCTTTTACTGAAATCCTCAGACTTC
This sequence comes from Schistocerca nitens, assembly GCF_023898315.1. Taxonomy (NCBI): domain Eukaryota; kingdom Metazoa; phylum Arthropoda; class Insecta; order Orthoptera; family Acrididae; genus Schistocerca; species Schistocerca nitens. The sequence continues at coordinate 130,911,492 of NC_064622.1, read as the reverse complement.
CTTCAGGGTGTGTCTCACAGACTGTCAGTTCTGGAGGTCAGTTATTCCCAGTTCTTTAATGTCCTTCCCGGTTTCTGTCAGCCATGTGGTGCGAACTTTCTTGTTTTGGCAGAATGTGAACAGACGGTTGGTCAATCTGTTTAGAGGTAATCTTGCAACATGGCTATAGAAAGCTACCCTTTTTTTTCTTGCACAGTCAGAATGTGAACAGACGATTGGTCTATCTGTTTATAGGTAATCTTGCAACATGGCTATAGAAAGCTACCGTTTTTTTCTTGCACAGTCAGAGAACCTCTCGATATTTTCGTAGATCTCCGAGTTATGCCGCCTTCTGAATTCCCCAGCTTCTTCTACTGGGCCTAGGATCTTCCTGAGGATTCCCCTTTCTCTGACGTCCGATTTCTGCATCAGACCTATCCGGTTCACAGAAAGACATTCCATAGCATACAGGGCTTCTGGTCATATGACTGATGTGTAGTGCATAAGTTTCAGGTTGTGTGACAGGCATTTCTTGTTGTAGATGTTCATAGTCAGTCGATAGGCTGGTTCCAACTTCTTAACTCTCATGAGTAACGACATTTTTTTCTGATAAGTTGGGTTCAATGCATTCGCCGAGATACTTAAATTTCTCAGTCCTTTTGATCTTTCCCTAGTCATCTCTTTGTTAGCTTCTTTGATGTTGGTGAAGAAATCTGTTTTCTCAAGCGACATTTGAAGACCCTCTTTGGCTGCCAGTTTTCTGAGGCAGTTTACCTGCATTGTTGCCATTTCGAGAAAATCATCAGTCAGTGTCAGGTCGTCTGCAAAAGCCAGGCAATCTATAACCAGTCCTTCGTTCTTATGGTCCAGGTAGACACCACTCTGGACACCCAAAATGGTCAGTTCTTTGCGCCACTCTCCCACAACCTTTTCAAGGACACAGTTGAAGAGAAGACGGGAGAGTCCATCCCCTTGTCTCACTCCAGTTTTTATCTCGAAGCTTTTTGAGATCTCACCTCTAAAATTGACCTTCGAATGGGTGTTTGTCAAGATATCTAGAATGAGTCTGCGGGTTTTGTTGTCTAGTCCTAATTCCTGGAGTATTTTGTTAAGCGTTTCTCTATCAACAAAGTCTTAGGCCTTCTTGAAATCAACAAAGTCTTAGGCCTTCTTGAAATCAACAAAGGTGACAATCACTTTGCGGTTTCTCATCTTGGAGTATGGCAGTACCGTTTTAAGGTTGAGGATCTGTTCAGCACAGGATTTGGTTTTCCTGAAGCCTCCCTGATATTCTACCAGTTGACTGTCCAGTTGATCTCCTGCCCTTGTTAATAATGCCTGGGAGAGAATCTTGTATGTTACTGGGACAAGAGAAATTCCATGGTAGTTGTTCAGATCAGTAACATCTCCATTTTTGTGAAGGGGATGAATCAGAGCCGTGTTCCAGTCAGGTGGTAATTTCTCTGTTTCCCAGATGTTCTAGATGATCTCGGTGAGCTTGTCCACGGCATTACTTCCAGCACATTTCCAGAGTTCAGCAATGATAGAGTCCTCTCCAGCTGCCTTATTATTCTTGACAAGTTGAATGATTTGTCGAACTTGTTCCAATGAAGGAAGCAGTGAGTCTGGGTTTGGTGCTGTTTGTTTGTAGTTGAAGTCTTCACACTGGGTGGACGACAATTGAGTAGATTTTTACAGAACTGAGCTAAGAGGTGTCAGTTGTCCTTGTCGATAAAAACCAGTTTGCCCTTTGAGTCTCTGAAGTGGAGGCTTGATGGATTATATTTTTTGTGTCAGCTCGAAGATTCTATAGAAATCTATGGAGTTATTCTTAGCAAAGTTCTCTTCGATTTGGGTTAGTTGGTTTTGTGTGAAGGTCCGTTTGGTTCCTCGAATTATCTTAGCTGTTAGCCTTCTTTGTTCCAAAAAATTCTGCCAATTTATCTTCGTTTTCTTACAATTCCAGTTATCGCAGAGTGTCTGTCTTTGGGCTATTGCACAGTCACAGTCTTCATTCTACCGCGGATGCTTCCTTCTTCGTGTGAGGGGGACGAACTTATTGGCCATCTTCACAAGAGTCTCTTTCAGTTGGTCCCAGCTGTTGGAATCTGTACTCTTCAGTCTCTGGCTTAATTCTTGACTGTTCTTAAGTCACTCTACGTCAAATGTCACCATCTTGGAGGTTTTGTGTACTCTAGTGTTTCTAGGCTAGAGTCTCATATTGATCTTTGAAAGGTAGTGGTTTGAGTCCAGATTGGCACTTCTCAAATTCATGTTTTGTATTTCCTTCTAAGATTTTCCTGAAATGGCCACATGATCTTCCTGGAATTCACCCAAGTTGGTGTTAGGTGAAATCCAAGTCTTCTGTTTCCTTGGCAGATGTTTGAAGGCTGTAGTCTTCATGGCCAACCCAAAAGTCCTACACAGATTCACCAATTTTTCCCCATTGCGCTAAGTTCATATATGTACTGGAGAGTTGCCCACTGTGTTTCTGTACTTTTTCCCTCTTGCCAATTGGGCATTGAAGTCACCAAGCAGTATGATGATGTGTGTTTCTGGAATTTTAGAGAGAATATCTTCTAAGTCTTATCATACAATGAAGGCTTTCACGACCAGATGTTTCAGCTGCTGATAAAAGTCCCCCTCTGTCTCAAAGTGGTGTACATAAGATTCTGTGTACATATGGCAAGGTCTACATTGGAACTACAAAGAGAAGTGTGAATACACGGTTGAAGGAACATAAAAATCTTTGCCGACTAAGGAAAACAGACAAATCAGCCGTGGCGGAACGTGCTCTTCAATCAGGTGATCACGCAGTAAAATTTTCGGAAACTGAAGTTTTGTGTGCTATGATGAACTATTATCCACGGCTATATAGAGAAGCCATCGAAATATATAAACACGGGGATAATTTTAACAGAAAAGATGAAGCCATGAAACTCAGTGATATATGGACTGTGGCGCTACAGAATCAATGAGAAGTTTTTATCTTTGACGTACTATAATCGATAGCCAAAAAATTTTCTCTGCCAAGGTTTATCTCTGCTATCAAGTGAAATCCAGACCACCCCCACTTTCCACAGTATTTAGTCCGCTCTTCGACGTCCGACTCGTCAGTCGGCAAGACTCAGCACAACCAGGAGCACCTCCGAAGATGCCCAACGTAGCCTTGGACGAAACGTCAGGAATCGAAGAGTTCCGTGGACCACGAACAAACAACCCGGAAAAATTCTCAGCTTCTAAGTCTTGCCAGAATTTCTCCGTTCTGTCTGGATTGTGTCTATTGCCTAGTTGGATGGAGCATGTGCATTGACTACACTATAGCCGTTGTTAGCACATTTGAGGGACAGGATGGATACACGACTGCTTGGGGAGGTGAAGTCAATGACTGAATCCAGTATCTTGTGACTGATTATAAATCCTGTACCTAAGTGGGGTACATTCTTCATTAACCTCTGACCCACTTTTCCTTTGAGGATTCTGTATCCTTGGGACTCGAAGGCACGATCATCTGTGAATCTGGTTTCCTGTACTGCTGTCAGTACTATGTTGTGCTGTGTGAGTGAATCGGTCAGACGTTTCAATTTACCCACTTTGAGCAGTGAATTAGCATTAAATGTTGCGAAGAAGCTTTGCTGTCTTCGTCTGAGTTTACGTCCGGTGATATTAGGATGCTCCAACTTATCCTTAAAGCATGTTGGTGCGGACTCCCCAGAATCCGATGGTCCGCTAACGTCACCTGGGGTGACGGTGGATTGGTTACCACCTGTGGTAGAGCATACAGCGAAATTTCCCTGCATGCTGAGTTGAAGATTTTTCTTTGTGGGACAGTGGCAAGCCACTGTCCAAGATACTACCCAAGTTGTTAGCTTGAGAGGCTTATTATTCGGGGTTGTCACCCCTAGAGAGGTTGCCTTCACTGCGGCTAAGGAGCCCTGTCTACCCCACCTTTCACTTATGACAAGGGATGGTAGGAAAAAGGACAAGGCAAGGACAGGATGAGGGTAGGAAAATGGGGATGGATAGGATGTTGTGAGACACACTTTGTCTCGCTCCTTCCCTTCGGCATGTCCAGCTTGGGTGACTACTGGTAGCTAAGCTACCGCTGGCATAGCCCTCCGGATCCAGAGCACGCAAACCACCTGGCCCGCACGGTCAGTGCTTCGTTAAGGCAGTGGCCCCTGAGAAGGATCGATGATCTTTCGTTGAATGGTTCGCACGCTAACGCACGTTGATGGCCCGGCACTGAAATCTGCAGCAATTTGAACGATTCTCTTCAGTCGTCGTTGGTCCCGTTCATGCAGGATCTTTTTCCGGCCGCAGCGATCTCGGAGATATGATGTTTTACTGGATTCCCGCTATTCACGCCATACTCGTGAAATGTTCGTAAGGGAAAGTCCCCACTTCATCGCTACGTAGGAGATGCTGTGTCCCACTGCTCGTATGCCGACTGAAACACCACGTTCGAACTCACTTAAATCTTGATAACTTGCCATTGCAGCTACAGCAACCGATCTAAACAAGTGCGCCAGACACTTGTCTGTCGTCTTATGTAGGCGTTGCAGACAGCAGCGCAGTATTCTGCATGTTAACATATATCTATACTTGAATAAGCATGCCTACTCCAGTTTTTCTGCTCTTCGATGTAGAAGCAATGATTTCTCGTTGTGCCTCAATATTTTTGCCCTACTTCTGTATGCATCTGTCTTGATGGGTGCCAGTCCCATATGGCCGTTGAGATCCAGCGTGGAGTTGACTACGGTAACAGTTCGGTTCCATAATAGCTTGATATTCGACGGTTCCCAACCAACATGAGGACCCGTTTCACGGAACGATGAACCACATTGCCAATAGGCGACGTCCCTTGGCTCTGTCGAATCCTAGCACACGCTAATAGACTTCTCTCGTCTCATACACGAGGCATAGTACCGTCTTCTCAGAAGCAAATAACATAACACATGCGACTTTTGTCTGATAAACGCGTTGCGTGAACTTTCCTTGTAAACAGAAGGGAGATGGAGTTATTTCTACCTGCTTACGGTGGTTTCACTGAAATGCTAATAAATTCAGTATCGAGGCACCTATCACACAGCATGCTAATTTTACACTACTGGCTATTAAAATTGCTACACCAATAAGAAATGCAGATGATAAACGGGTATTCATTGGACAAATATATTATACTAGAACTGGCATCTGATTACATTTTCACGCAATTTGGGTGCATAGATCCTGAGAAATCAGTACCCAGAACAACCACCGCTGGCCCTAATAACGGCATTGATACGCCTGGGCATTCACTCAAACAGAGCCAGGATGCGTGTACAGGTACAGCTGCCCTTGCAGCTCGAACACGATACCACAGTTCATCAAGAATAGTGGCTGCCGTATTGTGACGAGCCAGTTGCTCGGCCACCATTGACCAGACGTTTTCAGTTGCTGAGAGATCTGGAGAATGTGTTGGCCAGGGCAGCAGTCGAACATTTTCTGTATCCAGAAAGGCCCGTACAGAACCTGCAACATGCGGTCGTGCATTATCCTGCTGAAATGTAGGGTTTCGTAGGGATCGAATGAAGGGTAGAGCCACGGGTCGTAACACATCTGAAATGTAACGTCCACTGTTCAAAGTGTCGTCAATGCGAACAAGAGGTGACCGAGACGTGTAACCAATGGCACCCCATACCATCACGCCGGGTGATACGCCAGTATGGCGATGACGAATACACGCTTCCAACGTGCGTTCACCGCAATGTCGCCAAACACGGATGCGACCGTCATGATGCTGTAAATAGAACCTGGATTCATCCAAAAAAATGACCATTTGCCATTCGTGCACCCAGGTTCGTCGTTGAGTACACCATCGCAGGCGCTCCTGTCTGTGATGCAGCGTCAAGGGTAACTGCAGCCATGGTCTCCGATCTGATAGTCCATGCTGCTGCAAACGTCCCCATCTGTTGACTCAGGGATCGAGACGTGGCTGCACGATCCGTTACAGCCATGCAGACAAGACGCCTGTCATCTCGACTGCTAATGATACGAGACCGTTGGAATCCAGCACGGCATTCCGTATTACCCTCCTGAACCCACCGATTCCATATTCTTCTAACAGTCATTGGATCTCGACCAACGCGAGCAGCAATGTCGCGATACGATAAACAGCAATGGCGATAGGCTGCAATCCGACCTTTATCAAAGTCGGAAACGTGGTGGTACGCATTTCTCCTCCTTACACGAGGCATCACAACAACGTTTCACCAGGCAACGCCAATCAACTGCTGTTTGTGTATGAGAAATCAGTTGGAAACTCTCCTCATGTCAGCACGTTGTAGGTGTCGCCACCGGCGCCAACTTTGTGTGAATGCTCTGAAAAGCTAATCATTTGCATATCACAGCATCTTCTTCCTATCGGTTAAATGTCGCGTCTGTAGCACGTCATCTTCGTGGTGTAGCAATTTTAATGGCCAGTAGTGTACGTTAGTTGGATGCCGTCTACAAGGTGTTGCAGTTTTAATGGCTAGCACTGTAATTTGTAGTTAAGTGTAGGTGTAGGTTCGCATGGTGCTGCGACACAGGCGATGCGGGTTTGCTTGAGGTACGGATCCAGCTGCGCCACTGCGTCCTCCCCCTCCCTCCCCCCCCCCCCCCCGTAAACGTAACTAACCTAAGGACATCACACACATCCATACCTGAGGCAGGATTCGAACCTGCGACCATAGCCGTCGCGCGGTTCCAGACTGATGCGCCTAGAACTGCTTGGCCACCGCGGCCGGCGAGAGTCATTTAACTTATCCATAAATCCAGATTGTTCAATACCTTGATCGTACGCAAAATTTGTCACACTAGGTGATACAGGTTTTACTCTTTGATTAATAACACCTAACTTTCCACTTTTACCTATATCATAATATATTCCAGGTACAACAGTAGATCTAGTGAAATAAGAACCTTGTAATTCAACATACCTATGAGCTCCATGAGTTGGTTTTACAGGACTTAATTTTACATCATGAGACCAACTAAAACATTCTGAAATATCTAGAGAATGACATTATAAATATTAATTATGAATGGAGAACCATATGTGCCTCCACTTGACCATGTTTCCAGTTTCTCTATTTATCTACAGGAATAACCCAGCTATCATAATTTGAATAATTTCTTGGAACAGTTAAAGATGAAGGATAAGTATTATTTTGAGTATTGCCCTATATAATTTCAGATATATCTTGTCTTTTAGGAATACCAGCGGATTTCATCAGATTTTGACATGACTCGTGTTTTTTGTACATGTATATCGAATGCAAGATTGGAGATTAACTGGAAAGATATTTAAATATTTGTGGGAAAAGAAGGCAACAAGACACTGGTTTCATGAATGTAAAAAAATCTAGAGAAAATAATATAAAAGCTGAAGAAAAATTTACAGAGATGAGTTTAGGAAAATTTTATTGAACATGGAAGCATTCCGTGTTAGAAGAGTGAAAAGAAATTGTATGAAGTGGTCAGGGCATAGGAAGAATAATGTAGTTAACTCATGAATGAGTACTGGAAGAAAAGAAGAGAACAATAGCTAAGAAACTGAAACTGGCGCATGGTCCCCTTTTGGGCCATCAGAGAAGAAAAAAATAAAAGAATAACAAGAAGAATATCAAAGAAATGACAATCAGGAATCCGAATTTTCAATTCAACCTAAAATTATTTTTTATGACCAAGTATTTCTGATCTACATTGGGATTTTTAATTACAAATGGATAGCAAGTGTAAATAGCAAAAATTAAATTCGAGTGTGACACTAATTACTTGAGTAGTATTAAAGACTGATATATTCATTCCTATTAAATCATTAAATCCATATGTGGCTAGCACGTAGCCATTTTTTCAATTTCCTCTCTTGTGCCAGCCTCTCGACATGACAGAGTAAAACCCACATCTTGTGCTCTTAGTGTTTGTTGAGTGTCTTCTAATCTTCGTCTTCCCCATACTTTTTATGCCCTAGTGCCATGGTGGTTGTTCCCTGATGTCTCTACACTCATTCTATTATGCTGTCCCTTATCCTCATCCATGTTTTCCATATGTTCCTTTCTTCGCCGATTTTGTGAAGAACCTCCTCATCCCCCAACTTCTCAATTCACCTAATTTTTAAATTTTTTCTTCTTTTGCCAGCCGGAGTGTCCATGCGGTTCTAGGCGCTACAGTCTGGAACCGAGCGACCGCTACGGTCGCAGGTTCGAATCCTGCCTCTTGCATGGATGTGTGTGATGTCCTTAGGTTAGTTAGGTTTAATTAGTTCTAAGTTCTAGGCGACTGATGACCTCAGAAGATAAGTCGCATAGTGCTCAGAGCCATTTTTTCTTCTTTTCCAATTTTACCACTGTTCATGATTCACTTTCATACAATTCTGTGGTCTAAATGTATTCTCAGCAATTTCTTCCTCAAATGAAGATCAAGTTCTAATACTTGTAGACTTATTTTGAAGAGGGATGTCCTCATTTTCCTGTGCTAGGCCGCTATTGACATCACCTCTCCTTCATCTGTCATGTGATGTTTTGCTTCTAAGGTAGTAGGATTCCTTCATTACATCTGCTTTGTGGTCTTCAGTTTCGATGGTAAGCTTATAACTAATACCATTTCTATTTCCAGTCATCTTCCTTCAGCTTGCTCTCAGTCCATATTCTGTGCTGCATAGAGTGATCATTGTGCCCAAAAATCTGGTAAATCTTCGCCACATCCACAATGTCATCAGTGAAACTTATGAATGATAGCCTTTAACATTGCATTTTTAATCACACTCCTTAAGCTTTTTTTTTTAATTTTCATCATTACATCTTCGACAGTAGAGATTGGAAAGGATGAGAGAAACACAGTGTTACACCTCTTTAACTTCTGTTGTCCTGACATATTTGGTTGCATGTAACATCATATTGGTAATGTTCATGTTAGATCTGTTTATATACAGCTGAATAAAACGATGTTTCTCATGCCATAGGGGATACACGTTATATTTTGAATTGTATACATACACCTATGTCTATAGTATTTTGTTTTATATACTAAACCCTGTCTACTGAAGTTAGTGACAGTTCTGGAACTTTCGGATTTCCTATAAAGTAATAACAGTTCTAATTTCTGTTCAGAAACTGCTAAATCTGTTTTCTTGTTCTTGTTCTAGTTTTTAAATTCTGCTTTCTGTCATTCCAAACTTTATTAGCACAGTACGAAGTATTAACACTAGGTTACTTAATGTTATGTCTTGAATGTTGTTGACAATTACTAAATGTTATTGACGACTACACCGAAAGAAGGGGTTAAGTCCAAATCCCACGAAAATGAGTTAGTGGTATCATTATAAAGTTTATGAGATGTACTTTCAGTTAGGTGAACTTAAGAGAATGTGACTGGTGTAGTTACAGAGTTGTATACAGTCTAAAATGTGGTATACATGGAGAAACGAGTCAAGTCCATCGAATACACGGACAGAAAAGGCGAAGTCCAGTAGGTATGGATTTCTGAGCTGTATTGATGTGCCGGCCGCGGTGGTCTCGCGGTTCTAGGCGCGCAGTCAGGAACCGTGCGACTGCTATGGTCGCAGGTTCGAATCCTGCCTCGGGCATGGATGTGTGTGATGTCCTTAGGTTAGTTAGGTTTAAGTAGTTCTAAGTTCTAGGGGACTGATGACCACAGCAGTTGAGTCCCATAGTGCTCAGAGCCATTTTTGTATTGATGTTTTTGTCTGCTTTTATGGACATCTCATTGTTGACATTGTTAAATGCTATGTCATTGTTGATCTTTCTTAAGTATTGTCGAAGCTAACACATAGCAGATTTGACATTAGCTTCTTTCCTTTGTGCTGTGGTGGAACTGAATTTTGTGCTGTGGTTTGTACTAACACAAGCAGCCTTGACAATCGCTTCAGCGCTTTATGGTGTGGTAGATGGAATTGAATTTCGTGTAAAATCCAATTGAGGTTGGTGTTTCAATTGGTGATGGGTGATAGAATGCCCAGAGTCAAGTTGCAGTGGTAAGTCTAGAAAAAGACAGAGCTATGGTAGGCGATTTGAAATATCTAAAAAGCTAAGAGTAATGTCACATGAAACAGGAGAGCATTGTAACTGCAAGAAGAATAGCACTGATTTGCTGACTGATGCAGAGAAGTCTACATTAATATCAAATTTCACTTTGCTGAGGGACTGGAATGAGCAAAGATGTCACCTGACACGACTAATTTATGGTGACAATTTACAACGCTGATGGCCTTGCAGAGATGCGACAGTAGCTACTTTGTGTGATTATACATTTCACGATAAGGTCAGAATAATGAGAGACAATAGTGTGACAGAATTGCCTGTTTGTCAAAAGGCCTTTATATCACTGCATGGCATTTCAAAGAAAATATTAGAAACTATCAGCAATTCCTTAAAAACTGAAGGCACGGTGCCAGTTGAAAAACGAGGTAAACACAGAAACCAAGTTCACAAACTTCCAGCAGAAACAGATCAATACATCTGCTCTCACATCAAGTCATTACAGCATAAATAAAACACAGAAACTGTACTTGGCTGAATAACTCACAATCAAGAAGATGTTCAAGAAGTTTCAAGAGACAACGTCTACTTGTTCTGTATCGTATGAAATTTATCGTAAACAATTTAATACAAAATTTAATCTTTCATTTGGTTTTCCTTAAAGTGATACATGCAGTACTTGTGATAAGTTTTCTGTAACTTTCAAAGCTTTAGAGGCACAACCCACATGCAACAGATGGAAAGGACAGATCAGACGTTCAAAGTAATATTAAGAGATAGAAGACTGAATATGAACTCCACCACTGTAGAGTTGATGCATTCTATCGGCATAAATGGCTATGAGCACTATGGGACTTAACATCTATGGTCATCAGTCCCCTAGAACTTAGAACTACTTAAACCTAACTAACCTAAGGACATCACACAACACCTAGCCATCACGAGGCAGAGAAAATCCCTGACCCCGCCGGCAATCGAACCCGGGAACCCGGGCATGGGAAGCGAGAACGCTACCACACGACCACGAGCTGCGGGCTTTCTATCGGCATAAAAGACAATCTCGACAGAGAAGCAGAAAGTTTACAAACACAGAATCGATATGTATGGTTCTCCAACGAAATTTTCCATGTCCAAACATCAGCACCAACATTTTCTATTATAAGCGAAGCTTTCTCTATATTTATTTAACATACATCAACACTCAGACAGTAATGCAGTGTTTTATGTTTACCCTGAAACTATAGGAAAGAAAGGTTCAAATGAAGTAGTTTCTTTCCTGCATCATTATGTTAGCTCGTTTCTGGATCCTGAGGTTAAAAATTTGGAAATCTTCTGTGACTCATGTGGTGGTCAAAATAAAAACTACACCCTTTTCAGGTTCATCCATTATCTAGTCCATCATGCAAAGCGATTTGACTCAATTCGTGTGACATTCCGAGTAAGAGGACATTCATACCTGTAAGTGACAAAGACATTGGCCTCATCAGAAGTAAAATGAAAGCTGAGACCCCAGAGGACTAGACAGACATAATTAAAGATGTGCATGTGAAACCCACTCCTTTCCAGGTTGTTCAAGTTGATTGCTCAATGATATGTGACTGGACTGATTTCTTGCAACCAAGACACCGATCAAAATATCCATTCCCATCTTGAATTATTAAGGAGATGAAGATAGAACGCCACCATCCAAGGCTTATAACACATCGTGACATTTACAACGGATCTTGGATCACATCAGTTGTTACTGCTCCTGCTGGACGAATGGAAGAGGATCCAGAACTTGCAGAAGGAGAGTTTTTCTTCTCTTCACCCTGTTACGTAGATAGGTGGGTAACGACTTCAGGTACAGTAATTAAATGAAACAAGATCATATCAGTGTGTGAAATAGCAGGTCCTGCTTTATTATAACAAACCTATTGAGATATCATGCTAATAAGAGGTCGCATGTCCAATGTTTCAGGACTGCTACCTATAACTGCAAGAACTGAAGGTGTTCTGTGACACAGGAGCCCAAGAGTACTATACAATATTCCTTTCCAGCAGTGAATTTACAAACACGTTTTGTGTTATTTGTTTGTAAATAAGTAAAAAGTGAGAAATGAAGACTGTGAGTTATAAAAACTGTTATTTATACTGATAACTGAAATTACATCCTATTAACTATATTTTTAATCCATGTGTTGTAACCATTTATTGAATAATTGTTGGTAGTTGTATACCAGGTGATTTAAAGATACAAAAGTTGGAACATTGGCTTATTAATCATTATAATTTACGTGAGTTCAGTGAAAATAAAAAGGGAATATTGATAAACAGTATTGTTCCTAAAACCTGATTAGTCATGAATATCCTGTACAGTAACGACTAGACTCAAAGATAAATAGATCTTTGTCAAAGGAGTTTCACAGAAGTTTTATAGTGAAGTATCATGCCAATATCATATTACATTCTGACTTATACAATCTAATTAGTGCATTATACAAAGAAATAAAAAATAGAAGTTAAGATAAGCAGACACACAGGTTAAAATCTTATTAATATTTTTTCTGCTTTTAAGGAATCCTAAAGAAAAGGTCGCTGAATGTACTGTATAAATTACAAAAGCATATTTCAATAAACAATGGAAGTGCAACATCTTAAACTTTACAATTGCTCTCCTGAAATATCTATAAAATGGACATAACCCCTTTTATCTGTGTGGTCTTCAATTTCCAACTGTCACATTTCTGTATCTGATCTGTGGTGTGTGTGTGTGTGTGTGTGTGTGTGTGTGTGTGTGTGTGTGTGTGTGTGTGTGTGTGTGTGTGTGAGTGAATGTGTGTGCATTCATAAGCATTTCAGTATAGTTACATGCATACATGGATAACTTTTTTAGTTAATTTCTTTTAGCAAGCTAGCACAGATTTTGTGTTTGTATGGTCATTTATCACCCCTTTGTTCTCTGCTAATGCTTTCTAGATGTGGTAGCTTTCCTGCTTTAGGATAAGGCATTTATAATAGTTTTTTATCCTGATGAGCTTCATGTATTATTTTTTGTTGTCTGGATGATGATTATGGAGCTGTAAATGATCTGTTTGTTCAAAAGGAACTTACTGAACCGAGAATATTAGCAAAATTTGCATATTTATATTAAAAATAACCTTTGTAAAATAACTTCTGTTCAGATACCAAACAAATTGTTCAGGTTCAAAGTTAACACAATTAAAAGAAGAACTGAATCACATTAATTTAAAAGTACATGTTAAAAGACTAGCCTACTCATTCATGCCTAAACAGTATCACCTCAATCGTTGGTGATACTGCAGAGACCTCACATATAAATATTTCCTCTGCAGACTCGCTCTGGGAGAGTTCATGATAGGGAGTGAAGCAGAATGAGCACTGTGATCGTTTCTTTTCCTATTTCTTCTGTTTCGTTCATTGTATATTGGCCTCCACATGTGCCACAAGTCCAGTCCTCATTACTGGAATTTTTTAAAAACATTTCTAGCTTTTGCTTTCCTATTTCCAGAATGTCCAACTGAATTCGAAACAGTGCTTCTTTTTCCTTTTTTAGGTTGAAAACTAGTCAGTGCCAGAGCTCTCGGTCCATATCCAGTAGAGACCTTACCCCTTCGGCCAACAGTGAGATAATGAGATTGCTATTGTTTGTGGCATTTCGATAGCATGTGTCTGCGGCCTCCCATTTGATGATATGCTTGCACCAGGAACAGGTAGGCCTACCAAGATCGCTCCGTGCTCTGTGCTCGCTGGTGACACACCGCGTCCGGTACTCGTTCACCACGGCGCTGGCAGTCACAGCACAAAGTTACAACACCTGATGATGGGCATATAAGACCCCGAAACCGGTCGTGTTCTACACTCCTGGAAATGGAAAAAAGAACACATTGACACCGGTGTGTCAGACCCACCATACTTGCTCCGGACACTGCGAGAGGGCTGTACAAGCAATGATCACACGCACGGCACAGCGGACACACCAGGAATCGCGGTGTTGGCCGTCGAATGGCGCTAGCTGCGCAGCATTTGTGCACCGCCGCCGTCAGTGTCAGCCAGTTTGCCGTGGCATACGGAGCTCCATCGCAGTCTTTAACACTGGTAGCATGCCGCGACAGCGTGGACGTGAACCGTATGTGCAGTTGACGGACTTTGAGCGAGGGCGTATAGTGGGCATGCGGGAGGCCGGGTGGACGTACCGCCGAATTGCTCAACATGTGGGGCGTGAGGTCTCCACAGTACATCGATGTTGTCGCCAGTGGTCGGCGGAAGGTGCACGTGCCCGTCGACCTGGGACCGGACCGCAGCGACGCACGGATGCACGCCAAGACCGTAGGATCCTACGCAGTGCCGTAGGGGACCGCACCGCCACTTCCCAGCAAATTAGGGACACTGTTGCTCCTGGGGTATCGGCGAGGACCATTCGCAACCGTCTCCATGAAGCTGGGCTACGGTCCCGCACACCGTTAGGCTGTCTTCCGCTCACGCCCCAACATCGTGCAGCCCGCCTCCAGTGGTGTCGCGACAGACGTGAATGGAGGGACGAATGGAGACGTGTCGTCTTCAGCGATGAGAGTCGCTTCTGCCTTGGTGCCAATGATGGTCGTATGCGTGTTTGGCGCCGTGCAGGTGAGCGCCACAATCAGGACTGCATACGACCGAGGCACACAGGGCCAACACCCGGCATCATGGTGTGGGGAGCGATCTCCTACACTGGCCGTACACCACTGGTGATCGTCGAGGGGACACTGAATAGTGCACGGTACATCCAAACCGTCATCGAACCCATCGTTCTACCATTCCTAGACCGGCAAGGGAACTTGCTGTTCCAACAGGACAATGCACGTCCGCATGTATCCCGTGCCACCCAACGTGCTCTAGAAGGTGTAAGTCAACTACCCTGGCCAGCAAGATCTCCGGATCTGTCCCCCATTGAGCATGTTTGGGACTGGATGAAGCGTCGTCTCACGCGGTCTGCACGTCCAGCACGAACGCTGGTCCAACTGAGGCGCCAGGTGGAAATGGCATGGCAAGCCGTTCCATAGGACTACATCCAGCATCTCTACGATCGTCTCCATGGGAGAATAGCAGCCTGCATTGCTGCGAAAGGTGGATATACACTGTGCTAGTGCCGACATTGTGCATGCTCTGTTGCCTGTGTCTATGTGCCTGTGGTTCTGTTAGTGTGATCATGTGATGTATCTGACCCCAGGAATGTGTCAATAAAGTTTACCCTTCCTGGGACAATGAATTCACGGTGTTCTTATTTCAATTTCCAGGAGTGTAAATAAAAAAGAATCTTACAACCGAAGCGGTATTTTCAACTTCTGCTATAATGCTCAGTTGCTGATCTCGCCCCAACTGGGTTGCTTGTCTGCTCTCTTCGGAGCCAGAAACACACGGATGTGTGCATCTTGATGCCGTACACATAACTGGGACTTGACTGAAAGGACGACGTGGTGCCACCCCTATGTCAAGTATTGTCGCTGGGCGCACCACTGTTGGTGTGCCCCTCTCTGCTGCTCCGCGAAGGGAAGCAACAAAAAATTGTAGCCATGCTGACAATCAGTGGAGCTCCAGGCAAGATGTGTAATAGGCCATCGAATGCTTCGGTTGGAGGGCATTGCTGCAGCGTATACGCAACGTCGCGCGACTCTGATGAGGGTATGTAAGCGCCGGCATGTAGGCAAGGGTTTAGCGTGGCATTTGTGTCTTTCCGATGTGAGTGCGGTAAATCCGGAAACATTAATAATGGAGACGTTATTACCAAATGCGTGCAGGCAAGACGAATATGCTGTTACTCTTTTGTTGTATGTTTGCAGGTGGAGATATTAAGCCGCCAAATAATTTTTAAAATTCAAAGTGAAATCTTTAGCTAGTACTACGCTGGCTACTAGCTGTGGACTTGCCTCTTCACGAAAATCTTCGTACAGAGTTATTATTATAAGGAATTTTTTTCGAACTATGGTGGGCGTAAGATAGCAATTTACACTACTGGCCATTAAAACTGCTACACCACGAAGATGACGTGCTACAGAAGCGAAATTTAACCGACAGGAAGAAGATGCTGTGATATGCAAATGATTAGGTTTTCAGAGCATTCACACGAGGTTGGCGCCGGTGGCGACACCTATAACGTGCTGACATGAGAAAAGTTTCCAATCGATTTCTCATACACAAACAGCAGTTGACCGGTGTTGCCTGGTGAAACGTTATTGTGATGCCTCGTGTAAGGAGGAGAAATGCGTACCATCACGTTTCCGACTTTGATAAAGGTCAGATTGTAGCATATCGCGATTGCGGTTTATCTTATCGCGACATTGCTGCTCGCGTTGGTCGAGATCCAATGACTGTTAGCAGAATATGGAATTGGTGGGTTCAGGAGGGTAATACGGAACACCGTGCTGGATCCCAACGGCCTCGTATCACTAGCAGCCGAGATGACAGGCATCTCATCCGCATGGTTGTAACGGATAGTGCAGCCACGTCTCGATCCCTGAGTCAACAGATGGGGACGTTTGCAAGACAACAACCACCTGCACGAACAGTTCGACGACGTTTGCAGCAGCATGGACTATCAGCTCGGAGACCATGGCTGCGGTTACCCTTGACGCTGCATCACAAACAGGAGCGCCTGCGGTTCAAATGGCTCTGAGCACTATGGGACTTAACATCTATGGTCATCAGTCCCCTAGAACTTAGAACTACTTAAACCTAACTAACCTAAGGACATCACACAACACCCAGTCATCACGAGGCAGAGAAAATCCCTGACCCCGCCGGGAATCGAACCCGGGAACACGGGCGCGGGAAGCGAGAACGCTACCGCACGACCACGAGCTGCGGACTCCGCGCCTGCGATGGTGTACTCAACGACGAACCTTAGTGCACGAATGGCGAAATCTCATTTTTTCGGATGAATCCAGGTTGTGTTTACAGCATCATGATGGTCGCATCCGTGTTTGGTGACATCGCGGTGAACGCACATCGGAAGCGTGTATTCGTCATCGCCATACTGGCGTATCACCCGACGTGATGGTATGGGGTGCCATTGGTTACACATCTTGGTCACCTCTTGTTCGCATTGACGACACTTTGAATAGTGGACGTTACGTTTCAGATGTGTTACAACCCGTGGCTCTACCCTTCATTCGATCCCTGCGAAATCCTACATTTCAGCAGGATAATGCATGACCGCATGTTGCAGGTCCTGTACGGGCGTTTCTGGATACAGAAAATGTTCGACTGCTGCCCTGGCCAGCACGTTCTCCACATCTCTCTCCAATTGAAAACGTCTGGTCAATGGTGGCCGAGCAACTGGCTCGTCACAATATGCCACTCACTACTGTTGATGTACTGTGGTATCGTGTTGAAGCTGCATGGGCAGCTGTACCTATACACGCCATCCAAGCTCTGTTTGATTCAATACCCAGGTGTATCAAGGCCGTTATTACGGCCAGAGGTGGTTGTTCTGGGTACTGATTGCTAGGATCTATGCACCCAAATTGCGTGAAAATGTCATCACATGTCAGTTCTAGTATAATATATTTGTCCAATGAATATCGATTTATCATCTGCATTTCTTCTTGGTGTTGCAGTTTTAATGGCCTGTAGTGTACATTTGTTCAAATTATGATATAACTTTCCTGCCGTTTGTGCCAGCTAACCTTGATAATGGTCATTGACCGAAACTAATATCGAATTGTGCAAAATAAATGAGAGCTGAAGGTTTCGCCATGAATTTTAACTCTTGTCTTGGCTGCCGAAGGACAAACGTAGGTAGACATCCATCGCAGAATGAAGAATGTTTATGTGACACCACATATGTCAGAAACCACCTTGTGGAATGGTGCGCCAAGTTCCGTGCTGTTCACTATTTAACACAATACTGCGCAGCGCTGGAGAAATTACGACGTGCTTTTAAGGCGAAGCGTCTGGGAATACTGCGTCAAGGGGTGCTGCTGCCTCATGATAACGCACGTCCCCATATCGCAAATTTCGTAACGCCGAAGTTACATCAACTCAAGTGGGTGACACTGGAGCACACGCCTTGCAGTTCTGATACCTCTTTGTGCAGTTATCTTGGCTTTGGTGACTTAAAAAAGGTCTTGGAGCCTCGACGATTCTGTCGGACGCGGATGTGCAGCAGGCAGTTACGTAACTCTTCACGCGGCAGAATACGGTGATTTATCAGACGGGTACCTTCAAACTGCCCTACATGAACCATGGACCTTGACACCTATCTGGACCACCACCTCTGAAGGTCTCAGTGTATGGTGGTACAACATGCCATGTGTGTTTTCCATGAGCAATAAAAAGGGTTGAAATGATGTTTGTGTTGATCCGTATTCCAATTATCGGTACAGGTTCTCGAAGTCTCGGAACCGAGGGATGCAAAACGTTTTTTATGTGTGTATATAACATACGTCTTAGTGTTGCAAGCTTCTGGTTGCGTGGATGATTAGATGTGGAATGTATTACTGTGTTTGTGGCAGTTGGTTTTCTAAAGACGTTAATGTATGTTTACCATTTTCTTTTGTTAAGGTTACATCAAGAAAATTTAACTGATTTTCTTTTTATTTTTCAAGAGTGAATTTTATGTTCTGACGTGCTTTGTTGATTTCCCAGTGGAGCTCATCTATTTTTTCATTTGGCTCATCAACCAGACAAGTAATGCCATCCACATATCTGAACTAATATATGATTTTAAATCTTTCATTAGTGGTTATCTCTTCAAATATCTGATTTTCTAGATCACTGATGAAAATGTTTGCTAATGTTCCTGATATTGGGGATCCCATGGGCAGTCCATCACTTTGTAGGTAATATTCATTCTCGAACTGAAAGTAATTCTGTTCGTTTGTCAGTTAGACGGTCCAAAAGTAAAAATTATTAATATAACGCAATATTACATGCAACTGAGGAATACAGGCCTACAAAAGTTTGACTGTAATGTATTCATCTATAGTATCAATTGAAACTACTGCCAAGAGAATAGGTTCACGTAATCTAATTTTCTGGAATTTTTGTTGCATTCATTACCACCGACTTCTGACGTAATTAAAAGTGCTTTGGAAAATTATTATTTCATCGTGTATTGGTTGTGTGCGTGTTTTGAATGGACTGAAAGAGTGAATGGAGGACATTTGTAAAGTAGGAAAGTGATATTGTATTAAAACCACGTAAATGTACGCATGAGAAAGTTGTTGTGCTTCAGGGAATTTTAGACTTGTTAACAGAATATGGAATCGGTGGGTTCAGGAGGGTAATACGGAACGCCGTGCTGGATCCCAACGGCCTCGTATCACTAGCAGTCAAGATGACAGGCATCTTATCCGCATGACTGTAACGGATCGTGCAGCCACGTCTCGATCCCTGAGTCAACAGATGGCGACGTTGCAAGACAACAGCCATCTGCACGAACAGTTCGACGACGTTTGCAGCAGCATGGAGCGCCTGCGATGGTGTACTCAACGACGAACCTGGGTGCACGAATGGCAAAACGTCATTTTTTCGGATGAACTCATTTTCTGTTTATAGCATCATGATGGTCGCATCCGTGTTTGGCGACATCGCG
Organism: Schistocerca nitens; assembly: GCF_023898315.1. NCBI lineage: Eukaryota > Metazoa > Arthropoda > Insecta > Orthoptera > Acrididae > Schistocerca > Schistocerca nitens. The sequence continues at coordinate 130,891,917 of NC_064622.1, read as the reverse complement.
GTGAACGCACATTGGAAGCGTGTATTCGTCGTCGCCGTATTGGCGTATCACCCGGCGTGATGGTATGGGGTGCCATTGGTTACACGTCTCGATCACCTGTTGTACGCATTGACGGCACTTTGAACAGTGGACGTTACATTTCAGATGTGTTACGACCCGTGGCTCTACCCTTCATTCGATCCCTGCGAAACTCTTAATTTCAGCAGGATAATGTACGACCGCATGTTGCAGGTCACATACGAGCCTTTCTGGATACAGAAAATGTTCGACTGCTGCCCTGGCCAGCACGTTCTCCACATCTCTCACCAACTGAAACCTTCTGGTCAATGGTGGCCGAGCAACTGGCTCGTCACAATACGCCAGTCACTACTCTTGATGAACTGTGGTATCGTGTTGAAGCTGCATGGGCAGCTGTACCTGTACACGCCATCCAAGCTCTGTTTGGCTCAATGTCCAGGTGTATCAAGACCGCTATTACGGCCAGAGGTGGTTGTTCTGGGTACTGATTTCTCAGGATCTATGCACCCAAATTGCGTGAAAATGTAATCACATGTCATTTCTCAAAAAATGGTTCAAATGGCTCTGAGCACTATGGGACTCAACTGCTGAGGTCATAAGTCCCCTAGAACTTAGAACTACTTAAACCTAACTAACCTAAGGACAACACACACATCCATGCCCGAGGCAGGATTCGAACCGGCGACCGTAGCGGTCGCGCGGTTCCAGACTGTAACGCCAGAACCGCTCGGCCACCAGCGGCCGGCTGTCATTTCTAGTATAATATAGTTGTCCAATGAATACCCGTTTATCATCTGCATTTCTTATTGGTGTAGCAATTTTAATGGCCAGTAGTGTAACTTTCAACTATTACCCATGGACGGGAGTTATATGGCCTTGCCGTGGTAAGGGGTAAACAACTTGAAACCTATCTAGGTACCTGTCGGTGAACTGATTGATGGATAGTGAGAGAACAACCCGCCCCGCCGTAAGTTTAGTTAGGCTCTACTAAAGTTGATGACGACGGGGCGAGAGGGCCGTGGGGGAGGGGAGGGGGGGGATAATGGCTTTCTGATTAGTCTCAGGGCAAGGGGTCTCAGAAAGGACGGAAACAACTGCCTTAAGCTACAGCCTTGGAAAAGTCCCGATCATCTGTCGAGACGGCGGGTGGCCTGCGTTGGCGCGAGGATCGAAAAGAGGCGGAGACGAAGAGCCACGCCGGTGCCGATCTGCCGGCTGTGAACCCCGGCTCGCTCTCCTCGCCGAGCCTGTTACACAGAGAGCCCTGTCCCGCCCGCCGCCTTTGTTCGCGTCGCAATCTCGCGGCACAGTTCCGCGCCGGATGTCTTTGTTTCCTGCCACGTACGTCTTACAGTGGCTATTGTTTTCTTCTGTTTTCCGGAGGGCATTGTTTCCGCTTCGAGCGCTGTACAGACTGCAGCGTCCGCCACGTACCGGAATTCTCCGCAGAAAACCATGCTGGCACTGACGAGGTCGGACGCGGCTACTCTCTGTCTAGTCCTGTGGGCGGTCTACCCCGCAGTAAGCCACAGCGTGCATTCCGCGACCTTTACCGTCATCATTATTATCATCTAGCGATGAGGCGAGCAGAGAACTTTCAGGTCTCTCTTTGTGAGAACCAGTAGGGATCGAATGACTATCCGAGCCGGCCGCTGTGGCCGAGCGGTTCTAGGCGCTTTAGTCCGAAACCGCGCTGCTGCTACGGTCCCAGGTTCGAATCCTGCCTCGGGTATGGATGTGTGTGATGTCCTTAGGTTAGTTAGGTTTAACTAGTTCCAAGTCTAGGGGACTGATAACCTCAGATGTTAAGTCCCATAGTGCTTACAAGGGAACCTCCCCATCGCTCCCCCCTCAGATTTAGTTATAAGTTGGCACAGTGGATAGGCCGAGAAAGCAGGAAGAAGTTGTGTGGAACTATGAAAAAAAAGCAAAATATACAAACTGAGTAGTCCATGAGCAAGATAGGCAATATCAAGGACAGTTATAGCTCAGGAGTGCCGTGGTCTCGTGGCTAGCGTCAGTACCTTCGGAACGAGAGGTCCTTGGTTCAAGCCTTCCCTCAACTGAAAATTTTAATTTCTTTATTTTCGCAAAGTTATGATCTGTCCGTTCGTTCATTGACGTCTCTGTTCACTGTAATAAGTTTAGCGTTTGTGTTTTGCGACCACACCGCAAAACCGTGCGATTAGTAGACGAAAGGACGTGCCTCTCCAATGGGAACGGAAAACATTTGATCACAAGGTTATAAATCAACCTCCACAGGAAAACACGTCTGATATATTCTATACGACACTGGTGACGGCATGTGCTTCACATGACAGGAATATTTTGTCGACCCACCTAACTTGCACACTTGGCGAATGGGTGAAAAGATTCCTCTACCTTGCCCGATTTAGGTTTTCTTGTGGATGTGATAATCACTCCCAAAAGAGTGATGAAAACAGAAGAGTTTGTCACGTAAACTGCAACAAATGAATGCAACAGTTTCACAGTCGTATAGTTTTCCCTGTGCTCTGTCAAAACATATGTTTTTAACGTTTTCAAATTTTTCCGTGTGTAGACCGTCAAATCCTGCATATGTCCAAGCAAATCTGAACATGTCCTGGAATTTTGGAGAGCGAAGTTAATTATGTGTGAGTGCCTGAACTTTGATAATTGTCTGAAAAGAAAAAATTAAACTTCTCACCCGAGGGTAGACTTGAACCAAGGACCTCTCGTTCCGCACGTGCTCACGCTAACCACGGGACCACGGCGCTCCTGAGCTGTATTTGTCCTTGATGTTGCCTATCTTGCATATGGACTACAGTTTGTATATTTTGCTTTTTTTTCATAGTTCCACACAACTTCTTCCTGCTTTCTCGATTGACCTGTGTTCAGTTTTTCAAGGCCTATCCACTGTGCCAACTTATAACTAAATCTGAGGGGGGTGCGATGGGGAGGTTCCCTTGTTAGACCTATTTGAACCATTTTTAGACTATCCGATAATCAGCAACAGACAGCGCACAGACTAGCTCTTAGATTACACTGTACGCTTTAGCCACGCTGCCATCTGCTCCCTTGAAGTTTTCGATTCTCGGATGTATATCCAGGCACTAGATACAATAATAATAATAATAATAATAACAATTATAAACGTTTCTTAACTCTCTGTGACATCTCATTTTACTAAGTCCCTCCTTCCTCTTAGTCACGTCTTGTCAGGAGTGGATCGAAAAGAAGGGTGGAGGGGACGTCATGGGGGTCATGACATCCCCTCCCCAAAAGAGAGGAGGAGGAGGTTAGTGTTTAACGTGCCGTCGACAACGAGGTCATTAGAGACGGAGCGCAAGCTCGGGTTAGGGAAGGATGGGGAAGGAAATCGGCCGTGCCCTTTCAAAGGAACCATCCCGGCATTTGCCTGAAACGATTTAGGGAAATCACGGAAAACCTAAATCGGGATGGCTGGAGACGGGATTGAACCGTCGTCTTTCCGAATGCGAGTCCAGTGTGCTAACCACTGCGCCACCTCGCTCGGTTCCCCAAAAGAAGGAAAGACACTATACTGACCACTGGTGTAAATGTCTTTATACTCGTTTTGGCAATATTTGGAGCAGGGTACTTGTATTTCTGGTGTGCTGTTGTCATCTGCTACTTCTGATGTTCTTGGTGGAGTTCAGGAGCACTTTTATTGTTAATAGACTACCTTGGGTTTATCTGTTAGCCCACTGCTCACTTTCCTGGTGAACTCTACCTTGTGTTAAACGAACCACTGAAGTTAACTTCTGTAAGTAATGGTAGTCACCCGTGTTAAAAAAATGGTTCAAATGGCTCTGAGCACTATGGGACTCAACATCTTAGGTCATAAGTCCCCTAGAACTTAGAACTACTTAAACCTAACTAACACTAAGGACATCACACACATCCATGCCCGAGGCAGGATTCGAACCTGCGACCGTAGCAGTCGCACGGTACCGGACTGCGCGCCTAGAACCGCGAGACCACCGCGGCCGGCCACCCCTGTTGGTTAATAAGTATAATATGTTCTGCAACGGCTTTATTTGCCTGATACACAGAGATCCAGTGGCTTTGGGTCCTCTTGTAGGACTACCTATGGGGTTCATTCTGTACAAGTGCCCATAGAAAACTAGCCATCTGCTTGTGATGGCATCGGTGAGGTCTCTTAGAGTTAGTATATCGTAGGATCCTGGTCCCACTACCTTACTAGAGCCTCACTGGTTGGGGACAGGCACTCTGAGAGGACTGATGACCTGACCACTGATTTATATCGTCTGTGTTTGGTATTCATCGACAGATGTTTGGAGGTATACACTTTTCTGCAAGCATGATATGCCCTATCTAGATCCTTTGTTCGAGAGATACCTTTTCCTTGAGACCACCTGATTCCATTCTCCAAGATACTTTACGCTTTTGACTCTGTTAATAAGCTTGCTGACTCTCATCTTTCTAGGGCGTTTTAGTATTGGCAATGAATTCAGTCTTTCCCATGCTCACCAGTATACTTGTTTTCTCTGCTATTAGATGAGTACTTGGAGTTGCATAGAATTCTCTTGCATGTCGTTTGACAATAGACGCAGGTCATCAGCAAAAGCAGGTGAGGGATCCTTAGATTGTCTGCTTTGATCCCCATTCTTAATCCCAGTGTTCGTTGGTAGAGATCTGCTCCATTAACTAACGGTTTTTTTTCAGGACACAGTTAAATACAAGAATTCTAGTAATAATAACAATAAAATTTATAAATTATTCTGATATCAAACAAGCTACAGAATATCAAGTTCCTGTGTTGAAGAAGTACAAAACCTAAAGACCATCCTTCAATACAGCAAGAGACGACCTAGATAGTCGGTAGCTACCTTTGTACTTTTCTGAAAGGCGTACGACTACTTGAATGGAACCACTAGGACTAAATGTAAAACTCAGTAGGTTCATGTAGTCCACACGGTACAACACCAGATCCAAAGTAATGTTTACAGAACAACTCTTAGACAGTTTCTAGATCAGTACATCAGTAAAGGGGTGAGGCAAAGAGACGGTATGCGTTTTAGAAGTCTACAGGGATAGTTACCCACTATCTGGGTCGTTTCTTGCTGTATTCAAGTCTTGAGGTTCTGTATTTCTTCAATACAGGAGTGTGACATTCTGTAGCCTACTTGTTATTGTGAAGGAAGTCTACTGGGATACCCGAATATGACAATAATATTAATGTAAATTAAAATGAAACTAGTATACTATAAACAATGTATGTCTCTAATAAGCTTTATAAAGCGGATCACTGACTGTGCACGACCGCAGAGCCAAAGATACTGCTTCTGGTCTGAGAGTCTAGTGTTGGAGTAAGAGCCACAGTTGTAGGTAGCAGTCTGTGAGCGGTTAACAGAGCTACATGTAATTTGATGATTTGTATTTATGCCCCATTTGGAGTAGTTAGATAATACTTGCAGTATAAATCTCATTATTTGTGGATCAATTAGTAAAATGTAACTTTAATTGTCAGATGTTTTTGAAAAGACAAACTTAACTTGCAATGTAATTTAGCTAAAGAAAATCAATGTTAGTAATTCACCACAATCAGTACCGCATCCCTGTCCAGGTCATATGTTTTTCAAAGAAGTTGCATTTTTCTTAAATGTTTTCATTTATCAGCCAAAAGAATTTCACGAATATTTGAAAGTATTATGGCCAGCATTTCGCACTAAGTATTATGGCCAGCATTTCGCACTGCTGAGCCTGTATTTTATTTTTTTATGAGAGACCAGAATATTTCCCATACCACCGTTGCAGCTTTATAGGTAAGACGCTGTAATTTATTTGTATGTGCGCAGGGACCAATGTTATCAGTATTGAACAGGGCCAAAGGATTCAATGCCTAAGGGCAGAACGTATTTTGCAGTGACTGCATTTCTTTATTGGTACTGGGAGTTGCATTGCCCAAACATTTGGTATAAAGTTTTTGCTAACAATAACACAGAGTAAGCACCCCACTTGTACTTACAACACGCTGCACGATACTTCGAGTTTAGTATCCATTCTGTAGAATGTTTGGGTGACATCAAATTTTCTTTTATGGGGGAGGGCAAAGAGGGACAAGTGGGGATCAACTGTGAACCCTCCTCGCCAACCCCCCCCCCCTACTCCCCGTGGAGCCGCTTCTTCATCTCGTTCACGTTAGGAGCTAAGCTGCAACACACTCCCTTCACACCAACCATTCTCTCTGACCTAACCGTGACGTTAGATATGGACGCCTCTACATCAGTTATTATTCATTTGTAGCAAACGGTAATTTCAAATTTACAATTTTGTCCACGTATATTCATTGGAAAAATAACTCCACGATTTCTTTTCCGTTGCAAAGGAGACCCTTAGAGTTAAACAGCAATCCCAACAATGACAGTATTTTCATAAGAACTTCTTTCCAAAAGTTATATGGACTTGGGCTTCTATAATAATTTTCTTTTATTTTAATAGAATAATTCCTAGTGAAATTATCGTACTGCGATATGTTTATGCAAATACAAAGTAAGCATGCTCTGTTACTTTTTTTTTAAAATACATCATTCAATGAAGCGTCCTGTCTTGTGAAAATTGTGAAAGCCGTTGCCTGAATTAGCGTATTGTGAGACAACTGGTAAGAAACAGATACGAATACACGTACAGGAACCGAGAACTTTTACGACAAAGACGAACAACTGTTCTTATTTTGGTTTCGAGTTTTGTCGACACCGTGATATCTGGTTCTCACGTGTGATATTCAGATACTTGAAGCAAGTTCTCGAGAATACTGAGAAGATATTACAATCGAGAATTCACTAGCTCTTTGGCTGCGTAACACTAACATCGTCACCACCATCATACGCTATTTGGCATCGGCGGTTGGATTTACACTTCCTGTAGACATAATACGCGTAACGATCTTCTGCTGTGAGCATCCGTATTGCTCCAGGACGTTTTCTAATTCCATCTCAAGACGTCACAAAGCGAACTGGAGGCAACAGTAGTAAATACCAAATGACTACTGCTCCCTAAATTGTCTCTCTACCACAATCTGAATACATGATTGCGCAAATCAGTTCTTCTGTGTTGTATACAGTAAACTGCGCACCGTCGTTATTAGCTGGACCAAAAGTAACAGCGACGAGCTGATAACGGAATGAGATTTTCACTCTGCAGCGGAGTGTGCGCTGATATGAAACTTCCTGGCAAATTAAAACTGTGTGCCGGACCGAGACTCATATCAGCACACACTCCGCTGCAGAGTGAAAATCTCATTCTGCAAACATCCCCCAGACTGTGGCTCAGCCATGTCTCCGCAATATCCTTTCTTTCAGGAGTGCTAGTTCTGCAAGGTTCGCAGGAGAGTGAATGATTCCGAACTCGCCAATGGCACTAAAAATAGCTGTACACACAGTGCAGAGAGGGACTCCGGCCACGAGGGAGATTTTGACGACAGGGAAGAATGTACACTCCTGGAAATTGAAATAAGAACACCGTGAATTCATTGTCCCAGGAAGGGGACACTTTATTGACACATTCCTGGGGTCAGATACATCACATGATCACACTGACAGAACCACAGGCACATAGACACAGGCAACAGAGCTTGCACAATGTCGGCACTAGTACAGTGTATCTCCACCTTTCGCAGCAATGCAGGCTGCTATTCTCCCGTGGAGACGATCGTAGAGATGCTGGATGTAGTCCTGTGGAACGGCTTGCCATGCCATTTCCACCTGGCGCCTCAGTTGGACCAGCGTTCGTGCTGGACGTGCAGACCGCGTGAGACGACGCTTCATCCAGTCCCAAACATGCTCAATGGGGGACAGATCCGGAGATCTTGCTGGCCAGGGTAGTTGACTTACACCTTCTAGAGCACGTTGGGTGGCACGGGATACATGCGGACGTGCATTGTCCTGTTGGAACAGCAAGTTCCCTTGCCGGTCTAGGAATGGTAGAACGATGGGTTCGATGACGGTTTGGATGTACCGTGCACTATTCAGTGTCCCCTCGACGATCACCAGTGGTGTACGGCCAGTGTAGGAGATCGCTCCCCACACCATGATGCCGGGTGTTGGCCCTGTGTGCCTCGGTCGTATGCAGTCCTGATTGTGGTGCTCACCTGCACGGCGCCAAACACGCATACGACCATCATTGGCACCAAGGCAGAAGCGACTGTCATCGCTGAAGACGACACGTCTCCATTCGTCCCTCCATTCACGCCTGTCGCGACACCACTGGAGGCGGGCTGCACGATGTTGGGGCGTGAGCGGAAGACGGCCTAACGGTGTGCGGGACCGTAGCCCAGCTTCATGGAGACGGTTGCGAATGGTCCTCGCCGATACCCCAGGAGCAACAGTGTCCCTAATTTGCTGGGAAGTGGCGGTGCGGTCCCCTACGGCACTGCGTAGGATCCTACGGTCTTGGCGTGCATCCGTGCGTCGTTGCGGTCCGGTCCCAGGTCGACGGGCACGTGCACCTTCCGCCGACCACTGGCGACAACATCGATGTACTGTGGAGACCTCACGCCCCACGTGTTGAGCAATTCGGCGGTACGTCCACCCGACCTCCCGCATGCCCACTATACGCCCTCGCTCAAAGTCCGTCAACTGCACATACGGTTCACGTCCACGCTGTCGCGGCATGCTACCAGTGTTAAAGACTGCGATGGAGCTCCGTATGCCACGGCAAACTGGTTGACACTGACGGCGGCGGTGCACAAATGCTGCGCAGCTAGCGCCATTCGACGGCCAACACCGCGGTTCCTGGTGTGTCCGCTGTGCCGTGCGTGTGATCATTGCTTGTACAGCCCTCTCGCAGTGTCCGGAGCAAGTATGGTGGGTGTGACACACCGGTGTCAATGTGTTCTTTTTTCCATTTCCAGGAGTGTATTTTGAGGGGCAGACATGAGAAAAATAGAAACATTCAAGGGTCTCGCCGGGAGGAAATGTGGGGATTTGATTTCAAACATTTCCTTACGGTGAGAAAGTTTGAGATATTTCGAAATTCGCAAAAAGGAATACATCCACGAGTATGGCTCGACCAATTTGAGTTCTGTCTTCCCCCCGACTGGGCAAGTTCACATAAGATAGAATATATGTGTGGCTATTTGGAAGGCGAACCGGCGATTTGCATGAGGTCGGCAGCGCGTCACTGCACTCGGGAGTTTCGAGAAGCCTTTCTGTCCGCCTATTGGTCGGAAGTGGCACAAGATAGGGTCAAGCATGGCATAATTATGCTGCCAAATTTGAACCAGTCTGGTTTCGGCAGCCCAGCACGCCTATTCGACCACATGCTGCAGGCAAATCAATTTCTATACGACCCATACGGGCCTGCGGAACTAATTAGGATATGCAACACCAAATTGCCGATGCACTTGCGCCACGTCATTCTTGCGGGAAGATGCAAAGAGGACGTGGAAACGTTTAAGACACTTCTCTAAGAGTTGGAATATAATACAGCAGAATGCCCGCCTTATCAGGCACAAAGTTATTACGGGGCACAGCAGCGCGACCGCAGTCGTGCCCGTAGTACTAATCAACGGCGTGACTGGTCGCCGCGACGCGAACGGAACAATAATCGGGACCGGCCGTATAGAAACTGGGGTAACAGTCGCGACCACAGGTGGAACAACGGAAATGATCGAGGACGTGGACAGGATCGTGAACGCAACAGGTACGGCATCCAGAATCGATACTACTATGAACACGGTGGGAATAGGATTGTAGGCGGAGCACCACATGATGTTGAAATTCGGCGGCCAACCCTAGACATAACCCAGCAAATGGAAATGAACAAAATCGGCAATGACAAATGATCAGCGCAGAAGGCGCCCAATCGGAACAAATGAGTGATATGGCAAATGAGTACATAGGGTGTATAGAGAGGAGAATGAATTGATTAGTTTACATTTGTAACATATGCATTTTGAATAATATGTTGGTAAAAATAATGATAAAAATTTTTCTATGTGATTGATTGAAGTGATGTTTGTAGTTTTTTTCTTTCCTTGTGCAATTAGGATTTAGGTTGGTTCAAATGTGAAGATAAAAGGTTTCTTTGTGAACGAGTGAAATGCTGTTTATGTCTTTTTTTGTGTAAATTGAAACGAGTCGCTCCTGAAGGAAGCAAGATCTGTGTTGAATTAATGCAAAACTCAGGGGAATATCCGATCTGTGGGTATTATAGGTCTGGCAAACCCAGGTCCCCAGCTGTTAGTAGCCTTGTTTCCAATTTTCTGCTTTCAGTGCTACTATCTATCTATTACTATTCTATATCTGTTAGTATAAATGAGAATCTCTTACTATAGTATGCGTGCTGTATGAATATTTTAAGATAGGAGAACTCTGAGAAAGGAATGAGTACGTTTGGAATCTTGAAAACAGGATGCAATAATATGATTGTTTAACCACTGGCTTCCCAATATGCGATGATATGTTAATATTGATGATATATGTCTTTTTTGTTCTTTTTAGCTGAGTATGTAAAGTGCTGTCTGTGGATTTCGTCAGTATATTGATTCCCTTCAAGGTGAAAGAAGAATTGTGGTTTGTGTAATTTACGTGGCCTTGAAATATTATTGTGGTAGTCAAATATGAGCAGTTTTTCAGCAAATGGAGAATGGAACAGAAATATGGATCCTTTCTGTAGTCTTGATTGATGTTGAGCCTGAGCCTAAAAAATTATTCTGCGTTAATACTTGTCCTAGAAAAGCGACGTTTATGTGTTTTGCTGATGCTGTGACCATTACAGCTTACTCTGTTTTCGCTGGTGCAGGATGCACTGCAGCCTATATGAGTTGAACTGAAGAAATTTCCCTCTTGAAGGTAGAGGAAGATTAAACAATTTTGATTATGGGACCGAAGGAAAGCTTGGTTTAAGGTAATAAGGATGAAGCAAAACATTTGTCATTTAAACTACAGGAGGATTCGGATCTTTTGTGTCACTTGTAAGTTCAATAGGATGTTAAGATGAAACTGTTTTACAGAATAGAGGAGACCACAATTTTGCCATTCATGAGAAATGAATAAAGAATAACCACCACAGGGGAAATAACTGATTTGGAAGCGAAAGGTAACTTAAAGAAGGAACGAAATTGGAGCAACATGGGCAAGAAAATGTAGTATAACCTGTATGAGGAAACTATTTTACCCTTCTCAGAGTCATCTGTGTGATTAATTCTTGTGATAACGTAATCTTAAATGAAATTGTCTTACTGTTTTATGTATGAACATATGAGTATGATAAATGTATAATTGCGAGTCTCTTATCAGGTGTGTCAACTGGTATAAATGTTTGGGCGTGTAAATAACCACTGTTCTTTTTACTATGTATGTTTAAGGAAAGTTTCTCCATATTTATCATGTGACAAGACATATGCTGCGAGCGTTCAAGAGGAGGACGAATTAGAACAATGTTGTAGTGGTATAAACACTGTGTTAAAGTAGCATTCAAGTAGCTTGTTGGATTAACTAGTAGTGGATTGAAGTAAAATTTTGAGTAATTAATGTTTATGGGTAGTTAGTTTGTAGAATAGACAACAGGTGTGCATGTGTGTGTGTAAATAACATGTGAACCCTATGCTGTCCTGACCTATACTTGCACACTTGCACAAGGCATAATCCTATTCACTTTAGTGAATGAATAAGTAGCATTTGATTTATTAAAACGCAAGTGAACCACATTAGTGATGTGGATTTTATATTATATTGTCAGTTCATTTAATTTTTATTTTTATACTGTCAAGTCATTTCACTTTAATTTTTTATATTGTCAAGTCATTTAACTTTTATTTTTATATTGTCAGTTCATCTAACTTTTTTATTAAAAAAAAATTAAGTCTCACTTTTGTTCTTAAAAATTGTGAAAGACAATACTAAGCGGTATTATGTACGACATTTTGTAATTACATAACCATGATGAACAATTTCTGTGAATGCAGTTGAAAACGTGAAAGTGAACCGATTAAACTCTTACGAGACAGCGGGAGCAGCGAGGAGGAAGACTAGTTGTAAACAGGCGGGTTTCCCAGCAGGACACACTGTCAACCGGGCCACTTCGGGAGCTCGGTCGACAACAAACGAAGGGTTTGCGGCAAACACTTTCCCTTGCACCTGGAGCTAATGGCCGGCCGCACCAGTACGACCCTTCGTGGAGGCGATGACCTGAGATGGCCGAGCGGTCCACCGCGCGGAAATCCATCCAACAAGGGATAAAGGGGCGTGGAGCCTTTTGACAGGTACTGTCAACGACGCCTATCAACATTTCCTGGCGGAAGCCCATTTGTCAAGCGACAGTAAATCATGGTTCGGTGTTCTCTGGTTGCTAAGGGTGGCACAAAGAAGAGCCATTAAGTGACATCCTTGCCCAGGAATATCAACCTGGCGTGTCAAACGAGGATACCGCACGAATTTGACAACACAAACATGGAACCAAATCGATATGTACGTGTCACGGGCCACCAAGAGAAACTTCATGAGAGGGCAGAGACGGCGGGATTGCACGCAACAGATGAACAAAAATCCCTACTGACAGCTGCGGCGACAACCCCCCTCCCCTCCCCTTATATAGTGCCCCGGAACAGTGGAACTACTGAGTGTGTCAGTGAACAGTGATTATATGGTTCTTAGTCCAATGCATATACGTGTGTTTCTGTCAGAGAAACTTTGACTCATGTGTTTTGCAGGGGTTCGATTTATTGGTGTTTATTAGACTGACTCTTGTATTTTGCAGGTGTTCTATTTTTTGTTTTTTTTTTTAGACTTTGACTCTTGTATTTTGGAGGTGTTTTATTTATTGTTTTTTTTAGACGTTGACTATTGTACTTTCAGAGCTGTTTTATTTATCAATGTTTGTTCTTGTGTGATGTATTAGATTTGTGATATTTTGTTTCGTAAATTCATTCCTGTGGCATTGCTTCGTTTATCAGTCAGATAGCTATTCATTCTCATTGGACTGTGATCGATTAGCCTTTGCATGAGGCATATTTATAGTGAGGAACCCCTTAAGGGTAACAATCACATAATTAATTGTAGTTTCAGTATAATAACACAGTGATCATTGTTTGCCAACTAACTGAAATATAGTAGAGTGATTAATTTAGTGCCACAAAGTTATTTTAATTCTACAAATTATTAGTTTTATAAGATATATAATTTTTTTGCGATAACCACTTTGTAAAACATGTTTTTTTCTCATAAATTTTTTGCTTTTACGGATTGTGCATTGTAATGTTCTGCTTTATAATACTGATGTTATTTTCATATTTTTCTTAATTGCTGTGGCACCTTTGCTATTTTCATAAATTTTACTTGTTATTTAACAGTCATAAATTTTCCTGTGATCAGTTGGCTCTTGCAATGAGCAAATACTGGTGAACTCCATAAGGGTAACGACCAGAAATTGTTTTCATATTAATGACACAGGGACCATTGTTTTTACTTGCTGACCGAATTAGGTCTACACTATCTTTTAAATAGGTGTCACAGATTGTTTTTTTTTCCCTTTGAAATTGGTAGATTCTAAAGATGTGATGAAATTATTGTGTTTTAGCAAGTAGCTGGTGACCTTTTGCCTTTTCTTTACATTTTTGGTTTAAGTTGGGTATGAGAAGCCTGCTTGGGAATGTCCTAGCATGGACAGAAAATTCCCTGCACAGTCTTTTCACAGAGCGTTGGGGTTATGAAAGGTCTCTGTTGGATTCCATTCATGTTAATTTCTTAAATGTGTTGTCATTTACGGCATAAATTCCCCTTCTAAATTTACTGTGGTGTTTCTGACTATCTGGGAGGAGACTGAGCAGTGAAACGTGTTACTTTTACACATACACAAGAACGATCTGCCACATTACTAAACTTTAAAACACAGTTTATATGTAATTCATGTCACACAGTCTCATACGGAACCTACATCCGCTTTCTTTTATATACTGTATATGATAAAATACTGTCATCCCCCTTCCCTTCTGTGTGAGAGGATGAATGAGCAAATGTATTTCTAGTTGCATGCTTGATGGTAGCAGACAAGCCTGTCTGCTAGAGAACAGTAGGAGCGCCGACCGATGTGGCCGAGCGGTTCTAGGCGCTTCAGTCTAGAACCGCGTGACCGCTACGGTCGCAGGTTCGAATCCTGCCTCGGGCATGGATGTGTGTGATGTCCTTAGGTTAGTTAGGTTTAAGTAGTTCTAAGTTACAGGGGACTGATGACCTCAGATGTTTGAGTCCCATAGTGCTTAGAGCCATTTGAACCATTTTGAACAGTAGGACCAACGTCAGAACAGGTAGCTACGCTTTCTAAAAGCAGAGAGGTTTCTATTCTTAGTATGGTCCTGTCCATCCTTTGTCATGTTGGTATAGGAAGCTGCCTCTCTAGTCACTTCCGTTTGTATCTGTTAAGCACCCTCGGTAGGCGCCTAGTCGGGTCTGTCCGCGGCGAGCGTCTGAAGTGGTAAGATCTCCGGCTAAGCACGTCCGTAGGACAATGGATTTCTTAAGTTCAGCCTAACTGAAAATTAAATCACCTTTATTTCAGGTTTGGATCTAAAATATCTAATGTTATCTTAAATTGCAGTGTGCATGAGATTATAACGTCTCGTCTTGACAATATTTTTCAATATAGCAACTTTTCTTTATGTTCAACCCACGTGGGGTGTACTTTGTGAGACCAGTACCACGTGCTTACACAATTATTTGACCCATCAGGTTAATAGTGAGACGATAATAACCAGTTCGAGGTTTTTCTTTTGTAAATTGCTTTTCGATCTAATTTATTTTAATTATCAAAATTATTGTGGAGTCACAGTCTTTGTGTAAACCAAGTTGACCACGTGAAGCATGTGGTGTAATCATCAAAGTAGCCCTCAGCTATTCTTTTCGGGAAGATTTCACAGAGAGTTAGTATAAATTTAGTATACCAGTGTGTGGTAATTACATGACGGACAGGATTGCGCTACGAACGTAACTTCTTTGGGTGAAAATTGAATCGGTTTGTTGTGGTTAATTTCCTCTTGCATATGTTTCAACGTTCTTCGTGTGTTATTTTATGAGTCCAGTGTTGTATGCAGTCTCCCAATCTTGGCTCCATATCTGATGTGTTCCGTAAGATTATAAACTCACATTTTCACAGTCCTAAATAAGGCACCAGTTTAGTTATGAATCAAGTTTAATATGCTGAAATTTCAATGATCAATGTTAAAATAAATTTGCAAATATGAACTGATTTGAAACTTCCTGGCAGATTAAAACTGTGTGCCGGACCGAGACTCGAACTCGGGACCTTTGCCTTTCGCGGGCAAGTGTTCTACCATCTGAGCTACCGAAGCACGACTCACGCCCGGTACTCACAGCTTTACTTCTGCCAGTATCTCGTCCCCTACCTTACAAACTTTACAGAAGCTCTCCTGCGAACCTTGCAGAACTAGCACTCCTGAAAGAAAGGATATCGCGGAGACATGGCTTAGCCACAGCCTGGGGGATGTTTCAAGAATGAGATTTTCACTCTGCAGCGGAGTGTGCGCTGATATGAAACTTCCTGGCAGATTAAAACTGTGTGCCCGACCGAGACTCGAACTCGGGACCTTTGCCTTTCGCGGGCAAGTGCTCTACCATCTGAGCTACCGAAGCACGACTCACGCCCGGTACTCACAGCTTTACTTCTGGCAGTATCTCGTCTCCTACCTTCCAAACTTTACAGAAGCTCTCCTGCGAACCTGATTTATTTCTTTTTATTTAAATTCTCTTTTATATATAGATCACCGATTGTCGTGTGACTATTAAAAGATTATAATTAATGTTAGTCTGGTTGGGAATTTGGTAATCTAGACTGGATACCTAGTGAAACAGTTGCTCAGTAATGCAAGGTTAACTTCCCCAGACAGCTCACAGCTTTTAACCCGCTTTTATTGTCTATCAGCACCGCTTTCAGAATAAATTAATGCAACAACATTACAAGAGCTTCTGTAAAGTTTGCAATGTAGGAGAGGAGGTACTGGCAGAAGTGAAGCTGTGATGAGGGGCCGCAAGTCGTTCTTGGGTAGCTCATTTTATGCAGTACATTCGGCGGATTCGCCCATGTGTCAGCAATGCGGCGTGCTGGATACAGACGACCATCGGCTGGTCTGCGGCGAGGCATTGGCTGTCTGGACTCTCGCAATAAAGATAATAGCGTTCATGCGGCGCACTATCTATACAGCAGTCTCATCTGACATAGTATTTTTTCCAGAGGAAACGTATTTTCCGCGTCATAAGACGAACACAGTGGCGTGGATCACAGGTATGACTGCTCCTCGCATAATGTTCCTGGAAAGCGAGCCCTCGGTGGAAAACAAAGTTCCTTCGAAGTTTGTTTCTCCCAGACGCCATTTCTCGTAAAAATCGTGACTTTTTTACAGAGTGTAGGCATTCATCATGTCACGCCAAGTATTCCTGTGACTGTAGACTTAGGTCCACGTCACGCAAAATGGAAATTATTATGTGAAACTGGAAGGAAGGCACCCGATCGTTGCTAGCCCCAGGGGATAACAGGGTCCGACGCCCGTAAACCGCTTTCTCCCGCTCGTTATGGCTTACACAGTCCTCTGGAAAGGCTCCCCTCAGCCCCAAGAGGTCGTTGTAACACCGGTTCGGTTTGCTTCATGCACTCAACTGCACTACAGAAAAATTCATGCAAGACCTTCACCAAGAAAAAGGAATTTATGTAAGGTTAGATAGCTTTTTCTGGCAATCACTGACGTTATTCATTTCAACTGTTAATTATTTTTATTGAAAGAAAGGAATTCAATGAGATGGTACTGATTATCAATCAACTTATGATTAGCGTATGAGGCATGGCAGTCTGGCAATAGACTGTTGTGTATCACTGTCTCCTCTGATTGCACTCCATGTATAAACAAATTGTGTGAAATTCGGACAGTAGTATAAGCGGAAAGTGTTCCTCTGGTGTCTTCGAAATCGGAAAATCAGGAAAAAAAGAAAAACAACCTCAAAAAATGTCACTTCTGCATGATAAATTGGTTCATTACGTAATGTAGACCAGTTGTTTACTTAACTTTCGCAGATCACATTGTTGTCATGGATCAATGAGCCAAAGATAAGAATCAAGTGGTTAAAACAAGTCATGCCGTATCTTTGTATCACCCAATCCGGTCCACCCCAGCAGCCTTTCACATTCGAGGGAAGGTAATAATCGTAGCATGTACAATGTTCCCAACTTCATTGACACGAAATGAAATTTTTCCGTGGTTGACACCCGCATGAAATAATTGGAAGTAAATTGCCATCTGATAGACGCTCATTTACAGCTTGTGGATGCATAAATTAACTGTCCATCAAAGTGCCACACAAGCTATTCGGCAGTGATAATTTATTAGGGCAAAGTACGCATTACAATACTGATTCAGAGTATCTACATATCCAAATTGGAAATTTTGTATCAATAGTGGAGAGAACAACAAAATTTTGTTGAAATGTTCGTCGGAGATTCACAAGCGAAAAACACTTGAGGACACAGAAATTTACACAAATACATTTGAAAATAAAGTAAAAGGAAAACCAGTTACTCGTTCATAGCTGAAAATTTGCTCGCATTAGTTTAACTTACCGAGAGATGCAGAGGGTAAAAGCTGTCTACGAAACTTCCTCAGAACGTTATTTTAACCGCACTAGTTTTTGGCACAATGGTATCAAATACGAGCACTTTTAGAGGTGCGTCTGTTTTCTTTAAAACGTTTTGGAGAAAGACCGCTTGAAGTTAGCTTGCGAGCATGATATACATGAAATAATTTTCAGAGCTATTTTTAAGGAAAAGAGCTGTACAACAGGACCGAGTATATCTGTCTCTAAAGAAAGGTAATCGCTTTGCTTGGAATCGACTGTAACGAACTCCAAACTGAATTTCACCAGTGCACTGCCACACTATCCTTGGAGCAAGTCACTATGCCAAGGATCTCAAATTTTGTTGGAGATACTTTGAGAGAACAGCGGCCAAAGAATATCATACTGAATCTTTAGAGCTAACTCTTGTTGAAGCACCATGTCCGTTTACTAGGAGTTACCCATCGAGAGAACTGGATGGCGAAATCTATTTATTGCTCGAAAGTACTCATGTCTGCCGATAAATCTGCATTACGACGACGAGAAGAAAACTGAATTTGTGGTACTTTCAGTTTGCCTGTACGTCGAAGCAGTTTCTGTGCTCCTTCTGAAGCCAGAGCACCATGTCTTTTTCCCGTGTATTCTTTCAAAACTTTATAAGTATCATGTTGTTTATCGTGATAACTGTTATGTGATCTTAGATAAAAACATTTATGCTACCTGTCTCCTGTTCTGTCCAGGTCGCTATCTTTGATCCTAATTAGTTTCCTGAATAAAGAATCAGTATATTGACTCTTGATGAAAATATTAAAAGGAGAAAACTAGGAATCGATCAAATCAAAGAGTTATCAATAATGGTTCAAATGGCTCTAAGCACTATGGTACTTAACATCGAGGTCATAAGTCCCCTGGATTTAGAACAGTTAAAACTAACTAACCTAAGGATAGCACACACATCCATGCCCGAGGCAGGATTCGAACCTGCGACCGTAGCAGCAGCGCGGTTCCAGACTGAAACGCCTAGAACCGCTCGGCCACAGCGGCCTGCATCAAAAATTGGATTGAACATATTTATTGTTAACAATTTGTTTTAAGATATTTAATCTGAGTGGCAAGTGACACCCTTTCCAGTGATAGAATAACGAAAATTTCGCCAACGCTAGTTATAAAACTGACAGTTGTAAATGATTCAGCTGGGAGAGACCTCAAAGTCATGGAGGACTACAATATTTAAAATAGTAAAAATGAACAACAGAAGCAGTATGTGCTTCGGAGTGTCGTCATATGTTTCCCGGGCGTAGAAAGAAATTTCGTCAAAGAATAACAATGTTTAAAGACAGTTTGTGGTGGTGGTGGTTGTTAGTGTTTAACGTCCCGTCGACAACGAGGTCATTAGAGACGGAGCGCAAGCTCGGGTTAGGGAAGGATTGGGAAGGAAATCGGCCGTGCCCTTTCAAAGGAACCATCCCGGCATTTGCCTGAAACGATTTAGGGAAATCACGGAAAACCTAAATCAGGATGGCTGGAGACGGGATTGAACCGTCGTCCTCCCGAATGCGAGTCCAGTGTGCTAACCACTGCGCCACCTCGCTCGGTGACAGTTTGTGTTTCTCGTCATATTTATCTCACAAACAGTACTACATGGTAGCTTGACAGCCTGTGCTGTGAAAGCTAAAACGGCAACATAAGTAATTAGATTTAAAGTAAACAATTTGTTAGTTACTTCTGAACAATGGTTTCTGAGATAACAAATAAATAAGATTTTTTATGCAATTTTTTCCACTGAGGGCACACCGTCTCCTTCTCCAATGGAGCCCAAATCACATACATTTTATTGTGCAGCGCAACCAAATTAGGATGTATCATTAAGAAAAAGTCAACTTGAAAAACACGAAACACCCTATTTGGCACATATTACATGAGTTAACAGGAGTAATCTAATGATGATGGCACGTTACGCTGTCGGAAATTCATTCTACAACAATTAATTGGTCCGGCTGCATGCTCGAGAGACTTTCAAGCAGTACATTCGCCGGGAAAACATGCGAACACATATGAGACACGACTGGTGGATGTAGCTGAAGGGATGACGACAGAAAGAATCGCAGGAGCAGGGGCAGAAACGAAAACGTAAAGCAAACAACCCGCGATGTGGGATCGAAGTTGTTAGGTTGAAATGAAATGAAGGGGGGTACCTGGCAAGCAGTAGAAATGGGGAATTGCATGAAACCAGTCTTGGGGTTGATAACCGGAACTGCGACGACGACTACAGCACAACAACACAGGAATATAACACGTGTCTAGTCTGATGTAGGGTTTCAAATCTCCTAAAGTGGCACGCATCAACAATGGAATACGTAACTAAATATTTGTGTGACTTGAGGAGTTTATTTTATACATTTAAACCTGTTCTAATTTCTAAGACAAATTTTGTGTCGAACTATGTTTTGACGGTTTGTTTATGTTATAATGTGCGTTTTATCTCTGTTCAGTTTCACATCTCCACCCCCCGACCCCCTCCAGATTCCTAGTCACGACCTTTTTAGATCGTTACCTATGTGATCATTACTTGATTTATGGATTCGGAAGAATACGTGTTGGCAATTAAAACGTAATAAAATTGCGGAGACTGTAAACGTCTTTCCCCACAGGAAGTTAGAGCAGGTGGCGGATGGAGCGAGGCAGATGGCTGCTGTCCAGGGTGGGATTGTCAAGCCACACCTACCCAGGTGACTGCTCGTCTTGCTTCACAGTGCTACCCCACACACAACACATGAAAAGACTCAGCGCAAGGCAGGCATATAACAAAAGCAGTGTGCCACTCGGTTCAACTGCATGTTTTCTGTTACGCTGAGGTAATTCCCCACCAGAGGCGGCAGGTAAAGGTAGAAGTCACGTGAAACAGGGCGTACGAAGCTGGCATTAATAGAAGATAATGAAAAAGGAGGAGAATTACATGTGGATGATGCCAGCGTGTGCTCTTGTTTATATTACTGTACGTACGCGTACACAGGATGTGTTAATAAAAAACTACAAAACTTATCCTTTTTCGGGCTTCGCCTAAACCAATAATTATCAGGAAGTGAATAAAACGCTTTAATAGAGGTTCCATTCTCCTTCAATTGCGGAATGCAAATAGAAGTTCTGTGCATTTAGATGGTTCAGATGGCCCTAAGCACTATGGGACTTAACATCGGACGACGGTTCAATCCCGCGTCCGGCCATCCTGATTTGGGTTTTCCGTGATTTCCCTAAATCTCTCCAGGTAAATGCCGGGATGGTTCCTTTGAAAGGGCACGGCCGACTTCCTTCCGCATTCTTCCCTAATCCGATCAGACCGATGACCTCGCTGTTTGGTCTCTTCCCCCAAACAACCAACTAACCAACCAACTTAACATCGGAGGTCATCATTCCCCTAGACTTAAAACTACTTAAACCTAACTAACCTAAGGACATCACACACATCCATGCCCGAGGCAGGATTAGAACCTGCGACCGTAGCAGCCGCGTGGTTCCGGACTGAAGCACCCAGAACCCCTCGGTCACACGGCCGTCTCTGTGCATTCCGTTCGAATATTATAGGGATGTAATAATGGAGATACTGACAGGTTTCAGATAGATTATA
The DNA here is from genome assembly GCF_023898315.1 of Schistocerca nitens. NCBI lineage: Eukaryota > Metazoa > Arthropoda > Insecta > Orthoptera > Acrididae > Schistocerca > Schistocerca nitens. The sequence continues at coordinate 130,870,698 of NC_064622.1, read as the reverse complement.
TAATGATTTAGGAACCAGGTTTTAAATTGTAAGACATTTTCAGGCGCAGATGTGGACTCTGACCACAATCAATTGGATATGAATTGTAGATTAAAACTGAAGAAACTGCAAAAAGGTGGGAATTTAAGAAGATGGGACCTGGATAAACTGACTAAACCAGAGGTTGTACAGAGTTTCACGGAGAGCATAAGGGAACAATTGACAGGAATGGGGGAAAGAAATACAGCAGAATAAGAATGGGTAGCTTTGAGTGATGAAGTAGTGAAGGCAGCAGAGGATCAAATAGGTAAAAAGACGAGGGCTAGTAGAAATCCTTGGGTAACAGAAGAAATATTGAATTTAATTGATGAAAGGAGAAAATATAAAAATGCAGTAAATCAAGCAGGCAAAAAGGAATACAAACGTCTGAAAAATGAGGTCGACAGGAAGTGCAAAATGGCTACGCAGACATGGCTAGAGGACAAATGTAAGGATGTAGAGGCTGATCTCGTTGGGGGTAAGATAGATACTGCCTACAGGAAAATTAAAAAGACCTTTGGAGAAAAGAGAACCACTTGTATGAATATCAAGAGCTCAGATGGAAACCCAGTTCTAAGCAAACAAGGGAAAGCAGAAAGATGGAAGGAGTATATAGAGGGTCTATCAAAGGGCGACGTACTTGAGGACAATATTATGGAAATGGAAGAGGTTGTAGATGAAGATGAAATGGGAGATATGATTCAGGGTGAAGAGTTTGACAGAGCACTGAAAGACCTGAGTCGAAGCAAGGCCTCGGGAGTAGACAACATTCCCTTAGAACTCCTGACAGCCTTGGGAGAGCCAGTCCTGAAAACACTCTACCATCTGGTGAGCAACATGTATGAGACAGGTGAAATACCCTCAGACTTCAAGAAGAATGTAATAATTCCAATCCCAAAGAAAGCGGGTGTTGACAGATGTGAAAATTACCGATCTATCAGTTTAATAAGTCACTGCTGCAAAATACTAACGCGAATTCTTTACAGACGAATGGAAAAACTAGTAGAAGCCGACCTCGGGGAAGATCAGTTGGATTCCGTAAAAATATAGGAACACGTGAGGCAATACTGACCCTACGAATTATCTTAGAAGCTAGATTAAGGAAAGGCAAACCTACGTTTCTAGCATTTGTAGACTTAGACAAAGCATTTGACAATGTTGACTGGAATACTCTCTTTCAAATTCTGAAGGTGGCAGGGGTAACATACAGGGAGTGAAAGGCTATTTACAATTTGTACAGAAACCAGATGGCAGTTATAAGAGTCGAGGGGTATGAAAGGGAAGCAGTGGTTGGGAAGGGAGTGAGACAGGGTTGTAGCCTCTCCCTGATGTTATTCAATCGGTATATTGAGCAAGCAGTGAAGGAAACAAAACAAAAATTCGGAGTAGGAATTAAAATCCATGGAGAAAAATAAAAACTTTGAGGTTCACCGATGACATTGTAATTCTGTCAGAGCTGTATGGAGCTGCGCCGGCCGCCGCCCCCTGACGAAACGAGGATAATGGAATGTAGTCGGACTAAGTCGGGTGATGCTTAGGGGATTAGATTAGGAAATGAGACACTTAAAGTAGTAAAGGTGTTTTGCTATTTACGGAGCAAAATTGTAAGGTGTCAGGCAAATCCAACACCTTCCATGAAAACCCTGACATGATAAGCAAATCCAGTAGTCACATAGCTCTGAATAAATCGTGACATTAAATTAACCAGAGTAATACGAGTAACGACTGAGCAAATGGAATACCACAGACTAACACCAGAATGCCTAAATGCATGTCATACCTTCCCACTGTGAGACAGACGCAGTTCCGAGGGGACAAACGAGAACAGAAGCCGAGAGCAGAACTGTGTTAAGCTAGAAGGCCCTACAATAAGGGATGGACTCCCACGTCGCCAGCTAACCACCAGGATCACCACCCAGCCCTCCAGAAGAACAGTATAGATCTTACGATAACACTAAAAGGGCCACACCAGCTGCAAGTTTTAGCGTGAGACTTTTTCGCATCTTTGTTACGTTGCAAACTTTAAAAACATTGCCCCACCACGAAAAGTATAACGTTTCTCATTGGATAGACAGAATTTTTGTAGGTGGAGCTTAAGGTTAACATTGAGACCCTGATTGATCATATGAAAACACAGCCAGATAGTTTCTTTTTTAAACCAACTTCTGTAAATTGTAGTGAGAGGCACCCACTTGCCTTTCTCATACTGTGGCATCAAGCAGTCAGGCCTGCAAGATGAGTGGTTTGCCAAGCGAGTGGATTCTTCCTTAGTTTATCGAGTAACATGAAATCTCGTATCTTACTATTTAGTTACAAATTATCCTCCTGTGTGAATAACACGCAACGGAAACACGCATCTGACTATCAGTGATTTATAGAACTCTGACTGCACACTACGCATTGGCAATACCACATTTACTTTTTGTCTTTGATCTAACGGCTTTTATATAAATTCGGGATATTATGACAACATACAATTTAATGAAAAAGGCCACCAATCTCTTTCTTTTCACTATTTGATTTATTCTTAAACACACAAATTCTACAACCTACAACAATATAACATGAGAAATTCCGCCCAGTGGGCATGGCTTTACATTAGTGAATCTCGATACTATGGTCTCGTAATCTATTTACCGCAACAGTGCACTTCCTGGATAGGATGGTGGATCTTTTATTATATCTCACGCTTCGACTCTCACAATCATCCTCACGAAACTTTCCTCCAGATCGAGCGATACAGAAGGATCAAGCATAACCCACAAATCTTTCGAAACTACCTTGCTACTCCCATGCAAAACACACATACCCAAATTACATGACATACACAACACAACAATATGAAATATTACACAAAGAACGGTTACAACTTCATCACTTTCCGCTTTCCCACTTCAATCAATATTTGTCCCAGTTTCACAAGACACTGCCCCACTTTGTAATTCTACTTTCCTACTGTGAACTCTGGAGATAAACGCACGTCTTCCTGTGCAATGCAAGCCAAGTGGCGTTGCTGGAAAGACGGCCGACTCACCTTGATTCTCTCTCAGAGTTTAAATTTAGCGTCACACGGAATGATATTTCTTAAATATTTCAACTTATGATACACACGCTATTTCTTAAATATTTCAGCTTATTGTACACACGCTATTAATTCAGCTTAACTTAAGCACACGGAAGTATCTCAACTTACAACTACACGTGGGCTCATTGTGACCGTTGGTTTACTACAATCCCCTTAAAATTACCTGCCTCACATTTAATTCTCCCCACAAAAGTTCCTGAGGAAGAGAAATTATTAATTCTAACTACTCTTAAATATTCCACATCCATACCATGCCTCCACTCTTTCATTACGGAGCACAACAAAAAACAGGTCTTTACAGCAGAAGGTCCAGCGGCAGAGTGCTGAAACATGGCCGTATTCCGGTTCTCTCGCACCTCTGTCGAAGTGGGAGAAGCACCTTGCTACCTTATTGGTCAGCCACATTTCAGGGCGCTCAAAGCTCTGGTAAAATTTTCATCTCTTTGGTCTCACCAAAGGTAGCCAAAGGATCGACTCAAAGATGATCATATATTCCGATTCACTATCTGTGGTTAGCAGTCGACCATACATTCATTCATTTCACAGATCTCACCAAACTGGATGTAGGGATTTATTTTGAGGGAGTGCACATGTGATCAATTAAATAAATAAATTGTCATTCTTTCCCACACTGGTATCCGGCTTCGCTGTATTAATTGAAACTGAGTTAATTTACAAAAAAAATGTGTTGTTCTGACAAAAATATCGAAGTATTTCGTACCTAATTTCAATGTCGGGCGGTACTGTACCCTTTCACCACCGGCTACCCATGCAGAAAAAAATGGCACGGTACTATCCTTGCAATGCGAGGGTAGTTCCAAACATTTTTTTAAGAAAACTGTATTAGAACAAACATAGCAAGTCATCAAAATACCCAGGAGGAGACCTTAGCCCCTGGTGACCTCAAATAGACGCCCAAATATTGTTACTTTGCCAAATTATTGACAGTTGTTGCATTATTGTACTCTCCACAATCCGGAGTAACGTACACATACAAATTTATAACAATCCACATGACAAATAAAACCTCACATCATACAACTAAAAAATAATGTTGAGATAAAAATTTGCTTTAGTTACTGGGATTTTCGTTATTTTTATGAGTAATCCAAATTCCAATAATTCTAAAACAAATAAAAAAATACTAATTGTACTCATGAAATTTTAAATACCTCACCGTCCAAACACAGAACAAGTAATCTGACATTCATAAATTGTGTTGTAATAGTCTTTACACGGCAATGTCTAAATACAAAACAAAATCAACACAAGAAAAAAAATTTCGTACACTAGTTACACGTAGAATGTCAGGCTCCATACCATTACTCTAAAATATACCTAAAACCTATAGAGAAATAAAACTGAGAAGAAAAACAATGAAATATACCACAAGTTACATACTGGTTACGTAATATAGTTCGTCTAAGACATCATGTCATACCCCATTAACTATCATCACCTAAGCAATTGCCACAACTACTCGACAGTGAGTTTAACCTTATCCAATATCCATCAGTACAAATACCTGCTGCTGAGCTAGTCAGTCCATCAACTATGATCAATACACGCAATAAATAGTTAGCAATAAGTGCTTGAATCTACCAGTAGCTCTCTTATCTTACTCTACTGCTTATTTCTCTGTTGTCACACATTTAGACGACAAGAACTTGCATTTCGACTAGCCTTCGTTACAATTTAATGTGAAATATCACCACTGTGATAATAAAATAAGTGGCTTCAGTCAACACACCAACAAGATCATTACTGTCCACGACATCAAAGTGCATCAATTAATTCCGATATTTGTTGTGCAATGCAAACCCTTGTCCCCTGTGACAACCTTACTGATCAATGCTACAAGGGCCGCTACGTTAGTATTACGCCACTGGCTAATAATTAAAGCATTTCTAATAAACATGCTACGTGAACTTGATAACCCAGAACAAACCAAAAAACAAACACCAACTATTCTAAACACAAATGTTAACGAAATACAATTACACTTGCTGTCCCTTCAGGAATGAAACATATAAAAAAAAAACATTTACACAATACATTATTCCCTATCTTGCGAGTCACACGGAAACATTTCATTCTGTGATTTTCTTGAGGTCAAAAGGTTGCTGATAGTTTTCCTAGAACCACTGTCTCGGTGTCAAAGCTCTCCCATGGTTACCCGGACGAAAGTCTTTGAGTCACTCAAATCGGCATTTTGAACACGCACTGAACAGTAAACTGTATCTCTCATTAAACACAAATGTCATAGTCACTCTCAGAGTTCCATCCACACGAATCTGTTCGTCCAAAAAATGGCCCTACAACTACTATTACCCACAGTTCTGTCCTTTCAGTTCATGGTGTAATTAAAAGTCGTAAGTTTCAACAAACAGCACTTATTCCCGCGCCAATTCAAGAAATGTCTCCTACTACAGACGCAAATGTCAATGTCCCACTCTAGTTTCTTGCCTTCATACAATAATTGTTCACCAAACGACAACTGTCCTCTAAGTATACCAAGTGTCCCACATGCAATTCACAAAGCACACTTAACAAGTCACTGCCAAAAGTTTATGGATCCCACCGTTCAGTGGTCAAGACAAAACAAAACAATCGTCCTGTCTGCTAAAGACAAAATCATTTCCACCACTCACAACGTGGAAACACCAGTCCTTCACTTTCCACCTTATGGAGACATACGAGCAGTCATCTTGTTTCACGGCTCCACTGTCCAGTACTAGTTAATAGCTGCTGGTAATAAATGCTCGCCGGGCTCTGCCGCGCCTCGTCAATTCTGCAGTAGCGCCGCTGCGCGCGCCATTGAGCAGAAGAAACCACCCGCTGTTGCCTCCGCGGGGTACCTTCCCCAGTCGTAAGGGTGGCGGAACTCATGAATGGCCAGTGGTACGCGCGTGTCGCCCCAGGCCGTTGACCTCCTGTAGCGGGCACGTGGAGTGTACCTCGTCCGACGGTGGAGTGGGGAGTGCCGCGGCTGTGTCGCCCGTCGCCATGGCAACGTCAGCTCGGCCCACTAGCGGTATGGGCGTTACGACACCCAATCAGTCAGAGCATTCCGTGCATCTCGCAACATTACAGACAAAAGGATATTCTTACATTATTTAAATACTCATTGATTACATGTATGATCTATTAGATACATTGGTAATAAAAGAACCTTTGTTCTAAAAAACATAAAATTATACACCCTAGTTTTCTACACATACAACATCAACATTTATCCATCCCTTTTCTATAGACACCCCACACTCGTGCTATTCATTGTACCTGTCGTCCCTCATACTAAACATGAAAGTGTAAAAAAAAAAAACAAAAGGAATAATAATCAATCTATACTGCTCATAATTACAATATCAAATAGTAGGCTACTCTAACATCCTATCACAGTGAAAATATTAGAAACTTTATTCTAAAACTACAATATACAATGAAACAAAATTGTTGAGGCTTTCGTGGCCACTTGTTGACAAACTGCCTATTGGCTTCTGTCTCGGGTTCTTCGGCCGACGTTCATCTAATGATTTTTCTGACGTTTCGCCAGCACGAGTGGCTGGCATTGTCAAAGCTTCACCGGCAATGGAGGGTGAAGCTTTGACAATGCCAGCCACTCGTGCTGGCGAAACGTCAGAAAAATCATTAGATGAACGTCGGCCAAAGAACCCGAGACAGAAGCCAATAGGCAGTTTGTCAATATACAATGAACTTTTGTGCTTGTGACAGACTGAAATTAATACCCCTTGAAAGTGTTCTAACAAAAAATAAGAATAATCTACACAGCTCACAATTACCTACCACATGTTATTAAATAGTAAACTACTTTAACACCCTAACACAACAAACATTTTAGAAACTGATGACTCTAAATCTACAACAAACAATGCACCTTTGTGCTTGTGACAGACTGAAATCAGTATCTCTTTACATATTTTACATTTTATTATATATAACAACATTTCTAGGACATGTATGAACCATCCACATGATGTCAGATCCTGACCTGCCATCGAGGTTCATCCCAATCAAACAATACATAATAATGTTTTAGTTGCAGATCGGTAGCATCCCCTTTACAGGAGTGTGCGCATTGATCACACTACTCTACGACTCTCACTCACCAGACATCACATTTTCCTTCTCATTCAATCCATTAATACACTAACAGAATAGGTCTAGAAGTCAGCTAACCTTAACACCACCACACTCACTACAACATACCATACCTTTGCTCCCTTATACTCAACCACATAACACATGAAGCTGCTTCGGAGATAGCATTCCAGTCTCCGAATTCGTCCTTTCACTCTGGCACCTCTCTCCATCGGCTTACCTCCGTATTCGCTTTACCCATTAATCATTCTGCTAAACACCAACTTAGAATTGCGACATTTCATCTAAGAACAAAAAATACACAAATTATTCAATCTCCAAAATAACTGTACACATTCTTGGTACCGTTTTGATTAGTTATACTGGTACCTGGCTTCATCAACAACAAAAAATATTATTTTTGCCAAATCGCAAATGTTGTGCGAAGAATTAGATCTACACTTATATTACATCTTACGTCAGTATTCCACAACGTTCACCATCTGGGTCTCATACTCCCTTTACGTCCTTTCACATTGTGCAGTTGTCCTCATCTCTTCATTCGTATTTCGGCTCTCCGTCCGTCCATTACTCCATCATTTCCTGGTCTTCCTTCGCCATTGGCATCAATCTCTATTGCAGCATACACAGGCCTCTCTGTAACATACATCTAAGACATCTCCACATTATTAATTCTACTCACCTTTATTTACCACTGTTTCATCACGTCGAATCTCTCTTTATTAATCACACTGCTTCACGTCGCTTCTTTCCTTACATATCACCTTTATCCACTACTATTTATCACGTCGCTTCTCTACCATCTTTATTCACTCATTAATCATCACGTCGTTTCTGCTTGATCCTCATTCATATGACAAAAAATACGTACATACACCACTCTGTCGACTCCTGTTCATGACTCATTCGACCAGTCTATTCCGTCACACTTCCTGACATCCCGCCTGAAAATCCTTATGTTCGATTTGACCCTGCACAACGTTACACACCACAAATAAATACACTGACTATCTACCATAAATTGCCTACCTTAGATCTATCCTTAACTTTTCCATAATTTGATGTTAGAAATGTGATGAAGCCCACGAGATTGTTTTCCCTTGATCGTCTCAATTAGTACAGCATTCTCTTGGACAATCCGCCTCACTCTGAATGGTCCACTGTACACCGTAAAGAATTTGCTAGTTAGGAATTTGTGCTTACACGAAAATTAAATGTGTGCAGAGAATATACAAGCTGGGAGAAATGGGCAACCCAAGTGTTAGAAACTTAGGTGCTAGTGGCCTCTTTCACTAACACCAGATTCCGAACAACCATACACAGCACTTCATTATAACTGTCTCCACGACAATGACATACTATAGATCAGATGGCATCTAATTTAAAAACTTCGATCGCATTACTGATGTTTACCTCTTACATTACGTGTTTAGCACCTGCCATAGTCAAATCGCACTAATTAAACTGGACTCATTGGCATTATTACATAACATTTTAGCAACTGGATTCTTTGAAGAAACCGCTCTTTTACTTTACTGTTCGAAATAAAAAGTTGCAAATTTTACTGAGATACCAGCCTAACAGATTCCATTACTGCCGTTTTATTCTCTGATCTGAAATATGGTATTTGCATTCCTACTTATTAGTTGAGTTTGTCTGCTACATAGACAATTTTCAGTGCCAGCTGCATGTGTTTTAAGGTAAGATGCTAAGGGCTGGTATGTTGGATTAGTTTCTCCTATCCTTCAATCCATTATGACAAGAATGAAATGCCTGGATTCCACGCTCTCCTGTCATTATGATAGTTTCTGCCGTTCCTATCCTCGACACTGACCTATGAGTCGTGTCTCCGTTCACGATATTGCTCTCATTACCCAATCCTTGTAACAAGTGCTGAAATGACGCGGAATCGTCTAAGCCTCTGCCTGCCATCACTATACCTCTGCGCAATTTCACTGGCAACTTCGTTATACGGATCCTAATGAACTCCGCTGGTTCGTATGCCACATCCAAGTACCTGTTTCGTCTAAACATCTCCTGATAGCATGACACTGAATCCCTAATACCACATTCGTTACGATTTGGCATCACCAATATGCTTTGCGTAACCTGGTCCTCCTTACTTTTCGACCAGAATTCATTTAAATAGCTACTACAGTCTTTAAGGTCTTCCTCCATTTTCGCTCTTGCCTCGTCCCTCAAGTGGTTATACACAAACTTCGTTTTGAGGAGCGGTCCCCACGATGAAGGTAATGAGTCCTGAAATTGAGACAGCCTTGGACTATACCCAGTTGGGTCTGCCACCTGTTTTATCTGACACAACCGTTCTTCTGACTCTCTGAATTCGTCTTCTTCTTTCTGCCTATTTTCGCCTTTTGAGTTTATCTCACTCTCCCTCTGCAATCTACCTGGTGGTGTGTCACCTTCGCTACTGCACGCTAATTGCAACTGTGCTAGTTCACTATGTTTCCTACTTATTTCTAATTGTGCCTCTTTAAACTGTAGTGGTGATTGTATCTCCTCCTGATCGGCATAAACCTCTCGCTGCGTACTGTCAGATCCTGTCTCGCCTCTTGTACTGATCTTTTCTACATCTGTGCTAATCGTATTCATTCTGACCACTACCTCCGCAACTTCATTCCTGCATTTATTTAGCGCCACTTCCTGCCGAGTAACTTGAGCTTCCACGCTGTCTAATGCCCCTTGTTTATCTGCAAGTAAGTCCTCCACTATCTCTTTGATTCGCTCATCCGGCAACACGTCCCTACGTTCTGTAATATCGCTCTCTATTGCACTTATTCGTACCTCCAGATTATTGGCTTTTTCTTTCATGGCATCACATACTTGCTTCACCGCACCCAGATTCTTCTCCCCCTCATCTATCCGATTATTAACTGCGGACAGACGCTCATCGATAACTGTGTGTAGCTTCTTCATTGCCTCTTTATTTCCCTTATCCATTGCCTCCAATTTTTCCGTATTCGCTTCCAATTTTTCCTTAGTTGCTTCAAATCGTTCCTTATTCTCCCTATCTCTTTCCTTATTCTCCCTATCTCTCTCCTTATTATCTCTATTCATTGCTTCTAATCTTTCGTTATTTGCTTCCAATCCTTTCTTCATCGCTTCTAATCTTTCGTTATTTGCTTCCAATTTTTCATCCATCCTCTGCAAAAACTGCAGTACCACACTGTCATTTGCTACCTTCAACGCGCTCACCTCGCTCGCCTGAGGAACCGTAGCTTCGCTAAGGGTAGCTGCACTTTCACTGCACACCTGGCGTAGTCCCGAGCCCCCGTCGTCGGGAAAAGCCCGCGTTTGTGGACAAAGCCCGCCGCATAAAGGATCCCCCTGCAGCGGTCCACTGAACAATACAGCCTCTTCGGAGTGTCTGCCGTCCCCGCTCATTAACCCATGGTCAACAGCTACTTCCTGCTGCACTGCTACGTTCACGCCAGAATCGCTATTCTCCATTGTGGCTACGTTTTTCGACTGCGACCTAGTTACTACGGACATTACTCCAAAAAAAATTACAAAACGATCTTCCAGCCTTGTGTGATATAGCAATTAGTTACATAAAATAAAATATCCTCACCAATCCAGAAAGAATTTGCAAACCGAAAAAATTTTACTTCTTAGCGCTATCACAATATATTCCATCAAAAAATAAAAAATTAACAGCAAATCCTAACAACAAAATATCCTAACAAAAATAATCCTGGAAAAATATCCTGGTAACAAAATTATCGTGGCAAAAAAAAAAAATCCTGGCAACAAAATATCCTAACAAGAAATAATCCTGGCAACAAATTTATCATGGCAAAAAAAAAAACGGAATCCTGGCAACAAATTAAATATCCTAACAAACGGAATCCTGGCAGCAAAATATCCTAACAAATGAATCCTGGCAACAAAATTATCGTGACAAAAACGGAATCCTGGCATCAAAAATATCCTAACAAAAAGGAATCCTGGCAACAAAATATCCTAACAAATGAATCCTGGCAGGGTCGAAATTATGAGAGGCACCCACTTGCCTTTCTCATACTGTGGCATCAAGCAGTCAGGCCTGCAAGATGAGTGGTTTGCCAAGCGAGTGGATTCTTCCTTAGTTTATCGAGTAACATGAAATCTCGTATCTTACTATTTAGTTACAAATTATCCTCCTGTGTGAATAACACGCAACGGAAACACGCATCTGACTATCAGTGATTTATAGAACTCTGACTGCACACTACGCATTGGCAATACCACATTTACTTTTTGTCTTTGATCTAACGGCTTTTATATAAATTCGGGATATTATGACAACATACAATTTAATGAAAAAGGCCACCAATCTCTTTCTTTTCACTATTTGATTTATTCTTAAACACACAAATTCTACAACCTACAACAATATAACATGAGAAATTCCGCCCAGTGGGCATGGCTTTACATTAGTGAATCTCGATACTATGGTCTCGTAATCTATTTACCGCAACAGTGCACTTCCTGGATAGGATGGTGGATCTTTTATTATATCTCACGCTTCGACTCTCACAATCATCCTCACGAAACTTTCCTCCAGATCGAGCGATACAGAAGGATCAAGCATAACCCACAAATCTTTCGAAACTACCTTGCTACTCCCATGCAAAACACACATACCCAAATTACATGACATACACAACACAACAATATGAAATATTACACAAAGAACGGTTACAACTTCATCACTTTCCGCTTTCCCACTTCAATCAATATTTGTCCCAGTTTCACACGACACTGTCCCACTTTGTAATTCTACTTTCCTACTGTGAACTCTGGAGATAAACGCACGTCTTCCTGTGCAATGCAAGCCAAGTGGCGTTGCTGGAAAGACGGCCGACTCACCTTGATTCTCTCTCAGAGTTTAAATTTAGCGTCACACGGAATGATATTTCTTAAATATTTCAACTTATGATACACACGCTATTTCTTAAATATTTCAGCTTATTGTACACACGCTATTAATTCAGCTTAACTTAAGCACACGGAAGTATCTCAACTTACAACTACACGTGGGCTCATTGTGACCGTTGGTTTACTACAATCCCCTTAAAATTACCTGCCTCACATTTAATTCTCCCCACAAAAGTTCCTGAGGAAGAGAAATTATTAATTCTAACTACTCTTAAATATTCCACATCCATACCATGCCTCCACTCTTTCATTACGGAGCACAACAAAAAACAGGTCTTTACAGCAGAAGGTCCAGCGGCAGAGTGCTGAAACATGGCCGTATTCCGGTTCTCTCGCACCTCTGTCGAAGTGGGAGAAGCACCTTGCTACCTTATTGGTCAGCCACATTTCAGGGCGCTCAAAGCTCTGGTAAAATTTTCATCTCTTTGGTCTCACCAAAGGTAGCCAAAGGATCGACTCAAAGATGATCATATATTCCGATTCACTATCTGTGGTTAGCAGACGACCATACATTCATTCATTTCACAGATCTCACCAAACTGGATGTAGGGATTTATTTTGAGGGAGTGCACATGTGATCAATTAAATAAATAAATTGTCATTCTTTCCCACACTGGTATCCGGCTTCGCTGTATTAATTGAAACTGAGTTAATTTACAAAAAAAATGTGTTGTTCTGACAAAAATATCGAAGTATTTCGTACCTATTTTCAATGTCGGGCGGTACTGTACCCTTTCAGTAGTAAGGAGAAGTTAGGAGGGAGTTGCTTCCGAGACGGCGAGCTGTATGGAGCTGCGCCAGCCGCCGCCCCCTGACGAACACCGACGAGGTAATGAACACACGCGATGCCGCATTTTTGAGCACGTAAGGCTTCACTCAGAACTGCAGAAGTCTCATCTGTTACATCCCCTTTTTACGTAATACTAGTGTTGATCGTCAATTGAAGCTCATGGTATTCACATTTGCTACGTAAGTTAAAATCTGAAATGCGATGATTTTTCTGTTATATAATTATTGAGAATCCACATCAGCCACTGTAATTTACGACAAGTTAGATAAGTAATTAAAGATAATTGAGAGTCACTGTAGACCATTTTGATAGTTTTCTGTTTTGTGAAACTTAATTTAAACCTAGATTATAGATGTGATATGGCATAGGTCATCCTTCGATCCATTGTAGAACTTGGAAACCCATTCATGGAATATTCGTTCACATTTTTGTTGAACGCAGTTGGTTTTTATCATCCTGTATTAAAACATTTCCTTTTATCAATAGTGCAATTTATAAACAATGTTTTGTGAGTAGAATAAAATTTCCAATGGTAAACTTAACTGCTTTTTCGACGTTATTTTACCAGCTAACTAAAAATAGGAAAGCCTTGAGCCCCTTCCACTAAATTTAGTTAGTATTAAGATTCTTTTACAGGGAGTGCAGTGGAGATGACGCTGAAATCATTAAGTATTTGGTTATATCATCGCTAGTCTCACTGAACTCTTCTAAACTCTACATGTCATGTGTGGTCTGGCGTCTCCTTACCAGCAACAGGTCCCAGGTTCAAACTAGTCAATTCCCTAAAAAACACGCTCAGAGCGTCGTTGCGCGAAAGTGGTAGGGAGACATGACATAGAACATCAGACACCATGCAGAATGTTAGAGAATGGCGACGCTGCCAGAATGGTAAAATGCCATGATTGAAGGTCGACCACATGCCTAACTAGGTCAGAAAAATATCTTGTTGAAAAATTATTGTAACAAATTTTTTTTTTCCTAAAGTTATAAATAGTCGAAAACAGTCGCTGCAGCGATAGATAATAAGAAAGTATTCAATAGAACGTGAGACATTCCAGCAGAGACAATAGCATAATTAAGTTATGAATTTTAATATTGTTAGAATTAAGTTTTCTCTCCAATGCAAGCGTACAGGTGGCGGATACATTGTTGACAAGTTGGTTCTGACCCAACAAGTAAGTGAATGGTTTGTCAAGTTGTGTGTGCAAAAAGTTTATGAAACGCGTGAGATCGTATGAGCGCATGTTGACGCGAAGTAGGGCGCGTGAATTGCTTTTAAAACAGCAAATAAGGGATTCGGAAAGATTAGCAATGACAGATCGAGACCTTGACCGAATTGAGGTAGAGACCCAACATGAAGATGGGCAGAGAATAGAGGACAGTACAACAGACGATGCAGTATCGCGAGAAATAGGACAGATAACGCACCATAACGAGGATAATGTACGCCAAGGCACAGAAAACTTAGGTCATCATACGACAGAGGAGTAGGAAAGTAGAGAGACAGCCGATGAGGATTCTAACTTGCGTCTTGAATACGTAGAACCCATAGTACAAGAAATCAGAGCTCCCTCACCACAGAGTACAAGGAATTCGAGCAGAAACGTGTCACAGCACAATTAAATGCAATCGGTTGCAAACCAACACTTGGGTGAAAACACAGAGCGTAGGACGTCAGAAGAAAACGCAATAGGACCCACCAATCTGGCAGAATTGTTACAAGTAATGACGGAAATCATGAAAAGACAAAATAAAGAAATTGCCAACCAAATTAAAATTCAGAATGCAGAAACGACGAAACAAATTGCAGGAACCACGAGACAAATGAGTGAGATTAAAGAACAAATAAAAAAATCAGTTACACTTAAGTCATATTGAAGACGAGGCAAAAGAATCTCGAGAAGTGATAGGAAACTTAGTAACAGGTCACAATCAATTGAGAACAGACACTGACAAGGTACAAGCGGACGTACAAACATTGCGTAATGACACTCAGGACGAGATCAAAACATTACGTAACAACACCCAGGGAGAAGTCAAGAAACTAGAGAAACAGATAAACGTAATTACTAGACAAGCAGCAGGTACAGCGCGTGAAATTGTTGAAAACAGTGTGTTACACAAACGTATCACAAAAGCAGCGCTGAAAAGATATGATAACCGCATAGTCAAAATGAAGCGCAAACGAAGCAACAATTACAGAAATTGCGAACAGAGTTGTTGCAAACTATTGAAGAGCGTAGTGAACAGGATCGAACAAGCACAGAGTCTGCAACCACATCCGTATCTGTAACAGTACCGTAAAAACAAGCAATTAACGAAAATATCATGTATTTTCGATTCCAATCACAGGCGGAAAATAACATACGTGAAATCAGACAGCCTGCACCGCAACAAACACGTTTCGAAATTCTTGATGAACAAACGGCACCACAAACACATGCAGAACCACAAATGTATGTTTCAAGACAGTTTGGATCTTGCAATGAAGCGGCAAGGTTAGCCAGACAAGATACCGGACCAATACCAGACAATGGAAAGCCAGGTCACGAAGAGTACAGTGCAACGCATTCAGCTACACGTTCACAACCGACGGAAGAAAATTATTGCGTACCACTCCAACGATACTACGCAAGGGTAGGCGAAAGTTACAGTGGACAATATCCAATGGATCTACCACAACCGGAAAGAACGACGGGAGAAATGATCAGAAACAAAAGCGACGAAGAATCGCGAATTTCATATGGAACTATGACGAAGTACGACAACGACCATTTCCTAACAGTCAGAAAATTTCAACACTTTGAAAGGTGGCTACACTGAGCCACAGCGCCAGAGATCGCTAGAGAGCATTGTTCCGCCGCCTCCACTGGCAGTGATTATTGAGATGTCGTAGTGGGCAGTGCTTGTCGAGGACTCGTAGTAGTCAGTTCGTGTTCAGATGTGCTAGTAGGGAGTGCTTGCTGAGATGTGATACTGAAAAGTTCTTGTTGAGATGTGGTAATAGCGAGTCGGTGTGGAGATATATTGTAATGATTAGAGTGATTTTGGTCAATATATGAAGGTAACGAAACTTGATTTATTTTTCATTATTTCCATGTTTTAAATAATGCGTCATTACAGGTTCAGTCAACAAAACATCTGGCTTGTGTTCTTGTATTAGAGTGTAATTCTGGTTTTCTTGAGTAATTATGGTATTTTTATTTTCTTTAATTAATTCAGTATAAATGATATTTAAAATTTCTTGTGTTATTCAAGAAGAACCGTGCCAGATGCGTACGTTGAGTCATACTTCCACACACAGAACAGTTACACTTGTGCTTTGGTTTCGTAGGTTTTTATAGTTGCTGGGGACTTAATTAATTAATTGTGTTAATGAAAATTTCCATTCATTCTTTGTTATTGTTCTAAGCAGTCAGATTGCATAATAATACTAGTCAGGGCCAACCGTTACGAGACTTCGTAACTGAACAGACAGCTACTAAAGCAAGAAATTAAAATTATTTGCATTACATTTTAATTAAGCCCCCATGCACGTGGCGACCGCTGCTTCGGATCGTCCCTTGGAATTCTTCTGATTGTAGAAATAGTAGACAGTAGGATTGTTGTAGTAATTTGTAGTTTAGTAATTGTAGTCTATATTGCATGTGTAGATTTGGTAATTGTCATTCTTCTAATGGTATTTTTTTTTTTTTGCAAAATTTCATTTCTGTTGTCTTGTCTACGGGTTTGACAATTAGTGCAATTATTTCAATTGTTCGATGATCGTGTTTGAGGGAAACATCTCGTGTGAATGATATTGTTGATGATAAAGTGTCATTGTGTGTAATTTTTTTATAGTGACGAGTTTTGTATATTTTGTAAATGATCACGCGATCAATGAAAAAGGCAAAAATGATGGATAGTGAGAATGACGAAATTGTTAACATGGCGAACTCGCCAACAGAGGAAAACAGTATGATGGATAATGAAGTGGAAAACAATGTAATAAGTCGGGAAAATAGTCCGGAACCATTTCAAAATTTTTCTCAATCAGAAAATTCACAGAATAAGAGATTAACGACAGAAGATTCTGTAATAGTATCGAACACAGATAGCTTTACAGCTATGACGAAGGAAACTGGTTTTGCGAGAAATGTTAGGGGCGAAAAGAATTTCGAACCAGATCATACGGAACAGTTGATGAGTGCAATATTAAATTTGGGATCACAGTTACGATCTGAATTAAAAACAGAGATGGGAACTTTGGCAACACGGTTAGACTCACAAATGGAAACACGGATGGGAACAATGGAAACTCGGTTAGGATCTGAATTAAAAACAGTGGCAACACGTTTAGAAACAGAGTTGGAAACAATGGAAACACGGTTAGACTCACGAATAGGGACATGTTTCAAAAATATGAAAGATGAGTTAAAGAAAGAAATCAGAGAAGAAGTACAACCGATTTTGAATTCTCACAATAATAGATTAATTGCAGTAGAGATTAGACAAAGGGAACAGGATAGAGAACAGGAAGAAAGAGATCGCGTGATAGTACAAAAATTTTCAGAGTTAAATTTACAACGTGCACACGATAAGAAAGAAATATTTGAGAGAATCGAGGAATCCGTACCAAATGACAGAATAAATAATCTAACACAACAATATGAACAGTTAACTACCAAATGTGTCAACACTGAAACCCGAGTCGCGACACTTACGGAAGACGTAAATAAACAGAAAGAAAAAATAAGTGACTTATCGGAAAGAGTTGAGGAGATTTCAGATAAATTGACAAATCTTAGTTTACATGGGGACAGAGATTCAGATGATACAGCACCATTGCCATTTGCAGAAACCGAAGAGTATCAGAACATAAATAAGCATGTTGAAAATCAGGGAAAATTTAATGAACGCGTTAAAAGGGAAGTTGAGGCATTACGAAAGCAAGTCAAATTGAAGGCGAAATCGTGGGAAAAGACAGCAGAAGAAATTTAGAATCACAGATAGCAGAGGGCTTTGAAGAAGATAATTTGTTTCATTTACGGGACGCAACAAGAGAGCGCCAGGCGCGCGAACTTGACAATAATCGACATTCAAACTGGGACAGACGCGGTAGGTCTTTGTCGCCACGAGGCGAAAACTTTGACTATAAACACTTTTTGACTGTTCGGAAATTTAAGATCTTCCGCAATTCTAAGAATGACATACATCCATGTGCATGGTTAGATCAATTTACGTACGCACTTCCGCCGAATTTGTCACAAAGTCACAAACTGAAATTTATGTGCAGCTATTAAAGTCCTCAGGGGATTCACTACACTAAGTGAATATGTGCAGTAGCGTTCACAGGGCCCCGAGCTGTAGTGGTGCTATTTCCCTTTTAGTTTTCTGCACCGCTGCCTACTCTTTCACTATTCTTTGTATCTATAAAAATAACTCTTCTACTATCCATCTATCTAGACAGTCGGTAAAAAATTAACCGGATATGACGATTTTACCCAAAAGTGACTTCGGAAATTACCGTTTGGACTTAATATATTTTCTGCAGCATTTATTCGTAACTTAAATGAAATTTTACCTGTTTATCTTCGTGACAATATTACTTCATATGTTGACGAAATTCTTATTGCTAAACGTTCTTGGAGTGAACACAACAAAATTTTGGATTCATTATTACGTATTTTTGCAAGAGTTGGCATTACAGTGAACTTGGAAAAATCTGAATTTGGTCGTTCTCAGGTGAATTTCTCGGTCACATTATTTCTACAGAAGGTATTCTTCCTGATCCAGAGAAACTAGACGCTATTCGTAATTATGCTGTTCCTTCCACAAAACCTGATGTTCGTAGTTTCCTTGGTGTCTGTAATTTTCTTAGACGCTTTGTTAGATTGGATGATTTGGCCACACCTCGTTTACACATTTCAGTTATGCGCACTTTGGTCCCAGAAAATGCTTTCATAAATTACGAGAAAATTGCTACTTCAGTAATATGGAAAAACGTATTCGATCTGTTCTTGCCAAATGCAAATTATGTCAAAAGGCTAAGCCGCCAACAATTTCTCACAGAGCACCGTTGTTTCCTATCATTCCAGCGAAATTAAAGGAGATGGCTGCAGTCGATTTGTTCGGTCCAGTGGTTCGTTCTACTAATGGTTTTGCCTACATTTTTGTAGCAGTAGAATTGACATCAAAATATGTGTGTTTTACACCGTTACGCAAAGCAACAGCTCGTTCAGTATCTAACGCTTTCATCAAACATTTTCTTAAAGAAGTTGGTCATGTTGATAAGGTTATATCAGATAACGGATCACAGTTTCGCTCTAAAATTTGGCTTCGTACTCTACGGCGTCGTAAAATTAAACCAATCTTCTTTTCACTTTTTCACCCTCAATCTAACGCTTCAGAAAGATGGATGAAGGAAATCAATAAATTGTGCCGTCTTTATTGTCATCAGAATCACAGAACTTGGGATCAGTATCTTCGTATTTTTCAAAACATTCTGAATGAACTTCCTAATAACTCAACTTCGTTACCGCCTATACTGATATTAAAAAATAAAGTACCAACAAATCGCATTTCTGAAATCGTTCCTTTTCCGCCTTCACGGAAACTGCGGCATTCTGAAGTTGTCAACCTGGCTCTACGAAATACTGCATCTGCGGCTGCTAGAAGAGAGAAATCAGCTAAACGTCCTGGTCGTTTAAAAATTTTGTCAGTTGGTCAAAAGGTGTTAATTAAGTCTCATCGTTTATCTCACAAAGGAAAAGGCTTATGTCGCAAATTTTTTCTGCTTTATAACGGTCCATATAGAGTTCGCAAAATTATTCATGATAACACTATTGAAGTAGAAACTCTTAAATCTCGGCGCTCTAAGGGAATACATCATATATCGAACGTAAAAATTTTTGTGGAATGACATACTTTAGAGAAACTAACAGCTACATGTAAACATGCGGAGAGTACAAGGATACCGCGCCGTGTTCCGGCGGCGGCAGATACTCAAAGCAACAGTGAAGTCTGCGCGGCGCACGAGGCAGTCGTTGACCGCCAACAATCACTTTCTACGTCACGCACCTACAGCTGATCGAGTGCTCAGTGCGAATGCACTGACAGGCGTAAACAAATACACAGTCTAATTTTTCCGACTAAATTCTGTATAAAGCTATGGGGACTTTATAAATTATGTTATTAACGTTCAGTATTTTTCAGGATACGGTTGTATAAAATATTTAAGACCTTCAGGTAAATTCTGTGTGCGTCCGACGTTAAGAGGACTTGATATGGAGAAAATTTCAGGAAGAATATAATTTAAAAAAAAAAGTAATAAACTAAAAAGGGTAACTATTAATTGAGTTTATTTTTTAGGTAACATATTTCCACTTAGGTACGTACTTTAGACGTAATTTGCTGCTTGCGATTACGTGACTCATACTTTGTGCTAAATTTCATGTTCTATGAATTTACTTATGAAGCGACGTGCTTGTGTACATTTACTGATTTTGACAATGTTTTATTAATGAACAGTGTTGTTACTTGCGTATATTATGCATCGCTTGGCTACTATGCTTTTTCACTGATGTCATATTTTTTTATTATGTGCCTGCTGTGTTTATTTATTTAAATTATAATTGTCACCTGATTAATTGTGCTGATATGGTTATGTATGTAAGTTATACTTTGTGATTTATCTGCTTGCGCCTTCATGTTTATTTATTAAGATTACATACGAACATTTATTTGCTTATGCTGATATAATGCTAATGACTTGTTTATCACGTAAGATATATGTTTGCTGCTTTTTGTATGGATTGCATATTTACACATTTCTGTTTTGTTGTCATAACTACTCTTCAATTTAGAATATAGCAATGCTGATGTACAGTGTACGAACATAGAGTTTAGGTTACACTGTGGTATTAATTATAGATTGTTCGCTTGGCAGAGCCTCGTTGTAGGAATTGTGGTGCATCCTTTTGTTGACATTCTGTTCTCTACTGGTATATTTACTCGCTATTGCATGTTTTGCTTACGCTCAGTGCCTTATATTTTTAAGATAAGAAAATGAACTGCAGTAATTCGACATAAACGACATTAGTACAAGAAACTTCATAGAAGTCACATGAGCTGGAGGTTTTATGAAAGCTGTATAAATGTATGCTAATAGGAAGGAAGCTAACGACATGACATACCAAAACTAGGTTTAGACCATTGACAGTTGTTACACTGCGTTTTTCGTGAGCAATTGAAATAGGAAGTGACACTTAACACAAGAAATACTCCACATGTTTGCTTCTGTTTGCCATAAGTCTTGAAGTGGTGTACACACTGTGAAATATTATGATCATTCACACTCCGTAATCGTACTTAATTACTGAGAGTTATTCGAACTAAGTCTGTTAGAGGTCATGTATGCATTTCTTTTATTTAATGATGGACAAGGAACCAAAATGTATCTTATAATTTATAATGAGTAGAAAATTTGGGTCAGATGGATTACACAGAGGTTGTGTGTAGACACTGTGTCTTCGGATTGTATGGGATGATGAATTGAAGTTGCACTAGGATTTTGTCTGTACTTGTTCGAGGAGACTGACTAGAGGAAAGAGTTGTTATGGAAGTGAAATGATATTGGTGCTGAGGTTTATATATATCGACGTAGTGAAGAGGTATTATTGAAGTATTAACATTAAGTGATGATTATTGGAGTTTTCGTGGACAAGAGGTAAGGTAAATGATATTGATGATAAGGTTTATATGTATCGACGTATTGAAGAGGTATTAGTGAAGTATTGAGATTATGCTGATGATTATTGGAGTTTTGGTGGATAAGAGGTAAAGTAAGTGAGGAGCATATTTTTTTTGTTGGTCCATATGGAACAAGGAGGATGAAGATGGCAGACTAGAACACTCAAGTAGAAGGAAGATTGTTTACACACACACACTTTGTCAAATCACAAAGCAGTATATACTTTTTTTTTAGAGAGGAAGCATGTGCATATCTTGGCTCACTGACAGTTGTTCAGCAACCGTACATTTTGATCTGGCTTGGCAAACATTGGTCTTGACATGATGACTATGACGTTGACTTAACTATTATTGACTGTTATACATTGCTGCCACTACTACTTGGTACACATGATGAACATCAGATCTTGGACAGAGTTACATTTACACAGTTAACACTATTCAATTACACAGTAGTACTTAATGTGGATGAAAGATGAGTGAGTGTGTTTTGTGTGTTTTCCTTTCCTAATCCTACCCACCTATCTCCTAAATATTATTTTATTTGTTGGTAGTGGCTTGCACTGACACCCATAAATGTTATAGGCTTACTGGTATTTGTGTATTGTAATAGTTAATAGGACAATTATCTGATATCATTTGTGTGTTTGTTATGATTTGTATGTTTAGTGTAAAAGCATTGTATGTGTATTCAAACTATTGTTCATGCCTGAACTGTCTGATTAGTGATGGTGCTGCACTTTTCAACATGATGTGTGACATTTAGTCATGTTTAATTTCTGCTGATGAACTGTGTGATCAGTGATTGTAAAAATTATGGACTGTTACTTGTACCTTTTCTACATGATTGGTGCCACTAGGACATGTTTAATTTCTGCTTATAAACTCTGATGAACAGTGTGATCAGTGATACTGAATTTTATGGAACTGCTTCTGCTGAGAAATGTGACTTGTTGCTGTGTGTACCTGCTCAACATTGCTGGGTACCACTGATGGACTGCTTCTACTGAAATGATGTTGCTTCTTGCTGTCTGCACCTGGTCAACATTACTGGGTGCCACTGATGGACTGCTTCTACTGAAATGGTGTTACTTGTTGGTGTCTGCACCTGCTCAACATTGCTGGGTGCCACTGATGGACTGCTTCTACTGAAATGGTGTTACTTGTTGGTGTCTGCACCTGCTCAACATTGCTGGGTGCCACTGATGGATTGCTTCTACTGAAAAGATGTCACCTGTTGATGTCTGCACCTGCTCAACATTGCTGGTGCCACTAATGGAACTGCTTATACTGAAATGGTGTTACTTGTTGGTGTCTGCACCTGCTTAACATTGCTGGGTGCCACTGATGGATTGCTTCTACTGCAAAGATGTCACCTGTTGATATCTGCACCTGTTCAACATTGCTGGTGCCACTAATGGAACTGCTTATACTGAAATGGTGTTACTTGTTGGTGTCTGCACCTGATCAACATTACTGGGTGCCACTGATGGACTGTTTCTACTGAAAAGATGTTACTTGTTGATATCTGCACTTGTTCAACATTGCTGGGTGCAACTGATGGGACTGCTTCTAGTGAAGATTTCATTTGTTGGTATTTGCACCTGTTGACCATTGCTGGGTGCTACTGCTGGAACTGTCAACTACTTGTTTCTTGGGCTATGGAAAGCGTTTATGTGAATATTTGTATAAACTGATTTTTTGTGTATTACTGTTTGTGAAAAGTTATGAGACTCTTACCTGCACATATTCGTCATTGCCGACGCTATTGATTGAACTGTTTAACCACATAATACTTGTGTAAACTATTATGTAAAGTCACATGTATGAAAGAATTTGTATTGCTTACTGTATTCTATATAATAGGTTATTGAAAGGTCAGTGCAAAGCCAAAATTTTATCTAGTTATATGATATTTACGTATTAATATTATCTTTTATTTTTGTCTGTATTTTTTTTTTGACGAATTTGGTGGTATTTTCACCACCAATGCTGGCAAAAATACCATCAAATTCTAGCCCGTGGAGGAAGGGCATATGAAAGGTGGCTACACTGAGCCACAGCGCCAGAGATCGCTAGAGAGCATTGTTCCGCCGCCTCCACTGGCAGTGATTATTGAGATGTCGTAGTGGGCAGTGCTTGTCGAGGACTCGTAGTAGTCAGTTCGTGTTCAGATGTGCTAGTAGGGAGTGCTTGCTGAGATGTGATACTGAAAAGTTCTTGTTGAGATGTGGTAATAGCGAGTCGGTGTGGAGATATATTGTAATGTTTAGAGTGATTTTGGTCAATATATGAAGGTAACGAAACTTGATTTATTTTTCATTATTTCCATGTTTTAAATAATGCGTCATTACAGGTTCAGTCAACAAAGCATCTGGCTTGTGTTCTTGTATTAGAGTGTAATTCTGGTTTTCTTGAGTAATTATGGTATTTTTATTTTCTTTAATTAATTCAGTATAAATGATATTTAAAATTTCTTGTGTTATTCAAGAAGAACCGTGCCAGATGCGTACGTTGAGTCATACTTCCACACACAGAACAGTTACACTTGTGCTTTGGTTTCGTAGGTTTTTATAGTTGCTGGGGACTTAATTAATTAGTTGTGTTAATGAAAATTTCCATTCATTCTTTGTTATTGTTCTAAGCAGTCAGATTGCGTAATAATACTAGTCAGGGCCAACCGTTACGAGACTTCGTAACCGAACAGACAGCTACCAAATCAAAAAATTAAAATTATTTTCATTATATTATAATTAAGCCCCCATGCAACTTTCGAGAAGGAAACTCATTACATCCACGAACTTTTATTGATCAATTCCGAGTAGGATTACCAGAACACTGGACGCTAGCACAATAATTAGACTTTATATGTGCACACATGTCAGGAACAGTCGCAGAAACCATGCAAAATGTTGCAGCGACATGCCGATCGTACGAAGATTTCAGAGAGAAGTTTCTCTCGCGATATTGGTCCAGCGAAGCACAGAACAGAGTGAAGTACGAATTATTACAGAACCCATATTTTGAAAATTCAGGAGAGAAGAGTCCCGTGAAATTTTTCGAATTAATGGCAAAGAAAAATCAATGCTTAGATGTACCATACTGTGACGGAGAGTTGATTAAATTGTGCGCGATGAAGTTACCATTGAAATACCAAGGCGCGGAGGCAGTGACGTAGAAGCATTTAAAGGTATTCTAAGGGAGCTAGAGTTCATATTTTCGGAAGATGACGCAAGAAAAAGACGAAGCGGACGTGAAAACGAAAGCAAAAAGCAGTGGAATCCACAAGACACAGTACGAAGAAACAATAATTACGAACCACGTGACAACTTCGCACCAAGAAACTACAATAGGTTATGGATTTAGAAGAGTATATGGCAATAACTATAATTCACCCAGTAACTGCAACAACTATTACAGAGGGAATAACGACAACCGGAACGGGTATTGGAGCGCCAATAGACCGACAAATTATCAACAAAGAAACCAATATCAACAAGCGGAGCAAGAAAAGAGAATACAGATAGAAGAGGTGGAGGTAAGACCACCAAACCCCGAAAACGTTCGAATTGACAGCTACGCGCCCACGCCAAAGGGAATGACGCACCGACCCAGGACAAGTGCAGCACCTTGAACAGAGAAGAGAAGAAGGAAGAAACAAATCCGCAGGGACCAGATGAAAACAAAGACAGGAAAATAACAATATCGTGTTGGGACGAAATTAATTGGGAGAATACTGACGAGGAAGATGAATTACCAGAGGCATGCACAACGAATGTAGGAGGAAAGGACGAAGTAATGAGTATTGCAGAGCTATTTGAGATGGAAACCAGGGAAAGCGAATTCAATGAGGATAATGTGCAGTCAACAGAAGTTGAAAATAAGTTACTAGTGGGCACACAACCCAACATATATAATGAAGGAAGTTATGAAGCGATAATTAGAGCATTTAGATGCGATTATGTGGAAGTAGCGACGAAGAAGGAGATGATAGACGAGGATGAGGAAAAAGTAGAAGATGTAGAAGAAAGCGTAAATGAAGGAAGAAATAGAGAAGAGGAAATAAAAGAGAGAGAAGTAGCAGTCGAAGCTTATCCTACAGAAAGTTCGAATTCACAAGGGAAATTCCTGAAAAAACTCATGTATTATTCAGTAGAGGATTCGTTGATGCAAGAAGAAGAAGAATAGAACCAACCCTTTCAAATTCAACCAATTGTGAAGGCCATGGTAAAGCATATCCCAGTCAATATTTTAATTGATAGCGGAAGTGAACTGACTGCGATCTCAGAAAATTTATTCATGCAGTGTAATGCCAATGAGGAATTGCCAGTTCTGAAAACACGTAAGATTAAAGTATGAGGTCCTATTAGAAACAATGCTGCGGAAGTTACGAGACAAACAAGGTTAAATCTTTCGTGTCAAGATCAGAAGATCGAAGCCAACTTCGTGATTATACCTAAACTAACTGTAGATTTGATTATAGGTGCAGATTTTTTAAATGAGAGACGAGCGATAATAGATATGGGGAAAGGTAGCGTAACATTCGGGAATGTCACACTTCTCTTTGAGCAAAAGCTAAAATTAGAAGAAATACCGGTTATAAACAAACAATTAAGAATGATGCGAGATAAAGAGGATGAAGAATTAGAATGGTATGCACAAAAGAGGGAATCGCCTCAACTCATGTTAGAAGTCCATAAAGAAATCGACGAAAAATTGCAAGAAGTTCAAGGTATTTCGGAACACAGTAAAAGAGAATTAGAGGGTATTTTACGAGATAAAGAAGAGGTATTTTTACCTAAGACTGGCAGTATTAAACACTTTCAGTACAAGTTTGAAGTAAAACAGCACAAACCATTTAGAGTGCCACCCTATAAAATCCCATTAAGCTACAGGAATAAAGTATTCCAGGAGATATCTAAAATGTTAGATGATGATATTATTGAACCAGCTACCTCCACATATAACAGCCCGCTCCATATTGTACAAAAACGAGATGGGAGCATCAGGTTAGTGCTTGATTCCAGACAGATCAACACAATCAACAGCACTTTCCAACATCATAAAGGTAGCCATTAAAAGAAAAGAAAAAAGAGATAGAACAGCAATTAAAAGAACATTCTCAGTAGGCCAGATAGTATTTGTAAAAACACACCATCTCTCCAGCAAACAGAAACACAAAATACATAAGTTTTACGCTGCATACAAAGGACCTGTCATAATTAGCCAAATTGCTCATGATAATGCTGTGGAACTAATGAACCCAAAAACAGGCAAAACCTTAGGCCTTCACCATGTGAGCCATATCAAAAAGTTTGAAGATTAATTTTATTACTGGTAAATAATCAGCACAATATTTCAAGATTATGTTGCAGATAAGATCGTCAGGAGAAAGAAGAATGAAGAGAGAGGAAGGTGGGAAAAAGAAAGTAGTTTCAATAAAAACAAAAATAACACCAATAGTACCATAGATTAAGGTGAAGGGATAAAATGTAGATAGTCTAACAGCATGAAATATTAAAATGCTATACACCACGACACTACACAAAAATGACTCAAAATATCTTAGAATTGTAACATGGAAAGGGTGCCAAAATTTGTAAAGCCTTCTTAAAAAAGAAGGCATAAAACAATGTACATACTAGACATATGTTAGATGATTGTAAGTAAAACTTTTTGTAAGAACCATTGTAAAAGCTCCAGCAAAGACCAGACGCAACGACCCACAAGTTGCAACGCGAGAAGTATCAAGAAAGAAAAGGACGTAATTAGCAAGACATGATTTCTACAAGGCAGAAGCGTCGAGAGAAGGGAAAGAACAGCGAGACCAACAGAGGGCCCTTGTAGCTGAAGTGGGCAGTAAATCTGCCTGCTAAGCAGAACCCTGCTGGAACAGAACATGGAACCACATAGTGGCGGAACCCTGCTGGGACAGAAGGCCAAGAGGGTCTGGGAATGCCTCGACTCAGCAGAGTGAGCAAATAACGGCCTGACAAGAAGACCGCTTGGGCAAGCCACCACTGGCAAAAAAATATGTGTAAAAGTCACACTACTGCTATTAAACAACATGCTATGCACGAAACTGAAGGAAACTTCCACAAAGTAAAAATGTCATGCCCAAACAATTTATCAAACTGTTACTAAGAGGAGAACTTCAAAGCGACTAGTTGTCAATAAATATTTTCATATCCTGCCCAGAGAAGAACCAAGAAGCAAGTAAGAAGCTGAGAAAAAGCAGGACGAACAGAAGTTGAAGGTTCGCAAGATTGAGACCAAGAAAGAAGATGGGTGAAGAATAGACGACATACCTTCCCAAATACCTATCCTATTGTAAACTAGTCGTCTGCGAAGCATTACAACGAAAAACGACCGCTTTCAGCGACACATAAAGATGACTTTCACGCATACAAAGCCAGTAAACCACGAGATTCTGCACTCACGACTCCATTCCATTATGGGACCTCCACAACAGCAACACACACTTGCAAAGCCAACAAGGAACGCCGAACGAAGCTGTACATCAAATACTTCACATACATCTCGCTCAAGTCCATCACCTTCGTGCAAAAACATTCGCCAACCTCATGGTTAAACATTCATAGGATTGTATGAATGTGTGAAATCAAATTATGTGATGTAGGAATTGTGCAAAAGAAACTTGTGAAAAACTAAATAAGTAAAGCACACCAAACAGCTAATAAACTACAAAACAACAGTCATTTGACTATGGACTTAAGTAAAAAATAGACTATCGATAAAAATAAATCATTAGTTCTGAAATGGACAGTATATAAAGAACAAAAGTAAGGCATAATAAACACTAAAACTATATGCCACTTATTTTCTCCTCGTGAAAATAAAAGAATAACTATATTTTACTTCTTTTCTCCTTATAAAAACAAAGAATAAAATATTATCTTGTTGTATGTTTTCCCTTTTTTTTCACATTTGTACCATTTGTTAGGATAATATCTCAATACTTGTGTATGTATATTTCTTTGTCAAAGCAATTGTTCGAAATAATTGTTATTTCCAAATATCCACTGGTGTACTGCCGGTCTACAGTGTCCAACGGGCACAATATTTCGGCGATCATACATGTCGCCATCATCAGGTGAACTGACGGACTGAGCTCCTGTGAACGTGCCGGCACGGAGATCCGTACACTATGGCTGCTCAGGGGGAACTGGGTTCGGTCGCGGCGGCGGCCGATTTAAATACCCTCCGCCCGCGGCGCGCTCACTCCGACGTCCGCGCCCCGCGCCACGGTCGCGCGGTGGAACAGATTGCGACGGCGTCTGAGATGACGTCGGTGTGATGGCTCTGTCCGACGCGGTCGTCACAACTATACATTTGCTCGATTTACTCTTTATTAACCCAATCGCTGGTTCCCAAGCCTTGCTAAGATTATAGCCACAGTCACGGTTTATGAGGTCGTCATTGGTGCGAATTTCGATGGCCTCTCTAACAACGCTGTCCCAGTATCTCGACGTCTGTACCAGAATCCTCGTGCGTTCATACTCAATAGCGTGATTTTCCGATAAACAATGTTCAGCGACCGCCGACTTGCTCGGATACATCAGTCGAGTGTGCCTCTGGTGTTCACGGCATCGATTCTCGACGGTACGCATCGTCTGACCAATATACGACTTGCCACATTGACACGGAATCTGGTACACGCCGGCCTTCCTCAAACCGAGGTCATCTTTGGCGCTCCCCACCAGTGCACGAGTTTTATTCGGAGGGCAAAACACAGTTCCTACCCGGTGTTTCTTCAAAATGCGGGCGATTTTCCCCGAGAGTGCGCCTGTATATGGGATAAACGTAGTGCCTACCTCCTCCCTCGTGATTTCATCCATCTCCACAGGTTGTGCTGTAGTGGGTGGGCGGAGAGCACGTTGAATCTGCCACTCTGAGTACCCATTTTTTTCGAAATACAGTTCTCAGATGTTCCAATTCCTGGGGTAGACTCTCTGCGTCAGAGATAGTGCGCGCCCTATGTACTAAAGTTTTAAGCACCCCATTCCTCTGTGAAGGGTGGTGGCAGCTGTCTGCGTGCAAATACAGATCAGTGTGCGTTGTCTTCCGATACACCCCATGGAGATTGAAACGGAGGGTAAACTACCTTTCCTTGACGTCTTGGTCAAGAGAAGGCCTGACGGCACCCTAGGCCATGGGGTGTATCGGAAGAGCGTGTGGCATTGTTGGCCGGGAGGCCTCACCCGGGAAAGTTCGGCCGCTAAGTGCAAGTCGTATTTCAGTCTACGCCACACTGGGCGACTTGCGTGGCGGTGATGAGGACGAAGTGATGAAGAGGACAATACAACACCCAGTCGACGAGCTGAGAAAATCTCCAACCCAGCCGTTGGCCGGGAATCGAACGCGGGCCCGGTGGACGGGAGGCAAGGACGTAACCGGCCAGCTAAGCAGGTGGGACAAGGAAATGCAACTCGTCCTCGGGAGAAATGGCTTACGGAATACCTCGCCGATAACTGGGAACTGCTCATCTGCCTGGTACCCTTACCAGGTTCAATTAGAATAGAAAGACAAGATCCAAAGAATAGCGGTCGTTTCGTCACAGAATCATTCAGTAAATGCGAGAGTTTTACGATAACGCTGCAAGAGAGGCGCTGTGTATCACAGAGAAAATTTCTGTCCAAATTTCGAGGGCATACGTTCAAGGATGAGTTTGTCAACATATTATTTCCTCCTATTTCTCGCGAAATGACCACGACAAGAAATACATAGAAATTAAGACCCGTGCTCTGACGCGCTGTCAAATATTTTAATTTTCTGTGATACTTTGAAATAACTATTAAATCATTTGGTAAGTTTCAGTCCCAACCATTCATTATTAAAAAAACATTGCGGTACAGGATTCCAAAGAACTTGTAACAGATGTGGCGATTTGTTTTTCCCAGACTTCTTATTTCTTTTTTGTTCGAAGAGGTGTTACCACTGACTTTTGAGAAACACCTAAACTTATCTCGTTATGTTAAAATTTTCTTTCTATGCCGAAACACAACAGGATTTACAAAGATTCAAAGATTCACTAACATTCTTATGCAGACGAAATTGCGTCGGCTTCCTGAAACTGTGTATTTTTAAGATAGCAACTGAAGCCGACACATGTCTGTAGGCTATGGAAACGCCTGTTTTTGGTATAAAAATGAATGTGTAATTTCTTCACTTACGTTGCTGCAAAAGCGACAGCACTTGTCTCTCGTTTCACGTGCTGTCGATGACTCTTAAAAAATAAAATTATTCCAAAGCACAAAATTGTAATTGTATATCACCCTATATAAGGTTGCATACAACGTTCTTACAGTCATGTAGAACAATCAAAAAATTTCGGCTTTGGGATGTTGGTGAACTCGCGCGTCATATTCGCACCATCAGACATCCATTCTGTATTTTTCTGTTTTGTGGTAGGCTCGTATTGATAACACCAAGTCTCGTTGTCGTGGAGATAATTCATTCCAGAAATGAAGCATCCGCATTTGTCACCACAGGCGTCCACATGTCATTCTTTTTGTTCGGGGGTCAACTTGTACGGGACAAATTTTGCACACACTTTGATCTTTTTCGAAATATTCTGAAGGATTTTTTGGACACTTGCTTTACAGATGTTCAGTTCGTTGGTCTATACTGATTTGTGACCACGTGGACTTACACGGCCATTCATCACTACTTTACAATGCCTGCTCACAACTGACCGGTTGATTATAATTCCATTGTTTGTACTTGTTAGTTCAAATGGGCACCGCAGCTGCTGTGGTGAGTCGCTTACCCGCCAGGAATTAGTCTCGGAACTTTGTAACGCCAGAAATGCATATCCTCCTATTTCCATCTGTTGTTGTTGTCGTCTTCAGTCCTGAGACTGGTTTGATGCAGCTCTCCATGCTACTCTATCCTGTGCAAGCTTCTTCTTCTCCATCTATTGTACTATAAATTGTACTATAATTTTTTTTGCCTGAAGATACGACATTTCTGTGTCTTTATATTTTGTAATTGTTTTATTATTTGCATATATATATATATATATATATATATATATATATATATATATATATATTTGCATTTATGGCGATGCATAATTGGTTTGTTTTGTAAATATTATTTGTATTTTTACGCTGGGTCTCGCCTAGGGAAAACTATGCTATCGAACGGTTACATCGATAGGTCGTGTGGAGAACCAAAGTGTTTAGGATCTTGGGTAGTGTTAACACTGCCGCGTGGAGTGCGAGCAGAGCAGAGTTTGGCCGGAGTAGGGCGGTGGAGCAGGTGTGTTGTGTGACGCTCCCGCGAGTTGCCGCCCTTTCGGGGTTTGGCAGCATGTAATTGAGCTCGACTTGCTATGATAGTTTCTGGCACGGTGTCGCGGAAGGGAAACATTAGCTGGCACTCATCAAGAGCCCGTTTCGCCTGGTGAACGTGTCGAGAAGAAGGCGCACCAACATCCAGCTTCTGCAGCAGCGACGGCCGACAATAAGTGATTGTCGCCACCTCCTCGACCGACGACTTCAAACCTTCAATCAACCAACAAGGAAGACTGAAAGCACGTAAAGTTTTAGAATTGTATGGCAGACCTCAGCTTTTCAAACTGTTCCATTTGCATCACTAAAATACAGCAACTTAGCATGAACCTTTGTTGCTCATTGTCCCAATTGCATTACCAAGCAGGGTCCCTTCCTGGTCCCTTTCTGTTCCGAAATGAACCCGAGTGTCGTTGAACTTCAAACGCCAGCATTAAAGTAATATCATTCCATTTCACTACTTTGATTTCAAGGTTCAGTTAAAGTATTCATAGCTGGCTACAACAACCAAACAGAACTATATTTAGATTACACAATCACAAATTAAGAGTGCGAGTTTTGTTACCATATTTTAGCTTACCTATGACTGCGGCTCAGCTTGGTACGTACTAAATTTTACTATTGTTAATTGTTCAAAATCATTTAATTCAAGTTCAAAATCTCTTATTTCTAAATTGCGTAGATTCAAGTTGATTTTGAGATGATTGTTGAGGTAGCCCAAGACTAACCTTATTTTAATTGATTTCGTAGTGCTTCAGAAACAAAGTTCACTATTAATTTCAGTTTTCCAGTTTTATTAATTCCTTTGCTAAATTAAGTCAGAGTGTAGCGAAATTTATTACTTCTGACAAACATTCAGTTTTCACAAGACGTGTCAACCTTCAGTTGCCACGCTTTTAGTGCTAATTATAGGAGCATTAACCATTCTTTTTCAGTAATTATAGTAGTTGTCCACAGGACTGGCGACTGTAATTAAACCAAATCTCAAATATCTAATTAACTCCAGTTAATTATTTCTTTATTAACTTTACCCTTTTTCAAAATTAATTTCCACCAATTTCATTTGCATTTTTCCTTTCATTTAGATGTAACCCTTCCTCCCTCTTTACCGACAGATTAACTTCGGTGACGATTGCTTTTCCCAAATTTCCATTAGGTACACGCGGTTTAATTTTTCACTGTCATTAAGGTCGATAAGTGAGGGGGAGGTTACAACATTTTTAAGTGACGGTCTATTAACCATATGGTAAAATACTCTTCTTTCTCGTTTGCCAAAATCTTGAATCGGTTTCTCAAACTTGGTATGACACACGAGGGACGTTACGAATATTTCATTGTTGCTTTTCATTGGGGCACATGAGTTGAATGACGAGGAGAACCCGGGAAGTGCCATTACCTAGTTTCGCAATAACTTCGCATAGTGGTAGAGGGATCAAAATAAACGGACACGTGTCTCGTCTTTTCTGTAGATACTCGACCGTGTCTGAGGAAACGACCATCAAAGTTTTCGACGTAATTTAGGTGCT
The DNA here is from genome assembly GCF_023898315.1 of Schistocerca nitens. Classification (NCBI taxonomy): domain Eukaryota; kingdom Metazoa; phylum Arthropoda; class Insecta; order Orthoptera; family Acrididae; genus Schistocerca; species Schistocerca nitens. Next base: position 130,837,170 of record NC_064622.1, on the reverse strand, counting down.
TGATAGCGTACAATAAGCGTAGCCCAAGTCGTGGCTTAGTGGTTAGCGTCGCAGTTTTTCACTTCTGCGTCCCGTGTTCGAAACCCGATTATTGTTTTATTTATTTATATTTTTAGCTACCCATGTCCGGAGAAGGTTCTTCTACGAATGTTTCATATCATGTCAAGAGATACAAGGGCGTTACATTAACTGTAAAATTACAACTGGGTTTCAGAAAGCGTGTCATGCATTTATTACACACACATCAAAAAAAGTTTTGCATCACCTCGGTTCCGAGAGTTCCGGAAGCTGTACAGAAAACTGGAATAGAGATCGACATAAACATCATTTCCACCCTTTTTATTGCTAATGAAAACTACACATTGCATGTTGTATCACAATACAGCGAGAGCTCCAGAGGTGGTGGTCCAGACTGATGTACACAATGGTACCTCTAATACCGAGTAGTACGTCCTCTTGCAGTGATGCATGCCTGTATTCGTCGTGGCATATTATCCACAAGTTCATCAAGGCATTGTTGGTCCAGACTGTCGCACTCCTCAACGGTGATTTGGCGTAGATCCTTCAGAGTGATTGGTGGGTCACGTCTTACATAAACAACCCTTTTCAATATATCCCAGGAATGTTCGATAGGATTCATGTCTGGAGAACATGCTGGCATCTCTAGTCTAGCAATGTCGTTATCCTGAAGGAAGTCATTGACAAGATGTGCACGATGGGGGTGCGAATTGTCGTTCATGATGACGAATGTCTCGCCAGTATGCTGCCGATATGGTTGCACTATCGGTCGGAGGATGGCATTCACGTATCGTACAGCCGTTACGGCGCCGTCCATGACCACCAGCGGCGTACGTCGTCCCCACATAATGCCACCCCAAAACAGCAGCCGGCCGGAGTGGCCGAGCGGTTCTAGGCGCTACAGTCTGGAACCGCGCGACCGCTACGGTCGCAGGTTGGAATCCTGCCTCGGGCATGGATGTGTGTGGTGTCGTTAGGTTAGTTGGGTTTAAGTAGTTCTAAGTTCTAGGAGACTGATGACCTCAGAAATTAAGTCGCACAGTGCTCAGAGCCATTTGAACCATTTTTGAACCAAAACAGCAGGCAACCTCCAGCTTGCTGCACTCGCTGTACAGTGCGTCTAAGGCGTTGAGCCTGACCGGGTTGCCTTCAAACACGTCTCCGACGATTGTCTGGTTGAAGACATATGCGACACTCATCGGTGAAGAGAACGTGGTGCCAATCCTGAGCGGTCCATTCAGCATGTTGTTGGGCCCATCTGTACCACGCTACATGGTGTCGTGGTTACAAAGATGGACCTCGCCATGGACGTCGGGAGTGAAGTTGCGCATCATGTGGCCTATTGCGCACAGTTTGAGTCGTAACACGACGTCCTGTGGCTGCACGAAAAGCATTATTCAACATGGTGGCGTTGCTGTCAGGATTCCTCAGAGCCATAATCCGTAGGTAGTGGACATCCACTGCAGTAGTACCCATTGAGCGGCCTGAGCGAGGCATTTCATAAACAGTTCCTGTCTCTCTGTGTCTCCTCCATGTCCGGACAACATTGCTTTGATTCTCTCCGAGGCGCCTGGACACTTTCCTTCTTGAGAGACCTTCCTGACACAATGTAGCAACGCGGACGCGATCGAACAGCGGTATTGACCGTCTAGGCGTGGTTGAACTACAGACAACACAAGCCGTGTACCTCCTTCCTGGTGCAATGACTGGAACTGATCGGCTCATACATGGTTGTTTATATCTTTGGGAGGGTTTAGTGACATCTCTGAATAGTCAAAGGGACTGTGTCTGTGATACAATATCCACAGTCAACGTCCCTTCAGGAGTCCTGGGAACTGGGGTGATGCAAAACTTTTTTTGATGTGTTTATATGTGTTGTGATATTTTCAGAGGTTACATTCTTTTAAAATTCTCATATTCTTATACGTCATTATTGTATCAGTTCTTAATTCTTATATTTTATTCTTGTGTTGATTTTTCAGGAATATTGGGAGCACTCTCTTGGGTAATACCGATCGTAGAAACAATCGAAACATAGAAATTTCGAACACTACGAGTATCGCGTGAAGGCAGGTTTCCCACAGCGGCATTTATTCATGTGAATCTCACTATAGAAAGAAACGTAGTTAACTTGCTGAAGATTTTATGCGTTGCCAATAATTTCACGGTAAACCACGGCTAATGGATAACTTTTACGAAAAATGGTGCTTACAACTGATTTGAATCAAGATACAACACAGGGATTTCTCCAAAAACAATTTCAAATGATCCTTCCACCCTTTTATGGTTTTTTCTTATTTTTTAAATTAATTCACCAAACATTCAATTAGTAGACCAATAAGGACAGCTTTATTTCAATATACATCGGAAAACACGTGAAGTTATGACTTTTTCTTAATTTCTTGCTTTTGAGCTGAAGCAACTCAGCCATCTCAATAGTGACGTCAGTTATGACGATACGAACACCCAGTGCCCGAGTGGCGAAGAATTCTAACCCGGACGGAAATCAAACACCGAGCCACTGTGGCACCGTTTCGGCTGGACTATTTAGTCGCTAAAGACGCTTAAACTACGTCGAAAACATTGACCGTCATTTTTCTAAGAAACGATCGAATATCTAAAGATAAGCCTAGACACGATTTCGCTTATTTTGACACCTCTTACACTGAGCGAAGTTCTGGGAAATCGGATTATGGCACTTGCCGTGTTTTCGTCCTGAGTGCGCCAAATAAAATCTACACTCCTGGAAATTGAAATAAGAACACCGTGAATTCATTGTCCCAGGAAGGGGAAACTTTATTGACACATTCCTGGGGTCAGATACATCACATGATCACACTGACAGAACCACAGGCACATAGACACAGGCAACAGAGCATGCACAATGTCGGCACTAGTACAGTGTATATCCACCTTTCGCAGCAATGCAGGCTGCTATTCTCCCATGGAGACGATCGTAGAGATGCTGGATGTAGTCCTGTGGAACGGCTTGCCATGCCATTTCCACCTGGCGCCTCAGTTGGACCAGCGTTCGTGCTGGACGTGCAGACCGCGTGAGACGACGCTTCATCCAGTCCCAAACATGCTCAATGGGGGACAGATCCGGAGATCTTGCTGGCCAGGGTAGTTGACTTACACCTTCTACAGCACGTTGGGTGGCACGGGATACATGCGGACGTGCATTGTCCTGTTGGAACAGCAAGTTCCCTTGCCGGTCTAGGAATGGTAGAACGATGGGTTCGATGACGGTTTGGATGTACCGTGCACAATTCAGTGTCCCCTCGACGATCACCAGTGGTGTACGGCCAGTGTAGGAGATCGCTCCCCACACCATGATGCCGGGTGTTGGCCCTGTGTGCCTCGGTCGTATGCAGTCCTGATTGTGGCGCTCACCTGCACGGCGCCAAACACGCATACGACCATCATTGGCACCAACGCAGAAGCGACTCTCATCGCTGAAGACGACACGTCTCCATTCGTCCCTCCATTCACGCCTGTCGCGACACCACTGGAGGCGGGCTGCACGATGTTGGGGCGTGAGCGGAAGACGGCCTAACGGTGTGCGGGACCGTAGCCCAGCTTCATGGAGACGGTTTCGAATGGTCCTCGTCGATACCCCAGGAGCAACAGTGTCCCTAATTTGCTGGGAAGTGGCGGTGCGGTCCCCTACGGCACTGCGTAGGATCCTACGGTCTTGGCGTGCATCCGTGCGTCGCTGCGGTCCGGTCCCAGGTCGACGGGCACGTGCACCTTCCGCCGACCACTGGCGACAACATCGATGTACTGTGGAGACCTCACGCCCCACGTGTTGAGCAATTCGGCGGTACGTCCACCCGGCCTCCCGCATGCCCACTATACGCCCTCGCTCAAAGTCCGTCAACTGCACATACGGTTCACGTCCACGCTGTCGCGGCATGCTACCAGTGTTAAAGACTGCGATGGAGCTCCGTATGCCACGGCAAACTGGCTGACACTGACGGCGGCGGTGCACAAATGCTGCGCAGCTAGCGCCATTCGACGGCCAACACCGCGGTTGCTGGTGTGTCCGCTGTGCCGTGCGTGTGATCATTGCTTGTACAGCCCTCTCGCAGTGTCCGGAGCAAGTATGGTGGGTCTGACACACCGGTGTCAATGTGTTCTTTTTTCCATTTCCAGGAGTGTATTTTCTGGAGAAGGGAATTAAATATCGATCTTCTTCTAAGTTCAAAGAATAATTCAGAATGTTAGCTACATTTTGTCTGCAGCAGTAAGTGACCCAATATGCAGAAAATGCAAACTCATAGTGACACCTACTTTTCATTGCAAACCATTCGAATTTCGTGCTGTAGGTTATTTAATGTTGAAATATCACAATAACTATTAACAGTAAGGAAATTATAGGCAGTTCATCATAAAGGTGACGAATTAGACTATGTGTGGCGAGGGAATAAAGCTTTTTAACGGAATGGTTTCTTTAAAATCGTTTGAGTAAGATCGCTGAGCAGCCAGCTTGCATGCGCTGCCGTTCGTGCATCCAGTGAGCCTGACACCAGCTGCGTCGAATACTACACCATATGAGAGCTTCGGCGTGCGAGCTAGCCGTCCCCGCTCTTTGCTAGCCAAAAGTGCGCCACCTAACAAACCTACAAAGAACCTTACATTATGTCAAAATGACTGTAGATGCGCATGGGTCATGAGTTATTCTCCTAGTCTCAGAATAGAACATTAATGTAGGCTTTGTTTTATTATCATTCACGGTGTTTTTAATTTCCGTTCCTTATCCTCCTATTACCTCAAATATTGCTTGGAAGATTTTTGTATGTCTTACATAATTGTGACATTAACTGTAAATTCGTTTATTTGTCCATGTTACATCATTATAATGCTGTCTAGTTTTATTGTTATCTCAACTTCGTTATCTAACCAAAACTATACGCCTGTTAGCGGACGTTATGTGGACGTCCACCCTTCGCCTTTATAACAGCTTGGTTCAAAATGGTTCAAATGGATCTGAGCACTTTGGGACTTAACTTCTGAGGTCATCACTCCCCTAGAACTTAGAACTACTTAAACCTAACTAACCTAAGGACATCACACACATCCATGCCCGAGGCAGGATCCTTACCTGTGACCGTGGCAGTCACTCGGTTCCAGACTGTAGCGCCTAGAACCGCTCGGCCACTCCGGCCGGCTATAACAGCTCGAACTCTGTTACTGAGTTGTCTGTATATCTGTGGAAAAATGGCAGCCCATTCATCCTTGAGAGCCGTAATCAGAGAACGTAGTCTTGTTCGTCGCGTTTTGTCTCTCCAGCCATTCGCCAAACTCAAATCCTCCTATCGGATTGCCACAGGGTATTCGTCACTCCAAATAACTCGTTTCAGTCATCCATTGTCCAATCAGCGTTTCTTAGCATTGACTATGTGACTAATGGAGAGGTCCGCAGCTCGTGGTCGTGCGGTAGCGTTCTCGCTTCCCACGCCCGGGTTCCCGGGTTCGATTCCCGGCGGGGTCAGGGATTTTCTCTGCCTCGTGATGACTGGGTGTGGTGTGCTGTCCTTAGGTTAGTTAGGTTTCAGTAGTTCTAAGTTCTAGGGGACTGGTGACCATAAATGTTAAGTCCCATAGTGCTCAGAGCCATTTGAACCATTTGAACTAATGGAGAGTTGTACGACCATTATTCCCCAACTCATTATGCACAGTCAGTGTGCACCCTAGAGTGCTGCTGGCACTTTGGAATTCATGAGTGCTTCCTTCCCTTGATCTCGTGGTGTTTTTTACAACCACCCTCCGCAACGCTCAACGATCCCTCTACACGAGACCTGCCTGATCTTGGTTTAGTTGTGGTTGCTCCGTCGTGTTTCCATTTCACAATCTCGTCATCAACAACCGACTTGGGCAGCTATAGAAAGGTTGAAATGTCTCTGATGCATTTGTTAATCAAGCACCATGCAGCGGCAGTCCACATTGAAAGTGTCTGAGCTTTCCTTACGGACCTATTCTGCTGTCACTCCTCCTATACCGAAAACAAAAACTCTTAGTCTCCTTTTATACTGCTGTGTTCAGCTCTCGTGACATCTAGTGGCCAGTTACCTATTACCCTGATGTGTCCCAGTACTGTTGTTCGCAACTTCCGCTAACGAAAATTCTCTTATTAAATTTTCATCATCATAATCTTAGAGGGGACCGATATTAAATGAGCTAAATCTGTCATTAACAATACACTGAAGAGCCAAAGAAACTGGTACACCTGCCTAATATCGCGTAGGGCTCCCGCGAGCACGCAGATGTGCCGCAACACGACGTGGCATGGACTCCACTAATGTCTGAAGTAGTGCTGGAAGGAATGGATACCACGAATCCTGTAGGGCTGTCCATAAATTCGTAACAGTAGGAGGGGGTGGAGATCTCTTCGCAACAGCACGTTGCAGTGAATCCCAGATAAGCTTAATAATGTTCGTGTCTGAGGAGTTTGGTAGCCAGGGGAAGTGTTTAAACGCAGAAGAGTGTTCCTGAAGCCACCCTGTAGCAATTCTGGACTTGTGCGGTTTCGGCATGCACAATGGACACGAATGGATGCAGGTCCAACTGCTCACACCCCAAAACATTACATAGCCTCCTCCAGCTTGATCAGCCCCCTGCTGACATGCAGGGCCCAAGGATTCATAAGATTGTCTCTAAATCCGTACACGTCCATCCACTCGATACAATTTGGAACGAGACTCGTCGGACCAGGCAACACGTTTCCAGTCGTCAACAGTCCAACGTCGGTGTTGACAGGCCCAGGTGAGGCGTAAAGCTTTGTGTCGTGCAGTCATCAAGGGTACATAAGTGGTCCTTCGGCTGCGGAAGTTCATACCGATGATGTTTCGTTGAACGGTTCGCACGCCGACACTTGTTGATGGCCCAGTATTAAAATCTGCAGCAATCTGCGGGAGGGTTGCACTTTTGTCACGTTGAACGATTCTCTGCAGTCGTCGTTCGTCTCGTTCTTGCAGGATCTTCTTCCGGTCGCATCTATGTCGGAGATTTGATGTTTTCCTGATTCCTGATATTCACGGTACAATCGTGAAATAGTCGTACGTGAAACTTCCCCACTTAATCGCTACGTCGGGGCTGTTGTGTCCCATAGCTCGTGCGCCGAATATAGCACCACGTTCAAACTCACTTAAATCTTGATAACGTGCCACTGTAGCAGCAGTAACCGATCTAACAACTCCGCCACAGGCTTGTTCTCTTATACAGGCGTTGCTGACAGCAGTGCCGTATTCTGCCTGTTTACATATCTCTGTATTTGCCTATATCAGTTTCTTTGGCGCTTCAGTATACATCAGTTCAGTAACACAACGCGACTTTCTAAGGTAAGCTTCACATTCTACAAAGCGATCAACATATTCTTGGACTAAGTTTCATATTGCAGCTGTCCAGTTGTAAGCTAAATCGAGATGACGCCCGACTACCGTTTTTATAAGATCATTCTTCGAATGTTGAAATCTAATTTGCATATTTATCCAGTGTATTTTATCTTTAATTCTAGGTGCATTCTCCGCGACTGATGTGACGCTAATGTTTTTCCTGTAATGTAAAATATAACCACTGTTGTAAGTTTAAAAGTTTTCTTTCTTAGCCGGCCGCTGTGGCCGAGCAGCCGGCACGGTACCTCAGCGTGTTCGGTCAGGGAGCTGGTTGGCCTCTGTAATAAAGAAACTGAGGGGAAGGATCAACAAACGAACTTTAACGGATGTCATGTGACGTCCGTAACGATCAAACCCAACGATCAAAAACGGAAAAAAAAGCCGTTCTAGGCCCTTCAGTCTGGAACCGCGCGACCGCTAAGGTCGCAGGTTCGAATCCTGCCTCGGGCATGGATGTGTGTGATGTCCTTAGGTTAGTTAGGTTTAAGTAGTTCTAAGTTCTAGGGGACTGATGACCTCAGAAGTTAAGTCCCATAGTGTTCAGAGCCATTTGAACCATTTTTTTTCTTTCTTAAATTTTTATATCTGGATACTTTTTCATTTAAGCATACAAATACATTCTAGATTGCAGAGTATTGCGACTATATGAGTTGAACTTACTATCAGTGATACATCAACTCACCCACGTGCCGGCCGGAGTGGCCGAGCGGTTCTGGGCGCTACAGTCTGGATCCGCGCGACTGCTACGGTCGCAGTTTCGAATCCTGCCTCGGGCATGGATGTGTGTGATGTCCTTAGGTTAGTTAGGTTTAAGTAGTTCTAAGTTCTAGGGGACTGATGACCATAGATGTTAAGTCCCATAGTGCTCAGAGCCATTTGAACCATTTGAACTCACCCACGTTGTTATTGTCGACTTCAGTCTGAAACGTGTTTTCATGACTCCCTCCACCGCTAGTCTATTCTGTGCAAGCCTCTACATCTCTGCATGTGTACTGCAACCTACAGCCTCTGGAACTCCCAACAGTCAATTATTGGTCTTCTCGACCCTCTCCCTCACACCCCCCCCATTCCCCTCACCTCCCCTTCACTGTCAAATTAAAATAAATGTAAATGTCGTATGGCCAGGGCCTCCCGTCGGGTAGACCGTTCGCCTGGTGCAGGTCTTTCGATTTGACGCCACTTCGGCGACTTGCGCGTCGATGGAGATGAAATGATGATTAGGACAACACAACAGCCAGTCCCTGAGCGGAAGAAATCTCCGACCCAGCCGGGAATCGAACCCGGACGCTGAGGATTGACACTCTGTCGCGTTGACCACTCCGCTATAGGTGGCGGACATTGTCAAATTGATGCTTCATCATGGTTAACTATTAACCGATCACTTATTTTTCACCAGTTGAGCCTCACATTTGTTTTCTCTCCAGTTTGATTCAGTGCTCTCTCATTAATAATCCGATCTGTCCATCTTCAGCATTCTTATCGTCACATTTAAAAAGATCCCGTTTTCTTTTTGTCTGAACTCTCTATTGTCCATATTTCACTTCCGTACAAGACTGTAATCTACCTTCAGAATAGATGACCAGACTTGTAAGTTTATAGTCGATACTGACATGTTTCTCTTTCTTCAGAACTCATAGAAGGTGATAACATTGATCCCACTATATGGACTACAGAAGTTATCGACTTCTCTTTAGGATGTTAACATGAAAGACGTTGTGTCGCTAAGAGGACGTGTTATTGACAGGGAAAAGTATTTTTATACGGGAAGACCTCTCGCCATTTCCTTCGCTATTATTTGCGAATTGCAGCACTGGAAGTAGCCGTTGCAGAAAGCCATTTTTATTATTGGTCGGTCGCAAAGCTGCGCTACTACAGCGGAATGAAATACGCCAAAAGCCAGGCAGGGTAATTGGTTACGCTGTTGCACGGGCGGGTCGGCCTTTTCAGGCGGGTCGGCCTTTTGGATGACGCACAACGTAGGCCTTTATAAGAATACGCAGCCCGCCTGTCAGTGTGGCCATATCGATGGAGCCGGATACTTTGCGAGCGGAGAGAGAGAGCATTATGGATTCCAGACCACACCCTCATTCTGCCAGCACCCACTGTGCCCTCTAGCCCTGAGGGGGCGTTCATTAATTACGTGAGGTGCTTAGGGTGGGGGTGGGGGTAGGGGTAGGGGAAGGGGGTCGAGCCGAATCACACCAAATCTCATGCGGAGGGAAGGGAGATCACAGCAAACATCAAGCAACTTCTTTTTCTGCAAGAAACAGTGTAAAATTGCGGGAAAACTGGGTTGAATGAAGTGAAACATGTTTCTCCACAAAACGATTTATTGACACAGCATATCATTCTTGTGAAACACAACTAGTTCTTCATACTCATGAAGTAATGAGCGCTATCGACAGGGGAAGTCATAATGATTCCACATTTTTCGATTTCCAGAAGGCTTTCGACACCGTTCCTCACAAGCGTCTTCTAACCCAAATGCGTGCCTATGGAATATCGCCTCAGCTGTGCAGCTGGAGTCGTGTTTCTCTGTTAGAAAGGTCACAGTTCGTGGTAATAGACGGAAAGCCGTAGAGTAAAACAGAAGTAATATCTGGCCTTCCCCAAGGAAGTGTTATAGGGCCTCTATTGTTCCTGATCTATATTAACGACATAGAAGACAATCTGAGCAACCATCTTAGATTGTTTTCAGATGATTCTGTCATTTACCACCATGTAAAGTCATCAGATGACCAAAACGAATTGCAAAATAGTTTAGATAATATGTCTGTATGGTGCGAAAAGTGGCAATTGACCCTGAGTAAAGAAAAGTGTGAAGTTATTCACGTGAGTACTGAAAGAAATCCGCTAAATTTCGATTACACGATAAGTCACGCAAATCTGAAGGCTATAAATTCAACTAAATGCTTATGGATTACAATTACAAATAACCTAAATTGAAGTGATCACACAGATACTGTTGTGGGTAGAGCAAACGAAAGACTGCGATTCACTGGCAGAATACTTAGAAGGTGCAACAGGTCTAGTAAAGAGACTGCTCACACCATGCTTGTCTGCCCTGTTCTGGAGTATTGCTGTGTGGTGTGGGATCCTCGTCAGGTGGGACTGACGGATGACATTGCAAAAGTTCAAAGCAGGGCAGCTCATTTTGTATCATCACGAAATAGGGGAGATAGTGCCACAGACATGATACGGGAATTGGAGTGACAATCATTAAAACAAAGGCGTTTTTCGTTGCGACGGGATCTTCTCATGAAATTTCAATCACCAGGTAAGAGATTGCGAAAACATTCTGTTGACACCCACCTACATAGAGAGAAATGATCATCATGATAAAATAAGAGACACCAGGGCTCGCACAGAAAAATTTAAGTGCTCTTTTTTCCGGCGCGCCGTTCGAGTGTGGGACGGTACAGAGACATCTTGAAGGTGGTTCATTGAACCCTCTGCTAGGCACTTTATTGTGAATAGCAGAGTAATGACGTTGATGTAGATGTAGATTTAGAAACATGGCTAGATCCTACACAATAATATTTATGTAGTGTTTCCATAAGGTGAGATTCAACAGCCGTAAAATACTTTATAAAATGTATTTTAACCATAAGGTGTTTATTTCTCCCAATGGTCATCTACCGATTCCGGTCATTAACCATTACGCAGGACGTAGAGTACAACAGATCAGTTAAAAGCATTGTACATTCCTTTGAAGCTGAACAACATTGAAATTATCCAGCGAAATTGTACAAATACCCGGTATAATTTGTCTTAGAATACTGACAGACGTATCTCATGTGAAACAGACAGATATTACCATCTACGCCTACATTTGTATGTACATGGATACTCAGCAAATCACACTTAATGGCCTGCCAGAGGGTTCACCGAACCAGCTTCACAATAAATCTCTGTTGTTCCATCCGTGCGAGCTCTGCTTTCCCTTATTTTATTATGATGAGCGTTTCTCCCTATGTAAATCAGCGTCAACAAAATACTGTCGCATTCTTAGGAGAAACTTGGTGACTGAAATTTCCTTAGAACTACTTAAACCTAACTAACCTAAGGACATCGCACGCATCCATGCCCGAGGCAGGATTTGAACCTGCGACCGTAGCAGTCGCGTGGTTCCAGACTGAAGTGCCTAGAACCGCTCGGCCACCACGGCCGGCTCTGAAGAAGAATTACATGATCTGCTGAATGGAATGAACAGTATAATGAGTACAAAAAATGGATTGAGATTAAATCGAAGGAAGACGAAACTAATGAGAAGTAGTACAAATGAGAACAGCAATAAACTTGACATCAGGATTGATGGTCACGCGGTAGATGAAGTTAAGGAATTCTGCTACCTAGGCAGCAAAATAACCAATGACGGACGGAGCAAGAAGGCTATCAAAAGCGGATTAGCACTGTCAAAAAAGACATTCCTGCCAAGAGAAGTCTACTAGTATCAAATACAGGCCCTAATTTGAGGTAGAAATTTCTGAGGATGTGCGTTTGAAGCACAGTTTATGTGGTAGTGAAATATGGGCTGTGGGAAAACCGGAACAGAGGAGGATCGAAACGTTTGAGATGTGTTGCTGCAGACGAATGTTGGAAATTAGGTGGTCTGACAAGGTAAGAAATGAGGAGGTTCTGCGCAGAATCGGAGAGGAAAGGAATATGTGGAAAACACTGACAAGGAGTAGGAACAGGATGATAGAACATCTGTTAAGACACCAGGGAATGACTTTCATGGTACTAGAGGGAGCTTGAGAGGTCAGAAAGTGTAAAGGTAGGCAGAAATTGGAATACATCCAGAAATAATTGAGGACCTTGGTTGTCAGTGTTACTCGGAGATGAAGAGGTTGGCACCAGAGAGGAATTCGTGGCGGACCGCATCAAACCAGTCAGAGAGAGTAGAATAACAAAGCTTCAGTCGTTAAGGAATGGAAAAATAATTTTTTATTGCTATTTAATACAACAGTGTGGTTGTTTCTCGCATTATAGGTCCCAAAGTCTCCATCTGCAAATTCCTCTCCAACATAAATCTACTGATCCTCTCTTCTTGTGTTTTTCTGATCCCCTATTTCCATTTTTCTCGGACGCTCTATTCTTTTTCCGTTAGTTGAAATTCATTTCATTTTCTTCTTAGGCCATCTGTCCTCACCCAAAGGACATACATACCCATAGTATATCAATCGTTTTGCTTCGATTCTATCTGTTACAGCAGTGCCCAAGTTCATCCTCTTACGTAGGTCTTCATTGTTAAATTTCGAGGTCTTTTCATACGAACACTTTATTTGTCACAATCGCATCGTGTATACAGTAATGACTAGTTTCAACTGATTTGTATCACCATTCACATTAGTACAAGCAGTAGCATCTACAACGCCTATTGGCGGGCATTTTCTCATATTCGACAGTGCTGTGACACACAGTACAAGTAAAACTGTAGTATTACCTGTACTGCGAGTAAGGCTATTATCGATTATGAGAAAGTGTTTACATATAATGATCATTGTAGATCGACAGCTTGTACTAATGTGGTAGCTATTACATATTTACTACAGTATTACCTGTACACTGAGTAACATTATTATCGACTATGATAAAGTGTCTATCTGTGATGATCGTTATAGAAGCTGCCACTAGTTCTATTGAGATTTGAAAATGAAAATTCAAATTTGCAGAAGCTACTCATCACTGTACAAACAATTACGAACTTGGCAAATAAAGTGTTCATATAAGAAGACTTAAATATTTACAATTAAAGATCGCCTCCTATGATATTGATTATATCAAGTAATCTTCACTTTTAATTTTATCCTATAGTGTCAACTCCACATACAGTTACTCTTAATTCTTTCAGTTGTTTCCCATGTTCCTGCTCCATTTGTTACTATACTTCCTATGAGAGTTTTAAATATCATAATGCTCACCTCTAGTCTAATATGTACGATCCCTAAAATGCCATTTAATTGTTTGATTGCTCAGCTACATTGGCCAGTGTGGTTCTGAATTTCGCTTTTTCTGGATCATCATCATAAATGTAAAAAGAAGTAAAACTACTAGCTCAGAGTAATATTGCGAGGTGCCGGGGCTAGCAGTGTATTTAACACTAAATTCTTCTAGAATCTACATATGTAAATGATGCTCTAAGCCCCCCCTATTCTAACTCCGACTTTTGCTATTGTACAAGGATTAAAAAAAATACGTGAACTGACTCTAATCAACCCTGCCAGTGGAGTAGAAGAGAGTTTGGCACCTGCAATAATTTAATTTGATAAATAAGTTAAATAAAAGAAGGTTTCATTAGCATAGTGAGGAATGATAGGGTTGCTCTACCGATTAACAGAATGAAAGTTCTGTCCAAAATAACAATATGATTTATTAAGACTAAACATAAAATAATAAACAAAAACACATGAAACATTTACAATACATCAAATTGGCTCAAATTGGATACTCATACAAACACTGTAAAGGTGAAGTTGTCCCTAAACTAGATTGTGAGGTTTAAGACGAAGTGGTATGTGGAGCCAATTCCTTGCCACTCAAATCTTAAGAGAGACACACAGCTAACCCAACATTAATTGCTGCTATTCAAGACAGAACAAAGTTAGAAAAAGACGAACTGCGGACATACATTACCAAACTGTCTTCTTAACTGCCAGAACACGATCTGGCGTACCGGAGGCGATGGCTGGTTGCTTCGACGTCCTATACCGAAAGGCGAGAGCCGACTACTCTGAGCACCCGTACAGGCCGAACACAGAACATTCCCGCCCCCACGACAGTGGCCATGGTTAAACGTTCCAATCAGCAACTCGAAAACCGGCGGAAAATTCCACTCCATTGCCGGAGCACTACCATTCCACCAATGGAGATTCTTGGCGCCAATTTCTGCGCTGATTTTGCTACGTCACGGAGCTACGCCCTGAGCAAGCCAATCACAGTTACTATTTTGCAGAAAGCGCGGGAATTTTCCCGCCACAACTGCCTGGGTACACAAGTCATTCCCACGCCTCGCTGGTAGCCCGCCAGAAAGTGTTTTCGCTAAGTTTCTGCGAAGTAACGGAACCTCTAGCCCAGCCGCTACTTCAGGCCCCTCCGGGCGTGTCTTTTGACAATGTTGGCGTCTGGAAAGCATTCACACCCGTCGGCTTACCCTTTCGAAATCAGCAGAGCCCGCCTGTCACCGGACCACCCGGGTGACGAGAGACGCTGCGTGGGAAGTCCGCGTGTGAAGGAATAGCAACTTTCCACCACATGCAATTAGAGAGGAGAATCGTAAGATAGAACTATGAGAGGGGGCTCATGCCACCTCTCATTGCCCCTACGCCATTTTAGATTGTAATTGGTGAGCGGTTGGCTCACTTAGGAGCAAGGTAGTGAGTCAATCGCCCAAGAACAATCTCGCAAACTGACTCCACATGCCGCACTCTATAAAGAAAATCACTGCAACTGAAAAATGCAGCTCATAGGGGGAGGATTATTTATGATGTAGCCTACTTCACCTTCTTAATATGGAACACTAACACTCACATCACAAACCCATACCCAGGGAGCCCCTTCCAAACACCGATTCACACAGACATTCACGCTCTAAATATGGCCCGGGCATCTGAGCCAAATATGGAGCAGTTTATTCTTTACAATCAGAGTTGGAGTGCTCCGCAATTAAATGCCCAAGATGTTACAACAATTTGTATCATTAAACTAACCTGAACTCACTCATGCATGATACTATTTAAGTTAACAATCTCTTTGTGAGCTTTCAGAATCTAATTACAACCTCCGATTCATTCTGTCTCCCTGCAGCAAGAATAACCTTTACAAAATGTTCCCTGAACTGATGGTCCATTCACAATGACAGTGGTGGTATCTGCTTCAGTTTATGGGGACTTCAGGCACACTGTTTGCATACACACAACAATAAATACAAAATACAAAAAAACGACATGGTGTGGACAACAATACAGTAATCTGTAATAAGAATTACAGTGTAAAACACAAACACATACAAAGTATAACATACATTACAAAGAACAACACTAGAGAAAGAAATTTAAGAAAAAAAACAAGGTTCATGGGGCATCAAGTTGTGCTTGCACATTGCACAACGTTCACGATTGTGCTGAGAATGAGGCACTAAATCACATTGTTAGAAATATTCGAAGCACTTCACAAATTCCACAGTACTGACATCACATAGGACTAAACGTCTGGTGTTGTTGCTACGTTGTTGCAACAGCAATAGGGTGTGCTGGAGCATCTGCAGTACTCTGTTGAGATTGCAGCAAGACCCAGGCATATGATCACGGCAGTACGGTAGGAAGACACAGTGATAGGCTCTCCTCACGTCCATTAATTGTCTCTGAGGTCTACTTGTTGGGATACATCACTAGTCTAGGTCTCTTCTCTCGCTGGACAGTACTTTACGTTTCCCAATATTGCAGTTCGACGAGGGATGATGGCACGTGGAATGACTCCACAAGTGTCTGAGGTCATCCATACAGGATCGAACTAGGAGCGACGATTGCTACAACTGCTCTCTAATCGAGAGGAGAAGTTAGAAATGAGACCATTCATTTGTTAGTGTGTGTGGCACGATACTGCTTTGTGTATGCAGATCGGCCAATGCTAGTGAGTTGTAAAAACCCAAACGGGTGAGTATATAGCGTCCCTTTCTGTCCTGAGGCACATGAGACGCCGGTTATGACACAATATGTGATCTTCTTCGTGTACTCACGACAACGTGGTCTGCCGCAGGGAATCCCTCCAAACGGCTGCTGCGTCCGGAGAGCTAGCTGGCTGTCACGTGTGGGTCGCGTGTCAGTGTCAACGGCCAGCCTCACTTTCGCTTGTGGCCCGGCGAGGGCTGTCTGCCGCCTAATCCCTCAGGTATACGGCCTGGTGACTGTCAGCTTGTAGGACCGGATGCTCTCGCGCCCTTCACGTCAGGTGGCGCACTGACGCTCTCCTTCCTGCAGGTAGCCGATGACCTCTTGTTTTTGCTCCGGCTGGCCTCTGCATTACCACAATTCCCGTCATCTGCACAGTTCTCACAAAAATCTTATGCCTAACTTTTTCCCATGACCTTCTAAGTTAGTTATCAATCTACGGCTATCATTATAACAATCTTGGTGTATGTAATCTAGACATGGAAATAATCTGTCTTGATATTTGTGTAGAGACCGATCTCACTACTGTACATGGTGTGTGACGCTATACTGGATGAACAACTAAATGTGCGGGCCCGCACCAATATTACTATTACTTATATAGATCGACAGTAGACATGCTCAAGAATCAACTACCATTTGCCAACGATCTACATTCTATGTCTTTTGAATAAATTATGTTATTATGCAGGTCGAAGTTTTACTGAGCTTATAAAGAACAAGCAACTATTCTACGTTCGCTCGCTGGTCGTCCCTCCATCTTGGGTCTGTGATTTGATGACCAGAAAAATAACATCCCAACAGGCGCGCGCCAAACACTTGTGGTAGAAAACCCCCACAATATTAATCTAGTTATTGTTAAATCCTACAGTTTAACTTATCCTAGTATATCGTACATTTTTTTTGTTTGTTTACCTTATACAATACTCTTACATAATTCCTGTTACGTTGAGATGTCTCGCCACTCGCCGCTATTGACGACAGTGATGTGCGCGCCGTACAACATGACCTCTGAGTTTTCATTGCGCCTCACTGCAACTCCAGAGACTGGGTTAGCCATGGCTGTACACGACAATAAATTTATAGTTGCAACTTCCATCTCTATGTGATGCGGTTTTCGCGATCAAAGCACACCTTTCCAGAGGCAATGTAATATGACCAAGCCAGGACTGGTTCCTGTTGAGGATTCAGTCTGTAAGTAGGCTGTTTATGTTTTCTTATTGTCAACGTTACGTAGCGGTCTGTGTGAGAATCACTGGCTGTGCTGTGTGCAGTCTGTGGCTAGTTTGCATTGTTGTCTGCCATTGTAGTGTTGGGCAGCGGCAGCTGGATGTGAACAGCGCGTAGCGTTGCGCAGTAGGAGGTGAGCCGCCAGCAGTGGTGGATGTGGGGAGAGAGATGGCGGAGTCTTGAAATTTGTCAGGAACTGCTATATATATTATGACTATTGAGGTAAATACATTGGTTGTTCTCTATCAAAATCTTTCATTTGCTAACTATGCCTATCAGTAGTTAGTGCCTTCAGTACTTTGAATCTTTTATTTAGCTGTCAGTAGTGGCGCTCGCTGTATTGCAGTAGCTTGAGTAGCGAAGATTTTTGTGAGGTAAGTGATTTGTGAAAGGTATAGTTTAATGTTAGTCAGGGCCCATTCTTTTGTAGGGATTATTGAAAGTCAGATTGCGTTGCGCTAACAAAATATTGTGTGTCAGTTTAAGGCACAGTCACGTGTATAAATGTTCAAAGGGTACGTTTCATATGGCGACCCTGCCAGGATATGTAAGTAGGCTGTTTATGTTTTCTTATTGGCAACGTTACGTAGCGGTCTGTGTGAGAATCACTGGCTGTGCTGTGTGCAGTCTGTGGCTAGTTTGCATTGTTGTCTGTCATTGTAGTGTTGGGCAGTGGCAGCTGGATGTGAACAGCGCGTAGCGTTGCGCAGTTGGAGGTGAGCCGCCAGCAGTGGTGGATGTGGGGAGAGAGATGGCGGAGTTTTGAAATTTGTCATGAACTGCTATATATATTATGGCTATTGAGGTAAATACATTGGTTGTTCTCTATCAAAATCTTTCATTTGCTAACTATGCCTATCAGTAGTTAGTGCCTTCAGTACTTTGAATCTTTTATTTAGCTGGCAGTAGTGGCGCTCGCTGTATTGCAGTAGCTTGAGTAGCGAAGATTTTTGTGAGGTAAGTGATTTGTGAAAGGTATAGTTTAATGTTAGCCAGGGCCCATTCTTTTGTAGGGATTATTGAAAGTCAGATTGCGTTGCGCTAACAAAATATTGTGTGTCACTTTAAGGCACAGTCACGTGTATGAATGTTCAAAGGGTACGTTTCAAGTCGCCCAACACACGCCAGCAACACAGTATGTCACGAATATCCAAGTATAAGTCCCTGGTTATTCATCTGTGACAGTCACGAGCAGCACGCTAAATCCCCAACCAGCACATTGGCATGGTAGGCTTTAAGCCCGCATTTCTCTCGTCTAGGGCACCATTGGAGTCAAACGCTCACAGGTTCACCCCGACTTGCAAGACAACGATGCTGGCGCAGCTCTGCAAAAAACTATACTGCCCATATTCATCCTCGAAATCACGCAATATACCACAATCTTGCAGTGCACTGACGCGTGCCTGCAAGCATTGGTATGAACATCTCACGAACTGGTTGTGGCCGCTAAGGAGCGTATCACGACTTCTCAGAACACTTCTAAGAGCACGTTCTTGTATGCGCCCGTTTGTGCGACATCTCGTCACTCATCTTTATCCCTTAACATGGACACCAGATAGGAAAGGACAAAAACATTGCTCATGGAAAGGTAGTGCCTCTTATCGCAACGACAGAGGAGATGCCGAACATAGACAAAAAAGTTAACAGCAGTAAACTCTTATGCGAGAAAACGCAGCGTGTTAATACTTTAACAATCTTAATCTATTAATCCAACGATTATTGTTCCCCGAAGAAAGGTTCATATATTTGCCTATTCTACTATGTACACCACTTAAACTACTATTATTCCACGAACTTCTTTGTGTGAGAGATGTGGTGGAGTCCTATGGACTAGCGCCAATACCTTGTCAGGCTCCCCCTCCTCTGGCGTGCATTAGGATTTGCAGGTCTAATTTCAATCTCCTGGTTCTCCTGTGGTCCTTGATTTCGCTCTCTCCAGTTACGGTCGCTTTGCTGTTCGTTATTCCTCCTGTCCCAGATTCCTTGTCTAGATTGACCCTGTTCCCTGACGTTCTGGTTTCCGTGTCTCTGGTTTCCATAATCTTGAATTGCGTAACCTTGATTTCCGTAACCCTGGTTTCCTAACTGACGAGCGCGATTATGCGATCTGTTGTCGTCTGCCCTTGCTGGCCCGTGGTATTTGTTATTTTGCGCCTTCTTCCTGTCCTTTGCGTCTTGTTTATCGAAGACTACTTCGAGTTCGCGCAATAGACTCTTGAATGCTTCTATGTCAGATCCACACTTGCCGACAGGTGTCTGTTGATACCTAACAGGCAATTTGGAAAAACAAAATTTGATGATTTCTCCCTTGCTATATGGACTCTCTAAAAATTGATTCCTTCTTGAGTAAATCATCAAAAAATTTGGTTGCGCTCCTTTGCCCGGACACTTCCAGTTCAGGACAAAATATTATTTCCTCTTTAATCCTGTCTTGCGTTTCCTTTGACCAGTAGATCCCCAGGAACGCATCAACAAATTCCTGATAAGTCTGACACGTCGCTGCCACACCCCGCATCTTTTCCGTGGCTTGGCCTTCGATGTGTCGACACATGAATTCTAATTTTGCTACGGTTGGCCATGATGATGGTAATGAATTTGTAAACTCCATCACCCAGCTCTTGGGATGCATCGACCCTCCATTATCTCTGAACTTTTGGAATTTTGGTATCGACAGGACGTGATTGTGATCAAAATCCTGTCCGATCCTCGCACTGGTGTTGTCACTCGTTTCCGATACTTGCACGTCTGCTGAGTGTCCTGATCTATCTTGCTGATAACTGTGATGTGCTACCTCTGTATCACAGTGGCAGTGGCACTCAGAATTCACTCTCCTAAGTGGGCTACAATTATTGGAGCTATTACTAGGTGTTTCTGCGTGTGCATTGTTAGTTCCGCACTCTGTCACTGGGCTAGAGCACGGCGGGCTTTTCCTCGGAGACACAATTCTGTGTACTCCATCATTGGTATCCGAACGCGCAGTTCTCGTGTGCCCGTTTCGCTCTAGTTTTGCTATCCGACTCTCTACTTCTTTCATTCGTTTCGTGATGTTCGTAACCGCAATATTACCTTGGGTTTTTAAGAACGCTAGGAATTTTGAGTGGGCTTGTGTCGCACGTCGCAAGCGACCTGCAAGTTGAGAAGATACTTTTGCGATTTTCATTGCCCCTGTTGCTGCCGTTTTGGCTAGGCCTGCTACTTTTTGTGCTACCATTGACAATTGTTTTGCTTCTCCACATTCTTTCTTTATTGTTAGTAATTCCCCTCGAATTTCTCCTATATGTGAAATTATTGCCTGAGTGTCCTTCTTACGCTGTTCTTCAGTTTCTTCCTTCTCCTTCTTACGCTGTTTCTCAGCTTCTTCCTTCTTCTTCTTGCGTTGTTTCTCATCTTCTTCCTTCTCCTTCTTACGTTGTTTCTCCTCTTCTTCCTTCTCCCTCTTACGCTGTTCGTCAGCTTCTTCTTTCATTGATCGTAGGAAGCTCAGTATTGGGTTTACGTCATCTCTTTGATCCTCTTCAAACGTGGGAGATGTAACTCTGGACACCTGGGCGCTAGAGCTCTGACGTGGCCGAGCTAGCCCCTGTCTGCTCTCGTTCGTTTGATTATAAACTTCTGCTACCGTCTCGACCTGTGTGCCTGTCTCTGCTTCATCCTCTACTTCACTATCATAATCACGGCCGCAACGCTGCTCTGAGATCGCGTCCAAATCACCTTCCTCATCAATGACCCTGGCGTCCTGTCCTGCTAAAAATGTGCCCATCTCATCTCTGAACCTATTCCCGTCAGTAAACTGCCCCTTATCCATTATGCTATCCTCTTTTGTTTTAGCTTCGCTCGATAATAGTCGTGCCTTACTTCTCGTTATCATTCATGAAAAACAAATTTATCTAAAATGCACAATAAAATTAACCTACTCCATATATTTTTTACACATAGACATAAAATTTCAACAACGCCTCTCCAAGCTGTAATTATACGCACGATTTGTTGTGGTACAGAAACCGCACACAAACCCGACAAAGTGGGATGTGATACGGACCCACCATCAAAGGAACACAAAAACAATTAACAAAAGAACATATACACTGAAAACAAATGCTGTATTCATGCGCCGCTTCTTAAAACTAAATGCGGAACTACCAGAAAAAAACTTGGGTATTAATCAATAAAAAAAAATTAAGCAAAAAAAAAAATCTGAATGTCCCTACTACTAATAATACTTGCTTATCAGCGATTCACAGGAAAGATCCGAGGCTAAGGGTCGCCATTTTATGCGAGGTGCCGGGGCTAGCAGTGTATTTAACACTAAATTCTTCTAGAATCTACATATGTAAATGATGCTCTAAGCCCCCCCTATTCTAACTCCGACTTTTGCTATTGCACAAGGATTAAAAAAAATACGCGAACTGACTCTAATCAACCCTGCCAGTGGAGTAGAAGAGAGTTTGGCACCTGCAATAATTTAATTTGATAAATAAGTTAAATAAAAGAAGGTTTCATTAGCATAGTGAGGAATGATAGGGTTGCTCTACCGATTAACAGAATGAAAGTTCTGTCCAAAATAACAATATGATTTATTAAGACTAAACATAAAATAATAAACAAAAACACATGAAACATTTACAATACATCAAATTGGCTCAAATTGGATACTCATACAAACACTGTAAAGGTGAAGTTGTCCCTAAACTAGATTGTGAGGTTTAAGACGAAGTGGTATGTGGAGCCAATTCCTTGCCACTCAAATCTTAAGAGAGACACACAGCTAACCCAACATTAATTGCTGCTACTCAAGACAGAACAAAGTTAGAAAAAGACGAACAGGCGCGCTCTGCTGAGCTCTGATTATCACCTAGGAAAATCCCTATCTGCCGGTGCTGCGGACATACATTACCAAACTGTCTTCTTAACTGCCAGAACACGATCTGGCGTACCGGAGGCGATGGCTGGTCCTAGACCGAAAGGCGAGAGCTGACTGCTCTGAGCACCCGTACAGGCCGAACACAGAACATTCCCGCCCCCACGACAGTGGCCGTGGTTAAACATTCCAATCAGCAACTCGAAAACCGGCGGAAAATTCCACTCCATTGCCAGAGCACTACTATTCCACCAATGGAGATTCTTGGCGCCAATTTCTGCGCTGATTTTGCTACGTCACGGAGCTATGCCCTGAGCAAGCCAATCACAGTTACTATTTTGCAGAAAGCGCGGGAATTTTCCCGCCACAACTGCCTGGGTACACAAGTCATTCCCACGCCTCGCTGGTAGCCCGCCAGAAAGTGTTTTCGCTAAGTTTCTGCGAAGTAACGGAACCTCTAGCCCAGCCGCTACTTCAGGCCCCTCCGGGCGTGTCTTTTGACAATGTCGGCGTCTGGAAAGCATTCACATCCGTCGGCTTACCCTTTCGAAATCAGCAGAGCCCGCCTGTCACCGTACCACCCGGGTGACGAGAGACGCTGCGTGGGAAGTCCGCGTGTGAGGGAATAGCAACTTTCCACTGCATGCAATTAGAGAGGGGAATCGTAAGATAGAACTATGAGAGGGGGCTCATGCCACCTCTCAATATCTTCTTGATCCCTAGACCCAGTATCACAATATACAGCTTTATACTCAATAGTGCTCGGTGTCATATGCGTTCCCAGCTCCAAAGAAGATCTCAAAGCAGAGTCGCATATAATAAAATGTATTGCTGCTTTAAGGTGGCTATAATTTCGCACCTTACAAGCACTCATCTGCATACTTTCCCATGATTTACAATCGGAATTAGATATCACTTGATAGGTTGTACATTGTATATATGAATATTTAAAGAAAACTAACATTGTCACATACACCTTGTAAATAGTTGTTAACGCTTATTGCATGAAAGTTGACGGTGTGTCTTTATTATTAAAACGGCATAATGAATGATTGCCTATACTAGTAGAGGTTGGAACGCCAGTGGAAATGAAACGGCAGGTGTAACTCAAGCCCTGGGTGGAAAAGCCCGCACAGGTGTGTTGGTCCAGCTTAACAGAGGAAGTAGCCAAGACGGACGGTCGGGGCACCTGAGCGCTGAAGCACAATACAGCGGTGACCGGCCGTTATTGTAGCGGGGCCGAAAGGATAACCGGATAATACCTCAGAAACTCTGAAAATCTTGGATGCAGCAGAGAGGAATGAGGAAGCGTTACCTCAGAAATCACTCAGGCTGGGTTACTTCCGAGGTTTTTACTCTGAGAAGCGTACCATTGTATGTATTCCTAATTAATGGGGACAGGTATTTCCTTGCAAACTTTCCATGCTGGACAACAAAAGACTGAAATGTGGTTGGCCGGTGTTCGGAAGAATCTGTAGACAGGGAGAATATTACATGGTTTCCATAATATGATTCTCTTTCTGCAATTACGAGGGAGTGGAGCCGAGCTTTGCTGAGAAGCCAGCGGTGGAGATAAAGGTCTTCTGTTTTGAATTCGCTCAGTATCAGCTTTTGTTGATACAGACAGACTTGCTGTCTTTGCTCTCAGGAGATTTTATAGTTAGAATGGTTAGGCACTGTATTGTTGCGAACTTATACGATACTCGACTTAGCCTTTGGGTAGAAAGTCGTCATTGAGTATTCAGCATTCAGTGATAGAGAGAGCACTTCTTCTGTCTATACTCACGCAGAGACATTATCTGAATTACTTCCATCTGGCTGCGAGTTCGAGTTTCTTGTCTGTAGAACACAGAGAGGAGAAGACAGTATTAGATTATACTAGTCAGAGGACCGCCTTCTGCCGTCCTAGTATTTTGAAGAGTTTTTATTTTGTGGCTGGAGTTCTTCCATTGTCGCAGACATGTACGAGAACCATCACTCCGACACACTGGACGCAGTGTGATACTGCTAATTGCTTCGACTTATTTGGGCTATAAAGCTAAACATCTGTGACCATGTAAGTTTTATTCCCACTGAGGTTGCACACAACTGTAGATCATCTTTGAAAGTATTGTCTTCTAGTGTTTGGTACGTAGATAATGTCAGTCACCTTGCGTTATTTATATTAGATCGCATAGCCATAAAAAGGGGCAGATTTGGGCAATTGATCAATAATATTAGTTATGAAATTCATTTGTATCTCTTTATGTCCATTGGACATTGATATATAAACATTTGTCATATATAAAGGGGTTTTAATCTACACTAAATGTATTAGTAGAAACAGCAGTTATCATTTTGTAGTTACTAGTTCCCTTAATCATTCATTTATGTTTATGTTGTAATTTATATGTTAAAGATCAAGAATGAGGAGATAATATCACCATTAGGAGATCCTAAGATCTGCTTCAAGGGGTAGTCGGACAGGGACAAATCTTCATTTTCGCATTCAGTGTTTTGAGTTGGGAACATTCATTTTTATACCCGCCTGGAGCAGCATCTTGGACCTCAACCGATGTTTACAACCCTGTCCTGACTGACCACGTCTTGAATAGGGAACAAAAACTGAAAATTATACCCTTATCTATGCTCCCAAGTCTGCTTTGTCCAATGTCTGCAGAAAGTGATGAAGAATCCCACATATAGGACAGGTATAGCAGAGTGTAGCGCAAATACTGAAATCAAGCAACCATACGATTTCCTGCTTTGTGATGCGAACTACCTAACGCGTATTACTGAGTAGTAACTGCTCTAGCTAACAGCATTTCTTATGTGCAAACTAGTTGAGACATTGCCGGGTATTGCTCATACTTTAGGTACTTGCGCTATGCACGGCTCTGTTTAAAAAAGAATAGCTCGATATAGTCTTAGGGTCATGCCCCACACGACTGCTTTCATGCCTTAGTGTATCTCCCAATTTATGGTTGTTGCAAAAGTGTTTGTACGTTAAGTGTTGCAAAAAATGTATTTGCTTTGGTTTTAAGTTGGCGGGAGGGCTCCGACTTCATCTGTTGAATCACATTGCATTTTAACCTGGCCACCCCAGAATCCGAAAGACCAGTTGCGCCAGTCATACTGGCGGTGGACTGACCACCTGAGGTAATATTGTGATTATCAAAAAGCTCCATGATGATTATACCTGGAATCGGGTGGGGCTGAGGAAACTCATTGAGTGAACTCAGAGTGTTAAGACTTGAAGGGTTAGTTCCATAATTTTTAATATTGTAATTGCGTCTGATGACTGTTTCATGATGGTATTCCTTGTGCGATCTTAATAAAAGAAAAGCAATTTAATTACTTCTTTACAAGACCTGTATCTTCCCAAGCAGCAGAGAATGGTAAGCAAGAGAGCTCCAACCCCTGCTAACTGAATTTTTTATAAATAAACAATATACCCTGTGCTATGTAATTGAATTTCCTGTCATGAGATCCTTCCTCTCCACCACAGAGCCGCCAGTGTCAAGGTAGGGGAGGGGGAGAGAGGAGGTGAGTTGGTTGGGGGGTTTACCAGAGGGGGAGGTGTTAATTACTTAATCAATTTAATTAAGTAGTCAGTCAAGTTGATAGAGTGAGAGGGGACCTTTCGAACCATTCGAATAACTTAGGCCTGAAAGTGTACCAGCATCAGTGATGGGGAGGGGGGGAGGATTTGAAGGTTTCCTGAGGGTTTGGGGGGAGGAGGGGGAGGGGAAGAGGTGGGGAAACAATAGATTAAGGGCCTGTCAGTGAAATGAGAACAATAAATTTGACCCTGAATGTGTACTTGCCCCTGATTTAGGCAACCCGCAATGTGCACTGGAACATAGTTTGTCCCCCTACTAATAGGTAGGGGGTGGTCTGCCGTGGAGCTCAGTGTTCAACAATCTACGACGAGCGGTAGGCTGTGCTCTTTCTCCAGGGATGCCACAGATCACCATCTACCATACGCTGCAGAGCAGACAAGTCTCTGAACCCCACGTTCTGTGAAGTGTGGTGGACGTGCAACCATTTAGCGCCCAGTGGTACCTTCACTGTCCTTCTACCTCTTTACCTAGACGCTCATGACAGTAGCACGTGAACATTCGACCAGCTTCGCAGTTTTCGAGATACTCATTCACAGGCACTGCGCAATAATAATCTGCCCTTTGTCAAAGTCGCTTATCTCAGTGGGTTTCCCCATTTGCAACCTCTATCTTCACTAGAGTGATCCCCCGTCCGTGAGTGCTCCACTTAGATACATACTTTTGTTACTGCGTCACGTTCCCATAACGCCACTATGCGGCATCCAACGTCGCGATGGGCAGTGATCGTTATGGCTGATCAGTGTACTCAGCTCGTGAGGGCTCTTTACTCTATCAGTACGCTAGTTGCGAAGCACTCGTACGACTCAGAGACTCTCTAGTCGACGTTTTCTTCTGCTGGTGTAATCTTAGCATTGCTAGAGCAGTGTAACGTATAGTCTGAACGTGGAATCTTATAGCCTGTCAACCATATTGCTTGGCGCACAGCCTCTGAGTTCGGTTGGCCAGCATGATTTGCTGTACATTCTCTCTCTTTCTCTCTTTCTTTCTCTCACATTCTGTTCTCCACTCTAAATTTTCGCCAACGCTGTGAAAATCGTTCTGCCTGCCGACGACTTTTAATGTCCAGACTGTAATGTTGCGATCCAGAGATGGGTGTTTTCAAGCTGAGTTGCCTACGATTACTGGCGAAGCTGTTCCTTACTGGCGCCGCAATGGCATATTTCTGTGCTGCGCGATTTTTCCGGTTTATTTATGGGACGGACGTTGCAATCGTGCAATTCGCATGAGCAATGATAGCTCCTTTTAGGTTAAAATCAACAGTCAGGATCGCAATAATATTTATTTAACTGTTTCGGCTTATGCTAAAACCATCTTCAGAATTTTTGGTCCTCTATGGCTGGTGCTGAGGGGTCCTCGGGTTTCTCGTACGACCGTGGTATCACGAGAAAACCGAGAAGCCGCCAGCACCAGCCATAGGGTGCCAAAAATTCTGAAGATGGCTTCAGCATAAGCCTAAACTGCTAAATAAATTAATTTTATTGAGATCTCGACTGTTGATTTTAATCCAAATATTGCACCAGATAGCTGTACTCAATAGACAATGTTGTCTAAATTTAGCTCTTTGTTTGATTCGCGTCTTTTTTAGGATATGTGAGAATCAATATATGTTTCTCACTGAGTAATCCGATCATATCGGTCACTTCGCTCTGCTTTTCCACTTTTTTCACTATGCTACGGGGATTATTTTTCTGTCCTTTGAAAATATGTTTACGTACAGGTACGTGGTCCGGCAGCAGATCTTTGTACTTGTTATTCGTGGGCATTTGTATCTACGTTTTTGAATAACGGTTTTGTTTTTCTGTCCTTTGTAAATATGTGTTTCTACACTCCTGGAAATTGAAATAAGAACACCGTGAATTCGTTGTCCCAGGAAGGGGAAACTTTATTGACACATTCCTGGGGTCAGATACATCACATGATCACAGTGACAGAACCACAGGCACATAGACACAGGCAACAGAGCATGCACAATGTCGGCACTAGTACAGTGTATATCCACCTTTCGCCGCAATGCAGGCTGCTATTCTCCCATGGAGACGATCGTAGAGATGCTGGATGTAGTCCTGTGGAACGGCTTGCCATGCCATTTCCACCTGGCGCCTCAGTTGGACCAGCGTTCGTGCTGGACGTGCAGACCGCGTGAGACGACGCTTCATCCAGTCCCAAACATGCTCAATGGGGGACAGATCCGGAGATCTTGCTGGCCAGGGTAGTTGACTTACACCTTCTACAGCACGTTGGGTGGCACGGGATACATGCGGACGTGCATTGTCCT
This sequence comes from Schistocerca nitens, assembly GCF_023898315.1. Taxonomy (NCBI): domain Eukaryota; kingdom Metazoa; phylum Arthropoda; class Insecta; order Orthoptera; family Acrididae; genus Schistocerca; species Schistocerca nitens. The sequence continues at coordinate 130,809,124 of NC_064622.1, read as the reverse complement.
GTTGGAACAGCAAGTTCCCTTGCCGGTCTAGGAATGGTAGAACGATGGGTTCGATGACGGTTTGGATGTACCGTGCACTATTCAGTGTCCCCTCGACGATCACCAGTGGTGTACGGCCAGTGTAGGAGATCGCTCCCCACACCATGATGCCGGGTGTTGGCCCTGTGTGCCTCGGTCGTATGCAGTCCTGATTGTGGCGCTCACCTGCACGGCGCCAAACACGCATACGACCATCATTGGCACCAACGCAGAAGCGACTCTCATCGCTGAAGACGACACGTCTCCATTCGTCCCTCCATTCACGCCTGTCGCGACACCACTGGAGGCGGGCTGCACGATGTTGGGGCGTGAGCGGAAGACGGCCTAACGGTGTGCGGGACCGTAGCCCAGCTTCATGGAGACGGTTGCGAATGGTCCTCGCCGATACCCCAGGAGCAACAGTGTCCCTAATTTGCCGGGAAGTGGCGGTGCGGTCCGCTACGGCACTGCGTAGGATCCTACGGTCTTGGCGTGCATCCGTGCGTCGCTGCGGTCCGGTCCCAGGTCGACGGGCACGTGCACCTTCCGCCGACCACTGGCGACAACATCGATGTACTGTGGAGACCTCACGCCCCACGTGTTGAGCAATTCGGCGGTACGTCCACCCGGCCTCCCGCATGCCCACTATACGCCCTCGCTCAAAGTCCGTCAACTGCACATACGGTTCACGTCCACGCTGTCGCGGCGTGCTACCAGTGTTAAAGACTGCGATGGAGCTCCGTATGCCACGGCAAACTGGCTGACACTGACGGCGGCGGTGCACAAATGCTGCGCAGCTAGCGCCATTCGACGGCCAACACCGCGGTTCCTGGTGTGTCCGCTGTGCCGTGCGTGTGATCATTGCTTGTACAGCCCTCTCGCAGTGTCCGGAGCAAGTATGATGGGTCTGACACACCGGTGTCAATGTGTTCTTTTTTCCATTTCCAGGAGTGTATATAGCCACGTAGTCCACCAGCAGATCGTTTAACGTGTTAATTATGAGCTGTTATGACTACTTCCTGTATAATAACGTAGTTGAAGTACTTCTCTCCTGAACTCCTTTCCTCACGAAGTCTATTTTCAATCCTATCTATGACGCTTATTTGTACATGTGCTCATTTCAGCTTTGTTCATGGTTTCAATCTATTTCAAACGTAGTTAAACCGGTCTGCCTTTCTAGAAACTGTATTCAGTAGCAATATTTTTCCTGTAATCTTCAAGCTTTCCCGGCGATCTGATGACATGTTGGGTTGTCGGGTGTTCTGCCGGATATCAGCGTCGTACTTGCACGATATTTCGGTAGCGTAACTCGTTACCTTCATCAGGTGCGACCTGAGACTACTACTCGAGTGGACCTGGTCCAGGTGGAACACCCAGGAGCGTGTCTGGCGAGCGCGGATCGCAAAGAGAACACCCAGGGCTGCAGCGGACGATAAAGGGAACGGCAATGCTCGCAGCGAGAGGGCGCGGACCTCAGAGGGAGCGCCTGGTGAAGCAGGAAAGGCCACAGGCGTAAATACTGGACCAGGTCCACTCGAGGAGTTCTCCTACAAAGACATCGACCCGAACCAACTACAAGAGCTCAGGAAACTCCTCAACTCTAGGAAAACCTTTAGGGAAACCGCGGCCCGCCTCACCAACCGAAACCCACCACAGTCAGCGTAGTGATCAAAGATGTCGGTTTTGACATTCTTCCTGAAGATGTCAAAGCCGAACTCCAACGCCAGTGTATCCCGGTCCTAAATGCCTGGAGAATTAAATAGAGAAAGACAGGCAACTTTGGCCCCATGATTCGAGTCATCTCGAACAATCAGAGGGACAATGACTTCATGCTTGAACATGGAGTCCACATTTTCCTATCCCACCACAGGGTAGAACCATCCAACCCACCTAATCCCCTACCAATAAAATGCCAAAGATGCCAACAGTTCAATCACAGAACTGAACCATGCTCATCACCACACAAATGCAGTCACTGTGGCAAGAATCACCCCCTCTCATCCTGCGAACTAGACCCCCTCCGTTACCCCCACCTGCGCCAACTGCGGTGGCCCACACTCCTCCCGCTCCTTCAGATGCAAAACCCGCCCCCAACAAGCAGAAAACGACCACCTTCAAGCCCCCCTCCACCTCGCCGACACCCCCACCACCCAAGGTCCTCACCTTCTCATCGATGACTTCCTAAAAACCATCACCTTCACACTTGCTTCCCTCTTCGAAGGCTGACGTCAAGAGATCATATCTACTCTTCGACGGGTGGCCCAAAAATTCTTCCACAAGGACCTAAAATACAATCAAACAGGCAACAACGTCACGACGACAATAACCAAAACACCATACTCGCGAGCACCGAGGAACTAAATAACACATGCCAACTCCCCCATTCCACCCTCCTTAACCCCAATCATGGCAGTACACCCTAACAGAGAACTCACCAACCTCCTTTTTGTCAACATAGAAGGCATCCACAGCCGCAAAACCCTCCTCAACGACTGCCTCTGCAGAAACGACATAGACATCCTTGGACTAGCAGACATGAACTACTAGGAGACACCACACACAATCAAAACGGAACCGACCTACTTGACTTCCTCACCACCGAAAACGCAACACGACTTCCCATCAATACCTTCAACTTCATAGGACACAATGGCTGCTCCCTCCCCGATCACATCCTATACAGCCCCTCCCTCTCCGATACCATCACCCAGTATTCAGTAGGTGACACCCTTACCAGCCCCCACCTACCCATCCTCTTCAGCACCACTGTCCTCAATCCCCCTCCCCCAGCTCCCACTTCCCGAACGATAAAACTCTACAGCAAAGCTGACTGGGCAAAGTACAAGGAGACCATCAACAGTAATCTACTAGCCCCTCTAACGATTACCGACACCGGCGACCTTAATCACATCAGTGACAGAATAATAGACACCATCAAGACAGCCATCGACGCAGCAATCCCCACCAAAACCATCACCTTCTTCAAACCGCACCTACCCCCCGAAATACTCAGACTGATCCGAGAAATCAACAAAGACAGAAACCCCGACCTTAAAACAATTTGGAACAGGCTGAATAACGAAATTAAGCGCCTCACCTCTGAACACCGACAAAAACAATGGGACGAAACCTGCTCCAAACTTGACTACAGACAAGGACGAAAATTTTGGAATAAGTTCAAGACACTCACGGGACAAAACACTGACAGGGCCTTCAAACTAAACGTAGACAACTTCCCCACCACCGACCCCACCCAAGTAGCATAAGCCTTCAAAACCGTCTTAGAAGATACCCACAAATTTCCACAGGATCCCCTATTTAACGAACCATTCTACCACACAGTCGCCACAGAACTCCCTCTGCTACTCGTCTCCCTCAGGGCCCCCTCAGCAGAAGACATTAAACTTCAGAATTCAATCACTGAGAGAGAAGTAAAAAAGGCCTTCTTCTCAGGCAGGAATTCAGCCCCTGGCGAAAACGGAATACAGTGACTACATCTCCACAACTGCCCCCTCAACACCATCATCCCCCTCCTCTCCCTCCTTTTCAACTTCTGCCTTTCCGACAACACCATCCCCACAGCTTGGAAATACGCCAAAGTCAACATGATCCCCTAACCAGGTAAACCCAAATCAGATCCCAAATCCTACCGCCCCATATCCATCCTTGACGACCTCCGTAAGACCTTCGAGAGAATAATTACAGACAGACTCACACACTATACCGACAAACTCCAACTCATCCCTCACCTCCAGTCTGGCTTCCGCAAACTCCACTCCACCAATGATCCCCGACTCACCTCAGACATCACAAGACACCAGAACCTTGGACAGTACACGCTCACTGTCTTCCTGGACATCGAGCGGGCATTCGACAAAATCTGGCATGACGGACTTTTATACAAACTGCTAAAGACGGTCTTCCCACCTCAGACAGTATGATTAATCCAAACCCTCTTACACGACAGACGCTGCCAAATCCACATCAACCAAACCACCTCATCCCCTTTCTGCCTCGAAGCAGGAGTAGCTCAGGGCGGGATTATGTCACCCCTGCTCTACTCCCTTTACACCATTGACATCCCCACCCCGATAAGAACAACTGAACAACTCCAACTATACACAGACGACATAGCATATTGGAACTCAGGACCCTCGAAAAACACCATCAGCAACCAGACAGCGATCTACCTTACCAAACTAGAAGACTGGATGCGACAATGGCGTATTAAACCCAACCCCACCAAAACCCAACTCATCCTTTTCAAACACCGCAACATCCATAAAAAGACCAACCAAAACCATGACCACATCTTCCTCACGCTGTGGGGCACCCAGCTCCTACCCTCCTCCAATGCAAAATACCTAGGCGTCCATCTAGACAAGTACCTAAACCTGAGCAACCACGTAAAGGAGACCCTGAACAAAGTCCGACAACAACAATCCCTCTTAAGGCGTATCCAAGGCAAATTCACAGGCTGTAACGATAAGACAGCTGTAAATACTTACAAAACGTTCGTCCGCCCACTATTTGAATATGCGGCAGCGCCTCTCGTCTGCATCTCCAGAGCCCAAGCCGAAAGAATCTACCGCCCCGAGAGACGAATTTTACGCTGCATCCTTCGACTCCCACCCTCCACCCCCAGACAACAGGTCTTTGAAGAAGCAAAAGTAATACCCATTCAAACAAGACTAGCCAACCTGAGAACCCGCTATCGGAAAACCACCCTCACCTCCCGACCGGACCTACACACAATATACACCCACAGAACCAGACACAGAAACAAACTCAAACACGAATACAGCAACCCACCCAGAACAATCATAAACAACACCTTCCACACCTTTCCTGACACAGTACACCAATACGAACACGCAAGACAATTACACATACAGAACAATGACATTCCCACCCCTCCCCACAACCAGGCGCTGAACTCCGACCGCCCACCACCATAAACCCGCCCTAGTCGACTGTAAACAAAACGGCAAATAACTCCGCTTCCACTGTCACCCTAGCAACAACACAACAAAACCCATTACTCATCACGTACAGTGGCTTGAGCCCATATAAAAATATAAAGTAAGTCATTGTAAAGTTGTATCAAAGCAGCACAATCACACAATTGTTAACCCATTCCCATCCCCACTCAGGCCACGGGTACAAAGTAAGTCTATAAGATACCATCAAAAATTCAAAATTTCCATATTAAGTAAAGTGCTACTAGCTTATAAGATAGGGTAAAGTTAAATTAAAATGAAATTACTTATTAAAAACAGTAACTAGGCATCTACTTATTTCTTGAAAAATTGTAATTAGTCTCTAAGTTAACAAAACAATTATATAAAACAATTATATATTGCTAAAAACCACACAAAAGCTACTTAAGATAAACTGTAATTAGTATGTAAATTAGCAATAAGTTCAATACAAATAAAGAAAAGCAATAGAAATGACAAAGAATGCTTCTAGACTGTGCTTTAAAATAATTTGTTTTCCATTCGTTAGGTATCAGAACATTCCGTGTACAGTTAAATCTTCTTCGTACTTATGTTTCCTATAAAATGATACACTTGCAATTGCAGGTTGTTTTGGAACAGCAAGATCACCTTGGTTGCAATTGATCTTGATTTAATTTACGTTAAAGTTCCTTTATTATTCTGTTACGCAGTGAAAGTTCGCTCGCTTCGTCACCGAATAGAGAGTATACAGAGTAGAAACTCGTCTGCAAGCCACGCGCCAAAATTTAGTGCTCATGCGGTTAGTCAGCCATACTGAAACCAAGTAAACAGCTGTGTTTGAACCCAAAAGGAAACGGATACGTTCTGTTTATATTAGTAATTGTGCGTTTTAGGTACTGGGCTTATCTACAGGTAAATAGTGGTTTGATGTACTGAAAAAATTAGAAATATATTAGTAATATGTAGTAAGATAAAAGACCACACACAAAGTAACGAGCGATTCCCACGAAGTGGCTGATAGCAGTACGTGAGAAAAATGAGTTTTCTGATTTTCTTTCAGTAAACAATACAACTCATTAAACTGTAAATACAACTCATTAAACTGTAAAACGTACTATATGTAAGTGAAGAAAAACTACATCAGCCGTTAGAGTTAATTTTCCACAGAGGTTCTCCTTTTCCTTCAAAAAAGTTCAAAACGACGTCTTCACATTTCTGGGTTTTCTTCACTACTGTATAATAAATAGATCTCATTCGATTCTGAGGAAGCCAACTGGCACACAAAACTGATTCCTATTGTTTATTATAATTTCATACCACAGCTTGATGATGATGCGTCTGTTTTTTCGATATTGGTCACAGTGGCTGTGACACTTCATTTCCAAGTACTCTGTAGCATAAAGTTTGAAGATTTGCATTGAAAAATGTAATCGATGGCTACTTTATATTTGGCTCCTTTTAAGAGATACGTTGTTGTGTAGTAACTGTAGCTGACATATCGAACTTCTTTTTAAAGTTGGAACGGAAGCCAAGTCTCACTACAGAATGGAAAAAATAGAAGTTAAAGCATTTTATCTGAGCATGATCACGCGGAGCGCAGCGCTTGCAAGTAGCCTGCAGCTCAGTCGCGAACAGCTGCTCGTGCTAGTAGACGCACGTTTCTCAAATCCGCGATCGCGATTTATTGTTGTTCTTACTGCTGGAATTAAATGATAAACAAGGAGATATTCTACACCTATACATAATAGAGAAGCTTAAATAATCTCATATTTGGGACTAAGCTTAACAGAACTTTCTTTACGACACTTATCAGTCATCATTTGTTTAACTAATATGGTACATTTTACATAATATGTTAGTGTGAACGTACAGATATGGGCCTAATTCAAAACATTTCTGTAAATTAAATTTTAATGCAACCTAATGTAGACATTTAAAGTGATACCTATATGTTACTTTCAGATCGGAAACACGAATGAAAATTCCAACACTGATAAAAAATCTGAAACGTCTGCAGTGTCCCATAACAGCTGTTTCTATCTGAAAGTGCATTTGTCAGCTCACAGCCCCAGAAAAGAGAAATTAATAAGTAAAACAAAATTGCTGCAAGGAAAAAATTATATTTACAAAATAATGTAGCTTCATCGCCATCTGCAGCTAAAAGCAGCGGCAGTTCATAGTTTGCCCATGTGAACAGTCATGAATTTAAAAGTTCAAGTGATCAGTTTTAACTATAAATTTATCACAACTTGTTTCACTGCCGATTCCTTCCGCAAAAGTTCTTCTTTAGTCGGTGACAATCATTGAACTATGTGGAGAAAATGCAAACTAGTTACAAACTACGGCGTGAACACACTTTATTCAACATGTAAACGTCACTACAGATATTCCGATGTAGGTTACGAGCTGTTCGATACGCCTGCCATCATTGGCGATGATGTGGCGCAGACCAGTAGTGAAATTCTGCATGACCCGTCGAAGTGTCGGCAGATCGATGCTGTCGATAACCTCCTGAATGGCTGTTTCCCACTCAGCAATGGTTTCCAGGTTATTGCTGTACACCTTGTCTTTAATATACGAGGTGTGGCTAGAAAAAAACCGGACTAGTACTGGTGAAACAATAAAACGAATGCAATAAGGCTGAAAGTCGCGTGGCCTGTCACGTGACTCTCGCTCCGCCTACTGCTCGAGTTTCATCTGCCTCCTGCACTCAGTCTGCCCGTGGCGTCTGTTTTAAGTAGTTGACGTTTTGTTTGTGCGTCGGAAAATGTTGAGTGTACAGAAAGAACAGCGTGTTAACATCAAATTTTGTTTCAAACTAGGAAAATCTGCAAGTGAAACGTTTGTAATGTTACAACAAGTGTACGGCGATGATTGTTTATCGCGAACACAAGTGTTTGAGTGGTTTAAACGATTTAAAGATGGCCGCGAAGACACCAGTGATGACACTCGCACTGGCAGACCATTGTCAGCAAAAACTGATGCAAACATTGAAAAAATCGGTAAACTTGTTCGACACTTTCCTTGTCAACTCCTGTTAACTCAGACACTGCTCTGATTGTTAAACGGCGATCTTGTCGAACAAGTTTACCGATTTTTTCAATGTTTGCATCAGTTTTTGCTGACAATGGTCTGCCAGTGCGAGTGTCATCACTGGTGTCTTCGCGGCCACCTTTAAATCGTTTAAACCACTCAAACACTTGTGTTCGCGATAAACAATCATCGCCGTACACTTGTTGTAACATTACAAACGTTTCACTTGCAGATTTTCCTAGTTTGAAACAAAATTTGATGTTAACACGCTGTTCTTTCTGTACACTCAACATTTTCCGACGCACAGACAAAACGTCAACTACTTAAAACAGACGCCACGGGCAGACTGAGTGCAGGAGGCAGATGAAACTCGAGCAGTAGGCGGAGCGAGAGTCACGTGACAGGCCACGCGACTTTCAGCCTTATTGCATTCGTTTTATTGTTTCACCAGTACTAGTCCGGTTTTCTTCTAGCCACACCTCGTAGCCCCACAAAAAGGAGTCACATGTGTTCAGATCCGAAGAATATGGCGGTCAATCGAGGCCTGTGCCAGTGGCCTCTGGGTACCTCAGAGACAGAATACGGTCCCCAAAGTGCTCCTCCAGGGCATGATGACTCTCCTGCTTCGATGGGGTCAAGCTCCGTCTTGCATGAACCACATCATGTCGAAATCAGTCTCATTTTGAATAATTGGGATGAAATCATCTTCCAAAACCTTCATGTGCTGTCCGGTAGTCACCTCACCTTGAAGGAATATTGCACCGATTATTCCGTGGACGGATATTGCACACCACACAGTCACCCGTTGCGGGTGAAGATAGTTCGCGATCGCGAAATGGGGATTCACAGTCCTCCAAATTCGCCAGTTTTGCTTATTGACGAACACATACAAATGAAAGCGTGCCTCGCCGCGTAAAAAAAATGGTTCAAATGGCTCTGAGCACTATGGGACTCAACTACTGAGGTCATTAGTCCCCTAGAACTTAGAACTAGTTAAACCTAACTAACCTAAGGACATCACAAACATCCATGCCCGAGGCAGGATTCGAACCTGCGACCGTAGCGGTCTTGCGGTTCCAGACTGCAGCGCCTTTAACCGCACGGCCACTTCGGCCGGCCCTCGCCGCGTAAACCAAACCATAGAGCGCATACTAAATCCCATCATGCCCCGCGGCCTACCGTGCAGTTTGAACGTCTTAACGCAGACCGTTCATAAGTTATGAGGATTTTATTTCATATAGTTCAGCAATTGTTACCCTGTAAGAATGTCCATTTCGAGGCGTAGTAATTAAGCAGCTGTTGTTACGCGTTTGTTCGGTTTCAATATTGTTTCGTATGAAACACTTGACATCAAAGGAAACACCCTCCGCTTTCCTTTCTGTATACTCCGTATTCTGTAACCACGTCGTATTTCACTAACTATAGCCGGCCGCTGTGGTCGAGCGGTTCTAGGCGCTTCGGTCCGGAACCGCGCTGCTGCTACGGTAGCAGGTTCGAATCCAGTTTCGGTCATGGATGTGTGTGATAGGTTACTTAGATTTAAGTAGTTTAGGGGACTGATGACCTCAGATGTTAAGTCCCATAGTGCTTAGAACCATTGCAACAATTTTTTCACTAACTATAAAGTTACTCAGATAGGGATCAAATTTCTACAAAGTGGACTATTTTCAGGGCATTAATACAGGAGTTATAGCTTACTAAGTCCGCATGCAGAAAACTATGCAGTCAGGGCAGCAACAGCTGTGCGAAATTCTTTTTGTTATACTCACGATCCGTTTCGTGCCGTAACAACCACGTCTTCAGGTGAATATATATCTCAGACCATAAGATGATTCGCTGGGAATATATGGAAGAACCAATATTCATCGTCAATTTAGAAAGAAAACTAAACCAATGAGGAGGCGGTATGTTGAAAATGTAAAAGCTGCGACGTAACGACGCAATCCCCGATCAGTTGGCAAGACTGAAAGCTACAGCCTGATGATGTAATCATCAAGCAGTTCGAAAGATAAATCGTGGAAATGAGTGACAGGTGCAATGCTGGATTTCCACTGTAGAAGAACAGTACCATCACTCAGGAAGACCATCTCCTCCACACTCTTCCCACCATACCTCACACATTATTTGCCCTCCCTTGGGCTCTTTATAAATAAATCGATGCCTAACGTGGGTGGAAATAAGTTATTTCTGCAATTAATGGGAATAAGCTTCACGGTAAGGGCGATTATGGTATTCCTCTCGACTCGGCCGTGTACACAGATGGCTTTTTTTTTTTCGGAACTTGCCTATCAGCCATTTTAGTGGTGGAATGTCGATTATGATGAGGCGAACGTGTCACCGAGGGAAGAAAAACGACCGGGCGGGTGATAGAACTCAGGTCCCTTCGGCTCACCGCGCAGCTATTGAGGCTGACACGATCACAGGTCGAAGTTAAAAGGTAGTGTGGCAGCTTTCAAAGTGATTCATTTTTTTCCCCAGGATCCTTGCCGATCCCTCGAGACGAGCTTCTTTTCTCCAGGAATATGCTTGGGTTTAGAATGTGTACTGGGCCCTTGCTGTATACAGACGTCAACGGTATCGTCTATAATTCTGCGCATCCGCTCTTTAGCCCCTTTCTGACAAGGGTAACCTGTGCTCTTTTCCACGGAGGGCAATTCCGCTATGTCGTCAGTTTCTTGGCACAGTGGTACAAAAGGAGAGAGCCGATTCGCTCGCAATCCGCACGGACGCGGGCGGGCCGCATCGGGAGCGCGTGCGCCCGGACAGCCATGTGATGCGACACTCAGCAGCCGGCGAGTCACGTGCGGGCGCTGCTGAGCCAGCGGTCACGCGGACACGGCACGCGCCTCTCCGCTGCCGGCGCGCCGGTCGATCGAGGGGAGTGGCGCGTGCCGCCTCGAACCCAGGACCGCCCCGGTCGGCGCCCGGTGCTCCGGCCCCTGTCGCGCAGCTGTGCAACCGCTGCGGTCAGGGCTCATGCGGTTGGTCCTGGACAACGCCGCCGTCTATAGACGAGTTTCAACCACTTCTCTACACAACAGACTGTCGCGCAGATGAGAAGTGGGATGATGGTTATCGCCGATGGAAGGAAGACTGGGTGTAACGTCGCGTCGGCATCGAGGTCATTGGAGCACAATATGGGATGGGGTCAAGGATGGGGAAGGAAACCGGCCGTGCCCTTTGAAAGGAACCACCACGGCATTTGCCAGGAGGGATAGATGGACGCGGTTTTGCACCGTCGTCTTCCCCAGTGCGAGTACAGTGTGCTAACCAATGCGCCCACTTGCTACATGGTTATCGCCAAAACAACCGGTTTTCCGTAATATCGTTTTTTTTTCACGCCAGTTAAGACGGCTGAAAATAACCGGTATTATATTATTTCTTCTAACAGACGTAGAAATCGAAAGGAGACTTAAAATTTTGACTCTTTCCCACTTTCAAGAGTCGTCCAAATTTTAAACCAAACAGGCGACCGCTTCCACCTTCACAACGGATTGTCGCCTGGCCCAGGTAAAATGTTTCGCGAGCTGGCGCCCTCCTGTTCCGACCCTAAGTGGAGAGAGTGGAGTGTCACAGTCCGAGGTCCCGCTGCAGGTACAACTCACAGAGCGCTGTTTCCCCGAATCACCCGCACCACCAGGTCGCTGAACACATTTTTTTACCCACAATACATCTGTTTCCCTGTTCTCTATCGCCCCCACTATGGCCCCCGGGTACAATTTCTCTACAGGGTACACATACATTTATAAGAACATTTGCTCACAATTTGCTCATGTAAAAAAATTCAGCCGGCCGGTGTGGCCGTGCGGTTCTAGGTGCTTCAGTCTGGAGCCGCGTGACCGCTACGGTCGCAGGTTCGAATCCTGCCTCGGGCATGGATGTGTGTGATGTCCTTAGTTTAGTTAGGTTTAAGTAGTTCTAAGTTCTAGGGAACTGATGACCACAGATGTTAAGTCCCATAGTGCTCAGAGCCATTTGAATCATTTTTAAAAAATTCATTAGCCACACATACCAATTGGGGAACACGGAGATCGTGACCTAAAATATGAATATGAATCTGACCGACAGAGTAGTTAGAGAGTGGTTTGCCATCCTTCAAAGTCGTCTGTTAGTGCAACATGTAAATGCTGCATCAGTTAGTTTTATTTCTGTCAACAAGTTTATGTTGACAACGTTGTCTCAGAGATGGCGTTGCATGCTGCGTATCCTGTATCAACAATGCAAGCACCTTCTAGATCCAACGGCACCATTCGAGAAAATACTAGACTTCTCCAGTAGTACGGGGATGTAACTATATAAGCAACGCCACGTGGAAGAATCGGGCAATTCTCATTTCAATACCGATCTGATAAGACGACTCTTTCTAAACGTAATACAAACAACGTGTGAAAGTTAGTAAAAAAAAAATGGTTCAAATGGCTCTGAGCACTATGGGACTTAACGTCTGAGGTCATCAGTCCCCTAGAACTTAGAACTACTTAAACCTAACTAACCTAAGGACATCACACACATCCATGCCCGAGGCAGGATTCGAACCTGCAACTGTAGCGGTCGCGCGGTTCCAGACTGTAGCGCCTAGAACCGCTCGGCCACCCCGGCCGGCAAGTTAGTAAAGTTTGAAGCGTTTACTGCGGGTATATAAGGCGTGAAGTATATACTGATTAGTACCTCGATGATCAAACTGTTATTGTAGACTGTTTACCGTCTAATAAACTTACTCTATCATAACTAAAAAGAATGCCTAAAAATGGACAGAGAAAGTGTCACTTTCGGATGATTACGCAAAAGAGTGGTCTTTTGTGACGAAAGGACGAATGATTCAGGAAGCGATGTGTGAGATTTGTAGCTGTGTCATGCGACTAACTCACGGAGGTAAGGCAGATGTGAGGAGTCACATTTTTACGAAGAATCATTCAAACAGATTCGCGGTAACATCGACATCGAAGCCTATTTCTGCATTCATGTTCAAAGACGATATCCGAGAAGATTTACTCGTTGCTGCTGCAGAACTAACAACAGCTTATGAAGTTGTGAAGCATCATCAGTCCATCAGTTCTCTTGACTGTACGGTAAATCTGAATGTCGCCATGTATCCTGGCTCCGAAGTCGCCGCAAGGCTCCCTACAGCCAGGATCAAAGCTGCAGCGCACCACACTCCGTATCCGAAAGCATAAAACAACTGCAAGAAGTTTCATTTTACGGCGTTCGCACCGACGCGTTGAACCAAAAGGCTGAAAAGATGTTTCCTTTAGTTCTTCAATATTTTACAGAAACTGACAGAACCAAACAAAGGTGTTGAAGTTTGATTCGCTGAATACCAAAACATCGGAGACAACTGCAAAGTTCTGATTAGACATTTAACTGCAAATTCCATTAGATAAATTAATCGCTTTTTGTGGAGGCAATACCGAGGGGGGAGAGAAGGAGGTGAATACAAGGCTGGTTGTCTTAGTTGTTTGGTCTCATTAAACACTTACGCAGCAGCAGCAGTTATTCTCTGATGTTCAATCATTATGTCACTACGTCTTGTCAGTGTCTTCCACATGTTCCTTTCCTCGCCGATTCTGCGGAGAACCTCACTTCTTATCATTTCACATAATTTTCATCATCCTCCTAAAGTACCACATCCCAAACAATTCGCGTCTTTTCTTTTTCTTTTCCCCACAGTCCGTGATTTACTTCCACATAATGCTGTGCTTCAAACATAAGCTCTCAAGTATTTCTTCCTTCAATTAAGGCCGATGTATGATACTAGTAGACTTCATTTGGCCGGGAATGCCATTTTGGTCTGTTTTAATCCGCTGTTTTCATTCTCTTTACGTTGTGTTGCATCTAACGCTGTAGAATTTCTTCACCTACTTCGTGGTCCCCAATCTGGTGTTAAGTTAAGCATCTCATTTCTGCTACTCCATATTGCTTCCGTCTTTCTTCGGTTTACTCCGAATCCGTAGTGTGCGCTCATCAGGCCTTTCATTTCATTCGACAGATCCTGCAATTCTACATTATTTTGCCAGAGCATAGCACAGTCAACAGCAGAAAACACATGGAAAAGACATTAGAAAACAGAACTGCTCTTCAGTTGGCATACATACTGGCAATAAGTCCGACACATTTAAAACAGAGATAACTGTGAAGAATCAAATTAAATGATATGTCAAGGAATCCTTTCGGACTCGCCTACATTATCCCATGACAATATTTAATATCCCCACTCCAGTATTTTTATGTCCACAAGCGTAGTCCATCAAGATAGGTTCAGTATGTCTGATTATCGAAAATAAAGTTGCACCAAGTCATAAGAATAATTAAAAAAGTCATTGATGTTTATTAAAAGTAAAGTCGGAAATAATGTCAACGAATGGATGGGATTATTACATCTCGTAGCAGTGGTCTTCGTACATAGGGTAACAAGCGTATTTAATCTTTGCGGGCTAACATACCAAAGATGTTCGGGCTCACATGCGGTTCCTCTTCGTCAAAATATCTTGGCTCAAACTCGTCTAGGGGTTGAAGCGTACGTGTCGCATTACATGCCATAAATTAGACACTTGTGAACCTTTGGTTAAATTGTCTGGCTGATGACAAGTTTGCGATGTTGTATGAACCACACAATGTTAATATAACACATGTTGTTGTTGTGGTCTTCAGTCCTGAGACTGGTTTGATGCAGCTCTCCATGCTACCCTATCCTGTACAAGTTTCCTCATCTCCCAGTACCTACTGCAACCTACATCCTTCTGAATCTGCTTAGTGTATTCATCTCTTGGTCTCCCTCTACGATTTTTACCCTCCACGCTGCGCTCCAATGCTAAATTTGTGATCCCTTGATGCCTCAGAACATGTCTACGAACCGGTCCCTTATTCTCGTCAAGTTGTGCCACAAACTCCTCTTCTCCCCAATTCTATTCAATACCTCCTCATTAGTTATGTGATCTACCCATCTAATCTTCAGCATTCTTCTGTAGCACCACATTTCGAAAGCTTCTATTCTCTTCTTGTCCGAACTATTTATCGTCCATGTTTCACTTCCATACATGGCTTCGCTCCATACAAATACTTTCAGAAACGACTTCCTGACGCTTAAATCTATACTCGATGTTAACAAATTTCTCTTCTTCAGAAACGCTTTCCTTGCCATTGCCAGTCTACATTTTATATCCTCTCCGACCATCATCAGTTATTTTGCTCCCCAAATAGCAAAACTCCTTTACTACTTTAAGTGTCTCATTTCCTAATCTAATTCCCTCAGCATCACCCGACTTAATTCGACTTAATTCCATTATCCTCGTTTTGCTTCTGTTGATGTTCATTTTATATCCTCCTTTCAAGACACTGTCCATTCCGTTCAACTCCTCTTCCAAGTCCTTTGCTCTCTCTGACAGAATTCAATGTCATCGGCGAACCTCAAAGTTTTTATTTCTTTTCCATGGATTTTAATACCTACTCCGAATTTTCCTCTTGTTAATATATACAATAATGTATATATAATATATAATAATATCGGGAGCTAAATTAATGACCCCTAAATGATGTAGGCCGCACAGTTGCGAATTGGTTAGAATAATATTTATTCAGAAAGCAAACTAATAAGGCAAGTGATCGTATTTAGAATTGCTATTACACTCGAGCGCATATCCATTTTATATAGTTATATCATTCACAATCTCACCGCGAATTACAGGTTCGATACTCCACCTCGTTAACTATGCGAAAAGTTGGAGTTCGCACCACGCGAGCGGCCGCTCACCGCTCAGAGACTAAGTCCCGCGATACCACGCAACGCGAAATTTTCTAAGTCGTTTCACTTCCTAGTTGCCTAAAGACCGACTGTCCGTTTTCGCGTCTTCATCCGAACTGTAACTTTGGTATCTCCAGCCGAACTGTCTGCTTTCGCGTCTCAATCCAAGCTGTACCCTTTGGTGTCTCCAGCCGAACTGTACTCTTTGGTGTCTAGACCAGAACTGCCTCTGCCCGTTCCCGGCCGCGTTTCCCGCGCACCGAATATCGCTCAACTGACTAGGGCAGTTCCCTTTCCTGACGCCGTCCATCTGATTTGCTACAGCTTATTCTACATTATTTTACATTTTAACATATTTAAATACACTCCTGGAAATGGAAAAAAGAACACATTGACACCGGTGTGTCAGACCCACCATACTTGCTCCGGACACTGCGAGAGGGCTGTACAAGCAATGATCACACGCACGGCACAGCGGACACACCAGGAACCGCGGTGTTGGCCGTCGAATGGCGCTAGCTGCGCAGCATTTGTGCACCGCCGCCGTCAGTGTCAGCCAGTTTGCCGTGGCATACGGAGCTCCATCGCAGTCTTTAACACTGGTAGCATGCCGCGACAGCGTGGACGTGAACCGTATGTGCAGTTGACGGACTTTGAGCGAGGGCGTATAGTGGGCATGCGGGAGGCCGGGTGGACGTACCGCCGAATTGCTCAACACGTGGGGCGTGAGGTCTCCACAGTACATCGATGTTGTCGCCAGTGGTCGGCGGAAGGTGCACGTGCCCGTCGACCTGGGACCGGACCGCAGCGACGCACGGATGCACGCCAAGACCGTAGGATCCTACGCAGTGCCGTACGGGACCGCACCGCCACTTCCCAGCAAATTAGGGACACTGTTGCTCCTGGGGTATCGGCGAGGACCATTCGCAACCGTCTCCATGAAGCTGGGCTACGGTCCCGCACACCGTTAGGCCGTCTTCCGCTCACGCCCCAACATCGTGCAGCCCACCTCCAGTGGTGTCGCGACAGGCGTGAATGGAGGGACGAATGGAGACGTGTCGTCTTCAGCGATGAGAGTCGCTTCTGCCTTGGTGCCAATGATGGTCGTATGCGTGTTTGGCGCCGTGCAGGTGAGCGCCACAATCAGGACTGCATACGACCGAGGCACACAGGGCCAACACCCGGCATCATGGTGTGGGGAGCGATCTCCTACACTGGCCGTACACCACTGGTGACCGTCGAGGGGACACTGAATAGTGCACGGTACATCCAAACCGTCATCGAACCCATCGTTCTACCATTCCTAGACCGGCAAGGGAACTTGCTGTTCCAACAGGACAATGCACGTCCGCATGTATCCCGTGCCACCCAACGTGCTCTAGAAGGTGTAAGTCAACTACCCTGGCCAGCAAGATCTCCGGATCTGTCCCCCATTGAGCATGTTTGGGACTGGATGAAGCGTCGTCTCACGCGGTCTGCACGTCCAGCACGAACGCTGGTCCAACTGAGGCGCCAGGTGGAAATGGCATGGCAAGCCGTTCCACAGGACTACATCCAGCATCTCTACGATCGTCTCCATGGGAGAATAGCAGCCTGCATTGCTGCGAAAGGTGGATATACACTGTACTAGTGCCGACATTGTGCATGCTCTGTTGCCTGTGTCTATGTGCCTGTGGTTCTGTCAGTGTGATCATGTGATGTATCTGACCCCAGGAATGTGTCAATAAAGTTTCCCCTTCCTGGGACAATGAATTCACGGTGTTCTTATTTCAATTTCCAGGAGTGTAATTAAACTTGGACCACTTTCACGTTCTAAAAAATTTACGATGTAATGTTGTTGCTTTAATATCTTCTGAAAGCGGTGCTGATAGACAATAAAAGCGGGTTAAAAGCTGTGAGCTGTCTGAGGAAGTTAACTGTTTCACCAGGTATCCAGTCTAGCTTACCAAATTCCCAACCAGACTAACATTAATTATAATGAAACTTCCTGGCAGATTGAAACTGTGTGCCCTACCAAGACTCGAACTCGGGACCTTTCCCCTTTGCGGGCGAGCGCTCTACCATCTGAGCTACCGAAGCACGACTCACGCCCGGTACTCACAGCTTTACTTCTGCCAGTATCTCGTCTCCTACATTCCAAACTTTACAGAAGCCTGGGGGGCTGTGGCTAAGCCATGTCTCCGCTGTATCCTTTCTTTCAGGAGTGCTAGTCCCGCAAGGTTCGCAGAAGAGCTTCTGTAAAGTTTGGAAGGTAGGAGACGAGATACTGGCCGAAGTACAGCTGTGAGTAGGCGGCGTGAGTCGTGCTTCGGAAGCTCAGATGCCAGAGCACTTGCCCGCGAAAGGCAAAGGTCCAGAGTTCGAGTCTCGGGCGGGCACACAGTTTTTATCTGCCAGAAAGTTTCATATCAGCGCACACTCCGCTGCAGAGTGAAAATCTCATTCTGGATTAATTATAATCTTTTTATAGTCATACGACAATCGGTGATCTACACTCCTGGAAATTGAAATAAGAACACCGTGAATTCATTGTCCCAGGAAGGGGAAACTTTATTGACACATTCCTGGGGTCAGATACATCACATGATCACACTGACAGAACCACAGGCACATAGACACAGGCAACAGAGCATACACAATGTCGGCACTAGTACAGTGTATATCCACCTTTCGCAGCAATGCAGGCTGCTATTCTCCCATGGAGACGATCGTAGAGATACTGGATGTAGTCCTGTGGAACGGCTTGCCATGCCATTTCCACCTGGCGCCTCAGTTGGACCAGCGTTCGTGCTGGACGTGCAGACCGCGTGAGACGACGCTTCATCCAGTCCCAAACATGCTCAATGGGGGACAGATCCGGAGATCTTGCTGGCCAGGGTAGTTGACTTACACCTTCTAGAGCACGTTGGATGGCACGGGATACATGCGGACGTGCATTGTCCTGTTGGAACAGCAAGTTCCCTTGCCGGTCTAGGAATGGTAGAACGATGGGTTCGATGACGGTTTGGATGTACTGTGCACTATTCAGTGTCCCCTCGACGATCACCAGTGGTGTACGGCCAGTGTAGGAGATCGCTCCCCACACCATGATGCCGGGTGTTGGCCCTGTGTGCCTCGGTCGTATGCAGTCCTGATTGTGGCGCTCACCTGCACGGCGCCAAACACGCATACGACCATCATTGGCACCAAGGCAGAAGCGACTCTCATCGCTGAAGACGACACGTCTCCATTCGTCCCTCCATTCACGCCTGTCGCGACACCACTGGAGGTGGGCTGCACGATGTTGGGGCGTGAGCGGAAGACGGCCTAACGGTGTGCGGGACCGTAGTCCAGTTTCATGGAGACGGTTGCGAATGGTCCTCGCCGATACCCCAGGAGCAACAGTGTCCCTAATTTGCTGGGAAGTGGCGGTGCGGTCCCGTACGGCACTGCGTAGGATCCTACGGTCTTGGCGTGCATCCGTGCGTCGCTGCGGTCCGGTCCCAGGTCGACGGGCACGTGCACCTTCCGCCGACCACTGGCGACAACATCGATGTACTGTGGAGACCTCACGCCCCACGTGTTGAGCAATTCGGCGGTACGTCCACCCGGCCTCCCGCATGCCCACTATACGCCCTCGCTCAAAGTCCGTCAACTGCACATACGGTTCACGTCCACGCTGTCGCGGCATGCTACCAGTGTTAAAGACTGCGATGGAGCTCCGTATGCCACGGCAAACTGGCTGACACTGACGGCGGCGGTGCACAAATGCTGCGCAGCTAGCGCCATTCGACGGCCAACACCGCGGTTCCTGGTGTGTCCGCTGTGCCGTGCGTGTGATCATTGCTTGTACAGCCATCTCGCAGTGTCCGGAGCAAGTATGGTGGGTCTGACACACCGGTGTCAATGTGTTCTTTTTTCCATTTCCAGGAGTGTATATATAAAAAAGAGAATTTAAATAAAAAGAAATAAATGAGTTTATATTTGGAAATTTATTTTAACATTGATCATTGAAATTTCAGCATATTAAACTTGATTCATAACTAAACTGGTGCTTTATTTAGGATTGTGAAAATGTGAGTTTGTAATCTTACAGAACACATCAAATAAGGAGCCAAGATTGGGAGACTGCATACAACACTGCATTCATAAAATAACACACGACGACGTTGAAACATATGCAAGAGGAAATTAACCACTACCAACCGATTTAATTTTCACCTGTCCGTCATGAAATTACCACACATTGGTATACTAAATTCATACTAACTCTCTGTGAAATCTTCCCGAAAAAATAGCTGAGGGCTACTTTGATGCTTACACCACATGCTTCACGTGGTCAACTTGGTTTACACAAAGAGTGTAACTCCACAATACTTTTGATAATTAAAATAAATTAGATCGAAAAGCAATTTACAAAAGAAAAACCTCGAACTGGTTACTAACGTCTTACTATTAACCTGATGGGTCAAACAATTGTATAAGCACGTGGTACTGGTCTCACAAAGTAGACCCCACGTGGGTTGAACATAAAGAAAAGTTGCTATATTGAAAAATATTGTCAAGACGAGACGTTATAATCTCACGCACATTCGCATTTAAGATTGATGATCTTAGTTAGAGTTACTGATCAACACGTGGTTCCACTTTACTCACAAAGTAGTGACAAAGCAACTACTGGAAGATATTCTGAACTGTACACTCGAATCACACTGCGTTGCAATTTAAGATAACATTAGATATTTTAGAGATAAACCTGAAATAAAGGTGATTAAATTTTCAGTTAGGCTGAACTTAAGAAATCCATTGTCCTACGGACTTAGCAGACACGCGCTTAGCCGGAGATCTTACCACTTCAGAGCCTCGCCGCGGACTGACTGACCTGGGCTCCTACCGAGCGTGTTTCCCAAATACAAATGGAAGTGACCAGAGAGGCAGCTTCCTATACCAACATGACAAGGGACGGACAGGACCATACTAAGAATACAAACCTCTCTGCTTTTAGAAAGCGTAGCTACCTGTTCCGACGTTGGTCCTACTGTTCTCTAGCAGACATGCTTGTCTGCTACCATCAAGCATGCAACTAGAAATACATTTGCTCATTCATCCTCTCACACAGAAGGGAAGGGGGATGACAGTATCTTATCATATACAGTATATAATATCCACAACATAATAAACGTTAAATTCTTTTACATAAAACCAATACAATTTCCAACCTTCGAATGTTACGGCCAGTAGCCTTGCACCAATGTGCTTTCTGATGAATAAATAAAGAACTATTATCCGCTAAACTTTACAACAACTATTACCTAATGATTCAATAAGGTGTCATGCTGTCATCGTTCAATGTGTTATCGTGGAGGAAATGATGGTCTGATGCTTAAACGAAAATACTGATAATTTAAATTTACTATATCTTTTAAACAAACAAAATTACAGAGTTGACATTTACAACGTTTGTCATTTTAATGATGCGCTTCTATATGAAATGTTGATCGTTAAGATCGACCAAAGCGTTCAGATTTTGGTCGTCAGGTCTTTGTTACAAAACTTGTTGATTTCACTTTAAAGTAAATCCTAAACTATTATCAATATTCAAGTATTATTGGGACCACCATGAAAATTTATGGAGAATGGCAGATTAAATAGTTTTCATGTTTCCCTTTATGGCCCATCTTAGGTCCACCATATTTAACAATGTTACGTCTTCTTGGCCACAAAAGGCTTCTACTGGGTTTCCCTATAACGTAAGTTCTCGTCTGTCTCACTCGCACACTACAGCGCTTAGGCCTCAATAGACAATAGACGCCTGTGAGTTTCCCCAGGTGGTGGTGATTCTGAGCACTTTGTGGCACGTGGTCCTGGACGACAGGGTTCGTTTCACAATTCCTGTAGGTTGACTCATTCGGCCATATATTTAAATGAGAGCAAAATGTTCGTTAACTCACATCTTAATCTGTCTCCATCATTTCATTTCCATTTTACTCATATCATTGTGTTTAACAGACGAAATTTCGTGGCCTGTGTATGCTTTCGTGACACCAGACACTTCACGTACTTTAGGCAAATTTAGGGCTGTTCTCAAAAAAGCACCAGCTAATTCCGCAATGAAAACGTATAGTCCTTTGCTGTGTGTAAAATCAACTCAACATCACAAACGCTACGCAGGCCGTGGAGGTTCAGAATAATTCCAGAGATTTAATGGTACAAGTGAAGAACAATATACACACATCAAAAAAAATTGCATCACCCCAGTTTTCAGAACTCCTGAAGATAGACGACGGCTTTGGATATTGTATTCCAGACAAAGTCCCTTTGACTGTTCAGAGATGTCACTAAACCAGCCCAAAGACGTAAACAACCATACATGAGCACCGCCTATTAGAAGGAGGGGGTCCGACAGCCGATCAGTTCGAGTCATTCAACCAGGAAGGAGGTACACGGCTCGTGTTGTCTGTAGTTCAACCATGCCTAGACGGTCAATACCGCGGTTCGATCGCGTCCGCATTGTTACTTTGTGCCAGGAAGGTCTCTCAACAAAGGAAGTGTCCAGGCGCCTCGGAGTGAACCAAGGCGATGTTGTTCGGACATGCAGGAGATACAGAGAGACAAACTGTCGATGACAGGCCGCCCAAGAGCTGCTACTGCAGTGGATGACCGCTACCTACGGATTATGGCACGAAGGAACTCTGACAGCAAGGTCACCATGTTGAATAATGCTTTTCGTGCAGCCACAGGACGTCGTGTTACGACTCAAACTGTGCGCAATATGCTACATGATGTGAAACTTCACTCCCAACGTCCTTGGCGAGGTCCATGTTTAAAACAACGACACCGTGCAGAGCGGTACAGATGGGCCCAACAACATGCCGCATGGACTGCTCAGTATTGGCTCAAAAGGGCTCTGAGCACAATGGGACTCAACTGCTGTGGTTATCAGTCCCCTAGAACTTAGAACTACTTAAACCTAACTAACCTAAGGACATCACACACATCCATGCCCGAGGCAGGATTCGAACCTGCGACCGTAGCAGTCGCACGGTTCCGGACTGCGCGCCTAGAACCGCGAGACCACCGCGGCCGGCTCAGTATTGGCGTCACGTTCTCTTCACCGATGAGTGTCGCATATGCCTTCAACAAGACAATCGTCGGAGACGTGTTTGGAGGCAACCCGGTCAGGCTAAAAGCCTTAGACACAGTGTCCCGACTGTAGCAAGGTGGAGGTTCCCTGCTGTTTTGGAATGGCATTATGTGGGGCCGACGTACGCCGGTGGTAGTCATGGAAGGCACCGAAACGGCTGTACAATACGTGAATGCCATCCTCCGACCGATAGTGCAACCATATCGGCAGCGTATTGGTGAGGCATTCGTCTTCATGGATGACAATTGTGGCCCCATCGTGCACATCTTGTGACTGACTTCCTTCAGGATAACGACATTGCTCGACTAGAGTGGCCAGCATGTTCTCCAGACATGAACCCTATCGAACATGCCTAGGATAGATTGAAAGTGCTGTTTATGGACGACGTGCCCCACCAACCACTCTGAGGTATCTACGCCGAATCGCCGTTGAGGAGTGGGACAACCTGGACCATCAGTGCTTTGATGGTCATGTGAATAGTATGCCACGACGAATACAGGCACGTATCAATGCAGGAGGACGTGCTACTTGGTTTTAGAGGTATGGATATATACAGCAGTCTGGACCACCAGGTGTCTCTGTATGGTGGTACAACATGGTTCAAATGGCTCTGAGCACTATGGGACTTAACATCGGAGGTCATCAGTCCCCTAGAACTTAGAACTACTTAAATCTAACTAACCTAAGGACATCACAAACACCCATGCCCGAGGCAGGATTCGAACCTGCAACTGTAGCAGTCGCGCGGTTCCGGACTGAAGCGCCTAGAACCGGTCGCCCACCGGGGTTAGCACAACATACAATGTGTCGTTTTCATGAGCAATAAAAATGGCGGAAATGATGTTTACGTTGATCTCTATTCCAATGTTTTGTACAGGTTCCGGAACTCTCTGAACCGAGGTGAGGCAAAACTTTTTTTTGTGTGTGTATTTAGAAAAGATATTTTTTACATTGCTCGCATTTTTCATTTTTTTCTTTATTCGTTGTAGTGTTGCACAAGTTTGGTCTTAGACCATTTTCAAGTATCCTTTTAAACGGAAGCAACATGTACTCAGTGCATTACCAATGAGTTAACATGATACTTGAGAATGATCTAAGACTGAAATTGTGCAACAGATCAACAAATAAAGAAATATACACACAAGGTGTGCAGAAAAAGCCTGAAAAGCCTGTAAGGACATTGCAGGGAAGGTTGTGTTGAGAATAACTCTTGAGGAAAAAATTCTATACGTTCCATCGTTCCCGAGTTAATTAGCATTGAAGTTAGCCAATCACGCCGTTGTGCGCAGATTCAAGGTACAATTAGTGTCAATTGTTCTCATAGCGTAGATGATAGGCGACGAGATAGATTTCTCAGCCTTTGCCTCCGGTTCAATCCTCACCACCGTCCCATTCCAATTTTTACATCGCTCTTTTGTTCGGTTTTAAGAAATCAAACTGAGGTCACGTTTGATATGTCACGCTTGGATATGCGCCCGCAGCGGCCTGGTTAGCTAACTTCAGCGCTAATTAAGTCGGAAACGGCGCAACTTATCGAATTTTTTTCTTAACAATTATTTCTCAGTGCAGTCTACTCTGAAACACCCTCGCAACTTTCCAGACTGTTTCTGACCATCCCATATATACAGATGGTAGTAGTAAGAAGAAGTTCGGAAAACTATGTGTTGGTCCCCACATCCGTGACTTGCGTGTCCCTAACAAAAAATGGTTCAAACGGCTCTGAGCGCTATGGCACTTAACATCTGAGGTCATCAGTCCCCTAGAACTTAGGACTACTTAAACCTAACTAACCTAAGGACATCACAAACATCCATGCCCGAGGCAGGATTCGAACCTGCGACCGTAGCGGTCGCGCGGTTCCAGACTGAAACGCCTAGAACCGCTCGGCCACATCGGCCGGCCGTGTCCCTAACCTTCTCCAGTTGTCCAACCGGAGTAAAGGGCACCTACAGTTTCAAGCTAAATCCGAACCAGCTGTTGTTTCTGACGGTAAAACCAAGACTGAAAAATCCTTGGTCTCATCTAGATTCGTTCGCGTGACCCCTCTATTTTCATAGTGCGCTTTACCACTAGATCACCAGAACCGACATGCGTATAGATTCTTCATCTACAGGTTTTCTTGAGTGAGATGGGTAGCATTGAAATATGTGACATATATCATATATATCTTTTGATTACATTGACTTGAAGCTTAAATTATTTTCACCGCCAAAGGACAATACACCTTAATTGTATCTCTGCCCGTTCTTTATTTTAACTGACGTACAAACAGGTGGACAACAAACAGCAAATTTTTTTTTTACTTTATATAGCTACAAATTAACAATTTTCGAATGTTTTCCTTTTCTTGTACTGCGAAACGTCGCTTCTTGTCAAATTTCATGATTCTCGGTATTAGGGAGAACCTTATAGGTTTTTATCAGTGAGTTTCCTAGCATCGAAATATGTAACATAAATGGCCGTGTCTTTTGATTGCATTGACGTAGAAGCTTACTTTTTCACACCGCAAAGGGATTGTAGATCATAGTAAATTTCGACTTCATACATGCATCTACAGCAGTACTCTGCGGAGGGAACTTCTGGTATCTCAAGCTAGTCCCACCTTCCATGCTCCACTCGCGAATGACGGGTGAGAATAATGATTCTCGGTAAGCCTCTGGAGTAACTCTAATCTCTCGAATTTGTCGTTGTGGTCATTTCACGAGATGCATGTGGAAGGACGTAAGGAAGAAGTAAAATGTTCTCCGATTCTTCCCAAAAAGTACTCTCTGCGTTATGGAGGAAAAAAAGGTTTAACAGCTGCACAGACAGACAGACTCACGGTCGGACAGCAAGGTTACATTTCCACCGACTGAGATACATAACCATAAATACCGACAGTTGCACGTGTATCAAAACATTTCATCGCAGCTGCGGACTCACTAGGAACCCATTCAGTGCGAGGTTGCAAGTTTAGTCTTTAGTAAGGCTTGTTTGAAAGTGTTGTGTTAACAATTAAACAGGAAAAATATTAGCTGCTAATGACTCACAGTGTATCAGGAGGGCGACAGTAAGTGAGTGACCTGGAGGTGCAGACATCAACCTTCCATGGGATGTACGTGCTGCACTTCACAAAATGAACATCGTCGACATTCAAGAAACGTTCGGAACAAAGGATTAACTTGCACCATGAACACCGAATGAAAAATGGCGCTCCACAGTGATCGCAAAGGTTCGCACCATCAAGATCAAAGGCGAACTCCCTGGGAGCTACAAACCATGCAAAACGTCCAGATAGGTATCCTCTCTTGAAAAATGCATGTAGAATCAACCTGGTGTAATGGTTTGATGGATGGGAACTGATGGAATGTGATGACATGCAACCGAACGCAAAACAATCTGTCGTGGAACTTATCGTGAAATTGGCTGTCCTTCAAGGCATGGGAAAAGCAAAATATCCAGAGGCTGAATCTGTCTCGTGGTTCCAGATGGTATGAACTTTTCAGCAGGGATAGTTTGCTCTGAAGGAGTATGATTTTTATACTCAGACTAGGAATCAAGCAAAAGCAAGTTTTTTGGCCAGCTATTGGCCAAAAGCAGTGCTCATACCATAGTTATAGATCTTTTACGCCCATTTCCCCACTCTTGATTGCTGTGACGTAAATACTCCCTACTACTCTTGCAAGATCACGCACATGAGAAAGAATCGTAGATGGCAAAGCACCTCCAACTTTTCTCAGCACAGTAAATAACTTCCCAGCCAATTCACTATCCAGATGAACAGTCGACATAATTGTGTACGAGTGCATTAAGGCATTGATGTTAGCTGTTCTCGAGACAGCTCTCTTAATACCACTAATTTCCAGGGTTCCTCTCTTATGTATTTCCTCTTCAAATGCCGATTGGTCGGAAGTGAAAAGAAATTCCTTGCTGAGCGATGAGATAAGTTTGTTTATCTTATCCACAAATTTTGGGCCTATACCCTAGTTTACTGTGTATCGTCAAGTTGACGCTTTGTTTGAAATTTCATTATCTTAGGTCTTTCAGTTCTGTAGCACAGTTTAATATTATGCAACCATCCTCTGCTTCCCTTGCAATCAACGGGCCTGTGTCGAGCGCAGATTGATGTGACTAACGAAGTCGGACACTATCATACACATCCTGTAAATTGTATCGAGCAACTCTGAAAAGCGCAAACAACAGTTTTTGTAAGAAGTGCACATCTTTCTCCCTTGAAATACGGGTAGTTTTCCTTATGCGCTATAAGGTCATATTGCTGCAGACTTATTCGAAATCTGTTCATAATCGTTTTACTACTATGCTGCGGATGATCTTCCACGTACCTAGTTACGTTTAGTACCCGCTCCTTGGAAAGCGATTGTTCTTTACTGCGTTTCCCTGGAGACGGGATTTGTGGCTCCCTGACCAACAAGGATGATGACGTGGCTCGACACCGGTTCCAATATTACTTTCACTTGTTAAGCACGTATCATCATCATAGTATTCCGCATGTAGATTTCCACACAGCCGAGCGTATACCACGCCATATTCCACTGACTCATTCTGCAAAAATACTAATATCCACCTGCCACTCCTTTCTCACTCTGCGAAATTTCTTGTGTTCCTTTCTGATGACATGTCAACTTCGGCAATTGTTGTTGTAGATATAGCGTAATGTTTGCTTTGTTTATCGTTGCATTGCTCTGCTTTGTATCAGCATAGTTGTGAGTTACTCGTCGACTGTGCAGTTCAACTACGCTCTGTAACCTCATGCTGTGCACAGCATTGGGTACCTCTAGTTCTGTCCCCTGTTGCCATTAGCAACCAATATTGTGACTGCATAGTAGACAATTATGGAACGGCAAATGCGGTGAACATCACTGGCCATTTGTGTTTCCGCACTCAAGGGGTTCCTTGTCAGTTCCAATGAACACTGAAAAACAACAAATTTCTTCAGGGCGTTAACGGTAATTTGGAGAAGGAACCTCTAAGCTCCGTAAATTATTTATGCTAATGTATATAAATGAATTATTCAATGTACTGTCCAACGCCCATATTAGAACATATACGAAGAACTTCCATACATCGACAGACGTTTCTCAGTATTGTAAACAAGAGTGCTGAAGACCAAGCAGTTATATGCCCCACAAATAATTTGTCACGGTATCTCGAGGTCACTGTATTTCGGTACACCACATCCACTTCTAAAGGTACACATTTCATCACTTTCAGGAATGCAGGTGAGCCATGCGTGGCTCGTTTTCCCGCCATCATGTATTTTACGCTCTGTTTTTAACGTACTTCCACCTCACTACGTTAATTTAAATTACTACTGTCACTGAGTTACTGATTTGCCATGAACGGCGCTAGCAGCGCGTATCGATATATCCCCTCTCGTAGTATCTTTGCTCGACCGCTATTACTTGCCGGTCGTTGTCTGTCGTAGGCGACTTCGGGTCGCGAGTTCGGGCTGCCGGTCAATTGGAACGCGTTTGGAGCGCAGTCCGGACCTGCCAGTCGGGGAGTTGCAATGCGGCACTAGTGCAGTCGGGCTGTGAGGTCTGCGTCGACATGGCTCGGCCGACCATTGCCGCTACGCATTACTTGAGCCGGGCCACGGTCTTGGTGGATAGTCGGTCGGTCGTCCTACCGGACAACGCGTTTGGGCTCGCCGATCGTTAATGAGTCGGCTGTGTGTGTGTGTGTGCATCGACTCCTGATTTGTCTTCGTGTCATCTTAGTTACTGTTGGGTATCGTTCAGGTCTTCATGCAAGTGTTGTCAGGTTTTGAGTGTAGTTGGCGTTATTTCCACTGACGACTATTTTAGATGTTGTCGGCATTCTGCGGGCAGTCGGTCGGTTGCTGCGGACCAGGGAAGTTATCACCACGCGGTGTAGTCGGCTGGGTCCGCTGGCAGTCCCTGCGCAGTGTCGGAGCGTATGTGGAGCTGCCCGATCGCTACGAGCTTCGTGGTTCACCGACCTAGGACGTCAAAGTTGAGTAGTGGTTTCAAGTACCCAAGCCACGTCCATTCATGTTGCGTGGTTCGTTTGGTGGTCCGCTGTTGTGGAGGTTTTCCTGTGAGCAACGCTGAGTGTTTGTATTGCTGAAATTTAGCCGCCATGTGGTGGAATCAACGATATTGGTTGACTACAATTCAAGTGCACCAGCGGAATTTTCTGCCTGGTGGCCGTTAGTGTTCTGGTTACCTGACCTGGTCACTAACATAATTTCAGGCAGTGTCCTTTCCTCACCTGTTGTTTCTGTCCAACACGGTGTGTAGTTTTGACAGCTTAATACATATACATATTTGATTGTGGATAATCACGCCCGTAACATTTTGTGTTCCAATTGGTGGCAAGCAGGTCGTTTGTCGGTCGGTCTATGGCTGTCCTTTGGCTGGGTTCTAATTGATCAAGTGTAGTCGGGCTCACCACCTGTCTCACCTAAGTGAACGAGGGCAAACCGACGGTCTTTCTCACCAGTGTTTAACTGTCTGTTTATAAACTATCATAGCCAATGATTAAAAAAAACATTCTTGGTTTTACTGTGTTTTATGTAAGGAACTTTGAATTCCGGCAAGTGGATATTTGCTGAAAGGTTATTGCCGTTGTATTGTATTTTCTTTTACTCCGGTTTCAGCTACTTAAAACTTAAGGCTTATGGTTTTATTTTTCTAAAAAATTTCGGAAAATTAACTGTGGGCCTTCAGCCTTGGAACCTTATTCTTAAAATTACCTTTCAAGTTTAAACATTGCGGCCTTCTGCCTTTGAAAGGTTATGGTAATTTATTTTAAAATCTTGAAAATTTTATTGTGGGCCTTCGGCCGTTTGTATTGCATCTTGTTTTTGTTTGTCTATCCACGCTTGCCTTGAGGCGTTCAGCCTGGCTGTGATATATGTTCCAGTTATTTTATTTGCTATTTTAACTGAATTTTTATCTTGTTGATTTTTTAAGATTTCTTGTTTGGAGGCCTTCAGCTGTGAAAGAATTCGATTTTGGAACTTGTAGTTGTAAAAGTTCGGCTATGTGCCGCTTTGGTTGTAAATGTGTTATTAAATTACAATAAATTACAATTTTAAGGTAAAACTGACCCCAACTTTATTTGGCCCTTTCCACAATCCTTATCACCTTAAAAGCGGTGGCTCGTTTGTTTCAGGTTACTATTCCTTGCTGTATGGGCTGTGATTTTTGATATTTTTTGTCTAAACCAGCAAGGCAAAACAGGGACCACTACTTCCACCAAATCAAGTGGATTTAGTGCTCACGCACTCACACTGAGCCGTGAACACTTCCCAGTTTATTAGTGGGGAGTGGTTGAACATGATTACTACTGTTATCGGTGCCATGCGTCCAATGGTCGTGCCAGGCGCGCGATATTGATTCTTTATACTATCGTTAGTGGCGCGAGACCTGCACGACCTTATAGCAACCGCTATAGTTCCGCATTGTTCTGTTACACTAGGGGTGAGTTCACGTACGGAAAGAGAGAGAATGTAAGATTAACGGACTGTAACCTCCCCACAAAAAATAAAGGTCAATACTCAAATGTTAATCGGAATAGAACCAAGTGTAACCTCCCCACGGAAAATTTAAAAGACAATATTTATTAGAAATGGTGCCACAGCTAAGTGTAACCTTCCCACAAAAATATTAACGACAAAGACAATTAAACAAAAATTAGCAATTTGACCCAAGTATAAGCTCCCATAAAATAATCAAAGATAATCCCATGACAATGAAAGTACAGTGTTAATCAAAGACAATTAAACCGAAATGTCGGTCTTTGGCCCTGTGCAAAAATCAGAATTAATTTCTTACCTTAGTAAAACTGCATGTCAAAATTCTGCTCTTATTCTGCGCCACAGCTTGGACGAAATGCATCGCAATAATTATTTTTTTTTTAAAGTTATCTGAAAATTTTCTTTAAGGAAATGCAAGGGAATCAAATGATTTTTTTTCTTTGTTAAAAAATTGTTTTGAAATCAAAATTATTATTGGGGCGATTCTTTAAAGTCAATTACAATGAATGTACATTAGATTATCTGATGAGCGCAAAGCTGCATGAATACTTATTTAATAAAAATATACCTCATCCTGAATCTCGACCATTGCGGTGCCGACGCCCGCCGACTGCTCTGGGCTACCACTACTGAACTCTCTCGCAACTAGACCGCAACTGAACTCGGCTACAACTGCCGACAGACTGCTGTACTGCACTCGACAGACAGCTCGCTACTACTGCCACAGCACTACTGCGCCTCGAGCGCAACAGCTCTGGTCAGAGATTCTACAATGCCTCATCATCGCTGCCGCACAACATACGTGTTTCATAACCCTCCACTGGGGGTGGCAAAAATTTGGCAGCGATGGTGAGTCATTTGGACTTGCCAATCGCGGCAAAATTTTTCTGTAAT
The DNA here is from genome assembly GCF_023898315.1 of Schistocerca nitens. NCBI lineage: Eukaryota > Metazoa > Arthropoda > Insecta > Orthoptera > Acrididae > Schistocerca > Schistocerca nitens. The sequence goes on along the minus strand of NC_064622.1, from coordinate 130,777,853 downwards.
TAATTAACTTTTACATTTTACAAAAAAAAATTCAGATGTAGTACATGAGTTAAATGTTGTGCACATGCACCTAGTACAAAACACTTCAGACAAGACAAAATATAAGTACAAAACATATTAGTAAATCAGAAAAATGTATATACAAATTATTTGACAGATAACAAAGTGCACACGCACTGTAAGATTCTATAGCATTTTTTTTTTTTGAACAAAATCATGTTGGCAAGGGACATGAGTGCACATGCACTGCAGTGGAGAACATATCAGCAAAAGACGAAATGTATATACAATGAGTAACAAATGACATAAATCATAAAAAGTATACAGAATGAACACAAATCATATCGAAAATTGAGGAGAGTGCACAGGCACTGGAGTTCAGTTGAAAACATATTCACATAAGTGCACATGCACTGAAAACTTTTGAACATTTTTATAACGCAAGGGTAGAAAAATCATCAAATCACAAAAAGTATATACAATATAGATGACAAGAGTGCACACATACTGCACTTCAGAACAAATCGAAAAATGTCTTTAGTATTTTCACAACAAATAAACAATGGCAGAAAATCATGTCGACAAGTGACACAAGTGTACTCGCACTGGAGTTCAACAAATCGAAAAAAATGTATAGGCCATGAACATAAATGATGTTAGCTAAAATGATTTTCACTATTAGGATAGGAAAGGAAAGGATTGCATCATGGTTGTAGCACTTTAGTTTGCACACAGCTGCACTGAAAGTCCATATCTTTCCACAGAATCACAACACTAAGTGATACAATCTGCAGTTCCGTTCCCAGAAGTATTTATCAGCGTATCAAGACACTGAAACGTCGTAGTAATATTCCATGCTATCATTTGGCAGTACACCAGGTACACCAAACAGTGGGACCATAATAACGTCTTCGTCGCTTACGGTGGTGGACAGCATGTCGTGTCAACACCACGCTCGTAAGAGGCACACCAACGTAGAATTAGTGCAAAAACCAAATATAGTGCTCCATGATAATGAGGATGGACAAGACAAATGGATGTTACAATAATTCCAGGTAGTTAGGTCAGAAGGTGAAGGACATTATATCACAGCCTAGTTTTGATTACATTAGTAGTTTGCGGTATCCATAGCCTAGTTATTGAAAATTTCTGTACCATTTATGTAGTATTACAGAAAAATGTTCATTAATTGTTTTACAGACAACATTGTCATTGCTCATTTCAATACCGTAATCAGTAGCATTCATTTCCTAATTACAAAGCATTATTAATTAATCATTGGTCATTTCAATACAGTAATCGGTAGCATTCTTTTCCAAATTATAAAGCATAATCAATAGCATTCAATTCCTTGTTACAAAGCGTAATTAGTAGCATTAATTTCCTAGTTACAAAGCATTAGTAATTAATCATTGATCATTTAAATACAGTAATCATCTCAATACAGTAATCACTAGCATTCTTTTCCCAGTTACAAAGCATAATTAGTAGCATTCGTTTCCTAGTTACAAAGCGTAATTAGTAGCATTACAAAACATAATCAGTATCATTCATTTCCTATTTACAAAACAATGAATAGCATTCATTTTCTAAATACAAAGCATTATTAATCATTGGTCATTTTAATACAGTAATCAGTAGCATTCTTTTTTCAGGTGACATTATTCATAGCTGATCAGCATTACACAGAATTCTCTTAAACTGCTATCATTATTCGGGACTGATAATACATTTTTGTTAGCAATGCATTGCGTTGGGATCGATAATTAATTGCTCAGGCATAACAATATTTGCTTTTGACCTATTGCTGCAAATGAGGATAGGTAACGTCATTCGTCATGAGTCAGCTGTAGCAAGGTTATGAAACAAGGCGGTATATGTGATCACATTTATAAATTATAGACACAAATGGGTAAAAATAAAAATGCAAGTATTAGAACAGTATAATAAGTAACAGGTTTAGTAAGTATCATGAAAAGCTTCTGCTGGAAAATACAAAATGGATTATTAAGCTGAAAGAAGAAACGTAGACTATGCTGAAAAGTAGTGAACTTCGAATTAACAAGTAGTGAAATGTGTATAAAAAATGTGTTCCATAGCTGTCCTTTCCAAAATCTTCAGTCATCCTACTATGCAATATAACACCTGCTGTCAAAGCAAACTGCAACAAATATTTAAATAACTACATAGCATAAATACATAAGTTCAACATTATCCTCATCTGTAAAGAAAAACTTCATTATTCATATCATCATAACTCCATCATTATCATCATCACCTGTAAAGAAAAAACTTCATTATTCATAGTAGCATATTCTTCATCATTATTCTTCATCAGCATTCATTATCATCTGCAAAAATCACTTCATTATTCATCACACAACTATTCTTTATCTCTAGCATATTATATCACTTAAAACTAAGATGTGTAGTTCTGTCTGACAGCTTGCATCAATCGCCTTGTATTCTGAAAGAAAAAATTAGTTAAGACTGCTATTCTTTGATGTGTATATTATATTCTTGTTAATTCTGATCCATTTACTCGTCCTCATAAGGTTTTGTATCTTCTTTCATCTATTCCGTAGTTGAAATTCCCATTTCTGTTTAATTTATTTCCTTTACGCATCATTCTTTCTGAAACTGATGAACAAAGATTAATGTCTTGCATTTAAATCATATACCCTTTAAATAATGACTGGTCAATGGTGACACAATTAAGCATACAGCATAACATGACAGAAAACGTAATATGTCAAAAGCATAGACAGTGTTTAAAGGCAAAAAGTGTACAGAGAATATCATAATGCAGCAGCAAAAGAAAAGAAAAATGTAAAACAGTCACGATGTTGAGATATCATAGGGCAAAAATGTCAAAGTCAACTGGTGTGTGTTATACCTTAACTAGTTCACAGTGCATACAAACAAAACGTAAAAACAATCATACATACAAAAAATGGAAAATGTGCACGGTCTGATGTGTAACGACAAGAAAAGCGACCTGCTAACCTTACCTTGCCGGGCACTTGCCAAGAAAAAATACGATAATCATCAATAATTGTTCACATAAATATCTGGAAAATGTATTACAGTGTGATAAATCATAAAGTATGTTCATTCAATAAACGGTTTAACATTGGAGATATGGTGATTGCCTTTCGATTTTCTGGTTCTCAAAGTTTCGACGTGTACAACATTGGGGTGAGGAATGCTGCGAATCCGATATGGACCTGCGTACAGAAGTTCAAATTTACTGCACTTACCTTTTAATTTGCTGGATAAATAGTGTGTACGTACTAATATCTTCTGTCCAACGTGAAAGTCTCGGCGTCTACAAACCTGTTTTTGCTGTCTTCTCCGGCGCTCTGCGGCACGTTTGATGTTGTTCAGCGCAATGTCAATTATTTCGTGGTGTCTTAGTCGACGTGATCTAGGAAAATTTACTAACTCTTTGATTTTGTTTGGTGGTTCAACGTTTTTCAGTATAACAGACGGAGATAGCATAGTAGATTCATTTGGAATGGAATTAATTACATCTTGGAATGAGTGTATGTGTGTGTCCCAATTAACATGTCTTTTGTGGCAGTATATTCTACACAGTTTGCCAATTTCTTTCATTAATCGTTCACAAGGGTTCGAAGAAGCGTGGTACTTGGATATATAAATCGGAGAAATGTTTCTAGCTCGTAACATGCGTGTCCATATAGCGGAACGAAATTGTGATCCATTATCTGAAATTACTCTCATCACATGCCCTACATGAAATAGAAAATGTTTTACAAATGCTTTCGAAACAGTTTTAGCAGTAGCTTTGCGTAACGGAGTGAAGGTAACAAATTTTGAAGTGAGTTCAACAGCGACAAAGATGTAGCAAAAACCTCTATTAGTTCTCGGAATTGGACCAAAAATGTCTACTGCGGCCATATGTCTTAATTTAACTGGTATAATGGGATATAATGGAGGAATGTGTGAAGTTGTGTCAGACTTAGCTTTCTGGCAAATTTTACATGACGCTAAAACTCGTCGTATACGTTTTTCCATGTTTGTAAAATAACAGTTCTGTCTCAGTATAAGAAAACATTTTCTGGCTCCGTAATGTGCGTAACTTAAATGCGTGTACCATATTAATTTGTTAATCAGTTCGTCAGGAATGCATAATAACCAATTGTTGCTGTCAGGATGAGAGCGGCGAAACAGAATGTCATTGCGTACAGTGTAGTGGTTCCTAATCGTAACATTATTCTTATCGTGCCAAAGGTGTTTAATTTCTTTCCACACATTGTCTTTGCTTTGCTCTCGTGCTATGTCCTGTAATGACGATGAAATAAAATTTTCAAATGCAACTTGCTGAATGTACATGACGCTGAAATTTGCTTTGCAGAAGTTGGTTGCGACGTCTTGCTGATTGTTGCTGAGAGAACGCGATAGTGCGTCTGCTACAACATTTTGTGTGCCGGGAATGTGAACTATTGTAAAATTAAATTCCTGTAAATAAAGTTTCCATCTACTTAATCTATCATGAGTAAATTTAGCCGAAAGTAAGAATTGTATAGCTCTGTGATCCGTGTAAACGGTCGTATGTCTGCCATAAAGAAAGTGTCGAAATCTCGTAAAAGCCCATACAACACATAATGTTTCTAGTTCAGTAACGGAATAATTTCGTTCAGCAGGTGACAAAATGCGGCTTGCAAATGCGATGTTTTTAATTACTGTTGAGCCATCTTCTTCAATTTCCTGAAAAATGTGTACGCCTAAAGCTGTGTTGGAACTGTCGGTGGCAATGGAAAAATTTCTGGTAAGATCTGGGTGCGATAAAAGTGGAGCATTCAACAAAGCATGTTTCAGGTTCACGAATTAGAATGTGCTTGCTTGTCCCATGACCAAATAGTGTTTTTACCTGTTAATTGGCATAATCTAGGTGTGTCTAATGCAGAGTGATGAATAAATTTACGAAAAAAGTTAATTAAACCCAAAAAACTGCGTAATTGCTTCTTCGTTGTAGGAACAGTAATGTCACGTAAAGCTTGAAGTTTTTCCGGATCAGGCGCAATGCCTTCTGCTGAAATTATGTGTCCAAGAAATTTTATAGAAGTTTTACCAAAGTGTGATTTACTGAGGTTAACTGTGAGTCCTTGTGCATGGAAAGTTTGCAATAGTCGTTCTAAAATCAGATTATGTTCAGACCAGTTAGCTTCTGCAATAAGAATGTCGTCTACGTACGTCGTAATTCTGTCTTTAAGTTCTGTCGGAAGTATTGTGTTCAAACCGCGAATAAAAGCTGCAGAGGAAATAGTTAAGCCGAACGGTAATTTACAAAACTGATAACAGTCACCAAAACAGAGAAAAGCTGTATATTTTCTGCAATTTGGATGAAGTTGAATTTGCCAAAATCCCGATTTCAAATCTAATGTAGAATAAATAGCAGTACCATGAAATTTTTGTAGAAGTTCTTCCAGTGTCTGTGGTCGATCGGTTTCATTAATAATAATGTCATTAATGTGACGTGAATCAAGTACGAGGCGAAGTGAGCCATCTTTTTTCTTAACAATATGCAGCGGGTTTATGTACGGACTAACTGCTGGTTCTATAATTCCTTGATCGAGCATATCCTGCAACTCTTTTTTAACTTGTTCTCTATGAATATACGGAATGGGATAATGCTTTGCTTTAAATGTATCATGCTGTTTAACTTGAAATTCATACATAAAGCCGGACATAGTACCAGGAACATTGTCAAAAACTGGAGCTTGCTGTAAAAGAATTTTATGTAGCTGCGTGCGTTCGTCGTCTGTATTTGCACTGCTTTGTTTAACTTTATCAGAAATCATCTGCATTACGTCGTAGTCGGTTTCGTCTGGAATGTTATAGTTATGTACGTACGTGTCTGTAAACAATGCGGGATTACAGTCTATGTTACGTGTTGCGGAAATGACCTCTGTGCAGTTAATTGTTTGTTCTTCCGCAGATAACGAATGCTGAAATTCTAAAGCTAATTGTACATTTTCGTCCTTCAACATTAAATAAGAATTTTGAAAATCGACCACTGCGTCGTGTTGTACGAGAAAATTAGTGCCTAAAATTACGTCTGTTGTCAATAAAGGAACAATCCAAAAATTTGAGTGAAAAGTATGACCTCCAATAGAAAATGATAAATGCGTCTGTAATTTAACGTCTACTCCTTTACTCGATACTGCTCCTTTTACTTTCGTTTTGCCTAAAGGTAATGTGGGATAAGTATTCTCTTTGTTGCACTCGTTAAAAGTTCCCTCATTAATGACTGACATAGGTGATCCGGAATCAATTACTGCTGAAAATTTCGATGAACCAATTTTAATTTCGATGACAGGGTGTGAAATAGTTTTCTGAACAACTGGTCTTTCCTGCAAAAGTGTGTCTCTGATATCGTCAAAAGTAATTACATTTTCGTGAACAACATTTCGCGTGTCAAAACTAGTGCTTGTATTATTGGAAGATGCGTCCTGATCAGTATCTAGTCAAATTCTATCTGACGTGTTACTATTATCAGGAGGATTCCGTGGCATTTCTACTATTTGAACTGTTCTATTACTTCTTCCAGACGTGTTACGCTCTGGATGATACCTACTGTCGGGTTCATTCATGAGAATATGTTCTTGCGCATGATTTTGCTGTTGGTAAGATCGACTGTTATTGTACGTACGCTGATAATTGTGCTCATCGTTTTTACGTCTGTCGTGATAGTCGTTCCTATACGGTGCATTGCGATAGGAATTGAAATACTGTCTTCTCTGTACGTAGTTATTTTCTTGCTCCCGTGCGTTACTATTTGTTGGACCGGGGACTATACGTGCACGCGGCGAAGCATTAAAGCCTGGTTGACCTTGTGCATTCCATTGTTGGTTAGGTATGCTAACCGGCTGGTTTTGTCGCTGTTGTGAAAAACCTCTGTTGTTACTAAAATATAGCTCCTGTTGCTGAAAATTCTGACGATATTGATAATTAGAATCTTGTCTGTTATTAATGTTTTGATGGTTGTCGGTCCTAAGTCGCCTGTTACCTCTCCTATTGAAATTACGTGTCTGATCATAATTGCTGTACGTTTGTTGGCCTTGGTTGTTATACGAAAAGTTTTTGTTTACAAAAGAATAATCAGATTGCTGTACTTCCAAGAGTTGTAGCAAATCTCTGAATGCCGAAATATTTTCTTTTTGTTGGCCTGTTAAAAGTGACACTCTTAATGATCGTGGTAATTTAGAGATACATAATTGAATGAGTGCGGATTCACTATAGGGTTCACTGAAATACTGGTTTTGTTGCACCATGTGCTCAAAGAATTGCGTCACACTCGGAAAATTTGAGTTCTCATAATTCGGTAAACTAATTAACTGATCTTTAATTCCGCGCTGTGTCGTCTTTGACCAATACGCAGATAGAAACGCATTCTGAAACTCTTCTACTGAATAACATTGTCTCGCGATCGGTCTCATACGAGTTGCCGGTTCGCCTTCCAAAAAGCTACAAATAAATTCCAGTTTGTGCGTTACAGGCCAAGTCGGTGGAAAAGCAAAGCTAAACTGTTGAATCCAATCTAGCGGGTGAATCTGTGTTCTGTCGTTTTTAAACACTTTAAATTTTCTTACTGACAGAAAATGTTTGTAATCGAAATTATCATCTCTGTATGATGGAACAGGATCAGGATTGTAAGAGAATCTGTTGAACTGTGGTTGTTCGGAATCCAAGTCCCGTACTCTCTGTAGATTACCCAAATGATACGCGTTGCGCGAGTCTGACAAATGTTCGCAAGGTGGCGTCTGCTGTGATGTGTTATTAACTGAAATATTTTTCATCTCTGTTACCTCCTGCTGTAAACTTGACAATTTTCTACGCAACGTGTTATTAGATGAATCAATCTCATTAATTGTCTGTTGTAAATTTTGAAATTCAGGTGTTTGGTTAAATGAAACCGGTGAAGTATCGTCTGATTTCCTGTCACTATTACTTTCGATAGCATCAATACGACTGGCCAATTCATCATATTTTTCAGTCAGTATTTTTGCCTGATCATCGGTTTTAGTGTCAGTAGCATTAATCTGGTTTTGCAATTTGCGTGTAGTTTCGTTCAGTTTTCTAACGTCAGCTTTGACAACATCGGAATCCTGTGTTATTTCTAATTCTTCAAATCTGTCTGTCACTGTCTGAATATCTGCTGTATGTGTATCTGTTTTTGATTTAAGATCAGAAATTTCATCACGTAATTCCGCGTTCAACTGTTCGATGGTATTAATTTTGTCGGACATGGTAGCAATATTGTTGTCTACGTATGTTTTTGCTTTCGCAAACATCTTACGTTTGTCTTCTTGTCTCTGTGCAGTGATTGTTTCCATGACTTGACGTTTTACTTTGTTTTGATCATCAATAAATTTGCGGAAACGCGTATCACTGTTTTCTATGTGAAGACTAAGACGTTCATTAATTTGAGTGTTCTGTTGTTCGAATTTCGCGTCAATCTTTTCATCCACTGAGCGCGAAAGTTCTGCTGTCATTGCTTTAAATTCGTTCCGTAATTGTGTAGCTTTTTCAGAGCATTGTTTAGCGACTCCGCTAATTTCGTCTCTGAGTGTTTCTGTTGCAGCTGTTTGCAATTCCCTTAATTCCTGAGCAACAGACTTAATTTCTTCGCTACTTTTTCGTGAACAAGACTCAATTTCCTCGCGTAACTGTTCCTTAGTGTCATGGCACTGCGCGGCAACGGCTTTAATTTGTTCACTAAGCTGTCTCGAATTGTTGTCTAATTTTTCATTTAAGTGTTGTTTGAGATTTTCGTTATCTCGTTTGTTCTGTTCTCTAAGTTGTCTGAAATCTTCGCTCTGTTGTCTGAAACTGTCTTTAAATTATTTGTTATCTTCACTCTGTTGTCTAGCCTGTTCACTAAGTTGTTTGAGATTTTCACTCTGTTGTTTGGACTCTTCCTTATTTTGTAGCAATATTGCCATAATTTGACCCAATGTAACATTATCTACTCCATTCACTGTGTTGTTTAATGGTGGATCTGGAATTGTCGCATTTTGTGTGACCATTTGGTCATTCTGAATTTTACAAAAACGTTTATCAATCGGATGTGCACTGTCAGACACTATTTCGGAACTAAATAAATCCGGCGTACTTTGTGTATCCTGCTCATTTTCATTAGACAAATTTGTCTGTTCGTCACGTGAGTTTAGTAAACCGGTTGTGTTGGGCTGGGCAGCGCTCATTACAATAGAGCGTCCCGCGTCATTGATTGTCGTCAAATCAACAGAGGACATAACCGAGTTCGTTTGTTCATCATTAAGACAAAGGTCATCATTAGTGGTTGGAACACATTGATTGTCAATGAACGCAGGATTGTCATCATTACACTGCGTGTCACTAGTACTATCGGTCAAGTTGTTTAAGTCGGTAAATTCGTTCACTACATCTCGCGACGTACTATTAATAGTCTTTCGCGGCATTTTTACAATAGTCACAATTATTCTCAAAAAACAAATAAGCACAATGCAAAAATAACACACAAAATTACAACAGAGCAACGAATTGCCGATGATCTAAGGAGAGAAAGTCACAAATTAGTAAAAGCGTTGCGCCAAATTATAATTATATTTAAGCAAATAAGAGCAGATATCTGACTGTTTTTCAAAAGATTCTCACGAAATACGATCCTGGACTGGGTGTCGCCAAGTGTAACCTCCCCACAAAAAATAAAGGTCAATACTCAAATGTTAATCGGAATAGAACCAAGTGTAACCTCCCCACGGAAAATTTAAAAGACAATATTTATTAGAAATGGTGCCACAGCTAAGTGTAACCTTCCCACAAAAATATTAACGACAAAGACAATTAAACAAAAATTAGCAATCTGACCCAAGTATAAGCTCCCATAAAATAATCAAAGATAATCCCATGACAATGAAAGTACAGTGTTAATCAAAGACAATTAAACCGAAATGTCGGTCTTTGGCCCTGTGCAAAAATCAGAATTAATTTCTTACCTTAGTAAAACTGCATGTCAAAATTCTGCTCTTATTCTGCGCCACAGCTTGGACGAAATGCATCGCAATAATTATTTTTTTTTTAAAGTTATCTGAAAATTTTCTTTAAGGAAATGCAAGGGAATCAAATGATTTTTTTTCTTTGTTAAAAAATTGTTTTGAAATCAAAATTATTATTGGGGCGATTCTTTAAAGTCAATTACAATGAATGTACATTAGATTATCTGATGAGCGCAAAGCTGCATGAATACTTATTTAATAAAAATATACCTCATCCTGAATCTCGACCATTGCGGTGCCGACGCCCGCCGACTGCTCTGGGCTACCACTACTGAACTCTCTCGCAACTAGACCGCAACTGAACTCGGCTACAACTGCCGACAGACTACTGTACTGCACTCGACAGACAGCTCGCTACTACTGCCACAGCACTACTGCGCCTCGAGCGCAACAGCTCTGGTCAGAGATTCTACAATGCCTCATCATCGCTGCCGCACAACATACGTGTTTCAGGACTCATTTATTAAACAGTTGAGAATCGATCAATAATGCAATCAAATGGGGGTGGGGGAAAGAAAGATTCGAGTTCAGCAGCCTGCCCCAACGTACGTTCATAACACGCCACGATAGCAGGAGGAAAGGAATTTTAGTAACGATCGCCGTATTATCAAATAGAATCCCATTTAGTAAAGGAAGCGGTTGCAGGCGTGCAATGACCACCACCAGGAATTAGCCAAAAACTGAGAAGAATAGCTCGGTAGCCTACCGTACTAAAGCAATAAAACCCGCAAACGCGGAACTATTCACAATGACCTATCAGGTTCCCTCTGGGCCGCAGGGTGCGAATCTACAGTGCACGTCGGCGCTCATGCTTACCGAACTTCATCTCCTGGAAGCAGCATCTCCGGTCTCTGGCACGGTCACACTAGAACTGCCTACTGCCCCTTTGTCCACCACCCACCCGCGGAGGGCGGTTGGCGCGTACCCGCGAAAAACAGGCTCGCTCCTGAACTGCCAAATCATAGGGCCGGAATTTCACAGGGAGGTGACCTCGCGACGTTAAAATTGAGCAGAAATAGCGTTTACGAGGTTGGTAAGGCAGGTTGGGGAACTGAGAACAGGAGAAACTTTGGCGACTACTGAATGTTCAAACGACACCACGTGCTACCCTGGCCATCGGAAAAGGGATGGGAAACGGGAAGCCATCATGGCTGCTAGGAAGACTGCTGCCCTCGCCCATAAGTAAAGAAAATTTCTAGCGCCAAGCTCCTCTCACAGATCAGTGTAAGACAAGTTCCAAAAATCGTCAAATAAATCAGGCGACCCATAGAAATTATTAATATTACCTGAATTATTATTTATTGAGTACCAGAATGCTGGGATTAGAAATATGAAATACGAGCACTGAATGGTGAATGAAGTGCACGTCTTTCAACCTGTTCCGCCCAGAAGGTTTAGCGGGGCGTCTTGGCAGATAATGCTTGCTAGAAACACAAAGTCGTTTCGTAGATAAGAAATTTTTAACCAGCAAAAACTTGTGCATTTGTTCGTTGATATGCGTGGTTGGCTAAGTATCGGAATGTGAGACATCCAGGAAGAGCTTCCTGTTCGCGGCGAGTAGAGGTGCGTAAAGGCGGGTCACGAACGTCGCGGCACGGCGCGTACATAGCAAGCGCTCCGTCCTTCACAAAGGCGTTTCGCGCACGCAATACAAATTAACGGAGAAGAGGTCGCTAGCTCTGCGCAACGAACCCCGGCATCTCCAAGAATGTGCGCTAGAAAATTGTGACTGTGACATCCAGCATTACGTCGCGAAATGAGTTGCAGGTTACTGGACTGATGAGGTGAAAGACCACGCTATCAGATCTCCGTTGCCTTACGAACACAGTACAGGCATGTAAAACTGCCTTCAGTACAGAACGGTTGGATGACCTAAACAGCAAGTTTTGGCCTCATGGTAGTGAGAATTTAAACCGGTTTTTGGAACACTTGAATTCAATCCACCCGAATATTCAGTTCACTATGGAGGTGGAAAAGAATGGTTCAAATGGCTCTGAGCACTATGGGACTTAACTTCTAAGGTCATCAGTCCCCTAGACCTTAGAACTACTTAAACCTAACTAACCTAAGGACATCACACACATCCATGCCCGAGGCAGGATTCGAACCTGCGACCGTAGCGGTCGCGCGGTTCCAGACTGTAGCGCCCAGAACCGCTCGGCCACCCCGGCCGGTTGGAAAAGAATGGATGCCTTCCCTTCCTTGATGTGTTGGCCAAAAGGAAGACTGATGGTACGTTGGGACATTCTGTTTATAGGAAGCCTACTCACACTGACTTGTATCTGCGAGCTGATAGTTGTCACCATCCAGCTCAGCGTGAAGGAGTACTTCGTACCTCGGTGCACAGGGTCCACGTTATCTCAGACCCTGAAAGTTTGTCAGCTGAGCTATCACATCTCGAAGTCACCTTTCGTCAGAATGGTTATAGTGAGAGGCAGATCAAGCGTGCGTTGCGCTATCAGCCTTCTGTGCAACGGGTGAGTGACGATGGCAACGAAGTGGCACCTAAGTTTACGGCCTTTTTGCCTTACGCAGGAAGCATTTCCAACAGGACTTGCCGTATTTTGCGGAAATATGATGTGAAATTTGTTTTTCGACCACCTTCTAAGATTAAGGCCCTGTTGGCGTCCGTAAAAGATGAACTTGGTTTGCGTAAGGCTGGTGTCTATCGTATTCCTTGCAGTTGTGGCATGTCATATATTGGTCAGACAATCAGGACTGTGGAAGACCGGTGTATTGAACATAAACGTCACACACGCTTACAACAGCCGAGCAAATCCGCTAGTGCAGAACATTGCCTTGACACCGGTCATCCTATGGAATCCAACAACACGGAGATTCTGGCTTGCACTTCCAGCTATTGGGATAGTGTTATTAAGGAAGCTGTTGAAATAAAACTATCAAGCAACCTTATTAACAGAGATGGTGGATTTTGTTTAAATGCTGCTTGGAATCCGGCTCTGTCTCTTATCAAAAAACAGAGGGACAGAGCTAGTGCTACCTCACCTGTTGATTAATAGTCACTATCGATATTTCCGATGTTGGTTATCTTTGTTTGTGTTGACGCTTGCTCTGTGTGTGGTATCTTCCTTGTTTCTCCTCTGTGAACCGAGGTATTAAATTTCCTTGCACATTTCTTCCTCCTTGCATTTGTGCCTTGAGAATGGCAGGGTGTGCTCCTGTCGAAATATCGGCGGTGGTCGACGACGTCATCCGGCAGCAAACCCGTGAGTTATTTGAACAGCAAGTGCACAGCATCGCAGCGTCGAGTCAAAAGCTTTTTGCAGCGCAGACCGCAGTGTAACACGAGCAGGAAGAGAAACAATGAGGCTCTGGAAGGCATTGCTCCAGTGCTGTGACCAGCTGCGATAGATATCTCGCTCTGGAAGATCCAGACCGATCGAGGTGATCCACAGATTCTCCATTGGGTTTAAATCCGGGAAGTCTGGGGCCAAGGGAGTTCGGTAAAATCTTTCTGGTGCTTTTTGGAGCCCGCATGTACACTGGAAGCTGTGTGACACGTTACATTGTCCTGCTAATAGATATCGTTGTGCTGAAGAAAAACAAACTGTACATAGGAGAGGATATGCTCCATAAGGATAAATGCTTACTTGTGTTTCAGCCGTGGTAAAAATTGCTGTTTTGAAGAGCGCGCCACAGCGCCTTGTGTGAAACAGTCGCCCTCCGTTTCTGGAGGTGGCGTTGCTGTGGCAATCGCAGCTTTGGTGTCTCCCTCTGGTGGGAAAGGGGAAAGGTTGCCTGTTCACGTGCATTTAAGGGGCGCTATGAGCTCGCCAGTCGGTCAGTCGGAGTCAGTCGGAGTCGGTCAGTCTGGGTAAGTCTCTCTTCCCCAGCTTGCTAGTCTGTCTCTAGTCCGCATTTGTGAGGCAGTTAGTGTCTGTCTGTGGGTCGGAGTTCTAGTATGTCTTTCGATCGGATAAACTTTAAAGCCTGCAAAATGAGAGTCTTTCCACTCCGCCCGTAAGAGAACTCAGTGAGTGGTCGCTCTGTCGGGGCTTAGTTCCTGCATCTGAGTCTGCGCGTTAGGCAGCCAGTCTGCTCGAATTTGCTCAGCCAACGGTCAATGGCGGTTGGATTGATCGGTTGGTCGATCGCGCACTGAGATATAAGATGACTTGTCCGTCTTGAGCGTCGGTGCATGTGAGGTCGCCACGTGAGTCCAGTGGGCCGCGCCGTATAGCGAGGGGTAGTGGCTTTGCGGTCGACACGAGAGCAACGGGAGTCAACCCACGACATCGGTCTGGCCGGTGCGAGCTGCGACGCTGTGAGACGGGAGATCTGCGCGACTTCCCGCGTCCGTTGAAGCGGCTGGCAGCGGACGGTTCGGGAGAGCGATTTGGGGGTGCTGCGGCAGGTCTTCTCCAGAAATCGTAGTTTATTAGAAGTTAAGTGATTGGTGATATGTTGTTTCATTTACTTGTTAAATTCTACTTGTTTTCTTGGTGAGGTCACCAGCCGCTTTGTTTTGGGGTCGTTCCACCATTCTTCTCCGTTTGCCCACCTGCGGGAAGGTGGTTATTTATGGATTGGGTGGTCTGTTTTTCCATTGTGGAGTAGGGGCGGGTTAGAGCAATCTGCGGTTCGGGTTGTTCGGTAATCTCCCTATCAATCTGCCGTACGTTAATAGCCGCATCTGTCATGTTTGTCGGATTCGGTGTGTTAACGAATTTCTTGCTTGGAGTGTAACGGCCTAATTCCTGAAATATGTTTTTATCTTGCCTATCATCCTGAGAGGCGGTATATGTGTTCTGTAGAGCATGTTAACTCGTTTGGCCAACCTTGTATAGTTTTAGATAAGATTGCATTTCATGGGCTTTTACTTAAATGGTCATTTTAGTACATAAAGTTGCCACCCTTCCACCGTAAGACTTTTCTTAGGAGTTAAAATCAAGTTGCACCTTCGGTGGCAAGTTAATCTTTTAATTTGAGTCTTTTGTACCATTTCCATCCCTCCTACGGGGTGCATAGTTTGTGTGCTTGTGTGAATTGTTAAAACTTTTACTTTAAGGTAATCTGGTGCGTTGCAGATTTGCACCAGTGTAGTCTTTCAGAGGTTGTTGTGAGCGGTCATGACTACGGCCATGTCAAAAGGGAGCGGCAAGGTTCTCAGCCCGAAAGCTCATACACTCAAAAATTTGTTTCTTTCTGTCTCTGGATAGATTGTAACTTGATATTTAGAGGGTGCTTTGTGCTTATAATTTTAAATCTGTTTCTTAAAAAAAAGAAAAGGCTTTTAGGAATAAAATTCCCATTTGTTAAAAGTAATTTGATTTTGATTTCATCAGTTACTCCCTGGCAACTACTTCCACGCTCACATAGTGTGATTAAATTTGTTAGTGTTCTTGATGATTCGCTAGTAAATAAAATAAATTCTTAAGTTCAGTGTTGATCCATTGTGTCTTCCAGAATGACGAGATTACCCAAGGAAGGCCACGTAGACATTATCCCGACCATAACGCACCCAGTTCGCTTTAAGACGTTTCACTTTGTCCATGCCAAAGGCTATCTGTCCTATGGAGCATAAAATGTGATTCATCTCAGCCACTCGTCGCCACTTAGTCCACTCCTCCAGTTGCGGTATTGGCGTGCAAATTCCAACACACGTCGCCTATGAACAGCCGTCACCATTGTAAGACGTGTATATTTCTATTGTCTATTGTCAAACCACAATTTATGAAAGATGTTTATATTTTATTAATAGGATTAAGTAGGAATAATTAATATTTGTCATGTTGGAAATAATTGTGGTAGCAGGGAATGTCTGCACCAGAGTATTGTTGACAAGAGAGACCGCAGATTGATATAATTTTAAAAAGGGCGGGAGAGACCGCGTATGGATACATTTTAAGAAAAGAGCGGGAAAGACCGCGCATTGACACATTTTGTAATGGTAGCAGGGATTGTCTGCACCAGAAAGCATTGCTGGCAGGAGAGACTGCACTTTAGCGTTCGTAGGAAGTCAGTAGTAAGCGAGATGTGAAGCGAGTTGGAAGCAGGTCTGAAGCGAGAGGTTGAGAGGAGCGGTGTGCCTGCCAGCCACCAGCTATGATTTACAAGAGATTATAAACGGATGTACAGAGACATCAACTAACTATTATCATAAGAGGAACTAATATTATTGAATTATTTTCTTTGCGAAACTCAAGACTACTGAAGGTATGTTTGCGCAATGCTAGTTGTAAGATTATTGTAAAAAGTAAGTCCCATTTGAACGTTTGTAAAATTATTTCATTACCAACAGTAAATATTTGAAGCGTTTTCAGAATATAATTAATTTTTGCCAGCAATGTTGCATTACTGATTATAATCCATCCCAAAAACCATCAACATAAAACTTTGCAAAAATTTTATTGTTGTCAAGAAAAAGTGTAACTATGAATTACGTAACTTCAGTCAAATTAATTAAAGAATAACGTCAGCTTTGCTAATAAAGAATAACGTCAGTTTTGGTAATAAATACAGCCACTTATTATGACAGCCCACCAGCAGTTAATAGAGTATAGTAAACCAGAGTAAGTATATTCATGTCGCAGTTCGGTGTAGCAGTCAGATGGAGATCCAGTAACAGTAAAAAAGGTAAGGAACAGTTTTGGGTTATTGCAGATAACGACTGAGGGCCACGACGACGACACATTCTATGTTTCGTCGAAATAATCAGAAAATCACTTTTAATAAGCAGCAATTACATTTGTATGCGAAGATTGAGAAAGAGAATAAATTCCAAAGGGAAGAGACCGAGCGAGGTGGCGCAGTGGTTAGCACACTGGACTCGCATTCGGGAGGACGACGGTTCAATCCCGTCTCCGGCCATCCTGATTTAGGTTTTCCGTGATTTCCCTAAATCGCTTCAGGCAAATGCCGGGATGGTTCCTTTGAAAGGGCACGGCCGATTTCCTTCTCCATCCTTCCCTCACCCGAGCTTGCGCTCCGTCTCTAATGACCTCGTTGTCGACGGGACGTTAAACACTAATCTCCTCCCTCCTCCTCCTCCAAAGGGAAGATTTCATTTGTTATTATTAAGCAAGAGATAGAAATCCTACGGGAAGGTTACATAGGTTATCGTAAAAGGGAAGGTTATCATTAACGAAAGAGGTATAGAGGAGACAGGAAGGTTTCACCATGGATGCATGAAGCAAGTACCTGCTGCGGAAACCCATACGCAGTACTGTTGGTAGCCCCGTGATTCACCTGGGGGGGGTCATTTGCTCAACATCTGCGCGTATGTTCACCCGTACACATCTCCGCAGCCATTGTTCATCCTCTCCATCTATGGCCCGTGGTCCACCACAGTTGCCTCGGCGCCGGTTTTGGATATTGCCATTTCGCCACGCAAGGTCTACTGTAACCACGGTGGCTAGCGAACTGTTAACAGGCTCAGCCGTTTCGGAAATGGTTTCCCTTGGCCCGAATGCCAATGACCATGCCTTTACGATGTCGGTTAAATCGCTCCGATTCCGCGTTACGACGACGACAGCACCGATTTCCGCATCCCCCGACACACTTTACATACCCTCCACTGCTAGTACTGCCACTGCCGTCTGTGAGTGATCACTGAACGACGTTGACCATACGCGATGGGCACATTAATGTGACTGGGCCACCTATGAACAGTTTTAAAGTAACATTAGTTGTCACCACTGCACAATCGAGTAGGTGTTCTGACACCAATACTTAACCCATCCACGGACCTGAGTTTCATGGGTGCTAGGTGGAACAAATAAACTAATTCTTTATGTTTTCAGTCCCTGCTGTCTCAACGCCATCCACATACAACCCACGCAACACCCGGTGCTGCTCGGACAACCAACACGCCATTGCTTCCACATACGGACAGATGTATGTGACACACACAGTGGTTACGGTTACTACAAGCGACACCACAAGTTGGGAAACGGGGCCAAATTGCTACTAGTTTACTGTCGAGTTGAGATTTTCACAGATGTTTTATTCGTATCTTACAGAAACTAGCAGTACGGCAATAAACAGCCTTTTAAACACGCCGCTAGCGGCAATCAAGTAATTTATAGCATTACAACAATTTAAATTTAAAAAAAAAAACAGAAGCTAGCAGTACGGCAATAAACTACCTTTTAAAACACGCCGCTAACGGCAATCAAGTAATTTATAGCACTACAACAATTTAAAAAAAATTACATTAGTAAACATGCTACTAAAGTAAATACAGAACTTTGTTAACAAGTACGGTGAGGTAGTGAAGCTAGCAACACCGCCATTAAAAAAATTAAACAGGTCTCAGAAAACACACGATTAATGGCAATAAAAGGAATTCACAAACTTGGAGGAATTTAACAAAATTTTAAACCAAAGTGTCCTGGAATATCATTAGAACATAACAGATATGACGGACCCGTGTAAGGCGGCCACAGGTCACCCACTCAGGGATGCTCAGGCAAGACAGAATACTCACCAATTTAAATATGCCCGTAAAAACAATTGCCACTCTCAGGCTGGTCACTGCACCGACTTTTAGCCAGCGAAAACTTGTTATAAGATGGCTTAACTTGCTGACGGAATTAGAGCTAACCTCGTGCAAACAAACATTACACCACAGTCCTGAATGAGCGACCACATGATCAACCAATAAGAAGCATGAGTTTACTCATAACCCACGACAGAATAGCGAAACAATTAAGCTGCCAAAACTACGCTTCCCATCGGACAGTAACGGGAGGAGGAGGAAAGATCACTGTCTTCAATTACACTGGTGCCAGGGACAGGAAACCCGGTCGCCGGAGGCCACAAGGCAGAAGAGACGCTGGTTACACAAAATTATTACTTAATGATTAAACCTTCCACGAACTTAACTTGCAATTATGCTCGAACAGGCAGTACACGACCTCCGATGGCAAGGATCCACACATCCGACCGCGCACGCGTCGCCAGCGTACCCAACACGCCACGGTCACGCGACAACACGCTCTGTCACCGGAGTTCACGTCTTCTCTGCAACGTTGACGGGTAGTGACCGCTGCTTCATGTTAGGTGTCTCCTTTTAAACGCCAGTGTTGAAACGGAGGATTTAAAGAAGCTTGTTAACGTCCCACCAAGGCGAAATGAAGAGCAACTACTGGTGGGGCGATTCTGTATACAGCCAACACACGGGGAGCTCTTCCGTCAACTCGGCCCGCTCGTTACACACAACCGACATACATCACGTGGCGACTCGGTACAACCGACCACGCCTGCTTCGCGCTGGAGAGCCACACTGCCCTCCCGTGTCCACCACACTCTCTGCGCGCAACGCCCCTACTTCCGCTCCATCACACGAGGTTACAACCGGTCAAAGATCTCACTTCCACCATAGCAGTTTCCCGGAAGCAAAAACGCAGATATCGGTAGCACATGGAAAAGACAAACAAGCAGGCACTTAATGACAGATAGCATATCAAGGAAACATGTCAGGGGTAGAAAAGGGAAACCAATGCAATCTAAACACAAGGTGTAGCACGAGTCGATACACGGCTCAGTATGTTATAAATATTTGCCCACAGCAGTCGGATCCAGTTGGTTTAAAGTGATCAGAGACACATTGCCTATTTTAGTGAAAAGATTTGTACCCCTCTTAGCGACATCCCACTACGGGCCGTATTTAGAGACATGCCGAGCGATAGCATCCTTATCCCGCCATTTTACCAGTACCGACAAAAACGAAATCAGGAACTTAACCTGGAATAGATCGCTTTCATAACCAGAATGAGATTTCTACCCAGCACCCAAACATAATACAGAGTGACAATTATTGAACTGTATGGGATAAAATCGTCATGACTTCTGAACAGTTTGCGTTAGGAAGCTCAAACTGCACGGTTGGGGAGGGGGGGGGGGGCGGGAGGGCATGGTGGGAATTACTATGGGCATTGTTTAGCGACGAAGTCCACTTTCATTTGGATGAATTCGTCAATAAGCAAAATTGGCGCATTTGGGGCATTGAGAATCCGCAATTCGCGACCCAGAAGTCTCGTCACCCTCAACGGGTGACCGTGTGGTGTGCAGTGTCCAGTCACGGAATAATGGGTGCGATTTACCTTGATGCCACGGTGACTACCGAACGATACATGAAGGTATTGGAAGATGATTTCATTCCAATTATCCAAAGTGACCCTGATATGGTTCATGCAAGACGGGGCTCGGCCCCATCGAAGCAGGAGAGTATTCGATATTCTGGAGCAGCACTTCGGGGAGCGCATTCTGACTCTGGGGTACCCAGGGGCCACTGGCATGGGCTTCGATTGGCCGCCATATTCTCCGAATCTGCACACATGCGACTCATTTTTGTGGGGATATATTAAAGACAAAGTGTACAGCGTAACCCCAAAACCGCTGCTGAGCTCAAAACGGCCGTTCAGGAGCTCATCGACATAATCGATTTTCCGGGACTTCAGCGGGTCACGCAGAATTTCGCTATTCGTCTGCGCCACATCAACGCAAATGATGGCGGGCATATCGAACATGTCATAACTTAACTCCGAATATCTGTAGTGACGATTACATATTGAACAAAGTTTGTGCAGGCTATAGTTTGTAACTAATTTACTTTTGTTTCATATAGTTCAGTAACTGTCACCCTGTACCTACGCGGTAGACACAGATGCTTGGACATTTCATCCACTACATACTATCAGTAGGCAAGTCAAACAAAGAGGTTTGCTGATACTACCTGCTTATCCAGTACTGGAAGCTACAAAACCCGACTTGGAGATAAATATAAGAAAACCTTTCAGAACTTTTTAAACACACCTTATAACAGTTCTAAAAGTGCATTTCTTTAATAGGTGACAGAAAATGAGCCATATCTGTACCATTCGTGTTTCCACCTTTTTGTAACACATTACACACAATTTATTACTTTACGTTAGTATTTGCGGTGGAAACCTCCATTTTGCTTTATTAGGATCAATACTCAGGAAATATGGGTCTCACCGGTTTAGACATAAGGTATCAGCCACTGGTCTTCAAGCGATTATTAAACAGTCAAAGTACAATAACATTTTGATAAATCTTCTTGACCAGGGAATTTTTTATCTAAGAGTTAACGCTGCGGAAGCCGATTTTGGCTAGAGTAAGATGGGCTAAAAGGAGAGAGTGGGAGAAACTAAGCATACTGTTAGAAAAAAAGAAAAAAATCGATGGAAACATAAAAAAGGGCGAGGTGGCTCAGTGGTAAAATAATGTACTCATAACAGGAAGGGCGGCAGTTCAAATCCTCCTCCAGCCATATAGATTTTTTGTGGTTTCTCTAAACAGATAGAGCCAAATGCTTAGATGTTGCCTTTATAAATAACACGAATGATTTCTCCATACTAGTGCTCTATCTCTAATGTCCTTGCCGTCTACGGGGTAGTAATCACTAATCTTCCTCCTTTTTTTTCATCATCGAAATCATACATTAATATATAGAATAAGGTAAAGTAGCTATGATGTATTGCTTATTCGTACGTAAATCACTAGGGCCCAGATTTTAATGACCTAAAAACAGCGAAATATGCAAGCGTTTGTGACTTAGAACTTAAATGAGTAAAACGAAAAACTAAAATATGATTTTATATAAGTATATTTTTAGAAAACTCTTGATTTTTTAATATACGACGTAATACAAACTTCACTTCTGAGCTAATTGTGAGTACAATCCTTGCTTTCTGCATTTTTTAAAAATAATTAGGACTAATTTTTGAAATAACTGCATGTGTCTGAGAATATACTAAGGATAGTAAAAACAATAACACCTATTAAAGCAATAAAATCATATTTCTACTATCGTACACAATTTGTTTGAGGTATTCCAAATTAGTTAACACATCCTCTCAATCCTCAGTTTCTGCAGAGTCACATTGGATCAGAAGGTGTATTTTCAGGTTTTCTAAGATCTACGATTTTCGCCGAGTATGGTTTTGTTCGTAGCAAAGCTCATCTCCACCTCACAGGACGTCACATGAGCGTGTTTTAGGGCAGCGAGGTCACTCCAAGCCTGATTTGGTTCACGGTCTTCAAATGTTGTGGCATTTCTAGAAAGACTGCCACTAATTTTCGCATATTTATATACCCAGATTACCGCTCGAGAACGATTCGCAGTTTGTTGACTGTCAGCCACGATATCACGAGGTGGAGTCAACTCACCCTGCACACGTTGCACAATATCCATGGCGTCACACAATTGAGTACTAGGAGTTTCCACTTGTGTGGTGGGTTTTGATACCACTGGGCAAGTTGGTGTTGAAGTATGCTAAGTTTCCAGGCAAGGTATCTGTAACGATCTGTGTCAGAGTCCTGATAGCACATGATTCATCGATATCAAGCTCCCAAAAGGCTGTCTTTATTTTGATGCAGTTGGTGCGGTAATAGTAGCATAAAGCCAAGAATAAAAAAAATAAAAAAATGTGTGTGAAATCTTATGGGACTTAACTGCTAAGGTCATCCGTCCCTAAGCTTACACACTACTTCACCTAAATTATCCTAAGGACAAACACACACACCCATGCCCGAGGGAGGACTCGAACCTCCGCCGGGACCAGCCGCACAGTCCATGACTGCAACGCCTTAGACCGCTCGGCTAATCCCGCGCGCCAAGAATCCCATCGGATAACAGAAGACTGAGGGGGAGCGGCATTGAAGATGCGCTCTTCCTTGAATTTCTGCAGCCCGTGTTCTCTTGCCACATCAAATTAATTTGCACACATCAGGCTAATTTGATCGCACTTCTTCTGCAACTATGTGTAACTCTTGTGGAAGACAAATGACGTTCACCGTCCTGGGGTACAGAATCTGAAGCCCAGAGTCCTCAATCTTCTGACTGATCTGATGCGGGCCACCACGAATTTCTCTCCTGTGTCAACCTCTTCATCTCAGAGTAGCATTTGAAACCTACGTACTCAGTTATTTGCTGGTTGTACTCCAAACTCTGTCTTCATCTACAGTTTTTACCCTCTACAGCTCCCTCTACTACCATGGAAGCTATTCTCTGATGTCCTACCATCGGTAGTAGAGTGTAGTCGGCGGTGGTATGATTGTCAGCCTTCCACTTCACGATTAGACACATTTGGGGGACTGAGAATGTCGTGGCCAGTGGGCTCAGCAAAATTTTTAAGGAAGGGGGCACACCTCACGCTGAGATAGAACCAAGCTGTCCGTTGTTCTTTTCACTGTTTTCCACACATTTCTTTCCTCGCAGCCTCTTCGTTCCTTGCCTAATTTTCAACATTTGTTTTTACCACCACATCTCAAATGCTTCTATTTTCTTCCCTTCCGGTTTTCCCACAGTCCATATTTCACTACCATACAATGTTGTACAGCAAACGAAATTCTCAGATATTTCTTCCTCAAATTAAAGCATGTGTTTGATACTAGAAGATTTCTCTTGGCCACCAATGCCCTTTTTGCCAGCGCTAGTCTGCTTTTGATGTCTTCCTTCCTCCGTCCGTCACGGCTTATTTTGTTGCCTAGGTAGCAGAATTAACTAACCTCGTATACTTTGTGATCCCCAATTCTGATGCCAAGTTTTTCTCTCTGTTCTCATTTCTGCTGCTTTTGATTACTTTCGTTTTTCTTCGATTTACTCTCAATCCATATTCTGTACTCACTAGAATGTCATTCCATTCAACATATCCCGTAATTCTTCTTCACTCTCACTCAGGATAGGAATGTCATCAGCGAATCGTATAACTGATACCCTTTCGCCTTCAGGAAGAGATCGAACGGGTACTAAAACACACACAAAATATTAGCTGATTTTATTAAAAGATTTTAACACTAAATACGTAACTTGCGTGCACTCCGTGTCCTCGTGGATGATAATATTCTTCTGTTACTGTTGCAGAGTACAAAAATAACTTTTTATATTCAAATTTTTCGTGTCGATATTTCGGACATGACCGAAAGAATAGACGCCACACATATTAATATAAGCACCTTGATGGCAAATAAAGATACATTCAGTGCGGATGCACTCTTCGTTCTACCTCTTGCGGGAAATGGGTGAGGTTGTGAGCAATAAGGAGAATGGATAGGGGAAGCTACGTACGTAATTTGCAACAAATCGGTATTTGAGATGGGCAGGAAACGGCATCAGATAGCCGAAGTTAATAAGGCAACCACTCGCAGTAAGTGGTAAATCGGGGTTCGAGTTCTGGTCCGGCACAAGTATTCAATTTCCGATTGCAGTTGATGTCGGAATTTCTCTTTTGTGGTTAGTAAGAATAACTCTTTATAACGTTGTATATTACTGAATGTCAGTCACGTATCAGTGTACATTTGCCTATAAACTTTGGTACACATTTCTCAGTAATAATACTAGCGCTACTGGATCTGAAATATGATGATTCTGCTTTTATAGTCCGTTATCGCGGAATGGGGCGATCGGCGCTGCGCTCTGACGTAATTAGCCTTCTTGCAGCGGCGGAATATAGAACCTCTTCAGGGGCGTTGTCTTTGCCGATGTCCCTCATTCGTGGCTCTGTCCGTCTTTAGGTTGTGGTTCCATTGCGAGGCACCAACTTTAATCTGTGGGCTCACTCTTCGGACGTTACCATGTTACTAAAAACGGTGTAAATATGACTTTATATGCACAATAAAAACAAATTTTTCTGTATTGCAGTACCAGTATTCGCACGTGAATTGTTGTAAAATTCATCCCAAAGTTCAAGAAAAATCTTAAAGTTCCGGTACTATAAACAGCACCGCTGGTGGGGCAAAAGACGCACCGTTGAAGACACGAATTTAGACATCCTGCGCTCTCTAAGAACACAAACTAAAAGGCCACCTACAACACCGCCTTCAGGGAAGAGATCTGCAAGCCTGTTCCTCCTGCTGAACCACTAACTGTGAAGGCTGCCACGGGACGCTACGAGGTCGTGTACTGAGGGCAACAGGTCTTCGTATAAATCTTCAGCTGTTAATGAACGACGCTTCAACAAACTTGTCTACTAGCTACGACTGGTTTTTTGCCGCCGTCATATCGACGTACCTGAAATCCTTGGTTGCTTGCCAGCTTTTAATAGACACAAGTGACCGACCTTCAGAGTTTGTAATTGTGGTGTGCGTACTGTAAGACCTTCAGTACACACACCATCAGATTATTTGAATTGTCGCTCTAACGAAGTAGGCGAGTGTCAGCAATATGTCTCGTGGTCTTACCATGGCGTGTTTATCTTCTGCCGTTAGGTCAGACGATAGAAATGCCACTTGCACGCTTAGAGTAGCAGATTGACATGACCACATTAAACAGAACTTGATTAATTTTCACACACATTTATTAAAATAATAACAAGCATAAAAATTACTTAACTTGGTTCTGGATGCTATTTACAATTGACAATCTGAAGTTCCTTTGGTATTGGTACGTTAATCTTATTCTCACATATATCTCTGATACTTGACAAAAGTGTCTATTAATTTATCTTCATGGCTCTGTACAGGAATATGGTAATCTTATTAGGCGCAGACTGAAACTTGACTATAGACTGGTACAGACAAATGTAGAACTCGTACCGACTGGTACAGACTAATGCAGACTGGTACAGACTGAAGCAGACTGAACAATCGGAGGTCTGTACACTCATTATAATACCTCGCGTGTTCATGTATCACTGCGCGAGTGTGATCCGCGAGGAGAAAAGGTTCTACGTTAGCAGCAATCTCATTGGCTGCGTTACATATTAATACACGGATCGGCGGAAGCAGAATTTGGTCCGTCTCTATGGCAGCGCCATCTCATAGTGCGGAGACGGACGAGCGCAGCGCCTGCGCAGTTGTGCTTAGCGGGGCGCGCTCTAGTGGGAAAGTTGTGTACACGCTGACTATGTGGAACTATGTACACAACAATAATGGTCAGGCCTCAAGTCTCCAGTCACTACTCTCTATGTGTTACATTGCCATTCGGGAGTATCATTGAAAAAAAACTGCATTATGTAATACTCATGAAAGAGATATATTTCTAACTTTCTTCTTTATTCTATTTCTTCATAATTTTGCTCTCAAGGTAATACCCAGGTGAAAACAATATGCAATGCCACCACAAGTAAAAGATTTACGTTTCAGAACAGTAACTCAGCTATAATGGAATTTCCAAGTCATTCTTCAGGGCACACGGTTTGTTCATTTTGCTTGTTACTACCAGCTGGTTATACGCTGAAGAGCCAAAGAAATTCGTACACCTACCTAATATCGCGTACAGCCTCTGCGAACATGCGGAAGTGCCGCAAAGCGACGTGTCATGGACTCGACTAATGTCTGAAGTAGTGCTGGAGGGAATTGACACCATGAATCCTGCAAGGCTGTCCATACATCCGTAAGAGTATGAGGGGTGAAGATCTCTTCTGAACAACACGTTGCAAGACATCCCAGATTTGCTCAATAATGTCCATGTCTGACGAGAGTGGTGGCCAGCGAAGAGTTTGAACTCAGAAGAGTGTTCCTGGAGCCTCCCTGTAGCAATTCTGGACGTAGGGGTGTCGCAGTGTCCTGCCGGAATTGTCCAAGCCCGTCGGAATGCGCAATGGACATGAATGGATGCAGGTGATCAGACAGGATGCTTACGTACGTGTCACCTGTGAGAGTCGAATCTAGCCTTATCAGGTGTCCCATATCACACCAGCTGCACACGCCCCACACCATTACGGAGCTTCCACCAGTTTCAACAGTCCCCTGCTGACAGGCAGTGTTCTTGGATTCTCCGTACACGTCCAGCCACTCGGTAAAATTTGAAACGAGACTCGTTCGACCAGGCACCATGTTTCCAATCATCAACAGTCCAGTGTCGACGTCGACGGGCCAAGGCAGGGTGTAAAGCTTTGTGTCGTGCAGTCATCAAGGGCACACGAGTGGGCTTTCCGCTCCGAAAGCTCATATTGATGATGTTCGTTGAATGGTTCGGACCCTGACAGTTGTTGATGGGCCAGCATTGAAATCTGCACGAATTTGCGGAAGGGTTACACTTCTGTCACGCAGATTCTCTTCAGTCGTCGTTGATCCCGTTCTTGCAGGATCTTTTTCCGGCCCCAGCGATATCGGGGTTTGATGTTTTACCGGCTTCCTGATATTCACGGTACACTCGAGAAATGGTCGTACCGGACAATCCCCACTTCATCGCTATCTCGGCGATGCTGTGTCCCACCGCTCGTGCGCCGATTGAAACGCCACGATCAAGCTCATTTAAATCTTGATAACCTGCCATTGTAGCAGCAGTAACCGATCTAACAACTGCGCCAGACACTTGTTGTCTTATACAGGGTTGCATACCACAGCACCGTATTCTTCCTGTTTACATATGTATTTGAATACGCATACCTATACCCGTTTCTTTGGCGCTTCAGTGTAATGTAATTATCGTATGGCAGCGAAATTTCGTATATTTTCTAATGCGTTAATGCAGAATCGATTTACGAAGAAAAAATTATTTCCAGTTTTGGTCACTGGGTGCAAATCAGGTGATGTGACTGCAAGAGAGGCGTATAGGAATGTATCCTTATGTAATGGATTAGGAAAGGGTCGTCGGCAGAAAACGTCAGATTCAAATCGTTCAAATGGCTCTGAGCACTATGGGACTTAACATCTGAGGTCATCAGTCGCCTAGTAGAGCTACTTAAACGTAACTAACCTAAGGACATCACACACATCCATGCCCGCGGCAGGATTCGAACCTGCGGTCGTAGCGGTCGCGTCGTTCCAGATTGAAGCGCCTAGAACCGCTCGGCCACACCGGCCGGCAAAAGGTCAGACAAGTCAGAAAGATATAATATTGGTTTTATTATTAACTGCTGCCGACCGTTGTGACCGAGCGATTCTAGGCTCTTCAGTCCGGAACCGCGCTGCTGCTACGACCGCAGGTTCGATTCCTGCCTCGGGCATGGATGTATGTGATGTCCTTAGGTTAGTTAGGTGAGCTCAGATGTTAAGTTGTACCACCATAAACCGAGGCCTTCAGAGGTGGCGGTCCAGATTGCAGTACACACCGGCACCTCTAATACCCAGTAGCACGTACTCTTGCATTGATGCATGCCTGTATTCGTCGTGGCATACTATTCGCAACTTCATCAAGGCACTGTTGGTTCAGATTGTCCCACTCCTCAGCGGCAATTCGGCGTAGATCCCTCAGAGTGGTTGATGAGTTATCGCAGGCATGTTCGATAGGGTTCATGTCTGGAGAACATGCTAGTCACTTTAGTCGAGAGATGGCGTGAACCTGAAGGAAGTCATTCACAAGATGTGCACGATGGCGTCGCGAATTGTCGTCCGTGAAGACGAAACCTTCACCAATATACTGCCGATATGGTTGCATTATCGGTCGGAGGCTGGCATTCAAGTATCATACAGCCATTATGGCGCCTTCCATGACCATCAGCGGCGAACGTAGACCTCACATAATGCCACCCCAAAACAGCAGGGGATCTCCACCATGCTTCACTCATTGTACAGTATGTCTAAGGCGTTCAGCCTGACTGGGTTGCCTCCAAACACCTCTCTGACGATTGTCTGGTTGAAGGCATATGCGACACTCATCAGTGAAGAGAACGTGATGCCAGCCCTGAGCCGTCCATTCGGCATGTTGTTGGACCCATCTATATCTTGCTGCAGGGTATCGTGGTTGCAAAGATGGACCTCTCCATGGACGTCGGGAGTAAAGTTGCGCATCATGCAACCTATTGCGCACATTTTGAGTCTTGGTTGCACGAAAAGCATTATTCAACATGGTGGCGCTGATGTCAGGGTTCTTCCAAGCCATAATCTGTAGGTAGCGGTCATCCACTGCAGTAGTAGTCCTTGGGCGAGGCATGTCATCGGCAGTTCCTGTCTCTCTGTATCTACTCCGTGTCCGAACAACATCACTTGGGTTCACTCCGAGGGGCCTAGACACTTCCCTTGTTGAGAGCCCTTCCTGGCACAAAGTAACAATGCGGACGCTATCGAACCGCGGTATTGACCATCTAGGCATAGTTGAACTACAGACAACACGTGCCGTGTACCTCCTTCCTGGTGGAATGACTGGAACTGATCGGCTGTCGGACCCCTCCGTCTAATAATCGCTGATCATGCAAGGTTGTTTACATCTTTGGGCGGGTTTAGTGACATCTCTGTACAGTCAAAGGGACTGTGTCTGTGATGCAATATCCACAGTGAACGTCTCTCTTCAGGAGTTCTGGGAAATGGGGTGATGCAAAATGTTTTTTGATGTGTGTATATAGCGTCAGACCAGCACAGTAAACGTTCGGAAATCGAGAATACTCCGAGGTCGTCTAGTGGCTAATGGTGAAAAGCATTAGAGCACTGGGGAGGGGGGTGGGGGGGAGACCGGCAGTTTCTCATCCACCACATCAACACTCCGTCCTTGCAGTAACATCAGGATGTTTTTGAATGGAGACCAGCACTGGCCTCCACCATGTGGTGTAGGGTGCCCCGCATAGTTCTTAAGAAAGTCGGGGACTTGCTGGGTGTCTAAATCAATGAGCGGGACGGAAATAGCAGCTCGTTGTCCTGCTCCAACACGCTGGTCAGTTGCGCTACAGGATCCCGTGGTGCTGGTCATCCTGACAGGCCAGAGTTTGCTGCAGGTCCCAATGGGCCGATGGTAGCTGCTGCTGGTCCATACCTGCAGGATATTGCTGCCAGTTCAGACACTTTAGAGGCCGCTGAACAAAGAAGAAGAAGAAACAATAAGCATCCACAGACGCCACGCAACATGACAAAGAGGAGGAAGAGGAACAGCTACATGCGGTAGTAATAGCAACGACATACAGGGTGATTCAAAAAGATTACCACAACTTTAAAAATGTGTATTTAATGAAAGAAACATAATATAACCTTCTGTTATACATCATTACAAAGAGTATTTAAAAAGGTTTTTTTTCACTCAAAAACAAGTTCAGAGATGTTCAATATGGCCCCCTCCAGACACACGAGCAATATCAACCCGATACTCCAACTCGTTCCACACTCTCTGTAGCATATCAGGCGTAACAGTTTGGATAGCTGCTGTTATTTCTCGTTTCAAATCATCAATGGTGGCTGGGAGAGGTGGCCGAAACACCATATCCTTAACATACCCCCATAAGAAAAAATCGCAGGGGGTAAGATCAGGGCTTCTTGGAGGCCAGTGATGAAGTGCTCTGTCACGGGCTGCCTGGCGGCCGATCCATCGCCTTGGGTAGTTGACGTTCAGGTTTCATAACTAACCTTTTTCGTAGAACTCTCCATACAGTTGATTGTGGAATTCGCAGCTCTCTGCTAGCTCTGCGAGTCGATTTTCCTGGGCTGCGAACAAATGCTTGCTGGATGCGTGCTACATTTTCATCACTCGTTCTCGGCCGTCCAGAACCTTTCCCTTTTCACAAACACCCATTCTCTGTAAACTGTCTATACCAACGTTTAATACACCACCTATCAGGAGGTTTAACACCATACTTCGTATGAAATGCACGCTGGACAACTGTCGTCGATTCACTTCTGCCGTACTCAATAACACAAAAAGCTTTCTGTTGAGCGGTCGCCATCTTAGCATCAACTGACGCTGACGCCTAGTCAACAGCGCCTCAA
Organism: Schistocerca nitens; assembly: GCF_023898315.1. Taxonomy (NCBI): domain Eukaryota; kingdom Metazoa; phylum Arthropoda; class Insecta; order Orthoptera; family Acrididae; genus Schistocerca; species Schistocerca nitens. The sequence continues at coordinate 130,747,227 of NC_064622.1, read as the reverse complement.
GCGAACAAATGTACAACTAAATGAAACTTTATAGCTCCCTTAATTCGCCGACAGCTAGTGCTTAGCTCTGCCTTTTGTCGTTGCAGAGTTTTAAATTCCTAAAGTTGTGGTATTCTTTTTGAATCACCCTGTATAATGAGTGCTGACTTTTACTGTTCTTCTGCTATGGACAGGCAGACGAGGATGTCGACTGCTGCTGGCGACGCTCCATGTTTCTTATTCTTCTACCAGAGACTGACTGCAACTGGGGCCGCTGAGATACCGCCCCTGTCATCCCATACATTACGATCACTTGACCGAAAATTAATTAGTCAATCAATTTATTGACTTCCTGGATCGATTCCCAATGAAGCATTTGCCTTGGGAGGAGTTCTCGTGTGCGCCTGTATCCCTCAGAGGGAAGGCTGGTGTCTTTCCCGCGCGACAGTAATTACTTAGCATAGCCATGCGCTTGCCCCGTCTCGGACCCTGGCCAGTGCTGCGAGCCAGCCACATGGCTCCGGTGGACGGAGAGCACGCGAGAAAGTTTTTCAGGTATGTTTAGCACGATCTGTGAAGTGTAATTACGTGGATCTTTTCGCTATCTGAATAAAAAGGTATGGCAGTTTTTTAACATTGTCTAAATTGTTTAAACAGTACTACACACTGTAAAAAAACAATAACACTATTCCAATGCCAGGGTCCATTTCGAGGTGTACTGTGATTTTGGCTCAAATGGCTCAAATGGCTCTAAGCTCTATGGGACTCAACATCTGAGGTCATCAGTCACCTAGAACTTAGAACTACTTAAACCTAACTAACCTAAGGACTTCACACACATCCATGCCCGAGGCAGGATTCGAACCTGCGACCGTAGCAGTCACGCGGTTCCGGACTGAAGTGCCTAGAACCGCACGGCCACCGCGGCCGGCGTACTGTGATTTTAGAAATAAATAAATAATATTCATACAGTCTAAATTGTTTAATCACCATCATCAAAGCCAGCCGGTGTGGCCGAGCGGTTCTAGGCGCTTCAGTCTGGAACCACGCGACTGCTACAGTCACAGGTTCGAATCATGCCTCGGGCATGGATGTGTGTGATGTCTTTAAGTTAGTTAGGTTAAAGTAGTTCTAAGTTCTAGGGGACTGATGATCTCAGATGTTAAGTCCCATAGTGCTCAGAGCCCTTTTTGAACCAGCATCAATTCCAAGACTATTGCGATCTGAGAAATAAACAAACAATATTGTCAACCTAGTTGTTTAAACGATGCTTTATGCACACTATGTTAGCCCTTTGTCATGAAGTCCTTCCAGTCCAATGCCCCAAGACAGGCGGAGCAGCAGTGTGGGTGGGGGGTGGGGGTGGGGGGAGGATCATGTCATAGGAGAGGGGAGGGGGGATTTCCAAGAGGAGTGGTGGGGAAGGGACACTTGCCGGTCAGGGAAAACCAATGACATCATCAGGGATGGTCGTAATTAATTAATTAATTTTCATAATTAATATGATATCAAGTTGATATCAAAATTCTACCACGTTATCCCACTGCTAACAGGAAGAACAACATAAAAAATAATCTTAAGACCTTAAATTGAAGTATACAGCATAAGAACTGGATTCGTTACATACCAAGGGTGCATAAGAGAGAAATGTTCAGATACTGAGAGGGAAAGAGAATGGCTAGAAACGAATGTGTAATGAAGATAAATATATACTGTAAGAAAGAGATGAGTGAAGAGTTGACACCAAGACGTAAAGCAGAAATTTCAGAGAAAGAAGCGGTTTGAACAAAATTCCTCCAAAATAGCACAAAGTATTATCTAGAGATATGTGAGTATAAAAGAAATCTAGCGAAAAGATTATTCGGAAAAGGCCAACAACACATTTGGGATAGATAGATTAGTAGCATGAATAATTAAATTCTTGGCTCGGAAATTGTAGTTTATAAATCTCTTAAAACATTAAGCAAGTCAAAAAGAATAACAGTCCAAATGAAGAACATTGCTATTGAAGATGAACCAAATAAATCAAATTTTACGGTATGATGGAACTACAAGAGCTTGAAGGAGAACATTTAGATGAGGAAAAAACAGGAACTGGATGATATAGAAGAAATGGCAGCCGTGTCACTTAAACTCCATTTTCTCCACGCCCACCTAGAATTTTTACCTCCTAGTTGTGGAGCTGACAGTGATGAACGTAGAGAAAGATACCATCAGAATATTTCTGTTAAGGTATCAGGGCCATTGGAATGAAGCAATGCTTACGGATTACTATTGGTCTTTGTGTAGGGATGCTCCAGAACTCCGTTACAAGAGGCTCGTAGAAGACGACGATCTCATACAGCCATGACATGATTTCCTCCGACCTTCGAGGTATTCTGCCAGTAATTTAGAACTCTTAAAATATAACTACCATTTAGAAAAATTCAGAGATATCATCAATGTTGTTAGCATATGTAATTAAAATGTATCTTTTTCTCTTAATCCGTTAATATGAAATACTTCCACCTGGTGTGTATCACAGAAACTAGAGCTAAGGAAAATTTCTCATTGTCATATTCGTTTTGCTCGATCCAAAGTTGGCAGGAATTGACTGATGAAGTGCAGGAATATTCAAACTTCCTTTTCTTTTTTCTTTCTCTCTATCCCCTCCTCCCGCCCCCCACCTCCTCCTCCTTCAGTGTTACGGAAGCAATACGAAAAAAATATCAAACCACGTTCATAGGATTTGTCAACCTGGGAGAAGCATTCGGGAAAGTCAACCCAAATGGTGCAAGATGTACGAAATTCTGAGAAAAATAGGGTTAAGCTATGGGAGTACAGAATACAGATTGATAGTACACTGAAGCAAGGCAGAAGTAATGAGAAGTAGCAGAAATGAGAACAGCGAGAAACTTAACAGCAAAATTGGGGCTTACGAAGTAGATGAAAAGATATTCTGCTGCCTAGGCTGCAAAATTACCCATGACGGAGCAAGGAGGACATAAAAAGCAGACTAGCTCTGGCAAAAGGGCATTATGGCCATGAGATACCTACATACCAGACATAGGCCTTAATCTGAGGAAGAAATTTCTGAGAATGTACTTTTGGAGCACAGCATTGTATGGTAGTGAGACATGGACTGCGGGAAACCAGCAACGGAAAAGAAACATTTGAGATGTTGGTCCTATAGAAGAATGTTGAAAATTAGGTGCACTGATAATGTAAGGAATGAGGAGGTTCTCTGCAGAATCATTGAGGACAGGAATACATGGAAAACACTGACAAGAAAAAGGGACAGGATGACAGGACAGCCGTTAAGACATCAGGGAATAACTTCCATGGTACTACCGAGAGCCGTAGACAGAGACAGAAATCGGAATACATCTAGCAAATAATCGAGGACGTAGGCTCAAGTTGCTACTCTGAAACGAAACGGTTGACACAGCTGTCCACATCACACCAGTCGAAATGCTGAGTGTAGGAGGGGTAGAACACAGAGAGCAGTTATTATGTACAACTTCTACAGAAACAGGACCGCAGTAAGAAAAGTTAAGAAACTCAAGAAGATAAAGTTTTAACGTCCTATCGACGTCGAGTTTATTAGAGATGGGGCACAGTTCGTCGCAGATAATCAAATTGATAGAAGAAAGTCGAAAGACCCAGAGTAGTTATCACATGATGAACTCGGAAGTTACCGTAAAGAGACTTTAAACAGTGATTAAAAAAACAGAGGTAATTTCCCACGTAACGATAGAAAGATAGATCATGGGGGGAAATCAAGCCTCCTAGTTTGCCAATGTTATCTACAGATTGTTGCTCCCTAGTTGTATTCAGTTCGTTTCATTCTGTGCAAGCCTTTTCATTTCTTTGAAACTAGTACTTTTGGAAAGACCACGTGACTAGACGATCTGGAAACAGAAGCACGTGCTTCGAACTGAGGACCAAAGCATGAATGATAAACCCTGCCGTACTCATTTTAGCAATCAAATCTAATGCGTTCGCGTATTGATCTGTGATGCCATTCATATGCTTAGTAGTAAAACAGTTATGATAGTTAAAATGACGGAATGTCTAAATCGTATTATTTACCGAGCATCGTAAAATAAGTGTAACTCTGTTTTCAGACGATGTACTTTTCTGGAGCGCAACCCAGAGACGATCTTACATAAAATCTAAAAAAGTATATTTGATCCATTTCCGTAATCGCGAGGTAAAACCCGATTTCCTTATACTGTTCGACGACGCTTAAATCATTGAACCAATATCCAGTTGTCGTCATTAGTGCGAAAGGGTTACTATGGGCAGCATCCAATATACCTTTTACGCCGTCTCGTGCTGCCCCATCCAAAAGAAACAAGTACGTCAGCCAACAATATTGCACTTTTTGTATATCGGCGGTAATCTCATGGCACAAATTACTGAAATGATTGCCAAATCCAAACCAACCTAGGAAACGATGTCACTAGAATGTTAGCGTCATCCAACAGGTGGTGGCATATTATGACAACATCGGCTTGTGTTAGCTACGACATTTGTATTTACACGTGAATACTTACTGAACTTACCTCTAGTAGTAGAGCAAAGAGAGCACGGCTCCACTCTCCATTTTTACCAAATTTATTCAAGATGGCAGATCCAAGATGGCGGCGATAGATATGACAAGAGCAAAATGACCTCATGGCAGGAAGTTCAAAGTTTGGCGGAAAGATAGGTCAATTGGGCTACCTCCACTAACCTAACCCCCTCCCCTCCCCCCTCCCTTCCCCTCCCTTCTCCCTCAGAAAATGGGGGGAAGTTCAAATTCCAAAGTGGCCGTGCGGTTAAAGGCGCTGCAGTCTGGAACCGCAAGACCGCTACGGTCGCAGGTTCGAATCCTGCCTCGGGCATGGATGTTTGTGATGTCCTTAGGTTAGTTAGGTTTAACTAGTTCTAAGTTCTAGGGGACTAATGACCTCAGCAGTTGAGTCCCATAGTGCTCAGAGCCATTTGAACCATTTTTTCAAATTCCAGCAGGACAATGCAAAACACCATGGCTACCTCCACTAATCTAAGAAATGGTGGGAAAATAGGTCATCAGGGCTACCTCCACTAACCTAAGCCATCCGACCGCCATCTCTTCCTAGGAACTGACGGGAAAAGGACTCAGCCTTTCCTGGATAGGATGGACGTCTTTATTTTGCATGCAGTCTTTATTCAAACAATTTGAGGCAGTCCCGCCATCCAGTGTGTTCATCATGAGGCCTGGAGTCCATCTGACCTACTACACAGTACTGCCACAAGAGGGTGCCCTCATCTCACCCATGACATAATCCAAGATGGTGGTCTGGGGTGGAGGGAAAATGATGGGAAACAATAGGAATCCCTAATCCAGTCACATGTTAGAGTAGGATGGCGCCATCTGGTAACATCATTGGAGGGGATACAGAGCAGGCTCACCAGCTCTGGGACCTCAGTGCTGTTCAGTCAGCCAGCAGCAGCAGCAGAAGAAGAAGAAGAGGCAGAAGCACTGTGAAGCATCAACACCAGTTGCAGTCCAACACAGCTCTGCAGAACAGGAAGAAACAGAAAAATAAGTATCCCATATCACATCTTTCTCTGTGGTTAGCTTTATTATTATTATTGGTTGTTTTCGCGTCTTGGTTCATATGTAATGCTTCTTCGTCTTTGTTTAGCAGTAGTTCTCGATGCGTCCAAGCCAGCAGGGTCGAGCGCCAACATGCTGATCTCTGCCACATCCAGATCTATAGCAAGCTCGGCTGCCACCTTGTCGGGACTTGCACTGACCTCTGGATCTGAGGCAGCAACGACCTCCAGTGTGTCTGAACCTGTAGCGATCACATGCGATCCTGTAGTGCACATAGCCCACTTGCTGGAGCAGGAAAAAGAGCTGTTGTTGTCTGTCCCAGTCATCGATTTGTGTGATGAGGACAGACAATCTGCTCCCAACACATCGAATGCTACTGGTGCTCCCAAACAACAGCAAGATGGAGGGCAGCACTGGACACCGACATACGACCCATCCCAGCAGAACATCCCTGTGATAGTGCAGACACAGAGCGCAGATGCTCTGGACAAGAAGGCATCAAGTGTACCCATGCTTTTCAGTTCAACATACAATTCAACTCCCAGTGGAACGAAACATGTAAACATTGGTATAGAAGAACATCATGTCTGGGGCTTGCATGCGGGAACAGAAATTGAAAATGCATCCAAGGGTGTTAAAGTGCCAATTTCCGAGTTCGACTGGGACGAAATAGGTCGTGCAGACTGCTACATCAACAACAGATCCAGCACGTTCTTCCCCAGACATTCGCCTTACTGGTGTGGCACTATCTATTACAACAGTGTATGATGACTGTGCACTATGTGTGAAATCGGGTGACAACTGTGTTTATCTAAGGCACGCATCAATTATGAAGTTATACAATCTGGATGTTGCGCTACGTATTGCTTTGGAGAGATTGAACCGTTGGTTGCCTAGCATAGCCTCTGCATACAACGATGTAGTAAACTTCCTACGTGTGCATAGTGTACATGTTGATGATTTAAATCAGTACCTTTGTTTGCACCATGAACGCTGAATCGAAAGACAAACAGATTAAATGTGAGTGTTAAAAACCTGAGTACTGTGAGGCATCCATTGGCTGGAGGGAAATACGCGCGGAACTTACTGCATGTCAAAAAGCTTTATTTGGAAAATATTGTATAGGTGCGAAGAAGAAGATAAAGAAAGAGTCTGATGATTTTCTTGAAATACTGCATTCTATGTATGATATTTAAATAAATAAATAATGTACGTATATATAATCTCAAACCGTGTTTGTGTTTTATTTCATACCTCTCTCATTAAAGTCAAAGTATTACAGTTATTAATATTCTTATTTTTTCAATGCTACACCTGTAATGATGCAGCAGCATCAGCAGACAATTACCCCAAACATCGCCTCACCAGTTATTGACATAAAGAATGATCAAGTTACTCTTCATGGGCAAAAAATATATATGTAGCTGATTTCTCTGTGTAACCAATATACGAGGGTTGGAACTTTAATAGTGGCAACTATTTAGTTACAGCTCGTACAAAATAGGTACGTGTTTCAAAGTTTTACTGACCTTCCAAGTAGTCACCAGCATTGTGTATAACCCGCTGGCAGCGATGTGGAAGTCGTAAGATACTCTTAGCTGTGCTAGTTGTGTTGACAGATCGAGTGGCGCGGTCTATTGCCCGAAGAATTTGTAGCAGTTCTGAAGCGAATGCCGTGAAGTGTTTCCTTCAGTTTAGAAATCGAGTTGAACTTACGAGAGCTTAAGTTAAGGGAGTGCAGTAGGTACTATAGCACTTAGCAGCCCCATCAGTCAAACAAATCAGTAACAGCTTGCACTGTACATGCTTGAGCATTGTCCTGCAAAATGATGGTCAGGTCCTGCAGAAAGTGTCATCACATGTGTCTCTAAGCTGGCCATAGGTTGTGTTCCAAAACTGAACAGCAAAAGTCTAGGTGTTGTCCATATAGAACGTATTTAGGTGCACTGCCATTAATACTACATTTCTTCATTATTTTATTCAAACAAACGGCACTCGTAATTGCATAATTCAAGTCACAATGTATGTGTAGTAATTTTAAATTGTGTTTTTAATCCAGAATATAGTTATTATTAACCTATGTATGTTTCATTTTTGTCTTTATTCGATGTAATTTTGTTGGGTAACTTGGCATGGCAAAAGATTCCGTACTTTTAAGCAAAAAGTCGTCCAGCTCGATCCACCGTCCTCTTTGGATGCTGTCATATTGTACTTGCTGTGGTTTTCAGTCCAGAGACTGGTTTGATGCAGCTCTCCGTGCTACTCAATCCTGTACAAGCTTCTTCATATCCCAGTACCTACTGCAACCTACATCTTTCTGAATCTGCTTGGTGTATTCATCTCTTGGTCTCCCTCCACGATTTTTGCGCTCCACGCTGCCCTCCAATACTAAACTGGTGATCCCCAAATGCCTCAAAACATGTCCTACCAACCGATCTCTTCTTCTAGTCGAGTTGTGCCACAAATTTCTCTTCTCCCCAATTCTATTCAGTAACTCCTCATTAGTTATGTGATCTACCCATCTAATTTTCAGCATTCTTCTGTAGCATCACATTTCGAAAGCTTCTTTTCTCTTCTTGTCCAAACTATTTATCGTCCGTGTTTCACTTCCATACATGGCTACACTCCATACAAATACTTTCAGACACGACTTCCTGACACATAAATCTACACTCGATGTTAACAAATTTCTCTTCTTCAGAAACGCTTTCCTTGCCATTGCCAGTCTACATATTACATACTCTCTAATACAACCATCATCAGTTATTTTGCTCACCAAATAGAAAAACTCATCTACTACTTCCCTCAGCATCACCCGACATAATTCGACTACATTCCATTATCCTCGATTCCCTTTTGTTGATGTACGTCTTACATCCTCCTTTCATGGCACTGTCCATTCCGTTCAATTGCTCTTCCACGTTCTTTGCTGTCTCTGATAGAATTACAATTTCATCGGCGAAACTCAAAGTTTTCATTTCTTCTCCATGGATTTTAACTCCTACTCCGAATTTTTCTTTTGTTTCCTTTACTGCTTGCTCAAATACAGATAGAATAACATCGGGGATAAGCTACAACCCTGCCTCACTCCCTTACCAACCACTGCTTCCCATTCATGCCCCTTGACTCTTATAACTAACTGCCACTTGGTTTCTGTTCAAATTGTAAATAGCCTTTCGTTCCCTGTATTTGACCCCTGACACCTTCAGAATTTGTAAGAGAACATTCTAGTCAACATTGTCAAAAGCTTTCTCTAAGTCTACAAATGCTAGATACATAGGTTTGGCTTTCCTTAATCTATTTTCTAAGACAAGTCGTTAGGTCAGTATTGCCTCACGTGTTCCAACATTTCTACGGAATCCAAATTGATTCCCCGAGGTCGGCTTCTACCAGTTTTTCCATTCGTCTGTAGAGAATTCGTGTTAGTATTTCGCAGCTGTAACTTATTAAACTGATAGTTCGGTAATTTTCACTTCTGTCAACACCTGCTGTCTTTGAGATTGGAATTATTATATTCTTCTTGAAGTCTGAGGGTATATAGCCTGTCTCATACATCTTGCTCACCAGATGGTAGAGTTTTGTCAGGACTGGCTCTCCCAGGGGTGTCAATACTTCTAATGGAATGGTGTTACTCCCGGAGCCTTTTTTCGACTTAGGTCTTTCAGTGCTCTGTCAAACTCTTCACGTTGTATCATATCTCCCATTTCGACTTCATATACACAATTTCCATAATACTGTCCTCAAGTACATCGCCCTCGTATAGACCCTCTATATACTCCTTCGACCTTTCTGCTTTCCATTCTTTGCTTAGAACTGGGTTTCCGTCTGAGCTCTTGATATTTATACAAGTGATTCTCTTTTCTCCAAAGTTCTCTTTAATTTTTCTGTGGGCAGTATCTATCTTACCCTAGTGAGATGTGCCACTATATGCTAACATTTGTCGTCTAGCCATCCCTGCTTAGCCATTTTGCACTTGCTGTTGATCTCATTTTTCGGGACATTTTTTTTCCTTTTTGCCTGTTTCATTTACTTCATTTTTATATTTTCTCCTTTCATCAGTTAAATTCAATATCTCTTCTGTTACCAAACCATTTCTACTAGTCCTCGTCTTTTTACCTACTTGATTCTCTGTTGGCTCCACCATTTCATCCCTCAAAGCTACCCATTCTCCTTCTACTGTATTTCTTTACCCCATTCCAGTCAATCTTTCCCTAATGCTCTCCCTGAAACTCTCTACAACCTCTGGTTCTGTCAGTTTATCCAGGTCCAATCTACTTAAATTCCCACCTTTTGTAGTTTCTTCAGTTTTAATGTACAGTTCATAACCAATAGATTGTGGTCAGAATCCACATCTGCCCCTCGAAATGGTTCAATGGGGTGGGGGGGGGGGGAGCGTAATGAAATCCGAATTTAGTGAAAACACAGAGAAAAGAAACACGATTAAAAATACATGAACGGACCTTTAACAAAAAATTCATGCGCAAGTGGCAAGAGTTTGTATAATTTTTTTTATATTCATTACTCTAACTGATTGTATTGTCTCGATCCAGTCACGAATGAGCCAAAAAAAACTAAAAATGTCGCACAGTTTGACATTAAAAGAACGATATAAGAGTCGAGGGGCATGCAAGGGAAGCAGTGGTTGGGAAGGGAGTGAGACAGGGTTGTAGCCTTTCCCCAATGTTATTCAATCTGTATATTGAGCAAGCAGTAAAGGAAACAAAAGAAAAATTCGGAGTAGGTATTAAAATCCATGGAGAAGAAATAAAAACTTAGAGGTACGCCGATGACATTGTAATTCTGTCAGAGACAGCAAAGGACTTGGAAGAGCAGTTGAACGGAATGGACAGGGTCTTGAAAGGAGGATATAAGATGAACATCAACAGAAGCAAAACGAGGGTCATGGAATGTAGTCGAATTAAGTCGGGCGATGCTGAGGGAATTAGATTAGGAAATGAGACACTTAAAGTAAGAAAGGGGTTTTGTTATTTGGGGAGCAAAATAAGCAAAAGAGGATAGAAGCTTTCGAAATGTGGTGCTACAGAAGAATTCTGAAGATTAGATGGGTAGATCACATAACTAATGAGGAGGTATTGAATAGAATTGGGGAGAAGAGGAGTTTGTGGCACAACTTGACTAGAAGAAGGGACCGGTTGGTAGGACATGTTCTGAGGCATCAAGGGATCACAAATTTAGCATTGGAGGGCATCGTGGAGAGTAAAAATCGTAGAGGGAGACCAAGAGATGAATACACTCAGCATAATCAGAAGGATGTAGGTTGCAGTAGGTACTGGGAGATGAAGAAACTTGCAAAGGATAGGGTAGCATGGAGAGCTGCATCAAACCAGTCTCAGGACTGAAGACCACAATAACAACAACATCTGTATTGAATGCAAATTACTTCTCTCCAGTTGATTTGAGCATTGGTGAATGGAGTATTGCGTTGACTGTACTGGAGACATTCAACAGCATCCCAAATATCGCCGAGAATAACAAGAAACTGCATCTGGATATTAATGGTGAAAAATACATTGTGGAAATTGAATCGGGAGCATACCATATCGATGATTTAAATGAAGTCTTAAAACAGTCTGGAAAAGGTATTGAGCTATTTTCCAACTGCAATACACTTAAATCTGAAATAAGAACTGTAAATGCAACGATTTACTCTGACCAGAAAGGTTCAACAGGGTGCCAACTGGGTTTCACAAAAGGACATGATTTGAAGAAGGAGCCAAGAAAAATTTTACGAGTCAGATCAGACTGTGGACATACTGCCCATCACCACAATCCGATTCGAGTGTAACACAGCAACGAACTCCTATCTCAACAAGAGTGTATTCATACCATTTACGGATTCTTCCCCTCAGGTGCAACGGGTACAAGATTGTTGAGACCCTTGCCAATGCAATATACCTTCCCGTAACAGCTCAGACATTGGAGTATTCGGAGCTGTGTATTGTGGACCAGAATAATCAACTCGTTGACTTTTGTGGTGAGGACGTCATTGTACGATTACATCTCAGGCAGGATGGGTGTATAGTATAAAACAAGTACACGCAATCCACAGTACGTCACTTCGCTACTCAACCACAAAGTGAATATACGTGTGAATTACGTGTTTCTTAAATCAGTTGGCTTGAACCCTCACAATGAAGTCCTCACTCAATATAATCAGTCCAGTACAGTATGATGAGAGAATTGTGTGTCAGGAATACTTCTCGCATAAACTTTACGCTTCAATCACATTTGACAAGAATGTTGAAACAGACGCTTCCATGCGAGAGTTTCATATATCTATAGGGGTCATTCAAGAAAACTGACAGCAGTGATACAATGGGATCCAAGCTAACACGTAATGCTTTAGCATTCCTGTTCCTAGAGATCCGCTATGAACTCAGTGGGTCCGAGACCGACCGTACACGCAATGTCGGCATAACATCGACCCTTAAAACATACGTCTCTTCATCACCTGCGGATTTGCATGGTTTCGAAAAAGCGTGGTGGTTCATAAACGATCCTGAGGATACAACAGTTGCAGAGTATAAGCGATTTACTGCATGCATACCTCTAAAAATGCTTATGTGTTACTTTGAGGACATGAAGCATATTATTGTGAGCGTTTAACAGGAACTCATTCTGGTACGGAGTGCGACGGATAATATCTCATACAATCAAGGAGCTCAAGAAGGGAATGTGATCACAATCAGCAAGGTAATATGGAAAATTCCCCAGATCAGTGTATCAGACTAGGAACATTTCAAGCTTTTAAAAGTCCTGAAATCGGGTACATTTCTATCACTGACATTTCGCTCATGGAAGGTTTTCGAGTACCCAGTGTTACCGACTGCGAGCAGATGAACATGGGCTATTAAAACGTCTTCGCAGCTAGAGACACCTAGGTTCATACTTGTGTGTCAGACTGATAGAAGAGATAATATAGCAAATGATTCCATCGTGTTCGACAACTGCAAGTTAACTAATGTCAAAGTCTACCAAAATTCAGAATTCTACACACATGACAATTTATACCTGCAGTGGAATGAAATTGTATACAGTCTAGCATATGACATGTATGCACGGTTTCGTGGTTCTTACTACAAAATTGCTGAAGGAGAAGGTGGATGGTGTGCACTCAGTCCATAGAAGTTCAAGGAGGTATCACCAATCCTCGTAATACACTGCTCGAAACACATCGAGATCGCTAAGTCTGGACCTACAGCTGTGCGAATTGAATTTGAATCAAATTTCCCAGAACACACTGCAGTGCTTGTTCTAGTTCTACATGACCATGTGATCAACTGCTGCCCGCTCACCGGTGTTGTGCAATGAGCTGTATAAGTGAATAGATGCTGCACCATACCTAGAGCATTTCACAATCACATCTCAAGGTGTTAACATCATTGAAGACGCTCAGGGTTTCTATGATAGTGAGTGCAGACAGTTCATATTTAAAGATGTTGCATACATTGCATACACACAAGGTGCAGGAATAATAGAAACATTCTCAGCAAGCATTGCATCACCAACATCTTTCAAGTATATGAAGTGTGCTAAGACACGGAATAATGCGAAGTAGTTAATACATTTCTACCATGGAATTCACTGGGATGATCCTGGCATATCCTATGAAGATATGGTGACGTCGTTTAAATTATTCGATCACACAGATACCATCATCTACTTGAAGGGGAAGGAGAAGATCTCAGGGATGCGTCGAATCTTTAAATTTGCTGCTATTCGAGACCTGGAATTCTGTGGGTGTCCTTCTCTCCATCGACTCAAGAAGAAGAAGGTGTGTGAATATAGTGTTGCTGTGTCTGCTTATGAAAATGTAAAATTACGTGTAAGTTGGATAAGAAATAAATGAATTTTTACCTCACAATCTCTGTGTTCTCTTTTTATTTTTCAGTCAAATGGTTCAAATGGCTCTGAGCACTGTGGGACTTAACTTCTGAGGTCATCAGTCCCCTCGAAGGTAGAACTACTTAAACCTAACTAACCTAACGACATTACACACATCCATGCCCGAGGCAGGATTCGAACCTGCGACCGCGCTGTTCCAGACTGTAGCGCCTACAAGCGCTCGGCCACCCCGGCCGGCTATTTTTCAGTCCTGTTCCTGCTTTGACAGTGTACAGTTTTAATCACATGCTATATCTGTGGTCTTCTTCAAGCACAGGAGATATAATTTTAGACATGTCTGCTATATATCTTTGGAAGTGAACACGGTCAAGTTCCTGCTGCTCCCATAACCCAATTTGTGCTGCATGATAGGCGTAATTCCATGCAATCATTCTATATATTTTGTTATCTTCCATGTTAAGCTTCACATCTTTAATAGCGCTCATCTTCAGCAAAACTAATGTCATTTGAGACATGCACAGTCTTTATATATTATAATATATATATGTACGTACATAATGTAATATGGATAGGGTTCTTTTTTAAATAACAACTAAGATGTATGGTAAATAATTTTTTTCTTGCTTTATTTAGTTAACACAAATACAATATAGTATTTTTGAGGTACAATATAGTTTTCTTGAGGTACAATATAGTATTTTTGAGGTACAAATTGACTCTGCTATTCCAATGCATAAATACTTTTAACTTACACGCTACAACAGTAACACTGGTAGGAATATTTTCTTATAAATCTGCGCTAAAAATTGATGTGGAGATACTTTCTTTACTACAACTAAATTTCACAGCCCCAGTAGCACATCTTTTACAATACTTCTGATGGACTGTGCATGCATAGAATCTAATTTCAACAGTCCCCAATATCAAAGGTTTTTACAATAACAATTCTGATGGACTGTGAGCTATATATATATACTATTCTGACTTGGATGGCTAGTGGCAGGTGAAAAACATAGAAGCTGTTCTACTTACAAGATGCAAATTGTGCGTATATATATATATATATATATATATATATATATATATATATATATATATATATATATATATATATATATATATTGTGTATGAACAAACAGATCAATATATAAATATTTTTTGTTTATGATATTTAATGTTTTTTTGTTTATCGTTTTTTGTCCTTTCTTTTCCACACATTTGCTCTATGTATGTATACACACACACACACACACACACACACAAAATTAGTTACACTGTGATAAAAGGATCATACTACTATTCTGCAGACACTCTCTCTCTCTCTCTCTCTCTCTCTCTCTCTCTCTCTCTCTCTGTCTCTCTATCACTCAACCAGAGTCCCCCACCCCTTCTCTCGCTACAAGTGAGTAGTGTAAGTATGGAAGAGTTTCAATCCAATCATCATAAATGTCCCTTTTATTGTCATGAGGCGACAGACCGATTTTAGACTGCAGCACAGTGCACACCTTGTGTCCTCTCAATCGAATACTGGTCTGCCTTACCATATGTGGTGGCTCTGGTGCAGCACCACGAACACCACTGCAGAGGCACTGCAAATAGTCTTTGATAGAGAGGGCTCTCGATGCCATAGGACGTACTCCCTTAGCCCGCCTCTGGGTGGCACCTTCCAATGTGCGATACGCATACATTTCTGAGCATAGACTTACAAACTCCACAATCGGCAAACCATTTGCCTCGTCCGTCATAAGACCAATAACCTTCTTGTTCTGTGGAATAATACCATAAGGATTATTGGTCGTGTATGAAGATGTGTCGAATTCATTACTGTGGCACCTCATTACTTCATGTGGATCACAGTTCTTTGTCAAATAGATAAAGCTATCTGTATCCATATAACGTTATTTAGGATGAGCGAAATGAGTTTTTCGCAAACTCATGATGAAAGCGGTACATGTGGATATAGGATTGGTCTGGTACGCACATCCCCACTTATATAGGTTTCGTAGACTTTAGCAGTCTTCGCCATCTCCACAGCAACAAAGTTCTGATCGAATATGGTGACCTGCTTAAAATTTGGTCTGCCAATGCATTTTCTTACGCCTTAACGCCCATCCCATTCGGTTCTAATAAAAATTTCATGTCATTCCCTCAAATTCTCTATTGTTTTACAGAAAATTTAATTATTCATTAATTTATAAAAATATTTCTCAAAGTCACACATCGTGGAAGCTCTCTGTCTCATATTCAAATCAGTATACTCCTTCAACCAGGGAGACTGCTTGAAGGAGACAGCTTGGCTGTCTCTAATCAGCTCCATACCCAAGCTGAGACACTGCTGGAGATTACAATAATGAATAATGCATCTCCACGTTTCCCTCAGCATTGTCATCAGTTTTGGCGTGGAGCCTCCTCGTGGAACTAATTGCTCTGGACACAGTGGCCAATCGGCGTGTGCATCATGCAAAGTAACATGATATGTGAGTTCTGCCTCCACCACATACCCCACATCAGAATCAGCTGTCATACCCCCCATTATTTTTCCACCTAGTCCCTTGTATTTGTCTTCGGGCACCCATCAAAACTAACAAGTCGGCAGTGATTGCTGCATGACGTGCCCATGTAAGTTATTTACGTCCAGGTACATTATGTAACTCGAATCAAGGGATGCGCTGAAGCTGTCACCCATCCACAGGTTATTTGCCTTCGCATGCCTACGGCCGCATTTGAAAAGTCCCCCACGGCTCCCTCACTCAAAGGAAAAAAGGCATGTCAGCATCGGTCAATAATTCAATGCTGCACTTCGTCTGCTTGAGCACTGTGTCCCAAGACAACCCAGGTGCCACGTAATACCAGGCTGGATCCAAAGAACATGTGGCCATGCATAGACTCTGGAATTTCTCATACACGTCCGCAAGCAAGTGCAAGTCTGTGGCCATGTAAAGCTGTGCATACTCTCCTAAAGTTGAAATACTAAACTCTCACCAGACATTCACGGCTTGCTCATACTCTGCATCCATTGTGCCATCGCCTGTAAGGTTGCTGGAGAATGCAGTTATGTCGGGTAGCCTGGTTTCGTTGAGTTTCGTCATACTATCCACACACTCATATGAGAAAACCCCCTTCCTAGTCACAAGTTGAAACTTTTTCTAATCGGGAAATGCAAAAATGGCTCTGAGCACTATGCGACTTAACTTCTGAGGTCATCAGTCGCCTAGAACTTAGAACTAATTAAACCTAACTAACACAAGGACAGCACACACATCCATGCCCGAGACAGGATTCGAACCTGCGACCGCAGCGGTCGCTCGGGAAATGGAGCTCGAGTGATGTGCATATCCCTCTGAGGTAGAGTTTCAACGAGTTTCTGGAGTGGCACCTGCATAAAACTTAGTGTATCAAGGAAGCGGAGTGTAATTATTGGCATCATTCGTTTGGAGAATGAAATGTATTTCTCGACACTTTCAGGTAGGACACTGACCTAATTGTTCTCCAAGCTAGATTCAACCAAGTCCTGAACTTGAAAGTGAGCGTCATTCCCACTTAAATTATGAAAGAAAACGGGTATGTGTCTTGGTAGCTGGTTCTCCAAATTGCACACGTTGTGAGTTGCACCATGGAACTTCCCCGTAAGATGACAGTAGTCCCTACGAGGAGTTTCCGCTTTTTTGTCTAATGGCAGCCCGCAAATAATGACAATCAACTGCGTTATTGTGCAAATCTTCATTCTCCTTTGATTTGGTGACGGGCACGTTGTTGTTGTAAAGCTTATCAACCTCCTATGAAAATTTTTCGACATCAGTGAGCAGCCAAACCCGCAGGATTATCCCCGACACAAGATTTGTAGCGGTTACGACTGTAATCGTACGACAATACAATATGGTACGCTGCATCATACGGTACGCGTTTTTCTGTAAAGGTGGTATGGGAGGCTGTAGGGGCACCTTCACAGCGGGTTGCAGGCATTCAAAGTCGGCATACCTTAAAATTGGGCATCTTTCCTGGTGGTGAGCATTCTTAAACTTTATGAATTTGTTTTCCTCAGTAGGCATAATAACATTTACTGGGTCCTTGGAAGCACAGTCTACTAGATGTTCTGCTAATAACTTCTCTGAGGAGAAATAATTCAGGCACCTTAAGCAAAAAATGGTTCAAATGGCTCTGAGCACTATGGGACTTAACTTCTGAGGTCATCAGTCCCCTAGAACTTAGAACTACTTAAACCTAACTAACCTAAGGACATCACACACATCCATGCCCGAGGAAGGATTCAAACCTGTGACCGTAGCGGTCCCGCGGCTCCAGACTGTAGCGCCTAGAACCGCTCGGCCACTCCGACCGGCACACCTTAAGCAAATATGACAATTTCTTCATAGTTGGGAGGAAAGGAGTAGGGACATGTCTTTGATCCAAACATAGTGATAATAATCACCTTCAGTGAAAAGCAGCATGTTTACATGCAACTCAAAAATGGTTCAAATGGCTCTGAGCACTATGGGACTTAACTTCTGAGGTCATCAGTCCCCTAGAACTTAGAACTACTTAAACCTAACTAACCTAAGGACAGCACACACATCCATGCCCGAGGCAGGATTCGAACCTGCGACCGTAGCGGTCGCGCGGCTCCAGACTGTAGCGCCTAGAACAGCTCGGTCACTAAGGCCAGCTACATGCATCTCACACTCACCAATAAATTTTGAGAAATGGAGGAGGCCGACGACAATATCCTTGTCTTGCTCATGTGACTTGCTTTTGTTCTCCAGGCCATAAACAGGAAACTGGTATGCCGGTATTCTGTACCTCAAATTTAGGTATGTCCTGGATCTTGACAGGGAACTCTATACCATCAAAGTTATATAACTGTAATATAAGTCTGAATGAGGCTTTAATGCTCACTCTAACGATATGGTTTTTTCTCTTACATTTTTCTTTTTTTTTTGTCATTACCTGTTCGTATGCAGTATTTCTCACTATAAACAGCTTTTATTCTTTTCATTATTTATGTTTTTTTTTATTCCATTCTTCTTCGCCTTCCACGTGAATTTGTTGAATATTTGCATCACCGAACTCCACTTTCACTTACACTTCTGTGCACTATCCTCTCGTCATTTTGCGTGTATTCTTTTGCTATTGCGGTATGCGTTCGTGTTTTGTTTGTTTGGGTAGTGGTGGAGGCGTCTGCTAGTGCTCTATTAATGTTTATATTTTCAGGCTAGGAGAGAGAGAGAGAGAGAGAGAGAGAGAGAGAGAGAGAGAGAGAGAGAAGAGAGAGAAAGAGACAGCGTGTGTTTGTGTGGGTGGGTGGGTGGATGTGGGTGTGGGTGTGTTCAAACAAAAAAGTACAGTGAATACTGAAGACGCTTTAAAATAAGGTGAAACACGTCTGGTCCAAATAAGACTTTTATTACATTTGCTAGAAACGGCAATTAACCTGTACAAGTTGTATATGTGCAAGTGTGGAAAAAAGAGTTCCCCCCTCCCCCCCAAAAAAGAACAAGGAAAACAATAGGTATAATAAAATACAGTAGATAAAGGTACTACGAGTGCACGTTTGTTCGATGTGTACGATGAATACGGTCGCTGGTTCGAATCCTGCCTCGGGCATGGATGTGTGTGATGTCCTTAGGTTAGTTAGGTTTAAGTAGTTCTAAGTTCTAGGGGACTGATGACCATAGATGTTAAGTCCCATAGTGCTCAGAGCCATTTGAACCATTTTTTGTACGATGAATGCCCAGGTTACGACTTTTCTTATGCCACCGAATAGGTCCGTCTCCAGCGTTTACTGCCGGGCATTGCATCCCCAGGGATCAACGTCCCTTGGCTCCAGTATGCAGCATGGAAACGGCGCCAGCGGCCACGTGCCTGCCACGTGGAAGCGGTCGATGCCACTGGCGCCGGCAAACTCTGCTGGCCCACCCGTCTTCAATGGCGGATCCCATAACAGTATGGAAGAAACTTTTCTGGAGACACTGCTGGCGTGTGAGAGAGGAGAGAATGACTACTTCAGAATGAATGTAAAACACGGAATAGTTATGTGTGCAGGTAGATGCTAAGGAATCGCATTTGGCTGTGAAGACAGCAACGTGTGAGGCCCTTACTGACTGCCGCAGTATCTTATTATCGAAAGACAATCAATCTGAAATAAATTGTGGTGAGAGGAAAAGGCGCTTAATTAGTGTGCAGATATCATGGGTGGCATAGCAGCCGAAATTGAGAAAAGGAAAGCAAAAGAAGTAATGGAGTGCAGTATAATAACCGCTACTAGTCACAGAAGTAGGTGATTTTAATCAACAAACGGTCCGCCTCCGATAGCTGACTAGTCAGCGTGACAGAATGTCAATCCTGAAGGCCCGGGTTCGATTCTCGGCTGGGTCGGAGATTTTCTCCGCTCAGGGACTGGGTGTTGTGTTGTCCTAATCATCATCATTTCATCCCCATCGACGCGCGAGTCGCCGAAGTGGTGTCAAATCGAAAGGCTTGCACCCAGCGAACGGTCTACACGACGGGTGGCCCTAGTCACACGACGTTTATTATTTATGTTATCAACACGCGATCTGTTTCGAGCTTGTGCATATTTTCAGGTGGTTTGCATTCAAGTACATGTTTCCACACACAGCATTGGGAACCACTGTATAAACCAAAAACAGATAACTGACGATGACTAAATAGACACAAATGAAACATTTGGAAGTGACTAGACGACTTGAGTTGTAAAATGTTATAGAACTTACATATAGCTAGCGGGTAGATTTTTTTACAAAAAAGTTTCGTCTTGTACACGTTAACTGAGTGTTAGTCACCATTTATTATGGTGAGTCGAAAGTTACGAGCGAAAATCGCTCTAGTAACTCTGTTAAATACATGTACCGGTACTGTTGTTGCTAAGCATGTAGGGTAGGTAATTTTGAGAGGTAGTAGTGTGGACAAAGACAAGAAAAAGTATCCAAACATGAGCTCTAAAATCTGTATCTGAGTAGCTATGAGCACTTGTTCGTCTCCTCCGATGTGAAGCACATTTCTACTGAACACGTGCTCATAGCTCTTAAAGTATGCAATTTAGAGGCAATGTTTACTAGGCGCTTTTTTTCTTTCTTTTGTCCATACTACCACCTCTGAAAGTTACCCGCCACACGCCCACGACCTTAGCAATAACAGTATCGGTTCATGTATTCCGATGTCAGGGGTACCAGAAAGGTTTTCGCTTATAACTTTCGACTCGTTCATTTCCGTTACAGCCACTCTAAACTCAGATTGATACATTTATCCTTCCCCAACAGCCTTGAAAGTTGTAACATCATCACGGAATCACCCTTCATATACATACACTCCTGGAAATTGAAATAAGAACACCGTGAATTCATTGTCCCAGGAAGGGGAAACTTTATTGACACATTCCTGGGGTCAGATACATCACATGATCACACTGACAGAACCACAGGCACATAGACACAGGCAACAGAGCATGCACAGTGTCGGCACTAGTACAGTGTATATCCACCTTTCGCAGCAATGCAGGCTGCTATTCTCCCATGGAGACGATCGTAGAGATGCTGGATGTAGTCCTGTGGAACGGCTTGCCATGCCATTTCCACCTGGCGCCTCAGTTGGACCAGCGTTCGTGCTGGACGTGCAGACCGCGTGAGACGACGCTTCATCCAGTCCCAAACATGCTCAATGGGGGACAGATCCGGAGATCTTGCTGGCCAGGGTAGTTGACTTACACCTTCTAGAGCACGTTGGGTGGCACGGGATACATGCGGATGTGCATTGTCCTGTTGGAACAGCAAGTTCCCTTGCCGGTCTAGGAATGGTAGAACGATGGGTTCGATGACGGTTTGGATGTACCGTGCACTATTCAGTGTCCCCTCGACGATCACCAGTGGTGTACGGCCAGTGTAGGAGATCGCTCCCCACACCATGATGCCGGGTGTTGGCCCTGTGTGCCTCGGTCGTATGCAGTCCTGATTGTGGCGCTCACCTGCACGGCGCCAAACACGCATACGACCATCATTGGCACCAAGGCAGAAGCGACTCTCATCGCTGAAGACGACACGTCTCCATTCGTCCCTCCATTCACGCCTGTCGCGACACCACAGGAGGCGGGCTGCACGATGTTGGGGCGTGAGCGGATGACGGCCTAACGGTGTGCGGGACCGTAGCCCAGCTTCATGGAGACGGTTGCGAATGGTCCTCGCCGATACCCCAGGAGCAACAGTGTCCCTAATTTGCTGGGAAGGGGCGTTGCGGTCCCCTACGGCACTGCGTAGGATCCTACGGTCTTGGCGTGCATCCGTGCGTCGCTGCGGTCCGGTCCCAGGTCGACGGGCACGTGCACCTTCCGCCGACCACTGGCGACAACATCGATGTACTGTGGAGACCTCACGCCCCACGTGTTGAGCAATTCGGCGGTACGTCCACCCGGCCTCCCGCATGCCCACTATACGCCCTCGCTCAAAGTCCGTCAACTGCACATACGGTTCACGTCCACGCTGTCGCGGCATGCTACCAGTGTTAAAGACTGCGATGGAGCTCCGTATGCCACGGCAAACTGGCTGACACTGACGGCGGCGGTGCACAAATGCTGCGCAGCTAGCGCCATTCGACGGCCAACACCGCGGTTCCTGGTGTGTCCGCTGTGCCGTGCGTGTGATCATTGCTTGTACAGCCCTCTCGCAGTGTCCGGAGCAAGTATGGTGGGTCTGACACACCGGTGTCAATGTGTTCTTTTTTCCATTTCCAGGAGTGTACGTTTACAGGCGTCGGAGGCTATAACTTTCATCTCTGTAATTCATAGACCTAAGCTCTTTGACCTCTGTTCTGCACTCTAAACACACTGGATGTCGGAGTGCATGTGCTTCTGAAGTTGTTAACATTGAAAGTGCCACAATTGTTTCAAAAACATAATATGGAAACACTAATAATGCATGGTGATTAATATAGAGTTAAAGTACGAAATACGAAATACTTTTGTACAAAAATGTGATAAACATAGTGCGGAAAAGCTATGGACACACCAGCCATATGTACTATAATATTTTACAACACGCGTCGCTTAGCCGCTACCAAATGTTTGATCTGCATCTATTTAGTCATAATCAGTTATTCGGTTTTGATTTAAACAGTGATCTCCAACACTGAGTGTGGAAACGTGTACTTGAATGTAAACCAGCTGAACATGGGCATACCCCCGAAATCGGTCGTGTGTTAAATAAAGTGACCTTCTGTTATGACTAATGACTAGCAGCGCTTATTATTCCACACACTGTAAAGGAACAGAGTTCAGCTTCATCCATTATGAATAAAACACATTAAAAGCGGAAACTATGAACTCAGTTTTCAAATACTCCCTTGCAAAGAAAGGCATAGATAAGTACCCCAACTTACTTTCTGCATCACTGCAAAGATGAGTTTTACAGATATCGGAATCAATGACACTGAGAAACAACCTAAATAACTAAAATTGAACAAAGCTACAGAACCCGATGGAATCCCTCTGACTTTCTATACAGAATTTGTGTCTGGGGTTAGCAGTGCTTTTAAACATAACGTCATCCAAGATGGCGGCGTGTAGACTTGGCAACAGTGCATGACATCATCCAAGTTGAGGCTGTGATGTCATCCAAGAGGGCGGATTTTGGTGGAGGATAGGTCAATTGGGCAACCTCCACTAACTTAACCCCCACCCCTCTCCCAGAAAAATGGCGGGAAGTTCAAATTCCAACAGGATAATGCATCACACTATGGCTACCTCTACTATCCTAAAAAAGTCGCAGGAAGAAAGGACACTTGGGCTACCTCCACTAGCTGGGCAGTGTAGCCGAGTGGTTCTAGGTGCTTCAGTCTACAACCGCACGACTGCTACGGTCGCAGTTTCGAATCCTGCCTCGGGCATGGATGTGTGTGATGTCCTTAGGTTAGTTAGGTTTAAGTAGTTCTAAGTTCTAGAGGACTAATGACATCTGATTTTAAGTCCCATAGTCCTCAGAGCAGTTTGAACCATTTTTGCTACCTCCACCAACCTAAGTCACGCTCCTAGGGATTGGTGGGAAAAGGACTTAGCCTGCACTGGGCTGCTGCAGAAAGGTGTTCCTCATGTCTAGAAAACCAGCAAATGTGTCTTACACCTGTCTTTCATCTGCTAGATGCACACAACACTCGATGTTGCCTCAACTAAATAAAGATGTGAAATGTGTAGAAGCAGTCAACGACACAATTTACATTGGAGATAATAATGGTCAAGTGCTAAAACATGTCCATACTGAATCTTCTCAAATTTCCACATACTCACGAGTGTTGCCCAACACATACTAAGCCCGCTCCTGCAACATGAAGCACTATAAAAGACAGTATGGGAACTGGAAGAAGGACGAGTATTTTGCTACTGCATTGTGGTACGTCCCCAAACTACATACAAGTACTCCTGTCTGAAGCAGATCTGAGTCCCTCAGGGCACATTTACGTTCAACACCCCAACATGCTATCTTCGTCATTCTATACCACGCAACAGAGAAAAATTACGAACTATTAAAGGTCCACTAACTTCATCCGATAGAGAACTCGATAAGATTTTTACCCCATCTCTCTCCTCCAATATATCGAAAATAAATACCGTCTGCATGCTGGCAACGAGCACATGTGACAATCCTATTAAATATACAGCTATTGATCCATTGCATGGGCCAGTGTAAAGGTGCATCGCCTGTCCTGTAGGAGGATGACTGTATCCCACAAAGTATACTATAAGTCGAAGAGACCCTCCCTGTGACCCTGTGTTGTTGTCTGAAACATTGTTTTTTTCTGCTATAACACGGTTTGTACACTGCCATGCATTTTGTTTTTTTCCACTATGTTATCAAAGTAAGTGTCAGGATCTAAACTGACATTAACATGTTCTGATCCGCTGCTTGTCACAGAAAACTACACTCCTGGAAATGGAAAAAAGAACACATTGACACCGGTGTGTCAGACCCACCATACTTGCTCCGGACACTGCGAGAGGGCTGTACAAGCAATGATCACACGCACGGCACAGCGGACACACCAGGAACCGCGGTGTTGGCCGTCGAATGGCGCTAGCTGCGCAGCATTTGTGCACCGCCGCCGTCAGTGTCAGCCAGTTTGCCGTGGCATACGGAGCTCCATCGCAGTCTTTAACACTGGTAGCATGCCGCGACAGCGTGGACGTGAACCGTATGTGCAGTTGACGGACTTTGAGCGAGGGCGTATAGTGGGCATGCGGGAGGCCGGGTGGACGTACCGCCGAATTGCTCAACACGTGGGGCGTGAGGTCTCCACAGTACATCGATGTTGTCGCCAGTGGTCGGCGGAAGGTGCACGTGCCCGTCGACCTGGGACCGGACCGCAGCGACGCACGGATGCACGCCAAGACCGTAGGATCCTACGCAGTGCCGTAGGGGACCGCACCGCCACTTCCCAGCAAATTAGGGACACTGTTGCTCCTGGGGTATCGGCGAGGACCATTCGCAACCGTCTCCATGAAGCTGGGCTACGGTCCCGCACACCGTTAGGCCGTCTTCCGCTCACGCCCCAACATCGTGCAGCCCGCCTCCAGTGGTGTCGCGACAGGCGTGAATGGAGGGACGAATGGAGACGTGTCGTCTTCAGCGATGAGAGTCGCTTCTGCCTTGGTGCCAATGATGGTCGTATGCGTGTTTGGCGCCGTGCAGGTGAGCGCCACAATCAGGACTGCATACGACCGAGGCACACAGGGCCAACACCCGGCATCATGGTGTGGGGAGCGATCTCCTACACTGGCCGTACACCACTGGTGATCGTCGAGGGGACACAGAATAGTGCACGGTACATCCAAACCGTCATCGAACCCATCGTTCTACCATTCCTAGACCGGCAAGGGAACTTGCTGTTCCAACAGGACAATGCACGTCCGCATGTATCCCGTGCCACCCAACGTGCTCTAGAAGGTGTAAGTCAACTACCCTGGCCAGCAAGATCTCCGGATCTGTCCTCCATTGAGCATGTTTGGGACTGGATGAAGCGTCGTCTCACGCGGTCTGCACGTCCAGCACGAACGCTGGTCCAACTGAGGCGCCAGGTGGAAATGGCATGGCAAGCCGTTCCACAGGACTACATCCAGCATCTCTACGATCGTCTCCATGGGAGAATAGCAGCCTGCATTGCTGCTAAAGGTGGATATACACTGTACTAGTGCCGACATTGTGCATGCTCTGTTGCCTGTGTCTATGTGCCTGTAGTTCTGTCAGTGTGATCATGTGATGTATCTGACCCCAGGAATGTGTCAATAAAGTTTCCCCTTCCTGGGACAATGAATTCACGGTGTTCTTATTTCAATTTCCAGGAGTGTAGATGTCACACAGTATAAGTCATGTTGTTATTGCTTCTGCCATAACATGACACACGCACTGAATGATTTTAAACAAAAGACAGCTACCACATAAGGAAACTGGAAGAGTTTGGAGGCATTATGGAGAGTTTCCAAATTGATGTCTGAAGGTAATTGATGACCTCTACATTTAAACTCATCTGTCACAGTGACAGAATAGCTGATGGCTCTGTGTTCCATTTTGACTGATTCCTCATACTGCAGTCATGTATGCGAACATTGTTTCTGTGCTAGCCATCCCTAGGAGGTGTTGCCCCTCCACCAAAACTCTTTCTCTAACCCAAACAAGCGATGTCAGTCAGTCATTATGTGGTAACCAACAGCGTACCTATGGATGGATGGGATGGAAAAGACACTGTTGATGCACTGAAATAATGAGCATCACAGTTGATAGTGCAAACAATTTTAACAATTTTACACTAATTTCAACACCGACCAATGATGTGACAGCATGTTTCCCAATTTCAGTATCATAGCTAAACAGTCCCTTCTCTACTTTGCGAGTATCATTGCGAATGTAGATAGATGACTGAGTAGTATGTCCATTCATGATTAATTCTTGAACATATACATCATCAAAGTATACGAAATAACACTCTACATATTTCTAGCACCTCGAGCATAGTGCTTAATTTACGATCTATCTCTATGCAGATGGGAATCGCAGAGCATTCTCACAGTTTCAGGACAAAATTAGAGACTGAAAGACCCCTTCGCACTGTCATTGACCAACCCGCCCTGCAGCACCATTACTAATTTAATCTGCAGACGAACCAGAAGTAGACTGCTACATTCCACATCTTCTGAATGAATCGAGCTTGCTGAGTCCTCGCCCATCCAAGTGCACAAGATTTCTCCCGATGCGCCCATGTCAAGGAGGTTAGTACACCTTATCGATGTACAGTAACAGATTTGAAAGTGTTGTGATGTAATAGCAGACGGTAAGGAAGGTATGGATTTGACGTGGAATACTGTGATACCAAAGGAAAGAGTACGTCAAGTTATAAGAATGTTACAGATATTTCTATTTCCAGAGCCACAGCCGTCTGCAGTGTGTATTTCCGATAGTTCGCCCATTGTCGAATGTCGTTCATTTGAGACCACAATCATAACATTTAATTGTAAGTATAGCGATGAGATATATATGTGACAGATTTCGTAGGATGATGACTCTGCCCAATCGTGCTTGCTGTGCAGTACCAGTGGCCTGTCGTGGGAATGATTTATGTTATTGTGTGCATCTAACAGGTGAAAGACAAGTGGAAGACACATTTGCTGGTTCTCCAGACATGAGGAACACCTTAGTTGACTTTGTGAATTATAGGGATGATTTGGAATCTGTTACATCACTGACATCGGTATTCATGAGTGGAAATATCAGTTTCCTCTGATTTTTTTCGAGTCTTCGTGTAAAGGTCTTTGCAGCCAGGATAAGTTAATATTTACTCAGTGATTTACAGCACACTCCACCTCGCTAAAGTTTCGGGTTTCTAGAGAAATAGTTTCCAGTCTGTATTTTCGGAATTACATTGTGCGAGCGATACTACTATACAAGCGATATTGCTGTGCTTGATAACGAGAAGTATCCCAAAAATGGTTTGATACTGTAGCTAACCATGCAAAATTACATATGTTTTTGTAATCCCAGAGTCTGGAGGTGGGTGTAGAAAAGCAAGCAAGCAGATTGAGACCATAAGCAGTAATGCTTTTCCGCCATGAGGGGCCAACCCCGAATTTCTAGAACAGTTCTGAGAGTGACTTCGGTCCACTGAGGGCGCTCTGGTCACGTGTCGGGAGTGGATAACCTCCTGACCTCGCGGGAAATATCTAGTGCACTGAGGAATATACCTACAGTGCATGTGCTTATGCTGTCTGTCTTCACAGTATATGTACGAGTGTCTGGTGGCCGATAGCTATAGGAGTGATGTAACAGTAGCGATTTTGTATGGTGCAGGATACGAATTGTGCGTTTACTATATCGCCATGGTACCCGGTGATATATTGGTAGGTTGGAGATCTGTTTCACGCTCTAAAATTCAAGCTCTTGTCCTCAGTAACAGAGCAGTGTAATTGAGTAAGAGTCTTTCTATATTTGACGATCTGTAGGCCAATTTGTAGGGTTTAATTGTCAGGTTAGTATGGTTATCTGTAGAAAATACTTTTTTGCCACTGAAAGTCTCGTCTGCAGAAAGAAAAAAATGGCAGATGGTGCTTGCACACCGTCGGTATCAGTAATTTGGTAGGTAAATTCAATAACAGCCAATAATAATGCTCCATTTATTCACAAGTCATCTTCCAGGCGCTAATGACCATAGCAGTTTGGCGCCCCAAAACCATAACAAAACAAAACAAAAACAAGTCATCCTTTGTGCCAGGATGTAGGAGCCTCTACATAGCAATGAGAACGTTTATGTTTCAGAGATGTTTGTTGAAAGCAGAACTTAATGATTTTCAAGAAGGGTTACATGTGATGGATTGGGTGCTACGTTAGAACCATCAGGAGGAATGCATTCGGCGTTATTCTGCGTTATTTTTTGAGACAGGTTCTGGTAGGAGAAGAATTTCCATGCAGACAAGCTGAGACATCACGAAAGCAACTACAGAAGTGACAGTTAACTATTTCTGGGACACTATACAATTTCTGAGAGGTCAACTTGGCTGTTATTTTACATAGCTATGTAACGTCACTACAACATTGAGAACCTTTTAGATGGTGAATCGCCATGTGGACATTTCGCAGGAATGTGTCAGCCAAGATGGGGAGGTAAACACACGTGCAAAGCTAGTCACAGCTCGCATCTCGCATTAGGATCGCAATCGATGTTATTCTGGATCAGATATAGCGCGACCTGTGACGTCAGTATCCACAGGTATCGCGCCAGCAATGGTAAACACACATGCCCAGAGGTGTCTCGTGTATGGGACATGTGTGAGTGCACTACCTGGCATGTGCGCCTTGGAGTTCTGTAGGGGAGCAGTTCGCTGATACGTCACGATTGACTATAGCTCGAAAGCGTTTTTTATGTGCACTGAGTGTTTTTGCAGTGCATTATTTACCATTGTTTAAGTGTTGTGAGCGTGTTGGCAGACCATTATGTATGCATTATTTCGGTGATTTACGAGTTGTTTTCTTGTCTGTCGCATTATTTTGTGACCAGGTCTGTAGGCTGCGCAATGTATGATTTCAACAGTTTATGATTAACAAGTGTGTTTACAGAGCCTTTTATATGCATTATTTTGACAAGTTACAAGTTGTTTGCATCTCTGTACATCAGTGTAGTACATTATTTAGGTGATTTACTAGTAGTTTGTAGGTCTGTAGACTATTTACTTCGACCTCAAGCACGCCAGAGAGAGTGTTTTGTACCAGTGTAATGAATGAAGTAGGTGAAATTCGTCACTAAATAAATTGTATGCATTTTTTCGACAGTTTATAATTAGCATGTCTGCACATCAGTGAACTGCATTATTTCAGTGATTTACAAGTAGTTTGAAGTTCTGTAGGCTGTTCAATACATAATTTTGAGAGTTTACAATTAGCAAGTGTGTTTGCAGAGCGTTATACATGCATTAGTTTGGCAATTTACGAGTTGTTTGCACGTCTGTACATCAGTGCACTGCATTATTTGAGTGATTTACGAGTAGTTTGCATGTCTGTAGGCTGTGAATTGAGACCCCAAGCATGGCACAACATGTGTTTTGTATAATCATAATAAATAAACTACGTGAAATCCATCCCTAAATAAATTGTTCCGAAATAAATAAAGTACACTCCTCCCTCTCTCCAGCAGCCCAGCACAATTTGAGTCATTTTCCCGCCATTTTTCCCCTAGCCCGCCATGGGATAAAAGTGCACTCTGATGGCAGTACTGTGTACTAGGTCAGTTGGAATCTGGACCCTATGGTGGACACATTGGATGGAGCTACTGCCTCAAATTGTTTAAATAAAGACTGAAATAAAGACTTACATCCAATCTATCCACCAGCCCTGCTTAGGCTGAGTGCTTTTCCTGTCATTTTTTCTCCCCAGACCGCCGTTTTGGATTACATCACAGAAGGGATGACAGCGTCCTCTGGTGGCAGTACTGTGTACTAGGTCAAATGGACTCCAGACCCCATTGTGAAGACACTGGATTGAGCTATTTCGTTAGATTGTTTGAAGAAACACTGCTTGCAAAATAAAGACTTACATACATCCTATCCAGAATAGACAGAGTCCTTTTCCCGCCAATTTGTGGGAAGAGGTGGCGGTCAGTGGAGGTAGCCCTAGTGACATATTTTCCCGCCATTTTCTCAGGTTAGTGGAGGTAGCCATGGTGTGTTGCATTGTCATGCTAGAATTTGAACTTCACACTATTTTCTGAGTGAGGGGGGAGGGGAAGGGGGGAGGGGAGAAGGGAGGGGACGGGGGAGGGGAGGGGTTAGGTTAGTGGAGGTAGCCCAATTGACCTATCTTCCCACCAAAATTTGAACTTCCCACCATCCGTCATTGTGACGTTGCCATAGCTATCGCCACCATCTTAGATTCGCCACCTTGAATAAATTTGGCAACAATGGAGATTGGGGCCATAAGAACTTTGTTCCACTAGTTACATCAACACAGTGCCGTCCCTCAGTGAGGGTCTCAGAACTCATCCACTGTTGCTGCCAAGAAGAGAAGTTATAGAAGTCATGTTACTCATCGCTCACTGGACTTAGGACTACGCCAGTGCATAAAGAAAGATAGGTACAAGTGTACGTTAATTGCCATGTACAGTCTTCATACTCCAGTTAAATATTTTAGAACTTTGTGTCAAGAAATCATTGTAAATTGTTGCTAATCTGTGTTGTTGTCCATTTTTACCATAGCTCTTGCCGAATTGTATGTGAACCTCTGACGAAACTACGTAGCTGTTGCCTGCAAGCAAGCCACCTCATGACAGAAACTGCTTGGTGGCAAGGTTTTGTCTTCCTGCCTCACTTTTATGTTTGACGCCAAGTGCATTTGGTGAATACAACACTATTCATGCTCAGACAGGCCAAATTCTCATATCGGTTCCCTCGTTTGGTCACATTCGTCCATAAAAGGTGATGGGTTTCGTCAATCTAGGGAAGAAGATAAGGCTTTAAAGCGCCTCCTGAAACATAGTCATTACAGACAGGGCATAATCTCGGATTGTGGATGGAACTCTGCAGTGTCAATCGTTAGCCCCATGAAAACCATCCTTTGGGTTGATGACATGGTTAGGTTTACAAAATTATTAAGACTTTCGTGACCAGTTGCTGGCAAATTGCCCGTTGGCTTGTGTGTCGGGTTCTTCGGTCCGTTTCTTTTCTGACGTTTCACCAGCATGAGCGGCTGGCACTGTCAAAACTTCACTATCCCTTGCTGGTGGCGGACTCGAGTCCAGCTCATGGCCGCAGATTACACTGGTCCTCAAATTTCCACTTTCTTTACAGAAACGGAAGTATCTGTGCTTTACGTATTTAGATGCGCTAAATACAGCTGCCTGCCAGCTCAGCGGTACGAGTAATAAGGTATTCACGTTTCACAATCACACTTATGAGAGAATATAAGAGCTACATGCAAAGGCACTGTGACAGGGGCTCTGCTGCCGTAACTGAGTGAGATGGTTGCGTTCAGTACAATTTGGCAACAGTGCTTTATACACTCCTGGAAATGGAAAAAAGAACACATTGAAACCGGTGTGTCAGACCCACCATACTTGCTCCGGACACTGCGAGAGGGCTGTACAAGCAATGATCACACGCACGGCACAGCGGACACACCAGGAACCGCGGTGTTGGCCGTCGAATGGCGCTAGCTGCGCAGCATTTGTGCACCACCGCCGTCAGTGTCAGCCAGTTTGCCGTGGCATACGGAGCTCCATCGCAGTCTTTTAACACTGGTAGCATGCCGCGACAGCGTGGACGTGAACCGTATGTGCAGTTGACGGACTTTGAGCGAGGGCGTATAGTGGGCATGCGGGAGGCCGGGTGGACGTACCGCCGAATAGCTCAACACGTGGGGCGTGAGGTCTCCACAGTACATCGATGTTGTCGCCAGTGGTCGGCGGAAGGTGCACGTGCCCGTCGACCTGGGACCGGACCGCAGCGACGCACGGATGCACGCCAAGACCGTAGGATCCTACGCAGTGCCGTAGGGGACCGCACCGCCACTTCCCAGCAAATTAGGGACACTGTTGCTCCTGGGGTATCGGCGAGGACCATTCGCAACCGTCTCCATGAAGCTGGGCTACGGTCCCGCACACCGTTAGGCCGTCTTCCGCTCACGCCCCAACATCGTGCAGCCCGCCTCCAGTGGTGTCGCGACAGGCGTGAATGGAGGGACGAATGGAGACGTGTCGTCTTCAGCGAAGAGAGTCGCTTCTGCCTTGGTGCCAATGATGGTCGTATGCGTGTTTGGCGCCGTGCAGGTGAGCGCCACAATCAGGACTGCATACGACCGAGGCACACAGGGCCAACACCCGGTATCATGGTGTGGGGAGCGATCTCCTACACTGGCCGTACACCACTGGTGATCGTCGAGGGGACACAGAATAGTGCACGGTACATCCAAACCGTCATCGAACCCATCGTTCTACCATTCCTAGACCGGCAAGGGAACTTGCTGTTCCAACAGGACAATGCACGTCCGCATGTATCCCGTGCCACCCAACGTGCTCTAGAAGGTGTAAGTCAACTACCCTGGCCAGCAAGATCTCCGGATCTGTCCCCCATTGAGCATGTTTGGGACTGGATGAAGCATCGTCTCACGCGGTCTGCACCTCCAGCACGAACGCTGGTCCAACTGAGGCGCCAGGTGGAAATGGCATGGCAAGCCGTTCCACAGGACTACATCCAGCATCTCTACGATCGTCTCCATGGGAGAATAGCAGCCTGCATTGCTGCGAAAGGTGGATATACACTGTACTAGTGCCGACATTGTGCATGCTCTGTTGCCTGTGTCTATGTGCCTGTGGTTCTGTCAGTGTGATCATGTGATGTATCTGACCCCAGGAATGTGTCAATAAAGTTTCCCCTTCCTGGGACAATGAATTCACGGTGTTCTTATTTCAATTTCCAGGAGTGTATCATGATACATGTGCACACCATAAGGTATAGTGAACATTATCTGTTGTAAAAACCAGACGCGATTTTAATTGTCGTTTGTTGTGGTTGCGTGATCTTGTACTTAGTCCACCTGTTACTGGAGCGAGTGCTGTGGCCTTTGACAGTGAAAATGTTGAAATTGAACAATTGAATTATTTTGCGCTTTTACAAAAATGTCCCGCATCTACAATCACAAACCTGATAACTTTTGTTACGTTTGTGTAGTTTCTATTTGTGGTTTAAAAAGCCGACCCTTGACTATAGCAGTGAAACAATACAGGATAAATACTGGCCTCACATGTGTTTTTCATCTCCTGTTTATCTACACTGAACTCTTGGGTGCATGGTAAAAATGCCTCAATGATGTTTGCTGTGCCTGAATTTGGCATGAACCCACAAATCATGCATCGGATTTCTGTATTGTACCTGCTTCGAGCAAAGGAGTCAATAGCAAGAGGAGGAAGATAGTCAGTACCCTGACATACATCTGTCATTCACCCTGTGGCTCATGTATTGCCAGTTCCTGCCCCCTCCCCCTTCCCCATCCCACCCACATATACCAACATGAAGCAGTGACAGCGGTGATAATGATCCGAGACATACAGCCATACAACCACAGCCACAAAAGGGAATCATTCGTCAGTGATGGCTGCACTACATTTACACCAGTATCGTCATCTGAAGAACGACACAGTATGAGACAGTATGACAACAGTGATCTGATTAGGAATTTAGATCTTCCAAAGTGATTGCAGCAGTGGAATCTCTCCGCTGACACAGTACGTGTGTCTGTGATTTGGGAGCATCAGAAAAAAATTCAGTGTCATATAAGTACTGCAGGCGATATCATATACTGCAGTTACATTGACGGTTCGTTGGAAGGCCTGAACATTATATACGAACCAGATGAATGGAGACTCTTAATCAATGGCTCAAAAACAAGTCTGAAGACAGTAGTGTACACAACAGTAATGAAAGGGTATCCATCAGTGTTGCGTATGCTGCCTAAGCTAGAGAAAGTTACACCGTGTTGAAATCCGTTGTAAAATGTGATGATTCCAATAATCACATATGGCTGGTACGCGGAGATTTCAAAGACATTGAGAGGCTGTTGTGTTTGTAAGGGTTTTTACACTAAGTATTGCTGGTTACAGTGAGACTAGGACAGTCGCACAAAAGAGAAACGTTACACACAGATGGAACGGCCTCCACGATCAGCTCTGGAGCCTGGGACTACTAATGTTGCCGAAGAACCTCTGGTGAATCCGACCAAAACTGTTCTCTCTTCATTGCGCATTAAGTTGAGATTCGGGTCAGCATTTGTTAAGGCTATGCACAGGAATGAAACAGAATTTCAGTATTCGTGTAAGACGTTTCCATCACTCAGCGCAGAGCAGATCACATGAGGGATACTCATTGGACCACAGATACGCAAGCTATTGAGAGACGTAATCTTTGACTCCTGAGCAGGTGTGTGATTGACAACATTATCCTTGGGAAACAGCAGAGTCGAAAATTACAGGAGCCTCTTGGACGAACTCATTCATGCTTTAAGGTCATTGGACGCAACATGACCCTGAAGATATGCTTCCTTCTCTCCCACCTCGATGTGTTCCCAGAGATCTGTGTAGCATCCAGTAATGAGCACGGCGTGCAGTTCCACCTGGACATTTCTCCCGTAGAACAGAGGCACATGGGATATTGGACTACTGCTATGTTAGCTGACTTCTGCTGGACGCTCCTGACGCCAGCCACAAGAGGAACGCAAAGAAATGGCACGAATTAAGTAGGTAAGTTCAATTAATGAACTATCTTACTGATTACGGTAGCAATATACGTGAAACGTGAAGTCCCAGCTTTACTTGTAACCCTGAGCTAGTACACAATCGTGATATTCGTGTTCAGCGCATCGAAATCTACAAGAACAGCCTGCTTTGGTTTCTGCAAAAAATTCATTGTTGGCCAGTGATATACCGGGTGATTATAACTAAAATTAAGCTTTCAAACCGCTTTAGAAATAACACCAGTGGTTGGAATGACGTTAAATTGCAACGGAATATTATCGGAGAAGGGGGAAAACGTATGGTAGAAGAAAAAAAATATTCGAAAATTGATCAATAGAGGGTGCTGTATGCGCCAGAATACGTAAATGAAAACACATTGAAATTGATATAAACTGCCGGGTTCACGGCTTTTCCTCCTTTCGCGTCTGCGGCGTTCGCCATGATTGTCTCAATGCAGGATCGCGCTCTGCTTGTAAGGCTGTGTTACAAGAATGATGGCTGTGCACACGTCGCTCTGCAGAAGTTGCGGACACTGAATGGTTTGAAAAAAGCCGGTATTCTGATGACTGCCATGGGTCTGGAGAAAATGATTCTGGAATTCGAAAAGACTGGTTCTTTTGGTGTGCGACCTGGTAGAGGGAAGCAGTGACCACAGCAATGCAGGAGGAGACGAGTGGTGGTGTGCAAACGTGTATCGCCCGGAGAATTGCCCGAACATTGGACTTACCCGTGAGCAAGGTGCGTAAAATCCTACTAAACATCCTTCTTTGCTATCCATTCAAAATTACCCATGTGCACGAGTTGTCTCCTGTTGACCTGCCAGCAAGAGAGACCTTTGCTTTAGAATTTCTTGCTCGCATGGAAGTGGACAATCATTGGGCCACGAAGATTATGTGGACAGACAAAGTCCACTTCCATCTGACAGGATATGTCAATATACAAATTTGTCGAATATCGGCAACGGAAAATCCACACGCAAATCAACTAGTACCACTTCATCCTGAAAAGGCCACTGTGTAGGGCCATATTTTTTCGAAGAGACAGGTGCTTCCGATCCTGTTACCTGTACCGTCATTGGTAAGCGCTATGAGAGGGTTTCGCGCAACCACGCCATTCCAGCTCTCCAGCAGCGTGGATGTGTGAATGGGATCATTTTTATGCAAGATGGTGCACCTCCGCACATAGCAAGTTCAGTCAAGCAGCTGCTGAAGCACCACGGAAATGCTAGAATTATCAGCCTGGCCAGCCCGATCACCTGATCTCAATCCGTGTGACTTCTGGCTGTGGGGTTATTTGAAAGCTGTTGAGTTAGTGTTCCGATTGCAAACTTAGCTGCATTGAAGGCACACATTACGCAACGCATTCTGAACGTGACCCCGTAAACACGTCGATCAGTTGTGGAACATGCCGTTCTCGATTTCAACTTCTTGCAGAACATGTTTTGCGCCGTCTCATGTAAATTAGTAATCCGATTTGATTTTGATTGATGTTTTTTATGCGGTTTTTGGCCTCAGGACTATTAAAAACCGATATGATTGATGTTTTTATGTGGTTTTTGGCCTCTGGACAATTAAAAACAGATGTAAGTGCTGCTTTTTATGCATTTTTTGGCATCATGACAATTAAAAACCGATTTGTCCATCCGATGTGGTATCACCTTGTCGTGGTGGGAGAGCTTACGTCACTAACAGTATCACATCTGTACACCCGTGCTCACTGCGTAGCACAGGTTGTTTAATGTCATTGTTGTATGCACTCCGTCTTCAGGCCACAAGTGGCCCATCAGGACCATCCGACCGCCGTGTCATCCTCAGGTGAGGATGTGGATAGGAGGGGCATGTGGTCAGCACACCGCTCTCCCAGTCGTTATGATGGTTTTCTTTGACCGGAGCCGCTACTATTCGGTCAAGTAGCTCCTCAGTTGGCATCACGAGGCTGAGTGCACCCCGAAAAATGGCAACAGCGCATGGCGGCCCGGATGGTCACCCATCCAATGCCGGACACGCCCGACAGCGCTTAACTTCGGTTATCTCACGGAACCGGTGCATCCACTGCGGCAAGGCCGTTGCCTCATTGTTGTATGATTCATTAGTAATTTGTACTCGACCACTATTAAATTATGCTGCTTACAGCCCCTTCTATTACTACATTTTCTAACTATTTATTTTTTTCTGCCATACGTTTTCCCCCTTCCCCTATAATATTCCGTTGTAATTTGACGTCATTCTGAGCAGTGGTGTTATTTATACAGCGGATTTAAAGTTCAACTTTAATTATTGTCACCCCGTACAAACCAGACGAATGGAGACTCTTTATCGGTGGCTCAAAAACAACCCTGAAGGCAGTACTGTTACACAACAATTAAGAAGGAAATTAGAATTACATTAATACCTTCAGCTGCTAACGGGTGTTGATAATTTAGAAGGGCTATCCATGGCTGTTCCATATGCTGCCTTAGCTAAAGAAAGTTACACCGTGTTGAAATCCGTTGTAAAATGTATTAACTACAATAATCACATATGGCTGGTACGCAAAGATTTAAAAGACATTGAGAGGCTGTTGTTTTAGAAAGGGTTTTTACACTAAGTATTGCTGGTAACAATGAGAGCAGGACAGTCGCACAAAAGAGAAACGGTTCACACAGAGGGAACGGACTCCACGATCAGCTCTGGTGCCTGGATCAACTAATACTGCCGAAGAACCTCTGGTGGATCCGACGAAATTTGTTCTTTCTTCATTGTGCATTAAGTTGGGACTCGTGTCAGCATTTGTCGAGACTATGCACAGGAATGAAACAGCATGTCAGTATTCGTGTAAGACGTTTCCATCACTCAGCGGAGAGCAGATCAAAAGGGGGATATTCATTGGTCCACAGATACGCCAGCTGTTGAAGAGACATACGCTTTGACTCCTGAACAGGTGCATGAGTGACAACATTATTCTTGGGAAACAGCAGAGCCGAAAATTACAGGGGCCTTGTGGGCGAACTCATTCATGCTTTAAGGTCATTGGACGCAACATGACCCTGAAGATAAGCTTCCTTTTCTCCCACCTCGATGTGTTCCCAGAGACCTGTGTAGCATCCAGTAATGAGCACGGCGTGCAGTTCCACCAGGACATTTCTCCCTTAGAACAGAGGCACACGGGATATTGGACTACTGCTATGTTGGGTGACTTCTGCTGGATGCTCCAGACGCCAGCCACAAGAGGAACGCAAAGAAATGGCACGAATTAAGTAGGTAAGTTCAATTAATGAACGTATCTTACTGATTGCGGTAGCAATATTTGTGAATCGTGAAGTCCCAGCTTACGTGTAACCCTGAGCTAGTACACAATAGTGATATTCGTGTTCAGCGCATCGAAATCTACAAGAACAGCCTGCTTTGGTTTCTCCGAAAAAATCCAGTGTTGAGCAGTGTTATATGTACCTGGCACGCCAACGTGCAAAGGCTTTTCCGTGGTCATTATCGCTGCGGTTGTCCATTGCTACCCGCACCGGCTACCTATGCAGTGTCAGAGAATCAAACACGCGGCGAACTGACACATCAGAAAAAGAAATATCGAGTGGGGTCTTTCTGCCATACATTCCGAAAGTGACGGACAGAATCGGCCGTTAATTGCAAAAAAATGGTTCAAATGGCTCTGAGCACTATGGGACTTAACATCTGTGGTCATCAGTGCACTAGAACTTAGAACTACTTAAACCTAACTAACCTAAGGACATCACACACATCCATGCCCGAGGCAGGATTCGAACCTGCGAACGTAGCAGTCGCGCGGTTCCGGACTGAGCGCCTAGGACCGCTAGACCACCGCGGCCGGCCGTTAATTACACAAACACGGTGTAAAGAGTTTATAAACCGACAAAAATCAAAAGATCAAAGAGTGTCTCATTTCGGTAAAGGAGAGGACTGACCTAATTGCAGCGTAGGAATATGCCATACACACGTGGAAGGGTCTACGGTGGAATGAGCGGACGATCAATCAACACCGCGATTACGGAACATAAACGGCATTGCAGGTTGGGGCAGGCAGAGAAATCGTCCGTGGCGGAGCACGCGCTGTGTGAGACTGAACACAAATTCGTCGACACGGAAAGGTTTTTATTTTTTTTCTAGATTTATTGGCTTTCAGGCAGACCACATGCAGCCGTCTCAACAGAATAATTTCAATTATGACGATACGAACACAAAGACGGCACAATATCCAGTCCTTGAGCGGAGAAAATCTCTGACCCTGTCAGGAATAGAACCCGGGCCCCTTCACCGAGCAAACCACAGCGCTGACCACGCAGCTACCGAGGCGAAAAACATGGCAGTTCTTGCGGTAGGAGAGAACTATAGCACCCGCTTGTTCAGGGAAGCAACAGAAATACACCAACATGACAATAGCATGACAAACAGGAAAGAAGAAAACCTAAGGATGAACGGATCCTGGATATTCGCGCTGCAGTTAAAAATCAAGTAATATGTAGGCTTGGAAATTCTTGCTACCAGCGAGGCGGACGTGACCGGATGTAGCTTATGTGTAATGTTGACTCTGCTAACAAGAGCATCACTAGGCTCGAGAGCCATCGCAAGACGCAACCCTTGGACAGCGGCGCACGGCCTGTTCGTCCCGTAGGCCTCACGTGCTACCACGTGACACACAAGCAATGCTCAAGAGTACTGGAAAGTTCTAGAACAAGTGGTGCCGGGTGCACTACCGTTATAAAAAGGCTAGCCGCCATATTGTTGGGAGAGTGATGGGCGTGATGGCAGTGGTGGAGCAGCAGGTCGGTCGGTCAGATATGGTTTGGCTGAAGTTCTGCTGCTGTGAGATCGCAGTGCAGTGCTGCGTAACTACGAGGAGACTTAGACTTATTTCCATGTCGTCAACACTTAGTCTGGCGCGCCCTCCTCTGCTATATTGGGACTTAAACTCAGGGAACTATGAGAAGTTACACTACTATGAACGCAGTTAGTCAACTTTGTATACAGGGTGTTACAAAAAGGTACTGCCAAACTTTCAGGAAACATTCCCCACACACAAATAAAAAAAAAAAAAAAGATGCTATGTGGTTGAAATGGCTCTGAGCACTATGGGACTAAACTGCTGAGGTCATCAGTCTCCTAGAACTTAGAACTACTATTTGATCCTAACTAACCTAAGGACATCACACACATCCATGCCCCGAAGCAGGATTCGAACCTGCGACCGTAGCGGTCGCGCGGTTCCAGTCTGTAGCGCCTAGAACCGCTCGGCCACTCCGGCCGGCAGATGTTATGTGGACATGCGTCCGGAAACGCTTAATTTCCATGTTAGCGCTCATTTTACTTCCGTCAGTATGTACTGTACTTCCTCGATTCACCGCCAGTTGGCCCAATTGTAGGAAGGTAATGTTGACTTCGGTGCTTGTGTTCACATGCGACTCATTGCTCTACAGTACTAGCATCAAGCACATCAGTACGTAGCATCAACAGATTAGTGTTCATCACGAACGTGGTTTTGCAGTCAGTGCAATGTTTACAAATGCGGAGTTGGCAGATGCCCATTTGATGTATGGATTAGCACGGGGCAATAGCCGTGGCGCGGTACGTTTGTATCGAGACAGATTTCCAGAACGAAGGTGTCCCGACAGGAAGACGTTCGAAGCAATTGATCGGCGTCTTAGGGAGCACGGAACATTCCAGCCTATGACTCGCGACTGGGGAAGACCTAGAACGACGAGGACACCTGCAATGGACGAGGCAATTCTTCGTGCAGTTGACGATAACCCTAATGTCAGCGTCAGAGAAGTTGCTGCTGTACAAGGTAACGTTGACCACGTCACTGTATGGAGAGTGCTACGGGAGAACCAGTTGTTTCCGTACCATGTACAGCGTGTGCAGGCACTATCAGCAGCTGATTGGCCTCCACGGGTACACTTCTGCGAATGGTTCATCCAACAATGTGTCAATCCTCATTTCAGTGCAAATGTTTTCTTTACGGATGAGGTTTCATTCCAACGTGATCAAATTGTAAATTTTCACAATCAACATGTGTGGGCTGACGAGAATCCGCACGCAGTTGTGCAATCACGTCATCAACACAGATTTTCTGTGAACGTTTGGGCAGGCATTGTTGGTGATGTCTTGATTGGGCCCCATGTTCTTCCACCTACGCTCAATGGAGCACGTTATCATGATTTCATACGGGATACTCTACCTGTGCTGCTAGAACATGTGCCTTTACAAGTACGACACAACATGTGGTTCATGCACGATGGAGCTCCTGCACATTTCAGTCGAAGTGTTCGTACGCTTCTCAACAACAGATTCGGTGACCGATGGATTGGTAGAGGCGGACCAATTCCATGGCCTCCACGCTCTCCTGACCTCAACCCTCTTGACTTTCATTTATGAGGGCATTTGAAAGCTCTTGTCTACGCAACCCCGGTACTAAATTTAGAGACTCTTCGTGCTCGTATTGTGGACGGCTGTTATACAATACGCCATTCTCCAGGGCTGCATCAGCGCATCAGGGATTCCATGCGACGGAGGGTGGATGCATGTATCCTCGCTAACGGAGGACATTTTGCACATTTCCTGTAACAAAGTGTTTGAAATCACGCTGGTACGTTCTGTTGCTGTGTGTTTCCATTCCATGATTAATGTGATTTGAAGAGAAGTAATAAAATGAGCTCTAATATGGAAAGTAAGCGTTTCCGGACACCTGACCACATAACATATTTTCTTTCTTTGTGTGTGAGGAATGTTTCCTGAAAGTTTGGCCGTACCTTTTTGTAACACCCTGTATAGAACTGTTTATAAAACGGATGTGCCAGGGGTGCTTCCAGTGTATATATTCTCATGCACTGATCTATGATTGCATCCATTGTACCCTGAGATCCCAGCCGAGTTCCGTATTCTAACTCGCCCTACAGCCCTCTTTTCAGTGGAGCAGGTGCACAGAAGGCAGCCCACGACCACGAGACCTCCAGCCAAATAAGTTCTTTGACGCGCATCCTTGCAGTCCTTCCACTCCCTCTCAGGACTCGTCAGTGGGACACGACAGCAGGCAGCAGGGGGATAAACGCACGGAAAAGACCTTGGACGTTGGCGCAACAGAGCCATAAAACCTGCTGCCACGAGTGCGGCTCCAATCAACCACCAGCGGTGGAGGGTGAAGCTTCGAGAAAGCCAACCACTCGCGCTGGCGAAACGTCAGGAAATTCATCAACCAAACTTCTGCCGAAGAACCCGAGTCAGAGGCCAACAGGCAGTCTGTCATCTTTAAATTTCTTAGATTGAGATGAGATCGTGTAGAGCGTTTTGTTGATGGCAGAGGAAGTGTGAATACTTGTATATGACACAGCCTGCTCCTGTCGTATAGCACACAGAGGGATTTCCAACTTATGCCTCCACTCATAGCGTGCATCACGACTTCACTCCCTGAGGCAATGCTCAGGGTACGTTTGGAATTTGAGGACATGCTGCAGCGCACAACCTCGTAGTCAGGAAATGACCGCCACCTCTCATTTTCTCTTGCCAGCCGTTTCTTGTCCGTAAAACTGTCTCCCATCTGTGGCTTTTGAACCGGATATCTCTAGTCGAGCAATCTCACTTGTGTCTAAAAAATGGTTCAAATGGCTCTGAGCACTATGGGACTTTACATCAGAGGTCATCAGTCCCCTAGAACTTAGAGCTACTTAAACCTAACTAACCTAAGGACATCACACAGATCCATGCCCAAGGCAGTATTCGAACCTGCGACCGTAGCAGTCGCGCAGTTCCAGACTGAAGCGCCTATAACAGCTCAGCCACACCGACCGGCACTTGTGTGTAAGGTGGTGAGTTATGACTGAAGTGATATTTTTAAGAACCTTTCTCACATCCATGATTGCGTGTTAAGTCGATGTGCCATGGTGTTCGATTATTACTAGTTCGTAGGTGCAATCATCTATAACGAAAGATTACTCCCCTTAGTCTCACCTTTAAATTGTATTAAATTGGCTCCCGAATTTCTTGCCAATACGGTTATGTTTGAATTTGAGGATAGTCTCGATATCAAATGTTCAAATGTGTGTGAAATCTTATATGACTTGACTGCTAAGGTCATCAATCCCTAAGCTTACACACTACTTAACCTAAATTATCGTAAGGACAAACACACACACCTATGCCCGAGGGAGGACTCGAACCTCGGCCGCGACCAGCCGCAGTCTCTATATCAAGCTGTAACTTCCACTGAACAAATCAGTTCAGCGTGTAACAGAGGAAAAGTTCTGTTGAGACATCTTGGCCGAGCGTACGATTTTGAGACATTTCCCACGACATGCAGGTTTAAAATTAAAAAGGAAAACACTATCTAATGTTCTGAAAAAATTAAAAATAATTAATTTGATAATGGTGAGAGAAGTGGAAAGAACTGTAAGCAAAACAAAATGTCAGATATTTATTAAAGGTTGACGATGGCGCCAATTGTAAAAAGAATAGAAAGCAGGAATGTAGCATTCCACGAGAGGATCTTGTTCTCAAGCTGAGTAATATTTTCAATCCTCGAGGTACTTACCATCTAATGTTCTGAAAAAATTAAAAATAATTAATTTGATAATGGTGAGAGAAGTGGAAAGAACTGTAAGCAAAACAAAATGTCAGATATTTATTAAAGGTTGACGATGGCGCCAATTGTAAAAAGAATAGAAAGCAGGAATGTAGCATTCCACGAGAGGATCTTGTTCTCAAGCTGAGTAATATTTTCAATCCTCGAGGTACTTACCATGTTTTGTTAGGTTTGTAATAGGTATATTTCGGGTTGGTAGTTCGATACAACCCAACTGGAGACGCGCTGTCATAATTATGAACATTCAATAAAATGGCAGAGGCTGTTCAATTTTAGCTTTTCAAATCTACGTACTATATTCTGCACACTACATTACGTCGTATCGTATAGTAGTTAGAGACTCAGGAGTAATATAACGGGGCTATTATCAAATTTCTGCTATCAAACAAGACCTACATGATGACTAGCCACAACCAATTGCAACGTTGTCCGCAATACAAAACTTTGTACTTAACGTGCTGTTACCATAAGCAATCCAGTAACAGCGTCTATTTTCTTTGTGGAGAAAACAGTTCTATTTACTCTGTTACTGCTGTCGCGTAGTTCGTACTATCTTCACATGAGTGTCTTGTTTGTCACACTCGAGACCCGTGATAAGCCAAAAAATCATCACTTTGTTTTCCTTTATGTCGCATTTTTTCTATTTTTCTGTGAGAGCTCCAGGTTGGCTGTAAGAAGTCTTGAGACCTCAGTTACATGTGTAAAATAAACGATCATATTCCACCATTTTAGCAGCAAAAAAATTAAGCAACACAAAAAAGTTTTACTCTCTGTATAATTTTTTTCATCAACTTCATTTTGGAAATAATTGTTCAAGCCTATGGCACAAGATGAATTTTTAAAGCAACAAGGAAAGGAGACGTCAAGGATTGATGAAACTTTGTCAAGTTGGTCAAAGTGTGATGTAAATAAATAGAAAATAAAGAGTTTCAAACTCATGCATTTGTCCGCTGTTGGCTAATTCTGCTAAAACGAATTGCTACGCATTTAATCAAATATAACATTCAAACTGCGACTGCATGTATACAAACAAACTACCGTACATATTTCACGAATTAAAGCGCCAAAAGCCAATGTCGTTGAACACTTAGTTTATTCAGGCCACAACATGTTTCGGATAACCACGTTGATATTCACACTCTTAATTTTTTTATCTTACACGATGCTACGATCTGTGCTCCAACATTAGACTTACCCTTTCATGCATCTGGAACTGCAGCACACCTGTAGTTACTACTTAGAAAGGACATATGTTATGTAAGAGACATAAATGTAGACACACAAAATGAATCACTAATTGCTCGATTGTGGTTATGAACAAATAAGCAAGTCCACAGAATAGTTACTGTTGCTTCGTTATGTGATTTTTTTTTAAGTTAGCCTTCTGCAAGAACAAAAAGATTATTTTCTGTTATGGTTATGCAGTAACAATTTACCTTCTTCAGTGTAAGAGGCAAATCAAACACGTCACAAAACGAAGTGAGACCCACAGAAGAAAGCACGTAGAGACGAAAACATGTCTACGCAAAGAGTTTAGAGAAAAAAAAATTGT
Organism: Schistocerca nitens; assembly: GCF_023898315.1. Lineage (NCBI taxonomy): Eukaryota > Metazoa > Arthropoda > Insecta > Orthoptera > Acrididae > Schistocerca > Schistocerca nitens. The sequence continues at coordinate 130,702,426 of NC_064622.1, read as the reverse complement.
GGAAGATAGAGCTGTGAAGACCAAATTTAAACTGTGAGCGGGGTCAATAACAATAACTGCAATATTAGTACTATGACAATGATGTGTAAACAGATAAAAGGAAGAAGCTTGTATTGGGACAGCAGCAATGACACACAAGGTGCTGGAAGAACATTACTTCTTCAAACCTTGATCGGTGTCGAACTTTTTCGTCTTTTCTAGTGGTTTACACTCAATGCAAATGTTTCCTTCTCACATTCCATGAACGAGGTAAGATGCATGCCTCCAATACCGGTGACACATTAGTGACAAATAACGCTCAGTACGATGAAAAAGTATATCATCTTAATATTTGGGGTGGTATTTGTAATTCAGCAGACCCCCCAGTTATCAGGCAACAGACGTAACGAAACACGGTGTGTTCCTCAACTAAAAGTGTGTTTCGACCATTAAAAGAAAGATGGCGTGGATCAGAATCTCCAGATTATGTAAATACAAAGAAGCGCAAGCAGCAACTTTCTTGAATTACTCTCTTATTCCATTAACTAGTTTTCGAACATTTTCAGTTTCAGCTTCAGTTGCTGCATACGGAAGTTACGTGACTATTTCATAACATGATGCTGCGCCTGGCTCTGTGCCAAGAAGACAGAAAAATGTTTTAATGTGTTGGCATACTGTGTATGACTGTTCATTACAGCACTTTTCTCTCTTCTTGTCAACACAGCCAGTAACCAGCATAGTAATGTAACTTCCATGTGCACCATCTGAAGGTGAAACTGAAGAAGTTCCAAAACTAGTTTATGGAACGAAGTAATAACTAAAAGAGTAACTGGTCGTAGTTTTCTTTATTTACGTTGAGTAAAAGTTGGCGGTTCTGATACATCCGAATAAATCAACTTCATTAGCATCTACAGAGACCTAGGGCAGCAACAGAAATCTAGATATTTACAGCAAGACATATGTTGGAACACGCCTGGTTTAGTTTACGTAACGATGACACACTATAAGTAAGCAACAGATTATGTTCTTCGTAAGTGTGTCTTATGACGAGGTAGCTGGATGAATAAAAAATCACCACAGCCGTAATTCGGATACGTTTCTTACACTAGAACTTTCTTTCGAAATGAACAACTTGAGATGACATAGAAATTCTCACGAAGTGAGTCACGACACCAGCGTATTGCTGATACTGTGTCAGAATTATTTGGGAAGGCTGTTAGTGAACTTCCGTTATCACATGAAGATATTCATTTACAACGACATCGGTTGTGGTATACCTCAATTACGACTGCCACCTCAAAAATGACGTCACAATTCTTAGTCACTGCAGTGTAATGTATCTAACGTACTTTTCACACCACTGTGACGCAGCGTGGGCCTGCATGTGGCACACACACCGGTCCGAGAGGCTTACCAAGTTATTAGAGCGAGTATTTGCGACCAAGGAGTGCGGGTCATCCTCATGAATGAATGCAAATCGTCAGAAGATGAACAGGAAAAGCTGGAAACAGGCCACGGTCGCAAGAAGAACAGTTCTTCCGACACGTGCGACCAGGCTGCTGTATTTCAGCGCAGACTGCAGCGGGCAGAGTATTGTGGACGCACTGGCGACAGACGTGACCGTCACTCGCCACCCCTAGCGCCATCCGACGCCGGCCACCTGCCTCGCAGCCGCCGGCCGCAGTGCGCGCTGCCGGGCCGGGCGCCAGCGCGGCCGGCTCCCCCCACCCCTGGCCAGGCGCGCCGTCTCCTCCCCGCCCCGCCCCTTCCTCCTCCCCCCGCCACGCCCACCCGCGGGCCGCGGAGCGGCCGGCGCTTCCGCGACGCGCCCGCTCCGCTCCGCTCCGGCGCGGCCCTGGCAACCGCGGCCCGCAGCGCAGCACCGCGCCGCCAGCACTCGCCGGGCCGCCCATGACTACCGAGTACCGAGGCCGCGACGCCGACGCCGACGCTCCGCGCAGCCCCCGCCGTCTGTGTCCGCGGCGGCGTCCCGAAAGCAACAGCGACATCAGCCGCAGCCGCAGCCGGCCGCCGCCGGCGAGGTGCCGCCGCCGCCGCCGTGCCAGCCGCCGCAGCAGCTAGCGTGTCAGCGAGCATGGTCGTGTGGTGTCGTGTGTCGTGAGCGCGGCGCCGGCGCCCCATGGAGACGGTGGTGCACCTGGAGCGCGGCGGCATGCCGCCCCAGGCGCAGATGGCCTACGCCCAGCGGGCTGCGGCGCTGCACAGGTTAGTGCCGTGCCTGGGGGCTGGCTGGCTGCACAGCTCCTCCTCCTCCTCCTCCTCCTCCTCGTGCCGCCGCGACTCCACGGCCGCTATCGATTTTCGCTGCGCCGAACCGCGCCGGGCAGCGCGGCTTGTTTTTGTTTACATTGCAGCGGCGCTGCCCCTCCAGCGCCGCCCCTCCCGCCGCTAGGGAACCCCCCACCACCGCCTCACCCCACCCCGCCAGCCGACTCACACCACTGTCTCCGAGTCGGCGGCCCGCCGCGCTACAACAGTTGCCTACTATTGACATTCTTCCCCTCCGCTGCAGAATTTACTGCCGAAACTCGCATTAACGAGCAGGAAACCTTTCTCCACGATTCTCTGCACGATCGCAAAAACTTAATCCGAGTTTCTCGAAGCCTCCAGTGAGTGGGTACGTCCCTTGAAGACAATTCCACCTTAAAGCCTTTTATTATAGATACGCCAGGCACTGTTTAACCCTCCATAAATGTATAAATTGTTCAGCAGGTACGCAGAATCTTAAACGCATATTACTGATTAATGAAGGAAATAAATTTCTTACATGTCTGCATTTTTATCAATAAAGCCGTGTAGATCCCTTAAAGCATTTCTTTATTTATAACCATGTTTCGACTACAGCCATCACCATGTCAAACTTGGAACTTGTCGAACAACATTCCATACTGGTTTCAATAAAATCTGTGCGCAATTGGGGCGTTGAAACTAAGACTGATTTGTTGTTGTTGTGGTATCCAGTCCACAGACTGCTTTGATTCAGCTCTCCACGCTACACTATCCTGTGGAAGCATCTTCATTTCTGAGACTCTGCTACAACCTACATCCTTCTGAATCTGCTAGTGTATTCATCTCGTGGTCTCACACTACGATTTTTACCCTGCACGCTTAACATTCCACACTGGTTTCAATAAAATCCGTGCCCAATTCGGGCGTTGAAACTCAGACTGATTTGTTGTTGTTGTTGTGGTCTCCAATCCAGAGACAGGTTTGATGCAGCTCTCCACTCTACTCTATCCTGTGCAAGCATCTTCATTTCCGAGACACTGCTACAACCTATATCCTTCTGAATCTGCTTAGTGTATTCGTCTCTTGGTCTCACACTACGATTTGTACCTCCCCCCCCCCCCATGCTGCCCTCCAACACTAAACTAGTGATCCCTTGATGCCTCAGAACGTGTCTTACCAACCGATCCCTTTTTCTAGCCAAGTTGTGCCACAAATTCCTTTTCTCCCCAATTCTATTCAGTACCTCCTCATTAATTACATGATCCATCTAATCTTCTGTAGCACCACGTTTCGAAACCTTCTTTTCTCTTCTTGTCTAAACTATTTATAGCCCATGTTTCACTTCCATACATAGTTACACTCCATACAAATACTTCCAGAAACAACTTCCTGACACTTATATCTGTACCCAATGTTAGCAAATTTCTCTTCTTCAGAAACGTTTTCCTTGCCATAGCCATCCTACAGTTATATCCTCTCTAGTTCGACTGTCATAAGTTATTTTGCTTCGCAAATAGCAAAACTCACCTACTACTTTAATTCTCTAATTTCCTGCTTTAATTCCCTCAGCACCATCTGATGTAATTCGACTACATTCCATTATCCTCGTTTTGCTCTTTTTGATGTCCATCTTATGTCTTCTTCTTCATTCCATTCAACTGCTCTTCATATAATTTCTAAATGATGATGTGACAACAGCAGTAGCCGAACCGCAGTTATAAGTAAAGTGATCTATTGTTACGGTCTTCATTCCGAAGACTGGTCTGAAGCAGAGCTGAACGCTGTTCTGTCCTGTACAAGGTTCTTCATCTCTGTAGAAATACTGTAATCTACATGAACTTGATCCTGCTTATTGCATTCTCTACAATTTTGATCCTTCCATTAGCACACTGACGTTTCTTTGATGCCTCACAGTGTGACCTATTAACCGATCATTTGTTTACGTTTCCATAAATGTATTTTCCCAATTTCCATTCAATATCTTCTCGTTAGCTATTCGACCCACCCATCTAATCTTCAACATACTGTAACACCGCAATTCAAAAACTTGTATTCTCCTCTTGCTTGAACTGTTTATCGTCCACCTTTCAGTTGCGTTTGAGATAAAGACGTTTTTATTCTCAAAAACCATCTGCGCATGTTGTACGAAGAAGTTTAACAGTCATCAAAATCTATCAACATGAATAATTCTGGCTCTAATACCTAAACATCATCTCTTTTGTTTAATCTGGCCATTACGCCTGTAGTTTAAGAAGGGCGTTCAATGTGTGTTGGTCGTTTTTAAATTCTCGCGGTCTTAACACTCCTTCGTGCATCGACTGAATTGATCTGAAAAAAGGTCAAAATACTTGTAGTCCAATTTACACGGCGTTCATATTATGAAATTACAGTCTGCTACACAGAGGCTTACTGTTCGAAAGTCATGCAACACTGGATGTTGCATTATAAGAAGGAATCGATCCATCACATGATGGTTCCTTCACATGAGTCGTAACGACACGTCAGTTTTCTCGCTGCTGGGCACTGAAAGATAGTAGATGACCGATCGTTTACAGAGAATTTGCATCTGGACTCAATATTAAGGAAGTAGATTTGGCAGTCGTTGCATTTATTTACAGCAAAACAAAATTCATAATGGCTGTTCTTAACAAAGTTGCTAGAGCGAATTCTGTTTCCTGAAGACAAAGTGGAGATTGAGTGGTTTGTATTTAGCGTCGTCACGACAGCGTTAGAAACAGAACATTCGCTAGGATTGGACAAGGGTGGCCAATAAATTTCCACTTGTTAGGGAGGGCAGTCTTTTGAACCTCGCCAAATCGTCTACGTTTTATTCCACGTGTAGAACATTTAGACTTGTGTGGAAGAGGAATGTTTTTACGACAGACACTATTTTTCCAAAACCGTTTTCTTTCTAACTGCGAAACCCCCTCTGAACTACCATACGCACCACCAAGAAAGCAATCTACACAAGAAAGTTGAACAACCATCAAAATCTATAAACATGAATAAGTCTTGAGGTAGTACCTAAACACCATATCTTAACAGATAATAAGCGATCAGTCCTACGGTTGCACGATGTTACTGTACTGTTACTTTAAGGACAAAACTCTTTAACTCACCGCGGCAGTGACATTCGTTCCGTTGACTTGCCACAATTTAAATTACTCGAGATCCTACTTTACGCTGCGTGATTTTCGTCGTGAACACACTCACTTCGCCATAATGACATATTTTGAGAACGTCATATGATATTATGCTCAACAATTTCAATTTAAAGACGGAGTAAGCTGTAAATCTGAGTATAAAATTCTGCTTTATCTCATGTGGTCTTGAATCACCATCTGTTAGTAGCGTGGCGCTCTGAGATAAACGCAAAGTTCATAGTAAAAACAGATCAGACCATACACTGATTAAAGAGTTTTATTTACGAACCACTTTGTACCATGCTCTTGAATGAGGCGTGATTCGTAAACAGTCCTATAAAAATTCGTGGCCATTTTTCTTAGGTTTTTATCACGTTTACAACGGAGTTTATGTTCTTGCCAGTAATGGGCGGCAATACGAGGTCACTAAGGGAGATAAGCCCTTAATTACAGTCTTAAAATGAGTTTATCAAGTCCTAAACCAGTCATAGCGGGCCTCTAAAACAGAGATTTAAAGCAAGTAAGAGGTTCCGTGCTCCATTCTACTTAAAACTCTTGCGTATTTTGCGAACTTGTCTGGTTACTCTTCGAGCCACTGCAACTGGGAACCACGTACTCGTCCAGCGTCTCTCTCTCTCTCTCTCTCTCTCTCTCTAGAAAGCGCGTTATCAGTATAATGGCGCGGGAAAGAGAGGTGAACGGTGGGGAAGACGCGGGAGGGGGAGGGGGGGGGGGAGGACGGAGGTCGCTTGTAGCCAGACGCGCAACATGGCTGCTCCCTTCAAAGAAGGATGAGGAGAAAAGAAATAAGGCGAGAGAAGATTCGTGGGTACGGATCTCCATACATTCAACCACGCCTCCAATTTTTGCCCGCGTGTCTCCTTGTGGATATGGGACCAGCTCCGGCTGTTAGGTCCTGAGACTGCAGTTGTCTGTGGATACTTTGGAATAGCACTCTCTCGGCGGCAGACTATTTTGACAAGCGCGGTTTCCCAAGTGATGGGAGGAGACTTCCTGCTGTCGGGTTTGTCTCGCTGCCACGTAATGCAGAGGTCGCCAGTTCGCGTACCACCTCGGGTGCGGACTTTATTGCACTGTTTGTGTTTTTGTCCTCCACAGGTGAGGAATCAAATGATTCGAAGGCAAAAGTTTGTTTCCTGAATGCGTACCATTGGATGGATTCGCTAAATTAATTATCTTTAAACACGAAAGTCTTTTTAGGTTAGGCTTTACCGTGACTCTTACACACATCGAATAAAACAACAATTTTGTTGTTACCAATCTGTATTTATTTCCGTCCACAACACGTTTCGATGGTTAAACCACCATCATCAGGTAGATTTACGTATGTTGTGTTATGATTTTGGGGTAACATGTGGCACTGTCTAGTGGAAAAACAAAAACAATATTTCAGAATATAGTTTGGGGAGATTTTGATTAAATGGCTCAAATGGCTCTGAGCACTATGGGACTTAACATCTCAGGTCATCAGCCCCCTAGAATTTAGAACTCCTTAAACCTAACTAACGTAAGGACATCACACACATCCATGTCCGAGGCAGGATTCGAACTTGCGACCGTAGCAGTCGCGCTGTTCCAGACTGAAGCGCCTGGAACCGCTCGGTCACAGCGGCCGGTACATAAAGTGTCATACTTTGTATACAAAGATGGTGTCTGGAAACTGCTAGGCGCAGAGAACATATAACAAAACAGAAACATTATCTCGAAGTAGAAAGGATATATAGCAGAGCAACACATGCACTAACTCATGTAAATCCACGTGAAGATGGAGGTTTATACCTTCTAAACGCGTTGTGGATGTAAGTAAACAATTATTGGTGACGGTAAACTTGTTTCTGTCAGCAAATTAATTATGTTGAATTTGTGAATCAATATCTAAAGGCCAAACGGAAAGAAAAAAAATAGCGGAGTATGCTCGGGATGCTTGCTTATAGTACGAACAGTCGGATAATCCCGTCATTAGCCCACCTGAGTCATTTGAAGAAAGATTTTTGGGCTGATATGTCGCTGTATTCTGCGAACAGCTTCCGATACGGATTTCATAACCGACGTTCTACTCGTATGCAATGAACTATCGCCGCCCTACGTTCATTCGAAGAGAGAGTACCGAATATAAATGACAGCCGAACGAAAGAGAGCTGATCCAATGTTAACAGATAAACAAGTTTGTTTACGAAATCACTTTAAGTTATGGATGTACTGTGTAGCACTACCGGTCTCACCTAATGTTAATCGTTCCTAGATACCTTCAGCTATCACATCTTTGGTCTCGCTTGAACAACCTGCCGCAGTGGGAAACTTTGCCTTTGACTTCATCATGGTTCCTTCTGAATCCGAATTAAATTCATATTCGGAAAGATTGGGCATCATTCCCCGTACGTCCATCCAGATTTATATTTCTCTTAGTTTTCTCAAACTGATGACTGTTTATCACTGACACGGCAGATTTTCTTCTCCATCCTTCCACAATCTGAGATTATGCCCAGATTCTAATGATCTTTTCGCCACCGGGAAGCTAAGATATATCTTCCTTCCTAGACTAACGGAACGTTTGACCCATTACGGCCAAAAGTGAGCAATTGGTAGAGTCGTTGCCGGCCGGGGTGGCCGAGCGGTTCTAGGTGCTACAGTCTGGAATCGCGCTACCGCTACGGTCGCAGGTTCGAATACTGCCTCGGGCATGGATGTGTGTGATGTCCTTAGGTTTAAGTAGTTCTAAGTTCTAGGGGACTGATGACCTCAGATGTTAAGTCCCATAGTGCTCAGAGCCATTTGAACCATTTTTGGTAGAGTCGTTATAGAACTGAGTCTATCTGAAGATAGCTAGTATTCGCCAAAAGCACGTGGAGTCGAATATATAAGTGTAGTAGGAAGAGAAGTTTCTGTTATGTTGTGCCTTGTTGGCACTCACCAGCTAAACAATTTCGTCACAGGGTCAAATAGGGTTAGGCAACAGCTATGGCAAAAATAGATAGCAACACAGATTAGCAACAATGTAGAATGTTTCTCATTGATATAAATTTCTACAATATTTAACTGAAGAATGAAGACTGTGCATGGCAATCATTGTTCGCTTGCACCTGTCTGCCTTAAACCCTGGTACAATGCTAAACCCAATGAAGGGTGAATAAAATAACTTGCAAATTTTATGGTGTGCACTTTGGGTCTTCTTAGCGGCTAGTGTAGCTCATTTCTCAGACACTCACTGAGACACTGCCCCGAGTTCATCTACATCTAGATACATAATTTGCAAGCCACCGTATGATGCATGGCGGAGGGAACCTTGTACATTACTGAAGTTCGATTCAGGAAACAGGGTGGTTCGCGCAGGTCCAGGCTCGAACGGGAATTGCAATGTTGCCGGTTCCAAGCGACAGTAGCGTTACGCACATACAGGGTGTTTCAAAAATGACCGGTATATTTGAAACGGCAATAAAAACTAAACGAGCAGCGATAGAAATAGACCGTTTGTTGCAATATGCTTGGAACAACAGTACATTTTCAGGCAGACAAACTTTCGAAATTACAGTAGTTACAATTTTCAACAACAGATGGCGCTGCATTCTGGGAAACTCTATAGTACGATATTTTCCATATATCCACCATGCGTAGCAATAATATGGCGTGGTCTCTGAATGAAATTACCCGAAACCTTTGACAACGTGTCTGGCGGAATGGCTTCACATGCAGATGAGATGTACTGCTTCAGCTGTTCAATTGTTTCTGGATTCTGGCGGTACACCTGGTCTTTCAAGTGTCCCCACAGAAAGAAGTCACAGGGGTTCATGTCTGGCGAATAGGGAGGCCAATCCACGCCGCCTCCTGTATGTTTCGGATAGCCCATAGCAATCACACGATCATCGAAATATTCATTCAGGAAATTAAAGACGTCGGCCGTGCGATGTGGCCGGCCACCATCTTGCATAAACCACGAGGTGTTCGCAGTGTCGTCTAAGGCAGTTTGTACCGCCACAAATTCACGAAGAATGTCCAGATAGCGTGATGCAGTAATCGTTTCGGATCTGAAAAATGGGCCAATGATTCCTTTGGAAGACATGGCGGCCCAGACCAGTACTTTTTGAGGATGCAGGGACGATGGGACTGCAACATGGGGCTTTTCGGTTCCCCATATGCGCCAGTTCTGTTTATTGACGAAGCCGTCCAGGTAAAAATACGCTCCGTCAGTAAACCAAATGCTGCCCACATGCATATCGCCGTCATCAATCCTGTGCCCTATATCGTTAGCGAATGTCTCTCGTGCAGCAATGGTAGCGGCGCTGAGGGGTTGCCGCGTTTGAATTTTGTATGGATAGAGGTGTAAACTCTGGCGCATGAGACGATACGTGGACGTTGGCTCATTTGGACCGCAGCTGCAACACGGCGAACGGAAACCCGAGGCCGCTGTTGGATCACCTGCTGCACTAGCTGCGCGTTGCCCTCTGTGGTTGCTGTACGCGGTCGCCCTACCTTTCCAGCACGTTCATCCGTCACGTTCCCAGTCCGTTGAAATTTTTCAAACAGATCCTTTATTGTATCGCTTTTCGGTCCTTTGGTTACATTAAACCTCCGTTGAAAACTTCGTCCTGTTGCAACAACACTGTGTTCTAGGCGGTGGAATTCCAACACCAGAAAAATCCTCTGTTCTATGGAATAAACCATGTTGTCTACAGCACACTTGCACGTTGTGAACAGCACACGCTTACAGCAGAAAGACGACGTACAGAATGGCGCACCCACAGACTGCAGCGCCATCTGTTGTTGAAAATTGTAACTACTGTAATTTCGAAAGTTTGTCCGCCTGAAAATGTACTGTTGTCCCAAGCATATTGCAACAAACGGTGTATTTCTATCGCTGCTCGTTTAGTTTTTATTGCTGTTTCAAATATACCGGTCATTTTTGAAACACCCTGTACATGTGCCGTGCGCTTGAAGAAAGCGTGTATCGCGCATCGCCAGGGGTACCCCAGAGAAGTGTGATGGGACCGCTGTTATTTTCTACTTATATAAAGGACCTGTCTGTTTGCTGACGATGCTCTGCTATACGGGAAGGTGACTTCGCTGAGTAACTGTAGGACGATTCAAGATGACTTAGACAAAATTCCTAGCCGGCGTGACGAATGGCAGCTAGATCTAAATGTGGAAAAATGTAATTAATGCAGAGGAATAGGAAAAACAAACCTACAACGTTAGAATACGACGTTAGTAGTGTTGCTTGATACAGTGACGCCGATTAAATATCTAGCGTACTGTTGCAAGGCGATATGAAATGGCACGAGCATCTGAGGGCTGAGTAGGGAAGGTGAACGGCCGACCACGGTTTATTAGGAGAAATTTAGTAAAGTGTTGTTCATGTGTAAAGCAGACCGCATATAGGACACTAGCTGAATACCTGCTGGAGTGTCTGGGATTGAAGGATGTCGTCGAAGCAGTTCAAAGGCGGACTGCTAGATTTCTTAACTGTAAGTTCGAAAAACACGCAAGTTATACGGAGATCTTCGGGAATTTAAATGGGAATCCCTGGAGGAAAGACGACGTTCTTTTCGAGGAACACTATTCAGAAAACTTAGAGAAACGTAACTTGAAAGTAACTGTAGTGCGATTCTACTGCCGCCATTGTACATTTCGCGTGAGGACCACGAAGATAAGAGAAACCAAGACTCCTACTGAGGCATACAGACATCGTTTTTCTCTTCTTTGCGGGTGGAACAGGAAAGGAAATCACTAGTGGTGGTACAGGGTACCCTCTGCCACGCCCCGTAGGGCGTAACTGCAAACACGGCCAATACAAGGAGCTGCAAATCAAAAAGATGGATATTTATATGGATGTTGATTAGCTGCAGCCAAGTTGTCAGACAGTCATGGTGAGATAAGACGATACGTAGGCCTACAAGCAGTCGGCAGGGGTTGTTCTGGCTTTGTCACTCTGAAGTTGCAGAGGTGCGGGTCCCTCAGCTTCAAGCTCAACTTTACTTCACATATCTTACATTGCAGATGTCATCCAAGTGACTCAGAGATTGAGGAGCGAATTGATTGAAAAGTAGTGGCTTCGATCACGAAAGCTGACCACATGTGCTTTCACATCCGCATCAAGTGACGCCTTTGGCTGAGGATGACAAGGTGGTCGGTCGGTACCGTTGGGCCTCCCGTGGCTTTTTCGGAACGGAGATAGAGAGAGAGCACCGTCGTAAGTGATATTCATTTTTACAAGTCTCAAAATATTTTTCTCGCGTACCGATATCAGACGAATTAGTTTTCTCAAGCTGGTACTCGCAGCCACCATGCCACAATGATTCTGGCTTATTAAAGAAATATTTTTGCACTCTCAGTGTCATTATTTCATTGTTGCTGTCAAAATGTAGGCACTCTCGTTTAATGGCGAAAACTACAACCAACTGGCATGTGATTTTGGAATACCATTTTTCCAACTTTGATAGAGAAAGTCCGCTGTATATATACTGAGGAGCCAAAGAAACTGGTAGACCAGCCTTATATAGTGTAGGGTCCCCGCGAACAGGCAGAAGTGCAGCAACAGGACGTGCCATGGACTCGACTAATGTCTGAAGCAGTGCAGGAGGGAACTGACACCATGCATCCTGCGGAGCTGTTCATAAAGCCTTAAGAGTCCGAGACGGTGGAGATCTCTTCTGAACAGCACGTTGCAAGGAATCCTAGATATGCTCAATAATGTTCATGTCTGGGGAGTTTAATGGTCAGCGGAAGTGTTTAAACTCAGAAGAGTCTTCCTGGAGCCACCCCGTAGCAATTCTGGACGTATGTAGTGCCGCATTGTCCTGCTGGAATTACCCAAGTCCGCCAGATAGCACAACGGACATGAATTGATGCAGATGATAAGAAAGGATACTTACGTATCATCTGTTAGGGTCGTATCTAGACGTATCAGGGGTCCCATATCATCAGTGGTTAGTACACTGGACTCGCATTCGGGAGGACGACGATTCAATCCCGCGTCCGACCATCCTGATTTAGGTTTTCCGTGATTTCCCTAAATCGCTTCAGGCAAATGCCGGGATGGTCCCTTTGACAGGGCACGGGCGACGTCCTTTCCCATCCTTCCCCAATCCGATGAGACCGATGACTTCGCCGTTTGGTCTCTTCCCCCGTATCAACCCAACCCATATCATCCAACTGCACACGTCCCATACCATTACAGAGCCTCCACCAGCTTCAACAGTCCTCTGCCGACATGCAGGGTCCACGGATTCATGTGTTCCATGCCTTTACACTTCCTTCCGCTCGATACAATTTAACATGAGACTCGCCCGACCAGACAACATGTTTCCAAACATCAACAGTCCAATTTCGGTGTTGACGGGTCCAGGGGAGGCGTAAAGCTTTGGGTCGTGCAGTCATCAGAGGAATACGAGTGGACCTTCGGCTCCGAAAGCCCATATCGATGATTTTTCGTTGAATGTTTCGCACGCTGACACTTGCTGATGGCACAGCATTGAAATCTGCACCAATTTGCGGAAGGGTTGCACTTCCGTCACGTTGCACGATTCTCTGCAGTCGTCGTTGGTCCCGTTCTTGCAGGATCTTTCTCCGGCGGCAATGATGTCGAAGATTTGATATTTTACCGGATTCCTGATATTCACGGTACACTCGTGAAATGGTCGCAAACGAAAATTCCCACACATCGCTACCTCAGAGATTCTGCATCCCATCGCTATAACACCACGTTCAAACTCACTTATATCTCAATAAGCTGCTATTGTAGGTACTCGATGTAATAACTGTGCCAGACACTTGTCTTATATAGGCGTTGCCGACAGCACCGCCGTCATCTGCCTGTTTACATATCTCTGTATTTGAACACGCATGCCTATACGAGTTTTTTTGGCGCATCAGTGTAATTTATCCCACTGTAGCAATTAATAGAGTTGTCCTGACTTTGGAAGATGTTGCCTGGCTTTTGAAGAAGTGCCATATCTGAACGAAAATAGTTAATGGCATAAATACATGCTTCCTCCAACAGAAACAAAAAACATACAGGGATAACTTATGATTGCCACAGTACGCGGAATTGTTTTTGTTGTGGTCTTCAGTCCTGAGACTGGTTTGATGCAGCTCTCCATGCTACTCTATCCTGTGCAAGCTTCTTCATCTCCCAGTACCTACCGCAACCTACATCCTTCTGAATCTGCTTAGTGTATTGATCTCTTGGTCTCCCTCTACGATTTTTACCCTCCACGCTGCCCTCCAATGCTAAATTTGTGATCCCTTGATGCCTCAAAACATGTCCTACCAACCGATCCCTTCTTCTAGTCAAGTTGTGCCACAAACTTCTCTTTTCCCCAATCCTATTCAATACCTCCTCATTAGTTACTTGATCTACCCACCTTATCTTCGGCATACTTCTGTAGCACCACATTTCGAAAGCTTCTATTCTCTTCTTGTCCAAACTGGTTCTCGTCCATGTTTCACTTCCATACATGGCTACACTCCATACAAATACTTTCAGAAACGAGTTCCTGACACTTAAATCTATACTCGATGTTAACAAATTTCTCTTCTTCAGAAACGATTTCCTTGCCATTGCCAGTCTACATTTTATATCCTCTCTACTTCGACCATCATCAGTTATTTGACTCCCTAAATAGCAAAACTCCTTTACTACTTTAAGTGTCTCATTTCCTAATCTAATACCCTCAGCATCTCCCGACTTAATTCGACTACATTCCATTATCCTCGTTTTGCTTTTGTTGATGTTCATCTTATATCCTCCTTTCAAGACACTGTCCATTCCGTTCAACTGCTCTTCCAAGTCCTTTGCTGTCTCTGACAGAATTACAATGTCATCGGCGAACCTCAAAGTTTTTATTTCTCCTCCATGAATTTTAATACCTACTCTGAATTTTTCTTTTGTTTCCTTTACTGCTTGCTCAGTATACAGACTGAATAACATCGGGGAGAGGCTACAACCCTGTCTCACTCCTTTCCCAACCACTGCTTCCCTTTCATGCCCCTCGACTCTTATGACTGCCATCTGGTTTCTGTACAAATTGTAAAAAGCCTTTCGCGCCCTGTATTTTACCCTTGCCACCTTCAGAATTTGAAAGAGAGTATTCCAGTTAACGTTGTCAAAAGCTTTCTCTAAGTCTACAAATGCTAGAAACGTAGGTTTGCCTTTTCTTAATCTTTCTTCTAAGATAAGTCGTAAGGTTAGTATTGCCTCACGTGTTACAACATTTCTACGGAATCCAAACTGATCTTCCCCCGAGGTCCGCTTCTACTAGCTTTTCCATTCGTCTGCAAGGAATTCGTGTTAGTGTTTTGCAGCTGTGACTTATTAAATTGATAGTTCGGTAATTTTCACATCTCTCAACACCAGCTTTCTTTGGGATAGGAATTATTATATTCTTCTTGAAGTCTGTGGGTATTTCGCCTGTCTCATACATCTCGCTCACCAGATGGTAGAGTTTTGTCATGACTGGTTCTCCCAAGGCCATCAGTAGTTCTAATGGAATGTTGTCTACTCCCGGGGCCTTGTTTCGACTCAGGTCTTTCAGTGCTCTGTCAAACTCTACACGCAGTATCTTATCTCCCATTTCATCTTCATCTACATCCTCTTCCATTTCCATAATATTGTCCTCAAGTACATCGCCCTTGTATAAACCCTCTATATACTCCTTCCACTTTTCTGCCTTCCCTTCTTTGCTTAGAACTGGGTTTCCATCTGAGCTCTTGATATTCATACAAGTGGTTCTCTTCTCTCCAAAGGTCTCTTTAATTTTCCTGTAGGCAGTATCTACCCCTAGTGAGACAAGCCTCTACATCCTTACATTTGTCCTCTAGCCATCCCTGCTTAGCCATTTTGTACGCGGAATACCTTCACAAAACGATGGATTGAGTTCCAAAAGTCCGTTGTACCCTATACACTGCGCTGACAGAACTCGTGGGATAGTGATAAGGGCACATAAAGATTGCGGCAGCCTCGCGTAGACAAGATATTAAAGGGTGGAGCTGTCATCTGTAATCAGGTGATTCACGTGAAAAGGCTACCGACATGATTATGGCCGCACAACGGGAAGTAACAGACTTTGAATGCGGAATGGTAGTTGGAGCTAGACGCAAGGGATATTCCACTTTGGATATCATTAGGGAATTCAATATTTAGAGACCCGCAGTGTGAAGAGTGTGCTGAGAATACCAGATTTCAGGCCGAGCGAGGTAGCGCAGTCACTATTATACTAGACCCGCATTCGGAAACGCGACGGTTCTAACCCGCGTCTCGCCATCCTGATTCAGATTTTCCGTAATTTTCGTAAGTCACATCAGGCTAATGCCAGGATGGTTCCTTCGAAAGGGCGCAGCCGACTTCCGTCCCTACCCTTTCCTAATCCGATGGGACTGATGACTTCGCTATTTGGTCCCGTCCCTCCAAATCAACCAACGTACCAAGTTTCAGGAATTATCTATCACCATGGACAAGGCAGTGGCCGACAGCCTTCATTTCACGACCGACTGCAGCGGTGCTTGCGTAGAGATGTCAGTGCTAACAGACAAGCAACACTGCGTGAAATAATCTCAGAAATCTATGTGGAATATACGACGCGAGGCTATCCGTTAGGACAGGGCTTCACAACATACGTGCTCGCGGAGCAAGCTGTGAGCAGCAAGGTGAGAACACGGAGCAGCGCGAGCACGCTACCCCCACTACCGGACCAGAGCGGAGAGTGGGGAGAGTCACGTGGGGCACACAACAGCTGCCGCCAGTCAATGTAAATCCGCGGCCACCTGCAGGGATATCACTCACCAATTATTACTGCGACAAATGAAACAAATAGAGGAGAATGTACATGTGCCACATAATTTTATTAGCTTAGTGTATGCCTCTACCATCTGTAGACACTGAAACTAAAGAATTCCACGACAATCCTATATTTTCAACACTTTCTTCAACACTACTTAAAATAACACCTCCGGTTGTAGTGTTCTTGATGGCTACTACATCGAGGAGCTCCTCCCTCACCTGAAGATCTATATTAACACCTCTAATAAATAAGGCAAGCTGCGCTGTTCCAGTGATATCAACAGTTTCGTCCAGAGCTAGAGAATACGCCATAAAATCTTTACAGATATTTACAAGCTGGCTCTGGACGTCGTCTGCCATGTCTTGTATGCGACGCATAATGGTCATGTTAGATAATGGCACAATCCGATACTGTTCAACTTGAGATGGACACAAATGTTCCGCTGCAACTACCAAACATTCTTTTATTAAATAGCCATCAGTTAAGGGGCGCAGGGATTTTGCTAAAAGCAAAGCAATTTTGTAACCCACTCTGAGAGCTGCCTCAGTTGATTTTTCTTCGTCGTCCCGATCTTCTTCAGATAGTTTCCTTTTAAATTTAATAACTTCCCGTGCACGATCTGGTCAATCACATTTTCCACGTCCGTAGTCTTCCGCGTGGTACGACATATAATGTCGCTGCAAATTAAATTTCGTAAAAGAATTCAGCATTTGTGACATACTAAACATTTTGCAACACCATCTTTTTCTGTAAACAGATACAATTCCTCCCAATGGGGGTTGAACTGCGAAAGCATGGTTGGGGTTACACAACGGCGACATCACATGATTCTTAACTAGCGAAGTGACTGTTAAGAGCTGATCGTAGTACTTTAAACGTTACACAGTCGGCGCGAATTCAATAGGCACGCAGCGGCCCTATTCAAACGTGCGCGCGCATTTCCCCTCCCTCCCCTCTCTCCCTACTCCGCGACCTTGCACCTGCTCGCGAGCACATGCCTGAGCAGACGCGAGTACTCGCGCTCAAAACCGGCCAGTTGTTAAGCCCTGGGTTAGGACATACGGCGAAATTTGGCGTTAATGTGCTACGGCAGCAGACGATCTGCAGCGCCTCACTTGTAGTCGTGGCCATATCGGTTCCACCCTAGACGACTTGAATACGGTGGCTGCTCGTGCTCAGATGAATCCGTATTTCAGTTGGTAAGAGCTAGTGGGAGGGTACGACCATGCCGCAGGCCGCACGAATCCACGGAACCAAGTTGTCAACAAGACACCGTGAAACCTGGTGGTGGCTCCAGAATGGTGTGGGCTGTGTTTACGTGGAGTGGACTGGTGGCTCTGCTCCAGCTGAACCGATAACTGACCAAACTGTTAAGTTCACCTACACTACTGGCCATTAAAATTGCTACACCAAGAAGAAATGCAGATGATAGACGGGTATTCATTGGACAAATATATTATACTAGAACTGACATGTGATTACATTTTCACGCAATTTTGGTGCATAGATCCTGAGAAGTCAGTACCCAAAACAACCACCTCTGGCCTTAATAACGGCCTTGATACGCCTGGGCATTGAGTCAAACAGAGCTTGGATATCGCGTGTACAGGTACAGCTGCCCATGCAGCTTCAACACGATACCACAGTTGATCAAGAGTAGTGACTGGCGTATTGTGACGAGCCAATTGCTCGGCCACCATTGGCCAGACGTTTTCAATTGGTTAGAGGTCAGGAGAATGTGCTGGCCAGGGCAGCAGTCGAACATTTTCTGTATCCAGAAAGGCCCGTACAGGACCTGCAACATGTGGTCGTGCAGTATATTGCTGACATGTAGGGTTTCGCAGGCATCGTATGAAGGGTAGAGCCACGGGTCGTAAAACATCTGAAATGTAACGTCCACTGTTCAAAGTACCGTCAATGCGAACAAGAGGTGACCGAGACGTGTAACCAATGGAACCCCATACCATCACGCCGGGTGATACGCCAGCACACGCTTCCAATGTGCGTTCACAGCGATGTCGCCAAACACGGATGCGACCATCATGATGCTGTAAACAGAACCTGGATTCATCGGAAAAAATGACGTTTTACCATTCGTGCACCCTGGTTCGTCGTTGAGTACACCATCGCAGGCGCTCCTGTCTGTGATGCAGCGTCAAGTGTAACCGCAGCCATGGTCTGCGAGCTGATGGTCCATGCTGCTGCAAACGTCGTCGAACTGTTCGTGCAGATGGTTGTTGTCTTGCAAACGTCCCCATCTGTTGACTCAGGGATCGAGACGTGGCTGCACGATCCGTTACAGCTATGCGGATCAGATGCCTGTCATCCCGACTGCTAGTGATCCTAGGCCGTTGGGATCCAGCACGGCGTTCCGTATTAGCCTCCTGAGCCCACCGATTCCATATTCTGCCAACAGTCATTGGATCTCGACCAACGCGAGCTGCAATGTCGCGATACGATAAACCGCAATCGCGATAGGCTACAATTCGACCTTTATCAAAGACGGAAACGTGATGGTACGCATTTCTCCTCCTTACACGAGGCATCACAACAACGTTTCACCAGGCAGCGCCGGTCAACTGCTGTTTGTGTATGAGAAATCGGTTGGAAACTTTCCTCATGTCGGCACGTTGTAGGTGTCGCTACCAGCGCCAACTTTGTGTGAATGCTCTTCACCATCATTTTCATATCACAGCATCTTCCTCCTGTGGATTAAATTTCGCGTCTGTAGCACGTCATCTTCGTGGTGTAGCAATTTTAATGGCCAATAGTGTAAACGGTTAACCCGGCTAATGGTCCATGGTCCCAATTGTTGGTTGCCTATTTAATGGCTTCCAAGGGCAACAAATATTTCATTTTCAATATTCCGTGTAGTTACTGGCCGAATTTAGAAATTCAAAATGCTATCATTATCTACTCATGAGATAGACAATCGTATCTTACATGTTTAACACAGAAAGACAAGTAGTACACTTAAAAACTGTGTAGAAACCCAGCGCGCGCCAATACCTAGACTATATTCATTTAGTATTTGAGAATGAGAGCATTTAGTGGTTTTCAACAAAATTTCCATAAAGTTTTTCTAAACTTTATCTCGCGTAAATGTTTAATGTCAAATATTTAGCACAATAACTCGCGTGTAAAGCAACTAGAAGCTTACAACTGATTTAAACATGGGAGGTAGATTCTTTAAGGAATCGGCGGTTTACTAATTAATCATAACAAAGGCCTACGCTACGTACCTGCTCCTTCCACAATGGAATAGAGCTTCCCCTTAGGTGACTGAACGAATGAATTCAGTGGTCGATGAATGCAAGAAACACCTCCTCCAATAGGAAAGCTGTGTGCTGTTTAAAACAAGATTCTGGTTGAAGGCTGCTTTATATAAAGTAGGGCATATTCCACAAAACACATATGATTGTTTCCAGAATGAGATTTTCACTCTGCAGCGGAGTGTGCGCTGATATGAAACTTCCTGACAGATTAAAACTGTGTGCCGGACCGAGACTCGAACTCGGGACCTTTGCCTTTCGCAGGCAAGTGCTCTACCAACTGAGATACCCAAGCACGACTAACGCCCCGTCCTCACAACCTTACTGGCAGAAGGAAGGCCGTTAGGACGGGGTGTGAGTCGTGCTTGGTTAGCTCAGTTGGTAGAGCACTTGCCTGCGAAGGGCAAAGGTCTCGAGTTCGAGTCTTGGTCCGGCACATAGTTTTAATCTGTCAGAAAGTTTCACATATTATTGATTGCTGTATCGTTCACTCTATTATATAATGCCTGCAACGCGTCTGTGATCCTCATCTTCGTTGTATAATCCCCTTAAGCCTTTATTTTCTTTACCTCCTAAATTGGTTCTTCTTTGTACAAATTGAACGACAATGGTGACAAGCCACAGCCCTGCCTAATGCTCTTTTTAACACGAAATTTTCTCTTGGTCTTATGTTTTCATTACTCTCAATTTAGCTTCCTAGATTTACGTAATTCGCCTTCTGTGCACTTTATCCGCACTCTTCTAAGAAATATTTTTTTTTATCTTACACGGTAGAAAGTTTTTTCTAGGTAAATAAATGCTAGGAAGGCATACTGATACTTCTTAAGTATGGAGTCCATTATTAAATGCAACATTAGAGCTAGAGCTGCTTCTCTGAAACGTTCTACCTTTCTGAAGTCATATTGAACTTGGTCCAGTACTCCTCCAATATTTCTTTCTGTTCTTATGTAATATAAGCTGGTCAGCAAGTAACTAGCCTGACTTGTTTGACTTCGTTCAATAGCTTCTTTGATAGCGTGTTGATAATGTTTTCTCCGGAAAACTAACGGTAATTCAGAGGTTTGATAGATTATTGGCACGAACTCACCTACTTCCTGCAATTCCCATATATTTCAGCAAGCTTCTAGGTACGTCTCTGACATTAGAAAACTGTTGTACGTATGCGAATAGGAATTTATTAATTTCTCGTTGATGAGGTTGATAGTCATGCAAAATTTTGTAAATAACATAGTTACCTCTGACAGTAAAAGTTATTTATTTTCACTATTGCATTTTCTGCCTGTGAGCATTATTGGAAATTGGAAAGTCGTCGTAAGGTCTTGTGGAACCAAACTGCTGAGGTCATCGGTCCCTAAGCTTACGCATTACTTAATCTACCTTAATTTACACTAAGGACAATACACACCCACACCCTTATGCCCGAGGCAGGACTCGAACCTCCGACGGGGGGAGCCATGCGGACCGTGACAAGGCGCCTCAGACCGCTCAGCTACCCCACGCGGCTGTGGGCATTTCAAGTGTTTTAAACGTGCTTTTAAACCACAGTTTATCTTCTGATCTGTATACACGTAGTCGTCGTATCTGTACGTCAGTTCTGTCAACGTTGCTAGCATCTTTAACATGAATTACACCGACTCACTGTCTACATGACAGCTGAGTTACTTCTAAACTCACCAACTCACTGTCCGTATACACTGTCGACATGATAAGTGAGGTAGTTCAATCACCTCGGCTGTCATGTAGACAGCGTACACAATAGGAGTTGGTGTGATTTGATGTGCCTCAGTCGTTATGTACGCGATGTGCACGAATAGTGAGTCGACGTGATTCATGTTAAAAACGTAAACAACGTTAAAAGACCAAACATGCGGGTACGTCGACGGCGTGTATACATACCACAAAATTTTTAGATTCTGGCACACGCTAGGTCAGAGCTATAACACTTAATAATAAATAAATTTTACAAATAAGCCTATGACATTACACTGGTTAAGTTTCTCGTGTTTCGCCTAAATCACGTAAGATGAATTGTCAGAACATTCCTTCAAGAAGCCACGGTAAATCTCCTCCCCATCCTTTCCCGAATTGAGCTCCAGTTATCTCAACGTTAACCACTAGGTAAGCAGTAGCCTAATCGCGCTCTGAAGAGGGAATCAACGAACGTTCACAAAACTGATGTGCCTCGGCTTTGACCGCCTGTGTTATGCAACGGCGCTTACGTAAGGATGCAGAAATAGACGGGACGCGCCAGTAAGGACGCTCGGTCGTCATCGCAGAGTTGTTGTGACTCTATACCAGAAGGAAAACTGGTATAGCGTAAGGGAAATGTACCGAGGCACCGCCTCCAGTTCGACCGGTATAACGCAGCATGCGTCATTCGATACACGGAAGAGGCACTTCAGGACCATCTCTTCATTGCTTGCTTGGGAACCCCCCCCCTCCTTTTTTTGAATGGTTTTTAACATACATACTGAGTGCATTAATATCATGACTACATTGCGAAACTGAATTAAAGGATAACGTATAACCCCGTGATTGTTTCTCATTGCGACGCAGAAGTCTGAAATTTTTCTCTGTAACGATGCTAAAGCATGGGGCCTTGCGTCCTCACCTTTGAGCATGACAATGCACCAGGCAGCAGGGTATTGACACACGCGATAAAAAGACCAAAGCTGAGAAGTTTAAGTAACGTGTAAGATGGGTTAGTGATGTCACATTGGCATCAAATTTCACTACAGTTCTGCACCACGCCACTGTGGACGTCTCACACGATGGGAAGTTACTCACATCCCCTCGTAACCACAGTTCATCCCTTCTGTTGACGTCTATCCGATGGAGGCCAGAAAGGCGACACCCAGCGTTGAAATACATGCGCTGACCGAATAAAATATTTCAGACACCCCGCCGCATCGACACGAAAAGGCCTCGGCGGCATAAAAGTCGTCAATGAAATCACTCCTTTCTTTGGATGTTGATTCTCGCACACTTCGCAGTTGAAAGATCCGCACCCAAAGACTGGAAAGTTGCACAGGTCACACCAATAATCAAGAAAGGTAGTAGGAGTAATCCACTAAATTACAGTCCCATATCGTTAACGTCGATATGCAGCAGGATTTTTGAACATACATTGTGTTCGAACATTATGAATTACCTCGAAGAAAACAGGTCCATTGACACACAGTCTTCCTCTACTGTTTTTACCCTCTACAGCTGCCTGTAGTAACATGGAAATTATTCCCTGATCTCTTAAATGGAGTCCTATCTTTCTGTCCCTTTTTCTTGTCAGTGTTTTCCAGATATTCTTTTCCTCTCCGATTTTCTGCTCAGAACCTCTCATTCCTTACGCCATCAGTCCAGATAATTTTCACCATTCGTCCGTAGCACAACGTCTCAAATGCTTCGGTTCTCTTCTTTTGCGGTTTTCCCACAGTCAGTTTTTCACTACACACAATGCTGTGTTCCAAACATATGTTCTCAGAAATTTCTTCCTCAAATTAAGGCCTATGTTTGATACTAGTAGACTTCTCTTGGCCAGGAATGCCCTTTTTGTCATTGCTAGTCTGCTTTTGATGTCCTCCTTTGTACATCCGTCATTGTTTATGTTGCTACCTAGGTAGGAGAATTCCTTAACTTCATCTATTTCGTGACTACCAATCCTGATGTTAAATTTCTTGTTGTTTTCATTTCTGCCATAAAAAGGGTTCAAATGGCTCTGAGCACTTTGGGAGTTAACATCTGTGGTCATCAGTCTGATAGAACTATTTAAACCTAACTAACCTAAGGACATCACACACATCCATGCCCGAGGCAGGATTCGAACCTGCGACCGTAGCGGTAGCGCGGTTCCAGACTGAAGCGCCTAGAACCGCTCGGCCACACCGGCCCTCTCATTTCTGCTATTTCTCATTACTTTCGTCTTTATTCGATTTACTCTCAGTCCATATTCTGCATCTCATCAGACTGTGCATTCCATCAAGCTGCTTCTGTAATTCTTCTTTACTTTCACTGAGGATAGCAATGTCATCAGCGAACCTTTCACTGATATCCTTTCACCTTAAATTTTAACTCCATTCTTGGACCTTCCTTTTATTTCCATCATTGCCTCTTCGATGTACTGATTGAACTATAGGGACTAAAGACTACAGCCTTTTGAATCTGAGCACTTCGTTCTTGATCGTCCATTCTTGTTATTCCCTCTTGGCTCTTGTAGATGTTGTATATTACCCATCTCTCCTTATTTTCCTCAGAATTTCGAACGACTTGCACGATTTGGTATTGTCGAATTCTATGAACGTGTCTGGACTTTTTTTTAGTCTTGCTACAGTTATCAACTGCAACGTGAGAGCTGCCTCTGTGGTGCCTTTACTTTTCCTAAAACTAAAATGCTCGTCCTCTGACATTTCTTCAAGTTTCTTTCGAACCTGTTGGTCTCTGAGTTCCTTCGATGTCTCCCTTTAATCTAACCTGCTGTGGATCCCAAACACTTGAACAGTACTAAGTAATGGGTCCTGTAAGCAGTCTCCTTTAGAGATCGAGGTACAGGGTTTCGATTCCCTGCAGTGTAGAGGGAGAAGAAGGAGATGAAAATCCCAGTGTTGTTTACATTGTATATATAATAATAAAGAACAGTTTACTGGTCGGGGTATGTTCGTAGATAGAGAGAGATAGAGCTATAGAGAGAGAGGTTTATGACAAATGTCTACTCTTACTATTCCCTATATACAAGTGCACGTAATCATCATGGAGGTTAAAGTGCCATCTGAACAGATGAAACAGGTGTTGTCATGGCTCGAGAGACAAACTTTCAGTTGCACTGCCATGTGTACCTCATATTCTCACGATCGAAAGATTACTTGCCGTACCAAATGTGGAAATGCGCCATCAAGTTCGAGTAGGCACCTCCAGCAGTCATCGATCGTGAGAGCGACTGAGGCTGTTCAATGAACACCTTTAGCCCATCGTTGGGTGGCACCTGCATCAGTACAGTATGCATACATCTTTACCCTCAACTCCACAATCAACGACCCTCTGGTCATTGTAATCACTGTAATTACAATCAAATGAGACTGTCTTCTTATTATTGGTATGTCTGCTGGATTCTCTGCTGCTGACGCTTCATGATGCTGACGCTGCTGCTGACACACGCTTACACTGCAAATACGCAGTCGTATCACAATGGGTGCTTTATGGTGACAACAAACGCTTTTGGCCGTGATATCACTGAAGGGCAGAGCTTTCAAGGGGGTTATAGGGGGTGGGGCCTCCACTCCCCCCCACTGCACCCGCCCTTTGCCCCACACACTTCATATATCCCAATTAAATTCAAAGTCAAGGTTAAATCAGTTAAAATCCCATTGTCTTAACTAACTGGATTGGGTTAATTAGGCATAATTGGTCTTAATTGAGCCAGAGCCCGCTTTGCCTCACTAATGTCTGTTCTTCTACTATTCTTATATACAGGAGTCACCTGCGCTTTTTTCCAATCGTTTGGGATTTTGTGCTGGGAGATAGATTCGTGATAAATGAAGCTAAGGAGTCCGATAGTTGGAGAATTCCTAACTGACTCATGTTTTAAATAGTGTACCCCCTGTGTATTCACAGTCTACCAACGGGAAGGGGTTTTCAAGTGTGTAATTTGCTATGTACTAAACATCAGATGGCGCACATAATTAACTAATATTAAAGATACGTAAGTGACTACTCTGAAGCAAAATTTAGTATTGGCATTCATAACGAATGCAGATCTTTAACACTGATACCGCAAATAGTCTGTAGAGCTCGTCCATCTGTTTACGGCGTGACGTATAGCTTTGGGATTGCAAAACGGCACACATAAGTCAGGAGGTGGGCGACCGTCATTCCATGTGGACGTTGACAAATGATACACTCTCCTGTCCGTATAATAGAACGCCACGATCAGTCCTTAACTGTATTCAATGAGCTACTTAAAGTTTACTTTTTGTGTAATTAAAATGATGAATGATTTTAGGACTGGACGACTTATAAAAGAGTATCTGGGAAAGTACGAGAAGGATGAATTGCTGAGTTGATCCCGAGAAAGGTGAACGCGTTGCCCAAACATTACGTGGAAGTCGAAGTTTCAGCTTTAAAGGTGAATCCAGAATGATTGAATGTGGTGATAGGCATTTAAACTGCAAGCATGCGCTGGAAAAGCTCGAATTATAAATCGCTGAGGCAGTTCTGTACTTTTAAGGTGGTAATTGATCTCAACCGCAAAACGAAAATATTAGATAAAACTACCGCAACAGGGGCAAAACATTCGCTCAGGCGTGGCAAAAACCTAGCAAGAAGTAATAGTCTTTTCCTGGAGCCCGTTGTTGCAAAGGTTCAAGAGAGAGTTTCAAACATGTTCAAAATATTCTTATTTAATCGCATCTAAATCTTATTCAGCATTTTAGAATCTCGAATCAGGAAAAATACCTTTGAAGATTTCGAACATTTACCTCAGCAGTTTGTAGGAAAACTTCTGTCCATAAATCCTCATGGATTTAAAAAACTTCGCTCATGCGAAACAGACTCATTCTTTTCTCACGCCATATTCTACGAGTGATGGAGCAAACAGATTTCATGTTCCTAGATTACCGAAAAGCGCTCGTCACTATACCACACTATAGACTGATAGGTCCGTACATGTGGAGAAGGCTTTCAGATGAGTGACTGGTTCGAAGATCTTTTGCGTAGTAGAACCCATTACGTTGTTCTGGAAGGGGGGGGTGGAGGGGGGGGGGTGGGATGCAACAGACAGAAGTAACGTTGGCAGTGACTTCCTTTACGTTGTGTTCGAAAGGGGTGGGGTGAGGGGATATGCATCAGAGAAAGATAACGATATGATTGGCTCTAGGAAGTATTATAGCACCTCTGTAAGTTCACTAGCGTCATACTCTACGTACATAAACGATCTTTCAGGCAATGTTCTGAAACTGTTTGCTGACGGCACAGTTGTGCACCGGAAAAGAGTTGTCGTTGAGTGAATGTAGTAGTATTTGGCATAACTTGGACAAAATTTCAGTTTGGTGTAATGAATGACAGCTTCCTTTAAATATGAGTTAATATGAGTTAATGAGGGCGCGTAGGAGTGTCATTGCTGTTATGTCCCATAACAGTATCAGAGGTATGCTGCTTTACTCAGCGACGTCGATTCAATATCTGAGTGTAACGCAGCGAAACAACATGAAATGGAACGAGAACGTAAGATCAGTTGTAAGAAATGAGAATAGCCAGTTGCGGTTTATTGGGAGACTATTGGGAAACCGTAGCGTACTTGGCTGGAAGGAAAGGCAATCAGAGTGCGGAAATGGAATTAGTGATATAACGAAGGAAGCAAAAATCAGAAGGGGAGTGAGACAAGAGTTCCCTCTATCACCTTATTTATTTATTCTGGCCATCGAAGCCGCAGTAACAATAATGCAAGAAAAGACGAGCTGAGTGGAAATTAATGATACGTGTCGTCACTGCACCAGATTTGTGGAAGACATTTCAATGTGGAAGACTCAGAGGAGGAGTTAAAACAAAATACTGAACGACTTAAATTAAGGGATAACAAAATTAAAAATATGGTTACAGACAAGAAAGGAGGTGGTGGTAAGATTGAGAGAAGAATAGGCCGTGAACAATTCCAGAAAGTAATCAAATTTTGTTATCTCGGTAGCGGTGTGGAAGAAAACAATAGATGCTCCAAGGAAATCAAAAGAAGAATAGAACTGGCCTAGTGCGCCTTCCAAAATAAGGACCTTGTGCTGAACAAGCACATCAGCTTTCTCACTACGAAATGATTTAGAACGACAATTGTATGTGTATCCTGACATACGGATGTCAAACCACGATGTTAGCAAAGCAAGAAAAAGTGCGTTTCGAAAATGCGATGTGGTTCTAGAGAAGAACTGTAAGAACTGATTGAACTGACAGAAAAACGAATGAGATGGTTCTACAAGAAATAGGAGAGAAGAAATAACTACTGGAAGTTATCGGCCAAACCAAAGCAGAACTCACTGGGAACTTAATTAGACATGACTTCCTTTCTCTAAGCCTTTTGGAAGGCGAGATCACAGGGAATAAACGAGGGAACGACCGAGAACTACATGTTAAAAAAAACAGGATCAGTGAGATTCCCATTTCTTCATAAACGGATATGAAGAGCACTACTGGAGAGAGGAGGCTGTCGCTGTAGAGACAAGGCTTAGCCTTCAAAAAGAAGATGAAAAAGTCTGCCTACAGCACATAGGAAACAGCATACTTAACTCTCGTGCCACAGATTCTCGAATATCTCTCGAGTGTTTGGAATCCGCACCAGGTCAGATTAACGAAAGATCTCAAAACACTTCAGAAGCTTGCTACTGCAATTTTACCGGCCGGTACTATAACTATGAGAATGTTACCGAAATGTCCTGTCGATTGAACACGATTTTTCTGAAAATTTTATTGAGGAAGTTTAGAGAACCAGGATTTGTGAGAGACTGAAGAACGATGCTGTTTCCTTCAAAGTGCATCTCGCGTAAGGACATCCATAGTGGATGCTGCTGAACTCCGTGACTGTTCCTTTATAAGGTGTAGAAAAATTTCCGCTACCAGTCACAATAGAAGGTTATTTAATTGTCACACAACCGGTTTCGGGCTTGCGCCCATCCTCAGGTGTTCATACATTCATGAACATGTTTATATTGCTGGAGATCAATAAAGATGAAGCATCACAGCGTAACGATAATAATGATCCTTCATCTTTATTGATCTCCAGCATTAAAACACGTACATGAACGTGTAAACACCTGAGGATGGACGCAAGCCCGAAACCGGTCGTGTGACAAATAAATAATCTTTTATTGTGACTGGTAGCGGAAATTTTTCTACACCCTATAAAGTATGGAACATTTCGGGCCGTACGGAGTAATCATCTTTTCGTTGCTTCAGTTGTAGGGAAAAAGAATGGCGAGCAGTGGTACAAAGCCCGCTAAGCACTGTACAGTGGTTAGCGAATTATGTATGTGGATGCAGGAGTAGAACGTCCCACTGGCATCGTAATCATTGAGCACGAAACACTGATGCGACAAGGAGGCGTTGAAACTTGAGTGATTTAGTGAAACCATAGAGAATCTAAATCTGGGGATTTGAACTTTCTCCCCTTCTAGCTAAAACAAAGAAGCGTACAAAACAGACAGAAAAAAATTTGAATGAAGTCATTCTGCTTTGGACTTTAAAATATATTTATTTCGATTTTAATTTCCGTATGTGGTCTTTATCAAGCATTTCTGGAAGCAATTAGTCACCAAATAAAATAAACGAAATTTAAAATTTACGAACGTTGAAAATGAAAATCTCATAGCTACTTACGTGGGATGTCCTGATCCACTCAGTAACATAGAACTGTGACATGCTGGAACATAGTTGTCAGCAGTGTAAAAGCAAATGCATGTGGTGGTGCACATTTAACCGTTGTTCCGTACATCACGCGAACACATGTTAGAAATGTGGTGAAATAACAGCAGAAATGATAAACACTTGGTATACCAGTTTCGCACTCTAAGGCTCATGCTCTATGTGTATTTATACAGCCTCGTCACTTTCCTCATTTCTATGCACACATTACACAAAGGGCCGGCCTATGTTGCCGAGCGGTTCTAGGCGCTTCAGTCTGGAATCGAGCGACCGCTACGGTCGCAGGTTCGAATCCTGCCTCGGGCATGGATGTGTGTGATGTCCTTAGGTTAGCTAGGTTTAAGTAGTTCTAAGTTCTAGGGGACAGATGGCCTCAGATGTTAAGTACCATAGTGCTGAGAGCCATTTTAACCATTACACAAACATATATTGAGCAACCAGTTTTTGATGTTGCTGAGCAACAGTCGCAGAACAATTTTTAAATTGACACACCGTCACTGGACTGTAATTGTTCTTTATTTAATTACGACCCACGTTTGGACCTTTTATGCCATTTTCAAGTGAATGAGTTTATGTCCTCAACATATATTGCAAGACATCAAGCTCAAAATTGGCCATAAATTAAGAAAAATATTGGCTCCCCACGAAATGCCAGATGTAAAATGACCATCTTGTAAAAAGACCAGTAAACAATGGTGGGAGCAGGTCATATTTAGTAAAAACATGTTTACTTTGGTATATAAAAGATGAACACATGTCCTTGAGTCAAGGACTCTTGCGAAATGACCATAAAATCAGAGAAATTAGAGCTCTCACAAAAGTTTATCGACAGTCATCCTTCCTACGAATCTCTCGCGAATGGAACAGGCGAGGCGGAAAATGTGACAGGTACCTCATGTACTCTCTGATCAACACCATAAAGTCGCTCGAGGAGTGTAGATGTAGATGTTGATGTAGGTGGGTCAATCTACTCCAGAGTATAAGTCCAGTGGCCTAACAACTGTGTCACTTCAGTTGGAAAAACAAAACAGAAGAACGAAACCCGTGTAAAAATTATTTCATTCCCTTGTAGCAGGATGGCATAGCAACAAGCTTCCAATTATTTCAAAATAAAAACAGTCTTGGATGAGAAATTATTTAATGTGAATGACACGTTATGGGCATCATCAGATTGCATAAAAGTAGCTGGATATGAAACCCATCCGTCGTAAAGCCACATAAAACGGAAAAATGGACGCAGCAGTAACTGGTTATGTAATCCAGCTGTCATAAAAACACAAAATGCAAGGTGATGCACCAGAAGGGAGAACACGTCCTTGACATTAAATAATTTCGCAACCACAACTATTTTATTCTGAAAGAAAATCCGTGTACTTAAGGAGAGGGAGTGACCACTGGGGGGGGGGGGGGGGGGATTGACTAAGGTAGTACCTTATTTTGGTTACAGCAACCTTAGGTGCCCAAAGCTTCGTACAGAGCAGTTCCTTCGGTCCATTACCACAGTTACAGTTGTGTCTAGTGCACTGACAAAGCTTCGTATTAGTGCAAATGAAAGTAGGTGACATGTATCTCGTGTTTGCGAAGAGACTGTACTCGCTAAGCACAACACACTTAAGCCTTCTTGTCGTTTCGTCACCCAGGCTTGAAACTCAAACAGCGGAACGATATTATCTCGTGTACAAGAGCAAATAACAAGATAACAAGAACCTGGTCAACAATAACACATCACAATATACAGTACATAACAACGTAGAGCTGTTGCTTCCCAATAGCTGTTCATTATCTCGAATTTTGACTTGTAAGGGAGGCAACAGACCTAACGAATCAGTTTGCAGGGATACGCTACAGCCCAGTGGCTCTGTACATTAAGAAACATGTCGCCCACATGAGCACCTTGCCTGTAGCCTCACGCAATCAGCGAAAAGCAAGGTTTCACCCGATTGTTCTCTTCGATATTGGCGTTCTCGTAGCTGAGCTGGTAAGACTCGACGAAGCTTTTTGCATCTTAGTACAAGGTGTTTTCCAAGAATGTGGAGAACGCTGAACTCAACGATAAAGTTCTAGTTCTGCTGATCGGTCTTCCTACCTTACTTCAAAACGAAGTGGTTTGGCGCAGCTGTCTTGCTTAACTACCGAAGCTTTTTTTATAAGCAATTCTCATATTTTTAATTCTACGTCTTATCCCTCTACGGATTTCGAAAAAAGACTTCATCGACGAAAAGTTATATGCATCGCCTTATCACTCATATCATTGTCAATTATGTACTTGATGACTTCTCTTCGCTGACTTATCACACATTTGACACAAAAGGCGCAGAATTTGTAGCTTTAGAAATCATTAAAATTTTGGTACACAGAACTGACTTTTCATGACGTTCATATTTGGTCCAGCCTGTACACCAATCTTCATTTATTTCAACACTCCTCTTATTAATGCCTCTTTGGTGTAATTCAGGCGACTCGCACTGTGTGTCGTCCTGTTCCTGAAAGTGCAGCCTTTTTAGTTGGGAAATAAACAATAATACTTTTAAATTGTTATTGAACAGTCATATTAAGTTCGTACTTTCAGTACTTTTGGATTTCTTTTGTTTTTCATTATTTTATAAGATTTGTTCTTTAGTTTCAATATTGTTTGCTTTTAAATGTTAGTATGACTTTTTATGATTTATTGTTTTCATAATTGTATTGTACCTGGGAGTGTATTTTCAAGCAAAATTTCTAAAAACCCAAATAAATCGGAGTATAACCCAACAAATGTGTGTTTCTTTAATTTTTTTGCAATTTTGTTTATTTTCCTTTTTACTTATTCCTTTATATTACTATTAATGTATTGTACGAGCCAACAGTGTAGTGATATATTAGCTATTATTTAAAATATAATTTTGTTACTAACTTATTCTACCAACCGATATTGGGACAATACAGTGACACAATTTCCGTAAATCTCATGCAAAGTTGTAAATATCCGTTAAGAGTGGAGGCGTCAGTTGGGGTTACAGTTGTGTAGTGAAGATTTCACAAAGCGTCAGTAAACACCTCGCTTATTTAGTAGTCTTTCTCCTACAATAAAATCATATTGTTTCACAGGTTAAGTCTGGTGTAACTTATCCGTGTTATACTACACTGAAAAATGTTAATGAATATCAGAAAAACTCACGCAAAAATAAGACGTTCTGAATAGCTTCTCCGTTGAATATCCATCCAGAAAACTGAGAATAGTTTTACAAGAAACAGCAACCAGAATGAAATTTTTAGTCTGCAGTGAAGCGTCCGCTGATATGAAACTTCCTGGCAGATTAAAACTGTGTGCCGGACTAAGACAAACTCGGGACTTTGTCTTTGGCGGGCAAGTGCAGGGGAGCTTCTGTGAAGCTTGGAAGGTAGGAGACAAGGTACTGGCGGAATTAAAGCTGTGAGGACGGGTCGTGAGTCGAGCTTGGGTATCTTAGGTGGTAGAGCACTTGCTTGCGAAAGGCAAAGTCTCGAGTTCGAGTCTGGCACACAGTTTTAATCTGCCAGGAAGTTTCAAACTGCAGCCAGTTGCGATTTTTCTCTGGAAACGTCTGTTTGGTTCATGGGTGATCGTTTGCTGTTACATGTGCTATCCCTCATTTACACCTATGCGTTAAACAGGGTCTACGGTGACAAGATACAATTGTCGAAATGATTAAGAAAAGCTCACAGTTTTCTATAAATATGCTAAACATTGAAGTCGTGTGACCTTCTTAGTGCGGGAACCACTGTCAGACTCCTTGGTGGAGAGGATTTCTTAACTGGAGTAGATTGTCACAGTTTTCTCGTGAAGTGTGAGTTTTGAGTGTTAACTATATGGTAGACACGCCTTTTTATCATGTGTAAATGCGTAAAACTGTATTGTGCAGATCTGATAAAAGACATTTTGTTGTAAAAAAACTCTGTCGTGTTCCAAACTTAACGACATATTACCATACGCCAAGGTCACTTACAAGTTCATACACAGCGATAAATAATAGTGGGTTAAATTTTAAAACTGTAGACATCAGGTATTCCACATGAAAATTTTAAACATCCTTCCAAATGATGACATCAAGACTGAAACTACTTGCAGAATAAAAAAAAATCTTTATTTTTTTTTACGACAAAATGTAGAATGTTGTTGATATTACGATGAGAGCAAAGAGAGTGACGATGGCAGACAGTCTAGTGCTCACGGAAAGCGCCAGGAGGTCATCGAGATTAACATGCACATCCGACTGACGATTCAGCATCAGCATTGCCTCGTATCGTCACTCCATGGCACAGTATGCGCATATTTGAAATGTAATTCAAGGAACTGTGACTCCTTTTGGCCATCAGGTATTCTAGCAACCATTTTTCTTACGCAGCATCTTACAGTACATAACAGTAATACAAAGAAGATCTCAAGATCTCCTAGAAAGTAGTTCCTCTTACACACGATTATACCACACAGTTACGAAGAATACATACAGAATAACCACAAAATTCTGTCAGTGTTTCACATTTTAATACATACAAATTTACAATTTCAGCGATGCATTTTTCGTTACTTTATTGTAAAAATGATTGGACTATTGAAAGTAAAAAAGCAGTCACAGGCTAAAATCACACATCATGATAACTTTAAAAAGTATTTTAAATATACGTTAACAGTTCTAGACTGTTACCACATGGAAGTTTGATTCTTGATTTCTTCAGCCGATGAAGTAATTCTATCTCTTCACCTTCATATTTAGTGAGTACAAGGAATATGTGATTTATGTCTCCAATACAATCATCATCGCAATGGTAATGTCAATATTTTCAAAACACGTGAACTAGGTGAGAACCATCATCGAACCAAAGTCATAGTAGACATCTGCTAATGGTGTGCACCGAAATGAAAGGTTTAGAATAATTCTTCTATATAGTGGCATAACATTTACCTTTGACTGCAGTAGAGTACTTCCAGCTCCTTTCCAACATTCTCGTGCCTTCTTCAAACATGGAACTTGATGGAGTTGTGTTGGGAAACTCTTGTGATTGAAGCATCTTTGGCCAACAAATTGAGTTCAAAACTTTTCTTCCCTTAGGAAGAATCAAGCCAATTACTGAAGAGCCGAGGTCCGCTACACGAGCCTGAGGTTGTGTCCTGCAAATGGAGGTGGGTAAAGTAAACGCAAAGCAGCCTTTTAATGGAAAATGTTTACTTTCTGTACTGCTGTTCTACTGGCAAGAAAAGGTCATTGGTCGTTAGCCACTCTAATTGAATTTCTGCTACCAATTTAGGTACATTAGCTAACTTATATGAGCCTAGTGTTTTTAAAACCTTCCGAACTTAGGTTGGAAAGTGTGCGTGGGTGACTGACAAATTTTTACTACTGTTATGAATTTTTAAATCTATAGAACAGTCACCCATACTATCAGCTCATTTTTTTTATAATTTTATTATTTTAAGTAATTAGATGATGGGGAAAATTGAATTAGAGAAAAGTAAAGTAAGTTTAAACTTCGATATTTATTTTAAAATTCATCAATGTTCAATAAAACGTATAAAACATGCTAAGTCTGCCCCAACGCTGGTGCCTTATTTACTTTTGCGAATTAATTAAGAAAAATGTTACTCAAAGGGGTTCAATGGACAAAAATGTGATTTTCAAAGAACAGGAAACAGATAGAATAGGAAACAGGATGGGAAACCGCATTCAAACAAGCACACAAGGATAGTTCAAGGGTACACAAAAAAGGAACTAAACCATCACCAATCCATTCTATTTAAGGCAAGGAAATTCCGCTCATAGCGTAGTCGTGTTCCCAATGAATAACCACAGACTGGTATTGGAAGTTTAGATAAAGATCACGTGGTTTGATATATCCACAATCTTAGCAAAATGCCCTATAAAAATGTTTCTAGAAATTGTGAAATAGGAAAACTGCTCGCGATAGCGATTAATTAAGTTTGAATACGCGAAATATTATGCAAAGTGTAGATGAGGGTTAGTTTTGTTACTACAGCACATGTTCCACATGCACAAGTACATTTACAGAAAATGTGTAATTCCACAACGATTTTAATAATGAAATCAAATCCAAACACATTAGTGACAAAAGAAACTTCCGAACTGCATTAATAACGGCATAGTATTGACCTGATGGCTCAAACTATTTTACTAGCACGTGGTACTGCTACTACAAAGCACACACCACGTGGGTTGAACACAAAGAGAAATTATTAATTTGAAGAATTTCAACGAGAGGGAACACTTACTTATACGCACGTTCACACTGAAGAGCGATGATTTTAATCAGAATTACACCTCATGACAACGTGCTTCCACTTTCCTTTATTGGAGTGGAAACGAAGCAACTACCGCAATACACTCCGAAACCAACACTGAAATCACACTGCATCCCGATTTAAAATAACATATAAAACATTTTCGATGTAGATCTGTAACAAAAGTAATTAATATTTCAGTTAGGGTGAAAACTTAAGAATTTCATTGTCCTTCGGACTCACCAAACACGCGCTTACCCGGAGATGTTATCACGTGAGAAACTGCCCGCATACCGACTAGCGTGGGCCCCATCCAAGGGTGTCCCACAGATACCATAGGTAGTGACCAGAGAGGTAGCTTCCTTTAGCAACCTGACAAGGGACGGACAGAACCACACCAAGGAGACAAACCTCTTTGTCTTAGAAATCGTATCTACCTACTCAGTCGTTGGTTCTACTGTTCTCTAGCAGACAGAACATCTCTGCTACCACCGAATATGCAACTACAAATACCCACACTCATTCAGCATTTCACACCAGAAGGGAAGGAGATGACAGTATCTTAAGACATCATATACCGGTACACTACGTAAAGGAGGCGGATGTGCGTTTCAAAGGGAACTGAATGATAATCTTGTCAGGTTAAATAAATCAATAAATAAATAAATAAATACAAAAATGTGTTTGAAAGTGTTGTATGACAAGTTGTTCTTGCTTATATGTGAATATAACATATCCCACTGCTCAGTCTCCTCCCAGATAAATTTATAAATACCACAGTAAATTTAGAGGTGCAGATGTATGTAGAAAACAACAATAAATCGAGGAAAATAGCATGAAACGAATCTAACAGAGACCTTTCAACCTCATCCAGAATAGTGCACAGCGTTTCGTTAATTGCAGCTTCTATAAATCAACCGGCAGCCACTGCAAGGTAATCGCTTGGCAATTCGTACCGTACCCGTGTATTTACAAAGTTTTATGAGTTGACACCCTACTTACAACTTCAGTTGTTATCATGGAGCTAGGATAGTATAATTCGAAACATGACAGCAGCAAATGAGATTTAAGCAAAAACAGTAATAGATATAAAAACACACCTTTTCGCATTACTGAGTAACTAACTGCCGCGACGTACTAGTCCAGGATCGTTTTTCGGCTTTGTGTCCTTAAAATGTGGCAGGTTTCATTGAAATCATCAACTCAGTAGCAGTGAAGAATTGTTTGCTGTAGACGTGTTATAACACTTCGTCAAAGAATTATAAGTACGAGGTCTGACAAAAAAAGATAAGAAAATACGACTGATGGTGCAAATTTGTGGATATTGTCTGTTTTGACTGGAAGATAATCTAACAAAGACAGCCAGTTCGGACTGGAAGAGAATCTAACAAAGACAAACAGAATGTCATGAAGATCTGTTTAGGAATCTTCCTAAGATAAGCTTATTGAGCACTCAGATGGTTTTCTATAACCATATATTTACTCCGGAAGATGAACACTGAATGCGCACTTAGATGAATATGAATCATTCTTGCCACGCTCCTGCGCTGAATAAAGACATAAACTTCCTGCTAGTGATGCTAAGATAAGAGGTTCACCACGACAAACATATCATCCTACTCTGCAAAGAGTCAGAATACCTCAAAATCTTTGGATGACTAAGGTGAAAAGGACTATTTTAAAGTTCACTGCACTAGCAAAAAATGATTGATATGTGACATAAATGTGAGTGTGAACGGTGCTTCAGATTTTTTACCATAACTTCAAATAACTAACAATTTTTCATCAATCAGTACACGAGCCTGGCCTCGTTTCATTTTCGTAGCGCGCCGGCTACCTGACCTCGATAGCTGCTATCGTCGTAAACATTTTTCTGTTCAAACAATACGCGTTTTGTGTTTGAATATACCAGTCGATACTACAGTCGACGCTGAAGGGTCCAGACGCGGGTTCAGGGAGGATGCAATGGAACAGTTACGACTCAAATAAATAACCGTTTTTACTCCAGTTACAAACAACAGTATTAGTTTCCGTCCGTGAGTGTAGGTTTAAAGATGTTTTACACCACGTTATTAAATTCGATCTGTGATGAGCATCTTCAAAGCTGCACTCAGGTCCAAAGATGGTTATCACAGATTGAAATGTAAATGTAAAATATTTTTAAACATATACCGGGGTCTCATTGATTGAAATTGGCAACCTGTTGTAAAATATTTTTAAACCTATCATCATAGGCCGAAACTATTAACCTGATGTAAAATACTGTTATCCTTGATTGGAAACATTAAATTTTTTACATAGATCAATTTACTGGTTTCTTAGAAAATTTTAAGATAATACAGAAGCATGAAAACAATTTTTAAAAATAGCAGATAATGCTAGAAAATTGCAAGCTACGTGTAACACACAACACTTTCTCCCCTGAGGGCCGCGCTTGCGGTCTGACCGGTTGTGGAGAGCATTCCAGATTTGTCAGAGGCTGACCGCACTTAATGTCAACAACAAATTCGAGAAGTTTCTTAAGTCAACATGTAGTTACAGAAAACCACAGGGAGGTAAGGCAAGATACAAATGGAGAGACCTTCCAACAGGGAAAAACATAAAAAATCCCCTGACTTCATTGACCATAGGCGTATGCGGAAACGACTGAAACAAACTACATTCCTTTCCCATTTACACGTCCGCATAGCCACAGCCAGTACACCTGTGATCACAGTCGCACTGCGAAATGAAATACCGATAATGGTGAGTGAATACTTTGATTTTATATCCTGTAAATTATTATTCTTGTAAGTTGCGTTACGGCGATGTCTCAGGAATTAAATTAAGAAAATTGCTATCATTACGCAGGGTGGATCACCTACAGTTGCACCGCAAATACTGCGGAGATGAAAAATGCTACTGATGTGCAGTTTTCACAGAACAGCTTGGTAGTCATAATACTTAGAAAGTGTATTTTTTGTGCATATATACGCTTTTTTAAAATGGGACAGTGCCTATTGACATTAACATACTAAAAGTAGGTTAAATCAAAATGTCAGTGGTGTTTGCTGCAGTATTTTAGTGCGACTCGTTTACGAGATATCGTATTTTGAAAAGTTCGCACACCGACACTTGTAGAATACCTGCAGTATTACACACTAAAGAACAACACATGTGCGTACGCTAGTTATGTGGATTCTGACCAGTTACGAGGCAACTGACCATCACAGCTTGTGTTCGAAACTACCACACGCGTCAGAAATACAAGTTTCCACTCTGGTGTGGAACGAATGCTGCATACGTGCTAGCATTTCAGCCGAGATGTCCGAGCAGGCTACAGTAATACACTGCATATCACTGAGTGTAGTATCTTTGTACACAAAAAGTTTTGAATCACCTCGGTTCCGAGAGTTCCGGAACCAGTACAGAAAATTGCAATAGAGATGAACATAAACATCATTTCCGCCCTTTTTATTGCTCACGATAACCACACATTGCATGTTGTACCACCATACAGAGGGACCTTCAGAGGCTGTGGTCCAGATTTTTGAACACACCCGTACCTCTAATACCCAGTAGCAAGTCCTCTTGCACTGATGCATGCCTGTATTCGTCATGGCACTGTATCCACAAGTTCATCAAGGCACTGTTGGTCCAAATTTTCCCACTCGTCAACGGCGATTCGGTGTAGATCCCTCAGAGTGGTTGGTGGGTCACGTCGTCCATAAACAGCCCTTTTCAGTCTATCCCAGGGATGTTCGATAGGGTATATGTCCGGAGAACATACTGGCCACTCTAGTCGAGCGATGTCGTTATCCTGAAGGAAGTTATTCACAAGATGTGCACGATGATGGCGCGAACTGTCGACCATGAAGACGAATACTTCGACAATACGTTGCCGACATGGTTGCACTATCGGCCGGAGGATGGCATTCACGTGTAGTACAGCCGTTACGGCGCCTTCCATGACCACAGCGGCGTACGTCGGTCCCACATAATGGAGATGGAAATGCCGTGTGGCTAGGGCCTCCCGTCGGGTAGACCGTTTGCCTGATGCAAGTCTTTCGAGTTGATGCCACTTCGCCGACTTGCGTGTCGATGTGGATGAAATGATGATGATAAGGACAACACAACACCCAGTCCCTCAGCAGAGAAAATCTCCGATCGAGCCAGGAATCGAACCCGGACCGTTGGGTATGACATTCCGTCGCGCTGACCACTCAGCTACCAAGGGCGGACGGCCCCACATAATGCCACCCCAAAACAACAGGGAACCGCCACCTTGCTGCAGTCGCTGAACAGCGTGTCTAAGGCGTTCAGCCTGACCGGATTGCCTCCAACACGTCTCCGACGATTGTCTGGTTAAAGACATAAGCGACACTCATCGGTGAAGAAAACGTGATGTAAATCCTGAGCGGTCCATTCAGCATGCTATTGGACCCATCTTTACCGCACTGCACGGTGTCGTGGTTGCGAAGATGGACCTCGTCATTGACGTCGGGAGTGAAGTTGAGCATCATGCAGCCTATTGCGTACAGTTTGAGTCGTGACATGACGACCTGTGGCTGCACGAAAAGCATTATTCAACATGGTCGCGTTGCTGTCGGGGTTCCTCCGAGCCATAATCCGTAGGTAGCAGTCATCCGCTGCAGAAGTAGACCTTGGGCGGCCTGAGCGAGGCATGTCATCGACAGTTCCTGTCTCTCTGTATGTCCTCCATGTCCGAACAACATTGCTTTGGTCAAATCCGAGTAACGATGCGGACGCGATCGAACCGTGGTACTGACCGTCTAGGCATAGTTGAACTACAGACAACACGAGCCGTTTACCTCCTTCCTGATGGAATGACTGGAACTGATTGGCTGTCGGACCCCCTCCGTCTAATAGGCGCTGCTCATGCATGGCTGTTTACATCTTTTGGAGGTTTAGTGACATCTCTGGACAGTCAAAGGAACTGTGTCTATCATAAAATATCCACAGTCAACGTCTATCTTCAGGAATTCTGGGAACTGGGGTGATGTAAAACTTTTTTTTGACGTGTGTAGATTGCGTCTTTCAACTTTCCCCACAGAAAAAGGTGTACAGCTGTGAAATCTGGGAACGGGCCGGCGAAGGTACAGGTCCTCTACGTCCAATCCAACGATGTGTAAACGATTCGTGAAGACATACCGAAGTACTGCGTGGACTATGGGCTCGACGGCCATCGTGTTGATACCGTAGGTTCCTTGT
This sequence comes from Schistocerca nitens, assembly GCF_023898315.1. Taxonomy (NCBI): domain Eukaryota; kingdom Metazoa; phylum Arthropoda; class Insecta; order Orthoptera; family Acrididae; genus Schistocerca; species Schistocerca nitens. The sequence goes on along the minus strand of NC_064622.1, from coordinate 130,662,135 downwards.
AGTCTGCAGAGAAACGTCTTCTTGCGTCAGTAGAAAATAGTCCGTTAGGAGGTTGAATGCTTGGGCTTGTTCAGTGTTCCGCCTATGAAAGAGAGACCTATGAACTGATGGTTCGCTATCCCGCACCACACGTTTTCACTCCATGGACGCTGACGTTCCACCTGACGAAGACAACGGGGCTTGTCAGCAGACCAACAGAGCATGTTTCGGCGGTTTACCTGGCCATGGTTGCTGAATGTGACCTCATGATACATCTAAAGTATCCTGTTTAATGCCAACATACAGAAATTAACGCGAGTCTCATAATGCATGCAGCCCTCGATGCACAGAGAAATGATGGGGGTAGAATCCGTGTCGTCGGAGAATGCGTAGGGCACTTGCCTGACTCATGCCACTTCCAAGTGCGATTGCACGGGAGCTAATGTGCGGACCAGCTGTAACAGCAGTGAGAAGATTGATTTCCCTCTCTTCTCTCGTCTCTCGGCGCTTGTTCCCTTCTCTTACATTGTCTAGGTGTTTGAGGAAGTTGATAAATAATAATAATAACGTGTGTTAAGTTTCCATAGGACCAAACTGCTGAAGTCATCGGACTTTAGGCTTACACACTGCTTTATCTAACTTTAACTAACTTACGCTAAAGGCAACACATACACCCATGCCCGTGGAAGAAGTTGATAAAAAACTGCCGAGCCGGCCGTGGTGGCCGAGCGGTTCTAAGCGCTTCAGTCCGGAACCGCGCTGCTGCTACGATTGCAGGTTCGAATCCTGCCTCGGGTATGGATGTGTGTGCTGTCCTTAGGTTAGTTAGGTTTAAGTAGTTTAAGTCTAGGGGACTGACGACCTCAGCAGTTAAGTCCCATAGTGCTCAGAGCCATTTGAACCAAATAACTGCCGAGATGGTTGACGCCTGTTGGGATACCTTGCCGCATACACCGTACAAGAACGAATTGCATTCTTCCTACATTCTCCATACAACATGACCATGACGGCTTTTTCTGCACTGCTAAATTCCATCGTCCACTCACGACCTACTGCTTGGACTGCCACACACAAACTAACTGGCAAGTCGCAGTGCACACAGGAACACAAAAGTACACTGTAAGCAAGCGTGCGAGCCCCTGACTATCAATCCATTCCGTGCAAACCGCATATAAACAGCACTTCCCATTTCTGCAATACTTGCGGTGCAATTTTAAGGTCATGCAGCCTATACTAAAACATTTGATATATTTTATTGTTATTATAATGAAATCGTAGGCAACTGTGCCTTTGTTACAACTGAGAGTGACAGTATGTTAGGGACAGAGGGGTTGGAGAGTGAGGAGAAAAAATAAGAAACTGCGAACCTTCTCTCCCACAACCGAACCTGAATCCGTTCCTAGAAGTCTGTGTTATATTTTACCTTACTTTTCCTACTATACGGCACTTCGCCCTTTCCTTTGTCTGCGCAGAGCAAGTGATTCATGCATCGCTAACGGCCTGTCACACTTCCTTTCAATGTACGAGGACCTGCTGAACAGTAATGTCTCTGAATTTTTTATGTGAAAACTTTTAAAGATTTGCAAATGAAACTTTATTGAAGTTCTACATCTTTATTCTTCAAGTCTACGTATTTGCAACCTTCTGCCTGTAGAGGACTCTGAATTGCAGCGCGTAACGTCACTACTGACCATTAAAATTGCTACACCAAGAAGAAAGGCAGATGATAAACGGGTATTCATTGGACAAATATATTATACTAGAAGTGACATGTGATTACATTTTACGGCAATTTGGGTGCACAGATCCTGAGAAATCAGCACCCAGAACCACCACCTCTGGCCGTAATAACGGCCTTGATACGCCTGGGCATTGAGTCAAACACAGCGTGTACAGGTACAGCTGCCCATGCAGCTTCAACGCCATACCACAGTTCATCAAGAGTAATGACTGGCGTATTGTGACGAGCCAGTTGCTCGGCCACCATTGAGCAGACGTTTTCAATTGGTGAGAGATCTGGAGAATGTGCTGGCCAGGGCAGCAGTCAAATATTTTCTGTATCTAGAAAGACCCGTACAGGACCTGCAACATGTGGTCCTGCATTATCCTCCTGAAATGTAGGGTTTCGCAGGGATCGAATGAAGGGTAGAGCACGGGTCGTAACACATCAGAAATGTAACGTTCACTGTTCAAAGTGCTGTCAATGCGAACAATAGATGACCGAGACGTGTAACCAGTGGCACCCCATACCATCACTCCGGGTGATTCGCCAGTATGGCGATGACGAATACAGGCTTCCAATGTGCGTAAACCACGATGTCGCCAAACACGGAGCGACCATCATGATGCTGTAAACAGAACCTGAATTCATCCGAAAAAAATGACGTTTTGCCATTTGTGCACCCAGGTTCGTCGTTGACTAACCATCGCAGGCGCTCCTGTCTGTGATGCAGCGTCAAGGGTAACCGCAGCCATGCGGATAAGATGCCTGTCATCTCGACTGCTAGTGACACTAGGCCGTTGGGGTCCAGCACGGCGGTCCGTATTACCCTCCTGAATCCACCGATTCCATATTCTGCAAACAGTCATTGGATCTCGACCAACGCGAGCAGCAATGTCGCGATACGATAAACCGTAATCGCGATAGGCTACAATCCGACCTTTATCAAAGTCGGAAATGTGATGGTACGCATTTCTCCTCCTTACACGAGGCACCACAACAACGTTTCACAAGGCAACGCCGGTCAAACGCTGTTTGTGTATGAGAAATCGGTTGGAAACTTTCCTCATGTAAGCACATTATAGGTGTCGCCACCGGCTCCAACCTTGTGTGAGTGCTCTGAAAAGCTCATCATTTGCATATCACAGCATCTTCTTCCTGTTGGTTAAATTTCGCGTCTGTAGCACTTAATCTTCGTGGTGTGGCAATTTTAATGGGCAGTAGTGTATTTCTCGAAGGAAGAATCCATTACTAAACATGACGTTGGGATCGCTTCGGTGTGTACAGTGGCAAGAAGCTTCGTGCAACATTTGTTTTGCGTGGAATGGGACGACACCGATCTCAGTGGAACGTTAACGCTGGAGCAGACCGGCTTGTTTACGAAGTTACTACTACTACCGGCGAACTGCGGGAAATGTACACCCCTCGCTGTTACTGTCTCACTTACAGTTTGCCCAAAGTTCACTTGAGCTCCCACTTCATCGTTAACAACGGTTGCTGATGCCTGTCCTTGGGGGTCGCTTTACAGGATCACAACTTTTTTAACTGCCTATGCAGTCACGCTGTGTAGCTAGCAATTGAGGGGATGGGGGACGGGGGGGGGGGGGGGGTCGAAGAAGAACGCTACGCATTATACTAACGATTTGCGATACGCGCCATTCAGCTACTGTATCTAATACGGTGTTTTGACTGTTTTCTGGAAACTGTCTTAAATGATTATGTCATTTTATGTTCCTAACATGCTTTTTTTCCCTCTTGAATTTCAGTACTCTTTCGTAAAAACGGAAATGAAATTAAAATAATTTGAATGCCCTCTAAAACGCTGCATTCAAGTCATGTGATGCCTGTGACGTCACTGGCTATCTCGCTGCTCCTACTGACATATTCCTAATTCACAGCGATGTCTTGTTTTTGAATTTAAGTTTCGGAAAATGGGTTGCAAATAGTGTGTAGTACCATACTGTACAAATACATCTACAAAAACTCCTTAAACGTCGTTTTTGAGCGTTGCAGAGATTGATAAGATGCGTAAAATGTGGTTGTTTTGTACCGGCAAACAGCCATCACGTCGACGCATTAGTTCACTTGAAACTTCTTTGTGAGGGCCTACTGAAATAACTGAGTAGGTGAAACTTGTTTGTTTGTGTTGAAACTGCTGAATGCAACTGAAACACTGTCTCATTACTTATTTTTATCATTCGAACACTGGCTTACGCAATTTTCCTTGAGAATGACAACTCAAATTTAACCTATTCATTTATTACCCACAACATACAAGCGGAATGCAATCTGACTGCTCTGCAATGAGAACAGGACTTCAAATAATTAACACAAAAGAATGGTCCTGAATTGGGAGAAATCTTAACAGTAACCCATACTTTTTCATAAGTCACTTACCTCACAGAAAATCTTCATAACACGAACTACAGCAATTGCAGCAAGCAGCAACTACAGCCAGCTAAATAAAAGGATTCTACACAATTTTGGTAAACATTTTTGGAATACAGTGATCAATTAATTGTTATATTTTGATTAAAGTTCAGTCTTGATCACGTTATGTCTGTTTTAATGAGTAACCGGTTTCGGTTTTTTCTATAAAACCATCATCAGACCCATTGGCTCCCTTGGGTTGGTAGGTGGAGCTCTCCTTGCTGCTGTGCACAGCAGCAAGGAGAGCTCCACCTACCAACCCAAGGGAGCCAATGGGTCTGATGATGGTTTTATAGAAAAAACCGAAACCGGTTACTCATTAAAACAGACATAACGTGATCAAGACTGAACTTTAATCAAAATAGAAAAGGATTCTAACTACTGTAGGTTCTAACTACTATGAGGCATACGGTTAGCAAAAGAAAAATTTTGTTGAAGAGAAAACAATGTATTTAGCAGATTTTACCTTATTCATGTACTGCCAGTTTCAAAACTTATATAGTCGTCAATAATTCCACTACCCAGACATTACCAACTACATCCATTATCATTTTACAATGCATGTCCTACCAACACTGAGTCTCCATGAACGACAAATGTCCAAACCGTCCGTTCGCTAACTGTTAACTGCTAGTCCGTCAAACCACAAAGTCTCTTACAGAGACGCAGAGCGCTGTCAGCGATATTAATTACAGTCTATAGCGCTGCCAACATACAAACATGTAAACAGGCTACTTGCACACTATCTAAATTAAAAATGTGTTGTACTATGAAGTTAACATTAACTTATCTCCGAGATATGCTCTCCACCTGTTACAACGACGGATATAATCTATCAAAGAAATTAAACTCCTAGTGAAAATTGTATTTTTACCTGTTGTGTATTGTATATTTAAATGGGGACCTAGACACGACGGAGAGGCCACAGGCCACAACAGTCCACCCACCTCACCGAATCCAGGGTTACTGTGCGGTTCGCCCCCCCCTTTCTCCCCCTGGGAACGTCTCACACCAGACAATGTAACCCCAACGTTTGCGTGGTAAAGTAATTATGGTGTACGCGTACGTGGAGGCTGTTTGCGCAGCAATCGCCGACATAGTGTAACTGAGGTGGATTAAGGGGAACCAGCCCGCATTCGCTGAGGCAAACGGAAAACCGCCTAAAAACCATCCACAGGCTGGCCGGCACACTGGACCTCGACACTATTACGCCGGGCGGACTCGCAGCGCATTAGCCGTTTTACCTAACTACACCTGAATTGAAACTTCCTGGCAGATTAAAACTGTGTGCTCGACCGAGACTCGAACTCGGGACCTTTGCCTTTCGCGGGCAAGTCCTCTACCATCTGAGCTACCGAAGCACGACTCACGCCCGGTACTCACAGCTTTACTTCTGCCAGTATCTCGTCTCCTACCTTCCAAACTTTCTGGATACACCTGAATTACTCGGTAACTCAGTTGTTAGAGCAGCAAACCGTCGAATTTTATAAGACGATGTCCACAGGTCACCGTCATGCTATGCACGAACTATTTTCCGTCATAAATACTTCATCCTGTATGTTCCACAGTTGATGTGGAACAGAAGGACATATGCTTCTCTAAAATTGTTTGTAGCTCATAGTTCAATTAAGTCGTTTTTTCCCTTTTTCTTCATTGTTTTCCTAACAGCTACATGTCAGCATCACCAGTTACTTCAAAATAATGCGTTATCGCCATTCCTTCGCTACAGAGCACCGCAAATATACATCAGAAAATTTTAACATTATTACATTCCATAAGTGGCTGTAACTATACAGGGCTCTACAACATCACTGTGTAACTTTATCATGTTACCTATCGTGTGGTTTGCAACAAATTATTGCAGTTTGTAACCGAGCGCTATGATATGCCGGACAGGTAAGTGGAATTCAAGCTGACTAAGGCACCACGTGGCTGGCAGATTCTCCTAAAAATGGATGCTGATTCATCGAGGAGTTATGGCGTAAGGTAAGCGATTCATCGTTGGGCTCCGGTCGATGGGCCATCACCGTAAACAGTGAGTTATGTATACACACTTTATGTGGAGAGGTTTTAGGATTAAATGATTCTCCTCAGAAAAGTGCAGCTATCTCAGCAACAATTTAGTGGCGAGGCCTTTGCCTAGGCGCTGGTTGTAACAGAGACTGTAGCTTATGTAGGATGGCGAAGTTGATCGGACTCGGGTCTACATACGATTAGAAACTCCTGTAATACACGCTCACCTACAGCCTTCTACTAAAGTCCACAATCAGAGAAGGGTAGCTCCAGGCACTGATACGTTGAACCTGCATTTGATTAAATCCCGACTGCCACTATGTTTTAAGTTCTGGTTTATGGGCAGAGATAGAGGTAATTTCAAAATGAAGTTGTATTACCTTGATGCCAATAAATTTATTAATTAACCGTACAAAAGTGCATCAGTGAAATCACTGATAAACTTTATAAAACACGGTTACTTAATATTCGAGCACACACACACACACACACACAAAGTGTCGTGTTGAAATACTACGAATCCTTCGAATAGTTTCCAGTAAAAAACCATTAACAGTTTTATTACTAACTCATAGACAATAGCTGATCCACAACCGATTTAATATTTGTACAAAATTAATCCCTTTGTATCGTGCATAGACACGTGCATCGCGATCGTAAGTCCTATACAAAGCCATAACTGCAAGTCTAAAACTCTACGAAGTGACTCTTTGTCAACATCTCTTAATTTCATTACATAGCTTGAAATGTTTCCTTCCTAAAAGCGCTACCCCATATGTTTGTGGCTCCAGTAATCACGTTATTACTTCTTTAAAAAGGTTCACCAAACACAATATTTGTCACCACCTTAAAGGAGCACACTTCTCGCTCTGGAGCGGTGTAAATGATATCAAGCGACCATATGAGCCTCCGCCACCGACGTAAATCATGACAGTGAAACGCTGCCTGTGTGCCAGTCGGTATTATGGAATCACCACAGCAAGATGGATCGACGTGGCACAATGTAGCTGCCGGCCGGAGTGGCCGAGTGGTTCTAGGCACTACAGTGTGGAACCGCGCGACCGCTAAGGTCGCAGGTTCGAATCCTGCCTCGGGCACGGATGTGTGTGATGTCCTTAGGTTAGTTAGGTTTAAGTAGTTCTAAGTTATAGGGGACTGATGACCTCAGAAGTTAAGTCCCATAGTGCTCAGAGGCATTTGAACCATTTTGAACAATGTAGCTATCGCGTTTGGACATCGTTCCGACCACACCGTGAAGGAAGTTCCTCGATATGTTGGTGAATGGACGCAGATTGTCCAAACTGATTGCATAGAATGGCGTGCCTCGCAAAATCATGTAACATGCCTTAAGGACAGTGGTCGCGAAAAGATAGTATCTGACGAGGACTGGAGGCGCGTGTTACGCCCTGTTTGGCAGTCAGCTTCAAACCAGGGGCTGAGGAACACACTTCGTACCCCGCGAACGCAGTGTTCACTGATAAGCCAAAACACAACGATCACTGCCCACCGTGACTTTAGATGCCGCCTGCTGGCGTTGCGGGCACGTGACACGGTCAGAAAACTATGTAACCGGAGCAGACACGAACGGGGTATTATCCTAGCAAAGACATGGACTGCAAATGGGAAACTCCATTGAAGTAAGCGACATTGACAAAGGGCAGATTATTATCTCGTACAGCATAAGAATGAGTATCTTGAAAACAGCGAAGCTGGTCGAATGTTCACGTGCTACTGTCGTGGGCTTCTACTTGAAGAGGTAGGAGGACAGTGAAACTACCACTAGGCGCTAAGTGGTTAGACATTCACGACTCTTCACAGAACGTGGTGTTCGGAGGCTTGTCTGCTCTGCAAAGTAGGATAGATGGTGATCCATGGCATCCCTGCAGAAAGTGCACAATACTAGCGCACTTACTGGTGTTTCGAACCACACTGTTCATCGTACATCGTGGAGTTTGGAGCTCCGCAGTAGACCACATCTACGTGTTCACATGTCGACCCAACGACATCGTGGCACGGCAGTATTGGGATTCGACCACCGATCAATGGAAATGTGTCGACTCTTCAGATGAATGACATTTTTGCTGCACTATGTCGATGGTCGTCTCCTCAAACGCCGTCAACGAGGTGAACGGCGGCTCGAAACGTGCAGCGTGGCACGGACGCAGGCTGGTGGGAGCGGTATTATGCTACGGGACACATCCTCCAGCGCTTGCATGGGATCTTTGATAGTAATCGAAGACAGGCCGTCATCTGCGAGTCATCTGCACCCCTCCATGCTTGATGTCTTCCCCGGCGGCAAATGTCCGTGTCTCGGCGCCAGGACGGTACTACAATGGTTTGAGGAGCATTCTAGTGAACCCACGCTAATGTCTCGGCGGCCAAATTCGCCTGATCTAAATACAATGGAATAAGTCACACAAATCTGAAGGCCGTAAATTCAACTACACTCCTGGAAATTGAAATAAGAACACCGTGAATTCATTGTCCCAGGGAAACTTTATTGACACATTCCTGGGGTCAGATACATCACATGATCACACTGACAGAACCACAGGCACATAGACACAGGCAAGAGAGCATGCACAATGTCGGCACTAGTACAGTGTATATCCACCTTTCGCAGCAATGCAGGCTGCTATTCTCCCATGGAGACGATCGTAGAGATGCTGGATGTAGTCCTGTGGAACGGCTTGCCATGCCATTTCCACCTGGCGCCTCAGTTGGACCAGCGTTCGTGCTGGACGTGCAGACCGCGTGAGACGACGCTTCATCCAGTCCCAAACATGCTCAATGGGGGACAGATCCGGAGATCTTGCTGGCCAGGGTAGTTGACTTACACCTTCTAGAGCACGTTGGGTGGCACGGGATACATGCGGACGTGCATTGTCCTGTTGGAACAGCAAGTTCCCTTGCCGGTCTAGGAATGGTAGAACGATGGGTTCGATGACGGTTTGGATGTACCGTGCACTATTCAGTGTCCCCTCGACGATCACCAGTGGTGTACGGCCAGTGTAGAAGATCGCTCCCCTTGGCCCTGTGTGCCTCGGTCGTATGCAGTCCTGATTGTGGCGCTCACCTGCACGGCGCCAAACACGCATACGACCATCATTGGCACCAAGGCAGAAGCGACTCTCATCGCTGAAGACGACACGTCTCCATTCGTCCCTCCATTCACGCCTGTCGCGACACCACTGGAGGCGGGCTGCACGATGTTGGGGCGTGAGCGGAAGACGGCCTAACGGTGTGCGGGACCGTAGCCCAGCTTCATGGAGACGGTTGCGAATGGTCCTCGCCGATACCCCAGGAGCAACAGTGTCCCTAATTTGCTGGGAAGTGGCGGTGCGGTCCCCTACGGCACTGCGTAGGATCCTACGGTCTTGGCGTGCATCCGTGCGTCGCTGCGGTCCGGTCCCAGGTCGACGGGCACGTGCACCTTCCGCCGACCACTGGCGACAACATCGATGTACTGTGGAGACCTCACGCCCCACGTGTTGAGCAATTCGGGGGTACGTCCACCCGGCCTCCCGCATGCCCACTATACGCCCTCGCTCAAAGTCCGTCAACTGCACATACGGTTCACGTCCACGCTGTCGCGGCATGCTACCAGTGTTAAAGACTGCGATGGAGCTCCGTATGCCACGGCAAACTGGCTGACACTGACTGCGGCGGTGCACAAATGCTGCGCAGCTAGCGCCATTCGACGGCCAACACCGCGGTTCCTGGTGTGTCCGCTGTGCCGTGCGTGTGATCATTGCTTGTACAGCCCTCTCGCAGTGTCCGGAGCAAGTATGGTGGGTCTGACACACCGGTGTCAATGTGTTCTTTTTTCCATTTCCAGGAGTGTATATACGTAGGGATTACAGTTACAAATAACCTAAATGGAAACGATCACATAGATAATGCTGTGGGTAGAGCAAACCAAAGACTGCGATTCATTGGCGGAACATTTAGAAGATGCAACAGATCTACTAAGGAGATTGCTTACATTACATTTGTCCGCCCTATTCTAGAGTATTGCTGTGCGGTGTGGGATCCGTATCGGGTGGGACTGGCGGATGATATTGAAAAACTTCAAAGAAGGGCGGCTCATTTTGTATTATTGGGAAATAGGCGAGATAGTGCCGCAGACATGATACGTGAATTGGAGTGGCAATCATTAAGACAAAGGCATATTTCGTTGCGACGGAATCTTGTCATGAAATTTAAATAACCAGTTTTCTCCTCCGATGGCGAGAACATTCTGTTGCCACCCATCTACATAGGGAGAAATGATCATCACGATATAATAAGAGAAATTTGGGCTCGCGCAGAAAAATTTATGTGCTCGTTTTTTCCCGCGTGCCGTTCGAGAGTGAAACGGTAGAGAGACAGCTTGAAGGTGGTTCACTGAACCCTCTGCCAGGCACTTTATTTTGAATAGCAGAGTAATCACGTAGATGTGGACGTAAATGTAGATGTAGAAAGAATGCGTGCATGCACATACACTTGGGAACTCTCCCTCGCTATTAAAATAATTGTCATGGGCAAAACATCTCCTCCACTACATTACAGATTTCTAGGTACACTCAAAGAGAAGGCGTGTATGCACATACATATGGGAACTCTCCCCTACTAGCAAAATAACTGCTATGGTCCAATTAAGAATCTTCTTACAAAATTCTCAACAAAAATTCCAGCTGGCCTCCTTCGAGCCTAATGTCCGGGTCCCACACTGGATGTCTCGTGTTTGCTCCTGTCCTTCAGATCTTATCTTTGCTAAAGCCATTCTTTGCACTTCACACGCAGTGAAACTTTGTACCACCCTGGGCCACCCTCAGTTGTTGCTTCCACTACATTTGGTTGGCAGTGTTCTTGTCAGTGTGTACCAGGCCAAAACCTCACTTTCAACAGAAATATTTTTATGACCCTTGCTATCCCCGTCCTGATTCTCGCCATTCGTCAGCCAGCTAAAAGCCGCAGGCTGCAACATACTACAAGAATCCATCAGAGATCCAAAAGGAAAAGAGGTAGAGCTAATTATATCTGCAGTCATTGACATTTGTTATTATTGCTCGCACTTTGATGCAGCATTAGTGATTTGCTTGAAACGTCCCCTTAGAAAAATTAATGAATTACTGTGCTGATAAACCTGTTACGTTATTTGATTTTCAAACAGCTGAACAGAACTGAACGTACTCAGACATTTCTCTCTTTACTTATTCTGATCAACACTAAACTGCCACACAATATTTTTAGCGCAACGCAATCTGACTTTCAATAATCCCTACAAAAGAATGGCCCTGACTAAACAATAACCTACACATTTCATGAATCACTTACCTCACAAAAATCTTCGTTACTCGTACTACAATACAGCGAGCGCCAATACAGCCAGCTAAATAAAGGATTCTAACTACTGAAGGCACTAACTACTGATAGGCATAGTTAGCAAATGAAACATTTTGATAGAGAACAAACAATGTATTTACCTTAACATTGTTCAAAAGGCATTATATATATATATATATATATATATATATATATATATATATATATATATATATATATCAGTTCATGATAAACAATATTACAAATTTACTCTTTCTGGTGGACACACGTCCACATCGTCCGTCCAGATCGTCCGCTCTCAAAATTCTGCCATCTCTCTCCCCACATCCACTACTGCTAGCGGCTCCCCTCCAACTGCGCAACGCTACGCGCTGTTCACATCCAACTGCCCAATATTACAATAGCAAATATTTCAACAATGCAAACCAGCCACAGACTTCACACAGCACAGTCAGTGATTTTCATACAGAGCGCTACGTGTCGTTACCAACATAAAAACCTAAACAGCCTACTTACATGCTTTAGTCTACTAGACAGACCTCCTGTCTCACGTGCTTAATAACATAACGGACAGATACTCGCTCTTTCGCTGTCAGTTAATTCCCTACATTTCAGTACACTGGCACCTTCTCACACTATGATAACTTTGGTCATCCTACACTAGTAGCTTTCTGTACTAACGCCTAAGTCAGAAGTCAATGACGCCTTCCGGAATGCAGTATCTTTATAATGTCTTCCTCCCTTCGCAAAAAACGGAAGTACTGATTGCATTATGTAAGTAAATTCTGCTGCTATTTCCGCTAGAAGTGTTACAAAGTGTAGTGACAGAAAATTAGAAGTGATACTACATCAGTCGATGTATAGTTTGTGGACTGATTATTTGATAGACGATTGGAAGACTTTCTTCTGTAGTGGTTTGCGACAGCTACAATGGCAGCTTGTCTCCATTCTGTGCGTCTTTCAGCTTTTCTCTTCATTTCTTTATAGGTGTTACATCCCACATATTTCACGATTTGATCCATGTACCTCAGTCGTGGTCTTCCTCTTGGTCTTTTTCCCTCGACATATCCCTCTATGATTGTGTTCAGGAGTCCTTTATGTCTTAATAGATGGCCTGTAAATTGCACTCTTCTCTTAACAATTAAACTCCAGAAGCTTCTCTTCTCACCTGCTCTTTCCAGAACCACTTCGTTTGTGACCTTGTCGATCCATTTTATTTTGACCATGCGTCTATAGCACCACATTTCAACAGAATTTAGCTTCTGGTCTTCCTCTGTCCCGAGAGTCCATGTTTCACACCCATAGCATGCCACACTCCACACATATGATTTCAAAAACCTTTTCCTGATTTCAAGGCTAATGCTCTTAGGTGTTAATATGTTTTTCTTCTTGTTAAAAGCAGCCTTTGCTCGAGCTATTCTACTTCTCACTTCTGCCTTGCTCCTTCCATTCCTGGTAATATTACTGCCCAGATAAGTAAATTTATCAACTTGTTCAAGCAGTTCATTGCCTACATGAACTTGGACTTTCACTTGTTGTCGCATGCCATTACTTTTGTTTTTGCTTTATTTTGGAAGACTAGTTGAATGAAAATGTTATTTGCACTGTACAGAGGTGAAAAGAAAAAAAAGAAAAATAATACTTTCTTCGACGTCATTGCACAGGAAACACTAGTCACTTGAATCCTGTGAAGCAGCAATCGTCTAGGCATTCACTGGATGATTTAAGGATAGCAACAAAAGCTACATCAATACGACATTCGCTCCTTCTGAATATGAGTCCTTATTTAAATAAAGATCAGTTTAGTAATACATAACTCGATTTGTTAGCGTCATTACCATGTAAACGGTGCATGTATCACATATATATCATGGACGACAGAGGAAGAGGAGCTCGAGAATATCTGACACAGTTCTCTTGTTTTGCACACAATGGACTGTACACCTACGGTGTCTATTGTTTGGGGCTCTTGCTGTGCGTTCGTCCTTTGGCTGACTGGTAAGATTCAAATATCATGTTTCCCTCCCCACCTCCCACCTCGGTTCAAAGAGCAGTGATGGAATGTTTCTGAATGGTCTGCTACGCTAGACTTGGGCGAGTTGGCGAGCTAACGCGCTGCTATTGATCGGCGCGGCTGCCGAAAGACTTGCAGCGTTGCGTCAGGAGCGCCAGGGCTTGCCACAATGGCTCACGCGGTACCGCTAAATATCTACGCTCCTGATTTCTTGCACACTGTTGACTGACGTTCAAATGCGACCATAAGAAGTTTTTTGGTTGTTGCTTAGAATTTTTGTATGTTTGGGCCAGTAGGGTACACTGGTTGGCGAATCTTCAATTGAAATGGATGTTACATTGGGGGTACTCACGAAGTGTAATAGCACTGTGTTCTCAGCATGTATAAACGATTTAACAGGTGGATGCAGAACTCTGGTCTTGGTAAGTGCAGAAATGCTGCGAGCCTGCAAGTTCCTGTCATGTGCACCGTACACGATGTTTTATTTAGCTATTGATTTATTGAACCTGGGAAGATTAGGGCTGTCAGGCGATCTCTTACGTCTAACCAGGTGTTCTACCAACAGGGTGCAGCGAAGTCAGTTAACCGAAAATGCAGTACAGTGTGTAATGGAGTCTTCAATGCTTAATGTTTAATGACATGTCTTCGAAACAGACATTAATCATTGATTTTAATTAAGTTGCCTTGAATCCCTCATCCACATCTAGAATTATCATGTATTACTTATACTCTTCTTTATTTAGTCGCCTCTTTGTCTTCTGTGGGATGTGACGCTGGTCTCGAATCCTGTTTGTGATAGAAAGATACATTAACCGATGAAGGGACTGTGTTTTTCAACTGACTTCCTACCATTATTCAATGAAACAAAGTTTCTGAATTTTGAAATAATTATATTCACTAATATTTACACACTCTAACTGTTAACGAAAGATGCTTCTGCCTTCAGTAGTATCACAAAAACACACTACTTTCTTACAATAGCTCTTTCGCCAAGGCTACCGATTTCACATCACATTCACGCCAAGACTGAGCACTACGAAAAAGGACGGAGATGTAATATAATATTAAATAGTTTACAACTTTTTAGATAATAATCGCTGGTTTTTTTAAACAGTCAAAGAAAATGAATTTAAAAAAATTTAAATAAAATGCTTCTGCATTAATTCAGGTATGTGTAATATAGAAATTAAAATCCAAACGAACTAATTATTATGGATGGGTGTGTAGGTCTATACGAGGTTATTTATATCCTACTGGAGGTATCGATACCCATTAGTATAGTCCATTTCCTATTGTGTTACTGCCTTGATGGCATTACAGGCGTTTCATAGATTTATTGGTTTATACGAAGTAATTTGTGCTAGTGAAATAGCTGAAACTATCCTCCATTGTTATCTAAAGATTTAGCACACTGTATAAACACTGATTTACATGCTGCATTACGTAAGTCCCCATTGTTGCCAAAATTGGTTGAATCAAATCCTTTAAATGCGACAGGTTTAATGGCTTTGCAGCGAAAACATTGTCTTTCAGTAATAGTCCAATAACGTGGTACTTTTTTCCTTGCAAAATAGACAGAAGATTTTATATTTTTATTTTGTGCATGCAGTTGAGAGTACGTTTAATCCAACTTTCCGACCTTTATAACCCACGAGACTACTTTTTATGACAAAAAAAACTCGAAATTTTGACAGTTGTCTCAGGTTATCACCTATCACTCGGGAACTATGCATCCTACTCAAAATTTTAGTGTTAGCGAAATGAAATTTTGCGACCAATGGCCAAGTTAAATGTCAGAATGGGTTCAGCCGTTTAGTCACAATAGTTGCCAAAGTTCGGTCATTTTTACCAACTTGGTTACAAAGTAGCTCCAATGCCTATAGCTCAAAAACGGTTACTGCAAATGAAAAATTTCAAGTTGTCAAAGTTGCAGAGCACGAAATTTCATGTTATAAAAGCATCTAGTTTCTCAGTTTTAAGCCCTATTAAGCGTTCACACAATGGCTCTCTAATGAGCACATATGTGTTTTCTATGTATATCTTTTTAATTTTCCCCATTTTTAGCAATTTTTATCCATGTATTAATTTGGAAGAGTGGGTTGCTAAAGTGAAAACCATGTACCTAGGAATAGCCAGTACATATTTACTTATGAATAATAATAAAAAATTGTACAAATCAACAAATAAAAGGACGTGACAGCATTAAAAAATACAATTTAAATATCACAGATACACTTATTATCAAATTTCAGTTCCATCGAGGTCGTTTGGGAGAGAGTACTAGGTCTCGGTCCAGGATCTATTGCGGCACTTTCACCAACTTCATGGTCCTGGAACATATCTTCTATCTACTCCTCATCCTCGTCGAGCTCAATTCCTGGGACGTTCTTGCAAGATTAGCCACAACTGTGTTTCAACGCCGAGGAGTAGTCCAGTCCATATTTGCGACATCCACCTACTGCTGTGCATCCTCTTGCGCATGCGCAGGAAACCATCTTCGGTGGCGTGTGTGGTGTTACATCTTTCGACATCGTCATGGGACAGAAGACTGATAAGTTTTTCTTCCAGTCCCGTGGGCATAGATCAGTTTTCTTTTCCAGCCAAGATTAGACTTGATGGTTGGATCGGAATGAATGCCACCTTGCTATGTCCAGTGTTGGCGGTAGCTTTTCAAGTTCGAAAGATTTTGTCGGGCGGACTCACCAAAAGCTCGACCATGAGCTCGTGCAAAGTCGCGTAGTTGGAATTCCCATAAAGTGCTAACATCAGCTGTTATCCTGCCTGTGCTATTAACTCTTTAGAGACTGAGGGCTTAACAAATTCAACAGCTTGCACTTGGAGGTGTGGCTGTTGCTACATAAGATTTAGTAATTTCTCTTTTCTTTGGCCAAAAATAGCATGTGGTAACACATCCTGTGAAGGAATCGTTGAAAAGGGCAAATGGAGGATCGAAATTGAAAGAATTACTCCTGCTCATTTCTCTCTTCCCAGTTTCAGAAAGTACAAGTTGTTGTAATTGTTCCCTCGAATCGTTAGAAGAACCAACATGTCAATGTACTCCCTCAAATTACCACACTGTCAGAGTCAGCAACTTGGGAAACAACTCTTTCCACTAATCAAAATATCCACGGGTGTACTGCCGGTCTACAGTGTCCAACGGGCACAATATTTCGGCGATCATACATGTCGCCATCATCAGGTGAACTGACGGACTGAGCTCCTGTGAACGTGCCGGCACGGAGATCCGTACACTATGGCTGCTCAGGGGGAACTGGGTTCGGTCGCGGCTGCGGCCGATTTAAATACCCTCCGCCCGCGGCGCGCTCACTCCGCCGTCCGCGCCCCGCGCCGCGGTCGCGCGGTGGAACAGATTGCGACGGCGTCTGAGATGACGTCGGTGTGATGGCTCTGTCCGCCGTGGTCGTCACAACTATACATTTGCTCGATTTACTCTTGATTAACCCAATCGCTGGTTCCCAAGCCTTGCTAAGATTATAGCCACAGTCACGGTTTATCAGGTCGTCATTGGTGCGAATTTCGATGGCCTCTCTAACAACGCTGTCCCAGTATCTCGACGTCTGTACCAGAATCCTCGTGCGTTCATACTCCATAGCGTGATTTTCCGACAAACAATGTTCAGCGACCGCCGACTTGCTCGGATACATCAGTCGAGTGTGCCTCTGGTGTTCACGGCATCGATCCTCGACGGTACGCATCGTCTGACCAATATACCACTTGCCACATTGACACGGAATCTGGTACACGCCGGCCTTCCTCAAACCGAGGTCATCTTTGGCGCTCCCCACCAGTGCACGAGTTTTATTTGGAGGACAAAACACAGTTCCGACCCGGTGTTTCTTCAAAATGCGGGCGATTTTCTCCGAGAGTGCGCCTGTATATGGGATAAACGCAGTGCCTACCTCCTCCCTCGTGATTTCATCCATCTCCACAGGTTGTGCTGTAGTGGGTGGGCGGAGAGCACGTTGAATCTGCCACTCTGTGTACCCATTTTTTCGAAATACAGTTCTCAGATGTTCCAATTCCTGGGGTAGACTCTCTGCGTCAGAGATAGTGCGCGCCCTATGTACTAGAGTTTTAAGCACCCCATTCCTCTGTGAAGGGTGGTGGCAGCTGTCTGCGTGCAAATACAGATCAGTGTGCGTTGTCTTCCGACACACCCCATGGCCTAGGGTGCCGTCAGGCCTTCTCTTGACCAAGACGTCAAGGAAAGGTAGTTTACCCTCCGTTTCAGTCTCCATAGTGAATTTGATGTTGGGGTGTATGGAGTTTAGATGTGTAAGGAAGTCAAGGAGTTTATCCATACCATGTGGCCAGATGACGTACGTGTCGTCCACGTAACGGGAAAAGCAAGTAGGTTTCCATTCGGATGACGACAGGGCTTCCTCCTCGAAGTTCTCCATGTACAAATTCGCTACCACCGGTGAGAGTGGGCTACCCATGGCGACTCCCTCCGTTTGTTCGTAGTATTCTCCATTAAAAAGAAAATACGTGGAAGTCAAGACATGCCTAAAAAGTTCAGTGGTCTTCTCGTCAAACTTCTGACTAATCAATTCTAGTGACTCGTGAACAAGGAAACGACGTCAAAACTCACCATGATATCTGACTCACCCAACGTGAAGCTATCAAGGCGTTTAACAAAATCCACGGAATTACGGATGTGATGAGGACATTTACCCACATAAGGACTTAATATTCCCGTCAGGTATTTGGCCAACAAATATGTAGGTGCCCTGATGTTGCTGACAATGGGGCGTAATGGTACCCCCTCTTTGTCAACCTTCGGGAGTCCATATAGTCTAAGGCGGTACCGGACCTTGGGGTAACAATTTCTTAAACTCGTGCACTGGTGGGGAGCGCCAAAGATGACCTCGGTTTGAGGAAGGCCGGCGTGTACCAGATTCCGTGTCAATGTGGCAAGTGGTATATTGGTCAGACGATGCGTACCGTCGAGGATCGATGCCGTGAACACCAGAGGCACACTCGACTGATGTATCCGAGCAAGTCGGCGGTCGCTGAACATTGTTTGTCGGAAAATCACGCTATGGAGTATGAACGCACGAGGATTCTGGTACAGACGTCGAGATACTGGGACAGCGTTGTTAGAGAGGCCATCGAAATTCGCACCAATGACGACCTGATAAACCGTGACTGTGGCTATAATCTTAGCAAGGCTTGGGAACCAGCGATTGGGTTAATCAAGAGTAAATCGAGCAAATGTATAGTTGTGACGACTACGGCGGACAGAGCCATCACACCGACGTCATCTCAGACGCCGTCGCAATCTGTTCCACCGCGCGACCGCGGCGCGGGGCGCGGACGGCGGAGTGAGCGCGCCGCGGGCGGAGGGTATTTAAATCGGCCGCAGCCGCGACCGAACCCAGTTCCCCCTGAGCAGCCATAGTGTACGGATCTCCGTGCCGGCACGTTCACAGGAGCTCAGTCCGTCAGTTCACCTGATGATGGCGACACGTATGATCGCCGAAATATTGTGCCCGTTGGACACTGTAGACCGGCAGTATACCCGTGGATATTTTGATTATCAAATACGCCGGGAGAAACTGAAGAATCACAACTCTTTCCACAATTAATGGTTCAAATGGCTCTGAGCACTATGGGACTTAACTTCTGAGGTCATCAGTCCCCTAGAACTTAGAACTACTTAAACCTAACTAACCTAAGGACATCACAAACGTCCATGCCCGAGGCAGGATTCGAACCTGCGACCGTAGCGGTCGCGCGGTTCCAGACTGCAGCGCCTAGAACAGCTCGGCCACCCAGGCCGGCCACAATTAATGAATCCGCATCTTCTTCTGCCTGCAGCACATGAATACCTCCATCCTCAAATAGCCGCACGAGCATCAAAATGAAGTGGTTCTTGTTGCTCTTACTTGCGAGGAACTTCTCCCTTGCGAATGCAGCATATGTATCTTCATCGAAAATAATATCTGATGAAGAACCTGGTGCCTTTAAACGACGAGATCTTTCAGAAGACTTTATTCCCTTTTCCGAAACATCGCTTGGGTAGTCATCGAATATAACTGTGATTTTGGATCCGTTGTGTTTTCCCAAACAGTTTTCGTATTTCATACAAATGGCTCCAAAGTTTTCTTTGACGTGCCAAACTTCTGGAGCAAGTGACGACCATCCGCCACAAAGCTTTTTATTTTGGGTAGATCATTCTGTTGGAGAGGTAATGACTTTGTACCCTATTGATGCCGTCTTCTGTGAACAACCACATGAGGTATGGAAAAAGTTGCCCGCCCGGTTAGTCGTGCGGTCTAACGCACTGCTTTCCGGGCGGAAAGGCGTGCCGCTCCCTGGCAGGAATCCGCACGACAGATTAGTGTTGAGGTCCAATGTGCCGGCCAGTCTGTGGATGGTTTTTAAGGCGGTTTTCTATCTGCCTCGGCGAATGCGGGCTGGTTTCCCTTATTCTGCCTCAATTACACTATGTCGGCGGTTGCTGCGCAGACACTTTCTCCACGTACGCGTACACCATAATTATTCTACCACTCAAACATTGGGGTTACATTCTTCTGGTGTGAGACGTTCCCGGAAAGGGGGGGGGGGGGGGGGCGACTGGTGGCTGAACCGCACAATAACCCTGGGTTCGGTGTGGGACGGCGGTGGGGTGAGTGGACTGCTGTAGCCTGTTGTGAGGTTGTGTACCACTGAGGGCTACGAAGGGGACGAAGCCTCTCCGTCGTTTCTAGGTGCCCATTTTCATACAAAACAATGGAGAAAGTTCAAATGAGAAACAGAACTTCAAAGTCTTTATCAGATTGCTTGACAACACACGGTCTGTGTTACAGTGCTAGTGGGTCTATCCCCCTGAGAGCTGTAGTGCAAGATGCAAGTGTCATAAGCTTCATGTTGCGTTGATATGAGACGGTTTTAAAGTTCTCTCCTTTAATACCGGTTATTCCCTTAATTCCTTCTACTGATGCCTCAAGACAGTTTACCGATTCATCACCACAATTATTCCATTGCTTATTGATATGTTGTTGTTGTTGTGGTCTTCAGTCCTGAGACTGGTTTGATGCAGCTCTCCATGCTACTCTATCCTGTGCAAGCTTCTTCAACTCCCAGTACCTACTGCAACCTACATCCTTCTGAATCTGCTTAGTGTATTCATCTCCACGATTTTTACCCTCCACGCTGCCCTCCAATACTAAATTGGTGATCCCTTGATGCCTCAGAACATGACCTACCAACCGATCCCGTCTTCTGGTCAAGTTGTGCCACAAACTTCTCTTCTCCCCAATCCTTTTCAGTACTCCCTCATTAGTTATGTTATCTACCCACCTAATCTTCAGCATTCTTCTGTAGCACCACATTTCGAAAGCTTCTATTCTCTTCTTGTCCAAACTATTTACCGTCCATGTTTCACTTCCATACATGGCTACACTCCATACAAATACTTTCAGAAATGACTTCCTGACACTTAAATCTATACTCGATGTTAACAAATTTCTCTTCTTCAGAAACGATTTCCTTGCCATTGCCAGTCTACATTTTATATCCTCTCTACTTCGACCATCATCAGTTATTTTGCTCCCCAAATAGCAAAACTCCTTCACTACTTTAAGTGTCTCATTTCCTAATCTAATTCCCTCAGCATCACCCGACTTAATTCGACTACATTCCATTATCCTCGTTTTGCTTTTGTTGATGTTCATCTTATATCCTCCTTTCAAGACACTGTCCATTCCATTCAACTGCTCTTCCAAGTCCTTTGCTGTCTCTGACAGAATTACAATGTCATCGGCGAACCTCAAAGTTTTTATTTCTTCTCCATGGATTTTAATACCTACTCCGAATTTTTCTTTTGTTTCCTTTACTGCTTGCTCAATATACAGATTGAATAACATCGGGGAGAGGCTACAACCCTGTCTTACTCCCTTCCCAACCACTGTTTCCCTTTCATGCCCCTCGACTCTTATAACTGCCATCTGGTTTCTGTACAAATTGTAAATAGCCTTTCGCTCCCTGTATTTTACCCCTGCCACCTTCAGAATTTGAAAGAGAGTATTCCAGTCAACATTGTCAAAAGCTTTCTCTAAGTCTACAAATGCTAGAAACGTAGGTTTGCCTTTCCTTAATCTTTCTTCTAAGATAAGTCGTAAGGTCAGTATTGCCTCACGTGTTCCAGTGTTTCTTCGGAATCCAAACTGATCTTCCCGAGGTTGGCTTCTATTAGTTTTTCCATTCGTCTGTAAAGAATTCGCGTTAGTATTTTGCAGCTGTGACTTATTAAACTGATGGTTCGGTAATTTTCACATCTCTCAACACCTGCTTTCTTTGGGATTGGAATTATTATATTCTTCTTGAAGTCTGAGGGTATTTCGCCTGTTTCCTACATCTTGCTCACCAGATGGTAGAGTTTTGTCATGACTGGCTCTCCCAAGGCCGTCAGTAGTTCCAATGGAATGTTGTCTACTCCGGGGGCCTTGTTTCGACTCAGGTCTTTCAGTGCTCTGTCAAACTCTTCACGCAGTATCGTATCTCCCATTTCATCTTCATCTACATCCTCTTCCATTTCCATAATATTGTCCTCAAGTACATCGCCCTTGTATAGACCCTCTATATACTCCTTCCACCTTTCTGCTTTCCCTTCCTTGCTTAGAACTGGGTTTCCATCTGAGCTCTTGATATTCATACAAGTCGTTCTTTTATCTCCAAAGGTCTCTTTAATTTTCCTGTAGGCAGTATCTATCTTACCCCTACTGAGATAAGCCTCTACATCCTTACATTTGTCCTCTAGCCATCCCTGTTTAGCCATTTTGCACTTCCTGTCGATCTCATTTTTGAGACGTTTGTGTTCCTTTTTGCCTGCTTCATTTACTGCATTTTTATATTTTTTCATTTCATCAATTAAATATTTCTTCTGTTACCCAAGGATTTCTACTAGACCTCGTCTTTTTACCTACTTGATCCTCTGCTGCCTTCACTACTTCATCCCTCAAAGCTACCCATTCTTCTTCTACTGATTGATATAAGCACATTAAATTTTGAAAAATGTGGATGTTTTAACAGGCAATCATACAGTCAATCACTGTCTGCTACATTTCGATCTCTGAAGTGAAGCTCTTAAATCGATGCGGTGATCGCTTGCCCCTGATGACATATCACATAATTCTTCAATTTTTGACAAACATCTTGTAAGGATGCCATCCGTGAAATCCACTATGTGAGCACAGAATCTGAAAACCAACGCCATTTCTTCATTAAAGTTTACTCTGTTGTCATATCAGACCATACACCAGACCAAAATTTATCACTTCGCCTAATGGTGAAGTTTCCTTGAGCTGTTAATATCTTGGATTCAGCAGCGTCAACTCGGTCTTCCAATGTGAGGATCTCTTGTTCGTAAAGATGAGCACTTTGAGTGTACAGGAAATGACCACTAGCAGCATTTTCTTAATGGTGCTTAAATGTAGATTCCAGCTTCCAGTACACTCAGCCTCAATGAACTGTTTTGTGAGTGAAACCATGGGATAATACTGATCCCACAGTTTAGTTGGTTTTCTTCTTGCTTTAATGCAAATCTCACTTTCAAACTTAGTTATCACATTTATGTAATCTTCGTTTTCATGGCATTTGAATATTGGTGGTCCATTACGGGGAAGCAACAGTTCTTCAGTTATTCTTTGAGCTCAGTCTGCTGAAAGACATAGTACGACAACACCACTAGTGTATGAACTCTTACTGCTCGAGCGTATCCATACAGTTTTCATCAAATATTATGGACAGTAAGTCTATCAAGCCACTTTCTGCCATTATTATACCGATCCCAAGAAGGACATTCGAAGGTGAATCCCACCTGATCGAACAATGACATGTTCTAAATCACTGTCTTCGCTTCTAACAATATCCGTCGCCTTCGATAAAGTGGCTGATCGAAAGTGACAAAAAAGCACCTTTGACAGTGTCTTACGCAGTTTATCAATGCTGCTAGAGGAGATGTATATATTGTGTCGTATAAAGTTGGAGATTAAGAATAGGAGGCACATTATTTTTGAACCAACTGACTATAGTTGATTTGTGGCTGCTTCCATGAATCCATTCCATTCTGGTACATCAGTGAATTTCTTCCATTTTCCGTAAAGCCACAGAATCTCATAACCAAAGAGCGATACCTTCAACCACTCAGCGTCATCGAAATTGAGATCCTTTGCAACAGTTCTGTTTAAGCGAACATCATTTGGTTTCTGATAGGTGATCAGCTGAGGTACACCAATTACAGACAAAAATTCATAAGTTGAACGTCTACTATCCCGTACAGTTCTTTTCAGACTGCATGGCTGTGTGGGAGTGCCTGCCATGATTCCTCCCATGGAGTGGAAAGTATTCAACCTGTCAGTTGCGCAGATGTTAAATCCGCGTTATCAAAGATGATCTGGGTGAATCTTTCGCTGGATATGTTATGGTGCTCAGGTTGTGCAATCTAGGACCTCTCAAATAGGAAAGTTTCCACATATGAAGCTGCGAATCCAGTTGGACTAAGAGCGTCGACAATAAGTCTTGACCAGAATCTTTTGCTAAATCCAGTCTTTAGTGAAGTTAGAAATGACCATGGCCTTATTGCAGAAATCACTGCTTGTGACAAAGCAACTCATTTCTTCCCCATTCATCTAGAGTTCCTCGTTTGATTTTCAAAGCCAACGACTAAAAGAAATGAGGGAATGATTCAGAGATTACTGATTGGACATCCGACATTGAAATTATCAGGTTGAGAATGTTGCGATGTATCAAAGACCTGTGAGCGGATGTCCTCACGAAGTGTATCTGCAGCTGCGCATACAATTCTCAGACGCTCTTTTCGTGGATGTGATAGCTTCTTGTGATAGAAATTATCAGACTGTATCTTACAGCCTGTACTTTTGAAACACTCTACTGTGCTCTTTTTACGTCTGTCAACAATCGTTATTTCTTCACCATATTTCTGGAAGACTAGCGTCTTATGCTCCTTACATCTACCTCCCGGCCATTCGTGAGCTGACCCTTTAACTCCTGCAAAGCAAGCGGGCACACTTCTGATTGTTCGACATAGGAAGAAACCATTTCCATTGCTTCATCTGTGTATGTGGCTCCAGGACTTCTTTGTTTCCCTCCACCCCTGATTGGCCGGTAAAAATCCCTCTGACAAAACCAATGATATTGAGCATCTTTAGCACAGAGGTCCTCATCACAGATGTGCACCAATACCAGTATCTCTCAATTCAAGTTTCATCACTTTATGAACAACATATCGCTTTGCACAGGGAAATCTGCTATGTTTCTCCCAATTAGCACGAATTTCCTCGCAACGATAAAAGCAGCGTTTGTTAAAATCAAGTATATTCTTACATGGTCGAAAGTTCGACGTTGATGCTGCAGGGCTTTTGTCGAAGACGATTTAATCAGTTCTGGCTTATTGTACTACTTCTGACAAGCGCTGTGAACTTCAGCTTCAGCCAGGCCACTCTTAATAACTCGCGATGTGCTACGATTTGCCTGTCCATTCCGGACTGTAGTAGCGTCTTCAGTCCTTCCTCTTCCACTTTAACCACATCATTATCTGCCAAATTGCTACCTCATATAGAACACGGCAGCGCATGATTTGGAGCATTCATTTTAAATGCGCTGACTGCACAACGAGAGTAAACTCAAACGGGAAAACGAGAATTTTGCCAAGGCACAAGGAGTTTTGAACGTGGCTCTCGCACAACGCCGTAAGATCGGGCACTGCTAACAATGTAAACAATAACAAAGAAATGGAGAGGATGAGAGCCTCTGCTGTTTGCATCTCAATAAGGGATATCTACATCTCTATACACCCAAAGGTGAGACAGATTTATATCTTCCCGCCTGAAATTTCTTTTCATTGGATAAGTCTGACTAAAAAATAAATGAAATTACTTTGACTTTGAACTGTATGAATGCTTAATAGCACCTAAAAATGAAAAACTAAATGCTTTTATAACATGAAAATTCATGCTCTGTGTCTTTTATTATGTGAGGTTTTTCATTTGGAGTAGCCGTTTTTGAGTTACAGGCGTTGCAGCCCACTTTTTAGCCAAGTTACTAGAAATGACCGAACATTGACACCTGATTGCGGCTAACACCGCTGCACCGATTCTGACATTTAGACAGATTATTCTACGCAATAATAGGAGAATATCGGAAAAATGCACCAAAATTTCGCGGTTTCTGCCACCCAAAATTTCGTGTTTTTTGCCTCAAAGAGGTGTCCCGAGGGTATTGAAGCTCGAAAACTTCGATTCTACGTATTCACAACTACACACAAAAGATAATAATAATAAAATCTTCTACCTAACTATTTGCAAGCAAAGGGTCTTTCTTTGGCGCGGTTACTGGACTTTACCCCCATATTGAAGAATCACACGGCGTGAGAGCCGGTGATCTTGGAGGCCAATCGATTGCAACCGACCTTCCTACCCACTCTTGAAAATTCTCATCCAAAAATGCGTAGACACTGAATCCGTAATGCGGTGGAGCACCATCTTGCTCCCAAATCTGTGGTTTTGTACAACTTCTGGTATAGCAATATTGTCTAAATAACAATAATTTCTCTAAACATTTCAAGATACCTTTGCGCAGTCACAGACCCGTCGAAAAAATAAGTGCCAATCAATCCTTTGCTGCACAGACCAGCGTAAGTCACAGCTCCAGGATCATTTATCTCCTCCTCAGTAACAAATCGCGGTTTGTTAGAAGACCAACACACGCAGTTGTGCTTTTTAACTCTTTCATTTAACTTAAAACTAGATTAATCAAACCGCATGATTGTGTTGTAATAGTTAGGAGCACCTTCACTGCGGATTCACGCCTTCCGTGAGGATCATCCCCCTTTAGGGCGTATAGTGACGTAGGCTTTTAGGGGTTCAGATGCAGCATTTGTAGCGTTCTCTTTAAACTTCTGCCGGAAAATTGTTTTTCTTTCGAAGCTCTTCTGACAGATTTCTTGGGTGACCGAACGCATGCGTGTGCAACGATCTGCAGATTATCTTCAGTACTTACTAATTTTGGGCGGTCACTCCTTGTTAAGTCAGCTGCAGAACCTGTCACGCTGAACCTTCGATTTAATTCGTAGATAGCTTGCCCGCTTGGTGGCTGCATATGCGGGCACTTTTGAACAAAGAATCGTACATCTTCATAATTTCTATCAAATTTCCAACATATCTGTAACGCAAACACGCGCTGTTATGTAGACAATATTCTGCTTGTAATGTACTCTTTTCACTCTTACGATGAATGCAAAAATGACGCGAAGGTTCAGATTGTCAGCCGTTAATAACAAACTATCGCTTTTTAAACAAATTCCTTACGCACAGATTTCGCGATTTTGCAGTGAAACGGATCTAGCTTAATTACTTATCTAAATTGTAACTGTGGATAGAAATGTGCAGCGGTTAACTGACTTACGCCGCACATGGTATCTTACGTGTTGTAGTAAGGCAAAAAGTTTCACTCGGTCTGTCCGTGACTGACGATTATTTACCTATTTCATGTTACAAACCTTAATTCTTGGAATATAACAGTGACTGAAGCAGAGAATTATCAGCTCAGTACGAGATCGCAAAGTTTAGGCCAGGGGCGGGCAGGAATCCTGCACATGTGCGGTGCACTTGCACGCGTGCAGTTAACAGGTGTTCCGCGTGCACACAGGGGCAAACTGGCCACCCGCTTATCTCCCATCCCCACCATACCTTCTGTCCGCTCCTTCCTCTGTAATGCGTTTTGTTTCCTAGCTTGCTTTATTGAGTGAATCAATAAGGTTAGTAGGAGTGCTTGAAAGAAATCATTGTTTGAAAGAGTACCTATTACCTACGATACGTTTTATTTAATTATCACAGGTGGAGTTTACAATACGTTTAATATCTGGAACAAATTTTCTACATACAGACAAACACAAACAGTTTCGTAAATATTCATCACTGACATTTGCTCTTAACCGAGACTTATTAATTCAGCAAATGGTTTTCCAGCTCTCGCTATATTAAGCGCAGTCTTTTAACTTGCACATACCGCTGGGCTATTATTGTTGTCGTCCTGAAAACTTGAAAACAGTGCTCCGTAAAATGTTAGATCAGTTAGATGAGAGACATGACGAGAGAAAGTCGCAGATCTCTCGTGACAACAGGAACTACGACAAATTCAAATGGCTCTGAGCACTATGGGACTTAACTGCTGTGGTCATCAGTCCCCTAGAACTTAGAACTACTTAAACCTAACTAACCTATGGACATCACACACATCCATGCCCGAGGCAGGATTCGAACCTGCGACCACAGCGGTCGCGCGGTTCCAGACTGTAGTGCCTAGAACCGCTCGGCCACTCCGGCCGGCCAACTACGACAGATTCATCTGGTATCGTCATATCGGTCTTCTTAAGCTCAGTCAATTCCCCATCCGCTCAGAATCCGACAATAAATTGTACTCGTCCTTGTGAAATTTATTATAATGGCCTTCAATACTAAACTTCCGTTGACCAGCGAGAATACTGCCACATATTAAACATTTCGAATTTTCACGTTTTTGCACAAAGAAAAAATGATTCTCCCATTACTTTTTAAAAGATAGCAAATCTGCACTTCTCCGTTTCTTGAAATACAACGTTCACTACATAGTGCTCGCTTCGCATCAACGTCCGCAGCTTAGCCTGGCACTACACTGCCGTAACCTGCCGGCTGTCGCCACAGCCCCGGTCGACGCCTGCACGCGAGCAGCACACGTGAAGCGCTGTGCGCTCATGAGCCGCGTGCAACGTTTGCCCGCCCCTGGTTTAGGAGATGCCTCTGTAACTAAAATAATTGATTTCTTCACACAAGCAGCAAATTTTATGCTTTTTTTGTTTTTATTGCTGCAAATGGTAACAGAAAATTTTCTGCTCCACAAATATTTCGTGCGTTCTGTATTTGTTTACATGCTGTTGGGAGTCCACAAGCATGAGCAACAAAAATTACCGATATATATCACCTACGAATAGACTGCAAAAAGTAAGTTACAAATTAGTACAACAGCCCAAGCAACTTTTGTTGAATGCAGCACCGTACTTCGAAGTGACACAGACACATGACATTACTTTTCAGCGTAGCCACCAAGTCTCTCTAGGCAACGATCAGAACGTTCTACCAATCGATGAAAGAAATCCGCTCCTTAGCCACGGACTGTATGACGGATGCTTCCAAATTTCCCAAGACTCTGCGCACCTTGTATGGGTGAAGGGTTGTCGTGCGGAGAACAGTGCGTTTGCTTAACCTTCCCCGCCTCTGGTTCTTTATGGAGTTGCGCAGCGCTGTCAAAGTGTTGCACAGCAAGGGCCGCCATTAATGGTTGTGCCCTTTGCCATGAACTCAGAGTACACAGCTCCTTAACAGTCGGAGAAAACATTGGCTATAACTTTCCCTGCTGATGGCCTAACATCGTATTTCTTCCGCGGAGGCAAGATGGTGTGTCTACATTCAACAGACGCTATCCTGTTTGGAGGTGCGAAATGGACTGATGTCTCATCGCCCGTAATGATGCGTCTTGGGAAACCGTTACTCTCCGCGAAGTAGCTCTCAACGAAGTGCGGAGGCGCCTTTATCATTGCGCCTTTCATGCAGGTCACAGAGATCGCGGGAACCTGCGAGTGCACTATTTCCGATACTGTAGACGATCCCGATCGTTGGAATGATCACTGTCTACTGAGATGCGCATCTGCCGAACAACGTACATGTTACTCTCTCTGCGATTCCTGCAGATCAGTTCTTTGATTGCCTGGACATCACCGGCCGGAGCCTAAATCGATTAAATTCGTTCCCGCTCGGCTTCACCCAGATCTATGCAGTCTTGGTTAAATTGCTGACACCATTTCTCTACGACTGGACAAACATTGTATCTGAGCCGTCTATGTACTCCAGAATTTGATTGTGGATCCGTGTGAGAACGCAAATAAAAGACAGATTTGTGGGAAAGGTTTCAGAAACGTCACGTATTTCTATTGAGAAGACTTTAGACAAGACAACAGTGCTTCGTAATCTACAGTACTTCTCCAGTGTTTGGGGTCAGCATGAACTGGATGGATGGATGGATTTAAATGTGTAGGGCGCTACACATCGAGACCGTCATCGCCCCACCTCAAGATCGCGTGGTT
The DNA here is from genome assembly GCF_023898315.1 of Schistocerca nitens. NCBI lineage: Eukaryota > Metazoa > Arthropoda > Insecta > Orthoptera > Acrididae > Schistocerca > Schistocerca nitens. Next base: position 130,632,489 of record NC_064622.1, on the reverse strand, counting down.
CTCTTGTACGAGTAGTCGCTCTCGTGAAAACGAAAAGCTTAGGCCATAGAAAGTTTTCGCATAATTTCCTGTACATCCACTCGTACCGTTATCATACGTTAACTGTATTAATAAAACAGTTGACGGCATAAATACGTCTGACTGATCGCGGAATTAATAAGATGAACCAGCCACCCAAAAACGCATTAAAATCTTTGTCTAATTAAACTGGGCAGGCCTTATGAGGTAATCCCGACAGCAGAAATCTCAGCAATTTACAGATGGAGTATGGTAATCTGGTAATCGTCACAGGTCGGTATCACTCACACAAAATTTCCAAGAAAAGTTGAAATCCTTGGAAGAAGCTAAATTTTCAAAAGTGGAATTTCTCAGAAATTTTAGTGTTACCGCTGTATGTTTCACGTAGTGATCATGAGAGTTTACGATGCGTACCTGGACATACGGAGACACGAGTGAAATGAGATAGTGAATCACTAATGTTAGTGCAAAACTTCCTCTTCAAGGCATTGGCTTCATTAATGATGTGAGATACACTACGTGATCAAAAGTATCTGGACACCCCAAAAAACATACGTTTTACATATTAGGTGCATTGTGCTGCTACCTACTGCCAGGTATTCCATATCAGCGACCTCAGTAGTTATTAGACATCGCGAAAGAGCAGAATTGGGCGCTCCGCGGAACTCACGGACTTCGAACGTGGTCAGGTGATAAGGTGTCATTTGTGTCATAAGTCTGTATGCGAGATTTCCACACTCCTAAACATCTGTAGGTCCACTGTTTCCGATGTGATAGTGAAGTGGAAACGTGAAGGGACACGTACAGCACAAAAGCGTACAGGCCGACTTCGTCTGTTGACTGACAGACCACCGACACTTGAAGAGGGTCGTAATGTGTAATAGGCAGACATCTGTCCAGACCATCGCACAGGAATTCTAAACTGTATCAGGATCCACTGCAACTACTATGATAGGCGGGAGGTGAGAAAACTTGGATTTCATGGTCGAGCGGCTACTCATAAGCCACCCATCACGCCGGTAAATGCCAAACGACGTCTCGCTTGGTGTAAGGAGCGTAAATATTGGCCGATTGAACACTGGAAAAACGTTGTGTGGAGTGACGAATCACGGTAGACAATGTGGCGATCCGATGGCCGGGCGTAGGTATGGCGAATGCCCGGTGAACGTCATCTCCCAGTGTGTGTAGTGCCAACAGTAAAATTCGGAGGCGGTGGTGTTATGGTGTGGTCGTGTTTCTCATAAAGAGAGCTTGTACCCCGTGTTGTTTTGCGTGGCACCATCACAGCACAGGCCTACGTTGATGTTTTAAGCACCTCCTTGCTTCCCACTGTTGAAGAGTAATTCGGGGATGGTGATTGCATCTTGCAACGCCATCGAGCACCTGTTCCTAATGAACGGCCTCTGGCGGAAGGGTTACACGACAATAACTTTCCTGTAATGGACTGGCCTGCACTGAGTCCTGACCTGAATCCTATAGAACACTTTCGGGATGTTTTCGAACGCTGATTTTGTGTCATGCCTCACAGACCGACATCGATACCTCTCCTCAGTGCAGCACGCCGTCAAGATGGGCTGCTATTCCCCAAGAAACCTTCCAGCACCTGACTGAACGTATGCCTGCGAGAGTAGAAGCTGTCATAAAGGCTAAGGGTGGGCCAACACCATACTGAATTCCAGCATTACCGATGGAGGGCGCCACGAACTTGTAAGTCATCTCCAGCCAGGTGTCCGCATACTTTTGATCACATAGTGTACGTGTATGTAGATCATGATAGTGGCTCCATCCCATTTTGTCTGTGCTCCTGTTGTTCCTGCTAATGTCCCCGTGTCACATCAGTCGATGATACATCACCTAATCGGATTGTTACTGCGAGCTATCTGTCATATTGCATTGAAACCACAGTGGTAGTAATTGCGAATATGGCAGTTATTAGCAGTTCAGTATCGTAATCCACAATACTGGCTAAGTTGATAGCGCTTATTGGAAACAACCGGAGTTTTCACCTATGAAAACAGCAGTATCCTTTCTTCCAAGAGACTAGTCCTGCAAGGAATGCAGTAGACTGTGAAGTGTTGAATGTATAAATAAAACTTTGAGTAGATAGAGGGATGGAGAGGAGAATGGTAGTCAAACGAGAAACTATAATTTAATGATTTGTTATTATAAGAAATGCCATATTATTTTCCTTTATTTAACCAGGTGAAATAAACTAAAACAAAATTACGGAGAGAAGTCGCAAATAAAATTTTTTGTACCTTCTTGTACATTAACTGCCACTACTCTGTGTAATTTTAGTTCATTTCGTACGTTTATGTGAAAGAAAATAATATGGCGTTTGCTACTTCAATCACTCCCGCAATTACAGATTAAACTGTAGATTCCCAGTTAACTACCGTTGTCCACTGTTTCCGTTTCTATTCGCTGCGAATAAATCTCAATGGTTTCTCTGCCACAGCTATTAATTTATCTTCAGTCTACGTTTACAGCGAACAGCGGAAAAATATTGCATGTCTCTAGACTGTCGTTCATAATAACATAAGTCGTACTATCTACAAGCAGTAAATCAGCTCCAGTCGAAATTTAGCCGGAAAAGACTGCAATGAAAAAGTAATTCGAAAACTTTTGCCAGCGACCAGATTCATAGCAAGAAGGTTAATGTTAAATTACATAAAATTAAATCATAAAAAGATAGACGTAAGTGCAGCGAAACATACCATCTTTCTATACACAAATAATATATCACGTAATTGGTGTTCCTACCATTAAGCCCATCTTGAACAGCAGCGCATGCGTAATACGAGCTAAAACAAAAATTATGAGAAATTATGGAGTCTGAAGTTCAGGCTTTTACAGACTATATTATTACTCTCTGTCTGTGTAGGGTCTCTAAGCTCAATTACTTATCGTTGGCCGCGCGGGATTAGCCGAGCGGTCTTAAGTGCTGCAGTCATGGACTGAACGGCTGGTCCCGGCGGAGGTTCGAGTCCTCCCTCGGGCATGGGTGTGTGTGTTTGTCCTTAGGATAATTTAGATTAAGTAGTGTGTAAGCTTAGGGACTGATGACCTTAGTAGTTAAGTCCCGTAAGATTTCACACACATTTGAACATTTGAACTTATCGTTAGCTTCACCAGCGCTGTTCGATATAGATGTGACGCTCTCTGGGCGGCTATACAGTGACTGGAACAGCACCAGAATTGAAACAGCGTGCGAATCTGAATCCTCCCTCTAGCACAACTCATATTTAATGTGCCATATCCCCACATCACATTAAGCAGACTGCGTAGTTCTGTGATCAGATTAGTTATACTTTATTCTTCATATACGAACATGGTCTCCCAGGAGGAATGGTAAATATACAGGGATACGATAATGCTATGAACACTTGTTCAGTAGAAGAAATGTGTTTCACAATAGCAAGGATAAATAAGTGCTCGCAAGGTAAGCGTTTTAAAGCCCATATTTACTGGACATTTTTATTGTTTTGCCCATACTGCCACCTCTCAGAATATGAAAAGCAAATAGCTTGTGGTAGAAGAGACTGGTTTCACACATTGAATTTGAAAAAGTGCCCGTAGATTTTAAGGTATGCATTTTGGAGCCCATGTTTACTAGAATTTTTCGTTTAGAATGATCATTTTTCTCCTACCCCTGAATACTGACCATTCCTCCTGAGACGCTCTTTACAATTCTGTTGGGAGAATGGAATGAGCGAACGGTTCTCTGCTAGAGGTGGGTGGAGGCACAGATGATGAACACAACCAAAGTATGTTGTCAAAGATCTTTACTGTCAACCTCAAACAGATGTTGTGCAGCGTGCCAACAGTAACCAGATGTCATGCGATTGGCACTGTGCCCTGCACCCAGATGCGCTGGTGTGGACGGGCCACAGTGAGCGCTTCTTGAAGAGGCAGTCCAGCAGCGAGCGGCTTCGGTTACCAGCACATTCCAAGCGGCCGGCTGTTGCTGTCAGGGAAGCGTGACAGCATACCAGGTAGTGTGGCCGGAACGAGGCACACCATTAGTCAGCCTAGTGGGACACAGTAGTGACGTCCAGGTCGTGAACCCTGGACCAATGGCTGGGACGCTGCGTCTGGAAGCGTTGACACCAGTAGCACATGGCTACGAGGACATCAGTTCATACCTCGGACCAGGGAGTAGGAGCAGGATCTCCAGCAGACAGTCTCATGGAGAAGATAGCACAGTGTGACCTGACAACTGGACCATCAGCCAGTTGATGATTCACAACCCAACTTTGTTGATGATAACTGTGCCAGGAGAGTGTCAGGCAGTCTCATGGGGCTGACCCACACTGGGTATTGACACGTAGCCCAGCCATGTCGATGACCTGTTTGCCCAGCCCTAGCCTACATATACCGCTTAAGAAAGCTAGTTAATGTGGCAGACAAGGACTGCTGCATACTTCACTGCCATTGAAATTTCCTTAAGGATGGATGGAAGATTGGGTTTAACGTCCCATCGACATCGAGGTCATTAGAGATGGAGAACAAGCTTGGATTCCGTCAAGGATGATGAAGGAAATCGGCCCTTTCAAAGAAACCACTTGGGCATTTGCCTAGGTCAATTTAGGGAAATCATGTAAAACATAAATCTGGATGGCCGGACATGGCTTTGAAATTTCCTGGAGACTGGTCATAACTCAGAGAACTGTGATGCTACTACCGGCCGGAGTGGCCGTGCGGTTCTAGGCGCTACAGTCTGGAGCCGAGCGACCGCTACGGTCGCAGGTTCGAATCCTGCCTCGGGCATGGATGTATGTGATGTCCTTAGGTTAGTTAGGTTTAATTAGTTCCAAGTTCTAGGCGACTGATGACCTCAGAAAAGTCGCATAGTGCTCAGATCCATTTGAACCATTTTTGTGATGCTACTGAGGGAGGTGGCAAGTGCTGGTGGGCTAAGTGCAACCTGCCCATTGAATACGGCACTGAGCTCCTCTGTAACTGTACTATTACAAACTGAACCATGGTAATAAAATACTCAAGGATATATAGACCACATCAAAAAATAAAAATACATATTTACAAAAAGGGTATACGCTGATTTTCCTTTCAGAAATGGTAAGTGAAAAGGCGTTCATAGATGTGGGGTAACTCAAAAAGATTTGAAACATTTTTGTTTAAGACGTGATACCAAAATTCGTGAATACATACAGCAAAAAAATGGCAAAAGTAAAATATGTTGTAATAGGAGCAAAAATATTCCAGTAAACGTGGATACACTGTCCATAGTCACCTTAATACTCGCTAAGACCATGTTCACTAGAACGTCTCCTCTTCTATTATCATATGCTTTCACTAGTGTTACTTTTCGCTATTAATTACGATAGACATTGTAGGGTTACTGTCAGCTTCCTAAGTTTGAATCAGATGTGAAAATAAGTCCGAATATGCCCTGCGCTGAAAACTGTGCCCTCTCCTATACAAATTTTTGACTCATGAATTAAGTTTAAGAACAACATCTGATTACAAAGAATATAAGGAAATTTACCTCGGCAATTAATACTTCCTTTATATGAGCAACGTTTTTCAGTAGGCATTGCTAAAAGGAACTGCATCTAAGTAAGCATGAGCAATCACTCTAGGTATCACACAAGCATAAAAGTGTTTAGGTAAAGTGGCTTATAACTATTTGTGGCGCATTTGTAATGTGCTCCCAGTCTGTTGTCGTAATAACCAAAACATAAGACATAGAACACACAATTTATGTAAAACAGGCTTTCCACATGAGCTAAGGAATCTACTTTATTCATGAAAGTATACACAGAACTGTAAAGATAATATTCGTAGTGATTACTGCTGTTGTTAACGTACATTGTTATGACAAAAACATGAAGTTACGCTATGGGAGGCAGTGAAGTAACACGTTTTCTGATCAAGTGATACCATACCAACTGTTGAATAAAAATCGGCTTAATTTGTTTAAATAGGACAAAACACGACAAGAATGTGACTGTAAAGATTGTTTACATATACAGTCATGTGATTGCTCTCAGTAAGTGAATAAGTCACAATGATACAGGTATTACTTGCGCCTGGAGAATCTGTGGCATTACAGACAACCAAAGTGCAGGAAAATTGAACAAGCACGATCCAGTATAGATAACAAAGCATTTATAAAGATTTAATAATAGAGAAAGCGACTAAATGGAACGTATGGCCCTTAGGATGAATTAATAGAAAGCGAATTCCATCCCGAGCCTCAAAATGAACTCCTATCATACAGACACAAAAAACCAAAATCTATTTGCTGGACATGCATCCAGCACATGTAAATTACAGCAGCTTTACTAAGTAAAAAAAATAATTAAGCATGAACCATACATGTGTCGCGAATTATTAACAAGACCATAACACAAGTGTGCGTTTTCTGCATGCAGCCTAACAAAACCTCACTTCCTTGCTGATCAGCGTCCAACACCACGTGGGATTCGGCAGCAAATGCGTACTTTCTCTATCCAGTGTCACACAACAGTATACTTTTTAAAACTCAAGCCCAGCGTCTGTAGTATGGCAGGTAGTGATCTGATTGGTTTATTAACCCAGAAACCCAAAGCCTACTTCCTGTAAACCTCACACACCACACCACAGATAACCATTCGGTTTGCAAGCGATAATTGATGCAGAATAACATCTTTCTGCAGAAACTGTATGGTGACAATATGTGAAATAATTTAAATGTGCAAAACAGCTAATTGAATAAATATAGGAGCGAACTAATGGGCCTCGAGCAGTAAATGTGAGTTCAGTAACAATGAATTTTCACTACTCTCTCACTGTAACTGATAGCAGATCTGGAATTTTCTTTGCATGAAGATCAGCAAAGAACATTACGAAATGATTGTACCACAACAAATTAGAACACAAGAATTTGATTACTGACTAGTAGCTTACAACAAAACAACAACCTATTCCTTTAACCCAAAAATGGAAATCTAAGAATATGGCAGAAAAACATCTGTATCACCACACTAATGGGCCTCGAGCAGTAAATGTGAGTTCAGTCACAGAATCGTAGATTACAGTCAAAATTAATTAAATTATTGTTCAACAATGGGCTCTAAGAACAGTCAAAAATAAATTAGCAGAACACATGACTACTATAAAAAACGACAGTGAAGTTATGGCTCTTCAGTGAGATGTGAGGGAAAGAATATATTTAAGTACATAAATATTATAAGAAGAAATGAACGAATTTATGCCTTGGCAGTGAGCTGTTAAGTGTCAATTAAGGTTCAACTGCATGAAGTGTAGCAGTATCACATATTGACAGGTATAAAAATTGAATGCATAACGAACAAAAATAATCTGTCACACAGAAGTACAGTCTTGCTCTGAGTGAGCTATCGAAAAATAAGAAGATTAAATATAGGACATATATTGACAGAAATATTAAATATAGGACTTATATTGACAGAGTGAGGAGAAATGTAAGTTATACTAGACAATTCCAAAGTAAGTTATAAGTTCTTTTACAAGTTGTAGTTGTTATTTGTCATACTCTTTAAAACTTCGATTCAACAGTGGACTCATAAAATTGGAAAAAGTACTGTAATGCATAAATCATAGTAAGAGTACAATAGGTAAACACAAAATTAGACAGAAAAACACACGCAGACGATACTAACAAGAACAATCTTTGTTAAATGAAGTTCTGGACCCTCATTTAGTTGTAGTATTCTACACAAAGGTGAAATCTAGATATGCTGATAATGTTATAATGTTGGTACTTGACCAGTTAATAGACTTCTGTCTTAAGAAGTAATATGCAAGAAATTATAGTGAATGAGACTGTTGGCAGCACTTTATCCTAATATGCCAACCACAATCGGATAAAAGTGATAATTGAATCGTTATGAAACACTCAGGTGGAATATGACATGAACACACAACTGACTTTTAGTTTTGGCACTGGAACTAATACACACATGGGAATTTTCAGTGACTGGTAACTTTGCAGCATGACACTACGGAGGGCACATTGTTATTTTACCACACTTATCCAACTAAAGCTGTGCATATCGTTGGTAGACTGGGTCGTGGCTGTGGAGCCAGTCCATGTGACGTCTCCCAGCATCCAAGCGATTGAAATTGGGCTGTAACAGGTAGAACTACAGGCGCCAACCCTCATTGTCCAGTCCTTCTGCCTTAATTTTAGCTAGCTGAAACTACGGCTGGTCTGTGCTACCAATGTAGACTGGGTCGTGGCTGTGGAGCCAGTCCATGTGACGTCTCCCAGCATCCAAGCGATTGAAATTGGGCTGCAACAGGTAGAACTACAGGCACCAACCCTCATTGTCCAGTCCTTCTGCCTTAATTTTAGCTAGCTGAAACTACGGCTGGTCTGTGATCCCAATGTCTGTGTCCAGTGAGTGCTATTCTGCTTGGCTATGGCTTGTGAGAAGAACTCCAGTAGGAACATCCATCATTTACTGTGGGCCAATAGTAAGTTGATTACAATGCTCATGCCCTCATGTGTCCTCATGCCAACCTCTAGTAATCTCCTCCAGCCCTTACATAATTCTACATGATAATATTTAGAAACAATTAGTGATGAATCTAAATGAATAAATGCACATGACTCCTGCAGAATGTGACACTCTAAAAGATGTTCTTACTGCATGAACTAAGAATAACTATGATTAACCAACAAATACAGACACTATATATATGGCACAGCCTCATGATCCTTGTGGCATGTCATCAAACCTTTCATAATACAATGTAATACCAAACAAAATGTTTCAGGTACTCTTTCACTTGTCAGCATTCGCAGCTGAAATGACAGTCAAAACTGTCCATGTACACAGCCTCAACAGATAGTCATCAATACACCAACAAAACAAAAATTTTCAGTCTCATGTGGGTAACACAAACAAGATAAAATGCTTCATAATCACACAATCTACAACTGGCATTGCAAATACAAATCAAAATTTTCAGAAGCCCAGTCTCAATGCATATAATACACACAAAAGATAAACTGTTTTCTTATCTAGCATGAGAAGAGAATGGGGTTCATAATATCACAATCTGCATCTAATGTGACAGAAATGGGAGGAGAAGTTCCCAGGAATAGTCAACAATAAAATGGAACAGCTGAAATATGACCATTGAAAGTACAAGGAAAATCACCTACAAGTAACAAAGGTAGGTCCACTGGAAAAGAAACTACAAAACGTAAGCATAAAAATTTACGAACAACTGTAAATCAGCCAGGCACCCCTACTGCAGAAAGATTCATCATCATTAAAACATTATCAGTTTACATATATAGAGAAATATACATCCTAACATAAGAAAACAAAACATTCACATACACTCAGATTGACATGCTAGTTCACGAGATCATACTTATATCAAATCAGTTGCCACTTTGAGGAAAAAAGAAGAAACATTACTGAAAACATATAAAATCTGTCTTCACTTCATTTACCACATATATTCATGTGCCACTGAAACCCAACAATTTCGACTAAAGAAATGTGGAACCTAAAGTGTGTCACCTGTTATTTTAACCATTCATACTAAATTACTACAGTAAAATTACATGGTAAAGGTCATGTTCCACTTCCTTCCTCAACCAGCATTCGTCTCCCAACAAGTTCTCATAAGTATCCCTATGCTGGATAAGTTGCTCTTCCTTAGCTCAGCTGTGTGACCTGTCATTTTCTGTAAAATAGATTCTCATTAACACCTTTCAAATTTACAACTGAAACAAAAGAGCTGAATCCTAATGTAAACTAAAGGACGAAATGGGACATTTCACTCATAATTATCTGTGCTCCCTTCATCCACAAAGCAGTAGGATATGATGTTTCTGGCATCAACAAAATACCTCAAAACATCACAAAATGGGGCATGAATCCTATTCTTCTACACACTGGTAAATAATCTATTCGTCAATATAAATACATATAGACACAGTTCCATTTTTTCAGGCGCTGACGAACATCAATCTGAACTCTCTATCACAAGTCATAGCACAGAATAATTTTCTGATCCACTGTCTACCTTCAGTCACAAAAGGAACAGACATCTCTATGCAACAATCTCTATTTGTTGGGAAACCGCTGATTATTACATCTGTTACTATCTACACAACAATGTAAAACCTATAAAATCATAGCACTCAACATAGCCACAAAGAAAACCACATAATTCACTTGACAACAAATATACAAATCATAGTCACACTTGAATAATCCTCAGTCCTTTGTGGAACAATCAGTAACATTCTTCACATCACATACCCCTGTCATGCAGACCAAAGATAATCACTTGGAAAACCAGATTCACTTGTCAAAACACCAGCGAAGAACATCACTTAATTTAACCAAGTGAACTATACTCTCAGAACAGAAAATTGAATAAATGTAAAACTCTACAAACATATCAGTTAATGCTTAAGACTCAGTGTGTGGGGAAACATTCACTCATGACAACCTGTCCTGGTTGAAAACTCTCAAACGAAACAGTCGTCTTGTATTACCTAACTACATCATAATAATATTCACAACATCCAGTACCAGTGCATTAAAACATTCAGCAGATTTTATGAGGAAACAATTGTGGCAACGCAACACTACATATTTATCAGACCAGACGCAATGCAAAGAAGAAGGTGCATACAGCTCACGGAAAAGATTATTTCCTAACTGAACAACGAGCAGGGAGAACTGGAATTTGGGAAGAGGTGGTGCTGGGTTGAGAAACATGTACTCGCTTTAAAACCATTTATTTCTCCAAACAATCAAATCCTCACTTCAAGAGCATGTGCAATCGCTTACCAATTATGAAAACACTATTATCCTACAAAATATCAAAAGACACACTTAACAGATTTAAACATTATCACAATTCGTAAAAACTCAAACACGAAAACAGGAAATTAGCCTTATAAATTTACATTTTTCATAACACAAGCCCGACAGGTTCAGGTTGGTCAGGCTTCAGCTACAGCATTCTCAAATTAAACACTTTAAATTATTTGTAAACACAACCTACGGTCTAGGGGAATGTCTTTGTTTAGTAACGAATGCGTCCTCTGTCCCGGATTCGAACCCAGTCATCTCTTGAATTCTGAATAAAAACCATCAGCAATGGCGGCAGAAGACTTTCTGCTTAAGAAGTCACCCTCATTCTGCCAACGGTATTGTCAAAGAGGGTGGAGGAGCAGACGGAGATTCAGATCACTCTCTCGCCCTTGGGATGAGAACCTGCTCCTAAAGGAGGAAGAATCAGCAATGATAAACGGTATGAGGATGCAGAAGGCAATGGAAACCACTGAATTAATGACATATAATGTGTATCCACAGGACATGTGGCCTGTAACTCTTGATGATCTCTCCAGTGGCAAAAGATTGCGGACTCGGATCTCCGGGACAGGACTTCCAAAGTGGACTTGACCATGATAAAAAGACAGTAAAAATAACGAAAGGATAAAGTTCTATGAGTCGGGGTGTGTAATGTCAGAAGTCTGAAGGTGGTAGGGAAGGTAGAAAATCTGAAAAGGAAAACGCAAAGTCTCAATCTAAATATAGTGGGGGTCAGTGACGTGAAATGGGATAAGAACGAGGATTTCTGCTCAGATGAGTCATAAACAGCAGCAGAAAATGGTATAACGGGAATAGGATCCATTATAAATAGGAATGTATGGCAGAGAGTGTGTTACTGTGAAGAGTACAGTGACAGGGTTCTTCTTAATAGACCCGACAGCAAACCAACACCGACAAAGACAGTTCAGGCACACAAGCTGAAGATGATGAAATAGAGGAAATATATGATGATATTGAACGTGTAATTCAGTACATAAATGGAGATGAAAATCTAAAATCATGGAGGACTAGAAAGCAGTTGTAGGGGAAGGACTTGGTACTAGGAATTAGAGAGGATAATAACTGATTTTTGCAATAAATTTTAACTTGTAATAGCGAATACTCTGTTCAAAAATCACAAGAAGAGGACGTATTCTTGTAGAAAGTCAAGAGATACAGGATGATTTCTGTTAGATTACATCATGGTCAGTCAGAGATTTCGAAATCAAATGCTTGATTGTAAGGTGTATCCAGGAGTAGACTAAGATCACAATTTAGTAGCAATGAAGAGCAGAGTGGAGTTTAAGAGACTAGCCACAAAGAATCAATACGCAAAGAAGTGGACAAGGAAGTGCTAAGGAATGATGAGATACGCTTCAAGTTCTCTAAGGCTGTAGACACCGCAATAAGGAATGAACACCTCTAAACAGGCAGTCACAGAAGTTGGAAAGAGAAACATAGGTACAAAGAAGATGACTGCGAGAAAACTATGGGCAACAGAAGAAATACTTGTTGTGATTGACGAAACAAGGAATTACGAAAATGTTCAGGGAAACAAGAATACAGAAATACATGTCACGTAGGAATGAGATAAAAAGGAAGTGCAAGAAAGCTAAGGCGAAATGGCTGCATGAAAAATGTGAAGAAATCGAAAAAGAAACCAATGTTGCAAGCACTGACGCAGTATATGGAAAAGTCAAAACAATCTTCGATGACATTAAAAGCAAAGATCATAACATTAAGAGTGCAAAGGGAATTTCACTGCTAACTGCAGAGAAGAGAGCGGATTGGTGGAAGGAGTATATTGAAGGCCTCTCTGAGGGGGAAGACGTGTCTGATGTGATGGAAGAATAAATAAGACTCGATATAAAAGAAATAGGGGATCTAGTATTAGAACTAGAGTTTAAAAGAGCTTTAGGAAACTTAAAGATCAAATAAAGCAAATGAGATAGATAACATTCCATCAGAATTTCTAAAGCCACGGGGGGAAGTGACAACAAACCGATTATCCACGTTGGTGTATAGAATGTATGAGTCTGGCGACATACCATCTGACTTCGGGAAAACATCATCCACACAGTTTCGACGACTGCAGATGCTGACATGTGAGAGAATTATCGCACAATCAGCTTAACAGCTCATGCATGCAGGTTGCTGACAAGAATAATGTACAGAAGAATGGAAAACAAAATTGTGAATGTGTTAGATAACGGCAAGTTTGGCTTTAGGAAAGGCAGCAGAGAAGTAATTCTGGCGTTGCAGTTGATAACAGAAGCAAGACTAAGGAAAAATCACCACACGTTCATAGGATTTGTTGACCTGGAAAAAGCGTTCGAAAATGTAAAATGGTGCATGACGTTCGAAATTCTGAAGAAAATAGCCGAAAGCTGTAGGAGGTGATGGGTAATATACAATATGTATAAGAGCCGAGAGGGAATAATAAGAGTGGAAGACCAAGAAAGAAGTGTTCGGATAAAAAACGGCGTAAGACAGGGCTGTAGTCTGTTGCCTCTACTGTTCAATCTCTACATCGAAGAAGCAATGACGGAAATAAAATGAAGGGTCAAGAGTGGGATTAAAATTCAAAGTGGAAGGATATCAATGACAAGATTCGCTGATAATATTGCTATACTCAGCGAAAGTGAAGAAGAATTACAGGACCTGCTGAATAGAATGAACAGTCTCATGATTACACAATAAGGACTGGCAGCCAGTAGAAGAAAGATGATGGTAATGAGAAGTAGCAGAATGAGAACAGCGAAGAACTTATCAGGATTGATGGTCACGAAGTAGATGAAGTTGGAATTCCGCTACGCAGGTAGCAAAATAAACCATGAAGGTCGGAACAAGGAGGACATAAAAAGCAGACTAGCACTGCCAAAAAGGGCATTCATGACCAAGAGAAGTCTACTAGTATCAAACTTAGGCCTTAATTTGAGAAAGAAATTTCTGAGAATGTACGTTAGGAGCACAGCATTGTAAGATAGTTAGGCATAGGCTGTGGGGAAACCGGAACAGAAGACAATAGAAGCATTTGAGATGTGGTGCCACAGACGTGGGTTCAAAATTAGATGGACTGTGCGAGCTAACATCCCAAAGACGTTCGGGCTTACATGCGGTTCCTCTTGGTCGATGTCTTGGCTACAACTCGTCTAGGGGTTGAACCGTACGTGTCGCATTACACGCCCTGAATTAGACACTTGTGACCCTTTGGTTAAATTGTCTGATTGATAGTAAGTTTGCGAAATACAAAGTTAACATAACATATAATAACAGTAATAATAATATCGGGAGCTAAATTGACGACCCATAAATGATATAGGCCACAGAGTTGCGATTTGGTTAGAATAATGTTTATTCAGAAAGCAAACTAATAGCGAAAGTGATCGTATTTAGAGTTACTGTTACACTCGAGCGCGTATCCATTGGAAAATGTATGATTATTCACACTCTAATCGCGAAATACAAGTTATCTACGCGAAAAGTTAAGAGTTCACACCAGGCGCGCGGCTGTTCACCGCTCTGAGACTAAGTCCCGCGATACCACACAACGCGAAATTTTCTAAGTCGTTTCACTTCCTAGTTGCCTAAAGACCGACTGTCCGCTTTCGCGTCTTCATCCGAACTGTAACTTTGGTATCTCCAGCCGAACTGTCTGCTTTCGCGTCTGCACCAGCACTGTGTCTCTGGCCCTCCCCGGCCGCATTTCCTGCGCGCCGAACATCCTCGCTCAATGACTAGAGCAGTTCCCTTTCCTGAAACCGTCCATCTGATTGGCTACGGCTTATTCTACTTTATTTCATATTTTAGCATATTCAAATAATCAAAGCTTGACCACTTTTACGTTCTAAATAAAGTAACAGTAACATCCATTACATAATAAACGTTAAATTCTTTTACATAAAACCAATACAGTTTCCTTCTTAGCTCTGAATGCCACGGCCAGTAGCCTTGCACCAGTGTGCTTTCTAATAAATAAATTAAGAACAAAAGTAACTATTATGCACTAAACATTACAATAAATATTCTATTACCTAATGATTCAATAAGATTTCATGCTGTCATCGTTCAATGTGTTTTGTGTGGAGAAAATGATGATCTGATGCTTAACTGTAAGTACTCATAATTTAAATTTACGATATCTTTTAAACAAATAAAGTTACAGAGTTGATGTTTACAATATTTGTCATTTTAATAATGCGCTTTTATATGAAATGTCGATCGTTAAGATCGACCAAAGCGTTCAAATTTTAGCATTCAGGTCTTTGTTACAAAACTTGTTAATTTTAGTTTAACAGTATTATAGATATGATCAGTATTCAAGTTTTATTGGTAGCACCATGAAACTTTATGGAGGATGGCAGATTAAAATTATTGAGGCTTGATTTCCTGCATTACTACAGAATTATATAGTTTCTATAAAAGTTTCCCTTTATGGCCGATCTTAGGTCCACCATATTTAAAACTGCTACGTCTCCTTGGCCACATACAGCTTCTACTGGGTTTCCCTACGACGTAGTTTCTCGTCTGTCTCACTCGCACACTACAGCACTTAGGGCCTCAATAGACCCTTGTGAGTTTCCGCATCTCGTGGTGAATCTGCGCCCTAAGTGGAACACGATCCTGGACGACAGGGTTCGTTTCAAAATTCCTGAAGGCTGATTCTTTCGGCCATATACTTAAACGAGAGCGAAATATTTGTTAACTCACAATTTATAAGGAAAGGAATGAAGAGGTCTGCACAAAATCGGAGAGGAAAGGAACATATGGAAAACACTGACAAAAAGATGAGACAGGATGACAGGAGATTTGTTAGGACATCAGGGAATAACTTCCATGGAAATAGAGTGAGCTCCAGAGGATAAAAATTGTAGAGGAAGATAGAGATTGGGAAACATCCCGCAGATATTGAGGGCGTAGGCTGCAGGCGCCACTCTGAGGACAGGAGTTCGTGGCGGCCCATAAGAAACCAGTGAAAAGACTGATGACTCAGAAAATGATTACACAAACTATCCAACCCAATTTCTCAAACTATACAAGTTGAAGCTCCAAAACTCAAGTGTGTGTCAAGTTCCAGCTTCAGTTACGATTTCAATAAGCTTCAAAATTCATATCTAAAGTTACCTGCGCTTAATGTAGTTAGTGGTTAATACTACAGTTTTAAGAACAATCAGTACAATATCAAGCACATCCAAATGACGCTTGTGTAAAGAATATCCAAAAGCAATAGAAATGGCCCATAACAGATCACACAAATTATTATTTACTCTTACTGCCAAAGGGAAGAGCTCTAATGCGAGTAGCAACGTAAATTGCGTTATGCTTGGCTATTTAGCAAGCCAGTAAGCAACTCATAGAATCTGTTCCCCTCTAATTAAGAACCAAGTGACTAAGGTGAAGTTTGGTGTCCTATTGCCCCCATGTCCTTGAACAACAGTTAATATGGCAACCACTCGTTCCCCTGGTGGACTTGGTTCTATCTCTGCGTGAGGTGTGCCCCCCTTCCTTAAAAATTTTGCTGAGCCCACTGGCCACGACATTCTCAGTCCCCCAAATGTGTCTAATCGTGAAGTGGAAGGCTGACAATCACACCACCGCCGACTTCACTCTGATCACCTTCTTCTAGTATTACGAGTACTACCGACAGCCGAGGAATAAAAAGCGGCTACCGACAACGCTATCAAGCTACCCCAGTCTTATATCTGACTAACTTCTTATAAGATACACATACAACAATTCATTACATATATGACAATTCATTACATACATGACAATTCATTATGTATATTAGAATTCATTCACACAAGGCAATAACAAAACAAAATCTTACTGCACAGGAGTGAGCCACCACTTACGATATTTCTTAAGCTACTGTAGCCACGTATAACCAAGTAGTTTACACCATTACTTCACACTAATACACTCCTGGAAATTGAAATAAGAACACCGTGAATTCATTGTCCCAGGAAGGGGAAACTTTGTTGACACATTCCTGGGGTCAGATACATCACATGATCACACTGACAGAACCACAGGCACATAGACACAGGCAACAGAGCATGCACAATGTCGGCACTAGTACAGTGTATATCCACCTTTCGCAGCAATGCAGGCTGCTATTCTCCCATGGAGACGATCGTAGAGATGCTCGATGTAGTCCTGTGGAACGGCTTGCCATGCCATTTCCACCTGGCGCCTCAGTTGGACCAGCGTTCGTGCTGGACGTGCAGACCGCGTGAGACGACGCTTCATCCAGTCCCAAACATGCTCAATGGGGGACAGATCCGGAGATCTGGCTGGCCAGGGTAGTTGACTTACACCTTCTAGAGCACGTTGGGTGGCACGGGATACATGCGGACGTGCATTGTCCTGTTGGAACAGCAAGTTCCCTTGCCGGTCTAGGAATGGTAGAACGATGGGTTCGATGACGGTTTGGATGTACCGTGCACTATTCAGTGTCCCCTCGACGATCACCAGTGGTGTACGGCCAGTGTAGGAGATCGCTCCCCAAACCATGATGCCGGGTGTTGGCCCTGGGTGCCTCGGTCGTATGCAGTCCTGATTGTGGCGCTCACCTGCACGGCGCCAAACACGCATACGACCATCATTGGCACCAAGGCAGAAGCGACTCTCATCGCTGAAGACGACACGTCTCCATTCGTCCCTCCATTCACGCCTGTCGCGACACCACTGGAGGCGGGCTGCACGATGTTGGGGCGTGAGCGGAAGACGGCCTAACGGTGTGCGGGACCGTAGCCCAGCTTCATGGAGACGGTTGCGAATGGTCCTCGCCGATACCCCAGGAGCAACAGTGTCCCTAATTTGCTGGGAAGTGGCGGTGCGGTCCCCTACGGCACTGCGTAGGATCCTACGGTCTTGGCGTGCATCCGTGCGTCGCTGCGGTCCGGTCCCAGGTCGACGGGCACGTGCACCTTCCGCCGACCACTGGCGACAACATCGATGTACTGTGGAGACCTCACGCCCCACGTGTTGAGCAATTCGGCGGTACGTCCACCCGGCATCCCGCATGCCCACTAAACGCCCTCGCTCAAAGTCCGTCAACTGCACATACGGTTCACGTGCACGCTGTCGCGGCATGCTACCAGTGTTAAAGACTGCGATGGAGCTCCGTATGCCACGGCAAACTGGCTGACACTGACGGCGGCGGTGCACAAATGCTGCGCAGCTAGCGCCATTCGACGGCCAACACCGCGGTTCCTGGTGTGTCCACCGTGCCGTGCGTGTGATCATTGCTTGTACAGCCCTCTCGCAGTGTCCGGAGCAAGTATGGTGGGTCTGACACACCGGTGTCAATGTGTTCTATTTTCCATTTCCAGGAGTGTAACATTACTACTGCATTGAAGGTGTGCAGAAGGACGATTTTATATAACACTCAAGTTACTTCCCATTGCTAATAGCATATACTTCAACTGATTCTACTAAGAAATCCGTCAGTGGAGTAGAAATAGTCGGCTATCAGTAGGTACATAGGGCTCCTCTTAAACTGAACTTCATTGACGTCTTAATTTTCTTTTGGGTATTCGAACTTATTAAAAATGTATATTCTTGAGCAGTGGACACCTATCTAAGTGTCTTTGAATTATTACGAGTATTTTTATTTAAGGAATTGTGTCCAAGTTCTGTCCTGTTGGCCGTGAAAAGAGATACGGTATACTATTTATAACAAAATTTTTACTTAGGAATGAATATACTGGGAAGCAGTAGTAAGTATATCAAGTTTCTTGACTACATCTCTGCAACACATTCTTGAGTTTACATCACAAAAACTTCACGTTACAAGCTCTTCAGTTTGGGAAACATTAGTTTGGTTTGCTGAGTTACCCCAAAAAATTATCTCCTGTGGTGTTACGGAATGAAACTAAGTGGTGTGTGAAAGGCTTTTCTTTTTATATCACCTATGTCCGACGACATACCCACTGCAAATAAAGACTTATTTTGGTGCTTCAAAAGTCCTACGGTACACTCCTCCCAACTGAATTTACTATCAAGAATTAAAAATAATCAACCATTCTTATCAGCTTGTTGTCATATTTTAGATATATAACGGTGAAAAACCTCTTACAAGTTTCGAGCTGCACGTTGCATGTCTTTTCAAAGTTAAGTTACAAAGAACTGGCTGCCAGCCATCTGTTAATGTCCCTGATGTGTAAACAACCACTCTTTCTAATCCTTAATTTTTTCTTTTTATTGTAACGTTTGCAGATATAATCTTTAAACAAAATAATCTAGTACGTTACTGGTGTGATGTCATTAATATACACACACAAAAGTACGGACCTTAGGATGGAATCTTGTGGAACACCACATGTACTTGGTTCATTGTTGGGTGATAACTGGCAACTACACACAGGGCTCTGTCCTACTTACACCCATAGTTTGCTGTCGAAGAAATACGATTCGAATCATTTTGTGGTATTTCCTGTTACTCCATAATATTCTAAGATTCTTACGAGAATATTTTTGTTTGCACAGTGAAACGTCTTTTACAGGCTACAAAATATACTCCTAGTCTGATGTGTACCGATAACTTTTTACAGCCTTCGATAACAGACAAGATTAGAAAACTTTCCGTATTCTTTTCTAGCAGTGGTTTACCTGACTTATTTCGTTGCCATCTATTTACAGCCCTGCTTCAAACTCAATAAACATCTACACGTAGTCGTCATTTTACAAGATAGATTCTCATCTGTTGTAAAGGGGTAGGAGTCTTTAAATGAAGAAATATCATAGATCTTAATAAAAATAAATTGTAGGCATGGACGATAGACGTAAAAGGAGCAGAGGGTGTTTAAATGAAATTTACTTTCTAATAAAGATAAAGAGGTCAGATAAAAGAGAATGTGCTAAAAATCTTATATTCAGTCTTTTAACACTTCACAACATTTTTAGGATTTAATATGTCCAATAAAACGGCAATGACATTACTAAAAATAAGTTCAACAGATTAAATACTCACATAGTGGAATGTAACGTCGTACGTTTAAGCCTGAGGTTCATTTTAATTATTTATTTTCATTTCCTCTTTCAGAACACACACATTCAAGTTTTCGTCGAAGATTTGTGGTTAACATATGATACCGTATCAGGATTGGAAATATGTGGTATAATCAACAAAAAAAGGTGTTCATTATAATAAGAAGTGACAGTTTCTCTGATAAAGACTTGGAATTGCCACAAGTATTGACAAACAGGGACTTTAAGTTTTACAGCGTGTTCATATGATTCATAGGGTGCAGTTACTCAACGTGAAATCCTTTTACATAAAATTAATTAAACAGAGGGTCCTTCGTACACGTAAAAGACAAGAAATAATGAACTACATAGGGCTGTCATAATTAGAAATAGCCTCAGTTAAAGATAGGGATGGTTGGACGTTGTAGAATAAAGTGGTTTCCTCGCACGTATTCAGGGAATGAAAGAGACGAGGATGCTACGCGTGGTATTTATCCCATAAACTACTACAAGCAAGACCATGAAATAGTAAGCAGAGAGAACGACGACAAGTTACAGACCCAGCTGTGTGACAGAAAAATGTGTCCCATTTTATAAATTGGAAACGGAGATAAATTCACTACACGTATTGGTAGTCATTCCACAGGTAATTTCATGTATAACAAAATGGGCTTTCGTATTAATGGTTTGGTATCAAAGGGCACGCTTATCAAAACATCATACTTCGTTAGCAAAAATATGAAACCAGAGTTCACAGATTGCTAAAGGTGGTTCGCTGAAGGCACCTGCTCAACACATGCAATTACTTTCTACTAAACTCAGTTTTACTTCAGCACTGCGTTGTGATTTAATGCACAAAAGACTATAGTCTCAATATACAGTTACGGGGTCGAACTGACGAGAAATTCGACAAAATGCGATATATGCAATACGTAATACAACACTGCGTAAGGAGAAGAATGAAGCATCACTATGGGTTATGATTACTCAATTCCAAAATCTAATAGGAGAGCTCAGAAGAGCAGACGTTTTTCTTTATGCTCCCAGAGAGAAAGTGCTTGGCTGCTGGCCACTTTTATATGTAGTGTCCTAACAAAGAAAGGAGGGGGAAACAAGACCCTTTACCTACACTGTTTGGCGACCCCTCCCCAAACACGTTCGGTGGAAACAGTAGATCCCAGACGCTGACCTCACCTTCTGCTACCCTTCTATACAAGGTATACCGTTAAGCGGACGAAACTCAAACTCCGAATACTGTGAACTCTGGTTCCCTGCGGAACTTTCATAACAACCCACTTATGCACTCAGCTATTCGAAAATCGTTCGCAGGAAGCAATAGGAAACAAATGGGGAAACATAAACACTATATGTACACTGCCGGGGAAAAAATCGCAACACCAAGGACGAGTTAAACAACATAAACAAAAGTTGGTAGGTGTGTCTCAAATATGAAAGATGATTTCTCTTCAAATTTCTCACCAGTCGCATAAGATTGGCGCTAGAGGAGCCGCTATGAGAATGGAAATCAGATTTGCTTTAAACACACCCTCTGACAGCCGCCAGCGTTAGTTACCTTTGAAATTCGACGTGGTGAATTGATGTCAGTTAAGAATGCCTTTAGGCGACAAAGACGTGATTTCTTCTGCGATATTTGAGGAAGACTTGGCAGGAATGTAGCTACTGTACATGATTGCTGGCGACTGTGGTCACTAGAATGTATGGTCACAAGAAGCCCCGGCTCTGGACGGGCACTTGATACAACCACGAGGGAAGGCCATTGTGTTCGTCGTATGGCTCTGGCGAATCGTACTGCTATCCAGCAGCGATGTTAGCAGCAACTGGCACCACAGTGACTCAACCAACTGTTAGAAATCGGTTACTACAAGGACAGCTCAGGGGCCAGACTCTCTCGAGATCATTGGAGGGCAGAGTGGAGATCTGTTGGGATTTCTGAGGAAGTCTTGCTCTTGTCTTGGTGCAAGTGATGGCCGTGTTGGTTAGGAGGCCAGGTGAGGGCTTGCAGCCTGTCTGCATTCTTGACAGACTGGAGTTATGGTCCGTAGTGCGATTTCGTATGACGCCACAGCACTCCCTTGGTTTTCCCACGCACCCTGACTCCAAATTTGTACGTCAGTATGGTGATTCGACCTATTGTGCTGCCATTCATGTACATCATTCGAGGAGGAGTTTCCAAAAGGATAACGCTCGCCCAGCATGCCCCACGGGGTGTCAACACGTTGCCTTGGCCTGCTCGATCACCAGATCGACTCTAATCGAGCACGTATGGGACATCATCGGATGCCAACTCTGGCATCGTCCACAAACAGTGTTAACCGTCTCTGTTTTGACCAACCAAGTGCTACAGACATGGAATTCCATCTCACAGACTGACATCCGGCACCTTACGACTAATTCGCGTCTTACTTCCGTAGAGAAAATATGGAGCAAGGAGAACTTGCACATTTATTGAAACCGTTTTAATTTCGAGAATATCGATATTAACAAATTTTGCTCAGAGCAGCACTTAGAAACATGTGCAACAGAAGTAGGATTTCATAATACGTCCTTTATAATAGTAAGTACATACAGAGCATCTACAGGACTTAAACCTCGGCATAAAAAATCTGGAAGCTCTATTGTACTATCTCACATTAAAAAACAAGGACATAACGGTTGCGGGCGATTTTAATGTGGATTTATTGAAAAGCTCTATTAGTGAACAATTATTGCAGTCAATAACACTGTCATTCAATTCCTACAGTGAATTTTGCAACTACGTTATGCAAATGCTCTGAGACTATTACTGGTAATATCTCTGTAGGCAAATTTAGGGAAAAAAGTCCTATCACAAAACCAAGCCGGCCGGAATGGCCGAGCGGTTCTAGGCGCTACAGTTTGGAACCGCGCGACCGCTACGGTCGCAGGTTCGAATCCTGTCTCGGAAAGGATGTGTGTGATGTCCTTAGGTTAGTTAGGTTTAAGTAGTTCTAACTTCTAGGGGACTGATGACCTCAGAAGTTAAGTCCCATAGGGCTCAGAGCCATTTGAACCATTTGAACATAACCAAGAGTAAAAGGGCTATCGGATCATGACCTTTAGCACCTCGTGTTAAATGTTGAAACTTGTCAGGAAAAAAATCTATTAAATCTGAGTACAGGAGAGTCATGAATCAGTCGAAAATTGAGAATATTAGGAGACTGCTCAAAGACATGAACTGGATAGATGTTTACAATACTTCTGACTCAAATGGAAACCACAAAGCATTCATTAATAAAGTTACTTCCTCTGTTGAAAATCGTTTTCCGCTAAAGGTACCTCAAATCAAACAGAAGTCTAAAAATAAATCATGGATTACACAAGGAATAAAGGTATCATGTGGGACACCAAAGAGACTGTACCTGACATATAGGAACACCTCTGATCTTAGCACTGTAATGTCTTACAAAATACTGAAGCAAATAATAAAGAAATCATACCAGCCTTATTACAAGAAAAAGATAATTACACCAGGCAACAAAATAAAAACTATATGAGATACACTGAAGACAGAGACAGCTGTGGTCGAAAAGAAAGAGGAACAGGTAGTTCTAAAAATATATGAGACGTTGGTAAGAAGAGCATGTAGTGTTCCAAACCTCTTCAACAAGTACTTTTGTTTCTGTTACTGACATCTCGAGGTTATGAAAATGGTTCAAATGGCTCTGGGTACTATGGGACTTAATTTCTGAGGTCATCAGTCCCCTAGAACGTAGAACTACTTAAACCTAACTAACCTAAGGACATCACACACATCGATGCCCGAGGCTGGATTCGAACCTGCGACCGTAGCGGTTGCGCGGTTCCAGACTGAAGCGCCTAGAACCGCTCGGCCACCCCGGCCGGCGAGGTTATCAGGTTCAGTAAACAGTGAAATGAAATATCTGAGGCCAGTCTTCACGAATAACTTCAGTAAAATAGAAATGACACTCGCATCTCTTAAAGAAGTCGCGTAAACCATAAAATCCTTAAAATCCAAGTATTCTAATGGTTATGATAACATATCAAAGGAAGTTAATCAAAGCGTGCTCATCTGAATTGAGTTCTATCTTAAGTTATTCGTGTAATCAGCGGAACATTTCCAGACGCTAAAATATGCTAAAGTTATGCCCCTTTACAGAAAGGGAGGTAAAGAATACCGTTGAACTATCGACCAGTTTCACTTTTGACAGCTTTCTCGAAAATGTTTGAAAAGGCTGTGTTCAGGCGTCTTCTTAAGCATCTGACTGCAAATGATGTACTACCCAAGTCACAGTCTGCGTTCCGTAAGTGTTCCGATTCCGAGAAGGCTATCTACACGCACAGCGGGAATGGACTTAATTCATTGGATAACAAATTAGAAGCAACTGGCGATTCCTGTGACCTATCAAAAGCTTTTGACTATGTGAATTACAGCATTCTCTTGATTATATTAGAATATTATGGTGTGACCCACAGTGCTGTGAAATGGTTCGAGTCCTGCCTAACTAACAGGAAGCAAAGGGTGTCACTGCGAAATACCTGTGGAGTAATCAGTCTTCATCTGATTGGGAATTAATTACATATAGCTTTCTTCAAGGTTCCGTTTTGGGTCCTAGGCTTTTTATTGTGTACATTAATGACCTCTCGTCTGTTACATTGGCAGAGGCTAAGTTTGTTTTGTTTGCAGGTGATACAAACATTGCAATAAATAGCAAGTAAGTAGAGATTTTTGAAATGGCTACAAATCAAATTTTCATTCACATTAATAAATGGTTTAAAGCTAATCCACTGTCATTAAACTGTGAAATGACTCACTGTATGCAGCTGGGAACCTCCTTCCAGCATGTGTATAACATATGAAGAAACGCAGATCCAAGAGTTTCACAGTGTTATTTTCTGGAATTACTACTCGATAATAAATTCTGTTGGGAAGGACATATCACAGAATTGCTGAAGCGCATAAACAATCTGTATCTGCAGCGAGATGTAATAGATATAAATGTAAAGAAAACCTGTATACTTCGCTTTCTTTCATTCTACTACGTCATATGGGATCATATTCTGGGGTAGCTCATCAAATGGAGCAAAGCTCATTTGTGGTGTACATTCAAGAACATCATTTAGAAACCTGTCCAAGGAAGTTGGTATACTAACCAATTTCTCTCAGTACATTTGTTCCTTAATGAAATTTGTTGCAAGTAATATGTTTATTTCCAACCAACAAGTCATTACATAGTATCAATACCAGGAAAAATAAAACTGTACATAAAGACATAAAATCACTTATCTTGGTCCAAGAAGGGGTCCAATACTCAGGAACGCATATCTTCAATAAATTGCCAGCAACCTCTAAAACCTTGGTTTCAGATAAAGCGCACTTTAAACATGATTTGAAAGACTTTTTGATAGGCAAATCCTTCTACTCTATAAATGTATATCTTTACAGGGACTGTTAGACAAGATTGAGTAAAAATGTCTGTTAGATTTCAGTTTTGACAGCATTTGGTCATAACAGTCAAGTTTAGATGCTTTGTCTATGATAAACCTATTAGAAATACATGAGTATGTTCCATTCTGACGGTGTACTAATTATGTTAATACTAGCAGTTCCAGTTAACTGTAATGTATTCACATATTTTCACAAACTCCTGACAACTGATCAAGGTAGTGAGTATTATATTAAACTGATTTATGTTTCTGTAGTGGCGCCACCGTTTAAGATGGGAAAAGGTTAACTTTGATGCAATATTTTGGAGTATACAAGTTATAGCCAGGTGCGGGCCTGTTGACAGTAAGTTACTTTACCAGCGGTTGTGAAGTAGAATGGAGGCCATAGGGCCGTAGACCACCGAAAAGAGTAAACGCAGTGGTGTGCATGGCCCAAGTTTCAGGCAGAATGGGCCCAATGGCCAACACAGGTGTTGTGACTATATGACTCGGAGAGGCACATTAGCAAAACAGAGGCGCACAGCCACGTATAATTAGGCGCTGGGTCACTAACAAGGCATTCAAGTGTGACAGCTCTCCTGTACGGTGGGGGGTGTCACACCACAGGCTACACGCAGCAACAGATGGGGTGCCAGCATTCCAGTCCAGGACAGATAGCTGGTTCGACCCTCTGAGGCCAACGCAGAGTCCTAGCCATTGGCGAGCCACGCCACAGCTCGCTACTGCGGGCAGTCTTGTTGGCCCCCAACACAGACAGGAGGCATCCCGAGGAGAGGCCCGCAGATTTGGACGCCAGACTGTGGGTGCTTGTTTTCGCCGCGATCTTAGCCACGCCGGCAAGGAAGCACACCACGGGCTGCCTTGCAGCTTCCAATGGGAGTCGCTGAGGTGGCAGGAGCGAAGACTGCTGGATCGACTGCCAGCACATCCTGACGTCAACACAACTCCGCGGCTGTACAAGACCAACACACAGCAGGGCACTGCACGGGTCACTGAGGCAGCCATTCCATGCCAAGCCATTTCGCAGACAGTGGAGTGGTGTCCTCAGCATTGCGGGACCTGGTGATGCATACCAAGAGGAACGTGGGCACTGTAGCTGGAAATAATAAATCACTTTGGAAACTTGGACGAGTGTTAATATGGTGCACCCTGACAGTTTCCATCCTCGTCCAACATCCCCTCTACATCTGGTGTCAGAATAGCGGGCGTCGTCTGTACAGTACGACATTCCAGCCCACAGCCTGCATTACAGTCACAAAATGTGGTGAGTGTTGACCAATTTTTCTTTTTGAGTATTGGACGTTTTCTTTATTTTTATGTTTTGTGTTTTGTGTATGGCTCCTAGAAGGCCATTTTAGATGTTGTGCAGAGGCATAATATTTTTTTGTCAGAATAAGTGTTAGTGTTTATAAAATTCTTCTCGGGTATGCAGCCGGATCATGACGTCTTCAAGACACAATATTTCTGCGGTCCAACTGGCCGCCATCATCAGGTGAGAGCGCTGGTGCACAATCTCGCCGGAACTGACTTCCCAGCGCAAGCGGCAGCCCATATATAGGCCGCAGAAGGCCCACAACGCGTGCGCGAAAAGGTGCCGTAGCTGCCCTCTAGTGCAGTAA
Source organism: Schistocerca nitens (assembly GCF_023898315.1). Lineage (NCBI taxonomy): Eukaryota > Metazoa > Arthropoda > Insecta > Orthoptera > Acrididae > Schistocerca > Schistocerca nitens. Next base: position 130,605,599 of record NC_064622.1, on the reverse strand, counting down.
ACATGCCGCGCCGCCGGTGGTGGAAAGAGGCGAAATCGAGATATCGCTGTCAAAAATAAAAGAAAATTAAAAAATTCTATTCCGACGATTGAGACGCAGACCGTTGTTTTTTAATGTCGGATAACACCGGGTCCCAAGTCTTACTTAAAAGATAGCCCTTGTCTCTATTAACAAGATTGTCAGATAAACGAATCTCTATTGATTCTTTTAAAATACAGTCCCAATATCGAGATGCAGGGGCAACCATTTGTGTCGCATCATATTGCATTCTGTGTCCCTGGGTGAGACAGTGCTCCGCTACTGCGGATTTCTCGGGTTGAAGCAGCCGTGTGTGCCGCTGATGCTCAACACATCGGTCCTGAATGGTCCGGATCGTCTGACCAATGTAAGCCTTCCCACAGTGGCAAGGGATCTTGTATACACCGGGCTTCCTCAAACCCAAGTCATCCTTAACAGAGCCAAGAAACGCTCTAAGCTTGGCCGGCGGACGAAAAATACTTTTGATGTGATATCTTTTTAGAATTCTTCCTATCTTCGAGGAAATGCTCCCAGCAAAAGGCAGAAAAGCCACCGATTTGCAGGTATCTTCTGGTGGTTCAGGCGATGGTCCAAACTGGAAAGCACGACGGATCTGTTTATCTGTATAGCCATTCTGCTTGAACACAACCTTAAGGTGGTCCAATTCTTGTGTCAAGCTTTCTCCATCTGAAATGGCATAAGCTCTTCTCGCCAACGTTCGCAGGACCCCTGTACGCTGGAACGATGGATGACAGCTAGAAGCATGCAGGTAACGGTCCGTGTGCGTAGGCTTTCGATAAACACTGTGTCCCAGTGTCCCATCATCCTTCCTGTACACCAGAACATCCAGAAACGGAAGCTTTCCATCACTTTCCACCTCCATGGTAAACTTGATGCTAGGATGCAGGGAATTAAAATGATCTAGGAGGCGGTCAAGAGCCTCTCTCCCATGAGGCCACACCATAAACGTGTCGTCAACGTACCTCCAAAAACAGGTTGGTTTTAAGGACGCCGTCTTCAGCGCCATGTCTTCCAAATCTTCCATAAAAAGGTTGGCGACTATTGGGGACAGTGGGCTCCCCATAGCCACTCCGTCAGTCTGTTCAAAATATTTGTCATTGAATAAAAAGTACGTTGACGTCAGCACGTGGCGACAAAGCCTGGTTGTGTCCTCATCCAGTTTCTCACCAATTAATTGCAAGGATTCTTCCAGAGGAACCCGGGTAAAAAGCGACACGACATCAAAGCTCACAAGCAAATCGCAGGGACTAAGAGACAAGGACTTCAATCTCTGAATAAACACCATAGAATTGGGAATGTGATGTTCGCATTTACCGACGTGAGGGCCAAGAACAGATGCTAAATACTTGGCTAGATTGTAGGTAGGAGCACCCAAGTTACTCACGATCGGACGAAGCGGGACCCCTTTCTTATGAATCTTGGGTAGGCCGTATAGTCTCGGTGGCACGGCAGCACCAGGACGAAGTTTTTTGAGAACGTCGTCAGGTAAAGAACTCTTCTTCAACAGTGAAAGCGTCTTCCGTTTTATCCGTTCAGTTGGGTCGTCCTGCAATGTTCTGTATGCTGAGTCCTCAAGTAAGAGATCCATCTTTCCCAGATAGTCATCACGTGACAGAAGAACCGTTGCGTTGCCTTTGTCGGCTGGTAGAACTATCAGATCCTCGTCTTCTCACGTGATGACTATCTGGGAAAGATGGATCTCTTACTTGAGGACTCAGCATACAGAACATTGCAGGACGACCCAACTGAACGGATAAAACGGAAGACGCTTTCACTGTTGAAGAAGAGTTCTTTACCTGACGACGTTCTCAAAAAACTTCGTCCTGGTGCTGCCGTGCCACCGAGACTATACGGCCTACCCAAGATTCATAAGAAAGGGGTCCCGCTTCGTCCGATCGTGAGTAACTTGGGTGCTCCTACCTACAATCTAGCCAAGTATTTAGCATCTGTTCTTGGCCCTCACGTCGGTAAATGCGAACATCACATTCCCAATTCTATGGTGTTTATTCAGAGATTGAAGTCCTTGTCTCTTAGTCCCTGCGATTTGCTTGTGAGCTTTGATGTCGTGTCGCTTTTTACCCGGGTTCCTCTGGAAGAATCCTTGCAATTAATTGGTGAGAAACTGGATGAGGACACAACCAGGCTTTGTCGCCACGTGCTGACGTCAACGTACTTTTTATTCAATGACAAATATTTTGAACAGACTGACGGAGTGGCTATGGGGAGCCCACTGTCCCCAATAGTCGCCAACCTTTTTATGGAAGATTTGGAAGACATGGCGCTGAAGACGGCGTCCTTAAAACCAACCTGTTTTTGGAGGTACGTTGACGACACGTTTATGGTGTGGCCTCATGGGAGAGAGGCTCTTGACCGCCTCCTAGATCATTTTAATTCCCTGCATCCTAGCATCAAGTTTACCATGGAGGTGGAAAGTGATGGAAAGCTTCCGTTTCTGGATGTTCTGGTGTACAGAAAGGATGATGGGACACTGGGACACAGTGTTTATCGAAAGCCTACGCACACGGACCGTTACCTGCATGCTTCTAGCTGTCATCCATCGTTCCAGCGTACAGGGGTCCTGCGAACGTTGGCGAGAAGAGCTTATGCCATTTCAGATGGAGAAAGCTTGACACAAGAATTGGACCACCTTAAGGTTGTGTTCAAGCAGAATGGCTATACAGATAAACAGATCCGTCGTGCTTTCCAGTTTGGACCATCGCCTGAACCACCAGAAGATACCTGCAAATCGGTGGCTTTTCTGCCTTTTGCTGGGAGCATTTCCTCGAAGATAGGAAGAATTCTAAAAAGATATCACATCAAAAGTATTTTTCGTCCGCCGGCCAAGCTTAGAGCGTTTCTTGGCTCTGTTAAGGATGACTTGGGTTTGAGGAAGCCCGGTGTATACAAGATCCCTTGCCACTGTGGGAAGGCTTACATTGGTCAGACGATCCGGACCATTCAGGACCGATGTGTTGAGCATCAGCGGCACACACGGCTGCTTCAACCCGAGAAATCCGCAGTGGCGGAGCACTGTCTCACCCAGGGACACAGAATGCAATATGATGCGACACAAATGGTTGCCCCTGCATCTCGACATTGGGACTGTATTTTAAAAGAATCAATAGAGATTCGTTTATCTGACAATCTTATTAATAGAGACAAGGGCTATCTTTTAAGTAAGACTTGGGACCCGGTGTTATCCGACATTAAAAAACAACGGTCTGCGTCTCAATCGTCGGAATAGAATTTTTTAATTTTCTTTTATTTTTGACAGCGATATCTCGATTTCGCCTCTTTCCACCACCGGCGGCGCGGCATGTTTACTGCACTAGAGGGCAGCTACGGCACCTTTTCGCGCACGCGTTGTGGGCCTTCTGCGGCCTATATATGGGCTGCCGCTTGCGCTGGGAAGTCAGTTCCGGCGAGATTGTGCACCAGCGCTCTCACCTGATGATGGCGGCCAGTTGGACCGCAGAAATATTGTGTCTTGAAGACGTCATGATCCGGCTGCATACCCGAGAAGAATTTTATAAATTATTACGCCGGGAAAGCCTTCGTAGTCACAAGTGTTAGTGTGTTTGGGGCAGTAAGATGTTGTTTCTTGTGGCATTTGATTACTTTTGTATTGGTGTATGATGATACTGAGTATGAATATATGGAGCTGCAGGAAGTCAGGGTATTCTTGTGCTAAAATTTTTGTTTTGCAACTAACTGGGAATGGCAGAGTCAGGGATGCAAGGTTTGTCGGAACTAGAAGTGGTATGTATTTTGTTGGAAAAGGTGGCACAATTGACAGTGTACAATACGCAGTTGAGAAGTGAATTAACATCTAGGAGTGAGCGGGAAACCGCATCAGATCAGTCGTTTTGCCTAGGGTACCACAGCAGGCGATTGATGCAGCCGCCGCGAGTTCAGTTATTCCGTTTTCTGGCAAAGCGTCTGCGGATGTGCGTTGGTTTGTGGAGGACTTGGAAACTTCAGCTGTGACGAATGGTTGGTCTGATGAACAGTTGTTAGAGGTAGCCATGATTAGATTAATGGGTGAAGCGAAGACATACGTAAGGTGTTCTGAGGCACTAAGGAACGTCGGTACTTCAGGGAGAGATTGAGTGCAATGACGAAGAGGCAGGGGGAGATGGTAGAGAAATTTGCGGACAGGATAAGAGAAATTAACGAGTATACTTACGAGATGGGTCAGAACAGTGAAGCAAACGTTGGTCTGTTGGAGGACTGTTGCAGGATGCTGAGCAAAGGGCACTTGATTTACTTTTGAAGGGGTTACCGGCGCATATGTCGCGGAAAGTGCGTGAAGGGACTCCGAAAGATTTGTATTCAGCCCTTCAGCTGGCAATTCAGTGTGAGGAAATAGACGTGGCAACAGGGGCATATGACAGACAAGCAGTGTTTACAGCGGGTATAAAATGTTATAAGTGTGGTCATACGAGACACGTGCAGAGGCAATGTACCTAGTCACCGAGGAATAGAGGAAGGGATGGAAATCAGCAGCATGGAGGATGGAGTTAGTAGAGGTGGACAGTCATTTAACGGCAGACAGGGCCCAAGACCCACCTAAGGGATCTCCCGTTTAATTTCAATGCTACAATTATGTATGCAGAGGTGGAATGTTCAGTGGTAGGATCCATAGGAACTAAAAAGTTTAAGATTTTGTTGGACACAGGGGCGCAAGTGTCAGTGGCGACAAAAGTTTAATGGGACAAAGGAAGTTAGACCCACCATGTTATAGGTTGCGTGGAGTGGGGGACAAGGAGGTCACCTTTGGGGTCAGTGACAGTTGACTTTTGCATAGGGAAAGTCCGATTTGATGCATGCATGGAGGTAGAACCATGGGTAAGCGAGGGCTACGACATGATCGTAGAAGTAGATTCCTTGCATCAACATCATGCCAGAACTGAGCTTGGACAACAAACTGTGGAACTTGGTGAAATGTTTTTTCAGCTAGAGGAAATGCAGAGCTGTCACGAGGGGCGTTCAACTTAATGAACAAACCAACTGAACCGCGTACATTAGCACTATGGCTTAATTCGCACGAGTGTGTGTCTAGTGGCACCGGGAAGTTGCTTTGGGAAAGTGTAGAGTCAAATCCACCTGTGGGTGCGGTATGTGTTATTGAACCATTGAAAGGTAATGAATTTTTGGATCCATTAGATTGTTTTGTGCAAAGTAGTATTATACACGTACAAGAGGGAAACGACGGGCGATTGGATAATTTTAGCATAGTAAACACGAATTTGAGAAAAGGAGTTTTAGTAGCGAATTTGGACGTACCAGATGAGGAAGACTGGTGTTCGAGAGGTAGGTGTAGCGATCAACGACTAACTACCGATAGAACTGCATTGCGTAACAAAGTTTAGCATTTGAAAGGAGGAGAGAAAGAGCGCATGGAAGAATTGTTGTGGGAATTTAAGGATTTGTTTCTTCCACGAGGGCCGTTACCAGCAACTCCATTAGTTCAACACAGGATACGAACAGGGAACGAAGCACCTGCTTACCATAAACCATACAGAATACCTAGGTATTTGCAGCCGACTGTGTAGGATTTCATTGATCAACAGCTTGTGGACGGTATTATAGAGCATAGTAATAGTTGCTGGGGAGCGGGCATTGTCGTTGTGCCTAAAAAGTCTATGGGTGGCACTAAGAAGTACAGGTTCTGTTGTGACTACCGATACCTCAATAATAAGACAGTAACGGACACATACCCCATTCCCAACATATCTGAGACTCTGGATCACATAGGACAATGCGAGTACTTTTCTATGATGTATTTGGCAAGTGTTTATCATCAGTTAGAGGTGGCCCCAGAGGATCACCCAAAAACTGCTTTCTCTACTCCGGGAGGCCATTACCAGTACATCAGAATGCCTTTCGGTTTGAAAAACGCTCCAGCAACGTTTCAGAGGTTGCTAGATACTGTGCTGAGGGGCTTGAAACCACGGAAGTGTCTTGTCTACTTGGATGACATTATAGTTTTTGCAAGTAGTGTGGAGCAGCATAGACAGCGGTTGAGAGAAGTCTTTATGAGGTTAAGAAGAAAATGTTTAAATGGCTCAGAGCACTATGGGACTTAACATCTGTGGTCATCAGTCCCCTAGAACTTAGAACTACTTAAACCTAACTAACTGAAGGACATCACACACATCCATGGCCGAGGCAGGATTCGAACCTGCGACCGTAGTGGTCACGCGGTTCCAGACTGAAGCGCCTAGAACCGCTCAGCCACACCGGCCGGCTGAGGTTAAGAGCAGGTCGTTTAACGTTGAGCCTGGAGAAGTGTTATTTTGCATTGGAAGAAGTGAAATATTTAGGTCATGTCATCAGTAAGGATGAAGTGTGAACAGATCCCAGGTTGGTACAGGCTGTAAGGGATTTTCGGGAGCCGAAAACAGTTAAGTAAATGCAATCATTCGTCGGAATTTGTAATTTCTATAGAAAGTTCGTGAAGGGGTGTAACGCCGGAAATGCATATCCTCCTACTTCCATTTATTGTACTATAAATTTGTTTTCCTTATTTTTGTTACCTGAATATATAACATTTCTGTGTCTTCGTATATTGTAATTGTTTTACTATTTGTATATATATATATATTTATGCATTTATGTCGATGTATAATTGGTTTGTTTCGTAAATATTATTTGTATTTTTACGCTGGGTCTTGCCTAGGGAAAACTGATATCGAACGATTACATCGATAGGTCGTGTGAAGAATCAAAGTGTGTAGGATCTTTGGTAGTGTTAACTCTGCCGCGTGGAGCGCGGGCAGAGCAGTCGGAGTCTGGCGGGAGTAGCGAGTGGAGCAGGTGTGTTGTGTGACGCTCCCGCGAGTTGCCGCGCTTTCGGGGTTTAGCAGCATGTAATTGCGCTCGACTTGCGATGATAGTTTCCGACATGGTGTCGCGGACGGGAAGCATTACCTGGCGCACATCAAGAGCCCGTTTCGCCTGGTGACCGTGTCGAGAAGAAGGCGCGCCAACGTCCAGCTTCTGCAACAGCGACGGCCGACAATGAGTGACTGTCGCCACCTCCTCGATCGACGGCTTCAAACCTTCAATCAACCAACAAGGAAGACTAAAAGCACGTAAAGTTTCAGAACTGTATGGCAGACCTCAGCTTTTCAAATTGTTCCATTTGCCTCGCAAAATTACAGCAACTTAGCATGAACCTTTGTTGCTCATTGTCCCAATTGCATTGCCAAGCAGGGTCCCTTCCTTTTCCGAAATGAACCCGAGTGTCGTTGAAATTCAAACGCCAGCATTAAAATAATATAATTAGATTTCACTGCTTTAATTTCAAAGTTCAGTTACAGTATTCATAGCTGGCTACAATATTTAGATTACACGAGCACAAATTAAGAGTGCGAGTTTTGTTAGCATATTTTTGCTTACCTGTGACTGCAGCTCAGCTTGGTACGTACTAAATTTTACTATTGTTAATTGTTCACAATCATTTAATTCAAGTTCACAGTTAAATCTCTTGTTTCTAAATTGCGTAGAGTCAAGTTGCTTTTGAAATGATTGTTGAGGTAGTCCAAGACTTACCGTATTTTACTGGATTTCGATGTGCTTCAGAAAGAAAGCTCACTATTAACTTCAGTCACTAAATTAACTTTCGATTTTCCGGTTTTATTAATTCTTTTGCTAAGTTAAGTCGGAGTGTAGCGAAATTTATTACTTCTGAAAAACTTTCAGTTTTCACACTACACGTGTCAACCTTCAGTTGCCACGCTTATAGTGCTAATTATATGTGTAATAACCTTTCTTTTTCAGTTACTATAGTAATTGTCCTTAGGACTGGCGACCGTGATTTCCCACAAATCTCAAATATCTAATTACCGCTAGTTAATTGGTAACGTAACGACCGCACATTTACTTTCTTTATTAACTTTACCCCTTTTCAAAATTAATTTCCACCAGTTTCATTTGCATTTTTCCTTTCATTCAGATGTAACCCTTTCCTCCCTCTTTACCGACAGATTAACTTCGGTGACGATTGCTTTCCCAAATTTCCATTAGGTACACGCTGTTTAATTTTTCACTGTCATTAAGGTCGACAACTGAGGGGGAGGTTACAGGGGTTTAAAGATTTAGCACAGCCATTGACGCGATTGTTACGGAAGGGTGTAAAATTTGAGTGGACCGAAGAGTGTCAGAAAGCGTTTGACAAACTGAAAGAAGTGTTAACATCAAGTCTGGTTCTTGTGTTTCTAGATTTTGTAAAGGGCTTTATTCTAGCATGCAATAAGAACATCCAGTAACGTATGCGTCTAGGCAGTTGAATGCAGCAGTGGGGAATTACTGAAAAACAGAGGGGGAGATGCTAAGTGTAAACTATTGAATCACATATTTTAAATGTTATTTATACGGGACAAGATTTCGGGTAGTGACAGATCATGCTGCGTTGAAGTGGTTATTGGGGTTGAAGGATCAGTCCACTAGACTCGCTAGGTCGGCTGTGAGGCCTAGCGATTTCGACTAAGAGGTGGTGCACAAGCCTGGGAAGAAGCACGGTAATGCGGATGCACTGAGTAGAAAGGTGGCAAAAGTAGAAGTCATAGGTTGTGACCTAGCAGTATGGCAAGAATTACAGGGTGCTGACAACAACTGTAAAGTGTACTGGACACAGCCACAAATTAATAGGTACGACAGTCTTCTGTGCAGGGAAACGAAGTTAGGGCCAAGTGTAGTAGTGCCAGCGAAACTGAGAGATGAGGTTTTAAAGGAAGCACATGATCACGTGTTATCTGGTCATGGTGGGTGTAGAGCGACGAATAGGAGAGTAGAGGAGAGGTATTTGTGGAGAGGTAGGAAGGAGGATGTGGATCAGTATGTCAAGAATTGTATACCATGTGCGCAGAGAGCAGATTTGAGTCGGATAGCCGGCCGAAGTGGCCGCGCGGTTCTGGCGCTGCAGTCTGGAACCGCGAGACCGCTACGGTCGCAGGTTCGAATCCTGCCTCGGGCATGGATGTGTGTGATGTCCTTAGGTTAGTTAGGTTTAACTAGTTCTAAGTTCTAGGGGACTAATGACCTCAGCAGTTGAGTCCCATAGTGCTCAGAACCATTTGAACCATTTTTTTGAGTCGGATACAGATACAGCTATAACGATTGCCAGAAGCAACATGTCCATTTTCTACGCTGGGAATTGATGTCTTAGGACCTTTCAGTCGAACAACATCAGGGAACAGATTCCTTCTGACAATAATAGATCATTTTTCAAGGTATGTGGAGAGGTGGCTATACCAAATCAACAGGCGGCAATGGTCACGCAAGCGTTAGTAAATAACTGGATTTTGAAGTTTGGTGTACCGGAGACAATAATTACTGACCAAGGAACCAACTTTATGTCGGATTTAATGACGGAACTGTGTAAATTGTTGAATGTAATTCATAGGCGAACAGAAGGCCAGAACGTACACAGAACAATCGGGAAGATGCTGAGTTTTTATGTGGATTCTCATCACCGTCAGTGGGACGAGTATGTGAAGCGTATTGTATGTGCATACAATGCAAAAGGCCATACCAATACCGATTTCTCTCCGCATGAGGTAGTGTACAAGCGAAAAATGCCGTCACAGATTTAGTGAAACTACAGAAAGGAAGGACTGGTGTATCTGTACGTCAGTTCGCGAGGGCAATTCGGGATGTTTGGAAACAGGTACAAAAGGCGAATACGAAGGCTTTGGAAAGGCAGGAAGACGCAGTAAAACTGAAAGGCAGTTTACCGCAGTATTCAAATGGTTAAAATGGCTCTGAGCACTATGGGACTTAAGATCTGAGGTCATCAGTCCCATAGAACTTAGAACTACTTAAACCTAACTAACCTAAGGAGATCACACACATCCATGCCCGAGGCAGGATTCGAACCTGCGACCGTAGCGGTCACGCGGTTCCAGACTGTAGCGCCTAGAACCGCTCGGCCACCACGGCCGGCTTTACCGCAGTATTGAGTAGGGCAATGGGTAATGCTATCCAACCCCTATTCGCCAAAAGGGAAAACGAAGAAGTTCGTCACGAGTTATCAAGGGCCATACCAAGCAGTTGAAACCACATCCCCCATTAATTTTAAGCTTCAGCTGCCAACTAGAACAACGATAGTTCACAATGGGCGGTTACAACAAATTAAGGATTGTCACAATGTGATTCCAGGCATGTCACAGGAAGGGAAGAGGTGTTCAGCGCGGAGAAAACAAGGAAGATACAGTACAGCATTATGTACCGTATGCTTTGCGATCCAGAAAGTAGTGGAGTATTTGTAGGTTTTTTTTTGTTTTCTTGTTTTATACCATTGGGTTGGCATAGATTAATTAGCCATTGTATTTTCATGTGTGTGTTTTCGAGTATTGTGAGCCTGCAAGGGACAGCAGTCATTTTGAAGAGGGAGGAAGAGTGATGGTGATCCCTGTGCTCAAGTCACTGAAAAGACGGGCGTTGAGCAAGTTTGTAAAAGTAAAAACTGAGGAGGTATTGCTGGTCTCGGCAGTTAACAGCTGGTACGGCGAGATGACAAGGGAGGAAATGTGGAGCTGCCATAGAGGGAAGGCAACGGTATGTCCAGCGAGGGTTATAAGCACCAATCTGGACATGTGCACAGCGCAGTTATTTTTAGCCATGAGGGAAGAAATAAACTGTCCAAGGGATATCATGAAGCCAAAACTGAGCTTGCAATGGGTCGAGATGCATTGGATCTTCTCCACATATGAAAAATTAATAGTAGTAGCAAGTTGTTTTGAGCAGAGAGTATTTGCTGAAGCGAAACGTATAGAACTCGAGGGGAGCAGAATTTTAATCAATGGAACTGCGTGTAACATAACAGGACCAACCTTTCATCTGCCAGCATCAATTTCAGGAGTCACGCAATTGAATGTTACACAGCCACAGCCGTACTGGCCAGGAGCAACTTTAGAGTTTTTGCCAAGGCAAAATGTGACCTTGTTAAATCAAACCCTGGAGTCAGGTCTGTTTAGCTCTGTAAACCAATTCATGTCAGAGCAAGAGGGGCGCAAATCAGCTGAACAGCTTGAGCAGCATGTCGCTCAATATACACTCCTGGAAATTGAAATAAGAACACCGTGAATTCATTGTCCCAGGAAGGGGAAACTTTATTGACACATTCCTGGGGTCAGATACATCACATGATCACACTGACAGAAGCACAGGCACATAGACACAGGCAACAGAGCATGCACAATGTCGGCGCTAGTACAGTGTATATCCACCTTTCGCAGCAATGCAGGCTGCTATTCTCCCATGGAGACGATCGTAGAGATGCTGGATGTAGTCCTGTGGAACGGCTTGCCATGCCATTTCCACCTGGCGCCTCAGTTGGACCAGCGTTCGTGCTGGACGTGCAGACCGCGTGAGACGACGCTTCATCCAGTCCCAAACATGCTCAATGGGGGACAGATCCGGAGATCTTGCTGGCCAGGGTAGTTGACTTACACCTTCTAGAGCACGTTGGGTGGCACGAGATACATGCGGACGTGCATTGTCCTGTTGGAACAGCAAGTTCCCTTGCCGGTCTAGGAATGGTAGAACGATGGGTTCGATGACGGTTTGGATGTACCGTGCACTATTCAGTGTCCTCTCGACGATCACCAGTGGTGTACGGCCAGTGTAGGAGATCGCTCCCCACACCATGATGCCGGGTGTTGGCCCTGTGTGCCTCGGTCGTATGCAGTCCTGATTGTGGCGCTCACCTGCACGGCGCCAAACACGCATACGACCATCACTGGCACCAAGGCAGAAGCGACTCTCATCGCTGAAGACGACACGTCTCCATTCGTCCCTCCATTCACGCCTGTCGCGACACCACTGGAGGCGGGCTGCACGATGTTGGGGCGTGAGCGGAAGACGGCCTAACGGTGTGCGGGACCGTAGCCCAGCTTCATGGAGACGGTTGCGAATGGTCCTCGCCGATACCCCAGGAGCAACAGTGTCCCTAATTTGCTGGGAAGTGGCGGTGCGGTCCCCTACGGCACTGCGTAGGATCCTACGGTCTTGGCGTGCATCCGTGCGTCGCTGCGGTCCGGTCCCAGGTCGACGGGCACGTGCACCTTTCGCCGACCACTGGCGACAACATCGATGTACTGTGGAGACCTCACGCCCCACGTGTTGAGCAATTCGGCGGTACGTCCACCCGGCCTCCCGCATGCCCACTATACGCCCTCGCTCAAAGTCCGTCAACTGCACATACGGCTCACGTCCACGCTGTCGCGGCATGCTACCAGTGTTAAAGACTGCGATGGAGCTCCGTATGCCACGGCAAACTGGCTGACACTGACGGCGGCGGTGCACAAATGCTGCGCAGCTAGCGCCATTCGACGGCCAACACCGCGGTTCCTGGTGTGTCCGCTGTGGCGTGCGTGTGATCATTGCTTGTACAGCCCTCTCGCAGTGTCCGGAGCAAGTATGGTGGGTCTGACACACCGGTGTCAATGTGTTCTTTTTTCCATTTCCAGGAGTGTAGATAGAGGCAACAACAATTAACGATCGTTTTGAGCATCTCTGTGCCAATTGTCATCGCAGCCTTAACTTTGTTGTGTGTTGTTTTCATTCTGATCAGGCGGAGAGTCAATTCCAAGAAGGAATCGACGGTATTCCAAATCCCAGTGGCTTGGATACCGAGGGCGTAAGTTGGGTAGGTAAGGGTTTGATCGGGTATTACGTGAAGTGGTCATCCAGTAAGTAATTTTTACGTTTTGTCTCATCTCATGTGTTTTAAGAGGACTAGACCACATCTATGTTTTCTAATAGTAGTAGTAAATATCTCATAAGTACATGTTGAGACAAACAAGTTGAAGAGTTGTTAGAGGTCGACCTAGGGACCGGGTCTTTCCGAAGAGGGGAATAATGTAGCGGCACCACCGTTTAAAATTGGAAAATGTTAGCTTCAGTGCAATATTTATGAGCGCACAAGTTACAGCTAGGTGAGGGCCTGCTGACAGTAAGTTACACTACCAGCGGTTGCAAAGTAGAACGGAGGCCACAGGGTCGTAGACCCGCCGAAAAGAGTAAATGCAATGGTGGGCATGGCCCAAGTTACAGGTAGAAGGGGTCCAATGGCCCAACCCAGGCTTCATGAGTACATGACTCAGAGTGGCGCGTTGGCAAAACAGAGGTGCACAGCTGCGTATAAATAGGCGCCGGTTCACTGACAAGGCATTCAAGTGTGACAGCTCTCCTGGACGGCGGGGCGTGTCACACCACTGGCTACATGCAGCAGCAGACGGGGCACCAGCATTCCAGTCCACGGTGGGTCGCTGGTTCGACCCTCTGAGGCCAACGCGAGGTCTGCAGCCAGCCAGCGGCCGCCCACGCCATGGCTCGCTACTGCGGGCAGTCTTGTTGACTCCCAACACACGCCGGAGGCATCCAGAGGCGAGGGCCGCAGATTCAGACACCGGACCGTGTTCGCTTCTTATCGCTGTGATCTTAGCCATGCCGGCGAGGAAGCATGCTATATGGACTGCCTTGCAGCTTCCAACGGGCGGTGCTGAGGTGGCAGGGGCGAAGGCCACTGAGTCGACTGCCGGCACATCCTGATGTCGACACAACTCCGTTGCTGTACAAGGCCACACAGCAGGGTGTCGCACGGGTTGCTGAGGCAGCCATTCCGCGTGAAGCCATTTTGCAGACACCGAAGTGGTGTCCACAGCACTGTAGGACCCGGTGACGCAGACTGAGAGGAATGGGGGCACTGTAGCTGGAAATAATAAATCACTTGGGAAACTCGGACGAGTTTTAATATGGCACACCCTGACATTTTCCACCCTCATCCAACATCCCCTCAACATTTCTGTGTTCCACTTCCACACACATGAGGATCATCTCATTTTTCGATCTATGGAACAAAAACTGTATCGAATTTAATCTAATCAATGCATGCACGTTTGCGTGCTTGTATTGAACATTCTGGCTGTTGTACTGGTTATTAATGTACCAGCATTTTACATTTGCAATGGCTTATCTCGCTCTACATTCACATGTGATCTTGAAATGTTAATAAATTAAATATATTACCTAGACAAATGTATCCTTGAAATTTCATTACTCTACATACATCTTTTTTTTTAGAGTTGTAATTTTTTTTTCCCGGCAGTGTATATTCACCGCTGTTTCAGCTGTCGTACGATCAACACACGCTGTTGGTAGACAACTGATTACACTGAAAATACTGTGGTCTGGTGGGATTCATACCCAGCCTTTGCAGTATATCTCATTATTTAGCTCTGTGTTCAATTTGGCAGAGCAGAGCTCAAAGCCTTAAACGACTTTGGGAGCATCGATCGAAAACAGCACTTGCTAACAACTTCTGTTTATTCGTCTTCTATGAAATTTCATTTTCATTAACAACTGCTCGAAAAGTCTCTTCCACGAGACTGTAGGTGTCCCGCTTCTCGTTAGTAATTTATCTGTAGTGGACTGAGAGTATTTCTGCTCTCGGGCTGTGCTGCTTTCTCATTTCCCAGAGAACGTTCTGGTACCATTTGCAGAGACACCACCCAGATCTAACGTTATCGTAATTGTATTATTTTTATCCTGGATAGGTTACAGAAGTTCCACTATGACATTTTCAGCGAAAATAAATAATCGGGAATTGGTGGTGCCAAACAGGTGGTGAAACACATTCGAGAAAAGAAACAATTGTTCGCGTAATTGTATTCTTGCTGGAAGGCATACCTTTCTTTAACACTGAGATTCCGCGATAAAGATACAGTTGCCCAGGGGTTATAGAGAATGGCAGTTACATCACTTTGAGGTAGAAAACCCAGGTCTGGAAACGATAAAGTTGAAAGTTATAAGCGAAAATGAGGAACTTTGAAAATTACTATTGGTCTGCTGCCTACGATAAGAAGCCAGCTAGGCACCTTTCGTAAGAGATTTATTTATTTGCACGACTTGCGTACGTTTACGATAGTTGTTTTGAATGACGTCACCCAGTTTCTACACAGTAATTGCACAGTTCCGTCTTACCAGTCGAACAACAGCAACACCCAAGTCTGGGTGCCTTGCCTATCAATTTCCACATACGTTTCTAATACTTTTGCAAACAGTTGCAACGCCAACCTTAACAACCCTTATATCACTGCAATCATTTTTTCAAGAGCTTTTAAAAAAAGGTATTCCGTTCTATTAGAATAGGTCATAGTTGCTTCATCTCGGTTGGTACAAGTGTTAATATTATTAACCATGCAACGAACTCACATGCCCCTCTGCGTACGCCACCCTTCATATGCCGAGTATAACATTTCGATATCTTGAAAAGTTGAGAAAATAAAAGGGATTCTAGGAGGGTTGCCCAGAAAGTAGTGCACCGCTTTTTTTCTTCGACAGTTTTTTATTGAAGATAATGAGAAATACACACACGAAAAAATAGTCTGATTTGATCCATTATAAATGGTTTTGGAAAGCCTGCGACTGTAGAACCAATAGGTTTGTTTATAAATAAATAAATCTTCTGCTACCAGTCACGATTTTTCTTTATTTTACTATTCGCGCAACGCGTTTCGAGAAATAATGCCCACTTTCAAGTGCTTTTTTGTGTGTATTAAGACATTTCTTTTGATGTTGTCTGTGTGTGTGAGTCTGTTTCATTTTGTTGACTTTCACTGTAATACATAAGAAACACGCAATTTTTTAGTTGGTTATCAATTCTTTTTGTGAGGTTATTGGCTAAAATTTAGAAGAATTTGTACTTACAGTTTTCTAATGGTCCATTTGTGTAGAGTCTCACACACACTTAACATCACACACAACTTGTTGTACACTTTACACATCGAAAATATCTTATATAAACAAAACAGTTACAAAGATCTTCTTACAGGTAGTCCACAGAGATAACTTTATAGGTCTTCCACAGATTATGATATGCTTTTGTGCATAGGTTATTTATCTTAACAATTTGGCTTATAAATTACTTATATTGATTTTACAATTGTGCTTATTTCTATGTTTTACTATTTTTATTTAAGTATATTATCGAAACATCTGAAGAAATTCACTGATTCACTTTCAAGTTTTTCATTTAATATTTCATCTTCAAATTTTCTGTAATGTGAATATATCTCCAGTTCTTCAAGCACATCCATTTTATGTCCTTTATTTAGTCGGCGGAGTACTTTGACATTTTGCTCTATTTTTCCAAATGGGTGTCCTGTATTATGTACATGTGTTGCCATTGCTGATGTAGTGTGTTTGTTGTGTGTGTATGCTCTAATGAGCTCTGTGTACCTGGTGTTGATATTTAGGCCTGTCTGTCCTAGGTAGAACTTGGAGCATTCCTGGAATGTTATCTTGTACATTCCAGAGTCTGAATATGGATCATGATCACATGTTATATTATGTATTAGTTTTTGCTGTAGTTTATTAGATGTAGAAAACCCAATTTTTACTCTGTGATTTTTGAAAATATTTGCCATCTTCTGTGATACATTGCCTATGTATGGAATGCTAGATATACATTTGTTTTTCTCTTTTTCTTCTGTGGTGTAGTTTGTACCTGGGTTTTTCTTCACTTTGTCTAAGACTGTGTCAACCATGGAAGCATTGTAACCATTGGCAACTGCAATCTTTTTCACTGTGTTTATTTCTTGTTGCATATTTTCTTTGTTCAATGGTATTTTTGTTGCCCTATGCAGCATTGACCTGTATGGTGCCTGTTTATGGATATTTGGGTGACATGAGGTTGCACAGATTGTGGTGTCAGTCATTGTGTTCTTCCTATAAATTTTGAATGTGCATGTGTTGTTGTGTCTTGTAATATTTATGTCAAGAAAGTTGATACTTTTACTTTGCTCATGTTCCACTGTAAATTTGATTTTCTCATTTAGATTATTGAAATGATTAAGAATGTCTGTGATGTCTTTGGTATCCCCTTTCACTAACAGTAGTGTGTCATCTACATATCTCCTATAAAATTCTATTTTCTTTAGGCGAGGTTCTTGGCTCTCAAATAATTTTTGTCCTAAGTGATTTACGTATATGTCAGCCATGGTACCGGATATACATGATCCCACTGCTAGGCCATCTGGTTGATTATAAATGTTGTCATTAAAGGTAAAGTAGTTGTAACTTAGGGTTAGCTGAAGGAGTTCCATACATTCGACAATCTCTGTGTATGAAAGTTTCTTGTGTTGCATAAAGTTCTTTTGTATTACTGTTAGAGCTTCTTGTATGGGTATGTTTGAATAAAGGTTGGTGATGTCAAGTGATATAAACTGTGCATCTTGGGGGAGCCTTCTGGTTCTTAGTTCTTTGGCTAGAATAATGCTGTTTTTTATTGAATATGTTGTTTCATATGTATAATTTTTCATGAGTATGTTATTCAGTTTTTGTGACAGTCTGTATGCCGGGCTATTTATAGAGTTGATCATGGGACGTATCAGGTTTCCAATTTGTGTATTTTTGGCTGTGCTCTTAGGCGTGGTGCTTTTGGATTCATACATGTAAGGTATTTCTTTTCAGTTTCTGTCAACAGGAAATGTGTGTTCTTTAATTGTTCCTTAATTTTACTTTGAAATTGTTTGCTTGGGTCTTTTTCAATGTGCTGAATATTATTAGCAGCAAAAAATTCATTTGTTTTGTCTATGTATTCTTTTTCTTTCATCACAGCTAATGTATTAGTTCCCACAGTTTCTATCTCTGCAGTGAGAAACTCAATGGCAGCACGTTGCTTGTAACTTAAATCACCTACAGACGCCATTTTGAAACTGTCCTGCAGCTTCACTATTTATAGGAAGTGACTGAAATTAGGTTCGCTCACTCAGGAGACTTGAAATAATACATACGTAACGTTTCGCATTCGTAGCATAGTTTTCGACTGAAAAAAAAAGTGCGGTACATTACTTTCTCGGTAGCCTTTGTACATATTAAGCCACACATCTTATACTGACGAATAGGACGATGAAATCACACTAGTAACTCTTTTTTCAACAGGAACAAGATATTCACTAGATACTCACCAAAAACTATACTTGGCGATTCCGCGGTGATTTTACAAACTTTCAGGGATGATGGAGAAGGTAAATACATGGGTTGGAACTTTAATAGTGGCAACTATTTATTTACAGCTCTTACAAACTATATACGTGTTTCAAAGTTTTACTGACCTTCAAAGCAGTCACCAGCATTGTGTATAACCCGTTGCCAGCGATGTGGAAGTCGTAGTATACTCTTTGCAGTGCCAATTGTGTTGTCAGTTCGAGTTGCGCAGTCTATTGCCTGACGAATTTGCAGCAGTTCTGAAGCGAATGCCGTGAAGTGTTTCCTTCAGTTTAGAAATCGAGTTGAACTTACGAGGGCTTAAGTCTGGGGAGTGCAGTAGGTGGTACAGCACTTAGCAGTCCCATCAGTCAAACAAATCAGTAACAGCTTGCACTGTACGTTCTTGAGCATTGTCCTATAAAATGATGGTCAGGTCCTGCAGAAAGTGTCATCACTTCTGTCTCTAAGCTGGTCGTAGGTTGAACAGCGTAGAGACAGAAGTGATGACACCCTGGTCAAGAAACGACAGAGTTGAAAAACATAAGCGAAAGTCGTTCTGATACCTCTGTTAATATTGCAGGGCAGGCAAACCAAACGAGCACTAATCCATTGCAGCCGGCCGCAGTGGTCTAGCGGTTCTAGGCGCGCAGTCCGGAACCGAGCGACTGCTACGGTCGCAGGTTCGAATCCTGCCTCGGGCATGGATGTGTGTGATGTCCTTAGGTTAGTTAGGTTTAAGTAGTTCTAAGTTCTAGGGGACTGATGACCACAGATGTTAAGTCCCATAGTGCTCAGAACCATTTGAACCATTTTTGAACTAATCCATTGCAGATGGCTTACTGTGTTCTGCCATAAGCCATCCTGGCGTAAAATGTTTGTAATGTGATAGAGTGGAGTCTTTGTACAAGGTTGGGGTAGTAACGTCGATCAGCCCTAACCAAAATGAGTTGTATCCCATGTCATAGCTTACAGATATGATTCTTATATACGGGGAAGCAAATGGAAGCAGCAAAGAAGCGTAAAGGTTGTACAGCACCAAATGTTCGATTACAAGACAGCCTACTAACACCAGGTTCCCAAGACTGTTCCAAAGATTAAGTGAAACAGAATAACTGGTACCACAGTACAAAGACCAAGGAGGACGAAGAACTACACGGATTATTCCCGACTTAGAAGATGCAGTTGTTGCTGGAGTGGATGAGACGCCTGCAATCACCACTCGATCAGTGGCACGTGAAATGAAATTTTCGCAGAGTACTGTACTCGTGTAGCCTCCCGCCCGGCTAGCTGTGCGGCCTAACGCGCAGCTTCCCGAGCGGGAAGCCGTGCCGGTCCACGGCACGAATCAGCCCGGCGGATTAGTGTCGAGGTCCGGTGTGCCGGCCAGCCTGTCGATGGTTTTTAAGGCAGTTTTCCATCTGCCTCGATGAATGCGGGCTAGTGCCCCTTATTCCGCCTCAGTTACACTATGTCGGCGACTGCTGCGCAAACACTGTCTCCACGTATGCGTACACCATAATTATTCTACCACGCAAACATCTGGGGCTACACTCGTCTGGTATAAGACGTTCCCATGGGGGTCTATGGGCTGCCGAACCCCACAATAATCCTAGGTTCGGTGAGGCGCGGCGATGGGGTAAGTGGACTGCTGTAGTCTGTTGTGAGGTTGTGTACCACTGAGGGCCACGGCGGGGACGAAGCCTCTCCGTCGTTTCTAGGTCCCCAGTCCAATACACACACACTGTACTGTATAGCGAGTATGACGGGAACCGCAACTACGCTCCTACAAGCTACAGGATGTACGTACTTTGACTTCTGCTGACTTTCGACCTCGTGTCTTATTCAGCCAACGGTTCTTTCAGGACCTTAAAGTCGATCTTCACTTTTATGCTGATACACTTTCCACTGATGAAGCCTGTTTCGCCGAAGCGGGAATGGTAAATAACTCCAATAGTTATGTTTTGGGGCGATGATAATGAGCTCGGTACAGTTGCGAAACGGCTATAACTCAAATCATCAGTCAGCGTGTGGGGGCAGGCATAGTCAATGATGACGTATTAGGCCCGTTTCTGCTTCATAAATGGTTCAAATGGCTCTAAGCACTATGGGACTTAACATATGAGGTCATCATCTGAGGTCAGCGCGCTGTACGAGATTGGAATAATAGAGAATTGTGAAGGTGGTTTGATGAACCCTCTGCCAAGCACTTGAATGTGATTTCCAGAGTATCCACGTAGATTTAGATGTAAATCAGTCCCTGGACTTAGAACTACTTAAACCTAACTAACCTAAGGACATCACACACATCCACTCCCAAGGCAGGATTCGAACCTGCGACCGTAGCAGCAGCGCGGTTCCGGACTGAAGCGCCTAGCACCACTCGGCCCCAGCGGCCGGCTCTTTTCTGCTTCCTCCCCGCTTAAATACACATGTACACAGTGTTTATCAGAGCCGGCCGGAGTGGCCGAGCGGTATGGATGTGTGTGATATCCTTAGGTTAGTTAGGTTTAAGTAGTTCTACGTTCTAGGGGACTGATGACCTCAGAAGTTAAGTCCCATAGTGCTCAGAGCCATTTGAACCATTTTTTGTTTATCATGTACCCAAGTTCCTGGAACATATCCCACCCACTTGTTATTTGTCATCGGATGTGGTTCCAACACGATGGAATCCCACATCACTTTGGATTGAGGGTTCGTGAACAGCTCGATGAGACATTCCCTGAAAAGTGGGCTCGAAATTGGATGAGACGGTGACGGGTGATGTGGTAACTGGTGCACCGACGGTAACACGACGCTAGTGTGCAGACATTTTGTTTCATAAGGTCACTGGAACAGCGAACGTTACCGAGGCGGCGGCACGTACATACAGTTCAGCTTTTGTCTCGTGCGAGAACAGGTTAACGGCTCCCTTGCGTAACCCAGCCTGGGCCCACGCTTCTGAATGCTAACTGCAAACAAGAACGGCCTTCAATACTGCATCGCGCCTTGCGCAACAGCATTCCACGTTTTTTCAAGTCGTAGTTGTGAGAACGAGTAATTTGGGCAAGGGTAACAAGTGTGCACGGATCACTCATTAACCAACATTTAGCTGACATCAGTACCACAGGACATGCCTACATCGTGAGGACATCATTTCATACTGATTTTCCATTCTCACATTACTTTCATAATTGTGTACGCGTGCTCCTTATTGGAACAACAGTTCAGAAGGCTCGCCGGCAGAAATGGCAAAGATCATTAGCTGCAGTCGCTTACCCAGAAATCAAACCAGCCAGTGGATGCCTGAGTATCATATTTATGGATAATACAGAACAGAACAAAACTGGTGCACAGGTGCGTTTACATTTATCATAAATCCATCACGCGTCATGAGCATTCCATGTACACTACTGGCCATTAAAATTGCTACACCCCGAAGATCACGTGCTACAGACGCGAAATTTAACCGACAGCAAGAAGATGCTGTGATATGCAAATGATTAGCTTTTCAGAGCATTCACACAAGGTTGGCACCGGTGGTGACACCTACAACGTGCTGACATGAGGAAAGTTTCTCAAACAACAGTTGACCGGCGTTGCCTGGTGAAATGTCGTTGTGATGCCTCGTGTAAGGAGGAGAAATGTGCACCATCACGTTTCCGACTTTGATAAAGGTCGGATTGTAGCCTATCACGATTGCGGTTTATCGTATCGCGACATTGCTGCTCGCGTTGGTTGAGATCCAATGACTGTTAGCAGAATATGGAATCGGTGGGTTCAAGAGGGTAATACGGAACGCCGTGCTGGATCCCAACGGCCTCATATCACTAGCAGTCGAAATGACAGGCATCTTATCCGCATGGCTGTAACGGATCGTGCAGCCACGTCTCGATCCCTGAGTCAACAGATGTGGACGTTTGCAAGACAACAACCATCTGCACGAACAGTTCGACGACGTTTGTAGCAGCATGGACTAGCAGCTAGGAGACCATGCCTGCGGTTACTCTTGACGCTACATCACAGACAGGAGCGCTTGCGATGGTGTACTCAACGACGAACCTTGCTGCACGAATGACAAAACGTCATTTTTCCGGATGAATCCAGGTTCTGTTTACAGCATCATGATGGTCGCATCCGTGTTTGGCGACATTGCGGTGAACGCACATTGGAAGCTTGTATTCGCCATCGCCATATTGGCCTATCACCCGGCGTGATGGCATGGGGTGCCATTGGTTACACGTCTCGGTCACCTCTTGTTCGCATTGACGGCACATTGAACAGTGGACGTTACATTCCAGATGTGTTACGACCCGTGGCTCTACCCTTCATTTGATCCCTGCGAAACCCTACATTTCAGCAGGATAATGCACGACCGCATGTTGCAGGTCCTGTACAGGCCTTTCTGGATACAGAAAATGTTCTACTGCTGCCCTGGCCAGCACATTCTCCAGATCTCTCACCAATTGAAAACGTTTCGTCAATGGTGGCCGAGCAACTGGCTCGTCACAATACGCGTCACTACTTTTGATGAACTGTGGTATCGTGTTGAAGCTGCATGTACAGCTGTACCTGTACAAGCTGTACCTGTTTGACTCAATGCCCAGGCGTATCAAGGCCGTTATTACGGCCAGAGGTGGTTGTTCTGGGTACTGATTTCTAGGATATATGCACCAAAATTGCGTGAAAATTTAATCACATGTCAGTCCTAGTATAATATATTTGTCCAATGAATACCCGTTTATCATCTGCATTTCTTCTTGGTGTAGCAATTTTAATGGCCAGTAGTGTAATTTTCGGATTGCAGCTGGATGAGGATTACTCTTTTTCGAGTGACAGCCAGACTGCCGTCTTAGCTGAATGTTTTATTACTGGTTATATTAGTGCGCTCACTATGTTCATGCTAAAAATTTACGCTTCCGCGCAAGTGGACAGGTCTCTCCTGCACGACGGTCCTACATCGAATACCTCGACAGCGTAGTTAAAATCCAACACTCAAATTGATGAAATTAGCTGTCACTGAAGATAGTACTAGACGCATAATTGTGTCCATTTGTGTTATTCAGCAGCTCTCCATTCTCTTTATCTTCTGAACTGTCACGTTCCCCCTCAGTAAATGTGTGTAAATATGGTGAGAAAAATTTTGTAGCTGTTTTAACTCCTTATCAGAAACAACATATGCCTGGTGACCAGCGTTTGAAGGGCACGCACAGTTTGTGTAGGACGGTGGTAGGTAGAGCTGCAAATACGAACCAACACGTGTGGGCTTGCGGTAAAAGAAATGCACTAAACACCCATAATCTATCTGCCTGACTCTGAAAACGGTTAACAGCCACCTTTACAACATCCATCTAAACTGAATATTCTTGTAGACTAGACTGACGTGTTGTAACAGAAACAGATTTTTCTTCATTTGTTTGAATTACGCCGGCTGGTATGCCCTCTTCTAAACCACTTCCGTAAAAAAAAGAAGAAAAGTGTACCAGAGGAAAAAATGGCAACTACCACTTTAAATTTTACTAGTACAATAGAGGCAAGAAAGAACATTATCCAATCGTAGTCCCGATCTCAGCCAATGAGTACATTTTCACCGATACAATGGTACACATGAAATGTCCTCAATACATTGCAAGTTTCAGTCGTGGTTCTGTGAAGTTGTGAGTGCACCATGTCGGATCTAACTGAATTCGAACGTGGGCAAATTGTGGGTGCTCGTATGGTGCGTGCTTCCGTAACAAAGGGAGCTGATGTTTTTGGTGTTTTAAGAGGCACCATAATGAAGATCCGTACCGCGTATAGGGTAAGCGGAAAAACGTCATCCTCTAAGTCACAAAGCGAACCAATCTGTGTGTTGAGTGAACGTGTCGGCGGGTACTGAAGAGGACTGTGACGATAAATTAGACGACAACTGCAAAAGTCACTGTGGGATTGAATGTCGCACTCGCAAAACCTGTCGTAAGCAGAACAACAGGAAGGGAGCTATATAAGGAAAAGTGAACTAGAAGCGTTATTAATGACATATAACTTAGAATCAGTGATCAACTTCCCTACACCTATAGCTCAAGACAGTAGCACTCTAATAGATAATGTATTTGTACAGCTGGTGAATGTAAAACTAACATAAGCTTTCCCTGTGATAAATGGATTATCAGACCATGATGCACAATTGATTAACCTACAAAAGCACCATGTACAGCTCATAAACCATTAAGTAAAAGTGCAAGGCTGGTCAACCCGGTATCTATAGAGCACTTCAGAGAAAGTTTAAGAAATGTTAATTTGGGAGATGCATATAATGAGCCAAATGCTAATGGAAAATGCGACATATTTCTTGATATGTTTATATCTCTTTTTGAACATCATTGCCCCAAAAAAATGCTAAGTGTAATACCAAACAGTTTTCAAAGAAACCTTGCATTACTACAGGTATTAAAGTGTCTTCATAAAGAAAAATTGAATGAGACAGCAAGAATTAGTGAAGACCCAGAAGGCACTATAAAAATTACTGTAACATAGCGATAAAAGTTGTCAGAAAACCAAAAAATATGTATATTAGAGATGAAATTAACAACCCTGGCAATAAAATCAAATCAATATCGAATGTTGATAGAAGAGAGACAGGAAAAGTAACCACTGGGGTAGGTAGTATTACTATTAAAGAGAATGAGACCATCTTAACCAACAGTACACAAGTAGCTAATGTACTGAACAACCATTTCTTAAGTGTAGGTCAAAAAATTCGTGAGAATAGTCCAAATGAAAAAGTAAAGCAGTACATGGAAGATTCAGTTTTGAGAAATCGTTGTCTTTGAAAAATAAATGTTCTTTTGGAGTAGATGACATCTCCAACAATATATTAAAACAATGTGGAGCAGTTACAACTGATGTTCTGAGTCACATCTGTAATGCGTCACTAAATCAAGGTATTTTCCGAGACAGGTTAAAATATGGAATTGTCAAGCCTCTCTACAAAAAAGGGGACACCACACATGTCAATAATTACTGGCCAGTATGCTTGCTTACAGCATTTTTAAAAATCGTTGAGGAAGTAACGTAGTCAAGTAATGGGATACTTAGTAAATCACAGTCTGGATTTCAAAAATGCTGTTCTTCTGAAACAGCAGTACACAATTTCACTGCCCACATAATAGAGTCTTTAAATAGTAAAATGTCATCAACAGGAATTCTGTGTGTGACTTTTTCAAAGTATTTAATTGTCTTTGAACAGTACATATATGTAGCTCTACACTACTGGCGATTAAAATTGTAACACCGTAAGGGATAGAAAATAACGAACTTTTACATATTGTGCGGTCTTCTAGGAAGAATCTATGCATACATGTGTAAGCGGAGTGGTTCCCCGTCCTGTTGAAAAGTGAAAATTTCGACGTGTCTTCGCAGTTATAGAAAAAGCCAGGACTCCAACATATCCCTGTGGGTGAATCATGTAATCATCTTTTTCTATAAAAAAAAAGAACACGCTTTTAAATTGTTTCTTGAGAAACGGTGCGAAACATAGGAAGCATCTGAGAGTCTCTTTCGTGCTCGACCATTTTATGTAGCTGATGTGTTCTCCATATTCTTACATAGTAGCGGTTGACTTCTCCACTAGAACGGAATGTAGCCTCGTCACGGAATAACAAACGTGGAACGAGTTTGTTAGCTGCTATCTCAAAAAATGGTGCAAATGGCTCTGAGCACTATGCGACTTAACTTCTGAGGTCATCAGTCGCCTAGAACTTAGAACTAATTAAACCTAACTAACCTAAGGACATCACACACATCCATGCCCGAGGCAGGATTCGAACCTGCGACCGTAGCGGTCACGCGGTTCCAGACTGAAGCGCCTTTAACCGCACGGCCACACCGGCCGGCAGCTGCTATCTCCATAGCCAGAATGAATTCACAAAACTCTACACGATGTTGTTTACCACCGTCATGAAGGGCTTGTGGTAACTTAATCTTGTGCAGTCTGAAACAAGAAATTCGTCACAAAAGCCGCCAGACAGACACACGGCTAATTTTGGCCTGGCACGATGATTAGTCTTCTGTGGACTATGGGCAAAACCCTGATGAATGCGTTCTACGTATTGAACAACGTCATGAGGGCGACCTGTGGATTTCCCCTTAGGTAAACAACGTCTTGAAACTACTGGTACTATCGTCGATTGTGTTTAGGTATAGGAGGTGCAGGGTCGCACGCTCGACGCACCGTACAGTTGTAAATGAACTTCAAATGGTTCAATTGGCTCTAAGTACTATGGGACTTAACATCTGAGGTCATCAGTCCCCAAGACTTAGAGCTACTTAAACCTAACTAACCTAAGGACATCACACGCATCCATGCCCGAGGCAGGATTCGAACCTGCCACCGTAGCAGCAGCGCGGTTCCGGACTGAAGCGCCTACAACCGCTCAGCTACAGCGGCCGGCT
The DNA here is from genome assembly GCF_023898315.1 of Schistocerca nitens. Classification (NCBI taxonomy): domain Eukaryota; kingdom Metazoa; phylum Arthropoda; class Insecta; order Orthoptera; family Acrididae; genus Schistocerca; species Schistocerca nitens. The sequence continues at coordinate 130,579,151 of NC_064622.1, read as the reverse complement.
CGGACTGTTTACTGCGGCCAGTGAAAGATCCTGCAAGAACTGGATCAACGTCGAATGAAGCGAATCGTTCAACGTGACAGAAGTGCAACCCTTCCGCAAATTGCTGCTGATTTCAGTGCTCAGCCATCAGCAAGTGTCACCGTGCGAAGCATTCAACGTAACATATTCGATACAGGCTTTCGGAGCCGAAGGCCCAGTTGTGTACCCTTGATGACTGCACGATATAAAGCTTTACGCCTCGACTGGGCCCATCGATATTGGACTGCTGATAACTGTAAACATGTTGCCTGGTCGAAGGAGTCTCGTTTCAAATTATATCGAGAGGATGGACGTGTACCGCTATGGAGACAACCACATAAATCCATATACCCTGCATACCAGCAGGGGACCGTTCAAGCTGGTGGAGGTTCTGTGATGGCGTGGGGCGTGTGCAGTTGGAGTGATATGGGACACCTGATACGTCTAGATACGACTCTGACAGGTGACACTTGTGTTAGCATCCTGTCTGATCACCTGCATCCATTCGCGTCCTTTGTGCATTCCGATGGAATAGGGCGATTCCAGCAAGACATTGCCAAATCCCACACGTCCAGATCCAGAATTGCTACAGAGTGCCTCCAGGAACCCACTTCCGCTGGCCACCAAATCCCCCAACATGAACATTATTGAGCGTATCTGCGATGTCTTGCAACGTGCTGTTCAGAAGAGATCTCCAGCCCCCCGTGCTCTTACGGATTTATGGACAGCCCTGCAGGATTCATGGTCTCAGTTCTCTCCAGCACTACATCAGACATTAGTCGAGTCGATGCAACGTCGTGTTGAGGCACTTCTGCTTGCTCACGGGAGCCCTACACGATATTAGGCAGGTGTACCAGCTTCTTTGGCTCTTCAGCGTATTAATTGCTACGGAACACCCGACCAATGATTGTAAAAGGAAATGTAAATGGCGGGACGTGCCAACTGCAGCGAAGCCTGTGGACGAACGCTCTGAATGCATTTGACAGTCCATGCAGTACGGTATTTGACGAAGATCGTTGTGGAACCGGTTAGTGCGACATTCCGCGTGGTACGGCAACATATCTGCAAGACATCACTTGAGAGCATACAGTCGTGGACAAATATTTGGACGGCTCATGGCCAAAGTGTCACCACTATGGCCACAGTAATGGTCTGTCTGAAAGTGTAATTTAGAGGTTAAAAGAGGCTGCTGAATGTCTAAATGCTATGTGAAAGCTTGTCATGGTCGTCGAAGGACCACCATACCGCAAGAGGATCGATTCAGAGCCCTAGTGATGAAAAGGAAAAGATGTCTCACTTCTAGGCAGATCGCAGCAGATCTTGCAACTGCTGTCGGTATTCGGATGTCTGCCAGAACCATTTCGCGTCGATTGTATGCTCGGAAGCCTCTTGAATGTATCGCACTTCACCCACGCCACCGCCGAGATAGACTTCGTTGGTGTAGGGAGAATATTGGTTGCTGTCAGCAACAGCCGTCCATAGTGATGTTCTCCGACGAATCCGGTTTGACTGTGGCAAGCGATTCTGGCCACCAGGTAGTGTAGAGAGAGAGCGTAATACGCTACACACCACAGAATGTCCATGAACGTCATCGATATGGCCTCGACGTTATGGTGTAGGCAGGCATTATGCACAGTGGCCGAACACGACTGCATATCTTTGCACAAGTTATCGTTAGCACAGCGGTATTGTAAAGACATTCTTGTGCGTCATGTTCAGAGATGTGCCGCGCGGGATTAGCCGAGCGGTCTTAGGCGCTGCAGTCATGGACTGTGCGGCTGGTCCCGGCGGAGGTTCGAGTCCTCAAAATGGTTCAAATGGCTCTGAGTACTATGGGACTTAACTGCTGTGGTCATCAGTCCCCTAGAACTTAGAACTACTTAAACCTAACTAACCTAAGGACATCACACACATCCATGCCCGAGGCAGGATTCGAACCTGCGACCATAGCGGTCGCGCGGTTCCAGCTGTAGCGCCTAGAACCTCTCGGCCACTCCGGCCGGCGTTCGAGTCCTCCCTCGGGCATGGGTGTGTGTGTGTGTGTGTTTGTCCTTAGGATAATTTAGGTTAAGTAGGGTGTAAGCTTAGGGACTGATGACCTTAGCAGTTAAGTCCCATAAGATTAAAAAAAAATGTTCAGAGATGCAATAGATCCCAAATTCCTGTTTATGGACGACAGTCCCCAACCAATAGGACACAGTGAAATGAAGATAGCAAGCTTATGGAGTGGCCTCCATATTCCCCGGGCCGAACCATATAGCGCTTTCAGAATGAGATTTTCACTCTGCAGCGGAGTGTACTCTGATATGAAACTTCCTGGCAGATTAAAACTGTGTGCCGGACCGAGGCTCGAGCTCGGGACCTTTGCCTTTCGAGGGCAAGTGCTCTACCATCTGAGCTACCCAAGCACGACTTACGACCCGTCCTCACAGCTTGGGAAGAAGGTTCTTCTTCCGGGCCAGTGTGGCCATGAATCGAATCTCAACTAGATGGCTCTTTTTCCTTCAACAACCCACGCCACCTAGGAATATTCTTTTTAGTACCATGCTTGACGGATATAAAATTATTCTTACCATATCATTCCAATTGTCCCATACTTCAGCGACACTTGCGTGGAGAGAGCTTCAAAATTGCCAACAAAATTGATTTTAAAGGAGAAATATGCACAATATGTTTGCACGCAATATACCTGCGACTTTAGTTGTTGGATTTGTAATTTCCCCTTCTACACGAATCTGTGATCGGATTTTATATCAGGTGACTAATTCGGTACAATCTCTTTGTAAGGAATGGACGAAACAGCCGCTAAGACTGGAAAAGGCTCAGCCCTATAAATGGAAACTGGCGCAGGTCGCACCAGTGTTTTTAGAAGGGTAGTGGGAGTAATCCATCGAACTACAGACCTATATCATTGACGTCGGTTTGCAGTAGGGTTTTGGAGAATATACTGTATTCAAACATTATGAATCACCTCGAAGGGAACGATCTATTGATACGTAATCAGCATGGTTTCAGAAAACATCGTTCTTGTGCAACGAAGTAATGGCCGCTATCGACAGGGGATTCAAGTTGATTCCGTATTTCTAGATTTCCGGAAAGCTTTTGACACCGTTCCTCACAAGCGACTTCTAATCAAGCTGCGGGCCTATGGGATATTGTCTCAGTTGTGCGACTGGATTCGTGATTTCCTGTCAGGAAGGTCGCAGTTCGTAGTAATAGACGACAAATCATCGAGTAAAACTGAAGTGATATCAGGTGTTCCCCAGGGAAGCGTCCTGGGACCTCTGCTGTTCCTGATCTATATAAATGACCTGGGTGACAATCTGAGCAGTTCTCTTAGGTTGTTCGCAGATGATGCTGTAATTTACCGTCTAGTAAGGTCATCCGAAGACCAGTATCAGTTGCAAAGCGATTTAGAAAAGATTGCTGTATGGTGTGGCAGGTGGCAGTTGACGCTAAATAACGAAAAGTGTGAGATGATCCACATGAGTTCCAAAAGAAATCCGTTCGAATTCGATTACTCGATAAATAGTACAATTTTCAAGGCTGTCAATTCAACTAAGTACCTGGGTGTAAAAATTACGAACAACTTCAGTTGGAAAGACCACATAGATAATATTGTGGGGAAGGCGAGCCAAAGGTTGCGTTTAATTGGCAGGACACTTAGAAGATGCACCAAGTCCACTAAAGAGACAGCTTACACTACACTCGTTCGTCCTCTGTTAGAATATTGCTGCGCGGTGTGGGATCCTTACCAGGTGGGATTGACGGAGGACATCGAAAGGGTGCAAAAAAGGGCAGCTCGTTTTGTATTATCACGTAATAGGGGAGAGAGTGTGGCAGAAATGATACGCGAGTTGGGATGGAAGTCATTAAAGCAAAGACGTTTTTCGTCGCGGCGAGATCTATTTACGAAATTTCAGTCACAAACTTTCTCTTCCGAATGCGAAAATATTTTGTTGAGCCCAACCTACATAGGTAGGAATGATCTTCAAAATAAAATAAGAGAAATCAGAGCTCGAACAGAAAGGTTTAGGTGTTCGTTTTTCCGCCGTGCGGTTAAAGGCGCTGCAGTCTGGAACCGCAAGACCGCTACGGTCGCAGGTTCGAATCCTGCCTCGGGCATGGATGTTTGTGATGTCCTTAGGTTAGTTAGGTTTAACTAGTTCTAAGTTCTAGGGGACTAATGACCTCAGCAGTTGAGTCCCATAGTGCTCAGAGCCATTTTTGTTCGTTTTTCCCGCACGCTGTTCGGGAGTGGAATGGTAGAGAGATAGTATGATTGTGGTTCGATGAACCCTCCGCCAAGCACTTAAATGTGCAGAGTAATCATGTAGATTGTGGGGCGGCTGGTAGGAATTGTTATGGTGGTTTATATAAATATGTTTGAATGTTGAAACACTGCATTTCCCGGCCGATTAACCATATGTACGGCGGCGGGTGGAATTATTGTTGTTAAAAATGCTCCAATTATTTAGAATGTTATTTATGATGTCTTTCGCCGTTCTCAACACTGGCTCTCTAACTACAATATTGGCAACCAGAAAGTGATTAGCAAAACGTGAAGCCTGTAATTAGAATTCCTAGTGCCAACTTCATCTGAGAATACACTTATAGTTACAGCTTATAGCTCTGAGGAATTAGGAGATTGTCCGGGATTTATAATCAAAAACGGTCTTGGAAAAAAAACGTTCTGTATTCTGAAAGTCACAGATGAAAATAAAAGAATCCACACAATCTAACTAACAGAGCAGTTCAGAGTCTAATGCGCTGATACAACTATAAATGTCCAAATTAAATGTTTAAATGAATGCTCGCCATAATTTGATCATATGGTTCATCAAACGCCACGCTAAATAATTGGTAGAATGTCTGTCCCGCGGCGGCACGTGAAAATACGACAATACGCAAACTGAAGATCGATAATTAGAGTCAACCCAGAATTAACACTTCACTCGAAAATGATTTCATGGTTACACGTATCCCGAGTAACTTAATACGGCATCCGAGGCTGTTTGTAGCGATAATACCGGCGCGACGCGACTCCCGACACAGATGGCGTGCTGTTCAGCGTCTGCGCAGCGTTCTTATATACACTCCTGGAAATGGAAAAAAGAACACATTGACACCGGTGTGTCAGACCCACCATACTTGCTCCGGACACTGCGAGAGGGCTGTACAAGCAATGATCACACGCACGGCACAGCGGACACACCAGGAACCGCGGTGTTGGCCGTCGAATGGCGCAGGCTGCGCAGCATTTGTGCACCGCCGCCGTCAGTGTCAGCCAGTTTGCCGTGGCATACGGAGCTCCATCGCAGTCTTTAACACTGGTAGCATGCCGCGACAGCGTGGACGTGAACCGTATGTGCAGTTGACGGACTTTGAGCCAGGGCGTATAGTGGGCATGCGGGAGGCCGGGTGGACGTACCGCCGAATTGCTCAACACGTGGGGCGTGAGGTCTCCACAGTACATCGATGTTGTCGCCAGTGGTCGGCGGAAGGTGCACGTGCCCGTCGACCTGGGACCGGACCGCAGCGACGCACGGATGCACGCCAAGACCGTAGGATCCTACGCAGTGCCGTAGCGGACCGCACCGCCACTTCCCAGCAAATTAGGGACACTGTTGCTCCTGGGGTATCGGCGAGGACCATTCGCAACCGTCTCCATGAAGCTGGGCTACGGTCCCGCACACCGTTAGGCCGTCTTCCGCTCACGCCCCAACATCGTGCAGCCCGCCTCCAGTGGTGTCGCGACAGGCGTGAATGGAGGGACGAATGGAGACGTGTCGTCTTCAGCGATGAGAGTCGCTTCTGCCTTGGTGCCAATGATGGTCGTATGCGTGTTTGGCGCCGTGCAGGTGAGCGCCACAATCAGGACTGCATACGACCGAGGCACACAGGGCCAACACCCGGCATCATGGTGTGGGGAGCGATCTCCTACACTGGCCGTACACCACTGGTGATCGTCGAGGGGACACTGAATAGTGCACGGTACATCCAAACCGTCATCGAACCCATCGTTCTACCATTCCTAGACCGGCAAGGGAACTTGCTGTTCCAACGGGACAATGCACGTCCGCATGTATCCCGTGCCACCCAACGTGCTCTAGAAGGTGTAAGTCAACTACCCTGGCCAGCAAGATCTCCGGATCTGTCCCCCATTGAGCATGTTTGGGACTGGATGAAGCGTCGTCTCACGCGGTCTGCACGTCCAGCACGAACGCTGGTCCAACTGAGGCGCCAGGTGGAAATGGCATGGCAAGCCGTTCCACAGGACTACATCCAGCATCTCTACGATCGTCTCCATGGGAGAATAGCAGCCTGCATTGCTGCGAAAGGTGGATATACACTGTACTAGTGCCGACATTGTGCATGCTCTGTTGCCTGTGTCTATGTGCCTGTGGTTCTGTCAGTGTGATCATGTGATGTATCTGACCCCAGGAATGTGTCAATAAAGTTTCCCCTTCCTGGGACAATGAATTCACGGTGTTCTTATTTCAATTTCCAGGAGTGTATAAAGTCGCGGTGCGGTTCTCCCGACTAGCCGCTGGGCTAGTAATGCACCACTTTAAGTTACCTAATAAATCATAGCTTCTCTTGCTGATGGCCGATGAAGCTCTTAATTTAAATGTGCATTCAGCACGCAGGTAAGTATTGATAATAAAATTTTGACGTGGCTAAGTTAAATATTTTGGGCGAGAGAATTAATTTAATTACACTGCACGCATTAGACGAGCTCTGAACTGGCCCTTTGGAGATACGCTATCGCTATAGTTTTATAGGTATTCAAATGAAACTTCTCACATCTTCATAGTTATAGCGGATCTCCAACCTACTTAAATATAAACATCCTAGCCTTATTTATTAGCCTACTTAATCTATCTTGCTTCCTTAAGTTTTAAGACAAAAACCAGAAAATATTGAATTTCCACTAAAATTTTAATTTGTGAAATCCAAAGTACTGTTTTTATTAAATAATTATGAAAAATGAATCTAATTATAAATTTTTAACTTTCTAGCTCTTTTCTGTTGCGCCAATGATTTTTACAGAAAAACGTCCAAATTTCGAAAATGGTTAAAGTTATCGAACTGATATTCAACACATATTAATTTAGTATTACTCCTAACATGCTAGAAATGTTTTAGGTTATTTGCTTGATTTTTAAAGTATTGCGCAACATTTATGACGTCAGAGCTAGTTACAGCGGACTGGCTGGCACACAATGGAAAGACTGATGTGAATTTACTACGGCGTGAGTAGGCTGATCCCTACAAGATGTAGATGTAGATGTAGATGTCTCACACTGGCGACGCGTCGGCTTTTTATGTGTTACCTGCTGACAACAACACAACAAATCCCATTCGTCATCGGGCGCTTGTCTCTCGCATGAAATTTCTGTGTTTTCCTCTCGCATGAGATTTCTGTGTGTTCCTGACTCCCTTTGACGTGTGTGTGTGTGTGTGTGTGTGTGTGTGTGTGTGTGTGTGTGTGAGTGCGTGTGTTCACAGCGTGGCGCTGGGCGTGTCCGTTGTGGCTAGCCGCTTTGATCGCTGACCTCTCTGCGGCGGCGACATTTTCAGCTCTGCCGCTGTATCCGGAACAGCGCCGTCTGCTCCGTCTGTGTCCAGCTCTCTGAGCCGACTCTGGGTCAGCTCGACGGCGGCCACATTATACAGCCCATTTCTCGATTCCCGTTACCCGGTGTTACACGCTTAGTCCTCTTTGACTAGTGTTTCAGTAATAGAGCCCGCCCGGTTAGCCGAGCGGTCTGACGCAGATTAGTGACGAGGTCCGATGTGCCGGTCAGTCTGTGGATGATCTTTAAGGCGGTTTTCCATCTGCCTCGGCGAATGCGGGCTGGTTCCCCTTACCCCGCCTCAGTTACGCTATGTCAGCGATTGCTGCGCAAACACTTTCTCCACGTACGCTTAACACCATAATTACTCTATCACACAAACATCGGAGTTACACTCGTCTGGTGTGAGACGTTCCCGAGGGGGGAGGGGGGGGGGGGGTCCACTGGGGCCGGAACCGCACAATAACACTAGGCTCGGGGTGGGACGGCGGTGGGGTGAGTGGACTGCTGTAGCCTGTTGTGGGGTTGTGAACCATTGAGGGCTCCGGTGGGGCAGAACCTCTGCGTCGTTTCTAGGTCCCCAGTTCCATACAGTACAATCTGGACACATGCCAGTCACGTGTGAGGTTGTAACCCTCCCGATTCAGGTTAATGAACTTGATTGGGACCTAATAATTCGGTAAGGTATCGATTACGAAATATTTTAACCGAAACGATATGAGAATGTGTGCTGAAAGGGTTTGTATTGAACATGAAATGTTAATGCAGACTATAGCTTATGCTATCCCAACTGCGTGCTGTCCCATACCAACGCCACTTCGTCTGATAGTTGATAGAATTTGATTGTATGAAGTTAATTTAGTGAACAACTATTTATTCGCCTCATTTGAGAAAGGGCGAGATAAAAAAAAGGAAAATGTCTTCTTATAGTCACTTGCCGATATTGTAAAATTTTTCTACGTCGCTCAGGCTACCAGAAATGCTGTTTGACCAGAATCTTCACCAAATTGGTGTTTCTGCTCGACCAGCTACACTTAAAGTTAAGAATATTTAAAATTAATATACCACAGGATTATTTCCCAGGTAATCGGACTGTTTACTTTTCATCAATGCACAGTTTTTAGGTCTTTCCTGTACTTGAAAATGCAAAATATTCGTTTGTACATTTGAGTCTTCGAAGTATGACAAAAGCAAAGATATATTTCTGACATTTAGTACTTCTCAAAATTTAATTAAATTCTTCAAGCGTCTAAGCAGTTAATTAAATTTCTGTAATAACTACAATTGAAATAATATTATTCTTAGTTACATATGTCATGGTGGAAGTAGAAGTTGCAGGAAAGGTACATCTTCACTAGTGATGGTACATCTTCACTGACCCTTACAGTGAAAGAGATTATTGAGTGCAGTTTTGCCAATTGGAGCTAGGGAATGTGAACCATGATTGTAATAACAAGACATAATCATACTTCGAAAGTTGCATTTTATGAGCTGCAATTTGAAAAGATAGTCATGTTGTATAAAACTCACAGAGCTCCATTAACAAAACACGGTCATATTTCGAAAATTGCATTTTATGAGCTTCAATCTGAAGACATAGTCATACTATACAAAATTCATTTATTGTAGCAAGGACGTGCACCATGCTATTTACAATTGCGCAGTACATTTTTCTCTTTGCAAAAGCATCTCGGAGTCTGACATTTGTGCTGGCAGTTGCATCTGAAGAATCCCTGGGCACTTCCTGTCGACTTGAGCGGCGTAGTTCTTCTAAGACCAGTAGATTTCTCTGTTGGAACTTCCTCCCCGAACATTTTTCTAAGAGGGCGATTACTGAAATGGAGCCTGAAACAAAACATTGTCGCAGTCGTAGCCGCAGTCGTATATCTTATTTAAAAACAATCAGTTTATTACCTCGCGTAAAGCTGGTTCAGCACTGTCTGTCGCACCGATTCGGTAGAAATCATCGGCCGATGTGGCCGGCCTGGGTGGCCGAGAGGTTCTAGGCGCTACAGTCTGGAACCGCGCGACCGCTACGGTCGCCGGTTCGAATCCTGCCTCGGTCTTGGATGTGTGTAATGTCCTTAGGTTAGTTAGGTTTAAGTAGTTCTAAGTTCTAGGGGACTGATGACCTCAGAAGTTAAGTCCCATACTGCTCAGAGCCATTTGAACCATTTGAATTTTGATCATTATCCTGCGTCGTTTCAGTCCGCTAACACTCACTTGATTAATTATATTTTCAAAGTCGTCCTCGGAGTGAACGTTCGCCAGCGCTTTAGGACGTAAACTTGATGAATACGAACCTTGTTTAGGAGGGCATCCATCATCGTCTTGTACGGGGACCTTTTAATTCCAAAATGTACAGCGCTGTTCTTCATTAGCTTCACAAACCTTAATACACGGCTCCACTCCACGGTGTTGTGCTCCTGCATACATGTAGGTAGCATCATCGTCATCATCATCATCATTATTTACTTGTGCTGGAAAACTTCTATTTAACTGGGGTACAAGCTCATCAGTAATACTCTTGCAGACAATTTCGGCAATCTTGCTATTACAAATTTTAATCTCGCTGCTGGTCCTGCTGTAGGTCCTAATCTGCTCGCCGTATACTGTTGTAAACTGCGATGTGAACTGAGCCCACTCAACGAATGTACTGACAGACGCCAATTGAATGAATGACTCAGCGAGTCAGAGACGCCCTCCGGTCAGCGGCGGCGGCCTAAATACACGCTGTCGAGAGGGCGTTGGCGGGAGATTGCTTGTGGGTGTGTCTCTGGCCTCTCTCGTGATAGGTGCATTTGAGCCAGTGCTTACTAATCGATGTTCGCTTCATCTTCGCCGACCGGTGTGCTGGCGACGGCTTACACAGCACAGTTCTGTGCTTTTCGGATGTCACGACAGTTCATAGAGACCAGACCTGTGCAGGCTTTCATATAAAATGATGTAAGGATGTGAGGTGGTGGCCCTCAATCATGTACCTTCAGACTCAAAGTTGAAATATTAAAAGTTTTGACTGGTTTCGTTGTCTAGGGGCTGGGATACGTGGTTGCCACACTAAAAGCCAAATACTGCTGAGTCTACAGTATACAATACGAATATACACATGAATTGAATGGTCGAATCACTCGGCAATCACGAATGTAACGTAGAAATTCATAAATATAAGATTGCAATAAATAAAATCTGCAGGTACTATCTTAACAACTTTAAATGATGAGTACGATAGTAGAAGTACTTTCGAGAATGTGGTATACTTCTGCAAAACACTTATTGGTGTCGATGATCCAGCAATTAAAAAAAATGGTTCAAATGGCTCTGAGCACTATGGGACTTAACATGTATGGTCATCAGCCTCCTAGAACTTGGAACTATTTAAACCTAAGTAACCTAAGGACATCACACACTTCCATGCCCGAGCCAGGATTCGAACCTGCGACCGTAGCGGTCACGCGGTTCCAGACTGAAGCGCCTAGAACCGCACGGCCATACCGGCCGGCTAAATATAATATAAGAGGCAAACAATAAATTCCTACTGCACGTAATTGGTTATGAACGACAACATAGCTCACGAGATATTCACTTCTAAATGCATACTACGTCTTCACTGTAGAAACCTCGGGAATCTCACAAGTTCACAAGTCCGCACTCCAGGTATTTCTCTCACGATCACACGCAAACCGTTCCACACTCCAAGTCTCTCTCGCGACCGTGCGGCCCTCGTGCCGTACTGTCCCGGGCCTCCGCGTGTCCTCTCCCGTACTCTTCTCCCACTTCCATCCAGTCTCCCCATTATCGAGCACTTTGATTGGCTACAGCGCTCCCGCCATGTCTTCAAGCCAATGCACATTCACAAACATAATGAAACACATTCGAAATACTGGATTTGCATTTAAATAACTTAAAACTAAATAAATACACTCCTGGAAATTGAAATAAGAACACCGTGAATTCATTGTCCCAGGAAGGGGAAACTTTATTGACACATTCCTGGGGTCAGATACATCACATGATCACACTGACAGAACCACAGGCGCATAGACACAGGCAACAGAGCATGCACAATGTCGGCACTAGTACAGTGTATATCCACCTTTCGCAGCAATGCAGGCTGCTATTCTCCCATGGAGACGATCGTAGAGATGCTGGATGTAGTCCTGTGGAACGGCTTGCCATGCCATTTCCACCTGGCGCCTCAGTTGGACCAGCGTTCGTGCTGGACGTGCAGACCGCGTGAGACGACGCTTCATCCAGTCCCAAACATGCTCAATGGGGGACAGATCCGGAGATCTTGCTGGCCAGGGTAGTTGACTTACACATTCTAGAGCACGTTGGGTGGCACGGGATACATGCGGACGTGCATTGTCCTGTTGGAACAGCAAGTTCCCTTGCCGGTCTAGGAATGCTAGAACGATGGGTTCGATGACGGTTTGGATGTACCGTGCACTATTCAGTGTCCCCTCGACGATCACCAGTGGTGTACGGCCAGTGTAGGAGATCGCTCCCCACACCATGATGCCGGGTGTTGGCCCTGTGTGCCTCGGTCGTATGCAGTCCTGATTGTGGCGCTCACCTGCACGGCGCCAAACACGCATACGACCATCATTAGCACCAAGGCAGAAGCGACGCTCATCGCTGAAGACGCCACGTCTCCATTCGTCCCTCCATTCACGCCTGTCGCGACACCACTGGAGGCGGGCTGCACGATGTTGGGGCGTGAGCGGAAGACGGCCTAACGGTGTGCGGGACCGTAGCCCAGCTTCATGGAGACGGTTGCGAATGGTCCTCGCCGATACCCCAGGAGCAACAGTGTCCCTAATTTGCTGGGAAGTGGCGGTGCGGTCCCCTACGGCACTGCGTAGGATCCTACGGTCTTGGCGTGCATCCGTGCGTCGCTGTGGTCCGGTCCCAGGTCGACGGGCACGTGCACCTTCCGCCGACCACTGGCGACAACATCGATGTACTGTGGAGACCTCACGCCCCACGTGTTGAGCAATTCGGCGGTACGTTCACCCGGCCTCCCGCATGCCCACTATACGCCCTCGCTCAAAGTGCGTCAACTGCACATACGGTTCACGTCCACGCTGTCGCGGCATGCTACCAGTGTTAAAGACTGCGATGGAGCTCCGTATGCCACGGCAAACTGGCTGACACTGACGGCGGCGGTGCACAAATGCTGCGCAGCTAGCGCCATTCGACGGCCAACACCGCGGTTCCTGGTGTGTCCGCTGTGCCGTGCGTGTGATCATTGCTTGTACAGCCCTCTCGCAGTGTCCGGAGCAAGTATGGTGGGTCTGACACACCGGTGTCAATGTGTTCTTTTTTCCATTTCCAGGAGTGTATTCTAACGGCTGGACCATAAATACGCTTTAACATACATTATTAAACACATATACAAATTAAATAAACATATACTTAGGAATAGCAAACAAAAGTAGACCAGTAGCCTAATGTCTTTGTGCTTTCTAAAACACGGTAAATATTTGCGCAATTTCTTCACGAATAGTATGTATATCAGATATAAACAAAGACATAAATGAAGAAATATATTTATAAGCATGCTGATACCGTTTTTTCTCGTAACTGTGGAGTACTTATGGCCTGACACGATCGATAGTAATCGGCCACTTTGATCTCCAATAACTCATGTACTATTGAAGTTACATGCCTGTAATTTATACCAATTTAGGTTTACACTAATAGCTTTCTAAAGACACGTCGATCGACGCAATCGGATGAAATGTTTAGATTTTGGAAATTCGTTGCTGGGTGTTACTTGTATAATTTACAGTCGGATATTAAACTTTAAACTAATAAGGATATTGAAAATCTGATTACACCATCAGAATCGTCGTGCAAATAATGGTAATGTACATGTTTCTTTTTGAGGTATCATGAGCCATCTGGCTACTATTAATTTCTATGCAAACTGTGAAATGTCTGCCATTAATGTTTCACAAAGTCCGCCATCTTTGGCACTCCCGGCGTGTCTCCTTCATCGACACAGCGTCACCATGGAATTCCCAGCCACGCGGCTGGACCACGCGCTGGGGCTACCCCTCACGTTCAGCTAACGTTCGACACCACGCGGTTGCTGCCGGGTCGCGGCCCGCCGAGACGCCCCCGCGCGGCCACGCCCACTCCGAACTTAGAATATTTCCAGGGCGCCACAACTCGCCCATTACCTCACAACTGTATCCCAAAGACCAGAGCAGGGCCGACCACGTGTGACATCAGAAAGAGAGGACCATTATTTGACTTTAAGGGGACGACGGTACCGCCTTAGTACTCCACAACTGACGTCTGTGCTCGCAGCCGCCACTGGACGTGTTGTATCGGGGTAAACGGTGCACAAAAGGTTTCTGCAGAGTGTCCTTTATTGCCGGATACCTGCTGTATGTGTACCTCTCACAGGTCTTCATAGAAGGGAATGTCTAGGATGGAGTCGTCAACATGCCACCTAGACGGTCGAAAAGTAGGCCAATGTTCTTTCCACAGATGCGTCCCGATTTGGTCTGGAGAGTGATTCTCGACGGATTCGCATCTGAAGAGAACGTGGAACAAGATTTTGGGGCACAAATATTGTGGAAAGAGATCAATATCGGGGAGGGCCCGTAATAGTGTGAGCAGGGATTATGTTGACCACTCGAACACCTCTTCATGAAATTGTATGGGTGAATCAGCAAGGTTTAAATTCCCTCAGGTACTGTAACGAGATCTTGGGACCTCATGTGCGGTAATTGTGAGGTGCTGTAGGCACAGACTTCGTATTGCTGGACGATAATGCTCAACCTCATATAGCAAAAGTGGTTGACATTTTCTTGGAAACGGAAGAATTTGCACGCGTGGCGTGGTCTGCTCAGTCTCCCGATTTGAATCCCGCAGAGCAAGTCTGGGCTTCACTAGGGACACGGGTTTCATCATGTTAGCATCTACCAATCACTCTTCAAGACTTGCGAGCAGTTCTGCAACAACAATGGGCGTTATTACCTCAACATGAAATTGATGACATCATCTACAGCGACCGCCCCCGGTAGGTGAGTGGTTGCCGGCACGGCACCTCAGCGTCTTCGAAAAATGGTTCAAATGGCTCTGAGCACTATGCGACTTAACTTCTGAGGTCATCAGTTGCTTAGAACTTAGAACTAATTAAACCTAACTAACCTAAGGACATAACACACATCCATGCCCGAGGCAGGATTCGAACCTGCGACCGTAGCGGTCGCTCGGCTCCAGACTGTAGCGCCTAGAACCGCACGGCCACTCCGGCCGGCTCAGCGTCTTCGGTCAGGGTGTTTCGCTACCCTCTGTAATAAAAAAATAAAAAAAAAAATAAAAAAAAACTGAGTGAACGGATCAACGAACAACCAGAACAGGTGTCAAAAAAAAAAAGTGGTCAGAATGTCAAACGTAAGGGCCCGGGTCCGATTCCCGGCTGGGTCGGAGATTTTCATCGCTCAGGGACTGGGCGTTTTGTTGTCCTAATCATCATCATTTCATCCCCATCGACGCGCAAGTCGTAGAAGTGGCGTCAAATCGGAAGACTTGCTCCCGACGGGAGGCCCTAGTCACACGACATTTACATTTACAGCATACCCCATCGTTGTCAGGCATGTACTGCTGCCAGAGGGGGTCATACCCCACACTGAGCACATTAGCCAGTTGTCGGAGTGTGTGCCTAAATCCATTAAGTTGCAAAAACCGAAGAACATATTTGTCTACCGTTCTGCATTTTACAGTTGTTTACTTTCTGTATTCTTTACATTTTTTCTACTTTCCTATCATCTGTTTATACTTTTTTGTGCCGAAATAAAAGCAACTTTGCAAAATTTATGTTTGTTCTTTAATTTTGGACACCAGAACAGTTAACTAAAAAGGAGGACTTTTGCCACATTATGTTCTTTCCAATAGCTCTTGCAAACCCTGTCGTTATTCCAATTTAGATTAATGAGTTCAGTTGCTCAGAAGCAATGTGTTTCTGGCAATAGTAATAAATAAAAATTTTCGTTTGTGGAATGACACTCAAAATACTGGAAAATGGGACTCGGTTCCTGTTCCAGGGAATAATGACCTGGGAAGGTAACTGATAAGGGGACAATACAGCAGTTGAATTTTTGTAATTTTTTTGTATCCGGGGCACATAAATTTCAGATATCAAATATCAATCCCCAAAAATAGTTCGATGCAACCCCTGAAAAATTTCTCGAGAAAATTGATTTGGAAAATTTTCAATCATCTCTAATACACTGAAGCAAGGTCGATTTTTCTTAAATGTGTGTGGGACTTAACTGCTAAGGTCATCAGTGCCTAATCTTACACACTACTTAACCTAAATTATCCTAAGGGCAAACGCACACACCCATGCCCGAGGGAGGACTCGAATCTCCGCCGGGACCAGCCGCACAGTCCATGACTGCAGCGTCAGAGACCGCGCGGCTAATCCAGCTCGGCGATTTTTCTCGTCAGGCCGTCTGGTTGTGTAGTAGAGTGCTCGACTGCCGTGTCGGTGTTTTAGTTTCGATTGCCTGCTGTCGCAAAATTTCTAACGGAGGTGCTTGTTCTACCAGCAATTGTCCGTAGCTCGTGGTCGTGCGGTAGCGTTCTCGCTTACCACGCCCGGGTTCCCGGGTTCGATTCCCGGCGGGGTCAGGGATTTTCTCTGCCTCGTGATGACTGGGTGTTGTGTGCTGTCCTTAGGTTAGTTAGGTTTAAGTAGTTCTAAGTTCTAGGGGACTGATGACCATAGATGTTAAGTCCCATAGTGCTCAGAGCCATTCTACCAGCAATTCCGTGAAGTTTAAAATAACAAGCAAGGATGGAAAATAATACGTAGCCTTCCAGGATGGTAAACGGTGGTTGAAGTCTCGTTTCGGTCATTTTTTTCGTTTATTCGTTCAGTTCGAATACTTACATTATTTAAATATAAAATTCATCAAATGTATGCCAACAAACAGATATCTAATATTAAGCTTATTCATTACGGATATTTTAGAAGCGTCAATGTATATTGAATGTAAATAAGTTATACAAAACTGCAACCAGTCACCCGGCATTATGCTAGCAATAATGACGTAACTTCCTGAAACATTCTGAAGATGAACTTGAAAAGGTTCAAAAACCGGTTCATGGAATAAAACATAATTATTCAAAAAAGTGGCTGCTTGCAGTTTTGTATAACTTATTTACATTAGATATCTGATACCTTTTTTTGAGAAGGCATGTCTTCTTATTTCCAATTACATATCACACACAAAAATTGAGTTTTCATTGTAAATATGCACTGACGGGAAAAAAAGTTGCAGTATCAACAAGGAGTTGCGGGAGATAAATGAAAGCTGGTAGATGTGTTTTTACATCTGAAAGACGATTTCTGTTCAAGTTTCATACCAGTCGAATAAGAGTGGCACTTGTAGCGTGTATATGAGGGTGCAAATCAGGTTTTCTTTAAATACACGCTGTAAGGGTCGCGAGCGTTACTTACCATCGAGATTGGTTGTGGTGAGTTCCCGTTAGTCAAGAGTGTCTTTAAGGGGACGAAGAGGCCATTGTCATCACCTCACTGTGTTTGAACGAGGTTGTGTAACAGGGCTACGAGAAGCTGGATGTTCCTTCTGCGACACTGCAAAAAGACTTGGCAGGAATGTAGCCACTGTACACGGCGGCTGACAGCGGTGGTCACGGCAATGTACGGTCGCGAGACCACCGGGCTCCGGACGGCCACGCGGTACTACCCAGAGGGAAGACCAACTTACTCTGAGCGTGACTGTGGCGCATCTGCATCTGCATCTGCATCTGCATCAGCAATTTGGGCAACAGTTTGCACCACAGTGACACAACGAACTGTTGCAAATCGGTTACTTCAAGGACAGCTCCGAGCCAGATGGACGTAGTGTGGATTCCACTGACCCCAAACCACCAACATTTGCGACTTCAGTGGTGTCATTGGAAGGCAGGGTGGAGTTTTTTGGGATTTATGATGAAACTGATTATGCCTCTGTGTCAGTGATGGTGGTGTATTGGACAGAAGGAGGCCAGTTGTGGACCTACAAAAAATGGTTCAAATGGCTCTGAGCACTATGCGACTTAACTTCTGAGGTCATCAGTCGCCTAGAACTTAGAACTAATTAAACCTAACTAAGGACATCACACACATCCATGCCCGAGGCAGGAATCGAACCTGCGACCGTAGCGGTCGCTCGGCTCCAGACTGTAGCTCCTAGAATCGCACGGCCACTCCGGCTGACGAGGACCTGCATCCAACATGTCTGTGTGCTGGCACACTGTACCCATAGCTGGAGTTATGGTCTGGGATGCGATTTCGCATGACAGTAGGAGCACTCTCGTGGGTTTCCCACGGACATTGAGTGCAAAACTGTACGTCACTCTGGCGATTCGACTGTTGTGATGCCATTCATGAACAGCATTCAAGGGGGTGTTTTCCAACAGGATAGCGTTCAGCCACATACTGCCGTTGTAACAGAGTGTTCAAATGGTTCAAATGGCTCTAAGCACTATGGGACTTAACATCTGAGGTTATCAGTCCCCTAGACTTAGAACTACTTAAACCAACCTAACCTACGGACATCACACACATCCTTGCCCGAGGCAGGATTCGAACCCGCGACCGTATCAGTGGCGCGGTTCCGAACTGAAGCCCCTAGAACCGCTCGGCCACAGCGGCCGGCTAACAGAGTGTCAACATGTTGCTTTGGCCTGCTCCGTCATCAGATCTGTCTCCAATCGCGCACTTATAGGACATCATCGGACGGCAACTGTAGCGTCATCCAGGAACAGCATTAACCGTCCCTATATTGACCGACCAAAGACAACAGGCGTAAAGCTGTATCCCATAAAATGACATTCGGCACCTGTACAAGATAATGCAACACATTTTGTATGCAACTTTCTGGCGGTTGCATCGGTTATTCATTTATCAGCATTTCTCATTTTCAATGGCTCATCTCGTCCATACATTAGTCTGTGATGTTGCAGTGTTAATTACCTAGATGAATGTACTCCATAAATTTCATTACTCTACATTAATCATTTTTTCCGTGTTACGCTATTTTCCTGTCAGTGCAGTTCAGCCTGCATCTCGTGGCCGTGCGGTAGCGTTCTCGCTTACCACGCCCGGGTTCCCGGGTTCGATTCCCGGTGGGGTCAGGGATTTTCTCTGCCTCGTGATGGCTGCGTGTTGTGTGCTGTCCTTAGGTTAGTTAGGTTTAAGTAGTTCTAAGTTCTAGGGAACTGATGACCATAGATGTTAAGTCCCCTAGTGCTCAGAGCCATTTGAACGATTTTTTGTCAGTGTAGTTCGATGTAAGTCTCAAAAATTCTTGAGAAAATAGATTTTGACGTTTTCTGCGCTTCTTAAAGTACGTTAGAGCAAGGTCTATTTATCTCGACCGGCCATCTGCCTGCGTGATAGAATGTTCACCTGCCACGTCAGTGTATTGAGATCGACTCCCGGCTGATGGAAAATTTCGAACAGAGATACCTTTTCTACTAGCAATTGAGTGAAATTTAAAATACTTAAAGATGGAAAAACCAGTAGTGCGCGAGACTGGTAGTCGCTGGTTCGAATCTCGTTTCAATCATTATTTTTTTGTTTTTCTCCTTGTTCAGTTCGAATACGTACATCATTTTAATATAAACATCATCAAATTATGCTACCTGATAATATCTGATTGATTTTTTTAAGAATGACGTCTTCTTATTTTTAATTACATGTCACACACAAAAATCTAGTTTTCATTGCAAATATACAATCTTAAAAACTGATCTTGAATATGAGATTGTTTAAATTTAAAAAACATGATATATTAAATTATTTTTTCATCCTCATGTATTTTACCACTCAATTCACAAAGGAACAGACTTCGGCAGCGAGCGGGCATTGATTTAAATCAAAGTAGAAGTTGAAAATTTGTGGTGGACTGGGATTTGAACCTAGATCTTCTGTTTACTAGGCTAATTCCCTGACCACTGCAGCATATGGGCACAGTAGTCAGTGCAACTGCACAGAGTAGCCCACCACGCCTCCCGCCAGGCCCAAATGCTCATCTTACCCACACACTACTAATGTAGTGCCCCATGGCCATTGGTCTCATTACTCGCGTCATTTCGCCGATTCCCGTAAGAGATTGAGTCTGGTGTACATCTGCACTGAAGAGATCATTGGTCGCCCTCGACTTAATTATACAGTATGAGCCACTAACTATTGCCACCTAGAATAACTCCGAAAGTATGATACTAGCTGATATGATACTAGCTGAAAAGTTTGTGGTACAAATGTTGCATGGGACAACAGGGGCCATAATATGACGTTGGTTTTTGCTTGCTAAGTGGGGATCACGTCAGATATATGAAGGTCAACTTTGTTTTTTTAAATAGGATGCTATAGTTTGGTACTTATTTTCTGATAGCGGCTATGACACGAATCAAATAATGTAAGGTCTTTGAACACCAATAAAGGTCAAAAAGGTGGTACGAACGTCCATTTACAGAAGGTGTTCGAAGTGATGACCACTGGTATCAATGCAGTGCTGCAATCTTCTCATCATGGATTGAGTGGTATTCCTTATCATTTGGCACTTATCAATGCAGTGCTGCAATCTTCTTATCATGGATTGAGTGGTATTCCTTATCACTCAGCACTTATCGAAGCACATGCTCTGACAATTCTTTCTCGTGTATCGTGAAAATAGTAAATATTCGCCGAATACGGCCTATCCACCTAACGTGCCATTGACATGTAAACACCATTCGAGGGGTTCGCAATACAACACTAATAAGAACGGTAAGACTAGTATGGTCGAATCAAGCTAATGTGAATGATGTATTCCTTCGAAGAACAAGTCGATATGCTTCTCATTTACGGAGAATGACAACGAAATTCAATGAGAGCTAGAGACTTATACGCTGAAAGATATCCTCAATGTACTCACCCTAGACGTCGTACATTTAAATATGTATATTATAAATTGAGAACAACTGGACCTTCAACGCATCGGAAACATACTCAGCAAAGGAAAGTTACTAACGAGGAAACGGAAATTGGTACTCTTGCCACTGTGATTCTAGATCCTTGAGTTAGTTCGCGTCAAATCGCAAGGGAATCTGGCATGAGCCAGAGTAGTGTTCTTCGTGTTCTGCATCGCTATAAATATCGT
Organism: Schistocerca nitens; assembly: GCF_023898315.1. Classification (NCBI taxonomy): domain Eukaryota; kingdom Metazoa; phylum Arthropoda; class Insecta; order Orthoptera; family Acrididae; genus Schistocerca; species Schistocerca nitens. The sequence goes on along the minus strand of NC_064622.1, from coordinate 130,558,381 downwards.
CCTTACCATAGCAGTCTCCACCAAGAATTAACTGGTACGGATTGTATGTGTCGCATTGAATTCTGCCCATGGGCTCAACTTCAGATTCTGAGGGATGACACATTTATTAATTTGATTATATTCACTGACGAGGCTACATTCACGAACCATGGAAATGTTAAAATGCATAATATGCATTATTGGGCAACTGAAGATCCATGTTGGCTGCAGCAAGTTGCAGACCGAAAACCGTGGTCGGTGAATGTTTGGTGTGGGATTCTGGTGGACGGAATTATCGGCTCCTTTTTTCATCGAAGGAAATCTAAATGATAGGAAGTACACCACATTCCTGCAAGAAACATCAGGTCTGTTATTAGAAGAAATACCTTTAGAATTAAGGAACAGAATGTGGTATCATCATGATGGGTGTCCGGCACATTTTTCGTTGATGGTTAGAAATGAGTTGCAGAGCCAATTCCCAAATCGTTGGACTGGACGCGGATGAGATGTGTCGCGGCCGGCTCGTTCGCCAGACTTGACGCCTGTGGATTTTTTCTTGTGGAGATTCGTAAAAGATATTGTTTATAAAGACGTTCCAACTACACCTGAAGATATGCGAGAGAGTATGTACTTCGATAGCCGGCCGCGGTGGTCTAGCGGTTCTAGGCGCTCAGTCCGGAGCTGCACGACTGCTACGGTCGCAGGTTCGAATCCTGCCTCGGGCATGGATGTGTGTGATGTCCTTAGGTTAGTTAGGTTTAAGTAGTTCTAAGTTCTAGGGGACTGATGACCATAGATGTTAAGTCCCATAGTGCTCAGAGCCATTTGAACCATTTTGAACCATGTACTTCGATAAGTGCCGATGTGATAAGGAATACCACTCAATCCGTGATAGGAAGATTTCAGCAGTGCGTTGATACCAATGGTCATCACTTCGAACACCCTCTGCAAATGGACGTTCATGCCACCTTTGTGACCTTCGTTGACCTTACTGTTACACATGATTTGATTCGTCTCGATAGCCGCTATCAGAAAATAAGCACCAAACTATAAAAATGGTTCAAATGGCTCTGAGCACTATGGGACTCAACTGCTGAGGTCATTAGTCCCCTAGAACTTAGAACTAGTTAAACCTAACTAACCTAAGGACATCACAAACATCCATGCCCGAGGCAGGATTCGAACCTGCGACCGTAGCGGTCTTGCGGTTCCAGACTGCAGCGCCTTTAACCGCACGGCCACGTCGGCCGGCTGCACCAAACTATAGCATCCAGTTTAACAACCAAAGTTGACCTTCATATATCTGAAGAAATTGGCGGCAACGGGTGCGTCCAAAGCAGTGTAGTCCACGGCCATCAACGATGAGGACCGACAGACGTCGACTTTGTGGCCCTGCTTTCCGCAGGCGAGACAAGTCGCCCTCCGGAAGCGGCAATCTTGCTTCTGATGTGTAACAAAGCATTGACTACAGGAGGGCAACCAGGAGGGCGCAGGTGAGGAGCGGCGCCATGGTCCTGAAGGGCGAGCGCAGGCCTCAAGAGCCCCCCCGACGCAACTGCGGCGGCTGCAATGAAGTGAACAGGTGGGGGAGGGGCGGGCGGCGAAGACCTGCGCCAGGGACTGCAGTGTGGAAGGAGACCGAAAGGTCAGCTCATGAGCGCCGATAATGGGTAGCAAGTGTCTAAAGAGGGATCTTTCATCTTCAGAAGATCAGTCCGTAAGGTACCATCTGGGGCATGGACAACAACCATATCACGAATGAGTGCCGAACCATAAGACTGCTGGCAATGGGGATTGCCACAGCAAAAAAACGAGTCAGGAGAGACCTTGCATATTAGCAATCCATTCCCTGTGACTGCACACGAAGCTTCTGGCGACAGAAGAATTTGTGACGTGCCGCCACCACGTGGACCTGAAAGTCAAAATAATCGAATAGGCTAGAAGTCAACGCCTTGTAGGAGAGAGCATGAAGTTCTGTATCAGGATGCAACTGTTGCAGAAGGCGATAAACTTCCAGGCCCACATAGGCGAGAAAAAAATGCGAGACGCTAAACGTCACCAGTGACATAGCGAGCAATACAGTGTTGCTCCCGACGAGCCACGTAGTTCCCTGAAGGCTCAACGGACTTGTCGAACTTGGGAAACGCAGGGGACGGAGCACGGAGCCCAAGAAGCGGGTTGGGACCCCCGCATACGCACCCCACCAGGGTGGGAGGGGGAGGGGGGGACATCGCCTGTAAGCACTGAATAATGAGCTCTTTCGTTTGTTGCAGACGTTCCATCAGCGCTATGATTCGCACTGAGGGTACATCAATAGGGGATAAAAAACGAGAAAACGCGGGAAACTCGTAAACCAACTCGTCGCCACTGAAGTATCTGTGCCAGCAGAATAGAAATGCAGGAAATACAAGTCCTAAAACCAATTTATTGGACTCGCCAAAACGAAACAATAATACGATCTCCAAAAGAATAACAGACTAAATGCCAACTGTGGATCGTCGCAAACATAAAATAACAAACAATAATAGAAATGACCCGACTCTTCACGTGGAGGCATCAGAATCAAACAATTCTACTTTATCTAGATGTTCTTAGACTATACCAAATCCATCTGCTAGAGACCGACGAGCTAGAAGAGGCGTCTGGACGCGGCTGCTCTGCACTGGCAGCTCTGTATACTTCCAAGCGATACGTCGAACTGCCCTTTGCCGGCAGTGCGCCGCCCTATAAAGCCCGTTTTGTTGATTTATCTGCCGGAACTATTTGCCATCATGTGCCTGGCGTATCAAAGTAGTCCCTGGGCTAGCTGCGGCCTCTAGTGAAGCTGTTCTGGAGGCTCCGCGAACGGGTAGCGGTCACTGGCGGCTGTTGGTGGAGACCAGATGTTGCGTTGTGTTGTGGCCACCAGTAAATATTTGTGTTGACAACACAGACGAAATAGGTTTCCCTGGTGAATATACGCCCTGTGATATAGGCACCAAATGTTGGTTGGACGTGAAATGGAATGCCGTTACAGTAGGCGCTATCATGTCTGAAGTGGGCGGCCACAGCGTAAAGCAGGGCTTAACAACTGGCCGGTTTTGAGCGCGAGTACTCGCGTCTGCTCAGGCGCGTGCTCGCGAGCAGCTGCAAGGTCGCGGAGTAGGGTGGGAGGGGAGGGAGGGGAAATGCGCGCGCACGTTTGAATAGGGCCGCAGCGTGCCTATTGAATTCGCGCCGACTGTGTAACGTTTAAAGTACTACGATCAGCTCTTAACAGTCACTTCGCTGGTTAAGAATCATGTCAAGTCGCCGTTGTGTAACCCCAACCATGCTTTCGCAGTTCAACCCCCATTGGGGGGAACTGTATCTGTTTACAGAAAAAGATCGTGTTGCAAAATGTTTAGTATGTCACAAAACGCTGAATTCTTTTACGAAATTTAATTTGCAGCGACATTATATGTCGTACCACGCGAAAGACTACGGACGTGGAAAATGTGATTGACCAGATCGTGCACAGGAAGTTATTAAACTTAAAAGGAAGCTATCCGAAGAAGATCTGGACGACGAAGAAAAATCAACTGAGGCAGCTCTCAGAGTGGGTTACAATACTGCTTTGCTTTTAGCAAAATCCCTGCGCCCCTTAACTGATGGCGATTTAATAAAGGAATGTTTGGTAGTTGCAGCGGAACATTTGTGTCCATCTCAAGTTGAACAGTTTCGGATTGTGCCATTATCTAACATGACCATTATGCGTCGCATACAGGACATGGCAGACGACGTCCAGAGCCAGCTTGCAAATATCTGTAAAGATTTTATGGCGTATTCTCTAGCTCTGGACGAAAGTTTTGATATCACTGGAACAGCGCAGCTTGCCATATTTATTAGAGGTGTTAATAGAGATCTTCAGGTGAGGGAGGAGCTCCTCGATGTAGTAGCCATGAAGAACACTATAACCGGAGGTGATATTTTAAGTAGTGTTGAAGAAAGTGTTGAAAATATAGGATTGTCGTGGAATTCTTAGTTTCAGTATCTACAGATGGTAGAGGCATACACTAAGCTAATAAAATTATGTGGCACGTGTACATTCTCCTTTATTTGCTTCATTTGTCGCAGTAATAATTCGTGAGTGATATCCCTGCAATGAAATGAAGTCCCATGCTTCTTTACAGAGCGTAGGGGAACGCTGCGGGAGACCCGCACCGCCTTACTAGGCAAGGTCCTAATGGAGGTGGTTTGCCGTAGCAGGTGGCCGCGGATTTACATCGACTGGCGGCAGGTGTTATGTACCCCACGTGACTCTCCCCACTCTCTGCTCTGGTCCGGTAGTGGGGGTAGCGTGCTCGCGCTGCTCAGTGCTCGCGCCTTGCTGCTCACAGCTTGCTCCGCGAGCACGTATGTTGTGAAGCCCTGGCGTAAAGGATCCATCAAAATACAGCATGCGTGAAATACGCGCTTTAACAAGAAGTGTAGTTATTTTCGCGACGTCATACAACTTTCTGAGCTCCAAAAAAACTTCCTCCAGTTGATGTGCTGGAGCTCCAACTCTCCAGATCTGAACCCGATAGAACACATCTTGGATGTGACTGAAAGTTGCGTCAGAGCTCATCGCCCCCCCCCCCCTTTCCTGAATAAGTAACTTGTGCGTGCAAATGTTGTGCCAACTCTCTCCAGCGACTTACTAAGGCCTCATTGCTTCCAAGCTACGACCGTCGCCACTGTTATCTGTGCCAAAGTGGATGACAGTCGGCAAACAAACTAACTTGGTATGCGATGACTTCCAGGAAACGAGTGACCAGAATGCCAAGTTCTCTGTCCTCAGCCCAAGCTCGCTTTGGAGGGGTCGCAGTAAGCTTGTAAATGTGACGAACGTAAATGCGCATCGAAACATGAAAATAGAGGGGAATGGCACAAAAGTTCACGAGATGTGGCAAGCAAATGGACTAGATTACTACTGAGTTTGAACGATCTTTTACTATCAGTTGACGAAGCATACACAGTGTCTAGGAGGGCAATACACAGGATTGGCGGAACAGAAATGCCGCTGAGATGGAACTGAATTTCTCACGTTTCACGGGAACGGAGAGGCAGCATTGTTGTTGACATCCACGCTGAACAGATACCTCAAGTGGGCAGTCAGGTCTAAGGCACCCCTGCGGTCGCACATCAAGGATTAATTCCCGGAAACTGCAACTCCAGAGCACAGCGAGCAGACCTTCCCAGGCCTACCACCCAACTTAAGATAAACTTCTTCTGCCCTACTCCGCACAAATCGTGGGATGTCCCAGAATCTGCTTGCTTACGTGAGAACCTTTCAGCCGCCACCCAACAGCTAGTACTGCCTGCTTTACATATACATGAAATAAATATAACTAAACTGGTACAGGATCCTGAAATGATCTGTACTAGTCATGTTACATAATATCTTGTGTGTTATACAAGGATCTCTACTGGACTTCGTTCTTTTTTTTCTTTTTTGCCTATTTGATCATTTGCTGTCTTCATTATTTGATCTGTCACGGCTGTCCATTCGCCGTCTTGTTCCTTATCTCCGTTTCAGTCAATCGTTGGTTAATGCTCCTTTTGAGACCCTTAACAACCTCTGGTTCTACTTATATAGGCCTTATGTTGTAACTGACGATGCCATTACATCGACATGGAGACACGTATGGATCGACTCCTGATGAGCCACACCGGATCGATGTTCCACACACCACATATTTCTTTGCCAGCACTGAACTCTGTCGTCAGATCTGCCACAAGTCGTCACCCACCCTCCTTTATAGAGCGGGCCTGTGTCTGACTTTCACATTCCGTGATGCGGTGTGGACGTCCCACACCTTGTAGCATAATTATGGTTTCACCTTCCTTCTACAATATTCCATAGATGCTCGCGACAGTAGTATGTGAACAGTAGGCCAGCTTGTCCACTTGTGAAATGTTCGTTTCCAGCCGCTCGACCATTACCGTCTCCCCTTTGTCAAAATTGGTTATGACAGTGAATTTCTCCATTTGAATCTCTTATAGTCTGTCTGTAGAATGATTATTCATTCGTCTGTGCACTGCTGCCTTAAGGCACGTTCGTTCCTGCAAGATCACATAGATGGTATTCAACTTCGCGGTGGGCAGTGCTCTTAATATCGGCAACAGCACTTAGATTTATATTATTAATTACGGTCTCAGCTGCGTTTATTCCCACCTTTTGCTGACTGTTGGAACTGTTTTCGCTAGTACTTTGACCTAGAGTACCTTTATATGTTTTGCCAGCCTCAAATAATTGTTGGCGCCACTTGGGGTTAACTCTCGTAATACAAGAGGGGGTAAATGCCTCCAAATATTTCAGTTTTTAAAATGTCTACGTTTTATATTACGTTATCATCATCATCTTCGTTTCAAGTATTAGGCTGTTGCCTATTCCGAACTCACAAACAAAATGATTCCCATCTTTTTCGAGACCCTCCAATATCCCTTTTCTCATTCTGCTTGTACTTCAAGTTCTGAGAAATTCTGTGACCTGGCATTGTCACGATGTGTTGTTTCCAATCTTCACGAAATTTTTGAATTTTTTCATTGATATTGAAAATACTAGAGGTTGAAAATACCGCTTCAGTTGTAAATTTCTTTTATTATCATGACCGGTTTCGGGCTCTCGCGGCCCGTGTGGCCGTGCCGTTCTAGGCGCTTCAGTGCGGAACCGCGAGACCGCTACGGTCGCAGGTTCGAATCCTGCCCCGGGCATGGATGTGTGTGATGTCCTTAGGTTAGTTAGATTTAAGTAGTTCTAAGTTCTAGGGTATTGATGACCACAGATGTTAAGTCCCATAGTGCTCAGAGCCATTTGAACCATTTTTCGGGCTCTCATACGCCCATCCTCAGGCGTGGAAACTGTGCTGTGGCCCCCGAGCGCCGCGGTGGACATGCACTTCAAACTATAGTATAACGCTCATTTGCGGATGTTCTTCCAACAGGATTGTTTGTAGCATGTTGAAAATATTTAATTCTGTTCAAATATCTTCGTTTTTAATCTTAACTCTTCTTGTGTAGCCCTTCGTCTTTCTTAGGAACCTCATCTATGCTATTTGAATTTTGTTTTCTTGTCTGTTTGTGGTAACCCAACTTTCGCTTCTGTGGGATAACACCGGAACCGCTATTACATAATAGAATTTCGTGAAAGTTTCTTTTTGTACTTTATGGCCCATTGTTCTTCTAGTGGTACCACAGGCAGTTTGGAATCTTTGTATTTTATTTTCGATGTCAGGGGCCAGATCAGAACTTATAGCACAGTCTAAACAAGAGATTTAGGACACTTGTTCTAAAACTGACTTACCCAAACCAATTTTTGATCTGACTGGATTCGTGTGAGGATTACGATGGCGAGCTGAGAAGTTACCACTTCGAATTTTTTTGTGAAAACTCTTAAAATTTTTTAAATAAAACAAACGTTAGTAACAGTTTACTCTTTATTCTTCATATCTACTTATTTGCAGCTCTTTACCGCACTGAACTGTAGGGTGTAACATGGAGGTGTGCAAAGTAACTATTTCCGTGAGTGAGAAACAGCGTACTGTAATCGAATTTCAAAGTCGAAGAGTTCATCCACACATGGAGCACCCTCTCCTTCGGCACGACAATTCCCGAACTCACACGAGCGCCGCGACGTCGGCAACAATCCAACACCTTCACTGCTATCGGTCATCCTCCATACAGTCCCGACTTGGCCCTAACCGATTCTCATCAGAAGGACTTTGGTTTGATGGTAAGTGTGACTCCGTCAACAAACATTCTGCAGTGATGATGTCAAAAATCTCGTCTGTCATTGGAGGAAAATATGTTCATTGCCAGGGTGACTGTTTTGGGAAATAAATATGAAGACATAAAGAATAAGTATTTAGAATTCGAATAACATTTGTTTTATTTAAAAACTTTTAAGCGTTGCCAGGTAAAAAAATTGAAGGCATTACTTTTCACACCTTATCGTTTCCATTAGACACATTTCATGAATTTTATTTTAAAAAATGGTCTGCCGTAATTTTAAATGATATTCTAAAACGTAGTAGCAAGTGTATGTTGTACCATTTATTGTAAAATGTCAAACTAATTTGCCTCCTCGCCCTCTCCCCTCCACCACACAAACACACACACACACACACACACACACACACACACACACACACATGCGCGCGCGCGCTCACATACACACACACACTACTCCACTACTCCCCTCTCTCTTATGTCAGAACGTGGATGTGGTCTTGTTGTTGGGTAGAGTACTGCTAGTTCTCCATTTTACTTCCTTAAAACCCACAAAACAGTACAAAATTAGACAAAAATGACAGTATGCGAGTAAAAACGAACAGGTCCCAAGAAAGGATCTTCACCTGCAAGTTGAAAGAGTTTACCCATTTGCATTTTGTGGTAGTTCCACAAGAACACTGTAGAAATGAAATAATGTCACCAGAACACAACTGGCTGTCCTCCTGGCTGAGTACGATCAGGGGCCTGGGTTCGATTTCCGATACTAACAAGGACTTTTTCTTGGTGGAAGAACTGGGTGTATTCACACTCGTGCGGTCAAATGAGGTGCTACTTGACCTATTAGCAGCGGTTCCAAAGTCAAGAAGCACGACAACGACCGGGAGAGCGGTGTGTTGACCACACGCTGACATGGCGGTCGATCGGATCCGATTGGCCGGTATGGGGCCAGAATTTGATCTTACATAACTTTAACACTACTGGGTGACGTTTGTTAATGTTAAGACTCGGCCTCCACTAGCGCTTTCTAGTCGCGCGATACTTCAGTCGTAAAAGTATGACTGTTTGTTTCCGATGCGAGTGCACATCTTTGCAGATAAACAATCGCAGCGATTAAAGAGATACTGATCGTCTCCTTTCCTAATTTTTCAGCTCTTTTTGCTTGTTTAAAATGACAACGAATCTGCTGGATTTCATGAGCGTACACTGATCAGCCAAAACATGACAACCTGTGGAAAGTGGTTCAAGAATACTGAAACTGCGAGTAGACGGCAAGAAGTTGGCCGTCCATACCCCATTACAGAACATAGGTATCGGAGGCTTGCCCGCTTCTAAAGCAGGATTGGCGCCTATCTGTGGCAGATCTGGTGCTAGAGTACAGTGCTGGCGGAGGCACACGTATTTTGGAGCACGCCGTTCAGCACACAGCATTGAACGTAGTGTTCCGCGACCGACAGACGACCCCCTACTAGTTCCCAAGCTAACGCAGCAACATCGCCAGTTATAATTACAGTGGGCAAGGGATCATCGAGATTGGATCTCATACAAATGGAACCGTATCGCCTGGTCGGATGAATTCCGCGTATTCTTAAACCAGATCGACGGTCATGTCCAGATACGCCGTCACACAGGCGAACAGCTGCTCAAAACATACATCGCGCCAACGATGCAGGCTGGTGGGAGCAGTTTATGATGTGGGGCATCCACTTGGGCGTCCATGGGACCTGCGGTAGTAATCGAAGGCACCATGACAAGTGTGGGCTACATGAACGTTGATGTCTTCCTCAGCAGCGATGGAATCTTCGAGCAGGATAACTGTCCATGTCACAAGGGCAGAATCGTGCTGTAACGGTTTGAGGAGCGTGATAGTGAACTCACATTGATGTCTTGGCCATCAAATTCGTGTTACCTGAATCTGATGAAGCCCGACTGGGACGCTATCGGGCGCCAGCTCCGTGCCCACAGACCAACCACCCGTCAATTACGGGAAGTGCGAGGCTTCTGTGTAGACGTCTGGTGCCAGAAGCCTCTTTAAACCTATCACAAGCTTGTCGAATCCCCGTCAGGAAGTATCACTACTGAACTAGGTTCCACAAGTGGACAACACACGCTTTTGAGTAGTCAGTCGTAATGTTTTGGCCACCAGTGTATACACTATTGGCCACTCAAATTGCTAGACCAAGAAGAAATGCATATGATAAACGGATATTCGTTGGACAAATATATTATACTAGAACTGACATATGATTACATTTTCACGCAATTTGGGTGCATAAATCCTGAGAAATCAGTAGCCAGAACAACCACCTCTGGGCATTGAGTCAAACAGAGCTTGGATGGCATGTACAGGTACAGCTGTCCACGCAGCTTCCACACGATACCACAGTTCATCAAGAGTAATGACTGGCGTATTGTGACGAGCCAGTTGCTCGGCTACCATTGACCAGCCGTTTCCAATTGGTGAGAGATCAGGAGAATGTGCTGGCCAGGGCAGCAGCCGAACATTTTCTGTATTCAGAAAGGCCCGTACAGGACCTGCAACATGCGGTCGTGCATTATCCTGCTGAAATGTAGGGTTTCGCAGGGATCGAATGAAGGGTAGAGCCACGGGTCGTAACACATCTGAAATGTAACGTCCACTGTTCAAAGTGCCGTCAATGCGAACAAGAGGTGACCGAGACGTGTAACCAATGGCACCTCATACCATCACGCCGGGTAATGCGCCAGTATGGCGATGACGAATAGACGCTTCCAATGTGCGTTCACCGCGATGTCGCCAAACACGGATGCGACCATCATGATGCTGTAAACAGAACCTGGATTCATCCGAAAAAATGACGTTTTGCCATTCGAGCACCCAGGTTCGTCGTTGAATACACCATCGCAGGCGCTCCTGTCTGTGATGCAGCGTCAAGCGTAACCGCAGCCACGGTCTCCGAGCTGATAGCCGATGCTGCTGCAAACGTCGTCGAACTGTTCGTGCAGATGGTTGTTGTCTTGCAAACGTCCCCATCTGTTGACTCAGGGATCGATACGTGGCTGCACGATCCATTACAGCCATGCGGATAAGATGCCTGTCATTCGACTGCTAGTGATACGAGGCCGTTGGGATCCAACACGCCGTTCCGTATTACCCTCTTGAAGCCACCGATTCCATATTCTGCTAACAGACATTGGATCTCGACCAACGCGAGCAGCAATGTCGCGATACGAACAACCGCAATCGCGATAGGCTACAATCCGACCTTTATCAAAGTCGGAAACGTGATGGTACGCATTTCTCCTCCTTACACGAAGCATCACAACAACGTCACACCAGGCAACGCCGGTTAGCTGCTGTTTGTGTATGAGAAATCGGTTGGAAACTTTCCTCATGTCAGCACGTTGTAGGTGTCGCCACCGGCGCCAACCTTGTGTGAATGCTCTGAAAAGCTAATCATTTGCATATCGCAGCATCTTCTTCCTGTCGGTTAAATTCCGCGCCTGTAGCACGTCATCTTCGTGGTGTAGCAATTTTAATGGCCAGTAGTGTATGTTATGGGGGACAGTGACGTGGGCGTCCATGGGACCTGCGGAAATAATCGAAGACACCATGACAAGGGTTGACTACGCGAACGTTGTTAGTGACCACCTGCAAGCCCTTACGCTTGATTTCTTGATGCAATAATTTACCAACAGCCGTATGTACTGTAGAAATTTATTTTATGAAGTTGTGTGCTACCAGTTTCGGCATTACATTGATGCCATCTTCAGGCCCCACACGTCATAGTCGTAAAATCGTTATATACACACAAGGAGCCATATAACTGAATCCGTGATTCAAATCGTTATGCAACAGCTCTTGGTGGCCAGGCGATACAGACGCTAGATGTCTTCCTCAGCAGCGATGGAATCTTCCAGCAGGATTATTGTCCGTGTCACAAGGGCAGAATCGTGCTGTAATGGTTTGAGGAGCGTGATAGTGAACTGATGTATTGGCCATCAAATTTGCGTTATATGAATCTGATGAAGCCCGACTGGGACGCTATCGGGCGCCAGCTCCGTGCCCACAGACCAACCGCCCGTCAATTACGGGAAGTGCGTGGCTTCTGTGTGGACGTCATTTCACGAAGAATCACTGCTGAACTGCGTTCCACAAGTGGACCAATACGCTTCTGAGTAGTTAGTCATAACGTTTTAGCTCACCAGTGTATATTACCAGTGGTTGCTACAGAATTACTTTTTGAAGAAACTGAAAAGACCACAGCTCTTTACAATAAATTTTTAAACAAATACAACGATAATAATTTCAAGGAAGATAATTCATACACTACTGGCCATTAAAACTGCTACACCACGAAGATGACGTGCTATAGACGTGAAATTTAACCGACAGGAAGAAGATGCTGTGATATGCAAATGATTAGCTTTTCAGAGCATTCACACAAGGTAGGCGCCGGTGGCGACACCTACAACGTGCTGATACGAGAAACGTTTCCAACCGATTTCTCGTACACAAACAGCAGATGACCGGCGTTGCCTGGTGAAACGTTGTTGTGATGCCTCGTGTAAGAAGGAGAAATGAGTACCACCACGTTTCCGACTTTGATAAAGGTCGGATTGTAGCCTATCGCGATTCCGGTTTATCGTATCGCGACATTGCTGCTCGCGTTGGTCGAGATCCAATGTCTGTTAGCAGAATATGGAATCGGTGGGTTCAGGAGGGTAATACGGAACGCCGTGTTGGATCCCGACGGCCTCGTATCACTAACAGTCGAATGACAGGCATCTTATCCGCATGGCTGTAATGGATCGTGCAGCCACGTATCGATCCCTGAGTCAACAGATGGGGACGTTTGCAAGACAACAACCATCTGCACGAACAGTTCGACGACGTTTGCAGCAACATGGACTATCAGCTCGGAGACCATGGCTGCGGTTACCCTTGACGCTGCACCACAGACAGGAGCGCCTGCGATGGTGTACTCAACGACGAACCTGGGTGCACGAGTGGCAAAACGTCATTTTTTCGGATGAATCCAGATTCTGTTTACCGTATCATGATGGTCGCATCCGTGTTTGGCGACATCGCGGTGAACGCACATTGGAAGCGTGTATTCGTCATCGCCATACTGGCGTATCACCGTGCGTGATGGTATGGGGTGCCGTTGGTTACACGTCTCGGTCACCTCTTGTTCGTGTTGACGGCACTTTGAACAGTGGACGTTGCATTTCAGATGTGTTAAGACCCGTGGTTCTACTCGTCATTCGATCCCTGCGAAACCCTACATTTCAGCAGGATAATGCATGACCCCATGTTGCAGGTCTTGTAAGGGCCTTTGTGGATACAGAATATGTTCGACTGCTGCCCTGGCCAGCACATTCTCCAGATCTCTCACCAATTAAAAACTGCTGGTGAATGGTGGCCGAGCAACTGCCTCATCCCAATTCGCCAGTCACTAGTCTTGATGAACTGTGGTATCGTGTTGAAGCTGCATGGGCAGCTGTACCTGTGAACGCCATCCATGCTCTGTTTGACTCAATGCCCAGGCGTATGAAGGCCGCTGTTACGACCAGAGGTGGTTGTTCAGGATCTATTCACCCAAATTGCGTGAAAATGTAATCACATGTCACTTCTCGTATAATATGTTTGTCCAATGAATACCCGTTTATCATCTGCATTTCTTCTTGGTGTAGCAATTTTAATGGCCAGTAGTGAAATTTGTAAAGTAGTCTCTCACTTTAGTACCTGCTAGAGATGGGCAAAGTCGCTCATCGTTGGGAACTAGTTCATTGTTGATCGCTCTTTTTTGGGAATCGTTAATTTTTAGCGGTTCACCGTTCATTGTGCTAGGTATATAGTTCTTATGAAACAATGAAATTAGTAGTATAGGTGACTGAATATGGAAGGCGCCAAGAGGGGGCGCTTGCCTCCCCCCTGGAGTACAGAGTTTTCATTCATAACAGTATTCTCGCACACTTGTAATTTTCGTGATTCTGCAAAACACCTCGTTTACCCTACTGTAGCGTTATGTGGCTGATCGCAGTGAGATAATATAAGGTGGGGCACGAAAAAGCGGGCCCGAGTACAGACTGCTCGCCAATTACGCACGATTTGTCGACCGCTACGAGCAGAAAGATGAACATGTAACAATTAGGCACTGAAGAATTAACAAATAAGCTAATGCAAACAACTTAGAAGCAATACCTGATGACTGGTAAGCGACAATGAGCATTCTAGTACTCGGGGCCGATTTTTCGTGCGCCACCCTGTACCATTGAAATAATATTGTAGGAGTTACCATATTCTCTTTACAAAATGTGACACCATACACACAATTACGGAGCGCGGGCTTCATTCGGTTGTAAGTCGGTCTGCCTTCCATAACAATGAACATACTCTTTTACCTTGGATAAAAAAAAAAAAAACGGGAAATGGCCACTCGTGTTTGCCGTGCCGACGTCCTTTACATGTCTATTAACAAATAATCTTGCATTTTTACACTTATTTCTTCTACTGTTTATCGAAATATTGAAGTAAGCTGGTTGTTTGTTGTTGTGGTCTTCAGTCCTGAGACTAGTATGATGCAGCTCTCCATGCTACTCTGTCCTGTGCAAGCTTCTTCATCTCCCAGTACTTACTGCAACCTACATCTCTCTGAATCTGCTAAGTGTATTCATCTCTTGGTCTCCCTCTACGATTTTTACCCTCCACGCTGCCCTCCAATGCTAAATTTGTGATCCCTTGATGCCTCAGAACATGTCCTACAAACCGATCCATTCTTCTAGTCAAGTAGTGCCACAAACTCCTCTTCTCCCCAATTCTATTCAATACCTCCTCATTAATTACGTGATCTACCCATCCAATCTTCAGCATTCTTCTGTAGCACCACATTTCGAAAGCTTCTATTCTGTTCTTGTCTAAACTATTTGTCGTCCATGTTTCACTTCCATACATGGCTACACTCCATACTAATACTTTTACAAACGACTTCCTGACGCTTAAATCTATACTCGATGTTAACAAATTTCTCTTCTTCAGAACACTTTCCTTGCCATTGCCAGTCTACATTTTATATCCTCTCTACTTCGACCATCATCAGTTATTTTGCTTCCCAAACAGCGAGACTCATTTACTACTTTAAGTGTCTCATTTCCTAATCTAATTCCCTCAGCATCCCCCAATTTAATTCGACTACATTCCATTATCTTCGTTTTGCTTTTGTTGATGTTCATCTTATATCCTCCTTTCAAGACACTGTCCATTCCGTTCAACTGCTCTTCCAAGTCCTTTGCTGTGTCTGACAGAATTACAATGTCATCGGCGAACCTCAAAGTTTTTATTTCTTCTCCATGGAAGTTAATAGCTACACCGAATTTTTCTTTTGTTTCCTTTACTGCTTGCCCAATATACAGATTGAATAACAACCCTGTCTCACTCCCTTCCAAACCACTGCTTCCCTTTAATGCCCCTCGACTACCATCTGGTTTCTGTACAAATTGTAAATAGTCTTTCGATCCCTGTATTTTACCCCTGTCACCTTTAGAATTTGAAAGAGAGTATTACATTTTAATTATCAGTCCTGGTCGCTGAATAGAATACGAATGCGAAAAGGACCAGAAATTCAGAGTTCAAAAAAGGCGTGAAACAGATTTAGAATGGGCGTGCGAAGCGAACGAAACGAACAACTCGATACTGAACTATGCAGTGGAACTGCGACGAGTGGCCACGAGAAGGACGAGTCCGGCCGAGCGAGACCGAGACCGAGACAGACGAGAACGGGACCGAGGCTGGAACGAGACCGGCCGACGTGTCGTTGTGGGAACGAGACCGACCATTTCCCGTTTCCGGGAACTGTAAGTAGAAAGCCGCGACCGAAGTGAACAATGAAAGTTCCTTAGAATTCGTTCCTCGTTCGTTAAGTTCATCTTGGTGAATCGTTCCTTTGGAGCTGTTAGTTCGCGAACGTACCATCTCTATTACCTATAAAAGCAGCCGGTAAACCGAGATATCGCTTCCAGGGGACACTGGACACTATGTAACTCAAGTCCAAGCTTCTACATTGGACAAACTGCTAGAAGCTTCACAACAAGATTTAAAGAACACATATACCTTTAGCTAAAATAAACAGAATCTGCTCTTGATAATACCCCAGATCATGTTAACGTAACAACAGAAATAAAGATTTGTTATTAATATAAATATACAGGTCCTAGTCATACAGACAGCTGCACCTCACTGCAGATACAATAACTCTGTATTATTGATTCCTTGGGATTAATGTTCATGCCAAACATGATAATTGCTATTAAAAAAAATTAAAAAAATTGCCTGTAATATACAAGTAGAAACAAGCCATCAGATCACCTGAAATTTGCTCTTGTAGTAATTTATTTTTTTAAATTTATCATGTGCTCTCATGTTATCGCCATTCTGATTAAAATACTTGGTCTTATATCGACTTTAACACATGTAAAGAACAACAAATTACATCTCTGTACAAAGTAGTCTTATGCCATATCTCTCTATCAAGATCTTTGTTACAAGCAACAGTTGTAAAGGGCATGTTGGATGCTGGTAAAGTGTCACTGTTAAAGTGTAAACTAATATAGTTTGTGTGAAAGTGTTCTGGAGATCAAAATGGAGGCAGACAGTAATGATGTAACTTCCCGGATCCTCCCAAAACCATCTGAAGATGAACCTGAAAAGGTTCGAAAACCAGTTCATGTAATAAAGCATTATTATTGAAAAAAAGTGACTGGTTGCAGTTGTGTATAACTTATTTACATTCAATATACAGTCACGGTTCTAAAATATCCGTAATGGATAAGCATAATCTATTTATTATATTATTTAATCTTTCTTTATTATTAGTGAAAAGAAAGATTAAATAAGAAAGAATATAATACATTTATTGGTATACATGTTCCATATTAATCTTTATTTATATATAGTATTAGAGAAGTAGTTGTGGTCATACGGGGGTGCGTTTCTTTTTTATTTTTTTGTTAGTGTTTGTGATTTTTTCTTTTTTTCTTTAAATATTTGAATCTTTTATTTTTTTTAATTTGATTAATTTTTAAATTTCTTATTTTTTGCTCTTAAAAGTTTTATTCTTGCTTGTTTATTCACTTTTTCTTTGTATTATATGTAAGTTTTGTTAAACAAAATGTACTTTTTGCAGTAATTTGATTTAATTATCAAGTGATTTTGGATTTAGCGATTGATTTAGTATCGGCATGATTCGTGCCAGCAGCCGCAGTTATACGATTGATACAAGTGAATATTATTGGTTAAAACAGTTGTTTATATAAAATATAAATTTGTAAGGTGAAATGTTAAAATTTATTTGTAGCTCTTTTTATGAATCTGTGAAATTTAAATAATAAACTAGGATTAGATACCCTATTATTTTAAATGTTAATTATATTTACCAGGGTACTATTAGTTAAGGTCTTTAAACCCAAAGAATTTTCCAGTATCTTATTCCATTCAGAGGAACCTACCCTGTGATTGATAATACACGATTTACTCTACTTAATTTATTTGTTTGTATATCTCCGTTATCAGAGAATCTTTTTAGAGTTATAACTCTCAAGATTTATAATTATAAAACATTTCAGGTCAAGGTGCAGCTTATAGTTAAGAGGAGGTGGGTTACAATAGATTTTTGTTTATAACGGATTTGATGGTGAAATACTGTTAATGAAGGTGGATTTGATACTAATTTAATTTATTTAATTTAACTGATATTGGCTCTGAGGTGTGTACACATCGCCCATCGCTCCCATTATTGATTATTCTATTTTGATTATTTTAAGGTAGCTTCAATTTAGATGAGATAAGTCGTAACATAGCAGATGTACTGGAAAGTGTATCTAGGAAGAGGTTCAAGATATAACTTATTAGTAAAGTGTTTCACTTACACTGAAAATTTTTCTGTGCAAATCAGGATATCTTGATTATTTGTTTTATTATATTTATTTTTTGTTTATTTAATTATTTAATATAAATAATTTTGTTGGATTTTTGTCTTAGTATATTTTATAGAATTGATTTTTTAAATTATAGTGTATTGGTGATGTAAATGTTTTATGAAATATTATTTTAAATATTTTAAAGTAGATTCTATTTATTGTACCTTTTGTATCAGGGTTTATCAAAATTTTAGTATTTATTTTACTTGTCTCGATTTGGGTTGATTTATAAATAATTTATAGTTAATGTATCATAATTATTATTAAATTATTTAGAGAAATGAGATGTTTATCTTTTCCTAAGATATCTAGTTTCTTAAGAAAATATTTAATTTTTTGAAGTTAATTGTCTTTATTTAATTTTTTAAGTATAAATATTAACTTATTTATTCTTTAAGGGATAAGCTTTGAAGTTAATAACCTATAATTTGTTTTTAAAAATATAATAGTAAACTTTAAACCAGCTATCTTTAAGATTACGTTATAGTTCATTATTTTTTATTTTGATTTTATAAATATTTTAGGTTTTTTATTAAGATTATTAATTTAATTTTAAAATTTTTGTAATGATGATAGAATTAGTATATTTATTTGTATAAAATTTTTACGTTGTAAACTTATTATAAGGAACTAGGCAAAATTGATTTCCACTTCTTATCAAAAACATGCCCTCTTGAAAATATTTTGAGGTCTGGCCTGCTCACCGAGAGGATTTTTATAGAGCTGCGGTATTTTGACCGTGCAAAGGTAGCATAATCATTAGTCCCTTAATTAGCTGCTGGAATGAATGGCTTGACGAGAAATCAACTGTCTCTTAATAAATTTTTGAATTTAACTTTTGAGACAAAAGGCTTAAATTCTTCTTTAGGATGAGAAGACCCTACAGATCTTAACATCTTACTTTTATGTAGTTTTTTGTTTGTCTTTCTATATTTAATGATGATGTTTTGTTGGGGTGACATGAAGAATAAATAAACTCTTCATTATTATATCATTGATTTATGTTTGTTGCTTTGATCCATAATTTGCGATCATAAGATTAAGTTACCTTAGGGATAACAGCGTAATTGATTTTGAGAGTTCATATCGACAAAGCAGATTGCGACCTCGATGTTGGATTAAGAAAAATTTTGGGTGCAGAAGCCCAGTGATTATGTCTGTTCGAGCTTTAAATTCTTACATGATCTGAGATCAGACCGGCGTGAGCCAGGTCGGCTTCTTTGCTAAGACTATTAATCCATATTAGTACGAAAGGACCATATGGTTAAAATATTTTTTATTATATTGATTAATATTAATTAATTTACTATTTTGACAGATTAATGTGTTGAATTTAGAATTCATTTATGTAGATTTTTTCTACAAATAGTATTGATACGTTATGATTTATTTATGTTTATTTTAAATTTTCTTTTATTAGGTATTTGTGTTTTAATTAGTGTTGCTTTTCTAACTTTATTGTAGCGTAAGGTTTTAGGTTATATTCAGATTTGTAAGGGTCCAAATAAAGTAGGATTTGTAGGAATCTCACAGCCCTTTAGTGATGCTATTAAGTTGATTTGTAAGGAGCAGCCAATTCCTATTATATCTAATTATTTACTTTATTATTTTTCTCCTGTTTTTAATTTAATGATTTCTTTGACTGTTTGAGTAATTTTCCCTTACTTAACATACATATGTTCTTTTTCTTATAGGTTTTTGTTTTTTTTATGTTGCACTAGATTAGGTGTTTTACCGTTATAATCGCTAGTTGATCTTCTAATTCAAATTATTCTTTATTAGGTTCTCTTCGTTCTGTTGCTCAAACAATTTCATATGAAGTTAGTTTGGCTTTGATTTTATTATCTTTAATTATTTTAATTGGTAGTTTTAACATGTTTGATTTTATAAATTATCAGCTTTATTGTTGATTTATTATTATTTCTCTTCCTTTAGCTTTAGCTTGTTTTGCTTCTTGTTTAGCCGAGACTAACCGTACTCCTTTTGACTTTACCGAAGGTGAATCTGAGTTAGTTTCAGGTTTTAATATTGAATATGGTGCAGGTGGTTTTACTTTAATTTTTTTTAGCTGAGTATACTAGAATTGATTTTATAAGCATATCATTAGCTTTAATTTTTTTAGGTGGTGATTTTTATTCTTTTATATTTTTTATTAAGCTTACTATTATATCCTTTGGCTTTATTTGAGTTTGGGGTACTTTACCACAGTTCCGTTATGATAAATTAATATACTTGGCTTGAAAAAGTTTTTTACCTTTATCTTTGAATTTTTTTATTTTCTTTGTTGGTTGAAAGATTTTATTTATCTCATTTATTTATTGAAATTTTTTAAGAAAAGTTAATAGAAGAGTTAAACATCTACTTTTATCTTTTCAAAACATGTGCTTTTCCTAAGCTAATTAACTTATTATTCCTTAATTAGCTTATCTCATGTGTTTGCAACATGGACATTAATTAAGAAGTATGTAAAGTAGATAATTGTTAAGAATTGCCCTGTTATAATGTAAGGCTCTTCAACTGGTCGTTTACCAATTCATGTTAATAAACATACAACAACTACTCTGATTCAGAATAAAATCTGATTAATAGGATAGAATTGGATACCTCAGAATTGAGTTTATTATGAAATGGTAAAATTATTAAGATTCTGATTGATCAGAATAGAGCAATAACACATCCTAACTTATTAAGAACTGATCGTAGAATTGCATATGCAAATAAGAAATATCATTCTGGTTGGTATAGGCCTGGTGAAACATTGTTGTGATGCCTCGTGTAAGGAGGAGAAATGCGTACTATCACGTTTCCGACTTTGATAAAGGTCGGATTGTGGCCTATCGCGATTGCGGTTTATCGTATCGCGACATTGCTGCTCACGTTGTTCGATATCCAATGCCTGTTGGCAGAATATGGAATCGGTGGGTTCAGGAGCGTAATATGGAGCGCCATGCTGGATCCCAACAGCGTCGTATCACTAGCAGTCGAGATGACAGGCATCCTATCTGCATGGCTGTAACGGATCGTGCAGCCACGTCTCGAGCCATGAGTCAACAGATGGGGACGTTTCCAAGACAACAATCATCTGCACGAACAGTTCGACGACGTTTGCAATAGCATGGGCTATCAGCTCGGAGACCATGGCTGTGGTTAACCATGACGCTGCATCACAGACAGGAGCGCCTGCAGTGGTGTACTGAACGACGAATCTGGGTGCACGAATGGCAAAATGTCATTTTTTCGGATGAATCCAGGTTCTGTTCACAGCATCATGATGATTGCATCCGTGTTTGGCGACATCGCGGTGAACGCGCATTGGAAGCGTGTATTCGGCATCGCCATACTGGCGTATCACCCGGCGTGATGGTATGGGGTGCCATTGGTTACACGTCTCGATCACCTCTTGTTCGCCGGCCGTTGTGGCCGTGCGGTTCCAGGCGCTTCAGTCCGGAACTGCGCTGCTGCTACGGTCGCAGGTTCGAGTCTTGCCTCGGGCATGCATGTGTGTGCTGTCCTTTGGTTAGGTGGGTTTAAGTAGTTCTAAGTTTAGGGGAGTGACGACCTCAGATGTTAAGTCCCATAGTGCTCAGCGCCATTTGCGGCCACCTCTTGTTCGCATGAACGGGACTTTGAACAATGGACGTTACATTCCAGGTGTGTTACGACCCATGCCTCTACATCCGATCCCTGCGAAACCCTACATTTCAGCAGGATAATGCACGAACGCATGTTGCAGGTCATGTACGGGCCATTCTCGATATAGAAAATTTTCGACTGCTGCCCTGGCCAGCACATTCTCCAGATCTCTCACCAACTGAAAACGTCTGGTCAGTGGTTGCCGAGCAACTGGCTCTTCACAATGAACTGTGGTATCATGTTGAAGCTGCATGGGCAGCTGTACCTGTACACGCCATCCAAGCTCTGTTTGACTCAATGCCTAGGCGTATCAAGGCCGTTATTACGGCCAGAGGTGGTTGTTCTGGGTACCCAAATTGCGTGAAAATGTAATCACTTGTAACTTCTAGTATAATATACTTGTCCAATGAATACCCGTTTATCATCTGCATTTCTTCTTGGTGTAGCAGTTTTAATGGCCAGTAGTGTATTATATATTCTCCAACATCAAATTCCCTAGTGTTGACTATCAGGGCGAGAGCTATTGAGACCAGCGGCGTCGCGACGACTCTCGCGCCGCCGCCCCCAGCGCGGAGCGTGCCGTATCGAGCGCCGCCGCCTCCGGTACCGGTCCGCCCCCGCCTGCCGGCCTGCCGGCCTGCGACTCCCGCCGTCAGCGCCGCGCCATTCACTACGCGAGCCGAGGCCAGCCTTGATAGAGGTCACGCGCTCTCTCCCCTCCACGGCGCCCACCTCCTCCCCTTCACCTCCCCCTCCCTGGCGACCGCCACACGGCATACCAGCAGCAGGAAACCGGGAGTCCCGCTCTTGCCTGAAGAACACGTCGGCGGCCGACCGACCAACACACCCACACACTGCTACACTTCTACAGCCGTGATTCCTGCGTACAAATAAATTCTCTAATGTTTCGGGGTAGATGTTTATTTATTCGTTCCAGAAACTATAGCTTAGGGGATATCACAAGCATTAATAAAAATACTGCAAACGATCAGCACCGTTGAATAAAATGTTCTCGGGTTTCCAACCCCGTCAGTTGGTTAAAACTACACGAGCTTTCGGCCAAGCACTCCTTGGCCATTGTCAAGTGTTATGACTGCCAGTGGGCTGTTGGTGCGCCCTTATATACGCTAGCTCCCGGCTGTGACGTCACTGGTGCCCATCACATTGCCATATATGGGCATGTTTTGAGTCGGCGTTCGATGTGCCCTCTTCAACCGCGCGATCGCTGGAGCCCACGCAGCGCTGAACTGTTAGCCGGCGTCTCTATTCAGGGTATTTGTGGTACTTTTTAATTCAATAGCTTCCCGTACTAAACTGTCCCAGAAGCCGTTAGTGCGAGCCACGACAGAGGTATCGCCAAATTTTATGTGATGACCGTTTTCTAACGCATGCTCAGCTAACGCAGATTTATCTGGATAGCGTAGGCGATAATACCTCTTTCCTGCGTTGTTCCACAGTGCGCACTGTTTGTCCGATGTATTTCTGGCCACACTCACAAGGCATTTCGTATACTCCAGGTGTTCTGAGACCTACAGCGTCTTTAACTGGTCTCAGTAATTGACGGATTTTCGTTGGAGGCCTGAAGATCGATTTGATCTTGTGTCTTTTCAACAGGCGGCTTATTTTGAGCGTTACAGAGCCACAGAATGGCAGCAAAGCAAGTTTCTTTTCCTGTTCTTCGTCGCTGGTCTTATTCTGATATTTCCCAGAAATCACTTCTTTCACTTGATGGGTGCTGTAGCCGTTATTCCTGAAAACCTTGCGTAGGTGGCTCAGTTCGTGGGGCAGGTTGTCGTCGTCTGATATTACTCTTGCACGATGCACCAGTGTTTGCAATACTGTGCGCTCCTGTGCTGGATGATGATGGCTGGTAGCGTGCAGGTACAGGTCTGTGTGGGTGGGTTTTCTGTAGACGCTGTGGCCAAGGCACCCATTTCGTTTACGGTGGACAAGGACGCCGAGGAAGTTCAATGCATTATCTTTTTCCACCTCCATGGTGAACTGGATATTACTGTTGATGCCATTGAGGTGTTCCAATAACTCGTCTAATTTCTCGCGTCCGTGTGGCCAAATGATGAACGTGTCGTCAACGTATCGAAAGAAACACTTAGGCTTCAATCACGCAGTATCTATGGCAAGCCTAAGTGTTGCAAGAAAATGTGCAGAATACGAAGAAGAGGAGGTATCTGCGGAGTAACGAGCGTTCGATCGTCTCTAATGTTATTACAACGTGTATTAAAGAGCCGACACAAACACATCTGTTGGCTAATACTACCGATCCAAATCAAAGGGCTGCAATTTTATCCAAGGGTCAGCCTCGCCACAACAGGACGCATAAGGAAGGAACGCGATAATAAGCCGCCTCATTTACTGGAATCGTCACGAAAGAAAACTAATAATTTTGGAAGGAAACCCATCGTTATACACAGTTTCACAGTCACGTAAAACCTTTGATGCTTGTGGAACAGCAGCATTTGAATGTATTCTGTCACTATATCTCTATCTCGGTTACTACTCACCTGGTTCTAAGACATATTGCTTAAAACATGTGCGCATTAGCTGCTCTAAACACTGCTGAAATTTCCTTCGAAACATGTACACCGATTCTGTACATCTAAGTAAGAGGTTTGACATACGAGGTGCGTTCACACATTAATTTTTATTTTTTGGTAAGAACTTTGGTTGTTAATCTACAGCAATCCCCATTACATACTATACACTACTGGCAGTGCTTTTTGCAATTCCCGAAACACTTTAGCAACTGTTTCCTCGGAATAGTTTACGCGTCTCTTAACTGTGCATTTTTAATCTCATCCACGCTTGTAAAATCGCTGTCCTTTAAGGCCCGCTTTGAAATGTTTATACCACTTGTATGCCCTTGGTTTACTCATTACAGACTCACCAAAAGTAATATTAAACATTTCTAAAATTATCATACACTTTATTCCATTCTTATAAAAAATTTAATACAGATTCTGTAATCTGTTTTCTTGCAGGACAAATAATCGTTGATGCTACCAAAACACATTAACCTTCTTGACAGCTGACAAAAGAGTAAATACCCAATATGCATAACATTGTACACATACTTTGCAGACATGTTTACGAAGACAGTGACAAAAAGTAGTGCAAATCGGATTAATACAACAAACAAAATTATAAATTCCTGGTACTTTTTAAACAATCATCGTCTTGTAAGAATTGTTAAGTTTCAATTCAGCCCCTAAAAGAAAACTTCTACCTTTTAGTAGAAACACAAAGTAAAGAAAGCCTCAAATTCTACAGATTGCTCGCGTTATATGGGGTTCGTTTTACGAATAGCAATAGACGAACATACATTCACATGAACAGGCATTCGGTTCTATGTTTGTTGTACAGTCCTGACTTCCGTTCTTATGTTAATATTATTTACTCTATAATGTTGCGTTTCGGAAGAAGCTGCCGTCTTTTGTATTCCTTATGGTCTTAATGCATTTGTCTAAAAATAAACGCAACTGGGATCTATCTGTACAGGGCGTCGCCACAGATTAAAAGCGCGCCGTGACAGGGCCGTTACTATGTTGTGAAACAGCCTGCAGAAGCGCCTTGTGACGTAGCTCTGTAGGCAGAGTGGGGACTCGCTCGCTCGCTCTTCAGTTTACGGACAGACTATAGGCACAATGAAACTAAATACACTCCTGGAAATTGAAATAAGAACACTGTCAATTCATTGTCCCAGGAAGGGGAAACTTTATTGACACATTCCTGGGGTCAGATACATCACATGATCACACTGACAGAACCACAGGCACATAGACACAGGCAACAGAGCATGCACAATGTCGGCACTAGTACAGTGTATATCCACCTTTCGCAGCAATGCAGGCTGCTATTCTCCCATGGAGACGATCGTAGAGATGCTGGATGTAGTCCTGTGGAACGGCTTGCCATGCCATTTCCACCTGGCGCCTCAGTTGGACCAGCGTTCGTGCTGGACGTGCAGACCGCGTGAGACGACGCTTCATCTAGTCCCAAACATACTCAATGGGGGACAGATCCGCAGATCTTGCTGGCCAGGGTAGTTGACTTACACCTTCTAGAGCACGTTGGGTGGCACGGGATACATGCGGACGTGCATTGTCCTGTTGGAACAGCAAGTTCCCTTGCCGGTCTAGGAATGGTAGAACGATGGGTTCGATGACGGTTTGGATGTACCGTGCACTCTTCAGTGTCCCCTCGACGATCACCAGTGGTGTACGGCCAGTGTAGGAGATCGCTCCCCACACCATGATGCCGGGTGTTGGCCCTGTGTGCCTCGGTCGTATGCAGTCCTGATTGTGGCGCTCACCTGCACGGCGCCAAACACGCATACGACCATCATTGGCACCAAGGCAGAAGCGACTCTCATCGCTGAAGACGACACGTCTCCATTCGTCCCTCCATTCACGCCTGTCGCGACACCACTGGAGGCGGGCTGCACGATGTTGGGGCGTGAGCGGAAGACGGCCTAACGGTGTGCGGGACCGTAGCCCAGCTTCATGGAGACGGTTGCGAATGGTCCTCGCCGATACCCCAGGAGCAACAGTGTCCCTAATTTGCTGGGAAGTGGCGGTGCGGTCCCCTACGGCACTGCGTAGGATCCTACGGTCTTGGCGTGCATCCGTGCGTCGCTGCGGTCCGGTCCCAGGTCGACGGTCACGTGCACCTTCCGCCGACCACTGGCGACAACATCGATGTACTGCGGAGACCTCACGCCCCACGTGTTGAGCAATTCGGCGGTACGTCCTCCCGGCCTCCCGCATGCCCACTATACGCCCTCGCTCAAAGTCCGTCAACTGCACATACGGTTCACGTCCACGCTGTCGCGGCATGCTACCAGTGTTAAAGACTGCGATGGAGCTCCGTATGCCACGGCAAACTGGCTGACACTGACGGCGGCGGTGCACAAATGCTGCGCAGCTAGCGCCATTCGGCGGCCAACACCGCGGTTCCTGGTGTGTCCGCTGTGCCGTGCGTGTGATCATTGCTTGTACAGTCCTCTCGCAGTGTCCGGAGCAAGTATGGTGGGTCTGACACACCGGTGTCAATGTGTTCTTTTTTCCATTTCCAGGAGTGTACTTCCACAGGCCTTTTCAAGTCTTAAACATCTACCATGTAGATACGCAGCCTGAAGCGACGAAGAAAAATTTATACCAAAGCTGGGATTTGAACCCAGATCTGCTGCTCACTAGGCAGATGGAATAACCACTATGCCACCCTGGCAGAGGGTCTTTGCACAGCTGCATGGACTATCCTAGAACACTTCCCTCCGCAAGCCAAATTCCCTTTCACCCCTGAGCCCACTAGATGTCCACACAATAAAAAATTGAAGATTCTTGAAAGGACAGACTACTCTGGAAGAAATTTACCCACGAAACAAAGTGTGTGGAGCTACAGTACAAGCTGTGCTCGAAGGTTTGTGGAATGTACTTCGGGCATTTTGGCCAATGAATGGCGCAACCGTCCATCGCATGTACAGAGTTAGCAGGCGACACTGTAAAATAATGTTGGGTGTTGCACGACTTTTTCAGGAGAAAAGATGGAATTACGTGTTGAAGACGAAAGCTACGAGTGTCCCCTGCAAGGGATAAAAATGGTTCAAATAGCTCTGAGCACTATGGAACTTAACATCTGAGGTCATCAGTCCCCTAGAACTTAGAACTACTGAAACCTAACTAGCCTAAGGAGATCACACACATCCATGCCCGAGGCAGGATTCGAACCTGCGACTGAAGCGGTCGCGCGGTTCCGGACTGAAGCGCCTAGAACCGCTCGTCCACAGCGGCCGGCTGCAAGGGATATTTCGACTTGGTTTACGGGCTGCTTTTGCAGATACTGAAGTGAGAGAATACTTTGCAAATTGCTTCACTTGACTTCAGGACTCATTGCCTTGACAATATGACGGTATCTAACCAGTGGTTGGTATCCGATTTCATTAATTAAATAACAAAGGTAAAATGACAGTGTTCTTAATGCAACATCTGAATTATTTCCCTTGAAATTATTATCACTATATTCATTTAATTGTTTGTCGTCCACCACCGCAGCTGAGTGGACGTCGTGCCGGCTTGCATGACGGGGGGCCTGGGTTCGATACCCGTCTGGGTTGGAGATGTTCTCCGCTCAAGGACTCCGTGTTGTGTTGTCTTCATCATCATATCATCCTCAACGAAGTGCGAGTCGCGGAAGTGTCGTCACTTCAAAAGACTTTATCATCAGGCGATCAGGCGTATCCGCCGGGAGGCCCTTACCGTATATTTCATCTTTTTTTCATTGTTTGTTGTAAAGAACTAGTCTCTTTTCAGTGCCTTTAATGTAATTTCATATCAAACATTGTTAATATACACTGATGAAGAACGAAAACATTACAAATAACTACACTACCGGCCATTAAAATTGCTACACCAAGAAGAAATGCAGATGATAAACCGGTATTCATTGGCCAAATATATTATACTAGAACTGATATGTGATTATATTTTCACGCAATTTGGGTGCATTCATCCTGAAAAATCAGTACCCAGAACAACCACCTCTGGCCGCAATAACGGCCTTGATACGCCTGAGCATTGAGTCAAACAGAGCTTGGATGGAGTGTGCAGGTACAGCTGCCCACGCAGCTTCAACACGATACCACAGATCATCAAGAGTAGTGACTGGCGTATTGTGACGAGCCAGTTGCTCTGCCACCATTGACCAGACGTTTTCAATTGGTGAGTGATCCGGAGAACGTGCTGGCCAGGGCAGCAGTCAGACATTTTCTGTATCCAGAAAGGCCCGTACAGGACCTGCGGTCGTGCATTATCCTGCTGAAATGTAGGATTTCGCAGGGATCGAATGAAGGGTAGAGCCACGGGTCATAACACATCTGAAATGTAACGTCCACTGTTCAATGTGCCGTCAATGAGAACAAGAGGTGACCGAGGCATGCAACCAATGGCACCCCATACCATCACGCCGGGTGATACCCCAGTATGGCGATGACGAATAGACGCTTCCAATGTGCGTTCACCGCGATGTCGTCAAACACGGATGCGACCATCATGATGCTGTAAACAAAACCTGGATTCATCCGAAAAAATGACCTTTTGCCATTCGTGCATCCAGGCTCGTCGTTGAGTACACCATCGCAGGCGCTCCTGTCTGTGATGCAGCGTCACGGTTAACCGCAGCCATGGTCTCCGAGCTGATAGTCGATGCTGCTGCAAACGTCGACGAACTGTTCCTGCAGATGGTTGTTGTCTTGCAAACGTCCCCCTCTGTTGACTCAGGGATCGACACGTGGCTGCACGATCCGTTACAGCCATGCGGATAAGATGCCTGTCATCTCGAGTGGTAGTGATACGAGGCCGTTCGGATCCAGCACGGCGTTCCGTATTACCCTCCTGAACCCACTGATTCTATATTCTGCTAACAGTCATTGGATCTCGACCAACGCGAGCAGCAATGTCGCGATACGATAAACCGCAATCGCGATAGGCTACAATCCGACCCTTATCAAAGTCGGAATCGTGATGGTACGAATTTCTCCTCCTTACACGAGGCATCACAACAGCGTTTCACCAGGCAACGCCGGTCATCTTCTGTTTGTGTATGAGAAATCGGTTGGAAACTTTCCTCATGTCAGCACGATGTAGGTATCGCAACCGGCGCCAACCTTGTGTGAATGCTCTGAAAAGCTAATCATTTGCATATCACAGCATCTTCCTCCTGTCGGTTAAATTTGGCGTCTGTAGCACGTCATCTTCGTGGTGTAGCAATTTTAATGGCCAGTAGTGTAATTTTCTAAGCCGAAAATAAAGCCAGAGAAGACGAAATCAGAGGTCTCTAGACCAGAAAAATTAATTTTTTTCACGGAGAACACCTCATATTTTTCTAGCCTGCGCTCTATCGTAGTAAGGAAGAACAGTTCTACGCACTCGCTTTTTTCTTAGTTGTCAAATACCGTACGCAGTCTTTCGTTCTATTTTATATCCTTTTCTTGGAAAATCTGAACACGTGTTCACCATCTGGAGATTCTGTCGATGGTATATCACCGTTTTTACCGCACACAGTCGATTCCGAAATACTGCAAGTTTTTGCTGTTAGTTTATGTATGTGTATGTCACAACAAAACAGTGACGCGGACAAATCACAGCGTTTTGTGACTGAAGGCATCACACAGCGGATGTGACCTTGAGCGAGCTATTTTGGTGACGACCGCCTGTAGATGGAGCCACAGAGAAGCGCTTCTCTGCAGTACTCAGGGCCTACACAAGGCGCTGCGCTGGCCGGGGCGTCTCTGCTGGAAAGAGAAGCGGCACCTTCGTCGTCTCTTTGGTCCGCCGCTGCTGCAATTCCTCCTTGTTTCGGTTGCGTCACGGAGTCTGAAGAGTAGCATTCCTCTCTTTCACTTGTCTTACTGAATGAGACAACCTACAAGTGGTAGTTCAAAAGTAAATCTCGGACGCCGCTCTTTTTTCTAATGAAGGGCAGTTAAAGGTTTACTAAAAAGGCGGCCAGTTTACCTAAATGTGTGGCGGCTACAATGGTAAACCTATACGTGTTAAAAAGGCAGATGACTGGTTCGCTTTATTGCAACAAAAACATTTTCTCGATATGGTTGCTTGGCATGTGTTGTTCCCACCATAGATTCATGTTCATTGACGTTGGAGCACATAGAATATCGCCATATTCAGCTGTGTTCAAGAATTGATTGCTCCATAAGAAGTCAGCTGACAATGAAACTAAACTTCTCCAAAGTGGGCACTGGTACGAACGTTGTGGTGACTTTCCCTTACAATCGTTGGTGATAAAGATTTCGTTACGTCATCTTTATTACCGCGTTAATACGGAGACAATTCATTTTCAAAGAGTTTTGAGATACAGCCTACGTAGGACTACAGTTGGAGCCACGAACGACGAACGTCGAGAACAGACTTGTTCTGCGCATTTACGTCACGCATCCTCCGACAACCAATGAGCGTTCATTAATGTTCTCAGCGCTCTGATTTGAATGTCGTAGCCATTGAGAGCGCTGAATGTGATCTTAGCGAGTTACTTACTGAATTTTTCTTCCATATGTTGTGATTTGTCGCGACTGGTGGTGGTGGTAACCGACAAATTCTCCACAAGCAAGCGAGAGATAATTTGCAATATACACGCTTTCTTCAAGCGCAGACTACTTGCACTCGCTTACCGCAACCATTACCTTGGAATCCGCAACAATGTAATCTCCATCGTTGTCTCGAGCTGCGCGTACCGCTATCGTTCTTGTTTCGGACTATAGAAGATATGTTGAATGTATTTTTGGCATTCTTGTCCAAGAATGCAGCATTTTAATCGGCCTCCAAATCTACGAGGGTTGGAACTTAAATAGTGGCAACTATTTATTCACAACCGATACAAAGGAGATGTTTGTACCTGTTACTGTCCTTCAAAGTAGTCACCAGCGTTGTGTAGAACCCGTTGCCAGCGATGTGGAAGGCGTAGTACACCGTTAGCAGACCCGCAAACTCTGTTCTGTTGATGGTGCGAATGGAGCAGTCCAAAGTTATGGTGATTCTCGTGTACGACTGTGATGGTGTTATCCTAACGCATTACGTTACACGGCAGACCGTCAATCCACCTGCGACCAGCTTTGCGGACGAAGCGGCGACCCTTTCTGCGCAACCCACCCGTCATTTTGCATGAAAATGCGCGGGCGCATACAGCGCAAGCTGTGGCTACTGTGTTCGGTCGATGGGACTGGGAAGTACTGTACCATCCACCATACTCCCCGGACATAAGTCCTTGTGACTTTGATTTGATTACGAAGATAAAGGAACCACTTCGTGGCATTCGGTTCAGAACTGTTCCAGAGATTCGACAGGCAGTAGACCGCTGCATTCGCACCATCAACAGAACAGGCTCTGCTAACGGGATACTACGCCTTCCACATCGCTGGCAACGGGTTCTACACAATGCTGGTGATTACTTTGAAGGATAGTAACAGGTGCAAACATGTAACTCTTTTGTATTGGTTGTGAATAAATACACTCCTGGAAATTGAAATAAGAACACCGTGAATTCATTGTCCCAGGAAGGGGAAACTTTATTGACACATTCCTGGGGTCAGATACATCACATGATCACACTGACAGAACCACAGGCACATAGACACCGGCAACAGAGCATGCACAATGTCGGCACTAGTACAGTGTATATCCACCTTTCGCAGCAATGCAGGCTGCTATTCTCCCATGGAGACGATCGTAGAGATGCTGGATGTAGTCCTGTGGAACGGCTTGCCATGCCATTTCCACCTGGCGCCTCAGTTGGACCAGCGTTCGTGCTGGACGTGCAGACCGCGTGAGACGACGCTTCATCCAGTCCCAAACATGCTCAATGGGGGACAGATCCGGAGATCTTGCTGGCCAGGGTAGTTGACTTACACCTTCTAGAGCACGTTGGGTGGCACGGGATACATGCGGACGTGCATTGTCCTGTTGGAACAGCAAGTTCCCTTGCCGGTCTAGGAATGGTAGAACGATGGGTTCGATGACGGTTTGGATGTACCGTACACTATTCAATGTCCCCTCGACGATCACCAGTGGTGTACGGCCAGTGTAGGAGATCGCTCCCCACACCATGATGGCGGGTGTTGGCCCTGTGTGCCTCGGTCGTATGCAGTCCTGATTGTGGCGCTCACCTGCACGGCGCCAATCACGCATACGACCATCATTGGCACCAAGGCAGAAGCGACTCTCATCGCTGAAGACGACACGTCTCCATTCGTCCCTCCATTCACGCCGGTCGCGACACCACTGGAGGCGGGCTGCACGATGTTGGGGCGTGAGCGGAAGACGGCCTAACGGTGTGCGGGACCGTAGCCCAGCTTCATGGAGACGGTTGCGAATGGTCCTCGCCGATACCCCAGGAGCAACAGTGTCGCTAATTTGCTGGGAAGTGGCGGTGCGGTCCCCTACGGCACTGCGTAGGATCCTACGGTCTTGGCGTGCATCCGTGCGTCGCTGCGGTCCGGTCCCAGGTCGACGGGCACGTGCACCTTCCGCCGACCACTGGCGACAACATCGATGTACTGTGGACACCTCACGCCCCACGTGTTGAGCAATTCGGCGGTACGTCCACCCGGCCTCCCGCATGCCCACTATACGCCCTCACTCAAAGTCCGTCAACTGCACATACGGTTCACGTCCACGCTGTCGCGGCATGCTACCAGTGTTAAAGACTGCGATGGAGCTCCGTATGCCACGGCAAACTGGCTGACACTGACGGCGGCAGTGCACAAATGCTGCGCAGCTAGCGCCATTCGACGGCCAACACCGCGGTTCCTGGTGTGTCCGCTGTGCCGTGCGTGTGATCATTGCTTGTACAGCCCTCTCGCAGTGTCCGGAGCAAGTATGGTGGGTCTGACACACCGGTGTCAATGTGTTCTTTTTTCCATTTCCAGGAGTGTAGTTGCCACTATTTAAGTTCCAACCCTCGTACCTCCAGAATTTGCTCAAGATATTATAATAACGTGCTGGATATGGCACAGTTTTCTTCATGATCCAGATCTGAAGACACTGTGCGCACTTATGTGTAACATGACATGACAGCATACCCAATACAAGCGGGAAAAATGTGAGCTACGCTTACCAAACGTCGTCTTTTCTGACGAATGTTTGCCTCTAACGTCTGGTGAAAAGTTCAATTTTCTGTACCTTATTTAAATATTTTAAAACTTCCGCTTTGGTTGCAAAGAATGACATATGAAACTTCCCCATTGTATGTAAAGAATGACAGTGCTGGAAAACTTCTTACGTTATTTTATTTTCAAACAGCTGAGCAAAACTGAACTTACTCAGACAGCTCTCTCTTTACTTATTCTGATCATCACTAAACTGACGCACAATATTTTTAGTGCAACGCAATCTGACTTTCAACAATCCCTACAAAACAATAGCCATGACTAACAATAACTTATACCTTTCATGAGTCACTTACCTCACAAAAATCTTCGTTACTCGAACTACTGCAATACAGCAAGCGCCAATACTGCCAGCTGAATGAAAGATTCTAACTGCAGAAGCCACTAACTACTGATAAGCATATAGTTAGCAAATGAATGATTTTGATAGAGAACAAACAATGTATTTACATTGATAGTGTTCAAAAGTCATAATATATGTATCAGTTCATGACATTCATCTTTTCAGATTTCCTTTTTCTGACGGACAGACGTCCAGATCAACCGCTCAAAACTCTGGCACCTCTCTCCCCACATCCACCACTGCTGGCGGCTCACCTCCAACTGGCCAACGCTACGCACTGTTCACATCCAACTGCCCAACACTATACAAGCGAATATTCCAACAATGAGTCCAACCAGCCACAGACTGCACACAGCGCAGTCAGCGATTTTCATACAGAGCACTACGTGGCGTTACCAACATAAAAAACTAAACAGCCTACTAGCTGGAAGAAATGTGAGCGACGCTTACCAAACGTCTTCTTCTCTGAAGAACGTTTACGTCCAACGTCTGGTAATAAGTTCAGTTTTCTGCAGTTTATTTAAATATTTCACACTCTGATGATGATGATGTTTGGTTTGTGGGGCGCTCAACAGCTCGGCCATCAACGCCCTGACATAGTCCCAATGTTATCACAGTCCAATATTTTTTTCACAGTCCAATCTAGCCACAGTCACGAATGATTAGGATGATGATGAAATGATGAGGACAACACAGACACCCAGTCCCCGGGCAGAGTAAATCCCCAACCCGGCTGGGAATCGAACCCGGGACCCTGTGATCCAGAGGTAGTAACGCTACCCATTGGACCACGAGCTGCAGACTCCTCAAACTCTGTGTTGCATATCGATCGATGAAATATTCTGTTTCGGCTTTCACTCTAGCCGACAGTATGACTCACACGATCGTACTTCCAAATAACACTGAGCAGGAATCCCAATACGTTACGAGACTGTTAACACGAGACGTTGCCCGCTTCTTGAATGCGCAGTGATCAGTTTTCATCCAAAGCGCTGGGCGAGTTCATTCGTTCGTTGGGAAGGAGAAGCCAACAACTTTTGTCTCATTTTGGCCCGTCGGTGATGACAGATCGAGGTGCACGCCCTGCAATCAAACATCAAACGATTATACAGAAAATATTCGATAAAAAATTATATTTGCGTTACTTGTAGCTTTATGCGTCAGGTTCATGATGATGTGCCCCTCATTTCGTTAATGGTTATAGTTACTGTGATACATCGAAGTAACACACAGCGCGAAATTCGAAAAAGTGTACAATGAAAAATAGGGTTTGCTATGATTTTGCGTTTAGTGCGTATTACATAATAAGTTACTGAGTAAGAGATTTAGTTAACATATAGAATTTTTCTTTACACTTGGATAGAAGTCTCTATCTGTCACCAAACCCCAAGAAAATTGAGCTGATGTAGAACACTCATTTGCGATCGCGCCGCGCCAGCGATAAAGCCAGATCATTCCTCATATTTCATAAACGGTTTGAGAAACCAAACGTATTTTGGCAAATGATAACACGCAATGGAAGAGTAGTTTGATATGGTTAGTATGCAAAAATTCATTATCTACCATGTAATTTCACCATTTACAGACTTTTCTGATGAAAGAATGTAATTTTTAAGGGCCATCGATAGCAGGTGAAACGAGAAGTACTGTGGGTTTTGGAACAACATACGTGAAGACATTATACGTTTGTTTTGTATCGAGCGTATACTTTTTCATAAGCTACTGACTTTACTTTTCCTCAGTTCCTCACTTAATAAACTTAACAAACCACTGTTTCAGAATTCTCTCGCAATTGCGTCTGCAAAACATGTTAGCAAGGTGACATTGCTTAAACTCCGCTGTGTTTTGGCAAAAGAAATAAATTTTAATATCGTAACAAGAGACGTGTGAAGATTTTACTCAAAATTCGCCACTCATGACGCTTCTCTGAAAGATACAAATGGTTAACAAGCCAACCGAAAATGAATCGCTACATTTTCAACGGATTTCTTTTTAGATACTAACCAAAGGAGAGGTGAGGTGACATCTTTTTGAATGGTCACCATGCATGTGTGGGCATGTAGTTGTATTTACAAAAACTTGAGTGTAGGCTTCAGTTTAGAATGGCATTTCCCCTCCTGCACTCGGCATTTCCCTACAGCGTCCAGCGTCTGTCCATAACCCCCTCCCCCATGTGCCTTGCCAACAGTGCAAGATTTAGCAAGAATGCCAAAAGTACATTCAACATATCTTCTAGCCCTAAAGATATTGTACCTGAAAACACTTTGAAAAGAAATTGGCTCCATATTAAAGCAATAAGAAAGACGAGCTAGCGAAACCTCAATCACCAACAATTACAAGAGGGAAGTAATCTCAGCCGTCATACAACTACCTGTTTTGAAGAAATTCAGTTTCATTCTCTATTACCTTCTTTTGAAGCAATCAGTTCTCGAACACAGAGTAATCTGGCGATCTTCCATTTTGTATATATGCACACTGAAGCGATGAATGAAAATTTGTAGCAAAGTCTAATGCAGTAACCACTATTTTTCACTCTGGCACAGTGGCTTTACACAAGTGCACAGGCTACCCTAGCACACTTCCCTCCTCAGCCTAAATTCCCGTTCAAGCCTCAGACCACTTTGTATTCCCCTAAACTCAAGCAGCTTTGCAGAAGCTCTCCAGCTGTATTGGTACTGCATCTCAGCATCAAAAGAAATGAGGGATCCTGCCCGATACCCGGGAATAGATGCTTTAAACAAATGAAACTACGAGGGTATTTCGGAAAGTAAAGATACACCGTACACCAGAGGAACAGAAGAGTTTTGGCGAGCAAGTTGGCAACACTGGTGTTAACCTTGAACCGTTAGCTTTCTCCTCGCGGTCGTTCGGCAGTTGAACGTTGCTTCTGGTTGGAGTATGTCGTGTTTAAAGTGGCTGCGCCGATTTAGAATCCCGCCAAATGCGAAGAACGCTTCGTCATACGTTTTCTTCATGCAAAAGATCAGCGACCAGCGGATGTTCACAAAGAAATTGTTTCTGTTTATGGGAACATTACGAATCGACAAAATGTAACGAAATGGTGTCATCATTTCTCTGAAGGTAGGACCAATGCTCATGACGAACAAGAACAGGTCGGCCATCTGTGATCTTTGATGCCCTTCTTCGGAGAACAGAAGAAGCGATTTGTGCGAATAGACGTCTCACATTGAAATACTGCATCAGATCATACCGAACGTGTATGACTGTCAAGTTAGGGTACAGGAAATTGTGTGCGCGCTGGGTTCCAAAACTGTTAACGGAAGAACACAAAAAGAAGAGGATGGGCTTTGCACTCGACTTCCTCACACGCTATGCTGCAGCAGATGATGAGTTCCTTGATCACACTGTGACTGGTTACGAGACATGGGTTTATCACCATACACCTGAATCCAAGCAACAATCAATGCAATGGCGCCATTCGAATTTACCAAAAGCCAAGAAATGCAAAACGTCGATTTCAGCGAAGAAAATCATGGCTTCTGTTTTTTGGGACAAACAAGGCATTCTTCTGTTGGAATTTATGCCTCCTGGAACGACAATTAATGCTGCTGCATATTGCCAGACTTTCAAACGTCTTCGAAGGGCAATTCAAAACAAACGCAGGGGAATGCTGACAAGTGGAGTCCGCTTGCTTCGTGACAACGCTCGGCCTCACACAGCGCTCGTAACCAAAGCACTACTCAAACAATTCAAATGGGACGTATTGGACCATCCGCCATACAGCCCGGACATTGCGCCCACAGACTTCCGTGTCTTCCGTTACCTGAAGTCACATCTTGGTGGAAAATCATTCCATGACGATGAAGAGATCAAAGATGAAGTTGAAATGTGGTTCCGACAAGGGGCGGCAACGTTCTATGACTGTGGGATACAAAAGCTGGTGCACCGACTTAACAAATGTTTGGATAACGGTGGTGATTATGTAGAAAAATAACAAATAATCCAGTTAATAATATGTAACTGGCGTTTTCTAAATAAATGTTCTATTTAAGGACTGCGAGCCATTGTATCTTTACTTTTCGAAATGCCGTTGTATATACTTCCAGAGACCTTTTCAAGTCCCATACGTTTATGATGTATGCATTCAGACTGAAGCAACGAATGAGGATTTGTACCATAGCCAGGATTCGAACCCAGGTCACCTGCTCAGTAGGCTGATGTGCTAACCACTATGCCACTCTGGCACTGTGGCTTCGCACTGTCCTAGCATGTCTTCCTGCTCAATCCAAATTTTCATTCATGCCCCAGCCCACTTGGTATTTCCATAAATTCGGAACAGCATTTCAGAGGGTCTCCAACTGTAATGGATTATCACCTTACAAGGGAACCTCCCCATCGCACCCCCCTCAGATTTAGCTGTAAGTTGGAACAGTGGATAGGTCTTGAAAAACTGAACACAGATCAATCGAGAAAACAGGAAGAAGTTGTGTGGAACTATGAAAAAAATAGCAAAATATACACACTGAGTAGTCCACGTGCAACATATACAACTTCAAGGGCGATGTGCAGTCAGGAGCGCCGTGGTCCTGTGGTTAGCGTGAGCAGCTGCGGAGTAAGAGGTCCATGGTTTAAGTCCTCCCCGGAGTGAAAAATTTACTTTCGCAAAGTTATGATCTGTCCGTTCGTTCATTGACGTCTCTGTTCACTGTAATAAGTTTAGTGTCTGTGTTTTGCGACCGCACCGCAAAACCGTGCGATTAGTAGACGAAAGGACGTGCTTCTCAAATGGGAACTGAAAACATTTCATCGCAAGGTCATAGGTCAACCGATTCCTCCACAGGAAAATACGTCTGATATATTCTATACGATACTGTTGACGGCATGTGCGTCACATGACAGTAATATGTTGTCGACCCACCTAACTTGTACACTTGGCGAATGGGTAAAAAGATTCTTCTACCTTGCCCGATTTAGGTTTTCTTGTGGATGTGATTATCACTCCCAAAAAAGTGATCGCATCGGTCGGACAGACGGACAGATAATAATTGTCTGAAAACAAAAAATTAAAATTTTCGGTCGAGGGAGTACTTGAACCAAGGACCTCTCACCCCATAGCTGCTCACGCTAACCACAGGACCACAGCGCCCTTGAAGTTGTATATGTTGCACGTGGACTACTCAGTTCGTATATTTTGCTAATTTTTTTCATAGTTCCACACAACTTCTTCGTGTTTTCTCGATTTATCTGTGTTCAGTTTTTCAAGGCCTATCCACTGTTCCAACTTATAGCTAAATCTGAGGGGGGTGCGATGGGGAGGTTCCCTTGTTAGCATCGAACGAACCGGAGGATGCTGGTTGGAACCCTGGCAAAGCCGCTTTCATCAAATGAAATTATATGGTTCCATAGACCTTTTCAAGTCTCAGACATCCAGGACGTGTAACGTTGGAGATACTCTGCAGTGCTGTTCGAGTTTAGGGGGAATATCGAGCGAGTGGGTTGAGGCGTGAATGGGAATTTTGATTGAGAAGGAAGGCGTGCTAGAGTAGTCCCTGCAGTTGTGCAGAGCCAATGTGCCAGGGTGGCGCAGTGGCTCTGTCTAGTGAGAAGCGGGCTCGTCTTCGAATCCGTACTTAGAATTTTTTATTCCTTACTTCAGGGTTCATATATACATCACAGAGGTTTCAAAGTTTAATAGGTCTGTACAACCAAATAGTTTCATTTGATCTGTTATTTGCTCCAATGTCAATTGAGTCTGTGGTGTGAATCACGCATGGCCAGCAACAATATCGAGAAAATGTTTTTGTTGCTGTAATAATGCGACCCACGACACGTGTATGTTTATCATTTGTAGCCACCACATATTAGGGAAAACTGGCTACCTTTTCAATGAACCTTTAAGTTCCCTTTCCACTAAAAATAGTGGTCCCTGGGATTTACTTTTAAATTGCCACTTTTTGATTTTCTTATTCAGTGAGAGGAGTGACAGAGAGGCATCCTGCTTATCAGACTTCTTGACAGAAGCGAAACACGGCGACACCGCAGCAGCGGTAGATCGAAGCGACGACAAAGGAGCCGTTTTTCTTTCTAGCCGCGCTGCGCCTTGTGAAGACGGCCCGCTGCAGGGAAGCGCTTCTCTGTGACTCGTATAAGCGGCCTTAAAGGGGGGACGTTCATGAAACTGACCGAAAATGTCAATTTTCAATTTATTTATTATTTATTAGTAGGAATTGACAATAAGACCCCAAAGTTATAACAATGAAACCACATCCGAAGTGCCTGAAAAATAATTAAATGTGTCACGCGAATTGCCCGCCACGCCCACTTTTTGGAGCAACGCTTCTATATTAGCTCGGTGGACGACGATTCTGTGGGTTACTTTCAAACAAACTTCCACGGGATACATCTAGAAGGCTGTGATATACACTCTTTGGTTCTATGCATCATCTGTGACTCTGTTCTGTATCTTGGAAACATTAACAAACCTGCTGCTCTGTTTATATAAGCAGTTCTTGTTTTGCCTTGTGCTATTGATGGAGATTGCGACAAGTATTCGATTCTTGTATTGAATTATGGGAACCAAGGGAAGATAAGGCATTAAAGAGAATGGGCTTTAAGAGAGGAAATTCCAGTCAAGACATGAGAAAAATAGATGTACAACGCCTCTCTGGAACTGAAAAAGAAGGAAGATAGAAAACAAGAAACGAGAAGAGGAGCCATAGGGGAAAGAGGGCCTTAAGTACAAATGTAGTAACTCCTTCTGAAGAGGTGACAAGATAAACATTAGGTTGCACTTTAAATTGTATTTACTCCAAATTGTGTTACTTAAAGTATATTTACCCTTTTCTCTTAATCTATGAAGACCAGAATTATGAAATTTTGTACAATTATTTCTTAAAAACCATTAAATGTTGCCTCAAAAGTAAATGTTGAAATTCTCAATGTTAATCTGAGATGTGGGTCAAAGTACTTGGAATTTTGCATGAATTTTATATTATACTTAAAAAGTTATTAAAATTCTCCTATTTGATACATTCAAAAAATCTCATGTGCGGAGATTACTGTATGCAAAGAGATTAAAAAGAAGAAATCCTGTATAAATATTTTGAATAGTCTCTGAGAACAAGGTACATATATTATTTTTGAAACTAAATTTTTTAAATTCCATAAATAAGTTAAATATATATAACCCAAGAAACTTAACAGTAAATATGTTAATTTCAAGAAAAATACTGTAAAAAATCTCATTGTGCGTTTGGTGCTTCTTTTAAAAAGTGTGTGTTTTTCACGAAAGTTCCTCCCCCCCCACTCCCCCCCGTTAACCCGGTTAATGGTTCATGGTTCACAAATTCTAGTTGTAGGTTGCTTCCAGGGGAACCTAAAATTTGATATTCAATATTTCAAATAATTTTTCGACGAAATTCAAAAATTTAAAATGTTGTCATAATCTACTCATTATGACATATAATCCATGTTAAGTTTCTAGTAGAGTAAGACAAGTGGTACACTTAGAAACTGTTTGTGTGTCTTGATGTAGTATAGTGTGACACACAAACTATAATGACCCAGTATTTGAGAATGAGAGCATTTAACGGCTCCCACCAAACTCTAAACATAATTTCAAATATTCATAAGACTCTTTCTTTCTTACATCCCTCTTAAGGTGAGAAAATAAAAAATATTTATTGTGTACTACATTTTCGCTGTTCTTACAACAAAACTACAGCACTTGACATGACGTTTTAATTGATTATTTCTTTACTACTAACTTTAACATACTTTGCAGACTGTATCCACATATATCACTGAACGTACTTGCAAAATTATATTAATGTATAACACAGTTCACGTGATAAACTAACCAGCCACAAAATTAGTCACCCCTACGGAAACCATTACAAACATTTAATACCGTGTAATTCCATCTCTGGACTTAATAACCGCCTGGGTTCAGTTAGGAAGTGAGTCTACAAGGTTTTGCAGGTATGTCGGATCCAGGCTGAGCCTCTCGCTGAGGATTTGATCACGCAATTCCACCAAATTGTGAGGATGCTGGTGGTGTTTTATCAGCTGTTCCAACACATCCAACAGATTTTCTGTGGGGTTCCAGTCAAGGGGTTTTGCAGGCCAGTCGAGATGTGATAGGATGGGGGAGTGTTTAGACAACCGGTCACATATTCTTCTGGTCAGGTAGACATTGCTTTGTCCGCTATATGTTTCTATGTGAGCAACAACCTCTTGTGAGGTGACCGACTCCAAATGGTCACTGCATGCAGTTCCCGCCGCAATGTTCTCGAGCTAACAGGTGGGGATGGACCACAGTTCACTGCCTGCAGCAATTCCTATCTAGTTTGGAAGCAATTTTGATTCACAAGCCGTGAAATGCGTCACCGCTCCCTCTCAGTCAGGATTTTTTCCCGACCACAATTCTGACGTCGTGTTTCGTTTTACATCATTTCTTGCACGCAAATTGAACAGTCCGCACCGAAACATCGACAAATCCATTTTCGTGATGAAAAAGGACTTTTTTGCGGTCCAATCGCCGGAGTTTTTCTTGCAGCTCGGTTTTCAAACAGTACAGTAACGATGAATAATATAAACCTGTAATAGTTTTACCCTTTTTCAGATAGTCGACGAAGATTATCCCTTGCTAATTCCAAAAGCCAGTCCCCATAACCTTTCCGGGCGAAGGAATGGTCTTCGCCTTTTTTGGTGCAGATTCTCCCTTGGTAACCCATTGTTTAGTTTGTTGTTTAGTCTCAGGAGTATAGTAATGTATCCATGTTTCATCCACAGTGACGAAACGACTCTTAAAGTCCTGCGGATTCTTCCTGAACAGCTGCAAACAATCCTTGAAACACTTCACACGATTCCGTTTTTGGTCAAGCGTGAGCAACCGCGGAACCCATCTTGCGGATAGCTTTCACATATCCAAATGTTTATGCAAAATATTATGTACCCGTCCATTCGAGATGCCCACAGCACTAGTAATGTCGCGCACCTTAACTCTTCTGTCATCCATCACCATATCATGGATTTTATCAATGATTTCTGGAGTCGTAACCTCGACAGGTCGTCCAGAACGTTCATCATCACTTGTGCCCATATGGCCACTCCGAAAATGTTGAGAAACCACTTATAAACTGTTCTAATTGAAGGTGCAGAGTCGCCATAATGTTTATCAAGCTTCTCTTTAGTCTCGTAAGGCGTTTTGCCATTCATAAAGTAATGTTTAATCACCACAGGAAATTCTTTTTTGTCCATTTTTTGACAATCACTCGACTTTGTTGACTCACACGAATGCCAAACACAAAGAAATAGACCAATATGGCTTAAACTTGGTGTGCGTTCCTTCCAAAGATGCTACTAACTAAACATGACCTCGATACTCGCCGGTGGTGTCATCTCTAGGATTTTGCACGGACTTTTCCAACGCCCCTCGTATTATCCCGGCTATATTCATCCACTGTTTCATAATGACATCACATAGCAACTTGCAAGAAACTTTAAACATAATTTCAAACCTTATGTGAACTTTTCTCTCGTACATACCTATCATCAAATGACATAGTAACTCATCTGTAATGTAATCAAACGTTTGACCCTCTTTTTTATACACTGGAGTTCGATTCTTTAGAGAATCGTGGGTGAGAGGTTTCTACTAACAGTTAATGGCATCTGCCAATTATTACAAAAATACGATGCGACCAAACTGCAGCTAATTCACATGCCTCCTAGATGGCATCAGTCACGTTCCGGGAAGGACATACGGTGGGCCGCAATTTGCAGACAGGCAGATGGTTCATTATCTCTTCTTCACCACATTTGCATACTGGAGAGTCGCAGGCAATTTCCCACTTTCTCACGTTGATCTTTGTTCTATTAAACCCAGAGCGCAACCCTTTGAGCCCATTCCATATAGAACAGCTTTCCTCGTCACCTGAAGCTTCATCCGTGCCGCATGGTGGCTGAATATGGAACGGCATGAATTTATTCTGAATTGTGAAGTTGTTTCCGTGAGGCTTTCTGTCGCGTGGTGAGAGCTCTTCCTAGACTTGGGTTGTTGGTTGTTGGTTGACAACCGTATGAAGTAAGAGTCCTCAAGTACAGTGCCTTAGGTTTCTGGATGCTTACTCATGGCGGATATCTGGAAGTGGAATACCTGCTAGCCAGTAAAGGTTTTCAAGAGGTGTAGATCTCAACCAACATGTAGTGAATACGTAGGTTTGTTTGAAGCCAACGTCTCCCTGCATAA
Organism: Schistocerca nitens; assembly: GCF_023898315.1. NCBI lineage: Eukaryota > Metazoa > Arthropoda > Insecta > Orthoptera > Acrididae > Schistocerca > Schistocerca nitens. The sequence continues at coordinate 130,514,836 of NC_064622.1, read as the reverse complement.
TATATTCTTAGTGGGAAATCAACAACTGTTACTTGCATTTAATTCTCTACGGACATCTTTCCTTGATTTGCGTGACTAGATGTTCACCAGAAAGGGCAAGAATATTCTGAAACTGAATAAAGAATGGATATGCTGAATTTTTTAAGATGTAAGGATACGTCGCCCAAGTTATTGTAGATAATATTTAGATATTATTGTTCCTTACTGACACCTCCCTTTTGATGTTCAAGCAGTTTATGTCTTGCTGCAGGTCCGTTTTTTAGGTGGAAGGCACAGACATGTGTCTTCGATGGATTCGGCTTCGTCTCTTGATGGTTGCTGTTGTTTTGGACTTCGGTCCACAGACTGGTTTGATGCAGTTCTCCATGCTACTCTATCCTGTGCGAGCCTCCTCATCTCCGAGTAACTACTGCAACCTACATCCTTCTGAATCTGCTTAGTGTATTCATCTCTTGGTTTCCCGGTACGACTTTTGCCATCCGCGCTTCCCTCCAGTGCTAAACTGGTAATCCCTTGATGCCTCAAAACGTGTCCTACCAACCGATCCCTTCTTCTAGTCAAGTTATGCCACAAAATCCTCTTCTTCCTAATTCTGTTCAGTACCCCCTCATTAGTTACGTGATCTACCCATCTAATCTTCAGCATTCTTCCGTTGCGGCACGTCTCGAAAGCTTCTATTCTCTTCTGGTCTAAACTATTTATCGTCCATGTTTCACTTCCATACATAGCTACACTCCACTCAAATACTTAAATCTATACTCGATGTTAACAAATTTCTCTTCTTCAGAAACGCTTTTCTGCCATGGCCAATCTACATTTCATATCCTCTCTACTTCGACCGTCATCAGTTATTTTGCTTCCCAGATAGCAAACCTCTTCTACTACCTGATTTCCTATACTAATTTCCTCAGCATCGTCCGATTTAATTCAACTACATTCCGTTACCCTCGTTTCGCTTTTGTTGATGTTCATCTTATGGTAACTTGATGGTAACTCTTGATGGTAACTGCCTAGAGTTTACGTAAGTCTGCAGGCTTTCGTGGCCGTTGTCACTGAAGTTAAAATCTTCTGGGTTTTTAGGCCGCGTCATGTTTCTTCTAAAATGTTCGACGTTTCGAACCCTCTGCTGGGATCTTCCTCAGGATCTTTTGGTGTCCACTACTGCTAGAACACTGTCAGAGGCGAGTGTCGCGTCCACTTATAAAGGGAAAATTTTCTGGCGTTCGTGCTGGAGTATAGATAGTATTGGCTATAATTCATATGGCTACCATTGGTGGGTCATAGTCATAGGCTAATGCAGAAGAAAGGGCGTTGGTTGCTCATCTCCTGTGGATACCATTGGCGGTCATCGTCATTGGATAGAAAGGCACTATTCCACACTTACGCTGGAGAAGGGTTATTGGTTGGAACGCCTGCTACCGCTATTGGTTGGTCGTATCAGTGGCTAGATTCGAAACGGACAGAGCAAGAGAGGGGGAATGTTTACCCAAAATATTATTGTCCGCCGAGGTGACTTGCAGCGCGTTGTTTACACAGCGGCCGCGTATTTACTTCCTTGATGGCGGGGAGCCACGATGCCGGAAGCCTATAGCCGTCCTCTCTTAGAAATTGCAACCGCTTCTCCGACCTTCCTTCTATAAATGTTTGTTTCCTTACTCAATACACGTACGTTATTAAAATCGATGTTAGAGCCACAGTTCTCATGATGTTCCGCTACTGCCGATTTTGCACTTTGATTTAGCCGCAAGTGCCGTTCGTGTTCCTTAATGCGTTCTTTAACAGTTCTTCCCGTTCCGCCTGTATACACTTCGCCGCAGCCACATGACACATGATAGACGCCTGCATTGTGGAGGTAGTCAGGTGCATCCGTTTTCCGTCGGAAAAACTCTTTTATTTTGTTTTGACTAAAGAAAGATGTCTGAATTTCATATTTCTTTAAAATTCTGCTTATGCGGCCAGTGACCCCAGAAACGAACGGTAACCTGACGGAGTGAGAAGGCGGTTCCTCGCCATTCTTATTAGCTACCAATGGTAGCCATATGAATTTTAACCAGTACTATCTCTACTCCAGCATGAACGCCAGAAATTTCCCTCTTTAAAAGTGGACGCGACACTGGTCTCTGACAGTGTCCTAGCAGTAGTGGACACCAAAAGATCCTGAGGAAGATCCCAGCAGAGGGGTCGAAACGTCGAACATTTTAGAAGAAACATGACGCGGCCTAACAACCCAGAAGATTTTAACTTCAATGCCTAGAGTTTGTTTATCGTGGGAGAGCCTCTCCTCAAAAGTAGCCTCCTGAGCTGCTGGGGCGACATCATTTGTTTAAATAAAGTCCTTTGCTCCTTATCGGCTATGATTATCATTAGTGCAGATATTAAAGAGTATAGGAGCTAGTAAACTTCGCCAGCCGGTGTGGCCGAGCGGTTCTAAGCGCTTCAGTCTGGATCCGCGTGACCGCTACGGTCGCAGGTTCGAATCCTGCCTCGGGCATGGATGTGTGTGATGTCCTTAGGTTAGTTAGGTTTAAGTAGTTCTAAGTTCTAGGGGACTGATGACCTCACATGTTTAGTCCCATAGTGCTCAGAGCCATTTGAACCATTTTTTTTAGTAAACTTTCTTGTGAAACTCTCACGTGAGACTAAATTTTAGAGAAAAAACAAGTTTTCACTAGAAATAGAAGGTAAAATCTTCTACGATGTTAGGCGGTGTCATGTTCCTCTTCCAGTTTCTTTTCACATAATGGACGCTTCGACCAGTCTGGTGTGAGATCTTCCGATATTCCCAGTTAGGTGAACACTGAAAAACACCATTTTTTTGTTTATTGTTATTTCATTCTCTCGTCCGAACGAGGCGAGAATGGGCTAGCGGCGGAACAATATTCCGCTCTTCAGTCAAAAAAATTTAAAAGAAACAAAAAATGGAATAACATTTTTAAAAGACTGTACTACGTGCGGGCGTCATGTCATCTGAACGGCGAAAATGTAATAAGTGGTAAAGCTTTTTTTTCCTTTCATCGTTTTATGGGGACTGTCAGCGAGAAAAAGTTTCTCGAGGTTTGAAATTATGTTTGTTTCAAGTCGCTAAGTGCTCTCATTCTCAAACACTGGTTGATTAAATTAAGAGTATTCGCACGCTGGCTGTTCACCCTCATCCCTACCCTTGCCTCCCAACTTCTTTGCAAATGATACAAACATTGCAGTAAACAGCAAGTCAAGAACACATTTATCTTCTAATCAAATTCTCACTGATATTAATGAACGGTTTAAAGCTAATTCACTATCATTAAACTTTGAAAAGACCCACTGTATGCAGTTCAGAACCCGTAAGAGATTTCCTTCCAGCATGTATATAACGTATGAAGACATGCAGAACGAAGAGGTTCACACTGTTAAATTCCTGGGATTACAACTCGATAACAAATTCAGTTGGGAAGCGCATACCACAAAATTGCTGAAACGCCCAAACAAAACTTTTTGGAAAGCAAATAATGTCAGATGTAGGAAATATAAATATAAAAAAGCTTGCACACTTTGCTTACGTTCTGCCTATTATGTCAGATTGGATCATATTCTGGGGTAACTCGTCAAACAGAGCAAATGTTTGTAGAGTGCAAAAGTGTGTAACAAGACCCATCTCCGGTGTAAATTCAAGAACATCATTCAGAAACGTGTTCAAAGACCTGGGTATTCTAACCGTTGCTTCTCGGTATATGTATTCGTTGATGAAATTCGTTGCAAATAATATGTCTCTACTTCCAACCAATAGCACAACACACAGTATCAATATTGGGAATAAGAACAAAGGACATAAAGATTTAAAATCATTTACCTTGGCCCAAAAAGCGATCCAGTATTCAGGAACACACATTTTCAATAAAAAGCCAGCAACCATTAAAAACTTGGTTTGAGATATAGCACAGTATAACAAAGTTTGAAAGACTTTTTGATAGGCAACTGCTTCTACTCTGTAGATGAATATCTTAACAGGGACTGTTAGACCAGCTTAAGTAAAAATGTCTGTTACATTTCAGTTTTGCCAGCAGTTGGTCACAACAGACAAAATTACATATTTTGTGAATGATAAATTTATTAAAAGTTCAAAAATGTCTCTGAGCCCTATGGGACTTAACATCTGAGATCATCAGTATCCTAGAACTTAGAACTACTTAAGCCTAACTATCCTAAGGACATCACACACATCCATGACCGAGGCAGGATTCGAACCTGCTGCGACCGTAGTAGTCGCACGGTTCCGGTCCGAAGCGCCTAGAACCGCTCTTCCACCGCCGCCGGCTATTAAAATGCAGGATTAAATTTCATTTTGACAGTGTATTAAGTCTGAAAATATTAGCAGTTCCAGTTGACTATAATGTATTGACACATTTTGATAATCTCCTAACACATGATCAGGGAAGTGAGTATTATATTCAAATGTTCTATGTTTTTTATGTTACAGTTTCTGACAAGTTCCACGCTCACGAGAATCATCTTATTTTTGGTCTATGGAATGAAAACTTAATCTAGTCTAATATAATCTCCAGACAGTAAATGATATGTGTGCCAAGTTTGGTTGAAATCGTCAAATGGTTTACGGGGAAATGTAGAATATATATATTTTTACTGTTATTATTATTATAGGTGTTTTGCCCTTAAAGAGCGCAGCTGAACTACATGGCCAATACCTTTTGCTGCCTTCCTTGCTGCCCAAACTTCCCTCATTCACTCGCTGTGTTCCTGTCTCCGGTCCTCTGTCCATGTTTCTCGTCGGCTTCGTGTCACCGGTTTCATCTTGATTGCCTTTTTGGTTGCCCATGTTTCTTTCATCTTCCGGCTGTGATCTTGCTTTCGTTCTTCGGTCCATTTTACGCCTGTTCCTTTGTCACAGTGTATCTCATGTTGTTTACTTTTCTTAATGATGTTTCTGAATTTTATTCTGTCGTTTATTGTGTCTGCTGTGGTGTTGAGTAGGTTCAGGTCTTTTTTACCTCTGACACCCATTCGTTGTTTCTAGTGATTACCCAGTCAAAGATCTGTTTGGTCAGTCTGTGTGATGGCATTCTGTGTAGGTATCCATAGAATTGTGGTCTGCGTTTTCTCTTCTATTCTGTGATTGCCTCCGTATGTTTGTATAGTTGAAAGGTCTCTGTTGGATTCCTTTCATGTTAATTTCTGAAATCTGTTGTCATTTACGGCATAAATTCCTCTTCTAAATTTACTGTGGTGTTTCTGACTATCTGGGAGGAGACTGAGCAGTGGAACGTGTTACTTTTACACATAAACAAGAACGATCTGTCACACTACTACACTTTAAAACACAGTTTATATGTAATTCATGTCTCACAATCTCATACGGAACCTACATCCGCTTTTTTATATACTGTATATGATAAGATACTGTCATCCCCCTTCCCTTCTGTGTGAGAGGATGAATGAGCAAATGTATTTCTAGTTGCATGCTGGATGGTAGCAGATAAGCCTCTCTGTTAGAGAACAGTAGGACCAACGTCGGAACAGGTAGCTAAGCTTTCTAAAAGCAAAGAGGTTTCTATCCTTAGTATGGTCCTGTCCGTCCCTTGTCATGTTGGTATAGGAAGCTGCCTCTCTGGTCACTTCCGTTTTGTATACGGAAGCACCCTTGGTAGGAGCCCAGGTCAGTCTGTCCGTGGCGAGCGTCTGAAGTGGTAAGATCTCCGGCTAAACGCGTGTCTGCTATGCTAAGTCTATAGGACAATGGATTTCTTAAGTTCAGCCTAACTGAAAATTTAATCACTTATTTCAGGTTTAGCTCTAAAATATCTAATGTTATCTTAAATTGCAACGCAGTGTAAGTCGAGTGTGAAGTTCAGAATATCTTCCGGTAGTTGCTTTGTCACTACTTTATGAGTAAAGTGGAACCACGTGTTGATCAGTAACTCTAACTAACATCATCAATCTAAAATGCAATGAGATTATAACGTCTCGTCTTGACAATATTTTTCAATATAGCAACTTTTCTTTATGTTCAACCCACGTGGGGTGTACTTTGTGAGACCAGTACCACGTGCTTATACAATTGTTTGACCCATCAGGTTAATAGTAAGACGATAGTAACCAGTTCGAGGTTTTTCTTTTGTAAATTGAGTTTCGATGTAATTTATTTTAATTATCAAAATTATTGTGGAGTTACACTCTTTGTGTAAACCAAGTTGACCACGTGAAGCATGTGGTGCAAGCATTAAAGTAGCCCTCAGCTATTCTTTTCGGGAAGATTTCACAGAGAGTTAGTATGAATTTAGTATACCAGTGTGTGGTAATTTCATGACGGACAGGATTGCACTACGAACGTTACGTCTTTGGGTGAAAATTGAATCGGTTGGTTGTGGTTAATTTCCTGTTGCATATGTTTCAACGTTCTTCTTGTGTTATTTTATGAATGCAGTGTTGTATGTAGTCTCCCAATATTGGCTCCCTATTTGATGTGTTCCGTAAGATTACAAACTCACATTTACACAATCCTAAGTAAGGCACCAGTTTAGTTATTATTCAAGTTTAATATGCTGAAATTCAATGATCAATGTTAAAATAAATTTCCAAATATAAACTGATTTATTTCTTTTTATTTAAATTCTCTTTTATATATATATATATATATATATATATATATATATATATATATATATATATCACCGGTTGTCGTATGACTATTAAAAGATTATAATTAATGTTAGTCTGGTTGGGAATTTGGTAAGCTAGCTCAGTAATGCAAGGTTAACTTCCCCAGACAGCTCACAGCTTTTAAACCGCTTTTATTGTCTATCAGCACCGCTTTCATAACAAATTAAAGCAACAACATTACATAGTTCCTCTGTAGGTTTCTTGTATTATGTGTATGGATGTGGGAGAAATGTTTTCTGAAACTTGGGCTATACTGTTGAACCCTGTACAGATGAATACACCCACAGTAAGCATACTGTGTTCTTCATACTATACTACAATCGGTCTACCGTGTAAAATTAAATGAAGTCCCAGCATGCCTTGACGGGCCAAATGCAAAAATACTGTAGACATTAAGAAGTGCGCTAGCGAAGGGGCTATTCCTGTGGGAACTGGGTGTCGGGCAGATATAATGCATCCATGTTTCTCTTGTGCTGGATTAAGGCACTGTACCTTTCCTTAGGTCTTTAAATACTGTACAAGAAAAGAGTAGAGAAAAGGTTGGCACTCAATTTCGGCAATGTTCTGTAAAGACTCACTTCCCTCAACACTGCAAAACAATGCTGAAACCGCCGCCACGACAAGAAGACGGTATAATTTTCCTGTGAACAACCTGACGACCATACAAGGTTGTATTTACTAAAGCCACTGTGTTACCCCTTGCGTGTATTTGAGTAGAATCAATGACAATAATTTCAAGAAATACAAGCAGACTTCCGATTTCTTACAGAATCGAACTCACATGTATAAAACAGAGCTGAACGTCTACTTTACAGCTCTGTTAATGTGTTAAATATTTGACGGTAAGCATGTAACTGAGAAAAAGTTTAGAGAAGGTTTGAAGTTATACTTGAAGTTTGTGTGGAAGTAGCTCTCATTATTAAACACTGGATGAATATAGTCTGGGTAATTTATGCCGCGCATTTTAAACAAAAGGAAGTTTTTATGCAGCTCAATGTCTGTGACGTCATGCCTCCGGAATTATGTGGGGTAAAATCATACAATTTTGCAGGTACATTCAGTGACACTGTGTGCATAGTGTGTTGCGAACATAATTAGTAGCATTGAAGTGATAAATTAATACATTATGTCCGATGTTGAAGTGTTACTGCATGAACGTCGTAAATGCGCGAGGGTTATTCAATAATTAAAGAGAGAAATGGGTCTGGGGAAAAACCTGTTAGTAGGGCAAGTTTGGTACTGTTATGCCTTTAAATTGGCGTCACTGGGCTGAGTCCTGATCAGCTGATGTATCAACATTGTTTTGTTTATAACCTCAAAAATAGATTTCAAGATGACGAGTCCGCTTGAAACGTCCACATTAGTTGAACAACGTTCTGTTATTTATTTTTTACTTGCTGAAGGCGAGAAACCAATAAATATATACTGTAGAATGTCTAAAGTTTATGGTGAAGGTTGTATGAATCGTGCCAATTTTTACATGTTGGTAGAGCAGTTCAAAAATTTCGCGACTCAGTGACTGACGAGCACCGTTCTGGTCGACAAGTTGCAGTATCAACTCCCTCACTGGAAAGTCGAATTGATGACATTATTCGCGCTGACCGCCTTGTGACTGTGAGAATGATAGTTGATAAGCTTCAAGTTAGTACTGGTACAGTTCATAAGATTATCTGCAACAAGGTGAAGAACCGAAAAACTGCGCAAGATGGGTCCCAAATGAGTTGAAGCTGCTACAAAAGGAAACAAGGTTGAGACTGTGCATAGAGCTAAAGGAACGTTATGATAAGGTGAGCGATTCTTCAGCAAAATTTTAGCTTGTGATGAAACTTTGGTTCACTATAAGACAAAGCATGGAGTAGAAGCACCCAACTCACCTGTCAAGAGAAAATTCAAAACCCAAGCATCAGCAGGAAAAGTAATGTTGGCAGTGTTTCGGGATGCTGAAGGTCCAGTTTTTTGTGATTATCTCGAGGAGCAGCGTACAATGAGCATCCAATACTACTCGGATTTGCCGCGCGGGATTAGCCGAGAGGTCTACGGCGCTGCAGTCATGGACTGTGCGGTTGGTCCCGGCGGAGGTTCGAGTCCTCCCTCGGGCATGGGTGTGTGTGTTTGTCCTTAGTATAATTTAGGTTAAGTAGTGTGTAAGCTTACAGACTGATGACCTTAGCAGTTAAGTCCCATAAGATTTCACACACCTTTGAACACACACACTACTCGAATTTGCTTGTAAACAAGGTGAAGCCAGCCATGAGAGAGAGACGTCGTGAACCTCAGAGGATAGGTGTGATGTGTATAGGTATGTGATGCGTCTCAAACAGCCTCTCCATACAAATGCCAACCTCACCTTCACGAGTTGCAGCCAAGGATTGCTGCACGGTACACCCTGTTACCACTAACGAGGATATGGCGACCGAGTATCTGCCGGAATAAGGAGACACCCTCTACCAAGCGAAACGGCCTCCTAGGAGGGCGGATGAGCAGGTAGAGGCAGGGCACTCTCTTGTCCTTGGGATGGGAAACTGTCCCTAAAGGCGGAAGAGCCACATGATGGCCAACGGCATAGAATGAAGAAGGCAAGGAGAAACCACTTCATTAAAGATCTAATTAGATTTCTCAAGTATCAGCAGCCATAATATGAATATGAAACAAGCTCTAGTAAAAATGCAATCCGGAGTAATAGCCCCTCATTCGGTTCTCCGGGAGGGGACTACCAGAGATCTCGTTTCAACAGTTCATAGGAAGAAAGGAAATAAAAAGAGCTATAGTAGAATTGGAACGTGGAACGTCCGCACCTTACTGCAGATGGGGAAGCTCGAAAACCTTAAGCAAGAAATGAAGAAAATGAAGTTGGATATACTAGGAGTGTCTGAAATGAGATGGCCTAACTGCGGAGATTTCTGCAGTGATGAGTACAGGATAATTCACACAGGAACGATAGAAGATAGACCTGGAGCAGGTGGGGTTGGAGTAGTTATGAGTCGAAAATTGGGGCAGAGAGTGAAGGGATATATACAATATGGAGGAAGGATAATACTTGTCAGTCTGGATACCAAACCTACAGAGACGGTTGTGATACAGGTCTATATGCCTACCACAAACCAGGAGGATGAGGAAGTTGAAGCTGTATATGAAGAGTTAAATGGAGCCTTGAGAGGAATCAAAGGAGAAACAAATTTAATAATCATGGGAGACTGGAACGCAATAGTAGGAGATAAAGAGGTACAGCCAGCTGCTGGACGCTATGGCCTTGGTAAAAGGAATGATAGAGGAGACCGACTTATAGAATTTTGTAACAGGAATCAACTGATAATATCGAACACGTGGTTTCAACATCACCCCCGTAGAAGATACACCTGGAAGTCACCAGGGGATAGAGAACGATACCAAATCGATTACATTCTAGTCAAAAATAGATTTAGAAATCAACTAAAAGACTCTAGAGCATACGCAAGCACAGATATCGTGAGTGATCACAACATGGTTGTTGCGGAATGCCGACTCAAGTTCAAATGCATAAGGAAGAAAATGTTGTTGTTGTTGTTGTGGTCTTCAGTCCTGAGACTGGTTTGATGCAGCTCTCCATGCTACTCTATCCTGTGCAAGCTTCTTCATCTCCCAGTACCTACTGCAACCTACATCCTCCTGAATCTGCTTAGTGTATTGATCTCTTGGTCTCCCTCTACGATTTTTACCCTCCACGCTGCCCTCCAAGGCTAAATTTGTGATCCCTTGATGCCTCAAAACATGTCCTACCAACCGATCCTTTCTTCTAGTCAAGTTGTGCCACAAACTTCTCTTCTCCCCAATCCTATTCAATACCTCCTCATTAGTTACGTGATCTACCCACCTTATCTTAAGCATTCTTCTGTAGCACCACATTTCGAATGCTTCTATTCTCTTCTTGTCCAAACTGGTTATCGTCCATGTTTCACTTCCATACATGGCTACACTCCATACAAATACTTTCAGAAACGACTTCCTGACATTTAAATCTATACTCGATGTTAACAAATTTCTCTTCTTCAGAAACGATTTCCTTGCCATTGCCAGTCTACATTTTATATCCTCTCTACTTCGACCATCATCAGTTATTTTACTCCCTAAATAGCAAAACTCCTTTACTACTTTAAGTGTCTCATTTCCTAATCTAATCCCCTCAGCATCACCCGATTTAATTTGACTACATTCCATTATCCTCGTTTTGCTTTTGTTGATATTCATCTTATATCCTCCTTTCAAGATACTGTCCATTCCGTTCAACTGCTCTTCCAAGTCCTTTGCTGTCTCTGACAGAATTACAATGTCATCGGCGAACCTCAAAGTTTTTACTTCTTCTCCATGAATTTTAATACCTACTCCGAATTTTTCTTTTGTTTCCTTTACTGCTTGCTCAATATACAGATTGAATAACATCGGGGAGAGGCTACAACCCTGTCTCACTCCTTTCCCAACCACTGCTTCCCTTTCATGCCCCTCGACTCTTATAACTGCCATCTGGTTTCTGTACAAATTGTAAATAGCCTTTCGCTCCCTGTATTTTACCCCTGCCACCTTCAGAATTTGGAAGAGAGTATTCCAGTTAACGTTGTCAAAAGCTTTCTCCAAGTCTACAAACGCTAGAAACGTAGGTTTGCCTTTTCTTAATCTTTCTTCTAAGATAAGTCGTAAGGTTAGTATTGCCTCACGTGTTCCGACATTTCTACGGAATCCAAACTGATCTTCCCCGAGGTCCGCTTCTACCAGTTTTTCCATTCGTCTGTAAAGAATTCGTGTTAGTATTTTGCAGCTGTGACTTATTAAACTGATAGTTCGGTAATTTTCACATCTGTCAACACCTGCTTTCTTTGGTATTGGAATTATTATATTCTTCTTGAAGTCTGTGGGTATTTCGCCTGTCTCATACATCTTGCTCACCAGATGGTAGAGTTTTGTCATGACTGGCTCTCCCAAGGCCATCAGTAGTTCTAATGGAATGTTGTCTACTCCCGGGCCCCGGGAGAAGGAAGAAAATAGGAAATGGAAAACTGGATATAGGGAAGCTTGTAAACCGTGAGACGCAGAAGGAGTTCCAAGAAAGGGCTAAGGATCTAATTCAACAGCATCCTATAGAGAATGTAGAACAACATTGGGAAAATATGAGAGATGGCCTAATAAAAGCAGCTGAAGAGATAATTGGAAAACAAAAACCTGAAAAGAGGAAGGAGTGGATAACTGATGAAATAATACTTATGTTTGAGGAAAGAAGGAAGCTCAAAAATAATGAAACGGAAGAAGGGAAAACGGCATACCGAGTGCTTAGGAACAAAATCAACAGGAAGTTGAAGCAAGTAAAAGAAAGATTCCTTGAAGACAGATGCAAAGAAGTTGGAGACCTTCTGAAGAAAGGGAACCTTGAATTAGCATACAAAACAGTGAAACGCTTCTTCTCAGGAGGACAAAGGATTAGATGTAATGCCCTAATAAGAGAGGATAATAAGATGGTGTATAATCATGAAGATATAGCACTTACGTGGAAGGAATACCTAGAGAAATTATATGGAGGCAACGTACAAGATGACATGATTGAAAGTGAGGACGAAGTAGATAAAGATGAACTAGGAGACAGCATAGTAAGGTCTGAATTTGATCAGGCACTACAGGCACTTAAGCACGGAAAAGCACCAGGAATTGACTCATTGCCTGCAGAAATCATCAAAGCAGGTGGAACAGAAATAAAAGATAAACTGTATAAATTAATCTGCCAAATATATGGTACTGGAGAGCTGCCTGAGGACTTCAGAAAGTGTATTATTGTTCCATTAACGTACAAGATGACATGATTGAAAGTGAGGACGAAGTAGATAAAGATGAACTAGGAGACAGCATAGTAAGGTCTGAATTTGATCAGGCACTACAGGCACTTAAGCACGGAAAAGCACCAGGAATTGACTCATTGCCTGCAGAAATCATCAAAGCAGCTGGAACAGAAATAAAAGATAAACTGTATAAATTAATCTGCCAAATATATGGTACTGGAGAGCTGCCTGAGGACTTCAAAAAGTGTATTATTGTTCCATTACCAAAGAAAATGCCAGCAAAATCGTGTGCACAATACAGAACCCTCAGCCTAACATCACATGCATCAAAAATTTTGACGACCATCCTCCTCAGAAGAATTGAAGGGAACGTGGAATGCATGCTCACAGAAGACCAGTTTGGCTTTAGAAGAGGGAGAGGTACGCGAGAAGCCATTATGGCCCTAAGGCTCATAATAGAAAAAAGAATGGAAAAAGGAAGGGACACCTACATAGCATTTGTTGACCTCGAAAAGGCCTTTGATAAGGTTGAATGGAAAAAACTATTCCAGATATTGAGGGAAACTGGAGCTAAATACAAGGACAGGAGAACGATATGGAACATATACAAAGAAGAGGTGGCAATAGTGAGATGTGGGGAACATCAACAACAAGCAAAAATTAAACAGGGTGTGAGACAGGGATGTGCACTCTCCCCTGTCCTCTTTAATATGTACATACAGAAAGCAATGGACGAGGTCTGAGAAAAGTTAGGACAAGCTAATGGAATCAGGATCCAGGGAAAAATAGTTGATATGCTGCGTTTTGCGGATGACATTGCTGTCCTAGCGGAAAATGAGGAAGAATTACAAGTAGTGTTGGAGGAAATGGAAAACACTCTTGCTACACGGTACAACATGAAAATTAATAAGTCAAAAACAAAAATCTTAGTTGCAAGCAAACAAAATAATCAAGCAATTACGAATATAAGGCTGAACGGAGAGAAGCTGAAAGAAATACAAGACTTTGTCTACTTGGGAAGCAGAATAACATCAGATGGTCGTAGTAGGAAAGATGTAATAAGTAGAATAAATCAGGCAAAGACTGCATTCTATAAAAGGAAAGGACTCCTCACATCAAATATGATAAGTCTGTCGTTAAGGAAGCGGTTAATAAAGACCTTTGTTGGGAGTGTGCTTCTCTACGGCAGCGAAACCTGGACACTTGGAGAGGACGGAAGAAGAAGGATTGAAGGATTTGAAATGTGGTGTCTGCGAAGGATGTTAAAAATTCCATGGACGGCCAGGATGACAAATGAAGAAGTCCTGCAGAGAGCGGAGGAAGTTCCAGTTCTTTGGAAGACGGTCAAGAAGAGGAGAGATATATGGATGGGACACATTCTGAGACATGAAAGTCTTCTCCACACTATAACGGAAGGCCTTGTGGAGGGCAAAAGGGCAAGAGGCAGACCTAGAAGAAAGTACATAAGCCAGATAATGCAGGACCTAGGATGCGGAAGTTTCACGGAATTGAAGAGGCTGGCCGACAATCGCACTGAACGGAGAGCTGCTGCAAATCAATCTTAGGATTGGCAACTTAAGGAGGAGGAGGTGTGATGTTCCAGCAAGACAACACACGTCCTCGTATTGCTCAACTAACATGTGAAACCGTCGACAAATTGGGCTACGAAGTACTGCCTCATCCCCCTTACAGTCCTGATTTAGCACCTAGTGGTTTCCATTTGTGTGGTCCACTGAAGAAGGCATTACATGGGAAGAGGTTCCAGGACAATGAGGACGTGAGGAAGTTTGCGGGAAATTGGTTCAAACATCAAGATAAAGAGTTCTTTGCAGCCGGAATAATAGAGCTTGTAGCCCGTTGGAACAAGAGCAAAATGTTCAAGGTGAAACGTAGAAAAAGTATTGTTTTGTAAAAATAAACGATTTTTTCTCCAGACCAATTTGTCGGTTTAGTTATTGAATGACCCTCGTAATAAGCGACAAACTTTTTCCCTTTTATAATTTTTGGGATCAGTTTAATAAGCCACTGCTGCAAAATAGTAACACGAATTGTTTACAGACGAATGGAAAAACTGGTCGAAGCTGACCTCGGGGAAGGTCAGTTTGGATTCCGTAGAAATGTTGGAACACGTGAGGCAATACTGATCCTACGACTTATCTTAGAAAATAGATTAAGGAAATGCAAACCTACATTTCTAGCATTTGTAGACTTAGAGAAAGCTTTTCACAATGTTGACTGGAATACTCTCTTTCAAATTCTGAAGGTGGGAGGGGTAAAATACATGGAGCGAAAGGCTATTTACAATTTGTACAGAAACCAGATGGCAGTTATAAGAGTCGAGGGACATGAAAGGGAAGCAGTGGTTGGGAAGGGAGTGAGACAGGGTTGTAGCCTCTCCCCGATGTTATTCAATCTGTATATTAGGCAAGCAGTAAAGGAACCAAAAGAAAAATTCGGAGTAGGAATTAAAATCCATGGAAAGGAGCAAATACTTTGAGGTTCGCCAATGATATTGTAATTCTGTCAGAGACAGTAAAGGACTTGGACGAGCAGCTGAACGGAATGGACAGTGTCTTGAAAGGAGGATATAATATGAACATCAACAAAAGCAAAACGAGGATAATGGAATGTAGTCGAATTAAATCGGGTGATGCTGCAGGAATTAGATTAGGAAATGACACACTCAAAGTAGTAAATGAGTTTTGCTGTTTAGGGAGCAAAGTAACTGATGATGGTCGAAGTAGAGAGGATATAAAATGTAGACTGGCAATGGCAAGGAAAGCGTTTCTGAAGAAGAGAAATTTGTTAACATCGAGTATAGATTTAAGTGTCAGGAAGTCGTTTCTGAAAGTATTTGTGTGGAGTGTAGCTGTTTTTTACTTTTTCTCCATCACTTAATTCTTCATGTGATGTACTGAGACTGGGTTGATCTGAAGATGGAGCATATACTTGCAGTTCCTTTGGCCAAGAATAATAGCCATGATAGATATCATGAACGTATCTTGGTTTATCCCATTCTTCAGCTGTCAGTGGTCGCGTACTTCGATTATATTGAACCCATGCATTGTCATCTCGTTCTCCTGGAATTATTTTGCTCTCCAATTTAATTCCATCCTTCAAAAGGGAGCGTGGATCAATAACAATTTCTTGATGTGGGCGCTTCTGCTGCTTCAACAAGAAAACTGTGCCTCGTATCGCAATCTTCCTCACTTCCAAAGAGGCATAAGTATGGAAGTGAAACGTGGACGATAAATAGTTTAGACAAGAAGAGAATAGGAGCTTTCGAAATGTGGTGCTACAGAAGAATGCTGAAGATTAGATGGGTAGATCACATAACTAATGAAGAGGTATTGAATAGAATTGGGGAGAAGAGGAGTTTCTGGCACAACTTGACTAGAAGAAAGGATCGGTTGGTAGGACATGTTCTGAGGCATAAGGGATCACCAATTTAGTATTGGAGGGCAGCGTGGAGGGTATAAATCGTAGAGGGAGACCAAGAGATGAATACTCTAAACAGATTCAGAAGGATGTAGGTTACAGTAGGTACTGGGAGATGAAGAATCTTGCACGGGATAGAGTAGCATGGAGAGCTGTATCAAACCAGTCTCTTGACTGAAGACCACAACAACAACAATTCTGAGGGGGTCACTGCCTCAAGACAAACACACTTTTTCGAACTGTAGCACTTTTCTTACCGTCTTAAACTTGTGATACAACAACCTCTTAACCAGTAGATTATCAAAGCATTTTAAATTCTTAATTACGTTAAATACTGAAAAACAATGGTTTTGCCCCTTGAAGCTGTTATGTAGGCAACTAGCAACTGATCTCGGAATCCGGTGTAACCGTTCAGTAATACAGAGTTTTACAAGCTGATCCCGGCGAAATCAGTCACTGGACACTGGAGTATGTCCGTTCGTGCCCGCCACTTGGAGTTACGGGTGCAAATTTGCCAGCTGGAGTCGCGACAGTGTGTCAGCACACAGACTGAGAGGAGCGCACCTGTTCTCTCTCAGTCGTTTTGTGTCGCGGCGCTGCGCGGCGGATGTGCTCTGCAAGGGAAATGCGCCGCCACGACCTTGGACTCACCTCTGGCCAGCCTAGCATAGCAGACCCCGCGCTTCGCGATAACCGACACTTCTCGCTCGAGAAGTGTCGCTTGCCTCGCAGAGTGGAGGTCGCGTACGGACGCGCCAGTGCCTGCATCGATAGGTCGGTCGGATCGATTATTTCAGAATCCCGTCAACTAGCATTTTTTCACAATGACTTGCTTTTACGGAATCGATAATTCATTCTGTAAACACACATTTGAGCGCAAAAATTCAGCTGCCGTTGCGTCTTATGGGTTATTATAGAAACCTAAGACTGAGTTTAGAGCAGAAACCTATCGAGTGATATCACCTGGCATGAACTTTCACGTCTGTTGTCAACGCCACACTGTTGGAGACTTTGGTTATTTCTGTTTTCACAGTTGCACCACGTGTGTCTTTTATCGTCATTTCTCAGCAGTCATGACTGAGTTGCTGTGCGCGGGTTAAACGAGTGCTGTTATAATAACCAGTGTAGTTCTAACTGTGTACTGCGTCACAGTTTGTTTACAGTGTCTAGTAGTAGATGTGAGGATGAACCTCAAGCAAAAAGGAAACATGGTGTTATTAATGAAGACAATTACAAATGAAATGCTGCGCTAAATGCAAAAATAAAAGTGTTGCAAATGAAATTTGTTCCTGAGGAAATTATGTGCCACACTGTTCACGTAAATGCAGTTTATAAATTGACGATGAAGCAAAAAATAAGACTTGGAATTATTTTTAATAGGTTAGACACAAAAATCAGTCAGGAGGCATAATCGCAGGCATTAACGGAAGTAAAGGAAGTACACTGTAATGTCAAAACAAACAAGGGCCAAGGCGACTTTGATGCTACTTCAACTTAACCTTCGGGCTCAAATAAAAGCAAATAAAAGAACATATAAGGTCTTTTATAACTTGGTGTTTTTCTTTTCAGAACAGAATACAAGGTCCAAATTAGTTATTTAGCTTTCAAAATACGTTTTTTCCCTCAGAAAAACAAATTTTATTGACGTTAACTGAAGTAATGTGTGTCTGTGTGTAAAGGAGTAGCTATTATAATTTAGTTATAGGTAATATCTACTTCAAATTTTCTGTGTTATTACCACGAACAAAATGTTTCCCTCGGTTTCCTGAAAGTTTCACAAAGCACACTTTCTGGTTTCTGAAATAAACGATTCTGTTGCCGTCTATATGAGTGTCTTAAACTATACAGCCATTTAGACAATTACATTGTTATTTAATCTATTGCAAATGCATATAATTTGTCATGATAATAGCAGATTTCTGATGCACCTCATTTTTTCGTAATTACATGTTATGAATACATACAACACAAATACACTCCTGGAAATTGAAATAAGAACACCGTGAATTCATTGTCCCAGGAAGGGGAAACTTTATTGACACATTCCTGGGGTCAGATACATCACATGATCACACTGACAGAACCACAGGCACGTAGACACAGGCAACAGAGCATGCACAATGTCGGCACTAGTGCAGTGTATATCCACCTTTCGCAGCAATGCAGGCTGCTATTCTCCCATGGAGACGATCGTAGAGATGCTGGATGTAGTCCTGTGGAACGGCTTGCCATGCCATTTCCACCTGGCGCCTCAGTTGGACCAGCGTTCGTGCTGGACGTGCAGACCGCGTGAGACGACGCTTCATCCAGTCCCAAACATGCTCAATGGGGGACAGATCCGGAGATCTTGCTGGCCAGGGTAGTTGACTTACACCTTCTAGAGCACGGGATACATGCGGACGTGCATTGTCCTGTTGGAACAGCAAGTTCCCTTGCCGGTCTAGGAATGGCAGAACGATGGGTTCGATGACGGTTTGGATGTACCGTGCACTATTCAGTGTCCCCTCGACGATCACCAGTGGTGTACGGCCAGTGTAGGAGATCGCTCCCCACACCATGATGCCGGGTGTTGGCCCTGTGTGCCTCGGTCGTATGCAGTCCTGATTGTGGCGCTCACCTGCACGGCGCCAAACACGCATACGACCATCATTGGCACCAAGGCAGAAGCGACTCTCATCGCTGAAGACGACACGTCTCCATTCGTCCCTCCATTCACGCCTGTCGCGACACCACTGGAGGCGGGCTGCACGATGTTGGGGCGTGAGCGGAAGACGGCCTAATGGTGTGCGGGACCGTAGCCCAGCTTCATGGAGACGGTTGCGAATGGTCCTCGCCGATACCCCAGGAGCAACAGTGTCCCTAATTTGCTGGGAAGTGGCGGTGCGGTCCCCTACGGCACTGCGTAGGATCCTACGGTCTTGGCGTGCATCCGTGCGTCGCTGCGGTCCGGTCCCAGGTCGACGGGCACGTGCACCTTCCGCCGACCACTGGCGACAACATCGATGTACTGTGGAGACCTCACGCCCCACGTGTTGAGCAATTCGGCGGTACGTCCACCCGGCCTCCCGCATGCCCACTATACGCTCTCGCTCAAAGTCCGTCAACTGCACATACGGTTCACGTCCACGCTGTCGCGGCATGTTACCAGTGTTAAAGACTGCGATGGAGCTCCGTATGCCACGGCAAACTGGCTGACACTGACGACGGCGGTGCACAAATGCTGCGCAGCTAGCGCCATTCGACGGCCAACACCGCGGTTCCTGGTGTGTCCGCTGTGCCGTGCGTGTGATCATTGCTTGTACAGCCCTCTCGCAGTGTCCGGAGCAAGTATGGTGGGTCTGACACACCGGTGTCAATGTGTTCTTTTTTCCATTTCCAGGAGTGTATATTAACTGTCTTTCTCTTGTGCTGAGGTTCTTAATAATTGGGAATCACTTTTCACTAGAATAAGTTTTATGTTACTCGTCATTGAACTTAAATAATTGCTCAGACAAGAGATTAACACTCTACACAACCCATTATAAAATGAGTACATACGGTTTCTTCTTCTCGTAGCTGTTCCTGCTGTGAACCTCTGGAGTCAATCATGTATTGCGTTTGCTGTGAGGCGGCGTTTTCACATCTCCAAGTTTAGAGATGAATGGTCGTCTCTTGAAAGTATCCTGTGATTTGGACGCAGATTTCTGGTTGTCGGTCAAGTTTCGTGACACTTTTGGGTAGTGGAAATCCCTCTCCGACGACTGCATTATAAAGTTTGACGTTTGACGTGGCGTAGCGGGAACAACCGAGTGGAAGGCGATTTAGATTTACTATTTATGACTGGTAATCTTTGCAATATGGATAGGTTAAAACTTCGAAGCTTTAGAGATGTGCAGGATAAAAGCAGTGCCGATTTCGCATTATTATGGAAGTTTTAGCTTTGGATACCAAGTTATTTTAAAAATGCATTGATGCATCTGAGCAAAGTTTTGTCCTTTCGTCACCAACGAGAAACGAATTACGTGTCTTAAGACTAACAGTGTGCGACAGGTAGCTTACTGACTTGTGGTGTCACTGCTTGTGGCGTCACTGCAAGGTCACTCGACCATGTGACCGTTTGGGCGGGAAATGTAAAAGTAAAAATAGACAAACGCTTTAAAAAATGCGAGTTTATTTATATAAAAATTATTTTCTCTTATAACAACTATAGCGCTACCAATTGGAAAACCGAGCGGGGTGGCGAAGTGGTTAGCACACTAGAGTCGCATTCGGGAAAATAACGCTCGCGTCCGACTATCATGATTTAGGTTTTCTTTGATTTTCCTAAATTGCCCCAGGTAAATGCCGCAATGGCTCCCTAGAAAGGACAAGGCCGCCTTCCCTCCCCATCCTTCCCTAATCCGATGGGATCGATGATCTCGCTGTTTGGTCCCCTGCCCGAATGAACCAACCAACCAACCAACCAATTGGAAACAACTCCAAAAAATTGTCAACATACCTCTTACAGCGTTCTGATGTAACGGTCGTTGTAGCGCAATACGCAGAACTCCCGTACTGTTAATTGCAAGCGAATGGAAAAGTAAAAGTAAACGTGAAGCTCACACTGTAAGAAGATGACTTTGTATCTCTTCGGAGACGACGTTTGTTTGTACGATCATGACAATGACCCTGATCAGCATCTGAGAGAGAATGTTTTGTGGAAAATAATTTTCCTGAAATGGACTGGCCAGCCTACAGTCGCCAACTCCACCCAATGGACACCCTTGGGATTAGTTAGAATGTCTATTTCGCTCCAATTATTGGTAGCCAACATCACCTCCTTTTCTACTTTTGCCTCTTGAGGAAGCAAGGGCTGCTGTTCCTCCACAGACATTTAAACACCTCACAGACAATGTCCCCATCAGAGTTCAAGACGTGATGAAAGCGAACATTAATAACCACTAATAGGTGTGCGGATACTTTTGATTTGATCTTGCAAGTCCTGTCCAAGTTACTCAGCCTGTGCTTCTGAATTGCAAACGAAATCTATCCACGATATCACTAGGGAAGGCGGCTATTGCTGAAACAGCCGGTTTTCGGGTGTCTCGGTTTTGTTCAACGCCAGTTTAACCCGCTTGTTAAAACCGCTGAGAATAACGGATTTCCGAAATAAACGAGTTTCAGTTTTTTATTCCTATTATTTACTGTAATAAATGTAGAAACCGAACAACGACTGAAAAATTTTGACTCTCTCAGTTTCAAGATACATAGAATCAAAATATTAAATCAAATAGGCAAATAAAAGAATACTTAGTCCGTGCACCGTTCTCTGATTTTCCCTAAAAGTCATACCTGGCTGAATACTAAAACAGAAATCACCAGTCTTCTCCTACCGATTCATTTTTTTTAACTCTGCGGAAAAATCAAGCTATAATCGAAGGATCATACCACTACTTTGCTACTACGAATTGTCAGTGCTTAAGGGCGAGAACTGGAGTTGAAGAACTATAATTTTCACGTTAATTTGTCAATTTTCAAAACCTCCAAGAAGATACAGGAATATTATGTAGACACAGGAAACGGATTGGATTATTTCTATTTTTAATTGCAAACTATGAATGAATTCCAACTATCAGTTTAATAAGCCACGGTTGCGAAATACTAACACGAATTCTTCGCAGACGAATGGGAAACTGGTAGAAGCCGACCTCGGGGAAGATCAATTAGGATTCCGTAGAAATGTTGGAACGCGTGCTGCAATATTGACCCTACGACTTATCTTAGAAACTAGATTAAGGAAATGCAAAACTACGTTTCTAGCATTTGTAGACTTAGAGAAAGCTTTTCACAATGTTGACTGGAATACTCTCTTTCAAACTTTGAAGGTGTCAGGAGTAAAATACAGGGAGCGAAAGACTGTTTACAATTTGTACAGAAACCAGATGGCAGTTATAAGAGTCGAGGGGCATGAAAGGGAAGCAGTGGTTGGGAAGGCTCAAAATGGTTCAAATGGCTCTGAGCACTATGGGACTCAACTGCTGTGGTCATCAGTCCCCTAGAACTTAGAACTACTTAAACCTAACTAACCTAAGGACATCACACACATCCATGCCCGAGGCAGGATTCGAACCTGCGACCGTAGCAGTCGCACGGTTCCTAACTGCGCGCCTAGAAGGTTGGGAAGGGAGTCAGACAGGGTTGTAGCCTATCCCCCATGTTATTCGATCTGTATATTGAGCAAGCAGTAAAGGAAAATGGCTCTGAGCACTATGGGACTTAACATCTGAGGTCATCAGTCCCCTAGAACTTAGAACTACTTAAACCTAACTAACCTAAGGACATCACACACATCCATGCCCGAGGCAGGATTCGAACCTGCGACCGTAGCGGTCGCGCGGTTCCAGACTGAAGCGCCTTTAACCGCTTGGCCACACCGGCCGGCGCAGTAAAGGAAACAAAAGAAAAATTCGAAGTAGGTATTAAAATCCAGGGAGAAGAAATAAAAACTTTGAGGTTCGCCGATGACATTGTAATTCTGTCAGATACAGCAAAGGACCTGGAAGAGCAGCTGAACGGAATGGACAGTGTCTTGAAAGGAGGATATAAGATGAACATCAACAAAAATAAAATGAGGATAATGGAAAGTAGTCGAATTAAATCGGGTGGTGGTGAGGTAATTAGATTAGGAAATGAGACACTTAAAGTAGTAAATGAGTTTTGCTGTTTGGGGAGCAAAATAACTGGTAGAGCACTTGCCCGCGAAAGGCAAAGGTCCCGAGTCTCGGTCCGGCACACAGTTTTAATCTGCCAGGAAGTTTCAAAATAACTGATGATGGTCGAAGGAGAGAGGATACAAAATGTAGACTGGCAATGGCAAGGAAAGCGTTTCTGAAGAAGAGAAATTTGTTAACATCGAGTATAGATTTAAGTCTCAGGAAGTCGTCTCTGAAAGTATTTGTATGGCGTGTAGCCATGTAAGGAAGCGAAACGTGAACGATAAATAGTTTAGACAAAAAGAGAATAGAAGCATTCAAAATGTGGTGCTACATAAGAATGCTGAAGATTAGATGGTTACATCAGATAACTAATGAGGAGGTATTGAATAGAATTGAGGTGAAGAGAAATTTGTGGCACAACTTGATTAGAAGAAGGGGTCGGTTGGTAGGACATATTCTCAGGCATCAAGGGTTCACCAATTTAGTACTGGAGGGCAGCGCGGAGGGTAAAAATCGTAGAGGGAGACCAAGAGATGAATACACTAAGCAGATTCAGAAGGATGTAGGCTGCAGTAGGTACGGGGAGATGAAGCTTGCACAGGACTGAAGACCGCAACAACGACATGAATGAATTGCCTAGTTTTCTCCTTATATGATGTTGCAAGTTTATTTTAGCTCATCCCGTTTTCAGTCTTCTAAAGCAAATTGGATATTGTACTTCACTGAGACCGCACTTCGTAAAAGACTAGGGATGGGGCGTTTTGTGACACAACTAATGCCCGACGACATCCGCGAGAAAGCGCCTTATAGGCCAGTTGGGACAAGTCTTTGCACATTGCATGTGCACGTGTAGCATCTAAAAGGCCACGCCACGTGGTAACAGGTACCGTACCTTACCTTCTTAGCAATGTTATACCAGTTCTTATACCCATGTTTGTTCCTGGTTTCTGTCGTCTTTGTTATTAGAATAGCACTGATCACGTTTCCCGTGTCTACCTTGTTAGTGTTTCAAACAAAGGAAATTTTACGAATAAAAATTATTGTTTCTTTAAAAAAAGTTTTATTTAAAAATAAAAATTTTTTGCGCTGCTGCTATGGGCAACTGAGATTTTGGTTCTCTTGCACAGTTATTAGTAAAAAAAAAAAAAGGAGCAAGTGTTTTGAGAGAAACCAAAGCATGCCGAAAAATATTGGTTATTCGGAAATAAAATACCCGTATCGGTTTTAACCGGTCGGTTTTTCCCACCCCTAGATACCATAGCAATATGCGATTGTTGATAGCGTGACTTCTGTAGGGCGGCTGTGGTGGCCGAGCGGTTCTAGGCGCTTCAGTCCGGAACCGCGCGACTGCTACGGCCGCAGGTTCGAATTCTGCCTCGGGCATGGATGTGTGTGATGTCCTCAAGTTAGTTATGTTTAAGTAGTTCTAAGTGCTAGGGGACTGATGACCTCAGATGTTAAGTCCCATAGTGCTTTGAACCATTTGAATTTGACTTCTGTAAACTGATCCCGAAGGGCACCATGAAAGTAATCTAGAAGGAACACCATCGCTCAGCCCCCCCTCCTCTCCCCCCCCCCCCCCACCTAGGTGCTGTGACCGACATATAGAGAAAGATGAAAACGTTCCGCTTATTTAACACGGTAAAAATTCGCAGCTCGGGGTCTAGTGGCTAGCGTTGCAGCCTCTGGATCACGGTGTCCTGGGCTTGATTCTCGGCCGGGTTGAGAATTTTCTCTACCCAGGGAGTGAGTGTTTGTGTCGTCCTCATCATTTCATCATCATCATTCGTGACCGTGGCTAGATTGGACTGTGTAAAAAATTGGACTGTGTAAAAATTGGGCATCTGTACGGGCATTGATGATCCCGCAGTTGAGCGCCCGCTAACCAAACATCATCATCACAACACGGTAAAAACGGAAACTGGGGCAGCCTGGAAACCGCAGTTGTGCGCACAGGCAGTGACAGCACGTGTTTCTGTGTCCTCCTGTCAGACGACGGTGCGGCTTTAGACGGCGAAGAAAAGCCCTTTATTGTTGGTAAGCGTGCTGACGTCAGCAATGAAAGGGCGCGTGTGCGCGTGTTCGTGTTCGTGTGCGTAGGCGGCGCGCGGGTCGAGCTCTCGCGGCAAGTATCGATCGGTCGCTCGCGCTGGATGCAGCCCAGCCTTACCTCACCCCCCCCCCCCTTCACCCCTCGACTCCTCTTTAATAACGAAGACCTTAGCCTTCTCCTCGAATCCCTCTGTCGTCTTCATTAACACGTGCAACTCCACCCTCTCCTCTTCACGTAGCGAGAGTTCATCAGGAACAAAAGTAGCGCCAGGTGCCTACGACGCAGGTGGCGCTGGACCGCTCAAGCTTTCAGCTCGTATACGCAGTGCCGACAACGCTCTCGGATTGTTTACTGACGATGCAGTCATCAAGAGAATGGTGTCATCGTTAGCTGCAAAAGTAATTACTAAAAAAAATTTCACCCCGGGGCACTAAACGAAACTTGGACAACGCTTCAACTTACAAAAAAAATTGAAAATATTTAATTGCGAAATAGCGATACGATTCGACACTATCATTCCAGTGAAATAGACCATGTGGTCGAGCGTCTTCGGACACTCTTTGCAGATCATTCTGTAGACCTCATAATTACACTTTAAGTAACAAAAACTTCTGCACGTGAAATACATGTCAGTACGTACTCTTTGCTAATACTTATCAATAAAATTGCTGAATTTATTACATACAGGATGCGGCAAGAGGACCTCCCACATTTCAAAAGATAGTTACAAACAAACAAATATACTCTGAAATTAGATTCACTTGTAAACAATAAATACTACGTCATTCTACATTACTTCGTTCTAAAACTTTTGTATTGTAAATGGAATCCTCCACTGTTGACGCACTGACAAAACCTTACCCCAAAGTTGTCCGTAGTTCTTCCTATTGTTTCCGATGGAACAGCAACTACTTACTTGCTGATTGTCTCCTTAAATGCTTGCAGGGTTGTGTGCCAATGTTTGTACTTTTGAACCTTTAAGCAGAAGCTAGTTTTTGACACATATAAATGCATATGATGTCTTACCTCCTAATGTATCTGTCGTACAACGATATAATTTCGCGACATTGCAGGTACAACCAGGACTGTATGTGAATACTGTTTGCAAATTGTACTGCAAATAGTCAGCAGCAAAGAAGTAATAAAACGTCATGGCTGATGCTGAAATTTTAATGCAAGAACAGCAAACATGTAATAACCGATAAACTTTTTTCGTTTCATCATTTTCAGGGGCTACAAGAGAGAAAAAATTCATAAGGCTTTGGAATTATGCACAAAGTTTATTGCAAGTCGTTAAGTGCCCTCATTCTCGAATACTGAATGTACAGTATGAAGCACGTGTATTTGCGCGCAGTTACACTCATGTTCATAAATTAAGGATAATGCTGATGCATGGTGAAACAACGCTCTGGTGGGCGGTTTGCGGGTTTAAATCACCTCGTCGTATGACCATGCGGTGCATTTGACCTGCGGTCGTCGCACGGTGGTGCTGGCAGCAGATCACATACGCAGAGGTGTGTTGGTGCGTGTCACAGTACGGTGCAGCGAGTAAGTGTGCAGACGTTTTCAGACGTACTAATGGTGATTATGTGTTGAAAATGGCTCAAAGAACACATATTGATGACGTTATGGTGGGTAGAATACTAGGGCAACTGGAGGCTGGTCAAACACAGCACGTCGTAGCACGGGCCCACAGTGTGCCACAAAGTGTGATCTCAAGACTATGGCAACGATTCCAGCAGACAGGAAACGTGTCCAGGCGCTACAGTACGGGACGTCCACAGTGTACAATACCAGAAGAAGACTGATATCTCACCATCAGTGCCCGCAGACGGCCACGGAGTACTGCAGGTAGCCCTGCTCGGGACCTTACCATAGCCACTTGAACAGTTGTCTCCAGACACACAGTCTACAGACGACATGGTTTATTCGCCCAGAGATTTGCAAGGCGCATTCTACTGACCCCTGGTCACAGGAGAGCTCGTAACACCTGGTGTCAAGAGCACAGTACATGGTCATTGGAACAGTGGTCCCAGGTCATGTTGATGGACGAGTCCAGGTATAGTCTGAACAGTGATTCTCGCCGGGTTTTCATCTGGCGTGAACCCTTGAAAGAGACCTGTATGGAGGTCGTGTTTGATGGTGTGGCGTGCGATTATGATTGGTACACGTACACCACTGCATGTCTTTGACGGAGGAACTGTAAGAGGTCAGGTGTATTGGGACGTCATTTTGCACCAGTATGTCCGTCTTCTAAGGGGTACAGTGGGTCCCACCTTCCTCCTGATGCATGATAAAGCACGGCCGCACCGAGCTGCCATCGTAGAGGAGTACCTTGAAACAGAAGATATCAGGCGAATGGAGTGACCTGCCTGTTCTCGAGACCTAAACCCCATCGAGCACGTGTGGGATCTCTCGGTCGACGTATCGCTGCATGTCTTCAAGCCCCTACGACACTTCAGGAGCTCTGACAGGCACTGGTGCAAGAATGGGAGGCTATACCCCAACAGCTCCTCGACCACCTGATCCAGAGTATGCCAATCCTTGTGCGGCCTGTATACGTGTGCATGGTGATCATATCCCACATTGATGTCGGGGTACATACGCAGGAAACTGTGGCGTTTTTTAGCACGTGTGTTTCAGGACGGTTTTCTCAACTTATCACCAATACCGTGAACTTACGGATCTGTGTCGTGTGTGTTCCCTATGTGCCTATGCTATTAGCGCCAGTTTTCTGTAGTGCCACGTTGTGGGGCACCACTTCTGCAAGTATCCTTAATTTATGAGCATGCGTGTAGTTGCGCCGCTTCAAGAAAAACACAAATGTAATGCTTGTCTTATTACGTTAAAACTTTTAAAATGCAATTATACCTCTTAATGAGTAGATGATGGCAGCATTTTAAATTTTAAAATTCAGTCAATAATGAAATATTGAAAATCAAATGTTTGTTGTCCCCGGAAGGCGTTAGACGGGTGACCAGAAACTGGTATTGCGTGCCGGATTACAGGATGGTTGCTTAGTGATATTCAGGGCGACCCGAAAGTCTGTTAACATTTGAAAATTCAGTACTTCACGGAATAACGTAGGTAGAGAGGTAAAAATTGTCACAAATGCTTGAAATGGCATGGGGTTTTATTGAAACTAAAACAAAGTGCACAAAATGACCAACAGATGATACTTTTTGTGGTATAAAACCAATAATCAACAAAACAATTGTTTTTAGCAATTTCTTTATAATAAATGCTCAACATGTCGCCCATCATTCATCAACAATACGAGTAGTCGAGGGACAGTGCTGTGAACAGCCCTCGGGCATGGGTGTGTGTGTTGTTCTTAGCATAAGTTGGTTTAAGTTAAAGTTCTGAGGTGTGGGGTTGATGTGTTATTCTGTTATTCTGCGCAACGGATTAATCTGAGATGTACCCTTTACCCTATGGCTCTTGCAAGATGCAATTTCCACCCCCACACTACTACAGAAGCCAGACAGACGCTCCTAACGTTCTAAAGAGAAATGCCTGAAAAACTTTCAGCAATAAATATCTTTTGGAGCCGTCCGCTGTAAGGAAATGACACAAAAATTCACAAAATTTCTTACGTAAGTATTGGGATACTTGGGTACTGGACTAATGCTAGTTAGTGTAAGAAAAACATGAAAGTAAGGAAAGTTATTATTTATTTTGCAAAAATTCTGAGAAATCACAATGACACTTTTAGTTATCAATTGAACAAGTTATATCCTGGTTCTTTTCGGAATGTGAAGTTACCTTTCAAGGATAGGATTCGCTAATGAAATTTCTACACAAACTTTAAGATGGTAGTTAACTTGGCAGAATGGCTGAGAGGCACTCCTACTCAACTTGATTAATTATCCTTTAGAATGTTACTAGGTACAGTCGAGGCTGTCACGTGTGAAATGCAGTGAAGTGTACTGTTGTGGAGGAAATATGGGGCTCGCAATAGCAATGAATTGAACAAGTTATATCCTGGTTCTTTTCGGAATGTGAAGTTACCTTCCAAGGATAGGATTCGCTAATGAAATTTCCACACAAAGTTTAAGATGGTTGTTAACTTGGCAGAATGGCTGAGAGGCACTCCTACTCAACTTGAATAATTATCCTTTAGAATGTTGCTAGGTACAGTCGAGGCTGTCACGTGTGAAATGCAGTGAAGTGTACTGTTGTGGAGGAAATATGGGGCTCACAATAGCTGTAGTGCACAATACCGTAAACTGCGATGACTGCTGTCTGTGCCGATCGCTGCTGACAAATAAGATAACTCTCTTTCTATTTGGATTGACCTTCGACAATCAAACTCTCCCTATGCCTTGATGAAGTCAAGGATTCCTATTCGCCCCTAGTCTAACTATTGGCGTGGTACACCGGTCAGATAACCAGTCCACCGTGATGCCACTCAAAATTCGCTCGCAGGCGTTTAACTATAACTCTGTCCATTCACACCGCACAATAAGTGTGTCGGCCAACACAGTGAACAACGCTTAATCGCAAGGACTCAATATAGAGTCGCCCTTTGATTCGTTCTCAACAGAGGTGCTCTCCCAGTGAAGTACTGAGGAGAGACCTGTTCCTCGCTCTTTGAGTACACGTACGAGCGCACACGCTCTCGTTAGGTGTTCTCGCTCCAAGAACGACAACAAAACGGCCCCTCTCCACGCCAGACGTGAAGGGGTATATCTTTCGGTCTCTTCCATTATTCCTTCAGCTCAAGGCGTCATATCGTTGACAATCAGCATTGCTCTTCTAAAATGAGATAATGACGTTTCGTTTAAGGCGACCAATCCGGGAATCTGTAGCATAGGCGTTTGGAGTTTGCTGTCTCCCTGTGAAAATCTCTGAAACTGCCTGAAATGTGTAAAGAATGCGTAGGCTGGTCGCTCCCACACAATGTAGCGGAATTTGCTTGTAAGCTGAACACGGGGTCGTTCCCCCTTTTCACTCGGGCACACACTGTGCACTCCATGGGCGGTCACCGCCCGATATAGATAGCTTGGGACCGGCCTCCTGGCGTGCAGTTGCTCTCCCGAAGTAAAAGCCCCTGCGACCGTCGTGTCTGGAATGTATGTGTGTACGCCAGCCTCGAGTATTTCAATCTCAGTGCGCATTGGCAATTTACTAGTTATTTGCATATCGTTTAATGAACTCATACAACATTGACTTTATCTTATCGAATTTGGGTTCGAATGAAGCGTCTTGATATGCGGAATATGATTGTGAGGGCGGAATATGTAAGCAATGAAGGTCAGGAGACCGCGACGTCTTACAAAGTAGTGTGTAAGTCTAGGGACCGATGACCTAAGCAGTTTGGTCCCTTAGGAATTCACACACATTTGAACATTTTGTGAACAGCACTGTGCAGCATATCAGTAGGAATGGTGAGAAATTGCCGTCGGATACTGGCTTTTAGCATCCCTAACCACGTCGGACGATCGTGGTAGACTTGCGACTTCAGGTAACCTCACAACCACTGATCACACTGATTGAAGTCTGCGGGCATGGGAGGCCACGCATGACGGAAGTGGAGGGTCAGCGCGCGGTCCTCACCAAACGATGCTGCCCTCACCAAACGAAGCGCGCAAGATGTCTTCCACATATGTAGTGATATGGAGTGGAGCGCCACCCTGCATAAAAGTCGTGCCTCTCAGCGGGTGTTTATGCGATTCTGAAACACCTCGGCGTACCTCGCACCCCTCACGATGACGGTTTATACACGGTTCTCATGCGGTGTGACTGACTTTCACCGGTTTATGTACTCGTTTTTGGTTTCAATAAAAACCCATATCATTTCATGCATGTGTGTCACGTTTTACCTCCCTACCTACATTATACCATAAAGTACCATATTTTCAAATGTTAACGGACTTTTGGATCATACTGTACATGACCACTCCATAACACGCGCCCTTTTCTAAACAACCCACATTCGGAGCTTCTACTTTGTCCAAGACAATAACTTCTCGCTTTATCACTAATAAATGAGAAACAACTTGTTTCTGACAGGCGATCTGTGAGCTGTGATAGAGACGTTCCTGTGACAAAATGCACCTCTTCAAACCTTCGAGGTACTTTGTGCTGTTGCAGCAAGGTAACTATTACGCATGCGTTAAGACATATCAGGCCACCAAGCACCACTCACTTTTAAAAACACGTTCATGGGGTTCTCACAATAAAAACAAAGAAAACTCCTTTGTTCGCAAAATAAGTTCAGTCTTGTAATCGTTCTTTACAACGATCTTCCTCATACGTTTGCAATTTGCAGTGACCAATATGTATGCCTGCACGTGAAGCATTCTTGATGGATGTTCTGCTTTCGGATTCTAGGGGCTGCACAGTCCATGCACAGTGGACTAATTATGTGCAGCAATCTGGTATTACACAGAAATAATTGTATAATTTTGTTGTATTTGCATCGGAAATGATCCTGAGGCCTCCGACAGCAGGTTTTCAAAACAAGGTATTGTGTGAGAGCTACAAAATTACACTACATAATAAATTAATGGATTCATTGCTGCCGGCCGCGGTGGTCTCGCGGTTCTAGGCGCGCAGTCCGGAACCGTGCGACTGCTACGGTCGCAGGTTCGAATCCTGCCTCGGGCATGGATGTGTGTGATGTCCTTAGGTTAGTTAGGTTTAAGTAGTTCTAAGTTCTAGGGGACTGATAACCACAGCAGTTGAGTCCCATAGTGCTCAGAGCCAGATTCATTGCTGTCCTAGAATGACGCAAAATAAAACCATTTATCAGTTTGTTCGCAGCAGTTCAGAACAGGTAATATTTTTTCTCTGTTTAAGATATACCGTACATAGCACAGTACCGTAACTGCACTAACAAAAAGAACTTTCGTGGAACACAGATACCCAACTTCTAGAAATTCATGATACATTATTTCAAGCTACATGCGAAATTATGTGATGGAAATACTGATATAATTAGAAGAAGTCCTAATTATAGGGGTATATATTACACAGCGCCCCCCAGATAAACTCCAGCTCCTTTTTCTTTAATCTGAATTCCCAAGGGACAACGATTTCACAGACTGTTTAATACACGTTTTCCAAAAATTTAGGGAATGATCTAGTCACAGTGCCGTTTCATAAGATCTGTCACTTAGACATTGCGAGTGTGTTATTAGCACGTGAGTCACGTATTCGCTGTTTTACTGTAGCGACGAGCGTCTAGAGGAAGGATGTATGGAAAAAGTGTTAATCTCTTACTTAATGTTGCCTATGCTCCACATCCCTACTTGTGTACCATTGTAAGTGACTAAGCGAGTGGATAAAGCTGTATTAAATGTTCCGCGGTGAACCAAAGTGGTAACCACTGTAGGCTTGCGCCTTACCAACCTAACAGTATTCTGGTAGTTGGGGGTAACAGTGCACTCTGGGGAAGTCGGAGATCTACCGTTTCTCTTCCAGCATCTCTGAGCAGTAGCTGGTTCAGCTTAATGGTAGTGTCCGTGAACGGTCATACACTTTGCTTTTGGGTCACTTGAGTGTAAAACCGACCCTTCCGAATCTACCAGTACTGTTCGGAGTTAGATAACGGATTGATTCATTCCAACACGTAGCGGGTTTCAATCTGTTTCGATGAGAAACGTAATTTAGTAAATTACATTTGTGATTACATTTCTTAGTTGTTTTCATTCGAATTTTAAACGAAGAGAGAGATTTATGTGGAAACCTTTGTCCGTGAATAGATGTAACTACGTGCACCTATGGATCTAGTGTCTCGTGGGTTACTTCATTCCAGACTTAAACTCGTGTTCGTTCACGAAGTTTTTAGAGATTTTTCTTTCGGAATTCGTGCGATTGTTAACACGTTCAGCAGTATTTTGTTCTTAGTTCTTTGTCCATGGTCATGTTACGTGGCACCACATTCAGTCTCATCCTGAAGATTAGCGCCTTTAAAGATCGAGTTCAACTATTTCGCGCACCGTTTCTATTGTGTATTTGATATGAGTTGAGGAATTTCTTTTAAGTGTTGCAGATCTACATCTACATAGATATTCCGCAAGCCACCGTACGGTGCGTGGCGGAGGGTAGCCTCTACCACCATTTGTCATTTTTCTTCCTGTTCCACTCGCAAATAGAGCGAGGGAGAAACGATTGTCTATATGCCTCCGTATGAGCCTTAATTTCTTGTATCTTATCTTCGTGGTGCTTACGTGCAGTGTTATGTTGGCGGTAGTAGAATCGTTCGGCAGTCAGTTTCAAATGCCGGTTCTCTGAATCTTCTCAATAGTGTTTCTCGAAAAGTACATCGCCTTCCCTCCAGGGATTTCCATTTGACTTCCCGACGCATCTCCGTAACACTTCCGCGCTGCTCGAGTCAACCGGTAAAAAAATCTAGCAGTCCGCCTCTGAATTGTTTCGATGTCTTCCTTCAATCCAACCTGGTACGGATCCTAACCACTCGAGCAGTACTCAAGAACAGGTCGCACCAGCGCCCTATATGCGATCTCCTTTACAGGTTAACCACTCTTTCCTAAACTTCTACTAATAAACGCCGGCCGGAGTGGCCGAGCGGTTCTAGGCGCTTCAGTCTGGAACCGCGTTCCGCTATGGTCGCAGGTTCGAATCCTGCCTCGTGCATGGATGTGTGTGATGTCCTTAGGTTATTTAGGTTTAAGTAGTTCTAAGTTCTAGGGGACTAATGACCTCAGATGTTAAGTCCCATAGTGCTCAGAGCCATTTGAACCATTTTTTTTCCCCATAAACCGAAGTCGACCATTCGCCTTCCCTGTCACACCTCTCAAATGTTCGTTCCACCTCATATCACTTTGCAACGTTATGCCCAGATGTTTAAACGACTTGACTGCGTCAAACAGGACACTAGTAATGCTGCATCTGAACATTACCGGTTTGGTCTTCCCATTCATCCGCATTAACTTACCTTTTCCCACATTTAGGGTTAGCTACCATTCATCATACTAACTGGAAATTTTGCCTAAGCCGTCTTGTATCTTTCTACAGTCATTCTACTTCGATGCCTTACCGTATACTACAGCATCATCAGCAAATAACCGCAGATTACTGCCCATCCTGTCAGCAAAATCATTTATACGAGGGCAACTATTTATTCACAACCGATACAAAAGAGTTACATGTTTGCACCTGTTACTGTCAAAGTAGTCACCAGCGTTGAGTAGAACCCGTTGCCTGCGATATGGAAGGTGCAGTATACAGTTAGCATAGCCTGTTCTGTTGATGGTGCGAATGGAGCGGTCTACTGCTTGTCGAATCTCTGGAACAGTTCTGAAGCGAATGTCACGAAGTGGTTCCTTCATCTTCGGAATCAAATCAAAGCCACAAGGACTTATGTCTGGGGAGTACGGTGCATGGTGCAATACTTCCCAGTCGCAACGACTGAACAGAGCAGCCACAGCTTGCGCTGTATGCCTTCGCGCATTGTCGTGCAAAATCGTGGGTGGGTTGCACAGAAAGTCTCGCCGCTTCTTTCGCAAAGCTGGTCGCAGGTGATGCTGTGCATTGACGGTCTGCCGTGGAGGAACGTAATGCGTTAGGATAACACCATTACAGTCGTACACGAGAATCACCATAACTTTCATCATACAGGAGCTCTGACGCACTTTCAACTTTCGCAGCGGCACATAATGACGCCATTCGTTGGATTGGCGTTTCAGTTTTGGCTCGTACAATGTGGCCCATGTCTCATCCAGTGTTACGATACGGCGCAAGAAAGCCTCTCCTTCGCGCTCATAGCACTCCAAGTGCGTCTGAGCAGCGTCGTAACGCATCCATTTCTGCATTTCCGTCAAGTCATGCGAAACCCATCGTGATGCAATTTTTCTCATGCCCAGGCGTTCCTTCAGGATGCGAAGCACAGTCGTATGCGCTAATCCGGTTTCGTGGGCGAGCTCACGAATCGTATGG
The DNA here is from genome assembly GCF_023898315.1 of Schistocerca nitens. Taxonomy (NCBI): domain Eukaryota; kingdom Metazoa; phylum Arthropoda; class Insecta; order Orthoptera; family Acrididae; genus Schistocerca; species Schistocerca nitens. The sequence continues at coordinate 130,480,313 of NC_064622.1, read as the reverse complement.
TGTCGATCACTGTCCACTAACACGGCAACAGCATGCACTTCTTCTACACAGACGCTAGGACGACCTGCCCGATGCATGTCTGCCACAGTTTGCCGACCTTCGTAGAAGGCTTTTACTCAACGTGCCACTGTTCTGTACGGCTATGTCGATTCCCCTCACGCCTCTTGAAGATCTTGATAACACTGTCGCGCTGTACGACCTCTGACACACTCAATCTTGATCCAACTGCGTTGGTCCTGTTTCCAAAACAGTCACACCCTTACGTTAGACCTCTCGCTCGCAAGTGAATGTGTTTCCCTCGACAGTGCGCAAGCCGGTGACGTGGGACGGGCTAGTCCATTTGCACACCTTTAAAAGTTTATTTTTTCCGGAGAAATCAAATCTATAATAGTACAAACAGCTGACAACCTACAACATGGTGCCAAATAATTATTTTAATAATACATGTGTACTAGTAATACTATATCATATTATCTTCTGTGAAACAACAAGATCGATTACATTTAGAAGTAGAACATCTGTATGAATGAGAATCTTTGGCATGTTTACGTTCTGCTACTACAATGTGCGAAAAAGTGTGTGACTATGTATGTACTACAAAATTAAATATGTGTATTGTGTATACCAATTGCACAACACAAGCAGACATCATACAATGTTAAACTGTAAGTTAGTTTCATATTATTAACGCTGTTAAACTTATATCTACAATATACCATGTTGTAACACAAAAATGTAATATCAACAGGCAAAGAACTAAAAAAACAACCTGACGTAAATCACTAAAAAAACACCTGAAGATGAGCCTCCAGGGCTCGAAATGCATAGTGCAGTAAATAAACAGAACTTTTCATGTTGTCAATAATGGACGAAGACTGCGAGTATCCAGATAAATCGTACTTAAATCTGGCACTTCTTGCGCAACAGTTGCATGGATTGCAACGTAAACGTCATTGGCGGTATGGCTAAAGGACTGCTTCGTGACTCCTAGCGTCCAGACTTGCAGCTCACTGACGTTGACCTCATTTAGCCCATTCTACTTGTGACGACTGCCCACTTCATTAGCACGCTAAAAATAAAGGGACTTTGACGCTAGCTTATGTCGAAGATAGGCTGCCCGTTATTTTCTCCTTTTTCTGCCGTCAGCAACAGCGCAGGTTTCGAGATAAAATGGCAGCTTACACCGCTGTCTGATTACGACTCGCGTCGCGGGTCGAAAGGTTCCTTTGTGCAGCACTTACGCCTAACAAGTTTCGACGATATTTGCGGCAGTTTTAGTTCGTTGTCAGCTTTAAAAACGGCGTGAGTCACTGAGGAAGCACGTGACGTCCAAGTGTGTTAAATTCCTCTGTGGTACTCCTCAGCCTCTAGATTTCTTCACAGACATCACTACTTGTTCCTTTAAACATCGAACGGGAGATTTTATTTTTAGGCTCTCTCGCCGAAACTTATACACAGGGGTCACTCTAAAAGTAAAGAATGTTAACATGTGGCGTACCGTCATTTCTCCCTCCAATCTGACGCCGCGTCCTAGACATTCCTAGTCACTGGCGTCAGTGCGACGCTAAGAGCGTGTAGGAAAGGCCATTTGTTGTTTATTTCTGGGATTTTAAAGTGTGTGATAAAATTAACAAGTGAATCGTGAGGTTGGTAGGGTAATACCGTTTCTGAATGCAAAGTAGCTTCCACTATCAAATACTACAGTCGAAGTTCATGGAAGTATGACAGATAATTTTGTTATCGTAACGTGGAAATTGTTACTGAGCTATGGAGAGCAAGAAAAGGAGGCCTATTTCTTCAAAATTTGAAACTGATGTCCTTTTAGAGCTGGTCGGCTGCAATGCGAAAACTTTAGAATACAAAGAAACGGACGGGTGTAAAGAAGATTCTGGACTCATCGATGGCTTGAACAGCGAATAATGCTGAACAGCGATCTGACATACGTACTAGTAGAGGTTATTCGTTAACTTAGTTGAATCTTCATCTCATTTTTGGTTTTAAACTAAATATAGTTAAAGTATAGTATCCAAAATCAGCTTGCACATGCATAATATTCATAGTCCCGATGCTGCAATGACCGCCATCACTCTGAAGTAATGTACTTCATCACACAGATTTCAAGATCGAGATTCGTCTTGTAATATTATTTGAGTGGAACAGGAGATACTTTCGAAGCTGCTCATCAACAATGAAAAAGATATTTACCGACAAGATACAAACATGAGGCAATCCATAAAACCAAGAGATGTGGGGGAGGGGGGGGGGTATATATACTTAACACGAAATTCCATAATAACAGATACTTCCAGGGTGTAACCCGTGTTTACTTTTCCACACAAACTGACAGTTATGTTAAGATTTCTGGTCACAACGTTAACATTCCAGCCGCTGGCCTTTGCAGCAAGAATTGCAGCAGTTACATTATTTATAATAAATAACACCGACTATTACAGGTAACACTTCCATTACCTTAAGGAGAAAGATCCAGAATCTTTTAAAAAACAAATGATGAAAAGAATTTTTGAGAAGAAATGGTCGCGAAACCGCTATTTGTCTCGTCTTACCTTAACGACACTATCAGTTATGCTACGGCTTTGGCAGGCCAGTTATGTCTACGTATCGGTACGCACTGTGTCAAGACCGTATCTACAAATGTCATTATTCGATATTTGACTATGACAAATTGTATCAGAAGTATATTAAATGTACCAGGTGTATGTGCCCTTATTGTCATTAGAAGTCGGTACATGGACGAGACAGGGTTATTTCGACAAGTAGGAAATTCCAACCTCTCGTTGATTTGACCTAATAACCACAACACTACTTCTTTAAAATAATAAAAATCTCTCTTCAAACGCCCTGTTCCTGTAATCTCTGAAAGGATTTCCCTTTTTCACAAGTAGACCAACGCAACTGCGACGTCGTTCACATGCTCAAGATATAATACGAGGGTTGGAACTTTAGTAGTGGCAACTATTTATTTACAGCTAGTACAAAATAGATACGTGTTTTCAAGTTTTACTGACCTTCAAAGTAGTCACCAGCATTATGTATAACACGTTACCAGCGATGTGGAAGTCGTAGGATACTCTTAGCAGTGCCAGTTGTGTTGGCAGTTCAAGCGGCGCGGCCTATTGCCCGACGAATTTGTAACAGTTCTGAAGCGAATGCCGTGAAGTGTTTCCTACAGTTTACAAATCGAGTTGAACTCACGAGGGCTTAAGTCAGGGGAGTGCAGTAGGTGGTATAGCACTTAGCAACCCACTCAGTCAAACAAATCAGTAACAGCCTCCACCGTACGTGCTTGAGCATTGTCCTGCAAAATGATGGTCAGGTCCTGCAGAAAGTGTCATCATTTCTCTCTCTATGCTGTTCATTTTTGGAACACAACCTACGACCAGCTTAGAGACGAAGTGATGACACTTTCTGCAGGACCTGACCATCATTTTGCAGGACAATGCTCAGGCACGTACAGTACAAGCTGTTACTGATTTGTTTGACTGATGGGGCTGCTAAGTGCTATACCACCTACTGTACTCCCCTGACTTAAGCCCTCGTGAGTTCAACTCGATTTGTAAACTGAAGGAAACACTTCACGGCATTCGCTTCAGAACTGCTACAAATTCGTTGAGCAATGGACTGCGCCGCTCGAACTGTCAACACAAGCGGCACTGCTAAGAATATCCTACGACTTCCACATCGCTGGCAACGGGTTATACACAATGCTTGTGACTACTTTGAAGATCAGGAAAACTTTGAAACACGTATCTATTTTGTACGAGCTGTAAATAAATAGTTGCCGCTATTAAAGTTCCAACCATCGTATTTTTCATCCTCTATGCCATCTACGATATCAAAACACGCCGCCATCTTTGTAAAGTATGTTTTTACTTTGTTCTAAACGTCAAAAGCGAGCCACCGACCTCGATCAACTTTCACCATGACCAGCTCCATCGTTTAACTTCAATTGAGTCTGATAGAGTCGAATTTTGCGTTGACCAGGGTTAAATGCCGACTTAACCACGGTTATCTTTTAATCGATGTTGGTCCAGTCGGCCCTGAGAGGCTGTTCACTTCGATACACTAAACATCTGTCTTAAATGCGGTATTTACCTGTGGTGGTGGTAGTGCTGTGTGATGTAGATGCTCAACAATGCAGTCAAAAACACCTCTTCGAAGATCTTATGAAAAAAGTGTAATTAAAAAAAAGCTCTTCACCAAATCTAATAATAAGTATCAGCCATTTAACATTCATTGCTGGATGAATGCCTTCCGCTATTGACTTTTCACAGCATTATAATCAGAAAACAGTAGAAATGTGCGGCCAGGTAGATACTGTGTTCCTTGACTTCCGGAAAGATTTCGATACAGTTCCATACTGCCGCCAAATGAACAAAATATGAGAGTACGGAATATCGGACCAGCTGTGTAACTGGAATGAAGACTTTCTTGCAAATAAAACACTGCATGTCATTCTCTACAGAGAGATGTCTCCAGATGTAAAAGTAGCTTCAGGCTTACTCGATAGGGATTGTTATACGAACATTATTTTTCGCAATATATAAAAAAAAAATCATCCGATTTGGCAAATCTATATTTCTGAAAATAATAAACATGCCCCCCCCCCCTCGACATGCATGGCGTATGTCAATGTGGTATTCAAACTGTTCACACACCGCAGCGAGCACGTCTTGAGTCACAGCTTGCACAGCAGCTGTTATGCGATGCCTCAGTTCATTAATGGTTGTTGGTAACAAAGACACATAAACAGAGTCTTTTATAAGCCTGCCACAAGAAATAATTACATACAATCAGGTCCGGTGACCTTGGGGGCCAGTAACGCAAGGCTGAATCATTTGGTCCAGCGCAACCGATCCATCGTTCTGTACAACTTCATGTGGTTGTTCCGTATTCCATATTCTCACAATATGACGGTTCACCTTTACTTTTTAATGGAATATTGCCTCGTCCCTAGACTCTAAGTATGGAAGGAAACCGCCAGCCTCCATCTTGCCAAGAACGAAATAACAGAACTCATCACGTTGTATATAAAAATGAAGAAATTCCTCCAGCTGTATTTAAGATGTCTGTTTTATTTTTGCAACTAGTTTGAACGTTGTAACAACGTTATCTTCAGGCCCCTACACTTGTTAACGTCAACTGCGTGCGGCTGATACTAGAAGTCAGTGGAAGGTGGTTAGTGAGTTACTAACCACCTTCCACACGGAGCACGACGTATCTCACCACTGACTTCTAGTATCAGCCGCACGCAGTTGACGTCAACAAGTGTAGGGGGCTGAAGATAACGTTGTTACAACGTTGAAACTAGTTGCCAAAATAAAATCGACACCTTAAATACAACTGGAGGAATTTCTTCATTTTTAATATAAATGTATACCAGCTGACATCCCACTGTTCTCCATTTCAACTATGGATGTACGAAGATCATCACGTTGTTGTTTGTCACCTTTTCGAAGAGCCTGCAGTACCTGAATTTTGTATGGTTTCACGTGTAAACGTCGACGCAACACACTCCAGACGGATGTCGGGGGCATGTTGAGCTGTCGAGCTGCACGGCGAACGGATTTCTGCGGACTCCTTGTGAAACTGTGGCGGATCAGTTCGACGTCTGTGTGAGACACTCGCGGACGATCCGGCAATCTGCCTTTGTACAAACAGCCTATTTCTCGGAATTGTTCATGCCATCGTCTAATGCTCTGTGCTGCAGCAGGAACCACACCACACCTAGTACGAAAGTCAGGCTGAACAGTTATTATTGACCCGCACTGTGCAGGAAGTAGAACACAAAACGCTTTCTGTTGTGCCGACACCATTTTGACTAGAAGTGAAGTGGTCGCACACTGCTGCGACCTAGTGGGAACCATGTTAAACTCGAGAGTTTGCTCTTTCCAACAGTACTTTGTTCACGCACATATCTCAAATAACATAATATTTATGATTTTTTGTAAATAGGATGGTTCTTTTTATACACCCTGTGTAAATGATCTAGCGCATAAGTCGGAAGTAACATGAGGCTTTTCGCGGCTGATGTTGCTGTAGACAGAAAATTGTTGCGAAATGCTGGAGCGATTTTAAGTGGAAAGACAACGTGAAACTAATGGCAGGTTAGGGAGATAGCAGTCTGGGATTCGTTGGAAGAACCCTCAGCAATGTAGACCGCTCACGAAGGAGGTAGCTTACCAAAGCCCCATCTCAGTCAATACTTTTATATTGCTCGTCAGTCTGAGATCCGTAAGAGACAGAATCGATAAGGGAAAATTGAAAAAGTTCAACGGAGTGCTGTTCGCGTTCTTACAGTTTCATTTAACAAATGCGAAAGTGTCAAGGACGTACTCAGCCAACGGCAGACGCTGTACATGACCATGTGGTTTAGTGTTAGAAGTTCCAAGAGCGTACGTTCGTAGAAGAGTCGACCAAAACTTGCTTTCTCTTAAGCATATCTCGCGAAAACGACATGAAGGCAAAATTAGAGAAATTCGAGTACGGAAGCTGTAGTGGACTGACAAGGCAGCCAGTCCACAGTGACGGGTAACCGAAAGGCACGCGTACACACACGCCGACTGGCGTTAAGTCTGAAACAGGATACGTGATGAAAGCTATAAAGAAAAGAACGGAGCTTCTCGTATACTTAACTTTAATTCATTGTGGTACATTTCTCTTGATAATAAAAGTGAGACTCTCTCCAGATATGGTTAATGCCCTTGCTAGGTCGTAGCCATGGACTTAGCTGAAGGCTATTCTAACTGTCTCTCGGCAATTGAGAGAAAGGCTTCGTACGTGTAGTCGCTAGCAATGTCGTCCGTACAACTGGGGCGAGTGCTAGGCCGTCTCTCGAGACCTGCCGTGTGGTGGCGCTCGGTCTGCGATCACTACCAGTGGCGACACGCGGGTCCGACATGTACTAATGGACCGCGGCCGATTTAAGCTACCACCTAGCAAGTGTGGTGTCTGGCGGTGACACCACAGAAGCTTACCAGCAAACTTTCTTCCCAAGAACCAGCGGCGGCCAAGATAGGAAAAGGGAGAAGCGATAGCGGTACACAACATACCCTCCACCACAGACGGTAAGGTGGCTAGCGGCGTATAGACGCATCCGTGTGCGTCCTGCACGTTTTCTATCTGCTATACTTCTAATGACGTCTGATGATGTGGTGGGAGAACAAACAGGAGTTAACAGGTAAGAGATAGGTCATCCAGTATTAGATTCTAAAATAGCTATGGACTACTTAAGGTCAATTAATAAGGCAGAAGGGATAGAGAACATTACATCGGAATTGCTAAAATCATTGAGGCAAGTGGTGACAAAACGACTATTTCGACTATTCGCAATAGGGTGCTGAATGTTGTTGTTGTAGTCTTCAGTCCTGAGACTGGTTTGATGCAGCTCTCCATGCTACTCTATCCTGTGCAAGCTTCTTCATCTCCCAGTACCTACTGCAACCTACATCCTTCTGAATCTGCTTAGTGTATTCATCTCTTGGTCTCCCTCTACGATTTTTACCCTCCACGCTGCCCTCCAATACTAAATTGGTGATCCCTTGATGCCTCAGAACATATCCTCACAGTTCAAAAGATAGCAACAGCCGACAGCTGCGATAATTATCGCACAATCAGCTTAACAGCTCATGCATACAAACTGCTGACAAGCATAACATACAGCAGAACGGAAAACGGAAGACGTGTTAGATTATCAGTTTGGCTTAAGGAAAGGTAAAGGCACCAGAGAGGAAGTTCTGATGTCAGATGATAATGGAAGCAGGACTCAAGAAAAATCAAGACACGCTCATAGAATCTGTCGATCTGGAAAAGGCGTTCGACAGCGTAAAATGATGCAAAATATGCGGAATTCTGAGAAAAATAGCCGTAAGCTATAGGGAAAGTACAGACAAGAACCAAGAGGAAACCATGAGAGTGGAGGACCAAGTACGAAGCGCTCAGATTAAAAAGGGTGTTAGAAAGGGATGTAGTCTTTCGTTCCCACTGTTCAGTCAATACATCGAAGAAACGACGACCAAAATAAAAAGATGAGTCAAGAGTGGGATTAAAATTCAGGTTGAAAGAATCACAGTGATAAGATTCGCTGATGACAACTGAAGTATTGAAATGATAGTTAAATAGACACCCTAGCTGCAAGCAGGCGTTGATATACTTTACTGGGGTCATGTCGAAAATGTGTGCCCCGACCGGGACTCGAACCCGAGATCTCCTGCTTACGGGGAGCGTGCAAGGGATAAGTCCCTGCAGACGCACTATCCTCTGTGCCCGCGGTGGCTCAGATGGATAGAGCGTCTGCCATGTAAGCAGGAGATCTCGGGTTCGAGTCCCGGTCGGGGCACACATTTTCGACATGACCCCAATAAAGTATATCAACGCCTGCTTGCAGCTAGGGTGTCTATTTAACTATCATTTCATTTCTAGCAAAGCTGCATGGTCATTGACGGTAACTGTTCTTTCGGGAACAGATACTACCGTCATATATATAGTTAAAAATATGGGTTCCCGGCCTTTGAGCTTCTTGTGCGAACGCACACGCTATGCCCGAACTCGTACGGGACTTGGTAGATTAATCTGCCACGAGTAATGAGTATGATGGGCAAACATCTATTAGGCGAACTACGAATGTAGTGTTGTGGACATGTTGAGAATGTGGATCTCACGGGGAGCGTGCAAGGGATAAGTCCCTGCAGACGCACTATCCTCTGTGCCCGCGGTGGCTCAGATGGATAGAGCGTCTACCATGTAAGCAGGAGATCTCGGGTTCGAGTCCCGGTCAGGGCACACATTTTCGACATGACCCCAATAAAGTATATCAACGCCTGCTTGCAGCTAGGGTGTCTATTTAACTATCATTTCATTTCTAGCAAAGCTGCATGGTCATTGACGGTAACTGTTCTTTCGGGGACAGATACTACCGTCATATATATAGTTAACTGAAGTATTTATTCTGTTACCCATGGTTCCTTCACATTTACCTTTCTAGTACCTGTTTTTCTTTCCATCGTTTGTAATCGCCGTTTTTAGAGACGTCCATTCCTCTTCAACTGAACTGCCTACTGAGCTATTCGTTATCGCGGTGTCTGTGGCCTCAGAGAACTTCAAGCGGATCTCTTCGTTCCCTAGTGTTCCCATATTGCATTTCTTTGCGCAGTGATTTTTCCCGACTAGTCTTTTAACCTTCAGCCTACCCTTCATTATTACTAAATTGTAGTCTGAGCCTTTGTCTGCTCCTGGGTACACCTTACAATCCAATATCTGGTTTCGGAATTTCTTCCAGACCATGATGTAATCTAACTGAAATTTTCCCGTATATTCTGGCCTTTTCCAAGTATACCTCCTCCTCTTGTGATTTTTGAAGAGAGTATTCGCTATTACTATTCAAAATTTATTATAGAACTCCATTAGTTGTTCTCCTCTCTTACTCCAAGTACCCAGCCCTTATTCTCAAATAAACCTTTCTTCTACTCCTTCCCCTACCAGCGCATTCCAATTCCCATTTACTATTAGACTTTCATCTCCCTTTACGAGCTGAATTGCCCGTTCAGTATGCTCATATATTTTCTCGATATCTTTATCCTCAGCTTGAAACGTCGGCACGTATACCGTAACTATTGTTGTCAGTTCCGGTTTTCCGTCGATTCTGATGAGAACAACCATACCACTGAACTGTTTGCAGTTGCTCAATCTGTTCCCTACCTTCCTGTTCATAATAAGTTTTACTCCCGTTCTACAATTTTCTACTGCTGTTGATATCACCCTATACTCATCTGACCAGAAATCCTTGTCTTTTTTCTGTTTCACTTCACTGACCCCACCATATTTAGATTGAGCATTAGCATTTCCCTTCTCACATTTTCTAACTTCCTTACCACGTTGAAACTCCTTACATTATTCCACGTCCCGACTCGTATAAAGTTAAGCTTCCGTTGGTCATCCAATATTTTTCACAGGTCATCTCCCCCCTTGCCAGTTCCCTCCTGGTGGTTGGAATGGAGGACTAGTATGGAACTTTCTTTATGATGGAGAGATCATCAGGACACTTTTTCAATTAGACTCCTTTGGTAAGTAATGAGGAGGTTCTCCAGAGAATTGGCGAGGAAAGAAATACACTCCTGGAAATGGAAAAAAGAACACATTGACACCGGTGTGTCAGACCCACCATACTTGCTCCGGACACTGCGAGAGGGCTGTACAAGCAATGATCACACGCACGGCACAGCAGACACACCAGGAACCGCGGTGTTGGCCGTCGAATGGCGCTAGCTGCGCAGCATTTGTGCACCGCCGCCGTCAGTGTCAGCCAGTTTGCCGTGGCATACGGAGCTCCATCGCAGTCTTTAACACTGGTAGCATGCCGCGACAGCGTGGACGTGAACCGTATGTGCAGTTGACGGACTTTGAGCGAGGGCGTATAGTGGGCATGCGGGAGGCCGGGTGGACGTACCGCCGAATTGCTCAACACGTGGGGCGTGAGGTCTCCACAGTACATCGATGTTGTCGCAGCGACGCACGGATGCACGCCAAGACCGTAGGATCCGACGCAGTGCCGTAGGGGACCGCACCGCCACTTCCCAGCAAATTAGGGACACTGTTGCTCCTGGGGTATCGGCGAGGACCATTCGAAACCGTCTCCATGAAGCTGGGCTACGGTCCCGCACACCGTTAGGCCGTCTTCCGCTCACGCCCCAACATCGTGCAGCCCGCCTCCAGTGGTGTCGCGACAGGCGTGAATGGAGGGACGAATGGAGACGTGTCGTCTTCAGCGATGAGAGTCGCTTCTGCCTTGGTGCCAATGATGGTCGTATGCGTGTTTGGCGCCGTGCAGGTGAGCGCCACAATCAGGACTGCCTGCATACGACCGAGGCACACAGGGCCAACACCCGGCATCATGGTGCGGGGAGCGATCTCCTACACTGGCCGTACACCACTGGTGATCGTCGAGGGGACACTGAATAGTGCACGGTACATCCAAACCGTCATCGAACCCATCGTTCTACCATTCCCAGACCGGCAAGGGAACTTGCTGTTCCAACAGGACAATGCACGTCCGCATGTATCCCGTGCCACCCAACGTGCTCTAGAAGGTGTAAGTCAACTACCCTGGCTAGCAAGATCTCCGGATCTGTCCCCCATTGAGCATGTTTGGGACTGGATGAAGCGTCGTCTCACGCGGTCTGCACGTCCAGCACGAACGCTGGTCCAACTGAGGCGCCAGGTGGAAACGGCATGGCAAGTCGTTCCACAGGACTACATCCAGCATGTCTACGATCGTCTCCATGAGAGAATAGCAGCCTGCATTGCTGCGAAAGGTGGATATACACTGTACTAGTGCCGACATTGTGCATGCTCTGTTGCCTGTGTCTATGTGCCTGTGGTTCTGTCAGTGTGACCATGTGATGTATCTGACCCCAGGAATGTGTCAATAAAGTTTCCCCTTCCTGGGACAATGAATTCACGGTGTTCTTATTTCAATTTCCAGGAGTGTATATGGAACACGTTGACGAGAAGAAGGAACAGAATGATAGGACATATATTAAGGTATCATGGAATAACCGAATGGCACTCGAGGGAGCTGCAGAGGGTAAAAACCTTAGGGGAAGACAGAGGTTGGAATAAGCAAATACACCCATGTGCTAGGGAAACTGGTATAGGCATGCGTATTCAAATGGCAACGGCCTTGCCGCAGTGGATACACCGGTTCCCGTGAGATCACCGAAGTTAAGCGCTGTCGGGCGTGGCCGGCACTTGGATGGGTGACCATCCAGCCGCCATGTGCTGTTGCCATTTTTCGGGGTGCACTCAGCCTCGTGATGCCAACTGAGGAGCTACTCGACCGAATAGTAGCGGCTCCGGTCAAAGAAAACCATCATAACGACCGGGACAGCGGTGTGCTGACACACGCCCCTCCTATCCGCATCCTCACTGAGGATGACACGGCGGTCGGATGGTCCCGATGGGCCACTTGTGGCCTGAAGACGGAGTGCATGCGTATTCAAATACTAAGATATGTAAACAGGCAGAATATTGCACTGCGGTCGGCAGCGCCTATATACGAGGTGAGGCAATAAAGTAATGATACTGATTTTCTTTGCAAGATGTGGCAACTCTGCAGGCTTGCTTAGGCACAATATCTTTGACCTTGGCCTATAAGCTACTTCTAGTCCAAGCGGCACATCGATGCAAGTGCTCAGTCGTGAGTTGTGCTGTAATAAGTTAACACGTGTTTGTCTCTCATCACGGAAATGGAACCGCATAATATTGCGCAACGGTAAGCCATTTCCTTTTGCGTTAAATTGGGTGCAAACGCGACGACAACTTACGGTAGGCTTCAGAATGGTTTCGGAGAGGAGGTCATGTAAAGAGCTCAAGTTTTTCGTTGGCATAAAATGTTTAGTGAAGGCAGAACGAATGTTGTGTGCTTCTTTGATTCCAAGGGAATTGTTCATAAATAGTGGGTGCCTCCTGGACAAACAGTTAACCAATATTACTACAAAGAAATTTTAGAAAGTCTTCGTAAAGGAGTTCTTCATGTCCCTGCCAACATTGCTGATAATTGTATTCTGCATCACGATAATGTGCCATCCCATACTGCTCTGTCAGTTCAGAAATTTTTAACCTCAAAACAAATTTCACTACTAACACAGCCACCTTATTCACCATATAGCTCTGTGCGACTTTTTTCTATTTCCAAGAGTCAAAACGGCGGTCAAGGTACACCATTTTCAAATAACACAAGATGTCCAAAAAGCTGTGATGAGGGTCTTGGAGGATATTACAGAAGATGAGTTCCAGAAATGTTACCATCAATAGCAGAAGCGCTGGAAAAAGTGTGTGCAATCAGAAGGGAACTACTTTGAAGGAGACAACACTAAACTTGACTAAAACGGCAAGCAACACTTTTTTGACATCAATCCCATTACTTTACTGTCGCACCTAGTAAGACAAGTGTCTGGCGCAGTTGTTAGATATGTTACTGCTGCTACAACGGCAGGCTATCAAGATTTAAGTGAATTTGAGGGTGGTGTTATAGTTGGCGCACGAGCGCTGGGACACAGCGTCTCCGATGTAGCGATGAACTGGGGATTTTCCCTTACGAACATTTCAAGAGTGTACCGTGAATATCAGGAAACCGGCAAAACATCAAATCTCCGACATCGCTGCAGCTCGTCAGTGTTGGTTTGCCATTGATTCTGATGAGAAACAAGCGTAACACTGAACTGTTCGCAGTAGCTCACTTCGTGTCCTACCTTCCCGTTCATAATGAGTCCTACTCCCGTTATACCATTTTCTACTGCTGTCGATATTACCGTATGTTCATCTCACCAGAAATCCTTGTCTTCTTTCCATTTCAATTAACTGACACCAGCTGTATCTAGATTGAGTCCTAGCGTTTCCCTTCTGAGGTTTTCTAACTTCCCTACCATGTACAAACTTCTCACATTCCAGATCCCGACTCGTAGAAGGTTAAACTTTCGTTGGTTATTCAATCTTTTTCACAAGATCACCTCCCCCGTTGGCAGTTCGCTCCCGGTGGTCCGAATGGGGCATTAGACTGGAACCTTTTTGCAATGGTGAAATCATAATGACGCTTTTTCCATTAGACTCCTTAGGTAAGAAATGAGGAGGTTCTCTGGAGCCGGGCACTGTGGCAGAGCGGTTCTAGGCGCTTCAGTCGGGAATCGCGATGCTGCTACGGTCGCAGGTTCGAATCCTGCCTTGAGCATTGCTGTGTGTGATGTCCTTAGGTTAGTTATGTTTAAGTGGTTCTAAGTCAAGGGGACTGATGACCTCAGATGTTAAGCCCCATAGTGCTTAGAGCCATTTGAACAATTTTTTGGTTCTCTGGAGAACTGGCGAGGAAAGAAATATATGGAACACGTTGACGAGAAGAAAGCACAGAATGGTATATCCATCAGGGAATAAGTTCATGTCACTCGAGAGAGATGCTTAGGGTAAAAACCACAGAGGAAGACAGAGATTGGAACACATCCAGGAAGTAATTGTGAACGTAGGTTGCAAGTGATGTATAGGTCGAATGGGAAGAGATTACATGTGGTGTCCCACAAGGATCCATCTTAGGGCCATTGCTTTTTCTTGTCTACATTAATGATCTCTCATCAGTTACACTGCCAGAAGCAGATTTCGTTTTGTTTGCAGATGACACAAGTATTGCAATAAATAGTATGTCGAGTGTAGTTCTAGAAAGATCTGCTAATGATATTTTCATGAATATTAATGAATGGTTTAAAGCCAACTCACTGACATTAAACTTCGCCCGCATCTCGTGGTCGTGCGGTAGCGTTCTCGCTTCCCACGCCCGGGTTCCCGGGTTCGATTCCCGGCGGGGTCAGGGATTTTCTCTGCCTCGTGATGGCTGGGTGTTGTGTGCTGTCCTTAGGTTAGTTCGGTTTAAGTAGTTCTAAGTTCTAGGGGACTTATGACCACAGCAGTTGAGTCCCATAGTGCTCAGAGCCATTTGATTTGACATTAAACTTCGAAAAGACTCACTATATGCAATTCAGAACTGGTAAGAGGTTTCCATCCAGCATATGCATAAAGTATAAAGAAGAGCAGATAGAAGAGGATGACAGTCTTAAATGCCGGCTGGGGTGGCCGAGCGGTTATAGGCGCTACAGTCTGGAACCGTGCGATCGCTACGGCCGCAGGTTCGAATCCTGCCTCGGGCATGGATGTGTGTGATGTCCTTAGGTTAGTTAGGTTTAAGTAGTTCTAAGTCCTAGGGGACTGATAACCTCAGAAGTTAAGTCCCATAGTGCTCAGAGCCAGCCAAAGACTTACTAGTGGCCAACTCCTTCTACTCCATTGACGAATTTTTTAATAGAAACAAATGATGTATTTTATATATTCATACTATTAGTATTGTTATTTCAGATTTAAAAAAAATTGACATGTTCCACATCCACGAAGATCTCCTCAGCACGGATCTATGGAACGAAAAACCAATCTAATCTAAACACATAGAGGAATTGGTAGCGGATCGTATCAAACCCGTCAGAAGACTGATGGAAAAAAGTAAATAAAAATTTAAAAAAAGAAAAGAAACTTCGGTCTCAAGACCACAACAAGAGCACAGTGCCAGTTGGCTACTCGCTGCCCGCCGCCGCACGCTTCCCGCCGTTCCCTGCAGACGCTGGCGGTAACACCGGCAGCGGCGGCCAGGGGGGGCGCCGCAGTGCGCCCGCATCGATCGGTCGACTCCGGCAGAGCGGCACGGCCGACTCGGCGAGCGTCGACCCTGTGTGGCAGCCGGCGCCGCTTCCGGCAGTGAAAGCGCGGCCGTGTTTGTAAACAGCCACGCCTGGGGTCGACGCCCCCTGCTCCGCAGCCCGTATGGCCTGCCACCGTATCTCGTGGAGTTGTGGACCCGTAGCAGGCAGTAAAGTGCACGTCCGGTGGTTGTCACAGTGGCTACTGAGGCACTGTGCAACCGTCACCTTGAATTTAGTCACCCTTTTTTCTTGAAAAAAGATAAAGAAAGATAGAAAGAAAACTTAGTTATAATGAAATTACAATGAAATCAATACCATGGGCGTTGATATATATCAACGGGGATAGTTGAAAATACGTGCCCCGATCAGGACTCGAACCCGGGATCTCCTGCTTACGTGCCAGACGCTCTATCTTTCTTTTTTATTTCATTTTGTTCGTTTTCATTCGTTGTATGTGCTCGGGGCGGGTGTCGCAAGACACCCGTTTCAGTTCGTCGTTGATCCATTAACTCAGTTTTTTTTTTTTTTTTCAGAGGGTAGCTAACCCTCTGACGGAACACGCTGAGCTACCATGCCAGCATTTTTTTTTTTAAGGGTAGTCCATCTGAGCCACCGACGGCACAGAGGATAGTGCGACTGCAGGGGCATGTCCGAAAGAACAGATGCCATCTTCATATCGTTTAAGGCTAACCAGCTGATGAACTTCTTCAGTGCGGGTGCACACGATTTGCCTGAACCCTTACGGGACTCGGTGGATGCCTGCCGTGAGTAATGGGCATAAAGGCAGGGGCACTACGAATGTAGTGTGTGGACTGTAAGTTGAGAATGTGGGTCTCACGGGGAGCGTGCAGGCGATAAATCCCTGCGGTCGCACTATCCTCTGTGCCCTCGGTGGCTCAGATGGATAGAGCGTCTGCCATGTAAGCAGGAGATCCCCGTTTCGAGTCCCGGTCGGGGTACACATTTTCGACAGTCCCCGTTGATATATATCAACGACCATCAGCAGCAGATGGTATTGATTTCATTGTAATTTCATTCTAAAGAGCAGCACGGTCACCAATGCCATCTGGCCGGCCGCGGTGGCCGAGCGGTTCTAGGCGCTTCAGTCCGGAACCGCGTGACTGCTACGGTCGCAGGTTCGAATACTGCCTCGGGGTCCGCAGCTCGTGGTCGTGCGGTAGCGTTATCGCTTCCCGCGCCCGGGTTCCCGGGTTCGATTCCCGGCGGGGTCAGGGATTTTCTCTGCCTCGTGATGACTGGGTGTTGTGTGATGTCCTTAGGTTAGTTAGGTTTAAGTAGTTCTAAGTTCTAGGGGACTGATGACCATAGATGTTATATCCCGTAGTGCTCAGAGCCATTTGAGAGCCTGCCTCGGGCATGGCTGTGTGTGATGTCCTTAGGTTCGTTAGGTTTAAATAGTTCTAAGTTCTAGGGGACTGATGACCTCAGAAGTTAAGTCCCATAGTGCTCAGAACCAATGGTATCTGTTCTTTCGGACATTTCCGAAAGAACAGATGCCATCTTCATAACTTAGTTATCGTCTGTGAGACAAATGACACTGACAGTACACGCTGCCAGGAGGCAATGTTGCCGAATAAGGCTTACGGTACCCCCTGGCCAGTCTCTACCACTCGCGTACTTGAGCGGCAAAAACAGAAATCTCTAGAACACCGAGGTCCTACCTTCATGCATAATATACACTGAGGTGACTAAAGTGATTGGACATCTCCTAGCCGGCCGTTGTGGCCGAGCGGTTCTAGGCGCTTCAGTCCGGAACCACGCGGCTGCCCCGGTCCCAGGTTCGAATCCTGCCTCGGGCATGGATGTGTGTGACGTCCTTAGGTTAGTTAGGTTTACGTAGCTCTAAGTCTAGGAGACTGATGACCTCAGATGTTGAGTCCCACTGTGCTTAGAGCAGTTTGAACCATTTTTGGGCAGCAACTCAACGTGACATGGACTCAACAAGTCGTTGGCACTCCTCTCCGGAAATACTGAGCCATGCTGCCTCCGTAGCCATCCGTGATGGTGTAAGTGTTGCCAGCACAAGATGTTGTGTACAAACTGACCTCTCCATTACGTCCCATAAATGTTCGACGCCATTCATGTCGGCGATCTCGACAGCCAAATTATTTGCTCGAATTGTTCAGAATATCCTTCAAACCAATTACGAACAATTGTGGCCCGGTAACATGGCACATTGTCATCCGTCACATGAAGTCCATGAATGGCAGCAAATGGTCTCCAGGCAGACGAACGTAACTGTTTGCAGTCAATGATCCGTTCAGACTGCTACGGTCGCAGGTTCGAATCCTGCCTCGGGCATGGATGTGTGTGATGTCCTTAGGTTAGTTAGGTTTAAGTAGTTCTAAGTTCTAGGGGACTAATGACCACAGCAGTTGAGTCCCATAGTGCTCAGAGCCATTTGAACCATTTTTTTTTATCCATTCAGTTGGACCAGACGATCCAGTTTATTCCATGTAAACTCAGCCCACACCATTATGGAGCCACCACCAGCTTGCACAGTGCCTCGCTGACAACTTGGGTCCATGGCTTCGTGAGGTCCGCGCCACACTCGAACCCTACCATCAGCTCTTACCAACTGAAAACGGGATTCATCTGGCCAGGCCACGGTTTTCCAGTCCAATCGATATGGTTATGAGTCCAGGAGAGGCGCTGCAGGTGGTGCGCTGTTAGCAAAAACACTCATATCGGTCGTCTGCTGTCGTAGCCCATTAATGCCAAATTTCGCCTCATTGTCCTAACGGATACGTTCATCGTACATCCCAAATTGATTGCTACGGTTATTTCACGCAGTGTTGTTTGTCTGTGGAAATGGAAATGAGCGTTTGGCGTCATTGGCCGGAAGGCCCCTTGCGGGGCAGGTCCGGCCGCCTTGGTGCGCGTCTTATTACATTCGACGCCACATTGGGCGACCTGCGCGCCGGATGAGGATGAAATAGTGATGAAGACAACACAATACCCAGTCCCTGGGCGGAGAAAATCTCCGACCCAGACGGGAATCGAACCCGGGCCCGTAGGACGGTAATCCGTCACGCTGACCAGTCTGCTATCGGGGCGCACTCGTTGTCTCTAAGCGCTGACAACTCGGTTCAAACAATGCTGTTGTTGGTCGTTAACTGAAGAACGTTGGCCACTGCGTTTTCCGTGGTGTGAGATAACGCCTGAAATTTGGTATTTTCGACACACTTTGGACACAGTGAATCTCGGAATATTGAATTACCTAATGATTTCCGAAATGGAATGTTCCATGCGTCTAGCTCCAACTACCATTCCGCGTTCAAGGTCTATTAACTCCAATCGTGCGGCCTCATCACGTCGGAAACCTCTTCACGTGAATCACCTGAGTACAACTGACAGCTTGAAAATTGTCGTTTTTTGTGCCATAGTTTCGAGCAGTTCAGTATACTTCACATCTATGAGGGCGTGCTGAAAAGTAAGGCTGCTGAATTTTTTATTCTGTTTTCAATATCGCTTAAGTTATTATGTCATGCATATTACGTGGTAGAATTTCCCGTTGCGCTGATCCTGGTTGCAACCCTCTGCCACTAGAGGGCGCTGAACTGTAAAATGTAGCATGACGGCATGCAACGTAACCATGTGGGTTTGTGAGAAACAGCGTGCTGTAATCGAATTGCTAACTGGAGAAGAGTACGCCCGTACATGGAGCATCGTCTTCTTCAGCATGACAATGCCAGGCTGCACAAAAGCGCTGCAACATCTGCCACAAACTGACGGCGGGTGCCAGGGTGACATTCACTGGGAGAGTCCTTAGAAAATGTAGTCCATCAATAAAGGAGGTGGCTTACAAAACACTCATTCGACCTATACTTGAGTATTGCTCATCAGTGTGGGATCCGTACCAGGTCAGGTTGACAGAGGAGATAGAGAAGACCCAGAGAAAATGGTGGTGGTGGTGGTTAGTGTTTAACGTCCCGTCGACAACGAGGTCATTAGAGACGGAGAGCAAGCTCGGGTTAGAGAAGGATTGGGAAGGAAATCGGCCGTGCCCTTTCAAAGGAACCATCCCGGCATTTGCCTGAAACGATTTAGGGAAATCACAGAAAACCTAAATCAGGATGGCCGGAGACGGGATTGAATCGTCCCCAGAGAAGAGCGGCGCGTTTCGTCACAGGGTTATTTGGTAAGCGTGATAGCGTTACGGAGATGTTTAGCAAACTCAAGTGGCAGACTCTGCAAGAGAGGCGCTCTGTATCGCGGTGTAGCTTGCTGTCCAGGTTTCGAGAGGGTGCGTTTCTGGATGAGGTATCGAATATATTGCTTCCCCCTACCTATACCTCCCGAAGAGATCACGAATGTAAAATTAGAGAGATCCGAGCGCGCACGGAGGCTTTCCGGCAGTCGTTCTTCCCGCGAATCCTACGCGACTGGAACAGGAAAGGGAGGTAATGACAGTGGCACGTAAAGTGCCCTCCGCCACACACCGTTGGGTGGCTTGCGGAGTATAAATGTAGATGTAGACACTGTCACCGATCACACTCGAAACAGTTCCGACTTCGCCCCATCGGACTTTCATCTTTTTCTAAAACAATACCTTCGACGACTTCACTCTGATAGCGATGAAGGAGATGCGAAGTAGACGCTCCTTCAACAAAGTCAAACATTCTACAGCAGTGGTCGTCAAACTGCGGCCGGTGGGCTGCATGTTACCCGAGTTAAGTATTGGTGTGGCTTGCGGTTCTCAGACTATTTTACAATAATACGTATCTAGCAACTAACAGCCGAATCCAAAAAAGGTCAACTGACGTTAGGAACTTCTCAAGAGGGTAGTTTCCCTGCCTACAGAGCACCGCTCTCAGATTTAGTAATGAGATGGCTCATTGGATAGCGCATCAAAAACTGAACACACATCTAACATGAAAACACTAAGAAGGTGTGCTGAACCGAGTTAAAACAAACAAAATAGAAGCAGTGACTTATCTAAACTAAAGATGTGTAACATCGAGCATGTTTGAATAGCTGCGACGTCGTGGTTGTGGGGTCATGCTGTTGGACTGCAACGGGGAGGATGGAGGGAGGGAGGGAGGGGGGGGGGGAGAAATCTATGTTCACATCTACCACGTGCCAATTTTTTTTTTATCATAAAATTATGAACTGTCTGTCCTGTCATTGACGTGTCTGTTCACCGCATTCAAATTTGTGTAGAGTCGTGGTGTAGCGTCCGTTTGCGACGGAAGGTGTACGGAAGCGGCTTTCACAAGTACGTACCTTATTTATTCTACACAGCTACCACATGTTATGACTCTTGCATTCTATTCTGGAAGTTTTGACTCTTAAATTTCTTTGTTCGAACGTAGTTCACACCCGTTTATTTGTTGATTTGAATTCTGTGCGAGGTCCATGCGGGATCTCTCCTGCTCTCACTATTCATCACATTTACATGCAACGGTAATATACAGGGTGTTACAAAAACGTACGGCTAAACTTTCAGGAAACATTCCTTACACACAAATGAAGAAAAGATGTTATGTGGACATGTGTCCGGAAACGCTTAATTTCCATGTTAGAGCTCATTTTAGTTTCATTCCAACGTGATCAAATTGTAAATTTTCACAATAAACATGTGTGGGCTGACGAGAATCCGCACGCAGTTGTGCAATCACGTCATCAACACAGATTTTCTGTGAACGTTTGGGCAGGTATTGTTGGTGATGTCTTGATTGGGCCCCATGTTCTTCCACCTACGCTCAATGGAGCACGTTATCATGATTTCATACGGGATACGCTACCTGTGCTGCTAGAATATGTGCCTTTACAAGTACGAGACAACATGTGGTTCGCCGGCCGCGGTGGGGATGCGGTTCTAGGCGCTCAGTCCGGAACCGCGCGACTGCTACGGTCGCAAGTTCGAAACCTGCCTCGGGCATGGATGTGTGTGATGTCCTTGGGTTAGTTAGGTTTAAGTAGTACTAAGATCTAGGGGACTGATGACCTCAGATGTTAAGTCCCATAGTGCTCAGAGCCACAACATGTGGTTCATGCACGATGGAGCTCCTGCACATTTCAGTCGAAGTGTTCGTACGCTTCTCAACAACAGACTCGGTGACCGATGGATTGGTGACGCTCTTCTGACCTCAACCCTCTTGACTTTCATTTATGGGGGCATTTGAAAGCTCTTGTCTACGCAACCTCGGTACCAAATGTAGAGACTCTTCGTGCTCGTATTGTGGACGGCTGTGATACAATACGCCATTCTCCAGGGCTGCATCAGCGCAACAGGGATTCCATGCGACGGAGGGTGGATGCATATATCCTCGCTAACGGAGGACGTTTTGAACATTTCCTGTAACAAAGTGTTTGAAGTCACGCTGGTACGTTCTGTTGCTGTGTGTTTCCATTCCATGATTAATGTGATTTGAAGAGAAGTAATAAAATGAGCTCTAACATGGAAGAGACTCTTCGTGCTCGTATTGTGGACGGCTGTGATACAATAGGCCATTCTCCAGGGCTGCATCAGCGCAACAGGGATTCCATGCGACGGAGGGAGGATGCATATATCCTCGCTAACGGAGGACATTTTGAACATTTCCTGTAACAAAGTGTTTGAAGTCACGCTGGTACGTTCTGTTGCTGTGTGTTTCCATTCCATGATTAATGTGATTTGAAGAGAAGTAATAAAATGAGCTCTAACATGGAAAGTAAGCGTTTTCAGGACACATGTCCACATAACATATTTTCTTTCTTTGTGTGTGAGGAATGTTTCCTGAAAGTTTGGCCGTACCATTTTGTAACACCCTGTATTTTTACAACGACAGTTTGCTTGAAAATACAGTGAGACGACGCGGCCATTTGGATGTACTTTTGACAACTTTTCTTACGTCTTGACCACATTTTTATTTTTGCAACAACCTTACGCGTTTTGACTTTACGCCATTTTCAAAGGCTACAAAATACAACACAAAAGTGGTGTCAGAAGATATGAAAATATGACATATTTAATCGCTGATAAAACACATATTACCACGACGAGACTATGGCTCCCTAGCTTACCAGTGTTATGTCATTCATATAAAATTGTTCATTAGATTCAGTGCAAACTGCTACCAAGGGGAAATTTTGGAAGTGAAGTGGACTAAACAGCTGAAAATTGACGATGAAAATTGTGGTTGTAAACAGAAACGAACTGCAGCGTGTACCACGTACCCGGAGCCGCCAAGACGTTTAGTGCTCTTGGCTTCTAAACACGCGTAAGGTTGTTGGAGAAATAAAAGTGTGCTCAAGACATAACAAAAGTTTGCAAAAGTGTATTCTTGCC
This sequence comes from Schistocerca nitens, assembly GCF_023898315.1. Lineage (NCBI taxonomy): Eukaryota > Metazoa > Arthropoda > Insecta > Orthoptera > Acrididae > Schistocerca > Schistocerca nitens. The sequence goes on along the minus strand of NC_064622.1, from coordinate 130,457,771 downwards.
ACAGGATATTCGATAACCTGTGTATAGTATGACAACTGCCAAGACTACAGAACGAAAACAGATACAATGAACGGACGGAAAGTTCATAATTTTGTGGAAAAATAAATCGGCCCCAGCTACATTTGTACGCGGATGTCTCACTTCGCAGTTCACCAACGGAACCACAGAACTAGTGTTGCATATCTTGAGCTTGGAGCGTTCACTGCTCCTATTTTGCTTCTTTTTTCACAGTTCAGTACACCTTCTTCCTGTTTTCATGCTTGATCTACGTTCAGTTTTCAACAGGTCATGCACTGGGCCATTTTACCACTAAATCTGATGCGGGTGCTTTGGGGAGGTTCCCTCTGAAGTGACAAACAATAAGAGTGACAGTGGTATTTTAAGATGAGCTTGATTTTAATTGACGTTTGTGAATTTGCCCATGAACTGCTTAAAGTTGGCCGCCTACTGCAGGGGGCAGAGGCGTAAGTAGCGCGGCTACTGGATGGTGAGAGGATATGAGACGAACAATGTTTTCTTATTTGCTTCCAGCAGTGACCATGCCGATTCGTACCGATCATCTGGTTTAGTATAAATTTCGATACTCAGGTAACAGGTTAGTGAATGCACACTACAGAGACGGTCGTCTTAAAATGTGGTACATATTTGTAGCAAAAAATATGAAATGAAGCTAAAATTGAAACTTCTGGGAGATTAAAACTGTGTGCCGGACCGAGACTTGAACTCGGGACTTTTGCCTTTCGCGGGCAAGTGCTCTCCCAATTTTTTTTTTATCTCATTTGCTCTATATTGTTCGTTGAATTCGTTCCAAGCGGACGTCCGATGACACCCATTCAGGTTCTTCGTTGATCCGTTAACTCTGTTTTTTTTTTTTTTTATTAGAGGGTAGGTTGGGTTCAGTCTTGAGTCCCTTATTGTTCTTAATATATATTTACGACTTCACACTCTACATTCATGAAGATGCAAAGCTAGTTCTTTTTGCTGATGATACAAGTGTAGTAATCACACCCATCAAGCAAGAATCAGCTGAGGAAATTGTAAATAATGTCTTTTAGAAAATTATTAAGTGGTTCTCTGCAAATGGACTCTCACTAAATTTTGAGAAAACACAGTTTATACAATTCTGTACAACAAATGGCATAACACCATTGATAAATATAGACTATGGACAGAAGTCTGTTTCTAAGGCAGAATACTCAAAATTTCTGGGTGTGTGCATTGATGAGAAATTGAATTGGAAGAAACACATCGATGATCTGCTGAAATGGTTAGGTTCAGCTACTTATGCTATTAGGGTTATTGCAAATTTTGGTGATAAACATATCAGTAAATTAGCCTACTATACCTGTTTTCATTCACTGCTTTCATATGGCATCATATTTTGGGACAATTCATCATTAAGAGAGAAAGTATTCATTGCACAAAAGCGTGTAATCAGAATGATAGCTGGAGCCCACCCAAGATCACGTTGCAGACATTTATTTAAGGAACTCGGGATATTCACAGTACCCTCGCAATACATATATTCTCTTATGAAATTTGTCATTAATAACCCATCTCAATTCAAAAATAACAGCGAAGTGCATAACTAGAAGAAAGGATGGTCTTCACTATTCTGGATTAAATCCCACTTTGGCACAGAACGGGGTGAATTATGCTGCCACAAAAATCTTTCGTCATTTGCCAAATAAAATTAAAAGCCTGACAGATAGCCAACCAACATTTAAAAGCAAATTAAAAGAATTTCTGAATGACAACTCCTTCTACTCAGTAGATGAATTCTTAGATCTGAAGTAGTAACTGTAAAAAAATTTGTGTAAAGAAAACGTATGTTAAAGTGACACGTTCCAAATCATTATGAAATGTCATATTCATGATCCATGGAACAAGGATTAATGTATGTATGTATGTATGTCCAGCCCTCTGACCAAACACGCTGAGTTACCGTGCCGGTGTCCCACTTGAGCTACCCAAGCACAACTCACGACCTGTGATCATAGCTTCATTTCTGCCAGTACCTTGTCTCGTGCCTTCCAAACTTCACAGAAGCTCTTCTGTGAACCAACCTAGCTCAGTTGGGAGAGAAATTTCCCGCGAAAGGCAAAGGTCCCGAATTCGAGTCTCGTTCCGACACATAGTTTTAATCTCCCAAGAAGTTTCATATCAGCGCACACTCCACCGCCAGAGTGAAAATTTCATTCTGGAATCTAAAACTGTTGTAATACAGAGCAACGAGTAGAAGAAAAATGGCATTAAAACATAGAGAAAACATTCTGTGGTCGTGTCTTATACTGCACAATCCATTTAAATATGAGTACAATTACTGCTATTAAACAATTAATCATCCACTTACACAGACAACAGAATAACACTTCGTCAAGTTATGACAGCGTCTTAAAATTTTATTTTTGTGGGAGTCCAGTGCCTCAACGTGTTTTGAGAATGAAAACATGGTGCAGGTAGGCTGTATTCTTTTTATTATCTGCGCATTTGGGCAGTTTCAACCATTCGTCATTTTCAAGCACGTTTCTTAAGCCTCCAGCTTCATTTTACATTATGTAATATTTCGCTGGTACATGTGCGCAGGATTACATCTTACTTCTGTACGTACGTGGTACAAAAACAATACGTTCTACTACGTGATTACGCCTATTAGCTGACACAAATAGCATGTGTTCGTGTCGGCTGACAGTATGTTGTATGCTACAGCTCTCTCACCGTCCCTCCTCCTCCTCCTCCCCCCACCCATTTATCTTTACCCAACTCTGCCACTCGAGCCTTACACAAATTCCTACAATCCGAGAGACTTTTCAGCTTGGCTGTCTTTCAAACTTCTTGTGGGAGGAAGACACCAAGTTTTTAACCGATCCCTCTGGTCCCGCCACCCATGCAATGCACGCCATTATTGGTGTAGCGGGTACGTCTTCCTGGAATCTAACCCCCGTGGCCCTGCTGACTGTTGGTCAGCCTTTGTTTTCTCCTGGAATCAACCTCCATGACGTTGCTAGTCATTAGGCGGCCTTTCTGTCGTCCGCTGCGAAACTGACGGTTATCCTGTCTGCCAGCACACCATCAGACTACACATTATCTGGTCAAAAGTATCTGGATACCCCTATGTAATGCGAAATTGACTGCTAGTGGACCCTCTTCCTCCAGTATAAAAGGAGATGGAGAACATTGTTTTGTCAATCGATAAGCAGTGACAGCAGAATGTGTAGGTGATGAATGTCAGGGGTATTTCAGTCCTATCAAAGCTGCCCAAGTCGGCTGTTGATGATGTGATTATGAGGTAGAAACTGCGAAGGAACAACTTATAACAATATTTGCTTTAAAATATTCGCATATTGATAATACATTTTCTGTATATGTAATGTAACGTGTGCTATACGGGGGGGGGGGGGGGTTGAAGTTCTTCCATTGTGTGTGACCAATGTATGTAAAATACTATGTAAATTGTTTATTACGTTAAATAATTTTATGATGATGTTTTGCATTTAAAATATTTGTGTGTATAAGCTGTTCATGTTGATGTAAGTTTGACAGTTGTAAGAAATGGTCACACTTAGGAACAATGTAAGAAATAGGTGTCATGTAAAAGCCAGTGAGCTTTTGTTTGAAACGAAAGCGGCTCTGGGGAGTGGAAAAAGTGGCAAGGACGAATTGGCGCGCTACCTAGACCAAGCGCGGGAAGTAAGTCACACAGTCTGTAGGCAGCAGTGATTGAGGCGACACCCTTGTGAAGCAGGAGAAGCTTTGCCTGCAGATTTGCACCAAAATGCCTCGGATGGAGACTGCAAACGGCTTACGGTATAGCTGCGAGTTGTTGGGCTGTTGTATGTAAACTTGACCGATGCCAAGAAGAGAAATTAATCCCATACAGCAAGATACTTGCAAGGCGTACTGTGGTTAGTGTAGGCGCTATAATTTGTTCGCCATACCCAAGCCTACAGCCACCAGATAAGATTTTTTTTTGTATTTTACTTTTGTACAGCGTGAAACATTAATTTAAACTGTGTTTTATTAGTGGATAATCATTCTTGAACTTTAAAGAAACTGGTGCACCCTGTTATTCCATCCTAATCATACACCTATATAGGGTTCCTTCCTGGTGTTTGATTAATCCGATGGCTCTGAGCACTATGGGACTCAACTGCTGTGGTCATAAGTCCCCTAGAACTTAGAACTACTTAAACCTAACTAACCTAAGGACAGCACACAACACCCAGCCATCACGAGGCAGAGAAAATCCCTGACCCCGCCGGGAATCGAACCCGGGAACCCGGGCGTGGGAAGCGAGAACGCTACCGCACGACCACGAGATGCGGGCGATTAATCCGAGTATCCTGTTTAACAGACTCATGAAATGCCAAGTTAATATAAAGAGGCAACATTTAAATTCTTTTTGTGTAAATAATGACATATACAGTAAGTGTTTGTTTGTTTTGTTTTGCTTTAGGGCGCAAAGAACACGAACACAGAGAGGAGTTAAACGACTGTACGTCACTCCCAACGGACAGAATAGGAAACAGCTAAAAACAGACACGTGGAAAACGGTCTACAAAAACGCCATACAGAAATGGAGGTCCAAAACTAAAAATTAAATGGCCTTCGCCATATTGCTTCGGCGGATAAAAAGCAAAATTCGATCGACACCCACGGGTCATTCGCTAAAACGGCTGATAAATCAGACGGCAAACCCAAGCTGGAACGTAAATTGTTAAAAAAAAGGGCATTCCAGCAGGAAGTGGCTGACTGTGGGAGGGACTAAATCCTGTAGTAATGAAATTACGTCTCAGTAGGGGGAGAGTGAAAACTGAATAGAGTGAATTTGAATGTAATTTTGCATCATAAAGTTAAAGAGTTCATAAATATTTTCATCTTGAGCAATAGTTAAAGAAAAGTTGTCTCAGTTGTTCCACTGAAAGGCGTAATCAAAATTTTAGTTAGAGTAATAACTCGCCCATGCTTCAGTACATTACAGAGAAATAAAGTCAAACTATTCTTGTTTTAAAAGTTTTTTTAACTATTGCAATAGTAAAAGTTTGCTTACGTAAAATTCAGTCAGAGTGAAGCGAAGTTGCTAGGATCTGTTAAATGACTATAGAGTTAGTTAACTGGGTAATAGCGAATAAGAAAGAGATTTTCTTGAAGTGAAATCTTCAGTATAAAAAAAGTGTGTGCTTCACTATCTAAGTATTTCAGTATTTAAGTTTGTTGGTTATGGCAAATGCTTTTCTAAAGATTAAACCTATCCAATTTTTTTAGCTTCCTTGAAGTTATCTACTGGGCTTTCTCTCTTTTTAAAACGTTATGTATAACGGTGTAGTAGTCAAATAATTCTAGTGTCTGCACCAACATTCTTTACGTGGAGTGATATCTATTTGAGGAAGCAGCCTGAACAGTAGCAAGAAAGTAGGCAAAATTCATACTTCCGCTTTTCCAATACTTCACTGTTTCATTGCCTGGATAGGCTGGCAACAGTCAGAACATATTTTAAACCACTAAATGAACTTGGAACTGAGTTCTCCTAACTTCAACATCATTCTATTCATACTGCGTTTCTTTATAACTGTTGGGTAGGATCTTAGGAAAAGAATTGAGTAGTCTGATTTAGTTATCGATTAGACACATCAAACGGTCAAATCCTGTAAAATGGGTAACTCTATTCATTAGCTTTTGCTATGAACAGGATTATCCTCCCATTGTGAACTTTATTTGGAAACAAAACTAAATGTAGTAAGAGGATTATACGTGGCAACATAGAGATAGGGTAAAAGAAGGGAAAGCAGTAAGGTGGAAGGAGTATATCGAGGGTCTATACAAGGGCGATGTACTTGAGGACAATATTATGGAAATGGAAGAGGATGTAGATGAAGATGAAATAGGAGATATAATTCTGCATGAAGCGTTTGACAGAGCACTGAAAGAACTAAGTCGAAACAAGGCCGCGGGAGTACACAAAATTCCATTAGAACGACTGATAGTCTTGGGAGAGCCAGCCCTGACAAAACTCTACCATGTGGTGAGCAAGATGTATGAGACAGGCGGAATATCCTCAGACTTCAAGAAGAATATAATAATTCCAATCCCAAAGAAAGTAGGTGTTGAAAATTACCGAACTATCAGTTTAATAAGTCACGGCTGCAAAATACTAACGCGAATTCCTTACAGACGAATGGAAAAACTGGCAGAAGCCGACGTCGGGGAAGATCAGTTTGGATTCCGTAGAAATGTTGGAACATGTGAGGCAATACTGGCCCTATGATTTATCTTAGAAGATAGATTAAAGAAAGGCAAACCTAAGTTTCTAGCATTTGTAGATTCAGAGAAAGCTTTTGATAATGTTGACTGGAATGCTCTCTTTCAATTTCTGGCAGGGGTAAAATACAGGGAGCGAAAGGATATTTACAATTTGTACAGAAACCAGATGGCGGTTATAATAGTCGAGGGACATGAAAGGGAAGCAGTGGTTGGGAAGGGAGTGAGACAGGGTTGTAGCCTCTCCCCGATGTTATTCAATCTCTGTATTGAGCAAGCAGTAAAGGAAACAAAAGGAAAATTCGGAGTAGGAATTAAAATCAATGGAGAATAAATAATAACTTTGAGACTCGCCGATGACATTGTAATTCTGTCAGAGATAGCAAAGGACCTGGAAGAGCAGTGGACAGTGGACAGTGTCTTGAAAGGAGGATATAAGACGAACATAAACAAAAGCAGAACGAGGATAAATGAATGTAGTTGAATTAAATCGGGTGATGCTGAGGGAATTAGATTAGGAAAAGAGACACTTAAAGTATTAAAGAGTTTTGCTATTTGGGGAGCAAAATAACTGATGATGGTCGAAGTAGAGAGGATATAAAATGTAGACTGACAATGGCAAGGAAAGCGTTCCTGAAGAAGAGAAATTTGTTAACATCGAGTATAGATTTAAATTTCAGGAAGTCGTTTCTGAAAGTATTTGTATGGAGTGTAGCCATGTATGGAAGTGAAACGTGGACGATAAATACTTTGGACAAGAAGAGAATAGAATCTTTCGAAATGTGGTGCCACTGAAGAATGCTGAAGATTAGATGGCTAGATCACATAACTAATTAGGAGGTATTGAATAGAATTAGGGAGAAGAAGAGTTTGTGGCACAACTTGACGAGAAGAAGGGACCGGTTGGTAGGACATGTTTTGAGGCATCAAGGGATCACAAATTTAGCATTGGAGGGCAGCGTGCAAGGTAAAAATCGTAGAGGGAGACCAAGAGATGAATACACTAGGCAGATTCAGAAGGATGTAGGTTGCAGGAAGTACTGGGAGATGAAGAAGCTTGCACAGGATAGAGTAGCATGGAGAGCTGCATCAAACCAGTCTCTGGACTGAAGACCACAACAACAGGTAAAAGCATACTACATTACAATAGCAGCGGTAGGGTTATAAACTACAGCTATACCATGGCCTGGCAGACCTCATGTACTGATGGACAAGAATCGCCAAGCCTTGCAGAGGGTAGTTGTAAACATCGCATTGCATGAAAACACTGGAAGGAATCAGGTCGCGAGTTCCAAAGTAGTAGCAGCAGTCCAGTTAGCACTGTGACGATGCTTAGGGAGTTACAATCGTCGAACAGCTGTCCGCAAGCCACACATCTCAGCAGTGAGTGCGAAGTGACGGTTGAGGTCGCGAGAAGAGGGACGCCACTGGACAGTGGAAGACTGGAAACTAGTAGTAGTGATGAATCACACCATACTCTGTGGCAGTTTACGTTTCGCGAATGCTTGGAGACCGTCGTGTGGAGTACCAGCATTGAAGAATGTTCGTGGTGTTTCCCGTGGTTATTACGCTTATCAAAACGTTAAATGGGGAAGGACGTGAATACATTCTACAGCATTGTGAGCTGCGTACAGAGGAGAAACAGTTCGAGAAGTGTGTGTACCTGCGTGACAATACATTCTGTCATACAGCAGCATCTATGAAACAGTGGTTCGTGGATAATAAAATTCTGGAAATGGACAGTCCTGCTCCAATGTGAACCCAATGGAACACCTATGGGATGAATTAGAACATCGATTTCGTCCCAGACCCCAATGTGTAGCAGCAGAACCCGCTCCGGATTTGGCTTCCATTCCTCCACAGACAATCAGGTACCTCACTCATAGTGTCCCCAGCAGATTTCAAGTCGTCATAATGTCGTAGAGTAGAAAAACCTCTTATTGACGTCCACGTACCGGCGCCCGGAAATTTTGATCTGTCAGTGTATGTCATCCTTCGGCTGTTCAAAATGCTTCAAATGGCTCTGAGCACTATGGGACTTAACATCTATGGTCATCAGTCCCCTAGAACTTAGAACTACTTAAACCTAACTAACCTAAGGACATCACACAACACTCAGTCATCACGAGGCAGCCTTCGGCTGTTGCAGATCAGAAATAGAAAATCATGGTACCCAAGTTCGGAGAAAGTCTGTTTAACGGACAGACCTAATTCAGCAGTGGCCAATCAAGAACGACGATGATAATGCGATTTAAAGCAGCATTCTTACAGCTGGGTAAAGTAACAATGCCTACTCAGTGAAACTTTTATTTACTACTCGACAAAGCAAATCGTAGAACCAGGCGTGATAGAAGCTAATTTGTTCACGTGGCGAGGTACAGCCACGTTCAAAGCACCGCTACGACAGCTCATTGGGAAAGGGGGGAGGGGGGGCTAGACATGAGGTATGGAGTATTTTTAATATCTTGGAGTCCGCCCCAATAACTTAACGGCCAGCGCGTTGGGATGCCAAGCATGGGGGCCCGGGTTCCATTCCCGGCTGAGGTGGGAGATTTTCTCCACTCAGGGACTGGGTGTTTTGCTGTCATCATCATTTCATCCCCACTGTCGATGCGCAAGTCGCCCAATGTGGCGTCGCACTCAGTAAGAATCGCACTTGGCTGCCGAACTTCCCACCTGGGAACTCCCGGCCACTGACAACATACGATCGTTTCCATTAATATCTTGGAAGACGAATGGCGACTTGAAGTACCCATACTTTTAAATCAATCTCCTGAACGGAAAACACCTGACTACACTATATTTTTTTCCTTTCCCTGAGAGCTAGGTGGTGGGCGAGACCGCGACTTCCCCTTGCCGCCTGCTTTGGGCGCCCTTGATCACGTTCCATTTCAGTGCAGTGCGCGATGTCCTGGCCTAGTCCATAGTTCTGGACAGACAGAAGTCGATAGACTTCAGGTCGCGTGTGTACCGTTCGGCAGCTGTCAACATTAGCGATCTGAAAATACAGCAACTGCACGCGCAGTAGTCATTAAAATGTGATGGTCGTACCGTGTCGCGTTGAACAAGACGCGTAGTACCAGAAGCACATGAGGAAAGTGCAGCTTGCTCCGCCAGCACCAGCACTGTCCACATAGCTGTTTGGGGCGTCAGTGGCCGGTGTTTGCCACACGCACCACCTGCACCTAGTAAAAATGGTTCAAATGGCTCTGAGCACTATGGGACTTAACAGCTGAGGTCATCAGTGTCCTAGAACTTAGAACTACTTAAACCTAACTAACCTAAGGACATCACACACATCCATGCCCGAGGCAGGATTCGAACCTGCGACCGTATTGGTCGCGCGGTTCCAGACTCAAGCGCCTAGAACCGCTCGGCCACACCGGCTGGCTTGCACCCAGTAGCAGGCCCGTCACGATGTCATCAACAATTCACACCAAACAAAACATTAGTCGCCCGTAGGAGACATCACTGTAATACTGCGCAACATCACCTCTAGCCCTGGGTTATGGCCTCAGTTCGGCGGAAAGAGAGTACACAAGATTCTTCCGGAGGCTCGCTATTGGCCTAACTGTTGGAGCCTCTGCAGAGGAATCTGTAGGCTAGCGCCTACAAAGGCTGGGCATGAAACATCAACTCATCACATCCAATCTCAAAGGAAAGTAACGCCCACGACCGTAACAGCGTATATTTAAAGCAAACCTGATTCGCATCCTCGTAGTGGCGCTAGTAACGCCACTATTATGAGACTGGCGCGAGATCTGAATAGACGTCATCTTTCAGACGTAGAAACACGCCTACCCACTTTCGTTTATGTCGCGTAACTCTTTCTTGGCGCCGCGATTTTTTTCCATCAGCGTATTTTATGTGTTATAGTATCCACTCGACCTCGTCCTAGGGTAAAGTAAAGAATCCACAACTGTACCGACGAGTGTGTTTTCGTCCGGTTTAACAGGTCCAACTGCTACCATCATTCGAGTAAAATTTCGTAAAAATTCCACAAGTTAGTATTATTGCGGATTGTTTGATGCAACAACAATCAAAATTACATCAGACATTGTTGGGAGCTTGAGGAAGAAGCACATGTTTTTGTTTTTTCGCTGTATACTCTTAACATAAAATTGGCGAGAGGTAGAAATGGATCTTGCAAAGGTCTCGGGTACTGTGACTGTTGAAGACCAGAGGTCGTACATCGAGGTCGAAACTTTGCGCGGCAATATCCCAACAGGAATCCACAGCGGTTTAAGTGAAGTTTGTGGTGAGTTTACAGTAGACTGTAGTACCGTTTCACGTTGGTTTAATCGTTTTCGTGGAGGTCATATGATCATAGACGATAATCCAAGACCCGGAAGGCCAAAAACGTCAACGTATGAACAAAGTCCGAAACTTGTGGCAAATGCTCTTGAAGAAGATCGCAGTGCAACTTGGGGGGGGGGGGGAAGGGAACTCTGTGAAGCCACGAGAAAACCCCAGCGTCAGTACTTCGTATTCTGACAAATTATTTGAAGAAGAGAAAAATTTCTGCGAGATGGGTCCCCCCACGTTTGAATGCTGAAGACAAGCAGAAACGCCAGGGCATTACAACCTTCCTCAAACAACGATTGGACCATGAAGGTCGAGGATTCTTGTGTCGAGTTGTCACTATTGATTAAACCTGGGTTAAATACTTTGAACAGAAATTGAAATCACAGTCCAGTGAGTGGAGTGCTCCAGCTTCTCCACATCCAAAAGAATTTCGACGCGCTCAATCAAAGCTCGAGCAAATAATAATTTTTGCCTATGATCACCAAGGAACCATCATGGCAGATCGAGTCCCAAGTGGAAAAAGTATCACAGCAGTGTACTATGGCAACTTCATGCACACCTGTGTAAAAATATGCTCAGGACCCGACCTCAGTTGCTCGAGACTGAGGGACTCATTCTCCACGAATTCGCCCACAATCAGCAATGTCGTAGCCCAAAAACTGCGCGAATACGGATGGGAAGTGCTGCCTCATATAGTCTGTACATGAGCTCACCAGACTTCGACTTGTTCCCGAAGTTGAAAAAAACCTATGCGTGGACGTCATTACATTTCTCTGAAAGAGCTTTCTACCACTGTTACCCTGGATGGAAAAATAGAGCTTCAGAGATGTTCGGATTCAGTCATGGAGAAGCAGGTAGACTATAATGGAAGACTATAAAGAGACCGGCCGCGGTGGTCTCGCGGTTCTAGGCGCGCAGTCCGGAACCGTGTGACTGCTACGGTCGCAGGTTCGAATCCTGCCTCGGGCATGGATGTGTGTGATGTCCTTAGGTTAGTTAGGTTTAAGTAGTTCTAAGTTCTAGGGGACTGATGACCACAGCAGTTGAGTCCCATAGTGCTCAGAGCCATTTGAACCATTTGAACTATAAAGAGATACTAAAAAAATAAACGTGTAACTAAAAGCAAAAAAGTTGTGCGCATTATTTATGAAATGCGCGTAAGGGCCGCGAAGACAAGTAAAGGGACATCCAAAGTAGAGCATCGGGAATCACTTTTCCCTTGCTCCATTTGCGAACGAAACAGGAATGGAAATCAGTAGCACTTTTACAAGGTACCCTCTTCCATGTCCGTATGTTGATGTAGACATGATCTTAGTTCCCAGAAAGCTGCTGACGGCAGTGTTGTGACCGCGATGTAGTTTTTCCGATCTTGAGGTCAGATCTGAAAGTGTTTCTGGAAGTGGTTGGATTGCTGCAGGGCATTTATTAGTGCTTACAAGAGCAATGACAAATACAAGCACGTCTCGGGGATAAAAGGGAGGAAGGAGATCCTTAACTAGACTGATTTAATAGTTTTATCATTTCAGAGTATTAATCCAAGTTCGCCAATAAGCATTCCCGAGTAAATCTGCCAAGCGTACGCTGCGAAAATTGGCCCGCGTGCCGTGTTATAAGATGAACATCAATAAACGTAAAACAAGGGTAATGGAATGTAGTGGCATTAAATCAGGTGATGCAGAGGGAATGAGATTAGGAAATGAAAACCTAAAAGTAGTAGATGAGTTTTGCTATTGAGGCAGCAAAATACCTGATGATGGCCGTCATAGAGAGAATATAAAAAGCAGACCGGCTACAGCAAAAAAAGCGTTTCTGAAAAACTAACATATAATGTCATCGCAAGATGTAATGGCCGGCTACTCTACGGTGTGACGCTTCTTAGACAGTCAGTCACTTCTGATGGTATTGTTTAGGGGTTAGAAGCCCGAAACACTGAATTCCATTTTCCGAAACTATTTCACCGTGGAAGACCGTAACACATTCCCTCCTTTCAGTCATCGTACGAACGTCGATATAGCAGATAGATCGCAGATCGCAGAACAGAAGAACAACTGCAATCGCTTTGCAGTGAAAATGCACCAGCACCAGATAACATACCGATAAGGTACTACAAAGATTATGCGAAAGAAATTGCTCCCCTTCTAGCAACAGTTTATCGTAGATCGCTGGAGCAACGAGTTTACCTAGCTACTGGAAGAAAGCACATCTCATTCCCGGTTTCCACAAGGACCATAGGACAGATGCAAAAAAATATTGATCTACATCGTTGACGTAAATCTGTTGTAGAACTGTGGAATATGTTTTACGTTCAGGAATTCTGACATTTTAGGAGAACGAAGATCTCCTCTATAAAAATCCGCAAACAGAGATCCTACGAAACTCAGCTCGCTCTGTTCCTCCATAAGATCCACAGCGCAGTAGATAACGGCGCTCAAGTTGATGCTGCGCTCCTTGATTACAGGCAGACAGTTGACACTGTCCCACACAACCATTCAGTGAAAGAAATTCGGGCTTGTAGATTATTAGACCAGATTTGCGGCTGGACTGAAGACCTCTTGCAGATAGAACTCGACAAGTTGCTCTTAACGGAGGAAAATCGAAAGATGTAAAGGTAATTTCCGGAGTACCCCAAGGACGCGTGACAGGGCGTTATTGTTTACAATGTGTATAAATGACCGAGTAGAAAGCGTCGGATGCCCTTAAGACCGTTGACAGATGAAGCGATTGCCTATAAGAAAGCAGCTACGTCAGAAGACAGTACCGATTTGCAGAACGACCTGCAGCAGAGGATTGATGAATGGTGTATGCCCTGGCACTTCACCCTGAACGTAAATAAATGTAACGTATTGGGCGTACGAAAGAAAAGAAAGCCACTACTGTACAACTGCACTATTGAAGAGTAACTGCTGGACAAAGTATCTGCCGTAAAATAACTAGGAATAACTATCCAGGGCGACATTAAGTGGAATGACCACATAAAACAAACACCAGACTGAGATTCACTGGAAGAATCTTGAGAAAATGTAACTCATCCACGAAGGAAGTGTCTTATAAGGCGCTTATTCGACCGGTTTTTGAGTATTGTTTATTAATATGCGCTCCTTCCCTAGTAGGACTAATGGAAGCGGTAGTGAAGATCGAATGAAGGGTGGCGCGTTTCGTCAGCGGATCGTTCAGTCGGTGCGAGAGCGTTACCGATATGCTCAACGAACTCCATTGGCAGACGTTACAAGACAGGCGGTGTGCATCACGGAGACGGTTGCTACTGAAATGTAGAGAGAGTACTTTGCGGAAAGAGTCGAACAACGTATTGCTTCCTCTCACACACATCTCACGTAATGACCGCTACGAGAAAATTCGAGAAATTAGGGCCAATAGAGAGGCTTGTCCACAATCATCCCTCCCACCCGCCATTCGAGAGTAGAACGGGGTGGGTTGGGGGAATCAGTTAGTGTTACGAGAAGTACCGTCCGTCTCATACCATGAGGTGGCTTGCGGAGTGTGATGTAGGAGCATGCAAGTGAAACAAGGACGTTAATCAGTTCAGACAATAACAGAGCAGAAGTTTCTGAAATGTTGTGCAACATAAAAATGCTGAATATTAAATGAAACAACAATTTTACTGTTACCAGTCACTGTTTATTTATCTCCACAACGCGTTTCAAAGGTTTAAACCTCCATAATAAGATGGATTTACATTAGTTCAAAATGGCTCTGAGCACTATGGGACTCAACATCTTAGGTCATAAGTCCCCTAGAACTTAGAACTACTTAAACCTAACTAACCTAAGGACATCACACACACCCATGCCCGAGGCAGGATTCGAACCTGCGACCGTAGCAGCCCCACGGTTCCGTACTGCAGCGCCAGAACCGCACGGCCACCGCGGCCGGCGATTTACATTAGTTATTGTGACATTTGTGTGTATGTGTATGTGTGTGTGTGTGTGTGTGTGTGTGTGTGTGTGTGTGTGTGTTCGTGTGTGTGTTGTGTTACGATTTTTTGGAGGAACTTATGGCACTGTCTAGTGGACAAACAAAGCACAATTTCAGAACATGGTTTTGGATTTCTTTTAACAAAAAACTAAACGTATACCGAACGGTACAAATAAAATAAGTAAAACAGAGCACTTACAGTGGTCACAGGTTCCTTTCTCTGTCGTAAAACATCACGTGTATACTGTGATATTTTGTAAAAAAAATACGGCGTCTGGAAACTATTAGGTGCAAGGATAGCAGAAGGGAAACGTTATCACGAAGTACAAAGAAGATACATCGTAACAACATTATTACAGAATAGGTTTTCAAGAATTTTGGAGATCTTTGTCTCGATGTGTCGAATGCAAGCTTTGGAGTAAATATTTTCGGTGGTACGCAAATTCGATTTTGTCAAGTTAATATAACTTAAACTTGACAAAATCGGATTTATGTGCCACATGAAATATTTATTCGAAGACATGTATTCAACACCTCGAAACAAAGATCTCCAAAATCCTTTAAAACTTATTCTGTAATAATGCTATTACGATGTATATTCTTTGTGATAATGTTTCGCCGTCCGGAGTGGCCGTGCGGTTCTAGGCGCTACAGTCTGGAGCCGAGCGACCGCTACGGTCGCAGGTTCGAATCCTGCCTCGGGCATGGATGTGTGTGATGTCCTTAGGTTAGTTAGGTTTAATTAGTTCTAAGTTCTAGGCGACTGATGACCTCAGAAGTTAAGTCGCATAGTGCTCAGAGCCAGCCTGATAATGTTTCTCTTCTGTTATATAATCCTTGCACTTAATAATTCCCAAATACCATATTTGTTTGCAAAATATGACAGTATATACGTGATGTTTTACGGCAGTGAAAGGAACCTGTGACCACTGTAGCTGCTCTATTTTACTTATTTTATTTGTACCGTTGGCTATACATTTAGTTTTTTGTCAAAAGAAATCAAAAACCATGTTCTGAAATTGTGTTTTGTCTCTCTACTATTCAGTGCCATAAATTCCTCCAAAAAATCGTAACACAACACACACACGAACACACACACACGCACACACGCACACACGCACACACTTCATGGAAGGTTAAATCTTCGACACGCATCGTGAAGATAAATAAACAGTGATTGATAACAGTAAACTTGTTGTTTCATTTAATGTCAATAACAGTCACGGTAAAGCCTAACCTAAAATGTTTGCATTTAAAGTTAATGCTGAAGATTATATGGGTAGATCGAGTAACTAACCAGGAGTTACTGAATAGAATTCAGAAAAACGAAATGTGCGGCACATCTTGACTGGAAGAGGGATCTGTTTACAGAATAGTTTCTGAGGCATCAAGGAATCGTCAGTTTCATAATGGAGGGAAGTGGTGGTGGGGGGTGGGGATGGGATAGTAGGGGATACAAATTTCAGATTAAAGAAAGAGATGAATACAGTAAGCAGGTTAAAATGAATGTAGGTCGCAGCGGCTTTTCGGAGTTGAGGAGACGTGCACAAGATAGACTAGCGTCAAGAGCTGTAATTTACCAATCTTCGGATTGTAGAACAGCAGCACCAACACCAGCAATAACATCATCCCGTGAGACCGTCATCGATGTGGCGATAACCCATAGTCTTTTCTTCGCTCCTTCCGTCCTTTTGCGTGTCGAGTGTGTGTTTCTTATTCCATCCATTGTCGCCAGCTGAGATGGTAATCTCGACACGACCGGCACGTCACGCAACACGAAATGGCCAGCTACTCTTCGATGTGACGCTTCTTGGACAGTATGACACATTATATTGCTATCTAGCTCGTCCCCGAGACGCATTAAATTTTGAAGAGATGCTATCGGCGTAATAATAGATTGTCAGTAGGAGGCAGCCTCATTGTGGCGTTCTGCTTTAGTACGGCAGCCCGGTGATGAGCGCAACCCCCCCTCCCCCCCCCCCCCACCCGTTTTCGGGCGTCATGTGCTGCTGCGAGGTGGTATATTAGGGTGAACTTGGCGATGACGAATTAATTTATTCTATCGGTCTGGACCACGTTGTAGGGTCTCCATCTTGGAACATTAGTTTCAATTATTAGTATTGCTTTCCTTACACTTTTCGTTAATAGGATGTCTTTATTTGCAGTTAAATGTTTGAACACTCGCAATCGTCGACCTATCAGGTCACAATATTATTACTGTTCATTGTATAGCATTAAAACGTTCCGGGTTCACTCTCATTCCAGAAAGAATAAGTGTAAAAAGGAAGATGTGTTCAGAACAAATTCCAAGTCCACATAAATTACAATCACTGTTTACAATTTATCATTTCTTGAGTATTTGGTAAAACTTTCACAGTCACCTCTTTACGTCAGCCTGCAAACATCTCTCATATAGGTCAAATCAGCGTAATTACATACGAACGAAGAGAATATTTACTTCTGTTTTCGCATATAGAATGAAACCTCCCCTTGGAAAAATTTATGAACTACTGTGCCGGTAAAACCCTTACGTTATTTGATTTTCAAACAGCTGAGCAAAACTGAACGTACTCAGACATTTCTCTCTTCACTTATTCTGATCAACACTAAACTGACACAAAATATTTTTAGCGCAACACAATCTGATTTTCAACAATCCTTACAAAAGAATGTCCCTGACTCACAATAACCTATAACTTTCATGAATCACTTACTTCACAAAAATCTTCGTTACTCGAACTACTGCAATACAGCGAGCGCCAATACTGCCAGCTAAATAAAAGATTCTAACTACGGAAGGCACTAACTACTGATAGGTATAGTTAGTAAATGAAAGAGTTTGATAAAGAACAAACAATGTATTTCCCTTAATAATGTTCAAAAGTCATCATATATATATATATCAGTTCATGATATCCAATATTACAAATTTACTCTCTCTGATAGACACGTCCAGATCGTCCGCTCTCAAAACTCTGCCATCTCTCTTCCCACATCCACCACTGCTGGCGGCTCACCTCCAACTGCGCAGCGCTACGTGCTGTTCACATTCAACTGCCCAACACTACAATAGCAAATATTCCAACAATGTCAACCAGCCACAGACTGCACACAGCACAGCCAGTGATTTGCATACAGAGCGCTACGTGGCGTTACCAACATAAAAACCTAAACAGCCTACTTACATAGCCACCAAGCTCCCCACAAAAAATTTTTCAAATTGTTTTGGGCAGTGCCCCATACAGAATTCAAAAATTTTTCATAATTGCAACAACAAAGATATAAAATGCACACATATGTAAGTAGGCTGTTTACATTTTTATGTTGGTAACGCCACGTAGTACTCTGTATGAAAATCACTGACTGTGCTGTGTGCAGCCTGTGGCTGGTTGGCATTGTTGGAATATTCGCTATTGTAGTGTTGGGCAGTTGGATGTGAACAGCGCGTAGCGTTGCGCAGTTAGAGGTGAGCCGCCAGCAGTGGTGGGTGTGGGGAGTGAGATGGCGGAGTTTTGAGAGCAGATGATGGGGACGTGTGTCCATCAGAGACAGTAAATTTGTAAGACTGGATGTCATGAACTGATATATTATGACTTTTGAACACTATTAAGGTAAATACATTGTTTGTTCTTTATCAAACTCTTTCATTTGCTAACTATGCGTATCAGTAGTTAGTGCCTTCCGTAGTTAGAATCTTTTATTTAGCTGGCAGTATTGGCGCTCGCTGTATTGCAGTAGTTCGAGTAACGAAGATTTTTGTGAGATAAGTGATTCATGAAAGGTATAGGTTATTATGAGTTAGGGACATTCTTATGTAGGGATTATTGAAAGTCAGATTGCGTTGCAATAAAAATATTTTGTGTCAGTTTAGTGTTGATCAGAATAAGTAAAGAGAGAAATATCTGAGTACGTTCAGTTTTGCTCAGCTGTTTGAAAATCAAATAATGTAAGGGGTTTACCAGCACAGTAATTCATAAATTTTTCTAAGGGGATGTTTCAAGGAAAAAATCTTCTTATAAAAAATAAACAGGATTTCTCCTGGTAAATAGAGACGCTGCCAGTGATTTATTTTTTCCCTTAAACCTCTTCAAAATTAAATCTATTCTTTTCTTACTAAAAAAAAGTTTCACAAATTATCCTGTCATCTTTAAGGATCTTCAACGATATTTACAATACGTATAACACATTTGTAGGCTTATGTAACAGATTCTGTTGCTTTGAGTCAAAAATAAAGAGCACTGAACTTTTTTCAGTACTTTTAAAACACATTTCTTGAACCTTCTGCGCTGGGCTGTCCTCGACCAAACTGTGTACCGAACTTGTCATGTGTCATCACGCACCACGCAAAGTATCCATCGGCATTTTCCACATCTCCACAAACTCCACACTTCGTCGGCATGTATGCGACAAAACAAACACGGACATTGTAGATTTAAATTTCACGGAGAAGGTAAGGTAAGCTAGGTAATGTTCTGCGTTCTGGCCATTTTTTTTTTTTTTAATCTCATTCTGTGCGTATTCGTTCGTTGTATCTGCTCGGAGCGGACGTCATAAGACACCCGTTTAAGTTCGTCGTTGATCCATTAACTCAGTCAACTCAGTCTTTTTATTACAGAGGACAGCTGCTCCTCTGACCGAACACGCTATGCTACCGTGCCGGCAGCGATGAAATGATGATTAGAACAACACAACACCCAGTCCCTGAGCGGAGAAAATCTCCGACCCAGCCAGGAATCGAACCCGGGTCCTTAGGATTGACATTCTGTCGCGCTGACCACTCAGCTACCGGGGGCGGACTTATTTTGTTCGCTTTCGTTCGTTGCATCTGCTCGGGGCGGACGTCGTAAGACATCCGTTTAAGTTCGTTGTTCATCGATTAATTCAGTTGTTTCTCTTTTATTACAGAGGACTGCTAACCCTCTGACCGAACACACTGAGCTACCGTGCCGGCGGCCGTAGAAGGGACAATCTGGCCTGCCGACCGCCGTATCATTCTCTGCCAATGGCGTCCTTAGATGTGCGGAGGGGCACGTGGCCAGCACACTGCTCTCCGACCACTGTCGGGTTTCTTGACCTTGGAAGCGCTACTAATCGCTCGAGTATCTCCTCAGTTGACCTTGGAAGCGCTACTAATCGCTCGAGTATCTCCTCAGTTGACCTTGGAAGCGCTACTAATCGCTCGAGTATCTCCTCAGTTGACCTTGGAAGCGCTACTAATCGCTCGAGTATCTCCTCAGTTGGCAGGAAGAGGCCGAGTGCACCCCGTACCAGTCCTCACACTATGGAAAATCTCCGGCAGCAACTGGAATCGATCCCGCGTGGCCAGCATGGCAGTCAGCCCCACTACCCACTTAGCTATGGAGCCAGACAAACAAAGTAGAATAATACTGTACAATAAAAACTTATTAGTTCTACACGTTGCATTACGTCATAAAGGCAACAAGGTCATCTATCGCGCTGTTCCAATTGTGTACCACTGCACTTTGCACTGGAGTGCTGAACCCTTGACTTGGCCAAGGAAAAAGGGGATTAGTCATGTTTAGATCGTGCTGCCGAAATAATTCCACCTTCCGCTCTAAAATTTTGACCGAAATCTTTTCAGCTATCTTCCGACGAGTCCACAGACCGACGTTATAATTAGTCATTACTGTGAACAGGAAGCGGGCCAGTTTCTTCTTCTCCATCTGAGCCCGTTATCCGTCTCTAGTGCCCTCGACGTAAATGGAATGTCAAGCCCAATTCTCATTTGGCTATTCCAAAATTCTTTGAAAAGCTAAAGATAGCAGGGATAAAAAACAAGGGTCGAAAGATAATCGAAAACTTGTAGAGATGATGATTATGTTCGATTTGTGGGGTGCTCAACTGCGCGGTCATCAGCACAAATGCAAAGTCTCAATTTTTATACAGACCGATTTTTTCACAATCCAATATAGCCACTGTCACGAATGATGATGATTGTGAAATGATAAGGACAACACAAACACCCATTCCCCGCGCAGAGAAAATTGCCAACCCGGCCGGGAATCGAACCCGGTCTCCCGTGATCCTGGTAGCAATTTGGTTCAAATGGCTCTGAGCACTGTGGGACTTAACATCTGAGATCATCAGTCCCCTAGACTTGGAGCTACTTAAACCTAACAAACCTAAGGGCAGCACACACATCGATGTCCGAGGCAGGATTCGAACCTGCGACCGTAGCAGGTGCGCGGTTACGGACTGAAGCGCCTAAAACCGCTCGGGCACAGCCGCCAGCTGCAGTAACTTGTAGAGAGACCAGTCTAGGGATATGAAAGAAGGGCAGTAGCTGAGAAAAGAGAGAGTAGGGTTGCCTACGCTCTGTGTAACTCAGTCAGTATACTGAGGAAGCAGTTAACGAAATGAATGAGAATATCTGTAAAATAAATAAATAAAAAGGAACAGAAGATCATAAAGTTGTAATTAATTTTTCGTTTCCCATATGAATTTTTATTCTGCAGCAGTGTGTGCACTGATCCGATGCTTCCTGAGAGATTAAAACTTTGTGCCAGATTGAGACTCAAACTGGGGACCTCTGCCTTTCGCCAGAAAGTGCTCTATTAACGTTGCGAAATACCAGTTGAAGTTATTAATTAGTTAACTGTCTTCTGCCTCATGTCTACATATGTCAAATGCCGTACTGCTCCCCTACAGTTGAATATCTGACAAACCCGTACAAGATTCTGAAAAACTGCCTCAAAAGAAATAAATTTGACCCTGTGACATTCAGTTTAAGGTCGACGTTCCGCACAAATTACTTCTGCTTATAACTACTTGGAATAACGCATCTGACTTATCCTCTTACACTGCTTTTGAGCAAAATGATTTTTTTTTATGTGTCTTTGAAGAGCTTTCGATATGGCATGCCCTGTATTATTATATTCCCATGCACTCTATTATGTTTTATGTATTTCTTTATCTGTGCATTACACTTTGAATTTTACGCCTTTATCACCCCGTAAACACGACGGCAGCGCCGCATGGCGACTGTCATTACTACTAGCCCAATATTTTGCATCAGCTCCTATCATTCACATGTATACTCTATGTGAACACGGAATGGTCTCTCAGGCCGTTGTAGTGTGCGGCTGTGTTTACAGTTTGCGCGCGAGGTCCTGCTTTGCGCTGCTGTGCCTGTCGTCGTCTCCGGTTTCTTCTTCGCTATATACACAAGCGTGATACAGGTGATTTTATTTCATCAGTTTTTAATATTATTCCATATATGTTGCCCTTTAGTATGTTTTGTGCGGTACCAAGCCTTCTTAACGGATGTTTTCTGGTAAACAGTTTCTGATCTTTTGACATGAGTTACACTACATTTCTCTGTATGATTTTACTCGGCCGGTTGTTGAAGCTTATTTTCGTTTGTAGTGGCCCAGAATAGGACCACGCCGGATTTATTGTAATATCGTCGTGCCCTTATATTTTCAAATAACCTGATGACGCCCCGTCTGGGCGAAACGCGTCTTTCTTAAGTTAATAAAGATCATTCTGCAACCTACGGCTGTTTTTTTTTTTTTTTTAAAATAGTAGCAATAGAAGGTTGCTATACCACCACGCCAAGATGGAATGGAATAATTTTTACCATTTATTTTCGCCGCATAAAAAATGGGCATTGAACATGATTTCAACAACTGCTGACCACATTAACACGACCAAAAAGCTCCATTAGAGAAACGAGAATGAATTTAACTGAGTTTGGATATGTGTTTCGATATGAAAAAAGGGGAAACAAAAACCCAAAGATTTTCTACTTCTCGTTCACGAGACAAATTGTCCTTCCCGAATGAAAGTGTATTACGGATGTTAACGAAAACTTTGCATGCATTAAAGAGAAAAGAAAGTAAAAAACAACATCGAAGAAAAAGAAATTAGCCTGAGTCTTGCCACTTGCCGGCCTCTTTGGCCGAGCGGTTCTAGGCGCTTCAGTCTGGAACCGCGCCACCGCTACCGTCGCAGGTTCGAATCCTGCCTCGGGCATGGATGTGTGTGATGTCCTTAGGTTAGTTAGGTTTAAGTAGTTCTAACTCTAGGGGCCTGATGACCTCAGATGTTGTCCCATAGTGCTTAGAGCCATTTGAACCATTTTTTTCTTGCCACCTTACTTCCCTATCACGCCTCAGCTGAGCAGTTCTTTGCCATAGCGAGTAATTGTACTGCAACGTCATGGCCATGAGAACTAGGGCTGGCCGGCGCGCGTTCTGCATACCGGGTCTGTGCTTACAGACTCGTCTGAGAGTTGTTGAATCACGACTTTACCTACCCTACGCTGAAATAGGATTCCGATCAAATCTGCTCAAATTTAAGTTTCAGATAATGATGATATGCCTCCAAAGCAAGAGCAAAACCTGTCTTTAGACTTGTGCAAAATTCAAAACAAAGTAAAGGAAAAATTGCTAACGCAGGGTAAAAAACATATTCCTGAGTGAAGCGCCTGAAAAAACCCACACTTAGAGTCAAAGCTCCCCTAATATGGATCAACAAAGGAACATTTTTCCAAGTCCTTTCCACTTTCTGTGATCATAACCAGAAGGCCGTCAAATTTTGCACCTAGGCTGTCAAATCTTGCTGCTATTAACAGAGTTTAGTCTGTCATAGCTTAAAGTTAAACATGAAACTGTCTACCTGGCTCTTTGCTAAGGCAGATGGTCAATTTGCATTTGCTAACAGCCAAGCAGAAGTAGCTCCTGGCCGTTGCCAAGACAGCTTGACATAGAGATGGCTGTTAATCTCGTAAAGCAAACATTCCTCATCTTACATCACTTCTTGCACGCCGCTGCCAGTCACATGAAGAACACAGTACAGAGGGGCTGTGTTACAAACGAGAAAAATTTCTGTCGACTCCCACAAGTTGTTGCATTTTTATACTTGCTAGGGAAGATCTCCTAATGCCTCTCAAACTAAACAGCAGCAGTTTGGGGAGGAATTTCATTGTCCCTGAGCCAAATTCTAAGATTTTAACTCCCAAGAGAGCTAGCTCTCCATTGTGGGGTGAAGAGCGTCCTTTCTGCCCAGCAGACGCCAACAAGAAAGCTTGTTCCAAGTTTTAGCCAGACCTGAAGTCTATTGCATGTTTCAGAGGCAAAAAAAGCTAGTCTACGTCTGCCCGTGCACGGGTCATGGCCCTCTGCAAAACTACAGTGTCTGTACTATTTGTTGGTACCGCCCATGTGGTGCCCGCACCTCGCCAGCCGTTGCAAAGATATTTACCTGAAGATTGTGGGCTTGCCACTTGTGGCAGCTCCGTGTAAGACTGGCCTTCTCGCTCAACCGATACAAAGTCTGCTCTACGGAGAGGCAAACTCATTGCAACTAAA
This sequence comes from Schistocerca nitens, assembly GCF_023898315.1. Classification (NCBI taxonomy): domain Eukaryota; kingdom Metazoa; phylum Arthropoda; class Insecta; order Orthoptera; family Acrididae; genus Schistocerca; species Schistocerca nitens. Next base: position 130,433,943 of record NC_064622.1, on the reverse strand, counting down.
AGCTGAACTGCTTTTGTCATAAGTAGAAAGGAGTTTCCTGAATTAAGGAATAAAGAGGATAAGAAGGAGAAAATGTATGCTTACTCATTGACTGATTGTACTTGTAACATAGCAAATTTGCATAACCTCTACATATAACGTTCTGTAAGGCACTTAAGGAGGCAGTTTTAAGTGAATAAATGTATGAAAAACGGCAGGTTCATCCGTGGCGTTTTTCAACATTTTACTTGGTCTTCATTTTTCCGATCCTTTTTTTTTGTCATTAAGTCGTCAGTGGTTCTTTGCAGATGTCACATGACATGACATCTTTCAAATTCAATCAATGAAGACATGACTCATTTCTTTTATTACAGAAATTAGGCAGCCCCTGACCCAAAAACGCTGAGCTATCCAAGCACGAATTAATACCCATCCTCACAGCCTTACATGCACCATCACCTCAAATCCTACATTCGAACCTACACAAAGGTTCTCCTGGTACCTTGCGGGACTAGCACTTCCGGAAGAAATGATATTGCGGAAACATGGCTTACCCACAGCCTGGGGGACGTTTCCAAAATGAATGTTGACTCTGCAGCAGAACATGTGCTGATCTGAGAAGTTGGCGCTTTTAAACTCTGTATCTGGCTGGGACACGTGCCTGGGACTATGGGCAAAGGTTACAAGGGGGCTTAATTAAAAAGAAAAGACTAACATTAATGAATAAATGCAATAATTTTAGTAGCTGTGTAACCGGTTACGAAGTCTCGTAACCGGTTGGTCCTGACTATTATTAGCGCGCAATTTGACTGCATGAAATAAAAATAAAGAAAGACAAGGAATTCCCATTAACACAATTGATTAATTAAGTCCCCTGCAACTATAAAAGATAAGAAACAAAGCACAAGTGTAACTGTTCTGTGTGTGGTAGTGTGACTCAACGTACATGTATCTGCCTCGGTTCTTTCTCAATACGACAAAATATTTTAAACACCATCTACAATGAACGTATTGAAAAACCAGAAATACTACAATTGCACATAGAAACCAGAATTACAAGTCTAATAAATGAACACGAACTAGATGCTTTGATGACTGTACCTGTGAGCAAGAGGGATTGTTATTAAAGAAAACTGTAATACCTTTTTACCTCATTATATATTGACGAAAATATTCCATTACACCAAAATCATAAATCAAAAGCCCATCTCCTTTCTCAAGTATATTCTGACAATTGCATCTTCCTCCATCTATACATTACACCAACCGAACAGTGCAACATTTCAGTCAACACTAGATCGTCTACTCTCTCGCCCAACAGAACGACTGCCCTCGACATCCTCTCAACTACTATTGCGGCGGAATAATAATCTTTGGCGCAATCTCTGGCGCTGTGACTCAGTGTAGCCGCCTTTCAAGGTCCCACGTTCTAATCCTTGTCCGGCATAAGATTTTAATCTACCAGGAAGTTTCAATATTTTGTCTGCGTTGCATGTTCATGTCTTCCTGTTACACTTCAAAATCTCCACGCTGTAGTGTCGCAGAATTCCACTAGAGATTTTTTTCCTGCTGGTGTCTGGAGTGGCCTGACACAGCTGCAGCGTTTCCACTGTTGCCTGAAAACGAATTACCTCACAATCTTCACCATTATCAATGGTCTCCTCCAGCGATGTACTAGGGTATTGCACTGATACCTGACTGCAGACACGCACCTTCCAGCAAACCAAGGATTAAATGCATAACTTTGTTTGCCACGTGAGAAACCTTTATGACTGCCATTTTAAAAGCTTCGAGGTTTCTAAGCCCGTTTGGTAGTGTCTCCAGTGCAATAGATCGCTTGTGATCAACTGTGCACGTCACCACCGGTCAAAACGCGTCGCAGCGCCCGACTAGGCGGTATGGCGCTGGTGCTACGAAGAAATTATCACCAGTGGAAAAAAGGTCCTATCGGAGTACAAAAAGGTGAATATATCCCTGTGCATTTAAAAGACTGATTGAAAAGTGAGTTACCAGCTACCTAATTCTCCTTTCCTCAGCACCTTCAAAAAATTTTCCAAAAATTATGGCATATTAACACATTCACATTCTCTTTAACATGCAACTCACTTAAGACTCCCCCAGATTTCCCTAACAGTAACTTGCTCACACCCACTAGTCCATAGCTGTAAGTGGCTCATACCCATCCACTCTCTGTTGCCCTTTATCGCTCATTCATTCAGACCAACTCATTGTCATTATCTCTTTTTGTCTCTGTCATTGACTCTTGTGGCACAGCGACAGTCCCCTTCGATACGTTATACTACTACACTCCCCTCTGTTACTGTCTCCCGCCATCCCTCTCTCCTACTGTTACTATCGCATTCACTCATTCCTACTGCTGCTGTCTCTTCTCACTGTGACTCTCTCTCTCCACCTCATTGTTATTACCATAGATTCTATCTCTCATTATTACTGGTTCTCACCCACTTCCAATTTCTCCTTATTCCTGTGTCACTGGCACTGTCTCCTTCACTCTTTTCCCAGCACTGTTCTGTCACTGTCAACGATGTTCCACTGCCACTGTGTTCCTCGCTTTCTCTCACACTGCCGTTGTCTCCGCCCTTTCTGTACCACAACCACTTCCAGTATTTATTACTTCTCTCTCTCTCTCTCTCTCTTTCTCTCTCTGCCATTATCTCCTTCTCTATAAACATAAAAAAGCGCGATTATGTCCTCAGGCCCAAATTTCTCTCTCTCTCTCTCTCTCTCTCTCTCTCTCTCTCTCACTGCCATTATCTCCTTCTCTATAAACATAAAAAAGCGCGATTATGTCCTCAGGCCCAAATTTTTAAACGTGCTGATGGTGTTAGAACGAGACAGCTGGTATCCCACGTTTTAGTCAGTCTTTTGAACATGAACATATTCTCCATTTTATGCTCTGATGACAACATTTCTTCCACTAGATCCCTTCTATCCTATGTCACAGTAGGGCATGTCATTCATACTAACAGAAGTTTATGGGTCAGTAAAATTTTGATAGCTTAATTATGTGAAATCGAAATTAGGCAAAAGTAATTTTACACCTCAGACCAGATTTTACGTGCACAAAAATTTCGCGTATGCTTCAGTATTAAAACATGGCGTTCCCAGAACCCTTCTGATTATAACCGTTCTACCTCACTTTATAAACTATGTTACCGTCTTACAGTGGACTTTACGTGCGTATTTCACAATTACAAGTAGGGTAACTTCGAACCTCTGTAAGGCGGAAACGGATAAAGATATCAAGGAAAGTTTTAAGGTTGTTCAAATTCGGGATCTTAGGAATATACAGTAAAAAGTACTCATTTTCAGTGTATAGCGCTCTTACAACCCGCAGCTCGGGTTTGGTACCCAAAAACCGCGTTCTTAAAGTATTCTCAGGAACCATCTATGAGCTAAATAGTGCCTCTATAAGCAACTTAAAGCGAACCATAGACCCTGTGTACTGCAAAAAAGAACTATTCGATTTTCTCCATTTTCTTAAGCTGGAGGAAGTGTAGAATATTCAAACCATGTCCCTGTGATGTAGGAAAATTTGGAAATTTATCGTAAGGTCTTATGGGTCCAAACTGCTCTCATCGCTCCCTAAGCTTACGCACTACCTAATCTGTTATATTAACTTACTCTAAGGACAACACACACACACCCATGCCCGAGGGAGTACTAAAACCTCCGACGGGGGCAGCAGCGCAGACCGTGACAAGGCGCCTCAGACCGCGCGGTGTGATGTAGGAAAGTTACAGGAAAATGACCCTTCTATTGGGTATACAAATGACCCCTAGCTCAAGGGTTATCAAAAGCGCTTGACTCTACCTTTCTATCTCCTCCAGGAACAGCGGTACCAGCTCCAGAAATATTCAGTGTTTATACGCGGCGATTTTGGTACACATTAGGTAGAGCATACGTACCGATTCCGTTTCACAGACAGCCTCTCTGTCTCTTGCAGTCTAGACCGAAAGTCAGTGAGCTTCCAAAGTCCCACTGACTTACGACTGATATTGCTGGTCTTGGTGTATGCTTAGCTTTATCACAGTGAGATCGCATATGTGCAAGTTGCATAGTGACGATTCTGACTGGAGTTGACACGCATCTATCAGGTGTGGTGGTAGAATTTTGCGGACTATTACCTGCAGAAGGTTAATCTACAGTATAGAGCTGTGTGTCCGGCATCATTTGATGTGCACAGGTTGCCCCAACTCTTACGGGAATCGTCACCCCAGTGTGCGCGAGTAATAAGTGGATGGGCAAATATCTATTAGGTACATTACGTATGTAGATTGTGGACTGTTGGGAATGTGGCTCTCACGGGAATGCAAGGGATAAGTCCCTGCAGTCACGCTATTCATCTGTGTCCTCGGTGGCTCAGATAGATAGAGCGTCTGCTATGTAAGCAGGAGATCCCGGGATCGAGTCCCGGTAGGGGTACACATTTTTCAGCTGTCCCCATCGAGGTATATCAACAACACCTGTCGGCAGCTGAGGGTTTCAATTAATTATCATTTATTCTAGAGAAGCTGCACGGTCTTCAATGGTATCTGTTCTTTCGAGAACAGTTACTATCTTCATATGCATCCATTCACGCCCATTGTGCATTCTGACGGACTTGGGCGATTCCAGCAGGACAATGCGACACCACACACGTACAGAATTGCTACAGAGTGCCTCCAGGAACATTCTTCTGAGTTTAAGCACTTCCGCTGGCCACAAAACTCCCCAGACATGAACATTATTGAGCATATGTGGGACGCATTGCAAAGTGCTGTTCAGGAGAGATCTGCACCCTCTCGTATTCTTACGGATTTATGGACAGCCCTGCAGGGTTCATTGTTAGTTCCCTCCAGCCCCTCAGGGGACTCAGCATTTATTTGCTGGGTACGGGCTTGGCGAACCCGGGGTCCCCGAGCTGTGGACTGGTGTGCGCCGCCAGTCCTCTGACACCGTAAGCTCTGGGCATGCTTCAGCGACCACCGTGTGGCGCAACGGTGGAACGTTGTGTGTCGCAGGGACCGGGGATCTTGGCTTGATTGCCTGGATCGCGAGGATGGTGCATACCTCTATAAAAAACCCTTCAATCTTAAGGTGTGCTGCGCGCCGATAAGATGCATGGCTGTTGAGGTGGAACAGTCGCTAGCGGGCGACCTCTGAGGAACCTGCCGCACCTCAGTTGTATAAGGCTTACCCAGGCATGCGGGGCTCTGTCTGGGCTGACGTTTCGTTCCCTAGCTGCTCGTGGGACGCACATGGCAACCACGTATTTTCCTTCACCAACTTCGCAATCAGTCAAGCGCATGAGGGAGGCTAGTCCTCCCGATATGCAGATGGAAAAGAGTAACAGGGCTCTTGGAGTCGTCAATGACAATGTTTTCATCGTGATTAAGAGGAAGGAGGGCTCATTTGAAAAAGTGTCTCCTTTCTACATACATAAAGGTTTAGAAGGACTCGCAGGTACACTGAAATCTATCAAACGCCTGAGGAATGGTACCCTGTTAGTTGAGACTACTAGGGCAAAGCAAGTGGAGCTGCTTCGAAAGTCAACCAAGTTAGGCGAGTATGATATTACTGTCGAGTTGCACAATTCCCTCAACTCCAGTAAAGGCGTTGTCACCTGCCGTGATTTAATGGATATCGATGTCGACGAGCTGAAGCAAGAATGGGCAACACAGGGGATTGTAGACGTGGAACAAAGGACGCGTAGGAATAATGGAGTTCTTGAGAAATCTGCCACCTTCATTGTGACTTTCAATTCGCCTGTCTTACCTGAACACGTTCTGGCTGGTTTCCTCCGACTTAGGGTTCGGCCTTATATACCTAACCCTATGCGCTGTTTCAAATGTCAGCGATTTGGCCATACGACGATGAGTTGTGGGGGTGAACCGACCTGCGGTATATGTGGCAAGGCAGCCCATGAAGCTGGGACCAACTGCACATCTCCAGCGCTGTGTATCAACTGCTCTGGGAGCCATCCCGTCTGGAGCAGAGACTGCCCCGTCTTTGCGGAAGAACGCAAAATTCAGGAGATCAAGGTGACAAAGAGGCTACCTTATGTGGAAGCCAAAAAAGAGTATCGGGCTACAAAACCCCCTGTCTTTGCCACATCCTATGCCTCCTTGGTGCAGAACCGTGCGTCGAAAGTGGACGCTTCGACGCAGACCATGTCCAGCGTCGCAGTATCTTCCACCAATACCTGTACCTGCGTTTGTACCTGCCAGAGCACTCCCACTAACGATATAGCTATTCAGGCTGCTCCACCTGCACCAACTGCTATTGCTGAGAAAACTCCGGTGAAGCCTTCGAAGGCCCTCCAGAAACAGAGTGCCTCTCCACTTCCCCCATCCCCGACTTCCACAAAGAAAACGGGACCAGGGAAAGGGGCACGGCGTTTGACGTCAAACCTGCCGCAGGCGCCATCGGATGTCGTCATGGCATCCCTGACTGATGAAGAGGAAATCGTCATGGATTTTGATACCTCTTCCCCAGAACCTGGCAGCCCCTCTGCTGCCACTCGCTCTACAAGTGCCTCACCAGCGCGGCGCAAAGACAGGGGGAAATCTAAACCGAAACGCTGATATGGCTCCCATACTTCAGTGGAATCTGAATGGAGTCAGACCTCACTTTGCAGAATTGCGGCTGTTAGTACAGGCAAACCCCTTTTGCATCTCTTTGCAAGAGACGCATTTTAAAGAGACCGATACGCCTGTACTTACAGGATATCGCGTGTACAGGAAAGACGACCTGACTGGTAATAGGGCTCAGGGTGGGGTGGCCGTGTTCATTAAGGACACGTTCCACTCCTCACCTGTGACCTTAACCACAACGCTACAAGCGGTTGCAGCTCGGATCCTGGCCCAGGTTGATGTCACAGTGTGCTCCCTGTATCTACCACCTGCTGAGCACATTGACAGTGAAGCCCTCGCACGGCTCATTGCTCAGCTACCCCGACCCTTTCTCATTTTAGGAGACTTTAATGCTCATCATGCATTATGGGGTTCCAACAAAACCTGCCCCAGAGGCCAGATGATTGAGCAGTTGCTCAGGACTTCCGACGTCATACTGCTGAACACAGGTCAGGCCACGCATTTTAGCACCGCTTCAGGTTCGTCTTCTGCCATAGACCTCTCTATTTGTTCGCCTGTGCTTGCGGACATTGTTCAGTGGGTCGTAGACGACGACCTTCATGGCAGCGACCATTTTCCTATCTGGCTTCATCTGCCAGTTGAAATGGGTCGTGTCGCACAGCCGCCGAAATGGTTGTTCCGGAAAGGAAACTGGACGCTCTACCGGCAGTTGGCTGTTTTTGAACGGTGTGAAGGCGTCCAGGATTGGGTGGATCACATTACGGCGGTGATGCACCATGCCGCTGATGTATCCATACCAAAGTCACAGGGAACACCTGTGAGGCAGCCTGTCCCTTGGTGGAATGACGACTGTCGTACCGCCATCAGAGATAGACGGGCGGCTTTGAGAAGATTCCGTCGGTGCCCCACTGCTGCGCATCTGACAACTTTCCGGATAGCACGGGCGCGGGCGAGACAAATCGTTAGGGAGAGTAAACGGAGGTCTTGGCGTGAGTTCCTGAACTCCATCAATAGGTCCACGTCTTCAAGCAAAGTATGGGAAGCCATTAGGAGGATCTCAAGGCGATACTCTCGACCGCCAATAGCAGCTATACGTGAGCGGGGATGTCTCCTAACATCTCCGAGAGACATCGCCCGGGCGTTGGCAGAATCTTTCCAAACTATTACGGCCGATTCTAGCCAGGACCCGGAATTTCTGCGCTATCGGGGTACACAGGAGAGGGCTGGTTTTGATTTCCGTTCAAAGAACGCTGAGGAATACAACCAGCCTTTCTCTTTGTGGGAGTTGGACTCTGCTCTGTCCGTATCTCGGGATACCGCACCTGGTCCAGACCTGATATCGTATAGCATGCTGCAGCAGTTGGATCTGCGGTCGAAGGAAGTCCTCCTCCAACTTTTTAATGAAATTTGGAAGACAGGCGACTTTCCTAGTTCGTGGAAAGAATCGATTTTAATTCCCCTTTTAAAACCAGGGAAGGATCGGACCGAACCCAGTAGCTATCGTAGCATTAGTCTCACGAGCTGCGTAGGAAAGACATTTGAGCGTATGGTCAATCGGCGCCTGGTGTGGGTTCTCGAATCCAGATCCTTACTTACCCGCTGCCAGTGTGGGTTCAGGAGGTATCATTCCACCCTCGATAACCTGATCCTACTCGAAACAGCGATACAAGATGCTTTCCTACGTAAGCAACACCTTATCGGGGTTTTCTTCGACCTGGAGAAGGCATACGATACTACCTGGAGGCATACCATTTTGCGGCAGCTTTATGAGTGGGGTTTCCGTGGGCGTCTACCCACACTCATCCGATCCTTTCTGTCGGACAGATATTTTCAGTATAGGGTTGGGAATGTCCTGTCTGACCGTTTTAAGCAGGAGAACGGTGTCCCTCAAGGAAGTGTCCTCAGTGTGACAGCTTTCGCAATTGCCATCAATAGTATTGCGTCCACAGTACGACGGCCCGTGCAGTGCTCCTTGTTTGTGGACGATTTCTCCATTTTCTGTGCGTCTTCCTCCCTCACAGCTGCTACACGCCAATTACAGCTGACACTCGTGCGATTGGAGCAATGGTCTAAGACCACGGGCTTTAAATTCTCTTTGGAGAAGACCGTTTGTGTAGATTTTAACCGTTCCCGTTCTCTTTTTAATCTCCCAGTTTTAAAACTAGGAGACACTGTTCTCCCGTTTATGGGAAAAGTGAAATATCTCGGGCTTATTTTTGATGAGAAGCTCACATGGTTGCCACACTTAAAGGATCTAAAGGTCCGCTGTTTCAAGGCATTAAACGTCCTTAAATGCGTCAGTCATAGATCCTGGGGCGCTGACAGGGCACGTCTGCTCCAACTTTATAAGGCCTTTGTGCGACCTCGACTGGAATACGGATGTCAAGTTTATGGCTCTGCCAGACCTTCCTACCTCAAAATGTTGGACGTGATTCACCATGAGGGTATTAGGCTTTCAACGGGGGCTTATCGCACGAGTCCGGTTGCTAGTCTGTGTGTCGAGGCGGGAGAGCCTCCGCTGTCCATTCGGCGTCTTCTCCTCGTGGTACGGCACGCGTACAGGGCCAAGTCCACTCCTCTTTCATTGGCGTCCAACACTTTTTCCCAGCCGGCACTGGAACGTCTCTTCCGCCACCGTCCGAAGGCAACAAAGCCGTTTGGCATCCGTGCGAAGGAGAGTCTCGAGTTAGTACATCTGGAGGGCATTAAGGTACTCCACCAGGGATGGAGTAGGGGATCTCCCTGGCGACTACAAAGGCCAAGATTACTTCTTGATCTGGCTGCTTACAGGAAGTATTGTACCCCAGACCACCTTTTTAAAATTAAACTTACTGAGATTTTAGAACGCCATTCCGATTTTATTACTGTTTACACGGATGGGTCTAAACAGGGTGATTTTATGGGCTGCTCTGCTGTGTTTCCCGATACTGTCCATCGTATAGGGCTCCCGGAGCAGTTCTCCGTTTACTATGCAGAACTGTTTGCCATTCTGCAAGCATTAGAGCATATGCGCCGACATCGTGGCACGAAATTCATCATCTGCTCCGATTCCCAAAGTGCTCTACACGCTCTTGAACAGATGTACCCAGCAGATCGGATGGTGCAAGAGGTGCAGGACGCACTCCTGCTCTTGCAACAGCAGGGTAAGGATGTAATTTTCTGCTGGGTTCCAGGGCACGTAGGGATTCCTGGCAATGAACTTGCAGATGCGGCTGCCAAGGAGGCTTGCTCCATCCCACCTCCTGCTCGCTGTTCCGTCCCCCTGCAGGCCATTACGTCTTTCGTGACTCGGAAGGTCATGCGTTGGTGGGAGGCTCAGTGGCTGGACGTGAGGGATAATAAGTTGCGAGCGGTGAAGGATTCTGTCCGACCGTGGCTCACCTCCTTCCGCCACCGACGCGCTGAGGAAGTAGCCCTTACACGGCTTCGAATAGGACATTGTCCTTTGACACATGGTTTTCTGTTACGTCGTGAGGAGCCACCAACGTGTCAGACATGTGGGACACAGCTGTCGATACGACATATTTTAACTGAGTGTGTTTTATATGCGGGTTTGAGGGACGATTTCAGTTTCCCACCAGACCTACCCTCTCTTTTAACTAATAATGAGGCGAGTGTCGCTAGAGTTTTACGTTTTTGTGTGATTTCTGGCCTTCTTTCCAAAATATTGGGATTGAAGTCTTAATGTGCTGTCCGGTGGTTTGGTCACCCATTATTTGTAAGTGGTCACTCAGCCACCGTTAATTCCTTTTTTACCCGTTTGTACTGCTATTTTATTTTTAGTTTTATCACCCTGTCTTGATGTGCTGTGTCCAATCTTGCAATTTGAACAATAACATTTCTCTCACAATTCGGCTCTGAATTGAACTTTTGGGAACGGGCGCTGATAACCTCGCTGTTGTGCGCCCTAAAACACTAATAATCATCATCATCATCATCTAGTTCCCTCCAGCACTACTTCGGAGATTAGTCGAGTTGCGTGTTGCGGCACTTCTACGTACTAACGGTGGCTCTGCACGGTATCAGGCAGGTGTACCAGTTTCTTTGGCTCTTCATCATGTCGGAACTAAGGGACATTGTAAATGCTAAACTTGTTGGTGCTCCTATGGTTGATTCTTACGTAACCAAGTAGACGAAGTGCTCTGGTTTTTAATAGGCACCGTATCTAACATTTATACCGCGGCAAAACATTAACCGCTAATTCACAACTCGGACGAAAGTGAGTGCGGTGCGTTCTTGACTTGCAGCTGTTGAAGAGAGATGCGACGAAAAATAAGGGGACGACAGCTGCATAAATTATTGCAGTGCTGAAAGCCGCTCGCGAGAAACCTGTCAGCGCCAAAACAAAACGAATTCTATAAGCAGGCAATTGCAGGACGAGCAGGTATTGAAAAACCACTCATCAATGATGCAAACGCCCGTGACACGAATACGTGGCGCCGAAACCATAAAAAGCTGGACTATGGAGCAATGGAGTAATATCATTAGTCGGATGAGTCTTTTTTTCACACGGTTTTCTACTTCTAGCCAAGTGGACGCCCCAGGCGTGAAATATGGCGATGGTTCGGCGACGATTTGGACAGCCATATCGTAGTATTCCGTGAGCCCGAGTGTTACTCTGCAACGTCGCGCGCGCTATTGCCAAGCGTTGTGTGACGATTTCGGCTAACCAGGTCCATCCCGTTGTACAGTGTTTGTTCCCCAGTGGTGCTGGTGTGTTGCAAGGCGGCGGGCTCCCTGTTGATACAGCTCGCTTCGTCAAACACTGGTTTTTGTCGGATCTGCCTTGATCGCCACAGTCACCATATCTCATTATTGGCACAGAGATGTTACGCTCCAGTTATCAAACGTTTTTACCACAAAATATTTCGGGACTACTTTATCCCGGCCATTAAGAATAAGAACCCAGCAGCAAACGTGCATTGTCAAATATAAAACTCTTCCTAGAAAATCTTATGTTGGCGTGCTCATAACATGAGATTTTCTAAAAAGAGTTGTATGTTTGACAATGCTTGTTTGCTGCTGGTGTTTACATTTACCCGTCTCTATTGACATAGAAGCTTTGAGCACTGGATAATGGAGTAACGTAGTCTCGAAACATGTTGTGTCTAAATATAAAGCGTTTGACAACTGGTGTGTAACATTCTCAATACTGATTCATGAGACAGTTGTACGATAACTCCCCAACAGGTAAGATCTCAATATTACTGAGCGTTTGTGGTCTACATTGAAGATCGCAATCGACCTCCATAATCATTAAGCTATTTTGAATACCAAAGATTTGCCTACACTGTATCTGTCGAGGTAGTGAGTCGTGTTTTTGTGTTCCCATATATTTATCTACCCCCTGTACATCCGCTGCTTAGATACGGAGAGATCTGTGATACAGCGCATTCGCAGTCAGCTGTGGAGTAGCACACAGCGAGTGAAGAAGTTTCTCACAGTTTGTAGTTGTGCATCCTAAGTTCCTGTCAATTTACGCACAACATTTTCCGTCAGACAGAGCTGGTATGGTCGAACATAAGCCCAATGTAATTGAAAGTTGCACTCTGTTGCGCTGTTTTTCCTTGCCAGCAGACATTGGTTGTTCATTAGGGATGAGTAGGTAAACGCATGCTGATCAAAAGAAGAAGAGAAAAACGCTGAATGCGGTAATGTAAAATAATGATCGTTTGGATCGAACTGACGGCAGCACCATTTTTGTCTTTTGGAAGCAAAATTGACGACAGGGCTTACAGCGCTAAAATGTTGTTGTTGTGGCCTTCGTTCTACCCTGTGCAAGCCTCTTCATCTTAGCATAACTGCTGCAAACTACTCGTACATCCATTTGAAGCTCTGTACTGTATTCAGACCTTGGTCTCTCTCTAAGCCCCCCCCCCCCCCCCCCCTCCATACACACACGTACACACTCATACATTTCAAAATATTACCGAATTGACGATTTCTTTATGCTTCAGGACGTGGCTTATCAACTGTTCTCTTCTTCTAGTCAAGCAGAGCTATAAATTACTTTTGTCTCCAGCCCGATTGAGTTATCCGATCTACCATCTGGTCCTAAACATTCTCCTGTAGCACAACGTTTCAAGGGCTTCTGTTCTCATCTCGTCCAGGTTGTTTATCGTCCATGTTTCACTTGCGTGCATGGCAACGCTCCAGAGAAACACCTTCAGAGAATACTTCCAAACATCTGAATTTATATTCAATGTCATAAATGTCTCTTTTTCAGGGACGCTTTTCTTTGTATTGCCAGTCTGCATGTTACATACCCTCTACTTCGACCATCGTGAGTTGTTTCGCTACCCAGATAACAATCTTGACTTAATACTTTTAGTGTCTCATTTCCTAATCTAAATCCTTCAAAATCCCTTTTTTTAATTTGACTGCATTCCACTACTTTCCCTTTACGTTTGATGATATTCAACTTCCAACCTCTTTTCAAGATAATTTCCATCCTACTGCTCTTATAAGTTCTTTTATCATCTGCGACGCAATTATAATCTCACTGGCAAATTTCAAAGTTTTTATTTCTTCTCTATAAACTTTAATCCCTTACCAAATTGCCAGTCTGCGTGTTATATCCCCTCTAGTTTGACTATCGTGAGTTATTTTGCCGCCCAGGTAACAATTTAACTCACTACTATCTCATTTGCTAATCCAATTCCCTCAGAATCGCCTTATTTAATTCGACTGCACTCCATTACGTTTGATGATATTCAACTTGTAACCACTTTTCAAGGCGATTTCCGTTGTTCTACTGCTCTTCCAAGTTCTTTATCGTCTTCGACATAATTACCTTGTCATCGGCAAATTTCAAAGTTTTTATTTCTTCTTCCTGAACTTTCATCCCCTTACCAAATTGCTCCGTCGTTTCCTCTACTGCTTCCTCAATGTACAGAGTCACACCGGGGTCAGGCTACATCGTTGTCTTCCTCTCTTCTCCCGTGTTAAAGTAGCATGTGTATAAGTGGTCATTTTGTACCGTGGCGTGCTGCACTCTTTTTCTTCAATTCGGTGGCACCAAGTTCACCTGTTCTTACCTTACAAAGGGGAAACGGAATATCGTCTGTACTGACTGCTGCACTGTATACTCCGGAACGCGGACTTTTAGATGGCGACAATGAGATTCATCAATTCAGCTACGCGCCGCGGCTGATGTGTTATCGCAAGCTGATTGATGACTTCCTCCAGTGCGCGCGCGCTCACACACACACACACACACACACACACACACACACACACACACACACACACACACGAGTGCACGCGCTGACTTTCTCCAGCTTTCCGTCGTCCTTCATTTCCCCTTCCCATTAGCCGCTTTTGTCGCTACCTACATATTCCGTAACTGCGTTCACGAATGCTGGTCACTGACTTCCTCTGTCCTCGACTGAATTTTAAACCAGACACTGTCTCCCTCCCACATCTCCTCCGCATAACTACAGACGCCATCAAAAACTTAATGCGCTCGCCTCAAGCTTAACGACTACAGATAACTTTCACGTAATGAAAGGATCTTCTCATCCCAACTTGGTTGCTCACCTTGGCAACACATTTCTGCTATTTCGTTTAACCCGTCTGAATGAAAACTGCATTTTGCGTTTCATGTGAAATGAAATCATTTCTATTGATTCAGTGGAATGATTAGCAGCAGCTCAGGCTGTGTAGTGAAAGTGCTTGGGAATTGTGGGGGCGCAAATATATATATATATATATATATATATATATATATAGAAGTAGCTTATGAACAAGAAAGGTCCGCAGTATTAAGAAACAGTATTAAAATATGCTCAGAGACTTACACGCAAGAGCAAATGCCGGGATGGTTCCTTTGAAAGGGCACGGCCGATTTCCTTCCCAATCCTTCCCTAACCCGAGCATGAGCTCCGTCTCCAATGACCTCGTTGTCGACGGGACGTTAAACACTAACCACCACCACCACTTACACGCAAGAAATTCCACTGGCACTAAGAAACAATAATACAATAAATAATTATTAAAATAAAATTAAATTTTTACTATGGAACGTTTTAAAATTGTACTAAAAAGTATAAAATAATTTCTGCCGGCCCATACAGGTTCTGACCGCATATAGAAAATTCTTAAAATTTGAGAATTTTTAATTGCTTTCAAAATCTTGTAAAGTTTATAACATGCAGTAGATACTACTTATGATATGAACTATTCATCCATGAATTATGTGCTGCATACTCCCCACTTTTTTCGTCATAAATCCTATGAGTACTTTGATAATTACTAAAAATTTAGGTTCACAAATTATCAGACTCATATGTATGGGGGTAGGAGAAATTATTTTATACTTTATAGTCCTGTTTAAAAGGCGTTGAATTTGGAATTTATTGTTATTTAAATAACTGTTTTCTGCTGTGTCACATGTGTGTGAAATTATTCAATCGACTTCAAACATCTTGAATAGATTAAAATAGTGACGTGTTACAAATTTCAGGTTTATTTCAGTTTCTCTTCACCTGAGTCAGCCAACGTGCAGTTTCCTCCTACATATATCTATCGAAAAGACCATGATGTTAAAATTTGGAGGAATTCGAGGTCACATGGTGCTTACGAACAAAAGTTTTTCCCAGAAGCCGTTTGCGACTGGAGCAGGGAAAGGGAGAAATAGCCGTGGTGCACAAATTATCCTCCGCCTCGTACCAGACAAGAAAACGAGTTAATATATCATTGTTAGCCAGTTCTATGTTCAAAGTTTGAAGTATCTAGCTCATCTGGAAACGACAGTGGGAAATAAAGTACCCTCCTCCACATACCACACAAGAAAGCACGTCAATATTGCATCATCCAGTTCTCAGCTATGTTGAAATTTCTAGTTTGAAGCTCACTGGAAAATTAGTTTAAAATCAATTACAAAATTTATACCGAACAGATAAGCAGACAGACAAGAGAGAGAGTTAATAAAAACGTATTAAAATCAGACCTGTCTACACCAAATTTGGTTGAAATTGCTCCAGGCGTCCAGATATACTTTTGTGTCACACCTTTCCATCTTCAACCTCAGAAGTAAGGATGCTATGGGGGTCTTACTGTCACAGATTTTCTCCTTTTTGTTTTTCCAGGTTGCATGTGATACGTGTTCGGCCGGCCGGTGTGGCCGTGCGGTTAACGGCGCTTCAGTCTGGAACCGCGTGACCGCTACGGTCGCAGGTTCGAATCCTGCTTCGGGCATGGATGTGTGTGATGTCCTTATTATTAGGTTTAAGGGGACTGATGACCACAGAAGTTAATTCCCATAGTGCTCAGAGCCATTTTAAGCATTTTTTGATACGTGTTCCCAGTTTGATAGAAATCGCTTCAGGAGGCGGATCTATAAATCGAATGAATTCTAAAAAAAAAAAAAAAAAAAAAAAAAAAATTAGGCTTACGTAAGAATCACCTGTAAACATACAGGTATAATGTTCAGTTTCAAACAATATACGTTTAATAAACATTTCATGAAATAAAATTCTATTTCATTAAGTATTATTAGTATCTACTTGTTGTGGTCTTCAGTCCTGAGACTGGTTTGATGCCCCCCAGGGGGTCCACAACTCTTTTGTGGATACGTGCGTGGCGAGCACGGGGCCCCGAGCCATTGCAGCCTCCTTTCTCTCCCGGGCTGCATTTCCTTTCCGTTCCCCTCCTTTCCCCTCCATACTCCTTTCCCCTTGCCCTCTCCTCTCTCTCTATTGGTGTCCTTGCTTATGTTGGCCCCGCTATCCTCCTGGTTCTGTTGGTTTTCCACTCCGGCTTTGTTGCGTACTTATCTCCTCTTTTTGGCATTCCTTGGTCCCCCTCTGGGGTTTGACCTCCATTCCAAAATTTCTCTTCCGTAGTGTGAGCCATTTGGGGAAGAGCACCTTACCTAGTGTCTCCGACGTGCGCCCTCCTAGTACATTCCACCTTTTCTTTCACGTCGTGGTCTGATGCTAGGGTGCATAGCCAGCACGGTAGCCAGCCCGTGTGGTGGGGTCGCTATGTACCCTTTTGGTTGAGCCCCCTGAACACACAGGGATCACACTTCTGATACCTGAGCTGTGACCTCCTCATGCATGCCTTGGAGTGGTTGCTCGTCATCCTGGAGCATCGGAACTCCCGGCAATGGCCGCCGTGCCAGACGGCCCTTGCTGTGGCTGGGTGGCGCCCGTGAGGAGAGCCCCTGATCGGAGTGGGTGGTATCAGGGCGGACGCTATGCAGATGAAACGCATAAGGGTCCAAAACTCTGGCCGTTCTGCGGCCGTCTCTCTGCGTGGTACTGATTCCTCAAGTGCTGCTTCTCTTGCCCCTTCGGCCTTCCCTTCCATGGCTACCCCCTGGGAAGAGGGTCAGGCCCGTCGTCTAGGGGCAAAACCTTTCCCCCGTTATCTAGTTTGCACCAGGACTGATGGCGATACTTTCACCAGTGTCAAGCCTTTATTCTTTGTGGAACACATTGAAGACAAGTTTGGCGAAGTCGACTCCCTGAGCAAGATGCGGTCGGGTTCGTTGCTGATTAAAACTACTTCAGCTGCCCAATCTGCGGCCCTTCGTGCCTGTACCCATCTTGGCACAATTCCTGTGTCTATTACCCCTCACCAGTCTCTAAATATGGTACAAGGTGTGATTTTCCACAGGGACCTCATCCTTCAAACTGATGAGGAACTTCGGGACAATCTCGCACGGCGGGGTGTTCACTTTGTTCGGCGTGTTCAGAAGGGTCCTAAAGATAACCGTATTGATACTGGTGCCTTTATCCTGGCCTTTGAAGGGGATACCCTTCCTGAGAAAGTTAAGATTATGGTCTATCGCTGTGATGTGAAGCCGTACATCCCACCTCCTATGCGGTGTTTTAAGTGCTTGCGTTTTGGCCACATGTCTTCTCGCTGTTCCCAGGACCCTCTCTGTGGTGACTGTGGACGTCCACTCCATGAGGGGAGTCCCTGTGTTCCCCCTCCTGTATGTGTAAACTGTCATGGTAGTCATTCTCCACGTTCACCAGATTGCCCAGTATATAAGAAAGAAAAAAAGATACAAGAGTATAAGTCCATCGATCGTTTAAGCTACACAGAGGCCCGTAAGAAATATGCACGACTGCACCCTGTGTCCATGACATCAAGTTACGCCTTGGTTACATCTTCACCCCTTCCCCCTCCTTCCTTACCCCCATCCCGGCCCCCACTCCTCCCCCCCTCCCCTGCAGCTCCCACACCTTCTCCTCTGGGTGCTGCTCCCCCTCCCCAGCCGGAGAAGTGTCCCACTCCTTCGGCGTCTGCCGGTCAAGGGCGCCTCTCCCGGGATGCCCCTTCCCGGCACCTTCCAGGTCAAAGATCTGCTGCCGCGCGGCGACCGCGAGAGCCGCGGTCTGTCGGCCCCCAGGTCGCCCGGTCTCTTTCTGTTCCTGATCTTGCTGCAGCTGGCTCCTTTATGCCACACAGCCCTCCTCGATCTCAGCCTGAAAAGAAGAAGAAACATAAGTCCCGGGACAAAGAGCCTCTGGTGTCACCAGAGGTCCCTTCCCCGACTTCACAACCGGATTCTGACCTGTCGTTTATGGATGTCGCCCCCTCCTTGTCTGTGACGGGTGGGGACCCGGCAGTATGACTGGATTTAGCGTGTTCAGCCCTCATTTAACCCATCGTTCTGTGGTTCTCCAATGGAATTGTAATGGCTACTATCGACACCTTCCGGAATTGAAATCCCTTCTTTCGTCCTACTCTGCAGCTTGTGTGGTTCTCCAGGAATCCCATTTTACTGATGCTCACTCACCGACCCTCCGTGGGTACCGTGTTTTCTGTCGAAATCGGGTCGGACCCTTGCGGGCTTCTGGTGGCGTTTGTACATTGGTCCGTACCGACATTGCTAGCACGTGGATTCCTCTCCAAACTACATTGGAAGCGGTTGCTGTTAGGGTCCACTTAGACTCTGCAGTCACCGTTTGTAATCTTTATCTCCCTCCTGACAGGGCTCTTACGCCTGCTGCCTTAACCACCCTTCTTCAGCAACTTCCTCCTCCCTTCCTCCTCCTTGGGGATTTTAATGCTCATCATCCTTTGTGGGGCAGTGCCTTTCCATCTAGACGAGGTCTTCTTATAGACCAATTTATTGCAGACCACGACCTGTGCCTTCTTAATGATGGCTCCCCTACTCATTTCAGTGCTGGTCAAGGTACCTTTTCTGCCATTGATCTTTCTCTTTCTTCTCCCTCTCTCCTCCCTTCATTACACTGGTCGCCACACGACGACCTTTGTGATAGTTACCATTTCCCGTTGATTATCACGCTCCCTTCGCGCTCCCCGATGGACAGGTTACCTCGTTGGTCTTTCCACCGCGCCGATTGGCCTCTATACACTGCACAGGTCGAGTTTTCTCCCTCTTTGTCGGGCGGTATTGATGACGTCCTACGTGACGTGTCTGACGCGATTGTTCGCGCTGCTCACCTTGCTGTCCCGCGCTCATCTGGACCATTTCGTCACCGGCGAGTTCCATGGTGGAGTACGGCCATTGCCATTGCCATCCGTGATCGCCGTCGAGCTTTGCAACACTTTAAGAGGCACCCATCTGTAGCCAGCCTTACTACCTTTAAACGCCTTCGCGCTAAAGCCCGTTATTTAATCAAACAGAGCAAGCGGATATGTTGGGAACGATTCGTTTCTTCCCTTGGTTCCACTGTCCCTCTGTCACGGGTATGGGCTACACTTCGCTCTCTCCAAGGTTGCCATCGACAGTCCACCCTCCCAGGCCTTCACCTCCCAGATGGCATTTGTACGGACCCATTAGTTCTCGCAGAACATCTTGCGACCCATTTTGCAGTGGCATCAGCGTCAGCCTCCTATCCAGCTGCTTTCCTTCATCAAAAACAGCAGGCTGAAGCTGTCACCTTATGTTTCACCACTTGTGAGTCAGAATCTTACAACGAACCTTTTACTGAATGGGAATTTCTTTCTGCTCTATCTTCTTCTCATGATACGGCCCCTGGCCCAGATTCCATTCATAATCAACTGCTTCAACATCTCAGTGCTCCACAACGGCAACATCTTCTTCGGGTGTTTAACCGTATCTGGCTCCAGGGTGACTTCCCTTCTCAGTGGAGGGATAGCATTGTGGTTCCTGTCCTTAAGCCTGGTAAGAACCCCCTATCTGTTGACAGCTATCGGCCAATTAGTTTGACCAATGTTGTTTGTAAGTTAGTTGAACGGATGGTAGCCCGTCGGCTCACTTGGGTCCTCGAATCTCGGCATCTATTGTCCCCTTACCAGTGTGGCTTTCGAGAGGGACGATCTCCAGTCGATCATTTACTTCGCTTGGAATCCGCAGTTCGGCAGGCTTTTTCCCAGCGCCGCCATTTGGTTGCAGTGTTTTTTTGACCTTCGCAAGGCATATGACACGGCCTGGCGCCATCACATCTTACTAACCCTTCATCAGTGGGGTCTTCGGGGCCCACTCCCGATTTTCATCCGCCAGTTCCTGATCCATCGGTCATTCAGAGTTAGAGTTGGTACTGCTTTTAGTTCTCCACGGACCCAGGAGACGGGCATCCCACAGGGTTCTGTCTTGAGTGTCCTTCTTTTCCTCATTGCTATCAATGGACTTGTGGCCTCTGTCGGTCCCTTGGTCGCCCCTGCCCTGTATGTGGATGATTTCTGCATTTGGGTTAGTTCCTCCTCGATGGCATCTGCAGAACGGCAGCTCCAGGTGGCTATACGGCGTGCCTCTGCATGGACCCTCTCTCACGGGTTTCAATTCTCTCCTTTAAAATCGCGGGTGGTCCACTTCTGTCGCCGTACTACGGTCCACCTTGATCCAGAGCTCTATCTCGCTGCACAACGATTGCCTGTGGTTTCACAGTTTCGTTTCCTGGGTCTTCTTTTCGACAACAAGCTCACTTGGTTGCCCCATATCAGACTCCTGAAGATAGGATGTTTCCGTAAACTCAATGTCCTTCGCTTCCTTGCCCACTCCTCTTGGGGTGCGGACCGTTCCCTCCTCCGTCTTTATCGTGCTCTAGTTCTGTCTCGTTTGGACTATGGTTGTCAAGTTTATGGTTCAGCTGCTCCTTCCACACTGCACGTGCTGGATCCAGTCCACCATCGTGGTATCCGTTTGGCCACCGGTGCCTTCCCTACTAGCCCTGTTGATAGTCTCCTGGTTGAAGCTGGGATCCCACCCCTTTCTGTTCGGCGGTCCCAGCTTCTGGTGTCTTATGCCCTCACTATCCGTTCTTCTCCCTCTCATCCTTCCTATTCTATCCTGTTCCCAGACCATGGACGTCGCCCACCCGACTCCCGCCCTCGGGCGGGTTTACCGGTTGGGCTGCGCCTTGCGTCTCTTTACCGTGATTTTCAGCTTCCTTCTTTGTCCTGTCTTCCTCGCTCCCTCCCCTCCACCCCTCCTTGGTTAGTTCCTCGGCCTCGAATTCGGATGGATCTCCGCCGCGGTCCGAAAGATTCCATCCCCCCGGTGGTGTTTCGTTCCTTTTTCCGCAAAATTTTATGGGAGTTTCGGGATGCTGTTGTTTTTTATACTGATGGCTCTAAATCTGTTGATCATGTTGGGTATGCCTTCACGTCCTCTGTTGGAACGGAAAATCATCTGCTGCCACCTACATGTGGGGTGTTTACTGCGGAATTGATGGCAATTTCCCGGGCCCTTACCTTTATTAAACAATCCCAACACAACCGCGTTTTGTTATGTACGGACTCGATGAGTGGCCTTCTTGCTATTGATCGGTGTCTTTCGCGCCATCCCTTGGTCTCTGCCATCCATGACCATCTCGCTGATATTCACCGTGCTGCTTGTTCCATTGACTTCCTATGGGTCCCTGGCCATGTGGGTATCCCGGGAAATGAGCTCGCTGATCGTTTGGCTGGGGGAGCAGTTACTTACCCCCCGTTTCCTGTAACCCCTCCTGCAGCGGATTTACGGCTTCACATCAAATCCCACTTCGCGCAGTCATGGGCCAATTCTTGGGAGGCTACTCCACTGTCTAATAAACTTCGTGCAATTAAGGTGACACCAGGCCCATGGCGTTCTTCCTTTCGCCTCTCCCGAAAGGACTCGACCACACTGTGTCGTCTCCGCATTGGTCATACCAGGCTGACCCATGGTTTTCTTTTGCGTGGTGAGCCACCCCCGCTATGTGGTTGTGGAGCCTTTCAGTCAGTGGCCCACATTTTGGTTGAATGCCCCCTTCTTTTGGCTCTGCGTACTAAGTACCGACTCCCCCACACTTTACCTTTGATGTTGGCTGACGATTCCCGGATGGTCTCTCTGGTTCTCGGTTTCCTCCGGGAGAGTGGTTTTTATTCTCAGTTTTAAGGTTTTTAATCTCTCTGGTGTTGGGGCAGGGCGGTGAGTGTTTGGGTGTCTCCCACTGTAGGCAGTGTTTAGAGATTCCCGATTCAACTCCCTGACCGGAATCCTCTTTCCTTCCCCTTTTACTCTTTTTTACCCTTTTTTCAGGCTTGGTTAGTCTTTTTATTTCCATACGTATTTTCTGCATTTTAGCAGTTATACCTTTTAAGTCACAGGTGGTCTTGCCTATGCTGCTTCAGCATAGTGTTGGGTTCGTTCTCTTGCCGACTTCCCTCATTTGTTTTTACCAATGACAATGTGACTGCCCTTTTACGTTTTTCCCTTTTTCGGTTTTATTGTTCTGACTTTTCTGAGATGTCCCGTTAGCAGAATGGAGTATATTTGAAACAAGGGACTGATGACCTCGCTGTTTGGTCCCTTAAACCTCAAACAACCAACCTGGTTTGATGCAGCTCTCCATGCTACCCTATCCTGTGCAAGCTTCTTCATGTCCCAGGACCTACTGCAACCTACATCCTTCTGAATCTGCTTAGTGTATTCATCTCTTGGTCTCCCTCTATGATTTTTACCCTCCACGCTGCCCTCCAATACTAAATTGGTGATCCCTCGATGTCTCAGAATATGTCCTACCAACCGATCTCTTCTTCTAGTCAAGTTGTGCCACAAACTTCTCTTCTCCCCAATCCTATTCAATACCTCCTCATTAGTTACGTGATCTACCCACCTAATCTTCAACATTCTTCTGTAGCACCACATGTTGAAAGCTTCTTTTCTCTTCTTGTCCAAAATATTTATCGTCGATGTTTCACTTCCATACATGGCTACACTCCATAAAAATACTTTCAGAAACGACTTCCTGACACTTAAATCTATACTCGATGTTAACAAATTTATCTTCTTCAGAAACGCTTTCCTTGTCATTGCCAGTCTACATTTTATATCGTCTCTACTTCGACCATCGTCAGTTATTTTGCTCCCCAAATAGCAAAACTCATTTACTACTTACCTTCTTCTAAAAATCGCAGAGTTACAGCAAGCCGTTCTGTTACGCTAACAGCTTATCTGAATTTGGTATCTTGCTTTGATATAAGTGCTCCTATTTTACAACGAGCTTTTCGAACTCAGCCGGTATTACTCCTAAAAAATCGAAAACTGTGATGGATTCTCAATACGGAGCTCAGACATTGATTATAGGCATCGAAAATTTCAGGTCTCAAAGCCACACAGAACGTTTCTTCATCTTTTCTAACATCTTTCGAATAATTACGTACACAAGTCGCGATATTGTGTGTCGATGCTTTCGACATGACAAGCAGAATGGAGCGGATGTACGATCTAAGACACATTTGCGTATGTCATGTAATATCTGTCAGATTTAAATGTGGCAAAGCGGGCTGTACGTTTATTCCAAACTATAGCGTTTAGGGAACTGTCAAATACATATCCATGACATAAATTTCTAGTGATTTCTGTGAATATGTAAACAATCAAATTGATTTTCTGACACTCGACGTGTGTTCCCAAAGATAAGTGTCGGGTGTAAACGCACCTTTGTTTCTTTGTCACTCCGTTTTCACCTACACCTCACACACTATTGCAGGTAGGTGGTTCTTACCCCCGCGTTATTCCATTGTCATCCAGTTCTGAGATATGGTTGAATTTCAAATATCTAGCTGCTCGGGAAGTTATTTTAATTTCAATTGAAAAATCTGTACCGGACAGACAAGAGAACAACCTGATAATGTTATTATGAATATCAGTCAGGTACACTCCCTTTTAAATGGTTTTTATTTTATAAATCACTCACGATGAACACATTTCGGCATATTGCCATCCATCAAGCGCTCTGTAAATACATGAGTATGTGATGGTCTTAATATAATGGTCTACAACTATAGTCAGAAAAGTTATAATACATTGCTTCACCTTTTACCTTACACATAATATAATAACTGTCATACCCTGTCTTTTTTCTTTTTTTAGACTTATTAGTTGCTCCTTAGATGTACATTGGAGATGTATATCTGACTTTAGTCGATTTTATGTTTACTAGTTTTCTCTTAACAACTTGGATGACAGCGGATCAGCGATATTACATGTTTACGAAGTTCCATCATAAACAAGTGATGTGTGGAAATTTGGTTGTTTCTTTATTATTTCTATAGACTTGGTTCTAATTATGTTTCTGCTTGGAATTTTACTTTAGTTTTAATTGAGATTTTTATGTCATCTTTTTATTTTTTGTAATAATTTTGTTATTGTGATTTGTAATATTTTCTTGGTGTTATGTCTTTGTTGTAGACTCTTCATGTTGTTATCGCTGTTGGTATGGATATGTCTTATTTAGTGCCTCTGATTTATTACTTTACCAGTTTTCCCGCTTTAAAATGTGAATAACGTTTTCTATGTACTTTTTGTAGTTTAGGCCGATTTGTTTATTCTGTAAATTTGTGAGATTGCTGTATCCATGTGAATATCTCTTTTTCCTCAACGATGTTCATGATTGCTCCCTTTCGCATAACGTGGAGGATAACTAGTTCTTCTTTTATGGGCTTTACGTAGTGTTTTTCTGTTCGTAGATGTTGAAAAAATGTGGATGGGTTGTTTCCACTTTCTCTAATGTGCTCTTTATGTCTACCGTTGAAGTTTCTGCCGGTTTGTCCCGCATAGAATCTTTGGCATGTGTTACGCCGGGGTTGTTGTTGTATGGGAATTTACGAGCTGCCTTCGTGGATTTCGCGTTTATGGCTGTGTGTGCTTTGATATGCAAAGGCGATGTCGGTTTTGTTGAATAATCTGTTAATTTTGTTTGAGATGTTTCGAAGATAAGTTGTGGTTACGTATGTTGTTTTCTTATTTTTCGTCGTGTGTATGTTATAAAGAAATAACATTAGACATAAAGAAATGTCTGTTTGGCCTTTCTGGTTGTGTTTTACTGCAATACAATTGTTACAGTTTTGGGGTCATAATCGTTTTACCTGGCTGTGTATTCTGAGATTTTTATTTCCTCCTGAATACTTTCCTCTTCTAGTGGCAAAGCCGTCAAGGGAAAAATAGGATACATGAAAACCGACTACAGTCAGATATACGTCTCCAACATACATCCAAGGAGAAAGTAATAATTTAAAAAAAAAAAAAAAGAACAGGACATGGCAGCAAGGATGTTACATGTAAGGTAAAAACACCAAACGAACGTATTATAAGTGATTTTTATCCATAGTGGATGCTGTTGAGCTCCGTGACTGTTCTTTTATAGGGTGTAGAAAACTTTCCTCTACCAGTCAAAATAAAAGATTATTTATTCGTCACACGACCGGTTTCGGACTTGTGCCCATCATCAGGTGTTTATACACTCCTGGAAATTGAAATAAGAACACCGTGAATTCATTGTCCCAGGAAGGGGAAACTTTATTGACACATTCCTGGGGTCAGATACATCACATGATCACACTGACAGAACCACAGGCACATAGACACAGGCAACAGAGCATGCACAATGTCGGCACTAGTACAGTGTATATCCACCTTTCGCAGCAATGCAGGCTGCTATTCTCCCATGGAGACGATCGTAGAGATGCTGGATGTAGTCCTGTGGAACGGCTTGCCATGCCATTTCCACCTGGCGCCTCAGTTGGACCAGCGTTCGTGCTGGACGTGCAGACCGCGTGAGACGACGCTTCATCCAGTCCCAAACATGCTCAATGGGGGACAGATCCGGAGATCTTCCTGGCCAGGGTAGTTGACTTACATCTTCTAGAGCACGTTGGGTGGCACGGGATACATGCGGACGTGCATTGTCCTGTTGGAACAGCAAGTTCCCTTGCCGGTCTAGGAATGGTAGAACGATGGGTTCGATGACGGTTTGGATGTACCGTGCACTATTCAGTGTCCCCTCGACGATCACCAGTGGTGTACGGCCAGTGTAGGAGATCGCTCCCCACACCATGATGCCGGGTGTTGGCCCTGTGTGCCTCGGTCGTATGCAGTCCTGATTGTGGCGCTCACCTGCACGGCGCCAAACACGCATACGACCATCATTGGCACCAAGGCAGAAGCGACTCTCATCGCTGAAGACGACACGTCTCCATTCGTCCCTCCATTCACGCCTGTCGCGACACCACTGGAGGCGGGCTGCACGATGTTGGGGCGTGAGCGGAAGACGGCCTAACGGTGTGCGGGACCGTAGCCCAGCTTCATGGAGACGGTTGCGAATGGTCCTCGCCGATACCCCAGGAGCAACAGTGTCCCTAATTTGCTGGGAAGTGGCGGTGCGGTCCCCTACGGCACTGCGTAGGATCCTACGGTCTTGGCGTGCATCCGTGCGTCGCTGCGGTCCGGTCCCAGGTCGACGGGCACGTGCACCTTCCGCCGACCACTGGCGACAACATCGATGTACTGTGGAGACCTCACGCCCCACGTGTTGAGCAATTCGGCGGTACGTCCACCCGGCCTCCCGCATGCCCACTATACGCCCTCGCTCAAAGTCCGTCAACTGCACATACGGTTCACGTCCACGCTGTCGCGGCATGCTACCAGTGTTAAAGACTGCGATGGAGCTCCGTATGCCACGGCAAACTGGCTGACACTGACGGCGGCGGTGCACAAATGCTGCGCAGCTAGCGCCATTCGACGGCCAACACCGCGGTTCCTGGTGTGTCCGCTGTGCCGTGCGTGTGATCATTGCTTGTACAGCCCTCTCGCAGTGTCCGGAGCAAGTATGGTGGGTCTGACACACCGGTGTCAATGTGTTCTTTTTTCCATTTCCAGGAGTGTATATTCAAGTACATGTTAATATTGCTGGAGATCAATAAATATGAGGTATCCTTATTATAATTATCCTGTGGTGACAGTTTTTACACTCAGTTGCACATTTGTTACCATTTTCACGTCAATGTTCCAGTTTTTTTTTAATTTAGCTGCATATTTCACTACTGTGTCGTGAATTCGTGATATACACTGTGTTTACAGTCAAACATGTGGAATGGTGTAAGGCAACAACAATAACATAACTAGACAGGCTGAAAAAGAAAAACAGATGGAAGCGATGTGTTCCGTAACATCAACAGGAAATCGGTACTGCATTGCAAATGCACGGCAATTAGTGAGTTAAAGGAAAAGACACACTATTTAAAAGATGCACCAATATCCACAATTCTGAAGATACGGCAATGAAATTTTGTTCCATGCTTTACATGAAAATAATATATTTGGTGTTAACTTCCTTGGACTATACATATTTAACATTTTTTACGGAACTTAAAAATTTTATTTTCAAAAAGTAGTATATGTATCTTTTTCTCAGAAACTATTCAACACATTTCTACAAAATTTTCTCTGTTTAATCTCTTTGCGTATAGTAAGCTTCTGTCGTGAAGTGTTTTTGAATATATCTAGTAGAAGAATTTTAATATTTTTTTTAGTTTAACTCTGTAAGTACAATATAAAATTCATGCACATTCCAATAATATTGCCCCATATCAGAGTTAACACTTAGAATTTCAAATTTTATTCTTGGGACAACATTTATTGGGTTTACAGAAATAACTGTTAAAATTTTAATACTTCTATCCTTTATAGATTCTGAGAAAAAGGTACACAAACCTTTAAAAAACGTAATTTCCATGGAATGCCATTTAAAGTTCATTCTAATGTTCTTCGAAAGGGTCCAGAACTGTGCTGAGGATCCTCTTTCCCTTGAAGGCTTCTATTCTGGTTTGTTTTCTAGAATTTGTAGAACAATCTCGATCGCACAATCATTTATTAAAAATATTACTGGTTTCGCCCTCTAGTAGTACGCCATTTCAGATCCATCAGGCTGGCAATGATGTTTTGAGCACCTGTGCTGACCCCAGTCGCAGAACTGCAGCAGTTTTACTTAACGAACCAACCGTTGTTTTTCCAGCAATGTTCTTTGCCAGGTCTTCGCCTGACTTATCAGAGACGTGCTGTAAATCTGCTTTTCTTAAGATATATTGAATGACATTTCCTCTCGTAAAGCCCATTCTCTCCAATACCTTCATCCTCACTTCGTTCCCATCATTGAATACAAGGACTCCATCATAATTTGTTCTGACAACTGTAGCAGGCGTAACTGTGGTTTTCGATCATCGTTCCCATATGTGTGAATTTAAAGACTCAGTTGGATTCTGAGTTTTGCGTTGAATACACTTCTGTAGACTTCAGGATCGGTCAGAACCCGTAAGTGTGCTTCACAACATGTATCCACATCAAGTTTACTTGAAAGTCACCCACGGAATCGTTATTCGCCGTGCTAGAACTGAAGCGTTGCTCCAAAAAGTTGGTGTGGCAGGAAGGTCGCGTCGAGTATTTAATTATTTGTCAGGCACTTTGTATGCGATTTTGTCATTGAAACTTTGGGAACTTATTGTCCATGAGTTCTACTAATAAATAAAAAATAAATTGAAAATCGACATTTCCGGTCAATTTCATATACGTTCCCCGCTAAGGTTCTAAACATTCTGCGTGCTGTCTGTTTGTTCTATATCGTGTCTCCCTACCACTTTCGCGCAACGACGCTCTGAGCGTATTTTTTAGGGAATTGACTAGTTTGAACCTGGGACCTGTTGCTGGTAAGGAGATGCCAGACCACACATGACATGTAGAATTCAGAAGAGTTCAGTGAGACTAGTGATGATATAACCAAATACTTAATGATTTCAGCGTCAGCTCCACTGCACTCCCTGTAAAAGAATCTTAATACTAACTAAATTTAGTGGAAGGGGTTCAAGGCTTTCCTATTTTTAGTTAGCTGGTAAAATAACGTCAAAAAAACAGTTAAGTTTACCATTGGAAATTTTATTCTACTCACAAAACATTATTTATAAATTGCATTGTTGATAAAAGGAAATGTTTTAATACAGGATGATAAAAACCAACTGCGTTCAACAAAAATGTGAACGAATATTCCCTGAATGGGTTTCCAAGTTCTACAATGGCCTATGCCATATCATATCTATAATCTAGGTTTAAATTAAGTTTCACAAAAGAGAAACTATCAAAATGGTCTACAGTGACCCTCAATTATCTTTAATTACTTATCTAACTTGTTGTAAATTACAGTGGCTGATGTGGCTTCTCAATAACTGTATAACAGAAAAATCATCCAGTTTCAGATTTTTACTTAAAGTGGCAAACGTGAAGACCATGAGCTTTAATTGACGATCAACACTAGTATTATGTAACGGGGATGTAACAGATGAGACTTCTGCAGTTCTGAGTGAAGCCTTATGCGCTCAAAAATGCGGCATCGCGTGCGTTCATTACCTTGTCGGTGTTCATCAGGGGGCGACGGCCGGCTCAGCTCCGTCCAGCTCGCCCTCTCGGAAGCAACTCTCTCCTAACTTCTCCTTACTACAATTTACCGAAGTTGGTTTAAAAAAAAACTATCTGGCTGTGTTTTCATCTGACCAATCAGGATCTCAATGTTAACCTTAAGCTCCGCCTACCAAAAATTCTGTCTATCCAATGAGAAACGTTATACTTTTCATGGTGGGGCAATGTTTTTAAAGTTTGCAACGTAACAGACGCGAAAAAGTCTCACGCTAAAACTTGCGGCTGGTGTGGCCCTTTTAGTGTTATCGTAAGATCTATACTGTTCTTATGGAGGGCTCTAGCTTTTAACATGGGCTGGCGGGTGGTCCTGGTGGTTAGCTGGCGCCGTGGGTGTCAGTGCCTTATCGTAGGGCCTTCTAGCTTAACACGGTTCTGCTCTCGGCTTCTGTTCTCGTTTCTCCCCTCGGAACTGCGTCTGTCTCACGGTGGGAAGGTATGACATGCATTTAGGCATTCTTGTGTTAGTCTGTGGTATTCCATTTGCTCACTCGTTACTCGTATTACTTTGGTTAATTTAATGTCACGATTTATTCGGAGCTATGTGACATACTACTGG
Source organism: Schistocerca nitens (assembly GCF_023898315.1). Classification (NCBI taxonomy): domain Eukaryota; kingdom Metazoa; phylum Arthropoda; class Insecta; order Orthoptera; family Acrididae; genus Schistocerca; species Schistocerca nitens. The sequence goes on along the minus strand of NC_064622.1, from coordinate 130,404,158 downwards.
ATTTGCTTATCATGTCAGGGTTTTCGTGGAAGGTGTTGGATTTGCCTGACACCTTACAAGGTACATAACATTCAACATGAACTGCCGGATGGCACATTCAGACCAATTGATCTTCATTGAAGCTGGGGAGCATTTCACTAGGTGACTCAGATGCAGGACAGACAGTACAGGGCACAGGCGTTGTCCGTGCACTCCAACTTCAAGACTCTGCTGCCACCAAGAACCAAGTCGACCGGCAGGCTCCCGTCGCCACTGCTCTGAGCAGTCGGCGATGGAACCCCTGCGCTGTGATCCCAGCTGGACAGACAGCACGTTGCCCTGCTGCTTCCTCATCCTCCCACCTTCCTGTCACCAAGTCAAAGGTCGCCACAGCAGTGAGGAAGGCTCTGGTCAGAAAGGCCACGGCGCAAAAGTTGTAGGTCGGAAGTGCCACAGTACCTGTGTCATCTATGAAAGGGTCAGAAACGCCACAGACAGAAAGTCCACGGAACGGGTGTTCACAAAAACTACCCTAGATGGAGTAGTTCAGACGGCCTGTTTCTTCACGGGGCACACCGGTTCATTCACCATCATACTGGCCCAACACCTAGTGTTATGGTTTTAGATGCCACGGGGAATTCACCATGTTCACCTCTAATTCGCGGTTAATAATTTATACAGCAGCGATTACAAACTCCTGATATAGACAGGCTGTGCCAACGGCCTTGCCGCAGTGGTTCCAGTTACATCATCGAAATTAAGTCCTGTCCCACCTGGCTAGCACTTGGGTGCGTGACTGTCCTTGGGTGCCGAGTGTTGTTGGTAAGTGGGGACCATTAAGCCCTTGTGAAGCGAACTTGGATATTACCTGATTGAGAAGTGGCAGCTCTGGTCACGAAAACTGACAACGGCCGAAAAGAGCGGTGTGCTGGACACCTGCCCTTCCATATTCACATCCAGTGACATACATCGGCTGAGGGTTGATACGACACTCGGTCAGTACCGTTGTTCCTTCCGAGGCCTCTTCGGACGGAGTTTTTTAGATAGGCTGTGCCTTTCTTTGAAGTCATCATGACGTTATGTAACTTGTGCGAAATTTACTGGAGACATCGAAGTGAATAAATATAAATGGATTTACCTTTGGCACTAATAAACCACTTCAACTGTATTTAGTTCTTTATTACTGGATCATTACGTGGCACTAAAAGCCACGTCTTCCAGTGAACATACACTGAACAGCCATAGAAACTGTTACACCCGCCTATATCGTGTAGGGCATCCACGAGCACGCGGAAGTGCCGCAGCACGACTAATATCTAAAGAAGTGCTGGAGGGAATTAACACAACACCATGAATTCTCCAGGGTTGTCCATAATCCGTAAGAGTACGAGGGGGTGGAGATCTCTTCTGAACGGCACGTTGCAAGCTATCGAAGATATGCTCAATAATGTTCATGTATGATGAGTTTGGTAGCCAGCGGAGTGTTTAAACTCAGATGCCCCTGAAGCCACTCTCTAGCAATTATGGACGTACGGGGTCTCGCATTCTCTTGCTGGAATTGCCGTCCGTCGGAATGCACAATGGACATGAATGGCTGCAGGTGAACAGACAGGATGCTTAAGTACGTACCATCTGTCACAGTCGTATCTAGACGTATCAGGGGTCCCATATCACTCCAACTGCACGCGCCCCACACCATTACAGAGCCTCCACCAGCTTGAATAGACCGCTGCTGACATGCAGAGCCCATGGATTCACGAGATTGTCTCCATACCTGTACACGTCCATCCGCTCGATACAGTTTGAAACGAGACTCGTTCGACCAGCCAACGTGATTCCAGTCATCAACAGTACAATGTCGGTGTTGACGGCCCTGGCGAGGCGTAAAGCTTTGTGTCGTGAAGTCAAGGGTACACAATTTGGCCTTCAGTTCTGAAAGCCCTTATCGATGATGTTTCGTTGAATGGCTCGCACGCGGACACTTGGTGATTACCCAACATTGAAATCTGCAGTGCCGGCCGAAGTGGCCGTGCGGTTAAAGGCGCTGCAGTCTGGAACCGCAAGGCCGCTACGGTCGCAGGTTCGAATCCTGCCTCGGGCATGGATGTTTGTGATGTCCTTAGGTTAGTTAGGTTTAACTAATTGTAAGTTCTAGGGGACTAATGACCTCAGCAGTTGAGTCCCATAGTGCTCAGAGCCATTTGAACCATTTTTGAAATCTGCAGTAATCTGCGGAACCGTTGCACGTCTGTCACGTTGAACGATTCCCTTCAGTCTTTGTCAGTCCAGTTCTTGCAGGATCTTTTTCCGGCCACAGCGGTGTTGGAGATTTGATGTTTTAACCGGATTCCTGAAACTGCTGATGCTGTGTCCCATCGCTCGTGCACCGACTATAACACCACGTTCAGACTCACTTAGATCTTGATAACCTGCCTTGCAGCAGCAGTAATCGACGTAACAACTGCGCCTGACACTTGTCGTCTTAAATAGGCGTTGCCGACTCCAGCGCCGTATCTTGCTTGTTTACATTTCTCTGTATTTAAATAAGCGTGACTATACCAGTTTCTTTGGCTATTCAGTGTATAACTAAAACATTAGAGAAGAGAAGCTCGGAACTTTGTATCCTTTTTAGCAGTTCCGTATAGATTGGAGCATACCCATTGTAGTGTAACGACGTAACTTTCTTATAAATGATTTTCATTTGACATATGACCATGTGTATACTTCGTCACCTACGTCAGTTACAACCCACTTCAAAATTATTTATATTCTTTTTAAATTGTCTCAGAATGGTTCTTGAACGAAACTGTAAAACATCATTTGAGTCGTATGCGCAGAATTATGTCACTCGGGCCAATTGGTTTGCGTAAACTTTTTCAATTTTAGATGTCGTTTGTTTCTCCTCAGAAATTATATTGATACACGTTGTCTGATTTAATCGATATTAGGACCACATTGAATAAACTTTTTGAGATTCAAAGTCGCGATGACGCTGTCAAAATTCAATAATCTTGTCAAATATATTATTAATTCATTCACATAATTCTTCATAAATAAATCCTCGGAACACGTATTTCAACTTTAATAGCATCCACTAGTTTATTATCTTCCTACATACAGACGTGAACCTGAGCCTTGACGAGACAAAACTAACATTTTCAATAAGATTAAACTTCCTATGAAATCATTGTTGTACAAAACATTACAAATTCTCAATTATTTGATTTTTAGAAGCACGACGCAACAACTCGGTTTCAGGATCTTCTGTTGCTCTTTGGCTGTCGACCCGCGACGTATAGTGGCCAGCAATTTTCTCTCTGGTCCCGGCAGCGAAGATGCTGTCTCCGTTCGTTGCGCCGCCCTCTCCGTACATGAAACATAAAAAATAAATACAAAACTTTAGACAATTCACAACCATTACAAATATTACAAAAATACATAAACAAAGCTAAATTAAACTTATATTCACCTGCAAACTGGGCTGACACTGGTGGATGGGTGACGCTTCAATTTCGCGTCCCACTACACCATCCACTACACTGTCAAATATGCTACTCCAGGCGCTTGTAAAATGAATGTGCGCAACGGAAAATACTGAACGCGAAAATCAAGATTTGGCCCTGTCTGACTACCCCCTGAAGCAGAGCTTAGGATCTCTTAATTGTGGTATTATTTCCTACTTCTTGCACTTTAACATATAAATTAAAACATCAACATCAATGAATGATTAAGGGAACTAGAAACTACTTGATAAATGTTGTTTCTACTTATACATTTATTATAGATTAAAAACCGCTTTACATTACAAATGTGCACATATTAATGTACAAAGGACATAAAGAGACACAAATGAAGCTCCTAATTAATATTAGTGATCAACTGCCCCAAATCTGTCCCTTTTATGGCTACGGGATCTAATATAAATTATGCCAGATGACTGACATCTACGGACCAAACACTAGGAAACACTACTTTCAAAGATGATCTACAGTGGTGTGCAACCTCAGTAGAAATAAAAGTTACGTGATCACGGATGTTCAGCTTTACAGCCCTAATAAGCCGAATCAATTAGCAATATCACCGTATGTACTGCGCCCGGTGCGTCAGAGTGATGGTTCTCGTACACGTCTGCGACGACGGAAGAACTCCAGCCACAAAATATAAAAACAACTCTTTCAAACACTAGGACAGCAGAAGGCGGTCCTCTGACTAGTATAATCTAATACTGTCTTCTCCTCTCTGTGTTCTACAGACGAGAAACGCGAACTCCCAGCCACAAGGACGGAATTCAGCTAACGTCTCAACTTGAGTATAGACGGAAGTAGTGCTCTCAATCACTGAACACCGCGTACTCAATGAAGACTCCCTATCCAGAGGCGAAGTCCAGATTAGTATAAGTTCGCAACAGTACAGTGTCCAACAGTTCTCACTATAAAATCTCCTGAGAGCAAAGACAGCAAGTCCGTCTTTACCAACAAAAGCTTATACTGTGCGAACGTCCAACATGGGCGCACAAAACAGAATACTCTTTCTCTCCACAGCTGGCTTTCCAGCAAAGCTCGACTCCCCTCCCTCGTAACTGCAGAAAGCGAATCATATTCTCAAAACCACAGAATATTTTCCCTCTCTACAGATTCTTTCGAACGCCGACCAACCATATTTTAGTCTTTTGTCATCCAGCACGGAAAGTTTGCGACGAAATACCTATCCTTATTAATTAGTAATACATACAATGGAGTAAAAACTCCTCGGAAATAACCCAGCCCGCGCGATTTCCGAAGTAACGCTTCCTGGCTCCTCTCTGCTGCATCCAAGATTTTCAGATTTTCCGAAGTACACTGCTGGCCACCGTAAATGCAACACCAAGAAAGACAAGAGGTAGCACAACAAAATTTATTTTGTAGATAACATGTTGACCAAGTATCAAATGATTACGTTTACAGACGTCTGTGACATGTGGTTCCTGCCAGAATCAGTGGCCACAGTAGCCGCCATTGTTGAAGATCACCGCTGCCACACGTCTCGGCATTGAGTCAAAGAGACGTTGGATGTGTTCCTGGGGTACAGCAGCCCAAGCAGCTTCCACACGTTGCCAAAGATCATCTGGTGTGGCAGCTGGGGATGTAATCTGGGTCACTCGTTGAGCAACCATGGACCACATGTTTTTTATCGGCGAAAGATCCGGAGAGCGAGCCGGCCAGGGAAGCAATTCAATCTGGTTATTGACGAAGAACCTTTGGACAATGCGTGCCACGTGTGGTCGCGCATTATCCTGTTGAAATATGGCTGTGGCCGAGCCCTGAAGGTAAGGAAGGACAACTGGCTCCAGCACCTCGGATATGTAGCGCCGGCTATTTAAAGTACCGGCAATGCGTACTAGAGGCGTGCGAGAGTAATATCCAATACCGCCCCATACCATAATACCCGGTGCAAGACCAGTGTGGCGGTGCATAATGCAGCTGTCCAGCATCCTCTCTCCACGGTGTCTCCACACTCGAATCCGACCATCGTGGTGCTGCAGATAGAAGCGTGCCTCGTCAGTAAAGACAACGTCATTCCATTCTGCCGTCCACATCCGTCTGTCATCACACCATTGGCGACGGAGACGTCTGTGGTTCTGCGTCAATGGTAGACGAAGCAATGGACGTCTTGCGGACAGACCACTCTGCTGTAAACGGCGTCGAATGGTACGCGCAGACACTGGATAATGCGTTACACACGCAATGTGCTGTGCTATTGTTCGGGATGTCACTGAGCGATCCATCACTGCCATGCGCACAATTTGCCTATCAGCACGTGCAGTGGTGCACCGAGGTGAATGCGATCGACGACGTCGGTCCGTCGTACCCTCCTTCATCCAACGGTCACATATCCGCATTACAGTTGTTTGGTTTCGTCCAACACGACTAGCGATTTCTCTGTATGATAATCCACAATCTCGGTAAGCCACTACCCTTCCTCTGTCGAACTCGGATACTTGATCAAAAGATCTTCGCTGTTGTCTACGAGGCATAACTGATTGTCGTGTGAAACAACCACAAGGTAAACACACGTGCCGAACGTACACTCGTCGAAATAGCCAAGCCTTAAATGGCGCTATGAGGTGGCGCCACAGGCGCGCGTGATGTGCGTCTGCGCTGAAATTCTAATCAGTTGCATATCTCATCGCTGCAAACTCATGGTATAAATTTCACTTGATTCGGATGCTTCCTTCAGGGTGTTGCATTTACGGTGGCCAGCAGTGTATTATCCAGTTATCTTTCCGGCCCCAGTACAATACCAACCAGCCGCTGCTGTATTGTGCTTCAGCGCTCAGGTGCCCCGACCGTCCGTCTTGGCTACTTCCTGTGTTAAGCGGGACCAACACACCTGTGTAGGGTTTTCCACCTAGGGCTTGAGTTACGCCTTCCATTTCCACTTGCGTTCCAACCTCTGCTAGTATAGGAAATAATTTATTATGCCGTATTTATAATAAGGACACTCCATCACCTTTCATGCAATAAGCATTAACAACTAATTACAAAGTGTATGTGACAGTGTCAGTCTTCTTTAAATATTCATATATACGATGCACAACCTATCAAATGATACCTAATTCCAGTTGTAAATCATGGCAAAGTATGTAAAGGAGTGCTTGTAAGGTGCGAAATTATAGCCACCTTACAACTCGAATCCAGCCGTTTTATTCTATGCCATAGAAGCCGGCTTTTAGCAGTGTTCTGTTCTGAAGGACAACGAATGTTGCTTAGAAAGTTCTGAGCATTTTCGCTCTAATGTTTTAGTTAATGATCACCTGAGGATATGGCTTTTCATGCCATGAATCCAGTAGTGATCCAATACCAAAGGACTAAATACAGCTGAAGCGGTTTATTAATACTTGAGATGACTACTAATGGCAGTGGTTGACCTACCTACAAGGTTGTCTGCTTAATTGATTTAGTTGTTTTCTCTGTTACACTTCCCCGTCAGCACGTGATAGAGGAAGTTCGATACTAAGGGACAGGCTACAAATTCATAAGACAAGCGATAAATGTGTGGAAAACGAATACATTGAACTTTCAGATACAAATATAAAACCGAGGTAGCCTTGTTACAGCATGGCAGGACTGCAATCCACAGCTCTTGGTCAGTTGTCGGAAAGTCGGTCCTCCAGGGGAGGCCCTGACATTTAAGTTTCTCCCTGCAGTGGCTCCAGAGGGAGACTCCAGAACTGCCTCCTACCATGTTAGCGTGTCTCCATCGCGATTCTCAATGCAATGGCTCTTTTACCAATTTTCTCCCCGTTGTGACTTTTTGATACTGTAATTCATTCAAATCCATTATTCTAGAATCTGGTGTTTAGGCAATACATCGGTGGAACAGAAATGCAAGGAAAAAGGAAATTATTATTGGTTCTAGTCTATTAACTTTTCCGACTTGTTCAGTATTCACTGTATAGGACCGTGGCTACTGTCATTGCGTCTGTAATTATGCCTACTTTATGAATCCGTGTCCGCCCCGATAGCTGAGTGGTCAGCGAGGCGATCTATCACGCCAAGGGGCCCGGGTTCGATTCCCGGCTGGGTAGGAGATTTTCTCCTCTCAGGGACTGACAAGGGAACCTCCCCATCGCACCCCCCCTCAGATTTAGTTATAAATTGAAAAACTGAACACAGATCAATCGAGAAAACAGGAAGAAGTTGTGTGGAACTATGAAAAAATAAGCAAAATATACAAACTGAGTAGTCCATGTGCAAGATAGGCAACATAAAGGAGAATATTAGCCGATGAGCGCCATGGTCTCGTGGTTAGAGTGAGAAACTGCGGAACGAAAGGTCCTTGGTTCGAGTCCTCCCTCGAGTGAAAATTTTACTTTCTTTATTTTCGCAAAGTTACGATCTGTCCGTTCATTCATTGACGTCTCTGTTCACTGTAATAAGTTTAGTGTCTGTGTTTTGCGACCGCACCGCAAAACCGTGCGATTAGTAGACGAAAGGACGTTCCTCTCCAATAGGAACCGAAAACATTTGATCGCAAGGTCAGGTCATAGGTCAACCGATTCCTCCACAGGAAAACACGTCTGATATATTCTTTACGACACTGGTGACGGCATGTGCGTCACATGACAGGAATATGTTGTCGACCCACCTAACTTGCACACTTGGCGAATGGGTAAAAAGATTCTTCTACCTTGCCCGATTTAGGTTTTCTTGTGGATGTGATAATCACTCCAAAAAAAGTGATGAAAACATAAGAGTTTGTCACATAAACTGCATCAAATGAATGCAACAGTTTGAGTCGCACAGTTTTCCCTGTACTCTGTCAAAACATATGTTTTTTACGTTTTCAAATGTTTCCGTGCGTAGACCGTCAAATTCTGTATATGTCCAAGCAAATCTGAACATGTCCTGGAATTTTGGAGAGCGAAATTGATTATGTGTAAGTGCCTGAACTTTGATAATTATCTGAAAATAAAAAATTAAAATTTTCACCCGAGAGAAGATTTGAACCAAGGACCTGTCGTTCCACAGCTGCTCACTCTAACCACGGGACCACGGCGCTCGTAAGCCAACGCTCTCCATGATGTTGCCTACCTTGCGCATGGGCTACTCAGTTTGTATATTTTGCTTATTTTTTTCATAGTTCCACACAACTTCTTCCTGTTTTCTCGATTGATCTGTGTTCAGTTTTTCAAGGCCTATCCCTGTGCCAACTTATAACTAAATCTGAGGGGGGTGCGATGGGGAGGTTCCCTTGTGAGTGTTGTGTTGTCCTCATTATCATTTCATCATCATCAGTGGACGGTAACGGAAATCACTTCCCTAGACGCGCATGCGGTGGACCTCTCTCAAGAGGCTTCCCCGACAAGACCTGCCGTCAGGCAGAACACAAAGAAAGAAAAGTTACGAATCCGTGTTTGAAAATATTATCGGTCAGTTAACTAAATTCTCTTCCTTCGTAAGAGACTGGACTATACACCAGCTGAAAGCTATCCACGTGTAGTTTGTACATGGCGGAGAACTCTCACGTACACAGTTATAGACAAGATGAAGCAACATCGCATTTTAGTAGTGCTATCCTGACCTTCTTCGATACAGACAATGTTGATCCAGCCAATTTGTTCTGCAGACCTTTCACCCTTTGAAATCATCTGATTATAGGTTGCCGACAGAATGGCATGTCAAAAGTCGCTAGCCACTACATCTACATGATCACTCTGCAATTCACATTTAAGTGCTTGGCAGAGGGTTCATCGAACCACAATCATACTATCTCTCTACCATTCCACTCCAGAACAGCGTGCGGGAAAAACTAACACCTAAACCTTTCTGTTCGAGCTCTGATTTACCTTACTTTATTTTGATGATCATTCCTACCTATGTAGGTTGGGCTCAACAAAATATTTTCGCATTCGGAAGAGAAAGTTGGTGACTGAAATTTCGTAAATAGATCTCGCCGCGACGAAAAACGTCTTTGCTTTAATGACTTCCATCCCAACTCGCGTATCATATCTGCCACACTCTCTCCCCTATTACATGATAATACAAAACGAGCTGCCCTTTTTTGCACCCTTTCGATGTCCTCCGTCAATCCCACCTGGTAAGGATCCCACACCGCGCAGCAATATTCTAACAGAGGACGAACGAGTGTAGTGTAAGCTGTCTCTTTAGTGGACTTGCTGCATTTTCTAAGTGTCCTGCCAATGAAACGCAACCTTCGGCTCGCCTTCCCCGTCAGCAGCCTTACCAGGTTGAGATTCATTGGGTGAGTGCTTAGAAAATGTAGTCCATCAACAAAGGAGGTGGCTTACAAAACACTCGTTCGACCTATACTTGAGTATTGCTCATCAGTGTGGGATCCGTACCAGATCGGGTTGACGGAGGAGATAGAGAAGATCCAAAGAAGAGCGGCGCGTTTCGTCACAGCGTTATTTGTAACCGTGATAGCGTTACGGAGATGTTTAATAAACTCAAGTGGCAGACTCTGCAAGAGAGGCGCTCTGCATCGCGGTGTAGCTTGCTCGCCAGGTTTCGAGAGGGTGCGTTTCTGGATGAGGTATCGAATATATTACTTCCCCCTACTTATACCTCCCGAGGAGATCACGAATGTAAAATTAGAGAGATTAGAGCGCGCACAGAGGCTTTCAGACAGTCGTTCTTCCCGCGAACCATACGCGACTGGAACAGGAAAGGGAGGTAATGACAGTGGCACGTAAAGTGCCCTCCGCCACACACCGTTGGGTGGCTTGCGGAGTATAAATGTAGATGTAGATGTAGAATATTATGTATGTGGTCTTTCCAACTGAAGTTGTTCGTAATTTTAACATCCAGGTACTTAGTTGAATTGACAGCCTTGAGAATTGTACTATTTATCGAGTAATCAAATTCCAACTACAATTGATGTTCTCTGGCATAGAGTTGAAATACCGTGAATTCTACTCATATCTGTCAGCCAATCTCAGAGAGACACTGGGTCAGGTTAGAGCCTCTGCTGCTGCTACATATGGCAGATTTATTTACTCAGTTCATGGTAAACAAATCCGCCACAGGTGTTCAAATGGCTCTGAGCACTATGTGACATAGCCGGCCGTGGTGGCCGAGCGGTTCTAGGCGCTAAAGTCTGGAACCGCGCAACTGCTACGGTCGCAGGTTCGAATCCTGCCTCGGGCATGGGTGTGTGTGATGTCCTTAGGTTAGTTAGGTTTCAGTAGTTCTGAGTTCTAGGGGACTGATGACCACAGAAGTAAGTCCCGTAATGCTCAGAGCCATTTGAACCACTATGGGACTTAACTTCTGTGGTCATCGGTCCCCTAAGAACTTAGAACTACTTAAACCTAACTAACCTAAGGACATCACACACATCCATGCCCGAGGCAGGATTCGAACCTGCGACCGTAGGGGTCGCGCAGTTCCAGAATGTAGCGCCTAGAACCGCTCGGCCACCGCGGCCGACGCCACAGCTGTAAAATAGTTTATGGACCGGAGTTTTGCTCCGCAGAAGTCACTATACACTACAACGGTTTCGGGGTCTTAGCCCCATCATGTGGTTTATCTGAAATCTGGCAGTAGTAGGACATCATGTGCATGCCCTGAGAACTAATAGGCTAAAATCTACCGTAGGTGGACCATCAAATAACAATCCAAGTTGTGGCTGCGAAGAACTCCAACATTCAATCGCGACCTGGGAAAATTCCTCTCGTCCCACAATTGCTAGCGGGAATGCATACAGTCGAACAATAATTAAGCGCCCCTGTGTGACTAGTGCGACTACGGCAAGCGCACAACTTACAACTACGGCGGATTTGTTTGCCGTGAACATCTTGCAGAACAGTTGCGGGTGTCCCATAAATAAAAATTTAGTTTATTTGTTTACTCAATTTCGCACCATGTGTACCTGCGACCTTTTAGCGAATTTAATCGTGTATTCATCATACTTTAGCGCACGTGCACAGTAAGTAAAATTTCGTTATTTGCTTTCCTTCCTGGTGTTGCACTTTTAATGACCAGCAGTATAAAAAAATGTTAGCACTCCCTTCTATGTACTCGTATTATAAATAACTGTTGCCCAAGAGTCAGTGAAAACACTGTACGTTCAGTGCATCAACCGCAGTCTTGTATCCAACGTACGAAGCCGCTCACCTGTTCATCAGCCACAGGGTGAGCGCTGCCTCCCGTACCAGGCGACCTCGTAGTGCTGCGGTCACAGCTCCAGCAGTTATTAATGACCGGAGGATGCTGGGGCCGCCACGGAGACGGCAGCCACATGCCGTGTGGTACAGTCCAGGCAGCTGCACACGTGCCAACCCTAGATTTCTAGCTGTACCAACGCCAAGGGGGGCGCTATTTCCTTCGACTAAAACTTGGCCAAACCTATAACCTGGCAGCGTTTTCCTCGAGATACACACTAGAAGGAAGCAGCGCCGATCTCGCTAGCTGTTTGGGATTTCTGCGTTAGTGATAACAGCTGCGACGAAGATAGTTATGGAAAACGCCAGTGGCCAACGACTGTTAGAGTAACTTCCTGGCAGATTAAAACTGTGTGCCGGACCGAGACTCGAACTCGGGACCTTTGCCTTTCGCGGACAAGTGCTCTACCGACTTTTTTTCATTTTGTTCGTTATTGGTCGTTGTGTTTGGTCGTTGCGGACGTCGCAAGACATCCTGTTCATGTTCGACCGACTGAGCTACCATAGCACGACTCACGCCCCGTCCTCACAGCTTTAATTCCGCCAGTACCTCGTCTCCCACCTTCCAAACTTCACAGAAGCTCTCCTGCGAACCATGCAGAAGGTAGGAGAAGAGGTACTGGCGGAATTAAAGCTGTGAGGACGGGGCGTGAGTCGTGCTTGGGTAGCTCAGCACTTGCCTGCGAAAGGCAAAGGTCCCGAGTTCGAGTCTCGGTCAGGCACACAGTTTAAATCTGCCAGGAAGTTTCATATCAGCGCACACTCCGCTGTAGAGTGAAAATTTCATTCTAGAAACTGTTAGAGTATTTTAATAGGTACGGACTTCAGTGTTCTACTAAAAGGGCATGCTTGGAAAAGAGGAACTATCCTCTAGAAGACTACTGTGCGTCTTCTGGGTGATAGTCTTGATAAGTAAAACCTACATTTTTTAGTCAGTGTAAAGTAAGTGATTGTTTTTCGACCACAGAAGCGACAGATCGTATCCATACTGACGGGTGGTTGTACGAAGGCGTACATAGATCAAACTAGGAGCCAATAAAATACGTGTTAAAAAGTCTTGAGCGAAACAAATTTGAAACAAAATGTGCCATACGTTGTAGCAGAGCACAAGGGGTAGCTTTCAACAACATACATCTTCTAGCCAAAATAAATACCGGGTGATCAAAAAGTCAGTATAAATTTGAAAACTGAATTAATCACGGAATAATGTAGATAGAGAGGTAAAAATTGACAAACATGCTTAGAATGACATGGGGTTTTATTACAACCAAAAAAAAATTCAAGCGTTCAAAAAATGTTAGACAGATGGAGCTTCATCTGATCAGAATAGCCTATAATTAGCATAACAAAGTAAGACAAAGCAAAGATGATGTTCTTTACAGGAAATGCTCAATATGTCCACCATCATTACTCAACAATAACTGTAGTGGAGGAATAATGTTGTGAATAGCACTGTAAAGCATGTCCGGAGTTATGGTGAGGCATTGGCGTCGGATGTTGTCTTTCAGCATCCCTAGAGATGTCGGTCGATCACGATACACTTGCGACTTCAGGTAACCCCAAAGCCAATAATCGCACGGACTGAGGTCTGGGGACCTGGGAGGCCAAGCAGGACGAAAGTGGCGGCTGAGTACACGATAATCACCAAACGACGCGCGCAAGAGATCTTTCACGCGCCTACGAATATGGTGTGTTTTTTTTTTTGGGGGGGGGGGGGGTTCTAATAAACCCCCATGTCATTCCAAGCATGTGTGTCAATTTTTACCTCTCTATCTACATTATTCCTTGGTTCATTAAGTTTTCAAATTTATATTGACTTTTTGATCACCCGGTATGACAGTTACTTAAGAAAAGATCAGGAAACCGTAAAGATCTCTAAGAATGAATCTATCTTCAATGGGGGTTATAGCTAAATGCTGCTTTGTGGTTCCAACCTTCACGATAGTAATTACAAAACCGCTGTATACGCACTGCCAGAAAAAATTAGTACACCTGCAAAGACGACATAGATTTTGATCCGATAACAGAATATGTCACCTGGGGGGGATCGTAGACATACTGACAGTGGCCTTATCGTCGGTCGCCAACAGATAGTGCAGCTCATATGAAGTGTGTTTCTTAAGTAAGTTCCGTTTGAACATAAGTACACAACGAAAGGTTACTTCAAAAAAGTAAATTTATCTTGAGAAAGTACATACTTCAGTCTATTTTTCGACATAGTTGCCAAGTTTGTTCAAACACGTATCATACCTCTCAATCAACTTTAAAATACCCTCTTCATAGAAACTTGCCGCCTGCCCCGGTAACCAAGAGTTCACTGCCGTTTTCACGTCGTCTTCATCATTGTAACGGTTGCCACTGACGTGTTGTTTGAGGTGGAGGAACAGATGATAATCGCTCGGTGCAAGATCGCTCCTGTAGGGTGGGTGGTCTAATTCCCCTTATAAAACTGTCCAATCAATCGCGGCTCTGACCTGCAGTGTGAGGTCTTGCATTGTCATGGAGGACAATTCCCTCTGTCAGCATGCCGCATCTTTTGTTTTGAATCACTCTGCGTAGCTTTCTTAGGATTTGGAAGTATACTTTCCATTGATAGTGGATCATCGTTGTATGAAGTCGACCAACAAAACACCATGCCTATCCCAAAACACTGACGCCATGATTTTACTCTGGCACAGAATCTGTTTGGCCTTCACCTTTAGAGGCGTGTGTGTGTGTCCAATGCATGTTCTGTTGCTTCGATTCGGGCGTAACATGCGAAACCCATGTTTCATCTCCAATTATGATCTGACTCAAGAAGCCGTCACCTTCTTCGTGATAACGAGTCAAGAACTTCATCGCAGACTCAAACCTTTGGTTTCTGTGGACCTCTGTTAGTAGTTTTTGGACCCAATGGCAGCACAGTTTCCTAAACTTTAGGTGTTCAGAAACAGTATTGTAAAGCACTGATATCGACACGTCAGGAAATTCGTTCGAGAGACCTGTTACTGTGAAGCGCCTGTTCTTACGAATCCTTGCTTCAACTGAAGCCACCAAATCGTCTGTAATCAAAGAAGAGCGAACGGAGCGGTCCTCATCATGGACGTTGTCACGGCTATCTTTGAATTCTCGTACCCCCTTACACACGTTGCTTTCACTCATAACAGTATCACTGTACACTTCGAAAATCTGTTGATGAATTTCTGCAGCAGACAGGTTCCTTGCTGACGAAAACCGTATCACTGAGCGAACCTCACACGTGGCGGGCGAGTTGGTAGTCTCAAACATTTTAAAAGCACTGAACAGAACCATACAGGTTAGCTATAGAAATGAAACTGAGCACAGTTGTTCCCGAGGCATGCCGGTATATGACGCACGCGCTCGTTGCCTATGCGCGCGAGCTCCTATAATGCGCGCCATTTACGACGGCGTCAGAGTTTAGGTTCGTTCTGCGCATCTGACGTCACAAAACAGTCAGCCAATGAACAGAGAACGACGTTGCCAGAGCTCGATTGCAGTGCAGAGCACCGACGAGCGTCTTCAGTTTCAGAGACGTTCAGTCATAAATAAAGAAATTGAACAGAAGCAATGTCTTGATAGCAGACTTTCTTTTATAGAAAGTTTGGAAAAAGCATTCTTTATACCATTTGCTTCATATTCTATTTATTAATTAAACCAAACAAGCAATAAGCCTCGTAATTCAGGCGATAGCAAGGAAAGGTGTTTGTATCATTCTCACGAACTGCTTTTTTGCAATAGAAACAGCGATAATTGTTTATTTCATATTGTACTTCGACGAAACGTCAGTAATTCATAATCCTACCAACAGTGTTTGTTGGTATTTTGCGTGATGTTTTACAGTCCTCCAGGACTTCAGTTGAACCACGAGCCACGTTAGTGCAATGGTGAAGGTGTTTGGCAAGGTCTTACGTCATGAATTTTATTCGTTTGAATGTAACTTTTTGAAATTTCTAGTGCTTTGTCTCTTCATTATAATCACAAGTTTTCGATTTTTCTGATTTTGTCCTCCAATATTTTTCACAGCAAATAAAAACAATGAAAAGGCACACATACAATATTCATGTTATCTGTTTTGTTTGTATGTCTTCTCTTCCATAGTCGCTGTTTTACTATTCGTATTGAGACATATTCTTTTGCGACAGTATTAAAAGTATTATTTAGAGCAGAATTTCGGCTCGTACGTTGCCGAGCTACTTGATTGTCCGACGGAATTCTTTGCTTCGCTCCTTTGGCAACATCATATTCAATGTTTTCGTCTACCTATGTCTTGAGCAAATATTCGAAGTCCGTTGTGACAAACACAAATTGTTTGCGCACTGCGCCTCACTGACAATATATTTTAGTTTCTATGTTTTATTACATCCACAATTCAGTTTTGTGTACTTCGCCAACTTTGTTTTAATCAGAAAGTTTAAGAAAAAAGCGAAATGACTCTGGTATACATAAAAATTTTATTACAGTCGCGAAAGACTGAATATTTCTCAATATTACATACGACACCTATCTGGTACTTAAATGAAATGAGATATTGTTACACAGTAAAATTTATATGAAATTTAGGTATCTTCTCCACATTTCATTCTCAACATTGTGGCAACTAAAATCGACCATACGGAAAGTATACGCTACGGACTTCTATCTCTGCAAACTCTTCAAAATTTCGTGCAATGGTTCACTACATTTAATGCTGCACAATAACTGCGCTGAACATCGAAACAAAATTAAGTCATTTATGGGGGGAAGGTATCAGTCAAGGAGATGTGTAAAAATCAAATATTTTGGGCCAAATAGTTTTTGTGAAATCGAATGATAAGTGTGTCAAAGCAGTCAGAACACCATGTGTCTGCACAGGCGAGCAGTGCAGTGATGACAAAATCGCGCACGGCGCGGAATGCGGAGAGCACGTCTCTGTAGCAGCGAAAGGATAAATGCGGCCGTGGTGGCTTTACTTCATAAACTGCGCGCTCCCCCCTAAACGTAAGTTTGCGAACTACACTATACTATGGCGCTGCTTCTCTTGGCGCGTGCGTCGTTTGCAACTGGCAACGCAGCAATCTCCCGCCTCTGGGTGGCCGTGCGCGAGCCGCCAAGATAAAAGAATTGAACTATAGCGCCTACAACAAAACGGACCTTACTTAAGAAACACACCACGTAGCTATCATAACGCCATTTGTGTTTACCCTTTAACAGGGAATCCTCGCAGCCAGAACGCTCAGTGTGGTGCAAACGTGTGAAGCAAGCAGGCAGCCATGCCGCAGTGACGCACTCGTGCTTCCTATGGCAAAGTGAGCGAGTTTGTAAAGGGTGAAATTGTGGCCTTCGGTGTGGTGAAATGGTCCTTTCGGAGAAAGGCAACAAATGGCTCTGAGCACTATGGGACTTAACTTCTGAGGTCATCAGTCCCCTAGAACGTAGAAGTACTTAAACCTAACTAACCTAAGGACATCACACACACCCATGCCCGAGGCAAGATTCGAACCTGCGACCGTAGCGGTCGCGCGGTTCCAGACTGTAGCGCCTAGAACCGCTCGGCCACCACGGCCGGCAGAACTGCAACACAAGTTGGACATACTGCATCAGCCGTCACGTGAACATTCTCACACCCGTTGACGAGGTTCTCGACACCCATTCACACACAAGCCAGCCATTTTGGTCGTATTGGAAGAGCAGCAGCGGCAGATCGTACATCTACCACCTGACATATAAGGGGGCTCGAGAGCCCAGACTTGTCAATCTGAACTGTAGCGAACCGGTTATTAGCAGTGGGACTACCGGCTAGATTGTCTTCCACTCACGCAACTGCATTGAGGTGCACAGCTCGACCGTTGCCGTCAGAGGATCACTTGGAAGATGAAATGGCGCGCCATGTTCATCATCGATGAAAAAAGATTCTGCTTCACGCAACTGACGGTCGTTTCCACATAGGCAACGTAGACCTGGTGAGTGCTGTCTCGTAGTATGGATTCGTCCTAGACGCACTGGCGCCTCTCCAGGCCTTATGGTCTGGGATGTGATAAACTTTGCCGGCCGCTGTGGCCGAGCGGTTCTAGGTACTTCAGTCCGGAACCGCGCTGCTGCGACGGTCGCAGGTTCGAATCCTGCATCGGGCATGGATGTGTGTGATGTCCTTAGGTGATTTAGGTTCAAGTAGTTCTAAGTCTAGGGGACTGAGGACCTCAGAGTCGCAGAGTGCTTAGAGCAATTTTGAACCATTCTGTGATCAACTCTCGTTCACCCTTAGTGTTCCTGGAGGGGACTCTAACCAGCGCTCGGTACGTGCGGGAAGTTGTTCTTTTGCTGATCTTGGAAATGGAAGTTGATGTGTTGTTCCAACAGGGTAATGCTCGTTCACACACTGCCCGTGAAACTCAAAGCGCTCTACAAGACTGGCCAACACGATCTCCGGATTGGTCTCCAATCGAGTACGAGTGGGATATGATGGTACGAGAACTGACTTGTGCGACTCGTCAACCGACAATCCTTACAGAACTACGTGAACAGGTCGAGCAGGCGAGACACAACGTAGCCCAGGAGAGTATTCGCGATCTGTACGATCGACTGGATGCCAGAGAGAGCTGCTACATTGCCCCCTGTGCAGGCTACACCACATACTAATATTGTCACGTAGAATAAGGTGTAACTAGATGAATAACGAACACTAACTTCACTTAACGAAGGTTTATTCAGCACTTACACATCTAAGAGCGCGGAACAAATTCTCTCTGGCCAGAACACATGCGGTATACGTACAACTACAGAACATTCCAGTACAATAGTTCTTACCGTTTGTGGCTACTTCTAGAGTGTACTCGAACCGAATATAGAAATTAAAATTTTACAGTTCAGGTGAGTTGTGAACTCATAACCCTCCGTCCACCAGTGTAGTACACTACTGGCCATTAAAACTGCTACACCACGAAGATGTGCTAAAGACGCGAAATTTAACCGACAGCAAGAATATGTTGTGATATGCAAATGACTAGCTTTTGAGAGCATTCACACAAGGCTGGTGCCGGTGGCGACACCTACAACGTGCTGACATGGGGAAAGTTTCCAACCGATTTCTCATACACAAACAGCAGTTGACCGGCGTTGCCAGGTGAAACGTTGTTGTGATGCCTCGTGTAAGGAGGAGAAATGCGTACCATCACGTTTCCGACTTTGATAAAGGTCGGATTGTAGACTATCGCGATTGCGGTTTATCGTATCGCGACATTGCTGCTCGCGTTGGTCGAGATCCAATGACTGTTAGCAGAATATGGAATCGGTGGGTTCAGGAGGGTAATACGGAACGCCGTGCTCGATCCCAACGGCCTCGTATCACTAGCAGTTGAGATGACAGGCATCTTATCCGCATGGTTGTAACGGATCGCGCAGCCACGTCTCGACCCCTGAGTCAACAGATGGGGACGATAGCAAGACGACAACCATCTGCACGAACAGTTCGACGACGTTTGCAGCAGCATGGACTATCAGCTCGGAGACCATGGCTGCGGTTACCCTTGACGCTGCATCACAGACAGGAGCGCCTGCGATGGTGTACTCAACGACGAATCTGGCCTGCACGAATGGCAAAACGTCTTTTTTCGGATGAATGCAGGTTCTGTTTACAGCATCATGATGGTCGCATCCGTGTTTGGTGACATCGCGGTGAACGCACATTGGAAGCGTGTATTTGTCATCGCCATAGTGGCGTATCACCCAGCGTGATAATGGTATGGGGTGCCATTGGTTACACGTCTCGGTCACTTCTTGTTCGCATTGACAGCACTTTGAACAGTGGACGTTACATTTCAGATGTGTTACGACCCGTGGCGCTCTACCCTTGATTCGATCCCTGCGAAACCCTACATTTCAGCAGGATAATGCACGACCGCATGTTGCAGGTCCTGTACGGGCCTTTCTGGATACAGAATATGTTCGACTGCTGCCCTGGCGAGCACATTCTCCAGATCTCTCACCTATTGAAAACGTCTGGTGAAAGGTGGCCGAGCAACTGGCTCGTCGCAATACTCCAGTCACTCTCTTGATGAACTGTGGTATCGTGTTGAATCTGCATGGGCAGCTGTACTTGTACGCGCCATCCAAGCTCTGTTTGACTCAATGCCCAGGCGTACCAAGGCCGTTATTACGGCCAGAGGTGGTTGTTCTGGGTACTGATTTCTCAGGATCTATGCAGCCAAATTGCGTGAAAATGTAATCACATGTCAGTTCTAGTATAATATATTCGTCCAATGAATACCCTTTTGTCATCTGCATTTCTTCTTGGTGTAGCAATTTTAATGGCGAGTAGTGTATTATAACCACTGCACTACGGCAACTGTAGATTAGGATAGATTAGATTATTCATTCCAGAGACTCATAAAAGAGGGGATCCTCCCGAGTGTGGAACATGTCAGATAAACACATTACAAAAATGAAATTAGAAAATCTTGAGTTTCATTAATTTTTATGATCCTCAGTCAATAAACAGTAAAATTATGTACATGAATTAAAATTAAACCTCTAATATTTACAGGTTTAATACTTATATCTCCTTTCATTAAATCCATAAATCACACAGTAGCTAGTTGCTTGACTATTACAACCAAGTATTGTTATAAATTTAAGTAAATTATTCATTTCAATGATCCTCAGTCAAGAAAAGTCAAATTATGTACAAGATTTAAAATTAAATTTCCACTATTTACAGACTTAAGACTCACATCTGCTTTCCATACATCCATAATTCACGCAGTAGGTAGTTACTTGGCTGTTACAACCAAGTATTGTCAAAAATTAAAGTATAATAAATTTTCTTGAAAATGGTCTACTGCACTTGTTGAGAAATTCATGGATGGAACAGAAGGAGTTGGCCACCAATAATTCTTTTAAATTATGCTTAAATTGTGCCTTGTCTGAATCTAAACTCTTAATAGTTCCTGGTAACTTACTGAAAATATGCGTTGCTGAATACTGGACTCCTTTCTGGGCAAGAATAAGTGATTTTAAGTCTTTATGTATATTGTTTTTGTTCCTAGTATTGATACTGTGTACTTAGCAGTTAGTTGGAAAAAGAGATGTATTATTTACAACGAACTTCATTAAGGAATAAATATACTGATAATCCGTGGTTAGTATGCCCATTTCTTTGAATAGGTTTCGACATATTCTTGGATTTACACTACACATTTCTCTTATTACACGCTTCTGTAATCTAAAAATTTGCTAAAAATGCTACTCAGTTTCTTCTGTGAAGATATGGGTGTCTCATCCTGGGTCGATACCTGGTACCTCAGAACCGCTTGCGCTATTGATATGTAAATGTAATCATTTCGTGTACTCCATATGCGCTGTTGCATCAGTAAATATTGAGTATGTATACCAGGAAGCCACCTCGGCAACAGAACAACATTTTTGTTTCTGACACGTTCTGGAAATACACCTCCTCGTTATATTTCCTACTAATCGGCATCTAACCATAACAGAAGACAACAGCAGACCGTTGCGTTTAGCCTCGCCGTGAACATATGTTACACAGTGTACGTCGCTCGAGACTCAACACAGTGAAGCAAGCGAAGTTCTGTGTGTAACAGCGCAATGGTAAAGCATTCGGCGTTTTTTTTACTGGAACCTGTGCTAACACAGTGCAGTCTATTCAGGGGTTTTCTTGTCGTCTTTTCTTCTCCGATTGACCGGGAGGAAGTGTTTCATTTGGTTCTAGCCAGTTTCGGACGTTCTGACGCTTTTTGTCATAGAAATATGCTTTCTCACTGTGGTTTTTATGTAAGAGGTGCGGTTATTTGAGAAACCTTCTTTTGGACTACAATTGTGGATATGTCTGGAACAGTGTCCGTATTGCTGTCATCATGCACGTGTTCCTCCCGGTGATAGTCGAGACACGAAACCACTGCTTCATTAAAAAACAAAAAAAAAGTGACGGGACCCCTCCACGACCGCACCAACGTGGTGACCAAACCAAAAGTTCTACTCTCACCTCCGTCAACATGTTAGTTGTCTAATCAGTGGATTACAGGATACTGTGCTGTGATTTTATCCGTGCGTCTGGGTAAGATTACGCATTAACACGGTCCATCAGCCGGCTGGGTGGCCGAGCGGTTCTAGGCGCTACAGTCTGGAACCGCGCGACCGCTACGGTCGCAGGTTCGAATCCTGCATCGGGCATGGATGTGTGTGATGTCCTTAGTTAGGTTTAAGTAGTTCTAAGTTCTAGGGGACTGATGACCTCAGAAGTCCCATAGTGCTCAGAGCCATTTTTTTAACGGTCCATCAGGTGATAGATTGTGGACGAAACGCGAATGAGGGTAGCAGAGGGAAAAAAGTGCCAAGGCTCGTGCCGAGGGAAAAAACCTCTGCGACAGTGGGATGGGTAGTAAGAGCAGTAGTGGCTTACTAGCTGCGATAGTTCATGCAAGGTTGGGTTGGTTTGTGTGGGTATCAGGCATCATTACCGTGGCAGGCGATGACGATATATCCCGGTTTGCTGCAGCCGCTGCATTCCTGGAACAGTCAAGATCGTTATATATTAGTGAGAGATCGACCATAGACCATCTCACTATGTGCGAGGTGTCTGTAGCTTGTCTGCATGTAGTGTACGGTACGGCTTCCCTGCGTGGTGCCAGTTTTTCGGCAGGTGTGTTCCAACTGGATATCCAGTAATGGTGGCTGATAAACAGGGGCTCACCGTACCGTTTTGTTTGCGTGTACTGGGCCATAGATGTTAGGTCCTTGCAAGTATCTTTTTTGGTCTATTATGTTTCCATCTAGGGTTGTGGTCGTAGTTCCCCAGATTCAGAATGAACGGGTTCTGCGAATGTCTGGAGTTTCTCTATAGTCTTTTGGTGAGTTTGTGGATTACCTCCGTGAGAGTCTCAAGTCGGGTTTCCCGGTGAAGATCCGCGATGCGTGTGTATCGTGGAGCATTGCTTATGATTTTGAGCACTTCGTTTTGTATGATCTGCAGACGACGCAGGCGTGTGGGCGCAGCGTATCCCCAGACAGGGGCTGTGTACGTCATCAGGGGTCGAATAAGTGTCATGTACATGGACCTCGACACCCTTCTGTTCAGTGTGCTGTTGGGCATACGGTAGAGCTGTTTGAGCCTCGCGCTAGCTCGGTTGGTCATGTGTTGTATGTGGTCCCCCCAGAGTAATTTCCGTTCCAGCCAGATACCATGGTATTTGACTTTCTCACGGAAACGCATTGGACGTGCCTGTAGTGTTATTGGTCTGCAGTCTCGATGTTTTCGCAGTTGCTTCGGTCTTCGAGTGAACAGAACGGCTTCGCATTTCTCTAACGAAGGCTCAGCCACTCTGACTGCGATCTGTAATCGTGACGTAATGAACCACTGCCTCCACCTTCACGGAGCGAGCGGGGTGGATTACCGAATTCGGCTTCTGGAGCACGGAAGTTTAAATCTTCGTGTGTCCATTAAGATTCAAGATTTAGTGGTTTCGATAAATTGCTAAAAGCAAATGACATAATGGGAAAAGATACAACCGATTTGCTTATCCACCCTACCCCAGGACATAACATTTGGCTCCTCGGAACATAGCGGCTGCCGACTCGCACCATAACAATTAGAGCATCAAAACCATAAAGAAAGCATCATTAGATTAGCAGAACATAGTCAAAAGTGGACTATAGAACAGTGGCATACCGACAACCAGGGAAAGAGGTCGACACATCGTGCTGGGATGAGCATGTACAGGTAAACGGTGCCGGCCACAGTGCAGTGAGGATGCAGCGCTGTGAATCAATACGGGGGCTCGAGGCAGTGGCCGAGGTCATGGCAGCAGCCTCAGCTGACACCGCCCCCGCACAAACTCTGCGCAAAACCAGCAGGGAACGCAGTTCTCTTGAGCACTGCGGTTGTTTCACTTTTCTTCGTTGACCGTTCTTGGAACTGCCATTCCGTCTGTAGTGAGGCAACTGCTGATGGCAAAGAAAGATAGTTTTAAGTAGAAGTCGTCTGGAACCGATAAGACGAAGGAACCCGGACTATAGGGAACTCAAACCTTCTAGTGCCTTTTTAGTTGAAAAGAACCGGCATTCGTTTCAAAGTGTGTAATGAATGTGTTTTTAAATGACAGGGCTAGTAGACATTGTGTACAATTTTTGTCGCTTGTATTAAATCATTTCTTCGTTCCAATTCATTCGGTACCTATTTTCATTTTTAGCAAGTTTCTCATTCTGGACAGTTTCTATTTTTTGGTTTTTGTTTGTAGGTATGGATTTATCTACTGCTATGAATATGGAAGACTTAAAGCAGGGTTCGTCAACTGCAGTAGGCCTACAGAACACAAATTTTACAGTTGTCGCTTTTTTTCGCTTCGCTAGCACTATTATCACAACGAAATTTTTCAGTCGATACTAGTACTATCGAAGGCGAAACGAAAGACAAACGAAAATTTTGCATCTCGTACTTCTGTCAATCTGTGTAGATCAACTGAAGAATAGGATACTAGTGCCAGCAAAGACGAAAAAAACGACATACGTAAGATTGGCATCTCGTACTTCAGTTGAACTACGAAGGTAATATCATGTTATTCAGTTGCCCTGCGTAGGCCAACTGAAGTACGGGACACAAATTTCGCTAGCACTAGCACTAGTATCCTATTCTTCAGGTGACCTGCGTAAGTCGACTGAAGTGCGGACACAAATTTTACTGTTGTAATTTTTTCCGTCGCCGCTAGTGCTATTATGATAATATTCAGTCAGTACTATTAGCATTGAGGCCGAAAAAAATTGTATTCCATACTTCAGTTGACCTATGTAGGTCGCTTTCTTTCTCTCCTCCGCGTGGTTCAGCTGAGGTACGGGATGCCAATGTTACGTACGTCGATTTTTTCGTCTTCGTTTGCATTAGTATCCTATTCTTCATTTGATCTATACAGATCAACTGACGTATAGGATACAAATTTGACGTATGTCGGTATTTTCGCCTCCTGAAGAATAGGATTCTAGTACTAGCGGAGGCGGAAAAAGCAATACCTGTAAAATTTGTATCCTGTACTTCATTTGACAGAAAAATAGGATACTAGTGATAGCGAAGGCGAAAAATTTGTATCCCGTACTGCAGTTAACCTTGAAAGGTCTCTGTTGGATTCCTTTCATGTTAATTTCTTAAATATATTGTCATTTACGGCATAAATTCCTCTTCTAAATTTACTGTGGTGTTTCTGACTATCTGGGAGGAGACTGAGCAGTGAAACGTGTTACTTTTACACATAAACAAGAACGATCTGTCACACTACTACACTTTCGAACAAAGTTTATATGTAATTCATGTCACACAATCTCATACGGAACCTACATCCGCTTTCTTTTATATACTGTATATGATAAGATACTGTCATCCCCCTTCCCTTCTGTGTGAAAGAATGAATGAGCAAATGTATTTCTAGTAGCATGCTTGAGGGTAGCAGACAAGCCTGTCTGCTAGAGAACAGTAGGACGAACGTCGGAACAGGTAGCTACGCTTTCTAAAAGCAGAGAAGTTTCTATTCTTAGTATGGTCCTGTCCGTCCCTTGTCATGTTGGTATAGGGAGCTGCCTATCTGGTCACTTCAGTTTGTTTTTGTGAAGCACGCTCGGTAGGATCCCAGGTCAGTCTGTCGGTGGCGAGCGTCTGAAGTGGTAAGATCTCCGGCTAAGCGCGTCTCTGCTAAGTCCGTATGACAATGGATTTCTTAAGTTCAGCCTAACTGAAAATTTAACACCTTTATTTCAGGTTTAGCTCTAAAATATCTAATGTTAAGTTGCAACGCAGTGTATTTAGAGTGTGAAGTTCAGAATATCTTCCAGTAGTTACTTTGTCACTACTTTGTGAGTAAAGTGGAACCACGTGTTGATCAGTAACTCTAACTAAGATAATCAATCTTAAATGCGAATGTGCGTGAGATTATAACATCTCGTCTTGACAATATTTTTCAATATAGCAACTTCTCTTTATGTTCAACCCAAGTGGGGTGTGCTTTGTGAGACCAGTACCACGTGCTTATACAGTTGTTTGACCCATTAGGTTAATAGTAAGACGATAGTAACCAGTTAGAGGTTTTTCTTTTGTAAATTGAGTTTCGATGTAATTTATTTTAATTACCAAAATTATTGTGGAGTTACACTCCTTGTGTAAACCAAGTTGACCACGTGAAGCATGTGGTGTCAGCATCAAAGTAGCCCTCAGCTATTCTTTTCAGAATCATTTCACAGAGAGTTAGTATGCATTTAGTATACCAGTGTGTGGTAATTTCATGACGGACAGGATTGCAATACGAACGTAACTTCTTTGGGTGAAAATTGAATCGGTTGGTTGTGGTTAATTTCCTCTTGGATATGTTTCAACGGTCTTCGTGTGTTATTTTATGAATGCAGTGTTGTATGTAGTCTCCCAATCTTGGCTCCCTATTTGATGCGTTCCATAAGATTAAAAAAAAATCACATTTTCACAATCCTAAATAAGGCACCAGTTTAGTTATGAATCAAGTTTAACATGCTGAAATTTCAATGATCAATGTTAAAATAAATTTCCAAATATAAACTGATTTCTTTCTTTTTATTTAAATTCTCTCATATATATATAAATCACCGGTTGTCGTATGACGATTAAAAGATTATAATTAATGTTAGTCTGGTTGGGAATTTGGTAAGCTAGACTGGATACCTGGTGAAACAGTTGCTCAGTAATGCAAGGTTAACTTCCCCAGACAGCTCACAGCTTTTAACCCGCTTTTATTGTCTATCAGCACCGCTTTCATAACAAATTAATGCAACAACATTACAACCTATAAAGATCAGTTGAAGTTCGGAATACATGTCAATTGAGGTACAACATGCTAACGTTACTTCTATCCTTTGTTTCCTTTTCTTTTTTGCACTAGTGTCTCATTCTTCAGTTGAGCTATACAGGTCAACTGAAGAATAGGATACTAGGAGTGAAAGAAGCGATGTACTTAACATTATGTTCGAAATGTAAATGTACGTGATATATGTCTATCATCCGTTTTCTCTGTCCTGTAGTCTATTGTTTGTCAGCATTCGTCTTTGCTGTTAAATCAGTGCATAACATGATCTGTGGTAACCTCTGATATCATTGGTCAAAGCCGACAGTTGTATCGCATTCTTCAGTAATCCCAAAAATCTAAACAAGCTTCACTCAAGCTCGAGTCATTTTCGTAACCACTGCCAAAACCTCACTCCATTGCTACGGAAACAAGATGGTGCCAGAGTTCGACCAGATTAAAGGAGAAGCTTTGGTAACCTGGGTCACGTAAAGCATACAGAGATTTGAACCCGTCTCACCATAGGTACGATCCTAACATTTCCCTGCCACATCCCTTCAGTCCCTATGTCACCTGATGTAGAGTAGGTCTAAATATCGAATATCGATATATTTTCATGTAAACTTCGATACGCGTCGGCGATTGTGTTGCACCGATATATCGATATCGTAATGCTAGTATCGAGTGCAGATTATTTTGTTTTAGGTTATATTTTTCTCGGAATTTTCTATACATCTTTGAAATTGATCTTCTGAAATTGTAGTAGAACATAATTTTATTTTCACTGTGTGAAGGACGCTTACTACTTCCTGACCTTAACTCAAATATATAGCTCGAAAACAGGCAGTATATTTACAATGTGTAGCCGATATTTTTATAGGATCGTGTATGGATGTTTCTACGGTCGATATATCGATATTTTACACTTTTTACGATATGCCTGTATCCGACAATATTTTTTAATTATCGACATCGGAATCCCGATATTTTTTAATATATTAAGTCATAATTTAAAGGGAATATTGAGTCAAGACAATATCCCTGTTACTGTGTAGTCTTAGACAGCCAGACTGAATTTGAATAATATCCTTTCGGGCGTCAGGCTATGTGAGTACGAAAGGCTAAAACCACTAAGAGTAATAAAACCAACGTTTCTATTGTAGGGTAGAAGCCTACTCACGCCTTATAAAATTCACATCAGTCTTTCCATTGTGTGCCAGCCTAGTCCGCTGTAACTAGCTCTGACGTCATAAATGTTGCGCAATACTTCAAAAATCAAGTAAATAACGTGAAACGTTTCTAACATGTCAGGAGTAATACTAGATCAATAAGTGTTGAATATCAGTTCAGTAACTTTAACCATTTTCGAAATTTGGACGTATTTCTGTAAAAATCATTGGCGCAACAGAAAAGAACTAGAAACTTAAAAATTTATATTTAGATTCCTTTTGCATAATAATTTAGTAGAAACAGTATTCTGGATCTCACAAATTAAAATTTTAATTGAAATTCATGATTTTCTGGTTTCTGTCTTAAAACTTAAGGAAACAAGATAGATTAAGTAGGCGAATAAATAAGGCTAGGATGGTTAAATTTAAGTAGAAGGGAGATCTGCTATAATCATAAAGATGTGAGAAGTTTCAACTGAATAACTATAAAACTATAGCGATTGCGTATCTCCAAATGGCAAGTTCAGAGCTCGTCTACTGCGTGTAGTGTAATTAAATAAATTCTCTAGCCCAAAATATTTGACTTAGCCACGTCAGACTTTTATTATGATTACTTAACTGTGTGCTGATTGCACATTTGAGAGCTTCATCGGCCATCAGCAAAGGAAGCAATGATTTATTCGATAATGTAAAGTGGTGCATTTCTAGCCCAGCGGCTAGTCGGGAGAGCCGATTTCATTAGGCGTTCGCTTATCCGTCGACACCGCGGCTTTATATATAAGAACGCTGTGTGAGAAAGGAAGGCCCCAGTTCTCTCCAGACGCTGATTAGCGCACCACCTGTGCCGGGAGTCGCGTCGCGTCGGTATCATTGCTATAAACAGCCTCGGATGCCATAATAAGTTACTCGGGATACGCGTAACCATGAAATCGTTTTCGAGTGAAGTGTTAATTCTGGGATGACTTTAATGATCTATCTTCAGTTTGCGTATGTCGTATTTTCACGTGCCGCCACGGGACAGACATTCTACCATTATTTAGCGTGGCGTTTGATGAACATTATCATCAAATTATGGCGAGCATTCACTTAAAAATTTAATTTGAACAGTTATAGTTGCATCAGCGCATTAGACTCTGAACTGCAGTGGTAGTTGGATTGTGTGGATTTCTTTTGGTCTGTGACTTTCAGAATATAGTGAACTTTTTAGAGAGAATGGTTTTTGATTACGAATCCCAGACAATCTCCCAATTCCTCAGAGTTATAAGCTGTAGCTATAAATGTATTTCTCAGATGAAGTGGGCACTAGGAACTCTAATTACAGGCTTCACGTTTTGCTAATCACTTTCTGGTTGCCAATATTTTAGTTAGAGAGCCAGTGATGAGAATGGCAAACAGCAGCATTAAATAAATAATAGGAACATTTTTAAAAACAGTAATTCCACCCGCTGCCCCACACTATCTTATTTTGCAGACAAAAAACGGAGTCACTCTGAGGAGGAGCGCTGAAACACGATGCAAACGTCTGAGGTAGAATTCCACTATCGATCAATTAATTGCTCATAACATTGTGTCCATACAGTTGGATGAAATATTTCAATAAAATACAGTCGCTAGATTAATTCAGCTCTACGACTCCTCAGAAAGAGTAGACGCGCACATTAATCGAAAGAAAAATCCTTAGGATCAAATGTCATCGGTTCGAGTCTACTTGCGGAGTTGGACAGCAATATTGTGACTATAGATCGATTCCGCAGTGGAATTATTTTGATTGGGTATACAAAAGAAATGATATACACAGGAAGAATACGTAAAGAAACTCTACGATAAGGAAAATCGTCCGCAAGACATCGAAACAGAGGCAGAGGAAAAAATTGTTCAAATGGCTCTGAGCACTATGAGACTCAACTTCTGAGGTCATCAGTCTCCTAGAACTTAGAACTACTTAAACCTAACTAACCTAAGGACATTTCACACATCCATGCCCGAGGCAGGATTCGAACCTGCGACCGTAGTGGTCGCGCGGTTCCAGACAAGCGCCTAGCACCGCTCGGCCACCAGCGGCCGGCAATGACCTCGTTTCTCTGAGAAGACAGTTGTTATGCTGCTGACTCGGTAGTTGTCTCTTTAGCTTCCTGTGGAGTCTGATGCAAACTGAAGTGATTCTTTACGGGAGAATACTTGAGTCGAATTTCTGTTCCAAGTTAGTGAGCAAACAGAAATCTTGGCTTATGTTCTGTCTTCTACTGAGGCAATTTCAGCCCTAGGAGTTTGCAGAGGGCAAATTGGGTCCACTGTGTAAGCAGAGAATTGCAGGTACGTCACGTACGTCATCTGCACAGTGGCCAGTGTCTCAAGGAACAGATCATCAATGCGGTACAACTGCCGTCCGTACTTCACCAGGTGATATGCACACTCGGGTTCGGCGGATGCGGAAACACTCACAGTAAATGTTTTGAGTTCCATTTGCTTGTCCATTGACATTTTCTAAAGTGTCAGTTCGGGTGAAGGTCTTCTGTTCCTCACCACTAATCACAATTAGTCAACTTCGTTTCCGTCTAAAAGCTAGGGCGAACATATGTTCTGCCAATCTCGAAATTACAGGTAGGATAGAATCCGAAATTGTTTACTTCATATTTATACAATTTCTTCCACTCAACATGGTTTTTTTAGAATAAATAATTTATCGTATTATCGTATCAAGTTGTTCAAAAATGGTTCAAATTGCTCTGAGCACTATGGGACTCAACATCTTAGGTCATAAGTCCCCTAGAACTTAGAACTACTTAAACCTAACCAACCTAAGGACATCACACACACCCATGCCCGAGGCAGGATTCGAACCTGCGACCGTAGCAGTCCCGCGGTTCCGGACTGCAGCGCCAGAACCGCTAGACCACCGCGGCCGGCGTATCAAGTTGTAATCCAATCTAGTAGTATCCAGACAGGAATGACTGGTTTGATGTGGTAAACTGATGCAAAACCACAACATGGTACCTCGTTTCATAGAATTTACTAGATGTAGGCTGTCAATGACAGGGTCATTTGTAGGTGTGAGATATTCATTGCAGAGACAATATTAAGCAACTGCACATGCACCATGGGGTTTACAATATCCCCCTCCTTCCCCTCCCCTCCCAATCGACATTCCGAATGCTTGACACGAAAATTAGATCTTCATTATCAGTAACATAGATTCTCATAAACATAGGGAGGGCTTCCATCTGAACTCCGCAGAACACTATGTTGAACACAATGCAAAAATAGCCGTGGAGAGCGAAATGTTAACAGGACCGGCGCCAAACTCACATCACGGTATATGAAAGACCTTCGCTACTGACTGTCGGAGTGCAGCACCAGGTAAGGAGGATTTTCAGCTAGCCAGAACTAGGCAACCACCCGAAATATGGCATTTTACGCCACTATCAGCTTTCCGGTGGTCACAGGGTTTGCTTATTTGTGTGTTTCATGATTTTGTACATTATTTGTTTGTAACATTGTAGTGGGATGTTATTCCTGTTGCCACTGTTATCGTCGAACCGACGGGAGAAAAGATGTATGAGGCATCCGTCTACGAATCGTGTAGGCTTCGTTCTGTGTGGGATTGTATTTTACTATGTGTTGTGGTTTCTGAAGTCGCAACTGCTTTACGTATGCGAGAGTGGAAAACCAGCTAAGAACTACACTCATGCTGTATGTTGCACCAGCCAAATAGTTGTTAATCGATCACGTATCAGCAGCTCGTGACTAGCCGGGTCGGGCATTTTCGTCATTCGGCACTGGGTGTGTATGTTGTCCTCTTTATCATTTCATCATAATCATAATCGAGGTGCAATTCGTTGAAGTGGTAGAAAGACTTGCACCAGGCAACCGAACTCCCAAGAATTTGATTCCTGGCCAACAATATCATGCGCACAATTTATTTCAGTACGCCATTTGGATTCGACGTAGGTCTCGCAAGTTAACAACGCACGTTAGGGTATTCGAGTGGGTCGCATTACTAGTGATCAATTTCGCAATTAGTTCATGTTCTTAGTAAATCACCTTTGCAGAACATTCATAAATGTTTCTAGAATTCAAATTGAAATCTAAATACAGCAGAAAGGATTGTGCCGTTTGCAGATCAAAATAGCTATTGTGCCAAGCGAACAATAATGTCCGTAGTTCTACATAACCAACTGCTTTGAGATTGTCATGTCAAGCAACAAGAGAAGCAAACTGTCTTCGTAAAGAAACAGACCCCATTGAAAGGCATGTCCTCTCACATTTTCCAATCTCACCAGTAAATGCTGCTGGGATGCTTTTCTGCAAACAAATACTTTTCGTAGTAGCGCTACGTGGTTCAGAACGATTCATCATTGGTCTTCGTACTGTTACCAGGTCCTTGCGCTCGCTGCCTCTGTGGAGCTTTGGTATTTACGGTTGTAAGGTGAGACCCATGGGAAGTTGTTTGCTTATAGAAGCAGTATTACTAGATCGTAAACGTTCTATACAAATCACTGTACAGCAGGGCTTAACAACTGGCCGGTTTTGAGCGCGAGTACTCGCGTCTGCTCACGCACGTGCTCGCGAGCAGGTGCAAGGTCGCTGGGAGGAGTGGGAGGGCAAATGCGCGCGCACGTTTGAATGTGATCTCGCGTTCTTTGCAGATTTAACTAGCCATCTGAATGCTTTGAACATTTTACTACAAGGTAAAGATCTGCTAATTACTCATTTCATAGATTGAATACGAGATTTTAAAATGAAATTGACACTTTGGGTGTGTCAGCTGTAAACAGGAAACATAGCTCATTTTCCTAAATTATCATCCATGCAAGATGTTCACAAAGACTGTGAACGTTATTCACATAGTTTAGTTGATCAGCGCTTTCAAGATCTGACAGCACTAGACAGTGATTTTGATCTGTTCTGTCCATATTCAGCGAATATTTAAGAGATTCGTCCTGAGCTGCAGCAAGAAATTTTTGACCTGCAGTGGGACAGAGAATACAGAGACAAATTTCAGAACGAGAAAAACATTTTGGAATTCTACAGACACTTCCCTCAGGATAGATTTCCTCGTTTGCACAAACTGGCGGCTACAATAATATCAATGTTCGGTTCCACGTATGTTTGTGAACAACTGTTCTCTGCAATGAAGACGCGCCTGAGAAACGCGTTGTCTGATCGAAATTTAAACTGCACGCTGCGCCTAAAATGCACAAGAATAATTACTCCGAACATAGACGCAATTGTAAAGGGCAAAAAGTAAAAGATAACCGAGAATCCCACACTTCGGTGACACCTTTTATTGTGTAACAGTTCACAAATTAATGCGAATGTAGAGGCATACACTAAGCTAATAAAATTATGTGGCACGTGTACATTCTCCTTCATTTGTTTCATTTGTCGTAGTAATAATTCGTGAGTGATATCCCTGCAGGTGGCCGCGGATTTACATTGACTGGCGGCAGCTGTTATGTGCCCCACGTGACTCTCCCCACTCTCCGCTCTGGTCCGGTAGTGAGGGTAGCGTGCTCGCGCTGCTCCGTGCTCGCGCCTTGCTGCTCACAGCTTGCTCCGCGAGCACGTATGTTGTGAAGCCCTGCTGTACAGTATCTGACTCCCTTTCCTGTTAAGTTCGTGAATGGGGCGTGGGGAGAACGTGCGATATTTCCATAACGGATTCCTCTGACACTGCTCAGACAGGCCTAGAAAGTCGCTGAAGAATGCCGCCCACGATAGATGATCCCCAATGTATATATGTCCGGACTGACCGGACAATCACCCAGCGCAACTTGACGGGCTGCAAGGCCGAAGATAAAAATGCAGTGCAGACAGTCGAAGGGAGCTGAAAACTGACCATTCAACAGTACCCGAAGTCTCACAGAATACGATAAACTAATTATGCAAGAATTGTCTTAGAAGTTAATATTCTTGAAAAGTACGTCCTTTTAGTGTGGTGTTTGCAAACAAATGAACAGACTGTCAAGATAAAGAATCTGAAGTGACCATAAACAGTACGGACACATCCAGAATAATTTTTAAATAACAGTAGGAGAGAGGTCCTCCTTGCACCGTTGCGTCCAAAGCAAATCAACGGCCGCAAATTTCTCCACAAATACGGAAATCACCTAGAAAGATATCGCGACTGAATGGAGGATGTACCTGAAAAAACCCTGGCAACATGTGGGCCCGCCCAGGTATAGCCATAGTTCCGTAGACAACCGCAAACGTTTTTCAATGAACCGATCAACTGTTTCGTCTCACAGTGTGATAAATGTATTAACGGTTACTTTTGAAATAATAAGCAGTTTACTTACTTTTTCCATATGTCTCTCTTTCATTTGACTGCTCCTTGTAGAGTGAAGAGCCAAAGAAACTGGTTTACCTGTCTAATGTTGTCTAGGGCACCCGCGAGCACGCAGAAGTGCCACAACACGACGTGGCATGGACTCGACTAATGTCTGAAGTAGTGCAGGAGGGCATTGACGTCATGAATCCTGCAGGGCTGCCCATAAATCCGTAAGAGTACGAGGGCGTGGAGACCTCTTTTGAACAGCACGTTGCAAGGCATCCCAGATATGCTCAATAATCTTCATGTCCGGGGAGTTTCATGGCCAGCGGAAGTGTTTAAACTCAGAAGAGTGTTCCTGGAGCCACTCTGCAGCAATTCTGGACGTGTTTGGTGTCGCATTGTCCTGCTGGAATTGCCCAAGTCCGTCGGAATGCACAATTGACATGAATGGATGCAGGTGATCAGACAGGATGATTGCGTACGTATCACTGTCAGAATCGTATCTGGACGTATCAGAGGTCCCATATCACTCCAGCTGCACACGCCCCACGCGATTACAGAACCTCCACCAGCTTGGACAGTCCCCTGCTGAGATGCAGAGTCCGTGGTTGGTTGGTTGGTTGGTTGGTTGGTTGGTTGGTTGGTTGGTTGGTTGGTTGGTTGGTTGGTTGGTTGGTTGGTTGGTTGGTTGGTTGGTTGGTTGGTTGGTTGGTTGGTTGGTTGGTTGGTTGGTTGGTTGGTTGGTTGGTTGGTTGGTTGGTTGGTTGGTTGGTTGGTTGGTTGGTTGGTTGGTTGGTTGGTTGGTTGGTTGGTTGGTTGGTTGG
This sequence comes from Schistocerca nitens, assembly GCF_023898315.1. NCBI lineage: Eukaryota > Metazoa > Arthropoda > Insecta > Orthoptera > Acrididae > Schistocerca > Schistocerca nitens. Next base: position 130,369,467 of record NC_064622.1, on the reverse strand, counting down.
TTGGTTGGTTGGTTGGTTGGTTGGTTGGTTGGTTGGTTGGTTGGTTGGTTGGTTGGTTGGTTGGTTGGTTGGTTGGTTGGTTGGTTGGTTGGTTGGTTGGTTGGTTGGTTGGTTGGTTGGTTGGTTGGTTGGTTGGTTGGTTGGTTGGTTGGGGGAAGGAGACCAGACAGCGAGGTCATCGGTCTCATCGGATTAAGGAAGAACGGGGAAGGAGGTCGGCCGTGCCCTTTCACAGGAACCATCCCGGCATTCGTCTGGAGCGATTTAGGGAAATCACGGAAAACCTAAATCAGGATGGCCGGACGCGAGATTGAACCATCGTCCTCCCGAATGAGAGTCCAGTGCAGAGTCCATGGATTCATGAGGTTGTCTCCATACCCGTACACGTCAATCTGCTTGATACAATTTGAAACGAGACTCGTCCGACAAGCAAACATGTTTGCAGCCATCAACAGTCTAATGTCGGTGTTGACGGCCAAGGCGAGGCGTAAAGCTTTGTGTCGTGCAATCATCAAGGGTACACGAGTGGGCCTTCGGTTCCGAAAGCCCGTATCGATGATGTTCCGTTGAATGGTATGCACGCTGACACTATGGCCCAGCATTGAAATGAGCAGCAATTTGCGGAAGGGCTGCACTTCTGTCACTGCCAACGATTCTCTTCAGTCGTCGTTGCTCCCGTTCTCGCAGGATCTTTTTCCGGCCGCAGCGATGTCGCAGATTTGATGCTTTACCGGATTCCTGACATTCATGGTACTCTCGTAAAATGCTCGCACGGGAAAATCCTCACTTCATTGCTACTTCGGAGACGCAGTGTGCCATCGCGCATGCGCCGACTATAGCACCACGTTCGAAGTCAAATCTTGATAACCTGCCATAGTAGCAGCAGTAACCGATCTAACAACTGCGCCAGACACTTCTTGTACACTCCTGGAAATGGAAAAAAGAACACATTGACACCGGTGTGTCAGACCCACCATACTTGCTCCGGACACTGCGAGAGGGCTGTACAAGCAATGATCACACGCACGGCACAGCGGGCACACCAGGAACCGCGGTGTTGGCCGTCGAATGGCGCTAGCTGCGCAGCATTTGTGCACCGCCTCCGTCAGTGTCAGCCAGTTTGCCGTGGCATACGGAGCTCCATCGCAATCTTTAACACTGGTAGCATGCCGCGACAGCGTGGACGTGAACCGTATGTGCAGTTGACGGACTTTGAGCGAGGGCGTATAGTGGGCATGCGGGAGGCCGGGTGGACGTACCGCCGAATTGCTCAACACGTGGGGCGTGAGGTCTCCACAGTACATCGATGTTGTCGCCAGTGGTCGGCGGAAGGTGCACGTGCCCGTCGACCTGGGACCGGACCGCAGCGACGCACGGATGCACGCCAAGACCGTAGGATCCTACGCAGTGCCGTAGGGGACCGCACCGCCACTTCCCAGCAAATTAGGGACACTGTTGCTCCTGGGGTATCGGCGAGGACCATTCGCAACCGTCTCCATGAAGCTGGGCTACGGTCCCGCACACCGTTAGGCCGTCTTCCGCTCACGCCCCAACATCGTGCAGCCCGCCCCCAGTGGTGTCGCGACAGGCGTGAATGGAGGGACGAATGGAGACGTGTCGTCTTCAGCGATGAGAGTCGCTTCTGCCTTGGTGCCAATGATGGTCGTATGCGTGTTTGGCGCCGTGCAGGTGAGCGCCACAATCAGGACTGCATACGACCGAGGCACACAGGGCCAACACCCGCCATCATGGTGTGGGGAGCGATCTCCTACACTGGCCGTACACCACTGGTGATCGTCGAGGGGACACTGAATAGTGCACGGTACATCCAAACCGTCATCGAACCCATCGTTCTACCATTCCTAGACCGGCAAGGGAACTTGCTGTTCCAACAGGACAATGCACGTCCGCATGTATCCCGTGCCACCCAACGTGCTCTAGAAGGTGTAAGTCAACTACCCTGGCCAGCAAGATCTCCGGATCTGTCCCCCATTGAGCATGTTTGGGACTGGATGAAGCGTCGTCTCACGCGGTCTGCACGTCCAGCACGAACGCTGGTCCAACTGAGGCGCCAGGTGGAAATGGCATGGCAAGCCGTTCCACAGGACTACATCCAGCATCTCGACGATCGTCTCCATGGGAGAATAGCAGCCTGCATTGCTGCGAAAGGTGGATATACACTGTACTAGTGCCGACATTGTGTATGCTCTGTTGCCTGTGTCTATGTGCCTGTGGTTCTGTAGTGTGATCATGTGATGTATCGGACCCCAGGAATGTGTCAATAAAGTTTCCCCTTCCTGGGACAATGAATTCACGGTGTTCTTATTTCAATTTCCAGGAGTGTATTATATGCGCGTTGCCGACCGCAGCACAGGATTCTGCCTGTTTACATCTCTCTGTATTTGAATACGCTTACCTATACCAGTTTCTTTGACGCTTCAGTGTACATTGCGCTGTTTGCCCTCTGTCTGCACTGCATCTCGTAGTCTCGGAAAGTGCGAATGTACTCATACTCCGAAAGCTACATGAGCAACATACATAGCTCGATCTGTAAATAGAGACGGAGACTGTAACCATGGAAAGATAGTCACATAATTATGGAAGATTATGCAGAGGGTGTGTAAAATCAGTAACAATTAGAGTTACTCTGTAATGAAATGAACATAGCTTAGGGTTCTAAACACAAATGTTAATCAAAGTAGGTGAGGCCAATGACTAAAGTCACATTAATGCGTGACCACTGTACCTGAAGATGAAATCCTTAAAAACTCATATAGTTCCGTGGCGATAGTGCACTGTACCAATATGTTCCAAAAACACTGGCACGAAAATTCGATTTTTCAGGGTGTCATATAGCGGGTTCATTTGATCGCAAGGATAGGGGCTAAGTGTTTTGTGTAGCCGTTGACCTAGCGACCATTGGTATACCTATGCGGACAGAGGGCATACTGTACCTGTGCTACAGTACAGAGCGAAAATTTGAACATTACACACTTCCTTCAGCCCACGCGAATTGAGCAAATCGAATAGTTGTTTTGCATTAGGTGTAGTCTATGGTGGATCTCAGGCGCCTTGTAAATACACAATTTTTTTTATAGGTAGTTCCTGAGAAAAACCCGCTGCTACGGTCGCAGGTTCGAATCCTGCCTCGGGCATGGATGTGTGTGATGTCCTTATGTTAGTGAGGTTGAAGTAGTTCTAAATCTAGATGACTGATGAGCTCAGATGTAAAGTCCCATAGTGCTCAGAGCCCTTTGAACCATTATGATTTTTTTTTTTTGAGAAAAACCCAGCAAACGTGGCTTTTGGGTAACAAAAGCAGCAATTGTGGGGATGGCTACTTCTACAATTTCTATTCATGTCAAACCGGTTTTTAACAGTTTGTGCACCGACAGCTTCAATTATCGAAATAACTAACAATATCAAATTGCTAAATTTGCAACTGTACACTCTGTAGACATTTATCTAGAACCGCCATGTTCCCGTTTAGGAAAATCTTTATCCGTTATCAACGAAAATCTGATAAACCATGCGTTTTGCATAGGAAACGTGCCTCTTCTATAATATCTCTGCGTGACAGCTCGTCGAAATTTGTACCATATGTTCTGAAGGTGGTGATCTCGGGGAACTTCAAAACTTCCTTCGATATCATTATCCGTTATCGAGATACGCAGGTTTAATGTTATCATAGTTACGCAGAAAGCAGCAAAAACGGGCTTTTAGCCGTTTTTGCACCGTGAGCCGCAATTACGTCATTTTCCTGTTTTCGAAAATCTCTATCCGTTATCAAGGCACACCAGATAAACTACGTTTTTTGGGTACCAGACCAATTTAGGGTGTCTATGTAAAATTTGAAATTTTCCCGGCGAATTAACTGGTCAAAAAGATTTCGGGCTCGCAGCCGGTCGTCGTAAACTTCATTGCACGATATTTCGGCTGCACAACTGCCAGCCATCTTCGTTAGGCTCACCTGAAGACGGCTGGCAGCTGTGCAGCCGAAATATCGTGCAATGAAGTTTACGACGACCGGCTGCGAGCCCGAAATGTTATTGAGCAATTTAGGTAGTCGTCAGATGTATAATTTCTCTTCATGGAAAACCGTCGAAATTTTTACCATAATTTCTCTAAGTGATGTTCTAGAGGAAATTTGAAAATTTTTTCATGTTCATTATCCGTTACCAAGATCTAAAGGTTCAAACGTACCGTACTTATGTACGTAAAATATACACGTAAAATTTGGTCTGAGGCGTAAAATGCGTGGTTCTAACTGAAGTAGTGAACACGTGATAAGGGTTTTGGGGTCATTGCAAGGGTTTTGAGGCCACCAACCGATGTTTTTAGTCGCCATACTTTTACAAATAAAATTTTATAATGCGCACTCTATATAGTGGTCACTTCGCGCCTATATAGGCTTTCCTGACTTGGAAATTTTTCGATGGTGCCACCTGGCGGAGTAAGCACCTTACAAAAAAATATTTTGTCGTAATAAATCTTTGTACTTGAAGCTCAAACGCAGCATTTTTTGGTATACTGTAGATGTAACCTAAAATGTGTATTTTTATGTAAAATAGTGTAATACTAAGTTGTATTGGATGAAAGACAATTTCGTGTTAATCTTATACGGGGTGTTCAAAAAGTCTCTCCACAGTGCCGTATGATTGTTAGCCGCGCGTGCCGTATGCCGCAGTGAATATACCGAAATGAAACTCAGTGAAATAAAAGTTATTAATTTATTGAATATTCATTTTTACTTACAAATTTTCACATTAAATGTTGAAAGTGCCCTCTGTTGTTGAATACACAATTCAGTTCGTCTCATCATGTTTCCAAACACAAGCTGTAACATTTATTTTGTAACAAGCAGTGAAAGCGGATACCGCAATTTTCAATTGATCGGTGGATTTTGGACGGTTTTTGGAGACAGTTGCTTTCGCTGCACCCGAGAAGAAAGTCAGGTGATGTTAGGTCGTGGAGGCCAAAGTCCCTGCGAAATTATGCGATCACCAAAAACATGAGCAAGCAGTGACGTTGAAACGCGAGCTGCATGCGCGGTTGCACCATCTTGTTGAAAATAACCGTTCAGTATTTCACTTAACACAAGTTATCCTATGAATTGGTACAGAATATCGCTGCAGTATCGTTGTGCGTTTATTGTTTCGTTGAAAAATATGGGACCCACAATCCGACCTCTAAAAATTGCAATCCAAACTCCTATTTTCACAGGTGAAGGGGTTCCTCACGAATACATAGTGGATTTGCAGTACTCCACATACGAGAATTTTGCGAGTTCATGTACCCGTATAAATGAAACCGCGCCTCATCAGTGAAAAATGTTTCATTAAGAATATCCCTTCCATTTTGTTGAACGAAATTTTTGAACCATTGACAATAATGCAGTCTCTTGCCATGATCACTATTTTTCAGTTCTTACACGACTGTCACTTTGTATGGGAAAAGTTCTATTTTTTTCCTTACAGCTGTGGGGGGGCCGTTCCGACAACAACATTGATATCCTGGGGGAGTTTTCTTTCTGACTTGTTCGGACTCATGGACATATTATCGGAAATATCGAATGCTTTATCCTCAGAAAAAACGCTAGGACGACCACTTCTCGGTGCATCTGTCACTGAACCCGTACTTCGAAATTTGTTAATCAAATCTCGCACAGTATCGCGATGTGGGAGTGTTGTCTCTGGGAAAACTGAATTAAATGTTTGAGGAACTGAAACTGTGTATTTACCGCTAGCTTTGAACACTTGTTCGACTAAAAACACACGTTCTTCAATGGTTAGCATTTTAACAGTGACAAAAACGAAACAAACGAACAAAGAAACTAAACTTAACGTTCACGTCAACAAGTAACGACAGACACCAACGATATTACTGACGCTGAGATAACGAAACAGTGGAATGTTGGGAGAGGCGACTTGAAGTAACCAGGCAGGCGAACAACCATACGCCACGCGCGGCTATCATACGGCACTGCGGAGAGACTTTTTGTACAGCCCGTATTATGTATACTTACCTGTTTTTAATACGTGTCAAAATATGTAAATGTGTCGAAGCATATAAACCGTCAAAAATTTACTGAGACACTGATGAGCCAAAATATTACCACTGCCCACCTCCTTCTGGTGGTGTTGCAGGCACGTGACGCAGTAAGGAAGGAATAAGCGGAGGAGAGACGAGTAGGCAATCAGTATAGCGAAGCCACGGGGCGCAAATGCAGAAATGCACTGATATAACCGGTTTTGGGAAAGGCACACCTTTGTGGCGCTGCGTCTGGGAACGAGAATCTCTGAAACGGCGAAGCTGGTCGCCTGTTGCCTTACTACTGGCGTAAGCACCGATCCAAAGCGGTTGAAGGGTGGTGAAATAACGAGCAGGCCGTACGGTATTGAACGATCTTGTCTCATCACAAAACGTAGAGGTCGGAGAATCCCGCACTGTGTAATTCAGAACTGGCAGCGATCCGTGGCAGGTCTGACGACAGAGTGCAATGCAGGTGCAGGCACGAGGGTTTCGCAGCACACCGTTCTCGAGGACATTGTTGAACATGGAGCTAAACGTCAGACGACCCCCACGTATTGACCCAAAGACATCGTCAGTTATAACTGCAGTGGGCATAGCAAGACTGAGTTTTCACTGTGGATCAATAGAAACTTGTCGCCTGTCCAATGAATAGACACCAGACTGCAACGCGCTGCGATAACTTTTGAGAGGTGAATATCGGGCCTGAAGATTGCAAATTGAATTGCCGAAACTGGTAGCGAAAACAAAATAAATAAATTCTCAATTTGCACAGCTGTTTAGAGAATTTCTTTGTTAGATATTTGATCAGCCACTGTCCCTCGTTCACAATGGATCAACAGAGACCAAGAATAATGGTCTGGCCGGCCGCTGTGACCAAGCGGTTCTAGGCGCTTCATTCTGAACCGCGCGACCGCTGCGGTCGCAGGTTCGAATCTTGCCTCGGGCATGGATGTGTGTGATGTCCTTAGGTTAGTTAGGTTTAAGTAGTTCTGTTCTGGGGGACTGATGACCTTAGATGTTAAGTCCCATAGTGCTCAGAGCTATTTTTTAATGGCCTGGAGGTGCAGATTCTTTTCATAGCAAGACCCCTTTGGTTGTCATCCGCGGCGCCCTTACAGCACAGAGGTACGTCGACGACCGTACATGGAGTGTGTCTCCACCGCTTGTCTTCGTGCTTAGCAATCCCCATCTTGGCCAGCAAGGTCGTCATCTCTCCCCAAGTGAGATCGCTTCGAGCGTTAGAGTAGAGCCCTGCAATCATCTCGAGATTTTGTCGATCTTAGAGCCAGTTGGATAGAATTTGGAACGGCATCCTTCAGGAAGACATTCAAGAACTCTATCAATCAATTCCAAGCCGAATAACTGCTTGCACAAAGGCCAGAGGTGGACCAACGCGTTATTGACTTGCTCAGTTTGTGAAGCTCTTTCCCTTGAATAAATCATCCAACTTTTCTGAAATTGTAACAACGCCACGCCACAACTGCCGCCTGGTTTTCCATTTGCCGATTTCCACCAATCACATGCAATACGCCAACACTAATCAAAACGTAGAGATTCCGCCAATGAAAAAGAAATAATAAACGCACCAAAAAAAAAAACACCCCTGCCCTTCATCCTTAACAGCATGTGTAAGTAGGCTGTTTAGGTTTTTATATTGGTAACGCCACGTAGCGCTCGGTATGAAAATCACTGGCTGTGCTGTGTGCAATCTGTGGCTGGGTGGCATTGTTGTAATATTCGCTATTGTAGTGTTGGGTTCTCGGCTGTTAACAGCGCGTAGCGTTGCGCAGTTGGAGGTGAGCCGCCAGCAGTGATGGATGTGGGGAGAGAAATGGCGGAGTTTTGAAATTTGTAAGACTGGATGTCATGAACTCCTATGTATATTATGATTTTTCAACGCTATTAAGGTAAATACATTGTTTGTTCTCTATCAAAATCTTTCATTTGCTAACTATGCCTATCGGTAGTTAGTGCCTTTCGTAGTTTGAATCATTTATTTAGCTGGCAGTAGTGGCGCTCGCTGTATTGCAGTAGTTCGAGTAACGAAGATTTTTGTGAGGTAAGTGATTTGTGAAAGGTACAGGTTAATGTTAGTCAGGGCCATTCTTTTGTAGGGATTATTGAAAGTCAGATTGCGTTGCGCTAAAAAAAAATATTGTGTGTCAGTTTAAGCACAATCTTGTATAATTGTTCAAAGGGAACGTTTCATATGTCGACCCTTAGCTGAGGATACCTCACTGGAATCTTCTGATTTTTTTCTTGTAGTTTGTGTAATTAGTGTAGCTATTGTTTATTGCTAGCGCGTAATTGTAGAGAGAATCTCCTTTGTAGTTGCAGTCTTCCATTGTTGTTGTGGCATGCATGTAGATTTGCACCAAGTATTTCGCAGCTGCGCTTGCAATTAACTAGACATTATTTTCAATGCTATGTTAATGTGTTTTGTTATTTTACTCTTCAAATTGTGCTTTTCTGTGTTGTCGTGTGAAATATTGTGACAATAATGGCGTGTGAAAAACGTAATACTAGGCTTCAAAGTAAAATGAGAAATGACAGTGAAAACGAAAGCAGTGTGTTAGCGCCGCAGAGTAATGAATTAACTAATGTTCCTGAAGAGGGACAGCAGCCTTTTCAGTAGTTGCAAGGGCAACAGTCTGGATGATTGACTGATGTGGCCTTGTAACAATAACCAAAACGGCCTTGCTGTGCTTGTACTGCGAACGGCTGAAAGCAAGGGGAAACTACAGCCGTAATGATGATGGCGTCCTCTTGGGTAAAATATTCCGGAGGTAAAATAGTCCCCCATTTGGATCTCCGGGCGGGGACTACTCAAGAGGATGTCGTTGTCAGGAGAAAGAAAACTGGCGTTCTACGGATCGGAGCGTGGAATGTCAGATCCCTTAATCGGGCAGGTAAGTTAGAAAATTTAAATAGGGAAATGGATAGGTTGAAGTTAGATATAGTGGGAATTAGTGAAGTTCGGTGGCAGGAGGAACAAGACTTCTGGTCAGGTGACTACAGGGTTATAAACACAAAGTCAAATAGGGGTAATGCAGGAGTAGGTTTAATAATGAATAGGAAAATAGGAACATGGGTAAGCTACTACAAACAGCTTAGTGAACGCATTATTGTGGCCAAGATAGATACGAAGCCCACACCTACTACAGTAGTACAAGTTTATATGCCAACTAGCTCTGCAGATGACGAAGAAATTGAAGAAATGTATGATGAAATAAAAGAAATTATTCAGATTGTGAAGGTTGACGAAAATTTAATAGTCATGGGTGACTGGAATTCGAGTGTAGGAAAAGGGAGAGAAGGAAACATAGTAGGTGAATATGGATTGGGGCTAAGAAATGAAAGAGGAAGCCGCCTGGTAGAATTTTGCACAGAGCACAACATAATCATAGCTAACACTTGGTTTAAGAAACATGAAAGAAGGTTGTATACATGGAAGAACCCTGGAGATACTAAAAGGTGTCAAATAGATTATATAAGGGTAAGACAGAGATTTAGGAACCAGGTTTTAAAGTGTAAGACATTTCCAGGGGCAGATGTGGATTCTGACCACAATCTATTGGTTATCAACTGTAGATTAAAACTGAAGAAACTGCAAAAAGGTGGGAATTTAAGGAGATGGGACCTGGAGAAACTGAAAGAACCAGAGGTTGTAGAGTGTTTCAGGGAGAGCATAAGGGAACAATTGACAGGAATGGGGGAAAGAAATACAGTAGAAGAAGAATGGGTAGCTTTGAGGGATGAAGTAGCGAAGGCAGCAGAGGATCAATTAGGTAAAAAGACGAGGGCTAGTAGAAATCCTTGGGTAACAGAAGAAATATTGAATTGATGAAAGGAGAAAATATAAAAATGCAGTAAATGAAGCAGGCAAAAAGGAATACAAACGTCTCAAAAATGAGATCGACAGGAAGTGCAAAATGGCTAAGCAGGGATGGCTAGAGGACAAATGTAAGGATGTAGAGGCCTATTTCGCAAGGGGTAAGATAGATACTGCCTACAGGAAAATTAAAGAGACCTTTGGAGATAAGAGAACCACTTGTATGAACATCAAGAGCTCAGATGGAAACCCAGTTCTAAGCAAAGAAGGGAAAGCACAAAGGTGGAAGGAGTTTATGGAGGGTCCATACAAGGGCGATGTACTTGAGGACAATTTTATGGAAATGGAAGAGGATGTAGATGAAGATGAAATGGGAGATATGATACTGCGTGAAGAGTTTGACAGAGCACTGAAAGACCTGAGTCGAAACAAGGCCCCAGGAGTAGACAACATTCCATTGGAACTACTGACGGCCTTGGGAGAGCCAGTCCTGACAAAACTCTACCATCTGGTGAGCAAGATGTATGAAACAGGCGAAATACCCTCAGACTTCAAGAAGAATATAATAATTCCAATCCCAAAGAAAGCAGGTGTTGACAGATGTGAAAATTACCGAACTATAAGTTTAATAAGTCACAGCTGCAAAATACTAACACGAATTCTTTACAGACGAATGGAAAAACTAGTAGAAGCCAACCTCAGGGAAGACCAGTTTGGATTCTGTAGAAACACTGGAACACGTGAGGCAATACTGACCTTACGACTTATCTTAGAAGAAAGATTAAGGAAAGGCAAACCTACGTTTCTAGCATTTGTAGACTTAGAGAAAGCTTTTGACAATGTTGACTGGAATACTCTCTTTCAAATTTTAAAGGTGGCAGGGGTAAAATACAGGGAGCGAAAGGCTATTTACAATTTGTACAGAAACCAGATGGCAGTTATAAGAGTCGAGGGGCATGAAAGGGAAGCAGTGGTTGGGAAGGGAGTAAGACAGGGTTGTAGTCTCCCTCAATGTTGTTCAATCTATATATTGAGCAAGCAGTAAAGGAAACAAAAGAAAAATTCGGAGTAGGTATTAAAATTCATGGAGAAGAAGTAAAAACTTTGAGGTTCGCCGATGACATTGTAATTCTGTCAGAGACAGCAAAGGACTTGGAACAGCAGTTGAACGGAATGGACAGTGTCTTGAAAGGAGGGTATAAGATGAACATCAACAAAAGCAAAACGAGGATAATGGAATGTAGTCGAATTAAGTCGGGTGATGTTGAAGGTATTAGATTAGGAAATGAGACACTTAAAGTAGTAAAGGAGTTTTGCTATTTGGGGAGTAAAATAACTGATGATGGTCGAAGTAGAGTGGATATAAAATGTAGACTGGCAATGGCAAGGAAAGCGTTTCTGAAGAAGAGAAATTTGTTGACATCGAGTATAGATTTAAGTGTCAGGAAGTCATTTCTGAAAGTATTTGTATGGAGTGTAGCCATGTATGGAAGTGAAACATGGACGATAAATAGTTTGGACAAGAAGAGAATAGAAGCATTCGAAATGTGGTGCTACAGAAGAATGCTGAAGATTAGATGGGTAGATCACATAACTAATGAGGAAGTATTGAATAGGATTGGGGAGAAGAGAAGTTTGTGGCACAACTTGACCAGAAGAAGGGATCGGTTGGTAGGACATGTTCTGAGGCATCAAGGGATTACCAATTTACTATTGGAGGGCAGCGTGGAGGGTAAAAATCTTAGAGGGACACCAAGAGAAGAATACACTAAGCAGATTCAGAAGGATGTAGGTTGCAGTAGGTACTGGGAGATGATAAAGCTTGCACAGGATAGAGTAGCATGGAGAGCTGCATCAAACCAGTCTCAGGACTGAAGACCACAACAACAATGTTCAAAGTAGTAATTTGGTAATTGTGCATAGGGAAATGGAGCTGGCTGCAAATAATGGTGTAGGCAGTGAAACAATTAGTGAACAGGGAAGCATTATCGATCGATCGGTCGGCAACAGCTCGCCTCAGGAATCCGAAATGACAGAACACAATATTGCAAATACTGTAGCCTCAGGTTTTGGGTCCTCACCGTTTTCTCAAATGAGTCAAGATACATTTTCTGCTTGTCAAAACGTGAATGTTGCCGGTGAAAATACACTGCCAAAAAGCATAGAGAAACACATTCCAGACACAAATGCATTATTATTGCAATTAATGCAACAAATGGAACAAAATCCGAGACAAACACAGCAAAAGCTTCAAACGTTAGACATCACACTTGAAAAAACACGTGAAGATTTAACTACTGATTTACATAACATTGACTCGAAATGTCAAAAAGCTTGTAACGACGTATAAATACAAATTTGTGAGCATTTTCAACCTATTTTTTCGCGGCATGTAAATGCATTACAGAATCACGAAGCAGCCATAAAAGAAATGCAAATTATTGTTCATGAAAATCATGAGACCTTGCAAGTTAAAATTGACTCAGTTGCATCTACCGATTCGGTTATGCAACTTGCAAAAACTCAGGAAAACTTAAAGGACACAGTAGATACGATGTAAACACAAATGGACACTCTGAAACTTGGTTCAGAAAAACACACTGAGGAAATAAGTACACTATCGGATAAAGTAGCCGAACTTTCAGATCACTTCACTAACTTATCTACAAAGGTAGATGATGATCTGAATGACACAAGACCTGTAGCTTTCACTGACACAAGAGTATGAACATATTAGAAAATTCAAACAAAATCAAATCAATACACAGTACAAAAGAGAAATCCCGGAAGTACAAGATCAGTTGGCACAAGTAATACAAGAATTACATATTTCAGAGGACACTCGCGCTACAGTACGGGAAGAGGGACATAGAAATACGGAACAGCCACAAAATAATAACACAGGACACTTCGGAAATTATGAAAGAAATTGGCAAGGCGCATTGAATTTTGAGATGGAACCGCCGAAACGAAGTAACAATGAGCGATGTGCGACTCGCAGACACGATGATTTTGACTATAAGCTGTTCATTACTACACGTAAATTCAAAACATTTAAGAATTCTGGCAACGACATTCTTCCACGAGCATGGCTCCATCAATTCTCTCACTGTTTTGCTCCCAACTGGTCACTAGAGCACAGATTAGAATTTATGTGTGGCTATTTAGAGAATGAACCAGCTGTAAGAATGCGATCGGTCATTCACGATTGTCACAGTGAAGGAGAATTTTATCATGCCTTCCTCTCAGCATATTGGTCTCAAGCTACACAAGACCGAGTAAAACATAGTATCATAATGATGAAACATTTCGAACAATCTGAATTCTCCAGTCTTGTGAAATATTTTGAAGACATGTTGCACAAGAATCAGTACCTGTCAAACCCATACAGCCCCTCAGAACTCATCCGCATTTGCTTAATCAAATTACCTGAACATTTACGACATTATTTTGGCAGGACGTTGCAAAGACGACACTGAAGCTTTTCAGGGACTCTTACAATAATTAGAAATTGACACTGATAATCGCGGAACACGAAAACAGAAACACAACAATTACAGGTCACATCCGTCGCAATTCCGCGATGAAAGAAATAATAACTGGACACGACAAGTCTATTCTCACAACACAAATCGTGACCAAAACAGACACCACCCGTATGACAACCGTTGGCAGAGTAGTAATAACTACAGGGAAAGATCACCTCTCCGTGGTAATGACTATCACAGAGACAATCAGAGATACAGACAATATGGAAACCAAAATAAATATTATCAAGGGAGACAGAATAACTTTAGACGCAACGGACCAGCGCGCAGTTACGATTCAGGGAGAAGTTCTCCACCACGTGACCGACAAGAAAGTAGCTATGGGAGCTACCGACATGACGACAGACGATATGATCGTAACGACAGACCTGAATTGCATCAGAACTGGCGGGATTCAGACAGAGCAGGGCCCTCTCGACAAGGTGAATTTGTAGAAGTTAGGTCTCCAAATCCCAATAACGACGCGCGCCAACAAAGAGACAATAGGCAATGACTCACACCGCTGGCAACAACGAAACGTACGTATGAAACTGACGACGCAGCTGCCGTAGCTAGTAATTACGTAAAAATGGAAGACATTAGGGACATCTTACTCCAGGGACACGACGTAAAACATAACAACATTGCATATCCTGTGATTCACATTACAGTAAATGACGTAAAATTTACGGCACTACTTGACTCTGGCAGTCCCATTTCAGTAATTAGTGAAACAGCCTTTAGCAAATGTAACAAATCGAACGATTGCCCCACACTTCCGTTACGTAAGATTAAATTACAAGGTGCAATCTTTGGAAAAAGTGTAGATGTACGCCAACAAACCAACTTAGAATTATTTTGTCAAAACCACAGCTTCTCTATGAACTTTCTTATTGTTACATTATTGACGACGGAAATTATACTGGGAGTAGACTTTTTTAATGAATACAAAGCAATCTTAAACTTTCACGATGCTGAAATAAGTTTAGAGAAAGAAGGTAAGTCAATAGCTTTGAAATTTGAAGATTGGCTCTCAAACCATGACGAGGAAATTAATCGGCTTTACCTTCTGTTAGACAACAGTTCGGAATTTTCTCCGGAATTAGACACTAACAATAACTCTGCAAGTACTGACAGGGATGATATCGACGGCATATTTGATACTAACGAGTTAATTCAGAATAAAATTCAAACAATTGAGAATTGTAATGACACTGATAAGCACAACCTTTTTGAGATTTTACAAGCACATTCTACAGTTTTTACTCACAAAACAGGAACAATCAAGGGATTTCAATACCAATTTCGTGTTCGTGAGCATACTAAATTTTGTGTTAGACCATACGTAATTCCGGCACATTATAGGGACCGTGTTAGAATAGAAATACAATCTGTGCTTGACGAGAGCATTATTGAGCCTGCAGTAACCTCGTACAACAATCCATTACATGTTGTTGAGAAGAACAATCGATCGATCAGACTTGTCTTAGATTCGAGACAAATCAATACTATCATCATTCCTGAAACAGACAGGCCGCAAACGTTGGAAGAACTTCTTCAAAATTTTAATGGTGTAAAAGTGTTGTCTTCTATTGATCTCAGATCGAACTTCATCCAGAATGTAGAAAATACACAGCTTTCCTTTGTTTCGGCGTTTGTTATCAGTTTCGGAAACTTCCTTTTGGTTTGAACATTTGTTCGGCAGCATTCATTCGCGGGCTAAATTCCATATTACCTGAGTTCTTGAAACGTCACATCACCTTATATGTGGACGATATTCTAATAGCAGAAGCTTCATGGGAACAACATAATCGCATCCTCCACAGTTTGTTACGTATTTTGCAGAATCTGGAATTACAGTTAACTCGGAAAAGTCTGAATTCGGTAGGTCAAAGGTGAGGTTTTTGGGACATATTATTTCTTCTGAAGGCATTCAGCCGGATCCTGAAACGTTAGAAGCAATCAGAGCCATTCCAGTTCCATCCACAAAAAAACAAGTCCGCTGTTTTCTAGGTCTCGTAAATTTTTACCGTCGTTTTCTGTATATGCAAATTCTTGTTACACCAAAACTTTGTTCTCTCACAGTAAAAAATACTATTTGGAACTGGGACGAACAAGCACAGTTGGAATTCAATTCTTTGAAAGAATCGCTACTGAACGCGCCAATACTAGCTCATCCAGATCTGTCACAAGATTTCTGCCTTAGCACGGATTCTTCTAAAGTCTGTCTTGGTGCCCATTTATTTCAAGAAGCCACAGAAAATGACACTACCGTCCAGAAAACATTGCTTTTGCTAGCAGAGTGCTAACAAAATCTGAAAAAAATTATTCCGTTACTGAATTAGAAGCTGTAGCTATCGTTTGGGCATTTAACAAATTCCGTTTTTCTTTCTGGTAAGCAAGTAAAAGTATACAGTGATCATCGTGCATTACAATTTCTTACATCTTCAAAATTAAATCATGACAGGTTAAAACGTTGGGCATTGTTTCTGCAAGAATTCCACGTCACAATAGTCTACATTCCCGGCAAGGAGAACACTGTTGCGGACGCACTGTCACGCGCACCGGCTGGGCTTGAGAAAAGTAACACAGAAGGCAACCTCGAGAAAAATTTCAGTATTCTTTACATTCAGAAAGTCGCCTTTGAAAACTTCATCACCACATCTTTAAAGGACATTGCTCATGAACAAGATAAACATCCGATTTGGAAAGACATCAAAAGTAAATGGCATGAAAAGCCACACACTCAGATTCGGCATTATTATCTGGTTAGAAACAACATACTCTTCAAATGTTGCACTGTTGATGACAAGCTATGGGTACTTTGCAACCCAGACGATTTTGTTAATAAGCTCATTTGGTACATTCATTTCAGCTACGCACATTTTGGTCCACGAAAATGTTATCACATTCTTCGAACGACTTGTTATTTTAACAATATGGAAAAGAGAATTCGAAGAGTCTTGTCTATTTGTAAACTTTGTCAAAAGGCGAAACTATCTACTGTCTCACATCGTGCTACGTTGTTTCCTATCATTCCTTCTAAATTAAAAGAATTTGCTGCTGTTGATCTCTTGGGACCGCTTGTTAGAACATCTAATGGATTTTCGTACGTTCTAGTCGCTGTTGAACTTGCTTCAAAATTTGTTTCTTTCACACTGTTACTTAAAGCCACTGGACGGTCTGTAACCAAAGCCTTTGTTAAAAATTTCTTACATGAAGTTGGACACGTCAGTAAAGTCATTTCAGATGACGGACCGCAATTCAGATCTGCTGGTGGTCACGCATGCTTCGGAATCATAAAATCAAACCTGTTTTTATTTCATTGTACTCACCACATTGTAACCCGTCTGAACGGATTATGAAAGAAATCAATAAGCTTTGCAGACTTTGTCACAGATAGCATCAGCATTGGGAAAGATATTTACACTTATTTCAAAATGTGCTGAATAAAATGCCTCATGATTCCACTGCTTTACCACCTACTCTTGTACTGAAGAATGAAGAACCACCGAACAGAATCAGACAGCTTGTACCTTTCCCGAATAGATGTAAACTTCGACACAAGGACATAATTGATTTGTCTCCTAAAAATATAATATCTGCAGCAAACAAAAGGAGAAAATTACACGGTAAAGCAAATGCAAAGAAATTATATATTGGTCAGAAAGTTCTCATTAAAGCTCATTCATTGTCACATAAGAAGAAACACTTGAGTCACAAATTCTTTCTAGTTTACAATGGACCTTACTGAATCCGACGTATACCACATGATAATTGCGTTGAAGTTGAAAACTCTGCGTACTAGGAAGAGTAAAGGTTTACACCACATTTCACATGTAAAACCGTTTATTGAAAGATAATCTGCTTTTTAACTTTGTCTTTGCCATAAAACTTTTCACTTCACATTTCTAGTATGCTTTGTCAGACTTAAGAAACTGTTAACATGCAACAATGTTTGAAGTTAAATATCCAGTCTAGAACGTAGGGAACATTTTTAAACAGAAATTACGAATGCATTGTTATAGTGAACAGAGGACACAGTGTTGTATTTGTACATTCTTGCTTGTTAGTTGCACGATTACGTAACGACTATAAGGCTTACATACTTAGAACATATACTGGTACTGCTAATGAGATTTTAATGCAACATTTTGGTTTACTTGAAAATACATTCTGGATTTAAAGTACTTCCTGAGAGATACCAGATGACACAGTGGTTAGTTTATCTGACAGCTACACGATTTTATCACGACGCTACTAATGAGTGACAATTTACAATGTTGCTTTTGCGGTGTTTCTGTTTTATATCTGCACAGTTTTTCTGAATTATTCTGGAAAGTAAAACATGTTTTAGTAGTAACTTTTGTGGTATAGTTACAATGAGACAGCCTTTTCCGTAGCACAATAATACGTTACAGTACAGTACTTTCTTCATCACAGCAATAAGCATAAGGACGACGATATCTATACGTAAAGCATTTCACTTTTGTTTATGATGAGGTGACTACATTGACTTCAGCAGAACTTTGCTTGCAGAGGACGATAACTACGACACTTCCACAGAATTATCTTACAGCAAGACGCACATTTAGCGCTACAGGACACGTATTTGAGTGATTAATGTTGCACTTAAATCATTTATTTTTAAAGATATTTGAAGTACAATGATACAAAGGTTTTCCGTGATACAGTTCATTCCATTGCTGTAATCTGTATCACCTGAGGGTATAATTACATCAATCCTCATGGGGGTACACGCTTACTTTGTGTACCATGTGTTTAGCAAGCACAAGGAGCCCTAGCTAATGTGGTATTTGCTTATACAACTTTACACATCAGTACCATATTTCTCTAACACACAAATTACACAGCTATCTGATCATTTAACTGAGAGATAAACATTTTTTTTACTACATCAGTGACACGTTTACGCAATTACACAGTTGGGTAACTTCACACTTACAAAATTGTATTTTGTCTGTACTTTGTGAACTGTTCATATTTTTTCGGAACCACTGTGATACTATGAGAGCTTAGAATGATGTATTTGGTATGGGATCATGATTTTAAAGTACGTTTGAGGTACATGACACTATTGAAATGAGCAGAGAATTTTTTTTAGGTTTTGAAATTATTGGAGGAAGCTACGACAATTTTGAGAATTGACTGAGATGTTATGATATTATTACGATGACGATATGTATTATGCTGTTGAGGTATGTTTATGATCAATAAGATGATGATACCATATATGAGGAATTTGATTATGCTACGTATTTCTTATGATGAAATATTGAAGTGTCGACGAATATGTATATGTATAATAAGGTAAGGAATAATGAGTAGTGGTTAGGGACTCTGATTTGTGGAGAAGGATGTTGGAAACCAAGAATCGTACTTTAGAATTAAGAAATGTGTGTACATGTGTGAATGTATCACAATGCCACTGAAAATTGTTTGGACACTGTTGTATTTATAGGATTTTGTTTCTACACATTTGTAACGCAAATTCTCGACCTGTGAAATTTTTTATATGAGACTGCCACTGTAGCGGAAACTGCTGTTGTAAATATTTCGGTAGGAAAGTTAAGTGACCTTCACGTAATGCGTGGTGGGCACCCAGCTGTGCGATAGTCGCCTGGGAAAAAGCCATTAGTGTGTGCCTTTCAGAGGCACAGGTGGAGAGAAAAAAAAGAGGCCATTATCCTCGCTATTGACATTCCTTTGTAGAAAGCATCGCAAATACGACACGCTCAAACTTGAAAACATATGATTATACTGTGGAGCTCTTAATTTATTATATTTACTAAAATGCCTAATGAAACGATGAGAAACATTTCACGGCTATTGTCTTGCTAGTTGAGAGAAATGCCATATGGCTTGCTTTATGTATTTATTTACTCATTTTGTTTAATATCTAGTTTCTAGCTGCACTGCAGCATTGGTTGAAATAAAATTTAATAGATGTACTAATATAGTTATTTTATGCCTACAGATCCAGTCAATAAGAAATTTATGATCTACTTCCAAGAAAATGAGGGACATAAATAGACATTTCCCTTCACAGGAATTGCATAAATAATTTTTTTACGATTTGTGACTTACCTGCTAGTGTAAGTTCTCGTGATGCATCACTCTAGTGTTAAGATGTGACATAGGTATTAAACATGGCCATTTTTACTGTAATATTTTTTCTGCTTGAGCTTTGTCATGTTTAGATATAACTTATTGCATTTGCTGCTGCTTGCTTTGCCAATTTCCATTTTTTTTTTGTCATTGCTGTTTGTGTTAATTGTTCTGTGCTGCTGCATTGCCTCGTCCCTTAATGTAGCATCTGAGCTCAGTAGATTTAAGTTAGCTTAAGAGGGGGTAGACTATATAAGAGAATGAGTTGCGAAAAAAGTACAGAAAGCAGGTATAGATAGGACTTCTTGGAAATAATGAAGAACGAAGGGAGATCTCCAAGAAGTAAAGAAAGTTTTGTTTCCAAAATACTGCAGTAAAAGAAACCCTGTCCTTTCCTTGTGTTATCCCACTATGTGTTTGTGTTCCCTTGTGTATTTGTGTTTTTCCTGTCTTTATGTGTTTAGCTGATGTTACGTTGTAGAATTTTTCTAATACTATGTTATTTACTTTTTAAGATGTTTAAACATTATTTGTGCTATTTTTTAATGCTCATGTGTGAAGTTGATGTTTCGAAAGTTATTCTGATCTTTTATGTATGTACTCATGTCATAATTCCTGTAACACTGATGTATATGTTATTTCGATTCTTTTGTAAAGCCTGCACTACAAATGTTATCTGTATTGTTATGTTCTTTAATGATGTATTTTGTACCTTTGTAATTGTATTCTTATGTTATAAAATTGTAATTGACACCAGTTCATCATATTATTAACTTGTAAGTTCCATTTCACTGCACACGTGTCTGTTGGTCCTATTAATGCACAATATGTGATAAGTAGGGACTGTTAGTGTTTGCACATGTGTTAATAATTCTGCAAGGGACTGGATAACAGCATTGCTGGTTCTAAGGACATTTCAAAAAAAATTTTGTGAGTGCACAAGTGGTGGTTCATGGACCTGCTATATTGTCCACAAGACTCTTCAATGGTGATTGTGCACCTGCACAGTCACAACAGATGGCTGCTGGCCATCTCTACCAGGACTACAGTGGGTCTGCTCTGTGATGACCTACCTACCAATATTCTTCAAAACTTCGACTGCATCTGCTGTGGGTTTGCTCAGTTATGGCCCATTACCTGTCTGCATGTCGAGAATCAGCACTGTCTTTCCGTTGGAAGGACAACACTACTTCAAGACTGCATGGAAATCCACTACTTCCGTGTGCATTTTCTTTTACTGCTCAGACTTTGAGAAAAACACTGCTATTCTACTATGATGAATGACCAGGACTGTCTTTATGGACTGAGAGAAAATTTTAGCTTTTGACCAACATTGTATCAATAAGTGTGTGCATATGATTTCTTTGTTATTGTAACTGTGAAAAAATTTTTAACAAATATGTATTGGCCACTGCCCAAAACAATTTGTAAAATTTTTTGTGGGGAGCATGGGGGCTATGTAAGTAGGCTGTTTAGGTTTTTATATTGGTAACGCCACGTAGCGCTCTGTATGAAAATCACTGGCTGTGCTGCGTGCAGTCTGTGGCTGGGTGGCATTGTTGTAATATTCGCTATTGTAGTGTGGGGTTGTCGGATGTTAACAACGCGTAGCGTTGCGCAATTGGAGGTGAGCCGCCAGCAGTGATGGATGTGGGGAGAGAAATGGCGGAGTTTTGAAATTTGTAAGACTGGATGTCATGAACTCCTATATATATTATGATTTTTCAACACTATTAAGGTAAATACATTGTTTGTTCTCTATCAAGATCTTTCATTTGCTAACTATGCCTATCAGTAGTTAGTGCCTTCCGTAGTTTGAATCATTTATTTAGCTGGCAGTAGTGGCGCTCGCTGTATTGCAGTAGTTCGAGTAACGAAGATTTTTGTGATGTAAGTGATTTGTGAAAGGTATAGGTTAATGTTAGTCAGGGCCATTCTTTTGTAGGAATTATTGAAAGTCAGACTGCGTAGCGCTAAAAAAAATATTGTGTGTCAGTTTAATCACAGTCATGTACAATTGTTCAAAGGGGACGTTTCACATGTCAGAATTATATAACAGCCCTGACAGCGGGTATGTAACAAACGAAGTTTTCTCATTCAGCAGTAAAGAAAAACATCCTGAAGGTCACTTTAAAAAAAATACTTTATTGATACAAAATATTAGTACAATTGAAAACAAAAATTATGATACAAATGATTCATAAAACAGCGATTTTATGTTATAGACAGTAACGCACCACCTTATTTAATTAGTTCGTCCTTTTATCATACAAAACAAAGCAGCTTATACTTAATTGGTTAATGGCACTGTCTATGGACAGCGTTAATCTAACTTGTTAACTACACTGGGCTACTCTGAGACCAGTCTACCCTGCAGCGTTACAGGTGTGCCAGATGATATACAAAGCTACCATTAAGGCCTGCTCACTGATCTAATCCCAGTGAGCGTGCCCCTGGCACTGGGCTGGCCATCTACTCGAAAATCGCTGCAGTCCCTACCTATGTTAGTAATGTTGGTGCTCTAATTTTACATTATTCTAGTGTAACTACTTTCTAAAAATCTAGTGCGAAATGTCAAGTTCGGGAATGGTACACCTGCCTTCCTGGTCCTGCAGGGCGTCGGATCCCGGTCGTGAAGCGGCCGGCCAGTTCCGCGCTCAGCGGCATTCGCAGGTGTCCCTGTGTCTTCATCGGTTTATCTTTGGTCTCTAACCATTTTGGTTCCTGATAAAATCCCTCGTGATCTTTTGGGATATTTCATTTGCCAAACTGTTTGGGACATTAAAGGTCTCGGCACGTCGTATTAGTGCCTGTGTATCTCTGTTCGGTAATTGGTTCCTGAGTTCGAGCGCCACATCGTCGTATAACGTGCAGTCATAGACGACATGTTAGGGTGTTCCGTCCGGAGCACCACAGTCGCACGGTGGTGTTGCCCCTTTTCCAAATCGACATAGATATTTTGGATATGGCATATGTCCTGTAAGAAAGGGCAGCAGACCCCTGCTCGGCTCAAAGTAGCTCATCTGAAGCCTTTCCCTGATATTTGGTGGTAGTTGGTCTTCCCTTGTTCCCGTTTCCTCATTTTCCCATTGCTGTTGCCATAACTCTTCGCCCCTTCTCCTAATTGCATATTTATCCCCTACTTGAACCCCCTTGATTTCCCTAGTCTTTTCTATTGTCCCCTTGGAGATCCAATACCACGCTCCCTGCTCTCGGATTTTTATGTACAATGGACATAACCCAATTATTATCAGTAAGCCCCCCCCCCCCCCCCCCAGGAGTTGTTCGGTATGCCCCAACAAAACGCAACATGTTACGCTGCACCCTTCTCACAGTAATGGCGGGCACCACCCTCGTGAGCCTGCGTGCCCAGACCCTGCTCGCATATCCTACTAAGGACGTCAGGATGCTATTATGGTAGAGTTTGATCAAGTTGGGAGGTAGGTGGAATCTTCTATGGCCTATGTTTATAAGGTTGTTCAGGACTTCTAATGTTCGCTGCGTTATGTTGTATATATGTGAATTGTAGTTCCTTTTTTCATATATTGTGACTCCTAACTATCTCGCCTCGCGACGCCAAAGAACTGGAGTTACTTCAATTCTGACGGTCGGATTTGTAACTAGACTGCCTTTCATTAACAGGTATGTTGACTTGTGTGGTGCAATTTTCATTTTTCCCTCTTGGCACCATTCATGAAGCAGTGTCATTGCTTGTTCTACTTTGGGCTCAAGTTCCTCTCGGCTACGGCCGCCTACCAGCAGGAGGAGGTCGTCAGCGTAGGCTATCACGTCTAGCACCTCCTCACTAAGTTGAAGCTTCTCTAGGAGGGGTTCTATGTTGATATCCCAACAGAGTGGCCCCAGAACAGATCCCTGGGGGCACCCGTTCGTGATGGTTTTTCTTATTCTTCCGCTAGGCGATGATAACCAGACCTCCCTGTTCATACAATAGTTCCTCAGACAGCCATAGAGGGGCCCTGGGCACTCCTTCTCACGCAAGCGGGAGAAGAGGTTGTGGAAGGCGACACTGATATCTACCACGATGCCTACCACATAATTGTGCGGCGCTGAGCTGCGGACCTCGGCTGCCAGGGCAATTGCGTCAGACACCGATCGCCCTGGCCTGAAGCCGAACTGCCTGTCATTCAGCCCGCGCAGTATTGTGTGCTGTCAGTCTGTCAGCCAATAGCTTCTCCAGCAACTTCCCTAAGATGTCTAGGAGGCGTATGGGCCTGTATGATCTGTGGGGTCCTTGTGTTATCCCTTCTGGATAATCACCACATTAGCCCTTTTCCAGATGTTGGAATTTTCCGGTTCTAAGACATTCATTGAATAGTCCCGTGAGTGACGCTATTAGCTGAGGGGCGAGGAACTGCACAACGTCCGCTACTATGCAGTCTGTATGGCCCAGGTGCCTTGCCCTTTTTAAATGATCTGATTTCTGCAGTGACTTCTTCTTCTGAAAAGAAGTGCACCATAGTGTTCTTGGTATATTCGTTCTGATCCTCCCTGCGGATTTGTTGTAAGAGTTCATTCTCCTCCACTTGTAGCAGTGACCGAAACGTTGGTAGTTTTACATACTGACAATCCGGCTGCACACACAGAAAAATTTTATTGAGTGTGACAGTGGCCGCGGAAGCCTACTTTTATGTTTGTAATTACTTATTTGTCTGTACATGTAAATCTACGGATTTCCGTTCCATTTAGCTAATTGAATCGTTGTGCATCTTATTTTGTGTTATTGCGTAATTATAACTATGATTCAAAGAAAAGACATCGAGAGAGAGTATAAGATGCTACAAAGAGAGAACACGGGAAGCTAAGGTGTTCATGTGGCTCCGAACACGCGTTGACTACCAACTGGCCGTTCCACATGCTAAGACACAAGTATAGGACCTACAAAAAACCAAATCAAAATTTTGCGACTAAAGTACGGCAAGTTCCTTGACTGATAATCATCACAAGCAGTAGGGATAATTAAGGTACCAGTGTAATATACACTCACGCTCATAAATTAAGGAAAACTGCAGAATGTGGTGCCACGCAACGTGGCACTAAACAAAACTGACGCTTATAGCATAGGCACATATGGAACACACACGACACAGATCCGTAAGTCCACGGTATTGGTGATAAGTTGAGAAAACCGTCCTGAAACACATGTGCTACAAAATGACACTGTTCTCTGCGCATGTACCCCGACATCAATATGGGATATGATCACCATGTACACAGGCTGCACAACGGGTTGACTTACTCTGGACCAGGTGGTCGAGCAGCTGCTGGGGTATAACCTCCCATTCTTGCACCAGTGCCTGTCGGAGCTCCTGAAGTGTCGTAGGGGTTTGAAGACGCGCAGCGATACGTCGACTGAGAGCGTCCCAGACGTGCTCGATGGGGTTCAGGTCCGGAGAATAGGCAGGCCACTCAATTCGCCTGATATCTTCTGTTTCAAGGTACCCCTCCACGATGGCAGCTCGGTGGGGCAGTGCGTTGTCATACATCAGGAGGAAGGAGGGACCCACTGCACCCCACAAAAGGTGGACATACTGGTGCAAAATGACATCCCGATACACCTGACCTGTTACAGTTCCTCTGTCAAAGACAAGCAGGGGTGTAAGTGCACCAGTCATAATCCCAACCCACACCATCAAACCACGACCTCCATACAGGTCCCTTTCAAGGATATTAAGGGGTTGGTATCGAGTTCCTGGTTCACACCAGATGAAAACCGGCGATAATCACTGTTCAGACTATACCTGGACTCGCCCGTGAACGTAACCTGGGACCACTGTTCCAATGACCATGTACTGTGTTCCTTACACCAAGCTTTACGGGCTCTCCTGTGATCAGGGGTCAGTGGAATCACCTTGCAGGCCTCTGGGCGAATAAACCATGTCTGTTCAGTCGTCTGTAGACTGTGTGTCTGGAGACAACTGTTCCAGTGGCTGCGTTAAGATCCCAAGCAAGTCTATCTGCAGTACTCCGTGGCAGTCTGCGGGCACTGATGGTGTTGTACACTGTGGATGTCCCGTGCTATAACGCCTGGACGCGTTTCCTGTCTGCTGGAATCGTTGCCGTAATCTTGAGATCACACATTGTGGCACACGGAGGCCCCGTGCTACGACCTGCTGTGTTTGACCAACCTCCAGTCGCCCTAGTATTCTACCCACCACAACGTCATCAATATGTGTTCTTTGAGCCATTTTCAACACACAGTCACCATTAGCACGTCTGAAAACGTCTGCACACTTACTCGCTGCACCGTACTCTGGCATGCACCAACACACCTCTGCGTATGTGGACCGCTGCTAGCGCCACCGTGCTCCGACAGCAGGTCAAATGCACCGCATGGTCATAAAAAAAACGGGTCAAATGGCTCTGAGCACTATGGGACTTAACATCCGAAGTCATCAGTCTCCTATAACTTAAAACTATTTAAACCTAACTAACCTAAAGACATCACACACATCCATGCCCGAGGCAGGATTCGAACCTGCGACCGTAGCGGTCACGCGGTTCCAGACAGAAGAGGCTAGAACCGCTCGGCCTCACCGGCCGGCGCATGTTCATACTCCGAGGTGATTTAAACCCGCAAACCGCCCACCAGAGCGTTGTTTCACCATGTATCAGCATTATGAGCATGAGAGTAGACCACAAAACATTTCGTGGGATGGACTGCATGGTCAGTTACAACAGCAATCTCGTCAGTAATTTCCAACGGGATAGGACGCCTTCATCTTACACGGTCCGCATCTAGTTCGCCCGTGTTTTCAAACTTCATTATCGTCTTCTTCAAACCGTTAGTGACATCGGGCCTCTCCTCAGAGCTTTTAGTCGGCGATACTCTCTCAGAGCAAAACTGTAACTGCTGCTGTTCGCATAAAACAGTTTCACCAACAGCGCATGGTCTTTGTTCTCGATTGCCATGCTGTTCACTCGCGTTATGACTTGTCAAACGTGGATGTAATACCATCATACAAACAGTGTACAGCGCCAATTTGCACCTCGTGGCGAAAATTCGAACTAACTTTTCCCATCGTAAATCGGTTCCGCATTATCATATTACCGTATCTACTTTCGCTGCCATACGTTACAGCCCACAATGGACCGCCGTGAGTAACCGCACTTTAATTATAACCACAAGAATAACTACAGTTTTTTTGTACACTCCGCAGTACACAGCAAGACACATCTGACGCTCTCGGGACAGGTCTTCTTTGTACTATAGCCAACGGAAAAATTACGTCATATTTTCTGACCAATCTCACTGAAGAAAACGAAGTAAGGCAGGTATGTATTCCACACATGACATAAACGTCGATCCATAGCCCCACATTCTGATGTGCTGCTTGTATTTAGATGTAACATTTCTTTCTGTACGTCAGGTCCGGGTAAACTGTACTCAGACACGCCCGCTAGCTGGGACGACGAGTTGCGAATGTGCTGCTTGCTGCTCGTTTTGTATGCCGTTTGTACTCCGTGCTTCCATTTGCCACTTCCGCACCTTCATTTATTTGTGCGCACACCATTATTTTTCACTTTCCGTTTTTCTGTGCGCTGTTCAGCATTTCAACACCTTCTGAGTTACACGCGATGCTATTGTTTTGCGGAAATGGGTTTACGAATGCGTCTTTGTTGTCAGCGTGTGAAGTCTTGCTTTAAACGGAGTTTTCAGTTCTGGATGTGATTATGTATTACTGGACTATGTGTTACTGGTTTGTTATATGTTGCTCTTTTTTTTACAATTTTGATTGTTAAACAGTGTTCTTTTGTGCCACATCTGTTTTAGTGCAATATTTGACGTTGACCAGGTCGCAATTAAAGAAAATCCGAACCCCATTGGGATGTATTTTCTGGTAACTGCGACCCCTTAACCATTATGCAACCTTAGAACTTCACCAGGACTGACACAGAATTTAATTGTCACGGATGTTTTCATCAACGCTATCGGAAGTCTAACATCAGAGGTTCTCCTAAAGATTATTCGAGAAACGGCATCACCGAGACAATGGTTTCCGAGAGAGACCGACACCTGTCACAAAGTATATTATTATTTTCGATTATTCCCTTTTAAGAGAGCGATTGAATTTGAGTAGTCATGATTTCTTCTTCTTTCTTCGTTCTTGCCAAATTCTCTTCATACGTTCACTGTGTTCCCTCTTGCGTTCTTCCGACCATCTTTTTCCCGTTCTGTTTTCCGTGTGTTCTTGTTGAAATGTGTGTTCTTTTATGTTCTTTCAAAACTGTTCTCTATTGTTTATGTTGTCTTGTGTGATCCCTACTTCTTTAATGTCTTGTCTGTTTCAGTGATACAAAAATGGTTCAAATGGCTCTGAGCACTACGGGACTTAACTTCTGAGGTCTTCATTTAGTCCCCTAGAACTTAGAACTATTTAAACCTAACTAACCTAAAGACATCACACACAACCATGCCCGAGGCAGGATTCGAACCTGCGACCGTAGCGGTCGCGCGGTTCCAGACTGTAGCGCCTAGAACCACTCAGCTACCCCGGCCGGCTCAGTGATCCACTTTGTCTTGTTTTTGCTCTTGTCAGCCTGCTTTTATTCATCCTGCTGATATGCCCATAAAATTTCATCCTTCTCTTTCTAATGGTGTCTGTTATTGTTTCTAAGTCTACGTAAATCTCTCTAGTTGGCCTCTTCATCCAAATTCCTTCTCGAAACACTGGTCCAGATATTTTACTCAGAATTTTTCTTTCTTGCATTTCAGTCTCTCTGATCTTCGTATGACCACGTATCGCTGTAGTTTCTGCAGCATAAAGTGCTTCCCTAATGCCTTAGTTTAGCATTGACAGAAATAGATTAATTATTATAGTGATTCCAAGTGAACTTATATGCTTTTTGTAATCTGGAGATTCTGTCTTTATTGGCTGTTGAGTTCAGTTCTGATGGTTGGATTCTCTCTCCCAGATATCTGAAGGGGGCAACTTGTGCCACTTTCCCGTATTGGGTAGTAATGGGGAGATTATCTACAGGTTTGTTTTCCATGTACTGTGTTTTCTCGGAGGAGATTTGTAGCCCAGTTTTCTGAGAGATTTCATGTAGTTTTTCTGTCCAATGCAAGTTTGGCTTCCTCTCTATTGTTCGTTAGAATAGCAAGATCGTCCGCGAAAGCCATACACTTCACCCTGATTCTTTGTTCTTTTTTAATCCCAAGCTGAATTCCTTTTATTTCCTTTTCCCATGTCCTCACAATTTTTTCCAGAACCATGTTAAATAGGAGGGGGGACATTCCACCTCCTTGGCGGACACCAGTATGGATAAGAAATGCTTCTGATGCTTCTCCCATGAATTTAACTTTGGAGGTTGTATCTGTTACTGCCTGTTGAATAATTGACCTTGTTTTCCTGTCAATCCTAAACTCCTCTAAAGTGTGGAGTAATGTTTGTCTATCTATTGAATCGTAAGCCTTTTTAAAATCGACAAAAGTTACCACAGTATTCCTACATCTTCTCATTTGCAAAATTGTTTTCAAGTTCCATATCTGCCTGATACTCCCCAACTAACTGGTCCGCTTGTTCTTCTAGTATGTTTAACAGGGCCTTTGAAAGAATTTTGTGTGTTACAGGGAGCAATGAAATTCCCCTGTAATTATTTGGATCCGTTTTTGCTCCTTTTTGTGGAGAGGGCGAATTTATGCACATTTCCACTCTGCAGGTATTTGTTCTGTTTCCCAAATATTTGATATAATTCTGTGGGTTGCTTGTGTGAGATTGTCATTTAATTTCCATACTTCTGCTATGATTCCATCTTCCACTGGAGACTTGTTCTTCAAAGAATTATTTCCTTTACCTCTTTAAGTGATGGTGGATTTGAATCTGGATTGGATGTGTTTTTTACGAAATCTAGTTGTTCTGTCGGAGGCTCGCAGTTGAGAAGGGAGTGAAAATATTTACCTAAAATTTGATAGTTCTTTTTAGGGTTGGTTTCCAGTGATACATTGGGCCGGCGAATGTACAGATTAAGTGGTTGATACCCTGTTAAGTTTTCTTTGAAAATATTGTAAAAATTTCTGGTGTTGTTCTTGATAAATTCTTGTTCAATTTCTTTAAGCCGGCTTATATTATATCTACGTTTTTCTCTTCGTATTGCCTAGGATGAACTCTTCTGTATTCTCAAAAATTCCTGCCATTTTTCTGTAGTTTTGTTGCTACTGAATGTTTTCCAAGCTTGTATTCTTTCTTCTATTGCTTGATCACATGCACTGTTCCACCAACTGTATTTTCTCTTTCTTGGGAGTTTGCCAAATGTCATAGTATTTTTCAGTACTTCTGCAAGTTCCTTACAGTTCCTTGTGCTTGATTGCCAATTTCCTGGAGAATTTCCTTCTTGTTAAGTTTAAGGTATTCTGGATCAATTCTGTTTTGTTCATTGGTGGTTTCTTTCTGTTAGGTTGAGATCTAATCTTTATTTGCAGCAGATGGTGGTCTGACTCAAAAAATCCCTTTCTTGTTCGTACGTTGAGTATTTCTTTGGTATTCTTATTACATATGGCAACATCGTCTATCTGAAATTCACCCAAAGTTGAATTTCATGATTTCCATGTTGTAAGTTTGCTTAAAACATCAATGTATGCCTGTGGTATTTTAGTGCCATGCAAAATAACAAGGTGTGCAAGCTCCCTCCATGAAAACCACGATCACACCATAACACCACCGACAAAGAATTTTACTGTTGGCACTATACACGCTGGCAGATGAGGTTCACTGGGCATTCACAATACCCACACTCTGTCATCGGATCGCCATATGGTGTATCGTGATTCGTCACTCCACACAACGTTCAATCGTCCAAAGTTTACGCTCCTTACACAAAGCGAGGCGTCGTTTGGCATTTACCGGCGTGATCTGTGGGTTATGAGTAGCCGCTCGGCCATGAAATCCAAGTTTTCTCACCTCTGCCCTAACTGTCATAGCACTTGCAGTGGATCCTTACGCATTTTAGAACTGCTGTGTGATGGTCTGCA
This sequence comes from Schistocerca nitens, assembly GCF_023898315.1. Taxonomy (NCBI): domain Eukaryota; kingdom Metazoa; phylum Arthropoda; class Insecta; order Orthoptera; family Acrididae; genus Schistocerca; species Schistocerca nitens. Next base: position 130,338,956 of record NC_064622.1, on the reverse strand, counting down.
TAGATGTCTGCCTATTACATATTACGACCCCCCCCCTTCAACTGTCGGCGGTCTCTGTCAGTCAACAGATATGAGGTTGGCCTGTACGCTTTTGTGCTGTACGTGTCCCTTCACGTTTTCACTTCACTATCACATCGGACACAGTGGACTTAGGCATGTTTTCAAGTGTGGAAATCTCGCATACAAACGTATGACACGAGTGACACCCAATCACCTGACCACGTTCGAAGTCCGTGAGGTCTGCGGAGCGCCCCATTCTCCTGTCTCACGATGTCTAATGACTACTGAGGTCGCTGATATGGAGTACCTGGCAGTAGGTGGCAGCGCAATGCACTTAATATGAAAAACGTGTGTTTTTGGGGGTGTCCAGACACTTTTGTCAGTATAAGTCTATGGTGGCAGCGCGAAACACAGACCAGCTTAACATCATCGCCTGGCAATAACCTTAGCGAGTAGTGGGGCAGTAGCGATAGTGCAGGTTAAATAGGCCGTTAAGACGCAGTGGGTTTGGTTCATCATCGCCGTGCTATGCCAACAAGTACAGAGCAGCGATGTGGCAACAAAACGCACCATACGTCACCGATCTCTTTGATAAGTGAATCTCAGAACCTGCTGGCGCGTGACAGGACTTTTGGCTGTTCAAAAACAAACATTTTTCCTCCGTTGATGCTGTGATCTGCTACTGCGAACTTGTCGGTTTGGCCGGCGTGAACACTCGACACATTTTCCGAATAGCGCCGAGAGAAACATAGTTGTATATGGCCGACTTACTGCAAGCCACACTCGCAATTTATGCTGTGGACCGCAGATGCCCCTAGCCCTAACTTTTTTTTTACTCACGGAAGGATGTTGCTGATTTTAACCGTAGAGTGGAAAATAGTTTTTATGTTGTGCTTCTCCAGTATCTGCCAATCTTGGCTGCAGGCGGCCCTGTGTATGAAGGAACGCCAAGTGCTTTTTCCTTTCTTATGCGTTTTTCTTTCTCCTTCTTTCTCGGCAGGAGAGCGCGTCACATTTCTGAGTACCCGTTCTTTCGAGAAGTTCCCCGCAGATGCTGTCCTCGGCAGGCAGACTTTCCTTGTCGCATATGGCTTGCGCTCACTGTACCAGGGTGGTGAGCACAGATGTGCATTGAGCTGGATGGTGGCAGCTATTTGCGTTTTGGTCAGTGTGTGTCTTCCTCCTGTAGACAGTGTGTCTCAGGGTGTCACCAGAGTCCTTCTTAATCTGAATGTCTAGAAACGGCAGGCATCCACTTTCTTCCACCACAATGGTGAAAATCACGTTGTGTCTTATATAGTGTTATGTTCGCACTCCTGTCAATTTTACGTGGAACCTCATTTTCCCCTCCGTCTTCGTGGCGCATAATTTTCTTCACTGTAGAAATGCTGCTTAAAAATATCTGATTGGTTTGGTTGTACAGGGTGATTCAAAAAGAATACACCACTTTGAAAATGAAGAACACTGCAAAGAAGAAAAGGAGTGCTCCGCTCTTTCTGTCATCGATTGAAGGAAGTTTGAAGTTTCATTTAGATGCTCATTTGGTCGCTAGGAGCGCTGTTGGCCACGTAACATTCATTTCTGTTCTCAGTGCATAGATGGCGACTGCTCAACATAAAGCTTTTTATGTTATCGATTATTCCAGAAGTGAATCTACGACAGTTATTCAGCGTGCATTTCGAACCTCCTGATAGGTGGTGTATCGTACGTTGGTATAAACAGTTCACAAAATAAAGGGTGCTTGTGTAAAGGGAAAAGTTCCGGACGGCCGCTCATAAACGAAGAAAATGTTGGCCTCATTCAGGAAGCATTTGCTCGCAGTGCAGGAAAGCTGACCCACCGGGATAGCAGAGCGCTGCAAATTCCGCAACCTCCCATTTGGAGTTCTAATGAAAATGTTAATAATGAAACCTTGTCGACTACAATTGGTTCAAGCCCTTTCCGAAGCTGATAAGGTGAAAAGAATAGAGTTCTTAGAGTTTGTCCTTGAGCAAATGGAAACAGATGACCGGTTCATTTCGAAGCTAGTGTTTAGCGATGAAGCAACATTTCACACAACATTGCAAGTCTATCGGCACAGTGTCTGCATATAGGGCGCTGAGAATCCGCGGGAAACAATTCAGCACGAATGTGATTCACCTAAGGTGAACATTTTGTGTGCCATTTCAGCCAATTTAGTTTTGGTCTTTTTTTATTCGAAGATAGGGCAAACCTATCTGGAAATGTTGCATAACTGGCACTTCCCCCAACTGGAAGAAAAAGCACGTCGATTCATATTCCAGTGGGATGGGGCAGCACCACCCCATTGGCACTTATCCGACCGTGTCTATTTGTACGAACAATACCCACAGCAATGGATCGGCCGCTAGGCCGCTCGTGACGCTGTACTTCATCACTGGCGTCCAATATGCCCTGACCTCAACACCGATGATTAATTTGTATGGGGCTATGTTAAAGATATTGTGTTTCGACCACCTCTACCATATAACATTTAGGAACTAAAAGAAAAAATAACTGCAGCTATCCAAATTGTTACGCCAGAGATGCTGCAGAGAGTATTGGGTTGATATCTGGAGGGGGTTACATTGAAAATTTATGAACTTGTTTTCTACTGAAAAAAAGTTGTTAAGTACTCTTCCCATTGATTAATTACCCAAAGTTCCATAATGTTTCTTTGATTAAACATAGATTTTTCAATGTTGTGGTATTCTTTTTGAATCACCCTGTATTATGTCGAGCCACTCCTATGCTGTGTCCTTGAATGCCAGGTTCTTTTATCACGCACCTCAGTGACCAGCTCAGCCTTTACACGGCCCAGTCAGCTACTAGTAATTCTGTTCGCCAGCTTGAAAATGCCCATGTGACCTTGCTAAAGCTTCCCAGCCTACTGGCCTGCGGTTTAAATCATATCTCAAGCAAATAAAACAAGTGAGTGGATATAGACATTCCAGTGGAAGAAATAAGAAGCAGAACACCTCAGTATAACTACGGGCTAACATCACGTAGGCACAGACAGTAAAAGATCATAACACCAGTAGGGCACAACGTGTGAACTTCAGACATGCGATGGTACTAACTGCAGAGCGGACGAAACGTGGAATGTCGTGGAAGAACGATTCCAAGAGACCTGCGATACGTCGTCTGGTATCACCCGAATCATACTCCTCAGCAACTCAATGAGACGCGCTTAGCACACTTATTTCTCTCTCTCTCTCTCTCTCTCTCTCTCTCTCTCTCTCTCTCTCTCTCGATTTGTTTCTTCGACGTTTTTATTCAGTGGTTCTGACCACAGACCGCACGACGTCTTTAAAATTCCAGCGCTCAGGACTCCAGGCAGTTTGTGTTTATTGTAAAGTGTAGTGGACTGTTAAGGCAGCCAGTCCACAGTGAAGTAGCCGAAAGGGCACGCGTAAACTCACGCCGTCTTGCGTTAAGTCTGGAACAGGATTCGTAATGAATGTGATAAAGAAAAGAACGTAGCTACTAGAACACTTAACTTCTATATCGTCCTTTGGTATACAGCATTCTTGATGATACAAGTGAGACTCTTTAGATTCATGAAGTAACTAATGGCGCCTTGCTAGGTCGTAGCCATGGACTTAGCTGAAGGCTATTCTAACTGTCTCTCGGCAAATGAGAGAAAGGCTTCGTCAGTGTAGTCGCTAGCAACGTCGTCGTACAACTGGGGCGAGTGCTAGTCAGTCTCTCGAGACCTGCCTTGTGGTGGCGCTCGGTCTGCGATCCTGACAGTGGCGACACGCGGGTCCGACATGTACTAATGGACCGCGGCCGATTTAAGCTACCACCTAGCAAGTGTGGTGTCTGGCGGTGACACCACATAAAGTGTGGTGAGTCTCATGACCACAGGCTTTGAGCTACCATTGATGGCACAGCTCAGCTGCGAAGGCGGAACGTGAAAGGAAGACACCATGTTACATACAGTCCCGTCACATTGATGTAACCACAGCCGGTGTTCGACGTTACCGTGGTATAACCATTCACAGACGACAGGTGGCAGCACTGGCAGTAGAGGGTGTATAAAGCGTGTCGAGGATGGGGCAGTCGAGGGAGGGGGGGAGGGAGAAGGGGGGAGGGAACAGTGCTGTCTTTGATGTAATGCGGAAACGAAGCACTGTATCTGAAGTCCAAAGGGGTGTGATCACTGGCTTTCGGGCCAGCGCAGTGGTAACACCGGTTCCCATCAGATCACCGAAGTTAAGCGCTTTTGGGCTGGACTAGAACTTGGATGGGTGACCATCCGATTTGCCGAGCGCTGTTGGCAAGCGGGGTGCACTCAGCCCTTGTGAGGCAAACTGAGAAGCTACTTGATTGAGAAGTAGCGGCTCCTGTCTTGGAAACTGACATGCCGCCGGGAGAGCAGTGTGCTGACCACATGTCACTCCGTATCCACATCCAGTGACGCCTATATACTGAGGATGACACGGCTGCTGGTCGGTACCGTTGGGCCTTCGGGAGGAATCTTTTCGGGCCAAAGGTGAAAAGCATTGCCGAAACAGTTAAGTTTGTAAAATTTTCGCTTGCCGCCGTGGTTAAAGTATAGTGTGCATGGAAAAATGGCAATATCCAAAGAGCAACTGGCTGTCCAGACGAGCCAAAAGTATCTGTCCAACCGACTTTTCAGTGAACGTTGCTGCGTATGGGCGTCCGCTGCTGGCGCTTGGTTCAAGCACCCATATTGATTCCTATTAATCGGCGACAAAGGCTGGAATTTGCATGCCAGTACCGTAACTCGACCTCCACTGAGTATCCATTGGTGGCCTTTTCAGATGAATCATGTTTGTATTTTTTGGTCAGATGGTCAATGGTGTGTACGGCGTGAAACAACTGAAACCAAACACCATGCAACAATCGTTGGAGTGCTATGGTACGGAGAATGGTTTCGTGGCATGCCTTGGACGATCTCGTCATTCTGGAAGGCCTAATGGATAACACGAGTATACAACTGTCCTTGCTGACAGTGTCCACCCTCGCATGCAGTTTGCTTTTCCTCGGCACGATGGCATATACCAGCAGAACAATGCAATGTGCCACACAGCTCGTGGCGTGCGTGCGTGGTTCGAGGGCACCAGGACGAGTTTACCGCGCTCCCTGGCCACCAACTCCCCACATTTAAACCCAGTCGAGAATCTGTGTGACCACCTCGATTGGGCTGTTCGTACGATGGATCCTCAACCGAGAAACCGGCACTCGAATCTGCACGGTTCTACATCCCCGTCAGTGCCTTCCAAACCCTCATTGATTTTCTTCCCTCATAGCTGCACTGCAAAAGTTGGTTATTTAGGCTTTTGATAGGTGGTCACATTTATGTTACTGGACAGTGCAATATTTTATTATACAGGATGTCCTTCCTGAGGGTGGTCAAGCGCATTTTCTCTTTGCGTTTCGGCAGATATTTTCAACTTCGTTTTCGCAATTAGTAGCTGCAGTCAGCCCTAACAAATACTGCTCATCGTCTCTTTCATGTGACGCCCAGTATTGATGGAAAGCATACTTATGTTTCCCGTTCCAAACGAACTGATCTTCAAAAATGATAATTTGAGTGTTTTCTCGATAGAGCAATGTCAGTTTAAGGGTCGGTTTACTATCTTTGGCCCGAAAAAAGCATGTTATTTGAGAATTTTTTTCTCGCGATGTGCTATAGATATCAATGTCAAATTTGGTCAAAATGTTTATTGATATTTCCTCTACAAACTTGAATTTTTTCGACCAGAAACGTCGAAGAACAAAGGCGGAAGTGCCGTCAGAACGAAACAAAATTTCGATGTAGACCTCCACGCGCGGTATGTCACAGGTCAGCCGGCTGGTCTGAAATCAAAACTGAGCTGACGTTAGCAAAGTATATAAGATTCTTTGGGAGTTGTACCTCGCTTAAATTATTTGGACCGTAGGTAACAAAATGACGGCCATTTGAAAAAATAGGGTTTTTTTCGTCGATTTTTCGACTTCGTTGGCCAAGTAAAGATACTTATAGCTGATGGATCGGATAAAAGTGGTACAACTCCTAGACAATTTAGTTAGCTTCGGCGGAAAGAAAGAATTATGCAAATCGCTTCAGTAGATTTGAAGTTACCAAACCGCGCTATAAAAAAAAGTCATTTCGAGAAAAACGCGTTTCAAGTTTTGACTGCATATAATTGCAATATTATGTGACTTACGTTCAATTTGCTATTCCGGGTCCAAAAAGTAGGCCTTCCTCTTCCTCATAGAAGAGCCATCCTGCGCTGCTCCAGAGCCACTCGTACGGCCGGTGACAAGTGGTTTTCGGCCGCTTGAATCCGGTGGCCGTCCGAATGCGTGGCGAACTGCGTCGAATAGAGTCCCAGGCTGACGTCCACCGTTGTCATGGTCTTCAGAATTGCTGAATACCCTTCGTTGAAGCTGCTCACTGCCAGGAAAGTCGCAATCTCCACAGTCTTCGCATCAGAATGCAAATGCTTGGGGGCTAACTTCCAAACACATGCGTTCAAACTTTCATTTGCATTTTGTGTGCTTCCTCCCAAGCAAAGGTACAATAACTCGTCCTCCAAAAGAAAAGAACTGGTGCGTGAAAAAGGCCGATTTCAGGCAGGTGCATTTTTTGTTCAACGACGAATAACAAACATTTCCGTACCGTATTCGGAAAAACCGTTTCAGGGGTGGATTCTAAACAGTTTTATGAATCAAAAAATGCGATTTTAAAAAAATCGACTTTTTGAACCAAAAGACAGTAAACCTACCCTTAATCTAGTGTTAACACGGACAGTAAAACGCAAAGAATAATCACTTCTGCAGCAGCGACAGAACGATTCTGGCCAGCGCTGACTGATACCGCCACGCAGCAGCTCTGCTCAGTCGTTATAAGGAAAGTATGACGCGATGATGACAGCCTCGTTGGTCAAAGTGTTGCGGACACTCTTTTGATATTTTTATGACTGTAGCCTGATGAGAACTAATCAGAGCCCGTTGATAACCGTTTCTTTCCTAAGCAGTAATGCCATACGCCACACAATTTCTGTCGCAAACCAAGTGTCTGCATCACGCCAAAAATCCCACAGTGCTTCAGGAAAATGGAAACAATTTCCGGCTCACTGCACTAAATTCCTTGAGTGTAGCAAGGAGACGTCGTATACGCCATGAGTTACACGACAATGGTCTTTTGTATCTACAGTTAGTGTACGACTTCGGCCTCGTACGTATCTTACTATAGCACACGACTACCGATCACGAACTCTCTCTCTCTCTCTCCCTCCCTCCCTCTCTCTCTCTCTCTTTCTCTTTCTTTCTCTCTGTCTGTCTATCTATCTATCTATCTATCTATCTATCTATCTATCTATCTATCTCGTTTCATACACACAAACGGCTGGGTTTCGGAAGAACCCCCTCCGTTAGCCATACCTGAACCTGAATGTACAGCATGTGAGGCTTTCTTTGTTACGGCAGGGGCCTATATGATGAACACTGTTGCTCTCACAGCCCGGATGTTTATAAACGCCACAGCGGGCCCCACAGTGCGGGGAACGGGGGCTTCGCCTGCTTGCTGTCTCCTCTGGTGAGCCCCAAGTCTTTGGCACTCTGCTGGCTACATCCACTACGTTACACAGGATACTGGAGCATTTATACCCAGTCGCTCTATGTAACTGCACGACTGACACCACTGTTACAACTATCTTCCCAGAATACATCTACTGCAGTTCAGTCAACGACACAGTGAAAAACACGCAAATTGGAACTGGCTCGCCAATAGCATAAGCTCTCAGGTCTCCCGACTTCAACCAGGATGATTTTTTTTTTTGGTGGGGATAATGAAAGCTTTGGTGTATTCAAACACTGTTGACGATAACGATGAACTCTGGGAACGCATTGTGGACGGTTGTCAATAGATTCTGACCACGCCTGGAACTTCTGAACGTGTACGGTTGAAAGGTCTCTGTTGGATTCCTTTCATGTTAATTTCTTAAATCTGCTGCCATTTACGGCATAAATTCCTCTTCTAAATTTATTGTGGTGTTTCTGGGGGGAGACTGAGCAGTGGAACGCGTTACTTTCACACATAAACAAGAACGATCTGTTACACTACTACACTTTAAAGCACAGTTTATATGTAAAAGTAACGCGTTCCACTGCTCAGTCTCCCCCCAGATAGTCAGAAACACCACAGTAAATTTAGAAGAGGAATTTATGCCGTAAATGGCAACAGATTCTAACATTCTGCATGGTGTCTATTGTTCTAAGTCTTGTCTCCCTACCACTTTCGCGCAACGAAGCTCTGAGCGTGTTTTTTTAGGGAATTGACTAGTTTGAACCTGGGACCTGTTGCTGGTAAGGAGACGCCAGACCACACATGACATTTAGAGTTCAGAAGAGTTCAGTGAGACTAGCGATGATATAACCAAATACTTAATGATTTCAGCGTCAGCTCCACTGCACTCCCTGTAAAAGAATCTTAATACTAACTAAATTTAGTGGAAGGGGTTCAAAGCTTTCCTATTTTTAGTTAGCTGGTAAAATAACGTCAAAAAACAGTTATGTTTACCATTGGAAATTTTATGCTACTCACAAAACATTGTTTATAAATTGCACTATTGATAAAAGGAAATGTTTTAATACAGGATGATAAAAACCAACTGCGTTCAACAAAATGTGAACGAATATTCCCTGAATGGGTTTCAAAGTTTTACAATGGATCGAAGAATGACCTATGCCATATCACATCTATAATCTAGGTTTAAATTAAGTTTCACAAAAGAGAAAACTGTCAAAATGGTCTACAGTGAGCCTCAATTATCATTAATTACTTATCTAACTTGTCGTACATTACAGTGGCTGGTGTGGGTTCTCAATTATATAACAGAAAAATCGTCGCGTTTCAGATTTTAACTCACGTAGCAAATGTGAATACCATGAGATTTAATTGACGATCGAAACTAGTATTACGTAAAAAGGGGATGTAACAGATGAGACTTCTGCAGTTCTGAGTGTAGCCTTATGCGCTCAAAAATCCGGCATCGCGTGCATTCATTATCCTGTCGGCGTTAGTCAGGCGGCGGCGGCTGGCGCAGCTCCATACAGCTCGCTGTCTCCGAAGCAACTCTTCCTAACTTCTCCTTACTACAATTTACCGAAGTTGGTTTAAAAAAAAACTATCTGGCTGTGTTTTCATCTGACCAATCAGGGTCTCAATGTTAACCTTAAGCTCCGCCTACAAAAATTCTGTCTATCCAATGAGAAAAGTTATACTTTTCGTGGTGGGGCAATGTTTTTAAATTTTGCAACGTAACAGACGCGAAAAAGTCTCACGCTGAAACTTGCAGCTGGTGTGGCCCTTTTAGTGTTATCGTAAGATCTATACTGTTCTTCTGGAGGGCTCTATCTTTTAACATGGGCTGGCGGGTGGTCCTGGTGGTTAGCTGGCGCCGTGGGTGTCAATCCCTTATCGTAGGGCCTTCTAGCTTAACACGGTTCTGCTCTCGGCTTCTGTTCTCGTTTCTCCCCTCGGACCTGTGTCTGCCTCACGGTAGGAAGGTATGACATGCATTTAGGCATTCTTATGTTAGTCTGTGGTATTACATTTGCTCACTCGTTACTCGTATTGCTTTGGTTAATTTAATGTCACGATTTATTCGGAGCTATGTGACATACTACTGGATTTGCTTATCATGTCAGGGTTTTCGTGGAAGGTGTTGGGTTTGCCTGACACCTTACAAGATTTAAGAAATTAACATGAAAGGAATCCAACAGAGACCTTTCACGGTCATTGATAAGCAGACGTGCTGCTGCCGGTCTTCACACGGATCAGTTGTTGAAATGTGTTTCTATTGAAGTGAATATCTGCAGTTTAGATCTTCGGGGGGCTCTGTTATAAGGTGTTCATTTAGTCAGTCGTAACACGTCGTGTTGGGGAAACCATTGGTTTCCGGACTTGTCTTTATTGAGAATGTTACTGTAAAGTAATTCCCAAAAATTCTCCAAAATAATCTTACGGAAAACATAAAAATTTTGGAAACTGATGAAGATTCTTCAAAGCCGCGTCAGCTGTATACAGGTTCTTCTACAAGGCATCACAACCGGTTTCGTACCATTACCTGTGCATCTCTGGTTGATAATCTGTGTCGAATACAAAAAAAAATGTTTTTTTAATAAAATGCTGTTAGTAAGTAGTCCGCAATAGAGAGAAAAAGGAACAGGTTTCTACTCGCGATCTTTCATTTCATAATGCTAGAGAGCATGTACGATGTTGCAACATTCAAGTTGTAGACCGATTAATTGCGTAACCTCTTAAAAGGTTGGAAGTTATACACCACAAGGTGAACGTCGATAGCGTCAAACCTCTTGCTCCAGTAAAACACCTAAGGAGCGAGAACAAATCACTGTCGCTCCAGTCGCTGTTTTATTTATCTCCGCGACGCGTTTGGAAGGTTTAAGCCTCCACCATCAGGGGGATTTATATATATATATATATATATATATATATATATATATATATATATATATATATATATATATATATATATATATATAATGTGTGTGTGTGTTGTGTTACGATTTTGGTGGAACTTGTGGCACTGACTCCAGTGGTCACAGGTTCCGTTCAGTCATGGCACATCACATGTTAACTGTCATATTCTGTAAACAACGACGCCATCTTTTAAATGTGTCGTTCACCCAAAGCTGCGTTATATCAGGTTCAAGGTCTAAAATGTTGACTCCTTATCTAACATAGTGCCAAAATGCAGTCCACTTTAAAAGAACAGTGCAGTTAGCACACGCAAGATTTCCGCCGTATGGATAAAACCCTTGTTGATGTAGATCACCTTCACTCAAACTGAACCGACATATTTTTTTTAAAAAAAGGCTGTAGTCCTTATTCGCGCTAGTATACACTATGCATTAACGGCATTTTATAAAAAATGTATTTAGTACATATTATCACCTAAAGATGCACCTATAAAGGTGTGAAACTGGTTATGCCCAATAAAGGAGCTTCTCTACAGCTACTTCGGTCTTGAAGAATTTCATTCATTTTCAGAAAACTTTGAGGGTTTATTTAAAATTATTTTGGAGAATTTTTGGAAATTTCTTTACAGTAATAATGTATAATCTAAGCTGTAGTTGCCCTAACTACAAAATAGTCTTCATTGAGATTATTTGTTTGTTTCGTTGTCCTCCGTCCCCTAAGACGATGAACTTGCTGTTAAAATAGCGAATGCTGTGTATTAGTCTAATGCCGACCAATCGTTTTGTAATACCTTCAAAAAGTATTTCTTCTTCCATTAGTTACCTTTCGGGCTACTGAAGCATCATCTTCAGGTGGCTGGTAATATAGGCGCTACACATCTTACGGCAGATGCTAGATAATTACTCCACAAAGCAGATTAGTCAGACTACACTATTACGGTATAAGCACAGCATGAAAAAAGATAAAACAAATTTTAAAATTCTCTGTTATAAAGACACATGAAAAGGCAAATACAAACTGATCAGGCAACGAGTCCAGCAGACAGGAAACATGTCCAGGCGCTACAGTACGGAATGTCCACAGTGTATAACATCGCAAGCAGACCGATATCTCACCAACAGTGCCCGCAGACGACAACAGAGTGCTGCAGGTAGCCTTGCTCGGGACCTCGAAAATTAAGATCGATAGACGAGTGCAACAAAAGGTTTGTTTATTGTGAAAGCTGTAAGAATTTTAAGCAGATGTTATACAGAAGTTTCGAAATAGTTCGAAAAGCTGATAACGGAAGGCGCAGTGATTACAATATGTAGTGCCTATAAATAGTGCTTCGCAGTTCACAGCTCTCAGTTCCACGGATGAAACGTGAAAGGAAGTACAGAAGAAAGACGTGGAAATCATATATTCCACTGTTGTTGTAGTTCTGGTCTTCAGTCCTGAGACTGGTTTCATGCACCTCTCCATGCTACTCTATCCTGTGCAAGCTTCTTCATCTCCCAGTACTTGCTGCAACCTACATCCTTCTGAATTATTCCAGTTGTAGTGTAACGACGTAAGTTTCTTATAAATGATTTTCTTTCGACTTATGACCATGTGTAGACTTCGTCACCTACGTCAGTTACAACCCACTTCAAAATTATTTATATTCTTTTTAAATTGTCTCAGAATTGTTCTTGAACGAAACTGTAAAACATCATTTGAGTCGTATGCGCAGAATTACGTCACTCGAGCCAATTGGTTTGCGTAAACTTTTTCAATTTAGATGTCGTTTGTTTCTCCTCAGAAATTATATTGATACACGTTATCTGATTTAATCGATATTAGAACCACATTGAATAAACTTTTGAGATTCAAAGTCGCGATGAACGCTGTCAAAATTCAACAATCTTGTCAAATATATTATTAATTCATTCACATAATTCTTCATAAATAAATCCTCGGAACACGTATTTCAACTTTAGTAGCATCCACTAATTTATTATCTTCCTACATACAGACGTGAACCTGAGCCTTGACGAGACAAAACTAACATTTTCAATAAGATTAAACTTCCTATGATATCATTGTTGTACAAAACATTACAAATTCTCATTTATTTGATTTTTAGAAGCACGACGCAACAACTCGGTTTCAGGATCTTCTGTTGCTCTTTGGCTGTCGACCCGCGACGTATAGTGGCCAGTAATTTTCTCTCTGGTCCCGGCAGCGAAGATGCTGTCTCCGTTCGTTGCGCCGCCCTCTCCGTACATGAAACATAAAAAAAAAATACAAAAACTTTAGACAATTCACAACCATTACAAATATTACAAAAAATACATAAACAAAACTAAATTAAACTTATATTCACCTGCAAACCGGGCTGACACTGGTGGATGGGTGACGCTTCAATTTCGTCCCACTACACAGTGAACATCATCTTTTGCTGGTACTGTATTAGCACAGGTTAGAACTCAGTCCTACGGCGACGAGGCGGCGTTTTCAAACACGATTTAGTGTTACAAAAGGACAATACGAAAACCATTCGCAAGCTCTTCACAAAATTCCAACGCACAGGCAACGTGGCTGATGATATAGCGAGGAGTGTTGGCTCCAGGAAAACTTACGCCTGAAAAAGTCGCCACAGCTTCTGGAACTATTCAGGAAAATCCAAGAAAATATGTCCGAAGAATTGTACCAGAGACGTTTTTAAGCGTTCCACCACGCAGAAAATACTAAGACAGAGCCTACAAGTGTTTCTATTCAAAATTTTGCGGACCAGATTCTCGCAGTGGTTGATAACGAAGAATTTGGTGTTGGCTGCACCTGGTTTGCAAATGAAATACATTTCCACCTGAGTGGAGTCGTGAAACAACAAATCTGACGCTCCTGGGATTCTTTCCTTTTTGTGTGAAGAGAATGCACTATATGCTCTCCAAGTTTCTGTTTGGGCTGCGGTATGCAGCAGAGGTATTATTGGCCCTTTTTTTCATGCGAGCTCCTTTCATGCGAGCTCCTTTCATGCGAGAAACAATCATTAGTAAACGTTACGTTACTATTTTGGAACAACTTGTCGCCACACAGCAATCGTTGGAGGATCGAGCAGTCACTGAGTGGTTCATGCTAGATGGGGTCAGACCACATCACACCGATGTTTCGCTTTCTTGATGAATACTTCGGGAATAGGGTCACTGCGTTGGATTATTGCAAATGTACTGGATCAGGGATGGATGCGCCTCCATGTTCGTCCGATTTGACTTTTTGTGTGTCACATTAAAAGACACTGTCCACCGGAACCGTCCCACCACGATGGACGAGACTGAATCGGCGATCTGTGTGTCATAATCTTACCCTCCCACACATCACCATTAAATTCATTTTCCCAGTTTCTTCACTATTTTCAAAAGCTTCGAGAGGTGTAAGATATACAAAATAATATCTTTTTACTTATCTTCATTATCTCGTTGTTGTTGTCGATGGCTCGAAGTCTTGTCTAGGGGTACATTCTTGTAGCTGCAATTTCGATTTAACATTGTGGGTTCTTGTTGCACTACATAACTGATGATTTGCCTGTTGTTACAAATATCATTTTATTTTGACCCATTCTTATAAATCACACTGACTTTACAGTTTCAACATTCAAAAAACCAATAATTACATTGTTGCTGACAAGTTTAGCAACGTACGTGCGTTTCCATCAGAGGCATGCCCACCGCTACTGACATTCTGCGGCACTTACATTATTCCAAAGAGTTTAGAAAGCAAAAAGAGTTGACAAACTTTCGTTACCAAAGAAGAATCTTTCCCAAAATATATCATTATTTTGTAAATCAATCTAGAAATAAATTTAATAATTATCGTTATATTGTGCAATTAATATGAATTTTAAGTATGCCATAAATTCCTAATTTCAATTATTTTTAAGAGAAGAATAATTTTAACTGTTAGTTCATATCAACTGTAACACGTTAATTTCTTTTTATACATTTTAGCCTCAAATATAATACATTGTATAAAAAATCATATGAATTCTTTTAGTGAAACAGCAGAGATAATTTTAACCTATCCAAGAATCCACTGTCTCTATAAAAAAAAAAGGGGGGAATGTTAGAGGAGAGTGACTCGTTATAATCTGAATCCAATTCCGTTGAGACACTGAAGGATGTGATGGCAAATTTCATTGTTCCTTTACGCCCTCTCCATACAGCGAGTGGTGGACATTTTGGAAATACTGCGATGCGGCTGCAAAAACTGCTTGCAGAGAACAAGTTTAATCAAGCGCGCTGATAATGTACGAGCTGCGCAGCGTGTGGACTATCTGTTAGCACTTTCTCAATCTACTCCGAAACTTCCGTATAATTTACATATAAAGTCTTTACAGTTTTTACAATAAACACACTTGTTGTTACAGTGGTCTATCGATCATAGTTTTCGAGATATTTTATTTTCCAATCACGGAGTCCTTAGTTGAATGGATACCCTGTACATTTGGCAACGGACCTATTCATGGAACAAAGAGCTACTCTAAGATAAAAATAACCTTTAATTTTCAAAATACTGTACAGCTCAGTTGTTCTGGGCTGATAGTATTTATCATAATGTTCTCTTCAGCTAGACAGGGACCACAGGTTGGGGAGAGTAATAATTTTAATGTTTTGATAGTCTTCATGTGGGCTGCTCTTAATCGCGTAGTAGTAACAATTTCTTTCGTCGTGACCGCCAAGTTGAGGAGCCAACCGTGGCGTGGATTCTCCCATTCGTTTCCTAAAATCGTTTCCGTGTAGGATTTTACTCTTACCAGGTGTTTTATACAAAATTGAGGACACTGTTGTTTCATTAGCTAGTTCTAGCAGGGCATCATCCTTGTTGATATTGGACTGCTGTATTTTGCAATGCAATGTGTTAGTTCTGCCGTTAGTTTTGTGCACGGTGCTGCAGGTGCTTTAATGTTTACATTAAACCTTATAGAGTATGATTCAATGTTGTTAGGTAAACACGTTTTGTTGAATTTAATGTTCATGAGAGCTTGCTGTTGTTTCACGTTTCTGTTTTTAAATTTATTGTAGAGTTTAGTGTAAACAAGGCGTCATCTGCAAAACAGAGCGCAAAGCAAACAGCAGAAGCAGCGCGGCGGAAAAATGAAATTACATAATTGTATTCCCAACAACAGCGAATCACTACTAAGTTGAAAAGTGGGAGAGGTACTGAAACAGACTAGCGTCCAACTAACTACAGTAACAGAATAAACTTAATTTTAATGTGTATTCCTTTCCATAATGATGGAGAAATTCTGCCTTTGTCCACTTTTGGGATAGCGAACAAAGTGTTTTCATCAAAATGAACCCACAAGTATCACATTGTTTTGCTGCAGACGCGGTGCAAACAGAAGAAGACTATAAGCAATGCGATAAGTTATCGCCGACGTTCTGAGTGAACTCATCTCTCTTGAAGTTGACTCTCCAGCCCATTCCAGAACTGTTAGGTAAGGTTCAAGTAGGACCCATCCAGAAAATCCACTTCAATAATTTTATACCCTAGTGCAAAGACCCTTGCTTTATGAATGACACTTTTATCTAGTTGATGAAGTAAAGGTACCTACCTAAGCAGCGTTGTGGACACTGGTGTCCCATCCTAAGAGAACGAGGTTCAAATTCCAAACCGGCAGATTTTCTAAGTTTCCAGGGTTTCTCTAAATCGGTGAAGCGGAACGCCGAGTGTCCTTCAGCGGCTTAAATATTTGTGTGCGCTGTTTTCCGAGTAGCAGCTCAAGAAATCCGCTGTTTTTGCCTTTATCTTACCCACCCTCGCAAAAAAGTCCATTTTGGAGGAGATTCAATTTTCGAAAATAAAGACATTGCCAGAAGTTGATTCACTGGCAAAGTATTGTTGGCGAGAGTTATTGTTAAAAATATGTACACAAGATCGGGTGATTAATATCGGATTCTCTATGATGCAGTTCGTGGATGACGCTGCTATGAAGACCAGGAAATTATGGCGAAGTGCAAAAGTGCTTTAGCCGGTCGATGCTCAGTGCAGGAAAAGACAATTAACCTTCGGCATAGGCTAATATAAATAAGTGGAAGAGCGCATTATTGAAGTATCACACCAGATGCGATCAAATGATGAAAGCAGTCGCCATAGTAGCACATCTAAAGCTATGTGACTGTGGCAGTTTAAGATTTAACAACAATGTACTGTGACATGACGAAAGAATCCGAAGGAAATGTGATTTTCATCAATGGAACAGCTTACAAAACTTTAAGCGTAATATTTTTTGAGTATTGGTCTTCAGTCTGGAAATCTGCTTTTGTAGCGTAACGTGCAGCTCGCTACAATTCGAGACAGGGAGATGAGCCAGTCCAGGATGGAATCCGTGCCATCGAGCAAGGTGGCGCAGTGGTTAGTACACTTGACCCCTATTCAGGATGGTTCCTTTGTAAAGGGCGCAGTCTATTTCATTCCCCGTCCTTTCGTAATCTGAGCTTCTGCTTTGTCTCTAATGACCTCGCTGTCGACGGGGCATTAAAACCTAATCTCCCTCGAATGCTTGCTGCAGATTGACGATATTACTTTGGTACATCGGTCAGACTGACTGCAGCTTTTAGGCCGTTCACTACGCCCATTTAGGTGAATTCTGGGTTGGTATCAAAATTCCTCCTGAAAGGATTTGACACACAAACGGGTAAAATACGTTAACACGCCAAACAAAATTCATACGATTCACAGGCAAGTGGATGCAGGACTTCCCTCCCTTAAGGTTATTGTGCCGTCAGGAAGGGACTTTACAGTTAAATAACAAAATGAAATTTTCTACATCCTGAAGAAGCGGAGACTTACTAGGTGGGACAAACGCTGCTGCAAAGAAAGCCGAAGCAAATACTGTGCAGGTTCTAAGAAGAACTACGGGAATCGTCGAACGTTCTGGCAGTCAGTGTCGGAGGATGCTAAACGAAAGATTCCAGAAAATTAAAACGCAGGATGTATTTTACTTTTTCGTCCATGTGGATGAGCTTGCAGAGAACATTCCAGTCAGATGAGTCGCCACTCATAATCTGACCGAGCGTACGCCCTGCCAACAATGAATCCCACACGGTTCGTCAGTCGACTGCCAAACCACAATAAATTGCATGGTGCAAGACAGTAGGGCAGATACACATTCAGTAAAAAAAAAAAAAGCATCGGTAAGTGAAAACTGGTATTTGTGTGCCCACTTTGATTTTTATGAAGATCACTTTTATATGAAGCATGGACCTTGCCGTCGGTGGGGAGGCTGGTGTGCCTCAGCAGATAGCTGTACCGTAGGTGCAACCACAACGGAGGGGTATCTGTTGAGAGGCCAGACAAACGTTTGGTTCCTGAAGAGGGCCAGCAGTAGTTGCAGGGGCAACATCTGTATGATTGACTGATCTGGCCTTGAAACATCAGCCAAAACGGCCTTGCTGTGCTGGTACTGCTAACGGCTTAAAGCAAGGGGAAACTGCAGCCGTAATATTTCCCGAGGACATGAAGCTCTACTGAATGGTTGAATGATGATGGCTTCCTCTTGGGTAAAATATTCCGGAGGTAAAATGATCCCCCACTCGGATCTCCGGGCGGGGACTTCTCAGGAGGATGTCCTCGTCATAAGAAACAAAACAAGCATTCTACGGATCTGAGCGTGGAATGTTAGATCCCTTAATCGGCAAGGCTGGTTAGAAAATTTAAAAAGGGAAATGGATAGATTGAAGTTAGATATGGTGGGAGCTAGCAAAGTTCGGTTGCAGGAGCAACAGGACTTTTGGTAGGTCAATACAGGGTTATAAGTACGAGGGCTATTCAGGAAGTGAGGAACAATCGGTCGCGAAATGGAAACCACTGTGAAAATCCGACGAGTCTTACCACAGACGTTTTGGGCAGTGTCTCTAGTATGCCCGTCGATTGCATCAAGACGCTCTTTTCAGTTGTGAGTGCACTGTGAGCGAGTAAAGGTGCCTAGAACAACAATTTCTCCCGCCAAGTAGGAGGGCCCACTGGGAGTCTTCGCCTTAATGAATGTAGCCCACCTAACACAACTGCCAAGCACTTCCTTCTTCATGGCGATTCTCAGCCGCACTCAGTGAAGACATTCCTGCAGCCTTTTCGATGGGAAGTGTTCGATCACCCACAACACAGCCCTAATTGGCTTGTCCTGAGGATCATCTCTGTTCACATGAAACGCTGATACGAAGACAACACTTGCGTATAGGCTACGTGCTGTATACCAGTGTAGAGAATTATCGGAAAGCACAGGCGGCTGCCTTCTATGACGATGGTGTTGGAAATTTGGTATAACGCTCCGACAAATGTCTAAGTCGGGGCGGCGACTATGTAGAGAAGTACCTGCAAGGTGTAGCTAAATGTGCAAAGAAAACTGTTTTGATTTTCACTGTGGTTTCCATTTCGCTACCAATCCTTCCTTTCCAGAATGAGATTTTCACTCTGCAGCGGAGTGTGCGCTGATATGAAACTTCCCGGCAGATTAAAACTGTGTGCCCGACCGAGACTCGAACTAGGGACCTTTGCCTTTCGCGGGCAAGTGCTCTACCATCTGAGTTACCGAAGCACGACTCACGCCCGGTACTCACAGCTTTACTTCTGCCGGTATCTCGTCTCCTACCTTCGGTAGCTCAGATGGTAGAGCACTTGCCCGCGAAAGGCAAAGGTCCCGAGTTCGAGTCTCGGTCGGGCACACAGTTTTAATCTGCCAGGAAGTTTCAATCCTTCCTTTCTTTCAGAACAGCCCTCGTACAAAATCAAATACAGGTAATGCAGGAGTAGGTTTAATAATTAATAAGTAAATACAAATGTGGGTAAGCTATTACATCACTACCGACATTCGAATTTAGGTTTTGACATGTTCGACTTGGCTGCCATCATTAGCGATGATGTCGCGCAGACGAATAGCGAAATTCTACATGACCCGCTGAATTGTTGGAACATCGATGCTGTCGATGATCTCCTGAACGGCTGCTTTCATCTCATCAATGGGTTTGGGGTTATTGCTTGTCTTTAATATAGTCCCACAAAAAGAAGTCGCATGTGTTCAGAGCCGGGGAATATGCCGGCCAATAGAGGCCCGTGAGTGTGGCCTCTGCGTTCCCCAGAGACTGAATCCGGTCGCCAAAGTGCTCCTCCAGGACATCAAACACTCTTCTGCCTCGATGGGGTCGAGCTCCGTCTTGCATGAACCGCATGTTGTCGAAGTCAAAGTCACTTTAGATAATGGGGATGCAATCATCCTCCAAAACCTTCACGTACCGTCCGGTAGTCACCGTGCCATCAGGGAATATCGAACCGATTATTCCATGACTGGAAATTGCACTCCACACAATCATCCGTTGAGCATGAAGAGACTTCTCGAAATATGGATTCTCAGGCCCCCAGATGCGCCAGTTTTGCTTATTGATGGCAAATGAAAGTGGGCTTCGTCACTAAGCCAAACCACGCATGCGCATTCTAATGCCGATTGTTCCCCGCGGCCAATCGTGCAGTTTGAACATCCTAATACAAACTGTACAGAAGTTATGACGATTTTATTTCATATAGTTCAATAATTGTCACCCTGTACCAACTAGTTCGTAGATGATGAGGAGATTGAAAAAATGTATGATGAGATAAAAGAAATTATTCAGACAGCTAAAGGAGACGAAAATTTAATCCTGATGGGGGACTGGAAATCGATAGTAGGAAAAAGAACAGAAGGAAAAATAGTATGTGACTTTGGACTCGGGGACAGGAATGAAAAAAGAAGCCGCCTATTAGAATTTTGCACAGAATATAATTTTATGATCGCTAACACTTTGTTTGAGAATCAAAAGAAGGATGTATACATGGAACAGATCTTGAGACAATGGAAGGTTTTAGACACATTATATAACGGTAAGACAGAGATTTCGAAACCAGGTTTTAAATTTTAAGACATATGGACTCTGAACTCAATTTATTGGTTATGAACTGTAGATTAAAACAGAAGAAATTGGAAGAAGGTAGGAATTTAAAGAGATGTGACCTGAATAAGCTAAAAGAGCCTGAGGTTGTTGTGAGTTTCAGGGCGAACGACTGGCCAGAAAAGGGGAAAGGATTACAATATAACACGAATGGGTAGCTTTGAGAGATGAAATAGTGAAGCCAG
This sequence comes from Schistocerca nitens, assembly GCF_023898315.1. NCBI lineage: Eukaryota > Metazoa > Arthropoda > Insecta > Orthoptera > Acrididae > Schistocerca > Schistocerca nitens. Next base: position 130,318,377 of record NC_064622.1, on the reverse strand, counting down.
GAGGGGATCAAATAGGTAACAAGGACTAGTAGAAATTCTTAAGTAACACAAGAGATACCGAATTTAACTGATGAAAGGAGAAATTTAAAAATTCAGCAAATAAAGCAGGCAAAAGAGAATACAGAGGTTTAAAAAATGAGATTGACAGGAGGTCAAATTACTAAGCAGGAATGACTAGAGGAAGAATGTAAGTATTTAGAAGCATATTTCACTAGGACAAAGATGGATACCGTCTATAGGAAAATTAGAGAGACCTTTGAGGAAAACAGATGCAGCTGTATGAATATCAAAAGCTCATATGATAAACCCGTCCTTAGCGAAGAAGGGACAGCTGAAAAGTAAAAAGAGTATATATAGGGTCTATACAAGGGAGAGAACTTGAAAGCAATAGTTTAGAAAGGAATGTGGACGTAGGTAAAGATGAGATGGGACATACGGTATTGTGAGAAGAATTTCACAATATCCCGGGAGTAGTCAATATTCAGTCAGAGCTACTGATAGCCTTGGCAGAGCCGACCACTGCAAATCTCTTTCATCTGGTGCGAGAGATATATGAGACAGGCGAAATTCCTCGGACTTCAAGAAGAATGTAGTAATTCCAATTCCAAAGAAAGACTTGCTGACAGGTGTGAAAACTGCCGAACAACCAGTTTAATAAGTCACGGCTGCAAAATACAAGCACGAATTCTTTACAGAAGAATGGAAAAACTGGTAGAAGCAGATCACGGAGAAGATCGGTTTGGATTCCGGAGAAATGCAGGAATTCATGAAAAAATACTAACCATACGACTTCTCTTAGAAGATAGGATAAGGAAAGGCTAACCTACATTTATAGACTTAGAGACTTAGGCTACATTTATGGACTTAGAGAAAGCTTCTGTTAATGTTGACTGGAATACTCCCTGAAACTCTGAAGGTAGCAGGGTAAACGCTATCTACAACTTTTACATAAACCGGACGGCAGTCATAAGAGTCGAGAGGCATGAAAGGGAATCAGTGGTTGAGAAGGGAGTGAGACGGAGTTGCACCCTATCCCCAACGTTATTCAATATGTACAGTGAACAAGCAGTAAAAGAAACCAAAGAAAAATTTCCAGTAGGAATTAAAGTCCAGGGAGAAGAAATAAAAGCTTCGAGGTTTACCGATGACATTGTAATTTTCTCAGAGACAGCAAAGGACTTGGAAGAGCAGTTGAACGGAATGGATAGTCTATTGAAAGGAAGATATAAGATGAACATCAACAAAAACAAAACAAGAATAATGGAAAGTAGTCGAATTAAATCAGGTGATGCTAAGGGAATTAGATTAGGAAACGAGACAAAGTGTTAGATGAGTTTTGCGATTTGACAGCAAAATAATTAATAATGATCGAAGTAGGGAGGATATAAAATGTAGACTGGCAATGGCAAGAAAAGATTTCTGAAGAAGAGAAATTTGTTAACATCGAATACAGATTTAAGTGCTGGGAAGTCTTTTCTGAAGGTATTTGTCTGGTGTGTAGAAATGTATGGAAGTAAAACATGGACGATAAACAGTTTAGATAAAGAGAGAATAGAAGCTTTTGAAATGTGGTGCTATAGATGATAGGTGAAAGTTAGATGCGTCGATCACGTAAGTAATGAGGAGGTACCGAATAGAACTGGAGAGACAAGAAATTTGTGGCATAACTTGACCAAAAGTAGGGATCGGTTGACCAGACGCATTCTGAGATATCAAGGGATTATAAATTTAGTATTGGAAGGAAGTATGGGTGGTAAAAATCGTAGAGGGAGACCAAGAAATGGATACAGTAAACAGATTCAGAAAGATGTAGGTTGCAGTAGTTATTCGGAGATGGAGTAGCATGGAGAGCTGCATCAAGCCAGTCTTCGAACTCAAGGCCACAACTACAACAACAGTTTAAGACGCTGCCAAAGTTGTGAGAGTTTGTTGCCAGTACAGATTTTAAATAAACTTCAAGACACATGTAAATCTCCTATTTTCATACTAATGTACTTCAAATAATGCATTTTAATTGTAATTTTTAGGAAGTTATCACCAGTCCTTTTTCATGTTACTCACAGATTTATTTATGAGGAAAACTGTGGGCATACACTGAAATGATCATTCTAGGCCTGCGGTTTTGGAACTTGCTGATGACATCGTTCTTGACGGTAACACCGAAAAATTTACAACTAATTATCCAACTGGGTGGAGTGGCCAGTTCGGTAGGGCTACAAAATGAGGAGACCGTCTATGAGGTAGCAGCATGTAGAACGACGCTTCGAGCGTGTTTACCATTTGACAGATTGTACAGGCCTTATCCTTCCTTGTATTCGCTGGACCACATTAAGCGCCCCGACCAAGTTATCGGATGTTACACTTTCAAAACATGATCGATGCAGATATTTGCAACGACCAGTTTTCTTGCACATGACGAGGGCAATTTGTTTTTGTGGATTTTTATCATCGATATCGACAAACTTGCTTATCAACATTTATCGACCAATCTGAAGAGTATCTTGAATTAGGCGAAACGCGCGTCATTGATGAATAAGTAAACAGCAATTTAGCATCGCAACCAAGACTGTTTTCTTCTGCCCCATTTTACATATTGAAGGCTGTATCACCATGCCAATGGTTATAAATAGATAGTGATAACATTAACTCAACGTGCATAACAAGTCGATATATCACTTCTCAGATTATGGTCTAACAGAAAGTACTACAAGACGCTAACAGATTTCAGTATCTGTAGCAACAGCGACGTCGTAGTAGACATCAGGAGCAGAATTAGGAAAGCTTCTGCAGCTTTCCAATCACTGCTACCCATATGGCACTACTGTCTATAAAAAAGTTTACAAAGCCTCGACTGTACTCTTCTACAGCTCTACCGGTGGCGACATATGCATATAATACCTGGAAAATATCAGTAAAACCACCACGCAAGTTCGATATCTAGCATCAGCGATGCCTAAAGCCAATCTTGAACATCAGTTAGCACGATCATTTTTCTAAGGATGAAGTGCTGAGATGAAGTGGTCTATGCAGTCTGTACAAAACTGTTGCCGAAAGAAGACTGAAGCTTACGAGGCATATTCTATCCATGAGAGTTGGAATAATCCCCAAATCAGCACTGTTGAGGAAATCAACACAAGTACAGGCTGATCAGAAACAGTTTGAAAAGCTTAAAAAAGTGTTGCAGGGTAGGCTGTGCCGAGAAATAATTGTTAAGAAAAAAATTCGATGCGTTGCACCGTTTCGGAATTAATTATCATTCAATTTAGCCGATCAGGCCGTTGTGCACACAAATTCAGGCGCCCAGCCAGACATGGCGTCGCCAAACGTGTCCTTCGTTTGGTTTCCTAAAACCGAACAAGAGAGCGATACAAAAATAGGACATGGGACAGTGTTAAGTTTCGAACCCGAGCCAAAGGCTCAACAGTTTCGTGCGTCATCATGTATGAGAATAACTGACACTAATTGTATGTGGTGGGCAGTTTAGATGTGCGAGCTGTAACGGGACATCTACCTCTAGCATTACTCTCCCTCAACGGTTGTTGTCGGTACCAGTATTATTTTTCGGATTTTGGACAGGTCAATAATATCTCAGCTTCTTCTCTGAAAACTTTCATATAATTTTATGCACAGTATGTTATATTTCAAGCTAAAATTTATGAAAATGAATTACTTTATGAAAAATGTTTTAGTCTTGATGTTAAAACTGATAAGTACTAGTACTGAACGTACAAAAAATGGCTCTGAGCACTATGGGACTTAACTTCTGAGGTCACCAATCCCCTAGAACTTAGAACTACTTAAACCTAACTAACCTAAGGACATCGCACACATCCATGCCCGAGGCAGGATTCGAACCTGCGACCGTAGCGGTCGCGTGGTTCCAGATTGTAGCGCCTAGAGCCACTCGTCCACCCAGGCCGGCCTGAACGTACAGTTAAAATTATTTTCTTAGAAACATTTGAACTTACGGACTATTGACACGCACAAAATTTATATTATTAATTACGCAGTACTGTACTGGTTACTACGTTTATTTCTGGATTCATTTATGAAATAACAATCCAAAGTAATAATGTAACAAACTAGTAGAAATCCATTTGTTAAGAAAAACCGTAAACCCTTTGGGCCATGGTTATTTCCGCAGAGTGTGAGGGTCGTAAGCCTGCCTCTGATGTGATTGGACGTATTTTTGTATTTTGTGCGAATAATGTAATTCCGGCTTTGTTAATGTGAAAAATCAAAAGGCTGTATGGTATACTAAAATGTGGAAAAAATATATTTACGTAAAAACAAAAATTGTGCAACAATTACCAAAATTATTCGGATCAATCCAACCATGAGGACCTAAAATGTGACAGTTTCAGCTTCAAGAATCAGACTCCTGGACAAGAAGAACTGGAGCCAACTCTGCATGGCGAGTTAAGTAAACTAGAAAGTTTATTGTACTCTTCGCTCCTCTCAAATCTTCATAAAAGACTAATGTGGACAATAGACGGAATGAGGTTCAAATGGTTCAAATGGCTCAAATGGCTCTGAGCACTATGGGACTCAACTGCTATGGTCATTAGTCCCCTAGAACTTAGAACTACTTAAACCTAACTAACCTAAGGACATCACACACATCCATGCCCGAGGCAGGATTCGAACCTGCGACCGTAGCAGTCGCACGGTTCCGGACTGCGCGCCTAGAACCGCGAGACCACCGCGGCCGGCAGACGGAATTAGGAAGGAGGGGGGAGAGTACAGAGAGCAACGACGTGATTGTCTACTTTCAATGCGAAATAACTCGGAAACGGTGCAACGTATCAAAGTAACTCACTGACAATTATTTCTCAGCCCCTCCTACCCTGCAACACCCTTACAAGCTTTTCAGACTGATCCCCCTGTGTACAGATGTAGAGGAAGACATGGTAGAATCTGCAAAAGAACTTTCTCAAAGGGTCTTCAGTGTAGAGCTGTTGATAGAATATCGATATATTGATAATTTTCCAAAAATTATCGATAGAAGTCGGCATACCAGTTACCTAGATATATCGATATCAGGATGACAATACTGAGCGCCGATATTTTTATTTGATATTATATTTTTTTCACAATTTTCGATAAATATTTGAAGAGGTTATTTTGAAATTGTAGTAGAACATAATTTTACTATCACTGTGTGAAGAACTCTTACTACTTTCTGAGCTTTCATCCCGCCCAGTCTTTCTCTTTGACTGTGTGAAGTATGTGTGTTGTTGTTGTGGTCTTCAGTCGTGAGACTGGTTTGATGCAGCTCTCTATGCTACTCTATCCTGTGCAAGCTTCATCATCTCCCAGTACTTACTGCAACCCACATTCTTCTGAATCTGCTTAGTGTATTCATCTCTTGGTCTCCCTCTACGATTTTTACCCTCCATACTGCCCTTCAATGCTAAATTTGTGATCCCCTGATGCCTCAGAACATGTCCTACCAACCGATCCCTTCTTCTAGTCAAGTTGTGCCACAAATTTCTCTTCTCCCCCATTCTATTCAACACCTCCTCATCAGTTATGTGATCTACCCATCTAATCTTCAACATTGTTCAAATGTTCAAATGTGTGTGAAATCTTATGGGACTTAACTGCTAAGGTCATCAGTCCCTAAGCTTACACACTACTTAACCTAAATTATCCTAAGGACAAACACACCCATACCCGAGGGAGGACTCGAACCTCCGCCGATTCTACTGTAGTACCACATTTCGAAAGCTTCTATTCTCTTCTTGTCCAAACCATTTATCTTCCATGTTTCTCTTCCATACATGGCTACACTCCATACAAATACTTTCAGAAACGACTTCCTTACACTTAAATCTATACTCGATGTTAACAAATTTCTTTTCTTCAGAAACGCTTTCCTTGCCATTGCGAGTCTACATTTCATATCCTCTCCACTTCGACCATCATCAGTTATTTTGCTCCCCAAATAGCAAAACTCATCTACTACTTTAAGCATCTCATTTCCTAATCTAATTCCCTCAGCATCACCCGACTTAATTCGACTACATTCCATAATCCTCGTTCTGCTGTTGTTCATAGGTGGCACGAAAGAAGTCCTATTGCATTAGAGGGGGAGGGGGGGGGGGGGTAGCAGTAAGTGGTATGGACGGAATAACAAAATTTCCGACGTGAAGAAATAGTACATCAGTTGCGTTATAATTTTTAACTTAACTAGTGTGCTATTTCTTCACATCGGCATACTTCAAAAACAGTTGAATAAAAATTTAAGTGACAAGACTGGTCTTTGCGGTGGACGGAAACGCGTGAGGGAAAATGCTGACGTAATCAGTGCTCGGTGCTACCAACAGAACTGCAACGTTTAACTTCACTAGGCAAGTTTAGCCCTACAAATCGTAGGTCGCTTGCGTTGGCAGAAATGAAAAAACAGGGAAGTCGACATGTGTTCAGGACAAATACGATATGTGACGAAAACAGTCCTACTTTAGCGCATGGTTATTAAATGCTATGCAGCGCTGGAGGATTTGACTCTATGTTATAGTGATGGGCTTGGCACCGATATAAACACCCTAATTTGGTATTAAAAGTTACTTTGTTATTCTTACTGAAGTCTATGCATCTGTGACTCTTTAAAAAGTAATGATAACATTCTATTTGGTGAGAAGGAGAACTTAAACCCCTCGAATCCGCGCCTATGTACCCTCAACCAAATAGTGCAGAAGCTTGTGGAGTGTAAATTTAGTTTTAGAAGCTTCACCAAAGACTGGCAATCAGTGCAGAACACGTACGTCGAGTGTGCCGCCCTCGCCGAGTTCGTAGAACACAGCTATGGGTGCGTCTGGAAGAGCGCGTTACTTATTTAATCTGTGCGCCGGGTCGTACAGCGGAACGCTTTTAACGGTCACGGGTGCCGCCCACATTTGACGCATGTCGTTCCGGAGATAGCCGCTGACGGCGAGGACGAAGCGACGGGTGGAGCTCCACCTCGCTTCATAGTTCATAACCTCTGGAGCGCAGCAAGGGTAACGTCTGAAGGCCAGCCCAGAGGGCACGGTTCAGTTTCTGTTACCGTGTACAACTCTCTCTTTCTCTCCTTCTCTCCCTCTCTCTCTTTCTCTCCCTCTCTCTCTTTCTCTTCCCTCTAGTTTACCAGAGTACAAGGCTCAGAAAATAAATAGAACGGATGGTTATAATTAAAGGACAGCTGCTCACAGAAGTCCAGGGTGGGCGGTAATTATCGTATCGCAGCGAAACCTGATAGATATTCTAATGTGTTAATGCGGAACCGATTAAAGCTGCAAAAAAGCTAGTTCTAATTTTCGCCACCAGGTGAAAATCTGGCACTTCCGCTGCAAGAAAGAGGTATAGAAATATTTCCTTATGTAATGAATTAGGAATGAGACGTGGGCAGAAAAAGTCATGTAAGGTGCCTCTTACGTGAGGAAGACATTTTTACCAGTTTTAATAAATTATCTCTTATTGATGTATTCACGATAGATAGGAAGTGCTGTAGTCCGTAGCCGGCCATGAGTCGGAGAGCATTTCCCACGCTGGCTGGCTAGGTGACGAAGCGACCATATGTCGCGCGTAGTGGGGTGGGGCTCGGCGCTGGACCGTAGCAATAAGCGTTAGCTTGGGAAATATACATGACGGGAAGTACCGCCATCTTGGCGGCAAAGTCACCGATTTTGTTTATTTATAATTAATAATTAAAGTCATTTATGACAACATGAATACTAGGAGGAGCCTCTGGATGTTTGAAACTATTTATTATAATTTTGCCTCGTTAAAATTCACACTCGTTCATTAACAAATGCATATCTTACTAAGTACGAACTTGATCGGAAATCCATGAACTGTGACGAAACTAGTAAGAGATACGGACTGCCCGCCAAAGTCGGCAGTCGGCGTTTAGAACCATTCCTGTCTTGTTCGATGGTAGCCATGCTCTCGGTTACGAGTAGTTTGTGACATGAGTGTTTCATTATTGATCTAATAGGAATAAAAGTGATATTACGGCATTCTGAATCCTAATTTCGAGTAAAAAGATACCCCAAAGTTAATAGACAGCAGTTTCAGATAATTAGCTTCCACCGACAGAGACATCCAATGTGCCAATGAAGAATCTGCACGGGACGACATTTACGAGAGCTGCACCGCGCACAGGTAGGAGGAAATCCGACGACACGACCCACCAAGGCGGATCAAGGAAGGTCCGACTTACACTCACAAATTCCGGGTGGAAATGCTGACCAGTTATACTGTACGTCACATATACCACGCTCTACGGACTCGCGGCTAAGCTTAGTAATAACAGTATCAGTTTAGAAGCGAGGGGCTCTTGCAGTCAGACAAGCGATGAAGGCGTTATGTTGATTTTATTATTAACTGCTGCTTTCACAACTTGTTAAGTATGAGCACCAAAGATATGAACAAAGTAAGAGCATATGGACTATCAGACCAATTGTGTGATTGGATTGAAGAGTTCCTAGATAACAGAACGCAGCATGTCATTCTCAATGGAGAGAAGTCTTCCGAAGTAAGAGTGATTTAAGAGTTATTTCAGGTGTGCCGCAGGGGAGTGTCGAAGGACCGTTGCTATTCACAATATACATAAATGACCTTGTGGATGACATCGGAAGTTCACTGAGGCTTTTTGCGGATGATGCTGTGGTATATCGAGAGGTTGTAACAAAGGAAAACTGTACTGAAATGCAGGAGGATCTGCAGCGAATTGACGCATGGTGCAGGGAATGGCAATTGAATCTCAATGTAGACAAGTGTAATGTTCTGCGAATACATAGAAAGAAAGATCCCATATCATTTGCTACAATATAGCAGGTCAGCAACTGGAAGCAGTTAATTCCATAAATTATCTGGCAGTACGCATTAGGAGTGATTTAAAATGGAATGATCATATAAAGTTGATCGTCGGTAAAGCAGATGCCAGACTGAGATTCATTGGGAGATTCCTAAGGAAATACAATCCGAAAACAAAGGAAGTAGGTTACAGTACGCTTGTTCGCCCGCTGCTTGAATACTGCTCAGGAGTGTGGGAACCGTACCAGATAGGGTTGATAGAAGAGGTAGAGAAGATCCAACGGAGAGCAGCGCGCTTCGTTACAGAATCATTTAGTAATCGCGAAAGCGTTACGGAGATGATAGATAAACTCCAGTGGAAGACTCTGCAGGAGAGACGCTCAGTAGCTCGGTACGGGCTTTTGTTGCAGTTTCGAGAACATACCTTCACCGAAGAGTCAAGAAGTATATTGCTCCCTGCTACGTATATCTCGAGAAGAGACCATGAGGATAAAATCAGAGAGATTAGAGCCCACACAGAAGCATACCGACAATCCTTCTTTCCACGAACAATACGAGACTGGAATAGAAGGGAGAACCGATAGAGGTACTCAACGTACCCTCCGCCACACACTGTCAGGTGGCTTTCGGAGTATGGATATAGATGTAGATGTAGATATCGACGAGGTGCAGTACAGCGCCACATTTGCTCCTGGTGGCTAAAATAGGAACTAATTTTTTTCCAGCATAGATTGGCTCCACATTACCGTATTAGAATATCTTCCAAGCTTCGCTGCCATACGATAATTATAGCCCATAGTGAACCTCCGTGAGTTGCTGCACTTTAATTACAACCACTGTTGGAACCTCACGTATACACCTTGGTGCCTGCAAGTGAGCACATCCTGTAAGTGCTGGACTGTGTTGGCTTCTGGGGTATTTATAGTCTGTGTCCAGTGGATTGCATCATACAAGGGTAAGTTAAATACAAGCGGCATTTTTATTGTTGGACGTCAACGGTTGGTACGACTGTGCCCGCTCTTCTAGTATATTTTGGGAGGGGCAGCATTAGCAGTGGGGACAGCCGGCCATTCCACTCTCCCTACCAGTTAGTCAGTACCACTCGCGACGTCGGAGGAAGAGCCGCACCATTCTGTTTCGCAACGCATAATTATCAAGTTTCTTGCACCGAAAGGAGTTCAAGCGACGGAAAGTTTTCGGAGATTGACCCCACGGTACGAGGACAAAACACTGTTGAGGACTCACTTCTTTGCCCGCCATAAAGAGTTCAAGGAAGGACGAGAACGAATCGAAAATCAGGAAGAGAATCACTGTCCTCGGACCAGCATAACGGTCAAAAACACTCAAGCGATTAAATACTTTCTTGTAGAACCATACAGTGATATAGGGATGGTAACCGTTCATCCAGATGTGCATGTCCTAAAGAACAGATACCAGCTCTGGATGCACAAAGGTAATGAAATACTTAACGGAGATACAATTAGGCTGCGAGCAAGTGGATTAAGGGATAGGGGGCATACGGGGATTTGGGTCGGACACTTGAGGTACTCGGATAGCCAAGGAGGAAAAAAAAAGAAATAAAAACAAGACAGAGAGAGAGAGAGAGAGAGAGAGAGTGAGTGAGACTGGGAGTGGGAGTGGCAGTTAAGGTGACAAGTCGCGTAAAGCTGGAAATTCTGGTTCGACTCCCGGCCGGGTAAGAATTTTCATCTGTCGCGCTTAGGTATACTCATTGCCCGACTGCAGATAAATCTGTAGTCACTCTTGTAGCAGACCGATAGGTGACGGTATCAGAAACTGCAGAACAGACTGGAATAAAGTATGGAAGCTGTCAACTGATCATCACAAATGACATATAGTTATGTGCTCCCTACGGGTTTCTCGCTTATTGACCGTAGATCGCTGAGATGTTTGGAGGTCAGAGCTAGGTTTGGGAAAGAAGGTGGTACATTTTCGACTCGGACCGTCGCTTGAAACGAAACAGCGGTCCACCACCACACTCCGTATCTGACCGGAGACCTTGACTTTATTAAGCGCTTTAAGCTGCTTTGCTACACCGAGGATATTTAATTCTACGTTTCTCGTCTTGTTTGTGGCGGAGGGTCCTTTTCTTACCACCGCCATTTACCGTTCAGTTACACACTTAAAACTTCCTACATAGCTCGGAACTCGATGACAATGCAGTATTAACCCTGTGTCGTGTCTGCTGCGTCGCGGATGGTACTTTGTCTACCACTGCTATTTCCCCCTTTTCCTCTTTCACTTCTGAATGTTTCGTGGTAAGAATGGTTACTGGTAAGTCCTCATGTGAGCTCCGTTTTCTCTGACTTTTACTTTCGAGGTGTTTTCGTGAGATAACCGTCGGAGGAAGAAATGTATTGGTTTGACTTAAAAGAAGAGAAACTGAAATTATCCTGAAATACCGAATGTCTCTGTTGTAAACACGTCAAATTGTTAGAAATGAAAAATTTCATACACACGAGACTAAAAATCAGGAAATAATTATTTAAAAAAAAACATTTTTAAGATAATATGTTTTTAAGACGGACGTAACATATAAAATAATTTCTCCTAGCCCCAAGTAGCTTCCCAGCCCTATACAGATAGTCCTGAAAACAGTTTTTGTGAATATGTAATATCTATCAAAATACAGTACTTCTAGAATTTAACACGAAAAACGTGGGGCATAAGCAATAATGACTGATGCATGAATAGTTCACCTCTCTACTGTTATCTATTACATGGGCCCTACGTCTTTCGTTTTAAATTCTACGAATATCTTCATAGTATTAAAAATTCGCAAGCAAACATTTTCTGAGCTACATGTATGGTGTTAGGAATCTACGAGTTAATGAGACTAGGAGAAATTTTATTGTACTTTTTCCGTTTTAAAAACGTATTACATTACAAAGTTTTTTGAATCCAGTATCTCATTAAACATTTTTGTCTTTCTTCACTTGGTTTCTATGATATTTTTGTTCCTCTCGATTCTTATTATTATAGGGAAGCTGCTTGTCACACAATGATTTTGCCGGCAATATTTGTTTTGCCAGACGCGTTCTGAGCTAGGCACCTTTTGTTCGATACATGTTTTGTTACTTACCGTGTGTGTTCATATTGTTCTACACGTGCTCTTCCTCTCCTGCTGATGAAGCTTTTGTTCTGCCTGTAGCGTTAAAAACAACTTTCATCACATCACACACACCTTTTTACGTTATGTAGCGTCGGCGTCTACGAAATGTATTTTGTGATGTTTACGGTCAAGGGCTGTGTGTGTGTGTGTGTGTGTGTGTGTGTGTGTGTGTGTGTGTGTGTGTCTGGTGGGCGGGTGGGTTCATCTCGGTTCGTTTGATGGATTTAGTAGAGAGTTCTTGTTTATATGTGTCTGGCTATATATCAGTTATTGCTGCTGTTGAGGCTTTTTGAATGTGATAGTTTTCTTGTACTGGTATGAAGCATATATTACAATTATTTATTTCGATAACCGTCGTGTTTTTCCCCTGTATTCTTGTGGTGTTTGCTATATCGTTTTAAATGTTCTGCAAATGTTCAGTTAATGGTGTCACACTTCCAACATTTGAGACACTTTTTGTATCTTGTACTAGAATTCCTACTTTTCACTCTACCATGGTCTGCATTGCAGCTTTGTGATCATACTTGCTCTATACCTAATTCTTGGTATTTGTGTCTCTCGGCTGTTGAAGTGTTTAAATATAAATGAAGGGTATTTGTTGTTCTATATTTTACAAAGAGGTCTTGTTTCTTTACATCGCTTGCAGCTCTGTGTGTTAATTTACGAGTAGTGTTCAATAGATAATGCAATTTCTGAAAGTAGGTAGGTTTTATTCAGGATTCCTATATATCGTATTATGCCGCACTGTTTTAGCTGAAAAACCTTACTTTTCAACATAATCTCCGTTCAGTGCGACGGCCTTACTCCACGCCACCTTAATGGGATGGTCCGTACGACCACAGCACTAGTCGACGTCAGAGCTAACGTCTTGCAACACCAACAGCCTCCCAATCATCCAAGTGCCGCTTCGCGGAGCACAACCTTTATTGGGCCAAAGACATGGGCGGTGCGAGATCCAGCTGTAGGAGTAAGGAAGAAGAGTCCAATGAAATTTTGTGGACTCCTCTCCGGTGCGCAGACTTGGGTGAAGCCTTGCGTTGTCATGGAGAAGTTGGTTTGCATTTTTGTGGCGACAAACATGCTGAAGTAGTTTCTTCAATTTCCTGGGGTAACACGATACGCTTCAGACATTGTCGTTGTACCATGAGATAGGACATAAAAACAGAATAACTTCTTCAGTATCACAAAAGACCGTCACCTTGACTTTTCGGGTTTACGTTGTGGCTTTGAACTTTTTCTTCGGACGAGAGGTGGTGAGACGCCAGGCCAGTTTGTTTCCGGTTCAAAGTGACAAACCCATGTTTCACTGCCCGCGACGACTCTCGACTAAAAAAAAAAAAAATTGCAACGGTCAGCCTCGTGGCTAGCAAGCACTTTCGCATGCATGCTCCTCCGTTGCTCTTTATGGTTTTCTATTAGGCGGTGACGAAGCCAGTGGACACAGACTTCTGAATACCCCAACTGGTGGACGAGTATGTCAGCACTACCAACAGAGATGCCTGTCTAGTTGTGCAGCGAGATTTCTGATTGTGACCCGTCGATCACCTCGAATGGGAATGCTCTCACGTTCGAACACTACACGATCACAGCTGTGTGCGGCCAGCAGTCAGTGGGAGATTAAAACGGTTGGCGCCACGTTGTTGCGACGAAGACACACGCTCCGCCCAACGACTCACCTCGCTTTTGTTCATCGCCAGGTCTCCGTAGACGTTCTGCAAGCTCCAACGAACCTGCGATGCTCTGGTTTTCCGCCAAAAGCAGCACGGTGACAGCTCTCTGCCTGGACCGCAAGCCGGCCGCTGTGGCCGAGCGGTTCTAGGCGCTTCAGTCCGGAACCGCGCGACTGCTACGGTCGCAGGTTCGAATCCTGCCTCGGGCATGGATGTGTGTGATGTCCTTAGGTTGGTTAGGTTTAAGTGGTTCGAAGTTCTAGGGGACTGATGACCTCAGATGTTAAGTCCCATAGTGCTCAGAGCCATTTGAACCATTTTGAACCTGTATCGCACCCTCGTTAACGGCTACGTATCGGAACTTCATGAAGCTATAGGGCCCGAAGCGGGAATTTTCCACGTCCAAGAACAAATTCGGCAAATCATCGATCCAAACTGGCCGTGAAAAAAAAAAATTATTTGCACCACTTATTGAACACCCCTCGTTTGTCTGTCATCGCGTACCACTCTTGCTTGCTGAGTGGAACCTTACTCTTCGCAACATGTAACTTAGTGTAACTTGCTTTTGCCTTGGCCATCAAATCCGCCTGCCTGGAACACAATGGAACCCATATGCGACATTGTCGGCATCTGCACTGTGTCAACGAACAACCTGTCCGCAATTTACAGGAACTGCAAGACTTGTACGTAGACATCTGCTGCCATCTGAGTCCGGAAACCCACCACGGATTCTTAGAATTTATGCTACGCAGAATAGCTACCGCACTGCGTTCGAAAGTGGACTACAACGGTATTAAGTCTTTGTATGTCCATCGTTTTAGAAATGGTTGCGGGACTCGGCTGTTCCATAGAGGCTCTCAAATTAAATACATTTCAGCCGGCAGTTTTCATCCTTATTTTACTTGGCAACCATTCTCAGCGTTTTACTACGCTATCTTCAGGCCCTGGCCGACGTGTAGGAAGAATCTACCTAGGTTGTGTTCAAAACGGGGGGCAGCAATGATGCTATTAGTGGATATTTGCTACAATGATCACTTCAGCCATCACTTGCAAACAGTCGGTAGAATGCTGAAGATTAACTGGGTAGATCACGTAACTTATGAGGAGGTACTGAACAGAATTGGGGAGGAGAGGAATTTGTGGCACAACCTGACTAGAAGAAGGGATCGATTGGTAGGACACGTTCTGAGGCATCAAGGGATCACCAGTTTAGTATTGGAGGGAAACGTGGAAGGCAAAAACCGTAGAGGGAGACTAAGATGATTACACTAAGCAGATTCAGAAGTATATAACATTCAGTAGTTATCCGAAGATGGGTTGCACAGGATAGAGCAGCTTGGAGAGCTGCATCAAACGCGTCTTTGGACTGAAGACCACAACAGCAACATCACTACTATTCAATCTGCGCTTCACTGGACGCACATCTAGCATACAAACGATACATTCATGCCATGTTTTCGCAAACATTTCTGGAATTCCTGCGTTAACTGCTGTTGCTTTGCAGCTTCGCGGTTCACCCAAAGTTGTTTGAAATGGCAAACGACCACAAACAATAATCACATACTGGAGACCGCGGATGGAATTAGAGATCCATCATTGAGACAGCTCATTGTTAAGCGATGTTCTCATGAAAGTAGTTTAAAAGTGCCACCTATTACAGATTACAATAACACAAACTATACTATGTAACAGAAAAATAAGTGAAGGAGAAAATGTTTGAATTGTTTCAAAATTTTACGTTGCTCTCTGTCAGATATTTTACGTAACTGGGTAAGTTATCAAAAACGTTTGTTGCAGAATTGGCTCAAATGGTTCAAATGGCTCTGAGCACTATGTGACTTAACATCTGAGGTCATCAGTCTCCTAGACTTATAACTACTTAAACCTAACTAGCCTAAGGACATCACACACATCCATGCCCGAGACAGCATTCGAACCTGCGACCGTAGCGGTCGCGCGGTTCCAGACTGTAGCGCCTAGAACCGCTCGGCCACTCCAGCCGGCTCAACAACTCCTTAGACAGATTCTACAATACGATCGTGGATGAGGCCCATATACTATTCTTACAGCACGTTTTTTCGTAATGAAGGCTTTCTTCAAGATGAGTTACCCCAGAACATTATTTCATATGACATTATTAAATCAATATATGCAAGGTATGTCAACTTACTGATTGTCTCTCCCCAAAATTTGGAATGATTGTAAGTGGAAATGTGGCTGAACTAATTTGTTTCAGGAATTATAAAATGTGCTTTTGCCAGTTTAGATTCTCATCAGTATGGAAATCTAAAGATTTTGAAGTTTCTTCCCAATTTGTTATTTCCGCGGCATGTACGAGGGTCAGTCAAAAAGTAATGCCTCCTATTTTTTTTCTACGTTTAATTGTCAGGAAATTTAAATGCAATTACATAGGTTGAAAACCACAACATTGAGGATCATTTTGTCATTTTTCAATGTAATCTCCGCCCATCTCTACAGTTTTGGTCCATCTTTGAACAAGGGCATGTATCCCAGCACGGTAAAAATCACAGCTCTGCTTCCTAAGCCATTGACGCACGGATGTTTTGACGGCCTCCTCATCTTCAAAATGAATCCCACGATGAGCTTCTTTTAGTGGCCCAAACAGATGGAAGTCTGATGGTGCCAGGTCAGGGCTGTATGGGGGATGAGGCAAAACTTCCCATCCAATTTTGACAATCTCGTCAGAGGTGTGACGACTGGTGTGTGGTCTTGCATTGTCATGCAAAAGAAGAACATCTGCCATTGATTTTGTTGGGCGAACTCGCTGAAGACGCGCTTTAAGTTTTTTGAGGGTTGTGACGTATTGAACAGAATTTATTGTGCATCCCTGCTCCAAAAAATCAACCAGAATCACACCCTCTGTATCCCAGAAAACTGTTGCCATAACTTTCCCTGCCGATCGCACAGTTTTGAATTTTTTCTTCCTCGGCGAGCTTGTGTGACGCCACTCCATTGACTGCCTCTTTGATTCGGGTTCAAAAAAATGCACCCATGTTTCGTCCCCGGTCACAATTTTTTTCAGAAACTCATCTCCCTCCAAACGGAAGCGCTGCAAGTGTTGGGAGGCTATTGTTTTCCTTGCCTCTTTATTCTGATCGGTTAACATTCTTGGAACCCACCGTGCACAAACTTTTGAGTACCCCAATTGTTTAATAATCGTGATCACACTGCCTTTACTAAGAGAAATAATGCGACACACTTCATCTGCAGTCACCCGACGGTCACCACGAATGATGTCATCAACTTGCTGAATGTTGTGTGGAGTCACTGCACTCACCGGCCTGCCGCTCCGCTTTTCGTCAGTCAACGGTGTTTGCCCTTCAGCTTCCTTACAACGACGAACCCATCGTCTAACAGTGCTGACATCCACTGTCACAACACCATACACCTTCTTCAGTCTTTCATGAACGCGTATGGGCGTTTCACCTTCTGCATTCAAGAATTCAATCACACAACGCTGTCTCAAACGAACATCGATGTCGGCCATCTTACAAACTTCTGCTGTGCTGCCACCTGTTGACACAGAAAGTTACTACTGCAGTGGATTGCAGAAGAAGGTTTGAGGAATGGCGCCAAATTCAAATTTTTCACTTAACTTAATTTCTTTAAGTAGAAAAAAAATGGGAGGCATTACTTTTTGACCGACCCTCGTATTACACGTATCATTCGCGTAGTACCACTAGACGTGCAGAACTGAACAGGACAAAAAGAAAATTGAGGGCGAGACCATTTTCGGAAAACCAATCAACGATACTTGAACATTGTTACCATTTCTTCTGTTTTTGTCTGTATGCTTTGACTGATTACAAACTAGCGATATCCGAAAAAGGATCTCATTCTGCTTGTTGTATATTAGACGGAAGGTCGTGCGCATATATGAGGAACAATAGTGATCCAAGATTGAACTTTCGTGAAACCCATATGTCATTTCTCCCAAGTCACAATTACGTCACCAGCCTGTAGTGGTTGAATTACGAAGCACAAGTTTCTGAATTCTTTTGGTTAGATAAGACGTTATTCATTGGTTGGCTATACCATCAATCCCATTAAACTTCGTTTTATCTACAAAAACACTGTGCCCGGAATGTAACATTCACTCTGCAGCGGAGTGTGCGCTTATCCGCGAAAGGCAAAGGTACCGAGTTCGACTTCCTGTCAGATACACGGTTTTAATCTGCCAGGAAGTTTCTTTATGAATACTGTGAGTCACACAGCCAAATTCCTTAGACAGGAAAACGATGCCAGCACTTACAAACACACTAATTAGTCCTGCTGTCTGTGTATATACGAGGTCCATTCAAGTTCTAAGGCCTCCGATTTTTTGTCTCCGGACTGGAAAGAGATAGAAACATGCGCATTGTTTTACGATGAGGCCGCGATCATTGTCAATACGTCCCAGAGATGGCAGTACCGTACGGCAGATGGAATTTTACCGCCAGCGGCGAGAATGAGAACTATTTTAAATACTTAAAATGGCGACGTTTCCCTTACTTGAACAGCGTGGAATCATTCGTTTTCTCAATTTGCGTGGTGTGAAACCAATTGAAATTCATCGACAGTTGAAGGAGACATGTGGTGATGGACTTATGAATGTGTCGAAAGTGCGTTCATGGGTGCGACAGTTTAATTAAGGCAGAACATCGTGTGACAACAAACCGAAACAACCTCGGGCTCGCACAAGCCAGTCTGACGACATGATCGAGAAAGTGGAGAGAATTGTTTTGGGGATCGCCGAATGACTGTTGAACAGATCGCCTCCAGAGTTGGCATTTCTGTGGGTTCTGTGCACACAATCCTGCATGACGACCTGAAAATGCGAAAAGTGTCATCCAGGTGGGTGCCACGAATGCTGACGGACGACCACATGGCTGCCCGTGTGGCATGTTGCCAAGCAATGTTGACGCGCAACAACAGCATGAATGGGACTTTCTTTTCGTCGGTTGTGACAATGTATGAGACGTGGATGCCATTTTTCAATCCAGAAACAAAGCGCCAGTCAGCTCATTGGAAGCATACAGATTCACCGCCACCAAAAAATTTCGGGTAACCGTCAGTGCTGAAAAAATGGTGTCCATGTTCTGGGACAGCGAGGGCGTAATCCTTACCCATTGCGTTCCAAAGGGCACTACGGTAACAGGTGCATCCTACGAAAATGTTTTGAAGAACAAATTCCTTCCTGCACGGCAACAAAAACGTTCGGGAAGGGCTGCGCGTGTGCTGTTTCACCAAGACAACGCACCCGCACATCGAGCTAATGTTACGCAACAGTTTCTTCGTGATAACAACTTTGAAGTGATTGCTCATGCTCGCTACTCACCTGACCTGGCTCCCAGTGACTTTTGGCTTTTTTCAACAATGAAAGACACTCTCCGTGGCCGCACATTCCCAGCCGTGCTGCTATTGCCTCAGCGATTTTCCAGTGGTCAAAACAGACTCCTAAAGAAGCCTTCGCCGCTGCCATGGAATCATGGCGTCAGCGTTGTGAAAAATGTGTACGTCTGCAGGGCGATTACGTCGAGAAGTAACGCCAGTTTCATCGATTGCGGGTGAGTAGTTAATTAGAAAAAAAATCGGAGGCCTTAGAACTTGAATGCACCGCGTATTTCCCGCGCCCGGGTTCCCGGGTTCGATTCCCGGCGGGGTCAGGGATTTTCTCTGCCTCGTGATGACTGGGTGTTGTGTGATGTCCTTAGGTTAGTTAGGTTAGTTAGGTTTAAGTAGTTCTAACAAGGGAACCTCCCCATCGCACCCCCCTCACATTTAGTTATAAGTTGGCACAGTAGATAGGCCTTGAAAAACTGAACACAGATCAATCGAGAAAACAGGAAGAAGTTGTGTGGAACTATGAAAAAACTAAGCAAAATATACAAACTGAGTAGTCCATGTGCAAGATTGGCAACATCTAGGAGAGTCCGCGTTCAGGAGCGCCGTGGTCCCGTGGTTAGCGTGAGCAACTGCGGAACGAGAGGTACTTGGTTCAAATCTTCCCTAGAGTGAAAAGTTTACTTTCTTTATTTTTGCAAAGTTATGATCTGTCCGTTCGTTCATTGACGTCTCTGTTCAGTGTAATAAGTTTAGTGTCTGTGTTTTGCGACCGCACCGCAAAACCGTGCGATTAGTAGCCGAAAGGACGTGCCTGTCCAATGGAAACCGAAAACATTTGATTGCAAGGTCATAGGTCAACCGATTCCTCCACAGGAAAACACGTCTGATATATTCTATACGACACTGGTGACGGCATGTGCGTCACATGACAGGAATATGTTGTCGACCCACCTAACTTGTACACTTGATGAATGGCTGAAAAGATTCTTCTACCTTGCCCAATTTAGGTTTTCTTGTGGATGTGATAATCACTCCCAAAAAAGTGTGAAAACATAAGAGTTTGTCACATAAACTGCAACAAATGAATGCAACAGTTTCACAGTCGCACAGTTTTCCCTGTGCTCTGTCAAAACATATGTTTTTAACGTTTTCAAATTTTTTCCGTGTGTAGACCGTCAAATGCATATGTCCAAGAAAATCTGAACATGTCCTGGAATTTTGGAGAGCGAAGTTGATTATGTGTGAATGCCTGAACTTTGATAATTGTCTGAAAATAAAAGAATTAAAATTTTCTCCCGAGGGAAGACTTGAACCAAGGACCTATCTTTCTACAACTGCACATGCTAACCACGGGACCACGGCGCTCATAGGTTTACAACCACCAGGCTGTTGCCTATCTTACACATGGACTACTCAGTTTGTATATTTTGCTTATTTTTTCATAGTTCCACACAACTTCTTCCTGTTTTCTCGATTGATCTGTGTTCAGTTTTTCAAGGCCTATCCACTGTACCAACTTATAACTAATTCTGAGGGGGGTGCGATGGGGAGGTTCCCTTGTAAGTTCTAGGGGACTGATGACCTCAGATGTTTAGTCCCATAGTGCTCAGAGCCATTTGAACCACTTGTGTATATATTAGTTCTATAGCCACATACGCTGCCGGTTTTAATCACGGAGGACGGTTGGCCTTGCGTTCAGTTCTCGCAGCCGCCTCGTGAGCAGGTTATTGTCTGTGCGCCCGCTATCGAGGCAGACAAAAGCACGGCGGAGATAAAGGCAGGGCGAGTTAAGGTGAGGTGGGAGCCGGTATCCTTGGAGGAACCTGCTGCCCGCCAAATTGCAGTCGGACCACAAAGAGAGCAGTGCGCCCGTCCAAGGACTCTGTGGTACAACTACGCTGCGCTGTTTACCAAACACGGCCGCAGCCTGGCCTCCGGGGCGTGGGAAGAGCCGCATGCCACAGACTACAAGTGAAAGTCCCTTAGCTGACGCCAATTGTTTCTAAACAGGTATAAAAGGAAAGTCACTTTCGACTAAAATTATTAGGAACCTCAGGGAAGCAATAGCACAATGGCTGCAGAAGAAAATGTGAAGCTGTCGAGAAATAAATCTTTTATTTCTTATACCTAGATTTTAATTCCTACTCCAAATTTTTCTTTTGTTTCCTTTACTGCTAGCTTAATATACAGATTGAATAACATAGGGAATAGGCTACAACACTGTCTCACTCCCTCCTCAACCACTGCTTCCATTTCGTGCCCCCTCGACTCTTACAACTGTCATCTTTTTTCTGTACAAATTGTAAACAGCCTTTCGCTTCCTGTATTTTACCCCTGACATCTTCAAAATTTCAAAAAGGGTGTTCCAGTCAACTTTGTCAAAAGCTTTCACAAATGCTATAAGCATGGGTTTGCCTATCTTTAAACCGTCTTATAAGCCAAGTCGTAGAATTAGTACTGCCTCGCGTGATCCTACATTTCTGCGAAATGCAAACTGATCTTCCCTGAGGCCGGCTCTACCAGTTTCTCCATTCTTCTGTAAGGAATTCGTGTTAGTATTTTGCAGCCGTGACTTATTAAGCTGATTGTTGGGTAATTTCACACTTTTCAGCAACTCTTTCTTTGCAATTATGATTACTACACTCTTCTTGAAGGCTGAGGGTATTTCGCCTGTCTCATACATCTCTTGCACCACATGGAAGAGTTTTGTTAGGGCTGACCCTCCCAAGGCTATCAGTAGTTCTAACGTAATGTTGTCTACTCCCGGGGCCTTGTTTCGACTAAGGTCTTTCAGGTCTATGTCAATTCTTCACGCAATATCACATCTCTTATCTCGTCTGCATCTACGTCCTTGTATAGACCCTCTATATAGCATACCACCTTTGGTGCTTTTCCTTCTTTGCTTAGGACTGGTTTTCCATCCGAGCTCTTGATATTCATATTCGCCAAATGTATCTTTAATGTCCGTGTAGGCGGCATCTATCTCAGTCTAGTGCTTCCACATCCTTACATTTGTCCTCTAGCCATTCCTGCTTAGCCATTTTGCACTTCCTGTCGATCTCATTTTTGAGACGTTTGTATTCCTTTTTGCCTGCTTCATTTACTGCATTTTTATATTTTCTCCTTTCATCAATTACATTTAATATGTCTTCTGTTACCCAAGGATTTCTACTAGCCCTCGGCTTTTTACCTACTTGATCCTCTGCTGCCTTCACTATTTCATCTCTCGAAGCTACTCATTCTTCTACCATATTTCTTTCCCCTGTTCCTGTCAATCGTTCCCTAATGCTCTCTCTGAAACACTCTACAACCTCTGGTTCTTTCAGATTATCCAGGTCCCATCTCCTTAAATTCCCACCTCTTTGCTGTTTCTTCAGTTTTAATTTACAGTTCATAACCAATAGATTGTGGTAGACTCGACATCTGCCCTGGAAATATCTTACAATTTAAGACTTGATTCCTAAACCTCTGTCTTACCATTATATAATCTATCTGAAACCTTACAGCGTCTTCAGGCCTCTTCCACATATACAACCTTCTTCCATGACTCTTAAACCAAGTGTTAGCTATGATCAAGTTCGGTTTATTGGGAAAATTTTGGGAAGTGTGGATCATCTCTAAAGGAGACCACGTGTAAGACCATAGTGCGACCTATTCTTCAGTACTGCTCGACTGTTTAGGATCCATACCAGGTAGGACAAAATGGAGACATCTAAGATTCAGTAGCGGTAGGTTCGATCAACAAGCCAGTATTACAGACACGCTTCGGGAATTCAAATGGAAATCCCTGGAAGGAAGGCGACGTTCTTTCACTATTGAGAAAATTTAGAGAACCAGTATTTGAAGCTGACTGCAGAACGACTCTACTACCATCAGCACACGTTCCGCGTAAGGACCACGAAGATAATATATGAGAAATTAGTGCTCATACGGAGGAATACACACAGTCGTTTTTCGGTCGCTGTATTTGCGAGTGAAACAGGAAACGAAGTGACTAGCAGTAGTACAGGAACTAGCGCTCATGGAAGAAAACAGTGCTAGTTTCTGCAAGGAGTGCTAGTTCTGCTCGTTTAAAAGGAGAGCTTCTGTAAAGTTTGGAAGGTAGGAGACGTGGTACTGGCGGAAGTAAAGCTCTGAGGAGGGGTCGTGAGCCGTGCTTGGGTAGCCCAGTCGGTAGAGCACTTGCCCACGAACGGCAAAGGTCCCTGGTTCGAGTCTCGGTCCGGCACCCGGTTTTAATCTGCCAGCAACTTTCCTATCAGCGCACACTTCGCTGCAGAGTGACAGTTTCATTCCGGGAACGTATCAACAATTGTGACCCATCACAATGGAGCAACATCCTTTCATTAAGCGTTTTTAGGGATCTGAAGGCCGTGATGTTGGATTCTTGGAATTCTGCTGCTATTATACAAATGAGTGGTGTCTGTGTTACAGTCAAAACCCGTTTCTAGTTAGAACGCGTTCTTACGAGTTGAAATTAGTTCTTACTGAGCCACTTCGTCAAAACGCGTTTTGCCTAGTTAAAACTAGTTTTAACTGACTTTCGCTTTTGACCAACAGTAAATTCTAGTTGTAACTAAGGCTGTCAGTATCAACTAGTTTCAACTAGTAAGAACGCGTTCTAACTAAACTAGACAGAACTGGTTTTCAATAAGTTTATTCAGAGGCAAATACTAAAATTAAGAGCAACAAGATGCAGAAGCTTTGCCCAGTACCAGTCTCCAACAACAACAACAACAACAACAACAACAACAACAGCCAATCAAGAGGATCCGGAAGCCGTAGCTAGTACGAGTGCAGAGCCTCAAATAACTCCAGCTTGTCACCAAGATCCAGAAGCTGAAGCTATTATGGAACGACAATCTCAAATACGAACAGCTAGAGAAAACGCTCATGAGAACCTGACGAAACAGGCCACAAGAATGAAGATCGCTTCAGATTCAATACACGCCACTGTAGAAATCAGTGACAATATAATTATACCGATTCCTGTTATCGATAGATAAAAAGCAGATCTCCCCAATGTTATTGGAGTTGTTCTTCAGAAAGATGAACAGGGCTTGCACAAGACTGGAACGAAATATGGGATACTTGACAAATTCTATTGCAGGTATGTATTTCTCAATTGATTTCAATAATTAAGGACAAATGTCAGACATATTCATTACTTCATTGACTTAATGCTCTGAAAATAATGCTAACTATTCAAATAATTAATTAATATTTTAAGTTTTAATACTTACATTGTAATACATTTTATAATATTTATTAAGTACGTAATCGCCTTTCAAACAAGCTAATTAAAAGTTCTCTTCCAGTTCCGAATTCGACGTGTCCGAAGAGAAATTCTTGCTGCTGGAAGTTGTGCCAGAGACAAAGGTATAATTAAGAACTGCTGCCAAGATGGCAGCCTTAGGATCAGGACAATGATTAGTTCGCTGTGTGTGTAAGAAGGCATGTATTTCAAAAGGGTGCTTTTGTAGGAAGAAAGGAAACCTTTGTAATTCAAAATGTCACGACAGTTTGCCTTGCAATAACATTTAATCAAAATTTAATTGTTAAATTTTTTTGGTACGTTTCTCTTTTATTAAGACTGTAGCAACTTTTGTAAAATGTATGAGTAATAAATATACTTTTACTTTATGATCATTTTGTTTCCACTTTCGTAACTAATACTGTTAATATGGCTATGTAATGTCCCTTAAAATGTTTCTCCAGCGTATGGTTATTTTTGTATTGCTGTAGTTAATATTAATGACTTAGATGTATGATCAATATTCCCAATAAATATTGCATTTCACTATACAAAAATGCTGCTTTTTATTTCAATCAACACGTAGCTGCTCTTAATTTTAATATTTGCCCCTAAATAAATTTAGTGGAAACTAATTCTGCCTAGTTCAGTTAGAACGCGTTCTTACTAGTTGAAACTGATAGCCATAGTTACAACTAGACTTTACTGCTGTTCAAAAGCGAAAGTCAGTTACAACTAGACTTTACTGCTGTTCAAAAGCGAAAGTCAGTTACAACTAGACTTTACTGCTGTTCAAAAGCGAAAGTCAGTTACAACTAGATTTAACTAGGCAGTCAACTAGGCGTTTTGACGAAGTGGCTCGGTATAAACAAGTTTTAACTAGTAAGAACGCGTTATAACTAAAAACGGGTTTTGACTGTAACATCTGTACTTTCGTACATGTCCGAAAGAAAAGACACCACGCGTTCACATAATTGACTGACCTCGATGAGCAATGAATCCGCAACTTTCACTGCGGATGCACACATACGCTCGACCTCCTGCGGGAATCTAAAGTTAGCGTGCATGGAGGACAGCGGATAGGTGGCGCTAGCTGAGAATGTCAGTAGGCCGTAGAGCGTACCGAGAAAGTCCGATAAACACCGTGACCCAGTGCCGACAGAATAGTTACTTTAGAAAGTGATATGTGGTTAAATAAACTGTATGTACAACATATGACAATAAAAAAGTGGCGCACTGGTTAAAGCAACTGCATAGCAAACAGGAGGTACCGGGTTCGAGTCCCGATGCAGGACACATTTTCTCTCGTCGGCGCTGATTCCGCACTAACTCTCAATGTAACTGATATCATTAGTTCCTACCCTTTCTTTTCCTTCCTCCCTCCTCCACTTTCAGTTTACATTCTGTTGCGGGCTGTAATGGGAAGAGTGGTGTGCTCCGGGCCGATAGGGAGGGAGTCATCTCCAGCCGAAGTTTGGTACTGATCAGCGCATGGTAGCTGTTTAAGGGAATGTAAGTAGCAAAGGAAAAAATTCCTGGCCGGCCGCGGTGGCCGAGCAGTTCTAGGCGCTTCAGTCCGGATCTGCGCGACTGCTACGGTCGCAGGTTCGAATCCTGCCTCGGGCATGGATGTGTGTGACGTTCTTAGGTTAGTTAGGTTGAAGTAGTCTTAAGTTCTAGGGGACTGATGACCTCAGATGTTAAGTTCCATAGTGCTGAGAGCCATTTGAACCATTTTTTGAAAAAATTCCTGGGTCCCGAGTTCGAAACCTGCTACTGCTCAAATTTCGAAACCATCTGGAGTGGTGACCGAAGACTTCCGGCGTAAGAAGTCAGCCTCGTTCTGCCAGTGACCTTGGAAGAGAGGGCAGAGGAGCGGACAGAGGCTGAGGGCACTCTCTTTCCCTTTGATTTGAAACTGCCCCTAACAGAGGGAAGAATCAGCAGTGATCAACTGCGTGAGGATGCAAAAGGCAATGGAAGCCACAGCGTTTAAGACGCACAACGACTGTATCCATAGGATATGTTGGCTGTAATTGGATCTCCCCACTGGCAAAAGTTTCCGAATTATTCCCGGGAAATGATGCCAAGGGTGAGGTGACAGTGAGAGAAAGATGGAATAATCAACGAAGGAATACCATTCTAAGAATCGGAAGTTAGAATGTCAGAAATTTGAAGGTAGAAAATCTGAAAAGGGAAATTTAAAGACTCTAACTAGCTATGTGGGGGCCAGTGAAGCGAATAGGAGACCGGATAAGAATTTCTGGTCAAATTAATACAGCGCAATAGCAACACCAGCGGTAGATCGTATGACGGAAGCAGGATTCATTATGAATAGGAAAGTAGGTGGGAAAGTGAGCCACTGTGAACAGTTCAGTGATAGGTGAAGTCGGCAACATAGCTTGTAATATAACACAAAAAAACTCCCTCAATGGCTAAGTGCAAATGATCGTAGGTATACTTCACAGTGCGTATCAAATGCAATTTACAACTACTGCCTGTTCACTTCTAAGAGTTCACTAAACGACGATCTCTCTGTAACAAGGGGACCCTCCATATTGTAAATCACGGATTTTGATGCGCTTCAAATATGTTGTAGAGGCACTTATCCTGACTACCTGGCTATCCGGTTTTTCTAGCGACCGGCCTTAGTTTTTGAGTAAATTGATTTTGAAGTTAATTGCGAGCTTTAGATACCTGTGACATTAGACATATTTCGACCACCTTACACTGTTTGTTGATATTCTTTGAAATAAAATTGAAAATATCGGTCGTGTTAGAAAAAAAAAAGGAAAACAGAACGAGCAGGTCTCGAACACAGTACCTCCAGCGCGGTAGCCCTAAACCTTTACCACTGCGCTACGCTGACTTGCTCGGTACATGTGTATTGTTACGGGTATACAAAGCGGGCAATGAACTTCAAAATCGATTTTCTCACAAACCAAGGCCCGTCGCTAAAAAATGGGATAGCTAGGTACTCAGGGTAAGTGCCTCTACAACATATTTGAAGCGCATCAGTATGGAGGGTCCCTTCGTCAGTCAGTCCGCCCCCGGTAGCTGAGTGGTCAGAGCGACAGAATGTCAATCCTCAGGACCCGGGTTCGATTCCCGGCTGGGTCGGAGATTTTCTCCGCTCAAGGACTGGGTGTTGCGTTGTCCTAATCATCGTCATTTGATCACCATCGACCCACAAGTCGCCGAAGTGGCGTCAAATCGAAAGACTTGCACCCGGCGAACGGTCTACCCGACGGGAGGCCCTAGTCACACGACCTTTACATTTACCTATAATCAAGTGGGCGAGAGCTGCTCTTCTATCTTCTGAGGAGGCGTCTGTCCGTTGACGTCCTGTCATTGGCCGATTGTACTCCTCCGGCAATTGGCCGAGGCGAACTCGATATCTTCATCCTCAGCGCCGCCCGTGGCGCTAGTCGAACTCGGGCAGGTAGCGAGTCTCTACGGCTCTGGCACCAGCACCCATCTTAGACCTCGGTGCTTTTGCCCTGGTTGTATCTTGTTCGAACGACACAGTAGGTTTGTGTTTATCATATTTGGCAACGCCGACAACGCCTACAGCGATAGTTCAGGTATACATGGCGACGTCGCAAACGGAAGATGAAGAATATGAGAAAATAGACTACTGGCCATTAAAATTGCTACATCAAGAAGAAATGCAGATGATAATCGGGTATTCATTAGACAAATATATTATACTAGAACTGACATGTATTACATTTTCACGCAATTTGGGTGCATAGATCCTGAGAAATCAGTACCCAGAACAACCAACTCTGGCCGTAATAATGGCTTTGATACGCCTGGGCATTGAGTCAAACAGAGCCTGGATGGCGGCGTGTACAGGTAAAGCTGCCCATGCAGTTTCAACACGATACCACAGTTCATCAGGAGTATTGTGACGAGCCAGTTGCTCGGCCACCATTGACGAGACGTTTCCAATTGGTGAGAGATCTGGAGAATGTGCTGGCTTCTGTCTCCAGAAAGGCCCATACAGGACCTGCAACATGCGGTCGTGCATTATCCTGCTGCAATGTAGGGTTTCGCAAGGATCGAATGAAGGGTAGAGCCACGGGTCGTAACACATCTGAAATGTAACGTCCACTGTTCAAAGTGCTTTCAATTTGAACAAGAGCTGACCGAGACGTGTAACCAAAGGCACCCCATACCATCATCACGCTGGGTGATACGCCAGTATGGCGATGAGGAATACGCACTTCCAATGTGCGTTCACCGCGATGTCACCAAACACGGATGCGACCATCATGATGCTGTAAACAGAACCTGCATTCATCCGAAAAAAGACGTTTTGCCATTCGTGCAAGCCAGGTTCGTCGTTGAGTACACCATCGCAGGCGCTCCTGTCTGTGATGCAGCGTCAAGGGTAACCGCAGTCATGGTCTCCGAGCTGATAGTCCATGCTGCTGCAAACGTCGTCGAACTGTTCGTGCAGAAGGTTGTCGTCTTGCAAACGTCATCTGTTGACTCAGGGGTCGAGACGTGGCTGCACGATCCGTTACAGCCAAGCGGATAAGATGCCTGTCATCTCGACTGCTAGTGATACGAGGCCGTTGGGATCCAGACGGCGTTCCGTATTACCCTCCTGAACCCACCGATTCCATATTCTGCTAACAGTCATTGGATCTCGACCAACGCGAGCAGCAATGTCGCGATACGATAAACGGCAATCGCGATAGGCTACAATCCGACCTTTAACAAAGTCGGAAACGTGATGGTACGCATTTCTCCTCGTTACACGAGGCATCACAACAACGTTTCACCAGGCAACGCCGGTCAACTGCTGTTTGTGTATGAGAAACCGGTTGGAAACTTTCCTCATGTCAGCACGTTGTAGGTGTCGCCACCGGCGCCAACCTTGTGTGAATGCTCCGAAAAGCTAATCATTTGCATATCACAGCATCTTCTACCTGTCGGTTAAATTTCGCGTCTGTAGCACGTCATCTTCGTGGTGTAGCAATTTTAATGGTCAGTAGTGTACATGAGGATACTGAACAGGAAATTCAGTATCAAGAGAGATGAAATCTAATAAGCAAGGGAGATTAGAAACTGGTTGTAGGGGTATGAATACTCTGTTCAAATTCACAACAGGAGGAGGTACACTTGGAAAAGACCCGGAGAGACGGTGAGATTCCAGTTGGATTACATCGTCAGACAGAATTCCGAAACCAGATATTGGCTCTAAGATATAATCAGGAGCAGATATAGACTCAGCTCATAATTTAGTAATGATGAATAGTAGACTGAAGTCTGAGACAATCGTACGGAAGAATTATTATGGAAAGAAGTGGGAAACTAAAGTACTGACGACTGATGAGACGCGTTTGAAGTTCGCTAAGGACGTGGTTACTTCAAAATGGTTCAAATGGCTCTGAGCACTATGGGAATTAACATCTATGGTCATCAGTCCCCTAGAACTTAGAACTACTTAAACCTAACTAACCTAAGGACAGCACACAACACCCAGTCATCACGAGGCAGAGAAAATCCCTGACCCCGCCGGGAATCGAACCCGGGAACCCGGGCGTGGGAAGCGAGAACGCTACCGCACGACCACGAGATGCGGACCACGTGGTTACTGCGATAAGGAATATCACAGTAGGTAGCTCAACTGAAAACGATTGGACATCTCTAAAAAGGGTAATGACAGATGTTGGACCGAGAGAAATATATACAAGGGCGGTGACTCCGAAGAAACCTGAGCAACAGAAGAAATACTTCAGTTGATTGACGAAAGGAGGAAGCGTAAAAATGCTCAGGGAAAAACATGAATAATGCAGTATAAATCGCTTAGGAAAGAAGTAAATAGAAAGTGCAGAGAACTCAAGGCGAAATGACTGCAGGAAAAATGCGAAGAAATAGAAAAGGAGATCATCAGAAGGACTGTCCGCAGCTTGTGGTTTAATGGCTAGCGTTGCTGGCTCTGGATTGGGGTGTCCTGGCTTCGATTTCCGGCTGGGTTGGGGTTTTTCTCTGCCCGGGTACTGGGTGTTTGTGTTATCCTCATCATTTCATCATACTCATCATTCGTCACAGTGGCTAGATCGGACTATATAAAAATTGGACTTTGTACGGGCGCTGATGACCGCGCAGTTGAGGGCCCCACAAACCAAACATCATCAGTCCACTGGTGGCCAACTTCTTTATGGAACAATTCGAAGCACAGGTACTAGACTAGGTGACTTGCAAACCTAAGGTGTGGTACAGGTACGTCGACGACGCCTGCATGCCAACATAATATTTACCATGGAAGTAGAAAAGGACAAAAAACTGCCATTTCTAGAGGTGCTGGTCACAAGGGATGGTGAAACCTGGGACACAGCGTGTATCGAAAGCGACACACACGGACCGATACCTGCACAAATTATCGCACCACCACCTGAGCCAGAAAAGAGGCATATTTAATACGCTCGTAACGCGAACAGGACGAATATGTGAGCCGCAGCACCTCAGACGCGAAATGCAACACCTGGAACGAGTTCTGCGGAGCAATAGATACTCCACAAGTTATATTAGAAGTGTTCCAGAGCCAAACACTCGGCGAAGTAAGGAATCAGAAAAAGAAATGTCGGGTACGGCATTTCTGCCATACATTCCCAGAGTGATGGACAGAATCGGCCGTATATTGCGCAAGCACGGCGTAAAGACGATTTTCAAACCGACAAGGAAGATCAAAGAATGTCTTACATCGGCGAAGGAGAAAAGGGACCTACTTGCAATGTCGGGAATATACCGTATACCATGCACATGCGGAAAAGTTTATGTCGGAATGACTGGACAATCAATCAACACCAGGATCAAAGAACATAAGCGACATTGCAGGTTTGGGCAGGTGGAGAAATCGGCCGTCGCAAAGCACGCACTGAGTGAGACCGACCACGTAATAAAATTCTCCGACACGGAAGTTCTGGCTGTAGACAAACACTATCACACGCACTTGTTCAGTGAAGCTCTAGAAATACAAAAACACGCGATCAGTTTCAACAAGAAAGAGGAAAGCCTTAAGGTAAACGGATCCTGGCTTCCCGTACTGCAGCGAACGACCGTCGCAGGTAGCAAGAGGAGAACCGCACTGGAAATGACAGAGGAGAAGCTCTCGGACGTTGGCGCGCCAGGTACATATAGTCTGCGGCCGCGAGCTCGGCCCCAGTTCACCACCGGCAATAGAGGGTGAAGCTTTGACAATGCCAGCCACCCCTGCTGGTGAAACATCACTCAAATCATTAGATGAACGTCGGCCGAAGAACCAGAGACAGAAGCCAATAGGCAGTGTGTCAACAAGTGGCCACGAAAGCCTCAACAATTTTGCATCATCAGAAGGATAGACTCAGCGTATAGAGGAGTCGAAACAACATTCTGCGAAATTAAAGGCAAGGGTGTTCACGTGAAGAGTGCAAAGGGAATTGCACTTCACTGTTAAATACAGAGGAAAGAGTGGTCAGGTGGAAAAAGTAAACTGAAGGTCTCTGTGAAGGGGAGCCCTTGTCTCACTGCCTGACAGAAGAAGAAACTGGAGTCGATAAGGAAGACATAGGGGAGCCCAGTATTAGAATTCTAAATACCTCTGGAAGACATTGCATCGGAATTTCTAAAGTCATTGGGCATTGGGGGGCGGGGGGGGTGGCAACGCGTTTGATTAGCCGAGCGGTCTATGGCGCTGCAGTCATGGACTGTGCGGTTGGTCCCGGCGGAGGTTCGAGTCCTCTCTCGGGCATGGGTCTGTGTCTTTGTCCTTATGATAATTTACGTTCAGTAGTGTGTAAGCTTAGGACTGATGACCTTAGCAGTTACGTCCCATAAGATTTCACACACATTTGAACATTTTTTGGAGTGGCAACCAAACGGCTTTT
This sequence comes from Schistocerca nitens, assembly GCF_023898315.1. Taxonomy (NCBI): domain Eukaryota; kingdom Metazoa; phylum Arthropoda; class Insecta; order Orthoptera; family Acrididae; genus Schistocerca; species Schistocerca nitens. The sequence continues at coordinate 130,286,295 of NC_064622.1, read as the reverse complement.
CAAACTGCTGTGTAGAATTATGAGATGGCGACGTACCATCAGATTTTCGGAAAAGTATGGTCCACACAAATCCGAAAATAGTAAGGGGTGGTAGGTGCGAAAACTACCGCACAATTCGTTTAACATCTCATGCATCCAAATTGCTGACAAGATTAATATACAGAAGAAGTGAAAAGAAAACTGAGGATCTGTTACATGAGGATCAATTTGGCTTAGGAAAGGCAATTCTGACGTTGCTGTTGACAATGAAAGCAAGATTGATCAAAAAACAAGGTACGCTCATAGGATTCGTCGATCTAGAATAAGCCTCCGACAGTTCAAAACGGTGCAAGTTGTTCGGAACTCTGAGAAAACAGGAGTACCCTACAGGGAAACACGGGTGACATACAATACGTAAAAGAACCAAGAGCGAAAAATAAGACTGAAAGATCCAGAACAAAGTACTCGCATTAAAAATAGTTTGGGACAGGGGCGCACATTTTCGCTCTCACAGTTCAATTTATACATCAAAGAAACTATGACGGAAATAAAGGTAAGGTTGAGCAGTAAAATTAAAATTCAGGGTGACTGAATATCAGTTGTATGTACTTATGACATAGAAATCCTCAGTGAAAGGCAGGAAGAATTACAGGATGTGTTGCATGTAATGAACAGTCTAATGAGTGCAGAATATGGATAGAGGGAAATTCGCAATAAGAGCAAGTAATGAGAAGCAGCAGAAATGAGGATAGCGAGAAATTTAGAAACGAAACTCGTGATAAGGAAATAGAGGTAGTTAACGAATTCTGTTGCCTTGGAAAGAAAAGTAATCCATCACAGACGAACCAAGGACGACGCAAAAAGCAGAGTATCACAGCAAAGAGGGCAATCGTGGCCAAGAGAAATCTACTGGTGTCGTAATTTGAGGAAGAAATTTCTGAGGATATACGTTTGGACCGCATCGTTGTTTACTAATAAATCATGGACAGCAACTCAAATCACTTAATAAAAGCAAGTCTTCTGGTTCAGACTGGCAAATCACTTAATAAAAGCAAGTCTTCTGGTCCAGACTGTACACCAATTAGGTTCCTTTCCGAGTATGCTGATGCATTAGCTCCATACTTAACAATCATACACAACTGTTCGCTCGACGAAAGATCCGTACCCAAAGACTGGAAAGTTGCACGGGTCACACCAATATTCAAGAAAGGTAGTAGGATTAAATCACAGGCCCATATCGTTAACGTCGATATGCAGCAGGATTTTAGAATATAATTTGTGTTCGAACATTATGAATTACCTCGAAGGAAACGGTCTATTGACACGCAGGCAACATGGGTTTAGAAAACATCGTTCCTGTGAAACACAACTAGCTCTTTATTCACATAAAGTGCTGAGCGCTATTGACAAGGGATTTCAGTTCAAGCGGCTCGTAGTGAAATTGCGTGCTTTCTCAGTTATGTGACTGGATACGCGATTTCCTGTCAGAGAGGTCACAGTTCATAGTAATTGAAGGAAAGTCATCGAGTAAAACAGAAGTGGTTTCAGGCGTTCCCCAAGGTAGTGTTATAGGCACTTTGCTGTTCCTTATCTATGTAAACGATTTGTGAGACAATCTGAGCAGCAGTCTTCGGTTGTTTGCAGATAACGCTGTCGTTTATCGACTAATAAAGTCATCAGAAGATCAAAACAAACTGCAAAACAATTTAGGAAAGGTATCTAAATGGTTCGAAAAGTGGCAGTTGACCCTAAATAACGAAAAGTGTGAGGTCATCCACATGAGTGCTAAAAGGAATTCGTTAAACTTCGGTTACACGATAAATCAGTCTAATCTAAAAGCCGTAAATTCAACTAAATACCTAGGTATTACAATTACGAACAACTTAAATTGGAAGTAAGACATAGAAAATGGCATGGGGAAGGCTAACCAAAGACTGCGTTTTATTGGCAGGACACTTAGAGAATGTAACAGACTTACTAAGGAGACTGCCTACACTATGTTTGTCCGTCGTCTTTTAGAATACTGCTGTGCGGTGTGGGGTCCTTACCAGATAGGACTAACGGAGTGCATCGAAGAAGTTCAAAGAAAGGCAGCACGTTTTGTATTATCGCGAAATATGGGAGAGAGTGTCACAGAAATGATGCAGGATTTGGGTTGGCTCTGAGCACTATGGGACTTAATATCTGAGGTCATCAGTCGCCTAGTACTTAGAACTAATTAAACATAACTAACCTAAAGACACCACACACATCCATGCCCGAGGCAGGATTCGAACCTGCGACCGTAGCGGTCGCTCGGCTCCAGACTGTAGCGACTAGAACCGCATGGCCACTCCGGCCGGGTGTGAAGGTGGTTCGATGAACCCTCTGCCAGGCACTTAAAGGTGATTTTCAGAGTATCCATGTAGATGTAGATGTAGAAAACCGGAACAGAAGAAAATCTAAGCGTCTGCGGTGTGGTGTTATAGAATAATGTTGAAAATCGGTAGACTTGTAAGGTAAAGAAAAGAACATATGGAAAACAATGACAAGAAGTAGGGACAGGTTGTTGGGACTTGTGTTAAGGGATCAAGAAATGACTCCACGGTACTAATTAGAATTGTGAAGGTAAAAACTGTAGGGGAAGACAGAGATTGGGGTACATCCAGAAAATAATTGAAGACGTAGGGGGCAAATGATACTATGAGATGAAGACGCTGAAGCAGGAGAGGGAGTCTTGGCAGGCCGCATCAAACAAGACAGAAGACTAACGTATATATACATTAAAAAAAAAATAGTCGATTGCGGGAGCGCGATCCATATTCTGTGTAGTTCATTACTTACTTAGTTTGCTACGCAACTTCGTGTTGCTCACTTTGGTTATATGGTTCAAATGGCTCTGAGCACTATGGGACTCAACTGCTGAGGTTATTAGTCCCCTAGAACTTAGAACTAGTTAAACCTAACTAACCTAAGGATATCACAAACATCCATGCCCGAGGCAGGATTCGAACCTGCGACCGTAGCGGTCTTGCGGTTCCAGACTGCAGCGCCTTTAACCGCACGGCCACTTCGGCCGGCCACTTTGGTTATATCTGCGGCTTCATATTGCAACGCTGACTTTGATTACGCAAGCTGTTCAGATAAGCAGATCTTGTTGCGCTAGCCTCTTACTGCTTTCCATAAATTTTGATACTCTCGCCGCTTCAGTGTGTTTGTAATTTAATTTTAATTACACAGAACTTTGCTCTCTGTTAATCTCCTCGTGATTTGTGGCAATTGTTAGAGCAAATAAATAACTGTTAATCTCAGTTTTGACTTAGGCTTACAGAAGTTTAACTTGTTCTGCAACTTGTCTTTGTTAGGAGGTTCGTTAAAACACAAGCATAGCCGGTTCGTTCATTTCACTGGATTGGTGTCGTCTTCGTGTATAGTGGCCTACTGCCAGAATAGCTTACCTGTTGTATTGTCAAAGCTTGTCTTGCATCAGTACGTCGTGCCCTTAATTATTGTTATGTGAAAGCAACGAGCATTTCAAGCGCTGGACTTGCATCACTGGCACAGAAGCTATAATGCTTCAATGCATACAAATGTTCGTAGTTTAGATAACTCGACCTAGCGTTGCATTTCCCACAAACTTGAATCTTTACATAAATGGTCACTCATTTCTAACCAATTCTCCGAGTATCATTAAGGAAACGGCCAGCCAAATAATTTCCATTTTGCTTGCCGCAGTTCCGCATGTTTTTCATCTCAGTGTGTAATGGAATGTAAAACACGTCTGAAATTAACTTCATATTTCCAGTGATACTGTATTCATTTTCGCTTACGTATCTAAAAATATTATTTAATTGTGAACGAGACTATCGAAATATAACTTTACGAGTCTAAATTACCCGCAGTGCAAATTATAACTTTTATTGGACCTCAGCTTTCGCTTGGCTATATCGGTCGAGTGCACAATTAATATTCTTTGTCCAAGAGAAATAATTGCACAATCAAAACTGTAATTGTAATAACTCGCTATTGAACGAAAGAGAAAGTATTTTTTGATTGCAGAGAATTTTATGTAACTCTCTGAAATTATATCGAGGCTTGGATTCCAGTTATTGCGCGTTATACATCTACCGGCCTAGAGGTAATGTTGAGGGTGACTGAGAAGAGAGTACAGTGATAAGATAAATTAACAGTGACGCTGCAATGCTGTATTTTCATTAATGGCAGTAAAGTTATGGGATAGATTTTACGTTATGCAAAATACAGGTTATGTTACTGGGAAATTACAGTCTGCCTTCAAAACAATTGTACGATTCACACTTGAATATTGCTGAAAGGATCAGACCAGTATTAGGTCGATGGTTAGCGGCTGACAGATTGTAAAAGAAATGTTGAAAACTCTTCACTGGCAGATACTCGGAGAGAGACGTCATACATGTGGACCTGCTTAGTTCACGTCGTCTTCCTTGGAAGAAACTAGGAATATTCTTTAGTCTCCTTTGTATCTATACAGTAGAAATCGTGCTGTTAAAGTTAGGGAAGCAGCTGTTACAAAGACGCGCAAGAATCTTCTGTCCACGAAAGGCATGAAAAGGAACCTTCATACACTCCCTCAAAAATGTTCAAATATGTGTGAAATATTATGGGACTTAACTGCTAAGATCATCAGTCCCTAATCTTACACACTACTTAACCTAAATTATCCTAAGGACAAACATACACACCCATGCCCGAGGGAGGTCTCGAACCTCCGCCGGGACCAGCCTCACAGTCCATGACTGCAGCGCCTCAGACCGCTCGGATACAATCTCTAATCAAGTTAATGTGTCCCCTGTCACAAGCCTGAAGAATCATCTTTTAGAAGACCGACCACTTCAAGACGTGCAGAAACAGTCATTGGCGTTTTGGGAGGTACTGACAGGGATGTGAAGTCGTGCCGACCCCAGTGCAATAGCGCTAGGTTTCTCGGTTGAGGATCTATGGCGCATTGAACCCAATCGAGGTGGTCTCACAGATTCTCGATTGGGTTTAAATCCGGGGAGCGTGGTGGCCAGGGGTGTATGGTAAACGTATTCTAGTGCTCTTCGAACCATGCATGAGCACTGCGAGCTGTGTTACATGTTGCATTGCCGTGCCGGTAGAAGCCATCGTGCTGACGGAAAACAAACTGTAGTAGGGGTGGGCATGACCCCCCCCCCCCCCAAAAAAAGAGATAGATACATACTTGTGTTGACCCATTGAGACCTGGTAGTCAAGGAAGTCAGGATTCGGTTACAATTGTGGACGAGCCAGTAATCAGTTACTGTTGGTTCCATTTTGCAAATACACACACTTCTTTTGAAAGGGTAATTCCAGACTCAGCAATAAATAAAGATATCAGGCGTTATTAATGAAGGAATAAATAACTGTGTAATTAATAGTGTTTTCAGTGCGTTACAATTTACCAAACGAGCATAAAATACAGACACAGCAAATAATGTTTTAAAAACAAGCCAATGTGAACCCAATTATAATTTTAAGGCAAGTAACCACAGTCACGGCTGAAGGCCTTTAATGCCAAGAACGGTAATTATTTAAAAAAATTAACAAACATACTGTACAACAACAATGCAATAGCTAGGTTAATTTAAAAGACAGGCAACTGATCACCAAACGGGTGACACAAAATGATGGTAAACTTGGTAGAACAACCATTTAAACCTGCTGTAACGCCAAGAATGGCAATTATAAAAAAAAATTAGTTAGAAACATACAATAAAACAGCAAATACAATAATAAAACACAAGGGCCAGTCACAGTCGATGCACCAGGAATCGACCTCTGAGTAGGTCCGGCAAAAAAAAAAAAAAAACACTTTCGCGAGCTATGAGATAGGCAGCCAAGAGTTACATTCACAAGATGGTAACTCAGACTAGTGGCAGTCTAAAGAATGACTAATGATAATCTTGCTGCAGCCACCTGACGTCCAATAAAGTAAATGCAAAGATGTAAACATACGCCAAAGCCGGAACCGGCTTAGAGCGCCCAGAACGAGAAAGGAATCACTACCACCTGAGTAGAAGAATCACCAATCAACCTACAATCAAGAAAGCTGGCAAAACTACACGCTTCAGCGGACAGCAGCGGCAAGGCGAGGAAACGTACACTGCCGTTACATACACTAACCCCCAGGGCAGGTAACCTGGGCGTTAGCGTCCACGAGGCAGGAAACAAACCGCTGGTTGAACTCAAGAGATTGTAACAAGTTGAATGCAATAAATATTAATTAGAAGTCCAGCAAAAGCTAATCAGATCCGCCTTCCCCAAGCACTCCACTCGCTGCTCTTCGCCTCGGCAACACTACGAGCAGCAACACGAACCCAAGTCACTGGAGAATCGCAAGATCTCACAATGGTGGAGGTTTCTCTACTTGCATCCAAAGGCACTCACCCCGTTTACGACGAGGTCGTGCACCCTCGTGACCACAAGTCTTCGATCCAGCAGTCCATGCGCGCCACCAGTGCTCCCGGCGTGTTCGCGCACTGTGCGGACCTGGCTCCCCAACCGAACTGCACACTGACTCAACCCGGATGAACCACAACGTCGCCCCAAAGACAGGGCTACAGTTGCTCCATATCGATAACCGCTGCTGCTACCACTAGCGGACAGGCAACGCTTGCGAAACCAAGCGAGAAGAAGACAAACGGTCTGCCCTCCAACAGAGGACAGAAACCTACAAACAACGCCGACTCGAACCGCAGCACGACTCACCCATTCTGCCTTCCAGAATTACGAAATCACCCACGGAATGTCAAGAAAACATTGGCAAGGACATAACACTCGTTTCTCCTGCCTGAACCCTTTCAAAGATCGTTGCAGGGTGTTTGCTTTCAGATGGAGCACAAAACGTGGTTTACCTCAAAAGACCACCTTCAGCCACTCAGTGGACGTCTAGTAGGAGTAAATTTCAGGTTTCGTCGCCAATGAACAGCAATCATCGTGGGAGCATGAACCAGGCACAGAGGCCCACAAGCAGCAACGTTCGCTGAACGATAGTTGAGGAGACACTGCTGGTAGCCCCTTGGTCCATTTGGGCTGTCAGTTGCTCAACAGTTTCACATCTATTCGACCCAACACATGTCGGCAGCCGCCGTTCGCCCCTGCCATCAATGGCCCGTGGTGCATCACAGTTGCCTCGGAACCGACTTTGAATAGCGACATTTTGCCGAGCACTGATCACTTTAGCCACGGCTGCACGTGAACAGTTTATAAATTTAGCCGTTTCGGAAAAACTCCCACCCTTGGCCCGAAAGCCAATAATCGTGCCCATTTGGACGTCGGTCAATCGCTCCGTTTCCGCTTTACGACAACGACTGCACTGTTTCCCGCGTCGCTCCGACACGCCTTGTAGCTACTCCCTCAACTGCCACCTGTTGTCTGTGAGTGGTTATTGCACGTGACGTCGAACATAGGCGGTGGTCACATTAATGTGACTGGACTGCGTGTACGTCACAGCAAAAATTACCCATAGCCACGATTTCACGATTATTGGTAGATTATAGGTAGAAATGTACACTCGTGCTCATAAATTAAGGATAATGCTGATACATTGTGAAACATCGCTCTCGTGAGCGGTTTGCGGGTTTAAATCACTTTGAGGTATGACCATGTGGTGCATTTGACCTGCGATCGTCGCACGGTAGCGCTGGCAGCAGTCCATATACGCAGAGGTGTGTTGGTGCATGTCAGAGTACGGTGCAGCGAGTAAGTGTTCAGACGTGCTAATGGTGACTCTGTGTTGAAAATGGCTCAAAGAACATATTTATGTTATGAGGGGTACAATACTAGGGCGACTGGATGCTGGTCAAACACACCAGGTCCTAGCATGGACCCTCCGTGTGCCACGAAGTGTGATCTCAAGATTATGCCAACGATTCCAGCAGACAGGAAACGTGTCCAGGTGCTACAATACGGGACGTCCAGAGTGTACAGCACCACAAGAAGTCCGATATCTAACCATCAATGTCCGCAGACGGCCACGGAGTATTGCAAGTAGCCTTGCTTGGGACCTTACCGCAGCCACTGGAGCAGTTGTCTCCAGACACACAGTCTACAGACGACTGACCAGACGTGGTTTATTCGCCCAGATACCTGCAAGGTGCATTCCACTGAACCTTGGTCACAGGAGAGCCCGTAAAGCCTGGTGTCAAGAACACAGTACGTGCTCATTGGAACAGTGGTCCCAGGTTATGTTCACGGACGTGTCCAGGTATAGTCTGAACAGTGATTCTCGCTGCGTTTTCATCTGGCGTGAACCAGGAACCAGATACCGACCCCTTAATGTCTTTGAAAGGGAGCTGTATGGAGGTCATGGTTTGATGGTGTGGAGTGGGATTATGATCAGTGAACGTACACCCCTGCATGACTTTGACAGAGGGACTGTAACAGGTGTATCAGTACGTCATTTTGCACCAGTATGTCCGCCTTTTCAGGGGTGCAGTGGGTCCCACCTTCCTCCTGATGGATGATAACGCACGGCCCCACTGAGCTGCCATCGTGGAGGAGAACCTCGAAACAGAAGTTATCAGGCGAATGTAGTGGCCTGCCTGTTCTCGAGACCTAAACCCCATCGAGCACGTCTGGGATGCTCTCGCTCGACGTATCGATGCATGTCTTCAAACCCGTAGGACACTTTAGGAGCTCCGACAGGCACTGGTGCAAGAATGGGAGGCTATAACCCAGCAGCTGCTCGACCACCTGATACAGAGTATGCCAACCCGTTGTGCGGTCTGTGTACGTGTGTATGGTGATCATATCCCATATATGTCGGGGTACATGCGCAGGAAACAGGGGCGTTTTGTAGCACATGTGTTTCGGGACGGTTTTCTCACGAACACTGCGGGCTTACGGATCTGTGTCGTGTGTGTTTCCTATGTGCCTATGCTATTAGCGCCAGTTTTGTGTAGTGCCACGTTTTGTGGCACCACGCTCTGCCATTATCCTTAATTTATGAGCATGAGTGTAGAAGTAATAAACCGAAGCTACCGCGCAGCTTCACGAAAGACGAAGCGTACTAATGTTTTGGAGCGTGCAAGGGACGTTCAAAATGGTTCAAATGGCTCTGAGAACTATGGGACTCAACTGCTGAGGTCATTAGTCCCCTAGAACTTAGAACTAGTTAAACCTAACTAACCTAAGGACATCACAAACATCCATGCCCGAGGCAGGATTCGAACCTGCGACCGTAGCGGTCGTGCGGTTCCAGACTGCAGCGCCTTTAACCGCACGGCTGCAAGGGGCGTCAGCAGACGTATGCGGACTCTGACGGGCCATATTGTGATAGCGGTAAGCGACAATTCACCGTCTGTGGTTAGTATACAACGCTTTTTATTTATGCCAGCCTCTGTATCGTTTACCATTATCTTCATCATTGTACTGAACTCCAAACAGGTGTGTTTAATGACTTCTGAGCTGGATAACGGGAATATTTCGTAATTATCTTGAAGGCAAATGGCTTCGCGAGCTCAAAAGGCCCTTATTTTGCAATCGAATATACTCTGATAAGAATCGACAGTTTTAAGCTGTATGCGAGAGCCGGTCTGAAATAAGTCCCACTAATTTACAAAGTTTGGCAAGTGTACAGGTTTTCTGTATCAGCCTCATTTTGTTTGTGTCAGATACTGTATATAACATTTTCTGGTGGTGCACAAGAAAACATCTACAGCAGTTTTTTTTTTTTTTTTTTTATGTGGTGGTTGAAAGCCAATGAAATCAAGACCCCACTTGCAATCTTCTTTGGTTGGACAGATTGCTAGTTTCGGCTACGAATGTAGCCACTTTCAGATCTAAGATATAAAACAGTCTTTTTCTTATGTTAGCAGCATACAACAGCTTACAGAACTGGCCATAATATTTTAGCAGAGTTCTAGCATTATACACGTATTAACTACAGAATACAAGAGTACAACATTCTTGGTTAGTGTTGGTGCCATCATGCCTTTACACATGGTTAAAATCATTTTTTAAAATGACAACAACATCCATACATGAAACAGTTACAAACGGCTTTTCGTCTTTCGTGGCTGGTGTAATTGAACGATGGTCACTGTGGTGTCACCGCCAGACACCACACTTGCTAGGTGGTAGCTTTAAGTCGGCCGCGGTCCATTAGTACATGTCGGACCCGCGTGTCGCCACTGGCAGTGATCGCAGACCGAGCGCCACCACACGGCAGGTCTCGAGAGACGGACTAGCACTCGCCCCAGTTGTACGACGACGTTGCTAGCGACTACACTGACGAAGCCTTTCTCTCATTTGCCGAGAGACAGTTAGAATAGCCTTCAGCTAAGTTAATGGCTACGACCTAGCAAGGCGCCATTTGTAACATTGCATGTATCTTAAGAGTCTCACTTGATTCGTCAAGAGCGATGGACCACAAGGATGGAATAAAGTTAAGTATTTCCGCAGTTACGTACTTTTCTTTATAGCATTCATTACGTATCTTGTTTCAGACCTCACGCCATCCTTCGTGCGCTTATAGCGTGCATTTCGGCCCCCTCAAACACACTGTGTCGGCACCTCTGTCGACACAACAGTCACAAAACCGAAAAAATACCGGGTGACAATTATTGAACTATACGAAATAAATGGTCATAACTTCTGAACGGTGTGCGTTACGACGTTCAAAGTGCACGGCTGGCCGCAGGGCATGACGGGAATCGATTTGGACATGTATGGTTTGGTTTAGCGATGAAGCCCACTTTCATTTGTTTGGGTTCGTCAATAAACAAAACGGGCACATTTGGAGGACTGAGAATCCGCATTTCGCGATCGGGAAGTCTCTTCACCCTCAACGAGTGACTGTGTGGTGTGCGACATCCAGTGCCTTAATGGCACGGTGACTACCGAACAGCACGTGAAGGTTTTGGGAGATGATTTCATCCCCATTACCAAAGTGACCCTGATTTGGACAAGATGTGGTTCATGCAAGACGGAGGTCGACTCCATAGAAGCAGGAGAGTGTTTTATGTCCTGGAACAGCATTTTGGGAACCCCAGTCTGGCTCTGGGGTACCCAGAGGCCACTGGCATGGGCCTCGATTGGCCCCGATATTCTCCGGATCTGAACATATGCGACTCATTTTTGTGTGGCTATGTTAAAGACAAGGTATACAGCAATAACTCCGAAACCATTGCTGAGCTTAAAACAGCCATTCAGGAGGTCATCGACAGCACCGATGTTCCGATATTTCAGTAGGTCGTGCAGAATTTCGCTATTCGTCTGCGCCACATCATCGCCAATGACGGCAGGCACATCGAAAATGTCATAACCTAAATCCGAATACCTGTAGTGACGTTTACATATTGAATCAAGCGTGTGCATGCCGTAGTTTGTAACTAATTTAAGTTTCTTTTCATGTACCTCAATAATTTTCACCCTGTACACTACTATAGAGAACAGGCAGTTGCTCTCTTTAAACACCCAATTAGTGTCAGTATCAGGGAGGAGTGAAATTAGGCGTTTTACGACACTTAAATTCATGAGAACTCATGAGCAGGAGTAGTTGAATGTTGGTTTTCCTTTTACCATTCGGTACTACCTTACAGTCGATGTGTATCCGTCAGGTTCCACACAGTTTAGTTGTTGTGATGTGAATTATTCCTGAAATCCCAGTCCCTTGTCTGAGAACTTCGCTAAGTTAATCAGTGCTCGGCGTATCTCAACTAATTAAATGTTATAAGTGACACACAAACACGAAAGGTCGGTTCACAAATGCTGTTATGTGCAACGCGTGGCAATGTTGGAAGCGACCGTCACGAGATATGACGGAAATGGTCTGACGATAAATGATTTTTAAGTCACCAATGACTGAACTGCGGCAGACGACGGGTTTTATACTCCTAAATTTAAACTCATGTCCTAAACTAACGACAATCTCGCGATGTGCAATGTTCTGGGAAAATGGCTATCAACAATTTGCAGCATAAATCACGATCGCTTTGTTCACAATGTTTAAAGCTAACCTCTACGAGAAAACTCAAGACAGAAAAATTTCATAATTTTGTTTGCGTAGTCATTTTCCGCAGCGAAATTTCAGTTTTAGTGTTAGGGTAGCAAATTAAAACCTTGGTAGCAAATTAAAATATTTGTCGAATCAGGACTTGAATCCAGTCTAATATCCCACCATTTCATGGAGGCAAACATGGAAGGTGTCGACAAAATTATCTGTGAGTCACGTTGTTACTCTTTCGGCTGTCGTCACTCCACCGATAAGACGGAACACACAACAGGTAAACATCTGTAAAGGGATACAGAGCGTTAGTCACTTGGAAATGTCCATTGGCCGTATACAGGATAGATTGGAAGCCTGAGCACGCTAATTGTCGAATATCGCACTTACCTCGCTTTTTGGGCCTGGACCTTTAGTTGGAAACCTGTGTGCGTGCATGTTGCTGTTTAAGACGATTCTAGCTTTGTTCGCTGATCAGAGTTCGTGTTGTCTGCAGTCGTAACATTCGTTTCTTAATGCGTTTACGACCTTCGGCTTAGTGTTGAGCATTGTTCGCGACATTGATTTTCCTGATTTGTGTCAGGCTACGACACAAAACCCACAAGTTTGCATTTTAAGGGGAATTACCTGTAGTCCAGAGATGGTTTGGCCACCCAGATCGTCCGACATGGATCCCATCGAATATTTGTGGGAAATAATCGAGGGTCAGTTTGTGCACAAACTCTTGCACTGGCACTGACAACTATGGCTGGCTATATTAGCAGCTGGCTCAATATTTCTGCAGGTGACTTCCGACGATTTTTTGAGTCCTTGCCACGCCCAGTTGCTGCAGTACGCGGGGCAGGAGGACGATATTAGGAGGTATCTCATGATTTTTGTCACCTCACTGCAAAAGAAGGTGGAAATTACGGGCACCTGGAAAGCATGGCAGTAGACAGGAGAGCATGGAGATTTAGAATGTGGAAACCTGCCTTTGGACGGAACACTAGTGATGATGGTGCTAGATAATTGCATCTGGAATGTTCGAGAGGTGGCATGAGCCCTCTCTCATATTTCTATCTTACTCTGAGTAACTCGATTTTGCTCTCTAATTGCATGCGGTGAGAAGTTGCTATTCCTTCACACGCGGACTTCCCACGCAGCGTCTCTCGTCACCCGGGTGGTCCGGTAACAGGCGAGTCTGCTGAGCTTGAAAGCGTTAATCCGACGGGTGTGAGGGAGTCGAGTGGATGCTTTCCAGACGCCGACATTGTCATAAGAGCGGGAGCGACACGCCCAGAGGGGCCAGAAGGGGTGGCTGGGCTAGAGATTCCGTTACTTCGCAGAACTTAGTGCACACATTTTCTGGCGGGCTACCAGCGAGGCGTGGGAATGACTTGTGTTCCCAGGCAGCCTTTGCGGGAAAATTCCCGCGTTTTCTGCAAAATCGTAACTTTGATTGGCTTGCTCAGGGCATAGTTCCGTGACGTAGCAAAATCGGCGCAGAAATTGGCGTCAAGAATCTCCATTGGTAGAATGGTAGTGCTTCGGCAATAGAGTGAAATTTTCCGCCGGTTTTCGAGTTGCTGATTGGAACGTTTAACCACGACCACTGTCGTGGGGGCAGGAATGTTCTGTGTTCGGTTTGTACGGGTACTCTTGAAGAGGGTCGGCTCTCACTTTTCGGTCGGAATAGGTTATAAGACAGCTCTCGCTGCTCTGGACAGCCCGCCTTCCGTTGGCTGTCTAATATACTTTCATTTAATTGTAGTTGTTTGACGAAGTTGCTGAAGTTTCGACTTCAACGTAACTTTCCGAGTACAGTTGGCAATTGAGCGTTTTGCGTACAAGCGGCCTATGTTGTCCGTCTTGAGCAGTTTTGGCTAAAGTTGACTATATCGGAGTTACTGTGTGACTTCGCTTGTTAAAATCAATCACTGTACCGTCAGTGATTGTGTGGCGGGCGTCCTTCGTCTCCCACAGAGGCGCATTTGTATTGATAGAAAGTCTTTAGTCTGGAACAACCAGACCAGGATAATTTGTTTCGGGCTATACTCGCGATATTATCATCACCACGACGGGACGTAGAAGCAACCAGCCGTCGCTTCCGGTACGCAGATCGTGTCCTTGCAGTTAAGAAGACAGTTTGCACCTTGGTAATGTATGTCCGCAGCACCGGCAGATTAGGGAATTTTGCTCTGTGATATTCAGAGCTCAGCAGAGCGCGCCTGTTCCCGTCTTTTCTTACGTGGTTCTGTCTTGGATGTTCATTGTCTGAGTTCTCACTACTGTAGCAGCAATTAATGTTGGGTTGGCTGGGTGTTTCTCTTAAGATATGAGTTGCAAGGAATTGGCTCCACATACCACTTCATCACAAATGTCACAATCTAGTTTATGGACAACTTCACCTTCACAGAATTTATTTCAGTATCCAATTTGACGTATTGTAAATGTTTCATGTGTTTTGTTTATGATTTTTAGTTTAGTCATAATAAATCAAATTGTTATTTTGGACAGAGCTTTCATTCTATTAATCGGTAGAGCAACCCTTTCATTTCTCAATATGTTAATGAAACTTACCTTTATTTAATTAATTTCTATCAAATTAAATTATTGCAGGTGCCAAACTCTTTTCTACTCCACTTGCAGGGTCGATTACAGTCAGTTCTCGTTTCTTCTTAATCCATGTGCAACAGCAAAAGTCGGAGTTAGAATAGGGGGGGGGGGGTGGTTTAGAGCATCATTTACATATGAAGATTCTAGAATAATTTAGTGTTAAATACACTGCTAGCTCCGGCACCTCGCATGTTTACAAAGTGCCGTTTGCTGGAGAGCGGCTCGAATCTCGCACCTAGTCGCCCGCGGCCAGTGCTCTCAGCTAGTAAGCTACCCATAGCTACCCAGAGCAGGACTACTTTAAAGTCCGAATAACTTTTCAGAAGCTCTGCTGTATATCTTTCTGGAATAGCACTTCATTCCGGCACGCAGTTTGTACCTAGCAAGAATCTTCAAAACAGTGAACTCTCCGCTGTAGATGGTCTCGTGTTCGACATTTACAAGAGATGCGTGACAATAGCTATTGCTGGGGTGAGACTGTTGCGTATAAAACAGAAGGCTGTTTAAAGATAGTAGGATTTCTGGCACTCCTGCAAAGAGACGTCAGTCGGGAAGCGTCTCGTGGCAGTATTCCATGTGACACGGGCGAGAGGCGCGGTGAATGTCATGCGAGGCGAGAGTGCCGGGCGGCAGTGCTGGAGTGAGCGTCGCTGTGTGTGAGTGTCGCTGTGTGTGTGTGTGTGTGTGTGTGTGTGTGTGTGTGCGGTGACAGTGGCAGGGTTCCGTGCTGGCAGCGGCGACCACGTGGTCCCGGCTTGCAGCTCTTCAATGACGACGGCCGCTGGCAAGGCGCCAGTGCTCGTCTGGGGCCTGTTTTTCCTGGCGCCGGGCGGTGTTTTTAACTCCTCGAATTATTCTCGGGGCGCGGCCAGTTATAAGCGCAGCCGGCTATAACAGTCGAGGAAAGGGAACTGGCGTCCCTGCCAGGGGGCAACGACAGCCCAGAGGACGCCGCCAAAAGTCACCTCTCGCCGAGGGATGCGGACAAACTGTAACTTCCAGCGTCACGTGCTGTACGCTCTGTAGGAATAGCCTGGCAGATAATATTAACCTGAGACATTTTACAGATGACGCAACTGTCTTTAATGAAGTACTGTCTGAAAGCATCTGACAAATATCTAGTCAGATCGTGAATACCTGCAAGTATTGCAACGTGTTTTAACTCTACTGAAATGTAAAATAGTAAATTCCAACAAACGTAGGTACGTAGTTTCCTATAACATCAGTCAGTTACGAGGAGCGCTGAATAAGAAATACATTTTTGTGGTGTCACCGCCAGACACCACACTTGCTAGGTGGTAACCTTTAAATCGGCCGCGGTCCGTTAGAATACGTCGGACCCGCGTGTCGCCACTGTCAGTGATTGCAGACCGAGCGCCGCCACACGGCAGGTCTAGAGAGACTTGCTAGCACTCGCCCCAGTTGTACAGCCGACGTTCATAGCAGTGGTTCACTGACAAATTACGCTCTCATTTGCCGAGACGATAGTTAGCATAGCCTTCAGCTACGTCATTTGCTACGACCTAGCAAGGCACCGTATTCAACTTATATTTATTATGTGAAGCATGTACCGTCAAGAGCGATGTACACCAGTTATGGATTAAAGTTAAGTATTCCAAGAACTACGTCCTTTTCTTGTTAGACTCAACTCCTTTAATTGTTCCAGACCTCACGCCAGTCTGCGTGTAATTAAACGCGTGCATTTCGGCCTCCTCTAGCAACACGGTGTAGGCTCTTCTGCAAACACTACAATTTTCTTTTCTTTTTTTTCCTGATAGCAGGTAGGCTGTATTCAGGATTCTACCCTGAAGAGCCAAAGAATCAGGTACACCTGCATAATATCTTGTAGGGCCCCCGCGAGCACGCAGAAATGGTGCAACACGATGTGGCAAGGTTTCCACTAATTTCTGAAGTAGTGCTGTAGGGAGCTGACACCATGAATCCTGCAGGGCTCTCCGTAAATCCGTAAGAGTACGAGGGGGGTGGAGATTTCTTCTGAAATGCACCTTACAGGGCATCCCAGATATGCACAATAATGTTCATGTCTGGGGAGTTTGGTGGCCAGCGGAAGTATTCAAAGTCAGAATAGAGTTCCTGAAGCCACTATGTAGGAATTATCGACGTGTGCGGCGTCGCATTGTCCTGCTGGAATTACCCAAGTCCGTCGGAATGCACATTGGACATGAATGGATGCAGGTGATCAGGCAGGACGCTTACGTACATCTCACCTGCCAGAGTCATATCTAGACGTATCAGGGGTCCCATATCACTCCAACTGCACACGCCCAACATCATTACAGAGCCTCCACCAGCTTGAACAGTCCCCTGCTCACATGCAGAATCCATGGATTCATGAGATTGTCTCCATACCCGTACACGTCCATCTGCTCGATACAATTTGAAACGAGACTCGTCCTACCAGGCAACATGTTTCCCGTCACTGACAGTCCAATGTCGGTGTTGACTGTCTGGGGCGAGGCGTAGGGCTTTGTGTCGTGCAGTCATCAGGGATACACGACTGGGCCTTCGGCTCCGAAAGCCCATATCGATGATGATTCGTTGAATGGTTCGCACGACAATCGTTGATGGCCCAACAGTAAAATCTGCAGCAATCTGCGGAAGGGTTGCACTTCTGTCACGTTCAACGATTCTCTTCAGTCGTCGTTGGTCCCGTTCTTGCAGGATTTTTTTCCGACCGCAGCGATGTCTTATACCCGATTCCCGATATTCACGTTACACTCGTGGGATGGTCGTACGGGGAAGTCCCCACGTCATCGCTACCTCGAAGATGCTGTGTCCCATCACTCGTGCGCCGACTATAACAACACGTTCAAACTCACTTAAATCTTGATAACCTGCTATTGTAGCAGCAGTAACCGATCTAAGAACTACGCCAGACACTTGCCTTACACTACTGGCCATTAAAATTGCTACACGACGAAGATGACGTGCTACAGACGCGAAATTTAACTGACAGGAAGAAGATGCTGTGATACGCAAATGATTAGCTTTCCAGAGCATTCAGACAAGGTTGGCGCCGGTAGCGACACCTACAACTTGCTGACATGAGGAAAGTTTCCAACCGTTTTCTCATATACAAACAGCAGTTGACCGGCGTTTCCTGGTGAAGCGTTGTTCTGATGCCTCGTGTAAGGAGGAGAAATGCGTACCATCACGTTTCCGACTTTGATAAAGGTCGGATTGTAGGCTATCGCGATTGCGGTTTATCGTATCGCGACATTGCTGCTCGCGTTGGTCGAGATCCAATGACTGTTACCAGAATATGGAATCGGTGGGTTCAGGAGGCTAATACGGAACGCCGTGCTCGATCCCAACGGCCTCGTATCACTAGCAGTCGAGATGACAGGCATCTTATCCGAATGGCTGTAACGGATCGTGCGGCCACGTTTCGATCGCTGAGTCAACAGATGGGGACGTTTACAAGACAACAACCATCTGCACGAACAGTTCGACGACGTTTACAGCAGCATGGACTATCAGCTCGGAGACCATGACTGTGGTTACCCTTGACGCTGCATCACAGACAGGAGAGCCTGCGATGGTGTACTCAACGACGAACCTGGGTGCACGAATGGCAAAACGTAATTTTTTCGGATGAATCCAGGTTCTGTTTACAGCATCATGATGGTCGCATCCGTGGTTGGCGACAGCGCGGTGAACGCACATTGGATGCGTGTATTCGTCATCGCCATACTGGCGTATCACCCGGCGTGATGGTATGAGGTGCCATTGATTACACGTTTCGGTCACCTCTTGTTCGCATTGACGGCACTTTGAACAGTGGACGTTATATTTCAGATGTGTTACGACCCGTGGCACTACACTTCATGCGGTCCCTGCGAAACCCTACATTTCAGCAGGATAATGCACGACCGCATGTTGCACGTCCTGTACGTGCCTTTTTGGATACATAAAATGATCGACTGCTGCCCTGGCCAGCACGTTCTCCAGATATCTCACCAAGTGAAAACGGGTGGTCAATGGTCGCCGAGCAACTGGCTTGTCACAATACGCCCTTCACTACTCTTGATGAACTGTGGTATCGTGTTGAAGCTGCATGGGCAGCTGCACCTGTACACGCCATCCAAGCTCTGTTTGACTCAATGCCCAGGCGTATCAAGGCCGTTATTACGACCAGTTCTGGGTACTGATTTCTCAGGATCTATGCACCCAAATTGCGCGAAAATGTAATCATATGTCAGATCTAGTATAATACAGTATATTTGTCCCATGAATAACCGTTTATCATCTGCATTTCTTCTTGGTGTAGCAATTTTAATGGCCAGTAGTTATAGGCGTTGCCTGTTTACATATCTCTTTGTTTGAATACGTATGCCTATACCAGTTGCTTTGGCGTTTCAGTGTAGTACCCCATATTATTCTCCACTCTGTTGGCTGCAAAAGCCTAATTTTCAACATAATCTCCGTTCAGCGCATCAGCCTGATGCCACCTTACAGGGAGGACCTGTACACCCTCATTTTACCACTGTCTTTATCAACCTCGCAGCCAACGTCTTGCTGCATCAGTAAACCCTCTATAGTCCACGTACTGTTTCCCGAGAAGGGCATCCTTCATTGGGCCAAACAGATGGGAGTCGGAAGGTGCGAGATCCCCGATGTGGGGTGGATGAAGAAGAACAGATCGTTTTCGTTTCTGTGGCGACGAACAGGCTGAAGTCGTTTCTTCAATTCCTCGAAGGTAGCGCAATTCAATTCAGAGTTGATCGCTACAACATTGTACAGAATAATGCCGTTGCAGTTCCAGGAGACCGTCGCGATCACTCATGATTTTACTGGCTGAGGGTGCAGATTTGACTTTTCCTCGGGGGAGAGGTGGTGTGGTGCCATGGACTGCCGTTTTGTTTCCGGTGGTGACCCCATACTCTATGGTCTGTGACGATGTTCAGTAAGAACTGTCTTGATCAGCCTCGTAACGTGCAAGCAATACGGCACAGATGGTCCTATGTTGCTCTCGTAAGGTCTTCTTCTAGGCGGGGAGGAACCCAGCGGGCTCACATTTTTGAGTACTTCTGCTCTGAGCGATGTTATTGCAGTGACGACAGAGGCCTCGCCCAACGACTCACCGTGCTTTTGTTCACTGCCAGGTCTTCACAAACATACTGCAAGCATCTAATATTACGGTGCTTTGGTTTCCGCCAGAAGAAACGCAATGGTAGCGAACTGCTTGGAACGCACGTCCAGCCGGCCGAAGTGGCCGTGCGGTTCTGGGCGCTGCAGTCTGGAACCGCGAGACCGCTACGGTCGCAGGTTCGAATCCTGCCTGGGGCATGGATGTGTGTGATATCCTTAGGTTAGTTAGATTTAACTAGTTCTAAGTTGTAGGGGACTAATGACCGCAGAAGTTGAGTCCCATAGTGCTCAGAGCCATTTGAACGCACGTCCATTTCAGACGCCATTTTGAAGCCTATGTAGAGCACCGCCACTTACCAAAAAATTCACGACACTATAGGGGCTGAAATGGGTATATCCCACGATGTCCCACAACAAATTCCACAATTTTTCAACCCAGATAGGCAGAGGAAAGAAAAAGGCGCTGCATTACTTAGTGCAAACCCCTCGTGCAGCTAGAATCAGTCGAGCCATACCAATGTCTGGCTGGAACAGTCTGCAGGGGTATGGAGCAGAATAATAGCATAGGCTCACTGATAGATAAGACAGGTGGCAGACTTCGGTTCAGTAATAGGATACTAGGAAAATACAATCAGTCTCCATAGAAGATTGCTTACAAATCACATGTGCGTATCATATTAGATTATTGCAAGGACTGTGGGACTCATACAAAATAGAACTATAACGAAACATCGAACGCGTAGAAAGAAGGGCGGCACGAATGATCACAGGTCTGTGATTACGTAGACTTTCCTTGTGTAATGAATGATGATAATCTTCTCGGGTTTACAGCCGGATCTTGTAGTCATCTTGACGCAGTATTTAAACAGACTTTTCAGGTGAATCTGCTGATGCACAGTCTGGTCGGAACTGAGTTTCTAACAAAAGCGGCATCTCGTTTATACATCGTGGCCGGTGCACAGCGCATACGCGAGCAGTAGCGCGGCTGGTCTCGAGCGCAAGTGAAGTATAGACTGGTTAAAATTACTTTATAGTTGACATCCATGCGTTACATCTGGTTTCCTCCAATAAGAGGGCTCAATGTCAAGCCCGAACCGTTCGCCGCTCCGAAACTGCCGCAGGAATCGGTTCACTTCCAGTTCCTTGTTTCTTGGCTCTTTTATTCTGCAGTTCGTCACACGTGATAACCGCACCAAAAACAACACACACACACACACACACACACACACACACACACACACACACACACACACAACCATGCTGACAAAATATACGACTTTCATACAGAGCGGGTACCAGATACTACTGTATCCTTCCGCACAAGAAGTGATTCAGTGTCATTTATACAGTTATTATAATCACAGAGATCGGCTTACGTTAGATAACCTTCGCATGACATTGCGCAAAGCCGAATTTTTTAAGGTTGTCAATTAACCGTTGCGACTGGGACACCACAGTAATGAATAGCATAGTGATTAGTGTGTAAAACTGAAGTGTAGGAAGTTGAAGGTTCGAGTCTCGTCAAGTGTGGTGGAAACTTTTATTTTTATGAAGTTAATCAAATGAATTTAATCAAATGAATTTAATTATCATTTTTATTCAGTTAATTAGTTTAAATGTATTTCTTTTTATTTCTAATACTTTGAGAGTCATTTTCATCATCGTATTGACGTTTCTATTTGCTCGTATTTTTGTACCTATCATTCGTTTTTCAGCAAGAAAAGCAATGCGACACAGCATCTCCGAGGTAGCGATGAAGTGAGGATTTTCACGTGCGACCACTCCACGAGTGTACCATGAATATCAGGAATTAGGTAAAACATCAAATCTCCGACATCGCTGCAGTCAGAAAAAGATCCTATAAGAACAGGACCAACGACGACTGAAGAGAATCGTTCACGTGACGCAAGTGTAACCCTTGCTGCAGATTTCAATGCTGGGCCATCAACAAGTGTCAGCGTGCGAACAATTCAATAAAACATCATCGATATTACCTTTCGGAGCCGAAGACCCACTCGTGTACGCTTGATGACTGCACAAATCTTTACGGCTCCCCTGGCCCCGTCAAAACCGACATTGGACTGTTGAGGAATGGGAACATGTTGCCTGGTCAACGAGTCTCGTTTCGAATTATATCGAGCGGATGGACGTGTACGGGTATGGAGACAACCTCATGAATCCGTGGACACTGCATGTCAGCAGGGGACTGTTCAAGCTGGCGGAGGCTCTGTAATGGTGTGGAGCGTGTGCAGGTGGAGTGATATTATTTGTCTGTTAGCCCATCTGTGTAAACTGCTGATAACCTCGCTGCTGAGAATCCATATCCCCTCCTCCACACACACACACCTGGATCTGGATCCATATTGAAGTCACTGACTTCCTCTTCTTTGCTAGAAACTCTTTGAGTCTGATTCATTATTTCGGCCTAACTCAAGATCTGGTTGTTAAAACCATAATCTTCAGCCAACCAGTCACGAACATCCTCCATAGCTGTAGCTCCAAATGCATCCTGGAAATTTGAATTTTATATCCTTCAACATCAAACATTGTTCTCTTGTTGCACAAAAGATTATTCCATGCGTTGCGAAAGGTCGTAATTTTTACTTCTGTTGCTGATCCAGTTAGAAGTGACGTTCTTGATATGAACTGTCTTTGCCATTTTCTTCACCATTCAAGAGCTTGTTACGCCCATTAAGGTGCTTGCATCTGTAAAGACGTTTATAAGTAAGAATGACTCCTCGATCCACAGGCTGGATCAGCAAACTAGTGTTTGGGTGAAGAAATATACACTGAATCAGCCCATCGTCGCCAGACAGAACAAGGGGTGAGCAGGAGCATTGATTGTCTAAATTCTACAAAAGTCCACATTTTTTAGTTTTTATTCACAATTTTCTGAATTCAGGAACGAAGTTCTTCTTGAACCAGTGAGAGAATAACTGTGTGTCAACCTCTGTGATAGCTTTATAGATAAATACATCATATTTTTTAATGCGCTTATTTTTACAGACTTTCCAATTACGAGTGATTTTGAAGGGTATGACCCAACAACATTACCATACAAAAAAGCAGTGATTTCGTGCGTAGACGAGATAATAGAAATTAAGGCTCATAGGGAGGCATATTGACATTCGTTTTTCAGTCCAACTATTTGCGAGGGGGACAGAAAAGACTATCACTAGTAGCTGGACGAGGTACTCTTCGCTATGCATCGTATGGTGGCTTGCACAGTGTGTATACAGATGTAGATGTAGGTGAATATTGTCGGGAATGGACTTCCAATAGAAGTCAGTTTCTTCTGCGTTGTGTCAAAGGCAAATTTCCCTCTTCTAAAACACTCTTTAATTCTTTAGGAAATTGCTCAACACTTGCAACGTCTGTATTTAATTTTTTCCCACACATTTTTGTTTTAGAGATATGGTACCTGCAGAATCTGAACAGACAAATAATACCAAGGGTAATATCGCCCACCTTCAGATCATATGTCGCAGTTACAGACTTATCTGTCCTATTGGAACTATCAGTCACTAACACGACAGTAACAGTGGGCGAAATTACTCGGCATTGATCGTTTTGAAGCAAAAAGCGGTCGACAGTCAATAAAATCCTGTATTTATGTAAACATTTGTTTTCCGAACTGTAAATTTTCTCCACATCATAAACATACATCATATGGTGTATCAGTAAGGTAACATATGCAATGAGCTGTGTATGTATTACGTAAACCAATGCATAACACTACCTTATAAGGACAATTTTCAGACTGAAAAATAAACTGCCATTGAAGATTCGACAGAAATGCTCCAATGTGGGTAAAGAAAAACCGACACACAGTTCCTTGCATAAGATGAAATACGCTCAAATTTTAAACTGTGTGGTCATCACTGTTTTCACCATTTCCATCTTTATTGTCATTTCACTCCTCACAACAAACCGTGGAAGATTGGGGAAGTGGTGTAACACTTATATCCTGAACTGCGAGCTTTAAAACATTGAAATCTTGTGTA
Organism: Schistocerca nitens; assembly: GCF_023898315.1. NCBI lineage: Eukaryota > Metazoa > Arthropoda > Insecta > Orthoptera > Acrididae > Schistocerca > Schistocerca nitens. The sequence goes on along the minus strand of NC_064622.1, from coordinate 130,262,640 downwards.
AAAACAGCTAAAAGGTGTTAAATTCAGTATGTTTTGTAAGTGGCAATACCGATGGGAAAAAGCCACGTTGCGTGAGTACAAAAATAAAACCAATCTATTCCACTGGTGTTTGACACTGTTGGTGGTGATGGTGCAGCACGGCTACGGAGTAGGGATGCACAGAAAACGGAATTTCTTGAATTTGATAAGAAGTGTAAATCATGTAATTAGTGCCTTTGTATGAGGAGCGTTGGGGAAAGGGTATGGAATGGAAACGACGGTAAAGGAGTCCCCGATCAATTTCTTGAAGAATGGGGATAGAAAAATAGTCGTGACGTGCAGAGGAAAGAAGTATTCTACTAAGGCAAGAAAGTTGGGTGGATGTCCCGGTGGTTTTCGTGGTTAATTAGTGGGAAGAAATTAATGTCACATTTTGGATAGGATATGGAGAAAGTATAGCTGTAAGGTTGAGGGAAAGGGGAGGTGGAAAGAGGGCAACAGATGTAACGACTGGGTCGTTGCAGATAAATTTTTATCCACAGTTTGTGTCATAACTTCTTCCAAGTTTTGGATTCCATGCTAGCTGTAACTTCGCTAACAACATCTGTGTACAGTGAATGTAATGTCAAACATTAAGAATGCCCAGTTGTATGAAATGGCCTTGTTACCCTAACGAACCAGGGTACGTAAATCAATAAATAAAATAAAACGACACATGTATAGTACACACCTCATACAATTCGTAAGGTGACGTACAGGCTATCCGCCTCGTAGACGAAAGTGTAGGGCGGTACAGCAGGGTAATAAGTGACACAGCGAAAATAGGAAGTGCTCTGTCGGATGTACGTGTGTTCTGACAAGGGAACCTCCCCATCGCACCCCCCTCAGATTTAGTCATAAGTTGGCACAGTGGATAGGCCTTGAAAAACTGAACACAGATCAATCGAGAAAACAGGAAGAAGTTGTGTGGAACTATGAAAAAAATAAGCAAAATATACAAACTGAGTAGTCCATATGCCACATATGCAACATCAAGGACAGCGTGCGTTCAGGAGCGCCGTGGTCATGGTTAGCGTGAGCGGCTGCGGAACGAGAGGTCCTTGGTTCAAGTCCTCCCTCGAGTGAAAAGTTTAATTTTTTATTTTCAGACAGTTATTCTCTGTCTGTATTTTCGGCAAGTGAAATACTTCGTGAAAATATTCTATGATTTTGCGAAGCTGCACAGGTACACAGAGCAGTATTGTTTACGTGATCGTGTGTCAATTATCAAAGTTCAGGCACTCACACATAATCAACTTCGCTCTCCAAAATTCCAGGACATGTTCAGATTTGCTTGGATATGTGCAGGATTTGACGGTCTACACAGGGAAAAATTTGAAAACGTTAAAAACATATGTCTTGACAGAGCACAGGGAAAACTGTGCGACTGTGAAACTGTTGCATTCATTTGTTGCAGTTTATGTGACAAACTCTTATGTTTTCATCACTTTTTGGGAGTGATTATCAGATCCACAAGAAAATCCAAATCGGGCAAGGTAGAAGAATCTTTTTACCCATTCGCCAAGTGTACAAGTTAGATGGGTCGACAACATATTCCTGTCATGTGACGCACATGCCGTCACCAGTGTCGTATAGAATATATCAGACGTGTTTTCCTGTAGAGGAATCGGTTGACCTATGACGCTGCGATCAAATGTTTTCGGTTCCCATTGGAGAGGCACGTCCTTTCGTCTACTAATCGCACAGTTTTGCGGTGCGGTCGCAAAACACAGACAAAAAACTTATTACAGTGAACAGAGACGTCAATGAACGAACAGACAGACCATAAATTTGCGAAAATAAAGAAAGCAAACCTTTCACTCGAGGGAAGACTTGAACCAAGGACCTCTCATTCCGCAGCTGGTCACGCTAACCACGGGACCACGGCGCTCCTTAGCTCAGAGTATCCTTGATGTTGCATATCTTGCACATGGACTGCTCAGTTTGTATATTTCGCTTATTTTTTTCATAGTTCCACACAAGTTCTTCCTGTTTTCTCGATTGATCTGTGTTCAGTTTTTCAAGGCCTATCCACTGTGCCAACTTATAACTAAATGTGAGGGGGGTGCGATGGGGAGGTTCCCTTGTTACATGAAAGTGTAGTGGCGGCACAGCAGGGTAGTGAGTGACACAGCGAAAATAGGAAGTGCTCTCTGGGATGGACGTGTGTTCTGAGCAGGCGGCAACCTCTGCTGGGATGAGTGCCAGCGAACTCGGCGCCTTGCGCAACAGGAACGGCTGAGCAGTGCGCATTGCATCATGGGAATGGTCGCCCACAGTCTGTTGACATGACGAGTTGCGCCACAGCTTGGCACGGATGTTATTCCACATTTGCCGTATTCCTGTCACCGCGGCCTCTCGTAACAACGAATACTCTACTCCTGGTACCGAAAGAGTTACGATGTTAACAGAAGTGCTCTACACAGTCGGCTAGATGCTCTGGTCATTCCTGTACCAGGATACTTAGTTATGCAAGAGAATATGATGCAGTACGGGAAGTCCTCTCTTCATGTCAAATCGGAAACTTACTAAAATATAACTCGTGAACCAAGAATATCTCGAAGCTTAGTAAACAGAAATGGACATTTACTCAAGACACAGGCAGACGGTAAAATTACTTTTCGAAACATTATTGGAGATATCAGCGATCCAGACATTATCTTTGAATGTAATTATGACAGTCTGCAGGTAGATTGCAAGGCACATTTATTGAAAGGTGACCGATTCCGATCATCACATTATCATATTCGGATCTACAGTTATACTGATGGACAACGATTGTGCATGAAGCAGGAACCGCTGCAGTGAGCAGTTGACTATCAACATTAAGCAGTTCCATGTCGTGTGGAGTAAGAGACTTGAAGTATAAAATGTAATATTGACTCTGACCTGAGAAAAGAGATTTTGTTTTTCGTCGTTCAGCTGGTATTTGAGTCCTTATTTGCTACTGTTTTCTATAATTCCGAAGGACCTGCTTTCATCATTCAGTCCAGCAATGAAGTAAGCTTAGGGTGGTTTCCTTGTGAATGTATGTGATTGTATATATGTGTTATTTGACTGTTATTTACATATTGTTGTTGGCAGAGTTACTTGAGCTATGATGCTGATAGTTAATAGTACGGTTTGTCATACGGAAAAACCAGGCATTCGGTCAAAGTCAGAAGGATTGTGGGCGGCAAAATTTTGCTTGTTGCTGCTCCTCTATTTTAAGAGGGTCATCCACAGTGCAAAATCTTCTTCGGTAGGGGTATGTTACGAAACACTGCAAGCAATTTCACATACTTTTTTTCATTTAATATGAAGATTATGCAGTAACTGAAGGTTAATAATGGTGCATATTTGAATTGCAGTCACAGTGGCTGTACATACTGAGCTCTCTCTAGCCTTATTTCTTTACATTTCACATGAACTCCTTTCATGTCGGCGTACATGGAAAGGTGCAACACTTGGATTCAATACAGGCGGAGCAGAGAATGCAGCCAAAGAAACCGGCCCCTTGCCGTTACACAAGACTGGAGCCTCAGGTGTAGTCTTGACAGACGTTGGGACACCGCAGCCAGACATGGCGGCCGGATATTGTGTATTTTACAACTGAGCTCTTCGTAGCATCTGAATTGCGGGTGGGAGGCAACTCTAGCAGCAGGGCAGCAGCACTTTCTTTTGTTTTGGAGAAAGCCCGTCCGCATCTCGTGGTCGTGTGGTAGCGTTCTCGCTTCCCACGCCCGGGTTCCCGGGTTCGATTCCCGGCGGGGTCAGGGATTTTCTCTGCCTCGTGATGGCTGGGTGTTGTGTGCTGTCCTTAGGTTAGTTAGGTTTAAGTAGTTCTAAGTTCTAGGGGACTGATGACCATAGATGTTAAGTCCCATAGTGCTCAGAGCCATTTTTTGGAGAAAGCCCTTTGAAAATAACGATCTTACACTTTTTGAAGGAAATATAACTTGCAGAAAATAATGGCCTAGCCTCACAAGCAGCTTTCCGATTTCAGAGGACCTGTAATACGAGGCGTGTAATACTGGGCGTGAAAGCACGCCATTAGTAAATTTCTCAGTGATGTCACAGAGATGGAGCTGAAGTGCTAGTTTTCGGAAAAAGATAAAAAAAAAAAAGGAATCGTTCAGAGTCTGCTTAAGGAACTAGTCTATTTGCATCAAATGTCTGAAAAAATAATCATAAAGAGATCTGAATTCAATTTCTCTCTAATATGAGTCATCTGACCACTTCGTGCTCTCCACCCTTATTCTCCGATAATTGCTTTTCGCAATCTTTGTCACCTACTAACAGTACCAACTTCACAAATACGTATTACTTACCAAAACACAGTGTACAGCCATATTATGCGATGTGATTCAAACATGAGTCAGTGAGCACAAATCAATGAACTACATAATTTTCCAGCAAAATCACATTTCTCGTCACATGTCTGAGCACACGAAAATGTTTCAGCATTAAACAACAAAGTACAGTTGATGTACCGTATAGTTCTGCTTCTTCATCCAGCACAGATTCATATAAGTACTTCTTTTGTCTTGCGGAAACCACTACACTCACACAAAACAATTGAGACTGCTTGCATTATCGAGGCTCTATTTTGTGAGGCGTATTAGTGTGTTTGTGTCTTGTAGCACTACACGGGTAATCGTCCGTATAGCCCTCGAAATCTTTAAGGAATAATCTTGTGGGGATGTCCATTACAGTCGGATATACTTTGAGTCACGTGAAAGCAGGAGAGTCAAAACAGGTAGTAAATCTCAAGTCGAGATTTTTTTGTTGTGAAATCTTTGCTGAGTAATTGACACAGTATACATGTAAATCATTTCTAAATGTTATTAGTTATTTATGGAGTAAAGAATTTAATTAAGTACAATAGGGTTTAGGGTCAATAGGTAATGAGTCTTTATGGGATGGATATAAATGTGTTTTGACATAGCAGATCATTATATTTTTTCTCTGAGATGCTCGAGTGCGCGGACAAGTCGTAATCGAGTGCGGGTCCTCTGTAATTTTTATGAATGGACATAGAATTGATAATTCACAACCCGGAAATGGTTTAGAAAATATTCTAGGGAACCACGGCCAAACTTTGTTACAAGCAACTCGCGCGCGGACTATGAGATATCAGCGCGAAGTTTGAGATACGCGTGAAAGATTAAGCGAAACTGACCGTGATTTATTGACATTAACTTCAGAATAATTATCAAAGAATTACCGCAAGGGATAGTAAGTGTTCTTGATGCTTCAAGCAAGTGTGAGTTAATTTACTGTTTGAATACGACAGATATTTATCACGGAATAGTCAGCTAGTTGATACGTTGCTTAGCAACCCATAAACAGATTGTGATAGAATTGCCGGAACGATCATTTAAATCATTAGTGACCACTACACACACACCAGAAAACTAACTACTCTCGTTGTGAATATTTGGAACGGATGAGTCTTGTTTCAGCTACTTGGTATCAATAAACTTCGCCCGAAGTTGAAACTGTACAAACTGTGTCGTGTTCCTTCAGTTTGGTAGAACGATAGACATTATAGTCTACACTACTATTTGCCTTTTTCTTTCAAAAAGAGAGCTCTTACCCTTTTCTTTTAGAGGAATGTTTCTGATTCAGTTATCAATCTTCTCAAAACGGAGATAAGGATGACACTCACACATAGCACTACGTCATCGTGATCAACCACAGACATGTGCCCCCTTTCTCCCTCCCTTTTTGTGTTGAAATCCCTGAGATTTAGCCGCAGTACGACGAAGGAAGACGAGAAGAGGGAGAAGGAACGAAAGAGAGGGCCAAAAATGGGAGGTCACAGTCTCTTGTATACTCACGTTGTGCATTATAATCGGTTACCACAATGGCAGTAAACAAGCGGTTTACAACAGACATGGTCTTGATGTACGCCAGAAAATATCGTGTACAAGATAAGAGGTGAATGGAAGCTGGTAATCTGTGGCAGATTTGATGACAAAGTACAATTCTGGCGCTGGTACAGCCTCCGTGGGCCACACCATTCAGCTCACATTGTTGAAGCTCCATAAAAGGTTCACTCAACGACATTGTCAATGTTATTGCAATGAGAAATCGTAGTCGATATTGGACACTGTATCACTACAAACATGTCACCTTAACAGATGAATCACTTTTCTTGCCACACCAGGACAATGGTCATGTCTGTATACGTTATTATCGAGGCGAACGTCTGCTCAAAACTCGAAACATTCATTCACGAATGCAGGCTGTTGAGACCAGCATGATGCTAAGCGGGATATTCACCTGGGATTCCATCATATCTTTGGTAATAATGAAAGGCACCATGACACCTACTGACATTTTTTTTGGGAAGGAAGTTAGGGGCCACCACTTATCTGACTTGTTTGATGCGGCCCATCACAAGTTCCTCTCCTGTGGACTACGTCATTATAGACCGCTTGCATCCTTCATGTTTCATATCTTCCCCAATGGCAATGGCATCTTCCACCAGGCTAACTGTCCATGTCACACGACCAGAATCGCGCTACAGTGGTTTGAGGATCATGA